>NC_037334.1:78550779-83550779 GCF_002263795.3 Bos taurus | reverse complement strand
CACTTCCAATTTGCCTTGATTCATGGACCTAAGATTCCAGGTTCCTATGCAATATTGTTCTTCACAGCATCAGAGTTTACTTTTGTCATCAGTCACATCCACAACTGGGCACTGTTTTCATTTTGGCTCCGTCTCTTCATTCTTTCTGGAGTTGTTTCTCCACTCTTCTCCAGAAGCATATTGGGCATCTATTGACCTGGGGAGTTCATCTTTCAGTGTCATATCTTTTTGCCTTTTCATCTTGTTCATGGGGTTCTCAAGGCAAGAATACTGGTTTGCCATTCCCTTCTCCAGGAAATAGTTTATAAGTGAGTGAATGTTTGATACAATGGGTTTATACTTTCAATACAAAAAAGTCTGCATGCAAAAGAAGGGCCATGCATTGGAAAACACTCTAAAGGAAGAGACATTTGATATGGACCATGAGAGGTGAACTTTGTACCTTCATAGCATAGAGAGTATGACAAAATGGGAAAGAGAACATCACAGGTTGAAGGAGAAACTCTTCAAAGGCCAAAATGTGAGTAACAGATGCCACAGGTAGTTAGCATCCAGTTTGACTGATTTAACCCTCAGCATGGCAATAGGGTGGGATAAAATTTTTTAACTTTTCATTTTCACCAATTTCAAAAGTTTGAAAAAGGAGAAAGACTATGATGAAGAGTATAACGTATCTATATATATAATCATCCAGCTTCAAAAAGTGTCATCAGATAGCTAATCTTACTTTAGCCTGCTTTATCTACTCCAACTGAATAATTTTAAAGAAAAATCCAGGGTATTATTTTATCTATATATTTCAACATGAGATAAGAATTCATTTTAAAATAAAACTACAAAAATTTTAATGATAGCTACAGTGCCATAATAGAATAAAATCTGACGAACCGTGATTGCTAAGAACAGACACTATGAGGGACTTGACAATTTCAACCTCAGTTCAGTTCAGTCGCTCCATCATGTCCAACTCTTGGCGACCCCATGAATTGCAGCACGCCAGGCCTTCCCTGTCCATCACCAACTCCCGGAGTTCACCCAGACTCACGTCCATCAAGTCAGTGATGCCATCCAGCCATCTCATCCTCTGTCGTCCCCCTTCTCCTCCTGCCCCCAATCCCTCCCAGCATCAGAGTCTTTTCCAAGGAGTCAATTCTATGCATGAGGTGGCCAAAGTACTGGAGTTTCAGCGCTAGCATCAGTCCTTCCAAAGAACACCCAGGACTGATCTCCTTTAGAATGGACTGGTTGGATCTCCTTGCAGTCCAAGGGACTCTCAAGAGTCTTCTCCAACACCACAGTTCAAAAGCATCAATTCTTCGGTGCTCAGCTTTCTTCACAGTCCAACTCTCACATCCATACATGACCACTGGAAAAACCATAGCCTTGACTAGACGTACCTTTGTTGGCAAAGTAATGTCTCTGCTTTTGAATATGCTATCTAGGTTGGTCATAACTTTCCTTCCAAGGAGTAAGCGTCTTTTAATTTCATGGCTGCATTCACCATCAGCTGTGATTTTGGAGCCCCCCTCCCAAAAAAAGTCTGACACTGTTTCCACTGTTTCCCATGAAGTGATGGGACCAGATGCCATGATTTTTGTTTTCTGAATGTTGAGCTTTAAGCCAACTTTTTCACTCTCCTCTTTCACTTTCATCGAGAGGCTTTTTAGTTCCTCTTCACTTTCTGCTATAAGGGTGGTGTCATCTGCATATCTGAGGTTATTGATATTTCTCCCAGCAATCTTGATTCCAGCTTGTGCTTCTTCCAGCCCAGTGTTTCTCATGATGTACTCTGCATATAAGTTAAATAAGTAGGGTGACCATATACAGCCTTGACGTACTCCTTTTCCTATTTGGAACCAGTCTGTTGTTCCATGTCCAGTTCTAACTGTTGCTTCCTGACCTGCATACAAATTTCTCAAGAGGCAGGTCAGGTGGTCTGGTATTCCCATCTCTTTCAGAATTTTCCACAGTTTATTGTGATCCACACAGTCAAAGGCTTTGACATAGTCAATAAAACAGAAATAGAAGTTTTTCTGGATCTTTCTTGTTTTTTTGATGATCCAGCAGATGTTGGCACTTTGATCTCTGGTTCCTCTGCCTTTTCTTAAACCAGCTTGAACATCTGGAAGCTCATGGTTCACGTATTGCTGAAGCCTGGCTTGGAGAATTTTGAGCATTACTTTACTAGCTTGTGAAATGAGTGCAATTGTTGGTAGTTTGAGCATTCTTTGGCATTGCCTTTCTTTGGGGTTAGAATGAAAACTGACCTTTTCCAATCCTGTGGCCACTGCTGAGTTTTCCAAATTTGCTGGCGTATTGAGTGCAGCACTTTCACAGCATCATCTTTCAGAATTTGAAAGAGCTCAACTGGAATTCCATCACCTCCACTAGCTTTGTTCGTAGTGATGCTTTCTAAGGCCCACTTGACTTCACATTCCAGGATGTCTGGCTCTAGGTCAGTGATCACACCATCGTGATTATCTGGGTCGTGAAGATCTTTTTTGTACAGTTCTTCTGTGTATTCTTGCCACCTCTTCTTAATATCATCTGCTTCTGTTAGGTCCATACCATTTCTGTCCTTTATCAAGCCCATCTTTGCATGAAATGTTCCCTTGATATCTCTAATTTTCTTGAAGAGATCCCTAGTCTTTCCCATTCTGTTGTTTTCCTCTATTTCTTTGCATTGATCGCTGAGGAAGGCTTTCTTATCTCTTCTTGCTATTCTTTGGAACTCTGCATTCAGATGCTTATATCTTTCCTTTTCTCCTTTGCTTTGCTCTTCTCTTCTTTTCACAGCTATTTGTAAGGCCTCCCCAGACAGCCATTTTGCTTTTTTGCATTTCTTTTTCTTGGGGATGGTCTTGATCCCTGTCTCCTGTACAATGTCACGAACTTCTGTCCATAGTTCATCAGGCACTCTATCTATCAGATCTAGTCCCTTAAATCTATTTCATTTCCACTATATAATCATAAAGGATTTGATTTAGATCATACCTCAATGGTCTAGTGGGTTTCCCTACTTTCTTCAATTTAAGTTTGTATTTGGCAATAAGGAGTTCATGATCTGAGCCACAGTCAGCTCCTTGTCTTGTTTTGCTGACTGTATACAGCTTCTCCATCTTTGGCTGCAAAGAATATAATCAGTCTGATTTCAATGTTGACCTTATGGTGATGTCCATGTGTAGAGCCTTCTCTTATGTTGTTGGAAGAGGGTGTTTGCTATGACCAGGGTGTTCTCTTGGCAAAACTCTATTAACATTTGTTCTGCTTCATTCCGTATTCCAAGGCCAAATTTGCCTATTACTCCAGGTGTTTCTTGACTTCCTACTTTTGCATTCCAGTCCCCTATAATGAAAAGGACATCTTTTTTGGGTGTTAGTTCTAAAAGGTCTTGTAGGTCTTCATAGAACTGTTCAACTTCAGCTTCTTCAGCGGTACTGGCTGGGGCATAGACTTGGATTACCATGATATTGAATGGTTTGCCTTGGAAACGAACAGAGATCATTCTGTCATTTTTGAGATTGCATCCAAGTACTGCATTTCAGACTCTTTTGTTGACCATGATGGCTACTCCATTTCTTCTAAGGGATTCCTGCCAACAGTAGTAGATATAATGATCATCTGAGTCTTGGGTAAATGCTCACAGTGCAGCAATTATATACATAAGAATTGGAAGGCTATGGTAAACCACATGCAGCAGAAGAAATACCTTGTGGTTATCATTTATTAGCTCTTACAGTGGAAACAGTGTCAGACTTTATTTTGGGGGGCTCCAAAATCACTGCAGATGGTGACTGCAACCATGAAATTAAAAGACGCTTACTCCTTGGAAGGAAAGTTATGACCAACCTAGACAGCATATTCAAAAGCAGAGACATTACTTTGCCAACAAATGTTCATCTAGTTAAGGCTATGGTTTTTTCCTGTGGTCATGTATGGATGTGAGAGTTGGACTGTGAAGAAGGCTGAGCGCCAAAGAATTGATGCTTTTGAACTGTGGTGTTGGAGAAGATTCTTGAGAGTCCCTTGGACTGCAAGGAGATCCAACCAGTCCATTCTGAAGGAGATCAGCCCTGGGATTTCTTTGGAAGGAATGATGCTAAAGCTGAAACTCCAGTACTTTGGCCACCTCATGCGAAAAGTTGACTCATTGGAAAAGACTCTGATGCTGGGAGGGATTGGGGGCAGGAGGAGAAGGGGACGACAGAGGATGAGATGGCTGGATGGCATCACTGACTTGATGGATGTGAGTCTGGGTGAACTCCGGGAGTTGGTGATGGACAGGTAGGCCTGGCGTGCTGGGATTCATGGGCTTGCAAAGAGTAGGACACGACTGAGCGACTGAACTGAACTGAACTGAATTCCAGGTTCTGACCTTTTTTCACTATCAATTACATCCTTACTAGGGTCATCACCAAATCAGGCAAGTTCTGCTTAAGCTCCTTGTCAATCTTCTAACATGCATAAATAAGACTAAGGAAGTGTATCATTTTAAATGTCATAATTAAGCTGCCTTTCCAACTGTAATTGTACAATGTCTTTAATCATATTAGCCCTTTAATACCAGATTAAATGCTATGTTGTTCAAAAAATTTTCCCAATTAGAAAAAAAATCGTTCTACTTCAAGATGCCAAAATTGTATGGTTTGTATTTATAAGATTCTGTTCTGTCTTGGCGGAGAAGGCAATGGCAACCCACTCCAGTATTCTTGCCTGGAGAATCCCAGGGATGGGAGAGCCTGGTGGGCTGCCATCTATGGGGTCACACAGAGTCGGACATAGCTAAAGCGACTTAGCAGCACCAGCACCAGCATTCTGTCTTGGAGTCAGATTTTTATATGTGTGTGTGTGTATACACACATACAATCATGGAGTCTTTGCAGAAAAACACCATCCCCCAAACTCAAGGTATCCTAGAGTATTCAGTATAATGCCTGCTCTTAGTTGTATTTTAAAGTCTGTTTTTCAAATCACACAGATTTTTTTTTTAAAAGTAAACCCTTTTGAAAAACTGACCTACATATGAGTTGGAATTAGCTGTGGAAGCATAATTTTTTTCATGTAGAATCTTGGATAGGGTAAAGCCCTCTTATTACTACCAAATTACCCACATTGCTAGAAACAACATCCAGCAAGAGGTAAGCCTTATATAACAAGGAAAGTGTCCCCAGAAATTCATGAGTAGCTTGGCCTACAGAATTCATTTGAGCAATTGATAAATATATAGATAATGATATGAAAAACATGATATTTGTACTTCTAATCTTCCACTGTATTATTGGTCTTCCACTGATGAAAATGGGGCCAATTCACAAAAAATAGGATCTGAGAACTTTTAGAAATAGAAAGCTAATTCCATATATGTATGTAACACTGAAAGGCATTCTGAGAGATACTGTGGAAAGTACAAGTGTTCTGCATGGCCTCTACCTTTTTATTATTAAAAAATATTTACTTTATGGAGTTATTGAAATTTCCTTTAGCTTTAATATGCAGCATGGCATGAAAACCTTTCACATAACCAACAAATTGATATTTGCCAACAACTAAGATGAACTGGACTGTGCAATTGTAAGTCTTAAAGAATGTGCTTTTAAAACATATTTCAATTCACTAAACTACTCACATCACTTGATATTATCCTTTTCCATGTGATGGATATTTCTTATTAATACCCTTGGTAGTAATGCATACCAGCCTTTCAGGGAAAAGTAAAGAGTTTTTGATTATATTTTGACATATAAGTATAAAATAATCATACTTGGAAAATAATCATATACCCTTCTTTCTCACTCATGAAAGTTTAACTTTTCTTATTTTTGTAATGCTGGATGAAAGTAATCACCATTTGCTCCATAATTTAACTGTAGGAACTGCACATTTTTCCACAGAGCCAAGAAAGTTTCTGCAGTTATAGTCTTAGATGTTGAAATCTTAACTAGCTGGAAGTAAAACGAGTAAATAAATAAAATACTAATAAACATGTTCCAGAAATGCTCCCACTTGTACAAAACATCTGATTGTTAAAATGTGTACAATAAAGTGAAACTTTTAAAATGTTGGTGAGGATGTGGAAATTGACCTTGATTTACTCGGAATTTGTTCTTTCCAGCATCAAACATTGATTAAAATCTAAGTAAATTTTTTGAGTTACTGTAAGTTGACCATTTACTCTCACCATTGAAAAAGAGTGAAATTTTAATATAGGGTTACACTTTGACTTTGAGAAATGATTGTGTAAAATTATGTTAAATGTAAAAGGAACTCAAAAATATATTACACTGTTTTTGGAACTAAATCAAACATAATTCAATGGCTAATCAAGGACAAATGACTAAAGAAAAAATTTCCCCAATGCCTATGGGAGTTCACCAAATCAGTCTGGTGAATTAAAACTTGAGAGGTTGCCTAGGTCTTTAAAACTATTACAAATTAAAATAGCCTGCTTTCTCCACTGTTACCATCTCGAGCTATTTGAGAAATGGAATTCAACCTAAATGGTTGAATTTAGGTCTATATACATTGAGATTTTCTCTCACTTAAGGTCTAGCTGCCAAGGAAAGCTCTACTGGAAAAATGAAATATTTTCCTTTCCATTGGCATTCCTGGGCTTGTTGAGAAAAGAGGATGCAAAGCGTGAGGGGACTGAGAACACTAAAGCTTCTCCTTCTCAGCGCTGACTGGGCTCTTAGTTGGATGCCTGGGCACAGCCCTTCTTAGAAGGAGTCGCCTCCAGGCTTTCCCCACCCCCATCCCCCCATCTCTACAGGGGGCAAAGGCAACCAAGAGAGTCTTTTCCTCCTTACTTTTGGCTCCAATTCCGCTTACAGATCTCTCAGCCAAGAACCTGAGAAGGCAGGATGAGATCAGGAAGCCTTCCTGGATCTCTGCCTCTAGTGGATGGTGCCAGCTGGACTGCCCTGCAGGGACAAATGTGTCCTGCAGAGCCCTTCAGTGGACACGACTTGATTTAGGCTCTTGAAATTTCTTCCTGTAGAATATTCCAGGACAACTGATAAAAGAAAACATTTCCTGTGCAACTGGTTACACTATTAGTAGATTGTGCACCCATCTTGCACAGGGTCTGCCGGCTCGTAAAATAGCACATTTGGTATAATCCACCAAATTACTGTGTGAGTCAGACAGTTTTTTACATTCCACATGCTAAAATATGAATTATTACTCATTATAATAAAAAATTCAAGGCAAAATTAGTTTTCTTTTAGCAACCATGGAGAAGACATTTTGACTCAGTGGTCCTTCATAAAGTCCAGCAAATGATACAACTTTGTTTTTTTATGATGCAACCCTTATTCTTTAAAGAAACTGTGCAGAAAGTTGTGAGACAGCTCAGTCACCTCCCGTAATAATCTGATTTGAACCAACCTAAAGAAATGCTTTGGAAAACTGTTGCATATTCCCAGGCAAAGTCAAGCGCCATATCTTCACCAAGTGCTACATTGACTAAGGGTTTTTGTCCTCTAAAATATTTAATTATTCGGCAGATGTCTATTTTGTACGTACCTTGTATAGGACAAGCTTCTAAAGGCTTTTGTTCTCTATTTGCAATATCAATGTTTAGAAAACTTAGTTTCAGTTTGCAGTGCATGAATACGGAAGCTGAAAAATAGTAATAGAAATATTTAAAAATGAAAGCTTTTATTTTAGTTGTATTGTTTAAGGAGAGAAAAAAAAATGAAATTAAGTTAAGCTACAGTAAAAGCTGAGACAAATGAATAAGAGAGCCAGGATGCTTTTTATGGAAGTGCCTCACTGTAAAAAATTACCCTATTAATATGAAATAAGACTTCTTGGTGATCGTGCCCGCGCCCGCGCCCGGGGTGTGGGTGGCGGCGCGCTTGTGCGCGCGCGCGCAGGGGAGAGGCCAGCCCCGCCGGCCGTTGTGGGCTTCGACTGGAGGGGCGGGAGGGTCACCTGCGAGCGTCTGCGACGCCCGCCCTCCCGCCGCGTCCGGAGCGCGCCGGCTGCGCAGGGCCGCTGGCTGCACACCCTGCGAAGCTGGGGCGGGAGGCAAGGAGAGTCCGCGCGCGGCGCTCGGAAAAAAATTAAAAAAAAAAAAAAAAAAGAAATAAGACTTCTTAATTAGGTTTTTGTTAGATATGCAAAAGGTAAGTTCACTGGGAGGGCAACTTGAAAACTATAATTTGCAGATGAATCATTTCAGAAAGGAGAATTATGAGGCTTGAGTTGAATGCTTAGCAAAACAGATAAATCACTGCAGTTACCAGACCAAATAGCTCATTGTGAAATGCTCAGAGCTGAGAGGCTTGAAGGGAAATGGGACCATTAGAAAACACTGCAACTTGAACAAAAAGCTGCTACTTCATCTGATGGTGATTCTGTTCTCCCCACTCAAGTGGGATTTGCTTATAGTTCTTACTATTTGTGCCACTAATGAGTCCTTGCTTTCTCCTTTGGACAGGTGTAGTATTCCCTTATTTTCCACGATTGGGGCGCTACAATCTCAATTTTCATGAGGCACAGCAGGCTTGTCTGGACCAGGATGCTGTGATTGCCTCCTTTGATCAGCTGTATGATGCCTGGCGGAGTGGGCTGGACTGGTGCAACGCTGGCTGGCTCAGTGATGGGTCTGTGCAATATCCCATCACAAAACCCAGAGAACCCTGTGGAGGCCAGAACACAGTCCCTGGCGTCAGGAACTACGGGTTTTGGGACAAAGATAAAAGCAGATATGATGTCTTCTGTTTTACATCCAATTTCAATGGTAAGATATTAACCATACTACCTTGTTTGTTATCCCAGAAACCAATACATACTATGATATGACATTAAAATTTTAATCTTATCTACTTAAAAAAAGAAAAATCTTTGAAGTATTATGAGAAGCTCTGTAATATCATAATGTTTAAAAATCCACACAGATACCAAGCAAAAGTACACATTTCCATGATTCTTTGGTTTTATTGCATCCAACTGTTGCTGTGAAATAGTTTGTCATGTTTTATGGAGTCTTTTTCTTACTGCCAAAGATGCTGCTGCCACTGTGTGCCCTCCATAGGATATAGATCTCTCCATTGAAGTAAGGATGGCATCAGTGTCATGCTCTTCTTTAAATTACAATGTCAATGTATTCATAGATCATCAGCAAAGCTTAGGATAGAGAGCTGGATAAAGAGAGAGCTCTGATTAAGAGAACTTTGCAAGAAAATTAAGTAGAAATAACACTGGAAGCAAAAGCAGAAGTGAGAGATCCAGTTTGCATCAGTACTGATGACTGATTAGTTGAATTCAGCACAACTCCCAACCCTATCTTGCTTCTTTCAGAACCAGTGATGTGATAGTGGGGCCTAGTGCAAAATGAAAATGTGGGCTCCTTGTTAAAAAAAAAAAAATTATTAAGAATTTTAAGATGACACAGTAGAACATTAAATCAAGCATGAGGCCCAGTGTAACTGTGCAGGTTGCAAACCCATGAGGCTGGCCCAGGTCCCATTATTTTACATTTTAGGTGCCTGTTGATATGCTATGGGGAAAACAGAAAGGGATCAGGGATCAACAAAAGGTCAGACAGTAAATATGTTTGGCTTTGTGGGCCATATGCTCTCTGTTGCACCTATTTCATGTAGCTTTGTAAACTACAACACAAAAGCCACTATGAACAATCTTAAACAGATGGGTGTGGCTGTGTTCTAATAAAACCTCATTGGACTCACATGCTATAGTTTGCCAGCCTCGGGTACAGGTGATAGAACTAACCCTCTGTTAATGCTCTCATGACCACTACCCGTTCTCCAAATTATACCCTTTTAGTCTAGAAAGACGGAGAAGGCAATGGCACCCCACTCAAGTACTCTTGCCTGGAAAATCCTATGGACAGAGGAGCCTGGTAGGTTGCAGTCCATGGGGTCGCTAACAGTCGGACACTACTGAGCAACTTCACTTTCACTTTTCACTTTTATGCATTGGAGAAGGAAATGGCAACCCACTCCAGTGTTCTTGCCTGGAGAATCCCAGGGATGGCGGAGCCTGGTGGGCTGCGGTCTATGGGGTCGCACAGAGTCAGACACAACTGAAGCGACTTAGCAGCAGTAGTAGCAGCAGTCTAGAAAGAACTGACAAGCACTAATTTAGACTTCAATAATCTATATTTGAAGAGAGGCAGGAGGGTATCAGGGCTTCCTTGATAGCTCAGTTGGTAAAGAATCCACCTGCAATGCAGGAGACCCTGGTTCGATTCCTGGGTTGGGAAGATCCACTGGAGAAGGGATAGGCTACCCACTCCAGTTTTCTTGGGCTTCCCTTGTGGCTCAGCTGGTAAAGAATCCGCCTGCAATGTGGGAGACCTGGGTTGGGAAGATCCCCTGGAGAAGGGAAAGGCTACCCACTCCAGTATTCTGTATAGTCCATGGGCTCCCAAAGAGTTGGACACGACTGAGCGACTTTCACTTTTCAGGAGGGTATCACGTGACAATGTGTAACCTGGTAAGAGTCTGATCCTGTTCTACCTGAAACTAAAAATCTGAGAAAATCTTGCACTGGTAGGTGCCTATGACTTTAGTTAGTTGGTGTCATATACTTCTTATGCATATTTAGTACAAATTGAAGGAATCTCAGTAATGAACACTACTGAGGTAAGTGGTTGAGGCTAACTTGCTCTTTTTTGTGAAATCAAGAAATGGTTAGGTGTCCGAGCTCCTACAGAGGGAAGTTGGAAAAAACAACTAACTCCTTTCCTCTCTGCTAGTGAGTGAACAGACTGGGTTCACATTCTAAGTCCGTACTATTTATGGCAAGTGACTTCCTGTATGTTTTGCATTTTCATACTGTAGTCTTTGAATAAGAATAATGCCTTATTGATACCTGTAATGAAAAGGACTTGAGGGCTTTTGATTTTTTTTAAATGGACTTTTCTGTCAGGAATGTTTTTTGATCCTTTCACATTCAAATTTTGCCTCTCCAGAAACTTGTGCTGGGCTTCAGTCTTGCTACAGCTAGAATTTAAATAGCTCTTGCTTTTAACATGGAATTCTGTCTTCTCTAATGCCACAGAAGGGCCCTTTTAGCCACTAATTGGCTAACAGAGACTGCATCTGTCATTTCCCCTTTCTTTTTCACCGCTCTAAAAGGGCATGTCTGAACACACACTAAGGGGCAAGGAAAAAACTAATTTAATGGAGAGAGATCTAGGGTTACTGCCTTTAACTGACTAGCCTATGTTTCAGAACCTCTACAGACACTGCTCTATATCCCCCCGCATTGAGAAACACTTCCATTTGGGGCTCTTTCCATCTCTCTTGGGCTGAGCTCCAGACAGGCCCACTGACCCTCTTTCCTTCTCTCTGCAGGCCGATTTTACTACCTGATCCACCCCACCAAGCTGACCTACGACGAAGCGGTGCAGGCTTGTCTCAATGATGGTGCTCAGATTGCTAAAGTGGGCCAGATATTCGCTGCCTGGAAACTTCTGGGATATGACCGTTGCGATGCAGGCTGGTTGGCAGACGGCAGTGTCCGCTACCCCATCTCTAGGCCAAGAAGGCGCTGCAGTCCTAGCGAGGCTGCAGTGCGCTTCGTGGGTTTCCCAGACAAAAAGCATAAGCTGTATGGTGTCTACTGCTTCAGAGCATACAACTGAGCGTGCCCCTAAAGCACATCAGTTTGAAAGTCATTAAGAACATGTGAAGTGAAAGGTTTTTTTTTTTTTTCCAATATGAACTCATGCAAGTTACCAAAACTGTGATAACCCTTTTTTACTTACTGTAAAGAGTCATTTTCATAAAGACCAATTCATTAATTTGTTTTTGTAAAGCTATTATCATTCAATATATATTATAAATTAATATAATTTTAAGGGAAGCACTACATATGGAGGTTTTAGAGCCAAACTGTTTAGGCTACATCATCCCAGTGAAGTATCCTTTCATGATCGGGGCATGCAATAGCTTGAGGATTGCTAGGATTAAACTAAGGAAAGTAAAGCTACTCAGAGCAGCAGCTGCCACAAGCACAAATTTTACATGTTTGTACAATTTTGAAATGCACTACAATAAACAGATTAGAGCAACAGATTTGAAATATAGGCTTCTTTACATAAACTGAGGCTCTGAGAGGTTGCACAACACTTAGTTTCGCAAGAGAACAATCTACACTTTTCTAAAATATTTCAAAGCTCCAATAGTCAGAATATTTTACTCTTTAAAATCCTGTCTTTTTGACCAAAAAAAAAAAAAAATCAGATGGACTTCAATGTATAACAAGCACAGTTAAAACCCCTTAAGACCCCCATTTATATGAAGTATGAAACTAAAATCAGCAGATCATATATAACCAATGAGAGATTCCTACCTTCTTCTAATTAAAATTATACATGCCTGAGAAGAACTGTTTTCTTTTGAGTAGCTTTACTGAATTATATTTAAATTCTAAGGGCCGTTTGCTAAGCAGCATTTAGCATCTACTCAGGGCAGTTATATAGATAAACTGCTGGACAGAAAAATTGTAAAATTTAGCAGCTTGATTTTATGTTAGCCTATGAAGTGTTATTGTCCTATAAAATTAACTTTAAAATATTTAATATTTCCTTCTTATTTACATGACATGACAAAAATTTAAATCATAGAAGGAATAAATAACTATACTTGCCTAACCAAGAAATAAGAACCCAACTTTCAGAATTCTTATTATTCCTATTTGTATATAGACTAGGAAGTCCAACTGGTGCCTGTGTTTGGGTAAAAAAGTCAACAAAGTAGTTTTAACCTTTCTCCATATAGAAAATGTGAACAGTTATGGATGTCACTTTCTTGCTGATCATCATCAGGCTTAAATGAAATGCTGAAGCTGTCAAAGAGTTTACACTAAAATCTTCAGGGCTTTATATGAAAGGGTAAGACCAGCTTCAAAA
Organism: Bos taurus; assembly: GCF_002263795.3. Classification (NCBI taxonomy): domain Eukaryota; kingdom Metazoa; phylum Chordata; class Mammalia; order Artiodactyla; family Bovidae; genus Bos; species Bos taurus. Next base: position 83,537,893 of record NC_037334.1, on the reverse strand, counting down.
AACAACTTTCCCCATTAGCAGCTCCAATCTTAAATAAAGCTCGGTTTTCCTATATTTTTATGAGTGTTGAAACCCCACAGGGACCAATATTTGTATTCAAATTACATTTCATGGTTTCCCATTGTTTGACAATGAGTTCTAATAAATGGGATTTAGGATAATAATCCAAGTATGACATAGCTGATATGCTTTCATGAATGTTTTTATGTAGATTTTCCTCCCATGAACATGAGTAAATAAATCTGTTTCCTGAATTGATTGTGGTTGCCTTCAAAGCTCTGTAATAATTCTAATAAATTTACTCTATAAATGTAGAGTTATGTGTGTGGAAGGTATAGGACAATTGGAAGTCCATGAAACCATAACTATACTCATATATTATCTAGGCAGAATATTGTAAATAAAAGTAGATCATTTCATCTGTCAAAAGCATATCTGGAAATTTTCAGATGCTTTGCTATTAAAAGATGAGAATGTATGCAGGCACATTTTTACAGTAGGTTGGATATGCAAATTGTACAAAAATACAAATCCAAAGAGATTGTATAGTTTAACTCAAACACTGCTGATACAAATAGAATTCAAACTTCTAAATTAAAAATACCTGAATGATCTAAGATAATATGAATATATTATTTAAAGAGGGACTATCTCCAAAACAGTGACTCTAGTACCTCAAAAGTGAGGTCAGCTCACTAGAGGAAATCCATACTTGAATGATTATTACTCACATTACAAGAATCTTATTGGAAGTACAAGTGGAAAGAAATTTCTATTGAAGCAGATATACAAATTTCAGTTATTGCTGCAAAACTCTACCTTTATATATTAAGCATAGTAACATTTCTTAACTTTTGAATACTTACTAGTATAGGAATTGGTGCTGATAAAAATCTTTGGAGTGACTGTTAGCTGACTAAAGTCTATACTGACTGCACACCATTTTTCCATGCTTGGGAAAAAAAAATCTTAACAGAATGAATACTGCTGGGCAGAATTTTTATCTTCTGACTTCTCCCAAAGGATCAGAATTCCCATACCCTTTTGGACTCCTCCTTGAATAAGTGTTTCTTTTTAATATTCTTATTTTGCCATTTTCACCAAATATCTATTTTCCTATTTCATTCCTCAAGATACTTCACTGAGAGTGTCTGGAAAAAAAAGGTTATACTAACACAATTCCTAACGTAAAGTTGGTACAACACTGGCTAACACTGGCTAATTCAACAATTGCTACTCAGACTTGGGTACTAAGAACAACAGAGGGATGAGATGGGAGTCTGGTTAGGAAATCTTGCTTTGATCATTTCGTTCATAATTAACACTTGGCCCATTTAAGGAACAAAGTATATCTGCATATTTCACTGACAAGCCTACATTTGAAAAAATAGACAAAAGAAATGATACCTATAAAAGGCAGTATACGAATGAAAACAAGTTAGTTACATTAACACTGGAAGCCATTTTTTACCAACTGCTGCCATGTTTTATCACAGTAATTTCTAGTCAAATATGGTATTTGTAAATTTAAACTTTCTTTCATAGAAAGGGGGCCGGTACCTGTTAAAGTTTTATTTTATGCAATAATGTAGTTGCTTATTATTTTGGCAATTAGAAGTAGTCTCAAAGGAGATTCCAATTTGGTTGCTGGCAGCCATACTGGGTTTCTTGATTTCAGTGCTCCAAAGAATATGGTGGTCTCAAGGAGTAGTTGACCACTAAGGAGGGAAGGATGAAAAGGGAATCGCTTATTCATTCTCAGCATAGAATACATAAAGAATGATCAGTGGATAACTGACATAGTTGTGTTGAGAAGTTAACTGTACCGTAGCTTACTACTGCCAGCGTAGCAATGATGTACAATGAAAGAAATGAAAAATACAAGTCATTATTAAGCCACCTGATTAAAAGGAAGTCAGTATTTAAAGGCATTTAATACCTACTGAGTACAAATCTGAGAAGAACCATATCTGTATTACAAAAAAAAAAAAAAATGTTTTCATTTTCTGTAAGATACAATGAACTGGTAAACAAACATTAAAAGTCAATTTTATGTTACTGCAGTATCTCTTGATTCTTCTGAGTTGTAGAATCTTAGCTATTTTTCTTTGTGTCAAACCCCATAAATGCATTATCTCAAGAAAAGACGTTTAACTCATCCTTGCTCTGATACAGTTGACTTCAAATTGTAAACACCTACCAATTCCTATTTCCTATATTTTGCAAAGTTATCAACAACAGCAACAAAAGGAGTATATCTGTAGTGTAACTAAATCAGCAATAGTATTATCCCCAAATCTACTATGATTCAAAGTATAATTTATTTGGTTCATCTGGTTCACAGTGTATCCTTGAATAGATTTATATATTTAAACTACATACACAGCTAAATTTTAAAAAGGTTTTTAATTTTCTTGCTGAAGTCCTTCTCATGCACTTTATAGTCCAATAAAAAGGAACATATTTGTTAATATTTCCATCCCTTCTGAATTTTCAATGTGGAAGACAGTTTCTGGATATTTCGGTATTTAAAAATGGATTCTTGAGTGCAAGAGTCTATTACTGGTGCAATGACTTGAATGCAAGCATCTAAAACAATTTGGGTTACTGACATTCAAACAGAAAAGTTTACTTTAAATTTTTTCCCATACTTACTTGGAATACATTAAACAACCTTGGAGAAAAAAGTCTAAGGGTAACATGAAATTAAATCATGTTTCTTTAACGTTTAAGTTTTCACACAGATGAAAGGTATCATCTTAACTTTTCCAGCAAACCTCTTGTATTATTATAGCCAAATCCCACACAAACCTGCTTGGTACTAATACTGAAAGGTCCTATGGGTTTCCATCAGTTCAGTTCAGTTCAGTCTCTCAGTCATGTCCAACTCTTTGTGACCCCGTGAATTGCAGCATGCCAGGCCTCCCTGTCCATCACCAACTCCCAGAGTTCACCCAAACTCATGTCCATTGAGTCTGTGATGCCATCCAGCCATCTCATCCTCTGTCGTTCCCTTCTCCTCCTGCCCCCAACCCCTCCCAGCATCAGAGTCTTTTCCAATGAGTCAACTCTTCACATGAGGTGGCCAAAGTACTGGAGTTTCAGCTTTAGCATCATTCCTTCCAAAGAACACCCAGGACTGATCTCCTTTAGAATACTGCTTAAATAAAAATAAGTTCACTGTTCAGATGTGGTCCCCTTAATTCCCTATCAAGTGACAAGGCTTAATACTAAAGTCTTAGTCTTGAGAAGACTACCTTCTTGAGCAGAAGGGACCTTGTCCAGGATGATCAGATATGCAAGAATTGTTGATCAGTTATTCAGTTGTGTCCAACTCTTTGCAACCTCATGAACTGTAGTCCTCCAGGCTCCTCTGTCCATCTTATTTTCCAGGTAAGAATACTGGAGTGGGTTGCCATTTCCTTCTCCAGCGAATCTTTCTGACCCAGGGATCAAACATGCATCTCTTGCATTGGCAGACGGATTCTTTACTGCTGAGCCACCAAAAAGTAAAGTGTTACATTAAAGCATTACTGGGTAGTGTGATTTCTTCAGCCCTTCATTTAGCATTATTTAGAGGGCACAGCTTAAGATGACTCTGGAGTCCTTATCTCTCTGTAGGTGATGTATTTAGGATACTGACAGCAGGCTACTTGCTCCAATCTTTAGGAGGAAATTCACTGCACACACATTTTTTTTTTTCCACTAAGAACAAGTGAAGCTTATTTTCTCTATATTTGTTTCAGACCAATAAAGCTTTGTCATCTCTATAGCCACTCATCATCTGAGACAACCTGGGTCAGCCCAGAGAGTAGCTCCATGTCTTCTCTGAAATTAAACGCTTTTCCTTCTCAGCTTATCCCTGTCCACTGAAGTTGTCCAGTTCCACATGCCTCCATTATTAAAAGATGCTTCTTTCTTTCAGTTGGTGTCTGACTGCAGCGTGAGCTGTGTTTATTCAAGGGATTATTCTCAAGGTGGAGAGAAAGCTCAGATTCTTCATTTTCTAGGGATGAACCTATTGGTTTGATCAACAAATATGAGATTCTCAGATGGTGGTAAATTCTAAGAATACCACATTCCCATATTTTTCTTTCTAAGTAAGGGGCTCAATTGGCAGCTCTTCATTCTGCTTGAAATATCTGGGATTTTTGTTGTTTTTAAATTTTTTTCCACTATTTCTCCCTTTGATTTTAGTCAATGAAAATTTTCCCTGCCAAAACTCATACATATGAGTAGAAAACAAAAAGCAGGAAATTTTGAAGTTTTAAGTCTTTGAAAAGCCCTTCTTTGAAAATGCTGAGAATCTTACATATGAATCTGAAACAAAACTGCAGAACCATTCATTTATTATTCTGATAAATAAACATATTCATGTGTAATGATTGCTGTGAGCCCAGGGAAAAGATAAATAAAGTACTTTGTGGCTCTGCTTGTACTCGAGGTCAGCCAAACTGAACATCCTCCCTCCATGGGAAAGCACTTAATTCCTGTGCTGAGAGCCTAACTTCAAGTGGCTGAGAAGCAAAGTCTACTGTTCTAATAGAAAAAAAAAAAAATGTTTTTTAAAGGCCAACCTTTCAGTTCAATATACATGAAAATGTAGTAATATATTAAAGCAGTTGGCAGCATATTAGAATCACCTAGGGAGCTTTAGAAAAACTTTGAGGCCTGGGTCTCTTTGCCACAGATCATGGTCAAAGGTGCAACCTGGACATCAGGATTGTTCGAATCTTCTGTCACAGACCTCTGGTAAATTTTAATATGTAGTCAGGGTTGAGAAACACTGGTCTTAACAGACTTAGCAGGAAAAAAATCAAAACCATTCCACTGATAAATGGTTGGACTGATATTTATAGTTCGCAATTTAAAATAATTTTTAAAATAGTATAATCGGTTTGAATTTGATCAAACTCAGAAATTCTTCAAATGTGAACATTGGATTCATTTGATTTACTCTTTTTCTCCAAGTAATAGTTTCCATTATATTAGCAGATGTGTTCTAATAAGCCATTTGCCTGCCTGCCTGCCCTATCACAGTCCCTTCTGTAAAAACTACTATAAACCACATATATCCTAACATCAAATTCTTTCCCATCTAAACTACCAAAATCCCAGGGCTATAACAATAATTGTGTAAAACGTTTTGGTGACAAGAATTCAAACTCCACTTGAAGCCAATTGCTTCTGAGATTTAGTTATATTTTAGGAAGAAGAACCTATTCTCACAGTGAGCTTTATATTACAACATGGACCCTTGGACCAAAAATATAAATAAACAAACAAAAAGCCAACATACAATAGGAAAGAAAGAAAATGAAAATTATTCATAATCTGAATATTTGGGGAAAAGGAAGAAAAGTAGTCTTAAATTTTATAGTATCTTATTTTCCATTATGTCTGTAAATAAACGCTTGCTAAATTGAGTCATCAATTCTAGAAAATATACGATGTGTAAACTATGTCAGTAAAGCTATAAGTCATTTCCTAACTGGCCTGTGAATCTGATAGAGTTAGTTGAGTCAGTTGCAACTCACGCTGAGGCACGTGGAAGACATGAACAACGCAATTAATTAGTTTGAAATATCCTCCAGCCATTCTTCAGCTTCCTTAGTTCTCTGGCCCCTCCAGAGAGCACAGAGGGCAACGGTCTAGCACTGACAGAGGAAGTGGGACCTGACCTTTCCTTCCCTGGCTTTCAACTAACAAAGAAAGGACTAGTACCAGTGGCACAAGGCGTGAGGCTTCCTACCAGAATATCGCCTGTGCAAAAAGAGAGCATAAAGTTCTATTTTTATCCTCCCCACCAAGAAGAAGAATTCTAAATTCTAAAGAAAAATATACCGTACTGAGTGGATCAAAAAGAATAAATATTAATTAGAAAAGTGCACTAACAATATAACAATTTGCCACTACCAAACAGATAAAGCAAATTGTTGAAGCATGACAATTCCCTTGAGAACTGGCTCCCTATTAAATGATCATTAGAGGAAAGTTCAGGCATCAGGATTTGGAGGGAGAGCACTGCTCAGGAGGAACTGTGAAAACTTAGAAACTCTCAAATCAATAGACAGCATAAAAGTATCTAGAGACTGCTGCCTAATGCCTTAGAGAGTCAGTGGAGGAAAGCTATCGCGATGATAGTAGTCTGCAGAAATGCCCTTATCTTACTGACCAAAGCACTACTTCAAAAGTCAGTTTTGACATGTGATGTAAATAAATCACTTCCAATCTTGTTTGGAATAATGCAAAGATAAATAAAACACTGAAAAAAATATCAGTAACACTTACTGCTATTTGAAATGTAAGTATTTGATGTCTTTTCCCATATAAAATCCTTTTAAAAACTTCAAAAATTTACAAGTAGAGAGTACTGATCTGAGGCTACGAAACTTCCTTCCTTCCATGCAAATACTAAAAAAAGGCAATTAAAAAATTGTGTGATGTCTTCGTGATATCATCGTTGTGCAATTAACATGCATAGTAAAGTCTAGAAGGATATACACATACTCGTGAGGGTTATCCTTTTTCCTTCTACTTCTGAAATCTCCACAGCAAAGATGCATTACACAAAAATTATTTAACAAATTATTGTGCTATAATATTCATTCTTACTGCTGCTGCTGCTGCTAAGTCGCTTCAGTCGTGTCCGACTCTGTGCGTCCCCATAGATGGCAGCCCACCAGGCTCCCCCATCCCTGGGATTCTTCAGACAAGAACACTGGAGTGGGTTGCCATTTCCTTCTCCAATGTATGAAAGTGAAAAGTGATAGTGAAGTCGCTCAGTCGTGTCCGACTCTTAGCGACCCCACGGACTGCAGCCTACCAGGCTCCTCTGTCCATAGGAGTTTCCAGGCAAGAGTACTGGAGTGGGGTGCCATTGCCTTCTCACTGGAGTCTAACAATTTCTAAAAAAAAAAAAAAAACACTTGGAAAAAATATTCCAGACTTGATTTTATGAATTGCTCTCCACTGCATCTTCTATTACAGGCCTGCCAATATAAAACCTCCCTGGATCTCTCTTGGGGAGGATCTGAATCACCTGCAGTGTTTCTCAGAAATGCCATGCACATTTTGGATAAAATGGTTCTTTACTGTGTGGGATTATCTCACCTTTTAGGGCACTTAACGTCCCTCACTCTTCCAGTCACTGCTAGTGAATACTCCTTTCCAATCAAACTAACAGCTCAAAACATACCCTCCAAGTTTCCCTACATCCCCAAGACAGGTAATAGTGCCTTTTGGGGAAACAGCTTGGGTTTTCTATTACAAGGTGGATGATCAGCGTAAAAAGAAAACAAAGAAACCAGTGGAACTAAAGCCTCAGTGAAGCTTTGTTAAATTGGCTGCAAGGAAAACACAACCAAGCTCTTGTCTTAATGTCCATCTGAGCTAGCTAGGTGTGCTCTTCCTGAAACCAGCCACCTCCAGGGATTCAGTCAAAGTTGACCTTCTCCAAAAAGTCCTAGGGTATCTTACCCATCTCTAGTATCTTATCCGCAGTGGTCCAATAGAAGTGCCTAAGATCAGGAGATCCATCTCAGCATTTATCCACTGGTTAAGTTTATTTGTTGATTAAATGAGTTAAATGCTTTTAAGGGTGTCTGGCACTAGTAAGTGTTCAATAAATGCTACATTTATCATTAATCATCATCATCATCATCATTTGTGATTTCCTTTTCAAGCACAGTATAAATAGCAATTCTGTACAAAAGTCCAAGACCTTAAACTTACAAAGATTACCCTTTAGTCAACTATATACTGTGCTCTGTACAAAGCAAGTTATTCCTTCTTTAATCTGGTAGTGATCAATTTAAGACCTCAACAGTTCTTGCCCCACAGTCAAAATCTGGACCTCACAAGTTGTACCCATATTTCTAGGATGAAAATGATTCTGTCATTGTCAATGTAGTTTTCAAATGAATCATCAAAATTCTCCACAAATGTAGGTTTTTACAAACATTTATTGAATTGTGAAATCAAATACAATGTAAAATTTATGTTGTATATGTTCCTTTGGAAGTTTTCTGCATAGGCTGAACAAGTTGGATTTTCTCAATATATAATTCTATGAGCATTTGAACCAAAAATATTTTTTCCTGGCTTAACATATCTTCCTGTTGTAAGTGAAGCTGTTTTTCATTGATAAAAGATCATCTTTCTAGGATTCAAAATTAGAATTTACTGTCTTGAAACCACTGTTGAGTACATGCATGAAAGGTTTGAGACATCTTTAAATGATAATCCTGGAACATCTGTTGTCTGGGTGTGTGTTGGTATTACTCCCTTGTGCTAAGTGCTAAGTCACTTTAAGTCATGCCCAACTCTTTGAGACCCCCATAGACTGTAGCCCATCAGGCTCCTCTCTCCATGGGATTCTCCAGGCAAGAATACTGGAGCAGGTTGCCATTTCCTTCTCCAGGGGATCTTCCTGACCCAGGGCCTGAACCTGTGTCTCTTATGTCTCCTGCATTGGCAGGCGGGTTCTGTACTGCTAGCATCATCTAGGAAGCCCCTTAGTGGAGATAAATGCAAATTGGGTTGTTAATGGGGGATTGTGGTAGGCAGGGGGTGTGAGGTTCTTACTAATGATTCTTAAGGGATCTAAAATTGGTGTATGCCAGTTTGCCATAAACTGAAAGTTATGTTCTGACACACCACTTGGTCACCTGTGTTCTGATATGTGACATTTCTGATAAAGAAACACTGCAAGTTTGTTGACAGCAAACCCCCTACCTACTTCTCCACTTCTTACATGGTTCCAGAAGCCCAGGCTCTCACATACTGCTCACTGCACATCTCAAAACAGGTGCAGCTTAATTGAGGGAGAAAGTGCTAAAGAGGTGTCTGATCTGAAAATGAAATAATCCCTTCCTAGATTTTATTCTCATCACACACAAAAAAGAAATGAATATTATGTAATGTGATAGTGGTCTTAGTACTACATGAGAATCAGATTACAGTATATAAATGTATCTAATCAACATGTTGTATTGTTGGGGCCAGTGTGAAGAAAGCAGGAGAGACTCCATCTTGAAGCCTGTCATCCGTCTTACAGACAGGATGTGAACTGGGCCTGAACCCTGCCCAAGAGTGAAGAAACCATTGCTAGTGTAAACCAGGTCTCCTAGTGACGTCTTCCCTCCCTACAGATGACAAACGGAGATTGTAGCTGAGGTCAGGTAGCCCCTGTTAGATTAATAATGGAGACACCCCCCTTTATGTATAATCACTGTTCCCCCCCCAAGCTTTAACCTTGTTTGTTCTCCTAGCACCCACTTGTTGTAAAACTCAATCATATACAACAAAGAGGTTGCTAACATGTGACCAGTCACTTAGTGGGGGGTATAAAACTGGGCCTCTCAGAAACATCAGGGTCCTTGTTGTGAACTGATTCCCCTTGGACCCGCTGGCATAATAAACTGTACTCCACTGTCTTGAGGGGCCTCCCTGGTAGCTCAGCTGGTAAAGTATCCACCTGCAATGCAGGAGACCTGGGTTTGATTCCTGGGTTGGGAAGATCCTCTGGAGAAGGGAAAGGCTACCCACTCCAGTATTTCAGCCTGGGGAATTCTGTGGACTGCAGAGTCCACGGGGTCACAAAGAATCAGACACGACTGAGGGACTCACTTTCACTTTCCACTGTCTTGAGTGTCCTCCGAGGTGTGTTTTGTGACTCTGGATTATACAACATTTCACCTTAAATTTATACAATGTTATGTGTCAAATTTACTTCAATTAAAAAAAGATAAGAAAATTTCCAAAATGAAAATAAGATATGTTACTTTATAGTCTCTGCTGCTACTGCTGCTAAGTCGCTTCAGTCGTGTCCAACACTGTGCGACCCCATAGACGGCAGCCCACCAGGCTCCCCCGTCCCTGGGATTCTCCAGGCAAGAGTACTCGAGTCGGTTGCCATTTCCTTCTCTAATGCATGAAAGTGAAAAGTGAAAGTGAAGTCGCTCAGTCATGTCTGACTCTTAGCGACCCCATCAACTGCAGCCCACCAGGCTCCTCCACCCATGGGATATAGTCTCTAAACTAAAGTATAATCTATAGTCTCTAAACTAAACTAATTACACTTTGGATTTTCTTTACAAGAAGTTTCCTTTACTTAAGAATTTAACAACTGATAATGTGGTTCCCTGCAAACTGGCAAATGAGAAAGGTCACAGAGCAGAAGACTTTTTGGATTAATTTAAAATATAGCTTTTAAGTATAGTTTTGTTGTAACCATGCGTTCCGGGAAACAAACTCACTCAGAAGGACAATGCAGATAGTGGAGTGCAGTCTATTACACCCCCGGGCCCAAGGCAGAGTCTCCTCTTAGCCAAGGACCCCGACCAGCATTTGTGAAAATCTTTTATACCCCATGTGTACGTGTCTGAACCCACCACTCCAAATTCCTTGAGACTTACATAAACCAAGGAAAATACAATCCCAATGACCCCCTCATTCACGTGCTATGTGCTCAAGTGCTCAAACAGTCAAACAGTTAGCCAATAATCAATAAACCCGAGGTCACACTCCGATAGATACAGAGGAAGGGGTGATTAGTGTATGTTTTCTCTTAGGCGATGAGTAACCTAGATACGATCTTCAAGGTTCCCCTGTCTGGAGGGGGTCTTATCCTTCTGTTGTTGTTTTCATAGGCACTAAGCACAGAGTTCAGAGTCCATTGGAAAGGTGGCCGAGCATGATCAGCATGAACAGGCCTAAGCTGGAGTCCAGGCCCTATGAATTCCTTCTTCCGTTTAATTTTAGGGAAAGAGTTTTTATTGAATAATTAATGTGCATGCATTCTTTTTAATTTTCTCTGAAGAAAAGAAAATATCATGGGGGCATAAACCTCAAAATAAATCTATTCCTTAGTCCTTGATAAGTATCTGTGCCTAGTCTGGGTTGCCACATTTTACATCCCAATTTAAAAGTCATTCAAGTTCAAATTCTTTTCAGTTGCAAATATGTTCAGGATCCCTGAGGAGTTTGTGACAGAACCAGATGGCTGGCAAATCTGTAGAGTTCCACCTAATCTAACTTTTCATCTTAAAACAATTGAGTTTCTTCTCTTCATGTGCCTTTGAAAGGCAAGGAAAGTTAGTCGCACAGTCGTGACAGACTCTTTGTGACCCCATGGACTGTACTGTCCATGGAATTCTAAAGGCAAGAGCACTGGAATGAGGCGCCATTCCCTTCTCCAGGGGAGCCTCCCTACCCAGGGATCAAACCCTGGTCTCCTGCATTGCAGGCAGATTCTTTACCGACTGAGCTATTAGGAAAGCCCCTGTAGCCTTTAATGAAAGGCAACTTGTGTTCAGGAAAACACAATTGAGGCTTGTTCAAGTTTTGTTGGGCGATTTAATATGAGTTGGTCTGAGTAAATACGTGAAGAAATTAGGGTCATGAGACAAATTTCCAAGCCCCCAGGTGCTCCTCTGCATCTGGATAGAGGAATGGAAATGCATGGAACTTGTCCCAGTGGAACTTGTGAGAATGTACCAATTGCGAAAGCAGACCAACTTCCAGGTTTGACTGAAATGTTTCCAAATTGGTCTAGCCAGACACTGTCATCTATATCAGCAGCTCTCAAACTGTGCCCCCTCACATATAATAGACAATACAGACATTATTTCTTCCTAAACACTGAATTTGTTCATCCACACCCTGAGGGCTTCCTCTCTCTCCTAAGTGCTCAGGTAAACAATTGCCGTGTAAGCCCTGAATAGAAATTTAAAATCTTTTTTTCACATATGCACATTTTTCTATAGCATTAGGAGCAGGAAAAATTCCTGAAATTTCAAAGTGAATTCTAAACTTTCAGTATGCCAACAACCTCCTGATAATTTAAGGACTGAAGTGAAGTGAAGTCGCTCAGTTGTGTCCGACTCTTTGCGACCCCATGGACTGTAGCCCGCCAGGCTCCTCTGTCCATGGGATTCTCCAGGCAAGAGTGCTGGAGTGGGTTACCATTTCCTTCTCCAGGGGATCTTCCTGACCCAGGTATCAAACCCAGGTCTCCCACATTGGAGGCAGATGCTTTAACCTGTGAGACACCAGGGAAGCCCAACATATAAGGACTAGTGCTGAACAAAATGCTGGAAAAATGGGATTAAGGTTAGTAGTCAGAGACTCAAAATAAACAAGCTAAGTAACTCAAGATTAGGCTACAAATGAAGAGAAAAATTTTTAAATATCATATGTACATAGATGCATTGATTTAATTGCACTTAAAATTACAAACACCTGAATAATTGTATTAGATTTGTGACATTTTTATATGAAAAGTGTTTACATACCGCATGCCACTCACCAGCTGCTAAGCTGATCCCTTTGAGCTAGCATTAATGGAATCTTTATCTTTAGGAGAAAAGCTTTTATAAACAAAATACTTCTTTTTATTAAAAAAATACAGGTCACTAGCATTGCTAATATTAGATTTTGCTAATAGAAGGTGGTAATATTTTGAAGTATATAGTATTTACAATTTTATGTGACTAGGTTTATCTACAATTTAAAAATTCAAAATAATTATGTTCAAGATAAGCAGTTCTTTGATAAAAGTGCAAGCTGTAATTTCATATTTAAACAAGAGACATTTTTGGAAAGAATTAAATTGCCAACTGGTAATGTTTTTGGACAAAAAGCTTTTTATGAACAATATAAATGCAAAGCATATGTAAAACTTTAAAAATCAATGTAGAGTACCAGCACCTAAGTTAAGTGGTAATGACAAGATGCACATCAGACTAGTAAACTGCGTTTTAAATACCTTTCAGTCATTACCAACAGCCAACTATGGAAAAATGCCATTCAGTCATTATTAACACAATTCTGTTTTTCTGGAAAAGTCTGTAAACAGCATGTCCAGAGCCCTGCAGGGCCAGACTCTAAGAGGTTCGTTGTCTGCTAATTCCCATCTGGAAATGTGTCCTCCTGGGGGTGCCTAGGAGGACTCAGGAAGGGGGTCCTCTCTTTGTGACTTTCCTAGTCATCATTTCACAGACTACTAGAGCTCTGAGAGGAGGAAAGCAACTTCCAGGCAGCTGTTTCTTCAACCCCTTCCCTCTACTGCCCCCTCACTTCTAACAAATCCTATATATGGTGACTATATCCTGTAAAACATTATCACTTCCTCCTGCCTGCCAGACCCTAGGGTTTCTTGATTTAAGGGTATATACTGACAACATACTTAGGCAAAATCATCAAAGGTAACAATTGAAGAAAAGAAACAAAGGCCTGTGTCATCAAAATATATAACTAGTAAATATTATTTGATGGGGGGAAACAGCCTATAAAATTTTCTATTTTATTATGGAAAAGGGCTTAGAAAAAAGTCATTTTCAGAGCAAAATCTTTCCAGAGTGACTCTACCCATTACATTTAATTCAAACATATTATCTCAGCACTGCTGTAAAAATATTTTTCTCCAAACTAAAAGAGTCAAACAAATATGACCACTTATATGGTGATAACAGTCAAATTTAGCTTCTTCCACAAGCCAGTTCTCAGATACAACATTATCCTCAGGTTCAGATATATACAGTAAATTAAAAGCCCATTTAGCAACTTTATTTGGCAGCTAAACTGTCTCTAAGCAGCCTCAGGCAAAGGATACAAATGTCTGGTTCTCTCGCAAAGAGCCATAACATACAAACAACTTTACAATGTTTAGTCTTGCTTTTTGTGGTCTATAGGCCCTGCCATCAGTAAGGTGTTGATCAGTGAAAATACTACATGGCCGTATTTGCCAAGGCACCAAAAATGTGCCTTGTAAAAGAATAAAGTATCCACGAATATGCTATTTATTAAAATGCAAAGGAATTATGTGAGAGTCACCTTTTCAAAAATAGCCATTTTACATTTGACCTTTTCCAGTGAATAATAGGGTTTCATTTAGAACACAACTGACCTAAACCATTGCTCTCTGTACAATGCTCTTCATAAAGCCCAAGATACTTCTTAATAAAATAAGCTGAAAGCTCCCTGTTTAAACAATCAAACTGAAGTGTTTAAGGGTCTACATTCACTGTTGCATTGTAAACTGCTCATAGAATTGAACCATGTATATAGCAGCATTGACCTCTTTCTCCTCTGGCAGATTCGGGTCCCTTCATATTTCAGAGGACTGTCCCTGTGTCTCCACCTCTGACCTGAACCTACATTTCTAGATCCTGAACTGCTCAATTTCCATATGGTCTCTGTCTGTGCATCCTCTGTCTCTCTGTCTCCCTCTCTCCCAAGCCCTGGAAGTTCTCAAGAACTGAGCAGACTTCTCCCAAAGTACGTTTTCTCGAGATAGACTTTTATGTCAGGACACACACCATATACATGTATAGATGATTTGACCCGAAATCCCAAGTCATCCACCCGGGATCATTCACCTGACTACATTGCCCCCAACGAGTCACAGGTCCCACTGTACCTTCAGATCCCAGATACAGCCAAACTGAGTGCTGTCCTCCCTCTTGCAAGAACGCTCATTTCCACCTGGCCTCGCTGTAAAAATTCCTCAGAGCCATTCAAGACACTTTTGAATATCAATTATTTCAACAGGTCCATCCTAACCTCCTGGAATAGGTTCAGAAACTCATCTATTTTCCCCATTACTCCCCATAGGACTCTCTACTGCTGTGACTATTGTTCTTGGTGGTGTTTTTTTTTAAAAACATATCTGTCTTCCTGTTTTACTTATAGACTCATACACAGTAAGAACCAAGCTTAACGACATTTTTATCACCACACATCCACACTCTTTGAAAACTTTAATTGAAATGTCTCTTACATAGGCCCTGAACTGGGAGTTAATCCTCTCAGATGATAGTGAATAAGGAAGAAATATCTCTACTTCGAGATCTAAAATGCCTGTATAGAACTACCATAGTAAAAAAAAAAATATATATATATATATATATATATATATATATATGCAATGAGAAAAGCAGGAACAAACCAAAATAAATAGAATTAAGTATTTGGATGAATGGTTAAAGTTGCACAAATTGTAATTTTGGAGGGGTCTTTGGGATTCTGCTAATGGATATGATCCTTCTCCCAGAAGACAGTTTGCTTGTGTACATGAACACCAGACACATCTTTATGATAGTTATAAAGGGTCTTGTCCCCTGGAAACCCTTCCATGGATGATTCTAGTAGAGAGCTCTCATGCTGGTATTCTCAGACCACCAATTAAGAACACTGAGCCTTTGAAAATGGTATGAGAGAACAGAATCCTATAATTTCAATAACCAGAGAACAGGCTTTCGGAGAAACTGAAAGAAAACCAAGGGAAAGACAAATAGTCCCTTTAGACCACTTGGGCTCAAAGAGCTTTTGCCCCAGTGTCTGTTTCTTTGAATTTTATTTTATTTTGTATCTGGCTTATAATTACAACTATCTGATGAGGCAGTGTGCTTTTTTGTTGTTGTTTTATGAAACAAAAAGATACAACTGATTAAAGACTTCCATCCTTTTCCTCTGAAGGTGAAAAAGCTAAAATCTTGAGGGGCAAGTTGTTCTAGGGAGAAATGTCTAAGGTGTGCGGTAAGGGAGTAGGAAGGAGAGAAGGCAACAGCTTGGAGAGAAGAGAGCTGAGATGTTAGCTTATTTTTGCCTTGCTAAATTCAAATTTGGAGGACCTTTGCAATCCCTAAATCCTTCTTTAGAAGTGGGATTGAGTAAGAGAAAGCAAACAAGATGGAATATAAAAGAAAAAATAAAAACACACTTAGGCAAATGAGATGCTGAAAAATGTTAAAATTATATGAAAGGCTTAACAGAAGAAACTACTACTTAGAGGAAATCTGACATGTTAGAAGTTAGATACAAAAATATGCTGTGTCTACAGACTACAGGAACCACTGCAAGGCATAGAATTTCTGCTTTGATTCTAGTCACTGTTATTCAGCAAGCCCCAGGGTACCTCTTGGTCCCATCTAACTTGCCAGGACACAGAATTTCATTGTGGAGACTTCCAAGGATTCAGTTTGAGTCTCTCCAACTAACAATGTAAACAATAACAGGATGTTATCATTCATCTCTCACTCACATTATGTCAGAGACTGAGCTGAGGCCTTTATATATGCGTGATTTCACTTAATCCTCACAACCATTTGATGAGGCAGGCACTGTTAATACCCTAGTGTGCAGATGAAAAAACAGAAATTAAGAAAAGTGTTAACTTCCAAAAGGTCAGATAACATAACTGGGAAGATGAGAGGATTTCTTTTCCTAATACTCATTGACCTGGAAGGCAGCTGTAGACCTTAATTAACTGGTTAGCTAGTTAAACTGAGACGTTGAGTCTGGAGTGTTAAATACTTTTTCTAACACGATGGCAGACAAAGAAAACATAGTCCAGCCACGAAAAGAAATTTCGAAGTAACCAGTTTCTTACTTTGATGAATGCTTCTTAAAATCCCATTTCTCCCCATCCATCTCCCTCCCAACCCACAGCCTCTCTAGTCCCTTCCCACACAAACCACCCTAAAAATCTCCTTTCCCACTCCTAGCCGTCCTCTCTGGCACCATTCCTTCTCTTTTCTTGTTCAGATTTCTCATCACTTCTCCCATTTTGATTCATAAAAATCAACTATGCAGGAGTTCTGGGCAATCTCCTGCCACCGTGTAATAGGGTAAGCATACGTTGAAACTCAGGCCCACTCTCCTTCTTGCCCCCAAATTATACCCCCCAAACAGCAGTTACGCACAGGGCACTGAAGGACGCTTCTCAAAAGAAAAAGGAAAAGAAAACACTGAGCCGGAGAAAGCCAGACCACTCTGCAGTTGGCAGGGAGAAGAAAAAGTCTGAAATTTTCCATATGTTTGTCATTTTGATTCTGTGACATTTATTTGTATATTTTAATCCTTCAACTAGCCTTAAATGTCATGGGTTTGGGGGTTTATTTTGTAGTAACAGGAAACCACTGATGAGATTTGATGAAGAAAGTGATTTAAAATTATATATAGACATTGGAAGATAGTCTGGCCACAAGGTAAAGGCTAGATTGGAGATATGAAGGGTGATGAGTGACTAGAAATAATTTCCTTTTTTCTTTTTTTGGCCTCTTCTCCACTGTTATTAAATAATTAAATAATGCATTGAAGTTGTATTATATGAGAAGGTCAGTATTAGTGAGAGAAATGTAAGTGTTTAAGTTTCATTCTGTCTGTGATCATGGCTAATACCTCTACTTGGAACTCTCAGATGTAACTGGATGAGATGTCAGAGGTACTAGCCCACAGAGCCTGGCACATGGGAGTCAATATTCATCATATTCATTCTTACCCATTGCACAATTGAATACATGAATAAATATGGTCTGTGGTCCTGGGCAGGCACATAGGGACAAGGACTAGTGACATTTCAGTTATTATTGCTATCTAACTACATCTATCCCAATATGCTGGTGGTATTGATCTGGGGTGGCCTCAGTCTGCAGCAGTTTGAAGTAGGATCTTGGTCCACTGTCTAGAGACTGAAGTTGGTCCGTGTCAGTGAGAGTGCCAAAGTCTAGCCACTGGCCACCAGAGACCAGTGGCTAGTGACAAGGCCCGGGCTTGTTGGCTTTGTAGAAATGAATTTCCACAAAGAGACAGAAAGTAGTGAAACAAGTAAAGTGTTTATTAGGAGGAAAAAGAGTATTTTGAATAGACACACATGGGTGGGCTGAAAGAGAGAGAGTCACGCCCTTGTGGTAGTTTGACTCACTTACATGGGGTATTTCTTCTGCATTCCCTCTGGCCAATCATCTTGCTTTGCTTGACTCTGAGTTCATAGTTGACCATTCAGGAATGACCTAAATCAAATCCCTTACAATTATACAGTGGAAGTGACAAATAGATTCAAGGGATTAGAACTGATAGAGTGCTTGAAGAACTATGGATGGAGGTTCATGACATTGGACAGGAGGCAAAGACCATTTCCAAGAAAAAGAAATGCAAAAAAGGAAAATGGTTGTTCAAAGAGGCCTTACAAATAGCTGAGAAAAGAAAAGACCTGAAAGGCAAAGGAGAAAAGGAAAGATATACCAATTGAATGCACAGTTCCCAAGAATAGCAAGGAGAGATAAGTGATCAATGAAAAGAAATAGAGGAAAACAATAGAATGGGAAAGACCAGAGATCTCTTCAAGAAAATCAGAGATACCAAGGGAATATTTCATGCACAGATGGGCACAATAAAGGACAGAAATGGTATGGACCTAACAAAAGCAGAAGATATTAAGAAGAGGTGGCAAGAATACACAGAAGAACTATACCAAAAAGATCTTCATGACTCAGATAATCACAACGGTATGATCACTCACCCAGAGCCAGACATCCTGGAATTGCAATGTCAAGTGGGCCTTAGAAAGCATCACCATGAACAAAGCTAGTGGAGGTGATGGAATTCCAGTTGAGCTATTTCAAATCGTAAAAGATGATGTTGTGAAAGTGCTGCACTCAATATGCCAGCAAATGTGGCAAACTCAGCAGTGGCCACAGGACTGGAAAAGGTCAGTTTTCATTCCAATCCCAAAGAAAGGCAATGCCAAAGAATGCTCAAACTACCACACAATTGCACTCATCTCACATGCTAGCAAAGTAATGTTCAAAATTCTCCAAGCCAGGCTTCAAAAGTATGTGAACCAGGAACTTCCAGATATTCAAGTTGGATTTAGAAAAGGCAGAGGAACCAGAGATCAAATTGCCAACATCTGTTGGGTCATTGAAAAAGCAAGAGAGTTCCAGAAAAACATCTATTTCTGTGCTATTGACTATGCCAAAGCCTTTGACTATGTGGATCACAGCAAACTGTGGAAAATTCTTAAAAAGATGGGAATACCAGTCCACCTTACCTGTCTCCTGAGAAATCTGTATGCAGATCAAGAAGCAACAGTCAGAACTGTACATGGAACACCAGACTGGTTCCAAATAGGAAAAGGAGTATCAGGGCTCTATATTGTCACCCTGCTTATTTAACTTCTATGCAGAGTACATCAAGAGAAATGCTGGGCTGGGTGAAGCACAAGCTGGAATTAATATTGACGGGAGAAATATCAATAACCTCAGATATGCAGATGACACCACCCTTATGGCAGAAAGCAAAGAACTAAAGAGCCCCTTGATGAAAGTGAAAGAGGAGAGTGAAAAAATTGGCTTAAAGCTCAACATTCAGAAAACTAAGATCATGGTATCTGGTCCCATCATTTCATGGCAAATAGATGGGGAAACAATGGAAACAGTGACAGACTTTATTTTTGTGGGCTCCAAAATCACTGCAGATGGTGACTGCAGGCATGAAATTATAAGATGCTTGCT
The DNA here is from genome assembly GCF_002263795.3 of Bos taurus. Lineage (NCBI taxonomy): Eukaryota > Metazoa > Chordata > Mammalia > Artiodactyla > Bovidae > Bos > Bos taurus. Next base: position 83,518,595 of record NC_037334.1, on the reverse strand, counting down.
CCTTGGAAGAAAAGTTATGATCAACCTAGACAGCATATTAAAAAGCAGAGACTTGACTTTGTCAACAAAGGTCTATCTAGTCAAAGCTATGGTTTTTTCAGTGGTCATGTATGGATGTGAGATTTGGACTCAGAAAGCTGAGTGCTGAAGAATTGATGCTTTTGAACTGTAGTGTTGGAGAAGACTCTTGAGAGTCCCTTGGACTGCAAGGAGATCCAACCAGTCCATCCTAAAGGAAATCAGTCCTGAATATTCATTGGAAGGACTAATGTTGAAGCTGAAACTCTAATACTTTGGCCACCTGATGCAAAGAACTGATTACTTGGAAAAGACCCTGATGCTGGGAAAGATTGAAGGCAGGAGGAAAAGGTGACAACAGAGGATAAGATGGTTGGATGGCATCACCAACTCAATGGACATGGGTTTAGGTGGACTCAGGAGTTGGTGATGGACTGGGAGGCCTGGCGTGCTGTGATTCATGGGGTCGCAAAGAGTCGGACATGACTGAGTGACTGAACTGAATTGACAATTTTCCCCTGTATGCGCAGCATCCTAGCCAAGATGGAAGAGGCCTAGAGGTAGTTTGACATCACCTTGTATGGGGTGACACCTCCTCCATTTTTGGAGGCTTTCTGAAGGACATGCAGTTGGGAAGATCTCCTTGACCTCGAGAATGAGAAATATGTGGTCTCTCTATCTCTTATCTGGGCAGGGCTCAGTTCCTCTCTGCCTCTGCCTTTACTGTTATCTTTAAGTGTCCACCAGAGGCAAAGTCCAGCTATTTACCCTGTTCCTGTTGTTATTTCTATCTGGAAGTGTAAACAGGAGCCCATCTATCTCCTGCCTCACTACATAGAAAAGTGTTTTGATTCAATAACTGGAAATTTAAAAGTAAATCAAGTTTGAGGGGATCACAATGATATTGACTTAGGACATTAACTGAGCTTTAAGATTAGAAGACTTTATTATCTCTGTAACAATCTGCCACTCCCACATGTAGATGAACTACAACCCTTTATTTATTCAACTAAATATTACCGATGACTACTTTGGCCAGGAATTATAATAAGGATAATACAGAGATGACAAAGAAGGGGCAAAGATCAGCCATAATGAAATAATATGTAAAGAACTCATGGGGAAAATAGTATTAATACAAGTTTCCATAATTAAAGTATACACTGACTCATAGCGGACCAAGATAGAGAGGAATGTATAAGTTATGGGGGTGGGAGGTGGAGCACTCTTCACTGGAGGAAGAAGCATATTGCTACTGACATTGTTTAGAATCAGCAATGCATGGTGATAACAAAAAGCAGGCTGACCCTTAGTCTGTTTTAGTACCATTTTAAATTCTCCACAGGCAATATACCCGCTTTGTGCCTGCCACCAGGGCACACTGCTCTCCCCCTACTCCCTCTCCCATCCCCTTGATGCCAACTGCTGTATGAGCAAAGTGAAAGAAGAAACAGATCTTTTCCGAGGAAGTTACAGAAAGAATAACAGGATCACTGACATTTAAAATGACTTTTGAGAAGAACTAAGAATTCATCCAATTATTTTGAATTAGAATATTATAAAATGTTAATTCCCTACAGGACAATTGACCTCGTTGTTCTGTGGGGGGTATTTCTATTCATTTACACTTGTATTTGGTATTGTGTGTGTGTGCTCAGTTGCTTAGTCATGTCTGATTCTTTGTGACACCATAAAATTGTAGCCCACCAGGCTCCTCTATCCATGGAATTTTCTACACAAGAATACTGGGGTGGGTTGCCATTTCCTTCTCCAGGGGATCTCCCTGAGCCAGGGATTGAACCTGAGTCTCCTGTGACTCCTGCACTGGTAGGTGGATTGTCTACCACTTGAGCCACCTGGGAAGCCCATATTTGGTATTACCTCCATCCATACTCAGCTAAAACTACCACAGCTAGTTTTCAATATAAGTCAATTATTTTGTTCTTTCAGCCTTTTCACACTTGGGTATACCCAGTTTTGCTACCAGAAGGGAAGGGAACCCTGAATGAGGCTTGTGGGCTGTCTCTCCACACACACTGATACAGGAGAGGTTCTTTGAGAAGCTGGCTTGGAGGCTGAGGTTAGTGTGTAGAATGTTTATTAGAAAGTGCCTGTGGAGGGGAGGTGAAGGAAGCAGGATTAGCTGAGGGCAAAGTCAAGCTGGGATGCAGGTCTCAGAAACAGCTTCAGCTGATGCTGAGGGGAGTTCTGGAGCTTCGATGGCCCTGTTGAGTTGTCCCACTTTGCACTGAAATGACTGAGCCTTTATACCCTAGTCAGTCATTGGCTGTGGGCTCCCCAGGAAGGTACATTCCTATGTAAGGCAGGACACTGAGCAGCAGTCAGTCCCAGCCCTGAAATGCTTGGTCCATGTCCACCTTTTGTCTCACCACATTCTAGAGAAAAAGAGTCATTTGACATACTTCTGTCTTCCTGAGCATTTGTCCTCAGTAAGAAGCACACAGCTAGATAAAGAACCAGGCTGCCGTCTCCCCTAGCTCTCTCCGACACCTTCAGTTGATTTCAGTAACCGACTGTTTGGACTGCTTGTATTTCTTCTCTTCTCGTTCTTTAAATTCCCACATTTATGTTTAAATTCACCAATACAGAGTGAGCCCTTGAGACCACAGGTGCCCTCCCTGGGCCTGCACCCTTGGTCCCAATAAAAGCAGAAACCCATGTCTATGCTTTCTCTCCCTCTCTACCTGTGACCTCACTGTGTGCTCACTGATGTGCCATATAACTTCCAGGACTTTAAACAATAAACATATTTTTTTAAGTTTTTTGATGGTTATTGCTGACAGCGTTTTGCAATCATATGAACCACAAGGCAGGTCCAGCTACAACATTGGTTATCTAAAGGTTGAGACTGTCATACAACACAGGATATCAATTCTTCCCAAGTTGATATATAAATTCAATTCAATCCCAATCAAAATTTCAACATTTTATTTTATAGATATCGGTGAACTTCTAACACTTATATGGAGGGGCAATAGGCCCATACAATATTGAAGGAGGGCTTATTCTATCTAACTTCAAGATATTCTATAAAGCTACAGTAATCAGGACAGTGTGGTATTGGTGAAAAAACAGACAAATAGGTCAAAGGGACAGAATAGAGTCCAGAAGTAGATAACCATAAACACAGTTAACTGATATTTGACAAAGGAACACAGGCAATACAATGGAACAAAAACAGTTTCTTCAACAAAAGATGCTGGAACAACTAGACATGCACTTGCAAAAATGGAAATCTAGACAGAGATCTCACACCTTTGCAAAAATTAACTCAGAAATGGATCACAGGCCTAAATGCAGAATGCAAAACTATGAAACTCCTAGTAGATAATATAGGAGAAAACCCAAATGGCCTTGGCTATGATGATGCTTTTTTAGATACAAAAGACATGATCCATGAAAGAAATAATTGGTAACCTGGAATTTAATATAATTTAAAACTTCTGCTCTGTGAAAGATAATATTAAGAGAATGAGAAGACAAACCACAAAGAAAATATTTACAAACAATAAAAGACTTCAATTCAAAATATACAAAGAACTCTTAGAATTCAATAATAATCATGATAAAAAAAACTGATTTTAAAACTGGGCCAAAAATATTAATAGACTCCGCATCAAAGAATATATACAGATAACAAGTAAGCATATGAAAAAATGCTCAACATCATATGTCACCAGGGAAATGCAAATTAAAGCAACCATGAGATACCACTATACATCTATTAGAATGGTCAAAACCTAGACTGCTTATAACACCAAATGCTGTCAAGGATGTAGGAAAACAGAAAACACTGCAGGTGTGAATGGAAAAATGGTACAGCCACTTTAGAAGACAGTTTGGCTATTTCTTAGAAAACTAAAATACTCCTACTGATGATTCAGCAATCACGCACTTTAGTACAAAGAGTTGAAAACTTCCATCCATATAAAATTCTACACATGAATGTTTACAGCAGACTTACTCATAATTCCAAAGCTTGGAACCCATCAAGATGTCCTTCAGTAGGTCAATGGATGAATAAACTATGATACTTCTAGACAATGAAATATTATTCAGTGCTAAAATGAAATGTGCTATCAAGCCGTGAAAAGATGTAGAGTGATTTTATTACCACATGAAAGAAACCAATCTGAAAGGCCATCAGATCAGATCAGATCAGTCGCTCAGTCGTGTCCGACTCTTTGCGACCCCATGAATTGCAGCACGCCGGGCCTCCCTGTCCATCACCAACTCCTGGAGTTCACCCAGACTCACGTCCATCAAGTCAGTGATGCCATCCAGCCATCTCATCCTCTGTCATCCCCTTCTCCTCCTGCCCCTAATCCCTCCCAGCATCAGAGTCTTTTCCAATGAGTCAACTCTTCACATGAGGTGGCCAAAGTTCTGGAGTTTCAGCTTTAGCATCATTCCTTCCAAAGAAATCCCAAGGCTGATCTCCTTCAGAATGGACTGGTTGGATCTCCTTGCAGTCCAAGGGACTCTCAAGAGTCTTCTCCAACATCACAGTTCAAAAGTATCAATTCTTAGGCGCTCAGCCTTCTTCACAGTCCAACTCTCACATCCATACATGACCACAGGAAAAACCATAGCCTTGACTAGACGAACCTTTGTTGGCAAAGTAATGTCTCTGCTTTTGTACTATATAAATGCAACTATATGACATTCTGGAAAAGGCAGAACTATAAACACAGTAAAAAGATAAGTGGTTGTCAGGGTTGGGGGAAGGAGAGAAGAGACGAGCAGACAGAGCACAAAGGAATTTTAGGGCAGTGAAAATACTCCATATGATTGTCTTAGTCCATGCAGGCACCTAAAACAAAATGTTACAGACCAGGTAGCTTATAAACAAGAGAAACTTATTTTTCACAGTTCCAGGGGCTGAAAGACAGAGATCAAGGTGCCAGTATGCTAGGGTGAAGGCCTCCCTTATAAGTGCTTGACTTCTCCTTATTTCCTTACATATCAAAAGGGGCCAGGGAGCTCATTAATAAGAATACTCATCCTATTCATGATATACCCATCTAAATGCAGAGTTACACAGAATAGCAAGGAGAGATAAGAAAGCCTTCCTAAATGAACAATGCAAAGAAATAGAGGAAAACAATAGAATGGGAAAGACCAGAGATCTCTTCAAGAAAATTAGAGATACCAAGGAAATATTCATGCAAAATGGGCACAATAAAGGACAGAAATCGTATGTACCTAACAGGAGCAGAAGATATTAAGAAGAGGTGGCAAGAATACACAGAAGAACTGTACAAAAGAGATCTTAAAGACCCAGATAACCATGATGGTGTGATCACTCACCTAGAGCCAGACATCATGGAGTGAGAAGTCAAGTGGGCCTTAGGAAACATCATTATGAACAATGATTGAGGTGGAAGGGATGGAATTCCAGTTGAACTATTTCAAATCCTAAAAGATGATGCTGTGAAAGTACTACATTCAATAAGCCAGAATATGTGAAAAACTCAGCAGTGGCCACAGGTCTGGAAAAGGTCAGTTTTCATTCCAATCCCAAAGAAAAGCAATGCCAAAGAATGTTCAAGCTACCACACAATTGCACTTATTTCACATGCTAGCAACATAATGCTCAAAATCCTTTAAGCTAGGCTTCCACAGTACGTGAACTGAGAACATCCAGATACTCAAGCTGGATTTAGAAAAGGCAGAGGAACCAGAGTTCAAATTGCCAACATACATTGGATCATAGAAAAAGCAAGACTTCCAGAAAAACATCTACTACTTCTTCATTGACTACACTAAAGCCTTTGACTGTGTGGATCACAACAAACTGTGGAAAATCATGAAAGAGATGAGAATACCAGACCACCTGACCTACCTCCTGAGAAATCTGTATGAAGGTTAAGAAGTAACAGTTAAAACCAGACATGGAACAACAGACTGGTTCCAAATTGGGAAAGGAGTATGTCAAGGCTGTATACTGTCACCCTGCTTATTTAACTTCTAGGCAGAATACATCATGCAATATGCTGGGCTGGATGAAGCTCAAGCTGGAATCAAGATTGCTGGGAGAAATATCAATAACCTCAGATATGCAGATGACACCACCCTAATGGCAAAAAGTGCAAAGGAACTAAAGAGCCTCTTGATGAGAATGAAAGAGAGTGAAAAAACTGGCTTAAAACTCAACATTCAAAAAACAAAGATCAAAGCATCTGGTGCCATCACTTCATGGCAAATAGGGAAAAAATGGAAACAGTGACAGACTTTATTTTCTTGGGCTCCAAAATCACTGTGGATGGTGACTGAAGATACGAAATTTAAAAGACACTTGCTCCTTGGAGGAAAATCTATGACAAATCTAGACAGCATATTAAAAAGCAGAGACATTACTTTGCTGGCAAAGGTCAATATAGTCAGGCCTTTCCAGCTGTCATGCATGGATGTGAGAGTTGGACTTAAAGAAGAGCATCGAAGAATTGATGCTTTTGAACTGTGGTGCTGGAGAAGACTCTTGAGAGTCTCTTGGACTGCAAGGAGATCAAACCAGCCAATCCTAAAGGAAATTAGTCCTGAATATTCATTGGAAGGACTGATGCTGAAACTGAAGCTCCAATACTTTGGCCACCTGATGCAAAGAACTGACTCAACGGAAAAGACTCTGATACTGGGAAAGATTGAAGGCAGGAGGAGAAGGGGACAACAGAGGATGAGATGGTTGGATGGCATCAACTGACTCGATGGACGTAAGTTTGAGCAAACTCTGGGAGATGGTGAAGGACAGGGAAGCCTGGTGTGCTGCAGTCCATGGGGTTGCAAAGAGTCGGACTCGACTGAACAACTGAACAACAACAACGTACTATTCATGAGGGCTCCACCTCGGTGACCTCTCAAAGCCCTCGTCTACTAACAGCATCACCTTTGAAGGTTAGGATTTCAACATATGAATTTGGTAGGATATACAACCACTCAGACAATAGCAACGATAGTATAATGATGGACATATGTTATTACACATTTGTTTAAACCCATAAAATATACAAAACCAAGAATAAACCCTAAGGTAAACTATGGATTTTTGGTGATAATGATGTGTCAGTGTGGGTTCTTCTTTGATTTTTAAAAAATGTACCATTCTAGCAAGTGATGCTGACAATAAGGGAGGCCAAGTATGTTTGCATGAGTGGATATATGGGAAACTCCCAACTTTCTACTCAATTTTGTTATAAACCTAAAATTGCCCTAAAAATTAGTCTTTTAGAAGATTTTTTTTTTTTTTAAGGATTACAGTACATCACCATTTCTCCTTGCAGAGAAACCACGGGGAGCAAGACAGAACACTTCCCCATTTGTGACATCTAGTGGCTTTGCATCTGCATGACAGCTTCTTAGTCAGAGAAGGAAAATCTGGCAACAGGCCTCTGCTGGGTTTCTCCAACTCCTGAAAAAACACCAGAGCACTCTTCTCTCCCCACAAGAGTTCAGCAGTGTTCCAGTTTAAGAGCCAAGTGGATTAAAATATAAGGCATCTGTCTATCTGCAGAGTATTCATCTGGATTCAGGAAAGCACAAAAAATAAACTGCTCCAAAGGCTAAAAATGATAATGATAGGGAAGAACTGAAAAGCTAATTCCCATCCTCAGGCTATTCCTTAGCATCAGAAAGACAAGGAGCTGGCCAGCCTCTAGAGCAGCGTCTTGTTTCATAGTGAGAGGTCACTCTCAGAATGAATGTTCAGGCTCAATAGCTGGTTCTTCATGGATGCTGGTTTCTCAGGAAAGAACTCAGACATCGATCCACTCTTACATCATTTCTGTGACAACGGTGGGTTGGTAGTTGGAATCTTGTGTTTTTAGTAAATGAAGGTATTACGACTTCGCGTATATTATCTTACTAAATTTAATCCTCACAACAACTCCAGAAGGTAGGTCTTTTAATTCCCTATTTTGGTAAGTGAGAGTACAAGGGCTCAGAGAGGCTAAATAAAACTTGCCCTATTTACAGCTAGAAAGTAGCATTGTTGGCATCTGATTTCTTGTCTTTTTGGCTTCAGAAGTACATTTTTCTTCCATATCACATTCATCCAGATAACAGCTTTGATAAACCAACTAATGTTCTTTGTTTTTCCACTGCTATTTTCCGCTTTCCTTGCCCTCCTCCTCCTTGTCCCCTGTAGCAAATATTCTGGGTTCATTGCCTCAGGACAAGGATGTATCCAAACAGAAAGCTGAAACAGCCAGCAAATATTTGGGCTTTTGTATCCCAAAAGTCTAAGTAAGGAAGTTAGAGAATCAAGGCAGAGATAAAGAGTATAGCAAGAGTGCTGAGAAATGAAGCGGAGGGAAGTGGATGTGATTATTTTTCCATGACTGCACAGCTGGGGTGAAGATGGAAGAAAAGACACAGGTGGGTCTTGGAAAGTGAAGCCTAAAAGCCTTTCTTCCTGCAAAGCCATCATAACAAAGAAGCACCCACTGCAGAAATGTCCAGAAAACCCCAACCTGGTGTACACGAGAGAAAAGTGTCTGAGACTGCCATGCCTTGCAGTAGTCTGGAAGCTGCTGGAGTCATCAGAGCTGTAGAGGCCATGGGCACAGAAGCAAAGCATGTTCCCAGACAACTGGGTTGGGCAGATGAACCCAAGTTGTAGTTTAGGCACAGCCCTGGGAGGTGGCAGGAACCTAAATTGACTGTGTTTAAGTGTTTACCCCCTGGAAGAACTGAAGGACAAAATAAATGTCATGTTGAATTACAGAAAAATAAAATTATATTTAATAGCCACCTTGTATTAATTTCCTAGGACTGCCATAACGAGTTACCACAAAGTGGGTGGCTTGAAATAACGGAAATTTAATCTCTGTGTTCTGGAGGCTAGAAGCACAAAACGAAGGCAGCTACAAACCCGTCCTCCCCACAGAGATTCTAGGGGAGACTCCTCCATTGCCTTTTCCCAAGTTCCAGTGCCTGCCAGCAGGTCCTGGCAATCCTTCATCACACCAGTCTCCACCTCCGTCTTCATGGGACCTATTCTCGGTGCGTGTCCCTGTGTGTCCTCCCTTTTTATAAGGATATCAGCCTTTGGATTCACGATCCATACTAATCAATAGGACCTTATCTTAAATTGACTTCCCTGGTGGCTCAGACAGTAAAGCGTCTGCCTACAATGCGGGAGACCCGGTTTCGATCCCTGCGTTGGGAAGATCCTCTGGAGAAGGAAATGGCAACCCACTCCAGTACTCTTGCCTGGAAAATCCCATTTGATTACATCTGAAAAGACCCTATTGCCAAACATGTTTATATTCACAGATACCAAGGTCCCCTCTCTTTGAGGAGATGCAATTCAACCCACTGTACACCTGAATCTGTGGTCTGGGATTGATACCTGCTACTCAGATAAGTTTGGTGTGGAGGGGTGACACTGTGCAGGGCTGAGAGCATCCATGTCAGGAAGGCTGGCCCCAGTGCAGTGTTAAGGTGACACAAGACCTTGAGCAAGGCAATTAGCCACTAATGGTCTTGATTTGTCCATCTTTATGGTGGCTGGGATAGAGTCTCTGATCCTTTCCAGTGCTGACATGTCATGATTCTGCTGAGCCTGAATGGAGGAATGGATGAAGCCTTTCCCCACCCTCCACTCACACAAGACTCTGCTGCTCTGAGAATACTCCACCCTTGTGATGCTTCCCTCCTTGCTGGCCTGTTCCTTTTACCATCAGGGTCACAAAAGTATTAGACGACAAATAGACATATTGTCTCCTGAAGGCTGCTGTAAGGACAATCTAGATTCCTGACAACACACAATTATATTGACAAGGGATTCAGTTTTGAAATGCTAACATTACAGTGAGAACTGCTTTGTGCAGGGTCAAGCTACATGGTTGCCAAGGGAAACCGAGACTCAGTTCAGAGAAAAAAATGCCAGAGAGGCAACACAAGGCTTTGAGTCTGCCTGATTTTTGTTAAAACTGCAAAGGCATCCTAGAAAGAAAGCAATGACAGAGAAGAGCCAACGCCAGGGAACAAAGGCCCACCCAGGCTCCTACTATTCATATCTGGTGAGAACTAGTGAGCTGCTGAAGTGGGTGGACCCCAGCCTGCACCAGGAGGCGAGGGACATTCTCACTCAGACATGGAGACTATCTCACGGACTCCTCCCACGAACAAGACAGTTGGCAGAGGCAGAGGCCTGGCTGCAACTGGGCTTGCTTTTCAATGCCTGAAAGCTCTGTAAGTAAGAAAAAGCTCTGTAAGTAAGAAACAAGCAGCCACTGGGAAAGATTGAAGAGCGAGGCTCAGGATCTCAGAGAGGTGGTTAGAGCTCTGTGCTCTGGAAATGGACAGGCTGCCTGTTGCCACAGTTACTCGATGTGAGACTTCCTGTAAGTTATTATCTTTTCCAAGCTTTAGATGAAATGAAGGTTATTATTTTAGCACGCATCTTGAGGTAGTTGTGAGAATTAGAGATGATTAGGTCAAGTGCTTCATGGAGTATTTGGCACAAGAAAAAGATCTAGTAAGTGTTACTTATCATGTTACAGTAAATGACACTAAAAATTAAGTGGCACTAAGGCCACACAGCTGAGCAATGACACCTCTGAGGTAAAAATCCAAGGTTCCCGACTCCTTGGTTCTTTCACAAAACAATAGAGAAACCAAAAAGGAGAAGCTAGGAATACTTTATTAACTTAACAAATGGTTATCATGTTTGTAGTGGGCCAAGCACTGTTTTAGGCACTTTATAAATACTAAGTCACTTAAGCTTCATAGGTTAACCTATGAGGCAGGCACTAATATCATCACCATTCGTACATGAGGAAAATGAAGATAGAGCAGGTCTGTGACATTTCCAAGGTCACTCAGGTCAATGGGTACTGTGCTGTGACTAGAGGTTCTGAAGAAACTGTATAAAATAGTGAAGTTGCTCAGTTGTGTCTGACTCTTTGCAACCCCGTGGACTGTAGCCTACCAGGCTTCTCCATCCATGGGATTCTCCAGGCAAGAATACTGGAGTGGGTTACCATTTCCTTCTCCAGGGGATCTTCCCGACCCAGGAATCGAACCCGGGTCTCCCACATTGGAGGCAGACGCTTTAACCTCTGAGCCACAGGGAAGCCCTATATAAAATATGAGTAGAAGGCAATGGCACCCCACTCCAGTACTCTTGCCTGGAGAATCCCATGGATGGAGGAGCCTGGTAGGCTGCAGTCGATGGGGTCGCTAAGAGTCGGACACGACTGAACGACTTCACTTTCACTTTTCACTTTCACGCATTGGAGAAGGAAATAGCAACCCACTCCAGTGTTCTTGCCTGGAGAATCCCAGGGACGGGGGAGCCTGGTGGGCTGCCGTCTATGGGGTCGCACAGAGTCAGACACGACTGAAGCGACTTAGCAGCAGCAGCAGAATTTTACTCAGACCATTTCTCATTAGTTAGAACATATTATTCTTCCTAATAAGTATTTTAACTTTTAAGACATTTACTGGACTAGATGGCATGCATACATCTAAAATTCCCAATTATCCATGACTAAAAGAAGCCTAAGATTTCAGCCTGTGCAATATAAGTTGATAGCTCATCTAGCTAGCTGCAGTTTCACAAATTGCAAAAACAATTCTATGTGACGGTGACTATTTTCTGTAAGACAAGCCTTACAGAATCTACAGAAAATTAGCCTCCAAATTCTAAAGTTTCTAAGAAATTATTTAAAAACTAACCATTAAATGTGCTAAATGTCTTATAAAAGCATAGAGAACACAAATTAAACTTTATTTGATGACTTTGGTCTTGCCTATCAATACCTGTATCTGCCCAGTGTTGCTTGCTGTACAGTGAGATTTCAGGGTTTGAAGCCCCTATATATACCCTTGCATTGCTGTTGTTGCTGTTTAGTGGTTAAGCCGTATACCAACTCTTTTGCCATCCCATGGGCTATAGCCCATCAGGCTTTTCTGTTCATGGGATTTCCCAGGCAAGAATGCTGGAGTGAGCTGCCATTTCCTTCTGCAGGGGATCTTCTTGACCCAGGGATGGAACCCACATCTCTTGCTTGGCAGGTGGATTCTTTACCACTGAACCAGCTGAGAAACCCATACCCTCATATGCTCTATAATTAAAAAAGACTCCAGTGGCTCCAGAACAACGCACTTGGCCCAGGACCAAGCAAAGTAAGGTCATTAGCCAGCAAAGAGATGGATTCTTATCATGCTGAAAGTGTGATCAAAAGGTGAGCTACTGAAACCTGGTAGATTAAAATGAAAAGGAGGAATCAAGGGTTATTCCTAAGTGGCTGGCAAGAGTTACAGGGGAGAGGTGCAAAGTCTGCCCTGTGCTGAGAGGAAGAACTTGGAAAGAAGAGAGAGATCAGCATACAGTACAAAACTAGTTCCATTTTAGACATATTAAATCTGGAAATCCCTGTGAGGCATCCAAGTGGAGCTATCGAGTAGGCCATTAGTCCTAAGTTGTGAAACTTAGAAGTGGGGCCTGGGGTGGAAATAGGAATTTTAAGTTTCCAGCATACCATGGCAATCATCAGGTTTGAATGAATTCACCTACACAAGGGCTTCCCTGGTGGCTCAGCTGGTAAAGAATTCGCCTGCAATATGGGAGATATGGGTTCGATTCCTGGGTTAGGAAGATCCCCTAGAGAAGGGAAAGGCTACCCACTCCAGTATTCTGGCCTGGAGAATTCCATGGACTCTATAGTCCATGGGGTTGCAAAGAGTCGGACAAGACTGAGCGACTTTCACTTTCACTTTCTTTCACTTCACATAAGGAATGTAAAGTGAGGAGAAAAAAGCTTCTAAGACTCATGCTATCAGAGGGCCTGGGGAACTCCAACAACTAACGGCTGAGTAATGGAGAATTAAGTCAATGAAGGAGACTGAGAAAAAAATGACCATAGAGATAGAAGGAACACCAAGAAGTATGGTATGAAAGCCAAAATCAGAAAGTGGTCAACTATTTCAAATGCTATTAAGAGATGGTATAGAATAAGGCCTAAAAAGAATCCAATGGAGTAGTGCTGTGGATGTCATTGGTGACTCTAGCAAGAACAGTTTCAATGAAACAGTGGGATGGAAATTATACTATATGAAGTTGAAGCATAAAGGTGACCCCATTCTGGCCATGGCAGAATATTTTGTAATTGGATTAATGTTATGGCTGAGAATATTATAAGAACTTGATAAAATATACCAAACAATTGCTTGACACTGAAAAACTGTAATACAGGCCCCGTAAGTCTTGAGAGAAGGAAGCATAGAAGGTGAGTTCATAGAGCCCCTGGATTTTCATCTGAGATAGTTTTCGACATTCAAGCACGGGAAAATAGGGCCTGAGTAGAGAGTGACTGTCTTGCAAGAGCAGGGCACACCAGAAGCAGATTCATGAGAGTGGGAGAAATTCAGAAAAAGAGCCCTGGGAAAACGGTGTATATATCCCTGTACATTGTTGGACAATGCCTAAGCTGCACATGGGTAGGGAAGAACTCTACAAACCCAGCTGAAAACAGCAGCTTGAATGCCAAAAAGCTGATCACATATTTCAGCAGCATGAAGTACTGAGAAAACAGAGGTTAGAGTTTACGCCCTACCGAAGAGAAGATGCATCAGTAAACAAAATTTTAGTGAAGACCTTAGATGGGGAAATCAGTGAGAAATAAGATCAGCCAAATAAGGTCAAGTAAGGTAAAATTTAACAATCTAATACTTTGGGCTTCCCTGATAGCTCAGTTGGTAAAGAATCTGTTTGCAATGCAGGAAACCCCAGTTCAACTTCTGGATTGGGAAGACCCGTTAGAGAAGGGATAGGGTACCCACTCCAGTATTCTTGAGCTTCCCTCGTGGCTCAGCTGATAAAGAATCCACCTGTAATGCAGGAGACCTGGGTTCGATCCCTGGGTTGGGAAGATCTCCTGGAGAAGGGAAAGGGTACCCACTCCAGTATTCTGACCTAGAGAATTCCACGGACTGTATAGTCCATCAGTTGCAAAGAGTTGGACACAACTGAGCAACTTTCACTTTCAATCATACTTCAGCAGGACTGATCTACTTGCTCCCCCCAAAATAAATAAATAGTTGTCTTTGAAAGTATCAATTACATATTGGCACTTGCCAAGGCTATTTGCCATCTGGCTCTGTAGTTTGAATCCTGTGTTGCTGCAGCTGGTGACCTTGAACACACCCTGAAGAGAATCCAGGGTGGAAAATGAGGCACTTTGTGTTCCAGGAAAACTGGGGAACAGGTCTTTAGATAGACATTTTCAGAAACTGACTTCATGATCCCAATCTTTGCATCTCTTCATGTCTAGAAAAACACTAAATCCCTTCATGGCGACATCAGCTCCTTGTGACTAGCAGAAAACCTTTCGTAGGATAAGTGCTTGATTGTATGAACTCCCCCTTCACCAAAATCACATATGTTGACCCTTTCACTACCTCTTTGGAACAGCTTCTCAGAGCTATCTGAGGTGCTGGCTCCTGGGCCACAGGCTTCATTTGCCCCAAATAAAACTTATCTCACAACTCTCATGTTGTGCATTTCTTTTAGTCAACAAAAGAAATCAACAGATCATCTATAGTTCATTTTGTGTTTATCTTCAGTATCTAAACTTATGAGGCATGTTAACAGATAGGACACAGTAGTTTTGCTAAAGCCAAGAAGAAGGGGAAAAAAAGATGCACATGTGGCTCAGATATTAGAGGAAAAGTTGACCAACTGGTAGAAAAGGATGAAAGTTAAAAAAAAGTGTAATTTATTAAAATATCAAATGGACATTTTAGAATGTGAAAATATAATATTTGAAATTAAGAAATCATTAGATGAGTTTTCCAGCAGACTAAACACAGTATAAGACAGATTGGCAAACTAGAAGAAGGGTGAATAAGAATAAGCAAGAGAAGAATCATAGTAAAAAATATTATATAGAGGAAACAAAACAGATAATAAGAGACAGGTAACTCCTCTGTCAACAGGATTCTCTAGACAAGAATATTGGAGTGGGTTGCCATTCCCTCCTCCAGGGGCTCTTTCTGAGCCAGGGATCAAACCCACCCACATCTCCTATGGCTCTTGCATTGCAGGCCCCCCTGAGCCACCAGCGAAGCCCCACAAGGCATGATCAAGGGCTTCCCTGGTGGCTCAGTGGTAAAGAATCCACCTTCAGTGCAAGAGATGCTGGGTCAGGAAGATCCCCTGGAGGAGGGCATTGCAACTGTATTCTTGCCTGCAGAATCCCATGGACAGAGGGCTGGTGGGCTACAGTCCATAGGGTCACAAAGAGCTGGACACTCCTGAAGTGACAGAGCATGCATGTATGCACAAGCCATGATCAAATGTATAGATCTGTAAAGCTGGGGTACTGGAAGGAGAAAAGTGAGAGAATGGGACAGAACCAGTATTCAGAGAGATAATGGTCTATTCAACAATGCTTTTTCCTTATTTTTCAAATCATTATTACATTCTAAAATGGCGATTTTTTTTCTCAAAGTCTAATATCTGGTAACCATTCTTTTGTATTTTTTAATGCCTGTTGTCTTAGTCAGGTTGGGCTGACTAAAATGCCGTAGACCCGGTGACTTAAACAGCAAGCATTTTTTCTTACAGTTCTGGAGGCTGGGAAGTCCAAGATCAAGGTTTCTGCAAATCTGATTCAGTTTCTACTGAGGATGCTTTTCCTGGTTTGCAGATGGCTGCCTTCCTGCTACGTTGTCACATGGTGGACAAAGCAAGCAAGCTCTGGTCTCTCTTTCTCTTCATATAAGGACATTAATCCCATCACAGGGCCCCACTCTCATGACCTTACCTAAAACTAATTATCTACAAAAGGCCCCACACCTCCAGATACCATCATGCTGGGAGTTTGGGCATCAACCTATGAATATTTTTTTGTATGTGGTGCGAGGAAGGGATACAAACGTTCACTCAATAACCCCTGCTATGCACACTGGGTAAGTAGAAGAGTTGAGCTTAAAGGACAGGTCTGTCTGATTCCAGATGATTTTAATGACTGTTCTTTCTCCTGCATCATGTTGCATCCCCCCTCACCTAATGGGCTTCGCGCCAAAGCTAATAAATTCTCTGTGTCCTATCATAAGGAAAAGCAAACGATAGTCTGTGGCCCATACCTAGCCCACCACTTGGTTTTGTAAATGAATTTTTTATGGAACCCAGCTGTGCATATTCATTTATACATTATCTATTGCTGCTTTAGCACCACCATGGCAGAACTGAGTATGTGCAACAGACACCATAAATCCAGCAAAGCCAAAAGTATTTACTCTTTGTCTCTTTACAGAAAAAAAGTTTGCTGATCCATGTCCTAGCTCATTGCAAAAAGAAATTTGATTACTGTAATTTAAGAAGCTCTCATTGGCATTAACTTCTTCATCAACCGGTTAAGTACTATTGACTTATCACTTCTTAATATGAAGTGATGATACTGATGTTCTGGGAGAGAAGATAGTTGTTGGTGCTTGGAATCAGAAGTAGTACAGCTTCAGCCATTGATGAGCAATGTACATAATTAATTTTAGATCTGTAGAACAAAGTTGGTCTCTTGGGATAGAATCTTTTAAGAATGGGAGGTGAGTAGACTCACAGTGGATCTCCCTCCTCAGAGTAGGAAGGAGAAAAGGTCTAGCCCTCATTATCTCTCTGATCTCTCTCCCATGTTTCCTCCTCCTTGCTTATTCTACTCTATGCACACAGATCTTCTTGCTCTTTCCTACTGATTTCAAGTAATCTCCCATCTTAGAGCTTTAGTACTGACCACCCACTCTGCTTGCTGCTGCTAAGTCGCTTCAGTCGTGTCCAACTCTGTACTACCCCATAGACGGCAGCCCACCAGGCTCCCCCGTCCCTGGGATTCTCCAGGCAAGAACACTGGAGTGGGTTGCCATTTCCTTCTCCAATGCATGAAAGTGAAAAGTGAAAGTGAAGTCATTCAGTCATGTCCAACCCTCAGCGACCCCATGGACTGCAGCTTTCCAGGCTCCTCCGTCCATGGGATTTTCCAGGCAAGAGTACTGGAGTAGGGTGCCATTGCCCACTCTGCTTAGAACACTGTTTTTTCTGATATCATTTCAGCTAAGGACCTCATCTCCTCCAAGTTTTTTTAATCAAATATTGCTGTTTGCATGAGACTACTCAGACATCAGTGACAAGGCATCCAGCTGGATCGCCCCCATTCTGCTCACTATTATTTTTCCCAAAGTTGTTTCCACTTTCTCTACTTTGTAATGTATTCAGTTATGTTTATTTTTATGGTGTGTCTATCCCCTAATAGGATC
Organism: Bos taurus; assembly: GCF_002263795.3. Taxonomy (NCBI): domain Eukaryota; kingdom Metazoa; phylum Chordata; class Mammalia; order Artiodactyla; family Bovidae; genus Bos; species Bos taurus. The sequence continues at coordinate 83,501,297 of NC_037334.1, read as the reverse complement.
TAAACTCTAAGAGAGCAGGAATTATGGGGATTTTTGCTTTTAACTGATGTTTTGAAAATATTAACATCTAGAAGAATGATAGAAACACAGTTCCTGCATATCATATATTTATACATTTCTTGAATAAAAGTGTATAATTCACATTTTGTTCTGGTGTCATGGAAATATTTTTAGGGCAGTTTGGATTTATCATTTGGGGATTAGTCCATATGTAAGTTTGAGAAAATCATTTTTCCCTTCCTTCCCTGTGATAACTGTCCTTCTCTTTCCTACCCAACCAATAGCAAGTGTCTCCCAGAGACTTCTGATAAATGAGATTTTCACAAGTCTTCTAAACTCATTAACCAAAATACTTCAGTAAGGCTTTTAATCCAAGTCAAAAGCTAGAACCTAAAAGCTAGACACTGATTTCAAGCCATTAGGGTTAACCTAGTAATGTGGGATAGTAACTTTCAATACTATATTTACACCGAAACTCAAGTTATATTACTAAAAAATTCACTAGTTAATATCCCTCATTCATGTTAGAATTGATTTTTCAGTCTACATTGCTTTTTCCCCCCACTCCTTCCAGGGTATCATTATGTTCTTCATGCCTTATTTCTCTAAGTATAATAAAAATACATTAGGAGTGTTCATATACAACTTCCTGGCTTCAGACCAGGTCTGAATGCAGAAATTTGGCATTATATAGCAGAACAATTACCAACAGCAAAGTCTTTTTCAGAGTTCTTTATATGTTTCCCTTTCACTACACAAAGGATTAAATAACATGGAATTTTCTATGCTGTAATAAAATCACCCATTTTCAGCCTTTTAACTGATAGAGAAAATTTGTTTTGTTCAAAATGAAAATAGAAATGATAAGTTCTAGTAGATTAATTCATATCTAATTATCACTTTTCAGTCTGTAGAAACACAATTCCAAGATATTTAAGTTGAAACAGTTTGCCTAGAAATTGATGTAATAGAAGCTTGATTTTCTATAGAAAATATTTCTTATTGTTTTGAACCATATTCCAAATTTCCAAGTATAGATCTATTGAATAAATATCCACGTCTATTCAATTTTATCATTTAAATATATTTCCAAGATGGGGAGAGGGTAACTCTTCTTGCAATAAACATCTTGTGTTGACTCAGGACAACTAAATTCTTGCAGATATTAACTTAGCTTGTTCTCTTTTCTAGCATTCAGATTTAAAACAATCTATCTGGTTTAGTAATAAATAAGCAAGAATTGTTCAAAGCACCATGTAGGGTTCAGTCATATCTTGGATTATAGGTCTCCCAGAAATATCTCCTCTGAGATCTGCCCTGATTCTTCAACCAACCATATATGATCTAAAAGAGATGGGCCCTGGGGAAAAACTCAGGAAATGCTATTAGACCCTTCTAAATGTGTATTCCTAGAATTTCTATTATCACGCATGGTGTCCCAAGATGGCAGCACAGTGACTTAGATATTCAGAAGCTGGAGACAAATGGAGAAAGGACACAGTGATCTGCATGAATTGCCTTTATGTAAGATGCTCTCAACTTGTAAAAGTCCATACAAAGTACAAACATCTGGAGTCATAAAAATCATACATGTGCAATTAGTTCCCATCAAGATAGAGAAATGGGGACCGGACTTATTTATTTTGTCTTCAACAACAACCACAAATATATGTGTGTGTGTGTGTGTGTATATATATATATATATATATATATATATATATATATAAACAATGGTTTCAGATATTGAACAACATTGCACAAGACTGAAATCCCTGATAGAGGATAAACAGTTGAGGCAACTAAAAATATGCTGTTCCATCTGAATACCTGACAGGTAGAAATAATTCACATCCTCAATTCTTCTTCTTTCATTTATCAGAATATGGAAAAACATCCACTCATTCAACATATAGGTACTTACAGTTATAAACACTGAGAGCTAGGAATGGAGACAAGCAAGAAACAAGTAAACAATGAAATAAGTAATGAGATTTCAGCTGATGAAAAGTGCAAAGTAAAAAAATTAAAAAGTAAATGTTTTACAGGGACCAATGTACATGTGTGGGCAATGAGCGCTGTCAGTCGTGTCCAACTCTTTGTGATCTCATGGACTGCAACTCTCCCGGCTCCTCTGTCCTTGGGATTTTCCAGGCAAGAAAACTGGAGTGGGTTGTCATTTCCCACTGCAGGATATCTTCTGACTCAGTGATGGAACCTGAGTCTCCTGTGCCTGCTGCACTGGCAGGCGGATTCTTTACCACCGCACAACCTGGGAAGCCCAAGTACGTGCCTGTTTAAGTGTGATAATTAGGAAAGTCATTTTTAAGATGACATTTGAGCAGAGACCTGAAAAATTAGGTGTGGAGGGCTAGAAAGTGAACATTCTAGATACTATGGAAAACATGACATATGAAGGTCATAAGATAAGAGAAAACAGAGCGAGTGAAGGGAACCTGGATGAAAATGAGCCTAGGATGACAGGAAAGGGCCAGAGCAGGAGGGCTTGAGAGTAATGGAAAAAACTTTGCATTTTATTCTCAATGAGTTCACTTTAAACTTAGGAAAGTTGAGCAGGTGAACAACATGATACAGTTCAGTTCCATTCAGTTGCTCAGTCATGTCCAACTTTTTGTGACTTCATGGACTGCAGTACACCAGGCTTCCCTGTCCATCACCAACTCCCAGCTTGCTCAGACTCATGTCCATCGAGTCGGTGATGCCATCCAACCATCTCATCCTCCGTTATCCCTTTCTCCTCCTGCCTTCAATCTTTCCCAGCATCAGGGTGTTTTCCAAAGAGTCAGTTCTTTGCATCAGGTTGCCAAAGTATTGGAGTTTCAGCTTCAGCATCAGTCTTTCCAGTGAATATTCAGGACTGATTTCCTTTAGGATGGACTGGTTTAATCTCCCTGCAGTCCAAGGGATTCTCAAGAGTCTTCTCCAACACCACAGTTCAAAAGCATCAGTTCTTCGGTGCTCAGCTTTCTTTATAGTCCAACTCTCACATCCATACATGACTACTGGAAAAACCATAGCTTTGACAAAGCAAAGTCTCTGCTTTTTAATATACTGTCTAGATAGGTCATAGCTTTTCTTCCAAGGAGGCAGTGTCTTTTAATTTCATGGCTGCAGTCTCCATCTGCAGTGATTTTGGAGCCCCCCACAAATAAAGTCTCTCACTGTTTCCATTGTTTCCCAGTCTATTGGCCATGAAGTGATGGAACCAGATGCCATGATCTTAGTTTTCTGAATGTTGAGTTTAAAGCCAACTTTTTCATTCTCCTCTTTCACTTGCATAAAGAGGCTCTTTAGTTCTTCTTGCTTTCTGCCATAAAGGTGGTGTCATCTGCATATCTGAGATTATTTCTATTTCTTGCATCAATATTAATTCCAGCTTGTAATTCATTCAGCCTGGCATTTCACAAGATGTACTCTGCATAGAAGTTAAATAAGCAGGGTGACAATATACAGCCTTGACGTTCTCCTTTCCTGATTTGGAACCAGTCTTGTTGTTTCTGAACTGTGGTGTTGGATTAGATTCTTTAGAGTCCCTTGGACTGCAAGGAGATTGAATTCATTGGAAGGACTGATGTTGAAGCTGAAACTCCAATACTTTGGCCACCTGATGCAAAGAGCTGACTCATTTGAAAAGACTCTGATGGTGGGAAAGATTGAGGACAGGAGAAGGGGATGACAGAGGATGAGATGGTTGGATGGCATCACCGACTCAATGGACATGGGTTTGGGTGGACTTCGGAGTTGGTGATGGACAGGGAGGCCTGGCGTGCTGTGGTTCATGGGGTTGTAAAGAGTCGGACATGACTGAGTGACTGTACTGACTTGTTGTTTCATGTCCAGTTCTAACCGTTGCTTCTTGACCTGCATACAGATTTCTCAGGAGGTAGGTCAGGTGGTCTGGTATTCCCATCACTTGAAGAATTTTCCACAATCCACACAAAGGCTTTGGTGTAGCATACAAAGCAATAAAGCAGAAGTAGATGTTTTTTGGAACTCTCTTGCTTTTTCTATGATCCACCCAATTTTGGCAATTTGATCCCTAAATCCAGCTTGAACATCTGGAAGTTCATGGTTCATATACTGTTGAAGCCTGGCTTAGAGAATTTTGAGCATTACTTTGCTAGCATGTGAGATGAGTGCAATTGTGCGGCAGTTTGAACATTCTTTGGCATTGCCTTTCTTTGGGATTGGAATGAAAACTGACCTTTTCTAGACCCGTGGCCACTGCTGAGTTTTCCAACTTTGCTGGCATATTGAGTGCAGCACTTTCACAACATCATCTTTTAGGATTTGAAATAGCTCAATTGGAATTCCATCACCTCCACTAGCTTTGTTAATAGTGATGCTTCCTAAGGCCCACTTGACTTTGCAATTCCAGGATGTCTGGCTCTAGGTGAGTGATCACACCATCGTGGTTATCTGGGTCATGAAGATATTTTTGGTATAGTTTTCTGTGTATTCTTGCCACCTCTTCTTAATATCTTCTGCTTCTGTTAGGTCCATACCATTTCCGTCCTTTATTGAGCCCATCTTTGCATGACATGTTCCCTTGGTATCTCTAATTTTCTTGAAGAGATCTCTAGTCTTTCCCATTCTATTGTTTTCCTCTATTTCTTTGCACTGATCACTGAGGAAGGCTTTCTTTGCTATTTTTTTTGGAACTCTGCATTCAAATTTGTATATCTTTCTTTTTCTCCTTTGCCTTTCATGTCTCTTCTTTTTTCAGCTATTTGTAAGGCCTCCTCAGACAGCCATTTTGCCTTTTTGCGTTACTTTTTTCTTAGGGATTGTCTCGATCACTGCCTCCTATACAGTGTCATGAACCTCCATCAATAGTTCTTCAGGCACTCTGTCTATCAGATCTAATCCCTGGAATCTATTTGCCACTTCTACTGTATAATCATAAGGGATTTGATTTAGGTCATACCTAAATGCTCTAGTGGTTTTCCCTACTTTCTTCAATTTAAGTGTGAATTTGGCAATAAGGAGCTCATGATCTGAGCCACAGTCAGCTCCAAGTCTTATTTTTGCTGACTGTATGGAGTTTCTCCATCTTTGGCTTCAAAGAATATAATCAATCTGATTTCGGTGTTGACCATCTGGTGATGTCCATGTGTAGAGTCTTGTGTTGTTGGAAGAGGGTATTTGTTATGATCAGTGCGTTCTCTTGGCAAAACTCTGCTAGACTTTGCCCTGCTTCATTTTGTACTTCAAGCCACATTTGCCTGTTACTCTAGGTATCTCTTGACTTCCTACTTTTGCATTCCAGTCCCCTATGATGAAAAGGACATCTTTTTTGGGTGTTAGTTCTAGAAGGTCTTGTAGGTCTTCACAGAACCATTCAATGTCAGCTTCTTCAGCATTACTGGTTGGGGCATAGTCTTCGATTACTGTGATATGGAATGGTTTGCCTTGGAAACAGAGTTCATTCTCTCGTTTTGAGGTTACATCCAAGTACTGCCTGAAATGATTGGCCATTCCCTAGGCGAGTTCTCAATCACCTACAAGCCCACAAAGCACAGCTGCCCAGCATCAGAGCTACCCACTCCTGCTTTATCCCCCTCAAGCAGCCTGTTGGTCAATAAGGACACAGATTTCTCTTTAAAAAATTATTTCACCCTGACCTCTGTGTGGAGAATGGATTGTATTTGCTTGAGTGAATACCTAGAGACCAAATGAAAGGCCGTTTTAGAAGTGGGCCAGAAATGATAGTGGAGTAGAGTGGCAGTTCTCCATGTGGTAAGAAGTAATTGAATTCAAAATAGATACTGAAAGATATGCTACATTGTAGTTGCTGTTCTAAGAATAATGCAATGGCTCTTTTGATCGTACAACTACTATATAGGGTGTATGTTAGTCACTCAGTCATATCCGACTCTATAGGTTAGGTGCTAAAAATATTCCCATTTTAGGAGATAACGAAACGAAAGCACAGAGCAGTTAGAGTAACTTGTCAAATATTACAAGCTGTTAAGAGGCAAAACCTGGATTTGACCTCAGGAATCTAACTCTAGAATTCCTAAACACTACAGATACTGTGAAACCTACAGGAACTGCCCATCTCTCACTTCAGTCACATGGGCTTTCTTTTGGTTTCTCAAATATACCATGTTTTTTAATCATTCAGGGTCTTCACATAAGATTGTTTTCTTTCCCTGAAATACCCTCCCCCATCCCAGGTTTATATTTTGTTTTCTTGATTCCTTTTTGACCTTCAGACCTACCCTCAGCTTAAATGTCACCTCCTTATAGTTGTATTCCCATTCCATCAAAAGTAGATATCCTCCCCCCAAGTTATTCTTCCTCACAGTACTCAGTTTCTGCCTTGGATGGAGTAGGAGGGAAAAGCAGGGGTTTGTATTTGGATGTGTTAAATTTGAGCTATATGTTAACATTCAAGTGGAGATGCAGGGTAGACAAATGGCCGTATAAGTCTGGAGTTCAAGGGAAATATTCAGGCTGAGTCATCAACATATATGGTATTAACAGTCATAAGACTAGACGAGATCAACATAAAGAGTATAAATAGAAAAGAATGTGGAGTAACCAGCAAGAGAGATGCCCAAGAAGCAGAAGAAAACCAAGTTAATGTGATTCCTGGAAGTCAAGTGAATGTAGTATTTACAGGCGGAGAAGGCAGTGGCAACCCACTCCAGTACTCTTGCCTGGAAAATCCCACGGACGGAGGAGCCTGGTAGGCTGCAGTCCATGGGGTCGCTAACAGTCGGACACGACTGAGCGACTTCACTTTCACTTTTCACTTTCATGCATTGGAGGAGGAAATGGCAACCCACTCCAGAATTCTTGCCTGGAGAATCCCAGGGACGAGGGAGCCTGGTGGGCTGCCGTCTATGGGGTTGCACAGAGTTGGACACGACTGAAGTGACTTAGCAGCAGCAGCAGCAGGGAAGAGGAAGGGGCTTTCAGCGGCACTGACCAATGGCAGAATAGGGCTGTTAACTGGTTGCTGGTTGACAGTTGCTCACTTGGTTGGGAGGAGGGGCCCAATGGGATGCCCAACCAATGGCTGAGGAGGACTGTTATAGTTTGTGTCTGTCTCAGTGGAGCATGCAGGCTGGAGCCAGGGAGTGAAAGGCCCTTTATGCCTTGGGTCTCATCTGGGACCACCACTACACAAGTCCTGCCTAAGAGGAGGCAGATCTCAGTTGGTGACTCTCTCAGGGCCAGGTCCCTAGACCCTGCCCAGCTGTCATCACTGAGGGAGTCAGGCGCCCAGAATCCAACTGGCCCTCAGGCTCCTCAGGCCACTGGAAGTCAGGGGCAAGTCCAGGCCAACTGACTCTGCCATTAGGTCGCAGAAGTGGGGATGGGGGAGAGGTTCACTGCTTCCTCAAGGCATGGCCGCGGCCAATGGGTGGCCTTGGTGAGGACTCTGGAGTCCTGCAGGACACAGCTACAACCCTGTTTCATGGGCCACCCAGCTTACCCACTGGCCCAAGCTTCAGCGAGCTGGAGGGCTCTGGGAGAAGGCCGGGAACTGCCTCTTACCTCAGTCTCCACCTGATGACCACCACTCACCAATCGCTGGCTGAATTCCTCACTAATGGCCGCTCCTTGACAGTTGGTTGCTTGTGGGCAGGACCCACTGCAGCACCAACCAATGGCGCAACGGGACCGCTAACAGTCGCTTATTGACGGTTGCTTGTGGGCGGGACCCACTGCCGCACCCACCAATGGCTGAGCAGGACCACTAACGGTCCTTCACAACCGTTGCCTCATAACGGGGGTTGGGGGCAACAATAACGGCACACACCACCTGCTGAGGGCACTCAGCAGTGCTCTATTACAGAAGTACCTCAGTTTAGAAAGGTCTGCGGTTTATAAGTGTCAACTACAAAATATAGTCACAACCTGAAAGTAAAGAGTTATTTTATTTGGTGGGAATGTTTAGGAGCTCAGGAGACAGCATCTCAGTAGCTCTGAGAAAACTGCTCCAAGGAGGCGGGAGAGGAAGTCAGGCTATTTACAAGTTTGCAACAAAGGGAGCAGGCAGTCTGTACATCAGAGATCAGTTGTCAAGTTAAGGAATTTAGCATTCTATGTATGGAAAGATGCAAGCCTCTGGGTTCACTGAATTCATTCCTTTCATATGCACCTCAGTTATCTGGGGCCAAATACTGTTTCCTTGTTCACTTTAAGAAGTAGCAGATGGCTGCCTCTTGCATTCTCCCACCTCAGCAACTCAGCAACCACCATGGGGGTAGGGGAGTGGTGAGGCAGTAGCAGCATCTTCCGGATCACAGTTTGGGGAGCCCTCATTCACTTTTGGAGGCCAGAAATCGCTGATGGCCATGACGTGTCTTATTTATTGATATAGCAGGAGATATTTTCATTTCACATAAGTATAAATCTTTATACCTGTGGTAAGTTTGTTTTCATAACTAAGGTAATCAGCCTTTTAGCTTGTTGCTCTTGTGGAAAACTATATACTGGCAGAGTTTTAAAGCTCTCTTTTCCTTGGGGGCTCAGTGGTAAAGAATCCACCTGCCAATGCAGGAGATGTTGATTCCAACCCTGGGTCTGGAAGATCCTCTGGAGAAGAAAATGGCAACTCACTCCAGTATTCTTGCCTGGCACATCCTATGGACAGAGGAGCCTGGCAAGCTACAGTTCCTGGGGTCACCAAAGAGTCAGACATGACCTAGCAACTAAACAACAGCGACAACAACAAACAAGGATGTTAAAGGCTAGAAGTGGATTTCACTGTCAGTGCCCCAAGTTGCAGATGGATGGCAGAGGAAGTCAGAGTTGTTATTTTCAGGACTTCCCAGGTGGTTTAGTGATAAAGAACCTGCCTCAATGCAAGAGCTGTTATTTTCATAGCAGTACATTGTAAGTCCCCTGCACACAAACCTTCAAGTTGTGAACTTTCAAAGATGTGAATGTGCATTCACACATCCAATCACATTAGTTCATGAGTCTTGTGTACATCATCACGCGCATGCGTCCACTACGAGTGGTTGTGCTTTTGTGTACTTTATTGTACGTTACTGTGCAGAGTAGAGTGGTGCAGTATCTTTATTTCAAGCGCAGGATGTCTGGAAGCAAGCATAAAAGTAGCAGTGATGTAGCTGGTACTGCTAAGAAACACCAAGCAATGTTGATGGAAACGAAAGTGAAAATAATTGAGAGAGTGGAGTGAGACAGAAAGATAGTAGATGTCACTCATTCTTTTAATCCGAATAGTTCAACCATTGGCACAGTTCTACGGAACGAAGACAAGATCTTGGAGCCTGTGAAGTCTGCTCTGTGATGATGTTGACAATAATCCCAAAGAAGCTTGGAAAAGTAATGAAGGGGATGGAGGAATTTCTCAGTGTGTGGATGCAGGAACAGCATCAGTGTCGAATCCAATTCAACATAATGCTGTTTCAAGAGAAAGCTAAAAGCCTTTATGAAGACTTGAAAAACGGTGAAGAATCAGAGGTCACATCTTTTAATGCCAGCCATGCCTGGTTTCATCGGTTCAAGGCTAGAGCTACCATTCACAAAGTAAATGTAAGTGGCAAGGCAGCAATTGTAGATACGGTAGCTGCCTCAGAAATTCCTGAAACAGAAATTGGTTAATTTTGGTGTCTCATTTGAAAGACTATGAAATCAGATTTTTGTTTCAAATGGAATGTTATTATCATCAGGTGATACACATCTCATTGTTCTAATGAGACTTTTCCATTTAGAAAAAAAATCAAGTGATCAAATTTTATAAGATAATAACATCCCATTTGAAATGAAAATCCGATTTCATATTGTTTCAAAAGAGTCACCATTTCTACAGAGGTTTGTGTTGGCAACATTGCAATATTAGTCCAGTAAAAAAGATTAAATATTAATAGAAGTGTGGGATAGATTATTCTCTTTCTTTCTTGGATTTAGAGCTTTATTCTGCTTTCCACTCTGAGTACGTGATATGAATATAGATGGGTCAAACAAATTACACATATTAGCATGTCATAATTAATATCAAATGGCAAAGAATAATTTTTTCAGGCCAACTTGGAATGAGCTTTTTTGCACCCATGTTAATTATCTGTAGTTTCAATTTCATTATGAACCACCAACTGCAGAAGCTGACTTCAACTGGCTTCACTTGTATTTTAAATAATTTGTGTTTAATAATGTATTATGCATTACACAGATATTCCTACAGAACCCAAGTTTCAATTACCAGTCACTTCAAATTACAGGCTTCCAGTAATTAGCTTTTGCCACATAACCCATAATGGAACACATTGAAGTTAATAGAAAGCAGGAGCAAATCAAACTGAGTCAATTTTGGTGTGAGCAGATTTCAAAATTAACCAATTTGTGTCCTTTTAAATACATTTCTCCACAGGAATTAAAGAGTTGTCTGGTTAACCTTTCTGAGTCTCCCTTATTTGTAATAAAGGAGATAATGAAGACAGTGCCTGCCTCAGAAGGCTTATTCATTCACCTTTAGAGATAAAGGCACATAGTTCAGTTGTCAGGATTCCACAGTGGTCTGCCTTAAAATACCTTTATATCCATTCACAAATTATTTCTGAAAGCACAGAAAACAAATATATGGTCTCATATTTAGGGTAAAATCTGGAGCCTTTATGTGACCCTTGAAGGTTTCTACTGACGGTTCTCAAGTCTGAGGACACATTAGGATCACCCAGGGGACTTTAGATCAGATTCTGTGAGAGGGGGGTCTAGGCAGGGGGGGAGGCTGCAGAGGGGTGGAGGGCCCAGCCTGAGTATGCTATATAATTTTGCTAGGTGTGGCCAAGTTTGAGAACTACTGCCCTACATGATCATTCCAGAGCTACATTGCCTGTGAACTGATTAGAAATGTGAATTATCAGGCCTTACCCTGGATCTGGGGCTTCCCAGCTGGATCAAGTGGTAAAGTATCTTCCTGCCAATGCAGGAGCCTCAGGAGACGCAGAGTCAATCTCTGAGTTGATACAATCCCCTGGAAAAGGAAATGGCAACCTATTCCAGTATTCTTGCCTGGGAAATCCCATGGACAGAGGGGCCTGGCAGGTTACAGTCCATGGGATTGCCAAAGAGTTGGACACGACTTGGCGACTAAACAACAACAAAAAAAATCAAGAAGGTTCTTATTTATCACAGAATTATTATAAAGTACTTGTTGCTTGGATACAAATTTTCCTTCCTAACCCCAAACATTTATTTCCATACTGAACTCACAGGCTATTTCTCGTTGCCAACACAGCTTGTTTTACTCTGAAACGTCTTTAATCCTGAGGCCAATCATGTGTATTTTCAGTGTGTCTGTATAGGTGTAGGATGTTCCGGACAGCTGAAAACTTTCATTTGTCAGGAGCAACTACTAAAAACCATAAGAGCCTTATGCTAGTGTCAGAACAATATAATAAAGTCTGAAATGAATCTAAGAAATTAAATAGAATAGTTCCTGGAGTGTAGTTCTTACTCAAATACCTATTGAGTGAATTTAAAGTGAGTGCACAAATGAATCAATGTATGTGTTCACATTTACCCTAAATCTAAATACATCTCAAGGGTTATGAAAATTTGGAGCACATTTTTTTTTTCTGCTACATTTTCTTTGAAGAAATACGTTAGGTATTTTTTTAAATGTTAACATTCACTTCAAAAATTCATATACATAAACATTCTCAGGACACATGATAAAAGCATAGCTGTAACACGGCTCTATCTGTAAATTTCATGCAATAATTTCTTTTTTTTTTTTTTTTTTTTTTATTCTTCCAATTTTATTTTATTTTTAAACTTTACATAATTGTATTAGTTTTGCCAAATATCAAAATGAATCCACCACAGGTATACATGTGTTCCCCATCCCGAACCCTCCTCCCTCCTCCCTCCCCATACCATCCCTCTGGGCCGTCCCAGTGCACCAGCCCCAAGCATCCAGCATCGTGCATCGAACCTGGACTGGCAACTCGTTTCCTACATGATATTTTACATGTTTCATTGCCATTCTCCCAAATCTTCCCACCCTCTCCCTCTCCCACAGAGTCCATAAGACTGTTCTATACATCAGTGTCTCTTTTGCTGTCTCGTACACCGGGTTATTGTTACCATCTTTCTAAATTCCATATACATGCGTTAGTATACTGTATTTATGTTTTTCCTTCTGGCTTACTTCACTCTGTATAATAGGCTCCAGTTTCATCCACCTCATTAGAACTGATTCAAATGTATTCTTTTTAATGGCTGAGTAATACTCCATTGTGTATATGTACCACAGCTTTCTTATCCATTCATCTGCTGATGGACATCTAGGTTGCTTCCATGTCTTGGCTATTATAAACAGTGCTGCGATGAACATTGGGGTACACGTGTCTCTTTCCCTTCTGGTTTCCTCAGTGTGTATGCCCAGCAGTGGGGTTGCTGGATCATAAGGCAGTTCTATTTCCAGTTTTTTAAGGAATCTCCACACTGTTCTCCATAGGGGCTGTACTAGTTTGCATTCCCACCAACAGTGTAAGAGGGTTCCCTTTTCTCCACACCCTCTCCAGCATTTATTGCTTGTAGACTTTTGGATCGCAGCCATTCTGACTGGTGTGAAATGGTACCTCATAGTGGTTTTGATTTGCATTTCTCTGATAATGAGTGATGTTGAGCATCTTTTCATGTGTTTGTTGGCCATCTGTATGTCTTTTTTGGAGAAATGTCTATTTAGTTCTTTGGCCCATTTTTTGATTGGGTCGTTTATTTTTCTGGAGTTGAGCTGTAATTTCTTGATCTTTAGGAGGCTGCTTGGAGATTTGTTCACACATTGCTGGAAAGCAACTTCTGGTTCTGTTCTAATGGAGAATATTTACTTTGGTTAAACAGGCAACAGGGAAAGTCACAAAGGACTGATATCCACCATGAAATAACACTGATATTCATTCACTCTGACTCTCAGGCTAAGATAGACATAAATTGCAGCTGTATTTTTCTAAACATTCTCATGATTTTCTAGAAATCCCAACAACTTCTCATCTGCCAAATCACTCAGTCCACTAACTTAGGTGACAACAGTGGATGGCATATTTCTGGAGCAAAGAGTGGTAAGAGACAGAGAAAGAAAGGGCTTCACATTTTTCTTATTCTATCCTCAGCATCTGCTGCTGCTGGTTAATAAAACTGCTCAAAGAATATAACATAAGAGGCTCTTGATGGTACTTGGGGCAAGGAGACAAGGTGTCTTGGTCTTAGTTTCATTATTCTGTTATTAACTTCATCCTACCTTAGCTTCAACAAGCTCCCCCTCTATCTGAGGAGCAACATCCAAATATATTCCTGAGCTCCAGAGTTAGGCTTTCAGGGGGCACATCTGAGGTTTTGTACTAAGAGACCTGGGGCTGTCAGCATAATCTCCCCGAGCCTTTATATCTCTATCAGTAAACAGGAATGATAGTAAAATCGTCATGAATATTAAGAGAGGTGATTTAGTCATTCATTTAGCAAATATTTATTGAGTGCCTGCTGCATGCCGGGTACTGTTGCAGGTGTTAGGAACATGGTGATGATCAAGACAGAGGAGTCCCTGTACTTAGGGAACTTACATTTTCATGAAAGAAAACAGATGGCAATTCGCTTATGAGAGTGACCAGCACCCAATAAATAGTACCTTCAACACATAGTAATTGAGCACTCTTTGGGGTATTATGGGTAAAAAATAGTGACCTCAAGCAAATATTCTCTTGAACATTTACTTTCCTACTTGTGCCTTTTTGAATTTTCCAACATATTTACAATGAGCAGGGATTGCTAAGGTAATAAATTAAGAAAAATAAAAGAGCGATGACATAATTTAACGTATCTAAAAGAGTTTTCATGGTGTCTAAAAGAGAATTATGATTCAAGTTATGATTATGTTGAATTATGATTCAACAAACAGTAATTGCCCACACAGTTTTCAGCTTGGATGTGTGTTTTCCAACTTCAGCACAGTGGTCCATTCATGCTTGGTAACTTCAGCATCTCTCCTCCTCTGGTCTAGTCTCCATCCCAAGCCTCTTTCTTCATGGATGTACAGGATCATTATTTTTGTGTGTTTAAGCCCTCCGTTTATTAAAAATCATTTTACATGTTTTCCATTCTTATACAATCAGAAATGCCCAAGCGATTGATATCTGCCCACTGTTAGTGAGCTTCGAATATTCTTTGTTTTCCAGGTGAACTGTCTTCTCTTTTTAGCATGAATGTGTTATAGTATTTCTGTTTTCCCTAATACTATATGGGAAATGTTATAATTAATATTTTTCTTTTATTCTCTATCATAATCACAGCATCACCAAATCTCAATGCCTGCCGTTTAACGACACGTTTTGTCTCTACCTAGATTAGTAGCAGTCCATGAGGTCGCAGAGTTGGACGCGACTGAGCAATTGAACTGAAGATTAGTACAGCCTCTAAAGTCTCAGCAAGTCTTCTTCCTTTCCTAAATCCTTATCAAAAAAGCATGGTATTGTTGTATTACTCTCATTCATCCTGAATTACTTAGCCAATTTTCTTCTATTCATTTTACTGGGTTACTTTTTTCTTGCCTGTGTCTTTGTTTTTAAATTCCCAAATTACTCACTCTGCCCTACATATCCTGTGCAAAATAAAAGAATCTGTTAATTCACCCCACATCTTAAGGTAGAAGACAGTACATTGTAAAGTATTGGTAAAATCTATACCAATACTATAAAGTCTATACATGGTAAAGCCTACATGGTAAAGTCTAAGTATTGCCATGTATTACACAGTGATATTACTTATGAGAAAACCTATGTAAGCAGATTCCCACATTTAGTTTTAAGAAATTGCACTTCCCTTTAGTGCTCAAACAATATTCCCAAGACTACTTGTTACTTGACAAAAAATTTAAAAATTTTATTAGACTCCTTCTGAACATTTCTGGCATGCTGCCCTGTCCCATAAATCCAGCTGGCATGTCACTCCGACCCCAGCCAGTCTTGTGGTACCAGGCGCATGACTCCCCACCCCATTGTGCCATCTGTACCTGGCTCTCAAAGGCTGCTGCTGATCTCTTTGCCTCGCCACTCTTCCCATAGGAGGGCACAGCCCAATCCCTTAAATCTGAAAATCTTGGTTAAGCCCTAACTTAACAAAACTATGCTGAGGATGTGAAGAAATGTAAAGAATTCTAACACAGCTAAGCAAGTCTTAAAACTGTGTAGTTTATCAACTATTTCCAGAGTTTACAGGCCCCTCCACAGGTAGAGACTTAAGGTGTTTCTCTTAATTTCAGCACCTCTGCTACCGGGTTCCTGAAACCAGCTTCCCTTCTCAACATAGGAAGGTCCTTCTGCCAATAATTTTCCATTCCTTAGAATTAATACCCTGGAGAGAACAAACAGAATATTTCTTAAAGTAAAAATTTATTCTAAAATTACAACATTTTGTATGAGAAGATAACATCTACTTTTTAACGCCGAGCAACTCAGTTCCTCCTTTTACCAATTCATTCCAAAATAGAAGCTCAGTCTTAAACTTGTATAACTTACAGCCTGGAATGGCTCCTCCAAAAACAAAAGGAGGGGAAAAAAAAAAAACACCTCTTCTCTGAAAAATAGAAGCAGACCTCTATCCAGAGAAACAAAATGGGTTGGCAGCCTCAAAATAGCAGTCTCTGCTCCTGTCTCTTCCCAGTTCCCCTTGTGTGGTCATAAAGCTTCAACAATATTGATGTTTAGTCTCAGAGAAAGTTATGTACATGTATAACTTGACATCTACTCTTTTCTTTGCTCCTTATTTTAAGACAAGCATTGAATACTGAACTTGATTGTGACTCCAAGCTGAGGAGTATCATTTTTTATTTTGGAAATTCAAGCCAGAGAACACAGCCTTAGGACCAAGCAATGTGCAGTGTGGCTATGTTTATTCATAACTGAAGCAGAAAAATGGCTGGCAGTTGCAACAATCACGTTCAGTGTCTAGTGGCTATAAGGAAGAAGTAAAGATACAACCTCACAAAAGCTCACAATAAGATGCTGTGGAAGAAACCAAGAGATCCAGTGTAGCTGCTTGCAGACTGTAATGTGGCGTGCCCATCCAGTGATTGATAGGGACTGGGTGCCTGTGTGCATGCTAAGTCACTTCAGTCATATCTGACTCTTTGTGACCCTATGGACTATAGCCCACCAGGCTCTTCTGTCCATGGGATTTTCCAGGCAAGAATATTGGAGTGGTTTGCCATGCCTTCCTCCTGGGGGTCTTCCCGACCCAGAGATCAAACCTGTGTCTCCTTCGGCTCCTGCACTGCAGGCAGCTCTTTACTGCAGGGCCACTGGGAAAGTCCCCAAATTTCCCTGAACTGCATCTAAAAACACATAGGAATCCAGCAGGAAACAGATGACACAATCGAACAGGGTAAGTTGAGAGTTTAACCAGAGAACTATTGAAAATACAGGTGTGCAGCTTAAGGAAATCACAATTAATACTGCAATACCCCTGGGCCAGAATTGTGAGCTCTTCCTACCTCAGTCCTGAAGGGTCAAGTTGAGAGAGCAGCAGGGACTCAGAGGCAGAGAGGGCTACGTGGGGATGGGACTGCATCTCTCAGGGCTAAAGTAGGAGGAGAAGGGTGGAGAGTGTACCTGGAGGGCAAGCCTATGTCCTACTAAATCAGAGAATATTTTCGGTCTTCCATTTCACCCTGTATCCAGTTGCTACGAGGGGAACATGACGAATCATCAGAAACTGAACAGGAAACCAAACTGATTTAATTAGAAGAAAAAACCTAAAACTTTAATTGGCTAAAACAAATTAATTAAAATTCATTATGTTGATTTGCTTAAGACTTCTAAATCAATTCCTCTATTCTTAAGCACATAATACCTAGAACAGCTGTTCCTGCCCAAAACATTTTTCTATGCATGTAAAATTAGGTTTATTTTGTAAACAATAACTTCTGGAGAATTTTGAGTTGTAGAATGCCAAGCTCTGATTTGCACACTGGAAAAAATACTCCATAGTAGTTTAAAAGATCATTTTGAAAATGATGTACCTGGAGACAGTAATACTATATGAGATATTGTGACAGTTGGGATAGAGAGATGATGATAATACAGGAAACTTTTGGAGGTAGAATTAATAGAATTTGGTGCTTGATTGAACATGGACA
Source organism: Bos taurus (assembly GCF_002263795.3). NCBI lineage: Eukaryota > Metazoa > Chordata > Mammalia > Artiodactyla > Bovidae > Bos > Bos taurus. Next base: position 83,484,163 of record NC_037334.1, on the reverse strand, counting down.
GAAATTAGGAGTCGAGAGTTAGGACTCTTAGGCTCCTAGTTTTAAAAAATAAGAAGTGTACCCAATTAGTGGGCGGGGTCAATAATAGTTCAATTTGGGACATATAAAACAATGTACTGCTGAAATCCAACCAGCTGAATATATACCTTTCCCACACAAGAAAGAGATATGGAAGTTATAATGTAGGAATGAGTTAAGGTACATGGTTATATCTGGAATCAGGTGAAGATGGAGAACAGAGCACACAGTTGTTCAAGAATGGAGGCTTTAGCAACATTTTAAAATTCAGAGCTCTTCCTGCTTTAGTTCCATTGATAATCTTTCCCACCAGACAGTAAATCTCAGTGAGAACAAGGATTTGGCCTAGCTTGTTTTTAATGGTATCCTCAATATCTAGCATTGTGCTTGGCACATGGTAAGTCTCAATATACGTTACTGAATGAATGATGACTTGATCTGGCTAATGGGCATTGGAGAGGGTCATCTGATTTAAGAACTGGACTTATTTATAGATCAATTCACTCTGAAGGATTCTCCCATCTATACCTCTTTTAGGGCTCCCCACTGAATTTGAAGTTTTTCCTGACTAGCTATTGCTTGGAAGTTACTTCTTGTTTGTTTCTATTTCTCAGTTGTTGTATTTGTCTTAGTTCTTTCATTTAAGGCTTTGTCTCAGGTCTGTTTTTAAGAACCAATTATTTTTTAACCATACCTCTTTACCCAATTTTCTCTGTAGAGAAAGTGATTCTTTATTTATTTATTTATGTATTTATTTTGGTATAACCAGAGGCCCATTCAAAATTTGGAAAGTAATCAACAAACATGTTCGTAAGTAGATAGGTAATATAATGAAAGTCTGAAAATCTAAAAGTACTTTAAGTACAGTGTATCTTAAAGCAGTGGTCCCCAAATCAGGGTTGTTTATCCTGGGAGTATCCCAAGACTTTCCAGGGTGAGGGGGGTGGAAGATACATGGGCACACAAAAGGAAACAATTTCCAGAACTTCAACTTAAAAAATATATATTTATTTGGGGCTGCATCAGGTCTTAATTGCAGCACACAAGGTCTTTTGTTGCAGCACACTGGGCTTCCCAGGTAAAGAATCTGCCTGCCAATGCAGGAGTGGAGAAGACAATGGCACCCCACTCCAGTACTCTTGCCTGGAAAATCCCATGGATGGAGGAGCCTAGTGGGCTGCAGTCCATGGGGTCGCTAACAGTCGGACACTACTGAGCAACTTTACTTTCACTTCTCACTTTCATGCATTGGAGAAGGAAACGGCAACCCACTCCAGTGTTCTTGCCTGGAGAATCCCAGGAACGGGGGAGCCTGGTGGGCTACCATCTATGGGGTTACACAGAGTCGGACATGACTGAAGCAACTTAGCAGCAGCCAATGCAGGAGACACAAGAGATGTAGCTTATTCAATCCCTGGGTGGGGAAGATCCCCTGGAGAAGAAAACAGCAACCCACTCCAGTATTCTTGCCTGGAGAATCCCATGGACAGAGGAGCTTGATGGGCTATAGTCCATAGAAGTTGCAAAGAGTCAGACACAATTTAACATGAACATATGCATGCATGAGCTCTCTAGTTGTGGCACTCAGGCTTCGTTGCAGGCTTAGCATGTGGGATCCTAATTCCCGCACCAGGGATCAAAACCACATCTCCTGCAATAGAAGGCAAATTCTTAACTACTGGACTACCAGAGAAGCTCCCAACACTTCAACTTTTACCTGGCCTCTGTCCTATAAAATTCATCAGCCAAAGAAGGTGCCTTTGACTGTGTAGATCACAATAAACTGTGGAAAATTCTGAAAGAGATGGGAATGCCAGACCACCTGACCTGCCTCTTGAGAAACCTGTATGCAGGTCAGGAAGCAACAGTTAGAACTGGACATGGAACAACAGACTGGTTCCAAAAAGGAAAAGGAGTACGTCAAGGCTGTATATTATCACCCTGCTTATTTAACGTCTATGCAGAGTACATCATGAGAAACGCTGGGCTGGAAGAAGCACAAGCTGGAATCAACACTGCTGGGAGAAGTACCAATTACCTCAGATATGCAGATGACACCACCCTTATGGCAGAAAGTAAAGAGAAACTAAAAAGCCTCTTGATGAAAGTGAAAAAGGAGAGTGAAAAAGTTGGCTTAAAGCTCAACATTCAGAAAACTAAGATCATGGCACCCGGTCCCATCACCTCATGGCAAATAGATGGGGAAACAGTGGAAACAGTGGCTGACTTTATTTTTCTGGGCTCCAAAATCACTGCAGATGGTGACTGCAGCCATGAAATTAAAAGACGCTTACTCCTTGGAAGGAAAGTTATGAGCAACCTAGACAGCATATTAAAAAGCAGAGACATTACTTTGCCAACAAAGGTCCGTCTAGTCAAGACTATGGTTTTTCCAGTGGTCATGTATGGATGTGAGAGTTGGACTATAAAGAAAGCTGAGCACCGAAGAACTGATGCTTTTGAACTGTGGTGTTGGAGAAGACTCTTGAGAGTCCCTTGGACTGCAGGGAGATCCAACCAGTCCGTCCTAAAGGAGATCAGTCCTGGGTGTTCATTGGAAGGACTGATGTTGAAGCTGAAACTCCAGTACTTTGGCCACCTGATACGAAGAGCTGACTCATTTGAAAAGACCTTGATGCTGAGAAAGATTGAGGGCAATCTTTCCCATATTGAGGAGGAGAAGGGGTTTGGGTAAACTCCAGGAGTTGGTGATGGACAGGGAGGCCTGGCGTGCTGCAGTTCATGGGGTCGCAAAGTGTTGGACACGACTGAGCGACTGAACTGAACTGAAGAAGGTGTCTGTGGTGGAGACCATTGGTTTTACTTTTGCTTCTTTTTAAAACCAGTTCTCCTAAACTTTAGAATTCATCAGAATCACCCTGAGTGCTTGTGAAAACCCAGGTTGCTCTTCTCAGTCCTAAAATTTCTATTTCATTAGGGCAGGGTCTGAGGATTTGCATTTCTTACAAATTTTTAGGTGATGTTAATGTTGTTGTTTCAGAGAACAAGCTTTGAAAATCTAAAGCTTTAGAATAAACCAAACCCATTTATTAAAAACAAACAAACAAAAAACCCACCACATCAAACACACTCTTCATCTGTCCTGAGTCTTAGGATGCACTGACCTGGGACGTAAAAATTATAAACAAACAAAAGGACAAATCCAAATGAATGACTCTAGTGACACCAATAAATTTTAAGAAGGATTTCATTGAGATGTCAACTGACAAATAATTGAAAATAATTTTTGATAGACCACTATGTGATGTTTGGCGTATAATTTAAAAAGAAGCTTAAAAAGTTTGAGTAGCTTTGCTTAATAAAACTATCATTTCCATTTACGTAAGTTTTTTTTCCACTTTTAAATCTATAAGAATAAAATAGGAATAGAATTGATGCTAAGCCATGACACATTCTAGTTTCATGGAAATGTGAATTGTGATAAACAGTCCTAATCATCTCATTGAGCTGTATTTTTAATAAAATGTTACAATTTGTGTAATGACTTTTCAAAGTTTGTAAGAACATTATATTGCTTTGACCAATTTTATATCTGTAAATTACAATGATAACTCAATCCAGATTTTTAACTTTACACCTTTATGTTCCTAAAATTAATTTTTCACTTCAAAGTACAAATTTTGATGTATATGTGTTGATAGCTTAATCAATAGAAGATTTTCAAGCACATAAATATATAATATTTAGATACAATTACATGTGGGAAGTGAAATTAAAAAAACCAAGTCCAAAAATAAGAAAAACATAAAATATCTGACTGTTAAAAGATTATTTTCCTTCAGTTGTTTTTTAGATGGATGAGAATGGGAATCAAACTAGTATGGTATTTAGAGTCCTGCTGAATATATTTAAGAGTGATGTTACATGTTTATTTTAGAATGGCAATATTTATAATACGCCAAAAATAAAGTCCTTTACAACTGTTTTACTCTGTGATGAAAAACATTTTGGTTGACAATGTCAGATGTGATGGGGACACAGTTTAAAGTTTTATTTTAAAGTAAATACTATCAAAATCATTTACAACTTACTGCCTTAAGGCAATCGACTTTTAATCTTCAACAGGGATCATTTGATGGATTCAGACAGGACTGTGAATTAAATTCCAATTAAAATCCAAGCTTTGCTTATTCTGTAAACATCTCAACAAAAACCATTCTTGTTCTTGTTTGGCATTTGCTCTTTCTAGTCCAGCTGGGATCCAAACACACAGAAATGAGTAATAATGGGAAAAGATTACACACTCTTGAATGACTCATTCAAAGACCTTTATCAACTTTCTGTAGACTTGTTTTAGAAAAGAATCATTTGGATAAATTCTGGTGTGTTTAGCAGATGGGAACTGCAGCACAATTAAAAAAAAAAAAAAGATGTACAAGTTGTACAAAACCATCACTGCGGGGCCTTTTTCTTCAGAAATCCTTTCACTGCATTTTAATACTAGGAAACATTAAAAGAAACACAATAAAACATGTTGAAGCTATCACCGAGTCTTTAACCACTTGATAGTAACATCTTTTGCTTTTATCTAAGATATATTTCCTCTTGGAGATTTCTTTGCTTGGGAGACACTCATGTATAGCCCATTCATGAAAGCAACTCTGCACTTTTGGGCAACCTATTATATTCTTTTCTATCCATTTCCAAACTCGAAAACTTAAGTTTGCATGATATATGCCTTCTGGACAATTAGCTCAAGGCTAATCCAGTTCTTACTTTCTGCTCTGTAACTGAAAATTCACTTAAGATCAGCAAAGTTGCTATCACATCAAAATGATGTATTCCTCTCTATGGGGCTTCCCTGGTGGTACAGTGGTAAAGCATCCACCTGCCAATGCAGGAGACACGAGTTTGATCCCTGAGTCAGGAAGATCCTCTGGGGAAAGAAATGGCAACCCACTCAAGTATTCTTGCCCGGAAAACTCCAGGGACAGAGGAGCCTGACTGGCTACAGTCCAGGGGGTTGCAGAGCAGAAAGGACTTAGCAACTGAACAACATTCCTCCCTATACAATCTCTCATATCTCTTCTATTTCAGCTACCCCAGAAGACCACGTCTTCTTACATAGCTCCTTATGGTAGGGGCACATTCTTCCCCTGATATGCAACCCAGCTTTTAGAAATGAATAGAAAACCACCTCTGGCTGATATTGAGTAGTGCTAAGTCTCCTTAAACTTCTCACTTTGTCCCAGTATTATAGGTAATGGAACATCTCATAGCCTCTATTATTTGTACCTAGATCAATAAAAATTTATTTGATGGATTTATAAACATCTAATAAGGGTGTATGTGTGCTTGTGCTCAGTCACCCAGTGGTGTCTGACTCTTGTGACCCCATGGACTATAGCCTGCCAGGCTCCTCTGTCCATGAAATTCTCCAGGCAAGAATACTGGAGTGGGTTGCCATTTCCTACTCCAAGGGATCTTCCCAAGCCAGGGATCAAATTCACGTCTTTTGAGTCCCCTGCATTGGCACATATAGGTGGGCCACTGTGCCACATACTTACATACTCCCTGGAGTAATTTCTCTTTAAAGGTCTGTATAGATATGACAGCACATTAAAAGGACAAGCTCAACAAGGAAAAGTATCTCTGCTGCATCTAATCATGCCTTCCCATATATTTTTGACATTCCAAGAAAGAAACCTCAAAATAACTTTCCACTCACCTTTGTCCTTTATGATATCTTCTATACAACTGGAGTATATACAATGGATTTGTTCTTTCACAGCATTAATAAATATATTGAATAGAACTGACTGTAAAATAACTCACATGGGATGCATTCAGTATAAAAAAACCTTACATTGGCAGGAACCTGTGTAGCTTGCTCACTGTAGAATCTCCAGGGCCTAGTCCAGTGCCTAATACATAGTAAGTACTTAGTAATAGTGAATGAATGAAAATAAAGGGATGAATGAATATCTGGATGGATAGGAACTTGGTGTTTGTGACATCTTCTGATCATTTTGTTAGATATGATCTTCTAGCCAGTAAATTAACCTCCTGAATCTTTAACAACTGAGAATATATTATTTTATATTTTTATTCAGAGTATCATGCAGGTTGTAGAGATGACCTGCATCCTCTACAAACAAACTATGCAATGGGGCACAAATGACTTAAATTCTCTAAGCTGTTCCCTCGTCAATGAGACGGTAACAGCCTCTCTGTTAGGCTTGTTGGGAGATGAGGCACATTAAACACTTGGCCTGGTTAATAGGAAGAATTGTGTAAGTGTGACCTATCACTTTTCCTACTGCATGTTTCTTTCATTTTTGAGATCAATGCCTAAGAATGCGGTTGTAAACATTATCAGAATTACTATCTCCAATTTTTGCAGGGACATTTATAATCATCTCTCTGCTAGCCATAAAATCATTTCATTCAAGCCAGCAGCTTATACTCCATGATAGATCTAGAATGTAAAAATGTTGGTACACATTAGGATTTAAAGTTATAAATATGTAAATAAATACATATAAATATAAAAAAAATGTAAATAACCAGACCAGTCACAGTATAGTAAAAGAAGGATTTTAGGTTTCTTTGGTGAAACAAAAGCAGGTATAAAAAAGTTACAAAGATTTTAGATTTTCATTCACAAAAAAAAAACAATCATTCACATTTTACACTATACATGTTATAATATAAATACAGGAACGTATTATGTGCATTGTAATGAAAGAGGAAAAATAAAAACCTCATAGGTAGACACAGAGTTCTTCTGTGCTCTAGAACACCCAAAGGTTGGTCACATTTAACACAGCAACCGAGGAAACTTGCCTAAAGACAGGGTGTATGACGGTGGCTACTGTAGCTCCTTCTAGTCAAAAGAGGTTCTGAGAAAAAGAATCCCTGTTGGGTCTGCTCTTTTTCAATTCGCATTTTATTTTTTATCTTGAGCTCTCAAGATCATTCTAAACTAAAATTAGGAAAGACACCTAAATGCTTTCTTTCCATCACAGGGTTTCTTTAAACATTAAATTAAGCAGATAATAATTCAAAGTCATCTTTAGCAGTCATTTTATTCAAATTAAGGGGAGAAAATGGAGTGGGAAGAGATAGGGAGAAATTTCAACACATACACTCCACCTAATAAGAAGCAATGCCCATACTATTTCTATATATGTGCTCCTTGCTTAGAATGGGCAAACACCGTTTGCTGAAAGCTAGACACTTTTCCACTCTTCTTTATAATAAAACACTTAATGCATTCTATCCATCACATTATTTAATCAGGGACAGAGTACCTAGATTATACGATTCCAAACTGTGAGGGAAATATAAAGGCTAAAACCGAAAAATAACTACCAACTACGTCAATGTTCAGGTTTGAGGGAAAATAACATCCAATAAATTAAATCAGTATGGCTTACTTCATTTATTTATGTATGCTTCACAGCTGCAGCATTCATACATGAACATTCAAAACTTTATAAAAGATTAAAATGGTTATATATACAAAATTTCTTTCTTTGAATGTGTGTTGTTTTAACAAACCCCCTCCCTCCAGAACCCCAGGTCTATATCCATTTGAAATGTGTTGATCTGTAATCTTGCAAGTTAGTGTTAAGAAAGCCATTAAAAAGGAGACCCAGTTGAGTTAATAATTAGCACTTTGACCCCTAGAAAATGCTCCTGGTCATAGAAAAGTCCTCCATTCAGGCCTTTCTTGTAAGTGAAAAAAAAAGGAACGCAGCAAAAAAAAAAAAATAATATAAAATAAAGAGTTCCATGTTGCAGTCTCTAGTTTCGTTGGGATCCCATTAGCCAGGCTTCAGCATCACATGGAAGCCAACTGTACCTGTGGTGGAGATGGGACAGTGACCTACAAAATTTTGTGTTTGTTAATTGTCCAGCAAAAGCTGTCTTCAGTCTTGCTGACAAAGAGCAGGGAAAACCATTTCCAGCCTAAACAAACTACAAAAAGCAGCCGAACCAATGATTAAAGACCTCTAAGGCTCCGTAATCATCATTAAATATGCTTGAACTCAGTGACTTTTTATTTTATATACAGGATTAAAATCAACATTAAATCATCTTATTTACATTGCCATTGGTGCTGAAATGGAGCTTTTTAAATAGTACAGTAGGCTGGTATACATTATAAAATGGTCTGCACTGGAGGCAAATAGAAAACTAAAGAAATTAGGCTGGAAATGGTTCCATTCTGCTCTCATTTTCCTTTCTTTTGTTTGCTTTCTTTTTGAATGCCAATACTTTGATTTAAAATGTTTTGGGAGCACGGCAACCCAAAATGACTGGACTGGACGGTGTTCCAAAAATCCAAACCAACTGATAATACTTCTCTAGGTGATAGGAAAGGCACAAGAAGTTAGGACTTTGGCTGAAATGATGAAAACATGTGTATGCCATTTTAGGGATCAGCGCCTTGATTCTTGCCACCTTCGGCTCCAACGGTGATCATGTTTTGATGTATTTATTGAATTGTCCTTTGCTGATGAGGAATTTTTAAAATATTTCTTAGAATAAGTCCTTTGGTATGCAGATGCTACATGGAAGGAAAGAAAGAAAGAAAAGAAAACACAATAATATTACTTGCTCCATACCCTAAACTACCAATACCGTAGCCGTAAAATGAGGGTGTCTAGTACTTGTTATAGCATGGTTGTCCATTCTTTCTAAAGGACCACTTACGGTTCAGGCAGGTAATTTTAGGCATAGCCCATCTTCCATTTCCTAGGCAACGGATAGTTGGAAGGTGGCGTTGAATGAAACCATCTTTGCAGTGATATCTAATCAAGGAGTTGATTTCATAACGAGGTTTCATCTTTCCAAAGGTCTTGGCATTTTCTACAACAGGGGGCTGGCCGCAAGCAACTAAAGAAAAGTAAATTGGGTTATTTCCAAATAATCTAAATATTTCTGTTAGTATAAGACACTCTTCTTTTTTTTTTCTTTCCTTCTTTATTTTACCCAATCAAGTACCTTCAGTAATCATTTAGACTAAGAAATTGACAACTTTCAAGACAAAATGAAACGTTGAGGCTTTGGGCCTGGTTTGAATCTCAGATTCTGTCATCTTGAATTGTGTGTGTGTGTTTGTTTTTTTTTAAAGGAACCATAAGGCATGTGGTTATACATTCATTTGTCCGTTTGGAAGAGCTACTTTTCTGAAAAAATTCCACATTAAAAGGCATCTGTCTCATGTTACTATGTGGCCTATTGGTTTTGCCTCTATCCCAGTGGTTTTATTTACCACTCACCTTCACTTCAAACAGGCTACCCTTGCAGCTCAGCTGGTAAAGGATATGACCACAATGCGGGACCTGGGTTCGATCCCTGGGTTGGGAAATCCCCCTGGAGAAGGGAAAGGCTACCTACTCCAGTATTCCAACCTGGAGAATTCCATGGACTGTATAGTCCATAGGGTCGCAAAGAGTAGGACACGACTGAGTGACTTTCACTTTCACTTTTCACTTCAAATAATAATAGATTTCTAACAATTATTATTTCCATTTCTCTGAAAAAATTTACAATGTATAATAACAACATAGCTCTAAAATATGGACTTTTCAGTGTAAATAAAATACATCCAGGTTCAATTATGCTTATTTGTTCTTTCTGTCTTCTCTATGGAGACAGAGAGCAAGTCAGGACATAGTATTCATGCCTCAGTTTTGTAATTACCTTATATATATAAATTTCAACTCTTAAGAAAGGTAAGTAAAGGTAAATCTTAGAATATATAACCATCATTTTTAACCTACAATAAAAAACTCTGGATAGCAACAAACTTAGTGATGATAGAAATAGTAAAAAGGAAATAACAGTAAAAAAAACTTTGTAATTTTGAAATTCAAGAAGGTAGGAAAATTGATTCAACAACATTTGTATTAATTTGTAATTTTACTCATATCAGCGTACTTGCTTTAAAAATATACTAATTTAACTCTAAGTGATTGTGTTTTGCTATATAGTTCTAATAAAAATATAACTTAACTTCAATATAATTTCCCTGAATGACATTTCCTACCCATAGTTTACTTTAAGAATGCCATCACAAGGCCTACAAGGGTATGCCATAGTCTCTCATGAAATAATGCAAATCTTCAATGGGAGAATGATTACCAGAAACCTCAGAACCAAGAGGTTTAGATGTCAACATCCTAAAATAACCAGGCAAGAATACTAGTGTGGATCGCCATGCCCTCCTCCAGGGGATCTTCCTGACTCAGGGATTGAACCCGTGTGTCTCTTATGTCTCCTGCACTGGCAGTCGGGTTCTTTACCGCTAGCGCTACCTGGGAAGACTATTAAATGGTTGCGAATGTTAAATTTATTTACATATCCAGAAGGCTGTTTACAACCAGATTCTTTTGCAGTGACAAATGCAGGTTTAACTTAAATATTTAGCTCTTTAATTTACTTCTGCCTAACAAAACAAGTTAGAAAGTATTGACCCTATAGCAAAAATTGTCTTTAATAAAACATAATCCAGGCATATTTTTTTCATTCACATAAGAAATTGTGTCTCAGATAGCCATAACCTAAAAATAGTTTATAAAATCCTGCTATCTAAAACTAAGAAATTAGAAGTATTTATGCATATAGTTCCTTTTCACAAATTCCTAGAAGGTAAACTGAGAATTCTATAATAATATGTTATTTTCAATTAATAGTCTACACTATATATAGTTCAATAATAACCCCCATCTGCATATCTACACTTCTTTTATTGTAATATGGAAAGTCTACACTGGGGCCCAAACACCAGTAAGTATCAGAATGAGATAGCAATGATATCAGTTAGATAACTCATACTTGATTCTGGCAAATTAAAAGTTGTCTTTAAATTTGAGAGGAAAGCAATGTATAGATTTCTTCCAAAACTATAAACGAAGACTTATTCTGAAGTTAAAATAATTCAAGGAGTGTGGTATTGGCAAGGAAAGGCAAATAGACTAGAAACAGACCCACATATACATGCTTGATATTTGACAGAGCAACATGGCAGAGCAGTAGCGAAAAGGTAGTTTTTTTCATTTGGACAATTGGGTATTCATATGGAAAAAATTTTGGTTCCCTACCTCAGAGAGTCCATGGGAGATCAATTCTAGATGGTACACATACATAAATGTAAAAGATAAAACTATAAAGCATTTAGCAAACAACATAGGATATCTTTCCAATGTTAGGGTAGGTAAGAATTTCTTAAGACACAAAAAGGCTTAAAGCATAAAAGAAAACTCAACAAAATAAACAACTCTATTTATCAAAAAATGCCGTAGGGTAAAGAAAAGCTACAAACTAGGAGTAGATATTTGCAACATACAATTATCAGGGGATTAGAAACTAGGACATTAAAAACAAAAACAAAATACAAAAAAAACACAAACTCCTGCAGATCAATATATATAAGAGAAGCAATCAATCTTTCAAAATAAGCAATAGAAATGAGCAGATAGCTTACAAAAGAAGAGCTATGCATATATGAAAAGATTTCCAAGAAGAATCATCCAAGACAATGCAAGTTAAATCAGAAGAGATAACATTTTATACCCACCAGACTGGCAAAAATTTCAAAGTCCGATAAGATCAAATGTTGGAGAAGATGTGGAGTAACAGGACCCCTCACACATTGCTGGTGGGAGTGCAAATTGGTACAACCACTTTGGAAAATAATTTGGCATTTTCTAGTAAATTTGATGGTATATATATCCTATGACTCAGCAGTTCACTCCTGGAGAAACACTCTATGGAAACTTGCAGAGATCTACCACAAACAAGTTCAAGAATATGCATAGTGACATTGTTTATAATTGCAAAAACACTGACTATAACCCAAATGTCCACTTATAGAACTGATAAATAAAATGTTATATAGTCATACAATGTAATACTACACAGCAGCAACAATGAAGAAATACAGCTACATGCATCGATGACGTGGATTAATCTGACAAACATAATGCTGAACAAAAAGAGCAAGGCACAAAATACAAACTTAAAGTTCAAAAATGTGCAGAACCAAACAATTTGCTTACAGATACAAGCATAAGTGACCATTTTTAAGAGAAAAGTAAGGGAATTAAGTCATTATCTGTGGTTGGATTTGGAGATAAATGGATGGGATTGGAAAAAACCTGCAGAACGCTCCAAAGATGCATGAATGGCACGTACTAAGGTTTGTTTTTTTTAATGTCTTTTGTAAATAATGTAATTCTTCTTTGTAATTAATTAAAACTACCTAGGTCTGTAAAGATGTATAAATTATCTGTAAAGAGAAATGAGTCTATATAGACATTTATAAAATTCATAAAATTCCCCAGGGTAAAGATTAACAAAGAATTAAGTTTACATAAATAAAAATCAGACAGTAGGGAGATAAAATATATGAATTGTTTTGTTTTGGTTTCTTCCTCGTTTAACGAGGTAGACCTAATGTTTTGTAAATCTTTCCCCATTGGGAAATGTATACCATGATGCTGCTTTTGTGAATCCTTTTTAGATCCAGGCCAGTGGTTTTCAACCGGGGGCAGTTTTCTTCCTCTTCCCGCTTCCCCAGGGATAGTTGGCAATGGCTAGAGACGTGGATGGCTGTCACAAAGCAGAGGAGGAGGATGGAGAGTGGGGGAGAATGCCTCTGGCATTCAGTGCATAGAGGGAAGTGTTGCGTGTTCAGTTGCTTAGTTGTATCAGACTCTTTGCGATCCCATGAGCTATAGTCCACCAGGCTCCTCTGTCCGCGGGATTTTCCAGGCAAGAATAACTGGAGTGGGTTGCCATTTCCTCCTCCAGGGGGTATACCTGACCCAGGGAGCGAACCCATGCCTCTTGCATCTCCTGCACTGGCAGGTGAATTCTTTACCACTGAGCCACTTTGGAGGCCACAGAGGGCAGAGATGATGCCAAACGCTCTGCAAGGCACAGAACAGCCCCCGCAACCAAGGGCTGTCGGGCCCAGAGTGTCAGTAGTGCTGCTGTAACATACCCCAGTATAGGAAGAAACAACACTGGAGATAAAAGAACGTTTGCGTCATAAACCAAAAAGTATGACTCTGGGGGCATTTGGAGATCTAAGAAGGCAAACATGACATTTGGATAAAGACAGACAGTTCACTAAGGACTTCTCACACTAGGGAACAACAGGGAAACAGCAGGGAAAACAGCAAATAACTTGATTTGCTGTTTTCACAGGCTTAAGTGCTAAAGTAACATACATAGTCAGGAAAGCTGCTCACACAGAAAGGATATTCAGAATAAATTCTGTTTCAGAGAAGAGAATAGCAGAGTGAAATAATCACAGATACTGAGTTTCGACTCAGCTTTGTGTAAATTACTGTTCTCTGTGTTTTAACAGAATTTCTCACTGGTGTTTAAGTCTTTTCTAAAATATCTATAGAGTATATATTTTTTGTTTTATCATTTTTATATTAAAAAATAAGTCAAATGGATTTTATATTTTGCATTTGTGCTTTGTACTCTTAATTGAGGTGGGTAAAATCTGGGTCTAGAAGTTAAATATGCATGTTCTAACACCATTATCAATTGTAACCAGGTTTAAAAATTGTGATGCAATTCTTGTTGTTTTTTTTTAAGGAAGAAATCTACGTAGTATGGCTTAGAATTCAAACATATTGGTCAATGATAAATGCTGAAAAATCAGCTTCATTAATTTTATCTGTTAATGTCAACTAAGCAATTCTCCTCATTCTAGAATTTATATTATAAATGTTTTTGTTTTATCACTTCTTGAAAATAGTCATAATAGATATAGGGATGGTATTTTTGTTTTGTGGTTTATGAGCATAGATTGAGCTTCTAAGGGACTGATTGAAAAACTCAAATGCCTATAAAGACCAGGAGCTTAACCAAAAAGGAGGGAAAGTCCGAATGAGGAGCACAATGAGGTGGGGACCACAGCCCCCACCAAGGCAGGCAGTGTTGTTTAGCTGCAGTACTTTAAGCCACTGATAAATTTGAACCAAATTAGGGCCAAATGGCACCAAGTGGTCTTTTTTATTTTTAAGTAAAAAATAATTCACATTATCTTATGGTATATCCCAGTTTTTTATTTTTGATAACTAATTTTTTTTAATGCTTTCCTCATCAAAATTAACAGATTTGTGGGCCCTTGGGGCTGACAGTTGTTTTTCTTAAAAATACTGACAGGTAGTTTTTTTTTTTACATAAATGCTACATTATTATCTTAAGCACTTGAAATCTAAAATGAAGACATTACTGAAAACAAACTTTTCAATTAAATTGAGAAAGTAAACTGTTCCAGGGCAATAAGGATGCTGTATATGACATCCAGCTTATGTCTCAAAGAATGACGTTTATTCTTCCTGAATTTACTTGATAACTGAAATGCAGATTAAGTATACCTTACTGATGGGTTAATCATTACCTGTTCCTTTCTTGCAGGTGTAGGTGAGATGGTAATTGCAGGGAACGTCATTCCACTGGCCATTCTCATGCCATATAATCACAACACAATCTTCTCCAGTAGAAAAGAAGCTGTCTGGTTGGTTCGGCCTCCAGTTCTCATATTGCTGTAAAAATGCAGGGAAAGATAACTGTTGAAGCATACTATAAAAGCGATGGCTCCATCACAGCACAATTGAATTAGAATGGGCTCAGCAATTCCTGTTGAACAATTTAGCTCAAATAATTTTGGTGGTAAAGATTTTTACACTTTGAGTGGAAAATATGTGTTATCTCCAAGTCTCTCTTCAAGAAATATGCATATTTTTTCCTTTGACAATGAGATATATCTAAGGAACTTGGTGCTATTAATAGTGCTTCCCAGTGGTGCTAGTGGTAAAGAACTCTGCTGCCAATATAGGAGACAAGAGATGCGGGTTCAATCCCTGGGTCAAGAAGATCCCCTGGAAGAGGGCATAGCAACCCACTCCAGTATTCTTGCCTGGAGGATCCCACGGACAGAGGAGCCTGGCGGGCTACTGTCCGCAGTGTTGCAAAGAGTCAGACACAACTGAAATGACTTAGTGTGCACGTGTGTGTCCTAGATTTCTAAATATGAAATCAATGCTCATTTTAAGAATTTTAACCATGGCATTATTGTTAACTGTAACAACATTAATGGCAGTGCAACAACTAGAGACAAAAATCATAAACTCGGCACTCTGATCTACATGTTTCCTTCCAGACTCTATGTGTACATATACTGTTATGTAGTTGTGATTATAGTGTGATAAAAGGTTCAGTCCTTCATTTATATTTTTATCACTATAAAGTAGCTTTCTTTGTCTTATTGAATTAAATTGTTTTATCCAAATTCTTTGATATATTGATATATATGTAAATTGCTATATTTGTTCTTTATTTATCTAATATACCTATGCCCATCATTTTACACTCAACTTCCCTGAGTAATTCTGCTTTAGATATGATTCTCATGTACACCATACAGTTGTGTTTGCTTTATGATCCGATCTGCAAGTTTCTTTAATAGGAACATTTATCACATTTGTGTATATTGACATACAAGATAATGCTTTTAAAATACATCTTACTAAAAATGTTTTTTAAATGAATGTTCAGATAATTAAAAAGAATTTTATTGATCTGATGTTTTTCTACTGGTTGCCTTTATATCTTTAGATAATTCCTATTGATTCTCTGGTTTGAGCAATGACATGTAACCAGAAATATCTTTTAAAGCCTTCCACTAGTTTCACTTTTCACTTTCATGCATTGGAGAAGGAAATGGCAACCCACTCCGGTATTCTTGCCTGGAGAATCCCAGGGACGGGGAGCCTGTTGGGCTGCCGTCTATGGGGTCGCACAGAGTCGGACTCGACTGAAGCGACTTAGCAGCAGCAGCAGCGATACTTGGAACATGGAACAACAGACCGGTTCCAAATTGGGAAAGGAGTACTTCAAGGCTATATATTGTCACCCTGCTTATTTAACTTATATGCAGAGTGCATCATGAGAAATGCCAGACTGGATGAAGCACAAGGTGGAATCAAGATTGATGGGAAAAAAATCAATAACCTTAGATATGCAGATGACACCACTCTTTTGGCAGAAAGTGAAGAAGAACTAAAGAGCCTCTTGATGAAAGTGAAAGAGGAGAGTGAAAAAGTTTGGGGCTAGTGCACTGGGACGACCCAGAGGGATGGTATGAGGAGGGAGGAGGGAGGAGGGTTCAGGATGGGGAGCACATGTATGTGCTGTGATGGATTCATTTTGATATTTGGCAAAACTAATACAATTATGTAAAGTTTAAAAATAAAATAAAATTAAAAAAAAAAAAAGTTGGCTTAAAGCTGAACATTCAAAAAACTAAGATCATGGCACCCAGTCCCATCACTTCATGGCAAATAGATGGGAAAACAATGGAAACAGTGACAGACTTTACTTTTGGGGGCTCCAAAATCACTGCAAATGGTGACTGCAGCCATGAAATTAAAAGATGCTTGCTCCTTGGAAGAGAAGCTATGACCAACCTAGACAGCATAGAGATTACTTTGCCAACAAAGGTCAGTCTAGTCAAAGCTATGGTTTTTCCAGTAGTCACGAATGGATGTAAGAATTGGACTAAAAGAAAACTGAGCGCCAAAGAATTGATACTTTCGAACTGTGGTGTTGGAGGAGATTCCTGAGAGTCCCTTGGAACACGAGGAGATCAAACCAGTCAATCCTAAAGGAAATCAGTCCTGAATATTCATTAGAAGGACTGGTGCTGAAGCTGAAACTCCAGTACTTTGGCCACCCAATGTGAAGACCTGACTCATTGGAAAAGACCTTGATGCTGGGAAAGATTGAAGACAGGAGGAGAAGGGGATGACAGAGGATGAGATTATTGAATGGCAACCTGTCCAGTTGGTGATGGACAGGGAAGCCTATCATGCTGCAGACCATGGGGTCACAAAGGGTCAAACACGACTGAGCAACTAAACTGAACAGTGATATTTGCCTTTTATTTTAGCACCAATAATAGATGAAACCCTATTCTAGGTACTTCGTATGCATTATCTCTTACAATGATCCAGCAAGACTGGGAATAACTTGGACCTTAGAAATGTTAAACACCCAGAACTTTTTGGTTTACATTCAATTTTTTGTCACCTTAAAATGTAGCCTCCATATCAAGCAACAATTACATGAAAAACATAGTCCTTATGCCTATTCAAAAGTAACAAACTTTAGTGAGATGAAAATAATATTGCACTATAAATAAGAAAGCAGTTTCCCAGCTGCCAGACTCTTAACTAGAATGTGATACGGGACAAGTTTGTTCAGGTCTGTCTGACTCGACTTGGGTACTGCTTTCCCAATATGCTTTGCTTACTGTCAGCTTTTACATCACATCTAATGTTGACCAGACTGGTGGAGACACATTTCCTTCATCTGAAAGGAATATAGATTCAGATTTATGGGACAATGGCAAATATGACATCTCTCTGGGCATACAGATTTATTAATCTTTTCTTGAATTAAATTTAAAATTAATTTCTAGTGGTAAAATCTGCCTACCAATGCAGGAGATGTAAAAGACACAGGTTTGATCCCTGGGTTGGGACGATCCCCTGGAGAAAGGCATGGCAACTCACTCCAGTATTCTTGCCTGGAGAATCCCATGGACAGAGGAGCCTGGCAGACTCCAGTCCACTGGGTTGCAAAAAGTCAGACATGACTGAAGTGACTTAGCATGCATGCACCTTGAATTAAATTTAATAAGTTTGTGTGTAGAAAACAAACTTATGGTTACCAAGGGGAGAAGAAAGGAGGGAGAGAGAAATTGAGAGGTTGGGATTGATATATATATATATAAAATAGATAACTATACATGAAATAGATACTATACATAAAATAGATAACTAATAAGAACCTACTGTACAGCACAGGGAACTCTACTCAATACTCTGTAATGACCTCTGTGGGTAAACAATCTTAAAAAGAGCGCGTGTGTGTGTGTGTATATATATATATATATATATCTGATTCACTTTGCTGTATAGCAGAAACTAACAACATTGTAAATCAACTATACTCCAATACAAATTTTAAAAAAGGGGGAAAAATAAGTCTGTGGTTGCAACAATGAATTAGATTCTATTTGAAAAAAGAGAAGAAAGAACTGAATATGACTGAAGGCAATTGTTCCCAATTCAGAGCATGCCAAGAGCTGTTATTTCCAAAAGCTATTTTTATGTTTTAAAAAAATGTACAGTAAATTTACTAGAAAATGGTTCGAATTTTCCTTTATCCTCAGGAAAAAAAAATGTGGTTTTTAAAACTTTATAGTGAAACAACCTAGATCTTTGAAAAATAACTTGTGAGATGAAGACCTTAAGTTTGAAAGGTAGATGATTAAGAAATCTTCTACTTTTCTTTCAATCTCTTTGCTTAACTTTGCTTTGAAATAAACATCAATCATGTGAAAATTAAAATAGGAGACAAGAGACCTCTGCTATGTAAAAAAGTGTCTCTGAAAAGTGATACAACTGCAAAGAATTAAGGGGAGGTTAGTAAAGATTTTTTTCCCCCAAAACACAGAATTAAGGATGCTTTTATTTCTCCTGTGGAAATCCAGAAATTACATGGATTTAAATCCATTCTCTTAGCCTGGAGGGTACCACCGAGTTACCCACTAGGTGACCCTTGGAAAGACGCTTAGAGGAACATACACACCAAGCCACTCTGCCTGGCAGGTTTTCCTGCAACAAGGAACTGACGTTTGATCTGACCTGGGTTTCTAATTATTTCTTTATTTTTCTTTCCTTATTATCTCTTACCCTCTGTGTTTTTTTTTGTTTTTTGCTATCTTCCTTTATTAGATGATGGAAAAGGAAATGGAGCAACATTGCAGATAGAAATGTCACATTTGTCCTGCTGCTGTATAACTAAACTGTCTTTAATAGATGAATTAAAGCAGGATAAAATAAAAAATTAATAAGTAAAAGAATAAGAATCCCCTAAAACTAATAAAGATCTACATTTAATACTTTTATGGTGAAAGATTCCAGAGTTCCTCATATACTTAACTTGGAGCTCAATATTTTCTAGTTTACTTTCTAACTAACCGTTTCCAGGAAACCAGTGAATGTCCTCAAAGGTGGAAAATTTTCCAGTATCCCAACACATGTGTACACTGTGCAATGCTCCCCTCTCCTTGTCCCTCCCGTACTGTTCGTCTCCCTTCTTTGCTCTATTTTTCCTCATAACACTGATTACCTTCTAATATCCTATGCATCTTATTTACTTATTGCATTTTTTTCTCCTTAGCAGAGTGTAAGCTCATTAAGGACAGGAGTTTGGGTTTCTTTTGTTTACTCCTGTATCCTCAGTGCCTGTATCCTCAGGAGCTATGGCTGGCCCCTGATTGAAGATGTTGCTTCCCCCTGGTAACCATAAGCAAAACAATCACAAAGTCAGCAGAGTTAAATAACCGTTCTGGGAAACGGTTGGCAATGCACACCAAGAGTCTTAAACAGTTCTCAACACTGGACCTCGTAATTCTACTTCTAAAGGGTTATCCTAAAAAATAACCAGAGGTGTTAACATTTTATCTAAAATATTACTTACACTAGTAGTAAGTGGGAAAAATATATAGAGCAAACATATATTTAGTAAATCTTGGGTACAGCCAGACAAATGGGATATTATATAAGCATTAAATATCTTGTTATTGAGGATTATACAGGAAGATGGAAGATACTAAAAGAAGTGTTAAGTTAAAAATCAAAGTACTAAAAATATACAATGATCCAAATTTTACACATACTCTCAGATGTAGCTGTTTGTATGCGTGCATATAAAGGATCAAAGAAAATATGTGATCAAATGTCATATATAAAGTTTATACCCAGTGCTATGAGATTAAGGTAATATTTTATTCTACATATTCTTACAGGTTTGAAAACTTGCCTTGAGTAAGTATGAATTACTTCTGTAATTAGTAAAAATGAACAGTATAAAATGATCTATGCAGTGATCAGAAAGAACTTACCAATTTCTCAGCTAGCCCTTTTTTAATCTAACCTCAAGAAATAGCATTTCAAGTCATCCAAGTCCCTTAACTGCCATGTATTTTGCAGCTGACATTTCCTCCTGATCTCAACAATAACCATCTCATTTTCACACTGAAATGAGATTCTGATTCCATGCCACCAAAGCAATTCTCAGGCCTTAAGCTGCCCAGACTCAGACCTCTGGTAAAAGATTTAATTGTTTTGGGTGGGAATTGCATTTGGCTCACAACAGTGATTTAAAACCCGTGTTCTGTGTTGTTGCTTGGCAGAACTGTGGCTTAATGGTGCAGGACCAAATTTTAAGTCTGTGGTTTTTACAAGAATGTCTGATAGCCACAGGCATGTCACACTATTACCTCATATCTGATTGCTCCATTGTGCGCATTTATTTTGGCTTGGATGCTTTGATTTTGCTCCATGTTACTGCCAAACTGACTTAGCAAAGGAAACTGCAGTTTTCTGAACAACTTTCTTTGTATCCTTCTCAATTCTTTATAGCCTTATTTAATATCATTTATAGGACGAAAGAGTAGAAAAAATAAATCATTGATTTTAGGTTTAATAACGTATTTTTTTTTCCACTAAAGCTAAATGTGAGGAAATCGGTTCTGAGTTATAAGAATGTAACTGAGCCTTGTTCATATAGACCGTGACTCATACATACAGAAGTGTAGACTCTTGGATCAAGCAGAGAAAAATTCTCTACTTTCACCTGGATTATCTTCTCCTCACTGGGATTATAAGCCAACATTCTGGGTGATCCAGCCCAGATTGACCCTCTTCTAGGATTGGATGGACAAACTAAGAATTATCCCAAAAGACCAGCATGGTTTGGGGAGAATTCATCTTAACATTGCAAACAGAAATAAATGCTGACCAGAGACTGCTTCTGTCTCAGAGACTCATGTTCACCATTCTAAACCTTGAACTCTTTTTCTTTCCCATAGAGACCAGAATTAGATCAATACCGTGTCTGAAAAGAAGCCCCTACATTACTTTGCATTTTTATTCTCTTCTGAGGGCAGAGGAAATTATGACATAAAAGTCACACAGCTGATGGCAAGCCAGATCAGATGTAAACTTTTCTACATGTTCTGTAATAGACTTGCATTTTATCAGATCAGATCAGATCAGATCAGTCGCTCAGTCGTGTCCGACTCTTTGCGACCCCATGAATCGCAGCACGCCAGGCCTCCCTGTCCATCACCAACTCCCGGAGTTCACTGAGACTCACGTCCATCGAGTCAGTGATGCCATCCAGCCATCTCATCCTCTGTTGTCCCCTTCTCCTCCTGCCCCCAATCCCTCCCAGCATCAGAGTCTTTTCCAATGAGTCAATTCTTTGCATGAGGTGGCCAAAGTACTGGAGTTTCAGCTTTAGCATCATTCCTTCCAAAGAAATCCCAGGGCTGATCTCCTTCAGAATGGATCTCCTTGCAGTTCAAGGGACTCTTAAGAGTCTTCTCCAACACCACAGTTCAAAAGCATCAATTCTTTGGTGCTCAGCCTTCTTCACAGTCCAACTCTCACATCCATACATGACCACAGGAAAAACCATAGCCTTGACTAGACGAACCTTTGTTGGCAAAGTAATGTCTCTGCTTTTGAATATGCTGTCTAGGTTGCTCATAACTTTCCTTCCAAGGAGTAAGCGTCTTTTAGTTTCATGGCTGCAGTCACCATCGGCAGTGATTTTGGAGCCCAGAAAAATAAAGTCTGACACTGTTTCCACTGTTTCCCCATCTATTTCCCATGAAGTGATGGGACCAGATGCCATGATCTTCGTTTTCTGAATGTTGAGCTTTAAGCCAACTTTTTCACTCTCCACTTTCACTTTCATCAAGAGGCTTTTTAGTTCCTCTTCACTTTCTGCCATAAGGGTGGTGTCATCTGCATATCTGAGGTTATTGATATTTCTCCCGGCAATCTTGATTCCAGCTTGTGTTTCTTCCAGTCCAGCGTTTCTCATGATGTACTCTGCATATAAGTTAAATAAGTAGGGTGACCATATACAGTCTTGACGTCCTCCTTTTCCTATTTGGAACCAGTCTGTTGTTCCGTGTCCAGTTCTAACTATTGCTTCCTGACCTGCATACAGGTTTCTCAAGAGGCAGGTCAGGTGGTCTGGTATTCCCATGTCTTGAAGAATTTTCCACAGTTTATTGTGATCCAAACAGTCAAAGGCTTTGGCATAGTCAATAAAGCAGAAATAGATGTTTTTCTGGAACTCTTTTGCTTTTTCCATGATAAAGCGGATGTTGGCAATTTGATCTCTGGTTCCTCTGTCTTTTCTAAAACCAGCTTGAACATCTGGAAGTTCACAGTTCACATATTGCTGAAGCCTGGCTTGGAGAATTTTGAGCATTACTTTCCTAGCGTGTGAGATGAGTGCAATTGTGCAGTAGTTTGAGCATTCTTTGGCATTGCCTTTCTTTGGGATTGGAATGAAAACTGACCTTTTCCAGTCCTATGGCCACTGCTGAGTTTTCCAAATTTGCTAGCATATTGAGTGCAGCACTTTCACAGCATCATCTTTCAGGATTTGGAATAGCTCAACTGGAATTCCATCACCTCCACTGGCTTTGTTCGTAGTGATGCTTTCTAAGGCCCACTTGACTTCACATTCCAGGATGTCTGGCTCTAGGTCAGTGATCACACCACCATGATTATCTGGGTCATGAAGATCTTTTTTGTACAGTTCTTCTGTGTATTCTTGCCATCTCTTCTTAATATCTTCTGCTTCTGTTAGGTCCATACCATTATTTAAACCTTGTATGAGCTGCTTAATGCTCTATACTGTATGAAAAAGTTACTTTAGAGTCCCAATTAAATGATCACCTCTACATATCTGTACAAAAAGAAAATGTGCCCCCAAAGACAACCATTTCAATTAAATTTAATTTATTAACTTTTCAGTTACTGTTTTCTCTTTCTTTTCCCCCCAATCAGATTCAAGCAAGGTAGCTGCCAAAAACATACACTGATTCTAAAAATCCTGGCCAAAATCCAACAGTCACATACCATTCTATCAATTGAATGTCTCCACAACCAGAGAATTCATTCTGAATCAATCCTAATATGATTGAAGTTATTCACCAGAATCTATCAAATTTTACAAATGCTTAGATTATTTTTTTCCAAATAACCTGTATCTTACTGTCAAAATTTTATTCCTGTCTTAAATGAACATAAAAGCAGAGAATTACCCTGCAGGTCTCCTGGAGCACATGGAACTCCCCTGCCTGCAAACATTCTCCACCCTTGGAGAGTGAATTCAGTTCCACGGATCTAAGAAGAACTTGACTTAGTTCTCTCAAGCAGAGTGGCTGAAGAGTTATTCTCTCCTCCCCAGCTCTTTGAAAGTTTCCATCTTGATTCAATCAACATATTGGAAGGGAAAATGTATGTACTGTGTTTTGGGATAGGGGTAGAGTCTCTGCTTTTGAAAGTTACCAGAAACCTACTAAACTCAGTCAGGGTTTACATCCTTTCAAGGTGACTCTGACTGTTTAGTGTCTTGGAGTCCGAACTGTCATTCAAAGATACCAGCGGACTTTTATCTTTAAAATACACACCACCATGATCAATGGCCCTGAAATCTCAGCAGATAACTAGCATCACGAGCATGAACAAAATAAACTGAGGATAAAACTGTAATGTAAGTAATTGACTTTTTTCTTAAGTAAAGATAGATCACTGTCTTTTTTCTAAGGTTAAAAAGCATAATTCATAGACTCACAGACACAGAAGGGAAACTTATGGCTACTCAAGGGGAAAGGTAGAGAGGAATAAATTAGGACTTTAGGATTAAAAGATAGACACTACTATAACTAAAATAGATAAACAGCAAGAAAGACCTACTGTATAGCACAGGGAACTACATTCAATATCTTATAAGAACCTATAATGGAAAAGAATACATGCACACATACATGTAACTGAATTACTTTGCTACACACCTGAAACTAACACAACATTGTATATCCACTATACTTCAATTTTTCAAAAAGCATTATTTCATTAATAGACAAGGTTTAGAAATAAATCAGGTATTTTGCTTTGCTTTACAGCAGGAGTTAGCTTGGTTCAGCTTTGAGCACTGCTTTCTGTTCAAGAAAAGAAACATACCATCCAGTATTAGTTACTTCTGTGATAGTCACGTCCCAGCTGGTCCTTTATGTGACACAGATATAAACAGATCAATTTATGAGGAAATAGGCAAGCAGCTGGATGGTGAAAAGAAAAGGCTGGATCAAGGAAGGTTCTTGAAATGTGGAATGACTTACTCTCCTCCTCACATGCTGCTACTGCTAAGTCACTTCAGTCGTGTCCGACTCTGTGTGACCCCATAGACGGCAGCCCAGCAGGCTCCGCCGTCCCTGGGATTCTCCAGGCAGGAACACTGGAGTGGGTTGCCATTTCCTTCTCCAATGCATGAAAGTGAAAAGTGAAAGTGAAGTCGCTCAGTTGTGTCCGACTCTTAGCGACCCCATGGACTGCAGCCTACCAGCCTCCTCCATCCATGGGATTTTCCAGGCAAGAGTACTGGAGTGGGGTGCCACTGCCTTCTCCGCATCCTCACATGCAACATTCCAATATAATCTTTGTTTTTAGCCTACCAGGCTCTTCTGTCCATGGAATTCTCCAGGCAAGAATACTGGTGTCGGTTGCCATTTCCTTCTCTAGTGGATCTTTCCAGCCCAAGGACTGAACCCAGATCTCCTGCACTGCAGGCAGATTCTTTACTGTCTAAGCCACTAGAGAAGACTTTGTCTAGGAAATCTTTTGTCTTTAAACGATAAAGCCAATTCAAAAATCAAACCCCTGAAGATAACAAGGTCATGCTTCAGCCTCTAGTAGAGAAAGAATTCCTGGAACATGAAAGAGCTTTGTTTTTAAATTCCTTTATCCGCATCTTAAAGCTAAGACATTTTCAAAGCAATGGACCTTATCAAAACTTGGTTGATAACTAGCCCTTCTCCATAATATTTGACCCATTTCAAATTCTTTTCATTGAGATTTTATGATTTCTTTGGTCAAATAACTACAAAGAATAATCGATGGAAACAAATTGGTTCTGCTAAAGAATCACTCTGTTTAAAATCTTTTGGTTTCTTTTCTTCTCTAATGAAATAAAAAAAAAATATTTTCACACACTAAATGAAATTAAAGTTCATCTTTCTGTGACACAAATTTGACACTTACTACCATCACACACACACACACACACATTCACCCCTACAAGTACAGTATTTCTTGGCCTCAGGGAAGGCAGCATCTAGGCTAGACCTTTGGGAGTGCCCCTGTTCACGCAGACCTGTGCTGTGGATAGGTTCCCACCATGAAAATGATAGAGAAATTCCAAAATGGTTAAATGACTACCAGAATCAACAGCAGCAGACTCCTTGAGATGGGAAAACAGAGCTGTCCTTTGGACAAACTTGTTAGCTAACTAAACAATCTTTACACACTAGTCCCTGGGTAGAGTTTGAATTTGTGCTTGAGCAAAAAGTACAAACTGTTTCATGTCATGGATCTTGAGGCTCTCTCATATCATCAGTTCAGTTCAGTCACTCAGTCGTGTCCTACTCTTCATGACCCCATGGACTGCAACACTCCAGGCCTCCCTGTTCATCACTGACTCCCAGAGTTTACTCAAACTCATGCCCATTGAGTCAGTGATGCCACCCAACCATCTCATCCTCTGTCGTCCCCTTCTCCTCCTGCCTTCAATCTTTCCCAGCATCACGGTATTTTCAAATGAGCCAGTTCTTCACAGCAGATGGCCAAAGTATTGGAGTTTCAGCTTCAGCATCAGTCCTTCTAATGAACAGTCAGGACTGATTTCCTTTAGGATGGACTGGTTGGATCTCCTTGCTGTCCAAGGGACTCTCAAGAGTCTTCTCCAACACCACAGTTCAAAAGCATCAATTCTTTGGCGCTCAGTTTTCTTTATAATCTAACTTTCACATCCATACATGACTACTGGAAAACCATAGCTTTGACTAGACATGCCTTTGTTGGCAAAGTAATGTCTCTGCTTTTTAATATGCTGCCTAGGTTGTTCATTACTTTTCTTTCAAGGAGTAAGCCTCTTTCAATTTCATGTCTGTAGTCACCATCTGCAGTGATTTTGGAGCCCAAGATCTCCCACGTATATCTGAACTGCAAATCTTGAATCTGTATCTGCCAAGGGCCTCCTCTGTCACTGACCTTGGACCTACACACATATTTTTCTACAGTTTTTCCACTTCACTTGAGTTAGATTGAATCTTTTGTTCTTTAAAATTCACTGGAATTTAGATTATCTTAATGGCTTTGTGTTTTAGAACTACTTTGGGTTTTGCCAAGTATGTTTAAACAATTAATCACATACATTCCATTGATAAAAACCACTCTTGACATTTGTCCAGTAAAGTCATTCTATGATATAATATATTATTGTAATTGTTGGAAGAATTTATTAAGGCTTCAAGTTATAATTTGGAGTTGTTTTTTTTTTTTTTTTCCATGAACAATCCAGTCTCTACTTTCTACCTAGTCTCCCTTTCCCCAAACACTGCTGATTTAATTCACTGTAAAAAAATTTTCATAATAAAACCAAAAATATCCTCTAGGTTCACACGCCAAGCGAACCAGCCAAGGAAAACTTTCCTCTGTTATTACTGTGCATAAAGTGAAGATACAGGAAAGATTGGTCCTAATATTTGCCTCAGTTGCTAGGATTTTACTAAGCATGTGACTTCATGTGTTAGCTTCAACTGTATTTGAAAAATCATCTCATATCACATGTAACTTTCAAGTTCACAATATAATGCAATTCATACTAGAATTTTAAAACCTAAAGCTATAGGGACTTAACTCACAGAGAATATTACTCCTGCAGGAATTTAAGTGCAGTTCTGGGAGTGCGAAGTTTTGACATGCAAAATACTATCTGGCCACTAGGTGGTGATATCCATCCATCACTATATTTTGAATTACCAACTAATTCACAGTTAAAGTAGAATCCCCCCAAAACTACGATTATTTACTCTATATGGGAAAAAAAAAAAGATTAAAATTATCTGTGTTATGTCCTTTCAGTTTTGTGAGGAAAAGTAAGAAGAGAACACTTTTCTAAAAAATAGATCTCAACTAAACAGTAAGTACCAATCCCATTACATTCTATTTGGCTACAGGCCAGTGTAGCTATAATCTAAACTTTCTACTTGACAAAAACATTCAACTACAATAGTTTGTTTTTACTATTTGGGCTTTTTAAATTATCAGATAACTTACATCAATGGTGAAACTGCATCAGAAACAAGCCAAATCTATAATAGCCACCTAAAATCCTTAGAACAGGGCAGATAAAAAATAAGCACCTATACAGGAGAGTGAAAAGGTTGGCTTAAAACTCAACATTCAAAAAACTAAGATCATGGCATCTGGTTCCATCACTCCATGGCAAATAGATGAAGAAAAAGTAAAAATGGTGACAGATTTTATTTTCTTGGGCTCCAAAATCACTGCAGACCATGACTGCAGCCACAAAATTAAAAGACAATTGCTCCTTGGCAGAAAGGCTATGACAAACCTACACAGCATATTAAAAAGCAGAGACATCACTTTGCCAACAAAGGTCTGGATGGTCAAAGCTATGGTTTTTCCAGCAGTCACGTATGGATGTGAGAGTTGGACCATAAAGAAAGCTGAGCACTGCAGAACTGATGCTTTTAATGTAGTGCTGGAGAAGATTCTTGAGAGTCCCTTGGACTGCAAGATCAAACCAGTCAATCCTAAAGGAAATCAGTCTGAATATTCACTGGAGGGACTGATGCTGAAGCTGAAGCTCTAATACTGTAGACACCTGATGTGAAAAGCTGACTCATTCGAAAAGACCATGTGCTGGGAAAGAATGAGGGCAAGAGGAGAAAAGGGAGACAGAGGATGAGATGGTTGGATGGCATCACCAGCTCAATGGACATGGGTTTGAGTAACCTCCAAGAGATAGTGAAGGACAGGGAAGCCTGGTCTGCTGTAGTCCATGGAGCAGGGATATGACTTAGCTATTGAACAACAATATGCACACAAGTTAATGTCTTCGTGTGATTTAGTTTGTTTTTAATTAAAAACTTATGTAGATTAGTTATAAAAACATGACACTTGTACTAAAAGCTGACTTCTCTGTGTTCAAACTCTTTTTATCACCTGGAACCGGTAGGGCCACTGCTGCTCTTCCCATGGCCAAATGCAGATGATGCCAGGATGCCAGGGGTAAGCAGATAACCACCCAAGGATACAAGGATAAAAGCAAACTCCAAAGAGAAAACAGCGACCCTAGAGGACTGCTTACCCTTTTGAAACATATGCTGATAAGAAACCACCTTTGCACTAAATGAAGGACTCAGATAAACCACTCTGGGTTTACCTCCGCCCCCAACTCTCCGCCTTTCAGAACACAGGTCAAATGGTTATCTGCCAGGAGCTTAGGAGGACTACTTATTAGAGAAATCAAAACATTTGGTAACTTTAAAATGCCTCTCTCCCCTAGATGGCTCTGGTCACAATAGGCATTTGTTTGCAGTCTGCGGCATGGGGGGAAGGAGGGCGGTTGTATTTAATTTTGTTTTATTTAAATTGCCGGGTCACATGACCTCACTTCGAGGTAGAGATATACCCTCTTCTGATCCTGGTACTTGCTTCAGGTTACTCTGGTCTCGGTCCTTGTTTATTTATGTTTTAAAGGAGGTTATGGTTTTGCCGTTGTCTTTTAGTCCAACAACCAAAAGGAAAAGAGCAGCTTTGTTTTAAAGGAGAAAGAGACGTTTGTTTTGGTGTCCCTGCCCTAGGCTGGCAGCCTGGAGTCGGATCCTGCAAACATGAATACATCGAAGGGAAGAAAAACTAACTTGGGCTCTCCTGATAGTTGTTAAAGTGGCAATATGCCCATTATTTTCCTAGCTGGCAAGTCTCTGTGCGGGAGAGATGATCTGCCAGCTTTGGAGCACAGCACTAATCTTGTGTAATAGTGTGAGCTCACTGCCCTACAAAGTAGTAATTATCAACAGCAGTTTCCAAAGGATGTGAGTTCCTCCCACTGTGAGAGCACTTGGGAGATGGGGCCCCAGGCTCAGCCCCACAAGCCACTTGCGTTTAATCCCCACCATGAATGATGCCAGTGGGTTCCTTCGCCCCAAGTTTGTTTGTACAGGTCTTCAGTCAGGAAGTGCTAACGATCCAAATGCAACGTGAAACTGCCAAATCCATTCAACATTTTCTTGGCCTTTTCCTTGGTTATGCATTGCCTTAAACTAATTAGCAATTAAATTTAAATAACCGTGTGTGATTTTCAAGTTTCACAGAGCACTGTTGGAAAAGCCTCTGGGAGAAGGAACTACTGCATTGATCAATTCTTTTTTTAAGGGGAATTTTGTCAACTATGAAGTGATCTTCTGGTGGAGGGTAAATATGGTTCTTCCAGCTGTTTGCTGTCACGAACCAGCTGACTCAAGGAAGGGAAAGGAGGAGGTGAGGGTTTTGTGTTCTACAACTACTCTATTGCTCGATCTATCTCACGTGTAGAATCAGAAGAATCAATTCTTGTTTCAAATCAAACTGAACTGCAACACAAGTAAAAATTTTCACCAAGAGTTTAGTGGTCTTTTGGACAAGAAACTGAAAATTCTTCTACTCATGGGCAATGTGTGAAAGGAAGAGGAAACAGCCTACGTTTCCTTGGCTTTTAGGGTAATGTGATGAAGTCTGTGAGATTTAACATAATTAAATTAATGTTGATATGCAGTGTGACTTGCTCATAGGGAAGTGGCATTTGACTTGGAGCTGAAGCCACAGCACAGCCAACACACATCCATCTGCAAACATTTGACAGGAAGTCTTCTAAGATTTTCAGGTAGAAAAAGTAAAACTGAAAGTTTTGGCTTGGGGGTTTTGTTTTGCATCATTGTTTTCTGCCAAATCATTCTCAATCCCTTCAAACCTACAAACCTACAAACAAACTTGGAAGACACGGTTAGTTAATTCTCTTGATTCTCTTTTCAATGTCCAAGACATCTGGGAGAGGGAGGAGGATACGAACCTCTGTGTTTATAAAAGGGTAATAACGGTACATTCCTGCAGAAAAAAAAAAATAATAATGGTTTATGGCCTGCAATTTGTTACTCTTTTTCTCTGTCCCTTTTAAGTGTCTCTTCCTGGATTAAAGGCCATTTCTTTATTGTTTCTACCTTTTTAAAAGCTGTGTTTTTTTTTCTCACCATACTTTGCATGACAGACTGAGGTGTTTATTCATGAAAGAAGAAAAAGGGACTCTGGATTTAAAGTCAAATCCACAACTGATTTAGCTATCTTTCTGCATCAACTCTGCATCATGACCAGGAGGGCAAGTGAGTATTCCAAATTCTAGGAGGGCCAGTTTGCCAATGATCAACCATGTTTAAAAAAAAAAAAAATTGCAAAATTCCGATATCTTCCAGAATATTATTCCCATAGCATTTTTTAAGCACAAAAAGGATATCAATAAGTGCTTCATAATCTATCTCATAACATAAAGGCACAAGATTAATTAGCTAGAGCTAGAAAATAAGACAGCTATGGATTTGTGAATTACTAACTTGTTTGAGAACTTTCTGACTAGAGCCAGACAAGTGCAGAGAAAAGGAAGTCTGTTGTCTCCAAACACGACCCTGGAGAGTGAGAAGGAGGCCGTGACTACTTCCTAGGAAGCTGACAAGCTACCAGTCTTTCACAGAGTGACACTGAGTGCTGATAAAACAGAGATGACAGGGGAAAAGTATAAAAGAGATGTAGAAAGTGCTCTTTTTAATGTATAAGGATAAAGCCAAGGGTTTTTCCCTTACAAATCAGACTTTCCTAAAGCTCCTCAACATTTTTTTAAAGGGAACTGGATTGTCAGTTCTATTCAATCCTCAACCTCTGGACATCGAAGGTGACATTTTCCTTTGAAGTAATCGCATCTGATCCACTGAAGCATCTGAGCCCCAGTGGTGAGGGGGCAGTTTTGAGCTGCTGTAGGAACTGACTAAAAAGAAGACTGAAAGGAGCAATACAGACCTCAGGAGAATCCTGTGAGAATTCTCTGAGAGTTTTATTCCTGGGTGGTTAGAGAGAGGAGGGGGTAAGAGAGTACAAGCTTTAAGTCTCTGAGGCCCACGGGTTGATTTTAAACTGGGGAGTTGTGTTATAAAAAAAATGGTGTGACGAAGGCACTTAACAGTTTCCAGCATCTTCCTAACTTTGCTGTCCATGGACACACTATAATCTGTAGTTGAAAAGCAAGTCATGAAATGATTTTGCCAGGATGCATGTAGGTGGAGAAACATAAGTGACTCCAGAGTGCTCCCTGAGGTCTGGCTCCCTCTGTGCTTGAAAGGACGGACTCAGATAGTGGATGGATAAAGGAAGCCCTGTCCAACTTAGCAACCACGTCATCCTCGGGGAAGCAACCCATAAGAAATGAAACAAGCTGAAAACATTCAGGAGTGGGATTCCTTTTGCTTGTTTCACTACATTTTGGATTTGGATAATAAGGTTTTTAAAAGTCTGAGTAATTGTCAGTTTCCCAAAACTTCATGGAAAATCAGCCCTGATATAACTCAAACTTTTGAAAAGTTTGCTTTCCATTTTTTCTTCCCAAGGCTTATATGTATTCTTGGGACAACCATGGACAAAATTGTCATCATTTCCAGGAGGAACATCTGTTTTCCTTTGAGTTAATAACTTTCGTAAGATGCATTATGCTCAGCGACATACTTCTGATTCACAGAAACATTTTTTTTTCTTTTTGTCATGTTTGAAATACCACCTATTTTATGGTTTAATTTTTTTCATACTGATACAACTTTAAATAAAACAATTTAGAGAAACAAGAATTGTCATGGGGAGATTCAGCCAAAAGACTTGATGAGTCTTTTCAGTATTCAAAAGATAACACAGTGAGTTGGTTGAGTAATGTATGGATACTGATTATTATTCAAATATCTGTTTTTGTCAACCACTCTGCTAGGTGCCAAGAAAATAGGGATGAAAGTTAATCTCCACCCCAGAAAGCTCTGTGTCAGGAAATTAACACCACAGGGTTCAGTGGTAGGATGGGAAGAGCGCACAAAGGTTTCTGCAACACAGAGGAAGAGTCCTTCGTCACATCCAGCTAGGAGGGTTTCCTGGAAGAAGGCGACTCTTAGCTAAGCAAGGTATTCAAACATTTATCAAGTGAATTTAGGGCAAGAGGTGAGAGCATTTTGAGACTGAGGGCACGTGAATGTAAAGACCCGCAGGAGTGAGATGTCATGGCTTATTCCTGAAACTGTGGGTATTTTGAGATAAGACAGCCTAGGAAGTGGCAGATGGAGTAAGTGGGCGTGATATGCGTCACAAATAATTACAAAATTTTATCCTGAAGGCAAGAGGAAGACATTTGCAGAATTTTAAAGGGAGTACAATAGTTCAGAGCAAGGGAAGAGGAAGGTCATAGGCAGTGGAAAACAAGATCTGGGGGAGAAACACTTCAGACTAGTCATTCATTTAACAATAGGTTAAAGAAAAAACTTAAAAGTCAGCTAATAGTATAGAAGCTAGATAAGCAATGTTTGTTTAAGTTCGCCAGCTTTAATGTGTATTTAACCTGAATGGTTTAACTTAGTGTCTTTGAAGACATTACTTGGGTGACAAGGAAAGTAATTCATTATGGAAGTTATTTGTCAGGCTTTCTAACAAGCACTTGAGGCATTTTGCTGTGAGAAATCAATAGTCAAGTTAAAGAATGACTGGTGAGTAGAAAACCAAAGGACAAACTGAAATGTGACTGCTGAGTAGGAAAGCAAGTGACAAAATAAAAACTGTGTTAAGAGAAAATAGCCTTCATAGAAATCAGAAAGGTGAGGCTAGAACAAATACTGTTCATGAGTACAATTTTGTGAAATTTATTGGATAAATACTCCAAATAAATAACAAAAAATATTTTAAAGATTCAACAAAGGCAAGAATTTGTCATTGTAGCAACATCCTATTATACAAACCAATAATGTGGAATGAAGCCATCAGAATCTGAAGAATAAGGGCAAAGTAAATAACTTGGCCAAATAACACTATTAATTTAGTATAAGCATATAACCTGAATTAATCCAGCTATAAAGCATAATCACATTAAATACGATACACTGCAAGTTTTTTGGAAGCAAAGTTTAATGATTTCAAGAAAAGAAATGATTGAAATTGAGACCTAGTATCAACTTGTTTGTTTTAACTGTAAGACTGAATGACACAAGATAATATACGGTAAATATCAAAGGTTCTTTTTGTTTTAATACTGCTCTACCTCCCAAGAAGGATAAGCTCTAATAAACCTTTCAAACAAAAAATGGGAGTGGGGGGAGAGAGGAGAAATCTCTCTAAAACATAAACAAAGTCCTTGAAATTGCACACAGTCAAGTTAACACCATTCCCAAGTGTAAGCAGATACTGCTTTTCCCAAGGAAGAGTTTACTATTAGGGATATTTTCAAAAGCAGGACACTTGGCGTAAACAGCGAAACAAAGGGGAACTATTTTATTCCAAGGCCTGAGCACACATGGAACCTGTTAAGGGGATGGTGGCTGCAGAAAGAACTACAAACGAATTTAAGAAACACCTAGGCTGCCTCGGAAAGGAAGGATGGAGGCAAGGGTGTTTGAAAAGCAGAAAGTGGGCCAGAGATCAGTCAAATAGGAGGGAGACAGACTGTTGGGCAGATGGCCTCTTCTGTTCCAAAATGTTCAAAGTTAAGGACACTCCTTAGCACACTTTTATTTTACACAAAGAGTGAATTAAGAAGAAACCGGGGGTCTGTCAGAGTTTTTCCTAGATTTACTTGTGGCATTTCTTTGATAAACTTCACCTTGTTTATGACATTCATTTGCTGCCTTCTTCAAATTGAGCCCCATTTACTTGGTGCTCTCTCCAAAACCCTTGGGTTTGCATTAGAAAATGTGAATTAATTAAGGGAAAGTTTCTTGTTTATGGGGTATAGTTATCTATCTTAGGTCACGTTACCTTCATCTGAAAATATCAGAGTGAGTGAAAGTTGCTCAGTCTTGTCCGACTGTTTGCGACCCCATGTACTATACAGTCCATGGAATTCTCCAGGCCAGAATACTGGAGTGGGTACCGTTCCCTTCTCCAAGGGATCTTTCCAACCCAGGGATGAACCCGGTCTCCTGCACTGCAGGCGAATTCTTTACCAGCTGAGCCACCAGGGAAACCCAGAAAATATCAGAGGAAGACCATTATTTCTCCTTCGAAAAAGTGCAATACTCACTTATTTACCAAGTTTAGGACCAGTCTAAACTATGGAAATGGTAAGTAAGTTATTATTTCACGTGTGTTTCACAGTATAGTCCATTAAAACTTAATGGACACAGATTAAAAAAAATCATCGAATTCAGCTGGCTTGCTTCAGAAGAGTGGAATAATGACATCTGATGAATCAAGCATATCTGAATGGCACCTGACAAGCAAGATAAATTCCCTAAGATTTTTTTCAGACCTCCATCTGCTAGCTATAAACCAATATTCAAGCTCACTAACCAAACTCAGAGGGAGTATAGAGCCTTATTCTACACACCTTCAGAAAGAAAATGCAGACAAGAGAACCACATCTTTGAAGAGCTCAATTGCTCATGGAGAGACCAGAAAAAACATTTCATTTCAGTTCAGTTCACTGTGTCGTGTCCGACTCTGTGACCCCATGAATC
The DNA here is from genome assembly GCF_002263795.3 of Bos taurus. Lineage (NCBI taxonomy): Eukaryota > Metazoa > Chordata > Mammalia > Artiodactyla > Bovidae > Bos > Bos taurus. Next base: position 83,449,398 of record NC_037334.1, on the reverse strand, counting down.
GTAGCACGCCAGGCCTCCCTGTCCATCACCAGCTCCCGGAGTTCACCCAAACCCACGTCCATCGAGTAGGTGATGCCATCCAGCCATCTCATCCTCTGTCGTTCCCTTCTCCTCCTGCCCTCAATCCCTCCCAACATCAGGGTCTTTTACAGCGAGTCAACTTTTCACATGAGGTGGCCAAAGTATTGGAGTTTCACCTTTGAAGACTCTTCAGAGTCCCTTGGACTGCAAGGAGATCCAACCAGTCCATTCTGAAGGAGATCAGTCCTGGGATTTCTTTGGAAGGAATGATGCTAAAGCTGAAACTCCAGTACTTTGGCCACCTCATGTGAAGAGTTGACTTATTGGAAAAGACTCTGCTGCTGGGAGGGATTGGGGGCAGGAGGAGAAGGGGACGACAGAGGATGAGATGGCTGGATGGCATCACTGACTCGATGGACGTGAGTCTCAGTGAACTCCGGGAGTTGGTGATGGACAGGGAGGCCTGGCGTGCTGCGATTCGTGGGGTCGCAAAGAGTCGGACACGACTGAGCGACTGGTCTGATCTGATCATTCCTTCCAATGAACACCCAGGACTGATCTCCTTTAGAATGGACTGGTTGGATCTCCTTGCAGTCCAAGGGACTCTCAAGAGTTCTCCAATACCACAGTTCAAAAGCATCAATTCTTCAGCACTCAGCTTTCTTCACAGTCCAACTCTCACATCCATACATGACCACTGGAAAAACCATAGCCTTGACTAGACGGACCTTTGTTGGCAAAGTAATGTCTCTGCTTTTGAATATGCTATCTAGGTTGGTCATAACTTTCCTTTCACGGAGTAAGCGTCTTTTAATTTCATGGGTGCAATCACCATCTGCAGTGATTTTGGAGCCCCCCAAAATAAAGTCTGACACTGTTTCCACTGTTTGGCCATCTATTTCCCATGAAGTGATGGGACCAGATGGCATGATCTTGGTTTTCTGAATGTTGAGCTTTAGGCCAACCTTTTCACTCTCCTTAGTGACATGGAAAAGTACACAGCATGAGGATATACAAACCCAGTCTATAGGACCAAGGACAGGCTGGAGATAGTCAGGGACTTTGCCATCAGATCAGTACGTTTCAAATGACAGACTTTACAAGTACTTGACTGGGTCAAATGCATCTATCCTAGCTCAGGGCAGGAGCATAGAGGTACCCAAGTAACACGCACACTTAGAGATAAGTCATGGTCCAAGTCTGCAAAGCACAAGTAAGTACCCACCAGAACTGGTCACCTGAGTGCCTGGCATTCCAGCTTCTGTAATAGAGCTTACAAGAACCTGCACTTTTACTGGGCTATTTATAAGGGGGAGACTTAATAGTGGGTAGCCTAGACCCAATTTATCCCACAGGAATGAAGCCTACATTCAACAAGGGAAAACTTACTAAATGCCTATATTACATAATAAACTTCAACAAAATTATAAAAAGTTTTAATTGTCTGTAATATACATGAAAAATCTTTAATTTTTATGTTTGCTTACATTAATAAAAACAATATTGTCTATCTTAAATTAAAATTTATATGTAAGAACTCATCTACATGAACCACTATTAATATGAACAAAATTATCAGCCTGCAATTACTACTGATTTCAGCAAAATGAAAATATACAGATGTAACAACTGCAGATACATTAATACCATCCACCCAGGACAAGTAGAAGAAAATGAGACTTTTGATGAAGTGAAAAGTGAAAATGTTAGTCACTCAGTAAAGTCGGACTCTTTTCAACCTGATAGACTGTAGCCCACCAGGCTCTCTGTCCTTGGAATTCTCCAAGCAAGAACACTGGAGTGGGTATCCATTCACTTCTCCAAGGGGTATTTCCAACCCAGGGACTGAACCTGGGTCTCCCATATTGCAGGCAGATTCATTACTGTCTGAGCCACCAGGGAAGCCTAAGACTCCTGGTACAAGGGCTGAAATCCTATACCTTACTGAGAATATATTTTATGGACAAACTACTTTCTGTACTTTTTCTGCCTCTTACCAAAGAACTTACTTATGGACACAAACGACAAACAATGTTGATTAAATATAAGGAGTGATGACAGAGACAGTGCAAGCCAGGGTATTTTAGGGTTCCTAAAGGCAAAATGTGATAAGGGATACCCTTTTTAAAGTCAAGGAGGTACCAGCTAGGAGAAAGCCTGTGGCTTCTCCCCTTAATAGCATTGTGACTGTGGGCAAAAGTTTAGCCTAACTGACCTTCATTTTCCTATTAAAATAACCACCTGATGCCTTTCTTACAGGTTACTGTGGAGAATAGATGAGTACAAAATGCTGAGTACAATGATGGACACAGAGATGAACTGAGGGGCATGTCCAGGAGAGCACAGAAAAGTTTTCCTGAACAGGCAGAGCAGAACTTCTGAAAACAATAATTAGTTTGGCGTCTGTTCTAGAATGAACTTCACATTTTGCCAAACTCATTAAATCCAGATGAGTGGCAGTAATGAATGAAACTTAAGCACACACAAAAAGTGTTTAAAAATTATTTTCAGGTTTTCCTCTTGTTTATCTAAGTTAGAATTGAATTTACACTTAACTGTCTAGCCTAGTAGATCCCAAATCTTTGTCTGCATTTTAGAATCACCCAGGGAACCCTTAGAAAATATAGCTGCCAGAGGTTTTGCTTTAATGAATTTGAGCCGAAGCCTAGACACCAGTTTTTGTTTTTTTTTTAAATTACGCTCCCCAGGTGATTTTAATGAACAGCCAGAGCCCAGAACAACCACTATAGCTAGCTGCACTTGAACTGCTGCTGCTGCTGTTAAGTCGCTTCAGTCCTGTCCGACTGTGCGACCCCTTAGACGGCAGCCCACCAGGCTCCCCCGTCCCTGGGATTCTCCAGGCAAGAACACTGGAGTGGGTTGCCATTTCCTTCTCCAATGCAGGAAAGTGAAAAGTGAAAGTGAAGTCGCTCAGTCGTGTCCGACTCTTAGCAACCCCATGGGCTGCAGCCCACCAGGCTCCTCTGTCCATGGGATTTTCCAGGCAAGAGTACTGGAGTGGGTTGCCATTGCACTTGAACTAGTTCTTAGGAATTAGACTCATGCATTTACTAGCAGTGACTCAAATCTAAAGAACCTTATTGAAGTCTACTCAAGGATGTGGGCAGTATTATCAAATCACTTTTTTCTTTAAGAGGTAGAAAAATCTAAGAGACCATATAATTAGTCAACTGAGTTTGAATAGAAAGAAATTTATAAGATCATAATTCAACAATCCTTTCTAAGATGTAAAAAAAAAATGAGCATTTTTTGCTCAGATAAAAATGAGCCATGCCTTATAATATCAGATTTCCAGTGCAATTATGTAAGAAGAAAAGGTTTTGTTTTTTTTAAAGGATGTTTTCTGTCACATTTATTATTTCCCTTTTTGCTTTGAAGCTGTAAAAACAAAGATAACCATCTGAAAGACAGGCCTGAGGCAATTCTGATGATTGTGCAGTTTACCTGTTCAATGGAAATCCAATATACTCTTCTTTTAAGAGGGCCACCCTGACTAATATTAGTAGCTGGATCTGTTCTCAGGGAACGAACTATTTTAACCCCTGTCTATTTTACCAAGTAGATGAAATATTACACTGATTAGATGAAAATATCACTGAGCAAGACGTTTAATTGGTCTGCAGCCTAATGTGTCTCAGTAAAATGCCAGCAACCCACAGTACCAAGTTCTAGAATTGGTATCATTTTAATCAGCAACTTACCAGTGTGCTGCCATCAGTCCAACGGAAGTCATGCTCAAACATCTTGTCATTGAGACCTATCCACTGATAATCATGGCCCACACCTGAGAAGGAGAACAACACAGACATTTTTATTGCCTTTCCCAATTATGGATGAAATGTATCAAAGAAAGTTATTTTTGGACTGAATCATGAATCCTCTCCTGGCTGAATTTCTGTTTAGTTGCTCATAAAAATCTTTCATGGTCTAACTATCTTTTGTTCTTCTGCCCAACGTGTTTTAAACTAAAAAGCTAATTTGCAAATATCGTGAATAAAATATCAGACATGGACAATTATTTCCCTAGCAGTTTACTACAATTAAGTAATTTTTTCCATCTTTACTCACGATAGAAACTTTCCACTTTTTTTTATTAAGCTGTGCAGTTGGCAAAAGTTCAGTGAACCAATAAAATGTGACAGATCTCACCCATACTAGACTCATTTTGGAAGCCACATGTTTCTTCTCAAAGCATTTTTAATGGTGAGCACCTAGACTGGACAGTTCTGCAAAACTTCCTCAAAAATAATGACTTTCACCATGGAATGAGTCACAGGCAAAGACACCATGAAAACACTTAAATGAACCTCTACCCAGATTGCAAATTAACAATCAAACTTCTAAAAGATAGCAGGCACCATAAGAACATATTAAATAGATCATCAAACAATGTTTCATGAGCAAAAAATTTCTATGTATTTTCTACATAAAAGCTAGCTGCCCTCCTCTTTGCCATAGTCTAGGAAGTTATTAAACAGCTCTGGTAATAAGTCTCATTAGCTTTCAGCATCCATAAGCCAATTATGCACAGAGAATAACATTAGGGTGCTATTATAATTTAATTTTAATTAGTGGGATAAAAATAATTGAAAGCAATTTTCTCTTTAACTTTAGACAACATATGTACATATTCAAAGACCAAAAAGTATGGGAAGAATTAGATTGGAAACTTAAGAGGTGGTCATTTCTGTAAGTTAAAAAATGATTGAATAGCAATTTCATATGATTCCACCTATAGCATGCTATTTCAACCATTTCTGGTGGCAAATCAAGAAATGTCTGCCCATGTTACAATTGAATGTTTCTCAAAATAGGGGACTCACATAGGAGACATGATTTAAAGCATTTTACAGATGAGGGATTTAATAAGTTGGGTCACAACTGAGAATGCTACTTGTTTCAGTTAGATACAGGAAAAACTAAGAAGGTGGTAAGATTGAATGAAAACCCATGTATATTTGGTACATACGATTCACAAACATTTGTTCCTCGTGAGACAGGATACTGGTGAGATGGGCGCCCTGCAGACGGCATTCCCGTTCAGCTGCATCCCACGTCCGTCGATGGGCAAAGTACTTGTAGCACTGCCCTTGAAATTTGTGCCAGCCATAGTCACATGTCTCCGTGTCTGGGAAGAAACAAGGATGGGCTTATTAAACTCACCTATATCATTCAAACTTGGTTCACTCATCCAAAAGTTCATAGACATCCCAAGCCACATCAATGCAATGTCCCTGAAGCAAGGGATTCACCAATTTTGGTTACAGTGACAAAGAAATCATGATAAAGAGAGCCCAGGTGATTCCTGCCAAATGAGTGACAATACATCTTAGGACTGGAAAGGCATTATCGAACTGCACTTTCCTTGATGAAAGCCAGTATCAGCAGGAGAAAAACTGGAAAAGGGGCCAATCAAAACTTCTGTAGGCTGCAGAGTCTACTGACTCACTTGTGAAGCAACTGGGGCTAATAATTTCTTACCAAACTTTTCTAAAGAGAAATCAGTCAAATGATAAGATAAGAATTCTTGCTAAAAGGATTATGAATGCTCTATTTGCATAATGACTTCAAAGGCTCTGGAAATAGTCCTTCCCCACTTCCCAGAGAGCTGCATGGTCACAGGTTCTTGTCACGTAGATTTACTAAGAGAAAAAAATTCTTCATCAATTGGCAGCTTCTGGGATATCACTAACAACTGTGAGCCTTTTTCCCAAAAGGAGAAGGAGTATAGGTAACTCCCAGTGCAAAAGCATCAGGATTTGAAGTTTATCAAGAGTGACTTTAACTTAGTACCCCTCATTTCATCAAGCCATATGCACATATGTAGATATGTGTATGTGTATTAATATATACATATACTTTTTCTCTTTTGAAACAAGCATACTATAACCAGTATCCTGGTGAGATGAAAACATTTGTCAAATATGTTTAAATTTTACACTGGCAGTAAACTTCAGCTATATTTTCTAGATTGCCACTTTTTAAGTATATCAAAAGAAAGTAGTCTTGCACATAGCATTGACTTCTCATTGGCAACCTTCTCAGACTAGCCCACTCACTGCTGCTGCTAAGTCACTTCAGTCGTGTCCGACTCTGTGTGACCCCATAGACGGCAGCCCACCAGGCTCCGCCGTCCCTGGATTCTCCAGGCAAGAACACTGGAGTGGGTTGCCATTTCCTTCTCCAATGCAGGAAAGTGAAAAGTGAAAGTGAAGTCGCTCAGTTGTGTCCGACTCTTAGCAACCCCATGGACTGCAGCCTACCAGGCTCCTCCGTCCATGGGATTTTCCAGGCAAGAGTACTGGAGTGGGGTGCCATTGCTTTCTCCAAGCCTACTCACAGGTGAGATTAAAATATGCATTAAATGATGATCAATAGAAATCATTTTAACTTTCATAAAGCATCTCATGAAGATATTGAACCAGTTACATGTAAAAACGAACAAAATGGCCAAGTTTGTGAAAGTGGGGACACTGTGAAAACTCCACATTACCTAATGATCAGACGCCCCTCCCCTAAATTTTACTGATTGATGAAGATAACAAAACTCTATTAGATGAAATAAATGCTCATTTTATATGTCTGACTTGGGGGCCAAGCTGAAAGTCAGATTGTTTCCTGATTCTCACTCCATTTATTCCTCCTCCTATAACTCATTGTGGGAAATCATGCATGATGAGAGACTTAACTTTTTTCCTGGCTTCAGTGATTAAGCCAGAATCATAAAACAGATGCAGCTTATCTCTGAGAACAGTCCTTATTTCAGTTTAGTCTATCAGGCCTGTTGTTTAGTTAGAGCCAGCTGACTAATTGATTTCAACAATGTGCACTGGAAGTTTTGAGTTGTATTACAGAGTTGTTTGGACACCACCAATCTCATAGGAAAGGACTCAAGACACAGATAGGCAGTTTTATAACAGTAGCACTCAGAACCCAAGAAGGAAGCCTATTTTGGCTACTTGGAAATAGCGGGTTTTCTTTTGGAAAGTTCACATGGAAGATTTCAGAGGAGAAGTGGGAGGGGTGAAGAGGAAACAGATCTTTATATATGAAAGGGTTGCGGGGGCGGGGGAGAGGTAGAATCAGGAAATTTGTTAAAATATCCTTACTGCCAGTCAGTGCTGTGATACTGTAATAGCATCAGTTCAGTTCACTCACTCAGTCATGTCTGACTCTGTGACCCCAGGGACTGCAGCACGCCAGGCTTCCCTGTCCATCACCAACTCCCAGAGCTTGATCAAACTCATGTCCATTGAGTTGGTGATACCATCCAACCATAACCTTGGAAATTATCATTTATTTGAAGAAACACAGTTCAAGATTCTAGAGGATCCCTAGCTTACTGAATAATACATCAGAAAAAAATTATTCTCTACCCTCTTTCTTATCCTCTATTAGCCTAAACAGTTTTGGTCTGGTTTTCTTTGTCTTTTATCACTAAGAGAAAGTATTTTCCTCTTAAGTACAGAAAACCAAATGATCCTAAAAATTTAGATACATGACCATGACACTGCCCCAGTTCCTTTCTCAGTTAGCACATGTGTACAGAAAATAGAGGCAGTGTTTCTGCTAAAACCAAACAGGGACAGATTATTTATCTGTACTCTTCCAATGATTGTAAATAGATGTGCAAATACTTAACAGAGTGAATTTTTTTTAAAGAAGCCAAATAACCACACCAATTCACTTAATCCTTATTATTCATGAATTTAACAAACACATAATGAAGGACAATGTGTCAAGCAGCACCTTCTAGCATGCAATTCTGAAAGGAGTTATCAGAAGCAGTTTGTCTTTTCAATCTTAGCTAAAAATAATGTGATACACATCTTATTTATTAAAAGGCAATGCTTTCAGATGATGCTTTCTTAGGCATCAGTCTACGTTTGGGAATATTTCTTATGCTTTAAGACTCCTATAGTCTATAGGTTATACTACAAAGTCCCACATTTAGTTTGGCCTGTGTATGTTGGGGGAAGATGGGGAGATTACAACAACACTTGTTCACGACCACAGAGGCTGAAATTGTCATTCTTAAACAACCTCACTAAAACTCTATTCTCCTTATGCTATATAGGTAACGTTTTCAACACTCCTAACATATAGCCCACAAGCCTTAAGAAACTGTCAACACTCTGGCACTTCTGTTTGGCAAGATGTATCTTGACTTGGGGGCAAATTGTGTGTACAGAACTGTCCCTCCATGGTTCTAAGACCTTCTTCTAGATTTTAAGATCTGTTATCATTCCACCAAATGCGTCCCCTCTTTCAGAGTTGCTGGGAGTTGGGAAGTTACTAAAGCAGAGAACAGAAAAGGTCAGCTGAAGAAACAACAACACAGTCATCACCGAAATTTGGATAGAAAACTGTTTAGAGAACAATGCCGCTGTTAATGAAGAAAACATTTGTTCTTAGGCAACCTGAAAAGAGGAGAAAAAAATCTTTCAGTGTCCTGGCAGTAAATCACAGGAGCACAGCTGCATCTGGTAAACAGACTGGGGTAGTTATTCCTCAGCGAACCTTGCTGTAAGATAAAATAGAAGGTACCTGAAAGGCGATATCAGAAACAAGAAGAAAAATGAAAACTTTTTCTTTTTAATATTCTCTTAAAAGGAAGTAAAAGGTAATTGCCCCCAAACTTCCTTCCAAAGATGTTACTGCTGAGTCTATCAGCTTCACATATAAATAAAATGCTTTTCGTTAAGAGTTACTTCAGAAGAGTGAAGATGTTGAAGAAATCTGGGCTTCCCAAGGCCACTGAGGTTCATTCTTCCCACTCTCTAATTTACTAGCTGTGTGACCTTGAACACATCACTTTTCCTTCCTGGGCCTCAGTTTCTGGTCCACTTAACCCACAGAAATATTGCTGTCAGCCAAAGGAAATGGTGTACCTTGAAGCACGTGGTAAATTAAAAAGCAACCAACAAATAGTATCTCTTTGTATTCCCTGCCAAGAATTATGCTGAGTCAAGAAGATCAGAGCCTTTGTTTTGTTCAGAGCTCTATCACCCAGCACCCAGAACAGTGCCTGTAAGACTGCAGGTGTTCAGAACACTTGTGGCACAAATAATTTTTTGAATCACTCCTTGTACTGGGAACTAAGTGAAGCCAGAATCATTTTAACACATACAAAAGGCTCAAGCACCTCACCCTTTTGTTTTCTTCAAAAAATAGCATCTTTCCTACTGTTTTCTTTAAAGAAGAGGATCTTGTTTGGTCAATTATCATATTTATATTTTACAATTTTAAAACAGACCCATCCTATGCAGTAAGGAAAAAGAAAAGAAAACCCTAAAAAAGCCAAACATCATCCATCCCTTTCCTTTGGCAATTCAATGCACACTCCTTTTAGCTTTGCTTTAATTGTGTTGACATCCAGATTCATGCTGCAAAGCGGAATGTGGGGCCAGACCAATGTGTCTGAGTTATTAGACACTCATTTTCATTTTGTCTGGTGGAATGGAAGTTTGGCATTAAGCACTTTTATCAAAGCCAAACCACTGTATGACTTTAAGGAGAGGAAATCGATGTTCCAAAACTGAGTGTGCTGAGTATGCGATCTGTTTCTGATTGATGGGCTCAGAAATGTTACCATTAACCACCCAAAATACACTCTCAGGTTGGCCATAAAATGCAAATTACAGGGATCACTCAATTCAAGCCATCATGAATTTAGGCCTTTCATTCAGAAAAAAATAGATTTTTCTTCAGTAGGAAAGAAACCTGGTTCATAATATCTTTTCTGTAGTATTTGCCAAGTCAAGGTGAATGTATTCACACAACTGCATTAACTCATTCTCCAGAGATGATCAACTATGAACAATAAGACCATTGAGTCTCAAATGCTGAGAGGAGAAAATAAAGGCAATTAACACTGAATTCAATATCCTTGGTACAAGCTACATATGTAATTAAGGTCCATGACTAGTCTGTCCCCAGGAAGAATATGTACCACAGTGTTCCTTTTGGTGGATGGATGTCCTTAAAGGCTCAGCATGCCTGTCTGCAATTCCATTCTATCAGTAAAACAAAAATGATCAAATGAACATTATTGTTCAAATGTTGTGAGCTAAAAACGCATCAGGAAACCTAATGTATTTTGGCAATCTGCGAATTTCCTCTGCAGAAAAGAATATACAGTATGGTCAAAATTGCTAACAACAACAACAATAAAATCCAAATAATTATGACAAAGGGCTGTCCAGAATTAACAGTTGAGATGAAGTATAAATACTGTTCTTCATGCACATGTTGCAAAAGCTCTTACCTTGCTCACAAAGCGCACCAACGTAGCTCGGGAGGCAGAGACACCTGAAGGTATTAAAACCGTCAATACATGTGGCTCCATTGCGACAAGGATTAGAATGACATTCATCAAAATCTATAATAAAAGCCACAAAAGTACTTTCAGTAAAAGGTCAAAAGATCCTATTTCATAAGATTGCCAGGTAAAATACAGGATAGCCAGTTAAATTTGAATTCCAGATTAAAAAAAAGAAATTTTAGTACGTCACATCCTTTATTTAGGGCAAACTTGTACTAAAAACTTTTCTTTTTTAAATCTGAAATTTAAGTGTCACTGATCTAATATTTTTATTTGTTAAATCTGGCAACCCTAAGAAAATTTCAAGTATATTCAGAGTAAGGTCATTATCTCCATTGCTGTTAGATGAGTCCCATGAGCATTAAAACCAATAAAGAATCCCCCTAGCCTTCCCACCCCCAATTCTGACTCATGCTCTGACCACTTCAGTTGTGAAACACTGAAAATACTTCACTGGCTTCATAGCCTCCAGACCCTTCCCTTTCCAATATATCCTTCATTCAGCTGACTGTCATCTTCTTTAGGCACCATCAAGATAATTTTATTCACTGGCTTTTTTTTAATCTTTTTAAATGTTTAAATGTATTTTTCAATTTTTACAAAACTTTTAATTTTATATTGGAGTATAGCCAATTAACAATGCTGTGATAGTTTCAGGCGCACAGCAAAGGGACTCAGCCATATATACACATATCCATTCTCCCTCATTGGCATCTAAGCATTCCGCAGACACCGATTATCCAGGGTGGCAGTCGTCAGAATGTGGTCCCTGGACCAGCAGTATCGATATCACCTGAGAATATCAGAAATGCATGTTCCCAGGCCCATCCAAGACTTACTGACTGGTATTTGGAGGATGGGAACAACAAATTGTGTTTTACCAAGCCCTCCAGGTGATTCTCATGTACACTAAAGTCTTAGACTTTAGACTAGATCCCACTAGCTTTCCACTGTTCTTTCCCAGCGTTTCTCTCTCACAACCCACTAAGTAGGCATCCAGAATACTCGAGGTCCCCCAGATGCATCCTGCGTTTGCGGTCTCTGCTTTCGTTTGCTGTGTTGAGTCTTTCTCTCCCACTTATGAAAATCCTCCCTAATTTCAGTGTCTATATTGAATACAAACTTTCTAACAGACATCTATGATCTCTTGTGATGAAACTAATACCTTTATTTCATTGCATTTTGCAGTTACACTAAAAATTTAGTTAATGTTTATATAAGTATTAAAAATGAATATGTGTGTGTTCGGTCACTTTGGTCATGTCCACCTCTTTGCGACCCCCTGGACTGTAGCCTGCCAGGCTCTTCTGTCAGTGGGGGTTCTCCAGGCAAGAATATGGAGTGGGTTGCCATCCCCTCCTCCAGAGGATCTTCTCAACGCAGGGATCTAACCCACATCTCCTGCATCTCCCATATAGCAGGCAGATTCTTTACCACTGAGCCACAAGGGAAGCCCAAAAATAAATATAAAAAATAAATTAAATTTCTAAGAGATATATGCTGTATTCTTACCTAAAGAAATGACCTTAGTAGAAATGATAATATATTAATATCATAATAATGGTTTTATATTGTTTGCTAAGTGCCAGTCATTGATCAAACAGTTTCACATATATTAACTCATTAAATTATTTTCAATTGATTGTAATGTGAAAAAAAATGGGGGTCACACATATACTTTTATACTGCACACATAAATTTGAGGGCTTCCCACGTGGCTCAGTGGTAAAGAACCTGTTTGCCAATGCAGGAGACCTATCTTGATCCCTGGGTCAGGAAGATGCCCTGGAGAAGGAAATGGTAACCCACTCCAGTATTCCTGCCTGGAGAATTTCTTGGACAGGAGAGCCTGGAAGGCTACAGTCCAGGGGATTGCAAAGAGACAGATAGGATTTAGCAGCTAAACCACATAAAATATGTAAATTTGATATTTAAGATATAATGATTTCTTAAGTGTTATCTATTGTGACTCGATGGACATGAGTCTCAGTGAACTCCGGGAGTTGGTGATGGACAGGGAGGCCTGGTGTGCTGCGATTCATGGGGTCGCAAAGAATAGGACATGACTGAGCGACTGATCTGATCTGATCTGATTGTGATCTCTGTCTTCACTGGTTAGCACACAAATAGAACTAGCTCTGTTGACTTTTGCTCTTTTTTTTTTTTTAAATATAAGCACTCTTTTAACATGAATGCTGGGGGTTTTATCTCAACATTTCTGTGTAATCTAAAGTATAAACTTTATTCAGTCATTATGAGAAAACCACTATGGTACTGCTAAAAGGAGCACCCGATGAGTAGCTCCCATCATTTTATTTCTTAGGGTCAAGGTCTGCTGCTACTGCTAAGTCGCTTCAGTCATGTCCAACTCTGTGCGACCCCATAGACGGCAGCCCACCAGGCTCCCCCGTCCCTGGGATTCTCCAGGCAAGAACACTGGAGTGGGTTGCCATTTCCTTCTCCAATGCATGAAAGTGAAAAGTGAAAGTGAAGTCGTTCAGTCGTGTCCGACTCTTCATGACCCCATGGACTGCAACCTACCAGGCTCCTCTGTCCATGGGATTTTTCCAGCAAGAGTACTGGAGTGGGGTGCCATCACCTTCTCTGAGGGTCAAGGTCTATATTTAGCCAAATCAAAACTGGAGTCCTTTTTAAAATTTTCTTCAGGAGAAGGAACCCCAAATAAGAATGGAAGTAAAAGGGACTGATTTAGTAAAGAGACAATGACGTTCTTTGGAATCCAAAGAGAGGAGGAAGACAACAATGTCACAGCTCCTCGAGGGAGAAATGGACTAGGCTGGTCTCTGGGCACAGCCAGAGAAGGTACTTTCCCATGACACGCCAGAGCAGCAAGTCATCTCAAAACATAAAACCTCCCTATTTTTTAAATTGTTGTTTAGTCACTATGTCATGTCTGACTGTGACCTCATGGACTGTAGCCCACCAGGCTTCTCTGTCTGTGGGATTACGCAGGCGAGGATGCTGGAGTGGGTCACCATTTCCTTCTCCAGGGGCTCTTCCCGACCCAGGGATCAAATCTGCGTCTCTTAGGTCTCCTGCATTGGCAAGCAGGTTCTTTACCACTAGCGCCACCTGGGAAATCCATTTTTTAAATAGAGCTTTTTAAAAGAAATTTGCACTTAAATTGATTATTTATTGATACACAGATTTGGAGACAGATTAAAATTTTTGTCAGTATGTAAGCAAATACTGTATATCAAACTTTACATTTGTAAAGCCTGAGTGTGAAAACCACACATAAATACAACTGACGTCAGTAATCTTCCTTGAGTCCTGGTGATATCAAGAAAATTCAATAAACATCTATCCCTGTTTCCCATAGACTACTTAAATTACTCTATGATTTTAATTTCATCTAACACACCATTCATCTACAATGGGCTTCTCTGAAATCCTCTGATGGATCCAAGCAACATAAACTCTCCCCCAATATGTCTTCTGGAAAAGCACCATGGTCTTTCAGGGAAGAACATCTTACCAAGTTCACACCGATCACCACTGTATCCTGGCACGCAGGTGCACACGTAGGAAGTTTCAGTAGGATAACAGGTGCCCCCATTGAGGCACGGGTTCATTTTGCAACGATCAGGTCCTACCAGGTTCAGGAAAGTAAGAAGAGCAATTAGGCTCATCTCTCAGTTTCAACATATTTTAGCATAAAAATGCCGTTTTTTGCTACCATAACATAAGGCTTTACCATAGCACTACACATAAAAATTAAGATTAACTTTACTCTCTGGAGTGTTTCTTGGCATTATAACTAATTATTACAAATTGCGTCTATTCATTTCTGGAATCCAATCAATCATCATTATTTTTAAACAGTATTTTGTATGGTATCTGGCAACTAATTAATATATTCTACTGCAGATTTAGTTGGCATGATAATGGCAATTGATTTTAGTCAAAATGATTACACGTATGTGCACAGTGAATGGAACATGTATTCTTTTAAACGAGGTTAGTTCATGTGAAATGGCTGGATACACAGAACATGCATTCTTTTTAGCATTGGCTTGTTACCATCATTTAAATTATTATTGCCTTTTACCACTTAATGCTCAGAAACTTTTTCTTCGAAAGTGTGCACTGAAGTCTCTTCTGCTACATTAATATGCTTTTTCCAAAAACACGTTCCAATTGTACTCCTTTAAACTATACTTGAAGAAAAGCAACACATGGATTAAACTCTACTGTGTAAAAACAAACCCAAATACAAAAATCTCACCTCAAGTGAAACCCCAAAATTTTATTACAATTTTCTTATTAAAAACACAAAATTGACACTCCTAGGTGATCAATATAAAGGCCAGAGGTACAAATGTATAAGGAGAAAACAGTTTAATACATATTTTCTAAATCCAAGTACTTTTAGACTAACTGAGGCACATCTGTTATTCTGTAATATCACATGGGTAATTATATTTATATTAATAGCTTATATATATTATTTGAACACTTTTCCAGAAGTGCTTGCTTCAATGTTTAAGAATCCAAATGAGAGCTAACCATTTTTTACAAAAGAACTGAAATAAATAGGCTATATAGTTTCAAAAATTTTAAGACCTGAAAGTCTGAAATAATTGCACATGAAGAAAAGAAGATATGCACTTATGAAACATGAGAAACAGGTATGGCTGTAGAAAATAACTGAGCCTTTCCCACCCAGGAAAGTCAAACTCACACTTTCTGAGTGTTAAGCAAATTCTGGACTACTAGAAAGACTTGATAGGGGCACATGTGCACGTGTGGGTTCATGATAATTAGGTTAATTCAGATGCTTGCAACTGTTTCTTCAAAAGTGACCCCAACTGTGCTAAGATTCTCCCTATAGTTCTAAAGATCTCCCTACTTTTGCCTTCTGCTTTTGAAAACACGCTGCTTAGATGACAAGGCTACAGTCAACAACACTTCTACATGCTGCTCTCAGTGCAAAACCAAAATGACACTAAAGTGAAAGTGGTTGGTAAAGTGACGTGCCACAGAAATGTGAAGTACAGCGTTACTCCCACCACAGACACGGGACATCATGATAGAGTGCAGGACACGGGCTTGGCGAGGGAGAGGGCTGTGAACTGAAGGCAGTTTCGATCAGGAGAACAGTTTTGTTTTCACTCATTTCATTCTTCCCTAAGCAGTGTGTAGTCATCTCGGAAAGTTGAAACTGCAGCAAATAGACCAGGGGATCCAATAGGAGCTTTTTTTATTGAATTCACCTAAAGTGACACTTGGTTTTGCAAGGACGCAAGCTCTGATTCTAGGTAAACATTACGAATTGGGCAACTGGTACACATTTCTCATTTGTCAAATCCAACTCTCTCTATAGATACAGTTATTACCAGTGATTTCTCTATCATATTTCCTCTAATCTGAAGTATATTTCAACTAAATTACAAAAGAATAAATATTGGCCAGATTACTAGGTTATCATTTACAGATTCAATCAAGAGTGACAAAAAAAAAAAAAAACACACAAAAATCCATCAGCCACCTTTGATCAGATGTATTCACAAAATACTTCATCATTTATAAAAGTTACACTTTATGACTATTTCACTCTATCTGAAGCACAACAAAACTGAAGCATTGGTAGCACAAAAGATAAGGTTGCAACGCTCAGAAGAATAACTCTTAAGTATAGCCATGCTGTAAAAACATACTCATTAAAATAAAACATATTTTTAATCAGCACAGTCCTAGAAGTACTATTTTTTGGTTTCTTTTTTTCTTTTTCTAGGTAGCAACTAGGTGGTGATAGCTACTTATGGATTCCACTAACATTATTATTCCCACCGTTCTTGGAAAACACCATTAAACTCAACTTTTCAACATTATCAACTAGACTAAAAGGAAAATAAATTCTACAGAGTAAATATTCCAAGATCTCTGCTTTACATGTAATTAAATATTATTCATTTTTATACTATATTAACAGAAAACCACCAAAGACCAGTGGAAAAAACCACCTACTCTGGAGCGAGGCCCATCTGGGTTCAAATACCACTTTACCATGATATGTGTGGCTACAACCCTGGGCCAATTACAGAGCCTCTCTGAACCTCCACCCCCTACCCTTTTAAATGGAGATAATAATGTACGCATTGTGGCCTTTCTGTGAAGCTCAAATGGCATAGTCTATATGAACCAGTATCAAATTCATGCTTCCTGTCTACTCAGCAAAAAACTAGAAATCTCTCAATAGGCAGAGTTTGAATATATACCGAATGAATACTCACTGTGGCTAGGCACTGTGTTAGAAGCATTAGGTAGACTACCTATCTAAAGCAAGGAAATTACACAAAAGTATGAACTTATAACCGATATTGTGTGAACCATGTTAAGTATTTATTAGAGTTACTTACTAGTCTCATTTGTAAAGGCCTGACAGATTTTAATATTGCCATAATAACACCCATTCATTAGAGTTTTGTTTTGTTTTTTTTTTTAATAAGATACTTTTCCTGTTCCTAAAGCTAAGATGTATAACTATGGGACCTAAGACAAAGTCATACGTAAGTTGTGGATAAAGTCAAATTGAATTTTTATACCATTAACAACTTCAGGTTTTCCATGTTGCAATTGAAAAAAAAAAAAAAGAAACAACATGTTTCTTAAACCCAGAAAAATACAAAGTTTATCTTGGAAGCCCCCAGTCTATACTTACTTTCTTTGCATCTCATTAGGAAATCAATACTATGGCCTGTTCTGCTGTATGTGAACAATACAAAGAACCTTCACCCCTTTCACAGTACAACACAATTATATAAATAAATATGTTAGGACCAAGGGACTGTTTCCACGTTTGGAAACAGATTTATCAACATTGTGTCCTTACCTGGTAAATAGACTGCTGTGCCTTCCACTGACTCTTCATTAATGCCAATCAGGAAACTGGTTTCATTAGAAGTTTCCAGAAGGGGAAATGATGGTGTTGCAAGCTCAGTATTTAACTCTGTGGTGCTTAGTGTTGCCTGCTTATTAGAATCAAGCATCCTCGTCGGTACTTGCTGTTTGGGGGCCGCTACTGTGGAATCCTCCCCTCTGATCAAAGCTGCCTGTGTTTCAGGGCTTATTTCCAGAGGAGAAAGGATGGTGGGCCGCTCAGAAGTCTGTGGGCTGGGCTGAGGCACCACACCTGCCTCGACCCCGTGAATCACAGAAGCAGAAGTAGAATGTGGCCGCAGTGTAGCACCTTCTAACTTCGTTTCACTTGCAGCTGTGACAATAGCCTCAGCCTCAGGGGTTTCAATACTGGGAAACACCTTGACTGCTTCCCCAGAAACCTGGACACTGGTTGTGTTGTCAGAATTTTGGAAAATCTCAATTTCTTCTTGAGCAATTAGTTCTGTGGCAGAAGCCTCTGTTGGTTCTAATAGTTTAGGCTTACTTTCATCTTCTGAAGGCTCTGTGTCAGGAGGTAAGGATGGAGGCTCAGTTATGTAAAAGTCTTCTTCACTTGAGGGTTTGAAAGTCGCTTCAATGTTTGCAAGTTCTCCTGAGGATACTGGGGGTGTGCTGGCATCTGTACTTGGCAGAGCACTTGGCTGCAAGTCCTCTGAGTGCTCAGAGTCTCCACTGCCTAAGTGGATGCTGAGTGGAGGAAATGATGGTGTCTGAGAGAGCAGCTCTGAAAAAGCTGAAACTGTGGATGTGTCGATGGAATCCGGCAGACGGGCTCCTTCCATCACATCAGGTGCCTCTGTTAAACTCTGAGCCGTAAGGTAGGTAGTACCAATACTTACGTAGGGGGTAGGATCTGTCAGTGCCTCCTCAGCCCCAGAAGAGAACTCTGGTTGGAAAGAGGGACTTACATATTTCTTTGCTTCATCCTCATTCTGTGTCCTTTCCAAATAGCCCAACGTTGATATGACTTCACTTTGGTCTGCAATAGCTTGGCCATCAGACAAAGTGCTTGATTCAAAGATGTCCTCCAGGGTTTTGGCTTCAGTTTTTGACTCTGGATTAACTGTGGCAGACTTACTAGGAATGGGCAGAGATGTGGCTGTGGGAAGCAAAACGTCTAATTCTGTCTCTGAGCTAAGAATGGGGATCCCAGTCGTGAAGATAAAGTCTGTGTGATCTAATGGATTTCTGTCTTCAGGAGCCTTCGATTCAGGTGTTGCCTGAGTGTAATTAGCCAGCAGAATATCACCAGAAGCCTCAAAGTTTTCCTCAGTTGAAGACAGGTTAACAGCTGCCTCATACTTCTCTTGAACTTGAGTGCTCTCTTCACTACTGTCAGGCGGTCCTGAGGGTACTTCTGGATCCAAGTCCGTCTGCATTCCAAGGATGTCTTCATATATTGGTTTAGTGTGATCAATATCTATGATAGTATTTTTATCTGATGTGAGCTCAGGTATAATTTCAAGGATGGTACTCTCCGTCATTGTCAATATTAAATCCTTGTCCTCTTTGTCCAGATCTATAATAATACTTTCAGTGGCTTTTCTTTTGTCGGGTTTCAGCGTGGAATCCTTGAATCCCCAGAAATGGTCTTGGAAACTATCTGCCGCACCTTCTGTGGCCTTCTCATATGATGCTGTGCTTGCCGGTGTGCCGGTTGCTTCAGGAGAGCCTTCTCTCTGCTCAGGATGAAGCGGCAGCACCATTGAAACTGTCGGGAATCCATTAACAGTAACAGCTTCGACACTTGGAACCTTGGGATGTTTTTCCAGGGATCTATCAGAAACAAATGTGGTGCTTCCTTGCCTAGTTGCCTGAGTCATTCCAGAAGCGTGGACTTCTGCACCAACGGCATCCAATTCCCCAGAACCTTCTCCAGAATGTTCATAAAACAGGTCAGATGGTTTCGGTGTTGATGTAACAAATCCTTTGGCCATTTCAAGATCATATGTTCTAGCCAGAAAATCAGTGGCAGGGGTTGCTGTTTCTTTAGTTTCTGCTGTCACAGAATTCTCGCTAGAGACTTGATCAGTCAGAGGCTGTGGTCTACTGGTCTGGATTTCTTCTGCCCTACGGTGCGTCTGATTTTGAGGCTGTCCGGGGCCTGTGGAAAAAGTGAGAGGTGCCGTGAAGGGCCCTTCTGTTCTGGCGTCACTTAAAATTTCTGGTAGTGTTGTGCTGGATGCTGTCTCACCATCTTCAAAAATGCTGTCTGTTTTGGAAATGAGTGGTCTCATTTCATTTGCTACATTTTCCATTCCCTCATAGTCTCCACTTGTATCATTTAAGATGCTGGCTTCTAAACTTTGTACTTGAGAAGTCAGGGGATATAATGTGCTAAGGACTTGTTCTATTTCAGTAAAATTCACTGATCCTAGAGTAGGCAAAACTTCTTCCCCAGATCCCAGTCCAGAGAATATAAGATCTGTATCTGACTCTTTAATTATCGGGCTCGTAACTTTGGGAAAGGGTTTTATACTCTCTTCCTCTTTGATGGTTGAACCTGCAATTACACTTTCAGCTGGTACTGATTCAGTCACTGAGGCAGTAGCTAAGAAAAAATGGGATTTTTCAGTAACTTCAGGGAGAGTAGTGTACAATACCAAGCCCTTTGAATCTAGAGTTGGAGTGGACACGTCAGCTAAGGAAATGACTTCCTCCTCCATTCTCTCATCAGTACTGTAAGTTTTCTTTGTCGTTAGTGTGAAATAACCTGTGGTTTGGAGTCCAGGTTCAGGAAATGTCTGTGAATCAAAAGTTGTTTGTTCTGGTGCAACAGAGCTTTGAAGGGGTTCAAAAGATTCTTGCTCTTGAGTCTTTTCCTCTGATACTATTTCACTTCCATTTCCTTGCCTTACAGGGTTGACTTCTTGTCTAGGCCATAATTCGTCTGGCTCCACAGTTGGGGGAAAGTCCATTGAAACTGTGTGATTCTCCTTCACCTCCCCCTCTTCGGTTGAAGCTTTAGTACTCTCAGCTTCTGCTGTTGGCAAAATGGTGGATCTTTGATCAGTTTCATTGATAGCACCTTCTTCTCCCAATCGTTGGTCAATAAATGGGGAATCTGTTCCAGAGGCTTTTCCCGCGGCACTGGGAAACACTTGGTCAACAGAGCTGCTTACTGAGAGCAAGGGCTCACCTGAGCCCTCAGCAGAGGCTGTGAATTCTTCCCAAGGGAAGGCTGAGGTGCTGACCAAGGTGCTGCCAGGTTCTTCCGAGTCAGCAGTGTGGTTACTGAGGTCCGAGGTAGGTGTTACAGATGGTAACATCTGGGTATCCTTAAATGCTGCATCCCCTGAGCCTTCCATCATCACTATTTCTTCTTTTGTTATGGGATAAGATACTGTCGAGTATTCTCTGAAGTCACCACTGAAATCTTCCTCCAAAGGAAAATCTGTAGAAAAGCCCTTTATTTCTGCCCTGTGAGTTGGCTCTCCTGAGATCTCTGAAACCAAGTTTTCCTTAGATGTTTGGCTTATAGTTTCAGCAACCTCCCTGTCCACTGCAGTACTTAAGACTTGTTCGGTTGGCTCAAAAGGGAATACAGTTTCCACATTTGGAGACCAAGTGCCAGCTGCCTCCTCTTCAGCTAGAATTTCAGGCTCTATATTTAATGAAAGTGAAGAAACAGTGGTGGTTTCTGGGTCAACAGCAGCTTCTCCGGAGCCTTGCTCCATAAAGAGAGAGACGGGGCTCCCTGGGACAGTAGGTGACACTTCCAGAACCCCAGGTTGACTGCTAAGGCTGGGATCTGTGGTCTGTGCTGCCAGATTGTCTAAAACTTCTGTTTCTTTAAAGACAACAGTAGAACTTGTCGTTTCCCTTTCAGACTGTGTGGGTGTCATCTGGGACGTGAAACTCTTCCTAGTAGCAGCTGCTGAATCATCAGGTGGAGTTTCACTTGAGCTTTCTAACTCAGAGGGTGAAACAAACTGATCTAATCGCTGTGTAGGGGAATGTACCTCAACTGTAGAAGCTGTACCTGTAGTTCCCTTCTCCTCCTCTTTCCTTGTTGTTTCCTCCAGAGGTGGACTGAAAACCCACTCATAAGTGTCTGTCTCCCTTACAAATTTGGTAGGCACTACTGCAGAAACCTGTTCAGAAATTGAATATACAGTGGTTGTAGGAACATCCACAAGGCTCTCCGTGATCATGATCTTGCTGGTGTCTGAAGTAACGCGGGGGTCTGTAGTATTTCTCTGTGATAAATCAGTTATCATGGCAAATATTTTATCTTTGTCTTCTTCTGCTTCCCCAGAGCCTTCCGGAATTGGAATTGAAGGACTTCCCGAGAACTCGACAGTGTGTCTAGGGGTTATTTCCACCCAGCTTTCTACTGTGGACAACGGCTCATCAGACTGTGGAGTGCCTGTTAAGATAAATGATGCATCCTCTGAGACAGGTGCTGATACAGAACTTGCAACCATACTTGGAGTATGTGTGGTAGAACTTTTTTCTGCCTCTTCACCAAACGTTCCTTCGGTAGCCCCTGAAAAGATGATTTTTTGAGATTCCTGGTCAATGGCAGCATCTCCTGAAGACTCTTCAGGAAACAGAGGTACCGATTCAGCATGTTCATGCACCAGATGATCAAGTTCAGGATTTTTCTCTGTGATTGAGTCTGGCCCCTCAGTGGCTTCTCCCTCATGGATTGAGGCTGTGGGGAAAATATCAGGCTCGCCACTTGAGAAAGGCTCTGCTGTTTCAGGGTAAATCTCGGGTCTCCACGTAATTTCAAGGGACTCCGTTGTTTCTTTAGATTCATTAGGTTGCATGGCAGTGGGCAGTCCAGCATGGGTGATTATAAACTGATGGCTATCACTTTCACTGCTGTCTGAAAAATTTTGAGAAGGTGCAACACTTTCGAACTGGCCACGCCTAGCTTCTGCTGCTTCTGGGTCCTTGGGAACAGTGGTAACTACATGCTTCCCATTTATGTACTGCACGGATGGGGTGGTCGTGACATCAGTGGCATTGGCACACTCCTCATCTTCTTCATCCTCTTCACTGTGCAACATACCAAGTAACTCAGGTAAAATTTCAGCAATTAGATCGTGCTCTGGATCTGTTTCTTCACTACAAGGCTCATCTTCTTTAGATTCTGAATCTATTGGATGACCACTTACACTGAAATCACTCATTCGACCTGAAAAAAACAAAGAGTTTTCACAATACTTAAATAGAAGATTTGGCAGTGTACGATAGAAGAAATCGATAGCAAGGCTGGCTGATCACACTCTCACACAAAAAGAAGGATTCAAATCTGTTCACAGTAAGAGCAATCACCCTTCTACACATGGTTCTCAGTCTTCGCATTTGCTGTTTGATATTAACAACGGGAAAGATAAATCCAATTGTAGCAACAGGTCACAAAAGCTCTTCAACATGTTTAACAAAACCACATCCTTAAAACGAAACAAGGCACCAGGTACACACAGTGTAATCATGAAATGGAAGAATTCATCTCTGTGCAAACTGGAAAAAAAAAATTTCAAGTTAAGATCCCTTCACGAGATCATACAGAAAAAAGTAACTGTTGTCCTTCATGTTGGTGAATGCAAAGATACCCTCTATTGAATAGGGAAGTGAGAAGCAATTTCTTCTGGCCTCCTGTCATAATTTACTCTAGAGAAGACTGTTTTTAGAAAAGTAAAAGAGAGGTTTCTTTACAGCCCTTTCACAGTGTGATGACAATCCTGTCCCACGCAACAGTAAGACAAGACTTAGCTGTGTAATAAACTGCAGCCACATTCCATGCACAAGGGCAGGAAGCCCTGGGGAGGAGGGGCTGGGGGTCTCCTTGCAGGGCTGTCTCACAGAAAGCACCAGGAAAGAAGAGCCCTCCACACCTTTCCAGCTTTATCTGTAATGAGAGGTGATCTGGCCTGGGGCAATTGTCATTCTTTTCATTAACCTTTTCTCCAAAAGAAGTTCAGGAGTCACTTCTAAACATTAGAACTAGCATACCTGAAATAACACCTATCCTCGGAACATTTCCTAGACTGTAGATTGCCACAGGGTATCAACCACTAAGCCCATCTGTCTTTTCTCTCTCCAAAAATCCACCAGCAAAGCTCCTCATCCAAACACCAGGAGGGGGACATTCCGCACCCTCATTTGCATCGGAGTGGAATTCAGTGGTCCTTGGAGAGGGTTTCAGAATCACGGCAGCACGGACAGGTACCTGTGGGTGTTCTGACCCCAGGAAAGACACAGAGAAGCTCGTAGGGTTGCCAGGGGTCTCGCCCTCTGGTCCCGGGAACACTGTTGCAGATACAGCTTTCAGCCTAGCCCTGATCCATGCCACACATGCTTAGGTTGAACCTGAGAACTTACAGGAGGAATAATAATTACAACGACGGAATCACTCCTACCCTCTATTGGTAGGGAAATGGCTTCTGTTGTCAGAAGCCACTCCCCGTCACCCAACATCTAACATTTCCCGATGGCAAAAAAGAAAAACACTCTATTGAGACGGTAGCAATATTGTCTGTATTCTTTGCATGCGTGTGTGTTTCAGTCATGTCTGACTCTTTGCCATTGTATTCTCTGTGTCAGCATAAATACAGAAGTATATGAACATCCAATAAAAACTCTACAGCGCTCCTTCTGTTTTTAACTATGGTTTGCTAATTAAAAAAAGAGAGACCGCAAAACGTTTATGTAAGTAGAAGATATATTGTATTTACATTAATCCCTTTCACTCTAATAAAAACAAAAAAGAAAACTTTTTTCTCTGTATCCCATCTTCACTATATTGCCACCATAAAATATCAGTACTATTTGTGTCAGAGTAGGTCACTCTTCCCTACTACATGTGCATCCTATTTAACTTTCACACACTACAAATCACTCCTTATATCTCCACTGAATACATTCGGTGCCTCAATCATGTAAACAAAGTGGGATAGGTATTCAAATGAACAAAAAATACTGCTACCCTAAACAGAAATGTGATCAATACATAACTCTGGCATATTACAAAAATATAAAACCCCACCTAGAGGGGTGGGATGGGGTGGGAGGTTGAAGGGAGGTTCAAGAGGGAGGGGACATATGTATTAGCTATGGCTGATTCATGTTGATGTAGGGCAGAAATCAATACAATACTGTAAACCAATTATCCTCCAGTTAAAAAAAAAAAACAACTAAAAAATAAATAAAACAGATGGCCAACAGGGACCTACTGTATAGCACAGGGTACTGTGCTCAATATTCTGTAATAATCTAAATGGGGAAAGAATTGAAAGAGAATTTACATATGTATATATAGAGCTGCATAACTTTGTTGTATACCTGAAACTAACACAACATTGTAAATTAACTATAAACCAATATAAAATAAAAATTTTAAAAATTAAAAATATGTACTAATATAGATGATTTCTGCCACAGAAGTTACAGCTATTCCTAATTGCCAAACTCACAGAAGTAACTAAATGCCTTACCTTTGTTTTCAAAAAAGGGTAAGTTCATTTAATATTAGATCATAGAAGTTATTACTCTGATCTTATACTGTCTCATGGTGTATGTTTTAAAAGAAAACATCTTCAGATGACAAATACCTTTTAATATAGCTTGTGTTGAAGGCTACCTCTCACTAAGGAAAAAAGAATGTGAGAGAATATATATGCATATTCTTATATAGGTATATGAGAGAATGCATCTTTAAATGCCTTCTGTACAAATGAATCTTTTGAAATATCACATATATAACCTTATCTAATCACTAAATCAAGCAGCCTCATTGTTAATACTATTTGAATACAGTTGAGTGAAAGCGTGTTAGTCGCTCAGTCGTGTCCGACTCTGCAACCCTGTGAACTACAGCCCACAAGGCTCCTCTGTCCATGGAGTTCTTCTCAAGGTAAGAATACTGGAGTGGGTTGCCATTTCCTTCTCCAGGGGACCTTCCCGACCCAGGCATTGAACCCAGATCTCCTGTGCTACAGGCAGATTCTTTACCATTTGAGCTACCATGAAGCTACACTCAGTTAAACGATTCTGTGAAACTTTGTAGAATTTAACAGGAACTTCAAAAATATGCCAATTTTAAATTGCTTATAGTGCCCGGAGAATCCCAGGGACAGGGGAGCCTGGTGGGCTGCCGTCTGTGGGGTCGCACAGAGTCAGACACGACTGAAGCGACTTAGCAGCAGCAGCATAGTGTCATTTAGCATATCACCCTTTTCATTAGGTTTCATTAGGTATAAATATCATGAGAACTCATTATGAAAAATGACCACACATACAGTCTAAATTTCCACAACACCTTGCACTTAAATACAGAAAGAATTTCAATAAGAAGCATAGGTGTGTGTCAAGCATATATAAAAAAATCCCCATCACATTTTGTACCTCTGTATAAGCAGTGGAGATTAAACTAACTACTCAGCCAAGCTTCTCCAGCCAAACACAAGGATACATAAGGAAATAACTGCTTGATAGTCTTTATTTATAAACTCCTAGGCTGGGAATAGGGTAAAAATATTCAATGTTATTATAGATTTCTATGAATTTCTAAATAAATTCCTTACTTTTTAGAAAAACAAAATGGATATAAACATATCCCATGAACTTCTTAGTGAATAATTATAGATAGAGGTTCATTAGGTATGATGTTGGTAGCTCTAAAAACAAGTGGGGTGGAAAAAAGCAGAAAGAAGACACAGAGGCCTGTCAGTGTGTCAAATGTCAACATGTCAAAGGAACTGACACTCTGACGCTCACTTACATGTTTTACAAAGGAAAAGAATAATTTAAAATAAAATGTTTTCCTAGTAAAGAAAACAAAGAACTCATTGTAAATCAACAATTTTTATAATAATTTCATTGACTATCAACTCATTAAGTCTATTTAATTCAATTAATTAAATTCCCTGACATTCATTTTATGTTCTCTAATTGCAGTTCAATGAACAGAGTATAATATTCTTTTAGCCCATTTTCCACTTGGATAAGGAACCCTGACATTTCTTATTGCTCATAAATCTGAGGACTCCCTTAGCATTTTAGACCAGCGTGTTAGAATATTTCACCAAAAGACTCAACTGTTAGATGCAATTTATTCCATTTTCTAACCTAAATAAATACCACAATACTTCAATCACAGCCATAAACTTCACAACACAGCTCAGCATCGTACTGGTTTTTGCATGCAAAATTAAATTAACTCCCACAACCATGCATGGCACCCAAAAATGCAATCTCCCCAAGATCAATTGATTGCACAAAATTTACTAAATACTTATTCTCTATGAGACTATATGGCAGACTCATATTTACCAACTTTACAGAAACCTATGGCCTCCAAGGGTGTCTTCCAAATCTTTCTCTTTCTCTCTGAAACAAGTCCTCATGCCAATAGGTTAGAGAAATGACCTTCCTATAACTCTTTTTGCAAAGGACACTTTGTGATTGTATGTAATGCAGATGTACCAATCATTACATTTAAATTAGAATTCCTTTATCTACCTGCCTTCCAAGTACCTGATCTGCCTTGCCTCAGAATGGCAGAAAATACAGAAATACTTAAGCAATTTCATCTTATACTTCTCATTGTTCTTTGAAGTTGGACTGACCAAATAACTATCAGTGCATCATAATAAACAGTGATTGAGAAGATATATTTCAAAAGGTGCTCATTAAATATGAGCACTGTAAAAATGCTCCACTTAACAAGAATTCTTAAACAAAGATATGAAATGTGACATAAAATTATTTGGTTTTCTTTTCTGAAAGGAATCTTCTCACAATTAACTTATCAGTGAAAAGTGAAAGTGAGGTCGCTCAGTTGTGTCCGACTCTTTGCTACCCCATGGATTATAGCCCACCAGGCTCCTCCATCCATGGGATTTTCAGGCAAGAATACTGGGTGGGTTGCCATTTCATTCTTCAGAGGGTCTTCCTGACCCAGGGATTGAACCCAGGTCTCCCTCATTGTAGCCAGACGCTTTACCATCTGAGCCACCAGGGAAGTCTTAATAACTTATCAGTATTTATTATTAAAATAAGTTGTGTTCCAAATGGTTTCTTCTGATTTCTTAATATTGGTTCAAGGGTGAGGAAAATATTCATTGCCCAGGGCTTTGAAGACAAGTTTTTTGGCCAAGAGATTCTCTACAGATGAATCGACATTTTATTCTTAGCATGGCAAACTTGTTTTCATACTTTAAAAATGTCATGAAGGGCTTCCCTGGTGGCTCAGTGGTAAAGACTCCACCTGCCAAAGCCAGAGACATGGGTTCAATCCCTGATCCAGGAAGATGCCATGTGCTGAGGAGCAACTAAGCCTGCGCACCACAATTATTGAGCCTGTGTTCTAGAGCCTGGGAGCCACAACTATGGAGCCCACGAGCCGCAAGTACTGAAGCCTGTGAGCCCTAGAGTCATGCTCTGCCTCAAGAGGACCACTGCAATGAGATGCCCACGTACAGCAGCTGGAGAGTAGTCCCCAGCTCACCACAACTAGAGAAAAAGCCTGAGCAGCAACAGACCCAGCAGAGCCAAAAATAAATAAATAATTTTTGTAAAAAGTCACAAAATCGACTTAGGATAGACAGGTGAATTCACTCCTGCCACTGCCACCTCCATCTCACCCATATTCCAATTTGCTCCTCTCTATTTAGTTTCTAAAGTTACTTCTTCATCCCCCTTTCTTGCCACCACCCTCACCCACCATGCATATTATGAGAGAGTTGCAAGAGCTATTATTGCAAACCAGAAAAGTTTCTTTGTAGGGTGTGTGACCGGTGGGGGGTGTGGAGGGGAGTAGGGAACACCTGTGTTTCTGTGAAAGCAAGTATTTCATCATGAAATTGTGATCTGCTCTATTTTGTACTAACAGTGCAACCTCATGGAATAATTAATGACCCCAGCTCTGAGGTGAACAAATTCTTACAAAAGACGACTCTATTTTAGAATTTTATTCTAGGGTGATATAACTTTTATTTGGACTGCAAGAGTCAAACCACAGAACTCTACACAGCGTATGTATAATCTTTTCTCTGTTTCTATGAATGTATTTTAACAGCTTGAATATACCACGCTAATAGATTTTTTTTAATGGCATTTCACACAAAGCTTTATTGCTAGCTGACCTCAAATTACTCATCAAGTATATTTAAGTACTTAATGGCAAAATTTTGTAGACATAGCACAAGTCTTACAATCACACTGTTAGCAGACACAAAACATAGTTGCTAAGATGCAGAGGCAGCTGGCTAGAGTCCATGTTTTCTATAGGGAATTCTACAATTTAAGAGCTTTTAATCAAATATAAGTATATACCAATCCACTCAGTGGAGAGATACTAGGATCACATTTCTCTATTAAAATAGATTTCAATGTGTGGGAAAAAAAAGATTTTGGTTCCTTATTTAAAAAATACAATAGACAGCCATACTGAAGTACTTGAGAAACACTTTTGGAATTTAAATAGAGAAAACTTGAAGTTGTCTAAGATATTTAAGTTTTCTGACACATACCTATGAATCTAATATATCCAGACATAAGCAAATGCTTCAATTTCATTCACCATTGAAATATTCTTAACTAAAATAAAATGCTAGCTGCCACCTTGTAAAACAATGAAGACTACCTAATGTGCTTTTCCACTAGGTTGTCTCAGACATTCCAAATTTCCCAACATTTTCAAAATTTGAGACACTAAAAATGGTGCCAACTCAGGATGTTGAAAAAATAAATGACATTAGTGATCAAGATATAAATATCTTCCCCAAATCTTGTCACTTGTTTTCATATGCTTAAATTACTTTAATAATTGAAAATCACGTGATATTTAGATCAACGCGCAATCCCTCCAGAGGTAAGAGATTAAACTAGAGGCCAGGAGATCAAGATTGGATTCTGTGACCCGTGTCTCCCTGTTAGCTCTGCTAGCCGAGGTTCATTTGGTGTACCACCCATGCATGCTATCGGACACTGACAGCTCCTGCTTGCTGAGAAAGGAGCTCAATATTTCTCAATTCATGAATTTTACACCCAGAAAGCGTAATAAACAATATAAGCGTTTCTGATGGCCTCACTTTTGAGGCAGACATGTTATGGGGATGATAAATGGGAATCATCTCTTTTCCCAGCTTCAAATAATCCTCTAATAATGCTGTTCTTTCAAGTGGAAAGAATGTGTTTAGATACAGTCATCTGCTCTAAGTGAGCTTAAGGAGTTACCACTGAGTGTGGGCTTTTCTTGCTTATAGAAGAGGCCCAAGGGACTCCCTAACTTCCAATTTTTAAAGGGTAAGGGTTTTCCTGGAGAGCTTAATCAAGTAATTTTGGGCCCTTCAAGCATTTTTGAACAGTAAGATAAAGAGCTGCATGAAAAAGAAGGCAGGTTATTTCAGTTTGTAAATGTTTCCTTGAAAGCAGAGCAAATGACAAAAACCAATTATTGGGCAGTACTTACTTTTCTTATCTTTTTCATGTTAGTTCCCCATGATTGTCAAAACTTTTCATAGATGAATAGATGACAGATAATGACTAGATGCCCAACACCAGAAAAATACTTTGGTCAAGATCAAGGATTCAAATTTAGGTAAAACACTTTGACATAAGTAAAACGAATGCCCCTCATATATGTGTGTGTGTGTGTGTGTGTATCTCAATACTTCCTTGTAAGCTCTCCAATTACAGCTACTAAACTGAACTTTACCAAACATCAGTTTGTTTTCATTACAACACTCCCTTCTTCAAAAGTTACCTCTTCCAACTGACCTCTTCAATAGCATGTTCAAACAGCTCCATGGCTGTCCTCACATTTATCCTCATCCTCTCATTCTCTGCATCTCTGAGTTGGATGCAGAGAAATCTATGCCCCCATCTCAATATCCTCCTCATTCCCAACTCACACTTCTATTCAACAAGAATCCTCCTGCCCCAAACTTGGAATGCTTCATAAACCCTCCTTGGAGCTTCACTCCTGTATTTATGAATGATCCAGCTGAAGTCTCCATTCCTCCAGTCTGTCTTCACTAAAACTCCTCAGCCGGAACTGGTTGTGTCTTTCATTTGTATGCCATAGGACTTATGTCATATTGTTTCTTATTTATAAATTCCCTAGTGGGTATTATATACTTGTCTCACCTTCCTTACTAACTTCTATGTTCCGTAAAGTGAAAGGATCTTTTAAACATGTAAAGCTTTCCTTATTCTAGCCACTTAGCTTCTCTTTGGGAATTTAGTTGAAAGAATGTCTACATAGTTATTTATCATCAAGAATGGAAACATTTACATTTACTACTTTGACCCTTTCTTTTAAATATCTGCATTTTTTCTGGTCCTGAAGAAACTGTTTTTTGGCTGCAATAATAGCTCAAATTCTGAGACACAACTAAAAGAAACACAGATAATGCAAATATTAAAGACTTCTATGGCTATGAAAATCAGATAATCTAAGTGGGCAGGCATAGTCTCAATATTATTTTTTATCATTCTTTTCCTTTCCAAATATAGAATCCATATAGGTTTATCTCAGGGCAATACTCACTATTTTTCTCAAGTGGAAATATATAATGAACATATTTACTTTGTCAGTATAGTCAAAAGAATCCTTAAGCCATGAGCATATGTATTTCCTTTTAATTTCCATGCTGATAGAGAGAAAGTAATACGGGTATGGCAGTGTGAGGTATGCAGGTCTGTATAATTCAAGATACATTCTCCACCCCTCACGATCACTTTTGATCCAATTACAATTACTCTGAAATGTTAAAAAACACAGGTTTCCATTATAGTTAATTCTATTTTCTTCCTTCCTTACAGATGTCAAGGTTCATTTAACATGTGTGAGAAAAGCTACACTTCCCAAAATGTGATAAAGGCCAGCATTTCATTTAGGGGAGACTGAATTAAACATTTTTTCCCCCTTAAAACTGGTAAAATACAACTTAAACTTGCAGGGGTTTAAAGCAACCCCTTCCCCAATATGTCTATATTTCAAGGTCAGAAAGCCTTTACTTTACTGTAGGGTTCAACATTCTCCAGGAATAAAGACTGCATGCATTAAAAAAATACAGACGTCTAATACTAAAAAAAGAAGGCAAATTTAAGAAAAGAAACAAAAAATATGAAGGCCTGGGTCCCACCACTAGAAATTCAGATTCAAGTTGTCTAGTGGGGGTTGGGAGAGTGGATATTTTTATATGGAGGCTCCCTGGTGATTCTGATATAAAGCCGAGGTTGAGAAGCAACATGAGCAGAATTTGTGCACTGGGGGATTTCCTGGGGCTCCTTCAAACCCCTGCACAGAATGGCATCACTGTCGGTCAGCTGCTGATACCTGGTTGGTGCTGTTCTGTGGCCTTCTGGGCAACATGGATGGTTGCTCAGCAAGAGGATGAATGCCCAGAGTTTCCTGTGAGGCTGATTCTGAGACTTTGTCTGAAATAGTAACTTACTTCATTGTTGCTGCTGTTGTTCAGTCTCTCAGCTGTGTCCAACTCTGCGACCCCAAGGACTGTAGCAAGCCAGGCTTCCTTGTCTTTCACTATCTTTTGGAGTTTGCTCAAACTCACGCCCATATTACCTCTATTTTTCTTTTTTATTAAAGCAAGCAACTGGCTTTTATTGTATACTTTTCTTGCTTATTGATTATTTCAAGTTGCCTTCCCAACTAAGCTATGGATGACATTATTTTCCTTTCCCTAGCCCTGGTGGCTCAGACGGTAAAGTGTCTGCCTGCAATGCAGGAGACCCAGGTTTGATACCTGGCTCAGGAAGATCCCCTGGAGAAGGAAATGGCAACCCACTCCAGGACTCTTGCCTGGAAAATTCCATGGACGGAGGAGCCTGGTGGGCTACAGTCCATGGGGTCTCAAAGAGTCGGACATGACTGAGTGACTTCAATTCACTTCAGCCACAGAGTAGCTTGCCTGAATGCCTTTATTTCAACAAGCCTTTAAAATACTTCCTGGGAGTGAATGTGAAGAGATGGGCAGAGAATGTTTTATCTTCAGAGAGTGAAATGGCTCCCTTAGAAAGCAGAGCAAGGTAAGATCACAACGTAATAAAAGATGGTAACTATAGTATATTCCGCTGTACTCTACAGAAGCATATGTTGGTGTGTTTTCTTCTCCCTTTCTCAACTTAGAGAAACCCAAACCTACTCCGAACAGCACATGGCCAAAGAAACTAACTCACCCTGTGAGATGCCAGGAATACTGTGGTGTAAGATGAAAAGATGAAGTCATTGGAAGCCAGACAAGGTAGTGTATGCCGATCCTAGAGGCAAGCAGGTCTAAGTACCATACTGAGACATAATATGTCAAGCTTTCATAGACACAGATGTTGAAGTACAACTAAACTTTCCCTCTCACTCAAGGGATTCTTTCTTTCCAGTTTCAAATCTCCTACTTTAACTTATCTATGGAAAAAAAATTTTGATACATTATCACAATAATTCTAGCAAGTATTTAGAAGGTTTGCCGTAATTTAGTCTCCTCCTCCAAATCAAACCACTCCTTTTGAGAATAATTATAGCTTTCATGCCATCGGATCAGGGTTTCCTTCTTGATTTACACTCAAAAGGTCTGAATATTGGCATATCCCTCTAAGGAACACAGTTTCTCATGCAATAGGTGCTGAATTGTCCACACAATACCCTAGGTTGAAACAATATTTTACAATTTCCATTGCCTCAATTGTGTTGTAAAAAATCAGAGTACTTCCATGCAAATGAAAAAAAAATACACAACAGTTTTCACTAAAAATTGTTCCCCTGTCCCCTCAACCAGAGCCCCATTCTTGGAATCTTCCTATTAATAAAGTCACTTATTAACCAGCTTTTTAAAAAAAATATATATGTGACAAACTGGCCTCAGTGAGATTCAATGTAATAAATTTTGCAAATAAATTTTAAAACTGACAAAAACAGATAATGCATTTAAATTATTTTTTCATTTTACCTCATTAAAATGAAACCTTTATAAAGCATTTCTTTTTCTGTTTCTTTTATCCCTTTGCTCCTCTCACCACACGTCTCTCCCCTTAGCTACACCCCTCCCCTCCAAAAGTTCTGAACACTGTCTGGGCCCGTGAATACATTTTTTATTCACTGCACAAATGAATGATCTAAGAGCTATTAAGAAAGAAGAATGTAATCCCTGTGTAGAGAACTAGGGGGTTTCCTTGACAACAACAAAAAGACAGCAGGGAATGCCCATGTTTTCTATGAATATGCAAGAAGAGGCCTGGCCCAGCACCTGGAAAAATTTATAAAGAATTTGTGAAAAGATCTTTTCTTTGAAAAAAATTAAATTTGCAATCATCAAAAATCACAAGTCCAATTTTCACACATGAAAAAGAGCAGAAAGCTAATGAGTTCTACATGTTGATAGTATAGAATCAATACTATAACTATATTTAAAATTTAAATAAGGGCTGCAGCTGCTTCTGATTTGCACCCAAAATGGCATCACCCTAGACAAACACAATCCATAGATGATTAAAATTTTAACAAGCTCTTGCAGTCAGACAGATACTAGAGTATAATTATATTTGTCTCACTGTAGTATAAATCATCTCAAATTTTAAGGAAATTGCATTTTTAACATACTTAATACAAAACAATCTACATTTTCTGACATTTAGACGTTCACAACGAAACAACTGCCGTAGCTGAGAGGGGATTCATTTCTACTACGTCATTGCCATGTGCAAAGCACTATGCTGGGTGCTTTCTAGTCACTTAGGAGGTATTAAACGTGCGATGTGCCTGCCACCGTGTCGTGCAAGCCCAGGAAGAGATCCCCTTCTCTTTTAAGTAATCTCGTGAGTTTGTAGTATTAGCACATGAGAGAAGACAATGGCACCCTACTCCAGTACTCTTGCCTGGAAAATCCCATGGATGGGGGAGCCTGGTGGGCTGCCGTCTATGGGATCGCACAGAGTCGGACATGACTTAGCAGCAGCAGCAGCAGCATTAGCACATATGTTTACTATTATAACAACTGAGGCCTGTGGCGATCAAGCAATTTACCCAAGATCAAATAGGTGGCAGATAACAATGTTGACCATGAACCCAAGTCTGTTTCCAAAGGCTCTTTCCACTCCATCGAACTGTATCCCATGGATCAAATCAACTACCTATCCGTGGACTTTCAGAATATCACAGAGTATGCTTCAGAAATCCAGTTCTAGTATAGTATGTAGTGAATGGCAATTATTTGACTATTTGTTGGATACATGTATATTAATATATTTGGATACATACATACATGTATGGCTAAGTTGGTAAAGAATCCACCTGCAATGCAGGAGCTCCCGATTTGATTCTTAGGTCGGGAAGATCTGCTGGAGAAGGGATAGACTACCCGCTCCAGTATTCTTGGGATTCCCTTGTGGCTCAGCTGGTAAAGAATCTGCCTGCAATGTAGTGAGATCTGGGTTGGATCCCTGGGTTGGGAAGATCCCTATATGTGTGTGTGTATATATGTGTGTGTATATATATATACTCACACAGTGATCTTTTGTTATATAATCCCTGTGATTTGGAAAAAAAAGAGAGTATGTATCAGAATTTAGGAACTATTCTTTCTATACAATAATCACTACTACATCCATTTTACTGGCAAAAAATTCTGACAGAAAATTTAAGAAATTCCTGGGTCCACATGGCCAAGAATCAAAGGAAAGACTGATTGTAGTTTCCCTAACTTATATCACCTGCTTCTGTAATATTGCTAGTTCAAACTGCATTTGAATTAAGATATTATAGAAGTTTAGATCATCTTTTAGGTATACAGCCCACTCTAAAAAGTAGTTTTATGTCATTTAATTTTACAAATGTGTAATTCTGAACCGTGATACATCATGGGACGTGTTTTGAAAAGCTAAATGTACTTAACTTACAGATGATGCTATCTTTATCAAAATATATCAATCACTGAAAAATAGGAAAATGTGAGAGAACACTCCTTCCTGAGGAAGTTGCCTGAAGTTTCCATGATTTGTATAGGCTTCTAGGTGAATCTTAAGAAGGCATTCATCTTCTGAATCAGGGGAGCCACTCTGCCATTCAAGCCCTGTCTAGGAAAATGCCTGACAGTACTTGGGGCTCCTTGGCCCACTGGTGAGTCTCTGTTGTGAAGCAATAGGTTAATAATGAGTTTTCAGCCATTTGTCTTTGATCGTACCCTTCCAACAAGAACCAGCTTATATTTCATCCTTCTCATGAAATATTTTCTGAATCCCCTGCCTTCATTGATTTATTCTTTGTTGATATAATCTGCCATTTAGTCAGTATTTCACACCTAGTGTGTAATTATGCATTTCTGTACTGTTAATTACATTTGACTATGTTAATATAGGCTCCTCAAAAGCATTTAAAGGCTTTGGGAGCAGGGCCTATGGTTTACAGTTATTTTGTGTCCCTTTTGATTCTGTTAAAGAACAAAGCATGTTGTAGCTTTACCTGAGGATAACCCTTGACTGACTACTCTGCTAGAAGACAGTGTGAGCCTTTCTCTCAAGGTCACTGCTAATAACAAGTGGCATTTGTCTTTGGCTGACGCCCCACCTCAATAGCAGCTTCGACACTGGCAACTTGTAGTTGCAAGTGCCATTTTCAGAAAGAATAAGCTTCTTTATGTTAAGAAGAAGACAGCAAAGTTCCTTTTACCCAACTACAGGACATCTCTTTTATTAGTAAGCCTCAACCTGTGAGAAGCATGATTTTAATGTCTTCAAGATTTTCTTGAGATTAGTGGGTTAATAAATATTTATACAGCATTTAAAAGTTTGAGATTCTCTGTGTTTTGTATGTGTGTCTTATGTGACTGTATGTGTTATACATACAAAACATTTCACTTAGAAGGACTTGGTAAAAAAGGTAAGCTTTGATCTGTACTGTAGTGTTAAGCTCATTAATCATTTAAAAATATTAAGGCCAATTCTTTTTTTCCTACTATAGAAACGAAGGGAAAGGAGACAGTCTCTTCTTTTTTTCATTATTTTGCCAATAGAAGAATTCAGTCCTTTTCTAGACAGCCAAGGAGGAATGAGGGAAGCCATCCTAATTCCCTGCAGGGGAAAAAAAACATGTGCTTCTCTGGCAGGGAGCCACAGCTGGAGCCCAGCAAAGAGAACCACTCAAGTGTGTCGGCACCCGCCCCATCCACGTTCAGGGATGTGCTCCAAAATTCTGCAGGAGAGAAACAGCCCAGAACCAGAGCTGCTGGTTTCAGCATGCTGTTCTCCTGCCATCGCAGGTATCTGAATAGCATACACAGAGCCCCTTATTAGCAGCAAACGAAATCTAAGCCATCTCCTCTTAAACCAATAGAATGCCAATGAGAAGCCAGTCTTTCCAGAGTCTATGTTCTTTCAGAAACTGACAGACAGAGCAGCACCTGAGCCAACAGCGAGTCATTATTCCTGTGAGTTCATCAGGGGAGAGAATTGCCTCACTGCAAAAATGCTCCAAGGAGTGCCAAGACTCAGACTAGTACCAAAGTGCCAGACCCAGTGTGCCTCTGTCTGCCATCTGCTGCATTTCCCCTGGACACCTCACAAATTACCTCTGAAGTTTAAACATGATAAAATATATCAAGAGTGGTCTGAAAATATCAAGCTCTAAGTGCACACTTGATGATTTTGCCCTGCACATACTCTGAAATATAATTATATATAATTTTGACTACATACAGCTATCAATAAGATTAAAGTTAGATTTGCTTAATTTGTTTTATTCAGAATCATGTAGGTAAATGTTCAAAGGTAAATGTTAATAAATGTGTATCATTATAGGGAGACATATACATACACGTAGTGAAAACTGTGTGCTTAGTCACTCAGTCGTGTCCAACTCTTTGCCACCCCATGGACTGTAGCCCACCAGGCTCCTCCGTCCATGGAATTCTCCAGGCAAGAATACTAGAGTGGGTAGCCATTCCCTTCTCCAGGGGATCATCCCTACCCAAGAATCGAACCCATGTCTCCTGCATCGCAGGCTGATTCTTCACCATCTGAGCCACAAGGAAAGCCCATATAGTGAGAGACCAATTTAAAAAATGTTTTTACTTAAGAAAAAATAAAGAAATTCATTCAGAAATGAGTAAATTTTTGCTGCTTTATTCTGAATTACCCAAATGATCTCATTCTCTTTCTAGCTGTGTTCTAAGGTACATGTTACTTTAGAAACTACCACTGGGGATGAGAGAGGGGTCCCAAGAAAGTAGGGCTCCTAATATCCCCCCCGTCAAACACTAACCAGAACAGCCACTCTTTTATGCGCTCAAAATATGGAGGCCCAAGAAAGGAATCTGATCCTCTAATTAAAAATCTGAAAGCAGTTCTACATAATAAATTCTATAAAAATGTGATTTAAAAAGAATTATATAAGTAACATTACTTTTTAAAACCTGATGACTGTGCTTTCAATGGTATGAATATTGGCATTTACCCAGATATCTCCTATACTTAGAGCTAATGACCCTTATTCCTTACCCTCTCCTCAACAGCATCATATTCAGGAAATAAATATTTAGCTCTATGTACATTTCTCAAATATACAAACAAAAATGCAGATGGGATTAATCATATGGGAATTATTTCTGAATGATGTAAGCAATCAGTTCAGTTCAGTTCAGTCGCTCAGTTGTGTCCGACTCTTTGTAAGCAATAAAGTACCATAATTCTCAACAAGGAAACAGAGCAAAAGAAACTCTAATTTAGAGACCAAAATTATTTTTCTCAAAACTTCATTAATCATTAATGCCATTTCATTAATAATTTCATCAATATTTTATATTTGTTATCATTTTAGTTTCATAGTGGCTTAATACCTGTCTTACACTTAGACTGGGTAGCTAGAAATGATAAAACTAGCAAAAAAGAACACCTGACCAGCAAATAATACCAAGCGAGTCTGACAAGTAATAGGCAGTATACATGAATTTGTTTAAAATAAAAACAAATAAGTCACTTATTTTAATGTTATAACCATAAGCATTTGCATAATAATTTGTACATTCAATATCTGTAGACTTCTAAATTATTCTTTGAGTTAAAATTACAGTGTATTAGTTTTTAAAATCATTCATAATCCTGTTACACTAATTTATGACATTTCAGATGATTTCAAGGAGGAGCATTCTTTTAAAAAAGGGAAAGAGTCCAGAATTGAGCTAACTCTTCCTATGCCTTTAAACTCTATAGATTTCATGTGTGTGTGTGTGTGTGTGTGTGTGTGTATTAGTCACTCAGTCATGTCTAACTCTTTGCAACCCCATGGACTGTATAGCCCACCAGCCTGCTCTGGAGGAGGAATGGAATTCTCCAGGCAAGAATAGTGGAGTGGGTAGTCATTCCCTTCTTCAGGGGATCTTCCTGTCCCAAGAATTGAACCTGGGTCTCCTTCATTGCAGGCAAATTCGTTATCTTCTGAGCCATCACATGTTCACAAAGAAAACCTTTCAATAACTTTTCAAAGTGCAGGTGTGCAAATTACTCCTGAAATAGACAGGAGCCATGTTTTCAGTATCCCCTGAACCACTGTTAAACACACCCTATAGCATTTTTCAGCTCATAAAAATTTTATGAGCTGAAAAGTTCCTTCAGATTTTTTTTAACTGCTAACTACAGTTGCCCTCCGGCAACAGCACCCTGAGTTGCTATTAAGATCCATTTGAGCAAATAGAACATAAACATGTCCTGCATAGTGTGTTTTGTTTAATAGTAGTAAAAATTTTTTAAAAATCAAGATTTATGTGACTTGCTGAGAGCAGCAAAAAAATTATGAATGCCTTGGTTTAGAGTAACATGGGTGGTATTTTTGCCTACTTGAATATACAGTATATGTACAGGTCAATTTTACGTTTTTGAATAGATTTATACAAATTTGTACATGTACCAAGGATTTTCCAGTTTGGAAAAATGTGCCTTGATACATAAAAAGGTTGGTTTTCCAGGCACATATGTATTTTTCCTTATTAATGAACACCTGCCTTAAAACTCATTAATTTAACATCTGCTCTCAGGTTTTCCCTTTTCAGAGTGAAAAATGCTTGAAAAATTAAATTTCTCATAGAAAACAAATAAAATGAATATAAAGCAGTTGGACCTCAGTCACCACCCTCATTGTCTTATCAAGACAATAAACGGTGTTTTTAGTCTTAAGAAGGGCATATATAAAGCATACAGAAAAGACAGATAGATGCAGGGACAGGGGAGAAAAAGAGAGAGATGGAGCGAGGGAGTTAATAGATACATGTTCTATTCTCATCCCTAGCCCCCTGCACCCCACTGCACTCACTGGAACCCTCTGCCAAAGAAGATAAACAATTATTCCCTTTCCTTTCTGACCCATTGTTATCAATGCTGAATGGAAATTAGTTTGAAGGCAAGTCAAGGCCACATGTTTGAAAAGTGAGATTGACACATATACACTACTATATATAAAATAGATAACTAATGAGAATCTACTGTATAGCAAAGGGAACTCCACTCAACTCTCTGTGGTGACAAAGAGGGGATATATGAATATGTATAGCTGATTTACTTTGCTCTACAGCAGAAACTAACATAGCATTGTAAAGCAACTAAACTCCAAAAAAAGAAAAGAAAAGTAAAATAAAGGTAGAAAAAAGAGGAGGAAATACCTAGTTGTGTTTCCCAGACCCAGCTGACTTAAGTTTACAATTCAGATAAAAATACACACTTTGTATAAATGGTTTATGAGTTAAAGTTACTCAGACTCTCCATTTCAAGTAGCCATTTATAAACTTAGATTTTTTTTTTTTCTGATGGCTGCCAATTCTTCCAGGGAGATTGAGTTTCACTTATCCCGTTTGGTAATTTGATTACCCTCACCTCAATGTACAGTTTCCCATTTAGAAGAGTTTTTAAATGCAGAACATGTTTTACTGCTTTATCTATCATTTGATTCAACATAGTATCTACACTAACAAGAGAGTAATCTAAGTTGGGAAAAAACTTTTGTGTAGTTAGCCATTCAAGAATTTTTTTTTTAATTCTCAAATTAAGCATTCGTAGGAATCCCTAAGCTTCTCTTCATTTCTTTCTTTTTCATAGTAATATCTTCTTGTCACTTTCCAGCCCCACTAACAGCAATCCTCATTACCACTATTTGGCAGCCTGTCTTCTCTCTCCATCTCCAGTTCCAAGAGGCAGAAGAGCAATGTAGGAGAGAAGAAATATGGTTTCCAAGAAACAGCATCATTAACAGGCAAATAATGCTCCAATCCTGACCTCATTCAACTGTATTGGAAAGTGGAGATTAATATCAATACTCTGAGAGTGTATTCTCTTCTCTGCTATTCACTGTCCCGCAGGAGGAGCTTTTACATGGAGAAAGTTCTGGGTGGTAGAGGCCAAATTACCATCTAACTGAAAGCCAGCTGACTAGACATTAGAGCCACCTGTGTTCCCAACAAGTGCATCCCCAAGCAGGCTCATGAGTATCGCATAAATTACAAAAAATGACACCTCTTACAAAAAATGACACCTCTAGGGGAATAGCCCAACAGTAAGAGAAAAAAACCTCTCAAAAAACATTCTTCTAGCTTGACTTCTCATAGCTAGGTTAAGGAAAAACGAGCATTTATTCCTCTAATCCACACACTAAAACTAAAATACAGCAACTTAACTAAAATCGATGATCTTAACTTCTAAATTAAAAAAAGACAAACCTGAATAGATCTATTGAACTCCATATAACACGTATTCGCGATTCAGCTTACCAAATTTGGAAGATAGAGTGTACTGACCTTTAAGAAGGAATAAGTTAAATTTAATGATAAAAATTGCAAGTATTAGTCAATGTAAAGAAACAGCTTTTAAGATTTTTGCCAGAGAGATATATAAAATACTTGAGCAGAATAAAAAGCACCATGAATATTCTTATAACTAAATCACAAAATAAATAACATTACAGCCTGGGTTTTTAGGGAACAGAGGTAATCCACTTTCTGAAACTGTATTTGATAAAATATATTACAGCATTTCCTAGAATTGAGCTAGACCTTATTTGTTCTAAATATTTACAGCTTAATGAAAATATCCAAGGACAACAGCTTGAAAATATGTTGAACTTTCTTTAAAATAAATTTAAACTGCATACCTATTACCCACCCCACAAAGTTGCATAATAAACCTGCAAATCATGGAAGAGAAAAACCAAAACAAACCTCTAGA
The DNA here is from genome assembly GCF_002263795.3 of Bos taurus. Lineage (NCBI taxonomy): Eukaryota > Metazoa > Chordata > Mammalia > Artiodactyla > Bovidae > Bos > Bos taurus. The sequence continues at coordinate 83,407,937 of NC_037334.1, read as the reverse complement.
TGTCTTTCTATCAGCCCGAGGGATATGCAATACGGTTTTAGCTGTCCACGGTGTAAGTACTGAAGGTTAATAGTTAAAGACCAATGAAATGTTAACACAGTCTAGTACTACACTTGAGTAGTAACACATGGAAAGACACTGAAATTAAAACATCTTGTTCTGCATGTTCTGAAGTGATGTAACAGTGATGATTTGGTTATATTAGATGACAAAGCAGGGCTTCTTATGACTTTTAAAATAAAACCATATCTAACATTCTTCCAAACTGTTTAACATATTCTTCCAATTCATGTACAAATACACAATATATGAAGCTAAAACAGAATTTTTTCACACTCCAGTTATCTTCTAATGGCAGCATTTGGCATGTTGATACTTTTTTTTCCCAAAAGTAATTTTCAAGATAAAATGCTGATTGCCTTGATTGGTATGTCTAGAAAGCAAAGACTTACCTGTCTTGTTTTCTCTGACCTCAATAATATAAACATTTATGTCAGGGTGGAATTTTGTCCCTGCTGGGGGTTCTGGAGTAGAAAATGCCTGTGGTCCGAAGGCTTCTTTGCCTTCCACAGTGGGAGGTCTCGTTGGCTGTGTAGTAGAAGTACTTGAAGTTGTGAAATATTCTCTATCAATATCTGTTTCTGTTTCCTTGGCTACAATATCCTCAAGGGTAGTGGGAGGAACACGAGATGTTGATTCTCCAATGATTACCATGTCACTGGTTGTTTCTTCATCAGGTTCTCTGTCAATGAGAGGTGGCTTCTCAGTGGAGGCTGAAGGTGTGTGAAGTCTATCTGCTGAACTGAAGGCAGCAGTGTCACTTGGAACTGTGGCTTTAACTGTTGAAAATTCTGGGAGTTCTGTGGCCTTGGGCTTTTCGAATAATCCTGAGCCTAAATCAATATAATCCAGGGATGTTTTCTCTCTTTTCTCAGTCGTGGTCTCTTCTATAAGCTGGGTAACACCAATGCTAAAAGGAGATACAAATCCCCTTGGACTGGTACCTTCTGTTTCATATTTTTGTTTAGGCCATGGACTGAAAGTTACCTTTGACCCTGTGGTTGGTGTTAGCGTTACCACTTCATCTGTTTTTGCTTTGGTGACAGCACCAGGTGGAAAAGATGTATGCTGCTCAAATTTTCCAATTGGAGTTGTTACTAAAACTGAGACTCTGTCAGAACCCATCACTGATCTGTCTTCAAAGACAGTATATGCTGACCCATCGCTCTCTTGTTCATCCAAAGGTGGTGTTGTCTCCTTGGCTGTGTCAGTTGTAGAACTGGGAGGAGAAACTGGTTTCTCTGGAGTCTGTTCTTTCCAAAGAAAATCTTCTCGCGTTGCTTCTTGTGTAATTTCTGTTGTTGTTCTTACAGTCTCAGGATACATAGAAGCTTCAAAGTGAGTCTGATTAATGACACGTATGTCTTGAGAAGGTTCGCCTAGAACTTCACCTTCTGATGGAATGGAAGGTACCAACACTCCCCATTCTGTCTTGGGGATTACAGGAAGAGGAATGGTATGGGAAGTGTCTACATAAGTAGTAGGCTCCTGGGTGCTACTATAATTAACAAAGGTTGACCCTTCCACATCTGAAGGGTGTGCAAATTGAGGGACAGTAGACAAAGGCTTAGAGACATCCACATCTTCTCCTTCATCCAAAGCACTTCCCTCTATGGTTGCATGAGTAACTCGGACTTCTGTGCTTGTAAAAGGTGGAACTCTTTCTTCAGTTATAGAATCTCTCAAAGTAGACTTTTCTGTGGTAGCAATTGATGTAGTTGGCTGAAATCTAACTGTGAATTTTTCATGGTCTGTTGTGTCTTCCTCAGTAAACTCCTCTAGTGGCCTTTGAGTACTACCTGGGATACGAGTGAATTCATCTCTTCCATCTTCAGTAAGACTTGGCATTTCTTTATCCTTACCACTCACTCCCGTGGTGGTGATTAAGGCAGGGGGCAATTTTGGAGAGCCTACATGTTCTGTGGACCCTAAAGGTTTTGATGTTGTATTATCTTCATCCAATGACCATTTTGATACAGTAACCACCTCCACATTTAAAGTGCTCTGGATCAAATGCACGGTTGTAATACCCTCCTCATACTCTGTGGTATCTTGATAGCCATCTGTTTCTAATCCACTTGGAGTTGTAAAGTCTTCCTCCACATCTGTTGCCTCTGTTGGTGTCACGCCTGGCTTTGTCGTTGTCATCAGTGCTGGGGATTCAAAAGATTTGGTCATTCCCACTGAATACTTGGTATGATGAATTTGCTCTGGGGAAGCTGTAGGGAACTTCATTCCAGAGAAGCCTTCTTCCTCGATTTTTTCTATAGATGAATCTTTGGTGATCTTTTCCTGTATTTCATCATTGGTGTAAGTAACTGTTCTCATCGCTGGTCTTAGAGTTTCTGTTCTTTCTCTTCCTGTTCGTGGAGTGGGAGAAATAACTGTGGATGTCCCCTCGACTAATCTTTTATCACCAGAATAAGGAAACAATTCTACTTCTGTATGATGCTGTGATGGGAAAGGTGTGGTGGACACATACTGGCCAAGAAAACCTTCAGTTATCCTGCCATGAGTCTGTTTCTCTTGCCTGTGGTCCATGGGCGACCCATCACTGTCAGGTGAGACAATCGTTGATGCGGAGACTGACTCCACATCCTCTAGTTGACCGCGGGTGGTGTCTTCTGAAGTCTTTGACACTGTAATGACCTCAGGTATTTGGCTAAAGATCGAGGTACTCTGACCCGATCTAACTGTAGATATTCTATCTTCACCATCACCTTCTCTCAAGGTGAATCCATAGTGGCTTGTGGTCACTGATTCAGAGACTGTGCTTATTGCTTTCTTTTCAGTTTTTGATTCCAGGGTCATCGTTGTAGATACAAATGGTGTCACAGTTACAGTGAATTCCTTAGAAGGAATGTGCTTTGAGATTTCCATAGATGTTACCAAGGGACCCACTTCTATTTGTTCAATTTGTGTAACTGAATCTTTTATTTGCAGATCTTCCTTCACACCATCCCATGAATCAGGAGCATGATGGGAAACGACAGTTGTACTTTGGGGCACTTCTTCCTTAATTTCAGATACGTCTGGCTCTCCAAGAGGTCCTGAAGCGGAAGGTGAGTAATAGTCCATATCCCAAGGCTTCTTCATACTTCCATCAGGTGGCAGTGATTCTGTGGCTGATCTGTGGGTACTAGTTAGAGGCTGAACTGTGGATTTCTGTTCAAAATTGACAATATTTCCTATAGGAGGGACCTTTGTTGTAATGACAGGTAATTCAGTGATTAAAGGGACGATTGGTGTCATTCTGTCCAGTCCCATTTGTAGTTCTTCCAATAAAGTGGGTGAGACAGTTTCTGCAAGCATATTCAGTTCGATGGTTGTAGCCTCTGATATATTCTGTTTAGCTAGAAAAATAATTTCAAAGAGTTGATTAGACAAGTTACTGATAAAAGTTGTACGTCCAGTGTTTGTTAAGTGCTGTGTGTAATTTGGAGTGACCCAAAAGTGTTTTGTGATGGAGGGGAGTCTAAAAACTATACTTAACCCAAAGACAGAAACTAAACATTTAATCATCACAAAAGACTGTTCTTAGTTAACGAACGTGAATATTATGTAGTTTTCAGATAAGAAGTTCAAAAAACAAATGCAGAGCTTGGAAACAGTAGGCACATTATTTCTCAGAAACTGCAGCACCAACTTGAAGTTTAGTAGGAGAACTCAATACTACTATTCTGTCTCTAGCTACATAATGTCTCCAGGGAGAGGGAGTGCCTCAGATTGCAAAATAACAAAAAAGCCACATCAAATGTACCCGAGTTACATATCAACGATTACATGGTCCATACTGTGGAAGCTTTCATAAAAACAGGATATTAAACGTTTTAACACCACTTGTTGCTTGATCCCAGGTGTTGGACATTTGTCTTCATGTTCCTTTCAACTCTACAGGGTAGCCTTGTTTATAATAAATACTAAAATGCCTCTGGCAGAGGCTGCTTGGCCTTTGTTGTAGTTCTACATCTTGTTCTATGTTCAACACGATATGTTTATAACTCTTACGAGTCTTGGGTCCAGGCTTACTTTCAGCAGGAAATGCAAACAGAGAACAGGAAGTAAAGTACCCACATGATATATTTTAGCTCTGTAATTACAAATCACTGGAAACAACCCTGAGCATCAGAAAGAATGGGCTCAGGCAATAAAAAGTAACATGTCATCATAAAATGCTACATTATAACGCCTCCAGATTTACAGAGAATGGCCTGGCCTGTTGAAAGAAATATAAGTTGTGTATAAAAATGACAGTGTTGTAGATAGGATTCCATCTCACCATAAAGAAAATGCAGTAGTTAGGCACATAAAGATTTTGTCTTTTAAAAAATACTCAAGATTTTCAAAAATCAAAAACTGCCACTAGCCTCAGAAGGAACTGATCTGAGGACATCTGTGGTCACTGCTTTGCTAAGTTGTAAAATCTGTAGTATCTATAATATCTTGTGGCCTACTCTTAATAATCCCCAAACCAGAGTCCTTGGAAGACAAAACTGGTTGATTACTTTTGAGCGCCATCTACTCTGTCAAAACGTAATGATATTAGGGCACTGAAACTGCTCTGTGTGATAAGAGAATGGCAAAGACATGTCATTATATATTTGTCCAAATTCAACCCAAATGTTGAATGTACAACACAAAGAGTGAGCCCTAATGTAAACTACAGACTTTGGGTGATTATGTTGCATCCATGTGGGTTCATTGGTCTAATAAGTGTGTCATTCTGATGGGGGATGTTGACAATGGGTGAGGCTGTACATGAGTGTGGACAGGGCGTATGTGGGAAATCTTGGAATGTTCCACTAAATTTTACTGTGAACTTAAAACTATTAAATAAAGCCTATTTTAAAAATTTAATGATAAAATGATGTGATTTCGTTGTAAATCAGACTTGAGCTGTAACAGACTCCTCATTTTTTTTGGTCTGGTATGAGCTATTATTAGTTGTGCTCATTTCCTGGACCATTTTAAAGCCCAGATTCATTAATATTATACAAAAACTTGGTGACCATTTCATTATGCTGTATTTTAAAATTCTTTAGTCTGTCACTATTTGTCCCTTTATCTTAAAACTAAACAATAAAAAAAAAAAAAGAATTAGACTCTTCAAAAACATGTTCAATAACGTTTCTTCCCCCCTTTTTTAAAGAAAGCTTTTTCTGCAGTCATTTCCTGGAGGAAGCTTTGGTCTATTTTGATTGACATGGACAACTTAAGGAACCAAAGTGAGGTTGACTATTTTTCTTTTCATTCAATTCTCTATCCTCTGAAATTCCATAACTGTTACCTCATTTAACTGCCAGATATCATGTTTGTTTTATAACTGCATTCTTTAGGGAAGCAGTAAAATGTACATACAGAGAAAGTTCCCAAGGAAACATAATATAAACACTTGGTACACTGCATATTAGAGAAAATTCAATCATATTGTTATTAATAACAACACAAAAGCTAATTTTGCTTTTTCCCTCTGAGTATTTCCATGGCTGAAAAAATTCACTTAAAAGGAGGTGATAACTGCCTGAGAGCCAAAACAGGGCCTGTGAATCAGGTCTTCCAAATGTTCCAACCCAATTTGTATGCCAGCAACTTTCTACAGTACTATGAAAATACTTTTCATATCAGTTTAAAAACGAAAGACTCAGATTTCAAAAACGACATGACTGTATGTCATTATCAGTTGGTATTGTGCTGTTTGATGCTGTCTTCCTCTAGGCCTGAAACATAGTCATATGACGGTAGTGTGTCTCAGAATCTCCTTTACAAAGCTACATGACTTTGTTTTCAGAACAAGGGTTTTTAATGAGAGCCCCGTTTAAGGGTCTGCTTATAATTAAGCTGATTAATTCTACTATTTGGAATGGAAAACCTCAGACTTCCTTTTGGGGTTGGGTTACTTTTTCATCAACTTAACAGATGATTTCCATCACAACTCAGTGTATCTGAGCATCTGCGCCACTTGTTTCAGCCCTTCCAAAAAAAAAAAAAAGGAACTAATTAAAAAAAAATAAAAACACAAATATCTACAAAGAAATAACATAAGAATAAATACCAGTGTATTAATGATGACTATTACAAACATGAAAACACAACTCCAGATTTTTCTGAAAGTGTCTCTCCACAAGAATTCACGTGGAGAAGTTTTTGTCCTGGAAAACTACCACTGTCCCTTCTTCAGCTTCATTATCGAGGAAGCCAACAGAAAGCAGCAGGCTTCTTTTCCCACAAAAGCTCCCCTCGAACATTTGCAGCTGTTTGCCACACAGATGTTTCACATCACTGTACTTATGGTATTTTATATCCTATGGACTATCTTCTCCAGTGCTTCTATTGTGAGACACAAGGCAGATTTTCCTAATGAAATATGAAAATCCTATTAGCAGCACGATAGTCGATTTAACTTATAGCCATACTTGCCTTTATTATAGGGAAATGACTAGATATTCAGAAAGTTGATTTGGGGTTCATGGTTGCAGAAAGAGTAATGGTCAGAACCGCGGGATCAGAATTCAAAGTAATATTTAAAGTTTTATGAGTGATTGAATGCCAACCGATTCAAATTCAATAAAGAGAAAACATGTCAGAAAGGCCAGTTAGGGAAGGATAAGTTTTGACACCTATGGTCAGATTATGATCTAGGGTGCAGAAAAGATAACAAGCTGATCATAGGTTAGAAGGGCAGATCAATTGTAAAAGTGAACAAATACATAAGAAAGACATCATAGGAAGTGGTGGGTATTTATTTAAGTCTTCTTTAGACCACTGTCTTTAGCTCCAAGCTTAACTGAACAGAGGGGTGTGAAAAACAATGAGGGTTCAAAGCAAGATGGCATAGGTGATTAGAGGCCTAGAAATTAAAATTTCAAAACAAGGAAATTGTTTCAGCTGAAGGAGACACTGAGGGACAACTGAACAATTGTGTTCAATAGTAGAAATGCTGTTATTTAGAATTTGGTTTCCAACTTGAGAAGGAAAGATGGACTCGGATTCTAATGCAAAGGATTTAGATAATGAAGAAAACAATCTGAGAGTGATAATAATAGGATATTGGAATGTGTTTTCTAGGAAACATTCCCTGTCTTCCTCTCCTGGAGATCTTTAATCATATTAAATGAGAGGTTATCACGAGTCTTTAATGGTTTTGATTCCCTTAAATTTGGGGAGCATGCATGAACCTTCAGAGCACTGCATAACTCTATTTCGCAAAACTTGCTTAACTCTGAGGTCAAAGAAGAATGAAAAGTGCACAATTTAATCAAGGGGAAACCAGCAGGAAGACTGTATTTCACAAGGACATTAATATACTTGTTTTTCAAATCTGTTTGACAAGAACAGATTCTAATTCTATTTATCATCGGCCATTGTTAATGTTCTATTCAGTGATTTCAGAAGGAAGAGGGAATTATAGCAAAGTGAGATTTGGTATTGTTTATTCACCATGAAGTGGCCTTAAAAACACTTTTGACATTTGGTAAAAGCAAACAAGAAAAATATGGTTATATTTCTAAATTCTTCTACTTAACCAACTAGCTGTACATCCCTGACATCACTTTTGGAATTTGTCCTTAAGGTCACAATTCTTATCAACTTTAACCCTATAGATTTAGTCATGACTCAACTCTATGGGAAACTACAGCAGGCAAGTCATTTTGAGAATATTTTTCAAATTTAAAAAAATGTATATGTTTTAAAAAGAATCTTTTAAAAATGAATTCGAAATTTGAGGAGGGTGTTGGCATTATGTGTTAAGGAAGGCTTTTATGTATGACTAAACTTTGAGTATGGTAGAGTCTTAGGGAAGAACTAAATAAGAATCTAGTCTTTAGCTTAACTGGGGTAAAAAACAAAAATTTGAATCTATTATATCTGCAAGTTATATATTTCCAAGTTATATAGATTCAAATGAATTAGGGAGAAAAAAGAAGACCTAAACTTTCAAATTTTATTCACGTTTTATACAGATGTTTTAGTAGGTGGTTATTCTACTTGAATCTAAGTATCTTGTTATTTTGTACATTCATGTGAATTCCTTATTTAAATAAATAATTTAAAACACATCAGGATGAATTCTTTGGGGCTATAGACAGGCTTTGTTTGACATTTTTCTCTCACAGAGAACAAAAATGTTTAAAAGTTTTCTAGTGCCAGGTTTATAAAGCACAAGAAAATAAAATCAAACAAGGATAATTCAACTCCTTCCTGAATTTAACTTCTCTAACCCACCTGTTCCCTCCCCTCCCCAATACACACACAAAAATCTGATTTTCTCCTTTAATCACACCAGTCACTTAACATAAAACTGATTTTAAAGCTTGAACTACTTGAAAATATTCCTGGAACTACTGTTATGGGTATGTGGCTTAAAAGAATGATATCTTCTTACTTCTGGGGATAAGGTTTGGCTATTACTGTTGTTGTTTTGTTTGTTTTCCTGAAAATGATCAAGACTTTTCCTGTAGTTTCAGGGCCTAAGAACAAAAACAAATAATTCCAAAGGCTTTTCGTGGCCAGCTTGTATTGCACTGATACACAACACATGGCTTTAACACTCAGAAAGTTGAGTTTACAGGAGGAGATCCAAACAGAAATACCTTAGCTGGGAGATAGCAGGATATGAAATTACACCTTTCCATTGCACTAACAATCGATTCTCCTGACTACTCAGATATCCCACTTCTGTGTCTTTTTGGTTAATGAAGAAAGTCTGTATATTTAGAAGCCAATTACAAAATAAGCTAGTGTATTTTTGACTCATTTCAGTTACTGTTGACCTTCTGTATCCACGGGTTCCATATTTGAAGATTCAACCAAGTTCTGATTAAAAAAAAAAAAAAAACTCCAGGAAGTTACAAAAAGCAAGACTTGAAATTGTTGTGCGCTAGCAACTACTTACATAGTTGATATTATATCCCATTACACAGTATAGCTTAGGTAAGTAATTCTGGTATCCCTGAGGGCCCTAGGAGCAATCTCCCATGGATACTGAGGGGATGACTGTATGTATTGCTAAAACAGTACATATATTGAAAACTTAGTAAAAAAATTCTCACTAATTCAATATAATATGGCTCCATCTTGAACACACTAAAGGTCACCAAAATTTCTAGCAGATCTTTGTTTGGCTGGCATAATATAGATCCTACAGTAAACATCACAGTGAGGCTCTGGATTAGTTGCTTGTTTAATTAAGCATTCTACAAGCATGACACTATGGTATGTGACTAGTGCTAAAGTAATTTAAGGACATGTAAAAATTAAATATATCATTAATGTTGAGAAATGTTACTTCAAATCCATTTTAAGTTATTTTAAATCCATACTTAACTGAAGGTAGCCTATTTATGTTAGAGCTTGCCAAAAAACATATACTGTATTTAATATGATACTAGAGCATTAGAAGGAACATATTTCCATTATATGAGATAAACTGAGATAAAATGAAATTTTTACTTATAGCATGGTTCATTTTTAGGTATTATCCATGTCAGCTCCAAGTACTCACCTGCGGTTACTGAAATTTAAATCCTCTGCTATTTGAAAGAAAGGGTGATACCAAACAAAGAGGGAAAAAAACAGAACTCAGGGATTCAACTCAGCCATGACTGGCCCCAGCATTATAATAGCGCCAACAATCCAATTGCATTGAAGGACTGCAATTAATATAAAACAAGTGCTCAGAAACATGTTCTGTGCAATGCAGCACAGTTAAGGCCTTTGCCTGACATTTTTTCATCCTCTCTAAAAGCCATTTGTCTAACTTGTTTTAACCATATCACTGCTGTTTCATTTCCTTGTTTTTGAGAGTCACTGAACTGTTTCCATTCCGTGCACACAATGCAAGACATGGAATCATTCCAATGGCTAGTTGAACATCAATTGCATGCCTTCGAAGCTTTTTTTTTTTTTTTAAACTAGAATGTTTTAAAAGGTATCAAACACTTACGTTTAAAGCAGTAGGCATCAAATCTGCTATCAGGGGTAGGGAAGCCTGTCTGGTTCTCAAAACGATACAGGGTTCTCACCCCAAGTAAACCACCTCCACACTGGGCCCTGGCCACAGTCACAGGGTGGCGAACGCTGGCGTCCAACAGCCACCCGTAATCACACCGGTCGAAGCCGTTCCTCCACGCTGCTTGGAGCTCCCCCACGGTCGCCAGGCGGGCGTCCTGGGTTTTACACTCTTCTCCAGCTTCCTCAAAGGTGAACTTGTTGGGAGCAGTGATGTGGAACACATCACCTGCAATAAGAAGAAGAAAAAAGGGTCTAAAGTTTACTCTTGTCTTTTCCTGTTTATAGGAGTTGGGGAAAAGCACACCATTCTTTTCTTATAGTGAGGAATCATCTTCTGATATTTACAGCAGAAAACTCAGTTTCCTAATTTTGTTATTATTAATATTAGTGTATGATAAGAAGTAACACAATAAACACACACCAGAAACGTTTCATTTCATATACGTACATTCCCTAGTTCATAGAAGCAGTCATTTGATAATACAGTTACAATAGATTCTTTGAAGTAAACAAACTTTTCCAATTGATTCTTTGATTTACTGTCCAGGAAATGGGTTTTCTCTCCATGAAAGAGGCTGTGGTATACTTATTAACATTGCATGCCGGAAAGAGAAAGCTGCACTGAAATGTCTTTGAGGTCATTTTTCTTTGTTTATCCTAAAATCAAATAGCAATTTTCTGACTCTCTCATCCATTTCTGCCATCAGAATGGATTAACTCCCAGCAAAGCAAACAACAAAACAAGACTTCCAAGGTTTGAAGACGGGGGAGGGAAAGGGGCAGAATGGAATGCAGTTTCCTGCTTTTCTGTCCTAGGCACAGGGCTGCTTTGAGAGTTACGCAGGTCACGGCCTGCCCTTGGGCAGGGCTGAGGATGTATGAGGACCAATATCAGCTCCCAGTCAACCAGCCAAAGAGACCAAAAGTCCCCCTGGAAGAAGGGGCACCCTTTTTTTTACTTGCTCTGCCCAAGGTGGATACCGTTTGAAATCCGTCTGCCTTTCCGGTTCCCACAAAGTTACCATAAGGGCCTCTAACTAGGTTGGGGAAATTTTCATGTTTATTTATTGATTAACAAAGAAAGGCTGAACATTTCCTTTGTTCATCACATTAGGCTCAATTAGACCCAATTAGTATGCTCATTATCACTTAACATGTCACAGTAAAATATTCTGGAAATGCCAAAGCGTTTGTTAAATTGGAATGTTACTTGTGTAACGTAACAACTGGCTGAAATGAATGCAATGTGAATTAAATGATGCTTTTCACAAGTGGCTAAAAGACAAAGGTAGAATTAGAGAAGACCTAAGCAAATAGAGCAGGCAGGATGAGGAGTACAAAATGAGGTAGAGAGGTAGCTAAAATATCGAGAGCCCATTTTTATAGCAGCCATGGGTCCTGCTTCCATTTCATTGAGACTTGTCTTTGATTCTATGATCTATCAGACACAAGAGCTCTCATGATCTGGATCTTCACCTCACTAAATCCAGATGTAACAAGTTATTGTTTAAAATGAATAGAGCCATTACTCCATGTGTGAGTGTCATAACTTTATAAAACCAGAAAATCATAGTCAGGAGAAAAAGGTCAAGTCACCCACATCAGCTCTTCTCACTACAAATCTAAAAACGCTGCCAATGAAACGAGGACAAATCCCAATACGAGCTATTTGATGAAGAAAAAGAAAAATGACTTTTACCTGACTGCAAAAAGTAAGGCAGAGGTGAGAATGGGGTTTTGTCCTTAATAATCTAGGCTGGCAAAGGACAGCAATCTCAAACCCAAAAATACACTGAAAGAACAAAGGCCCCCCTCATTCCTAGAATGTCATCCTTCCTAGTAGGTTTTAAAATTGTAAGGTCATAGTACCAGTTGCATAGCACGTATTCAATAATTTGTTAAGGTTCTTACTCAGAAAAAAGGTGCCCTTTTTCCTTCCATCCTTCCCAAGCAGCACATTAAAGAGTGCTCCCTCGGCTGCAGTGCTCTGGGTAGCTGCCATCTGGGACAGGAGATTCATCTCGCCTGTGGATCTGGCTCAAAGCAATGGGCTACATACAGTCCATGGGGTCGCATAAGAGTCAGACACTACTTAAGTGACTAAATAACAAGAAAATAACAACAAAACCTGGGGGAAGGCAGGCAGACAGACCGTGTCGCCCCAAGCAGCCTCAGCAGCCTTGTTCACCTGAGCATTACTCTTGCATTTGGCCTGAAAGCAATGGAAGTGTGAAAGAGGGCAGCCTGCCAGCATGCTTCCCTCCAAGGTGGAACCCTTGGGTTTGTTATTACAGCTGGAATATCAATTTTGTTGCCTTCGTTTCCTGTATGGTGAGGTGCTTCTACATGGAGGCAAGAGCACTGTTCCTTTTCAGTAACTGATCAGACAACCAGAGCAAGGCAGAGAAATAAATTAAATGAGTAAACCTCTGCTTCTCCAAACAGCGATTTTCGCCCACATGATGGGGGAAATCAACTTCTCCAAATACAGCCAGACCAAAGGGCTAATGACGAAAAATGACAGCATGATTTTCTGGATAACTTGTTTCTCTGTTTTAAGTAGCAAACACGTTTGGGGTATTAACGGAAGGAAAGGTTTTGGTAGGTGCTGGCAGGTTAAAAAAATACCCTTATTATTATCAAATCAATAAAGATCTACTTATAGAACTTTTCATTAAAAACTCTTATTAAGTCTGACTTTATATTAAATTAATTATTTAATTCACTTGTTTGGGGTATACAGTATCTATCTCTCCAAGCTCCAAAAAATAATGATTTTATTTAAGTATAAGTTCTGTTATTCCCCTGTTTTCCTTTTCATTTGTATGTAAAAACTTTTCAAACATTGCAAATTAAATTTAAAAAACTTATTGAAAGTGATGTCATCATTGGGTTTCAAGTAACTCAGATGAAAAAAGGAAGATTTAACTAGCATTAATGTGACTTAAGGTGAGAATCAAAACAACTCATCTATAAAGATCCATATGTGTGGCCCATCATTATACACGGCATAATTGTTTGATTTTAAAATAATAAAAAAAGTTACTTTAACTCTGTTGCAAAAAATAGTGTCTAAGCCTTTCTAAATCATAATTGTTTAACATAAACATTGCCTTGTCTATTTCATAATTCTAATGATACAGTGAAGTATCCATACTACGGAACTATCTTACTGAGTCTAGAAGCTGTTAGAACTGACACTCAATCTCTACCAAAAGAAACTAAGTTAAATGTCTAAATTGTGACCTTTCTATGTAACAACCTCAAAATATTAATGTCAGACATCTAATACTGTTCTCAAATGTGCCAGAATATCCCAGCATCAGTTTCATATACTAAAACCCAAAGAAAAAAAAGGTAAATTAAAGGGTAATACACAGATAGCAATCACTGAATTAATTCATATTCCTAAGTATTTTTGATTTCTAAGTACTCTTGATTTCTAAGACATCTGTTTTTAGTTTTTATTGATATTACTAAAATAATCTCCTGTCAAGTCCTTTTGGATTCACAAGCTACCTGGATTTAGACAATTTTAGACATTATGTCGGAGAAGGCAGTGGCACCCCACTCCAGTACTCTTGCCTGGAAAATCCCATCGGCGGAGGAGCCTGGTGGGCTGCAGTCCATGGCGTCGCTAAAAGTCGGACATGACTGAGCAACTTCACTTTCACTTTTCACTTTCCTGCACTGGAGAAGGAAATGGCAACCCACTCCAGTGTTCTTGCCTGGAGAATCCCAGGGATGGGGGAGCCTGGTGGGCTGCCGTCTATGGGGTCGCACAGAGTCAGACACGACTGAAGTGACTTAACAGTAGCAGCAGCAGACATTATGTATTTAATCTAACATAATATAAATGTAGATGATTTGTTGTTTAAATCAGAATTAACCTATTAAGAGCTTTACCACTGAGCTTCCCGGGCAGCTCAGTGGTAGAGAATCCACCTGTAATGCGGGAGATGTGAGCTCAATCCCTGGATCTGGAAGATCCCCTGGAGGAGGAAATGGCAACCCACTCCAGTATTCTTCCCTAAAAAATCCCGTGGACACAGGAGCCTGGTGGACTACTGTCCATGGGCCTGCAAAGAGTTGGACACGACTGAGCATCTAAGCTAGTACACAACCAAATAAAAGCTTATTGCTGAAGATGTGTATTGGGAAGATTATTAACGTATAGTCCAAGTTCTAAAAATACAATTTCTAAAAATGCCTTACACAAAAAACTGATAATCCCTGAAACATGACTAGGTATCCAACGAAAATAGGCTTTGTGGACGGCATTTGGAAAACAAATACACACAAGTCATCTGACAGGTTTCATTTCTGTAAGACTTCTCAGAGCAGGTAATATTATAGAATTTACTGCGAGTTTCTATAAAGAAGTCAGGATTTTTAAACCATTTGACCATTGGAGGAAAAGAATAATCTCCTTTTCTCATAGAAGACTAACTAGTAGTCCACGGATCTATTTCTTGAAGCAAATTGGACTAAACTGCCCTAGAAACATGTATGGCAGCAGCGTGAACACCCTCTTCCAATAACACAAGAGAAGATTCTACACATGGACATCACCAGATGGTCAACACTGAAATCAGATTGATTATATTCTTGCAGCCAAAGATGGAGAAGCTCTATACAGGCAGCAAAAACAAGACCGGGAGCTGACTGTGGCTCAGATCATGAACTCCTTATTGCCAAATGCACACTTAAATTGAAGAAAGTAGGGAAAACCACTAGACCATTCAGGTATGACCTAAATCAAATCCCTTACAATTATACAGTGGAAGTGACAAATAGATTCAAGGGATTACATCTGATAGACAGAATGTGTGAAGAACAATGGATGGAGGTTTGTGACATTTTACAGGAGACAGGGATCAAGACCATCCCAAAGAAAAAGAAATGCAAAAAGGCAAAATGGCTGTCTGGAGAGGCATTACAAATAGCTGTGAAAAGAAAAGAAGTGAAAGGCAAAGGAGAAATGGAAAGATATACCATTTGAACGCAGAGTTCCAAAGAATAGGAAGGAGAGATAAGAAAGCCTTCCTCAGTGATCAGTGCAAAGAAATAGAGGAAAACAATGGAATAGGAAAGACTAGAGATCTCTTCAAGAAAATTAGAGATACCAAGGGAACATTTCATGCAGACGGGCTCAATTAGGACAGAAATTGATGGACCTAACAGAAGCAGAAGATATTAAGAAGAGGTGGCAAGAATACACAGGAGAATTGTACAAAAAAGAGGTTCACGACTGAGATAATCATGATGGTATGATCACTCACCCAGAGCCAGACATCTTGGAATGCAAAGTCAGATGGGCCTTAGGAAACATCACTACGAACAAAGCTAGTGGAGGTGATGGAATTCCAGTTGAGCTATTTCAAATCCTGAAAGATGATGTGTGAAAGTGCTGCACTCAATATGCCAGCAAATTTGGAAAACCCAGCAGTGGCCGCAGGACTAGAAAAGGTCAGTTTTCATTCCAATTCCAAAGAAAGGCAATGTCAAAAAATGCTCAAACTAACACACGATTGCACTCATCTCACACACTAGCAAAGTAATGCTCAAAATTCTCCAAGCCAGGCTCCAACAGAACATGAACTGTGAACTTCCAGATGTGCAAGCTCGATTTAGAAAAGGGCGAGGAACCAGAGATCAAATTGCCAACATCCGCTGGATCATCGAAAAAGCAAGAGAGTTCCAGAAAAACATCTATTTCTGCTTTATTGACTATGCTAAAGCCTTTGACTGTGTGGACCACAACAAGCTGTGAAAAATTCTTAAAGAGATGGGAATACCGGATCACCTGACCTACCTCTTGAGAAATCTGTATGCAAGTCAGGAAGCAATAGTTAGAACTGGACATGGAATAACAGACTGGTTCCAAATTGGGAAGGGAGTATGTCAAGGCTGTATACTGTCACCCTCCTTATTTAACTGATATGCAGAGTACATCATGAGAAATGCTGGATTGGAAGAAACACAAACTGGAATCAGGATTGCCGGGAGAAATATCAATAACCTCAGATATGCAGATGACACCACCTTTATGGCAGAAAGTGAAGAGGAACTAAAAAACCTCTTGATGAAGGTGAAAGTGGAGAGTGAAAAAGTTGGCTTAAAGCTCAACATTCAGAAAACAAAGATCATGCCATCTGGTCCCATCACTTCATGGGAAATAGATGGGGAAACAGTGGAAACAGTGTCAGACTTTATTTTTCGGGCTCCAAAATCACTGCAGATGGTGATTGCAGCCATGAAATTAAAAGACGCTTACTCCTTGGAAGGAAAGTTATGACCAACCTAAATAGCATATTCAAAAGCAGAGACACTACTTTGCCAACAAAGGTCCGTCTAGTCAAGGCTATGGTTTTGCCAGTAGTCATGTATGGATGTGAGAGTTGGACTGTGAAGAAAGCTGAGCGCCAAAGAATTGATGCTTTGGAACTGTGGTGTTGGAGAAGACTCTTGAGAGTCCCTTGGACTGCAAGGAGATCCAACCAGTCCATTCTAAAGGAGATCAGTCCCGGGTGTTCTTTGGAAGGAATGATGCTAAAGCTGAAGCTCCAGTACTTTGGCCACCTCATGCGAAGAGTTGACTCATTAGAAAAACTCTGATGCTGGGAGGGATTGGGGGCAGGAGGAGAAGGGGACACAGAGGATGAGATGGCTGGATGGCATCACTGACTTGATGGATATGAGTTTGGGTGAACTCAAGGAGTTGGTGATGGACAGGGAAGCCTGGTGTGCTGCAATACATGGGGTCGCAAAGAGTTGGACATGACTGTGCAACTGAACTGAACTGAACTGAGACAGCGTATTAAGCAGAGACATTACTTTGCCAACAAAGGTCCATCTAGTCAAAACTATGGTTTTTTCAGTACTCATGTATGGATGTGAGAGTTGGACTATAAAGAAAGCTGAGCACTGAAGAATTGATGCTTTTGAACTGCGGTATTGGAGAAGACTCTTGAGAGTCCCTTGGACTGCAAGGAGATCCAACCAGTCCATCCTAAAGGAAATCAGTCCTGAATATTCATTGGAAGGGCTGATGCTGAAGCTCAAACTCCCATACTTTGGCCACTTGATGCAAAGAACTGACTCATTTGAAAAGACCCTGATGCTGGGAAAGATTGAACATGGGAGAGAAGGGGATGACAGAGGATGAGATGGTTGGATGGCATCACCGACTCAATGGACATGAGTCTGAGTAAACTCTGGGAGTTGGTGATGGACAGGGAGGCCTGGCGTTCTGCAGTCCATGGGGTTGCAAAGAGTCGGACATGACTGAGCGACTGAGAGACATGTATGTTTCAATCAAGAAGAAGAATCTCAGTTGAGCCATAACAATGATAACTCAGCACATATTAAGTTTCTCATATCCTATGTGTTAACCTGTCCACGACAGAAACACAGTATATAGACAAGGTAATCAGAATCAAAGCAGGAACCAAAAAAACAAAAACAAAGGTCATATGAAGTCCACTGCCTACCAAGGCTGTGTCAAAGACTGTAAATGAGCAGAAGAAGCTGGACCAGAGCAGAGACCCTGATGGTGTCCAGGACCACATGTAAGGTGAACACGAAAGTGTCCAAGTGTAATAACAATCATTTGCTCTTGACAGCAGATAAAATGTAAGGAAAGAAATACACAAAATATCCTTTATACACAAAGCAATGCACGACTTAATGTAAAATGTGAAGTTAAGTTGTCCTAAGTAAGAATTTACTGACATGCATATATATATACATTCTTATTAGTACAACACATAAACTATAATGTAGAACAGAGGATTTCACAAAAGGGATAATTTGCATGCTCATATGGTAAACATATATGCAGTAGCTTAACCTCTGTTTTTCCAAAATATCAAGTTAAATGCTGTGACTTTAAACTATTCCTGTTTTTCCAACTTTCTAGGGATGCCCTAGAAGAAATTGGAAGACATTGCTGGTGAGACTTTAATATCTGGTGACATTCTACAAACTAAATTCATCTTAATTACAGGAATTAACATCATCAAAAATAATACTTAAATTTGAAAAGTAACTGCTAAAAGACTCCCTGGAAAGTGGATCATGCGTGTTCTTTTTCCACACTTTTGATTGCTAAATGGAAAAGCTATTCCTTGGCAGACTTAGAAATGACACATACTAAAATGTGGCAAGCAATGATGAAAACAAATCAAAACATTAAGATGACCTACAATGTTCAAAAACTAAGAGTTGATACTCAGGAGTAACTCAGAAAAATTATGAAAGAGACTCTGAGTCCAGAGCAAATTGAGAAGAGGATCTTTTTCTTTCACAAGCAATTCCCTGAGATCGCCAAGGAGAACAAGAAACTGGCACCAGCAGATCACAGAGAATTATTCAGGTCCTTCCTAGATGGGCTGTTCTGTGTGGTAGTCCAAGCTGAGGTCTCACCACAGTTATCTAGAAGGGCCTATTTTCTGGATAGTCTGATAAATATTTATGCTTCTTCTGTTTGTGTGTGTGTGTGTGTGTGTGTGCACTCATAACCTATCTATCCTGAACTGTCTGAGAATTAGCTCCTATAAACTAATCATGAGTCTCTTTTCTCATTTGAGAATAGAACTTCATGATTTTTTTGTTCACTATAAGGAAGATCAAGATTTGCGATTGTTACTACAGTTCCCTGCTGTTTGGGTCAAAATGGTATACAGGCAATAAGTGTATGCAAAAGTAGACGTGGTGTATGAGCTGGAAATAGTCAGATGACATGCCCAGAAGGATAAAACCACTTACAATATACGGTAAGTGTTATGGTAATAAAGACAAGTCAATATAATTATTACTGGGTAAAAGTTTTGGACTTTTAAGTTTTTTCAAAGTAAGTTTCCTTTTTTTTCCCTCTGCCTTTTGCTCTTTCTCATTTTTTGCCCATGTCTGTATACACAAGATCAAAACAATAAAGACTAATACTCATTATCCTGGATCACAAAATCTATCAGCTGTACGTGGTTGGTTAACAGGCAACATACACTATTATATAATCTTTTGACAGCCAACATTTGTAGATAATTCAAAAGCATGTCAGTTCCCCCTAAGATCTGACTCTTTAACCTATACAGAAACCACTCTTCTGTTAACAGTGACAAGAAAACTTCTGGGGCTGCCAAGATAGCTTCATCCAATTCTAGTGTTAGGCTGGCAATGTATCTAATTTGGGGTGTAATGGCCAGGTCAGCACCTTTCAAATATATCATTTGTTTTAGGATGAAGTAGAAAATACTAGAGCCAGACATCCTGGAATGTGAAGTCAAGTGGGCCTTAGGAAGCATCACTAAGAACAAAGCTAGTGGAGGTGATGGAATTCCAGTGGAGCTATTTCAAATCCTGGAAGACGATGCTGTGAAAGTGCTGCACTCAATATGTCAGCAAATTTGGAAAACTCAGCACTGGCCACAGGACTGGAAAAGGTCAGTTTTCATTCCAATCCCAAAGAAAGGCAATGCCAAAGAATGCTCAAACTACCGCACAATTACACTCATCTCACACGCTAGTAAAGTAATGCTCAAAATTCTCCAAGCCAGGCTTCTGCAATATGTGAACCTTGAACTTCTAGATGTTCAAGCTGGTTTTAGAAAAGGCAGAGGAACCAGAGACCAAATTGCCAACATCTGCTGGATCATCGAAAAAGCAAGAGAGTTCCAGAAAAACATCTATTTCTGCTTTATTGACTATGCCAAAGCCTTTGACTGTGTGGATCACAATAAACTGTGCAAAATTCTGAAAGAAATGGAAATACCAGACCACCTGACCTGCCTCTTGAGAAACCTGTATGCAGGTCAGGAAGCAATAGTTAGGACTGGACGTGGAACAACAGACTGGTTCCAAAAGGAAAAGGAGTACGTCAAGGCTGTATATTGTGACTCTGCTTATTTAACTTATAGGCAGAGTACATCATGAGAAACGCTGGGCTGGATGAAGCACAAGCTGGAATCAGGATTGCCGGGAGAAACATCAATAACCTCAGGTATGCAGATGACATCACCCTTATGGCAGAAAGTGAAGAGGAACTAAAAAGCCTCTTGATGAAAGTGAAAGAGGAGAGTGAAAAAGTTGGCTTAAAGCTCAACATTCAGAAAACGAAGATCATGCCATCTGGTCCCATCACTTCATGGGAAATAGATGGGGAAACAGTGGAAACAGTGTCAGACTTTATTTTTTGGGGCTTCAAAATCACTGTAGATGGTGATTGCAGCCATGAAATTAAAAGACGCTTACTCCTTGGAAGGAAAGTTTTGACCAACCTAGATAGCATATTGAAAAGCAGAGACAGACATTACTTTGCCAACAAAGGTCTGTCTAGTCAAGGCTATGGTTTTTCCAGTGGTCATGTATGGATGTGAGAGTTGGGCTGTGAAGAAGGCTGAGTGCCAAAGAATTGATGCTTTTGAACTGTGGTGCTGGAGAAGACTCTTGAGAGTCCCTTGGACTGCAAGGAGATCCAACCAGTCCATTCTAAAGGAGATCAGTCCTGGGTGTTCATTGGAAGGACTGATGCTAAAGCTGAAACTCCAGTACTTTGGCCACCTCATGCGAAGAGTTGACTCATTGGAAAAGACTCTGATGCTGGGAGGGATTGGGGGCAGGAGGAGAAGGGGATGACAGAGGATGAGATGGCTGGATGGCATCATCGACTCAATGCACATGAGTTTGGGTGAACTCTGGGAGTTGGTGATGAACAGGGAGGCCTGGCGTGCTGCAATACATGGGGTTGCAAAGAGGTTGGACATGACTGAGCAACTGAACTGAACTGAGAAACAAAATGTGGCTTAAAGCATAGACACTGGGTTTTGAAAAATTTAACCTTTAATTAATTTTAGAGAATTGTCATCAGTCATGTGATAGTCAGTTAACATTCTTTAAATCAGATAACATTCATGGGAAAAGGAATCCACATATTTGTCGATGTGCTATTACACAAGATATTGTATATGTCATTTGAAGGGATTAAAGACACAGGAAATCCCACCAAAATTTAAGCATATTTTTATGGTTTTCAGGATGTCAGATCTCATTCTTTCCCCATGACAGAGCAGTAAGACTTTAATTAGAGTGAGAAAGAGATTCTAAAAAATTTCTGGATGTCTGAGTCTTCAAAATATACAAAAGATCGAATGTGTTATTTTGTTTGACAGGCACAGTATGGCCGCAGGTCAACATAGGAAGATCAGCCTAGTTATTTTTTTTAACTTTTCACAGCTCAGAGTTAAATGGCCCTGTGTTTCCAAAGAAGCTCTTTTAATTTAGAATTCTAGAAATTGCCATCAAGCCTTAAAGCAAATGACTGTCACAGGTTTTAAGGGATTTCTGTCAAGACATTTCTACTTATTTATTTTTAGATTATAAAATAAAAGTGGCTATATATATAGAAAACCTTGAGGATTCCATAAAAATATATTAGAACTAAGAGATAATTTCAACGAGCTTGTAGGATAAAATATACAAGGCCAATTTATTTCTACACACTTCCAATGAACAATTGGAAAAAGAAAGAAAATTACATTTACATCAAAAGAGAAAAATATGTAGGTTAAATTTAACAAAAGTAATGCAAAATCTATACTATGAAAGCTCTGAAACTATAAAACACTGCTGAAAGAAAATAAAGACGATCTAAACAAAAGATGAAAAAATATCCCATGTTTACAGATCTAATCTGAAGACTCAATATTGTCAAGATGACAATACACCTCAAATTGATCTGGCAATTCAATTCAAACTCAGCTGGATTTTTTGCAGAAATTGACAAATGTATCCCAAAAATCATGTAGGAATTGAAGGGGTCCAGAAGAGGTAAAACAATTTTGAAAAAGAGGAACACAGTTGGGAGTCTCATATTTTCCAATTTCAAAATTTACTACAAAGCAATAGTAATCCAAACAATGTGATAGTGACGTAAGCATAGTCATACGGATCAATGGGACAGAGTCCAGAAACAAACCCATATATTTATGATCAATAGATTTTCACCGGGGTGTCAAGGCCATTAAAATGAGGAAAGAATAGTCTTTCTAACAAATAGTGATGGCATAATTGAATGCTCACACACCAAAGAATGGATTTGGATTCTTATGCCATATACAAAAGCATTTCCCTGGTGGCTCAGATGGTAAGAATCTGCCTGTAATGCAGGAGACCCCAGTTCAATTCCTGGGTCAGGAAAATTCCCCTGGAGAAGGGAGTGGCTACACACCCTAGTATTCTGACTTGGAGAGTTCCATGGACTGTATAGTCCATGGGGTCGCAAAGAGTCAGATACAACTCAGTGACTTTCACTTTCACTTTCGACCCCATGGACTGTAGCCCACCAGCCTCTTCTGTCCATGGAATTCTCCAGGTAAGAATACTGGAGTGGGTAGCCATTCCCTTCTCCAGGGGATTTTCCTGACCCAGGGATCGAACCGGGGTCTCCTGTATTACAGGCAGATTCTTTACGATCTGAGCCACCAGGGAAATCCCTTTGTATATGGCATAAGAATCCAAATCCATTCTTTGGTATGTGGGTATTCAATCATGCCAGCACTGTTTGTTAAAAAGGACTATTCTTTCCCCATTAGTGGCCTTGGCACCCTGGTGAAAATCTATTGATCATAAATATATGGGTTTGCTTCTGGACTCTGCCCCACTGACCTGTATGACTATGCTTACGTCACTGCAACAGTGTTTGGATTACTATTGCTTTGTTGTAAATTTTGAAATTGGAAAATATGAGACTCCCAACTGTGTTCTTCTTTTTCAAAATTGTTTTACTTCTTCTGCAAAGAGTTGCCATATACAAAATATAACTCAAAATAGATAAAAATAAAAGTTAAAACTTCTACAGTTCTTAGAAACAAACACAGAAATAAGTCTTCATGACTAGGGATTTAGCACTGTTTTCTTAGATGTGACACCAAAAGCACAAATTATCAAAGAAAAACTAGATATTGGATTTCATAAAAATTAAAAACTTTGTTCATCAAAAGGTCTTATTGAAAAAGTAAAAATGCAAATCAGAGAATGGGAGAAAATATTTACAAATCATATATCTGAATAGACACTCTTGAATCGAGAGTATACAAAGAATTCCTATAACTCAGTAATAAAAAGGCAAATACCCAATTAAAAATGAGCAAAGCTTCTGAACAGATGATTCTCCAAGAAAATTATGTACATAGTCAACAGTCATAGGAAAAGTTGCTCAACATCTCTAGCTATCAGGGAAATACAAATCAAAACCACACACAGGTAGTATTGCACACATTAGGATGGTTATAATCAAAAAATCAGATTAAAACAAGTGTTGGCAGGAATGAAAGAATCGGGACCCTAAGGTACTTCTGGTAAAAATTTCAAAACAGTTCCTCAAAATGTTAAAAATAGAGTTGTCATTTAACCCAGCAATCCCAATCACTGTAATCCAAACAGGGATGCAATCATTACTCAGATAAGAATTAGGATATTTTCATGTGAAAAATCAGAGATTTCGGGGAGCATTAAGAGTACTTTGCACCCTCCTGGTTTGTAAGACTGCCTGTTGCTCTACTGGGGAATCTTTGGTGGTCCTGAAAAGCTACTCAAGAAGGACAGTAAAAAAAGGGTATACCCAGTCACTTAACTTCTGTTCCTTAGTATCTTCATGTATAAAAAGGAAGGTTTTACAAAAATCCCTATCAAGGTTTTTCTGAGAATTAAGTTAAAGGACAGTACAATCATACAACAAATAGTTTTTTTTCTTATTCTACCCATGGAGCTACTTCACAGTCAATCTATTCAAGTCATACTGACAGAGGACATCATTTTCCAGAGGTTCTGCCAGGGTCCACGCCTGGACACCTTCCTCAGTGACTCTTAGCGAGACATTCAAACACTTAAACAAAAAGAACTCCAAGTTCAATTTCAAACCCTTAGCAAGGTGCGTTCATGTCTAAAGCCTATTTGGGAACCCACAGCCTTAACTGTGATCTACAATTCTGTGAGTTCTGTAGAGAATAAAAAGTTCCGGCATCTTCAGGCACCGACATCAATCCATGTGGAAAGATTCTATAATCCGGAATCAATATTTGAAGCCATCTGCTGAACCACAGTGTGCAGGAAGCTATTCTAGTTGACATGGGGCATTTTAACTGAATCAACCCAATTATCACTAATTCTTAAATAACTCCCAGCAGTAAAGTAATCTGTAGATTACACACTGCAAATTCCATTAATATTAAAAGTCAATCTGAGAATCCACAGGCAGGAAATCACACAATTTACAGATTTGGTATCTGATTTTGATCCTATCAAATCCTCTAAAGAAGTTGGAATTAAGCCCTGCTCTAAGACCTGTTTAATGATATTCAGGTTTTTACCTGAATATTTTTAGGTTTTCATATTGAACCTGCATCTCCTGCACTGGCAGGCAGATTATGGACTGAGCCACCTGAGAAGCTTACATATATAAAGGAGCTCATAAGACAAAAAGGAAAAGTTGCTTTTCGTTCTAGGTCAGACACCTGGATGACATGGAATCATTAGATAAGTCATAGAGGTGACAGAGTTATCCTGATTTTGAAATAAGGAAGCAGTAGAAAAATAAGCCTATGATTTGTGAATAGGTACAAAGGGACCAATCCCAGAAAAGACAATTGGCTGGGGAGGCAAAAAAGCGAAATGACTGGAGAGGCGAGAAAGAATAAAGGAGTATCTCTAGGAAAAAGTTATTTCTAAGAGACACCACAGAAAAGAGTGAAAGGAGAAATTCAAAGAGAAAAACTAGCACCTTGGTGATCCAATGAAAAAAATAGATCCTTAGTAAGTCTTGTGAATAAAATTTGGCATTTGTTTTCAAGTACTGTAGAAATGGTAGGGTGGTGGAGGCGGTTTCCGAAAGAGACAAAGTTTGGAAAAAAACTGCAATTACCACCGTGTAGTTCTTGAGTTCTGCTATGTGTCTGATACTGGAATAGATTCTTCACTGTGGTTGGAGAGTTATAGAAGATGGTTATTCCCTTATTTCTATCAGGATCTTACAAAAGTTTTTTCAGAAACAAAAATATTAGGTAATAGTTTGTGTATGATGAATATAAAACAACCAGAAAGAAGAATTCAACACCAGATATGTGGCCCTAACTCTAAGAAAGGTGGGAGTTCAAAATCAGAAAATGGCAGTGTGAGCTGGAAGGGCCAAAGATGGGCTCTTGAAGGCAGTCTGCTCACAGGCATAGGGGAGAGTGGAATGCTGGGAAGATGAGAGGTTTGTTCTCAGAGAGGCTCAAAGCACAGCTGTTGGCAGGAGCTAGGGACAGCTGGTGCATATAAGCAAGGGTTATAAGGCATATAAGCATATCAGAGAGAGAGAAACACAGCTGAAAAGTTTATACTCCTGAGCCAGGATTGAGGTTCTTGATTGAGCCAGCAGCATTTGCTTGAGGAGGAAGGCAACGGGAAATTCACACCATACCATGCTGAGTAGGCGAATGATATGGCCATGGTGATTGCCTGTTTTGATGGTCATAAAACAGATTCCTTGAAGAACTATTAAAGGCTTGGGGATTACTTGCGAGGTAAGACAGAAAACCAGAGATGAGACACCAAAATGATTCACAAACCAGAAATGCAGGTATGGAATTCAGAAGAGAGTTTGGGGCTAGACATGCAAAACTAAAAATTATCATTTTCATTTTTCTTTTTTTTTGTTCTCTTGGTGTCTTTTCATGTCCTGTTCATCCCTCAAGGCACTTGACTTACTTACATACAAAAGAGCAAAAATGAAATCAATTAAGAATTCAGCAGAAATAAGAACCTTTTAAAAATCTATAAACTATAATAACTACTATTTATTGAGCACTTACTTTGTGCCACACATTCTGACAAACACTTTACACCTTAACTCATTTTATCTTCATACTGTGATGAAAAGGGAATTATCCTTACAGACCCCATTTCACAATAAATGTCATTATAAACATATTGAATATCCTCTGAAACTAAGTTTCTTCTGTGAAACAAATTGAAGCCTTGTAACTGCTGACACAAATCTCAGCCAGTGCTTGAATTCATGTTTATATCAATTCTTTCATCTTTGTCTTCCAACTTCTATGTGGTAAGACAAAAAATTTCAGATTCTGTCGTTTTAGTATAAATACCTCAACTAAAGTTATGCTGTGTTACACACTTCAAGTTTTCAGTTATCAAATACATGAACATATATCCCAAGTAAATACATAACTATATAAAACACAGTTGGGTTACCCTGGAGCAGAGACTGGTTTTACGAATAACAGTTGCCCTAGAAGTGACAATGTTTATGGAGATGGAGAAGAACTCCTATATGACTAATAAATCCCTCTCATTGTGGTGTATGCCTAGATCCTCAAAATGGCTCTTCTGACAGCTCAGTTTTCCCCAAACATTAGTTATGATACTCTGAACAGATTTTAGGAAGCCAGCTCTTGATGGTACAACACGGCTAGGAATCCTTGGCAGGGCTTTTCCCACCAAGACCCTGTCAAAAGTATCTCACACTGAATTTGTGGAGGGCATGGAATTTCTGGAGCTTCTGCACAAAGTCCTCTAGACTTCAAAGAAGCTAGCGATTCTGTAGCCTTAGAGAGTAGGGTTTCAGTACTTCATCAGGATAAGACTAAAGAAGAGACATGCAGAGGGACCCCTAGGCATGCTTTCTGGGAGCATTGTAAATACATAATCCTAACTTTCCATCACAAAGGTTGGCTTGTGATGTTAACGTTTATTCCCATTGGGATCAAATTGTCCACAGATTTATACCTGAAAGCCACTATTTCAATCACACTTGGTAAAGATTACCAATTACAACTTATATATACTTTTGCAAAATCTGTCTCTGATTTAGTTCCAGTATTACCAACATTCCAGAAATTTCTATTGCTATCACTCTAATAGACATTATTCCAAAAGAAAACAACACTGATAAAATAAATTTCACTGAATTTAGGTACAAATTTCCATCTTACTGAGATAGCAATAACAAAATTTGTTTCCTAGAATCAGAATCTCCTATCAACCATCTCTTATCCTATGAAAAAAGTTAACTAAATTTAAAATTCAACTTAAGGAAGGAGATAAGCTATATCTCATAGCTTGAATTTTCTAGATTATTTTCCCTTTACCTTTGTGAAAAATGTAAATTGTTAGTATCTGAAATTATGGTTTAGAAAACACATGTA
This sequence comes from Bos taurus, assembly GCF_002263795.3. Taxonomy (NCBI): domain Eukaryota; kingdom Metazoa; phylum Chordata; class Mammalia; order Artiodactyla; family Bovidae; genus Bos; species Bos taurus. Next base: position 83,380,665 of record NC_037334.1, on the reverse strand, counting down.
TCAATCTTAAATAACAGTCATAATAAGAATATGAATAATAAGAAGGTTAAGATGCTAGAGAACCACACTAAAGAAACCTTCTTGGAAATCAGGCTATCCTATTCACATTTAGGACACCAGGCAAATATAAGCTGCTTATTTTCTAGCTTTCGGTCACTGAGGTTGTTTATTCAATTCATAGAATCAGAGAATTTAATTATGTTGGGAGGGACTATGGAAATTTTCTAGTCCAACCTCCTCATTTTAAGCATAAGAAAATTGAGATCATTCTTTTACGGGTACCCAGCTAAAATTAAATGTATAACTCAATGCGATACCTCTATTTATATATTGAGGCCTCTAAGATAGCTATTGTTACAAGTGAACTTCCATTTCAAAAGTCACAGAAACTTCTGCTCCATGTGTCTTATAATAAAATTATTATGTCCTTAGGTAACATTGCCAGAAGAGACCTCAAACTTACTATCTCTAAGAGTCTCACTCTGTCACTGAGGAGGAAATGACGATGCCAGAATCAATCAGGCTCTAAGAATCTCTAAAGCAAGGCTTATATCTTACCTGACTTCATAGTTCTAACAAGCAGAGCATCTATCACACAGTGGGTGTTTTGTATTTTTTTTTTTTTTGCGTGCTGATTGATTGAATGAATAAATGATTGCTTTAAAAATTAGTGTAGCAATATTGCTTTAAATATTTGTAATTAACCTCCAATTAAAAAAATAAATTTATATTAAAAAAATAAATATTAGTGTAACAAAGTGAACACAAGGAGAAGCAAACCATGAAAATCCTTCCTTGGCTAGTTTGTGTCATTCAGTTGCACTTTGGGATGTTTATCAGCACTTGGATTCACAGTGGTTTGTCATCACAGGACTTTACCTGAAGTCCTTACAAGAATAGGTACCGCCCTTACAGGCTTCTATTCTTAATTCTCTAAAAATGTATTGGAAACGTTCCAGTGGCAGCATGACTGAAAGCAAACCTGCCATTAACTAAAGACATTTCAAACCTACATAACCATTTACACAACCCTCCTTCTCTTTCCACTTTAATTTAAGCTTATTTTACCACAGAATCATACGGTTATTTAAACTAAACGTTGCTGTTTGGAATCCAAACAAGCATGGAGACTCACTCTATCCCCACGTGCTCCCAGTGTTTCCTCGATTTTCTCGGGTCAAATGAAGCTATAGAAATGTGAACATCTTACCATCCAGATGGTCCACGTAACAATACACATCGTAAGTTTCATGAGGAGCACGGAATCCGTAGGTCCGGACTCCTTCCTTCCCCATCATGTCTCCATAGCAGCCTTCTCGGGGAACCCGGATGGGATACCTGGGAAAATAAAGGACTAGGAAGTAGCACTATATTCTCACTCCCCACGTGATGAACTAAAGCCGGTAGCCCCCAGACCACTCACCTAACAGTCTGATCTGACAGCCAGCCTGCATCACACTGCTCAAAACCATCTTCATAGGCGGCATGCAGCTGCTCTGGGGTGGCTATGACGGCCCCGATGTCCACACAAGCCTTCTGTGCCATCTCAAAGTTCAGGGTGTACCTGCTGGTTGCCGCCCTGTAGTGAAACACAACCCCTGCAAAGATAGCAGCGAACAATTACAGGCGAGTTCAGCTCTCCCCTCGTACTGTGCAGTTTCTCATTGGAGCAGTATGTCAAATGACTCGCTAACACGGTCTTAAGACCATGACAATCTTTTATTTTTACTTCATATAGCATTATGCAAAATCATGGTGATCTGAGGAACCCCAGAAATGCTATTCACTCAGGTATCCCATTCTGCTCCATTAAAGTTTCCTAGTCAGGAGTTTTCTGTTCCCATGGAAACCGTCTGAAAAAAAGATTTAAGTCGCTAAATCCCATATGGTGACTAGTGGTCCTAATTATAGGTAGTATTCAGGCTATCATGGCTTCCCAGGTGCTTCAATGGATAAACAATCTGCCTGCAATGCAGGAGATGCAGGTTCAATCCCTGGGTAGGGAAGATTCCCTGGAGGAGGGCATGGCAACCAACTGCCAGTATTCTTGGCTGGAGAATCCCATGGACAGAGGAGCCTGGCGGGCTATAGTCCATGGGGTTGCAAAACAATCTGGCACGGCTGAAGCAACTGAGCATGCGCGCACAGGCTATCAGGGGACCACGGACGACTAAAGGCAGTAGGTGCTGCAGGAGACACAAAGAGTTAAGGAGGTCACGAGATCAACTCCTCTCCATGTTTGTACTCAGGGCCAACTCAATAGAAGCATATAGAACCTTCACCAATACCACTTCCTCCAGACATGAAATATTGTGGTATTTACTTACCGAGACAATATATTATAATGGAAAAGACACTAGAGTATATAAGAGAAGGCCTATTCTAATTCCTGATTTGCTCCTTAATCATATATAAGCCTTAATTTCCTCCTCTATAAAGTATACCTAACAGTGCTTATGCTGTTTTATTGAAATGAAGATCAAATTAGATAAAGAATTTTAAAGTATCTTAAAATGTTGGATAGGCTACTATAATAAATGTTTATCATATTCACTAACTGATCTGCATAATGTAGAATCTCCACTTTGACAGGTAAAATGTATGATTTTTATCCCAAAGAAGGCCTGAAATAAAGTTCTCCAGACTCCCGCGGGTAGAAGCCAGGCATCCTGATATGCGCTTCAAATTCCACTTTGTCGTATTTTAGGAGTTGCATAAACTAGTGGTTCTTGAACTGTGTTTCAGGGTCAAAGAACTGTCAAAAGCCTGAGGAAAGAGCAACTGAGGGGGTGAAGCTTGGGGCCCTCCTCCCACTTGAGCAAGGGCATCTCCATTTTTAACTGGAGTAAATATGGTGACTCATTTTCATCAGACAGCAAAGTGAGTCAAGCTAATGTGCCTAGGAAATCACTGGAAAATAGAAATTGGAGTAATTGGGTTTTATGGGTGAGATTTTATTGTCATATCATTTAACACCACATATTTATTATGTGGAATTAATTTTGGTTTCCAAGATATCTTTCACTTTCCTTTTATTCCTAGTAATTTCTTAGAGTTGACAACAGCCTCCCTCCGTCTCTCTCTCTCTCACACACACACAGCTTGACTTCTAGCTATTAAATTGTTTTCCACATGCCTATCCTCGCTTCTGTCTTCCAAAACAGGTATGTGCCAATAAAGCATCTACAGGGGACAGACTAGGCATGTCATCAATAAGCACCTCTGATCAGTGTCAATACAAAAAGGCCTGCACAGGTACCAAGTGGATGCACTGACAACTAATACTTATTTCCCATTTCTGATATTTCAAAGAACAAAAAAACAAAAAAACAGCGAATGCTTTTCATAAAATCTATACCTTTACAGAACAACTTTAACATTTCCAGGAAGTATATATAGTCCTATAAGTATGTTTATAATGATCTCTAAGACTTGAGCAAGACTTTGCATGGTTTTAAATTAGTCTTCTGCTGATCAAAGCTTCAAAGAGCCTTCTTGGTAATTAAAAATCTTCCTAGTGCACTGAGGACTGGCAGTAAGGGGGCACAAAGGGGCCTCCATGACCAAGGCAGGGAATATCAGGCTGTATAAGTATCTATAATTGCTGGATAATTTGAAGACCTCATGGGGCTAAGGAGATTAAGTGGAGAATTTTCATTGTTTCAGAGAGGCAAGGGGCAAATCCACTGCTAATTCTTTAATGATGAAGATTTAAGAAGTTGTTAAACTTCTGGGATTTAATATATATATATAATATACGTATAATGCGTATCTAAGTTTATATATTTTATTTATATATATATAATGTTAGATTACACAAAAAGAGGAAGAGATATATCAGTAGAAAAAACAATCCAAGACTAATCAAAGTAAATGATAAAAAAAATTAAGAGCAAAGAGCCCAGGGTGTTCAGTGGATGCCTGGAAAACATAAAAATAGATTTATAGAAGACAGGAATAGGATCTGAATGGGAAAGGATGTTCAGAAAATTAATCTGTCACATCTGAAATTCAGAGTATTTCCTTTTGGCTACACAAGAAAGAGTTTTAATAAAACCCTTTGTATATGTTTCTGAAAGGTAAATATTTTATAGGGAAATGGAGGGTTGGAAGAAAAATCTGTTCCATCATGTCTGGGTATGAGAATTTTGCTTAATAACTTGCCAAAATATTCTGCTTCCAGGAGCTGTGGCATTATGTGTGTACCCAATTAAAGCAATTTTTCTTTGCTTTGTCTCCTAACTTAAATTCAAATGACATACAAACTACCACTGAAAGGGGGCTGAAACTAAAATGTCTCATCGCAAGACAGTGGGTGACTAGTGTACTGACCTTAAAAAAATACACCGAATTCTTGTTTTGATCCAATTCAAATGTTTGTTGAGTCCTTGCCTTTTCAAAGCACTATGATATTAATATATACCATGGACTTATTAGGTGCCTTATTTATTCAATGTAAGTTAAGATATAACTTATATTTCTTAAAAGCAAACTCAAACATTTTAATAATCATGCTAGGAGAGTGAGAAAAAGGGTTTGTGTGTGTGTGTGTGTATGTATATATGTGTATATGTGTGTTTATGTATGCACGTGAGTATACATGCACATATGCACATATTTAAAAAAATTAAACTGTAGATCAGCCTTTGCAGTCTTCAAAAATAATTGCTGATAGGTCTCAATAATGAAGTAATGATTCTTGAGCTATATACCATGTCTTGAGGTATTCATTATATCTGGTATAAAGTCACCTTCCTTGACTCCTGACCAATTAACAGCTCATTTTTAGTAACAGACATGGACTATTGGGTCGATTGGTGTGTGTTTTCCCTCTGTTCAAACCCTGAGCAATGGCTACTTTTGAATCTTGTTTCACCACACTTCTGAACCAGGTATCCTGTAGTACCAGCTTCTTCTAGATTCGCAAGCCTTACCCTCCACGGTCAGTGACACCGTGTCCTGTGTGTCTTCAATCCCGTACATGACGTCACAGCGGTAGCGGCCTGCATCACTGGCCAGCAGTTTGACCATGGTGAGTGAGGCATCGCCCACATCCTCGGGATGTGTAGGCACCGACACTCTCCCTTTGTAGTCTTGACCGATCTTGATATTCCCATTTTGGGCCACGAGAACAGTAGTCTCCTTTAAATCTTTTCCCGTCTTGTCCAATTCAATCTTAGACCATTTGATTCGCAGAAATTCACTGGTGGTGTTATAACTGGGTGGTAAGGTAGGCATGGTTGAGAAATGACAAGGTAGGTTGACTTTTCCAGAGAGGGAGCCCTTAACAGGTGGGCTTTTTTCCATGTTGACTACAAGAAAAAGAAAATACAAAATCTACAAGCTGAGTCTATTAAATAAGTGAAAGGATAAGAACCATTACAGGGATTTGGTTACATCTTCAGTATGTAAAATAATAAGGATGATTTTATATACAGAGAATAGTATATCATTTCAATAATGTTTTATAACAAAGACAGGAATTAATAATGCTCATTAAAAGTTGTTTTTGTTTTTATTTTTTAAAGTTTTTATTTTATACTGGAGTATAGCTGGTCAACAACATTGTGATAGTTTCAGGTGGACAGCAAAGTACACAGCCAACATATACATGTATCCACTCTCCCCAAACTCCCCTCCTATCCAGGCTGCCACATAATACTGAGCAGAGTTCTCTGTGCGATACAGTAGGACCTTGTTGGCTCCCATTTTAATTATAGCAGTGTGTATATGTCAATCCCAAACTCCCTATCACTTTCCCCCATGCCAAGCAAAAGTTCATTCTCTAGTCTGCGAGTCTGCTTCTGTTTTATAAATAAGTTCATTTGTATAATTTCTTTTTAGATTCCATATACACCCTCATCCGGATATATTTATAACACTTTTCTTATACGATATTTCTCCTTCTCTGTCTGATTTCACTAACTTGGACAATCTCTAGGCCCATCCATGTTGCTGCAAATGGATAATGCTCATTTTTAGGTGCTAAAATATGAGCATTCATTTTAAAGTTTTTGTAACTTAGATTTTAACATGAACAAAACAAGTGATAAAATAAGGCCATTGTAGGAAGGCAAGAAATCAAGGGTGGGAGGAACCTAGACTAAGCAATACAGGTTAAAAAGCAGATTTAAGTCAACAGGTGAGAAGAAGAAAAATGATTAAGATAACTACCACATTACTTTAGAGGAAATGAAAACAACTTCAGGAGGAAGTGAAAATTATCAAAAGTATTTCAGTAGACTGGAGCAGGGAAATGTCTAACACTTGAAGGACCCACTATGGTTCAGTGAATCAAAGGCTTTCATCGTAATGACAAATCCAGCTGCAGTCGCTTTGCAGCGAAACATTACCTCTCCATTATATCCTGGGGGGTAATGTTGGCTTCTGTTCACCTAACCCTCCTAAGCCTGGCTTCCCAGGTGGCTCAGTGGTAAAGAATCCGCCTACAATACAGGAGATGTGGGTTTGATCCCTGGGTCGGGAAGATCCCCTGGCGGAGGGCATAGCAACCCAGTCCAGCATTCTTGCCTGGAGAATCCCATGAACAGAGGAGCCCCGCGGGTTACAGTCCATAGGGTCGCAAGAGTCTGACATGACTGAGTGACTGAATATGCACACATGCAACCCTTCTAAAGTATTAATCTACAGAATGCCTTTCTGCTTAAGCCCTTAAACTTTTAATGAGAAAGAACACTTCAACTATAATTTAACACCATTACATGCAAATAAAATAAATAAAAACCCACATTCTTTCACTTATATAGGGATCTATACCTCTCCTCCCCATCTTGCACCCATCTCCCAGTCTCTCCTAGTTGGCGAGACAATGTGTTGGTTCAGTTCAGTAATAGAATATAAATTATAGTGCGCAGAGAACTCCCAGTTCATGCAAATATGATGAACAGTAATAGTAACCTCTAGGTGGAGTAAAATAATATTTCTTAATTGACAAAATAATATGTAGCTAACACTTGGTATGTTAGTGGTTAAAGGCATTAGTAACACATGTCTCAATATGAACATGCATTAGAAATGATACAGATGCTAAAGACTAAAATTTAACTTCAAAAGGACTGGATCCCATTAAGCAGCTAAAGACAACAAAAAGATATTTTGTACTTTTTTTTTATTTTGGCAGAGAATAGGGGTCCTGAGAATGGGGTCACAAAGAGTTGGACACAACTGAGCAACTGAACTAAACTGAACTGAGGAGTCCTGAGAAGGAAAGAGGTGAGAATTTTATGAACTAAAAATGTCTTAATTTGTACCCATCGTATGTTCTAGGAATTCCTATATTCCTTTCTGAAAATGATTAAACTCACAAATAAAAGATGGCTTTTTAAAGGGAGAATAAACATCTTTACCATTGACATCAATTGTGGTATAAATTTATAAGACTCTTTGATTCAGCCCAATCAATTCAATTGGGAGGTTTTTTACACTTAGAGCATTTCTCCAGAACTGTGCTGTAATGAAAAGATATATTGGAACAATATAATGTCAAAAGGTAATTTTCCAAGAGTTATTTATTGTTCTGGATATTTACAGATGCAAGAGAATTAAAAGCTGCAGTTGTATGTAAATATATATTCATGGAGAATCCAGTCTTATCAACAAGATTAACAAAAAGCTGTGTGGCCAAGTCTTTTGTGTATGAAATCTTGGGTCTTAATGCACTGGGTAATGAGAACTAAGTTTATCAAATACAAATATTTTAAGAAAGAAATTTAGTAGCACAGAGGATAATGTTTATCGGCTATGCATGTTAAAAAAAAATGCTACCTGCAAGAACTTGTCTGAAATTCTGACAGTGCAAGAAATAAAAACGAATGCTTACAACAGTTCACCATTCAAGTTTGTGGTCTAAATGAATACTGTAAGGGAGAGCACTCCAAATAATGAATAATCAATTATGCTTCATTCTATGTCAGTAAATTCTGCAGAGCAAGAATGATGCAAATTCTATCTACAAAATTTAATCAAACACACACAGACCTTGGCCTAGAAGTGCCAGAGTGAGACTAGGGGAATTTATCGCCCTTTCAAGTATTAATATCACTCCCTCATTCATTCATTTACTTGTGACTGTGCATGACTCTGTTTATTATATTAGAGGAATATCCGAATAACAGAGTCAGTGGTAAATAATCCATATGAAAGATATTGTTAAATCAAAGAGTTCCTTATGCATTAAAATAAAGCCAATAACCAAGAGACAAAGTGCTCATTAATTACTCACCTTTCAAGTGCCTAGACTTACATAGAAAAACCCTTAAGATGAGAGTACTTGTGTTGACCCAACTAGCTATTACTCTGTGCTTCACTGTGAACTTGGCAAATATATTTCATATGTATCTTACATTTTCAACTTCGTCCCTTTGAAAAAATGAAGCTTCTTCTGAAATTAGCCCCAAACTAATGATATTGCTTAATAGTGATCACCAATTTACAAAAAGCCTGATGCCTGGGGTAAAGTACAGGACACTGGTTGAGAGCATGGACAGTGGAACCAGATTGCCTGGGCTCACCTCCAGGCTCCATCACTAAATTGCTGTGTGATCTTCTACATTAGCTATGTTGATAAATCTTTTGGTACTATTGTTTCCTCATTTGCCAGCTGGGGAGAATAAAGCACGTGTCTCATGGAAGAGTTAAGATTAAAAAAGGTTAACAAAGTAAAATACTTAGAAGAAAGCCCAACATGTAGAAATTACTCAATATTGTTAGTGGTTATTACTATTTAAAATATCATCAAGGAGCTATACCATAAGCATTAGTTTCCCTATTATTTGTGTGAGTTCTTTCTTTAAGTGAAAGGGTGATGGTCCTGTTTCTCAAAGTCCTCCTGCTACTTTCTCTGTAATTTCCTTCTATTACAACCCAACCAAATCAACCCCCTTTTCTCCATCTCTTTTCTGTGTCCTCCCTCTTCACTCAATGCTGTTGTCCTTTCCTCTCTGTCACCTTTACTTCCTAGAAATGCTGAAGAGGACATCTTCTTGGCCATTGGATTGGTGGAGCCTAGACTCTGATGGCCATCCAAGTCATTCATTGTGGTATTCACTCATTATTTATTTATTCATTCACTTATTCACTCAAGCATAAATTGATTAAGTGCGAGCAGTGTGTCAGGAACTCTACTAGAAGAGAAAAAAAAAAAAAACAGCTCTCTTGAAGTCACAGTCTGCCTGGGAAAAAAAACAAAGAATAACTTATCCTCAATGAGTGGTATGGACTATAATAGCTGTCACAGGACAGGGGACAATGAGAACGTAGAGAAAGGGCTTTAAAACTGCCTGGAAACAATCTGGGGGATGAGAGGTGGGAGCCATCTCAGAAGTCAGCTCATCCTTGATTCCTCTCTCACCCTCACCACACCACATCCCATCCATGCGTTGGTCCTAATCCTCCATCTCCACCTATCCAGTTCACTTCCCTCCAGCTCTCCTGCCCCCACGTGATACAAGTGCCCCATCTCACACACGGGTGATCACAATAACCTCCTAAGTCATCTCCCTGGGGCCGCTCTTTCTCTCCTACAGTCAAACCAACGTAGAACAGCAAACATGGAACCTGGGAAGTATTCATCGACTTACCTTTCACTGGCTGAAAGCCTTTAGTGCTTCCTGGGAATAAAATCCATTTCTAAAGCTTACAATGCTTACATGGATAAGAAGTGTATCAGTGGTAAAGCTCACACACTCCTGGGACAGCCTTGGTTCTTCTCCCAGTTCTGCTACTTACTAGTCTTGTGACTTTGAGCAAGTCACTTAGGTTCTCTGGATCTCAGTTTCCTCTATGGATAGTGAATGTTTCAATAAGCTAATGTTAAGTATTAAAACTGTTCCTGGCTCATAGGAAGCTCCTTCTTAAAAAAAAATAATAATAATTTGTGTATAGTTGCTTTACAATGTTGTGTTAGTTTCTGCTGAAAAGTGAATCAGTTACTCCTATACACATATCTGCTCTCTTTTGGATTTCCTCTCTGTTGAGGTCATCACAGAGCATTGAGTGGAATTCTCTATGCTTTACAGAGGCTTCTCATGAGTTATCCATTTTATACATGGTAGTGTGTATATATTGGTCCCAATCTCCCAATTCATGCCACCCCCTTGGTGTCCACCCAGATTTGCAAAGTAGAAATAGAGACATGGGGGTGCAGCAGAAAAATAAACATAGGAAGCTCTTTTCTGAGTGTCAGATAGTGTTTCTATTTACATGAGCTGATTTCTGCCTATCTCTCTATCTAGATCTCCTACTTTTCCCTTGATCACTGCTCTCCAACTGCAGTGACCTTTCTATTGCTCAAACACACTACCTAACTTGGGCCAGATCTTAGCTGGCTGGCTCCTTCTCGTCATTCCCACGTCAGTGTTAAGGATTACTTTCTCAAAGACGCCTTACCACCTCCCCTGCCCCCACCCTAAGACACTTTCTAGGTCGTCACTCTGCTTTATTTTCATCAGTTCAGAAGTACTGGGATTGTTGGTTTACATGTTTATTGCCTACCTCATGTAACTAAGGAGATTAGGCTTAATGAAATCTAAAACAATGTATGACTCATCCACTGATATATCCCTGGAGACCCAGACTAAGCCATAGCACGTAGAATCTGTTCAAACAATACTGTCAATGGATAGATAAATGGATGGATAGGAAGGATGGATGAATAAATAGGTTGAGTGACACAAGTTCTGAATCTTAAGAATGAACTGAAGTGGAACTGTAGAGGACAAAAGAAGGCACTGCTAAGCAGAAGGAACTGCATTGGGGCAGGGGAAGGGAAACAAGGTGTAAGGAAAAAAATAGGGAATAAGAATGGAAATTATAAATTATTTCAGACTCTGTAGCAGGCAGTGAGTGTGAGAAAGAAGCAGAAGCTGAGTCTAGAGAGACCCTTGATGGGAGCAGGTCACTGATACTCAGCACAGATTCTTTCTTCATGGACCAAGAATCTACAAATTTGGAATCACAAAACTCTCATTAGGCGGACATATAATTTAAAGCTAAGAAAACAGTGCATGTTTACTTATCCAGTTACAAAGGAGAAAGAGAGAGAGAGAAGAAAAGAGAAAAAGAAAGAAATGGAGGTAGGGGTAAAAACTTGTCTATCAGTTATCTTGTCTATCTATATCTTATTGATTTCTTTCAAATTGTATCCCTCTGAAAGCTCAATAGTCTTTTTTTCAATGTAGAAAAGCCTTTGAGTGGTGTCAAAAAGAGTGGAACCTTAAAATATGCCCAGCCACTCAAATGAGCCTTTTTGCGCAGTCTGAAAGTAATCTGGTAAGTTACTGAAAGCCCACTTTCTTCTTTAGCATCCTGTTCATTATTTTGTTATAACTGATTTATTTAAAACCACTGTTTTCAGCCTAATGATATTTTAGCTAAAAGTCTTCAGCAACGAATAAATAAAAAATTCATCCTTTATTTTAATGATTCCATAATCACATTCCATGCCCCAATACTTTAATTTTTATTTCAATTAGTCCTAAAAAATGATTACCACACTCACCTTTCTGTAGTGCATGGGCTGCTATTAAGGTGGAGCACATCCATAAGATGCTCTTTATATTTATCAGCATCTTGTCCTAGAAATGAAGATAAACACAAAGGAAATCATAAGCACTCAGGCTTGTGGGAGGCCATACGTCACATGCTTTTTGTACCTTGTATGTAACAAGAGTACAAGAAGCTGCTCCTCTTGGGTTGTAAACACAGGAGGAGACTTGCAATACGAGAAGTTGTCCCAACACTTTAATTATTAGTTTGACTCTCACCCAATGTGGTCGTTACCAAAATAATTCCAGAACCCAAACTGGGGACATATAACAATGTGGATGTGTGGGGCAACCGCAGTGGGGTAGGCTGTTGGAAGAACAATATAGACCACAGCCTAAGTAACGAGCGGCTAGCAACTGGAACAAGGAGGGACGGGCGACCACAAAACCTATTTAGAAACAGGAAGCTGATCATAGATGGAGCAAGAGAAGATGGGGAAGCAGTTGGGAGACATGTGGAAAGAAAGGGATTTGCACCAAATGTGAAGTGTGTGGAAACCCATTGCTGATTCATGCACATGGTACCAGGACAGAGAATAAGGATCTCAGCAGGCTTTTTAAAGCACAGACTCAATTTAGTTTCTAGGAGGCTGAGCAAACAAAATAAATGTATTATAAGGAGCTGTTAATTACAGAAAAGGCCAATGCTTGCCATGAGTTTTAAAGTAGTTCCAATGGTCTGAAGGGTAAAGAATGAAAGAAAACACCCTGTACTGAGAGTCAATAAACCCTGCCCTGGCTTTGCCATTAATTTATTGTGTGAATTTGGGGAAGACATTTAACAAATCTGGGTCTCAGAATGATCCCTTCGAGCTCACATTTCCCTGCTGTTATAACTATGAGGAGGATAAGCATCATTGTTGGGGACCATCTAGAAATCAAAGAGCTAAGCTCAAAACAAGCACAGAAGACTATTTGATCTCAACAGCTGTTTCCTCCCCAGTTACATTTAGAACTGCTCTATAACAGCCATCATTGGTTGGCTACCCAGTAGCCAACGTTCTCTCTTTTCTAACAAAACTTTGATTCCATTTTAATATCTACCCTCCTTCACATGGCCATACTTTGATGGAACCTGGGTCAAACCCCAGCCCAAATGGACGATCCTGTTTATTCCAAGCCAATTCAGTTCAGGTCAGTTCAGTTCAGTCACTCAGTTGTGGTCAACTCTTTGCGACCCCATGAGCTGCAGCACGCCAGGCCTCCCTGTCCATCACCAACTCCCAGAGTCCACCCAAACCCATGTCCACTGAGTCAGTGATGCCATCCAACCATCTCATCCTCTGTCGTCCCCTTCTCCTCCTGCCCTTAATCTTTCCCAGCATCAGGATCTTTTCAAATGAGTCAGCTCTTCGCATCAGGTGGCCAAAGTATTGGACTTTCAGCTTCAACATCAGTCCTTCAAATGAACACCCAGGACTGATCTCCTTTAGGATGGACTGGTTGGATCTCCTTGCAGTCCAGGGGACTCTCAAGAGTCTTCTCCAACACCACAGTTCAAAAGCATCAATTCTTTGGTGCTCAGCTTTCTTTATAGTCCAACTCTCACATCCATACATGACCACTGGTAAAACCATAGCCTTAACTAGACAGACCTTTGTTGGCAAAGTAATGTCTCTGCTTTTTCATATGCTATTAAGTTGGTCATAACTTTCCTTCCAAGCCAGTTACACAGGTCCTAGTTTGTGAAACTGTTGTGTCCATGTTGCACCCATGAGTATATAAGATACCCTCTGGGATGAAGCTGAGAAACAATCAGGAGAGGCAGGGCTGAAGTGCCCAGGCATTAGACCAACAGCTAGCCATACCCTTGAACTTTCTTTTATTAGATAATAAATTCCTTTATTATTTAAACCCAATAAAGTCAGGGCTTTTTGGTAGCCAATGTCACTGAAAGGCATCTTAACTGACACATATTTGAGTTGGTGCCCTATAACTTTCTCAGAAATTATCTAAATTCTGTACTATTTAGAAAACCTAGATTAAAATCTTGTAAGAATCCAAGTCCAATTTGGGCTCAAATTCAATTTAATAATTTACATCAGCTATTCCTCTTCCCTTGATATTCTTCTCCATTTAATTGCTTTACTTTATATAGCTTGAAATAAGTGTTAGAATCTTTCTAAAAGAAAATTATAAAATTCTAGATATTTCCTGAAGACCAATTTTTATCTAACACATTATATATCTCATATTTTCCATCAATGAACCATCTGACAAGTCACAATGAAAAGTATATAGCTGATAATCCTAAATTAACCTTGATAATTAAGCTTATTATTTACCATATAATCACTGAGATATGCTAATAAATGTTGTTACACACAAACTGGGAATTAGGTTTCTACTTTTCTGGATTTTTTTTACAAGATACCACAGCAAGCAGGAAGTGTACACCTATATCTCATTACCATATCAATATTTCAGGAAAAAAAATAAGATGTCAATTTCACATACCCTAAAGCTTCCACCAAAATGAAGCTTTAGATTGTATCATACAACACTATGAAGACAATGTACTCCATGAGTACTGAATCCAAATAAGAAACTTTTCTTCAATTGTGCTTACAAACAATAATTTATTATTCTCCTTCAAGAAAAATTTTTTCTCAAATTGTTTTTCTTTTTTTCAGAAAACATTTATAAGCTTAATGTTAAAAGTCTGGGCTCCATTGTCAAAGAGCCCTGAATTTGAGTTCTGAATTTTCTGCTTATACTCTGAGATTTGGGGTAAGTTACTAAACAGTATAATGAGAATTGATAAAACAATGCATATAAAATATAGCTTGGTGATACACAGTATATTCAGTACTCAGTATTTATTATTAAAATTCCTAATTCAAGCTTTCTACCAGTGAGAAGTTCCTGGTTTCATATCACTAGTAGTAAAAAGAATATTTAAAGCTCTTGGATTTGAAAATTATAACCTGGGTTATTACTATAACTTTGTACACCTTCATGCTCACAGTAAACTGTCCTATAATTTATCATTATGTCCTTTGAATCATTACTTAGAAATATGTTTTATCTCCTATGTAGAACAGTAGCTTTCTGAAAAGCAGAGTCAGTGTCATATTCAACTTATTAATTCCCACAATATTTCCACAGTGCCAGCTTCAGAGTAGTTGCTTTGAGGGAGGTTTGCTGACCAAATGCATGACCAACACCCCCTCATTTTCTATTCAGAAATACACTCTGAAGAGAAGCATCAACAATCTCTTTAAACATGGGTGAGTGGGCTAATTAACACATGAAATACAATTAACATTGGCCATGACTCAATAATATCTGATGTTTGCAATATCTGGAGTGTCAACATGTTGTAACAAAACCAGTGGAGAAGATGCAATCCTGACCAAGAATGGGTCTTCTGCATCACAATTTTCCACCCAAAGCAGATACTTAAAAGTCTAACTCTTTTATAAGGATACTCCATCCTTATAAAAGTGGCTTTTTTTTTTTTTAGGGAGAGGAGGAAGTAGTTCTTCATCTATTTAACAAGTATACTCATCACTTGCCCAAGTAAGACTGCCAGTAAGGCAAGGTTAGGGAAGGAAGTTGGTGCATTAAAAGAGCAAGGGAGAGATCAGTCATATTTTAAATACATTTGCATAAATTAAGTTGCCAACATTTAAAAATTGGAGTGTTCACACTAAGCCCCCGATCTCGGACTTCTTTTGGAAAATCAGACCTAACAATTAGAGGTCCATATTCTAGCTGGCCAATCATTAGCACTAAGCAAGCAGCAGGCCCTGGCCTTGGCTCTGTGAGCTCAAGGTTATCAATGCCCCAGTTGGCCTCTCGTCCATTTCTACTCCATGCCTATTCCCTGTAGTCACCAGAGTTTGCAACTCAAATTCCCAAACTTCTGATCTCAGAACTATGTTTTCACTGCCTCTTCCTTACAGGCCATGGACATCATTCCATTTCTCTAATTTTCATAAGTCTGTGTTCATGGTCATGGTTGTTTAAGCACACCATTTGCCTTCTTTGATTTTACAAAATGAGACACTTTCTGAAGGTTCTTTGTTTTTAGCACCACTCCAACCCCCATTTTCATTCTTCTGCTCTTCTGTGTGGGTCTTGTAAGCATTATCTGTTAGTGATAACAAGTCTGACTGCATAGAAAGACCTGGGAGATATGAGAGCCGGTGCCTATATTTAGTCTTCTATTCCAGTGAAGTCAATGAGAAGAGGAAAAAGTCATTGAACAATCAAGTCACAGCTGACTGAGGCTGTTTAATTGCCTAGGAGACATGAGAGACAAGGTCAACAGGATTCCTATCCATGAGAAACGTCTGCAAAGGGGATAAGGGTCATGCCAGGGGTAGGCTGCCTCAGCGAAAGAGAGAGCCAAGGTTTTAGTAAACAGATATTTAGTATTCTCCCTTGATCTTGGGGAAGCTCCACTGAGCAAAGGGTGACTTAAGGATGCAGACCCAGTGGTTTGTCTTCCAGTTCTCGAATTAGTTACCCTAGACAACCAATTGTTCAGAATACCTCAGCCACAAAGTGGATGCAAAGAGCATTGTCTCTCATGTTGCCATGTGGTGCTTACACAAAGGAGGATCACTGTAATGCAGAGAAAGATATCATGGTTTAAGCATACAGTGTCATGAATTTGCTTCCCACGAATAAATAGCACCATGTGAAATTACCACAAACATAGGTATGGATTCCTGAACCTGGACTTGGCTAAGTTTTTTCATGTCACTGCTCCTTAGTATTGCTGTGTTCACTGCCTGTGCCCTCCTTGATGTAAAACACACTGCACTTTCCATTCCCTTTCTCATGTTCTATTTTCATCATAGCACATCTCACCACTGTATATGTGTATTTGGGAACTGCCCTTCTCTGCCTGCCACAATATAAGCTCCAGGAAGGCAGTCTTTGATGTTCTGTTCATTCTTGTATCCACAATGCCCAGGACACCCAGTAATATTGGTCGAATGAATGAATATGCCCATTTTGTATGTAATTATGTGCATGCATGCATGCGTGCTCAGTCACTTCAATCATGTCCAACTCTTTGCAACCCTGTGGACTGTAGCCTGCCAGGCTCCTCTGTTCATGGGATTCTCCAGGCAAGAATACTGGAGTGGGTTGCCATGGCCTTCTCCAGGGGATTTTCCCAAGTCAGGGATCGAACCCATATTTGCTGCAGCTCTTGCATTGCAGGGGGATTCTTTACCCACTGAGCCACCTGGGAAGCCAATTATGTGCACATTATACACTATTTGGCACATTACTTTCTTAGTTAAAATACTGTTTATCTCTGAGAATGTTCTGAATCAGCTAATACAGTTTGTCTGTTACTTTTAACAGCTGCATAATTTTCTCCTACATGAACGTATCATCTTTTATCATACAGTTCCTGTGATGAGCCTTTAAGGTGTCTCCAGATTTTTGCAATGAGAAACAATGCTGCAAAAGGGCGTTCTTGTCCATTTGTCTTGAGTGACATTCCTACCAATATCTACATGACAATACCTAGAAGTGGAATTGCTGGGTCAAAATGTATATGCATTAAAAAAAATTATAGCTATTACCAAATCACTTTCTAAAGAGGATGAACCTATTTACATATATAAGAGATCCAGTTTCCCCGCAACTTGACCAACACAAACTTTTATTAAACTTTATCTTTACAGCTGATTGATGAAAATGGCACAGAATAAACTGCTGTTTCAATTATTATGTCTTTAATTATGAATGAGACTAAGCAATTTTTCATATGATTTTAAAACATTTATTGTTCCCTTTCTGCCAGCAGTCTACACACAAAACATTTGCCAATTTTTCTTTTTGATGGGCTGTGGTATATGCTTTTGTAAAAGTTCCTGGCATATCAAAATAGTTGTTAGGTCTTTGTTTCTCTTACGTTGCTGACATTTTCTAGATGTGTTATGTGTTTTGTGTAAATAATTTAATTGTTATTTAGTCAGATTTATCAATCTTTTCTAGTATAGCTTTTGGGTTACACCTTTTCCTTATCAAGGGTTTCTTTTCTCCTAGCTTATTATTTTAAACATTTTATAATTTCCTCTAGTTATTTTTTTAAAAGGTTATTTTTTCACTCCCTACATTTCATATGAGATCCATCTTAATTTTATTCTGGGATAAATGAGGTAAAGATTGATTTGTATTTTGAGTGGGCCAATCAGTTGTGCCCAAGTCATTTACTGAATAATTTTTCATTTCCACTGAATTTCCATGTTTATTTGAGTCTGTTTATGGACTCTGTCTTCTAGTCAATGAAACTAGACAATTCTTTTTTTTTTAATTGAAGTATACTTTCTTTACAATGTTGTGTCAGTTTCAGCTGCCCAGCGAAGTGATTCAGTTATATATATATACATTATATATATACATATATACACAGTTATATATATAATCTTTTATTAGATTCTTTTCCATGATAGGTTATTACAAGATATTGAATATCTTATAGTTGCCTGTGCTATACAGTGGGTCTTTGTTGTTCATTTATTTTATATATTGTCCTGTTAACCCAAACTCCTAATTTATCCCTTCCCCTGTTTCCACCTTGGTAAACCTAAATTTGTTTTTTTATGTCTGTGAGCCTCTTTCTGTTTTATAAATAAGTTCATTTGTATTGGTTTTTTTAGATTCCACATACAAGTGTGAAACTAGACAATTCTGAGAACAGTATGTCCCTCTCTAACTCATTTTACAGGTTTAGTAGGAAATACATGATTTGGGTAATGCTGTTAATATTAGGATTATAGAATTAGATCAAGACGAGCCCCAGGGATATATATCTTAACACTATTTATTTGTGGAGTTATTTATGAGAGTCCTTTCATAGGTACTTACCCTTTTGTTGTTTATAAATGTATATCCATTTCATAGATTTTGACACCAAATGCCCAAAAGTTGTGTCTTAACTTGGTTTTCTCAACTAGGAATTGAAACTCAAGCTTTCTGATTCTAAGCCTAGTGCTCATTCTACTATTACCACATGTAATAAATACCAACTCAGTAATTTAATAATAAAAAGATAACATATTTTATATGTTTACATAGTTTATTATAAACTATGCAATCATAAATTTATAGATGTAACCACCTCTTAAAATTCTTAGAAGAATGAAGTAGGATGTATATAGATACAGAAAAAAGATAAATTTAAATGTAGTTTCCTAATTTACACCCTTTTAAAGATGATCAATCTAGCCAGCAGAGTTTCAGGGAAGCAAACTCATCACATAAAGATACTTTGCACTGACCACTGAAATGGAACTACTCTTGGCACATTCAGTAATAGGAACACAGCTGTCAAAAAAACCTGGAGAACATATATGTAATATGTAATTATGCACATATATGTAATTAACCACATATAGGCTACCAGAGGAAACTGGCAAACATTCACTAACAAGCGGAGCTTGGTCAAGACATTTATCTCTACTTCTCCTTGTTCTGATTCCAAATCAGAGTACAGACCTTGTATTTTCTGGTAAAGTACACATCTATCCAATAGTCAACATGTTTTCTCATCCCAGAGCCAGTCACCCCCAATAGTGAGTGTATGTGACTCCTAACTGGTTTCTCTAGGTGGGTGGTGGAATAATAGCCTACTGCAGTCATTCATTGTTTTCCTCAAAAGAACCATGTGTCTGGAAAAGTTCTGTTCAGTCATAGGGAAATATCCCATTTTAAATACAGTATTTAGTGATGTTTGTCCATGAATAAAGTTAACAAAAATATTTAAACCCCACCAGGTATGGAAAGTTTAGTTATATGGCTACTGGGTGACAGTGTTGGTTGATCTTTGTGCTCTGATGTTCAATTACTGACCAATCATTAACCACAAAGTACTTAACCATAATAATGTGAGGAAAGAAAGAACAATGAGTATATCTGTAACATTAATCATATTCAGCCTTAAATGAACTTTTTAGGTCTTTTCCAAACAACTTACAAGGGTGCATGCAGATATAGGTATCCTAGGATATCAAAGGTATTTCCTTCCAGTTTGTAGGCACAGAGAAAAAGAAGAAACCGAAACCTATGTCTGTAAACATATATAAATCCAGGGGGATTCTTTTAAAACCTTAAATTTGAATTACAGTTAATATTCTTTTTACACTTTAAAAGTAGGAAATACAATTTAGGGCTAACTTTAAATTTATTTTACTTACTAAGAAAAACAAAATAAAACTTTGAATTCTTACATAAATCTTTAGCAATTGTCTTGACTCTCATCCCTTTTCCCAGAACCCACAAGATTAAGGATCGTGGACTTCCTGCTGGAGGAAGTAATTGCTCAACTACTTTGGAATCCATGGAAGCCTTTGCCGTATTAGCTGGGACACAATCATAAAATCTTCTTCTTTTTTTTTTTTTTAAACATAGCACCAGAACCAGAAGTTCAGTCTGAGACCTTCTGCTTGGTATGTTCTCACATTCCAAGTTACATATTCCCCCAACTGGAACAAATTTCATCTCAAACACTAGTTGCTTCCATTGATGCCTTCCTATTTTTATGTTAATCTCACAACATCCTATTTTAAGTCTTTAAAGGAATATTTTCACTGTAGGTTTGGCAAAATTGCCAAGCATGTTTAAAAGAATTTAGGTCACAGCTTTTAGAAGGAGTCAAAACTGAACGGCAAGTGTATCAGATAGATGTCAGAAGACGGACTAGATCTGCCTGCAATGCAGGAGACCCAGGTTCAATCCCTGGAGATGGAAATGGTTACCCACTCCAGTATCCTTGCCTGGAGAATTCCACGGACAGAGGAGCCTGGTGCACTACAGTCCACGGGGGTCGCAAATGGTCGGACACAACTGAGTGACTAACACACTAGATCATTAAAACTCTGTTCTTCCAAGATAAAGCGAAGAAGTAGGCGAGTCTAAAATGCAGCTCTAAGTGGCAGCGTCTACTCTGCGCCACATTCCGCAGTCTTTTCGCTCAGTCATTTCATAAATATGAGCTGAGCTCCAACCATGGGCCGGGCGGGAGCGAAAAGCTCCTGCTGCAAAGGGATCAGGGTTACACCCACAGCCCCTAAGGTTTGCGCTCATGGAATCTATCAGTCCTGTCAATGGCAATTGCTTGTGGTGCTAGACGAACTCTTCATGACATCCGGAACGTGAATATCTTGTAACTGACTAAAAACGATCTTTAAAAAGTCAATATATAGATCATAAACTCATCTCAAATTTGCTTGGTGTAAATCTTTACTTCTTTCCTGTCGCCAGGCAAAATCTACTCCATCCCACTCCCAAGAAGCAAGAGGGGAAAAAAAAAAAAAAAAATCAAGGGGTCCTATTTAATAAAAGTGTTTAGCGCCCTCTGGATAGAAGTCAGATCCGCTCCAGCAGTCTCCACTAGCCCTTTTACAAGGGATGCGCGGCCGCCGGGCTCTCCCCGCCCCGCCCCGATCCCGCGGAAGGACCAAAGCCACGCCCCCACCGGCCTCTGGGCGGTGACCCAGGAGGCGCCCAGCCAGCCGCGGCTCTGTAGGACTGCCGGTCCAGCAGTGCTGCTGTCTCCGAGCCCAAGAAGTCACACCCGTCTCGGGCCGGGAGCTGAAGCCCCAGCCCACGTGGCGGCGGCTGGTGAACCCCGGCGCTGCGGGAAGCGCTCCATGCGGTTCCTTTACGCGGGGACAGGGGAGTGGAAAGAAACCCCCAGCGCCCCCTCTCTAAGCCTAGTTCCTCCGCCTCTCCCCCCTACCCCCGCTAACCCCAGCACGCTGCTTCAGTAGGATTTGTTACCGCTCTGGGGATTAAAACAATGGCTTAAAATGAGACGTGAAATTCAGTCCAAACCTTGAAACGAACCCAGCCGGTCCGCTCCTGGCTATTTGCGTGTATGTGCCCCATCCTTTCTTCTTCCCTTTCTCCCCACTGCTCCTGTCCTTCCCTTCTCTGTATTTTCCACCCGGAGCCCTCCTCCCAAATTTCTGTCCTCGACGAGTGTTGTGAAATTGAGAAAGTTTAAATGGAGGCAATAGTCTGGGCGGGGCCCTAGCATCGATTTCGAGTGGTCATGGGCCTTAGTAAAATCTCCCAAAGATCTGTATGATCTTTCTTAAAGGGACGCCCAAGATAGAGTACCAAGCCCTCTGAAACCTGGCCACGTGTGTTAGTCTATCAAACTGCAGGCTTGACCCGGGAGCGCCGCGCACACCCCAGCGGACTCAAGAGAAGGCGCTTCAGCCCTTGGCAAAGACGTCTCCTTCCTGGGCCTGCCAACGCTTAGGTTTACTTCGCAGATTCCGAAGTAGAAAAGTAAACGGGAAGCTATGGCCCTCCATCGTTTAATGCAGGGCTGTGAAAGAGGCTCGTTTGGTTTTGGGGCGGGGGGAGGGGGGAGGGTGAGCTCGTTTTTCTCCACCTGTACTGGATTTCTCCATCAGGGGGCGCCCACACCCGTCACAAAACTCCCTATTCCTAGACATCTGGGTTCTGCAAGCTCGAAGCTCTCCAACTGGGGGCCGATCCGAAGGAGCGCACCGCCTCCCTCGCTCCTCCCTTCTTGCCTGCCTCCGCGGACAGAGGAGGCAGGGATTTCACACTAGCCATTCATTTGTCAGCGGTGGGGGAGGGGACGCAGGAGCGAAAGGGACGGAGCGGAGGCTGGGAGAGGGGAAGGGAAACAGAGAAGATGGAGACAGAAAGGTAGAGACAAAGATGAGAAAGCGGACAGAGATAGCCAGATTGTCTTTCCGCCTGTGGGTGTGCGCACGGCGGGACAGCTCTCCAGGCGCCGTGTAGATGTTTCCTCCCTCCCGTAGCATCTCCCGGGAACTTGCAGGACTTCTTAGGGCGCAGCTGGATCCCAGAGCACATAGTTTAAGCGATGACACTAGTTTTCTACCTCGCTCTCCGCTGCCTGACACAGGGATCGCTCCACGCCCAGTGACACAGTGAGCCTAGACAACCCTGATGCCCCCCAGCCCGCACGCACCAGGGATACTGCCCGGCGGCGCCCACGCCTCCGCAGGGCGGTGGGGCGCTCCAGCCCAGGGCGTCCCCCGGAGCTGCCGACACTCGCTCTCTGCCGCCGCAAGACTCGCCAGTAAAGTTGCTCAACTAGGGCCGCGAGCGGGGAGAGGGGTGGGGAAATGGAAGGAAAAGGAGGGCTGCAGTAGTCCGGGCGAAGAGGGCTGATCCTAGAGGCCCCAGATTCGGGTCCCCACGCCACCTTTGTCTGAAAAGCGCCCTGAGCGCTGGCTTGCTGGTTGAGACGGGAGCAAAAGCCTCTACCTCGCTTCTCAGAATGAGCTAAAATTCTTGCACATCTCTACTGGTTCGGAACAAGCTTTTCCCGCCCTGGCGCCGAGCAGACGTCCGCGGCGCTCCAAACACCCCACCCCCATCCCCTGCTCCCTCCTGGCCGGCTCCGGAGCACGGCGCGCTGGACAAAAGAACCCAGGGGCACCGGAGAGAGCCGTGACAGCCCTCAAGTCGCCAAAGAGACGCGCGGACCGGGAACCCTGCACCTCCCCCAGACCGGACCGCCTCCCAGACAGCCCGCGGGATGAGGGGGTCACGTCCGCTCAGAACCCGGATCGCCTTGTCAGGAGCTGCCCGAGAGCGGCTTTCCAGGAACGCGGGCATTGACCACACACCAGGGGCCGGGAACCAGGTGGCCTGCACCAAGGCGGCTTCGGGGATTTGCTTGTGGGCAAGTCTCGGGAGTCCCCATTCAAACTTTTGCCTCGAGCAGGTTAACGACAACAAAAAGATCAAGGTGCCAGGGTCCCTCCGTCCTCTCCAGCTCCAGACCCCTCGACGTTTCTAGGGGGGGTCTCCGCATTTCCTTCCCTCCCTTCCCCCAATTCCATTAGTCGGTCTACCCCCACCCCACCCCGGGCTTCTTTTGTCTGGATCTTTTTCAGCACCAGGGTCCCTCCGTAGTCCTCTCTCCAAACATCCTTTTGAAAGTTACCTGCATTTTTTACAGTGCCTATATTTTCTTAACTTCTCAAAGATAGTTCTTTTTGCCTTAATTAAAGCCTTCTACCAATCACAATGTACTTTTTTTCTAAACTCGATTTTTTTTTTTTTCCTATAAGTTTTTCTTGTTCTTTTCTTTCTTTCTTTCTTTCTTTTTTTTTTAAGGGGAAACAAAAGAAACGTGATTACCTTGAAAGGCGGCTTATTGCAGTTTGGGGGGAAAATTCACCTCAGCGCTGCGCGATTGGGCTCGGCGTTGCCGGGGCGGGTCACATAGGAAGCGCGGTGTCCTGGGGAAGCGTGCGGGATGGTGCTGGAGGATGCGGGGCTGGCCGCAGATCCGCGTCCCCACGCCTGTCCGCAGCACCTAAGAAGGTTCGCGGCTGTTGCGCCCTCCCGACTGGAGTTCCTCCTCAGAAAGGCTCGGGGCAGCTCGCCTGCAAGTTCAAATGCGGGTTGTGACACCCATCATCATTATATCACTGTACCGTCAGCGCCGAGGAGGAGACTCGGCGAGGAGGAGGAGGAGGAGGAGGAGGGTTCATTCACAGGCTCCTCAAGCGCTCCGCAGCTTCAGCCACTCCTCAAAGCCCAGGCTGGGAAGGCAGGCAGAGGGGCGGAAAGGCAGCTCCCCGCGCTTGCGGCAGGGACCGCCTGCCTCCCTCCCCAGGCACTCCCACCTCTCGGCGTTTCTTCCTGACAAGCAAGTACCAATCGGCTTGGGGACAGCCGCGCTCCCCATTCAGCGGCTCACTAAGGAACATCGCGCGGTGCGCGAGGAAACCGCTGCCCTCCCACCCTTCCCCACCCCCTCTTCCCCGCCCCCCGCGCTGCCAGTGCTGGCTTAGGGGAAAGGAGCCCCCAGGCTCTTGTGGGGGCAGGCCCGTAGGAGACCATTGAGTACCGTCGGTTCTTCTGGGGAGCAAACGAAACTCTGTAAAAATTAGCCCAGAACTTGGTTACAGCGTGTTTACGCGGCCACCGAGCCTGCCTGTCCCATCTGAGGCAAGTGTCAGGGTCCTGGCTTCTGCCAACCTGAAAGAGACACTGAGACAAGGGGACCCTTCTGAGACCTAGAGGGGAAGTATAAGAGTCCCCCCACTGCCTTTCCCTGGAGCTACCCAATGGGGAGCCCAGGGTCATTGAGCAATCTACAAAGACCCTGCTAATAACGGGGCTGGACAGGAAATTCCCCGAGGCAAATCCCTTGTCAGACTCAAACAGATCCTCTTCCCCTGCCACAAACCTCCAGAAGGCTATGTTCCGCTTTCTTCTTTCTTTCTTTCCCTCAGTCTTTCCAAGTGTCCCTCGTGGCAGAATATTTAATAATTTCTCTGAGCAGCCGAGGTTCCTTGGGTGTATCAATCACCTCCCCTGTGGTCAGGAAATGGGACCATAATCTTTCCTGAGTTTATGTGATTTTTATTCTCAGCCAGGTCCACTGGACTATGTAAACAATATCAACACATGGAAAAGTCCCCTGCCTCCTGCTACAAAAGCCTTCCAAGAGGACCTGACATCAAGGGTCAACCAGTTGACACAAAGGATTTCTGCCCCTTAGAAAACAGAGATTTTGTATTTCCCTTTCCTTTGAAGTCAAGTATGAGTTTATACAATGAGAACAAAATAAATCCGAGGTGCATATCAGTTTAACACGGAGGATACCAGAGTGGATAGCACACTTTTCTTTCTACACAAAAATAGAAGTATTCCAAATATGGAAAATGAGATAATTCTTCTCACTGAAGTCCCTATTAAAATTGTATCAAACTCAACATCTCACATGATTAAAGGAGAAAGTCCATTTTCACACTGAATTTCTTTGAGTAAGTTGACTTAAGTTCATACTTTAAAACTTGTAGCAGCCTAGACTCTTGTAATATTTCTTTTGCAATTTGTATGCAAATTGCAGGATCATAGATTTTAATTAATAAACAAATGAAGATTGGTCAGGAGAATTTCAGTCCTCAAAATGTGATTGATTGATTGATCTATCTATCAGTTCAATACTGTGAATGATATAACTATTAATTATAGGCTTTGGAAATCAACATTTATTTGTTTTCACACTGATTTATTTATTCTTAGTACAGTTATTGTTGGGAGTTCCCAGGTGGTGCTAGTGGTAAGCAATCTGCCTGCCAGTGAAGGAGATGCAAGAGATGCAGGTTCTATCCCTGGGTCGGGAAGATAATGGCAACCCACTCCGGTATTCTTGCCTGGAAAATTCCACAGAGGAGCCTGGCAGGCTACAGTCCATGGGGCCACAAAGAATCTGACACAACTGAGCACATGAACACACGCAGTTATTAGACAACCATTCCCAATGTTGAAATTCCAGTCCATTAAAATATATTTAGAATAAGGGAGTCATAGAACAGAAACGGATTTTAATCTTTACATTTAACAGATAAGCAACCTAGGGCCCAGAAAGTGACTTTTTCTAGTCACATGATTAATAGCAGAGCTGTTACCAGCACACAACGCTTGACTTCTGGTCCAGTGATCTTTTCAGTGCTCCTCATAGCAACTTTATGCTACGTAAAGACTTTACTCAGAAAGGGAGAAAAATGAAATAAAACAGTCTTTATTGAAGTTTATATCCCAAGCATTAGGCTAGATCTTTCTCTGAAACATCTTCAAAATATATATTATTCATCTCATTTTTAAATTTGAGTGAACCTAGTTGAGTTCCAAAGAGTTTAATGTCCTACCCAAGGCCACTTTCTAAGTGGTAGATCTGCCAATCTGAAAAGCTTATTATCGCTCCATTATCCTGCTCTCCCTTCATAATTCAGTTAAGTAAAACTTTTCTACAAAGGAGACCTGGAGCAGCAGCAAGCAGCAAATAACAGATTAATATCCATTTTCAAGCAAATGTTACTGGTTAACATTCACTATAAATAATACCATCTGTACATGATGGAACATGATTATAATTATGGGTCAGCTACTCCTTACATCCTGAGATAATTTCCTTTATCTTGCCAAATGTGTTTCTTCAGCCTTCCAACATTTACAGTTCCTTTTTATGTCCACAGACATTACAACTCTTGATAGAGCAGTTCTACAGGGAAAGGCACTTTCTCAGGCAGACATAACTAGTCAGAACATGGACAACGTTGGAAAGCTTTATACTGCACGCCTTTTCTTTACTTTGGCATGTAACATTATTATTTAGAAAATTAAACACTCTTCAGGCTGTCAAATAACCAGAATGAAATGACACCCTTGAATATCTGCTTTCTTTTTCTAAGGCAGATTTTCCCCTCTGGCTATTTATAATAGAGAAGGAATAAAAAGGAAAGCATACCTGGTACATTCAGCACAGTCTACAGCTCTATTATTTCTATGCAACTATAACTGTCCTTGAGGACTTTATCCCTCTTTCCCCCTTCCTTCTTTCCCTCTTTTCTTCCTTTCCCTCACCTTCTCTCCCCAGGTTATTGAATGAGAAAATATATATTTGCAGCTTTTATAACTAAAACTGGCACTAGTGGTAAAGAACCCCCCTACTAATGCAGGAGACATAAGAGAGTGGGTTCCATCCCTAGGTCAGGAAGATGCCCTGGAGGAGGGCATGGCAACCCACGCCAGTGTTCTTGCCTAGAGAATCCCAGGGACAGAGGAGCCTTATGGGCTATTGCAAAGAGTCGGACATGACTGAAGTGACTTAGCAAGCAGGCATGCATAACTACAACTATATTTGCCCGATACACTTGTCTGAATCATACAGTAATTAAAATAGCATTCTGAGCTTCCCCCTTCAAATCATGTTCTGGTCCTGGGGATATTCTGTGTGTAAACTCCATGGTCCCAGACATGGATAAAACAAACTCTTCATTCCCAGGGTTGGTGTCTGCAAGAAACCAGAAGCCAGAAGCTACATGCCTTGCTTCATTGCCTTGATCTTGTCTTTAGGAACTTGGCTGAGGTCAGGGGCAGCCAGCCAATGACTTAGAGAAGAAAGGTGTAGATGTCAGGTGGGTCTCCAGGGAATTTCATTATCTTTATCTAAACCTACTTCTGAGGTCCTTTGGGATCACATTTCAGTCTTCTCCTTTTTTATTGATCAGGTGGAGTGTTCTTAGACATCTTATTATCTGTGGCTGCACTAGGAATGAAGGTTCCAGTCCCATCCACATTCAGAAAACAGTTCATATTTCACATCCCTGATCTGGCAGATTCTAGGCACAATTAAGCAAATATCCTTTCTGGATGGTAAAAGAATGTGAAAGATTAAAAATGCACTTTTAACGAACTTTAAGACCCCAGAAAAAGGAAGTCAACCCTCTAAGACTGCTTTCTAAAAACAAAAATAACTCTACAGATTAATGTTTTATCCAACACTTCAAATCTTTGGTTTCTAGGAAATGCAGAAGTAATATACAGTCTTTGTCACTTTCTTTAAAAAATAAAAGAAACCCTACAAAAGGCAAAGTGGTGGTGACAATCTCATTACATTTTAGCCTGAAGTATATAAATTACTCAGAGAAATTAAATACAGACAAATATCCTTAGAAAGCCATGAAAAATGTGATTTTCCCCAGAAATCAGACACCAAGCCTTTGCTCCCCAACCTCCAAATCAAAATGTTACAGTAAAATATTTCTTTCAATAAAAGAGTTCTTTTTTTTTTTCTTTCCTGTAAATGTCCTGTTCATGGTTGGGTAGATTTCTCCAGAACTGAAGTAGGAGACCATCTACATCATGACGGAACTATGCAAGCCAAAGCCAAGTTCCAACATGGAGTGATGGGAAAGGCTGGGCTGCCGAGAGGAGATGACTTCATTAGGGAGAAGAGAGGATCTCTGAGTCGGTCCACACTGCTGCCAAATGGCTCAATACATCTGCACTTGCCCTGGGGAGGTTGCTTGGAGCAGAGTATCAAAAATGCCATCGTTTTTAGACAGGAAAAGATCAAGGCACAAATAAAGCAGTCCAGCTAAATTGAATCACAGGTATCAATCTTCCTCCTCTCCTTAGTCACTTTCTCAAATTCTTTTCTTTTCCTCTGCACAGCCTGACAAATAATGTTAATTTATATGTGTATATATATATATATATAGCGCATCTGTCTGAATGAACCAGGACGAAATGAAGAACCTGGATTTTGAACATAAGGAAGCGGTAGAGATCTTAGAATCTATGAACGGGGAAGGGCCAAAACTTGCTGTGTATTTTCAGTGAGTACCAGGCTCCATTCATTTAATTAGAGGACAATGAAACCCAGAGTCAAGAAGCTTAATGAAAGCATCAGGCGGGCGTGCATGTGTGCTAAGTCGCTTCAGCCATGTCCAGCTCTTTGTGACCCTAAGGACCATAGCCTGCCAGGATCCTCTGTCCATGGGATTCTCCAGGCAAGTATACTGGAGTGGGTTGCCATGCTCTTCTCCAGGGGATCTTCCAGACCTAGGGATTGAAGCTGCATCTCATGTCTCCTGCATTAGCAGGTGGGTTCTTTACCACCAGCATCACCTGGGAAGCCCAATTTTGCACAACGGATGGGGCAAAAAGTCAGCATAGCATCATTAGTATCTCCTTTGAACAAAGGTGGAAGCAAGACAGGAAACAAAAGAAGTTTAGTGAGAAGAATGTTTGGAGAACTCCAGTATAGGTATCAAAACAAGGAATAGCAGTAACAGCAGTTACTATTTTTATTCTATCAGTAGAAAGAATTGCAGGACTAGTTGAATGTCAGGGACTTTAGGCTCTTATCACAAATTATGAACAATCACATTTCAACCCTGTGATCCAAACAAGATCAAATATGTGCTATAACTCACCAAGAAAAAGAAGAATATCTATAAGGCTGTGCAAATACTTGTCACAAACAGACCACTCTCAATTTGATTTCTGTTTTCTTTGTCAGTTCAACAAACATTTCCTGAGTACCTTCTGTGTACACTGTTTTAGACGTTAGGTGTTCAGGCATAATTCAAAAGGGAAGAATTGCTTCCCATCCTAAAGAAGTTTATAATTTCTATAGAACAAATATTTATTAGAGTAGTCAAGCTTATCATCTACATAATGACAAATGAACTTAGAGGGGAAAAGTATTTGTCTGTGTGTGCATGTCCAGTGGCTTGTCTACTCAGCCATTTTTTAAAAAACATGCCACCAACTACCACTGAATCAGAGAAGAATGCTAGCCCAAAAAAGCTACTTCCTCCACTGGAAAATCTCTTCACACACATATTCTACTGACATTGACTCCTGGGATTAATCTTATTATAGATGAAAAAATGTATTTTTTATTTTCCCATAATAAAAAGTTAGTTATATGGTATGTAGTCAGAATTCATTTCAAGTTTCTGAAAGCCCTCCAGAGTTGATAAATCAAACTGAAGTTGAATGGTGGAAGGAAAGCATTAAATGCCATTCTAATGAGAAAAGAAGTCAAGGAAATTGATCAATCCAAGGACACTAGGGTCTCCGGCTCCTGGACATGAATATTAAATGTAGATATTAGAAAACTAGAGAAAAGAACATTGTGCTAAAAAACTGTTACTCTTCTTAGTCCTCAGAAGATTGAAATAATCTGATTTTAAATATAGTATCAAATTTATAGCTTCCCTCAGAAATGCAGTTGTGAATGAATACTGGCCTTTCCCATTCCTTGTTTCTGCAACTCCTCTGAAGAATTTTTATCTCTTTTTCTCTCATTGGTAGCTGCCTGTGACTACCTCCTCCTCACCATACCATGTCACACAATATCTATCTCTTTCCCCCCTAGTTTTATTGAGATATAATTAACACATAACATTGTATAAGTTTAAGTTATACAACATAATGGGGGCTTCCCAACTGGCACAGTGGTAAAGAATCTGCCTGTCAATGCAAAAGATTCAAGAGACGTGGGTTCGATCCCTGGGTCTGGAAGATACCCTGGAGTAGGAAGTGTCAACCCAGTCTAGTATTCTTGCCTGGAAAAGCCCAGAGTAGCCTGGCAGGCTGCAGTCCATGGGGTTGCAAAGAATTGGACATGATTGAGCAACTGAGCACACACACACACACGCATACAATATGATGATGTGATACATGTATATATTGTGAAATCTTTACTACAACAAGCTTGGTTAACACATCCTTTAACTCACATAGTCACCAGTTTGTGGTTGTTATGATGAAATATTAAAGCTCTATTCTAATAGCAAATTTAAAGAATACAGTACAGTATTGTTAACTATAGTCACCAAGGATCCCTGGAACTTAACTTATGACCGAAAGTTTGTACCCTCTGACTAATCTCTTCCTATTTCCCCCACTTCTCAGCCACAGCAACCACCATCCTACTCTCAATATAATAAAAAGGCCACATATGATAATCCTAGAGCTAACATCATACTCAAAAGTGAAAAGCTGAAAGCCTTCCCACTATAATCAGGAACAAGAAAAAGGTACCAACTGCTTCCATTTTTATTTAAAACAGTACTAGAAGTTCTAGCCATGACAATAAGAAAAAGAAAAAAAGGTAATCCAAATTAGAAAAGAAGAGCTAAAACTGTTTCTGCTTGTTGATGACACAATCTTGTTTATAGAAAATTCTAAAGACTTTTTCAAAAAACTGTTGTGTTGATAAACCAGTAAAAATTCAAGATGGACAAAAATCCGTTGCATTTCTATGTAGTAACCACTACCTGAAAAAGAAAACAAATAAAGAAAACAGTAACATCAAAAACAATAAAACATTTAGGAATAAATTTAACCATGAAGTGAAAGCTCTATGCACTGAAAATTATGTGACATTAAGGAAAGAAATTTGAAGAAACAAATAAATGGAAAGATGTCTTGTGGGCATGGCTAGAAAAATTAATATTGTTCATACTACCTAAAGATGTCAATAGATTCAATGGGATCCCTATCAAAATTCCAATGGAATTTTTTAAAAAAAGAAATAGGATCAACACATGTCTATCTTAGTTTGGGCTCTTATGGAGACAAGTCCTAAAACAACGATTTGAATTCAAGTAGTTTACTTGGGAGGAGAGACCAAGAAATGTCCAGGGAGAAGCAGTGAATGAGACGGGGCAGGAAGGGGTGCATTTCAAGCAGGTTGCCCCTGTGGGCAACTGGAGCATATTCTTACTATGGGATACTGAGAAACCACGGAGAACATGAACTCGGAGGCATCCCATCTGAGAGAGAGGGAGCTGGAGTATTTTCACACCTATTGTCAGTTGAGGGCTTTTCTAAGGGTGTTT
The DNA here is from genome assembly GCF_002263795.3 of Bos taurus. Taxonomy (NCBI): domain Eukaryota; kingdom Metazoa; phylum Chordata; class Mammalia; order Artiodactyla; family Bovidae; genus Bos; species Bos taurus. The sequence continues at coordinate 83,348,960 of NC_037334.1, read as the reverse complement.
GTCTGCATCAGTTCAGTTCATTTCAGTCACTCAGTCATGTCTGACTCTTTGTGACCCCACAGTCTGCAGCACTCCAGGCTTCCCTGTCCATCACCAACTCCCGGAGCTCATTCAAACTCATGTCAATTGAGTCGGTGATGCCATCCAACCATCTCATCCTCCGTCGTCCCCTTCTCCTCCTGCCTTCAATCTTTCCCATCATCAGGGTCTTTTCTAAGGAGTCAGTTCTTCGCATCAGATGTCCAAAGTACTAGAGTTTCAGCTTCAGCACAGTCCTTCCAATGAATATTCAGGACTGATTTCCTTCAGGATCGACTGGTTTGATCTCTTTGCTGTCCAAGGGACTCTCAAGAGTCTTCTCCAGCACCACAATTCAAAGGCGTAAATTCTTCAGTACTCAGCCTCCTTTATGGTCCAGTTCTCACTTGGGACCAAAATATAACAGGCAGGGAAGATTCTCCATCCTGACCCGGCTCCCCTTTTGTGGGCCATCTGTCCTCACCATGTGCCATCAGCAGCCTTGATTCCTTTTGGGCCCCAGTTCCAGGGGCCAAGAGAGTCCCCTTTCCTCTTGCAGTTGAGGAAGCCAGATCCCCAGCAAACCCAATGGGAACAGAGGTTGCATTTTTGTAGGGGAGCTGTAAACAGTACTACCATTACTTCTGCATCTGTAGTCCTCAGTGTACACTCTCAGTCAGAAGGCGCCACATGATTTTAAACCTTCGACACAATGTATCTGAGATCTAAAAGAACAATTTTACGTGATTCATAAGTAGAGACTGGCATACTAGGCAATAAACAAGATAGGCAAGAGTATACTTCCTGTGGGAATGGCAATTACATCCTCAGAAGGGGAAGGAGTGAAATAGAGATCAAGAATGCACACACCTGAGGAACAAGCCAGAAACTCGATTGTAACTCAGAATGATTTCCTAACATGACCCAGAGATGCCTCACAAAGACAGCAGGATGACAAACAGAAGGACCAGAGCGAGGACAGCGTTAATCTGGGAACCGAGTAGATGATGTTTGGAAAGGAGTGGGAGAGGGAGTGGTAAAGAACAAAGGTGAGTACAAAATTAGGTTGCTTAAAACCAGCTCATCTTGCAAACTCTACTCAGTGAGATGAGAATTAGAAGCCTGGAAGTCAGTGGGTTTTTCCAGGCACTGCCCAAATGACTATTTCAAAAGTCCCCTTCTCACTGCCAATAAATTTCTTGAATCTTGGGCAGGTTTCATAACAATCTGTATACTTTTCCCTAATATATGCCTGTTTTTACAGAGTTCAATGTGTGAATCTCATATATGAATTAAGGCTTTCTTTCTACTAAAGCTTCTATTTCTGAGGCTCAAGGGTCATGACAGCGGGTAAGGGGGAGAGGACATCAGCTTTTTAACTACTCCTGCTTCTCTGTGATGGGCAGGGGCAGACTGCTCTGGGACTCTGCTCTTGTCTTTCCCTGTCTTCAGCACCTCTGTTATGAAATGCAGAAATGAGGGTGAAGGAAAGGGACAACAAGGCTCTCTTACCTAACTGGCTGCTGTTATAATCCTCTCTGGGATCCTGTGAGTGACAGCAGATGTCCTCGGTGTGGCAGGTGTCCCAACCCTGGCCTCTGAGGACACATATGTGCATTTCAAGTACATATGTCTCTAAGGGATATCCCCCTGTGCAATTCTTTGCCCTAGAAGATGGAACCGTGATTCTTTCACACGCCTCCACTCCATCTCAGTTCACATGCCCCGTTTCCCCGGGTGCTCTGGTCCCCTAGTCTGACAGACCACCCCTGGCACACCAGGCAGCTTCGTGCAGTTACTTCCGTTCTATCACTGTGTTGTTGCTGTTGAGTCACTGGTTGTGTCCAGCTCTTTGCGACCCCATAAACTGTAGCATGCCAGGCTTCCCTGTCCTTCACTAGCCCCCTGAGTTTGCTCAAAAGTATGTCCATTGAGTCAGTGATGCCATCCAACCATCCCATCCTCTGTCACTCTCTTCTTCTGTCCTCAATCTTTCCCAGCATCAGGGTCTTTTCCAATGAGTCAGTTCTTTGCACCAGGTGGCCAAAGCATTGAAGCTCCAGCTTCAGAATCAGTCCTTCCAAAGAATATTCAGGGTCAATTTCACTTAGCTCATCAAAATACCTAAAGCCTGATTCTTGCCAGACCACATAGTGGGAATAGAGGCTACCCATGCCCTCTGTCCATCTAATTGCCTCTCTCCAAATACCTTTGCTCCTGTTTGGGTAGGTTCAAGGATGAGCAACAAATCCACTTTCTATGCTGAGTTCCACTTCTTATAGACATCCTGAATTTCTGTGAATTATTTTCTTATAGGCTCCTTTTCATTTCTCCATTGAGAAGAAAGAAAATAGACAGCCCTCCACACACACACACACACACACACACACACGAAATATAATATAGATGGAAGGCAGTGTGAGAGATATTCAGTTTAGTTCAGTTGCTCAGTCGTGTCCGACTCTTTGTGACCCCATGAACCACAGCATGCTAGGCCTCCCTGTCCATCACCAACTCCCGGAGTTTACCCAAACTCATGTCCATTGAGTCGGTGATGCCATCCAACCATCTCATCCTCTGTCGTCCCTTTCTCCTCCTGCCTTCAATCTTTCCCAGCATCAGGGATTGATGAGGTGAAAATCAAGTTGCCGGGTTGTCCAAAGATGCAGCCACATGTATCTCATGGGTTAAAACAAAAAAAGATTTGCCTACAAAGAAAGGAATTGTAAAAGTCTTTCCTCCAGTCTCCCCTGCCATGGCCCATTGGTTTCTACTTGTGCCCTTGTGCACCTGTGTGTGTGGTCATGAACCTCATATCATAGACCTTCATGTCTCATTTGAATAAAACCTTCCAGGCAGTCCAGTGATCAAGTAATCCCATACCAAATTCCAGCATTTCTTCTGATTGACAGCCTCCTGGCAACTTCATGAAGGTAGAAGAGATCTTCCTGTGGTTCAGCAGTACAGGAAGAGGAGCACTGCCAAACCCCCAAATGGAAAGGGCAGGTGTTTGACATAGGGAAGCAATGCGAAGGAAGTAGTGATCTGAGTGCAGACTCAGGCAAGGTAAATAGGTTCCCGACACATCAGGGAGTTTCTGATCTGGTTTCAGATAGAAACATTTCATAAGCTTTAAGGTCTTCAAGCTTGAATGACGCATAGAAAACAAGAAAGTGGCATAATGGAGAAACAGAACTGAATTTATAAGATCAGGGCACAAATTTCCATTCTCCTATGTACAAGTTTTGTAAACTTGAAGAAGCCAATTGACCTACCCAAGTTTCCTCACTGGCCATAGAGGGACAATGATATCTACACAATAGAGGTATTAACACTAAATTTGATGAGATAACAAAATAAAGCCCCCAGTAAAGTGGCCAGGCCACCATGTACAGCTGTGCAATCTGTGCATTATACAAGTGTCCAGCCAAGCGAATGAACATGACTTGAAATAGCTCCCAAGGTCTGCTGGTTAAGCCACTGACCCAGCACAGGGCTACACAGGACAGGGGGAAGGGGCAAACTATCTTCCACCTCTGATACAAACCTACCATCGAGACTTGTATAAAAGATTCCATTTTCTCACAGCTGGCTCCTCTTTCTAGTTTTCACAATGTCTCTAATAGCTACTAGATGGATGACTAAATGGAAGACTATCTTGTAACGAGGGTGATTAGGCTAATCTTCCCTGCTATCCTTGACGATAGCTCTCAATACATCCACAAGAGCAGGCTCCAAAAGAATGAGCTAGTCAAGGACTGTCTGCAACCAGGTCAGCGTTTCTCAAGATATATCTTGTGCCACTACAAAAAGTCATTTGGAATTTGTAGCTCTGACACCAGAATCACAAGTAATAGCAGAAAAATAGAAACATGGGGCTACATGATAATTGAAAACTTTTGTGCTTAAAAAAAGTGAAAAGACAATCCACGAAATAGGAGACAATTTTTGCAAATCATCTGTGTGATAAGGAACTTGTATCTGGAGTATATGAAGTATATATAAAGAATATAAAGTAATTCAGAATTCAATAACAAAAAGATAACCTAATTTTAAAAAATGAGCAGAGTGACTAAATGTGTATTTCTCCAGAGAAGATACACAAATAACCAGTAAACACATGAAAAGATGCTGATTAACCATCAGGAAAATATTATTCAAAACCACAATGAGATATTACTTCACATGCACTAAGGTGGCTGGAACCAAAATGTCAGATAACACATGTTGGTGGGATGTGCAGATTTCAGAACCTCAGACTCTGGTGTTGGGAATATGAGATTGCACAGCCACTTTGGGAAACGGTCTGGCCATTTCTCAAAAGGTTCAATAGAAAGTTACTCATTTGCCCCAGTGATTTCACTTCTAGGTGTATATATGAGAGAAATGAAATACATATCCACATAAAACCTTAAATCCAAATGTTCATAGAAGCATATTCACAATAGCCCAAAGTGGAAACAACCAACATACCCATCAGTTTTATTTTAAATGGATAAAATATGGTATATGCATATAAAAGAATATTATTCAGCAATAAAAAGGACTGATGTACTGATATACACATGCTGCAACATGGATGAACCTCGGAAACATTGCTCTAAGGGAAACAAACAGGACACAAAAGACCACATAATATGTGATTCCACAGACATGAATGTCCAGAATATGCACATGTATATTGAGAGAATAGAGACTACTGTTTTGCCTAGGGCTGCGGAAATAGGATTGACTGCTAATGGGGATGGTGTTTCCTTTTGTGTTAATGGAAATGTTCTGGATTATGTTAGTGCTGATGGATACATAACACTGTGATTATAATAAAATGCATTTAATTGTATACTTTAAATGGGTGAATTGTATGATATATGGATTATATCACAAAATATGTTACTAAAAAAACATGAGTTTGAGTAAGCTCCAGGAGTTGGTGATAGACAGGGAAGCCTGGAGTGCTGCAGTCCATGGGGTTGCAAAGAGTCGGACACGACTGAGTGACTGAACTGAATTATATAACTGTCTTTATGTTTGTATAGAATGGTAGTATTTACAAAGTTAGTATTCACTAGTCACTTAATCCTCAAAAATATCCCTGTGTAGTATATGTGAAGATAGTAACAGGCTCCCTGAGAGAGATTCCTAGTTGCTTGCTATGTTAAGAATGTACCCAGAATTTGTTTTAGTCAGATATGGTAAGACAGCAGATATGGGAATGGTTGTCATAAAGGGAGGAGTTTGTACTCACAGATCCCTAGACATGCGGCATGCCCCACAGGGCCACCTGGGGAAGGACCAGAAAGGGTCTAAGTCAGAAGAGGAGCAAAAGCAGAATGTGACCAGGAGTTTTTACTGTTACTATTTTATGGGAAGGTATGGGAAAGACAGGGTAGGGTCACTGAGTAACGTGGGGCTGGATAGTTGAATAGTATTCCCTAGTTGTCAGGTCCCTGGATCCGGGAAGATTTAGGTAGGTGTTAGCTTGGTGTGTGGGTGTTTGATAAAGGAAATGGGAGCATGGGCTGTGGGTAGGTTGGTTTCTGAATAGAAGGCAAGCTCATTTCTAGGAATTAGCTAGCTGCAGGGGGAGAACTCTCTCCAGGATCAAGGCCTCAAATGCCAGAGCATTAAGAATATAGAAAATAAGGAAATGTAGTCAGCGCACTTCCCCCAACTAATTGTCTGTCCAATAGGTCTCTCTTTCCTTCCTTTCTTGGGTCATCACTCTGGGGAAATGACAACAGTTCCCAGATTCTCTTTCAGGACCACATGACCGAATTCTGGCCAATGTGACAGGGGGATGTAAACAAACTCTAGGATATGTCCTTTAAGGATGGCAACATGGCCCCTCTTACCTCCTTGCTTTATCCTGCTGCCTGAAATGCAGATGTGGTTGTCAGCCTTCTTGGATCACGTGTATAAGGACAACAGCCTAGGGATGGCAGAGAAGCAAGGGAGAGGGAGCTTGGGACTTGTGACTCTGCCGTGCCAGTGGTGATCTGCTTACATTCAGTTAATCAGATTGACCCATGAGACAGAAATCAACTCATAGCTTGTTAACTCCAAGCCTTTGTTAAAAAGATTAAACCTGTATCCTAACACAGAGAGTTGAGCTGTGATATCCAGGTGTGCAAGGGTCTTTCACACTGCACAGTGTACAGCCTCTGTGTTGTACAAGGCATCCCTGAATACAGTCCCATTTCTTCAATCAGGACGGGAAAGCTCAAGGAGGTTAGGTCACACTTTTAGCGAATCCTAGATCCAAAGCCCTACAAGCATTATAGACTATACAGGGGACAATACGCCAGTTTCTTTATAAAATAAAATAACAGTAACATATCAACTTTCTTAGGCAAAAGATAAAAATATGTTAAGGGCTAGAATTCAATATTTATGTACTCAGAAATTAAAGTAAGACATTTGAACAAAATTAGAATTGGAGACAATTCTGCTGAATGTTGTTCAACATGTTCCAAGGAACAGGATTCTCTCCTTAAATGTGATAGCTCACGTGACAGGCTGTGCACGGGGCAGTTAGGATGCCTGGACGTGTGGGTCTATCATTTGCATGCATTAAGATGGAAATTGAGCATCCATATTTTACTTCCATGTGCCAGTGAAGTGATTGCACTTCCCAAGATCCCTTTGTACTCATAATTATGTGATTTGTGAACCAAATGAGTGGTTTGAGGATGGAAATAGGTACATAGGAACTCCATTTGGGAGGTCCAATTTTGACATAAATGACTAGAGGCTTTTTATGAAAGAAAGATTAGATATTGGATTCAAATTCAGTTTATTTAAACATGTGATACTTGGGGTTTCATTTATTGGAAGGGCCCAGTTTGATTTTTGGTACTTAAAATTGTGCTTTAATTGGGAGATGTAGTTAGGTGATGATTGAAATAATCTGTAATAAGAAAACAAGTATAAAATATCAGTTTTATCTGTGGGATATATCAAATCAACTCTGCAGCTGTAAGAAAAAGTGTCAATTTTTTTGTGTGTGTGAATTGTAATAATGCTTTGCAATTATCTGCCTGTTGTTCCAAAATACATGTGTGTAATAGTAGCAACTATAAAACTGAATTTTGTCTCCACAGACCTGAGATACTTTTCCAAAAATACCCTAAAATTCATAGTTTAATTCACAAGTTTCCCCCTTCCTTGAAAAGTCACGTTTTTTTCCCTCTTGTGCAAGTACGTTCCATAGGAAATTCAGTTCAGTTCAGTAGCTCAGTCATGTTCGACTCTTTGCGACCCCATGAATTGCAGCACACCAGGCCTCCCTGTCCATCACCAACTCCTGGAGTTCACTCAGACTCACATCCATCGAGTTGGTGATGCCATCCAGCCATCTCATCCTCTGTCGTCCCCTTCACCTCCTGCCCCCAATCCCTCCCAGCATCAGAGTCTTTTCCAATGAGTCAACTCTTCGCATGAGGTGGCCAAAGTATTGGAGTTTCAGCTTTAGCATCATTCCTTCCAAAGAACACCCAGGACCAATCTCCTTTAGAATGGAATGGTTGGATCTCCTTGCAGTCCAAGGGACTCTCAAGAGTCTTCTCCAACACCACAGTTCAAAAGCATCAGTTCTTCAGCACTCAGCCTTCTTCACAGTCCAACTCTCACATCCATCCATACATCCATACATACTGGATAAACGATAGCCTTGACTAGACGGACCTTTGTTGGCAAAGTAATGTCTCTACTTTTGAATATGCTATCTAGGTTGGTCATAACTTTCCTTCCAAGGAGTAAGCATCTTTTAATTTCATGGCTGCAATCACCATCTGCAGTGATTTTGGAGCCCCCAAAAATGAAGTCTGACACTCTTTCCACTGTTTCCCCATCTATTTCCCATGAAGTGATGGGACCAGATGCCATGATCTTCGTTTTCTGAGTGTTGAGCTTTAAGCCAACTTTTTCACTCTCCTCTTTCACTTTCATCAAGAGGTTTTTTAGTTCCTCTTCACTTTCTGCCATAAGGGTGGTGTCATCTGCATATCGGAGGTTATTGGTATTTCTCCCGGCAATCCTGATTCCAGCTTGTGCTTCATCCAGCCCAGCGTTTCTCATGATGTACTCTGCACAGAAGTTAAATAAGCAGGGTGACAATATACAGCCTTGACATAATCCTTTTCCTATTTGGAACCAGTCATAGGAAATTTAATAGTCCTAAAAGGAAGCATTCTTTATTAATTCAGGAGACCTGGGTTCGATCCCTGGGTTGGGAAGATACCCTGGAGAAGGGATCAGCTACCCACTCCAGTATTCTGGCCTGGAGAATTCCATGGACAGAGGAGCCTGGGAGGCTACAGTCCATGGGGTCACAAAGAGTAGGACACGACTGAGCAACTTTCACTTTCGTATCTATTGAGTCCGATGATGCCATCCAACCATCTCATCCTCTATTGTCCTCTTTTCCCCCTGCCCTCAATCTTTCCCAGCATCAGGGTCTTTTCCATTGAATTGGCTCTTTGTTGTAATTAGTAATAATAAAAGTGTTTTCAAATACTCTCATATTGCTTGAAAATTAGCTTTGTGTTTGTGTGGCTGAGATGGTGGGATCTTGTGGCCTGAGGTGAAGGTCCCTGGGAGTTCTGGTTTCACATGGCTGCTCGTGGCTTTCATGGGGCAGTACTGTTAGCCATTTTGAAAGAATGATCTTCGAACAATTTTAACCTAAAATGCCGGGTAAAGTTATATTCAAAAAGTTTGCAGCCAGCAGTAGTTTTTAAGCTGAGTGGGACAATGACCATCAGATTTGAAAAAGCGTGTTCTTCTTGGTTAAAATAAATATACAAGGCTGGCATTGATTTCTTCTATTTTGCTAATCATTGCACTCTCTTGCTGTTATGGAAACCAAAATATTTTGTTTCTAGGATAGTGTTTGTCTAAAAGATACAAAAGATGCTACAATCTCAGATGAGCTCCAAATTTGTTTCATTTATTCTCCAAACATGATTATGACAGTAATAAAAATAATCATAATGATAAAAGTAATAGTTACAGTGGCCACCAACTGTTGAGTATTTAATACAAGCCAAGTGTATCTTCAAAATAACCTTGAAAAGTGAATGGTTTTTCTAACTTCACAGAAGGGAAAACTGAAGTTCAGAGAGAAAAATACTACCTCAAGCAGTCAAGATATGGCTGGTCCCCTGGCTACATCCATGTACAACATACCATATAAGTCTCTGTACAGTTTTTGGAGGAAATAGAGAAAGAAACTGAGGGCAGAGGGGGTCTGAGGGAGCTTACAGAAGGCAAGCAAGCTCAAGTATGTCTTATGAGAGCACGACAATGTGAATTTATTTTGACACATTTTGTTTTATTCTTAGACCTGAGATATATGTCATCTGGTTCAAAGTAAAACAATCTAGGAAGAGGCTGCTATTAAATTGCCAAAGAATAAGTATTTTTTAACTTTCCTAGGAAATTTTTACTGTATAGATGGGGGCCACTTTTTCCCCTTCTTTTCTAAACTGAAGCTGAATGAGAACAGTGACTGCCGTATTCCCTCCCTCTGAAGAGAAAAGAAAAGAAAAAAAGGAGGGAAGTGTGTAGCAAACTACTTATCACATTTAAGTCCCCAGAGTTAGTTAAGTGCTCTGTAAATCCTTACCATCCCAGACATAATGATAGACTCTGTTCTGGGGATTTATTATTTTGATTTTGATAATTTGTCTTCTACCTCCTTCAGTTTTATGCAAGAACACAGAAAAATCAATTGGTGTTTTGTTTCCTTTGCTTTTAGTCCATTACATGCTTCTTTTTACCTCTTTTTTTCCTCTGCCATGCTTCAGAGTAACATGATATGATAGCATCAGCCTTGGGTATAAGCCCTCACAGATAGAAATGTTCTTGAAATAAGCTCAATAGGACTTCTTGTAATAACTTACTCATGTTCTCAGACTCCTATCAGTGCCCGAGGTAGTCATAATAAACATGAACTGAAGCTTCAAAATCTTCAGGAAATTCTGGCCTTAAAAAAACAACAACAACAAAAAACTGTCTTTGGAGGTTTCTTTAAAGTTAATGCATCATTTACAAATTAAGTTAATATTAATAACCTCTAAAAATAAAACCAGAAATTATTTAAGAAGAAAACTAAGAAACGTCTGCTTCTATGGTACTAAAAATGTTAGACTTTAAATTTTCCAACAAAAGTAGGCCAGCAATTTCATAAAAATAAGACTACAAGGTGAAAAATGAACATTAAAAGTTTTGGCATTTCAAGTGCTCCATTTACCTAAAAATAAAGTGGGATTTCGAAAAGTAGCTGATGACATTTTCATAAAAGTATCAAGCTTGTAAAACAGGTTTAATAAACATTAGTTCATTTATTAAAATAACTTTGAGGTGGTTCTGTTGCCATGTAAAATTCAGTTTACTAGGAAAAGTTCAGTCCAGACCCAAATTATTTTCATTTTTTTCATATATCACTTAGAGATATCATGCACTGAACAATCCCAGGTCAGACATTGTGACCTTCAGCGTCTATCATAGCTAACCTCCTCAAGTTTTACTTTTTTTTAAACTTCTGGCCACAAAGCACAATGGGCTTTCATCTTTATTTCTGTAAATTACTATACCTTAATGGACAGTCTATGAATGTGAATGTGAAGTTGATCAGTCATGTCCAAACTCTTTGCAACCCTGTGGACTGTAGCCCACCAGGCTCCTCTGCCCATGGGATTCTCCAGGCAAGAATACTGGAGTGGGGTGCCATTTCCTTCTCCAGGGGATCTTCCCAACCCAGGGATAGAACCCAGGTCTCCCGCATTGCAGGCAGACGCTTTAACCTCTGAGCCACCGATTTTCAACTCTAATACACATGATTTTCTTATAACAAATTGACTTAAAATTTAATTTCCTGTAACTTCTACCTTTGAAAATATCTACTCCGTCATAACATCCTGCCTGTCTTCATATTGTTTCTATAGCCTGCAAACTTCTTTCTCTGCTTCCTACCTTGCTTTATCTGGAAAACTTTGACCAAAATTTCAAGACCGGATTAAGCCTTTAGCGTTCCATGAAGTTTTTCTGAAGCGGTCCCAATGCTCACCCCAACCTCACCTCCTGTTTCTTCTCAGAAGAGGTAGCTACTATCAATTATATGTACTTCCATTATTACATTTATTCCAGAAGGCTACAACTCATGAGTTACATAGACTATAAGCCAAGGATTGTGGGGTTTTTTTGTTTGGTTGGTTGGTTTTATTTTTTTATACTTATATTCCAGATTTCTGGAGCACTGATTGACAGTTAGATATCCTGAAAAAGTATTTAGTGAAAAAATAAATGATGAGAAAGAACACATCTGATTTCTATTTAGAGATTCTTTTGTTTCCTTCTCAGTTTTCAAAATGAAGTAAACTCTTTAGTGTACCTATTTTGTTGTTATTGAAAAATTACCCATGGACTTTATAAAGGTTGAAATAGCAATAGGCTGCCCGAGTTTGAAAAGTGACTTCACTACCTCACTAGCTAAATAAACTTGGGAAAGTAACTTAATTCTACCCTCTCCCAGAAAGAGAAGTCTTCAGTGTACTCATCTGTAAGATAGGGATTTTAATTCTATTTACCTTACAGGGTTCTCGTGGATATTGAAGGTTATAATGTACACAGAGGACTTTACCCAAGGCCCAGAACATGGAACCAATAATCAATTATCAGGCTAGTGTCTAACAATCTATTTTTATTTTTAAAGGCTGAGGGAAAAAAAAAAATCCCTACTTTGTGGCAACCTCCCCTCCCCCTTCTCCTCCCGGCTCCTCTAACAGCTTTATTGAAATGCGAATGGCAGTCATATTAATGGGTCCAGAGTTGCAACATGAAACAGCACTGCACCCAGTCAATTGTAAGAACTTAATAAATGAAGATGAGTAGCTTAGAAACTCAGTTATACATCAGCTGAACTGCAAGAGCGACCTCTAAGGACTTGTCATCATTTATTTTACTTTACTTCTAAGGCAGTTTATCAAGCAACTCTCATTAAAAAGGGTTTGTAAAGAACCTGCTTGCCCCAGGCACTCTGGTGGCTGATTAACAGATATCACATCATGCTTTGTATCTTTTCTGGTGTCAGCAGGATGATTCGTCTGTGAAGAGTGTATTTCGTAGCTTTGGGCATTCACTGCAAGTTAAATGCCACTCTCCAACAACTCTAAAGGAAGGTCAGCCCTGAGACGCTCTGATCTGAGCCACAGAGAGAGCGAGTTCAGGAACTTGTGGATGGGAGGGCTCTAATTAGCGCGCATTTTAAATATCCATTCCCCTCGTGTTATTCTTCCACCTCTTGTATTGTTTCAAATGAAAGCCAGTGCAGAGGTGGAAATGATCCTAGCCTTTGGGTGAAACCCCTGACAGGCACACATCTGAGGTAGCGGGGGGTGGAGAGTGGCAGCCCCTGGAGGGGGAGTGAAATGGTTCCCAGAATGTTGAGCAATCTCTGGGGGAGCCTCTCACAGGTGGTGAGCGTCCCAAGGCAAAGAGGCCGGGACTATAAGGCGTTTATTGGTGATAAATCCCTCCAGTGCAGGTTCAGACAGGGGATGGAACTGGGCAAGTGAAATGCCCTCAATGTGTGTAAAAGGCCTGTGAATAAATGTGTCCACATTTCAAGAGCTTTGAATATGAACATTTTGCATCCAAAGGCCCTGAAGTGAGGCCAAACAAAAACAATAGTAAAGAATGATGAGTGAAACAGAAGAGAAAGCTTAAGTGATGTAGACGGAAATCTTTAAAAACTATAGTCAATATTTTACCATAATTATTGAAAAATCAATTTACTATTTTCCCCCAATATTTGTATTGTGGCAAAATACACACAACATAAAATTTACTATTTTAAATTACCATTCCTGTGTATCATTCAGTGATATTAAGTACATTCACATGACTGTGCAACCGTCACCATCATCCCTCTCTAAAGCTCTTTTAATCTTGCAAAACTGAAATTCTATACCCATTAAACAATAACTTCTGATTCATCTGTTCACCGTCCCCCGCTCCCACCTGCCTTTAGCTTCTGGCAATCACCATTTTACTTTCTGTCTCTATGAATTTGACATAAGTGTATTTCACATAAGTGAATGTCTGTCTTTATGCCAATATCATACTATTTTGATTACTGTAGCTTTGTAGTAAGTTTTGAAAATAGGAAGTATGATTCCTCCAGCTTTGTTCTTCCTTTTCAAGATTTTTTGGCTACTTGGAGTCCCTTGATATTCCATTTGAATTTTAGGATTGGTTTTTCTATTTTTGAAAAAAAAAAAAAAAGGCATTGGGATTCTGATTGGGATTACATTAAATCGGTAGATTTCATGGAGTAGTACTGACATCTTAACAATATTAAGTTTTCCAACCTATGGATTGTCTTTCCTTTTATCTATATTTTCTTTAGTTTATTTTAGCAATGTTTGGTGGATTTCATTGTATGAGCTCTTCACTTCCTTGGTTAAATTAATTCTTCAGTGTTTTATTCTTTTTGATGCTAGTAAATAGAATCGCTTCCTTAATTTTTATTTAGGATTGTTGTTAGGTTAAATACCAATATTAACACCAAATATAGAAATAAAATAAATATCTCTGGCTATAGAAATAACTGGAATCGAAAAGTCAATTCACAGAGCCAAGTAAGAGAAAACACCCTATCAGCTCCTTAGGTATTCCAGGTTAAAATAATCTGAGATGATTAGTTTGTATGTTGAGTGCCTCCTTCATTTTTTACTTCTGAGGGTTATAATTCTGGCTGGCTGGCTGAATGGCTGGATGGAGTCCAGGTGGAGGAAGAAAAATATCTCTTCATTTACTAGATAGAATTCCTCAAAGTTTTTTCCCCTAAGACTGCTTTATCAACTTGAAATTGACCAAATTAACCTAATCATTTCCTTTCAAGATTTTAAGTAGTGTAAGCAGAGGTGGTTTTCTCTTAGAGTTAAATGTGTGCTGAGTAGCAGTAAGAAAAGCATACTTTAGGTGCATGAACAGCTTGGATATAACCAGTACTGTGATGGTAAGTATTTAACATTTGGCTCTCTGGATTGGAAGTGCAGGATCCCTGATTTATAGTGTTACCCAATTTTCATGGCTTAAGTACTTTCATCATGGTCAATTTTGAGTTGTCAGTGTGGTATCACTGAATGAGTTCCTTGAAAGAGGTGCATACAGTTGGCCCTGTGCTGAGGGTACAAGCCAGATCCAACTCACAAATGGATACAACTGAATCACTGTTCCAACGTGAATCAGTTATTCATTTTTTCACAAGGGATATAGCTTTCCCCTTTGACATCTTCCTCTTAAGATATCTCCTTTCCTAATGCCCCCTATCTTGTTCTTATGGGTCTCCTAATGTTCTGCTCTAAATCCCAAATTTAAGCCCATACATCTCACCTTTTTAATCTTTATATGCTATGTTCTTGAAACAACCATTTAAAGAACATAAATAATAAATTATTATCTCAATACGTACATCTTTCAGGAAAATATTAATATAATAAAGAAAAGTATTACCAGTCATGCCAGCCTTCAGAGATAAGCACTGTAAATTCTTTGATGTATAGCTTTCTAGACATTTTTATTTACATATTTTCATGTATATGTATATATACATATTTTTAAAATATATTTCACATATTTTAAGTGCATTAATAAAAATACTACACCCTAAATAATATTTTATGGTTTGTTTTTATCTTCAAAAGCATTATAATTTAAAAAATGTTGAAATAACCGAGGGATATAGAGTTAAAAGGTTATGTGCTAGAAAGCAGAGATCCAGACTATTTTCCTAGAGTACTAATTCCATTACCTATGTCTTGGGAAAAGAATTCTCTGATCCCATAAATATTAAATATTAAGCTTTGTTTTGAAAATCCATAATGTGCTTTGGCATCTTAAAGACTCTAAACATTCCTATAGTATGTTTTACTCAGCTTACATTGAGTAAAATTATTTAGATACTATATCATCAATATAATAAATAATAATATAGCAATATTAAATAAAATAATTTGAAAAGAACTTATTTTTCATGAAAAACCAATTTCATACAACATTTTGAGAAACACTTTAAGTTTCTGTCTGGATATATAGTGATTTAGTAATCAAGTCCTCTGCTATTTGTTATTTACATAGTTCAGGCTGGGGTCTGTTGAAACCAAAGATGGGATGAACACTGCAGTATGAGGTAGCAAAGGTGTGCACATTTTGCATTACAAGTATTATAATGTGTCCATAAGACTGCTGGTTAATGTATGTCAGAGAATCCTTTTCTAAAATATAACTAAAAAACTGAGCACAGGTCTATGACAGACATCCTAAAAATTGGTAAAGTATGTAATAACAACGTGACTGAACAATATTCAGTTCAGTTCAGTTCAGTTTAGTTGCTCAGTCGTGTCCAACTCTTTGCGACCCCATGAATTGCAGCACACCAGGCCTCCCTGTCCATCACCAACTCCCGGAGTTCACTCAGACTCACGTCCATCGAGTCAGTGATGCCATCCAGCCATCTCATCCTCTGTCATCCCCTTCTCCTCCTGCCCCCAATCCCTCCCAGCATCAGAGTCTTTTCCAATGAGTCAACTCTTCGCATGAGGTGGCCAAAGTGCTGGAGTTTCAGCTTCAGCATCATTCCTTCCAAAGAAATCCCATGGCTGATCTCCTTCAGAATGGACTGTTTGGATCTCCTTGCAGCCCAAGGGACTCTCAAGAGTCTTCAACACCACAGTTCAAAAACATCAATTCTTAGGCGCTCAGCCTTCTTCACAGTCCAACTCTCACATCCATACATGACCACAGGAAAAACCATAGCCTTGACAGTGTTCATACATCTGTACAAGCCCTATTAATCAGTGAACCTAGGTGAGTTCCCAGATACCTTCAAGTATTTCTGTAATCTACAAGTTGGCTATTATTATATACATAGGAAACAGAAGATCAATTTATGTTCGAAGAGTCTAATATTATGTTTTCAAATAATATGCACCATATTTTTCTTCAACCTCTAGACAATTTTTCAGGCGTCTAAACATTGGGTCCAATAACTGATCTGTAAAATAACTCTCAATATACCATTTTTTATATATTTTCAGACTTAAGGATACTAAAAATCTTAAAATCCTTCAGTTATAAACATATGTATATACACATACAAACAGTGAAAGTAAAAAGTGAAAGTGAAGTCGCTCAGTCGTGTCCGACTCTTTGCGACCCCATGGGTTGTAGCCTACCAGGCTCCTCCATCCATGGGATTTTCCAGGCAAGAATACTGGAGTGGGTTGCCATTGCCTTCTCCACATACAAACAGTAACCTCACTGAAAAAGGTTTTATCTTGATTAGCCTAGTATTTTCCAAACTTAAACTTTCTCTTTAAAGACATGTATTCATTTATTTTTGGCTGCACTGGGTCTTTGCTGCTGCAAAGGGGCTGTCTCCAGTTGCTGGGCGTGGGGGCTATGCTTTCTCGTGGAGCGTAGACTTCTCATTGTGGTGGCTTCTTTTGTTGCAGAGCATGGGCTCCACGGCCTGGGGGGTGGCGTGCAGTAGTTGAGGTACAAGGGCTTAGTTGCCCCGCGGCATGTGGGATCTTCCTGCAGCAAGGATCAAATCTGTGTCGCCTGCACTGGCATGAGGTTTCTCAACCACTGGATCAATAGGGAAGCCCCCAGACTTAATTTCTGGATGGTAAGCTCTCTGAGGGCACAGACCGTGTGTGCCTTGTGTGTGTGTACTCAGTCGTTCAGTATGTCCTACTCGGTACGACCCCATGGGCGTCGCTCACCAGGCTCTTCTGTCCATGAGTTTTCCAGGCAAGAGGACTGGAGTAAGTTGCCGTTTCCTGTCTTCCTAGCACCTATCAAAGTACTGGCACATACGAATGTCATTAAGTATCAGCTGAATAAATGAATGGATGGATGGATGGATGAATGAATGAGGTCTGGGAAAACAACAACTAAATGTTTGGTGTTCTACACAGGATATATTCATAAAAATGTAATTCTAAAGTGAAATTTGTTTTGACATCTGAAACAACCCAGTAATATTATGAGTACTTTTTGCAGCCTTTGAAGTCTAGTGTAAGTCTCCCTCCAAGACTCTTTCTCTTATTACTATAGTTGTCATCAATCTTCTTTGAAATTTTACATCACTTTTAGTCTCTACCACATAATTTAGCACTGAATTATATACAGTCTTGTAGAATTCACTACAAGAATTCTTATAAGTTTGATTTATGACTATCTGACTTCTGGCTACTCTCCTTTCTGGTGCTCTTTGAATATAACTATCATATGATAACAAACATGCAGCACACAAATACGCCTCTCATTATTAGTAACTATGGTATGGTTAATAACTGTATGGCCCTTTACACTGATGAGGTTCATTTAAAGCTATTATCTCGGACTTCCCTGGTGGTCCAATTGTTGAGAGTCTGCCTGCCAATTCAGGGGACGTGGGTTTGATCCCTGCTCCAGGAGGAGTCCACATGCCACAGGGCAACGAAGCCCACGTGCCACAACTACTGATCCCGTGCCCTCCTGTGCTCTACAACAGGAGAAGCCACCACAGGGGGAAGCCCACGCACTGCAGGGGAAAGCAGCCCCCACTGATGCAACTAGAGAAAGCCCGTATGCAGTAATGAAGACTCAACAGTCATAAATAAATAAAAGCAAGCTCCTCCCTGCATGTCTACTAAGTCGCTTCCAACTCTTTGCAACCCTATGGACTGTAGCCCACCACAGGGGGAAGCCCACGCACTGCAGGGGAAAGCAGCCCCCACTGATGCAACTAGAGAAAGCCCGTATGCAGTAATGAAGACTCAACAGTCATAAATAAATAAAAGCAAGCTCCTCCCTGCATGTCTACTAAGTCGCTTCCAACTCTTTGCAACCCTATGGACTGTAGCCCCCCAGGCTCCTCTGTCCATGGGATTCTCCAGGCAAGAATAATGGAGTGGGTTGCCATGCCCTTCTCCAAGGGATCGTCTTGACCCAGGGATCGAAGCTGTGTCTCTTATGTCTCCTGTATGGGCAGGCAGGTTCTTTACCACTATCACCACCTGGGAAGCCCTGCTGCTGCTGCTAAGTCGCTTCAGTCATGTCCGACTCTGTGCGACCCCACAGACGGCAGCCCACCATGCTCCCCCATCCCTGGGATTCTCCAGGCAAGAACACTGGAGTGGGTTGCCATTTCCTTCTCCAATGCATGAAAGTGAAAAGTGAAAGGAGTCATGTCCGACTCTTCACGACCCCATGGACTGCAGCCTACCAGGCTCCTCCGCCCATGGGATTTTCCAGGCAAGAGTACTGGAGTGGGTTGCCATTGCCTTCTCTGGGGAAGCCCTAGAAGCATTAAAACAAACAAACGTATTGTCTCATTTGGTTTCACAATAATGGTGCAGTTGATATGAGTGCAATTATCCTCATTTTTGGGGAAAATGGAACCCATTCCAGTATTCTTTCCTGGGAAATCCCATGAACAGAAGTGTCCTTGGGTTTGCAAAGAGTTAGACACAACTTAGTGACTAACCAACAACAATCCCTATTTTACTGATGGAGAAACTAAGAACCAAAGCAAGAATTTTCCAGTGATTAAATATTTATTAGACTATGGACTAAACCCCAGCATTTATTATATCCAAAGCCCATTTACTCGCTTCCTGATCTGTTTTCTGACTTAACACAAGGTAAGCCTTGTTGTGACGTAGAGAACGATCCAGTTCCCTGGTCTTTTTGCCCTGTATGACTTTTATCCCAGGTATTAATTTCTAGACAATCAGTGATTTAAAAGGCTGCCGAAAGAGAGAGGAAGAAAAAGGAAACAGAGAGAAATCTGAGGGAGGTAGAGGACGGGAAAGATGCTGAGAAGCAGAGAGACCAAGACTGGAGGACTCTAGCTCTATCTGGCCAGCAGATGTGTTTTATTTGGCCACCACAGAGCATTTTTTTAAAAAGTGAATTCATTGCCAACTTTTAAAATGGCAAGTGTTCTCATCTATATTTCTGGCTTCTCTTGAAAATACAAGACGAATGGCCAAATAGGTTTAAATTTCTGCAGGGCGACAGTTGGCTGTAGCTGAGTAGTGGCGGCTCCCTCAAGACAGAGTGTGAGCCCTGCAGCTATCCCAGTCCCAGCCCGCTTTCTTATCTCACTCCAGGCAGCATCACTCCTCCAGCTTCTTCGGGGATTTGTGGCTGTTTCATCTACGTAAAGAAATAAGATGGGGTTTGTCTCTGATTTTCCACAGGTATCCACAGATTTAATGGGTTTAATTATGCACATCCTGATCAGAGGGCAAACTGATGTCAAACTCTTTTTTTTTAGCCTAATAAATTCATTCATTGAACAAATATTTATTTATTGAGTGCCTACTATGCCTGGCTTTTGTTTAGGAATCAATCCCATTACTTCAGAATTAGATCTTAGATGTCCCTTAAGATGACCGATGATTATGATTATAAACAATATCTGATAAAACTCAGCCTTATTGATTAGGATACAAATGCTTTTAATTATACACATTCAGTGTCAAATTTCAGCAATGATTTGGTCATCAAATCCAAGCATAGCTTTAAGGATTCCAAAATGATGAAATAATACTGTGGTAGATCAAAGGATTGGTTTGCATATCTTAAAGATTTGTGATGTGGTTTTCTCAACTGTGTTACATATAAGGAAAACAATCCACTTTTTCTATAAATTAGATTTGCCTCAAGAAGCCAGACATGCTTGGGTTTGAGGGTAACAGATCAGCCAAAGCTTACCCTCTAAGTCCTTTGGGTGTTACCCAGAACTTAAAAAAAAAAAAAAAGGTGAGAGCAAAGCAGATACACATGGATAAATTTCTGTAACTCTTTTTATCATCCCCAGACATCTCTTCAAAGATTCTGTCACACTCCCCACAGAAAATCCAAGCATTAATCCTATATGACTACACCTTTAATTTCTGATTTATTACTGTAAAGGTCAAGCAGAAATTATGGTCAGTAAAGTAAGATCATCAGAAGATTTTATGTAATTGGTTACCATGTGTATTAATATCTTAGGGCTATCAAGACAAATTACTACAAACTTAGTGGCTTAAAACAATGGGAGTTTATTTTCTCAGAATTATAAACTACAAGTCTGCAATCAAGTGGGGCAGCTCTGTCTCTGAAGGCTCAAGGGATGGACCTTCCTTGCCTTTTCTAGTTTCTGGTGGTATCAGGGCTCTCTTGATTTGTGACTGTAAGATCTGAATATCTGCTTCTGTGCTCACATAATCTTTTCTTCTGGGTCTGTGTCTTCTCTTCTGTCTCTTACAAGGATACTTGTCATAGTATTTAAGGCCTATCATGGCAGTCTAGGGTAATCTCACTTTAAGATCCATAAATTAATTACATGTGCAAAGATCCTTTTTTTCTAAATAAAGTCACATTCCCAGATTCTAGGGCTTAAGATGTAAACATATATTTTTCTTTTCTTTTTTTTTGCCAGTTCACCACCTGACAGAGTATACCATGTTTCACTGCTTGAGCTCCTGATACACACTTTAGAAACATTTATACTGTACAGGCATACTATGTATACTCAATGTGGTGCTCGTGGGGAATTCCATGAAGGGCTCAGTATCAAGTGTTTGGTCAACAACACAAGCCTTAATTCTGCCATGAGTTCTATAGGATAAAACTAGATATGATTTATCACATAGATGCTTATCTGTTTTCCATGAATCTTTAAATATTAGTTTTGCCATTCAAATAATATTGTAAACTCAGAGAATCCAAGAACTGTGACTTATATTTATTTCTCTTTTCTACTCACCTAAGATAGCCTATGTATACTGATGGGTATTTATTGAATGCTTATTGATTAGTACACCCATTCTAAAATTAGTCTTTGTCCCCGATCTCTGTAGAGATTTTGCTTAGGGTATGAATGGAACAAAAGAGAAAGAGTAGTTTTTGTATGATGGTATATCTTCCTTTGGGGGGCGGGGGTTAAAGCATGAGCAAGGCTGGCTCCAAGCTTATAATTTCTTCATTGCTCCCTCCACTCCCAACCAGTCCTTTCTACTTAGCTGTTTGGATTGACCTATATACCTGCTTCCAGAAAGTGCAGGTGGAAACAGCAAGTCTGAAAAGTCTGTTCAAGACTGAGGTATGAGGATATGACTTAGAAATCTTGACAAAATCCTATGAATGATTTAGTTAGGACTGAGGCTCTACAGGATTGCCACTGGGAATATGTCTGTAGAACTCAGGGAAATTGTATTAATACCTTGGTTAGAACTGTTTCAAATTATTATCTTGAAAGGAAGGAAGGAAGGAAGGGAGTAAGGAAAAAGGGTGGGAGAGAACTTTAGTTGGAATAGCTATTAGGATCAATAGAAAAGTTATTTTTAGGTTTAGAGAACTTCCAAAGTCTTTTTGAGACAGAGTAAGAAATGTCAGAGAGAGAAATTAAACAAAAGTCTGTGGAGAAACAAAAGAAATTTTGCACTGGGTTGTTGGTTGTCGGAAAGAGGAATTAAATTATCAGAATGTCATGAGCTGGATGGAGGCACTTAGAGGCAAGAGAAAAACTAATGAAAAGGGGGGAAATGTGTTTGTGGAGAAGGCTGGAGAAATGTAGTCTCATGCTGCAATTACAGTATGAATAGCCGGCCAATCTGAAGCTGCGGGAAGGAATCATTAGTGCTGGTTAAATGAATACATTTCTGTTGCTAAAATAATAAGTATCTTAGAGGCATCAGAAGCTGTGTTAAAGATTTGCAGCAATTCTCTTGATATTTCATGAATTAACCAAGACCACCTTCTCTGAAGCTTCTTTGAAGCTCCGCTGACAGCACTCATGGCTATTTTTTTCCTAGGTGGAGAAAGAAAATCTAGTGCAATCATATCCTTTTGTTCATTCTAAGTAGAGGTCACTTAGATTTCCTCAAGCTTAGGGAAAATATTATCCAGGCGAAGATTCCACTTTATATGGAAATAACTACTAAACCAAAGTCCTAAATTAGCTTCTAAATGGTTTTCCTTTAAACAAACAAATTAAAAAAAAATTGTAAAACTCTGAGCCTTTGGTGAGGAACTGGATGAAAGGTTGGGCTGTCTATAGTCTGTTCTGCTTGGGAGATGTGTGAACTCTACCATCCATTTTCTGTGTGTCTAGCCAAGGCGTCTTTGAATGCTCAAGGACTGTTTTTGAACCAAATTGATAAGAGACTAAAAAGATCCCGTCTGAATTTGCCGGACCTTATCGTTTCCCCGAAAATGCCTACCATGGTAAATGTGAAACACAAATGGGTAAAAAAATTAAATCAGATATCATTAAAACAAATACATCTTTTCTTATCAAGATGAATGCTTCTGTTATTTTTTTATTTTTTCAGAAAGCAAAAGCAGTTACAGGGTTGAGATGTGTGTCAGGTGGAGGAAGGAGAAACTATGAGTGGGATCCATCATCCAGAGAACAAAGCTTCCTCTCGTTCCAGTGGGGAGGGCTCAGGCAAGGGACGTGTCCACTAGGTGGCGATTCATCTCTTACATTAGTCCTAGGGTTTGAAGAACCTATCTGTTCAGCATTGTGATGGGCATGAGAAAGGTAAATACAGATCATCTGCCTTAAAAAAAAATCGCTTATGAAAATCAGTGTTGAATACTGGTGAGAACAATGCAGATTCCCCCTTTTAGGATGAAAACTGAGTAGTATCATTATGGAAGATTTCATAATTAAGGTTCTGAATTGAATGAAGCAGAATTGAACTTTGAAGCTGACCATCCCAATGATCATCCTTGTTTTGGAAGTGAAGACACTGAGAACCAAGAATATAAAATCTCTTGCTTAAGATTATAACATGAGATAGGGGTAAATCCGGAATTAGACTCCATGTTACTTGAATCATCCCAGTTCAGGTTAAAAGCTTTCATCAATAAATGTACACATAGGCATGTTAAGTTCTAGGCATAAAGCTGGATGCTGCAGGTGCAGACATGGCGCCTGTCTTAAGTTAGCCCCCTATAGAATAATTGAAGAAGCAATCTCATGGCAATAAGAATACAGAGTACACTAAACAATGACCAGTGATGCTGCCTGCCTGGTGCTCTGAACAGAATATGTCAAGTGACGAAGCAAGGGCAGAACTTGAGGAAAGTGAGGCTGAGTATGTGGGAGAGGAGGTGAGTTCAGAACTTGGGTCACTGACTCAAACAAGGCAAAGGCGAGGTGTGAGTGGGTGGTTTGGTTAGAAATGGAACACATCAGTGCAGAAGTCGACAGCAGGGCTGTGCTGTAACCAGACCAACTGCAGGATCCATGTTGGAGTCAGATGCCACACAAGCAAACCCCACCAAGTGAGTAGAGATCAGAAAGACCGGATGAGGCAACCACAAGGAAGCCAGAGGTCAGGCAAGGGCATGAGGTAGACACCTTGACAGGGAAGATGGGAAACAGTTGATCAGTAAGGAGTAAGGAGTAAGTTGATCAGTAACCAGTGAGGAGTCAAGAATCTGGCATGCAAGTCAATTTTGTGCTAGTCAGGAAGCTTCTAATATGCTTTCTGCTGGGACAAGACATAGTTCCAAGACACAAGCAGCCTGGAATCTGCTGAAAAGCACACACAGGAAGACAATTCTCACTTCCTTCTTTCCTTTCTTTCTTTCTTGATTTCCATGCTTCCTTCTTTCTTTCTCTTTTTCTTCATAAAGCTAAATATATAGAGAGAAATTGAGTTTACTCACCTAATAATTGTATGCAGCCATGGTATTATCCTTCTTAAAAGTTTAACAAAATCAGTATGCAAAACATTTTTTTTAATCTATGCTCATCACAAAACATACTGAACTAGATTTGGCAAAAGGGAGGTGAGGAAAAGGTAGTATAGTAGGCACAAGGCCCTTTTTGAAAAGAAGCTATCTTGGAATCCATTTGTGAAGACTCTCTAGCTGTGTGTCTGGCCTGCCACATCCATGCTGCCAGAAACAATTTCCCATTGAGAGGAAGCACTGGGTCTGGGAAAGATGGGAGCAGAAACAACAAGTGAATTGTCTGTGGGAAAGACAAGTTCTTCCTTTATATTAGAAAGTGAATGCCGGATCAAGCTAATGTTAACCTACTCCTACACAAATTTTGCCTCTTAGACCTTATGATATTTCCCTGTTTTCTTTGACAGGAAACTGGCTTTCAGGCCACAAAGAAAAGCTGTAGGTGGATCTCAGATCCTAACAGCATAATTTCATCGTGAAGCAAAGTACCAGCAGGAAAGATTTGAATTTTCTGTTGGATGCTGACTGTGTTCATTATGTATAAGTCCTCACTTGACACGTTTCACTCAAACCAAATACAAATCTTGGCTTACTGTTGGTTCACACTTACCAGAACTGTTCAAGTCTGAATATGCTTCTTATCTGGGATATGAATTTTGGAAGATATGAATTATAATATTTTATCCTCTGAAAACATTATGGGACTATTTGAAGCAATAATATTCATTCAAATTTGGACTCAATATGTCCCAAACTTTGGGATGGGTTTGTGGGTAGCTGACATAGTTTTATTTCTTGACATATGTGATGTTACCATGTTATTTTGTTTTATAATAATTTGTTGTTTTATTTTATACTTTTTTTATGTGCATTACATTTCATAGTTTTAAGAAGAAGCTTTAAAAAATGTTATATTCTGTGCTTTGGAATTGGTGAGGCCTTTTAAGAAACACAGGGAAGTGCTAACAAACTCAAAGGTATTTCCTGAGATCCACGGACAATGAAACGCTAGTTTCCAGCCACATAATAATTTCTTCTATAGTTACACTTTAAAAGTAAAGTATTTTGATGTATATTTCTACTTTCTCTTTAGTGACTCAAAAATAATTCACAAATATCTTTTTGCTTTTCTGAGCCCCCTGGTACCCAAATAAGGAGCTGTTGTCCCAGTTAACTTCATCATGTAAGTTAAGAAAATGAGAATTCTGAAATGGATTTTTCACGTTTAAACTTCATCTTCTGAACTCTCGTTTCTGTGGAAGATTGTATACTTGACTTGTCATTCATTCATCTCAGAAAAGTTGGTTGATGTCTGCAAAGGCATCTGTCCCTCTGTTAACTCAGTCCAGGTGTGTTAGTGACAGAACATGAGACTTGGGGCTCCAGACATACGTTCACTACAACAGACTCAAATTTTAAATCCTTTCCGGAATGTTCTGCTAGTTTAAACTGGCCTTCCTGTCTCCCTTTGTTAGCCTGTGTATATATCTCCTCTATATAATACTAGAAACAATCCTTGTGAGTCTTACACTGCCAAGTTTAGATCCAATTAAAATTTGTGGTTTCTTGTTTCAAACTGACCTGGAACCTTTGGTGTTTGGGCTTGTTTAATCTTGGCAAAGTTTTGTTTCCTGTTTCTAAGAATGAACTATTATTAGGCTCAAAAGCTTCTTGCCCATCTAATAGTTCTTAGAAAGCCAATTGTCATTGTATGAGTGAACCTAGTAAATCTGAATGAATTCTATACATTTTAATGAAATAAAGCCTGGAAGAATCAAAAAGGAAACACAAAGAGGTTGTACTTGAGAAAAATCACTTGTATTTAATAAAAGTCTAAAACATAAAAAAAGAGTTTATAATTGTATATACTTATATTACTAAAGAGAAAACCCTATTCCCTAAGATTTATCTCTAAAGTGTTTTAATGTCATGAAACTCTAGGATATAAATTTTTAATTTACATAAAAGAAGCTCAGGCTGGAAATCAGGATACATAGATCAAATTTTCTTCTGCCAATAATCAACTACTATGTAAAAGTTGTTAAACTCTGCTACTAATTTAACATCTTTGGACTGCCAGTTAGTACCTTTTAGTACTAAAATATTTCACTGAAAGGACTAGTCCAATTTTCCAATTTCTTCCAATATGGGAAGAAAACAGAAGTGGACCTTCTGTAAAGCTTACAGAAAGTGTAAAACTGAGACAAGTGTAAATGTACTGCATCCTTCACCCTGGAGAGTCATCTCCATTGGCCACAGGAAGCCGGCCTGGGGCTTTACTATTACGGCCACTGTGTCCCAGGGTGTGGTTGTCAAAGGTACATACTGTGATGCCAAGATTTCTGAACCCCTGTCTCACACAAGTTTGTTACGTAATCATCCATTTTTAAAAAATGGATTTCATCAGTTCGAAATGAGTCTCAAGGAAGTCAAACAAGTGGGAGCTTTGTAGTTCCAGGAATAAGAGGCTCACACACTGTCTAGGTGTTATGCATAGTCCATTGCGAGCAGCCTGCTCTCCCATCGCCAGGGCTGGCGTTATTGATACCCTGAGGCCAATGTGTCCACCTTTTCGGTTCTGCAGTCCTGATGGTGGTTTGGGGGCGCCTGCAAGGAGGATTTGGTCACAAGAGCAGGAAACTGAGAAGAGGTGACTACTGTCTAATCTGGGAGGGGTGGGCCCTTGGAGAATTTTGGGCAGAGAATGTAGTGCTGACGTGGAGGCATGGCTCTGAGGGGTTGATCAGAACCAAGCACTAGGTTCCGGCCAAGCATACTTGAAGGAGGAAACTACAGTCACTCTTTGCTTTTAGCACCTGTCAATGCAATACATTTTTATGCTCTAGTTCTGAGGTGGCACAGTGGTAAAGAATCCCCCTGCCAGTGCAGGAAGCGCAAGCACGGGGGGTTCACTCGCTGGGTTAGAAAGATCCCTGGTAGTAGGAAATGGCAACTCACCCCAGTATTCTTGCCTGGAGAATCCCATGGACAGAGGAGCCTGGTTGGCTACAGTCCAGGGGATTGCAAAGAGTGGATACAACTGAGTGCACACACACACACACACACACATGTGTTCAATTGTCAGAAGACAATAACTGACCTCTGCTTCTGGTCATGATAGGATACAAGGACCAAATAAATCCTTTCACCTTAAATAGTCAGAAAATGTGACAAAACATGTGGAACAATAATTTTAAGACACTGGACAACAGGACTCATGAGACCATTATCCCAGAGAAGGGCAAGAAAAGGGAGAGCTTACTGCCTGGAGGTAGTTTACAGGTTATAGCACAGTACAATGTGAAATGTACAAAGCATGTTGATTTCACTGAGTTGAGGAGACAGAAATCAGAGTTTAGGAAAGTCAAGGAAATTAGAATTCATGCGACAGAGTTATCAAAGGAAGGAAGTGCACTGAGAAAAAGCTCTGGCTCTGCAGAAGGTTTGCCTTGAGTCTTAGGCTGAGGACCGATCTACACAGCCATGGAAGGAAAACAAGATTCTAATCGTTAAGGAAACACGAGAAAACCACAATAAAGAGACATTCTACAACATAAAACACCTATATATTTTCAAAGATTCAAGGTCAAGAAAATAAAAAGGAAGACTGAAGTACTATTCTAGATGAAAGATGTCTTAAGAGATATAATGACTAAATCCAATGATTCCAAATTGGATCCCGGAGTTCTGTGATGGTACAAGGAAAAGTGGCAGGTGATACAGCCTCCTGATACTGATTCACCACTATATTATCAATGGCAAAAAGACAGGAAACATGCCAGTCTTGTTCATTGATATATACCTACTGACTAGCATCTCCAAATGTTTACATGTTGGAGAAGACTCTTGAGAGTCCCTTGGACTGCAAGGACATCCAACCAGTCCATTCTGAAGGAGATCAGCCCTGGGATTTCTTTGGAAGGAATGATGCTAAAGCTGAAACTCCAGTACTTTGGCCACCTCATGCGAAGAGTTGACTCATTGGAAAAGACTCTGATGCTGGGAGGGATTGGGGGCAGGAGGAGAAGGGGACGACAGAGGATGAGATGGCTGGATGGCATCACTGACTCGATGGACGTGAGTCTCAGTGAACTCCAGGAGTTGGTGATGGACAGGGAGGCCTGGTGTGCTGCGATTCATGGGGTCGCAAAGAGTCGGACACGACTGAGCGAGTGAACTGAACTGATAGACACTAAAGGGACTTCCTTGGTGGCTCAGTGGTAAAGAATCCACCCGCCGATGCAGGACACACGGGTTCAATGCCTGGATCAGAAAGATCCTCTGGAGAAAGAAATGGCAACCGACTCCAATATTCTTGCCTGGGAAAACCCAAGGACAGAGGAGCCTGGTGGGCTACAGTCCACGGGGTCTCAAAAGAGTCGGACTCCACTTGGTGACTAAACAATAACAACAACAAGCGCTAAAGAAATAGTTCCTAACAAAAGGAATACTTGAATGACTAGCATGTTATCTGGTGGATTTTTAGATCTCTTGGCTGCTGTTCTCATTTTCTGAACTTGGTTGGTCTCTCTGCTAGTTGTCATTTCCACGTCTTGAGCGGCTTGGCTCCTGGAGAAGTACGAATGCGGAGGGGGTGACCTTAAGGGTGACCCCTCCTCCCACAGCCCTCAGCTTCCGCTTCTCTTAATGACTAAGCTTCTGACTTTCATGCACAGTCACCCTTTATGGGCACACCCAGAAGATTAAGAAATTCAATACAGTTTACAATCAAAGGAAAGTTCACTATCCCCCAGATAGCTGGGATTTTCTTCCATTGAGCCACTCTAGTTCCCATTCCTCCAAATTCCAGTGCCTGCACTTTTCACAGCCTGAGCCAGAAGAGCTAAATAATGACTTCTTGTTTAAAAAAAAAAAGCCAATTCGTTGATACCTGATAAAGGCTACTGTTTTCTATAGCTAGTGGAACCACTGTGATCAATCTTAGTATCCTCCACCGGCACTGAACACAGTGTCTTATACATGGTAGATTCTTTCTTTTTCACATTTTAAAATTGAGTTTATTTTTTTAGACCAGTTTTAGGTTCACAACAAAATTGAGTGAAATGTACAAAGAATCCCTTTATATTCCCTTAACCTACATGCACAACCTCCTTCCACTATCCTCCCCAATATCCCTCACCAGAATGGTGCATTTGTTATGGTAGACTCTTGACTATTAACACACACACACACACACACACACACACACATGCACACAGAGAATACATTTACTGTCCCTGCATCACACTTCACAATTAAGACATTAATTAATCCTGTAGGTTTCGTGTCTGCAAAACAGAAGGTGGCTGGGGTTGATTAATAGAAACCTCCATTATGTTTTATTTAATTGTGCTATGGTAAAGGAGTCTGTATCTCCAACTGAACAGACAATTTATGCTTCATTAAATTCTCCTCTCATCTTTGCACTTCAGGTACTTCGATTAGATGGCAGCTCTATTTTGAATGGCTCATTCAAGCATGACAAGATGCCAGTGAGTATCTGGAGGAGCAATAGAATTAAAAGCACCCTTTACATCTGGAAGACACTACCTCTCACTTCTTATAATACTCAATTGAAACCAGTGGTTCATAAATATTCATGAGTCTGAAAAAAAAAAAAGTATCTTAGATAAATGAACAAACACCACAGAATTCTTGATGGGAGGCTCAATTAATGCTTCAAAATTAGAAATTTATTTTTATAGAAATGAACTGTTTGCCTCATGTGGCACATTTGAGAACGAGGTGACTTTGATCTATTTATTTTTAATTACAGTATACATAAAATATTAACTCTTCAGTGATTAAGTATGATCCACTAACATATAAAGCCTGTAAGACATACACTTGAAGACTTTCTATTTTCTGAAATTGAATGATACATTGCATATTTAAATATTTTCTTTGAAATAAGTTTGATTTCAGTCCAAATATGAGATATGCTTTTACTTTCATATATTGACTTGAATGTACATCAATAAGCAAGGTTTAAATATGTGGGGATAAGATTTTTATATGTTTCTTTATCATTATCATAACTTCACAGAGAATCAGATACCCTGTAATATCACAGAGAAAAGCTGAGAATCTTAAGCTTGTTTCTCTTTGAAGACAAATAATAAAATTATTACTGGTTCCTTTCAAAGTAAGAGTTTACAATATTTTTAAGTTGTTTATATTCATGAGCCAATAAAGTCATATAAAATGATTCTTCCAACTAATCATCACAGTGGACATAATCTTTAACCAAAATATAGCCTTTATGGCTGGATGTTTGTACTCAGAAAAAGTTGCCATTTTCTCTGGGATTTCTGCATCACTTTTCTGATGTCTGATAAAATGCCTCCTCACTTTATACTCCAAATTGCTGACATCCAGATGCCTTAGAAATAAGAGCTAGGAGCTATGGCACTGTCTTTGCATTTACATTTTCTCTTTCAAGATGGAAACCAGGGGCTTTTTAAAGCAGTTTAATCATATTTCTCAGAGGTACAGGTTAATTCCAGAAGAAACTCAATGGAAATATGGAGAGTTTCAGAGAAAAAAAATGGAAAAACCTAGAGAAGCCAACTGAGACAGGTATCAGTGATGTTCATGAGTTGAGCCATCACTGATGGATTTAATTATTCAGCAGCAACCTTACAATTTCACTGTCTTTCTATGGCTGGGCAAATATTTTTTTAGAAAAATTGCCTCTTTAGTTTATTCACTAACTTCATCACCAGAAGTCCTCTGAGCTACTGTTGGTATGCGTTTCACCAAGTCTCTTGGCTTTCACTGGAGCCATGGCTCTCCCCCTTCCTGCCCCGACACATACTTTCCTTAAACAAACATCCTTTAAAAAAAAAAGCAAAGAAAATCTCAGCTCTCCATTTTTGTTTGACTTCCCACACATTGCTGTTAACCATTCCCCAAACACAGATGGAAGACCTGCTGGGACTCTTCCACTGGTGGCTTTTCCCCAAGATCTTCTTTCTTTAAATATTGTGACTTATTCTCCTGAAAAGAAATTGTACCTTTCAGGGGTTTTCTCCCTCAGCAGGAATTGGTTATTTGCAAACCCTGCCATTTTGGCAGTATTAAATGGTTCTCTGGGGACAAAGCATACACGAATGGAGTGGCCTAGTGTGTGGTTAAGAAACCTCACAACTGAGGTCTCTCTCATTTGGCATCTCCTAAAGGGTTGAGGATGGAAGGAGACAAACCCACTGATGATCTCTGATTGAAAGAAGGATGTATATGTGAAAAGGAAAAAAAAATGACTCTTTTGCTTCTTTATCATCTGAAATGTTCTCGCTTTGCCACTAAGCCAGGAAGGGTGTGGACATTGTGCTGTTAGGTGCGGAATTGTTTCAGAGCACAGTTCAACCTAGGGCAGGCAGGCAAGGAGGAAGGACACTGTCAATTCAGTGACTTAGAAACCAAGAAGAGTGCTCTTTACTGTGTGTATTGGGGCAGGGCATGCAGACTTCTCTTTGTCACACAGAGCAACTAATTCCAGCACGAGACCATATAAAAATCTATCTAGCATGATTTCAAAATGATATACAGCTTTCACTTAGAAAAGAAGAAGTTTACTATACAGTAAGAAGTATAACATCGAGAGATTATCCAGAACCTATAACTGATAAGAATCTTGCACTTTGAATCTGTCACTGTTAACCTCACCTGTATTTGTCTATACAATAAAAGAGCTTCCTTAGAACCAGCTATAAACTGAAAAAGTGAAAGTCGCTCAGTCATGTTCGACTCTTTGCAACCCCATGGACTATACAGTCCACAGAATTCTCCAGGCCAGAATACTGGAGTGCGTAGCCGTTCCCTTCTCCAGGGGATCTTCCCAACCCAGGGATTGAACCCAGGTCTCCCACATTGCAGGTGGATTCTTTACCAGCTGAGCCACCAATCAACTATAGGTTTCCTTCTAATGTTAATATCTGTCAACAGATAGATATGTAGATCTGCCTATATAAAGAGATAATTATTGCATGCTGATATGAGTGGAATTATACATAGGATAAGAATTATATACAATAGACACTTCTTTATTTCTATATTATAGAGATAGGTACACATCTATCTATATATACATACGTATATGTGTGTATATAGAGAGAGAATCAATGAATCAAGCTTCATAGGACATAGATTCTTGAATTAGTTTTCTAAACACATATGAGTGTGTGCAAGTATGTGTACCCTATATTAGTGCTATTTTTCACCAAATATTTTTGGATTTCCTTCTTATACGCACAGGGTAGGATTTCTCTGCCCCTTTGAAGTGAAATAAGGCCATGTGACTTGCTTGGCCAATGAAATGTGAGCAGAAGTGGGATGTTCCATGCCCAGGTGGAAATTCTGAGAGCCAGTGTTCGACTCATATTCCCTTCCAATGGCTGTGGCAACCATGGACGCACATGACGACCCACAGTCTCTGGCAGTCTCGCTTCCTGAGTGATCTAGAAGCAGAGACTCCCAACAGCCAGTGTTGGACATGCAGTGTCAGCAAGAAATACAGTTTTGTCTGGGAAAATCACTGAAGTTTTATCAGTATTGTTTGTTACCACAGCATAACCTAGTCCAGAGATTGGCATACTTTTTTGGGGTAAAAGGCCAGATAGCGAATATTCCACTTTTTATTTTTCTTAACAAACGTTTTAAAAAAATTCTTAGTTCCAGACTGCACTAAAATAAGCTGCAAGCCAAATTTAGTCTTAGCCTTCCAATGCCCTTACCTAGCCCATACTGGTATAAAAGGCATTTACTTCTCTCTGCATCATTTTTTTCAACCATAAAAGAGAATCTGTGTGTGCATGCTCTGTTGTGTCCGACACTTTGTGGCTTTGGACTGTAGCCGGACAGGTTCCTCTGTCCATGGGGTTTTTCAGGCAAGAATACTGGAGTGGGTTGCCTCCAGTGTTCCTCCAGGGGTAAAAAAAAATACAGTTGTCCTAACAATCCTCTCAGAGATTCCTTGAGAGCAAAAAGAAGAAATGGAGAGGAATTTATTTAGAAAAAAGTAGTGTTAATGTGATACAAAATGTTATTATTTCAATGAAAAGATTCATAGTAAAACTTCTAGACAAAAATAGATAAAAAGAAATAAGTTTTCTCGATTGTATCCTCTTCATTTTCATATAATTAACTTATTTTGAATGGAACCCTCCGATTCGGTGTGTTTCACGCTTCTCCAGCTGTGTTTTATAGAGCCCTAGTCTGCTAAGATGCTACAGCCCACCCTCCCACACACACAATAGGTTCTTTGGATAAACAAATTTAGGCAAGCCTACATCCTGTAACCGTGGAATGCTTATTATCCATGGAGTACTTACGATCCTTGGAATAGATATTACCTGTGAATAGCCAGTGGAATTTGCATTCAGCCTAACATGCTCTGGGGAGCCTTACCGTGCCTCTTACCGAGCTCCTTGAAGTGAAGTCCTTGTTAGAATGACTGGTCAAAGTCTGAATTTACCCTGTTTCCCCAAGTCCTGCATTTCCCCAGCCTTATGGTTGAGCTCTAGGTTTGTAGCATCTCTGGACAATTTGCATGCCACACTTGGCCTTGAATGCCAGTTGTTGGCTATGGTAAAAAATCAATTTCATGCTAAAGCTCCAGACTGCAACAAATGCAAGTTATCTTGGCTTTAAAAGAAACACTCAGGAGAAAGTGCTGGGTGGGAGAGGCAAAGGAAAGATGTTTGGTTATTCGAGGTTTTACTTTTCCAGACCATTATTCTATAAGAATCAAGAGAATCCATAGTAGCACTTTCTGAAGAACTTCAGGCTTTTAGAAGCAATAAGCAGAGCTCTACAGACATCGTGTCATCTGTGATTGACAGTGGGTTGTTTCACTCACATGTGTGATAATTATCTTTATTTTCGGTGTTATTCAAACCTAATTCAGTATGCAGCCCTAGAATGAATCACAAATATTTTCCATTTAGAGTGGCATTAGAATGTTTTAAGTTAGTGAACCCAAGACAGGGAGAACCGTGAGACAAAGAAATTAAAAGCTAAATTAAATATGCTTCAGATATACTATATCTGTATATATTTATATATGTTTTCACGCATACACACATAATTTTTATGTGACTATGAAGAGACTTAAGAAACGTGTTAGCTGTGCTAAAATAGATACTCCTACTTCAACTTACATAATGTTACAGAATGTCACACATATGATGATTCTGGTCATTTTCTACAAGATACAATAGCAGTGAGGGGTGGGGTGGCGAACTGTTAGCGTATAATGTTCAAAGTGGTAGGTAAGGTCTATCCTATGAAAAGAAATTGCCTCCAAATGATACAAGGTGGAATTCTTCATGCAATCCTATCTTCCTGCCCGGAATCAAAGTGCCAGGGTAATGGAAACTGGATTTGAAAGACTTGAGTTCAAGTGAGAAATTTCCAACAAGTAACAGTGTAGTGTGAAGAAAGTTATGTAACCACTCTGAATTTCTACTTATTCATCTAAAAAAAAAATGCAGGTAACGATCTACTTGTTGCTTAACCTGTAGTGAATATACTTAGAGATAACTACATTGCTGCATCAGCATGTGTTAGATTATGTGCTTAATAAATATAGACATGAATCTGGGTCAGTTTATATGTTTGAACCAAATCAATGATTCACAATGCACAGATCCTAACTGCCCCTTTAAAACCAAGCCAACAGGGCAGGTGGTAAGGGGTGAATATCTTTTTCCTAACTGTGTTTGAGCTGCAAAAATGAACAGAAAGCCAGATTTAAGACAGCTTAAACTGTGATAAAAATGTGTTTCTTCTTTCAAGGTAGTGTGGCCTTCAGGGTTAGTTGACTTAGCAACTGTAACAATGTCATCAAATATACAGGTTCTTTCTCCTTCTCCTGTGTTGCCCCAGTGTTAACTTCATTCCACATCTTTCTTCAGTGAGAGTAAAGGTTGCTCTTCTTAACCGTAAGTCCCTCCATGGAATCTGACTGGATCAACTTAGGCCACAGATTCTAGAGTCAAGTGACAGCCAGGGGAATGCGGTATTCTAATAGGCTTAAGCACTGGTTCCTCAAGGAATACTGGCAAGGAAGATAGGATTATTATAATTGGCTTAGTCAAATCAGCACCTGCCTCCAGAATTAGGGTCAGCTCCCAAACCACATGGATGCTGCCTGTTAGAGGGTCAGCCACATTATCCCTATAACCAGCTTTTTCTAAGTGAACTATATTGGTTTTTAGTTAGCTTGATACAGTCACTATGTTGCTTTCAAATGCCAATAACCCATGCAATTTTGAGTTAGAGATTTATAATGTGATTTTTAAAATTATCTTCTTTTAGTTGCTGAATCTAAACTAGTCATGCAGATTAGCCCAGATCAGGAAAACAGGAAAGAAATTTTAGCTTAGTTTGAGAGAAACCAAGCTATAGGAAAGAAGGGATTTTTCTTCCTAGTTAGGAATTATATATGAGCACTGTATCCCAAACCGGGAGCTCAGACCATGAACTCCTTATTGCAAATTCAGACTGAAACTGAAGAAAGTAGGGAAAACCATTAGACAATTCAAGTATGACCTAATCAAATCCCTAATGATTATACAGTGGAAGTGAGAAACAGATTTAAGGGACTAGATTTGATAGACAGAATGCCTGATGAACTATGGACGGAGGTTTGTGACATTGTAGAGGAGACAGGAAGCAAGACCATTCTCAAGAAAAAGAAATGCAAAAAAGCAAAATGGCTGTCTGAGGAGGCCTTACACATAGCTGTGAAAAGAAGAGAAGCAGAAAGCAAAGGAGAAAAGGACAGATATACCCATTTGAATGCAGAGTTCCAAAGAATAGCAAGGAGAGATAAGAAAGCCTTCCTCAGGGATCAGTGCAAAGAAATAGAGGGAAACAATAGAATGTGAAAGACTAGAGAGGTCATCAAGAATATTAGAGATACCAAGGGAACATTTCATGCAAAGATGGGCTCAATAAAGGACAGAAATAGGATGGACCTAACAGAAGCAGTAATATTAAGAAGAGGTGGCAAGAATAAACAGAAACTGTACAGAAAAGATCTTCACAACCCAGATAATCACGATAGTGAGATCACTCACCTACAGCTAGACATCTTGGAATGTGAAGTCAAGTGGGCCTTAGGAAGCATCACTATGAACAAAGCTAGTGAAGGTGATGGAATTCCAGTTGAACTAATTCAAATCCTGAAAGATGATGCTGTGAAAGTGCTACACTCAACATGCCAGCAAATTTGGAAAACTCAGCAGTGGCCACAGGACTGGAAAAGGTCAGTTTTCATTCCAATCTCAAAGAAAGGCAATGCCAAAGAATGCTCAAACTACTGCACAATTGCACTCATCTCACACGCTAGTAAAGTAATGCTCAAAATTCTCCAAGCCAGGCTTCAACAATACATGAAACGTGAACTTCCAGATGTTCAATCTGGATTTAGAAAAGGCAGAGGAACCAGAGGTCAAATTGCCAACATCTGCTGGATTATAGAAAAAACAAGAGAGTTCCAGAAAAACATCTATTTCTGCTTTATTGAGTATGCCAAAGCCTTTGACTGTGTGGATCACAATAAACTGTGGAAAATTCTGAAAGAGATGGGAATACCAGACCACCTGACCTGCCTCTTGAGAAATCTGTGTGCAGGTCAGTAAGCAACAGTTAGAACTGAACATGGAACAACAGACTGGTTCCAAATCGGGAAAGGAGTACGTCAAGGCTGTATATTGTCACCCTGCTTATTTAACTTACATGCAGAGTACATCATGAGAAACGCTGGACTGGATGAAGCACAAGCTGAAATGAAGATTGCTGGGAGAAATATCAATAACCTCAGATATGCAGATGACACCACCCTTACGGCAGAAAGTGAAGAGGAACTAAAGAGCCTCTTGATGAAAGTGAAAGAGGAGAGTAAAAAAGTTGGCTTAAAGCTCAACTTTCAGAAAACTAAGATCATGGCATCCAGTCCCATCACTTCATGGCAAATAGATGGGGAAACAGTGGAAGCAGTGGCAGACTTTATTTTCTTGGGCGCCAATATCACAGCAGATGGTGACTGCAGCCATGAAATTAAAAGACGCTTACTCCTTGGAAGGAAAGTTATGACCAACCTAGACAGCATATTAAAAAGCAGAGACATTACTTTGCCAATAAAGGTCCATCTAGTCAAGGCTATGGTTTTTCCAGTTGTCATGTATGGATGTGAGAATTGGACTATAAAGAAAGCCGAACACCATAGAATAGATGCCTTTTCACTATGGTGTTAGAGAAGACTCTGGAGAGTCTCTTGGACTGCAAGGAGATTCAACCGGTCCATCCTAAAGGAAATCAGTCCTGAATGTTCATTGGAAGGACTGATGTTGAAGCTGAAACTCCAATACTGTGGCCATCTGATGCGAAGAACTGACTTATTTGATAGGACCCTGCTGCTGGGAAAGATTGAAGGTAGGAGGAGAAGGGGACGACAGAGGATGAGATGGTTGGATGGCATCACTGACTCAATGGACATGAGTTTGAATAAACTCCGTGAGTTGGTGATGGACAGGGAGGCTTGGCGTGCTGCAGTCCATGGGGTCTCAGAGTCAGACACGACTGAGCGACTTAACTGAACTGAACTGAACTGTATCCCAGGACAGACGTATTTATCACCTACTGATACACCCTAAATTTCATATTGATAAGTTTTGACCATGTAACAATTTTAGTCAGATGATATTTTAGGGTAAAAACTTAAATGTTCGAGTCCTGGTTCTTTCGATTTCTATCTGTATGAGCTTCAGCAAGTTACTTTACTTCTCTGTGGCTCATTTTCCTGCAATGTAAAAAGGAGTCAAAAATAGTACCTACCTCATAGGGTTGATATGAGGATTAAATGACTTGATATGTGTAAAGGATTTAGAATATGGGAGAATGTTGAAAAAGAAGTATTTGCTATTATTATCATATTACTCGATGGCATCACCAACTTGATGGACATGAGTCTGAGCAAGCTCTGGGAGTTTGTGATGGACAGGGAAGCCTGGCCTACTGCAGTCTATGGGGTCGCAAAGAGTCGAACATGACTGTGATTGAACTGAATAATAATCATATTATTATTATTATTATTACTTTTCTACTTTAAGGTAGTAAGCCATCTACTGTGGATGTTTCAGTCTAGACAAGAAAAATAAGAGTGGAGATAACTTTTTATATGTATTTTCAGGACTGTTAAGAATTTGTTTTTAACCAAACCATACTGCATTTCAGAAAACTATGATAAGATTTGTGGGAAACGTGAATCTGGAAAGACATTTCATGCAAAATGATAGAAACTCAACACCTCATTTTGTATACATCATGTGGCCATAAAACTCCCAAGACATACTCATGCCAAGTCCCAACATGCAAGAAAGAATCTGATTTGTTTTAAATAGCATTTGGGTGCAATTGTAATGGCCAGTTATTCATAAATTTAGCTTGACTCTAAAAAATACAAAATTATTCAAATCTCTTCTTCAACCTATTATGTTACAGAATAATTGTGCTTATGTGATTGTTATTTTTGGGATATCCTTTTAATTCAAATAGTTTTGAAAGTCTGTGAGTGGTTTATGTTGCCCACATATAAAAATGAATCCAAATATTAATTTAAAAGTTCTTGAAATAGTACGTAGTCCAATTAATGATAATAATAAAACAACTAAGATATTAACATAGGCTGGTTCATATAGTTTGCTATCAGGTTGAGGTGAATGAGGTCAAAATCACAGATTCTATATAAGTATGATATGGTTCAGTTTGAAAAGCTCTGTTCTATAACCAGTGAACCTCCAGGAAAACTCCTGGGAGTGCTGGCTTTTGAGAACATGAGAGAGATTAGGAAGGGTGGACAGGGGAGAGCCTGCATCTATGTAAATATTAGAAAGTTACTGAGGACTGTTCTTACAGATGATGAGTCAGTTGCATTATGAGTTACAATAATCATGACAATTAC
The DNA here is from genome assembly GCF_002263795.3 of Bos taurus. Lineage (NCBI taxonomy): Eukaryota > Metazoa > Chordata > Mammalia > Artiodactyla > Bovidae > Bos > Bos taurus. The sequence continues at coordinate 83,310,223 of NC_037334.1, read as the reverse complement.
AGGTGATTGAATACTTATACCTGCTAGACACACTGACAGATGTTTTACAAAGTTTATTCAATTTGATTCGATCTTCATAACAGCACAATGAAGGTGTTATTAACCCCTTCCCAAAGAAGAAGAACATGAAACTTGGAGAGTTAAAGAAGCATGCTCACAACCACACGGCTAACAACTGGCAGAGACATAGCACTGCATGGAAGAAATGCTCTTCTTCAGAGAAAGATGCTGAGGATGGACCAGCAGGGCGATGGGCCACAAAGCTCACTAAAGCACTGATGTTGCTTTTCAGTACTTTTTGAGCTACACTCTAGAGTTGGAGTTTACAGACAACTGCATCAAAAGAGAAATAAAAAAACATGACTTAAAAATACCAAAAAAAAAAAAATCTCTTTTTTTTTCTTCAGAGGAGGAAGCCTGGATAATGATAATAATAGATATTATTCAAGCCAAGCACTCTCGAGCCAAGCAGTGTTTAAACACATTTAATCCTCTTAATGACCTCAGGTATGAGATAGATATTATTTTACTCTCATTCTACAGATGAAGTAAATAAGGATTAAAAAGCTAAATAATTTCCCCTACGATCACATGACCACTAAAAGGAAGAGCCAGGACCTAAGTAACTTCCTTATAAGGACAAAAGCCTATGCTCTTACCAGATATTACACTGACAAAAATAAACAGCAAAGAAACGTTTACATAATTTGCTGCATTTGTGATAAAAATTGTACCAACTCATGATTACGCCACAATTTAGCTCTCAGAATGATTTATCAATGGTTTGACGGTATAATATATTATGCCTATAAAAAAAGCCTCTTGCAAAAACATAAATGTTTCCTTGGAGATAAAAATACAGAGAATAAAGTATACATTTTGAATAGGATGCAGATTCTCATCTAAGTGGTGAAAAGTCATAATTCTGTTGCTTCCCTAAGGTACCGATAATCTGTATAAAACGCTTATATTTACTTACAGCATGCGTGCACTCGGGCGTAAAAACAAAATGGAGAACAATTCAGATCAAATGTCATCATTTGTTCAAATACATGTCTCTTTGGTTGCACCTTCTTAATGAATAGTAGGGGACAAGCAACGCAGCTAATAAGTTATTTTAATAGGGTGATGTAACTGCGTGTGAATTGTTACCTCCTGGGAGAGTGACTGACAGATTCCAGTTCTCATTACTGTGTAGATTAGTCTCAGAGAATTCATTAGTGCCCAGTGTGGCAGCTCTGCTGAGTGTCCTTAATTTGGAAAAAGAGACAGGAGGCCTCTGTGCCCAAGAAACTCTAAAGACGGATGATCTGGAATTGAAGGCTTTAGGGCAAAGGACTCTCCTAAGAAGATGGCAATTATTCACCTAGTTTTTCAGGCGATGGGTGACAGCTCTCTTCCCTGTAGTCTCTGTGGTTAAACTCACAAGGAATGACAGAGGACTGTCGGATTTCCCCTCGCCTCCGAGGAGGCAGGTCTAATGCAGAATGCTTCAAGTATACCATACATCCATGTGACTTATCTCCACGAGAAATGACTTTTTTATTTTACAGAAGGGCACTGAGCAGAAGTGGTGCCTAAAAATGCAGTTTATCAATAATCTTGACTTTTCATTTTTAGAAAATGGTTTTAATCCTTTGCACCAAACCAAGAGACCTTAGTATTGACTGATTTAAGAATTCTATATGTGCAATTTCTGCCACATGCTGCTAAACATATTTCTTCAAACTAGCTTCATAACAAACACAATCTTTTGACTTCTGGGCAATTAAAGGTACCAATGGTACTGTCATGTGTTGTTAAAAAGCTTTCAAAGTTTCTTGCCTGCAACCCATCAGTTCAGTTCAGTTCAGTCACTCAGTTGTGTTCAACTCATTGTGACCCCATGGACTGCAGCACGCCAGGCCTCCCTGTTCATCACCAACTCCTGGAGTTTACTCAAACTCATGTCCATTGAGTCAGTGATGCCATCCCACCATTTCATCCTCTGCCAGCCCCTTCTCTTGCCTTCAATCGTTCCCAGCATCAGAGTCTTTTCAAATGATTCAGCTCTTCACATCAGGTGGCCAAGGATTGGAGTTTCACCTTCAGCATCAGTCCTTCCAATGAATATTCTGGACTGATTTCCTTTAGGATGGACTGGTTAGATCTCCTTGCAGTCCAAGGGACTCTCAAGAGTCTTCTCCAACACCACAGTTCAGAAGCATCAATTCTTCGGCGCTCAGCTTTCTTTATAGTCCAACTCTTGCATCCATACGTGGCTACTGGAAAAACCATAGCCTTGACTAGACGGACCTTTATTGGCAAAGTAATGCCTCTGCTTTTTAATATGCTGTCTAGATTGGTCATAACTTTTCTTCCAAGGAGTAAGCATCTTTTAATTTCATGGCTGCAGTCACCATCTGCGGTGATTTTGGAGTCCAGAGAAATAAAGTCAGCCCCTGTTTCCACTGTTTCCCCATCTATTTCCCATGAAGTGATGGGGCCAGATGCCATGATCTTTGTTTTCTGAATGTTGAGCTTTAAGCCAACTTTTTCACTCTCCTCTTTTACTTTCATCAAGAGGCTCTTTAGTTCCTCTTCACTTTCTGCCATAAGGGTGGTGTCATCTGCATATCTGAGGTTATTGATATTTCTCCCGGCAATCTTGAGTCCAGCTTGTTGCAACCCATAAGCAATATGTTTGACACATATCATTATCCATATATATGTGGGCCTTTCACAGGTAAACTTAATGTTTCAGTACATATGATACACTGTCATTTGTACTGTTCTCTTTTAATCTCTTCCTTTCGAGTATACTATTCTACTGTAACCTAGTCTACCTGTTTTAAATTTTGGTTTTTAAAGCTGATATTGTGTTAAAAATTGATTTTACCACATACTACCAATGAATCATGATTTGCAGCCTGAAAAACTGTATGAAAAAAACTATATCCCAGGACAAAGACCTTTTCATATTTATTTTTGCAAAAATAATAATTTATTGAGTGCTTATCATAGTCCAGGCACTATGCCAGTGCTTCACTTAACTTACTTAATTCTTAGTTAATTTACTCTCCACAGCAGAGATAAAAGTTGATATTATTCCAATTTTCAGATGGAGAAAATCAAGCTCAGAGAGGTAAAGAGTCCCTCCAGTGCACATAGCTGATAAGTGGTGGAGCTACAATATCGACACATTGTAGGCATTCTGTAAGTATTAATTGAATAAATAAATGAATGAATAAATTATGGTTGAAAATGAGGGCTCAAGCTGACTGGCTTTGACTGTTGTATATATTAACAAGTAATTCTCACTGTAGCATTTCCTCTGGACCACAGTCTAGTACTTTGGATTTCAACTATCTCAAAATAAAAATAAAGCTTTTACCATAAAATGCAAAAATTATTTCTTGATTGGGACGGGTAGTGATAATAATGGTGATGATGGTGACCATAGCCAAAACACTGCTCTAAGTGTTTTCACATGTCGATATAAAATAATAGTAGCCACCCCAGTAGGTTGCTATGAGAACTGAATTTATTTAATTCTTACATCAACCCTATGGGATGAGTACTTATTCTTACCTCTGTTTTATAGTTGAGGAGATTGAGGCACAGAAAGGTTTAGTGACTTATCCCAAAACACAAGGTAAGAAAAGTCAAGAGGTCTGTCACCAAAGCCTTAGCTCGTAACCTCTACTTCCTCCTGTAGCCATTGGAGACCAGCAACGTTCTTTCATCATTAAAACAAGGTAGATACTTTCCAAAGCAAATATAAAAAGAAATGCTAAGTGGAGTGATCCACCCATTATGAGTCATTTTGTTCTCCTAATATATTTGTGATTTCTTAATTTTAGAGAATTTGTCTGAGGGTTTGGATATAGCCCATGTCACTCAGCATAAATATGAAAAATTATGATTTCACAATATCTTATATTGTCATGTCTTTTTTATATGTTTTATCACTAACTTTATAAAACAAAGTTAGTGATAAAGCATACCTTTTAAGAAATCAGTCATATTTTATTTTTAATAAATCAAAATAAAAAATATTTGTGTAGTTAGCAATTCACTCTAAGACAATGTTGGGGAGACAAATAAACACAGTCTCAAGTATAATCATGAGTATCTTACTAGTGGAGAAATCTATGGTGGGACATTTCACTGGCAGAATTTAAGAGTTTAACGCAGGCTTGAAGAACAAATCAAAATTTTTTTCTGGCTGTGCTGGGTCCTCATCGCTGCATGCAGGCTTCTCTGGTTGCAGAGCACGGGCTCCAGAGCCCAAAGCTAGGGGTTGCAGCAGGTGAGTTTCTCTGGGTGTGGCACATGGGCTTAGTTGCCCCATGGCATGCAGGATCTTAGTTCCCTGACCTGAGATTGAACCCACATCTCCTGCATTGGAAGACAGATTCTCAACTGCTGGACCACCAGGGAAGACCCAAGAACAAACCAATTTAAAGTCAAAAGCCAATTCATCAGCTGATCCCACGAGGAAGTAAGAGAACATAACAAAGGAAGGTGGTCAGAGGACAGATGAGCACAGCAGATCCTTCAAGCTATTTTGCAATGAAACTTTCTCCCCTTGGTCCCCAGATTATCTTCTAAATTAGTTGAAGACTATATGCCCTACCACATAAAGATAGTGGTAAAATCGGTTACAATTTTTGTAGCACAGAAGGCTGGTGCTTATGTATACACACAACTCTCCTCTTCTACCTGGAACCAACACAAAACCACAGTTCCCAGACTCCTGACATTCTGACCAATGAAACACGAGTAGAAGCCATGCTCCTGGTCTCTATCAAGTCTCTTGGGATCCTCCATTCTCATTCTCTTTTCTCATCCACTTGCTGGGCAATCTTGTGTCAAAGAAGGAAGCATATTAGGTCCCTGATCAAGTGGGTGGAGCAGGGGCTCCCTGATAACCTGTCAGAGAATGGCAAGAACGAGAAATACACTTTTACTTTATTAGGTCACTGAGATTTTGATGGCAGCTAACATTATTTATCTGAACTAAAATAGTCCTGGAGTATGAACACTGGGGTGAATGTTATGTGTTAAATAAAGATTACGATTGGTATTTAATGATGTCAGTTCGGGGAAATGGGTGTGCTATTTGTACACGTGGCCCCATCTGCAAAGATATAGCTGATCCTGTTAAGAGTCACAACTGTTCCCAGCAACTACTCTGGCCCAATAGAACATGTAGTGAGACTGGTTCTTTCTCCAGTAAATCTGCTGGAACCTGCTAAGGGATTGATCTGTTGCTCTCCTTTGACAAGTCGTATGAAGCTGTGATTCTTCAAAAACTTACGTGGTAGAGTCTGGGTTAAACTATCTGAGTCCAAACCCTACCTTCACCTCTTAGTGGCTGTGTCACTTGGCAGTTTGATTAAATTCTTTGTGTTCATCTTTCTTATCTGTTAGGTCATTAAAACAATAGTACCTATATCATAGAACTGTTTTGAGGATGAAACAAGTTAATCTATATAAAGCATTTAAAATAGTGTCTGGCACACGGTATGCATTTGATCAATGTTAGTTATTATTGCTAGCATTTTTATCATAATACTTGAGTCATTCTTTCTCTCCTGTTTGGAATATTAAGCCTTATAACTCTTATATCTTTTCTAAGCAAGAGACCTTCTCTCCTTGTCTAGGGAAGCTGGGAGGCAGTAACAAAATTTTTCTTTATTACAGTTCTAGTCTTTGAGTTCATTCTGCCTTGTTCTCACACAGTCAGAAGGGGAAGAATCTTCTTTTGGCTTTACATTAAGACTTAGGGAAAAATAAAACTTCTAAATTCTAATTGGCCCAAAACACAAGCTACAATAACTTGGAGGTGAGATCTGGGTCCAGATTGATAGGTCTGCCCCCTTGTGGCTTAGCTGGTAAAGAATCCGCCTGCAATGCAGGAGACCTGGGTTCCATCCCTGGGTTGGGAAGATCCCCTGGAGAAGGCAAAGGCTACCCACTCCAGTATTCTGGCCTGGAGGATCTGTATAGTCCATGGGGTCGCAAAGAGTCGGACATGACTAAGTGACTTTCACTTCCTGCAGCTGAGAGAGCATTTTTACAAGGCGTGAATCTAAGCTTAGCTTTCTGTTGCCCAAGCCTACACAGTCTTTGTCACATCTGTCAGTATGACTGAGTTACAATGGGAAGTTCAAAGCCAGTTTTCCTATCATGGTTGTGAGGAAAAGATAGCTCCATCATGAACCAAGGTTTGGGTTGAGGGAGGCAGAAGTTATAATGAATTTTCACACATTAAGACAGTCATAATTGTTTCCCTAAATCCCTGGGCACAGGTAATGATGAATGCTTGAAGGGACATTGTTGCCCTTTCTCTTTCATTGGACAGTTCATCATGGTAGAAGCCAGACTCTCTTATGAAAGTGAAAAAGTCATTATTGGCCAGAGAGTATTGGTTCCATTTTTCTCCATTTCAACAGCCAGTTAACTGTCCATAGTTTAAAAAGAGAACAGATGGGGTATAAGCAGAGACCATGAATGTGACCGAAGTACACAGTGACAACAAAGGGAAACGTGTCGATATTGGGATGATGATACTTGCTCAGACCTGCCCACAGTCCGTCTGCACTGAGTTCACTGCTCACAGAAGATAAAAGAAAAGGTGGGGGGTCGGGGGGGGGGTTTAATGGGAAGAAAGAAAGAATAGATACTTGATTTTTAAGGCTTGAGTACAAATCAATATCTATTTGGTTTGCTTCATAAATTAAATAATTCAAGTATTTTTCAGAGACAAGTGATATGTATTTTTAAACTAAGAAGAAACTTTGCGGCAAAAACTTGTCTTCAGTGAGAGAGAAAGAAAGTTTCACTTGGAAACAAGCAATACAGTGCTTTTTTTTTGCACTTCCTTTTTTTTAAGCGAAGGGGCAGGATCCTCAATAAAGAAAAATGATGAGTTGTAAGAGAGTGAATACTAGGAATTTAAAGCTAAATACATATTTTCCAAAGCTTAAACAAAGCTGTCTTACTTTACCTCGTCTTTCTACTTAGTTTTCCATTTTATACAATCAGACATGCTAAACTGAATTGCTTGTAGATTATTTTTTTCATAACTTGAAGGTTCTAATAATACCAACATTATATTCACAAAATATAGCAGATCTTTTCTCATTATCCTTGGCTGCAAGTGACTGACCTCCTTCATATATTCTTGTATTACCTATTCATTATTCAGTTCAGTACAGTTGCTCAGTCGTGTCTGTGACAGACTCCTTGCGACTCCATAGACTTCAGCACGCCAGGCCTCCCTGTCCCACCAACTCCCGGAGTTTACTCAAACTCATGTCCATTGAGTCGGTGATGCCATCCAACCATCTCATCCTCTGTAGTTTCCTTCTTCTCCTGCCCTCAATCTTTCCCAGCATCGGGGTCTTTTCAAATGAGTCAGCTCTTCGCATCAGGTGGCCAAAGTTTGGAGTTTCAGCTTCAACATCAGTCCTTCCAATGAATATTCAGGACTGATTTCCTTTAGAATGGACTGGTTGGATCTCCTTGCAGTCCAAGGGATTCTCAAGAGACTTCTCCAACACCACAGATCAAAAGTATCAATTCTTTGGCACTCAGCTTTCTTTATAGTCCAACTCTCACATCCATACATGACTACTGGAAAAACCATAGCTTTGACTAGACGGACCTTTGTTGGCAAAGTAATGTCTCTGGTTTTTAATATGCTGCTTAGGTTGATCATAACTTTTCTTCCAAGGAGTAAGCGTCTTTTAATTTCATGGCTGCAGTCACCATCTGCAGTGATTCTGGAGCCCCCAAAAATGAAGTCTGCCACTGTTTCCACTGTTTGTCCAGCTATTTGGATGAAGTGATGGGACTGGATGCCAGGATCTTTGTTTTCTGAATGTTGAGCTTTAAGCCAACTTTTTCACTCTCCTCTTTCACTTTCATCACGAGGCTCTTTAGTTCTTCTTTGCTCTCTGCCATAAGGATGGTGTCATCTGCATATCTGAGGTTATTGATATTTCTCCCAGCAATCATCATTCCAGCTTGTGCTTCATCCAGCCCAGCATTTCTCATGATGTACTCTGCATATAAGTTAAATAAACAGGGTGACAATATACAGCCTTGACGTACTCCTTTTCCTATTTGGAACCAGTCTGTTGTTCCATGTCCAGTTCTAACTGTTGCTTCCTGACCTGCATACAAATTTCTCAAGAGGCAGGTCAAGTGGTCTGGTATTCCCATCTCTTTCAGAATTTTCCACAGTTTATTGTGATCCATATAGTCAAAGGCTTTGGCATAGTTAATAAAGCAGAAATAGATGTTTTTTCTGGAACTCTCTTACTTTTTTGATGATTCAGCAGATGTTGGCAATCTGATCTCTGGTTTTTCTGCCTTATCTAAGTCCAGCTTGAACATCTGGAAGTTCACGGTTCACATACTGTTGAAGCCTGGCTTGGAGAATTTTGAGCATTATTTTATTAGCGTGTGAGAGGAGTGCAATTGTGCAGTAGTTTGAACATTCTTTGGTATTGCCTTTCTTTGGGACTGGAATGAAAACTGACCTTTTCCAGTCCTGTGGCCACTGCTGAGTTTTCCAAATTTGCTGGCATATTGAGTGTAGCACTTTCATAGCATCATCTTTCAGGATTTGAAATAGCTCCACTGGAATTCCATCACCTCCACTAGCTTTGTTTGTAGTGAGGCTTCCTAAGCCCCACTTGACTTCACATTCCAGGATGTCTGGCTCTAGGTGAGTGATCACACCATTGTGATTATCTCGGTCATGAAGATCTTTTTTGTACAGTTTTTCTGTGTATTCTTGCAATCTCTTCTTAATATCTTCTGCATGTGTTAGGTCCATACCATTTCCATCCTTTATTGAGCCCAACTTTGCGTGAAATATTCCCTTGGTATCTCTAATTTTCTTGAAGAGATCTCTAGTCTTTCCCATTCTGTTTTTTCCCTCTATTTCTTTGCACTGATCACCGAGGAAGGCTTTCTTATCTATCTTTGCTATTCTTTGCAAGTCTGCATTCAAATGGGTATATCTTTCCTTTTCTCCTTTGCTTTTGGCTTCTCTTCTTTTCACAGCTATTTGTAAGGCCTCCCCAGACAGCCATTTTGCCTTTTTTTTAAATTATATTTTATTTTTAAACTTTACAATATTGTATTAGTTTTGCCAAATACTGAAATGAATCCGCCACAGGTATACCTGTGTTCCCCATCCTAAACCCTCCTCCCTCCTCCCTCCCCATACCATCCCTCTGGGTCGTCCCAGTGCACCAGCCCTAAGCATCCAGTATCGTGCGTCAAACCTGGACTGGCGACTTGTTTCATACATGATATTATACATGTTTCAATGCCATCCTCCCAAATCTCCCCACCCTCTCCCTCTCCCACATTTCTTTTCCTTCAGGATGGTCTTGCTCCCTGTGTCCTGTACAATGTCATGAACCTCTGACCATAGTTCATCAGGCACTCTGTCTATCAGATCTAGGCCCTTAAATCCATTTCTTACTTCCACTGTATAATCATAAGGGATTTGATTTAGGTCATACCTGAATGGTCTAGTGCTTTGCCATACTTTCTTCAATTTAAGTCTGAATTTGGCAATAAGAAGTCCATGGTCTGAGCCACAGTCAGCCTCTGATCTTGTTTTTGCTGACTGTATAGAGCTTCTCCATCTTTAGTGCAAAGAATATAATCAGTCTGATTTCAGTGTTGACCATCTGGTGATGTCCATGTGTAGAGTCTACTCTTGTGTTGTTGGAAGAGGGTGTTTGCTATGACCGGTGCATTCTCTTGGCAAAGCTCTATTAGCCTTTGCCCTGCTTCATTCCATACTCCAAGGCCAAATTTGCCTGTTACTCCAGGTGTTTCTTTACTTCCTACTTTGCATTCCAGTCCCCAATAATTAAAAGGACATCTTTTTGGGGTGTTAATTCTAGAAGGTCTTGTAGGTCTTCATAGAACCATTCAACTTCAGCTTCTTCAGCATTACTGGTCAGGGCATAGACTTGGATTACCGTGATATTGAATGGTTTGCCTTGGAAATGAACAGAGATCATTCTGTCGTTTTAGAGATTGCATCCAAGTACTGCATTTCAGACTCTTCTGTTGACTATAATGGCTACTCCATTTCTTCTAAGAGATTCTTGCCCACAGTAGTAGATATAATGGTCATCTGAGTTAAACTCACCCGTTTCAGTCCATTTGAGTTCGCTGATTCCTAGAATGTCATTGTTCACTCTTGCCATCTCCTATTTGATCACTTTCAATTTGCCTTGATTCATGACCTAACATTCCAGGTTCCTATGCAATATTGCTCTTTACAGCATCGAATCTTGCTTCTATCACCAGTCCCATCCACAACTGGGTGTTGCTTTGGCTTTGGCGCCATCCCTTCATTCCTTCTGGAGTTATTTCTCCACTGATCTCCAGTAGCATACTGGGCACCTACTGACCTGGGGAGTTCATCTTTCAGGGTCTTTCTTTTTGCCTTTTCATACTATTCCTGGGATTCTCAAGGTAGGAATACTGAAGTGGATTGCCATTCACTGTTCCTTTCTCCTGGGTCCTGGTGCACAAGGTTCTGTTGTGCCCTCTAAATTCATTATTCAGATCAGATCAGATCAGATCTGTCGCTCAGTCGTGTCTGACTCTTTGTGACCCCATGAATCACAGCACGCCAGGCCTCCCTGTCCATCAACAACTCTTGGAGTTCACTCAGACTCATGTCCATCGAGTCAGTGATGCCATCCAGCCATCTCATCCTTTGTCGTCCCCTTCTCCTCTTGCCCCCAATCCCTCCCAGCATCAGAGTCTTTTCCAATGAGTCAACTCTTCGCATGAGGTGGCCAAATACTGGAGTTTCAGCGCTAGCATCATTCCTTCCAAAGAAATCCCAGGGCTGATCTCCTTCAGAATGGACTGGTTGGATCTCCTTGCAGTCCAAGGGACTCTCAAGAGTCTTCTCCAACACCACAGTTCAAAAGCATCAATTCTTCGGCGCTCAGCCTTCTTCACAGTCCAACTCTCACATCCATACGTGACCACAGGAAAAATCATAGCCTTGACTAGATGAACCTCTGTTGGCAAAGTAATGTCTCTGCTTTTGAATATGCTATCTAGGTTGGTCATAACTTTCCTTCCAAGGAGCAAGCGTCTTTTAATTTCATGGCTGCAGTCACCATCTGCAGTGATTTTGGAGCCCAGAAAAATAAAGTCTGACACTGTTTTCCACTCTTTCCCCATCTATTTCCCATGAAGTGATGGGACCGGATGCCATGATCTTCATTTTCTGAGTATTGAGCTTTAAGCCAACTTTTTCACTCTCCTCTTTCACCTTCATCAAGAGGCTTTTTAGTTCCTCTTCACTTTCTGCCATAAGGGTGGTGTCATCTGCATATCTGAGGTTATTGCTATTTCTCCCGGCAATCTTGATTCCAGATTGTGTTTCTTCCAGTCCAGCATTTCTCATGATGTACTCTGCATATAAGTTAAATAAACAGGGTGACAATATACAGCCTTGACGTACTCTTTTTCCTATTTGGAACCAGTCTGTTGTTCCATGTCCAGTTCTAACTGTTGCTTACTGACCTGCATACAAATTTCTCAAGAGGCAGGTCAGGTGGTCTGGTATTCCCATCTCTTTCAGAATTCTCCACAGTTTATTGTGATCCACACAGTCAAAGGCTTTGGCATAGTCAATAAAGCAGAAATAGATGTTTTTCTGGAACTCTCTTGCTTTTTCCATGATCCAGCGGATGTTGGCAATTTGATCTCTGGTTCCTCTGCCTTTTCTAAAACCAGCTTGAACATCTGGAAGTTCACAGTTCACATATTGCTGAAGCCTGGCTTGGAGAATTTTAAGCATTACTTTACTAGCGTGTGAGATGAGTGCAATTGTGCGGTAGTTTGAGCATTCTTTGGCATTGCCTTTCTTTGAGATTGGAATGAAAACTGACCTTTTCCAGTCCTGTGGCCACTGCTGAGTTTTCCAAATTTGCTGGCATATTGAGTGTAGCACTTTCACAGCATCATCTTTCAGGATTTGGAATAGCTCAACTGGAATTCCATCACCTCCACTAGCTTTGTTTGTAATGATGCTTTCTAAGGCCCACTTGACTTCACATTCCAGGATGTCTGGCTCTAGGTCAGTGATCACACCATCATGATTATCTGGGTTGTGAAGATCTTTTTTGTACAGTCTTTTGTGTATTCTTACTGAATAAAGGCCAGACATTCATTTCCCCAGTTTCTCTAAGCAAGATACAGGTATAAGACCTGACACCCACTAATCACATACATATGCCATGTTTTGAATAGAAAGCTCTTGATTTTAAGCGGGAGCTTCAAGAAGTTCTTTCTAGAGTCAGTGACTATTGCAACAAGACCGTATTCCCAGGGCAGCAGTGACCATAGTTCCCTGGGAATGAATCAGTGCCCGAAGTGTTGGCAATTCAAGCAGCAGAGAGAGCCACACACTGAGGAGGTGAGTTCCTCTGTGCCACTAGGGACACTGCTTCAGGCTGCACGGCCTTTAAGCCTGATACTCCCATTATCTCAGCACATCAGTGAGCTATCTGATATCTTTTTTTCTTTCTTTTAAAAATTTTTTCTTTGGAATAATCTCAGATTTACAAAATAGTTGCAAAAACAGTAAAGAGAGCTTCCAAATACCCGTAACTCAGCTACCTCTAGTATTAACATCTTACATAACAATGGCACATCTACCAACGGTAACAGTTAACAGTGGTGCAATACTGTAATACCCTCCCTTCAGGCTGCCTCAGCATTTCCACTAGTGACAGTCTCTGTTTCAGATACAATCCATGACCCTGTCCTCTCAGTCTCCTCCAGTCTGTCAAGGTTTCTTGGTCTTTTCTCATCTCTTATGGCTTTGACACAGTCGTGGTCAGGTATTTTGCAATATGTCCCTCGATCGGGATTTGTCTGATGTTTTCTCATGATTAGACTGAACTTATGGATCCTGGAAGAGGAATCCACAGAAGTGATGTGCCTTCTCTGTATATCACATCAAGAGGTACAGGATTTGGGGCTTCTCTGGTGGCTTAGTGGTAAAGAATCTACCTGCCAATGCAGGAGACACAGGTTCAAGGCCTGATCCTGGAAGATTCCACATGGCTCGGAGCAACTAAGCCCAGGGGCAACAACTACTGAGCCTGTGCTCTAGAACCTGGGAGCCCAAACTCCTGAGCCCATGAGCCACAACTACTGAGGCACGTGCACCCCGGAGCCCACACTCTGTGACAAGGGAAACCACCACAATGAGAGCCCACACAGCACAGCTGGAGAGTTGCTTAACTAGAGAAAGCCCACACACAGCAACAAAGACCCAGTGCAACCAAAATAAATAATCTTTAAAAAAAGGAGGTATAGGATTTTGGTAGGTCTTCTCACTGATGATGTGAACTATGGTCTGCAGGTTAACCTGGTGTTTGCCAGGTTTCTCCAATGTGAAGTTGCTAGTTTTTCCTTTCTATATTTCATTTGTTAGAAGCAAGTCACCAACTTCTACCCCCACACAATAAGAGGATATTAAGTTTCACCTTCTTGAATTTATGGACATAAAACCACCACAGTAATTAGTAGGTAATTTGAAGGAGATACTTTCAATCGAGGCAAACATTCCATTGCCCCTTAAAATTTCTGCATTTGTCATTGGATCCTGCCTGCAGGGCAGGTTCTGTGGTGTACTCATGGTTAGATTCTTTTGTCACATTCTGCTCCCAGTCTGGGTTCTCTCAATATCCTGGGGTAATTCTTTTACACTTGCACAGCATACAGTGGTATCAGTTCAGTGCAGTTCAGTCGCTCAGTCATGTCTGACTTTCTGCGACCCCATGAATCGCAGCACGCCAGGCCTCCCTGTCCATCACCAACTCCTGGAGTTCACCCACACCCAAGTCCATCGAGTAGGTGATGCCATCCAGCCATCTCATCCTCTGTCGTCCCCTTCTCCTCCTGCCCCCAATCCCTCCCAGCATCAGGGTCTTTTTCAATGAGTCAACTCTTCGCATGAGGTGGCCAAAGTACTGGCGTTTCAGCTTTAGCATCATTCCTTCCAAAGAAATCCCAGGGCTGATCTCCTTCAGAATGGACTGGTTGGAGCTCCTTGCAGTCCAAGGGACTCTCAAGGAGTCTTCTCCAACACCACAGTTCAAAAGCATCAATTCTTCGGCACTCAGCCTTCTTCACAGTCCAACTCTCACATCCATACATGACCACTGGAAAAACAACAATCTTGACTAGACGGACCTTTATTGGCAAAGTAATGTCTCTGCTTTTGAATAATTTTTGACAAATTCATGGAGTCCTGTACTCAGCCCCACAGTGCCACATTTACCAATTCCATTACTCTAAATTTCCCTGGGCTGCCACTTTACAGTCAGTTTCCCCATCCCTTCTCCCAGAATCCCTGGAGACGGCTGATGTGTTTTGTGATCTTATAGTTTTGCTTTTCCCAGAATGACATATACATGAAATCGTACCACATGCACTCTTTTATGTATGACTTCTTTCACTTAATGAAATGCAATGAAGACTCATACATGTTGTGTGAATAGTTTACACAAGAATTCTACTTTTCAATAGCAAACTATCTTATATTTTCTTCTGCAGATTTGCAGTAAGACACATTTTACACGCCCAGTATTAGTAAATCCAGTGTTCACTCATTTACTTGTTAAACTTCTCCTTTGGGCTCAGCATTCTATGCAAGCAGGGTGACAATATACAGCCTTGTCATACTCCCTTCCCAATTTTGAACCAGTCAGTTGCTCCATGTCACCCTGCTCATTTAACGTCTATGCAGAATATATCATGTGAAATGCCAGGCTGGATGAATTACAAGCTGGAATCAAGGTTGCAAGAAGAAATATCAACAACCTCAGATATGCAGATGATACCACTCTAATGATACAAAGTGAAGAGGAACTAAACGGCCTCTTGATGAAGGTGAAAGAAGAGAGTGAAAAAGCTGGCTTAAAATTCAACATTCAAAAAACAAAGATCATGGCATCCGGTTCCATCACTTCATGGTGAATAGACGGGGAAAATGTTTAAACAGTGACAGATTTTATTTCCTTGAGTGCCAAAATCACTGTGGATGGTAACAGCAGCTGTGAAATTAAAAGATGCTTGCTTCTTGGAAGAAAAGCTATGACAAACCTAGACAGCATATTAAAAAGCAGAGACATCACTTTGCCGACAAAGGTCTGTATAGTCATAGCTATGGTTTTTCTGGTAGCATGTGTGAAGTGAGAGTTGGACCATAAGGAAGTCTGAGCACCAAGGAATTGCTACTTCTGGACTGTGGTTTTGGAGAAGACTCTTGAGAGTCCCTTGGACTGCAAGATCAGACCAGTCA
This sequence comes from Bos taurus, assembly GCF_002263795.3. Classification (NCBI taxonomy): domain Eukaryota; kingdom Metazoa; phylum Chordata; class Mammalia; order Artiodactyla; family Bovidae; genus Bos; species Bos taurus. The sequence continues at coordinate 83,294,859 of NC_037334.1, read as the reverse complement.
ATACTAAAGGAAACCAACCCTGAATATTCATTGGAAGGACGATGCTGAAGCTGAACCTTCAATATCTTGGCCACCTGATGCAAAGAGCTAACTCATTGGAAAGCACTCTGATACTGAAAAAGATTGAAGGCAAAAGGAGAAAGGGGCAGCAGAGGATAAGACTACATAGCGTCACTGACTCAATGGACATGAATCTGAGCAAACTCCAGGAGACAGTGAAGGACGGGGGAGCCTGGCACTGCAGTCCATGGGATTTCAGACTCAGACACGACTTAGCAACGAACAACAACAACAATGCTAAGACCCAGGAATTCATCAGTGAACAGGAAGGACTATGGTGTACTGTGATAACTGTATCAGGAGACCAAAACTCTACAGAACCATGGCAGCAGACTGAAGAACTCCCTCAGCCAGCCAGGGCCCAGCAGAGTTCACCAAGTAAGTGATCTCTTGGCTGAAGGATAAAGAAAGAGCAGTAAGTGGGAGTTAAGAGGAGAAGTCACACAGAACAGGGAAGGATGCAAACAGTTTCAGGCAATAGGGATTGTACTTTACAAGCCCTGTTAGCGTGTGAGGAAATGAAGTATGTTCCGAAAAGCCAAAACTTGAAATTAGAAGTGGGAACGAAGTGGGAAACGTGGCAAGGGTCCCTCAGGAATGACTGACTGTGTGTATGCTGTGTTAAAGTATGTGAACTTTATCCTAAGGGAAACTGCCTATGAAGAGGCCTGGGAGTCCTGGCAGCCTTTGCTCCACCCAGTCCCAATCTCACCTTCATTTACCTCCCGATTTTTTAGTGTGAGTCACAAGGAATACAAGAGTAAAATTTGGAAATGTAGTTGCTTTAATTTTCCTATTTTGAGATTGAAGTGAACTTGGGACGTTCCTTTGAAGCTTTGCTTTCCTTATACAGATGCAGACTAGCTTGTCCTAAGGGAGGAGATGATCAAGAGTTTGGATTCAGAATTAAAAACATGTTTTTCTTCAGGAAGGAAAACAAACAAAAAACATGACAAAAGGTAAAACTCTGAATAAGATTAATGAGTTCATTGTGCTTCTAATAATAAGATTGGCTCAGAGAGCTGGCTTATTTAGCAGACTTCATTTTTTTTTTTTTTTCCTGAAGCCAGTTCTATGACCAAACTGAATGTCTTCACTGTAGAGTTAACAGGCAGAGAGCTGCAACTGAGAATGGAGTTGAAGTTCTGGGTGCAAAGAGGTGATCTTGTTTTGCCTGGAATGCTTGTCTGGCTTCTTTTGTTTACTGACATGTAATGAGCAGTATTAATGATGTAAAAGGAAAGTAAGAAAATATCGTCAGACATCTCTTCCTCTCTTGAAAAAGGTATTTGATGACTATTGCCCTCGTGCAATAAAAGAATCTGGTTGGAATTCCATTGAGTATGCCATATAAAGAAGCATGTGGACTGAAAGGTAAAAATGATACAGTTAGTAAAATTTAAAATTTCTATCAGAAATAGTCTTTTTAAAAAAGAATCTGAGAATGTTGTAATTCTGGGCAGCAATTTGGCCATCTTTCCTTTGCCGTTGCTGTTGGTAAATAGCTAGTGATGTGGATTCAGACACTTAAAATATTGTGACACAGAGACAGAAAAATATATGCTGAATCAGCATTTAAACCCACCCCTCCCCCCCCCCCCCCCCGCAACACACACCTTCTTCACCAATACCATTTACAACTCCATGCGGTAGATACTATTAGCATCCATATTTTACAGTTGAAGGACATGAGGTCTACAGAGGTTAAATAATTGCTTAGGGTCACACATCTGGTAAGTGGGCCATGACCCAGATTCACTTGATCCCAAGTCTGTGGTACCCAGACTTGTGCAGTTTGCTATTTTCTTTTTTAAATTTGGAATTTCACATGTCAATCGTTTTCTAAAAAATAATTTTTTTAAATCTATTTTTGGCTGTGCTGGGTCTTTGTTGCTGCATGGACTCTAGTTGCAGTGAGCTGTGGCTACTCTCGAGCTGCGAAGTTTGGGCTTCTCACTGTGGTGGCTTCTCTTGTTGGGCAACATGGGCTTTAGGGTTTGTGGGCTTCAGTAGTTTGGGCACATGGGCTTAGTCGCTCCGAGGCATGTGGGATCTTCCTGGATCAGGGATCAAACCCATGTCCCCTGCACTGGCAGGTGGATTCTTTATCACTGAGCCTCCAGGAAAGCCCTTGTCAATCTTTGTAATGACTGTGTAGCCATCCAGTACACATTCCTAATTTGCTTAACCAGACCTCTACTAAGTTGCACTGAAGCTATTGCCAATTTTGTGCCATTAGGAAAAAAAAATGCAACCATTAAATCCTCACGCCTGCTTCTTGTCCCATTTGTGCAAATGGACTTACAGGATAAATTCCTATGTACTGAGCAGAAAAAGCACAGTGTAACCGATCGATTTTAAATTTTCTATATACTATAATAAGGGAAACATTTAATCAGTTGATAGAAAATGTAATACTTCACAAGAGCCTTAATTCTTGTAGAAGCACTAAATGTAGTTTTGCTTTTCTTTGTGGCTATAGTCTATGATCCTAGAGAACATGAAGTCACCATGAAACCACAGTGGGTTGTAGAGTGGTACCTACTTTCTAAAAATATGTATGCTCTAGAGCCAGGATGGTGTGAATTTTAACTGAGACTCTATTTATTAGCCTTGCAACCTTGAACACATGATTACTATTTCTAAGCCACAATTTTCCATGTGAGATAGCCAACCACCACTTTAGATCAGGTTATTTTGATCATTATTTAAGAGAAGGCAGATAGAGCCCTAGCATCACGCCTGGTACATTAAAAGTGGCTGATAAACATTCATTATTATTATCTGTCTATTAATTCTGTACATTTGCCTTTTGGGTGTGTGTGACAACACTTTTTGTATCCAAGTTTCCACATGAGTTAATATATTACAATACTCATATTCATTCGTTCAACAATATTTATTGAACACTTTGTATGTACCTGGCACTGTTCTGGGTATTGGGGATAGAGTACGCCCAGAGAAAGATGATAAAGATTTAAAGTCATCCAAGTTCTGCGGAAATTAGAATGTTTTAATGTATTTTTAACTTAAAAAAAAAAAACATTAATTAAAATAATATCCTGTGAAGCAGAATGTAGGACATTTAATTATAACTAAAGATTTGGTGTTACTTTAAATTGATTTTGATATTTCTCTAAAAATGAAAAATGACACTACTGTTTCTGGGTCAATGGCTAGTGGGAATTCTTTTTACAGCTGCCTTGTGTCATTTATCTTGATCAGACACTAAATAAGCCATTTTTTAATAATTTACAAGATCATTGTGTTTTATATCCTGGCTCCCAGATCACCAAAGAATACAGCTTAACCTTTACTTTCATCTATCCACATGGAAAAATAACAAGTGACAGGGTTTCTGAATCCTACTTTTCAATTCACCTGCTTTAAAAATATCAGATGAACAAAGATAGTTACAATTGCAGCAAGAGGGAATTTAAATGTATATTTCACTAGAGACATACATTTTCAAAAATGTAATAACTTAGTATCAGATAGGATATACTTTTCAAAATGTATGTATATACATATGTGCATTTTTTAAAAATAACACTAGCTGGTATTTAGTGGATAAGTAGCAATCCTCTTATTGTTATTTAAGTCTCTGTGTACAGTTTGGAAAAGTCAGCAAGGGATCAAAGTCTGCCCAGAATGATGTCATAACAAGGTAATATGGAGTCTGATTATGTGAAAAGCTGGATATTTACACAGAGAGGTCAGAAACCAGCTGGCTACATATAAACTAAAGAAAAACCAACAAACGTCCTAAGACAGTTCTTATTCTTGATCTGCTAAGGACTTGCAAGCTTAGCACAATTTTTTTAAGTTCCAGATATTGAGACTGTTTTCTAAGTCAGCACAAATCCACAAAAAATTTTTGTGTGGCTTGCTATTCAAATTATCCGGAGGCAATAAGAAAATGTGTTTATTTTCCTTTGCACGACATTATTTAAAAATTATAATGTTTTGAAAAACTGTAGCAACATTTTACCTCTAAGATTAAAAAAACTTCTCAGATTTAATAAAACAACCTGGGGCTATTTTTATATGTGTTTTCCTTTTATTCTAAAGATATGAATCTATGTTCAAATCGGGTTTGGTGTGAAAATTCAACTGATTGCTCTGGACTATCACCAATATTAGAAAAAATTCATATCTGAAAAGTCAGTTCTCATTGCTTGCCTTCTTCCCTTATTTTGCTTTCCCCTCTCATTTCTATCCTTTCTTTGCTTCTGTTTTCTCTCATTTACTTTTATCCCCACTTTCTGTCTTTATCCATGACTAAAATATCAACAACCAATACCATGAAAGATTATGTAAGTATATAAAAACTTGGGTCACTTATACTGCAAAAATCATTACTGAATTATTTGAATCATTTTATCTTCAGCAACTCTATTCAACTTCTTCAAAAGATGTCAGATATATTCTAAACTAAGTAATGGATAATAGGAAGGAAAAGAATCAGAAGTGTGATATTTCAGAATTATTCTTTAAAAATAAAAGTGAGATGACAATGACAAGCCAAAGTTGTATATTCAGGCCTAATAACAAGAATAGAAATAAGTTAAAACAATTCTAACATTAGATTGAAGATAAGATTTGTTAAATTCTTTGATGAAAATATATCTAACGGCTATATTCATTCTATGATACGTTTCTCAAATTTTTTAAACTCTTGGTTACCAAGATTATTGCAATACCATCTGATTTTTATGAGGTTAAAAAGCACTCAGTGTTGGCATCTGGAGCCATTTTTATTAGAATGCTTAAAAACATCACAAAAGAAGCCCTACACAGGTATATTCCATGGATTTTGCTGACTGAGATATACATAGTCATATTGATGACCTTGAATATCTGATAGAATATAAAAGCATTACATAACGAGCCATGGAGAGACTTTGACATTCACAGAGAAACTCCTTTTCTGAACATTTGGTTTTAATAATCTTGAACTCTTTAACTTTCTTTAAATCTTTAACTCTTTCTTATATTTTCATAGACACTTCATCTGGCCAAACTTTTAAAATAAAATAAAAATGGTAAACAATCCCTTTTTAGCACAATATAGCTTACATAGCAAAGGACCGCAGCCTCAAGTGCCCAAGGGCAAATACACAGATAGTAGTGAAATAATGGTGATGTAATGACCCACTTATTACTGTGACTTGGGGTACACAGGCAGGGTCAAGATAAAACAGTTGCAACACAAAGCTAAAAGTGTCAACTGACACTTGGGCTGGGCCATTTCGTCCAAAGCAATTAATGTCCCCACCAGCCTCCCCACCTCTTATTTTCCACACTCCCTCTGCTTCGTGGCTCTTTGAAGTTAAAGGAGTTTACACAACACACTTTGTTCTTTGAAGATTATGAGTTTTTCTACTTTACGTGAAAGAGGGCTACCTAGCTTCTGCTTCTTCTTCCCAAGACTAGACAGAAATGCAGAAGTCTCAGAAGATCCAGACACTACTTAAAGATCTGCTACAGGGCATTGAAGCCTTGACTTTCTCAGGAGAATGGAATAGACTCCTTGGCAAAAAAGGGGTTGTAGTACATGAGTCATTCACTCATAGGAAGCCCCAGTGGAAGTTTCGTTTTATATTTTCAAAGTCAAAAGAGCTTCTTTGTTCCTCATAATTGTAACAATATTTTGTGCTTGCTCTACAAATATTAGAGGATCTAGAAAGGTAAGAAATGAGGTCTTAATTGTAGTTGTGCTAGGCATTACAACTATTTTGCTGATTACTCTTTAATTTTTAATACTCAAACACACAGTTGTTTACCAAAATACATACATTTTATTGTGATGAAAAACACATAACATAAAATTAGTAATTTTAACCATTTTAAGTGTATGATTTACTTATATTGTTTCAAAACAGATTTCCAGGACTTTTTCATCTTATAGAACTAAAATTCCACATCCATGAAGCATCAGCTCTTCCCCCCAAGTCCTTGGTAAATACCACTCCCTGTCTCTATGAATTTGACTATTTACATAAATCATGGCTGAGATGATAAAGAATCTGCCTGCAATGCAGGAGACCAGGGTTCAATGCCTGGGTCATGAAGATCCCATGGAGTAGGAAATGGCAACCCACTTCAGTATTCTTGCCTGGAAAATCCCACGGACAGAGGAGCCCGGTGGGCTCTAGTCCTTGGGGCTGCAAAGAGTAGGACACCACTGAGTGACTAATTTTCACTTTCATATAAATGGAATCATACACTATTTGTCTTTCTGTGAACAGCTTATTTCACTTAGCTTAATGTCTTCAATGTTCATTCATGGTACAACACATGAAGGGGTTTCCTTCCTTCATAATGCTGAATTATATTCCATCACATGTGTGTATCACACTGTGTTTATCCATTGATGGACATTTGGGTTGTTTTTGTCTCTAAGCTATCATAAACATGGGTGTGCAGTATTTATAGATTATAAGTCTTAAAGTTATGAACATTATAATGAACTTCTCTGAACATAAATATTTGTATCATTGGTGAATTACCTTGTTAAGAAAAAGCCTAGAAGTAGGATTGTTGAGTCAAAGGGTATATGCATAAAAAATTTACCTACATTTCAAAGTAATACATTCACAAGGTACAGAGCAAACATTTCAAAACTTATTACAATCCAAATAATCGTCTTCTTTCTCATGCTTTCCCATTGACTAGATAGATCCAGAAGCAAATTTTCTAAATTGTTTATGTTTCTATTCTCTTGGTCACTTACCACAGTTATTCTAGATCACTAATTCTCAACCATGACTACACATTGCGGTCACTTCTGAAACTGTTAAAAAAAAATATATATATATATATATATATATATTTCTGGACTCTATCCCAGACCATTTAAAATGTAATTTCCTAAGGTGGGGTCTGGGCTTTGCCCTTTTTAAAATAATATATTTTTTTAATCTCCCAAGTTGATTCTATAAAAACGCATACCTAAATGTGAGAATCACCGTTAAGAAAGAGTGCTATTCAAACTCTAATGCATGTATGAAACATTGATGGATCTTGTTAAAATGCAGATTTCACTTCAGTAGTTCTGCAGGGGTTACGGGAGCTGAGGTTTGGCTTTTCTAACAGGTGATGTCAAGACTTGATTCATAGACCACACTTTGTGTATTAAAGAGATTGATAACATGAATATTCTTCTATTTAACTCCTTTTGACAATAGGCAATGACTCCTTGAGATAAAGACAGGGATTTACTTATTTTTATCACCCCCTCTTACCCCCTTCTTTCAGTGTTTGTTATATTATTACTTTTAGTTCTACAAAACTAAACATTACTTTTAGTTCTGATTACTCTTATAATTTTAGATAATATAACTACATTCCAGTTTCTTTCTACTATTTTGAGAGTATTTCTTGATACATGACCCCCATTTAAAGATGAGATTATTAGTATCCTATTTCTTAGTCCATCTTTCCTCTCAGAACAATTTTGTTACATCTTTTGTTAGCTTTACTTTGACATATAAACAATCCAGGTAGTTATTATTCTGTTCTCTCCTGGAATCACAGAGAAACTAAACCTGCCATTTTATGCCCTTAGGTAATTTCTTGAAACAGAAATCAACAAACAGATTTGCTGGAGTCATGAAAGTGAAAGTTGCTCAGTCGTGTCCGACTCTTTGCGACCCCATGGACTATACAGTCCATAGAATTCTCCAGGCCAGAATACTGGAGTGGGTAGCTGTTTCCTTCTCCAGGGTATCTTCCCAACCCACGGATCGAACCCAGGTCTCCCACATTGCAGGCAGATTATTTCCCAGCTAAGCCACAAGGAAAGCCCAAGAATACTGGAGTGGGTAGCCTGTCCCTTCTCCAGGGGATCTTCCCAACCCAGGAATTGAATCAGGGTCTCCTGCATTGCAGGTGGATTCTTTACCAACTGAGCTATCAAGATTTAGTGCCAAAAACAGATCTATGCCATGTCAAGTGATAGACTAAGCTTCCAGAGCCTCCTCTATGGGCTGCTGTATAAGAATCTGGGCCACCCAAAGAATACTGTTCTTAGCAAGAAGGTCCATGGAGTCCTTAAAATCACAGTATTTAGGTTGCTTCCTATTTTGATCAAGTATAACTTTTTCCTCTGGAATTTCAATTACTACCCACCCCATGCCTTTTGTTAATTGTCCTTCAGTTTTTCCACACTCTAATCCATATTTGCTATTGCACAAGCCATGGATCGTCCCAGAAGCGTATCCCTGGTCTATGGTCTTGCTGCCCTAGACCTGTGGCAACCTGGGACATGCCTTTACTCTTTTTTTTGGATCAGATCTACTGTTCCTCAGTTCCTAGGTTCCTGATCTGTTCTGCTGAAGCACTCTCAAGAAGCTTTGCAGAAGATGACATTTAGACCTAAACATATATAGGGCTTTTATCTTTGAGATTACAGTTACAGAGAATTCTAGGTGGAAAATTACTTTCCACCTAGAGTAAACAATAAACCTACAGTGAACCATTTCATACCAAAGATTCTGTCTTTTGGCTCTAGAACATATCTTTTTATCATTCGCTTGAAGAATTCAACACTTCTTTGCCCTCCTCTCTCTCTCTGAGGTGTCTATTAGTTGAATATAGGTCCTCTCAACTTGTTCCTCTTATTGTTCCTCTTTTGCTTAACATTTTAGAAGATTTCTTTGATTTTTATATTTCTAGGGTCTCTCCTAAATTTTTTATTTTGGCAATTACATTTCAATTCCCATTTCTTGTTCCCTCCTTGTCCTATTTCTTGTTTTATAGGTGTAATACTTCCTTGCATCTTTTTGAGACCATAAAGGATGATTTTTACAGTTCTTTTTTGTTCCATAAGTTATTTTTTTTTACTCTAAGGGTGCTTTTCTGTTTTTTAGAAATTGGTATTTCTCCTTTTCTATTGCTAGCTCTCCTCACATTCTAGTGACTTCTTCAGTTATTAAAAAAGGAGGCTTGGGTAGATGGAAGAGATGTTTCTGCTTTTGTGTGAACAAGACTGTTTTCCTAGTGGGTCTCTTCCCTTCTGAGACTTCCTCCTAGGATGGGTCAGGCAGTGTTGGCTGGTGAACTCTGATCGAAGAGTTGGCTGTCAGGCTGAGCGCCTCCAAAATGCCTCAATGATAATGGCTTCCCCTCTGGGGCACCAACACATTTAGAAACGCTATCTTTTCCTGGTTTGTTCAATTTCTTTAAAGAGTCAACAAGTTTTGCCTGGGGGTAAAATGTTGGCTGCCTGCTCATGGCGTACATGTTGGGGATGTGGTGCCGACTGGAAGAATTCAGAACATATTCAGACCTTTAAGTAATCTCTCTTTTTAGCTCCATTTTTCACTCTCCCTCTGATATGTTGCTGACTCTGCACTGAGGCATCTGGGGTTCCACAGGGCAGATTAGATTTCTTCCTCTGCATACAGAGCTGACAGAATCTATTCCAGGCTAACGATTTCTCTGCCCTTTTCTTCTAATGGCTCCCATTCTATATTTTGTAGTCCAGAAGTTATTAAATATCTCACCCTTTAGCAATACTCACACACACACATACTCTCCTGTCTGTTGTGCCAGGCAGCTGCCTTTTTGCTTTGCTTTCGGCTGTTACTCACCGTTCCTCGGCTCTTGTCTCCCTCACAGGGAAGTGACTCTAGCAAATGACATGTCCATGCCAACTGGCTTCGACCTAGGTTAAGCCTGAGGGAAATGGATAGAATATTGGAGAAAGGGAAGAAGGGAGGAGGCAGGATATTTCTCTCTTCTCTTTCTGCCTTGGGCAACATCTCTAAAAGTGGTTGCATTTTTCCATGGTGTCCAATATCTCTTGATTCCAGGCAGCTCCTGTCCTCATAGTTCCAGCTCCTGCCACCGAGTACTGACTCCTGGACTCCAGGTGGCAATACCTTCTTCTTTGGTCCTTCTAAGCCCTAGAGGGGTAGTAGCACCCAATGTTGTTAATTTATCTTTTCCTTTTTTAACATGTTCTGACACCTTCATAAATATTTCCCCATGTTGAGTTCCCTCTATTGAACTACGTGGCTAAATTTTCCTGATTGAACTTTCAGAGATACAGATATAAAAGGTATATTCTATTCTATATTTCCATAATTTTAATCCAATGAGGAGGCTTTCCAGGTGGCACTAGTGGTAAAGAATCTGCGTGCCAATGCAGAAGACACAAGAGATGCGGGGTTTGATCTCTGGGTCAGGAAGATCCCTTGGAGGAAGAAATGGCAACCCACTCCAGTATTCTTGCCTGGAAGATTCCATGGACAGAGGATCCTGGTGAACTGTATAGCCCATGGGACTTCAGAGAGTCAAAACACGACTGAGAGACTGACTACCACCACCACGAATCCAATGAGGTCTTTGAAGAAATGGGAGCTCAATGCATGTGTTCAGTCTGCCATTTTGAATTGGAAAATATATGCATTTGAGGGTTTTGATACATATAATTAATTTGCCTACAAGGCAAATTACAGTTTAACTTGTATTATACCTGTATCCTGTCACCCTCAAAACACAGGGGATTGTCATTTCCTTTGAATCACTGCATCCAACTTTGTATGGGGGAGTCAATAAAAATTTCCAGCTTTCTTGGCTTAGAAGATCTTATATTTTGTGTTGTGCTAACAGCTGGAAATGATCTCTGAGGAGATAGAGCCAATAGTGCTTGCCTAACATTTGCTTCAACATGGCTGGCCAAGTTACCAAGGAGCCTAGAATCCCAACAATATGAGAGAGACACAGAAAGCAGCTTTTCCAATGCCTGCTTCTGATATCTAAAAGGGAGGAATTATTTTGGCTGTCTAGAAAAGTAAAATTCCCCTAAATAAATAAAATCATTTCTGAGATCCAAATTATTAACGCATGACTCAGAGAAGAGAGTGTCTCACAAAAGACTGAGTCAAAATCAACTCCTCACATCCCTGCTTCCTAGCTTAGACACTCACTGGAAAAAGCCGTCACCTCTTCTATGGGACTTAGCATGCCTGAATGCTCCCCATGGGGATCTCACATGGATTCCCAACCAGAGGACCAAAAACAGAGTAAGAATATTAGAAATAAGGAATTTCTGGGTTCACGTTATGGAGTAGCGTTATAACTGCAACACTCAGCGAAATTGTGTGGAAATTTCTATCTAGGGTCTTGATTAACCACATCTGGCCATGACTCAGTCCATTTTAGGAGAAGGCAATGGCACCCCACTCCAGTACTCTTGCCTGGAAAATCCCATGGGTGGAGGAGCCTGGTAGGCTGCAGTCCATAGGGTCGATAAGAGTCAGACACGACTGAGTGACTTCACTTTCACTTTTCACTTTCATTTGGAGAAGGAAATGGCAACCCACTCCAGTGTTCTTGCCTGGAGAATCCCAGGGACGGGGGAGCCTGGTGGGCTGCCGTCTATGGGGTTGCACAGAGTCGGACACGACTGAAGTGACTTAGCAGCAGCAGCAGTCCATTTTATGGTGCCTTTGACCAATATTTTTATTTCCCTGCAATAACGCTCTCAATATGCATCACCTGACCAATTGACAGTAGTCATCCCACCCACACAAGACTTCCTCTCCTGCCTTCTGTCTACATACAGAGGACACTGAGATATGCTTTATCATCAACTAATCAGCCAGGCTGCAAAGCACATAATTTACAGTCTTTGACCTCAGTTTTCTTATCTATCAAATGAGGCTAAAAGATCTTGGAACTTCCATACAGATCTGAGCAGGAGTCACGATGGCTGGGAAATAGAGATCTTCAGAAGTGCCATCTATCCAGGGCCTTATATTCACAAAGGGCCTCAAATGTGGCCATTTGATCTGCATTCCAAAAAGGTTAGTTTATTTTTTAGGTGTTTAAAGCATGATTTTAAGTACTTAAATTGTAATACAGTTTTTGCTTTCCTGTCTGGCACTTCTTCTTTTTTAAAATATTCCAGGGGACTCAAAAAATGAGTATCTCAGATCTCTTTTGACATCTCAGAGGGCTGACTCCTATTATTCAATGAGTGTACTCACACGTCTCTCCCTCTCCCTCTTATCTATGAATGGGTTATTGAAGGATGGAGAAGAGACTTGATATTAGGAAGGGATGAATTGGTGTTCTGACTAAACCCACATGTTTTGGTGACTACGGGGTGGAACCCAATAATTCTGCCAAGTTGGGATTAGCACCAATGCTACTTCCCCATGGTGGAAATTCAGCCCCAAATCGTGGTTAATGAGAAATAAAGAGAATCCAGTGTGCAAGTGGACTTCAATTATAATAATCACCAGAAGTTGTCTTCAAAGCTTCAAAGAAAGAAAAATGAAAAACCTCATCAAACACATTAACACACCATTTGTAATTTGCCTAATGGATATCTTTGTTGAAAATTATTTCTAATGAGACAGATGAAAGGCCAAAGTGGTCAACAGATTGGGCCAAATGAGGTACAAAAAATGTTTCTGAGGTCTCTTTTATTTCATTTCACCAACTCTTCCACACACACAATTTCTCATCAGTCTCGTCTGTCACAACCTTTTCCTTTGAACCCTCGGTATCAAGGTTACGTTCACAAATTAGTTTACCACCATTTGTCACGTTCTATAGTCACAAAAGTTGTAGAAATGCATTAAATGTATGTTTTACTTTATACCTAAGAGATTTAAATTTAATCCAGTTAGTTCCATATTAAAAATGAGAAACCAAAGCATCTGGTGTGACTAAAACATTCCATGTATGTTGTGCTTTTATGGAAACATAGGTTAAGTTTTGGAAATCAATTTGCTTTTTCAGTCTACCAGAGTATCATGTAGGAAATAACTAGCAGGGTTATCAACCTATGGGACAGGGTTCTGAAAAACTAGGTATCTCTTGCTCTCTGCTATTTGGCTCAAGCACACAAGCTAATTTGTCCACACAAGATACCACCTTGAGCTTGCCAGTGTTTAAATAAAAATCTGTTCTCTACGTGTTCTTTATTGCCCAGCAAATATCTGTTCCAACTCAATCCAATTCTTTGGTAATAGCTGAGGCAAAAGGTAACGGTGTCATCTTTATGTGTGAATATTTCCACAATAAAGTTTGACTATCTGTTCTCAGGCTAAGTAGACATATAAGTACATCTTCTCAACATTCCAGGTGATTCTTAAAGGTAAAGCATGTTTGTTCCACGAATCACAAATGATATCTCTGCTTTATAAAAACTATTTCTCTAGGAAGTAAAGCATATTCCTCAAGTTTTCTGCAGATATCAGGAAATTCAGTTTCAAAGCACAAACAAAAACAAAGGGAAAAAACACAACAAACAACAAAATAACTGAAAACTTTTCCATTTAGATGATACCCACCAACATAGGGGCCTCCCTGGTGGCGCTAACGGTAAAGAACCTGCTTGCTGATGCAGGAAGGCCATGTAAAAGACAAGGGTTCAGGCCCCGAGTTGAGCGGATCCTCGGAGGAGGACAAGGCAACCCACTTCAGTATTCTTACCTGGAGAATCCCCATGGACAGTGGAGCCTGGTGGGCTACAGTCCATAGGATCACAAAGAACTGGACACAACTGAGTGACTTAGTGACGTACGCACCAACGTAGAGACAGAAAAAATAGCAAGTCCACTCCTTCTATACCACACTTCTTGGTTAATGAGCCCACAATCACGCAAAGAAATGCTCTTCAGTACAAGCAAGGTCTTTCTGTCTGGTAGGAGTCTTGGATGTTGGTGGGGAGTATTTGAAGTTAACTGACCTAAGAAATCACTTAAAAAGTACAAACTTCTGGAAAGCACTTTTGCACAGTGGATTAAGCTGTGGGTACCGCCTCTGGACAGTATCTGCCTTATCTGTGGTCAGACAAGAAGCCATGTGAGCAGGTCTCATTCTGCAGGAAGCGGCCTTCCAAAAAGAGGTTAAGTGGCTGGCTGGCAAAGATAGTTCGGCAGCAGGACAGCCAGGGTTGGTACGTCAGAGTGAGTGACTCCAACCCATTTGATCCCACTGTGATGCTGTCTCCACTCTGCTGAAAAAAAGTGTTGCTGCAATTATCCATCAAAGGAGCAGGCACCCCGGCTATCTGCAGTCATTTGGGGGAAATGTTTCCAGTTAGCAGTAAGAAACATTTACTTCTCCTGTTGTGGAGATCATCATGAATGAGGTAGGTATGGGATTAATTCATTTTGGCAGCCATATCCTGGAGGGGAAGGGAGAGCCAGAATTATCTCACAGACAAATAGAAAGGAACAGCAAGTTTTACACCCACTTTCTTGAAAACGATAGCCAGTTCCCTATGTGACGTCTGCCCTGAGCTGAGTAATGCACTTGAGAACTATTCTCCCAGCTACTCAGAACGTAATCTTTAACCCCTCATATTAATGGAGCCTGTGACTCTGTGGCATGGGAAAAATGATACACTGCCAGGTTAAAACTATGATGGAATTTAAACTGCTTTTCTCATTCTTTACTTTCAAAGATACTGGGGCAAAGCGAGGGGTAATGGTGTCTGCTGGTGTGCAGAAAGGGTCAAGCCAGAATTCACCACCTTATGGCCATAACGTTGACCTATGCTGGGTCCTCTTATTAAGGATGCTGAGTGATGAATGGCTTTTCCACCTTGATAAACTACTTTGTGCTCACAGGTTAGTATTTTGTGTCTCTTTGTAGTCTATTTGCTTTGTGACAGGAGAGGATCACACAAACTTTGTTCTTGAAAAAACACATGGTTTTTGCTGTACCATGAAACCTCTAATATCTATATAATACTTTTCTTTAATTGACTCACTTTCCTACTATTGTATAAGATTATATCACTACTCTAAATGGATAAAGAATATATTATGTGCCTTCAATAGGAAGTAGCTAGAAAATATATCAACAATGAATATAAAACAATGCTTTAAAAATTACATACCTATTGTTAATTTGTGCTTAAAACTCTGAATGTGAGGCCTAGATACTCTCTCAGTTTCAAAAATAAAAGAAGAAAGAGAAAGAAAAGAAAGACAGAGAGAGGGCAGGGAACACCATAAGGAAAGTCAAATGCTTGCCAACACTAACTTAAGGTTTTTCTTGTATGATCAGAGGGTTGAGAGAACCTTGTTAAAGAAATCAATTTTTCATTATAGGATTCAGAGTAATGATGCTGGGTCACTGTGCCGCCCTGGGCGCTATCTTACCTTGGGAAGCACCACAGGGAAGTTTTTATCAAACTTGCCTCCATTGAAAGCACATCTCTGCCACTCAATTAGATGCTAATGAGAAAGAGAACACGAGACAAGGGTGCCTGCCACTTTTCCTCCACGGTCAATATTCCTCAACACACGATGTGAATTGTGTGCTCAGATATTTGGGCAGCTTGTTCTCTTGTTGGTGAGAAGGGACAAATGTATTTGAAACAAATAACAACTAAACAAATCAACACTCAATGAAAGGTGCATTTATTCAAGCACCTGACTGGATGGAAGTGCACAAGAAGCCTCTGGGCTCCTCTGTATGAATGAAACATAAAACGAAGCTCCTTCTGGGCAAATTAGAAATGAGCCAGGTCTGAAAGAAGCAGCCCAGCGGGGTCCAGGACAGGCAAAAGAAGGCAAGTAAAAGGAAGGTGGGATTTTTCTTTTTTAATTTTTAAAAATGTTGTTTATTTCTGGCTACACTGGGTCTGGTTGCTATGCATGGGCATTTTCTAGTTGCAGTGAGTGGAGGTTACTCTCTAGCTGCAGTGTCCAGGCTTCTCTAGTCGCGGAGCACAGGCTCTAGGGTATGTGGGCTTCAGCAGTTGCAGCACGTAGACTCAGTAGCTGTGGCACATGGACTTAATTGCCCCCACAGCATGTGGAATCTTCCCAGACCAGGGATCAAACCCGTGTCCCCTGCATTGGCAGGTGGATTCTTAACCACTAGACCACCAGAGAAGTACAAGCTGGGATTTCTGATCCTACTTTTCTTCTGCTAGAAGTACTCTCTGTGCTCAAAGGAGGGAGAGAAACTCCAGTCAGACTTTTACAAGATTTGATCGTGTTTGCTGTGTTGAATGTGGACTAAGAAGGCCTTTAGCACAAAAGCAGCCTGCAGAAGCAAAGAGGGAATAAAGTAAGTTTGTGTGTTGAAACATACTACTATCGTTTTGAAGAAAAGATTTTTATAATGTAAATAATTTTTAAAATATTAAAGAACACTTTTTGCTTCCTGTGTAAATCATCATCTAAAGGCTTTCTAGCAATAACAGTAGCAAGAGACCAACCTTTTTGAGTATGAGGACTCAAAATGTAATGTATCATGCTATATACATTATACTCTCACATGTGTAGTTTGAGAAAACACATATTGATCAAAGGCTGCTATTAATTTCACAAAGCAAGCTTGTATTTTATTCAAAATTTCCTCCACAGACATTAAAAAAAATAGCAGTGTGTGCATATATGACATATTATTTATTTAGTCTACTATACTCAATGTGCATATGGATTTACAGGCCCTTTACAATAAATTCTGCTCCCCCTAGGGGCCCAAGACCTACTGGTTGGCAAGCCCAGGGCAGGACAGGCTTATGATTGATGACAGCGAGGAAGGCCTGGGCCGCATCTGCTGCTCCTCCATTGCTTTTGTCATCATGACCCTGATACTTTCCTCCTGAAACCTTGCACTGGGATTTGTTTACCAAAAATATTTTCTGTGTAAACTTCAACAAGTTGGTTATGACTTTCCACAGTGGAAATATTGTTTTTTCATGCCAAAATATGTATTGTACTTCGAATAGAGACTTGAACAACTGGGAGAAAAGTCATTTAAATTCAAGATGCACCAGGTCACGGCATTTACTGAGATGTTCTTCCTTAAGTAGGTGGTGATACACGGTTATTTGCTGCACAACTATCTGTACCTTTGTAACATCTCTGTGTGTGTGCATTCTAAGTCCCATTCAGTCGTGTCTGACTCTTTGCGACCCTATGGACTGTATCCCACCAGGCCCCTCTGTCCATGGGATTCTCCAGGCAAGAATAGTGGAGTGGGCTGCCATGCCCTCCTCCAGGGGATCTACACGTGACTGAACCCACGTCTCCTGTGGCTTCTGCATTGCAGGTAGATTCTTGTACTTTATTAAATATTAAGCAATCTTTGTACTTTATTAAATATGGATGTTACAAGGGGCTTCCCCAGGGGCTCAGTGGTAAAGAATCCACCTGCAATGCAGGAGCCACAGGAGACGTCTGTTCAATCTCTGGGCCGAGAAGATCCCCTGGAGGAGGGCATGGCAGCCCATTCCACTATTCTTGCCTAGAGAATTCCATAGACAGAGGAGCCTGGTGGGCTACAGTCCATAGGGTCCCAGAGAGTCAGAGATCAATTTGCCAACATCCATTGGATCATAGAAAAAAGCAAGAGAATTCCAGAAAAAAAATCTACTTCTGCTTTATTGATTACTCTAAAGCCTTTGACTGTGTGGATCACAACAAACTGTGGAAAATTCTTAGAGATGGGAATACCAGACCACGTTACCTGCCTCCTGAGAAATCTGTATGCAGGACAAGAAGCAAGTTAGAACTGGACATGGAACAACAGACTGGTTCCAAATAGGGAAAGGAATACATCAAGGCTGTATATTGTTGCCCTGCTTATTTAACTTATATGCAGAGTACATCATGAAAATGCCAGACTGGATGAAATACAAGCTGGAATCAAGATTGCTGAGAGATATATCAATAACCTCAGATATGCAGATGACACCACCCTTATGGCAGAAAGTGAAGAAGAACTAAAGAGCCTCTTAATAAAAGTGAAAGATGAGAGTGAAAAAGTTGGCTTAAATCTCAACATTCATAAAACTAAGATCATGGCATCTGGTTCCATCCCTTCATGGCAAATAGATGGGAAAACAAAGGAAACAATGAGAGACTTTATTTCTTTGGGCTCCAAAATTAATGCAGATGGTAACTGCAGCCATGAAATTAAAAGACGATTGCTCCTTGGAAGAAAAGCTATAACCTAGACAGCATATTAAAAAGCAGAGACATTACTTTGCCCCAAAGGTCTGTCTAGTCAAAGCTATGGTTTTTTCCAGTAGTCATGTATGGATGTGAGTTGGACTATAAAAAAAGCTGAGTGCTGAAGAATTGATGCTTTTGAACTGTGGTGTTGGAGAAGACTCTTGAGAGTCCCTTGGACTGCAAGGAGGTCCAACAAGTCAATCCTAAAGGAAATCAGTCCTGAATATTCATTGGAAGGACTGATGCTGAAGCTGAAACCCTAATACTTTGGCCACCCTATGCGAAGAACTGACTCATTAGAAAAGACCCTGATGCTGGGAAAGATTGAAGGCAGGAGGAGAAGGGGATGACAAAGAATGAGATGGTTGGATGGCATCACCAACTCGATGGACATGAGTTCGAGCAAGATTTGGGAGTTGGTGATGGACAGAGAAGCCTGGTGTGCTGCTGTCCATGGGGTCACAGAGTCAGACATGACTGAGTGATTGAACTGAACCGAAGGATTGCCTGCATCTCAGTTACAGCTGTTTCCCTTTATATTGCTATCACCACAGGCTAACAAAGTCTACCAATAAAGTTTTTACTTCTGCACAAAGCATAGTTAAGCAACACTGAAAATCTCTTTCTGAGAGCTTTCTGGAAGTTCAACTCATTTAGCTTAGCAAATGGTATTAGAACTTGGGATTCAAAATGTGCTTACGGACTTCAGTCCAACTCTGCTTCCCTTATTTTGTGACTACCTTATGTGTGACCCTAAGGACAGTTCTGACTTCCTTATAAGCAGTTTCTCCAATCTTTCATGTGTTTCTTCCTGCAAGTGTCCCCTCTCCCTCCTGCATCAACAATGTCTTCATATCACGGCACAATTTTCCAATAAACTTGTCTATGTTCGCTGTCTACATGAGCTCATGTCGTAGCCAGTTTCAACCCACTCTCCTCTGGCTTCTGTCCCCCTTGTCCCACTGAAAGTGTTCTTGTCTTGGTTATAAGCTCTTTCCGTCTGAGCCCGAAGGTCACTTTTTTGGTTCTCAGCTCACTTGTTCTCTCAGACACATTTGGCATGTTGACACTTCTTGTTTGAATACTTAAGTTTGTTTCCACTATACTCATTCATTCATTTATTCATTCGGGAAGACTTGTTCTACGTACAAAGAACAGAACAGTGAGAAAGAAAGACTGGCTTTTTATCTTTACAAATGACAGCATGAGGGAAAGAGGCAAATACACAGTTGCAACAAAATATGCTAAATATTATGGTCGGGAAACACCGTGTTAGGAAAGGACTTAGGAGGAATGTCTAATCAGGATGTAGAGTGGCAGGGAAACGTTCCTCAGGAAGTGAGATCTAATTCAAGACTTGAAAGAGCAATAGCAGGGGAAGAGAATTCAGAGAGTAGAGTGAGAAAGGAGACCCAAGGCAAATGGACGAGCAGACTGCAGACGATTGGAGGTGAAGAAAGAAAGTGATGAGATGGAATACTCAGTGTCAGTCAAATAGGGTGCTTTAGGGGAAGGGGTAACAAAGCAGAGAACGATACAAATGTCACTGGAGGGAGGAGGAGTCATATGACAGGACTTATAAGAAAAATTTTTTTTCTCTACAATATATTATTTTATTTATTTACTTTTTTTATTTTCCAATGCCTTTATTTTTTTTTAAATTTTTTTAAATTTAATTTTTTTTTAACTTTACAATATTGTATTGGTTTTGCCATATATCAAAATGAATCCACCACAGGTATACATGTGTTCCCCATCCTGAACCCTCCTCCCTCCTCCCTCCCTGTACCATCCCTCTGGGTCGTCCCAGTGCACCAGCCCTAAGCATCCAGTATCGTGCATCGAACCTGGGCTGGTGACTCGTTTCATATATGATATTATACATGTTTCAATGCCATTCTCCCAAATCATCCCACCCTCTCCCTCTCCCACAGAGTCCAAAAGACTGTTCTATACATCAGTGTCTCTTTTGCTGTCTCATATACAGGGTTATTGTTACCATCTTATAAGAAAATTTAAGAACATTAGAGTCTGGCCATTACAGAAGAAGAAACAACAAAATCTGCTGATTGACTAGGGGCTAGGACGGGGAACAACATCTGGTCAGGGAGATGGAAGAGTCAATAATAACCATGATAAGGTTGGTACCTTTCTCCCATCTGGAAAACACCCAGGTAGGAAAAAGACGTGGCTAAAGGCAGCAGGGAGATTATGAGTTCCATTGAGCTTGTTGACGCTCTTCACAGGCAGAGACACAGACATGCAGTGAGGACTCCGGAAGGTACTGGCTCACCTCTGTCTCTTTCAGATATAAGTTAGAGAAGGAGGAAATGATGACAATGTCTCTGCTCCTGGGACCTGTCTCAGGAGCACATCTGAGTGACCCAGGAGGCAAGATGTGGAGAGTGGGCACAACAGGCTTCTAGAAGCATCTACCTTTTCGCTAAGTGGGGGGATAGTCAGACAAAAGCCAAGGCTAAAAAACCATGGATTAGAGAATTGGGGTATCAGGGACTCTGCAACAAGAGATAGATCCTTAGGGCCAAAATTCACATGACCTCTCATATGCTTTAAGAGGCCCCAGTGGTCATAAGGAGCTGGAGAAGTAAAAATAGCCCTAAAATAGCTACAACATGAGTGGGGGCTCTTGTCCTTTCTCAGTATCCTGTCAAAGTCTTGATGACATATTCAGGTTTGGGATCAGCAAATCAGACCATGTTGAAATGAGTCTAGACAAATTAAAAATAGGGGAAGAAAAATATGAGCTTTTTTCAGTTTTGTTGGCTTGAGCCTCTTCTTTTGTATTTTAATGGCACATACCACTTGCAGTGGAGGTCTTATTTCTTGCAAGATCATCGCTTGTGCAATCCTATCTGGAGCAATATGAACAAATGAAAGAAAAAGTGAGGAAATGTATTTCAGTCACTTCTAAGAAATTATTCAAGTTGCTCGATATTAGTTTAATGCCAATACCTTTCTAACACACTTACTTGAAATATTGTGTTTCGCGATTCTGTCAGCAGAGCAAAACTGAAAGAATTCAAATATTGTGGTGCAAGGGGACCATTTTTCTGTTTTCAACATGAGCGTTCCAGTTCATATTCCCATTACTTATCATCTTTCAAATCCTCTGTCTCTCTCCACGCTAATATTTTATACACCAACACGCTCTCAATACACCATTAACGGAGTGTATTTCACTCCAGGAAGTCTGTTAGGAATGCCCAGGAAATTCTGTTCAGCTTATGTGAAAGGTTGAAATTTCTGCAAATGAGTAAATGTCTTCTAAGATAAGAACTGTGGCAGGAGCTATGGGATTAAAGCTCATCGGTGACCTGAATTTCTGTACACAAAGTCCTATCAACGTTGCAATAAGGGTGGCCAACTCCCTTCTGCTGAATTAGTCATTGTCAGTCACAGCGGGAGAGTGATTTAACTCAGTTTATAAGATTGTTCCACTATCCTCAGGGGAGGGGTTAGTCACCAGCACCAGCTTTTGTTGCCTCCTGCTCATACTGCCCCATCCTCCTCTGTAACAGTTTTGGTTACAAAGGAAGTGGCATTTTAACATTAATAACCTGCCCCTCTAATAGAGTGATTCTTGTGCATCAGGAACTGTGCTTAATACTATTTTATATGATCTCATTTAATCCTCATATCCACCTGAAATGTAAGACTACTGGCTGCATTCCAGAAAGGACAAAACTCAAGTTCAGGAAGGAAGCCATTTCCCAAGGGTTATCCAGAACTGGGGTTTCAACTCAACTGTTTGACTCTTGAATCTGTTCTCTCAATCATAGGACCAATTGCTTGCAAATCTGTTCCCAAAGGATGAGGGGGCAGAGCTCCAGGATCTTATTCCAACCAAGCAACTCTTCTTTTGTTGTTTTACATACTGAGATTCAATGTAGAGTTTATTGAAATAAGGGTCCACAACCATATTTTAAAAATTGTTTGAAGCACCTGCATTCACTATATTGCCTCTGGGTAGCATCTTCACTGCACATGGAAGGAACCCAGACGTGCCCATGCTGTGCACTCGAGGGTCACTAAATGATGAAAAGAAAAGCCCCACTGATTGGCTGCAAAGTCTAAAATCTTTGGACTTTCCTGGTGGCTCAGTGGGAAAGAATCCATCTGCCAGTTCAGGAGACACAGGTTTGATCCCTGGGTTGGGAAGATCCGCTGGAGAAGGAAATGGCAACCCACTCCAGTATTCTTGCCTGGGAAATTCCATAGACAGAGGAGCCTGGCAGGCTACAGTCCATGGGATTGCAAAAGAGTTGGACATGACTTAGCAACTAAACAACAACTAAAATCTTATGTCAGTAACTCTGGGTTAGGTCGGCGAAAGCCTGTCAAGCAGATCACGTGACAAGACAAAGGAAAGTCCAGTACAAATTAACTCTCATC
The DNA here is from genome assembly GCF_002263795.3 of Bos taurus. Classification (NCBI taxonomy): domain Eukaryota; kingdom Metazoa; phylum Chordata; class Mammalia; order Artiodactyla; family Bovidae; genus Bos; species Bos taurus. Next base: position 83,272,441 of record NC_037334.1, on the reverse strand, counting down.
TATCTTTGGCGTCAATTTATTACCTACTCTGTCATTCAGAAATGTCCCAGGACAAGAGACCTGAGGAGGTACATTTTATTCATGGGAAAGCCAGAGACAGTTACAACAGTGGGGACCCAATGACGAGCTCATGAGAGATCAAGAGGGAGAGATGGAGGAAAAGCTTTCTTTTTATATAATGGGCTAGTCCCATATAGCAGAAATTAAAAAAAAAGAGAGAGATGGCTCTGATTCATTGCAGAGTGTTTATTTAAAAGGCAATTAATCAGATTTAATTTCTTATAGGCCACCCTAAGAAACTACATGCCAAGTCTCTTTATCATTTCTCCTAATGACAGGTCTACAGTTAGAAAAATATTCCTGTCTTTCTTCTAGACACAGCTATCATTTCACAGTTCAGAAAAGATATTGTGAGAATTTATTGCATGGCATGAAAACCTTTTGGAATCAAAGAATCACTATTATCTAATAGATAAAGGAAGCCTAGATTATAGAGAAGTGATGTGTGTAAACCACAAACCCTCAGCAAATCAGATGCAATGGGATTTCCTGCGTGAGACCGCACTTCAAAGTTCTTAGACACCAAAAGGCGGCAGCTAAGGAATCTGCCACTTTGATGCTGCAAGTCATTTTTTATATCCTAAGAAGAGATAGCTGGAGCAGACAGATTTTTGATTCTGGGAAAAGCAACCCAGTATGCCTCTCAGTTCTGAAAAACAGAGAAAGTAAATACCCTCTGTTCTTCTTGGGGGAGAAATAATAACCTGGATTCAGACACTTTAAACCTAAAGGTCCATTTAGTCACATAAATCAAATATAATCTAACAGACTTCCTCTTCTCTGAAGCCACTTTTTGTGGTGGAGGAGAGCAGAAAACTCCTTTGTACAGATTTACGCTGCTTTATAATAGCACATTGTTGGTTGTTAAGAAGCCCCTCTAAGAGCACTTAGGCCGGTATGTGAGTGTGTAGGTGTGTGTTTGTGTGCATAAACGCATGTGTTTCTACATTATGGTTCCCATACAGGATGTTCATATCAGAGAATCTGAAGTGTGCAGGAAAGTTGGCTATGTCTGAATCTGACATTTTATAAAAGACTTCTGACTGGGCTGCAGACACCCCATATTTAAGTGTAGTAAACTTTGGCCACCGGATGAGAAGAGCTGACTCATGTGAAAAGATCCTGATGCTTGGCAAGATTGAGGGCAGGAGGAGAAGGGGACGACAGAGGATGAGATGGTTCGATGGCATCACCGACTCAATGGACATGAGTTTGGGTAAAGTCCGGGAGTTGGTGATGGACAGGGAGGCCTGGCGTGCTGCGGTTCATGGGGTCGCAAAGAGTTGGACACGACTGAGCAACTGAACTGAACTGAACTGAACTGACTCAACAGCAACAGTTTGGGAGAAATAGACTGATACTGAACCATTTGCCTGCTGAAGTTAATAGATTGAGACTAGCTCGGGCAGAGCATGGAGCTTCCCTTGGAGAATTAACATGGTCATCCTACAAAGAGACAGATCCTGGGATATACAGCGATGGGCTAGGAAGCCAACTCTAGGATGATGAAATGAGGGCTTCCTTTTTCCTCTGGAGCCTCATGGTAATTTGGCCCAGGAGGGAGGACAGGTTAGAGGGCTTTGAGGGAGGTGCCTATATGTGTGCTGGAGAGAATGTGTTGATTAAGTTGGTTCTTGCAACATGGCTGCATGCTACTGGAGACTCCCTATAGGTGGCTTCGGTAATTAAATTAAGTCAGTGCGGTGTGCCTTCCTTGCATACCTGCTGAGTTTTCAAGTAATCAGATTTGTAGTATGGAATAACTACTGAATTTGCCAATATGGAATCCCCTGGGGAGCTTGATAAAGATTTATTTGAAGTAACAACCTGGTCTCTGCTGTGTTGCAGAGAATCAAAGGTTTGATGCCCCTTTTGGGGATGAAGCAGTAGGATGGGGTGGTAGCAGCTTAAGGAACTCATTCTAGGGAGATAAAGGAATGATTGGTGGCCCACAGAAGGAGCAGAAACCTGAAGTCTGATCCAAATGGTTGGTTAAAATGATCAACAATAACCAGGGAGGGCCTACACAGTCACATATGGTGAAAGCTCAGATTTTTACTTTGTATATTTAAAGTTAACATGAACACGCCAGTGCGAATATCTCTTCAAGAGAGTGATTTCATTTTCCTTGGATACATACAGAAGTGGGACTGGTGGATCATATGGTAGTTGTATTTATAATGTTTTGAAGAACCCTCGTCCTGTTTTCCATGATGGCTCAACCAGTTTACATTCTCACCAACAGTGCACAAAAGTTTCCCTTTTTCCACAACCTCACCCATACTTACTATCTTTTACTTTTTGGTGATAGTCATCCCAACACCTCACACACCTAGGTGTGCAGTAGTATCTCATTATGGCTTTGATTTGCGTTGCCCTGATCACTAGTGCGGTGGAGCATCTCTTTGTATACCTGTGGGCATCATACTGCTTCTTTGGGAAAATATCCATTCAGGACCTTTGCCCATTTTAAAATACGGCTTTCGTTGCTTTTGCTACTGAGTTGTAGAAATTCCTTATATATTTTGGATATTAATTCCTTATCAAATATATGACTTACAAATATTTTCTCCCATTGCACAGGTCTTTTCACTTTGTTGCTGGCTCCCTTTCCTGTGCAGAAACCTCTTAGTCTGACACAGTCTCACTTGTTTATTTTTGCTTTTGTTGTCTGTGCTTTGATGTCAATTCCAAAAAATTCATTTCCAAGTCCAACATCAAGGAGCTTACCTCCTGCTTTCTTCTAGAAGTTTTATGGTTTCAGGGCATACATTTAAGTCTTTAATCCATTTTGAGTTGATTTTTGAATATGGTGTAAGATAAGAGCCCTTTCATTCTTTTGCATGTGGTAATCTGGTTTTTTTCAACATCATTTATTGAAGAGACTATCTTTTCCCCATTATGTGTTCTTGGCACCTTTGTTGAAAACTAGTTCATTGCAGCATTATTATTCACAGTAGCCAAAACATGGAAATAAACTATCAAAAAATGAATGAATAAAGAAATAAACTATCAAAAAATGAATAAAGAAATAAACTATCAAAAAATGAATGAATAAAGAAAATTTATATATATATATATATATATATATATATATATATAAAATGGGCAGTCCATGGGGTCACAAAGAGTTAGACACAACTGAGAGAATGAACTGAACTGACATATATATATATATATATACACACACACATACATACACATATAGTGGGCTATTATTCAGCTTTTAATAAGAAGGAAATCCTTCCATTTGAAACAATATAGATGAAACTGGAGGGGATTATACTAGGTGAAACACAGACACAGAAAGATAAATATCATATGATCTCACTTATATGTAGAAACTAAAAAGAAAAAAAGCCAAACTCATAGTAACAGAGTATGATGATAGTTATAATAGGCTTGGGGAGTGGGAAGAAATGGAAGATATTGATCAAAGGGCACAGACTTTCAGTTTATAAGACAAATAGGTCTAGAGACTTAATACACAACTTATGACTATGCTTAATAATAAAGTTTTATATACTTGAAATTTACTGAGAGAATAGATCTGAAGTGTTCTCGTTTGAGTTATTTTTTCTCAAGTTTAAGTTAGTTACAAGGGATCCACTTATTTAGATTTATTCTATTCAGATTTGTGTTCTTATCTTGGCAGTTTTGGATATTTCTGAGCAATTGGTGATGAGTCTAGGAGATGGAGTTCATTGTTCTCGACGAGCACATTTCTCTAGTCTGTCAATTACGGGTCAAAAATGGAATGGTAGTTCTGACAATAAAATCCGGCACAAAGAAGCCTGTTGTTAATCTTCATGTAGGACCCTATAACAGTATGTGCCTCAACCTTCTGGGACAAAAGACATCATGCTTTCCCATGACCCAAAGTGGAAAATCATTCCACTGTCCCTGGGACAGCTCAGAACACACACCATGAGGAGGAGTCATAAAGTCTTTTACTTGTTTTATCTTACTTTTCCCTCTTGCTAGTTCCCTTTATTTTGGCAGGAGGTGGGATGCAGTGACCTAAATTAGGCTTTTCCACATCTAATTCCCAGGCTGTTGGACACCAGTTTTACTTTCCTACTTAAAGACACACGAGCTTCCAAAAGTTACCCAGAAAGAGTCGCGCTGAAGGCAAGAGTCTTATCAGTTATAGCTTGGTCTGAAACAATTTATTTGAATGGGATTTCCACTGCCTTTTAAGCAGATCGGTCACATGAAGCAAATTTACAGTACAGTAAGTGGTATTTCCTGACGTGACGGATCTCCCATCTAATGGCCTCTGAGCGCGAGTCGCATGAGCCATAATGCTTTTTGCACACAAGCCCGTAAACGCCCAGTGTAGAGTCTGCCAAATATGCTTCCTCTGCATACAGGGTTCTAAAAGTCTAGGCAGGCAATTCAAACAAAATTGGGTTTGCCTCGCTTTACTTTTTTTTTCTAAGTTTATACCCCTGGGTTTTTGTTAACATTAAAAAAAAAAAAAAAAAAGATATTTAAAACTGCACTTCAGCCACCTTGTAAAATGAAAGAGTACATTGTACAGGCACCAAAGGTACACGTCAGTGCTTTTATCAAACTCAGGGTCCCGCTTGGCTGCACTAATTGGAAACATGTGTTGAAAATGCAAGACAGGATTTTCAGTTGTTTTCTAATTAAATGGAATAAAATAAGGACTAAACCTCACATTTCTTTATAAGAAGAGGCTGTTGGGTTGTTCTGTTAGCAGGACTGATGTGGAGATCCTGGCACCTGTGTCAAGGCTCCAGAGACGCCAGTAGCTGCTTTAATATTTAAGATATTCTCAGTGATTCTACGCTATAATTTAGCCACATTCATAGAAAGCCTGATTAAAAATCCTTCTCTGATAAGGAGATAAAGGGATGTGATAGAAAACCTAATTATTTTCAAGTGCATTGGGAGATTGACTCATGATTTTCTATATTCTTATAAAGTTCAGTTATTGCAAAATTCATCAGTGAGGTGGAGAAAAGTACCTTCTCAGGCACTTGCCCACTGAAATCTGTGAAGAAATAATGCTAATAGGTGTATCTACTAGAAAGACAGTGAGAAATACTGCCACAAGTTTTCTGCTGAAACCTGAAAACAGAATATAATTTGATTTTTCAAAAAGTGCTATTTCTGCCACCTTATATTTGGGGAAAAGGTACTCTGTAGCTCTTAATTGTCCTGGGATCAAAATCCCAGGGGATAAAGAATTAGTTCACAAGGTTTCTTTGCAGGATGTAAGCCCCTCTTTCATGATGCTTTATGTTATTTAACATCCATTGAATGGCACCAGTGTATTGAAATCTACTCCTTCCCCCAACCCCCAACAAAGTTTGGACCCAGATCTGGTGACTTTATGCAAAGTGCTGAAGCCTTACAGCATAAATGTGGACACTGGTTGCGAGAGCACAGTCACACTGCACAGCCTCCAGAAAGAGGGGCAAGGAGAAGTGAACTAACGATGACAGTGATAACCACTCCTCCAGAGGTACACAGGAGCTGCATTCAGAAGGAAATGATCAAGAAAAGGGCCAGTTCCACAAGAGGTTTAGAAATATCCTGAAATCACTCTGAGAGGAAATGATGAAACCACTTCTGCTTGTACCAACAGCCTGGGCCCAGGCATTAGAAAGGGGCTCTCTGTTGTGGGCGGGTTGTGCCACTCTATCAGGAGTTTCTCAGAACTTCCAGAGATTGTTGGAAATGCCCAATCTGTGGCAGTATGAAGTAGGTTCTGATGATTTTCCAGACAGGCTGGGAATAGCATCAGAGAGTTATACCGGCTGCAAAGAGATGGGAGACCTCTGGGTGCCCGTGATTATGCCCTTATGTTGCCTTCAGGTTTCCCTTTCAAAGCACAGAGCTAGTCAGGTCACCCCTTACTTTCCTTAAGATCTTTCTATAGCCATTCATTCAAGTTAAAATCTGCTGTTGAACTGTGGTGTTGGAGAAGACTCTTGAGAGTCCCTTGGACTGCAAGGAGATCCAACCAGTCCATCCTAAAGGAAGTCAGTCCTGAATATACATTGGAAGGACTGATGCTGAAGCTGAAACTCCAATACTTTGGCCACCTGGTGGGAAGAACTGACTCATTGGAAAAGACCCTGATGCTGTGAAAGATTGAAGGCAGGAGGAGAAGGGGACGACAGAGGATGAGATGGTTGGACGACATCACCGACTCCATGGACATGAGTGTGAATAAACTCTGGGAGTTGGTGATGGACAGGGAGGCCTGGTGTGCTGCAGTCCATGGGGCTGCAAAGAGTCGGACACGACAGTGACTGAACTGAACTGAACTGAACTACCTTCTCAGATGGTGCTAGTGGTAAAGAACCTGCCTGCCAATGCAGATATAAGAGACGCAGGCTCCATCCCTGGGTTGGGAAGATCCCCTGGAGGAGGGCATGGCAACCCACTCCAGTATTCTTGCCTGCAGAATCCCATGGACAGAGTAGCCTGGTGGGCTAAGGTATATGGTGGGCTATAGGGTCACAAAGAGTTGGACACGACTGAAGTGACTTAGCATACCACCTTCTCAGTCTTGCGGCTCATCTTTCTTTTTCTCACTTCACTGCAGCCACAACCACTGAAGATGCCTCCCACACAGCTGAGTGTCCCTCAGCCAAGTGGCAATGCCAGAGTCATCCCAGAATTCAGCTCAAACTTCTCCTATCTCCTCTCTCAAATTTCCCTTGGCCACAGTCTCTTCTCCCTGTAGTCTCCCAACAAAACAAGAGTAGGATGACTCTCCTTGTGAGCTCTGAGCACCCCGAACACAACAGTTCTTTTATAGCATTTCACACATCCTGATTGTCTGTGCACAGCTCTGCCTCCTTCCTTAGTCGAGACTTCTAGACATTGTGAGGCAAAAGTGATGTCGTACTCATTTTCTATCTGCCGTACCTGGCAGGGTGCTTGGCACAAAGTGTTCAGTAAGTACTTGATGAATGAATGAACACATACATGTTAGAACTTGTATTCTTCTAACCACAGGTGAGAATTGAGTGTAAGGTTGAGGAATCATGTAATTGTACAGAATCCAAATTTCAAATTCTTGAGATTAGTAAGGTTACTGTACAAAGAACAGTAAAAGTGAAAGGATCACTGGGTTACTACCACCAACAATAACAACAAACTTCAACATGGGCTGATTGTTGGCAGTTTTGAAAGTTACGGATACCACATATGATAGGTTAGGGGTGTAATAGCAAAATAAAAAATAAAACAAAACAAATATAGAAGTGCCCTTCAGAAATGTCAACATTTTATACAGAATTCCTCAAGAACATACTAGTATTTGTTTTATTATATACTTTTTTCTCTCCGTCACCTTCTTCAAATGTCACATTTTTTTTATAGAACATAAAATTCTTGTTAAACAAACATAGCCTTCAGATGATATATTGTTGAGAATGAAAATCTGCCTCCAAGTCGGAAGTCTGAGATTCCAACTATAAGGAAAGATAACTAGTTACAAACAGTAGAGAAGAACTGCAATTTTATCTTTTGAGGGAGATACAAATAAATGGATTAATGAGTGAACACATGAGCATACTTAGAGCTCTGGGATAGATTTTCTCTTGCCTAAAAAGCACTTGGACAGATATGGTGTTTTCCACTGGAGTGCTTCATTTTTTTACTTCAGTGGCAAAACCACCTCCTTTCTGACAGTCACATGATTTCTGTAGATGGGTCACTATGCTCAATTAGGTCTTACTACCCAGAAGTCATTCCGTCATTTAACAATGACATTGCAGGTATGGTGGGGGATAGACAGTATTAACATTTAACACTAGGGAATACGTTACATGAAAACATGCTACCTATTGGATAAAAACAAGGAACAATGAAAAGAAAGACAATATCTGAGTGGCTCTTGATGAGAAAATAAGAGGGATTGGGGGAAAGCTGAGAGGAAAGGAAAAGAGAGAGAAGGGAGGGAAGTGAGAAAAACGGGGCAGGAGGCTGGATCCTAGGAAACAAGTTGCCAATGGGAGATTCATAAATTGGAAAGCCAGAAGATTAAAAAAATTTTTTAAATTGGGTGTAGTTGCATTTCAGCACTGTGTTAGCCTCTGCTGTACAACTTCAGTTACATGTCAGTCAATTCAGTTGCTCAGTCGGGTCTGAGTCATTGTGGCCCCATGGATTGTAGCACAGCAGGCTTCCCCATCCATCACCAATTCCCAGACATTGCTCAAACTCATGTCCATTGAGTCAGTGATGCCATCCAACCATCTCATCCTCTGTTGTCCCCTTCACCTCAGATCAGATTATGTTGGGGGCCAGAGTGAGGTACTCCGCCCATGGCAAAGGTCATGAGGAAGGAGGCTCGACATACGCAAAGGCGGGATCGAGCCTCAGGAGTCCCCCTGGAAATCCTCGAGTGTCTACCCCCATAACCAGAGCCTGCCTACTTTACTACTTTGTGCTCTTACCTACACCTCTGACTTTACGGGGGGCTGTCCCCCACGACCTCTTTCGGAGAAGGAGTTAACCTAGAGATCCAGTTAATAATAATTCCTGGGCGTGATAAGACTGTTTTAACCTACAAACTCCTCTGAAGGTTCTCTAGCCTGCCTGACAGGCTTGTCCGGCCACATGTGATTGCTCACAGCCTCCCAACCGTGAGAGGCACGAGATGCTTTAAACCTTCTAAAAACAGGTTCCTTAGAAAAGTTAGAAAACTATTAGTATAAGTATAATGGGCTGATTAGAAATTGTATTGGTGAAGGGTTTTTCATTTGTTGAGCCAATGTTTGTTGCTAAGTCTCCACATCCCCTGCCCTTACACACATTAATGAATATATAGAAGAAATAAGTATTAACCTTTGATATTAATCACGTTAGACCTTAGGCTAAGTAAATTCTTTCCTTAACTAAAACCCACTACACCCTCACCCTGTAGGAATGTAACTTTATTTGGGTGGCGTCTGTTTTGAGAATAATCAGCCCTGGAGAAATAAGTATCCTGATTGACTGACCGCTGTCACAAGGAGAGGGTCGTAAATTGTCAGCAGGCCCCCCTGGCCAGAAGATGATGTAACACCCCTAAGACCTCTGTATACATTTGTGTGAAACACCTGACTTTAATAAAAGTCAGGACTGCTGTCCCCACGTGACTTTTGTATAACATCTCAGTGTATAAAAACAGACTCTGGAAAATAAAGAATTGGGATCAGTTTCTCGAAATACTGGTCTCCCCATGTCGCTCTCTCTCTCACTCTGGCTGAGTCTCCATCTGGAGCGCGGAACCCACCATGCTTACTAATTATGCCTGGGCTTCTAAGATCCAACCGGGGAGGCCTCAGTGTCTCCTCTCCTTCGGGAGAACGGAAGGACGCCTGTGGCCTACGTAAGTGGTGCAAACTTCTTGTCTTGAAGTTTTATTGGTCTCCCGTGTAAACCAAGCTACTCAGCCTCTTTTCTCCACTGAATTTCCTCACTGAGCTATCCTCATCCTATTACTCTTTATATCCTTAATTAACATTTAATTAAGCAGTTGTCTCCTGATCTTCGCCTATGCCGTCTCTCCTTCGAATACCCTGTATCAGCCGGGGCTGGTCCCCGGCAAGATTAGATCAGATAAGTCGCTCAGTCGTATCCAACTCTTTGCGACCCCATGAATCACAGCACGCCAGGCCTCCCTGTCCATCACCAACTCTTAGAGTTCACTGAGACTCATGTCCATCGAGTCAGTGATGCCATCCAGCCATCTCATCCTCTGTCGTCCCCTTTTCCTCCTGCCCCCAATCCCTCCCTCCCAGCATCAGAGTCTTTTCCAATGAGTCAACTCTTCGCATGAGGTGGCCAAAGTACTGGAGTTTCAGCGCTAGCATCATTCCTTCCAAAGAAATCCCAGGGCTGATCTCCTTCAGAATGGACTGGTTGGATCTCCTTGCAGTCCAAGGGACTCTCAAGAGGCTTCTCCAACACCACAGTTCAAAAGCATCAATTCTTCGGCGCTCAGCCTTCTTCACAGTCCAACTCTCACATCCATATGTGACCGCAGGAAAAATCATAGCCTTGACTAGACGAACCTCTGTTGGCAAAGTAATGTCTCTGCTTTTGAATATGCTATTTAAGTAGGTCATAACTTTCCTTCCAAGGAGTAAGCATCTTTTAATTTCATGGCTACAGTCACCATCTGTAGTGATTTTGGAGCCCAGAAAAATAAAGTTTGACACTGTTTCCACTGTTTCCCCATCTATTTCCCATGAAGTGATGGGACCGGGTGCCATGATCTTAGTTTTCTGAATGTTGAGCTTTAAGCCAACTTTTTCACTCTCCACTTTCACTTTCATTAAGAGGCTTTTTAGTTCCTCTTCACTTTCTGCCATAAGGGTGGTGTCATCTGCATATCTGAGGTTATTGATATTTCTCCCGGCAATCTTGATTCCAGCTTGTGTTTCTTCCAGTCCAGCATTTCTCATGATGTACTCTGCATATAAGTTAAATAAACAAGGTGACAATATACAGCCTTGACGTACTCCTTTTCCTATTTGGAACCAGTCTGTTGTTCCATGTCCAGTTCTAACTGTTGCTTCCTGACCTGCATACAAATTTCTCAAGAGGCAGGTCAGGTGGTCTGGTATTCCCATCTCTTTCAGAATTTTCCACAGTTTATTGTGATCAAAGGCCTTGGTATAGTCAATAAAGCAGAAATATATGTTTTTCTGGAACTCTCTTGCTTTTTCCATGATCCAGAGCATGTTGGCAATTTGATTTCTGGTTCCTCTGCCTTTTCTAAAACCAGCTTGAACATCTGGAAGTTCACGGTTCACATATTGCTGAAGCCTGGCTTGGAGAATTTTGAGCATTACTTTCCTAGCGTGTGAGATGAGTGCAATTGTGCGGTAGTTTGAGCATTCTTTGGCATTGCCTTTCTTTGGGATTGGAATGAAAACTGACCTTTTCCAGGCCTGTTCCACTGCTGAGTGTTCCAAATTTGCTGGCATATTGAGTGCAGCACTTTCACAGCATCATCTTTCAGGATTTGGAATAGCTCAATTGGAATTCCATCACCTCCACTAGCTTTGTTCGTAGTGATGCTTTCTAAGGCCCACTTGACTGCACATTCCAGGATGTCTGGCTCTAGGTCAGTGATCACACCATCGTGATTATCTGGGTCGTGAAGATCTTTTTTGTGCAGTTCTTCTGTGTATTCTTGCTGTCTCTTCTTAATACCTTCTGCTTCTGTTAGGTCCGTACCATTTCTGTCCTTTATTGAGCCCATCTTTGCATGAAATGTTCCTTTGGTATCTCTGATTTTCTTGAAGAGATCCCTAGTCTTTCCCATTCTGTTGTTTTCCTCTATTTCTTTGCATTGATCGCTGAAGAAGACTTTCTTATCTTTTCTTGCTATTCTTTGGAACTCTGCATTTAGACGTTTATATCTTTCCTTTTCTCCTTTGCTTTTCACTTCTCTTCTTTTCACAGCTATTTGTAAGGCCTCCCCAGACAGCCATTTTGCCTTTTTGCATTTCTTTTCCATGGGAATGGTCTTGATCCCTGTCTCCTGTACAATGTCATGAACCTCATTCCATAGTTCATCAGGCACTCTATCAGATCTAGGCCCTTAAATCTATTTCTCACTTCCACTGTATAATCATAAGGGATTTGATTTAGGTCATACCTGAATGGTCTACAGCTGAGAGGAGATACCCAGCGTCCGAGGTCAGGCGCGGCAACGAGAGGAGTTACCCGATGTCCGAGGTCAGGGGCGGCGGCCGGGAGGAGATACCCCATGCCCCTAAGCCCAAGGCCAGGGGCGGTGGCCGGGAGGAGCAACCCCAAGCCCAAGGCCAGGGGCGGTGGCCGGGAGGAGCAACCCCAAGCCCGAGGCCAGGGGCGGTGGCTGGGAGGACCAACCCCACGTCCAAGGAGCCGTGGCTGCGCAGGTGCAGGAGGGCCTAGAGAAGCTATCCCACGTTGAAGGTCAGGAAGGACAGCGGTGAGGAGATACCCCTCGTCCATGGTAGGGAGCAATGGCTGCGCTTTGCTGGAGCAGCTGTGAAGAGATATCCCACGCCCAAGGTAAGAGAAACCCAAGTAAGATGGTAGGTGTTGCAAGAGGGCATCAGAGGGCAAAAACACTGAAACAATACTCAGAGAAAACTAGTCAATCTAATCACACTAGGACCACAGCCTTGTCTAACTCAATGAAACTAAGCCATGCCTCTGTGGTAACCCAAGATGGGAGGGTCATGGTGGAGAGATCTGACAGAATGTGGTCCACTGGAGAAGGGAATGGCAAACCACTTCAGTATTCTTGCCTTGAGAACCCCATGAACAGTATGAAAAGGCAAAATGATATGATACTGAAAGAGGAACTCCCCAGGCCAGTAGCTGCCCAATATGCTACTAGAGATCAGTGGAGAAATGACTCCAGAAAGAATTAAGGGATGGAACCAAAGCAAAAAGAATACCCAGATGTGGATGTGACTGGTGATAGAAGCAAGGTCCGATGCTGTAAGGAGCAATATTGCATAGGAACCTGGAATGTCAGGTCCATGAATTAAGGCAAATTGGAAGTAGTCAAACAAGAGATGGCGAGAGTGAATGTCAACATTCTAGGAATCAGCGAACTGAAATGAACTGGAATGGGTGATTTTAACTCAGATGACCATTATATCTACTACTGCGGGCAGGAATCCCTCAGAAGAAATGGAGTGGCCATCATGGTCAACAAAAGAGTCCGAAATGCAGTACTTGGATGCAATCTCAAAAATGACAGAATGATCTCTGTTTGTTTCCAAGGCAAACCATTCAATACCACAGTAATCCAAGTCTATGCCCCAACCAGTAACGCTGAAGAAGCTGAAGTTGAACGGTTCTATGAAGACCTACAAGACCTTTTAGAACTAACACCCAAAAAAGATGTCCTTTTCATTATAGGGGACTGGAATGCAAAAGTAGGAAGTCAAGAAACACCTGGAGTAACAGGCAAATTTGGCCTTGGAATACGGAATGAAGCAGGGCAAAGACTAATAGAGTTTTGCCAAGAAAATGCACTGGTCATAACAAACACCCTCTTCCAACAACACAAGAGAAGACTCTATACATGGACATCACCAGATGGTCAACACCGAAATCAGATTGATTATATTCTTTGCAGCCAAAGATGGAGAAGCTCTATACAGTCAGCAAAAACAAGACCACGAGCTGACTGTGGCTCAGACCATGAACTCCTTATTGCCAAATTCAGACTTCTCCTACCTTCAATCTTTCACAGCATCAGGGTCTTTTCATGAGTCAGTTCTTCCCATCAGGTGGCCAAAGTATTGGAGTTTCAGCTTTAGCATCAGTCCTTCCAATGAATCAGTCCTTCCAGTTTGAATTTTTTTTTGGCATTGCCTTTCTTTGGGGTTGGAATGAAAACTGACTCTTTTAGTTCTGTGACCACTGCTGAGTTTTTCATATTTGCTGGCACATTGAGTGCAGCACGTTCACAGCATCATCTTTTAGGATTTGAAATAGCTCAACTGGAATTCCATCACCTCCACTAGCTTTGTTTGTAGTGATGCTTTGTAAGGCCCACTTGACTTCACATTCCAGAATGTCTGACTCTAGGTGAGTGATCACACTGATGCAGTTATCTGGGTCATTAAGATCTTTTTTTGTATAGTTCTTCTGTGCATTCTTGTCAACTCTTCTTAATATTTTCTGCTTCTATCGGGTAAATACCATTTCTGTCCTTTATTTGTGCCCATCTTTGCATTAAATGTCCCCTTGGTATCTCTAATTTTCTTGAAGAGATCTCTAGTCTTTCCCATTCTGTTGTTTTCCTCTATTTCTTTCCATTGATCACTAAGGAAGGTTTTCTTATCTCTTCTAGCTATTCTTTGGAATTCTTCATTCAGATGGATATATCTTTCCTTTTCTCCTTTGCCTTTTGCTTCTCTTCTTTTTTCAGCTATTTGTAAGGCTTCCTTAGACAACTATTATGCTGTTTTGCATTTCTTTTTCTTGGGGTAGGTTTTGATCACCACCTCCTGTACAATGTCAGGAACCTCTGTCCATAGTTCTTCAGGCACTCTGTCTATCAGATCTAATCCCTTCAACCTATTTGGCACTTCCACTGTATAATCATAAGGGATTTGATTTGGGTTATATCTGAATGGTCTAGTGGTTTCCCCTACTTTCTTCAATTTAAGTCTGAAATTGACAATAAGGAGTTCATGATCTGAGCCACAGTCCACCCCCGGTCTTGCTTTTTGCTGACTGTATAGAGCTTCTCCGTCTTTGACTGCAAAGAATATAAACAATCTGATTTCGGTATTGACTGTCTGGTGATGTTCATGTGTAGAGTCATCTCTTGTGTTGTTGGAACAGGGTGTTTGCTATGACCAGGTTGTTCTCTTGGTAAAACTCTGTTAGCCTTTGACCTGCTTCATTTTGTACTCCAAGGCCAAACTCCTGTTACTCCAGGTATCTCTTGACTTCCTACTTTTGCATTCCAGTCCCCTATAATGAAAAGGACATCGTTTTGGGGTGTTAGTTCTAGAAGGTCTTGTAGGTCTTCATAGAACCATTCAATTTCAGCTTCTTCGGCATTAGTTGTTGGGTCATCAACTTGGATTACTGTGATATTGAATGGTTTGCCTTGGAAATGAACAGAGATCATTCTGTCGTTTCTGAGATTGCACCCAAGTACTGCATATCCACCTCTTTTGTTGACTATGAGGGCGACTCCATTTCTTCTAAGGGATTCTTGCCCACAGTAGTAGATACAATGGTCATCTGAATTAAATTCACCCATTCCGGTCCACTTTAGTTCACTGATTTCTAAAATGTCGATGTTCACTCTTGCCATCTCCTGTTGTCCACTTTCAGTTTACCTTGATTCATGGGCCTAACATTCCATGTTCCTATATAATATTGCTGCTTACAGCATCAGACTTCCATCACTAGTCACATCCACAGTTCGGCACTGTTTTCACTTTGGCTCCATCTCTTCATTCTTTCTGGAGCTATTTCTCCACTCTTCTCCAGTAGCATATTGGGCACCTACTGACCTGGGGAGTTCATCTTTCTGTTCATATCTTTTTGCCTTTCCATACTTTTCATGGTTCTCAAGGCAAGAATACTGAAGTGGTTTGTTATTCCCTTCTCCACTGGACCACATTTTGTCAGAACTCTCCACCATGACCCGTCTGTCTTGGGTGGCCCTACACAGCATGGCTCATAGTTTCATTGAGTTAGACAAGGCTGTGATCTATGTGGTCAGTTTGGCTACTTTTCTGTGATTGTCATTTTCATTTTGTCTGCCCTCTGATAGATAAGGACAAGAGGCTTGTGGAAGCTCCCTGATGGGAGAGACTGGCTGTGGGGGAATCTGGGTTTGTTCTGATAGGCGGGGCCGTGCTCAGTAAACCTTTAATCTAATTTTCTCTCGATGGGTGGTGCCATGTTCCCTCCCTGTTGTTTGGCCTATGGCCAAACTGTGGTGGGGTAATGGGGACCTCCTTCAAAAGGGCTTATGCCAGCACTATTGTGTTCAGTGCCCCTGACCCTGCAGCAGGCCTCTGTCAACCCATGCCTCTGCTGAAGACTCCTGGACTCCCGGGCAAGTGGGTCAGCCTCTTGTGGGGTCACTGCTCCTTTCTCCTGGGTCCTGGTGCACACAAGGTTTTGTTTGTGCCCTCCAAGAGACTGTTTCCCCAGTCCTGTGTAAGTTCTGTAATCAAATCCCACTGGCCTCCAAGGTGATATTCCCTGGGGGTTCTCAGTCCCTTTGCCAGGTTGGGAAATATGCTGCGGGTCCTAGAACTTTCATAACAGTGCAAGAACTTCTTTGGTGTAATTGTTCTGCAGTTTGTGGGCTGTCTGCTCCATGGCCCTATGGTGGGACTAATGTCAACCTCCTCCAAGAGGACTTAAGTCACATGCCAGGCCTCCCAGATCTGCTGCAGCCAGAGCCCCGTCCCCGTGTAGGCCACTGCTGACTGTGCCACTGTGGATGACACTCACACACCCAAAGGCAGGTCTGGCTCAGTCTCTGTGGGGTCCCTGGGTCCTGGTGTGCAGGAGATTTTGTTTGAGCCCTCTGAGTGTCTCTGGTGGGTTTGGGGTTTTGATTCTAAATGTGATTTCACCCCTTCTGCTGTCCTGTTGTGTTTCTCTTTTGCCCTCGGATGTGGGGTATTTTTTTTTTTTTTTTGGTGGGATCCAACATTCTCCTGTCAATGGTTGTTCTACAGAGAGTTGCAATTCTGGAGTTCTCACAGGAGAAGATGAATGTACGTTCTTCTACTCCGCCATCTTTTCTCTTTTGCAGACCTCCCTTCCATCTCCTTCAGAAGACTACTTTAATGAATAGAGTTATGGTAAAATCAAATATAAGTGCTTGTTTTAAGATAAACTGCCTCTCTCTGACCTGCACCTTTAATAAATTCCACCATACACAGAGATTTCTGAGTGCTTTTGCCATGTAAATCAAAGACAATGAAATGAGTTCCATGGTTGAACTGGCATGGAGGGGAGACAGGAGAAAATCAGGATTGATAACACATGAGACTTATCCCAGCAGAACTAACAGCAGAGGTAGCCATGAAAATAAATCCCACAGGAATCCAGGAAAATCGAAAATCGTGGGAAGAGCATCAGACTAGAAAAGATCAGGGACAAGTAGCATGAGCCAATAAATTTCAAAGAGAAGGTCAGTTTAACTGATAATCTGGTTGTATGTAACTGTGCTGATCCATTACATGCAACACAACCATCATAAAATAAGACAGTATCTTGACAATCTTAAGATATTCCATATGTGCTTCACTTACTATGAAGCAGGCCCTGGGCTAAGGGTTTTATCTGCATTATCTTATTTAATTCTCATTGTATGGATAAGAAAACTCAAAGAACTTGCCCAGGGTTAGACAGTTAATAGCTGGCAGACAGAGAGTTGAAGGCTGGCTTAATCTGATCCCTAAATTCACATTTCTATTTTTTCTATTATCAGGTTGCAGCCAGAAGTTACTGGACTTTTTTTTTTTTTAAACATAAACACTGAAAGCTATTACAAACGTAAAATTATCTTTGTTCATTATCCTACGTGATGAACTGTTTTAGTCAGAGCATGTCAAAATACGTTTATATAACAAAACGACCCCAAATCTCAATGGCTTTGAGTAGCAAGCAATTATCTTCATGCTCACAGCCAGCATGGTTGACTATAGCTGGGCTCAGATGCAAGGCTCTTCTAAAGGTTTCAGGATAGTGAGCTTGGCTCCAGCTTGGGACCGAGTCCAGTTCTGCTCTGTGTGTCATCAATGGCCTGGGCAGGAGAGGCAGCAGCTACCTGGAACATGTCAGTCTCATGGCAGAGATCAGAAGCTCCCAAAGGGAAAAAGAGGAAATGTAAGGCCTCTTAACTCCTAGGCTCAAAACATGTATATGACTATTTCATCCACATTTTATCAGCCAAAGCAAGTCGACTGAGTGGTGGTGGTGAACAGCAAAACATTTATGGACAATGTTGTAATCTTTCATAGTGATCTAATTACTCCTCTGTAAATTTAGTTCCTCAGAGACATATAGTATATCTCTTAAGGGAGAGGAACAAGATTGTTTCCAATAGTATTTAAAAGGGCTCTGGAAAAATTCACATGCATGAATTCCCTAAATGTTTCCAGAGCTTAAGGACAAAATGAGCACTTTCAAGCCTACTTCTTCCATCATCACTGCCACCATTTTGTCCTAAAAGGGATTCTATTATAGAAGTCTCATGAGGTTTTCAATCAGATTGTTTTTTTAAAAAATAATTTATTTATTTATCCTTTTTTCTGCCGTGAGTCTTCCTTGCGTGCGGTTTTCTCTAGTTGAAATGAGCAGTGGTTATTCTTCCTTGACAGGCTTTTCATTGCGGTGGCTTCTCTAGTTACAGAGTATGGGCTCTAGGTGTGTGGGCTTCAGCAGTTGTGGCACGAGGGCTTACTTGCCCCACAGCATGTGGAATCTTCCTGGGTCAGGGATCGAACCCATGTCTCCTGCATTGGCAGGCGAGTTCTTAACCACTGGACCACCAGGGAAGTCCCAATCAGATCAATTATGAGACAGAGAGACAAAGAGAGAGAGAGAAGCCCTAGTCACTGCATAGAAATGCTGTAATGTAAAAGTAGTCTCTTGACCATTTGAGAAAAACCAAGATAAAAATTATGTTGCTTTGTATTCTTTAAAGGATAAATATATATATCATTCTACCAAAGGTGGCACCTTTGTAACATCTCACATTTAAAATTCACTTATAAATAAAATTTTTAGTACTGGCCCATGTTGACAAAGATCAGACATTTTACACTATTACTAAAAGTCATCAATGCTTTGAAGACACATCTGGCGTAGATGGGCTTCCTGGATGGCTCAGTGGTAAAAAATCTGCCTCCCACTACAGGAGACACAGGTTTGATCCCTGGGTCAGGAAGATCCCATGGAGAAGGGAATGGTTACCCACTCCAGTATTGTTGCCTGGGAAATCCCATGGACAGAAGAGCCAGACATGACTGAGCAACTAACACTTTCACTTATGTTTAAAATTTCAATGGCATTTTAATGAATTTTGAAATTTATATTATAAAATATTATACAAAGTTTAATAATGAAAGTGGTTTTACCTTCTTGTTATAGCTGTCTTGAAACATTCTTTTATTTTTTTTTTAATTTAAATTTATTTATTTTAATCGGAGGCTAATTACTTTACAATATTGTATTGGTTCTGCCACACACCAACATGAATCCACTACAGGTGTACATGTGTTCCCCATCCTGAACCCCCCTCCCACCTCCGTCCCTGTACCATCCCTCTGGGTCATCCCAGTGCACCAGCCCCAAGGATCCTGTATCGAACCTGGACTGGCAATTCGTGAAACATTCTTTTAATAGTAAGGTTAACTAATGACAATTTGTTAATTGACAATAATGAGAATTAATTGAAATCTTCTCTGGAGAATGTATTTGATTTCCCTATTAGTTGGGTATTTTCTTGTTTGTTTGAAGAAACCATTCCACTAATAAATGTTTCAAAAAAGGGAGCAGTGGCTTTTCAGGAAATGCATGTACTGGAACTGGGTCTGAGATACATCAGGACCTGAAGCTACTGTAGACACCAGCCACTCTCCCCATCAGGCGTGAAGGTCACACAGCGCCTGCTGCTATACGTGTTCACGAAGGGGCATGTGCAGCATGTGGGCAATGAGAAACAGAAACCCAAGGATAAATGCTTTTTGCCCCTGGACGCAGAGTTCTGAGATACTTTTTAGAAGATGCCTCAGAAGATCTTGGCTCCTGGTGGCTCAGACAGTAAAGAATCTGCTTGTAATGCAGGAGATCCGGGTTCAATCCCAGGGTCAGAAGATCATCTGGAGAAGGGCATGGCAATCCACTCCAGTATTCTTGCTTGGAGAATCCCATGGACAGAGGAACCTGGAAGTCCCCAGTCCATGGGGTCCCAAAGAGTCGGATACAACTGAGAGACCACCACTTGCACTTCTCAGAAGATCCTGGTCAGGCTGGGGATACGTCATCCAAAGAACTATCTGCCTTGATGAGGCTTTTGCACTGGCATTTCCTCCTTTTCTTTTTAATGCATCTGGTCTCACACTTTTGCTCCCTGAGATGATATTCCCCAAATAAATTGCCTGTGTGCAAGCCCTGGTCTAAGGCTTGGTTTTCAGAGGAGTATAGAGTAAGATAGATTTCTATAAGAGTCTTATATGAGCAGGTTCTATAAAAATCATCTCATTCATCTATATTATTTGACTGGTTATGTTATACCTAAGATAGTAGGGAAGTTGGAGATGATCTCTAAATCCAAAGTGAGTGGTTCAGCAAAGGGATGGATTGTGAGTTCCAGATTAGTAGATGCAAACTATTATATATAGAATGAATAAACAACAAGGTCTTACTGTAGAGCACAGGGAACTATATTAATATCCTGTAATAAACCATAATGGAAAAGAATATGAAAAAGAATATATATGTACATTATATATAGATAATATATATCTATATCTATATACACATAAATATATATATGTATGTTGGAGAAGGAAATGGCAACCCACTTCAGTATTCTTGGCCTGAAGAATCCATGGACAGAGGAGCCTGTGAGGCTACATTCTATGGGGTCACAAGAGCTGGACACGACTTAGTGATTAAACCATCCCCACCATCATATATGTTATATGTGTATATGTATAACTGAATTACTTTACTATACAACAGAAACTAATACAACATTGTAAATCAACTATACTTTAATAAAAAATAAATTTTTAAAAAGTAAGCAGCTCAGGACTAACCTACATTCCATTTACTGTAACAGTAGCCACCAAAATTGTTCCTGCCCTTAACAGGAACATCTACTGATACTATCAAGATGGAAATAGGCTCCAATCTCCCTCTCTCTCTTTTTCTATAGATCTCAAAGCCTTAAGGGACAAAGAGACCCTCAGTCAGGACATACAGTTATCAGTGAGATTGTGAGATGATAGTTTAGGATGAAGGACCTCCAAAAGAGAGAAGAAAAAACAACATATGAACAATAAAATTCATATTGAATTTTATTCAAGTAGAGGAGAGGAAGGGCTTCCTTGGTTGCTCAGCTGGTAAAGAATCCATCTGCAATGCAGGAGACCCCAGTTTGATCCCTGGGTTGGGAAGATCCACTGGAGGAGGTCATGGCAACACACTCCAGTATTCTTGCCTGGAGAATCCCCACGGAGAAGAGGAGCCTGGCAGGCTACAGTCCACGGGGTCACAAAGAGTCGGACATAACTGAGTGACTAAACACACATACACACACACACACACACAGAGGAGAGGAAAATTATAAGGAAGGATAATAGTTGGTAAATGAGACGACGTGGATATTTGAAATGGAGAAAATTAGAAGGGAGGCTGGAGAGCATTTTAGGCTGAGTTAGGTAAGAAAGAGAACTGGGAGACAGGAGAAGAGATGGTTGGATGGTCAGTTAACCACAAAATGCATGCTGTCATGTATTTTCCAAGGCATCCTTTTCCAGTTATTAAAATGGAGACAATCATTTCATGTTTGTGCACTGAACACTTGCAAATGAAATCTGCCCTCCTGAGAAGCATTTACCTAGAAACTGTCAGATTAGCAGTGGAAAGTTTTAATTCAGACAACAGCTACACAAGGATACATGAATAGTTCTTTTGTTACTATATATTCCCTTACAAAATGTGTTAACAACCTATTTTTTTTTTAATTTCCTGATTTATAGATAAATTCATGAGGCCTTTCATGGACTTGGGATGTCAGCTATTTAATCTCGCTTTATTTAAAATGGATTCTGTATAAATGATAGTAAGAGAATGGGAGAGACACGAAAGGATACACGTTGGCTGCTTCTTTTAAGTATCTGCTGAGAGGCCTCCAGACTGGCCTTCCTTTCCCATCCTCAGATGCCCAGCAAGGTCTGCATGACCTGAAGTTTTCTGGCAGCCCATACCTTCCCAAGGAAGTGCTAGTTAGACCTGTGGGGCTCAATGCTTGCCATACCTTTATTATACAACTGAGATTCTCGCTCCTAAACACCCTGGGCCAACAGTCCCCCTGGAATATCTTCTAACCTGTCTTCTTCATTCTGAGGATTCACAATTGTAAACTTGGAAATTAACCTCATAGCTGATGCCCCAGCACCTTCTATACTCTCTTCTGATCTGAAGATAGCTACATCCTTAGCTCACTCTCCCCAACTCCTACCAATTTCTCTTAATCTCCCAGTTGTATCTTTTATCTTCTATGGATTCTTCATCTAAAACTTTAATTTTTAAATTTTTCTCTTTAAGTCGCTTATTCTAATACTCCTTGATATTATGGTTCGTTACATAGTAGTTTCAAGCCCCAATCTCATACACTCCAGTTTTTGAGACCAGACCCCAAATTTCACTTGCTAGGATATAAACTCTATAGTAACAGAGTGCTAGTATTATTCATTGCCTCATCTAGTGCCCAGAGTGGAGGTCAACACGAATGCTTAACAAATACCTGGTAAATGATGGATTTATCCTTCACTTCCACACATGGCCCAGTTCTGTATTTTGTACATAACTAATCCTTTATAAACATTGTTGAATCAAACTTACCCAATAAAGAGCTGCTTGGCTCTAAAACATGGGACCTAGAATTTTATAAATTTGAGTTATGTGCCACTAAGAACACATTTTAAGTAGTTTCCTGACCTTTTAAAAACCACATAATAAAGACATCTCTTCCTGAGATGGGATTTTTTTTTCTCCCATGAACTTCCCTAATGAGGCCTGACCCATACCATCTGATGCCAGGGCCAATAATTATAAACCTTAAGCCAAAAAACACCCTTCAGAAATGTAATCACCTTGTTTTTAGAAGTGAGGGCACCAAGATCAAAAAAGCCAGGCTGCATTATAACTCAATTAATTTGCCTTCCATTGCAGTATCTTCTACAAAAATCTATTTTAGGGTATAGACAAGGAAAAATGTGGGAAAAAATCATAGCATGGAATTACAGAATCTGGGCCTCTCAACCAAACCTATAGATGTCTGTTTACAGAGAACAAGAACTATAAAATAGCAATAAATAGAAAAGAGGAAACCATGATTATGGGCTTATTATGCTCTATTCTAACCAGCTGAATCAATCTGACACACAGCAATGGTTGAAGAGAACCCTGAAAAAGTAAAATACAACTGAACTTTGAACAGTTGGGGAGAGGGGTGCTAACCCTCTAGACAGTCAAGTATAATTTATAGTCAGCCCTTCATATCTGTCGTTCCTCAATATCTTCAGATCCTCCAAATCTGCAATTCTGCATCTGAAGACTCAACCAACTGCAGATTGTATAGTACTATATTATATACTATTGAAAAAAATCCCCTTATAAGTGGACCTGCATAGTTCAACCCCATGTTGTTTGAGAGTCTACTATACCATGAACTATAGATTGTATTGTTACCATTACTTAGGAAACATTTCCCTTCTTACTGCTAGTTAACAGCCAAAATTCGGTTTTCTCTTTCTCTTAAAAAAATATACATATGCATATATATAAAACATACACATATGTACATACCTATATACACATACACTGATGTATACTAATTTTGGTCAGTCATTTGTGGTCTATTCAGATGTGATAGTATTATTTTGAGATTCTGGTACTTTATGTACCAAATCCCCTTGGAAAGATCCAAGGTAAATCCTGGATTACACAAATTCATTATTGAATTTTTTATGTGACCAAGTAGAATTTTATATTTCACACATTTATATTTACACTTAATTAAAAATCTCCCTCTTAAATGGAAACCAGTATAGAAATGAAAATGCAGGAAAATTTCTATTTAAAATAGTTTGTGGTTCCATGGACAATAAAATCTCATTTCTTTTTAAAAACTGTTTCTATTTCTTAGTAGATTTACTTGGCTGTGCTGCGTCTTAGTCGTGGCATGCAGGATCTTTAGTTGTGGCACACGAACCCTTAGTTGTGACATGTGAGATCTAGTTTCCTGACCAGGGATTGGGCCTCAGCCCCTGCATTGGGAGCACAGAGACTAAGCCATTGGATCACCATGGAACTCTCAAGAAAATCCCATTTCGGATATAAACAATAATCTATCATTTCTTTCTCATTATCTTTCTGTAGTCAAGCTTGTGTGTATATATACATATATTTTTAATTAATCAGAGAAGGTAGTTATGTTTTCTGAAAAATTTTTTCTTTGTATCAAATCATCCAGCTAGATTTCAGTCTTTTAATGAGTTTGTGTTCACAGTGATCTAGAAACTTAAGGCAACTAGATCATCTGAGTGCCTACACTGTAATGGACATGCTTTTATTTCTTCAGTAAACACTTATTAAGCCTCTAGGAATCCAGCCCTGTCCTAGGTACTGGCAGATGGAGAGAGAAAGTAGATGGTCATGCCTCTGCTATGGTGGGGCTTACTTTCTATAGGCAGACAGACAGGGGGCTGGGGGGTGGGGACAGTGGTAGGTTAGTGAGAGAAAGACAGACAAATAGAAGGAAGGAGACGAGAGAGATAAGAGGCAAGAAAAAAAATTGTAATTCCAGACAGTGATACATGAAAAGGAAATGAAAGTCACTCAGTCGTGTCCAACTCTTTGCGACCCCATGGACTACAGTCCATGGAATTCTCCAGGCCAGAATGCTGGGGTGGGTAGCCATTCCCTTCTCCAGGGAATCTTCCCAATCCAGGGATGGAACCCAAGTCTCCCACATTGTAGGCGGATTCTTTACCCTCTGAGCCACCAGGGAAGCCGAGTGATACAGAGTGAAAAAAACATTCCCATGGGATACAGTGACTGGGAATATGCACATCTTTTTTAAAGTATATTTCAGAGCAAGCACCTTGGAGTAGGAGACATTTGATTCTGGATCTGAAAGGTGAAAAGAAACCAAATGTACAAAGATCAACATTCTAGGCAGAGGGATCAACATTACAATGGTTCTGA
The DNA here is from genome assembly GCF_002263795.3 of Bos taurus. NCBI lineage: Eukaryota > Metazoa > Chordata > Mammalia > Artiodactyla > Bovidae > Bos > Bos taurus. The sequence continues at coordinate 83,247,901 of NC_037334.1, read as the reverse complement.
GATCTTGAGATCTCTGAAAAACATGCTTTGATACAAAATGATGTTACATTTACATTAATATGCACTCTATAAAGACCTGATAGTAAAGGAAAAAGTTAAGCAAGATAACATTTTATTGAGAACACAAAATCTTCAATCAAAAGTTTTATCACTAGATTTTCAGATTGTGTAAAAACTAAAACTAGATTTTGCACATCATTCCACAAATTAAAATACTCAAACATCAGTGTTTAGAAAAGACTATTTGAAAAAGGATTTGTAGACATTCTATTTGTCCTATTTTCAAAATCTTCCTAGACAGGATAGACAGCTACTACATATAATATGTGTGAAATGAATAAGGTATATGTGACCTTTGCAATAAAAAGGTCTGAAATTTTATGTAATTACAGGCATGCTGAATGAACACATCAGAATAATGTGCCACTGTCATCAAATATTTTCATATACATGTGTAAGCCATTTTGCACAATGGTTTCAGCTCACTATGTATGTAATTAAATTGTAAGGTGCACTAAGGGCTGCTGCTGAGCTGAAATTTTGTTTTTGCAGTATAAAGAATGGGATAGAAAACATAGTCTTGTGAATATCAAAGTACTTTTTGAGACAATTAAATCTCATCAAAGAGGTCTCCTGGACTACTATTTCTTAGAGTTTCTAAGGACATGTTTTCAGCTGGGCCATGATCCTTTTTCGGCATCTCAGGTAGTGGAGGATCAAGCCTAGAGTAAAAAGAAAAAAATCAAAATAATTTTATTTTGAAAACCTACATACAGAATAAAAGAAAATTTTAAGAGACACGTAAGTGAAATAAAAGTTAAACCCTGCTTCCAAACTGTTGCATTAACATAAAGATAAATGAAAGGAATTTAATTTCTTTACCTGCTTTGGAATTAATCTGCCTCTTTTCTGAGCTAATGAAAATTCAAAGACCTTACAACAGTATTCGTAATTAAGGTCAAGAAATAAGATATCCTCTATGCTGTATTTTTATGTCAAGATACAGAAGGTTTCTCAATCCTTTTCTTTAATAATTTCAAAACAATTTACAGTTTCCTTCAGCTCCTTTAAATTCTAACTATGAACATGCATTTTGAAGCTCAACAGCAGGAAGTTCTGATCACATAAATTTCTTTTAGGGGTCATTCAATTGTATATGTGTGTATAATGCCTTGTTGTATTAACAGCTGTTGATGAAATGCAGTTGGTCCACATTCATTTATTGAATCTACGTATCTTCATTTAGTGAGTGAATTTCTTCAGTTTCAGTACTGCAGTTACTATATCAATGGACTAACCTCTATATTTACATAAATATTCTGAGTCCTAGGGCAAAAGGCATGATCACTAACTCATAATTAGTCTTAAAAGTGGTGAACTGGAAGGTAACAGCTTAATCAAAAGAAGAGCTTAGGAATGTATATTTATGCCCTTGTATGAACCTTGTTAGCATCAACCCAGTAGTATGCAAATAAATACCCATATTTCCAACCACAAAGTTTGGTATAGCTAAAAAAGAACAGGATTTGAAGTCAGGACTCTTAGGTTGGAATCCAGGTCTATTTCTTATTAGCTAGGTGACTTCAGGCAAGTTATTTAACCTAAATGGACCTCTGTTCTCTCACCTGTAAAACTGAGATAATAATACCTGCCTCAGAGGTGGTCTAAAGATTAAATGAGATATTATAAATGAAAATGCTTATAAATTCCTACAAAACATTTGGAAACTATTATTTTTAGCCCTTGATACAACATAAACTATAAAAGTGCTCCTGCTAATAGCTTCTTTAATTTAAAAGAATAATCAACTAAAAATCCACAAATGTTGAGTGTGTTTAGATGAGTATTTCCAAAAGCCTGTACTCACACTTAGTTGTACAGATTGCTAAAGATGAATCCTCTACAGGGTCCTCCTTGGCCTCCTGATTGCATACAATTAATCATGGCTGGCTGCCATTAGATCTGGGACAGCTCTGTCTTATCCTGAGCAAGCCAAGTTCAGAAAACATAACCCTCACAGGAATGCTGAAATGCTAGGCATTAGTACATTCTCCAGATGACAAGTACAACCCTCTGGGAGAATCAGTATTAAAATTAACAACAAATATTAACATAATTACTGTAACATGTAATTAAATTTCTGAAAATATATTCTATAGAAGGAGAAAACTATACAGTACAGAACAAAAGCATAATTATTACATGTATAAGTTCTCAATGTCAACTCAAAACACATTACACATTTTTGTCTAGCCCTAAATGTCTTAGAATTACTTTTTCTTCTAGCAAAAGAGAGAGTTGAATTATTTCAATTAAAAAGTCATACATGGAAAAACTTCTGTAATTTTATTCATAGTCTAGACACTGTACAAGCACAACACAGACAGCCATCAATTTAGTTAAAAAAAAAAAAAAAAAGCAGTATAGGACAAAGGGACCGCTCTGAAGTGGCAAGTTTGAAGGGAACCGATCCCTATTTCTCCATTTCAGATTTCCATCTCTTTCTAGCCATGAGGAGCCCAGGAAATAGATTTTGACTCTTTTGTTCTTAGTGTCTAGTACATAGTAGGTGCTTAGTGAAAGCTGTTCCACGAATGGAGATCACTGTTCTACAGATTTCATATCTGTGGTAAGTGAAGAAAATAAATTTAGAACTCTCCCACACCCAGATAAAAAGTTTAAACATTTTTATAAGTAACATGTTTATTGAAAGACTTTATAAAAATTCTGAAAAGCATGAAAAAGAAAATTAAAATGTCCACCATCCTGCTTTGCATTATTTGTGTTTTCATGTTTTTCTTTACAAATATGAGATTATATATATAATTTTGCAGCTTAATGTTTTTACTCTAAAATATATTATCAATATTTCTGCATGTTGAAAAATATAGATCTATTGTTGCTGTTGTTGCTGTTGAGTTGCTCGGTCATGTCTGGCTCTTTGCAACTTCATGGACTGCAGCACATCATATTTCCCTGTCCTTCACTATCTCCTGGAGCTTGCTCAAACTCATGTCCATCAAGTCAGTGATGCCATCCAGCCATCTTGTCCTCTGTCATCCGCTTCTCCTCCTGCTTTCAATCTTTCCCAGCATCAGGGTCTTTTCTAATGAGTTACTTTCTCAACAGATGGCCAAAAGATTGGAGCTTCAGCATCAGTCCTTCCAATGAATATTTAGGACTGATTTCCTTTAGGATTGACTTGTCGGATCTTCTTGTGGTCCAAGGGACTCTCAAGAGTCTTCTCCAACACCACAGCTCAAAAACATCAATTGTTTGTCATTCAGACTTCTTTATGGTCTAACTCTCACATCTATACATGAATACTGGAAAAACCATAGCTTTAACTATATGGACCTTTGTTGGCAAAGTAATGTCTCTGCTTTTTAATATGCTGTCTGGGCTTGTCATATCTTTTCTTCCAAGGAGCAAGCACCTTTTAATTTCGTGCCTGCAGTCACCATCTGCAGTGATTTTAGAGACCAAGAAAATAAAGTCTCTCACTGTTTCTGTTGTTTCCCCATCTATTTGCCATGAAGTGATGGGACTGGATGCTATGATCTTAGTTTTCTGAATGCTGAGTTTTAAGCCAACTTTTTCACTCTTTTTCACGTTCATCAAGAAGCTCTTTAGTTCTTCACTTTCTGCCATAAGAGTGGTGTCATCTGCATATCTGAGGTTATTGATATTTCTCCCGGCAATCTTGATTCCAGCTTGTGCTTCATTCAGCCAGGCCGTTTGCATGATGTACTCTGCATATAAGTTAAATAAGCATGGTGACAATATACAGCCTTGACGTACTCCTTTCCCAAATTGGAACCAATCCACTGTTCCATGTCCGGTTCTAACTATTACTTCCTGACCTGCATACAGGTTTCTCAGGAGGCAGGTGAGGTGGTCTGGTATCCCCATCCCTTTAAGAATGTTCTACAGTTTGTTGTGATCCACACAGTCAAAAGCTTTGGTGTAGTCAATGAAGCAGAAGTAGATGTTTTTCTGGAACTCTCTTGCTTTTTTGATGACCCAATGGATGTTGGCAATTTGATCTCTGGTTCCTCTGCCTTTTCTAAATCCAGCTTGAACATCTGGAAGTTCTTGGTTCACAGACTGTTGGAGCCTCACTTGGAGAATTTTGAGCTCTACTTTGCTAGGGTGTGAAATGAGTGCAATTGTGTGGTAGTTTGAACATTCTTTGGCATTGCCTTCCCTTGGGATTGGAATGAAAACTGACCTTTTCCAGTTGTGTGGCCACTGCTGAGTTTTCCATATTTGCTGGCATATTAAGGGCAGCACATTAACAGCATCATCTTTTAAGACTTGAATAACTCAGCTGGAATTCCATCACCTCTGCTATACTCACCATTAATTTTAAATTGTTTGTACTAACAATTAATCCACTGATGACTGTTCAGGTTGGTTCTATTTCTTAATGCTCTTATAAATAATACAACAATTAAAATTCTTATACCCATATCTTAGAATATTTATCATATTATTTTTTCATGAACATGTTTATTCCAAGCACTCATGCTAAGAGGTGAAATCTGAAAGCAAATAACTCAGAGAACCTGTACCTAAAGTCTTAATAGAAATTGAGCTAAACAAGTATTTTTAAAATGGGAGTTCCTCTATTTCTAATTAAATTGCAACCATTAGTTATGACCCACTTTAAGTTCTAAATCTTCCCTGAAGACTTTTCTTTTTTTGTTTTTACTTTTCAAATTGAGGTTAGTTTTTATTTTCTCTGATCATTTAAAGTACCTAATGTCTGCATCCAATGTTTCAATACATAGTTTTTCATTCAATCAATACTTAAGTATGTACTACGATTAGCTCACTGTGTTAGGGAAATATATCAAATTTGATAAAGGTTACACATAATTTCTGCCCCTCAGGAAGCTTTCAGTTAAACTTTTTACTTTCTCCATTTTTTTTCAAATATGTTTTTTCATCCTCAACATTTTATAAGTAGCTTTAAGGCAAGGATTGTAATATAATTTGTTCACAAAATTCCTTTAGGAGTGTTATAAACATTATATTAAGACTTTGGATTCAAGTATATTTTTAGTTTTTATGGACAACATGGTTCAATGGAAGAATTCTGAATCCAAGGTTGGGAGATCTTTATTTATGCTTTATCACATTAAGGTTTTGGCAGGTGATGGCACATTTCTGGATTTCAGTGTCTTATTTTAAGTTGTAGAAGTTAGGGTTAATATAAAAGATCTTGGAGTTCCTTTAGTCCCTAAATTCTGAGACAGTTATGCTCAAATAGACTACTTTGCAAAATGCAAGCTCTCAACAAATACCTGTGGAATAAAATGAAAACTATGAATTAAAAAGGAAAGGTTAATGACAGAATGAGAAATCATCATTGCACAAAGGCTAAAGTATAAGGACTTTTCAAATAAAGTGAATAAATGAAGCTTCTCCAGAACATGACAGCCTTATTAAAAAATGGCTATAGCCTCAATACGGAGAAGGCAATGGCACCCCACTCCAGTACTCTTGCCTGGAAAATTCCATGATGGAGGAGCCTGGTAGGCTGCAGTCCATGGGGTCGACAAGAGTTGGACACGACTGAGTGACTTCACTTTCACTTTTCACTTATTGGAGAAGGAAATGGCAACCCACTCCAGTGTTCTTGCCTGGAGAATCCCAGGGACGGTGGAGCCTGGTGGGCTGCCGTCTATGGGGTTGCACAGAGTCGGACACGACTGAAGCGACTTAGCCGCAGCAGCAGCATAGCCTCAATAATATAGTTTCAGAGAGTTCTATGTTTTATAACTTGATTTCACACTGCATTAAAACACACACAAACACACACACACTAGAGCTTGAATCAAACTGCATTCATATCAGATCAGATCAGTCACTCAGTGGTGTCCGACTCCCTGCGACCCCATGAATCGCAGCACGCCAGGCCTCCCTGTCCATCACCAACTCCCAGAGTTCACTGAGACTCACGTCCATCGAGTCAGTGATGCCATCCAGCCATCTCATCCTCTGTCGTCCCCTTCTCCTCCTGCCCCCAATCCCTCCCAGCATCAGAGTCTTTTCCAATGAGTCAACTCTTCGCATGAGGTGGCCAAAGTACTAGAGTTTCAGCTTCAGCATCATTCCCTCCAAAGAAATCCCAGGGCTGATCTCCTTCAGAATGGACTGGTTGGATCTCCTTGCAGTCCATTACCACCATCTAATTAATAGTGTAGATCAAAAGTTAGACTGGCACAAGAATTATTCATCCTGGGAAAGCTTCCCTAAAATGTTAGAATGAATAATTGACTTTCTCTTGTAAATTTCTGGGAGTTGGATTATCAACAACTTTTAAAATGATATTTCTAGTTATTGGCTCATTTTGTAAAGAAATTTTCTCAGTAAAGTTTAACATTGATATCAGCATGGCTGTTAATATCAGTCTTTTCTTATCAAATGAGAACCATTAGTATTGTTTAGAGTGAACTACTTGCATTTTATAACATACTCTGAAAATAATATTTCTGAAAAAATGTCAATGAGCCAGTTTGAGCAGACTGAGAGGTTCAGGAAGATGTATAATGATTGATGGCATTATGACACTTGAAAAATTATTCTCCTTTGACTGTGACATGAACAATGGTTCTAAAGTCAAAAACCAAAAGTCAGTTTGTATGTGGGCTAACTGGAGAAGGAAATGGCAACCCACTTCAGTATTCTTGCCTGAGAAATCCCATGGGCAGAAGAGCTTGGTGGGCTATAGTCACGGTGTTGGAAAAGAGTCAGACATGACTTACTGACTAAACAAGAAGAACAAACTGTACATGATACACATACAATTCAATTCCAGGTGAACTGGACAATTAATGAGAAAAGGCCAAACTTTAAAGCATTTAGAAGAAAATATGTTTAGGATCTTAGGATAGTGATGTTCTTTTTTTTTAAGGCAGAAAGTGAAACCATGAAGATAAAGATAGATAAATTCAATTACATTAGAAGCATAAGAAATAAGTACAAACATCTTAAAGAGATGGAAGAAATCACAAATTGAGAGGAAATACTGCAACATATGCTACTAACAAAGGATTATTATCCAAAGGTACAAACAATTAAAAAAAACCCCAACATAATTTAAAAGCATATGCCAAAGACTACAGAAACTTCCAAGAAGAGGGAACAGTGGGGCCAAATAAGCATATGATAATTATCTCAACTTCATTAGAAACGAAGGAAGTTTCAACCAAGCAAATAAAAAACAGGATAAAGTATTTTATACCAGATTAGGAAAAACAAAAATGTCCAACAATAGCAAAGATCACAGAGAACATGAAATGACAAGAATGAATTACTACTGGCTGGAGTGTAAACATTTGAAACCACTTTAGATAACAATTTGGCAATAACTGTCCAGGTATATGAAGATTTATGTACTTATAACCAGGAATTCTGCTTCTAGTTACATACTCTGGCAAATATTTGCATATGTGTGTCAGGAGATAGTAAACAAATGTGCATTGTTTATAATAGTGAAAAACTGAAAACCCCCCAAATTTCTCTCTACAGAAAAAATGAGCAAGTAAATTATAGAATTTTCACACAATGGCATGCACACATGCATGAATCTCAAACGTGAGATGTTGAGCAAAAAAGCAAGGCACAAAATAATACACAATATGGTTCTATCTACTTAAAGTCAAAAATACGCAAGACTATATATATAATGTTACTCTTGGAACACTGGTATGCATGTATCTGTGTATACACGTAATAGTTTGGGATCTTATTTGTTCTCTCATTACAATGCTCTCAGATTTTGGAGTCTTGTGATTTTGGCTGTTGTGAAGATGGTGACACAGAAGGGGCAAGTTGAGTACTATGCATAAAGGATTCCATTTCAGTTATAATGAGTCAGCCTGAAGTGACCACACGATACCCAAATAGAGACAGATGCTGAGTAGGTAAATGCTTATAATATATAAGCTTATAAATGTAGAGCTCAGGGGAGATTACTGGACTACATGTACAGAGATAGCAGTCACTGTCATATCACTGGCCGCTAAAGACAAATGAGTTGAAGAGACTCCCAGAGATAGTCTACCAGAGACAAAAAGTTTGGTATAGAATCCTGTGCATGTGTGCGTGCTCAGTCACGTCCGACTCTTTGAGACTCCCCAGACTGTAGCATGTCAAGCTCCTCTGTCCCTGGGATTTCCCAGGCAAGAATACTGGAGTGGGTTGCCAGTTCCTTCTTCCAGGGGATCTCCCAACCCAGGGATCAAATTCATGTCTCCTGCACTGACACATGGGTTCTTTAGCACTGAGTCAATGTGGAAAGCCTTATAGAATCTCAGGAAATGTGAAAATTGCAGAGGCAGATGGCAAGAGAGAGAGATGAATAAAAGATTGAAATTGAATGATTCAAAAGTTATGGGGAGAATTAGGGAAGAGAGTTGTCGCAGAAGCCAAGAACCCAGTGTTTTCTGTATGCCCACGGCTTGTGCTACTCCCATTTCCCACCCAAAATGCTGGGTTTCCATACAACTTTGACTGCTGAATCTGTAAACACACATTAGGTAAATTATTTCACCACTAAGAATTATCTGGAGTTGAAAAGAATAACCTGGAAGGATGTTGTTATGCTTGTGATTCATTATAGACAAGAAGAACAGACAATGTTTTCTTTGGGGAGGAAAGATAGTCTTAAACTCTCAGACTGCAGCCATCACAGCAAAAATCTAGCCAAATGGCCAATGGTCAATGCCTGCCTGGCCACCAATGTAAGGCATCTGAAGTAGCTCTTTCTCTCGCATTATGATGAAAATTATATCTATATCTATCTATCTATAAACAGAGAGAGAGAGAGCGAGAGAGAGCTTTCCTTTACTACCAACTTGCCTGACACCCACACATCTCATCTCTGACTCTCCTCTGGGACTGGGTAAAGGTCAGATGTGCAGCAGGGATGAAGATGAGAGATGAGGTAAGGGCAACGCAATGGAGACAAACAGAACTGAGCACTGGCTGGGACATACATTACCTGGCAATAAGAAAAGTCAAGTACTTAATGGGTTGTTTTTCAGAATGTAACAAATCAAACCATCATCAAAATGATGACAAAAAACAGGCAAGTCCAAGTATTAGGTACTTGCTACTATCAAATAACTAGGCAGCTATCATACCGGCCTTGAGAGTTGCCTTTATGGAACAAACTCAGAGAAACATCTTTTAAATGCAAAAGTTATAAATAATGGGCTTAAAGATTTGACATTACCAAAGTTACCACTGTATTTTCAAGTTAAATATTAGTATTTTAAAAAATATTTGAACCTCAAATAAACGGGAAAATAGCTACACATTTCTAATTGACCTTATAAAAACCAAAAGTGTCTCCCAAATAAATTAACAGACTGAAGTCATCAGGATTCAGTAAAACAAGTGTTGAACATTGTCTGGAATTCAACAGGCCAAGACAGCATTTCACTGGTCTGAGAAAATGAAAATAAGCTGAAGCTTTTTTTTTCTGGCAACCAAAATGGCAAATAAAATAAACTGCATTAGCTATTTTCAATTAAATTCCTAAACATTTTTTTCTAATGAATATTCCTTTGCTGTTTATCAAGAACAATATGAAAATAGAAATATGCTTTGAAATGAGTAATTTTGAATAAAACACAGAAAAGAGAATTATGAAGAGTAAACAACCAATGCTAAAATGCACTTGTATGTCTTATAGATATTGGGAAAGAATGATTATACAATTTCTCTGTAAAATATTCATATTATGAGTCCAAAAATAAGATTATCTAGTTCTATCCAACTCAACATCTAAAGTCACAAGACATTAAGATAAATACGTCCATAATCCACAACCATGCCAGAATTTATGCAAGAATTTCATGATAAATTGAAGGATTTTGTCCTTCTTACTTTATTTAGATAAATAACATTACTCTGATAATTCATTAGATGAGCAATATCGAAGTCCATACATACTTTAAAAAAATTAATACTTGAAAAATCTTATGTTAAACTCTCTGTATTCCTTACAAGTTTTGAAGTGGTATAGGTGACATTTGCTTCTAGTGATCTGTGCCTATAAAAGTAGAAAATTGTCATATTAATAGAAAATGATTTTCTACAACTTTAGTTTTAAGATAGGCCACTGTTTTTTGCTACTTGGTGTGCTACAAGTGAAGTTTCCCTCACTAGACTAGAAGCTTCTCAAGTAGAATGACTCTGCTTTACACACCCGAGCTCATACATGTTCCAATGAATTCATGTTTTAATTAACAAACAAATAACCAAATGAGGTAAACAGTATTATCAAGAAGGCTCAGTAAGTTAAGCAACCTGCTCAAAGCCACACAGCCAGTAAACACGCATGTGAGCAGGCAGGCAAGTCAACAACGGGATGAGGACATTAGTCTAGGTTTCCCTTACTCCCAAATCCATACCCTTCTTGTTACATCTGTGTACGGGAGTCATTCATTCTTATTTCTATTTCAGAGGAAGGCAGCTTGGTGTTGTTCAGTGTGTCTGAAAAAGTACTCTAAATGAAAAAGATTTCACTCTAAAAAAATGAAATCTGTGGTCCAAAATGTTTGGAAAATATTTATTTTTCTCCATTAAGTCCTGTAAGTGTTTCATGTGTATATTATACATTTAAAGCTATTGAAGTTCTTCCATAAACTTGTTTAATTATTAAGTAAAATGAAAGCAAGGTACAGGAGAGTATATGTAGAAAACTAGAGTGTGCATGTACACACACACACATATTTATATGTATTGTGTATGTGCATTTATATATATATATATGTAATATCAGAATATCTCTGGAAGGATTCACAAGAAACTAGCAATGGCTAATTCTGGAGAGAGGAACTTGAGCTGAAGGATGGATAATTTTTGCTGGATATTCTCTTAAACTATCAAGATTTAAAAAAACTATTTATACACAGATTATATTTTTAATGTTTTATGAAAAAGAAATGTAGATTGGTTATCCTGTTTTACAAATGAATTTGGCAGCCGAAACCTCTTTTTTCACTCTCTCTCAACTACTAATATCCCAAGAAACTAGTGTTTCTGGAACAGCCTGCATTGATTTCTTTCTCTAGAATGTAACATCTACTAGCCTGAACCCAAAAACGTATTATAGTGGTCCAATGAAGGAAATTAAAAACACAGAAAACACACACACACATACATAACTCTACTTAAGGCTACCCAAAGAAGTGGAAAACACATGGGCAGAAAATAATGCCCTGCCACGGAGGTTAGCGACTCCTAACGAACCAGGGACCAGGAGTGATCGTTTTGCCGCAATGTGGAACCAGCTGTTGGTTTCCTGCTGCTGCTGTAACTAATTACCATAACACAGCAGCTTAAAACAACACAAATTCATTATCTTACAGTTCTGGAGGTCAGCAATCTGACCCACATCTCACTAGGCTAAAATGAAGTTGTTGGCAGAGCTGTGTCCTCTCTGGAAGCCCCAATGGAGAGTTTTCCAGAGGCTACTCCCTTTCTCCATCCTCAAAGCCAGCAATGGCAGATGGGCACCTTCTCCTAGCATCTCACTCTGACCCTGCTTCCTTGGTTTCATTTCTTCCTCTGACTCTTCTGCCCCTCTCTTCTATAATAGCCTTTGTGATACACTGGACCTATCTGGTTAATCCAGGATAATTTAGCCACTTTTAGGGTCAGCTAGTTAGTGACTTTAATCTATCTGCAACCTTAATTTTCTTCTAAATTTCTTCTTAAATTTCTTCATGTGCTCTAACATAGTGTCAGTTTCCAGGAGTTAAGAGGTAGACATCTTTGTACTGGGGGCATGGAGGAGGGAGCATTAGTCTAGTCTTAACTTGGTTATGGCTCAAATATTATTCTAATCTATGAGTTTAAACGTTTCAGGATCACTTAAAAGAGAAACAGACCTGAGTAAGTACAGGACTCCCAAGGCCCAGAGCTAAAAGAAACCTCCAAGCTGATTGGAGGAGACATCTGCAAGGTCTTTGCAATATGAACTGAAATGCAAAACAATCCACACTGGGGCTTCTTATCTAGAGATGAACTGAACCGGAATCATTGAGAGAGGCTGGCAGTCACATAATCCATCATCTACTCTATCCACTATTTACTGCGTGCTTACCATGGGTCAGCAGAGAAGGCAATGGCACCCCACTCCAGTATTCTTGCTGGAAAAGCCCATGGGCAGAGAAGCCTGGTAGGCTGCAGTCCATGGGGTCTCTAAGAGTCAGAGACGACTGAGCAACTTCACTTTCACTTCTCACTTTCATGCATTGGAGAAGGAAATGGCAACCCACTCCAGTGTTCTTGCCTGAAGAATCCCAGGGACGGGGGAGCCTGGTGGGCTGCCGTCTGTGGGGTCACACAGAGTCGGACACGACTGAAGTGACTTAGCAGCAGTGACAGTACCATGGGTCAGAGACTGTGCGAGATGCTTGGGATACAAAGGGAATAAACAAATGCTCCAAGGCAGAGGTAACCGTGAGTGCTGAGCTCCCCTGAATCTACACTAACAACAGCCTTTGTCTAGGGGGTAACAGCTGCTTCACTGACAGCTCTAACGAGTGAGGTTGTTAAAGAACCACAGACAATGCCACCTTCATGGGTGTATGACTATGCTGTCAGTCACACAAGGCCACAAGCTTAGAGGGGCTTCATCCCTGCTTTCATGTTCTGTTGTCACTATCTTCAAATTCTTAATAATTCTGAACAAAGGGGCTCTGCGTTTTCATTTTGCACTGGGCCTGCAAATTATTATAATCTGTCCAAACCCGGCACTTTCACTGACCTTTGTACACCAGACTCAAATCAAACCTAACAACTGCTCATATTTATTTGGGGCCAATAAACAATGGGACTCAAAAAAAAAACTGGTTATGTACTGCTGTATGGACTCATGCTGTCCTCTTCAGAACCTAGTTTTGATCCTTAATTACCCTAATCACCAGTAAACCTCTTTTCTAACATTTAAAAAGCACTTGCTTTTTTTCTTCAGGGAGATACTTGAATTTTTACACTGGTAGTTTTTTTTTTTTTAACCTATAAATAAATAAGAATGAATACAGTTTCCTGCCAAATAAATACTCTGCTTTGTGAGGTTTCTCCTTCTCCTCCCTTGCCTTCTCTTTCTCTCTTGAAGTTCTGTGGTCTTTTGTTTTACAGTAAGAGAATTTGGTTTCTATTTTAATTAGATTTGCCCATTATTTTTGTACTTGGTAGTGGACTCGATTCTTAGTATTCTCAAAATTACCCACTCTAATTAATTCCTTGGCTCACAAAGCAGCAAACATGTCATGAGTGCCATCCTGTGCTGTGACCTACCTATCTCCTTCTCTTCTGACCTATTGAGTATCGGTCTGCCCCAAATCGTTCCTGAATATTTTTCTGGGCTTTTCATGGAATGGGTGACCCAGGATCATGTGGCAGCCAGACGTGTTAAAGGAGACAAACTATCTTGGACAATCATCAACTTCATATGACTTATACATAAAATGAGTATCATATAAATGATACAGAAAAAAGAACAAACAAAAAACATTTCTTCACAAAGGATACCCATAATGTGGTATTACTGGCAAATGTAGAGGGTCTCTGCTCAAATTCTGGGAGATGTTCTGTCTGTCTTAAGGAAATGTGCCAGAAACTGTGAGAAGGCAGATGGAAGCAATCTACAAAATTCTGAGGATTCTGATTTTGAATTAAAAAGATTAAACTTTACAGTTGACTTTAAAAATACAACCAAAGTGTAAAGTAAAACTATTGTATAGAATGTTTTTAAAACAACTCACTATACGTCACAACTGGTGACAAGTCACTGTGAGATAAGGCAGAACAAGCCATGGAGGATTCAGTCTATGTGCTCAGAATGACCTATCTGCATTTTTTGCCCTTAAAGAGTTTATTACATGTATAGTATCACAATTTCAAGAAAAGCTCAGAAGTCACAACTAAACTGCAATCCAGTCCACACAGAAAGCTGTTGACTACAGTTGTGTGTTATATTTATATAACTATCTTTACTAAGTACTACACACTCTCTCACTGTGATATCTTTATGATTACATAAATTACCAACTTTTTTCAAGAATTTTTTTTTAGTGAACTAATGTTTATTTTGAGGAAGTAGCATAAATGCAACATATGGTTCCAGTAGTGTTTTAACTGGTACAATTTGGTCTTATTTCTTTAAATGTCCCACTGCAATCAGAGTCTCTTTAAAAATGTAAAAATAATCATAATTATCCAAAATTCATAGTGGATGAAGCTTTTACATGGCATTCAGAAGTATCATTAACAAATGTAATGAGATCAATGTTTTGTAAAAGCATTGGTTTGATTTGCCAAAATGTATGACTGGCTGTAGCATTTAATTATTAAGGCTTGAACAGACACATTCAGTAAATAACTGATTAGCAATTTAAATAAACATTGTTACCTAACTGATCTTATTTTGCTCTTATAAGAAAACTATGTATGTATGTATCTCGGCTTTGATCATCTGCAATCTGAACTATATAATTACTGACTTTTCTCCTTGCCTTTTATTGTTTTCTCCTTCAGCCCATCTTCCAACTGCTATGAATGAACTACCTTGCTACAACACAAGTCTGATTATTACTTTGTACTCCAGCAAGGCTTTAGTTGAAACTCCCTTGGCATACCAAAAAAAATTATTACAAAATGTCTAGCTTCATGTCTGCCTTTTTGGCTCTAACTAGCCAGTGCACTTCCACAACCAACTTCTTGTCATCCACCAAATGCATCATTCAGTCTCCATTGCCATAGTTTTCCATACTGTTCCCTCAGTTTGAGAACTCTTTCTCCTACCTTCTTTACTTGGTAGGCTCCTACTCTTCACTAAAAGCCAAGTTCAGCTGTCCTTGCTTCTGGGAAACCTTCCTAGGCAGAGGAATTAATTATCTTCTGTTCTACAGCAGCACATCTTAAATCAAGTAGGTCTTTGTTCCTGTAACCACCGCGGTGTAACAAACCACCCTCAACTTAGTGGTACAAAACAATGATAATTTTATTACGATCATACTTTCTGTGAATCAGAAATACGGAAAGGGCACAGTGAGGATAGTTTGTTGTTGTGCCTTGGTGTCCAGGCCTTAACTGGGGGATACTGGAAAACTGGGCTGACACAGTGGCTGGGAGTTGGAGTCCTCTTAAAGCTCATTCACCCATATCTGGTGCTTGGCTGGGAGCCCTGAAAGACTAGGACTGGTTCCTAGAGACTCTTCAGTGGCCTGGCTTCCTTGTAGCCCGGCAGCCTAGGTAGTCAGGCTTCTTCCATGAAAGCTTAGGGCTGTAAGCATGAGGTGCCACTGCTGACTTCTTGTTCAGTTGCTCCGTCATGTCCAGCTCTTTGCGACCCCACAGACTGCAGCACGCCAGGATTCCTGTTCTTCACTATTTCTCGGAGTTGGCTTAAACTCATGTCTATTGAGTCGATGCCATCCAACCATCTAATCCTCTGTTGCCCTCTTTTCCTCCTGCCCTCAATCTTTCCCAGCATCAGGATCTTTTCCAATGAAAGTATCAGAGTTTCAGCTTCAGCATCAGTCCTTCCAATGAGTATTCAGGGTTGGTTTCCTTTAGGATTGAGTGGTTTGATCTCCTTGCTGTCCAAGGGATTCTCAAGAGTTTTCTCCAGCACCACAGTTTGAAAGGATCAATTCTTTGGTGCTCAACCTTCTTTATGGTCCAGCTCTCACATCCATACATGACTACTAGAAAAACCATAGCTTTGACTATGTGGACTTTTGTCAGCAAAGTGATGTCTCTGGTTTTTATCCTCTGATAAAGCAAAAGCATCACTTCTTCTGCATTCTACTGTTTACAAACACATCAAAAGCCCATCTAGATTTAAAGGGAAGAGACATAGAAACCACTTTTAAAGGAAGGAATATCAACCACAGACTTTAATTCTGCACATCTTTGGTCACTTATGTTGCAAGCAATTGGAGAACAAGGACTATGATTTAGAATCAGTTTCTTTCAAAATTTGGCACAATTCCTAAAAGAACAAACTGTGTGTGTTGAAATAGACTAAGAAATGTCTTGTTGAGGGTGTTTGCCTTTTTTCTCTTAGAGCTGAGCATGAAAAAAGCTTTAGCTAGTTTCATACACAATTTGCACAGAATAAAAACCATTCCAGATCAGAAGGGCAACTCTAGATTTTTAGAAATGCAATCACATAAAACTTATATTTAAGGAAGGAAATTTTAATTTCTTACAGCTTTTGCTGACCATTAGTTAGCTCACTTTCCATTATGAAGTAACTTATTTTTTTTTTCAAGTAGTTTTGGATGTTTACAAATTTATATGCTTACCAGTTCACACAAATACCACTAAGTTTGGTTATACTCCACTTCACTGGAATGTTTGGGAAGGGAGATCTATGGTTAAATGAATGGTGTTTCAATCCTCGTGGCTAAAACCCTCACTAGCAAATGCTGGTCAACTTCTAAGTAAACACACACTCAAAAGACTCTAGTTAGTTGGATTTTCTATTAAGTTTCATTAAACTGTTGTTCTTGTTATTATTATTACTTAAGCTTTAGGACTGTTGATTAATCTAAACTTCTGCTATCTGCTTATTGAGAAACTACAAGGAAAAATAAGAAGCAATTACACTTTCATTCCTACTGCAAGTAAAATTCAGAAGTGAAATAACATCTTCAGCTCCATGCATCCTTTACTCTGAGAAGAAATGTGACTCCTGTTAGCAACAGGGAATTATCACCCACAATCTCACCATCAATGACCAATGAAGAAGAGGGGTCAGATTTCAAAAATCAGAAACCATAAACAGAAATTAAAATGTTACACCAAGAAATTCTAACACTTGTTTGGAATTAGGAAAAGCTGTCATCCATAAATTCACATGTGGCCCCAAAAGACAACCATGAAAATTGAACAGGCTATAGACATGCAAGGAAAATAGTCAGTGAGATTCTACAGCCTGATCATAATGTCCCTTAAATATATATATATATATATATATAAAACCCCCAAAGTCTTCTCAAAATGTTAGTGGGCCTCTATGGATGGAGAAACAGAGAAACTTTCAAAATCTTCTTTTATTTATTTATTTTTTCTTTATTTTTATTTTTTCCACTTTACAATATTGTATTGGTTTTGCCATACATCAACATGCATCTGCCATGGGTGTACACGTGTTCCCCATCCTGAACCCCTCTCATTCTTTTTTTTTTTTTTTTGGCTTTCTGTAAAAACAGGCCCCTTTATCAAACTGAAAAAGAAGAAAGATGTTTGGCATTTCCTAATCTATTACTGAACATGTTTCTCTTAATGTAACTAAGAAATTTGGAAGTGACTAGAAGGAGCACTAAAGATTCCATTTGTAAGAATCTTAAATTTCCAGAAGGCAGGAACCACGGTTGTCTTTGTGTAGTTTAACCACACACAGGAGATTAATGATTTAGGAAAGAATTGTTTTTAACAAAGTGTTTTTGAACAAACTAAGGATATTGTTTAGAAATGTTATAAATAATAGATTTTTCTCAGATCACAAAGACTACTTAGCCTACAATATAAACAAACTATTAGAAAATATTAAGGAGAACTAGCAGTCAACATAATTATAATAACCTGTTTTTCATACATTCCTTACTTCGATTAATATTTTTTTATTCAATTTTATTTTATTTTTTTTAAATTTTATTTTATTTTTAAACTTTACAATATTGTATTAGTTTTGCCAAATATCGAAATGAATCCGCCACAGGTATACCTGTGTTCCCCATCCTGAACCCTCCTCCCTCGATTAATATTTTATCAGTGTAAGGCACTATGCTAGCCTATGAGATGAACAAATAAAACATAATCTCAGAATTTGAAAATCTCACAGTCCAGCTGAGCAAAAATGTATTTCAATCATTAAATATAACATGCTGTGATCAAGTATGTACATAGTATTGATTTATAAGGTTAAAAAACATTTTAAGTTCAAAAATCTAGATGTCAGGAACACATCTGTGTTTATATAAGGCTTACTTGTACTTGCAGTTGTACACATAAAAATTAACATGTTACACATAAAACGCTATTTGATGTTTACTACATGGTGATTTCCGGTAACTCCTGAAGAGATAGTTGACTGTTAAGATCAAAAATAAGCTTTATTCATAACAGTTATAACTGCTTTCTTTTTTCAAGCAACTTTTCCCATAAAGAAAATGGAATTGACTGCTATATCAGAACACTGAATATTTAAGGGAAACATTTGTTTATATTCATGAGAGTTTCATTAAAATAATAGTAGACAATATCCAGACAAATCCAATTCAAATATCCAACATTTAGGTGGGATGAGGTTAAAAGGTTATTTCCACATCTGAATTTCCCTGCTAGGTCCAAAATTATAGTATTGCATTTTCAGGATAGAAGGGAATAGAGTAACATTTAGGTTTCATTCAAAGTTATGAGTCTAGGGACTTCCCTGGTGGTCCAGTGGCTAAGATGTCATATTCTCAACGGAGGGGGCCCAGGTCTGATCCCTGGTCAGGGAACTAGATCCCACATACTACAACTAAAAACCCCACATGCTGTGACCAAGACCTGGTACAGTCAAATAAATAAATACCTAAATAAATAAACATTAAAAAAAGTTATGAATATAAATTTTCTATATTATTTTCTCTCCTTATTTTGGGTGTTGAATCATAATAAAAAAAATATTCCTTAGGGTGAAATAGTTACTTCTTAAAATAAACATTTGGTAAAAAGAAATAATGAATTTTCCTAAGTCTTCTTATGAAAACTTGAGCTTCAAATATAGAAATTTTAAAATTCTATAACATCCTAGTGGATGCAAGCAACAAAAACTGTTTGAGGTTTTTATAAAGTAATATATATGCATATTACAAAGAATTTTAAAAATTCATTAAAATAGAGTAAAATAAAGATTATCCCAGGTGGTGCTAGTGGTAAGGAAGCAATCTGCCAATGCAGGAGATGTAAGAGAGGAGGGTTCAGTCCCTGGGTGGAGGAGATCTGCTGGAGGAGGGCATGGCAACCTACTCCAGTATGCTTGCCTGGAGAATCCCAGGGACAGAGGAGTCTGGTGGGCTACATGAAGTTCATGGTGATCACAAAGAGTTGGACACGACTGAGCATCTAAGCACAAGTACAAATCTGACCCATTACAGAGGATAATTGCTTTGTGTTTGCTGGCTGATGTATGCGCCAAATTCTTTTTCTTAAACATGAAATAAATGGCTATTATTAACTTGGAGATAAGGTAAAGGTTCTTTTTTTCACAGAATTCAGGAAGAGTCAGAGTGGACAAGGCATCTGAGCCTTGTGTGCACAGGACAAATAAAAGGACAAAAACAAAACAAAGGTGATTTACTCATTGGGAAGTTTCTTATTCGCTGATATACTGATATTTTAATTCAAGGATACATAATTATGCTCCGATGTCACTCTGCCACACATGAAATTGAAGAGAATAATTTAGGAGGTAAAAAGATGACTTGATAAGAAGAGAATCTTGACCTTTTTCGGTGCAAATAAAAATCCCAACTAGAAATTTTAGATGTTCCAAGAACAACAGTTAACAGCTGTTAAATGTTCTCCTTATGCCAAGTACTGTGTTAAAATCCTTATTCATATAATTGTCACAACAATCCTATGTCCTATATGGTTTGTGTTTTCCAGACGAGAAACCAAACCTTAGATATTGAGCAACTCACCCAAGTTCTCACTATTCATAAATGGCCAATGTGGGACTCGGACCCAGGCCTGCTGGCCTTCTCCATGCTTTTAACCAGTGCCTCTTTCCCTTTTTCTCTTTGCCTCAAATGTTTTTTTCTTTCATTATTACATGCTTACACTCTACTAACCCTTGAATCCTCAGCTAAAATCCTACACCTTCATGGAACTTGCCTTGTCTCTTTGTCTTGTCACTTTGTCTCTCTGAAAATCTCATATCACACATCATTATAAAATTATCCTAATATAAAGTAAAGTAGTTCTACTCAAAAAAAGATAGCCTTATGTGTTACCTGGCTAATTATAATGTGTGAAATTGAAAGCTGGGCCATTTACAGCAAATATTTCTTAAAGTGCAAAAAGGTGTTTACAGTCAGATTATAAACTCTAATTTTCCCTAAACTCATTAACATCACCATCTTAATGGACATATACTTAACAAACATTTGAAGGTGAATTATGCTTTACTGGATATTGTCTGCATAATATTAAATTGACATGGCCACTGCCCTCTTTGAGCTTACAATCTAAAACAGATGTCATGGTATAAACAAGCATAGAAAGAGACAAAGGTGCCTACATACATCTGTTCAACAACTGAAATACAATGCATGAAATATTTATATTATGTTCCAGTCACAGTGCAAGTTGGGTGTGTGTGTCTGTCTGTGTGTGTCTGTATGTGCATGCAGAAGATTGAAATGTTCACATTCAGGGTCGAGGTAAGGATTTTTCAAATGCAGGTTTTGTCTGTATAAGAAAGAAGGCAATGGCTCACATCTGGGCAACTGGGACTTTACTACAAGAATACAGATGTCAATCACCACAAAATAACCACTGTACACATGTGAACCAGATGCTTCCATGTAAAATAACCCAGGGTGTTTCACAGATGAATCACTGAAAACGTAATTACACATCAGTCCCAGTTTATTGGTAACAGGTCCACTTATGTGGAAGCCATATGGTACTATCCATCCTGAAGTAGTGGAAAATACAAAAATGGGTTACTTTTAGATGCTAAAATATAAACTCTTCTTCTGCTGCTTTGCTGTATTATCCTTGTGGCGAGGTAAGTGATGATTACATGTGTTCAATCAAATGTCTTTGGGACAGATGTCTATTGCCGCATTTTACTAGTAAAGATTGTGCCAATAAAGTTTACATTATATCCTCTCCATTTCAAAGGAATTAACTTCAACAGAAAATAAAATGTTTAGTGACCACACAACTCTTCTATATCTAATTAATGACTGTTAGGGTAAATATTCATTTACAGTACCTCAGAATGTGAGCTCAGTATTAAACTACTACAAAGGTTTTCTTTTCCATGTAGTTTAAATATTGATTCAATATATATGCATTCATTGCAGTTAAACAAAACCCATGGAAAAGCTGTCAGGAATCATCTAAGTTCTGCAGCATTGATTCTCTGAGCTCCAAGGGTCACTAGTCTGTGTTTCATAAAGCTGTCTACCCATTTACATAATCGATGGCTTGTGTTTCGCATGTGTCAGGGCAGTGTCTGACTAGAGATGGTCCTCTTTAGTTAAAGCAAAGCCTTTTAAGAGTTTAGTTTTATTCTTCAAAGAGGCTTTTTAAAACAAATAAAATCAGCATGCCAACGTCTACTTCTATGGAAAACTCTGGTTAGGAAACGATATACCAGGAGGGCACACAGCATCAAAGGTGTCTAGAGTATTGTATCCACCCATCCCTGCTGTATTCTAAGGCTGAGGTAGAAACAGTTGGGAGTATTCTCAAATAATCTGGGCCCTTGGGACAAAATACTGAGCAGTATTTTAATGCTCTAACCAGGTGTTTGTTTTGTTTTTTTTTTTTCTGTTTATTGTTTGACTACATAGTCAAAAATGCCTTGGCATATTGATTTGCTATGTCTTCCCCTTTCCATAAAAGGGAAAACTCAAATCTGTTACCTCAAATTACCCGGTGTTTTCAATAATGTAAAAAAACTTTTATGCAATGTTTGATACATACTATATAAACACATATAAGATAAAATCATCATAATAAATCAAACTAATACATTGCTAAAATCAAACTAATACATTGCTACCACTTAATTTAAAAATATAAAATCACCAATACGGGTAAATCCAACATGCTTCTTCACAACCTTCTCCCCTTGTCTGCCTGCAGAGGAATAACCTTATCCTATTATTGTGTGTTAATCATTACTTTGCCTTAAAAGGAGAGTTTTATAACATATGTCATCGTCGTCACTCAGTTGTGTCTGATTCTTTGCGACCCCATGGACTGCAGCACTCTAGGCTTCCCTGTCCACCACCAACTCCCAGACCTTGCTCAAACTCAAGTCCATTGCGTGGTGATGCCATCCAACCATCTCATCCTCTGTCATCTCTTCTCCTCCTGCCTTCAATCTTTCCTAGCATCGAGGTCATTTCTAATGGTCAACTAGAATTTCTCATAGGTAATATGCCTAGGATCTAAATTCCTAGGTCATGCTGTATGTGAATGCTTCAACCTTTTTACAGAACAATCCAGACTGTTTTTCAAAATGTTTGACCTAATTTTCATTCCCATTCAGTTCAGTTCAGTCGCTCAGTCATGTTGGACTCTTCCCGACCCCATGAATCACAGCACGCCAGGCCTCCCTGTCCATCACCAACTCCCAGAGTTCACTGAGACTCACGTCCATCGAGTCAGTGATGCCATCCAGCCATCTCATCCTCTGTCGTCCCCTTTTCCTCCTGCCCCCAATCCCTCCCAGCATCAGAGTCTTTTCCAATGAGTCAACTCTTCGCATGAGGTGGCCCAAGTACTGGAGTTTCAGCTTCAGCATCATTCCCTCCAAAGAAATCCCAGGGCTGATCTCCTTCAGAATGGACTGCTTGGATCTCCTTGCAGTCCAAGGGACTCTCAAGAGTCTTCTCCAATACCACAGTTCAAAAGCATCAATTCTTCGGTGCTCAGTCTTCTTCAGAGTCCAATTCTCACATCCATACATGACCACAGGAAAAACCATAGCCTTGACTAGACGGACCTTTGTTGGCAAAGTAATGTCTCTGCTTTTGAATATGCTATCTAGGTTGGTCTTAACTTTCCTTCCAAGGAGTAAGCGTCTTTTAATTTCATGGCTGCAGTCACCATCTGTAGTGATTTTGGAGCCCAGAAAAATAAAGTCTGACACTGTTTCCACTCTTTCCCCATCTATTTGCCATGAAGTGATGGGACCGGGTGCCATGATCTTCGTTTTCTGAATGTTGAGCTTTAAGCCAACTTTTCACTCTCCTCTTTCACCTTCATCAAGAGGCTTTTTAGTTCCTCTTCACTTTCTGCCATAGGGTGGTGTCATCTACATATCTGAGGTTATTGATATTTCTCCCGGCAATCTGGATTCCAGCTTGTGCTTCTTCCAGGCCAGCGTTTCTCATGATGTACTCTGCATAGAAGTTAAATAAGGAGGGTGACAATATACAGCCTTGACATACTCCTTTTCCTATTTGGAACTAGTCTGTTGTTCCATGTCCAGTTCTAACTGTTGCTTCCTGATCTGCATACAGATTTCTCAAGAGGCAGGTCAGGTGGTCTGGTATTCCCATCTCTTGAAGAATTTTCCACAGTTTATTGTGATCCACACAGTCAAAGGCTTTGGCATAGTCAATAAAGCAGAAATAGATGTTTTTCTGGAACTCTCTTGCTTTTTCCATGATCCAGCGGATGTTGGCAATTTGATCTCTGGTTCCTCTGCCTTTTCTAAAACCAGCTTGAACATCAGGAAGTTCATGGTTCACGTATTGCTGAAGCCTGGCTTGGAGAATTTTGAGCATTACTTTACTAGCGTGTGAGATGACTGCAATTGTGCGGTAGTTTGAGCATTCTTTGGCATTGCCCATTAGCAGTGTTTAAAAGTTCCTGTTGATCAGGGAATTCCCTGGCAGTCCAGAGGTTACGATTCAGCACTTTTACTACTACGACCTGGGTTCAGTCCCTGGTTGAGGAACTAAGATCCAGCAAGCCACAAGGCATAGTTTAAAAAAAACAACAAAAAAAAAACAACTCCTTTCCAAAACTTGATACTCTCAGAACTTTAAATTTCTGCTAAAATGATGTTAAATGTATCTCTACAGAGATATATTAAAAGAATCTTACTTTTTAGGTTGAAAGAAAAAGGAATTTCTTTTCTTTGAAAGAAATTTGAAGTATCAAATTGAAAATAAATTGCCAATTTATTTGAAAATAAATTGCCAATGTAAGTGTCCCTGCTATCTTACTACTTTAGTGAGTCTTTGACGAGCACAAATGTCCTTATAAACATCCTCCTACTTAATCACAATACACCATCAAATCGGAAAATTAACACTGACATATTACTGCCATCTAATCCTCAGCCTCCATTCAAGTTCCAATAGTCCCCAAAAGATCCTAACAAAAGGGTTCAGTTCAAAATCACACATAACTTCAGTAGTCACATCTCTTTAGGATCCTTTCTCACTTCCTCAGTCATTTCTTGAGGTACTTTTGACAATTAAGGGCCAGTTATATTGTAGAATGACTTTTTCTTGTGGTTTGATTAAAGTTACAGACCTTTGGCAGGACAATGGCAGAAGTGCTGCTGTGTTCTTTTTATTGCAACTGCTCACGTGGTGTATGATTCTAATTTGTACCATTACTGATGCCGTTCACTTTGATCACAAGTTGGTGTCTGCCATGCTTCTCTACTCTAAAGTCTCTTGTTCCCTCTTTGTCATTAATGTGTTTTATGAAGAAATAATGAAGGTGACCATCTTTTCATATTTGAAAGTTATTTGTGTATATCTTCTCTGAAATGTCTGCTTAAGTCTTTGGCCCATTTTTCCACTGCTGCCTGCTTTTTACTTTATTGATTTAGTAAGAGAACACAAATTTTATTTCAATTATATAGGTTGCAAATATTTCATCTTCGTACCTAGTTTTTTATTTTCAAACAATACAATATTGAATTGAAGTAGTGATCATAGGAAGATTAATCTAAAAAAAATGCTTCTATTTCTCATGAGGTTTTGTTATGTACATAAGGAAATTCCTATAAAACCTTATTTTCAAGGAAATGTAGTTTGAGTGGTGAGTTTCATTAAATTTCTATGCGCCAGTTGAGTTGATCATATATTTTTTCTTTTTATCTGTTAATATGGTATATTCTGATTATTCCTTCCTGAAATAAAACCAACTTTTTCATCATACATTTCTCATGCTTACATTATGCATGGTTAGATTTAGTTTTCTGATACTATTCAGGATTTTTCTTTTCCACCTATGTTCAGGAATCAGGTTGGTCTGTAATTTTGTCAAGCTGTTAATCTTTTTGTTCTTTGTTTTTTTTTTGGTAACTGAGGTTATGCTAGCTTTACAGAATTAGTTGGGAGTATTCTCCTATTTACTTTGCCAGAAAAGTTTGATAATATTAGAATGATTTATTCCTTGAAAAAGCTGAGGACTTTCCGCCAGAGAGAATCTGTGTTTGTTTCCACTGAGGCAGGGGCACTACCCCAGGGTGCTCAGGGCCTAGTGCAGTCTTTCAGTGGCTGCATTCAATCAGCACTTTGATCTCAGGGCAGCCCTATTTTTCAGTTTGTTTACTGTTCATAGCAAGGTGCCTGCTTTGCTTTCAGCTTGTTGTTTTAGTCTTGAAGATCCTTACAACTTTAATCTCATTTTTTTGTGTGCACTAGAAAAAATATGTGTATTTGTTATTCATGCATTTTATATTTTAGTGGAAGGGTCTCTCAGAATGTCTACTTTGCCGTAATGTCAGAGAAAGATTCAGTGGTTTTAATTTAAAAATAAGTAACGTCTTGTCATGGAAGACGTACCTAGTTTAGAGTCAGATGAAGCTGGATTAAAACCTTGGATCTGTCACTTTCATTATCATGTGATTCTGAGGAAGTCTGAACTTTTCTGAGTCTGTCTCTCTTCAAATCGGGGATACTAACTCCTATGTTATATGACTGTTCAAAAGTACATAATAAAATATAACTGATACTTACTGAACACTAAGAGCCATACACACTTATAAGTACTTACAGGTATTAATTCATTTAAACTTTACAACAGCCCTATGAAGCAGTATTATTATCATCTCCCTTGCATATCTGTGTAAAATTAAACAGTGTTAGGAAATTTGTCCAAGGCCATAAAACCAGTAAGTGGAGGAGATAGGATGCAAACCTACAGTTTGACTCCATTTTTATAAAAACACTCTTATAATTTGCAGCATTAAATCAACTGAAATAACGTAAAAAGTTTGCAATAGTACCTAGCACATAATAAGTACTTTAAAATAATAGACAAATATTTATAATAACAATAACTAATAATAGAATAATTTATAAAGTGGATAAACACACAAACCCACACATGGAGTACTACTCATTAGAAGCAATGAAATACTGACACAGAGCCAGAGGGAAGATCTCAAGGGCATCATGCTACCTGAAAGAAGACAGACTCAAAAACAGCTACATGCATGATTTTATATGGCATTCTAGAAAAAGCAAAACTACTGGGAATTAGTGTTTCCAGGGCTGGGTGTGGGAAGACAGTATTGACTACAAACAGGCGTGAAGAAACTTTGCCGGCTGATGGAAATATTTCCGAGGTTGATTGTATGTTTGTCAAAATTCATAGCATTATACAACTAAGACTCATAAATTTTACTTTATGGTAGTTTTACCTCAACAAGCAAAACAAATGAAAAACAGGTAGCAATTTTTCCTCTAAAAGAGCATTTTCAAGCTATATTCATGATAAGAGTTTCATTTCTGATTAAGATACAGAGCTGTTATTATTTTTAAAATCTACTGATTAAAAAATACAGTGTATTGTTAATTGTGAACTATGTATTCATGGAA
This sequence comes from Bos taurus, assembly GCF_002263795.3. Classification (NCBI taxonomy): domain Eukaryota; kingdom Metazoa; phylum Chordata; class Mammalia; order Artiodactyla; family Bovidae; genus Bos; species Bos taurus. The sequence goes on along the minus strand of NC_037334.1, from coordinate 83,221,283 downwards.
CAGGAATAACTTCTTTCCAATCCTCTGGAAATGGAGGAAAGCAATTAAGGAAGGGGCTTGTTAGTTTCAAACTGTCAAGGGATGTTTAATACGCTTCTTAAGATTTTCTATTTCTTTATGTGCTTTAAGAAATAGATTATGAAATGCTTTCTGGCAAGAATTACTTGCTGTAAGACCAAACAAAATGTACAGTAACTACTAAAAACTCATGTTATGCAATGACAAAATTTACACTTGTCAAAGCAAAACTTCAGGAAATAAACCATATTGCAGTTCACAATGGAAGAGAGGAAAACATGATATTAGTAAAAAACACAGATTCAAAGTGGATTTTCCCATAAAAAATATTAAAGTGAAATGGCTCAAGCCTGGTTAGAAGGATTACTTAATTTATTTCAATTATACTTAAAAAATTAGAGACAGGTTCTATCATGAATAAATAAAATGAAATCTGGAGGAAAACTGCTTATTAGTAATAAGTGAATCTGGCTGAAAGCAAGTAAAGTCACAGTTTCTAAAAGTACAATAAGCTGAACTATGTGATAGCTTTGATTATGAGGCAGAAACATTTTCAGCTTCACTGCAAAAATGGAATATTGACTTTGGAATTAGGTCATAGTAGGGAGTAGAATAGGAAACATCTACATGCCAAGAAAGACCATTCTGTTCCACATCGTTCTAGGAAGCAATTTCATTAAAAGTCACTTGAAGGCTCCTCATTTTATCTGTGAAAGTAGCAAAAAGCGGGGAGAGATCTCACTGTAGTTGATTACTCAGGACCCAAGTTAATCTTGTGAGCTCCCCAAAATTCTATTTTCAAATGATTTTTAGCCTGTTTTACAAAGTGAGCTTATTTTTAAATTTAAATGGTGACCAATAGGTATATTACCTTGAGTCAGTCAAAATCTTTTTCCATCTAAAGTGACCATCTACTGTCAAACAGGTCCTAACCTTATATAGTCTTATGACTTATTACTAGAGCATACTGTATTCTTCCTAGAATAATAAAAACTGTATTTTCCTTTTCCAGTTGCACAAAAAAGCTGTAGGGATAGCAAAAGCCAAACCCATTGTGTGTGCTTTAAAAAAAAGTATTAATGCAAGCATTTTACTGTTTCTCTTTTATATCTGTAAGGTTGGGGCAAGGATAAGGCCTGTTCAGTTCAGTTCAGTCGCTCAGTTGTGTCCGACTCTTTGCGACCCCATGAATCGCAGCACGCCAGGCCTCCCTATCCATCACCATCTCCCGGAGTTCACTCAAACTTACGTCCATCGAGTTGGTGATGCCATCCAGCCATCTCATCCTCTGTCATCCCCTTTTCCTCCTGACCCCAATCCCTCCCAGCATCAGAGTCTTTTCCAATGAGTCAGCTCTTCGCATGAGGTCTGTTAACTGTTCTAAATAAATTACACAGTATCCAAGAATAATTGCAACTTTTGTAAAATTCATATCGGTATATTGGCTCATCTCAGTCTAGTTTCCCTATTATTGTCAAATGGTGGAAAGCTGAAATAATTCATTGTCTAGAAACTAGCAGACGAAATAATTTTGGAATGAGCGGCTTCAAGACTTAGGCAGATGTAGATAGAAATCAGAGAGATAGAGACAGTATACGACCATATTTTTTAACAGAGTAGCTGATGGACACAACTTATGAAAAAATCCTTGAAATTTAATGGAAAGGTATATATCTCTGTAAACAGATGATACTACCAATATACATGAAACACTTGGGTATCACACTACAAAACTAAGGGATAAGTATATTTTTTGGATAATCATAGAAATCTTTAGTTTTGCAGTAAGATGAGAAGTAAATATTGCAAAATATTTAAAACAAGTTTAATATCAGTATATGTATTGTTTCTATAGGTTACCATACCATTATACTATTATCTTAGTATCTAGCGATAGCTAATCCAGTTTCTTGGCTCTGGGAAAAGAACTAGAATCAACAGCTGCCTTTCTACTTTCACTTTTCTTGTCACCCCTGGATAATCTAATCATCCTTTGTATTATAATTATTTATCTTTCCCTTTTTCTCAAACCACTGATACCTAATGCATGTTGTAGAAAATATGCACTTGATGTATAACTTCTCTTTGTTACCATTGTCTCTACTACTTAATTCAATTTTGAAAACAGAGTTCAAAATTCATCTAGATTCTATCCAGTTTGCAAAATTTCTAAGAGTCCCCAGCACAGTATCAGGTGTTTTGTTTTAGTCATCCTCACTACTTCTATTTAATTTTTGACAAAAGAATACAGAGAAATGACCTGTCTCTACTTTTTACTTGGCTGAAAAATTTCAGGCAAAATTCTTACTAATCCAAATAAAATGAAAGAATACAAGAGAAATATTTTATTAAAATTATTGTCTTATTTTTACTATGATTTGAGTAGCTAGTGACTATTTGTATAACTAGAATAAATGATCTCTCTTCCTCCAAGTGACGAAACTACAACACTGTTGAGATGACTTTAATCAAAATTTCTATGTAATACCACTCTAAAACATAGCAATGACAGGAAATAATCATTATTCTTTATTTTTGTAACAGTGGATTATTCCTTTATTTGTAGTGTATATGATAATACTCTTTCTAAGAATGCTTCATAGCCTTAAACTCTTCTTTGATAAATATGATGACTATTTAAAATATTAAAAATAAATGCAAATTACTTTAGGGCTTAGTATTTCCTGAAATAAACTATGCATTTTAAAATATAGTTTTGTATTATAAAACTTAACGCACTTTTTTTTGTTTCGACATTTTTGCACTCCCTTCCTTGCTTGGAAAACTCTTGCAGCCTCAGCTCGGATCTTCTAAGTAGCTTTATAGAATTTGATCTGCTAGATTTAGTGCCCCATGCCTGTCTCCCACTTCCTTTCCCACACAACTCCCAGAGAGCTCCCACTTCACAATGATTATTGGTTGTGTTTGTCTGTTTTACTAAATGTTGACAATCTCAGTATATTCATTTCCGGTGACTGCTGCAACAAATCAGCACAAACTTGGTAATTAAAAACAACACATATTTACTCTTTCACAGTTCTGGAGTCCAGAAGTCCAAAATTAGTATCACTGGGCCAAAATGAAAAGGTCAGCAGGGCTCCCTCTATATACACTGGAAAAGAATCTGTTCCTTGCTTCTTTCAGTTTCTCAATGGCACCCCACTCCAGTACTTTTGCCTGGAAGATCCCATGGATGGAGGAGCCTGGTAGGCTGCAGTCCATGGGGTCACTAAGAGTCGGATACAACTGAGCGACTTCACTTTCACTTTTCACTTTCATGCATTGGAGAAGGAAATGGCAACCCACTCCAGTGTTCTTGCCTGGAGAATCCCAGGGATGGGGGAGCCTGTTGGGCTGCCGTCTATGGGGTCGCACAGAGTCGGACACGACTGAAGTGACTTAGTAGTAGTAGTAGGGAGGCAGTATTCCCTCGCTTGGAGTCACATTGTCCCAGTCTCTGCCTCCATTGTCACACTGCCTTCTCTTTTTTCTGTGTCAAATCGTCCTGGACTTCTATCTTAAAAGAATATGTGTAATTGCATTTGGGCCCACCTCAATATTCTAGGATAATTGTAAGATAATCCCACGATCTTTAACTTGATCACATCTACAGATCCTGTGCCATGCCGTATATGGTAACATTCACATCTTCTAAGGGTTAAGATATGAACATCCTAAGGGGCAATTACCCAGCCTATCACCCTTAGTAAGGGAGCAGTATCTTATTCATGTTGATATCTTCGGTCCTTAGTATTAAATATATCAGCTGGTATAAAGTAAAGGCTATATAACTTGAAGAAACAAACATACATAATTTCACTGGTTTTATCTGTATATAAAACCATGCAAAACTGTGAGTTTATAGCATTTAGTAGAATTCAGTATCAAGAAAAACTGACTAGAGGCCTTAACAGGCTACTAGTGCTACTAGTGTTATGTATATTGAATAGCTGAATGTTTCATAACATAGTATAATGCTTTATTCAATGCCTCTGCTTAGATGCTCAGTTGTGTCCAACTTTTTGTGATCCTGGTGGACTGCAGCCTGCCAGGCTTCTCTGTCCATGGGATTTTCCAGGCAAGAATACTGGAGTGAGTTGCCATTTCCTTCTCCAGAGGATCTTCCTGACCCAGGGGTCAAACCCACACTTCTTGGGTCTCCAGCATGGCAGGCGAATTCTTTACAACTAGTGCCACTTAGGAAGCCCATTCAACAACTAACAATATTCAAAAATTACGCTGACATCAAATAAGGAAAAAATTCTTCAGCCAGAAAATTTATAAATAATTAAATAACTGTTAAAAGTGAAAGCACAGAACATATAATAAGAAATAGCTTATCAGTAGGAGGAGAAAATGGTAATCTACTCCAGTATTCTTGCTGGGAAAATCCCATGGACAGAGGAGCCTGGCAGGCTACAGTCCATGGTGTCACAAAAGAGTCAGACATAACTGAACAACTAAGCACACACACGCAAGCTCATTATTTTCCTAATTAAAAAGACAATTCACATATCTGCAACTAATACCTTTTAAAGGACTGGTTTATAAATTGAACACACTAGGTAATGAATTATTAACTAACTCACAGAAGTCAATTGGATCTCTTAGAGATTGAATATAAATTGCTCTGGTGAATATATAGCTACTTTCCTAGTCTTGCGCCATTTTGGTATGACCTAGTCATGAGTAATAAGGAACAGTATCACAACACATTAAAATTTCTTTATATCTTGATCATGGATGGTAAAGGTCACGCTAGAGGAGGCAATTCTTCAGGGATCACTTCATCTCCACAATTACATTATGTGGTGTTGAAGAAGACTCTTGAGAGTCCCTTGGACTGGAAGGAGATCCAACCAGTCTATCCTAAAGGAGATCAGTCCTGGGTGTTCATTGGAAGGACTGATGCTAAAGCTGAAACTCCAGTACTTTGGCCACCTCATGCGAAGAGTTGACTCATTGGAAAAGACCCTGATGCTGGGAGGGATTGGGGGCAGGAGGAGAAGGGGACAACAGAGGATGGGATGACTGGATGGCGTCACCAACTCGATGGACATGAGTTTGAGTGAACTCCAGGAGTTGGTGATGGACAGGGAGGCTTGGCGTGCTGCGATTCATGGGGTCGCAAAGAGTCGGACATGATTCTGAGTGACTGAACTGAACTGAACTGATGTTCCTACTTGTATTTCACAATTCTAGTTAATGCCATGAAATAAGCTTTCCATACCTGGGCCTGTAAGGTAGACAGATATAACTCATCCAAATACTTTTTCTTTTTCAAATTGTTTGTATGTTTGTTCTCCAAAATGTACTTGAGATTAAAGCAGATTGAAGAATAAAAAGGTGAATATTGTTAGCCTATTAACAAATACTTAGTTACTGTTAACCTTAGTAACAAATATTTGCTGTGGCTTAACAGAACATGCCATGCTGCTGTTTGTTACTAAATTGTGTACAACTCTTTCGGACTCCATGGACTGCAGCATGCCAGGCTCTTTTGTCCTCCATTATCTCCCCAGTTTGCTCAAATTCATGTCTGTTGTGTCAATGATGCCATCCATCCATTTCATCCTCTGTCATTCCTTTTCCCTCAATCTTTCCCATCATTGGGGTCTTTTCCAATGAATCAGCTCTTCATATCAGTTGACCAAAGTATTTCAGCATCAGTCCTTGCAATGAATACTCAGGACTGATTTCCTTTAGGATGGACTGAATTGATCATCTTGCTGTCCAAGGGACCCTCAAGCATCTTCTCCAACCCCACAGTTCAAAAGCACCAATGTTTTGGCGCTCAGCCTTTATGGTCCAACTGTCACATCAGTAATGACTGCTGGAAAAACCATAGCCTTGACTATACAATCTTTCTCGGCAAAGTTTTTTCTCTTCTTTTTTATATGTTAGATCCCCTGGAGAAGGAAGTGGCTACACACTCCAGTATTCTTGCCTGGAGAATCCCATGGACAGAGGAGCCTGGTGGGCTACATTCCTTTGGGTAGCAGAGTCAGACACAACTCTGCGACCAACACTTTCACACTTTCACACACACTAGGTTTATATTCTTTCAAGGAGCAATAGTCTTTTAATTTCATGACTGCCCCGTCTACAGTGATTTTGGAGCCCAGGAAAATAAAATTTGTCACTGCTTCCACTCCCCCCTCCCCATTTGCCATGAAGTGATGGGATCGGATGCTACAATCTTAGTTTTTTGAATGCCGAGTTTCAAGCCAGCTTTTTCACTCTCCTCTTTCATTCTCATAAAGAGGCTCTTACATGCCAGGTTACCAAGAATATACTTTAAGTTTCTCTATGTTAATAATACAAATGTTTCCATGAAGAAGGACCTAAAGTCTCTAACGTCACTTACTGTTAACAGATTTGGATATTTTTTGATGTACCCTGCTATGTCATTTCAAAATATTTGATGAAATTTGTGGCATATTTTGCAACTCAAAAAAAAGAAGTGAAACTAATATAAATTTATAACAGTTATAATAGTTATAATGCTCAAAACTATTGTTTACTGAATACTGGAACAATAGGGCCTATTGAAAGCTGTTATCATCTACATTATTTGAATTACTATCTCCTTCCATTTTGGGTACTGAGAATCCAGACTATTATATATAATAATTTTACTTACAATTAGAACACTTTTGTGCAATCAAATGACTTTCTTTCACTAGACCAGGTATTATTTAAAGTGGTATTAAGGGATAATTATCAGAGTATAGGACTGTGTTGCTTTTACCCCTTTTCTGAGCAAAGAGTATGATTTATTTATCCAAAAAATAGCTTTTTAAAAACTGGTATCTATCTACTATGTGCTAAGACTATGCTCTTTAAAGGAATATGTATTAAAGCAACATTTACTAAAAGGAAAAGTCTACAGTGTTAGGAGATATTTGAAAATCAAAAGAGAGATATCTAGAGCAAAGATGTAATTAAAGATAATTAAACAATCTGATTGAGAATAAGATTTTATTTGGGGCCTTCCCCAGTGACTCAGTGGTAAAGAATTCACTGCAATGCAGGAGATGCAGAAGATTTGGGTTTGATCCCTGGGTCAGGAAGATCCCCTGGAAGAGAAAATGGCAACCCACTCCAGTATTCTTGCTGGGAAAATCCCATGGACAGAGAAGCCTGGCAGGCTACAGTCCATAGTGTGCAGAGTCAGACACAACTGAGCTACTGAACACAAGACTTTAAGATTATATTCTTGTCTAGACATAATATGTCGAGCAGTTCTTAACTCTTTAAGGTATTAGTAACAATTAAATAATATACAAAAATTAGTCTGCTTATGAAACTTAACTTTTAGTGAAAAAAGAGACAAGGAAATTAGCATATGGTATTATAAAGAGTGAAATGTTATATGGAGAAAATTTTAAGAAAGGAAGTAGATTGGAAGTGGGATGGAATTATAATATATAATTCATCAAAGATGAAGTTGAAATGTGAGCTACAGTGTGAAGGAGGAAGCAAGTGGATATGTGAAGGAAGAGCACTTAGGCTGAGGAATGCTTATGCAAAAGCAGAGCTATAACTAATGTGTTCAAAGAACACAAAGGAAGCTGGAGTGGCAGGAGCAAAGTGAGACTGAGGGAGAAGAATCGATGAGATCAGAGAGGTAAATGGGACAGATAGGTAAAAAATGGGGAGGAAAAAAGCCAACATAAATATTCTGCAGCAGTAGACTGATTACATATATCATGAGAATCATGTAAAATGAGATACTTTTGGAGTCATAAAAGAATAAGTTAGATCTAAATATGCTGGTTGGAGAAGGCAATGGCACCCCACTCCAGTACTCTTGCCTGGAAAATCCCATGGACGGAGGAGCCCAGTAGGCTGCAGTCCATGGGATAGCTAAGAGTCGGACATGACTGAGCGACTTCACTTTCACTTTTCACTGTCATGCATTGGAGAAGGAAATGGCAACCCACTCCAGTGTTCTTGCCTGGAGAATCCCAGGGATGGAGGAGCCTGATGGGCTGCCGTCTATGGGGTCGCACAGAGTCGGACACGACTGAAGCGACTTAGCAGCAGCAGCAGCAGCAAATATGCTGGTATTAAAAGATAGCAGTGTGTAATACCCTGATCCTATTTGTGTATATTAATATGTGGTCTTTAAGTCAGAAAATGCTTTCTAAAAGGATACATAGGAAATGGTTGACAGTCTTCCCTTGTGGCTCATTGGTAAAGAGTCTGCTTGCGCAATGTGGGAGACCCAGGGATCAACCCCTAGATTGGGAAGATCCTCTGGAGAAGGGAATGGCAACTCACTCCAGCATTCTTGTCTGGAAAACCCCAAAGAAAGAGGAGCCTGCAGGACCCCAATCCATGGGGTCGCAAAGAGGTGGACATGACTGAGCGACTAACACACACACAGGAAATGGCTTAATAGCAGAAACCTTTAGATAGAAGATCCAGTGGTGGAGTGAAGAATGAGAGGGGCTTTTACTTATATTTTATACTTTTCTGTACTTAAAAATAATCTCTCTATATTACTTTTATTCTAAAAAATAAGAAAAAGAGCTATTTGTATAAATGAGGCAGGGTCATTTGTTGAGAGTTGATGAATCAACTCTCATCAGCTGTTGATGTAACAGTTTTTGCCTTTTGCCCCTTGGATGCCATCTCAGCAACCTTAGATGAATTCTGCAAGTGTTCCATTTCCTAACTTCCTTTCTCAGAGCTTATTCCAACGATTTTACCAGGTCATAATAATTTTACTAAGAAAAAAATCAGTTCCTCAATTTCTTCTTGGCTACTTAGCAACTATATCAACCTTTAGCACTTTCATTTCCATAATTTCTCCATACTGACTCATGTAACAACCAACTAGAATGACATGTATGACTACATTCCTTCCTGCTTCCATCCTCCAGATAAGCTGTCCTCCATCATCCAGAGATGGATTTCCTACTCAGGGCAAGTCTCTTCTTTCAAAACTCTCTTCCCACATGATGACTCTCTGAATTCATCCAGAACTTCCAAACATAATTTATCCTGTATTAGATATAGGTACACATCAGTTCTGTTTCACGTCAAGCATATACTCTCTGAAAGAACAGGGACCAAGTCTTTCCTTTGTTTAGTATCTTCCTATTTTGACCTCATTTGATACTCCTCACACTGCAGACATTCTACTCATGTTGCTGCATTAACTGGCAAACTTATTAATTCATATTGTTTAGAAAGTACAGTTGGCCCTGGAACAATGGGGAGTGAAGGGTCATAAACCCTCTGCAGAGTCAAAATACACCCTCAAAAGCAGTTTGTCTATATCGGCCAATTCAACCAACTGCAGATTGTGTAGTATTTACTATTGAAAAAAAAATCCACAATGAAATGGACCCACATAGTTTAAAATCATGTTGTTCAAAAGTCAATTGAAATTTATTTAAAAAAAAAAAAAACATATATATAACACATCATACCCTATATATGTATGTATAACCTCAAAGCTTTTGTATGAATTCTGTGGATTTTTCTGCTAATCTTTTGTCCATTCTCTTTTTAGGATCACTTTTTACTACTACAGGAGCTGGAAAGCTAAAAACAGTATCTGTCTCCTCTGTAAAACTACTGAGATCAGGAGGGTGAAAAGGAGGCAAAGGATACCTTCTTGACTTATTTGACTGTCCCTCTCCATCTACCCCAAAGCAAAATCTTGATAGAAAATTAAGAGGTGTTTTTTTTTTTTTTCTGTAGCAGATTCCTGTGCTCATTTTTCAGTTTTATGTGTTTCAAGAGGCACTTGCGGCTGAGGTGAGGGTCAGAATACAAGTTCCAGTGACCATAAATTCACCAACGTTGAGGCCGTCAAGTGGAGGAGCTTCCTGCTAAGTGGACCAGAGTTATGGTAGTGACTTCTTGTGTTCTGATGGCAGACCGAGGTAGACCATTACAAGAAGCCCACTAGAGCCCAGCCCAGGTTTTCCAATGATTTTATAAGCACGTAATGCCTTATGTGTATTAATTTTCTGTGGGTAAATTATGACAAATTTGGTGGCTCTCACAACAGAAATTTATTCTCCTACAGTTTCGGAGCCCACAGGTCTGAAATGAGTGTTATGGGGCTCAAATTAAGGTGTTGGCAGGACTAAGCTCCCTCAAAAGCCGTAGAATAGTCCACGTTCTTGCCTTTTCCAGTGTCTAGAAATACATTTCTTGTATTCTCTGGCTTATGTCCTCTTTCTGTATGTTCAAACTCAGCACCTTAACATCTTTTTTGACTCTGCTTCCATCACATAGCCTCTTTCTCTTCTGTCTGAAATCTCCCTCTTCCTCCTCCTAAATAAGGACATTTGTAATGGCATTAGGGCACATCTGAACAATCTGGAATAATTTCCGTACCTAATTATCCTTAATTTAATTACAGCTGCAAAATTCACTTGCCCTATAAGATGACATCCCTGGGTTCCAGGGATTAGGACTTATCAGATGTCTTTCAGGACTATTATTAAGCCTACCACACCATGCCTTCCTCTTTCACATGTCACCCCATGGGGTAACACAGTCCCAGGCTCCAGACATAGGAAGCTGACATCTTGGATCGGGGATAGGAGGAAGTATTATCCTACCTGCCCCAGAAAGGAATAGAATACATGTGAAAACATGATATAAAAATAACGAAACTTTAAGTGCTGCCAGGAGGATTCTTTTCTTCTATCAACTTCCCAGATCTGGCCCATCCTTTCTATTTAGCTCTGCTTCCTGCTACTCTCCTAGATAAACCGCCTGTTAGAGTCAGTAAAACTTCTGCAAGGGACCAAATGTCCTCCCCACCTCTGCTCCTCTCACTTGTCTAGGTGGAAAGGCTTCCTCTTTCCTCTCCCTACAGCCCAGGTCTCCCTCATCATTGCAGGGACCAACAGAAAGCCTTCCCACTCCCTCAAATCTTCCCCCATCAATTCAGCTTAGAGGGGAGTTTTGAGATCTGTAATGTTGCCTTTACCACCATAAGATTTATGACTGTGTGTGGTTATCTTCACTTATGACCACATCTTTATCCCCAGAAGGAATGTAAGTTCCTGGACATCAGATCAGGAAGTGATCAGATGCGGTACATCAGTTTGCATTCACAGGTAGTTAATTATTTCTCATTTCTGGATACAGCTAAAGAAAATTCATGCTACTTATCTTAAAGATCATGTTTATCTTTTTTAAAGAGTGACTTAAAAAAAAACAGACATAACACATATAACATTGTGAGGTGTAGCGGTTTGATACATCTATTCATTAGCATAGGTCTATTTTTATATATGTATATGGAATATGTGTATTTTTCTCTAAACTTCCTATTACACAAACAATAGTTTTAAAATTCTTATTAATTTTCTGTGCTTTCTCTTTGTACTTAGACCAATAACCAACTGCAAAGAAATATAGTAGGTGGAATGTAAAAATTCCTTTTTTCCTAAATATTTAATCAATCTGTAAGAAGACCTAAAACAATTCTTTCTGTTCAAAAAGCATAGATTATAGTCCTCTAAATATTAACAAAAGTAGCTTAACAGAGCCCAGAGAAAATTTCAGTTTTGATATTTCAATGTTGTTTAATTTAATGTGATCACCATGAATAGCCACCTCAGAATGATTTGGCAGAGAGTTGATTCTTACTATTCAAGAAACAAAAAGGATGTGAAGAAGAAAGACCTTCTCACTTACCACCAGGTCCCTTGGTCCTCCAAGATATATTTAAAAATTTTTGGAGCTTCATGAAACATAGTCAGAAAAGGGTAGAATATATAATACGCTTCAGTGGACACAGAATATCCTATATGCTTCAAAAAGACTTTCTTCACAAAAGTTAAAACAGAAGGTTCAATCATTTATAATTATTTGAAAAAAGAATTTTCCATCTAGAATTCTACCTGGCTCTAGAGTCAATTCTCTGTAACACTTGCATGTAGTAAAGAGTTGAATACATAATCACAAAATGCCTCCTAGTTTTCACCTTACTTATGCAGTTCTCTCTCTCAATCTTCCTGCTATGCCCTATGTTTCTACTAAGAAAGAACTGCTTTCTGCCTCTCACACATATTTTTTGTTTCCCTATTTCTGTCCTTTTGAATCAGTCATCCTCTGTTGGGACTCTGCCTTGTTTCCACCATTCACAAACCCAGCTCTTTATCACTTCAGTAATAAAGCTTCTTGATAGTCATGACTGCCTGATAGTATTCCTTCCACCCTGGCCTATGACACCCTGCTTATAATCCTCTTAATAAATAAAAACATTCTCCTGTAGTTTTCCTAAGATATATAGCCTATTTTGCCTTAAAATATAGATTCTGTGTATTTGTTCATCCCTCAGCTAAATTATAGGTATGCTCAGGGAATACATTAAGGAAAGCTGGCAGTTCTCAGTGCTGAATATTGTGAAATCTTTCAGAACTGCTTATGGAAGGACCATCAATAGAAAAATTATCTATCCTCTACAACTCCTCCTTTGTCCCTAGATCCCAAACAACTGGCAGAAACAATGTATAACCACTTTTTAGAAACACTACTAGTTTGAATTAATAAAACTTAAAACCCCATCAGAATTCCCTGAGAACTTTTCGAATTCTTCCATTAGCAAGAAAAATGTGCTGGACTGAAATACTTTGGGGAAAAGTCTGTGTTCAATATTCACCCAAAGTGAGGCTAGAATACCTAACAGGGGGACAGGGAATGAAGGAAACTGGGCTCTCCCTCTGGTGTAGTAAAAAGCCTTGAATTCCCCAACATGAGCAATTCTGACTACTCACTCCCACAGAAATAAGGTCTGACCAAAACGTTTGAACGATGAAATATTTTAGAGTTACAAAATTTCCCTTTCTCCTTTCCCCTGTTTTGTGTGTGTGAGTTTGTGTGTGTGTGTGTTCTGTTCTCTGTTCTGTATTTTGTGCCTCACATGGGAAGAAAAGAAGCCACAAAGATGAGTCAGGATTTCCAGCCTCTGATAGAGAAACTGGCCAAGCTGAAGCAGTTCAGAGATGCAGATTCCTGTTGCCTAATCAGCCTTTTCACTGGAGTTGGGGAGGGATACTGTTGCTGTGGCTTTGCTCACACCATCCACTCTCCAGGAGTGTCATGTATTGCTGGTTTAATTTGAAAATCCTAAACCATCCAAAGTCTAAAATAACAACGGCTGGGAACTGTATGACTCCATTTCTATGACAACTCCTTCCGTTAATTATAAAATCATTTTTATTAATATAAAATCTTAAACATTCGGCACTTAAAGTCAATCTTAAGAGAAGAATCCACAATCTTAAGAGATTTACCTGATTACTTGAACGTTTTTATTAAGTTTGGCCCTGCTTTAAATTGCGACTATAAAGCCTAACATGGGAATTAAATAATCTGTGATTTCATCTACTGAAATGTTTTTCTTTTCATGGTTAAAATGAGATGAACACAGAATGACAGATTAATCTTAAATAAATTTTAAAGTGATGCCAAATTTCATGGTTTTTAATAACTACTTGGTTTCCTACTTCTTGGTCCTCATGAATATTTATTGATACATACAGATAAGCACCAACTATGCATCAGTGCATACAGGTATCACAACAACTCTTGATGAGGACCACATGCTTACTACTCACTAAGATTTTGCAACCTTCAGTAGAAAATTCACTGAACCGTACAGGGATAAAATTGGTAGGGTTAACAGTTTTTTTAGTTTTTCCTGGATAACTGATCACTAAGGAAAAATATGTTAGCTGAAAACTGGTGACATACATCCTACTTTTCTGATCTAATCAATAGAGTCTGCAGATCAAAGTTTAACACCTTCATGTGATCATCCTGAGAATCAGTTCTCACTGTTGCAATCCTGAGAGATTACTTTGAAATTCCTTGGACACATTTTAAAAATATTAATACTTAAATCCTCTTTCTCTCTTTTAATTAATTCTGCTAGAATTATTAATTATTATGGTTTTGTATAATTAAGCTGTAGTTATAGTCAGAAAGGATAGTAAAAAGAGGTGGTCCCTTGACCTCGGTCAATAAAGTGCAATTGATGATGCTCTGAAATCTCTGAGTAATCTAGAAAAAGACCTTTTATTGCTGTGTCCCTCCTTTGCTTTGTAAAGTGGCAACAACTTTACAAAGGGTAAAATAATATAAAGGATAATAATGATACAAATATATGGGAAATAGATGAAAGTAGGTTATAACATAAATCAGAATGATATGTTAATAGTACAGAAGCCCCTCCAGGTGAATACTTTACAATTTTATTTGGATACACATCTCCCAATGAAATGGATGGAAAAGTTGCTGTTAATAGGGAAGCTAAATTATGATGAATCCCTTCTTGCAGAACATGTTGCTTAATGAACTTTGATCTTCCTTGGAAACTCTGGGTTATTTTTTCCCAGAATACTGAAACAAAACAAAGTGAAAGTCACTCAGTCATGTTCAACTCTTTGCGACCCCCATGGACTATACAGTCCATGCAATTTTTCAGGCCAGAATACTGGAGTGAGTAGCCTTTCCCTTCTCCAAGGGTTCTTCCCAACCCAGGGATCGAACCCACATCTCCCACCTTTAGGCAGATTCTTTACTAGCTGAGTTACAAGGGAAACCAAGAATAAACAACTTTTAAAAACATATTATATTAAACTTATAAAAAATATTATATTAATATTAAAACTATAATCTATAAGGTATACTTCAGTTTAGTTCAGTCCTCAGTCATGTCCGATTCTTTGCGACCCCATGGACTGCAGCACACCAGGCTTCCCTGTTCATCACCAACTCCCAGAGCATACTCAAACCCATGTCCATTGAGTCAGTGATGCCATCCAACCATATCATCCTCTGTCATCCCCTTCTCCTCTCGTCTTTAATCTTTCCCAGCATCAGGGTCTTTTCAAATGAATCAGTTCTTTGCATCAGGTAGCCAAAATATTGGAGTTTCAGCTTCAGCAGTCAGTCCTTCCAAAGAATATTCGGGACTGATTTCCTTTAGGATGGACTGGTTGGATCTCCTTGCCACCCAAGGGACTCTCAAGAGTCTTCTCCAACACCACAGTTCAAAGGCATCAATTGCTTGGCATTCAGCTTTCTTTATAGTCCAGCTCTCACATCCATACATGACTACTGGAAAAACCATACCTTTGACTAGATGGACCTTTGTTGGCAAAGTAATATCTCTGCTTTTTAATATGCTGTCTAGGTTGGTCATAACTTTCCTTTCAAGGAGTAGGCATCTTTTAATTTCATGGCTGTAGTCACCATCTGCAGTGATTTTGGAGCCTCTAAAAATAAAGTCTGTCACTGTTTCCATTGTTTCCTTATCTATTTGCCATGAAGTGATGGGACCAGATGCCATGATCTTAGTTTTCTGAATGTTGAGCTTTAAGCCAACTTTTTCACT
Source organism: Bos taurus (assembly GCF_002263795.3). Lineage (NCBI taxonomy): Eukaryota > Metazoa > Chordata > Mammalia > Artiodactyla > Bovidae > Bos > Bos taurus. The sequence continues at coordinate 83,205,883 of NC_037334.1, read as the reverse complement.
CTCCTCTTTCACTTTCATCAAGACGCTCTTTAGTTCTTCTTCACTTTCTGCCATAAGGATGGCATCATCTGCATATCTAAGGTTATTGATATTTCTCCTGGAAATCTTGATTCTGAGCATTTCTAATGCATATAAGTTATACAAGCAGGGTGACAATATACAGCCTTGATGTACTCCTTTCCCGATTTGGAACCAGTCTGTTGTTCCATGTCCAGTTCTATTGCTTCCTGACCTGCATACAGATTTCTCAAGAGGCAGGTAAGGTGGTCTGGTATTCCCATCTCTTTAAGAATTTTCCACAGTTTGTTGTGATCCACACAGTCAAAGGCTTTGGCACAGTCAATAAAGCAGATGTTTTTCTGGAACTCTCTTGCTTTTTCCATGATCCAACGGATGTTGGCAATTTGATCTATGGTTCCTCTGCCTTTTCTAAATCCAGCTTGAACATCTGGAAGTTCACGGTTCATGTACTGTTGAAATCTGGTTTGAAGACTTTTGAGCACTACTTTGCTAGTGTGTGAGATGAGTGCAACTGTGAGGTAGTTTGAACATTGTTTGGCATTGCCTTTCTTAGGGATTAGAATGAATCTTTTCCACAAACCTTACCAGTTTGTGGCCACTGCTGAGTTTTCCAAATTTGCTGGCATATTGAGTGCAACACTTTCACAGCATCAACTTTTAGGATTTAAAATAGCTCAACTGGAATTCCATCACCTCCACTAGCTTTGTTTGTAGTGATGCTTCCTAAGGCCCACTTGACTTCACAATCCAAGATGTCTGGCTCTAGGTGACTGATCACACCATCATGATTATCTTGGTCACGAAGATCTTTTTGTATATTTCTTCTGTGTATTCTTGCCACCTCTTCTTATCTGCTTCTCTTAGGTCCATACCATTTCTGTCCTTTATTTGTGCCCATCTTTGCATGAAATGTTCCCTTGGTATCTCTAAATTTCTTGAAGAGATCTCTAGTCTTTCCCATTCTGTTGTTTTTCTCTATTTCTTTGCATTGATCACTGAGGAGGGCTTTCTTATGTCTCCTTGCTATTCTTTGGAATTCTGCATTCAAATGGGTATATGTTTCCTTTTTCCTTTGCCTGTTGCTTCTCTTCTTTTTTCAGCTATTTGTAAGACCTCCTCAGACAACCATTTTGCATTTTTTCGTGTCTTTTTCTTGGGGATGGTCTTGATCACTGCCTCCTGTAGCAAGTTATGAACCTGTGTCCATAGTTCTTTAGGCACTCTGTCTATCAGATCTAATCCCTTGAATTTATTTGTCACCTCCACTGTATAACTGTAAGGGATTTGGTTTAGGTCATACCTGAATGGTCTAGTGGTTTTCCCTACTTTCTTCAATTTAAGTCTGAATTTGGCAATAAGGAGTCCATGATCTGAGCCACAGTCCACTTCTGGTCTTGTTTTTGCCGACTGTATAGAGCTTCTCCATCTTTGGCTTCAAAGAATATAATCAATCTGATTTCGGTGTTGACCATCTGGTGATGTCCAGGTGTTGAGTCTTCTCTTGTGTTGTTGGAAGAGGGTGTTTGCTATGACCGGTGTGTTCTCTTGGCAGAACTCTATTAGCCTTTGCCCTGCTTCATTCTGTAGTCCAAGGCCAAATTTGGCTGTTACTCCAAGTGTTCCTTGACTTCCTACTTTTGCATTCCAGTCCCCTATAGTGAAAAGGTTACCTTTTTGGGGTGTTAGTTGTAGAAGGTCTTACAGGTCTTCATAGAACCATTCAACTTCAACTTCTTCAGCATTACTTGTCAGAGCATAGACTTGGGTTACTGTGATACTGAATGGTTTGCCTTGGAAATGAACAGAGATCATTCTGCCATTTTTGAGATTGCATCCAAGTACTGCATTTCAGACTCATTTGTTGACTATGATGGTTACTCCATTTCTTCTAAGGCATTCTTGCCCACAGTAGTAGATATAATGGTCATCTGAGTTAAAGTCCCCCATTCCAGTCCTTTTGAGTTCGCTGATTCCTAAAATGTCAGTGTTCACTCTTGCCACCTCCTGTTTGACCACTTTCAATTTGCCTTGATTCATGGATCTAACATTCCAGGTTCCTATGCCATTATTGCTCTTTACAGCATCGAACTTTAGTTTCATCACCAGTTACATCCACCACTTGGTGTTGGTTTTGCTTTGGCTCCATCTCTTCATTCTTCTGGTGTTATTTCTCCACTGATCTCCAGTAGCATATCGGGCAACTACCAACCTACTAAAGATGGCAAGTTCATCTTTCAGTATCTTATCTTTTTACCTTTTTATATTTTTCATGGTATTCTCAAGGCAAGAATACTGAAGCGGTTTGCCATTTCCTTCTCCAGTGGACCACGCTCTGTCACAAGTCTTCCACAGTGACCTGTCTCTCTTGGGTGGCCCTACACGTCATGGCTCATAGTTTCATTGAGTTAGACAAGGCTATGGTCCATGTGATCAGTTTGCTTAGTTTTCAATGATTGTTTTCATTTGTCTGGAGAAGTATAAGAGACCTTATGGAAGCTTCCTTATAGGATAGACTGACTGGTGGTGGTGAGTGGGGGGGAAGGAGGACTGGATTTTGTTTTGATGGGTGGGGCCATGCTCAGTAAATCTTTAATCCAATTTTCCTTTGATGGGCGGGGCTGTGTTCCCTCCCTGTTGTTTGACCTGAGGCCAACCCATGGTGGAGACAATAAAGATAATGGCGACTTCCTTCAAAGGTCCCATGCATGCATTCTTCACTCAGTGCTCTCAACTGTGCAGCAGCCCACCACCAACCCACGCCTCTGCCAGAGACTCCTGGATACCCACAGACAAGTGTATGTCAGTCTCCTGTGGGGTCACGGCTCCATTCCCCTGGGTCCTCATTCACACAGGTTTTGTTTGTGCCCTCCAAGAGTCTGTTTCCCAGTCCTGTGTAAGTTCTGGTGGTTCTATGGTGAGGTAAATGGTGACCTCTTCCAAGAGGGCTTGTGCTATACCCAGGTCTACTGCACCCAGATCCCCTGCCCCTGTCCACTGCTGACCTGCACCTCTGCAGAAGACACTCAAACACAGTTCTGTCTCAGTCTCTGTGGGGTCTCTGGGTCCTGGTGCGCACAGGTATGTTTGAGCCCTCTGAGTGTCTCTGGCAAGTATGGTGATTGATTCTTAATGTGAAAGACAGTAGGGGAACCCTCCTACTGTCTTTCTGGGGCTTCTCCTTTGCCCTTGGATGTGGAGTACCTCCTCGAAGTCATTCCAGCACTGTGCAGCCACCACTCTAGTGCACTTACTCATTTAATCAAATTATAGATATGCATGTCTTGTGAGTGCAATTTTCTATTTCTTTTATGACCTTATCTAAGAACATTTTGTATTGCTTATTTTCTAAAATAGTCTTACACTGATTGCTTTATCTTAATTCACTATCCTATACTTGAGAGCAGGTTATATGTGTATAATTTTAGTTAGCAACAATTTTTTGTTGCTGTAGACATGTATCATAACAGTTATGGTAACAAAAGCCATATTTACAGAGTAAACCTTTTTTTCCAGGATAGACTGAATTACAGAGTAATTCACTCTATAGTATTTTGTTAATTTTTGAATAGGTAATATATACTTGGTACAAAATTTAAAGGTACACAATGATACACAAGAAATAGATCTTACCCCTTCAGCCAATAATTACCTCTAGGAACTAACTAGTATTATCAATTTTTTAGCTCCATTTCCACAGATAATTCTAACAAAAGTGAGTTTTAAATGTTTTCAGATTTATATATCAACCTAGTCTAAGTTGATGTGGCATGCCATGATATGGTATAGGACAATTTTCCAGAGAGTGATTTTCAGAATATGAGTCCTTCAAAATGTCCTATCTCAAAGAGTTCTGTTACCAAATCATTTTGGGTGACACAACATACTCTTAATTCCATTTTGAAATTTACATTATGTATCTTAAGGAGTCTGAGGTTTTCAGGCAAGAAATATGTTTTCTTACTTTGTTTAACTTAGCACTTTCCAAACTGACTTTACAACAGGACACTTTTTACCTCCCTTCCCCTCAAGAACACTAATAAGCAGCATGTTAAATTAATTTATATTAGGTAGAACTGAAGAATGCTGAGTAAACACTTCAGTTCAGTTCAGCTGCTCAGTCGTGTCCGACTCTTTGCAACCCCATGAATCACAGCACGCCAGGCCTCCCTGTCCATCACCAACTCCCGGAGTTCACTCAGACTCACGTCCATTGAGTCAGTGAAGCCATCCAGCCATCTCATCAGTTGATAATAATGTATCAGTATCGGTGTATTCCCTGAAACAAATGTATTACACTGAAGTATCATGTGACTCATAGGGGAAGCTGAGTGTGTTGCACATGGGAATACTTTGTACAGCTGTCTCAATTTTTCTGTAAATCTAAATTAAAATTCTTCTAAAAAATAAAGACCATTATTAAAAAAGTTAATTTGGGAACTGCATATGGGACATGAAATAACACTGAGAGTTAAGAAATCTAATTTCTAGATATCAATTCATGTGAAAACAGTTTATGTGAAATTTTTATAGCAACGAAGCAAAGGTTAATTTTCTCTAGAGATTATCTAAATGACTATACATTTGGGAGTGTACCCAACTCTTGATTATATGATAGAAGATAAACTAAAGTAATAATTAATCATAAAGAATGTATTTGTGAAGAAATGAAATTACTATGAATAAAATATCTATATAGTAAAAGATAACCTGTTTAGTAATGAACAGATGATATGGAGCTGTCGAAGCACCCTGTCCCTCAGCTCATACCTGTGGGGTACAGGCAGATCTCAAAGATATTGTGGACTGGGGTCAAGACTGCTACAATAAAGCAAATATTGAGTCACGCAAATTCTTTTGGTTTCCCAGTGCATATAAAAGTGTCTTTACTCTATATCATAGTCTATTAAGTGTGCAACAACATTAGGTCTAGAAAATGCATATACCTAAGTTAAAAAAAAAAATTGTTTATTTCTAAAAAGAAAATTGCTTGGAGAAGGAAATGGCAACCCACTCCAGTATCCTTGCCTGGAGATCTCATGGACAGAGGAGCCTGGTGGACTGCAGTCCATGGGGTCACAAAGAGTCGGGCACGACTGAGCGACTAACACATACACACACAGCGGACTATCATTCAGCATTAGTGACACATGGTATCAATGGGTGAAGCTCAAAGACACTAACCCAAGGGAAATAAGCCATCACAAAAGGACAAATACGGTAGGATTCCACCTACATGAGGTACTGAGCGTAGCTGAATTCACAGAAAGTGGGATGGCAGTTGTCAGGCAGATTAGGGGAGGAGGAGATGCAGAGTTAGTGCCTAATAGGTTAGAGCTTCAGTTGGGGAAGGTGAAAAATTCCTAAAAAAAGAGAAAATTGCTAAACATCATCTGAGACTTCAAGTGAGTTTTAATCTTTTTGCTGGTAGATGATCTTGCTTCAGCATTGATGGCTGCTGACTGATCAGGGTGGTGGTTGCTGAAGTCTGGGATGGCTGTGGCTATTTCTTAAAATAAGACATCAATGAGGTGTGCCACATCAACTGACTCTTCCTTTTATGAATAATTTTTCTATAGTATACAATTCTGTTTGGTACCAGAGTAGAACTGCTTTCAATATTGGAATCAATCCTCTCAAACCCTGACATAGCTTTTTAAAATAAGTTTATATAATTATTCTAAATTCTTTGTTGTCATTTCAACAACCTTCACAGCATCATAACAGGCTTAGATTCTATCTCAAGAAAACACTTTCTTTGTTCATCCATAATAAGCAACTCCTCATCCATTCAAGTCTTATCATAAGATTGCAACAATTTAGTCACATTTTCTACTTCTAATTCTAGCTCTCTTGCTGTTTCCACCACATCTGCAGTTGCCTCCTCCACTGTTTTTTAACTCCACAAAGTCATCTATGAGAGTTGGAATCAACCAATTCCAACTCCTACGAATGTTGGTATTTTGACATCTTTCCGTGAAATCATAAATGTGCTTAAAGGCATCTAGAACGGTGAATCCCTTCTAGGTTTGCAATTTTCTTTGCCTAGATACATCAGAGGAATCATTCTTTATGGCAGCTATAGCCTTATGAAATGTGTTTCTTAAATAAGAGTCTTGAAAGTAAAAATGTCTCCTTGATCCATTGGCGCAGAATGGGTGTTTTGTTAGCAGGCATGAAAACATTAATCTCATTGTACATTTCCATCAGATTTCTTGAATGACCAGAAGCATTGCCAATGGGCAGTAATATTTTAAAAGCAATCTTTTTCTGAGCAGTAGGTCTTAAGAGTGGGCTTAAAATATTCAGTAAACCATGCAGTCAATAAATATGCCATTATCCAGGCTTTGTTGTCCCATTTACAGAGCACAGAGTAGATTTAGCGTAATTCCAAAGGTCCCAGTATTTTCAGAATGGTAAATGAGCATTTGTTGCAAGTTAAAGTTACCAGCTACATCAACCTCTGCCTAACAAGAGTACCTTTGAAGAGTACCTTTCAAGCTTTGAAGCCAGGTATTGACTTCTCCTCTCTAGCTATGAAAGTCAAAGGAGCATATTCTTCCAGTATATGGCTGTTTTGTATACAATTGAAAATCTGTTGTTTAGTGCACCTACCTTCATTAATGATCTTAGCAAGATCTACTGTATAACTTGCTGCAACTTCTACATCAGCATCTGTGTTTCACCTTGCATGTTTATGTTATGTAGATGGCTTTTTCCCTTCAACCTCATAAAGCAACCTCTGTTAGCTTCCAACTTTTCTTCCACATTTTCCTCACTCTCTCAGCCTTCAAAGAATTGAAGAGAGTTAGGTCCTTGCTCTGGATTAAGCTTTGGCTTAAGGGAATGTTGTGGCTTGTTTGATCTATCCAGACCATGAAAACCTTCTCTGTATCAGCAATAATGTTGTTTTGCTTTCTTATCTTTCATGTGTTTACTGGAGTAGTGATTTTAATTTCCTTCAGGAACTTAGCCTCTTTGCATTCACAACCTGGCTAATTGTTTGTTATAGGAAGCTCACCTATCAGCCTATCTCTGTTTTTCATAAGCCTTCCTTACATGTCCTTCTGACATGTCTTTCCTTAAAGGGAAAAAGCTTAATCATTTCTAGCTTCTGATTTCAAGTGAGATATGTGAGACTCTTTCTTTCACTTGAACACTTAGAGGCCATTGGAGGATTATTAACTGGCCAAATTTCAACATTGTATTGTATCTCAGGAAACAAGGAGGCATAAGGAGAAGGAGAAAGATTAGAGAATGACTGGTTGGTGGAACAGTGGGAATGCACACAATATTTATTGGTTAGGTTTGCTGTGTTACGTAGGAATGTTTCATGGCATAACAAAACAACTACTACAATAACATCAAAGATCACTGATCATAGATTACTGCAATAAATATAATAAAAATGAAAAAATTTGAAATATTCCCAGAATTACCAAAATGTGAAATGGAGTCATGATAGGAGAAAATGCTATTGAAAAATGATTTGTTTGACACATTGTTGCCATAAAATTTCAATTTATTTAAAAAAAAAAATGAAATACCTGAGAAGTGCAATAAGTGAATCTCAATAAAACAATGTATGCCTGTATTCTAACACTGCAGAGCAAAAATTTTGGGTGAACCTCTAATTAAGGGTAGTAATGAAAGAGAAATGAGGCATGTGTCTGCTTAATCCCAGACTCATAAATACAAGGATCTTTACTATGAAGTTGTTTAACAGCCCAGTAATTTTTGGCAGATGGCCTTAAATCAAAGTACTTGTAATATTTTTACACTTTTGGGTAATATCTGTGGACTGTCAAACTACTGTATTATTAAATAAATTATTTTGTGTCATATTGTTATTGGTTTCATGCTGCTACTGCTAAGTCGCTTCAGTCGTGTCCGACTCTGTGCGACCCCATAGATGGCAGCCCACCAAGCTCCCCCATCCCTGGGATTCTCCAGGCAAGAACACTGGAGTGGGTTGCCATTTCCTTCCCCAATGCATCAAAGTGAAAAGTTAAAGTGAAGTCGCTCAGTCGTGTCCGACTCTAAGCGATCCCATGGACTGCAGCCTACCAGGCTCCTCTGTCCATGGGATTTTCCAGGCAAGAGTACTGGAGTGGGGTGCCATTGCCTTTTGTTTCAATGATGATTCTGAGTAACTGTGGTTTCCTTTCTATCTGTTCATCACCCCATTTATGCCAGTTAATCAAGGGTTGACTGTAGTTGAGTTCAATGTAACTAGTTTTACTATAGTCTCAAGTTGTTTCCTGATTTGCCATGCGTCATCTGCAAATATTATCAAATTTTTTCCTAATTATATTTGTAACCATTTTTTGAATTGAAATTGTACTCATTTGAATCATTACCTCAAATCCTTCATTCTTAAGTAGTTTATACCACATAATATTAACTAAATATAAGTAGGCAATGTGGTGTTCTTCGTCTCTCTAATTGAATTTTCTATTGTGCTTTTTTTTTTTTTTTTGGCTAGGTTTTTTGCTAGATTATACTTGACTTTCCCAAGTTATTGCAGTATACAATTGAAGTTATTTTAACTGACCCAGTTTTTAAGATTTGTCATGAAAGAAAACTGTCTTTTTTATAATTTACAAGTATAGTAAATTATTCCTGTTATTCTACATATTTTCCTTATACTTTATTATAATACTGCTACAATTATAATCAAAGCTTTCTTAAAAGAATATTTAGTAACTAACCAACAAACCAACATGTATGTGATATCTCCTACACTATGTAGTTGAAACCTTTCCCCACACACAAATTTAACAAATAACTTTAATTTTCCCTTACTGTTAGGAAATGGCAACCCACTCCAGTATTCTTGCCTGGAGAATGCCATGGACAGAGGAGCCTGGCAGCTACAGTCCATGGGGTGGCAACGAGTCAGCTGAGACTGAGCACACACACCAGCAATATAGATAAAGCATGGACTTTAGATCGTTACTACCTAGGTTTGAGTCCTTGTTAGCCCACTTATTATCTGTGATTCTCTGTGTCTCGGTCTTCTTATATACAGTTAGCATTTTTATCCCCATTTTATATATGACAGGGGTTTCCCTGGTGACTCAGACAGTGAAGAATCCGCCTGCAATTCTAGAGATCCAGGTTCGATCCCTGAATTGGAAAGATTCCTTTGAGAAGAAAATGTTGTCATTATTCCTTCCATTATTTTTTGTTGGTAGTATTATTTTTCACCCTCCCAAGAGCTCTTATGAGCTATTTCTCCTTGAATTAGGTCTTCCATAATTTGTTTTCTATTAAAGATGAAATTTACTTGTCACAGTAAGCTGCTTTAGAGCCAGCTGGTTAACTTTACCCATTAAGTTATTCTACTTATACCTTTAGTAGAAATCTTGCTAAATTTTAGCTTCTGAATTTGAAAGCTTAGGTGTCTGCATATCTCTTGCTTAAAAGAACTAAACATGCTTGAGAGTGTGTGTGTGTACATTATTACATGGTGGTTTGGTCACTAAGATGTGTCCGAGACTTGAAACCCCATGGACTGTAGCCCACCAGGCTCCTCTGTCCATGGGACTTCCCAGGCAAGAATACTGGAGTGGGTTGCCATTTCCATCTCCAGGGACTCTTCCCAACCCAGGGATTGAACCCGGGTCTCCAGCATTGCAGGCAGATTCTTTACCGACTGAGCTATGAGGGAAGCCCCACATTTTTACATACATTTGTTTTTTACTTAATAGCATCAGAGAACTGATACAGTACTAAGGAAATTATTAGAATAAAAGCTAAAGGAAGGCAGGATCGTAGAGAGATAAAATCACTACATTTTTTTTTTTTTTTATTTGCCTAAAGACATTTACTGGAACTTAGTGAACTTAAACTGCAGTTTTCACACAATTGTGGGATACAGCGGGATAGAGACAAATCTTAGGGCTTGCCCAAAGAGGAGACCCTCCCTCATAAAGGTCATGAAAGATTCATTTAGTAACCACAAGCCTACGCTTGGGTATATTTGCAGCTCAAATTAATGTGATTTAGGAAGGCAATGGCACCCCACTCCAGTACTCTTGCCTGGAAAATCCCATGGACGGAGGAGCCTGGTAGGCTGAAGTCCATGGGGTTGCTGAGGGTCGGACACGACTGAGCGACTTCACTTTCACTTTTCACTTTTCACTTTCCTGCATTGGAGCAGGAAATGGCAACCCACTCCAGTGGGAACATTCTCCTGTTCTTGCCTGGAGAATCCTAGGGATGGGGGAGCCTGGTGGGCTGCCGTCTATGGGGTCACACAGAGTTGGACACGACTGAAGTGACTTAGCAGCAGTAGCAGCAGGTGGTTTAAAAATTCTCAATGGTGAATGCGTTATATACTGTGGTAACCCTTTCACAATATCATCATGCTATACACTCTAAATACATTACACTTTCACTTGTCAATTATATCTCATTAAAACTGAAAAATAAACAAACAAGAAAATCTCAAACCAGGTAATTTAAAATAGTTGAAGACCATTAGTGCCCCTATGTGGCAGAAGCAATGACAAATATTTTGCAGAGAAAACACCTTTACACTAGGTCTCAAAGAATTCCTACAAGTAATTTTCTAAGAAAAAAAAAAAAAGAGTAACACACAGTAAAAAATTACTTCACTCATAAGAAAATAAGGCTTATGAATAAGAACAGAAGAAACAACAGAAATCGGTTGTGGAGATTTCAAATATTATGAAAACAATAAAATAACAATGCTTACTACATTTCAAAAATAAAAGATACTCAAGAACAGTAACAGGAAACTATAAACAATGATAAAGCATATCTGGAGAGAAACACACACAATTTCTAGAAATAAAAATATAATATCTGAAATTATTCAGTGACCAAGCTTAAGAGATTAGCCTTTTATATATGAAGAGAGAACTAGTAACCTAAAATATGACTAGAAGGAACTATGTGGAATTCAGCATGGAAAGTCAAATAAAGGTAACGAGACATAGAAAATAGAGTGTGATGGCCTAACCTAAGCATGATTTGAGCATCAAAAGAAAGGGACAGAGAGAATAAAATAGAAGAGATATCTGAAGAAATAAAGATTGAGTAATTTTCAGAACCAATGAAAGTGATCAATTATTTCCCTTAGAAATCACAAATCACAAGCAAAATGACCAAAAAGAAATTTACATTTGGATGCATAAGAGTGAAACTTTAGAATACCAAAGACAAAGCGGTAATCTTACAAGTAGCCAGTCAGAAAAGGCAGATTCCTCCCAAGGAGTGATTGTGGGAATGCCAAGAAATGCTCAGTTTCCTATGAAATCAAATATGTAGTGTGTTCAAAGAAAATAACTACTAACCCAAAGTCTAGCTTCAGTAGAATTTTTTCAAGAGCACAAGTTATATAAGGACATTTTCCAACCAACTAAACTGAGAAGTTTGCCTCTAGTAGAGTATCATTGCTTGGAGAAAGAAGTGGCAACCCACTCCAGTATTCTTGCCTGGAAAATCCCATGGACAGAGGAGCCCGACAGGCTACAGTCCATGGAGTTGCAAGAGCCGGACATGACTTAGCGACTAAACCAACCACCAGAGTATCATTAAAGGAAATTCTGAAAAATGTATTTCAGATAAATTGAAAATAATCCCAGACAGCTGTTTTAAATGCAAGTTGTAAATCCAAGTAGGAAAAAAAAAAAAAAAAAAAACCAGTGAAAGTTATACATTTGTAGATAAATTTAAATGATTTAAATGAGCACTGGCTATATATACAAACTAATAATGAGAATGTCCTTTAAAAAAAGACTTAAAGTGTCCCCAAATATGCAAAAATAAGGTTAACTTTGTGGGATTTCGGGATTAAAGGAATTTAAGGGAATTAAAGTTTAAAGGAATTAAAGTGTTCCAAATACTGAGTTCTCTAAAGGGAGCAAAAGTATACTTGATTGACTTTTACAGTTTCATAAGTTAAGAAAACATGTTGGAATTGTAGCTACTAAAAGAACAGAAACAGTGTATTTCCCACAAACAGTAAAAAGACAAAAACTATCAGATGAGATAAAAAACAAAAGCAAAAAATGCAGTTAAATGCAGTTCATCAGAGAGGTTTCCAAAAGGTAAGGATACAAAAAGGTAGAAAGTAGAAAAGACGGAAACATATATATACCAGGTAAATCCTAAAAAAAAGAAACCTCCCGTGGCTATATTAATATCTCTTATTGAGATGAAGAACATTACTAGAAATAATGAGAGTGATTTGATAATAAAAAATTTCATTTTTCAGAAATATTAAACTATTTTATCTAATAATATAGCCACAGATTGTCAACTACAATGAAATATAGACAAGCTTTTTATAGTTCAGCTCAGTTCAGTTGCTCAGTCATGTCCGACTCTTTGCAATCCCATGGACTGCGGAATGCCAGGCCTCCCTGTCCATCACCAACTCCTAGAGTTTACTCAAACTCATGTCTAATTGGGTCGGTGATGCCATCCAACTATCTCATCCTCTGTTGTCTCCTTCTCCTCCTGTCTTCAATCTTTCCCAGCATCAGGGTCTTTTCTAAGGAGTTAGATCTTCACATCAGGTGGCCAAAGTATTGGAGCTTCAGCTTCAGTATCAGTCTTTCCAATGAACGTTCAAGACTGATTTCCTTCAGGATTGACTGGTTTGATCTCCTTGCAGTCAAAGGACTCCCAAGAGTCTTCTCCAACACCACAGTTCAAAAGCATCAATTCTCCCTGCTTAGCTTTCTTTATAGTCCAACTCTCAAATCCATACATGACGACTGGAAAAACTGCAGCCTTGACTAGATGGACCTTTGTTGACAAAGTAATGTCTCTGTTTTTTAATATGCTGTCTAGGTTCGTCATAAGTTTTCTTCCAAGGAGTAAGCGTCTTTTAATTTCATGGCTGCAGTCACCATGAAGTCACCATGCAATCATCTGTAGTGATTTTGGAGCCTCCCCATAATAAAGTCTGTCACTGCTTCCCCATCTACTTGCCATGAAATGATAGGACCAGATGCCATGATCTTAGTTTTCTGAATGTTGAGCTTTAAGCCAACTTTTTCACTCTCCTCTTTCATCAAGAGGCTCTTTAGTTCCTCCTCACTTTCTGCCATAGGGTGGTATCATCTGCATATCTGAGGTTATTAATATTTCTCCCAGCAGTCTTGATTCCAGCTTGTGCTTCCTCCAGCCCAGCGTTTCTCATGATGTACTCTGCATATAAATTAAATAAGCAGAGTGACAAAATACAGCCTTGATATACTCCTTTTCCTATTTGGAACCAGTCTGTTTTTCCATGTCCAGTTGTTATAGTAGTGAAGGATTTTAATGCAGCTCTTTTTAGGAAAATGGATGTGGATATAGATTTTAATATGAAAATTAACAAATCTGATCTACCAGACATATAAAGAACACTTTACCAAACAAATGCAAATGCAGACATATTGTTTTCTAGCACATATAGGACATTTATGGGACCATAAGAAAATTTTCAACAAACTTCAAAGGACTGAATTCATATGGTATGTAACCTAAACTTTGCCACTTACTAGTTTTATGACATTGTTGAAGTTCTTTAGCCTTTCTGAGCTTCAATCTCTTAACTTCAAAATGGGGCAACAATGGTATACACAAGAGAATCTTACAAACAATGAGAGGTTGTTTGGATTTTAAAATAATGAATTTAAACAAGGAAAGGCATGATTAGATATGTTTTATAAAGATCATTTTGGCAGCAAGACCGAGAATGGCTTTAGAGAAAGGGGCAACTAGAAAGAGATATGTTAGGAAGAAATTATAATACATCATGTAAAATGCAGGGCTGGATAAAGCACAAACTGGAATCAAGATTGATGGGAGAAATATCAATAATCTCAGATACACAGATGACACTATCCTTATGGCAGAAAGTGAGAAACAACTAAAGAGACTCTTGATGAAAGTGAAAAAGGAGAGTGAAAAAGTTTGCTTAAAACTCAACATTCAAAAAATGAAGATCATGGCACCCAGTCCCATCACTTCATGGCAAATGGATGGGGAAACAGTGAGAGACTTTATTTTTTTGGCCTCCAAAATCACCTCAGATGGTGACTGCAGCCATGAAATTAAAAGATGCTTGCTCCTTGGAAGAAAAGCTATGACCAACCTAGACAGCAAATTAAAAAACAGAGACGTTACTTTACCAACAAAGGTCCATCTAGTCAAAGCTATGGTTTTTCCAGTAGTCACGTGAGAGCTGGACTATAAAGAAAGCTGTGTGCCGAAGAATTGATGCTTTTGAACTGTTGTGTTGAAGACTCTTGAGAGTCCCTTGGACAACAAGGAGATCCAACCAGTCAATTCTGAAGGAAATCAGTCTTGAATGTTCATTGGAAGGAGTGATGCTGAAGCTGAAACTCCAATACTCTGGCCACCTGATGCGAAGAAGCTAATTACTGGAAAAGACCCTGATATTCGGATAGATTGAAGGCGGGAAGAGAAGGGGATGACAGAGGATGAGATGGTTGGATGGCATCACTGACTAATGGACATGAGTTTCATAGGCTCCAGGAGTTGGGACGAACAGGGAAGCCTGGCGTGCTACAGTCAATAGGGGCGCAAAGAGCTGGACACAACTGAGCGACTGAACTGAACTGAACTGATAATACATCAGATGAGAAATAATGTGGACTTGAAGAGCACATCAAAGGACATATCTTCACAAATATCTATCTTCCTATTTATAATTTCAGTCCCAAAGAGAACTAACAGAAACTAGGTCTACTAAATGTATAACTAGTACTTTAAAATTCTTTGGTGAATAACAGAATGTTAAAGCACATAATTTTTCATTCATTAAAAAGAGAGAATATAAGGGGCAATCTTCAAGGCAAATGTCTTTGTGACATAAAAAAATGCAACTGAGTTATGGTATCCTTTATATATATCTATGTATATACATATATATATATACACACACACACATATATATTACAGAGATACAGGTACAGATTTATTTTTTAATTAAGTCTATTTTCAAAGTATTCTCTTTTTTCATTCTTTAATATTGTCTAAAGTTTAATAATTCTCACTGTTAGGTACTTCTTCACAGCCAATCCCCTAAAGCAAAGACACTGCATATTTCTGTTACCTGCTATTAACAGATACTTAAACTACTTGCATATTAGTGTATTCATTAAATAGTCTTATAAAACTCAAGGTAAAATATTTCTACACATAGATTTTTTAGGGAATTTGTAAATACAAATGAAGCAAGTACTAAACTCTATTTTCTTTATAATTTTTATTTACATGAAATTTGGCTAACATGAAAATATATGTAATTTAAACAATAAAACTAAAACTAATCTGAATAATATATCTGTGTAGCACAAACATTATATATGAACAAGGTCCTTCCCTAATTTAGCTTTGCTTTTGTTTTCTATCATAGACTCAAGGGCCATAATTGGTAGGAAGCACGATTTAAATTTGGGAGGAATAACACTTGGCTGGTGTAAATCATGCTTCCCAAGTGGTGCAGTGGTAAAGCATCTACCTGCCAATGTAAGAGACACAAGAGATGTGGGTTCAATCCCTGGGTCGGGAAGATTCCCCAGAGCAGGAAATAGCAACCCACTCCAGTATTCTTGCCTGGAAAATTCCATGGACAGAGGAGCCTGGTAGGCTACATTCCAGAAGATCACAAAGAGTCAGACACAACTGAGCATGCACACACACACACACACACACACACACACAGTGTAAATGACAGTGTTAATAAGGATGGCTATTGCAGAGAATGCCACGGTGGCCTATCTTTGCCAAAAGAGTTCTCATTTCTCATAGTACCAAATTAATATTCATTTTCATGTCCTATAAAAGAGTGTCATAATTAAAGTGAAAGGAAATGAAGTTCATTTATAGTGAAAGGATGTGCTGAAATAAAATGTCAGAATTGATAAATGGAACAGGCAAAGAGATAGATGTGACTCCAAGGGGTATTACATATTGTCTCTACCAATCATTTTGGAACTCTTCCAAACAATACATCAAATTAAAGTCAATCCAAGAGAGAAATTTGTAATTTAGATAATTTATACTTTGGCATAGGCAATGCTACATATTTCTGATGATGCTATCTGGAAAGAAGAACAGAGAAGAAGAGAAAAGGAGATCAAGGTCACACTTATTTGCAACTTCTCTCTTATCTCCTGCTAGAAAGCATCAAACTGTGTCTCAAATCTGACAACACATCATCCCTTTCATCTTTCATCTGGATTAGTGCAGCTTCTCAACTGGTCTTCCAGAGTTCCACTCTGGTCCACTTTCAATCTACCATAGAGCACAAAAAGTGATCTTACAAAGTATATCAAATAAAATCCACTGTTTAAAACTCTATAAGTTTCCCAAAGCACACAGAATAAAATCCACACTCCCTTACTTTGAGCTCTAAGGTCTGCATGATCTGGCCTGTCTGTGTGTGTTACTTCTTGTATATGTTGTTATCCAACCACACTGAGTTTCTTCCCACCTTAGAACTTTTGCATATACCATTCTGTCTTCAGGGAATACCTCACTCTTAAAAGCCTACTCCTTACGCTTATATGAAGCTTAAATATTAACTGCCTCAAGCCTTTCCTAACCACCCACTCAACTCCGTGTTTTGTTTCCTTCTTAGCAAACAAAGGCAATGGCACCCCACTCCAGTACTCTTGCCTGGAAAATCCCATGGACGGAGGAGCCTGGAAGGCTGTAGTCCAAGGGGTCACTGAGGGTTGGACACGACTGAGCGACTTCACTTTCACTTTTCACTTTCATGCATTGGAGAAGGAAATGGCAACCCACTCCAGTGTTCTTGCCTGGAGAATCCCAGGGACAGTGGAGCCTGGTGGGCTGCCGTCTCTGGGGTTGCACAGAGTCGGACACGACTGAAGCGACTTAGCAGCAGTAGCAGTAGCATACATCATAGCATACAATCATTTTTTATATTTATTGATTTTTTATAAAGTTTTTCACCTAACATGTAAACTCTGTAGTGAGGGTGGTGAACGTCTTTTCTAATGGCACCTTTTTTTATATATAATTTCTTATTACAGACATATAAAGTAGATTATTTTATATGCACATTATTGTTTTTTTACTCTGAAATAATAAGACTGTTTTAAAAAGCATGTTCCATACTAATGCATGGTGTTTGGTGAAAACATGATCCTAGGTCAAAGAATACTTGGCAAGTCCTACAAACTATATGTTCTTCCTGAGGGTCCCTGATGCATATTAAGATATTGAAAGCTTCCAGAAGTAAAGAAATTGTTTTACTTTTACTCAATCCATTGATTACTGTATTTGTAGATTCTGGAAACTCCTTAATTTCCTTACTAAGTAGCATTTATTAACCTCCTGAGATATTAAGTGTTCAACATAAGAAACTTTGAGAAATGATACTACAGAGTTCCAGGGAAGAACAACTTGTCCACTGTCTTTTGTATTTACTTACCTAAATGAATTCAAGGATTTCATCACAGCACCAAACAGTTCTCCCCCCAAACCCTTCTATTATAAAAATGTTTTTAAAAATGTCCCCCAAAATGTCTTAAGATGTCTTAAAAATGCCTTTTAAAGTTCTAAAAAATGTCAAGAAGTGGAAGAAAAGCATTATCACTGAAGCTGTGTTTAGTTGCTCAGTTGTGTCCAACTCTTGGCAACCCCATGGACTGTAGCCCACCAGGTTCCTCTTCTGTCTATGGAATTCTCCAGGCAAGAATACTGGAGTGGGTTGCCATTCCTTCTCCATCATTAATGCCATGAACTAGTAATAAATCATTAAAAATTTATGCATATCTAAAATTCAGGCCTAAATCCAGATTTTCTATTTTGTGTGTTTTATTTTTGAAACATGGTTCTTTAACCATATCTATATTAATTTTATAGTTATTGTTATCATTATTACTTTGTGTTTTTTTTTTTTTTGCTTGTGATCTAATAAGGCAATCAGAAGTTTTCTCAGTTAATTCCTACAAGGCTGCTTAGAATTTGCTGTTAATGTTAATATCTGCATACGGTTTTTATAGGCCACACATATTCTTTGGAGTAATGTACATATTACTTGAATGTTCACTGACAAGAAAACATTTTTGTTTAGCCAGTTTACCAGAAGTTTCACTGATAGTGAATACTTGTTGTTCTAATCTAATGTAAAATCACATTCATTCTCTCATTTATTAATTCAACTTGGAATACATGGCTTTTTATAGCAGAATATGTTGTTGTTTAGTCACTAAGTTGTGTCCGACTCTTTTGTGACCCCACGGACTTATAGCCCACCAGGGTCCTCTGGCCATGGCATTTCCCAGGCAAGAATACTAGAGTTGCCATTTTCTTCTCCAGGGGATCTTCCCAACCCAGGGATTGAAACCGCATGTCCTGTACTGGGAGGCAGATTCTTTACCCCTGAGCCACCAGGGAAGTTCACAGCATACTATGGTGAAGGTAAATTTCCATTGGTAAAGCTACTACTTTATCTTTACTCTTTTTTTTTTCTTTACTCTATCTTTGAACTATTTTGGTTCAAAAATCAAAAAATTTAAACCTTGACAACCAACAATACTGAGTTTCTATTGTTCCCATTATCTTTTGATTATTCCTTTGGCACAAAATACTTACTTGAGCAGAAAAATATTTCTAAGTTTCTTTTCTGTACTTCGGAACTTTCATAGATATGCATGCCCCTGGTTAAGGACAAGTGTGTCTGTTCATCTACTAACAGACGGTGTAAATAGTTAGTCGTGGTTATTTCCTTTTTGTCATATTTTATTCTTTATTCAATAGAGTATATAAAGTACTGTTTATATCTACCTGGTAGCTCAGACAGTAAAGCGTCTGCCTACAATGCAGGAGACCTGGGTTCAATCCCTGGGTCAGGAAGATCCCCTGGAGAAGGAAATGGCACCCCACTCCAGTACTCTTGCCTGGAAAATCCCATGGACTGAGGAGCTTGGTAGGCTACAGTCCATGGGGTTGCAAAGAGTCGGACACAACTGATCGACTTCATTTTCACTTTTCATGATAAAAAAAGAAAAAGACAAAGTTAAACATCTTTCCATTTTAGAAAAGAGATTTAAAAAGAGGTAAAGTTTGATATTAATCACATTATTAAAATGTATAAATGACATTATTTTATAAAATTAAGCCAACTTTAAAATATCTATACATTGGTTTCTTTTAGAGTTAATTTAAAAGAAACTTTTGTTTCTTTTGAAAAGTTTCTTTGAAACTTCTTTAAAGTTTCTTTAAAAGAAACTTTTCTGTCAAAAACTGCTTTTGTAGCTATGTATAAGATCATGGCATTCGGTCCCATCACTTCATGGCAAATAGATGGGGAAAGAGCAGAAACAGTGGCTGACTTTATTTTTCTGGGCTCCAAAATCACTGCAGATGGTGATTGCAGCCATGAAATTAAAAGACGCTTACTCCTTGGAAGGAAAGTTATGACCAACCTAGATAGCATATTCAAAAGCAGAGACATTACTTTGCCAACAAAGGTTTGTCTAGTCAAGGCTATGGTTTTTCCAGTGGTCATGTATGGATGTGAGAGTTGGACTATAAAGAAAGCTGAGCACAGAAGAATTGATGCTTTTGAACTGTGGTGTTGGAGAAGACTCTTGAGAGTCCCTTGGACTGCGAGGAGATCCAACCAGTCCATCCTAAAGGAGATCAGTCCTGGGTGTTCATTGGAAGGACTGATGTTGAAGCTGAAACTCTCCAATATTCTGGCCACCTGATGCGAAGAGCTGACTCATTTGAAAAGACCCTGATGCTGGGAAAGATTGAGGGCAGGAGAAGAAGGGGACGAGAGAGGATGAGATGGTTGGATGTCATCACCGACTCAATGGACGTGGGTTTGGGTGGACTCTGAGAGTTGGTGATGGACAGGGAGGCCTGGTGTGCTGTGGTTCTTGGGGTCGCAAAGAGTCAGACATGACTGAGCGACTGAACTGAACTGAACTGAACTAATTCTTGTATATTCTAATCTTTTTCTGGGGTAATCTAATGTAAAATCACATTCATTCTCTCATTTATTAATTCAACAAATATTTCATGTATGTCTAACACTCAAAGTACAAGTATCTTACTAAATGGAATATAGAAGTCGCTGGGGTCCTATCTCAGTGTTCAAGCAGTTTAAAAATTGAGTATACAGATAATTTCCATAGATAAGTAATAGATAATTATCCCATAGATAATTCCCATAGATAAATACCAGGTAAATAGATTAAAAATTAAAGGATAGTTATCACTTAATAGCCTACATGCTCAAAGAGGAAAGGTTATACTCATAATTTCCATGGTAAAAGGTGATTTTTGAAGGCTAAGATTATAAAAGAAGTAGGAAATAATAATTTCCAAGCAGAGAGAACAACTTAGGAAAAAATATATATAAAAGTGGAGGGATGAGAAATATGTGTGGAATTTCAGTAAATCTAACTTGTATAGCATTGTATTAGGAGATAAGATTGTGAAGGTCTGGTCTTAGAAAAAGGACATCATTCTCTCTGGGAGGGGAGGAAAGAAGCTATAGTGACACATTAAGATGAGTATGACTGGTGACAAAGAACAAGGAGCAGGTCAGTGATTAGAGACAAGTCTCCGAAGTGGTGGCCTGGGAATGTAACCACTGAAAGAACTGCTTAGTCAGCTGACAAAAATGCAGATCCATATCCTCATTTACATTTAAATTATAATTGTTAAATAAAATTACATTGAGCAAGAAATGGGTCAATAATAAGGCTCAATATTATTTCTATTGTTTATGACAATTGGAAATAATTCTACTCAAGTTAATATACTGAATTTTAAAAGATCACTTTATCCTGTCACTAAAGCTACAGTAAAGACTTAAGTTCCTCTATTTTCCTGTGACCTAATAAAAATCCAAAATATATTTTTGTCAGTTAGTCTACAAAATAAATAACAGACACACATTTGATGAAATTTTGAATTTATCAAAAATAATAACTTCATTAATATGCAACTTATCAAACAACTAAACCAAAAAAAAGAGGTGGGTGGTGAAGAGAAGGAAAGAAAGAATCACCTGTGCCTTCAGTCCAGTGGGATGCTAACTGGCCTGTAAAAATGAGAATAAAGAGTCCTGCTGCATTTAACTTGCAGAACTAGAAATTACTATTATCTACAAAAAGAAATTAAATCATTTCATTAATTATGGAAATATGGTATAATTCAAAATGTCATTTATATGAAATAAAATAATGCCAGTTCATTACCATAAGGAAAACAGTGGGGAACAAAATGTGCATTTAAAGATTTATTTCAAATTAGACATTGGAGCTTAAGTATATGGGTAATGAATAGCATGAAACACTGAATTCTTCAGCAGAAAAACATCTAGTCAATCCCAATCATTCTGGGGGATACTTACTAGAATTAGTAATAATTGTAAACAGAACCTGCTCTCTGCAAGTGTTTTCCAAAATTCCTTGAGACACTCCAGTAAAGGGTGTTTTAAATTCAAACATACTTGCAAAATGTTGATTTAATAAGGCTAACATGCAAAGAAAGGTTCATTGTGAACCTCAAGGAAGGGCTATAGCCTGTAGATTTCCCAAAGCAGATGGCTAGGGATCATGTTATTTGCCAGACATTTTTTATTATTTCAAGTAGTAAACTCTGAGATGCTCCTCTGTGAGAAATGATGTGATTCACTTTTCCCTACAAACTTTGGTAGTTTGACTTCACTTTTCTTTATATCTTATTCACAGAATGTCCTCTAGTCCCATATCTTGCCTCACACCTCAAATATAACACACACACACACACACACACACACAATGAAAGTTTCTCAGTCATATTTGACTCTTTGTGACCCCATGGACTATACAGTCCATGGAATTCTCCAGGCCAAAATAGTGGAGTGGGTAGCCTATCCCTTCTCCAGGGATCTTCCGACCCAGGAATCAAACTGATGTCTCCTGCATTGCAGGCAGATTCTTTACCAGCTGAGCTAGGAGGGAACTCATACATATATATATATATATATATATATATACACACACACACACATATATATATAGTTACATTTATGTAGATACAAAACTTTAAATATGTATATATCTTTCATATCTATCTACCTATAAAAATTTACACTCCCTGAGCAAAGCCCAAGGATAGAGTTGTCTTCTCCTTCCCTTTAACCCAAATCAAAAATCTTACCACAAAATGCCTCCAAATCAGCTGTCATACAAAAACACCTAATAAATTAAAATGTTTTGGCATATAAAGCTGAAAATAATCAAGTATACAAAAATTTTAAAAGAATAGGGCTATTAATCTTAATCTAAAGAAATAAATCATAAATAGTATTGTGGCAAAAGGGGAGATGAAGTTTGAAGGTGGATAAAATCAAAGGGAAGATGTTTCTATTCTGCTCATCCAATAACTATTTTATGTCAGCATCTATCTACCTTGCTTACATGTAGGTCCAGTAATAAATTTTCATCGAAGGGAAGCACTGCAATTATATTTCAAGAAAAGTATTTAAATTTTTCATTGTTCTTCTCCCACCCTTCCCAACACAAAAGCAAAAAAAAAAAAAAAAAAGAAACAGAAAATAGAGAAAGAAAGAGATAGAGAAAGAAAACTCAGGCAAATTTTACAGGAAAATGACAAATCTTTTTTAAATGCATATTTCATCAATTTTATAATTGCATAATTTTAGTGTGAATTGTGACACAGAATTATATAATTTATGAGCTGAAACTCTTACTAATGACCTGGTCCAATATTCTCATTTATGTGTGAAATTTTAAAAAGAGGGAGAAGTGATAAATGAACTCAAAGTCACACAAACCTGTGGTCTAACCAGACAGAGCTTAAAACCCAGGTCTTCCAATTCTTTGTTCCTTAGGCTTTGCAATTCACCAGAGTGCCTCCTATATTTTATTTTGCTTTTGAAAATCTTCATACATTGCAGAAAAATAAGACACACGAATACATTCTGTGTTTGTGTTCTATGAACCTAATGTTTAAATATTAAAAATTACCAGTAATGTTTAGTTTATTTTCTATCTGAATTTATTCATATATATCTGCTGATTTTGAAGTCTTGACAACACTTGCAAAATCTGCCAACGCTGAATGATTACAGAACACAACAAAGTAACGACTGTGTACTTTTCCCCTTTAAAAGTGACTCTGTTATTATCATGCATAAGGAAAAGCACATATTTACCTGCCAATATTCATGAGGGGTGGCAATTTTGCAGCATTTTATAAATCTCTGAATAGTGGATACTGACAAAAGGATAAAAATTCAATTTTTTAGAGAACCGAAAATTGTGAAGAATTTAAGACTTCTTTGTACTAATTTAGAAAATCCCGGAGCCCTCTAAATTATTATATGAGCTCTTAAATAAGAAGTCATGAATAATGAAAGATTTCCTTTTGTGCAGATAACAACGTGAAAAAGATTCTTTCCAACTAGTTTTTGGTCATGAAATGACCAGCTTGAGCCTTAATGTGCTTTCTAAGTTTCCAAGTAATGAAGATTTGTTTTTAGCAGAGAATCCTTATAAGACACATGGTACAGAATATAAACAGAGTATTTGGAAGGTAGCAAAATCATCATAAATATTTACAAAATGAATGAAACAGACATTTAAATTTTGATTTTGTTAAACAAAATCAATAAAAGTATTGACTTTATATACCATTCTACATAATGCATACATAATCCCATTTTTATGTCTTCGTTGTTAAAACCAAATGTAGTCAAGACTATTTCAATTCTCTATTTTGGATTAAGTAAATTTAATGTATTATGTGAGGGAAATATCTGGTTGCATTTCTAATTTGTAAAGAGGTTGGAAGTCATCACTCCTATCCTTACAAATAAAGTTGAAGAAACTGAAAATCAGTCACTTTTCTTGGACCAACCAGATAATTGAGTTTGCAGAGTAAACCATCACCCTCAAATCTGGAGAGAGAGGTTAATCCAGAGTATCATAGCTGAGATGTGCTTCTCTGGAGTTGAGGACCCTGGAACCGTGAACTGTTAAATGGGAATCTTAGTGAGTTGCTGGAAGCTGAATGTAGACTAGCTTGAGAGTAAGACACTGGGGGCGCGGGCGGGGGGGCTGAATTTTGGGGAATCCCCACCCTTTGCTGGATTTTGCCTCCAGGAATCCCACCAGCTACTCCCGGTGAAGATCCAAGAAGGATCCTCTCCTGATTCTAGCAGTGGTTAGGCAATGTCATCTTTGTGAATATGCTGATAGAGACTCTCCATAACAAAGGCCTACCTACCCTCCAGAGAAAAATACTTGATTTGCACTTCTCACATGCTTGCTCAGTGGCAAAATCAAGTCTTGTCTGACTGTGAATCCATGGGCTGTAGCCTGCCAGGCTCCTCTGTCCCTGGGATTTCCCAGGCAAGAATACTGGAGTGGGTTGCCATTTCATTCTCCAGGGGATCTTCCCCACTCTGGGATCGAATATATTGGCAGGCAGATTTTTCACCACTGAGCCACCTAAGAAGCCCTCTTTCCACATGGGGTAAGTATTTTCTCATGTTCCAGACCCCTCTCCCTTTCTTATATCACTTAAGGGGCAGGGGTGGGAGGGAGCTATAACACCCCAGAAACACTTGTGAAACTCACAGCCCCAAGACACAAGTCTGCTAAAAGACTGATATTAAATTATATAAAGATAGGATGCTTTTCTCCTACACCATATCATCACTTCAATAGGGTTTCAGTAAAATACCAGTAGATTAGAGTTGAAAGAGCTGGAAGATGTAGACTCTCTTTGAGGAGAAGTACTCAGGCAAGTCAAAGATAAGAGGAGAGGCAAAAAAAAGGGCACTGAGGGAATCTGAAGCTTCTGACAACAAACATTAGATACAGCACAACTTGTAGCACAGTAACATAAATCCTCACATTAGAGTCCTCTTCAGCCTCTATCGCTCAATACGATGTCTAATTTTCAACAAAAAATTACATGACATGATAGACAGCAAGAAAAAAAAACAGTATTAAGAGTAAAAGCAAGCATCAGAACACAACTGAAAGATGAAACAGACGTTGGGATCATCACATAGAGAATTTAAAATAATTACAATGAATATGCTAAGTATTCTAAGTAATGGAAATGTAATGTAATATGCTAAGTAATGGAAAAAGTAGACAATTGCAAGAAAAGCAGTACCTAAAGGGAAAGTTATAGCCTTGAATTCATATATTTGAAAAGAACCTTATAGCAAGCACAAGAAAAGATATAGCAAATATCAGGAAAGAAAACAATGAAATTGAAAACAAAATGACAACAGAGAAAATCAATTAAACCACAGGTTGTTTCATGAAAACATGATAAAAATTATTACACTAGACAATGTATATGGAAGTACTTTTTAAACTGCAAATATTGAATATGATACGGAATTTATTCATTCATTTAAAATATATTCAAATAAGAAAATTAAACATTTGAAGGAAAGACTAAACATAGTACAGAAGGTGAAAACACTGATAGCAGCCCACAGTTTTTTGAATATTTTATGGCTAAGTATATATCATAAGGATTTTATGATTAGACATTTGTTACCTGCCTATACTTCCATCCTGAATCATCTATACAGTTAGCAAAGAAAACTACAATTTGCACTACAAAACGGTATCATAAACTGTCAGGCTGAAATAATCAAATATCAACATTAGTAAAACTTAATTCAGCTTTATTTGTCAACCCTTTGGATAAATATCTGCAAATAAGGTCTTAGAGAGCTGTGCTATCCTCTCCCTCCTGCCCCAGGGTCTTGAGTTGTACACTGTTTGAAAACAAATTTCCTTGTCAGATATAGGCTTCTGCCAATAATGTTGCCCCAAAGATTTTTCTTTCTTTTTTATTTTGTCCCTGAACCCATATGAATGGGCAGAAAAACAAGTCCACTGACAGATATAATATGTATATCTTTCATTTCCAATCTCCTATCTAAGAATATATTGACTAGAACTGTTTATGCATATATACATATATTATATATTGATACACACAATGCATATATATATATACACATACATACATATGTTCATATACATATATATATGTGGGGTTCCCTGGTGACTCAGACCGTAAAGAACCTCCCTACAATGCAGGAGACGAATGAATGTGTATGTACACACACACACACCCTTCTCTTGTTGCCTCTGTCACTCTGAAGAACCCTGATTGACACAAAATTCTCTATTGGTTCACTTCTGCCTTAAGTGTTCCAATGATACCGACGCAATGCTTAGGTAGGTCTTTGGCATTTAGATGTGCTATTCAGTTCAGTTCAGTTGCTCAGTGTGTCCAACTCTTTGCGACCCCATGAACTGCAGCACACCAAGGTTCCCTGCTGCTGCTGCTGCTAAGTCACTTCAGTCATGTCCGACTCTGTGTGACCCCATGGACTGCAGCCTACCAGGCTCCTCCGTCCGTGGGATTTTCCAGGCAAGAGTATTGGAGGTGGGGTGCCATCGCCTTCTCCAGCCAGGCTTCCCTATCCATCACCAAATCCCGGAGTTTACTCAAACCCGATGCCTGGTGGGGTTGCACAGAGTCAAAAAAGACTGAAGCAATTTAGCAGCAGCAGTATGTCCATTGAGTCAGTGATGCCATCCAACTATTTCATCCTCTGTCATCCCCTTCTCCTCCTGCCCTCAATCTTTCCCAGCATCCGGGTCTTTTCAAATGAGTCACCTCTTCACATCAAGTGGCCAAAATATTGCAGTTTCAGCTTCAACATCAGTCCTTCCAATGAAACACCCAGGACTGATTTCCTTTAGGATGGACTGGTTGGATCTCCTTGCCACCCAAGGGACTCTCAAGAGTCTTCTCCAACACCACAGTTCAAAAGCATCAATTTTTCGGTGCTCAGCTTTCTTTATAGTCCAGTTCTCACATCCATATCTGACTACTGGAAAAAACATAGCCTTGACTAGACGGATCTTTGTTGACAAAGTAATGTCTCTGCTTTTTAATATGCTGTCTAGGTTGGTCATAACTTTCCTTCCAAGGAGTAAGTGTCTTGAAATTTCATGGCTGCAATCACCATCTGCAGTGATTTTGGAGCCCCCCAAAATTAAGTCAGCCACTGTTTCCCCATCTATTTGCCATGAAGTGATGGGACCGGATGCCATGATATTAGTTTTCTGAATGCTGAGCTTAAAGCCAACTTTTTCATTCTCCTCTTTCACTTTCATCAAGAGGCTCTTTAGTTCTTCTTCACTTTCTGCCAGAAGGGTGGTGCCATCTGCATATCTGAGGTTATTGACATTTCTCCCAGCAATCCTGATTCCAGTTTGCACTTCTTCCAGCCCAGAGTTTCTCATGATGTACTCTGCATATAAGTTAAATAAGCACAGTGACGATATACAGACTTGATGTACTCCTTTCCCGATTTGGAACCAGTCTGTTGTTCCATGTCTAGTTCTAACTGTTGCTTCCTGACCTGCATATAGGTTTCTCAAGAGGCAAGTCAGGTGGTCTGGTATTCCCATTTCTTTCAGAATTTTCCATAGTTTATTGTGATCCACACAGTGCAAGGCTTTGGCATAGTCAATAAAGCAGAAATAGATGTTTTTCTGGAACTCTCTTGCTTTTTATATGATCCAGCAGATGTTGGCAATTTGATCCTGGTTCCTCTGTCTTTTCTAAAACCAGCTTGAATATCTAGAAGTTCACGGTTCAATGAAACTACAACATGCTGTGTGGGGCCACCCCATGTGGTGAGAGAGACCCATGTCAGACCATGGTGGAGAGGTCTGACAGAATGTGGTCCACTGGAGAAGGGAATGGCAAACCACTTCAGTATTCTTGCCTTGAGAACCCTGTGAACAGTATGAAAAGGCAAAAAGATAGGACACTGAAAGATGAACTCCCCAGGTTGGTAGGTGCTCAATATGCTACTACTGGAGATCAGTGGAGTAATAACTCCAGAAAGAATGAAGGGATGGAGCTAAAGCAAAAACAACACCCAGTTGTGGATGGGACTGGTGATAGAAGCAAGGTCTGATGCTGTAAAGAGCAATATTGCATAGGAACCTAGAATGTTAGGTCCATGAATCAAGCAAATTGAAAATGGTCAAACAGGAGGTGGCAAGAGTGAACATCGGCATTTTAGGAATCAGTGAACTCAAATGGACTGGAATGGAGGAATTTAACTCAGATGATCATTATATCTACTCCTGTGGGCAGGAATCCCTTAGAAGAAATGGAGACCTGCTATTAGCAAGGCTTATTTTGGTGTACTATTTAGATGTGGGTCTATATCCTTGGAGAAGGAAATGGCAACCCACTCCAGTATTTTTGCCTGGAGAATCCTGTGGACAGAGGAGCCTTTGGGTCGCTGTCCATGGGGTCGCACAGAGTCGGACATGACTGAAGCAACTTAGCATGCACGCATTGGAGATGGAAATGGCAACCCACTCCAGTATTCTTGCCTAGAGAATCCCAGGGACAGAGGAGCCTGGTGGGCTGCTGTCTGTGGGGTCGTACAGAGTGGGACACAATGGAAGCGACTTAGCAGCAGCAGCAGCTATATCCTTACCTTGCCATGTCTCTGTTTTCGTCATGAGCTGATTGAGGGTAACAGGACCTAACTTGCAGATACCTAGACCTACCTTGAAAGACTGTTAGAAAATCTATGCAGTGAATGCTGAAAACACAGTAGGTGCTAAATAAATTATGGCTGCTGTTATTGTTGCTATCACTATTACTGTTATCTCAAATATAGAAGGTTGCCTGTATTACAAAGTATATCTTGGAGAATTGCTTCAGAGAGCCACTAAGTGAGGGTGAGGATCGCTGAGGCTGCTTTGGGCACGGAATAAAGGTGGCATGCTGTCAGACAGAAAAGAACGTTTGGGAGTCAAAAAGCTTAGAGAAGAGCTGTAACAGGAAGCTCTTTTAGAGATTTTAGACATGACGTTGATTAGTGGAGAAACACTGAAATTTACACAGGCAGACCAATTCATAGTCCTTTGGTCCCAAGGGTCACATTTAGATTTCAGTCAGAGATGTGCTATGCCAAATTATTCCAGAACCTCGCCCAGCTATGGATATTATCTTACTAACCAAGAATTAAGGGCTGGATATTCTGACTTTTCTAAAGGAACACAAGCCAAGGGCAGGGGATATTTTACACTAATCCCACTCTGATTCAAACAAACTTTGAGAAAAGTAATAGCAAGCTCCTGTGAAAAGTCATGGTTTTCGTTTTTGTAAATCAGATGCTACATTCCAGGAGGGTGGAGTGACAGCAGAGGTAATCACGGTCCATGCCTCCGCCCCGCTGGACAAAGCCCAAAGGAATTACCAACAGGACCAAAAAAAAATGATACCATGCAGAATTACAAGAAAATACTCATAGTTTTCAACTGAATTTATTACTTTTAATTTACCAAAGCTATTGTGATGAAACAAACATCACCCCCCACTTTGACTGATATTAATTTGTTGCACAATATGGCACCACAGCCAATTTCTCTTTCATGGCAGACTATTTCCCAAAACTATGAACAAACTAGAATGGTTCTGAAAAGATACTTACAATTATGAAAAGATACTTACTTTCAATTTTTTGTTTCTGTCAACCAGTAGGTCAAAATAAGCTACAAAAAATATTACATAGAGATTCCGAAGACAATGTAACGACCTGTTTTTATTTACAAAAACCATAGCAACTCCCACTTTACTCTCTATCTAATCTCTTCTCCTTCCTGGTATAGGCCAATAACTCCCAGAATCCAACTCTATGTTCTTTACAGTTTTAAAGAATTATTTTACTTTTAATTCAGTAAGTCATACATGAATGTATTTAGACTGTACTTTACATCATACATGAATGTATTTAGACTGTACTTTACCTAAAGCTAAAATCTTCTTTGAGATACTCATCCCTGTCCCCAGTTGCAATCCATACCCACGTCAGAGGTAGCCATTATGAACAGTGTATACACAACATTCCAAAATCATTTTTACCAATAGAAAATATTTGGTATTTTATGTTTTTTTAAATTAATTGTCCTTATAATCAATAACCTCAGATATGCAGATGACACCACCCTTATGGCAGAAAGTGAAGAGGAACTAAAAAGCCTCTTGATGAAAGTGCAAGAGGAGAGTGAAAAAGTTGGCTTAAAGCTCAACATTCAGAAAATGAAGATCATGGCATCCAGTCCCATCACTTCATGGGAAACAGACGGGGAAACAGTGGAAACAGTGTCAGACTTCATTTTTTGGGGCTCCAAAATCACTACAGATGGTGACTACAGCCATGAAATTAAAAGACACTTACTCCTTGGAAGGAAAGTTATGACCAACCTAGATAGCATATTCAAAAGCAGAGACATTACTTTGCCAACAAAGGTTCGTCTAGTCAAGGCTATGGTTTTTCCTGTGGTCATGTATGGATGTGAGAGTTGGACTGTGAAGAAGGCTGAGCGCTGAAGAATTGATGCTTTGGAACTGCGGTGTTGGAGAAGACTCTTGAGAGTCCCTTGGACTGCAAGGAGATCTAACCAATCCATTCTGAAGGAGATCAGCCCTGGGATTTCTTTGGAAGGAATGATGCTGAAGCTGAAACTCCAGTACTTTGGCCACCTCACACGAAGAGTTGACTTATTGGAAAAGACTCTGATGCTGGGAGGGATTGGGGGCAGGAGGAGAAGGGGACGACAGAGGATGAGATGGCTGGATGGCATCACTGACTCGATGGACGTGAGTCTCAGTGAACTCCAGGAGATGGTGATGGACAGGGAGGCCTGGCGTGCTTCGATTCATGGGGTTGCAAAGAGTCGGACACGACTGAGCGACTGAACTGAACTGAATGTATGTACAAGCTAGCAATTTGCTTTTATGAAGTTGCAAGAAATTCTAGGATATTCACATTTATTTATAGAGGCTAAAAGATTAGTGGAAATAATGGTAGATACACAGAAGGTTCTATAAACCTCTGCACAGCCATGAAATTTGGGGTATCACACTAACCTCACTATCCTCACTTTTGAATAATCTTTCATCTCCCTCTCTCACAGGTTTTGCGTAAAAACTAAAAGAAGTAATACATGTGTGTGCTCCAAAAGCT
Organism: Bos taurus; assembly: GCF_002263795.3. Taxonomy (NCBI): domain Eukaryota; kingdom Metazoa; phylum Chordata; class Mammalia; order Artiodactyla; family Bovidae; genus Bos; species Bos taurus. The sequence continues at coordinate 83,174,769 of NC_037334.1, read as the reverse complement.
GTTATATATGTATATGAATAAAATATGGCTTCTTATCTGGAAAATGAACTCAAATAGTGGCTACTACTCTAAAACTATATATAATAGGAATTTCAATAGAAATTTTAACCAAGAAGTGTCACAATATTGCAATTTTCAGCTAGTGGCACAATGTTCTTAGCTTTGAATGCTTCATTGGTAGCACTGCACTAAAGTTTAATCATGAGATAGTAACATTGCATGTAAGTTCAAGTTATTGAGTTGCTCACAAATCCGATTTAATTTTTATTTATTTTTTTAATTTTATTTTATTTTTAAACTTTACAATATTGTATTGATTTTGCCAAATATCGAAATGAATCTGCCATAGGTATACATGTGTTCCCCATCCTGAACCCTCCTCCCTCCTCCCTCCCCATACCATCCCTCTGGGTCGTCCCAGTGCACCAGCCCCAAGCATCCAGTATCATGCATCGAACCTGGACTGGCGACTCGTTCCATATATGATATTTTACGTATTTCAATGCCATTCTCCCAAATCATCCTACCCTCTCCCTCTCCCACAGAGTCCAAAAGACTGTTCTATACATCAGTGTCTCTTTTGCTGCCTCGTATACACGGTTATTGTTACCATCTTTCTAAATTCCATATATATGTGTTAGTATACTGTATTGGTGTTTTTCTTTCTGGCTTACTTCACTCTGTATAATAGGTTCCAGTTTCATCCATCTCATTAGAACTGATTCAAATGTATTCTTTTTAATGGCTAATACTCCATTGTGTATATGTACCACAACTTTCTTATCCGTTCATCTGTTGATGGACATCTAGGTTGCTTCCATGTCCTGGCTATTATAAACAGTGCTGCGATGAACATTGGGGTACACGTGTCTCTTTCCCTTCTGGTTTCCTCAGTGTGTATGCCCAGCAGTGGGATTGCTGGGTCATAAGGCAGTTCTATTTCCAGTTTTTTAAGGAATCTCCACACTGTTCTCCATAGTGGCTGTCCTAGTTTGCATTCCCACCAACAGTGTAAGAGGGTTCCCTCTTCTCCACACCCTCTCCAGCATTTATTGCTTGTAGACTTTTGGATTGCAGCCATTCTGACTGGCGTGAAATGATACCTCATAGTGGTTTTGATTTGCATTTCTCTGATAATGAGTGATGTTGAGCATCTTTTCATGTGTTTGTTAGCCATCTGTATGTCTTCTTTGGAGAAATGTCTATTTAGTTCTTTGGCCCATTTTTTGATTGGGTCATTTATTTTTTTGGAATTGAGCTGTAGGGGTTGCTTGTATATTTTTGAGATTAGTTGTCTGTCAGTTGCTTCATTTGCTATTATTTTCTCCCATTCTGAAGGCTGTCTTTTCACCTTGCTTATAGTTTCCTTTGTTGTGCAGAAGCTTTTAAGTTTAATTAGGTCCCATTTGTTTACTTTTGCTTTTATTTCCAATATTCTGGGAGGTGGGTCATAGAGGATCCTGCTGTGATGTATGTCGGAGAGTGTTTTGCCTATGTTCTCCTCTAGGAGTTTTATAGTTTCTGGTCTTACGTTTAGATCTTTAATCCATTTTGAGTTTATTTTTGTGTATGGTGTTAGAAAGTGCTCTAGTTTCATTCTTTTACAAGTGGTTGACCAGATTTCCCAGCACCACTTGTTAAAGAGCTTGTGTATATATATATATATATATATTATATATATATAATCCATTGTATATTCTTGCCTCCTTTGTCAAAGATAGGTGTCCATAGGTGCGTGGAGTTATCTCTGGGCTTTCTATTTTGTTCCATTGATCTATATTTCTGTCTTTGTGCCAGTACCATACTGTCTTAATGACTGTGGCTTTGTAGTAGAGCCTGAAGTCAGGTAGGTTGATTCCTCCAGTTCCATTCTTCTTTCTCAGGATAGCTTTGGCTATTCGAGGTTTTTTGTATTTCCATACAAATTGTGAAATTATTTGTTCTAGCTCTGTGAAGAATACTGTTGGTAGCTTGATAGGGATTGCATTGAATCTATAAATTGCTTTGGGTAGTATACTCATTTTCACTATATTGATTCTTCTGATCCATGAACATGGTATATTTCTCCATCTATTAGTGTCCTCTTTGATTTCCTTCACCAGTGTTTTATAGTTTTCTATATATAGGTCTTTATTTTCTTTAGGTAGATATATTCCTAAGTATTTTATTCTTTCCGTTACAATGGTGAATGGAATTGTTTCCTTAATTTCTCTTTCTGTTTTCACATTATTAGTGTATAGGAATGCAAGGGATTTCTGTGTATTGATTTCATATCCTGCAACTTTACTATAATCATTGATTAGTTCTAGTAATTTTCTGGTGGAGTCTTTAGGGTTTTCTATGTAGAGGATCATGTCATCTGCAAACAGTGAGAGTTTTACTTCTTTTCCAATTTGGATTCCTTTATAAGGAACATACCTCAACATAATAAAAGCTATATATGACAAACCCACAGCAAACATTATCCTCAATGGTGAAAAATTGAAAGCATTTCCTCTAAAGTCAGGAACAAGACAAGGGTGCCCACTTTCACCATTACTATTCAACATAGTTTTGGAAGTTTTGGCCACAGCAATCAGAGCAAAAAAAGAAATAAAAGGAATCCGATTTAATTTTTAAATCTGTGAGCTTCTGTGCTTGATTCCTGGAGTAAATGATCAGCAGCCCTAATGTGTTAAAACAATTAGAATAACTAAATCAGAAAAGAGATTGCAAAACTACGACATTTAGAAATATTTTAAAATTTGTCCCAAATCTACTTCATATGGTATTTTATATGAGCAAACTATTTTATAACAGCAAAAACAACTGTGTAAATTATTTCATTCTTAGTTACAACTCTGTTTAACAAAATGTTTTTTATAAGATAGAAGCCTGATGGGTCTGTATTTTAAGGGAATTCAGATATTAATATTCTTGGGGATAATAGTTTAAAAAAAGAATGCTCTACAAAGTCCTCATTTCTAGTTTAGTAACAGACAATATCAACTTCACCTAAATTGAAAACTGCCATGTATTTCTTCTGATTGTTTTTCATTATGAATTACCCACTTTTTGCTGCTGAGGGCGGAGGCGGGGGGAGAGGGTTTTGGGGAAATGACTGATATTTCTCAACCCAATTTCCTTTATTTGAAACACATTACCTCACACTATTTCTTGAGCATCTCTAAATTCAAATGTCTACGTAATTTTCACCTCTTAACATTAAAGTGAAAAAGAACCATGGGAAAGTACTGACATATATACATACACATAAAAAAAATATTACACAAAGCCATAACATTTTAGGGGATGTCAGTGTGATCATAGCAAGATAACTCAGCAATGAGTAAAGATCCTGAAACACAAGTAAGTCAGAGAGTTTCCCAAATACACTCATGTCTGAGAAGGAAGGTGTGGTAGATGGAACATGTATCTAATGTCTACCTTCCAGATGCCAAGAGTGAAGGCGAACTGTAAGAATTATTTGAGGTCAGTTTAATCCCACTCCAAATTATAAATCTGAGTGAACATACATATTTATTGAATTAGTGGAATAGAGTAGATTATAAAACTCTAATTGTATAAATCAGAACAATGAGTCACATGACAGTTTTAGGACCAGTTTTAATATTTTATAGTTTGTGCCAATTTTTCTAAATAGAGAAATGCTGACCACTGGTACTTCAAAAAAGCTTTTCACTCATAGGAAAAAGCAAGCAATAACACAATGACAGATGCTCAGACTAGGTAGACAAAAATGAGAGAGATTAAAATTTTAACTATCCACTCTATAAATTAGGTGAATGGCAGAAAAAACATATGGAATCAGAAAACCACAGGCTCCCAGCTCTAGCTTTAGTATATTGAAACATTTTAAATTATAGTATCTTTAAATATAAAATGAGGGGGTTGGACTGGATCTTCAAGGTTCTCTGCAACTTATATATTTCATGGGAAAATTTTCATAATGGTATGGTTTATAAAATCTATGATTTGAATGTCAAAAATGGTAACCTGGGAAATTTTAATGGCTCTGGACTATTTATTGCTGTCAACTAATTCTGTTTTCCAAAAACCAAAATTTTTTCTTTTGGTCTGGCTACAGAAATAATTACATGTTATATGTAGATAATGTGGAAAATAACAGACAAACTGAAGTAAGAAAAAGAATGACCTAAAATCACTACCCAAAGATAATGTGACCTATTAATATAGATAGTGTGCTCAGCCGTGTCCAACTCTTTGTGACCCCATGGACTAGCCCGCCAGGCTCCTCTGTCCATTGGATTCTCCAGGCAAGAATACTGGAGCAGGTAGCCATTCTTCTCCAGAGGATCTTTCCTGACCCAGGGATCAAACTTGGGTCTCCTGCATTGCAGGCAGATTCTTTATCATCTGAGCCACCAGGGAAGCCTTGGTTAACATATACATTTCCTTACCTATTGTTATATTAATTAATTTATTGAATCCAGTGGTTTTCAAATTTTTTATGCACAAAATCTTTTATTTTTGTAAAGAAAATCTCACATGTAACCTTAAAATGTACAAGAAATAAAAGTTAAAATACTCTGAAATGCTAATGATGGGTCAGGGTTTTTCTGAGGTGATTATCAACATACTCCTACGGAGTCTTGTATTTTAAAAAGTACCGTTTTAAAAGTATTGACTTAATTTCTTAATGTTGGACATTTATGCTGTTTGCTAGGTGTGTGTTTGTTTTTGCTGTTATAAATAACATTCAGGTCTTTGTACACAGTAATGGTTGTTTCCTTAGGATAATTTCTGAAGGCTCAATTTCTAGATCAGATGATCTTCATTCATTGTCATACCAACCAGTTCTAAAGATTACCTGGTTTGAAACCAGTTAACACCAGCAGGGTTACCTATTTCCTATTCTGTTTTTAACAGTAACTAACCCATCTGTTACTGGGCTTCCCTGCTGGCTCAGACAGTAAAAATCAACCTGCAATGCAGGAGACCTGGGTTTGATCCCTGGGTTGGGAAGATCCCCTGCAGGAGGGCATAGCAACCCACTCCAGTATTCTTGTTTGGAGAATCTCCATGGACAGAGGAGCCTGGAGGTCTGCAATCCACAGGATCACAAAGAGTTGGACACGACTGAGTGACTAAGCACAGCACAATCCATCTGTAAAATTGGAATCAGATTCTATTTCTGACATATTTCATCATCTTCCCTTTCTCTTTTTCATGACTCCAAACAAGTTTCTATTAAGGTTAAATAAATGCTATCTTTGAAGCACCAATAATTCGTTTCTGGTAAATGATACTAGATACCTACTGGATTGGTCTTTTGCTTTCTTCGGACAATGATCTGTCAAGCCGTCAGCTTCTACATAGGAATGACCAGCCAAAGGATACACTCCCCTTTGGAGGGGAATATCTTTGTTACTTGGTGCCCAAGGACACAACATGCCATACTTTAAGTCTTATTTATTGTATCTGAGCTTTGGTTAAAATCTATTCAAAGCAAACTCAGACCTCAGTATCGAGCAGATTTTCAAATAGGAAGAGAACCTGGAGATTATCTAATCTATAGTCTTCATTTTATAGATGGTGACACCAAGGCCCACAGGGGCTTCTTCCTGTGCAAATAATGACACAGTGACAAATATGTCACAAATGATACAATGCGGCTGTCCCCAATAAGTTGATAGCCTAGCCAGAATACCAACAAACAAAGCAACAACTACACTGTGTGATGAATGCTATGGGAGAATAAGGCAGCACAGGTGCCTCAGAAGTATAGGTTGGGTGCCTTTTCTGAAGAAGGCAACAGTTTTACTGTACATTGAAGGAAATTAATGGGCTGGTGAGATAAAGAAATGGCAAGGGAGTAAGACCTCCCAAGACAGGGTAAGCATAAAACTTAGGAAGAACTGGGCATCATTCAGCACTCTGAAGAATAAATCTTAAAAAGTAGCTGGAGAGGAGGCCACCAGGGAGTTAAAATTTGCATGCACACAAGTTATATAAATGGGTGAAATTTCATGGGTGAGGTCTGTGATAAATTAGAGTGAATTTCCTCTCTAACAAGAAAATGTCAGTACAGCCCACTGTCATCATGTGAGGGGATAATCTTATAATTTGAAGAGAAGCCAAAGATCTCTTAATTTTTAAACCAGTGTTGGTACCAAATTTTAAAGAAAACATGGTACAAACAAGACCAAACATATATGTGAGTTGAATTTTGTTAATAGCCTGCCAGTTTACTACCTCAGGGCTCAAGAGCTAGGCCAGGGGCAGCTCATGAAAGGCTCTGTGTACTAAGCTAAGGGGTTTGGACTTTATCCTGAAAACTGTAGGGACTCATTAAAAGACTTGAAGTGATTAACATCTTAGAAGGGTCACTCTGGCAGCTGTGTGAAGTCTGGAAGGTTGCTATGTAACAAGGGCTTAAACCAAGGCAGTGACAGGGACACGGAAAGGAGGAGACAGATTTGAAAGATGTTAAACAAGGCAAATGGTTTAGTAAATTACAGTTGAAATCTGAACCTGGGTCTTCTACTTCTTGCTTGATATAATCATACCAGCATTTTAGGATACCTTTTTGAGTGGAATCTTATTTAGTTTGCAATTAATAAGGTACAGGGGAGATTCTCTGCAAACATTACCTTGAAACGCCAGAACTTTCTCCTGTAGATACTATTAGTATAGTGTAGGCAAACACTGCAGCACTAAGATAAACTGCAGGATACACAGAGAAATTGTGAGGAGACAGATGGTGGGCAAGACACATGAATAAAGCCCGGCTAAAGACATTTCACTGGCTAACAGTCCATGCCAGTTTACAACTAAACAATGGATGACGATATTATTAACTATTTGGTCAAGGAAAAGAAAGGACTATCTTATTCTATTTCTGCACCCAAAACTCTATGTCTAAAAATTACTCAATTTATGAATTTCTGGATCATCGGCATAGTGGTTAATCCTTGCATACGAAGTGCAAGTGAAGACTGAAGCTTTAATTTGGTTGGTATATTTTTTAGTTCAATGAATAACTCAGCCAGACAACACAAGCTAGTCAAATGGAAAGTGAAGTCATTAGGTGGGGTGAAGTGATGTCAAATCTCTGAGTGTTTTCTCTCTTAACCTCCTGGATGGGAACTGGACTCCGTTTGTGTGACTGACACAAGATGAACTTGTAAAAGAACATTTGTTAAATAGCTCTGTAAATAATAAAATCTATCCCTACTACCTGCTTGAGAAAAAGCTGAAAATGCTATACTTTTCTTTATTAAACAGATATTAGTTTGCAAAACTGCTGACTCATTTGATATTTGCTAAAGTTTCTATATTATACAATTACATTGGTAGTGAGAGAAAATAAACTTCCAAATTGTAATGTCTGAAGTGATGTTATATATTTGTGAGTTTGTAATAATGTAGCTAAACAGTGGTTTCTTCTGATGTTCTACTCTGTCGGCCAGGGTGTTAGTGTTCACGTCACAGAAATGGGATTGTACTTTCAACTGATGCTGTCTTATGACTATTTTTTAAACAGTAGTGTGAAGGTACTAAGAATATGCTACGTGGACTAGTCTCTGTATTCTATTGGTTGGTACAGGTTAAGTTATACCATAGGAGCAAATATCTCAATAAATCAGTGGCTTGAAAAAACAAAGCTTCAAATTCTCATTAGTGCCATATATTCATCGGGAGTAGCCAGGAGGCTTCACTCTGTACTGTCCTCATTATAGGACACTGGATGGCAGGGCAGCTACCAACAGTGCCAGTCACCATGGCAGAAGGAAAGAAAGTTCTCTGGCTCGGAAATTACACATGACACTTTTAAGCAAATCTTGCTAGTGAGAACTAGAATCACAGCCTCACTCAGTTATAGCCATGAAGTTCAATTTTACCATGTGCCCAGATGACAGAGAGCTGGAAATATTTAGTGAACATAGCTAATGACTATCACAGTTGCCCAAATAATTGGCCTATTATGGTTTCATGTATCTTTGTTTTCCCTACCTGGCTGGACTGCGAAGTTAGAATCTATGACTTTAAAGGCTCCCAACAAATTCTTTTGATCCAGTACATGAAGAGGACAGCTTGATTAAAGTGTGATTTCAATAAAGTAATTATGTCCTTTTGGAACTTTTCTCCTAATACTATATTTTAAAGTTTAGTTTTGATACAATACTAAAGTTGCCAGAAATAGATAACAAAATTGTTCAGATAAACTGACAGCCCAGAAAGTAATCATCTGGCTACTAAATCCAGATATAATCATAAACTAGATAATCAAAACTGGACTGAATTCATTTTTCCACAGATGTTACAATCTATTAAAGAATTAAGCCTGGAGCTCTGACACTACAATATCGTCTCTCTTTACCTTCACTGCATTTGCTATTTAAAGCTTCCCATTAGGAACCATTCAGGCATTGTTGAAGAGAAACACTCACCCAAACTGAGTGTTCTCACTTTAAGATGACAGCCATAAATCCCAAATGTTTAGGACTCTCAAATCTTTATCTCCAGACCTCACTTCTTCCAGGAACTCTAGAATCATATATCTTGATATCTCTGCTTTGATGTCTTCTAAGTATTTTAAACATAAACTAGCCAAAACAGAACTTCATTTTTCTGCTCCACAAATCTACTGTTTTCTTAGTCTTTCTTGGGTCTGAAAACAGCACCACTCACCTAGTTTCTCAAGCTAAAAACATAGGGATCTTCCTGATTCACTTCTGCCCCTTATTCTTCTAAGTCAAACCTAGAAGCAAGTCCTGGCAACTTTACTGCTAAAACATACCCATGGTCTAAGAACACCTTGCTCTTGCTCCCGGATAGCCCGAGCCATGATTGACTTTTGCCTGGACTACTGTAAAACCTCCTAACCAATCTGTTTTCACTAACCCCCACCTCTACATCCAGTTTCCACATAGTGGTCATAACAGTCTTTAAAACAAACATCAAACCATGACCTTTCCCTCCTTAAAATCTGCCATTTTACTCTGAATAAAACAGAAAGAATATCCACCTCAAAGCCCTGAATGACCTGACTGAATCCATTTCACTGACCACACGGTTAGAGTACACCTCACTCCATCGCTTTCCCACTGCCCGGACCCGCTTTCTATTCCTTCAGCATGCCAGGTTTGGCTCACCTTCAGGCCTTTGCATTACTTATTTTCTCCCAGTCTTTGCAGGGATGTCTGATTATCTCTTGATTATTATCTGATGTATCCTGGTTTCTTTTTTGCTTATTTCACACCAGTAGAATGTAACGTTAACTGTTTTGTGCTGTGCCTTGTATCCTTTTGACTAGATTGGCACCTGGCTCATGCTAGGTAGTGAGCAAATAGGTATGGAAAGGTATTTATGATTTGAGTATGTACAAAGTACATGGTATCAGCCAGCAAGATAAAAACATTATATCACGTAACACTTCTAAGTTAATCTTTGGCCACTTTACAATTACTCTGGAATTCCAATGACAAAAATTATTAGATTATAAATTATCAAACATAATAATATATAAACTAAATGTTTTCATAGTATCATTTTATCACAAGTAATTAACTTGGAAAACCATTTGCATTCAAACCTAGACAGACACTAGAAGGAGAAAATAAAATGAACAAGAACAGAGTAGCAGTAGTAATTTATATTGAGCATTTACCACATGCCTAGCACATTATATCCATCACTTTATTTATTTTAATGAGTTGTGTATTACTAACCCCATTTTAGAAATTAGAATATTGAGGCTCAGAGTGATAAAGTATCTTGCCCAAAATCAAATAGCAACTATCAGAGTTAGGATATTAATCTATCTGGAACTCTTTACTCTATGGCATGACCTTAGAAGGCAGTTATGTCGTGAGTCCTGACTGAGAAGCAGCAGCAGCTGCTACCATCATAAAATCAGTGCTCTTTCTCTCTCTCTCTCAAAGAGCTGATGGCTGGTAGGCCTTTTAATAGAGAGAGAATCATAGTCAGGTGTGGTGTCTTCAGGTAACCATCATATTTTATTATACTCATTAACTTTATATTGTATTAAATTTTACATTTATGTTCAAGTGAAACTGGTTCTCCATCTAAGAATGTGTAACTTCATTTTTAATAGGCTTATTTAATAAGCAAAGTGATTTAAAAGATAATTAACTTATAGTGAAAGAGCTACCAAGAAGTGGCAAAAGTCAATGAGGTAGGTGGTGAAACTCAGATACAATGTAAATCCAAATGGTGGCCCATGCACGACTAAACTTTAGAAAATTCAGGATCATAGTACTTATCTTTTTAAGTAGCTTTTCCAAATAAATAATGGCATTGCAAGAGTGAATAGCAAGGGAACATCCCACATTAATAAGTGTGGTGTCCCATTATTCTCTGTATGAATTGCACCACATTTGAAATATAAGAGGACTCTGGGAACACGACTTAATGGAACAGTGGCAAATTATATACATTCAGTGAAAGGCAATCCCAACCAAGAGACTGCTCATGTAAAACCATATTATTTTGGGGGAATGAAAATAACCTTTGGCTCTTCTAGTGTGCAGAGGAGAAAACTCAGAGGATGTAATGGTCTCCAAATTAAATGGAGTGATATCTTAGTTGGGGTTGGGTTTTAATGGTAGGTCTTAATGTGAAAACCAAATTATCCTGAAAAATCCTTCATAAAATATTATACTACAGCATGGTATACCAATTTTAATTAACCCAGCACCATAGGGTATTCCTCCTATTTTGATAAATGTTTTTTTTTTGTGAAGCAGTTACCTTCTGTCTAGTAGTCAGTTTTATGAAAAAGATTTATCTTTAGGTGTGCTGCTCATATTATGGAAGGATAATGAGAAATCAGGGGATAAGAAGATATGTTTCCCACTTGACATCCACTTCTGGGCCTGATTGAGTAGAATGCCCAGAATTATTTAAATTGTGCTTTTTCCTGTCTCTTTCTTCCTCCACTTTTTATGGTGGGAGACAGGGATTGAGAGTATATGTTGAATGTGCATCAGTTATTTGCACTTAGAAGACAATTCCACTCTATATGAGTGACTTTAATGTAGACTATTTATCTGATATGAAACAGAAGGCAGAAAGTGAAAAGTGAAAAGTGAAAGTCGCTCATTCATGTCCAACTCTTTGTGACCCCATGGCCTATACAGTCCATGGAATTTTCCAGGCTGCAATGCAGGAGACCTAGCTTCAATCCCTGGGTTGGGAAGATCCCCTGCAGAAGGAAAAGGCTACCTGGCCTGGAGAATTCCATGGAATGTATAGTCCATAGGGTTGCAAAGAGTAGGACACAACTGAGCAACAGAAGGCAGAACTAGGGCTAATAGGTGGACGTGAGCATGTGAATAAACTTTCATTTAAAGCAGTAGGACTTCTGACACACAAATTATTGATATTTATGTAAAGAGTACATGGCCATATGTTTTGTGTTAGATAACATAAATTCAATTCTAATACTAACACAATAATTATCCAAAACAAGTGGGCCAAATAAAAAGAAAATAGTAGGAAGAAAAGAATTATCATCTGCTACTTTATCCACATTAGTGTTCCCTTCATTGCTTGAAATCCAATGGGAGTGTGATAAATAAATAAACTTAAGAATCTTAGACTAAACCAGTGATCTATGATATCTCCAAAATTCAGACTGAATGAGTCACTGGATTGGGTGTCTTATCATTATAAATTATTTGAAATAACAGAATTATAATACTTATATAACATTTAAATAAAAGTTCAAAGGACAGTAGAAAATTAAGTAAAAGAATATAAATGCCAAAACAAGATTTTTTAAAAAGTGAAAAATTAGGAAAAAAAGGAACAAGATTTTTTCTACGTTTCAGGTGGCTTTAATAAAAAGAAAATTAGGTTCACTGAAAAGACAAGGTACAATAGTATGACTGAAACATAATCCTGGAACATGTCAGTCAGCAGTTGATTACAAAGGCTAAATAAAATCCCTTCTGTTTTCCTATATGTAGCGTGTGTACATCGTATTTTAAAAGCTGTTACGTAGACATTCAGAGAAGGCAATGGCACCCCACTCCAGTACTCTTGCCTGGAAAATCCCATGGATGGAGAAGCCTGGTAGGCAGCAGTCCATGAGATTGCTAAGAGTCGGACACGACTGAGCGACTTCACTTTGACTTTTCACTTTCATGCATTGGAGGAGGAAATGTCAACCCACTCCAGTGTTCTTGCCTGGAGAATCCCAGGGATGGGGGAGCCTGGTGGGCTGCCGTCTGTGGGGTCGCACAGAGTTGGACACGACTGAAGTGACTTAGCAGCAGCAGCAGCAGCATGTAGACATTATCTTTTTAAATATATGGCTTAGGTGCCAGCTCCTTGAGAAAAAGGAATAATATGGTGCCTGGTTCTCAGTAAGCGTGGGCCTGAATTCTGAGATTATATATATATATATATATATATATATATACACACACACACACATAATATATTAGTGAACACTGCTGACCTGATAACCTTAAGATTAAAATTAGATGATTTTTTTTAAATGACAGCAAATTTAAATCATGAAAAATAATAATTAATAACAGATCTCCCAAGGAGGATTTGGCAGATATTCACACGACTCTAGATAACCAGAAAAATACACTTTAAAACTTTACATATCATCATACTGAGACTCGTTCCCCTCCCATTTTTTTCTTCCCTTTTTATTTCCTCTCCTTCTTCTTCTTATGTTTGTCTTCTTCCAAAAATCTTTCCTTTTGTTTTTTAAAACTTTCTTTCCTAAACTTTCAAAAATATAAGTTATAGGACTCTGAAAAGAATAGAAATTTGTGATGAGTTCAAGATTTCTCTTTTTTGACTAAGACTTCAGCTCCACAAAAGCAGGGACTTTGTTCTGTTCACTATTAAATCACTTAAGACAGTGCCTGGCAAACATTAGGCCTTCAAATATTTGCTGAATAATTCTCAGTTAGAAAAACTGTCTCCTCCAAACAGTCTTGTTTTAAATATGGGACTTCCTGCTGGTTCACTACCTGAAATTATCATTGTTTATAAAAGTCTAACAGAAAATGGTGGAAGATATTTCTATACTGTATATACTAGAGAGTATGTGCAGAGAGTTAAAAGAAAAGTGATACGAATATGGAATTCACAGAGAACAGCATATTAGAGAGAGGGGATAAAAATGATTATAAATTGTGCAAAACAGTTAACATGTACTGAGTGCTAATATTTGTGACAGGCACAGTGCTAAGAATTCTACATCCAATATCTCAATACCTCAAAATCGAGATCGGTACTATTATTCCCCCCCCCCTTTTTTTTTTTACTGATAAGGAAACCAAAGTGTATAAAGGTTGAGTGGGATATTCACAATCTGACAGGTAGTAAGTTGTGAAGCTATAACACAGACCCAGGCAGTTGGACTTCAGAATCCATACTCTAAATCACTATAATATGGTGTTTCACTACATATAAAGTAAATTAAGATAATTGTGTCTGGTTAAGTTCTGTGCTTTTTAGAGAGAAAAACTAAGGCAAAGAAATGTTGAATAATTTCATCAAGATCATAGTTTCTACTTGACTTGGTGTCATTAACAAAAGCATAACAATATATTCTCTTACTTCCTATATTAAATAAGCAATCAACAGCCCTCTCTGGCTACTTCTCTTCTTGTCTGTTTATTTTCAGAGGAAACCTCCTTCAAAGTTTTTCCCATATTCTGCATATCTAATTCTTACCTCATGCTACTCTAGTTAGTCATCTGTCTCAAAACGCCCCTGAGGGCCTAGCAGTGTCTCTGTCATTATTGATTTCTCAGCAGCATTTGAGAGTTGACCTTTCTTTTTGAAACATATTTTTTAGCTTTTATTAAATCATAATCACCTCATTTTCCTCCTATGTGATAGTCTTTCTTCCTCAGATCTTGTTCTCTCATAGGTGATGTGTGTGGAACCTAATCTCCACTCTTGAAACAAACATTCTCGTGTTCAATCCTGGGTATCCTTTATTCACAATTTTCTCTGTTCCCATGGCTTTAAATACTAGTTACAGTCAGTCTTCATTATTCATGAGTTCTGTATTTCTAAATTCACCTACTTGCTAAAATTTATTTCCAACCTTCAAATCAATAATTAAGTGTTTTCTCAGTCATTAGCAGACGTGCATATGAACAGAGCAGTGAAAAATTTGAGTCCCTGAAGTGCATGTACCCGGCTGAGGTGCAATGAGGTTAGCATCTTCCAGTTTTACTTCTCATACTTGTAAATAATTGTCCTTTTTGCAGTGTATTTAGTGCCTTTTATTTTTTGCATTTTTTATGCTTTTTATTGATGATTTTGCTTTTCAAAGTGGCTCTCAAATATAGAACTGACTTGCTACCTAATATTTACAATCACAAGAAGGCTATGATGGTCCTTGTAGGAAAAAATGTGTTTGCTAACTTTCATTCAAGCATGAGTTACAATCCTGTTGGCCCTGAGTTCAATGTTAATGAATCAACAATATGTATCAAATATGGTGTCTTTAAACAGAAACATATTTAAAACCCGATTAAGTATTGACTGGTTGATAAAAAACGTTATGACCAGAGGCTCCAGGAATCTAACCCCATGTTTCTCCTTGGGCCAATGATAGAGTCTTTGTTAATTCCATGTTCCCAGAAACTTGACAGAACATAACTACTATGAATGAGAACTGACTGTATATGCCTATGTTCCCCAAATCTTTGTTAAACAAATGAGTGAATCACACAATTAGTTCAAGAGGTAGGGCAAGGTCATTCAGAGCATGGTAATAAGTTTCAATTTTCCAGAGTGAAGCCATTGGAATAGTTTAGGCAAAGTATAGGAAGCAGGGAGAGATGGGGAAAAGTATAAAGATAAAATTTCTGTTTTCTGAAGTTCACTATGTGGAGAATGAATTAGAAGATGGAGAAGTGAAATGGGGAGACCAAGAATGAGCAATTGCAGTATTTAGGTGAACTATGATTGTGGTTTACCCTAGCTTAGTGGCAGTAGAAGCAAGCAACAAGAGACATTTTAAATGCAGAATGTATGAGATGAGCGGCTAGACTGGATGTGGGTGTGAGGAAGAGGGAGGAGTTCAGGATGATACTTAATTTCGGCTGTCATTACTGTGTACACGGTAGGAACATTTACCAAGAATAGGAAGACTCAACCACGTGAAATCTACTTTAATATCTCTTGTATCTCATTAGAGATCTGTTTATTACTTCATTTACTTGATGATTATAGAGTACCTACTACGCACCAGGTATCATGCTAGTTGTAGAGTTTTTTGGTAACGGATGATTTGCATTAAATCCCCAACTTTGGGGATTTTTGAACTCTACATGTAATATATTTTCTCATTTGCGGTCATTTATTTGTACGTCCATCCTGGGTTAACTGGAAAAAAGGTAATAATTTTTACTTTGTGTTATTTGTATTCAATTTAGTTAGGCATTCCAAATGTACCTGAACCTCTTATGTCACATGGCTTCATTATCATGCTGGATTGTAATTACTTACTGATCCATTTCTTCAACTATATCCTATCCTCTCACAGGGGGAGTACCTGGTCTGTCTTATTTGGTGCTATAGCCCCAGCACCAGGCATAGCACTCGGCACGTAGGGGTTCTCCATTACTATACTAAGGGTGAGATAAGATACAGAGGACTGTAGCCATAACTAATGATAATCTATAATGGCAAATTTTCTTTCCTAGGCTGGGTTTTTTTCCTCCTTTAGAAATTACTCATGCATGTTCCCAACAGTTTATATGAAGACTCCAAAAGCATACTTTAGACTGAAAGACAATGTTATTATTCAGTAAGAACATGGAGAATTTCATTTGTCTTACTCCCACATATAGCAGTTAAGAACAAATGAAATATTTTCTTTAATAGTTTCTGTGCTTTATATGTGCCATTTATTGCTTAACCAAAAAGAAACCACAATAAATAAAGAAGTATTATTTTCATGGTTTCTGGATATATAAGTCTGTTTGCCTTTATATCATTATCTCATAACTTCATTAGTTTGCCAAATTCATTTGTGAATACAATTCCTATTTTATCCCCTATAGTCTGGAAATTCCTACAAAATTTATGTATTTTTGGCCCTAGGCAAAACACTTTATAAAATCAAGATATATCCATAACAGATTGTGGCAGTGAAAAAGTTGATTTTTCTCTGTAGTCCATAAGTAGAATATATCTCCAAGTGAGAAAAATCCCATAATTTCAAACCGAAATGAAAATATATGTCCGAAAGGAATATTTCTCTGGGATTGAGGTTAACAAGAACACCAGCTACATCAAGGAAGGCTTTCAGAGGCTATATATATAGTACATACTCGAGAATGACAGCATTTTTCAAAATGTGATTTAGACATAGTTTACTGATTAAAATACTTTCCTATATGCTAAAAATTAAGTTAAAAACTGAATTAAAAAAGAAGTAAAATAATATAAAATTAATGTAGTGTATGTCTATATACTTGAGTGTATAAATATGCCAGCCTGACAAAAGAAACTTTTCCAGTTTTGGGAAGTCAATGCCCACGGCCACCAAGTTTTGTTTATCCAGCCTTTGTGGTAGGCTGATTTCTAAAGTAAGACAGATGACTTACTTTTATAAAGACAATGTTTAACAAATAGCTTTCAATAGCTGATGAGGCTTCCCAGTTCTTCCCTAGTAAAAGGATAGCAACCTCAAGTGTTACTCAATCCATCCCTTTCTTTTTTTTTAATCATGCTCATACCTACAATCATTATTTTTTCTTCAGATAATTTTTCTTGGCCCACTGTGATATCCTAGCTTCACTGCCAATTTGAAAACATTCCCTCCTTCAAATGCATGGTTTCCAGAAAAAATTGCCTAAAGTGCAGTTCATTTTGTGATCCTTTAGCTCAAAATGTTTAGCAAGTCATTGTTGCATTCATAAAAGAAATTCAAGTAAATCAGCTTAGCACTGGAGTCCCAAATTCTGTCGACGTTGCTAGTTTAATCTACATTCTATGCATCTCATAATATGGTCACTGGTCCCCAATCTTCCAGACTCTTTCTCCACACATTTAAACATTCTGTTCCTGATAGAGAGGAACCCGCTTACCAAAACTGAACAAAATCATGAAATAATGCTTATGAATAGTTATATATGTTTAATTTATTTAGATTTTTTGTTTATTCATTTCTTATACCTTGTTCTCATATTTGATGTTTTTACTGTTTGCCAAGATCTCAATTACTTGTGAGTTTCTCTTTTCTTATTTTGACATGGGTAGTTTATACTTTCACACAAGCTTAGAACATGAAACAGTCTTCAATTCTATTTTGATAAAACATTTTATTTAGTTTGTGTTTTAATACAAAAGAAATATCTATTTAACATCTAGTTACATATCACAGTAGATGATTTAAGTTATATAATTTCAGTTAAAACTTAAATTTTGAATATAGTATGCCAAATAAGAAAAAATAAATATATCTCTATTTCTTTCAATATTAAAGTATAAATTATGAACAAGGAGTCATTTCCTTTGATTAATAACCCCTTTGACCAGGTATAATGAATATTTACACTTTATTCTGTGTTGATAGAGTACTTAAAATGCCTGAAACAATAACTACTGTCAAGCTAAATTTAGAAAAATTTTATGGGAGAAAGTCTTTCAAGTGATAGAAACGTAATATATATGAAATATGTGATAAAGTCCCTCTACCTAAAACACAGGATTATAACAGCTCCCTATTAAAATTTTTTTAAAAACAGAAATCCAAGTCTGTCACTAATTTGAAATCTAAATGCATGTAATAGCCTGAGGGAATTGTAGTAAGGGTTGTTTCCAGAATGAGTTATAAACATGGAAATACTTTATTTAAACATCTATGTAATCTCCATTGAAACATATTATTTTGAAATTATGTTAAAAAAGAACTTAAAATACATGTTATAAGACTAAGCTTCTCACATATTTAATAATCATGCTGTAAAAGGCCACAACACTGTGGTTGATACTGTATATATTTTTTAAATATTAATATTTTGTCCTTTCTGTATAGTTAAAAAATGGCCATTTGGGCAACCTTTATCTTAAAGTGTAATTGCTGATTTTATTGGCAAACCTATAATAATGCATATGATCAATCTTTACTTAATTATTTTGAGTTGCAAACACAATTAATAAATCATCTTTGAAATGTACTGACCATAATCAGTATATTCTGGAACAAGTCCAGGGGGCCATTAATCAAATCACGCAGCAAGGAAAGTGAAAACCGCGGTCTGAACAGTTAGGTAAACACTCAGTGAAGCTAATAAAAACCTATCTCGTTTTAAAACCCCCACTGTATTTACTTTTGCAACTAAGATAAACATTATGATAAAATTAAAGTTGTGTAAAAAATGAGGTTTGCTAATGATGACTAAAGTAAACGTATAGCAATTGCACAAACATTTAATGTCCCTAACTTGACACTGAAGAAGTTTAAAGTTCAGTTACCGAAAATCTTCAAGAATTAGATATTTGAATCTGATGAATTATATTATCCATAAAAATTAAATACACACATGCACACACAAATCAAATATACTGAAGTTTAAACTAGAAAAAAAAGCACACAATAAATTTTTAGGTATTTTCTTAAGAATCAAGGCAGAAACATGAAAACAGGTTTTTTAAAAATTAATTAATTTATTTAATTGGAGCATAATTATTTTACATATTCTTTTTGAAAGAAAAGGCTGGTCAACCACCATATTCTAGATTGGCAGATATAAATAAATAAATTGTTAAAATGAGTAAATTTTTGAATGAGTTAGAAATTATATATATATAAAACATAAATCCTTCTTTCTACCCTTACTCCCTCTCTCCCTTCCCCCACATTTCTTTTTTTCTTCTTTCCTCCCTTCCTCTCTTCCCTCTACTCTCTTTCTGTCTTCCCATTTGCTTCTAAAACCTGGTCTTCTACTTTGGTTATTGTCCTTTAATATTATCTTATTGACTGCTAAGTGGGCAGAAAGATTTGTTGAGTTAACATATAGAAGGTTATTGGAGATCCTCATTTCCATAAGAATTATGAGGAAAGGAAACACTAAAGGTTTAAAAACTCCATAAATACAGTTTACTTTCCAGGAACAGATTTCCAAGATTTAGCCTAAAGCCTGGGGAAAACAGTGCTTTAAAAATAACAATGCATCATATTCCTAGAGCTTACTACTTAGATAGTGCTACATACATGGGATCTCATCTAACCCTCATATCCATGTTGAAAGGCAGGCAGGAGGTATTACCAAACCACTCTTTATACTCACAGATGCAGTCCTATCTCTACTGTGTACTGCAGAAATTTTGAACAAGCAGTCGAAAGTCACTGCATCTCATATTTACTGGCCTTTTAAAATCGGATCAGATCAGTTGCTCAGTCGTGTCCGACTCTGGGACCCCATGAATCGCAGCACGCCAGGCCTCCCTGTCCATCACCAACTCCCAGAGTTCACTGAGACTCATGTCCATTGAGTCAGTGATGCCATCCAGCCATCTCATCCTCTGTCATCCCTTCTCCTCTTGCCCCCAATCCCTCCCAGCATCAGAGTCTTTTCCAATAAGTCAACTCTTCACATGAGGTGGCCAAAGTACTGGAGTTTCAGCTTTAGCATCATTCCTTCCAAAGAAATCCCAGGGCTGATCTCCTTCAGAATGGACTAGTTGGATCTCCTTGCAGTCCAAGGGACTCTCAAGAGTCTTTTCCAGCACCACAGTTGCAAAACATCAATTCTTCGGCGCTCAGCCTTCTTCACAGTCCAACTCTCACATCCATACATGACCACAGGAAAAACCATAGCCTTGATTAGACGAACCTTTGTTGGCAAAGTAATGTCTCTGCTTTTGAATATGCTATCTAGGTTGGTCATAACTTTCCTTCCCTTTTAAAATACAGGGCCCTAATTCATTGAGTTGTTGTAAGAATTAAAGAAATTAAAGGAATTTAAGTGCTTAACACAACTTTTGGCACACAGTATTCAAACTAAATATCAGTTATTATTTATCCAGTATAATAAAGTAGCTAAAAAGTATGGTCTTTGGAATAGATGATCCTACATTCAAAATCACAGATGCAGCTTTGTCTTCAGGCAAGTTATCTAATATCTCTAGGTCCAATCTTCCATCTATAAAATGAGCATAGTTTAGTGAAACATATAAAAGGAATATAAAGGGTTTACCACAATGTCTATATCATAAGTATTCAATGAATGTTAAATATTATCATTATTATGGAGAGATGGATTTGCCTAATAACTCATATAAATACAAAAATGTCATTAATATTAATTAAAAGGCAAATGATACTCTTGGTAACATAAAAGTAACATTTTTTAATGAAGCAGTAGGGGACAAAGACCTCCACTGAAAATAAGCTGAGATTATAGATAGATAATAAACAAAAGATGAAATGCCAATAATCAGTAAATATCATAGAAAAAAGACATCTCTAAAGGTTAAGCAATGGTAAACCACTCCAATATTCTTGCTTCAAGAACCCCACGAACAGCATGAAAAGGCAAAAGGATACGACATTGGATGATGAGCCCCGCCCTCCCCCCATGTCAGTGGGTGTCCAATATGCTACTGGGGAACAGCAGAGAAATAACTCCAGAAAGAATGAAGAGGCTGGGCCAAAGCAGAAACAGCACTATGCTGTGGATATGTCAGGTGGAGAAAGTAAAGTCCAATGTGTAAGGAACAATATTGCATAGAATGTTAGGTCCATGAATCAAGGTAAACTGGATGTGGTCAAATTTAATTAATGAACAAGAATTTAATTAATGGGCAAATTTATTTCAAATCACCATTACATCTACTTCTGTGGGCAAGAATCCCTTAGAAGAAATGGAGTAGCCCTCATAGTCAACAAAAAGTCCAAAATGTAGTACTTGTGTACAGTCTCAAAAATTACAGAATGATCTTGGTTTGATCCCAATGCAAACCATTCAACATCACAGTAATCCAAGTCTATGACCCAACTACTAATGCTGAAGAAGCTGAAGTTGAACGGTTCTGTGAAGACCTATAAGAACTTCTAGAACTAACACCAAAAAAGATGTCCCTTTCATCATAGGGGATTGGAATGCAAAAGCAGGACGTCAAGAGAGAAGTTCGCCCTCAGAGTATAAAATGAGAACTTTGGTTCAGAGCCAGGAAAGCCTGATGTGTATAGTTATTTCTCTAAACAAAAGTGCATGGATTGTACAATTTCATCCAAGATGATGCTGTTAGCTTCTAGTTTAAAAGGCAAGAACAGAGCTTCTTTGAGTAGAAGAAGACTGTATCCTATATAAAGTGTATCAGTGGTGGCAATGCACACCACATTCCACTCCAAAGAAGTGAGGAAATACCTGCTAAGATGTGCTGCATCATTTCCTGCTCTGTGTAGCCACATGGACTATGATAACATGGTGCAACCATGGATAATTAAATCATGAACTTAACCTAGGGGTGTGCATGTATTTGCCATGAATGTGCACACACACACGTGATTTACAACCCACCAATCACCTAAAATATTGCAGCTACACAACTACTAAATGGGACTGCTGAAAGGCTGATTCAGAACACACAGTTAAAACTTCTTCCTTATAGTTCAAGAAGCAACATCTGTGAAAAGTTACAAATTACCAATATGTTTAAGGTTGTTTGGAAGAATGTTTTCGAATTCTGTGTTTTCAGAAGACATCCATCACAAAGAAGACAAAATCACGCCTGAGATATGTGAACATATATATTTTTACTTGCTATCTATCATACAGGAATAAAGAGAATATAAAATTATCTAAAGACTATACAAGTATTCTTTTGTACTTTTGGCCCAAACTATTTTAATGGTTTTATCTTGCAGTTGAGAATGTTCAACTCCTTCCTTTGCTGCTGCTGCTGCTGCTAAGTCACTTCAGTCGTGTCCGACTCTGTGCGACCACAGAGACGGCAGCCCACCAGACTCCCCCGTCCCTGGGATTCTCCAGGCAAGAACACTGGAGTGGGTTGCCATTTCCTTCTCCAATGCATGAAAGTGAAAAGTAAAAGTGAAGTCGCTCAGTCGTGTCCGACTCTTGTCGACCCCATGGACTGCAGCCCACCAGGCTCCTCTGTCCATGGGATTTGCCAGGCAAGAGTACTGGAGTGGGATGCCATCGCCTTCTCCGACTCCTTCCTTTAGAGGTGTACAAATTTGTTCCAACCACTACAATTCTCTTAGAAAATGACCCTGCTGCTCCTAGATGATCAAACAGCTGGACAAGTAGTAGATTTATGGGAAGATCGGGAGGTGGGGAAAAAGGTCCAATATACAAACTAAAATTTCATTCTTGAGATAAATTTAATGCCTAAAACTCTAATTAAGGTTGGAAATTTCTTATATATTTAAAATCACTGATGTTTGAGAATTTTCAGAGTTTATATCCCAAACTATGGCTCAAAATAATGCTATCCCTTGGACTGTCACTAAGCCCTTTTTGGGAGAGAGGGAGGTGGACTGCATGAGGGTGCTATGCATCAAGTACTTTTGAACAATGATTAAACAAGTCAAATGAATAATTTACTATGGATTTTTTAGATCCTTTAATATATAAATCTTCATTAATATATAAACTATAAAGTTTTAGAGGTTGGAGCATAATGGAGCATGGGAGCTATATCAGTTCAGTTCAGTCACTTGGTTGTGTCCGACTCTCTGAAACCCCATGACCTGCAAGCATGCCACGCTTCCCTGTCCATCACCAACTTCTGGAGCTTGCTCAGACTCATGTCTATCGAGTCAGTGATGCCATCCAACCATCTCATCCTCTGTCGTCCCCTTCTTCTCCCACCTTCAATCTTTCCCAGAATCAGGGCCTTTTCCAGTGAGTCAGTTCTTCGCATCAGGTGGCCACAGTATTGGAGCTGAAACTTCAGCATCAGTTCTTCCAATGAATATTCAGGACTGATTTCCTTCAGGATTGACTGGTTGGATCTCCTTGCAGTCCAAGAAAATCAGAAGCATCTTCTCCAATACCATAGTTCAAAAGCATCAATTCTTCGGCGCTCAGCTTTCTTTATAGTCCAACTCTCACATCCACACATGACTACTGGAAAAACCACAGCTTTGACTAGACAGACCTTTGTTGGCAAAGGTTAGGGTTTTTAATATGCTGTCTAGGTTGGTCATAGCTTTTCTTCCAAGGAGCAAGCGTCTTTAAATTTCATGGCTGCAATCACCATCTGCAGTGATTTTGGAGCCCCCCAAAATAAAGTCTCTCACTGTTTCCATTGTTTCCTTATCTATTTGCCATGAAGTGATGGGACCAGATGCCATGATCTTAGTTTTCTGAATGTTAAGTCTTAAGCCAACTTTTTCACTCTCCTCTTTCACTTTCATCAAGAGTCTCTTTATTTCTTCTTTGGTTTCTGCCATAAGGGTGGTGTCATCTGCGTATCTGAGGTTATTGATATATCCCCCGGCAATCTTGAATCCAGCTTGTGCTTCATCCAGCCCGGCATTTCGTATGATGTTCTGCATATAAGTTAAACAAACAGGGTGACAATATACAGCCTTGACGTATTCCTTTCCCAATTTAGAACCAGTCTGTTGTTCCACATCTGGTTCTAACTGTTGCTTCTTGACCTGCATACAGATTTCTCAGGAGGCAGAGAAGGTGGTCTGGTATTCCCATATCTGGAAGAATTTTCCAAGTTTGTTGTGATACGGTGTGCAGCAATTTTTAAACTTATTTGAATATGAAACCCTTTGTGCCTGGTGGGCTACAGTCCATGGGGTCACAAAGAGTCAGACACGACTGAGTGACTTCACTTTCACTTTCACTTATATAATTGTATAGAATGAAGTCTGTAAATGATATCATAAAGAATAACTTCTGTACTCAATATCATTTAACTTCAATAAACATCTGACTTTCTTTCCTCACTTATCCAAATCTCAGAGCGAGAGGCATTTTGTTCTTACCTATATATTTAGCAGCTCTTTTGACCACAGAAGCTAATGCTTTTTTCTAGTCAAGGGTCATTTAAGGAAGAGCTCAAAGTTAAGTTAGAGTTGCTTGAGATTTGCAATAATCCTTGTTCCTGCTCTATTAAGAACTTCATATCTAGGTTCTGGTAACTAGGTCTGTATGGTGTAGCCTGGTGTTTGACTCCTTGTCTTGGTCTCTAGCACAAACTTATTTGGCTGTAACTTGGGTTTGGCTCTTTTCTTAGCCACCTCTCCCAGGATCTGGAGCCCTGACTCTGAGACAAAGTTTTCATTTATAGGTCTCTTGTTCAGATACTAATTTCAGTATCTCTTAAAAGTAGCTTGTTTTTGATATAGAGAATCTATAGAGATAAGAAACAGAGCAGCTATTAGAAGGTAAAGCATAATTTCTAGGTGGGAAGAAATGGGCTGAAATAGTTGAAGAAGTTACAGACATTAAAGTGTTGATTAAATCATTTCGGCTGAGCATTTTGTTAGTTGGCTAATTTTGTTAACTGCTTATTTCAGTAAGACTGGGACACTGACTCAATTTAGACAAACAAGTGAATAACGACTGGGTCATTCATTTTGTTAAAATAACACAACTATTCCACCTAGTCACAGCGATTTCATGTCATACCAACACAATGGCATTAGTAGACTTTTATTATATTAGATTTTTCAGGATGTTGAAAAAATAAGAGCTCCTAAATTTAGAAAAACCTGAAATTAAAATTCTTTCTGTTATTACATGAAAAAGCATTAATAATTTAAGCTAAATGAATATAGTGTTAATTTACATACATACTGTGCCATTGTATATTTATAGAAAATAATTTTGCCATGTTTTTATTTATACTCAGAATTTTATCTAATGATATTAATACAGTATGTATAAGGATGAAAATAATTTCACAGTCTCTATAGTCTTTGCTAGCTGGTTCATTTTGTTTAATATGTAAAATTAAAAGGACATACCAAACAACTCTACAAATCATAATTTCAAGTGATGCAAGAGAGTAAATAGCAAGGAGTGTACAGCAGATGGTTATACTGAATAATAACTCTTAGTGTTGATGCTATTCGATAGAACAGGATGAGGGTTCCCCAAGTAAAATCATATTGACTGGATTAGTCACACTCGAATTTTTAATGAATATTTATCAATATATACCAGACTCAAGGATTTCAGAGTCTTATTAAAAACAGGAAATCATCAAAAGATCTAAAAATATTCCTGAAAAAAAAACCTGCATATTTACCAAAGGGAAAAAAAAAAAGGCAAAATGTCAGTACAATTCTGCACCTCAGGACTGCTAACACATGCCAAATTAAACTATTATCCCTGTGAGTACTCTACATAAGTTTCAGTATGTTTTCAATTTTCTAGTTTCCTGTGTTTCAGAAGAATGAGTTTTATTATTGGGAATCCAAAACTGTACAACATTTAGCAGTTTGAAAGCAGAGCTAAAAAATGAAAACGAAATGAAGTATAATAGCTTTATATAAGTTTAAATGACTATATGTGAGAAGACACTGTAACGAATGAAATATCAGAGATATCTAGTGAATCTAATATTTCAATAACTCAAAAAGCAAAAAGCAAGGGAACCCAAGAAGAAAAGTCCTCTGTGATGTGCAAAACAGAAATGCTATCATATACATGAGAAAAAGCTTAATTTTTAAGAAGGTTCCACAGCCCAGCTTGGGCTGGCCTCTGAGGAGCCTCCGCCTCACTGTACTCCCTCCGTTCTGTGCCACCTCCATTCCCACAACCTTCACACAGTCCCCCTTATGTACATGCTCACAGGCTGCTTTCTCTGCCTAAATCTCTGCTCTCTACTCCACTACTGTATTCCTCATATCTATGAATAATGTTTGTTTTCTCTCACGTAGACTAAGCTTTATGACATCAGGGGCTGTATCTAGTTTGCTCAGTATGTAAACATAAAAGAAAGATACACAAATGGATGAATCAATGAGTGTGGGCAAGTCATAGTCAAAATTATTTATTCTCAACAAAAAACTGTATCTACTATGCATTTCCTTAGACGATGTGAAATCATGTGGAAGTCATACAATGAATGCAAAATCTACTGAGAGGCTACTGCAGGAGATATAGAGGAAATATCATTGCGACCGTCTGACAATAAATGTTTGAAATCCAGCAGATGCTTAAAATTGAAAGCAAGTAATGAAGTCAGGCTTCCCAGCTAAGTTTAGTCAGATATAAGGGTTCATTATGCCATGGTAATGCGACCATAAACACAAAACCCAATGATAAATAGACAAACAAAACAATACAACTACTAACTGTACAATGGATACTTTTATCAAGAAATTTGAAACCTCTCTCCTGTCAGGCTCAGTTTCCTCAAGGTATAGACTGTGCCTGTCTTGGCATCCTCTTTGTCCATATCAGAATTCTAAACTTCATGCTCTCAGGGTACCTTTACACTTTCAAAAGTTCTTGAGAACTTCAACAATATTTATTCATGTAGACTCTATTTGCCGTATTCAAAATAAAAACTGAGAAAAATTTAAACTACATAAGAAATAATTTAAAAATAATAAACCCAGTACATGTAATAACATATTCTTCATAAAAATCATTACATTTCCCAAACAAAAATTTTGTGAGGGCAATGTTTCGCAAATCTGTTTGATGCAGACTTTTTGCCTCAATGAAATGTTCGTTATCCTAACATCTCAACTCATGACAACCAATTTGGGATGTTTACTGAAGGAGGACAGTCTGAACCAAAAAGTGAAAAACAGCACAAATTCAGTGTATAATTCCAAAATCTAAGAGAAATAAGTAGATGACTACAAAGAGACATTTTACTTGAAAAAATATCAAGAAGAATGAAATCAAGTGGCTAAGTAGAATGTTCTATGAGTCTCTTCAAAGCAGTACATTAGATCAAAATACTTTAGTGAACCCAAGCTGGATTTTAATATTTTTTAGTACCCTACATGCCATTTCTCCTAGAGAAGGGCATGCCAACCCACTTCAGTATTTTCGCCTGGAGAATCCCCTTGGACAAAGGAGCCTGGCAGGCTGTAGTCCATGGGGTTGCCAAGAGTCAGACATGACTGAATGACTAAGCATGCCACTTCTAATTAATCCATAGAAACCACAAGAAAAAAATTTGCTATATTTTTTAGCAAATCTGCTCTAAATATTAATAGGAATTAACTAAATACCAGGGAAAATGTATTGATCCAAACACTTTACAATCTCCAAAATCATTATTTTTGTTCTAAAAAATAGCCTGAAGTAAGTTCAGAAATAAAAAGATAATTTGAAGACTATGTAGATTCTTTTAATGTCACCTCACTACTTAGCAAAGAATAAGATGACTTACTTTTCCTTTTCTTGAAGCTGTTGCTCCTGAGAGGCCACTTTAGGTTCTGTCCCCAGATTTTTTTGCATCCGTTGCCTCCTCTTTCTACTTGGTGCAATATCAGGGATATCAGGACTTGAAATAATGGAATCATCTCTTCTTACAGTAGCTAAAATAAAATCACATAAAAATTATGTATATTTTTTGAGTACAGTATTAATTTGCAGCTTTAGTACTTATATAAAGTGACACAATTAAAATAGAGCAAAACTATTTTTATAAATTTATTAGATTTCTTATCTTTGACAAAGAACATACAAATAGGGAAAAGACAGTCTCTTCAATAAGTGGTACTGGGAGAACTGGACAGCTACATGTAAAGAATGAAATTAGAACACTTCCGAACACCATACACAAAGATAAATTCAAAATAGATTAAAAACCTAAATGTAAGACCAGAAACTATAAAACTCTTAAAGGAATACACAGGCAGAACCACTCTCTGAAATAAATCATAGTGAGATCCTCTATGACACACCTCTTAGAGTAATGGAAATAAAAACAAAAATAAACAAGTGGGACCTAATTAAATTTAAAAGCTTTTGCATAGCAAAGGAAACTATAAACAAGGTGAAAAGACACCCCTTGGAATGGAAGAAAATAACAGCAAATGAAACAACTGACAAAGGATTAACTTACAAAATATACAAGCAGCTCAAACAACTCAATACCAGGAAAACAAACAACCCAATCAAAGAGTGGGCAAAAGACCTAAACAGAAATTTCTCCAAAGAAGACAAACAGATGGCTAACAAACACATGAAAAGATGCTGGAAAGATGTTCAACACTGCTCATTATTACAGAAATGAAAATGAAAACTAGAATGAGATATCACCTCACCCTGGTCAGAATGGCCATTATCCAAAAAATCTACAAACAATAAATGCTAAGGAGGGTGTGGGGAAAAAGGAAACTTCTTGTACTGTTGGTGGGAATGTAAATTGATACAGCCACTATGGAAGACAATATGGGAATCCCTTAAAAAACTAGGAATAAAACTACCATATGACCCAGCAATCCCACTACTAGGCATATACCCTGAGGAAACTAAAACTGAAGAAGACACATGTACCCTAATGTTCACTTCAGCACTATTTACAATAGCTAGGACATGGAAGCAACCTAGATGCCTATCAAGAGAGGAATGGTTAAAGAAGCTTTGGTACATGTATACAATGGAATATTACTCGGTCATAAAAAGGAACACATTTGAGTCAGTTGTAACAGGGTGAATGAACCTAGAACCTATTATACACAGTGAAGTAAAAGTCAGAAAGATAAAAATAAGCATCATATATTAACACATATATATGGAATCTAGAAAGATGTTACTGATGAACCTATTTGCAGGGTAGCAATGGAGACATAGACATAGAGAACAGGCTTATGGACACAGGTGGGGAGAGGAAGGACAGGGTGGGATGAATGGAGAGAGTAACACGGAAACAGATACACTATCATATGTAACACAGAGAGCCAATGGGAATTTTCTGTATGACTCAGGTAACTCAGATCGGAGCTCTGTAACAACCTAGAGGAGTGGGATGTGGTGGGAGGCAGAAGGGAGGTTAAAGAGGGAGGGAACACAGGTATACCTATGGCTGATTCATGTTGAGGTATAGCGGAAACCAACACAATATTGTAAAGCAATCATTCTTCAATTAAAAATAAATAAAAAAGATTATTCAATTTGATGAAATGAGTAGTTAGTATGTAATATTTCAATACCAATATAAAACCTAAAATATATTGTATATATGGAACAACTTGATCAAAATGGTCTTTGCCTATCTTGAACAACAACTTCTGAAATGCATAAATAAAAGTGAATTAGAGGCACATCTAAAGAGGTTGGGGGGAGATACTGCTACAGGGATAATGAATCAAACTGATAGGAAAACAACAATTATCAGCAGGAATGGAGACTTCCATTAGTGATCTAGAGATAATTTTCATAAACTTCTCAGCCAACTGTAGGGAATAAATACAAGAAAAATGGAAGAGAGTACTAGCATATTGCTAATGCGGCTAACCCACTAAATTACCCTAAAAAATATTTGATATACATGAAATAGAAGCAACAAAAGACATATGCTTGATTTATATTCCTTTTTTTTCTATTAACAACTTAATTGCAAAGAGCTTAAGGGGAATTCAAAATATTCTTTCACTCAATACATAGTATATTCTGCTATCACACATTTTTCTGTAAAATAAAAGAGCTCCTTTGTTATTGGTAAATAATGAACAATATCAACATAATTTGGACTTTGGATTGTCCTGTTGGTTCATATGATTTTTTTTCCCAGCTTGTTAATGTTTTAAAGTGATCAGGAGCAAGCTTCCATCCCAATGAAAAAGAAAAACTTAGCAATGTATAAAAGCCTTAAGAAGTAGAAATGAGGGCTAAAAATCCTATACAAGTCCATCCCTTTAGAACTAAAAAAGGGGCTGGTTTAGTGAAATCAAGAACCCTACACTTTTCAAAAGTTAAGCTCTCTGCAAAGATGCAATTAGAACTGAAGAATCTGTGAAGACATTTCTCCCTGTATCTCTACTCAGACATTTAACTTTTTGAAGAAACTAGCGTAATCAAATGTGTTCAGTAATTCCCATCTCTTTCATTTAAGAGGAACTGTAGAACTGTGATGACACACGGAGAAGGCAGTGGCACCCCACTCCAGTACTCTTGCCTGGAAAATCCCATGGATGGAGGAGCCTGGTAGGCTGCAGTCTATGGGGTCGCTACGAGTCGGAAACGACTGAGCAACTTCACTTTCACTTTTCCCTTTCATGCATTGGAGAAGGAAATGGCAATTCACTCCAGTGTTCTTGTCTGGAGAATCCCAGGGACAGGGGAGCCTGGTGGGCTGCCGTCTATGGGGTTGCACAGAGTGGGACACGACTGAAGTGACTTAGCAGCAGCAGCAGCAGTGATGACGCAAAGGTTTAGGTGACTGTGACGTTTGGTGAAAAGGTTAAAGATCTACTAACTGTTAATATTTTTATTAGGATTATAACTACAGAACTAACAACAAGAATGTAAAACTACACAGATTTTAAGTGCTCTGCCCAAACCTTAACTTTTTCTTCCAAAAGCTCTATTAATTTTAGTGTGTTAGTTTGCAGAGTGAATAGTTGTTCAGGTGTACATATGTCACATTCTAGAAAATGCTGCATTTTAGGTTCTCATTCTATGTAGTCCAAGCTTCTCTGAGTGGCCTGACATCACTCGGACACTACTGATCCCTCTCTAGAAATGTTTTTTTTTTTTCCTTAAATTTTTTTCCTGGATATAACTACCAGTTTTGAGAATGCAGTACTGGACACATTACTATGGGTTTTTAAAATATTATCTTATTAATCTTTAAATCTGTGAACTTCATTTTACTTATGAGGAAACCAAGAGTTTAGAGAAGTTAAGACACTTGCCCAAATCACACAGCTTTTGCTTTTATATTTTATCATTATGACAATCAAAAAATATTTCTGCCTGGTGGGTAGAAATTTCTTGATAAAATATGCCCATCAAAGCATATTTTACTTTCCAAAGCTGCTTAAAGACACATAAGTTATAGTTGATTTCTTATACATTATTTTATTAAAATGTATTGGGAGTAAAGAAATATAAATTTAAAAAACAGATGTTTCTCTGAACATATTCCAGCTGAATGATTCCTTTATTCTTATAAAGCTATGAGGCGACTAAGGAAGATAATTTTGGTTTCCTGATTTCTTACCCAGTCAGCTCTCATACAGGGTTTAATCAACTGCATAAGCAATCAACAAAGTACAATCTTGTCCATGAATAAAACTAGCAAAAGTGTCAGAGTTAGAGGATGTTTCAACTGTAGATAGACTTGTAAAATGGAGAAAGATTTCATTTAATTACATGTTGGACATTTATGAGGAAAGAATGCTAAGTTTAAATTAAAATGTAAGGTGAATTTTTAAAAAATAAAGTTACATAAAAGTTCTGCCATTAATTCCAAAACTCCAGATAACAACTTACACTTTGGCACTCAACAGCGTATTTTATATGTCGAATGGTTATATTATTTTTATAATGCCAATAATTTACTTTAAAATGCAATGTGATTAAAGGTGTGTATTAGTAAGAGTGTTGCATCTACGCAAGAATCACAGACCAGGAACAATTTTGTGGGATTCTAATAATAAAGTCCATATACTTGAGGAGGCTACTAGAGGCACCTTTGTTATTTGCATGTCAATAACTGATGACAAAAATGTGTATCTATTGGTGAAAACAAGGCATGAAAACAAGCATGATGAATACTGCATATTAGCTCTCATGAGTAAAATTAGAGGCATTTTAGATACACAGATTGGCTAAAGCATTTTAGAGATACTCCCCTCCATTTTATGGACAGGTTATAAGAATTTAATGAGGGCTATTTATTCTTAGAGATGATGTACTGTCCTGAATCTTCAAGTAGTTTTCTGTCTAGTTGTGACTTCTGGACGATTACAGTTGTCTGATGCCAAGAAAACCGGCCATTCCTACCTCAGGAATCTTTATATTTGTCAAAAGTGAAGGTTTGATATGAGTGAGTGACTGGGACACCTTCAAGGACATACAGCTGGGACTTCTTCAAGCTTATAGAGCAGGTTAATGAATTATTTTATATTTGGTAGTAAATATTTAGTTGCCCGGAGAAGGCAATGGCAACCCACTCCAGTACTCTTGCCTGGAAAATCCCATGGACGGAGGAGCCTGGTAGGCTGCAGTCCATGGGGTCGCTAAGAGTCGGATACAACTGAGCAACTTCACTTTCACTTTTCACTTTGTTGCCAACTGTATATGTGAGAAAACCTAATCTGATAATTTACTATCATTATTTCTACAGTTTAAACTTCTTGGTGAGGACTATGATGTATTGCAAAGAACTTGAGTTCTGTATAACCAAGAGTTTTAGTTCAGTTCACTGCTCCATTTTTATACATTTCTCTTCACAATTACAATGTAGATCACTGTAACACTGCCGTAAGGAAAAAGGGCTACCATATAAACTTATTTACTGGTTAAACCAAATGTATCCCTCTTTTGGTTTGTTTTTGCACCATGAGAAACAGCTTTCCCTTCAATTTATTACATACATGAGTGTGTGCTCAGTCCATGGAATTTTCCAGGCAAGAATACTGAAGTGAGTTGCCATTTCCTCCTCCAGGGGATCTTCCTGACCCAGGAATGCAGGAACCCGTCTCTCCTGCATTGCAGGTGAATTCTTTACCACTGAGCCATCAGGGAAGCCCTTACTATATAAATGTAATAGCAAATCATACTGTAATAGATTCCCTTAATTTATATATGGCTTTAAATGAAGTTTTGTTAATAATTATATAGACTTTTAAAAGGAAAAATTTCCATCCTGTCCTTTCCTCTTCACCCTGCAATTTCAGAAACCGGAAAAAAAGAGGTGCTACTCCAATATCTGGTACCTACATATTATTAATTGATCATTTCAAGCATTCCTCAAATTTGAACCATCCCACCTCTATCCACTACTTGTGCTTATGTTTGGTCCTCACATTTCATTTGGTCTCAAGGCTGGATACTTTATTCTGACCCCAGATGCCTTGAACATTGATTCTGGGTCTCAAAACAAGCAAAGCTGTTTTACATACAGCAGAAGGTGTCTGAACCACATCCACACAAAGTCAAACTTTATGGAGCCTCCAAAATGTCTATATTATTCATGCTCATTGTGCTCAGTCATGTTGGACTCTTTGGGACCTCGTGGGCTGTAGCCTGCCAAGCTCCTCTGTCCATGGAATTTTCCAGGCAAGAATACTGGAGTTAGTTGCCATTTCCTTATCCAGCAGATCTTCCTGACCCAAGGATTGAACCCAAGTCTCTTGAGTCTCCTGCATTGGCAGGTGGATTCTTTACCAGTGCGCCACCTGGGAAGCCCATATTATTTATAACTTTACATATTTTAAGGGTGACAAAGTCTTCACTTACAAGTTTTACATCCCATTTTGAAGGGAAAAAATCAATTTACATGAAGTTTACTTAATACATACTCATTTTAGCTGTGAGGAAGAATCTGAATAGAGTTGGAAAGCATGACAAATGTTAAAAGGGAAATGAGAGGAAATTTGGCCTATATAGAGGAATGTTCGTGAGAGAAAAAAATGCAGGAAACGAGATTGGTTAAGTATAGGATGCAGGGAAGGATTAAATGAAAAAAAAGATACAGAGATACGCTCAATAAATCTGCAAGCTTCCAAATCCAGGCAGAAGAATATTGAATTTGATATTGACTAAAGAGTTTTGTTTTGTTTTTCCTGAGATTCCACACCCAGAATTTTCAGTTTTTAATATTATCATCAGTTTCTTTGTCACAACAATGTGTCTTTCACTATTTCAAGGAAATAAAGAAGGAAAAAAAAACTATTGCCAATTAACTTATTATGGCTGAAATAGTGAGTAGGAGAGCTGTGGGATGAATTTCAAGTTCTAATTGGGTTCACTGCATCTAGAAAATGAGGAATCTTTATACAAGCTTGGTTATTGTGAAAGGTGGCTCCACAGAAAGCCACACTTCTTCTTGTCTGACAGAAGAACTGCAGGATCTTGGCAGCAGGAGTTCAGACATGAGAATGCCTCGGAGTTGGCCATCCTGGGTACTCTCAAGGGCGAAATAAAATGGCACTGTTGGTTAAACTGCCTAAGCCCCACGAGTTAAACTACCTGGTAAATGTCTATTACTGACCAGACACATATTAATATGTCTTTTGTCACCCGAACATTATTGACTGGGAGGTGTTTCAATATTCACTTACATAGCATATAGCTGGTCACAGGTGTTAGTTTCTACAAAAATCCCTGGGTCAATAATGTGTTACGTCTTTGATGGTTAAACATCTAAATCTCAATGTTTTTAAAAATAATTTTTTAGGTTTATAATTCATTTTATTAGGAATTCATTATTATCTCATAGCTATGGACATTTTCCCCCTTCTTCCTAATATGCATTACTTCACGTATCTATGGAACTCTAATGGAGACTGCCACCAGAGATTCCTGTCCCCCTCCAAACATATACATCTCTCTAGAGCCCCTGAACCCACCTCCTCCCCTCAAAATTAATGTCCTGAGGCATGTTAGTCATGACAATGACTACTTCGCTCTTAAATTATTGAATGAAGGAGCTCTGATCTTTAGGTCCTTTGACCATGAAAAAAAAAACATGTGCTATTTTCAATATGCCATGTTCAAACAAAAACTTTGAGTGGTTTCACATCACCTATAAAATAAGATCCTAAGATCCTAGTCCTGCATTCAAATCTCTCTACAATGAAACCCTCACCTTCCTCTCTGACCATACCTCCCACAATCTTCTGCTAAAGAATTCCAAGGCCTCTAGGGTTCCTCCACCTTCCTTTTTCGTTCCTTACTTTCCTTGTCTTCAATGTCCTCCTATTTTCTATTGGCTCAACTATGTGTTCCCTTCCAGCACAGCTCATTTCAGCCATTTCAGTCACTCCCAGTTTTAATAGTTTCAATCCACAGCAATCTCCCCTACTCTACAGGGTTTATAGTTTGAACCACTCATTTTACACATACGATCTTGTACTGTTATTCTTTTTATGTATATTTCCTCTTTCTCAAATAGATTATGAACACCCAACAACTAGAGGCCATGTCTTAGTTAGCTACATCCCCAATGTATTATGTAATAGTGTTATACATGAGGAATATGATGACTTGAACTCTTATTCTGAAATGTGTATCTTATTTTTTAATCAAAACTCATTTACTTATGGTCCTCAGAAGTATAGAGAAAAATCCAACCAGAAGACCTGGATCTGGATCTCTATTTCTGCCATTTACCTTGGGCATATTACAGATCTTTAAGTTCCTCTGTGAGAAAATGGATATTAACTATGATTAAATGGGTTAGTATAAACTGTTTTATAAATCATAGTGTCAGAAATATTTGATATCAGCAATAAGTATTACTGACAAAATGTGTGTGTCCTTACAAAAGATCTGAGATTCATTTACTTATTCAATTTAAAAGTTTACTACTATTATTTTCTATTATATAAGTTTCGGGTATACAGCATCATAGTTCAACATCTGTAAAATGACTTTTATTTAGGTGAATCTGACGAACTTTCAGGCTATCTTATATAGCTTCTTAGAGACATAAAAATTAAATTAAAAAAGTAAAAGGTAAGATAAATTCATGGTTTTCCAAATTCAAAATAACTCAATTGTCCTAGTATTATTATTTGTTATGAACACAGAGTAGCCAGACTCCTATGGCTGTTTCCTGCTATTTTATTCAGTTGGTCATTTCACAAATGTTTATAATCATTAAGTCATTGTGTTTTATTTCGAAAGATATAAAATATTGAGGGGAAAACTGAAAATCCAGACCTAAAAATACTACCTTTAGTAAATCTGAAACTTCAAAAAACATACTCTTCCTCTCACCAAAGAAAATAACCAATCAATGTGCCTCTGTAGTTTGTCTTACTGACAGGTATGAAGATAAGCAAAAAAAAACTGAGATAAGGTCAATCACATCATACCTCAATAAGTGGTATCTTAAAGTGACGTATCTTGAGGTAGTAAATTTCTAATGTGACCAAATAAGCACACGTTATTTTCCCTCACCATTCATCAAATAGCCCTTTTCATATCTGTTATCATTTTCTACCCAGTTTTCATAACCTAACTTGAATAACTGATTAACATCTTACATGGAAGGTTGATGATCTAACCTATTATCAGCAATCACTTAATAAATGGATAATAAACACTGCACTAAACTCTTAAAAGTGTGTGTGTATGTGTGTGTGTGTGTGTGTGTGCGCACATGCATGTGTGTATCCATGTGCAAAACAGACTTTTCCAAAAGTCAGGCTCCTCTTTTAGCCAGCACAGCTGGGAGTCAGGTGTAATGACAAATGCTTTACTATATTGGGGTAACCCAAAAGGTCATCTTTGGAAATCTAACACTTTCAATGTCAGAGGCAGGGTGGGCCACTGAAGATAAAATACAGACTCCAGAAGTATTCATAATACAGAAGAAAATGTAAGTTGAACATACTAAGGATTATTCCATATCCATAAAACAATCTACTTAAAAATGTATTTATTATTTCACTTATTCACAAAATATTCACTGCGTATTTTCTATGAGTCAGGCACCATCCCAAAGGTACCTTCACCATGCATTCAAAAAGCTTACAACTGAGTAGGGCAGAAAGACACAACTATTTTTGCAAGAAAGCAGTAAGTTATACAAACAATTATAGAGGAACAAATTTGAAAGTTCTAAGATAGGTGCAAAGAGTTGACTCATTGGAAAAGACTCTGATGCTGGGAGGGATTGGGGGCAGGAGGAGAAGGGGATGATAGAGGATGAGATGGCTGGATGGCATCACCAACTTGATGGACAAGAGTTTCGGTGAACTCCAGGAGTTGGTGATGGACAGGGAGGCCTGGCGTGCTGCGATTCATGGGGTCGCAAAGAGTTGGACACGACTGAGCGACTGAACTGAACTGAAGATAGGCACAAGTTTCCAAATTTTTACTGATATTTTCAAATTAATCTGTGAATTTTTAATTTCTCTTTTTCATGATGAAACACTAAGATTTGATTTTGTATTCTGTTTTCTTTTTTTTCTTCAGTTCAGTTCAGTTCAGTTCAGTCGCTCAGTTGTGTCTGACTCTTTGCAACCCCATGAATTGCAGCACGCCAGGCCTCCCTGTCCATCACCAACTCCCGGAGTTCACCCAGACTCACGTCCATCGAGTCAGTGATGCCATCCAGCCATTTCATCCTCTGTCGTCCCCTTCTCCTCCTGCCCCCAATCCCTCCCAGCATCAGAGTCTTTTCCAATGAGTCAACTCTTCGCACGAGGTGGCCAAAGTACTGGAGTTTCAGCTTTAGCATCATTCCTTAGGTATTACTTTCAAAAGCTTAATTGTTAGTATCAGGTGGCTCTAAAGTAAATTTGCCAAAAGAGAAAACTAAAAGACTAGCTTGCTCTGAGCAAACTGATAAGAAATGACTGGGTTTCAAAATTAAGTTTTAATTTCAAAGTGAAGTCAAACAACATATCTGAATTAAAACTCTGAAATTACCTTAAAGATAGTCCTTCATATGGCCCCATAACATCCTTAACAGGCTTCATCACACTTTTAATAATTTATCTAATATTTATAAAGCTCAGTGAAGGTAGAGACTGAGTTCCTTATGCACTACTGATAGTATGAGTATAGGCCGACTAGCATGGTCTCTAATACATAATGGGTATAAATTCTAAAATACTAATAGAGTTAATGACTTCTTAAAAATATTTTAAATCTATGTAAAATACTATATTGTTGATTAGCTATGGTTGCCAGGCTAGTTAACATTAAGAAAATAAAAATATTAGTGGAGAAAAGCAGTTTATGAAAGAGCAACATTAGCTTTCAATTTATATTATTTTATAATTAAAAATAATAAACATTGGAAAGCAGTTTTAATGGTTAATAAGTTTTCAGAAAACAAAACTACAATTTTTCAGCTTTCACCAGCGTTTTCAAAGGGTCTCTGCCTATGACCTACGTCATGAAATGTTTGGAGACAATATAAAGCTTTCATCGTTGTACAAGAGTCAGGTATGGACTTCTGTCAACTTACGACTTTTTTTTTCAGCATTTTCTTAATAGATTTAAAGCTTTTTAAATTCTTCATTCTTTTTTGATGTTGCTCAACTTTTAATAAAACCTTGACACTTTTTGCTTAAGGGGATTTTATTGAACTAGTATAATTGAAAAAATGGACAAAAATAAGTGAAATACAAAAACTTTTTAACGAAATGGTACAGAAAATCTTCCAGTTCACTGTTATTTTACATTGTCTGCAGTGACTTTAGGTGAATTCGTTAGAACTAGGAGAAGGTGATGGCACCCCACTCCAGTACTTTTGCCTGGAAAATCCCACGGACAGAGGAGCCTGGTAGGCTGCAGTCCATGGGGTCGCTAAGAGTCGGACACGACTAAGCGACTTCACTTTCACTTTTCACTTTCCTGCATTGGAAAAGGAAATGGCAACCCACTCCAGTGTTCTTGACTGGAGAATCCCAGGGACAGGGGAGCCTGGTGGGCTGCCGTCTACGGGGTCGCATAGAGTCAGACACGACTGAAGCGACTTAGCAGCAGCAGCAGCAGCAGGACAAGGTCACTAGTGCAACTAGGTCAAAATGAGAATAGGATGAAAGTGAAAGTAAAGCGCTGCTTAATTACCTGATGAACTGAGTAGGTAAAGGTCATTAATCTAGAGCATAAACCCTTTCTTTGAATATTCACAGGGGTGAGAAGGAGAACTTGACTGACAAGTTCTGTGACATGACACACTTGCCCATTTCATTTTGCTAGAATTTCCTCAATCTTAGAAAGAATTAGATAGACTTTGATACATTAACAAAAAGTGTTTTATCTGCACTTCTTTAAACCCCTTTCAGTTCAGTTTAGTCACTCAGTCATGTATGACTCTTTGTGACATGATGGACTGCAGCACGCCAGGCCTCCTGGAGTTTACTCAAACTCATGTCCACTGAGTTGGTGATGCCATCCAACTATCTCATCCTCTGTTGTCCCCTTCTCCTGTCTTCAATCCTTCCCAGCATCAGGGTCTTTTCAAATGAGTCAGCTCTTCGCATCAGGTGGCCAAAGTATTGGAGTTTCAGCTTCAGCATCAGTCCTTCCAATGAACAACCAATACTGATTTCCTTCAGGACTGACTGGTTGAATCTCCTTGCAGGCCAAGGGACTTTCAAGAGTCTTCAACACCACAGTTTAAAAGCACCAAAGTTTGCCACTGTTTCCACTGTTTCTCCATTTATTTGCCATGAAGTGATGGGACTGGATACCATGATCTTTGTTTTCTGAATGTTGAGTTTTAAGCCAACTTTTTCACTCTCCTCTTTCACTTTCATCAAGAGGCTCTTTAGTTCTTCTTTACTTTCTGCCATAAGGGTGGTGTCATCTGCATATCTGAGGTTATTGATATTTCTCCCGGCAATCTTGATTCCAGCTTGTGCTTCATCCAGCCCCACGTTTCTCACAATGTACTCTGCATGTAAGTTAAATAAGCACAGTAACACTGGAACCAGTTTGTTGTTCCATGTCCAGTTCTAACTGTTGCTTCCTAACCTGCATACAGATTTCTCAAGAGGCAGGTCAGGTGGTCTCCTATTCCCATCTCTTAAAGAATGTTCCACAGTTTTGTTGTGATCCACACAGTCAAAGGCTTTGGCATAGTCAGTAAAGCAGAAATAGATGTTTTTCTGGAACTCTCCTGCTTTTTCGATGATCTAGCAGATGTTGCCAATTTGATCTCTGGCTCCTCTGCCTTTTCTAAAACCAGCTTGAACATCTGGAAGTTCACAGTTCACATACTGTCGAAGCCTTGGAGAATTTTGAGCATTACTTTGCTAGCATGTGAGATGAGTGCAATTGTGTGGTAGTTCGAGCATTCTTTGGCAAACCTCTGTAAACCCCTTTATGATAAGGTGTAACTCCTTGGTGCCTCTTTGGTGTAACTTAGCCCATATGGAGTAATTCTATGAAGAGGCAAAAATGAAGCTGAATTTCCAAGGTGTCCTTGAAAACTGTGGGATATTTTTTCAAAAGGGAGATTCCCAGATCCATGGTGCTAAACATGTTGTGCCAACTAGCTTTCAAACCAAATGTGATTAAAGCAATCCTTTCACTAAAAAGGATTAAGCAAAAACATGTGCCAAATGGTCAAATAACTAAGATAACATTTATACTGAATTAATAAAATACTTCACAAGGATCCTAAACCTGACTCTGTTAATCAGTGTCTTAATGACTTAGTGCAAATCATGTAACAATTCTGTGAAAGATTTTATTTTTATTCCATAAACTCAGGTGTGGAGAAATTAGACCAAATAGTTATTCCTGGCATTAAAAAATGTCCTGATTCTAAAATTTAAGTTACTATGCTTTTAAAAAATGATTATCTTAGTAATTGATATTATCTAAATTTTGTTAGAAAAACAAATGTGCTTTCAGACCTTTCTGAAGCACTTCTAAGTTAGTTTTAGGTTAAATGTTCTGCCCAAATGAGAAAATTTTTCTTTAGAAATTTCATTTCCAAACATCCATACATTCCTAAACATTTTACACTGTTTCATAATGCTTCTAGATTCTTAATTTTCCAATAAAAATAAAACAGTCCAAAATGCAGCACTAGGCCATTCAGGTATGAATTAAATCAACCCCCTTAACATTATCACTTTCATGCATTGGAGAAGGAAATGGCAACCCACTCCAGTGTTCTTGCCTGGAGAATCCCAGGGACGGGGGAGCCTGGTGAGCTGCCATCTATGGGGTCGCACAGAGTTGGACATGACTGAAGAACTTAGCAGCAGCAGCCTTAAGATTATACAGTGGAGGTGATGAACAGATTTAAGGAATTAGATCTGATAGACATAGTACCTGAAGAACTATGGATAGAGGTTCATAACACTGTACAGGAGGTGGTGAACAAAACCATCCCTAAGAAAAAGAAATGCAAGAAGGCAAAGTGGTTATTTGAGGAGGCCTTACAAATAGCTGAGAAGAGAATAAAAAGGCAAAGGAGAAAGGAGAAAGATACATCCAACTGAATGCAGAGTTCCAGAGAACAGCAAGGAGAGATAAGGAAGCCTTCTTAAATGAACAATGCAAAGAAATAGAGGAAAACAATAGAATAGGAAAGACTAAAGATCTCTTTGAGAAAATTAGAGATATCAAGGGAATAGTTCATGTAAGGACGAGCTCAATAAAGGACAGAAATGGTATGAACCTAACAGAAGCAGAAAAGATTAACGAGAGATGCAAAAGTACACAAAAGAACTATTCACAAAAGGTCTAATGACCCAGATAACCACAATGGTGTGATCACTCACCTAGAGCCAGATGTCCTCGAGTATGAAGTCAAGAAACATCACTATGAACAAAGCTAGTGGAGGTGACAGAATCCCAGCTGAGCTATTTCAAATCCTAAAAGATGATGCTGTTAAAGTACTCCACTTAATATGCCAGCAAATATGGAAAACTCAGCAGTAGCCACAAGAATGGAAGAGGTCAGTGGTCATTCAAATCCCAAACAAGGGCAATGCCAAGCAATGTTCAAACTACCATACAATTGCACTCATTTCACATGCTAGCAAGCTGATGCTCAAAATCCTTCAAGCTAGGCCTCAGCTGTACATGAAATGAGAACTTCTAGATGTACAAGCTGGATTTAGAAAAAGCAGAGGAATCAGATCAAATTGCCAATATCCACTAGATCATAGAGAAAGCAAGAGAATTCCAGAAAAACACCTACTTCTGCTTTATAACACGCTAAAGTCTTTGATTGTGGGGATCACAGAAAATTGTGGAAAATCTTAAAGAGATGGGAACACTAGATCACCTTACTGGTCTCCTTACAAATCTGTATGCAGGTCAAGAAGAAACAGTTAGAACTGGACATAGAACAACGGACTGGTTCAAAATTAGGAAAGGAGTATATCAAGGCTGGTTATTTTCACTCTGGTTATTTTACTTAAATGCAGAGTACA
Organism: Bos taurus; assembly: GCF_002263795.3. Lineage (NCBI taxonomy): Eukaryota > Metazoa > Chordata > Mammalia > Artiodactyla > Bovidae > Bos > Bos taurus. The sequence goes on along the minus strand of NC_037334.1, from coordinate 83,132,795 downwards.
TCATGTGAATTTCCAGGGAGGATGAATCACAAAGAGGAATCAAGATTGTTAGGAGAAATATCAACAACCTCAGATATGCAAATGATACCACTCTAATGGCAGTAAGTGAAAAGGAACTAAAGAACCTCTTGAGGAGGTTGAAAGAGGACAGTGAAAAAGCTGGTGTAACTCAACATTCAAAACACTAAGTTCATGGCATCTGGTCCCATCATTTCATGGCAAACAGATGGGGAAACAATGGAAACAATGATAGACTTTATTTTCTTGGGCTCCAAAATCACTGCAGACAGACTGTAGCAGTGAAACTAACAGACACTTGCTCCTTGGTAGAAAGGCTATGACAAACCTACAGAGTTTATTAAAAAGCAGAGACATTACTTTCCTGACAAAGGTCCATATTGCCAAAGCTGTTTTTCCAATGGTCATGTACGGATGTGAGAGCCGGACCATAAAAGAGCCTGAGTGCTGAAGGATTGATACTTTCGAATTGCAGTGCTAGAGAAGACTCTTGAGAACCCCTTGGACTGCAAGGAGATAAAATCAGTCAGTCCTAAAGGAAATCAATTCTGAATATTCATTGGAAGGACTGATGCTGAAGCTGAACCTCCAATACTTTGGCCACCTGATGCAAAGAACCAACTCATTGGAAAATACCCTAATGCTGGGAATGATTGAAGGCAAAAGGAGAAGTGGGTGACAGAGGACTAGATTGTTGGATGGCATCTTCGACACAAAAGACATGAGTTTGAACAAATTCTGGGATACAGTGAAGGACAGGGAAGCCTGCATGGTGCAGTCCATGGGGTAACAAAGAGTTAGACATGACTTAGCAAATGAACAACAAAAATAACAACAATCACCAAAGTACAGAGGAGTAATTAAGGTCACAGACAGAGAAAAATAAAGTAGGGGAAAACTGTTTGGGGTTTTCCTAAAGAGGGTAGATAAACTGGTATTAAATTTTATTTTAAAGACAGTGCATAGAGCAGATAATCACAGTTAAGCAAAACTACCCCTGAACATTCCTTAAACTGCCCATTAAGTTTAATAATACATAGTATATATAACTGTACAGCTGACTCATAAGGGCAGGAGAAGAGGTCATTAGAAGATGGGATGGTTAGACAGCATCACCTATGCAATGGACATGAACTTGGGCAAACTTTGGGATACGGTGAGGGACAGAGGGGCATGGTATGCTGCAGTCCATGGGGTCACAAAGAATCAGACATGACTGGGTTACTGAACAGAAACATGATAATATTCATGCATAGCTATTTAAGAATACCATAGTAAAAAAAAAAGAATACCATAGTATACAGTTTCATAGAGAAATTAAATTCATAAAGAAAATTACCCATGATTTTCAGTAATGGAAACAGATTATCAATTTTATGAACAGAATTATGAATTCCACTGAATACATATAATTATGAATGGAATTATGATTGGAAAGATTCAACTTTTTTGTTCTGCTACTTTAATCTTAATCTTCTATGAAATATATATCAGTTTTTCTGATCTTTCCTTAGTCAGATTTCTTTAGGATTCCAAACTAATTTTTCACTGTTTTCTTTCCTGGGTCACATCATCACTTTATTTGCTTGCCAACCTAAATAATGATGACTGTTTGTTTCTTTGTCAATAGTTAAAAACTTCAAAGTTAGTCATACTTGTTCCTAGATTTTTCACATCCACACCTGTAGACATACACAGTTGGCAGAACTATTTAAAAATGTAACTTTTTTTGTTTTTAAACCTAAATTTACCTAGAAAGTTTAATTAAATAAGGTTAAATTAAGTATTTATATGATGCCACTTCAGTATAATTAAAAAATGACTAGTCCAAATTTCAATCTCTCAAGGTCTTTTAATCATGCAAGAGGAAGTAGTGACGTGATAGCATAGCAGGCCTCACAGAGTTATGTATCTTCCTGTTCCTGAAATTCATAAAACAAGCTTTATGCACAGATGCATTTGATAGCCTACAGTGAACAATGCTGGATCCGTGATCTCCAAAGAAGATTTAACTTTGGGACCAGGGATCAAGCTTGATCGCTCAGAACTTTTGTGTGGCAGAAGATTTATTACAGTGAAAAAGGACAAGAGAATGCTTCTAACACAGACATCACAAGGAGGATAGAGAGTGCCCCACTCACTAGTCTTATCAAGGCCTTATATACTTTCACCAGACCAACTCCCACAACATAGATCTTAAATTAACAAGATTAGAACAATAGAAAGGTCTCATCAGACCCACTCCCACAAAATACATCTTAACATAAACACTATTAGTCAGAAGGTTTTTGTTAAGAAGAAACATGTTCTCGAGCAAGATAGATTGATGTTATATAATCATGAGTACGGTTCAGTTCAGTGGCTAAGTCCTGTCTGACTCTTTGCGATGACCCCATGAACTGCACCAAGACAGGCTTCCCTGTCCATCAACAACTCACAGAACTTACTAAAACTCATATCCATTGAGTTGCTGATGCCATCCAATCATCTCATCCTCTGTCATCCTCTTCTCCTCCTGTCTTCAATCTTTCCCAGCATCACGATATTTTCAAATGAGCCAGTTCTTCACATCAGGTCAGGTGGCCAAAGTATTGGAGTTTCAGCTTCAGCATCCATCCTTCCAATGAACAGTCAGGACTGATTTCCTTTAAAATGGACTTGTTGGATCTCCTTGCTGTCCAAGGGACTTTCAAGAGTCTTCTCCAACACCACAGTTTAAAAGCATCAATTCTTTGGTGCTTAGATTCTTTATAGTCCAACTCTCACATCCATACATGATGAAAAAGGCTATGGAAAAACCATAGCCTTGACTAGATGGACCTTTGTCACCAAAGTAATGTCTCTGCTTTTTAATATGCTGTGTAGGTTGGTCCTAACTTTCCTTCCAAGAAGTGTCTTATAATTTCATGGCTGCAGTCACCATCTGCAGTAATTTTGGAGCCCCCCAAAATAAAGTTTCTGTTTCCAGTGTTTTCCCATCTATTTGCCATGAAATGATGGGACCTGAAGCCATGATCTTAGTTTTCTGAATGTAGAATTAAGCCAACTTTTTCACTCTCCTCTTTCACTTTCATCAAGAGGCTCTTTAGTTCTTCTCTTTCTGCCATAAGTGTGGTGTCACAAAATAGGCAAACTGTTACTATGAAGAGCTAGAAATGTTTAGGTATTATAATTTTAATAAAATAAACAAAGATAAGACTACCAATAAAGAAATGTCTTTCAAATAATGTAAATGCAGTATATTCTCACATTTTTTATATTTATGATTAATCCATAATAAACTGACCATTTAAGAAAATAGTTTATCGTGTTTCCTGTTATGCTGTAGGTTGCTGAATGAAATTATTTAAATTACTGATGTTTTCATTGCTGAATCAAAATATCACTAAGGAAAATATCAAAGATTTTATAAATAGAATCTGAAACAGAGCAAAACAATTGTTGTTAAACATAAACAAAAATAACAAAATAAGCATTAGAAGTATTGAGCAGAGTTCTCTGTTCCATATGGGAAAAGAATCTAAAAAGTAGTGGATATATGTATAACTGATTCACTTTGCAGTACACCCGAAACTAACACAACATTGTAAATCAACTATACTCCAATAAAAATTATTTTAAAAAATTAAAATAAGTCTGACTGATTTGTTTACCCATAAACATAAGTTCTTTCAAAAAGCTTCTGAAAACAATTTTAGACAATTTATTTCTAAAAAACTATTCATTATAAGAAAGAGAAATTAAGGAAACAGTTCATCACTGCAACGAAAAGAATAAAATACTTAGGAATAAATCTACCTAAAGAAACAAAAGACTTATATATGGAAAAGTATAAAACACTGATGAAGGAAATCAAAGATGATACAAATAGATGGAGAAATATACCATGTTCATGGGTCAGAAGAATCAATATAGTGAAAATGAGTGTACAACCCAAAGCAATCTATAGATTCAATGCAATCCCTATCAAGCTACCAACAGTATTTTTCACAGAACTAGAACAAATAATTTCACAATTTGTATGGAAATACAAAAAACCTCAAATAGCCAAAGCAATCTTGAGAAAGAAGAATGGAACTGGAAGAATCAACCTGCCTGACTTCAGGCTATACTACAAAGCTACAGTCATCAAAACAGTATGGTACTGGCACAAAGACAGAAATATAGATCAACGGAACAAAAGAGAAAGCGCAGAGATAAATCCACACATCTATGGACACCTTATCTTTGACAAAGTAGTCAAAAATATACAATGGAGAAAAGACAATCTCTTTAACAAGTGGTGCTGGGAAACTGGTCAACCACTTGTAAAAGAATGAAACTAGAACACTTTCTTATTTAACTTCTATGCAGAGTACATCATGAGAAACGCTGGCCTGGAAGAAGCACAAGCTGGAATCCAGATTGCCGGGAGAAATATCAATAACCTCAGATATGCAGATGACACCACCCTTATGGCAAAAAGTGAAGAAGAACTCAAAAGCCTCTTGATGAAAGTCAAAGTGGAGAGTGAAAAAGTTGGCTTAAAGGTCAACATTCAGAAAATGAAGATCATGGCATCTGGTCCCATCACTTCATGGGAAATAGATGGGGAAACAGTGGAAACAGTGTCAGACTTTATTTTGGGGGGCTCCAAAATCACTGCAGACAGTGACTGCAGCCATGACATTAAAAGACGCTTACTCCTTGGAAGGAAAGTTATGACCAACCTAGATAGCATATTCAACAAAGGTCCTTCAACAAAGTTATGACCAACCTAGATAGCATATTCAACAAAGGACTTTGCCAACAAAGGTCCATCTAGTCAAGGCTATGGTTTTTCCAGTGGTCATGTATGGATGTGAGAGTTGGACTGTGAAGAAGGCTGAGCGCTGAAGAATTGATGCTTTGGAACTGTGGTGTTGGAGAAGACTCCTGAGAGTCCCTTGGACTGCAAGGAGATCCAACCAGTCCATTCTGAAGGAGATCAGCCCTGGAATTTCTTTGGAGGGAATGATGCTGAAGCTGAAACTCCAGTACTTTGGCCACCTCATGTGAATAGCTGACTCATTAGCAAAGACTCTGATGCTGGAAGGGACTAGGGGCAGGAGGAGAAGGGGACGCAGAGGATGAGATGGCTGGATGGCATCACTGACTCGATAGACTTGAGTCTGAATGAACTCCGGGAGTTTGTGATGGACAGGGAGGCCTGGCGTGGTGCGATTCATGGGGTCACAAAGATTCGGACACAACTGAGCGACTGAACTGAACTGAAGAACACTTTCTAACACCATACACAAAAATAAACTCAAAATGGATTAAAGATCTAAATGTAAGACCAGAAACTATAAAACTCTTAAAGGAAAACATAGGCAAAACACTCTCTGACATAAATCACAGCAGAATCCTCTATGATCCACCTCCCAGAGTAATGGAAATAAAAGCAAAAATAAACAAATGGGACCTAATTAAACTTAAAAGCTTTTGCACAATGAAGGAAACTATAAGCAAGGTGAAAAGACAGCCTTCAGAATGGGAGAAAATAATAGCAAATGAAGCAACTGACAAAGAATTAATCTCAAAAATATATAAGCAGCTCCTGCAGCTCAATTCCAGAAAAATAAACAACCCAATCAAAAAATGGGCCAAAGAACTAAACAGACATTTCTCCAAAGAAGACATACAGATGGCTAACAAACACATGAAAAGATGCTCAACATCACTCATTATCAGAGAAATGCAAATCAAAACCATAATGAGGTAACATCTCATGCCATTCAGAAGGGCTGCTATCAAAAAATCTACAAACAATAAGTGCTAGAGAGGGTGTGGAGAAAAGGGCTCTTACACTGTTGGTGGGAATGCAAACTAGTACAGCCACTATGGAGAACAGTGCGGAGATTCCTTAAAAAACTGGAAATAGAACTGCCATATGACCCAGCAATCCCACTGCTGGGCATACATACTGAGGAAACCAGAATGTAAGAGATGTGTACCCCAATGTTTATCACAGTACTGTTTAAAATATCCAGGACATGGAAGCAACCTAGATACCCAATGGCAGACGAATAGATAAGACAGCTGTGGTACATATATAGGATGGAATATTACTCAGCTATTAAAAAGGGTGCATTTGAACCAGTTCTAATGAGGTGGATGAAACTGAAGCATATCATACAGAGTGAAGTAATTCTGAAAGAAAAACACCAATACAGTACATTAACACATATATATGGAATTTAGGAAGATAGTAACAATGACCCTATATACGAGACAGCAAAAGAAACACAGATGTAAAGAAAAGACTTTTGGACTCTGTGGGAGAAGGCGAGAGTGGGATGATTTGAGAGAATAGCATTGAAACATGTATATTATCATATGTGAAATAAATTGCCAGTCCAGGTTCGATACATGAGACAGGGTGCTCAGGGCTGGTGTACCGGGATGACCCTGAGGGATGGGATGGGGAGGGAGGTGGGAGGAGGTTTCAGGATGGGGAACACATTTACACCATGGCTGATTCATGTCAATGTATGGCAAAAACTAGTACAATATTGTAAAGTAATTAATCACCAATTAAAATAAATTAATTAATAAAAAACTATTTATTATAAATCAAATGAATGAATTCAAAACCTAATATGTTAAATTACAGTTGGAATTTAAAATGCCCTTGTGGAGAATATTCTAACCTTCTAGAAAATAGTGTATTTTTTATAAATATTGGTTACCAGATATCTTAGCCAAGAAACACAGTTAAACAGGGAAGTTATCATAACAGAACTGGGAAAGTACAGAAGCAGAAAAAAAAAGTCTGTATTTCTGTCAGTGTATACGCAGATAGATAAATATATCTGTATTTATATAAATACATATAGACTACATATAAATTGGAAAATAAAAAATTATACAGGCTCTAAATAAAAGTGAGAAGTAGTATATCTAACCAAGGTCAAAGATAGAAAATAACGGGGCAGAAGCTTAGATAAATAACTCAAGAAAATAAGGAAACATGTAATAAGAGAAATGGAGACCTTTAAGCATGAGTATTCAACAGACAATAACACGTCTTGTAAGTTGCATGATTACTGTGGATTACTATACAAAGAGGTTTAAAGTTACTGTCTAAATAATTGCCATTGGATTTACCAGTGTAAACTGCAGGGGGAAAAAAAGGTAAATTTAATGAGCTCATAAATCATTTGAGTAAAAGCTGATGCTTTTGTCTTACAGTGGACATAGCACAAAATGTTTGTTTAAACTTCTGGTTCAGGTATGGTTTGACAGAAGCATTAAAATGCATACCCACATTTTTAGGATGTCATTTTTGATGCTAATTCTAATAGTTTAGTAAATGTCATCTAGAGTATTGTATAATAAAGATTTTTAAGGATAAATACAGACTTAGTAGAAATAAGCATGGGAAAGGGAAAGGTTTAGAGTTCCATCCTGACTCATAATGACAGAGAAGAGTAAAATAATTACTTAAAAGTAGGAAATTAAGCTGGTATTAATAGGGACAAAGCAGCAACGTTTTTATTCAGTAACCTTAATGGTTCCCCTGCCCGCAATCTTCCCTATGGTAAGATTTCTCAGAATTAACAGAGTTTTAAGTATGAAAATTCCCAACTGTTTTGTTTCATAAATATGCTTTGTTTTTGGTATATAGGACATACCAAAGAGTCCACCATAAAAGAATCCATAAATGAATTGGGAAACAACTCTTTTAACATTTTGAAGATCTTAAGCATAAAAAGTTTGTGTTTTCTAAACTTGTTTACAGACTACTTCTCCAACTCCCTTATTGAAACATATTAGCCATGAAATTAAAAGACGCTTGCTCCTTGGAAGAAAAGCTATGAGAAACCTAGACAGTGTATTAAAAAGCAGAGATATCACTTTGTCAACAAAGGTTCGTAGAGTCAAAGATGTGTTTTTTCCAGTAGTCATGTACAGATGTGAGAGTTGGACCATAAAGAAGGCTGAGCATCAAAGAACTGATGCTTTCTAACTGTGGCACTGGAGAAGACTCTTGAGAGTCCCTTGGAATACAAGGAGATTAAACCAGTCAATCCTAAAGGGAATCAATCCTGAATATTCATTGAAAGGACTGATTCTGAAGCTCCAGTATTTTGGCCACCTGATGGAAAATACTCTGACGCTGGGAAAGACTGAGGGCAGGAGGAAAAGCAGGTGACAGAGGATGAGATGATTGGATAGCATCATTAACTTAATGGACATGAGTTGGAGCAAACTCCGGGAGACAGTGAAGGACAGGGAAGCCTGGCATGCTGAAGTCCGTAGGGTCGCACAGGGTTGGATGCAACTGAGTAACAACAACATATTGAGGACCCATTGTCCTTTACAACATATTTGTAAATGATATTATTGGAGAGATTTCTATACATTATTGGAGAGAGTTATTTATTTATTTATTTATTTTGTAGCAACAATACGAATGATTTTACCCAGGTACCATGCTTTTTTCAGATGGTGGGGTTTTTAAACCATTTACCATCACCACCAAAACCATCTTTTAATGCAACACATTTTAACAGGAGGTGCATTTTATAATAATCCTAAGCACTTATAAAATATAAAACCTGAGCCCCTATCTGTTAAAAATTCTGACTCAATAGGTCATAGGTTGTTATTTACATTTTTGAAAAGTTTCAACAGATGTTAATCCATTTCATACACAACAGTGCTAACAATAGGTAACTCAAGTACCAGTTACCAATGATAACTTCAGAGGACAAAGAAACAAAGTTCCACTTGCTTTAAATCTTCTAGCAGATTTGTTATTGTCAATTCATAAATATTTTACATCTTAAAAAGAATACATTTTCACACAGCAGAAGCAATGAAGCCTGTGTTTCTTTTCTTATAATACACAATTCTTTCTCAGATATTTGTGTTAATCTGTGAACCATCAGAAGAGCAGTGACACAGAGAGTAGCTACCAGGCAGGAGAAAGACACATATCCACAAACTTTATCATCCAAATCAGATATCTTAGACAAACTGAAATACATTTCTCTCTAATTACTTGGACAACCAAGACCTTCTACCCCTTTTTAGAGCCCTATAATATCACCACACTAGTTAAAAGTACAGTAGATCTGAATTAGGAGACCAGCTAGTCAGCATTGTGAAGTGTAGTTCAAAATATAACTTAACTCCACTAGTCTTAAATTTCCTAAGCTCAAAATTACTGGGTTAGACTAAATCTTTGTCTTCTAAGTGATCTAAGTTCTAAGTCTAGGTTACCTTGTGTTCTACTGAAATACTTCTGAAAATAGAAAATCAACTTTGAAAGGTCATATTTCTAAATTCTAGTAAGACTATTGAATGAAAATGCCTTATTTTTGCTTTTAATCAAACAGAAACTTAATGTTATTTGAGAAAATGGGAATAGGAACATATGTTAGTCTTTTAGGGATGCTATAACAAAGTGCCACAAACTGGGTAGCTTTTAACATACATATTTATCTCACACAGCTCTAGAGGCTAGTCAGATTGGTAAAGACTGCATCTTGTCAGTATTTCCAAATAATTGCCTCTAAATTCTGATTTGCAAGATTGGTCAGATTCTGGTGAAGGCCCTCTTCTGGGTTGCATATTGTTCACTTTTTGCTCCTTCTTCACGTGGTGGAAGGGACAATGTACACTTCTTGGACCTCTTTCATAAGGGCACTAATCTCATTCATGAGGATTCCACCCTCATGACCTATTCACTTCCCAAAGGCCTCACTTCCAAATACCATCACAGTGGGGCACTGGAATTTCAACCTGAATTTCAGGATGGGGCAGACAAGCATTCTGATCACAGCAGAATGCACACAACTTGCTTCTACTGTTCACATAAGGAAGCACACAGAATATACAGTAGCTTACACAGAACACTGAAAACAGATTTTAAAATATTAGCATATGAAAAAATTAGTTAATAATAATGGCAAATATCTTGCTAAGTTAACTTAAGAGTTTCGTTTAGATTAACTTATTGAATCTCAACAATTCTGTGAGAGAGGTACTGTTATCATCTTTATAGTCCATATGAGAAAACTGTCACTCAAGAGACATTAAGTACCCAAGATCACAAAGGTAATAAATAGCAGAGTCAAGATACAGACTCACATATTTGTTCTTTATAGGTGAACTATTATAGAGTATTAATTACATATTACTGTCAGGAAAACCATGCATTAAACAGATACACGTCCTTTATAAAACTGCCCTTCAAAAAATTAATACACCCAATCTCTACCTGGGCTTCCCAGGTGGTGTTACTGGTGAAGTTGTCTGTAAATGCAGGAGACTTAAGAGATGTGGGCTCGATCTCTGGGTCAGGAAAATCCCCTTGAGGAAGGCATGGAAACTCATTCCTAGTATTTTTGCCTAGATCTAGAATCCCATGGACAAAGAAGCCTGGTGGGTTATGGTCCACCAAAGTACAAATAGTTGGATATGACTGAAGCAACTTAGCAGATAACTACCCATAAGTGATAATAATCCGGGAACAATAATGGAATAGAAAATACATAAGAGTTTTTAAAAAATTACTTTTCCTTTCTTAACACTTAGAAAATTTTCAAGATTTTGGTTTAAGTTGCAACCAGAAATTTTATAAAGCTTAAATTTTTCTGCTTTATTTAAAGTGGTTTCATATTGTTTTCAAATGTTTATAATGATAACATTAAATATAATCATGCAATATTTGGCACCTTGCCAAGAGCTGGACCTTGCCTGGCAGTGTAATGAGATATATGTCAGGCCCATCATGACACTCAAACAATCGCTTTGAATTCTGAATTTAGGGAAGTAGAAAGAACACAAGGCAAAATAAGCAATTCAACCATAAAGTATTAAGGTTGGGAAAGAGGATGGCGTGAACACACCCTAATGCCATGCCTCTACAATTAAAAGAAAATCAGAATTTAGAGGCAATTATCCAGATACACTGGCAAATGCAAATACTATCTCTCAGGGAAGTAACTGAAACCTCTGCCTGAGTTACCCAGATCACTATCTCATCACTTTGGGAGATCTAGCTTCAAGGGTTTTTTTTTTTTCCCAGTAGATCACAATAATATACAATGATATTAGATACAAATTTATGTATTTATTTTTAAAATTGAGTCAGATAGCAGGGATGGAGAGAGAGAAATAGAAAGGGTGAAGGGGGGATGGAGGAGAATGAGGTGGAGGGAGAGAAGACAGACCAAGAAGCAAATATTTACTGAACCCCTACCTGAAATTAATTTGTATTTTTTCTTCACTGATCATATGAAATATTTTTAAATATCTCTCAAATAATTATTCTATCAGTGTATTTTTAGGTAAACAATTATTCTTTTTAAACACAGATATACAAATATTTTTGAAATTGAAAATTTAAATAAATGGGCACATTTTAACATTCACAAAAAAATGTTACACAATTATTCAAAAGTAATTTCTAACTTCTCTTCATTTTTTTTATAGTTACTAACATGTTACTTCTATGATGATAATAAAAATGATATTCTTTGGTTTCTAGTGCTTACATGTTTCTGTTCTGTGTACCTCTTTGGATAACAAATTATTTTAAAGTCCACTAAGTTGTTACACCAAACATGAAAGGTGCAAAGATCAATAAGGTGACTTCCTAGACTCCCTTCTTCAAATCTATACAGCAACAGATTAATTTCAAGATCTCTTGTTTCAGTAATTATAATAAAGAAAACAGGGCCCCCTAATGATTTAAGCCATGAATCGTTTTTTATTACCAAAATACCTGCTACTATATCTAAACCTGTTTTCATTAAATACAGAAGAATGTTGACTTTGTTACCCGAGGACATTAAAAGGTAAGAAAACAAACTCTTTTAAGGGAACCATTTTCAGAACACTTTCTCAACACAAGTGATTTTAACATGCTGCTATTTCTCAGGATGGGGTTCTTATAAAGTGGTTTATATTAATGTTTCAAGCTGGTGTGATTTATCTTTGATAAATTGCTAACATATAGCCATGTTTAACTTCTTCAAAACAACAGTAATATCAGTATGAGTATATAAAACTGTGCTCAGCAAAAGACAACCTCTACAAAGCTGAATTTATTTTTTATTATAACCCAGAATAAAGATGTTTTCACCTTGTCAAGAAGAAATGATAGGTTTCCAACACTGGACAATAGTTAGTGCAGGACTACTCTTCTTCCAGAAAAAAGAGAAATATAAGAGGTGAGCCCAGGAGCACTCTGTCTTTTTGACTGGTGACACTTTCCGGACCTCAGCACAGGGAGGTAGACAGAACTCAAGTAGAATGATTTCATTCAACTAAAGAGGCAGGAATTAAGAGTTTGGTGCCATTGAAACAGTTGGAACCAGAAGGGCTCGGTACTGAAAATGAGGTAACTGCACAAAAAATGAGCCCTTCAAAGAGTGACCTTAAGTTATTGAATAAATAATAAGCTTGCAAGTGTAGAGAGCAAGACTGTAGGACCCAGCAGAAAATAGTTGATGAGCCAGAGCTGTGAGCTGAATAGATATTCCAGATGTTACAAATACTGAGAGATGCAGAACTTCTGACTGGTGGAGTAAAAGACCACACTGAAATCGCTAAGCAGTCAATGATACCCCTAAAAGGTCTAAACCCACCCTAAGAAAGCTCGAAAAGAAAAGCAAAAGGATCAAGCTTGTTTGCCAGTAAATTAACTGCCCACCAGAGCAAAATTCAACACTACTTAAAGGAAGAAAACAGATTCTAGACTCTCAACAACATAAAGATCACAATGTCTAGATATAATTTTAAAAAATCATTAAACATGTAAAATAGGAAAATTTGATCCACAGTAAGGAAGAAGTTACTAATACTTCAAATACTGTACATGATAAAGAAAGTTACATTCAGTTTTCTATTATATTCACCATTGTAAAATAGCAGAGTCTGGAATTTTAGAAAAATAGTATTTTTAAATTACACCTCAATTCCCAAAACATTTTAATTTCACGCATTATCTCAAAAAGATATGTTTTGAAAGCCTGCCTTCATCTGCCACATTTCTGCTATCACTTACTCCATGCTCTATTAATTTAGACTTTCTCAGTGATTGGCATGAAGCAATATGCAACCTTTGCAGAGCTGAATATCAACTTTCTGCTTTCAACTAGGGAGGCTGGGTAGGTTTAACAAATCTAGCACATTTTCCTGTCCTGTCCCTCCTTCCTCCATGTCATTAAAATGTGTTTCCAGTTTCCTAACCTATTGTCTCCTTTATCCTGCTGACATCAGTATTCAAGATCAATATTATATCTATTAATATCTCTTTGCAAGGTCTCATTTTCATTAAATTGATCCACAATCCAGGTAACTATGTGCAGATTACTTTTTTTTCATGATAAGAAACTCCCTTCTTACGGACTGAATTGTATCCTCCTGCCCAAATTCATATTTTAAAAGCCCTAACCCCTAGTATATCTCAGAATGTGACTGTTTTAAAGATCAGGATTTAAAGAGATAATTAAAGTTAAATGCAGTTATATGAGTGGCCCTAATCCAATATGCAGAGAAGGCAATGGCACCCCACTCCAGTACTCTTGCCTGGAAAATCCCATAGACAGAGGAGCCTGGTAGGCTGCAGTCCATGGGATTGCTAAGAGCCAGACACGACTGAGCGACTTCACTTTCACTTTTCACTTTCATGCACTGGAGAAGGAAATGGCAACCCACTCCAATGTTCTTGCCTGGAGAATCGCAGGGACAGTGTAGCCTGGTAGGAGGCCGTCTATGGGGTCACACAGAGTCGGACACGACTGAAGCGACTTAGCAGCAGCAGCAGTAGCAATCCAATATGACTGGTGTCCTTAAGAGAAGAGACTCACCAGGGATAGGCACACACAGAAAAAAGGCCACATGACGTGACCCAGCAAGAAGGCAGTCATCTGCAAACAAGAGAGACTAGAAACTAAACCTACTGACACCTTGACCTGGGACTTCCAGCTTCCAGAAATGTAAGAAAATAAATTTCTGTTGTTTCAGCCACCAGGATGTGGAATGTTAATATGGCAGCCCTAGCAAACCTGTAACATTCACTCAACTTCCTCATCATTGCAAAACTAACTTAATGACACCGCATCCATTAAAACACCATTCTTATCCCTTGAAGTAAGACAAGCATATAACCCAAACATTTACCAACAACTGCTATTTCTAGGCCAGTATTCAAATATAACATCTTAGTCTTTAAACATAGTAAGTCTGATTTTGAATGGAAACAATATATAAAGGTCAGGGGTTGGGGGAGAGAGAGAGAGAGAGAGAGAAGAGGTTTCTTGTTTGAAATTACAAACAGCAATGTTGTGCTACACAAGTTAAGACCCCTGGATTTGAATCCCAGTTTCCTTACTGACTATCTGTGTAACCTTGGCAAACTATTTAATTTCACTGTAGATAATAACAGTACCTACTTCATATTGCTGTTGTAAGTTAAATACGTTAACATTTGTAGAGCACCTAGCCTGGAACATTAACGATTATATGTGTTTAATATTATCAAGGGAACTGATTTCAGATGGTACTGCTAAGGGAGTATATGTGAGAAATTTGGAGATAAATGAAGGTTAGATTCAATAATAATTTAAAAAATAAGCCGAGCAAAAGAGGAGTTTTTAAATTTATTTTAAGATAAGTGAGAATCAAACATCTTTACAATGTCAGAAGCAACAGTTCAGGTCAAAGAAGGAGCGTCAGGGAAACAAAACACTGAAAGAGACTGAGGAGATCAAATGTGTCAGGACCAGAGTTTTCCAAAACGTAGGTTCTGACCCATTAGTAAGTTATAAAATAAATTAAGTGGATGGTAATCAGATTTTCTAAAATAAAATATCTTAGAGAATATCAGAGTTCATGAGATATAACAAAGGTAAGCAATGTTTCATGAAATGTGTGTTGCCTTTACACACACATAAAAACAACTGTGTTTATTCAGTTGAAATGTGAAATATATTCTTATTGCATAAGTAAAGGCTGGAAAGCTTACTTTAGAGCATAAGGCATTTTTGACAGAGATAGACTTTTCTTCTGGGGTGAGAAGAAAAAAGGATCAGTGAACTGGCACTGGGAAAATATTATTCAACAGAATCAATTCATCTGTACATTATATTCATTACAAAGAAACTGATTTGTTGTGCTTTTTGGACCTTAAAATAAATAATATGAATGCAATGATTAAACAAATACATTAACTTAAGAATATTACAACTCAAATTTTTACTTTCGTAATTTATTTACTTTGTATTGCTGAATATTTAACACAGTGAATGAATCACTCTTTCAAAGTCCTGTGGGACATTAACCATATGTCAAATACAAAGATTGGTTTTCACAAGTCGGTATTAAATACTTACACTGGGTTACTTTAGAAACCCAAAATAATCTTTGTTTTTCTGACAGTGCCCTTAGAGGGTAAGTTTCACAGGTCTCAGTATCTCATGACTGGCTCTCCCTGGTGACCTTGCCCACTTTCACAGCTTCAGCAACCATCTACACACAAGGGCAAAAGCACCTACTGCTGTGTGCTTTCCTAGTTCTGGACGCTATGCTATGCTATGCTGTCACTTCAATCATGGCCTATGCTTTGCGACCCCATGGACCACAGCCTGCCAGGCTCCTCTGTCCATGGACTTCTCCAGGCAAGAATACTGGAATGGGTTGCCATGCCCTTCCTCAAGGGATCTGCTCAACTCAGGGATCAAACTCACGTCACAAACATCTCCTCCTTACCACTAGTGCCACCTGATAGAGGATTCCGATGGTTTCTAATACATTTTTTAAAAAATCTGAGGTCTCCCAGACATAAATTTAGTATATGAAAATTTTAAATCACCAGAAGGGAAAGAGACACGTGTACCCCAATGTTCATCGCAGCACTGTTTATAATAGCTAGGACATGGAAGCAACCTAGATGTCCATCAGCAGATGAATGGATAAGAAAGCTATGGTACATATACACAATGGAGTATTACTCAGCCATTAAAAAGAATACATTTGAATCAGTTCTAATGAGGTGGATGAAACTGGAGCTTATTATACAGAGTGAAGTAAGCCAGAAGGAAAAACACCAATACAGTATACTAACGCATATATATGGAATTTAGAAAGATGGTAACAATAACCTTGTGTACGAGACAGCAAAAGAGACACTGATGTATAGAACAGTCTTATGGACTCTGTGGGAGAGGGAGAGGGTGGGAAGATTTGGGAGAATGGCATTGAAACATGTAAAATATCATGTATGAAACAAGATGCCAGTCCAGGTTCGATGCACGATACTGGATGCTTGGGGCTAGTGCACTGGGACGACCCACAGGGATGGTATGGGGAGGGAGGAGGGAGGAGGGTTCAGGATGGGGAACACATGTATACCTGTGGCAGATTCATTTTGATATTTGGCAAAACTAATACAATTATGTAAAGTTTAAAAATAAAATAAAATTTTTAAAAAATCACTAGTTTTGATTTTCAGTCTTACCATCAGCCTACTAAATTAAAACACAAGCCTAAAAGTCAGGATGCTCCCATTAGTGTGGAAGAAATCATCAAGTTCTGTCAATTTTATTTCCAATAGCTTGCTGTCTCTCCCTCCTCTATTTTGGAGGACACGGCTTTCTCTCATTTTAATTCAATACCTTTTCACTTCATCTCTGCCTTCTGGGTTTCTTCTTTCTGCTCCATCCTCCACACTCTAACCAGAATTTTCTAAAATGTTAGTCTAACTGTATTAATCTCAGACTTCTTGTCCAGCAACACACTCCTGTACTCTTGCCTGGAAAATCCAATGGGTGGAGGAGTGTGGTAGGTTACAGTCCATAGGGTCGCAAAGAGTTGGACACGACTGAGAGACTTCAGTTTCTTGTCCAGCCGCTTCTCACCATTCTGTGAGAAGCCAGTGTGTTCTAAGCCAGTCACATACAACTAGTCTTCCTTGACTGAATTTGTCCTACTCTTTTTTTCTTCTTAAACCAAACAAACAAAAACCAACCAAACAAGGCACCTTCATGCCTTTGCGTATGCTGTTTTCTCTACCTGGAATGTACTACCTTCTCAACTTGCTTACTCTTTAGTTCTGTTTCTCACTCTTCAGAATATACAGCTCGAACCTCACCAGCTCTGTAAAGAATCCTTTCTCTTCACAGCACTTTCTGCATAGCATTTTAAATGTACATTCATTAATCATTCATTCCCTTGCCATATACCAAGTACCTTCTATGACCATACATGTATTACTTTACATTGTAATTAATTGCTTAGATGTTTCTTTCCTCAAATAGAAGGTAAACTCCTAAAAAGCAGAGATAACGGCTTATTTAATGTGGCACCTCTGGAGCCAGATATCAGGCCTAACACCTAACAGGCACTTAACAAGTGTTGATGTAAATTAATCTGATGCCTGACACAATTTGAAATTCTGAGAACTGAGTCATTAGGCAATTAATTATTAATGACATAGTCTAGTGTGAACAGGAATTAAACAACTTTTATTATACAAGCTTACTTAAGAGCCGCCTGTAACTTGGAATCATTACATCTATAGGTGGTCTCTTAGTAATTATTTCTGAAAGAAATGAATCCTATTTTGCCTAGTTTCTTAAGCTTCAAAAATTCTCTATCTTAAAAATTTTACATTCCCTAAGAAAATTTTTTAATTTTCTTATTACTAATGAACCTGGGAACCATATAGCTAAAAGGTATGATGTAAGCTTACTTCTTTTTTGAAAAATAAACTGGCTCATGGAAAAGTCAAACTCACTTCAACATCAGCAAAATCACTTAAGTAACTATAATTCATTCTTATTTGTTCATATTGACACATAGATTAATGTTTTGTTTCTATTAGCATTTATTAGTGTTTATTATTTTATTTCCTAGCTCACTCTTTAATATTTATCTTTATGTTATTTAAAATCAATCTGCAAATTACAGAATTTGCTTAAAAAGGAGCTTTGTGAGTGTTTAATAACATCTACTGATCCAAATAAGCACTATAAGATTATTAGCACACAGCAGCTTTGCCCAAATTTTGAAAGGCCCACAGGGATGATGGTTCATTGTTTATTCTAACAAGTTATATTTCCCTGAAGCCTGGCAGATCCTTTCCTAAAATCAAAAGTATTTGTTCAAGAGGCAAGTTTTCATTATCTGAGTACCTTCCATACATCTCTTCAAAAATCTCTTATTAACTTCCAAGAATATTTCTTATAAATATTTGAATTTCTAAAATGAATGCTATTTAGCAACATTTTCTTTAAATATTTTTTGAAGATTTAAATAAAATAGTAGTAGTATTTTATTTCATTTAACAGTGGCACATCTTACCATGACTACCAATAGTAATAGTGATATTAATAATAATGCTAATTTCAGCTAATTTTTACTGAGAACTGATGAATATTATATTAAATGCATAATTAATACTATATTAATATATAAATCATAAATATATAAACAGGATTAAAATTAAACCTTTTAAAAGTCAGTCTCCATTAATATGGGGCTTCCCTGGTAGCTCAGAGGATAAAGCATCTGCCTGCAATGTAGGAAATCCGGGTTCGGTCCCTGGGTTGGGAAGATCCCCTGGAGAAGGAAATGGCAACCCACTCCAGTATTCTTGCCTGGATAATCCCATGGACAGAGGAGCCTGGCTGGCTACAGTCCATGGGGTCGCAAAGAGTCAGACACGACTGAGTGACTTCACTTTCTTTCTTTCTTTCTTTTCTCCATTAATATATCCCCAACTTAGCAACATAATAAAGTAAAGCATACATTTTCCTGGTGACATTAGATAAATGTTCTAGCTCAGAGTTACTGATTTTATAACTATATTAAGTTTTCCCTTGATTATGTTTCTAGATTATAATCTGATGGGTTGAATTATCCAATAATTTAGGACTTCTCAAAAATCAGATGAATGAAAATAAGGCTGTAATTTCAGCAGGTGTCACTTATATAATTCCTTTCAGAATTTTAGGGATGGCAACAGATAGAAGAAAACTTGGGAACAGTCTTCCAAGGCCACCATAGACTTTTCCTGACCTCATTACGGAAGAAACAGTAAACTTTAAATGCATTGGAGAATTGTAAATTTAGAGCTGGTTGAACTTCAGAGATTATCTAATTTTCTCCTTAAATTTTATAGATGAGAAAAACGAGAAGCAAGAGGTTAGCAAAAAATGCTTCGATCAGAGAACTAAGGTCCTGGTAGAACTACAGTGGAATCTTAGGCTTCCACAGTGCTGTAAATAATCGTGATATAAATCACTTGATAATTACTATTGGTAACTAAAACTTTCTGAAACAGAAGTTATAGGAAATAAACATTTCTGGACAATATATAAATTCAAGAGAGTTCTGTCCCTTTCTGGGAATAAATGAGTTGCTCCTAATGCGTCGAAGTAAGAAAAAATCAACTATTAATAATATTATACTAAATTAATGCTTCAAAAGTTAACATACAGTTAGCCCCACAGATTCAACCAACTTCAGATTAAAATATTTGGAAAAACAATTTCAGAAAGTTCCAAAAAGCAAAACTTATTTTCTACACCCCGGAAACTATATAGGATTTACACTGTATTGTATAACATAAGTAATCCAGAGACAATTTATAATATTTGGAAGGGTATGCATAGGTTATATGTAAATATTATGTCATTTTATAGAAAAGACTTGAGCATCCTTGGGATTTTGGCATCCACAGGGTTCCTAGAAACTATCCCCCACGGATACCAAAGAAGGCCTTTAGTCAATTATTAACAACAGCAATAGTGGTAAAGGATAAGAAAAGTAAAAGAGGCATTTATTCTTTCTCTGGACTCACATCCAGAGAAAATCAGAACTAGTTGGATACTTCCATTTGCCTGTTGCACAGACAGACACAGAACACATGGGTATCCAAGTCAAAGTTAAAGATTTAACAAGATTTACATTTACCCTGGACTTATATAAAGGGTTCTTTACAGATTTATTCTTTCTATGCATCCAAGTAAATAATAAATAATGTCTCAATAACTATTTATTTTCTAGTATAATAAATGTCAAAATAGTTTTTTAATATTCTTTATATTAAATCTTATCAACTCACGCATAGAAATTAAGATTTAACAACCAAATCTAGCTATTAATTAATAATAAAAGAGCCTGAATAATGGGTTGAGTTGTCAGCCACAAGTGAGTTCAAATTTTGGCTGTTTATCATACTAAGTGAGTGACCTTGGACAAATGACTTAACCTCTCTTGAATTGAGAGCTCTAAGGCCTGATATTGATTGAGGGCAAGATAAAATGAGATAAATTATGTAAAGCACCTAGTATGGCATCCCAACAGAGCAGCATAAAATCAATGTTAGTTCACTTTCCCATTACTCTTTTGGCCAGAAACTTACCAGCTTCATTGACCTTGGTCTTCAGTAGGATTTGACTACAGTAATCACAGGCATCCTAATTTAGGTATTAGGATGAAAGGGGAATAAGAGGTTATCTATGAATTTGGACAAAACTCCACATATTCAGCCTCAAACTGCATGAGCACTTTCAGATCAAAGTCCTAATGCTCTTATGCCTAGTCTCTCGCCCAGCCACTTAAGAAACATGACAGCTTGGCTACTATTTGGTTCTTCGGTTTGAGGCAATAGTTCTACTAAAAACCTCTGTGCGGCTCTTCCTAGCAAGATTTTCAATAGACTTTTTATAGAAATATTAGGACAATTCAGTGTGACAAAAAATGTTGGCTACTCCTTAGGTAAAAAGCACTGTACTGCTGTTGGGAAGCAAGAGTAAACTATGGTATCGTCCCTTTTCTTTAGAAGCTCAAGATCAGGCAAGTAGACAACTAATTAAGTTGGTCGCATTTGTCAAACATTTTAAAATTGATCAGAAATGCAGAAAATGTAAAAGGTGATTTTGATGAAAACACTAATGTAGAATATTGCAACTTTTCTGTGAAAATATTTTACGGAAGCATAATCAGTTTGTACTCTGGCTTTTAAAATATTTTAAGAAAGAAAATATTTCATGGAAAGAAATGAATAATCAAGAATAAAAATCTTCTTTGGGTTGATGGTCTCAAGAAAAGAGGTTTAAACCAAGCTGAACCTGCAGATGAAAGAAGTGTATTTTGTACGGAAAGCCATTAAAAACACCTTATTACACGTTGTAAAGTCCAACAGCAGAGGGAATTGTGACTCATTTAAACTCTAACAAATGACGAATCCATGTAAGTGGGTCTCACAGGCAGTTTATAATCAATCATAGTCAATGAATCTGTGAGTAAGTGGCACACCAGCCAAAGAACAGAGAATGAATGGAGTCTTTTAGGCTAATTTGGATATAACACAATGTTTAAATAAGTGTTATGAAGCTTAGAGAAAAACAACTGAATAAACCATACTTTATCCTTCTGAAATAGGTAGGAAATTGCGCCAAATAAAAGTCATAACTGCTGGGCTTTGTTTAACAATATTACGATGCTAAAATAAACTGTGAGGCAGTCCTGATGTTATGCCAGGTAATGACAATAAAAGACCAAATCTGTCCAATTTTACTAATGATGTTTAAAAACATGACAGGTAAAATGAATTAAAAATATAATCCAATGTAAACTGCATTTACTGTGTTCATGTCAACTACATTCAATTATATGGTAAAGGATCCATTCACTTTATAAACAAATGTTAAAATCCTATTGTGAGCAATGCCCTGTGCTAGGTGATGCAGGAATAACACTGAATTTACTACCTCTTAGAACACAGAACAAAGAGTATGGGAAACAAAGAAAGATGTGTCTAAAAAAGTTCTTTGGCATACGTACATTCCTAAATCAAAGAGTAACGTTGATAAGAATACTACTGTCTATGTACTCTACAGAGTACATTTTCATATATATTATTGATACATGGCTTTCAGAATCCTTGCCAGGCTTAGAGGTAAGGGACACCTACCCTTATCCACAATAATAAAAGGAAGATTAGATATGAGCTCTCAGCTCACCATCTAAATCTTTTCCATTAAAATAGGCTAAGCTTCTTATGAACATGTGTTTTAGTTTCATGACGCTGACATTCAAATAAAGAAGTAGCACTAGGATGAGGTACCATTAAAACATATGAATTGTTACAATTTATATGATATTTAAACAAGCAAATAGAACAATACACAAGTAACCTAGGCAAAAAGGAATTCTTATAAGAGGCTGACTTTTCCTCTTCACAATCACAAAGAACTGTTGATTCAAGAAATGTCAAAATTGTCTTCTAAGTGAGCCACACAGAATAGTTCTTAAAGTGTTTATTTTTTGGTTTTCAATTCTCTGGTCCTAAACAAGCACGAAGTGAATGTTCAACAAATACAAAGATGCTAATCAAGTGGCAGCACCTTCATCTTGTTTTTAAAGCAACACTCCCTATTCTGAGTTACCAAGTGACTGAGCTGCCAATCACACCCTTTGTAACATGAGCTATAAGAAACTGGCTTTGAAAATAAAGGCTTTCTGGCTGACAGCATGACTATGGGAGGTTCTCCATTTAACTATCAGACACTATTTTTTTGTTTGTTTAGTTTATCTTTCAGTTTAAAAATATAATGTGAATGAAAGATTGTCACTTAGAAGCAACTAAATTTTTTAAAGAAATGATTCATTATTGCTGATGTCCTTTGTAATGGAAATTACAGCAAGTATAAAATACTTTGCACACACCATGTTTTAAAGATACTATTCATGAGAATTCTGACTCTAATAGTAGTGAAGTCTAATTTTATTTCATTTTGGAAAGGTATACCATAAATATAGCAGAAAAAGAGCTCCTGTGAAGGCTTGATCTGCAATTGAAAAATCATGAAAAGAAGCCTTCAGAGTTTTCAAAAAGAAGTCATATTAATTAGCCTTTGAAATTAGTCGTTTTTATTAAAGAATGTTGCAAGTGCTTTTGTCAGGCACACAAAACCTATTTAACATTTTTTAAACTCTCAAAAATTAATACCATTAAACTTTTTTATTTTAAAATGTTGTGTTACCTAACTTCATAATTTTGTACTTCCATATCAAGTATGCTACAAATGTATCTATGAAAAAAGGATAATCAATAAAAGTAAATAAACACACAGAGCCTCTATTTCAGTAAACACTGTTTATTAAAAACTTAATCTAATATCAATGAAGTTAATTTCAATATAGGAATGCAAATTAAAAAGTATACCAAATATTGTTGCACACTTTAATTTTTAATAACCTCACGTTCTGTTGGAAATAAATTAACTTTCTAACAATGCAAATGTTGATCTGTGGAATAGTGCATGCTGTATTCAAAAATGCATACTAATTACCATATTAAAGATTGAACAATTTAGAAGTAAAGAAACAGGTTTAATTTTTATTAACTTGGTGTTTTCCCAACTCATTTGGCCACAAAACTCATTTTCAGCAAAAAATATGTTAATATTTCCTGCTAGAATAGTTTTGATAGAATGAAGATTATTTGTCAGAAGATACTTCTCTAATTCAAATTAATCTTGTTAGTACTCAATTTTAACCATTTTTTCCCAAAGAAAAATCATCAGAAATGCATTCAAAGCAAAGCATTCTGAAGAATCCATCATTGATCTTTTCAGTCAACAATAACAGAATTATCCCTGAAACCCTATCACCAACTGTTAACACTCCTGGTCTCAGCAGTTTTAATAACCTTGGAGTCACCAAGGTGATATATTGAAGAAAGAGTTCAACCTGACATGTATAATCTTAGTTAATGCATCTTGTAGTCATCACAATATTTGCCACCATAATGCCTAAGAGTATTGCAGTACATGTCAAAGCATCGTATCTCAAGTCCAGCTCACAATACCATAAAACCCACCTCCAACAATAAAAGGTGGAGCATTATACCAAGAGACATGGAAAGGATGAAGTATAGTGTTTAAATGCTGGAGTCGTTTTTGTTGATTTTAATTATCTTTTAGTGGGATTCAGTTAAGGTGTTAATTTACATTTTACAAATTCTCTGCAAACCAAGCTGGTCTCTGTTTTTCTGCACCAAAGAAGCTGTAATATTTTGTTGAAATACATAGAAAACAAAGAGCTGTACTAGTATCAGACAGATATAACTTTAAGGAAAAAAGCATTACTAGACATAGGAGAGATATTTCATAATGCTAAGAAAAAGTCAATTCACCAGAAAGATAAAATAATTCTTAATTTATATCCATAAAATAACATATGAGTAGCATACAGAATAAGTCTATATTTAAAACTATAATTAAACCTACAAATCTGTATTTTTAATGTCTATATGGACATTTCATAGTATTATTTAATATTTATTAAGCACTTCTTTACCTGAGCCTTTTAATCAAGTACTGAGTACAAATCACCATCTCCTGCCTTATTTGCTTTGCCATTAAATTATGGGCTTTCAACAGACACATGAACATTCCCATTCATCTTAATGGTGCATTAATGTCACCAGGCTGTAGCTTTCCTAGAAGAATTTGTGCCCATTCTATTAAGTAAGAACGAGGCCAAATATTCCATGCTTCCTTTTTTAGGAGCCTTATTTTATAAAAATGAAGGCATCAAAATATACTTGAATTGAAAAATATAAAATCATACTCTAAGATTTTAATAAGTTAGAGTGTTCTATTTATTGAATACAAATAACTTTACAGCAGGAAGGGTTCTCAGAGATGTCAGAATCTCAGCTCCATAATTTATTAGCCTTGTTACACTGGGCAAGTTCTCTAATCTTTCTGTGCTTCAGTTCTCCCAGCTTATGGTGATAAGATGGGAGAACTAAGATTAAACTGGTGATAGTCATAGTACAAACTTTGTAGGATTGTTATTAGGTGTAAATGAAACAATACATCTAAGAAACCTAGAATAGACTCTGGTACCCACTTGTAAGTGCCATGAGTATGGGTCTGTAGTAGTTGTGGATGTTGTGATGATTCTCCTAGTAGTGATGGTAGTGGAACCATACAGAACAATAATAGTAATAGAAAAAGTAGAAGTAGTAATGGCAGTGATCGTAGTAGTGGTGGTAACAGTAGTAATAGTAACAGTATTAACGACATCATAGGAGTAGAGCTAGAAGAACTATTGTGATCATCTTCATTGTCAATACAATCATCAACTTCCAGGGGGTCACACATTAAAATATTTCCAGAAATTACACAAGTGATATCAATGAATGAAGTAATCCAGACCTAAGAGAAGTATTGAGGAGTACAGAAAATAAGAAAACCTATGCCCTGTTTAAATACATTCAAATTTATTACTTGAAACACTGATGTCACTGAGGAAAAACAAAGTATGTGACATAGATCTTAGCAAGAATTAACAATTCACAACCTCTGATTTAGTCCAAGTTATGCCATTTAAAATCGAAAGAAAGAAGGTTGTTAGCATACCTAGTCATTGTGCTTGAACGTACCCTAACTTTTCTTTTTATTCTTTCATTTCCCCAAATTATAACCCTTCCACCCTCTCCACAAAATCCTGAGTGTTGATATGTATATGTTTGCAGCTACTATTTTTCAGCATTCCCAAGTTTTACAAGGCTTGGATTTGACACTTAGGGTCTCACTTCAAGTCTTTCTTTTGCCCACCCTCCTTGTAACTGTTCTCTGTGACCATGTCATGCATTCAGACTACTTAGCAAGCCTGCTGATATCCATCTTTCACACATACCCAGGCCCTCAGAGTTAAGTTGCAGCAAGCAACATTGTCAATGCTGGTGGGCTGGCTACATTCCAGAACCTCATCACTGGTAACCTTCTCTATCCTTTTGATCTTAAGTATGGCTTATAGGTGATATTGATGAAATGACTAAAGGAACCAGATGTGCTGTTTCTGGTGGTGATCCCTGTCACAGTCACGGAGAGATGAGAATCCTACACATTACAGTATAGACATTCAGCTGATTTAGAGATTGTTGATGCATTACACGCTTTGTCTCAACAGGGTCATGGTTTGCAGTTTTAAAGTGACAGTGAAAATGTTTAGCTTCATTTTTCTCAGTCAAATTTATAAATATAGTAATACAGATTTCTGAAATTTGTTTTACTACAATGAATCTAAAACAAAACAAAACAAAAAAACCCACAAACAGTACAACGTCTTCTGCATTTATTAGGTGTTGCAATACTCAGTTACACCTACAATCATCTATACCCACCTAAAGGTTTCATGACTTGGTAGTAAAATCTGATTTTTTTTCACAATAATATAAATATATTCTAGAACCACAGAATTACTCTCAGATGGAACTTTTCTAAACTTTAAGATCAAATAGATCTTAAGTGTGTAAAATAAAGATATAATGTAGAAAACCAGAGTAAAAAAGCTGGCTTAAAATTCAACATTAAAAAAACTAAGATCATGGCATCTAGTCTCATCACTTCATGGCAAATAGAAGGGGAAAAAGTGGAAGCAGTGGCAGATTTTATTTTCTTGGTCCAAAATCAATGTGGATGATGACTGGAGCCATGAAATTAAAAGACCCTTTCTTTTTTGGAAGGAAAGCTATGACAAACCTAGACAGCATACTAAAATGCAGAGACATCACTTTGCTTACGGTCACAGGTCCATATAGTCAAAGCTATGGTTTTTCCAGCAGTCATGTACAGATGTGAGAGTTGTACCATAAAGAAGGCTTAGCACCAAAGAATTGATGCCTTTGCATTGTGGTGCTTGAGAAGACTCTTGAAAGTCCTTGGACTGCAAGGAGATCAAACCAGTCAATCCTAAAGGAAACCAGTCCTGAATATTCATTGGAAGGACTGATGCTAAAGCTGAAACTCCAACACTTTGGCCACCTGATGCAAAGAACTGACTCACTGGAAAAGACCTGATGCTGGGAAAGATTGAAGGCAGGAGGAGAAGGGGATGCCAGAGATTAAGGTGGTTGGATGACATCACCGACTTGATGGACATGAAAAAATTGGATAATTATTATCCAATTATAATTCCAAAGGGCTCAAAGATCCCCCCACTAAACATTATTTAAGAATCAGAAGTTAAAGGTTTCCCTGTTGGCTCAGTAATAAAGAATCTGACTGCCAATGCAGCAGATATGGGGTGGATCTCTGATCCAGGAAGATCCCACATGCTGTGTGACAGCTAAGCCCATGTACCACAACTGCTGAGCCTGGGCTCTAGAGCCTGGGAGCTGCAAATACTGAGACCACATGCTGCAACTACTAAAGTCTGCTAGAGCTTGTGCTCTGCAACAAGAGAAGCCGTCATGAGAAGCCTGTGCATTACAACTAGAGAGCGGCCCTTGCTTTCCGTAACTAGAGAAAAGCTCACGCAGCAGTGAAAAGCCAATACAGCCAAAAGTAAATAAATTAATGAAATGACTAAAAAAGAAAAAAAGAACCAGAGGTTAAGATCTCACTGGATTGAACAGACCAAGTTGAAAAGAATTTATGTAGAGTTTCTGTCACCAATTAACATTAACTATATCAACCAACACTTGTCCTAGAGTCCATTCTCAGATCAGATTTCTTACCACCACAACAGTAAGATATCATTTTTAAACCATTCTCAGAACTAGTACAAGTCACTGCATGTTCTGAGGTTTAATATATTCTCATGGGTTATGCTACCTTTTGAGATTATAACCTTATTTACATGCTCCTCCGTCCACATTCAGTACATGTCCCCTTAAAACTGAGACATACAGAAATATGGGAAATATTTATTTTCTTTAGATACTTCCCCTGTTCTCACCTAATTCATATATGAATCAAATCATACAAAGCAGGGTTTCTTACTTGGGTGTCACAGAATAATAAAACCCATTTTAAAAGTTCTCAAGGTCTTATAAACTTGAGATGTGTCTTTCAATACTTTCTTGGATTCATCGTTATGAATATTAACATATTCAAGACTTTGAGAAGTTACACAGGAAAGAAAAAACTTGTTTAAGTTAAATAAGTTACCATGTACCTTTTTCTCATATATATATTACCCACTGAAGCATCATGTAGATGACTACTTATTTCAAGTTGCCATAGTCAGTAAAATCCTATTTCTAGATGCTTGGAGAAAAATGGTATAAATGTAGCCACACAGCAATCTAACCTCAGTTTATTTACAACATTGGCCCAACGCACTTAGCAACTGTTGCCAAGAGCATTACTGTCACCAACAATACTACTGGATGTGAGGATCACCCTTCACTGATAATTAAGTGAGTCCTATTTGGTCCAGGATTCCATGCCTGAGTTGGGAAGGTCCCCTGGAGGACATCATGGCAACCCACTCCAGTATTCTTGCCTGGAGAATCCCATTGACAGAGGAGCCGTGGGCTACACTCCATTGGGTCGCACAGGGTGGGACACAACTGAAGCAACTTAGCACACACTCAGGCACTTCTCTTATTGCTGTTTGCTTTTTGCTGATTTCAAGAGCAATGAAGAATGTATTTATCTCCTTTTTGGCAATTTTAGATCTGCAGTTACTTTTGGAGGAGAGAATGTGCCAACCTTCTCATTCACCCACAGCCAGAGACAAATATTCTTAACAGAATTTATTTTTATCTCTTCAAGAACATATAAAGATGTAGAAATAGTTACCAAATGAGAGAGTTAATTCTTAGCTAGGTTGATAGGGAATCTGGGTCCCTCTAGGAGGAGAAAGGAACAACTTTTATTTTCTATATTTCTTTGTCTTAGTCACATAAGATGTTTTTTTTTTAAGCTCTGAGTTGTTATGGCAACAATCTATTTTGCCTAAGACTAACTTTCTTAGTCAGAATGATCTCTGTTCGTCTCCAAGGCAAACCATTCAATATCACGGTAATATAAGTCTATGTCTGACCGGTAATGCTGAAGAAGCTGAATTTGAATGGTTCTATGAAGACCTACAAGACCTTCTAATATTAACACTGAAAAAAGATGTCCTTTTCATTATATGGGGCTGGAATGTAAAAGTAGGAAGTCAAGAAACACATGGAGTAACAGGCAAATTTGGCCTTAGAGTACAGAATGAAGCAGGGAAAAGGCTAACAGGGTTGTCAAGAGAAGGCACTGGGCATAGCAAACACCCTCTTCCAACAACACAAGATGCTAAACATGGACATCACCAGATGGCTAACACCGAAATTAGATTGATTATATTTTTTTTTCCTTTGCAGCCAAAGACAGAGAGGCTGTCTACAGTCAGCAAAAACAAGACTGGAAGATGACTGTGGCTCAGATCACGGACAATATGCCAAATTCAGACTTAAATTGAAGATAATAGGGAAAACCACTAGACTATTCAGGTATGACCTAAATCAAATCCCTTAATATTATATAGTGGAAGTGAGAAATAGATTTAAGGGACTAGATCTGATAGACAGAGTGCCTGATGAACTATGGATGGAGGTTCATGACATTGTACAGGAGACAGGGAGCAAGACCATTCCCAAGAAGAAGAAATGCAAAAAAGCAAAATGGCTGTCTGAGGATCCCTTACAAATAGCTGTGAAAGAAAAGAAGTGAAAAGCAAAGGAGAATAGGAAAACTATACCATTTGAATGCAGAGTTCCAAAGAATAGCAAGGAGAGATAAGAAAGCCTTCCTCGGTATCAGTGCAAAGTAATAGAGGAAAACAATAGAATGGGAAAGACTAGATATCTCTTCAAGAAAATTAGAGATACCAAGGGAACATTTCATGCAAAGACGGGCACAATAAAATTGGACAGAAATGGTATGGGCCTGATAGAAGCAGAAGATATTAAGAAGAGGTGGCAAGAATACACAGAAAAACTATACAAAAAAGATCTTTACAACCGAGATAATCAAGATGGTGTGATCACTCACCTAGAGGTCCTAGAGCCAGACATCCTGGAATGTGAAGTCAGGTGGGCCTTAGGAAGCATCACTACGAACAAAGCTAGTGGAGGTGATGGAATTCCAGTTGGGCTATTTCAAATCCTAAAAGACGATGCTGTGAAAGTGCCGCACTGAATATGCCAGCAAATTTGGAAAACTCAGCAGTGGCCACAGGACTGGAAAAGGTCAGTTTCCATTCCAATCCCAAAGAAAGGCAATGCCAAAGAATGCTCAAACTACTGCACATTGCACTCATCTCACACGCTAGTAAAGTAATGCTCAAAATTCTCCAGGCCAGGCTTCAACGATACATGAACCGTGAACTTCCAGATGTTCAAGCTGGTTTTAGAAAAGGCAGAGGAACCAGAAATCAAATTGCCAACATCCGCTGGATCATCAAAAAAGCGAGAGTTCCAGAAAAACATCTATTTCTACATTATTGACTATGCCAAAGTCTTTAACTGTGTGGATCACAACAAACTGTGTGAATTTCTGAAAGAGATGGGAATACCAGACCACCTGACTTGCCTCTTGAGAAACCTATATGCAGGTCAGGAAGCAACAGTTAGAATTGGACATGGAACAACTGACTGGTTCCAAATAGGAAAAGGAGTACGTCAAGGCTGTATATTGTCACCCTGCTTATTTAACTTATATGCACAGTACATCATGAGAAACACTGGGCTGGATGAAGCACAAGCTGGAATCACGACTGCTGGGAGAAAAATCAATAACCCAGATATGCAGATGATACCACCCTTCTGGCAGAAAGTGAAGAAGAACTAAAGAGCCTCTTGATGAAAGTGAAAGAGAATGAAAAAGTTGGCTTCAAGCTCAACATTCAGAAAACTTAGATCATG
Organism: Bos taurus; assembly: GCF_002263795.3. NCBI lineage: Eukaryota > Metazoa > Chordata > Mammalia > Artiodactyla > Bovidae > Bos > Bos taurus. Next base: position 83,102,086 of record NC_037334.1, on the reverse strand, counting down.
GCATCCGATCCCATCATTTCATGGCAAATAGACAGAGAAACAGTGTAAACAGTGGCAGATTTTATTTTTGGGGGGCTCCAAAATCATTGCAGATGGTGATTGTAGCCATGAAATTAAAAGACACTTACTCCTTGGAAGGAAAGTTATGAGCAACCTAGACAGCATATGAAAAAGCAGAGATGTCACTTTGCTAACAAAGGTCCATCTAGTCAAGGCCATGTTTTTCCAGTAGTCATGTATGGATGTAAGAGTTGGACTATAAAGAAAGCTGAGCCCCCAAGGATTGATGCTTTTGAACTGTGGTGTTGGAGAAGACTCTTGAGAGTCCCTTGGACTGCAAGGAAATCCAACTAGTCCATCCTAAGGGAGATCAGTCCTGGGTGTTCCTTGGAAGGACTGATGTTGAAGCTGAAACTCCAGTACTTTGGCCACCTCATGCGAAGAGCTGACTCATTGGAAAAGACCCTGATGCTGGGAAAGATTGAGGGCAGGAGGAGAAAGGGTTGACACAGGATGAAATGGTTGGATGGCATGACCAACTCAATGGAATGGGTTTGGGTGGACTCCGGAGTTGGTGATGGACAGGGAGGCCTGGCGTGCTATAGTCCATGGGGTCGCAAAGAGTTGGGCATGACTGGGCAATTGATCTGAACTGAACTGAAGTTTCTTTAATCCCAGAGCTAATGATTACACACACAAAAAAACAACTCACCTTGCTCAAGGATATGTATGTTGTGGGAGTGGGTCTGGTAAGACCTTTCTATCATCAGTAACTAATTGAAAAAGTACATAAGGACTTGATAAGACTAGCAGGTGGGGCTCTCTATACCCCTCCGATGTCCATGTCAGAAGCTTTCTCCATCCCTTTCCATTAATAAAAATGCCACACGAAGCTCCAAGTGACTGAAGCTATGTCTTTGGTCCCAAAGTGAAATTCTTTCTTTCAGAGATCACGAATCTGACACCCTTCACCATAAGCTATCACTAGGAAGTTATACCAAAGTTACATTTTAATAGTGGGATACAGAGAAGTTATCATAGATTTGCTAAAAACCTTTGATACATTTGAGAGTTCTCAAATAAATAATATACTAAGTCAAAGTCTAAAGCAATTAAAATACACAGGGAGTGAGGTTAGTCAGACAGAAAAAGACAAACACTGTATAACTGCACCTATATGTGGACTTAAAACACCCAAACTCATAAAAACAGAGTAGAATGACAGCTACTAGGGGACAGGGGTTGGAAATCGGAGAAATACTACTTGAGATTACAAACTTACAACTAGGAGATCAGTAAGTCTTGCAGATCGAATGCATTGCATAATAATTAGAGTCAATAATACTGAATTAAAAACTTCAAAGTTTCGATGGGACTAGATCTTTAATAGTTCTTACCAGAAAAAAGAAATGATATTTAGATATGTCATGTGATAGAGGTGTTAGCTAACGCTTCAGTGGTAGTCACATTGTAATTATAAATGTACCAAATCTACACATTGCACAAGGTCACATGTCAACTGTATCTCAATTAAAAAAATATACACAAAGGATGACCTCAATAGAAATATGTACATTCTGGAATTTTCTCCAAAAGGTTTAGGTCATAAAGCCTTCCTTATTTAATAATACTGACTATCTCTATGGAAAACTTATGCTTTCTTTTCTCTTTAGGATTTCTCTTCTCTTTAGAAGAAAAACATGTTATCATTATTGTATTGCATCGGTGACAACTTCCTTAGCGCTAGCACATTCCCCAGGGTTTTTATAATAGCTCAAAAAGAAATGTGCAAAGGTAGGCAATCAATCATTACAGAGGGCAAACACTTTCTCATTATTTTCTCCTGTGTGACCAACAGTAATGTACTCAACCTTCCTAGGCTTCTGTCTCTTCTGAAAAATGACGGGCTTGTATTAATAATAGAAGATCTATAACTATATTAGATCTAGATTCCTCAAATTATGTCATCATTCTTCCACAAGGTAGTTTATGAATAAGAGCCCATGATTGCTAGGAAATTTACTCAAATTGATTTTCCAGTTTTGTGATAGGTTATTCTAAATCAAGCTTTTTATTTAGAGTTTAGAAACAAATGAGTCTATGATAAACAAGCTGGAGAATATTAAGGACATAATCTATGATTCTAAAGCTGAATTCTGAGTAATCTCTTTGGCAGGACATGTTATCCCTTCTGTGAGTGGACATTCAGTGTTCAAAGCAACGAGCTCTTTGATAGTTGGAAATTTTGGATTCTGTTCTATTTTTAAAAGCTACTATATCAGTATTCATCAACTGTTTGACACAGCCATTCATTTATTTTCAAAAAGGGCCATTCTATAATCACACTTCCTTTCAGGAAGCCCACCAACTAAGCAAAAGCCTGAATTACTGATAGCAGTTATACAGGGACCTTCCTGTTGGATACGAACGAAGACTAATTAAACTAATGTGCTAAATTTCAGGCTAATAATTATGGAGAAAGTGGTAAGAAAGCTGATTTTCGTGGTTGTGGACCTTTAATACAAAGTGTAGCAAGCAAAAACATTCTAGAATAAGTATATTTCTTATTTGTACTTTTAGGAAGGTTGATTTAACTATTCTCTAAATGTAAGAAATTTGTTAATTTTTATTAGAAATAATTATAATTAAAAAATATTGACTATCCATTAAAGTAAGTTTTAAATTATATTAAACATAATTAATGAGACATTAAAATAATTCCCCTTGTGGTGGCTAAGTAGGACACAGTTAACCATGTTTTCCAAATACTTCACATAAAGATCCTATTTCTATAAAATAAATCTAATTTTTTCCACTAAATATTCACACACAATTTGAATTATGTTAAGACTAATAAATGCTTTATGATAATTTTTAAAATTCTTAGAACATTCATATATATTTAAAAACTGTTTTCACATAATTCTACTTTTAATATAGTATAAAATGATTAGGAAACTATAAAAATCTGCATAATCCTAAGTTATTTCTTAGGTTAGATCAGATATTGTTGGGGCAATTGAAAAGCTACTTGGATAAACTGTTGCTTAGTAATGTTTTGTTACTAAGATGCTATATCAATTATGCTTATATCACTGGATATTTTGGTGAGATTCTGTTATTCACTGCACATAATTCAACTTGAAGTTTCTCCACAGCAATGGACATCAGGTGTTACCTTGAATGGTAACTAAAGAAAGAGGGTTTCCTGTACAGAAGATCGTTTAATGATACCTATAATAACCCAGTAGGTTTCCACTGAATTAAAAAACAGAAACAATCCTGGAGGTAGGAAAAATCCAGACTACCCAGGAGTCTTAATGCCACAAGGAACTAATACCCACTAGAAGAGAGTGAAATGACCTATCCTCCTTTGTAATCCGAGAACCGAGTTATAAATAGCGAACACAGCACCTAGCTTATCTATCATAATCTTAATCTGAAATAAAGTGCAATACCTACAAACCCTAGGACTTAGTATGCAGTCACAGTGTAGGAAATAATAAAGTTTATAAAACCACTGCTCTCTAGAAATTTTGGAAATTAAAACATAGAGAAAGCAAATTTTACTACAGAAAAATATAAAATGTAGTCACGGGGTGGTATCAACTGTGATGTTCCAATTTCAGAATACTTCAGAGATCTCCTGTTAGTTAATAAACTGTTCAGAACGCTTTAAAGACTTTTCGTAAACCTTTAAATGTGGTATAGTACATATGAACATGATGTCATTTATTAGATTGGACTACTTGTCACTAGTTATTTCCTCAACAATCCTAACAATGAGGAAAGTTTAAAAATGTTGGAGGAAAAAAGTAATAAAACAGATTGCTTATTCATAAAAATGTTACCTATTCAGTTCAGTTCAGTTCAGTCGCTCAGTCCTGTCCAATTCTTTGCGACCCCATGAATCGCAGCACGCCAGGCCTCCCTGTCCATCACCAACTCCCGGAGTTCACTCAGACTCACGTCCATTGAGTCAGTGATGCCATCCAGCCATCTCATCCTCTGTCGTCCCCTTCCCCTCCTGCCCCCAATCCCTCCCAGCATCAGAGTCTTTTCCAATGAGTCAACTCTTCGCATGAGGTTACCTATTAGTTTCTTACAAACTATGACACTCCTACCCTACTTCTGGGTATACACATAAAGAAATATTTTACTTGAATGAATGTTATGGAATCACTAAATGATCCTGGTCTCACTAAACCTCTGTAGGAATGAGGTAATAATGTAAACAACTCATGAGGCAATTTGGTGATTTTAATAATTAATGATGAAAATATATTTACATAATAAAAATTATTATCAAGTTACACATTTAGCCATTGAAAGAAATGGTTTTCTGAAAGATAAATGTATTAAATTCCATTCATTTGTTTTCCTCTTGTTCTTATAGTATATAAAGCATACATGAACCTGCAATATCTAAAATAAATTCATGTATTTACTTATACTCTAAGAAGTTATTGTCAAAATGGCAGAATAAGTTAAGGAAGAAATTCTCACTGCTCTCCCCAAATACTCAATAATAATATATAAAAAGCCAAAGGACTAAGCTAGATAAGAGAAAATCCCATGGACTAAGAATATATTTTGTCACCAAAGAAGAATAGTTTATGGAAATCCGGTATATTATGAGGCTCATTTTATTGTTTAACATATAAAATGCTTCTCCTCATATCTGTTTAGTCCAGTGCTTAATGACATATCAAGCACTTTCTATCTAAGATTCACTTTTCTTTAAAGCAAACTTTAGTTTCATGAATACTTCTTAAAGACGCAGAGAGAAAAGAACAGTTAAAATTTCTAATAAAAATGCTCTTAATTAAAACTTGTCAAAAGCAAGTTAAATGCAAAAAAAAAAAAAAGAGAGAGAGAGAGAGAATCAGAGACCCATGGTCAAATATGTAGTGAACTAGATATGAGTTAAAGAAAAAATAATGTAAAATATATAAAAAATATTCAATGATCTAAACATTTTTGAAGAGGAGAAATTTTGCCAAATTTAAAATAGTATAATTATAGCTTAAAGCTTTACTTAAAAGAGACTGAACACATAAAGGACCCTATTCTCATATACCCATATTTAACCATATATTTTCTCTTCAAAAATAATTTTCATCTACATCAAAGGTTTGTGAGACACTCTGAATAGGGAACAAAATCAAAGGCCATTGTGTTTAATAGAAGTTCAGAATGTTCAAATGGAAAGAGTATTCCCTTTCCTTGTGAACTTTCAATTACATTTGATTATTATTAAAAAAGAGATTTCATTTTAAATGGGCCACTAATGGACTGCACCCTACCAGGCTCCTCCGAAAATCCCATGGATGGAGGAGCCTGGTAGGGTGCAGTCCATGGAGTCGCTAAGAGTCAGACACGACCGAGCGACTTCACTTTCACTTTTCACTTTCATGCATTGGAGAAGGAAATGGCAACCCACTCCAGTGTTCTTGCCTGGAGAATCCCAGGGACGGGGTAGCTGGTTGGGCTGCCGTCTATGGGGCTGCACAGAGTCGGACACGACTGAAGTGACTTAGCAGTAGCAGTAGCAATGTAAACCAAGCACAGCCTCCAAATTAAAAGAAATTTTACTCTCATGTGAAAATGAGAATTTGTGTGTGATTGTGTGATCTAATTTGAATTAATCAATCAACTAAATTAATCAACACCAGTATATTTCCATGAATACAAGTAGACACTTTTCTTTGTCTTTATCCATTTATTCTACCTTCTTTCCCATCATTGGGAGAAGCAACCAAGCTCCCAGCTAACTAAATCCTGCCATTTGTGTATTTGATCCCATCTCATCTACTTAGAGACAATATTCCAGGATTTCTTACTTCTGTCTACTGCCTGGACACTTTTTTCCCCCCTCTCTCCTTTTTCACCCCATCAGTATTCAAACATGACATTATTTCTCTCATTTAAGAAAAAAAAAAAAATACCCTCTTGATCTCACCCTCCTCTTCAGCTACTGACCTGGGTCTTTCCTCTTTTTTAATGGTAAAACTTGTTAGAAGTATTGCTCATACTTGCTATCTGTTCTCCAATTCTCTCTTCTCATTCCTTTTGAATCTCCTATTCTCTTCTATTTCCCACCAGTCCACTGAAAATGTTTTTATTAAGATCCCTAATAACATCTGTGTTGCTAAATACGGCAGTCAGTGCTCAATCCTTATCATCTTTGCTCAGTTTGAAGCATTTAACTCAGCTAATCACTGTCTCCTCCTTGAAATACTTTCTTGACTTGCCTTCCAAGATACCACACCTACAATATTTGCGGCCCCCTCATTCTACTTTGTTGGTCTCCTCATCTTTCCCACCTCTGTACACTCAAGTGTGTTAGTATGGCATTCTTGGACCACTGATCTTTTGTCTTCTCTAACTCCCTTGAGATCTCAGCAAGCTCTAAATACCATTTTTACTTATATGTCAGCAGCGAGCCCTCCCTCAAAGTACACATTTTTATGTCCAGCTCCCTGCTGAATATCTCAGAATTAATGTTTCTGAAACTGAGGTGCAGACCTTCCTCTTACACTCTCTCCCAAATTGGTAGTTCCTTCAATTGCTTGCCTTCAGTACTTCATTCCAAAAAGCTTACCATCATTGCTGTCTTTCCCTTCTAATTCACTTTTACAGCAAATCTGCTGCCTCTAAACATTTCTAGAATCTTCCCTTCGTTTATCACCTTCACTGCTTTCACTCAGGTCTAAGCCACTCTAATCCTTCACTCATTGTTAAACTAGCTTTCTGTCTGTTATATCTTCTTCCATATTGATCCTCCTATAGTAAGGATCCTATTCTCAACACAACAGATTAATCCTATTAAAACAAGTCAGATCATGTCACTTGACTGTTTAAAACTCTGCAACAGTTTCCAGTATCACTCAGAGTGCGAACTGAAATCCTTACAATGACCTGTAAGACCTTATACACAATCTGGCCTCCCTCATGTCCTAATTCTTCCTGTCTTCATCTTTTCACTTTATGCATACTGCTCTCCATGCTATTGCTTGAACACATCAGGCAAACTCACACATCAAGGCCTCTGTATTCAACTGCTTTTTCAGCATGGCATGTTCTTTCCACAGACAGACTTATTACCTTTTTACCAAGGTCTTTTCTGGTGCCTTAGCTAAAATCACAACCCTCATTCTTATTTCCTCCCTGACATCTTTTGTTATCCTTCCCTGGTTTATTTTTCTCTTCAGCATTTATCACTACCCAACAAACTTAAATTTATTTACCTTGTTATTATCTGTTTCCCTGTCTAGAATTTAAACTCCATGAAAGAGGAACTTTCTGTGTTTTGCACCCTTACTGCACAGAAAAGTTCTAAGTATATAATAAACACTCAAAAATATATTTGTTAAATAAACGAACATTTATATCAGAACCTTGTATGTATGAGTTCAGGGGATCCTACCTCAAAGCAATTTGTAAAACTCTAGAAAAATCATCCATGAGTTTAAAAAGCTGCTGGTCTGATCGATTAAGTAAGGCTTAAGTACTTTAAACTGCCATTTCTCATCTTTTTTCTTAACCCACCTCCCTCTATTCTAGCACTTTTCTGAATCGTAAGAGAAGTCGATAGCCATACCACCCTGAAAGTGTCCGATCTCGTCTGAATAGGGAGAGGACTTAATCTCAGGACAATCTAAACCATTCTAGATCACCCTGCTCCTTCACGTAGCTCTAGCCTGATAAGACCTCAAATGTTAAAGGCAGCCAGCTTTCAGCTGGAGATATTTATCATGCAGTCATATCTTGCCTGCCACTTACCCATCTATGCTTAATAAGAAACACTGTACCTTGGCATACACATGTGTATGTATATGTGTGGACATGCTTGTTTGTTTTGTTGTTGCCAATGAGTTGCTGCATTTTATAATGAATATTAATTTTTAACATTAAGTAGCTGTGGTTTTTGAGTAAAAACCCTGAAATGTGTTTGTAGAAAAAATTATTTTCGAAACATTTTTCTTTACGGTTTGTTACCATAATAAGAAATAAGCCCCAGTGAGGTATTCATCAAAAGAAATATATGTATTTACTTTACCTGGAGTTAACACAGAAGGATTAGATGGGATCTCACTGTCCTCATCAGTACTTTCATCATAGATTGCATCTCTGTCAGTAGTCATTTCAGAACATGTTGGAGTTTCCCTAGAAAGAGAGAAAGGTGGAATTATAAATCATTGGTTCATTCTTGGCCAGGTATCAAATTCACCAGTAAGTATTTATAGAAAATATCCTTAGAAAAACATTGTAATTAAACAAATATATATTGAAATTATGTAATTAAGAAAGCACTTTAAAGACCATTTGTTAACTCTCTTAAGAACAAGTGTCTGTTTTACCTAACGTAAATGTTTAGTGCTCACTGTAATTAATTCTTGAATCAGTTTATTATCATTTATTATTCATCTGTCAAATCACAATACTACTCTCCTAAATTATCTTCTGTGTGTCACAGAATGGTCAGTACTTTACTGATTTCAAAGCAGTTCTGCCTTTGAGCAGAATTCATTTGGTCTTCCCCAAATTCTGAAATGGCTACCTTTACTCTTATTATGAAGACAGTTAAGTGAGGCACAGAGAGTTTAAAGGACAAAGCCAAGTATCATTAGAATTCAGTACCAGATCAACACTTGAACTAGGATCATCTGATACTAAATGTTATATTCTTTATATTATGCCATTAGTAAATTTGTGCTTTCTCTCAGATTCAGGAATAATAGACCCAAACCTGTATCAGTTAATGCCTAAAGTAATTATAATTGTTCAAGCCATATCAGCCATAAGTCACCTATGATTCTTCCTTAAAAATCAAGTACATATTCATACTCAGAGCCATTTGATCCTAAAATTAACAACTACTTAGATCAGGATTACAAATGTGTGCCCAACCTTTCTGGTTCTGGAGAAGATGAAAGTTTTTAATTAATATATTCCTTAGTGATGCCAAATAATTAAACTACTATTATTTAGCAGTCTCATGGCAGTTGTATGATTTAAGTGTAGGTGTGACTGTTGGGCAGATAATGGAGAGATCATGTTGTGTATTCTCCAGTCTACTGCAATTAACAACCACAGCATCCAACCCCAGGCTATGATATGTCACTAAAGTTTGCATCTAACTTCCATTAACTTTGGGAAGAAATTCCACTAAAATGTATGCTTCTGCCATCCCAAAACAGAAAGGTAAAAAATACATCTTATGTTCGATGTTCTTTTCCAGTTCTTGAACTTCATTTAACAATTTATGTAAGCTTCTGATCTTTGCTTTCTTCTCATTCAGCACCAGAATGAACCGTTTATAAAGATCAGTCTCTACAGCTTCCTTAGCACTCACACATTTTTCAAACCTAAAATGTGAATAAACAAACCAATTAATATATGGTGTGGGGTTTTCTTAGCATTATTCAATTTAATACTGAAGACAATTTCAATTTTTTTTTCAAGAAAAATACAATTAAAATCATTTTAAATAAAAATTAATTAAAAATAAACAATTCCAACTTAAAAAATCACTTTAAAATGTTTTCATTGATTTAAAGTTTTATATTGGTAAACAAATAATTAGAACTTACTGTTTATTAGCATTTGTAGTTTACACACTGAGAAAAGGATCAAAATTGGAAATTCATAGCAAAAAAGCTTTTAAAACATCTAAATTCCTAAATGTAATAACTTATTCACATCTTTGGATTATTTCTAAAAGAACATATTTGTGAGAGAAATTTGAAACAAAGGTAACTATAGCCTGTTTCTGGTACTTTGTTAATATTACTATAATAGCAACCATGATCTTATTTTGGGATTAAGTGATTTACCTAATCTGTTCTCCCAAAATAGATTATGAACTGCTCCACAGCAAGAACATCATATACCAAGCTGTACCTTATAATCCAGCAAACATACACACACAATTAAATGTATGTACTTATAAAATAAATGAAAGCATCCAACTTGAAATTTCCAAGAAGATATGTAAAACACTATATACTTTAAATTTAGGTATATAGGACAAAACATAAAATTCTTTATCATTTATAATTTTTTCTACAATATTCAAATGAGCTAACAAGAGACAGTACTAACTTTAATCCCTCATATATACATAAAGAAGGTAGACTAGCAGAAATTGAATATACTTGATATGTGCCTACACACAGACAATGAATAAACCTCTATTTTAAAGATTAAAACATAAATTATTTCATGCAATATATTCATTTAAAAGTAGTTGAGGACTTCTTGAAGGAATGTAACTCAGCTCTGTGCTCTCTGATAACCAGAGGGGTTGGACTGGAGGGTGGGGTGGGAGGTAGGTTAACTAGGGAGGGGATACATGTATATATAATGTATACATATAGCTGCTTGTTGTCAGCAGAAACCAACACAACATTGTAAAATAATTATCCTCCAGTTAAAAAAAAAACTAAAAGGGTAAAAACTAAATACAAAAAACACTGAATATTCAAAATAAAATATTTCTGGATGGGAAAACAAGGAATTTAAGAATAAATGTCAAAAACACAACAAAAATGAGAGCAGAAACAAGGTGATTTCATAGAAAATAACATCTCAAATAATACAGATTAAACGATAACCCAAAATAAATCAATACACAAATGTTAACATGTGGTACTTAGAAACAGTACAGTAATCCTTGTATTTTCAGCTCTGACAAAGTTTATACCCAGGTCAGGGTTGTTCAGAAAAAGAATATCTGCACAAGAGTTCAGAGGACAAAGAATGCTAAAAAGAAATGGAAAAGAAAGCAGTGGTAAAGAGATATTTAATAAGCCTTTAAGTACTAAAGAAGATGGTAAACAGCTGTTCCTCATCCTTTCTGATGACAGAACAAGAGGAAATGGCCTTCAAGTATACCATGAAGGACTCAGATTACCAATAGATGGAAGGAAGAATTTTCTGCCTGTGACTGTTCTTAAACAATGTAATGGGCGACCAATAGGAGTTGAAGGTATCTCTTGAGTCTTAAAATATCAGACTGAATTCATCTGGCTATAATGTGATCCTAGCTTGAAGGCAGAGAAAAGCTTTCGAGGTCTCTTCTATTCTAATGATTCCATGAGTGTCAACCCAATTCAATCTGCTGAAAACTGCCTCCAATTGTAGGTTTAATAACTATAACTCAGAGTAAAGCTAGAGACTTTCTAACTTGATGCTTGAGTACAAACAAAAGACCTACTCACAAACACCGAACTTGAGAATTGTTATTTGAAACTAAAAAAGTAAAATAAATATAGCTAATGACCTAAGGATTTACATACAATAATTCTAATGTTTTCTTTCTCATATAAATTATACAAAAGTAAGTGAATTCAGGAATGTCACTTGTTTAAACTGGAGCTAAGATTGAAATTAAAAGACGCTTACTCCTTGGAAGTAAAGTTATGACCAACCTAGATAGCATATTCAAAAGCAGAGACATTACTTTGTCAACAAAAGTCCGTCTAGTCAAGGCTATGGTTTTTCCTGTGGTCATGTATGGATGTGAGAGTTGGACTGTGAAGAAAGCTAAGCACCGAAGAATAATGCTTTTGAACTGTGGTGTTGGAGAAGACTCTTGAGAGTCCCTTCCAAGGAGATCCAACCAGTCGATTCTGAAAGAGATCAGCCCTGGGATTTCTTTGGAAGGAATGATGCTAAAGCTGAAACTCCAGTACTTTGGCCACCTCATGTGAAGAGTTGACTCACTGGAAAAGACTCTGATGCTGGGAGGGATTGCGGGCAGGAGGAGAAGGGGACGAATTGGGGGCAGGAGGAGAAGGGGACGACAGAGGATGAGATGGCTGGATGGCATCACTGACTCGATGGATGTGAGTCTGAGTGAACTCCAGGAGTTGGTGATGGACAGGGAGGCCTGGTATGCTGTGATTCATGGGGTTGCAAAGAGTCAGACATGACTGAGTGACTGAACTGAGGATTGCAATTATTAAATAGCAAATAAAAAATGACAGCAAATATATGTTAAAAGTATACATGTTAAAGCTCATCCTTTTCACTCTTATTGCAATTCCTCATTGCTTACTCAAACCGTATTCATTCTCCCCCATGATCCCAAATGGAAATAGTTTTAGATTTGGCTCTGATTATAATGATACATATCTAAATACAAAAATATATGTAAAAAATACTATCAAGAAGAAAATTTAATCCACAGTTCCAGACACACACTTCAGTTCCGTCAGTTCAGTTGCTCCATCATGTCTGACTCTTTGCGACCCCATGAACTGCAGCACACCAGGCCTCCCAGTCCATCACCAACTCCCGGAGTCTACCTAAACCCATGTCTATTAAGTCGCTGATGCCATCCAACCATCTCATACTCTGTCGTCCCCTTCTCTTCCTGCCCTCAGTCTTTCCCAGCATCAGGGTCTTTTCCAATGAGTCAGCCCTTTGCATGAGGTGGTCAAAGTATTGGAGTTTCAGCTTCAACATCAGTCCTTCCAATGAACACTCGGTAGGATAGACTGGTTGGATCTCCTTGCAGACCAAGGGACTTTCACGAGTCTTCTCCACCACCACAGTTCAAAAGCATCAATTCTTCTGCACTCAGCTTTCTCTATAGTCCAACTCTCACATCCATACATGACCACTGGAAAAGCCATAACCTTGACTAAACGGACATTTGTTGGCAAAGTGATGTCTCTGCTTTTTAATATGCTGTCTAGGTTGGTCATAACTTTCCTTCCAAATTAAAAGCGTCTTTTAACTTCATGGCTGCAATCACCATCTGCAGTGATTTTGGAGCCCAAAAAAGTAAAATCAGCCACTGTTTCCACTGTTTCCCCATCTATTTGCCATGAAGTGATGGGACCAGGTGCCATGATCTTCGTTTTCTGAATGTTGAACTTTAAGCCAACTTTTTCACTCTCCTCTTTCACTTTCATCAAGAGGCTCTTTAGTTCTTCACTTTCTGCCATAAGGGTGGTGTCATCTGCATATTTGAGGTTATTGATATTTCTCCCAGCAATCTTGTTTCCAGCTTGTGCTTCATCCAGCCCAGCTTTTCTCATGATGTACTGTGCATATAAGTTAAATAAGCAGGGTGACAATATACAGCCTTGATGTACTCCTCTTCCTTTTTGGAACCAGTTTGTTGTTCCATATCCAGTTCTAACTGTTGCTTCCTGACTTGCATACAGGTTTCTCAAGAGGCAGGTCAGGTGGTCTGGTATTCCCATCTTTTTCAGAATTTTCCAGTTTATTGTGATCCACACAGACACACACTAGTATCATTTAATTTTCTCCTTCTAGATATTCTTTATCTAAAGATGTATTTTACAAAAAATGAGATACCTTCCATATTGGTAACTCACATTTCTCCTCTTAACACAACATAAACATTTCCCATGATATGCTTTTTGCTCATATAATATTCAGTTCTCTATTAAATATATTTCAGACCTATCTACCATAGCTTCTAAGTGAATTCTCAGCAACTATTTTGTGCCCCTCCTCGCTCTCCAGGCACATGGAGTCTAGAAAAAAAATCTGATAAAGAAATAATGGAATCATGAATGGACACTGATATAAGACTAATCAGGAGCAGCCCAGGAAACTGAACTGTGACTAGGCCTAAAGAGAGGGCCTCAACTCTATTTTCTATGTGGAACAGATACCTAACTCCGAATGTCTGTGTCCTATTTCTAATCTCTCTGAAGACTCTTGACCAGTACTACTGCCTTATGGAAGCAGTAGTTGTAAATCCTTCGCTCATTTCCCAGTGAACTACGCCTCTGGACAGGGAACAGTTCAGGAAATACAGTTTGGCTGTGACCAAGGTGTATTTACAACTCTTTAAAACAGCCACTTTCTGTGTGATAGGAAAGAAAACCAAATTTGGAAACTAGGTAAAGCTACTAATCTAACATCTGGAATACATCCAGAGCCTAGAATTCTCTGGAGTAGATTTTGTTTCCTCTGTTTGGAGGGCCATTCCAAGAACACACATCTTCAATTCCTGAAAAAGGTATGTGATCCAGGACTCAGAAAAAAAAAAAGAATAGATGGAGCATAAGACTGGTGACAAGCTACATGGCTGTGCATTTGATCAAATAGGTAACTTTTTGTCACAATGATACAAAAGAATTTTCTGGATAATTCAGAAATAGCAAATTGAGCATCTGTGCGACACATATTATATGTACCCTCACACACTGTCTTACAGCACAGGGTGTATTTGTCTCTACTGTCTCATCTTTGTTCCCTGCTGCTTTCCATCCTATGGCAGTGGTGTTGAATACTGATGAGATAATACCTCTTTCAACCTCTGGCAGACATTTTAAAGCAATTTGCTCAAGTACCAAGTACCCAGTCTGCATTTTTGTGGGCAATTTGTGGATCAAATTTCCTATCATCCTGAGGGTATTTTGAGTTTTTAAAATAATGGCTTATCACGCCCAGAGTACATCTCCTTTCATTTGATTTATTTTGAATATAAAATAGAAAAATACACCCAGAGTACTGGTATAAGTCCCAAAACATGCTTTCTAGAACATTTTATATTAATTCACAGCAACAAGAATTTCAAAGGGAAAATTTAAAAGAAACAATAACATATTTTTCTGTATGGTTTCTTGACATTTACATAATTTTGATTTGGTCTAACTATAGAATTGGAGATAAAAATTAATTCAGAACCAAAAGAAAATAAGATACTTTATTAATATAAAAATGAGAGTCAAATATAACCAAGTTTTAGGTGATAGGTGTTAGGTTCATGCCTTACATTAATTAATAAATATAAATGAATGTATAGAAATTATTTCTTCTAGTAAACCTCATTTAAAAGGATATACTGATAAAAACCCTTCATATTTTTCATACACTTCCCCATATACTTACTGATGCACATATAGAACAATATTAGTCAGTACCCTAAAAAGACCCTAAATTGATAAATGTTCAAATATTCTTATGTTTATGGATTGAATAAAAGATAAAAAATATTTATATATTGGATGTAATAATGAGCATTATTACTATTTTATATATTCTGCACGATTCTTTCATATGTTACAATGTATATACTAACAAATACATGCATATTATATTAATATGTCTTTGTAGAGATTCAAATATTCCCAACATACATTTCTTTCAAATATCTTGTACATAATAGAGTAATACAGCTATTCCCTGGACCAGCCTAGATCACAATATAATTGAGAAAACTGCATAACTGAGAAGATAGGTCACTTTCTTCTTCATTGTTTAAAGAGGCAAAATCAGGAAAATAAAGGCTTCCAAATGTCTTATCCAGCAGTAACAACTACTTCTTTTTAAAATGCTGAGAATATGAACTTTCAATCAATCTGCAAAAAATAAGTTTCTCTCAGGAGCCAAAACATACTTCACCTGAAATAGATGTCATTCATAAAAAGATTTCAAATAAGGAATCAACTATGTTTATTTATATTTCATTTCTCTTTTTTATTCATTATTAATCTCAGAGGTTAAAGCGTCTGCCGGCAAGGCAGGAGACCTGGGTTTGATCCCTGGGTCAGGAAGATCCCCTGGAGAAGAAATGGCAACTCACTCCAGTATTCTTGCTTGGAGAATCCCATGGATGGAGGAGCCTGGTGGGCTACAGTCCACAGGGTTGCAAAGAGTTGGACACAACTAAGTGACTTCACTTTCACTTTAATCCTTATAAATACCAAACTTCCTAAACTTTGCTTACTGTTAATGGGTTCTGATCACCACTGTCCAATTACTTCTTACTGTTATTAGTTTGCTGGTGCCACCAAATACGAATGACCTAAAAGTGTTACTGTTCTCCTATACTGTACAATAACAACCAATAATTTAGTTTAATCACATTAAGTAGAGGTATAATCATTGACACATTTCGTCTTAAATATATGATACTCTACATATAGCATAAGTGTATAAATCATAAACAGAGCTACAATAATATAAAGAGCTTAGTGTTCTTAAGATACAAGCACATTATGTACACACCGTCCTTGAATATCATTCCAATCTCTCAGAAGCCTTTCATTTTCTTTCTGCAGGTGCTCATTTTTGGCTTGGCTTTCTGCAATGGTGTCCAGGCAGTGACAAATAAGTTCTCTAATGACCTCAGCTGGGCTTGCAATTTTCTCTAGTTTGAAGGAACCAAGCCTGAACTAGGATCAAAAGAAAACATGATTAGTTTTGGGAGAAAATCAAGATTGAGTGGCCCAGTTTTAAATATATATTTTTTCTTCTGAGAGGGAAAAAAAGGTGTAAGATTTAAATATAGTGCATTTACCAGATATAAATACAGTGGACAAAACTACTGGGCAACCTCCTACTTTCTTATTAAGGTTTATCATATAAATCAACATAAAACCTAAGGGAAAAAAAATTAAGTGGTAAGTCACTCTCTCACATTTTAGCAGAAATGAAAACAACATAAATACCATAAAAACATGCTACCATCTGTTTTTACTGTCTAGTACATATTTTAAATCACTATACATCTTTCCTGGTGGCTCAGATGGTAAAGCGTCTGCCTACAATGCAGGAGACCCAGGTTCTATTCCTGGGCTGGGAAGATCTCCTGGAGAAGGAAATGGCAACCCACTCCGGTACTCTTGCCTGGAAAATCCCATGGACGGAGGAGCGTTGTAGGCTACAGTCCATGGGGTCGCAAAGAGTCAGACACAACTGAGCGACTCTACCTTCACTTTCATACTCAGAATAATAAAATAAATTTCACATGAAAACTCTTTTTTTTTTTTTGCGCCACACTGCATGGCATGCCTACAGGATCTTAGTTCCCTGACAAGGAATGGAAACCATGCCTCCTGCCATGCAAGCACAGAGTCTTAGCCACTGGACCACGAGGGAAGGCCCATACATGAAGATTCTAAATTCCAGTTTCTGTTAATACTGATAGTAAAAGCTATCTCTGAAGAAAGAGCAAAATTTTTGTAATATCTAAGAGAAATATAGGGTTTTAAATTTATAAACCTGGGAACAGTAATTACTTCTCTGTCAAAAACCAATAATTTATTATTATAAATTATAAATGATAATGCCATATGTCAAACTTGAGTACTTTTGTGCAGAGGTAAGATATAAAAATATCTTAAATCTTCTACTAGAGGTCACTACAAAATAAAATAGTTTAATACATCTTTATTATAGTTAAGGAATTCTAAAAGAGATACAGGCTCTCCTTGTTTTGGTAGATAAAGATACTAAAACACAATGATTTAATAATAATGACTATAATTATCCTTAGGCTCCCCTGGTGGCTCAGATGGTAAAGAATCTGCCTGTAATGCGGGAGACCTGGGTTCAATCCCTGGGTTGGGAAGATCACCAGAGGAGAGCATGGCAACCCACTCAAGTATTCTTGCTTGGAGAATATCCATGGACAGAGGAGCTTGGTGGGCTATAGTCCATGGGGTTGCAGTGAGTTGGATATTACTGAGCGACTAAGCACACAGCACATAATTATCCTTTCTACTAGAATTATTATAACTAAAATAAGATTTTAAATGACAATTAAAATTATATAGCTATCATATCTTATAGTTGAAGTATAACTCAAGCATAGCACAAATATAAACTCATTTAATCATCACCAAATGGAACTATTATTATATCCATTTTAACTGAGGTTCAGAGTGGTTATCTAACATATCAAAGGAATAAAATCAAGATCCCACTATACTATCCTGTTAAACTACTTGCTGACATAAGGAGTATGCTAAACAAACAACAAGTAAGAGGAAGAATTAGCTTCCAAATCTACACATAATTCTAAACAGAGATTCTAAAGGCACTGAGTAGGTGGCAATATTGAGAGTACAGAAATTTTTTTTTTTTTTGGTTTGTGTTGTTATTTAGCCTCCTGGATAAGTAGTTTCTATTATGGCATCCACTGATAGAAATATTTCTAAAGTATCTTATTTGTAAAGACGCACTCCTATAAATATGTTATATATATATATTAAGAAATACTTAATTTCTTAATTAAGTATTAATACTTATTATTAATAATTATAATTTTATATTATTATAATTATTGATAATTCTGAGACTAATCATATCAGTCAATCTACAAATAAAAATAAAAGTCCTAAAGTAAAACTCTAGTGTTTGCAATCTGAGTGGTACTTTATAAAACATTTATGTTAATTCCTATAATTTAGGATCATTCAGTTGTTTAACCCCACAGAGTAAACTTTTCTGGATGAATTATGTTTACCAATTTACTTTTAAATTTTCAGATTAAAACCACAGATAGATGTTTTAATATCATAGAAACTCAGTGAAAAGATTTAAATACTGAGAATTCCTAGATGTTGAAAAATATTTACATATACTTGCTTAAAATGTGAAGGAAAACAAAGGATTTTAATATTCTTGTATTAGTTCAGTTCAGTTACTCAGTCGTGTCCGACTCTTTGCGAACCCATGGACTGTAGCACACCAGGCTTCCCTGTCCATCACCAACTCCCGCAGCTTACTCAAACTCATGTCTATTGAGTCAGTGATGCCATCCAACCATCTCATCGTCTCTCATCCCCTTCTCCTTCAGCCTTCAGTCTTTCCCAGCATCAGGGTCTTTTCCAGTGAGTCAGTTCTTCACATCAGGTGGCCAAAGTATTGGAGTTTCAGCTTCAACATAAGTCCTTCCAATGAACAGTCAGGACTGATTTCCTTTAGGATGGACTGGTTAGATCTCCTTGCAGTCCAAGGGACTCCCAAGAGTCTTCTCCAACAGCACAGCTCAAAAGCATCAATTCTTTGGTACTCAGCTTTCTTTATAGTCCAACTCTCACATCCATACATGACTACTGGAAAAACCATAGCTTTGAATAGACAGACCTTTGCTGGCAAAATAATGTCTCTGCTTTTTAATATGCTGCCTAGGTTGGTCATAGCTTTTCTTCCAAGGAGCAATCATCTTTTAATTTCATGGCTCCAGTCAGCATCTGCAGTGATTTTGGAGCCCAGAAAAATAAAGTATCTCACTGTTTCCAGTGTTTCCCCATCTATTTGCCATGGAGTGACAGGATCGGATGCCATCCGATGATCTTAGTTTTCTGAATGTTGAGTTTTAAGTCAAGTTTTTCACTCTCCTCTTTCATTTTCATGGGCACATAATAATGTATTATGGGCACAAATGTTATACAAGGACTGAAGAATACTGGTTTAGCCACAAATAAATTTTGTATGTATTTATGTATTTTGTTTTTGAAATCTAAGCAGGTCATAATGTCTGCTTGATGCTTTAATTTGTTTTATCTCACCTCTTTCTGTTCCTTAAAAAAACGGAAACAGACTAAGAAAAATTGTGCTTTATTTCAATGAGTACATATAGTTGTGTATATACATATATATAAAACCTAAATTCAGCAATTTGAGCTTAACTTTAATTAGAATAGTAAAATTATAATTTTTAAATTATAAATTTAAACTGAATTCTAATTTTAACATTACAATTATTATTAAATTATAATTTTAAAATAGCATAATTATTATTATTAAACCTTTACCCAAAAAAGACTTGGAAAACTTACAAGAAGTTTGAAATTATCTCAGACTATTTGTCACATCTGATTTATTTCTCGTAAACTTAAAATCAAATGGCCAAAAACTCTTGCTTTGAAGTACATATAATGAGTCCATTTAACAAGTATTTAAGTTTAAATAGGAAAGTTTTATCTATGCAAATTATATAAGAATTGAAAGTAAATTTGAGTATTTAACCTTTTAAAGCTTCTCTTATGCAAACAAACACACATAAGATAAAGATCAGCTATAGAATATTACTTGTTTGAGTCAATACAGAAGAAAAATGAAGCATATTTTATTTTTAGACAATAGATCATCAGTAAAACATAAACCCAAACCATGATTTTATATTCTCACATTTTCACAATTGTCGGGCAGCTTTGACTAAGATGGACATTAAGGAAATAATTTTTTTTTTTTATCACTTGGAAGTTGCAACAATGTCAATGGATAATGAATCATTATCCATTGAGTGTTATAGTCAGGCTCACATTTTGATCCTGAATGAAGTAAAATACAAATGGACAGGTAAACACAACCCCCTAACCTATTTAAGATGGCAAAAGATAAAGGTAACAGTTTTAAATCACTAATAACAAACAACTTCTTTCAAAATATCATTCAAATGCTTATATTCAAAATTCCAAAAGAGAATTCTTCAATTTTTTTCTTGGCTACTCAGTGTAGAATAAGCTTAAAATGTCATTTCTTCTTAAGAGCAGGCAAGTATTTTTCAGTTTCTATTTTTCTAATTATATTCACTAATTTGGGGTCCTTTAACAGGTGTGATGGAGAAGGCAATGGCACCCCACTCCAGTACTCTTGCCTGGAAAATCCCATGGACGGAGGAGCCTGGTAGGCGGCAGTCCATGGGGTTGCACAGAGTCGGACACAACTGAGCGACTTCACTTTCACTTTTCACTTTGATGCATTGGAGAAGGAAATGGCAACCCACTCCAGTGTTCTTGCCTGGAGAATCCCAGGGACGGGGAAGCCTGGTGGGCTGCTGTCTATGGGGTCGCACAGAGTCGGACACGACTGAAGTGACTTTAGCAGCAACAGGTGTGAACATCTATTATTTGAAACAATGAAAATAATCAAGAAGTATTTAAAATTCAATCCAAGAAAAATATTTTACTTGAAATATTCCGCTTATTTTGTAGAAAAATTCTGGAATGTATGCGAACATGAGTCATCTGGACCATCCTGTCTGTATTCACATAGTTCAGAACCAAGGCAGGAAACGCCCTTTCACTCTCACTATCTCTGTTCCTGCCTGTCCACCTTATTACAGATGTAATGGACCACATGCCCAATTGCACTGGACTTATCAGAGGGCCTCAAATCAGGCCTAATGAATTGAGAAGCATAAAATATTTCTGTGCTCTAACTCTACATCCAACCCATCTTTATACCATCCTTCAAATAAAAGTGGAAACTTTAAAAAGGTGTTAGCTGTCTCGCATGGTATATTTCTCCATCTATTAGTGTCCTCTTTGATTTCTTTCACCAGTGTTTTATAATGGCAAAACCAATACAATATTGTAAAGTAATTAACCTCCAATTAAAATAAATAAATTTATATTTTAAAAAATAAATAAATAAATAAATGAGTGTTAGCAAATTCCCACAAAAGTAACACTGGATGGTTGTATCGATTTAAAAGTCCTTTACTTTCGTTTTTTGTTGGACATGTAAGGCTATTAACACAGATATTCTTTATTAGTTCTGTAATTTCAAAATAATCTGCAATATAAAATTAGGACTTCACATAGTAAAACCAGAGTCAGAAACCACAATGGGCAAAAATAAAATTTTTTGCAGTTAGTTCTTAAGACCTTATGGTGAATTTTCTATATACAGATCTATACTCAGCACCTCACTCAGTCTATAATCTATTAAGCTATATTTTTATTTTTCTTTGTCAAAAAAGTTCAAAACAATTTTTTAAATACTTGTAATCATATTAGGTTGCACTAGTTGACTCTGTCATTTATTTTAGCAAGCAACACAAACAAAGCATTTTTTATCTGATTTGCATTAAAAATTCACAATTTCAGAAAACATATCCATTTTCCTTAGCTGGTGTTTTAGTCTGGACATCTTTAAATGCAAGATTAAATGCCATATCCTTTTACACATCACTTCAAAGCCCAGATCAAATTCTCTTTATCTACTTTAGCCTGTATTAGCTTCTCTATTCTTAATAATTCAGATTTGTCTCACACAATTTTTCACCCAGTTTCATCCTCTGTGTATCTCTCTTGTTGCTTCAGAAATGCAGTGTTTTCCTTTAAATTTTTAGTTCTTTGAGATCAGAGACCATATCTTGTATGTCTTCCTTAACTTCCACAGTGTCTTATAGAGCTCTGGACATATACTGCTTAATAAAAGACCTAAATTTTTTAAAACTTCTATGATATTTATTAATAAGAGAATAAAATTATAATATTTCAGGTAAAATAAATAATTGGGACAGTGATACTCTAAATACAAATTAAGAAATCTTGAAGCTTTTAAGAGATAAGTTTTATTTTATTGAAT
The DNA here is from genome assembly GCF_002263795.3 of Bos taurus. Lineage (NCBI taxonomy): Eukaryota > Metazoa > Chordata > Mammalia > Artiodactyla > Bovidae > Bos > Bos taurus. The sequence continues at coordinate 83,079,985 of NC_037334.1, read as the reverse complement.
AGTATAATTTCAGAAAAAGGGCATGGTTAAAAGACTGTGTAATAGCTCCTGATACTGTGATAATACATAGGTTTAATAAAACCCAAAAAGATTTATTTTTTGAAAAATGTAAGAATGTATATGTATTGTTTTCAGGTTCTTTGGAATGGCCACACAGATAAAAGAGAATATATAGTATCAGTAAAATACACAAAAGAAACACTAATTTCAGGGGAATTGTTTATTGTTTCTGGGGACAGGAGGATTCTCAAGGTGTAAGCTGAACTCTGCTTAGAACATATCAATTAAAGAGGTTGATACATTATCAACGTAGTCTAAATAACCTTGCAGAATTAATCTGTGTTACTGTCCTGGGAACCAAGATGTAAACCTAAAGGAAAAGGAGGAATAAAGATATCTTGAGATGATTCCTAGGCAAACAAATGGAATTCCTGTTTTTCAGTATGTGCTTTTAATTTATTGACATGTTTAAAAAGTTTAGCTGTGTCTCGATATGTGTACACTAAAAAGCAAACCCTATTCATTATAGTTTGTAATACAGGATATTTTTATATTATAGAAAAACATATAGCTGTAAATACATAGTTGTTATAATACACAGTTACAAAATTCTAGTAATAAAGGAAACAAGTCAAGTTAGTAGTAAAAAGGAAACTAAACTGTAATATGTTGGACTAATTACATTAATCATCAACTGTACTTTTAATCAAGAATAATATTTTTTACTAAGATGTTTGTATCATTAACTCTTTGGTTTTGTGACCTGCTTGAAACGCTATTATAGATTTAAATTTAAAATATTACAAATAAGTATTCTAAACCAGTGACGTACCTAGGTTGACAACTGAGCATATTTATCTTCCACAGTAGCTGGAACTGAGAAAAGAATGCTCATGGGACTTTCTAAACAGATAAGAGAACTTTATTGTGAGACTATTAATCTCAACTTTCCAATTATTTTCTTGTTCACATTTCTTAAACCTATTTAAAATGTTTAAATATCTTAAGATGATTATATGATCAAGTAAGACTTGTATATGCAGGGCTTCAGATATGTAGACCCTCTAGGTCCTTACAACCAAAATGCAATAATCCAAAAATTAAAAAAAAATACACTGAGTTCTAATATAGACCTACAAATTATTAGCATTTTTAACGGTATGCTGTATGCTGTAATATATTAAGTATCATCTAAGAATTATTTGGTATTCATAATTACAAAATTCATTAGTAGGAATCAGAGAAATGAAATGAAAAGCCCAAATGTCTTTGCAATAAGGGAATTTCAGAAGTTACTGTTACTTTAAATGACTACAAATGTTTATTCCATCATGTCCTTGAAATAGAGATGGTAAACCTTTTGGTTCACGGAAAATATAGGAAAAAGAAGATTTATCTTAGTCTAATTAGGAGTTATAATAAACAATGAAAAATACTCTATACATAGATTTAGAATCAACAGCTGACACTAGTGGTAAAGAATCTGCTTGCCAATACAGGACACATAAGACGCACAGGATCGAACTCTGGGCTGGGACGATCCCCTGGAGGAGGGCATGGCAACCCACTCCAGTATTCTTGCCTGGAGAATCCCCATGGATAGAGGAGCCCAGTGGGCTACAGTCTATAGGGCCACAAAGAGTCAGACATGACTGAAGCTACTTAGCATGAAAGACTTTAGCAACAGTAAATTGGATTGGGAGTAGTAGGGTAGGTAGATGTCAGGGGTTGCCTATTATTTACCTGTTACTATAAGTTTGATATTAGGTTCTGAAAAAGAAACAGTACGTTGGATCTCCTGGCACTCTATTAAATCTCATAACACTTATCTAATCATTTCTTCATAGTATGCTTCTCTTTCATTTACAGCGTAAATGGTGATACTTCCTAGATAGGACCCTTGATCTAATTCTCTTTTTTCTCTGTAGAGTTATATGGTTATCCACAATATCAGCTCCCGTTATTAGAGATAAGTTGAAAAATTGCCAAATGTGTATTAATAAGTGATACGTTTTCTCAAGTCAGGACTTCTAGAAACAATTAACATAGCATTACAAAATCTACTTGCATTTTTCTTCAGTTCAATTCAGTTCAATCACTCAGTCATGTCCAACTCTTTGCGACCCCATGGACTGCAGCACGCCAGGCTTCCATGTTCATCACTAACTCCCGCAGCTTACTCAAACTCAAGTCCATCGAATCGGTGATGCCATCCAACCATCTCATCCTCTCTCATCCCTTTCTTCTCCTGCCTTCAATCTTTATCAGCATCAGGGTCTTTTCCAAGGAGTCGGTTCTTTGCATCAAGTGGCCAAAGTATTGGAGTTTCAGCTTCAGCATCAGTCCCTCCAATGAATATTTAGGAATGATTTCCTTTAGGATTGACTCATTTGATCTCCTTGCAGTCCAAAGGACTTTCAAGAGCCTTCTCCAACACCAAGTTCAAAAGCATCAATTCTTCAGTGCTCATCTTTCTTTATGGTCCAAATCTCACATCCATACATGTCTACTGGAAAAATCATAGCTTTGACTAGACAGACCTTTGTGGGTTAAATAATGTCTCTGCTTTTTAATATGCTGTATAGGTTGGTCATAGCTTTTCTTCCAAGGAGTAAGCGCCTTTTAAATTCATGGCTGCAGTCACCATCTGCAGTGATTTTGGAGCCCAAGAAAATAAGTCTGTTACTGTTTCCATTGTTTTCCCATCTATTTGCCATGAAGTGATGGGACTGGATGTCATGATCTTCATTTTCTGATGTTGAGTTTTAAGTCAGCTTTTTCACTCTCTTTTTTCACTTTCATCAAGAGGCTCTTTAGTTCCTCTTTGCTTTCTGCCATAAGTGTGTTTTCATCTGCATATCTGAGGTTATTGATATTTGTCACATATTGATTCCAGCTTGTCCTTCATCCAGTCTGGTATTTCAAATGATGTACTTTGCATATAGGTTAAATAAGCAGGGTGACAACATACAGCTTTGACGTACTCCTTTCTCAATTTGGAACCAGTTCATTTTTCCATGTTCAGGTCTAACTGTTGCTTCTTAACCTGCATAGAAGTTTCTCAGGAGGCAGGTAAGGTGGTCTAATATTCCCATCTCTTTAAGAATTTTCCACAGTTTGTTGTGATCCTCACGGTCAAAGGCTTTGGGGTAGTCAATAAAGCAGAAGTAGATGTTATTCTGGAAATCTCTTGCTTTTTTGATGATCCAACAGATGTTGGCAATTTGATCTCTGGTTCCTCTGCTTTTTCTAAAACCGGCTTGAACATCTGGAAGTTCACAGTTCACGTATTGCTGAAGCCTGGCTTGGAGAATTTCGAGCATTACTTTACTAGCGTGTGAGATGAGTGCAAGTGTGTGGTAGTTTGAGCATTCTTTGGCATTCCCTTTCTTTGGGGTTGGAATGAAAACTGACCTTTTCCAGTCCTGTGGCCACTGCTGAGGTGTCCAAATTTGCTGGCATATTGACTACAGCACTTCAACAGCAACATTCTCAGCATTTGAAATAGCTCAAGTGGAATTACATCATCTCCACTAGCTTTGTTCTTAGTGATGCTTTCTAAGGCCCACATGACTTTGCTTCCAGCACATCTGGCTCTAGGTGAATGACCACACTATTGTGGTTATCTGGATCATTAAGATCTTTTGTGTATAGTTCTGTGTATTCTTGCCACCTCTTCTTAATATCTTCTGTTGATACATACTGTGTCTGTCCTTAATTGTGCACATCTTTGTATGAAATGTTTCCTTGGTATCTCTAATTTTCTAGAAGAGATCTCTAGTCTTTCCCTTTTTATTGTTTTCCTTTATTTTTGCATTGATCACTAAGGAAGGCTTTCTTATCTCTCCTTGCTATTTGGGAACTCTGCATTTAGTTGGGTATATCTTTCCCTTTCTCCTTTGCCTTTAGTTTCTCTTCTTTTCTCAGTTATTTGTAAGGCTTCCTCAGACAACCATTTTGCCTTTTTGCATTTCTTCTTCTTAAGAAGGGAGGATTTTGATCACTGCCTCCTGTACAGTGTTACGAACCTCCATCCTTAGTCCTTCAGGCACTCTATCAGATATAATCCCTTCAATCTATTTGTCACTTCCACTGCATAATAGTAAGGGATTTGATTTAGGTCATATCTGAATGGTCCAGTCATTTCCCCTACTTTCTTCAATTTAAATCAGAATTTTACAATAAGGAAGTCATGATCTAGGCCACAGTCATCTCGTCTTGTTTTTGCTGACTATACAGAGCTTCTCCATCTTCAGCTGCAAAGAATACAATCAATCTGATTTCAGTACTGACCATCTGGTGATGTCCATGTGTAGAGACATTTCTTGTGTTGTGGGAAGAGAGTGTTTGCTATGACCCTCAGTGTGTTCTCTTGGCAAAACTCAGTTAGCCTTTGCCTTGCTTCATTTTGTATTCCAAGGCCAAACTTGCCTGTTACTCCAGGTATCTCTTGACTTCCTAGTTTTGCATTCCAGTCCCCTATGATGGAAAGGCCATCTTTTTTTTTTGGTGTTAGTTCTAGAAGGTCTTGTAGATCTTCATAGAACCGTTCAGCTTCTTTGGCATTAGTTATTGGGGCATAGACTTGGATTACTATGATATTAAATGGTTTTCTTTGGAGACGAACAGAGATCATTCTGTCATTTTTGAGACTGCACACAAGTACTGCATTTTAGACTCTTTTGTTGACTATGAGCACTACGCCATTTCTTCTTAGCGATTCTTGCCTACAGTAGTAGATACTGTATTTTTTTTTCTTGTACTAGTCCAAAAGCCACAAAAAGATAGGAGCTATATATGACTCAAATTAGCATTCCCTTTTTTACATGGTTAAATATAGAATGTATTCATTCATTCATTTATCAGACTTTTTCAGTATGTACTATGTGCTAGGCATTAGAGACACTATTTTGAACAAGAAAAACAATTTGTCTACTCACTTGGTCCTTATATTTTAGTAGAGGACTGACAACACCAATGAACAAATAATAATTTCATCCAGTTGTAGATTTAATGAAGAAAATAAAATGGTAATAGGATAGTGACTAGAGGGCAGAGTAGGCTTAGATATAGTGGTCACAGAACAAGTCCTTCTGAAAACTGAGATGGAGAACAGAGATGGGATTGGAAAGAGATAGGAAACTAATTCACACAGGATTTTGCGGACTATAGTAACAAGTTCAGAACTCACTCTAACAAAAAGCCCTCAGAAGATTACAGGCAGAAAAATGAGTGCTTACAAAGTACTCAGCATTTCCTCTAAGACTGTCCCCAATCTGCCCACCCTCCAATTATTCAGGCCGTGTGTAATCCCCTCCCCTTAAGTGTGGGTAGGTCTGTGACTTGCTTCTAATTCTAACCAAGAGAACATGGGAAAGATGACACATATCAGAACTTCAGACAAACCAAAAGCAAAAAGCAAAAAAAAAAAAAAAAAAAAAATATATATATATATATATATATGAGGAATTTGGTTTGGAATCACACTCATTTTCAAGTTATTTTAGAAGGAATTTATATTTCTAATATAAAAGTAGTGAAAGTGAAGTTGCTCAGTCGTGTCCAACTCTTTGTGATCTCATGGACTGTAGCCTACCAGGCTCCACCGTTCATGGGATTTTCCAGGCAAAAGTACTGGAATGGGTTGCTATTTCCTTCTCCAGGAGATCTTCCCAACCCGGGTCTCCCGCATTGTAGGCAGAGGCTTTACCATCTAAGCCACCAGTGAAGTCCCAGGGAAGTTCTAATATGAATTAAAGTGAAATTTCTCCATTCAGGATCACTACACTTCTTTAATCAAGAGTTATTTTTATGTCCTTTGTTTGTTTCTCATTGTTAATTTTTTGTTTCCATTTTCTCTTTTTAAACTTTTTTTTTTAATTGAAGTATAGTTGATTAACAATGTTATACTAATTTCCAGTGTACAATATAGTGATTTGATATTTTTATAGATTATACTCCAATTACCATTATGATAAAATATGGATTATATACCCTGTGCTGTCCATTATATCCTTGCATCTTATCCATTTTGTACCTAGTAGTAGTCGAACACCACTGAGTGACTTCACTTTCACTTTTCACTCTCATGCGTTGGAGAAGGAAATGGCAACCCACTCCAGTGTTCTTGCCTGGAGAATCCCTGGTGGGCTGACGTCTATGGGGTCACACAGAGTCGGACATGACTGAAGCGACTTAGCAGCAGCAGCAGTCTATGTCTCTTAATCCCCTTTCTCTATTTTGCTCTTTCCCTCAATCCCTCTCCTCACTGGTAAGCACTAATTTGTTATCCGTATTTATGAGTCTGTTTCTGTTTTGTTACATTCATTCATCAGCTTTATTTTTCAGATTCCATATTTAAGTGAACACATACAGTATTTTTTTTTTTTTCTGTCTGATTTACTTCACTAAGCATAACACCCTTCAAGGCCATCCATGTTGTTGCAAGTGGCAAAAAATTCATTTTTTTATGGCTGAGTACTCTACATATGGACATCACCAGATGGTCAACACCAAAATCAAATTGATTATATTCTTTGCAGCCAAAGATAGAGAAGCTCTATACAGTCAGCAAAAACAAGACTGGGAGCTGACTATGGCTCAGATCATGAGCTCCATATTGCCAAATTCAGACTTAAATTGAAGAAAGTAGGGAAAACCACTAGACCATTCAGGTATGACCTAAATCAAATCCGTTATGATTATACAGTAGAAGTGAGAAATAGATTTAAGGGACTAGATCTGATGGACAGAGTGCCTGATGAACTATGGAATGAGGTTCGTGACATTGTACAGGAGACAGGGAGCAAGACCATCCCCAAGACAAAGAAATGCAAAAAAGCAAAATGACTCTCTGGGCAGGCCTTACAAATAGCTGTGCAAAGAAGAGAAGAGAAAGGCAAAGGAGAAAAGGAAAGATATAAGTATCTGAATGCAGAGTTCCAAAGAATAGCAAGAAGAGATAAGAAAGCCTTCCTCAGCAATCAATGCAAAGAAATAGAGGAAAACAACAGAATGGGAAAGACTAGAGATCTCTTCAAGAAAATTAGAGATACCAAGGGAACATTTCATGCAAAGATGGGCTCGATAAAGGACAGAAATGTTACGGACTTAACAGAAGCAGAAGATAACAAGAAGAGGTGGCAAGAATACACAGAAGAACTGTACAAAAAGGATCTTCATGACCCAGATAATCACGACGGTGTGATCATTCACCTAGAGCCAGACATCCTGGAATGTGAAGTCAAGTGGGCCTTAGCATCACTAAGAACAAAGCTAGTGGAGGTGATGTAATTCCAGTTGAGCTCTTTCAAATCCTGAAAGATGATGCTGTAAAAGTGCTGCACTCAATATGCCAGCAAATTTGGAAAACTCAGCAGTGGCCACAGGACTGGAAAAGGTCATTCATTCCAATCCCAAAGAAAGGCAATACCAAAGAATGCTCAAACTACCACACAATTGCACTCATCCCACATGCTAGGAAAGTAATGCTCAAAATTCTCCAAGCCAGGCATCAGCAATATGTGAATCATGAACTTCCAGATGTTCGAGCTGGTTTTAGAAAAGGCAGAGGAACCAGAGATCAAATTGCCAACATCCGCTGGATCATCAAAAAAGTGAGAGTTCCAGAAAAACATCTATTTCTGCTTTATTGACTATGTCAAAGCCTTGGACTGTGTGGATCACAATAAACTGTGGAAAATTCTGAAAGAGATGGGAATACCAGACCACCTGACCTGCCTCTTGAGAAACCTGTATGCAGGTCAGGAAGCAAGTTAGAACTGGACATGGAACAACAGATTGGTTCCAAATAGGAAAAGGAGTACATCAAGGCTGTATATTGTCACCCTGCTTATTTAACTTATATGCAGAGTACATCATGAGAAACGCTGGACTGGAAGAAGCACAAGCTGGAATCAAGATTGCCGCGAGAAATATCAATAACCTCAGATATGCAGATGACACCACCCTTATAGCAGAAAGTGAAGAGGAACTAAAAAGCCTCTTGATGAAAGTGAAAGAGGAGAGTGAAAAAGTTGGCTTAAAAAGCTCAACATTCAGAAAACTAAGATCATGGCATCTGGTCCCATCAATTCATGGGAAACAGATGGAAAACAGTGTCAAACTTTATTTTCTTGGGCTCCAAAATCCCTGCAGATGCTGATTGCAGCCATGAAATTAAAAGATGCTTACTCCTTGGAAGGAAAGTTATGACCAACCTAGATAGCATATTCAAAAGCAGAGACATGACTTTGCCAACAAAGGTCCGTCTAGTCAAGGCTACGGTTTTTCCAGTGGTCATGTATGGATGTGAGATTTGGACTATGAAGAAAGCTGAGCGCTGAAGAATTGATGCTTTTGAACTGTGGTGTTGGAGAAGACTTTTTAGAGTCCCTTGGACTCCAAGGAGATCCAACCAGTCCATTCTAAAGGAGATCAGCCCTGGGTGTTCTTTGGAAGGAATGATGCTAAAGCTGAAACTCCAGTACTTTGGCTACCCCATGCGAAGAGTTGACTCCTTGGAAAAGACTCTGATGCTGGGAGGGATTGGGGGCAGGAGGAAAAGACGACGACAGAGGATGAGATGGCTGGATGACATCACCTACTCGATGGACATGAGTCTGAGTGAACTCCGGGAGTTGGTGATGGACAGGGAGGCCTGGCTTGCTGCAATTCATGGGGTCGCAAAGAGTTGGACATGACTGAGCGACAGAACTGAACTGAACTGAACTGAATATTTCATTGTGTGTGTTTCAGATCTCCTTTATCCACTCATCTCTTAATGGAAACTTAAATTCATATCCTAGCTATTGCAAATAATGCTGCTGGGGTGCATATGACACTGGGGTGCATATATCTTTTCAAATTAGTGTTTTCATTTTCTTTGGATATACATTCAGGAGTAGGACTCTTAGATGGTAGTTCTATTTTTATTGAGGAACCTCTATACTCTTATCCATAATGTCTGCTTAGTTTTTAATCAGACTCCCTTACACTGTAGCTAATAAGACTACCAAATGATCTGTAGGTAGAAATATGAATGTAAGTGCCTACTTAGTCTCATTTTCTGTTCCTTGGTCACATAAAAAGCATTATATGGTTATGGGAACCTAAGCAATCTCTGTTTTAGAATCCTAATTCTGACATTTATTTTAAGTGGTGTCCTGCACAAGCAATTGTAACCACTCCATTCAAAATGATAACTTATCCTATAAGAAATTCATGAACAAAATATAAGGGCTGATCATGAAGGATTTTACAAATAAGCCACAATGGACATAACACCAAAGGGCACAAAAAACTCTACTCTCTAGAGTCAGTTTGAATTGGATGTGTCTTCTGAAAGTGGTTGATTACTTTAACACACAGTAGCATTCCAGTGTGGCTATGACAGAGAAAAATCTCACTGGGGAGCTCACTGTTGCTGTTGCTTAGTTCCTAAGGCCTCGTGGAAACAATAAGGAAGCAAACACTGAGGGGGGCGGGGAAACTTATAACATGATAAAATACCTTACTACGAGATACTTAGGAAATATATCTTAATAGGACATAGTATGAAATATCATAGAATGATTTATTTCTGTATTCAAAACAGTTTACCCTGTTTAGTAAGAACTGCTCAGGCCTCTCATAACATTCTCTTAAGACAATTTAACTGAAAAAATAGAATCTTGTATTTTTTTCTGATTATAAATCCTGGACTTTTGCCATTTAAAAAATTTGCATAAACTTAAAGCCAACCTCCGTTCTTCCACTCCTGAAGCACTGAACTATATATATTTGATGAAATAGCCTGACTGGTTAAAGGCGTTGTATTGACATTAGAAGTTTCTGGAAACAACAACAACAAAAAAATCATAAACACTTATGTTAACTATAACTTCATTTCCTTAAAATCAGTTATTATAAACCAGTAAACTCAAAACAGGTGATCTTTAACAAGCCACAGAGGTACCAAGTATTTTTAAATCCGAGTTTAAATGAAGTGATAAAGTATAGGAATCCAGAAAAAGATATGTTCATTTTTCGTTTAGCTTATGAGTTTCTTTCAAAAAATCTTCACAAAGCTTAATAACTGTCTTTTTAAACTAGGAATTAAAAATGCTTCTGTCAGATTTTTCATCCCAAAATATTTACTAAGAATCCTAAAAAAAAGCACCTATAATAATGTAGTGGCAGATCTCTAACAAGCAAATCCCAATCAAAAACATTTATATAGAAAACTAGTCATACTTATTTTGATTTATTTCGTTATTGACCTAGAGACAAGATAAAAAGAAATTACTGGTCTAAAAAACATTTTAAATTTTTCAAGGTGTTTTATTTCAGGTGATAATTACCTAATAGAAAATCTACTTGTAAAGTATAAAAATTAACAACTATTTTTAATGAGATTGAGAAGGACTGGAGAGTACAATGGATGGTAATCATTCATTTAATTGAATTTTCTTGCAAAGAAAAATGTAATTAAAAGTTAACATTGAGATAGTTCCAGTTTAGATAATAGCAAAGTAAGCTGTATTAGATTAATGCTCCTAGAGATAACAATTATAAACTCTGATGGTTCTCTCCCATTTGAAAAAAAAAAAAAACCCAAAAAACAAAACCCTATTCAAGGACTGGAGAATGACAGAAAGCAGGCAGCAAGTTGAGAGTACTCAAACCAGGTAAGAGCATGTTTATGTGACTTGTGCCTCACATGAAATCTCCAGTCCTAGAGCTCATGCAGAACAAGTCTCTACTTGTAGCCACGCATCCAACTCTTTGCGACCCCGTGACTGTAGCCTGCAAGGCTCCTCTATCCATGGAGATTCTCCAAGCAAGAATACTGGAGTGGGTTGCCAAGCCCTCCTCCAGGAGATCTTCCCAACCCAGGGATTGAACCTAAGTCTCTTAAGTCTCCTGCATTGGCAGGCGGGTTCTTTACCACAGCATGTGAAGTGAAGTGAAGTCGCTCAGTCGTGTCCGACTCTTTGCGACACCATGTACTGTAGCCTACCAGGTTCCACCATCCATGGGATTTTCCAGGCACGAGTACTGGAGAGGGTTGCCATTTGCACATGATACAATTAGCCAAAAGAGACAAAAAAGAGAAGGAATTTAAAAAGCAGAAGAAATGCATGAACTGAAAGATTTAAATTTCCAAATGGAAAGGTCCCAGCACACTTGATTAACAGGGGTCTCACAGCAAGGTACAGCATCCTCAAACTTCATAATATTTGGAACAAAATGAGAACCGTAAAAGATTCCAGAGCAATAAGATAGATTATATGTAAATTAATTATAAGGATTAGAATAGCACTGGATTTCTATAATAAAATTGGATACCATAAGTCAATGAATTACTATCCTCAAGATGTGATGAAATAAATCAAATTATACCACAATATTTTTCTAATAATAATAACACTTATTGAGTACTTACTATATTTCAAGTATTATGTCAATTAATGACTGAATAAATTCAGATTTTGAGCTCTGCATCTACGGCTAAAGTCATACAAGGAATACATGGTATATAGTCAATAAGTTTTTGTAGAATCCTAAATAAAAATTTAAAATTTGATTAAATATTCTTTAGTTCCTACCAGGTATACTACAAGGCAATCTACATCACAGAAAGATGTATCAGGTAGAATATTTGCTTTACATAAATGTAAAGAGAGCAGTAGCATTTTACGAGGTTTACAATGTTAATAGATTAATTTTAGAAAAAATCGATACAAACTATAACCTGAATCTTTAGCCTTTAAAAGCTCAAATTATTAATAAATGTCGAAATAGTACAGCATTAAAATTGCTGTTTTCAATGACATAATGTCATTACTAGATGAAATACCAAGTGTTTTGTGGTAACTATGTAAATAAGTCATGTTACATAGAATAGCACCTTGCTGTTAGCAAATATTAAAACCAGAAATCCAGTCAGTTAAAGTCCAAAAGAAATCAACTCTTTTGGCATACTGTAGTTCCACTTCTGTGAACTGTTTCTTATGAAGCAATCTCAAATGAGAACACTTACTCATTGCCAAAAAATGTCCAAATGGTATAGCAGTTATTGTGTTTTGACAATGTAGTAATCTCCATTCATTCAATGGGGTGCTAAGGGATGAATCTGTAACTCATGTAAGGGAGTAGTAGAAAGGAGAGTGGCATTCTAAAAATACAGTGTATACTGAGAAATATGATTACATGAAAATTCACAGCCGTTAGGGAAATAAAGTCAGACACAGAATGAACATTTCATAAAATTTTTCAAAAAATATTTTTTCTTTGTATGACTCAAAATGTTGGATCAAAGATGTATGTTTAACCACTGGAAACACTTTAGTACCTATTGTCATGGTTACAACATGCTGGGTGGGGGAAACATTCCCTTTAATAAGTCAGTTCAAAAAACTACAGAATGTAGACTCTCTAAAACTCATCATGATTTAAGTTTATAAATCAGTGCTTGGCTATAAATTGAAGGAGGCAATGCTGTCTGGTGTGCACATACAGAGCTCCTTTTAGAAAGGTAGTGCCAATAGGTTTATTTAACTTTTAAACTAGGCAAGTAAATTTCTCAAGATCATGACAAGTTTTGACAAGTTCATGCTTCGGATAAACTCAAATTTGCCACCAAAATATTGCTAACTGGGCCAGTGCATAAACCAAAGAAAGTTATATGGGAACAGCCAACTGCTTTTAAAATGACTGGACCTAAAGTCTTCCCAAAGGGATTCTATATATTAAGTGACAGCAATTGTCACAGTCCATGTGCCCTTAGAATAACTATGGAAGTAGTCATTTTAAGTGAATAAAGAGAAGATAGTGCCCATAACATTAGGTTGTTTTCCTAAACTGGACAGAGCTAATATTCCAGTTTACTGAACATTAGTCTCACAGGAAATAGAAGCCAGGCATTACTGGGGGCCAAAAGAGGCTTTTCTCATTCTGTCTGTATCTTCCCCTTAACCAAATTATTCTCATCCATAGGGATATTCTTAATATACTTCTGCCCTCAAAGGTCATCTCTATAGATCTCCTCTGAATGATTTTAAGAAATCTGACCACCTTGACTCTACAATCTAGAAAAATGTTCTGGACTTGAATATCTATTGGTGTATATCTATCTCAAATGCAAATTACTATTTGTTTAGCATTTGTTTAACTGAGTTTTTTACTTTTAACAATCCTATATATTAGCAACAATTCTAATAAGCATACATTCAAAGTCTACTTTAAATTTTGAGGTTATCAAGTGTAACAATTAAATTGGTTTTAAGAGCTATTTCCTAAGACCTAAACGTGATATCAAAGACTGACACTTGAATTTGAATTTTGGTTATTCTTAACACTTCTTTCTTCCAACATGTTTTCCTTTTGGCTGAAGCTAAAAACATGAAGAAAATAGGATATGTACACAATACTCTAAAATTTGAAACTTCCTTATGTTATCCACATTCTTGGTACTTAAATTCCAGAACGAGATATATCAAATATAAATATTACAGTCTAGATGAGGTTGCTTTGCCAGTAAGCTGTGTTCTTGATCTCTGAACTTCAAAAACTTAGAGTAATACTACTGTCCAATCTGTTTACCCTACGTGAATGGCATTCAAAAACAAACAAACAAAAAAAACTACCATATAACTTCAAAGAATTGTTCACTCTTACACCTTGAATCCAGTAAACAATTTAAGGGAATTTTTTTGTATGGATGTGAGAGTTGGACTGTGAAGAAAGCTGAGCGCCAAAGAATTGATGCATTTGAACTGTAGTGTTGGAGAAGACTCTTGAGAGTCCCTTGGACTGCAAGGAGATCCAACCAGTCTATCCTAAAGGAGATCAGTCCTGGGTATTCTTTGGAAGGACTGATGCTGAAGCTGAAACTCCAGTACTTTGGCCACCTCATGCAAGGAGTTGACTCATTGGAAAAGACCCTGATGCTGGGAGGGATTGGGAGCAGGAGGAGAAGGAGACGACAGAGGATGAGATGGATGGATGGCATCACCGACTCAATGGACATGAGTTTGGGTAAACTTCGGGAGTTGCTGATGGACAGGGAGGCCTGGCATGCTGCGATTCATGGATTCACAAAGAGTCGGACACAACTGAGTGACTGAACTGAACTGAACTGAATATATATATCAAAGGTACAAAGAAATAAAACACTGTCTCTGCCCACAAAGAGACTCTTATAACAAAAAAAATACCCATTATATAGTATGAGAAGTGTTATTTAAAATGCTCATTAACATGTAAACTATTATATATAAAATGGATAAACAACAACAAAGTCCTACTATAAAGAACTGGAAACTATATAGTGATAAGCCACAATGGAAAAGAGTATAAAAAATGTGTGCGTGTGTATGTGTATATATATATATATATATATGAATCACTTGGCTGTAAAGCAGAAACTAACATACACTGTAAATCAACTATACTTCAATTAAAAAAAATTCTTATTAAAATTTTCACAAGTACATCAATTTCAGAATAGATAAGCACATTTGGGGGATTATAGTAGCCACATGAAATTTTAAGTATGATATCAATATACAGGCCCATAATCAGACCCTCAATATCAAGACCATCAATACCTAGTGTGAGGCTTTATTTTATGGGTCAGTTTTATCTGGATGCCCAGAGAGCTGGTTAAACATTATTTCTGAGTCTGCCTGTAAAGATGTTTCTGGAAGAGATTAGCATTTGAATTAGTGGACTGAATAAAACAGATTGCCCTCCCTACTGTGAGCAGGCACTAACCATAGAGCTGAGGGCCAGACTAGAACAAAAAGGCAGAGGAAAGTTAAATTCTCTCTCTGTCTGGCAACTTCACTGCAACATGAATCTTTTTCTTCCCCTGAAGCTCCTTGGTTCTTAGCGCTTCAGATCTGAATTGGAAATTCAATATCAGCTCTTCAGCTCTCAGGCCTTTGAATTATACCACCAGCTTTCTTGGGTCTCCAGATTGTGAGAGTTCTCAGCCTCTACACTTGTGTGACCTAATATCTTATAATGTATCTCTATAGAGATAGATATTTTATATAGGAGATACTTTTGGTTTTTTCCTTCTGAAAACTATAATACAGGTAGTAGTTCTGTCTTAAAGAGCTTACAGTTATGTCCTAAAGAAAACTCGTTTCCCAAAATTTCCACACTGTGCTCTGTCATCCTATAACCAACTCAATAAAAAAAAGTGAAGAGGGTAAGAACTACATTTATTGAAGTTTTTTTTCTATGAGTGTGAATTGACCATTATAAATAACAAAATAAAGAAATACTGGAACAATATCTAAAAATAAAATCAGAGAATATCACAAATAATGACTGTTGTTGGAACATATGCAGAAATAATTTCCTGTAGACAATTCATGTCATCACTATGAACTACCATTGAAAAAGGGAACAGTCCAGAATTATTTGAACCTATGAGATCAACACAAAAAGAGAATCACAAAAAGAATTTGTTCATAATTTTACCAAGAAAGAGAAAAGGAGAAATGATGTAAATTTTTCCATTTTATCTGTTTCATCAGTGAGTAACTGAGAGGAACCACCCTGTCCTGGATTAAATATGACTTCCCTCTCATTGCCAACAACAATCTATGACTCCTTTTAACATGAGTATCTACCTCTCATTCCATGCAAAAATGATTCTGTGAGATACTGGAAACAGATTTTTTTTTAATAGTTCAACATGATATTTCTGAACAATTAAAATCTGTAAAGATAAACCCCAACAAGACAATTTAAGGACACAAAGCACTTATAAACTTAATCTTCTGAATATCTGCATGTTCAATAACTCATTTATATTTTCATGTTTTTATGCAACCATAAAGAAGTACAGCAGAAATTCCACTAATCACCTGTATTTAATTCTCCAATAATCCAAATCTTCATTCTCAAAAATACTTTAGACAGCCATAGTTCAAAATGCTCTTCATTGCTGTTCAAGTGAACAGCAATGGTTAGGAAACCAATTTAGAAAAGTTGCACTAAGAAATATTTTTGATAGCTGGATGTCAACAAACAGAAAGTCTTTAAGTATCTCACAGAGAAAGGGATTAACATCAACTGAAAGTCCTATTTTCTCTATGTTCTGAACATATAACACCATAAGAGGAGACCCAGTTCCTAAGCTCCAATGAAAAAATAAAAGGAATAAGACACTGATAGTGTTGAAGGGTTTCAACCCCCACTGTCACTAAAATAGTATTCCAGTGATTATCCTCTGCCACTCAAAATGAGTCTATTGATTCACTTTTGGTAATCATAAAGTTATGCTTTAAGATTTTTTCCAATAATGCTAGAGAACTGATAACTACTTTTGACTGCACTACCTTTTTAGCAAACATATGAACACATAAAATCAGCATGTGTCAAAGTATGATCAGCACCATTTAAATCAATTTCACTGAGTTCCTGGTATGTTTTAGAAATTATTAGGGGCTGAGAATGAAAGCATAAACAAAGCATACTTTCTGTCCTTATGAAATTATAATCTTGCAGGAGACACTGAAATGCTATCAGTCAACTAAGATGCAAAATATTTGAAAATTAGGAATGGGATTGACTTCCCTGGTGGCTAAGATGGTAAAGCATCTGCCTATAATGCAGGAGACCCGGGTTCAATCCCTAAGTGGGAAGATCCTCTGGAGAAGGAAATGGCACCCCACTCCAGTACTCTTGCCTGGAAAATCCCATAGATGGAGGAGCGTGGTAGGCTACAGTCCATGGGGTCGCAAAGAGTTGGACATGACTGAGTGACTTCACTTTCTTTCTATGAATGGGATGAAGCTAGGAAAAATAATAAATGCCATGCTAAGACATTTAGTCCTTATTCTCTAGGTTAGGGTTTATAAAGTTACTGTCTTCAGGGGCTATGCAGGTAAAATAAATGAATAAAGTTAATGGGCTGGCAAACTACAAAGAGCAATTCCTATCCATAGGGGCAGCTACTAGTAGTAACAGTGGAAGGAGTAGTTGCCTTGTGAAGATGTGGACCAGACTACTAAGATTTTTAATTTCTCAAGAAAGATCAGAAATCTAGATTTCTAGGTATAAGCTTCCGATTTAAGCTATTGGAAACTCGTCTAAAATGTTTTATGCATGGAAGGGTAAAACATAATATGTCTATAGTCCATATTTGGTCTTCTGGTAAAGGCAACAAGGTGGAACTTCAGATGATTTTTAAGCAGAATAGTGTGATTAGATTTGCATTTTAGAAATGTCCCTCTGGTAGTAGATGAGAGTAGGGAGGACCAGAGACAGGAAGATCAGTTTTTTGGAAAAGTTGCTGCAAAAAAGATGGTGGACTTAAATCTGAGCTATAGAAAAGTGCAGACAAATTTAGAGTGAAAAGAACTTGAATGAAAAGCACTGAAAACCGGGCAACATACAAGCTGAAGTGAAGGAGCAAATAATAAAGAGGGGAAAATGAAAATACAAGAGTAAGGCTGAGTGTGAGAGGGGAAACATATGCAGGCCTAATAGAGTGAATTCAAGGAGCAGTAGGAAAGACCAGGACAGAAGAATTTAGACTTAGAATAAAAATTCTGTCTTTTCTGAAACTAAAGGAAGAAAAGAATATACACACATATGAAGACGGACAAAAGAAACTGAAGAAATAGATGGCTAATAGCATCTATTATCTTAATGACAGGCAGAATGCTAAGATACCTGTCAAGATTCTAGCCACTGATGTATGTGCCCTGTGCAATCCTCTCCTTTTGTGGTTAAGAATTTGTGAATTTAATGAGATATTCACATCCATGATTATGTTAGGTTATATGGTATAGCTGACTTTTAACAAGAGAGATTTATTCTGGTGGGCCTGACCAAATCAAATCTTCAAACTGGAGTGGGATCTTTGTACAGAGAAAGGAGTTAACTTGAAGGAAATTCTCTGTTGCTGGATTTGAAGATGGAGACAGCCATAAGAGTGGCTTCTAGGAGCTGAGAATGACCCTTGGCTAGCAGCCAGCAAGGAAATAAATGCTGCTATTTTTTTTTTTTTTCCCAACCATTTGAACTTGGAAGAGGAACCTGAGCTCCAGGTGAGAATGCAGTCTGGCTAACACTTTGATTTCACACTTGTGAGATCCCGAGCAGAGAATCCAGTGGTCCCAAGGCTGGACTTCTGACCTATAGAAACTGAGATAATGAATAGTCCTTAACTGCTAAATTTGTGACAATCTGTTATATACCAATAGAAAACTAATACATTTAGCTTAGAAAACACAATTTCTTGAATGAAACAAGAACTCATTCAAGATAAGGTTGGTTGAACCACCACGAATCAGAGTCAAGCTGGATTCATTTTCCAGCAACTTTGGTCTTATTAAGCTTTACCCAAATGTCCTACCGGGCACTAAATGAGAAATTTGTTGCTGGTGTTTAGCCGCTAAGTTGAATGAAAAATAACCTGTGTTATATCAAATCTTAAGTTTATATCAAAGAGTTAGACAGTCATAACAAGGTTCTCCAAGAATATACTCCCATGCCAGGACTGGAGAAGAAAGCAGATGGATGCAGCAAACTTAAAAAGTCACTATTTCATTGGTGGTTAACAAACTTGAAAAATATTATGAAGCAATTTCTTTGAATTTAACAACTTCAGAAGGTTCTAGCCATCATGATAGAGGAAAACAAGTACAACTACAAGTTTCTCCAGTCAGCAAAGTAAATGACTGTATTTCTACTAAAATTCTTTAAATGTATGTATGACAAAAGGTTAACTTCAGTATTGTAAAATTATTTCAGAAAGCATTTCAATAATTATGGTAGAAATAAAAGTTATGAAAGAATGATAGTATTATTACAGTTCTCTTGGCATTTATTTACTTAAGTCTTTTGAAATCACTCTGTTTACAGTCATACTTACTGTCTGGTTTCCACAGTAATAAACACACAGCCTGTTTATTTTAAATATTTCATCCTGAAATGAGAAGGATTTTTTTTTCCCTCAAACTTATCCTGCACACTAACCAAGATTGCAAGCCAAAAAAAACACAGGAGACCAAAAGTGTAAAAGACAAGTAAGATCCAATATGAACATTTTCTAGTCTTTAGATTGAGAGAAGAAAAATGTTAAACTCCAGCTGTTTTAACTTAATATAGAAGGATAGCACAGATTGGTCTAGTCTTTGTCTCTTGAGGGAGACAAGTAGCCCGTGACACAATTTGTCCATTTTGTTCATTTTATGTTAGTAAGTATAGCACTTGCTGTGTATTTCATCATTCTTTTGTAAACAATCAGTTCTCCTTAAAGAGAATAGTTCTCTTTAGATTAAAAATGAACGTCTACTCCAAATCAACAAAAATATAAAAATCTCTGAGAAAATTGTGTTTAAAGTTAAGAACTGTCCTCAGATGAACACTTTCAAGGGGGTAGTCTTGGTTATCCAATCAGCATTCATTCTAAATCAAACAAAAGTACTTCCCTTTAAACTTAGCCAAACAATAAAAAAAATCCATAATTTTTAAAAGGAAATGAGCTATAAAAATGGCTATTTTCCAAAATACTAGAAAATAAATCTGAAACATATTCTTTTAAAAATGGAAGCATAAAATAGATGTTAAATAATAATGAGGAAATAGTAAAAACAATTCACATTTGGCAACTTTCACCTCTAACTCAAGACAATCCAAAACATCAAATAATCACACCTACCGCCAACCCCCTCAAATTTATCCCTTGTGGCTCTCTGACCAACTCCTGCTCCAAAATGGACCAGTGCTCTCTAAGTCAACTGTAGTGCCATCATTCTGGATCTCCCTTCAGCATCACCCTGAGGATTCTTTTTGCTGTATACCTTGTTCCTTAATGTTAGATTGCATGACATGAGCTGAAAGCTTGGCTCATTAATCTTCAATCATTGCTAAAATATACATTTAAAAACTATGCTCTTTAGCTTCAAGTTTCAATACACAGTGTTTTTTTGGATGCTGTTCAATTTTAAATAGTTCATAACCTTTCTTTAAATTTCTTCTCTAGGCCATGAATTTTCTTATGTCTATGTTTTATATTTGTGGAAGAGACAATAATTAAGTAATAGGTATTTTTGTAATTAAGTATTTACAGAAAATTAGATCTCTATATTGATCCTCTAGAGCCTTCTGTGGCACAGTATATAGTTAAGCGGGCTTCCTTGGTGACGCTACTGGTAAAGAACCCACCTGCCAATGCAGGAGACATAAGTGACATGGATTCAGTCCCTGGGTCAGGAAGATCCCCTGGGGGAAGGCATGGCAATCCACTCCAATATTCTTGACTGGAGAATCCCATGGACAGAGGAGCTGGTGGCTACAGTCCATAGTAACGCAAAGAGTCAGACATGACTGAAGCAACTTAGTATAGCACAGGACAGCACATATAGTTAAATATTGTCATCCTTTAGTAAGTTTGAGGAAAAAAGTACATTCTCTAATTGTTAGATAAAGGGATCTACTTATCCATCTACCTATTAATCTACCTACCTATTTATCCATCCGAGTAACCTTGTTAAAATACACTGTTCACATCTTCTAATTTCTGTTTTCTCATATGCTTAATATATCGAGTTTTGAGAGAAATATTTTACAAACTTTCAACATGATATCTGATCTTTAAATTTCAACTGAAATTGAATTTTCAACTCAGTCAGTTGAATCAATCAATTGTTGCTTTACATATTTCAGGATTATGTTGTCAGGTGAACACAGGTTCTCAGAATTGTAATATTTTCCTAGTCATTTGGTTTCCCCCATTCCTATCAACACTTATTGGCTTATAGTATAGATGCTGGGAAAGACTGAGGGCAGGAGGAGAAGAGGATGACAGAGGATGAGATGGTTGGATGGCATCATTGACTCGATGGACATGGGTTTGGGTGGACGTCGGGAGTTGGTGATGGACAGGGAGGCCTGGCGTGCTGTGGTTCATGGGGTCACAAAGAGTTGAACACAACTGAGCGACTGCAATGACAGCTCTTTTAACCTCGTTTCTTGGCGAACTTTGTTAGATTACTCCCCACCCCCATTTTGGCTCTCCTCTGTGCTGACTCTCTATTTTAGTTTATCTTTATGTTGGCCAATGGCAGCTCACGTGCACCCTCATGGATATGTGCATGAAACGCTTACCGTGCGTAAGGCTTGCAACTTGAATCTGACTGGCTGGTCCTCTACAGATCACAGCTGGTGTCCAGGGTAATAAAGCGGTGGTCCCTTTTTAAGTCTTTTTTTTTTCTCTTGCCTTAATTGGGCAGTAAAACTCAGAGTCTTAAGGAGAGTTGCTAGAATTTATAATCAGAAATAGACAATGAAATGAATAGCTATTTAAATGTTCATTTCATGAGTGGCTAGAAAAAGCTATTCTTGCACAGTCTTACTGAATGTACTGGTAGGTGGCAGCTGCAGTTCTCAAACTATAGGGTTAATCCACACTCCTTCAGAATGAGATAACAGGCAAATGAAGTATCAAGTGTTTTATGATCCAGTAAAACTACAGCTGACCCTTGAACAACATGAGTTTGAACTGCTCACTTCCACTTAGATACAGGTATGTTTCAACAGTAAAATAACTACAATACTGGCTGCTTCTGTGTCGGTTGAATTTTTAGATGCAGATGAACTACAGATACAAGGACCAACTATAAATTATAGGTGGATTAACCCCTGTGTTGGTCAAAGGTCCACTGTATATCTGTACCACATTTTATAATGTGCAAAATTAGAGACTGTGTTGGAGAAGGTAATGGCAACACACTCCAGTATTCTTGCCTGGAGAATTCCATGGACAGAGGAGCCTGGCGGGCTACAGTCCATGGGTTGCAAAGAGTCAGACATGACTGAGCAACTAACACTCACACACATACACCCAAGCAGTGATAGACACAAAACATGCTTAAAGTATAGCTTTGTATAATAATAAAATTCCATTATAAATTATATTTTGATTAATATTTATCTGATGTATTACTTTTATCTTTGTTTTCACCTATTTTGATCCTTATATTTTAGATGTTTCTTATAAACGTATCTAAAGTTGGATTTTGCATTTCATAGAATCTGTCTTATAATAGGAGAATTTATATTCACATAATTGATCTACCAATTTATTTCTACATATTACTTCGTTTCTCTGTTTACCAAGTATTTACTTTTCCTTTGCTCCATTTTATGATGTTTCATATTCCTTTAAATTACGCATAATCACTTAAAGTAGGCTGGTTTTATGTTATTGTATTTTTTATATTATTTCATATTTTGTGGTAATAACTATCTTTTTAATGTGATTGCTACTATGTCAAAGTTAGATAATTCATGTGGGCTGGAGTTTTTAATTTTAAACTTACCCTCAGAAAGAATATTCTCTCCAAAAGATTCCCATTTGCATGCGCTTTGTACTAGCTTCTAAATAGCTTACCATTGCTTTTGCAAGAGTTTGAGAAATTATTTATGACAATCTCTTGGCTTGAGATCCCTGTGCTGTGGGGACAGTATTAAGTCTAACTCTATTCAAACCTGTGCATAGGATGCTCCCTCCCTCTTCACCCTTGCCCTGCCTCCCACAACAAATCCCTAATACCCTATCACTGTGTAGACATTAAATTCAATCCCCTAGAATTATACTGCCCAAATGACCTCTCAGGCCACTGCAGCATAACTCCAGCTTCAAGTTATCTTTTCATTTTCATCCCCTGGAGATTTTACCCCTCTTCTTATGCCTCAGCATTTTTATGTACCTGGAATGAGATGGAAGCTTATTGAATTCGTCAGTCCTAGAAATCCATATAACACTTTTCTAATCACTCACATTACTTCCATGAATATCCTTAAATATCTACTGAGTGCTCAGCTCAGCACAAATGTGAATGACAAGAAGGTCATGTTTTCTGTCCACCTGGATTTACAAAAGGCATGAGGATTATTCATCAGTGTTATTAGCAATTTCAACGTGCAGTATTTCCACTAGTACAGATTCCTAGGACATAAAATACTCTAATTCTACAGTGTCTTCTTCATAATATTTTAAGTTAAATCTAATAAAATCAATTATGTCCAGTGATTATCCTAATCATAGACATGTTTATCACCTCAAGACATGCTAAGAGATTTTTCAGAAAGAATATCTCCTTACACAAACTAATTTTATTAATCCTTTCATAGGTTATACTTATTTAGAAAAGAGGGTTTTTTTCATTATGCTCTGGATCAGGAAACTTTCACATTTGTTTTCATTTTGAATTGATAAGTTATAACTAATTCTGCATGTTTGTTCAGTTTTAAAACTCTATGATGCTATTTTATAATGGGATTATTTTAAACATTATCTTATCAGATTATAGGTTCTTTAACATTTCACATTATTTAGAGCACTGAGAGAAAAAATGATTTTAGTTATTTAAAATTAAACATATCAAATGAAATACAATCATAACTTATATGTCCTCCATAAGGCAAATTCATATTCGTAACACTTTTACACTGTAATTATGAATTTACTCTGAATAATTTCTTACAGTCTTTAACACAATAAAATCATGTGATGTGTAGATGCAGTCTTATTTAGCTTAGGAGAAGATATGAGAGATTGAAAGTTTTTTTTAACCAGAAAAACATCAAAACAATATATAAGATGTCCAAAATATATACCAAACTGTTAAGTTTTTAAAATTTCCAGTCCTTGATCTTAGTATTAAAAAGTAATAATTTTTTTACTTTTAAAAAGAATAATTTATTAAAAATATTGCTGTAAAATATTAACAAAAACTTATCTGAAAGACAACTTAAATATTTGAAATTCTCTCCTAGGCTCTGCTGATAAAATAAAGTATTATATATTCTACAGTTTCAAATTTCATGATAATTTAAATAGTATAAAACTGAGATTTTTTTTTTCTGTTTAGTAAAATATTATATAGTTAGCAAAGGTCATTAAGAATGGATAAGACTTCCTAAAAGTTCAAATTTCTTTCTAAGAATCAGGTAATTTTTTAAAATTATCATTTAAGTTAACAACTAATAATTTTTGGTTTTGTCTATTTGCTTCATTTTGTTTTAAGAACCTTAATGCCCTGTATTGTAGTATTTATTTACAAACTTCATACAGGAAGACCTTTGACATGCTAGATAGATTTTATAATATCTTAGGGCTTCCCTGGTAGCTCAGCTGGTAAAGAATCTGCCTGCAATGCAGGAGATCCTGTTTCAATTCCTGGATCAGGAAGATGCCCTGGAGAACGGATAGGCTACCATTCCAGTATTCTTGGGCTTCCCTGGTGGCTCAGACAGTAAAGAATCCTTCTGCAATGCAGGAGACCTAGATTTTTGGGCTTCCCTGGTGGCTCAGCTGGCAAAGAATCCACCTGCAATGCTGGAGATCTGGATTCTATCCCTGGGTTGGGAAGATTCCCTGGAGAAGGGAATAGCTACCCACTCCAGTATTTTGGCCTTAGAGAATTACATGGACAGAGGAGCCTGGCAGGCCCCAGTCCATGGGGTCACAAAGAGTCGGACACAACTGTGCGACTTTTACTTTCACTTTCTAGGAATTCACATTTACAAAACATAAACCTTTCTACTAGCTCCTAACATTTTCAAAGTCACATTGCTCTCAGGAGACATGTTTCAGATATCCTTTGTACAAATTAAGAGTATTTTCCATATTCATTAAAATTTTCCTTCTGACCTGATAACCATTTTCTCTTAAAAGATGCGTTTTGAGTACTTCAAAGGTTACTGTAACAAAATATCATATCATATGTGGATAAGCAGGCAACTCTCCCACCTAAGAATCTGTGACTCAGAAATTAAAACTCATGATTACAGACAATTACTGATCATTTTGGCCACAGACCCTTAGACTTTGATCATGACTTGGATACTAAAGTCATAAATATTGGAAGCTTACTGATATAACTCGTGATTTAACTTTTTATCCTTGGTCTTCTCCCTGAATTAAATTGCAACGTTTTGTTTTACAGTGCTCTGTCCATAGGTATAGAAGTACTGAAACATGTCCATTAAGATCATTTCACTAATGAAATTCAGTTCCCAAATTTGGCAGTGCTGATGAGATTTCAATCAACATTAATGAATCAGTTCATACAACTTCAGACAATCCAAAAGAAGAACAGCTTTATTTAGGACACTTTCTAAATCTTATTTATTCTGAATTATTTTTTTCTTTTTTTCCAGACTAATAAATAACTGAGAACTCCAACTGCTTGAAGATAAGCTATTGGGAAAAGGACTGACACCAGACCTGAGAGACTCCACAACAGGAGCAAAGACTATTGCAAAAGCCACAGATGTCTGCCACATGACAGTTCGCATGCTGACCATGATGTGATGAAAGTCCTCTGTCCCCACTGTATTCGTCACAAGGAGTGGTAGCCATCTGTTCTTTATTTATGTTTCTAGAAACCAAGTAACTTTAGAGATATATTCACATGGGAAAATAATGTGTATTAAAAACAAAAAGGAGACAGCTATAAATACCTCAGTGGCAAAATGTGTGATACATTTTAGTAGGTATACAACTTAAGATTTAATCAAAAGACTTCCAGGTACAGGTTAAGAGGTAGTTCGGAGTTAACAGAAATTGGCATACTCCATAAATTCCTCTATTACAAATTGACTGTCATTAAAATAGGAATTCAAAGATAAGAAAGGAAATAAAATGCAGTTAATTTTAATTCCCCCACTCCCAGGTCAACTAGTGAATAGCCAAGTGAAGTTCGGATAGTTCACAGTTAATTTAATTGAAAATGACAAGAGCAAGCAGGTTAACCTTACATAAGAGAATTAACATCCTCACTGCAGAAAATAAATGAACGTAGATTTTACATCAGTCTTGGGCTTCAATATCTACTCAAAGAGACTAAATAAGATTTAAAGGTATATGGCTAACCAGACTTTAGGGTAACAGTACTAAACAATTGCTGGTATAAGTAAGCCCTAAGTAGCAAGTTCACAGAAAATTATGAGTCCAGGTTCAAGGATGAGATGGAAAATGTAGTCTACTTATTAAAGTTCTTTATATTTCTAACAGAAAAGACAAATGAACAAATACGGTGAGTCAAAGAAAGAATAGTACTTCATGAGAAAACCTGGAGCAAATCAGTGCTCTTTTAGCACCTAATTCTATTGAGATTTTAAAAACTGCAACTGATTTGAATTGAAATAAAATATATAAATGGAGTTGAATATACTAATAAGTATTACAAAGATTCCCTAGACCTCTTTCACCAGATATTATTTCTATTCTTATCTATTAAAAGGTATTATTTGTAATCATAGGGTCAAAAGTTTCTTATTATTCATCCAATAAAAGTAAAAAGAACTGAGAACAAAATTGTCACTTAAAAGCTAAGTGTCTCTTTTTATTGGCTTCCTCATCTGTAAAATGCGGATGATAGTATCAACTGCACACAGTTGCTTTATTATTAAATTGGCTTATATTTGCAAAGCACTTATAACAATCTTGGCTTATATAAATGCTATATTAAATGCCTGAAAATGACAAATTTAGAATACCATATGACAAATTCAAATACAAATGTTTCAAAGTAGTCAAGTTTAAAATTTAGTCTTCTTTAATTGTGATGGGGTGGGAAGAGGGAAGGAAGACATAGAGGTCTGCACTTTCTCTTCTGGCCCTAGGTGATAGCAGTCTATAAACAACAAAAATATAAGTCCATATGCAGATGACACCACCCTTATGGCAGAAAGTGAAGAGGAACCAAAAAGCCTCTTGATGAAAGTGAAAGTGGAGAGTGAAAAAGCTGGCTTAAAGCTCAACATTCAGAAAACGAAGATTATGGCATCTGGCCCCATCACTTCATGGGAAATAGATGGGGAAACAGTGGAAACAGTGTCAGACTTTATTTTTGGGGGCTCCAAAATCACTGCAGATGGTGACTGCAGCCATGAAATTAAAAGAGGCTTACTCCTTGGAAGGAAAGTTATGACCAACCTAGATAGCATATTCAAAAGCAGAGACATTACTTTGCCAATAAAGGTCCATCTAGTCAAGGCTGTGATTTTTCCAGTGGTCATGTATGGATGTGAGGGTTGGACTGTGAAGAAGGCTGAGTGCCGAAGAATTGATGCTTTTGAACTGTGGTGTTGGAGAAGACTCTTCAGAGTCCCTTGGACTGCAAGGAGATCCAACCAGTCCATTCTAAAGGAGATCAGTCCTGGGTATTCTTTGGAAGGACTGATGCTAAAGCTGAAACTCCAATATTTTGGCCACCTCATGTGAAGAGTTGACTCCTTGGAAAAGACTCTGATGCTGGGAGGGATTGGAGGCAGGAGGAGAAGGGGATGACAGAGGATGAGATGGCTGGATGGCATCACCGACTCTATGGACGTGAGTTTGGGTGAACTTCGGGAGTTGGTGATGGACAGGGAGGCCTGGTGTGCTGCGATTTATGGGGTCGCAAAGAGTCAGACACGGCTGAGTAACTGAACTGAACTGAACTGAACTGATACATAAAATAGATAACTTATACGGACCTACTATATAGCACAGGGAACTCTACTCAACCCTCTGTAAGGACCTATAACGGGAAAAGAATCTAGTATATATATAACTGATTCACTATGCTATACACCTAAAACTATACAACACTGCTATATACCCGAAACTAATACAACACTGTAAACACTGCAAATCGCCTATACTTCAATAATTTTTTTTTTAAGTCTAAGTTTGAAGCCCTTCATAAAGTAAATTTTGCCAAGAATGTTTCAATGAATTGTTCCAGGAGATTTTATTCTATTATCATATATTTTTCATTTCACTCTTTCTGGGATTTTCTACTTTTCCTCCTCAAGTTTTCATTACTAGAGACTAACTCCCAGGAAGACATGAGTGAAACAGAGTAGTGATTAAACCTCTGTGAAACAAGGTCTCAAAGGTCCCTTGGTCCTTTACCTTCATCAGACCAAAAAGCCCTGCCTTACACATAACTTGGTCATGCTGGAACTATATTACAATTTTGTCTTCACTAAATTTCCTAAATTCATATATATCTTCTTCACTGTGCCTATCTTTCTCAGCCACATAGCAGTGTTCTGGAACATTCATGAATGCCTCTCAAACTGAAAGCACCATCACTCTGCATCAAACATTTCCACTCTATTCGCAAACTTCATTATCTTCTCCAACTACCTATCTAAATGACTGACAGTCCCATTAGGTTATAAATTCTTTAAAGAAAGAGAATTATCTGCCTTGAAAATAGGTCAAAATATGATTTGGAAATAAAAGCAACACTGAAATGACCAACCACTATTTTTTCAAATAAAGAAAGTATAGAAAGTTTTCAATAATTTTGAGGAGTTTCAAGATATTTTATAATATAATAAAATATTTAAATTATTATTTTCATATTTTCTATGTAATCCTCAAACATATTGACTATTGTATCCTCCTTCTGTTTACTAATCTCAAAATTTTGCATTAACAAAAATTATATAAAACTTAACAAGTTATAGAAATTTAATTCCCAATATATTCCTTCTCTTAATTTGGATGTCTGTGTTATAGTGACATATATTACTTGGAGAAGTAAAGTATTTTGGTGAGTAGTGTTAAAAAAGAAACTGTAAAAGGAATGAATAACTATGCCAATTAAAAATTACTTTATACTTTTGCTCAATTTTGTACATACAAGATTAGATCATTTTGATTATCATATTTTCTATTTCATAACTAAAAAAAAAGCAGTTTCTTATGAAAAACTGAGTAACATCCCCTTCTGTCTCATACAATTAAAACTGATTACAGTTCTCCAGTATAACATGCAACAGTCTTACACAAATTTTGATATTTTGAGTCATAAAAGACAAACATTAAAATTCGTAAATTACTTCCCCCTACTTTCCTCTTTTGTTTCTTAAAATTCATGATAACTTTACAGTATTGACATTACTATCATCTTTGCATGAAATAACTTGTTTTGTATATATTAGAAGAATTTCTGCTTTTTTTAAAATATATTTCAGAAAAAATCTCTTTCATAGGTTGACAATAATTTTACATTAATCATCAATATGATATCCTTTCACATTATTTCTGGAATATGGACAATAATTCTTTCACAATCTAGAACTCCAATCTAATCCTTGTGTAAAATGTCATATGTGGGGTAGCTATTTTTCTTCATTTATTTAAAAGAAAACAAGAATTCTTTTAAAATGGAAAAATAATCTATTAGATCTCCTAGTTCATCTTCTGTCATGGATTTATTCCTAGCCCAGAAGGATAAGAGATCATGACAGAAGATGATGTCTTAGACCTTTACTTGATAGAAATCCCATGGTTTCACAAATTTAAACTTATTAAATATAGTCAGCTTCTCTCAATTTGTTTTCAACAGATAAAAATCCCACATAAGCATTTAGATTTAGGGAGTGCTTCCTCAATATGAGGTTATTAGAGAGCAGTAATATGTTTATATGCAAAAACTTCCAAATTGCATTTGAAAAAGCAAACTCTTCACCATATAATGTACTATTCACCTAAATGTAGGTTCTTGATAAACAGCCAATTGGATGGACAATAAATTTCAAAATTTGTATTTTCAAGATTTGTGTTTTCAATCCCAGATAACCAAAGCTTGGGGATGTGTTTTTTCTTAACAGTTTTCATTAATGCACTATATCATAACTTTCTCTTTATTAAAAATGCATTCATGCTCTTAAATGCTCACAGCACTATTTTATGTAACAAAAAAAATTTAAATCCATACTTCTCAAAGTAGGTTTTATGTCATATTAGAAGTATGTGGCTATGAACCAAGGAAGTGGACACAGCAATCCACATTATCAACTGGCACACTTAACTCAGGCATGTTGAGAGGTGGACATTTTTCTTAATATTAAAACTATCACAAGTATATTATGGAAGAGAATATTAAAGTCATGGGCATATTCTAATTGCATTTTTAACAAAAATAATGCACACATTATTTAAAAAGTCAAGGAGTTCTACAAGATTTATCTTGAAACAGCCCCATTCCATTCCTCCACATAGATTCCATCTTACCAAAAGCAACCCTTTTCATGCTTTTAGCTATTTTTCATGACTTGTCAATTTTAGCCATTCACTAATTATTTCCTTTATAGACTTTCTTCAATCTCTTCATTACTATAAGATGTAGATTTAACTCTTACTACTCCTCACCCCTAGTTCATTTTCTCTGCTTCCACTCATTCACCAAAGTTACATGTTTTAATAAATCATTTCAATGTTTACATAATGACATAATGTGTAAAACTGTTCACAGCTGAACTATGTAATACACTACATTTTATTATTTTCTTCCTTGTACAACTACAGTTGACATGAGCAACACAGGTTTGAACTGCATGGGTCCACTTATACAAAATGATACAATCCAAGACTGGTTAAATCAGGGGGTGTATACAGAGATGCAGATACAGAGGAACTGCCAATACAGAGGAACTGCAGGTATAAAAGGCCAACTTTAAAATTAGGCAGATTTTTGGCTGGACAGGTCAGTGCCCCTAACTCCCATATTATTCAACAATCAATTTTATTTGTTTTTTTTTTCTGAATGAATTATTGCCTCATTTTTTCATTTGTTTTGTATTTTATATACTTATCATTAATTCACCCCTAAGTCCCCAGTAGAGTTATGAATGTCTCTCAAAATGTATGTGTGTGTAGTTGCTCAGTTGTGTCCAACTCTTTGTTACCCTTTGGACCAGAGCCCGCCAGGCTTCTCTGTCCATGGAATTTTTCAGGCAAAACAACATTTTATATTACAGGATTTCCCCCAGTGTCTGGCAATCATTGCTGCCCATCTGTATTTGACAGTGAAAAGCTAAAACTTGATTCTGCATATGGGGAGGCCTCAATATGTTGTCATCATGCATATTGTATTCAAAGACCTCCCCCCTTCACCCCCCAATATCTGAGAGTCTTTACTCTTGATCAGCTCATTTTTACATGTAGGAGTTCAAGACTGGCTGCTTGTATTAAAATTAAGCAAGGGAAGGGAGCTTGCTTCTAGTTTCATTATGGAAACTTTCATTTAATCCTCATGTTTTTAGTAAAGTCACTCAATCTTTCTTCAGCTTTGTTTGGTATCTGTGAACCCAGATTTTTTTTCCTGCCCTGAGAATGAGAAGTGGGAAAATTAGGTGCATGGCTATCTGGGTGGTCTGAGTGCCCCTTATTATCCGTAAACAAGTTGTCATGGTTTTCACACTATTCTATACCCTCAGCTTTGGAGGTAACTGGTACCTCCAGTTCCCGAGGCTTCTGTTTAGGAATCAGTTTGCCTCTGTAGCAACCTCTCCTAAAAGAACCAGACTCTTCTATCATTCCATTTACTAAGTTACAAATCATTTGTCTCCCATCTTCAAAACTTGTATAGATATTTCTTAGATATCCTCTACTATTCTTCTTGACTTTAGGAATTTATACCTCATTTCTGCCATGTTAACAGAAAGTCTCATATGAAATAGTTAAAGCAATATATGAAGACACTTCAAAGAAATTTTACACTTATGCTAGCTAATACGCCAAACAATCAGTTCACTCCACTTAGCCAAAAAGAATAGGGTGGTAATGTTTGAAGAACAGTGTTTAAGTAAACATAGTCTCTGACATATAAAAACTAATGAAAAACATCTCTGACAAAATAACAAAGGTAAAACAATGGAGCAAAGACAGTTTCAACAAATGACGCTAGAACAATTGAACATCCATAGGCAAAAAAAAAAGTCTAGAAACAAACCTTATACACTTCACAAAAATTAACTCAAGATGGGGAGCATAGAACTGTATGTATAGTACAAAACTATAAAACTCCTAAAAGATAACAGAGGAAAAAATTTAGATGACCTTGGTTAAGCCAGGGTGTTTTTAGATACAACACCAAAGACACAATCCGCCAAAGAAATAATTGATAAACTGAACTTAATTTAAAAAATTCTGTTCTGCAAAAGACAATTTCAAGAGAATGAGAAATAAGCCACCAACTGGGAGACAATATTTGCAAAAACAAATATGAAAGACTTATCCAAAATATACCATGAATCCTTAAAACTCAACAATAAGAAAACAAACAAACTCATTTAAAAATAAAGACCTTAACAAATGCCTCACCAAAGAAGATCTACAGATGACAAATAAGCATATAAAAAATGTTCCACACCATATGTCATTGGGGAAATGCAAAGTAAAACAATGAGGTCTCACCACACACCTACCAGAATGGCCAAAATCTGGAACACTGATAACACCAAAATCTGACAGAGTTATAGAGCAACAGAAGCTTTTTCATTGCTGGTAGGATTGCAAAATGGTACACTCACTTTGGGAGAGTGTTTGGCAGTTTCTTATAAAACTGAATATACTCTTACCATACAATCTTGCTATTATACTTTTTACTATTTATTCAAAGGACTCAAAAACATATCTACACAAAAAATCTATACATAGAAATGTATAGCAGCTTTATTCATAATTGCCAAAACTTGGAACAACGGAGATGTCCTTCAGTAGGTGAACAAATAAACTGTAGTACATCCAGACAAGGGAGTATTATTTGGCACTAAAAAGGAAATGGGCTATCAAGCTATTCAAGACATTAAGAAATCTTAAATGTATATTATTTATTTGAATACCAAGGATACACTCAGGGCTATCAGCCTTTAGTCATATAATCTTCATCGAGAATTTTAATTTATCATTTAGTTTTAATGTCTTTAATAAGTTTTTTCCAATTACACTAAAAACACTAAAAAAACAGAATATACTCTTCGTTCTTAAAAATTTCCTATTCATATGCCATATTATCTATAAAAGGAACAATGTTTAGAAAGATGAGACAAAAAGAAATCAAAGAACATAAAACCCAAAAATCTAAATTCAGTCCCTAAGACTCATTCGTACTATGTGACTCATTCCATAAAAAACTTTTTGATTTCTATACAATGAGTAAATCACCTTGAAACAAACGTAAATACAGCAGTAGGGGCAAAAAAGAGGATGAGTCATGACAAAAAAAAGGGCATGACTGCAATAACAAAATAAATCTAAACAAAGCAAAATATTTTCTTAAAGTGAAGTCTATCAAATGACTCAATAATCTCCCTAGGTATGTGATGAATGTCCTTTCACTTAAGCCGCATCACATCTGAGAACTAGTGCAGACAAAGCACTTGAGAAAACCCCATCTGGACCAGACCACTACTGACCAGGGAATATGCCTTGATGAATGTCTTAAATTTTCAACTATGTTTGTCATTCAAAAGGCAAAGAAGACAGGTTACATTCCCTGAAGAATATCCTTGTAAATAAATGATGCTTGAAGACCTTATTTCAAAATGAAAGGTTATATCCTTTTCAGTTTGCCCTTCTAAAAATTTTGAAATAAATTAGCTAACAGTTTTCTGGCACTGAACATATTTAATTCAAAACTGACATCAGTTATAATAGCTTGGTTAATTTACTCTTTCATTTTAAAGCTACCAATTTCTAGAAAGCATATAACTAATGAGAGTAAAATTAACATGTAAAAAAGACATGAATAGTACAGATATTGTCTGTATAAAGGTAGAGAAAAAAAGAGCTAAAACAACAAAAGCTTTAAATAAAATATACTAGTAGTTCTTAGTTTTTAAGTGATTTTTGAAAGAAATCATTGTTTTAAGACTTCTCAAGTTTTTCTTGGTACCAAATGAATATTGATATTCAAATTGTGTAAATGATTTTAAAGTATTCTACATGCTAAACTATGATCATCTAAGAGCTTCTTCCTGATTTTAACTCTAATTCTAGAATAGGCCCATTTAAAATGAATCTTCACATGTTAGAATGAAATCTACTGAGGACAGAGTTAGAGACGCAGTAAACATTTATTTTGTACTTTTCATTTCACGTCATGTAAGAACACATGAAATTAATGCTTGAAAGCCCTTTTAGGCTAGTGAACATAACTGGCAGGTGACTGGTATGTATGGAGCAATTAATAGTTTTCTATACTCTTGCTTGAATATAGGAGCTGAGGGAATTGCTCTCTAAAGGTGACAAAAGTTATATTTTGTTACAGTACTTTAATCCTTTCCCTCTTTAGAAATATATCCAAGTTCTCTTCAGAGTTTGATGAGGACTCTCCCATGGAAGTCTGATCAAGAACTTAATCTTGAGCATACTTTTAGCAAGCAAGATCTGACAAGCTTTGTTTGTAGTAAATACATTTTTAAGATGTTCTTTTTTAGAGAAGTTTAGGTTCACAGCAAAATTGAGAGAAAGATAGAGAAATTCTCCATATACCCCCCTACACATATGCATCAGCTTTCCCCATTATCAACATATTCTACTATCTGATGTACCACAGTTTATTTATCAGTTCACCTACTGAGGGACAACTTGGTTGCTTCTAGCTTTTGGCAATTATGGATCAAGCTGGTATAAACATCCTTATGCGTATCTTTGTGTGTACATAAGTTTACAGCAGCTTTATTTATAGTTGCCAAAACTTGGAAGCAACCAAGATGTCCTTCAGTAGGTGACTGGATAAATAAACTGTGGTAATTTAAATTTAAATTACATGAAACAAATGGTTACTTTTCTAAATGTATGATTATTATCATACCAGATATGCCTGCTTAAATTATATCCATTTTCTTCCTCATTTCTCAGCCCTAAAGCTAAAAATTATTTGTTTTAAAGGATGCATGAAGGGTGAAGAGAGAGAGAATTCTGGATAAAAACTGATAACAACAGCAAGAGTACAGAATAAAAAAAAAAATTAAAAAGTGGTTTCTGAGTAGATCACATGCCTCTGTATGGATATATAAGAATCCACGACTGGGAATGATTAGAGATGAAGAGGGATGAAGACAGAAGTCAATTAATAAACACCTTAAAAGCTGTGTGAAGAAGTCTGAGCCATATTCTGAATGGGGCCAGGAGGCACTGTGTAGTAACCTCTTGACTTGTCCAGTTGATTTGTAAACTTGATACTTAAAGAAATCACTTACATAAAACAATCCTAAAAATAACTCCATATTTTGTTTATGATTAAATATTTAATGAATGGCTACTGTCACAGGCTTAAATAATGGACTCCCCCAAATTATTCACTTCCCAATCCCTCTAACCTGTAAATATTACATGGCAAAAGATGGGATTAAGTTAAATATATTGAGAGACAGAGCTTGTCCTCTTTTTAAGAAAGAATCAGAAGGAGTTTACACACATAAACACATACACACAAACACACAAAGAAGGTGACGTGAAGATGAGGCAAAAATTGTAGTGACGTGGCCATAAACCAAGGAACAGTAGCAATAAACGTGAAAAAAGGCAAATAAAGTAATGTGAATGTCATTTTTATGGCACACTTAAAAATGGGTAAGAT
Source organism: Bos taurus (assembly GCF_002263795.3). NCBI lineage: Eukaryota > Metazoa > Chordata > Mammalia > Artiodactyla > Bovidae > Bos > Bos taurus. The sequence continues at coordinate 83,044,598 of NC_037334.1, read as the reverse complement.
GGTAAGTTTTCTACGTGTATTTCACCACCTTTTGGTTGTTTTTATTAACTCTTGCAATGTGATAATTCAGAACAGCCATATTCAGCATCCAGTGGTTTTCTCTGTGTAATTCCTTGTAAAGAATGTTGGTTATCACATAGGGAACTAAGACAGGGGACTATACCAGTGCTGAGAAACTTTCTCTGGGAAGCCACAGTGGGGAAAGCTAGTGGGATTAAGACTTCCTGTGGTCAAGCAGGACGCTTGAGAAGGGACATACTGGCTAGAGAGTGAGTCATCTGATTTAAACTCAGTTATTCTCAACTGCAGCAATTTTGACCCCCAGGAACATTTGGCAATATCTGGAGACATTTTTGGTTGACACAACTGGGAAGTTGCTACTGGAATCTAGTGAGTAAAGGTCAAAGATACTGCTGAAGATCCTACACAACAGCTATACTCAACCTCACAGCAAAGAACTGTCTAGCCCAAAATCTCAATGGTGCTTAGGCTGAGAAACTCTGACACAGATGGAGATTGTAAATGCATTTAGATGTTCATATGTAGATATAATAAAAAGCTAAATATCAAAAATATTAATGTTGGTTTCTAAATAAAGGGTTATCTGGCAAAAGACAACATAAAAAGGTGTACTTATTGAGGGTCTAATGTGCATCAGGCTTTGTTCTAGCTTCTGGAGTCCCAGCATCCAACAGGACAGATTTCCTGTCCTCATGGAATTTATGTTCTAGTTGGGAGTGTAGACCTCTAAGAAGCATGTACATTTCAGATAATAATTATAACTCTTATGAATTAACTCATTTAATTCTCCCTACTAGCCTAAAAGATACGTGCTACTATAAATCCCCACTTTGTAAGACACTGAGGCATATAGAGAAAGGTAAGTAGTTTATCCAAGGCCCGAGAGGTAACAGACCCAATCTGACTTCGTTGTAGCATTTAAAATTTCTCTTACAGTCAAACAGACTTTAGAGTGTAACTAGTACATGATTTTTTCACCACAACTTTTTTTAAACTGGAAAATACCAAACAAAACCCCTGGAAGAGGCAAGGAACATATCTTTCCCCAGTGTACCTAGAAGGAGTATGGCCCTGTCTACATGGAAACCTTGATTTAGGGTCCTTGGCCTCAAGAACTGTAAAAGAATAAATTTTTGTTTTAAGCCATCCAGTTTGTGGTAATTTGTTACAGCAGCCACAGGAAACTAATACCTACTATATGCAAAAACTTTGTATTGTAAAATAGCAAGAAGATATCAATATATATAAATATATATATAAACCTATCTATAAATTTTATATACAGGTAAGCATGGAAAAGATAACAAACACCTTCATAAAATTAAAACATAATCATTATATGTATTTTACTTTTAAGAATGAAGGTAACATCTTGAAATTAGATTCAGAACTCTATGGAAAACATAAATCGTAAACATGACAGCATTTTCTCCCCAAGATAGTCTTTTATGAACATAGTATAGCCAGTGACTGTCACAATTGGAGAAAATAATATGAGAGACCAGAATGATATTTACTATGCAGGTGGCTTTCTTCCTAATATAGGAGTCTTACCAATTGTCAAAAAAGTAATATATCAAGAACAAGAACTGTCAGTAACTGAATCCAGAAGTAATTATCTTTTCCTTTGCAAGAAGTTTACAAAAGATCTCATCAATGAAAAGTTTTAAAAAGTATATTATTCTTATCAGACTCTAAAAGCTAATGAACAGAAATTATTTCTAAAAAAATCTTCAGTTAATATAAACACAAAGGAAGGTATTTTTATTTAGCTGTGCTTGTATTAACAACAATAAAAAATCTTCACTTAACACCAGTGCCACATAGTTTTCCATTCTGATGACCAAGGGTATATGTACGCTATTCCTTTTGATAAACATATTTCTGCTGAAATTGCAGCACTAGGGAAAAGTTAGAAACTGACTGAAAGAAAAACAAAAAATGGATGTTGATACATAAGAATATTACCTGAATATGTGGTTTGATGTCTAATACAAAAGTTAAGTTTTACAATACACATTCAACTTAGCAGAAACTATTCAAAATCACACATAATTAAAATATTTTCCAAATGCATCATTTCCCTTGTTAAAGCACTTCATTATAACAGACACTAGGACTGATACCAAGAAGTACTCCAAAGCAGAGCTAGAGATAGCCAGGTATTCACAGAACTACTTATAATTATATTGTCACCCTGCTTATTTAACTTATATGCAGAGTACATCATGAGAAATGCTGGACTGGAAGAAGCACAAGCTGGAATCAAGATTGCCGGGAGAAATACCAATAACCTCAGATATGCAGATGACACCACCCTTATGGCAGAAAGTGAAGAGGAACTAAAAAGCCTCTTGATGAAAGTGAAAGTGGAGAGTGAAAAAGCTGGCTTAAAGCTCAACATTCAGAAAACGAAGATCATGGCATCCGGTCCCATCACTTCATGGGAAATAGATGGGGAAACAGTGGAAACAGTGTCAGACTTTATTTTGGGGGGCTCCAAAATCACTGCAGATGGTGACTGCAGCCATGAAATTAAAAGACGCTTACTCTTTGGAAGGAAGGTTATGACCAACCTAGATAGCATATTCAAAAGCAGAGACATTACTTTGCTAACAAAGGTCTGTCTAGTCAAGGCTATGGTTTTTCCTGTGGTCATGTATGGATGTGAGAGTTGGACTGTGAAGAAAGCTGGGCGCCGAAGAATTGATGCTTTTGAATGTGGTGTTGGAGAAGACTCCTGAGAGTCCCTTGGACTGCAAGGAGATCCAACCAGTCCATTGTGAAGGAGATCAGCCCTGGGATTTCTTTGGAAGGACTGATGCTAAAGCTGAAACTCCAGTACTTTGGCCACCTCATACGAAGAGTTGACTCATTGGAAAAGACTCTGATGCTGGGAGGGATTGGGGGCAGGAGGAGAAGGGGACGACAGAGGATGAGATAGCTGGATGGCATAACTGATTCCATGGATGTGAGTCTGAGTGAACTCCGGGAGTTGGTGATAGACAGGGAGGCCTGGCGTGCTGCGATTCATGGGTTGCAAAGAGTCGGACACGACTGAGCAAATGAACTCAACTGAACTGAACTGAATAATGGCTTGAAATTATTTATTATTTTCTAAGCCAGTGAAAAAACTGGCTTGAAACTCAACATTCAAAAAAGTAAGATCACAGCATCCAGTCTCATCAGTTCATGACAAATAGATGGGGAAAAATTGGAAGCAGTGACATATTTTATTTTCATGGGCTCCAAAGTCACTGCAGGTGGTGACTGCAGCCATGAACTTAAGACGCTTGATCCTTGGAAGGAAACTACGACAAATCTATACAACGTATTAAAAAGCAGAGACGTCATTTTGTCAACAAAGGTCCCATAATGAGAGCTATGGTCTTTCCCCTAGTCATGTATGGAAGTGAGAGCTGGACCATAAAGAAGGCTGAGTTCTTAAGAATTGATGTTTTCGAATTGTGGTGATGGAGAAGACTTTTGAGAGTCCCTTGGACTACAAGGAGATCAAACCAGTCAATCCTAGAGGAAATCAATCCTGAATATTCATTGGAAGGACTGATGCTGAGGCTCCAATACTTTGGCCACCTGATGCAAACAGCCAACACACTGGAAATGACCCTGATGCTGGGAAAGATTGAAGACAAAAGGAGAATAGGGTGGCAGAGGATGAGATGGTCAGATAGAATCACAGACTCAGTGGACATGTATTTGAGCAAACTCGGGGAGATAGTGGAAGACAGAGGAATCTGGAATGCTGAAGTTTATGAGTTCGCAAAGTGTCAGACACAAATCAGGAACGGAACAAAGCTTACATGATACAAAACATACTAATATTTTATAGAAAGTTTTAAATGATACAATAGCACTTGGTAACAAAAGTAATGAATTGTTGTTGCAATGTTATGACTAAGTCATTTCCGATTCTTCTGCAACCCCCTGAACTGTAGCCAGCCAGGCTCCTCTGGCCATGGGATTTCCGAGGCAAGAATACTGGAGTGAGTTGCCATTTCCTTCTCCAGGGAGGATCTTCCTAACTCAGGGATCAAACCCGTATCTCCTGCACTGGCATGTGGATTCTTTACTACAGAACCACCACCTTTACTACTGTTACCAAATTATAAAGTATTGAAAATGTCACCTTCACTGCTGTTAATGATAAATATTGATTCCTGATTATTCAAATTAAAAAACATACAACCGTATTTCCTTAATTTTTAAGGAACTTTGAGATTCCTCCTCCTTCCTATTTTAAAATTAAAACAAGGATATTTAACTGTACATACAAATATATAACAACTATTATACTGCTTCAAATATATTTTAAATAATTGCTCTAAGTTTAAGAGTGTTCTGGAAACTTCCATGTTCTTATTAAATTTTTAATGGTCAGAGAATTATGGATTCATATGCAGTTGTATATGTTGGAGAAGGAAATGGCAACCCACTCCACCGTTCTTGCCTGGAGAATCCCAGGGACGGGGGAGCCTGGTGGGCTGCCGTCTCTGGGGTCGCACAGAGTCGGACACGACTGAAGCGACTTAGCAGTAGCAGCAGTTGTAGGACTTGTACAAAGAGATCCTCTGTAGACTTTACCCAGTTTCCCAAATGGTAACACCTTGGAAATCTTTCACATAACATGAAAACCTGAAAATTGACACTGCTACAATCAATTTACTCAACCAGATATCCTCAGGTTTATATGCATTTATCTTTGTGTGTATATCAGTCCTGGGTATTCATTGGAAGGAATGGATATTCTTTGGAGGGAATGATGCTGAAGCTGAAACTCCAATAGTTTGGCCACCTCAGGCGAAGAGTTGACACGGGAAAAGACCCTGATCCTGATGCTGGGAGGGACTGGGGGCAGGAAGAGAAGGGGACGACAGAGGATGAGATGGCTGGATGGCATCACTGACTCGATGGACATAAGTTTGGGTAAACTCCGGGAGTTGGTGATGGACAGGGAGGCCTGGCGTGCTGCGATTCATGGGGTCGCAAAGAGTCGGACACAATTGAGCAACTGAACTGAACTGATGATGAAAAGGACATCTTTTTTGTTGTTGTTAGTTCTAGAAGGTCTTGTAGGTCTTCATAGAATCATTCAGCTTCAGCTTCTTCAGCATTAATAGGGCACAGACTTGGATTACTGTGATGTTGAATGGTTTTCCTTGTAAACAAACCAAGGTCATTTTGTCACTTTTGAGACTGTACCCTAGTACAGCATTTTGGACGCTTTTGTTGACTACAAGGACTACTCCATTTCTTCTAAGGCATTCTTGCCTACAGTAGTAGATACTAATGGTCTTTTCAATTATATTCACCCATTCTCATCCCTCTAGTTCACTGATTCCCACAATGTCATTCTTCAAACTCTTGCCATCTCCTGCTTGATCACATCAAACTTACCTTGATTCATGGATCAAAGATTTCAGGTTTTTATGCAATATTGTTCTTACAGCACTGGACTTTACTTTCACCACCAGACACATTCACTACTGGGTGTCTTATTTGTTTTGGCCCAGCCTTCTCATTCTTTCTGAAGCCTTTTCTCCTCTCTTTCCCAGTAGCATATTGGACACCTACAGACCTAAGCTGTTCATCTTCCAGGGTCATATCTTTTTGCCTTTTCATACTGTTCATAGGGTTCTGAAGGCAAGAATACTGAAGTGGTTTGCCATTCTCTTCTCCAGCAGACCACATTTTGTTAGAACTCTCCACCATGACACGTCTGTTTTGGGTGGCCCTGCACATTGCTCATGCCTTGAGTTACACAAGACTGTGATCCATGTGTTCATTTTGGTTAGCTTTCTGTGACTGTGGTTTTCTTTTTGGAGGCTGTGGGATTGTAGTTCTTGCTTCTTCTGTCTGTTCTCTCATGGAAATATTAAGTTCCAAGTACTGGCATTTTATGTGTAGGTTCATGTACCATGACCAAAATCGAGAACACAATCTATTATCATAGCTTCTTGAACCATAAAATATCTTCACGTTGTTCTGTCCCTTCAGTTCAGTTAGTCGCTCAGTCGTGTCCGACTCTTTGCAAACACATGGACTGCAGTATGCCAGGCTTCCCTGTCCATCACCAACTCCTGGAGTTTACTCAAACTCATGTCCATCGAAATGGTGATGCCATCCAACTATCTCATCCTCTGTCAGTCCCTTCTCCTCCCACCTTCGATCTTTCCCAGCGTCCGGACCTTTTCCAAGGAGTCAGTTCTTCACATAAGGTGGCCAAAGTACTTAAGTTTCAGCTTCAGCATCAGTCCTTCCCATGAATATGCAGTACTGATTTCCTTTAGGATGGACTGGGTGGATCTCCTTGCTATCCAAGGGATTCTGAAGAGTCATCACCAACACCACAGTTCAAAAGTATCAATTCTTCAGCGTTCAGCTTTCTTTATAGTCTAATTCTCACATCCATTAATAACTACTGGAAAAACCATAGTTTCGACTAGACAGACCTTTGTGGGAAAAGTAATATCTCTGCATTTTAATAACCTGTCTAAGTTGGTCATGACTTTTCTTTCAAGAAGCAAGTGTCTTTTAATTTCATGGCTGCAGTCACCATCTGCAGTAATTTTGGAGCCTCAAAAATAAAGTCTGTCACTGTTTCCATTGTTTCCCCATCTATTTGCCATGAAGTAATGGAACCAGATGCCATAATCTTAGTTTTCTGAATGTTGAGCTTTAAGCCAACTTTTCACTGTCCTCTTTCACTTTCATCAAGAGGCTCTTTGGTTTTTCTACACTTTCTGGCAAAAGGGTGGTGTCATCTGCATATCTGAGGTAACTGATATTTCTCCCAGCAATCTTGATTCCAGCCTGTGCTTCATCCAGCACAGTGTTTCTCATGATGTACTCTGCACAGAAGTTAAATAAGCAGGGTGACAATGCACAAACTTGACGTATTCCATTCCTGATTTGGAACCAGTCTGTTGTTCAAAACTAGTTCTGACTGTTGCTTCTTGACCTGAATACACATTTCTCAGGAGGCAGGTCAGGTGATCTGGTATTCCTATCTCTTGAAGAATTTTCCACAGTTTGCTGTGATCCACACAGTCAAAGTCTTTGGCATAGTCAATAAAGCAGAAGTAGATGTTTTTCTGGAAATCTCTTGCTTTTTCTCTGATCCAACAGAAATTGGCAATTTGATCTCTGGCTCCTCTACCTTTTCTAAACACAGCTTGTGCATCTGGAAGTTCAGAGTTCACATGTTTTTGAAGCCTGGCTTGGAGAATTTTGAGCATTACTTTGCTAGCATGTGAGATGAGTGCAATTGTGTGGTAGTTTGAGCATTCTTTGGCATTGCCTTTCTTAGGGATTGGAATGAAAACTGACCTTTTCCAGTCCTGTGGCCACTGCTCAGTTTTCCAAATTTGCTGGCATATTGAGTGCAGCACTTTCACAGCATCATGTTTCAGGATTTGAAATACCTCAACTGGAATCCCATCACCTCTATTAGCTTTGTTTGTAGTGATGCTTCCTAAGGCCCACTTTACTTCACATTCTAGCATGTCTGGCTCTAGGTGAGTGATCACAACATCATGATCATTTGTGTCATGAAGATCTTTTTTGTACAGTTCTTCTGTGTATTCTTGCCACCTCTTCTTAATATCTTCTGCTTCTGTTAGGTCCATACCATTTTTGTCCTTTATTGTGTGCATCTTTGCATGAAATGTTCCCTTGGTATTTCTAATTTTCTTGAAGATCTCTAGTCTTTCCCATTCTATTGTTTTCCTCTATTTCTTTGCATTGATTACTGAGGAAGGCTTTCTTATCTCTCCTTGCTATTCTTTGGAAGTCTGCATTCAAATGGGTATATCTGTCCTTTTCTCCTTTGCCTTTAGCTTCTCTTCTTTTCATAGCTGTTTTAAGGTTATGTTTGTCCTCAGACAACCATTTTGCCTTCTTACATTTCTTTTTCTTGAGGATGGTCTTGATCATTGCCTCCTGTACAGTGTAACAAACCTCCATCATAGTTCTTCAGGCACTCTATCAGATCTAATCCCTTGAATCTATTTCTTGCTTCCACTGTATAGTTGTAAGGGATTTGATTTAGGTCATACCTGAATGGTCTAGTGGTTTTCCTTACTTTCTTCAATTAAGTCTGAATTTGGCAATAAGGAGTTCATGATCTGAGCCACAGTCACCTCCTGGTCTTATTTTTGCTGACTGTATAGAGTTTTTCCATCTTTGGCTTCAAAGAAATACAGTCAATCTGATTTCGGTATTAACCATCTGGTGATGTTCATGTGTAGTGTCTTCTCTTGTGTTGTTGGAAGAGGGTGTTTGCTATAACCAGTGCATTCTTTTGGCAAAATTCTATTAGCCTTTGCCCTGCTTCACTCTGTACTCCAAGGTCGAATTTCCCCATAGATACTCTGGGTATTTCTTGACTTCCTAATTTTGCATTCCAGTCCCCTATAATGAAAAGGACATCTTTTTCGGGTGTTAGTTCTAGAAGTTCTTGTAGGTCTTCGTAGAACCATTCAACTTCAGCTTCTTCAGCTAGTTGGGGCATAGACTTGGATTACTATGATACTGAATGGCTTGCCTTGGAAACAAACAGAGGTCATTTTGTCATTTTTGAGACTGCATCCAAGTACTGCATTTCAGACTCTTTTATTGACTATGATGGCTGCTCCATTTCTTCTAAGGGATTCTTGCCCACAGTAGTAGATATTATGGTCATCTGAGTTAAATTCACCCATTCCAGTCCATTTGAGTTCACTGATTCCTAAAATGTCGAGGTTCACTCTTGCCATCTCCTCTTTGACCATTTCCAATTTGCCTTGATTCATGGACCTAACTTTCCAGGTTCCTATTCAGTATCGCTCTTCATAACACTGGACTTTACTTCCATCACCAGTCACAACAACAACTGGCAACAACTAATCTGCTCTCAATTTCTATACTTTCTCACTTCAAGAATTTTTCTATATAAATGGATTCATTTTGCAGTTGACTTTTTCAATCTGCATAATTTCCTTTAGATTTATCCAAGTCACTTTCTATAGGAAGAGTTCATATGGTTTTATTGTTTAGTAGTATTTCATGTTAAATGTACCACAGCTTGTACAATCATTCACCAGCTGAAAGACGCATGGGTTGTTTCCAACCTCTGGCTAAGAACAAAGCTACTGCAATCATTATGAAGTATTTGTGTGAAGATAAGTTTTCATCTCTCTAGGATAAATGTCCAGGAGTATGACTGCTAAATCATGTGATAAGTGTATTTTTTTTTAATATAATAACCAGCCAAACAGTCTTCCCAGAGTAACTATGACAGTTTATATTCCCACCAGTTATGCACCTGCCAGTTCCACATCCTCTCCAGAACCTGCTATTGTCACTAGTTTTAATTCGAGTCATTCCGATAGATGTGCAGTGTTATCTCACTGTGGTTTTAATTTGCATTTCCCTAATGGCTAATGACGCTGACTATCTTTCAGTTCAGTTCAGTTGCTCAGTCGTGTCCGACCTTTGCGACCCCATGTACTGCGGCACTCTAGGCTTCCCTGTCCATCACCAACTTGTGGAGCTTGCTCAAACTCATACCCATTGAGTCATTGATGCCATCCAACCATCTCATCCTCTCTTGTCCCTTTCTCCTCCCTTCAGTGTTTCTCAGCCTCTGGGTCTTTTTCAATGAGTCAGCTATTAGCATCAAGTAGCCAAAGTATTCAGCTTCAGCCTCAGCATCAGTCCTTCCAATATATTTAGGACTGATTTCCTTTAGGATTGATTGTTTTGATCTCCTTGAAGGTTGATCTCCTTCACTCTTAACAGAAAACTTTGGAGAATTGTTGAAATAGTTTAATCAGGAAGGGGATACAGAATGTGTTATGACTAATGACAAATTATTTGACTTTAATAACTCTTTATAAGTTAGATGCAATTTTTAATTAACCAATGTAATTCTAGTTACTTTTCAAAAATGTTTATAATTATATTCAACGAGGCAGAAAAGGAAAACAGAAATACAGTTGCTGTCAACTTATTGCTAGACCACTTTCACATACTATTAGAGAAATATTACTGTTCCCATTGTAAGCAGTCTGAGGCACAGAAATGCCCTGAACCATGCTCTGAGTGAAAGGAATGGATTTGAACCAGGAGTTATTTATCGCCAAAGTCCATGCTCTTCTGATTACATACTGGCAACATTTTATACTTCTAGGCTCTCATTTCTGTTTCATTAATCTATTGTATGTTTTTGTACCGGTACCATGCTATTTTGATTACTGTACTTTTGTAGTATAGTTTGAAATCTGAGAATATAATACCTCCAACTTTGTGCTTTCTCAAGATTCCTCTAGCTAGTCAGGACTTTTCTATGGTTCCATACAAATTTCAGAATTATTTGTTCTAGCTCTATGAAAAACATTATGTGTATTTTAATAGGAGTTGTATTAAATGTGCAGACTGCTTTGGGTAGTACTAACATTTTAACAATACTGATTCATCAAATCCATGATCACGTGTACCTTTCCTTTGTCATCTCCTATTCTTTTCATCAGTGTCTTATATTGATGAAAGACCAAAAAGGTCTTTCGCCTTTTTAAGTTTTTTCCTACATATTTTGTTCATTTGCATACACTGATAAATGGGATTTCTTTTTGCATTGCTCATTCTAATAATTATTAGTATATAGAAATGCAAGTTTTCTGAATCTTAAGTTTGTATCTTCAAATTTTACTAAACAATTTATTAGTTTGAATTGTATCTTGGTAGAGTCTTTAGCATATACAGTATCATGCTACCTGTTTATAGTTACAGTTTCCTTTTCAGTTTGGATGACTTTTACTTGCTCAACTACTAGGGCTAGGACTTTCAATACTTGGTTGAGTAAGTGTGGCAAGAGTGAACATTTTTGGTCTTGTTACTGATGTTAGAGGAAAATCATAAAGCTTTTCACCACTGAGTATATTAACTATGGGCTTGTAATGTATGGCCTTTACATTGAAAGTTTTTATCATGAAAAATAAAGATATTTCCATTCTTTATTTTATATTTTTAGTTTCTATTTCATTTATTCCATTCCAATTGTTATTATTTCTTTGCTTCTACTAAATCTGGGCTTTGTCTGTTCTTCTTTTTCTAGTTTCTATAAACATATAGCTAGATTATTTCGTATTTTTCTTGACCCTTGGGGTAGGTATAAGCTTCCTTCCTAGCACTGCTTTTGCTGTGTCTCATAGATTTAGTACTTCCATTTTCATTTGTCTCAAGATATTCCTGATCGCTTTTATTTCTTTGTTTACCCACTGACTGTTTAGTAGCATGTTGTTTAGTCTCCATATGTTATGTTTTTCCAGTTTTCTTCTTGTAATTAATCTCTAGTTTCAAACTGTTGCAGCTGGGGAAAATGCTTAATATGATTTCAGTCTTTTTAAATGTATTGAGCCTTTTTTTGTGGCCTAATGTTTGATCTATCTTGGAGAATGCTCCATGTGCATTTGAAAAATATGTGTATTCTGTTGCTTTAAAATAGAATGTCCTGCATACATCTATTAAATTAATTTGGTATAATGTGTTATTGATGATCAGGGTTTTCATACTGATTTTCTGTCTGGATGATCTATCCACTGTTGTAGAGGGGCATATAAAGTTCTATGTTACTATTGTTAATATATTATTTATTTCTTTATTTCTGTTCATACTTGCTATATATATTTAGTTGCTCCTATGTTGGGTGTATAAATGCTTATAAATGTTATATTCTCTTGTTGGACTGACCTCTTCATCATAATGCTGCTCTTCTATGTCTCACAGTTTTTGTTTCAAAGTCTATTTTGTCTGACATAATTACCAGTAATGCAACTCTGTTTTTATTTCCATTTTTATGGAACATCTCTTTCTATCCCTTCACTTTCAGTTTATTAGTGTCTTTAGGTTTGAAGTAAGTTCCTTGTAGATAGCAAACAGAAGAGTCGCTTTTCATGTATACCATTCAACCACCCTATGTCCTTTGATTGGAAAGTTTGGTATTTAGGATAATTAATGACAGGTTTGTACTTATTCCCATTTTGTTAACTGTTTTCTGGCTGTTTGTTGTAGTTCCACTATGTTCCTTTTTTCTAGGAAACATTTTACAAACACCTGCTTTAGACTATGACCACAAGCAATACAGTGAAGTTACATTATACATATACTTAAGATATGCAAAATCAACTTTTGTGCTTACAAAAAAAAAAGCAAATATTTTTGGTATATAGCACCTAAATTAAAGTAGCTTTTATTTTTTTACCTGGTGGCCAGTGAAAGAAGTTTATCAATAAAGGAAAAAATTGCCTATGCTGGACTTATAGTGCCATGGATATTAAGAACATGGATACTTAAGAAAAATTTAAAGGATTTCAAGACTAATTTTTACTACATTCAACTATTACCTTAGGCCCTGACTTTAAAACTTAGCCCTCCTTCAAGATTCCACTATAATTGTATCATAAATCATCATAATTTACACTAACTCATTTTCACTTAACCTACCACTCTCTATGTTCAAGGCCATAGGCAAACAAACCACTTATAAGTTCTATATGTTTATGTTTACACAAGAATGTTTATGTTAGGAATTTTGTTTTTATTTTAAACAAATCTTATTTTAAAAATTGCTATATTAAAAAAACACACGTTTATTTATATAACGACATATATTGCAACATAAAAAATTTCTCGATTAAGCAGACTATGAGTTATACATACAATTCTCTGAATAATTAGGTTTATGTTTATCATGAAAGTGACAATTTCAGCCACACTAAATCCTAGAAATCCTTCACACTAGTTTATAGATGTGTGACAGAACACAGAATAATATTTGGAATAAATTCATAGCACACAAGTCCAATAATCTTCTCACTGTTCATATACCATCAGTGCAAGGACTTTGTACGTCTTTGTATGTATTTATGTTAAACCCTTGGTAAGCAGTTAATACAGAAATCTTCATTGCATTTATATTTTCTGTGACCAATGAAAATATAACTTCATCTTAGAGCATGCCTTTTTCCCTTAATTGAGCAGTTAGTTAAATTACCTGAGAAACACTCTGAACTCCAAGTGACCTCTGCTATTCCAAACATTATATTCTCAAACCAAACAGTTATACTACCACTCAAGCCCTGATCTACCACATCATACTTAGGAAGATTTAACACCAAGAGACTTCCCCTGAAAAGTAAAACACTTACTTCGTTATGATAGATTGCTATGAATGTGTATGATTCAAGCATACCAAATAAAATTGGTATCAGAGTGATAACTGCTTTTTTAATATTCTTTAAAATCTCACAGAGGCAAAACTCTCTCTGTGGCAAAACACAGAGAAAGACAATACAAATTTAATGTTTAATAAAGAATGACAGCATTTCATAGCACACTAGACATTATTTAAAATATGTTTGTCATGCTAACATTTAAGAGAATAGTTGAGCTATTATTTGAAGATTTGATTTAATTATATGATTTTAGATTTATCAAAGACAATTCTTCCCATATTTTTTAATATGGAATATCAGCAGATCAGGCATTTGGAAAGATACACTTCTAAGTAATCACTATCTTTGATCAAGCACTAAATCACAGAACTGGCAATACCATTAGTGTAAGTAGCAGCAGTTTAAGCAGCCAATCCTCAATAAGCACTCCCTGGACTCTTTGTGGGTGGCCCATTTTGACACTGAAGCCAGTTTAGCCACAATATATCAAACAAGTTGTTATTTTTAATAGAAATAAACATCTTCTGCTCTCTCTACTTGAAACTGGAGGAAAAAAAAGTGCTCAGATACAGAACATTTACACAGTGTCAGATAACAGAGGATTAGTGTATCAGTGCCTTTTATAAATCAGTTCTAATGACACCATCTCTTTTAATGAAATATTATTTTGGTTCGAACTTAAAGTTTCGAAATACTGAATCACAAAGAAATGCCACTTCTTTGGTCATTCTTCAAAATACAAATAAGAGAATAATTATAATTCAGAATACTAAAATATTTGGAGTTTCCTGTTTTGTTGAATAAATTATTCATTTTTCTTTAAAGTTGCTTTTAAGCATTATGCTACTATTAAAGTATAACATATAACACAATATAACATGCAATGACACATTCATTATACGTGTTTCTTATATCTCAAAAAAAAATAAAAGTATTGTAGACCAAGAGCAAGGTAATATAACACATTTCAACATAGTTCAGTCAAGACAGTTCATTTGAAGAATACATGCTAACCTTGATTAACTAGAAGGAACAAGAGCCCAACATAAACTCTGTAAATAGTTGAATATTATGGAAATAGATGGGGAAACAGTGGAAACAGTGTCAGACTTTATTTTTTGGGGCTCCAAAATCACTGCAGATGGTGACTGCAGCCATGAAATTAAAAGACACTTACTCCTTGGAAGGAAAGTTATGACCAACCTAGATAGCATATTGAAAAGCAGAGACATTACTTTGCCAACAAAGGTCCGTCTAGTCAAAGTTATGGTTTTTCCTGTGGTCATGTACGGATATGAGAGTTGGACTGTGAAGAAAGCTGAGCTCCAAAGAATTGATGCTTTTGAACTGTGGTGTTGGAGAAGACTCTTGGGAGTCCCTTGGACTGCAAGGAGATCCAACCAGTCCATTCTGAAGGAGATCAGCCCTGGGATTTCTTTGGAAGGAATGATGCTGAAGCTGAAACTCCAGTACTTTGGCCACCTCATGCAAAGAGTTGACTCACTGGAAAAGACTCTGATGCTGGGAGGGATTGGGGGCAGGAGGAGAAGGGGACGACGGAGGATGAGATGGCTGGATGGCATAACTGATTCGATGGATGTGAGTCTGAGTGAACTCCGGGAGTTGGTGATAGACAGGGAGGCCTGGCGTGCTGCAATTCATGGGGTCGCAAAGAGTCGGACACGACTGAGCGACTGAACTGAACTGATGTAAAGTGCAGATCTTTCTCAAATTTCAAGATCCATCCAAAAGAACCCTTAATGGGTTGACCCAAATCTCTGCCTAGTTGAAGAAAACACTAGCAAATTTAAATATAAACCAATACAGTCATATTGATGCAACAATTATGTGATCTAATAATTAAATATAAAATACACTATATTTTAGTATTCTGATTTAATAATAAATGTTTTGTTTCATATAGGGCTATTCACTGTATAATGCTGCAAAAATAAACTACCATAAACTCTTTTTTTTGCTGGTAGGAACTAAAGTTCTTATACCTTGTTAAATATTCAGCTAAAAATATTTGTTTAGAGTACACTTAATACAATTTCTTTGACATTTTCTTATGTCTTTACTGTAATTTCTTTATTATTATCAGAGCTATCTATTCCAGGAAAAGGCATTTATTCACTTATATCTTCACCCCTCACAGACCCAAAGGAAGCACCTAACACAATGCATTATATAAAGCAGGCACTCAATAAGTATTTGTTTTAAAAAATGTAAAGTTACATAAACATGACTTTAGGGGATTTCTTTTACATTCCCTCTACTGGAGGTTGAAGACTGACACTATGAATAGGTGCTTGCATGCCTGCTAAGTTGCTTCATTCATGTCCAACTCATTGTAACCCTATGGACCACGGGCCACCAGGCTCCTCTGTCCGTGGCATTCTCCAAGCAAGAATACTGGTTTGTCGTGCCCTCTTCCATGTGATCTTCCCAACCCAGGGATCAAACCCACATCTCTTACATCTTCTGCATTGGCAGGTGGATTCTTTACCACTAGCGCCACCTGGGAAGTCCTATGAATGGATAAGAGAAATCAAATTTGGTTCCCAGACTCATTATCAGTAAAGGATGTCTTCTAGTGAAGCATGAGAGTAGCCGCAGAGTATTCTGAACAGTAGTGCTCCGAGAAGCTCTCATCAGTCAGAGAAGGTACAAGGCAGAAACTCTGAGTTAGTTCAAGTCTTCATTTCATAAACTGAGGATTAAATTTTTTAACTGAGGATCAAAAATTAAGCCAAAAAGGTTCAAGGTCACAGAGATAGTAAGTAGTCTGATGTTAAATATAAAATTATCTAAAAAGCAAGAAAAAAGAAACTACAAAGTAGATTAAGATGAATAGAACAATCATCATAAAGTAGCAGCTATATTTGTTAAGTACCTATTGTGTATCTTGTATGATGCTAAATAATTTTATATATCAATCTCATTTTAAACTCACATGTGCCACATGAAATAGGTACTAATTAGCCACACTTTTAAAAAATGATGAAACTGAGATTCAGAGAAGTTAAGGAAGTTTTCAAAGGTCACAAGTAAGTATAGCACGTAGCCAGAATTTAAAGTGAGAACTATTTCAGTTTAGATCTGGTATCATTAACCAGTTTGTTTAATATTCTTTTCCAGCAAATAAATTTGATTTTCTGTTCTTCTGAAGTGCATTTCACAATTGCAACAAAATTTACTTTTTGCTTTTTCCTGTGACCAAAACTACAAAGAACACCTAAATATCTGAAATTCAGGCTCCTGAACTTAAGGGGAAACAGAAACAAAGAAGAATAAGAAAAATAATAGAAAACTCAATGTTAATTTTCACTTTCAATAACTGACATTCATTTGAGACTATGTCATTTTTTATCAAAAAGCACAAAGGATACTAATACTTATTGAATTCCTTCTATCAGTAGGACACTATCCTGGGTGTTGAGAATATAATAATAAACAAAAGAAAGTCCTTGCAATCAAGAATTTTTTAAAAGAACTTATAAAATGAGTATCATATTATTGCTTCCCTTCCATAAATTTTACTATCAATTTTAAACTTTTTAGAGGAATTTGTTTTCTTACTTCAATGCACAGATGCATATCAATAAAATAAAACCTAACAGGCTTTCTTGCTAATAACCACACAGTCAAATAGCCACTAGGAAAGGTAACTACGAGATCATATAAACTGTCCATCAGCCAATACAAGACCTGGGCTTATTACTTGTTTTTTTCTCTGACTTTTCCAATTCAGTTTGAAACAGCTCAGAGAAAGTCCCCTTGCCAGACTGTTTAGTCTCACAAATCTCACCATTAGATATTTTTTCCTGAGGTTCAGCTGAACTGGCCCTTTGCTTACTTTCATTTCATAAAACTCTTTTGAGTGTCAATACCAGCTGCTCACTTTCCTTGGAAATTGTCCACTTTTCAAATACAAGCATGACTTTAATTAGACAAGGCATAAACTAGGACAGCAGAGAGACTGATTTTAAGGAATTAGGCCTAAGCACCAATTTCTGAACAAGCGGAAAGTTCAACAATATAAACATACGTTTTTGAAAAATGGAGAAAAGCCACAAGACCATAAGGGACTGGAAAACTCAAAATTTAAGTACAGATTTCTGCTTCTAGTCATAGTCAAATAGTTCCCATAAAACAAACCCTACCCTAGATAACAAATATAAACTCTGAATAAAATAGGTTTTAAAAAAAAATCTGAAGGCACAGTAAACAAAAGCAGGCCAAATTTGGTGGGGGGGCCGGGGTGGGGAGAGATTTGCACTGAAAAGGATTCTCATCTTTATGTCCTGAGTGAGGACCCCAATCCTTGCCATGAAGAGCAGTTAAAATTTAGTCAAAACCAGTAGTCTTACTCTCCTATAGAACTGGAAGAGAGCATCCAGGGAAACCATAGCAAGAAGTAAGAGGGAGAATTCTGTAAAGAACCAGAGAAAGGAAGCTCTAAATTCTATGGCTAAACTATTCAAGTCTCTTGCTAATCCTCAAAACAATTATATAAGAGACAGACTCCAAGTAGCCCTCCTAAGGTTAAAAGCACTGATCTGAAATTTCAGCTAATACCCACCACATGGGAAACAAAACCTGAAGCTGGAGTACAGCCAAGCTAACGGACTTGAAAAACAAACAGACAAAAAAAAAAATAATATTCCTCAAATGAGTCCAACAGGATCTACTTTCCATAATATCATTCGCAATGTCCAGGACAAAATCTGAAAGTTCTCAACAAATGAAGAAACAAAAACATTAAAAAGACAATGCATACAATCAATGGAGATTGACATGAATTTATCCAGATGTTGCAGTTAGCAAAGATTTTAAATCAGCCAATATAACTACAATCAAGGATTTAAAGCAAAATATGATGACAATAAATGAAAAAGTAGAGAATCTTAGTGGAGAAATAAATATTAAAAAGAAACAAAAGGAAATATTACAAACAAAAAATATTAACCTCAGAAACTATTGGATTGAGATGAAAAAAGAGATAATGAATTTGGAGATCAATATAAATAATCAAATCTGAAGGACAGAGAGCAAAAGGATTTTTAAAATAAATAGAGCATCAGGGCCCTTTAACTGAAGCCTCAGAAGTAAAGAAGAAATAGAATGGCAATTAAAAAAAATCTTTTTGAGAAATAATGTCCAAGAATTTCTCAGTTTTAGTGAAAGACATAAATTTACAGATTTAAGGAACTCCTATAAAATATTTTTAAAGTCCACTCCTTGGCATATCATGGTTAGATTGCTTAAAACCAAATATTAATATAAAGAGAAACTATTAAAAGCAACCAGGAAATAAACACACTATATACAGTAGAACAATGATGCAGATGAGTACTAATGCCCCATAGAAACAAGACTGAAAAACAGCTGCCACTCACCAAAATTAAGTAACCGTTGTTTTATGTTACATTTCTATATTTTCATTTCATTTAAATGTTCAACAGACTTTACCTAAGTATTTTTTGCATAATGGTAAGTTAAAATACCAACACTAAAAAAGGTGATTCTCCAAATATCAAAAGAGCACTAGAATAGGAAATCATTTAATCCCTGAATCACCTTAAGAAATAATAATACCTATTCCACAGAGTGATAAGGAAGCTGTAAAATAACATGAAAAAATGTTGTCTCTTTTCATCTAGAAGTACTCTGTCATTGATAACTATTTGAATCTTTATGTTAAAGTGGTAGGAAGTATAAAAGATCACATGATAAAAATAAAGCTGTATCACATGTAATATATCCCAAATTGACAAGCAAAAAAACGAGTTGGAAAAAAAAAGAAAAAACAACTGCTAAACAGGCCTTATAAAAATTATGAGAACAAGTAATTTATCAGAAGGAAATTTTAATAATGTCTAACATTTAGCACATAGAAAGAAAAATAAAATCATAGCTGGGGATCTCTGAATAACAATTCTAAAAACATATACAAAGGAAACAGACATCTCAGTAACGTCATCTACCCAGTAGCTATGTACACAATGAGATACTTTTACAAGTACAATCAAAATAACTGATAATTTATTTAAAAATAAGGAAGCTTACCCTGATAAAATTTCAAAGATCCTCACAAACTTAGCCACATTAGCTCAGTATATACTGGCTGCATGTAGATGTGCAATTTGTCTTCCATGAGTCTTTCCATTTACTGCTGCTCCTTTGCTGAGGCCCTCCCAAATTTACACCTGGAGTATTATGAATGCCTTAGGACTTTAACAAGTTAACGCAATAAAAATCTGAGCATATGAACTACATCCAAAATTTAAAAGACATTTTATATACAGCATGGTAATTAACCCACATGCTTCTGAAGTCACTAGCTCTGCCACTCACTAGCTGCTGCTGCTGCTGCTAAGTCACTTCAGTCGTGTCCGACTCTGTGAGACCCCATAGATGGCAGCCCACCGGGCTCCTCCGTCCCTGGGATTCTCCAGGCAAGAATACTGGAGTGGGATGCCATTCCCTTTTCCAATGGCACGCATACACGTTAAGTCACTTCAGTTGTGTCCGACTCTATGTGACCCCACGGACAGCAGCCCACCAGGCTCCTCCGTCCACACGATTCTCCAGGCAAGATGAATGGGTTGCCATTTCCTTCTCCAACTCACTAGCTGTTGGCTTCTAATAAGTTATATACCACCAAATGTTAGTTTCCTCATCCATAATACTGTGAGGATAACAGGACTTATTCCATAAAATCATCATGGTTACATGTAGCACAACATATGGTATACAGTGGTCACTCTCATTATTAAGCACAGTAAAAGGACTGAAATACGACAATTACGAAGCCCCAGACCTTAAGCAGCTATCATAGCTGAATACAACTCAGTATAAGTCAAATTATGAAATACTGTAGAATATCTATAGGAATAACAAGAAAGATGACACCAGTTTTAAATAAAAGGAGAAGGTAACTGAAAACTTCTTGATGAATAAGGCATTTCTACACACCAACAAAAATATGTACTTTTCATAAGATAGAATATGGAAAAGATATTTAGGGAATAACATGGACCTTACATAGATGCTCAAAATATCTGCCTCATTTCTGTCACAAAGAAATTTAAATAATCTTTCTCAAGATCTATAGGCCCCTTCCTATGTAACTAATCTCAAAAATATACAAGCAACTCCTACAGCTCAACTCCAGAAAAATAAATGACCCAATCAAAAAATGGGCCAAAGAACTAAATAGACATTTCTCCAAAGAAGACATACAGAGGGCTAACAAACACATGAAAAGATGCTCAACATCACTCATTATCAGAGAAATGCAAATCAAAACCACTATGAGGTACCATTTCACACCAGTCAGAATGGCTGCAATCTAAAAGTCTACAAATAATAAATGCTGGAGAGGGTGTGGAGAAAAGGGAGCCCTCTTACACTGTTGGTGGGAATGCAAACTAGTACAGCCACTATGGAGAACAGTGTGGAGATTCCTTAAAAAACTGGAAATAGAACTGCCTTATGATCCAGCAATCCCACTGCTGGGCATACACACTGAGGAAACCAGAAGGGAAAGAGACACGTGTACCCCAATGTTCATCGCAGCACCGTTTATAATAGCCAGGACATGGAAGCAACCTAGATGTCCATCAGCACATGAATGGATAAGAAAGCTATGGTACATATACACAATGGAGTATTACTCAGCCATTAAAAAGAAAACATTTGAATCAGTTCTAATGAGGTGGATGAAACTGGAGCCTATTATACAGAGTGAAGTAAGCCAGAAGGAAAAACACCAATACAGTATACTAACACATATATATGGAATTTAGAAAGATGGTAACAATAACCCTGTGTACGAGACAGCAAAAGAAACACTGATGTATAGAACAGTCTTATGGACTCTATGGGAGAGGGAGAGGGTGGGAAGATTTGGGAGAATGGCATTGAAACATGTAAAATATCATGTATGAAACGAGATACCAGTCCAGGTTTGATGCACGATACTGGATGCTTGGGGCTAGTGCACTGGGACGACCCAGAGGGATGGTATGGGGAGGAGGAGGGAGGAGGGTTCAGGATGGGGAACACAGGTATACCTGTGGTGGATTCATTTTGATATTTGGCAAAACTAATACAATTATGTAAAGTTTAAAAATAAAATAAAATTAAAAAAAAAGATTTAAATAGTATTATTTTTTCAGTATAAGGCTATTTATATATTAATAGAATATCTGAAGCTGACCTATTTCAGTTTACTATTTTGGGAAGTTTAACAACAAAGAAGCATGCTGACTGAATAAATCTCATTGTTGTAGTTCAGTTGCAAAGTCCTGTCCAACTCTTTGCAACCCCATGAACTGTAGCACACCAGGCTTCCTTGTTCTTCAATATCTCCTGCAGCTTGCTCAAACTCATGTCCCTTGAGTCGGTGATGCCATCCAACCATCTTATCCTCTGTGCCATCCTTCTCCTCGTGCCTTCAATCTTTCCCACCATTCGGGTCTTTCCAAGTGAGTCAGTTCTTTGCATCAGGCGGCCAAAGGAATGGAGCCTCAGTATCAGTTCTTTTAATGAATATTCAGGGTTGAATTCCTTTAGGATTAACTGGTTTGTTCTCCTTGCTGTCCAAGGGACTCTCAAGGAGTCTTCTCCAGCACAATTCAAAAATATCAATTCTTTCGCGCTCAAGCTTCATGGTTCAACTCTTACATTCATATATGACACTGGAAAAACCATAGCTTTTACTATATGAATCTTTATTGGCACAGTGATGTCTTTGCTTTTTGTTATGCTGTCTAGGTTTGTCATAGTTTTTCTTCCAAGGAGCAAGCATCTTGTAATTTTGTAGCTATAGTCACGGTCCAGTAATTTTGGAGCCCAAGAAAATAAAATCTATCACTGTTTCCACTTTTCCCCCATCTATTTGCCATGGTCTATTTGCCCCATCTATTTGCCACCTATTTGGGCTTCTCTTGTGGCTCAGTTGGTAAAGAATCTGTCTGCAATGTGGGAGACCTGGGTTTGATCCCCAGGTTGGGAAGATCCCCTGGAGAAGGGAAATGCTACCTACTCCAGTATTCTGGCCTGGAGAATTGCATGGACAGTATAGTCCACGGGGTCTCAAAGAGTTGGACACGACTAAGTGACTTTCACTTTCATTTGCCATGGAGTGATGATCGGATACCATGATCTTAGTTTTTTGAATATCACTGCAACATTTTAAAAGAATACCCACACAAAGGGCTAATGTTTCTAATATATAAAGGAAATGGGCAACACAAGGATGTCATCAACTTAATTTTTAATATATAAATAGTAAAATTTCAAGTACAAAGGACCAAAATCCAGGAAAAAATGAAAAGTATATGAACAGACCATATAAGAAAGATAAAGTGATTCATAAATATAAAAAAGGTGTTCAAATTCATGCAAAATTAGAAACATGAAAACTAACACTGAGATACTCTGTCAGACTAGAAAAATTCAAAAGTGTAACAATGCATTCTGTTAGTGAACTAGACAATTTTATATGTTGCTGATGGTAATGCAACCTGGACCAATTCTTATAGAGGGGAATTTGGCAATATCTAAGAAAACAATATCTGCATTTTCTAGCAATTACACATCTGGGAATTTACCCTGAAGATAAATGTCCAACAATACAAAAATACACACATAATTCACTGCAGCACTGTCTGAACTGTAAAATACTAGAAATAACTTAAATGCTCATACACAGGATGGAAGTTGAAAATTTATATTTCTACACAATGGAATGAGAAATATTTGTAAAAATGAAAGAGGGAAATTATGAATTGACACAGAGCAATTTCCAGGACACATTGCTATGTGAACAAAATCAAAATGCAAAGAAATAGTATTGCTGCTGTACTATACTTAATATAAGAAAAAATAGAATATAAGAAAATACACAGGTTCATTTGTACAAAAGAAGTATGGGACATATAAACCAGAAACAAATGAGTTTAGTTACCTAGAGGTGCTGCTAGGAATGTAATGAAAAAAGTGTAGGAATGGGAAGAGGTTAGCAGGAATGAAGGAGAAGTGGCTCTTTTTTTTAATATACTTTCTATACAGATCTGATTCTTGGCAATCATTCAGATCCCAAAAACTAAATAATTAACAGAAACCAGAATGTGAGTTGAACCCAAAATAGAACAGGAACACTGAAAGGATGGGAAGAAACACAATTAATCTAGGACATTTTAGGAAGCCATATTTTAATTGCATATTGGAAGGATAAAGACAAAAGGCAAACCGTTTAATATCACAGTAATCCAAGTCTATGACCAATTGCTAATTCTGAAGAAGCTGAAGTTGAATGGTTCTATGAAGACCTATAAGACCTTCTAGAATTAATACCAAAAAAAGATGTCCATTTCATCATAGGAGACTAGAATGCAAAAATAGGAGATCAAGAGATACGTGGATGGGGAACACGTGTATACCTGTGGCAAATTCATGTTGATGTATGGCAAAACCAATACAATACTGTAAAGTAATTAACCTCCAATTAAAATAAATAAATTTATATTTTAAAAAAAGATAAATAAAGGACAATGACTGAGGCTTAAAAAAAAAAGAGAGATACCTGGAGTAACAGGCAACTTTTGCCTTGGTGTACAAAATGAAGCAGGCCAAAGTTTAACACAGTTTTACCAAGAGAATGCACTGGACATAGCAAACACCCTTTCCAACAACACAAGAGAAGACTCTACACATGGACATCACTAGATCGTCAATACCAAAATCAGATCAATTATATTCTTTGCAGCCAAAAATGGAGAAGCTCTACACAGTCAGCAAAAACAAGACGGGGAGCTGACTGTGACTCAGATCATGAACTCCTTATTGCCAAATTCAGACTTAAAAGAAAGTAAAGAAAATGAAGAAAACCACTAGACTATTCAGGTATGACCTAAATCAAATCCCATACGATTTTACAGTACTACTGTCGCAGTGTACTTAGTTGCTCAGTTGTGTCCAACTCTTTGTGACCCCATGGGCTGTAGCTCACTAGGCTCCTCTGTCTGTGGGGATTCTCCACGCAAGAATACTGGAGTGAGTTGCCATGCCCTCCTCCAGGGGATCTTTCAAACCCAGGTCTCCCACATTGCAGGTGGATTCTTTGCCATCTGAGCCACCAGGGAAGCCAGAAGTGACAAACAGATTCACAGGATTAGGTATGATAGAGAGAGTACCTGAAGAACTAGGGACAGAAGTTTGTGATACTATACAGGAGGTGGTGATCAAAACCATCCCCAAGAAAAGAAATTCAAAAAGTCAAAATGGTTGGCTGTGGAGGTCTTATAAAAAGCTGAGAAGAGAAGCTAAAGGAAAAGGAGAAAAGGAAAGATACCTATCAGAATGCAGAGTTCTGAAGAATAGCAAGGAGAGATAAGAAAACTTTCCTCAGTGATCAATGCAAAGAAATAGAGGAAAACAACAGAAGGGGAAAGACTAGAGCTCTCTTTAAGAATATTAGAGATACCAAAGGAACATTGCATGCAAAGATGGGCTGAATAAAGGACAGAAATGGTAGGCACCTAACAGAAGCAGAAGATATTAAGAAGAGGTGGTAAGAATACACAAAGAACTATACAAAAAAGATCTTAAGGACCCAAACAACCTCAATGGTGTGATCACTCGCCTAGCCAAACATCCTGGAATGCAGTCAAGTGGGCCTTAGGAAACACCCCTACAAACAAAGCTAGTGGAGGTGACGGAATTCTGCCTGAGCTATTTCTATGGTTGGACCATAGACAAAGCAATAGAATTCCAGAAAAACATCTACGTTTGCTTCACTGACTACACTAAAGTCTTTAACTGTGTGGATCACAACAAACTGTGGAAAATTCTTCAAGAGATGGGGATACCAGACAACCTGACCTGCCTCTTGAGAAACCTATATGCAGGTCAGGCAGCAACAGTTAGAACTGGACATGGAACAATGGACTGGTTCAAAACTGGAAAAGTAGTACATCAAGGCTATATATTGTCACCCTGCTTATTTAACTTCTATGCAGAGTACACCATGCAAAATGCTGGGCTGGATGAAGGACAAGTTGGAATCAAGAATGCCAGAAGAAATATCAATAACCTCAGACATGCAGATGACATCATCCTTATGGCAGAAAGCGAAGAAGAACTAAAGAGCCTCTTGATGAAAGTGAAAGAGGAGAGTGAAAAAGCCTGCCTAAAACTCAATATTCAAAAAACTAAGATCATGGCATCCAGTCCTATCACTTTGTGGCAAATAGATGGGGAAACAGTGGAAACAGTGACAGACTTTATATTGGGGGGGCTCCAAAATCACTGCAGATATGAAATTAAAAGATGCTTGCGCCTTGGAAGAAAAGGTATGACAAACCTAGACAGCATATTGAAAATCAGAGACATAACCAACACAGGTTCGTCTAGTCAAAGCTATGGTTTTTCCAGTAATCGTGTATAGATGTGAGAGTTGGACCATAAAGAAGGCTGTATGTCAAGGAATTGATGCTTTTGAACTGTGTTGTTGGAGAAGACTCTTGCAAGTCCCTTGGACTTCAACGAGATCAAATCAGTCAATCCTGAAGGAAACCAATTCTGAGTATTCTTTGGAAGGACTGATGGTAAAGCTGAAACGCCAATACTTTGGCCACCTGATACAAAAAGCTGACTCAATAGAAAAAGCCCTGATGCAGGGAAAGATTGAAGGCAGGAGGAGAAAGGGATAACAGAGGATGAGACAGTTGGATAGCATCACTGACTCAATGGACATGAGTTTGAGTAGGCTCCAGGAGGTGGTGAAGGATGGGGAGGCCTGGAGTACTACAGTCTATGGGGTCACCAAGAGTCGGATATGACTGAGTGACTGAACAAAAGCAAAAAACAAAAAGAACTACATACAAATAGTGTACTATATTTAGAAAATTTGTTTCTCACTGGGATATGAGTAAACAATTCTGAAAATATGTATATACTAGGACTGAGTAAATAACTAACATACTGTGGATACTGAAAGCCAGAATTTTCACTGTCAGAGGAAGCTGCAAATTAAGAAGAGGGGGAAGGCTGGAATAAACTCTCTGACACTGGGCTGAACTAATGGCTTTTAACATATATACAGATGGAGAAATACAGATGTGTGTACATATATTTATAAGAACACACATGTATTTGCTAGCTCTGTGAGTCAGCAGAAAGGACCTAAAAGAAATAGTACCTCAGTACCTAGAAGTACACCTAGTACCCAGATATTTATTACAATATTTAATCTTAAATTTAAAAAACTATTGATCTTGGGATAAATGGTTGATTGCACAGCCAGGTCAGGAAAGACAAGATGGGTCTTGTGGTGCTGGAAAGTCAGGAAGGGCTAGAAGTAATGGAGACATATCTAAAAGACACAAAAGGTGAGTAAGCTCCCAAAGGCAAAATCGAGGACAATTTAAGTAACAAAATAAATGAGAACAATTTAACCCATAGAATAATATAAATATACTCATGACAGTACATATGCATATAAATAAATAATTGAAAAAATAAATGGAAGAGCATAAACAGCTTTCAGTTCAGTTCAGTTGCTCAGTTATGTCCGACTCTTTACGACCCCATGAACGGCAGCACTCCAGGCCTCCCTGTCCATCACCAACTCCCGGAGTTCACCCAAACCCATGTCCATTGAGTCGGTGATACGATCCAGCCATCTCATCCTCTGTCATCCCCTTCTCCTCCTGCCCTCAATCTTTCCCAGCATCAGGGTCTTGCAAATCAGTCAGCTCTTCGCATCAGGTGGCCAAAGTATTGGAGTTTCAGCTTCAACATCAGTCCTACTAATGAACACCCAGGACTGATCTCCTTTAGGATGGACTGGTTGGATTTCCTTGCAGTCCAAGGGACTCTCAAGAAGTCTTCTCCAACACCACAGTTCAAAAGCATCAAATAAGATCTGTAGATTATCATTTCAGTGTTAACATTCTAACTGTTAATAATTGTACTATGATTATATGTTGGGTCTTAGTTGATTAGGGCTTTCCTGGTGGCTCAGAGGGTAGAGTCTGCTGGCAATGTGGGAGGCCAGGGTTCTAACACGGGGTCGGAAAGATCTCCTGGAGAAGGCAATAGCAACCCACTCCAGTATTCTTGCCTGGAAAATCCCATGGACGGAGGAGCATGGCAGGCTACAGTCCATGGGGTCGCAAAGAGTCAGACACAACTGAGCAACTTCACTTTCTTTTCTAAGCTTTCTGAATATTAGACAATACAGAGTAAAGGATATACAGGAATTCTTCTCAGTATTTTTGCCACTTTCTCTGTAACTCTAAAATTAACAAGTTAAAAAAATAGCTGTCAAAAGATATGAAATGACCAAGAAGCATAACAAATTAGTGAAAATACCATTATAATCCACTGTTATGGTTCTAGTCACAATGGGCATATCTCCACTCTTGCACTGGTTTTGGATCATGTAGCCAGAAATAGCACATTCTCCCCAGAAGTTGCACAAAAAAAGCAATTAGCCTTTAATTATTATAACAGTATATCTTTTTTTAAAACTATTTTTTTGTATACTTTCAGTTTTGAATAAAGATTATACTATGTGGCCAGTTTTCATCAACATATGTTACTACACTAGAAAATTCAACAAAGAAAACAAAGCTCGGATCCTCCAACAAACTTTATCTGAAAGAGTAAACAGTATAACAAAGACATCTGTTTAACAAGGCTCTCCAAGGTCAAGGAAATTCTAAGTCACTCCTACTTTTTAATCTCTACATACATTGACAGAAATAAAGATTACAAAAATTGCACTGACACATTTAAATTGATGTTATTTATAGTATGTTTTAAATGGTATAACTTGAGATGGGATACAATTTGAAACTAGCATAAAAAAATGTCTGCTAAAACAATGTGTATAAACTCATTTACAGATAATATCAGAAGTATATGCTGGAGACCCTTCTGAATACAAGGCATCAACTCAGTGGTCTCTCAGGACAGGCCTCACACTATACCAATTCACAATTTACAAGGAATTTGTACACACACATCAATCTTAGTGCCCACAATCATAAAATCTGGGAGTTCTCATTATAAACCTATTTGAACTATTTTTCATCATTAAAGACAAATGACTTGCTGAATCTAAAATAAATAGAAATAGATAGAAGACTAAAGACAAGATTTAAAGTTCTTTCCATTATGCCACACTTCCTCTCAACAAAAGGCCACCCCCAAAATATCCAGATTTGCTGGAATTTCAAACTCAGCTAAGACACAGTCACTGCCTTCAAGGAGTTTACTATATAATAGAAGAGACAGCCAAGTAAATAATTAATAACAATGCATATTTATAAAGTACCTGTTAAGAGAAGTGTCCTAAAAAAGGTATATACACATACCTATATGCTAATTCATTAAATCAGGTATTAGCACATCCATTTGAGATTCAAATCAAGTAGTCAGGCAGTGTGACAGTAACATGTCCAGAATGGGTTGTACAGGTGCAGCAGGCTATAAACTGTTTTAGTAGTGAAATTTTAAAGTATAAAAGTATAGTCACTAGCTTAGCAGCATCAAAACAAATAGGTCACTCAAAAATTGGGCTAAAGACCTGAACAGACATTTCTCCAAAGAGGACATACAAATGGCCAACAGGCACATGAAAAGATCTGTGTACTAAACACTCTACAATACTGATGAAAGATATCAAGGAAAACCTAAAAAAAAAAAAAATGTTTATGGACTAGAAGACTCAATTGTTTTTTGTAAACAGAATGCTTTTAAAATTAATTTTCAAAGGCACAATAACTAAATCATCTAAGACAATATTGAAAAAAAGAATAAAGTTGGAAGAATCACAAAACCCAGTCTTAAGGTTTATAATGTAGCTACTGTATTTAAGACAGTGTGGTACTGGTGGAAGAATATACACATAGGTTTATAATATACACACAGAATACAGAGTCAAAAATCAGACCCACACAAGTACAGTCGATGATTTTTAATAAAGGTGCAAAAGCAATTCAATAGAGAAAGGAGAGTCTCTTCAACCAATGGTATTAGTTCAATCGGACATTCATATCCAAGAAAATTAAGGGCAAACTGAACGAAAATGAACTCAAAATAGATCATAGCTCTAAATGTAAAACACGAAACTATAAAACTGCTTTAAAAGAAAATCTTCATGACCTAGGGTTAGATGAAGGGTCCTTAGACATAACACCAAAAGAATACTCCATAAAAGGAAAAAAAAGAATCCACAAACTGGACTTTATCAAAAATAAGAACTTTAGCTCTACAAAAGTGAAACTCGCTCAGTCATGTCCAACTCTTTGCAACCCCATGGACTAGACAGCCCATGGAATTCTCCAGGCCAGAACACTGGAGTGGGCAGCCTTTCCCTTCTCCAGGGGATCAAACTCATGTCTCCTGCATTGCAGGCGGATTCTTTACCAGCTGAGCCACAAAGGAAACCCAAGAATACTGGAGTGGGTAGCCTATCCCTTTTCCAGGGGATCTTCCCAACCCAGGAATTGAACTGGGGTCTCCTGCATTGCAGGTGGATTCTTTACCAACTGAGCTCTCAGGGAAACCCTGCTAAGACCCTATTAATAAAATGAACAGACAGGTGATAGACTAGAAGAAGATATTTTCAAATCACATATCTGATAAATAAAAACAATCCAACTAAAGACATGGGTAAAATCTGAAAAGACATTTCACCAAGAACAATTTACAGGTGTCAAATAAACACATGAAGTCAACATCCTTAGCCATTAAGGACACAGAAATTAAAGCCACAATAAGATACGATAATATGCCTATTAAATGGCTAAAATAAAAAATACTGACAACACCAAGTGTAGAAAGAATATGGATCTTTCATACATTTCAGGTATGAACATAAAATGGATCACCCACTTCGGAAAACAGGTTACCAGTTTCTTTATAAAGGTAAACACATATATTTATCATACAATCCTGTATTCACAATCTTATATATCTACCTTAGAGCAGAGATCAGCAAACTCTTTCTAATAGGACAAAAGTAAACTTCTTAGTCATTACATATCATAATGTCTCTGTTGCAGCCATTCAGCATTACAGCACAAAAGCAGTCATAGACAATGCACAAACAAATGGGCATTTTTATGTCCCAGTAAAAAGTTCATTTACCAAAATGGGCAGCTGATTTACAGGATGTAGTTGCCAGTCTCTATTCTAGAGAAACAAAGACATATATCCACACAGAAACCTATGCATGCATGTTTAAAGCAGCTTTGTAATTGCCAAAAAGTGGAAATAACACAAATGTTCTAAAGTCATTAAATGGATAAAGAAACCAGTACAGTCATACAATGGACTAAATAAAAATAAACCAGTGATATTTGCAATAACTTGAATGTATCTCAAGGGCATTATACTCAGTGGGGTGAAACAAGCTAATCTCAAAAGGCTACCTACTGTTTGCTTTTATTAATTAATATTCTCAAAATGTCAAAAGCTCAGTGATGAAGAACAGAAAATAAGATACCATGGGTTACACTGGAGAGTAGAGTATGACTATAAAGGGGTAATACAAAGGAATGAAGAGGTTTCTTTGTGATAATAGAACAGTTTTGTATCCTGACTATGGTAGTGGTTATATGAATCCATCAGTTCAGTTCAGTTCTGTCGCTCAGTCATGTAGACTCTTTACGACCCCAAGAATCGCAGCACGCCAGGCCTCCCTGTCTATCACCAACTCCTGGAGTTCTCTCAGACTCACGTCCATCGAGTCAGTGATGCCATCCAGCCATCTCATCCTCTGTCATCCCCTTCTCCTCCTACCCCCAATCTCTCCCAGCATCAGAGTCTTTTCCAATGAGTCAACTCTTCACATGAGGTGGCCAAAGTACTGGAGTTTCAGCTTCAGCATCATTCTTTCCAAAGAAATCCCAGGGTTGATCTCCTTCAGAATGGACTGGTTGGATCTCCTTGCAGTCCAAGGGACTCTCAAGAGTCTTCTCCAACACCACAGTTCAAAAGCATCAATTCTTCGGCGCTCAGCCTCCTTCACAGTCCAACTCTCACATCCATACATGACCACAGGAAAAACCATAGCCTTGACTAGACGGACCTTTGTTGGCAAAGTAATGTCTCTGCTTTTCAATATGCTATCTAGGTTGGACATAACTTTCCTTCCAAGGAGTAAGCGTCTTTTAATTTCATGCAATAAAATTCATTTAACTATAAACACGAAAAACAAACAAAACAAAACAAAACAAAAAAAAACCACAGAAACACATAAAAAACAAAAAAAAACAAAAAAAATTACTTGTAAACACTAACAAAATCTGTGTAAGGTCTGTAGTTTGGTTAATGATATTGTGCCAATGTCAATTTCCGGCTTTAAATAATATACTATGGCTATATTGTTATCACTGGGAAACCCAGGAGCAAGGTATACTGAATTCTATGTATAATTTTTGAAACTTCTCGTGAGTCTAAAATTATTTCAAAATAAATTTTTAAAGTTAATTGACTGCTAAAAACAAAAATAATTACAATATATTGCAAAGTTTATTACATATATGGAAGTGAAATCACATGACCAAAATAACATAAAGTCCAGGAGAGGAAAAATGGATGTATGGTGTGTGTGTATGTGTGTGTGCATAAAATATATGTTGCTATTAGGAATTTTAAACTATCTGTAAAGTAGTATATCACTTCAAGGTAGACAGTGATAAGGTAAAGATATATGCTATAAATTCTAAGTGAAAGTCACTCAGTCATGTCCAACTCTTTGCGACCCCACCGACTGTATGGTCCATGGAATTCTCTAAGCCAGAATACTGGACTGAGTAGCCTTATCCTTCTCCAGGGGATCTTCCCAACCCAGGGATCGAACCCAGGTCTCCTGCCTTGCAGGCAGATTCTTTACCAGCTGAGCCACAAGGGAAGCCCTATAAAGTTTAAAGCAAACACTAAAATGCATAATGAGTTATAATCCAACCAAAAAGAAGAAACGGTATTATAAAAATATATGTAAGTAGTCTAAAAAAAGACACATTAAGTGAAACAAGGAAATAAAGGTGGAATAAAAAGAGACAGAATATTTTAAAACCGTCATTAATAAGCATATGAAATATAAATACCTTAAACACTCCAATTAAAATCAGAGATTTCCAGACTGGATTAAAAAAGCAAAATCCAACCATATATTTCTTAAAAGAAATATAATTTAAATAAAGATACAACAGGCAAAAGAAGAAGGATGGAAAAAGATATGTCATGCTAACTCCTACCAAAAGAAAGCCGGAAGTATATTTTACATCAAATAATTTTAACAGCTACAGGGCCATTTCAAAATGATAAAAGGGTCAAATCATCACAGGGACATGACAAACCTTAATGTTCTGCACTTTATAATGAAGATTCAAAACACAAGAAGCAAGACCTGATTATGCTTCAAGGTACCTACTATAGGGTTACATTTACGTAAAACTCTAGAAAATGTAAAAATAACCTACCGTGATAGAAAACTCTAAGTGGTTGTCTGAAGACTAATCAGGAGATATGGAGGGGAAGAAAACTATAGAAACTTACAGAAAACTCTGAGTGGTTGTCTGAAGACTAAGCAGGAGATATGGAGGGGAAGAAAACTATAGAACCTTACAGAATACTCTGAGTGGTTGCTGAAGACTAAATCAGGAGATATGGAGGAGAAGGAAAATATAGAACCTTACAGAAAACTCTAAGTGGTTGTCTGAGGACAAATCAGGAGATATGGAGGGGAAGAAAACTATAGAAACTTACAGAAAACTCTGAGTGGTTGTCTGAAGACTAAATCAGGAGATGGGGGAGGAAGATTACAAAGGTATACAAAAAAACTGTGGGACGAATGAGGATGTGTTCACTATCTTGATTGTGATGACTGTTTCTGAGTACATACATATTTTAAAATTTCTCAAAATGTCCACTTCCAATATGTACATTATATCTTAATACAGCCATTTTAAAAATATAACCACAAAAAGATTTATATATGAATGTACATAAGTGCTTTATTCACAATAATCCACAACGGGAAACCACCCATAGACTATTCATCAAAAAGTGGATATGGTATATCCATTCAATGGAATACTATCAAGTAATCAAAAGAAATGAATTGACGAAACACAATACATAATGATGAATCTCAAAAACATTATACTATGTAAATAAAGTTATATGAAAGAGTACATACTGTCCAGTTCCATTTACATGAAATTCTAAAACAAGTAAAGCTAATCTAAAGTGACAAAGAATAGTTTAGTGGCTGTGTTGGAGCCTAGAGAATAAGCAGGATTGAGAAGGAAAGACGGTAGGTTGGGGACTGACTTTAAAGAGGCACAAAGGAACTGCCTAGAGTGATGAAAACTTTGCATCTTACACAGGTACAGTATATTATATGGACATTGCTGCTGCTAAGTCGCTTCAGTCGTGTCCAACTCTGTGTGACCCCATAAACGGCAGCCCACTAGGCTCCTCTGTCCCTGGGATTCTCCAGGCAAGAATACTGAAGTGGGTTGCCACTTCCTTCTCCGATGCATGAAAGTGAAAAGTGAAAGTGAAGTCGCTCAGTCGTTCCTGACTCTTAGCGACGCCATGGACTGCAGCCTACCAGGCTCCTCCGTCCATGGGATTTTCCAGGCAAGAGTACTGGAGTACGGTGCCATAGTACATTACAACTAAATAAAAAAAAAATTTAATTTGCTTTGATAGAGTCCTGATTCCACCCTACCTAACTTACTACCTCCACTTTCCTTAGGAACTTGCTTATGCTTTTAGCAACTGTTTCCTCACATACAAACAGTGACAATGCCAAGGTCACATGATGAAGTGAGAGTCTGTGTTAACTGAAAAGTAATAAGCAAATATTAACATTATTAATACTCAAAAGTTCTCTTGGAGCACAGTTTTCACATGCTACTTCAGACTCTTGTTTTTACTAAACTGTTTTTTTTTTTTTTCTGAAAAATCCTGGAATAATTGAAAAAATTAAAATATAATGACTTTGAGATGTTTCTTATAAAAGAAGAAAACATTTTAAATCAAAGCAGAGCAATATGAAACAAGAAAAAGAGAATAAGTTCTCAAAGACAAAACTGTGTAACTAATAATTTGAAGTCTTTTGTATGGTTTAACTACAAAACATATACTTTGAACAGGATTTCTGCACCATTTACATAACTAATTTAGCTCCCACATTTCAAAAGGTCAAGAATTATAAAGTGTTAAATAAAAAAAAATGGCAGATGTATACAAATACTTTTATCATGGAAATAATACTACAATTTCTTTTTGAGGCATTCAAGCAACACATTTGCAACCCATACTCCCACAAACCTGAAAATCATTACTATTTTTGACAAAGTCCTTGGCAGAGTACCATAACAAATGCTCCAATCCATTTGATTTCAAAGTTTTCCAAACCACAGGGACACATGGCAGTAATACAGGATTTGGGACTGCTGTCTTTAAAAAACAACTTCGACTACTTTGGGATAACTTATTTTACTTCATTTTTATATACCTGAGAAATGTAAGTTAAATGTAGGGAGGTCTGTTGAACTTAGAATGCATTTTCCACTTAAAAAAGAAAAGTTATGACATATAGGAAGATGCAAACTAACCTTACTGTACATACATACCTTACTGTATGTTGCAACATTTTTCAAACAACTGAAACATTATTTGCAATGAAAATACTAGAGAAAGACTCCTGTAACAATAAAAGTGAATCCTTCTAAATGACTGAATGACAGTTCAATCTCTCCTAAACATTAACATGCAGAGATTCCTAACTGTCCCTCAACATCCACCTTCCCTTTTTTTACACAGTAATGAAAACTTCTGGGCATAGGACACAGCTGAAGAGCACAATTCTCAGATTCCTTTGCAGCTAGGTGAAGCCATGTGACTTAGTTTTGGACAATGGGATGCTAGCTAAAGTAGTGCATGCAACACTAGTATGGAGGTCATAAAGAAAATGCTCATGTGCTTTACTTTCTCTTTTGAGGCACATTTCCTGCTGCCTGAAAGGTGAGAATAATTATGACCATGAGATTAAAAACTTCTTTGTAAAAAGGGAAAAGGAACATGATTACAGAAGCTTGAGCTTCCACATCATAAAACTAATATATTAATTCAGACCTGCCTATTTGGATCATTACATCAGAGAAAAGAATCTGCCATGCTATTTAAGTCATCAAATTTTCAGTCTAACTGTATCCAAGGCCAGTAATGGGGGCAAGGGAGAGAAAGGGAAAGAAAATGCAAATTGACTTTATTAAGTTCTTTTTTTTAATTTCAAAATTTTATTCTATATGCAAAATTTAAGATTTTTCTTCTTTTCTAAAAGAGACCTAAAGCCAATTTTCATGTTTATGTTTGTAATGTGTGTGTGTTGATCATTTTTTATGTTCCTTCAAATTTCATGGCTTTCCTTTATTAGGACTATTTTTAGAAACATAAAACTATGGTATGATAGATGACCTGCCATGAATCAAAGAAATCACCTCAAAATTTTATAGTTGAGAAAAAAGATATATAAACAATCTAAATCATGAGACCAAGGTTATTCTTATCAAATAAGACAAATGAGGTCTTTTTCTAAATGGCTCATGAATGAAAACATTTTCTGAAGGAACAAATTATGAAATAGAAAAAAGAAGATATTTTTAATTAAGATGCAGTATTTTCATGATAAAGTATATATTGCAAAATCAGTATGAACTGGGAAAAGCAGAGGGAAAACAATGACACGAAGTACATGAATAATCTCCTGAGTGGGCAACAGTACATATAGTAAGAGATAATGAATTCTGAATGCTTGTACTAGATTATGTTTCATCCAGAACAATCTACAGCCAACTGAAGTGTCCTGGTAATGGGGTAGGGAGAGTCCCAGAAGTTGGCACTGTATAGAAAAAAAGCATTCAACTGGCCGTACAACATTTATCCCAATGAGAATTAAGCTAAAATTAAAAATCCACGTCATATGTAAGGAAAAGTCAATAAGAGCAAAGCAACCTTGTAAAAATAATGGACCCATTCCTTCCCAGAAAACTGTATATAAACATCAACTTACACATTATACATACTAAATATTTCACTGGTTTGGAAATTGACAATTGTTTCACTGATAAAACACAAGGCAATATTTCAAAAAGAACCAGTTCTTCTTTAATATAAAAACTAGTAGTTACTTCCTTTTTAAAAATAGAAAAACAAAGAAAATTTGATACAAAGATGAATTCAAATAAGTCTTATGTGACTTGAATACTCAAAATGTTCAAATTATGCAGTGATCTCCAAAACAGAATTACACATATAAAACTTCCTGAATTTCTGGCAACACTTCAGTTCAGTTCACTTGCTCAGTCGTGTCTGACTTTGCGACCCCATGAAACACAGCACGCCAGGCCTCCCTGTCCATCACCAACTCCCGGAGTTCACTCAGACTCACGTCCATCGAGTCAGTGATGCCATCCAGCCATCTCATCCTCTGTCGTCCCCTTCTCCTCCTGCCCTCAATCCCTCTCAACATCAGAGTCTTTTCGAATGAGTCAACTCTTCGCATGAGGTGGCCAAAGTACTGGAGTTTCAGCTTCAGTATCATTCCTTCCAAACAACAATCAGGGCTGATCTCCTTCAGAATGGACTGGTTGGATCTCCTTGCAGTCCAAGGGACTCTCAAGAGTCTTCAATACCACAGTTTCAAAGCATCCATTCTTTGGCGCTCAGCCTTCTTCATAGTCCAACTCTCACATCCATACATGACCACAGGAAAAACCATAGCCTTGACTAGATGAACCTTTGTTGGTAAAGTAATGTCTCTGCTTTTGAATATGCTATCTAGGTTGGTCATAACTTTCCTTCCAAGGAGTAAGCATCTTTTAATTTCATGACTGCAGTTACTATCTGCAGTGATTTTGGAGCCCCCCCAAAAAAAGTCTGACACAGTTTCCACTGTTTCCCCACCTATTTCCCATGAAGTGATGGGACCAGATGCCATGATCTTCGTTTTCTGAATGTTGAGCTTTAAGCCAACTTTTTCACTCTCCACCTTCACTTTCATCAAGAGGCTTTTTAGTTCCTCTTCATTTTCTGCCATAAGGGTGGTGTCATCTGCATATCTGAGGTTATTGATATTTCTTCCGGCAATCTTGATTCCAGCTTGTGCTTCTTCCAGGCCAGCGTTTCTCATGATGTACTCTGCACATCAGTTGAATAAGCAGGGTGACAATATACAGCCTTGACGTACTCCGTTTCCTATTTGGAACCAGTCTGTTGTTCCATGTCTAGTTCTAACCGTTGCTTCCTGACCTGCATACAGATTTCTCAAAAGGCAGATCAGGTGGTCTGGTATTCCCATCTCTTGAAGAATTTTCCACAGTTTATTGTGATCCACACAGTCAAAGGCTTTGGCATAGTCAATAAAGCAGAAACAGATGTTTTTCTGGAACTCTCTTGCTTTTTTGATCATCCAGTGGATGTTGGCAATTTGATCTCTGGTTCCTCTGCCTTTTCTAAAACCAGCTTGAACATCAGGAAGTTCACGGTTCACATATTGCTGAAGCCTGGCTTGGAGAATTTTGAGCATTACTTTACTAGCATGTGAGATGAGTGCAATTGTGCGGTAGTTTGAGCATTCTTTGGCTTTGCCTTTCTTAGGGATTGGAATGAAAACTGACCCTTTCCAATCCTGTGGCCACTGCTGAGTTTTCCAAATTTGCTGGCATATTGAGTGCAGCACTTTCACAGCATCATCTTTCAGGATTTGGAATAGCTCAACTGGAATTCCATCACCTCCACTACCTTTGTTCGTAGTGATGCTTTCTAAGGCCTACTTGACTTCACATTCCAAGATGCCTGGCTCTAGGTGAGTGATCACACCATTGTGATTATCTGGGTCATGAAGATCTTTTTTGTACAGTTCTTCTGTGTGTTTTTGCCACCTCTTCTTAATATCTTCTGCTTCTGTTAGGTCCATACCATTTCTGTCCTTTATCGAGCCCATCTTTGCATGAAATGTTCCCTTGGTATCTCTAATATTCTTGAAGATATCTCTAGTCTTTCCCATTCTGTTGTTTTCCTCTATTTCTTTGCATTGATTGCTGAAGAAGGCTTTCTTATCTCTTCTTGCTATTCTTTGGAACTCTGCATTCAGATGCTTATCTTTCCTTTTCTCTGTTGCCTTTCTCTCCTCTTCTTTTCACAGCTATTTGTAAGGGCTCCCCAGACAGCCATTTTGCTTTTTCGCATTTCTTTTCCTCAGGGTGGTCTTGCTCCCTGTCTCCTGTACAATGTCATGAACCTCATTCCATAGTTCATCAGGCACTCTATCTATCAGATCTAGGCCCTTAAATCTATTTTCACTTCCACTGTATAATCATAAGGGATTTGATTTAGGTCATACCTGAATGGTCTAGTGATTTTCTCCAGTTTCTTCAATTTAAGTCTGAATTTGGCAATAAGGAGTTTATGGTCTGAGCCACAGTCAGCTCCTGGTCTTGTTTTTGCTGACTGTATACAGCTTCTCCATCTTTGGCTGCAAAGAATATAATTCTGTGTTGACCATCTGGTGATGTCCATGTATAGAGTCTTCTCTTGTGTTGTTGGAAGAGGGTGTTTGTTATGACCAGCACATTTTCTTGGCAAAATGCTATTAGTCTTTGCCCTGCATTCCATATTCCAAGGCCAAATTTGCCTGTTACTCCAGGTGTTTCTTGACTTCCTACTTTTGCATTCCAGTTCCCTATAATGAAAAGGACATCTTTTTTGGGTGTTAGTTCTAAAAGGTTTTGTAGGTCTTCATAGAACCATTCAACTTCAGCTTCTTCAGCGTTACTGGTTGGGGCATAGACTTGGATTTCTGTGATATTGAATGGTTTGCCTTGGAAATGAACAGAGATCATTCTGTCGTCTTTGAGATTGCATCCAAGTACTGCATTTTGGACTGTTTTGTTGACTATGATGGCTACTCCATTTCTCCTGAGGGATTCCTGCCCGCAGTAGTAGATATAATGGTCATCTGAGTTAAATTCACCCATTCCAGTCCATTTCAGTTCGCTGATTCCTAGAATGTCGACATTCACTCTTGCCATCTCCTGTTTGACCACTTCCAATTTGCCTTGATTCATGGACCTGACATTCCAGGTTCTTATGCAATATTGCTCTTTACAGCATCAAACCTTGCTTCTATCACCAGTCACATCCACAGTTGGGTATTCTTTTTGCTTTGGCTCCATCCCTTCATTCTTTCTGGAGTCATTTCTCCACCGATCTCCAGTAGCATATTGGGCACTACTGACCTGGGGAGTTCCTCTTTCAGTATCCTATCATTTTGCCTTTTCATACTGTTCATGGGGTTCTCAAGGCAAGAATACTGAAGTGGTTTGCCATTCCCTTCTCCAGTGGACCACATTCTGTCAGATCTCTCCACCATGACCCTCCCATCTTGGGTTACCACAGAGGCATGGCTTAGTTTCATTGAGTTAGACAAGGCTGTGGTCCTAGTGTGATTCGATTGACTAGTTTTCTGTGAGTATGGTTTCAGTGTGTCTGCCCTCTGATGCCCTCTTG
Source organism: Bos taurus (assembly GCF_002263795.3). Taxonomy (NCBI): domain Eukaryota; kingdom Metazoa; phylum Chordata; class Mammalia; order Artiodactyla; family Bovidae; genus Bos; species Bos taurus. The sequence goes on along the minus strand of NC_037334.1, from coordinate 83,004,732 downwards.
CAACACCTACCGTCTTACTTGGGTTTCCCTTACCTTGGGCGTGGGGTATCTCTTCACAGCTGCTCCAGCAAAGTGCAGCCACTGCTCCTTACCTTGGAGGAGGGGTATCTCCTCACCACAGCCCTTCCTGACCGTGAACGTTGGATAGCTCCTCTAGGTCCTCCAGCGCCCGCGCAGCCACAGCTCCATTTGTTGAATTTACGGCAATAAATGCCGCCAAATCCTGACTCTACTAGGTATGAAACTAGTAGCAAATGTACTTAGAACTCACAGAATATTCTTTGGGAGAGTAACCTGATGTCAACAACAGAATTCACTATAAGGTTTTGAGTTGAATCTATGTTCATTCTTATCTTGTAAGTATAGGAGGTTATTTTTGGCAACAATCAGATGTCTGTGTCATCAAGGAAAGGACTGCAAATACCTTGTACATATTTAGGTCATCTAAAGCAAAATCAGCTTTAAAAAGTATTCTGCCATGTTTCCAATCATCTGCATATTTTTGACACCAAATGAATTTACAAGATACTGTCACCCTGAAATTCAATCCACAGAAGCACATCCTAGAGTACAACAAGATTCCCATGGGAGTTTGGCCAAATAAACTTGTGATTTTCATCTGCATCCATGAAGCTGACTGCAGAACCTCATACTCAAAGTTTTACCTCATTCAGACATATCCAAAAATATCTCTCAAGTAAGTCAAGTCAAAAACTCCTCCTCGTCAAACTGTTCTGAGGAGTAGCCTTTTTTTTTTTTTTTCTCATAGGCAAATTAATAAATAATGAGGTAGGGCAACCCACTCCAGTCCTCTTGCCCGGAAAATCCCATGGACGGAGGAGCCTGGTAGGCTGCCATCTATGGGATCGCACAGAGTTGGAGAGGACTGAAGCGACTTAGCAGCAGCAGCAGCTATCTAAGCTGCACCATAGTGCTTCAGAGCATGAGCATTCGGCAACCTACACTCTTCTGCATTACTAAGAATTTCTTACTCTGTTTCTACTTTTTTAAGAAAACCTGTTGAAAAGTTAGTGTTTCAAGGCTTTGGCTCTGATAAAGTTGATTAATTTGGGGGTAGTACACAAACTATCTTTCAGGATTATTGTCACAGTTTTTGAGTCTGACACATGCTAAGCCAGTTGTACAAGACTTAAGTCACGATGACTTTCTTCACATAGGCACCAAGATCAGACGTATCGCCAAGCACGAGAAATACTCCATCCATGCACAACGGACCAAATCTTCCTTTTCATCATGTCAAAGATACTAAAACCCTTTCAAGTACCAAAAGGTACTTCTCACACTCTTAATTTGTTATGCATTAGTGTACACAAAACAGTTGAAAACCAGAAACTGCATGAAATAATGTTAATCATTACATACAAATGTTTTTCTAATGGGAAAAGGCATTACTCCCAATTTGACAATGATCTGCTTCAAAATATTAGAAGAAACAGTCAGCAGTCCTATAGTATATAACATCACTTGATTGTATTTAAGCCACAGGAAAGAACATTTTGTGACAAATAATGAAATTTTACTAGACATTTCAAACATTACTTACCCTATTTTAAACTATCATTTTTAAGGACCTCAACATATTGAAATTTACATAAATTGGCAGTTAAGTACAATAAGTATATATTTTCTAAATAGAAATAATTACTAAAGCCAGGCTCTCTGCATTATTCTATATAGGATAATATGTATTTCAAAGTAATGATTCCATCTGTTGCTTCAAATGTTTCTCTAATTGGTGAAATCCCTTTAATCATTCTGAATTAAAGAGTTTTTTAAAAAGAATTTTTTAAACTCAGCTTAGTTCCAGTACAAACTGTCAATAACTGTCTTTAAAATTAATGTAGTAAAGATGTCCCTCTTTTTCTTCTACTATAGATCTAATATCTGATTGATAAACGACTGACAAAAAACAAATAATTCAACCTCTAGTTATACTAAAATGAATTAAGATATACAAACAGTAAGTAGTACACTTCTCATAAATAAACTTTCATTTGAACTGATGTATAAATCAAACAGAACAAATAGCAGATTCCTTGTCTGCACAGCTTGCAAGCTTTTGAAAAGGTTGGGTTGAAAGTTATTTCCTTCTATTTTAATACTTCTAATTTTGAAAATGTAAATAAAATACCTTAATTTATAAACATATATCTTACTCCACCTAACTATATCATTTTTTAATTGCAAGTACATTTTAATAAAGAAGAAAACAGGTCATAATTTTAAATATTCAAAGAAAAATATATTATTTTCTTTCTCTAAAATCAGTATTTCCCCAAATTCATTTCAATAAGCCTGTCTCATGATCTAAAACGTCTGACGCCATTTTTCAAAACTTCTCATTCATGTAATTATCTTAATACAACTTAGTTTTAAAACACTAAAAATGAAATATACTTTACAATGATTATTTTTCACAATTCATGAATGTAAAGCATTTAATGACTAACTTTGAAGCATTTTCCAAGTACTTTTCAAACTTTTGTTTCTGAGGTGTTTTGGGAATAATATGCTAGTTACTTAAATAATTTCTCCATAAGTACTCTCTGACATTTTACCACTTATAACATTATGGAAAGATTTACTTACTGAAACATCTTTCAAGTTTTTCTCAAAGGAGAAGTAATGAGACTCTTTAGAAAAATTAAACTTGTATGTGTCAGTTGGTCCTGCTCCTGACACCAATGCTTTTCTCAGTTCATCAACATATTTCTCTTTTTCCATTGCCATGTCATCAGCTTCTTGGGAAATGTCTGATTCACAAACTGTGAGAAAGAGTAATAAAAAGTCTTATTTGAAAATAAACTTCTAAACATAAGAAAAGATATATTTACCTGTTGCTACTAATTTATTATTAAGCAACATAAATTTAAACAAAAATAAAATCAATGCCCACACCATACATTTTTAAGTCAAATTATACCTCTTAACTGAACTAGCAATTTTTGATAAATACATTTACTCTCAAATCTCATTAGACTCCTTGCATTCTTTCTCTGTCCTCAGATGAAATACATAGATTATAAATTACCACAGAAACAACCATCTTGTGTACCTGCTCCAAGGTCATAGCAGAAGAAAGCATTTTCTATAATGATTAATAAACTCAGTATTTTAAAACATCCTTCTTCCTTGACTCAATTATTAAAGAGATTAAAAAGTCTATAGTCTATTTCTCACTCACATCAGTTCACTTCAGTTCAGTCACTCAGTCGTGTCCGACTCTTTGCGACCCCATGAATCGCAGCATGCCAGGCCTCCCTGTCCATCACCAACTCCCGGAGTTCACTCAGACTCACGTCCATCGAGTCAGTGATGCCATCCAGCCATCTCATCCTCTGTCGTCCCCTTCTCCTCCTGCCCTCAATCCCTCCCAGCATCAGAGTCTTTTCCAATGAGTCAAGTCTTCGCGTGAGGTGGCCAAAGTACTGGAGTTTCAGCTTCAGCATCATTCCTTCCAAAGAAATCCCAGGGCTGATCTCCTTCAGAATGGACTGGTTGGATCTCCTTGCAGTCCAAGGGACTCTCAAGAGTCTTCTCCAACACCACAGTTCAAAAGCATCAATTCTTCAGTGCTCAGCTTTCTTCACAGTCCAACTCTCACATCCATACATGACCACAGGAAAAACCATAGCCTTGACTAGACGGACCTTTGTTGGCAAAGTAATGTCTCTGCTTTTGAATACAGGTAGAGTCAAAGTAAAGTAAAAATGGAGTTCATTCTCATCTCATTATGTCCCAACAATAAAAACAGTAGATGAAGAGAGTCTTACTACTTAGAGGAAAGAAAGGGAAGGGAATTAATATTTATTGACTCCTCTATGGCATACATTATATTACATATCTGGCTATCAGTTATCTCATTTAGGTATATTTAAAGCTGATGTTTTACTCATCCATAGTGATTTTTACTTCAACGATTATATGTCCAAATTTCAGATCATTTTTTCTTTTTCATAAAATCCTGTTCTGGCCTTCTTTTCAATATTTGAACATATATTGGACTGCAAGGAGATCCAACCAGTCCATTCTAAAGGAGATCAGCCCTGGGATTTCTTTGGAAGGAATGATGCTGAAGCTGAAACTCCAGTACTTTGGCCACCTCACGCGAAGACTTGACTCATTGGGAAAGACTCTGATGCTGGGAGGGATTGGGGGCAGGAGGAGAAGGGGACGACAGAGGATGAGATGGCTGGATGGCATCACTGACTCGATGGACGTGAGTTTCAGTGAACTCCGGGAGTTGGTGATGGACAGGGAGGCCTGGCGTGCTGCAATTCATGGGGTCGCAAAGAGTCAGACACGACTCAGCAACCGATCTGATCTGATCTGATATATATATATGACATTTTACATTTCATTCAGATCAGTTTCTATGCATGGTTCCTAAAGTATTAATTCCATTTCTTCTAGCTGCTGATACATTCTCATTCTCCTTTTTTTTTCCTTCTGTGCTTTGTGAAGTCTGAACATGGCTCTCCTAAGCCAAAGTATCAAGTGATCTGGCAAACAGAGGTAGCCATAAACAAAGGTTGCTGGTTGGTCTTTCCTGGAGTCCTTACAGGTTTCACCAGTTCTGCATCAGTTTTGGAAGTTAATTTCTTCACTCAGTTTTTACACTTGTGGCAAATTTTAGAGAGTTCAAATTTAAGCCCACCACCCCTCACACATACATAACACAGACAGGATTCTGATTTCTGCTAGGACTTTTAATTTACTCATTACAATTAAATGAGCTAATGAGCCCTTACTGACTACTCTGAGTCTATGCTACATCTCTAAGCCAGGGTAGTTTTTTGTTTGTTATTTGTTGCTTAAAGATTTTATTAATAGGATCAATTCCAGGTTACTTTATCTTTACAGTTCAGCTCCAATTCCTAAAAGGCCTGCAGTCTCAACAAGCCCTTCCTCTCAGGTATTACAACCACAGTCATTAGATGCGTATCTATTCAGAAGTCCATGAGCTTAGTTCTTTAGCTCTCATTAACTCTTTTGGTTTTCAGATATGTCTTCACACTTGACACCTGGGGATTCTCTTTCTAAAGACTGTGATGTGTCTGTTTATTGCCTTTTAAAATTACAATATTTAATATAATATTTATTTGGAATGTATGTGGGGTTGGGTCCCCATGTCAACTCGAGATCACAATGATGAAAGTCCCATATAGTTCTACAGTGTTTTTTTTTTTTTTTTTTAAGGTTACATTTATCTATTTTGGGGCTTCCCTGGTGGCTCAGCTGGTAAAGAATCCACCTGCAATGCAGGAGACCTGGGTTCGATCACTGGGTTGGGAAGATCCCCCGGAGAAGGGAAAGGCTATCCACTCCAGTAGTCTGGCCTGGAGAATTCCATGGACTGAAGAGTCCACAGGGCTGAAAGAGTCAGACACGACTGAGCAACTTTTACTTTATCTATTTTATTCCTTACAACAATGAAAGACAGATATTCTCATTTTACAAATGATAAAAGTAAAACTCAAGAGAGATCAGGTAATGAATGGTCAAGGACCATGAAGAAGGTAAGTGATAAAACTGGGATTCATACTTATATCTCTCTGGTTGTTCTGGTTTGAGGTGAAACAGATATGGGACATTAGATAAACTATTTACTCCCATAATATTAAAAATTAACACATTAGTATGAAATAGTATAAAAACAATAAAATCTTGATTAAAGAATCCTTTAAAATATAGCAGCTTTCCATAACTTTGGTCCATGTGCCATCAACTGTCTAGAAGCCCCATGATGGGCAATGAGGAAGAGAGTCTGGGAATGCATCCATGTATCTTTTATAATGAGTTTTTGATAAGTTCTGATATTGAAATCTAAGTTTAAACGCAGTCTCTGAAAAAAGGTAAGAATAAAAATATTCTTGTGGAATTTTACAGCTTCTAAATACTTCGACATATTTTTTTCTCCCTCTAAAGCATTGCACATTTAAGATCACCAATATCAAATCTATTGATTTTTCAAATACTCTATTAGCTCTTCTGAAAAAACATATAAGAAGACAAATGCTTTTTATCTGAGGAATAATTTCATATTTTCTGTTTGGATTGCTTTGAAAAGTATAAGTACCTACAGAAAGATATTATTGATATTTCACAGAGAAATAGAAAATAATCTATAGAAACTATCTTGACTGTAACTATAGAAAAACTTAAGAAAACACACACACACACACAAAAAGATAAAATGAACATATTTAGAAAACAAAAAGAGACTCAACAGACTTCAAAAACAGATTTATAGTTACCAAACAGGAAAGGTGGGGAATGGGAGAGGGATAAAATAGGAGTTTGAGATTAACATATACATACTGCTGCTGCTCCTAAGTCACTTCAGTCATGTTCGACTCTCTGTGACCCCACAGACAGCAGCCCACCAGGCTCCCCTGTCCCTGGGATCCTCCAGGCAAGAACACTGGAGTGGGTTGCCATTTCCTTCTCCAATGCATGAAAGTGAAAAGTGAAAGTGAAGTCGCTCAGTCGCGTCCAACTCTTAGCGACCCCATGGACTGCAGCCTACCAGGCTCCTCCATCCATGGGATTTTCCAGGCAAGAGTACTGGAGTGAGGTGTCATTGCCTTCTCTGACATATACACACTACTACATATAAAATAGCTAACCAACCAACAAGGCTCTACTGTATAATACTTGGAACTCTACTCAATATCCTGTAATAACCTACATGGGAAAAGAATCTGAAAAAAAAATGTATATATGTATATGCATAACAATCACTTTTCTGTATAACTGAAACTAATATAACACTGCAAATCAACTATATTCCAATATAAAACAAAAATTAAATTAAAATATAATAAAGTATGTCTACTGATACACCATCTAATAAAAAGTATTTTAAATTTCATTACAATCAAAAGATAGTTTCCTGAAAACATTTAATGGAATATATTGATTCAATCCATTTATTGAACCCGCCTGCATTGTAGGAGACGCAGGAGACAAAGGTTGAATCCCTGGGTTGGGACGATTTCCTGAAGAAAGAAATGGCAACCCACTCCAGTGTTCTTGCCTGGAAAATCCCAGGGTTAGAGGCGCCTGGCAGGCTACAGTTCATAGGGTCACAAAGAGTGGGATACAACTTAGCAAGTAAACAACAAGTAAATTCTGAAACTGCTTAATGAGCATCTATTATGTGCCCGGCACTATTCTAGGCACCAGGGATAACAACCATTAGACAGAGAAAAATGCCAGCCTTATGGAGCCTTGATTCAAGTGCTGACATCTTAGATATCTTTTCAGATATCCTTTTAGATACTATCTTAGCTACGCCCATATGTTACTCCATCTATGAATCCTGCATTGGTTAGTGTTATGAAATATTTCCTGAGAAGAAGAAAACATATGAAAGAAAATTATTTATATCTGCACGTCTCCTTTAAAAAACATGTTTTTAAAACAAGGTAACAGTTTAAGAAAAAAAATTTACTTGAACATTTCCTGTAATAGTCCATGTGAAATTCTGACTGCCTATTTAGAACTTCAATCCTAGAAAAACAATTGGGTCACCAGTTTTGAATTTTGTGCTGGAGGAAGCACAGCTGTAAGCACTCAATGCTCCTTTTAAAAACTTCAGCGACTGGGGATAAAAGCCATGGAAATAATAAAATTCAGTAAGGATACAGATGAACGACGTAATATGGCAAGAAAGTGAGCAGGCCAACAAAAAATAAGGAATTGTTTTCAGGCAGGTAGGATAAAAGAAAGAATCACTTCAACAATATCTGTACGTAGGTGAAGATGAAAATAAGGAAAGAGGGTTCTTTACTTTGGATTCTAATGTAGAATGAACTGAAGGACTATATATTCTAAGTTTGTGTCAGAGCTGAGAAGATACAGACTTACTAAGTCATCACATCATGGACCCACTTCACTACTCTTCATTCATTAAAAATCCTTTTTATACTGAGCTCTGTAACATAATTTCCATAGAGGTCACCAAATATATCAGTGTTTATAACAAATATAAGCAGATATAATTATTTCATAATAAAGTCATTAATAAAGTTTAGTTCATTCTTCAGTGAAATTTACTCCAAGATGAGCGATATAAGTTTTTTACTGCTGACTAATTCTTATGAAAGTCAAATAACAGTTATCGATCATTAACCCACTTTGTGATTTAACCCTGTGATATAAACTTCTATAATGTTCAAGTGATGATAGACCACATGATAATTAGACCCCAAACATTCATTAGATAAAACATTGCTAATGGAAAAGAAATCACGGAGTTTAGTGTGTGGGAGATTAAAAGAAACCCCACATCCTTTTAATTTCACTCAAATGAAAAGAGAAAAAAAAATTACCCAAATTGAAGGTTGCAGAAATCAAAAAATTGTACAAAAAACAGGATGAGGTATAGGAAGGAAATTCATTTTCATGTTTCAATTATTTAATTGTTTCAATGTTCTTAATCATCTTATTGTCTATCTGTAAAGTGCCAAACCAAATTACATTTATGTATAAGCTTTAACTAAACATGGAAACAATGTTATGCTACTTAGTTACATATTTTATAATTAAAATTCACTCAAGAAAATAAAAGTGAACAATAAAGGGTATTAAACATTTGAGAAACTGAAAACTTCAACATCTTTGTAAACAAATGGCCATCTTCCAGTGCACTGTAAAATTTTCTGTTTGAAAGCTTGTTCAGTACAGGAAGCCAAAATCTTAACAATCTATTTGCCATGAAGTGATGGGACCAGATGCCATGATCTTATTTTCTGAATGTTGAGTTGTTTTTCTTTAATGTCTATTAGCAGAGTTATAAGAAAATATTGTTCAATAAAATCCAAATAGATAATATAGTTGTCAAGGTGACAATTGTTTAAAAGCTTTAAAAAGAGAGAAAACAATGTTTCCACAGACACAGGGTAACCTTAAAAAAAGATTTTTCTTCCTGAAAGTGTTTTGTTCAGCTGGAGGGAGAAGAAATAAAAGGAAACATGAAAGCCAGTGAAAGAAAAACATGAGCATGGAAGACCATCATTAATCTTCAATTCAAATTATATAAAAGGCATTAATAGCAATTCTATTCAGAGATTCGGGGTGAATAAGTGAGCTAATTGCACAATGATTCTGCATGGGGATGACCCTAGAAATACGGGTTGCCACTGCCAAGTCGCTTCAGTTGTGCCTGACTGTGCAACCCCAGAGACAGCAGCCCACCAGGCTCCCCCGTCCCTGGGATTCTCTAGGCAAGAACACTGGAGTGGGTTGCCATTGCCTTCTCCGAATGTTGAGTTTTAAGCCAACTTTTTCACTCTCCTCTTTTACTTTCATCAAGAGACTCTTTACTCTTTAGTTCTTCTTGCTTTCTGCCATAACAGTGGTGTCATCTGCATATCTGAGGTTATTGGTATTTCTCCCAGCAATCTTGACTCCAGCTTGTGCTTCATCCAGCCCAGCAAGTTAGCATGATGTACTCTGCATATAAGTTAAATAAGCAGGGTGACAATATACAGCCTTGACGTAACCTTTCCCAATTTGGAACCAATCTATTGTTCCATGTCCAGTTCTAACTGTTGCTTCTTGACCTGTACACAGATTACTCAGGAAGCAGATAGTTCAGTTCAGTTCAGTCGCCCAGTCGTGTCCAACTCTTTATGACCCCATGAAACGCAGCACGCCAGGCCTCCCTGTCCATCACCAACTCCCAGAGTTCACCAAACTCATGTCCATCAAGTCAGTGATGCCATCCAGCCATCTCATCCTCTGTCGTCCCCTTCTCCTCCTGCCCCCAATCCCTCCCAGCATCAGAGTCTTTTCCAATGAGTCAACTCTTCACATGAGGTGGCCAAAGTACTGGAGTTTCAGCTTTAGCATCATTCCTTCCAAAGAAATCCCAGGGCTGATCTCCTTCAGAATGGACTGGTTGGATCTCCTTGCAGTCCAAGGGACTCTCAAGAGTCTTCTCCAACACCACAGTTCCAAAGCATCAATTCTTCAGCGCTCAGCCTTCTTCACAGTCCAACTCTCACATCCATACATGACCACATAGCCTTGACTAGACGAACCTTTGTTGGCAAAGTAATGTCTCTGCTTTTGAATATGCTCTCTAGGTTGGTCATAACTTTCCTTCCAAGGAGTAAGCGTCTTTTAATTTCATGGCTGCAGTCACCATCTGCAGTGATTTTGGAGCCCAAAAATAAATTCTCTCACTGTTTCCACTGTTTCCCCATCTATTTGCCATGAAGTGATGGGACCAGATGCCATGATCTTCGTTTTCTGAATGTTGAGCTTTAAGCCAACTTCTTCACTCTCCACTTTCACTTTCATCAAGAGGCTTTTTTAGTTTCTCTTTACTTTCTGCCATAAGGGTGGTGTCATCTGCATATCTGAGGTTATTGATATTTCTTCCGGCAATCTGGATTCCAGCTTGTGCTTCTTCCAGTCCAGCGTTTCTCATGATGTACTCTGCATATCAGTTAAATAAGCAGGGTGACAATATACAGCCTTGACCTACTCCTTTTCCTATTTGGAACCAGTCTACTGTTCCATGTCTAATTCTAACTGTTGCTTCCTGACCTGCATACAGATTTCTCAAAAGGCAGATCAGGTGGTCTGGTATTCCCATCTCTTTCAGAATTTTCCAGTTTATTGTGATCCACACAGTCAAAGGCTTTGGCATAGTCAATAAAGCAGAAATACATGTTTTTCTGGAACTCTCTTGCTTTTTCCATGATCCAGCGGATGTTGGCAATTTGATCTCTGGTTCCTCTGCCTTTTCTAAAACCAGCGTGAACATCAGGAAGTTCATGGTTCACATATTCCTGATGCCTGGCTTGGAGGATTTTGAGCATTACTTTACTAGCATGTGAGATGAGTGCAATTGTGCTGTAGTTTGAGCATTCTTTGGCATTGCCTTTCTTTGGGATTGGAATGAAAACTGACCTTTTCCAGTCCTGTGGCCACTGCTGAGTTTTCCAAAGTTGCAGGCGTATTGAGTGCAGCACTTTCGTGCACTGCTATTCTCATCTCTTTAAGAATTTCCCACAGTTTGTTGTGATCCACATAGTCAAAGGCTTGGTGTGGAAAATAAAGCAGAAGTACATGTTTTTCTGAAAATCTCTTGCTTTTCCAATGATGCAACCGATGTTGGCAATTTGATCTGTGGCTCCTCTCAAAATTCAGCTTGATCATCTGGAAGTTCACGGTTCATGTAGTATTGAAGCCTGGCTTGAAGAATTTTGAGCATTACTTTGCTAGCGTGTGAGATGAGTGCAATTGAGAAGTAGTTTGAACATCCTTTGGCATTGTCTGTCTTTGGAATTGGAATGAAAACTGACTTTTTCCAGTCCTGTGGCCACTGCTGAGTTTTCCAAATTTGCTGGCATATTGAGTGCAGCACTTTCACAGCATCATCTTTTAGGATTTGAAATAACTCAACTGGTATTCCATCACTTTCACTAGTTTTGCTCATAGTAATGCTTCCTAAGGCCCACTTGACTTCACATTCTAGGATATCTGGCTCTAGGTGAGTTATCACACCATCGTGGCTATCTGGGTCATGAAGATCTTTTGTGTATAGTTCTTCTTAATATCTTCTGCTTCTGTTAGGTTCATACCATTTCTGTCCTTTACTGTGCCCATCTTTGCACAAAATGTTCCCTTGGTATATCTAATTTTCTTAAAGAGATCTCTAGTCTTTCCCATTCTGTTGTCTTCCTCTATTTCTTTGCACTGATCACTGAAGAAGTCTTTCTTATCTCTCCTTGCTATTCTTTGGAACTCTGCATTCAAATAGGTGTATCTTTCCTTTTCTCCTTTGGCTTTCACTTCTCTTCTTTTCACAGCTATTTGTAAGGCCTCCTCAGACAACCCTTTTGCCTTTTTGCATTTCTTCTTCTTGGGGATGGTCTTGATCACTGCCTCCTGTACAATGTCATGAACCTCCATCCATATTTCTTCAGGTTCTCTATCAGATCTAATCCCTTGAATCTATATGTCATTTCCACTGTACAGTCAAAAGGGATTTGATTTAGGTCATACCTGAATGGTCTAATGGTTTTCCCCACTTTCTTAAGTGGGGAAATTTAAGTCTAAATCTGGCAATAAGGAGTTCATGATCTGAGGCACAGTCAGCTCCCAGTCTTGTTTTTCCTGACTGTATAGAGCTTCTCCATCTTTGGCTGCAAAGAACATAAACAAGCTGATTTTGGTATTGACCGTCTGGTGATGTCCATGTGTAGAGTCTTCTCTTGTGTTGTTGGAAGAGGATGTTTGATATGACCAGTGTGTTCTCTTGGCAAAACTCTGTTAGCCTTTGTCCTGCTTCATTCTGTACTCCAAGGCCAACTTTGCCTGTTACTCCAGGTATCTCTTGACTTCCTACTTTTGCATGCCAGCCCCCTATAAAGAAAAGGATATCTTTTTCAGATGTTAGTTCTAGAAGGTCTTGTAGGTCTTCATAGAACTGTTCAACTTCAGCTTCTTCAGCTTTACTGGTTGAGAATAGACTTGGATTACTGTGTTACTGAATGGTTTGCCTTGGAAACAAACAGATCATTCTTTCATTTTTGAGATTGCACCCAAGTACTGCATTTCAGACTCTTTTATTGACTATGAGGGCTACTCCATTTCTTCTAAGGGATTCCGGCCCACAGTAGTAGGTATAATGGTCATCTGAGTTAAATTCACCCGTTCAATTTTATTTCACTGATTCCTAAAATGTCAACGTTCACTCTTGCCATTTCCTGTTTGACCACTTGTAATTTACTTTCTTAGACCTAACATTCCAGGTTTCTATGCAATATTGTTCTTTACAGCATCGTACTTTACTTCCATCACCAGTCACATCCACGACTGGGTGTTGTTTTTGCTTTGGCTCCATCCCTTCATTATTTCTGGAGTTTTTTCTCCACTCTTCTCCAGTAGCATATTGGGCACCTATCGACCTGGGGAGTTCATCTTTTGGTGTCATATCTTTTTGCTTTTGTTCATGGGATTCTCAAAGCAAGAATGCTGAAGTGGTTTGCCATTCCCTTTTCCAGAGCACCATGTTTTGTCAGAACTCTCCACCACGCCCTGTCCGTCTTGGATGTTCCTAAATGGCATGGCTCATAGTTTCAATGAGTTAGACAAGGCTGTGGTTTATGTGATCAGTTTGATCAGTTTTCTGTGGTTGTGGCTTCCATTCTGTCTGCCCTTCCTCTGAGAGATAAGGATAAGAGGCTTATGGAATCTTCCTGATGGGAGAGACTGACTGTGGGGAAAACTGGGTCTTGCTTTAATGGGTGAGGCCAAGATCAGTAAATATTTAATCCAGTTATTACCAAAGACAAAAAAAATCAAAAGTCTATTTCATAAAATAATAGCCAAAAACCCACATAGGGGTTTGAAACATGGTTTACAAAATTTTACACTATTATTAACAGTTCTGTTTCATTTTGTTACAAATGTAGTATATGTTCACTGGAAATTATTCAAACAATAATATGAAATAAAAAGAAAACAACCACCACTTCACTTTCCTAAGCTTTGGCCTAGCCAATTCACCTTCCTGTTCCCTTCAGTATTTCCTTGGCGTGCTAAGAAATGATACATATAAAAAATACTATTTTATATGTTTTATATAGAGAAATAATTTTTTTAATTTTATTTTATTTTTAAACTTTACATAATTGTATTAGTTTTGCCAAATATCAAAATGAATCCGCCACAGGTATACATGTGTTCCCCATCCTGAACTCTCCTCCCTCCTCCCTCCCCCCTCCCCATACCATCCCTCTGGGTTGTCCCAGTGCTCTAGCCCCAAGCATCCAGTATCGTGCATCGAACCTGGACTGGCATCTCGTTTCATACATGATATTTTACATGTTTCAATGCCATTCTCCCAAATCTTCCCACCCTCTCCCTCTCCCATAGAGTCCATAAGACTGTTCTATACATCAGTGTCTCTTTTGCTGTCTCGTACACAAGGTTATTGTTACCATCTTTCTAAATTCCATATATATGCGTTAGTATACTGTGTTGGTGTTTTTCCTTCTGGCTTACTTCACTCTGTATAATAGGCTCCAGTTTCATCCACCTCATTAGAACTGATTCAAATGTTTTCTTTTTAATGGCTGAGTAATACTCCATTGTGTATATGTACCATAGCTTTCTTATCCATTCATCTGCTGATGGACGTCTAGGTTGCTTCCATGTCCTGGCTATTATAAACAGTGCTGCGATGAACACTGGGGTACACGTGTCTCTTTCCCTTCTGGTTTCCTCAGTGTGTATGCCCAGCAGTGGGATTGCTGGATCATAAGGCAGTTCTATTTCCAGTTTTTTAAGGAATCTCCACACTGTTCTCCAGAAATAATTTTTAAAACTCTGATCAAGTACTATGACTCAAAAGGGTATTTTTCCTCATTTCTATTAATGTCATTTATAGAAAACAGCATTAATATTACAAATCTACATGTAAATTTGACAGCAATAACAAGTAAATGTTAATTTTAACCAATATCAATTAAATATTTAATTTGAAGTATCACTAAGGACTGAAATACAGCATATTACATTAATTTTTCTTTAAAAATTCACTTTTAATATTACCTGTCCCAGTCCATGCTGACTGCCCATCAGTAAGTGTAATAACAAAACCAGATCCTAGTGTTTTCTCCCAAGCAACTTGTAGAAAATGAATTATATCAGGTTCGGAAGCAAGACAGACTCTGCTTACTTTTCTTTCCATTTCTGATCACCTGTCATAAAAGAAAAAAATAAATATTTTTACGTGAAACTGTGACTATCAAATAGTGACTTTTCTGTATTGGTCTCTTGAGTTATACAAAGCACTAAGGAAATAAGTTAAACAAAAAGTTGTTTAATAGCCAACCATAAACTCAGTAAATCACAGTTCTATTCAGTATTGATTCACAATTTTAACCAATAAGAAAAGCAGAGACTCATAAATGACAAATGATTTGCCCAAGTTGTATAGCTGAATAAAAGTTACTATCTTCAACATTTTAAAAACTTAATATCTAAGTATTTATATCAAGGCAGAAGTACATATCTAAAATCCAACTTAGAAGCTTTTCAACTGAACAAATCCATATAAGCAGTACCTAGATCAAGAAGCAGCACACGACAACCCCAGAACTCATTCTTACAACACCCCCCTTCCAGTCACTACATCCCCCAAAACCACTTTCTTAACTGAGATTTGCGTTTTATTTTTGCACTTTCACATAAATGTAATACAGCATTTTATTTGTGTCTGGCTTCTTTTGTTCAGCATTATGTTTAAGAAATCCATCCATATGGTTTCTTAGAGTTGTAGATCATGCACACAATTGTACAATATTCAATAATATGGTACAATTATTTATCCACTTATCCACTAGTGACAGGCATTTGAGTACATTCCAGGTTTTGACTATCACAAATAGTGCTGCCATAGACATGCTAGCAAATATCTAAGTTTTTCTGTTGGGTATATACCTATGAGTATATGCGTGTAATTTGTAGATCAGAGGATAAGCATATGCTCAGTTTTAGTACCACACAGCCAAAAATTGTCTAAAAGGTTTGAAACAATTTACACACTTGGCATATGAGAGTTCTGATCACTCCATATTCTTAGAAACATTTCCCATCTTTATAATTTTAGCCATTTTGGTGGGTATGTAATACTACATTATGGTTATTCACATTTCCCTAATTACTAAAGATGGTGAATTCTTTCATATCTTGATTGCACTTTGAACATCCTGCTTTGGGGAATATCTGTTAAATCTTGCCAATGCTTTTATTAAGTTGTATTCTTCATATTGACGTTCTTACTGAAATCCTCTGCCACCCTCTTCTTTTGCCTTCAGTCTTTCCCAGCATCAGTGTCTTTTCCAATGAGTCAGTTCTTTACATCAGGTGGTCAAAGTATTGGAGCTTCAGTTTCAGCATCAGTCCTTACAATGAATATTCAGGTTTGATTTCCTTTACAATTGACTGGTTTGATCTCCTTGCAGTCCAAGGGACTCTGAAGAGTCTTCTCCAGCACCACAGTTCGAAAGCATCAATTCTTTGGCACTCAGCCTTCTGTATGGTCCAACTCTTACATTATATATGACTACTAGAAAGACCATAGCTTTGACTATATGGGCCATATGGATGTTATTCTATGTTTATCTAAAAGTTTTATAACTGTATGTATCATATTTAGATCCACAATTCATCTGGAACTGAATTTTGTACTTCAATTGTCAAGAAGAGATCAAACTAGATTTTTTCTATGTGGATATATAATTGACCCAGTACTATGTATTAAAGACTGTCCTTTCTTATTGCAATGCTAGGTTACCTTACTCATAAATCATGTGACTGAATACATGTACAAGGTTCAATTTTTGTTTTGTTTGTTCTTTGCAGGTGTGCAATTTCATATTATATACTTGGCTTGTCAAGGTTCACTGAATAGTGATTCTGTTACTATGATCCAACACATTTATAATCTCTCTGTGGCTTTGCCATTTATAAGTTTGATAAACCTCTAAGTATTAAAATCACTTATGTAAAATGTTGAGCAGAACAAGCTGAAGCATTGGACTTCTGTGGCTTGCCATTAGAAACAAACTTCTCAGACATCAATTGCTATTATTAGGTGGGTGTATTGCTCGTACCTCCATTTAAGTCATAAGAGTACCAACAGAGTCCTTTGCAAAACCTTAAGCTATAGAAGGGCTTTCCTGGTAGCTCAGCTGGTAAAGAATCCACCTGCAATGCAGGAGACCCTGGTTCAATTCCTACATTGGAGAGATCCCCTGGAGAAGAGATAGGCTACTCACTCCAGTATTCTTGGGCTTCCCTAGTGGCTCAGGCAGTAAAGATTTTGCCTGCAGTGTGGGAGACCTGGATTCAGTTCCTAGATTGGGAAGATCGCCTGGAGGAGGACATGGCAATCCACTCTAGTTTTCCTGCCTGGAGAATCCCCATGAACAGAGGCACTGAACAGGCTCCCCACGTGTCCATGGGGTCACAAAAGAGTCGGACATGACTGCGCAACGAAGCACAGCACAGCACAACAAGCTATAGAAGCTAACAAACAAAACTAAAGAAATACCATAAAAATTACAAATATGCCAAGAAAAACATAAAAAGTCAAAACTAGGAACAATGCACACACTTCAAAGATGAAAAAATAGAGAGAATTATTCTTTAATCACATAGCATGAATCTCTTACCAGATGATCCTAAAAAAGGTAAAAGAATACTCCAATCTTTTATTTGGGGGAAGAGTATAAAATTGCCTCAAATTATTATGACCAATTTAAATAATATGATATTCCAAAGGTAATATTAATTGCTATTTCATTAATAACTGATAAGTTTTCATCAAAGCTAAACTGTTAAGCTATTTTAATCTGCTTTCTCAATTTAAAACTATTATGTTCTCATAAATAAAGCATCATATTTTTCTCAACAAGTGAATATGAAAATAAAAACAACTCATTCTGTCAACTCTTCACAAAACTAAGCTGATTTCTCTATCTGCTGTGGGGTTGAGAGGCATGCTTAATTATAGAATGCTAGAGCTGTACTATCTTACATAAAAAGTACAAGGAAGCAGAGAAATGGCCAGAATGAAAGAAAAAAATATCTAAAATTAAAAGTGTAATATACCTCTAAATTGATGAATTAGCAATAATATCTAACCTAAAGTTTACTCAGAAAATTATTCTTCTTCCCAGTGAAAAAGTTATAAGATAACCATACTTGCAGTCACATCAATTAAGCATGCTAACATATTTTAAATATGCAAATCTGTAGGTTTGACTACAATATAATCACTGAAAAAAATATAATTATGTTTAAATATTTCATTTAGTCAATAATTTTTCCTACATTGAGATCTTCTTTGCCTAGAGGTACTTAATTCTGAAATGCTTCATCCACTTGTAAATATTTTCTTTTAAATCAATAAGTCAATACACTAAACATGCAGTAAATTACCCCACATGCTCTGTAATTCCCAAATTTGAAAATGACTAGCAAATGTGTTCCTGCTTTTCTATGCCAATCACTGAAAAAGACATACTCAGAGGCTTACATAATTCTAATGGACCCAAATCCCACAATTCTGGGAGGGGAGGGCAGAAGGTAATACAAACTACTGATATAGGCTTTTTTTTTTTTTCCTCTACAGAATGTACATACACACACAAAGATACACACACATTTATATAGACCATTTCTTCTTAAAATGTGCCTGAAGAACCCTGGCTATTGTTACCATTAGTGTAACTCAGAAATACCCTAAAACAGCAATTGGTATCACTGCTGTTTCTTAGCTTGTTTGAAACAAGTAACACATATCTAATTATAGAAAATAATAATTTAAAATTCAATATTTCAGATGCCTATCAGTAAATCCTGCTTTCCACAATAACATAAAAGGCTTTAGTCTCAATAATGTTAAAAAGACATTCAGGGGTCATGTATTAGTTTTGAGATCTTTGAATTATTTATGTTTGAGTATTTTCCAATTTTCTGATTAACTCTAGATACTTACCACAGAAAATAAACCGAATGATCAAACTAAATAAACTAAATGAAAGCAAAATAAATGATTTTATTTTAAAGATTCTGTTATTCTAGTAAACTCATATTTGAAATTTTGGATGTTACCACACTAAGGACTTGATATATTAAAAGTCTAAATTTGACAACTCAGTATCCTTTAAGTATTTTATGGCTCAATAGCCTTATAAATGTTTTCCTTATATCAACTGAGTCTTAATTTCCTTATAATATACTATTTGAACCAATTCTGAAAGCTCTTCATTCACTTACTTACTGAGGTCACCATCTCATTAAATACCAAATACAAAATTTCTAAGACTCAACCACAGAAACAGAAAAAGAGACGACTTGGAATGTCTTTTAAGATTCAGTAAGAGCGAATCAAGGATCTCTTTGCTTTCACCAGCACTTAAAGGAAATAGCCGTGGGGTTTTTTGCCCCAAGACTAATACTTGAAGAAAGGGGGTGGAATCCTCTTCGGAAGGACTGATTGATCAGGGCCATAAGAAAGCCTGTGTTTTGTTTTCTAAGGGCACTAAAGGTCAGACTAATATCAGCACCTCTCCCAGCCAGAGCCAAGGATCTAAGACAAGCTTGCAGGTGGAAACAGTTGGGTCCCACCCCAATTTGTACATCAGTAGCTTTATTGAGAGCTCAAAACAGTTGAGAATTGAGAAGCTTATCTTTAGTACTTTGTATCTTTGATACTTGGCTTCTCTCTTAGAAGAGAAATAAGTTGTTGGCTGGTATGCAATTGATGTGATCTAGACTCTGAACAAACACCATTCACAGTTGCTTCTGAATAAACAAGACGCTTTTTAAATTAGTTTACAAAGAATTTTGTATGCCCTTTTGGATGCTGATAAGAAGCCATGCAGAAGCCAAGTCTCTTAGGTCAGCTCAAGTTAGTGACTACACTGTATCATTGATAACACCATTTTGAACTTGGGCTTCTTTCATTTTCCTTTATAGTAAGTTATGGTTTCCTTTCAGGCTGCTTGGGCTGCAGGTGTTCAAACTTCTGCAGCTACGCCAAGGAGTTGTACTTACAGATCAGAAAAGGCTAAATGCATGTTTCTAATGAAGCAATTAACTTAAGTGCCCCCTTGTTGAGAAAAGTAGGCTGATACCTAAGTGAGTTCAGAATAAAGATTAGCACATAGCACATGCTGTTAATACTCTGTAATTAGATGCTTGATCACACTGTTTCATTTGACCTTCCTTTAAAAAAAAAAAAGAGGAAAAGAAAAATATATACCAAAAGTGTGGCGATAAATTTTTTAAAGTTCTATCATACTACAAACATTCAAGGACAGGACTCTATATAATTGCTAGATAAAAAGGAAAGAAAGATTTATGTAATAGTCATTGGGCTATTTCAAAAACAAACATCACATAATAATTTAAGAAGAGGACTATTTTCTTATTTGTTTAGTACTTTTTTAAAAGCACTGATTATCCATGTTTATCTTATCAGAATTCCCACACTGAGTATTTTTAATTAGTTTATTTCTACCATTTTCATTATTAATAACATATCACCTTGCTGCTTGTTGCTATCTTCTTGACCAAAGGGTAAATTAAGATCTTTTTGAAAAATGATCAAGAAATCAATTTACATATAAAATGCCAAAGCAATTAAAACAAAATTAACCTTCCATAGAAGAAATGCTTTCCTGAAATAACATTTTCAAGTTAAAATTTTATAAACTTTAAGGGTAAAGAATTTACAGGGTTATTAAATAACTTTCTAATCATATCGGGATTTTCTCCACTCAGTTAATTTTGAAATCAAGGAAGGTGACCATCTGTCCAAGATTCCCTGAGATTTTCCCAGTTTTAACACTGAAAGTCCAACGTCCTAGAAAATCTCTCAACAATCCCAGGCAAACTAAGATGGCTGATTACCCTAAGTAAGAGTAAAATTTAATTAATACTGTTAGTATAATCTTGATCAAAAATTTGTAATATACAGCTTACTTACAAGGAAGACATTAAATAAACAATCTGATGCTTTAGGAATACAGCACTAAAACTATAAAATAAGTCTAAAATCTAAGGCATCTTTGCCATGAATATAGACTTTTCTCAATTATCCCTTATGAGCCTGGAATGCCAGCTGCTAGCATTCCAGATTATCATATTACTGCTCATTTCCTCTGCTTATCTTTTGCAAACACCATTAATAATCATTAGTTTCAGTGATTTCTTCAAATTCTACTTCCTCTGCTTTCCTTTCTCTTATCCAATGGAGTACTAAAAAACAATAAAATGGCCTAAATAAATTCTCCACATATAATCTAAGGCCTAGATCCAAAATGCCCATAAAATTGGACTCAAAGTACCAAGACTATGACTTTTTTTATATTCATCAATGGATACTCTTGATTACCAGTAACCTTGGTGGAAAGAACAAGAGCATACTTAACACTGTGGAAACTTTCTAAATGTTCACAAGAATACTTCAGTTCTAATGGCAGAGTTCATATGAGAATGACACAACAGAAATGAAGAGATAAGACAGTTTGTGAAATATAATATTATCTTAAGCAACAGTGAAAGTGAAGTCACTCAGTTGTGTCCGACTCTTTGAGACCCCGTGGACTGTAGCCCACCAGGCTCCTCCATCCATGGGACTCTCCAGGCAAGAATACTGGAGTGGGTTGCCATTTCCTTCTCCAACAGTTCTTTCTCACTAAAAATTTAGCAATTATGACCTCTTAGAGCTCAAAATTTTGACACCTTGATCATATGTAAATTCTAGAAAGAGTGAAGAGACTCCTCTTTGCAATACCATCCATTAAGGAGGAGAGTGAAAAAGTTGGCTTAAAGCTCAACATTCAGAAAACTAAGATCATGGCATCTGGTCCCACTACTTCATGGCAAATAGATAGGGAAACAGTGGCTGACTTTATCTTTGGGGGCTCCAAAATCACTGCAGATGGTGACTGCAGCCATGAAATTAAAAGACGCTTACTCCTTGGAAGGAAAGTTATGATCAACCTAGACAGCATATTAAAAAGCAGAGACATTACTTTGCCTACAAAGGTCCGTCTAGTCAAGGCTATGGTTTTTCCAGTGGTCATGTATGGATGTGAGAGTTGGACTATAAAAAAAGCTGAGCACCGAAGAATTGATGCTTTTGAACTGTGGTGTTGGAGAAGACTCTTGAGAGTCGCTTGGACTGCAAAGAGATCCAATGAAGCTGAAGCTCCAATAATTTGGCCACCTGATGTGAAGAGCTGACTCATTTGAAAAGACCCCGATGCTGGGAAAGATTGAGGGCAGGAAGAGAAGGGGCTGACAGAGGATGAGATGGTTGGATGGAATCACCAACTCAATGGACATGGGTTTGGGTAGACTCCGGCAGTTGGTGATGGATAGGGAGGCCTGGCATGCTGCGGTTCACGGGGTCGCAAAGAGTCAGACATGACTGAGAGACTGAACTGAACTGAACTGAATTCTGCATAGAAGTTAAATAAGTAGGGTGATAATATACAGCCTTGACGTACTCCTTTCCCAATTTGAAACCAGTCTGCTGTTTCATTTTAGGTTTTCACTGTTGCTTCTTGACCTGCATACAGATTTCTCAGGAGACAGGTAAGGTGGTCTGCTATTCCTATGTCTTTAAGAATTTTCCACAATCTGTTGTGATCCACACAGTCAAAGGTTTTGGCGTAGTCAATAAAGCAGAAGTACATATTTTTCTGGAAATCTCTTGCTTTTTCGATGATCCAACGGATGTTGGCAATTTGATGTCTGGTTCCTCTGCCTTTTCTAAATCAAGCTTGAACATCTGGAAGTTCATGGTTCATGTGAACTTTTTGAAGCTTGGCTTGGAGAATTTTGAGCATTACTTTGCTAGCATGTAAGATGAGTGCAATTGAGAAGTAGTTTGAACATTTTTTAGTACTGCCTTTCTTTGGAATTGGAATGAAAACTGACTTTTTCCAGTCCTGTGGCCACTGCTGAGTTTTCCAATTTTGCTGGCATATTGACTGCAGCACTTTCACAGCATCGTCTTTTAGGATTTGAAATCGCTCATCTGGAATTCCAACACCTCCACTAGCTTTGTTTGTAGTAATATTTCCTAAGACCCACTTGACTTCACATTCTAGGATGTCTGGCTCTAGGTTGAGTGATCACCCCATCGCGGCTATCTGGGTCATGAAGATCTTTTGTGTTTAGTTCTTCTGTGTATTCTTGGCACTTCTTCTTAATATCTTCTGCTTCTGTTAGGTACATACCATTTCTGTCCTTTATTGTGCCCACCTTTATATGAAATGTTTCCTTGCTTACTATCTCTAATTCTCTTAAAGAGATCTCTAGTCTTTCCCATTCTATTGTTTTCTTCTATTTGTTTGCATTGGTCACTGAGGAAGGCTTTCTTATCTCTCCTTGCTATTCTTTGGAATTCTGCATTCAATGGGTATATCTTAGGGGAAACTGACATCAGATGGGCTCCTCAGGGAAAGTAGCAGAAGAGCAGGCCCCCTCACCATCCTTTTAATAAGAACAGTCACTACCTGGGGCTTGGGGCAAGTATGTAAGAAGGTCAGTCAAGTGAAGCAGGCCCTGGTTGAGCAGGGGATGTACAAAGCAAGAGAAAAGCCATTTTGGGTGGTCTGATCACACAACAGTCTTTTCTACTTGAAAACTGTGCTGCTGAAAACTGAAATGTAACTAAAAGCACTTGTATGGAAACAAAACAAGACTTGTACTGTACTTTTCCCCCACTTACAAATCCACCATTTACTTAAAACTATACTCATTTATTGGCCTATTTTCTAATGGCAAACAAGAGGATGAATGATAAGACTGGGGTACAATGAGAGTTAACTTGCCCCCAAAAAATCCCTATGACATATCAACTGGTGATACTACCTAACTCAGCCATACAAAACTATTTAGGAACCGCATGAAATTGCCAATATTTAACAATTTTTAAGCTATAAAGATGAAAATATCACATGCTTCAAATAATACTAAGTTATAAATATAAACAGGACATCATGACTTAATTGGATAATTACATACATATCTTCCTTGTCATAACTGCTGAGTCTAAGACATTTTCAACCACATCCCTGAACATATTTTGGATAATTCTAGTGGAAAGAGGTTTGAAGATAAAAGAAAAGATTCAATTCTGGGTCCCCCTAGGCGATGCATTTTCAAATTGAATGGATATTTGTATTCCTAAATTTTAAACCAAGACTCAAACATTTTACTAAGAGTGTGAGTCTTAATGTCTGCAAGGGCTCTGCAGGTCAGGTGTAAGCCCATGCACGTTCACTGCATGAAGAGTGGGGACGATGGCAAATGGGAAACTACAAGTGACCCCATAAAGATGCAGCCCTGAAATTAAAAAACACTTGCTTCTTGGGAGAAAGTTATGACAAATCTAGACAGCATATTAAAAAGTATACATCACTCTGTCAACGAAGGTCCAAATAATCAAAGCTATGGTTTTCCTAGTAATCATGGATGTGGTGTTTATAGTAATAAGCTGACTTAGGGTGGGTCACTAGCCTCAGGATACAGCTGGTCACCAGGAAGGCCAAAAGATTAAAGGGTTGGCACTTTCAACCTCAATCCCAACTCACCTCCAAAGAGGAGTGTGGAGCTAGAGATTGAGCTCTATAAAACCTTTGGAACAAAGAAATGGGGCGGGGGGAATGCCACTGGGCTAGTGAACAACTCAAAATACTGGGGAGCAGCTCACCCACTCAATGATCAGAAGACCTGCACTCTAATCTTGCTCTATGCATTTCTTCCATTTGGTCATTCCTCAGCTGTATCCTTTTTACTGAAGCAGTAAATAAAAACAAAGTATTTTCCTGAGTTCTGTAAGCCATTCTAACAAATTATCAATCCTGAGAAGATAATCAATGGGAAACTCCAATTTATTGCACATCAGAAGTATGGGTGACTCAGAACTTGCGACTGGCATCTGAAGTGAAGGCAGTCTGTGGGACTGAAGCCTTTAACCTATGGAAACTGACACTAACTCCAGGTAGACAGTGTCAGAACTGGATATCCAGCTAGTGCCGGAGAATTGAGGAACTGATAAATGGTGGTGGAAAACACACCAATGTTCCAAACAAAACAGCCTTAGTCCAGCTTTATTTAAGGCTATTGGTGTATAACCTCTACTAATTCAGAAACTAATTCTTTTATCCCCACACTCTTGGAATAGGGCATCTTTTCCTGAGAAATCTGATCTTTCCTAATGTCACTGGATAAAAAGGTCCAAGTTGGCCTCTCACAAATACAGTGACTTTTGAAACATGGCAAGTCAAACATAAGCATTTATTTAGATCCTGCCTGACAACAGGTAGTATGATACGTGTTGGGAATAGATCTGTGAATAAAATAGACATATCCTCTGACCTCAGAACATTTACAATCTCATGAAGAGAGAATCAAATAAACACATGTTATAAAACATTGTGGTAAGAACCATAAAGAGGTAGAAGAGTTAACTAGGGAACCCTGATTAGATACACCCAGACTGATAGAGTCATAGGAAGCTTTCTGGAGGAAATGAGGTCTAAGACCTTAAGGTAAGAAGAAAGTCTGTATCCACCCTTGCAACTGCGCTTTTGCTTAAGCTATTTACTCTCCTAAAATAAACACCTCGAGTCTATACCTATGAATATCTATCAGTTGTTTCAAGGTCTAGGAGCACTGAAAGCAGTTATGATCAGCCTCCAAGGATCTCACTGTCAATCATCGCATTCCCCAACTGGAGGAAAAAGAAGACATAATATGGGGAGGATATCAGGATCATCATATTAAGAGAGATTCTACCAGCTCTTCCTCCTGCGTGAAGAGGCTCAGAGCTGAATTATGCCCACTGAATCGCTCAACAGTGCGTTTAGAGTATACATCTATTGACTTTTTGAAATGGAACTTTGGCAGCCTCAGAATTCTAGTACCACTCTGTTGACTTCCTATGTTTGGACCTCTACATTTGAATAAAGTAAGCAATGAAGTTAACCTAGATTAGAGTCATTTGTTCTTAACGTATAAGGATTTTGGAGTCTGTGCTTCTACACTGTGTAATGGCAGTATCTGGAAGCCAATACCTGTAGCTGGCAGCAAAAAAATAAGGTTGCACAGCTAAAAATTGGGCCTCCCTGGTGGCTCAGATGGTAAAGAATCTACCTGCAAGGCAGGAGACCTGGGTTCTATCCCTGGGTTGGGAAGATCCCCTGACGGAGGGCATGGCAACCCACTCCAGTATTCTTGCTTGGAGAATTCCCATGGATAGAGGAGCACTGCAGGCTACAGTCATGGGGTTGCAAAGAGTTGGATGCAACTGAATTTCTAAACATAGTACAGCTAAGAAATTAACCATATTAATCAGAATATTAATCAGAAAAATATTCAATCCATTGTCATCTTCTGACGGCAACAGAACATCAATTTTGAAGTTAAATCCTTAAAAAGATTCTGACACAGAAATGAATCAGAGATGTTCATGCCTATAAAATACAATGGAAGTCATCAACAATATTCAAACTACATACAGAATTATCAGTGATGATTTTTCTCATTAGGAAGAAGTCAAAAATATCACATTGCTTAGGAAAAAAAATAAATATTTATTTTTTTAAAACAAATACTTTCCCCAAAGATTCAACAGAATGCTGCTGCTGCTACGTTGCTTCAGTCGTGTCCAACTCTGTGCAACCCCATAGACGGCAGCCCACCAGGCTCCTCCATCCCTGGGATTCTCCAGGCAAGAACACTGGAGTGGGTTGCCATTTCCTTCTCCAAATCAACAGAATACTTAGCAACAAATGAAGCTACTTTGTGGAACAGAAATAAGTTTAATTTTGTAATGAAGAATCTAAAAAGCTAACCTGAAAAGTCATTCAAAGTTAAGTTAGTTTCAAAGCCAGTGTGTGTGCGTATGTTAAGTCACTTCAGTCGTGTCCAGCTTCTCTGTCCATGGGATTCAGCAGGCAAGGATGCTGGAGCGGGTTGCCATGCCCTCCTCCAGGGGATCGTCCAGGTCCAGGGATTGCACCTATGTCTCTTGCAGCTCCTGCACTGGCAGGCAGGGCTTTTTACCACTAGTGTCAAGTGGGAAGCTTTCAGAGGCAGTACACATAACAAAACCAAACTTTCCATTAGGTTGAAATAATGAACTGACATTTATTTGAAGGAAACTAATTACAAAAAGTCCACTCTGCTAAGTCGCTTCCCTCGTGTCCGACTTTGTGTGACCGCACAGATAGCAGCCCACCAGGCTTCTCCATCCCTGGGAATCTCCAGGCAAGAATACTGGAGTGGGTTGCCATTTCCTTCTCCAATGCATCAAAGTGAAAAGTGAAAGTGAAGTCGCTCAGTTTTGTCTGACTCTTAGCGACCCATGGACTGCAGCCCACCAGGCTGCTCCATCCACGGGACTCTCCAGGCAAGAATACTGGAGTGGGTTGCCACTTCCTTCTCCAAAGTCCACTCTATTACCATTCAAACATTCATTGAGGAAGCACTATGTACAAACTATGCTCAATAAGAAATACAGTAGATTAAAAAAAAAAAGAAGAAATGTTGTCTTCCCTTAGAAGATTTTAATCCAGTTACAAACACATGACAAAATAGAGTTGTACAAAATTATAACTAAAATACAAGATGGTATATAATTTTGCTAGATGAGAGCTCAAGAACTAATTAAAGAGTAAGGAAGAGATATATTAATACATGGTAGATAATATATGAAGTTTCTACATTTTCTGATGTTTAAAAATAATTACAGGCCCAAAATAAAAACAAGAGATATTAAGAATATGTTCACATGAGGAATCCTGTGTTCATAAAATGAAATAACAAAAGAAACTGGTAGATTCACTAAAAACAATCATAATGTAACCCCAATACCTTGAAAATTAGCTTTAATTAATAAGTGAAATGCATATTAGTAAAGTCAATTCTGCCTGCATGAATACTCCTCTTTGGCCAAGGTACAACAATGTCCAACAAATTAAAGAAACACAGATATCCAAAAAGATACCCACTAATGTAAATGTTTTTCATTATTAAAAGGGATTTAACTCTAAACTCATGCTAGTAAACTAATGCTCAAAATTCTCCAAGCCAGGCTTCAGCAATATGTGAATCATGAACTTCCTGATGTTCAAGCTGGTTTTGGAAAAGGAAGAGGAACCAGAGATCAAATTGCCAAGTGGAGTGAAAAAGTTGGCTTAAAGCTCAACATTCAGAAAACGAAGATCATGGCGTCTTGTCCCATCACTTCATGGGAAATAGATGGGGAAACAGTGGAAACAGTGTCAGACTTTATTTTTCTCGGCTCCAAAATCAATGCAGATGGTGACTGCAGCCATGGAATTAAAAATCGCTTACTCCTTGAAAGGAAAGTTATGACCAACCTAGACTATTCAACAGCAGAGACATTACTTTGCCAACAAAGGTCCATCTAGTCAAGGCTATGGTTTTTCCTGTGGTCATGTATGGATGTGAGAGTTGGACTGTGAAGAAGGCTGAGCGCTGAAGAATTGATGCTTTGGAACTGTGGTGTTGGAGAAGACTCTTGAGAGTCCCTTGGACTGCAAGGAGATCCAACCAGTCCATTCTGAAGGAGATTATCCCTGGGATTTCTTTGGAAGGAATGATGCTGAAGCTGAAACTCCTTTGTACTTTGGCCACCTCATGTGAAGAGTTGACTCATTGGAAAAGACTCTGATGCTGGGAGGGATTGGGGGCAGGAGGAGAAGGGGACGACAGAGGATGAGATGGCTGGATGGCATCTCTGACTCGATGGACCTGAGTCTCAGTGAACTCCAGGAGTTGGTGATGGACAGGGAGGCCTGGCGTGCTGCGATTCATGGAGTCGCAAAGAGTCGGACATGACTGAGTGACTGATCTGATCTGATAACTCCAAACTAAAGCCAGACACTAAAATAATCAACCTTTGAAAAATAATCTTGTATAAAACATTTTGTATCTTTTAGTAGGATATCTTGTTTGCTCAGAAAACATGGACAAATAATGGCCATAACCAATTTTGGAGAACTGCTGTTATTTGAAAATGCTGCTCTATAGAGTCAGCAAAAACAAGACCAGGAGCTGACTGTGGCTCAGATCATGAACTCCTTATTGCCAAATTCAGACTTAAATTGAAGAAAGTAGGGAAAACCACTAGACCATTCAGGTATGACCTAAACCAAATCCCTTATGATTATACAATGGAATTGAGAAATAGATTTAAGGGACTAGATCTGATAGACTGCCTGATGAACTATGGACGGAGGTTCATGACATTGTATAGGAGACAGGGATCAAGACCATCCCCATGGAAAAGAAATGCAAAAAAGCAAAATGGCTGTCTGAGGAGGCCTTATAAATAGCTATGAAAAGAAGAGAAACCAAAAGCAAAGGAGAAAAGGAAAGATACAGCATCTGAATGCAGAGTTCCAAAGAATAGCAAGGAGAGATAAGAAAGCCTTCCTCAGCGATCAATGCAAAGAAATAGAGGAAAACAACAGAATGGGAAAGACTAGCGATCTCTTCAAGAAAATTAGAGATATCAAGGGAATATTTCATGCAAAGATGGGCTCGATAAAGGACAGAAATGGTATGGACCTAACAGAAGCAGAAGACTTTAAGAAGTGGTGGCAAGAATACAAAGGAGTACTGTACAAAAAAAGAGCTTCACGACCAAGATAATCACAATAGTGTGGTCACTCACCTAGACCAGACATCCTGGAACATGAAGTCAAGTGGGCCTTAGGAAGCATCACTACAAATAAAGCTAGTGGAGGTGATGGAATTCCAGCTGAGCTATTTCAAATCCTGAAAGATGATTCTGTGAAAGTGCTGCAGTCATTATGCCAGCAAATTTGGAAAACTCAGCAGTGGCCACAGGATTGGAAAAGGTCAGTTTTCATTCCAATCCCAAAGAAAGGCAATGCCAAAGAATGCTCAAAAGTGAAGTCACTCAGTCATGTTTGACTCTTTGCGACCCCATGGACTGTAGCCTACCAGGCTTCTCCATTCATGGGATTTTCTAGGCAAGAATACTGGAGCGGGTTACCATTCCCTTCTCCAGGAGATCTTCCCAACCCAGGGATTGAACCCGGGTCTCCCACATTGTAGGCAGATGCTTTACCGTCTGAGCCACCAGGGAAGTCCAAGAATGCTCAAACTACCGCACAATTGCACTCATCTCACACGCTAGTAAAGTAATGCTCAAAATTCTCTAAGCCAGGCTTCAGCAATATGTGAACTGTGAACTTCCAGATGTTCAAGCTGGTTTTAGAAAAGGCAGAGGAACCAGAGATCAAATTGCCAACATCCACTGGATGATCAAAAAAGCAAGAGAGTTCCAGAAAAACATCTATTTCTGCTTTATTGACTATGCCAAAGCCTTTGACTGTGTGAATCACAATAAACTGTGGAAAATTCTGAAAGAAATGAGAATACCAGACCACCTGATCTGCCTCTTGAGAAACCTATATGCAGGTCAGGAAGCAACAGCTAGAACTGGACATGGAACAACAGACTGGTTCCAAATAGGGAAAGGAGTATGTCAAGGCTGTATATTGTTCCCCTGCTTATTTAACTTATATGCAGAGTACATCATGAGAAACGCTGGGCTGAAGAAGCACAAGCTGGAATCAAGATTGCCGGGAGAAATATCAATAACCTCAGATATGCAGATGATACCACCCTTATGGCAGAAAGTGAAGAGGAACTAAAAAGCTTCTTGATGAAAGTGAAAGAGGGGAGTGAAAAAGTAGGCTTAAAACTCAACGTTCAGAAAACGAAGATCATGGCATCCGGTCCCATCACTTCATGGGAATAGATGGGGAAACAGTGGAAACTGTGAGAGACTTTATTTTTGGGGGCTCCAAAATCACTGCAGATGGTGACTGCAGCCATGAAATTAAAAGACGCTTACACCTTGGAAGGAAAGTTATGACCACCTACACAGCATATTACAAAGCACAGGTATTACTTTGCCAACAAAAGTCTGTCAAGTCAAGGCTATGGTTTTTCCTGTGGTCATTATGGATGTGAGAGTTGGACTGTGAAGAAAGCTGAGCGCCAAAGAATTGATTCTTTTGAACTGTGGTGTTGGAGAAGACTCTTGAGAGTCCCTTGGACTGCAAGGAGGTCCAACCAGTCCATCCTAAAGATCAGTCCTGGGTGTTCATTGGAAGGACTAATGCTAAAGCTGAAACTCCAATACTTTGGCCACCTCATGTGAAGAGTTGACTCATTGGAAAAGACCCTGATGCTAGGAGGGATTAGGGGCAGGAGGAGAAGGGGATGACAGAGGATGAGATGGCTGGATGGCATCACCAACTCGATGGACATGAGTTTGTGTAAACTCAGGGAGTTGGTGATGGACAGGGAGGCCTGGCGTGCTGAGATTTCATGGGTTCGCAAAGAGTCAGACACGACTGAGCAACTGAACTGAACTGAATTTTTGGTTAAAGCTTGATTGGAAATTTTCTGTAATAGAGACATCTATTTAACTGATGGCAATAAGATTCAATCAAGTTAGGATATTTTAGGACATGAAGACCATAGAGAGTTAAGTGAAAACATTCAGTTCAGGTATATCTGGTTTAATATCTAATAATTTCTTCAACTCAGGAAAAAATAAAAGAGACTGGTAATAATCTGGGATCAAAAACTACTAGATAAACACGGAAAAATAAAGGTACATGTATAACTAATTATAATGTATGGTACAGATAGAGCTTTACTAAATCATTCATTTCTCCTAAAAGCTCAAGCTATGGCACTGTCAGTGAGGAAACAAAATGAACTATGCTGGAAACTTAATATATATAGCCATAATCTTCAGAACCATTCTAAAATAAGAAAACTGAAATTCAGTAAGGAGTAGTAAAGATAGAAGTGCATTCAAAAACAAATCTATCCAACATACTGCCTAAAGGTTGTCTCCACCCTAGACAGCCTCTTTATAAGTCTTATACTTAGCTTACTTCCTGGCTCTCAGCCTTTCTCTGAATTTAATCCCTTTATAACTATCAAGGTACTGAACTGTTTTTTAACCTATGAACAAGTTATCACAATACATTAACACAACTCTAAATCATCAGGTGACATGTAACCCAAAATATCCCGTGAATAGACTCCAAAAGTAGAGGCAGTTTTTTATACAACCTTATTATAACTTCTCCACAAATAACTGCTTTATTTTAGATTATTCTAACTTGGACTGCAAGGAGATCCAACCAGTCCATTCTGAAGGAGATCAGCCCTGGGATTTCTTTGGAAGGAATGATGCTAAAGCTGAAACTCCAGTACTTTGGCCACCTCATGCGAAGACTTGACTCATTGGAAAAGACTCTGATGCTGGGAGGGATTGGGGGCAGGAGGAGAAGGAGACGACAGAGGATGAGATGGCTGGATGGCATCACTGACTCGATGGACGTGAGTCTCAGTGAACTCCGGGAGTTGGTGATGGACAGGGAGGCCTGGCGTGCTGCGATTCATGGGGTCACAAAGAGTCGGACATGACTGAGCGACTGATCTGATCTGATCTGAACAACAAACAATTTTCACAGATAGCCAATCCTTCTACTAATGAGAACTCATGCAGTTCTAAAGGAAAACATTCTTTGAGAACACATGTATGGCTCAAAACAAGAACTCCTAGCATAAGTTGTTTTAAAATTAAAGAAATGATGAGTTAAGTAATGACAAATGTATGGCCAGTAAACATGTCTGTGTGTGTGTGTATTCCCCACATTCTGACTTCTTTTATTTCCTAATACAAGTTTTGTCCCAAAGCCAAACTTACTGTATATTGAGATATAAACAAAAAGAACTCATAACCCACTGGCTTAACCAAAGCAAAAATAATTCATACCCCATTGGTTTCCATGGTAAAAGCTTTTACTCTCTACACAGCACTACCAATGATATACCCATGCTAAAATAAAAACAAAAAACAAAAAAACACTACATCATAAATAAAACCAAACCTTCAATTAACACAAAACACAAAGGGTGCACAAACATGTAAAATGTCACTCAAGCAATGCAATCAGCAAAATCTACATTGTGGGACACTTCATGGGGCAACCGACCCAGATTCTTTCAACAAACTTCAATGCAAAAGCAGGGTAGTGTTGGACTATCTAAGAAAGACTTAAAAGCCATAAGTAAGTGCAATTTAAAGACCTTATTTAAATCATGACTCAACCAACAATCAAAATTTATGAAGCAGTAATCTGAGAAATTTAAGGACAGATTAGGCACTTGATAACAACAGGGAAACATTGTTAATTTTCTATGGTATATTAATAGAATTGTGGTTATGTTTCTCCAGTTTCTTTACTTTTTAAAGATACATGTTAGAATATTTACAGACGAAATGATATGATGTGTGGGATTTGTTTAAAAATAATTTAGAAGAGTAAAATTTGAATAAGATATAAATGAAACAAGATGGGCTTTGAGCTGATAATTGTTATCAGTTCAGTTCAGTTGCTTAGTCGTGTCTAACTTTTTGCAACCCCATGAACTGCAGCATGCCTGGTCTCCCTGTCAAACACCAACTCCCGGAGTCCACCCAAACTCATGTTCATTAAGTCAGTGATGTCATCCAACTATCTCATCCTCTGTCGGCCCCGTGTCCTCCTGCCCTCAATCTTTCCCAGCATCAGAGTCTTTTCAAATGAGTCAGCCCTTTGCATCAGGTGGCCAAAGTATTGGAGTTTCAGCTTCAACATCAGTCCTTCCAATGAACACCCAGGACTGATCTCCCTTAGGATGAACTGGTTGGTTCTCCTTGCAATTCAAGGGACCATCAAGAGTCTTCTCCAACACCACAGTTCAAAAGCATCAATTCTTCGCTGCTAAGCTTTCTTTATAGTCCAACTCTCACATACATACATGACTACTGGAAAAACCACAGCCTTGACTAGACAGACCTTTGTTGGAGAAGTAATGTCTCTGCTTTTTAATATGATGTCTAGGTTGGTCATAACTTCCATCCAAAGAGTAAGCATCTTTTTATTTCATGGCTGCAATCACCATCTGCAGTGATTTTGGAGCCCAAAAAAATAAAGTCTCTCACAGTTTCCACTCTTTCCCCACCTACCTGCCATGAAGTGATGGGATCAGAGGCCATGATCTTCGTTTTCCGAATATTGAACTTTAACCAACTTTTTCACTCTCTTCTTTCACTTTCATCAAGAGGCTCTTTAGTTCTTCTTCACTTTCTGCCATAAGGGTGGTGTCATCTGCATATCTGAAGTTATTGGTATTTCTCCCAGCGATGTTGACTCCAGCTTGTGCTTCTTCAGCCCAGTGTTTTTCATGATGTACTCTGCATATAAGTTAAATAAGCAGGGTGACAATATACAGCCTTGACGTACTCCATTTCCTATCTGGAACCAGTCTTTTGTTCCATGTTCAGTTCTAACTGTTGCTTCCTGACCTGCATACAGGTTTCTCAGGAGGCAGGTCAGGTGGTCTGGTACTCCCATCTCTTGAAGAATGCTCCACAGTTTGTTGTGGTCTACACAGTCAAAGGCTTTAGTGTAATCAATGAAGCAGAAATAGATATTTTTCTGGAACTCTCTTGCTTTTTCCATGATCCAGCACATGTTGGCGATTTGATCTCTGATTCCTCTGCCTTTTCTAAAACCAGCTTGAACATCAGGAAGTTCACGGTTCACATATTGCTGAAGCCTGGCTTGGAGAATTTTGAGCATGCTTTTACTAGCTTGTGAGATGAGTGCAATTGTGTGGTAGTTTGAGCATTCTTTGGCATTGCCTTTCTTTGGGATTGGAATGAAAACTGACCTTTTCCAATCCTGTGGTCACTGCCGAGTTTTCCAAATTTGCTGGCATATTGACTGCAGCACTTTCACAGCATCACCTTTTAGGATTTGAAATAGCTCAACTGGAATTCCATCACCTCCACTAGCATTGTTTGTAGTGATGCTTCCTAAGGCCCACTTGACTTCACGTTCCAGGATGTGTGGCTCTAGGTGAGTGACCAGACCATCGTAACTAAAAGGGTCATGAAGACCTTTTCTGTACACTTCTTCTGTGTATTCTTGGTACCACTTCTTAATATCTTCTGCTTCTGTCAGGTCCATACCATTTCTGTCCTTTATCGAGCCCGTCTTTGCATGAAATGTTCCATTGGTATCTCTAATTTTCTTGAAGAGATCTCTAGTCTTTCCCATTCTATTGTTTTCCTCTTTTATTTTGCACTGATCCTTGCTATTCTTTGTAAGACTGCATTCAAATGGGTATATCTTTCCTTTAATCCTTTGCTTTTGACTTCTCTTCTTTTCACAGCTATTTGTAAGGCCTCCTTAGACAGCCATTTTGCTTTTTTGCACTTTTTCCTGGGGATGGTCTTGATTCCTGTCTCCTGTACAATGTCATGAACCTCTGTCCATAGTTAATCAGGCACTCTGTCTATCAGATCTAGTCCCTTAAATCTATTTCTCACTTCCACTGTATAATCATAAGGGATTTGATTTAGGTCATACCCGAATGGTTTAGTGGGTTTCCCCACTTTCTTCAATTTAAGTCTGAATTTGGCAATAAGAAGTTCATCATCTGAGCCACAGTTGGTTCCCGGTCTTGTTTTTGCTGACTGTATAGAGCTTGTCTGTCTTTGGCTGCAAAGAATATAATCAATCTGATTTCAGTATTGACCATCTGGTGATATACATGTATAAAGTCTTCTCTTGTGTTGTTGGAAGAGGGTGTTTGCTATGACCAATGTGTTCTCTGTGCAAAACTCTATTAGCCTTTGTCCTGCTTCATTCTGTACTCCAAGGCCAAATTTGCCTGTTACTCCAGGTTTTTCCTGACTTCCTACCTTTGCATTCCAGTCCCCTATAATGAAAAGGACATCTTTATTGGCTGTTAGTTCTAATAGGTCTTATATGATATAATACTGGAGATTAGTGGAGAATAACTTCAATATGGAGAAATAACTCCCAATATGATACTGGAGATCAATGCAGAAATAACTTCAGAAAGAATGAAGGGATGGTGCCAAAGCAAAAACAACACGCACTTGTGAAATGACTGGTGATGGAAGCAAGGTCCGATGCCATTAAGAGCAATACTGCATAGGAACCTGGAATGTAAGGTCCATGAATCAAGGCAAACTGGAAGTGGTTAAACAGGAGATGGCAAGAGTGTACGTCGACATTCTAGGAATCAGAGAACTAAAATGGACTGGAATGGGTGAATTTAACTCAGATGGCCATTTTATCTACTACTGTGGGCAGGAATCTCTTGGAATAGCCATCATAGTCAACAAAAGAGTCCAAAACGCAGTACTTGGATGCAATCTCAAAAACGACAGAATGATCTCCGTGCATTTCCAAGGCAAACCATTCAATATCACTGTAACCCAAGTCTATGCCTCGTCCAGTAACGCTGAAGAAGCTGAAGTTGAACAATTCTATGAAGACCTACAAGAACTTTTAGAACTAACACCCAAAAAAGATGTCCTTTTCATTACAGGGGACTGGAATGCAAAAAAATTCTTGTGCTCGATAATGGGAAATCATTATTCTCTTCTTTTACATATGTTTGATATTTCCCATAATAAAATGTGTACAAAGAAAAATGGTTTCAATAAGTCTTCTTTGACCATCAGGATAATTATCTGTTACAGGATACTTTTGTAAAAGGAAAAAGTCATCTATTAGAAATACATTCTTAAATATATAATCAATACTTCAAAATTTAGGAGCCTAACTAAATAAGTATTAAATTCACTAATGGTCACAGAAAATAATTCTATCTGATAAACATTACACCAGGGACACCGGTGCATAATGCATTGGTGAATTTTACAACAATGAAACAAATATATTAATATTAAGGATAAAATTTTTTTGAATTATAGATTGAAAAGCTGGTAATCAAAATAGCTAAAATTATTTCAAAATTTATTAGCTATACACTAATAACTTGGTCTTAAGGCCAAAATGTGAAAAAATTAATTGAAAAAATATTCAATATATGAGCCAATGTATATTCAAAGACTGCACAGAATATCCACAATAAAGAAACCAGAAGTAATAATCGTACTCAAACTTTCCAAAATTTTTCATCCTATGACACATCATTAGACTTTTGACATCAGAATTTTTTTATCTAACCAATATGAGTCAAATACCTATTATACATAATCAATAAGCAATTCTAACTCAAATGGCTGAATTAATTTACTCTATACCAATTTGAATGATGTTAGTTTACACTGATACTTTTCCTTCTTCGTTTCCAACTGAAGAGTTCTGTATTTAGGTATAGCTAAACATTTATCAGAAAATGCCATCAGTGTCTGGTCCATGCCCTACCCAATTCAGGTTAAAAGTGTTCATTTATCCAACATTTAGAGAGAATTTGGTGGTTTGCATTACTCAATACAGACTCCCTACTCATAGCAACAAATCCTTGAGTGCCACACACCCCCACCTCCACTGTTCTCATCCACAGGGTATGAGCAAGTTGACTTTAATCCCAAACTGCAGTAGAATACATATCTGGACTAAACCAACATTACATTTGAATCTCCAGGAAGTGATTCAAAGATGAGTACATGATTCAAGTTAGGACAACTAAAACCTGTAAGGCTCAATGTCAAGACTTTTATTTGCATCTAAAGCATAGAGTTTCTTCTGTAACAGATTTGATGTTATGAGGCTGTACAACTGGAAATGTTTAGAACAAAATGAAGAAAGCAGAAAGTAGAACTGAGGGGTGGCCAGCAGCTCAGATCTGATTACGGCAGCTACAGAATCTAGATCTAATTGTGAATGTTTTAGGTATGAGGCCAAGAAATTCCTTTTTGCTTAAGCTATCTTGTGTCAGGCTTTGGAATCAGACATTTCAAGATGAATCCTCACTGTTACTCATTGGTTATGTGGATCTCAATTATCTTAAAGTACGTGCAAAGTAAGTTGTAAGTAAGCAAACGTATATATTCCATCAATGGTGTGTGTACCACACTTCAGGAAACACTCTATTGAACTCATAATATTCAACATCAAACAAGAAGTTTTACATTTTCAACTTAATATGCTTCCATTCTTATCAAATCCAAAACACATGTCATTTCGAAAACACTGGGACTTCGTTGTCACCACATAATAAATAACCAGTAACAGGTGGTTCAAAAAGACAATTAGCAAATATTTTGTATAAGGCACTAAGATTCTAAAAAAACAATCATAATGTGTCTACTCAAACCAAAAGTACAAGTCTTGGTTACAGGGCAAAAAATGTTTCCCAAGTTTTAAAAATCACTAATTAACAATTCTAATGTTTTCTCCTAAAAACTCAAGCTCTTACCTCAAAATAATGGCAATGCCTCTCTGAAAGAGATATTCAGTCAATTTAAATTTTAAAATGTGTTTTTCACTTCTATCTTTAATATACTGAACACATTAAAAGTTTTTTTATGATCCTCTAAGCAAATCTGTTTTTCCATGTTTATCAAGTTGTTTACAGACACAAATGTAGCTTTTGCAAGAATATATGATTTCAATTATACTCAGCATTCCCTGTTCACAATATAACATTCAGTTCAGTTCAGTCACTCGGTCGTCTCTGACTCTTTGCAACCCCATGGACCTCAGCATGCCAGGGCTCCCTGTCCATCACCAACTCCCAGAGTTTACCCAAACTCATGTCCATTGAGTCGGTGATTCTACCTAACCATCTCATCCTCTGTTGTTCCCTTCTCCTCCTGCCTTCAATCTTTCCCAACATCAAGGTATTTTCAAATAAGTCAGGTCTTTGCGTCAGGTGGCCAAAGTATTGGAGTTTCAGCTTCAACATCAGTCCTTCCAATGAATACCCAGGACTGATCTCCCTTAGGATGGATTGGTTGGATCTCCTTGCAGGCCAAGGGGCTCTCAAGAGTCTTTCCAACACCACAATTCAAAAGCGTCAATTCTTTGGCACTCAGCTTTCATTATAGTCCAACTCTCACATCCATACATGACTACTGGAAAAATCATAGCCTTGACTAAATGGACCTCTGTTGGTAAAGTAATATCCCTGCTTTTTAATATGCTGTCTAGGTTGGTCATAACTTTTCTTTCAAAGAGTAAGCGTCTTTTAATTTGATGGCTGCAGTCACCATCTGCAGTTATTTTAGAGCCCCCCAAAATAAAGTCAGCCACGGTTTCCACTGTTTCTCCATGTATTTGCCATGAAGTGATGGGACCGGATGCCATGATCTTCGTTTTCTGAATGCTGAGCTTTAAGCCAACTTTTTCACTCTCTTTCACTTTCATCAAGGGGTTCTTTAGTTCCTCTTCACTTTCTGCCAGAAGGGTGGTGTCATCTGCATATCTGAGGTTATTGATATTTCTCCCAGCAATCTTGTTTCCAGCTTGTACTTCATCCAGCCCAGCATTTCTCCTGATGTACTCTGCACATAAGTTAAATAATCAGGGTGACAATATACAGCCTTGATGTACTCCTTTTCCTATTTGGAACCAGTCTGTTGTTCCATGTCCAGTTCTATACTGTTGCTTCCTAACCTGCATACAGGTTTCTCAAGAGGCAGGTCAGGTGGTCTGGTATTCCCATCTCTTTCAGGATTTTCCAGTTTACTGTGATCTACACAGTCAAAGGCTTTGGCATAGTCAATAAAGCAGAAATAGATGTTTTTCTGCAACTCTCTTGCTTTTTCCAAGATCCAGCAGATGTTGGCAATTTGATCTCTGGTTCCTCTGCCTTTTCTAAAACCAGCTTGAAAATTTGGAAGTTCGTGGTTCACATATTGCTGAAGCCTGGCTTGGAGAATTTTGAGCGTTACTTTACTAGCGTGTGAGATGAGTGCAATAGTGCGGTAGTCTGAGCATTCTTTGGCATTGCCTTTCTTTGGGATTGCAATGAAAACTGACCTTTTCCAGTCCTGTGGCCACCGCTCAGTTTTCCAAATTTGCTGGCATATTGACTGCAACATTTTCATAGCATCTTTTAGGATTTGAAATAACTCAACTAGAATTCCATCACCTCCACTAGCTTTGTTCATAGTGATGCTTCCTAAGGCCCACTTGACTTCACATTCCAGGATGTCTGGCTCTAGGTGAGTGATCACACCATTGTGATTATCTGGGTCGTGAAGATCTTTTTTGTACAGTTCTGTGAATTCTTGCCACCTCTTCTTAAAATCTTCTGCTTCTGTTAGGTCCATACCATTTCTGTCCTTTATTGAGCCCATCTTTATATGAAATGTTCCCTTGGTATTTCTAATTTTCTTGAAGAGATCTCTAGTCTTTCTCATTCTATTGTTTTCCTCTATTTCTTCACACTGATCATTGAGAAAGGCTTTCTTATCTCTCCTTGCTATTCTTTGGAACTCTGCATTCAAATGGGTGTATCTTTCTTTTTCTCCTTTGCTTTTTGCTTCTCTTTTTACAGCTATTTGTAAGGCCTCCTCAGACAGCCATTTTGCTTTTTTGCATTGCTTTTTCTTGGGGATGGTCTTGCTCCCTGTTTCCTGTACAGTGTCACAAACCTCCGTGACATTATGTTGTAATGTAATATAAACATTACAATATGGTAACATAATTAGATTACTGTATAAAAGCTATCAATCTTCACTATCAGAAATGAGAAATGATGAGAGGACCAGTCCCAATAGCCATGGTTCATGCTTTTCTAGGACTGTTTGGACTATTATTATTCTAAGAATGCTAAGTTTAACCTTCTAGAAATCTGTAAAACAGATGCAAGGTTGTTTGTGTGGTTCCAGCGACTTGATATAAAGGTTTCAAGCAACTATTTTTCATTAAATACTCTTGTTAAGTTACAGTGAATCTCACATGGGAATTAACAGTGGTGATCTATGATACTCAACCAAACATATTTACTTTAGTCGCTCATTACCCTATACATTTTCTTCTGAGACATAGTTGCCGTATAATAATCAGGATAAATTTCCTCATTACAGTTAAACTTCAGAAACTTGTATTTTCTCTACTGCTAAATTCTCAGAGCACAAACTTTTGGTTCCCAAAAGTAATGTTGTGATTTGAGCCAACTTCTGTAAGAAAAATGCTCTAAATGAAGAAGTCAGTTCCTAAGTACATTAAGGCAAGATTTTTTAAATTCAATTTAGAGATGAGTATCATAGCACAACTAATTTACAAAATTATAAATTTCAACCAAGCATGCTGTAATTTAGAAAAAAATACTTAAGTCAAACACATATACGGAACTATATTAATACACTATATTATACAAGCATCCACCTACAAATTACCAAAAAAAGAATCAATAAATTTTTAAAATTCAACTTTTGAAGTGCCCTAAAGTTTAGACAGATGTTATCCTATTTTCTCTGAGATCTTCTCTGAGCAGCTGTTCATTTGGACATGATCTTTATTTATTGATATACTGTGTCCAACGCTAGGGTCATATTTCTTAAACAGGAACTTGGCAACTTCCAGATTCTATGGTAAATATTGACATGTCTCAGCACATCAATATTTATACTATCAGGACACTTTGATGAGTCTCTTCACAATGGCCGCATCTTATGTCTTGGCAGCCACTTATTTCTGCCAATTGAGAAAGACTTTTCTTTATTCAATAAAATTCTCATTAACTGTTCTTACAAAATTACAAGTAAGCTAATAGCATCCTCTCACACAAAGACCAGATTGAAGTCCTTGCTTATTTCAACATTTTGGTCACTGTTGCAGGGTTAGCAAAGCTCAGAGAAACAAGGCACAAATTCAGAAGTGTACTCCAAGTAACACTTGTTTTGACTCTTAATTCTAAGCCTAATCATTATTTTCAATCCCATTGCTAAGGGTGAAAGCACTGAAGTGTTTTCAGAATTTATAGAATTAAATTATTTCCCTTTTCGTTAGTCCTAAAAGCTCGACAAATTTATAAAAGACTGGTTTACAGACTGTAAAAATGATGACAATATTCGGAGAGCAGTTAAAATCCAGAATGCCTGCCATAAAAGGTAGTTGGAGAGTCTGGCTCATTATCTAGAATTAAACAGTGTTTTATATGCAAAATTAGTGCACCTAATTTTTGTGCCAAGTATCAGAAATCATGTTAACAAACCAACCGTTATTAATCTTAAGAACAAACTCCCATACCACTGGGAGAAAATCTTTGTAAAATGTTGTAAATACCCTGGGATTTCCCAGTGGCACAAAGGCAAAAGTTTAATTTAAAGCTATTGGCAATACTGGTATCTAGCAAAAGCATGAATGCCTCATCAACCATTTGGAATTCTAACATGGTTTTTCCTTTTGGGCAACAGAAGTCTCAAAGGTGTTTTTCTTCTATAAAGAGCCCAATTACATCAATATTAAAAATTTGCTGACTATAACAACCCTCTGTTCACTAATTTCAGCCCGTGTTTTAGAAAAAGTCACAACTAACTTTCTCACCAGTACTGGCAGCTTCACAAAGAACAAGGAGCATATTGCCCAGAGCAATAAAATGCATTAACTAAAAACCTCCTACTAGTATAAGAAGAACTGTCTTGAAGACAGTTACCTTTTTCCTTGAAAACGAGGTATTGCAAATAAAGCATTGACTTATACCTCATAAAACTCAGATTGAAATCAAAACTCCTAGCTGAGTAACTTTGGTCATGCCATTAATGCATTAAAATATTCACTGACTACATCCTTTGTACCAGGCTTTAAACATCTCAAAGATGAGTAAAACATATTCCCAGCTATCTGATGAGACAGAAACACCCACAGAGGATTATTATGCAAGCTTGTAAAATACAGAGGCAAGATGGGAGCTCCTCTGAAATGTAGCACATTAACCAGTCTGAAATTTCAGAAGAAGCTTC
The DNA here is from genome assembly GCF_002263795.3 of Bos taurus. NCBI lineage: Eukaryota > Metazoa > Chordata > Mammalia > Artiodactyla > Bovidae > Bos > Bos taurus. Next base: position 82,962,320 of record NC_037334.1, on the reverse strand, counting down.
CTTGAGTTATATCTGATATACAATTTAGAAGCTGGAAAAGGTTTAGGAGTGAAAGGAAAAAAGATAAGAAAACACATTCTAGGAAGAAGCAGCTACATGAGCAAACGCTTGGAGGCAAGAAATAGCATGATAAATAGAAATGAAAATTCAGTTTCAGACTTACTGACACTAACAAGAGCATTTGGGGGAATCATAGGCACTGTGCTGAAGGGATCTCAAGAAAGAAGAGTAAAAGAGAAGTTGGAACTTGGAGCACAGAAAACTCTTGAAGGGATTCTTGCTCAGAAGAACAAATAAATGGCATTGGAATCAGAGACAGATTAAGAGAAGCACTTCTTAAGGTGAAAAAAATAACATGCAGGTCAATCAAAAGTTTTGTGGGTCTTAATCTAAGAGCCATGGGGAAAGAGAATTTTTAAAAAAGGAGAAAATGAACACTAAATAACAAAGGACTTCAACCTCTGACTATGGAGACTAGTTGAGGATCAAAGAAAACAACAAATTAAGTAAAATTATTATTTTTTTTACTATATTGAATGAGAAAAAAGTCAGATAAAAGGAAATGATCAACACCATCAATACTAGAGACAAGTAAAAAAGGACGGGAGAAAGCAATCTGGTACTAAAAGTAGTACCAATTCAATTTTTTAAACTTTTAATTTAAAAAACCATTCATTGAGTGCTTAACATTCAGGTCAACTGGCCCTCCTTCATTATCCCTCCCTTTAAATGGTTTTTATTTTAGTGAACAAAGAAAGCCAGATACAAAACATGCAAGCCTTATAGAGTGCTTGAAAGTGAAAGTTGCTCAGTCCTGTCCAGCTCTTTGCCACCCCATGGACTAAATGGTCCACGGAATTCTCCAGGCCAGAATACTGGAGTAGTGGGGAGCTATTCCCTTCTCCACGGGATCTTCCCAACCCACGGATCAAACCCAGGTCTCCCACATTGCAAGCAGATTCTTTACCAGCTCAGCCACCAAGGAAGCCTAAGAATATTGAAGAGGGTGGCCTATCCCTTCTCCAGGGGATCTTCCTGACCCAGGAATTAAACCAGGGTCTCCTACATTGCAGACAGATTCTTTATCAGATGAGCTACCAGGGAAGCCCACTGAGTGCTTGCTGCTGCTGCTGCTAAGTCGCTTCAGTCATTGTCTAACTCTGTGCGACCCCATAGATGGCAGCCTACCAGGCTCCTCCAACCCTGGGATTCTCCAGGCAAGAACACTGGAGTGGGTTGCCATTTCCTTCTACAACACATGAAAGTGAAAAGTAAAAGTGAAGTCACTCAGTCCTGTCACACTCTTCGCAACCCCATGGACTCCAACCTACCAGGATCCTCTGTCCATGGGATTTTCCAGGCAAGAGTACTGGAGTGGGGCGCCATTGCCTTCTCCATTGAGTGCTTAGTGCAGGTCAAATACCCGACAATACTAGGGAAGTCCATGCATTCTTTGCACAGAAAAACATAAATATGTACTATTTTTACATATAATAGTATGTAAAGTATATAAAGGATAATAGTATTCCTTACTGAACCTAAGAAATCAAAGTTGAAAATGCTCTTCTAGATGCAGGAGAGACAATAATTTTTGAAGAAGGAAATTATAAGAATCAGATTTCACTTTTAGTGTGTAAGAAAATGATCCAAGATAGTCTGAAATAAGATTCCATACCAGAGTTGCTAGAAAAGAGACTTTTGAAATAGCAATGTAAGACAGTGCTTAAATTAGTTCACTGGCAGTGAAGCCAAGAGCAGGGAGTTTATGTGCTTAATGACCATGTATCTCAACTACCACCTCCTTAGGGATCTTGCCAAGAGATCGTGTCAGATTAACTTTGTTGTGTTACATGAAAAACTTTATATATAAATGTATGTTCAGTCTTATCTGTTGCTATTTGGCTTCCTCTGTGGGTAACTTTAAAATAACTGGCATTGTTCTTCCCTATTTTGAAGCTGAAGTACGTAAGAGCCTATAGTCTAAAATTAATTAAAATGCATAAATACAGTAAATCAACTGTGATTTTTAAAAACTTCAATTTCCTGATGCACTTCAGCTATTACATATAACCCTCAAATTGTCCATGTAAATGAAGACAATCTACATGACATCAAGATGTCTGCAGACACATTTACTACTGTGGAAACCAAGCTTGATGAGTTGCACAACATAATTTCCATAACCAAGCCAAGATTATTTAATTTGAATGGTAAGACTTAAAAAATAAATTGTAAAGCAATCACAAGACAAAGCATTACAGCTTGTTTTTTGATAGGACAAGGGTACAGTATATTTTTATACATTTCTTATTCCCCTCTTCCCCATGCCCATTAAATTTCTGGAAAGAACAGGCCATCTTTATCCCTCTGCAGCAGTCTCATGATGGTATGAATAAAAGCTCAGTTAAGTACTTGCTAAATTTGTGTACTTAACCAATTCTTGACAATTCAGTAGATTCGAACAAAAAGTTAGTAATGGTTAAAAAAAAAAAAAAGAAAAGAAAAAAACTTGGTGGGCAGTAGCCAACAATACAATCACAGATAGTAGAAACCCAAATATTCTAATCACTGTGTTGCCCTAAATATAGAAGGGTCACATAGTTTGGCCAAGAAAAGCACATAAATCAATGCATTATATGAGCTTCCTTTTCCTGTTTCTCTCAATCCACTTTGAGTCAAAGTATTAAAAAAACTGATAATATTTTAAAAAGAATCTGGGGAGAGGGAATAGAACCTTATCTAATGGGATTGTTAAAATTAGAGAAAGTTAAATAATAATACTGATTAAAAGAAAAAGTTGGTATATGTCTTGCAGGTGGACCATTTCTCTAAAGCACCTAATCAATTACTTAATTCAGGAAGGGCAGCTCCTTTCCATTTGTTCCCACAGAAAGTTCTTTCCTGACTCCAATCGGCACCTTTCAGCCTCAGATAGAACCCACTGACAATCTACAAAACGCTGGGAATTAGAAGAGAATGCCAATATTAGAAAAATGATCAAACACCTTCTCAACACAACCCTCTGAATTCAAGTGTCCTCCTAATCCCACAGCTTTACAGGGCATTTCAAAGGCGCTTTACACAAAGAATCCCGCAGGTGCAAAGGGAGAAACTGAAAAGGGAGCCCAGGAGACGCACGACCTGATGGTAACGCCAGAAAACTCAGGTGTTCCCGAGAGTTTACAAACAGAAGGGCCAGAAGCTTACACATCGAGGGGAGTCTACGCCGGAAAAAAAGTGAGCGCTGAGGAGTTCTAGAGAAGTAAAGAAAAAAATAATAATAACAACAATAACTGGACCACCGACTACTATTAAAAGAGTCAGTCGCCACTTCCGGACCCTACCTCTCAGTAATTCCACTTCCGGCCTTCTCCAAAAGGCCCGCTCCCACAGGCGGACATCCAGCACCCAATGAGAGTGTCACCTACTTCCGCGGGGGCTGAATGACGTCATGTAGGTCCCGTCCTTTCCGGTAGAGAGGAGCCTATCGTAGAGCCCGAGACCCGCGCCTCAGAAGGAGGTACCCTGACAGGCCCAACCAGACCGCGGGAAGGGGAGAGAAAGGCAAGCCGGCCGTGCACGCCTCTTCCGCCCTGGGCCCGGAAGGGTGATGTGGCTGGGGCTTCGCCGGCCTCACTATGGTAAGAACCGGGGCTTTGGGGTCGCGACTGAGGTTTGTGCAGGGGCTGCGAGCCAGTAGTAGGGTTGGAGGGTTGAGTGGCAGTCCCCGGCCGGGGAACCCTGTCACTAACTTGACTCTCCCGGGGCTCAGAGGGAGAGATGGGCCCGGGAGCCCTGTAGCCCCTACACGTCCAAACTGGGACAACCAGAGCCGACAGCCCAAGAAAGAACCTCAGGGCCGCAGAGTCCCCCCTCACACGCAGAGGCTACTTTAATGACTTGTTTCAAAGAAATGCGCTGGTTTGGCTTAACCCGTCGTTACTTACTCTTTGTGGTCATTTTCAGGCTTTAGAGCTGCCGGGTTTGCGCTCTTGTTGTTTTGCGGTTTGTTATCTCATTGCGGACCTAAGCCAGGTGTTTCATTGTTGTCAAACAAACCCCAAACACCCCACCTTAATTTTCACTTGTCGAATTAATTGGCCTTTTAGGTCTCCCCAGCTCCATTCTTTCAACTCTAAAGATGCTACTTTATAAGCTGTGTTTTAATGATCGGAGTTGTCTGTTGAGGTGGCTTTTCTAGAAGCTTACTGTGCTTGGAGTGGTGTTTGGCCTCCGGTCTTCCTCCCCTTCCATACACTATTAAGATTTCTTGTGTTATTTTGTCTTATTGCAGATTCCTTTAATAGTTTGGGCCTGTTAGAGAAGCTTGAAATAAGCCACAGAAGTTCACAAGAGAAATGTTTACTTCTCCAAGCTGAGAAAAATACATAAAACCAACATGGACAGAGGACAGATGAAATAATCAATAGTAATAGCAAAGATCTGCAGGCATTTCACCTTTGTCACTGTAAATGCTAACAACCTCTACACCAGGCCTTGGCCATGAATTTATGAGGTCTGTGTGCCAGACTTCATAAAAGGTTCATGCCTTTTATTGTAGTATCAAAAGCAGCCATGACAAAAGCTTTTCTACAGTGAAAAGTTGCTGAGCTTGTGTTCCCAGAAGTTCCTGCAGAATCCCATACAGCACAAAACCCTTAGACTTTTAATCGAAAACTCATTAATTGTTGTTTACTTTGTGCCAGCTTTGGTTATAGCTGGAGCATAAGTCACAGTCTTTTCCCTGGAGAAGTTTACAATGTATAGAGGGGATGACATTGGCAGATTATTCCTTCCTTGGCCGAAGATACTCTCCAGTTCCAAAATTGAGCTATCACGTGAAAGGACACAAGTGGATAGACTTGTGTCCTGAGTGAGCCTTTATTTACCTTAGAAAATGTGGTTCATTTGGCAATCCAAAAAGAGTAGCTAGACTGATACTCTTAATTCTTGCATATATCCTCCTTGAGGCTGAAATTGGATTACTCATAGTACAAGCAGAGATAGATTCTTCTTTTTGTCTTATATTCTATTTAGAAGCAAGACATATACCATTTAAGATTAACAGTATTTGAACCATCTGGCCATCTCTGGTTTATTCAGAGAAACAATAATAACTCTCATTTATTAGCTATTGCTGTGTGCCAGGGTGCATTTGAAAAATCAACTTAAAAGTATTGTCTCATTTCGAAACTTCTGAGTAGATGTTTACAGGCAAAGGAAGTCAGGCATGTCAAAAGTCTTCATGCCATTGTTAATGAAAAGAACATAACTGAAAATCAAATATGTCTTAGTGGTTTGTTGCTCTCAAATATAATATGCCAAACGGATGTGGGTAGAAAATAGAAATAACTGCCAGGTAATTAATGTTTTCATTCTTGCTCTGTTCCTGTGAGCTTAAGATGTCAGTATTTCAGAAGAAGTACATTGTAGTTGGAAGAGTTACACAGTGAGGTTTCTTTTTGAGTTTGTACCTAAACTTGGTATATTTGCAAGGTAGCCTAGTGATAATGAGATGGTTAAATAGCACCACTGATTCAGTGGACATGAATTTGAGCAAACTCTGGGAGATAGCGAAGGACGAGGAAGCCTGGCCTGCTGCAGCTCAGAGACATGGCTTAGAGACTGAACAACAACCAGTGATTATGACTTACATCTGAATTACTGTATTTTAATGAATCCATTTTTCTTTTTAGAAAGAACCATTCAGTTTTTAATATCCTCCTTCCAGTGCATTCTCCCCCCCACCCCCCCATAATTTTATTTATTTATTTCTGCCTGTGCTGGGCTTTTGTTGCTGCAAGTGAGGGCTACCCTCTACTTAAGATGTGCGAGCTTCTCAGTGCAGTAACCTCTCTCATGGCAGGGCACGAGCTCTAGGTGCACAGGCTTCAGGAGTTGCGGCTCCTGGGCTCTGAAGCACAGGTTCAGTAGTTGTGGCACAGACTTTTATAGTTGTTCTGCGGCATGTGGGATATTGTCAGATCAGGGGTTAAGAACCTGAGTCTCCTGCATTAGCAGGCAAATTCTGTGCCACTGAGCCACCAGGGAAGCCCCCAATGAATCCATGTTTTAAAATGTATTTCAAGGCCATTAAATGTTTATCAACAATAATAATTTAAAACTATCAGAGCATAAGCAGTATAATAATTATATCATTTACAAATTAATACTTTTAAAAACTCCAGAAACCCTAGTTCTCCCTAACTTAAAAATCTTCAAGATTCATCTCTAGTTTCATCTCTTCCAAAGAAGGCTTCCCTGTACCTTAAGTTTTCTTCTTCTCCTTTTAGGTGTTTATTTGGACGTCTGTAGTCCAGTCCATGTATATGCCACCAGTGTCCCTCTTGCATAGAAAACAGCAGTAAGATATTGCTTATAATTCTCCCTTCTCTAGGCAGAGTTCTTACAAGTAGAGACTAGGTCTTTTAATCTCTACATCACAGTGTCAGAGTTAGTACTTAAATGAATGAGTGTCTGGATATACAAAGTCGTGTAAAACATGCTCATTGTATTCAAGAACTTTACAGTCCAATGGGGGAGAGTATTAAATAAGTAAACTTTGTGTTTACTAGCATCTGCTGTGTGTTACTAGCATCTGCTAGGACATAGACAGCGTGTGTGGTAGAAAGAACGTGAGCTTTAGACTAAACCAAACAGGGTCAGAATCATTCCCAGCGACCATCCTTTACTTGAGGAAGTTTATCTTCGTTTCTTCTTCTGTTGGTGTGTTAGGTGACTTACCGATATTCTCATCTAATGTTCATAAACCCTGCAAAGTAGGGCCTGTTTATTGCCCATATTTTATAATTAAATTGAGTACCAGGGAAAGGGTGTAAAATAGTTTATTAAATAGTTTATTTCCTCTTGTAGCTGAGAAATTGTTTCAGTTCAGTCGCTCAGTCGTGTCCGACTCTTTGCCACCCCATGAATTACAGCACACCAGTCCTCCCTGTCCATCACCAACCCCCGGAGTTCACCCAGACTCATGTCCATCAAGTCAGTGATGCCATCCAGCCATCTCATCTTCTGTCGTCCTCTTCTCCTCCTGCCCCCAATCCCTCCGAGCATCAGTCTTTTCCAATGAGTCAGCTCTTCGCATGAGGTGGCCAAAGTATTGGAGTTTCAGCTTTAGCATCAGTCCTTCCAATGAACACCCAGGGCTGATCTCCTTTAGAATGGACTGAGTCCAGGGGTCTCTCAAGAGTCTTTTCCAACACCACAGTTCAAAAGCATCAATTCTTCGATGCTCAGCTTTCTTCACAGTCCAACTCTCACATCCATACATGACCACTGGAAAAACCATAGCCTTGACTAGACGGACCTTTGTTGGCAAAGTAACGTCTCTGCTTTTTAATATGCTATCTAGGTTGGTCATAACTTTCCATCTAATTGTCACTGGGAACTGCTGGAGGGCATCATCAAGGAGATAACACTGACCTGTGTATTAAGGAGTGACTGAGGATTAGAGAAGGAGTCATTAGCTAGAGCTGGGAAAACATTCTCTAGCCTTTAGATAGATAAAGGATGAGGTAGTTAAGGACACAAAGAGCATGAAGTTGAACAGTTGCCTGGGGAGTGCAAGAAGTTGAAGTTAATCAGTGAAAAGATGAGACTAGAAAGCTTGTGGCCAGATCTTGAAGTCTGTTCAAGGTCTTTATATTTTGATAATGTTTGTGTACCTAATAAACACTTTGAGCAAGGAAAAGAATGGAGTGCACTTGAGAAAACCAACCGGTAACAATGGAGAGGATATATTTACATGTTATTGTTTAACCGATAAGTCATGTCTGACTCTTGTGACCCTATGGACTCCAGCACACCAGGCTTCTCTGTCCTTCACTATCTATCTCCCAGAGTTTGCTCAAACTCATGTCCATTGGGTCACTAATGCCATCCGATCATCTCATCCTTTGCCACCCCCTTCTCCTCTTGCTGTCAAGCTTTCCCAGCATCTGGGTCTTTTCCAGTGAGTTGGCTCTTCTTATCAGGTGGCCAGAGTATTAGAGCTTCAGCTTCAGCATCAGTCCTTCCAATGAATATTCATGGTTCATTTCCTTTAGTACTGGCTGGTTTGATCTCCTTGCTGTTTAAGGGACTCTCAAGAGTCTTCTCCAACACCACAATTCAAAAGCATCAATTCTTCAGCCCTCTGTCTTCCTTAGGATCCAACTCATATCTGTAGATGACTACTGGAAAAACCGTAGCTTTGATTGTACAAACCTTTATTGGCTAAGTGATGTCTCTGCCTTTTAATATACTGTCTAGTTTTGTCATAGCTTTTCTTCCAAGGAGCAGGCATTTTTTAGTTTTGTTTTCCCATCTATTTGCCATGAAGTGATGGGACCGGATACCATGATCTTAGTCTTTCGAATATTGAGTTTTAAGCCAGCTTTTTCACTCTCTTCTTTCACCTTTATCAAGAGACTCTATAGTTCCTCTTCCCTTTCTGCCATTCCCTTTCTACCTTTCTCGATATCTGAGGTTGTTGATATTTCTCCTAGCAGTCGTGATTCCAGCTTGTTATTCATCCAGCCCAGCATTTCACATTGTACTCTGCATATAAGTTAAATAAGCAGGATGACAATATACATACTTGTCATACTCCTTTCCCAATTTTGAACAAGCCCTTTGTTCCATTTCTAATTCTAACGGTTGCTTCTTGACGTGGATATAGATTTCTCAGGAGGCAGGTAAGGTGGTCTGGTATTCCCGTTTTTTGAAGATTTTTCGTTTGTCATGATCCACACAAAGGCTTTAGCATAGGCAATGAAACAGAATTAGATTTTTTTTTTTAATTCCCTTGCTTTCTCTTTGAGCCAGTGGATGTTGGCAATTTGATCTCTGGTTCCTCTGCCTTTTCTAAATCCAGCTTGTACATCTGGAAGTTCTTGGTTCATGTACCACTGAAGCCTGTCTTGAAGGATTTTGAACAGTACCTTGCTAGCATGTGAAATGAATGCAATTATCTGGTAGTTTGAACATTCTTTGCCATTGTCCTTCTTTGGGATTGGAATGAAAATTTTTTTCCTGTCCTCTGGCCACTTCTGAGTTTTCCAAATTTGCTGACATATCAAGTGCAGCATTTAACAGCATCATCTTTCAGGATTTTGAAATAGCTCACCTGGAATTCCATCACCTCCACTAGCTTTGTTCACATTAATGTTTCCTAAGGCCCACTTGACTTCATACTCCAGGATATCTGGTTCTAGGTGAGTGACCACACCATCATGGTTATCTGAGTCATTAAGATCTTTTTTGTATAGTTTTTCTGTGTGTTCTTGCCACCTCTTCTTAATCTCTTCTGCTTCTGTTAGGTCCTTGTCATTTCTGTCCTTTATTATGCCCATCTTTGCATGAAATGTTCCCTTAATATCTCCTATTTTCTTGAAGAGATCTCTAGTCTTTCCCATTCTATTGTTTTCTTCTATTTCTTTCCATTGTTCACTTAAGAAGGCTTTCTTATCTCTCCTTGCTAGTCTCTGAAACTCTGTGTTCATTTGTGTTTATCTTTCCCTATATTTTTCTCAGCTATTTTTAAGGCCTTCTCAGACAACCACTTTGCCTTCTTGAATTTCTTTTTCTTGGGGATGGTTTTGGCCACCACCTCCTGTACAGTGTTACAAACCTCCATCCATGGTGCTTCAGCACTCTGTCTACCAGATCTAACCCCTTGAATCTATTCATCATCTCCATTGTATAATCATAAGGGATTTGATTTAAGTCATACCTGAATGGTTGGATGGTTTTCCCTGCTTTTTAAAATTTAATCCTGAATTTTGCAGCAAGGAGCTCATGGTCTGAGCCACAGTCAGCTCCAGGTCTTAATTTTTCTATCTGTAAAGAAGGTTAAAATCTGAGAAACTGATTGAATGACTGCCCTCTTGACAAGTGTAAGTAGGTTGAAAGATAAGAAAATCATTATAAGGTGCTTAATAAAGAGTGGTGAAGTACAAGTCCAGTTTAGATGATTGGAAGAAAATATTGTTTAAGCACCAGCTCTGCCATGTGCTTTACATATGATGTTTTATTAAAATCGTACATTATTGGCCACAGTGTACATATGAAAAAAAAGGTGCAGAATTGTTAAGTGTCTTCCCCAAGACCACACTGCTTATGAGTAGTGAAGCTCAGATTTAAACTTAACAGCTCCACTTGTCACCAAATCTCAGGCCCTTTTTATACTACAACGCCATTAATCCCACAGGGAATTCAAGAGGAAAAGCAACATTTGTATGCCTCAGTGGGTGAGGGTGTGGGTTGTTTGTCAAGATCATAATTCTGTAGCTACTGTTACTTGTGCACCTTCAATACAAATGACATCACAGTAGAAAGGTTATCTTCTTAGTATTATAATAATAGTTTTGACTGCATAAATATATGAGGAATTTCCATGAGCTACACTTTGAAAACCTCTGCGTTAGGCTAATAGGTAGGTATCTGAAGTGGATGCTGGTCTTCTGTAGCATAGTGGCTTGTAACTCTAACTGCAAGTAAAAACTCCCAGGGAGTTTTGACAAATTCTGAGCCCACAGTGAGTGAGTGAGTGAGTGAAAGTCGCTCAGTCGTGTCTGACTCTTTGTGACCCCATGAACTGTAGCCCACCAGGCTCTCCTCTGTTCATGGGATTCTCAGGCAAGAATACTGGAGTGAGTTGCCATTCCCTTCTCCAGGGGATCTTCCCATACCAGGGATTGAACCCAGCTCTCTTGTTTTATCTTCTTTTAGTTTTGCTTCCTTTTGGTCTTTACCCTACTGAAGTCTTTGGGAGCTGTGCATATGTGTTAACAGCATCTACCATACCTCTTCATTTTAGCTTAGGCTGGATTTGAAGAGCCAAAACAGGAAAACACTTAAGGAGACCTGAGATTCTCACAGAGAAATAAATTAGAGCTGCTGTTTCTTTTAGCTTTGCTTTCCTGTTCTTTTTTAAATGTAATCTCTCCTTTTATCAACCTTCATCATTTCATACTGTAAGAAAGTGAAATCACTAAAGGCAAATAACCTTATGAATCTGCTGAGTGTGAAGAGAAAAGGCCATGGTACAGATGAATGGATTTACACTAGGTTTACAGTTGGCAAAAACTCAGGCTTTGTTGTACGATAAGTATCATTATGTGTTACACAATGACTGGGTACTGATTGCTTCCAGTGACATAAGCAGTCCTTCAAAATCAAGTATAAATATAACAGAAAAGCAATATGGAAAAATTAATTCCAGGCTGTTAATTAATTCATAATTCTGGAAAATATTTTTCCATGCAGTGAATCTATAACACTGGCTGTTACACAGTCTCTCTCCCTCGCTCTCTTTATGAGAGACCCTTATCACCAAGTCTTCCCCGGATAGTCTCTCTGCACCATTTGCTTCCAGTTGCCTCACAGGCCACTCTTAACCCACCTCTGGAAACTATAAAATCATGTAATTTGTGCTAATGATAAGAGCATTTGCCCATCAAACCAGTATATATTTAACCAAGATAATCCTTTAAACCATGATCATGATTAGAAAGTGACATTATGTCAATATTACAAACAACTGTTTTTCCCTTGGACAAATTCACCTCTTCCCAGAAATAGGCAAAGTTCAGTGCAAAAGAGTAACAGTAAAGTGTTCATTAAGACATCAGAACAAATCACCTTGTTTTTAAGATAATAACTCCACCTTAGTTTCAAGTGCATCAGTGTACTAACCTAAAGGATTGTTACCTGTAAACAGTTTACACAGCAAAAGTGCTGGGAGGAAGTCTTACAAGCAAAACCAGGTGCCGGCTATTAAAATGATGAAAATTATTAAAAATGACAGTGATTTTAAATGATAACTGATCAAAAATCACATTAGCTCTTTAGAATGGGAATTTAAGTTTAGACTAAATACAGTGTCTTCTGAATATAGTCAACAAGCAACAAAGCCAGAGCCCATAGTTAAAGGTTTCTAGACCCTACAGAAGGAGTCTACTGTACTGCATGGATATCTGCCCATGCCACAGAGTTTAGTCCAAATTTCTGGGCGTTGATTATTTTTTTAAAGCTCTAGGTAAAGTGAGTAGCCAGGGTTCATACCCTGCTTGCCTTCATTTATTTGCAAGTTTTTCCATTTTGTCAGTCGTATCTATTTGCATGATCAGAATATTTTTTTCATAACAGAATTTGCACTTTTCCTTCAGACTACTTTCTCTTATTTATCAAGGAGATGTGAAGCATTTACATCAATTTTCTTAAGTCTACTGTTTGTCGTAGTTACATGCATGCTTCCTCTTTGTAATAGCTGTGACACTTTTGTTGCTTCATATTTAGATGTGAGATGTCTAAGCTCAAAATAAGCAGCACAAATAGAACAAACACACTGTGGGTCCTATTGACGAGATACGAAAATAGGCACAAATGACCACCAATGTTGCCAGTGGCGAACAGAGTAGAAGTGAAAAAGAAAACGTTAATATTCCTGTATGTTATTAGAAATATTTTCTATCATATAAGACTTACTCTTGAGGAAATGAGGTGTTGTATGTGTTTGCACATTCACATACTGTCTTACATGTATCCCTGTGTTTCCATGTTTTTCATTTTAAGAGATAATAGTGGTGCATATGAATTTACAAAAGAAACTAGTTAGGAAATGCTGACCTGACCTAGATTTGTAAATGATAAAATGCTGACCTACTTTTCCAGTGCTGTATAATTTCTATCACAATTAGGTCAGAAATATCATTTCTGGGTTTCATTTCACTTCCAGAGAGGGATCAAAAACTTTAGTTTTGCATGAAAGCAATAGATATTGAAATTAGTAAAATAGTTATAGTGTTTAGAGTTTTAAAAATTTAAGTTTGATTCTCAGTTAAACTGTAAGAATATGTCAATAAAAATGTATTCCCCATGTAGGAGGCAGTCAACATTTGAAGCTCCCAGACAGTGTTATGCATAAAGAAGGCCCTTAATCAAGAGACTGGCTAAATAATTTGTGTTGATAATCCTAAAAATAAATAAGCTCCATGGAACTCAAGAGATCCAGGACTAATGAATATGCTGGAGGCTTAGCCAAAGTCTTTTCTGCAGGATAAGTACAGTTAGCAAGCAACTAGTCATTTAGCAGTCTTGGACAGAGCACTGTTCAGCATATTAATATGTGTATTTTTTTAGCGTTTTTCATTGTTTCTTTCTTTGTACTATTCTAGTGCCTGAATCTTTTCCCCTTTTTTACTTCTGTTCCTAATGCTTTGGTTTTTTTGGTTTTTTTTTTTTTTCAACTTAGAAGTATTTTTATTTATGTATCTAAAAACAAAACTCTTATGTTGAAGTCTTGCCCTTATATCCATACTTAGTATAGTTTTAACATTCGGGAATGACTCCGGAAATAACAAATTATATCTTTATGGATAAAATGATAGAAATTGAACATGAAATAAATACTCCTAACTTTTCAAATCAACTTGAGAATAGAGAGTTTTAAAGAGATGTGTCAACATTAGAGGTAATTTCATTTTGGACGCTAACCTTTGCATTGACGAGTCTCTGTCCTTTATTGATAAACGTTCAATCTAATGTGACCAAATGAAAGTCTGGGTTATTTTTATTATTTCAGTGGCCTAATAAATTGCCATCTACTTCAGAGTAATTATGCAAAGTGACTGATTCATCAAGTTTATTTCCTTCTAGTTTGATAAATTTAAAATTCAGTGCAGTGATTTGAAACACATCAGAAGCTCTGCTTAGCTGTAAGTAGTATGATGGGTCTGGAGTATGAAGGGATAGTAAAAAGGGGCCTTTGAGGGGAAAAAAAAAGTTGAGATATTCATTACCAGTTTTAGAAGAGCAAGCACAACTCTGATGATAATGGACAGGGTGGGACTCCTGTATTCCAGGACCCCAAAGGTTACCATTCTGATTGTATCTGAGGTTGTGCTCCAGAAGTTGCTACAGGCAGCCCTGAGTCTAGGGAATGTTACTGGATACCTCTTTATAAAAAGGAATTGTTTGTAGCTGTGGTGGACAGAATGCAATTCTCCCCAGCCCCCTTTAAAAAAAAACAAAAAACTGAATATGTTATCTTAGGTGACACAAGGGACTTTGCATGTGTGATTAAGAGTTTTGGAATGGGAAGATTATTTCTTGAATTACGAGGAGACAGGGCAGTTTAATCACAAGAATCCTTGTGAGAGGGAAGCAAGAGGGTCATGATCACAAAAGAAGTTGTCAAGGTCAGAGTGATGAGTGGCTCACTAAGCCCAAGGAATCAGGCAGCCTTTAGAAACTTGAAAAGGCAAGAAAACAGATTATTTCCTCAAGCCTCCAGAAGGAGCAAGTTCTATTGTAGTTTGTAACTTTTGTAACTCCTTAGTTCCAGTGTGTGTTATTTAATGTTTAATAGTGAGCTGAACTTATTAGACTGAATAGTATGCCACTGTATATCTCCCTGGCATTGTCACAAGATGTCTTTGATGAAAATTAGATAAACCTTAGATTTGAGGGTCTAGAACTTTCTGCCAGCCAATTTGCCTGCTGCCTCAGGCATCCAGAACTCATGAGGATATATCTCTTACAAATTAAGTGGACTCAAAAGAACACACACTGTCCTGTATGCAAGCACCTCAAGGATGACTGCTCAGTAGAACTTCTCTGCATTCTGGTTAGTGATACAAGATTTGGATGCTGAGAAGAAATTACCTCAGACCTTTATTTTACCCTATAGCCCTGGCCCTTAGCACAAACATATGTTTCTTCATTCTGAATTTTGCAAAATACCATTGATAAGTAAATATAAATGCAAAGCTGTGTGTGGAGGTTTCTCTTAAATAGTTAAGAAAACATTCAGCAGTCTAACCTACATTTTTTTAATAACATGCATTGTTAATTTGGAATCTAAGTGTGCTCTTGCATTTGTTAAAATGTTTATTTGCAGTTGTGTTCACGTTCCTGTTCATTCAGTATTTTTTCAGTGACTGCTGTGTACTATTTTATTTAATAAGCACAGGAGATTGATAAGAACCTCCATAAAATAGAGGAAACAGTTATAAGGTCATCTAGCGGGTGACAGGTATATGTTTAACACGTAAATGCACAAAGATCCAGCCTCTGCTTGGTGTGGAGAGTGGGGTGGGCACAGGGAGGACTTCACGGAGGAGACGACTCTTGAGACAGAAGCCGGAAAAACATACAGCATGTACATAAACGTAGCGTGCCTTGAGGAGCGCGTGATTTACGGCTCTGGAAAAAAGAACACAGTAAGGGAGCTGTACTTCCCTTTTCACCTTTCTTTTAATCGTATTTCCCTCTATTTTGTGATTAAATATGCTTGCTTTCTTCTTAGCATCCTCCCTTCCCTTCAATAACACTTCCCTATTGAAAACCTCAATTACTTATCTACACTACAGTAACATCTGTTTCCTTTAACTCTGAGACTAAAATTTTGTATCAGCTGACAACAGATGCTGAGCATTAAGAGGAGTGCTTAGGTAGGCTAGGCAGTGGTAGACTAACGTCTGCGAGTTTGAAACACTTTTGACCAGTCTGCTGCTGCTTCTAAGTCACTTCAGTCTTATCCGACTCTGTGCGACCCCATAGACGGCAGCCCACCAGGCTCCCCCGTCCCTGGGATTCTCCAGGCAAGAACACTGGAGTGGGCTGCTGTTGCCTTCTCTGGACCAGAGTCTAAGTACATCTAAAAGACTTTACCACCTAAGATTATTTGTTTAAATTTTAGAGTCTGTAAATCCCAGGAACAAAGTTGTATGTATCATATAGTACCTACTAGTAAGTGGTTTTCATTTGTAAATGATTTCACTAACATATGTATACACACCCCACTTCTTTAATGTTTAATGTTCTTGTATGTTTTTAAGTGCCTCTTAAAAATCTTTTATGATAAAAAATTTAAACATGTAAGGTAGAAAGAAGAATATAGTGAAGCCACATATACTCAACATTTCATCATCAACTCCACACCTCCCCCTACACACACACTGGGTTATTTAGAAACCAATCCCAGACATATCATTTAAGTACATTTCTTTAACAAGACATTCAGGGAATAAAGTATAGATTGCAAAATCATGAATTTAGATACTCTATTAGGAAGATAATAAACCTTTGCAAATTTCTTTTCCATCCACTTTATTAGGTAAATCCTTTGCTTGGTACAGTAAGTCTGCTCATTATACCCTGAACATGCAAATTCCTGATTCTTTGGGGATATTTCCCATGCTTTTGTCTCTTCTGGAGGCTGCTCTGTATTCTTTGCCATTTGATTGTGCCCTTTCAGGCTTGACTCAATTCCTTGAAGCCTCTCGTGACTTTTCTTTGTGAAAATGGCTTTTTTTTTTTTTGGTCAGCATTGCTCAGTTGTTATTTACATATGTTAGAAGTTGCTATTTCGTTTTTAAAATGTATGTCCTATTCTCTTTCATTTATAACTGCTCTATGCCTTACTTATCTCATGTATAAAATTAGGATATTAATAACATCCACATCAAATATGAGGATGAATAAGATCATCCAAAACAAGAATGTAGTGAATATCAGTGAATTCTTGCTGTTAGCTATTAACAGGAAGGGAACCATGCTATGTACTTTGTTTTTAATTTTTATTTTATAGTGGGGTGTAGTTGGTTTACAATGTTGTGTAAATTTCAGGTGTACAGCAAAGTGATTCAGTTATGCATGTACATATTTCCGTTCTTTTGCAGACACTTTTTTATGTAGATTATTATAGAATACTGGGTACAGTTCATTGTACTAAACAGTAGGTCCTTGTTGATTATTTTATGTTTATATTAATCCTAAGCTCCTAAATTATCCCTTGTCCCAGTCTTTCCCCTTTGGTAGCCATAAGTTTGTTCTCAAAGTCTGTGAATCTGCTTCTGGTTTGTAAGTTCCTTTGTATCATTTTCATAGATTCTACATACAAGTGATATCATACACTGTTTGACTTTCTCTAGCTTCATTTACTATGACAATCTGTAAGTCAATCCAAGTTGCTGCAAATGGCATTATTTCATTCTTTATATGGCTGAGTAACCAGTCCATTCTAAAGGAGATCAGCCCTGCGTGTTCTTTGGAAGGAATGATGCTAAAGCTGAAACTCCAGTACTTTGGCCACCTCATGCAAAGAGTTGACTCATCGGAAAAGACTCTGATGCTGGGAGGGATTGGGGGCAGGAGGAAAAGGGGATGACAGAGGATGAGATGGCTGGATGACATCACCGACTCAATGGACGTGAGTTTGAGTGAACTCCAGGAGGTGGTAATGGACAGGGAGGCCTGGCATGCTGCAGTTCATGGGGTCACAGAGTCAGACACAACTGAGCAACTGAACTGAATATCGAAAAAGCAAGAGAGTTCCAGAAAAACATCTATTTCTGGTTTATTGACTATGCCAAAGCCTTTGACTGTATGAATCACAATAAACTGTGGAAAATTCTGAAAGAGATGGGAATATAGACCACCTGACCTGCCTCTTGATAAACCTATATGCAGGTCAGGAAGCAACAGTTAGAACTGGACATGGAACAACAGACTAGTTCCAAATAGGAAAAGGAGTAAGTCAAGCCTGTATATCGTCACCCTCCTTATTTAACTTATATGCAGAGTACATCATGAGAAACACTGGGCTCGAAGAAGCACAAGCTGGAATCAAGATTGCCGGGAGAAATATCAATAATCTCAGATATGCAGATGACACTACCCTTATGACAGAAAGTGAAGAGGAACTCAAAAGCCTCTTGATGAAAGTGAAACAGTGGAGTGAAAAAGTTGGCTTAAAACTCAGCATTCAGAAAACGAAGATCATGGCATCTGGTCCCATCACTTCATGGGAAATAATTGGGAAACAGCGGAAACAGTGTCAGACTTTATTTTTTTGGCCTCCAAAATCACTGCAGATGGTGACTGCAGCCATGAAATTAAAAGACGCTTACTCCCTGGAAGAAAAGTTATGACCAACCTAGACAGCATATTCAAAAGCAGAGACATTACTTTGCCAACAAAGGTCCGTCTAGTCAAGGCTATGGTTTTTCCAGTGGCCATGTATGGATGTGAGAGTTGGACTGTGAAGAAAGCTGAGTGCTGAAGAATTGATGCTTTGGAACTGTGGTGTTGGAGAAGACTCTTGAGAGTCCCTTGGACTGCAAGGAGATCCAACCAGTCCATTCTAAAGGAGATCAGCCCTGGGTCATCTTTAGAAGGAATGATGCTAAAGCTGAAACTCCAGTACTTTGGCCACCTCGTGAAGAGTTGACTCATTGGAAAAGACTCTGATGCTGGAAGGGATTGGGGGCAGGAGGAGAAGTGGACGACAGAGGATGAGATGGCTGGATGGCATCACCAACTCAATGGACGTGAGTCTGAGTGAACTCCAGGAGATGGTGATGGACAGGGAGGCCTGGCGTGCTGCGATTCATGGGTCGCAAAGAGTCAGACACGACTGAGCGACTGAACTGAACTGAACTGAACTGAATATTCCATTGTGCGTATGTACTCACCGTCTTTATTCGTTTCTTTGTCAATGGACATTTAAGTTGTTTCCCTATCTTGGCTATTATAAATAGTGCGGCGATGAACACTGGGATGTATAGGTTTTCTCCAGATATGTGCTCAGGAATGGGATTACTGCATCGTATGATCGTTCTATTTTTAGTTTTTTAAGGTAACTTCTCACTATTCTCCATAGTGTCTGTTCCAGTTTACATTCCCACCAATAGTGTAAGAATGTACACTATTTTCTCCACATCCTCTCCAGTATTTATTGTTTGTAGACTTTTTTATAATGGCCATTTTGACCATGTGAGGAGACCTCACTAGCTTTGATTTACATTTTTCAAATAATTAGTAATGTTGGGTATACTTCGTGTGCTTTTCGGCCATCTGTTTGTCTTCTTTGGAGAAATGTCTGTTTAGATATTCTGCCCATTTTTTGATTGCATTGTTTGTTTTTTTATATTGAACTGTGTGAGCTGTTTGTATATTTTGGAGATTAAGCCCTTGTTGGTCACTTTGTTTGCAAGTATTTTCTCCCATTCTGTGCATTGTTTTTTGTTTTGTTTTTTTTCTTTGCTATGAGAAAGCTTTCAGTTGTAATTAGGCCCCACTTGTTTGTTTTTTCATTACATTACTATAGGAGAGGGATCCAAAAAGACACTGTTGCAATTTATGCCAGAGTGTTCTGCCTGTGTTTTCCTCTAGGAGTTTGTATCCAGTCTTAAATTTAGATCTTTAAACCATTTGAGTATATTTTTGTTTATGGTATTCTAATATCATTCTTTTACTTGTAGCTGTCCATCTTTCCCAGCACCACTTACTGAAGGGACTGTCTTTTCTGCATTGTGTATTCTTGGCTCCTTTGTCATAGATTAATTGACCATAGGTGCACTGGTATATTTCTTGGCTTTCTAGCCTCTTCCTTTGATCTGTATTTCTGTTTTTGTGCCAGTAACAAGTTTTGATTTCTACAGATTTGTAGTATAGTCTGAAGTCACAGAATGTGATTCGTCCACTTCTCTTTCTCTTTCCATGATTGTTTTTGGCTATTCAGGGTCCTTTGAGTTTCCATACAAATCATAAAATTCTGTGTTCTAGTTCTGTGAAAAATACCAGTCATAAGTTGATAGGGATTGCATTGAATATGTAGATTGACTTGTGTAGGATAGTCAGAGTGCATATATTTTGTATCCTTAAGTTGGTTTATTGCTATTTTATTCTTTTTGATGCAATGGTAAAAGGAATTGTTTATTTCCCTTTCTGATCTTTCACTGTTGGTGTATCGAAATGAAAGAAATTGTTGTGTATTAATTCTTTGTCCTGCGTCCTTATTGAATTCATTGATGATCTCTAGTACCTTTCTTATAGCCTCTTCGTGATTTTCTATGTATAATACCATGTCATCTGCGAACAGTAACACATCACACATTTTCCAGTTTGGATCCTTTTTTTCCTCTGATTGTCATGGCTAGGACTTCGAGAACTATGTTTAATAAAAGTGGTAAGACTGGTCTTATTGTCTTGTTCCTGATCTTGGAGGAAATGCTTTCAGCATTTCACCATTGAATATAATGTTACCTGTAGGTTTGACATATATGTCCTTTATTATGTTGAGGTATTTTCCCTCTATGTCCACTTTCTGGAGAGTTTTTATCAGAAATAGATGTATAATTTGTTGAAAGCTTTTTTTGCACCTATTACATGATCATATGGTTTTTATTCTTCAGCTTGTTAGTGTCACACTAATTTGGGAATATTTAAAATTCCTTGCATCCTTGAAATCCACTTGATTACAATGCATGATCCATTTAATGTGTTGTTGAATTTGGTTTACTAGTATTTTGTTGAGGATTTTTGAGTCTGTGCATGAATAATAATGGCCTATAATTGTGTGTGTGTGTGTGGTATCTTTGTCTTGTTCTGGTATCAGAGTGAGTGAAAGTGAAGGTCACTGTCCAACTCTTTGCGACCCCATGGACTATACAGTTCATGGAAGTCTCCAGGCGAGAATACTGGAGTGGGTAGCCTTTCCCTTCTCCAGGGGATCTTCCCAACCCAGGCATCAAACCCAGGTCGCCCACATTGCAGGTGGACTCTTCAGCAGCTGAGCCACAAGGGAAGCCCAAAAATACTGGAGTGAGTAGCCTTATCCCTTCTCCAGTGGATCTTCCCAGCCCAGGAACTGAACTGGGGTCTCCTGCATTGCAGATGGATTCTTTACCAACTAAGCTATCAGGGAAGCCCATCAGAGTGATGGTGACCTCATGGAATGAGTTTGGGAGGATACTTTCCTCTGCGATATTTCAGAATAGTTTCAGAAGGATAGGTGTTAACTCTTCTGTAAATGTTTGATAGAATTTGCCTGTGAAGCCATCTGGTCCTGGACTTTTGTTTATTGGGAGTTTTTAAAACACAGTTTCAATTTCATTACTTGTGTTTGGTCTGTTCGTGTTTTCTATTACGTTTCTTCCTAGTTCAGTCTTGGAAGGTTGTATCTTTTTTAAGTTTCTGTCCTTTTCTTCCAGGTTGTCCATTTTATTGGTATATAGTTGCTCATAGTAGTCTCTTATGATCCCTTGTATTCAGCCTTCTTTATGGTCCATCTCTCACATCTGTACGTGACTACTGGAAAAACAAAGTGATGTCTCTGCTTTTTAATAAGCCATCTAGGTTTGTCAGACCTAGGTAGAAGCAGTGACAGATTTCCTCTTCTTGGGCTCTAAAATCACTGTGGATGGTGACTGCAGCCATGAAATCAGAAGATGATTGCTTCTTGGCAGGAAAGTTATGACAAACCTAGACAGTGTGCTGAAAAGCGTCAGAGGATGAGATAGCTGGATGGCATCATCGATGCAGTAGACATGAACTTGGACAAACTCTGGGAGGTGGTGAAGGACGCGGAGGCCTGGTGTGCTGCAGCCCATGAGGTCGTGGAGAATTGGACACGACTGGGCAACTGAATCAAAAGAACTAGGTTTGTCATAGCTTTTCTTCCAAGGAGCAAGCATCTTTTTAATTTTGTGGCTGCAGTCACCGTACACCATGGTTTTGGAGCCCAAGAAAATGAAATCTGTCACTGTTCCCACTGTTTCCCCATCTGTTTGCCATTAAGTGATGGGACTGTATGCCATGATCTTAGTTTTTTAGATGTTGAGTTTTAAGCCAGCTTTTTAATTCTCTTTCACCTTCATCAAGAGGCTGTAGTTCTTCTTCACTTTCTGCTATTAGTGTGACATCATTTTCAAATCTGATGTTGTGTTCTCCCAGCAATCTTGATTCCAGCTTGTGCTTCATCTGCCCCAAATTTCACATGATGTGAACATTTCACATTTCCCTGTCCTTCACTGTCTCCCAGAGTTTGCTTAAATTCATGTCCATTTAGTCAGTGATGCTATCTTACCATCTCATCCTCTGATGCCCTCTTCTCCTTTTCCCTTCAGTCTTTCCCAGCATCAGGGTTTTTTCCAGTGAGTCAGCTCTTTGCATCAGGTAGCCAAAGTATTGGAGCTTCAGCATCAGTCCTTTCAATGAATATTCAGGGTTGATTTCCTTCCAGATTGACTGGTTTTATCTCCTTAAAGTCCATAGGACTCTCAAAAGTCTTCTCCAGCACCACAATTCAGAAACATCGATTCATGTGAATGTATGGCAAAACCACCACAATATTATAAAGTAATTAGATATTCCAATTAGAATAAAAAGAAAAAAAAAAGCATCAATTCTTTGGCATTTTCTTTATGGCCCAATCCTTACGTGACTACTGGAAAAATCATAGCTTTGACTATACAAGCCTTTGTTTGCAAAATGATGTCTCTGCTTTTTAATAACAATATCTAGGTTTGTAATAGCTTTCCTTCCAAAGAGCAAGTGTCTTTTAATTTCTTGGCTGCAGTCACCATCTGCAGTGATTTTGGAACCCAAGAAGATAAAATCTGTTGCTGCTTCCACTTTTTCCCCTTCTATTTGCCATTAAGTGATGGGACTGGATGCCATAATCATAGTTTTTTTTGAATACTGAGTTTTAAGCTAGCTTTTTTACTCTCCTCAAGAGGCTCTTTAGTTCCTCTTCACTTTTTGCCATTAGAGGGATATTATCTGAATATCTGAGGTTGTTGATATTTCTTATGGCAGTCTTGATTCCAGCTTGTCATTCATCCAGCCTGGTATGTCACATGATGTAGTCTGCATGTAAGTTAAATAAACAGAGTGATATTGTATAGCCTTTTCATACTGCTTTCTCAGTTTTGAACCAGTCAGTTGTTCTGTGTAGGATTCTACCTGTTGCTTCTTGTCCTGCATACAGGTGTTTCAGGAGACAGCTAAGGTGGTCTGGTATTCTCACCTCCTTAAGAAGTTTCCAGTTTGTTGTGATCCACACAGTCAAAGACTTTAGCGTAGTCAATGAAATAGAAGTAGATGATTTTCTGGAATTCCCTTACTTTTTTTATGATTCAACAAATTTTGGCAGTTTGATTTCTGGTTCCTCTGCCTTTTCTAAACCCAGCTTGTACATCTAGAAATTCTTGGTTCACATACTGCTGAAGCCTAGCTTGAAGAATTTTGAGCATTACCTTGCTAGCATGTGAAATGAGTGCAATTGTATCATAGTTTGAACATTCTTTGGCATTACCTTTCTTTGGAATTGGAATGCAAACTGACTTTTTCCAGTCCTGTGGCCAGTGCTGACTTTCCAAATGTGCTGACACGTTGAGTGTCATCTTTTAGGATTTGAAATGGCTCAGCTGGAATTCCATCACCTCCACTAGCTTTGTTCATAGTTAGGTTTTCTGAGGCCCACTTGACTTTACTCTCTAGAATGTCTGGCTCTAGGTCAGTGACCATACCATTGTGGTTATCTGGGTTATTAAGACCTTTTTAATATAGTTCTTCTGTACATTCTTGCCACCTCTTAATCTCTTCTGCTTCTTTTTTTGTCCTTACCGTTCTTTTCCTTTATTGAGCCCATCCTTGCATGAAATGTTCCCTTGATATCTCTAATATTCTTGAAGAGGTCTCCAGTCTTTCCCATTCTATTGACTTCCTCTATTTCTTTGCATTGTTCACTTAAGAAGGCTTTCTTATCTCTCCTTGCTATTCTGGAACTCTGCATTCAGTTGTGTATATCTTTCCCTTTCTCCTTGCCTTTTGCTTCTCTTCTTTTCTCAGCTATTTGTAAGGCCTCCTCAGACAATCACTTTGTCTTCTTGCATTTCTCTTTATTGGGGATAGTTTTAATCATCACCTTCCGTACAATGTTATGAACCTCCATCCATAGCTCTTCAGGCCCTCTGTCTACCAGATCTAATGCCTTGGATGTATTTGTCACCTCCACTGTATAATTGTAAGGGATTTGATGTAGGTCATACCTGAATGGTCTAGTGGTTTTCCCTATTTTCTTCAATTTGAGCTTGAATTTTGCAATAAGGAGCTGATGATCTGAGCCACGGTCAGCTTCAGGTCTTAATTTTGCTGACTATATAGAGCTTCTCCATCTTCAGCCACAAAGAATATAATCAATCTGATTTTGGTATTGACCATCTAGTGCTGTCCATGTGTAGAATTACATGTTGTTGGAAGACGGTGTTTGCTATCAACAGTGTGTTTTCTTGGCAAAACTCTGTTATCCTTTGCACTGCTTCATTTTGTACTCCAAGGCCAAACTTGCATCTTACTCCAGGTATCTCTTGATTTTCCTACTTTGCATTCCAGTCCTCTATCATGAAAAGGACATCTTTCATTGGTGTTAGTTTTAGGAGGTCTTGTAGGTCATCATAGAATCGTTCAAGTGCAGTGAATATGTGCCCATAGTTTCCTGTATGAAAATAACTATTAAAACAGTAATTACAAATCAATTTTGCTTTATTAAGCCCATAATAGTAACACTTCGAAAGTTTGAGAAATTCAGGAAAGTTGAGAATTAGGTTAAAAACGTTTGAGAGAGAGCACTGCATTATCTCCTCTTCCTTGCATGAAGTCTTAACCTAGTGCAGATATACTTATTGTGAGTCTTGTTTCCTGTTTTTCCCATTCCTTAGCCTTTTACAGGAGGATTTTTTGTCCTTAAAATATTGGCAAATAGCATGTATAGTTTTCTTAATGTTTTGAATAGTTTGTAAATTAAATCATTAAAAATGTGTAAAAGATTTAAAAACTATTATGACAGTTTCTGAAAGACGTAATTCTTTTTTTATGATTCTCCTGGTTGTTCTTCCTCTTTTTCTATATGTACTTCAAAATCAGTTGTCAACTTCAAAAATAACTTGTTGCTGTTGGGTTCACTTTAAATTTACAGATTAGCTTTACAGTGCTGCTATAAAAACCTGGTATTCCACCCATTCAACTTCCGTGTGCTTTAGTATGTTTTAAGGCTTTGTCAATTTTGGTCTTTAATGCCAATATTACAGATTTCTTATGAAGATTGTTCCTATATGTTGAATATTTTAGCTTTTTGTTCTAGTTGCTATTATAAATGGGGTCCTTTTTCTACTGGTTGATATTATAATTATGCAGTCTATCAATTTAAATATTATGATCCTATCCACCTTACTCAGTTTTAATTTCCTTATGAACTATAGTCATTTTTCTCTATATTCTTTTGGGCTTTTTAGGGTAGCACTTATTTTCAAGCAACAATTTAATCTTAGTATCTTTTTAATAATTCTTATTTGTCTAACTCCTCACTTTACAAGAACTTTGTACTTAATTGAAGAATGGTTTGATTTACAATATTTTGTCAGTTTCATCTGTTCAGCAAAGGGATTCAGATATTCTTTTTTTTCAGATACTTTTCCCATTATATGTTATTATAAAATATTGAATATAATTCCCTATGCTATACAGTAAATTCTTATGGCTTATCTATTTATGTATAATAATGTATATCTGCTAATCCTATACTCCTTATTTATCCCTCCCCCCTCGCCTGGTGTCTTTGAGTTTTTTCTGTTTTGTATATAGATTCATTTTTATTATGTTTTAGATTACGTGTATGAGTGATATCATATGATACTTGTCTTTCTCTGACTTGAACTTCGCTTAGTGTAGTGTTCTCTAGGTCTTTCTATTTTGCTGCAAATGGCAGTATTTCACTCTTCTGTAGCTGAGTAATTTTCCAGTGTGTGTGTGTCACATCTTCTTAAACCAATCCTCTGTTAGGCACTTGGATTGTTTTCACCACTTGGCTAATACACAGTGCTACTATGAGCAGTGAGGTGCGTGTGTCTTTTGAGATTGGAGTGTTCATATTTTCCTGATATATGCCTAGGAGTAGGATTGCTGGATCACACGGTAGGTCTGTTTTTCCTTTTTAAAGGGACCTTCATACTGTTTTCCATAGTGGCTGCACCAATTTACATTCCCAAAACGATATAAGAGGGTACCCTTTTCTCCACACCCTCTCCAACATTTTTTATTTCTAGACTTTCTGATGAGAGTTATTTGGCCAGTGTGAGATGATACGTGATACGTCATTGTGCTTTGATTTGCATCTCTCTAATAATTAACCTTGCTAAGCATTTTTTAACGTACCTAATGGCCATCTGAATGTCTTATTTGGAGAGAAGCCTGTTTAGCATTTTTTTAATTGGGTTGTGTGTTTTTTCACTTGAATCATACAAGCTGTTTGTATATTTTTTATATTAACCCCTTGTAGGTCTCACCCATTGCAAATATTTTCTCCCATTCCATAGGTTGTCTTTTTGTTTTTTTGATGGTTTTCCTTAGCTGTGCAAAAACATTTTAAGTTTGACTAAGTCCCATTTGCTTGTTTTGCTTTTATTTCTTTTGCCTTGCGACTGCTACTGCTAAGTCACTTCAGTCGTGTCCGACTCTGTGCGACCCCATAGACGGCAGCCCACCAGGCTCCCCCGTCTCTGGGATTCTCCAGGCAAGAACGCTGGAGTGGGTTGCCATTTCCTTCTCCAATGCATGAAAGTGAAAAGTGAAAGTGAAGTCGCTCAGTCGTGTCCGACTCTTAGGGACCCCATAGACTGCAGCCCACCAGGCTCCTCCGTCCATGGGATTTTCCAGGCAAGAGTACTGGAGTGGGGTGCCATTGCCTTCTCCGTTGCCTTGCGAAACTCATCTTAAAAAAAAAAAAATACTGCTACAATTTATGTCTGAGAATATTTTGCCTGGGTTCTCTTTCTATGGTGTCATGTCTTATTTATATTTATATTTAGGTCTTTAATCCACTTTGAGTTTATTTTTGTCTATGGTGTGAGGGAGTGTTCAATTTCAGTTTCATTGATTTTTGTATAGCTGTTCAGCATTCCCAACAACACTTGTTGAAGAGATTGTCTTTTCTCCATTATGTATTCTCACTTCCTTTGTCATCAGTAAATTGACCTTGGGTGTATGGACTTATTACAGGGCTCTCTATTCTGTCCATTGATCAAATGTTTATTTTTTTGTCCTGATAGGATGCTGTTTTGATTATTGTAGCTTTGTGTATTCTTGTCTGAAGTCTGATGGGTTTAGCCTTCCAGCTTTGTGCTTTGTCCTTTGTCCTCAGGATTGCTTTGGAAATTCTGAGTCTTATGTGGTTCCATGTAAATTTTAAGGTTATTGTTACTAGTTCTGTGAAAACTGTCACAGGTGTTTTGATATGGATCACTTTAAATCTATAGATTGCTCTAAGTAGTATGGCTATTTTAACAGTGTTAATTCTTCCAGTCCAAGAGCATGTGATATCTTTCCATTTCTTTGAGTTATCTTTAGTTTCCTTTAGCAGTGTTTTATAGTCTTCAGCATATAAATTTTTCAGCAACTCAGATAAATTTATTCCTGGGCTTTATTTGGGGGAGGGAGGATGCAATTTTAAACAGGATTGTTTTTTACTTTTTCTCTCTGATAGTTCATTGTTAGTGTAAAGAAATGCAATACTTCTTCCCTTCCATTTTGGATGCTCTTTATTTCTTTTCTTTGATTGCTGTAAGTAGGGTTTTCAGCACTGTTGAATAGAATTGATAATGGAGAAAAGACAATCTCTTTAACAAGTGCTGCTGGGAAAACTGGTCAACCACTTGTAAAAGAATGAAACTAGAACACTTTCTAACACCATACACAAAAATAAACTCAAAATGGATTAAAGATCAAACATAAGACCAGAAACTATAAAACTCCTAGAGGAAAACATAGGCAAAACACTCTCTGACATAAATCACAGCAGGATCCTCTATGACCCACCTCCCAGAATATTGGAAATAAAAGCAAAAATAAACAAATGGGACCTAATTAAACTTAAGAGCTTTTGCACAATAAAGGAAACTATAAGCAAGGTGAAAAGACAGCCTTCAGAATGGGAGAAAATAATAGCAAACGAAGCAACTGAGAAAGAATTAATCTCAAAAATATACAAGCAATTCCTACAGCTCAATTCCAGAAAAATAAACAACCCAATCAAAAAATGGGCCAAAGAACTAAACAGACATTTCTCCAAAGAAGACATACAGATGGCTAACAAACACATGAAAAGATGTTCAACATCACTATCAGAGAAATGCAAATCAAAACCACAGTGAGGTACCATTTCACGCCAGTCAGAATGGCTGCTGTCCAAAAGTCTGCAAACAGTAAATGCTGGAGAGGGTGTGGAGAAAAAGGAACCCTCTTACACTGTTGGTGGGAATGCAAACTAGTACAGCCACTATGGAGAACAGTGTGGAGATTCCTTTAAAAACTGGAAATAGAACTACCATATGACCTAGCAATTCCACTATTGGGCATACACACCAAGGAAACCAGAATTGAAAGAGACACGTGTACCCCAGAGTTCATCACAGCACTGTTTATATTAGCCGGGACATGGAAGCAACCTAGATGTCCATCAGCAGATGAATGGATAAGAAAGCTGTAGTACATATACACAATGGAGTATTACTTAGCCATTAAAAAGAATACATGTGAATTGGTAGGCGGATGAAACTGGAGCCTATTATACAGAGTGAAGTAAGCCAGAAAGAAAAACATCAATACAGTATACTAACACATATATATGGAATTTAGAAAGATGGTGACGATGATCTATATGCGAGACAGCAAAAGAGACACAGATGTATAGAGTATTTTGGACTCTGTGGGAGGCGGGGGGAATGATTTGGGAGAATGGCATTGAAACATGTATATTAACATACGTGAAATGGATCGCCAGTCGAGGTTCAATGCATGAGACGGTGCTCGGGGCTGGTGCACAGAGATGATCCAGAGGGACGGGATGGGAAGGGAGGTGGGAGGGAGGTTTAGGATGGGGGACACATGTACACCCAGGGCAGACTCATGTCAATGTATGGCAAAACCACTACAATATTATAAGGTAATTAGCCTCCAATTAAAATAAATAAATTTATATTAAAAAAAAAAAAAGAATTGCTAAGAGTGAGCATTCTTCCCTTGTTCCTGAATTTAGTAGGAAGGCTTTCAGCTTCTCAGCCTTGAGAATTGTTGCCTGTGAGTTTGTCCTAAATATCTTTTATTGTGTTGAGATGTTTCCTCTATATCTAGTTTTCTAGTTTTTGTTGTGGAAGGATGTTGCATTTTGTTTGAATTCATTTTCTATGTTTAATGAGGTGATCATGTGCTTTTTATTCTTCAGTTTGCTCACATTGAGTGATTTGTAGATATTGAGAAACCTTTGTATCCTTGGGATAAATCCCACTTGAACATGGTGTTCAGTCCTTTTAATGTACTATTTGATTAAGTTTGCTAATATTTTGAGTATTTTTTATCTATATTCATCAAAGGTATTGGCTTGTTATTTTCTTTTTTTGTAGTGTCTTTGTTTGGCTTTGGTATCAAGGTAATAGTGGTGTCATGGAATGAATTTGGTAGCATTCTGTCCTTTTCAACTTGGACTAATTTGAGAAGCGTAGATGTTTGGTAGAATTCCGCAGTGAAGCTGCCCAATCCTGGACTTTTGTTTGCAAATAGTATTTTTATTACAGGTTTTCTTTCACTTGATCAATCTGTTCAAGTTATGTTCACTCAATTTTGGCAGGCTTTGTGTTTCTATAAACATTTCTTCTGGGTTGTCCAATTTGTGGGCATATAATTGTTTATATTTTTATGATTTTCTTCTATTTCTGTGGTATCATTTGTTATTTCTTCTTTTTTCATTTCTTATTTTGTTTATTTAGGCTCTCTGTCTTTTCTTGATAAAGCTGGCTAGATTTTGTAGATTCTGTTTGACTTGTCAAAAACTTTGCTCTTTATTTTACTGATCTTTTCTATTGTTTTTAATCTCTACTTTATTGCTTTCTGATCTTTATTATTTCCTTCCTTTAGGTGACATTGGGGTTTGTTTGTTCTTTTTCTGATTGTTTTAGGTGGTAATTAGGATGTTTGTTAGAGATTTTTCCTGTTTCTTGAGGAAGACCTGTGCTGCTATGCACTTTCTTCTTAGAACTGTTTTTGCTGCAACCCATAGATTTTGTAAGGGTGTTTTTTCATTTGGGGGCTCCCCTGGTGGCTCAGTGGTAAAGAATCCACATGCCAATGCAGAAGACACTAGTTTGATCCTTGAATTGGGACGATCCTCTGGAGAAGAAAGTGGCAACCCACTCCAGTGTTCTTGCCTGGAAAATCCCATGGACAGAGGTACCTGGCAGACTGCAGTCCGTGGGGTTGCAAAGAGTCACACACAACTTAGTGACTGAGCACGCACGTTTTTGTTGTCAATTGGTTTCACGGTATTTTTTTTTTTTATTTCATCATTGTCCCATTTATATTCTTGTAGCATGTTGTTTAGTCTCCATATGTTTGTTCTTTTCCTGTTTTTTTTTTTTTCCCGCTTGTGGTTGATGTCTACTTTCATACCATTGTGGTCAGAAAAGATGCTTAAGATAATTTCTGTGCTCTTAATTTGTTAAGGCTTGTTTTGTGATCTTGTATGTGGTCTGTCCTAGAGAATGTTCCATGTGTGCTTATTTAAAAGAAAAAATGTGTATTCTGATTTTTGGAGCTGTAGTGTCTTGTAGATATCAAGTCCAACTGGTCTGATGTGTCATTTAGGATATCTGTTTCTTTATTGATTTTCTGTCTGAAAGATCTGGCCATTGATGCATATATGTAATTAGTGTAAGACCCTCTGGCTGTTTTTAACCATTTATTATTATATAATGTCCTTCCTACCTTTCTTTATGGACTTTAAGTCTCCTTTGTCTAATGTGAATACTGCTACCACCAATTTCTTATCATTTCCAATTCCATAAAATATCTTTTTCCATCTACTAACTTTCAATCTGTGTGTTCTTAACCCAAAGTGAGTCTTTTGTAGGTGGCATATTGTAGTGTCTTATTTTTCGTCTAACCTGCCTCTCTGTGTCTTTTGATCAGGTCATTTAGTCCATTGGCATTTAAAGTAGTTATTGATGAATATGTACTTATTGCCATTTCAACCTTGTTTTCCAGTTACGTTTGTACTTCTTTGTTGATTTCTTTTTTTTTTTCTTTTTTTCTTTTGTGGTTTGTTGGTTTTCTTTTGTATTATGCTTGAGATCCCTTCTGTTTGATTTTTGTCAGTCTGTTGTATATTTTTGATTTGTGGTGAACCAGAAACTCCAACACTTTGGCCACCTGATGCGAAGAGCTGACTCATTTGAAAAGACCCTGATGCTGGGAAAGATTGAGGGCAGGAGGAGAAGGGGACGACAGAGGATGAGATGGTTTGATGGCATCACCAACTCGATGGACATGGGTTTGGGTGGACTCAGGGAGTTGGTGATGGACAGGGAGGCCTGGCATGCTGTGGTTCATCGGGTCGCAAAGAGTCGGACACAACTGAGCAACTGAACTAAACCAGGTTTTTAAGTATATTGACACATAACTATGTCTACTTGGCATTTTGTCATTTTTTCTTATTTTTCAGTCAATGTACTGGCTTCTTTAAATGATAGAACTTCCCTTCCCTGGTGGCTCAGGTGGTAAAGCGTCTGCCTACAAAGCGGGATACCCGGGTTCAATCCCTGGGTCAGGAAGATTCCCTGGAGAAGGAAATGGCAACCCACTCCAGTACTCTTGCCTGGAAAATCCCATGGACAGAGGAGCCTGGTATGCTACAGTCCATGAGGCCACAAATAGTTGGACAAAGTAAAGTTGAGTGACTTTACTTACTTAATCCTTTTATATGCTTGCCTTTCCTATTGTAATTTCCCCTTTTCCTATTAAGGCTTGCTTTTTTTCTCTTTAGAGAAAACCTTTCAATATTTCTTCTAGGGTAGGATTAGAATTGCTGTATTCTTTTAATTTTTGCTTGTCTGAGAAATTCTTTATCTTTCTAGTCTAAATGATAATCTTGCAGGGTTTAATATGTTGTAGGTTTTTCTCTTTCAGAACTTTTTGAGTATATCATGCCACTCCCTTCTGGCCTACAGAGTTTCTGCAGAGAATTCAGCTGATAGCCTTATGGTGATTCTCTTGAATATGACTCTTTGGTTTTCTCTTGCTGCTTTTAGACTTCTGTCTTTGTCTTTAATTTTTGCCACTTTAATTACGATATGTGTTGGTGTGGGTCTGTTTGCTTTCATCTTTAAGGGGACCCTCTGTGCTTCCTGTACCTGAATATGTTTCTTTCTTTTGGTTTGGGAAGTTTTTAGTCCTGATATCCTCAGCTACATTTTCAGTCCCCTTTTATTTCTCTTCTTTTTGGACCCCTGAATTGTTAATGATATACCAGATGGACTTCTCTGAAGGCTCAGTGGTAAAGAATCTACCTACTGGTGCAGGAGATGCAGGTTTGATCCCTGGATCAGGAACATTCACTGGAAAAAGAATTGGCAACCTGATATTGTTACATGGGGAATCCCACGGACAGAGGAGCCTAGTGGGCTACAGCCCATGGGGATCAAAAGAGTTGGACATCACTTAGTGACTAAATCACAACAACAACAAAACGATACATCAGAGATCTCTTGTTTACATTTTTAGAATTTTTTCTTTAGCTGTTGAGATTGAGTGATTGCCATCATTCTGTTCTCCAGATCACTTATTTGTTCTCTGTAATTTAGTCTGCTGTTGATTGCATCTATATTTGCTCTTATCTTAGCAATTGTATTGTCTACCTTTGATTGGTTCATGTTTATAGTTGCTAATTCCTTGTTACAATGATCTGAATTTCTAACAGTTATCTTTTTTAATTCCTATAACATTTTTCTTCCTTTTTGAACCCAGGGTCTGGGAGACTGGTGAGGGCTGTTTCATTTCTTTCAAGGGAATTTTTCTTGTACTTTTAAATCTGAGTAGTTCCTCTGCTTTTTCATATTTTTTAACTTCATTCTGGCTCTATGAATTTAAGAGAAACAGTTCTCTACTATGGATTTGAAGGTGTGTTTTTAATATGGGAGCACCCCTGTATAGTCTGTGTGAGTGCAATATTTTTGACAGCCACAGTTCTGCCCATATGCAGCCCAAAATTGCTTCTCTTTTTCCATTGTGTTTGTCCCAGATATAGTGCTGAGCTGTAGGCTGTGGTGCCGACTGGACTGGTTCTAGGGGCCAGGGCACTGTGGCTGCGTGAATCAAGATGGTTGTGCTGTTTCCTGGGACCTTAACTGCCTCTGTGGCAGGCCTCTCTCAGGACCTGTCCACCTCAGATCCAGCTCCAAGCAGAGGTGGGAAGAGGGTGGACCTGGAGCACTGAGTACTCCTCCACAGGGGCTCTCTACTGGAGACATGCCTTTCTGTGCATATCGAAGTCCACCCCATACCACTGCCAAAACCCAGACCCACCCACCAACTCCTTCCCCCTTTACCCCCACCTCCACTTTAGGGGTGCTTCAGATGGATCTCAGGTGGCTTCAGCCTGTAGCAGCTTGAAGCAGGGCTTGAGTTCCCACCCAGAGACTGAGGCCAGGTTGTGGCAGTGAGAACACCAATCCTAGCCATTAGACCAGTGGTCAGTGACAAGGCCCTGGCCCTTTAGCTTTGCAGAAGAGTACCCACAAAGTTGGAAAGTAGTGAACCAAGTAAAGTATTTGTTAAAAGGGGAAAAAAAAGAATACAGTATGTGTGGATAGACACATGGGTAGACTCAAGAGTTGCTGAGTCACGCCCTCATGGCAGTTTGAATTACTTTTATGGGGTAGTTTCTTCCAGGTTTCTTTTGGCCAGTCATTTTGATTTGCCTGGTTCACAGTCCATATTTGGTATATCTCAGGATCCTCCCATGTGTGAGGACACATCTCTTAGCCAAGATGACTTCTTCCAAAAAGGCATATGGGTAGAATATCCTTTGACATCACTCCCGCTTTGACCTCCAGGGAGCCTTTCTGCAGGAATGTGGTCGAGAAGGTCTCATGACTCCCTAAATGAGAAATGAATGAGAAGCTGAATGAGAAATGTGTGGTCTGGGCAGGGCCCAGCCTCCTCCCTTATTTGTGCTGCTATTTTCGTCTTGGAGTTTCAGTCCATAGGGAATGAATCTCTAGTTGCTTTACTCTGGTAGGTGCCCATCTTCCTCATGCCTCGGGACTGTGGGCTCTGTGGCTAGACCTGGAACACCAGACCCTGAGAGCTGGCTCCTTGCAGCTGTTAATAGATGGAGTCCTCCTGCAGAGTGTGTCTGTGAAGAGTCACTGCTTAGCTGTAGCCCAACCTGATCACACTTTGGGAAGTGTGGTGAAGTGCAGCCATCAGCACCAGTCTCTCTCCACCCTGATTGTTAGCAAGCCAGCACGCGTACATTGCTATCAAGTCTAGGCCCCTAAAACCCCTCTGTCTGTTCCAGCAGGCAAGGATGCTTCCCAAGCCTACCTGTGTAGACCCTTTCTCCTTTACACATGCCTACCAGAGGCATCTTGATGTCCCATCTTGATGCCTTTTTTTTTCCCTGTCCTACCTGGTTACATGGAGATCTTTCTTGCAGCTTTGGTTATATAGGAGATCTTCTGCCCATTTCCAGTTGGTTTTCTGTGAGAATTATTCCACATGTAGATGTATTTTTGATGTGTTTTGTTGGTAGAGGTGAGTTTCACATCCTACTCCACCATCTTGATCCCCCTCAGGAAGTACTTCTGAGTCTACTAAGTAAATATATTGTTGGCTACTGTGTGAGATTGATATATTTTAGCTACCTGTATATAATAGAAAAGTTGTTCTTTATTGTATGTACAGTAGCATTCCTGTGTTGTTTTTTTTTTTTTTCATTCCTGTGTTTTTAAAAAATTGTAGTATTTACTCCGTCATCTCTTATTGGGCTCCCACTGTGTGGCTGTCGGATAGTTAGGTGCTAGAGATTCAGTTTGTCCCCTCTTTAGGGATGAGTATTATGATAAATGTGTAACAGTTTTATTTAAGAACAGATTCTTGTGTTAAATTTTTTATCTTAAAGTATCATCAGTGAATGAGCAAGTCCTTTTTCCACCAAAACCTAATTGACAACTATTAGTTAATGCATGGAACGTGACTACTTAAAGCATTCTTATTCTAAAAGAATTTCAGAATTGAAAAATCTTGAGCCAGCATTGAGTCTGTCTCCCCATTCTCCACCTAGTTTTACTGATGTGAAACAGATTTAGAGAGGGCAGTATTCAACTGAGGTTGCATAGCCAGCTTACTTGCAGAGCTTGGAGACCGTATGTTCTGCCTAGTAGTCTGGGATCCTAGGACATCTGTATAAATTATTGGTTTGGCTTTGGTGAGCTGTTCTGGATTTGTAACATTTTTGGTGGTATTTTTAAGTTCTTGAATTTAGAATTTTTGTTGCATCTTCTGAATTCCTTAGCCCAAAGAATGGAGAAGAAGGTATGGTCTCAAAATACTTTGTGATTTTGCTTTTAAGGCTTCTATGGTGGCTCAGATGGTAAATCGTCTGCCTGCAATGCAGGAGACCCGGGTTCGATCCCTGGGTTGGGAAGATCCCCTGGAGAAGGAAATGGCAACCCACTCCAGTACTCTTGCCTGGAAAATTCCACGGACAGAGGAGCCTGGTAGGCTACAGTCCAAGGGGTCGGAAAGAGTCGGACACAACTGAGCGACCTCACTTTCTTTCTGCTTTTAAAAAGCGTTCTCAGACATGTCATTCTGTTTGCCTTTTTGAAGAAAAAAATGTGATTCTTAATATGGAATTGTCTGACTTTTTTTTTACCTTTGCAGTTTATCTTGTGACATTAATTTTTCTTTTTCTCTTTTTAGTCTGCCATTTTCAATTTTCAGAGTCTGTTGACTGTAATCTTGCTGCTTATATGTACCTGTGCTTATATCCGATCCTTGGCACCCAGCCTCCTGGACAGAAATAAAACTGGGTATGTTACTAATAATGTTTAATCACCCAAGTTAGTTCTTAGAGATATTAAATGCCAACTATTAAAAGTCATTAAGTAATTTAATTTCTATATGTAATTTAGTGTGTATAACTAAATTATAAGTTTTATGTAAAATTTTATGGAAAAACTAAATTATGTAAAAATAACTTTTTACATTGTTTTTCCTTGTTTTTAAAAAATCCAAATCTTTATATTCATAGATTCTTACCAAAAAGATAAATATCAGAAGTTACCTGAAGTGTGCTGGACTGAAAAAAAAAAAGTATTTTAAAAGATGAGATAGTTTTTCTTTCTGAAATTATAGCTACAGTTTAGTAGTTTCAGAGACAGGGTTTGGCCTTCGTTTTTATAGTAAAATCCATTATCTTATCTTGAAAGCATGAAACAGTTTATAAGCACTGTGTCCACTACAGTACTAGTATAGACATCCCATCTCCACTCCAGGACTGCTCTAATCATATAGGCTCCCCAGCTGTATCATAAAGCAAACATCTTTGGAGAAATTTAGCTTTCTTAAAGCAATAATAAAAGTTAAGTTT
Organism: Bos taurus; assembly: GCF_002263795.3. Classification (NCBI taxonomy): domain Eukaryota; kingdom Metazoa; phylum Chordata; class Mammalia; order Artiodactyla; family Bovidae; genus Bos; species Bos taurus. The sequence goes on along the minus strand of NC_037334.1, from coordinate 82,926,055 downwards.
TGGGCATGTCATATCCCTTTTAATTGTATGTTAACACTCCTGCCAAAATTGAGCTTAATGCGATACTACATAGACTTAAAATTTTTAAGTGCCATGTTTCTCATACAGAAATACATGTTGAGTTCAACCAGAAGGACAATTTTATTAAAAAAAAAAAATAGAGACCATATGGTGAAAACTGTCTAAACTTTCTTTGCCTTACAGATTAATTCTGTGAATAATTGTCTTAAGCCTTTCATAGTAAGATCCTTAATCATCTTAAGAAATAATAGGATGAAATAGAACACTTCACATAGGAATAATTAATTATCTCCACCTTTTTTGTTTTTGATGGAAAGGAAAAGTTCTAATTAGAATACTGCAAAGTCGGGCTCTGTTCTTCCACTAAAAAAATCTCCTACAAGAAGCAAAGTAGTAGATATTCAACTATGAGAGGAAATAATTATCTTCCCTTCAACTGCATTATATCTTTGGGGTCATAATTAACATTTATTCAAACATTCCATTATCTAAATCATTTGGCTTTTGTTACTGTTTCTTTTTATTGTGTAGGTTTGTTTGAACATCTATAAAGGCATAGAGAACCCCTACCCAGTTTTGAATAATGAAGATCTATAATCTTATCCAATAAACTGATGATCTGTCTCTATCATCCTAAGGCATTTTATTTAACCTACTGAAGGGGAAAACATGTTATTTGTCCATGGGTTTTTCTCACTTCCTTTGTAGAGATTATGTTCTTATCATTTGACCTTTTCTCTGAACTCTTATTGCACTAAGTCTTCAGTCCCTTTGTTGAAATTACATAATTTTATTTGTTGCTTAGTTGTACAAGAAGCCTTTCTACTCAGCTAAACAATTTGATTTCCTCCTTCCCTTTCTCTGCAATCCCCTGTGGGTTTCTCTGGTGGCTCAGCAGTGAAGAATCCACCTGTGCAGAAGGCACAGATTCAATTGCTGGGTTGGGAAGATCCCCTGGAAAAGAAAATGGCAACCCACTCCAATATTCTGCCTGGGAAATTCCATGAACAGAGGAGCCTGGCGGGCTACAGTCCATGGGGTCGCGAAGAGTCAGACCCAACTTAGCAACTACACAACAGCAACAAAGCATATGGTAGAATGCAGTAAACGATCTCATGGATTGTTAGTTTAGATTTCTAATACATAATGTTTAATAAAGAATGTATTTCATTCATGAATAATCACTTAGTGGTAGAACAGAGTATTTGTACATTTCTGGTGCTGTGACAAAGTAGGCTGCATGTGGTGGAAATGTCTGCTTCTCATTCCTTTGGAAGCAGGAATACATCCACAACATGCTACATTAAAAAAGGAGTTCTCAGGGCTGCCAACCTTACAGTAGAGGTTGAGTAGTAGTATATTTCTCCTACATAAAAGCAAAGAAATAGCATGCCTATTTTTACATTTCAGAGTATATATGATACAGTTAGCTGTTTGAAAGGTTTTTTGAAAAACTTTTTGTTTGCTTCTGACTGTGCTGGGTCTTCATTGCTTGCTACATGGGCTTTTCTCTATTTGCAGCAAGTGGGAGCTACTCTCTAGCTGTGGTGTGCAGGCGTCTCATTTCAGGGGCTTCTCTTGTTGAGGAGCATGGGCTCTGGGCCAGGCAAGCTTCAGTAGTTGCAGCTCGTGGGCTCAGTTCCTGTGGCTCATGGGCTTAGTTGCTCCTCGGCATGTGGGATCTTCCCAGAACAGGGGTCAAACCTATGTCTCCTGCATTGGCAGGTAGATTCTTTACCACTGAGCCACAGTGGAAGCCCTAAAAACATTGTCTCTATACAAATGTTAAGCTCCTTTCATTTTGACTTGTACAAATGAAATAATTTCTGTGGAAGACATTTTTACTGGTCCTTGTTCTTTTCTGTTAAAAATGTATATTTATGAAAGTCATAGTAGACTTTCCTTTGATTATACTGAGTATTCCATGCTTAAGTGAACTAATTAGATAAAATGGACCAATTAGATAAAATGAGTTCTTAATAACTTCACTGTTGAAAATAGCAACTTCATTTTTTGCTGCTTCAAATAGTATAGAACTTAAAAGCAGCAGAGAAGAGTTGCTATTTTGTCTACTTTCCTATTTTCATAGACTTTATAATTTTATCAGCATATATGCTTACTGGCTTATGTCTTTAAAAACTAAGCAGCATATTTGTATTGGTGTTTACCAGCTTAAGTTCCTTTTAGCATTTGGGATATCGTGTAAATGTCTAGGTAGGGAAATATGTGAAAAAGGCCAAAGCAGTACCAAATAATCTCTTATGTTGCCAAATTAGGAATTTTTTTCGTTTAAGTAGCTTTTAATATGCTCTGTTATAACAATTTCCTACTGATGCTTTGATGCTAATTTCTAGACTATAAGACCTGAAAAGACCTTGACTATGATGATATGGTTTCAGACTGTTCTGAAGGGCCCTTAGCTTCCCATAGAGGAACTTCAAGTGTCCTACTTCTGAATACCTCAACCCGAGCAGCTTTGAGTCAATAATTCATTTTATAATCAATAGATTTTTAGAATCAAGTTTGCAGGGCATTGCAGATCACTAACCAGTTGTCTTCCATTTTTTGATGAAGTGTAAGCCAATGTTAGTGATACCTGGAGTTATTGTCCATACCTTTAGCCTATGTAATATTGAACACAGCACATGTTAGTCACTGTTCTAAAGACTTTCTGTGTAATAACTCATGTAACCCTTATAGCAACCCTGTTAAAATGAGATAAAATAACCTGCTCATAGTTATGCAGCCAATTAAGTAGAATTGAACTTAGGCACAGTTTAGCCCTGATCCTTTGCTTTCAAGAGTATACATTTGTCCTTTTTATTCCTATAGTGAAGTTTCACCTGTCAGAATTCCTATCGTTCACAATACTTATATTTTTGCCCATTTCATTTAATCTGAACTAAGGGACTTTTTGCTATGATGTCAAGAAATTACTGTATACTTCAGAGGAGGAACATGTATGGAACTTCATTGAGTCAGCATTTTTTTTTTCAGTCTTAACCATTCCAATATAATGATTTATTGCCAGCCATCTCTTTGGGCAAAGAAAATATAATTTCTCTCAAATATAAACATGATTTTCTTCCTATAACAATTCTAATTCACTGCAGTAATATTAATGTTAATTTATCTTGATTTGTAACCATATGTAATACTATATATATTTCTGTTCTTTTGTCACATCAAAATAATTGTCTATAATCTATTCATTGAATGTCATTGTTTTTAAGCTGGTGTTTTTTAATACTTGCAAAATAAGTGATATATCCATATAATATGTATTTATAATATATTTATTCATGGAACTGAAATAGAAATATTAGTCTAATTTTTAGTATTTCCAGAATATATGTATTTTAAATATGTATTTTTAATTTTATATGAAATTATAGTTTCATATACAATATCCCTAACCAATGTTTTCTTATGTTGAGATATGTTATATTGAATATATTACATGGAAATATAGGCTCATATTTTTGTATTCCTCCTCATTTAATGTTATGGTCATATAAATACTGTCATTGGAGTTCATGATTATAGATCATTTAAATATAGAACTACATTCAGGAAAGTTTTTTCAGTTAATGTCAAAATTTATCCAAAACCAACTGTGTCCATTTACTGTTTTTTCAAAATTAATGTTTATTTAAATCAGCGTTATGTGTTTTTTGCTTTTGAAGGTAAAGCACTTGAAGTTGATTGAATTAATCTTTTAATAGTAAGCTCTTGTGCAAATTTTTGCCATTCTTACATTAATTTACTTTGGGCCCAACCTGTGACACCACATATGTTCCAATTTCTAATAGTTTCTGTACATTGATGGTTGATGAGCTATTGTGTCCTACTTTTCTAAATAAGTAGTGGCTCAGTATCAAATGAATTTCAGTTTAAAGCAATACATCAGCAGTTAAAATGCTAGTATGTAATAAATTACCTATATGATACTGAATAATCTGTCTTTCCCAGTAATCGGTAGCTACTTTTTTATTTTCTGCAGGTTGTTGGGTATATTTTGGAAGTGTGCCAGAATTGGTGAGTCTCTGTCTATTACCTCTGTACTTTCTTATGCTGTAAACTGTTGGCCAGTTATATTCAAACAAACCAAATGTCAGTTTTTAAAGTGCAGACTTCCCAGTTGTGTACCTTTTTGCAGTACTTTATAGAGTTCCACATAACTCTTTTCTTGACTCTATTTAAAACAGTTTCACACATACTAATAGGGAGATGGAAAGCAGGTCAAAGGTGTCTGTAATTTAGACAGTAAACAGTCTGCATTCCTGGTTTTGAGGTTACAGGCAAGTATGTATATGCACACATTGTGTAGAGCATGCTGCTTCATATAACATGTACCATTTCCACAATGGAGGATGATTTTTGCATTTCATGAAAGGCTTGCTGAGCAACTATCTAATTGTCCTCTGGTAAGTCATAGACTCTTACTAGTTGCTTTTAGAAAACATGAACTATTTCATCTCTTGAATCCATGTATGTGATCATTCTTGAACTTTGTGTAAACGTGGATATCTTCTAACTTTTCATAATAAAGTTAGTAGCATCTTAAGTGTGTAAATGGTTAGATAACAATATATATTAATATTCATTGTCCCATAACATTATGTATAGTATTTAACACAATGCCCAGCACATACTAGATTCTCAAATAATTGGTAAGTAAATGAATTAAAATATACTTTATTCACCAATAATTTTTTTTTATTGAAGTGTAATTGATGCAAAATAGTATGTAACAGGGCTCCTCAACCTCTGGGCCACAGACCAGTTCTGTGGTCTTATTGCTGGGTTATATTGTATGTTTGAATTGCTGGGTCATATTGTAGTTCTGTTTTTACTGAGAAACCTCTATCCTGTTTTCTATAGAGGATGCATTAATTTACATTTCCACCAATAACCTCAGCAACATTTCTTGTGTCCCTTCTGATGATAGCCATTCTAACAGGTGTGAGATGACATCTCATTTTGGTTTTAATTTGCATTTCTGTGATGATTAATAATGTTGATCATCTTTTCATCTGCCTGTTGGTCATCTGTATGTCTTCTTTGAAAAACTTTCTCTCAGGCCTCTGCCCAGGTTTAATTGGGTTGTTTTTTTTGATGTTGAGTTGTATGAACTGTTTATAGATTTTGGATATTAATCCCTTATCAGTCATGGCATTAGCAAATATTCTGTCTCATTCAATAGGTTGTCTTTTCATTTTGTTGATAGTTTCTTCTGCTGTGGAAAAGCTTTTAACATTAATTAGATCCAGTTAGTTTATTTTTGCTTTTGTTTCCTTTAGATATGTCCCCCAAAATATGATTTATGTCAAAGAGTATTCCACTCTATTTTCTTCTAGGAGTTTATGTTTTCCAGTCCTACATTTAGGTCCTTAATCTACTTTGAGATTATTTTTATATATAGTGTGAGGAACTAGCTGTTCTGATTTCATTTTTTTACATGTAGCTGTCTAGTTTTCCCAGCACCACTGGTGGGGATGGGGAGGAGTTCCTGACACAGTTTGGTACAGTGTCTAGGGTGTTCTGAAACTTGGCCTGCCAGTGGGCCAGACCATGTCCCAACTGGACCCAGGGCAGGGCCTGGCCTGCTGCGATGGGGGTTTAGGGGGCAGTCTGAGTCTGTAGGTTGCAGGATTGTCACTAAGTTTCTAGCATTTAGTGTCTGCCCCCTGTCAGAGTGAGGCTGATCCAGAGGCTAGAGCAGGCTTCTCTGAGGACAGGACTGGGCTCCATGGGTTTCTGGGGCTGGTGCTTGCCCACTGGTAAGTGGAATGGGGCACTGAACCCTCTGGTGGATAGGGCCATGTTCAGAGGCAGCTGTGGGCTCTTAAGGCAGCATGTCTGCTGATGGATGTGGCTCTGTTCTTACCAGATGGGTTGCTTAGCTTGAGGTGTCTCAGCACTCACCTGTAAGCTGTTGGGCAAGGACACATTTGGGTCCTACCACTCATAAGCTAGAGGGAAGATTCTACAGTGGTGCCTGCCAGTGTCCATATGACAGAAGTAACTCAGAATGGCTCCCATCAGTGTCTGTGTCCCGAAGGTAAGATGCAGTCGCCTTTTGCTTCTCCAGGAGATTCTCCAAGGCCAGAAGGTAGGTTTGACTGAGGCTCCTATCAAGTCACTGCTTTGGCCCTGGGTGCTAAAACATGTGAAATTTTGTGGGTGTCCTTTAAGAGAAAGGACAAGAATAAACCTCATGCATTTATGATCAATTAATCCACAACAGTGGAGGCAAGAATATACAGTGGAGAAAAAGTCTCTTCAATAAGTGGTGCTGGAAAAACTTTACAGCCACAGGTAAAACAATGGAATTAGAACATTCTCTAACAGCGTACAAAAATAAACACATATTTAGGTCTTAAGTATCTTAAGACTAGATACTGTGAAACTTCTAGAGGAAAATATAGGCAGAAGACTCTCTGACATAAATTGCACCGTATTATTTTGGATACAACTCCTAGAGTAAAGGAAACAAAAGCAAAAATAAACAAATAGGACCTAATCACACTTACATGTGTTTGCACAGCAAAGGACACCATAAACAAAATGAAAAGACAATCTATGGGATGGGAGAAAATACTTGCAAATGATGTGACCGACAAGGAAATTAATTTTCAAAATACACAAACAGCTTGTATAGTTAAATATTAAACAGATAACCCAGTCAAAAATTGGGCAGATCTAAATAGACATTTCTTCATAGAAGACATACATGAATAGGCACATGAAATGATGCTTAACATCACTAATTATTAGAGAAATGCAAATCGGAACTACAATGAGGTATCACCTCACTCCTGGTCAGAATGGCCATCATCAATGGCCATTGAATAATAGATGGTGGAGAGGGCGTGGAGAAAAAGGAACCATCCTGCACTGTGGTTGTAAATTGGCACAGCCACTGTGGAGAACAGTATGGAGATACCTTAGACAAAATTGAGTTATTTAGACAAAAAATGAGTTACCATATGAGTCAGCAGTCACATTCCTTGGCATATATCCAGAGAAAACCATCATTTGAAAAGGAAAAGATATATGCACCCCAATGTTCATTGCAGCTGTAGAATATCACTCAGCCATAAAAAAAGAATGAAATAATGCCATTTGCAGCAACCTGGTTGGACCTAGAGATTATCATACTAAGTGAAGTAAGTCAGACAGAGAAGACAAATATATTGTACCACTTACAAGTAGAATCTTGAGTTTATTTACAAAAGAGAAATAGACTTGCAGACATTGAAAACAAAGGTGGGGAGATAAATTAGGAAATTGGCATTAACAAATACTATTACATACAAAATAGATAAATAACAAGTATCTACTATGGTGGCTCAGAAGGTAAAGAATCTGCTTGCAATGCAGGAGACCTGGGTCGATCCCTGGGTTGGAAAGTTCCCCTGGAGGAGGGCATGGCAACCCACTCCAGTATTGTTGACAGGAGAATCCCCATGGACAGAGGAGCCTGGCAGGCTACATTTCATGGGGTTGCAAAGAGTCGGACACGACTGAGCGACTAAGCACAGCACAGCACAGTATAGCACAAGGAACTATATTCACTATATTGTAATATCTTTAATGGAAATAAATCTGAAAAAATATATAAATATATCTGTATGTATATATTTACATGTATGTGGTTGTATAACTGAACACTTTGCTGTATATCTAAAACATTGTAAATCAGCTATTCAGTTAAAAAAAAAAAAAAAAAAACATTATGGACAGTTTGAGGGGATAGGGAATATCACTGGATTAGAGTCATCAGTTCAGTTCAGTCACTCAGTCGTGTCAGACTCTCCAACCCCACGGACTGCTGCAGCACGCCAGGCCTCCCTGTCCATCACCAACTCCCAGAGCTTACTCAAACTCATGTCCATTGAGTTGGTGATGCCATCCTACCATCTAATCCTTCTCCTCCTGCCTTGAATCTTTCTCAGCATCAGGGTCTTTCCCAATGAATCAGTTGTTCGCATCAGGTGGCCAAAGTATGGGAGTTTCAGCATCAGTCCTTCCAATAAATATTCAGGATTAGAGTCATACGAACATTAAAATTATTGGCTTATGGTGAAAATGTTAAGGCATTTTAAATCCATTTTTTTATGTAATATATTAGAAAACATTGTACAACTCCATTAGTAACTAATCCAGGTGACTTTGTTCACAGTTGTTGCTTGGAAGTGTAGGTAAAGGTTTCAGACATCTAGTTTATAGCTTTCTTAATAATATCCTGTTAGTATTATCTATTTTTATGTCTAATTATAAACTATACCTTTTCTTTTTTTGCTTGCCCATCTATTTCCATTTTCCTCTCTTGACTGCATGAATATCATAGGTTAAATAGTTCAGTTATTCACATATTGCCAATTATGTGAAAACCATTAGCTTTTCATTTTGGCAAAGGGTTTTAGAAAATGTTGGTACTGATATGCAGCTTTCTCAACCACATGTTCCTCTTATCTTGACACAGAATATATCCCCAAAGAAAGGATGCAATTTTAATGGGAAAAGGCCCAGCCAGAGCATCTTATCATGTTACACATCACAGTACAGCAACTGTTTCACATTCACTTAGAGAGACCTCAGACCAGACAAGAAGTAACATTCTCACCCTAGTTCAACTAAAGATGTTTAGCTCTACCACATGGCAGTCTCTTTTAAGAAAATTAAAAACAGGAAAATGAAACCCATATGTAAATCATAGTATTCTAAGTTGGAGGATGAGGAAGAGAAGAACTTCCTCAAAAATTAATTTTTAGCAGATGGCAAATTTAGGACAGTATTAATTTCTTCTTTTAGTATTTAAGAAGGCTGTATTTGACAATAAGGGTATCTAGACTTTCACTTTTCACTTTCATGCATTGGAGAAGGAAATGGCAACCCACTCCAGTGTTCTTGCCTGGAGAATCCCAGGGACAGGGGAGCCTGGTGGGCTGCCATCTCTAGGGTCGCTCAGAGTCGGACACGACTGAAGTGACTTAGCAGCAGCAGCAGCAGCCCTATGGAAATAGGGACAGGCTTCCTTATGAGATCTACCTGAAATTTTGGTCTGATTGATTTTTGTTCTTGTTTTGTTGGATAACTTGAGTTTTTTACTCTGAAAGAATCAGCATTGCTAAAAAACAAGGAACACCACTATTTTCTAGTTTTTTTTTGTTTTTTCCAGTTGAGATCATATTGTGAAAACTGTATTTTCTCACTTTCTGAATTTTCATTTAGTTGGAACACAGTTCATTAAATGTCTGTGGATAGAACACTCTGAAAAACACCAAATGTTTATTTTGTTTGTATGTGTGTAAAATGTGTCATATGAATATTGCCATTGAATAGATATAAAGATAAAAACTTACCAGTTGTATCCCTATGATGTCAGTGAGGGAGCTCTGAAAATAATGACCTTCAAGGTTTTAATTGCTAAGAGTGATCAAGATTGACATTTTCCAGAAATAATTAACTAACCTTGGTAAGTGAATTAAGGAACTTAGTTACTAGAAAAGAAATTATTTTAAACACCATAGAAAAACACAGGTGAGGGGAGTATAAACCATCTCTATAAAGGAAAGTGAAAGTGAAGTCGCTCAGTCCTGTCTGACTTTTTGCGACCCCTGGTAGGCTCCTCCGTCCATGGGATTTTCCAGGCAAGAGTACTGAAGTGGGGTGCCATTGCCTTCTCCATGGGATCTTCCCAATTCAGGGATCGAACCCTGGTCTCCTGCATTGCAGGCAGACGCTTTAACCTCTGAGCCACCAGAGAAGCCCTTCTATAAAGGAACCAGGTACAGACTCAGGCTTTTTCCTAGAAGTAGCACGTCCTCACTCTTTCCCCTTCCTTCCTTCTTCCTTTCGTGTGTGCCCTCAAAGCAGCACAAAAATGCCCGGTGCCTTGTATGTACAGTCTTGCAATTATTGAAGAAACAGGAATGAACAAGATAAGTTTGAGTTAGCTCACAATCACAGGATCTCTGTTTGCAAGACAATCGCACAAGCCAACTCCAGATCTACTTATGCAAAGGAAAATCTCCAGCTATAAACAGACACTCCTTAAACACATGTGAAAACTGACTAATTCAGAAGTGATTGTTCTATGTCTCTAACCCAGAGTAATTATACTATAAAAGATTTGATACGAAATCCATCTCAGAAATAGTTTAGGTTTCTCTAACGTGTTTTTTTTTTTTTTTTGACATTCTATGTGATGTTGATTTTTAAAATGCAGTTTTGTTGAATACTTGTTTATTTTCATTCAGGAATGCTATTTTTTCCCCTTACAAGTTTTTTGAGATAATTCCTCTTGGGTCTTTATCCTACATTCTTTGTTACATTTTTCAATATGTAGGTTTATGCAGTGACACTAAAATGGCGAATCCAGTGTTTTCTAAAGACATGACAAAGAGGTGGTCTTAGATCGGTATCGTTTAGTTCATTCTGGTGTGTACTTACTTTTATGTTGCATGTAGTTCATTTTGCCCCTGCCCCTAAGTGTATGGACTTCATAGGCAAAAATCTTATCTTGGTTTGTACATGCCTCTCCCTGTAGTAATAACCTTATGTTCACCACTCAGATAACATGAATGTATTTAACTGCCTCTTTTCCACCAGGTGAACGGAAGAGTCCGTATGTTGCAGTGTGCTGTATCGTGATGGCCTTCAGCATCCTTTTCATACAGTAGCTTGGAACAACGCCAGAATTCCAGTCGCTATCAGATTTAAATATGACAAAAAAGGACTGATCTGCCGAAAATAGTGGAAAGAATGGTTAACCCTTTTATCTCTCAACATTGAATGAGCTACACTTTCAGCTGCTGTTCTCCATTTTTGTTATTGGACCAATGTTCTATATAAATAATTAGGATGTAACATTTAATACGCAGAGTTGAAATGTGTCTGTAACAATCAACCTCGGTACTGTCGCTACAATATTACATTCTGCATATGTCATTCTTTTGTGCTAGATACCAGTCTTTAGTGAGGTATCTTTAAGGCACATAGTAGAAAACAAAATTGGCAAATTATTCAAGTTCCTTTCACTGTGATTTGGAAATGATAAATCTTTATAGAATGAGACCTTTTTTTCAGACTAGCTTTTTTATTGGAAAAAAAAAGGTTCAATTTGTGTTGGTATAAGGATTGCATTCATATTTAATAATGCTGGCTTTTCCTCTGGCCATACCATTTTGAGCATTAACCAGAGTACCTCTACTCTTAGCAATCTGTAGTTTATTACAGGTGTTTAAACTATTTAAAACAAGCCTATGTAGTTCTTAAGGAGGAAGATAGATGTGACTTCAGAGAAAATGTTAAGACTATTGAGAAAATGCTCCTATTTAACATAAAATAATTCAGAATACCTGACTGGTGTTATTATCTCTGAAACCTCTGGTTAAGTATGGATAAATGTCTTAAGCAAAAATTTGACCAGCTGTCATTCTCCAAATAAGACTACATGCTTAGAGTAAAAAGAGCTAAACAGAACAATTACAGAATGATAATCTTGGATGTGTTTTTCATTCTTTTTAGTGTTAGGTCTGTACATTTTTAATTACCCCAAAATACAAACTGTGTTTTTGTTTATTTAATACATTGCTCTCAATCTAGTTTATGTTTTCTATATCAACTTGAACTGGAATCTTGTGTAACTTAGTAAGTGATGATAAACAGCTTTCAAATCTACTTACCATATGCCATGACATAAATGTCTTTGAGTTTTGTTGATAAAGGAAAACCTTCAGTAATTTTCATCCAGGCAACAGGAATTTTGGAAATGTGACTTACAGATTTTGTAGTAGAGCAGTTATTACACATTTATGGTTAACATTTAAGGTTCAACCAAAATTCAGTTAAAATTTCAAAACGAAGGAGAGCTTCTTAGCTAAAAATTGCCTGTTACAGTTTTAATTAGATACTGTTGTCAGCTATTAATTGCCATAAAGATAAGACTAAACCTTTTTTGTTTTGTTTTGTTTTAAGAAAAAACTGTTTGGAGTTATTATAAAATGAGCCTGCTAGTAGCTCTTTCTGCAGAAACAAAGTACGGAACTAAAAGTCACTTATTTTTATGACTACTTTAAGGTGCTTAGTAAGAATTCTAGGAAACATCTAAGAAAATCTTGTTACATGTTGCTGGGTTTTTTTTGTTTGTTTGTTTTTTGCAAAAGATGAAAGCTTCTGTAGGCTGTCAGTATCTTTTTTATTGTACATTTCTGGCTTATCTATAGCTGATTTAAATGGTATATTTTGCCCTAGACAGGTAATCAGGTTATGACAATTATTCCTACCTGCACTGTCTCTTGGGCTTTTGCATTAGGTCAAGGATTTTCAGGGTATTCCCCAAAATAGAACTCTTATCAGCATACAGAGAGTAAGTAACCTTCCTGGGTCTAGTTTCTGAGTGGCCATCTGTTGTCCAACTCTGCTGCCAGCTAGGTTTTCCTAAAGCTATGTCAACTAACTTTTTTAGTTGTTTACTAACACAAAGCTAATATGAAGAGGGCAAGAATATTCTAGATAATCAGTTCTAGGCTATCTCTTTAAGTTGGAATTTCAGAGGAGGTAGGTGGAAGTAGAGGTAGAAATAATTTCTTTGGAAAATTTATGGCAACATATAAGCATTTTTTTTTTTTTTTTTTTTTCCGGGTATAGGTGCTGAACAAAGTGGGAAACAGCTTATTTCTGACTCCATTCTGACTTTTTGAAACTTAAGATCTTTGGGAGGTGGGAAAAAAAATCACAGGATTCTGTGGGGAAAAAAGGCAGTCAGCATATTCTTTTTTTTTCAAAGAGTTACCACTGAAGCCTGTTGTCTAACCTAAAGGGCAGAGAAGATAGTTAAGTAGTCCACAGAATATTCAGATACTCCTTTTGTGGTCTTAACAGGTTGCAGAAGAGGATTAAGGATCAATTTAAACATCAGAGGTTCTGCCTGTATCACATAGTCTTGGTGCAAGACCGGATGGGATGATGGGCACTAAAGTCCACAGTTTACTAGATTTGAATACTCTCCCTAATCTCCTTCCTGGCTCCAGAATCTTGATTCCAGCTTGCTTGGAATTTTTGTGTTGATGTTTAGTTCCTGATTGGCTTCAGCTGTACCAATGGCAGGAGCGTATCTTCTTTCCAGGCAGTCATAAAAAGACGGTCAAAAGAACACATAGTCTGTTGAATTCCATCTGTGGCTTAAAAAAGTTTAGATACAAGTCCAGTATCCTGTTAATGCTTATGCTGCTATGCCAGGCACTACTATCCTAAATGTTCTTTGCGTCATCAAGTTCAAAAATAGCCCTTTTATGCTGGGAAAAGTAGTAGTATGTAACTTGTAATAGACACCATCATCTTAGTAAAATGCAGATCAATCTAGTCCTAACCTAGGACAAAATAGAGGTTTGAATGAAATAACTTCTCTAAGTTCACAAAGTCAAAAATGAACAGATCTCAGGCTAGTTTTGTGAAAAAACCTAGCACTTGTAAATAGAATATTATTTATATTTCAACATTTCTAAGAGGCATTAGTAGAATGCCTTCGGTCTATTATCAGTGAAGATAGAAAGACAAGTACAGTTTCTTCACTCTAGTGGTTCATAATGTAGTGGGTGAGAGAGAAATAAGGTTATTTATATGAAGTACAATATGATAGGATTTACTACCAAGATAATACCAGGATTCTAGAAGAAAATAAAAAGGTGATAGTTCAATCAGAGATATGAACTTCCTTCCAGAGAAGCAATGCTTAAACTGAATTTAAGAGCAATACGCAAATGCACCAGGGATATATATTATGGGCCATCAGAACGTTGATTGTTGTGAAAGCCACTTAGGAAGTGGAGTTGAGCCGTGAACAACACAAGTTTGAATTGTGTAGCTCCGCTTACATGTTGGATTTTTTTCGGTAGTAAATGCTTTAGTAATAAACAATCCCAAGTTGTTGAATCTGCGGATATAGAACCATGGTTATGGAGGGCAGACTGTAGGATATGCATAGATTTTGGACTGCATAGAGAGTCAGCACCCCTTACCCCCTCACTGTTCAAGGGTCAACTACATTAAGACATAAGCCTAGAAAGGTGGAGAGAGGTTAGATCCTAAAGGGTCCTGTATTTTTCTCATTACCTACCTCAAAATTGAAGTGGAATGTGTTTTCTCTTGCCTGACAAAAAAAAATGTAGGGAAAAAAATTCCTTGCTTGGTGTATGTGTAAAAAAGATTGAATATATCCATGCCAACCTTATTTTAGACCAAGAATACAATAGCATCCTCTTCAGAGACACATGCATAGCATAGAAAGCCAAGGTAACTTACAAGTGAGGTCAGGTAGTCTTAGGAACTTTGCAGCTCATACTCTATCAATGCCAAGGGTAGTCAGGATTATTAAAGCACAGGTGCAAACATGAAGGTGGTTGTAATTTCTACATTTGCTGGGTGCACAGAAGAGATTTCCAGTCTTTTCAGTCTAAACAAGGAGATGTGCTCCTTTCAAACCCTTTGAGAAGATACTGTATCACAGGAAGTTGAAAACAAGAATGAAAGATTCTTACAGACCCCCTTTTTTTACTTTCCCTGTTAACTAATAAGAGGAGATGAACAAAAGAAGTGGGCTTCCCTGGTGGCTCAGTGGTAAAGACTCCACCTGCGATGCATTAGACACAGGTTCAGTCCCTCAGTTGGGAAGATCCCCTAGGGGAGGAGATGGCAACCCACTCCAGTATCCTTGCCTGGGAAGTCCCATGGACAGAGGAGCCTAGCGGTATACAGTCTGTGGGGTCTCAAAAGAGTCAGAAACAACTTAGCGACTAAACAACAACAAAATTAATACCCGAGTAATAGCATTTTTAATACTGTACAGCCTTGTTACTCTCAGTCTGCCTGAGAATAACTACTAGCTACTAGCTTCTACTGCTATAGAAGTAGTAGATACTACTAGCTTCCAAAAATAGCTCATGATTGTGCTATATATATTGCCTTCCATGATTTCCTTTACTTGGCCCTAAACCAGTTCCAAGATGGTAGTCTGAAATGCCACTAAAGTATTGCAAAAAAGAGGGTAGGTAGAAATACATTTCCTGTGATTTTGAGAGTACAAAGAAGCATCCTACTCTCTGGTTAGTGTACATATCTGTGGTGTGTAATAAAAATCAAAATGAACTCACAAGAGCCTCCTACTTTTGTCTTTGGTCAGATGAATGAGGGTTGTTTTAGAAGTTAAAAGTATTGAAATTGCCACCTTTTGAGTAGGATGCAAATAGATATGTTTCTGTTTTGCCTGCATTTTAATTTGTGGCTGGTCAGGTTTGGTTTGGGGGAGTTTTTGTATTGTTTTGCATCTTAAAGCTGTTCAGTCTATAGTATTACATTGCTCTTTCTTTGAGTGAGCCTTCAAGAGTCTAAGTGACTAAATACGAAGTCATGAATTCCCTCCAGAGATTGGAAATCTGATTCTGAGTGAAAGTGACAGTTAATTGTTGAAAATTACTTTCAACCTGTCCTCAACTAAGAGCCTTCAGATGCCCAAATATTCTGGCAAGTAGCTGTCAAAATCTGTGAGCAATATCCATCAGAGTGAGATTATTTAACCAATTTATACCATTTGTTGAAAAATAGGAAAAAAACATACATGTACTATGTGCCTTGCTTTGGATAGCATGGTCTTTCTACTGTTAGCTTCCCAGCCCTCCATTTACACAAACAAATCTGTTAGACCTGTTACTGGAAAGAATTGACTTAACCAAATGAAATTACAACAACTGTATTTTTAGTTGAGTTTAGAACTCAAAAAAGTACTTCAGATAAAAGTAGAAAACCAATATCCTGGTTGTATCTTCAATGTATAGTTTAAACCACCCTCACTGCTTCATTGTAACTACCAGTTGATACAAGACTGGTTGATGTAAGACTGATAAAAATCACTAAATTTCTGATTTTCAACTTATGTCAAAAGAATTCAAAATGGCTTTGCTTGGGACTATTGAGTTTAACATAGTAGGAAAGCAAAATCTGTTTTCTGTTCAAAGGGTTTGCATTAATATCCTCAACCATAACAGAATTGCTGGGAGGGAAAAAAAGAGAAACATAATATTGGAAATAAGGGTAAGTCACTTCACACATACTTTGTAGAGAATGAGAACACACAGAAGCTGCAAAATAGCCCGACACTACTACTGTTAGAGCTTTGTTTGGCAAGGGAAGTAGCCTAGGAGCAAATGTGTCGTGATTGAGGTTTTGTACCCAAATTGCTAAAATGTACAATTTATAAGCCATTTCAATATTTTGGATCAAGTAGTATGTCTAGGCTAAACGCTGGAAAAATATTTTACAAAAATACTAAACTGATTTAAAGATAACATTTAAGGCATAAGGCATTTCAAGAAGGAATCAAAAAAGGAATATTTCCAGTAGTGAAGTTTTAAAGAGATCTGCAAACTTAAGGTTTAACACCAAAAGATTTGACATTGGAGACAAAGTTCGGAAGACAGAACACTATAACATTTCATTAGGGCCTTTGCAAAACAGGATACGATGTTCCTTTTGATTTTATTTAATAAAAGTATTGTTTATTCTTTGGTCACTTTGTAGCTAATGTTATTCCCAAATGGAGGAAACTATTAAATCTTGGAAAGTGATGAGAATACTTTGACTTACAAAATATGTTTAAGAAGTTTGCAGTATGAAATTAAGAGAGCTGTAGAATGCAAAATATAGGATAATAAAGTTGGATGAGTTTTTAGAAAATTTAGTTTTATGAGTATGTGATCTAAACCTCATTCAGATCTCTAATGGGTCACTATTCTGAGCTTTGACTGAATCAAACCCAAAATAACATATAGTAACAATAGTTCTAAACCCATAACTTAAAACTGTAGTCATACTAAACTGGCAACTCCAATACTAGTTTTTATATTTAAGAATTGCCCTCACAAGCATCCCTGGAAAGAGATGTAATTGAATCTCTTAACATTTGGAAACTGGACATAGAAAACTATTGAGATGGCTCCTGAATCACTGGGCAATTAATGTGACTTGCAATGAAGAACAGAAATAAGGGTAGAATTCAGGATAATCTTTATACTCCCAAATAATGGAAAAGTAATCCCTCTTACGTGTCTGCCACACAAGGTAGATTCCTTCATAACTCCTTTTCTGTTTCTAGAAGAATCCTTTGAGAACTGGCTGTGTGCCAGGGTCAGTGTATCCAATGTGGAACAAGACAAAGCTGCTATCACAGAACCTAGAATCTAGTGAAGACCAGCTAACCAAAATAATTAGGTAAGCATACACAACCTCTAGTAAGGACCTTAAAGACACCAAAGGATGATTTAGATGGAGTAGTCAGAGAAGGCCAGTCCATAAAATTGATAACTGGGCTAAAACTTGCAGATGAAAAGAGCATGAGCCAGGAGTCAGAAGGAACAGCATACTTGAGGACTGAGAGATGGGAAAGAACTCAGGACTTGAGGTGGAGAAATTGATAAGAAACTAGCATGAACTGAGACAAAGAATGGTGTAAGTTAAATAGAAAAATGGACCAAATTATGCAGTTGCTTTGAGCCATAGAAAAGACTGGGAGACTCGTATAAAGGATGAATCAATAACTTGATTATGAACTTAGAGGTATAGGGTCTATAAGGCTGTCCTTGGATCTCACTCATATTGCAACTAAACTCCACAGGGTAGGTAATACGGAAGGACAGGCAAGAAGCCTCAGGATGGACTGCAACCAATGTCAGTTATTGCTCTAATCTTGATGCTGTGGATGTCCTGCAGAAGGAAGCCAGTGCCCATCACTTCGGAGCTAAACACAATTTTCAGTTTCAGAAAAACTGAAGGAGAAAGTGGAATAGTTATAGGTCAAGCCATTGCCTCATGCTAACAAGGTTAGTGCATCTGTGACAACCTGTGTGAACTAACAAAATGGTGGTAGCTTCACCTTTGCCCCCCAAATTTCACACGAGACTGTCACGTAGCCCACTCAAACCAAACTATAAGAAACTAAGAATTCTAAAAAATGTAGGATGGCCAAGCTTGCAATGTATCAACCAAGCTGACACATTACAAGAGCATCACACCCTCTTAAGACCCACTTGTATGGCCTCCCAGCAATTCAAAACATTTTCGAAACAAAGCTGTTTATCCCTTCTAAATCTGCTTCTCTGACTTTATTTTTGTAAATAGTACAACTTTCCTTCTATTACTGAAACTCTCTAACCCCCTAAACTCCTCTTTGACTCACATCCTTCCCTTGCTCCCACCAATCCATAGTTGTTGTTGTTTTTAACCTCTGCAGTGCCTACCCCGGGCATATGAGTTCAAACTCAACAGGTGACTACACAATCCCACACAGATTTCAGATTCAGTTTTATATAAGCCTCATTCTGGAACCCCAGAAGTACAACACGGGCATTCTCCCCCCACCCGCCCCAAAGACATGTACAGGAGAGTGAGTTATGGCAGAGGAGCTAGCATACTGTTTTCATATTTAAACCAAGAAAAACACACTGTAGACAAGAAGAAAGATCTAATAAAAATGTGTTCTTATTCCTGATTCTAAAACTTTTAACAGCTGGGCTTTCCCATGTGGAATAATGTTACATAAATAGCTCAGCCATGAAGCAGAAGGACTGAAGAAGTCCAACGAAATGATAAATGATCTTGGACACTCTGAATCACACCCAGTGGAGTTACAAGGAAGTAAGTGGTCTTCGGAAGGTACTGGTGAGCTAGCGCTGGTACACCAGCAGACTTTACAGAAACTTAGTCATGTATCACTAATTCTACAGATGGTTTCTTCTACTTAAGCATATTAACACTGTCTACTTCATAGGGACTTTTTCTGTCCATC
This sequence comes from Bos taurus, assembly GCF_002263795.3. Lineage (NCBI taxonomy): Eukaryota > Metazoa > Chordata > Mammalia > Artiodactyla > Bovidae > Bos > Bos taurus. Next base: position 82,907,187 of record NC_037334.1, on the reverse strand, counting down.
CAAAAATGTCTTTTAGTTCTAGACATCTAGAGAAATTGGCTCTCAGAAAATAAACTTGTTGAGATTTAAAACTAAAATGAACTGAATTCTTTTGCTTAATTTTTTTTGAAAGGGGACACATATCCCTGGGAGTAGGAAATGGCAACCCACTCCAGTGTTCTTGCCTGGAGAATCCCATGGACAGAGGAGCCTGTTGGGCTACAGCCCATGGGGTCACAGAGTCAGACACGACTGAGTGACTGAGCATACATATCGCTGAGTATTTAGTATTCTCATTCACATAATCTAGGTATAGCTCATGTTGCAAATCCTACTCCCACTTCTTCCTTCCACTGAGGTATGTAATAGTTGCAGTTGCAGCATAAATGCCAAAAGGCATAATGAGAGATATGAGTGAGGTAATAGAACTTCAGCTTAAAATGAACACAGTTCTCCTTCACTTATATAGTGGGAAAATGGTGATAAGGGAGCCACCATCTGTACAATAGATACAGAACTTCGGGGAGAGTCTCATCTTTCTCAGATTGGAGTTTGATGATCTTTAAAAGCTTGACCAACTCTATGACTAGCCTGTATTTATAGAACAGGTTGTTCTTCACTGGCCCCCACTTATATTTCTCAGCAGTTGGTTAAGCAGAGACAGAGCTCTTAGAGAGTGAAGATTCATTTGATTTTTTCCAGGCATATTCTTGGAAACCCCACTGTGCTTGGAAGTTGTACTTTGTGAAATGTACACAGGAATTCACCTTGCCAGAAACTCTGTGAGGGCTCACTTTGATCATTTTAAAGAGTTATGGGAGACAGAATGTGATTACAACAGTGGTTATTTCAGTAGAAAATATTCAGGAAGCACGTGCTTGTTACCTTTTTTTTTTTTTTTTTAGCCTAATCATGAGATTAACTTACTCTGAATATCAGCAAGAATCAGCTCACCTATTAGCTACACCATGCAAACGGAAATGTCCACATCAACTTGAAAGAAAAGGGAGTAAAACAATATAAAGAAAATAACTTTTAGGCCTTTAATTGATAATCATTCCCCCCTACTCTCTGCCATCCAAATGTTTTTACTTGGAAAAATCCAAGGCAATATGCTAATAATGTAGCCGCCCCTTACCCCTCATCATCCTAAAATAGTATGAGTCACTCAGTGGGAGATATTTCTAATTTCTGCTATTGAAATTATTGAAATTTCTGCCTTTTAAGAGAATGGTGACCTCTAAATGATAAGTCATCTGGTTGAGAAATGGTGTAATGAGGCCCTTCAATTTTTTTTTTCTCACTACACAAGTGAAATCTATGAATTACAGAAAACTTAAAAATACAAATACACAGAAAGAAAGAAAAAAGTTTCCAGTAATCCTAACAGTCTAAAAACAACTACCATTAACAATTCATATAAAGATAGTCATGTAAAGACATGCATGTAAAAGTAAAGCATACAATTTATTTTTACAAACGAGGACAAAATACATGTTTTTGTACCCTCCCCATTTAACAATACATCATGGGAGATTCCTGAACAAGATAGCGGAGTAAAAGGATTTGGCCTAACCTCCTTTCATGAAAACACCAAAATCACAACTCCTGAATAACCATTGACAAAAAAGACTTGAACCTACCAAAAATGATAGTCTATACCCAAAGACAAAGAAAAAGCCAAAATGAGATGGGAAGAGGCAATACAAGCAAATTCCATACCCACTGAGTGGGTGACCCACACATTGGAAAATAATTGCATCACATAGGTTCCCCAACATGAGTGAGAGCTCTGAGCCCCATGTCAGGTTTCCCAGCCTGAGGGTCTGGTATCTGGAGGAGGAATCCCCAAAGCATTTGACTTTGGAGGCAGTAGGGCTGAGTGAAGGAGCTCCATAAGACTGAGGGAAATAGTGACTCCACTCTTGGAGGGTGCACACAAGGATACATATGCACTGGGACCAAGTCCGAAGCAGAAATTCCACAGGAGCCTGGGCCAAACCTACCTGCGAGGCTTGGGAGGGTTGCCTAGTGGGGCGGGGATAGGCTGTAGCTTGCCAGGGGGCTGTGAGGTGGGGGAACACTGGTGGCAGAGGCCTCAGAATGTTGATTAGAGTAAGCGCTCCCAAAGGTCACAATTTTGGCATCAAGACCTGGTCCTACCCAACAGCTACAGACTCCTGATGCTTCATACCAAACAATCAGCTGAATAGGAATACAGCAACATCCATCATCAGACAGACTGTCTGAAACCATACTGATTGCACAGCCACCTCTAAAAACATACTATTTGATAGTCCTTCCCACCTGAAGGACAAGACCTAACCTCCATCAGTGAGCAGGCATCAGTCCCTCCCAACAGGAAGTCTGAACAAACTCCAGGACAAAACTCGCCCACCCAGGGGCAGGCACAGAAACAAGAGGAGATACCGTCCTGCAGTCAACAGAAAGGAGACCAGAAACAGAAAATGAGACAGAAGAAGATGGCAGAATAATATATTTGAGATGAAGGAACAAGATCAAAATCCCCAAGAACAACTAAATGAATGGAGGCAGGCAAGCTACCTGAAAAAAGAATTTAGAGTAATGATAGTGAAGATGACTCAAGATCTTGAAAAAAGAATGGAGGCACAGATTTAAAAGACACAAGAGTTGTTTAATAAAAAGATTTAACAGACAAACAGAGATGAACAATACAATAACTGAAATGAAATACACTAGAAGGAATCAATAGCAGAATAAGTGAGACAGAAGAATGATTAAGTAAAATGGAAAACATTGGTAGAAATCATTGCCATGGAACAGAATAAAGAAAAAGAATGAAAACAAGTGAAGATAGTCTCAAAGACCTATGGGACAACATTAAATGCACCAACATTTGCATTATAGGGGCTTCAGAAGGAGAAGAGAGACAGAAAACTCAAATTATAGCCAAAAGTTATCCTAGCATGAGAAAGGAAAAATTCAAGTCCAGGAACCAGAGTCCCAAACAAGATAAACCCAAAGAGCAACATGCTGAGACATATTAATAAAACTGACAAAAATTAAGTCAAAGAAAAAACATTAAAAGTTACAAGGGAAAAGCAAAAAATAACATACAAGGGAATCCCAATAAAGTCATCAGATTTTTCATCAGAAACTCTGAAGAACAGACAGGCGTGGCATGATATATTTAAAGTAACAGAAGGAAAGAGCCTACAACTGAAAATACTCTACCCAGCAAGGCTCTTACTCAGACTTGGTGGAGAAATCAAAAGTCTTTTAGACCAGCCAAAGCACAGAGAATTCACCACCAGCAAAACAGCTTTACAAGTATAGAGAGAAGTTTCTAGGTAGAAAGAAAAAGGTACAGCTAAAACCAAGAAAATTACAAATGGGAAAGCTCACTAGTAAAGGCATGTAGGAAATCATTCACACATGAATGATATCTAAACCAGCAATTGAGAGGCTAGGAAAGTACAAATGCAGGATATTGAAAATGCATTTGAAATTAAGAAGCCAACAACTTAACACAACCTTGTACACATAGAGACTGGTATGTCAAAGCATCATGGGAATCACAAGCCAAAAAGCTACAATAGATACACACACAAAAAAGAAAAGGCAATCCAAACTCAATAGATACACACACCAAAAAAAGGCAATCCAAACACGACACTAAAGTTAGTCATCAACGCACAAGAGAAGAGAACAGAAGAGGAAGGGTAGAAACAAACATTTAAAAATCCACATAATTAACAAAATGGCATTCCAGTTGAGCTATTGCAAATCCTAAAAGATGAAGCTGTGAAAGGGCTGCATGCAATATGCCAGCAAATTGTAAAACTCAGCAGTGGCCACATGACTGGAAAAGGTCAGTTTGCATTCCAATCCCAAAGAAAGGCAATGACAAAGACTGTTCAAATTACTGCACAATTTGCACTCATTTCACACGCTAGCAAGGTAATGCTCAAAATTCTCCAAGCCAGACTTCAACAATACATGAACCATGAACTTACAGATGTTCAAACTGGATTTAGAAAAGGCAGAGGAACCAGAGATCAAATTGCCAACATCTGATGGATCATAGAAAAAAGCAAGACATTTCCAGAAAAACATGTACTTCTTCTGCTTTATTGACTACACCAAAGCCTTTAACTGTGTGGATCACAATAAACTGTGGGAAACTGTGAAAGAGATGGGAATACCAGACCACCCTATCTGCCTCCTGAGAAATCCGTATGCAGGTCAAGAAGCAACAGTTAGAACTGGAAATGAAACAACTGACTGGTTCCAAATTGGGAAAGGTTACATCAAGGCTGTACATTGTCATCCTGCTGATTTAACTTATATGCAGAATACATTATGAGACATGCCTGGCTGGATGAAGCACAAGCTGGAATCAAGATTGCCGGAAGAAATATCAATAACCTCAGATATGCAGATGACACCACCCTTATAGCAGAAAGCGAAGAAGAACTAAAGAGCCTATTGATGAAAGTGAAAGAGGAGAGTGAAAAAATTGGCTTAAAATTCAACATTCAGAAAACTAAGATCATGGCATCCAGTCTCATCACTTCATGGCAAATAGATGGGGAAACAATGAAAACAGTGACAGACTTATTTTTGGGGGCTCCAAAATCACTGCAGATGGTGACTTTAGCCATGAAATTAAAAGATGCTTGCTCCCTGGAAGAAAAGTTATGACCAACCTAGACAGCATATTCAAAAGCAGAGACATTACTTTGCCAACAAAGGTCCTTCTAGTCAAGGCCATGATTTTTCCAGTAGTCATGTATGGATGTTGAGAGTTGAGCTATAAAGAAAGCTGAGCACTGAAGAATTGACGCTTTTTCACTGTGGTGTTGGAGAAGACTCTTGAGAGTCCCTTGGACAGCAAGGAAATCAAACCAGTCTATCCTAAAGGAAATCAGTCCTGAATATTCATTGGAAGGACTGGTGCTGAAGCTGCAACTCCAATACTTTGGCCACCTGATGCAAAGAACTGATTCATTTGAAAAGACCCGGATGCTGGGAAAGATTGAACGTGGGAGGAGAAGAGGACAACAGAGGATGAGATGGTTGGATGGCATCACCAACTCAATGGACATAAGAGTTTGAGTAAACTCAGGGAGTTGGTGATGGACAGGGAGGCCTGGTGTGCTGCAATCAGTGGGGTCGCAAAGAGTTGAACACAACTGAGTGACTGAACTGAACAAAATGGCAATAAGAACATACATTTTAATAATTAAATGTAACTGAATTAAATGCTCAAACCAAAAGACATAGACAGGCTGAATAGATACACAACAAAACCTGTATATATGCCCTCTATAATAGACCCACTTCAGATCTATGGACAGATCTGAAGGCTAAACAATATTTATTAGATAACCAGTGATCACTAGAGAAATCAAAGAGAAAAGCAAAATATACCTAGAGACAAATGACAATAAAAACATCATGACCCCAAACTTATGGGATACAGCAAAAGCCATTCTAAGAGGGAAGTTTATAGCAATACCATCTTACCTCAGGAAACAAGAAAAATCTCAAATAAACATCCTAACTTACACATAAAGCAACTAGAGAAAGGAGAACAAAACCGAAGTTAGTAGAAGGAGAGCAATTATAAAGATCAGGGAAGACATAAAAGAAGTAGAAACAAAACAAATGCAAAATATTACAGGCCAGCATCACTGATGAACACTGATGAAACTAAAGGCTAGTTCTTAGAAAAGATAACATTGGCAAAATTCTAGCCATACTCATGAAAAAAGAGGGAGAGCATTCATATCAATAGAATTAGAAATGAAAAAAGTTACAGCCAACACCACAGAAATACAAAGGGATATAAGAGACTACTACAAGCAACTATATGCCAATAAAATGAACAACGTAGAAGAAATGGAAAAATTCTTGGAAAGGTACAACCTTCTAAGACTGAACCAGGAAGAAACATAATAAGAAATATGAACAAACCAATCGCGTGTACTGAAATTGAAACAGTAATTTAAAAACTCCCCAAAAGTGAAAGTGTGGGACCAGATAGCTTCATAGTTCAATTCTATCAAACATTTAGAGAAAAGATAACACCTATCTTTCTGAAACTCTTGCAAAACTTTGCAGAACAAACACTCCCAAGTTTATTCCATGAGGCATCACTCTAATACCAAAATCAGACAAAAGTACCACACACACACACACACAAATACAGGCCAATATTACTGATGAACATGGACACAAATTCTCAACAAAAAAACTGGCAAACCAAATAGCAATATACTAAAAGGATTGTACATCATGATCAAGTGGGATTTACCCCAAGGATCCAAGGATTCATCAATAGTTACAAATCAATCATTGTGATACACCACAATAATAAACGGAAGAATAAAAGCCATGTGATTATCTCAATATATGCAGAAAAAGCTTTTAATAAAATTAAAAGCTTTTAATAACATTCAACATCCTTTTATGAAAAACTCTTCAGAAAGTGGGCATAGGGAAACTTACCTCAATATATTAAAGACCATATATGGCAAACTCACAGCTAACATCATTCACAGTAGTGAAAAGCTGAAAGCATTTCATCTACTATCAGGAATAGGACAAAGATATGATTGTATCGATTTGCCAAATATTTACAGTAAATTCATATACTAATTTGGTAAAGATTTCATATTTATAACACTGATTTCAGGGTATATACCTCCATTTATGCAAGTCCATCTTAGAAACCCTCAATCAAATTCTATGCTTTCTTTTAACTAGGTCTAGTACCTTCCATGTTTATTTTATTTTTAGAATAAAATTTAATAATAAATAAAATTTATTATTTCTAATAATAATTAGAAATGGGGGGAAAAAAAGAGTGGACTCTTCACTCTTGCCACTTTTGTTCAACATAGTTGGGGAAGTCCTAGCCATAGGAATCAGAGAAGAAATAAAATCCAAATTAATCCAAATTAGAAAAGAAGAAGTAAGCTGTCTCTGCAGATGACATGATACTATACATAGAAAATCCTAAAGAAGCTACCAGAAAACTACTAGTGATCATTAATAAATTTGGTAAAGTTGCAGGATACAAAATTAATACCACAGAAATCTCTTGCATTCCTATACACTAACAACAAAAGATCAGAAAGAGAAATTAAGGAAACAATTCCATTTACCATCACATGAAAAAGAATAAGATAGCTAGGAATAAACATACCTAAGGAGACAAAATATGTATGGTAGTGGTTTAGTTGATAAGTCATGTCTGATTCTTGCGACCCCATGTACTATATATAGCCCACCAGGCTCTCTGTCCATGGGATTCTCCAGGCAAGAATACTGGAGTGCATTGCCATTTCCTTCTCCAGGGGATCTTCCCGACCCAGAGACCGAACCTGTGTCTCGTGCATTGCAGGTGGATTCTTTACCACTGAGTCCTAGGGAAGCCAACAAATAAATGATATCATTCATTGTGGAATCTAATTTTAAAAGACAACAGAAATGAATTTATTTATAAGACAGAAATAGATTTACAGATGTTGAAACAACTTATGGTTATCAAAGAGAAAATGTTGGGGGGAGGAATAAATCAGGAGCTTAGGATTAACATTCACACGCTACTATATATAAGATAGATAACAAACAAGGACCTACTATATGGCACAGGGAGCTCTATTCAGTTTTCTGTGATACCATATATAAGAAAAGAATCTGAAAAAGGATGAAAACATGTATATGTATGGTTCAGTCACTCTGCTATACACCTGAAACTAACACAATTCTGTGGGTCAACTATACTTCAATAAAATTTTTGAAAGAAACTAAAAATAGTTTGTTTAGTTTAATAGAAACTAAAAATAGTGTGATCCAATAATTCCACTCCTGGGCATATGTCCAAAGGAAATCATAATTCAAAAATATACATGCACCCCAATGTTCACTGCAGCACTATTTGCAATAGCCAAGACAGGGAAGCAATCTAAATGTCCACTGATGGAGAAATGGATTAAAAAATGTGGTACTTATGTATGATGGCATATTACTCAGCCGTACAAACAATGAAGTAATACCATTTGCAGCCACATGGATGGACTTAGAGATTATGATGCTAAGTGAAGTAAGTCAGAGAGAGACAATGTCACATGATGTCATTTACATGTGCAATCTAAAAATGATACAAATGAATTTATTTACAAAACAAAAATAGACTTACAGACTTAGAAAGCACATTTATGGTTACCAAAAGGGAAAGGTTGGGGGAGAGAGAAATTAGGAGTTTGGGATTAATATACACACACTACTGTATTTAAAAGAGATAAACAAGGATCTACTGTATAGCATAGGGAACTCTACTCAATATTCTGTAATATCCAACATAGGAAAATAATATAAAAAGGAATAAATATATATATATGAACAATTGAATTACTTTGCTGCACACCTGAAACTAATACAAAATTATAAATCAACTATAAAATATAATGAAAAATAAATTTTTTAAAATGTTTAATGTAATAATAATAAAAAATAAAATCTGAAAAAATAATACATCCTGAACATTTACACAAATTATAGATTTTTGCTATTATACCATTTTAAATAATTGGTGAGTATTCTGCTATATGGTATAATAATTTATTTATATAGCCTATAGACTGTTACTGGATAATTATATTGTTTCCACTTTGGAAATGACATATTTATAAAGGGACAGCATGGCACAAATCACATCACTGTCCTCTAAGATTAATTTATATTGCACAGATATGTAAGTTAAGTGCATATTCTTTTTCACTTAGGTCTGCATGAACAGGTAGGTATCCTTTTCAAAATAAGAGACACAGGCTTCCTGGGTGGCTCAATAATTGAGAATCCAACTGTCAGTGCAGGAGACACGAATTTATATTTCACATGCCATGGAGCAACGAAGCCTGGGCACAACTCTAGAGCCTGGGAGCCACAACTACTGAAACCCACACGCTGCAACTGCTGAAGCCCACATGCCCTAGAACCCATGCTCTGCAACAAGAAAAGCACCGCAATAAGAAGCCCAAGTACTGCAACTAGAAAGTAGCTCCCACTCGCCACAACTAGAGAAAAGCCCACATAGCAACAAAGACCCAGATAGCCAAAAATAAATTAATTAAGTAATTAAAATGTAAAAAAGAGTAAGAGGCACATGTACCCAAAAGGATTGACTGCTCACTTCTGATTATTTCAAACGCACTTGGAAATATCACCCCACTTCACCTCTACCTGCAAACTGAAGTCACCCCTTAAAAAGCTTAACATTCATATTTTATCAATTCTCAGCAAAGTCGGGCACAATGCATTTTAAATCACTCCTTCCCCCAAGACCATGTGTCTTCAGTGAAGTACCTGTGTGCGTTAGATGTGGAAATCAGCCACGGAAGCACCGTGTTTAGATCCAGTTCTATCAAACTTTGCAGGACACCAGATGAAATAGAGATGTTTCCCCACGCTGGGCAAAAGGATTTAGGCATCTGGGAAGTGAGAGAGAGAGAATAACATCAGAATAGGAACCTGGGAAATGAGCCGAAGCTGGGGAGCGCTGTAGATCTTCAAAGCACCCCCAGATGCAACCGCCCTCTAGCCTCCTGATGCCTCTGCTTCTACAGTTTTTCACTCACGCAAGGTGCAGTGGGTCTGTAGCTCCATTTTAATAATGGAAGTTGTGAGGGATCTGTTTACAGAAAATTTTGATAAAATTCATCTATTTGTTTGTTCTACAAAATGGAATATTTATGCACCCTTTGAATGTATATTGAAGTCAGTTTTTGGCATGAAAAGATGCATGTAATATATTAAGTGATGAAATCATGTTACAAAACACTTTATAGAATCCAGTCCCTTAGTGTAAAAAAATCCTCTGGGTGTATATGGGCACACACACACACACACACACACTTATAGGAAAAGACTATAAAAATATATACCAACATGCAAAGAAGACTTTCTCTAGGGGGTAGGAATAACAGTGGTTTTTCTTCCCTTTTATTTTTTAAATCTGCATTTTTATGGTAAACATAATGATAAAATAAACAGCAACAAATGTACAACTGAATTTCATGCTCTACTTTTTTTCTTCATGCTTATGTTTTCAGGCCATCAGACTCCTTTTTCAGCTTGCTTTATTGATTTTTTCCCTCTCTTTGTTTCATTCCCATGAGAATATGAAAGGTCTTTGTCATTTTATCTCTAAATCTATTACTCTAATCTTCCCTTTTTCCCACTTTCTCCCACACTTGTTTTCTCAAACTAGATGTTTCATATGAATTTAATGTATTTCAGGATGGGCACTCCTTATTTGCATCTCTAAATCCAGAATGTGAACAGTATTTAGTAAACTTTCATCTATCATGTAAATTCTAAATTCTTTGAAGAAGCACAATGGACTGAATTTAGCCCCTAATGCCCCGACTTCAAGCATTTTCAACCATCAAGAAAAGTAAATCATTTAAATTTACAATTGACAAGAAACAGACTTGGTTATCTCGAACACATATGCATTAAGACTAGTCTGCCAAGGGTTTTGTGTAAAGGCAAAAGATAATAAACTTAAAATGTATATACTAGTCAATGAAGGTTTTACATATACAACACAGTGAGTGTGATCCAAGTTACAGAAGTAAGTGCCTTACACAGAATGTAAAATTAATGCTAAGTAAATGAGTTTATTTTATTTTTTTGAGCAATGAAACTTGATTCTTTTCTATCTTAAATGAAATAAAATACATCTCTCCTCAATAACATGGCACAAAGATGTCAACTTTATAAAATATCCTGATTCTCTGGTTAATGCATTAAGGGCAAACATATCTCCATTCACATTACATCCCTAATATAATGCTTAGGGAATTTAGTATTTATTACACCGTTCAATTATGTATACTTTGAAGCTTTTGAAAAAATGAAACACTTAACAAGTCTAGTAAGAAAATCAGCATGAATGGTTTTCCAGCAGTTATGTATAGCTTCAGACTTATAAAACTTTTTTTTCATAAATTCTGTTAATTACTGAAGCCAGGTTAATGAGTGTCATTTGAAGAAACTTATTATATAGAAGTTGTGGGTAATGACTGAAGTCTTCTTTCTAACCTAATGATTTCTTCTACCTTTCTCACTAGGAATTCTGAGCATATCAAAAAAGTATCTAAGTATTAACAATTAGATAAGGAATAGAAGTGTTAGTGAGACATAACTGATTAGTTTTAGTGTTGTTGATGAACATAATTTACTGACTGAAATACTTTGATCAATCTTTTTGAAAGATAACCTACTCACTAACCCCATTACTCACATGCTCAATGTGAAGGTAGCAATCATTGAAAGCTGTCAGAAACATAAAAAAAAATCCCACCTTACACTACACAGAAATTCTCCACACCCCGCCATCAGAACTATAGACCCATGAACTCATGTTTATACTTCTTCCACTATTGGCCTCTTTCACCCTCTGCTTTTCCAAATCCTCTACTTTCCAGTAATATATAAGGGCAAAAAAATCAGACAAAGTTGCAAACAACACATACTGACCCAGACCAAACTAAACAGAAAACAAATTATTGGAAGGATATTAGTTATCTCATTGAATAACCCAGAAGACCAGCAAACCAGGGAAGGAAATCAAACAAGAATAGAGGGAAGCTAGGTAGCCAAAATCTCAGCCAAGTTAATACCCCAGCTGCACACTGAGCTTTGTCATCAGCACCCCATCACTTGTTCCTGAGTGCAGTCTCGATGTGAATGAAATAAATTCTTCGCTGTCACTGTCCCTATGCATCATGGGCTACAACGTCCCAAGACTGAGTGTACTAGTCAACTGTTGTCGCACAGGAGCTGCATAACACTAAAATTCAGTGGCTCTGGTTCAGTTCAGTCACTCAGTTGTGTCCGACTCTTCACAACGCCATGGACCACAGCACGCCAGGTCTCCCTGTCCATCACCAACTCCCGGAGTTCACTCAAACTCATCTCCATTGAGTCGGCGATGCCATCCAACTATCTCATCCTCCGTCATCCCCTTTTCCTCCTGCCCTCAATCTTTCCCAGCATCAGGGTCTTTTCAAATGAGTCAGTTCTTTGCATCAGGTGGCCAAAGGATTGGAGCTTCAGCTTCAATATCAGTCCTTCCGATGAACACCCAGGACTGGTCTCCTTTAGGATGGACTGGTTGGATCTCCTTGCTGTCCAAGGGACTCTCAAGAGTCTTCTCCAACACCACAGTTCAAAAGCATCAATTCTTTAGCACTCAGCTTTCTTTATAGTTCAACTCTCACATCCATAAATGACTACTGGAAAAACCACAGCCTTGATGAGATGGACATTTGTTGGTAAAATAAAGTCTCTGCTTTTTAATACGCTGTCTAGGTTGGTCATAACTTTCCTTCCAAGGAGTAAGTGTCTTTTAATTTCATGGCTGCAGTCACCATCTGCAGTGATTTTGGAGCCTCCAAAAATAAAGTCAGCCGCTGTTTCCCCATCTATTTGCCATAAAGTGATAGGACCGGATGCCATGATCTTAGTTTTCTGAATGTTGAGCTTTAAGCCAACTTTTTCACTCTCCTCTTTTACTTTCATCAAGATGCTCTTTAGTTCTTCTTCACTTTCTGCCACAAGGGTGGTGTCATCTGCATATCTCAGGTTATTGATATTTCTCCCGGAAATCTTGATTCTAGCTTGTGCTTCCTCCAGCCCAGAGTTTCTCATGATGTACTCTGCATATAAGTTAAATAAGCAGGGTGACAATATACAGCCTTGACGTACTCCTTTTCCTATTTGGAACCAGTCAGTTGTTCCATGTCCAGTTCTAACTGTTGCTTCCTGACCTGCATACAGATTTCTCAAGAGGCAGGTCAATGGCTTAATATAATATTTTACTTTTGTTCATTTGTGGGTAAGTTGGGGGTTAGCTGATTTAAGCTATACTTGGCTCCAAACCTGAAGTTGGGTTCAATTTAAACTCCTTTCCTCTCATTTTTTTTGCATCTGTCAACTACTTGACATGACTTCTCATGATGATGGTAGAAATTCAAGATGGCAAGTCAAGTTGTGTAGGTAGTTTTTGAATTTCCACAGAGCAAATTTACTAACATTCCATTGGCAAATCCAAGTCACATGGCAAACCCAAAGTCAAGGGGACAATGAAATCCATTTCACCTCTAAAGAGAAGAGCTGTGAAGTCACATAGCAGAAGTCACAGATACAGGGCAGGATAAAGAATTGGGTCTAATATTTCAATTTATTCCAGTGACAATTACTACTGGTCAAGTTTAGGCCTTCTGATAATGCTCTGGCTGCCATGGGGGCGAGTAGAGAAAGTACCTGGTCCTTTCTATTTATGTAGGAGCGAAAGGACCCTTACCAGAAAGGGCTCAAATGCTAAGCATGCATCAGAGCAGCAAATATCTATCAAAAGTATCCAATCATTATGCTTTCCCATTCCCTTCAGTGGCGTTTCACTAGGTGGTAAAAAACAAAAGAGGGGGTGGTGCACACCTGGAAAGTGGAGATTAAATCAGAGTATTAATTTGGAGACTAGGGCTACGTAGTAGCAAAAGAGGACAAACATCATTTTCTCAGGAATAATGACAATGAGATGATTATACTTGCCCTGGCTTTATACAGAACCTGGAACCAACATGCCGTTCTTTCATCCTCTCACCCCAAGGGACTTACCAGAAGTAAATATACGTGAAATGGAAAGAAAGGAACACTCTCATTTATGAAGATGTTCAGTCCTGTGCCACATACATCCCAGGAACAAGAGTTAAAATCCTTCAAAAAAAAAAAAAAAAAAAGGGAAATCTGCTGCCAAAGTGCTGTTAGTCTGATGGAATTTGACAAGAAATAGGTTTCTTCCCTCCAAGTATTTGAAACCTGGTTTGGAAAGACAATGAAGCTTGGAGAGAGTGGAGCTGAAGTGCATTAATGGCAGTGTTCTGGTGAGATACTTATGAGAACTCTCAAAACCTTTCTAGTAACTTTTCTACTCTATTATTTTAATTTATTGGCTGAAATTAGCTAAGTTTTGTTTCTATTGTTTGAAACTAAAATAACTATTCCAACACACCCCTCTTAGGGGGCAGATTGGGGTTCAAGGACATGTAAGTTACCCAGAGACTCTCACAATTGCATAGTATTATTTTATACTATATATTATTTTATAGTATTATATTTTATATAATATACTATGTATATTTTATACATAGTATTATTTTATTTCTTTATACTAAAGAATCCACGAAGACCTTATTGTCAAGTGCCCCTTCTAATAATGTCCTTTAGAATAGGTGGTTGGTTAAATGCTTCCCATCTCTTAACCAGGACAGGGACAACTAGATGAAGGCAAGCAACAGCTAGGTGATCCTTTTAAACACTGCAAAACACAAGACATGACTGAAGTAGTATCTACTCCACTTATGATTCTAGTCATAATTATGCTACTTACTTCCCAAGCACTTGTATATATTTGAGTCCTTTAATAAGGAGAGAGTTCTTAGAAGATGCCTCAAGATATCCAGATGTTTCTAAATAAGTCATAGGTCATCTTTCTATAATGAAAAACAAATGTGAAAGGGAATCAAAGGATACTTATAATTCTCGCCAGCTTGCCTTGACAATCCTTCCATTCCCTCAAACAGCCTTTTGACATAAGGACGGCAAGAAACAATCTGATTCTGCCACACCAAGGGTTCATTCAATTAGTGGTAATTAAGATTATAGCAATGGTTTAATTACTTGTTCTTTTATCCCTTACTCCTGGGTATAATGCTTAATTGAAGTATATCCCATAAGAGAAAAGAAGAGGGGAAAATTTGATGAAGTTTTTCAATGGCTGCTTAAATCAAAGAATCTTACAAAGAACCTTAATCACAGTTAACAAGGAATCCTATTGATTCAGATGTGGCTTGGTCCAGAAGTAAGATCTAGAACGGTGAATAAGACTCTGATTGTTTATATATAGTTTTCTCCGCACTAATCTCCATATTTTTGCTTTTGACTCACCCTTATTTCTTTCACAATAGCATTAATGGATAACAGCAATTTCAGAATGTGCCTCCTTACCATGCAGTCCAGCACTTCCCAGGTGATGCAGTGGTAAAGAATCTGCTGGACAATCCAAGAGACACAGATTCCATCCCTGGGTTGGGAAGATCCTCTGGAGGAGGAAATGGCAACTCACTCCAGTATTCTTGCTTGCAGTATTCTTTTCATGGCATTGCTTGGAAAATCCCATGGACAGAGGAGCCTGGCAGGTTACAGTCCATGAGATTGCAGTCAGACACAACTGAGTGACTGAGCATGCATGCAGTCCACAAAGAAAGGATCTCTTCCTTAGCTCCTGACAAAGAGCAAGTAAACTCCTTTCCCATATTCCCCCAGCAAAAATCCTTTCATGTTTCATTGGCCAGAATGACGTCCTAAACCAATGACTACAACCAGGAGAAATCAGATGCTCTGATTGGCCTAACCTACCCAAATCACTGGGTCATAACCAGTGGAGGAAATTAGGCATACATAGTAAAGGAAGTTAGTGTAAACTTGTTAGAAAACAGAGGGACATCAATGCTGGAGAGAAAACTTTCCTTTAAACATATTCGAGAATATGCTCTGAGAGGCTGTAGCTGCAGCAAATAAGCTAGAGAATAGGAGGAGCAGTAGTAAGCAGGCTCAATCACCAGTAATTCATCCAACCTTATGGGGAGACTCCATTTAGTAGTAGTAAACCACCAGGCAGGGACTTCCCAGGTGGCACAGGGGTAAAGAATCTGCCTGGCAGTGCAGGAAAGGCAAGAGATGCAAGTTCGATCCATGGGTCTGGAAGATGCCCTGTAATGGCAACCTACTCCAGTTTTTGCCTGAGGAAATGCCTTGGACAGAGGAACCTGGCAAGTTACAGTCCCTGGGGTTGCAAAGAGTCAGACACTGAGTTAGTGACTAAACGAAAACAAACCACCAGGCTCAGGCTCAGCCAGGGAGGAAGGTAGAGGACTCTGCCTCAGACTGGGCAAGTGAAGGCATTTGGGTCTCTCTAGAACAAGGATTGAAAACTATGGCCCACCGTCCAAAAATGGCCCTGAGTCTATTTCCATATGACCCACAAGAATGGTTACTAGTTTTTAATCACTCATACATTTTTTAAAGAATGATGTTTCATAAAGTAAAAATTCTATAAAATTCTAATATAATCATCCTTTGTGTCCCTGGGGACATTAGTTTCAGGACCCCCCCCCCAACCCGCCCCCAGCCAAGATACCAAAGTCCAGAGATGCTCAAGTTCCTTATGTAAAATGCAGGGTATCACTGTGCTGAAATAAAGTTTGACCAAAGCACAGCCACACTCATTTATCTACATATTGTCCAACGTTGTGTTTGAAATATTTACTGTCTGGTGCTGTAGAGAAAAAGTTTGCCAACCCTGATATAGAAGCATTGGTGCTTAAAGTGTGATTCCTGACTAGCAGCAGCATCACCATCTGGAAACTTGTTAGAAATGCTAAGTCTTGGGCTCACCCAGACTTTCTGAATCAGAGACGATGGGAATGGAGCCCAGCAATTTGTGTTTTTAAACCAGCCATCTAGGTGACTTTGATGCAGGCTAAAGTTTGAGAACCACTGGTATAGAAGGATGTGAAGATGAAAATGATCTCAGGTTGGAATCTAAAGAGAAGGGCACTGTGGCTTGTTTTCTGAAACAAAAGCACAAGGCCAGGAACTTAAGAAAAATAACAGTGCTAATAATGGTAATGTTTATGGCAAACTTGAGTGTGTCAGACAGTTTGCATTACATTCACAATCTTATTAAAACCTCAGGAAAAGTCTGTAAAGTAGTTACTATTATTATCCCCATTTTGTAGTTAAATATACGAAGGCTTCAGGAGATTGAGATGAGTTAAACAGTGTTAGTAAACGGTGGCGCTAGGCTGAAACTTAGATGGTTTGACACTAGGTCAGCCCTCTTCATGTCATGCACCTCCGAATTCTGTAAGCTAGATAAATGAAAGTGTTACTGAAAAAAGAAAGTGACACACGAATACCATAAGTTTTGAAATCAGTGGTATACATTTATACAGAGTAAGAGGCACTTATAATTCCATTCTCTTCTTGCCAGGGAAACTAGTTTTAACAAAACCAGACCCATAGCCTTTCCTTGAATAAATCTAGAGGAAATTACCACCATTTGTGACTACCTATTAAAATATATTTCTCTTTCTTTATACATTTCACATAAATTTTGAAAAGTAAGATTTTAGCTCCCTTTCATTTTCAGATGCCTGAGAGTCTTTGTCTTTTGTAATGACTTTTGATTTTGTTGTTTTCCACATAATTGTCAGAACAGTTTATTTTGGTCTACTTTTATATAACATTACAAGTTTAATTTTTTTTTTCTGGTTGGTAAGGCTGAGCAGGAAGGAGAGAATACATGAAGTGCAGGAGATGGGGAAGAGATGAGGATTAAACTAACACCAGGAAAAGAAGTAGAAAAACAAAATGAGAAAAGATTCTTGGTGCTGCAGGATGTCAAACTGAAGCAAAAGACACCTAATACCAGTGATTTGACCTTTTTATATTAGAAAAACAAAACCATGTTGAGATGTGAGAGACACTTGAAAGGTACAATTTGAATTTTGAACAATGTTTTCCATATGGTGCACATGTCACCCATAATCTTTACAGGTTTCCAGTTCACTCCTCAATGAAATTCACATTTCCAGTCTCAGTCTATCAAGACTAAAAATTATAGCTCAGCATACCTTTAAAAGGCTTTGAAAATTATGAAAAATGCACAAAATTTATTTATATTATATTTTATAGAGAGATCGAATAAGAACCAACAATTTCTGAAAAGTGAAGATTATCAGATTAATCTATGTGGCTACAATAAAGCAGTTGACCTAGGAGACCAAGATAGAGAACATATTGCTTTGTGTTGCAAAGTTTCTGATTCTGTTCATTAAATACCCTGAACTAACAACTGTATGTGGAGAATGTCACACAATGCTAGCTGACTGTATGCAAACTGATCAACTAATGGAAGAGCCTAGAACATTAGAAAAAATGCAGACTTTTTATATAGCAAGTACTTGCAGAGATGGAGAATGAACTAGTTGAATAAGTTTTACATTTCCTTGGTCATAAATCTTTTACAAAAACTGATAAAACCTAAGGATCCTCTTCCAAAAAGTATGCACAAATCTACAAATAATCAAGCTTAAACATTCAGGAGGTGATAAACTCCAGGTAAACAATTTCCAAACCATATGGGTTTTGAGGGTTTCTTCTGATTAAAAAATTCTAGGATGATATGATTTCATTTTTAAATCATATGAATTAATATCATTTAGGAAGAGCTGGTGGTTCATCTCATAACTCACAGAATTCTGGGGAATCCGAATATGGATGACCTTGGTGGAAAGCAATTGATATCCACTTCCCTATGGACCTAACACTGATGATTTTCAGGATATTTTGCTCTTTCAATTAATTGCAACTGTTTCTTAAGCAAAAGACAGTTGATTAGAAGTAATTAACTAATTGATGTTGATTTTCATGTACTAATGCAATATTGGATTTCTGATTGTACCTTCAGAAGATGCATTTTATAATGTTTATTGGTCTTATCTGCAGTCCACAGAGACTTGTAGCCCTTTACAGTTATCAAATTTAAACCTCTTTTATTCTGTGCCATACAGAAAATTTGGCTCATCAAATACCCTTCACCTTAGTTGAGGGTAAAAGACAATAAACAAAGAGACAATGATTTCAGGGGGGATTTAGTTTATATAGGAATGAATAGCATCCTGGCACTTACTAAGTGCTAATTGCCTTGCACTAGAACTACTCCGGTTTCTGAAGGAGCGTTTTTTGCTCTTGTTGTTGTTACTGCTTAGTCTTTGTTTTCTACATGATGAACTTTCCATCAGAAATATTCTGAAAGTAAAAAAAAAAAAAAAGATAATGGAAAAGTAGAGCCCATTGGGGAAGTAAATGGTGTAATTATATATGACACTGAAAAAAAAAAAAAAAATGAAGGCTTTCCTTCTTCCAATCCTGCTTCCTCCTAATGACTCTGATAACTGAAGTGTTAGGTTTTATTAAATAGAGCAGAATTGAGCTCTCAGGAGATGAAAGCAGCTATTGAGATTCATACCTACTGAAATAGAAGGAGTCTCCTCCCTTTTGTAGCTGGCAGATAGGACTGTAATGAGCACATTTTGTAGCTGGAGAGAAAGAAAAAGAAGATGAAAGGAAAATCTTTTGAAGACTAGGGAAAAAAGGGAAAATCCCACTAATATAGTGCAGCCCCTTAAATTGTTTTCTAAGAGACAGAAAAGAAAATGCCATATAAATGTTGGTTGTTGAAATTAGTCTGGCTTTGAGAAGATACATATTGTATATGGGAATATTAAGAATATCTCCTCTAAGCTACTTTCATACAATGAACAAAGGAATCATTCCTAATATGTGATTAACTGATCGTCCCCGTTCACCACAAATGTTGGCTTTTAAATACTTCAGGTGAGGGGGCTCTTTATTAATTGGCTCAAGCAACCCTTAGGACTTCTAAGAGATTAAACTACAGGATGCTTCAAAGTTCTTTCTTTCTTGAAAAATTATGCATACAGATGTTAAAAATGTGGTGACTGCAATAACACTGTCATCTATTTTAAATTGTAGAATTAACCTATCATTAGCATTCAAAAACTTTTCTGCAACATGCCTAGATTAGCTCACTGTCGATTAACCAAAGATTTTATTTTTCCTTGTACCTTAAAAAAAAAAAATGCTTAATTGTAATACAATTTGCTTTTAAACTCAAATAGGGTCTGTGACTTTAAATGCAAATTACCAAATGGTTCCTATGGCAAGTAAAAAGCAGGATTGCATCCATCATGCTGTTATTTAAAATGAATTTTAACCCCTTAGGCTGACAACAAACACAAATCCAGACTGCCACAAACAGAAGCCATGGGGTCTGTTGGAATAAGGGCTGCCATTTCGAATAAAAAGAGAGGGCCTCAATAAAGCCACAGCAAACAGAACTTGCTGTTGAAATATCAGATCTGATCTAGATGAGATTGAGGGTGAAAAACTAGGGAAGATATGAATGAGATTTTCTATTGGGCAGTGGTAATTCAAGGAGCCTTTCACACACTGCTGAGGCGACCAAGGTTTTATAAACCCTACCTCCCACACGCACACTCCAGTCCATTGATTATCTTATGTTTGGAATGACTGATGCCCATTTGGCTCCAGGGAAGCACCTTGGGATCTTGGGATCTGACAGGAAATGGTGGATTGTTTATTTATTTTTTAATTAGAAAACCAATGGAGCTCCAGAATCCATGTAAACAAAACTGGATCTTACATTAGAAACATGCCCACGCCCCGACCCCCTACCCCAAGCTAAGGGCTCTAAATCACATCCTGCTTATTAGAATGTGTTTATTTAGAACTTTCTTATTTTTGTCTTTTTACTGGCTATACAATTCTTTAAGTAAATCATTCTCTGTGTCCTCTTAGTTACAGGCTAATGGCTCAATTCTTCAGCCCTGTTAATGGTGCAGGCTGGTTCATATTGGTGGTTTGTCCAGGGGGCTGGGTGTCTGTGCTGACCCCAGCCATCAGCCGTCCTGCTTTCTCTGAAATGTGGCTGGGTGCCCAGGGAATGAACTAGCTACTGCCTGGTAGAGAAGAGAATCAAAGACTGGCACTTGGCAGGGACCCCTGCTCTTGCAGCTGCTGAGTGCTAAATTATTACTGATGTGCTTCTGCAGCCGCCCACAGCAGGGCTGGCCGAGCTGAGCACAGAGCCCCCTCCTCTGGCCCTCAGCACAGGACTTGGGTTTCAGAGCTGGAGACAAGGGGGCATGCTGCGCTGGCTCTGCCTGAGGCAGAGCAGTGAGCATGACGGTCCTGCACAAATGCTGAGATGCGCAGCACACATCTCCTGCTCTTAATGTGCATCCGAACACGTCTAGACTCCTACCATGAGCCTCGAGTGATTGCTTCACAAGCTTGTTGTGCTTTGCACACGTGTCTGAGCCCATCAGATCGAATTTGTGTGGCCAAGTGACACCGTTGAGACAGAGCTTTCCTGCCTCTGAGGTCTCGGCTGGAGACAATGAAAGGGTAGAAGCATCTTTCCTTCCTTCTGCTTTAAGAAAAGAATTGGGATCAATCCACCTGAACTTCACTAATGGACTGTTTTTAACCAGGCATTTAAGTGTCTGTAGTCTCCCAGCACACTAGGTAGGTGTCTCTACTGAGGTTAATTACCGTCATGCAGGGGGTCCTATATTAACCTCAGTTAAAAGAGGCAGGGATGGACAGAGCCCCAGTTCAGGACCCCCTGCATGATGGTAAGATTGCAGATTTCTGGGGCTTTCTGTGCACCTGTTTTCTCATCTGTCTCCTGCATGTGTAGCTACATAGATTTCTTTTCTTTTTTTTTTTTTTTTGGCCACACCACGCAGCATGCAAGATCTTAGTTTCTTAGTTCTCCAAGGATCAAACCCATGTCCCTGCAGTAGAAGCACACAGTTTTAACCACTAGACCGCCAGTGAGTCCCGAAGATACATAGATTAGTAGTCCCAGTTATTACCTACCATTTCAGGATGAATCTCTTGCAGGGCCAGTATAGATGTCATTGTGTGAAGAGTCAGGTTCTACACTGTAGTATAAATTATATTTTTATGATGTTCCCTTCCACATCTCATACTCAGTTCTACCCATCAGAGTAAGCCAAACTCTTCACTGAAACCCCCTTTCCCAAGGTTTTTACACAAAAAAACAGGGCTTTGTCTCCTGTTGGATAATTTTCTTCTAAGAGCCACTCAAGGCAAAGGATGATCATATTTATTGGCAATTGATTTATCTTTCTTAAAGTGATAAACTTTAATTTAAACTTAGAAATTTTATGATCAGACACACCTACCTTGCTATGTAAAACTGAAGCATTTTGAATGGCTTTTATTTTTTTTCAAGATAACTCATTCAAGACAGTATAATTTAAAAACCAAAATTTTGAACAAAATAAAAAAAAGCACACACATTTGCTTTTCATACCAAGTGAAGCCCATTCTTCACTGATCTTTCAGAGGAAATTTACATTTAGCGAACTGAGCTGGCTCATGTTAATTGTTCACCCTTGTTGCCTGATAGCTTCTACAGTCTAAACAACCAACATGTTAACATTTCATTTTCAACTAGCTACTTTGCTATAATGTGGATGCTGCTGCTGCTGCTAAGTCACTTCAGTCATGTCCGACTCTGTGCAACCCCATAGATGGCAGCCCACCAGGCTCCACTGTCCCTGGGATTCTCCAGGCAAAAACACTGGAGTGGATTGCCATTTCCTTCTCCAATACATGAAAGTGAAAAGTGAAAGTGAGGTCGCTCAATCGTGTCCGACCCTCAGCGACCCCATGGACTGCAGCCTACCAGGCTCCTCCGTCCATGGGATTTTCCAGGCAAGAGTACTGGAATGGGGTGCCATTGCTTACTACTGCCTTAAAATATATGTATTTTAAATGTTGCAAATGGATTTTGAAAGAAGCTAATCTCCACTTCAGAGGTAAATGCATAAAAGAGTTGGTATAAATGCTCTATACAGTGGCACATATTTCATTATACATTTTAATTTTCTCACAGACAAATCCTTCAAGAAGTATGTATCCAGCATTCCTTTTTACAAGTAATCTTCAAGGTAATAATGGAGAAAAATTAAGAAACTTCTTATCTGTGTAGGTGGTTTTCCTTAGCAGCAAAAACTGATCTCAGAGAAATTTCTTCAGTTCAGTTCAGTTCAGTCGCTCAATCGTGTCCGACTCTTTGCTACCCTATGAATTGCAGCACGCCAGGCCTCCCTGTCCATCACCAACTCCAGGAGTTCACCCAGACTCACGTCCATCGAGTCAGTGATGCCATCCAGCCATCTCATCCTCTGTCATCCCGCCATCTCATCCTCTGTCATCCCCTTCTCCTCCTGCCCCCAATCCCTCCCAGCATCAGAGTCTTTTCCAATGAGTCAACTCTTCACATGAGGTGGCCAAAGTATTGGAGTTTTAGCTTTAGCATCATTCTTCCAAAGAAATCCCAGGGCTGATCTCCTTCAGAATGGACTGGTTGGATTTCCTTGCAGTCCAAGGGACCCTCAAGAGTCTTCTCCAACACCACAGTTCAAAAGCATCAATTCTTCAGTGCTCAGCCTTCTTCACAGTCCAACTCTCACATCCATACATGACCATAGGAAAAACCATAGCCTTGACTAGACAGACCTTTGTTGGCAAAGTAATGTCTCTGCTCTTGAATATGCTATCGAGGTTGGTCATAACTTTCCTTCCAAGGAGTAAGCGTCTTTTAATTTCATGGCTGCAGTCAACATCTGCAGTGATTTTGGAGCCCCCAAAAATTAAGTCTGACACTGTTTCCACTGTTTCCTCATCTATTTCCCATGAAGTGATGGGACCAGATGCCATTAGTGTAGTACAATTCCACATAGCTGAGAAAAATAGAGAAGCAAAAACCAAAGGATAAAAGGAAAAATATACCCAATAGAATTCAGAGTTCCAGAGAATAACAAGGAGAGGTAAGAAAGCCTTAAGTGAACAATGCGAAGAAATACAGGGAAACCATAGAATGGGAAAGACTAGTTCAGTTCACTCATTCAATTATGTGCAACTCTTTGCAATCCCATGGACTGCAGCATGCCAGGCTTTCCTGTCCATCACC
Organism: Bos taurus; assembly: GCF_002263795.3. Classification (NCBI taxonomy): domain Eukaryota; kingdom Metazoa; phylum Chordata; class Mammalia; order Artiodactyla; family Bovidae; genus Bos; species Bos taurus. The sequence goes on along the minus strand of NC_037334.1, from coordinate 82,883,471 downwards.
AACTCCTGGAGCTTACTCAAACTCACGTCTATCGAGTCAGTGATACCATCCAACCATCTCATCCTCTGTTGTCCCCTTCTCCTCCCACCTTCAATCTTTCCCAGCATCAGGGTCTTTTCAAATGAGTCAGTTCTTAGCATCAGGTGGCCAAAGGATTGGAGCTTCAGCTTCATCATCAATCCTTCCAATGAATATTCAGGACTGATTTCCTTTAGGATGGACTGGTTGGATCTTCTTGCAGTCCAAGGGGCTCTCAAGAGTCTTCTCCAACACCACAGTTCAAAAGCATCAATTCTTCGGTGCTCAGCCTTCTTTGTAGTCCAACTCTCACATCCATACATGACCACTGGAAAAACCATAGCTTTGACTAGAAGGACCTTTGTTGGCAAAGTAATGTCTTTGCTTTTTAGCATGCTGTCTAGGCTTGTCATAGCTTCTCTTCCAAGGAGCAAGCATCTTTTAATTTAATGACTGCAGTGACCATCTGCAGTGATTTTGGAGAACCCCCCAAAAAGTCTCTGTTTCCACTGTTTTGCCATATATTAGCCATGAAGTGATGGGACTGGATGCCATGATCTTAGTTTTCTGAATGTTGAGCTTTAAGCCAACTTTTTCACTCTCCTCTTTCACTTTCATCAAGAGGCTCTTTAGTTCTTTTTCGCTTTCTGCCATAGGGGTGGTATCATCTGCATATCTAAGGTTATTGATATTTCTCCTGGCAATCTTGATTCCAGCTTGTGCTTCATCCAGCTTGCATTTCACATGACGTATTCTGCATAAAATTTAATAAGCAGGATGACAACATACAGTCTTGATGTACACCTTTTCCGATTTGGAACCAGTCTATTGTCATATGTCCAGTTCTAACTGTTGCTTCTTGACCAGCATATAGATGTCTCAGGAGGCAGGTCAGGTGGTCTGGTATTCCCATCTTTTTAAGAATTTTCCACAGGTTGTTGTCATACACACGTTCAAAGGCTTTGACGTAGCCAATAAAGCAGAAGTACATGTTTTTCTAGAGTTCTCTTGCTTTTTCAATGATCCAGCGGATGTTGGCAATTTGATTTCAGGTTCCTCTGCCTTTTCTAAAACCAGCTTGAACATCTGGAAGTTCACGGTTCACCTACTGTTGACGCCTAGCTTGGAGAATTTTGAGCATTACTTTACTAGCGTGTGAGATGGGTGCAATTGTGCGGTAGTTTGACCATTCTTTGGCATTGCCTTTCTTTGGGATTGGAATGAAAACTGACCTTTTCCAGTCCTGTGACCACTGCTGAGTTTTCCAAATTTGCTGGCACACGGCATGCAGCACCTTCACAGCATCACCTTAAAGAATTTGAAATAGCTCAACTGGAATTCCATCACCTCCACTAGCTTTGTTCATGGTGATCCTTCCTAAGGGCCACTTGACTTCGCATTCTAAGATGTCTGGCTCTAGGTGAGTGATCAACCATCGTGGTTATCTGGGTCATGAAGATCTTTTTTGTATAGTTCTGTGTATTCCTGCCACCTCTTCTTAATATCTTCTGCTCCTGTTAGCTCCATACCATTTCCGTCCTTTATTTTGCCCATCTTTGCATGAAACGTTCCCTTGGTATCTTTAGTTTTCTTGAAGAGATCTCTAGTCTTTCTCATTGTATTGTTTTCCTCTATTTCTTCGCACTGATCACTGAGGAAGGTTTTCTTATCTTTCCTTGCTATTCTTTGGAAATCTGCATTCAGATGCTTATATCTTTCCTTTTCTCCTTTGCCTGTAGCTTCTCTTCTTTTCTCAGCTATTTGTAAGGCCTCCTTAGGCAACGTTTTGCCTTTTGCATTTCTTTTTCTTGGAGGTGATCTTGATCACTGCCTCCTGTATAACGTCACAAATCTCTATTCATAGTTCTTCAGGGACTCTATCAGATCTAATCCCTTGAATCTATTTGTCTCTTCCATTGTATAATCATAAGAGATTTGATTTAGGTTATACCTGAATGGTCTAGTGGTTTTCCCTACTTTTTTCAATTTAAGTCTGATTTTTCCAATAAGGAGTTCATGATCTGAGCCACAGAAAGACTAGAGATCTCTTCAAGAAAATTGGAGATACCAAGGGAACATTTCATGCAGATAGGCGTGATAAAACACAGAAACAGAAAGGACCTAACAGAAGAAGAAGAGATTAAGAAGAGGTGGCAAGAATATACAGAAGAACTAAACAAAAAAGGTCTTAATGACGCATATAACCACGATGGTTGATCAGTCACCTAGAGCCAGACATCCTGGAGTGTGAAGTCAAGTGGGCCTTAGGAAGCATCACTATGAGCAAAGGTAGTGGAGTTGATGGAATTCCATCCAAGCTATTTCAAATCATAAAAGATGACACTATTAAAGTGCTGCACTCAGTATGCTAGCAAATCTGGAAAACATCAATGGCACAGGACTGGAAAAGGTCAGTTTTCATTCCAATCCCAAAGAAGGGCAATGTCAAAGAATGCTCAAACTACCAGACAATTGTGCTCATTTCACATGCTAGCAGGTGCTTCCCAAGTGGTGCTAGTGGTAAAAAAAAAAAAAAAAAAAAAAAACTCGCATGCCAATGCAGGAGATGAGGGTTCCATCCCTGATTTGGGAAGATCCCCTGGAGGAGGGTATGGCAACCCACTCCAGTATTCTTGCCTGGATAATCCCATGGATAGAGGAGTTTGGTGGGTTACAGTCCATAGGGTCACAAAGAGTCAGACATGACTGAAGTGACTTAGCATGCACGCATGCACATACTAGCAAGGTAATACTCAAAATCCTTCAAGCTATCTATCCTTCAACAGTATGTGAACCAAGAAATTCCAGATGTACAAGTTTAATTTAGAAAAGGCAGAGGAATCAGAGATCAAATTGCCAACATCTGTTGGATCATAGAAAAACAAGGGAATTCCAGAAAAACATCTACTTCTGCTTCACTGACTATGCTAAAGCCTTTGACTCTGTGTATCATAACCAACTGTGGAAAATTATTAAAGAGATGGGAATACCTGCCTCCTGAGAAATCTATATGCAGCAAGAAGCAACAGTTAGAACAATGGACCCTTTCCAAATCGGGAAAGGAGTTCATCAACGCTGTATATTGTCACTCTGCTTATTTAACTTATATGCAGAGTACATCGTGCAAAATGCTGGGCTAGATGAAACACAAACTGGAATCAAGATTGCTGGGAGAAATATCAACAGCCTCAGATATGCAGATGATACCACCCTGATGTCAGAAAGCAAAGAGGAACTAAAGAGCCTCTAGATGAAGGTAAAGTGCCCTCTCATCACATGCTATGCATATGACTTATAACTGTGATACTAACCTTGACCACTTTGTTCAGATGGTATTTGTCAAACTTCTACACTCTAAAGCTACTCTTTTTCACCTTTTCCATACAGTACTCTCGGCCAGGAAGTTAATTCCGATGTGCAATCCAAACTAACAGAGTAGGGAGTTACGTTCTATTTCCTTGAGGACAGAATATCTACATAAATTATGTGGAATTCTTTTTGGATGAACAATTTATCTTTTTATCCAATTTATTTTTTTTAACCAATCCTATTTTCATATAGCCATTTTCAGTCATAAATATTTATTTTATATTTTGGGTTATTATCAAATACAACTGTATTTACTTTGTTGCTCAAATCATTTCAGCTTTGGCTGGGCCATTGGGAGAGTTTTCAGTTGGCTCCTGTATTTCTTTGACATTCTCCATCATTGTGGCCTTTTTAGGGTCTTTTTGTTTTGTTGTTTTTGCTTTTTTTTTTTTTCGAGAGCTTCCTTACTTTCTGGCACTGTAAGATGCTCCAGGGTCATTTTATATATTTCTTGCTCTAGTCCTAGAATTAGATGTTCCTCCAAGGAGTGCTGGTTTCTTTTATTGCAGAATGGTAAAACACAAAACAAAACAGCAAGATCTGAATTCCTAGGTGCTTAACATTTTACGAAGCCCTGTTGGTAATTTATAATCAGTTTTTCCTGAAAAAAATGAGCAACTTTCCTGAACATTTTCCAGGTGACACATTTACACATGATAAAATCTGAAGAACATCTGGGATTTTTAGCCTGGCATTCCTGTCAATGGCAATCCAGGTATACAATAGAAAATGTACCCAAGCTAGGCAAAGAACACTTTTCATAACCTTTTTTCGTGTATGTGATGTGAGTCAGATATGAAAGAGAAACTGACTTGAATGTAATGTTATTTATGTTACATTATAAACAATGGATGGCATCACCAACTCATGAATTTGAGCAAGCTCTGGGAGATGGTGAAAGACAGGGAAGCCTGGCGTGCTGCAGTGCATGGGGTCACAGAGTATTGGACATGACTGACTGACCGAACTACAACATGTTACTTACATTATATCACACTTTCCAAAAGTCACGTTGGTAAAACAGAAAGGAAAACGTGTTGGTCCCCTGCCCTACCTGCCTGCCTCAGAACCCTAAAATCATTTTAAAAATTTCTTCTAAGAACTTAAAAAATGATTTTTTTAAGGTAAAGTTGGACTAGGCCAAGTGGATATTTTACTAAAACATTCCACTGGAGTCTTGGAGGAAAAAAGGGAGGTACTTCTTCCAGTTATGGGAGCACTAATGCAAACTAGTTTGGTATTTGGTTGATTCGTTTTGAGTTTAATACAGCAGGACCTCATTCTAGCCCCGCCCTGTGCTGGTTGGTAATTCTGCTCCCTTCATTTTGGCCATTCCAGTGTTTTCCACATCTGCCCTCCCCACTCCATCCTTCTTTCTATACCTGGGGCTTATCTTCAGTCTTCATATGCATCTTGCTCCCACTTACACTTAACTCTCCCCTTAACTCTTCAGTTTTTGGTCAGTTCTCAAGACCATGATTTAAGCCTATACTATTTCAGACTCTTACTGAGCTTTTGAAACACAACCTAAGAAATGATGAATTACTCAACTACATGTGGTATATTAAGCCTACATTTTGGAGTTCTATAATCTTGCCAAAGATTTTAAGAAAACTGTAACCTGTGTTCTCATCTTTTCCTCTCTCCTGAGACAATATATTTGAATTAACATATATCTCTTCTCATTTTCTCTCTTTCTTTTTCTCATCATAGTATCATTTAATCCAAGATTGTACCCAAACCAAGGCTGTTTACACAAAATCCCTGAGAGGGGATTGTTTACCATCTACTCAAACATCGTCATTGCTTGGAACTCATTTCTTTGTGAAGTTTGCTGTTTCAATTTTGGACAGATCAGTTTATGGAAAACTGTCCTTCATATTGAACTGAAATTTATCTTATCATCTGTACCCATCATTCCTAGAATCAAATGAGGCACTATATGTAGAAACTTTTTAAGAAAGAAAAACCCTGAATAAATAAAAAGCATATTAATATCAATTCTACTATGTAGAGTTTGCAACTTTGACAAGCATTAATGTCTTATCCAAGCCATGGGAATGTGAATGTGAGAATATGGCAAAGGATGCTCTGCACAGGTTTCTGAAAAGCTCCCTCCAATTTCACACTAATCCATTAATCACTGTTTTTTAAACTGTTCTATTTCAGCAATAAAAGACAAAGGCCAAGCTAAGCCAAGAGCTAGAAAACAGAAACAAAGTCAAAACAAGAAAAAAACGAACAAAACAGAACAGAACCCAAGACTGAAGCCCATCAGAAGCCAGAAAAAGTAGGAGGCAGTTGATATGACTGAATCATCTCTGCTGGCTAGGACACTTTGGTCTCTGAGATCAGCAGAGGCAGTGGTTTCTCTGCTCTCTGCTTCAGAAATATTTCTGCTTCTCTCCTCATGGTCAGAGAGATCTTCAGAGTACTTGAGAAATTGTTCCAATTTGAGCCCATCAAATAAGCAGCAGCACTGGTTTGGAAAAGAATCCCAATTGAAGGCTTGAGAAGATTTACTCTCCAAAGGTCATTTTGAAAGCTGTCCTTAAGGCTTGGTTGGGTGTGCTTTGCTTCCAAGCTGAGCTATGGATGAACTATCCTGCCAGCAGTCCTGGATTTGGGAGTCAAGAGAGGGCAAGAACAGAGCAGGGCAGGACTCCATGTCTGCTGGTGTCCACGAGACACATTTGGCAAGCACTCCCAAATCCAAACTTTCACAGAGCATCAGAAATCACTGGAAGCCATGGGGTATGTCAAAGACTGTAAAAAGATCACCTTGATCCAAATAACACAGAATCCTTGGATACACACGAGATGGCCTATGAGGGAATTTCAGGCTCATAAAACTTCCCAGGCACTTCTCACAGAGTGAGAAATTGGTTCAATATATAACATAAATGATTAAATATGAGTAACTTCTAGATCCTTTGGAATTGAAATTAGTAGTATATATCACTTAGAACATAAACTCAGAGTTCATGATAAAGTCTAGAATATGGCACATGACTTTCTACTGTGATAATTAGACCCTTATATCCAGAGATCTCATTTATTTTTATAGAGACAAAATCTCAATGTTTTCTTAATCTCATCATGATCTTTCCATAAATGTTAGCTTTGATAGCAATCTTAACTTTTGGATAAAAGCCCTAAACTAGCTGGAAAATTTCTAAGATATTTTTTGTACACACTACTGTTCACTGGAATGAATATAAATCTATAAAATGCTCTTGGCTAAAACAAAAGATCATGCTGATAAATTTTCTTTAAAGATTAATAATACAATAAATAGTGAAAACCCCACTTGGAATATTTAGCCAATGTGAGGAATTAAATCTTACATTGTGCCCTCCTCCTCAAACTGGAATATAATACAACAAGCCAAATTCCAAGTGGAAGCATATTAGTCATTCTTTTCTTTATTTTTTTTCTAACCTTAGGTAGGTATAATTGACAAATTGAAATTGTCACTGTATATTTAAGGTATACAGTGTGCTATTTTGATAAATATATACATTGTGAAATGATTACCATAATCAATCAAACTAATTAATATACCTATCATCTCATACTATTTTTTTTCCCTCCCTCTTTTGGAGAAGGCAATGGCACCCCACTCCAGTACTCTTGCCTGGAAAATCCCATGGATGGAGGAGCCTGGTAGGCTGCAGTCCATGGAGTCGCTAAGAGTTGGACACGACTGAGCGACTTCACTTTCACTCACTTGGTGAGAAAGATTAAGTCTACTCTTTTAGCTAATTTTAAGTGTACAATACAGTATTATTAACAATAGTTTCCATGCTGTACATTCAGTCTCCAGAGTGTATTCATCCTAAATAACTAAAGCTTTGTATCCTTTCATCATTTCCTTATTTTTCCCTATCCTCCATCCTCTGGTAACTACCAAACTACTCTCTGCTTTGGAGAGGTTGATTTTATAAAATTCCACATATAAGTGAGATCATGCAGTATTTATTTTTCTGTATCTGTCTTATTTCACTTAGCATAATGTCCGCCAGGTTTATCCATATTATTGCAAACAATAAGGATTTTCTTCCTTTTAAGAGTGTATGATATGTCTAGTTTGTGGAAGATTTTTATTCTAAAAGGGTGTTGAATCTTATCATCTTATCAAATGCTTTTCTGCATCTGTTGAGTGAATCATACAATTTTTTACTTAGGCATTATTGAATGCTAACTAAATGATACCATTTAGTACACAGAAAAATCGACTCTGTACAATTCAGAATAAAAATTAAGATTAGCCCTTCATTTGACCACAAAACTGAAGTGGCATTCTGTATATCATGTCCCAGGTCCATTTTAACTATCTCTATTTTGTGTTTTAAACAACAGAATATAGCGTGCTTAGTGATACTCTTCTTAAAGGAATTAAAACAAAGTCCTAGAATCAGCTTCATCTCTGCCTATTACTGCTGCTCAAGCATTGTAGTATGGATTTTGTCCAAGAAGATGAACTCCCTCTTTTCTCATAATACAGAGTATAACAGACACTCACCATTGAACTAGCTACTTAAAAATACTTTCCATGGAAGATGATGTAAAGAAAAACCTTTCGTCATACCCACCTACTTGCAGCCTCACTTTTCTTTTTCTTTCAAATAAACCTCCCAAGAAGCTTGCCCTGAACGCCAAAAACTCCTGAAGTACATCCATTGACTCCTGAAGACAGAATTGGAGGGCAGGCCTTAAAGGTCACGTAGTTCAGCCACCCCTACAAACACTCTCACTTCCGAGCTTCTTCTGGGTTATGTCACCTCCCTTAGTTCCCAATGGGATGAGACATTTAAATTACAACAACTCATTCAGAAACACAAAGCAGCTGCTGATTTGAGTCGGCCTCAGCATTTGTGTTTGAGAGAGGGTCCTGGTTGTCTGGTTCACTCCCCAAAATTATTATAGATGATTCAGTTGGGTCACATGACACGGGTTTTAAAAAATAACAACCCTCTTATTGACACATGACCTAGAACTAAGACAGAGAGGACTTTCGTTCTTGTGATGAAATATTTGGCTCTATGGAAATGTCACTAGCTTTGTTTCCTTTCACGTGGGAAGCCAAGTTATATTTTCATATTAGGCTTATTTTCAACTGTGTCATCCTTGTGGTATCTCAATAAATTGGACCACTCAAAAGGTGCTTTCTGCTCAGCAAAAGTAAGCTACAAAATCATTTTCAAATAAGAGACTGTAAGAGTCATTGTCTCCGCTTTCCATGCCCTCCCTGGCTGCTGGCTTGGTGACCTGGGGCTTTTACCTGGTGGTCTGATGAGTCATGGCATTAAAAAAAGAAGATGATAACAAGGATGTCTGGGTGGTGAGATGGAAAGGCAATTAAAAACCTGCTGGGTGGGCTTTTTCCTGTAGGGCCTAGAAGCTCATTTGGATGATGTTAGTGGATTCTTTTTGTAGTGCCTACGACTATTCTAGAAAATGGAGTAGGAAGGGAAAGTGAAGCCAGACCCATCAGAACAGACTGTCCAGACTCTTAGTCTCTGTGGATTTTACCCTCTTTGAAAGATCTCCAAAAAAGTTACTTAAAAAAAAAAAAAAATCAGTTATAAAGTTGACTTGGAAGAACAATCTGAACACAAGCAAGCTTGACCACAGAGGGAAGTGTGTCTGGTGGTGGGCTGTCATATAACTCCCCATCTTGTCTCTTAAACCAGTTCCTTCTGAGTTCTCTCTCTTTGCTGATACTGTTCGCAACCTCCAAGAGCCAGCTAGACCAGAGACTTTGGAATCCTCTTCAATCCCCCTTCCTCATCCACTCACACATGGTAAGTTCTCAAATATTTCTTGTCATTTCCTTGCCAATGGCTACCACACAAGTTGAGGGCCTCATCTCATCACCACAGGGTCCGGCAGTGGTCTTTGAACTCTGTCCATTCTCTTCACCCCATCTTATGTCCCCAGAATGATCTTTCCAAAATTCAAGTCCAAATACATCCATGCTTAAAAACCTTCAATGGCTCATTCCAAATATAGGTCACGTTGGATTGTAAATCCGCATTCCATACTAATGAATATAATATAATGACCTGTATTTGAGAGGCATATAGCTTAAGAGTGTGGATTCTGGAGTGTCAGTGGGAGCCTGACTGGTCTTTTTACCATCTGTGTGATCTTCAGGAAGTACTGAGCCTCTCTGAATTTCAGTTACTTCATTTGTAAAATAGGGAGAGTAACAGGATCTACCTCATGAATTGTTGTGAGGATTAAACTGTTGTTGTTGTTTATCTTTGAAGTCATGTCTGACTCTTCTGAGACCCCATGGGTTGTAGCCCACCAGGCTTCTCTGTCCATGTGATTTCCCAGGCAAGAATATTGATATGGGTTGCCATTTCCTTCTCCAGGGGGTCTTCCTGACCCAGGGATCAAACTGCTTGGCAGGCAGATTCTTTACCATTGAGCCACCTGGGAAGTTGAAGGATTAAATTAGATAATGCAAAACACACTTGACATGATGCCTGACACCTAATTACTGCTCAGGGCTTGAAAAGTTTTACTACTTTGTTGTTTTAACCTTTCTAGCTCTAGTATTTGCTTTTTCTCAAACATTCTTAGCCATATTCAACTTTTGTCTGTCTCCAGAGGATATTTTGATTTTCCACCATTTTTTCAGGTCCTGCCCAGGAGGAAGAGGAAGACTTGATAGAAAAATGCTTAAAGGAGCTATGGATCCTTGAAAGTTGCTAGACTTTGGGTTGAATGAGTGCGGTGTAATCCATAATTGTTTCCCCACAATTATGCTGAGATATAAACCGTTGCTAGGATCAAAGTGTAAGACAGACTGTCTCCTTTATCTAGCGGATTTGGTGGAGGCCAAGTTATAGTAGCAGATGAGTCATACAAAGCTGGTGAAAACTGGTGTTTCAGGAAGACAAATTTAGTAAAAATGGGCACGCAGGGGGGAAATTCTGTGGAACACCATCCTATAATGCCAGTAAGGGGCAGATTCTTAAAAGTGCCACATCAGGTTGGGCCACTTTGCCTGGACTGAACTTCTTTGCTGATTTCGTCACATTTCAATGGTTATTTCAATTGTCCCGTGCCTATTTCCCTTCCCTAACTCCCGCAGTGTTATGTACCTACTCTTGGAAGCTCTCTAATTCATTGCTTCTATTAGAGCACATACCACGGTACGTGTAGTCATCTCTGGCTTATTATATGTCTTCCTTGTTAGGCTTTGACTCTGTCAGTCATATTCAGATACATGGTAGTATCAATCAAGTGATTGTTAAATGATAGCATGCAAAGCAAATTTCTCTCTAAGATATGTTTTTGACGTGGCTGAACTTTTTTCTGCTCCTCTAATTTCTCTCAGGTACACAGTACTTTAAAAGGAAGAAAAATTTATAAGACCTTTGACTGACAACCTACAAAAGCAAAAGCTGAGTAAGGATACCAACACTTGAATCCAAGGATAATGGAAAAATAACATCTGACTGGAATAAATGGATCACATATATAAGCCATGCTACCATGTGAGTAGAGTAGAAGCAAATTAGGTTGATCCACAGAAAAGCAAATAAGGGTTCTTGGAAAAATATAGGAAATGAAGAACTGGTAGTTCTGGCTGACCTGAGTGTAAAATGCTTCATTAATTTTGCTGGTAAATTCTTTTTCTGCCAATCTGGTTCTCTGGGTCTGCTATTTACCAACTGTGTGGTCTTGAGGAACTTCGATTCTTTGAGTCTCAAATTTCTCATATGTAAAATGAAGTGAGAATGCTATTCTACCTACTTTATCAGTTTCAACTTTCAAAAAGGGGAATATGTGATAGCGTAGCTTTAGCTTGGTCATAGCATTTCCATGAATAAGTAAGGGTAAAAAAGAAATGCTGATTGTGTGGTTGCTTGTCATGTTTTAACTAATGTAACATTTTGGAACCTACGATTAAGCTTGAACTCATCATTGAGGTAATGCTTTGTGTTTTCACATTAAAAATTAATGATTACCTAAAATATTGAGTGAATGCTTTCCTTATCAAAATTCTGAAACTGTTTTACTGCATTAGTCCAAGTCAGTAATGTAATTATGCAGGCCTTTGTAGTTTGTTTTTGAAGATTAGAATTCATCTTATGAGTAGTTTGCTAGAATTCATATCACACACAAAGTAGAACATTTTAAGGTAAAATAAGTGTTTGAACTAAATGAATTTGTTTATACTCTTAACTTTTTGGTACCTGACACTGTAAAACTGTAGTTTAATTGACAATGTGATATTAATATGCTTTAAGTGACTTTATAGGAATTTGATTGCTATTATAACTACAATTATAAACATTAACAAGCCAGATAACAGAGAGCTTTTGGGACGAGCTTTCCAAGTAAATAAGAAGAACTAGTCACTCATTGGGTGTAATTTGATATAATATAGGAATGTTAACTTTCATATAACTGGATTTAAATAGCTTTTGCCTATACTTGCTTTACTTAATATTAGTGATTGAGAAATATTTCCTGGCTAAGTAATTGACATATGAATGATACTTACTAGATTTGTAGAAGGTATTTGAAATATCTTAAACTCTGTTTATTATCTCATTTATACTTTTCATTTTTTCATAACCAGGTAGATAAAATTTGTTTAATATTGTAAACTTTCCTTTTCACTTCTAATGAAATCATACTCAGGAGGAATCTATTTAAAGTCATTTGTGAAAAGAGGTGTGAATAGTTGGTTCTATAAATAAAGGTTTTACATATTTTGAAATAGGATATGATACCATCAAAAATCACAAGAACTGTCTGGAAATGCAAGGAATTTTAAACAAGCAGTTACTTGTTTTACAAAGTTCACTCAAATATGTATCCACCTTCCTTCATCCCAGGCAATTTTCTGCAGATCTCTTCCAACTAATATTAAGTTGTAAGTGCTGAGCTAAATGAATTTATTTATGCTGTCATCTTTGGGTACCTGATGTTATAAACCTGGAAATCTAATTGGAAATATGATATCAATATGCTATCTTTAGGAGTTTGATTATATGACTTATTTTATGAAGCAAGAACTAATAAAATTGCTAGTTATTTTAATCAAGAACCATTTGAATGCTTATAAATTAAAGATATTTAGATGTCAAGGCAATAAAGCCTGTGAAATGAAATGGACCAGATAACTATTTAAAAGAATTCCCATCTGTCAAGTTGCATAAATAACACAGCCTAGAAATGAGGATTAATTTTCTCTCAGATAATATGTTATCTTGTTTTAATGTGATTAAAAATCCCCACTGGGTCTGATGCTAATCTCTCTTCCAAAGGCGTGGATCTTATCAAGTTTGGAGCCATTCTGGAAATAAGAGAGTACTCTACAGAAGAACTCTCAAGAGCCAGTATCAGTTTTTATAATCTGTTTCTGGGCTAATGAGAGAGTGGTTGAGTTTACACAGATTATCCCTTGTGGCTGTCTCATCAACTTGACATTGAACAGGAAGAGAACTCAAAGCTCAAGGAGGCTCAGACAAGGTCAGACAGGTAGAAACTGGGAGACCATTTTTTTAGTGGTTTACCGTAAGATGCTTTAGGTTTTTGTTTTTGTTTTTTTAATCTTATCATCTCCTGATGTCCCTAAAATTCCCTTCTCTAGCTTAGAGGCTTACATTATATAAAGAGTCTTTGCTTTTAAAAATTCAATATGTTATTCAATCAAACAAACATTTATTGAGTATCTGTTATGGACCAGTTATTGTGCTGAAGGGGCTGGAGATGTAACTTTGAGTGAGGACCAGGAGGTGCTTTTCCTTCTGAGGCTCACATAGCGGTGAAGTGGGCATTAACCTGAAGGACACAGAGGCAGGGAGGACGCTGAAAGTGTCCTTCCTCTTTAAATGCTTCTTGTCCCTGCAGCCTTCTGTTATGATGCTGCCTATGTTTATGTCCTCCTGTCACTATATATTTGAATGAATATCCATCTATGCATTCATTATTCTTTCAACGAATGTCATTTGAGTGACTCCATCATCTTTCTAACAATTGAGTGATAGTCTTGCTCTCAGGCATCTTATGGTCTAGTGTGGGAGATAATATACACACATATACAGGATGATGATGCCATGCCATTCAGAGTTATGGAAGTTCAGATAAAGGGGGGATGATTTCCTGTTGATAGGGTCAAGCAAGGCTTCATGGATGAAGAGCTTGTAAATGGAGCCTTATGATTAGTGAGATTATGAACATAGGGCAAAAAGAGAAAAGTAGCTCAGGTAAAGGACAAGAGAACAAAGGCATAAAATTGAAAACCCAGAGAATCAACAGAGCAAGGGTAAGCATTCAGTTTGGACTTATTATCTCGGTTTTGATGGATTAGTTGGGAAGAGAAAAGAGATATAAAGAAGAACATTAAAAGCAACTAATAGATACTTGTTGCCAAGGGCCACTGCAAAATCCTCAGGTATTTGGAAGCTTCCTTGAATGAGACGCACTTTGAAACTCTAGATCTTCTGCAACCACCCACTCCATGATGCTGTTCCTCTAAGTTCCAATTCTCTTACACTACCTAGATATTTAGGAATGTACCACATTAGACATGACAGATATTGGAGCCAAATACTCTACAATAGTTGGAAACATGTAACTTGGAAAGACATGTCTTTATTTTGAAATTGAATTCCAGACAACACTTTTGGGATTTCAGGACTGGTTACAAAGGTTGAACTTGTACGAAGTTCAGCAAAGTTCACTTCTAGGGATCCTGGAGAGAATTAGGTGTAAATCAGAACCAGTCGAGGTGGCAATCTGCACACACACATTCATGCAGACAGACTTGCCCCAGTCTTCTGTAGCTTTAGATGGAAACCATGTGAAATGCCTTGACAATGCACAGCTTTGGCCGGAAGCCTAGCCAGTTCAGTGCCTTCCATCTGAACCTGAACTTACTGCAGGGTCCATATCCTGCCCACAGAAAATAAGAAGCTTGAAGCAGTAGGTGGGCCCAAACTATTGATTGTCCTTCCTGCCCTGACCTACATTCTGTAAAATTTATGACAATGTGATCACCTCACATTGCCATGTAAGTTAGAACATGAAAGGGGAAGCTGAACCTGCTGGGGCTTCCATGATTGGATTTTTCCAGTTGGCATCAATTTCTGTTCCTAGATAGAATTATGACAAAAAGAAAAGAATGGTAGGGAGCCAATATTGTCTTACTGTAACAGGATCTGTTTCATTGAAGGTCATCAATTATGTTAGCATTTTGATCCACCTGTAAAACATATAGTTTTTGAATTTTGAATTGTTTGGTGAGTGGTATTTAACTTAAAAAAGAATCAGAGCTGTGCCTACTAATGCCTTCAGTGCACTTTTCCTGGTTAAAGAAATCTAAAAACTTCAGCATTGCTGTATTGGGACTTTTCTCCTTTATACAAGTCAAAGGTGCAAATTTTAGACACAAAGAGATGCTGATGTTTCCTATTAGAATGTGCTTGAATAACTGAGGTGATGTTTTGGTACATTGTTTAAGAATATTAGACAGAAAGCTGTGTGCAGTATGGCTTAATGTATATTTATCATAGCAACTGAAAATATATCTAAGCTTCATATCGTCACTCCCTATACAGTACAATAAAAAGTTACTGAGTCCTAAATGGTGTGAAAAAATTTTAAAAAGGGCTCCATTGTCACATGAGTGAAACGTACAAATGAGGGCAATGTGTTTTGATGTCGTAAAACAAGCTTGAAAGGTGGGCATCAAAATGAATCTATTTTTAAAAGTCTGCATTTTGATAATGTGCATTTTATTGCTTATTTGCAAGGTCTGGTACAAAGGAGTACAATCTCCCTCTCCCACTAGGCTGTAGCCATCAAGTACTTTTCAGACATGTTGGCTCCAATAGGAAAGAGGAAAGCATCTGTGTACTAATAGACATTATTTCCATATTTAAGATGTCTACCACCATAACAACCAAGTTTACTAATTTTTTTTCTAAGTGACTTGCCTTCTTAGTTTAAACCATCAGGTTAAAATGAAAAAAGAAAAAAAAAAAAAAAAGGACAAAAGACCACACTTCCTTTCAACGAAAGGTGTAATCACTGATTTTTCTTGCCATGTTCCAGAAGAAAGTGGCACTGCTGAGTGATATGTGCGCCCCAGGGCTAGCGGCTGGAGGGCAAAAACCACTTTTTATCCATGATTGACAAATAATACATAATGAGAAGAGAGAAGCAATTCGAGTTTTAAATTTCACTCTCTCTGGCTGTTCAGGGCAGCTGGGCACTCTTGTTCTCACTTGGTAAGCTTTGAGGGGCTGCCAGGAAAGGGGACCTGAGTGACAATTGTTTTGCTCCTCATACGATCCCCTAAAGCTCTATAAATCTGTGTGGCTTGCTCTTTCAAAGAGGATTCAGCTGCTAACAATTCCCTCATTTCTCCTCAGAATGAAAATCTTGGGGGTCTGGAAATGTCTTGCATGCTTATAATGACCACAGTAGAGTAAGGCTAAGATTTTAAATCCTGACAAGTGGCCTCGCAAGCAGGGAGTCCATTGCTAACTGATGAGTAAGCAGTTGGAGGAAGAGGGGCCGAGTCCACAGAAAAGAAAAATCGAAGCAGATCTCTGTTGCTTTCATAAATAAGCTGTATGAAGTGGTGTTGCAGATATTCAAAGGTTTTACATTTCACAAAATTAAGACATGCTTAATGTAATTAATCTAGGAAATGTGTAAAAGAAAAACCTGCAGATTAAATCTAAAACAACTAGAGATAGCTGGTGTTAACATTTTTGGTCTCTTTTAGATTTCTTTCTGTCTCTACCTCTATATTTTGTCTATGTCAGTTCTCATATCTGTATCTTTATCTCTCTGTAACTGTATCTACATACAATACATACTCATATATTTGCATTCATCCATCAGTCTAAGTGGCTATGTCATGTGGCCTTCTTCCTAATACTTCACTTCCAACTAAAGTTGTGCTCCATCACAACTACAAATGACAGGTATATCCTTCCAACTGATAGATTCTTATCAGGCCTAAAATTTTGGATTCATCCTCTTCTCTTTCTCTCTCATACCACTTCTATTGCATCAGCAATACCTGTCAATCTTAAGTATTTACTCAGAATCCAACCAATTGTCATCTCCTCCTTCCTACCTCCCTGGTCCAGCCATCATCATTTACGTGGATTATTGTGACAATCTCTGAACTGATCTCTGTGCTTCTGCCGTGGTCTCCTTCATCTCCAACAGGATGGCTAGGTTGAGCCTTGAGAAACGCATTAGACCATTCATTCTTCTTCACTGAGATCTCTAATGGCTTCCCATCTCATTCAGAGTAAAGTCCAGAGTTTATACAATGGCTAAAGTTACTTGGGGTCTCTCAATGGGATGTTGTTGGCATTGGAGGCAAAACAGTTTCCCACCATACAAAACAACCCTACAGAGTGTCTCTGTGCCCCTTAAGTGTCAGTAGGGTCCCTGAGTCATTGTAACAACTAAAAACACCTCTCCCCTACATTTCCAAATGCAACCGAGGGGGAATCCCTCTCCCCGCAACCTATGTTGGAGGACCATTCTGGCTTCCCCACCCACAATCCTCTCCCAAATCATCTCCACTATTTCCCCTGGCTTACTCTGTTGCAGCTTTGCTGCTCATGGGTAGACTAAGTGTCCGGTCTAACAGGGTGCCTCACATTTGCTGCTGTATTAATACAAATGTCATCTCAGTGAGGGAGCCTTCTTGCTCAACACTTCATATCCACTACATTATTTTTGTTCCTTGGCATTTATCAGTATTAAACATACTACTGGCTTCCTTATTACTCTTGGTCATTATGGTCTAGTGTTCTGCCTCACTAGAATGTAAACACCATGAAGGCAGGGGATTGGTCTGTTGTGTTCTAAAAATCTCAATAGTTAGAGCTCTCCTGGCACACAATAGGCACTCAATAAAAAATGATCATTAGAGATTTAAAAAATAGATATTTTAATATATTGGGTGTTCAGAGAATTTACAAAGTTAATGTTTCTTAATATTTTTTATGTCAGGAAACTTTCTGAAGCTCTGGTGGAAGTTATGAATCCTCTCCCAAGGAAAGTATATATCTATGTGCATGCATGTGCACTCGAACATTCTTTTCCCAGAGCATTCTTAAAGACAGGTAGAAAGCTGACAACAGAGCTGAGTAGGCCATTGACAGGTAAATGGCTCTTCTCAAAAAAATTGAGGGGCCACCTTGAATCTGGAAACCAGGAAGGAGGACCTGAAGCAAAGTCTGTTCCTACTCTGCTTATTTTGTACTGACTTGGAGGGAAGAATTTACTACATACACATCAGATTTGCAGAGATAGAAATAAAGAACAGAGAGTTCTAGAATCGAATCCAACCTTGACAGGTTGGAATAATGGGCCAATATAAACATGATGAGACTTAATAGGGATAGATATGGAGTCCAAGTGTCCAATTGTGGAAGTATATGATGGTAAAGATGAACTTTAACAGAAGTTGGGGGTTGCAGTCGAGTGCAACCACATGTGAGTCAACAGAGATTTGCAGCTGCCGAAATAACTAATTAAGCTTTAAGACTGCATAGATAAAGCTATTACAGTGAAATGATTCAATATCCTCTGCTATGCTCTGTTGGACATGATAATATCTGTAATACTCTGGCCAGCTTGGGCTGCCAAGAATTTGGTGGAATATAATGAGAGAAGAAACAACCAGGGGATGAAGAGAGTCTTACTAACCAGAAGCCATAGGTGTTTCACCTGAAGAATGGGAGGCTTTGAGGCAACATGATGAAGAAAGTAAAAGTGTTAGTTGATCAGTTGTGTCTGACTCTTTGCGACCCCATGGACTAATAAGAACTGCTGGCTAAGTCATGTCCTAATCTTCTTTTTTTGAGACTTCATGGACTGTAGCCTGCCAGGCTCCTATGTGCATGGGATTTTCCAGGCAAGAATACTGGAGTGGGATGCCATTTCCTTTTTCCAGGAGATCTTCCTGACCCAGGGATAGAACACAGGTCTGCCTCATTGTGGGCAGCATCTTTATCGTTTGAGTCATCAGGGAGGTCATGATTATCATCTTTAAATATAAAAAAAGTCTGTCATGTGATTAGCATTACCCCAGAGGGAAAATGAAGGACTATTGGGGGGAAAATTACAATACATCATTTTTTCCCAACATGCGAAAAATAATTCTTTCAAAGTACAAATTGTGAAAATTTAAGTGGGGGCTTGCCCTCATTGGAGAATTGAAGATTTAAAAAGTCAATTTGGTAGGAATGTCATAAAATTCTAACACCATACACAAAAATAAACTCAAAATGGATTAAAGATCTAAACGTAAGACCAGAAACTATAAAACTCCTAGAGGAGAACATAGGCAAAACACTCTCCGACATACATCACAGCAGGATCCTCTATGATCCACCTCCCAGAATATTGGAAATAAAAGCAAAAATAAACAAATGGGACCTAATTAAACTTAAAAGCTTCTGCACAACAAAGGAAACTATAAGCAAGGTGAAAAGACAGCCTTCAGAATGGGAGAAAATAATAGCAAATGAAGCAACAGACAAACAACTAATCTCAAAAATATACAAGCAACTCCTACAGCTCAATTCAGAAAAATAAATGACCCAATCAAAAAATGGGCCAAAGAACTAAATAGACATTTCTCCAAAGAAGACATACAGATGGCTAACAAACACATGAAAAGATGCTCAACATCACTCATTATCAGAGAAATGCAAATCAAAACCACTATGAGGTACCATTTCATGCCAGTCAGAATGGCTGCGATCCAAAAGTCTACAAGCAATAATGCTGGAGAGGGTGTGGAGAAAAGGGAACCCTCTTACACTGTTGGTGGGAATGCAAACTAGTACAGCCACTATGGAGAACAGTGTGGAGATTCCTTAAAAAACTGGAAATAGAACTGCCTTATGATCCAGCAATCCCACTGCTGGGTGTACACACTGAGGAAACCAGAAGAGAAAGAGACACGTGTACCCCAGTGTTCATCACAACACTGTTTATAATAGCCAGGACATGGAAGCAACCTAGATGCCCATCAGCAGATGAATGGATAAGAAAGCTATGGTACATATACACAATGGAGTATTACTCAGCCATTAAAAAGAATACATTTGAATCAGTTCTAATGAGATGGATGAAACTGGAGCCTATTATACAGAGTGAAGTAAGCCAGAAAGAAATACATCAATATAGTATACTAATGCATATATATGGAATTTAGAAAGATGGTAACAATAACCATGTATACGAGACAGCAAAAGAGACACTGATGTATAGAACAGTCTTTTGGACTCTGTGGGAGAGGGCGAGGGTGGGATGATTTGGGAGAATGGCATTGAAATATGTATAATATCATATATGAAACGAGTCGCCAGTCCAGGTTCGATGCACGATACTGGATGCTTGGGGCTGGTGCACTGGGACGACCCAGAGAAATGGTATGGGGAGGGAGGAGGGTTCAGGATGGGAAACACATGTATACCTGTGGCAGATTCATTTTGATATATGGCAAAACCAATACAATATTGTAAGGTTAAATAAAATTTAAAAAAAAGTAAAAATGATAAAGAGATCATATTTCTGAGTTCTCCTATTGCTATTTGCCTGTTATTCATTTATTTGTTGTGTTAATATGCTTGTAAGCATACAGGTGATAACAGGCACAAAGAACTTGAGGGGGAAAAAAAGTTATGGGGAAAAAATATAATAAAAGCATTGGATTGCCTTTCTTCAGATCCCTCCTTGCTATGGAATTCTGTCACTTGCATAGTGTTCTACTCCCTGCTTATGGGTCACTAGTAGGTCGCTCCCCTGGCCATGTCTCAGTGTGACGTCTGTAGTTCAAATGACATTTTGTTTTTTTGTATAGAATTTTTCTCTATTTCCATTAATATACCCAAATGTAACAACTGACTTAACTGCTTTTAAAATATTGAGAGGGTGGGATGATTTGAGAGAATACCATTAAAACATATACATTACCATTTGTAAAATAGATAGCCAGCGGGAGTTTGAGGTATAAAGCAGGGAACCCAAAGCTGGTGCTCTGTGACAACCTTGAGGGATAGGGTGGGGAGGGAGGTGGGAGGGGGGTTCAGGAGGGAAGGGACACATGTATGCCTATGGCCAATTCAGTTGATGTATGGCAGAGGCCATCACAATATTATAAGGTAATTATCCTCCAATTTCAATAAATAAATCTTTAACAAATTTATTTATTTGTCTGTGCCAGGTCTGACTTGCAGCATGCAAGATCTTTAGTTATGGCATGCAAACTCTTAGTTTCAGCATGTGGAGACTAGTTCCCCAACTGGGGATCCAACTTGGGCCCTAGGCATTGGGAGAACAGAGTCTTAGCCACTGGATCATCAGGGAAGTCCCCTGACTTAACTTCTAATTGAGGCTTTCCTACATGAGGAGGATAAGTTACTCTTTCAAAGATGGTTGAGAAAATCTCTTTCACCAGGCCATTCTTGAAAGAGGTACAGAGCTCTCTGTAGAGTTAATGAGACTTAGGGACTCTTTTCTGAAGGAAAAAGCATCACCATTTCAAATAGGAATTGCAAATGTGAATATATAGCATCCAACAGGCATCACAAGTTAGTATAGCTCCCTCAGTGTAAGACAACCATGAATGGTGGGTGGGCTTTGGTACACCAGACAGCCTATATCATCATGAAAACGGGCAGGTTTTACTAATTCTAGCTAATTGTTCATGTGGTAGGACAGACTCTGTCTTGCTAGATTTTCCCATTTTTTTAAAACTTAGAAATTTAGATTTTCACATGAGATCTTCTGCTTTTAATGCTGGAAAATAATGCAAATAAAAAATTAAACCCTCAAAAGAAATGACTCTGTGCTAACAACACACACGTCTTTCAGAGTGTCACAGATCACCAGTTCATGATCTCTACCGTAAAATCAGTTTCTGGGTTCTTGCCAAAGTCCACTTCATCTTACAATGCACCCCTGGTGTTCCAGAATATCAGTTAGCAAACTGAATTCAACAAATGTTTCTGAGGCTCTAATAAGTGAAACTAGTTTCCTAGATATTTGGGAAAATGAACATGGAGAGCCATGATCTTTCCTCTCAATGTTTATAGTTTTTAGTTAGGTTAAGACAAACACCAAGTTAATTATAATTTAAGACTAACATGTAGTTTGTGAGTGGTGCAATAAAGTATGGAGAAGAGAATAGTTGAGAACTGGGGGAATTCAGGAAAGGTGCCTTGAGGAGGACCACTTGTGGTTAACTGTGGAAGATTTTCATAAGTGACCAATGAAGTGGGGAGACATTCTAAAGGACCAGAAAGAAAACAAAGAAAGGTACAGTGAGAGTTGAGTGAGGGATATTTGAGGAACCCGTGTTTAAGTACCAGTTTCCCTGGAGCAAAGGATAGATGTTAGGGATTTGCCTGAGAAAACTTCTCAGGAAGGTTGGAAATCAATGGTAGGCTAAAGTGTTTTGATTTAATTTAATATATTGTATGTAAGAAACTGTATGATATCATAGAAAGAGGCATGTATTCCAGGGCCAAGTCTCAGCAGTATGACCAGTTAGCTGTGTAGCCCTGAATAAATTTTTAAAATTCACTACATGCCATACTACTACTTGTCATATGAGGCATAACCTACTTCAAAATGTGGTGTGAAACATAAATTATATCAGGAAATCAATTCTTGTGAACCTTGAGAACTCATTATTAGTGGTGGGCATGCATTGAAGGTTTGTGACTAGGGGCCGGGAGTGATAAGAGCTGTGCCTTGGGGAACTGGCTGGCAATGATGCTTTGAGTGCATTGTGGGACAGGCAAAAAAAGCCACTAGAAAGTTAATTCATTTGCAATAAACATATTTTCAAATACACAATAATACATGTATAGCCTTCAAAGAGAAGTCAAGGGGTAGGTAGGGAGATGGAAAGTAAGTTTCTTTGAATGTTTCCCAATTACCCAACTATCTTTCCCTGCGGCAATCACAATGGCCAGTTTTTGTGTTTTCTCCCAGAGATTAACCACATGTTTATAAACATGCATGTATAAGCTGTTCCAGGGTTGGAACTATTTCCACTTCAGTGTAGGAAAACCTCTGTTCTGACAGGGTGTGAGACTGCATTCCATTTCAAACTGACAGGGTGAGACCAGACTGCCAAGTATATGGAATGTGGAGAAGTACCCCTGGGAGGTCACTTGGGGGGGCCTGTGGGATTTCCAGGTCACCAGGATGTCTCTTGTTGTCTCCTTAGAGTCGGCTGATCCAGGATTGAAAAGCATTAACCTTTTAGCTATTAAGAACACTTCTGTGCTTTTGAGTTTAATCTAAAGGTCTGAAAGATGTTGGGTGGTCTCCCATGATTTATTTCAAGTCTTTTGGAATTTGAAGATGCAGCTGAGGATGAGACAGAGAGGAGATGAAAGAGTTCAAACAGTTATTTTATATTGAAAAAAAAAAAACTGAAAAATTGTTTTGTAAAACTCGTCAATGCCTTTGTAATCTCTGTAACCCAACTCCACTGAATTTGTCCAATTTTGTCTTCACGTTCAATGTTGTTCAAACTTTGGATTCTGTTTGGGCAGTTTCTTTTAAGGGCCTTAAAACGTACCATGGACACTCCAGCGACTATGCCCTCACTGGTTTTGCTCCTCCTTCTTAAAATACCTCTCTCCATCCTCCTTCATTTAGAAGGACCACTAAGTCTTCAAAACGCTCATTGAGTTTGCCTTATTCCATGAAGGCAGAATACCTTAGTAGCTAAGCAATCACATGGTAGGATTTGACTATATGGGTTCATTTCCCAGTTCTGCTTTTTACTAACTTTTCAACGTGGGCAAGTGAATCTCTCTAAGCCTCAGTTCATTTGTCTGTAAAATATTGATGCTAATGATTGCAATGTATAGGGTTGTAGTGGGATTAAATGGTAAGCTATTAAACACATTTGGTACATGGTGAATATTCCGAGAGATGTTAGTATGATGTTAGTAAGGCTTCTGTAATTTTGGTATGATATTCTTCATCCAGTCTTTTCTATATCACTGTGCCCTGATGCACAATTAACTACATGCTATATTTTCTTGGCTATTGCTTCTTATATTTTAGACTGATGTCCTCAAATAAGTTTTAAGTTCTTTGAGGGCAGGAACTATGTATTTTAATTCTTTCTGGATATACTATCCATTTTATAAATACTTAAATACTCAGTTAATATAAAGTATTTTTCAAAGTTAAATTAGTTTTAGAGAAGAGCACAATTTCTTCTTTGGAAAGAGATTTGTAATTGTTTTAAGAACAATTATAAGGCATGAGTAAAAATAAATTCTAAAAATAAAAATACACATTTTGTACGTTGATGCAGTCAGCACTCCAAAACAGCATTTCCAGAAAATCTTTGTCTTCCTCTTGGTTTTATTAGACTCTGAAAATCCTTATTTTTCATTAAAAAAAATCATGGTGAATATTGTCATATATAAATCTCTTTGTAAATAAAATCTCATTTCCAAGGAAGTATTGTTTGTTACTGGGTTCTGAACAGATCACTGGTTAAAATTAATCTCAGACCATAGTAGTAGCTGGCATTATATGAATCTTAATATCATCTCGTTGTTGGGTGCCTATCCCAAAGCTGAGTGCTTTCCATGAGAAAACTTGTTTTTCCTCTTTAATGCTAGCTTGCATGAAATCTTCTGGTTTATATTTTTAAGAGGCGATATACATCCTTATATGAGCATGAAACATATTTGCAGAGGCCTCCTTTCCTTTACTTGGACTTATCCCAGTTATCCATTAAAGTTTAATCTTGTCCATGCCTTGTGACATGGTTGCTTGCCAGCAGTATAAGAATTTCATAGCTCAAGCCAATTTATTTAATACTTAAAACATTTGTAGTTTTCTTCCAAGTGTATATCAGAAGGAATATTTATGTTTCAGGATCTTAACTATCTCAGTTAATACCTCTTAAAAAAACAAATGGGTAGATATTGGAAGAGGCTTCCCTGGTGGCTCAGATGGTAAAGAATCTGCCTGTAAGAGGTAGAAGATACTGATGGTTGCCTATGTAGAAGTACGCGTTCTCTACTTATTTCTTCCCAAGAGAATCCCAATTTTGTGTATTCATTACCCTTTTATTATGCAGCCAAGAACCTCAGGGGCAGTTTATACTGCATGGCCATAATTCCATTACTCTACCACCTCAAACACTGGTATACAAATGAGCATGCAACTCAATTATAGCCAAACACCTTTGAAGGGAGATTAGGAAAGAAGTTCCCTCTCTTTTATGGAAGAGTTCTGAAAGCTATTTTTTTCTTCTCTAGGCTGTGGTCATTTATTGTTGTGCGGCTTGTATCTTCTGATGCTATTCTGCTCCGTCCTGAGGATCATGTTATGTAGGGAGTGGGACACAGCTAAGAGAACCGTGAAAGTGGAAGTTGCTCAGTCATGTCCAGACCAGAATACTGGAGTGGGTAGCCTTTCCCTTCTCTAGGGGATCTTCCCAACCCAGGGATTGAACCCAGGTCTCCCACATTGCAGGTGTATTCTTTACCAACTGAGCCACCAGGGAGGTGGAACCCAACCAGAACCACTGGACAAAGCCTCCTTCAAGGTTCATCTTAACCCCGGAACTTCCAGCTATGAAAGCCAGTATTTTCCTTAATGTATAATCCATTTTGAACCTTATTCCTTGTTACTGCTGCTGCTAAGTCGCTTCAGTCATGCCTGACTCTGTGCGACCCCATAGACGGCAGCCCACCAGGCTCCACCGTCTCTGAGATTCTCCAGGCAAGAACACTGGAGTGGGTTGCCATTTCCTTCTCCATACATGAAAGTGAAAAGAGAAAGTGAAGTCACTCAGTTGTGTCCAACTCTTAGTGACCCCATGGACTGCAGCCTACCAGGCTTCTCCATCCATGGGATTTTCCAGGCAAGAGTACTGGAGTGGGTCACCATTTCCTTGCCAATTCCTTGTTACTGAGAACATGGTAAGTGATACAGAAACACTCTGAATTTATGTACACAAGTATATTAATGCAATCACCACCAACTAATATTCTTACAAAGGTCTTGAGGTATGTTTGAATTAATCCCTTGAAATTATACTTGAGTTTCTCACCATCACATTTCTTGCTACTGTATTTCAACCCTATATTTTTGGAATGACAACAGAATTAAAAAGAGCAAGGAAAAAACAGGGTATTCATTGTTCAGTCAGTTCAGTCGCTCAGTTGTGTCCGACTCTTTGCGACCCCATGAATCACAGCATGCCAGGCCTCCGTGTCCACCACCATCTCCCGGAGTTCACCCAGACTCATGTCCATTGAGTCAGTGATGCCATCCAGCCATCTCATCCTCTGTAGTCCCCTTCTCCTCCTGCCCCCAATCCCTCCCAGCATCAGAGTCTTTTCCAATGAGTCAACTCTTTGCATCAGGTGGCCAAAGTACTGGAGTTTCAGCTTTAGCATCATTCCTTCCAAAGAACACCCAGGACTGATCTTTAGAATGGACTGCTTGGATCTCCTTGCAGTCCAAAGGACTCTCAAGAGTCTTCTCCAACACCACAGTTCAAAAGCATCAATTCTTTCACACTCAGCTTTTGAATATGATTATTTCACCAAACCTGATCCATATTTAGTTGTTAGGATACATTTAAAGAAATGAATCTGATCCATAAATGAAATGGAATCCTCTATCCTCAAGGAATCAATATCAAATTAGACTACCTGATTTTAGAAATACTTATAAATTCAGGTTGACTGAAGTTTGAAAGCCAGTGTTTATTCCCTTTTGAATAACGTTAAGTATTTTTTCACAAAGCAGTGCTTTCCAATCCCATCTATAATTATGCTGATACTCTATTTGTTCATCAGGAAATTCTATACTGGAATTCAGTAAAGCTTTTTAGTAAATTTTCAATGTATTTATTATGAGATAAAAAGCCTAGAGATAAAAGAAATGGTCACGTAGGTCTGTAAGACATACTACTTTTTCAATTCAAAGAAATTCTTCATGTACATCTACATTCAAGAACCTGTGCAATAATTCCAAGGTGTCTAAGAGTTAAAATGTAAGTGCCTAGAGGAGAGCTCTCTGTGTGTGGTCAGCATTTGTGCACAATGAAACCTATATGGGTTTTCACTTTCCTCCAAAAGTGTGTGTGTGTGTGTGTGTGTGTGTATATATATATATATATAAATAAAATTGGGAAAAGAGAAATCAGCATAAAGTGAAGTGCTAGTAGCAATGATTTATGCAACACTTATTGTGGCCAAGACTTTACATTTGTTATTGTATTTAAGTTTCATAACAGTCTTTGTTTTACAGATGAGGAACTTAAGGCTTGGAGAAACTAACTTGTGAAGCTTCCTTGAGGTGGTAATGGAGGAATGGGAATGTAAAGTTAGGTCTAGGTGCCTCTGGAACCCGTGCCCTTAATTGTGATGCATGTTTCCTGAGAATTCCAAGTTAGGGTGGAGACAGGAATTCAGAGCTTCTGAATTTCAGACTGGTCTGCACTTGTCTTATCTGGCTATTCAAAGTGAATGTAGCTTCAGAATTAGAGAATTTGATTGTGTAAACATTGCAAACCAGTAGCAGAGTAGAGATGCTTGGATTCTAAATCCACTCTGCCATTTACTGGCTATATCAGCTTGCACATTTTATTTATCTTCTCTGAGTCCCTACTTTTATTTCTTTAGGATGGAAAGAATACAAATTTCACTGTCTATGTCATGGGTTTTGAGGAGTCAGTCCAATTGTATTTACTATGAAGTATAGAAAAGCATGCATTATCATTATATCACAAATTTCTCATTCCTCCTTACTACATTTCCACATCCAGAAACACTAAATTATAACAATGGAAGACATCTATTATTATTATTGTTGTTGCTATTAATTAGGGAGGGAGTAAGAAAAAGGCAAAATGTTCCCGGGTTTATGCTGATTTTGGAAAACTTGATAATCTAGTACTGGAATAAGACTTTGGACCAGACTTTGACAGAATAGCCAAGAGCTGTACCACCAGGAAAAACACTATTTTAAAAAAGGAAAACATTCCATTTCAATGTTCTCCTTTGTAAGATGTAGAGCAGAATTTAAAAGATGGCTTCTCACCTCCCCCCACAAAAGAAAAATAAATCAGACTCATGTAGCATATGCATTAGACACTTTTAATCTTTTTGTACATTTGAATGAACAAAGGACATATTTTTATAATGTATAATTGCTTGAAATGGAAAGATTATGGACAAACTTACATGTAAAACAACTGAAAAAGTAGAAAGTAAAAATCATATTTAAAAACATCTACAAGAATGAATGCTAGAGAGGGTGTGGAGAAAAGGGAACCCTCCAACACTGTTGGTGGAAATGTAAATTGGTATAGACACTATGGAGAACAGTATGGAGATAAATTTAGAAACTAACAATAAAGCTAGCATATGATCCAGCAATCTTACTCTTGGGCATGTAACTGGAGAAACCATAATTCGAAAGGATACATGTATCCCAATGTTCACTGTAGCACTATTTACAATTTACATGGAAGCTACCTAAATGTCTATTGATAAAAGAATGAATAAAGAAGATGTGGTACATATATACCATGGAGTATTACTTAGTCATAAAGAAAGAATGCCATAATGCCATTTGTAGCAACATGGACACAGAGATTGTCATACTGAGTGAAGTCAGACAGAAAAAGACAAATATCATATGATATCATTTATATGTGAAATCTAAAGAAATATTACAAATGAATCTATTTACAAGACAAAAGTTGAGTTACAGTTGAAGGAAACAAACCTATGGCTACCAACAGGGAAAGGGAGAAGAGGGATAAATTGGGAGATTGAAATTGACATATACACACTACTTTATTTAGGGTAGAATAGATATAGATAGAATAGGTAACTATTAAGAACCTACTGAATAGCACAGGGAACTCTGTATTCAATACTGTGTAATGACTCGTATGCAAATAGAATCTAAAAAAGAGTGGATATATGTATCACAGACTCACCTTGCTATACAGCACAAACACAACATTGTAAATCAAGTATACACCATTTAAAAAATTAACTAAAAAATTATGCTGATAATTAAAAAATCATATTTAAAAAATCAATTGGAAAAATCCATTAATAAAGATATCTTGTCAAAGCAATGAATTTCTGATCTAATGAATTCCTTACCACACAGATATTTCAAGTACAGTGTTAATACGTTTCTTTTTTTAAAGCTGATGTTTCACTCAGGTTGATTTTTCTAGAATTGAGTGCAGTTAAAAGCTAGCTTTCTAATGCCAACCAATTAGAGATACAGTTTGTTGGATTTTCATCATGCAGAAAGATAATATGTAATAGAAAAAGCTCTAAGGTAGACATATTCTAGGTTCTGGTACTTATAGGCTCTACAAAAGTAACTGTAACACATTGTGTTTGAAGATTTCAATTTTAACATCTGTTAAATGGAAATAATATGTGCTTCGTTTAATTTAAGCTTACTATAAATGTAAAATAAAATAAACTCCATAGTGCTTGGTAAACTTTAAACACCAGCTTAGAATTCTATCAATATCTTTCCCAATGTTTCTGTGCATATCTGTAATTATTCTTTTAATGATAATGATTATTGTTGAAGTTTTAGAAAACAAAAATTCTAGCTGTTCTTTTATGATGGCTTTCTGAATGGGATGTCTACTAATGCTCAAAAAATAATGAAATTAAATAGTTATTTGCTTTCTCAGTTTTTATTTGGGAATCTATATACTGTAAATTATTTGAAAAACTGCTTTTAAAGCAGTCTATGAGCCCTTTATACTGTTTGGCTCTTGTGATTTAGAGGATTCCCTTGGTAAATCCTTTGAATGTGAATTATTATAATGCTATTATCTAAAATTTATATTAATTCTAATATTTCTAATGTATATTCAGGGATGGTTTATATACTTTTTTAAAAAAGACCCATAACTACTTTGAGCATTAAAATATTTCTATTATTTTTCAAAAACAAGACAAAAATCAAATTAATAAACCTTTTTCCTTTCACAATTCTGGCAGGCTACTTATGTGAACTGAAATACGGATAAGGAAGCATATCTGGTTCTAATTTCTGAACTCAACACCAGATGTTTTCAAGGTTTGCCTTTTTTTTTTTTAAATTAACTTTCATGAAGTCATCTCAGCCCAAGGGGTGGGGGTGGGAGGGAAATCATTGAAGACTAAAAATTTGAATTTATATTTTTCTAGTAAACCATACTTATCAGGAACATCTCTAGTGAATCATCCAAATGACCAAAGACACCCTTTAAGTATAAATATATTATATATACTGTTCATATACTGTCAAATCTTTTAAAATAGGATGTGCCATTTTTCTGAAATAGAAGCACCATGTTCCTTATAAAGCCCCTCACACACTGCAGGAGGAGAGAGAGAAGACCTTGGGGAAAGTTTACATCCCAGGAGCCTTGTAAGACAGTCAGTTTTGTGATCCTTATTTGCTCTTCCCAGGCGGCACAGTGGTAAAGAATCTGCCTCCAGTATAGGAGATGCAGAAGATGTGGGTTCTATCCCTGGGTCGGGAAGATCTCCTGGAGTAGCAAATGGCAACGCACTCCAGTATTCTTTGCCTGGAAAATTCCGTAGAGGAGCCTGGTGGGCTCCAGTCATTGGGGTCCAAAGAATCGGACACAACTGAACCTGCACACACTTTGCTCTACAAATTTGTGCCATGGAGTCACGAGTCATGTGTTAACTGCTGAGTATGGGAAAGCTCTACCCACTTATGAAATTAAAACATATTTACCTTTTAAACAATCATTTCCAAGTTGTTGCCCAAAGGTCATTTTCAGGCTCCTTGCGGTTGGAAAGAAATGTAATTTTTGACAACTTCAGGTAAGCTATTAACCAAATAGAATAACCAAGTGTTGAAATGACTAGTTATTAATACCTGGGCTTCCCTAGTGGCTCAGACAGTAAAGAATCTGCCTGTAACACAGGAGATACAGGTTCAATCCCTGGGTTGGGAAGATCCCCTCAAGAAGAAAATGGCAACCCGCTCCAGTATTTTTGCCCAGGAAATCCCACGGACAGAGAAGCCTGGTGAGCTACAGTCCATGGGGCCACAAAGAGTCAGAAACAACTAAGTGACTAATAGTTTCACTTTCACCTGTAATTACTTCTATGTGTTGCTTTTTCCTTAAAATAAGTACTACGGATATGTATATTTATCTATTTTTATTAATATTGCATTTAATGAGTTTTCCCTTCTTTGAATATACTAAAGGGAGATTAGAATTGCGAATGGGGTTGTGTCTAAACTAAAAGAGCAGCTACTAACATTAATTCAACAAGTAAGTATTGAGGGCACTCTGGAAATGGAGATCTAAGATGCATATGTATAAAGCCGAATCTGTAAATAAAGAGAAATAATCATGAGAAAACTGCAGTCATGTATCGTAAGAACTCAGAGCACTGGTAGACTTTCACTCAGTCTTCATTTATTCAGCAGTGTTTATTGGTCACCTACTGTACTCTGGGCTTCAGAGATACCATGGGGAAAGCTGAGAGACAGCTGCAGGCCTTTCTTCTCTGAGCTTACATTTACAGTTGTCCAGGAGACATTCTCACCCAGATACATGTCAAAAACAACGCATGTAAAATTGAGCTAATTATTTCTACCCTGAAGTCAGCTTTTCCTTCTGGTATCCTCATTTCTGTTAATGGCACTTCTATTCTTTCAGTTCCTAAGGCCTCAAACATCAAATTGTTATGTCTTTTACTTTGCCTCTCATAATGGTGCTGTTTGCTTTCCAAATACCTTGCCATCTTTTCTTTTCTATCCCCTCTCTCCCCTTTTACTCCTCACCATCCTATCCTTAACCTGGCATATTGCAAAGCCTCCTATCAGATTTCACTTGTCTTCATTATTTTTCCTCTTTCATTTATGTGGATAAAGCTGCTAAATAATTCTTCCTAAAGAATACTAATCACATCACTGCCTTGTTCAGGAGCCCTCAACGTCCCCCTAATCTTTGTCTAATTAAGCAAAATCTCCCAGTCTGTTATTTATAACTACCATAATAGCCCCAATCCCCCTAACCAATGAATATAAATTATATTTATGTCCAAATTATAATGGTCCTGAGCTACCCCCTGCAGACAATGTTCCTTAACCTTCTGGTTCTGATTACCTAACTGTGCTTAGAATTAAAAAAAAAAAAAAAAGGAAGAAAAAAAAGCTGTTTTCAGCTTGTGTACTGGGTTTTCCTGAAGCTTGTTGTCTTCCTTTATATTCCAGTAACAATGGCACAGGCCCTCTTCTGCCTCTCTGATTATGTACTCTTTTGTCAACTTTCCATTCTAGATGGTGAGACTCTAAAGAATGGAACTTACAAGGAACGGCCCTGCTCTGTGGGTGGAGAAAGGGAAGAAATGACATAAAAAAGTAAGATTCTTCTTGAGCCAGTCAGTGGATGGTGAAGGCTGGCAGTAGTCATATGTTAATAATTTTGGTCTCAATCACACCCATTTGCCAGCTGTAGTCAACACTTGGCATCTTCCAACTTCTTCCTTTCTGCTTTCCTCTTGTCAACGCCTGCTGCATAAAAAACTCCTTGAAGGAGCCTGACTGCTGCTTCATCATGAGAACATCCACACTGGTGCCAAGAACGGCTCCCAAGGCCGACTCCTGTACCTCACTCTCCAGATGAATGGGACCATGGGCTCTTCCCCCACAACACATCTGATTTCTTATCTCCGTGACTTCCCTCTTTCTGTATAATACCTCCTCATTTCCACTTGTTGTAGTCCTGTCACTTAAGTTCCATATCTTATGCCAGCCACTCTCTGATGCTTTTTCCAATTTCTTTAACATCAGGACAACCTTACTGTATGCCAAAGAAGCATTCCCAACTACCTGGAATAATCTGCATAAGTCAAGATGAATTTCCCCATATACATCAAAAAGAGTGACAAGCACTTCTGTTTATCAGCTCGCCTGTGGGGACTGCCACATGGTAACAGCATAAAGAGAATTCATAAATTACTTTATCCTCATACTTTGAAAATATGTAATTCCTGATAAATGTTAAACATTTTGAGAGATGTACATTATTTTGAAATCTTTGCATAAAAGGACACTTAACACTAATGAATCTATCTTCAGGGCAGCAGTGGAGATGCAGACATAGAGAACACGTTTGGACACAGTGAGGGAGGGAGAAGGTGGAATTATTTGAGAGGGTAAACATATGCATTGCTGCTACTGCTAAGTCACTTCAGTCATGTCCAACTCTGTGCGACCCCATAGACGGCAGCCCACCAGGCTCCCCTGTCCCTGGGATGCTCCAGGCAAGAACACTGGAGTGGGTTGCCATTTCCTTCTCCAATGCATGAAAGTGAAAAGTGAAAGTGAAGTCGCTCAGTCATGTCTGACTCCTAGCGACCCCATGGACTGCAGCCCATCAGGCCCCTCCGTCCATGGGATTTTCCAGGCAAGAGTACTGGAGTGGAGTGCCATTGCCTTATGCATTACCATATGTAAAACAGATAGCTGGTGGGAATTTGCTGTATAACACAGGGAACTCAAAGCCAGTGCTTTGTGACAACGTAGAGGGGTGGGATGGGGAAGGAGGTGGGAGGGAGATTTAAGAGGGAGGGGACATATGTATACCCATGGCTGATTCATGCTGATGTAGGCAGAAACCATTACAATATTGTTTAGTAATTATCCTCCAATTAAAAATAAAATAGTTTTTAAAAAAGATACCTGAAATGCCTCTATTTGTCCATAACTATCTCAGCTAAAATCTAACTGAAGAATATTCAGGATTATAAGCATAAAAGGTAAGTCTGTATAATATCAGAATATTCAATTAAAAAAAAAAAGGTTCATACGAATGTAGGGCAAACAGCAGTGAGTACCATCCTTCAGGAGATAATTTTCTATAGATGAGACTAATCTCACAGTCTTTTAAATGGTGTTTTAAAAGCTCTGGGAAAACTGTATGCAACCATACTCCATTTGAAGCCTATTTTCCCCTTGAGGTATTAATAAAATTTGACTCAAAGTTCCTAAAATTTAATGCTTATCTCCTCTTTCTTTGTCTATTTCACTTCTCTGTTACAATGTGTAGCCCCAGCTGCCCTCCTGTCATCTGTTTTAAAAACTAAGTTAAAAAGTGGATAAATTTACTGGTCGATCTATGTGAAGTGAAGCAGGTTGGAGTTCCGCACCTTTATGGGAGATATTAGGGGAATGGGGTCTCACTGTGTAGGAGCAACCGTTTGTCTGCACTCTTTTTTTTCTCCTCTCCTCCCATTTTCCTTTAATTTCCACTCCTGTCCATTCTTCTCTGATATAACCAGGAAATTCTTCCACTTTGTCTAGCAGAACAGTTTGAAGAGCAGCCTACTTGTATCTTTAATCCCAAGTGTTTATGAAATTTTTTTATGAAGCATGTCAGTGTCTTCCCTGCAAAGAATTCTGGTCAACACATATTTTTCCCCCATATCTTCCTTTACTAAGACAGACTAGAAATCAGAACTTAAATCACACCAATGGATGGAATGAACATACATTATATGTGATAACATAAAGACAGTCATTTTATTTTGGGGATTTGTTGCAGGAATAGATTGTGTCTATTGGGCTTGATTGTGTGTTGCCTAATCTAGTATCAACAAATGAAGGTTTGGTTTTTTCTTTTATAATTTAAGTTTTAAATTGAGGTGGGTTGTGAAGATACCCTGGAGGAGGATATGGCAACCCTCTCCAGTATTCTTTCCTGGGAAATCCCATGGACAGAGGAGCTTAGCGGGCTACAGTCTAGAAGGTCACAAAGAATTGGACATGACTTAAGAGACTTAGCTTACATACATAGTTAACTTATAAGGTTTGTTTGTTTCAAAGTGATTCAGTTATACATATCCATCTATCTATCCTTTTTCAGATTCTTTTCCATTATAGGTTATTACAAGATATTGAGTATAGCACCAGGAACTATACTCAATATCTTGTAATAGTAGGTTCTTATTGCTTACCTATCTTATACAGAGTAATGTGTATATTAGTCCCAAATTCCTAATACAGCTCCCCCTGCCCTATCCCCTTTGGAAACTATAAGTCTGTTTTCTATGTCTGTGAGCCTATTTCTGTTTTGTAAATAAGTTCATTTGCATGCTACTGGTAGAAGTTAACAATAACTTAGACACCAGACAATTACAGCAGCTACTTCTGTGAATGTGGCTCACATTCTAGAGATGGTCCACTGCAACGACCAGGTAGGTCAGTTTCATAGGATACATTTTAAAACATGAGGGAAATACACATTAAACATTTTCAGAAGAGTGAGCGAATAATTCAAAGCACTTAGATTACCTCCCTGGGTTGATATAAAAAATATTATTTATCACTATTTTCTTAGTAAAACTGTAGGGAAACAGATCTATTGGCAAGTTCTTCCCCTGAAAGGAAAGGCTAAAGGTGTTAGGTTGTCCAATGTGCCAGAGAATTTCAAAGACGCCCATATATACTGCCAACACTTTGAGGGGAAACGGCTCTAAAATGGTATCCAATTACTGTTTAATAAGTAAGGTTTTCTAATTACATTTCAGAATTGGAAAAGAAAGTTCTTCTGAGTCTAAACTTTATGTCATTCTTTAAAAATCAAGAAAAGTGAGGCATTATAGAGAAAAAAAACTAAAAAGGGGTCTCCATAGATTTCAAGAAATTTAAAATTTCTGTCTTTATTGAATGCTTATCTTTAAGAATTTACCAAGAAAGAACACACCAAGTTTATTAGTGGTGCCATAGAAAGAAGACACTGTATTAACTTTGAAGGCATGAAATAAATAAAATAATGGCAGTTTTCTACTTTGAACAAATGACTTGTTATCTTTGTGGCAAGAGTAAGTTCATGAATAGAAAAATAAATCTGATGTAAACAGTAAGAAACCTTTTGAAGTGATTATTTTTGGAGTGCTTATTGATCCAAATGCTATCTGCTTACTGAGGCTATCCTACCTAATGTCTCTAAATACTCCATTCTTCCACGGGAGTCTTATAGCTGAGGCTTTCTGAGGCTCTCTGCCTGTGGGAAGACTTGGGTTGGTGATGTTTACCAAGACATTTTCTTTGTTTACACATTTGTTTTGACTTGAAAAACCTACAGTTTGGGATTTAGCCCTGAGCTTATAGCCTGAACACATCTGTTTACTTCTGTCTCATTCTTAGTGTTTGCCTAACTTCTGCTTTAAGAACAAGGAAACAACTTTCACAGAGATTCAAAGAGCATGGAGATATATAATAAACTGCAACAGATTAAAGTCAGGAGATCAAGAAGACTGTTCTTCTAATTTCCTCATGGACTGCCTTCACACTATTTTCTTAGCTTTGTTGAAATCGCCATGGCATCTATAATTTTTATTCACCAAAGTGAAATGAACATATTATTGTGATTTCTGAGACCTCTAGTTCCTTTCCTTAAGATGAATTAGGCTGTACATTTCCTAATATTTATATTACATTGATCCTTTGGGAAGGGCAAACTTGTATTTCGACCTACTTAATCAAATAACCTGGCTTCCCAGGTGGTTCAGGCGGTAAAGAATCTGCCTGCCAATGCAGGAGATGCAGTTTTGATTCCTGGGTCAGGAAGATCTCCTACAGGAGGGATCCACCTCAGTACTCTTGCCTGAAAAATACAAGGACGAAGGAGCCTGGCAGGCTACAGCCCATGGGGTCGCAAAGAGTAGGACACAACTGAGCCACTGAACAGGCACACAATTAGATAACCTAAAATATTATCAAGCACTGTGTTTTCTTAGAGAGTCAAGATGTGAGTGGCTTTTATTAATTAAAAAATTGTCAAATGAAAACAACCAAATACACCATATGTACACATTTATGGGCATGGAGGCATGTATGTTTAAACAGATGCATTTGATTTTAGCAGTGCCTATGTTATTGTTTATCTTTGCAAGAAACAGAATTCTCTGGGAGCAACAGTGTCTGCACGCTGTGCCCTGTTTGTAAGGCAGTTATTAATCTGTGTGAGAATGTAGCAGATTCTAGGTTTGCCTTTACTTCTTAATGAAGAGGTCTGTTTAAAGAGTAATTTTAACATTCTGGTAAACAGTTCTTCACACCTATGCCCCTTCTTTAAAATTTCACCCATTAACTACAAAATGGAAAATTTCATTCCAGGCCAAGGTGTGAGACATATCTGGGTGTAAATGGTTGAGCTTTATGGCAAGTTTTATGTGATTCTATAAGGAACTAGTCTAAAGATTCTCTGAAAGAATCACTAAACATCACATCAGTGATATTTTTAGAGGACAAACACAGGTACCTGCTGGTCGATACCTATCTTGTAAGGTGCAGAGGAAGGGTAGAAAGGGATCAACGTCAAACAGACCAGGCTTGGAACCTGGCTTTACCACCTTCGGCATGTGACTGTGTCCTGGCAGCTCTTTTCCCTTAAAAACTGCTTTCAAGATTAAAAATAGTACACAAAAAGTGTCTAACAAAAGGTGCTTCGCATATGGTATATATGATTGTTTTATAGGTTCAAAGATTACATCTTTCAAAGGTTTTATAGGTTCAAAGCCACTCAGGAGTGGATAACACTGTGTTAGAGGGAAAAGACTGGGAGAACTCACTACACAGAGTTGGACTATAGTTCTCAACCTGCATGTATTTACATTTGTAGCTAGTGATACTGTGACTATTAGAATTCCATTCTTAATACAGACCTTTAACAGGGAAAACAAATAGAGCCCTCTTTAACAACTGGTGCCCCTTTCTCCCTAGGATACTAGAAAAGTTACAATTCTCAACATTTGCTAACATTTTGAAAAGAAAGAAAGATGCTAGACATTAATTATTCATAGTTACAAAATAGACTTCTCCTTGATGGAAAAGTTTTAAAAAATGAATTAGAAGGGGGAGGAAATGAACAGCAGAAAGGAAACTGTATTTTGGCAAGCTCTGAAACATGGAAACATTATTCTTTCATGGTTTTCCATGAATTTGAATCTCTTGACAGTTTCTCAATTATAGCTTGTAACTGTGGGCTTCAAAGCAATTCTGCAGTTCAGTTCGCCTCAGCCAGTCGGTCAATAATGTTTATTGAATTCCCATGGAGGGAAGAATACTGAATGAGGCCCCATTTCCTCAGCATGGATGCCTTGGTCCATAGAGTCTGTCATTTACCCCGTCAGACCTGCTAATGGTCTCTCACTTTGAATCCAGAGACCTTTTCCCATCTGCCACCCTACGCAGTTCTCTTCCTGCCTATTCCAGAGGAAAACCCTTTAGGCCAGAAGCATTCCTAGATTAATTCCAGACCCTAATCTCATACCAACTCCTCCCCAACGCCGCCCAAATTCATTTTATAAATATGTGTATTGTCTCTACAAGTTTAAGGCTTAGAATCACAGGGTATCTGAGTTCAAAGGGGTTTTTAAGGTTTAATCCAATTTTCATCTTATTTTTTTCAGATTAAAATAAATTAAAACTAAAACCCAGGAAAGGAAAATTACTTGTCATTGTATAGCTAAACGGCAGGAGGCTTTGGAGTCTGAAAAATCAAACCCAGGGCTAGTTACCAGCTCTGCAAATTGCTAGTTAGCTATTAGTACGTGAGTAGGTCACTGAATCTCTCTGTGCCTTAGTGCATTTTGATCTGTAAAGTAGGGGGTTGATGATTATTGTAGCATTATTGACATTTTTAGAAATGAATGGAAAATGCCTGGCAAATTGGTTCTGGTCAGTAAATGACGGCTGTTATTCTCCACCGTCACAACTGATATAAATGGCAAACCAGAACCAGAACCCAGAACCTCCAAACTCAGTGCTTGCTCTCCTAACCAGTTGCTTCTTTCCAGAGGAGTACCACCCCCTGAAGGATTCAGTAAAAGCCCTCTTGCAGGGATGGTTGTCTCCCAGACAGATTAGAATTCTCTTGAGACAGGCAGGTAGGAGGGATTTTATTATTTCTGCCCTGGGAGAAAGATTTCATCAGTAAAGTAGCAACAAAAAGTTCTCTTTTAGTGAAAATGATTAACACTCCTTTAGTTAGGCAATACATTCCCACCCATCTCTAAATCTGGCCTCACACAGACCAGGTCACACAGATGGGATTCAGAAACTTAAGAAAACAGCAACAAATTAGTTTGGTGAGTGGATGTGGTTGAAATCTTTCATCTGGTTTTTCTCAACTTGTTGTGGAAGTTATACCGGTTCTGAATAAAGTTGAAAATCCAAGGAAACTGTTACGAGTATTAAGCCACAGGTATCAAAGCTTGGAGGATCTGATGAAAAATGAACCGGTATAAACCCAAACATAAGGATATTACACACCTCCTTTCCAGAAAGTCAATTTCTGACAGGAAGAGACTCTTAACTTGCTGTAGGAGAGGAATATGTAGCCTTGCTAATTAATTATCACCTCCGTGTTTATTTTTCAATGAACCAGTGGGCTGGAATGATTAAAGCAAATGTGGCTCAGAAACTCAGGCAGGAAGGAGTGAGCTGGGACTAAAAGCCAATGCTAACTGTGCCCACATTGACTGTCCCAGGGGAACCCAGCCTTGCCTTGAATAAAGGTTTCTGAGGCATAAGTACTTACAAACCTGCCAATTTGGCCCTCCATGTATTTGGGATAATTGCTTGAAAATGGTACTTCCAGATGGAAAGCTGGGGAAGGGTGAGTCAATCAGTATAAAAGTGATATACATTGCCCACTTCCTTTGTAGAGCGTCTTAGTCATAAAGGCAATGATATTCCACAGTGCCTTGCTTTAGCTTGCTTGAGAAGTAAGCCAGTGGCCGCCAGAGCAAATATCTGAGATACAGTATATGACTTACTTTGCCTCAGTCAGACCAGTGGCTGAAACTTTCAGTGGGTGAGATCGTGCAAAACGAAGAAGCAGCTATTCTAAGTTCCAGAGGAAATGAAAACTTTGTTTTCTTGATTTGTAGCTGTTCTTCAGTTATCTTCAAAGGACCTACCCTTGTGAAATACTTTAGACTGAGTAAACCAACAAGGTTTTTTTTTTGTTGTTTTTGTTTTTCTGATTTTGTGATTTAACAAAGAAATGACAGTCCTCGTAAAAACTCTAGTGAAACTGTGTTTGGAATCTGCTTTGTCAGAGGCTATTTTTCAAAAGCTGTTATGTGTTTTCAAAAGCTGTTAAATGGTTATCAAACTGCACTTTCTCAGGTCCTATAAAAAAAAATCTGAGTTGCTTTAGAAATTTAGAGAAGGAAGATCTAAACTGAAATTTTAGTTGTCCTGTTTTATTATAATAGATGTTTATAATTCATGTATAAGATGTGTCCACATATGGCTGCTGCTAAGTCGCTTCAGTCGTGTCCGACTCTGTGTGACCCCATAGATGGCAGCCCACAAGGCTCCCCCGTCCCTGGGATTCTCCAGGCAAGAACAGTGGAGTGGGTTGCCATTTCCTTCTCCAATGCATGAAAGCAAAGAGTGAAAGTAAAGTCGCTCACTCATGTCTGACTCTTAGCGACCCCATGGATTGCAGCCCACCAGGCTCCTCTGTCCATGGGATTTTCCAGGCAAGAGTACTGGAGTGGGGTGCATATGGCAGGTCACTTTAAAATAGATCTGCTTAATTACAACTACCTGGGAACAAACCATCACATGGATGA
This sequence comes from Bos taurus, assembly GCF_002263795.3. Lineage (NCBI taxonomy): Eukaryota > Metazoa > Chordata > Mammalia > Artiodactyla > Bovidae > Bos > Bos taurus. Next base: position 82,843,401 of record NC_037334.1, on the reverse strand, counting down.
CTTAAAGCTCTTCTGTTTAGTTCAGAGGTATAAACATTCAAGAGAAGAAAATAAGCTTGGCCTTAAAAAAATCTCTAGCTAAAAAATATGCTGAACTAGTAACTGGGTAATCATAAATCATTCTATATAAAATAATACATCATTATCAATTTACATGTAAAATTTCAGTTGAAAGCAAGGTGTAAATTGGGAGAAGAGTAACTAGTGAATCTTGAGAAGAAAAGGGCCTTGGAGAAATATCAGTTGCATACAGTAGCCCCTTGGAAGTTTTCTCTTCCTCACTTGCCATGAGACAAGGACACTGTAAGGAGAAACTTCTCCTTGGACAAAGAAAATGCAACAATTTTGATTTCTTGGGTAAAAAAGTGCTTGCCAAAGAAATCAAAGTATGCAATTAAAGGCTTTGGGTAACTGAAGCAATGTCTTTCATGCCAAGCATGGCAGCACCAAACTGCCATGAGTTGACATCAACTGGCCAGAGTTGACATTGAAATTCTTTTGAACATAAAACACGTGCAGTGCATGTTGAAAACAGTTTTTTTCAGGTTGCAAATATAAAAATGGAAATAAATAGTATTAGATAAATAATTATGATTGTCACTAAAGCACACTTGCAGGTATGCTGGGAAATGGAGGACTATGTAAGGACCAGAATGGTCCCAAACACTCTATCAAATTACTCAGCTCTGGAGTTATAGACTTAGAGTAGAAAATAGGTTCATTTTTTCCTAGGTGATTTGAAATAGCACTTCAACTGTGCTCTTAAAATATTACTAACATTTCTAAATGTTTAAGATGGTGGGTTGACAACATGGACCAGCTATGTTGAAAACATACTATTTTAGGTAATAGTTTGTTCTAGAAAACAGACTATTCTAGGAATTTTAAATGAAAGGAATTTAGTACAGGGGATTGGTTAGCACACATTCAAAACGCAGAGAAGGAAAAGAGGACATGATGAGAGAAATAAAGGCATACATTAGCAGGAAGCCACTATTTATAAGCTCTGGGAACAAAGCTCAGAGGGTAGAACATACAGCTATTGGTTTAGCCTTTAACTGGGATCCTAAAACATGGGGGTACATGGGTATTGAAGCCACAGAGAAAGCAGAACTATTGTAAAGATGCCAAAAGAAACAGAGAGAAGAAGGAAAAATACCCTGGCTTTCCCCTCTTCCAATCTTCCAATCTTTGGCCAGTGTCATTAGCAAAATGACGCAGAAGCAAACAAGGGCACCTAGGAACCATAGTTTACTGCAGTATGAAGCAGAGAGCTGAAAAGAGAGCCAACTGACATTCCACCTTCCTTCACGGAACCTCTCAAACTACCCATTCAACATGCATAAACGTATAACTGCTCATGACAGTATTACGTAAAACTTAGAAGACTGAAACCAATGATGAACCCATGAATGTTGGAAAGCAGATGACCTCAAGTCGAATAGAGAAGTTGTGGGCCAGTGTGCAGGGGAGCACTAGCGGTGAGCCACAGAGTTAGAGGAAACCAAGCATAGCTGGGACATGGGATAGGATCATTGAGGGTAGAAACGAATGTTGAGCTCTGTTCATGTTCCTTCCTTGGACCCCAAAACCCAATGAGGAAGTCTGCCTCCAATTAGAAACAATGAAAATGGGCAGGGAAGCCTGGTTAAAAGAGGAATCACCTGAGATCATGAAAACAGACACTGCCGAGGGGCATATCTTGCCCCGCCCCCTTCCTCACTGAAAACAGTGTGGCGTGCAAACTGCGGCAGCAGTATTCATGTTCTCCCAAAGACACTCCGTGAATAGCTGTGTCAAGACAATCTGATAAGGACTCCCGATGGTAAAGATGAGCGTACCATCCAAAAGTCTCATACTCCTCAGGAAAGCCAACAGCATAAAGTATCCTCAGTACCAAAGGAACCCTGTTAGCAGGGCAGCCAGAGAGAATGCTAAAATATATAACAAGAATATTATAAATCAGGAAGGAAGGATATGATGTACACAAAATTAGTACAGGTAGTTTTGAAAAAAAGAAGGCAGATAAACCCAGATGTATTGTTATTTGCAATGAATAGCAAGGAGGAAGAATGGATAAGAGGTTTACTTTGTTTTAACGACTTCCCTGGTGGCACAGATGGAAAAGCGTCTGCGTACAATGTGGGAGACCAGGGTTCGATCCCTGGGTCGGGAAGATCCCCTGGAGAAGGAAGTGGCAACCCATTTTAGTACTCTTGCCTGGAAAATCCCATGGATGGAGGATCCTGGTGGGCTACAGTCTATGGGGTCGAAAAGAGCCGGACACGACTGAGCGACTTCACTTTCTTTACTTTGTTTAGAATGTAAGTTTAGTCCATATTTTTAAATAACTATTCACCTATTAAAACCCAAAACTTTCCATTTAAATCATGGCTTTTCTTTTGTGAGACAAACTAAAAGCATTTCTATAGTTGGCTTTAGGAACCAAGTTGAGCAGCCAAACCTGAAGTACAACCAGGATTCTGGTCCAAGCAAGAATAATATGAAACCCTTTAAAATTAGATTCTCTCATCTCTATGCATAATAACAATTGAATGCCACTCTTATGAACAGTCACTTTTTTTTTTCTTTTGCATGTTCTGCTTTCTATGCTTTGCTTCTCTGTGACCTCTCTGAGAAGTGTGTGTAGGGTGGGCTGGGAGTAGGGATGACGTGCCTCAAAGTAAGATCTGTAGATGAAAGCCCCATCTCAACATAAGTTTTAACCAGAGCTCCCCAATATGTCATGGGAGCTCATACCTCAGCAGGATAGATTTCTGGTTATCAGAAAAGCCTTGGAAGTTGATGCATATAAGATCCACAGAGATGTCTTAGTAGCCTTGCTAGGAGCACTAATATGATTTCCCCTTATCCTAATAGCCTAGAAGCTAATCTCTCTTATTCACTTTCAACCTGGCAGGCACCATTATAACTCCAATGACAAGAGCAGAAATTACTGTACGTCATCAATCTTAAGACACATGTTTTTATCATCCCTGAAATCACAAGGCATCTTAAAGTGATGGCTTGTCAGTTTAACTTTTTTTCCCCTCAGTGGTACAGAAATAATGGTGCTTCTGAGTCAATGGTGTCTTAAGAGTCAATGAAATTTGCCCTTTTTTGCCCACTTATTTTCACCAACAAGGAAGATGTGACTATTTATCATGTTAGGTTTTGTAGTCATCATCCACTGTTCACAGAATAGATGTGTGTGTTTGTACGCTGATGTATTTTTGTTTCTTCTTACAGTAAGACATTTCTAAACATGTATTGCATAGAATGCTATAGAGCTATACTTCCTAAATTTGTCCGACTAGCAGAATCACCAGCTGCTGCTGCTGCTGCTGCTGCTAAGTCGCTTCAGTCGTGTCCGACTCTGTGTGACCCCAGAGACGGCAGCCCACCAGGCTCCCCCGTCCCTGGGATTCTCCAGGCAAGAACACTGGAGTGGGTTGCCATTGTCTTCTCCGAGCAGAATCACCAGAGGAGCTATTAAAACAATACAGATATCTGAACTCTCCTGAGTTTCTGGTTCTAGATGCAGCTGAGAATCTGCAATTTTAGAAATCTCCCAGACTGATTCTGGTGATTAGAGAGATTTTGAGAGCCATACCACAGAAGAGGAGGAAAAAAGAGGAACATCTATCTGTGCTACAGAAGTACATGAAAAATAATTTTAATATATAAATATCACTGTCTTAAAGTAGGGAAAGAAGAGTCCACCCCAAATCAAATTCTTTTGCACTTAAAATTTCTCTTGTTTTATAAAAATAAATTTACATTTTATCGTCAGTGAAAAATTTTTAGCATTAAGAAGTCAACTTTATGATCCAAAATGTATTAAAAACTAATTTTCAGTGATTGTCAAAGTTCAAACAGAGTTTAAACCACAGAAAATTATATTAATTTCCACTGAGACTTGAAAATCAATTCATTCAGTGCCCTTTTTATGTTGCTTCCATGGTTTATGGCACACTGGTTACACCAGACATTGCAGAATTATACTAGTCTCCCGAAATACTGGGTTGTATTTATTCAATTCTGGTAGGCCTCACTGCACACCAGGAGGCATAATTTAATGGCAAGAACCAGGAATCACAGGAGACCTGTCATTAACTGTGTGACCTTAGACAGGTCATTTAATTCCTTTTGGCTCCAATTTTCCAACCTGTAAAATAATTAAGCAAGATTACTGTGCTGTGCTAAGTTGCTTCAGTCTTGTCTGACTCTTTGTGACTCTATGGACTATAGCCTGCCAGGCTCCTCTGTCCGTGGGATTCTCCTGGAAAGAATACTGGAGTGAGTTGCCATGCCCACCTTCAGGGGATCTTTCCGACCCAGGGCTCAAACCTGCACCTCTAAAGTCTCCTGCATTGACAGTTAGGCTCTTTACCACTAGAACCACCTGGGAAGCCCTAAGCCAGATTAAATAACCTCTAAGTTTCCTTTCTGGCTTCCCAGGTGGCTCAGTGGTTAAAATCTGCCTAACAGTGCAGGGGACGCGGGTTCGATCCCTGGGTCAGGAAGATCCCCTGGAGAAGGAAATGGCAACCCACTCCAGTGTTTTTGCCTGGGAAATTCTATGGACAGAGGAGTCTGGCCGGCTATAGTCCATGGGGTCGCAAAAAGTCGGACATGACTTAGCGACTAAACAACCACAAAGGCTCCTTTTGCATTAAGACTATGTGGTTTTTGTGAACTGAATGGATGCAAAGCCATATTGTATTCACAGATTACTGGCAGGAATATTTATATTATATTTATATCTTATTGGCAGGAACTAATTAATTTGCAATGTGAAATTAAGAGGCAACTTTGCTATGATGACCTTGAACTGTGATAATTCAGTACACTAATAAACAGGCTTCAGGGAAAGAATTTCAAGTGAATAATTCACCAAAAAAGGAAACAACTAGGATATTAGAGAATTCTAGAAACTAATTTAAATAAGGTTTTAAATCTTATGTTATTCCCAGGACAAAGTTAAATGTAGAATGTATCCTTCAAAAGAAGCAATTTGAGAGAAACTTCTTGGTAAAGTAAAAGAAAAGGAAAATTTAAAAGAAATAGAAACAAGAGTCGGTCTATCAGTTTGGATGATGTCAGTTCTAAGTAACGAAAGTCAGAAAAAATTTACTGGCATATATCATACAATTATTAGTTCCTCTGTACTGAGTGGTTCTCAGTCATGTTTTGACCAGGAAACTGGCTAAAATTCCTATCAGTTCACCTGATCCTGTTTCACTTTATGCATTCGGTTTGTCTAGACCGGTCTCAATCATAATAACCAAACATTTGCAGCAATTGCAGGTTTCATTTGCATATACGACGCTACCCAGAGACAGAGAAGGGCCTTTCTTCCCTTCACCGTGTCATAAACACTTGAATTTCACCCTAGACCAAGTGAAACCAGTCTCTGAAATCAAATGAGTGTCATGTCCTGCTTGTAATCTAAATGACTGTTCCTTCCTCAGCCACCAGGGATTACATTAATAGATGAATTGATGTCACTCGGAGTCCACACCTAAAGCAGGAAGTGGGGTCAATTTTGTTCAAATCACATGCCTGCTGCACAATGGGAGATTAATCCCCAAAAGGAAAATCTTGTTGCTCTTAGGAAGGGGAAAGAGAAATGGATATCTGGTATGCCACCAACAAACATCTACTTCCGAATTGAATGTGTATAACTATACCAAGCGTGGAGAAAATTAAGTTCTAAGATTTTGTCCTTTAGATATAGAACAGCAATAAGCACAGAAGTTTAAATATTAAATCACAAGTAGTCAAGGAAAGGCAGTGTAAATAAACTCAATCTAATGTGTGACAACAAGAGCAAAATGGTTAAGGGTTTGGGTCACAACAAACAGGTTCACATTTCAGATACAGCTGTGTGACCTTGTCCTCTATCTACATCATGGCCACAATGGTAGTATTTATGTCACAGAGATTTTATTTTGTGAGAATTGCATGAGATAATGTAGATAAAATGACTCTCCAAGTTAGTTGTAGAAGTTGTTTAGGTATTAGCTTAAGTAACATACTGAAGAAAACTCAAAAGACAGTCATCCTGAAAAAGCCCCAAATGAAGGTTAAAAAAGAAGAGGTAATTCTCATTAGCAATTATGTCAGTGAAAAATATAAAAACTCAATGCAACAAAAACTAGAACTAATTATTGTGCTTAATCCAGAGAACCGATATGTCCTTGCAAAAATGACTCAAGAGTTCACAGCTGGAATATCATGCTTTTTTCAGCCCAAGTCATATAGTGCAGAAAAGATACTGCACATAGTAAAGATCAACTGAGAAGGAAACTGAAGGATTGAGTAGTGTGGAAGAATAAAAAGAAAAATGAAACATCTGATTGTCAGGGAAAGCTTCTTAACTAGAAGAGCTGTAAGTCTCACTAAGAAAGTGAAGGAAGTTTCAATATTTGGAGAACTTAAAAATTGGATACACTGAAAGTCTAATTCACATGGAAATAGCCATACATAAAATAATCATATAATAAATGTGTGTTGGATAAATATGAAGTTCTATAAATTATTAGATGTTAATTAATTTTTCCAAAGTGGACTGAGTTCCTGCCAGATGCTGTTCAGGAACTTGCAATACTTCAGTGAACAGAAGTTTCTATCTTCCTGGAGTTTATATCTACTAACTTTCTAAGTAAATAATTTTGTAATCTCAGAGTTCTCTTCTTTCAGAAATACAGACAGTTTGAGGGAATCTTGATTTCCTATAGGCCAGAAAATCATGTTCTTTGTCTTAGTAACAATCTCCAGAGTTTAATGAAATAAATACAAATTATACAAAATATCAGCATTAAAAACAGAGATAAAAGTTGGTCAACTGTAAACACATATAATCATGATAATTTTCAGTTTTAAACATATTAATATTTCACTTTAAATTCTTACAGATTTATATACTCTTGGCATTCATTGTTGGTACAATGAGAAGTGAAGTGAAGTCACTCAATCGTATCTGACTCTTTACAACCCCATGGACTGTAGCCTACCAGGCTCCTCCATCCCTGGGATTCTCCAGGCAGGAATACTGGAGTGGGTTGCCATTTCTTTCTCCAGGAGATCTTCCCAACCCAGGGATTGAACCTGGGTCTCCCGTATTGCAGGCAGACGCTTTACCATCTGAGCCACCAGGGAAGTCCACAATGAGATGGAATGTTATTTCATTTGCAGTAGCATCTCTGCCCAAGGTCTCACTCCTGGAAATTCCCTGGTGGTCCAGTGGTTAGGACTCTGCACTCTACTGCAGGAAACACAGGTTTGATTCCTGGTTGGGCAATGGAGATAGATCCCACATGCTGTGCGTTGTGGTGGGGGGCAGGGAACTCTCACTCCTGCCCTATAACTTTTATAAAGAAAGGATACAATTTCTATCTACCAAATGGGAGTATATAATAAAGCCTAACAGAAAATCATGGACTTAAAAACATTATTTGTCTAATATTTGCAATGGAATTCCTCATAAGAAACCTATATTTATTTGGAAAATATATCTTGATAATTGTACTTGAAAGTAAAAAGTTCATTCCAAGATTATGAGTAAGGATTGTTTATTACTCTAGAGAGGATGGAGAAAAGAAAGAAAAAAGTGAATAGGGTGGGCTTAGCAAGATAGTAGAAGGGGATGTGACCTCTTCCCATGACCTTGTGAAACTTTAGGAAAGCTTTAGAATGCATGAAATTGTGTTGCAAATTGATCTTTTGTGGAAAGCAGCTAAGAAACTGAATTTTGGAACTATGACCTGAAACAAGGCATCCTACACAATTTCAGGGAAAATATCAGAGTTCAAATTGCTAGAAACTGGTAGGGAGCTTGGGCAGGGCACTGGACACTTCTAGGTCAGGAAGATTAGGAATTTATGCCAAGTATTCCTAAATCTTAGAGCATCTAGGTGAGGGCCAGAGACTTCTTGACTGGTTTATGGCTACAGGTGGATATAGGAAGGCTCCCAGCTGACAACGGGGTTACAAATACAAATAAAATTAGTCATATTCCTCTTCTGCTGCTGCTGCTGCTACAGCTGCTGCTAAGTCGCGTCAGTCATGTCCGACTCTGTGCGACCCCGTAGATGGCAGCCCACCAGGCTCCCCCGTCCCTAGGATTCTCCAGGTAAGAACACTGGAGTGGGTTGCCATTTCCTTCTCCAATGCAATTAATTACACCTTTTGGTCTTTTGGCAAAGCATTTGGCATTGATGTTTGAAATATGGTGATGGATATACTCCGACCTTCACATACTTTCTTGGGGATTAATAGTAGTAGCTGACATTAAAGAGCAGTTACTTCATGTCAAGCATATTTACACTTTATGAGGAGTAGCATTTTTGACGCTTATATCAACTTGTAGGCTGGTAGGTACTGTTCTCATCATTTTACAGATGAGGAACTGAGACTTATAAAGGTCAATGAGAACCACCAGACAAAAGATCAATACGGAAACAGAGAATGTAAACAATAGGAAAGACCAATTAGACCTAACAGACATGTACAGAATCGTTGCTGAATAATATGGGTGGTCACATAAATCTTAGTTATCAAATACCAAGCACCTAACATACTAGGCTGATGGGAAATTCTGTCATAATCATCACTGGGATTCTTTTTCCTTGGTTGTACCAGGGTCCTCAGTCTGTGTGTAGCACATAAGCATGGGGAGGCCCCTGCATTTCCTACTGGTTCCCTTGCAGGGCTTACTGCTCTCTGGATCCAGGCTGCCTGGATCCATATGGTTCAAGATCTGTCAGAATGTGGTCTTCAAGCAACATCTGCTTTCATTTGTATAAAAATTTCTGAGATGAGATTTGAACATATTTGCTTTTTTTCTGCCCAGTAACTTTTCCTTATTTTGGTAACAGCACCTTGGTTTCCTTGGGAAGTATACCTCTTCCCTACTGTAAATTTGTTTGGTTTATATGGGAAGAATGTTTGCTGGGCTGGGCACATAACCCAATTCCAATGAACAAGAGCATTTTATCCCCGTGACCATAGTGATGGGTAAGAGATGCACAGAAGACCCAAGCCAGGTCAGTAAGACCCAGTATAGGACAGATGAAACTATAGGGATAGAGGCTTTCTTTCTGGAGTTGCTGGGAGCTGGTGTGGGAGCCCACAAGACAGTGGAAACAGTCCAGAGAAAAGCAGAGTAGAGATGGGCCGAGATACAACATTTGAACTTCGGTTCTAGCCATGCTTGGACTTTCTAGGGAAGCCAATCAATAAGCTTTTGTGGTGATTTCACTTCGTACTGTGACTAAGAGAGTCCTAGGGCTTCCCTGATAGCTCAGTTGGTGAAGAATCTGCCTGCAATGCAGAAGACCTGGGTTTGATCCCTGGGTTGGGAAGATCCCCTGGAGAAGGGAATGGCTACCCACTCCAGGATTCTGGCCCAGAGAATTCCATGGACTGTATAGTCCATAGGGTCGCAAAGAGTCGGACACAACTGAGCGACTTTCACTTTGAGAGAGTCCTTACTCTTGGTCTCCACTGATGTAATGTGTTTCATGACCACAATGCAGGGGAGGGAAAAATCAAAAAGAGACAAAATAGACAGTAAGGTCTCAAAAACTTCCCCTTCCACATACATCTTCCAAAGTAGAACAGTGTTTATTCAGACTAGATGAAAATAAACTCCTTCAAATTAATTCCAAAATTTCGATAGGTCAATTTGAAAAAAGCATACCCCAAATTTTCTGGATGTATTCTTTTGGGTTTTCTATTATATAGATTAAGAAAGAAAGAAGATGCATAAAAATAGGCATTTTAGCTGTTGCAGTTTAAATCTTTAAAACATTTGTTACTTGCCAAAATATACAAAGAGCAAGAGCAATGTGTGGGCATTTTAGTAGCGTGAAATGCCATACAGTTGACAAATGCCATGTTTGTCAATGTTGCTGATTTGCTCCTACAAAATGACATCTTCCTTTCATATCGTACATTATATCAAATTGCCCTTCAGTTATTGCAAAGGAGATGTAAAAAATTTCATGATCATAGAGAAAAATTGGAAATTTCCATTATTGATGTTTTCATTGTCTAGAAAGAAAGTTGAAAGTTAAGTCGCTCAGTCATGTCTGACTCTTTGTGACCATATGGACTGTAGTCCACCAGGCTCCTCTTTCCATGGGATAGTCCAGGCAAGAATACTAGAGTGGGTTGCCATTTCCTTCTCCAGGGGATCTTCCTGACCTAGGGATTGAACCCAGGTCTCCTGCATTGCAGGCAGACGCTTTAACCTCTGAGCCACCAGGGAAGCCTCTTCATTGTCTAGACTCTCGGGTAAATGACTTACATTTTATGTGGATATTGATGGAATTTTCCAAAATAAAACCTTTATTTCAAAGACATAATGAATTTTGTTTTCTGTCAAATAGCTTTCTGACATTGCATATTTCCCTAATCAGCAACTATCAATATTACACAGAGTTCTGTCTTTTTTCCATTTTTGGTAGAGTGAGTTCTTAGCCTTGAGGAATTAAAAATCACTGATAGGAGAGATTTGGTGTCCTGTACAGTAAACCAGAAAGACTATTACTGCTCTCAGAGTTTTCCCAACATCAAATCTTTAGAGGGTTCAAAGCCGTGTCTTTGAAGACACAAGTTATCTCTTGTAAATTAAAGCCTTTAGATGAAGAGTTTTTCTTATACTCCATTTTATAGAGTCCAAACTCTCGAAAGAGAAAATATGTCAGGTTTTTATTAGAGAAAATCAACTAACTTCTGAACTCATTCAACATTCAGAATTTCAAATGATAGCATTCAAGTTGACACATCTATTAGCCTGAAGAAATGGAATTAAGAAAACAAACAAACAAAAAAAAAACAAATACAACCATCACCTTCTGAGGAGAATACCTCTGATTCAGAATTGGGTAGTTTTAGGATTAAGTTTTGTCAGTTTCCCCTGACACCTCTCCTTAAAGGGGAAAATTAATCCCCAGTTGATGCCCCAGATATTTACAATAAAGACCAAAATATTTTAATCTGCCAACAACAAGAGCTGCCTTAATGTGCAGTTTTCCTGCCTTGATGTATTTATACTAAGCCAGCAAGGAGACATTCCTGTACCACATTTATTTCCACCTGCAGATAACTACTTTGGAACAAAACCCCATTTATCTGGGCTTCAGATAGAAGAACTGACAACATATGGAAGAGAAGATGTTTTAAGCAGTCAACAATTTATGGAGGAAATATTTTTTCCATAATTCAATTTAGGCTAAACTCTTCTATAGATTTTATATTCATTCTAAGAGAAAAACATACCCTTCCCATAAATCTCAGAAAATACATAAAAAATTTTTTGAAAACTAAAAATTTCCAGCCATCCTAAATGATTGCCCCTGTTATGTTGGTATATGTTTTTCCAAACTTTTTAAATGCACACACATACACACACACAGAGGATTTCAGCACATACTTTCACAAAGAAAGCTAATAACATTGAAAAATTATTTCATGGTGGTATTCTAGATCACTTTGTCATTGACCAGATAGGATGATAAACTCCCTGGACAGCTGGCATTCTATTTTGTAAAGCATGCTCAGGAAAATACCTAGAGATACCTACTGTGAACTGCGTTTTTCAGCTTGAGGCTATAGGAAGACACAATTAGAAACGAATCTGCTAGCCACTGGGATGAAGCCCTGGAATCATCCGTTTGCTCGTGTGCTACAGTCTGTAACACGAAACCAAATATATGTTCTGCAAAGTACACTGGTTCTCCTTCCTGTATTGTTCCGACTTTTCTTTAGTCTTTCATGTTGGACATCTTGGAACACAGCACTAACCCAGGTGGAAAATGGTTCTCTGTAGAAATTCCTTTCTTGGCCTCCATGACTATCTTCTTCTGGTTTCCTTACCTCTCTATTTTTTCTTTCTCTTTTGTTAGATATTTTTCCTCTCTGTCCTTCATTGATGTTGTTCTTCCCTATGGTTCTGCCTGTAGCCCTTCTTTCTTTCCAGGATTCTCCCTCTTCTGTCTTTATCTTCTACCATATACTCCTAAAGCTTTACGTCACACTGCTTGTGGAATCTTATTTACCTGAACAAGGATTGAACTCAGGCCCTTATCAGTGAAAGTGCAGAGTCCTAACCACTGGACCACTAGGGAATTCCCTACATACTACTTTTAAACAATTATTATGTGTCTCAAACGTTTACTTCTCTCTTGAGGTCCAAAGCTGTATTATTTCCAACTACCTACTCTGACTTTAATTTAGGTGTCCATTTTTAACTTTAATTCTCTCTAGAAAGTAGAGTCTGAGATACGGCAGTTTATCTGGGGATATGAACAGAAGTTGGGAACCAGGCAGAGGGGACATGGAAGGAGAGAGTGTTGTTTTAAGGGTGGTAGAGAATGCCGTGTTGCCAGTGGCCTTCTCAGAAGTCTTATAAAGGCTCACAAAATCTCCACCTAAAAGACTTCTCACAGAGCACAAAAGGAAGAGGCTTTATCCATTGTCCACCTTCTCCCATTTTTTTGAAGATTGTCCCACTTGGTATTTCTTTCTTGACACTTCTGGTGGCTCAACTCTGGATGCTGAGTGGGCTCCCTTGAAACCAGCATCCCCTACAAGAGTCAGAGAAACCTATGGAAGGAAGCGATCATTCAGCAGCTTATGTCTGAGGATGGTCATCAGCAGCAGGAAGTGGGTCAACATCTATACTCAAGTGTTCACTCTGACTTGGCTGGAATCAGAGGCATAGCTGAGAGTTGCATAAACCTGGACAAGTAACCTAACTAATTTGGGCATCAGTCTCCCAACATACAAAATGATGATTTATGCTGCCCACCTTATGAAGCTACTATGGAGATAGAAGAGGTAATGTATATGAAAGTGTTTTACAAACTCAAGAAACACTACAGAAGGTTAATATATTCTTATGACACCCAATTTCTCAAATAAAACCTTCTTTTTAAAGTTTAAGGAGTTAAACTTGTTTTATGTTGAATTAATTTCCCAAGATAATATGATTATTCCTTTGGTTTCTATTATGGCTAGAAATATTTGCTGTTGAGACAAGGTCATTCCAACTACTTTATATTTTTATATAAATTGCTTTTAGTAGGATAATTTGTTCAAGATCTTCTTTTGTAGCATTTGGTTGTGCTTAGAATAGCTCAGTAATTAAAAAACAAAACTCTCAGGCCTGTAATATATACATATATATATGTATATATACGTATCCACACTAAGCTACCACAGATAGACATTTCATGAATAGCAATAATACTCATTTATAGTGTAAATTTGAAAAGCATTGCAGGAAGGACAGATAGAAGATAGGCTAGAACGCCACATGATATGCTAGTTGAAGACATGAAAAGTATCTAGGATTTTCAAAGTTCTGATATACAGGATCTGGGCTCCTATATAGGAATTACTTTTTTATAGCCTATAATTATTAAGTTCCTGGAAACTTCAACCAAGAGATTTTTTTTTACTTGTTTTTTTCATTACACATGATACAATTTTTTTTATTAAAGTCTATATTTTTATAAAACCCTTACTTTGTTGAAGAATTTTTTTCTTTCCCAACCAAACAGTAATACAATATTTTAAACAAGGAGCTATGGTTGCTTTGTAAGGTTAAAAGCGATCACCCATCTTTGCAAAAGAAAATACATTTTCCAACATCTTTGTGGGCTAATTTTATGTTAATCGTGTCGACAGAAAGCAAGAAAGCTCATGGGCTTCTATTTCTTTGAAGACACAGTTTATCACTCTCTCTGACATGTAGTTATTATGTTGTACATGAAAGTCAACTGTAGCTCGATGGGAGGTGTCCAGGAGATTTCATCCTTAGGTATAAAAGCTTCTTCCTTAGGAAATTACCTCAAAAGCATGCAATTTACTAACCCCTAGAGACATTTCATTCTGTAAATAGCTTCAAGAGAGCTCTCCTTATGTTAATTACAACACAAATTGGACTTAAGAATATCTGGAAGATAGTGTAAAATTACTCTAAAGTCCTCTTTCTTACAAAGGCATATATATGTGATCAATTTACCACACTTACAGTATATAGTGTAATAAGATTACCTTCAAATTCCCAATGAAACCCAGTAAATTCACATTATGTTATAGACATGGTGCCAGTTGAGAATAATGGGCAGATAATGATAAGAGAAACATTTTAATTGTTTTCCCTCTAAACTGGCATAGGCCTTGGTAAGACCTAGTTGATTGATTTCATATATAGGTTTATTATGCTGGAACAAAATAAGAAGTCCAAGGTTCAAATATTTTAGGCTTTCACTGTCCACACTTTATCAACAGAGACTTTGACCTATGGTCGATCTAATAAAACTGAGACCTTTCACCAACCCCTTATTCTAAGAAATAATTACGAATACCACAGGAGACCAGAAGGAAGCTGGTGGCAAAAGTGGTGACAAAGGAGGTGTCTACCCGAGGTGACAGGCTGCTCAAAGTCTGCATCTTAGACCCCGCATCTGTGGCTCCATCGCAGTGAAGAAGACAGGAAGTGTATGCTTTTCATCCCCCTTCCCTTACTTTATCCTATAAGAAAACAAATGTATAACCCTTAAGACAGCTTGTTCCAAATGATATCTAATTCTAGGTGACAACTGAAAAGCTGGGGTGACAGGCTCTCCTGCCAGAATTAGGCAGTTTGCTGCGTCGTTAACCTTTTGCTCCAAGACAACTTTTCCTTAGTTGATTTCTTTTCTTTTTGTCTTTGCAGATTTTATAAGTGCTTTCAGATCAGATGCAAATACAGATGTATTACTGCTTGACAGGCCTGTCAGTCTTCTGTTTAAAATGCTTTTTGGCACTTATGGTCTTAAGACTCATAATCATGAATTTTCACTTTAAATTATTAAGTCCTTTCATAGCTGTGCAATGCAGGAGACCCGAGTTCAATCCTTTGATCAGGAAGATCCCCTGGAGAAGGGAATGGCTACCCACTCCAGTATTCTTGCCTGGAAAATCCCGTGGACAGAGGAGCCTGGTGGGCTACAGTCTATGGGGTCGCAAAGAATTGAATACGACTGAATGACAAACGCTTTCACTAACTCTTTCACAGCTGTTAACTGGCCTTTCAGGGGAGGCTTGATGGCATCGAAGCCTGAAGTTCCTGCTTATGGTTCAGAACATAGAGTGTCTGTAACAAAAGGCACTCAGACCCACTGCAAAACAGATTACTTCCATTCAGGAAATAGTCCAGGAAGAATGCCTATTCATCCAGACCACACCGAAGTAGACTTAGCATTTCTCAGGTTAGGCTGTGCTTATCTGCGCCCCGAACAGCTTCCATGGATCCTAAACAGTTGTCTGGTGCAATAAATCTCAGCAAGCTGTGTTGTTGAAGCTGCCTCTGTCACAGAGGAGGTAAATGAGCATGATTTATATTTACCATTCTGATCTCTTTTAATGGAAGAAAAACTGGGACTACTTCTATTGTGCATAAAAACTGCAGTAATGTTACAAATAGGTATAAGGTAATTATTTATGGAAGTCTTTCCACATTGTTTCCTTCTTCTCTTGTCTGGCTAATGTTTATTTTGACTACTTGGCAAAGAGACTGACTTTGTTACAGGATGAGAGCAAGGCTGAATGAAGGGTGCCACCCAGGTAGTTTCTAATAACCAAACTGTTGAGTGCTGCTTCTTTCTTTTCAGTATTTCTTATTTGCACTTTATGAACATTAAGCAGTATTCACATAAATGAGCTATGAACTGTTCTTTTCTAAGGACACTAGTAATGTATTCACAAGATCAATTGCATTTACAAACATACTGTATTTTCCAAATATCCTAGGATTTGGAATTAGATTTTACAATCAATCTGGGAGTCACTTGAGGCTCACCTGGATCAAGAGACTTTGTTGAAAAGAGGCAAACTGAAATTGTCCGCAATAATTTTCCCCAGACGCTTGAAAAATCCAAATCTGATTCTTGCCAGATGGTCTGTGTCAGAGGTTGCTTATATGTTAAGATGGCTCTTTACACCAATAGAAAGAAAGGATTCAGACTAGTATTAGCATAAACCAGTGGTTTGCAAAATATGCAGGACTAGCCTTTTTTGGGGATGAGGCTTCTCTGGTGGCTCAGACAGTAAAGAATCCAACTGCAATACAAGAGACCTGGGTTTGATCCCTGAGTCGGGAAGATCCCCTGGAGAATGGAATGACTATCCACTCAAAGGAATGGCTGCCTGGAGAATTCCATGGACAGAGAAGCCTGGTGGGCTATATAGTCCATGGGGTTGCAGAGAGTCAGACATGACTGAGCGACTAACACTTTCACTACTTACTTCACTTTCAGCCTTTCTAAGGGAGCTTCTTAACAAATGAAAATTCTCAAATACTACACAGTGCTACTGAATCAGAAAATCTGGGGATGGGGACCCAGCAATCTGTGTTTAACAAAGCCTCTCGGTGACCCTGATACCCACTACGTTTGAGAGCCGCTGGTCTAAATAAATCACAAAGAATTCCATCATAGTTGTTTTAAGCTTATGAGTAACATTAAGCATACAATGTTATAATTCTGAAAAAAAAATCTATGCAACTACTTGATTCACAGCTCTCATTAGGTATCGTGGAGATGTGAAGTCAAACTTAGAAAGTGTAATTTAAAAGTGTGATGGTGATTTAAACAAAAGACTTTATTAAATGTGTTATACCATCATAACACTTTCTTCTGTTTTGACTTCAACTATTTCAAGGAAAAAAAAAAGTTGACTCTAACTGGCAGAAAACAAGGTGAGTCATATATATACTAAATATTTATATTCCTATTTTACTTTGTTTTGTTTTTCTTTCTATATAATTTCCTGGTCTCCATGTTTGTTATTATTGTCAACATCCTGCCAAGATACACAATTTAAAGGTGGAAAGATAATTTACCTATATAGAGAGACATATGCTGGAAGTCAGTATTCCTATGAAAGTCATTCTCTCTCTAGAAAATTCCTACTATTTTTTTTTTTTTTTGCGACCAAAGAGAAGAAATCTACAGGGAACGGGCCCTGTTCTTGAAGGGCCCACAGACTTGAGGACAGGCTGGATGGTGTTTTTTCTGTGAAAGACAACCTTGGGGTCATTGTTCACAGAGAATGGTGTGGTTTAGGATTCTGAGAGGAAGAAAGGGGAACCAGTGAGGCAAAGAGAAAAAATTGAAACGTAAATTTCATTAAACTTAACGGGAAAGTAAAGACTTACAATGGAAATTAAAAAAAAAAAAATGTTCTTCAGATTTGGCCATTTCCAAAGGGAAACAACACATTCCATTCTCTCTTTACATCTGGAGACAGGTTAGTTATGTGTTCCTGAAGGTCAGGAGGTGCCCAGAAAATAATTCCTCTCAGGCTCAGGCTGGGGCTACAGTATACTCTCTCCTTAGTTTGGTAGAAAGAACCATAAACCAAGAGCCAGATAAATCAGGTTCTACCTCTGGTTTAGAGACATTGGGGAAATAATCCAGCAATCCCTGCCTCTGTGCCTACTCTTAACTTTTAATTTGTTTTTTATCTGTCCAATGAAGGGATTGTGCCAGAGAGATCTGATGAGAATATCCAGCTCAACCAATCTGTGATTCTGCCATTGTCTGACTGTTAGAGTGAGAACTATTGCTATTGATGACTTCCTAGCTTAAATGTAACTTACTGTTGTGTTTGGAGAAAAGATGATTTTGGCTAGTTATCGGGAAACATGTTTTATGAGCACTGCTTTCTGCATTTGTGATGGATTTATACTAAGCCACCCACTCTTTTACTCTATCCTCATTGTGAACAACAGTATATATTCACTGTCTGGGGTTAAATGTTGAACTTTCAGTTATGAATCAGAGGAAAGCCCTCACTTAAACTTCATGTTTATGACATTGACCTCATTAGCACTGAACTTCAACCTCCAATCAGCTGAGTTAACCAGCCACAAATACTTTAGGGGCCCAAGATAAAAGAAAGTTCCCTGATTGTTCAGTCCAGTTGTATTTATCAGATGCGTGAATTTGGATAAGCCACTTAAAGCCTCAGTTTCCTCAAATATAAAAGGTCTACCATGATTTGACCTTGCTGGGTACTTGTGAGTTTCGTCATTTAAACACTGTAAATCAGATTCTAGTTCTTAGCAAGTGCTCAATAATTGATAGTTAGAAGTGGTGTAGGAGATTGAATTGAAAAAATGGAGTTTGCTTTTTGATATATAAGAAACTTAAAATAACAAGACAGATTATATTAAAACACAAACGTAGAGACGGATACCTTTTCATGTTTGCAGCTGGAAGAAAATGAAAGTGAAAGTCGCTCAGCCCTGTCCGACTCTTTGTGACTCCCTTGGAATTCTCCAGGCCAGAATACTGGAGTGGGTAGCCTTTCCCTTTTCCAGGGGATCTTCCCAACCCAGGGATCAAATCCAGTTCTGCATTGCAGGTGGGTTCTTTACCAGCTGAACCAGGAGGGAAGCCCAAGAATACTGGAGTGGGTAGCCTATCCCTTCTCCACCGAATCTTCCCAACCCAGGAATCGAACCAGGGTCTCCTTCATTGCAGGCAGATTCTTTACCAACTGAGCTATGAGGGAATCCCCAACTGGAAGCAGGGAACCTAAAAGGCAGATTGACACTGCTCCTTCCTCTCCTGGCCTCATACGTAGGCAAATGCAAAATAGTCAGAATGCAAATAATGAGAGTAAGGTAGTCAGGATTCTCAAATCATTTCCATCTCCTTCTGGAATGAATCTTAATCTGTGAATGCAGACATATAAACTAATTTTTAAAATCTGTTTTGAGAAGGAATCTCTTAGCTATCTCCTTCTCTCCATCTCCTTCTTTAGAATACCCATCATAACAGTGATCTTTAGATAAAGAGGAAATGAATGCAAGAGTGTACTTTGTCCACACACAGAAGGAAAAGCTGGGTAGAATGCTGTCCAAGGGTATTTAAATTCTATACTTGTAGAATAACTCCTTTTCATGTATGTTATTTGTTAATGTATGGTAAGTACCAAGTCTCTGTGTTTGCACACGGAAAATGGGAACTTCTGCTCCCACTGCTGTTTGGGTGCAGGTGGCTGGAGCAGAGTGAGTGAAAGGGAAGAAGGAAAGGACTTTAGGGAGGTAAGCAGGGCCTAGAATATGAAGAACTTCTAAAGCTAGAGTAGGGAGTTTGGGTTTTATTGTGAATGTGATGGAAACCCATTGGAGGGTCTTGAGCACAAGACAGACAGGAATTGTTTACATTTAGAAAAGATTGTTCTAACTGTTTTTGTTTGGAGAATAGATTGTCAGGGAGCAGTGGTAGAAACTGAGAAATGAGGGATGGGCTACAAGTTCAAGGGTCAATACTCCACAGTTGCTGCTCAGTAAATTCATCATGATTTGGCAGGTCTACAAAATTGATAACAGAAAGCCTTCCTTTTAACAAAATTACAGAGTCACACAAAGAGTGTTCCATCTAAACCTGATAATATGCACAAAATTCATAGTAGAAAAGAAATAACTCACAGAACATTGCTGGTAGAATTAAGTCTTTGCCATTTCAACGTATTCATATCTATTATAATCTTTATTTAACAAGCAACTATGAAGCCATTAAGCTCCTCTTTAAGAAAAAAGTTTCAAAATTTTTTGAAGACTTGTATCTTTCAATAAATTTTGGACTTTGCCATTTTTCATACATAAGGTTACAGGGAACTTCTCATTCTTTTGAACTGTGAAAAATTAGCATCATGAATGAAATAGCAGCAGAATCTACAATAAATTGATATTACATGCATCCAGATTCCTTAGAGATGTTCTGATTTCTCTGACAGTCTGCCTGCACCATGGTCCTGTTAGGTGGATTGACCTCACCTTACAGAGTAAGTAAATCCTCTTCTTTCAAGTTGCAACAACTGAAGGGATTGAGTTATTTGGCTTTGAAAGGAAAGTTATTCTTCTGAGCTTCTTGTACCATGAAAGACATAAGGCCTTCCACGGAAGCCTAGGTCTTCAAGGCTATAGCATCTGGAACTCATTCCTGAACAACTGCCCAGCTTCCCTGTATAAACATCGCCTTTCTTCCCTTCATCTTTCTTTCTGATGTTAAATGCAAAATGCTGGTGAGAAATCTAATTTTGATAATCAAGGAATATTTACTTGAGAAATTTACATCGCAAGCTTCTTCCATCCTCATAAAGCCCCAAAGATGGAAATAAGCCCTAAACAGAATGCCTGTTATTTAACTAATCTCAGAGGATTTCCTTTTTTTTTTTTTTTAAAGCAATCAGTATAGATAGAAATGTTTAGAGCACAGTTAGATGTACAGGTCAATCTTCGAGACCAGTGGAAAATGTGGACATGTTTTTATACTTGAGGTCTGAGCACTTAAAGGCTTTCTTCAATTCACAGTAACATGTCTTAGGTTTTTGAGGTAAAACATACATGCTCAAAGAAAAATCAGGTTTTCAACTACCGTCACTTGATGAAGAGCAATTGTTTTTTGAAATGATGGTGGTCATAAGCGGTTTCATTTCCAGACATAATCTCCTGGTGCTGGGAGATTTCAATTTCTTTGATAAGACAATCTGTTATACATTTTAAGTGTTTTTCATATACACAACCCTAAAGACATTTCTGTTTCTAATAAGATGCAAGAAGTCCCAAGTAAAAAATACATGTGTTCGAAGATCATTTAGCATTTAATATCAAGTAAGAAGTTTCAGTTTCACTGGGGGGAAAAAAAGCAAAGTTTGTCAGAAAACTGGTAATAACAGCACTGGTAATATTAATATTTTACTTTTTTTCCTTAATCAGTCTGGATAGAAGTTTATCACTTTTGTTGATTTTCCTAAAAACACAAACAAATCCCAACACCTTGCTTTTGGTTTTCATTGATTTCTCGTTTCATATGCTCATATTTAGTATTTTTTTCTCTCTGCTTACTTTCAGTTTCATTTGCTTCCCCCCCAACCCCCCGGTGGAACTTTCTTCTTTACTAATACAGGCATTTATGGAATATGTTTTCCTTTGCAGCATCTCACATATATTAATTAAGTCAAGTTGGTGTTTGGTGTTAGACACTTTATATTCTTATGAATATTTTTGAAGTTTGTCCTTGGGTGCTGTTAGGTTACTTAGGAAAAAAATAGTATGATCCTTTTGGGTTTTGATTTTAAGATTTGTTAGTGGGACTAGACCCATATTTAACTGAGGACTAATTGTTCACTCTTGAAGTAAGAGCAGTCTAAGTATTCTGTGATGCCATCTGAGTTGTGAGGGTTTTTTTCTGTCTGAGTGGTGAGACAGATAATATTTCTTGCCCTGTGTGAGTGCCATATATTATTCTTTTTCATTTTGGGGTGAAAATGAAAGCTAGCTTTCCCTAGCTTTAAGTGGTTTCCTCAGTTGCATGCAATTATCAATACTCCACTGAATACTCACAGGAGACCCTCTGAGGAACCTCTGGAGTTCCTTTCTCCTTTGTTTTTAGGTCCTGCAAGCTCTTGCTGCTTTTATTTCCCCAGAGTCTCATCATTATTTCCTCAACTCAGGGAATCTGCAATACACTGTCCAAGTTCTCTCTCTATGCCAGCAGTAAACTGGGGCATTTTGATCACTTTGTTTCTCTCTCGTCTCTCAGGGATCATTGTGTTTTATTGATAAATGTTCAGTGCCTTGAACACCATTGTCTAAGCTATTTTTGGATTTTTTGGTTGTTTCAGGCAGGAGAGTAGATCTGATCTCCCTTACTCCATTTTGACCAAAAGCAAAAATACCCCACTCATAACTTTTAAGATAAAGAACAGATATATCCTAATTTTCAAATAAAACAATTTACTGTTTGTGAAATCTTTATGATTGCAAGGACTGTTTCTTTTGAATCTGTCATAGTCTTCATCCACATGAAGCAGTCCAAAACTTATCCATCTTTCGATTTTTATCTCAGATGCTCTGACATTTTCTGCAACCAGAAGATTCTCCTCTGATTTGCCATTACTCTTTTTACTTCATCTATGTGTTTATTTTATTCCTTCTACTAAAGTTTGAACAGTTAGATGGGAGGTTCTAATTTCTTTTTTTTTTCTTTCTGCCACAGTAACATACACAATGCTTAGTACATTGTAGTTACTCATTTTCAAGGAGGAAGAGTGATGTCTGATGTGAAATAAAATAGTCAATTGAAACAGTAGAGAGTTATGATACTCCTGTTTTACAAATTTGATGTTTTAATTGTTTTAAGTTGTTGGTTAGAGAACTGTGTTATCTCCTAAAATATGAACATGATTAATAGATGCCCTATTAATAAATGACTAATATGTTTCTAAACATCTTATATTATTAGAAGGGGGGAAATATTTAACTTTAGAGACCAAGACATGTAAAACAAAAGTGAGATCATTGTCTTTGGCTTTTGACTCTTAGTTTTGCTCAATATGTTTTTATAGATCAGTCTCCTAATTCAGTGATCCCTGTAACATCTAGAAGCAAAAAGATGCAACTGTCAGTCAGAAAGAATTTCCCTGGAGTTCCTTGAACTTCAATCACAGAGATTACTAAAATTTCTTCTTAGCCTAAATTTGCTTTATATTTGCCAGCATACCTACATTATAATAGATTATACTACAAATAGAATGATGCACCTATACATCACATGTGTACTTGTGTGCTAAGTCACATCCGACTCTGTAACCCCATGGACTGTAGACGACCAGGCCCCTCTGTCCATGGGATTCTCCATGCAAGAATACTGGACTGGGTTGCCATGTCCAGTCCTCCTCCAGGGGATCTTCCTAACCCACAGATTGAACCCATGTCTCTTATATCTCCTGCATTGGCAGGCAGGTTCTTTACAACGAGCGCCATCATCACATACCAACACACAAATGTGCATTTCTTAGCATCTAAGATTTTGGACACATTTAGAGCCAATAAATATACCTTCTTATTCTTTTTCCTTCAATTGTTTTGTGTGATGGTAGTGAAACAGATGTCAACATTATTTTTATTGAAATGGAAAATAATTTGAAGGCAGAAATCAAATCTCTTTTTTACTAATTGAATTAATTTTTTCTATATTATTTTTTCAATGCTAACTGAAAGAGAAGCTGATTTCCATTTTTTCCCCAGCTAATAAGCATTCATTGAGTAACATGAGATGTTCTTTTTTTCCTCTTGTTTGGGGTTAAGCCATGAATAAGTATGCCCTCCTTGCCCACAAGGAACTTGTATCTCTAGCAGGAGAATATGGACATGAAATACTGTATGGTGTTATAAGTGTTACAATAGAGATGCATACAAGTAACAATGAGGGCAAGAAAGGGCAAAGAATTATGATACAACAACAGGCCCTCCACAAAGGAGATGATTAAGCTGAATCTTCAAGAATGAGTAGGACTTTATGAAAGTATTCTAGGCAGAGCAAATAATCTAAACCAAATATAAACCGAGAAGCATAATACTTCTTGGTAGTCCATGAGAATCGCCAGCAATTTGATGCAGTTAACGCATGGGGCAGAGGAAAAAGGAGTTAAAAGTGGGACAGAGCAGGGTATAAAATAGGAAGGGAAACTGGGAGGGAGGAGATTCAAAAGATAGGCAGGGGTTAGGGCGTGAAGATCCTGGATTTCATTCAGCGAAGTTTAGTTTAGCAGGGCTTCTCAGGGGAGGGTGCAGTTGACATTTGAGCAGGACAAGTCTTTCTTGCTTGGGATTTTCCAAGGCTTGCAAGGTAGCCAACCTCTCTGCCCTCAACTCAGTAAATGTCAGTAATGCTCATTAGTCCCTGGACAACCAAAAGTATCCTCCACCCAATATTCCCAAACAGCCCCTAGGAGTGGTACCATCCCTGCTGGAGCACCACTGAAGGATGGAGAGCTGACGAAGGTGTTAGAGAGAGCAGTTGCGTACTTAGATCTCGTTTCTCTTTTTCCTTATTCTTACCCTCCTTCTCTCATTTTCTAGTACTATGCTATTAATATAGAGAGGGCTATATAGCCCAGTCTCTATGACTATGAGAGCCATTCTTCTGTTTTTTGAAAGAAGGATGTACAAAAATTTATTTCTAATGCTGGGATAACCTTTACATACTGAAAAAAACTTGTATCACCAGAGTGGTTTCTCAAAAGCTTAAAAAATACTACACAAGTGACCTATGATGACTGAAAACAAATTAGAAAACATAAATTAACCTGGAGAAAATGGAAATCAACCATACTTGCTCAACCAGGAATGACTATTTAACATTGTGCTGTATGTTCTTTTCTGTTTCATGTCTATTATTATACAGAACCATCTTTCCAGGTCAGTAAATGTTCACACTGCATGTTTAGATGGATGTCATAGGCCATGATATAAAGGTGCTATAATTTATCCAACCACCATAACACTTTAACATCATATCAATTTTCCACTATAAACAATTTTCATTTTTGTAATAAACCTCTATGTGCATCTGTCTGTTTTCTTAGATAAATTCCCAGAAGTGAGTCAAAAGGTCTTTGCATCTTAAGGCTTTTAAATACCTATTTCCCAATTTTCTCCCAGAAGATTTTTTTGACCAATCAGCAATACCAAAGGTGACAGTTGGTCACATCTTCAGTAGACACTGCTTTCATTTAAAAAAAAAAAAAAAAGAATTTTTTTTTTTTTTTTTCCTTTTGAAACTGCTTAGCAATTGGATCACGTGCATGGTGGCTCAGACAGTAAAGAATTTGCAACTGGGTTAAATGAGCACTTCGGAGTAGAGTTCTGCCTGAGCGCAGCAGTTCACTCTGGGGTCATGGGGCAAGGTGGCCATACCCCCGAGGGCAGTCGCTTCTCTGCAATGTTCTCCTCTGCTATCAGCCTAGCTCTGCTCATCCCCTTTTCTGGGAACTACTCCCCCACCCACCTAGCTACCAGGCCATTCCAAGGCCACGTGTCTTTGTCACCATTGCCACAGGGGGCTGGAGCAAACGAAGGTGGGTGCTTTGCTCATGCTGTGACTATGAGTGATCAGTCCCTTCCCCAGAAATTCAGAATTGGGATCCAGAAATCCTTTCCAGGATCTCTCCGGGTAGCTGAACCTGCATCGTATAAGCCTGGGAGCTCTCGGTTTGTTTATTTTCTGTTTGGGAGTTGGATCCACAGCAGATGCTGAGAGATAGTCGTGTGGGAAGAGAATGATGCAGCAAGAAGCAGAGATGAGGGAACACCCTCATGACACTGGACTCTCTGGTTCCAGTCTTTTCTGAGGCAAGGATGCATCCCTGCCCTTAGGTTCTACAGGTCATGTCCTAATGCTTGTCATAAATTTGTTTTTCTTTGCTTAAACTAACACAGTTGGTTTCTTCTACTTAAAAATCAATGAATGTAAACACATGTGATTCCCCGCCCAGGGGGCATGCAGAAATGCTTGGAGCCAAGCGTCTTCTCTGTATCAGTTGAGGCCCATTGAGCCAGTAGTACTGGGGTATTAAAGTTAATGTGACTCACTTGTGCCCCTAGGCTGGTGCGGTCTAGGGACATCTAGGTTACACATTTTCAAACACATAAAAACCAGACACAGACCTTATTGCAAAATCCACATTGTCTGTAATGTAAAAACAAATCAATTTCTCGGTTACTTTCAACTGTTCTTGAGACCAGAAAGAAATGTTTCCCTGGAGTCGTTATAGAGGAGACTCTGTGCAATGTACTGGAAAAAAGCACAATGCCAAGAAATCATACTTTTTAGTATATTTGTCCTCATATGTAAGTCCCCAGCTGAGACCTTTGCTTTAAATGAGCTCTTGGTAAGATCAAAGAGCAAAATAAACAAAGATTTCCCTCCACTGGGTCCAGGCATTACCTCAGAATAAAAAAGAACTCAACAGTAGGCTGTAGAAATCAAACTTCTCAGGGAATTTACTGGGTCTTCTCTTCGTTAGAGTCATTAGTTAGGCTGGCAATCAAAAAATCCCCTTTAGATTAGAATTATCTCTCCCAGTCATGGAGAACACATGCATAATGCAAACAAGATTAGACAGCTCACAATGAAAACACACCTTAGAGGACCAGAGGGGTGTCTTCTTGGTTCATACCAAAGCTAACGATCTGTCTTGAGAGTCTGGATAAAATGTGACTGCTTATGGATTTTTCTAGAAATAGCCAAAGATTTAGTAGATTAAATATTTGATCTTTTATTATTTTTTTTTAGTACAAAAATCACAGCCGAGCAACTTGAATTGTTTTTCTACTTAATCCTTTTAAGACTATTGTATAGTCACTAAATTGTGTCTGACTTTTTGCGACCCCATGAACTGGAGCCCTCCAGGCTCCTCTGTCCATGGAATTTCCTAGGCAAGAATACTGAGGTACATTGCCATTTCTTTCTCCAGGGGACCTTCCCAATCCAGGGATCCAACCCTTGTCTCCTGCATGGGCAGGCAGATTCTTAACTACTGAGTCGCCAGGGAAGCCCTCTTTTAAGTTTAGCCTCTCTTCTTTTTCTTGCATATTTGCTACTCTAGCTTTCTATGATAAAAATAATTCATGTCTATACATAAAATTTTAATCATTTAAAAGAAAGCAAAATAGAGAATTAAAAGTCTGGTGATCACTGTCTTCATCTATATTTTCATTTTGTAGAGCAAAGCAGTTTATAGTTTCTCATGTTTGTGCCAGAAACTTTCAATGTATTTATTAGCACATGTGTGATTTACACATTTCTCCCTCATCAAATGACATAGAAAGTCACCCACGGTATGTTTGGCAACAAAGTGTTGCAGCAAAGCAACATATACTATATACACACCCATATTTATGGCAATAGTAACATGATAGTATATATCTTCCAGATGTACAAGCTGGGTTTACAAAAGGCAGAGGAATAAGAGATCAAATAGCCAACATCCATGAGATCATAGAAAAAGCAAGAGAATTCCAGAAAGACATCTGCTTCATTGCTATGCTAAAGCCTTTGACCTTGTGGATCACAAAAAAACGTGCAAAATTCTGAAAGAGAATCCAGACCACCTTACCTGCTTCCTGAGAAACCTGTATGCAGGTCAAGAAGCAACAATTAGAATTGTACATGGAACAATGGACTGGTTCAAAATTGGGAAAGGAGTACGGCACGACTGTATATTGTCACCCTGGTTATTTAACTTACATGCAGAGTTCATCATGTGAAATGCTGGGCTGGATGAATCACAAGCTGGAATCAAGATAGCTGGGAGAAATATCATTAACCTCAGATATGAAGATGACATCACCCTAATGGCAGAAAGCAAAGAGGAACTTAAGAGCTTCATAGTGAAGCTGAAAGAGGAGAGTGAAAAGACTGGCTTAAAACTCAGCATTCAAAAAACTAAGATCATGGCATCTGGTCCATTATTTCATGGCAAATAGATGGAAAAACAATGGAAACAGTGACAGACTTCATTTTCTTGGGCTCCAAAATCACCACAGACGGTGACCGCAGCCACAAAATTAAAAGATGCTTGTGCCTTGGAACTATGACAAACCTAGACAACATATTAAAAAGCAGAGACATCACATTGCCGGCAAAGGTCCATATAGTCAAAGCTATGGTTTTTCCTGTAGTTGTGTATGGATGTGAGAGTTAGATGATAAAGAAGGCTGAGCGCCGAAGAATTGATGCTTTTGAACTTTGGTGCTGGAGAAGACTCTTGAGAGTCCCTTGGACAGCAAGGAGATCCAACCAGTCCATCCTAAAGGAAATCAGTCCTGAATATTCATTGGAAGGACTGATGCTGAAACTGAAGATCCAATAGTTTGGCCACCTGATGTAAAGAGCCTCATTGGAAAAGACCCTGATGCTGGCAAGATTGAAGGCAGGAGGAAAAGGGGGTGACAGACAATGAGATGGTTGGATGGCATCACCGACTCAATGGACATTACTCTGAGCAAGCTCAGGGAGATGGTGAAGGACAGGGAAGCTGGCATGCTGCAGTCCATGGGGTCACAAAGAGTCAGACATGACTTGGTGACTGAACAACAAATACATAAAATAAATTTGAAAAAATAGTGCACTGCTCTGTTAGTAGTGCTTACCTCTCAGAGACTGAGATAACAGCCTTTCCCTGAACTTTGTTGTATATTAATATCACAACATGTATATTTTATTTTTTAAAAGGTACTGACAAAAGTGAAGTGTACCATCAATTTGGGGAAAATATAACAGGCCACACCTATTCTTCTTTTCAAAACAAATGTTCATTACTTTGCACTGACTTTGCTCCTTGTGACTCTAATTTCTAATTTGATTCTTTGTGACTCCTGTTCAATGATCATAATAATCCTCTCCATCATCTAATGAACATGTACAGCAACACTTTGCCATTGATGTTTATTCATTCAAACATCTGCAGATGAAGATAAGAGCAATCATGCTGATATGTGTCAGAATCATGCTTTATGACAATCGAATTTTAGTCCTCATCGTCTGTCATACATCTGCCTATAAATCACATCTTTATAGTAGCACCTCTGCTGCTAAGTCGCTTCAGTCGTGTCCGACTCTGTGCGACCCCATAGACGGCAGCCCACCAGGCTCCCCCGTCCCTGGGATTCTCCAGGCAAGAACGGTGGAGTGGGTTGCCATTTCCTTCTCCAATACATACTCCCTTTTTCAGAAAAAGAATGAGCTGCTCAAACACTTGTAAAAGTAATGAGTTCTTACAACTGATCCATCATTGGAGTGCCTCTCATTCTGTAGCAGAGATTTTGAGACCTGTGAATGTGAAGTGTACACTACCCTTAAAGAAAGAAAATCTTAAATATCTCCTGCTTAGGAAGTGAAGCTCATAATTTTCTACTTGAATATAGGTCTTGGGCAAGTTCCTTAAGACCCTGCATTTCCTTTAAGGAAGCAGTGAAAGGCTAACAAATTGGCAATCCCAAAATTAAAATTAGAGCCCTCACAAGTACTCCCTGTTCCTCCTATTGTTCCAAATTGTTCAGTGTAACAGCTAAATAGCAGTTTTAGCATCCACATCATGTTATTTAGGATCCAACTATAATTCCATTCCTAATTTCAATTACCATAATAATCCTCTGGTAGAACAACTTTCTAAAAGTCAAAAATCAAAGCAGTTTCTACTGAGAGTTCTCAGGGCTGCCTAATTACACCAAATCAGCATTCAGCCTATTGGTCTATATGATTTCATCTGCACTCATGGTCTCGTGTGTCTCCTTTCTGATTCAGAGAAGTGAGGAGGGAATCAGGCTGAGATCTGAAGGGTAACTGGCAATTGTGAAATTGTTTTGGGTGAGGTTCCTTTTCTCTTCTACTTCAAAATGAAACTCAGGTGGTTAATAAAGAGGAACTGAAGCCTTGCCTTTGTTCTCGTCTGCTTTCTTTGACCTGGTCTGTCCACTGTGTATCTTTCAGTGTGGACTTTGATAAGCTTTACATTTTTTTGGTACTAAGAGAAAATTTTTTATTTCAGAGCCCAGATTTCTTCTCCTGACTTCAGTCAGGCTACTGAGTGATTTCATCCTTGTCTTCATGTTTTACCCAGTCCCTTCTTTCTAGTGAAGTGAAGCCACTCAGTCGTGTCTGACTCTTTACGACCCCATGGACTGTGTAGCCTACTAGGTTCCACCGTTCATGGAATTTTCCAGGCAGGAGTACCGGAATGGGTTGCCATTTCCCTCTCCAATAGAACAAGTGGATTAACTCTACCATGTTATGAAAATTTAATAATCCCAGCAAACTTTCCATTTTCACAGGAAGAGTCTTTCTAGCTCTGATGTAAAAGACACTTGTTAGGACAGTGAAATTATAAAACCATCATTAGAGATGCTCTGATGGTTTGCTTGAGGATTCCTTTCATCAGAGATTATACTGTCAAAGTGGTCTATGGCCTCTAACCTGAATAATTTCAAACTTCTTTGTTTATTTGTGTTTCATGAGGCCATATTTTAATTTTTGGTTAGACAAAAAGATACCAATTGAAATCACTCTAGGCATTTATACATTGATCCAGTTGGAGCACAGAATAGAATTACTTATCAAAACTCTGGCATGAAATGGGCTCATGAAGCCAGCTCTAGGCTGATTCAGCCCGCAGTGAACACCAGGAGGTGTTTGTGTCCATTGTAATAGTGGTTGGAAAGACACATGGCATGATGAGGTACCTTGGGGTTAAGATTACACATATCATAAAAAGATCTGGGGATCCTAGACGAGAAATGTGATGCTGTTTCTATCATTACTGAGACACCTGCCTATTATCTCCTTAAGGTTATAAACTGTTATGAACTCAATTTATGCCCCCAACAATTCATATATTGAAGTCCTAACCCTCACTGTGACTGTATTTGGGGTAAGTCTTTTAAAGAAGTGGTGGTGGTTTAGTTGTTCAGATCAGATCAGATCAGTCACTCAGTCATGTCCGACTCTTTGTGACCCCATGAATCGCAGCACGCCAGGCCTCCCTGTCCATCACCAACTCCCGGAGTTCACCCAGACTCATGTCCATCAAGTCAGTGATGCCATTCAGCCATCTCATCCTCTGTCGTCCCCTTCTCCTCCTGCCCCCAATCCCTCCCAGCATCAGAGTCTTTTCCAATGAGTCAACTCTTCGCATGAGGTGGCCAAAGTACTGGAGTTTCAGCTTTAGCATCATTCCTTCCAAAGAAATCCCAGGGCTGATCTCCTTGAGAATGGACTGGTTGGATCTCCTTGCAGTCCAAGGGACTCTCAAGAGTCTTCTCTAACACCACAGTTCAAAAGCATCAATTCTTCGGCGCTCAGCTTTCTTCACAGTCCAACTCTCACATCCATACATGACCACTGGAAAAACCATAGCCTTGACTAGACGAACCTTTGCTGGCAAAGTAATGTCTCTGCTTTTGAATATGCTATCTAGGTTTGTCATAACTTTCCTTCCAAGGAGTAAGCGTCTTTTAATTTCATGGCTGCAGTCACCATCTGCAGTGATTCTGGAGCCCAGAAAAATAAAGTCTGACACTGTTTCCACTGTTTCCCCATCTATTTCCCATGAAGTGATGGGACCAGATGGCATGATCTTCGTTTTCTGAATGTTGAGCTTTAAGCCAACTTTTTCACTCTCCTCTTTCACTTTCATCAAGAGGCTTTTTAGTTCCTCTTCACTTTCTGCCATAAGGGTGGTGTCATCTGCATATCTGAGGTTATTGATATTTCTCCCTGCAGTCTTGATTCCAGCTTGTGTTTCTTCCAGCCCAGTGTTTCTCATGATGTACTCTGCATATAAATTAAATAAACAGGGTGACAATATACAGCCTTGATGTACTCCTTTTCCTATTTGAAACCAGTCTGTTGTTCCATGTCCAGTTCTAACTGTTGCTTCCTGACTTGCATACAAATTTCTCAAGAGGCAGATCAGGTGGTCTGGTATTCCCATCTCTTGAAGAATTTTCCACAGTTTATTGTGATCCACACAGTCAAAAGCTTTGGCATAGTCAATAAAGCAGAAATAGATGTTTTTCTGGAACTCTCTTGCTTTTTCCATGATCCAGCGGATGTTGGCAATTTGATCTCTGGTTCCTCTGCCTTTTCTAAAACTAGCTTGAACATCAGGAAGTTCACGGTTCACATATTGCTGAAGCCTGGCTTGGAGAATTTTGAGCATTACTTTACTAGCATGTGAGATGAGTGCAATTGTGCAGTAGTTTGAGCATTCTTTGGCATTGCCTTTCTTTGGGATTGGAATGAAAACTGACCTTTTCCAGTCCTGTGGCCACTGCTGAGTTTTCCAAATTTGCTGGCATATTGAGTGCAGCACTTTCACAGCATCATCTTTCAGGATTTGGAATAACTCAACTGGAATTCCATCACCTCCACTACCTTTGTTCGTAGTGATGCTTTCTAAGGCCCACTTGACTTCACATTCCAGGACGTCTGGCTCTAGGTCAGTGATCACACCATCATGATTATCTGGGTCGTGAAGATCTTTTTTGTACAGTTCTTCTGTGTATTCTTGCCATCTGTTCTTAATATCTTCTGCTTCTGTTAGGTCCATACCATTTCTGTCCTTTATCGAGCCCATCTTTGCATGAAATGTTCCTTTGATATCTCTGATTTTCTTGAAGAGATCCCTAGTCTTTCCCATTCTGTTGTTTTCCTCTATTTCTTTGCATTGATCGCTGAAGAAGGCTTTCTTATCTCTTCTTGCTTTTCTTTGGAACTCTGCATTCAGATGTTTATATCTTTCCTTTTCTCCTTTGCT
The DNA here is from genome assembly GCF_002263795.3 of Bos taurus. Classification (NCBI taxonomy): domain Eukaryota; kingdom Metazoa; phylum Chordata; class Mammalia; order Artiodactyla; family Bovidae; genus Bos; species Bos taurus. The sequence goes on along the minus strand of NC_037334.1, from coordinate 82,811,229 downwards.
TTTTGCTTCTCTTCTTTCACAGCTATTTGTAAGGCCTCCCCAGACAGCCATTTTGCTTTTTAGCATTTCTTTTCCATGGGGATGGTCTTGATCCCTGTCTCTTGTACAATGTCACGAACCTCATTCCATAGTTCATCAGGTACTCTGTCTATCAGATCTAGGCCCTTAAATCTATTTCTCACTTCCAGTGTATAATCCTAAGGGATTTGATTTAGGTCATACCTGAATGGTCTAGTGGTTTAGTTGTTACACTGTGTCTAACTCTTGCGACTCCATGGACTGTATCTTTCCAGGCTCCTCTGTCCATGGGGTTTCCCAGGCAAGGATACTGGAGGGGGTCGTCATTTCCTTCTCCAGGGGATCTTCCCAACCCAGAGATCTAATCTGGGTCTCTTGCATTGCAGGCAGATTATTTATTGACTAAGCAACCGGGGAAGCCCCAAAAGAACACACCAATGACCCTGGGATTAAGAATATCCTCCACTACTGACTGAGCTAGCCAGGCTATAAGGAGGTAATTAAGGTTAAATGAGGTCATTAGGGTGAGGTCCTTATCCAACAGGACTGGTGTCTTATAGAAAAAGGAAGAGACACCAGACGTGCACAGAGAAGACCACTCAAGGACACAGCAGTAGGATGACCATCTGCCAGCCAAAGAAAAGGGTCAAGGGATAACCCAATACTGCAGACACTTTGATCTGAAACACCCAGCCCCTGGAACTGTGAGAAAGTCAATTTTTGTTGTTTAAGCCACCTAGTCTGTATATTTTATTATACAATTAGTCTGAGCAGACTAACGCATAAACCAAAGCTATCTACTTGGTTATTAAGCACCACTTCTGAGAGGAAAGTATGGGGCAGTGTATCATTCAGACATTTAAAATGATCATAGCAGTGAGGAAGTATATGTGTGTAGTTATGCATCTGAAAATGCCTGTGTTGTACAATATCTGCTCATTCAGAGTAGGAAAAGAAGAAAACTTGCAGTTCATCATAAAATTTTTCTTTTATGGGGCATCATGATGAAAGAACCTAAAGTAGAACAAAATGTAAGAGGACAATATTTGCTCCCATGTGTGATCCATAACTATTCAACATGCATGGTGTTAAGTTGCTATATTGCTTCAAGGACACAGAAAATAGAACTCTCCAGGATATTAGTACACTGCATGTTATTGCTAGTATATTATAGGCTAGGAATAGCACTGAACTAAATACCATAACTTGGAAATAAAGCCCAAGGGGAGTAAACCTATCTTTGACACACCATTAAAAAGAAACCAAGTTAGTATGGCAAATTTAAGCAAATGTAGGGATAAACCCTCACTCCTGTTAGTTATAATGCAATATAACTAGGAAACCTAGATTCTCGATCTAGACATTTTATTTTTGTTGAGATTTTCTTTCAATAAACCAGGCTTAGATGATAATAATAATAATTGGCATAGTTATATCACTTTTACTGCACTGGCTGTTTTTACCATATATTTATGATAAAAACAATGTGGTTTGGGGGTCAGTATTTTTATTTGTTCACATTGCTTTGAGGTGCTCTCCCTGGAAAAACATCGAAAGCAATGACCAACCAGTTCCTGGAACCCTTAACCTGAGCATTCTTTTTTTTATAGTCAGTTACAAGTTTCCCTGATGGCTTAGATGGTCAAGTGTCTGCCTACAATGAGGGAGACCTGGGTTTGATCCCCGGTTTGGGAAGATCCCCTGGAGAAGGAAATGGCACCCCTCTCCAGTATTCTTGCCTGGAGAATCCCATGGATGGAGGAGCCTGGTGGGTTAAGTCCAAAGAGTCGGACACAACTGAGCGGCTTCACTTTCACTTTTTTCACTTTCCAAGTTTATGCAAAATATGGTCAAGAACTAGCTGATTCTGCCTATAGCTCTTAGCCATGTTTTAAATGTTAACTTAATTCTATTTTTGAAGAGAGACCTGGGATATTTCCCATCTATTCTCATGGAGAAACACCTCTCAAGCACCTGCTGTCACCCATTTGTGAGCGCCTATATCCAAGGGAACCATCTACCTAAAGGGCACCTGGTGAAAGCCTAGAAGTTCAATATCCTCGACGCTTGGAGAGGAGACTGGAGGAATCTCAACATATTTTTGGGGGGGATGACTCTGAGTCTATCTCTGATTATTTGTATATCTCCCCTTCTACATCTATAGTATGTAACATATACTGAAGATAACACTTTATGTCTTTATAGTTCTTAATGTTCTCATGCTTTCTCAGCTTCAACATTCTCCATCTGTCCACTGGAGTTCAGACTCTGACCCCCAACTCTACATTCTAGAGTCTTGAAGTCTTCTAATTGACTGCCTTTAAATCTACAGAATCATATCTTGAGTTTTTCCTTTTTTAGAGTCTTTATTATTCTCAGAAAAGGTGAAACATTTTCTCAGTTCCTGAGATTTCCACACCAATGTAAATCTTAAAACAGGGCTACAAAAATAGTACTCTTGTGTGCAATGTGGGACTCAAAGACCAAGAGTTCTGGGATGTTATAGAATCAGATGTGGCTTCCAGGAACATACCAAGTATGGTTGTCTAGAGATGGTTATAGGGAATTTTTAGATTTCTAAAAATTTAGAATAAAGGAATTGGAAAAAACACTGAAAACAATTTTCAAAATTCTGATTTGCATTCACCAAAAACCTAAAATAAAATTAGTAGAAGCTTTAGTTTGCTGTTCTGAATGATCACAGCTGAATAATACCATCTGATTTTAATGCTTACAGTTGCATTTTTTCAGCTTTCTTATTGGCACCAAAACGTACCATGTCATTGTTGTGTGCTAGTTAGAAAAAGAACAAAAGATAACTTAATTTGGAAATGATGGCTTCCCACTAAGCAAAGAACAAATTACATCATTAGGCATAATTTGAAACTGAAAACTTGGAAGGAAACTTGAATCTTCCAAAACGTCTGCAGAGGTGTTAGCATGTGAACTCTCTATTGGTCTGTGAACACTGACTTCATTTCTATAAAATATAATTTGTCACATAATCTGTTAATTTCAATTTTTACTTTTTCATTTTTGTAATTTTGTTTGCATTGATTTGCTTACTTTGGTTTTGTAGTTGTAGCACAATTGTGACACAACAGAGCTTGCACTGAATTTTTGGTATATGTACAATTAAAAAAAATGAAAATTATAGGAAACATTAGTGGCTCATAAAATTTTCTCTTCATTTAAAATGTTTTGTTACTGAAATTTAAGAAACACTGACCTAGGTGTACCAAATTCCTCAAGGTGATGGTACTGCTGTGCTGTGTGTGTGCTCGGTTATGTCTGACTCTTTGCAACCCCATGGACTGTAGCCTGCCAAGCTCCTCTGTGCATGGGATTTCCAGAGCAAGAATACAGGAGTGGATAGCCATTCCCTTCTCCAGGAGGTCTTCCAGACCCAGGGATCAAACCTAGATTTTCTGCAATGCAGATCTTTACCACTGAGCCACTGGGGAAGCCCAAAGTGATGGGAAATCAAACAGAAATATTATCTATTTAAAAATAATTCTCTTTGTTGGAAAACTAAATAATCTAATGAATAAAAAATGTTTGAAAAAATGTTTAAATAATGTAAAAGAAAAATTAGTCGTTTATCGTCAGAAATTTCTTCTTGCATAGCACTTTATTGGTTGATTTGATAAAGATATATATATATATATGACTTAGAAAATAAATTACCCTAAACTATGAAACCATGGAGTTCTCAACAATCTAAAAGCAATGAGAACAGAAATAAGCAAACCCATGAGATTATTTAGAGCTAAATTTTGTAAGCATGTACTGTGAATGAAGAGAATGTATGTAACAATCAGAGAAGTCTTATTTATCCTGTTACTGCAGTCTTCCACATCTTTGTTATTTGCTTATTTATTTCTGCTGCTTTCATTGAGAAAACTAATTTACTAAAATTTTAGATTCACAATGAAGCCTTCGGCTCCAACTTTCATTTGCTTTGTGGTAACACTTTCTGATGAACGTTCCTCATATTTGAAGGTTTTAGAGCTATTTTCCATATCTTCTCTTATATAATCTTTGGCTCAATACTGTATCAATTCCCTTTATTAATGAACAATTTGAATTTTCCTGAGCAACTTTTCCTAGAAAGCTCCTATAGGAGAAGAAACATGACCGTAGCCTTTCAGGCTTCCTAATGCACTGCTCTCTCTTACTCTGCTTCCTCAGATTCACACTTCTGTCTTCTAACGTGGCTTAGCAGGGTGGTTTTTATGTAACCCCACCTTCTCTGCTTCTCTCAAATTTACTGTGTTCATGAAGAATTCCCCTGCCAGCCCTGCTCACACAGGCCTATATCCATTGTTGCCCCCATGAATACAGTTTCCTCACCTCTCAACTGAATCTCTCGCCTGCAGGAAGTATGTGTGTGTGGCGGGGGGCGGGGGCTTCTTTTGAAATCTGCTACCATCGGATCGTCTTGAGACTCTCTTTGCTATTTTCCTCACATTTTATGTGTGGCTTCTGCCTGATCTTGGCTGCTTTTTGTAGCCCTTGCATTTATTTTTGAGATTATAATTTAAATCTGCCACCTAGTTTTGCCAAAATGGAGTTCGCAGGTTCTTTTTATATTTCTCGTCTCTTTGGTTTCCAAGAGTAGAAGAGGGAAAATATGACTAACACTTCCATGTTAATACTGACGTGCTTCTAATTCGAATTTAGTGTGCTTCAATTTGTCCTTTTGTGGTGCTTTTTTTTTCTTGGACATTGAGATCAAACTGAAATGTTCATGGCCAGGAGGATGTTGTCCATAGGGGAAGTGTCTATAATATTGCGTGGATGGATTTGCAGAGAAAAAAATTAAAAAAAACCTTGGAAAATGATTGTTTGGAAATGACCCTGTTAAGTGTAAAAATAGAGAATTTGGTTATTTAAAATAATTTTATCTGATGGCACTAATGATCAGGAACCATTTTAGTGAGAGCAAAAGTGATGTTCATGTGAAAACCAGAAGAAAGTAGGCAGAGACCATTGTCTTTGAGTTTTCTTAAAGGATAAGACAAAGTTGTTACTGTTCTGTTTTTAATAAAATTAGCTGTAGGTTAATTTGGTCATATTTAAAATTCTAGCCAAAGTTTGTGGCTTTCAGATGCAGTCTCACTAAGCTGATACATTAAAGTATTTCATTTTAGAAAAATTTATTTTAATGAGATCTGTATTTCCTCATAAGTAAGGGAGACCATATGCTTATAAAAATTCTAAGGATGCCTAAGTCTTCTCTATGTAATACATAATGTAATGAAAACATCCAAAGGGCTTTGAGTATAATGTACATAGCAGACGGTGGTGATTCTGACTCCTAAAACAGAGACTACAAGGAATGAGACTTTCCAATATTTTGACAAAGCCAGTTTTCACTAGGTATTTTCTCTCTGACTGGAAGGGAGAATTTTAAAAAAAATGATTTGAAGAAATGTTTCCTCTGGGTTTATGCTATGGTGTGAATGTGTGTGTCCCCCCAAACTTCATATGTTGAAATCCTAATCCCCAAAAAGTGATGTGATGATATTACCAGATGGGGCTTTTGGGAGATGCTTCAGTCATGAGGGTGGAATCCTCATGAATGGGATTAGTGTCTTATAAAGAGGCTCCAGAGAATCTCCAGCCCCTTCTGCCTGGGAGGATACAATGATAAATCAGCCACTCAGAAGGGGGCCCTCGCCCAACCGTGCTGGCTCCTTGATCTCAGACTTCTAGCTTCCACCATGGAAAGAAGTAAATTTCTGTTGTTTATAAGCCACCCATTCTGTGACATTTTGTTAGAGTAACTTGAATGTTCTAAGACAGTTTAAAGATGTTAATCATCAGCTAAACAGAAAACAATATTTATTCCTCTTCCAGGCATTTTCAGGTATTTTTGAAAGGATGCGTATTAGGATAGCTTGTTGTTGTTCAGTCGTGAGTTGTGTCTGACTCTTTGTGACCTCATGGACTGCAGCATGCCAGGTTCCCCTGTCTTTCACTATCTCCCGAAGTTTGCTCAAATTCATGTCCATTGAGTCAGTGACGCTATCTAACAATCTCATCCTCTGCCTCCCTCTTCTCCTTTTGCCTGGGAAAGATTGAAAGCAAAAGGAGAGACCAAAGGATACAGTTATTTTATAAATAATACAAAATATAATGAATGTATACAAAATGCATAACTTAGATTGTTATGAACTGAATGCTTGTATCCCCACCTCAAATTCATAATTTCAAATCTGAACCCCTAATGTGATAATATTAGGAGGAGATGTCTTTGAGAGCTAATTAGGTCATGAAGGCAGAGGCTTCATGATAGGATTAGTGCCCTTATTAAAGAGAACCCAGGGAGCTCGCTCATCTCTCTTACCACAGACAATGGTAAGACATTGTCTGTCTGTGAGCAGACAATGAGAAGATGGACAGTCTACAATCTGGAGGATGGTTCTCACAAACTCAACCACACTGGTACCCTGACCTCAGACTTCCAGTTTCTAGAAAAGTGAGAAATAATCCAGTTGTTTATAAACCACCCAGACTATGATATTTTTGTTATAGCAGTCTGAAAGACTAAAGCATGTATGTGCTAAGTTGCTACAGTCATCTCCAGTTCTTTGTGACCCCATGGACTGCAGCCCTTCAAGCTCCTCTGTCCATGGGATTTTCCAGGCAAGAATATTGGAGTAAGTTGCCATGCCCTCTTACAGGGCATCTTCCCAACCCAGAGATGGAACCCACGTCTCAGTTCTTTACCACTGGCGCCACCTGAGGAGCCGACAGACAAAAGCATACATGTTACTATTTATATTAAATGACACAATTCAGAAATCTTACCATGTCAGTATATTTGAGATATATTTTACCCACACACATACACATACACAGGCACACACACTTAAATTAGTTGTCCCATCATATTTTGTTTTATGAACATACATCAGTTTATTTAACCAAAGCTCTACTTAAGGGGCTTCCCCAGTGGCTCAGCAGTAAAGAATCCACCTGCAATGCAGGAGCCGCAGGAGACATGGATTCAGTCTATGTCTGATTGATCAGGAAGATCCCCTGGAGGAGGAAATGGCAACCCACTCCAGTATTCTTGCCTGGAGAATCCCATGGACTGAGGAATCTGGCAGGCTAGAGTCCATAGGGTCGAAAAGAGTCAGACATTACTGAATTTAGCACACATTACTTAGGAACATGTAGGTTGCTTCCAAGTTTTTCTAATTTCATTTTTGTAATATAATCTCATTGCTATATATACTTCATTTCGTAAATATTTATGAAAGTTAGATTTCTTTAAGTGCGTTGCTAGGTCAAGTGGCATATAGATTTGAGTTTTAGTAGATATTTTAAGGTCGTTCTATTACAGGATGAAAAAGGCATTTTTCTTTTTTTTTTTGGATGGAGCAAACAAGTGAGGTTGAGATGAGATGAGATCAGAGAGGGACAGAGAAGGATCAGAGTGGGAGTAGAGGAGGACCATGCGGGACTTGCAGGCCATTGTAAAGACCATTCTCACCTGTCTTTTTAATCTTGCCAATCTGAGAAGAAGATTTTTTTAATTATATGTGCATTTTTCTGTTTATATGTTTTATTATGTAAAGTGCTCATTTTACTCATTTTTTCCATCCTGTTGTTCATTCCATTCTTTCTGATTTGTAAGACCATTTTTTAAAATGTTGGTATAATGAGCTCTTTGTCTCACACATCAGCACAGTTTTAGTCTTAATATTTTTTCTTTCTAAAGGACCTTAAGAAGGCTTCTCTACTTGTGAATTACATTTAAAGTATATTTTTGCAAATTAATTAAAGAGAATATCAGGTCTCTTATTTGCTTTGCCATATTTGTTAATCACAGTATCCTGTGAGGTTTTTTTAAACAAAATTAACACATATCTTTGCTAGAGCCTTAGTTACTAATGAAGTTTAGACTTTTTGATTGTTATTTGTGGTAGGTACAATAATATGCCACATCTCTCCTTCTCTGCCCCACTCCATATACTCAAAATCTATAAATATACTACCTTACACAGTAAAAGAAACGTTGCATTCATGATTAAGTTAAAGATCTTGAGTTGGGAGATTATTAATCATGAGGGTGATTGTAAGAGGATGACTCAGAGAACGGGATGTGACAACAGATGCCAAGAGAAGTCAGAAAGGAAAGATACTTGATAATGTTGTGCTGCTGGTTTTGAAGACGGACAGTGGGGATACAAGCCAAGGAATGCCAGTAGCCTCTAAAATCTTCTGTAGAGATTACAGGAGGAGCGCAACCCTGCCAGCTTAATTTAGATTTCTCCCCTCCAGAACTCTAAGAAAATAAATTTGTATATTAAACCCATGGTGATAGGAAGCTAACATATTATTCCACCACTGACCTGCATTAATCACTTTGCTAACTTCTTGGTTTGCCAGTTTCTTCATTTATAGGGTGGAACTTTTATGATATTTCATCAGTCCTTAGATTCCTTTCAGATAAAGCCTTGGGGGATTGTATATTTTACATAATGAAGGAAAACTCAGATTTGTCACTCTCCCAACTTGACTTTATCTCTCAGAGGGAAGGGTCAGCCTGGTCACTTGAATCCCTCAGGGAATTTCTACCACATGTTAGTTTGGCTCTAATATAAGTTGCTTTCTCTGCTTTGTTCAGTTAATAAAAGCTGTGTAGAAAAAGGATCACAGGGCATGAGAAACTCTATTATCCCCGCCTACGTTCCAACAAGGGTACCCAGTGCCGGCCAGGGCAGGGGGTGGTACAGCCAGTGAAGGTGGCTCTTATGGAAGTTCTGGACCCACACAGACTGCCTGGTCCTCCGAAGGCTTTCCTTGTGAAGTCACTGTCTGCGTGAAACAGGTAAATATTTCAGTTCAGCCACTCAGTCGTGTCCGACTCTTTGTGATCCCATGAATCACAGCACGCCAGGCCCCTCTGTCCATCACAAACTCCCGGAGTTTACCAAAACTCACATCCATTGAGTCGGTGATGCCATCCAGTCATCTCATCCTCTGTCATCCCCTTCTCCTGCCCCCAGTCCCTCCCAGCATCAGGGTCTTTTCCAATGAGTCAACTCTTCACATGACATGGCCAAAGTATTGGAGTTTCAGCTTCAGCATCAGTCCTTCCAATGAACACCCAGGAGTGATCTCCTTTAGAATGGACTGGTTGGATCTCCTCTCAAGAGTCTTCTCCAGCACCACAGTTCAAAAGCATCAATTCTTTGGCGCTCAGCTTTCTTCACAGTCCAACTCTCACATCCATACATGACTACTGGAAAAACTATAGCCTTGACTAGATGGACCTTTGTTGGCAAAGTAATATCTCTGCTTTTGAATATACCATCTAGGTTGGTCATAACTTTCCTTCCAAGGAGTAAGTGTCTTAATTTCATGGCTGCAATCACCATTTGCAGTGATTTTGGAGCCCCCCAAAATAGAGTCTGACATGGTTTCCACTCTTTCCCCATCTATTTCCCACTAAGTAATGGGACCAGATGCCATGATCTTCATTTTCTGAATGTTGAGCTTTAAGCCAACTTTTTTACTCTCTTCTTTCACTTTCATCAAGAGGCTTTTTAGTTCCTCTTCACTTTCTGCCATAAGGGTGGTGTCATCTGCATATCTGAGGTTATTGATATTTCTCCCTGCAATCTTGATTCCAGCTTGTGCTTCTTCCAGCCCAGCATTTCTCATGATGTACTCTGCATAGAAGTTAAATAAGCAGGGTGACAATATACAGCCTTGATGTACTCCTTTTCCTATTTGGAACCAGTCTGTTGTTCCATGTCCAGTTCTAACTGTTGCTTCCTGCCCTGCATACAGATTTCTCAAGAGGGAGGTCAGGTGGTCTGGTATTCCCATCTCTTTGAGAATTTTCTACAGTTTATTATGATCCCCACAGTCAAAGGCTTTGGCATAGTCAATTCAAGGGCTAGACAAATAGATTAGGAGGTTGCAGATGAAGACAATGGAACAGAACCCACGTTTAGTGGATCCCAAGTGCTCATTTTTCATTGCTAGGCAATAGCTCTTGGTCTGAACCATCTACAAATGCCCAATTCCCTTTGTGGTCTGTTCAAGGGTGACCAAGCAGCAGTCTATCACTGTGTAAAATGCAAGATTCCTTAGAGGAACCAAATATGCTTCATGGCCTAATATCCACCATGAACTAAGATAAATGAATGCTTTGATACACTGTGTAGACAGATTATAACTACTGAAAGTCAAAGAAGTTATTCAGTCATGTCTGACTCCTTGTGACCGCATGGACTGTAGCCTGCCAGGCTCCTTTGCCCAAGGAGCTTTCCAGACAAGTATAGTGGAGTGGGTAGCCATTCCCTTCTCTGGGAAACGTCCCAACCCAGGGATCATATCTGGGTATCCTACTCTGCAGGCAGATTCTTTACTGTCTGAATCACCAGGGAAAGCTCATAACTACTGAGGCCCTGAGCAAATAAAACTGAATATTCTTCTCCATATGATATGGAGAATGTAAGGCTACAAACCACCCTAAATACCCATCATCTCATGACCATGTTTTTAAGCCTATAATAGTCGAACACATAAAGAACATTTGTATAGCATGAGGAATATCACTGAGAGAAGTTGTATTCCTAGGACCAAGAATAAATGTTTGAGTAAAATGACTGAACTATGAAGTCAAATTAAAAAAAAAAATTGTCCACTTTTCTATGGACAACTCATGAGATTTAGAATGAGCTTTCTATTCTATTATTGCTCATGGTTATACTTCCATGGTTGGGTCCAATATGTCTAACACTGTTCTTTCTGACTGGCCACTTATATGACTGCCCTGTGGAGCAGAGACCAGAGGTATGTGTTTTGGTCTTTACTGGTGGTTTCATGTAGTCTGACTGACTTGTACAAGTCAAATGTTTCCATGTTCCTGTAAGAGTATTGAATGAATAAACTGAGCACACTAAGCTAGCCATTAATTTATATTGGGGAGCATCACATAATACGGTAAAAAAAAAAAAAAAACTAAACTAAAAAGTGATACTATGCAATGTGATTTAATGGAAGCTGACTTATGAGGAATTTCACTGTATAATTTACTCACTTACTAGTTTTGACACAACTATGGTTCTCCACTTCTTCTTCTCTGTTACACAGACTATATATTTCTCAAATAAACAGTTATCAGTTTCTCTTGGTGCTTGGGCTTGGAGGCCACATTTGTGGTTGGCTAACATTTTGCCAAAAGCTTTGTTAAAATAAAATGAACCATTCTCTAATCTGTGTGGAAGCTCTGGGAGTGGGAAGAAGGAGTCCTTTTACTGAGAGGAAAAAAAAAAAAAACCTAATTTTGCTTTGGTTTCAAGACAGTATTCAGTTCTTGTTTGACTGATGAACAATTCAAAGTACATAGCTCACTCTGATAGGGGTAATGTTTGGTTTTAGGGTACTGTGAACAGGAAATAACATTAATAATTCTTTGAATATATTATTTTATATGATTAAAGGTCACATGTATTTAAAGAACTTGTCTTTTTTCTGTTCAGTGTTTATTTATCAAGGCACATAACAATGGTTAAGAGATCTTCATCCAACCCTAAACCAGAGTAAAAGATGTTTTCTGAGGATAATCAGTTATTTGGGGGTGTCTACAGACTACCATTCAATGTGCCAATGAAACAGCTTCCTCCTCCTTGACATTACCTCCCTTTAGTGTTTATGGAGCATGCTCTTCGCATAGCTTGGGCTCGGGTACAGATAATTTTTAGCTAATTAGGCAGTATGCTGTTCCTTACAGAAGAATCACAACAAAATGCTCACGGATACCTGCCCCGGGACCTCTCAAAGGAAAGGCTGAATGGTATGGAGCAAAGATCACCAAAGTAGGAGGCAAAAGGGCAAAGGGATTTCCTAACTTTTCTCCCGGTCATGTGATCATGTGCGCGTCTCTTTTCCAGTAGACTGGTGATAATACACGTGGCCTGCTAACCTCATAGGGTGAAGTGTGACATAAATCACGAGTGTAGGGGACTTCCCTGGTAGTCCAGTGGCTAAGAATCTGCTTTCCAATGCAGGGGACGTGGGTTCGATCCCTGGTCTGAGAACCAATATCCCACATGCCATGGGGGCAGCTAAGCCCGCAAGCTGCAACTACTGGGCCCAAGCACTCCGGAGCCCATGCGCCACAACTAGAGAGAAGGCTGTGCTCAGCAACAAAAGATCTCACGTGAGGCAACTAAGACCAAACATAGCCAAATATATGTATATATACCTTTTTTAAGGAAGAATGTGGAAGTGTTTTGTGGGCCATACCATGCTGGGCACAAACCAGGTGCTACTGGTATGGGATTCCACAGAGGTTGGCCCTGACTGCCCTGAGTCTCCCCACTCCACTAACATCTGCACCTGCTCTCACCCCATCAGAGCAGCAGAGCCCTCTACTTGGCAGCCGGAAGACAGAGTCATGCTCAGAACTGGTGTTTTCCAATCAAATGGCTCATTCATCCCACCTCCTCCAGCTCCCATCTGCTGTGTGCAGACGCTGTCACCCCAGGGAGGTGACCCAGTTGCCTCACCACACACAGAGCGTTCCTCCCCAAGGACACACAACCAGGACACAGGCGTGTAGTTTTGCTCCCCCTTTCAGTAGAGCCTCACCCAACACAACTCACTGTCCTTGCTCTACACCCACGGTTTGCTCTTTCCCGCTGCCCAAGTCCGTGTTGCCCCTTAATCATGTTTGCATGTCCTGGAGGCCTCAGTATAATTTCTCTTTCATTATCAGTGTTCTTAGGATGTAACTTACTCACCATAACTCAGTATGAATTTAGCACTTCTGACAGCATTGTTTACAAATTAGAAATTGCTGTTGATAATGTTGAAAAAGGATTGAGTTAATTTTTTGGCCTTGCTTAACTCCCAGGGAGGCCCTAAAGGTGAGAAGAAACTGCAGACAAGATAGAAGGGGGATTCAGAAGAGATCTAAGAAAATGGAATCAAGGGCTAGAGAGAACAGACTTCTAGAAAGGGTTAAAACAATTGGCAGTATTGTGGCCTAAAGGCGAAATATGCAAAATGCTGGCCAGCTGTTTTCCATCTCCACCAAAGAAGGAAACAAGGAAATGTTTAAAAATGTAGCGAGAGGGATTTAGGTTAGATATAAAGAAGAATTTCTTAATAATGTGGGTTGTTAAATATTGCAGAGGTTTACAAAGGAAATTTGTGGAATTTCCTTCTGTGGGAATCTTTCCATATTAGGATAGATTCCACTTGTGTACAATGGTTTAAATAAAGTACTTCATAATTTTTCTAAAATGTCTACACTTTGAAAGTTGGGCAAATAGATCAGAGCTGTAGTGTCTCTCGCTCATAACTACCTCTATATCTTTAAACAACTTTTGGGGAGATCCCTTTAAAATATTGCATTCTATTCTGACTACAGGAACATAACGTCTTCTCACAAAATGGTAAGATGTTAATTAGAATTGGCCGACTGATTAAGAGAGCAAACTCTGGAGCCAGGCTCCCTGGCCTGGTATTAGAACCATGCCTCCATCACCTACCAGCTGTGAGCCTTAGGGAACTTGTTATACTTTTTTGTGCCTCAGTTTCTTAACCATAAAATGAGGATGGTGATGACACTTCCTCGGTAAAGTAGTTGTGAGGAATATGTAAGTTAATATCTATCAAGTCCTTAAAACAATGCCTGACATCAAATAAGTGCTATACAAATGCTGTATTAAACTCTCTTCTGTTTTCTGCAGTTGATTTTTCTGTTTTATTATTTTGGCCTTTTTCTTTTGTGCTTCCAGTTATATATTTTTTGTTATTCAACCACTTTAAGAATAAAGAATGAGGCTTTTTAAGTGACTGGTATAAGTTTCACCTGTTGGTGTGTGACTAGGTTTTTTTCCCCTATAACTACCGTGGCATCAGGTCTCATCACTTTACGGCGACCATAAGGGGAAAAAGTGCAAACAGGGATAGATTTTATTTTCTTGGGTTCCAAAATCACTGTTGATGGTAACTGCCGCCATGAAATTTAAAGATGCTTGCTCCTTGGAAGGAAAGCTATGACAAACCTAGACAGCATGTTAAAAAGCAGAGACAGCACTTTGCCAACAAAAGTCCCTATAGTCAAAGCTATGGTTTTCTCAGTAATCATGTATGGATGTGAGAGTTGGACCATAAAGAAGGCTGAGGGCCAAAGAATGGATGCTTTTGAACTGTGGTGCTGGAAAAGACTCTTGAGAGTCCCTTGGGCTGCAAGGAGATCCAACCAGTCAATCCTAAAGGAAATCAACCCTGAATATTCATTGGAAGGACTGATGCTGAAGCTGAAGCTCCAATACTTTGGCCACCTGATGCAAAGAGCTGACTCATGTGAAAAGACCCTGATGCTGGGAAAGATTGAGGGCAAGAGGAGAAGGGGATGACAGAGGGTGAGATGGTTGGATGGCATCACCAACTCAATGGACATGAATTTGAGCAAACTCCAGAAGATAGTGAAGGACACGGAAGTCTGGCATGCTGCAGTAAATGGGGTCGCAAAGAGTTGGACGAGACTTGGCAACTGAACAGTGACAATACCACCCGCTACTGTATTGAAACTTGACTGATAGTTTTATATATGTGGGGAAGCGCATGTCAAATAAAATGATTTGCTTACAGGTGAGTGATCTAGACATCAGCTGGATAGGTCACAGTTTCTCTAAAGCTAGAACAAAGAGATTTCAAACTTGTATACCACAACGTAAGCCTTAGCAGTCTAACCAGTTTAGGCTGCTTGACTTTCTTCTTCTGGCATGAGGAAGGAGAGATGAGAAGTACATTGGGCAGTGATTTGGTTCACAGACCTATTTGCTCTGCTTCTGTCTCCCACATTCTTCCTTATCTCCCGCCTTCAACCTGGGACCTCCAATGGGAAGACTGACTCCCACCTCCATCTCCATGCAGCCTGCAGTTAGTGGATTTGGATCTGCATTTTGCTGTGTTCTATTTCATATGTCAGTTACCTCATATACCCTTTCAGATTTTCAAAAATTTGTTAGTGTCTCTGATCTGATAATACCACCTCCATTCCCTATCCTCCATTCTACTATCTTCTTTGTTAACAAGATTAAGTTTTTTATGCTGCTGAAATGGCAACCCACTCCAGTGTTTTTGCCTGGGAAATCCCATGGGCGGAGGAGCCTGGTGTGCTACAGTCCATGGGGTCACAAAGAGTTGGACATGTCAATGACTAAACAAAAACAACTTGATGTCTTAAAATTACTATGATTTCCATCAAATCCTAAGACTCATGGGAAATTTGTTACCACTTCTGTCTTCCTGATCCACAGCTAACATCACAAGTATTACTGTTGGGATCACTGGAAATTGCCAGTTAATTATGTATCCCCTTTTCTTGATTCTCAAACAATTGAAAACCAAGATAATAGTCTTCCACCTTGAAAAAAAAACTACATTTAAACAGAAAAAATAAATGCATTATCCTTTCCAAAAAGGGAACTAAGACTGATAGATATTAGACTCTCCATGAAAAGTAAATGCAGAGAAAATAGTTGTGTTGGGCCTCAAAGAATTGCCTCTGAGATGAGAAGTATTGGTCAATTTCCCTCTTACAAGTTGAGATTGGAACATAGGGAGTAGAAAGATACAGATACCTTTAAAAATTATTTTATAGATGAAGTACCTGAAACTTTAGGGGGATTAAATGACTTGCTCAAGGTCATTTATAAATGATAAAACCAGACTCTAGCATTTCTTACTGGGAGCACTTTAATCCTCCTTCTGTACTATATTGCTTCTCTATGCTATGGAGATGTCAAATATCAAAACACTAAGTCTTCAAAGAGATATATTCAGAGAAATTAATAACATTTATTTAGAATGACACTTCTACACAGTCATTGTAATTCCCTAGCAAAAAAGAAAATTAATAGCTTAGAAATTTCAAAAATATACTGGAAACAAAAGGATCTTCAGACTCTCATAGGTCTACATTTTATTAAGCAGAGTTATTGCTTTTTTGATTTGAAAAGCTTTCTGATATATATTTTTTTAACATAGAAAATATTTTTATTTTCTGAATTTCTCATTTCAGTTTTTAGATTTCCCAGGAAATAGTTG
The DNA here is from genome assembly GCF_002263795.3 of Bos taurus. Classification (NCBI taxonomy): domain Eukaryota; kingdom Metazoa; phylum Chordata; class Mammalia; order Artiodactyla; family Bovidae; genus Bos; species Bos taurus. Next base: position 82,795,116 of record NC_037334.1, on the reverse strand, counting down.
ACTTCATGCCTACAACTGGCCTGTAGTAAATCACAAATGTCTGATTTCTTAGCATCAGAAAAAGCACAAAACTGAAAAGGCTCCCTCAGGAGAGGTATGTGTGAGTCTTCATGGGCCTGCAGATGGCTGGTTTTCAGCAGAAGTCCATTTTACATGGGGATGGCTCCTGACACAGCTCCTCTCACAAAATAGCTGTTGATAACATTTGGCCATTTTCATTAAGCATCTCATTTTTTCCTCTGCTCAGCTTGAAATCCATTCCTGAATTGCAATCCCTGGCAGGACAGCTGAAGCAGGAAAATATTAAGTTGCTGGCACACAAAAACTCCTTTCCTTTCCTTCATCCTGAAATTCCATTAAAGCATCTCTGGCCCTTTACTGACACTTTTTATAATAGGCATTTCCATGTTACTTGAGGATAAAGGACAACTAGCTGAAATAAAGCTTTCTGGTGTTTCCTCCTTGGTAGCATAAAAATTATAAAGTCAAAGAGAATGTGCTATACAGGTCATTCAGCCAAAACAACACACTTGTGACCTGACTGAATAGTTCAGAAACAGTGTATCTTCCTTCATTCCAGTATTTATGGGGCACCTACAATGTGTTATTAAGTATGCTTAGAATTGCTGTATGAAGATGAGCAGAGCAGAGACCCTACCTTTAAGGAGCTCCTGGTCTAGCAAGCGTGCAGGCTAAGTCGCTTTAGTTGTGTCTGACTCTTTGCAACCCTATGGATTGCAGCCCGCAGGCTCCTCTGTGCATGGGATTCTCCAGGCAAGAATACTGGAGTGGGTTGCTATGTTCTCCTCCTGGGGATCTTCCCGAAAGGAACCGAACCCACGTTTCTTACGTCTCCCGCGTTGGCAGGCAGGTTCTTTACCACTAGTGCCACCTGGGTCTAGTGAGGGAGGCAGAAAAATGAATGATTTCAATGTTCTGTGATAGGATGTGATTTAGCTGAGCATATGAACCAGTCTGGGAGAGAACAGCAGCTTATCTACATGGTACAAAGAGTAGGGGAGACGCAGGAGATGATCTTTGAGTGAACCTAAAAAACAAAGATCTTCCAGAAAGACAAGGTAAGAAAGAGCCATCTAGGCAGAGGAGAGAGAGAATCTTTAGGTGGGGAGGTATGAAGGAGGAATGTGTGCTCAGACATAAGCTGGAGCAGAGTTTGGGGTGAAGGGAGAAGTGGGGTGATGAGAGATGGGACCAGAGAAAGACACGAGGCATTATCGATGTGAGAAGGACTTTGAACTTCATCCTCTAGACTTGTTTTCCCTAACGTGTCTGAGTGCCTCATATCTGTTTGTATACTGGATTGCTGGTGGCACACGAGAGAAGTGGACTTGCATATGCATTTATCGCAGATCATTTTTGCTAACTGAGTAGAATTGCATCCTGCCTGGATTACACAAAGATGGAAAAGTTTCCTCATGTTCCATGGACATATGCTTTCCTTGGCCCAACTTGACATTTCTCTGGGCTTCTTAGCAACCTGCCCCCCTGTTCTGTCATCTCACGGTCACCTCAATTCAGTTTTCTGTGTGATAGATGTCACTGCCACAGTATTCGGAGAAGGCGATGGCACCCCACTCCAGTACTCTTGCCTGGAAAATCCCATGGATGGAGGAGCCTGGTGGGCTGCAGTCCATGGGATCTCTAAGGGTCGGACACGACTGAGCGACTTCATTTTCACTTTTCACTTTCATGCATTGGAGAAGGAAATGGCAACCCACTCCAGTGTTCTTGCCTGGAGAATCCCAGGGACAGAGGAGCCTGGTAGGAGGCCGTCTATGGGGTCGCACAGAGTCGGACAGGACTGAAGCAACTTAGCAGCAGCAGCAGCAGCAGCAGCCATAGTATTAGTCCTGGTGAACTGATAAGGCAGAACACATGCGTGTTGCCTTAAATTTGACAACACATCTGTGAGAACAACCAGTTAATGATTAAGTGATAAAGGACTAATCAGGGAATGATTGAGAATGTGTGACACATTTGTGTTTTAGGGACTTAATTCTGGAGGAGGGATCACTCAGATACATTATGATCAGAGTTTTATCCAAATAGTGAGGATGAAGGGCAAGGTGTATACATATGTATAAAATGAATAATTTGAGAAGGCAGAACAGCACTGGGATTGAGACCGTATGTTCTGGCATTACTCAGCTTGGGCCTGAGACCTTACTCCTTTAGTTACCTGTTGCGAGATGTTATATGGGCTTCCTAGGTGATGTTAGTGATAAAGAACCCGCCTGCCAATGCAGGAGACGTAAGAGACACAGGTCCCATCCCTGGGTCAGGAAGATCCCCTAGAGAAGGGCATGGTGACACTCCAGTCTTCTTGCCTGAAGAATCCCATGGACAGAGGAGCCTGGTGAGCTAGGATGGTTCAGAGTCGCAAAGAGTCAGACACAACTGAAGCGACTTAGCACACGTGCACGTGATGTTATGTAATATCTTTGTACCTCAGTTTCCTCACCGATACAATGCGGATTATGACAGTACTTGCTTCTTAGAGTCATTGTGAAGGTTAAATAAAATAATACATATGAAGTGATTAGAATAGTATCTGGAACAACACAAGCACTAAATAAGCATCAGTATTATTATACAAGAAAGTATGACTTTACCAGGAAGAGAAAGCTGGTGGGATATAGGAAAATATAGGATAAAGAGAAATGAAAAAAGAAGGATAACTTGAACAACTGGATTATTGGTTGATTGCATGATAAATGAGAGAAGAATCAAGAAGGAGGTAAGAATTTGGGGAAGGTCATGAAAGAATTTCAGTGTCTCTGGTGCTGAGTTTGAGGAAGACATGATATATTTATATATTGAGATGACAAGCAGTCAGTTAGATATATATGAGTTGGGGGTTCATGTAAAAGATTGGGCTAAGGGTATAGATTTAGGGAACCATGAGCCTATACATGAGCTTTGGGACCATGAGTGTAGAGGAGGTTGCCAACAAGAGAATGAGGAAAAAAGAGGAATTTATCTTTCAGACAATTACTGAAAAGATTCAGATAACTTTCTCCTTTTGCCTCTTTTAAATTAATACTGTGTTGCTTTTCTGATAATGCAAGTAATACACACTTTCTGTACAAAATTCTAAATATTTTCTTAATGTTCCTTTCTGAGAAGAAAATTTTATGAGATCTTTCACTAACAGCCTTTGCTCTGAGAAGAAAATGTTCTTGAGTCATCCCGCATTGGGGCTTCGAATACAAGACAAATGCAAAATACCTCCTGCTCTGTTGTCTTCAGTGAAGGCCAAACAAAAGTAATCAGCTTGAATCCACCCCTCATTAGATGAAAGCCCAGCTGTGTTCCTGTCCAGACAGGGAGCTGAGAGCCAAGCAGCAGGGGGATGCACCGCGTACTCTCTGATGGGGGAAGAATACTGGGGCCTTTGTGCTGCTGACACTCTGGCAGGGCAGGCTGGTATTAGAGAAGAAAGCCTATGATTACTTCAAGTACAGACATTTTCCCTTTAGTGGCTTGACTGTGAAGCCTGGAAGTTCAACTGCTAAGTGACCACCATGGCACCATCAGGGCTCCGCTCTGCCTATCCCACCTCAGACACAGCAGCCCAGCCCAGGTGGGGAAGAGCGGAGCTTCACACCCTCCTCACTGGCCAGGAGCACTGAGGCCTGGGACCTGCAGTCACTTCTGAAGGAAGACAATCCTGGAAGGCTTTCTACAGTCATCTGTTTCTGTGTCCTGGCCTATCTCCCTCTGCCTTCTCCAGCCCCTGTTTGGATCTGGAAGTGTTGCAGGAAGGGGAACCCCTTCCAGGGCCCGAAACTGGGCCCTTGTCTAACACTCGGAAATGAATTGTCCGAGGAGACACATGCACTGACAAAGCAAGAGATTTTATTGGGAAAGGGCACCCTGGTGGAGAGCAGCAGGGTAAGGGAACCCAGGAGAACAGCTCTGCTGTGTGGGATTAGTTTCTGGGTTGTCTTTATTCTAACTCAGAGTCCTTCCTGGTGGTGCACGCCTTGTTCAGCCAACTTGGATGCCAGAGAGGATTCTGGGAGGTATTCAGACATGTGGTGTCTCCTTTTGACCTTTCCTGAACTCTTCCAGTTGGTGGCGGCTTATTAGTTTCATGTTCCTTACCAGGACCTCCTGTCATAAAACAATTCATGCAAATGGTTGCTATGGTGCCTGGCCAGGGTGGGCGGTTTCAGTCAGTATGCTTCCCCTAATAGAAGGAGTCTGGAGGTGGATCAACCAACAGGCAGACTCAGTGTGGGTCCAGGGCATTAAAAAAAAAAAAAAAAAAACTGAGCCACCAAATCCACACCAGTAAGAGAAGTCAAGCTCCAATGAACTCAGCCATGTTCTGCCATCGAAACATCCAGAAAGAAGCGATTTAACTTCAGCATTCTTGCAAGCTGTGTTTCACTCTTTAGGTATTGTTCTAAATTGCCAGTGGGGAGGGTCTCATAATATTTTCAATGCAAAGAGCCTCTAAAGATGTTCATCTGACCCTGAATCAGTACTACAGGGTGGTACGTGGGGAGCTGGAAATCTCTATTCCTCTTATTTCTAAAGCTGTGTCCTTTTCCCTTGCATGTGAAGAGAAGGAAAGGACCTGCTGGTCTCTTTCCAAACCCTTGGTTGTTCTTTTATACATCTGGTTGACCTCCTCTGCTGAGCCAAGGGATAGAGGTCTATGACCTGCTTCTTTTGACGTCTTATCCCCCGCTGCCTGCCTTCCATCCAATGTTCGGTTTAGCCACTTATCTTCTGTAACTGCTTTTGTGCTGCTCTGCCAATGCTCACAGACCAAGCATTTCGTGGAACTGTATGTTGACAACTTCTCAATACTATGTGAAGTTACCCTGTATTCTTTGGAGTGTGGTTTGTCCCATTGTTGTTTACCCCTTCAGAAGGTGACTGTTTATCACAAATCATACCAGGCACAGCCAGTTTGTTGTGAAATCTCTTCTTGAACTTCCTGAAAATCTACATGAGTGTAAAGTTGAAACAAACAAGAACCATGGCCAGCCTGAAAATGACTGCAAAATCCTCAAAGATTCTGGCCCTGGGCCAGAATTTATTATATAGGAAACCTCAAATTTCCCCATCCACTGTTTTCCCTTGCCTTTCCTGGGTTTCAGATTTCAGGACCATTATAATGTCACCACATGGAGCTCATGGCAGTTTAGTTAGAAGAAGCTACTTAAATCCTGCCAATTTCACCTTACACTTACTATCCTCAGTCTTAGATCCTCCTCTTCCCACCCTTCCCTTTCTCCTTCCTATTTTTCCTATAATCCCTCCCCTACCAGCACATTCCCCTTAGGGAGACCAAGAAGGAAAAAAACAACAGCAGATACTGACCTCTAAGAAACAAAGTCATAGAGTTTTCTTAATCATCGACATTGAAGGAAAAAGGGAAATCAACAGAACACCTCCTCCATCCCTTTAAATCCTCCCTTACTACTGGGATTGGACTGATTTCCAACTGAAAAGGCTTCAGAGGATACTAAGAAACTCTGTGAACAAGAGTAGGAGAATTCTGATAGATTAAGAACAAATGTTAACAGTCAATCTGTTCCAAGATTGTTCTGCTCTCTTTCTCCAGGAGAATTTCAGTTGAGCTGCCTTTAAAAGACACAATTGGATGTGTAACATTTCTGACCCTTGGCCTCGGATTTGGGGTGTTTTTTCGGTGGGGGAGCAGTACTAAGGCTTTTATAGTCACTTTCCAGAATGAGACTCTTCGTTAACCAGAAAGGGGTGCCTTCTGCAGCTAACATGGGAAAACTAATCTTTGGAAAGCAAATACTTTGGAAAGAAAAGCTTTAATACATGTAATTAATTCATGTTGTTTGTCATAATCTAAGAGGGAGCTGACTGACTATTCTGTGTGTGTGTGTGTGTGTGTGTGTGTATGTGTCTATAAGAGAAGGATTAAGTAGAATGTAGCCCCCTCCCCTCCTTTTTAAAATTTGTATTACAGGAAGAATTGTTTTACTCCCAGAAAAGATTAAATTGGGAAACACTTCTTTTGACACATTGCTCATAATTAAAGCAAGTCTTCATTTTCTCTGTTTCCTTTAAGTAAAAACTTGTGGCTTTATTTAACCTTCCATCAATTAACTTTCTTAAAATAACCTTGAGCCCCGTAAACACACTTAATGCTTTATTGACAGAGAAAAGAGAAGCAGTATTCGTCCCTCCACTGCAGGAATCCAGCATTATTGCAGCTCCAAAGTGTGCTGCCCTGTGTGCACGGCCTCCACTTTCCTGCTCTCACTGACAGAGGCTTTGACTTTGAACTTTTCTTCCATGTTTCACCAATGCCCACAGCCATGTAATTCTATTAAAACCACACTGTTAGAAATGTTTGCAACAGAACAGTCTTCACTCAACAAATAGGTCTTGAACTCCTTCATGCTATGAAATGAGGGCACAGTAGTGAGCAAAATAAACATGATTGTTTCTTTCATGGGGCTTATAAACTGGTGGGGAAGAGAAATTAACCAAGTAATCCATATAATGATGAAGAGAAAAAAAAAATTACAAAGAAAAATATCAAGTTCTATGAGAGTGCCTCTTTGGGGGTCCTGATCAATCTATCTATTTTCCTATCTATCAGTATCTCTATATATTTACAGGTAATGATATACTGGGGGAAGTTTGTCAGATCAGAACAGTCCTTCCTGAAGAAATGTGTGAACTAAGATCCAAAGGATGATTATTATGTTCATATAATGGGATGCAATGTAGAAGCTAAAAATAAAACAGCAATAGTAACAGGTATCAGAATGGATGGCACTCTAAATATATTGCTTAGGGGAAAAAAATCTCCTTGAATGTGACTGGGTCAGATCTAATCAGATGATCCCTAGTAATAGCTGTTCTAGAAGACAGAGAAACAAATCAGATAGATTTTCCTGGTGGCTTTGAAAACACACACTATGGCTTTGAAGAGGCCATGTGTCAGACAAGTATAGGTGGCCTCTGAAAGATAAACATGATCCCTGACCACAAGCCAGCAAGGAAACAGGGACTTTACAATCGCAAAGAACTGAATTCTGCCAACAACTGGTGAGCTTGGGAGAGGACCCTGAGCCTCAGATGAGCTCACAGACCCAAGTGACTCTTGATTTCAGCCTTGTAAGGCCCTGAACAGAGCATCCTGTCACATTGTACCAAAATTCCTGACCCACAGAAACTGAGATGATAATTTTGTGTTGTATTAAGACAAGTTTGTAGTGATTTGTTACACAGCCATAGAAAACAAGTACAACTACAGAAATAAATGTTAAGCAAATGCACAAGCTCACATGTTGAGGGGCAGGAAGGAGCATAGAGGCAAGACGGCCTCACAGAGTAGAAGGAGACATTGAGGTCTTCAGGGCTGACATGAATTGCCCGGCCACGAACATCCAGGTAGTGACATGGCCTCACCAGCATCCAGGAAGAAGACTGCGGACAGAGTAACGTGTGAGCAAGATGCTGTAGAGGGGAAAAGAAGAATAAAGTAATGATTCTAGATTATTCTACACTGTGGGTGTGTTAGTTGCTCAGTCATTCTGACCCTTTGAGACCCCATGGGCTATAGCCCACCAGGCTCCTCTGTCCATGGAATTCTTCAGGCAAGAATACTGGAGTGGGTAGCCGTTCCTTTCTCCAGGGGGTCTTCCCAACCCAGGGATCAAACCCAGGTCTCCCACATTGTGTGCAGACGTTTTATGCTACCCAGGAAGCTTGTTATTCTACAGTAGTGTCCAAATTAAAATGCAAAGAGTAAGTAGAGTGGTAAAGCAGATCTAGTTTCCAGCACCACATCGTCACTTAGTTGTATGGTTTTAGATCATTTGTTTCACCTTTATATGGTTTTGTTTCTTCATCTCTAAAATAAAGCTGTGTGTATCTCCTGAGAAACCTGTATGCAGGTCAAGATGCAACAGTTAGAACTGTACATGGAACAACAGACTGGTTCAAAATTGGGAAAGGAATACATCAAAGCTATATATTGTCACCCTGCTTATTTAACATATGCAGAGTACAACATGCAAAATGCCAGGCTGGATGAAGCACAAGCTGGAATCAAGATCGTGGGGAGAAATATCAACAACCTTAGGTATGACCACTCTAATTGCAGAAAGCAAAGAGGAACTAAAGAGCCTCTTGATGAGGGTGAAAGAGGAGAGTGAAAAAGCTGACTTAGAACTCAACATCCAAAAATGTAAGATCATGGTATCTGGTCCCATCACTTCACAGCTAATGCTGTGCTGGGCTAAGTCACTTCAGTCGTTTCCAACTCTGTGTGACCCTATAGAATGTAGCCCATCAGGTCCTCTGTCCATGGGATTCTCCAGGCAAGAATACTGGAGTGGGTTGCCCTCCTCCAAGGGAACTTCCCAACTCAGGGATCAAACCCCTTATCTTAGGTCTCCTGCATTGGCAGGCAGATTCTTTACCACTAGCGCCACCTGGGAAGCCCTCATGACTAATAGACAGGGGGAAAAGTGGAAACAGATTCTAAAATCTGTCACACATTTTCTTTTCTCAGGCTCTAAAATCAGTGTGGATGGTGACTGCAGCCACAAAATTAAAAGATGTTTGCTCCTTGGAAGAAAGGCTATGACAAACCTAGACAGTATATTAAAAAAGCAGAGACATTTTTCCAGTAGTCATGTACAGATGTGGGAATTGGCCATAATGAAAGCTGAGCACTGAAGAATGGCTGCTTTCAATTTGTGGTGCTGGAGAAGACTCTTGAGAGTCCCTTGGACAGTAAGGAGATCAAACCAGTCAGTCCTAAAGGAAATCAATCCTGAATATTCATTGGAAGGACTGATGCTGAAGCTGAAACTCCAATACTCTGGCCACTGGATGCGAAGAGCCCACTCATTGGAAAAGACCCTGATGCTGGAAAGATTGAGGGCAGAAGGAGAAGGGGGCAACAGAGGATGAGATGTTTGGATGGCATCACTGACTCAATGGACATGAGATTGAACAAACTCTGGGAGACAGTGAAGGACAGGGAAGCCTGGCATGCTGCAGTCCATGGGTTGCAAAGAGTCTGACATGACTTACCAACTACACAACAAGAGCGAACTAAAGCCAACCAGTGTGCTTGTACGGGCTCCACGGCTGGCACTAGTGGTCAAGAATCCACCCACCAGTGCAGGAGACACAGGAGTCACAGGAGATGCTGTTTCGATCCCTGGGTTGGGAAGATCCCCTGAAGGAGGGCACGGCAACTCACTCCAATATTCTTGTCTGGAAAATTCCATGGGCAGAGGAGTCTGGCAGGCTACAATTCATGGGGCCGCAAAGAGTCGGACATGACTGAGCATTCCATTCCAGTTCAGCCCAATATACTTATAATTATTGTAAAGTTTAAATGGAATAATACACATGGAGTGTTTAAAAGAGCCTGACACAAAGTGTTTGTTATTGTTACCTGTTAATATCACTATTACCACCAATGTCCTCATCATTATCACCATTACTATTATTTATTTTTATAATCTAAATTATCCTTAAGAACAAAGCTTAACCTTAAGCATATCCTAAGAAAGTGGGATGTCGTGTATGACTAAACACTCCCATTGCTTTATTAATGCCCTGTGAATGGGTTAAGCATTTTGGACAAAATTCACTAATGTTTTTAACCGACCAGAGATTACATATAATCATTCAGATAAGTCAACCAGCAATCCTCAATTTTACCTTCTGACCATGACCTTGTGTACTTCCGGCTCACCCATTATATTTGTCAGGCTTCTTCAGAGAACCTAGGTGGATAGATAGATACGGGAGAGAGAAAGAGAGAGAGAGAGAGAGAGAGAGAGAGAGAGAGAGAAAGATTGACTTTAAGGAACTGGCTAATGTAATTACAGAGAAATGGTAAGTCCAAAATCTTCAGGGCAGGCCGGCAGATTTGAGACCCAGGGCAGAACTGATGTTGCAATTAAGTCCAAAGGCCTCCAGCTGCTTGGATGAGGCCCAGCCACCTTACGGAAGGCAATTTCCTTTACTCAAAGTACACCAATTTAAATGTTAATCTCATCCAAAAACACTCTGACAGAAACATCTAGAATAATATTTGACCAACTATCTGGGCCTTATCGGCCAGTCAAATAGACACATAAAATTAACCATCAAATCTACTCTGTCCGCCCACTCTATGTTTTGACCTTGTCAAGAAGTCCAATCCATTGATCCTACTTTTTTCAAACTCTCATCATCTCTCTTTTGTCCATCCTTCTCTCCTTGCTCAGATTAATCACTCACTGAAAAATCCTGAGCTCCTTTATGTCTTTCGTTCTTTAAATTCCAGAATCTACCTACTTTGTGCTAGATCAATACATTCTATTGACTTTCCATCAGCAACACTGAATGAAAAAAATATAGTGAAACAATTTCTTTAAGATTTCTGTGGGAAAATAATTTTGAACCAAGAAAGCAGACTAATATTAAGGCCTAAAAAGAGTCATGAAGTTTACCACTCAGAGTTTCTCAGAAAGAATTTGTAGAGGATAGGTTACAGGAAAAAAGAATAAAATATATAAGGAAAAGCTATGAATTAAAAAATAATAATAATTGAGCAAAGAAAACTGTAAAACTTATAGTTAAGTCTAAACAGTATTTGATTGCTTTAAAAAGAATAATTGGCAATTAAAATTCTAGATATTCTCAAGAAAGAAGTCAGAAGAAGAAAGGAAATATGGTGGGGATTTGTGTGTTTGTATAGATTATACCTGTCAGTTCACTCTAGCTGTTGTTCAGCAAACATGCTTCTAAATAGTAGCCTTTATCTATTTTAAAGACCCCTGGAAACATAGTAACTGAAATGGAGAAATTTAAAGCAATTATGTTTAGATAATTCAAGTCAAAACAAACCTCCAAATCTTTACATATATTTTTTGAATACCTCAAATCAAAGGCAAGTTTGGATTTCTCTTTACTTTCTTTTAATTATCTCCACAGAATTTCCTCAGTTTCCCACATCATTTGGCAAAGACAAAAGACTTAACATTTTAAGCATGTTTATAACAAGATGCTATGGCTTTGGTTCAAATTTAACTTTACCCTCTGGCCCGCATTGCTTTGCATTTTAATCGTCACCCAGTACACCCTTGCCAATTTAATTTCAAATTATTTTTAATTGAGACTGAATACTACAAATTTGGGGTGTAGTGAATATAATTTATGAGGACCAGCTGGAGAGCCAAAACTTTGATCAGATTGTCAATGTTAAACGGGATACTTAGATGTAAATGACTAATAGCCTAATTTGACCCATCTAATTGATTGTTTTTCACAGAATTACCTCCACTTCTTGAAGTTCTGAGACTCATCCATCATTTCCAGAAAAGAAGAAAAATGTGGTAAGTAGCACTTATTTTCTTTGCGTAATATGATTTCTATTATTAATTGTAAAGGCTCAATTTCTGACCTTCCTATTACATAATTAGTTTTATCAACTAATTATTGATGTGTTTTTATAATATCTAAAAGCAGTTTTTAAAGTTGTGTTTAAATTGTGTTAGGTCTTGTCATGAGATTTATCAAATGAGTGTTAGAAAATGACAGGAAAATAGTTGATTAGCTTAGCGTCCAAAGTACAACTTTCTAAACCCCATGGTTGAATCCAGAGGTCAAAGATGACAATGTCTCGGGTTTTCAGATTGGATGGGTACTGAAAAGAAGAGCAGTGCTTTTGTGAGTATTCGGCCAGTCTACAACTGCGGCCTCAGACTTCATCACTGAAATGAGAGTCCCGGGAACATTTTGGCCTCAGGCAGGACAGGAGAGAAGAGAGAGACGATGCGTACTCCCTCCACCTCTGCTCACCCCTGTGTTCATGCCCTTGTTTCTGCTGAGAACTTGCTCTTTATGACAGCTGCTCACACTTGAATCTTGAAGACTAAAGCTAAAGGATTCCATTGGGCATTCCAGAATAGATCATTATTTGCCTTTATGTCCTATAAAAAAGTCCCTTTCAGCAAAATAGCTCTTGCTGAAGATCAGGCTATTGTATATGGTTGTGAAAAAACATTTTGACCTCGGAGTCAAAATCCTAGGTATTAGTCTCAGACCTTTTATGGCTAAACTAATCCCTGAGCTACGTTTTTAAAAGTCTAGACAGGCAACAGAAATTTTTAATGCTGCACATGTACTTTATGGGTACTAGAAGGAGACGGCCCCAAACCCCCCTTTCCTCTAGCTTTTTAAATATTAATGAAAACAGCTTGAATTAAATTATTTACTTGACATTACTTTATTCATTCTCATAGGCCTGATTATCTCCTCTATTACCCTTCTCAGCTTCCTTTGCTTGGTGCTCTCACCTGTCTGCACAGAGCGGCCTATTTCTATTCCTGGGCCCAAAAAACTTAATCATAGCCAAGAAAATCACCTGCTTTCATTCATTAGATGTCCTATAATTTAAAGTATTGTAAAATGAGGAAAGCTAAACTCATGTTCTATTGTAATTAAAAGAAAAAATAAAAAGCTAATGGAGGGACTTCCTTAGTGGTTCAGTGGCTAAGACTCTATGATCCCAGTGCATGGGGCCCAGGTTCGATCCCTGGTCATGGAAATAGATCCCATGTGCCATAATTAAAAGTTCATATGCCACAGTTCAAGATCCTGTGTGCCACAATGATGATCAGTGATCTTACAGGCTGCAACTAAGACCTGGCACAGACCAACAAATAAATACAAATAAAGATTTAAAAAAGATCTAAGGGAAATATTTTGATTTTGAATGTTTTCAGTTACTATACTAATATAGTATCTCTCTAAAGTTGACCATTAGTATCCAGGGGAAAATAATTATTGTTATTAGGTAAGAAGCTCAACATAGGATCATAAACATGGTTATAATGTTAGATCATCGTATTCTGATTAATATATTTTGACAACTAGACTCTAAGTCCCTGTAGTGGCAGTTTCATCCCAGCATGAACCAACCATAGTTTGAGAAATGATGACATATGAACCATCATAGAAGATTTTGAAAACATAGAAAATCTTCTTTTGTGATACTAAAGGGCAAGAAGTGACAAACTGTTTTTTTTTTTTTTTTAAATTACAATAAATAAACTCAAATGGCAGGTAGAATAAGACCACATTTTTAAAGTTCGGTTGATATGTATGTAATAGTGGGGTCTCTCTCTTTTCCTTTTTTAATACAGAATGCTTTACAAGTTTGCATGCCATCCTTGCACAGTGGCCATGCTTGTCTTCTTTGTTTCATTCCAATTTTATTATCTGTGCTGCCAAAGTGAGTAGAGTGGGACCTTCATTTCAACTCAGTGCCAGGCATAGAATAGGCCATCAGTACATGCATTCCGAATGGATGAAGATGGTTGATACACTGATCCTTGGCATAAGGTGTTGTATATTCTCATCTCCCTATATAATGTAAGTGAACTAGCGCTTCTCTTGATTTTAGTTTTATTTTTGGCCACAATATGTTATAAGTAAACTGATCCATTTTTCCAAAAAAAAAAAAAAAAGAAGTCTGAATCACAAGATATATAATGGAATGAAAAGACTTGTACCCATTTCCATCCTTATTGAAGGAGGAGGGTGGAGGGTTCAAATGCAGAACCAGTGCTGGCTCACAGCAGACATCCAGGGACACCTTTATTTTCCCTTCACCACCTCTATTTTCTCCTCCCTCTTGTGTGACAAGCCTAATGATTGAGGACATTTCTACCTATTGAATATAAAAAGAAGCTAATCGTTTTGGGATCAAAATATCTTTAAAATGGCAAGGTGAGCACATGTGAGCTTTGCTAGGTCAGTCCACAGGTCAGCCAGCAAACAGTGGCCACAGATTGATAGCCAGGTGAGAAATGCAGGTCAGAAGGGACAATTTAGAGAACAAGGGCAGTTAGTTAAGGGCTTTTGCTATAACCAGTAAAAGGATGGGGTGGGTGGTAAACAGATTTGAGGCCAGCCTTGTCTGGGATTGTGGAAATAGGCAAGACAGTCATGTTTAGGGGAAATTTCATTTGGCATCTGGCCACGGTTACTTGGGGCTCCATCATGCTAGGCTTTTCAATCAGAGTAACTTTCCAGCAGCATTTAATATCTGTAAAGCAATCATAACTGCTTGTCAGTAGATGCACACAAGAGGAAGAAGGAGGGCAAGCTACTTAAGGAGCTAACAAAGGCTCCTGTCATTTTACTTCCCTCAGAGTTTGAGTCTGCAGGTTTCTACCTGTTTACTTTTATGATAACATATTGAAAAATAGCAGAAGTTCTTGATAAAATGAACAGTTTGAATGTAATACTGACTTTATTTGAATACTTATCTTCAACCAGATAGCTCCCTTTGGTGATCTTTCCTCTGAGTGAAGCAGTTGACAGCTAAGGAGCGCTGCTAGTTTCAACATGTTTACCTGTTCACTTCTGTCTGAGATTGCGGTTTGCCCTGACACAATGAACAAATATACAGAGGTTCAGAGACTAAGAGATTTTCTTGGGAAGAGACATGTATTGTTATTGTTCAGTCTCTTAGGTCATGTCCGACTTTTGCGACCCCATGGACTGCAGGATGACAGGCTTCCCTGTCCTTCACTATCTCCTGGAGTTTGCTCAAACTCACATCCATTGAGTCGGTGATGCCATCCAAACATCTCATCCTCTGTTGCCTCCTTCTCCTCCTACCCTTGGACTGCAGGGAGATAGAACCAGTCAATCCTAAAGGGAATCAACCCTGAATATTTGTTGGAAGGACTGATGCTAAAACTGAAGCGGCAATACTTTGCCCACCTGATAGGAAGAGCTGACTCATTGGAAAAGACCCTGATGCTGGGAAAGACTGAGCGCAAGAGACAAGTGCGAAAACTACTATTTATTTTTAAAGGGCAGGTTGAGGTTGTGTGTCTTTTGTGTTTGGTGAGACGCGTCAATCCAGTATGCAGAAGAAACATGATTCTGTAGAATTAGTATTTCACAAAGAGAATGAAAACACTGTCATTTCACAGTTTGGCACTGTGATAATTAAAAGTTCTTTATATAAGTAAATGAGTTTTTCTTTAAAAACTGAAATTATCCTGAGAATGACTTTTGTATCTTTTTGGTTATACATTTACAAGTATAATGTGTAGAATTACCATCTATTTCGCTCTAGTGGGACTCAAGTCTTTTAGAGACCTCTGCATACTGATTTTCCCTGCCCTGTTTTCTCTTATTTATCAAGACACTGGCTTCTTAATTAATCTGCCTTTTTCTCCTGTACATCTTAGAGTGAGATTCTTAAAGGAAGATCCAAGCACGTCGTGCATTTGAATAATCTGCACAATTTTTTCAATGCAGATTCCTGGGCCATAGTCCACCTTTTCCAAATCAATTTTTCTGAGCTTGAGGCCCATGATTTTGCATTTTTAATAAAGTCATCAAGCAATACACACAAGAATTTCCAGATTCTTTCAAAATGGGAAAACGTATCTTCCAGGGAGTGGAAGCTTTAATGTAAAAGTGGGGCATGGCCAGGGAACTTAAAGCTTTTATGCCAAGGGAACACAATCACACTTCAAGAAGAAGTTTTATAAACTTACACATTAAAAATGCACATTTCCAATAGTATTTTGTGGATACTTATCATACTGGCAATTTACTGGCAGGCTTCCTAGGTGGCTCAGTGAGTACAGAATCTGCCTGCAATGCAAGAGACTGGAGTTCGATCACTGGGTCTGGAAAATCCCCTGGAGAAGAGCATGGCAGCCCACTCCAGTATTTTTGGCTGGAGAATCCCATGGACAGAGGAGCCTGGTGGGCTACAGTCAATGGGGTCACAAAGAGTTGGGCAAGACTGAAACGACTGAGCACACGCACAATTTACTGGCAGGATTAATTGAACTGGAATAGATGCTTAATGTAGGAATACATACTTCTCCTTATGGGAAGTTTAAAAGTGATATAACATGACTTTATTGCTTTAGTGGCCACAGAGACCCGCATTCCTGTGGATGAGCATCACAGGAGGATTTTCTGTCCCACTGCACCATGGAAAAGCAGGAGTTGGCAACATCCTGACTCTATGACTGTTACACACACAGTTACTTGTATGTGACAAGTAGCAGAACTTGATGATAACACCTCAGTTGCTTGATATGGCAGTTTCTCAACTTTAGCTAGTGACCTAATATATTACCAAGTAAGTCTTTCAAAAATGTCTACCAAAGCAGAAAATTTTGAAATAGGTCATGCAGAGACACCTATCAACACTGAGATGGACTACAGCTTGCCTCCCCTGTGCTTATGGCAAGAGCAATCCTTCTAGCACTGTCTTCATATTCTGATCACTCAGAACTTCCTAAAAAAACCCATAACTGAGCCTCATTACATAGTGGGGGAAGAATCAGAAGACCTGGAAAGGGATATCTTCAGTACTGAAAGGCTGAAGAGAGGTATATTTTGGAGAAAAATGGGCCTACATAAAATGTCCAACAGCCAAACCACAACATTTAGCACATTCTGTTAGTGAAGACTGTAGAATCGGAACACTGATAGTGAAAGTATAAACTCTCAACATTGGAGACAATGAGAAGGGAACCATCATCGGACCTGACATTTCAATACTTTCCTAGAAGTACAAGGATGATTGGGATTGGTTGATTTGGAGGAGAGGATGCTGAAGCCTGAAAGGGGAGGGGAGAGCTACAGGACAGATGGAAAACCGTTAGTTTTGCACAGCACTGGAGAATGTGGTTCGTAGGATCACAGGGACAGGGGAGAGTAGGGGTGAAGCAGGGACACAGAATGGGGGGTTAACTAAAGTACAGAATATTGACCACCCTGCCATAGCCTTTGCTTCCCCTGCACACAGAGGTCCTAGAAGCCAGGCAGCACTCCTTAAACAAACAAACCAAGGAAAAATGGGGAAGATACTTTCTCATTGTACTGAATGAACAATCTAAGGAGAACCAAGACAGCCAGGACAGGCCCTGGGGCAAATGCCCCTGTTCTGTCATTTTAAAGTCCCCAGTGTGAAGGCTGGCCAGTTGACAAGCCCCACTACCACCAGAGAGCTCACAGACTGACTTCTGTGGCCTCGTGCTTAACTCTAATTGAAAAACAAGGGACACTGAATATGAGAAAAGCTTGCAACAACAAAAAAAAGAGAAAGATCAAGATTAACAAACAGGAAAAAATAAATGATCCTAGAGGAGATAGTTCGGAGAAGGCAATGGCACCCCACTCCAGTACTCTTGCCTGGAAAATCCCGGGGGTGGAGGAGCCTGGTAGGCTGCAGTCCACGGGGTTGCTAAGAGTCAGACACGACTAAGTGACTTCTCTTTCGCTTTTCACTTTCATGCATTGGAGAAGCAAATGGCAACCCACTCCAGTGTTCTTGCCTGGAGAATCCCAGGGACGGGGGAGCCTGGTGGGCTGCCGTCTATGGGGTCGCACAGAGTCGGACACGACTGAAGCGACTTAGCAGCAGCAGCAGCAGAGGAGATAGTTAATTCAGAATTCAGGAAAAAACTCTTCTAATCTGTATTAGAGAAATTAGAGAAGACTCTGCTGCACCCATAAACAAAACAGGATGCAATGAAAAAGGAAAATGAGAGAACAAAAAGGAGCTCTAGGCACTTTAAAATATGTTGTCTGAAACTAAAACATAGAAAGTAAGAAAATGAGTGGTTAGAAGATGGTTGAGTGAACTTTCTAGAATAAAAACCCAAATGTTAAAAAGACAGAAAATATGAGAGAAATGTTGTAAGACATATATTCACATATGCACTTATTCGAAAGCTCAACATCCTGCTCATAGGCATTTTAGAAACAGAACAGGGGAGACAGAAGGGAGGAAACAAGAAAGGAGATTTCCTAGAGTAGAAGACAAAAAGTCTTCAGGCTAAATAAGGCCAGGGAGTCCCCAGTACATCAAATATTAAAGCCCACACTGTTATATTGTCATAGATTTTCAGAATATCATGGGGAAAAATTATCCTAGTAATTTCCAAGGAGAAGAAACAGCACATCAACAAAATAGCAAGTGTAAGTTTGGCACTGGTTATCCAGTCAACCATTTTGAACGCTAGAAGATAATGGAGGAATGCCTTCAAAGCTTTAAGTGGAAATTCTGTTCAACTTAAAATGCTAAAAGCAGTCAAGCCAACTGTCCAAAGAAGGACACATTTAAAAAAAACTTAAAAAATGTAGCTCCCCTGAAAGGGACTATCCTATGTCTTAGGATATTGCTTGAGGATATACTATAGCACAATGAGACAGTAAACCAAGAAAAGAACAAGAGGTAAGGTCTAACAGACGATCCAGTCTAGGAGAGGACTGTGATGATCCATCCTAGAGAGAGATCAGAAAAACCTGGAGCAGGATAATGGAAGGCTTGGGAAAAGATTTTAAAGGAAAAAATATTTAATACTATTCTTGAGATACTAAAACAATCTAGGAGACAGAAAGGGCAAAGTAAGAAACAAAACAAACCAAAACAAAACACATAGGAACTCTAAGAAAACAAACCAGATAAGAAACTAAGTATAGGACTTCCCCAGTGGTCCAGTGGTTAAGACTCCACCTTACCAATGCAAGGGGTGTGAGTTCGATCCCTGGTCAGGGAACTAAAATTCCACATGTTGCAAGGTGTAGCCAAAAAAAAAAGAAGCTAAGTATAACCATAGCACACTACTTAGTATTGTATGGATTTTATTTGTATTCTTATTAGAATGTGAAAAGTGGTTAATGACTGAATGCTGCTGCTGCTGCTAAGTCGCTTCAGTCGTGTCCGACTCTGTGCGACCCCATAGACGGCAGGCAACCAGGCTCCGCCGTCCCTGGGATTCTCCAGACAAGAACACTAGAGTGGGTTGCCATTTCCTTCTCCAGTGCATGAAAATGAAAAGTGAAAGTGAAGTTGCTCAGTCATGTCCGACTCTTTGTGACCCCATGGACTGCAGCCTACCAGGCTCCTCTGTCTATGGGATTTTCCAGGCAAGAGTACTGGAGTGGGGTGCCATTGCCTTCTCCTAATGACTGAATAGACTACCTAAAAAGATAGTATTACATACTTGTTAGGAGCACTATCTCTAAAATTCTTACCGGTTGTATGAATCTATAAATTTTCTTGATTTCTATTTTATTCATTTTCCTTTCTATAAGATAGAAATAATAATAATTACATATTTTATAGTTTTGTGAGGCTTAAATGAGTTATTTTACACAAAGTACTTGTAACAGTGCTTAACTAACAGAAAGTCCTCAATAGATATTAGTTAAACAATAACAAACCACATAAAAAATAGAAGTATTTCTTGACACAGAACAAAATAAGCTAATAGTAGATTATGACTATAATGAATAAAACAAAAGCTGATAGATAAATTCATAATATAGAGATATAGAAAGAAACAACAGAAGAACCAAAAAATAAATAAAAGTATTGCTATTGAGGAATCAAGAAAGGTAAATATTTTTATCTTTAAATATCCTAAAATTTTATTCATCCATTAAAATGGAAAACAATAAAACAAATGAGAAAAAAAAAGGAATGTAAGGTATCTGGAATGTATAGAGGAAGCAAACATTTTTTAACAAGAAGTAAAATTAACACTATGATATCTAGAATTCTTACTAGGAATTTCAGGAAACTCCAAGAGTTTGAGAAATATAGAATCATAGAAAAAATGCCAATTTCTAGACAAAATTTTATCAGTTTAAAATAGTTTAGTAATTCACCATAAAATAAAAAAGGTAATGTGTACTTCTACTGATGAAATCAAGCAAAAAATCACAATATATCTGAAAAACAAGTGAGGATCAATGTCAGTCACTCTTTTAGTTTCCCACCCCTTGAAATCATCAAGCATATTTTAAGGAGGTGTTTGATTACTGACTTCAAGCTCTTTGGGTGTAACTTTTGCCATCCAGATATGCAGATGACACCACTCTATGGCAGAAAGTGAAGAGGAACTAAAAAACCTCTAGATGAAAGTGAAAGAGGAGAGTGAAAAAGTTGGCTTAAAGCTCAACATTCAGAAAACGAAGATCATGGCATCTGGTCCCATCACTTCGTGGCAAATAGATGGGGAAACAGTGGAAACAGTGTCAGACTTTATTTTGGGGGGCTCCCAAATCACTGCAGATGGTGACTGCAGCCATGAAATTAAAAGACGCTTACTCCTTGGAAGAAAAGTTATGACCAACCTAGATAGCACATTGAACAGCAGAGACATTACTTTGCCAACTAAGGTCCGTTTAGTCAAGGCTATGGTTTTTCCAGTGGTCATGTATGGATGTGAGAGTTGGACTGTGAAGAAAGCTGAACGCCAAAGAATTGATGCTTTTGAACTGTGGTGTTGGAGAAGACTCTTGAGAGTCCCTTGGACTGCAAGGAGATCCAACCAGTCCATTCTGAAGGAGATCAGTCCTGGGTGTTCTTTGGAAGGAATGATGCTAAAGCTGAAACTCCAGTACTTTGGCCACCTCATGCAAAGAGTTGACTCATTGGAAAAGACTCTGATGCTGGGAGGGATTAGGGGCAGGAGGAAAAGGGGACGACAGAGGATGAGATGGCTGGATGGCATCACCGACTCAATGGACATGAGTCTGGGTGAACTCCGGGGGTTGGTGATGGACAGGGAGGCCTGGCATGCTGCAATTCATGGTGTCGCAAATAGTCGGACACGACTGAATGTCTGAACTGAACTGAACTGGGCTTCTCCAATTCTCTTTCTTTCCTGGCTGCTGTATGACTATTCTGCATCAGTAGATTTCCTTTTCTGTGTTCCCAAAGGATGAGCATATTTGTGGTCAGTCTTGGAAATCTGATCTTTATCCTGAATCTGCTCAAAAGCCACTAGAGATGAATTATGTGAATAGTCTTGTTTTATTAAGGAAATGTATAATACATACTTAAAATAGCAAGGCTTGCTTTGGTGAATTTCATCACTGCTTCCTAATCTGGTCCTCATAGAACATGCATTTTGGGGGGCTGTTTGATTTCTTTTATTTTTTGGTCAGTGTCTAAGACCTTAAAATTCATAATCTTAATTTAGTTGTTTGCTTAGGCTAGAGATATCAATGACAAAATATTTCTGTCTGCCAAAGCTGACCAGTATTTCCCAAAATCTGGAAGAGAACTCACTCTAAGAGCTTTAGTTGGGCTCCTAGGAACTATGGTCTTTCAGTTCAGTTCATTTCAGTCGCTCAGTCATGTCCGACTCTTTGCGACCCCATGAATCGCAGCACACCAGGCCTCCCTGTCCAACACCAACTCCCGGAGTTCACCCAGACTCACATCCATCGAGTCAGTGATACCATCCAGCCATCTCATCCTCTGTCGTCCCCTTCTCCTACTGCCCCCAATCCCTCCCAGCATCAGAGTCTTTTCCAACGAGTCAACTCTTCGCCTGAGGTGGCCAAAGTACTGGAGTTTCAGCTTTAGCATCATTTCTTCCAAAGAAATCCTAGGGCTGATCTCCTTCAGAATGGACTGGTTGGATCTCCTTGCAGTCCAAGGGACTCTCAAGAGTCTTCTCCAATACCACAGTTCAAAAGCATCAATTCTTCAGTGCTCAGCCTTCTTCACAGTCCAACTCTCACATCCATACATGACCACAGGAAAAACCATAGCCTTGACTAGACGAACCTTTGTTGGCAAAGTAATGTCTCTGCTTTTCAATATGCTATCTAGGTTGATCATAACTTTCCTTCCAAGGAGTAAGCGTACATGTATATATACTTGTGTTTCTCTTCTACTCTTTGAAACCACATGGACTGTAGCCCACTAGCCTCTTCTGTCCATGGAATTTTCCAGCTAAGAATACTGGAATGGGTTGCTATTTCCTTCTCCAGGGGATCTTCCCAACTCAGGGATTGAACCCATGTCTCTTGTGTCTACTGCATTGGCCGGCAGATTCTTTACCACTGTGCCACCTGGGAAGCATCTCTTCTAAATGGTACAGAAAGGTTCATATGAAATTTCTAGCTTTAATGAAACTTAAGAATATAAAGTAACATGAAGTACTATTGGAATTAATGTCATCAGTGGCTTAAGGCTTTGTTCTCATAACTTTTTAGTTCCACTAGGTCTCCCCATCTTCCCTTTTATTTCAAATATCACATATGATTCAGCTGTTTGTCATGCTTAGCGGAAACATGTGACTTTGATAGAAGGATTTAAAGGAGCATGGTTGGAGCTGTTTTCTCCTGATGACTGTCCACTGCTAGCTTCAAGGTTGGCAGTTCTGATGCTAGGGATGGAGCTTCTAGGGGGTCAGGAACAGAAAACTCAGGTCGGAGGGAAGAGTCACAGAGGTTACTACTAGTATGTGGAAAAGAGAGAGGAGTGAGGAAGGCAATGTGGCTATAGCTCAGCAGGGGAGAGAGCTCCTGGAGGTGAGGTCAGAGAGGTAAATGAGATGATGAGATCAGGGGGTAGATTTCGCAGGAGCTGGGAGGCTTTGAAAAATGTTTCTGAAGGACCTTTACTTTGGGAGAAGTGGGAGAATACTGGAAAGTTTTAAGTAGAAGAATACGAGATTTTAAAGGATAACTCTGAACTGAATTGGCTACTCTTTTGAGAGTAGATTATATGGAGGAAGAGTGAAGCAGGAAGGCCAAAAGAAGGATAAGGCTACTGTAATGAACAGGCCATAGATGATGGTTGCTTGGACCGGCCAGCTGGTGATGAAGGATCTGAAAGATGATTGGTTGGATTCTGTCTCTGTTGTGAAGGTGGAATCAATAGGATATGCTGATCATTTGAATGTTGAGCATACAAAAGAGAGGTCAGGGCTGACTCCATGATCATGGCCTGAACAACTGGAAGGATGGAGTCACCATTTACTGAGCCGGACATGTATGTCTTCAGGTAAAGCAGGCTAGTGGAAGAAGATCAGGAGATCAGTGTAAGAAATGTCAAATTTGAGAATCTGTTACAAATATTAATACAAAGTTGATATGAATAACCAGGAAGTAAAATTCTAACTTTTCTATATTCATTTTCAAAGTTGAATTGACACAGACTAAATATCATGAGATAAATTTATATCTTGATGATAATTTTAGATCTTTCATATAAAAATTCTATGGCAGATCTATTTTTTGTTGCTCTTATTGAATAATAAATTATGATCACTTCTAAAAAGACTTCCAAAATAAAGCATAACAGCAAAGCTTGAAAATACAGTCCTTTACCCTTCTTCCCCAAATTGACACCAATGAGCCTCAAAAGCCTGAGGGCCCTTTACTATCAGATCATTCATTATTATAATAAAGCATGTCATGTCAAAATTCACCAGGCATATTCACAAAGCATATTTTACACTTGACTTGCCTCTGAGCATTTAGATATTTATTTCTCCCTGAAGCCACCTGTAAAGTTAGATTAGATAATGCTTAGGAGTTTGGTTTTACTCAGGTGTGCTGACAAGCACAAAAAAAATAAATCCTTGGGAATTTTCCAGATTTCAGTTGTCCTTTGTCTGTGCAAGTTAAATGAACCACACAAACAAAGAAGGGTAGAATTTAATTTATTCATCTTTCTCCTTATTGAAAATGGTGTAGCCAGTTTATGTTATTCAGAGGAGGCTTTATTAGCTCTCAAATCTCGGGCAAATCCACAATGGAGATAGATATGAGTCTACTGGGAGAGACTCGGAAGGACTCGAGGCTTGAGAATTTTCCAAAGCAGCTCTCAAATGTCCTCTGTCACTGCAGCTGTTCTTCCCCTCACCCCATCCCCTCTTGCAAATGACTGTATCTCCTAACTCATCCTCCCACGACTCTTGACATCAAAACTCCAGATTGTCTAAACATCCAGACTCCAACCTCAGATCCTCTATTCCCACTTCTTTTTTTTTTTTTTTTTTTTGAGATTCTCTATTTTTATTTATTTTTTAAAAATTTATCAATTTTTAATTGGAGGATAATTGCTTTACAATATTGTGTTGGTTTCTGCCATACAACAACATTATTCCCACTTTTGAAAGTACTCACTGGCAGCCTACTGCTCACGTTCCATAAAACTTTTTGCCCGCCCCCTCCCCCTAAATTAGAATACTTCTTCATAGCCTTTTCACGCCTGGCACTTTCAAACAAAGATTTATATTAACTAGTCCCTGAAGCCACAGTTATCCTATGCCCCGTGGAATTCCATTACTCCCACACTTAGGGCCTCTCCTCCTGGCAGAATTCAATTGTTAGTCCCAAGGAGAGAGACATGGAAGGGTGGATTGGAAGATAGGTGTTCCAGGACAAAGCAAAGCATGAGTGAGGAGGCTCTTCAATGAGGCTATGAAAGAACAGTGAAAAATTTCAGTTGTCCAATGCATAGAAAAAGCAAATAAGTGAAAAATACTCAAGGGGTGGATCTTATAGGGTCTCAAATGCCCAGTCCAAGAGTTTAGAATTTATTTGAGAAGCATAGGTACTATATATCACAGGGAACTAGATTCAATATCCTATGATAAATTATTAATATAATGAAAAGAATATGTATGTATGCATATATATGTATGTATAACTGAATCATACACCTGAAAACTAACACAACATTGAAAATCAACTATACTTCAATTACAAAAAAAAGCCTTTGTTAAAAAAAAGTGCAGGTAGTCACTGAAAACTCCTCAGCTGGGTAGTAACATAATAATGAACATGGAAAAGAGCTAACATAGTACAATTTTATAACTTACTAAGTTCGCTTCTATATGTGATCTGAATTATTGATTGGTTTTCATTATGAAAACCAATTTTTTCATAATTTTTTCATTTTCCCTCTGACACCAACATTTAATCGGGATCAAAGAGAGAGGAAATACTGGGAGCAAAAGGACCTGGTAAAGCCATTGCAATGATGTTTGAGATTTTAAGTCTGAGTGATGGGCTGGGGATAATGGGACTGAAATTATCAAAAGTGAGGGAAGGAGGACACTGAAGGTAGATGATGGTGATTCATTTTGGGGGACATATTGAATGTGACGTGGTAACCAGAAATGCAGGCATGTTTTACATGCTATTAGATCTGTGGGACTCTAAAACACAAAGCTGTAGATTAGGAAGGTATGCACATGGAACATTGTGTGATGATCAAAGGAGATCAAGTAAAAAGAGAAATTCAAGGGCAGAATTTCTATAGCAGGAGGAGGAAAAGAAGCTAGAGAATATTATGAGCTTTATGAAGACTGGACCTTGTCCTGACTGTTCAGCACTGTAATCCAGCGTCTAGTACTGTCGCTGGTACCAAGCAGGCTTTCAATAAATGTCTGTAGACTGCATGGCTGAAGCATTGCCAAATTGCCCTCTGGTGGAAAATGTCCCTCTGCCTATCTGAAGGTATGAATGGATGCTGCGGAAAGGAAAGCAAGAAGCTTGTGCAGAGATAACTGGTTTGTTCCATTCCCAACAGTGTGTTTTGGTCTAAAGCCATCTAAATAAGAGCAAAAGGGGAAGAAAATGGGGAAAAAAATTCTTGCTAGTGAGGCCAATTCCCAAAGCCAGGGTGGCTTTGGCTTTTTTTGTTTATGTTTTTAATGAGTAATCATTTGTTAAATTTATCCATTGACTGTCAAAAATTCCATCCTTTCTATTAAATTACAACCAGAGGAAATTCCTAGGAGATTTCTGAAGTTTTCCTTTGTCCAATATTTGGATGAGCCATGGGCTGCACGATGCTTACATAACCTTTAAAGTCAGAAAAAATAGAAAGTAACCCAAATGGCAGTTTTATGAGACTTCTGAAGGGTGGGTTTCAGGAATGATTCTGCGATTGAGATCACAGTTTATTTTCAGCATTGGCTATGTGGAAAATTTGTTTTACTTTTGTAATATCACACACAATTTAAGGAGCCTTGAATGTGTTTCCTTTAAACCACTTCAAATTCCTTTGTGGGTACAGGATCAACCAATCAACTGAAAAATTCATGAAGTAAAAACAGTTAATTTATTTGAATAACTTATCCCACAGTACAAAAAAGATCTTAATTATCATAGAATACACAGAAGAATGATACAACAGAGATCTTCATGATCTGGAAAACCATGATGGTGTGATCACTCACCTAAAGCCAGACATCCTGGAATGTGAAGTCCAGTGGGCCTTAGGAAGCATCACTATGAACACAGCTAGTGGAGGTGATGGAATTCCAGTTGAGCTATTTCAAATCCTAAAAGATGATGCTGTGAAAGTGCTGCACTCAATATGCCAGCAAATTTGGAAAACTCAGCAGTGGCCACAGGACTGGAAAAGATCAGTTTTCATTCCAATCCCAAAGAAAGGCAATGCCAAAGAATGTTCAAACTACTGCACAATTCCACTCATCTCACATGCTAGCAAAGTAATACTCAAAATTCTCCAAGCCAGGCTTCAACAGTACATGAACTGTGAACTTCAAGATGTTCAAGCTGGATTTAGAAAAGGCAGAGGAACTGGAGATCAAATTGCCAACATCCACTGGATCATCGAAAAAGCAAGAGATCCAGAAAAACATCTACATTTGCTTTATTGACTACACTAAAGCCTTTGATTGTGTGGATCACAACAAACTACGGAAAATTCTTAAAGAGATGGGAATACCAGACCACCTGACCTGCCTCTTGAGAAATCTGTATGCAGGTCAAGAAGCAACAGTTAGAACTGGACATGGAACAACAGACTGGTTCCAAATCAGGAAAGGAGTATGTCAAGCCTGTATATTGTCACTCTGCTTATTTAACTTATATGCAGAGTACATCATGCCAGGCTGGATGAAGCACAGGCTGGAATCAAGATTGCCGGGAGAAATATACCCTCAGATATGCAGATGACACCACTCTTATGGCAGAAAGTGAAGAAGAACTAAAGAGCCTCTTGATGAAAGTGAAAGAGGAAAGTGAAAAAGTTGGCTTAAAACTCAACATTCAGAAAGCTAAGATCAAGGCATCCAGTCCCATGACTTTATGGCAAATAGATGGGGAAGCAATGGAAACAGTGAGAGACTTTATTTTTGGGCTCCAAAATCACTGCAGATGGTGATTGCAGCCATGAAATTAAAAGATGCTTGCTCCTTGGAAGAAAAGCTATGACCAACCTAGACAACATATTAAAAAGCAGAGGCATTACTTTGCCAACAAAGGCCCATCTAGTCAAAACTATGGTTTTTCCGGTAGTCATGTATGGATGTGAGAGTTGGACTATAAAGAAAGCTGAGCACCGAAGAATTGATGCTTTTGAACTGTGGTATGGGAGAAGACTCTTGAGAGTCTCTTGGACAGCAAGGAGATCCAAGCAGTCATTCCTAAAAGCAGTCAGTCCTGAATAATCATTGGAAGGACCAATGTTGAAGCTGAAACTCCAATACTTTGGCCACCTGGTGCGAAGAACCAACTCATTGGAAAAGACCCTGATGCTGGGAAAGATTGAAGGTGGGAGGAAAAGGGGACGACAGAGGATGAGATGGTTGGATGGCATCACTGATGCGATGGACATGAGTTTGAGTAGGTTCTGGGAGTTGGTGACCGACAGGAAAGCCTGGCATGCTGCAGTCCATAAGGTCGCAAAGAGTCAAACACTGAGTGACTGAACTGAACTGAAAAGAGAAGTAAGCCTATTTTTTCCCCCCACAGGCTTCAAAGGGAGAAAATCCAGTCTTGGAAGTGAATGCGGGGCAGTGACAAACATATGCCAGTTAACTCATTCAAATAAGGAAAAGGAATACCTTCATGTACCTATAGCTGTGCCACAGTCTCAAACAGGCATACATTGTTTCCTTTCTGAGGATGCCAAGCACCCATACTCCTCGCCCTTTTGGGAGACTTATTCCTCCTCCTTCCTTCCCTCCTCATCCAACCCATGGTTCCCATAGAAACCACCAAATTCTTACAAGGCAGCATTGCTGATTAGTACTTTGATTAGTCCAGAGATGGGTACCTTCCCAGCTGAGCCATTCCAAACTCTCCCCTGAGCAATTTTAACCACCAAGCAGAGACTCAGTACCCTTCTGGTACATAGGAATCCCACAATAGGAAATGAAAAGCCATCATGGTGTCTTGCAGAGAAGGCAATGGCTCCCCACTCCAGTACTCCTGCCTGGAAAATCCCATGGACGAGGAGCCTGGTGGGCTGCCATCCATGGGGTCGCTGAGGGTTGGACACAACTGAGCGACTTCACTTTCACTTTTCACTCATGCAGTGGAGAAGGAAATGGCAACCCACTCCAGTGTTCTTGCCTGGAGAATCCCAGGGACGGGGGAGCCTGGGGAGCTGCCGTCTGTGGGGTCACACAGAGTCGGACACGACTGAAGTGACTTAGCAGCAGCAGCATGGTGTCTTGCCCCATGGAGAAGTTAAGACGTCAGTGAAAGAGAATGAAGGCAATCCCCCAGAGGAGCCTAGCAGAGTCATGGAGAGGAAAAGGGGGAGGAGAATGAGAGAGATCTTGCAAAACCCAGGTGGACTGGACATTTCCTGTTGACTTCCGGCCCAGATGCATTTGTATCCTTTCTGTTTCTTCAATCCTTAGTCTCAATGAAGGAGTAACTCCCCTTTCCTATTTTGGTTGCCTGGCTTAGTTCTAGATCATTTTCTGTTAGTTGCAACCAAAAACTGAAAACAAAACAAAACAAAAAAAACAGACCTCTCAACCCTCCAAAACAAAACAAAAATAAAAGCTGTGCATGTTTGAGTTAAATTCAATAATTGTAACTTGATGTAGACTTCTGAAAGGCAAATTAACTGTAGCTCTGAAGAGTCTGAGTGTATAAGTCACAGTCAGGATGAGCTGAGAGCAGTTTAAGAAACTGACAAAGGCTACTGTTTCCCTGGGCGAGGCTGCAGAGCAACACACCCATTGAGAAGAATAAACAACTCAGCTCTAGATTTTTCTTCCAAAGTAGGTTTATATTTGACTCATGTAAAGAAAATGAATTCAAACTGATATTCTCCACTGAGCTAATCAGCCTTCCTAAGATGCATCCTAAATTAAAAAGAGAATAGAATCTCTTCTGGGACAGGAGAAGGGCAAGCAGACAACTACTGTGTTGCGGAAAAGCTACAGACGTTTCAAGGCCAATTCCCAGCCTGACCCGAGTCATGCTCCTTTTATGTGACTTGACTTGAAAATGGTGCAGCTCTGAAATGGAGAGGAATTCTTCCCAACTATCAATCTGTGTACAGTTTGTTGGGGAGTTTACATACTCTTTATCGGCTCTACAGACGAAAACAAAAATATACCAAAAAAAAAAAAAAAACCTTCAAAATTCGAGTAAAAGCAAGAATGGAAGTGGAGAAGCAAATTCTAGCTGCAAACCACCAAACCCATAATTTTACACCCTACAAGCATCTAAATAAACAAAATCACGCTGTATAAACACTTCTGATAAAGGACTAGCACACAGTGTTTAATAGCCCTAGGGGAAATAAAAAGACAGCATAAATATGTTTTTTTCACAAAAGGCACATTCTCTGTAGTTTTAGAAAAATTATTATTTTCAAAGAAACAGTGATGTCTCTCTAATTTCCCACTTAAAGTAAGTATCATATACAAAAATGTGAATTTAGGGAGATAACGATGTTTATGAATTGAGAGTGCCCATAATTCCCAGTAGAGTTTACTTTGAGTAACTTTCTGAAACTTTAAAGTAGGAGATAGTCAGTAAATATAGTGTGCATTTACTCAATATTATACAGAGAACTAATTCTGTGTCCAACCCTAAAGATGAGGACAGATTCCCCTGTAGTGTCCTCAATTTATTGATGTCCAAAATAAATGTATTTAAAAATCCACAAGAATGTTTTGGTGAACATAACAATAGAGCAAGTACATGAAAAATCTTGAGGAAGTATTTTACTCAGGCTATGGTGAAGGGCTTCCCTGGTAGCTCAGTGGTAATGCCAATGTGGGAGACACGATTTCGATCCCTGGGTTGGGAAGATCCCCTGGAGATGGAAATGGCAATCCACTCCAGTATTCTTGCCTGGGAAATCCCATAGACAGAGGAGCCTAGCAGGCTACAGTCCATGGGGTCACAAAAGAGTCAGACGTGACTTAGCGACTGAACAATGAACAACCTGGTGAAGAAGGAGGAGCTATTTTTTATACTAAAATAGACTATTCATTGGAAATGATTGGGATATCTTTGTCTGCCAGATTCAGCATCTCCTTGCTCTGGATGATGCTGAGTCCATGTAAACATTTCTGCATCTTGGTCTTTCCATTTCTGTAATCCAGGAAGACCACCTACCTTCTCTTTCTTTCTTTAGACTGGAAAGAATACAACTGATGGAATTTGAATTCTTGCTCAATCATATATATTAAGATATCCCTAATCTCCCTAAACACATACTTATAGACTGTATCTTTTAATCTGGGTGACCTCTAAAAATTACTTAATCACATAACAAGGTATAGCTAATTCCTGAGAAGTAGCTAATTACTCTGCAGTTGGTAGGATTCTTGAGGCCTTATTCCTATACATAGGAGGTACCAAGACGTTTGCGAGAAAGAACTCATTCCAAAGCCATGAGGAGATGGAGAAGAGCCAATGAACTGATATTGGAAAGGAGGGATGAGTCTGGACACAATTTGTCACCTAGATTACACTCTGGCTCGGCTCCTATAGCCTCATGGCCAAGTTTGTGGAGGATAAAATTTGAGCAGAAGAACAAGTAGAAGTTAAAAAGCTAGTCTTTCTAAAATCTCTCTGGGGCATTACGGGTGCAAAGCAGCTGGCCCATAGGCAGCAGGAGTGGCACTAATCGTGGTGACATTACTGACCATGAAAGCAGCAACATTAGTGGAAGCAGAGTTTGCTGCAGCTGCGGCTGTTTGTCATGTCCTTACTCGGGCAGAGTTACACTTGGGGTAGATCTTGTGACATCTTTTTCTGTAGGCAGCAGCGGTGGCAGAAGCAGCTGTGGTGGTGTTTTTTGTGGGAGGCACAGCTGCCACCAGGATCTTCATCACCAGGAATCAAGACAAAAGAGGGAGAGAATTCAGACACGCCATGGTAGTCAAGAGGGTTAGTTCTCCAAGCACAAGGGAGAACCCCCTTGGGACATGCAAGCTCCATCAGTGAAAAAAACAAAAATGGTTCCTTCTGAGCACACAATGATAAACTTTGACAAATGCTATTTAGCTATTGATGTTGATGTTCTATCTCCAGGCTGAAATGATTTGGGAAATCTAGGTCACATACCATATGCCCCACCAGCTACGCCTCTCTGGCTGGAGTCACTCACTGTTGTATTTGAGTGTAAAGGCCAAGAAATCTTTGCTGCCAATGCATGCTACTTTGAGCTGCATTCGTGGTGCTCTGTCATTTCAATGACCAATGTCAAGACCTGTATTTGTGGCAATACAAGTGTTGACCCCTTTAGTGAGCATGAATAAAAATCTAAAACTTTCCCATACTAACTAGGCCCTTCCACCCTGAAGGTCTGTCATATGCATGATGTCTTTCTGAGAAAAGCAGCTGCATGGGGGATTCCCTGGGCATGGAGACTCATGCTTTCTGCCAGGTGACCCCGCCCTGGTCACAGTTAACTGGTCCAAGGACTGATGCTTGATACAAAAGCAGTCCATTTAGAGGCTACTACAAAAGCTTTTGAGCACGGATGGTGACAGGCTGAACTAATCAGATTCTCTCTCTGGGTGAATTTGAATGCCAGATATCCAAAGAGATTTGGCAGAGCAGTGGCATGGGATGAGGGACACAGAGAAAGGAGGCAATAGGGAGATGTCACGTATCAGGAGTAAGGAGATGCTCAGAAGCAAAGAGGTTAAGAGCAGAGAGTGCTGGTCAGAGTGGCAAAGTAATCTCAGAAGAAGGGAAAGCAGAGATAACTTGAGATCTATTAGGAGGACGTGTAACAGTAGGAAGCATTATATTCTGATGTCATTCTATTGGCTTGGCCAAAAAGTTCATTTGAATTTTTCCATCAGATGTTACAAAAAAAGCTAAACAAACTTTTTGGCCAGCTCAACAGATTATGTTCTAGTTCCTTGAGGCCTGAATTGGCAGCTGCTGTTAGTAAACATTCAAACAACTTATTATAAATTATTATTTAGTATAAATGGTAAACTCGAGAGAGAAATCAAAGTATTTGAGAGGCAGATCATTTAATATACAGAAAAATGCATGCTTTTGTTTGCTTGTTTTGTTTGTGTAGAAAAGTATTCATATGTGGGACAGTTAATCCAGGCTTCAAAATATGCCATATATGCCAATATAAAACTCATTTTTTTCCCCATTACTACTATTTCAGTGGACATCTTGTGTTTAACCGTCATTGCAAGGTTCTCTGCTCCTTGTAACCTGAAAGAGCTTAGAGTCCTCATTTTGCTATATATCTTTAAAATAAAATCCCCAGACCTGAATACCTTGAGTAGGTCTTCTGCTCACCCCAACCTCCAAGAACATGAGAGAAAGAATGGGTGGTAAGTTTGTGTTGCCACCTGGAAACTGTGTGTATAGATACCTTTGAATTAATTTGCTGAAGTTACAAAGAGCAGCCTGCAGGAAAAACAAAATTAGTCTTCAAGAGCCAGCTTCCTAGTTTGTAATTGTAATGTGAAGTTTCTTCCTCTTTCTCACAACTACTTGTCTCTTTTTTTAACCATCATTTATACCGTACCATTCCTGTTAAGAGAGTTGCACTTGACTTCTGTTCCAATAAGGTACTAATAGATCAGCTAACACATTCACACCTTTCAGACTGCCCCCCCCCAACGACTGGGAAAAAGTGTAAAAATAGAATGAACCAAGTGTGTTCACAAATGCTAATTTGCCACGAGGACAAATGTTAAGCATTGAGGGTCAACATCGAGAGTTGCATCGAAAGATCATGCCATTGGACACTGTCGTTTCTCTTAGCTGCTGAAACTGCTGCTTCAGTAAAGTCAAAGTTTAATTCAGTTCTTGACCAAATGAACAATAAACAACAAAGAGTCATCAATAAAATTTGGAGGGAGGAAAAAAGAATAATCAGTGGGCCTTTGACCTGGCACATATTAAATTGTCTTATAAAGCTATAGCAATGAAAACTGTGGTTTTTGTGTAGATCTCTAATCTGAGATATTTTTTGCATAATCACACCAAAATGATCCTACAAAAGTATGAATACATTTTTAAAAACTTCCAAGAAATTTGAACCAAAGATGTCCTTGACACTTATTCTATTTCTAAACCTGACAGCAAAAATGAACTTTTATTTTATACAGTGCTATTCTGTTGGGATTTTTAAATCACATGTTAATTAATTAATCACTGCATTAATTTTGCAGTCATATCAATTCAATAAAATACTTCAAAAGTCTGTTATAAGTAAGCCAGCCTCCCCAAATAAATTTATCCTATTCTACTAATTACATTTGTAAGTTTCATATAACCCACATATATCATTGAGAACATTATATAAATGTTATTGTTAAGTCTGAACATCCCCACCTTCTCACACCTAGTCTCCTATAGTATCCACTTTACATTGATTTATGAATAAGGCCATAGTAAATAGAAAAATGAAAGTATTGAAAGGCAGATCATTTAATATATAAATGAATTCTCAGAAAATGCACAAACTTTTTGCTTACTTTGCTTACATGATGAAGTAGTCATGAGTAGGACAGATAACCCACGTTTTAAATATATATTGTATACTAATGTAAAATGTTTGTGTTATTTTCCTTCTTGGTCATGAGGCCAGGCCACATCCTGATTAATCGAAGTGGGGTTTTTCCTACTGTCAGCAATCCTGGGAAATGGTTACTCCTGGAGCAGATGTGAATCACTGAGAGCTTTCATTAGTGCGTGTGGGAATGTGAGGGGGAGGGTTGGATGAGGGTGGTGAGCTCTCCTGGCCCATAAAGGCAGACAAGGAGCTATGCGGGCACTGTGGCTCCATCTTTGCATGGAAGCAGCTACTGTGGTAAGAATTCTAGCATATTACGTGGGCAGTCCCTAGGTAGCAAGTCAGGTTCAGCCATCGTGGAGCTCTCTAGTCCTAGGGAGCATGTCTAGCTTTCATACCACCATGAATGGGAGGAGAGCGCAGCCAGGAATGAATAGAGACCTTGTGAGAACCCTGTTCTCTCCCTGGAATGGATTGAGGCAACAACAGGGAACATCAGAATGATCATGGATGGCTCAGGAATTTGGTGAGGATGTCTATTTCACACAGTACTTACTAATGAAATGATTGCTTACCCATGAAATGATTGTTTTTTAGGTCATATGGAAATACTCTCACTTCAAAACAGTCATATAAACACAGTCACATTAAAATGACTGCCTCTAAAGCACAGTATCAGAATCTTCCATCCTGACAGGGAAATGGAACAGAATATGTGAAGTTTGAATTTGATCTTGTTTTTGCCACATAATTCTTTATTCTAACAAAATTTCACATACAAGCCCACGTTTCTGGGAAAAAAAAAAATTGGCCTGATAAAAGGAGAATTGGGAGACCCAGAATCTCTATCTTTCAGCAGACAGATCTGCTTCCTGCCCACTGCACACTCTCTTTCTTAAACCACATCTCAAAGGCTCTGAAGAACCCTCAGAACTCTGAGTCAATACAAAAAGATATCCTGGGACTGAGTCTAGAAAACACAGTGACAAATCCTTGGGAATTTACAATGTACTATAATTGGCTTTGGGCTTCCCTGGTGGCTCAGCTAGTAAAGAATCTGCCTGCAATGTGGGAAACCTGGGTTGGGAAGATCCCCCGGAGAAGGGAAAGGCTACCCACTCTAGAATTCTGGCCTGAAGAATTCCATGGACTGTATGGCATCGCAAAGAGTCAGAGATAACTGAGCAACTTTCTCTCACACACACGTAATTGACATTTCAAATAAGCAGGGGAAGAAAATGGATAGAAAATAAATAAATGAAGGGGAAGCTGGGAAAAATCTGAAAAAAGTCACATCAAAATGTTACTTGTGGTTATTTTTTGATGATGAGAGTATGAGTGATTTTTTTTTTTTTCATTTTTTGCTTTGCTTTCCGTCTTTCTGTATTAGAGGAGCTTATAGCACATAGATTGTCTTTGTAATGAGAATAAATAATAAAGGAACTTGAATTGAAAATCTAAACAAGCAAATGTGGAACACAGCAGCATCTTGTAGGGCATTTTGTTTCTACTGCACACCAAGGGGAAACAGTAGAAAGACAAGCCAGGGTGTAAAATGAGTCAGATTGAGGCAAATCTGAGAGCTCCTTAGTGACTCAGAAGTGAGAGAGAGACGGTTTTGAGTGAGAATGAAATCAGCAGCTAACATTTATCTCGCATTTGCTCACTGTCTGCTCACAGAGCATTCAGCGTCCAGGGCAGACAAAGGGCGATAACTGTGGGTGATGGGCTGTTTGTCAGCCTGATCTCCGGGGAAACAAGGTGAAATGGGAATAAGCATATTTTACTATTTAGGCTACAAATGCATCAGAAGTGAGAAGCCCTGTGTTGTGTCTAGATATTATTTTTTGTCAAGACCTTCCTTTTGTAAGCGCTTTCTCTTTATGACTAAATTTTTTTCAATGTTGAATAGGTTGGCTTGCTTTAATTTTCCCCTTCTCTGTGAACAACCCAGGGAATGAAAAAGTTAAAGTACCTATTTATTTTCCTTCTTAAGCTGAAAGTAACACAGAGCAAAATTACCCTGGAGTTGTTCTGCTAGACACCACATTATAGAATAAGTAGAGATAGTTTGAGGCAGTCGATGTGCTAATTTTTCAGTGTTTGTTGAATTTAACTGTATACTGGTGCTTTCACTGTGCTTGCCATCAAATTCCCCCAGAATATATTCTCAGAGGCAGAGGTGAGTGGTGTTTCACGTCAGTTTATTTTCTGCAGGTCTCACAATATCGGAAGTGATGTTGTTTGACAGGAGAGCTGTTGAGTTGCTGCTTCTACTGCTCAGTGTCACTAACAGGGAAGGTTTAGGGGCAGACTCCCAGCAAGAAGTTGTTCTTCCTGCCAGAGAGGGATTTAAAACCCCCAGGTCTGTCCACTGAGATCCAACATTGGGCTACAGAGAAGAGTTCTAGCTGAAGAGACAGAAACCCAAAAGCACAGCCAAGCAGGCTGGTGGCACTTTGCTCAACATGAAGGATAGAAGCAGAGCTTTTTATGGAAGTCTATTGGTAAATTTGGGCTTCCCTGATGGTTCAGATGGTAAAAAATCTGCCTTCAATGCAGGAGACCTGGGTTTGATCCCTTGGTCAGGAAGATCCCCTGGAGAAGGGAATGGCAACCCACTCCAGTATTCTTGCCTGGAGGATCCCATGGACAGAGAAGCCTGGTGGGCTATGTCCACAGGGCCGCAAAGAGTTGGACATGACTGAGTGACTAACTACTGGTAAACTCAGTGCTTAAGACTGTTTTGGCTGCAAAGACTGAGAACTCTCTGAGTGTAATCATTTGGGTGTCAAGGGACAGGTGAGATCCACAAGGGACTCCCCAGAACCGAAGA
Organism: Bos taurus; assembly: GCF_002263795.3. Classification (NCBI taxonomy): domain Eukaryota; kingdom Metazoa; phylum Chordata; class Mammalia; order Artiodactyla; family Bovidae; genus Bos; species Bos taurus. Next base: position 82,758,712 of record NC_037334.1, on the reverse strand, counting down.
GAAATTCTAGGTGGGCCAGCACCCTTCTCTTGTACATTCTGATCAAGGATTATCACTTCCTTGATAAGCAGGATCTGGGGGTTGATCAGAACTCACTGTCTATCTTTCAACCTGTTAACAAGCCACAGGTTTTCATACTACCACTTCAGGGATTCCCAGCCAGCATGTCCTATGATATCTACGGATTCTCTGCAGGTCTTGTAAAAATACGATCACAATGGCTACCCTTTTTAAGTATCAGTTTTGTGAAGGTACTTTATAATCTTCACTCCTAATTATAGTAGTCCTTCAAAGTCCCTATTTTCAGGACCAAGGTGAGGCAGGTGATATAGTCACTATAGGAGCAAAATTTAAGGGGGCATCAAAAAACTCAGTACTCGACAAAATATTTTAATGTGATATTTAAAAAAAATCCAAATTAATACCAAAACTCCATGAAGAATAAAAAGTAATTTGAAGTAAAAATGAGCTGTGTGTCTCACAACCATGTACTATTATGCAACAGAAAAACAGTCACTCCCGGTCAGCCTGTCCACATCAGCCACTTGATTAGAGTTGGTGATGGTGTGTGAGCAGATTGGGAAACACAGAATTTTTACAACAATTTTTTTTTTTTTTTTTTGCTGGAGAGCTTCTATTGCTTTTTTTCACGTGATTCAAAATATGGAATTGTGTGTTTATAAGTGTATGTAGGAGTAAGGGTTGGAGAAGGCAATGGCACCCCACTCCAGTACTCTTGCCTGGAAAATCCCATGGACGGAGGAGCCTGGTAGGCTGCAGTCCATGGGGTTGCTGAGGGTCGCACACGACTGAGCGACTTCACTTTCACTTTTCACTTTCATGCATTGGAGAAGGAAATGGCAACCCACTCCAGCGTTCTTGCCTGGAGAATCCCAGGGACAGGGGAGCCTGGTGGGCTGCCGTCTGTGGGGTCGCACAGAGTCGGACTTGACTGAAGTGACTTAGCAGCAGCAGCAGGAGGAGGGGTGTACTCTTCCTCTACTTTGAGGCCCCAACATGGCCAAACAAAGCACTACATATTATTTTCCTCAATTTAGAGATGTGAGCTACCTTCATGGAAACTAGTGAGTGTTCAGGCTGGGGTTCTACCACAGCTCTGTTTGTCCAGCCAAGCGCATTACATCCCACAGACTGTAGTTAGTTCTGTAGGGGCAACATTCCTTCATGTTATGAAGAAAATCTTAGCTCCCCAGTGGGCAAAGCCATGTAAACAGCATGTCTTAGAAGCACAGCGCTTCCCATGGGTATGTCTGGCTCCAGAGGTGACTTACAAGCATCTGGACAAGACCTGGGTCACCGATGACTCAATCTTCTCCAACCCAAGTCCTTCTGTCTGATGCTTTGTAAAAATGAAATTATAGTTTTTTTGTTTGTTTCACATAATATATTATGATGTGGAAAAGGTCAGAAGGTACAGCCTGTTGTCAGGCCCAGGCTCACTTCTAATTAGGAGTTCTAATTCTCTTCAACTTCCTCTCTGCTGCTCCCCTGCCCTATCCTGGGAAAGGTTACAACAGTGATACTATTACTTGACTCTTTGAAGCTAGTAATTTCAATTATTGCTGCTAAGTCGCTTCAGTCGTGTCCGACTCTATGCGACCCCATAGACGGCAGCCCACCAGGCTCCCCCGTCCCTGGGATTCTCCAGGCAAGAACACTGGAGTGGGTTGCCATTTCCTTCTCCAATGCAGGAAATTACAACATAATAATTAAGAGCTTTCTCATTCGTCTTTCCATCACCTCTTGTATGAAAAACTAGCCAATTTATTTGCTACTGCTAAGTCACTTCAGTCGTGTCTGACTCTGTGTGACCCCACAGACGGCAGCCCACCAGGCTGCCCAATCCCTGGGATTCTCCAGGCAAGAACACTGGAGTGGGTTGCCATTTCCTTCTCCAATGCATGAAAGTGAAAAGTGAAAGTGAAGTCGCTCAGTCGTGTTCGACTCTTAGTGACTGCATGGACTGTAGCCCACCAGGCTCCTCCGACCATGGGATTTTCCAGGCAAGAGTATTGGAGTGGGGTGCCATTGCCTTCTCCGGAATTTATTTGCTAAGACTTATTCAAATGATAGTTGCTTTTCATTCAGGCACCCAACTGAGAGACAAGGCATACAATATAATTCACTATAAGAGGTTCCACTATAAAAGGTTCCACTATAAAGTAAAATTTATTAGCAGTAGCCTGGTAGGTTGCAGTCCTTGGTGTCGCTAAGAGTCGGGGACAACTGAGAGACTTCATTTTCACTTTTCACTTTCATGCATTGGAGAAGGAAATGGCAACCCACTCCAGTGTTCTTGCCTGGAGAATCCCAGGGCCGGTGGAGCCTGGTGGGCTGCCATCTATGGGGTTGCACAGAGTTGGACACGACTGAAGCGACTTAGCAGTAGCAGCAGTAATTTAGAATAGTGCTTAAAGTTACTTTACAAATTGCAGCTTGCTTTCTATTTCTGGGAGGTTGTGCTGTTTGGTAAAGGTACAATACCTTGAGGCTTAAGGAGAAAGAGGGTGTGTGTGTGTGTGTGTGTGTGTGAGTGTTTTTAGGTCTGCTCAGCAGGGCTTTTTGGTTTTCTTTTGTTTTTAAAATCAAGACTTTGTTTCCTCAAATACCTCAGTGGGAAATGAGTTGCTTGGTAACCCAGCACTGACTTGAGGCTGTTACTCTCAGAGCTACAACCCCAAGGAAGCTGCCTGGAAGAAGACGCCTGTCAGCAAAGCTGCACTTGGAGGATTTCTTGTGCAGAGAGCTGCAAGCGAGCAGACCAGAACTCCAGAGCCTGGCTTACTTGAATCTGTCCTCCAGCTTATTACATATTTTTGTCACACATATAATCATTTGTTTGCAGTCTGGTAACATAAACCACTCGAGAAATGGAGGCCAAACTATTGGTAAGAAGCTTCTAATCCACGTTTAATATCTCACAACGTGTGTGGTAGGCAACTGAATGATTTATCTTGTTCTCCTCTGTCTGCTTCTCGAGTTCTGTGTACTTCCCTTCGGATGGAAGTCATCTGTTGTCCCGCTCATAGTGAGTTACAAGCATTTGAAATTCAATGTGAAGAGAGTGCAAACATCTTTTCCCTGGTTTCTCTTTTCCTTGTGTTTTTCTGCTGATTTTTGTCCAGAGATAGGTTTAAAATATCAAACATTAATAATCCAGGGAAAACAAGTTGAACAGTGGAGAAAAACACTGTGGGTTTGCTGCGGAAGAGGCAAAATATTAAATATATTGTTTCATCTGGTGGTCACAACCATCCACTGAAGTTTGTGTGTATGTGTGTGTGGTGTATATATATGTGCATGTGTGTTGGGAGTGGGGTCCTATTATTATCTCAATTTTACAGATTAGTACCTGCAGCTTAGTGATGTAAAGTAACCTTCAAGGTCACACAGCTGGTGGTTTTGCAGGGCTAGGAATGAAGCCAGGCAATCTTAATCACTACGCTACACTATATTGCTGAAATGGATTTAAATTACTCAGTTCAGGGACAGAGAAGTTGACTACATTGTGAAGGCATAATGCTCAGATATTAAAATCAAAATAACTGGTCCCTTGGAAAGATGCTCAGAATAAAAGAGCCTCTGCCTGGTGTTCATCTGCAAAAGAATGTGATTCACTGAGAAAGTTAAAACATCCCTGCTTTGCTGCTGCAACAGCACAACATGACTTTATGGCAGAATTCTGGGCCATCGGAATCTTCCCTAGATAATTATAAAGCTCTGCTTATCCAGACAACCTGAGTTTACTGGGCTCTGGGAGGGACAAAAGAAAAAGGCAGGGGAAAGGTCGAGGAGACGGTGTGAAAAAGGACCCTGGGGAAAGGGACTGAATCAGGGCTTCTCTCTGCGCTGGTGGAAATGAGCCCTACTCCTCTTTTGTTCCTGCTCCAAGTTATTTGGCATCCTTTTCTTCTCTTTTCCTGATTCTATTAAACTCCCTCGGGGCGGAATGATAGTCACAACAGCCAATTAGGGGGACACTGAAGGGAGAAGTGCCTCCAGTGACAGCTCCTCCTCTGTCCACAGAGAAACAATCACTTCCCTGGGAGTGGTTGTAATTGGCCTTCCCCTCTCTTCTCCTCTCCATCCTCCCCATCCCTGCCCTCTCAATCAAGCTCCTTGGCCTGAAGCTAGCAAATTATAGGGATCAGAACAGCACGCATAGGCTCCCACGCAAGTGGTTTGAATTAACAGGCAGGCAAACCCAAATCTTCTTCTGGGATCCGCCAGTGCTTGTCCCCAATCCCCACTTGCACCAGAGTGTTTTTCAAGGTGTGCACTTAGACCACCTGCATCAGGCTCACATGGGAGCTTGTTAAAAAGGCAGATTCCTGGGAGCCTCCCAGATCCTCTAAGTCAGAAGCTTTTAGGGTGATGCTGGGAAATCAGCATTTTTAACAAGCTCCCCTGGTAATTCTTGAATATGCTCTCTTTTGAAAAGCACAGCCCTGTCACTTGCCAAGTGCTTTTCCATAGATGGCCAGGCTCAAACCCCAGGTTCTCGAGAGATTTGTTTCCTTGTGTCCTTTTCTGTGCTGAGCGGTTGTCTAGCATCTAAACCAGTAAGTCCTCTGTTAAGAAGACCCAAGAAACCAGAGTCAATTTCCCTGCCAAAGTTGACAATGAAAAGAAAATCACACATGCTTAAAAAAAAAAAGTTAAGACCAGAAGTGAGATATATGTAGGGGAGGATGGAGAGGCTTAGTGTTAGCTGAATCTTTGTCACAAGGCCTGGAGCAAGACTGGGCTCAAATCTGGTTTTGTCATTTTTGCCTCAGTCTTTTCATCTGTCAAATAGGAGTAATAAATTTACCTCATAGGGTTGTTGTGAGAATTACATGAGTTAATACAGGTAAAGTGCTTAACACAGCACCTGGCTCAATGATAGCAGCTAATTAACCAAGGTGGCAGAGAGTGGCATGTTGATTATCCACAATTCAACAAATCCATTGTGAGTCTCCAAGTTATAGTTTGTAGAACTTAAGTACTAATATCATCCTTTTTGTCTTCAATAAAAATGTACGAAAAAATTAACAGAACCAAATGCTAAGAAATGTCACAGTGTACTTTACACAGGGATTTCTCAGTCCTAGCATAGTGGTATTTGGGGTCTGGTAATTGTTTCTTGGGGCTTCCAGGTGCCACTGTAAAGAATCTGCCTGCCAATTCAGGAAATTCAAGAAATGTGAGTTTGATCCATGGGTCTGGAAGATTCCCTGGAGAGGGAAACGGTAACCCACTCCAGTATTCTTGCATGGACAATTCCATGGACAGAGGAACCTAGCAGGCTACAGTCCATGGGGTTGCACAGTCAGACATGACTGAGCGACTGAGCACACAATTATTTCTTGAGAATCTAGGAACTGTCCTGTGAATTGTAGATTTTTTTTACCAGCGTCAGTGACTACTACCCGTAAGAGCCACCTCCGCCCCAGTTGCAACAACTAGTGATGTCTCCACAAATTACCAAAGATCTCCTGAGGGGCAGGGATGAGGCCAAGTCACTCCCTGCTGGGAACTGCCTTATAGTCATTAGTTTACATTTTCAGAAATGTCCACAAAAATTATATTCTCTCATTTTCTAAAACCTCTCTAAGGTAGGGAATGCAAATAATCTATTATTGCTCCCAGTTTACAAATTAAATGATACTGAGATGAAGCAGTTTGCCTATGGCCACCTCACTGGTTCTCAGGATGGTTACGCTCCCAGTTCGGTCCTCAACTAATTGACGCCTTCCACATCCATGTCCATGAAGGGCAAAACTGTTGTATGCCAAGTAAAGTCTTATAATTTCTGGTGACCTTTCATCATTTTACTTTGGCACAGATTGAGTAAGCAAGAAATGTAAATTCAGTCGTGCCCTTCACAGCATATTCCTCAATCATCTTCCTAGAAACTACTCAATAATAATGAAAGAGGGTCGATAGGTTCCTATATCTCAGGAATACAGTTCCTTATTCTTTCATTAGATGTTCATAGATAGTGGCATGGACATGCTGGTTACTGTGCTACCCAGTAAGGAGAACAAGGTCATTAGGAGGGAGGAGCATCCCTTACAGAGCTCACCAGCTAGATGAGGATTAATCACATACAAACACATGGCGATAACGTGGGCAAGATAAACAAGGCTGGTAAAGCAGGCAGGTATGAAAATACTCTGAGGTAGGGACACTGCAAGAGTCTAGATTTGATGGAATATTCTATGTGAGAAGTGGCTGGACATAAAGCTAGACAGGGCTGATCAGATCATAAAGGGGATCTGAAGTCCCCCTGGGAGGCTGGATCTTATCCTGTGGGTGATGGAGAGATTCTGGAAAGAGAGGCCTGACCACACTGTTTTAAGACAATGAGTCTGGCCCAGGTCAAAAAAGAGGAAAGAACAGAAAAGAGGGACACTTTGGTTCTGTATGAAATTAAAACCTCCAATATTTACTGCCAATTTCTTCCCCCTCCAAAGATCCTAAGAACAAGAATAAATGTTTAACAGCAGAAAAGATACAGCTGCTCTGGCCTATGTGTAGAATCCCTTAATACTATCTTCTGGATGATATACATGTGTGTTTATTCAAGCCTCAGATTTAATTGGATTTAAATAAGAATCTGAGCACAATCACCCAAAAGGCCTGACATGAAATAGAGTAGCAAGAGGTCAGAGAAGACACATTCTGTCTGTTCCTATGGAAAGTAGATTCAAGCCGTCCCCACCTGCCTCTTCCTCTCCTTGCAGTAAAAAGCCACTTTTTATATTACTAAGCAACAAATACGCATTTGGAGAGCCTATGCTCAACAACTCCCATCCTCACCTTCACCCCAAAAACTGGCAACCGAATGCTATAGTTTGGATTCATTTCTTTTCTTATCTACATCAAGCATGATTAAAAAAAAAAAAAAAAGTTTTGTTCTGCTCTTGGCTTTCACAAAGGACTGCTTCATTCTCAATCCAACTATAAAGCTAAAGTACAGTTGGGATGCCGGCCATCATTTTGCAGCTTTAGTTTGGCATGCACACTTGTAGAGCTTGATTCTTTTCTTGTACTTAGAGTTGTCTGCCTGCTTTTTGAGGAAGCTCTTAGCAGGTAAGGGTCACCCAGGCATTATGGCCTCATGTTCTGAGTATACAGCCTTCATATGCACATGGTTAACTAGATCTCTTTTAATTTTGGAAATTAATTATGTTTTTTGGGGGGGAAAAAAAAAAAAAACAGGGTTGCAGAGGAGAGACCAGGAGAGCCAGGGTGGCGAGAAAGGTATCTGGGGCTTTGAGGCTATGGTTGCTTACTGATTACCATGCAAGCATCCAGTACTGTAGCTTATGCTACGGCCTATGCTATAATCTGCACAAGTGGAATGTCAGCTCTGGGTGTAATTGACTCTAAGGTAGAAGGTAGTTCTGCCCCACGTGCACTCCTTGAATGAAGAGAGAAGGAAACTTTTTCTCAAAGGAAGAGTCTTCACTTTATGACTGAGATACCTCGACTATAAAATTTGTTGAGAATTCACCCTGATTTTTCTTTGCCAGTTTCTAAAGTCCTCCTGATCACTCTACAAATCCTTTTGAATCCTTGTTCTTGGAAGAGTTGTGCAAATAGCTGTCAGAGAGACAAGGATAACCTCATAATGAGTGTGGAAAAGAACTCTTTTCCTATGAGTGTGAGAGAGCAAACAGAAGAGGAGAAAGAGAAACAGTGCCCAGCAGAAATGCAGGGAGCAATGCTTTCAACAATGTTCCTGTCCCCACAGCTTTACAATCAGCTTTATGCATTTGGGGCTGCCAGGGCATATTGCTCTAATAATAATAATAAATACTGCATAAAAACAAAATCAAATTGTTTAAGACTGAGTAGTGGAAGAGAACTCAAGCCTGAGATCAATCCAGTTTTCATCCCAGTGTAAGTGGCTTTGCAGGGAAATGAGGAAGAGTATTGGAAATTTCTGCTCTCTCAGAACTTTCAGGCAAGGCAGTGGTTTTTTTTTTCCCTAGAATGTTTAGAGAAAACTGTCTTGTCCAAAGCAAAGCCCACCTATAGCTATCGATTTTCCTATATCCTCTGCTGCTGCTGCTAAGTCGCTTCAGTTGTGTCCGACTCTGTGCGACCCCAGAGACGGCAGCCCACCAGGCTCCCCCATCCCTGGGATTCTCCAGGCAAGAACACTGGAGTGGGTTGCCATTGCCTTCTCCAAGGCAAGAAAGTGAAAAGTGGAAGTGAAGTCGCTGAGTCTTGTCCGACTCTTAGCAACCCCATGGACTGTGGCCCACCAGGCTCCTCCATCCCTGGGATTTTCCAGGCAAGAGTACTGGAGTGGGTTGCCATTGCCTTCTCCAATGCAGGAAAGTGAAAAGTGAAAGTGAAGTCGCTGAGTCTTGTCTGACTCTTAGCTACCCCATGGACTGTGGTCTACCAGGCTCCTCCGTCCATGGGATTTTCCAGGCAAGAGTACTGGAGTGGGGTGCCATTGCCTTATCCTCTAGCCACTAATTAAAAATTAGAATCAAAATAGCAAGAGAGTAATTAAAGAAATAGTTCTCCAGATGTAGTAGGCCATATTCTGAACACCAATTCTCTCTCTTTCTAAAAAACCCTTGAATTTTGTTTGAATGTGTATCTGCCCCTCACCCCTCCAGGAGGAACCCAGATCAGTTAGCACTATCCAATAGAAATACAAAGTCACGTATGTAATTGAAAATGTTCTAGTAGTCAGAAATTTTTAGAAAGTAAGAATAAACAGATAAAATTCATTTTAATATCTTATCTAACATACTAATATATAATAAATATATAAATTATTAATGAGATGCTATGTAATTTTGATACTAAATCTTTGATATCCAGAGTATCTTTTTCACTTGCAGCACATTTCAGCTTAGATGAGCCACATTTCAAAGCACCCAGTAGCCTAATGTCAAAGTGCCCAGCAGCCTTATGTGGCTAGCAGCCACCATATCGATCACTGAGAGTCTAAGTTGACTGTATTCCCTTGGTAACTGTAACTCGTCTGTTGCCTAAGGTTCCCAGCCAGGCTGACAGCAGAGTGGGCAGAATTTCTCTTATTTCTCTCCTCCTAGATAAGAAGAAGAAAGGATAAAGGCCTGGTTATCACTCTCAGCCTTCTTGGTATTACAAGGGGAGCTAGCCTTTGGATGACATTGACGGTGAATTCAGCAGAGAGGACAGAAAGGAAGAACCTATGGTTTTGGTGACATTACTGGGCTCCTTATCAAACTTGGAGTTTGCCCCGACTCTGGGCTTTAAAATTTATTGAGACAATATTTGTCCTAATGGTTTAAACTGTCATGTGTTACTTACAGCCTAAAGAATCCTAACTATATACAACTTGAAGCTGGTATGTGGTCATTCTTTGGCTTATTAACACATACCTCCATTTTATAAGGGGCTTCTCTGATGGCTCAGTGGGTAAAGAATCCACCTGCAATGCAGGAGACTTGGATTCGATCCCTGGGTTGGGTCCCTGGAGGAGGAAATGGCAACCTACTCCAGCATTCTTGCCTGAAAAATTTCACGGACAGAGAAGCCTGGCGGGCTGCAGTCCATGGGGTCACAAGGAACTGGACACGACTGAGCACACGGCACATAGAACAGGGTTATGAAGTGGTAGAAGGAGAACTAACTCACATGGAAAGCACTTGAATTCACTGCATTAAATATACTTAAAATGTACACCATAATAGCCATATGTATAAGTAAGAATCATCAGCAAAGCAGTCATGTTCACTTTCTGTTCCAGAGTTGGGCATCTGAATTCTGAGAGTGAACAAATCCTAAGGGTGGGGGGCGGGGAACCACCCTTACACCAGATTTACAAGAAAAGTTATCTTTATAAAATCTATGTGAACTACAAAGTTACAAAGATGAAGGGAGAACTGTTCAATAAAACTAAAGCCAACCTTTCTCAAAGAGATACCCTTAGAAGTGTGGTTCTATTTTAAGTTTCCCACAAAGTGCTAATTAGAACATACATTTCAATTAGAATTAGATTGCACTTCAGGAAGTGAATTATTAAATGACCTAGCACATTTTTATGTTTCCAAATGCTGAAACTCCCAGCTTTGGAGGACAACGAGTCTTTAATGATAATTTATTCCTCTCTCCTCCCCATTATTGCTAGATAGCTGGGAGCCCGAGATACTTACTGGTCTCTGGGGACCCCAATGTGGGAGTTTTTTGAAGAGGATACCAATTAGCCAGTTTGGTTTCACAGAAGCAAAGACTGCCCTGAGGTGAAAAACTCTGCCTCCTAGGGCACACCCTTGAACTTAAAACTGTCTTTATTGCTAATCACTAGAAGCCAGCAAAGAATTCGGCCTGTCCCTCATCATTTCATTATCTCCACTCTTCAGCCTGAAAGCGTATATTTCTCTTACTCTGAAAGCAACAATAAAGGCAGCAAATTTCCCATATACATAAAAGAGAACGACTACTTTCTACTAGTTTTAGTAGCTACTGCCTCCAAAAATTGCGTTAGGTCACCTAAAGTTGACTGCCCCTAGAAATAAACATCAGAAGGTTTTACATAAGTAATGGGCATTTTCAGGACAGCATAATTACCTGAGGCTCCAGGAAAGTGATAAGCAGCAGCCTCAAGGTTACAGAATAATATGTGGTTGCACGTTTGACTCATACATAGGTAGAAAAAGGAACAAAAGGTCAACCATCATGTAAATAACAATTTTATTCCCCCCTATCCATTCATTAAATTGCTTCATTCGGCACAATTTGGAGACACCATTATGTGCCAGGCATCATACTAGGCACCTAGGATCTTATAACAGATGCTCCCTTCTGGTTATGGCACGTGTAGAAGGGCATGGAGAATGGTGAATGAGCGTGTTAGTTAACACTGACTGCAAGTGCTTGCTCTGGCCAGGTAAGTAGCCACTGGCATAAATTCTCTTAAAACAGGCTGCTGCTGCTGCTGCTGCTAAGTTGCTTCAATTGTGTCCGACTCTGTGCGACCCCATATATGGCAGCCCACCAGGCTCCCCCGTCCCTGGGATTCTCCAGGCAAGAACACTGTAGTGGGTTGCCATTGCCTTCTCCAATGCATGAAAGTGAAAAGTGAAAGTGAAGTCACTCAGTCGTGTCCAACTCTGTGCCACCCCATGGACTGCAGCCTACCAGTCCATGGGATTTTCCAGGCAAGAGTACTGGAGTGGGGTGCCATTGCCTTCTCCGCTTACAACAGGAGGTACCGATAAAGAACGTGGAACCAATGAGCTGCCACCAACCGGTAGCATTCAGGAACAGTCAAAAGGAAAGAGAAACTGCCAGTACATATGTCCTACCAACCTCCCAGAATCCTTCTCATTGAAATATATCTTGGTCGAGTGATGCCCACGCCACCAGGAAGGATCCTGGATAACAATGACAGGCCAGAGACAACCCAGAAACTAATGGCATCACCATAAAACCTGAGACTGCAAGCCATGTGACAGAGCAGTCCTCTGAGTCCCCTTACCTTCCTGCAACAGGCAAATCATTAATTCCCAGAGAGTGCTAACTCTGTGTACCTGAGAAGGCCAGGGAAGTTTTGTCTATCGTGTTAGAGTGTCTCGTGTTTCTCAACATCAGGGGTCTGTATATTCGACATTTCTTTTGAATCGCTCAACACTTAACCACTTTTTTGGCTACATAGTGATGCAGTGACTTCAAATCAATAGGTAGAAGGTGAGAAGAAACTTTTACTTTGCTTGGAAGAAAGTAACTATTTTTGAGTTTGCAAATGTCAGTATTTAATCATAAAAGCATTCATAGAGTAGTATCCTACTCTTGTGGGAGTTCAGACTCCAGAGCAGGACTCCCTGAGTTTGAAACCCAAGCTCTGCTATTACCAAATGTATAACTCTGGTAAGTTGCTAAACCCCTCTGTTCCTCAGGTCCTTCATATGTAAAATGAAAAATTTTATATAATTTCTATGCATGTGTATAGGGATGCATGTATATAAATTTATAGAGTTATTATGAGTATTAATTAAATTAACTTTTTAAATTTTGTTTTAGTTGCTAAATTGTGTCCAACTCTTTTGTGACCTCATGGACTGTAGCCACCAGATTCCTCTGTCCATGGGATTCTCAGGAAGGAATACTGTAGTGGGTTTCCATTCCCTTCTCCAGGGGATCTTGCTGGACCAGTGATCAAACCCATGTCTCCTGAGTTGGCAGGTGAGTTCTTTACCACTGAGCCACCAGGGAAGCCCAGTAGCATTACACCTGTATACAAGTGGAATTGCATGTTACTTGATGATATGATTTGAACATCAGTAAGTAAAGTGATATTTGAATATAATCAAATTTTCCTTGAAATTCCTCAGGAAGGTATCTTTTGGGAGACCACAGCCCATCTCTCAGTATGTCTAGTACCGTCAAGTTTTCTTTTGTATTGGAACAAAAATTCCTTTTTCCCTGATCAAATACCAAGTACGATATAAGGAATACATCATTAAAAAGGTCATTAAAAACTTCATCATTAAAAACTTCACACTGAGAAAGCACTCAGGAACTGATCTAGGGAAGAGTGAAGTCCTCTTTCATCCCTTCTTACAACTGTATCCAGTTATTTGCTTGACCAACTTTTCAGCTTTCTTGTCTCTGCTCAAATGTCATCTTCTCAATGCTGTTCTGCTCTGTCCAACTGTCTACTACCCGATACTGTACACCTATCAATTCCTTAGCATCTCAGAGATTAAAAAGACCAAGCTGAATTGTTTTGCTTTCTATGGTCAGAGAGAGAGAGAGAGCTATGCAGCTCACACACAGCCTCTCCAAGCCAAGAAGAGAGCAGACTCTTAGATTAATCTTGTATAGTGTGGGGGAACATGAAGTTTAAGGATTGGCAGAATTTCAGAGGCATGAATTCACTGGTAGACACAAGATTACTCCAAGAGACTGCTGTCTTTTTCTAACAATGTGTGACTTTTCTCTCACCCTACACTCTCAATCTGACTTATCCTGCTCTGACCTTCCCCTCCCCCATCGTTACTTATCACCTTCTAAGGTAATAGGTATTTACTTATCATGCTTACTGTATATTGTCCGTTCCCCTCTTTCTAGATCATAAGATCATAAGCTCCACAAGTGGAGTATTATTAGTTGTTTTGTTTCCTGATAAATCCCAGTTTTCTAGAACACTATTGGCACAGATTGAGCACGCAGGAACTATTTGTTGAATTACTGAACGTTTAAACAATGTCCACTCCAAGCAAAAGTAAAAAAGACCAGTAAAGATTATTCATATACTTTTCCCTTCCTCCCTGGACAGTCTCGTCCCACAAACAAATATGTCTTGTACTGTGATGCCATGATGATATACTAGGAACATACTTTAGTTAACTTTTTTATTCTCATGGGTATATAGTTTTTTAGTTTAAATCTCTTTTGAGGGTGGTTCCAGCTTGGGGGACCCCCTTCTTCAAGAAAAAAGAATACATAATTATAAATCCAAAAAGTTGCTTGAAAAGAGCCCATGCAAATAGAGTATTGACTCCACCTTCATTCACTCCAGCTCTGCTGACGGGGATACAAAGCATCACTCCCTTCTCATATCATTTTGGAAGGAATTTCAGAGAGTATAAAAAATTGGAGAAATAGTGATGTTTTCTAGCATAAGCTATGATGTCATCAGTAGAGAAGATTAAACCCAGGGATTGAACTCATATCTCCTGCATTAGCAGATGGATTCTTTACCACTGAGCCACCATGGAAACCAGGGTCAAGAAGCAACAGTTAGAACCAGACATGGAACAACGAGCTGGTTCAAAATCGGGAAAGGAGTAGACAAGGCTGTATATTGTCACCCTGCTGATTTAACGTGTATGCAGAATTCCTCATGTGAGATGCCAGGCTGGCTGGATAACAAGCTGGAATTAAGACTGCTGGGAGAATTATCAACAACCTCAGATATGCAGATGATACCACCCTTATGGCAGAAAGCAAAAAGGAACTAAAGAGCCTCTTGTTGAGGGTGAAAGAGAAGAGTGAAAAAGCTGGCTCAAAACTCGACATTCAAACAACTAAGATCACGGCATCCAGTCCTATCACTTCATAGCAAATAGAAGGGGAAAAAGTGGAAACAGTGACAGATTTTACTTTCTTAGGTTCCAAAATCACTGTGAATGGTGCCTGCAGCCATGAAATTAAATTTGCTCCTTGGAAGGAAAGCTATTACAAACCTAGACAGTGCATTAAAAAGCAGAGACATCACTTTGCTGACAAAAGTGCATATAGTCAAAGCTATGGTTTTTCCAGTAGTCATGTACAGAAGTGAGACTTGGACCATAAGGAAGGCTGAGCACTGAAAAACTGATGCCTTCGAATTGTGATGCTGGAGAAGACTCTTGAGACTCTCTTGGACAGCAAGGAGATCAGACCAGTCAATCATAAAGGAGATCAACCCTGAATACTCATTGGAAGGACTGTTGCTGAAGCTGAAGCTCCAATACTTTGGTCAGCTCATACAAAGAGCCAATTCATTAGAAAAGACCCTGATGCTAGGAAATATTGAAGGCAAAAGGAGAAGAGGGCAGCAGAGGATGAAATAATTAGATAGCATCATTGACTCAATGGACATGAATTTGTGCAAACTTCCAGAGATAGTGGAGGACAGAGGAGCCTGGCATGCTACAGTCCAAAGGGTCTCAGAGTCAAACACAACTCAGCGACTGAGCAACAACAACAAAGAGAAAAGCAAAGAAAAAAATGTAATTAGATTCTTTCAATATAATACAAATTAAAGTGATTTACCTGAACCATTTAGGTTAATTACAATGAAGCACAATATGGATTACACATGTCATTAGTTTGATGGATTAACTTTGGCTGCCATGGAATTTGCACTTGATTCTATGCTGAGTCAAGGAGCTTCTTCAGTTTCTGACAATCAACTCAAACCTTTCAATATTTTTCTTAAAACCAAAGGAAGGCTGGAATGGAGTCACAGTGTATGGGGCATATGGGCTTCCCTAGTGGCTCAGATGGTAAAGAATCTGCAATACAGGAGATCCAGGTTCGATCCCTGAGTTGGGAAGATCCCCTGGAGGAGAGCATGGCAACTCACTTCAGTATTCTTACCTAGAGAATCCTACGGACAGAGGAGCCTGGTGGGCTACAGTCCATAGAGTCACAAGACTGAAGCGACTTAGAATGCACATATGTGTGAGACAAGAAGTAATCAGAGGGAAGTGAAGTGAGTGAAGTCGCTCAGTTGTGTCCCACTCTTTGAGACCCCATGGACTGTAGTCCACCACGCTTCTCCGTCCATGGGATTTTCCAGGCAGGAGTACTGGAGTGGGTTGCCATTTCCTTTTCCAGAGGATCTTCCCGACCCAGGGATCGAACCCAGGTCTCCCGCATTGTAAGCAAGATGCTTTACCATCTGAGCCACCAGGGAAGTAACAGAGGGAAAGGAGATGCTAAATACACTAGCAGTATTTACAGGCTCAAATGACCTTTCATTCATCTCCATCCAACACTGCATTGTCTGTCCAATCAGGTGATGCTTTGTTTAATAACTTGATTGATCTAAGCTTTCCCAACTATACTATGAGCTTCATAAAAGCAGGGGCCCCTTCCAAAGTGCTTCCTGCTCTCTCCCCTGCTTTGGAAACGTGTCTGGAACATAAAAGGGCTCAGTTAATAATTGCAGTGTGGATTTGTTTTATGAATGAATACATGATTTCAAGAAAAGTTGGCTCTGCTTAGAATCTTTCACTTGGCAGAGCATCTCCCTATTCTTCTTTTATTTATTTCTACATCAATAATTCCTTGTCTTCTTATGCCCAGGGCTGGAAGATTTAAATCCCTTTATGGGAAATTCCCTAATAGCAGCTGCCTTAGTCAGAACTAATTTGACCATCAAGACATGTAGTATATATTTTGTCCTACTTATCACTTTCATTTTTGTTGCAATACATTAATAATGAATGCAGAGCAAGAGAAATGAAAACTATTACAACATACTCTCTTTACCTAACTTGAGCATACATTTGGTCCATTCAGTCTAAAACATTTGATAGTCTTCAAGGGGAAATTGGCAACTTATGTTGTCTGAAGTTGGTGCTTTTGTTTATTTGACACGTTTTCCACAGTCAGGTTACCAAGAGGTCCCAGGGTGAGAAATGTTTCTTCTTCCCTGAGTTCAGTGATTCTGTCATCCAAAGGTCTGAGAGTTGTAACACTTGCTTTTGATTGTTTGGCTAGAAGTTTTTTGAAATGTCCTTTCTATTTTCAGAATGTATATTTAACACTAGAAAACCTGCTGGTAATTGTGCCAACAGTTAAGCTATTATTTCTTTTAAAGGGCCTATTCTATTGCATGTGCCGATTAAATGTAACTTCTTTGTAACTTAAGTTCAAAGGGCCACCTCTCCTTTCACAAAGATTGCAGTGACTTTGGAATGCAGCGAATTCATGACCGGTTCTATTTCCATTAAGCCTGGCCCAGGACAAGTTTCCTCTTCCACAGCCCCTGTTCTTTGTTGTCACCCGTCTCCTGAGTGTCTTTCTGATGCCCAGCTTTTATTTCCTGCCATGGACTTTCCCTGGGATCAGCCAAGCATACGTTCCATCACTGAGAGGAGCTGATGAGAATTAATCATTTGTAAATGTGATTATGGATGATAATAAACTCTTCTCAGTCAGGACGCTGCAGCTTAGCAGGAGACTTTTAAAATATTATCACTTTGCAGACATAGCATTTTAATAAGTACACATATGGTTTCATTCAATACCAACAATCCTGTGAAGGAGAAGACGTGGCTAGAAATAGTATCCTGACTTTTGTAGATGACAACATTATGGTTTTGAGGGGCTACAGAATTTGCTGGTGGTAACAGGATAAGCAGAACATCTGAACCAAAACTAAGCTGAGTCAAGATACTCTTGCCTATTTCCACCACCAGGTTGCCATCATATGGGGTGATCAGATGAAATTTTAAGCAACTGAGACAGCCAATAGGAAGGCCTAGGGGGTACATCAATTTCTCTGTGCTTCCTGGATAGCCCTTCCCAATCCTTAGAGTTCTCTTCTTTTAGAGTTGCTTCTCTGACTCTGCAATCCTGTTCTCCCCCTCCCTCTCAAACAGAGTCTTATTGTTTCCTAAGCACATTCCTCTTTGTCTGCACCTTGGAGCCCCCACGATTTTTGACTCTCTTTTTTATTCACTCTATATTCTTTATGTGTAGCATCTTAGTATTTCCTTGACTTTAACAACCACCTTGAGGTTGATGCCTTTATAAACCAAATCTTGAGCCTACGTGAGTCTCTGCAAAGAACTGGGCTGGTGCAGCAGTTGCCTGCTGGGCAGTTTTGGATGTACAATTACTACTCTAACAAGATGTGGCCAATTCATTCGCTGTGTTACGGAATGAATGTTTAGAGCTGCATTTGTGCCCCACCTCTGTTCATATGTTAAAGTCCTAACCCCCCAATGTGATGGTATTAGGAGAAGGGGCCCTTGCGAGATGAGATAATGAGGATAGAACACCCCCTCCACCTAAAGGGATTAGTGCTTCTGCAAGAAAAGGAAGGGACACCAAAGCTTCTTCTCTCTGCCATGTAAAGACACAGTGAGAAAGCAGTGGTCTGTAAACAAGGAAGAGGGCTGTTACCAAGAAGCAAATCTGCCAGCAACCTGATCTTGGACTTCCTAGCCTCTAGAACTAGGAGAAATAAGTGCCTGATGTTTAACCCACCCAGCCTACGGTATATCACTATGGTAGCCCAAGCAGACTAAACCAAGCTACGTTCCCCACCTGTGACCTCTCCCATTGCCTGTCCTGTGAAATTCAGACTGCTATAAGGTTGTTTCTCAATTTCACCTTTGTAATCCCCCTCACCCCCAACCCAGCACCCGTATAAACCATGTTGAGCTACTTGCTGTCTGATGACACTCTGCCTTGACATAAGCACTCCTTTCTTGTAATGTCTTCCTTTCCTTGCCTGTCTGACAAATCTGTTTATCTTTGAGGTTTCTCCTCTAGAATTATCCCCTCTGGGAGGTTTACCATGACACTCCAGGGAAAGTTTAGTTATAATGCACCCCATATCTCTTTTTTAGAACAGAACTTCTCAATTTATCAGTGGTGAGGGACTAGTATTTTATTTCACTCTAACCTATCATGGACTCAGAATTTTATGAAATGCAATACAAATAAATTAATAGAAAAGTGCTAGAAATAAAAGATATAAAACACAATATCAATTTTTAATAATTAGATTCAACAGATAGCAGGTTACTCTGTCAATGTGTTAGGGGAAGCACACTGATTGAAACTGCCCATCCTGGCCAGGCACCATAGTAACTGTTTGCATGAGTTGTTTTATGACAGGAGATTCTGATAAGGAATATGGAACTAATAAGCCACCACCAACTGGAAGAGTTTGGGAAAGGTCGAAAGGAGACACCTCGTGTCCGTCCACTTCCCAGAATCCCTCTCACTAGCATCTGTCTTGGCTGAGTGATGCGTGGGCCACCAGGAAAGACTCTGAATTAGAATGATGGGCCAAAGACCACCCGGAAACTAATCGCATCACCATAAAACCTGAGACTGCGAGCAGTTCTCCTGGGTTCCCTTACCTTACTGCTCTCCACCCGGGTGCCCTTTCCCAATAAAATCTCTTGCTTTGTCAGCGCATGTGTCTCCTCGGACAATTCATTTCCAAGTGTTAGACAAGAGCCCAGTTTCGGGCCCTGGAAGGGGCCCGCCTTCCTGCAACAAATGTACTATGAAAGATTTAAATACTTTCAATTTCTGTACATACCTTACCACAATAAACAACTTGTGGACTTGCAGTGGTGCACAGATTATACTTTGAGTAGTACTGTATTGAACCCCACTCCAGTACTCTTGCCTGGAAAATCCCATGGATGGAGGAGTCCGGTGGGCTGCAGTCCATGGGGTCGCTAAGACTCGGACACGACTGAAGGGACTTAGCAGCAGCAGCAGCAGTACTGTATTGAGGACTATTAATACTACATTTGCATTTTAAATAGGTATCAACTGTTTCCTTCAGAGCAGAGACCATCCCTTACTGATCTTTAGGCAAGAACACATATCAAGGTCTCTAACACTCTGTATTTGCCTAATGAATATGGGAAGATAATCAGGCCATGGTGAACCAGTTCAAGTGTGTCTTTTGCAAGGACTTGTGTCATTCTCTCTATGGGACATTCTGCACAGTGAATTCTTACAAGTCTTTACTCAAGATGAGACCAGAAATCATCGAAATCATCCGAAGGGTAAGAAACACATAAACTTAATATTTTCTGTTTTATTCTCCATTAGCTCCGAGGAGGGCCTGTTACAGTCTCTTCTGGAAAGAATAAAGAGACAGAGCACAGAGTGGGAAACGCAGGGGATCCTTCTGACATGGCAGAGGTATTCCCTCACCATGCTTATCCCCTGATTCTACACAGCTCCAGTTTCTCACCTCACTGTATATATAAGTGGTTCCTTTGCAAGCACACAGCATCACCTCACCCTGTACACTGGAGTCCCTTCCTGAGCCCTGGCGTTTATCCACCTTCCAGAGGACTACAGGCACAAGGCTGTGTGCATTCGACAGACTTCAAGGGAGAACGAGTGGTACTTATTACGGCACCACGCAGAAAGTGACTTTCAATTGTATTAGGTAATCCTGTTCTTAAAAAGTCCCTCTGCCCTCTCATTGGCTAATCCCTATTGTGGAGTTGGCCATTTTACTGGGAACCTGTCTTTTCAATAGATTCTTCCATCCTTCCTTAGGCTATTTCTAATTGCTTGTCTCTCACCCTTGAGTTTCCTGTTTCTTTCTTATGCAAAGCAGTTTTCTCTTTGGTTTTGTAGTCTCCTTCCAAACTATTGGCTATGTAACTCAACAGCTACAAGTGAATATTGCAAAATATGTTATGGAATGCAGCCGAAATGCCTAATCTCAAGATGGTGTTGGAGAAAACCAGTAGCAGCTTCAAAGCCCCAAGGCAGAAACCTGAATTTCGGGGATGAGCAGTAATGACTCTCTCCTTTCCTCTCCTTTTTCCATTTCTTTTCCTGCTCCCTCTCCTTACTTCTCTTCCTTCCCCACCTTCTCTCTCTCTCTCCCCTTTCCTGGATAACACAAAGCTTCAGAGAAACACAGGCAAGATAAGCTATGTACCTGAGAGAATGTGTGTCTCTCTGGTAACATTCTACAGAAAAGGTTTATTCACTGCATATTAGTTTCTTGTATCTTTTTTATTGATTATTTAGGGATGATGAATCCTTAAAAGCTTAATGCAAGTTGAGCTATAGTGCTTAGGAAAAGAGAAGTGATTTTAATGGTGTACTTATTTGAAACATAAACATTCCATATTTCTATTTTGGTCTTTTAATTAATATTGAATTTCAACAGATACACACATCACACAAACACACATAAATAAAGTTCATTTAGAAGATGATTCTTCTCACTGCTTTTTTTATGCTTACTTTTTAAAAAACAAACTATTTTTAATTGGAGGATAATTGCTTTAAAACACTGTGTTGATTTCTGCCATACATCAACATGAATCAGCCACAGGTATACAAATGTTCCTGTCTTCCTGAATTTCCCTCCTATGTGCTTCAAAGAAATTGAAATGTAACCCATATAACGTAAAGTTAACATTATGAAAGCATAAGATTCTGTGGTCTTTAGTATATTCACAACATTGTGCAACCATTGACACTAATTCCAGAACATTGACATTATTCTGAAAAGAAATCTCATACCTAGTAACAGTCAATTCCCGAGGGAGGAGGGGATTGGGAATTGAATGCTAATGGGTATGAGATTTCTTTTCAGGATAATGTCAGTGTCCTGTAATTAGATAGGCCTCTTGAGAAACCTATATGCAGGTCAGGAAGCAACAGTTAGAACTGGACATGGAACAACGGACTGGTTCCAAATAGGAAAAGGAGTACGTCAAGGCTGTATATTGTCACCCTGCTTATTTAACTTCTATGCAGAGTACATCATGAGAAATGCTGGGCTGGAAGAAGCACAAGCTGGAATCAAGATTGCCAGGAGAAATATCAATAACCTCAGATATGCAGATGACACCACCCTTATGGCAGAAAGTGAAGAGGAACTAAAAAGCCTCTTGATGAAAGTTAAAGTGGAGAGTTGAAAAAGTTGGCTTAAAGCTCAACATTCAGAAAACTAAGATCATGGCATCTGGTCCCATCACTTCATGGGAAATAGGTGGGGAAACAGTGGAACAGTGTCAGACTTTATTTTTGGGGGCTCCAAAATCACTGCAGATGGTGATTGCAGCCATGAAATTAAAAGATGCTTACTCCTTGGAAGGAAAGTTATGACCAACATAGTTAATTTTGAACATAGACCAACATAGATAATATTGAAAAGCAGAGACATTACTTTGCCAACAAAGGTCCGTTTAGTCAAGGCTATGGTTTTTCCTGTGGTCATGTATGGATGTGAGAGTTGGACTGTGAAGAAAGCTGAGTGCCGAAGAATTGATGCTTTTGAACTGTGGTGTTGGAGAAGACTCTTGAGAGTCCCTTGGACTGCAAGGAGATCCAACCAGTCCATTCTAAAGGAGATCGGTCCTGGGTGTTCTTTGGACGGAATGATGCTAAAACTGAAACTCCAGTACTTTGGCCACCTCATGCAAAGAGTTGACTCATTGGAAAAGACCCTGATGCTGGGAGGGATTGGGGGCAGGAGGAGAAGGGGACGAGAGAGGATGAGATGGCTGGATGGCATCACCGACTCGATGGACATGGGTTTGAGTGAACTCCGGGAATTTGTGATGGACAGGGAGGCCTGGCGTGCTGTGATTCATGGGGTTGCAAAGAGTCGGACACGACTGAGTGACTGAACTGAACTGAACTGAACTGAATGATTGCTGACAAAGGTCCATCTAGTCAAAGCTATGGTTTTTCCAGTAGTCATGTATGGATATGAGAGTTGGACCATAAAGAAAGCTGGCTTTTGAACTGTGGTGTTGGAGAAGACTCTTGAGAGTCCCTTGGACTGCAAGGAGATCCAACCAGTCAATTCTTAAGGAAATCAGTCCTGAATATTCATTGGAAGGACTGATGCTGAAGCTCCAATACTTTGGCCACCTGATGCAAAGAACTGACTCACTGGACAAGACCCTGATGCTGGGAAAGATTGAAGGGAGAAGGAGAAGGGGGTGACAGAGGATGAGATGGTTGGATGGCATCACCGACTGGATGAACATGAGTTTGAGCAAGTTCTGGGAGTTTGCGATGGACAGAGAGGCCTGGTATGCTGAAGTTCATGGGGTCACAAAGAGTCAGACACGACTGAGTAATGAAGTCTTTATGGATTCTTCTGGATATTCATGTAAATGGAATTATACAACACATAGCCTTTTGTGTCTGACTTCTTTTACTAAACATAATGTTCTCATATCATCCATGTTTTAACACCTATTAGTACTTCATTTCTTTCTATGGATGATCAATGTTCCATTGTAAGGACATGCTACATTTAGTTTTTTCATTCATCAGCTGATATTAGAATTGTTTCTACTTTTTGGCTGTTATAAATATGCTATGAACATCTGTGTACAAATCATTTTTGTGAAAATATCTTTTCAATTCTCTTGGGTATATATATAGAAATGGATTTGCTGGGTAACTAACTTTGAGGAACTGCCAAACTGTTTTCAAAACAGCTGTACCATTTTACATTTTCACCACTTTATATAAAAGATTCTTTATTATCTAAGCCACCAGGGAAGCCCCCAGGGAAGCCCCCAAAATTGTACTGGATGGAGTTTAATAGGCAAGGAAAACTTATTCAAGATTATTGCAAAAGGAGAAAAAGACTAAACTCAACTCCAGAAAGAGTTGAGAACTTATAGCCAGAGGGTAGGTGGATGGAAAATCACTAAGAGGATGGGGCCTGGGTATCAAGGTGAGTAATTCTCGGTAAACTGTCTTGTCAGGATTCTTGCTGAATCAGGCTAATGAATTCTAAGAACATATAGGCCAAGGATGATGTCTAGTAGAGATGAGGGATCAGAGGAGTCTGACTTAAGTCTGATCAAGGAGGGAGTCTTCGTCACCCACAAGATATAAGGGTTCTAATTTCTTCATGTCCTCACCGACACTTGTTATTGTTCAGGTTTTTTATTATAATACCCTTACTCATGTGAAGTAGTATCTCATTGAGGTTTCGATTTGCATTTTTCTTATGACTGAGGATGTTGATATCTTCGTGTTCTTATTGAAAACCTTATTTTCTTTGAAGAAACGTCTATTCAAATTTTCTGCTCCTTTTAAATTGCATTATCTGTCTTCTTGAGTTGTAAGAATTTTGGATTGTAAGAATATATTCTGGAAAGTAGATCCTTATTAGATACATGATTCATTTTGTGAGTTGTCTTTTCATTTTTTTCATGGCGTCCTTTGAAGCACAGAAGTTTTTATTCAGTGAAGTCCAACTTATTTTTTCCCTAGTATCCTCATTGCCTTTTAAAAGTTACTTTTTCACAATTAACTTACAGAATAATAATGTCCCCCAATATTAATATGCATTAGAATCACCTGGGAAATTGTAAAAAATGAAGATTCCCTCAACCTGTGCCAAGACACTCTGATTCAGCAGGTATGGCTGTAGATCCAGTCATCTGCATTTTTAATAAGCTCCTTGGGAGATTCTCATGTACGAGGTTTTGGGACCACATTTCAAGCCACATTGTTTTCTAAGTAAAGTAAGGAGCTTAATCTAGACATCATCTAGCTGAGACTCCTGAATTGGACCTACTTGTGTGTGTATGTGTGCTAAGTCACTTCAGTCACGTCTGACTCTTAGTGATCCTACGGACTATAGCCCATCAGGCCCCTCTGTCCATGGAATTCTCCAGGCAAGAATACTGGAGTGGGTTGCCATGCCCTCCTGTAGGGGATCTTCCTGACCCCGGGATTGAGCCTATGTTTCTTAATGTCTCCTGCATTGGCAGGTGGGTTCTTAACCACTAGTGCCATCTGGGATGCCCACTGGCTGTATAATCCTTTCCCCTTGGGCAGATGAATCCTATGATTTGCTTCTATAGAATATAGGAAAGGTGATGGATGTCACTCCTGTGATTGTTTTCTTATATAAGATTCCATCTTAGTGAACTGGAGAGAGAGATTCTCCTGCTGATCTTGAAGAAGCAAATGGCCATGGTATGAACCACCAATGGAGAAGCCTGGGTGTGAGTGGCCTTCAGCTGATGACCAATAAGAAGCAGTGGCCCTTAGTCCTACAACCACAGGGAAATAAGTCTTCCCAGCAACATGAATGAGCTTAGAAGATTCTTCCCTATTCAAACCTCCAAATCAATCCAGCATTATAGCCTAATGAGATCCTGGGCAGAAGAATCAGCTTAGCAAAACCTGGACTTGTGAACCACAGACAGAAGCCATGACATAAAATGTGTTTTTTGAAGCTCCCAAATTTGTGATAATTTGTTACGCAGCAATAGAAAACAAATGCACTGCCCAAACCTGTACTTCTTAACCTGTTTTAATCCATGTCCCCCATTTGATAAATGTAAAGTTACACGTTAATCATTCCTTTAATGTTACCTAAAGTACAAAGTAAAAAAAAAAAAATGCTTTGACCAGATAAAATAAAAGCAGTGATGTTACGGCCACTTTATTATAAAAATATATGCAGCTCTATTTCTAATTTTGATATTTGCCTTAATGTCCAAATAAATTTCAAATAGATGAAGTGACAAATCCCAAGTTACACAGTGAGTTTGTGACTGTCAACATCATACTATAGCCCCTGTCTAAGTAGTGCCTTTAATCTTGAAGGAAGAGACCATGGTTAATCTTATTCTGATCACTCTTCCAGAGGAAAAATTGAGACAAACAGTCTGACAAAGAAACTTTTCTAGTTCATAAATTATTAATAGGAAAGCTCTTATGATATAATATAAATACTAAATCATATATAATTGTACATTTAAAATGTAATCTTCATTAAAAAGATTAAAATGACCCCAAATGGCCTTTTGAGAAGCTCTGTTTCATAACAGCATAATTAACCAGCACAGTGTGTGTTGGGGCCCAGATTGTCAAGAATCACTCGGGGGCACTATTTAAACATACATGTTCCTTAGCTTCTGAAGAGGAACTGGAGATTCAGTACATAAAGTAAGTGCTCAGGTAAATTCTACAATGAAGCACGTTTGGGAGACTGGATAATACGAAATATTTGTTAACTGATTAATTATCAGATAGATTGACATATAGATATTCAATGGCTTAATAATTGCTAATATGCACACTTCTTTGCTGGGTTTTAGGGTAAGTTTAAGTGGAGAACATCTAGACTGAAACACATCATCAGTTAAGTTATGGAAGAAACTCAAAGCAAATGTGCTGAATTTATTATACAGCTGACTTCAAGTAACTTTTCTCTTTGAAAATAAGAACCAAGGGGGATGAAAGCACTCATATTCATAATTCACATTTTGGATTTATTATTGCTAATATTGTTAATGGACATGTCCCACCTATCCTGAGAGCAAGGCAAACAAAGGAGAATTGGGGACCTTGAGAATGGCAAAGGAGATGAGACAGAAAAAATAAAGTGAAAGAAACATTCAATGGTTTCTCAACTTTTAATAAACTCTCATAATCAGAGTTTGAATCCCCTCTGGATTAACTGGGTCCAAAAAGAAGATTTTAAGACATTCTCCACCCCCCTCCTCCCCCTTCCACTGACACACACAGACTCCCTAGACCTTGTGGTTAGCAAATAGGTCTTGGTCATTTTGATAAATTAGTTGCAAATGAATCAGAAACATGTATATTATATGTATTCATATTTATGTATAGGGGAAAGGTGGAAATGTGGAAAGCACATTTGGTTAGTGCCAGAGTTTAAAGGTTTCAGAAATCATCTGTGGTGTTTTCAGAAAACAAAACGTTTTCACTCTGTCAACAGTCTGATGTCAACAAATTTGTGTGCTGTGTGCTCAGTCACTTCACACTCTTTGAGGCTGTATAGACTATAGCCCATCAGACTCCTCTGTTCATGGGATTCTCCAGGCAAGAAAACTGGAGCAAGGTGCTGTGCCCTCCTCCAGGGATCTTCTTGACTTGGGTGGCTTACATCTCCTGCATTGGCAGGCAGTTTCTTTACCACTCAGGCCACCTGGGAAGCCCCGTCAATATATAATACCTATTTAGCTGTAAACCCAAATTAACAGAAAGGTTCATATTGCAAAATAAGTAGCATTTTCACCAACCCATGAACACTGACTTGGCTAGTCTCTACTGTTATCAGTGACTCACACACTCTTTAATGTTCAGTCCTTTCTTCCCCCACATAGTACATACAGGAATAACACAAAGGTAAGTTGTTTCAAGGTCAGTACATAACCCAATTGCACATCTTCCCAAAGGTGCATGAATCTTTAAGAGACGCAAACGATATATAGAATCCTGTATATATTCTCCAATGTATGTTCTTAAAAGAACAATTGGTAACACACAAAGTTAATACAATACTGAAATATAATATGCAACTCAAATCTTAGTTGTAGTTGGACAGCTAAGGTGACATTCTATAAAGAAGAACAGTATTTTATGTGGTGACTATAAGACTCAGTTTTTCCATTTTTAATTTGTTATGTAATATTATTTTTATATCCCACCCAATCAATTAGTAACATTAGAGTATTTCCCTGAATTATCAGTTATTTTACCTGTATAATATACATTTTTTAAATTGGTAAATTAATGCCAAAATAATCTATTAATTCTGAATATTTAATCATGATACAAACACTTCAGGAATTTCAGTTATTGATGTTTAAAAAAATAAAGTACATCCCCCTTTTATATGGAGATTAGGTTTTAAATGACTATGTAAGATAAAAAGTTCATGAAGTCAAACCCACCCATGGCCATCAAGGCCAAGATGCATTTCCTCGAACACGACTGCTGTATGGTAATTCTTCAGCACATTAGCATTTGTGAACCGCTGCGCAATGGCACCCCACTCCAGTACTCCTGCCTGGAAAATCCCATGGATGGAGGAGCCTGGTGGGCTGCAATCCATGGGGTCACTAAGGGTCGGACACGGCTAAGTGACTTCACTTTCACTTTTCACTTTCATGCATTGGAGAAGGAAATGGCAACGCACTCTAATGTTCTTGCCTGGAGAATCCCGGGGATAGGGGAGCCTGATGGGCTGCTGTCTATGGGGTCACACAGAGTCAGACACGACTGAAGTGACTTAGCAGCAGCAGTAGCAGCAGCGCTACACTCAAGGAAGGAGCAAAGGAGAATTATTGTGCAGAGACTGCAGTAACCAGTTCCTTCCGCCTTTAAGATACCTTTGAAATTCCCGTGGACCAAAGAGAGAATGAACAGAACATTCTAGTGTGCTCCTCGGGCCTGCATGCACTTTTTCCTTGACCCGCTTTTGCTGTTTGGCTTTTCTAACTTTAACGTCTTGTAACAGACATGAGCTTTGAGGTAAGCTTTGGGTTGAACTTTGAGTTGATAGTGAGGCTACATCTTAGAGAAGGTCTGTTTCTAAAAGAACTTCAGGTAAAGAGCATTTACATGGGACTCTTGGGAGAGAAAATCAATGTAAGTGCTTGTTGTGTTACCACTTATAGTGGAAAAGAAGTCTGCGCAAATAAGAAGTATTGCTGGTGGTGTTATAATCATTTTCATTAAGCAACAAACAACAGATAATTCACCCCAGAAACTGAATTCTTGTTAGGAACATGGTGAGACGAGGGAAGTCAGAAGATCATGAGAAGAGCATGCCTCAAACTGTCAAGTGCAGGTAATTATCTGAAGACTCTATTCAAGTGCATGTTGGTGGGGGTGGGTGAGCGGGCCTGAGACTCTGCACGTGTGACATCAGCAGATGCTGATGCTGCTGATCCCCAGACCACATTGAGTAGCAGGGGTGTGGAACCAATACCCAGTGATTCCTAAACCACACTGTACTGCTGCTGCTGCTGCTAAGTCACTTCAGTCGTGTCCAACTCTATGCGACCCCACAGACGGCAGCCCACCAGGCTCCCCCATCCCTGGGATTCTCCAGGTAAAAACACTGGAGTGGGTTGCCATTTCCTTCTCCAATGCATGAAAATGAAAAGTGAAGTCGCTCAGTCATGTCCGACTCTTCTCGACCCCATGGACTGCAGCCACCAGGCTGTACTGCAGGTAAAGATTAAAGGATGACAGCAATTACAAAACAAAAATCTACCAAACCAACCAATAAGTTGATCTATTATCTTAATACGCCATAGGCAGCACTTAGGTTTTGCTTTCAGGAAGTTATTATCTTTCTATTCGCATTATCAAATCCTTTGCTCCACTGAAATCATATAGAAGGTTTTCTTTAGGAATGGAGGCCAATATTGTGCTGATCGATTGAGGAGCTTGTACCCTGTGATATTTTTTATTTCAGAGATGCTAATTGATATGACAAAAACATCTTGGGTGCATGGGAGATGTATAAACTGTTTACATGAAGAAGCAACTTTGATTTATCAAGTTGAAATTATTATTTAATTTAAGCTTTACTTTTATGTTCAATGTAGTTATTTTTTGATTATGGACTTAGAGTGAGGCAAAAACATAAATAAAACTTCTGTTTTGGTAAAGTGATAAGTGAAGGCAGTCACTCAACATATGAAAAGAACAACAAAACAATAGTCATCAAACATCAGAATCCTCTGCTTATGTGACTAAATTTACCAACTAGTTCGACCAGAACAGTTCATACTCTACAACGTTCTAACTTTTTAGAAGCTTTTCAAACGAAGTGATTCACAAACCCCAACTAACACAATAGAAAATTGTCAGAAATATTTTGCCAATTCAGTTTTTCTGAAAATAGTATTACAGAGCTATTTTAATAAAGCTTTAAAAATTGGAGAAAACTCAACAGACCTTAAAAAAAAACTTGCAAGAAAAAAAAGGAAATAATACAAAGTGAAAACAATAGAAGGATTTATGTATAACAGATATTAAATGTATACTGTCATAAAAATTTTGTGGAAGAAAATCTATTCTGACAACTTCCAAAGTTAGATTGATTAGAAAAGTTTTGGAACACTACCAAGACCCATGAAAGGCATGGGAAATCATTTCAAACAAAAGAGGGGAAAAAAATTTTTTTTAAGTTTTCCTCTGTATTGAAGAATATTACAACATAATAGCAGACCAAGAGTTTCTGGAGAGTTGCCATGTATTCCAAGTAAGAAGAAATAACATACATCAGCATGCATAATTATAATAGATACCAGTTCAGCTAATCTTTTATTGCTAGTGTCAAGAGATGTGAAGAAATACCAAACAAATTTCTTAGATCTGCTTTTTATTCTTGTGTGAAAAGGACTTGTAAATTGTTTTGTAATATCTGATTAATAAACCTGATTTTTCCCCTTTTCCACCTTGTCTGCTATGAAAGTAAGTTTAAAAAAAGGTGATGGTTTTTATTGTGACTCTTTTGTTTGCATCTTTTCCTGGAAAAATGAGTATTGCTGCTTTGTGTGCTTGTGCATAAATTGCTTGCGTGTTTTATGTTTGGCCTTAAGCACTATTGTTTTAAGATACATCCATGTTGCCATGTGCATATTGAATCCATTGCTTCTGACAGTTTAAACTCCCAGTGATAGACTCCCATGATGCTCCAACTCTCTGCCCCCACATATAATGCTGTGGTAGACGTCCTTGTACAAGCTCTCTTGGATCTGTGAGAGCAATTCTTTGGGATATATACCAAGAATGGAATAGCTGGAGGTTTCTAATGTGAGAGGTCTTCTCCAGATCACCTAAGACCATTCCAGTTGTATCTGCCACTAAGGTTTTATTTCTACAGCTTTAAAGGAGAACATAGTCTATCTTGGCTGGGACAGGGATGTTTAGGAATTTATTTACTTATTCTTTCATATATTCAACAGTTTATTGAATTCCTCCTATATATATTTGATGGTGTAAAGCTACAAGTCCTATCTTTTACCATAATCCATTTTTAGGTATAGTTATAGGTGAAATACAGCTTGAGGTCATACGATTAGTAAGTGACCGACTTAGAATCTGAACAAAGCCAATCTCATTTCAAATCCCCTAGAGAGAATGAAATACAGGGAATATTGTCCCTGTAGGAAAAATACTACCTTGCTCTTTTGAGAATGAAAAATGAGCGAAAATAGATGTTCTTCCTCAGAGAATTCACACCCATGCTTCTTGATTTGTCAGTGGAAAATAGTCCCTTGGCAAGATGAGTCTCCAACTCAAGATTCTGACCAAGCACTTTTGGGTCCAGAGAGAAGAGGAGATACTCTCAGACCAGAGAGAATGGGAGCTGAGCAGAAGGATCTGGAAGCAGAAGTTTATAAAAGGGCAGGGCTCTCCTTCCAGACACCATCTCTCCCTTTCCTTAGTACTTCTTTAATACATCCTCCAACAGAAAATGCACCGGACAGATCAGCAGGACAAGAATGAAGTAGCCTGAATGACCCCCATAGGAAGACAAGGAAGGCGTACTGGGAGGAGGAGGATAAAAGAACTGCTGCTAAGTCGCTTCAGTCGTGTCCAACTCTGTGTGACCCCATAGACGGCAGCCCACCAGGCTCCCCCGTCCCTGGGATTCTCCAGGCAAGAACACTGGAGTGGATTGCCATTTCCTTCTCCAATGCATGAAAGTGAAAGTGAAGTCGCTCAGTCGTGTCCGACTCTTAGCGACCCCATGGACTGTAGCCTACCAGGCTCCTCCGTCCGTGGGATTTTACAGGCAAGAGTACTGGAGTGGGGTGCCATTGCCTTGCAGGGAACTGGGTGGTGAGCGATGGCTTCCCCGGGTACTTGGCACTTCTGCAAGACCTCTTACAGGAAGGGGATCTGGGCAGCACCAGCTAGGAGCCAGCCACTGGTGGGCATGGCTGCCATGTTCTGCTCGTGGTTAACAGAAACCCTGGTGTGTTGTCATGTATGCTAGTTGGGGGTGTTAGACCACACAGCCTATTTGTAGGGAGACTGCTGAAGGATGCTTTACTGGCAAGAAACATGAGTGCGCTCAGAGTGTATATTTATTTTCTCATCAGAAATAGCCTAAACCCTAGGGTTAATGCTTAATGAGCATTTGGATTGCAAATTCTTGTAATGATTTCTACCTGTCTACAAGGGACTATGTCTTGGAATCCACGATTCTACACAACGGAAATTCGTGCCCCTAGTTGAGCATTTAATATACTCCCTTATATTGACATTCTAGGTTATATATATATATATATATATATATATATATTTATGTTCATATTCTTCTCCTCTGTGTGGATTAAAAGAGAAATATATTACATTCTAATGCCCAGGATGTTGAGAAGCAAGAAAAATGCATGGCAGAGAACCTTGCTCAACAGGAAGAAAAAAAAATTATTAAGCCCCCAATAAGTGCCAGGAACTGTGGGGCTTTTCATCTATAGTAGACACTGAGGTTGACACTCTGACCTCCATTCCAGCGCCTTCCTTTGGGCAGCAAAAAGGCATGGTTTCTAAGCAGTCTAATCCCATCATAGTTATCCCATATATATATATATAAATATATATATATATATATAATCTCACCTAATGGCTCATTGGATTTAAGCTGGGCATGAGATCTAAACTGGGCAATCCAACTGAAGGGAAAGATTTTTTCCACTTTTTGGGGGGATGGAGCCAAAGCTCTGGGCAGTAGACTAATGGAAGGATCTAGATCCTTGATGCCATAGACCCATTAAATCAATCAACCAAACCTCAACTGCATGGGGCAGATAGCCTTCATTCGCCCCACTAGCCATCATCTACCTTTCTCATCCTGCTCTCTGCTCTGAAAGGCTGACTTGTCTGGACCTGTGTGGATGGACTGTCCTGTGCTATGGTTTCCAATTGACTATACCAATGGGGACGTGGGTAGGACATGAAGAGAGGGAGTAGGTTTGAGGTCAGCATATTTACCCTGAGACAATATCCTGCTCAGGGATACCTTCTTCTGCGAGATAATAAATTCCTTTACTATTTAAACTAGTTTGAGTTATGTTTTTAGTTGTAGTAAAACATGTATGTATATATGTTATCTCACGTAAACCTTAGAGGAATCCGAGTTAGTATTATTATTTCCATGCTAGTCTCAGGAAACCAAGGCCCAGAGAAGTTGAGTATCTTGGACAAGAAGCTGAAGAGGCACCTTTTCTATTTGTTTAAGTTTAGAAACTCATTGTTTACTAAATGCTCTATTATAGTATTATTGATTTGTTTTAAAAAATTATTAAATGTTTCAAATATTTTCTTAACTGAATATCATAATCAGAAAATAGACTCATCTAACCTCTCAGATAGGTTTTAGATCATCCCTGGGTGCCATATATATTTTCCTTCATGATTTAATCACTTTAAGCAGAGAAGATTCTGAAATAAGCTAGAGTACATAAATAGAGGAATCAATTTGCCTTCTCTTAAAGGACAGCCTGGGATACATCCTAAAAGCTTAAAAAAAACCTTTATTTAGAATTAATCTCAACTTATAGAATAGGTGCATGAATAGCACAAAGAGCATCTCTATATGCTTCATCAAGGTTATCCTATTGTTCATATTCTGCCCCAGTTACTTTTTCCCTTCTTCCCAACCTATCCTCCTATCTTTCCATCCTCCCTTCCTCTCATCCTTCCACCCCCTTTATCTTTAGCTTCCTTCCTTCCTTTATCCTCTGTTTCTCCCCATTTATCTCCGATCTTACTCTCTCTCACATATATATGTATATATATTTTTTTCCTGAACTATTTGAGAATATATTACATATATTATGCCCCTTTACTTCTAAATACTTCAGTATGTATCTCCTGAAAACAAGGACATTCTCTTACATAATTACAGTACAGTTACCAACATCAGGGCATTTAATATTAGATTATTTAATCTCTAATAGTTCAATGTTTTCAATTATCCCAACAAAGTTCTTCATGGTGTTCCCCCCTCTATACAGGATCCATTCTAAGATCACATATTATTCTTTCATTGACTTTTATTTTTTTAAGTGTTTTTTTTTTGGAAGCGGGGCGGATTTTAATTCTTTTATTTTTTTAAATTTTATTTTATTTTTAAACTTTACAATATTGTATTAGTTTTGCCAAATATAGAAATGAATCCGCCACAGGTATACATGTGTTCCCCATCCTGAACCCTCCTCCCTCCTCTCTTCCCATACCATCCCTCTGGGTCATCCCAGTGCACCAGCCCCAAGCATCCAGTATCGTGCATCGAACCTGGACTGGCAACTCGTTTCATACATGATATTATACATGTTTCAATGCCATTCTCCCAAATCTTCCCACCCTCTCCCTCTCCAACAGAGTCCATAAGACTGTTCTATACATCAGTGTCTCTTTTGCTGTCACCTCCCAGAATATTGGAAATAAAAGCAAAAATAAACAAAGGGGACCTAATTAAACTTAAAGGCTTCTGTACATCAAAGGAAACTATTAGCAAGGTGAAAAGGCAGCCTTCAGAATGGGAGAAAATAATAGCAAATGAAGCAACAGACAAACAACTAATCTCAAAAATATACAAGCAACTCCTACAGCTCAACTCCAGAAAAATAAATGACCCAATCAAAAAATGGGCCAAAGAACTAAATAGACATTTCTCCAAAGAAGACATACAGATCGCTAACAAACACATGAAAAGATGCTCAACATCACTCATCATCAGAGAAATGCAAATCAAAACCACTATGAGGTACCATTTCATGCCAGTCAGAATGGCTGCGACCCAAAAGTCTACAAGCAATTAAATGCTGGAGAGGGTGTGGAGAAGAGGGAACCCTCTTACACTCTTGGTGGGAATGCAAACTAGTACAGCCACTATGGAGAACAGTGTGGAGATTCATTGACTTTTATTACCTTGTCATTTGTGAAGCCTCCAGCCTCACTTCTCCCTTTTAAATAAAATGTCCCAAATTTATCTTTCTGATGTTTCCTCATGATTAAATTCAATTTTATGCATGTCCTGTCAGACAACTACTCAGGTGAGGTCAGGATATGGCACCCAGTGGCACCATAGACTGTCTGCCCTTCCTTGATATTTTAATTGTGACCCCTGGTCAACGGGCTTCCCTGGTGGCTCAGCAGTAAAGAATTTACCTGTAATGCTGGAACTGCAGGAGATGCAGTTTTGATCCCTGGGTTGGGAAGATCCCCTGGAGAAGGGCATGCCAACCTACTCTGGTATTCTTGCCCGAAGAATCCCATGGACAGAGGAGCCTGGCAGGCTACAGTCCATAGGGTCACAAAGAGTTGGATTCAACTGAAGTGACTTAGCATGCACTCATGTACCCGGTCAACATGCTGTCCAACTTCTCCACTGTGTAGGAGGGGCCTGATTTCTAAAACCAGGATTTGTTAGACTGCAAAACACTGCTACTGGCTGCCTCCTGTTAACTTTAATTCATCTGCCCTGACTGAGAAACTTTGTGGAGCCATTATTTGCTTGGTCTAATTGAGGAGAGTTTTCTTTCTCTTGAGACCAAAGTCTGGGCAAGAGAGGTTACCATCAAAGGATTTCTACAGCTTCTGAATTGTTTTCAGATCCTAACAATTGGCTTCTTACTATTCAGTCAAATAACTCTTAAGGGAAAACGATTCAGTCAATTTTCCAAACCTCTTCCCTTGCTGGCTCACAGTCTTTTAGGGTATCTCACCTTCTCTGTGAAAGAAATGTGCGTGCTTTCTGTTTAGACCTGGGATGATTTGTTTCTAAGAGGCAGGCAAATTGCTTTGTTCTCAGAAGCAGCTTTGGGAGGAGGAAGCTTGGGGGTGGGATGGCAATCAGAGGGGTTTTATACAATGGTTGGCTCCTCTTCCACATCACTGGGATCCCAGGGGCCTTAATAACTTGGTTCTGTTCCACCCTGACAGTGCTAAAGGTCACATCTCCGGTATTCCCTGTTAGAATGTAGTTGGGAGAACAATAAGCTCTGGGTAGGTTCTGCAGCTGGGTCTCCTGGCTGGTGAAAATCTGGGCATAATGGATTTAAGTAAACAACTGATCTTAAAACTGGTTGAATTGGTGTTGAGTCAAAATTTATCCCAGGCCTCAAAGATCTTTCCAAGGAGTAAAGCCCAACTCTTTGCCTGAAATTACATGCTGTTAATCTGCCTGAACTCACTCCTTTTTGTCACTTCAGGTCTGGACAAGGCTCCCTGGAGACAATGATGGGCACTGTTGGGGTGCCTAGTGCTGGTGGAACTGTGGGTACAGGAAAGAACTTATGGTCCGTGTGTCTCACTACAGGACGCAAATCCTGCAGCAGAATCTGGCAACTATTATGAGGCTGAAATAAGCACATATAGTCACAGAACAAAGCCACCAAATTATGTGTTTAACATAATAATAATTAGAAAAGCTTTATAGGCATCATTTTGAACTATCTGCTGCCGTGAGTCCTGAGGGCTTCCTTCAATCACGGGAACACTGAAAAATGAACAGTGACAGGAAGCTGGAGTGGAGGGCAGGCTCAGCCTTTTGTTTTTTTTCATGTGTGAGCAATTGTTTTAAAGTTCAAATGCAATACTCGGTGTATCATTTGTCCCCACAAATTACCCCTTGGATGGTTTATTCTGAGTGCCAGCTTCTCTGGGGGACCTTCTGGATTTTTACAAGTGGTCCCATCAAACAATGATTCCTCTTCTTCAAGAAATGATCCAGAGTGGCTTGTTACATGACAGACATGTGGTTCGAGTTTTGTTGTAAATGCAGAACAAAGGATCTGAGAGTTTCTTTTCATTATCTGAGCTGCGTGGCTCAGAGGAAACACGAGCTAGTTCGTTATTCAAATGAGAATTTTTCTTGCCTTTCATTTTCAGTTTTATTTCTGTATATCCATGACATTTCAGCAAGCAAGCTGCCTCCTCCAGAAGCACCATCTGCTTTTCTCTTCAACTGTGACACCATCTGAAAGAATACCTTCTCACTCTTAGAAATACATGTGGAATGAGGGAATAGTGTTGTTAATCACATATGATTATGTATGAATATATACATATATAGGTATGTATCTCTCTCTGTGAGTGTGTACTTTCTGATTTGTTAACACCAGAGCATGGATGTACAATTAAGAAATTTTGTCTCTAGCAAGCACATTTCCAACCAAATTTTATCTCATGTTCCAAATTCCTTTTCAGCACAATAGGATGTCAGTTCCATGTCAGGATTTTTGTCTGTTTTTTGGTGTATCCCTGGCATCTAGAAGAGTGTCTTGTATATAGTACTTGCTAAATTAATAGATGGTGAATGAAGTGGTATGAATAAGTATTCTGCCTGAGTAATTTTTGTGTGCTCAGCATATAATAGTCAGATTTCTCTTCCTGGCTGTGGATGCTCCATGCTATCCACACCTGGTGTGGCTGGGATCCTCTTTTGTCATGCTTTGTGCTAGGTGACGGTCTTAAATGGGGATCCCTTCTCTGACTTGTTGCATTTTCTTACCAGATAAAGTAAAGAGGAATTGCCACCCTCTTCTATGAGTTGTCTGGCTGTCCCGCTATCTAGAGTTGTTTGCTGTTGTTCACTCGCTAAGTCGTGTCTGACTTTTTGAGACCCCATGGACTCCAGCATGCCAGGCTCCTTTGTCCTTCACTATTTCCTGCAGTTTGCTCAAATCCATGTTCACTGAGTTGGTGATGCTATTTTACCATCTCATCCCCTGCCACCCTCTTGTTTTGCCTTCAATCTTTCCCAGTATCAGTGTCTTTTCCAATGAATCGGCTCTTTGTATCAGGTGGCCAAAGTATTGGAGTTTCAGCTTCAGCATCAGTCCTTCCAATGAATATTCAGGGTTGATATCCTTTAGAATGGACTGGTTTGATCTCCCTGCAGTCCAGGGGACTCTCCGGAGTCTTCTCCAACACCACAGTTCAAAAGCATGGATTCTTTGGTGCTCAGCCTTCTTTTACAGTCTCTCACATCCATACACAACTACATAACTATCTAGAGAGTCAGCCTCAATTATCACCAGTGAGCATCCAGTTTGGCCCCTGGCCTTTTGACTTTTGGTGCATGAATGATAGAATAAATCAGAATCTACCATCTATTGAAATATCGAGTATTAAACTCTTACCATAACTCAGAAAATCTGTGAAAAATACTCCTTCAGGTACAAGCTAAAATAGTTCAGACTTAAGCCATGAAACAACAGCTGTCAGAGCAGAATGACACTCTGCAACTAGAACTGGATTATCTCATTTCAGCAGAGATTTCAGAGGGAGGCAGGGAGCCAGATCAGTTGGTCTTCAGATTTCCATGGTGGAAAGGATTCATGTTCAAATATTGGACCTTTTCAGATCATTCAGAGAAAATATGACAGCAGTAGGCTCTTTGATTTTTCTTCACAGAAAAATAGACTGAGGTCTATTGACAAAGAAATAAACAATGAAATAGACTGAGATCACCCATGACATCATTAGAGTCCACTAGCTAATTGTTATGGGAGCTAGAAACATGTAATCATGTTTTTTAGGAGCTACTCTAATCAGAAATTTCCAATGATTCTCCATTCCCTATAGAATGGAATCCAGAATTACAAGGTTTACAGAAATCTGAGCCAAGCCTATCTTCTTAGATTGAAGACTCTTGGCCTATCCACAGCCACCCTGTGCTGGAACTGAGCCGGAGAACAGCCATTCACTAAACACCCCCACCTTGGTGTCCCTACCATGTTGCTTTGAATGTGATGCCCTCGTTTCTAGTGGTTTAAGTCCTGTAAAGGGGCTGATGAGTAACTCTGTGGACATATTAAATTTGCGGAACTGATGGTACAAACAAAGGGAATAGTGCAGTAAGGAGTTAGATAAGCTTGGAGCTTCAGAGGTCTGACCAGTGACTGAGATTGAAGGGGTTTTCACAGTTTGATTGTATGTAAAGATACAGGGTTAGTAAGATCATGTAAGGTGAATGCATAGAGCAGGAAAGACAAAGATATTGATTTAATTTCAAAAGAGAAGGAATTAGTATTCCTGAAGGAGACCATGAAACAATGATCAAAATAGTAAGAAAACTAAGAAAATAGTGTTGTAAATAATGAAATTAATACTTATTGGATCTGCTAGGTGAGAGAGTTCTTTATAAGGATTGTCTTTAACTCAATGAATACAAAAACCTTTTAAAGTAAGTTCTACTATTTCCATTTTTAACATGGGGACACGGAGGCACGGAGAGGCCAAGTAATTTGCCTGAGAGTACCAGCTAGTAGGTAGTGACATTGGCATCTGATTCCAGACTCAGTACATTTGTCTCTTCTATAATATCACTCCAATGTAAAGAAAAGAAGAGAGTCCAGGTGGAGAGAATAGTCCACGTTTTCACAATGCCTCAAGCTCCAGAGAGGTCACTTAAGATAATAAATGAGAATAGCTTGGTTTCCACTGGATTTGATCATTAGGAAGGTTCTGGTCTTAGCACAAGTCATTTTAGTGAACTTGGGGCAGTAGAAGCTTGAAACAAATGGGCTCCAAAGTATTACCTATATTCCATCTACCAGGGCTTAGTTCCAGGGCACTTAAACAGCTATTCAAAAGATAGTCATTCTCTGAGTGTTGCAGGAGTGAAATTGGGCATGAGACTTCAATTCTCCCTATTACTTTCAATTCTTTCATTTTGGCTATGTAGAAATAGTCTATGTTGAAGATACAAAGCTGTAGAGATTCAGTAACAAACAGGATTGATATTTTTGTGTGGGTTGGGGAGACAAGGAAACTGAGGCAGAAAGAGATTAAGTAACTTGCTATGATGGGGAGGGATAATTGCCTAGTAATTATTTCTAGGAGATTTGCAAAGCTTTCATTCTAACTAAAACTAAAAATTCAATTCAGATTGAATTCTATACTTAAAAAAAAATTATTTATTTATTTTAATTGGAGGCTAATTATAATATTGTGGTGGGTTTTGCCATACATTGACATGAATCAGCCATGGGTGTACATGTGTCCCCTATCTTGAACCCCCCACCCACCTCCCTCCCCATCCCATCCCTCTAGGTTGTACCAGTGCACTGACTTTGAGTGCCCTGTTTCATACATCAAACTTGGACTAGTCATCTACTTTATACATGTTTCAATGCTCTTTTCTCCAATCATCCCACCTTCGCCTTCTCCCACGGAGTCCAAAAGTCTTTTCTTTATCTGTGTCTCTTTTGCTGTCTCACGTATACGGTCATCATTACCATCTTTCTAAATTCCATATATATGCATTAGTATACTGTATTGGTGTTTTTCTTTCTGACTTACTTCACTCTGTAAAATAGGCTCCAGTTTCATCCACCTCATTAGAACTGATTCAAGTGCATTTTTTTTAATAGCTGAGTAATAGTCCATTGTGTGTATGTACCACAGCTTTCTTATCCAGTCATCTGCCAATGGACATCTAGGTTGCTCTCATGTCCTAGCTATTGCAAACAGTGCTGCAATTGGGGTACAAGTGTGTGTCTCTTTCAACTTTGGTTTCCTTGGTGTGTATGCCCAGCAGTGGGATTGCTAGATCATAAGGCAGTTCTATTTCCAATTTTTTAAGGAATCTCCACACTGTTCTCCATAGTGGCTGTAGTAGTTTGCATTCCCACCAGCAGTGTAAGAAGGTTCCCTTTTCTCCACACTCTCTCCAGCATTTATTGTTTGTAGACTATTTGATAGTAGCCATTCTGACTGGTGTGAGATGGTTTTGATTTGCATTTATCTGATAATGCATGATGTTGAGCAACTTTTCATGTGTTTGTTGGTCCTCTGTATGTCTTCTTTGGAGAAATGTCTGTTTAGTTCTTTGGCCCATTTTTTGACTGGGTCATTTATTTTCCTGGTATTGAGCTGCAGGAGCTGCTTATATATTTTTGAGTTAATTCTTTGTCAGTTGCTTCATTTGCTATTATTTTCTCCCATCCGGAAGGCTGTCTTTTCACCTTGCTTATAGTTTCCTTCATTGTCCAAAAGCTTTTAATTAGGTCCCATTTGTTTATTTTTGCTTTTACTTCCATTATTCTTGGAGGTGGGTCATAGAGGATCTTGCTGTGACTTATGTCAGAGAGTGTTTTGCCTATGGTTTCCTCTAGGAAATTTATAGTTTCTGGTCTTACATTTAGATCTTTAATCCACTTTGAGTTTATTTTTGTGTATAGCGTTAGAAAGTGTTCTAGTTTTATTCTTTTACAGGTGGTTGACCAGTTTCCCCAGCACCACTTGTTAAAGAGATTGTCTTTTCTCCTTTGTATATTTTTGCCTCCTTTGTCAAAGATAAGTTGTCTACAGGTACGTGGATTTATCTCTGGGTTATTTTGTTCCATTGATCTATATTTCTGTCTTTGTGCCAGTACAATACTCTCTTGATGACTGTAGCTTTGTAGTATAGCCTGAAGTCAGACAGGTTGATTCCTCCAGTTCCATTCTTCTCTCTCAAGATTGCTTTGGCTATTTGACGTTTTTGGTTTTTTTTCCCTCCATACAAATTGTGAAATAATTTGTTCTAGTTCTATGAAAAATACCATTGGTAGCTTGATAGGGATTGCATTGAATCTGTAGATTGCTTTGGGTAGTTTACTCATTTTCACTATATTCATTCTTCTGATCCATGAACATGGTATATTTCTCCATCTATTTGTGTCATCTTTTATTTCTTTCATCAGTGTTTTATAGTTTTCTATAGATAGGTCTTTTGTTTCACTAGTTAGATTTATTCCTAGGTATTTTATTCTTTTTGTCACAATGGTGAATGGGATTGCTTCCTTAATTTCTCTTTCTGTTTTCTCATTGTTAGGGTATAGGAATACAAGGGATTTCTGTGTGTTAATTTTATATCCTGCAACTTTACTATATTCATTGATTAACTCTAGTAATTTTCTGGTGGTGTCTTTAAGGTTTTCTATGTAGAGGATCATGTCATCTGCAAACAGTAAGAGTTTTACTTCTTTTCCAATCTGGATTCCTTTTATTTCTTTTTCTCCTCTGATTTCTATGGCTAAAACTTCCAAAACTATGTTGAATAGTAGTGGTGAGAGTGAGCACCCTTGTCTTGTTCCTGACTTTAGGGGAAATGCTTTCAATTTTTCACCATTGACGATAATGTTTGATGTGGGTTTATCATATATGGCTATTATGTTGAGGTATGTTCCTTCTATGCCTGCTTTCTGGAGAGTTTTTATTATAAATGGGTATTGAATTTTGTCATAGGCTTTCTCTGCATCTATTGAGATAATCATATGGTTTTTATCTTTCAATTTGTTAATATGGTGTATCATGTTGATTTATTTGCAAATATTGAAGAATCCTTGCATCCCTGGGATAAAGCCCACTGGGTCATGATGTATGATCTTTTAAATATGTTGTTGGATTCTGTTTGCTAGAATTTTGTTGAGTATTTTTGTATCTATGTTTATCAGTGATATTGGCCTGTAGTTTTCTTTTTTTGTGGCATCTCTGTCTGGTTTTGGTATTAGGGTGATGGTGGCCTCATAGAATGAGTTTGAGAGTTTACCTTCCTCTGAAATTTTCTGGAAGAGTTTGAGTAGGATAGATGTTAGCTCTTCTCTAAATTTTTGTTAGAATTCACCTGTGAAGCCATCTGGTCCTGGGCTTTTGTTTGTTGGAAGATTTTTTATTATAATTTCGATTTCTGTGCTTGTGATGGGTCTGTTAACATTTTCTATTTCTTCCTGGTTCAGTTTTGGAAGGTTATACTTTTCTAAGAATTTTTCCATTTCTTCCAAGTTGTCCATTTTATTGGCATATAGTTGCTGATAGTAGTCTCTTATGATCCTTTGTATTTCTGTGTTGTCTGTTGTGATTTCTCCATTTTCATTTCTAATTTTGTTGATTTGATTCTTCTCCCCTTTGTTCTTGATGAGTCTGGCTAATGGTTGGTCTATTTTATTTATCTTCTCAAAGAACCAGCTTTTAGTTTTGTTGATTTTTGCTATAGTCTCCTTTGTTTCTTTTTCATTTATTTCTGCTCTAATTTTTATGATTTCTTTTCTTCTACTAACCCTGGGGTTCTTCATTTTTTCTTTTTCTAGTTGGTTTAGGTGTAAAGTTAGTTTATTTATTTGATTTTCCTTTTGTTTCTTGAGGTAAGCTTGTATTGCTATGAACCTTCCCCTTTGCACTATTTTTACTGAATCCCATAGGTTTTGTGTTGTCATGTTTTCATTTGCATTTGTTCCATGCAAATTTTTATTTCCTTTTTGATTTTTTCCACGATTTGTTTGCTATTCAGAAATGTGTTGTTTAGCCTCCATGTTTATATTTTTAATAGTTTTCCCCCTATAGTTGACATCTAATCTTACTGCATTGTGATCAGAAAAGATGCTTGAAATGATTTCAACAATTTTGAATGTACCAAGGTTTGATTTATGGCACAGGATGTGATCTGTCCTGAAGAATGTTCTGTGTGCACTTGAGAAAAAAGTGAAATTAATTGTTTTGGGGTGAAATGTCCTATAGATATCAGTTAGGTCTAACTGGGCCCTTGTTAGTATTTGCCTTATGTATTGAGGTGCTCCTATGTTGGGTGCATATATAATTGTTTTATCTTCTTGGATTGATCATTTTATCATTTTGTAGTACCCTTCTTTGTCTCTTTTCATGGCCTTTATTTCAAAGTCTATTTTATCTGATACGAGTATCACTACTCCTGCTTTCTTTTGGTCTCCATTTGCATGAAATATCTTTTTCCAGCCCTTTACTTTCAGTCTGTATGTGTCCCTTGGTTTGAGGTAGGTCTCTTGTAGACAGCATATATAGGAGTCTTGTTTTTTTATCCATTCATTCGGTCTTTGTCTTTTGGTTGGGGCATTCAACCCATTTACATTGAAGGTAATTATTGATAAGTATGATCCCATTGCCATTTACTTTGTTGTTTTGCATTTGAGTTTATAAACCTTTTTTGTGTTTCCTATCTAGAGAAGATGCTTTAGCATTTGTTGAAGAGCTGGTTTGGTGGTGCTGAATTGTCTCAGCTTTTGCTTGTCTGTAAAGCTTTTTGATTTCGCCTTCATAGTTTGAATGAGATCCTTGCTGGGTACAGTAATCTGGGTTGTAGGTTTTTCTCTTTCCTCACTTTAAGTATGTTCTGCCATTCCCTTCTGGTGTGAAGAGTTTCTATGGAAAGATCAGCTGTTATCCTTACAGGGATTCCCTTGTGTGTCATTTGTTGCTTTTCCCTTGCTGCTTTTAATATTTGCTCTTTGTGTTTGATCTTTGTTAGTTTGATTAATATGTGTCTTGGGGTGTTTCGCCTTGGGCTTATCCTGTTCAGGACTCTCTGGGTTTCTTGGACTTGGATGGTTATTTCCTTCCCCATTTTGAAGAAGTTTTCGACTATTATCTCCTCAAGTATTTTCTCATGCCCTTTCTTTCTGCCTTCTTCTGGGACTTCTATGATTCAAATGTTGGGCATTTAACATTGTCCCAGAGGTCTCTAGGTTGTTCTCATTTCTTTCTTTTTTTTTTTTTTCTCTCTGCTTTATATATTTCCACCATTCTATCTTCCACCTCACTTATTCTATTTTCTGGCTCAGTTATTCTACTGTTGGTTCCCTCCAGAGTGCTTTTGATCTCAGTTATTGCATTATTCATTATTGATCGACTCTTCTTTATTTTTTTCCAGGTCTTTGTTAAACATTTCTTGCATCCTTGTCTCTAGTCTATTTATCTTAACTCCATTTTGTTTTCAGGATTTTGGATTATCTGTACTATCATTATTCTGATTTCTTTTTCAGGTAGACTCCCTATCTCCTTTTTTGTTTGGTTTGTTGGGAATTTATCATGTTCCTTTACCTGCTAAATATTTCTGTGCCTTTTCATTTTGTTTAGATTGTTGGGTTTGGGCTGCCATTTCTGTAGGCTGGAAGTTCATGGTTTCTCTTTTTGTGGAGCCTGTTTCCTGTGGGTGGGGTTGGACTAGTGGCTTGTCACGGTTTTCTGGTTAGGGGAGCTTGCATCTGTGTTCTAGTGGGTGGAGTTGGATCTCTTCTCTGTGGAGTGCAATTAAGTGTCCAGTCATGAGTTTTGGGGTGTCTATGGGTTTGGTATGGCTTTGGGCAGCCTGTTTTTTAATGCTCAGGGCTGAGTTCCTGCT
Organism: Bos taurus; assembly: GCF_002263795.3. NCBI lineage: Eukaryota > Metazoa > Chordata > Mammalia > Artiodactyla > Bovidae > Bos > Bos taurus. The sequence goes on along the minus strand of NC_037334.1, from coordinate 82,714,563 downwards.
TTGTTGGAGAATTTGCATGGTATGTCTTGCTCTGGAACTTGTTGGCTCTTGGTGGAGCTTGGTTTCAGTGTAGGTATGGAGGCTTTTGGATGAACTCTTGTCTATTAATGTTCCCTAGAATCAGGAGTCTTCTGATGTTCTCAGGTTTTGGAGTGAAGCCTCCACCTCTGGCTTTCATTCTTATTCTTACAGTAGCCTCAAGATTTCCCCATCCATGGATGGAGATCCAGCACAGATGATAAAACATCTAGGTTAATGGTGAAACAATTCTCCACTGTGAGGGACATCCAGAGAGGTTCACAGAATTACATGGAAAAGAAAAGACGGAGGAAGAAGACAAAGGTGACCAGGAGGAGAAGAGGGGGGAGTCAAAAGGGGAGACAGCAATCGAGCCAGTAATCAATTTCCTAAGTGCTCTCCACAGCCCAGAACACCCAGAGAGATTCAGAGTTAAGCATAGAAGAGAAGGAGGGGGGAGGAGACAGAGGTGACCTGGGGTAGAGTCAAAAGGGGAGACAGCAATCGAGCCAGTAATCACACCCCTAAATGAAAATGGATACTGAAGATTAGATTCTTAAAGGTACAAAACTGATAACAAATACAAAAAAGCAAAGATTAAAAATCTAGAGTAGAGGTTAGACTCTCACAAAAAAATATTAAAAATACAAAACAAAACCAATCACAAAAATTATAAAGAATATATATGTGAAATTTGCTTTAAAAATAGGATCTTTTTTTTTTGCAAGGTAATAGTAGGTTATAAAAATGAAAATTAAAGGAGTAATAAAGAATGTAAATTTTAAAAAGTAAAAAGTGATAATAGTAAAAATATCTAGGAATTTCTCTGGAGCTGTTGTGGGCAGTGTGGGGTCAGTTCAGTTTCAGACAGTTCCTTGTTCAGCTTGTACTTGTTCTCAAGTTCTATAGGCCCTCTCCAATGCTTAGTCGATATTAGCTACAGAGTTTTAATATGTTGCTCCTGTCACTTGCAGAGTGGTTCCCTCTTCTTTATTTATTTTGGCTTCCTCTGTTTTTAAGTCTCTTCAGTGCCTAATTTCCACCCTGACACAAGGGGGCAAAGGTGGTCACTTATTTAGGCTCACTTGTTCGATTGTGTTGTGAGGAGGGAGGAACACTGCAAACAAGTATTGCTGGCATGTGTGGGGAGTGCTCGCAGTGAATGGATCACACAGGGTTTGCCCCAGCTCAAGGCGGTGTGTGCTTTTCTGGTCTACACTGCTGAGGCTCCAGGTTGCTCTGCAGGGCACTGTTCAAAGCAGGCCCTGCATTTCGTGTACTTCCCAGGTCTAAGTTGCTCAGGTTCTCGTATACTCCGCAAGGGTACAGACTCGGTTGGGTGTGTGTTTTGTGCCCTTCCCAGGTCCGAGCATCTCAGGCGACCAGGTGTTTGGTGAGAGCACTGTCCCATGTGGACCATGCGTCTTAATCACCTCCCTGGTCTCTCGGTTCCCAGTGCGCCGCTGAGAGCACCGTCTCAGGTGTGCCATGTGTCTCCTCTGGGGAGCTGACCTCAGGCTGCGACCCTCCTGGCAGGTGTCAAGTGTTCAGGATCCCAGGAAGATGTGGTTAGCAACTGCAAGCCTGCTCACAGTTTGGCGGAGGATGCTGGTCTCTGGGCTTCCCTAGCAGTTTGGTTGGTAAAGAATCTGCCTGCAATGCAAGAGACCTGGGTTCTATCCCTGGGTCAGGAAGATCCCCTGCAGAAGGAAATGGCAACCCATTCCAGTACTCTTGCCTGGAGAATAATATGGACAGAGGAGCCTGGTAGGCTACAAGTCCATGGCCAGTCTCTGGGGCTGAGATCGGAGCAGCACCTTGCCTTCCAGCTCTGGCTGTCGCATGCCTGCCTCTCTGCCTCCGGTGCAGGGAGGGGCCTGTATGCAGCCGGCTAGCTCTCCTTTGATATTCGCTCAATCCTTTGTTCTGTGATGGGCTCAGGCTGCCCGTTAGAGCCTTTCGCTGGAAAGTTCTCTCTCTTTTTTTTTTGTGATCCCACAGTTTGGGTTGCTATCTCATGTTAGCTCACTCAGATTGTCCTCAGGGCATTCACGCCTGGTCCTTACTCTAAGCACGGATGATGCAGGCCGCACCTCTCTGTCCAGTCCCTGCTCACTGGTGGTGAATGTGAGCCTCTGGGCTACTTCTCCGCTGGTAGTTGTGGTTAGGTGCCTATTCTGTGTTTGTTTTTTTTTCTCCTGGTTATGTTGCAAAACTCTCCACAGACCCACCTGTGAGATGGTTTCCTACTGTTTGGAAACTTTCCTTCACAACTCCCTCCCCAGGACAGGTCTCCATCCCTAACTCTTTTGTCTCTCTTTTTGTCTTATATATTTTGTCCTATCTCCTTTTGAAGAGAATGGACTGCCTTTCTTCGTGCCTGGTGTCCTCCGCCAGCGTTCAGAAGTTGTTTTGTTGGAAGTTGCTCAGCGTTCAAATGATCTTTTCATGCATTTGTGGGGGAGAAAATGTTCTCCCCATCCTATTCCTCTGCCATCTTGGGACCACCCTGAGTGTTATACTTTTTAACTCCCTCTTGTTGATTCTAGTGGGAAAGAGAGAACTTGTAGAATGAGAAAGAATAATCTTGTCCCTGCCTTCAGGAACCTTCTCTCCTGGTTTCTCTTGGGTTCTGGAAAGTAAGGAGCTTCTGTTTCCTGCAACTGTCTCTTCCCTCATCCCACATCATGAAGGATCTCCCTGATCTCTCTGACAGCCACCACAGAAAGTGGCTGGAAACATGACCGTCCCTCCTCTGGTATTCAGACCAATTTGAATGAAAGATGGTTTCCTTATTTGATATATCCTCAGTAATTCATGCGGAGAAAACAATGGAAACCCATTCCAGTACTTTTGCCTGGAAAATCCCACCGGCCAGGAGGCTGGTAGGATGCAGTCCATAGGGTTGCTAAGAGTCAGACACGACTGAGCGACTTCACTTTCACTTTTCACTTTCATGCATTCAGTTCAGTTCAGTTCAGTTCAGTCGCTCAGTCGTGTCCGACTTTTTGTGACCCCATGAATCGTAGCATGCCAGGCCTCCCTGTCCATCACAAACTCCCAGAGTTCACTCAGACTCACGTCCATTGAGTCAGTGATGCCATCCAGCCATCTCATCCTCTGTCGTCTCCTTCTCCTCCTGCCCCCAACCCCTCCCAGCATCGGAGTCTTTTCCAATGAGTCAACTCTTCACATGAGGTGGCCAAAGTACTGGAGTTTCAGCTTTAGCATCATTACTTCCAAAGAAATCCCAGGGCTGATCTCCTTCAGAATGGACTGGTTGGATCTCCTTGCAGTCCAAGGGACTCTCAAGAGTCTTCTCCAACACCACAGTTCAAAAGCATCAATTCTTCGGCACTCAGCCTTCTTCACAGTCCAACTCTCACATCCATACATGACCACAGAAAAAACCATAGCCTTGACTAGATGGACCTTTGTTGGCAAAGTAATGTCTCTGCTTTTGAATATGCTATCTAGGTTGGTCATAACTTTCCTTTCAAGGAGTAAGCGTCTTTTAATTTCATGGCAGCAGTCACCATCTGCAGTGATTTTGGAGCCCCAAAAAATAAAGTCTGACACTGTTTCCATTGTTTCCCCATCTATTTCCCATGAAGTGGTGGGACCGGATGCCATGATCTTCGTTTTCTGAATGTTGAGCTTTAAGCCAACTTTTTCACTCTCCACTGTTTCACTTTCATCAAGAGGCTTTTGAGTTCCTCTTCACTTTCTGCCATAAGGGTGGTGTCATCTGCATATCTGAGGTTATTGCTATTTCTCCTGGCAATCTTGATTCCACCTTGTGCTTCTTCCAGCCCAGCGTTTCTCATGATGTACTCTGCATAGACGTTAAATAAGCTGGGTGACAATATACAGCCTTGATGTACTCCTTTTCCTACTTGGAACCAGTCTGCTGTTCCATGTCCAGTTCTAACTGTAATGGACTGGAATGGGTGAATTTAACTCAGATGACCATTATATCTACTACTGTGGGCAGGAATCCCTCAGAAGAAATGGAGTAGCCATCAGGGTCAACAAAAGAGTCCGAAATGCAGTACTTGGATGCAATCTTAAAAACAACAGAATGATCTCTGTTCATTTCCAAGGCAAACCGTTCAATATCACAGAAATCCAAATCTATGCCCCAACCAGTAATGCTGAAGAAGCTGAAGTTGAACGGTTCTATGAAGACCTACAAGACCTTTTAGAACTAACACCCAAAAAAGATGTCCTTTTCATTATAGGGGACTGGAATGCAAAAGTAGGAAGTCAAGAAACACCTGGAGTAACAGGCAAATTTGGCCTTAGAATATGGAATGAAGCAGGGCAAAGACTAATAGAGTTTTGCCAAGAAAATGCACTGGTCATAACAAATACCCTCTTCCAACAACACAAGAGAAGACTCTACATATGGACATCACCAGATGGTCAACACCAAAATCAGACTGATTATATTCTTGGCAGTCAAAGATGGAGAAGCTCTACACAGTCAGCAAAAACAAGACCAGGAGCTGACTGTGGCTCAGATTATGAACTCCTTATTGCCAAATTCAAATTCATGCATTGGAGAAGGAAATGGCAACCCACTCCAGTGTTCTTGCCTGGAGAATCCCAGGGACGGGCAGCCTGGTGAGCTGCCATCTATGGGGTCACATACAGTTGGACACGACTGAAGCAACTTAGCAGTGCCAGCAGCAGTAATTCATGCTGGACAATAGCATGAAATTCTTCTCACTATAGGGCAAATTTAAGTCACTAACTAATAAACAGGTAATTCTGATTTTATTTTATGTATTTAAAAATTTGCAGTACACTAAATGGTAATAGTTGACATCTTTTTTTTTTTTTTTAACTTTACAATATTGTATTGGTTTTGCCATACATCAACATGCATCTGCCATGGGTGTACATGTGTTCCCCATCCTGCACCCCCCCTCCCACCTCCCTCTGCATACCATCCCTCTGGGTCATCCCAGTGCACCATCCCCAAGCTTCCTGTATCCTGCATCGAACCTGGACTGGCAATTCGTTTCTTATATGATATTATACATGTTTTAATGCCATTCTCCCAAATCATCATCCCCCTCCCTCTCCCATAGAGTCCAAAATACTTCTATACATCTGTGTCTCCTTTGCTGTCTCGCATACAGGGTTGTCGTTACCATCTTTTTAATTGTACAGTTCAAACGCCCTCTGTTAAGACTAAACAACATCCAGGGTTTAGAAAAGCATTAAAAACAGCAAAATTCAAAAGCAAATAACATTAAAGCCATTCACTCAAAAAACCTATTTGTTTAAAAATTTAAGTCCCAAGTTCACAGTGCTCCTGGTTCAAAAACAATTGAGTTCACCTTATCATGTGAGGGGTTTAGAATGAGTAGGCAGAGAAACAAAGGAATAAAGGCAACATGTGTAAGTGATCACCAAAGAACCTAGCTCATTTTCAACTTAAAAAAAACCCCTTGTACACAGGTCACAGAACAGATCAGATGAAACCAAAGTACCAGGAAAAGTCACAACTTAAAGAAAATGAAAATACAAGAGAGATCTTTTGCCAGTAGATGGAAAGAAAGGGTATATTTCACTCTCATGGACTATAGGGTAGGCTGTCTGAAATAGCATGTTAATAACAATAATAATCACAAGATAACACTGGAAGCCAAAATAAGGGGATTGGGTAAATGGGGAGATAAGGGACTAAATAAGGGAAGGGACTTTCCAAAGAGTTCATGAAAAAAAAAAAACCAAAAAACAAAACAGCTGATAGACTGGGGGTTGGGCTTCCCCAGTGGCTCAGTGGACAGGAGATGGGGGTTTAATTTCTGGGTTGGGAAGATCCCCTGAAGGAGGAAATGGCAACCCACTCCAGTATTCTTGCATAGGAAATCCCATGGTCAGAGGAGCCTGATAGGCTACAGTTCAAAGGGTTGCAAAGAGTCAGATGCAACTGAGCAGGCACACACATGCACAATTTGAGGGTTAATTCTTCCCACTGGAGCGAAATTCCGCTACAAAGATTTTCTTTTGTGGCTGCATTTTATTAGCACTGAAAACAGTTCCTTTTGGAGAGAATGAAGTCAGTTAACTGTTGCATATTTGTATTCAAAGGTGCAGTGAATGGGTGAGAAAACAAGTGTTTGGTACTTGGACCACATAAGGACATGTGGAAAGGAGCTTATCCCAGTGACTTTGATTTTTCACCCATTATCTTCATTCACATGGTGGAGCATTTTTCATTAAACATACTTTTATGGACTGTCTCAGCCACTGATGTAAACAAAGTTGCTACCATCAAAATCAATATTTTTCACATTGGCTTCAATTGATGTTTTGTGAGAATTTTGAATTGCCTTCCAATGTTATCAGCATGCCAGCCCATAAGTAACCCACCAGCAGCCCACAGATGACATGACCCAGGACACAAATCTGTCCAAAAAATCTCTGCCCTTTCTTCCATCTAAACAGCAAGAGTTCTGGCAAGGCTCACATATTTGGTTACTGATGTGTTAAGCCCCCCATTGCTTTATGCTTCACAGGCTCTGTAACCCCTCACAGATCAAAACACATGGTGTGGAAGAAGATGAAAAGTGGAACACTGCCATAATCAGCCTGGGACAACAGGAGAGGAAGAAACAGAAAAAAATTAACTGCAAAAATAAATATGGAGCTCTTACTCTGTGTGACATACTGTGTTAGACACAGTGGGCAATACAAAGAAATTTAGGATAGAGTTCATGTCCTTAGGAATCTCTCAATCTAAGCTATAATCTGGTGATTATAGAAATACAGAGTCATCACTTGAAGCCTGTGATTTGAACAAGTATGTAATAAAAGGTCAAGGACTCAGCACTAAGAATCCCAAATTAAGAGGCATCCTTCCACTACCCTCAGCTGGTAGGGGATAAAATTTGCTGGAACACATGAAAACATCAGAAAATCTGGAAGAAAAAAAAAGAATGATCACTTGGTGCTGCTGCTGCTGCTGCTATGTAGCTTCAGTTGTGTCTGACTCTGTGCGACCCCACAGACGGCAGCCAACCAGGCTCCCCTGTCCCTGGGATTCTCCAGGCAGGAACACTGGAGTGGGTTGCCATTTCCTTCTCCAGTGCATGAAAGTGAAAAGTGAAAGTCAAGTTGCTCAGTCGTGTCCGACTCTTCGTGACCCCATGGACCACAGCCTACCAGGCTCCTCTGCCCATGGGATTTTCCAGGCAAGAATACTGGAGTGGGGTGCCATTGCCTTCTCCGATTACTCAATGAGTACACATCAAGTGTCAGGGATTAAGTGTTTTACATATATTAACTCAATTAATCCTCCCAAGAGGCTTTTGAACTAGTACTATTGCTGTTTCCATTTCACAGATTTGGATACTGAGGCATCAAAGTTAAATAATGTGACCACAATACAGCTGGAATTTTCCTAGTGATGTCTGAGTGCACAGAGACACCAAATAAGTCATCAACAGTTCTGCAGTGAGGAGGAACTGGTGGTTAGCGTTCAAACTCACCGTAGAGCCTGTCCATTTTATACAAATAAATGCATCCTTGAATACGTAAAGAAAGATTCTTTGCTTCCTGAATAAGGAAGCCAGATAATCACTATAAATACTCCTCTAGAGATGATCCACTAGGGTTCTGGAAGATTGTTTCCCTTTTCTTCTTATATGCAAAGTACTACTAGATAAGTGGATACTGTGCTTTTACATCCATGTAAACTTATACAATAAAAATTTGTAAGTAGCAAATTTTGTGCCCAGGAAAATTTAGCGTAGGGAACAATTAGATGCAAAGGGTTGAAAGGAAAGCCTAGATCAAAAGAAAGGGAAGGCAGTGTTTACCTAAGTGACTGGGGTATTCCCGTTTCCAAATAAAAATTTTGTTTAGGTGAGGAGCCACAAATAGACCAGTAGAGACTCATTTTTCAAGAACCAATTATCCATCTGAGCCCTGTTTTAGATGCTGTGGGGGAAATGCCATCATCCTGCCTTTGTGTAGTCTACATTATTATTGAGGAAAGAAAACTAAAGTACTCAAAATGATGAGCAAGAAGCTCTGACCACAAGACTGAAAGTTCAAGAAGAGTGGAAAAGAATAAATACCTTCCTGCCCCGGGTTTCCTGAGAAAGCAGAGCTGACATCTCGAGCTTGGAAACACCCCCTCAGGAGCCTGAAGATGGACTTTGAGACTTGGCCTGTAGAGAAAATCAGGCCCTGGGCTACGTGGCTTCCTCTCAACCAGATTCACTGCCTGCCTCCCATGCATACGCAGAAGGCAAATAGCTCTGTGGCCTACTTGATGAAATGCTTCATCAAGCAAGCCTTCCCCTGGGAATGGTACGCAGCATTTTATTGCCTTGCAAGGCAGTTGTTTCTCATTGTATAGATGTGCCTGAGTGGATAAATAATCCAGAGTTCCAATGCCAAAGGCTAATTTGCCCTGGCTTGGGAAATATCTGTTTTTTTGAACCCCTAAGCGGCATGAATTATATTGATAGCTTTGCATATTTCTGGCTGACCACCAAGAACCCCCCTTCCAGAAGGATGGGAAAGTTGCCGGATGAAGTTTTCTCACAGAATTTACCACTGACTGTAAAGTGAAATGGCTACAGTGAACACTCATCTCTCCCCATGCAATCTTAATTGGGTTGGCAACGTGTGTAATTACCATGATGGCAGAAGAACCCTGTGATGCTGAGTGAAGGACCGGCTCTTTGGGCAATTTGCAGACAGTCTCAAAAAATGTCACTTTGTGAAAGCTCTGACCACCAGTGAACTCATTTGAGTAGAGGTACATTTGGCTTTGCTTGGACTTACATGGCTTTCAAAATGCAGTGCTTTCATGTCCTTGGAAAGAGAAACTTTCAAAAAGTGAATGCTTGCTGGTTAAGGGGATTTTCATCTCTCTTTCAAATGCTGTTACTAAAGTTCAAAGCACATGAGCCTCTATCAATGGGTTGAAAACCACTGTAATGCCACACTTATCCAATTTGCAAGGATGTTAGTTTAAAACATTTTTTTTTCTCTCAAGGAAAAAAAAAAAAGACGCTTCATAGAGAGCCTACCCAGGAGTAAATTATAAAGATCTCCCACGAACATTAGAGCTACATAAACTTAAGTGTAATTACCACCTTGGTAGGAAAAAGGAGTCTTTATTTTTTTACCTTTTCACCAAAAACACTATCCACTCTCAAAAGTTCATGAAAGGTCATTGGAAGAATCTAACCTCTACTTTATGTAAACTACTAAAGCTAAATTATACATATTTTTCCAAGCTTCTTCACAAATGTCAATTTCCAGTCCAATCATCAGTGAAACCCCAAGTCAGTGTCAAAGGCTTGTAAATAATATTGAAGTTCTTTAGTTGGATGCTTTTTACCTGAGATAGATTTTATTATTTTCTCCTCTGATCCTTCATAAGTAGAGGGGAGCTAAAGGAGAAACTGATCCTGCAAAAATAAGCCTTGAAAAATGCTTTGGTTTTTCTAAAAATTAACAAACTAGATTCTTTCTGGGAATACAGTCCCTTAGGAGAGTATGTTACATGTTTGAAATCTCTATCAATTTTACTCAGAATCCTGTAGTATCATTTAGTAAGTATGGGCTTTTCAGGACTCTTGGTCTATATTTTCTTTTATCTACATTATTAGGAAATGGTGATATTGCTCAAGGTAGTGGGAGAGAGCTGAATGTTCTTGAACAGCAAAGGTCAACATTGTGCAACAGAGGAATTTGTTTGTAAAACCCTTTCTGAGACTGCTCTTTTTTTCAGCTAGTTCTCTTGCTGACATGTAATTCAATACCTTCTAGGAACATTTGTATGCTAAAAGAAGTATGTTTTGTATGTTTTCATCCTTGTTTTCTCATTTGCTTAGAAAGACTTTTGCTTGTTAGTTGAAAATAGACGGGGAGACTAGGACTATTATTCAATCTGTTCACTCCTCAAGGCTAGACCTCTAGGTAGAGCCTCTGGGTTTAGGGGCTCTCATGTGCTTCAAGTTACAAACTTCAGGGCAGCTTCTATTTCGCTTATGACTGAGATGTGATAAGTCTGATGAGACCTGTGATATTGCTGGGTTGATTGACATAGTGAGGTCTCCACCCTAAGGAGATCATTTCCCTGAAGCAGGATAAGGAGATAATTTGTGTAAAAAGAGAATCAGGCTCATTTTTCATGGTAGGAAATGAAACAACTTTTCAAAGCTTATGCTATATGTCTGATAAATGTAAACTGCTAAGAATTGCCTGTCCTTCTCATTTTGGATAAATGCTGGATCTGGGTCAGCAGGAAATGGTTTTACTTTTTCTCTTCTCTTCTATAACATAGCACTTAGAAGTGTTAATGTGATTAAAAAAATTTTTTTTTTCTATTTTAATGCCAGGAGACAATTTCCCTGGAAGCATGTAGCTCAATATTTCTTAAAAGCCAAAAGAACAGAATGTGAAAAGGCTTTTCAGAGAGGTTTCTTGTCTTAGCTAGGGCAACAATGATCATAGTAATAATCATGATCATTATCATTTGTATAGAAGTTCATAGTTTATAAAGCACTTTCATGTATATTATCTCATTTTTAAAATATTACCAAAACTTTGCATGATATGAAATTAGCTGTTGTTTGTGTCCAGACATCCTGTGGGTTATTAAAACTGTGGGCCAGATGTTATAAATGGTGTAGAGAGTGTTTCTTGGCAGAGCACTGAACGGCCCAAACTTTTGTGTAGACTCAAATGCTAAGACAAAGAGCAGAAAATGTGCCAAAGCTTGCTTTGCTGAATAAAGGCTCCAGGCAGGGTCAGGACATGAAAACCTGCTTTGGGGTCATAATGCCTTAGTCCACAAATAGCAAGGATCCACTGGAAGTGGCAGCCTAGGGATCTATGCGAGACGGGATGGAGGCCACACTCAAGAGAAACAGGAAGAATCTACCTAGGACCTCCCTACTTACGAACTACCATATATTGTTGAAAAAAAGCTATTTGCAAAATGAAAGCATTCTGTTCTATCACCATCAGATCCATTCATTCATTATCCTTTTCAAACATAATAATGTGCCAGGCATTCTACTTGATATTAGAAACACAGTGAACAAGACAGACAAGTCCCTGCCCTTATGTAGTTTATATGGTGTAGACAAGAACAGGGAAACAGATAACAAGATAATTACAGATTTAGATAAGTGCTATGTGAAAATAAGTAGGGCCATAGATAGAGAAAATCTCTAAACTTATTTTTGAAAGAATGGATTCCAAGATCAAGCTCTATTATGAAAGTCTTAAAGATTGTCTCATGAAAAAAAAGCCCACCAGACTCCTCTGTCCATGGGATTTTCCAGGCATCTGTTATGAAAGTCTTAAAGATTGTCTTTGAAGAAAGGATATATAATACCCCTTTGACAAAGTCTGGATTTACTTCTTCAAAAGTGTCATAGATAGATAAGATCAAACTTCCGTGGAAAATAAATGGTTAGAGGAAAAGCAATAAACAGGGAAGTAAGAGTATTTCAGGAGTACATTAAATCAAATCAGATATCCTCTTGCAGAATAAACCAAGCACATCAGGGTTAGAAACTTGCACTGGTAGATAGCCCTCCTCTTTAAAAAGCTTCCTTAATTTTTCAGAAAGAAATTGCTGCCATAGATAATCTCTTATATGAGGCATGTATATATTGTTTTGTGATATAATTCTGTACCACTTTTAAAATATCTTGAGCAAGCCCATACTGGCTTAAAATATAACATATTTTGATCTTTATTCTTTCTCTTTTTTCTTTCTTTCTGTCTCAGCCAAATGGTCTGTTACTGCTAAATGTTCTCACAAAGCATATGAAGATTCAATGCAAAGTTTTCATCTTCAATCCATTTATTATAAGACTGTTGTTATTCGGTTCCTAAGTTGTGTCTGACTCATTGTGACTCCATGAACTGTAGCACACCAGGCTTCCCTGTCCTTCACGATCTCCTGGAGTTTGCTCAAACTCATGTTGACTGAGTCAGTGATGCCATCCAGCCATCTCATCTTATGACATCCTCTCCTCCTCTTGCTTTCATTCTTTCCCAGCATCAGGGTCTTTTCCAATGAGTCGGCTCTTTGCATCAGGTGGTCAAAGTACTGGAGCTTTAGCTTCAGCATTAGTCCTTCCAATGAATAGTCAGGGTTGATTTCCTTTAGGATTGATTGGTTTTATCTCCTTGCTGCAAAGACTGAGGTCAGAGCAAATCTCCCTTCTCTGCACCAGCCAAATAGCCTGACTACATGGTTGACAGGAGGGAATACCTATGCTTTTTGACACATTTCTTATTTAATCAAACTGAACTGAATTTTAACGTGTTAAAAATAGATATAAAATATTTTAGAGGGCAAGTGGATATGTTAGGGAAGAGGTGAATCTTCAAAGGAAAATGAAGATTATATTGGCTAAAACAACAGGGTCAGGAAATACTCGGCTTACATGTAGCACAATTTTTCTCCTCTGCTCATAGTAGACATTGCTAATCAAAAACAGAATTCTCTTCGGCTCAGTTTGGAGGTGGTCAGCACATTATAGACAGCCTCTGCCATTTGATTGAGGAAGGCATAGCAACCCACTCCAGTATTCTTGCCTGGAGAATCTCATGGACGGAGAAGCCTGGCGGGCTACAGTCCATAGGGTCGCAAAGAGTCAGACATGACTGAAGTGGCTTAGCACACTGCCATTTGATCAGAGATATCAAATGGAGTCAAATCTATTTGCCAAAGTATTGCACACCCAAGTGTTTTCATTTTAGCAGTTTTTAGAGTCTTGTCATGAAGCAATAATACAGGGATTGAGGGCACCCATTTGAGAAATGTGGAGGGATGAAATTTGAAGACCAGGAGCATCTTTCCTCTTGCTTCTCAAATCTAGATCATCACCTTGTTCCAGTCACCCAGTGTGGCAGTCCTGTTCTAGTGCACAGTAGGGATGTGTAGGAAAGTGCATGATTAGTGCAGACTTCTCAGAGAAGGCGATGACACCCCACTCCAGTACTCTTGCCTAGAAAATCCCATGGACGGAGGAGCCTGGTAGGCTACAGTCCATGGAGTCGCCAAGAGTTGGACAGGACTGAGCGACTTCACTTTCACTTTTCACTTTCATGCATTGGAGAAGGCATTGGCAACCCACTCCAGTGTTCTTGCCTGGAGAATCCCAGGGACTGCAGAGCCTGATGGGCTGCCGTCTATGGGATCGCACAGAGTCGGACACGACTGAAGCGACTTAGCAGCAGCAGCAGCAGATTTCTTGCTCTGTCCCAAGAATACAGAAAATGTCTGTGATTTCCCCCCTGGGAAGAATTTGCTGGCATTTAAAAGGAATAGCAGGTAGAAAATTCATTGGATAGTAACATGTTCTCTGTGGCTGGGACACTTTCACTCTGTTATTCTGCTGCACTAGAAGAAATCTCATTTCCTATTTTGTTCTAAAGTTTTTCGAAACTTTTCAGCCCATAGTTTAGTTTCGGTAACATTTGAGTGATGGAGCTTGTAGGTGTTACATATATCAATTGTTACTTATTAGCTGAAGTTCTTTCAATCCAACAAGCATTTGGAATCTTTTACTAGGTACCTAGAATGTATTGCTGGAACCTTTCAAGTAACATTTTCAGTCTTTTTTTTTTGCAGAATAGGAACAAGACATATATAACTGGCAGTTATTTTATATTTGAAGAAGTTCAGATATATTATTACTTTTTAAAATTAATTTATTCCATTTTTTTGCTTATTTATTTACATACAAAAAGCTATGAATAACTAACATATACAGTTTGATGAGTTTCGAGGTAAGTATATGCCTGTGAAACCACAATAGCAATCCAAGCCATAAACCTATCCATCACCTCTAGAAGTCTCCTCTTGTCCTCTTATTACTGATTATTATATGTGATAGGATCACTTGACATAAGGTTGATCCTTCTATCACATTTGTAAGTATACAATACAGCATTGTTAACTGTGGGTACTATGCCATACAGTCCCTCTCAGACTTATCCATCTTATATAACCAAAATCTAATATATTATTTTTAAGGTCTTTTGTAAATATCTGAACTGAAGGGAATTACCAAAAAAATCTAAAGACCAATATAATTTTACTATCTCACGATATTTTTACTATTGACATTAGGGTCAAGAATTGATGCTGCTGTCTTAGAAGATAATGGTATTCTCTAGATTTGAGTCCATATTAACAATATCAAACTAAACGTAGAAATATTATAATTATGAAAGCAGTTTTCACCCAAGTTGTCCCAGGTAGATTCTTTACTATTTGAACCATGAGGGAAGCAAAAATTTGTTATTTACTCGCCTATATATAACCACTGGACTTCCCTGGTGGCTCAGATGGTAAAGCATCTGTCTACAATGCAGGAGACCTGGGTTCGAGCCCTGGGTTGGAGAAGGAAATGGCAACCCACTCCAGTACTATTGCCTGGAAAATCCCATGGACAGAGGAGCCTGGTAGGCTACAGTCTATGGGGTCGCAAAGAGTCGGACACGACTGAGCGACTTCACTTTCACTTTCATATAACCACTGCCCTAATATACAGGAGAACACAATATCTACTTGTGTTTTCCTCCTTTCTTCTATATTGTGAAAGAGAAGACAACTATTTTATTTTCAAGTAAAGGAGCAGTGAGGTCACTTTTGAAATTTTGCCTTGGAGGGGCCACAAACTTTTGTCCTTCTGTTTCCAATTGTGTATAGCATAATTTTATTTTCTGCAACTCTGACTGAGGACTTCATATTTTCCTCATTGCATTTGTTCAACTTCTTTCCAAGAAAATTGTGCCATTAATTTAATTACCAAGATTTTTATTTATATTTAACTTATAAAAAATATATGTTGGGAATTGCTTAATAATGTATCATTTCTGGTAACATAAGAAAAACAACCACTGTATCTAATAAATAAAATTAGGAAAGAGAGAACACTGCTGGGGTTCATCATATACAGCATGTAGTCAAGCTATTGTAAAAGCAGTCATTTATTATATCTGACCATATTTACATTTTCTGTATTTGTGTTATCCAGAAGGATTTCATTGCAAAAGAATGGTAAAGGAGGCCAGTAACCATTAATAACTAGATAAGTTCCTCACAGAAAGGCAGAGAGACCACAGGAACATCATATGCTAAGTTTTCTAGCAATTGTGGATAAATGTGGATAATTGGGTTTCAGCCAACTTTTGTCAGCATATAAATAATCTAACATATACCAAAAGACCTTCAGAAAAGTCAAGATGAGCTTTTTCTCAGAAGCACGACTGCCAAAAGCTTGGCTGCTGATTAGAGTGTGGAAAAACAGCTTACTGATTTTTCTGGTTCATTCAGTTCAGAAAGATTCCCCCATTTCCAGCTTTGCACCCCAACAGTAGGTACACGGATTCCCAGAATGGAGCTAAAAATGAGGTCTCTTTTGTACTATAACTTGGCTCTTAAATTTGTTGGAGGGGAGAGAGAAAATAGTTGATTCAAGTTTGTAACAAAGTTCAAACTTTTCTTAGGCCTAAATTGTTTTTATTTTCCAGTAGAATTTGCTTTTACTCTGCCCACCCTTGTGTGTGTTAACCATTCAGTCACGTCCGACTCTTTGCAGCCCTGAGGACTGTCGCCTACCAGGCTTCTCGGTCCATGGAATTCACCAGGCAAGAATACAGGAGTGGGTTGCCATTCCCTTCTCCAGGGGATCTTCCGTACTATTCTCTTATTTCTGCTAGCCTCTGCCCGCTTTCTACATGCAACTCACTCAAAAGATGCTAGAGCAAACCTGAAATATATTTATATGATGAATTGATTGAACATGTCTGTGCCTACACATGCACCATGAAGTATGGTTCTATTTGTTCCTTGTTACAAATTTGTTATAACAACCAATTAATAATTTCATTTAGCTTCACTATATTTAATCTTAAGTGTTAAGATGAAATTGTTGGTTGAGAAACTGACCAGAACAATTATCAAGAAAACAGGATTTAGTAAGTGTCTCCCAGAGTTTATATACTACATGCTGGAGTGGAGAGGATAAAGGGTTTGATAGTTAAATATGTTTATGGAATGTTGTACACATGTATGCTGCTGCTGTTGCTGCTAAGTCGCTTCAGTCGTGTCCGACTCTATGCAACCCCATAGACGGCAGCCCACCAGGCTCCCCCGTCCCTGGGATTCTCCAGGCAAGAACACTGGAGTGGGTTGCCATTTCCTTCTCCAATGCAGGAAAGTGAAAAGTGAAAGTGAAGTCGCTCAGTCGTGTCCGACTCTTAGCAACCCCATGGACTGCAACCCACCAGGCTCCTCCATCCATGGGATTTTCCAGGCAAGAGTACTGGAGTGGGGTGCCATTGCCCTCTCTGGTACACATTTATATGTAGGCTAAAAAGCCATGAGAAGTCCAGCAGCAAACAAACCTATTTGATTTTTTTTTTGGGGGGGGTAACCCTTCTTAATTCTTAAAATTATTTGACAAAGGAAACCTACTCCCACCCTTTTTTTAACACAAAAACTACAAACATGCTAAAGAACTGAAGAAGTAGCATTTTGCCAAACATACTTCAAGAAATGCTAATCTGGATAAGTCCTTCATTTTACAGATGATGAACTGAGTTTTTAGAGATTAAATTGCACCCCCAAGAGCTCACAGATAATTAGTGGTGTGGCTAGGCCTAAAATCCAGGGCTCATGGTGTTCTAAACTTCAGTATATTATACCCAGCATGTTCTGTTTAGCTAGAGTCCCCTCATTTAGCTGATACTTCTGTAACATTTACTTGTCTTTTGTTTTTTTAAAGCTTTTTAAAATTTGAAGTATAACTGACATGAAGAATATTTCCCCCTTATAGTGTACAGTTCTAGGAAATTTGAAAAACCACCACCACAGTTCTGCTTATTTCTTATAAAATTAAATTTTAAAAAACTTTAAAAAGATGTGTACCAGAATGCACTGAAATAATTTCAATTGGAAATATGTTCAAATGAGTTTAAAATCTGCTTAAGATGAAAACCCTAGTCAGTCTTAATCAATGCAACTGACTGTATAGACATCAAGGATGGCAGTGCATGCAGGAACTATATTGGGAAAAAGAAATGACAAGCCAAAGACGAAGCAGTATTGTGAGAGGAACATGCAGCCTAGGAAGTTGCTAGCTGACTGCCTCTGGGAAGAATCTTGAGACTTCCTGGGGAAGAAGCCTACGGAGAACTCTGAACTCAAAGCATGGCCATTCCTTAAACACACAGTTGTTTCAATGCACTGCATATGTCCTTCAGTTTGTCCTTTCTCCACTCCACCCTTGTTCGTTTCGGTTTCCATTCCTGAATTGAACGTGAAAGCCCTCTCTCCTTTCCTTTTTTTCTTCTGCTTCCCTGTGGTGTACATTAGTCAGTGGTGGACTAAAAATTATCATGTTTTAGTTAAACACCACTCACTGGAAGCCCCTTGGAATTGTTCAGTCTTCAGAATGGAACTCTTCGTTTCAGTTCCATATCTCAAGTACATTGCATTACTTGATGACAGCTTCCAAATGAACTGTCTTTAAAACACCAGGCCCAGTTTTGTTTCTGAGACAAGAAGGGACAGTCATTAAAACCAGCAAATCTCACTTGTGTGAACGTTATTCCTTTTGTCCAGATTTGCCTTGCTCTTCTTGATCATGTCAAACCGAGTTTTTGGGTGAGAGAGCAGTACCACAGGTGGGACTTTCCTTTACAGAGGCCACCCCCTGGGTGGGAACACAGCCTGTTTGCCCTCTCTCTGGCCTTGCCTGTTTGTTTCCCCAAACAGCCAGCTTTAGCCATGTGGGATGGAAACGAGAAGCAGATACTTGTCAGGAGGGGAGAGCCCGCCTGCTGTGGAGGTGCATCTTGCCCAGCTTCAACATGAAAAGGACTGGGTAAGAAAGAAAACATGAAGCCCTAGAAAAGAACAACAATTGCCATGTGGAGGCAGGATGAAATTGGGTTGTGTATCCGGACTCTCTGTAGGGATCACTCTGGGGACAGGAGGCTGCTGGGTCTCTTCCGGCCCCTAAGATGCTGAGTAGAGAAAGCACAAGCCTAGTGCAAGCCTTCTGTTCCCCAGGTGCTGCTGAGCATGGATGTCTGTCCCTCTGCTCCATCAGGGGTGGGGGCCACATGGCAACCAAATGCAAACACTGTCTAAGAGTACAGCCACCAGCTCCCTGTCTGCAGGAAGGCACTATAAGAAGCACTCACTATATGTCAGGTACTGTCAGCTGATCTATATTACCTCATTTAATATTCATAGCAACTCTATGAAACCAAGACCATTCAAAATATCCCCATTTTATGGGCCAAAGATCTAAATAGACATTTCTCCAAAGAAGACATACAGATGGCTAACAAACACATGAAAAGATGCTCAACATCACTCATTATCAGAGAAATGCAAATCAAAACCACTATGAGATACCATTTCACACCAGTCAGAATGGCTGCGATCCAAAAGTCTACAAATAATAAATGCTGGAGAGGGTGTGGAGAAAAGGGAACCCTCTTACACTGTTGGTGGGAATGCAAACTAGTACAGCCACTATGGAGAACAGTGTGGAGATTACTTAAAAAACTGGAAATAGAACTGCCTTATGATCCAGCAATCCCACTGCTGGGCATACACACTGAGGAAACCAGAAGGGAAAGAGACACATGTACCCCAATGTTCATCACAGCACTGTTTATAATAGCCAGGACATGGAAGCAACCTAGATGTCCATCTGCAGATGAATGGATAAGAAAGCTGTGGTACATATACACAATGGAGTATTACTCAGCCATTAAAAAGAATACATTTGAATCAGTTCTAATGAGGTGGATGAAACTGGAGCCTATTATACAGAGTGAAGTAAGCCAGAAGGAAAAACACCAATACAGTATACTAACGCATATATATGGAATTTAGAAAGATGGTAACGATAACCCTGTATATGAGACAGCAAAAGAGACACTGATGTATAGAACAGGCTTATGGACTCTGTGGGAGAGGGAGAGGGTGGGAAGATTTGGGAGAATGGTATTGAAACATGTGAAATGTCATGTATGAAACGAGATGCTAGTCCAGGTTCAATGCACGATGCTGGATGCTTGGGGCTGGTGCACTGGGACGACCCAGAGGGATGGTATGGGGAGGGAGGAGGGAGGAGGGTTCAGGATGGGGAACACATGAGAAATAAAGGAATAAAAAAAAAATCCCCATTTTATGGTGCTAGACACTGAGGTTCAAAGAGGCTATGTAATTTTCTTAGGGCTTCCCGGGTGGCACAGTGCTAAAGAATCCACCTGCCAATGCAAGAGCTGCAGGAGACGCAGGTCAGGAAGATTCTCCTGGAGGAGGATATGCAACCCATTCTAGTGTTCTTGCCTGCAAAAATCCACGGACCGAGGAGCCTGGCAGGCTACAATCCATGGGGTCGCAAAGAGTCAGACACGACTGAGCAACTGAACACGAGCACATACAATTTTCTTAAGCTCAAATGTAATCAGCAGCAAAGATGAACCTTGAACCTAAGTCTGATTGATTCCAAACACGTGCCCTCAACTTCCTTACTGTGCTGCTGGCTAACGAGGCAAAAGGAAACAACTTTTGCTCTGTGATTTTTCTTCAGTCATACAAACTCAAAGGGGAGCAGTTGTTTTGGCTACTTGTAGGATAC
Source organism: Bos taurus (assembly GCF_002263795.3). Taxonomy (NCBI): domain Eukaryota; kingdom Metazoa; phylum Chordata; class Mammalia; order Artiodactyla; family Bovidae; genus Bos; species Bos taurus. Next base: position 82,694,872 of record NC_037334.1, on the reverse strand, counting down.
TGGACAACTTGTTCTTATCTGTAGGATGGTAACTGCTTTAGTGTCAGCCCAAGTCAATTTTCACTGTTTTTACAAAGCACACTGCTTCTCATTTATGCACATATCTTATTCCATAGATAGTAATGACTAATTTTTTTGGGGGGGGACGGGGTTAGGCAGTTAATCAATCCATAAGCAAGAACAAACTTGAGAAGTTTATGTGAAAAATTTACCTCTCACCCCTTTCCCAACAGTCAGGGAAGGGTGCTTTGAATTGCTCTGTTGATTTCAATTCATTAATGAATCCCCCTATAAAGACATAACTTTAGTCAAAACTCATGAAGAAAGCATCAGTGTCTTGTCAACTATAGCACATTAGACAAAGTGTGATCAATTAGTCTAATGTCCTGGAGGAAACCAAAAGACCTAGACATGACTTAGCAGGTAAACGACAATGACAGCATGGAGGAAACACCGGAGGACTTAGCTCCCTTTCAGTGTAGTCTACAGAAGCTTTCTGTGTTCCTACTCTTCTCTCAGACATCATGGGCCATTGGCATATTTGTTTTGAACATTTCGTGTAGGAAGCAAAATTCTGATTTCTCTGCTGACCCATTGCTATTTTTAAGATAGATATTAACACAGCACTGAGTAATAAGTAACACAAAACCCCTGACAATCACAGGGACATCAGGTCTTTTCCTGGTTTCATACTTGCTAGGCAGCTAAAATAATGTCTATAAAAGATATTCAGAAGGTAACAGAAAACAGAATCTCCACTCAGATATATACATATTTGGAATTACATATGCTATTATTTACCATAACCTATTAGATATGGAGAAATAGACATGACCGTCATATTTGGAAGACAAAGCTTTATTTATGTGTCATACATATGGAATTAAGATGAAATTCCAAGAAGTCCTAAGAAGAGGGAATGGACTTAGTTTTTGCTTACTTTTTTTCCCTTGTGTTATAATGTGGGAATACCCATACCACATGGAAAATAAATTCACAGTTATAAGCATTCAAACATATTCACTGATATGGAAGGCTTGTACTGTCACTGTTAGTATTAAGTCTTGGAGCCCAAATTGACCTGTGGGTCTTGATGCACAGATTTTCAGCTTAAAATCTGGGTTTGTTCATGGCTACCAGCATAGTGCTATTGTTATAAAAGAAACAGGAAAAATAAGGCCAAAATATCTATTACCGGAGATTTTTATGTGAATCCCTTGAAGTAATTTACATAAAAGTGCTTTTTAGAATATAGCACATTTTATAAAGAAGAATCTACTCAACATAGATGAAACTTAGGATAATGTGAAGTGGAAAAAGCAAATGATAGAAGATTTTATGTAGCCATTTTAATACACCTCAAAAGCGAGCAAAACTAAACAATCTATTGTTCAGCCAACCTGTATATGTTTGATCCAACTCTACCAAAAAAGGAAGGAAATGATAAGCACAAAATTCATGTAGCTGTTACTTCTTCCCAGGTGAATTAGATGAACTGAGTTGTTAACACATAGGCAGTTTCTATAACACATATTCTAGTTTCTGAATGAGTGCTAGCTTCTTGGACATTCATTGTATTTTGCTTTAGATTTTAAACAAATTTTTAAAATTTAAAAAATTTAAATAAATGTTGCCTATACTTTTTAGTTATCGTAACATACTAAAAAGATAAATTTATTCTAGCTAGTGCTACATAATAACAAGGAAATTCAAAAAGAAACTTTATCCCTGAATCATTAATGACATTTTTAGATTCTTTCTGGCTGCATGGCATGTGGCATCTTAATTGCCCAACCATGGGTAGAACCCACGCCTCCTGTGGTGGGAGCACTGAGTCTTAACCATTAGACCACCAGGGAAGTCCCAGATCCATGTACATTTTAAATTGCTTCCTTCTCCCCTTCCCTTCGTTCCTCCTTTTCTCTTTTCTACTTGTTCTCTCATCCACAGACTTGTACTGAGTATGGACTGAACTGGACTGTGTTAGTCACTCAGTCATGTCCAACTCTTTGCGACCCCATGGACTTATATAGCCCACCAGGCTTCTCTGTCCATGGAATTCTCCAGGCAAGAATACTGGAGTAGATTGCCATTCTCTTCTCCAGAGGAACTTCCCAACCCAGGGATGGAACCCTGGTCTCCTGCCGTGCAGGCAGATTCTTTACCATTTGAGCTACAGGAAGTATTGAGTAGGTAGAGCACCAAAACCCACTCCAGTGTTCTTGCCTGGAGAATCCCAGGGATGGGGGAGCCTGGTGGGCTGCCGTCTATGGGGTTGCATAGAGCCGGACACAACTGAAGCGACTTAGCAGCAGCAGCAGAGCACCAAAAGCAGTAGAGCAAAGATGTACAAACTAGCATCATAGTTGTGGAGATTTGGAGCCCAGTTCTACCACTTGCTGTGGTGATCTTGAGTAAGGTCACTGAACATCTTTGTGCCTTAGCTTCCTCAGCTTTAAAATGGGGATGAAAGTCAAAGAAATAGCCTCATTTTCCAGGACTATTGCAGAGATGAAAGGAGTTAATGTTTGTAGAATGCTATACTTTGTTGTTAAATTAGATAAACCCTGTGCTGGCAATGAGAAAGATGTGGTTCCAGTCTGGTCAGCTTACTTGATCAGTCTTTCAGAAGGAAAAAAAAGGATACTAAATGCTCCATATCATTACAAATAACTGAACTTGAACAGACAAACAAAAAATTCTTCTGAAAACACATTTTTGAGAAAGAATAAATGACTCAGGTCTGTTATCAGGATTGGACTAGACTCCTGAGGTTGAAAGGACCATGTTCCTTCACCTAGCCCCAGAAACAATCCTGTACATTCAGTCTTCCGTGGAGAGACAGCTACAAGACCTCACAGATGGAAATGGTGGTCCCAGGAGACAGAACTGTCAGACTGCTCATTCATTACTTTGATGAACTGTTGACAAAATATTAGATCAATGAAAGTTCATCAACAGAGACAAAGAGGAGCTGAACATATGTAGTGATTTTTCTTGTTATTCCAAGAACTTTACAAACTGTGACCCCTAGGAGTAGTTTGTAGACTCTGTAGACTCAAGAAAAACTCAGGAATAAATCTAAGTTTTATTTCAGTCAAAATAATTGCAACCATGGGAGGAGAATTTTGTTTGCAAGAATTAATTATTCACATATTTTTCAGAGTCTCAGAGGGTACATATGCATTTTCTGTTCACTTTGGTAAAAATGTTTTTTGTTTATGTGGGGTTTTCTTGGAAATAACCCATAATTATTTACTGACCTATTAACTCTTGGGATTTTATGAAATACTATGATTTTTTGGATTCATTTCAGAAATTGTGGTTCAGTAAGAGAGTGAGTTTATGTTGTTTTATTTTGTTAAAGACATCCAAGTTATGATGAAGTTGTTACAAGATGGGAAAACAGCTCGCAAAGAAGTATGAAAACTGCAGTCACCAGAAGTTGTAAGAACAAACATGCAAACATGTGGTTTGGGGCAAAAACCAAATGAAAAGGTTATTATGAATGTCAAGCTAGGAGGAGAAAGAAAATTAGGGCAGAGATGAGAACAGAATAAGGAAGATAAAATAGAAGGCAAAAGTGTAGATTAACAAAAAGAAATGAAAGAGTTCATGTATCTATTCCATTTTACTCCCTCTTTAGGAAGGAAATCTGATGAAAGGCAACAGAGGAGATGGGAAAAGATAATCTTTGTTTTGACTTAAGCACAGCTAGTCTACCTCCCTATATATTTGAGGCCATTTTCCTAGGTGGAAATATTAGGAAATTTCCACCATACTAGGAAATTCTAGGAAAATTCTACCCTCCTTCTACTAGGAGGGTATAATCTGATGATTTGTTCCAAACCTCAGTGGCTTTCTGCTACATTTTTGTTTTGTGTCATTGTCTTAACAGGAGAGCCCTGGGTTAATGTCTCCCATGTGGCGCACGCACACACACACACACTTACATTGGGTCTTGCTTCTGAAGACCATGTGCTCTTTTCCCAACATGATAAAAGTGATGTCTGCATCGAGCCTATCACCTGGGTGACAGTGCTCTCTCATCACTCACCCAAGTAGAGAGTTAGGTCTTGTTTTACCAGCCTGAAATGAAGGAAGCAGAGATTCTGGAGATTTTTGACTTATTTTCAGAGATTCTACCAAGTGTATTTGGAGTCTTTCTGTTGCTTTCTTAATGAAATACAGATAATAGCCCCCCTCAGATGCTGAGGGTTTGCAGTGCTCAGAGGCTCCATTTACCTCTTCTTACTGCTGCACCCCAAAGATACTGCTGGCAGGCTTTGGCTGTGCAGAAGAAGGTATCTTTGTGGAGCCATGCATATGGGACAGCTCTCCAGCACATTTCACATGTTCTCTGTGAGAGAGAACATGCCAAGTGCCAACTGAGGATGGCAAAATATGGTTATAGTATTAAAAGAAACTTTCTCAGAATTGAAGAGATACAGGTCACTCTGTCTAGGACAATACTGTAACCAAAAAAAAAAAAAAGACAGAAAATAAAATTGGAAGGGAGGAAAAAAAATATCAACCTCAAGTATTTAAAATAGGTTTTCATTTGGAAAGAAACCATTGTAACCAATAAGGAGTAGATTGTGGTGCAGTTCCTTATTGCCTTCAGTAGCTGGACATAGTCATAACTACAGTGTCTGTTTTCTACAGCCTAATTTCAAATATAATGTAAAAAAGAAATAACTGTCTGATTTGGGCTTTATCAACTGTATTATTACAAGAGAGCATTTGTGTATACGCAGCATCTAATAATGCATTCACCCTACAAAGCCAAGCTAGTATGACAAAAAGCTTTACATTGTAAGAGGAAACTATGATTTTTCAAAAGTCAAGGGAAGGAATACAGCTAATCTTCGTTGTGTGCACTTAAAACAGGAGCATATAATGATATGTGTTTATCCCCTTTTAACAGCAGTTGAAGGTAAATCTTTGCTAAGAGGCCAGTTGGGTAGCACAACACCCACTTAATACCATAGAGGTTCAAACTCTCAATTCCTTTGACTGATTGCTGTGTTCACATTGGCTTAAATTATTAATTTATTTTAAGGCAATTTTGAAATAGCTGCAACATTACATTCTTGCATTATTACTGATAATACAGAACATACCATCATTTTTATTTTTGGATGATCAACTAGTTTAAACATGCTGACAACTGTGGAAAATAATACAACAAAACAGAAAGTAACCACCATCCAGAGTCAGTGAATTTTAACAATTTGCTATATTTGCTTTCGTTTTATTTTTGTTTCAGAGATTAAGTATCACTTATTTATTTGTTTCCTGGAGGTTTATTCTAGATCCTATATCATTTCCTTCCTTTCCAGCAGTAACTACTGTCCTGAATTTGGAGTTACCAAACCAACATATATTTTATATATTATTACTATGGAATTAGTTGTTCATAACTATGATACCATTTAATTGTGCTTATTTTTAAGCCTTATATAAGCTATGTGTAAATTACATTTCTCCCTTTATTCTACAACTTGCTTTCTTTCAACTCAAAATTATCGCTTTGGGATTTAGTCACGCTGATGTATGAAATTCTCATTCGAATTTCTGGCATATTTTTTGTTTGCATGGATTTATTTATCCTCATCCTAAATGTTAACAAACATTTAGATCATTTCTGCCCCCCCTCTTTTTTTGGCAACAAGCAACAGCAATCTTGTGTGTGCATTCCCATGTATAGGTGAAAAAGTTTCTCTGAGGTAAGTATGCCTTACCCCATGGAGTCATGGAGTATGCCTGTCCTCACATTTATTAGATATGATCAATTGTTCCTTAAAGCCAATGGATCAATTTATACTCCCAGTATTCCACATCCCTGCAAAACTGGATAATGTCAGATTTTAAATTTCCATATTTTTTATTTTTTAACCTTTTATGAAAAAATGTAAACATATTTAAAAAGTAGAAAGATAATAAAATGAACTTTAATGTTCCTATCATACAGCTTTAACAATGGTCAACAGATGGTTAGTCTTGTTTCAGGAATATACCCACCCACCCCCTATACACCTACCCCATTTCCACCACTGGATACTTTGGAGCAAACCACTCACAGAATATTATTCATATGTAACTATTTCAGCCTGTATCTCTAAAATAGGAAAATTCTTTAAAAATTACTACAAAATCATTATCATACTTAAAAAATTAACAATCACTTTTAATACTATGTAGCTAGTCCATGATCAAGTTTTCCCAATTATACTCCATATCTTTAGTTTGTCTAGTTGAATCAGGATCCAAATAAGATCTAAATATCTCAATTGCTTGGTGTGGTCTCTTAATTTATATGTTCCCCTCTCCTATTTATTTATTTATTTTTGCAATTTGCCTTTTTTTTTTTTTTTTAAGAAATAGGGTTATTTGTCTTACAGAGTTTTCTATAGTTTAGATTTTGTTGAATGTATCCTTGGGTGTCCTTTAACAATTTCTTCTTTGCAATCTATATCCTTTAAATTGGCAGTCAGGTCTAGAATCTATCTTGATAAGATTGTTTTGGTAATATACTGCATGTGTGCTGGTTTATACACTTTAGGTTCAATTCGGGGGCAATAATATTTCATTTGTGGCAGTGCATACTGTAGAAACTACCTTTTCTTATTTTCAGTGTTCCTGATGCTCTGATATTTGTGGCTTTGCTGACTGGGGAGAGACTGCCTCTCGTAGGGTCAGCCAATCCTTAGAGATAGCACAGGACTTTCATAGGCACACCAGCCAATCGAGAGCCCAGACTCTGAGGCACCTCCTTTATCTGGCTCTTACATTCCAGGAGGCCAGATCCCTGCTTACCCGAGGTTAGGTACCAGGCTCCCAAAGATGACCCCGAGAAGCCAGAGCCTACCAATAGTATTCAAGCTAGTCAGTCCTAACTGCTCCTCTTGCTCTTCTTTGCGTTTCTTCCTGAAAACACAATAAAGCGCATGGGTCATTCTTCCCCCTTGCTCCTCTGTCTCCTGACCAAATCTGTTGCTCCTCAACATGAGACCAAGTATGTGACATGCCCCTTCCTCTTGGGACTTGTAAGTAGTAAAATCTTCCTTCAATGCCATAAGCCTCTCCATGTCCTTCCTCAGTCACCTCTGTGTGTAAAAATCCCACAGGTACATTTTTGAGACGTGTACTTCTATTAGAAAGCAAGCAATGTCGTTTATTTATTTCTTTGTTGCTTTTGGTGATGTTAATAAGCATTACGTAGATTACTTCCCCAAGGGATACAAAGTGATGATATTCTAATTCTGTCATTCCCTCTTCATTTATTAGCTGAAGACTTTTTGTAAAAAGAAACTCTCATCACCTATTTGGATCACTTGAATTAATTGTTTTTATTGGAAAGTCAGGATAAATTCTTGACTCTTTACTTTTATATACTATTTGGCAAAATAAGTTGCTTCTGTAACAACCTCTAAAAATGATGAGTGAGGTATGTTGGGGTGGTTATTGTTGCATAGTATCACTGTGATCTTAAGGACAGATGCATATTTACTTAGGTAATTTTTATTGTCATTCTTATGGATACTCTGATCTTCCTTTGTCTGTGGGAGCATCTTTAAGTGGATTCCTAAATCCTTCTCTCATTACATTAGTAGCTTTGAGAGTTTCCTTGCTTTGAGGATAATAAGATATTTTAGACCATCTTATAAATTTATTACTTAAATCTAGAATCAACTATTTCTCTAAGGACCCATAGTTCATTTTAGTAGGAAATGATATTTGGAGACCACAATAGGGACACTAGGAATGCACATGTATCAATTGATTTTTTTTTTTTTTTCATTCTTGTTTCAGTAGCTTATCATCTTAACTTCCATTGCTTAAAGTCCTGAAATCCTTAGGGCAAGTCCTTCTATCCTTTTCTTTTTGAAAATTGTTTCAAAAGACTTGGACCTTATAAACTTATATGTAAATTTTAGAATCATCTTATTAAGTTTCATCAAAAAATATTAAATTTAGGGAGGAATTTTACTGACTTTATAGATGAATTTGGGGGATAAATGATATTTTGTATTATTGAATCTTATTCATGAATATGGCATATTTTTCCTTATATTTAGATACTTTATATCGTTCAGAAACATTTTATCATCTTCTATATGAAGTTTTTATTTATATTTTCTTATGCTTCAGTTCAGTTCAGTCACTCAGTCGTGTCCAACTCTTTGCGACCCCATGAATTGCAGCACGCCAGGCCTCCCTGTCCATAGCCAACTCCCGGAGTTCACTCAGACATGTCCATTGAGTCAGTGATGCCATCCAGCCATCTCATCCTCTGTCGTCCCCTTCTCCTCCTGCCCCCAATCCCTCCCAGCATCAGGGTCTTTTCCAATGAGTCAACTCTTTGCATGAGGTGGCCAAAGTACTGGAGTTTCAGCTTTAGCATCAGTCCTTCCAAAGAAATCCCAGGCCTGCTCTCCTTCAGAATGGACTGGTTGGATCTCCTTGCAATCCAAGGGACTCTCAAGAGTCTTCTCCAACACCACAGTTCAAAAGCATCAATTCTTTGGCGCTCAGCTTTCTTCACAGTCCAGCTCTCACATCCATACATGACCACAGGAAAAACCATAGCCTTGACTAGACGAACCTTTGTTGGCAAAGTAATGTCTCTGCTTTTGAATATGCTATCTAGGTTGGTCATAACTTTCCTTTCAAGGAATAAGTGTCTTTTAATTTCATGGCTGCAGTCACTATCTGCAGTGATTTTGGAGCCCAGAAAAATAAAGTCTGACACTGTTTCCACTGTTTCCCCATCTATTTCCCATGAAGTGATGGGACCAGATGCCATGATCTTCGTTTTCTAAATGTTGAGCTTTAAGCCAACTTTTTCACTCTCCACTTTCACTTTCATCAAGAGGTTTTTGAGTTCCTCTTCACTTTCTGCCATAAGGGTGGGATCATCTGCATATCTGAGGTTATTGATATTTCTCCCGGCAGTCTTGATTCCAGCTTGTGCTTCTTCCAGCCCAGCGTTTCTCATGATGAACTCTGCATAGAAGTTAAATAAGCAGGGTGACAATATACAGCCTTGACGTACTCCTTTTCCTATTTGAAACCAGTCTGTTGTTCCATGTCCAGTTCTAACTGTTGCTTCCTGACCTGCATACAAATTTCTCAAGAATTTCTTATGCTTACCTTATAGTATTTGTGTCTATTTGTAAAACTTTTTTCTACCACACACATATATATGTGCCCTTTTGTGTACAAATAATACACTTGGTTAAACGGGATTTAAAGGAATGAAAATAATCTAGTAATCAATGCGAGCGTATATGAATATAAATAAGAGTAAAAATTGGTCAAACCAATAGTTCCCAAAGGGACAAAGCTGAAAAAAGTCAATACTGGACTGGGTGGTGTGTCAAATAAGATGACACACTGGTGATAAATGGCTGAAACCGGGTAGGTGTAAAAAGCATGGTCCATCCTTAGTCTATCCAATGCCTACCTTTGACAGAGCTAGGATATAGAGAAATGTTTCTTCACTAGAAGAGAAAAAGAGCAATGCAAAGTGACAAACATTATGCAAGTCATGGGAGGTGGCACGGCTGTGGACAGTGGCAAGGCAGGAGGTTCAGCCACATCTCAGGTATAGTTGATGACTGCTCTGCAGGAATGTGAGCCTGGTGTAGCCTGAGAATCCAAATTTCCAAAAGAAACCAGAAATTCAGATTTCTTTCTGAATTCTCCTGAATTCTAAGTTTTGGCAACTAATTCAAATGTCTTAAGAACCCTGGATGTATAATATATAAATACAGGCTCTTATAGGTTGAGAGCCACTACATTTTGACCCCTGAATTAGCGATTTTATAAATAAGTTTTAAAATTTAATATTTGGAGGGTTGGAATAAGTCAGCTGGTGAAGGAGCTGATTACGTTGGGGTGGAGGGGTTTCTTCTAACCACAAATTCCCCTTTCCCACCCCACGAGCAGTTCTGATACCCTCCAGTAGGTGGCAGCCGTCCCATCAATATTTGAGGGTCTCTCCTACTGCTGATGATGGGAATGCACTGCTCGCCTTAAATTAGAAAGAAGATGGAGCAGGTGATCATAAAAGCACAGACTCTGAAATCTGGAAGAAGTCTTGGAAGGAACTGGTCCCACCTCAGTATCTGTAGATGAGGAAGCTAAATCTCACAGAAACTGAGTAACTTGTTCAAGGGCAAAAGTGAATTAGTGGAACTTGCTCATATTTTTTTTTTTTGCCTCACCACATGACTTGTGGGACCTTAGTTCCTCAACCGGAGATTGAACCTCAGGCCCTTGGCAGTGAGAGTGCAGAGTCCCAACCACTGGATCGCCAGAGAGTTCTTGATATCTGCTGATTTTTCATCAAGTCTCCAGTTTTCTGCTGCTGTGTACAGTCAGCCGAGCTAGTCAGGAGACTGCATGAACATCTCAAGACCCAGGGAAATGCCAGGCTTTTCTCTATGCATAATGAGGGTTTAATTAGATTTAATTATTTGTAATTACCCAACTAGAGATTGAACGCACTATATTCTCTTCACCATGCTTGAATAAGAATTTGAAAGGTCACTGAAGTCAGTAATTGAATAAGAATGCAGGGCCTTGAATGTGTAGTAATTACACTGTACTCTTTTGTCATAGTTTCCAAAATTGCTGATGAGGTTTGTAGGAAGATAATTCTCTCATCATTGTAACTTTAGGTAAAATGATCATTTTTCACAATAATCTTATTATAAAAACTACTATATGTGTGTTGTGTGTGTGTGTATATAAGACACAGATGTCGAAGCTTTTAAACAATCAGTATAAGGAATAGTAGAAAGCAAGCTTCTTTATGACCCAAAACTAATTAGATGCCATTGAATTTCTTGCCTTAATTTCAGACAAACACTAACAGTAGGATACGTTATCATTTATTGAGTCCTACTATGTGTCAGGATTGAGACTAAATCTTTTGCAAATTCTCTCATTTCATCTTTTTAACAAGCCTATGAGCCAGCTAGTTTTACAGATGAAGAACCTGAGTCTTAAGTGATTAAGTGTGACCTTCGACTTGACCCAAGACCTCTGACTTCAGAGCCTGTACTATTAATCTCCTCACTGCACTGCCTACCTAAGCAGATGCTTCAAATTACATTAGCATCATCTAAAATTCTAACAAAGTCCACTCATCATCGTCTTCTCTGGGGTTAAAGAGAGTTTACGAGCACTGTTTGTTCTTCACATTTCCTTTGGAAGTTCTGAGGCTTGATTTCCTCAGAGCAACATCTGACTGGTGGCATTGCTCAAACTTCTGGCTTGTATTTCTCTTAGCACGTACTCCATCCAATGTAGCTTGAAGTGAGACCCCCCTAACAAAGAAAGTGAAAACACCAAGAAAGTAATGTCAAAATGAATAAATCCTGTAAAAGACTTGCTGTGAGTATTAGTGAGGAGATTATCTGACAACGAGCCACAAGTTTAGATCCCAATTAGACACACGACGTGCCATGGTTGCCCATAAAATGTGAACATGTTGTTGATATTTTAAAATTCCAAACTTAAGCCTGTTGCTTAATGAGAAAGAGCTGTTGTGTGATGTCAAGCAGAGTCATATAGCATTTATGAGGAATCATATCTTCACTTGACTTTCTCTATGGAAGTAAAATTAATCTGTGAGCAATTAGGTATTGGGATGAAAATTGTTTCCTGTTTTCTCAGATAATACTTAGAAATTTTAAGGGAGGGCAATTAACTGTGGTTTACTCTCCCGGGCAGCAGAGCAGATTACTAGACAGGGAACCAGGAAACTCCTTGACGTGCAAACTCTCCTAAACCTCGGCCAGTCACGGGTATCTGCCCGCCTCCGAGGAATACATATCCACGTTAGTGGCTTATACATGAAAAAAATAGTGTCACAAGTTTTTGGCCCCATAGTTTTGAGGGGGGTGGATTTTGTTTTAGTCCTTTTAGAAAGTTCCTTTGCGGAACTTCTCTGGTGGTCCAGTGGACAAGACTAAACGCTCCCAACTCAGGGCCTGGGTTTGATTTCTGGTCGGGGAACTGGATCCCACATACTACAGCTAAGAGTTCACGTGCCTCAACTAAAGATCCTGTGTGCCTAGCATAGCCAAATTAAAAAAAAAAAAAAAGTTCATTTGCATTCTCTAGATGGTGGTATAAACTTTCCAGTTTTCTACGTTCCCTGTCATTCCTTATGTTAATCCTAGCTGCTTCACTCATTCACTCCTTCACTGGCCACTGAGACATGTAGGTTTGCAACTCTATTTCCTGACCTAATGGAGAGTGACACATATGTAAAGAAATGGAATAGTGGGTTTGTGTTTCATCATTCTACAGTTCCTTTAGGGTTGGCGACACGCCATTGTATTTTCAGAACACTAGAGTTAATATGAGGTATCTGACTGCACATTCAGTCCAATCCTAGAGAGCAACCCAAAAGGATGGACACTTTTACGAAAGAAGGGTTAGATATCCTTTTGAATGTTTTACATACATATCAATGCTGGGCAAGATGCAGTGGAATGATGGTGACTGAGCCAAGTCTGTTAGCACTAAAGGGCACACATGGCAGGATTCTGGTTAAAAAATCAAAAAGCTGTTATAAATCAACACAAACATTATCGTTAATTCCATGTCCTCCTCATATCCCCAGTGCATTGTGCTGCATAATCCATCTCTCTCACCATAACGCAGAAACCTTGTACCAGCACAGTTATCTGTGACCCTTGGTGCTTAGTATTACAATGGATGAGTATTACATTTAATGTTTATGGAGTAAAGGTATCATTCTTAACTGGTCTCAAAATCGTCCACGTGACATAAAACAATGCCAGATCATGACCAAAGGAGGAATTTGGTAAAATATTTCTTTATTCTTTAGTTTCAGCCTGAATAGTAAATTTTGAACGTGATAAAGTTTCAAAAAATTATCCATGCAAAATGTACTGAGTAGGCAGTGTATTGGGATGGGGGAAGGATTCAGAAGACTGTTCATCCATACCCTTTAATCCAGAGTTCTAAGTGATTGTGGCTGGAACTGCAAGCTGGCAAGTCTCCCAGGTTTTCTCAGCCAACCCCTCTGTATTATAGGTGTGAAGACGCAGTTCTATAGAGGCTGCATTCTCTTAGCCAGGTCAAATAATTCTTAGAGCCATAAGCTTGATGAGAAGGCCAGAGTCCAGGTCTTTCCACAACATTAATTTTGTATCTTTCTAAATTTTATGGACTTGAAGTCAAAGGAATCACTATATTTACATCACCTTTTCATCTCATATCCAGACTACCATCTATTAATATAAACACATTTACTTAAATAAGGTCACAATTTGCTATTAAACTCCAGGTCTCTCTTCTGCACTGCTCTTCCTTGCCAGCAAGTCTGTCCCAGATAGGATTTCTCTCAAGGGTTCTCCAAAGAGGTGATTTGAAAAGCCAACTGACAGAGGGCCAGAGCCCCGAGGTCGTCAGCTCCCATCCATATACAGTTACATATATGTTTTTATTGAAACAAATGGTTTGAGGCCCAGCCTGAGTATTGGCTTTTCCACTGACCTCATTTAGAGTGAGAAGAAAAAATTATTGCTAAGATTCAGAAGTTGTCACATCTCATGTCTGTAATCCTGCTCTGGTGACAATAACTGATTGGATCATGGCTTTCCATCCTAGGAAGCCCTCTTTAAAAGTGTGCTCCATAGAGGTGTTCTAGACCAGATGGTAACTGATCAGACTTGATCAGATTACTTTTGTTTTAGGAATTTGAGAGAAAGAAAATAGAGCATTAGAGGAAGACTTTGGGGCGAAGTCATGAGAACGACTGACACCAAGGCAGGGAGTAAAAGGCTTATGCTTCTTCAGTTCAGTTGCTTGGTCGTCTCCAACTCTTCGCAACGCCATGGACTGCAGCACACCAGGCTTCTCTGTCCATCATCAACTCCCGGAGCTTACTCAAACTCATGTCCATCGAGTTAGTGATGCCATCCCACCATCTCATCCTCTGTCATCCCCTTCTCCTCCTGCCTTCAATCTTTCCCAGCATCAGGGTCTTTTCAAATGAGTCAGTTCTTTGCATCAGGTGGCCAAAGTATTGGAGCTTCAGCTTCAGCATCAGTCCTTTCAATGAACACTCAGGACTGATTTCCTTTAGGATGGACTGGTCGGATCTCCTTGCAGTCCAAGGAACTCTCAAGAGTCTTCTCCAACCACAGTTCAAAGGCATCATTCTTTAGCACTCAGCTTTCTTTATAGTCCAACTCTCACATCCATACATAACTACTGGAGAAACCATAGCTTTGACCAAATGAACCTTTGTTGGCTCAAAATAATGTCTCTGCTTTTTAATATGCTGTCTAGGTTGGTCATAGCTTTTATTCCAAGGAGCAAGTGTCTTTTAATTTCATGGCTGCAGTCACCATCTGTAGCAATTTTGGAGCCCAAGAAAATAAAGTCTGTCACTATTTCCATTGTTTCTCCATCTATTTGCCATGAAGTGATGGGACCAGATGCCATGATCTTAGTTTTCTGAATGTTGAGTTTTAAGCCAACTTTTTCACTCTCCTCTTTCAGTCTCATCAAGAGGCTCTTTAGTTCTTCGCTTTCTGCCATAAGGGTGGTGTCATCTGCATATCTGAAGTTACTGATACTTCTCCAGGCAACCTTGATTCCAGCTTGTGCTTCATGCAGCCTGGCGTTTCACATGATGTACTCTGCATATAAGTTAAATAAGCAAGGTGACAATATACAGCCTTGACATACTCCTTTCCTGATTTGGAACCAGTCTGTTGTTCCATGTCCAGTTCTAACTGTTGCTTCTTGACCTGCATACAGATTTCTCAGGAGGCAGGTCAGGTGGTCTGGTATTTCTATCTCATGCTTCTTGGAGAACAACAGTTTATCTGGGTCACTTGCACTGTAGGATTGCTGAGGCAGTAAAGATTTATTGGGCATCTACTATGTCCTGGGTACTGTTCTGGGTGCTTGGGGCATGCTGATGTATAAAGTAAATAAAGCTCTAACTTCATTTTAGTTGGGGAGGGGAAAAGACAATAAGCTATTGTATCTATTAAGATACATGTGTGTGCTTGTGTGTGTGTATATGTTAGTTGCTCAGTTGTGTCCAACTCCTTGCTACCCTATGGACTGTAGCCCACCAGGATCCTGTGCCCATGGAATTCTCCAGGCAAGAATACTGGAGTGGGTAGCCATTCCCTTCTCTAGGACATCTTCCCAAGCCAGGGATCAAACCTGCCTTTCTGGGATTGCAGGCAGACTCTTTACCACCTGAGCCACCAGGGAAGTCCAACAGATACACAGTATGTGGTAAACGCACTATGGATTAAAAAGGTAATGCCTGGTGAGGGAGATTAAGAGAGCTGATAGTGGTAGTTTATTCTTGTAGTAGATGAGGTTTACTTCTTGATTTTTTTCCCAAATTAATTTTTTATTGTGATAAAAAGCTCATAACAAAATTTAAACCAGTATTCAGAGGAGTTCTTACTAATAAGATATTTGAGCAAATGAAGGAGATAAAGAAGGTAGCACATGTGGTGCAGAAGCTAATATTCAATAGTTATCAGCTATGTTACCTACTGCTCCAGTTCATGTTTCAGCTTGCAATACTGAGTTGGATTAAGGGAGACTCATTGGGAAGTCATCCATGGCACCAATCTGCAAGTGTTCCTAAAACAGCACTGGAAATGAAACAAGAGGTGCGTTCCCAGAACTTCTTTCAGAAGGAGTATTATAATGTGGTTGGAAGGAAATCTTGGAAAAGGTGTTTGAGGTGAGACCCACCTCAAGAGGTATGCAATGATTTCTATGATTTCTGAATTGCCTTCTAAGAAGAATAAGTTCCATTTGTTGTAGGTTTTAATTTGAGGGTATGTTTCTCTTACCTGAGTGAATTTTGGATTTTGGGAAAGATGCCTCCTCCTTGGAAGAAGAGCTATGACCAACCTAGACAGCATATTAAAAAGCAGAGACACTACTTTGCCAACAAAGGTTCATCTAGTAAAAGCTATGGTTTTGCATTAGTCATGTATTGATGTGAGAGTTGGACCATAGGGAAAAGCTGAGCACTGAATAATTGATGCTTTTGAACTGTGGTGTTGGAGAAGACTCTTGAGAGTCTCTTGGACAATAAGGAGATCCAGTCAGTCCATCCTAAAGGAAATCAGTTCTGAGTGTTCATTGAAAGGACTGATGCTGAAGCTGAAGCTCCAATACTTTGGCCACCTGATGCGAAGAACTGACTCATCTGAAAAGACCCTGATGCTGGGAAAGATGGAAGGCAGGAGGAGAAGGGGACGACAGAGAATAAGATGGTTGGATGACATCACTGACTTGACGGACATGAGTTTGAGTAAGCTCTGAGAGTTGGTAATGGACAGGGAAGCTTGATGTACTGCAGTCCATGGGGTCTCAAAGAGTCAGACATGACTGAGCAATTGAACTGAACTGAACTGATAAATTTCTTGGGAAAATAATAGAGATATTAAGCCCTGCCCCTAAAGTCTGTCCTTTCTACCTTTCCTCCAGTTAATTCTTGGCATCTCTCCTAATAGTGGGAATATTGGGTTGAAGCCGTGAGGCTGCCCAGGTGTCGTGGCCACCGTTGTCACACCACACAGAGGCCCTTGATTTTATTTCAGTAACTCTGTGAGCCCATCCTCCAGCTTCTGTGCTTTGCTCCTATCAACCACACTTATACCACCCTTGACACTGGAGCCATAGGAGCTGCGTTGCCTGAAAGGAAGAAAACGAAATTTTCCATTCTTCCTTCCCAGCCCAACACACACAGTCCTTTAATCGATGTTGAGGAGTAAAGGGTGGAAGCCCTGTTCCTTCACCTCAGGGAACTATAAACTCTGAGGAGTAATATATATTCCAGAGATGCCCTCGAGATTAGGATGAAATCACCCTCTTGCTTAGCTTCTCCTCCCCTATCCTTCCCCTCAGTTCCTTGCTGGTCTCATCTAAGAACAGTTCTTTCTTACTAAAGTCCACCATGTTTATTCTACTTTTTCATGGAATAACTTTAGCTAGTCTATGTCCTTTACATTTCCTTTTATATAGCATATTACACTAGTCAGAGCAATCATGAATTCATTTGGCTTTCTATGATTCAACATTTTATTAATGCTTTTCCTTAAGTATGTGGTTTCCTTAACTACAGAGACTTTTCCCTACTTGGCAAACATTTGAGCTGGTTGGATTTCCTAATTAAATTTCCTAATTGCTTTGTTTTATATTACAGAAAATGTTTCTTTTTATAAATGTGTATAAAAGTATCTCATGAGCTGCAATTTACTCATGACTATTCAAATCCACACAAATTATACTTTACCACCAGGACAAATAGTATTTTTATTTCAGAAAATCACACAACCTCTATTAGAAAAGGGCTATCACTTATTTTATGTAAAGAGGAAGATAACAATTTAATTCTTTAAAAGTCATAATCTTCCAGGTATTTTTTAACTATAGATATACCTCCTTTTGAGTTGAAAAATGACATGTAACTATATCATTCTGGATATTTTTATTGGCCTCAAATTCCCTACAAAACAGATCATAGTGATGACAGTTTCAGAAAGATGAAAGAGTATGTTTCAGGATTTAAAGTCTGTCACAATAGAAGGATGAGACAGTTTAAGACAATAGCCTCACAGATACCCAACAGGAGTTGTAAATTTATATTTTGGAAAGGAAATAGTGTAGACATGGTTTTAAATATATAGCACTATATTCATAGTAACAGTCATAGGGATTTTCGTTTCTTAGCTAACTTGTCACGCTTCAGAGTTACCAGTGAGATCGGTCCCAACTGTGAATTGTTCTATATTGTATATTCAATACACTCAGAACTGTACCAGCATGATAACACACTGTTCCTTTGTCCTTTGTTCCTTTCTATGTAAAACACATTCAAGTTTTACATAGAAAGTGATCGCTGGATTTGCGTCTATTCTAGAGTAGAATGGCAATGTTTATAAATATGACAATGATGGGCTGGAAAAGACCCTGATGCTGGGAAAGATTGAAGGCAAAAGGAGAAGCGGGCAGCGGAGGATGAGATGGTTAGAGAGCATCACTGACTCAATGGACATGAATGTGAGCAAACTCCGGGAGATAGTGGAGGACAGGGAAGCTTGGCGGCTGCAGTCCACAGCATCACAAAGAGTCGGATTTGGCTTAGTGACTGAACAACAGCTGGTAAGAGTCATTCAGTTGGCTTGCACCAAAATGCCTCTCTCGATGTTCATGTTCAGCCATTTTCTTTAGGGCAACATGTAATCAGGCAGCATTTCAGTCAGAACTCTTTAGTAGAAAGAAACAGAAACCCACCTAAGCTGGCTCAAGAACTTAGGCTTTTACAAAGGGAGAATGAAGCTCATAGAAATCCCAGAACTGTATCCTCTGGGTAACCAGGCCTGGGAGCCAGAGCTGTAAAGCTGTCAGGGATCAAGGCTGTTCTCTCTCTCTCTCCGGGGGCTGCAGGGTTGTGGGGTCTCTACTACTCTCTGTGTACATGATCCATCTTCATCTCTGCCTATCTCTTCTTGAGCTTATATGCAATTCAGAGGTGCTGATCCAGCTCTGGCTATATCATGGGAACACTTGAGACATTTCCAACACCCATTTGCTAACTAGCCAAGTGTCTTAGTCTCCACATTCCCAGAGGAAGTTGGCCCCACCTATGATTTTTAGCCAACATAAATTTTTGAAAGCATATGTAGGAATTAACTAACTTTGAGTTAACTGTCACACTTAGTCCAATAAGCAGTGGTCAAGGAGAGGGCATGGAAACACTCGGTAGAGAATATGGTTATCAGGACAGCGTGGCCTGACACAGAGGGAATGTGGCCTGTTTGCTGAATAAATGCATGAGGTGTGAGGTATCTGAAGAAAAGGATAAAGCACAGGGCTTTGAATGTGAACATTGGTGATGTTCTAGGATTAAAGACAACAAAAACCAGAAGAGGGGGCATTAAATTTATACACAGGTATTTTATATTGAATAGAAGCAGGCTATAGTGAAGGATATTATGCCATCTGTTCACCATATAATTATGTGGTTTAGGAGCCTTGCCTGCTTAGGGGAAGAAAACTACATGAGAAGATCATCAACATGAGGCTATCGGCCTAATTCCCAGTATTATTTCCTTCTGCTCTTAGGTTTTTGCTGATTATTTTGAGGGTTTGAGAATATTTCCTATTTCCCATGTCGCAGTAGTTTCTTATGTACTGTATTGTCTCCTCAGAAGGAAGAATATAGCTGGCATGTTAGTGGGATTTTTATGTCTTAATCCATATGTTTGTTACCTTAATCTGAAAAATCTCCTTAGAAAATTACAGACTGTGATAGTTTCATTCAGCTGTTTACAGCATACTTCTGCACTCCAAGGATGCTTGTCTTTGGAGCTATCCCATTTTTCTTCCGGACAAGAGGCATTTTAGGATGGTTCTACCTTTTATAAATAGCTTTGTTCCTTTCTCTTAGACTGCATCTCATAAGGAAGCATGTACTTTCTTACATCTTTTACCAGATCTGGAGTTATGCTGTTCTTAATGCGTAAAGAAAATGGTTTCTTACAAACGCTTCTCTTCTTCCCTTGATGTCCTCATTAGATTCTTTGCTTTTTCAAATATAACTCAGGAATCATCAGGTGCTGTAAGGGCTGAATCTGTACCCATCCACAGCTCCCTCAGTGGCTCAGATGGTAAAGAATCTGCCTGCAATGCAGGATACCTGGGTATGATCCATGGGTCAGAAAGATCCCCTGGATGAAGGCATGGCAACTGCTCCAGTATTCTGGAGAATTCCATGGACAGAGGAGCCTGGTGGGCTACAGTCCATGGGACTACAAGAGTAGGACATGACTGAACGGCTTTCACAGTTCCCTCAAAGCCCCAAAATGTTTGTTTCCAGGAATCATTCTGGTGAGGCCTATACCCAAGCAGCCTACAAAGCAGCAGGTGAGCCTTGACCTTATTTACCTTGTACTCCTCCTTACCTGCCTCCACTTCGTCCCTCACAGATTGTATTCACACCAAGCAGATTAAGAAGTAGCGCTGGCCCCCTGCAGGCACGCAGGGCCCACAACCCACAACCCCGTGCCATAGTGCTATTAGTCAGGGAGTTTCCCACTGTACTTTGCAAATTCATGTACACAAGCAGTTCTCAAATGCCCTCTCTGATAGTAACACGATCATCCTGCATTTGGGTGTGTTCACGCTTATCCTGGATCGCCAAGCATTTCTGAATGTAATAATCAGTTCTCCCCTCTCATCTCCTCTATTGTACTTGTGATCTCTGGAGGTAGGTTTTATTCTTGACAGCTTGTACAAACATCATCTGGCTGAACAGATACTCGTGTTAGTAGTTTGGCACAGATCTGCAGGTTTAGCAGCACTTAGGGGGAGAAAGTGTTAATAAATGGGTTTTGTTTCTGGGTTTTTTTTTTTTTTTTTTTTTTTGAGTGTCCGAGTTTTAGAGTAGCAGGAAATTTTAACTAAAATCTTGCTACAGCAGTTTAAAAGTCCCATTGCCTATACCCCAGTGTCCATGACATTCAGAGACTCTTCTCTTTAGTTACAAGCAGATGTAAAGATTGGAATATCATGGTTGATAAAGTAAGTAATGTGGCAAATAATTCAGAGAATTATAGCTCATTTTCTAAGACAGGACAAAGATAGAAAATCACTCTGAGAGAGACAGAGATAGCCCTTATTTTTTTTTTTGCTTTGGGATGTTCACCATGGATATATTTCTTATTTAGTGTATTGGAGTGACCTTGCCCTAACGCTTTATCTTTCTGATTGCTCTTTAGCAATAAACCAGAAATAGGAAACCACCACCAGGTTCCAGTGGGAGCTGGATGTCAAACCCACAGAGCTGAACTTCAAAGTGTTTTAACAGATTAAAAAATAGAAGACCACAGAGACCACATGGGCCACAGAAGGGACAGAAGCTTGTTTACAAGGTCAGCTCAAAAGTACAGTCAAGCAAATGACCTGTATCTGGGACAGAATTGTCCTGTAAGCAGCCAGGGACACTTCTAGCAGTAAGACCAGGGCAGGTTGACCAATTCAGCTAAACATATCATTTAAAAAGCCTCACTATCAGCAGCTTTCCCAGCCATGTATTAGTGTATGTGGATGAGTGTGTACAGGCATGTGTATGTGAATCTATATGTATACATGTGCATATACACGTGGGTGAGAGGAAGGAGAGTATGTTTGTATGGGCATATGATATATGTGTGAGCAGAGTCTATTTCACTATTGAAGATAATATTATTTGAATTCTTTTCTGTTCTCTATCACTGTAATCTTTAAAGTATTTTCTTTTGCTGCTTCTATGGGCACTCCAAACTTGCCTATTTCCAACACAGATTTCTTCCCCACCACCTACTCTGTGCTGTCCTCCGCATGAGGGGCATTGACTTGTCATCCTCATTGTCACTTTCATTTATGGATTTTTTTTTTTTTTTTTACCATATGTTGACTGTTCTCCCGAAAGCTGGACACCATTACTTCATGCAATCATTATGACATAGAGAGTAAGTATTATTATCTCAGTTCTTAAAGATGAGGAAACTGATTCTTAGAGAGGTGAAGTAGTTTGGTTGAAGTCATACAGCAAGGGCTTGAAACCAAACAAGCCTTATTTAAAACTGTGTTCATGTGTCATTTACTCAGTTGTATCTGACTGTTTGCCACCCCATGAACTACAGCCCGCCCGGCTTCTCTGTCCATGGGATTTTTCAGGCAAGAATTCTGGAGTGGTTTGCCAGTTTGCCTCTGTAGGGGATCTTCCTATCCCAGGGATCAAACTTGTGTCTCCTGTATCTCCTGCATTGCAGGCAGATTCTTCACCTGCTGAGTGATCAAAGAAGCCCTTTATTTTAAAGTTGTCTATTGTTAATAAAAAAATTTTGTGGACATTTTTAGAATATTTAACAATTATTCTGATGAAAAATGGTGACAGAAAGAGCCATCAGAAACTCTGCCTTCCCTACTATGAAATAAAATGAGAATTATTAATCGGTCACAAACAGATTTTAAATAAAATTTAAGAATGATAAAGCTTTAAATTTTTTGAAAGAAACAACTAAACAAAGAGACACAACCAACTAAGCTAAACTTCAAAAAGTGACAACCTGGGAAAGAAACAAAGGATTCCTGTCCTGATGTGACTTTTCATGGCGCCCTTGTCCTGCCCTGCCTGCCAGAGCATTGATGGGCATTATCAGAAATCGTGGAAAAAATACTAATATCCCTGATACAGACAGAGGCAAATAGGGCTGCCATGTCTCTTTCCTGACTGAGAGGTGGTTGGAACCACGGATGATAAGGGAAAGGGGAAACAGGAAATGTGAGTACCTGGGGCTGGCTCCACAGGCTGGTCCCAAAGCCCCAGGCTGAATTAGGGAAGTCACACAAAGGTGGCCATGGAAATGGGACACACCCCCGACTGCCTCCTCCTGGGTGGACTACATCCTGGCATGGCACCCTTAACAGTTAAAGGATGACCGCTTATGACCCACGAGCTTGGCTGGGGACCAGCAGGCAGGGTGTTGAATGCGTGACTAGGAAGAAATGGAATGCTTCAAGGCCTTACCTGGCTAGCCCTTCCCTTAAGAAAAACTGCAGCCAGGAATGAGAGTGCTGGGCAGCCTTCTTTGATTTTATTCTTAGAACTATCTCTGATCTCAGTAATGCTTTTAAGGGATTACTAAGTAAATTTCCCCAAGGCCCATGGAGACATGTTGCTGAAAATACTTAGCAGAAAGCTCCAAATCTGAAAGCCAGCCCCAGGAAGGGAGCTACCTGACACCTGCAGGGAAGCCATCACTTCAAAGGATAAGCAGAGGGTCTCTCATAGGGATCAGGATGTAATTCTCTTTTTGGGCAGAATGTTCCAGCTTTTGGTGGGCAGCTTCCCAAATTCCCAAGAGGACGGATCTCATAAGTCAAGTGGCTCTCCTAATACTTACTGCAAGGGACTTCTAAGCCTCAGGTGAAATGATTGCATTGTGTGCAGTTTTCATCCTTGCTAAAGGCTGAAAGCTTAGCACTTTGTCTCCAGTAGCAGCATCTCCTTGGTGGGAGCAGGATAGAGCCAGGTCTGCAGGTGCTGTGTTTTCCCAAACACAAATCTAAACCATATCAGATCAGATCAGATCAGTCACTCAGTTGTGTCCAACTCTTTGTGACCCCATGAATCGCAGCACGCCAGGCCTCCCTGTCAATCACCAACTCCCGGAGTTCACTCAGACTCACGTCCATCGAGTCAGTGATGCCATCCAGCCATCTCATCCTCTGTTGTCCCCTTATCCTCCTGCCCCCAATCCCTCCCAGCATCAGAGTCTTTTCCAATGAGTCAACTCTTCGCATGAGGTGGCCAAAGTACTGGAGTTTCAGCTTTAGCATCATTCCTTCCAAAGAAATCCCAGGGCTGATCTCCTTCAGAATGAACTGGTTGGATCTCCTTGCAGTCCAAGGTACTCTCAAGAGTCTTCTCCAACACCACAGTTCAAAAGCATCAATTCTTCAGTGCTCAGCCTTCTTCACAGTCCAACTCTCATATCCATACATGACCACAGGAAAAACTATAGCCTTGACAAGATGAACCTTTGTTGGCAAAGTAATGTCTCTGCTTTTGAATATGCTGTCTAGGTTGGTCATAACTTTCCTTCCAAGGAGTAAGCATCTTTTAATTTCATGGCTGCAGTCACCATCTGCAGTGATTTTGGAGCCCAGAAAAATAAAGTCTGACACTGTTTCCACTGTTTCCCCATCTATTTCCCATGAAGTGGTGGGACCGGATCCCGTGATCTTCATTTTCTGAATGTTGAGCTTTAAGCCAACTTTTTCACTCTCCTCTTTCACTTTCGTCTAGAGGCTTTTGAGTTCCTCTTCACTTTCTGCCATAAGGGTGGTGTCATCTGCATATCTGAGGTTATTGATATTTCTCCTGGCAATCTTGATTCCAGCTTCTGTTTCTTCCAGTCCAGCATTTCTCATGATGTACTCTGCATATAAGTTAAATAAACAGGGAGACAATATACAGCCTTGACGAACTCCCTTTTCTGTTTGGAACCAGTCTGTTGTTCCATGTCCAGTGCTAACTGTTGCTTCCTGACCTGCATACAAATTTCTCAAGAGGCAGATCAGGTGGTCTGGTATTCCCATCTCTTTCAGAATTTTCCACAGTTTATTGTGACCCACACAGTCAAAGGCTTTGGCATAGTCAATAAAGCAGAAATAGATGTTTTTCTGGAACTCTCTTGCTTTTTCCATGATCCAGCGGATGTTGGCAATTTGATCTCTGGTTCCTCTGCCTTTTCTAAAGCCAGCTTGAACATCAGGAAGTTCACGGTTCACATATTGCTGAAGCCTGGCTTGGAGAATTTTGAGCATTACTTTACTAGCATGTGAGATGAGTGCAATTGTGCAGTAGTTTGAGCATTCTTTGGCATTACCTTTCTTTGGGATTGGAATGAAAACTGACCTTTTCCAGTCCTGTGGCCACTGCTGAGTTTTCCAAATTTGTTGGCATATTGAGTACAGCACTTTCACAGCATCATCTTTCAGGATTTGGAATAGCTCAACTGGAATTCCATCACCTCCACTAGCTTTGTTCGTAGTGATGCTTTCTAAGGCCCACTTGACTTCACATTCCAGGATGTCTGGCTCTAGGTCAGTGATCACACCATCGTGATTATCTGGGTCGTGAAGATCTTTTTTGTACAGTTCTTCTGTGTATTCTTGCCATCTCTTCTTAATATCTTCTGCTTCTGTTAGGTCCATACCATTTCTGTTCTTTATCGAGCCCATCTTTGCATGAAATGTTCCTTTGGTATCTCTGATTTTCTTGAAGTGATCCCTAGTCTTTCCCATTCTGTTGTTTTCCTCTATTTCTTTGCATTGATCGCTGAAGGAGGCTTTCTTATCTCTTCTTGCTATTCTTTGGAACTCTGCATTCAGATGTTTATATCTTTCATTTGCTCATTTGCTTTTCACTTCTCTTCTTTTCACAGCTATTTGTAAGGCCTCCTCAGACAGCCATTTTGCTTTTTTGCATTTCTTTTCCATGGGGATGGTCTTCATCCCTGTCTCCTATACAATGTCATGAACCTCATTCCATAGTTCATCAGGCAGTCTATCTATCAAATCTAGGCCCTTAAATCTATTTCTCACTTCCACTGTATAATCATAAGGGATTTGATTTAGGTCATACCTGAATGGTCTAGTGGTTTTCCCTACTTTCTTCAATTTAAGTCTGAATTTGGCAATAAGGATTTCATGATCTGAGCCATAGTCAGCTCCTGGTCTTGTTTTTGCTGACTGTATAGAGCTTCTCCATCTTTGGCTGCAAAGAATATAATCAATCTGATTTCGGTGTTGACCATCTGGTGATGTCCATGTATAGAATCTTCTCTTGTGTTGTTAGAAGAGGGTGTTTATTATGACCAGTGCATTTTCTTGGCAATACTCTATTAGTCTTTGCCCTGCTTCATTCCATATTCCAAGGCCAAATTCGCCTGTTACTCTAGGTGTTTCTTGACTTCCTACTTTTGCATTTCAGTCCCCTATAATGAAAAGGACATCTTTTTGGTGTTAGTTTTAAAAGGTCTTGTAGGTCTTCATAGAACCGTTCACCTTCAGCTTCTTCAGTGTTACTGGTTGGGGCATAGACTTGGATTACTGTGATATTGAATGGTTTGCCTTGGAAACGAACAGAGATCATTCTGTCGTTTTTGAGATTGCATCCAAGTACTGCATTTCGGACTCTTTTGTTGACCCTGATGGCTACTCCATTTCTTCTGAGGGATTCCTGCCTGCAGTAGTAGCTATAATGGTCATCTGAGTTAAATTCACCCATTCCAGTCCATTTCAGTTCGCTGATTCCTAGAATGTCGACATTCACTCTTGCCATCTCTTGTTTGACCACTTCCAATTTGCCTTGATTCATGGACCTGACATTCCAGGTTCCTATGCAATGTTGCTCTTTACAGCATCAGACCTTGCTTCTATCACCAGTCACATCCACAGCTGGGTATTCTTTTTGCTTTGGCTCTATCCCTTCATTCTTTCTGGAGTTATTTCTCCACTGAAATCCAGTAGCATATTGGGCACCTACTGACCTGGGGAGTTCCTCTTTCAGTATCCTCTCATTTTGCCTTTCATACTGTTCATGGGGTTCTCAAGGCAAGAACACTGAAGTGGTTTGCCATTCCCTTCTCCAGTGGACCACATTCTGTCAGATCTCTCCACCATGACCTGCCCATCTTGGGTTGCCCCACGGGCATGGCTTAGTTTCATTGAGTTAGACAAGGCTGTGGTCCTAGTGTGATTAGATTGACTAGTTTTCTGTGAGTATGGTTTCAGTGTGTTTGCCCTCTGATGCCCTCTTGCAACACCTACTGTCTTCCTTGGGTTTCTCTTACCTTGGGCGTGTGGTATCTCTTCACGGCTGCTCCAGTAAAGTGCAGCCATTGCTCCTTACCTTGGACGAGGGGTATCTCCTCACCACCGCCCTTCCTGACCTTCAACGTGGGATAGCTCCTCTAGGCCCGCCTGCGCCCGGGCAGCCACAGCTCCTTGGACGTGGGGTTGGTCCTCCCGGACTAAACCATATCAGTTCAGTCAGTTCAGCCGTATAGCAGGTTTTAAATAATGATCAGATTTTATAGCCGTGCTACTAATACTGAGAAAAAAGCCTAAGGTTTCTAGAACCTTGCCTTAAAGGTCTGACATAGAAGGAGAAAGGAAAAGGTACAAGTTCCCACCTTCCTTAAAACAACACTGTGGCCTCCATTAGTAACACAGAGTCCTGAAAATTGCCAGAGTACATAAGGGCAATCTAGTTTTAGGGCTGAAAAGCTAGACTCTGCCCCTGAAATTTGTTTTCCATATTTTCAAAACAATCTTTTCTTTGGGCTCTGTGGGTTGCTGATAAGCAATGCAATTGCACAAAGTAGAGCTTTTCTGTTACATAAACTGGAAGTACCCTGACAATATACCTTTGCCTTATAATATGCTATTGCCTTTACTTGTTGGAAATCTGACTAGCGTATTTCTAACTTTTGCCAGCAAATTTCCTCTTTTGCCTTCAGATGACAGTTTTCCTTTCATTTTCCTTCCTGGAAAATCCAAGAAACTCAAAGGAAATTTTGTCCTTTTTCAGAAGGTGATACCCTTAGAAGTGAAGAAAGACTCGCCTGGGGTCATACAGATGCTAAGACACAGAACTGAGATCTCCCAGGCTCCACCCTTGTTCTACATTATGGTGATCGTGCCTACACTCTGCATCCATAGTATCCTCACAGGGCTTGGATGGGCATGGCCAGTCCAGACAGACAGCTTCTCATAGCCTAAGACTCCCTTCTTCCCTCCCTCCCCCTTCCTTCCTTCTTTACCTCTCTTTCTTCCTTCCCTCCAACCCTCCCTTTCTATTATTTTCCATTTAATAAAATTCTCTTGATATGTTTTAAGCATCATTCTTCTTGACAGTGTTTTTCTTCTTTTTCAAAAATAGCATATACACATATGCACAAATCGGTATACTTTATGTATGTTTTTCTTGCAATCACTTAGAATGAGATTCCAACTAGAAGTAGCTGCTACATGTCACTTTTAGATTGCCACAGAAACTAGAAAATTAAATTAGGTTTGTGCCTTTGCTCATCACATTCCGTAAAGCCTATTGTGGGCTCTGACACACTGTTTGGGTGCCTCACTGGAAACAGGAGGGATCAGATTTTGTTCTCTTCATCCCAAGAAAATTCGCATTTGATCATAAAGGACATTTACAGCAAGGCTGGTAAAGAGAGCTCAGACCCTACTGTCTGAAGTTTTGGTATTGAAACTTGAAGGGCTCTCCTAAATGCCTGTGTTTTTCTTAACAGAAAAAAAAAAATTTTTTTTTCCTCCCAGAAATAATCTCTGATATCCGAAAGCTTCCTCTGATAGTCTCTTCTAATGTCAGGCCACAGGCGACATCCCTCCTGTTTGCTGGCCAGGCAGAAGGAGGTCCCTGCGGCCCTTCAGTATCCTCATGTTTCCTGGGTGCTAAAGAAATGTCCCATCCTCATGACAAGCCAGCTTCTCTCTCGCAAAGTTCCATAATGAGTGGCTGGGCAGGAAGAGCAAAAATGCTGGTAATTTTTTATGACACTAAATATAAAGCAGCTCTTCAAATACAGAAACATAGATGATTCCCAAAAGTTTGCTTCCAGTTGACAACGGTCTTCAAAATTCAGCATTATGGGATTTACCAACCAAACCATACCAAACGTGGTGCCTCAGAAGAAAATCTTTCTGTGTGTGGAACAAGTTTGGGTGGGCTTGTCACGGCAGTAGACTTGTCACCCAAATGACCTGCTAAGCTTTATGGAGGAGTGGCAATTCTTACCCCTGGATCCCAGTGACAATCTCCTGGCCTGGGGCACAGTTCACAAATACCATTTCTTTGCACTACCCTCAAGGTTTCTTCCCCCTGCCCCCCACTCTATACAAGGCCCAGATATTAATATCTTAAAAAAATCTCTCTGGGTGATTTGTGTGCAGTCAGAATTGAGAATCATTAAGAGATCAGCCTAAGCAGATCCAGTTCCCTGCAAAAACAATTAATTAATCAAGTGCTACTGAATTGGGAGACTTCATTGTATCTGATTCAATCAAATGCCCTTCAGTTGTGCATGGCTTTCTCAGGAGCTCACACACAAAAATGGCTATAATCAAAGTTTTCTGAAAGAGTCTCAGAGTAAATGTATAGATTTCTCCGCACATAAAATATTAATACCAGTGTTCAATCTCACTAACTTACAATAGAAACTGCTGTATTGATTTGTGGTACGGGGGAAGAAATAGATTGTAATTTGAATCAAATGGCTCAGAAAATTCCCCTGGTAAATCTATCAGCTAGGAAAATCATCTTTGAGAATAATGAGCATGTTATTTTCCCCAGTGGGCTTGAGCCCATCTGCTCAGGCCCACAGAGGAGGCAAGTCAGGGGCCCCCTGCCATCTTCCTCTCAGAGAAACTCTCTTTCCAGGCAGGGAAATGCTCCTCCTCCATCCTGGGGCTGTGGATGGACACCCTGGCCCACATAGCCCTGTTGAGCAGGGGGGCAAAGGTGAGACAGAGGTGAACTGTCAGGCCCACTAGAGGCAGGAGCAGGGGGCATTGAAAAGAAGGGGTCTCTGGAGGAAAGGGCACAGGGCCTTTGGTACCTATGTAAGAAGGACTTTAAATTCTGGTTTCCCAGTGGAATTCCTTGCAAAGCATTAAAAAATACCCCAGTGCCCAGGTGCGACCCTGGAACAAATAAGACAGAATTTTTATGGGAAATGTTGTGGCACCAAATAATTCTTAAAAACATAGAGACTGTAATATGTAGACAGAGTTGAGAACCATCATTCTACTGTCAGCTTCTCAAAGGCTAGCAGAATAAATTGGCTATTTATGTATTAACAGAATGATTTCTTAAGTGTTGAAAAAGATCCTTTTTTCTCTGAGCTTCTCCCCAACAAATGCATTAATGCCTAAGATTCAACAGTTAGATATGCATTCCTTTGGCTTAATAAGAGGCTTTATCTTCTGCTATAAAGCACACACTCCAGTAAGAAATGTATAGAGTCTTTTTCATCATTTAAACTTTTTTTTTTAATGTATGTTTTAACAGGAGAAAGGAAGACTATGAAGTCAGAGGAAATCTTAATGCACCAAGAAGGACAGCAATAGGAAGAGGAAGGAGGACTGAAGACTAAGTTAGCATCTTTTTGCTTTTGCCTAGAGCAAACTCTGGGAGATAGTGAAGGACAAGGAAGCCTGGTGTGCTGCTGTCCATGGGGCCACAAAGAGTTGGACACGTGTTGGTGACTGAACAACAACAACAGAGCTGGTTCCAGAGGATGACTGTTGATACTGCTGGCTTCAAGGGAGCTGTAGGTTGGCAGTCCCACTTCTGACATTGTGAAGACTCAAAATTCAGTAGTCACATGATTCGATATAGCAACAAGGCCATGTCAAACCAATCTTCTGATCCTTCAGTCGTTAAGAATCAAAGAACAGATCAAGGCCAGTGTCAGGAGTTGATGGATGAGGAAATAGGCTGGGAATGACAGAGTTGGGATTTTGAGTCAGGTCCCTTTCCTAATTCACACTCTCTTTCAAAAGAAGACCAACCTCTCCCTTCTTTGGATTTACTTTGTCCTAGGCTAAGAGTCGAACACAACTGAGGGACTTCCCGTTCACTTTTCACTTTCATGCATTGAAGAAGGCAATGGCAACCCACTCCAGTGTTCTTGGCTGGAGAATCCCAGGGATGGGGGGCCTGGTGGGCTGCCGTCTATGGGGTCACACAGAGTTGGACACTACTGAAGCAACTTAGCAGCAGCAGCAACATGAGAATTAATAAATCTCTTGCCCCTACAGGCACTTACTGACAATTATGTCTTTCTGTTCCCTGAATATAGAGGGATCCTTACTTATAGATGAATTGTGTTTTAACAGTTTAGCTACAAGGTGGTTATTTGAAATTTAGAATTCACTGCCCTATAGAAACAATATTATATATAGCAGTTAGTTTCCCAGATCAGTTCATGAACAACTTCAATCATAAATATTCTTGAAATGATGTGCCCATCGAAACCATCATAGAAGTAGGAGTTTATCATGTCAAGAAATCTTAACTTGTAAATCCAGATCCTCTGTTTCTGCCACAAGAATTAAATGTTCTTTCCTCAAATGTCTCCCATCATTCCTACCATCACAACATTTTAGGGCAAGGATGTCTGTGCATAACTTGGTAAGTCACTAAATTTAATTCTATCCTCGAGTTTGGGGTGGGGAATGAAGAGTCTTCTCCCAGGAAGTATTCTGTATTATTTTACAAATGTATATATTTATAAATGAGGGACATAGATAAAATTCATATATTCATTTCTTAGCAGAATTGTTTTCATCTAGGAAAAATAATTAGATTTCTGTACTTAAAATTCAAGGAAGATATCAACTGTACCAGGTCTGATCATATTTAATAATAGCAACTTACACATTTTGTATCTTGAAACCATGGTGTAGAGAACGCTATCTTTGAGTATGCTTGGCATTTCAGTAACAAACTCAAGTGACAGAGTGACTTCAGCCAAACTAAAGATATGTGATAGATATATTAGTGGAAAGAAATGTGTTCCTAAAGATGACTTAAGATGGTATAGGAGTTTTGGCAGGATGTATCCACTGCAGCTGAAGGCTTATCTTTATGTCTTATAAAGTGACAGAGTTGTGTCAGGCTTCACAAAAGAATGGGACTGTTGGCCATACAACAAAAGTCCTACAGGCAAGAGTAAGTAGCCCTATAGGAATTAAGACAAAAGAACCATGAATGCAGCCTCCATGGAGTGGGAGCTTGCCTTTCAAGCCACAGAGAATTTTGTCAGATAAAATGAAACAGAAACAACAGCTAAAGCAACAAGAAAAGAAATAAAAATCAGGGTGGGAAGTTATCAGAGCAAGTTTTAACACTTGCAGCTTCTGACTGCAGGGTTAGGGTTGGATTCTGAATGAGCCAGAAGAAAGCAACTTTTAAACTCTCTTTTCTACCAAAAAATGTTTCTTTCTTGAGCCACCTACTGCCAGTGGATGACATAAGAACTGTCTGAAATGTTGATCAGGACCTAACTTCCTATACAGATCCTCTGTTACCCTTTTAACTTCAAGGTTATAGAAATCCATCCATCCATCCATATACACAAACGAATATGTCATGAGCACTTACATAGTGGTAGGCAATGGTGTAAGCTCAGATGATAAAGCAGTAAATAATAAAAAGTCACTCCCCTTATGGGAGAAACAATGAGCAAGTAATTGCATAATATCAAGCAGAAGGGATCATTAGAAAAGTAAAGCAGTGTAAGAAAATACAGTGAAAGGGCTGTGCAACGCTCTTTTAGATAGGACGGCCCTGTTTAGGAGATGATTTTTGAGTAAAGTCCTGAGTGAAGAAGAGTCAGTTTTTAGAAAACCTGAGAAAAAGATGTTCCAGGTGGCGAGGTCTGCTAGAGCAAAGGCCCCGGGGCAAGAATAAGCTTGGCAGATTGGGAGCAAAGACGACGACCACTGGCAGTCAAGTGGAGTGAAGATGATAGATGACATCACAGAGTGTCCTGTAGACCTTGGTAAGGAATGTTAGGAGGAAACTATTTAGAGATTTGGAGATAAGGGGCTGATATAAAATAATTTTGTTTTAAAAGCCAACCTGTAAAATCTGTTTCTGATGGAAGAGTAAGGATTGAATGTATCCTTCTGCCTGAAACAATTGGGAAACCAGACAAAATAGAGCAAGCAACAACTTTCAAAACAGTGGGCATCATGTGAAGAAGGATCTCTGAGAGATGGAAAACAAATCAGTTGACTTCTAAGATTGCCTGGTTTACTGCCCAGAGAAAGTTTCCAGGCCACAGGAAAGGAGGGGGAAGCTGGGCAGGGCCCACTGATCTCATGAGTTGACGAGGCAGCTGTGGGTCTGGGGAAGCCAAGGTACTTGGAGATGGCAGAGGAGCAAAGAGAAGAAGGCTGTCCAGAGAACACCAGGGGTCTGCAGAGGCTCATTTAGCCATGGGGCGATTAGGGCAAGTGCATGAAGAAATTACCTGAACCTAGGGGAGAGACTCGAAAGAATTAGAAGAAACAGTACCCAGCAATCACAACAGACCAGGAATAGTGCCTGCTCCAACAGTTAGAGGGGAAACCTCTTAATTCAGAGGGCATTTAATAGTACTGAGAAGTGTCTTACAACAACCATGAGGAAAATTAACCTTACACTAAATGCTGCTGTGGTTCTGCTAACAAAGCTTCAGAACAAGACCTGATAGGAACAAATGGGATCTCAGAACTGGAACAAAGCTCAAGAATATTTGTAGGCATACAAAAATATCCAGCACCCAACAAAGTACCGCTCATAGTGTCTGGAATCGACGTGTGCACGCGTGCTCAGTCACTTCAGTCATGTCTGACTCCTTGTGACCCTATGGACTATTGCCCACCAGGCTCTTCTGTCCATTGGATTCAAAGAGATGTGAAAAACAAACTAACAAAAGAAAAAAGAAAAATAATGAAATGAATCAATCATTTGCAACTAACTTTTAGATAACACTCATGAAGAATGAGATTAGGATATTTAAACAGTTATTACTAGGAAATTCCTTGGTTAGGTCTCAGCACTTTCACTGCAGTGGGCCAGGTTCAATTCCTGGTCAGGAAAATAAGATCCTGTAAGCCTCACAGCATAGTGAAAAAACAAACAAACAAACAAACAAAAACACAGTTATTACTATAATTGTATTCCCTCTATTGAAGAAGTTAGAAGTATTGAACAAGCAAAGACCTGGAAAATATAAAAGCAACCCCAAGTTAACTTAGAGTGATTAAAACCACATGTCTGATTAAAAACTTCACCAGGTAAGATTAACAAAAGATCAAACTTGCAGTTGAAAAGATTATGAAGCTTGAAGACATAGCAATAGACTAAAAATCATGGGGAAGATTGTGTAAACAATAGAAAAGAACACAGTATTGGTGATCTGTGTGATGACTTCAAATGACCAGATATACATATAATTAGAGTTCCCAAAGGAGAAGAGAGGAGGGTGAGACATAAATGTAGTTGAAGAAATAATTGAGGAAAATCGTTAAAATAGATGAAACTATAAGCCCACAGATCCAAGATGCTCAATAAACCTCAAGGATAAGAAATATGAGGAAAACTCTACCAAAATGCATCATCATCAAATTTAGGAGAAGTGTTTTATAAAAAGTTTTGTAAAAAATGCAAAAATGTTCATGTTTTTATGCTTCTCTTTGTAAATCTGATCAAAACCTCAGTGATTCTGATATTATAAAGAACTATGGTTTTAGAAATTTTTGTCAAAAATAAAGCCAAATAAGTTTTGCTTTAAATACAGAAGTGTACTTTTTTCATCAATACAGAATATATGTCCAATGAAGATTATAATCACTAGAAAAATGTCTTCTTAGCACTGTTAGTATCTCCCACTTTATACTAGGATTTATATATTAATTAAAGATATCTTTAAACAGAACAAATGGGTACAAAATTGAGTTGGAGAAAGTAGTATGTATCATACCATTAATGCACAAGATAATAAACCAGCTAAACCCAGTGACCATCATTTGTTCATTAGATAAAACTCTGCATGAATATCAATGTGTCATTTTGATCAGCACTTACCACTCTTATTTACTGAGACTGACACATTGCTTCATGAAGCTGTAGAATGGCTATCAAATGGTTAACAAAGGACTTAGAAAACTACTATGTAAAAAAGAATAAGGCACAAGAGAGAGTTGAGTGATTGTAATTCTGAAAAGGAATTAAGCTCTGATTTTTAAAATGGTATTTCTGGAGGCTGAGCTCTTTTCTTTAAAATAAAAATTAAAAAAAATCTAAGTCCATTCAAATACCAGTTTCCTATCATTTGAGTCAGATTCACTATATGGTAAAATCAACTTGTGGATTGTGCAGAAATCCTTGTTTGAACTGGATGAAAAAAATTGTCAGAAACAAAAGTTGATTCTGCTTTTGTACATAAATGCATCCCTTCTCCTGCTGGTGTACCAAAAGGACTTGCCATTTTCTCAAAGGGATAGAACGTAAATAAAGGTAACGTAAATACTGATGAATCCTAGTCCTCTAAGACATTATCTTTTAAAGGAAAGTAATCAGATCACTGCTCTGAAGAAAGCAAATGTCTTCACTTATGAATAAACCTGATGTGTGAGAAAACTGGACTTGATTTTTATTTCAAGTAAGGTTAAACCCAGAACAATGATGAAAAATAAGACTGCTATTTCAGCCTTAAAAGCAAAGGAAGCATCTATTTTACAAATAGTTTTTAATAAATAATGCAATGATTTTTATAACAGCATAATGTTTTAATACGAATTAGACACCAAAATCACTGCAGATGGTGACTGCAGCCATGAAATTAAAAGATGCTTGCTCCCTGGAAGAAAAACTATGACAAAGCTAGACAGCACATTAAAAAGCAGAGACATCACTTTGCCTACAAAGATCTGTATAGTCAGAGCTATGGTTTTTCCAGTAGTCATGTATGGATGTGAGAGTTGGACCATAAAGAAGGCTGAGCACTAAAGAATTGATGCTTTTCAATTGTGGTGTTGGAGAAGACTCTTGAGAGTCCCTTGGAATGCAAGGAGATCAAACCAGTCAATTCTAAAGAAAACGCAACTCTGAATATTATTGGAAGGACTGACGCTGAAGCTGACGCTCCAATACATTGGCCACCTGATACAAACAGCCGACTCATTGGAAAAGACCCTGATGCTAGGAATGACTGAAGGCAGAAGGAGAAGGAGACAGCAGAAAATGAGATAGTTGGATGGCATCACTGACTCAATGGACATGAGTTTGAGCAAACTCCTAGAGATAGTGAAGGACAGGGAAGTCTGGTGTGCTGCAGTTCATGGGATTGCAAAGAGGTGGACATGACTCATTGATTGAACAACACCAACAAGGCATCAAATCTTTCTAGTCTCTTTTGTAAGTAAGAGACAATGATGCAGCCTAAATCTGCAGGTTTTTATTTAAGTTTTGAAAAACTTACAAATGCCAGTAAGCCATTACACCTTGAGAAGTGAGACTTCAAGATCCTTCCACTTATATTCTCAGGGAGGATCGTTTCTAAAGCAATCAAGCCATTAAAAGATGAGGGAAATAGTCACGTGAAAGAGTAGTTAGAACAGTGGTGATGGGTGCCCTGAGAGAGAGAATTCTTCAAGGACTGTGGGAGCCCAGAGGTAAGATGATGATCTTCCTTTCCTCAGTGACTCTCAAGAGTTATTTTCCTCTCTTTCGGTTCCCTCTCACTTCTAGAATTTTTTCTTTATAGGCCAGAAATTTTTAAAAAACCAAGAGGAGTGAGGTGCCCCCAGAATGTCATTTCAGAGTATGCAACTTGGAATAGCCTCTTTAGTGAAACAAAAACAAAACTTTGAAGCAAAATAGAAAATTAAAAAAAAAACACCTTCAAAGACTGGAATCATTTCTATGATGGAAAAGCTCTCAAGGACTACTTACACCTATTTATTATCATTAGTCCATTTATGGGACATTTTTATGATCAATAAATATTTTTAGTAAATGCTGCAATGAGTCCGAAGAGGGATAAGATGTGATACTGGGGGAAAAAATTAAATCAAGCATAGCAAACAAATGTTTTTAGGCAGAATGCAAACTTCGTGCTCCATGGAGATCTATGCAAATATTAATACAATGCCAAAATTATACACAAATACTCTGGATACACAAATACTCTTATTTGATTCTCTTCATTTTATAGCTTAGGAAAATTCCCCGGAATGTATTAGCCAAATAACTACAAGAGACCAGAATCTACCTTAAATTAAAAAAAAAAAATGCAATTTAGTTCAAACTAGTTCTTTTGTGATCCATAAATGTGTTCAGAATTTAGCTGAAATGGCTCCCAGAGCTAGGAAGGAAAGAGAAAACTTTACTTAAACATCAAAGGAATATTATAGAAAGGCATGGCTTCAGGGACATGGCTGATGAAAAATTTCTTAAAAACAAAACAAAAATTTTAGATAGGATAAATAAGCTTGATATGGGAGTGGTGTTGTCTTCAGAAAACTCAGACTGAGTTTATCACAATATTTTTATAATAAGTGGTTCCTTTTTTCTTCTACTTAAATACCAATGTCAATAATAACAATACTAACATGTGCTATCTTAAGAACAAATGAATCATTTATTCTGATTTTGTTACTCTGAAACACTTAATGAGTGCTTCAATTTAAAAAAATCTCCTAGAGTAAGACATGGTCACTTTACATTTCCAGTTAGTATTCTCTGCAGAAAAAAAAAATACAAAAACTTTAAAAATGATTTTTTCCCCTTGCACATATGTTCACAGGTCATATGTATCTTATCCTTTTTGCTATTCTCATAGATTCTACTTGATATGGATGATTATTGCCTATTGCAGAGACATCTCATCTACCTGTTTAGAGAAATTCTGTTATAAAGCAAAAATGAATGTTCCCAGTTTATTCACCATACATTTCTAAAAAAAAAAAAAAAAAGAAAACTAAACCCAACCCCCAGAAAAAAAAAGAGGGAGCTGCATAATAAATATGTTTCCTGTGGAGGGTTCATCCCCTTTCCCTTCGCCCCCCAGTATGTGTCTGGGTTCACAGGGAACAGAGGATGCCCTGTTCATTCACATGTGTTTCTCTGTGTCGTGGGATGCTCAACACTTTCTGAAGAAGCCCCAGATGCAAGGATCCAAGTTTCCACATGAGTGATGATGCTACAAGCCCTGTCTTGCCCAGCAACAGCCATCCCTCTTCCCAGTCACAAGATTCATAGAAAACATCTGAAAATTTATTTTGGCTCATGCTTGTTAAAACACACAATGGTTTGATAGTCCACTTCTCTTGCCCACAAGTAAGCTTTTAAATTTTGTGTTCCAGTACAAAACTGTTCCTTCTTATTGGTGTTGGCATATAGCTCATGTTAACAGTTAACACATACTCCTCCACAAAGGGGAGAATAAGGGCTAAACTGTTAGCTGTGAAGAGCCAGTGTTTCTCAACGAAGAAGGTCTTTTGCTAGTGTTATGACACATGGCTCAAAAGATGCCAGGCTGTCTTGGCATGCTGCCTTTGGCAATCTGCCTTCATATGGGACAAGATAAGGGTGGAATCAGCCAGAAGTACGATCAAATAGCTTTCTCATGATTAGACTGATAGGCAATTGAAGTGAGATGATCAACTTGGTTCTAACGGATATACCGGTGGCCCGTGTTCTTGAATTTAACATTCAAGGTGAGGATCTTCAAAGGGAGATGTGAAGAGAGCTGTTCCCTCCACTCCTGGAATGGGGAAGACTTACTTTCATTAGTGTGGCTTATTTGAAGGGTGACTATGTCACTTAGTGTCTCAACTGGAACACCTCTGAAATGAAGGCAGGTGTTGATGGCAATTACACTGGAATAACAGAAGTCATCAGGACTGTCCCAGGCCAAACAGGATGTTTGCTCCCCCTACTTAGTTACAAGTACATCAGCTCTTATGGCAATCCATCCATCCATCTGTAGACCATTTCCTACTGTTTGCAAAAGTCTTACATCTGTTTTCATTCTTTTCTTCTTCAGTAAACCAAGTCTATTTTTGAGGTTCTTTCCACAGTGCAATAGAGTTAACTTCATGCTGTAAAAATTTAAGGTTTATTTTTTAGACTTTTCAGGGTTGGAGAAGAGGGACCTGTCCTCTCTGGGATGATATACAGAGCCTAGCACAGGAGTTGCAGGTGTGTGGTCTTCTAATATCATTTGTTTTGTTCTCTGCAGAGAATTTTACAAAGAAAAAGAAAACTTTCCTTCCCTTTTGAGCCATCTAGCAACTTTGGCCAGTTCAGGAATACACACTTGTGTGGTTTGGATGGAGATGAATGTGGCTCTGATTGTTTCAAAGTGAGAAAGTAGCAAAGCTTACCCTGACTTGAGAAGCTGACCAGGCTGACTGTGTTGAGACCACAGGCTGTGTGCTCATAAGATCCACTAGGCTACATTGCTCTGGAAAATGTGCTCCCTGACTGAGCATGTGGGAAGTTCCATGTAATCTTGAATGAGGATATTCCTAGAAATCAATTTTCAGACCTGGAGAAGACTTAAGTCATCAGTCCAACACTTTTATTTGGACCAGAAAAGTGAGGAGATTTGTCTACTGCATCAGGGCCTAAATTTGCTTCTGATTCCTTCTCCAGGACCTCTGACCCAGTTCCACTGTGTTTCACAGCACCAAGGGCAGGAGTCACACAGACTGCAATAGTATAATTTACAATGTATAATGTATGGGGGTGGTCTTCATTAAATTTTGAGTTGGTCACTTTATAACACTGACATGGTCATGAATTTTTATTCCAGTTTGACTATTAACTACAAGGAAAAATTTGGTGAAATCATTTCACAGTGTGATTTCCTCCCCAGCAATTTTGGGGCTAAGCTAGATGAAATTCTTTCAAAGGCTCCTTTAGCTTGGATTCCCAGTTAACCAACTCTTCTCATTTTACCATACTGATGTACAAGGTTATTGGAATAATAATTACAGTAATGTGTCATCACTCAGTCGTGTCCAACTCTTTGTGACCGCATGGACTGTAGCCTACGAGGCTCCTCTTTCCATGGGATTTTCCAGGCAAGAGTACTGGAGTGGGTTGCCATTTCCTTCTCCAGGGGATCTTCCTGACAAATCTCCAAAACATAGGAAATTAGCAAAGGGGCACATCAAAATCTTCTGCCTTACTTTTTCTTTTCTTCCCTACTTCCTCCTCCTAATTGTTATCCTTTTTTTCCTCTTTCAGTTCAGTTCAGTTCAGTTCAGTCGCTCAGTCATGTCCG
Organism: Bos taurus; assembly: GCF_002263795.3. Classification (NCBI taxonomy): domain Eukaryota; kingdom Metazoa; phylum Chordata; class Mammalia; order Artiodactyla; family Bovidae; genus Bos; species Bos taurus. The sequence goes on along the minus strand of NC_037334.1, from coordinate 82,655,411 downwards.
ACTCTTTGCAATCCCATGAATCACAGCACGCCAGGCCTCCCTGTCCATCACCAACTCCCGGAGTTCACCCAGACTCACGTCCATCCAGTCAGTGATGCCATCCAGCCATCTCATCCTCTGTCATCCCCTTCTCCTCCTGCCCCCAATCCCTCCCAGCATCAGAGTCTTTTCCAATGAGTCAACTCTTCGCATGAGGTGGCCAAAGTACTGGAGTTTCAGCTTCAGCATCATTCCTTCCAAAGAAATCCCAGGGCTGATCTCCTTCAGAATGGACTGGTTGGATCTCCTTGCAGTCCAAGGGACTCTCAAGAGTCTTCTCCAACACCACAATTCAAAAGCATCAATTCTTCAGTGCTCAGCTTTCTTCACAGTCCAACTCTCACATCCATACATGACCACAGGAAAAACCATAGCCTTGACTAGACGAACCTTTGTTGGCAAAGTAATGTCTCTGCTTTTGAATATGCTATCTAGGTTGGTCATAACTTTCTTTCCAAGGAGTAAGCATCTTTTAATTTCATGGCTGCAGTCACCATCTGTAGTGATTTTGGAGCCCCCCAAAAATAAAGTCTGACACTGTTTCCACTATTTCCCCATCTATTTCCCATGAAGTGATGGGACCGGATGCCATGATCTTCGTTTTCTGAATGTTGAGCTTTAAGCCAACTTTTTCACTCTCCACTTTCACTTTCATCAAGAGGCTTTTTAGTTCCTCTTCACTTTCTGCCATAAGGGTGGTGTCATCTGCATATCTGAGGTTACTGATATTTCTCCCGGCAATCTTGATTCCAGCTTGTGTTTCTTCCAGTCCAGCGTTTCTCATGATGTACTCTGCATATAAGTTAAATAAGCAGGGTGACAATATATAGCCTTGACGTACTCCTTTTCCTATTTGGAACCAGTCTGTTGTTCCTTCCATTTTTTTCTAAATTTATTCACTGTAACATTTTCTCTCCTTGTGATACAAAAATTAACATAGTATTAATATCTAGGTAACGCAAAAATAAAGAGAAAAGAAATATTGCTTTTAATGTAATAAGTCAATTTGTCTTTCCATAGATGGTCAGATTTTCACAGAAAGAGCCACAGAGGCATCATTCAACCAGATTCCCATCTCAAGAAGGTAACATACAGTTGTCATGAAGTTATTCAGTTCAGTTCATTAGCTCAGTCGTGTCCATCTCTTTGCGACCCCATGAATTGCAGCACGCCAGTTCCATCACCAACTCCTAGAGTTTACTCAGACTCATGTCCATTGAGTCAGTGATCCCATCCAACCATCTCATCCTCTGTCATCCTCTTCTCCCACCTTCAATCTTTCCCAGCATCAAGGTCTTTTCAAATGAGTCAGCTCTTTGCATGAGGTGGCCAAAGTATTGGAGTTTCAGCTTCAACATCAGTCCTTCCAATGAACACTCAGGACTGATCACCTCTAGGATGGACTGGTTGGATCTCCTTGCAGTCCTGGGGACTCTCAAGAGTCTTCTCTAATACCACAATTCAAAAGCATCAATTCTTTGGTGCTCAGCTTTCTTTATAGTCCAACTCTTACAGCCATACGTGACTACTGGAAAAACCATAGCCTTGACTAGATGGACCTTTGTTGGTAAAGTAATGTCTCTGCTCTTTAATATGAAGTTGTTCAGGTCCTTATAAATCTCACATATATGAGAACAAAAAGTTATCCATGACCAGTAGAAATGCAGCCTCTCCCAGTGCACTGAGAGTTAAAAGTGGCAAATGACAGCAAGTGTGAGACAGCCTTGAGGCCTTGAAAATTCTACAAATTCAGATATGACCCGTAAGAATCTGTCTGCTAGTAAAGATAGAGACTACAGGTTTGTTTTAGTTTTTGAATTATCATGGAAAAAAGGAAAATGAAATACTTCTTATTGCTTAAATATAGGTATGTTAAAAATGCTATTTTTTTAAGCATAAACACACCATAGGGCAATTATTTTAATGTGTGTAACAATTAAATGGAGGGAAAAAGGCAAAAGAAAATTTTAATGGTAGTGATTTGAGAAGAATAACAAATGCTAGTATTTTTCTTATTGCTCTTTTCTCCCTTTCTCCTGTAAAATTCTCCTGCATATAATTTTTATTGATATTTTACCACCATATTTTCCACCAGGAGACTACAACCCCACAGTAGTACTTTCACTAGAGTGGGGTAAGTAATTCTCACACAAATGTTAAGCAGCAACTCTCTTAGCACAAAGAGAGCTTCTTTAATATTTTAGTCCCTAGAGTTAGCATCTCAGCATTCAGAGCTTCTAAGACTATACAAAGAAACTCCTGTTTGGTCTCAATGAAAATCAAAAGATTTGGCTTTTGTAGAAAGGCAGGTTGGGTAATTATAGTTACTGAGGGGAACAATATCTCTTGCTTTTCTCTGTCATGTTTGAATGCACAGATTTCTGACTTTATGTTAAAAGCATCACTTCTCCCTTTTTACTGTGCTTGAGAGAGCTAAATATATATGGCAATGAAAAACCCCTTCAGCCTTTGACTGCAAAAAAAAAAAAAAAAATGAGTAGCATAAATTTGGCCGGACAAAAAAGGTAGTTCTCTAAATATACTCCAATCTCTATATTTTTATCAAACTAATTAACCCTTTAAAAGGATAGAGTCATCATCTTGTCTATCAAGCTTAAGAACCTGAAAAACTGCTAGAAATTATTGCCAAATGGGAACAGTATTAAATTCAATACTGATGTAGAATTCTAAGTCTCTATACATTCTGAAGGACATCATCCCTGGGATTTCTTTGGAAGGAATGATGCTAAAGCTGAAACTCCAGTACTTTGGCCACCTCATGCAAAGAATTGACTCATTGGAAAAGACTCTGATGCTGGGAGGGATTGGGGGCAGGAGGAGAAGGGGACGACAGAGGATGAGATGGCCAGATGGCATCACTGACTCGATGGACGTGAGTCTGAGTGAACTCCGGGAGTTGGTGATGGACAGGGAGGCCTGGCGTGCTGCGATTCATGGGGTCACAAAGAGTCGGACACGACTGAGCGACTGATCTGATCTGATACAATGTACAAATCTCAAATGACTGACAATGCTTGTGGGCAACGAACATAAAAGTAAATAAAATGAACCACTGAAGGATAACAAAGCACTGAAGGATAGACTCAACAGAATGAAAAGGCAATCTACAGACTGGGAGAAGATATTTGCAAATTGTCTATCTGATAAGGGATTAATATCCAGAATATATAAAGAACTCCTACAACTGGACAATAAAAAGTAATAGCCTAATTAAAAAATGGGTCAAGATGGCGGAATAAGACGACACGGAATTTGCCTCTCTTCACAAATACATCAAGAATACATCTACATAAGGAACAGTTCTCACAGGGCACGCGCTGAACACTAGCAGAAGACCTCAGACAACTAGAACGGCAAGAAAAATCCCCATGTAACTGGGTAGGATGAAAGTAAGGGAAAACAAGAGGGAATGGGAAGGGACCAGCACCCCTGGCAGGGAACTGAAGGTGAGGAGAGGTTCTTGCACTCAGAAAAGCCCATTCACACAGGGGAAAGCAGCTGAGGCAGAATGGGACCTTTGGGGAATTGGAGAAGGCAGCAGTCGGTCTGTGGAAGGCAGGACAAAGTAAGAACTGCACTCACGGTCTGTGTGTCTGTGCTTCTGCCCTGTGCACCCCAGATGAGCTGTGTGTCTCCTGGCACAGAGTGGGGGGCTAGGTGCTTGAAAGTGGGGTTTGGAAAGTGGACCCAGGAGGGGACAGCTGTTGGCTTTGCAAAGATAGCCTGAAGAGACAGGAAAGGAATAAGGAGTTCCACAATCAGGAAGGTTTTCAGAAGAAATCCAGGGTGCTGTAGAAGCAAGGCACCACTGTGGAATGGCATGCAAAGGGCAGGTCTGCCATTACAAATCACGTTCAGGCCTCCAGGCCCCTGCAGGCTCCACAGTCCTGAGTATTGCCACTGTCAAAGCCTCCTCCGGAATCGGACCTGGGTGTGCCAGCATGAGATGGGAAGATGCCAGTGCTGGTGGGAGCTGAGTGCTCAAGTGTAGGCTTTGGAGAGCAGACCCAGGGAGAGGACTGCTGTTGGCTATGCAGACACAACCTAAGGGGATGGGAGTGAGGGTTTCCAAAGCTGGAGTGCTCCTGGAGAAACCATGGTCTGCCTTGGAAACAAGGTGCCATTGCTGAGTGGCCCGCCAGGGACAGGAATGCCGTTGCAACTCCATCCCCCACCTCCTAGCTCCCCATCATGGGCACTGGGAGGGGCTTCCAGCTGAGCAGGCTTGCCTGCCCCTCAAGCCAAGGCTCTGAGCAATGCCATTGCCAAAACCACCTCCAAAATCAGTGCTGGGCCCTGCAGCCTGAGGCAGGAAGCCACTGATTCTGGTGGGGTATGAGTGCTAAAGTGTGGGGTTAGAAGAGAGGCTCCAGGGAGAGGATCACAAGGAGTCCAAATTGGAAAAGAAGTAAAATTGTCACTGTTTGTACTGTACATGGAAAATCCTAAAGATGCCACCAGAAAACTACTAGAGCTAATCAATGAATTTAGTAAAGTCACAGGCTACAAAATTAGTACACAGAAATCTCTTGCATTCCTATACACTAACAACAAAAAAATCAGAAGGAGAAATTAAGGAAACAATCCCATTCACCACTGCAGCAAAAAGAATAAAATATCTAGGAATAAACCTACCTAAGGAGGCAAAAAGCCTGTACTCAGAAAAACTATAAGATACTATCGAAGAAAAAAAAAATACAGAATGAGAGATATGCCATGTTCTTGGATTGGAAAAATCAATATTGTGAAAATAACTATACTACCCAAAGCCATCTGTAGATTCAGTGTACTACCTATCAAGTTACCAAGGGTATTTTTCACAGAATTAGAACAATTTTTTTTTTTTTTTTTACAATTTGTATGGAAACACAAAAGACCCCAGATAACCAAAACAATCTTTAGAAAGAAATATAGAACTGGAGGAATAAAGCTCCCTGACTTCAGACTATACTAAAAAGCTATAGTCATCTAAACAGTAGGTTACTGGCACAAAAGCAGAATATAGACCAATGCTGTAGGATAGAAAGACCAGAGATAAACCCACACACCTATGGTCACCTCATATATGACAAAGGAGGCAAGAAGATACAATGAAAAAAAGTCTGTCTTCGATAAGTGGTGCTGGTCACACTGTTGCTTAATTTTCCTCCAATTACAAATTTTTATAAGAAAAAAAATAAGTAAAATTTCTATCACCCTGAAAAAATAAGTGGTGGTGGGAAAACTGGACAGCTACATGTGAAATAATGAAATTTGAGTACTTCCTAACACCATACACAAAAATAAACTCAAAATGGATTAAAGATCTAAATGTAAGATTGGACACTATAAAACTCTTAGAAGAAAATATAGGCAAACATTCTTTTGCATAAATCACAGCAAGATTTGTTTTTCCTACCTCCTAAAGAAAATAAAAACAAAAATAAACAAATGGCACCTAAAACACTTAAAAGCTTTTTCACAGCAAGTAAAACCATAAATAAGATGAAAAGACAACCCTCAGAATGGTAGAAAAATAAGTACAAAAGAAGCAACTGACAAGGGATTAATTTTCAAACAGACAAACAGCTTGTGTAGTTCAATATCAAACAAAACAAAACAACCCAATCAAAAAATGGGTGGAAAATCTAAATAGACATTTCTCCAAAGAATACCTAGAGATGACCAACAAACAGGCAAAGATGCTCAACATCACTAACTATTAGAGAAAATCGAATCAAAACTACAATGAGGTACCATTTCATATTGGTGAGAATTCAGTTAAATTCAGTTCAGTCGCTCAGTCGTGTCTGACTCTTTGTGACCCCATGAATTGCAGCATGCCAGGCCTCCCTGTCCATCACCAATTCCTGGAGTTCACCCAAACTCATGTGCATCAAGTCAGTGATGCCATCTGGCCATCTCATCCTCTGTTGTCCCCTTCTCCTCCTGCCCCCAATCCCTTCCAGCATCAGAGTCTTTTCCAACGAGTCAACTCTTGGCATGAGGTGGCCAAAGTACTGGAGTTTCAGCTTTAGCATCATTGCTTCCAAAGAACATCCAGGACTGATCTCCTTGAGAATGGACTGGTTGGACCTCCTTGCAGTCCAAGGGACTCTCAAGAGTCTTCTCCAACACCACAGTTCAAAAGCATCAATTCTTCGGTGCGCAGCTTTCTTCACAGTCCAACTTTCACATCCATACATCATCAAAAATTCTACAAACTAAATGCTGGAGAGGGTGTAGAGAAAAGGGAATCCTCATCAACCCTGCTGATGAATGGATAAACAAAATGTGGTGTATAAGTACAGTGGAATAGTTCTCAGCTTTAAAAAGAAAGGAAATTCTGACACATTCTACAGCATGGATGGACCTGAGGACATTATATTACGTGAAATAAGCCGCTTGCAAAGACAAATATTGTAGGATTCCGTGCATATGGTTAGCTAGAGTAATCACATTCAAAGAAAAATAGAGTTGAATAGTGGTCACCAGGCCTGGAGGGAGGAAAGAATATGGGTAGAGAGTTTCAGTTTTATAAGATGAAAAAGTTCTGGAGTTTGGTTGCATGTTGTGAAATATACTTAATATTGAACTATATACTTTAAAATGGTTAAGACAGTAAATTTTATGTTATATGCATTTTACAATAATTTAAAAAAATTAGATGCTTAAAAAAGGAACTGTGATTTAAAACTATAGTTCCTAAATCTACTACAAAGAACTTGCTTTTTTGTATAATATTAAAAAAAGATTACAGACATTACCAACTCTAAAAAGACATAGTCTCACATAAGATGTTATAGAGTAAAACATGAACAAAGATAAAAGGTCAATGACAAACATACTAAGCAGACTCCTTTAATCAGGGGGTTAATAAAGAAATACAACCTGGTGAATGAAGTTGAAAGGGGCGTCCTTCATAGAAATGGTAATGAGTTACTTTTCTGGAGCTTTAATGAGATTGGAGCAAACAGAGTGTAAAATACAGCGAGGGCTCCTCTTACTTTCCTTCAAGTCTTTTATCATTAATATAAGCATTTAACAATTTTGTGAAATCCTGGTGAGAAGATATTCTTTTTATTCAGTACACCTGTCAACAGACATTTTAAATCAAAAGAATGCTTCAGGCAACTGGAACCTTTTTGGAAAATATTATTCACATCTCCTATAGTTACTTCTTTCTGTAAAAGTCTCACCACAAATGCCAGAGATTTAAATTATATGTGAGGGGTTCTCTAATGGCAAATGGATAGCACATTCCCAGCTACTATGGTTCAGAGCTGCCCTTGAATTTGAACAACCCTTGGCCCACTGATGCTTTTGAATTGTGTTGTTAAAGAAGACTCTTGAGAGTCCCTTGGACTGTAAGGAGATCCAACCAGTCCATCCTAAAGGAAATGAGTCCTGGGTGTTCATTGGAAGGACTGATGCTGGAGCTGAAGCTTCAATACTTTGGCTATCTGATCCGAAGAACTGACTCATTGGAAAAGACCCTGATGATGGGAAAGACTGAAGGCAGGAGGAGGAGGGGATGACAGAGGATGAGATAGTTGGATGGCACCACTGACTCGATGGACATGAGTTTGAGCAAGCTCCGGGAGTTGGTGATGGACAGGAAAAGCCTGGCATGCTGCAGTCCATGGGGCTGCAAAAAGTCAGACACAACCAACAACTGAACTGAACGGACTGGCCCATTAGTGCAGCTTCACAGCTGAGGCTATGATCCAGGAAGACACAAGTGCCGGTGTATGCTCCACCCTGAAGCTAACTGCCTTCTAGAAGCCTCCTCTTATAGTGAATTCTGAACCTGCTCCCCTTTGCTTGAGACTCTCCCCACCTCACCCAGCCAAAAAAAAACAAAAACAAAAACAAAAAAACCTCAAGGTCGGTTTAAATGCCTCAGGTTCTACTTTCTCTCTCCATAGACATTATGACTAAACATGTGGCTTCCTGAAGCAGATCAGAGATAAATTTTTAAATTAGTATGCTTGATATGCTCAACCAGCAAGATTGAATCTGACTCTTCTACTAATTTTAGAAATTTAGGAAATGAACCTCAATTGCATGTAACAAACCCATCATAGCTCATTGAAGGTGATTTGCTCAATAGTTTTTAATAAGCTTTTTGTATGTTTAGATCTAGCGTTAGAAAAAGATGCGATTCTTTCGATGCCTCTGCTTTGACCCTGGTGGACAGGAGTATTCAGTATTCAGTTTAACCCTTGCTGGTTAGCGCTGTTCTCAGGGCTGATAAACAGACCTAACGTGAGCACAGATTCAGAGACCTAACATAGTGAGGGTAGAGATTCTGGTTCCTATGAAAGATGTTTCAATGTGGTTATCATTCTTTCCCCATACTTCATCACTCATTTGTATTTTGCTGTTCAAAACATTTCAATTTTAGAGTCCCATTGAAAGTTCCAACTTGGTGTCGTGTTTATAAGATTGTTTACATTCTAATTCAAAATGTTATTTGCATCTCAACCAAGGAAAAAAACAATAGGGTTTTTATTTCTCTTAGTTAGAATTCCCCAAGCCTTGAAAAGAACTGAAACCAAGGTTAGCAGTTTAAACAACACATCCAGTATAACAAAGTTGCAGCACAATGAAGGCATCTATAGAGACGGAGTCCCTACATCACAAAGGCTACACATTTCTACCAGGAAGGTCAGCATGTCTGCACCCAAAGATCTCCAATGACTTTCCTGAAATATCTAGTTCTTTTCCTTTGAAGAAAATGCTTCACGAGGTAGAGATGTACCAGTGTCTCATGCGATGTGTGAGTTGCTGTGGTAAGCGATCCCCTTTCCCCTTATGGAACAAGCAGCGCATTGTAATCCCTAACAGAAAACTCCAGCTGTTCCTTTACACGCCAGTCTTTTGGCAAAGGTTCAGAGTTTTTCCCTCCTTGAATAGTCATAATTCATAGAGAGAGCCAGACACACAGATTTCTTTTTTCAACTGACTGCGTGTTTCTTTGGCTATCTTATCCCTAATTGCTCCCTATAAACCCACCCCGCCACACTGGAGAACTAGAGGAAATCAGTTTCATGAACCAGTAAACACAAGATTCAAAAATTCACTTTTTCAGACATATACAACATTTATTGCCAATTTTGATTCAAGGGGAGGAAAATTGCGTAAGTCAGTTATTAGGAGCTGCAGGTGTGCTTGGAGAGGGAGAAGGCTTCTTATTCAGGAACTACAGATAATCCCTCTTATAAAACTTCCCTAGTTGTAAAATATATTTTTTTCTCATCCCTTTGGGAAATACTGTAAGCAGGAAATCGCATATGTGCATTAAAAGTGAGGTGATAAGCCAATTTTACCAGACGGTACTTTCAGGAAATGACTATGAATTTCAAAATTTTGTGGACTCTTCAAAAATTTCTGATTTCCTTGAACTCAATTTTAAACAATTCATACAATAGATGATTAACTCATTTCGTGCACATGTCTTTCTACCTGCCTGTGGCTAAGCTTCCACAGAAACAATGTTACTTGAATGGACAGGAAATCTTTATTTCCTGTACGGAAGTACCATGTGAGTGAGGGGAACATCTGAATGGGGCCCTCATCTTTTTATTTGTCCTTTTCTCTTTGAAGTGGGGGCTCCCATGTATGAAGAGAGCTCGCTCAGTGAGGTCATTCATGAGCATTTTTAAGAAGCAAGGATTTTTTTTTTCTTCTACACAGCTGACCTGAAGTGGGTGAGGGTTTGAGGAGTAAATGTATTATGGATGAACACTGCACCAGGCCTTAGGCTGGAAGTTACACACAAAGTTCATGCCTCAAGGGACTTAATATCTCACGGGCAGAGCAAGATAGACACACCACCCAGGTATATGGCTACACAGAGCAGGGTGCATTGAAGGGCCCAGAAGAATGGGGCAGATGGAGCAATCAGTGTATGTTGCACTAGGAACTGGTAGCCAAGGATGGGGAGTGGTCAGTAAAGGACCAGATGGGGATGCTTCCAGGGTGGACAGGGATTGGATTGTCAAAGGGTATTCCATACAGAGGAAGAAACACAAGAGCCAAGGAGAAAGCATTCTGGTGGTTTGAGGTTACAAAGGAAGGAGCGAGAGAAAGGTCTACAGTGAGGCTTGGCAGTCAGGCAGGAGAGTTTGCACTCTATCACAAGGGCAAGAGAAGACATGCTAAAGAGTCACAAGCCAGCTAGTGACACCGAAATGGACTTTGTCTGATACAGTCTAGACTGGATCTTTTTGGTCTTGGCTCAGATGGTAAAGAATCTGCCTGCAGTGTGGGAGACCTGAGTTTGATCCCAGTGTCAGGAAGATCCCCTGGAGAAGAGAATGGCAACCCACTCCAGTTATTTTGCCTAGAGAACCTCATGGACAGAAGAGCATGTTGGGCTACGGTCCATGGAGTCACAAAGAGTTGGACACAACTGAGCGACTAATGCTTTCACTTTTCATCTTTATGTTTGCAGAGGTCTGTTTGGGAGCCTGGGCTGTGTGCCCTGTAGATTCCCTTTCAGGACTGAAGGATGTATTCTCACAACTGCTGGGGAGGCTCCCTACCAATAGACCTCAGTTGTCTGGTTTCTCTGGGGTTGTTTCCGCTGATGAGCATGCCCCTTCCAGGGGCCCCCTGAATCTAAAACTGGTCAATGGGGTGAGAGTGGGTATAAAATTCTTCCCCTCTTGCTCTGACATGGGAAGTCTTTAAAGGGTTATCCTGGCTGCTGTGTCCCCCACCAGGCCTTCCTGGAGCTAGATGGATCTCTCTCTGCTCTATCTTGCCTCTTTCCCTCCCCTTCTACAGTCATTGCACCCAAGAAAGCTGCCTGCTACCCTGCTGCATATTCACCTCCATCCTAGAAAATGCTTCCCAAACAACCTGGCTCACAATAAGAGAGACATGTGTGAAATCAGTGAACCTGATTTCACTGTGATTATCTCAGAAAAAAAAATAATAATAATTAAGTGGTAAAGCTGGGCAAGGACTTCCCTGGTGGCTCAAATGGTAAAGCATCTGCCTACAATGCAGGAGACCTGGGTTCAATCCCTGGGTCGGGAAGACCTCCTAGAGAAGGAAATGGCAACCCACTTCAGTACTCTTGCCTGGAAAATCCATGGATGGAAGGGATTTTCCCATGGTAGGATACAGTCCATAGGGTCGAAAAGAGTCAGACATGACTGAGCGACTTCACTCATTGACTCACTTAAAGCTGGGCAAGGTATATTGCATAGGGACCTGGGAGGTTTTGAGCAGTTAGTACCCTGGAGAGTAATGACTTGCCCAAAAGTCTCCCAGGAAGTTATAATATCCTAAACTGGTGACTAGCTCACAATGGGTGGGTAGTTTTGTTGTTGTTGTTTTGTGTTTTTTTTTTGTGTAACATACTCAGCAACTAAAAAACTAATGAGGAAACAGAAGGCCCAAGATAACGCTGAGAGCTTAGAACACAAGAAGGTGATATGCAGAAAGAGCCTATCCATTAAGAAGAAAATTTTTTGTAACATGATTCCTTTCAGTTTTATTCTCCCCAGACTGTGAGGAAGGAGAAAACTGCAGCACAGAGAGTTTTATAACTTGTACAACCATGAACCTTCAGCTACTAAATAGTAAAGCTATGATTCAGACCCAGGCTGCCTGATTCCATAGCTGATACACTTACCAATATAACCTTTGCTGGAATCCTTACAAATAATTCTAATGAAAGGAGAGAGGTGGAGATTCAAAAATAGTGCTTTCTTTCCCAAATAGCTAGTCAAGAAATGAGTTATTCTTTTCTTCTCCTTTGACTATCTTTGTTCTAAATTTTGGGCTTCCCTGGTGGCTCAGCAGTTAATAACCTACCTGCAATGCAGGAATCTGAGGAGACGTGGGTTTGATCCCTAGGGCGGGAAGATCCCCTGGAGAAGGGCATGGCAATCTACTCCAGTATTCTTACCTGGAGAGTCCCTGGACAGGGGAGCTTGGTAGGCTACAGTCCATAGACTCGCACAGAGTCACACACCACTGAAGAGACTTAGCATGCACACAGGTTCTAACTTTTAGTTTCCGTATACTCAAAGGTATTTTTCTTATCTATAACATTAACTTGGCATAATGCCTTATAGCTCTGAGTCTGTCTTAATGTCTTGACTCTGCCCCTTGGCCTGTTACTTGATTCGGTGTATTAACTTCAACTTTGACTGTGTATTTCCTAGATTAAATCCTCACGAGAAAATGTGCTTTGGTCTGGCTCATTTTTTAGGACCAGAACAATGTTATAAGCCCCTATCAGGAACTGGATATTCTTGGGTCACATGTCCATCTCTGATCCAATCAGCTATGGCTGCAAGGAAGGTTTTTCAGGAAATGTAAAACCAGGCTAACCAGATATAAAAAACTGTGGGTGTAGAAAATTTCCTTGCGAGGTAGGCAGCGTAGACACTGTAGTCAGGCTGAGCCCAACAGGAAAGGGCTGCAAGAGGATACTAATCAATATTAGGTGGTGACTCCTTTTTTCTTAAATTCCTTCAACAGAATTGGCAGGGGAGGAGTGCAGTGTCACCACTAAAGACTTCTTACTCATTCCTGCTCCCCCAACCTCAGCCCCTTGAAATGAGGTGCCCTGGAGTCTCCACAGCACCGACCTTAGGGCTTTGACTATCACATGCTTGCCTAAATCCAAAGGCAGAAAGATTAAGTAGAAAAACAATTTTTTAATCTTGTTTCTTTAGTACCTTTTTTATCTTGTCAGAGATGAATAATGATTTGAACAGGATTAGGCAAATTCCACACTTGAAATGGAAATCCATTTAATGAACCTAATTGATATTCAATCAAACCTTCTCCCCAGAGAGCTGCTGTGGACTCTTTACAACCTTCTGATCTTGCATAATTTACATTCCTGCATAAACAGCTTGTTCTTGCCACCACTGGGCCATTTTCAAATTGCTTTTTACTTAACCTAATAATCTGAACTTTGATGTCAAGCGTGATTCATAAACCATGACTAAAAACATCTGAATAGCATGATCTAAGATAAAGTAAGTAATAACTATTGATCATACCAGAAATCACTTTCAAAATACCGTTGTTACTATATGGAAACTGGTTAAATATTAGGTAGAGGGTTAACCATGTATCCATAGGAAGAAGTTAATTGAAAAGTTTTTGTTAAAACTGTCATATTTTTTGCAGTTTGGATTGTAGTTAAACCAAAGGTTCTCAACTGGTGACAATTTTGCCCCCTGGGGGGGAATGGCGCTGTCTGGAGACATTTTTGATTGGCGCAATGGAGTTTGGTGGCTAAACATTCTGCAAAGCACAGGACACCTCCTATAACAGAGACTTGTCCAACCCCAAACAGCAATGGTGCCAAGGCCTGAGAAACTCTCAGTAAACCACAGCAGAAATTTGAAATCACGCCGTAAACTGACATGTAGGTAACCATAAAAAAGTAAGGAGGGCTGGACGGGTTGGTGTCCCTCTAAAGAGCATGCTGCTGCTGCTGCTAAGTTGCTTCAGTCATGTCCGACTCTGTGCGACCCCAGAGATGACAGCCCACCTGGCTCCCCCGTCCCTGGGATTCTCCAGGCAAGAACACTGGAGTGGGTTGCCATTTCCTTCTCCAATGCATTCGAGTGAAAAGTGAAAGTGAAGTCGCTCAGTCGTGTCCGACTCTTAGCGACCCCATGGACTGCAGCCTACCAGGCTCCTCCGTCCATGGGATTTTCCAGGCAAGAGTACTGGAGTGGGGTGCCACTGCCTTCTCCACCAAAGAGCATAACTCCTTCTAAAGTGTTTGGCGGTTGCTCAGCTCCAATGTATTGATTCCACATGGAAATATAGACTGAGTTTAAGTATGGCCAGAACTATGGATTTTTTATATGAACACTATCAATTTTGAAATGTTGGCAAGGTATGTAAAATATTGATTGGATTCTTAGGCTAATAATCAAAAAGTAAATCAACATACATTAGATAAGATAGCTGGTCATTTTTGGCAGAAGAGAAATCATGTTGGGTATGATTTTCTAAAACTTTCTAAATCTGTTCTCAAGATCTTATTTTAGAGTAATTACCCAAATAAACTATACTGCCAAGGCCATAGGAATGTTTTTATGAAAAACTTGTCTAGAGGAAAAAATTATAACACCTTAGAATGCTCTACATAATAGAGCAGTAACATCTTCTGAAATTTTTCTAGAAAACAAAGAAAGACTTTAAAAAATAATGGTTTGGTCTCAAAATACTCAATGTATGCCCCTGTCAACAATATAGAAGAAAACTTATTTCTCTATAGGTTTTCAACACTGTTTACTAGGATTATTTAAAATTTTTGCTTATATAATAGTTTAAAAAAAAGGATGTCCTGTATGGTTTTAATTTCCATTTCTTTTATTATGAGAGGAATTAAGCATAGTTTCATATTTTATCAACCATTTGTAAGCTCATAGTATATATTTATTTTCATCTGTGAATTTACAATTGTGAATTGAACCACCAAGGAGACCCTTCTCACTCTGGGTCTGGCGAGCATACATTGACAGATTTAGGACAGTAGACTCTCAGCATGATCAAAACGTCAAACTAATTTGGTTGTGTGCAGAAAACCCAGAAACTTCTAGTTCACTAAATGCTAATTTGACCTGGAGGGTCGGTTGGGCTTCAGGTCACCTCATAAAGGACAATTGCTTAAGTCAGAGAGAGTGCTGCTGCTGCTGCTAAGTCGCTTCAGTCGTGTCTGACTCTGTGCGACCCCAAGACAGCAGCCCACCAGGCTCTGCCGTCCCTGGGATTCTCCTGGCAAGAACACTGGAGTGGGTTGCCATTTCCTTCTCCAATGCATGAAAATGAAAAGTGAAAGTGAAGTCGCTCAGTTGTGTCCCACCCCATGGACTGCAGCCTACCAGGCTCCTCCATCCATGGGATTTTTCAGGCAAGAGTACTGGAGTGGGGTGCCACTGCCTTCTCTGAAAGGGAGTGCTACTTGATCAGAAACTAACAAAGGGATTTTCGATATCTAAAGAGAGTTATGGAGACAGTGCTGAAAATACTTTGGCTTTTCCTCCAATTCTATGCTTCTTTCTAAACCATTTTCTGTCTTCAAAATTTCCAGAAATTACATCTCTTACTTTATGTTACCCATTACACAGGTACAGACACAAGAAAAATTTTCACAAGAAGCAATGCTGCTGCTGCTGCTGCTAAGTCGCTTCAGTCGTGTCTGACTCTGTGTGACCCCATAGAGAGCAGCCCACAGGCTCCCCCATCCCTGGGATTCTCAAGGCTAGAACACTGGAGTGGGGTGGGTTGCCATTTCCTTCTCCAGTGCTTGAAAGTGAAAAGTGAAAGTGAAGTCGCTCAGTCGTGTCCGACTCCTAGTGACCCCATGGACTGCAGCCTACCAGGCTCCTCTTGCCATGGGATTTTTCCAGGCAAGAGTAAGGGTCAGATTTTATAAAATACATTGTAAGTAAAAAGAATTTTAAAATTGTAAATTTTGAATTAGGGTTTAGATCAAAATTAAGGATGACTATTCCCCATTTCCCAATAAAGTTTTGGACAGTAAGCATTCATTTGTGATATGCTTTCCATTAAAAAGTACTAATGATGGTCCTCAAGCTTTCCCCTTTCCCTTTTCTACCAATTCACCAGAGAGTTATGTGCATAATTTGAAAAGTTTCTTAGTTATATTGCTCATCCTCTCCTCTTCCTACGTGTTCCCCTCACTGACCCCAGCTTCAAGTTACTGAATTAAACTCATTCTTAATTATGAAGACAGAAGACTACTTACTCCTGATTGTCCCTCCTCTACCTGCTTATAAAATAGTAATATAAAAAATGGGATAGAGAAGTAAAGGGCCAGAGGAGATAGGTATTAAGACTATTAAGTGGGTTGCAGATCCAGGAAAAAGTTTATTTGATAAAAACACTAATAAGACCCTAAAGCAGGAATACAGGGACATAAAAGAAGAGACCTAAGGTACTTATACTAATTACTCCAAGTTTATAACCCTTACCTTGGAGACAACAGGTGTGTGCTCGTAAAGGAAGCCCACACTTCACACACTAGAGGTGCTTTTCTACATGGTGTAGAAAGGAGAGTGAAGCACTGCCTTTGGAATTGGATAGAACCCGGATTCTCAGGGAATATCCGTGGGAAATGATGTGCTCGGTTCTGAAGCGCTTAGTCTGTGACAGTGGTGGTTCCCAGTGACCTTTTATTTATGTCCTTTGGTTGCCCCTGAAGAGAACAACATTTTCAAACCAGGTTCTCAATAGGAAGGCCCCTCAACACCATGATGAGTATGTAGAGTAATAATTCCTTCATCCTTCCCCTATGGGGCCCATGGAAATATACTCACATGACAGCATTCTGGAAAACAGAAATGCTTGAATATTTCGAAAACAGTTGCACAAGAGGACCTGATACATCAAGAAGGTAAATTATTACATTGAGGCCCTTCTACTCTGAAAGGAAGTAAATAGTTGTTGAACATAGACTAGCTCCTGTGACTCACTTTAACCAATGAAATATAACAGAAGCCACATGGTACCAGCTCTGGACTTAGTCTTTCTAAGGCTTTGCAACTTCTACTTTTTCTTGCTTGGAAATCCTATGCCATGTAGGAAGTGGGTTCTAGGCACAGTATTAAGTAGACCATTCTTGCTCTGCTCTTGATTCCTGGAACCATGAATTGGTAGCATGGGGACAAGCCTCACATACTAGGCATCGATCTGTGGTATATTCTCTTCTAAAGAACAATACTTCATCCTAGTAAGTGTCATCTCCAAGCTAGATCTCATCTATACCGACTTAAGGACATCCCACTGTTTTATCAGGCTGGCAATTTCTGGACGCTACAGTATGCGGTAGGATTGGTGAATCTTATAGGCATGTGCCCACTGCTTCCCTTTATCTATTTTAAACTGGGATCCTTGGGCTGATGCGATGCCAGGATGCCAGGTCAGTGGATCAAGAACTCTGTAAGAACTTAGGACCTTCCTTCTTGATGCTTTATGCCCCTTGGTGTTGATGTCAACGTGGAATCTATTATAGTAGACCACAAAACATCTGAATATTCTCCTTTTCTCACACTACAGTCACATGAGTGGATGGCCTCCTTTGGGAAAGGTCTAGGGGGTTGTCATGCTATATATGGTATATATTAACCATTATTTAATTTAAATTTTTACTTAAAATTACATCAAATTCCTATTTCCCAGTAAAGTCAATATTCATTGATTATATTATTCAAAGTGCAACAATACTAAATAAAGTTTTGAATTTGTTTTTTTTCACAGTTTTGCAGTGAAAAAATTTCACAGTAATGTAAATGTCCTCTTCATCCATCTTTCAACTGCCTTCAATAAAGGTTATTTCTCACAGATCTTCCATTCGGATTCCTATTCATTTATCATCATTTTTTAAGTTCTTTGATAATCAAAACAACAAAAATAATGGTGGCTAAAATGTATGCAGCTTTACCACGAGCTTGGTATTCTGTAGCTTCAGGCTTCCTACAAGCTGTTTTTTTGTAACCACCCTATAATCTCAGTACAATTGCCCTTATTTTAACAGATGAGAAAATCAAGCTCTAAGTCACTGTGGCTTACCCAGTGCAGCACAGATGTAAGTTGCAGACAGCTTCTGTGATTTCCCAGACACTATCACTGCAGCCCATCACCATGTTTCTCGACACAGCCCCCTCAGTATTGTGGGGCTGGGATGGTCATTTACTCCTACATGTTGGGAATTGGATATTGCTGTCTTTTAAACCTAAACCATTATCTTTCTGCTGGTTGGTTGACGTTTAAAACCAGGTTTAGAGATCATCAGCTTCTGTGGGTGTTTGCATCAGTTTTTCAGTACAGTCAGAACCAAAACATCAGCCAAGCAGGAGGACAGAATAAAGACACTGTATTCTTTCATCTTCCACAGAGTCCATCCCTAAAAAGGTATGTTCCTTATTTTTGCTTGATAGGTGGGCTTACTATGGAGACTTTATACTTAAATGTCAGCAAAGGTACAATGCTAGCGATATACAAAACTAAGTTCCTTTTGGATGATGTGCTGTTTAGGAAAAACCTTTAAGTGTTTGTGTTAGCACTTAGTAAAATAGAAGATTGGGGTCATTGAGTAACAAGCTCATGTAGAAAAGTGTATCTATAAAATACACAGTTCACAAATGAAGTCATATTCCATAGTGAGATCAGCTCAGTTTATTTATTGTTGTAGCTTCTCATTTTTAAAGTATATCCTCTGCCTTGCAAAACACTTAATCTATCTGCCACTCTTCTCTTCACCTGAACCTGGAGCTGATGGAGAAAAGTCATGCAACCAGGCTGATGGGCATCTTAAACTCACTACAGCATCCTCAGCATGCCTGGCAGCCCCACTGGATTTCTTTTTCTTGGCTTTCCCCATTCTTCACAGTGACCACTGGTAACAATTTCCCCTCTGTCCAAACATTGAACAACCATCTCTCTACAGCTGCATCCCTTCAATCGCTTCTCAATTCTCTCAAAAGAAAATCCAAAATGTTTACTACCATCTCTTTCCTCCCAGACTTGGCTGATACATTCTTATGCCCATCTTTCCCTCTTTGACTCTGACGCACAATCTTGCTATTCCTCCCCCAAAACACCTTCCCTGAGACCTTCCAACTTAGGATCTTTGCATGTGCTTAACCCTCTGCCTGAACAGCCTTTCCTTTGATTTACAATTAGCTTCTTTACTTCTCGCAGATCTCGCACTCAAGTGTCACATTTTCGGGAAGATCTTTCTTGATTGCTGCTGCTAAGTCGCTTCCAACTCTGTGCGACCCTAGAGGTGGCAGCCCACCAGGCTCCCCTGTCCCTGGGATTCTCCAGGCAAGAATACTGGAGTGGGTTGCCATTGCCTTCTCCAATGCACAAAATTGAAAAGTGAAAGTGAAGTCGCTCAGTTGTGTCGGACTCTTAGCGACCACATAGACGGCAGCCTACCAGGCTCCTCCGTCCACGGGATTTTCCAGGCAAGAGCACTGGAGTGGGTTGCCATAGCCTTCTCCTATCACCATTCTCTATTCCCTTTATCTCGGTTTAGTTTTCTTCATAGCACTAATCAGCAACTCATATAGTTTATCTATTTAACAGATTTTTTTTTTGAGGAGGGGGGTCTGTTTTCTCAATTAGAATGTGAACTCTCTGAGAAAAGAGATTTTATTTTCTTTATGTCTATATCACTTGTGTTTACAATTTAGCATACTGTTCCAAAACAAACATTTGTTGAATGAGTGAATGAATCAATGGATAAATGACAGACTGAATTTCTTGACTGACCTTTAGTCTCAGTCTCACTCCTTTCCAACAGATTCTGCAGAGTGTCAGAGTCAATGTTATAAAGCAGGCTCTCTCAAAGTGTGGTCCCTGGGCCAGCCCCAGCAGCAGTGCGTAGGAGCTTACTAGGAGCAAAAGTTCTCAAGCTCCATTCAGGCCCACTGTTCATAGTCTCTGTAAATAGCACTAAGAAACTATATTTTACAAAGCTCTCTGGATGACTTTTATGCACTCCCAACTTTGACAAGCATGTCTTAAAAAGAATATATGACAAAGGTATTGCCTTACTTGAACTCTTTCCTTTTCCCTGAGACGGTGTTTAAATGCTTTCACTTGTTCCTAATTCGTACAAGGCCCAATCCACATCCATCCATCCAGCTCCACCATATCACTAACCCTGTGATGGAGTTCTAGTTTGTCTAACTTTCAAAGTACTTTCAGTTAACTGTATTCCCTCCTGCTTCATCTTCCACACATGTTGCTTCTGCCTGTGGTCTTCACCTGCTTACTCTTGTCCATCATTTGGGCTCTTACACGCTCTTGCAGTATATTCAGCAACATCCTGAACTTTTGTGGTGTGTTAATGTGTTTAATTTCAATATTTATTTACCAGTTACCCGGGCCCTTAGTAGGCTCATGAATATTTTTTATATAAATAAATAAATAAATACAGAACTGGGAATATATTTTTTTCCTGATAATCACAATGCTATCAATTATCATTAGAGCTCTCAATAGATGGTATTTCAGCTCCCAGCTCAGAGAGATTATTTGTTAACTGGACTTTTTGGACTCATCTGGATACATAACCATTTTGGAAATTTCTTTCAGTTCCCAATACCTGATTTCCATGCTGTTGTTAAAAAGATTCCCAACTGATAAATTTAGTACTGCCATTAAAAGAGGATGCAATGCAAAATAAGGGAAAGGAAAGCAGTTCCTAAGACAAGTGAAAGATTTAGCAAACCACAAGCATGAAGCTGTAAAGGAAAGTGTTAGAAGGTCATTTAGAAAGTTAAAAAATACAGAGTGCTTAGCACCGAAAGCTTGCCGTAAAGACTTCTAGGAATGGTCAATTTGGTGGAGTTATTCTCTGACTCTGATCTATGAAAAGAGAGGAAGTAATTATGCTTTGAATTGCCCAAACTGCTAGTTTTTCATATGACCCAAGACCCTACATTAAGTTAGAAGAGAAGTAATTGCAAATGAATGTTCCTATGTGTTATTGCTTAACCTCCTCTTTTATGTTTCTAGTCCAATAAAAGAAGCCGTGGTGCTTTCTTTTATATCTCATTTTCCCCAGGCACACAGTGCAGTGGAAGCTGCCATGGACTGCATATTGGAATGATTAGTTGACCAGTTAGCTCTTTAATACAAGACTTTTCATATCTTATGCATTCATCTTCAAATGCTTAGGAGCACCAGAGATTCTATGGTTATTGGAGCTGTTGGGAAGAAATAAAATAAATTTGGATTGTACAGGGACATTCTCACTTCCCATCTGCCCTTGGCTTTATGTTTTTGGTTTACCATTCTTCATTTGGACAGTATCAACTCAACTGGGATCATAAGGAGGCAGCTTAGTGGTTTTAAAAAGGGCCTGGATTTTGCAGCCAACCAAAACTCAAGTTCCAGCTCTGTTGACTAGAAGCCCTGTGACCTCAGGCTAGTAATTAATTTGAGTCTCCATTTCTTTTTCATTAGTAAAACAAGGCTAAGAATAGCATTTGTCATGAAGGAGAAGTCAGATACTGTATGCAAAATGCATAACTCAGAGTGGACTGTTAAAAAAGATTAATTCTGCTTCCTCTACACCACATCACCCTTTAAGGAAGGAAATAATTATTGATTATTTGTTAATTTGACTAATGTAGCATTAGATTTAAGACCTGAATTATCAGGTCTAGGTGTTTCTGTGTTTATTAAACACCTTGGCTAATTAACCATTCTTTTTCTACCTCTACACAACTTAAAAATCAATCCCACATGTTGTAGAAATCTTTCTAAATAAAAGTGCCAAATATAGAAAGCAGCACCATGAGCAAAAATTATGTGCCTTAAATCAGATCTTGGAAAAGCTTTTATAGAAAAGAGACTAGAAGAGATTAGAAACATCTGAGAGATGGAGAAGTGGCAGTACAGTATCGTGATTCACTTTTTTTTTTAGCATCTCAGTTCTACCTGGAATTTATTGTGCATCTTACTCTCCCTAATGTTCGACTCATCTTAGAGAAGCATATACTCCTTTTTGCCCTGATTTTCCCCTAAAGGGGCCTGTCGACTTAAATGTACAACCTGAGAGTTGTGAGTTGTTTTATTGGGGGCAAAATGAGGACTGCAGGCGGGAGATAGCACCTCAGACAGCTCTGAGAGACTGCTCCAAGAGGCAGTGGGGGAAGGTCAGTGTATATGTGATTTTTGGTGAACAGGAAATACAGACAATCAAGCACAAACTTTTTCTATAAGTTTTCTACTTGTCTCATGAAGCCTTTGCTAGTCATGAGGAATTGTCACTAGGAAGGATTTTAGTGCTTTACTAGATATGAGGAAATACAAGAATTGGGCTCATAAAATCAGTTCCTGAGAATATCTATCTGAAGACCTGTCCTGCCAGCTTTTCCCTGAGCACAGAGTGCCTCATTTTTGCTCTTCACCCTAAACTCCTTCAGGGGGTGTTGAAAATCAGCAGCTGCAGCAAGACATGATTTAATCCTTGTAAAGGTAGATGGCAAGCACCCATGCCAAGTACCAATTTATAGCTAACAGGCCATAACTTGGTTCCAATCCATTTTGGTAGACAAATGTTACAAAATCTAGACAAAATTAATTTATTATTCAGACAATTAGGTTGGCTACGTTGCCACTAGGAAACTTCAATAAAGTATAAGCCCTAGAGAAAGTGGGTCAGCAGTACTTGGTGTCCAGACTTTCTAAACCAAGAACTGGAGCACATTGTCTAGAAATGGAAGAAAACATTTTAAATCTATGGTTTTACACAATTTAGCAAGTACCCAAACTTTAGGAAAATGCATTTAGTGTTTCAGTCAGCAACTGGGAAGCCGACCTCAGGTAATATGTACATGCACATATGCAGATATGTTGTTCAGTTTCTGCAGGAGGGTAGGTAATGGTTTGGCCTGCTGCTACTGCTGCTAAGTCGCTTCAGTCGTGTCCAACTCTGTGCGATCTCATAGACGGCAGCCCACCAGGCTCCCCCATCCCTGGGATTCTCCAGGCAAGAACACTGGAGTGGGTTGCCATTGCCTTCTCCAATGCATGAAAGTGAAAAGTGAAAGTGAAGTTGCTCAGTTGTGTCTGACTCTTCGAGACCCCATGGACTGAGCCTACCAGGCTCCTTCGTCCATGGGATTTTCCAGGCAAGAGTACTGGAGTGGGGTGCCATTTCCTTCTCCAATGGTTTGGCCTAGCCAGAACTAAAGAATGAATTACAATGCGTTCTGCATGGAGTGAGTCAGATGACTTTAAGGGCTGAATTGGATCCACCCGACAACATATTTTTACCAAACCAGAGTTTGCAAATATTCCCACACAGAATGGAGTTTCCTGCTGTTCAAGAGGGAGGTGGATATGATACTTTAGAAATTCTCTTTGTCCTGTGTGGTGTCTGGAATTGTCAATGGGCTACATTTACATGATAAATAATGTGGCTGACAAAAGGCTAGGTCTTCCCCAGTTTTTCAAAGTGTTAAGGATAAGTGCTTTATGATAGGATGTTTATAAGAAGACAGGATGTGAAAGGCTATCCTTGCTCTGGGCCTGCAGGATACTCCTCAACACCCAATCAGGCTAAATCACATTTCACAGGTCGGGGGAAAATTAAGGTAATATGTGATATACCTAGAAATAGACTCATAAAGTAAAATTTTTTTAAATATATGAAAATATGAAACTATTTTTTAAAGTACAAGAAGACTATATCCACCTCTTAGATTTCTTTAACATTTTACTTCCTGGAAATGGGTTGAAGAACATCCTTTTGTTTTCCCTGTCAAGAGTTTTAAAAATAACTGGTGTTTTCAAAACCACACCTCATCAGAAGCTTTTCGACATTGATCCAGAAACTTCAAATCTTAAAAAAACCTAAACCGAACAACCCCTACTGGTTTGAATGTAAATTCTCTCTCTCTCTCCAATACTTGGAGTCTCTCTTGTGACTCTTAGCATACTTTACTGAGTATTTAAGCTCAGTGGGGTTTCTCTTTTTATCCTGTAGATTGTAAGCTCCTAGAAACCAGGACATTTATTTTATTCATCTCAAAAATATTTCTTATTGTGACTAGCTTAATGTGATTATATAGTAGGAAAGTGAAAAAAGAGTAAATATTATTAAATGTGTATATTTCAATGAGGTAAAACCTTTTGAGATATGAAGCAGGGCCTTGAGTCTACAGAAATCCTATTTTAATTATGTTCCATCAAGGTCCCGGAGTCTGGTCATTGAGTGGATGGATAACAAAGGATTACTATATTCGTGCATCGCAAAGCTATGGGGACGATCATAAATTATCTTGATGCTCATTTCCTCTAGTCACTCTAGCACTTTCAACATGGGGAAAACGTTTTTGTTGCTTTTCTTTAAATTTGTGAGACCTAAATGGTGGGAAAGAACCTAAAACTGAGGTTGTTCAAGAATTATTTAATGAGTATGTAAAGCTTAAACTCTCATAGAGCCATTTAACAACCAATTGATCACAGAGGCCATGCTTAAGGTGACTGTTTCCTAAGTGCCATTTTTAGGGGATTGACTGGTGACCCCAGAGGTTGTTGACTTCATCCTAAGTCACCCAGGATGTTCCTCATCTGTGTGCTGAGTACATGAGGTGATGTAACAAAGGTCCCCTGTTTTTCTCACAGAGATTGAAAAGAAAGCAGAAGAAAAGAATCTCTTTAATTTCTGGATGATTTCTACTCTCAAAGTCTCTGAAATGTAATTCAGAACCTTAAAAGGTTATATCATTTCTAGATCCTTCCATCAGTTCAGTTCAGTCGCTCAGTCGTGTCCGACTCTCTGTGACCCCATGAATCGCAGCACGCCAGGCCTCCCTGTCCATCACCAACTCCTGGAGTTCACTCAAACTCATGTCCATCCAGTCAGTGATGCCATCCAGCCATCTCATTCTCTGTCATCCCCTTTTCCTCCTGCCCCCAATCCCTCCCAGCATCAGAGTCTTTTCCAATGAGTCAACTCTTCACATGAGGTGGCCAAAGTACTGGAGCTTCAGCTTTAGCATCATTCCTTCCAAAGAACACTCAGGGCTGATCTCCTTTAGAATGGACTGGTTGGATTCTGGATCTATGTGAAATTCACCCACAGAATTTTGTTCATGTCCACATTCATTAGTAGAAACAAATGACCTCATTTTGTTCTTCAGTTTCTTACCTATCTGTACATATTTTTAGATAGTTTTTTAAAGTACTTAGGACAGTCCTAACCAAGCAAATGCTGAATAAATATTTCTGAATTATCCACCATAAATGTCTCCTGGAAATTTGCCTGTGGATTACTTCTCTGTGGCTGCTAATTGTCTCATTTCCTTGTCTTTGTTCTCGTTCCAGGATCCTTTGGCGTCTGCTTCACTTCATTGCTCTCTCATTTTTCATTTTTTCACGTAGGCTGAGCTAATTAACTGTAGCATTGAAAGTAGCAAGGATATTAATTCTGTATAGTGCTTTGAAATATACTTCATAGGATTATGTATTAATGGATAAAATTTTCATTCTGTGCCTTTTCTCTTTATTCTTCCCTTTAAAGAGAGGAAAGATCATCCTAAGGAACTTGAACCATGACTCACTCACTTCACTAATTTCTGTGAATTTTACATCTCTCATTGCTGAAAACTTGGACATTCTATATATGTTTTGCATTAAAAACCCCACTTTCTATTGTTGGTGCGCATTTCCTGTTTTCCCTTTTCTCAGTTCCCACACCCTGTTTCAGGACTCACCTCTCATGATGGATTTATTTACAGAGAGACCTGTTAACAGGGCAATAACCACAACCTCCCCCTCAGCTACTGCCTGTCAGCGCTCCCACCCAAGTGGCATCAAGTCCTGTGTGGTTTCTTTTCTCTTTTCCTTTCTTTTGTCTTTATCACCCAGAGTCATTTCTGTGCATAGAGACATCTCACATGGGGACAGCTTCAGTTGTCAAATGGACCTTTGGACACCCTGAAATTTGCCTCTTGCCACTAAGATTCAGCAAAAATGAAAGAAAACAGAATTCATCCATACTTGTCTCCTTGAATTTGGAAGCCAAGGACATATTTTCTGCTGTTTCTAGAGATGGACTGAAGAGAATCCTGCTTGGAATAGCCAGATGCTGTGTGAAGAGTGTGAAAGCATGCTGGATGTAAATCTTTGGGAGATAAGTCCAAAGACTCCAAACTGCTCTGTAGATCATTGTCTTCATCAGAGATGTAAAACTTAACAGAGAAGGGTTGATGTGTGAGTTTTTGTAAACAAGTTTGGTATTAATACTTAGGGTTATGAGTGCTGCTTCAAATTCTGAATCCTTTAGCTCCTATGTTTTCCCATTCTTCCTTCTTTACGTGACTTGGTATCTGTTTGAATCAATCAATCTCTCCCTCTCTCTCTCTCAAATAGACCTTGAATAAAAATTAAGAACAAGAGTAACATGAAAACCTATTCTCTTTGGTAGGTTTTCTTCACTATGTTGTGGTAAGTCTTTAGTAGAGAGTAGGTAGGGCCACCTTAAACAGTAATTTATTACTTTCATCAGTCCTAAATATTCCTAAAGACAAAAATCAACTCATTCCCAAACTATCAGCTGTTGATTGTTTGCATCATGAACCTGACTAGAGAGATGACCTCTGAGGAGAATCCTTCAGTAATTCATTCCATCAGATAAATTTGCTAACTATGTTTAAAGATCAGGCCAGGCTTTCAATGACAAAACATAAGAATTGGTGAAGAAATCTTTAAAATTTTTGATTATCTATCAAACATTATAATAACTTCTGAGAATTACAATCTTTAACTTCTATGGTGTTTTAAATACTTGATAGGCCTCTTTTATTCACTATTGATAAGATTTCTCACAAATTTATTATTCTGAGGGAAAGAAATAATTTCTTTAAATCCTCTGAATAAGTCATAATAGCCTTTCAAGTCTATAATGGTTTGTCAGGAGAAATAGATTACTAATAATCTAGGATTTAAGAGTGCAATATGGAAGTCAGAATTAGAAAAGACTTTTAAGAATTGAAACTGCCCAACAATGTACAGTAATGAGCTGCTTATAACCCAAAAGTATTATAGCCAAAGATAAATGACCACCAGGCATGAACACTGTACAGCATATTCTCACACTGGTTGGGAGGCTGTATTAGAGGACATGTACTCAGTTTAACACAGTCTGACAGAATTTCCAAATTCCTTGCCATTTGCACTTTCTGGACAAGTTGGGTCACTCTAAAAATGCAGTGTCTAAAGTTTTGTATAATACTGCACATACGCTCTGACTAGGGCAGAATACAAATTGACTAATGTGTAAATGATGTTTTATTAATGTAATTCAAAATTATGTTAGATTTTTTTCATAGCCAAACCATATGGCCAATTTTTGGTGAACTTCTAATAAAGTAAAACCCCCAGATTTTTACTGATAAGAATGTAAAGAAACCCAACCTCCTTTATTCTGTTCTAGCATAATTGATTTTTAAATCCTGAATGTAAGTGCTCACATTTATTGCTGATGAAATCTGTATTATTGATTCTAATGTTGAGATAATTTTTCATCCCAAATTAGCTTACTGCATAAATATTTCAAAGTATTTGTGTCATTTAAAATCGTAAAAAATATATTTTCTACATCTTCCAAATTACTGATAGAGGTTGAATAGAATTGAATCTAGTGATACTCTGATGGAGTCTTCCCAGAGAAAGTTTATCACTACTGTCCATAAAGCAAATTCTCTAAAGACCCTACAGTTTTAAATAAAGTATCTTTCCTTTAATCCCTGAAAGCAACTCTTTATTCATCTTTGAAAAAGAGCACAAAAAAATAGTAATATATGATTGACGTGAGGATTTCCTACCAAGTGGTTTTTAAGTTATCTTAGGCTGAAAAACATAAGAACTCAGATAGGGACCTACCCATTCTGGGTTAATCAATAACCTTTGATTTTGCAAACACATCTGTGACTGTTAAGAGTGAATTGAAATACATTAGAAATGGCATTACCGGGTGATGGCAAGGCTGCAAGCCAGAGGTTACAGTCTCTGCCTTCCCAGGGCAATAGGCTTGCCTTTCGGTCCCTTTGAAAGCCCTTCACATCTGGCTGGTGCTGAATGAATCTACTGTCAAACCATGACTGCTGTGGTACCTGGTTTCTTACGAATTAATTACACGTTCAGAACAGAGGACTTAGGGGTGTCTGGGGACTCGTGGCAGAGTTCACACAGCCTCTGTTAAACAAAGGAGGCTCTGTCTCTCCTTATGCTCCTGCTCTTAACGAGGAAGTGAGTTTGATCACCAGCTACATTAGGGATCCCTTGTTTAACAGAGTTGGTGGTGATTGGATCAACTTTTAAAAAAATAGCATCTGTGTATTAGCCACAAGGGATGTTAGCTTTGTTGTATTTGGCTTTCAGATGTAGTTCTTATCACTGACTAGCCTCAGAGAAAGGAAAATAGCACAACTGTGTTTCCAGCAAGGTGTGTGTGTATGTGTGTGTGTCTGTGTGTCTCTGTATGTCTCTATGTCTATGTGTGTCTATCTGTGTGTGTGTGTCTGTGTATGTATGTCTGTATGTGTCTGTGTCTGTGTGTCTGAATGTGTCTGTATGTGTCTGTGTGTACGTCTGTGTCTGTCTCTGTGTGTGTGTCTGTGTGTGTCGGTGTGTGTGTGTGTGTGTGTGTCTGTGTCTATCTCTGTGTGTGTCTCTGTATGTCTGTGCATATGTGTGTATGTGTGTCTCTGTGTGTCTTTGTGTGTGTCTGTGTCTGTGTGTGTGTCTGTGTATTTGTGTCTGTGTGTGTCAGTGTGTGTGCCTGTGTGTTTGTGTCTGTGTGTCTCTATGTATATGTGTGTGTCTGTGTGTGTCTCTGTGTGTGTGTCTGTGTGTGTCGGTGTGTATGCCTGTGTGTTTGTGTCTGTGTGTGTGTGTCTGTGTGTGTCTCTGTATGTCTGTGTATGTGTGTGTGTATGTATGTCTGTTTGTCTCTATGTGTGTGTGTGTATTTAATCACAAGAAGTAGGAGAAAAGTAGAGGTTCTCATAGGACAGAAGAACTGGAAGCAAACTAACCAGTATCAGAAGACAAGACCTGTATTTGTTTGCTGTTTGTACCTCTAACCAGGAATTTCTATTTGAAACATTGGAGGAGTTTCATGTAGTCTGAAGGGACAATTCTAGCTGACAGGGGACTGCTCTGTGATTACAGCATATCTCAGAGGTTGCAGCCCAGAAACCAAGTCCCAGAAACCTAGGATTTTCAAAATGCTTCCCATCATGTATTAAGAAGTCCTCGAGTGACAATTGTTCTTTGGTCAAGTCCCTTTCTAAAATCACTGTAAAGTAGCAAAATCACCAAAGAAAGCCAACATGACTGGATTTTAGAGCTGGATCTGGGACTTGGAATTCAGATAGTACTGCTTTCCATGGTTGCTCTTATCTAGTCACTAAGTTGTACGCGACTCTTTTGTGACTCCGTGGACTGTAGCCCGCCAGGCTCCTCTGTCCATGGGATTTCCCAGGCAAGAATACTGGAGTGGGTTGCCATTTCCTTCTCTTGGGGATATTTCCAACCCAGAGACTGAAGCCACGTCTCTGCCTTGCCTAGCAGCTTCTTTACCACTGAGCCACCATGGAAGCCCCTCTGCTTTCCCATCGCCATCTGCCTAGACTGAGCTGTCTGATCACCTCTACCCATGTGCGTGCTGCGCAGGATGTTAACAAGCACAAAGAAGGAGACTCTAAAAAGACGGCCAAGCAAGTAGGAATCAGTAAGAATAAATAATATCCACTCTAACAAGCTGGCTAAGTGAGGTCATTGTGTCCCAAAGGCACGCAAGACTCGCCAGTAGCTCTTTAATTCCCAAGACTGGATGAGAGAACTTTCCCTGCTCCCCACTCCTCAGCTGTCAGAAACCCTCCTTAGAAAAGAAAAACATCCAGAGGCAAAGAATTAATGGTATGGAAGAGATGAGGGGTGTAGAATGTTGGAGGGAAACCTTGCATATTAATGCCACTTTCTTTGGTCAACTTATAATTGTGCTGGCTGAGTTCTTTCTCGAAGTAAAATGCATTTTATTCTATGAATCAAGAAGGAAATTTACCCAGATTCTGCTGATTTTTCTATATTCTTCTTTCAAGCTGAAATTAATGACCAAACAAAAATGTCCAACTTCTTGAAGATTTTCTTATACATTTTCACGGCTATGTGTGTGAGTGAGAAAATCATTACATAATAATGAAAAGGAAGGTCATGGGTGGGTTTGTTTCCTCATTGTCAGTGATGTTGTGCTAGTGGTACAGCTAAAGCTGTCTGAGTGGACACGTGCGGAGACAGCCAAGGGACGAAGGTGATGAATTAAAAGGCTTTTCTGTTACCAGAGTCTAGAATTCTAAATGGACTTGGAAGTGGACCAAGTCTAAGCAACTTGGAAAAACAAACAAAAAAAGCAATTGAAAACAAATGAGAGGCGTGGCTCTTATGTGTAATTATTACTTTTTAATTTTGCATTGTTTCCTAAGTAACCAAAGCAGTGCATTTGAATAGCTAAGCACCACTGCTTAGTGCCCGATTCTCTTGAGGTCATGTTATTTCAATCATGTAATCTACTGAGATTTCCCTTTGCCAAAAGACCAGCGGGATCCTTGAAAGCAATATTGGATCACACCCAAAAATATAGAGGATCTGGTATTTTCTTTTCAATTGCAAAGCAAACTGAATTACAAGGAATTGGGAAGGGAAATAGGTATGGGCCCAGGAAGTGGTGCAATTTGTAAAATGGAATATGTTCTTTCTCCTTTTAAGGACAAATTGGCATTTATTTATTAAAGTGGGTATTTAGAAGAAAATAAAAATGTTTCTGCTTTTAAGATTGGTCAAATTATGAGCTGATTGTTCAGAAAAATAAACATGTAAAGATATGTTACATTATATTAGCAAAGCAGAAAGTGAATGGCAGTTTCTGGTTATCTCAGTTCCACATGAGGCTGGAAATGTACGTTGGATTTGAGCCTCTCCTCTTTTGGCTCCACAAAGAGGAAAACTATTTGGCATCTGTTCCAATTTGGTGTTGGAAATTGCAATTTTAAACATGTGTGTGTGTGTTCATGCACTTGCTACTGTGCAAAACAACTTGGTCCTTTATTTTATGAATTTTACCATGGTTTATTATAATAAGAAACGTTGGGATTTTCGGAGATCAGTATCTAGCTCCCTTCTCTTTGCTACCTGAATTCCAAAGCAGAATTGAGAGAGAAAACAAGAGTCAGACAGATGAAGATCAAAGTATTACTTTTGTTACCGACAAACTGGACAATGTGGCTTTTGATTTGCAACCAAGATGGCTTATGATTTTATATTTCAGCCTTAAACAGACACCTCCAAAAGTTTCTGACAGAGCCGGGATTGGATCTGCAGGTCTCCCGAGAAGTGAAGGCTCCAGAGAGCCCAGCGGAACACAGAGCAAGTGGTCTGATGAGCCAGCCCAGAAGCTCTGAGCCCCTGTGCCCAGCCTTTCCTCTTCCCCTGGGCAGGAGTGAGGAAGGGGCAGACAGAGGCCAGCGGTGTTAATCCTAAATTCCTCCCCATGGAGTTATGATGATGCCTTGGAGAAAAGGAGATCCCACAATAGGAATAATAACTCTATTTCTATAGTGATTTCATATTCCCATTTATCATCACAGTTTGCTGGGGAAGGGGTCTTTGCAGCTGAAAAAGACTGACTTTTGAAAGGGAAACATAAATGGTACTTTGTGCATGTAAAATAGAATTAACTCCTTTCATGGCCTGAATGTATTGGGTTGGCTCAAAAGGTTTGTTTGAGTTTTTCCACAAGATGTTATGAAAAATCCGAATGAACTTTTTGGGCCAACCCAATACTGTATTTTCATCTTGCTAATTTGTTTTTCTAAGAAAACGTAGGTGCTGACTATATTCCCTTTGTTACTCTAATTACCTAAAAATTAACAAAAGTGATTTTTAACTTTATTTTTAGAAGTTAATGTTGCAATGTGTATGGATAATATATTTGATAACACTTTCAGTCTTACCTAGATTGCAAAAGAAACAGATTTGTCTAATTTGTAAAGAAGACAGTTTGTCATATTTATGATCTTCCTTCTTCAATTCAGAAGCTTCAGTTTTTTTTCTCTTTTTCTTCCCATTCAAAGCATAAAAAACCTAGAATATGAAAAGATTCTTTTTTCTAAAGCTGGGATTCAAATGCTTGGTTTTCCGTGGTGGTGATGGTGGTTTGGTCATTAAGTTATGTCTGACTCTTTTGCGACTCCATGGACTGTAGCCTGCCAGGCTCCTCAGTCCATGGGATTTCCCAGGCAAGAATCCTGGAGTAGGCTGCCATTTCCTTCTCCATTTGTTTTCCATACAAAGGACAAATAAGGACTGGGGAGAGACTGGGGCTCAAGGTGCCAGTAAATGTCCTCTACCACCATAGGGAGGTCAGGAGGGGGACAGTGCAGCCATAATAGTGAAAAGCAGCAGAGCCAAGGGAGGGATAGACAGGGGGCCCCTGGCAGCACGAGCTGCATCACTAGTTCTAGTAATACATTAAACCAGCTCCCTCCTTGACTTTCTAGTTTTGTGAGCCAATAATTAACCTCTAGGTGAAATAAGAGTTATTTTCTGTCACTTGAAACCCAGGAAGTCCTAGAAAATGCAAGGCTTATTCCCCCAGGATATCTAAACTTAGTCTGTAAAATATAACAAAACTTCAGTAAGTGTCCAAGTTAATGGGAGAGAATCACAATACAAGCCACAAAATTGACTCTTTACCAGTAAGTCTGATCCTGATCAAAACCACTGCCTTTACAGGAAAAAGCAACAGTGTCCTGGTCCAGAATCTGCTTGGAGAGTAAGTCCCTAAAGAAAACAGAGCTTATAGAAATGCAGCTTTACCATCATAACTTGTCAGTTTTTTCTATACCTAGTTATTCATTCAAAGATCTGAGAAACTTCTTTACTATTTCCAGGGTCCTATCCTAGACCTGCTAATAACTTTTGGAATGGGACTTTGAGATCTGAAAATTTATAAAGTTTACAATATGATTAAAAAACTGTATTTTGGGGTATTTTTCTACCAGCCATCTTGGTAAAAGGGAAAATTATCCCAAACACAGCCTACGAATGGGAGCTCTGAGAGGAGAAGGCCTCAGTTCGGTTGCTCAGTCGTGTCCAACTCTTTGCGACCCCATGGACTGCAGCACGCCAGGCCTGCCTGTCCATCATCAACTCCCAGAGTTTACTCAAACTCACGTCCATTGAGTCGGTGATGCCATCCAATCATCTCATCCTCTGTCATCCCCTTCTCCTCCTACCTTCAATCTTTCCCAGCATTAGGGTCTTTTCAAATGAGTCAGTTCTTCGCAGCAGATGGTCAAAGTATTGGAGTTTCAGCTTCAACATCAGTCCTTCCAATGAATATTCAGTACTGATTTCCTTTAGGATGAACTGGTTGGATCTCCTTGCAGTCCAAGGGATTATCAAGAGTCTTCTCCAGCACCACAGTTCAAAAGCATCAATTCTTCAATGCTCAGCTTTCTGTATAGTCTTTTCTGTAGATGGGTGGAGCTGTGTTCGCTCCCTGCTATTTACCTGGGGCCAGACTATGGTGTGGAGAAGGCAATGGCACCCCACTCTAGTACTCTTGCCTGGAGAATCTCATGGACAGAGGAGCCTGGTAGGCTGAAGTCCATGGGGTTGCTAAGAGTCGGACACAACTGAGCGACTTCACTTTCACTTTTCACTTTCATGCATCGGAGAGGGAAATGACAACCTACTCCAGCGTTCTTGCCTGGAGAATCCCAAGGACGGCAGAGCCTGATGGCCTGCCGTCTATGGGGTCGCACAGAGTCGGACATGACTGAAGTGACTTAGCAGCAGCAGCAGACTATGGTGGAGGTAATGAAGATAATGGCGACCTCCTTCAAAAGATCCCATGCATGTACTGCTACACTCACTGCCTTCAACCCTGCATCAGGCCACCACTGACCCACGTGTCCACTGGAGACTCTCAGACACTCCCGGACAAGTCTGGGTCAGTCTCTTGTGGGGTCACTGCTCCTTTCTCCTGAGTCCTGGTACACACAGGGTTTTGTTTGTGCCCTCGAAGAGTCTATTTCCCAGTCCTGTGTAAATTCTGGCAGCTCTATGGTGGGGTTAATGGTGACCTCCTCCAAGAGGGCTTATGCCATACCCAAGTCTGCTGTACCCAGAGCCCCTGCCCCTGTGGCAGTCCGCTGCTGAACCGTACCTCCACAGGAGACACTCAGACACAGTTCCGTCTCAGTCTCTTGGGGTCCCTGGGTCCTAGTGTACACAAGGTTCGTTGGAGCCCTCTGAGAGTCTCTGGTGGGAATGGGGCTTGATTTTAAATGTGAATTCACCCCTTCTACCTCTTGCTGGTGCTTCTCCTTTGCCCCTGGGATGGGGTATCTCCTCACAGCTGCCCCAGCACTGCGCAGCTGCTGTTCCAGCGCCTACCATCTTGCTGGGGTTTCTCTGATCTTGGATGTAGGGTATCTCCTCATGGTCACTCCAACAAAGAGCAGCTGCAGCTCCTTACCTTGCATGTGGGGTATCTCCTCACAGCTGCTCTGCCGCTCCAGTGCCGTGAAGCCATCTTGGTAAAAGGGAAGCTTCTCCCAAACATAGCATAGGAGTGGGAGCTCTGAGAGGAGAAGGCCTGTTTTTCCTTTAATATCATGTTCCATCATTGCCTTTTTCCTATGCACTTGGACTGAGATATTTACCAAATCTTTCTCAGTGTATACTTCCACTCTCTCTGCTGAATTAAGCTATTATTTTTTGTCTTTCATTTTTAATAATAACTAGATATTATTATCCATGGGGTAGCTAAGAGTCTGACATGACTGAGCGACTTCACTTTCACTTTTCACTTTCATGCATTGGAGAAGGAAATGGCAACCCACTCCAGTGTTCTTGCCTGGAGAATCCCAGGGATGGGGGAGCCTGGTAGGCTGCTGTCTATGGGGTCGCACAGAGTCAGGCATGACTGAAGTGACTTAGCATAGCATAGATATTATGTAAAAATGAAAAAAAGAGCATGGGGTCTAAACCAGACTTGGTAAGGTTGACTAGATGCCGTCTCCTCTGAGTTAGTCAAGTAGGACTAAGAAAAGTATCAGTCCCAGAACATAGAAGAGTTTATGCATATCTTTAAGTGATCTCAGTTGAAATGTATAGTACGGGCATTAGATGATGAGAAGATCAGAAGTTAAAAAGACCATTAATTCAATATAAAAGTAACTCTCTCTGACATTCATAAACACAACCACACTTCTCAGTTCAGGGGCTCAGTCACATCCAACTGTTTGCAACCCCACGGACTGCAGCATGCCAGGCTTCTCTGTCCATCACCAACTCCTGGAGCTTGCTCAAACTAGTGTCCATCAAGTCCATGATGTCATCCAACCATCTCATCCTCTCTCATCCCCTTCTTCTGCCTTCAATCTTTCCCAGAAACAGGGTCTTTTCCAATGAGTCTTCTCTACTTCTACTAACATCCAAAGGGAATATTTAAGGATTTCTACAAATTTAGCTTCCTGATTCTTCAAAACCAATCATGCATATTCTATGTTAGTGATCCCAAAACAAAGATACTACTGGCTAAATGTAGTATCAATCATAAAATACAGAAGAATCATTTGAATCATGACTCACTGAAGTGAACCAATATTGCCATCAACAAGACATTATTGATACCATAAGACTAGACCAATCCTCTTCTATTCACAATGTTGATGGACTGGAGACACAGTTTGTCCAATAGCATATGAATATGCCACAACACAAAGAGCATGCAGTTACTTTTAGCATATTTTGTACAAAAGCCAATAAAAATTGCCCTCAACCCCATTTTACCATATTTTGAACAGAAAAATAAATGATGACTTTAACTTTCAGATGACATAAAAATCATATTATTCAAGAGTTTATTGGTGTCAGAGAATAATAGAAATCAGGATGTATGGTGAAAGTAGAAACTTAGATGAATTAGACATTGAAACAGGAAACTTGGCAGTAATCACAATTAAAGAATGTGTGTGTGTGTGCACACATGAAAGTTTGTGTCACAACAATCTCATCTTTCTGAGAATGTTGTTTTCCTCGTTTAGATCACTAGAAAATTTCTTGGGGGCTAGCCAGAAAACCAAATGAGAATTCTGCTGGAATACTGAGTATTGGCTAGAGTGGTGATCATAGGCTTTTGCATGATAACTACCATGCTTTGTGAAGTATTGACTTGGCTAGGCTGAAATATATTTCCCAGAATTGCCCTTCATGTCCATTTTCCATTTTGGTGGACTCTATAAGAGATTCTTCTATGGGATTTGAAGACTGCAACTGTTCCCCCTTCCCTGGAACTACTTCAGCTTCTCTGATTCTTGGGCCAGGGTCTAGTTTCAAGGACCCCCAGGTTCTCTGGAATACTATCAAGTTCAGAGATTTGAGAACTGACATGTGTCCTCGTCTATTCCCGGCTTGTTCTTGTGACTTGCACCTTGTTCCTGCTCCTCCCCATTTCCCTTCCTGTTGCCTGCCCTGAAGACTTCAGGCTTTAGCATCAGACACAAGGACAATAGCATTATAGAGACTACTTAACCAGCTCTCGTGATTGTGTAAGACCAGATTGCTCTAAAAATCTGGATTAATATCTATTTTGTTGATATCTATAATTAGAGATAGCTATAGATAGACATAGTAGATCTATCTCTTAATAGCTCATCTATATACTCTAATAGTTCTAATTCTTTGATTGAACCCTAACTGACAAAATAACCACAGAAATTCTGTAACTTCCAAATCAAGCTCTATTAAGCTAGACTTGTTTTAACATTTAACACTCACATACCCATATCATCATCACCATCATTTTTAAGAAGATCTTTAATAGAGATAAAGACCTTGAGAACATATTCACTTTATATACTTCCTGACCTTACTGAATGAGAGATGGAGATGCTCTATTTCATTGTGTTAACTTTAATATATGTAATGTATATAAAAATAATATTTGAAAAGTATCTATTAAACATATTAATTCTTTAACCCAATAATGTAACTTCTGTGCATCTATCCTTTACGAAAAAAGAACCATCACCCCTTCTAATTGTGGTATATTCATACTATAATTTATTATGCAATTACTAAAAAGAATGTTTGCAAAGCAATATATATGTTATGGTCCCATGCTTGTAAAAACTAATAGGTGGAAAGACCTAGGTAAGTATGTGTTTGCATACAATTACAAAGAGCATAGGAAAAGGTGGGTAAAACATCATCACACTGGACTGATAATACTGGTTACTGGAATGGAGTGGCTTTGCTGAGACATTAACATTTTCTTTACACAACATGCCTGTATTGTTTGAATTATAACAAAAAACATGCATTATTTTTAAGTTTTTTCCCATTCTACCCAAACTAACTTTGGAAAAAACAATAATTTCACTGTGGTTTTGTTCTTCAATACAGAAAGAAAAGAAAACATCACATGTGACTGCTCACATGCCCCCTGCACCTAGCTAGCTGATGGACTGTATACATGTAAGGAAGGCTACTTCAGAGCCCGAGCTGCACTCCCGGCACACCCTGATTAGGTCAATTTACACATTTAAACATTTAGACTTGCAACTAGGTTTGCTTTGAAATTGGTAAAATGTTATTAAAATTGCTAGAGGATGAAATGGTGGGATGCCATCACTGACTCAATGGACATGAGTTTGAGCAAGCTCTGGGAGTTGGTGATGGACAGGAAAGCCTGGCATGCTGCAGTCCCTGGGGTCACAAATAGTCAGACACGACTGGGCTGAACTGAACTGAAGATGTTGTTTAATTTAGTAAATAGTCTACTACTTATAGTTTTGCTAAACTCTGAAGGTTAGTAATCAAATTGAAAGGAGTAAATCGAACTATGTCATTTTATAAATAACAGTATTTTAAATAAGGGCAACAGGAATGCAGAGATTCCTAATCACAAAGTATTCTGTAAGGGCTGATGTGATAGAGAAAGGGATTAATATGAGTGAGCAAAGAGAGGTTCCTTCCATGCAGAGTCTTCCTGAATTTATTGGAAGGATTTTCTTTCAGTGGCATTAGATCTTGATTATATTTGTAATCAACACCAGAAACAGGCTTGGGAACCTTAATTTTTATTTCCAACTTCTCCAGAAAGGAATAAAAATGTTACTGTTATTATAAAAGGGAACATATTCCATTCGTTTGAACTCTAGAAGGGCTCACTCTCCTTCATTTCACTTTGTCTGGGTTGGAGGAAGTAAGATCCCTCAGCCCAGTTTTCAGGCTATTACTAGATGTATCCCTCCTTTCTCTTGTGGAAAATACGAGTTACATAGGTTTATTAGACTAACATCAATTCATAGAACTTCTGAAGGACAGAATACAGCATTCTTTCCCACCACTGTAAAGATAAAGTCGTTGGGTTCTTATTGATAGAGCCCTTGTAATTAGCAGTCAGCCCTCCCAAAGCCCTGCCCAGACTGTAGGCCATACAGCCAACTCAAACACTTTAAAGAAAGAGTAAGGTATTCCACAGAATATAGCTACCAACCAGAGACTAATCCTTATTCTCTAGGAAAACAGATCTGGCTTTCCACTTAAAGTACATCCATCAAATCTGACCAAGCAAGTTTAGCCTATCTTTTTTAAATGATGCCTGAAAATAGTTTTTCTTTTTCCCTAGCTAACTGCTCTATGACATCATGTCTCTGAGATGTTTGTTTGCTCCCTTCTAAACACAGAGGCCTTCCCTTTCTACCAGCAAGAAGCGTTCTAAGCAAAAGGCATCCTTACCCTATTTGCTTCCAAAAAGTAAAAGAAATGATTCTGGGCTTGGTTGAAAAGAGAAACATTTGGCCACTTAAATGAATCATGTCTTCTAAAATATTGACTGAAAATTTAAAACTAAAAACCATGGCAGAAGACTCTGATTATTTCAAAACATCTATGGTTCCTGGACTGACACTAGATTTTCTAGATCCTCTTCTTTATAAAGTTTCATCCCTCACACCAAATTTTCACAGGAGGAGAGAGAATGAAAAAGTCAGTTAAAAGAGAAAGCTTTGGGGAACCAGACACCCACGTTCATTTTCTATCATCCGGTATGAGTCAAGAAACAGAATCATCAGTGACTGAGCAATTTATTTTGAATGGCAGAGAAAATGATTTCTAAATGTTAAATTGAATTACTCCCTTCTTATAAAGATGTATTATCTGCCTCTGAGCTCACGTGGAGAACGGTGTTTCAATTTTGTGTTGTTTACATGAAGTACCTAAATTTGAAAGAAGACAAAAAAACAGCCTGGCTTATCAAATCTTCTTGTGGTGACTTTGATTTAGAAAGGATGAAATTTTGCATTCAAGATATGAAACGATGCCTATTACAGCAGCAAGAAGCAAACCGTAAAATGTGTTTAATGGATTACTCCCAAGCTCCATTTTTGAAAGATCATGGCTCTCTCTATAGCAGTGGCTGATAGGCTGTGCTTTTGAATCCCCTGGGGAACTTTTAAGAAACGCTGATGCCTTGGGTCTACTCTCAGAGATTCCTAGAGAACTGGGTGAATGTGCAGGGGGCACTTTCATGCGCCACCAAGCTTGAGAAATTCTAGTTCAGAACATGCTGGTACAACCTCCCTCATCAGGTTCCAGCCACCCAACTGGGGAGTTGTAAGGTGCTTCATGATTCCAGCCACCTCATTTGCTTCAGGTACCTTCAACTGAAAGAGAAATAGAAGCATTCCTAAGAACACTGTGAAAGGGAAACTCTGAAACCCCAGAAATTAACAGAGTCAAGTTAATGCAGTTGTAAACTGATAAAAAGGAAGACGAAAGATGAGTTAAGACACAGAGAGGTAAACATATCTTGAAATACGGTGTCTCTTATCTTTCCTTTCAACTTTCTTGGAAGTAGATGTATTCATGTTTTCCTTCAAGCCCCAAAGGAAAGTGGACAAAGGACATTTAAACACGGGAATAAAGCAGGTGCCAAGGGCAGCTGGAGGAGAACTGAGTAATGGTCACAATGGCTCCCGTAGCAGCTGAGAGACCCCTTTCAGAAGTAAGAACTTTGAAAGGGTCAGGATCATGTCCCAGGGCCCTTGCTCTCAAAAGACTCAACTAGCCTTACTGGGTTCCATAGGAGGAAAGCTGCTACCTGGAAGAAGTTCCCATCCCTGAGCTCAGGGGCTCCCCCCGGGTGGCTCAGAGGGTAAAGAATCTGCCTGCAATGCCGGAGACTTGGGTTCTATCCCCGGGTTGGGAAAATCCCCTGGAGGAGGGCTTGGCAATCCACTCCAGTATTCTTGCTGGGGAAATCCCCATGGACAGAGGAGCCTGGTAGGATACAGTCCATGGGTTTGCCAAGAGTCGGACACAACTGAGTTCAAACTGGTCTGGATTGTCAAAGGGGGAACTCTGAGTCACACAAGACAGAAAACACACCATTTTACTTCGACCCAATTAAAACAGAAAAAGTAAAAGGGATGTGACAGAAAACCAGAATATAACAGTCAGGACAGTTTTTGATATTAAGGAAGCTTGGAAGTTCATCCCAAACTCTTCTTCCTTCAAAGAACAGTCAACAACCTTGTTATAAAAACACATCTGTTATGCAAACTGACTTTGGAAGGTACATGCCGATTATATACATTCTTTCCACCACTAGTCTTCTGAGACTTACAGTTGTTAATGTAAAATATCTTCCAAAAAAGAAACTGGCATTTTTCTAACTCCATTACCAATTTTCCTAATTGTAGATAATTTTGAAATTGGAATAATTACAAATGATAGTCATGTTGCAAGGCAGCATACTCTTTTTCAAGACGAAGAGAAACTCTCTTTGTATTAACAAGGATCTAAATGAGAGTTGATATGTTTCTGTTCCCTTTATTCTAATATGGTCTTTAATACTCAACAGTTTATCACTGAGCATCTGTGTGCCGTGCCCAGAGCCAGCTCCAGGGATTACAGTGAGGAGTAATATCTGATCTTTATGACAAACAGGTCAGTGGGTGAAACAGACACAGATACCACTAGCTGTGTAGTAGGGGTTATGCGGACAGTATGCACAAAATCTTTAGAGCACAGACTCAGAAGCCACTTAAGAACACAGGTAGCTGAGTGTGTGTGTGTGTGTGTGAGAGAGAGAGAGAGAGGGAGAGAGAGAGAGAATATCCCCAAATGATTGATAGTTTGGGAGAGACTGCCTACAATGAGATCTATTTGTTTGTCTCCTTCTCTAAGAATTGTTAGCACAACTCACTTTTTAGGGCCACAATGACCCTAAAAATGGCAGGTCTAATCGCCAGTGTTTTGCTTACTTCCTTAGGCCCCACGGACAACCGTTACCACTGAGAACATCTATTAAATTTGATGTCAGAAGCCTCAACATATACTTGGTTTGTTTTTGCTTGCTGGTAAACATTAACCAGCTGGTGAGCCTTGACTGTGATTTCCATGTACAATAGCACATAACTGTATGTTCTCTTAAACACTCAGCACCACCTTCCTTTCTTGTCTATTTCTTAATCTCTGGGTTCCTCAAATGTTTTTTTTATACAAAATGTACAAAACCTTTACAATGATGCAATACCTACTTTTCAAATATTTAAAGCCACAGAACTCTTTTCTTCAAGCAAAGTCTTATGAGGGAGATAAATACGCAAAACAAATTAAAGCAGGGCCCCATGGTTAGAGGGGAGAGGCAGTTTACAGCCCTGTTTGCACGGATTCCACCCCAGGTCTTTGTTCTTTAGCTGCTGTTTCCTTTCCCTCCCAGGCGCCTACCTGAGGCTCTCTGAAAAGGTCTTCAGGCTCCTCAAGACACAGTTGGAAGGCAACTGTTTTAAGGAGAACAGATTTTTCATGGGAGGCATTTAGTAACATCTCTGTGGTTGAGTCTGACTGGAGTGGAGTGTCGGGCATTAAACCAGGTTCCCCAAAGGAGCCAAGCTGGGCACAAACTTGGCACATCCCTGAAACTTAACAAACGCTTCCTCATCTCCACCATCATGTCCTTACGAGTTGCTTTAAAGATTTAACAAAAAGCTTGCAAAACTAATCTGCAAACTTCAAGCACTATTCAAGTATAGGAACTACTGAAAATGTGTGCCTTTTTCCCTTGATTTAACGAGGGTACAGTGAAAACAACTTTAGCCACAGAAAGGTCTGCATTCCCATCTGGCTCCACGATTCACCAAATATGTGACTCTGACAGTAATTTTCCTAGCCCCTCAGTTTCCTCATTTTCAGAAATGGAAGTGGTGATACCAAATAGGGTTATTGTGGAAGTTAAATCACAACAGAAGTCCCTACCTAGCCTGAATGCCTGTAGACCCTAGATAAATGTTCATCAGATCCAGATGCCCTACACTGCAGCAAATATATTACCAATTGTCTCACATGAAAAATGGTGCTATATAAATGCAAATTTACTCACTCAGCACAATCACATATACTCATCAGGATATGCCTTTTCATACCTTTCTTCCTTAAAAGCTATTACACCTACTTCTTTGCTCTGTATAGCAACTGCCCTTAGAACTTAATGAGCAAAATGTTTCATTTCTGAGCCTTTTTCTCTTTTTGATAGAAAGAGCTCATTTGGTTAAAGGTGATTTGATGAAAGTTTACAGTCACATTGAAATGTAGAAATGACTATATTCAGTTCTTTAAAACTAGGAGAACGTTTGCTGTTTTTTCTCTTGAATCACTGTTGTTGCTATTTGGTCACTAAGTCCTGTCTGGCTCTTTGCAACCCCACAGACTGCAGCACTTCAGGCTTCCCTGTCCTTCACTACCTCCTGGAATTTGCTCAAACTCGTGTCCATTGAGTCAGTAATGCCATCCAACCATTTCATCCTCTTTCTCCCCCTTCTCCTGCCTTCAATCATTCCCAGCATGAAGGTCTTTTCCAATGAGTCGGCTCTTGAATCATTACTTTAATAACGTATATTTTGTATTATATATGAGACATTTCTGTATTTTCCATACCTTATTGACAATAGGCCATCATGGGAATCTTAGAAAAAGGAACAAAAGAACCAGAGAAAGACCACCCTGCTATCTAACTCTTCTTTTATTTGTTTGATGACTATTTTTGAAATCTTGTAATAAGTGAAATACATATCTTGCCAAATCTGTATATATTTTGTCACTTCCAATAAGAAATTGGATCTCACATCTGTTTCTGTTTTGAGAATACATCACTTTTTTTTTTTAAGCAGACATGTGAAAATCAGAAAATGAAGGGATCAGAAATCTGTGCAGAGAATTTGAGTTGGACGTTGGGGGTGGAGGGGTCATCCTGTGGATTCACAGTAAGTCCTTGATCTGGTGGATGTTTAACTATTCCAGCCTCCTCTCACTGCTCTATTCAGGACATTTTGAGCACTGAGCCTATCTCATCTGAGAAACTCACTGACTCTTCCAAAAAACCAGAAGGAACTTATTTAACAAGTTACAATCCCATGCCACTTAAAATAGTGTGACGTTAATTCTAATTCAATTAAAATCAGTGATCGTTTATTGAAAACTAACCTTATTAGTTCTGGTTGGGGGAAGAGAGAATTCTTACTCCATTCCACTTAGAGAAACCAAATTGATGAGACAAGACATGGCTTTAGCATAATTCATAGTTTCTGGGGAACAACTCTGGTGCTCATAATAAGCCAAAGGTTGGAGATGCAATACATTAAATGCCACAGAGTATACCAGGAACAACAAAAATCGCTGTATAAAACAACAAAGGTGGAGTTGAAAGAAAATGATCATAATACATAGGAAAGTAAGTCGACTTCCTCGGCAAGCACTCTGTTACACTGCATATACACCATTGTCTTTGCAGTGATGTTCAGTGGAATAGTCATCAATAAAAAGGACACAAATGCTTTCTTTATTTATTCCTGGAAGAAGTGGGGATATAGGTGGGCCTGGGAATTATCAGTAGCCTTTAAAAAACAAACTTCCC
Source organism: Bos taurus (assembly GCF_002263795.3). Classification (NCBI taxonomy): domain Eukaryota; kingdom Metazoa; phylum Chordata; class Mammalia; order Artiodactyla; family Bovidae; genus Bos; species Bos taurus. The sequence goes on along the minus strand of NC_037334.1, from coordinate 82,611,838 downwards.
CCAAATCTGCCTCCTCTGCAGGGAGGTGGGGGTGTAGGAAATGAAATGTGCTCTTGGTCCTCAGTCCCCAGGTGATGACAGTCACCCTACCCCTGCCCTGCCCATCACTGAAGGGTGCTTCATGAAGGACACACAATGTACTGTTGAGTTTGATTGTCTTTGGTTCCAGAACTTAGAATATTCTCTTAATTCCAAAATTCATTGTTTAGAAAAAAGCAAAATAATATGATTCAACATGATTTAAGTTATATTTCTTTTTTCAAAGATAAAAAGAGACAACTTCACACTGTTTTTCTTAGCTGTTGGCTTATTTATGCCTCCCTGGTGGCTCAGATGGTAAAGAATCTGCCTGCAGTGCAGGAGACCTGGGTTTGATCCATGGGTCAGGAAGATGCCTGGAGAAGGGAATGACAACCCACTTCAGTATTCTTGCCTGGAAAATCCTGTGGACAAAGGAACCTGGCAGGTTACAATCCATGGGGTCTCAAAAGAGTCAGAAACAACTGAGAGACTAACACTTTCACTTTTTTTTAAACTTTATGTATGCCTCACAACACCCTGAAGCAAAAAAGCAAAAAAAACAAAAAACAAAAAAAACCCAGAGAAAATCACTTTATCAACTCCAAATGCCCAGAACAGAGACTCTTGCGCTTGAATCTGGTTATGTGTCCATCTAATCCAGTTACACAATTGCGGTTAGGGTCGGGGGAGTCCACCCCCGTGGGCCCCACAACTCAGAGAAAGTGAGGTGGGTATCAAGTTGGGCAGACACCATAAGCACTATGGGAATGCATGCATGTTCGGTTGCTCAGTTGTACCTGACTCTTCTTGACCTCATGGACTGTAGCCTGCCAGGCTCCTCTGTCCATGGGATTTTTCAACAGGAATACTGGAGTGGGTTGCCATTTCCTCCTCCAGGGGATCTTCCCAATCCAGAGATTGAACCCCTGTCTCCTGCACTGGCAGGCAGACTCTGCCACTGAAACACAGGGAAGCCCAGAACACTATCTACTGCTTGTTAAATTGCCTCCAGGCTCTGCAGAGACCTGTAGGTCAGTCCTATTATTTATTTATACGCTACCTTCTCCCAAAATGAATTCTCAATGGTGTAGAAAATGATCATATGAGCAGAAGAGGGCAATTAGAATTGTTTTAAAAATAGATTTGTATGAAATAATAATGAAATGTAAAGGACTCTTTCGAGTTCCTAGGTAATTCATCAGCTAATGCAATTATATGCTAAATTTACATCTGAGCCCCCCAGCAGCCAAGATAACAGGAAAACGATTATAGAATTCTCTTGTCCAGAAAAAGAATTAATCAAAGGAAAAGCATTTTTTTCTCCAGGCACTGAATTCTAGAAAGAATTCATAAACTAGGTACTTAGTAAAGAGATAGCACATGAAATAATAGAAAATGACTTCTATTATAGTTTTATAAATCATTCTTCAAATGGCTGTTTCCATTTCATTTCTGTGGAAGCTAAAGGAATAACATTAAACTTTAACTCAATAAATGTATGAAGGTAAAAGATTAATGTGTTCAGCCTGCAAATACCTGTGGGGACACATGATTTTTAGATTGCAACTTGTTCTGAGGTCTGTACCAGGTCTGAGCCAGCCTGAAAGATAGGCTAAGAGGTATGTAGTAACTCTCTAAACAAAGAGAAATATAATATTACATCCTCCAATTATTTTAAAATACTGCTTATATTATAGAAGCATGTAGACATCATAATTTGAAAAAATAAAACTTCACATTGCCACCACCCAGTGACTACTGCTATAAATTCTTAAGCACTTCTCCTTAAGATATTTCTGCACATGTTGTTATTTATCTTTTTGCCAAGTTGATTTTTTTCCCTGATCACTAATCTTCATCTTTCCCTTTTAAGAAATTTTCATTGCAACCAATACTGAGTCCACATTCACATTGACCCAATTGTTCCTAAAACACTTTCACAGGTGGTTTATCCAAACCAGGATCCAAGAAGATTTATTTCATCTGGTTATTAGGTTCCTTAGGTCTTTTATTCAAGCACGGTCTTTCTATTATGACCTCAGTTTGTTGACAGGACAGGGCAAGTAGTCCAGCAAAGTGTCTCATCTTGCAGGCTTGTCTGGTTATTCAGATAATCTAGTTGGGGGTCAGGGGATGGAAAAAAACAAAAGACCTAGACGCCTTCTCCCCTGGTTCCTGGTTTAGCCCTGGAGAGAGCCCTGGTGTGGGTGCCCACTGCTCTGGGAGATTGTATGTCGCAGATGGGTTAGTCTGGGCACTGGCTGGCAGAGGAGTGTCTCCTCTCTTGAGTTTGTGATTAGAAAACTGTAGTCAGAGGAAAGCGGGGTGGGGCAGGCAATGGGCCAGGACTGAAGCAGGATCTTGGTCGAGAGCTGTTTACTGGACCATGTATTAATATATCTTTTATAAAATGTGAATCAGTGGCCATGCCGACCAGAGTCTGGCTTTCAGCACTACTATTAAAAAGAACAACCAGCTCATCTGAGGGGCAAAGTCACATTGCAGTGGTCCTGGGAAAGGAAGGAACTGCCCTCTCTGTGTGAGTTAATGTTTGCATTTCATAGTAACCTTTTCACAAGGGGATAATTCATTCAAGGGTGGTAACTGGTTCATCTCTGAGTCTGCAATATGTGGCACAGTCCCTGGTCCATTAAGGGTCAGACTTTGGGGAGTGTCTGACATCCTTAAACATATAATCCAGAGGAGCTATTCAGTACTGACTTAGATCCAAGCAAGAGAGGCAACTTCTGTAAAGGGCTCTGCCTCCGTCTCCTGCCATCAACCCCCGCCCAGTGGGATGAGGCTTTCTTTGGGACTGAGCAGTGTACCCACTCAGGGCCCTTTCCTTGTTTCTAGACTATGCTGTAGATACACAGACCCTGGAATTCACAGCACAAATGGTGCCAAATGTTTTTTGAAGGACCTGAGTCAAACTCTCTGCAGGTCTGATCTCTTGAGAAGCCCCCTGAGCCGATAATATATACACCCCTAGGCCTGGAGGCTGGTCATGGGATGACTCCTTGCAGGGGATGTGGATGGAGCTTGGACCAGAGGGCTAGGTTGTCTGAGATTTGGAAGGGAGCCGGCTTGAAAAAGAAGTGGGACCAGGTGTGGAGAGAGGTAAGCAGAGTCTGACCCAGCTTCCCCTATACTCCACATCCCAGCTGGAAACTCTGAGTCTTGAGTTCTAACCTGGCTTTCCACCTTGTAATCAAGGTGCATTTGTTAAGGTAGGAGGCCAGGATATTTTATTCAAGTATTTTCCCTTGATGTATTATGTTTAAATATTTAGACAAATGATATAGGAACTCTGTACTCTTGTTCCAGACCTGCAATCACTAGGAATGAGCCAGTCACTACTTCTTGCTGAAGGAAGTACTCTATAAAGATAACTGTTTTTTTTTTTTTCTCCTACTTTTTGCATAAAGTACTTTCAGTCAACCAATCCACTGCTCCTGAGTGATGGAGCAAGAAGTCAACTGAATTCAAGGGAATTTTTCACAGCTCTCATGTTCCTCTCTGAGATCCTTATTATGGGGCCTTATTATTAGTGAACCAAAGTCGAGTCTCAGAAATAACTCATGGACCATCCACTGCTTCTTCTCCTGCTCACCTTTAACCATTATAATACTCTTTTCTACCTCTACCAGTATAGTATCAGAATTATAAGAAAATGGATCTTAATTTCACTGACTTAATGTCCCTTGTGGGACTTACCAGGTGGCTCAATGGTAACGAATCCATCTGCCAAGCAGAAGACATGGGTTTGATCCCTGGGTTGGGAAGATCCCCTGGAGGAGGAAATGGCAACCCACTCCAGTATTCTTGCCTGGAGAATCCCCATGGACAGAGGAGCCTGGTGGGCTGTAGTCCATGGGTTGCAGAGAGCTGGGCATGACTTAGCGACTGAACACCAACAATGTCACTTGTAGTAGACAAGAATTGGAAGCATGAAGATGTCATTATTTTGTTTTTGTTATTGCTACTATTACGTATCTATTTCAGTGCCTTTGCTCTCCATTAAAAGCTAGAGCCCCAAACTGACAAAAGACCAATTTTGGAAGAAACATCAAATAATTAACAGACATCAAACAGATGTTTAGGAAGTCATACACCAGAGAAATGCTTTTGCAAAAGAGAATGGAGAAATGAACATTTCTATCTTGTCAGCTATATCGTTACTGAAAGAAAAATGAAAATATTCTTTCTTCTATAAGCAGGAAAGTTTTTCAACCTGAATTACCCATCTCAGCCATATCAGAGACACTTCCTATAATAAATGTGTAAGGAAAAAAGATCATGTGCCAGCAAAATTGGATCCTTACTGTGAAATGTATTTATACAGTATAAGTGAGGTCAGAACAAAATAACTCAGGGAATGGAGGGAAAGTTTCCTTTGAAGTGTTCTGAGATTAAGAGAAGCTCCAGTACCCAGATGGAAGTGCCATTCACTTTTCGTTTTCCATTTCTCTCTCTCTCTCTCTACTAAGACAAACTATCACAGTGGCCCTCAGACCTATATTTTATAGGAAGACTCATAAGTGAAAACATCCGAATCTTGGGAACCTGATCCCCGTTACTGGTTGTATGTTTCCAAAAGGGCATTTAAAGACACCATTGTTTGTTCCCAGTGACTAGTTAATTGCATTCTGATTTGGTAATTGCAAACAGATCCCAGTGTCTCAGCTTTTCTATAAGCATAGCAATCTTTAATATGATGGAACCAAAGTTATACTCATAAGTTCCCAAAGAGGTTTGTATTAGACACTCAGATGCTTTTCTGCTCTTCTATTGTTAATGTTAGATCTAGGGCTTTTTTTTCCCCTTAACCTTTAACAATGGTCATTATTGATTCAATGTTGATTTGGTCTATAGAGAAATTGCCCAAAGATGGTGGCAGAAAAGACCACAAAATGTTCCTATTATTTTATTTCATACTATAGGTTATTTACCTTTACATGCATGCCAGATGTAGAGAAAGAAAGGCTACCCACAAGAAATGGAAGTGTTTTCTTCCTGAATTGGAATGATCGGGGAATTATGAGCTGTCTTTGGAAACTCTACTTCTTCTAAGAGGGCAACTGGTCATCATATTTGTAGCATATTTAAGATGGAGACAGATTATTAGTTGAATTAGTAGGATTCTGAGCAGGATGCAACCAGTGCTAAAAGTAAAGAAGCTCTACACAAAAATAAAAACAATGAACTATGGATAACATGTGGCAAAATGGATGAAACTCACAGACATTATGGGCTTCCCAGGTGGCACTAGTGGTTATGAACACGCCTGCCAATGCAAGAGATGCAAGAGATGAGGGTTCAGTCCCTGAGTAGGGAGGATTTCCTGGAGGAGGCCATGGCAGTGCACTCCAGTATTCTTGCCTGGAGAATCCCATGGACAGAGGAGCCTGGCAGGCTACAGTTCCTGGGGTCACAAAGAGTCGGACATGACTAAAGAGACTCAGCACAGACATTATATTGAACAAAGGGGCTACACATAAAAGCCTACATACCACGTAATTCATTATATGATGTTCGGAAACAGGCAAAATCATCTATGGTGTTGAAGTCAGAGAGCGGTTATCTCAGGGGTAAGGGTTGGACCTGCCTGGGAAGAGCATGAAGGAAACATCTGGGGTATGGAAATGTTTTAAATTTGCTCTTGGTGGTAGTTACCCAGGTCTGTACATGAGTAAAATGTTATCAAGGTGTATAATCCTAAAATCTGTGAGTTCTGTACACTTGACTATATGAATATTTGACTAATTAAAAAATGAAGAGACGAGACAACTAACTGCAGTTAGTCTCCTTTCTCAAGATCCTGCTCTGCTTTGTTTGTATTTTTTATTTTTTGCTCTGCTTTGTTTAGTTTCCTTCATCTCTTGTTCTCTCATATGTTTTTCCTTCCTGTTTTTACATAGAAGGTGATTGGAGATTGAAGAATCATCTGAGTTCATGAGAGGACAAATGGGCTTCGAACCTTATTGAATTTGGTGCGAATCCAAACCAAACTCAGAATTTCCTTAAGGATGCAAGTAGAAAAGGACAAAATAAGATTAGCTAATATTTGTTAATCACTTTATAGTTTAAGAAACTTTTCCATGTTTATTGTCTCATTTGATCATGAAATAACACTAGAAAATATTAATATGCATTCATGCTCCCATTCTACAGATTTAAAAAATCTCAGCTTGGAAAGTTAAAATGACAAAGTCTGCACAGTCAGTAAGTGGTAGAGCGCTTACTGAAACCTAGATTTAATGACTCTGATTCAGGAGATCCATGAACTTGGATAGGAAAACCAATTTATATCTTTATGTTATAATTCCTAACTAAGCATTTCTGTCCATTTTAAATGTATGCAACAAATTTCGGTAGCATTCATAGTTCCTGTAACTATCACTTTCAGTCAGCTTGGGTTGCCAAAACAGATTACCATAGACACGATGAAAGTTAAGAATCTCTGCCTCAGACCTGTGCTTTTTCTACTATGTGATCATTTCACACTGTTTAGGAATAACAGGAACACATTTAGGAAAACTTTGCTTGAAAGGAAAGTAAAAATTCATGATCTGTATCATTCGGTTTCTCCAACTATTGCCTAAGAACTGGGTGAGATGTTTACAAAAACCTTTTTCTTCTAGGTCTCTGCAATGCTAGGATCCACCCAAGCCAAGCATAGCCCATGTTACAACCTCCCTCCATGGTAGTTGAAGGTGCAGCCAACACAATTTTATGTGTCTAATGTTAGTCAAAATAGCTCAATAAAAAGTGGTATACTCTGTCTGATTAGGCAAAACTCTTTTGTAAGCTAAATGATATTAGTCCTGACTGCCTAGAAATAGCAAAGGATAGTTTTTTTATCAGCCTAGGATTGAGGACACTGTGCACAAAGGATCTTGACATCTGTACTGATGGTTGTGTTACCATCAGCAGATCAGGGTTTGATCAATACTTTGCAGAATCATGTGATTTATACAAAGAAGTTTGCCATCACTACCATCTCCCAAGTATTAATGCAAAAAAGATAATAATAATTCTCGATCTTTATAATAGGAAATACAAAGCACAATTTTTAAATGAATCAAATGCTATTGCCCCAGTTATATATGTGATAGAATGAAAATAAAAGTGGCTAGTCTGTAGAAAAATGTCTTAAAATATTTAAAAATAAAGGTGATCGAACCAGTAGCAGGTGCCCAAATGCCTAATTCCACATCTCTTTCTTTTTGCTTTATCGAACAAAAAAGGGTTACAAGTACTGGGCACTTTTAAATGATTAAAATACATTTACAGTGAAATACTGTCTTAAAAATAAAAATAAAACCAAAAGTAATATTGTCAAATCTATAACTTAATTATTCCCTCATTTTTCAGGATAGTGAATTGTGATGGTTAAGTGTGGAGTTTGGAGGTTTATTAAGCCCTAGTTCAATCACTCCCTAGCCCTGTGATTCTGAACAAGTTTCTAAACCTTTCTGGGTCTAAGTTTTCTCACAGTAAATTATAGCTTTAATACCTCTCTTAAAACACTGCACACAGTAAGTATTTGACAGTGTTAACCATTGTAAACCATGTAAATCTCTGGAAACAAATAAAAATTATGTTTAATTTTTGTCTTACATATAAATAGAATTTTTTATAGGGTCTTTTATATTTTTGCCATAGTTCATCCTTCAAAATAGAAGGCCAGATGGCTAACATTAGACTCTTAGTACACTGAATAAAATATTTAATTCCCAGAAGGGAGGACATTTACAAAAATCTGAAAACTTCATCATTTCCCACTATTCAAAACAAATTTTAGGAGTGATAAATTACCAAAAGTATATGATCCATTCTGCCTATCGATAAGAAATCACTTAGCTGTCCTGGATATTATAAGTATAATCATCTTGCCCTTTGAATTATTTTTCTATGGCCACAAACAGACCAGTCACAAATCCTGAGCAGCATACAACAATTAGCATTAATTGCTCACACATCTAGGGCCGGCAGCTAAGCAAGCATCCCTGTGATCCAGGCAGGGTTCACTCGCGTGTCTGGTGTTGGCTAGCTAATGGCTGATCTAATAGCTGTGGCAAGGGTGACTGATGACTCAGCTCAACTCCACATGGATCTTATCATCCCAGTTAGCGCAGACATGATGTCGTCATGGTGACAGCAGAGAACAAAGGCCCAAGCACAAATGTGCTAACACCTTTCCAAGTCTCTGCTTGGTCTTATCTTCTAAATCCTGCCAGCCGAAGGCCTTAATCAAGAAGCAAGGATATATACTTCACCTCCACATGCAAAGTCACACGGCAAAGGACCGGGGCCTAAGGGAGGGTGAAGATCGGAGACCACTAATGCTGCCAGGCTGCCACATCCAAGCACAGGTAGTGGATCATCGCCACAGAGTCTACCAAGCTAATAGAATTCACATCTTAGGCCAGTAACTTTTATGCATCATAATACATTAATGTATACATGCTTTGCTCTTTGAATGCCATCTTATACCACCATCTCCCTTTTCTAAACTTAACAATTTATCAGACAATTTGTCTCATCTGAATTACTGTTTCCATTCCTTCTTTTTTTCCCCCCTGGAATAAATGTAAGCTCTATTACCAATCTAATAATATAACATATACATTTTTCTCTTTGTTATAGTTGTGCCACTGTTGACTGCCACTGAAATGTTTAAATTTTGCACAAGTCAAATTGAAGTGTATGTAAAACCCAAATTTATGATGAGTACCTAAGGGCAAATATATCTTCTGTAAGTTTTTACTGTTATGAAAAAGAGCTGTGATTGATGGTATATACTAGTCTTTCCTGGTCATGATTGTCGCTTATATTTATATTCTTCTATAAATACTTCACATCTGCCTAGAAACTGATCCACAGCTGACTTTTGTAACATCGCCATGTTTCTTGTGCATGATGACATAGCTAGCAAAACTTTCACTCAAAAATTCATGAATGATAAACATCCTTGTCCTCATGGCATATTCCAGCCAGTGGTTTTTACTATTTCCCTCTACATGGGTTTGCAAAAGTCAAAAATTTCACCATTCTCTAAATCTTACATCATGTTCTATCATATTTGGCATCTATGACATTCCTAGTGACTTAACAATGATGATAGCCACAATAAAATCCTGAAGGAGGCAATTGATAACTTCTTTGAACTTCTTTCTGAATGTTGAAATATGAAGGTGGTTTTGGAATTGTTGATTTCCCCTCAAATTCATCTTTTCCCCTCTTTTATCCTTGTAACATTAGAGACCATTTAGATCTTTTATTCTCAGTTCTTGGTACATCATTAATCTATCTCACTAAAAATATGTCCTATCTCACTAAAAATATGTCTGCCTCTGAGAAACCTCTTGCAGAGGAAGAATGTCAACAGTAAAAGTCAAGTTTTCCAGAAATATCAAATGTATATGTCCACATTATAGGCCTGTTACAAAAACTCAGAGTATCATACACTTGGTTAGAGTTTAAAATGCTACGAGCAATGACAGGAAATAAGATATGATATTTGACAGCCTTTGTTCTATTTTTCTTCTCCATCTCTTCACTTTGCTTTCATTAATGTCTGCAATGAATACTTAATACTTTATATATTAATCAGAAGGAAATACGTCTGCTTTGTTTGTACTGACTCTCTTCCTTGCTAAATCTTTTTCTTTCGTTTCCTCATATGAGTCACAGTTCTTCCATTCTTTTACAGTACATGTAAATCCTAAAATTATTTGTTTCCTATGGTTCTTGAAAGAACTCTTGTCTGCCTTTTTTCTTTTCTTTTCTTTAGGCTGCCATGGAAAGCAGCCTTACTGATTTACAGAGAGTTAGGTCTTATCCTTTCTGTTTTCAATTCAACCGAAAGCTTCACTGGCTGGAAGGAGAATAACAAAAAACTGTTTTATTTCTGTCTAATTAGTATGTGTGCTTTTATTTCATTTCCCTCATATTTACTTCTATTGTAAAATAGTCTGCTTGCTGTAACAAATTTTTCTATAAACGGTGGGTTTGAAAGACAACCAGCAGCAGTTACAGGCTGATATAGGAACCTCTTTTGCCTTAAAATAAAAGACTTCAGAAACCCAAAACAAAAGGCTAGGTGGATAACGTTCAGAGTGGAGCTGATGGGTCATGAATGTTATCAGCTATCAGGTTTTAGGACCAAGTAAGGCTTCGTGGAAGTGAGAAATAGATTTAAGGGCCTAGATCTGATAGATAGAGTGCCTGATGAACTATGGAATGAGGTTCATGACATTGTACAGGAGACAGGGATCAAGACCATTCCCATGGAAAAGAAATGCAAAAAAGCAAAATGGCTGTCAGGGGAGGCCTTACAAATAGCTGTGAAAAGAAGAGAAGTGAAAAGCAAAGGAGAAAAGGAAAGATATAAACATCTGAATGCAGAGTTCCAAAGAATAGCAAGAAGAGATAAGAAAGCCTTCTTCAGCGATCAATGCAAAGAAATAGAGGAAAACAACAGAATGGGAAAGACTAGAAACCTCTTCAAGAAAATCAGAGATACCAAAGGAACATTTCATGCAAAGATGGGCTCGATAAAAGACAGAAATGGTATGGACCTAACAGAAGCAGAAGATTTTAAGAAGAAGTGGCAAGAATACACAGAAGAACTGTACAAAAAAGATCTTCACGACCCAGATAATCACAATGGTGTGATCACTGACCTAGAGCCAGACATCCTGGAATGTGAAGTCAAGTGGGCCTTAGAAAGCATCACTACGAACAAAGTTAGTGGAGGTGATGGAATTCCAGTTGAGCTATTCCAAATCCTGAAAGATGATGCTGTGAAAGTGCTGCACTCAATATGCCAGCAAATTTGGAAAACTCAGCAGTGGCCATAGGACTGGAAAAGGTCAGTTTTCATTCCAATCCCAAAGAAAGGCAATGCCAAAGAATGTTCAAACTACCGCACAATTGCACTCATCTCACATGCTAGTAAAGTAATGCTCAAAATTCTCCAAGCCAGGCTTCAGCAATATGTGAACCGTGAACTTCCTGATGCTCAAGCTGGTTTTAGAAAAGGCAGAGGAACCAGAGATCAAATTGCCAACATCCGCTGGATCATGGAAAAAGCAAGAGAGTTCCAGAAAAACATCTATTTCTGCTTTATTGACTATGCCAAAGCCTTTGACTGTGTGGGTCACAAGAAACTGTGGAAAATTCTGAAAGAGATGGGAATACCAGACCACCTGATCTGCCTCTTGAGAAATTTGTATGCAGGTCAGGAAGCAACAGTTAGAACTGAACATGGAACAACAGACTGGTTCCAAATAGGAAAAGGAGTTCGTCAAGGCTTTATATTGTCACCCTGTTTATTTAACTTATATGCAGAGTACATCATGAGAAACGCTGGACTGGAAGAAACACAAGCTGGAATCAAGATTGCCCGGGAGAAATATCAATAACCTCAGATATGCAGATGACACCACCCTCATGGCAGAAAGTGAAGAGGAACTAAAAAGCCTCTTGATGAAAGTGAAAGTGGAGAGTGAAAAAGTTGGCTTAAAGCTCAACATTCAGAAAACGAAGATCATGGCATCCGGTCCCACCGCTTCATGGGAAATAGATGGGGAAACAGTGGAAACAGTGGCAGACTTTATTTTTCTGGACTCCAAAATCACTGCAGATGGTGACTGCAGCCATGAAATTAAAAGACGCTTACTCCTTGGAAGGAAAGTTATGACCAACCTAGATAGCATATTCAAAAGCAGAGACATTACTTTGCCAACAAAGGTCCATCTAGTCAAGGCTATGGTTTTTCCTATGGTCATGTATGGATGTGAGAGTTGGACTGTGAAGAAAGCTGAGCGCCAAAGAATTGATGCTTTTGAACTGTGGTGTTGGAGAAGACTCTTGAGAGTCCCTTGGACTGCAAGGAGATCCAACCAGTCCATTCTGAAGGAGATCAGCCCTGGGATTTCTTTGGAAGGAATGATGCTCAAGCTGAAACTCCAGTACTTTGGCCACCTAATGCAAAGAGTTGACTCATTGGAAAAGACTCTGATGCTGGGAGGGATTGGGGGCAGGAGGAGAAGGGGACGACAGAGGATGAGATGGCTGGATGGCATCACTGACTCGATGGACGTGAGTCTGAGTGAATTCCAGGAGTTGGTGATGGACAGGGAGGCCTGGTGTGCTTCGATTCATGGGGTCACAAAGAGTGGGACACGACTGAGCGACTGATCTGATCTGATCTGATCTGAAGGCTTTGTGTGCAGCGGTTCATGGGGTTGCAAAGAGTTGGACATGACTGAGTAACTGAACTGAACTGAACTGAAGTAAGTTAACTCTGAGCACTGATTCTCCTAATAAATAACTAAGGAGTATATGGAATTTGAAAATAACTTATGACATTTGTGCTTGATTGTGTGGTAACATAAGCATTGTCTGTCAAAATTTCGATTGGAATATAAACTAGTGTAAACTTTCTTTTCAAATTTCTAACTATTCCTGTGGTATTTATTATTTGGCCCTGTAGCCAGCCTTGATAGTTTCATATTTGTCTGTCCAGCCTTATTCTTTTTTAAAACAATAAATAAGCTATACCTTTTTCTTAAAATAAAAATGTATATTTGCTGTAGCTATAGGAGAAGGAAATGGCTGCTGCTGCTGCTGTTAAGTCGCTTCAGTCATGTCCACCCACTCCAATACTCTTGCCTGGAAAATCTCATGGACGGAGGAGCCTGGTGGGCCGCAGTCCATGGGGTCTTTAAGAGTCAGACACGACTGAGCGACTTCACTTTCACTTTTCCCTTTCATGCATTGGAGAAGGAAATGGCAACCCACTCCAGTGTTCTTGCCTGGAGAATCCCAGGGACGGGAGCCTGGTGGGCTGCCGTCTATGGGGTCGCATAGAGTTGGACATGACTGAAGCGACTTAGCAGATACTCAAAATAAAAGACTAAAATAAACTTGGGGTATTTAGAATAGGAAATTAAAATTAGCATAATTCTAACAACCAGAGTGAATTACAATACTATTTTAGTTATCTCCTTTTAAACTCTTTACAACTCTATGATCCACGAACATCTTAAACTCAACGTAACCAAAATGAAACTTACCCTATATTGAGTGCCTATTAAATGTCAGGCATAAACAAAATTAAGTCCATGTCCTACTGATTCTTACAGTCTAATGGCAGCACAATAAGCAAATAGATTAAAAAATCTATTTATGTCATATTTCCTTCCAAAGAGGAAGTGTCTTCCTCTTCTTCATTTTGAAAGACACTTAAGAACCTTTCCTTTTGCTCATCCTTCTCGTCCAATTATCTGCCCAACTCAAATCACCTAGCCCCTCTATTTTTATTCAAATCTCACTGGCTTTTGTCTAAACTGTTACAATGATTTCCTAAATATGCTTCATATCTCCAAAATGTGCTTCCAAAACGACAAATGTGTCTTATCACTCTACTTCTCTATATCAAGTTTTTGGGTTTTTTTGCTTTTTGCTTAAAAGATACTGCAACTCTAGCACAACTTTAATCTTTGATTATAAGATACAAATACAACAGAAGTAATATCTCTGCTATAGTTTTTAGTAGTCAAAAAAAATTTAAAAGAGGGAGAGAGGACAAATGCTTAGGGATACAAAGGTTTGGGGACGGGCTGGGATTTTTTTTTTTTCTTTGTAATCTTATTTCTTTCTGATATTATTGGGCTATAGTATTCTTCTCATGTGTAAATTGAGAAAATGTAAAATTAGAGATAAATAATGAGAAAAATAATTTAAAAATGTATACTGCAGAATAAATAAGGAGAAAATATAACAATATATCAACCAAAAAGTAAGACATAAGACTCAGGACTTAATATACCAAGATAGAAAATGTATAGGTAAAAATATAGTAGAGGTTTAGACTAAGAAAATAATCTATGCTATGAAGAAATAGATGGGATAATCATAACTTTTGTAAAATGAAGGTTTAAAATCATATATAGTAAACACCCCTAAGTGGAATAATGATCTACATATTCTCACTTCAACAGTAACAAAACTTTGCAAACCGAAAGAAAAGGAATGTGGGGCTGACTTACCCAACACAGAGGAGGGCGTAATAGACTGGAGTCAAACAAACATGGGTTCAAATCTTGACTCTGACCCTTACTAGCTTTGAGTCTGCATGAATTAAGTACACTGAGTGCCAACACCATCATATAGAAAACGAGAACAGTAATGCTTACATGTCTGGACATGCTACATGGCATATATTTGGTACAACTGCCTGGCACTTTTCTCCACAAATTGTACGTACTGTTAGGATTACTAGAATCATCGAAAACTCTACAACCAAGGCAAAGTAATCTCATATCCAAACCAAAGCAATCATGTGGTTTGGCCTAAATTATAGTTTATGACTGAAGAAAGAGATGTTATCAGAGAATTCTAGGTAGAAATTACTATGTTATGAGTACTTTACATTAATTATTAAAGTCCTCACATAGTATATGCTATTTAGAGAGGAAACGTAATCGTCAGCATTCATCCTGTTAAATGCTACCACTTTCCCTCTTTTCATTGTTTGTGGAAGTAGTGCCGGGAGAAAAGCATCAAGTTTCTAATTCCTTGGAGAATAGGACAGACATTGGTATTTGAAAGCTCCTTGTGGAAGTGCTGAAAGCACAGGCTTCAGTGATTCATGCATGGTGTAGTAGTTTTGGTCACTTAGAGGTGTTTTGCAACCTGCGTTTTGGCAGAACTATAACTTCCAACTTCATTCAAAAGGTCCAAAGAAAAAAATCTATTCTAGTCTATTTTAAAATGAGAGAGAGAGAGAGGAGAAAACATCTTTCTCTGTAAACACTGAGTGAACAGATCAGTGTTTGTGGGGAACCCAACTAAATCATGGCTGATCCAGAAAGTTTGTCAGAACACCAGGTATTTAGTTTCCAAAACATGTTGTACTTGGCTTTTACACCTTTAGTAAATATGACTGAGCAGCCAACAGGCAATCCAGAAGGACAACATGTGCACAGAATCATCAGGTTTTTTTTTCAAACTGGCTGGAAAAAGAGAGGGTTGACTTGATGGGTTCTTTTAGGATGTTAATTCCCCAAGAGTCTCTTAGCCTTTCCTTGCATAGCAAGTGAATTCAATGCCTGGAAACATAACCCAGTACTACTCTTTATGACCAGCTTGCAGCTCTAGTCCATGGGGGACTGTGCTGGCCAAGACCAGCAATGTCGTTTTACCTTCCAGTGGCTTTAACTACTTACTCCAGAAAGAAAACTGGGGGAAAGCTTGGAAAAAAAGAACGGGCTAACTTAAGACTCCATTTCTCTAAATTTTAACATTTATAAAGTTACTTGGAGCATAGGAATACATGGTAAACTGCAAAAACGGAATCCTAGGAAATATGTATTGCCTTTTGTTTAATTTTCCTCTTTTCTTTTACTGTGGGTATCCAGATAAATATTAGAAAGTGTATTGAGATCTTTAGTAGCATTTTGCTGTTAGAATTCAATAAATAATTGTTCTTAATGATCATATACCAAGTCATTGATAAAAATGCTAATCAAAATAATATTTTATACATAATACTACATCTCACAATGAGTATCCCTCTAACAATGATGTATATTCATTAATCAGTTCTTTTTTTGTACATTTGTTCTGCTATGAATCTATCAAAATCTCCATGATTTCAAGTCTTATTTTTCAAAATTGTTCAGTTGTCAAGTGGGACATTATGAAATATTTGATGGGCAGAGGACATCACAAAGATTAGTCACACCAAACTCTTTGAACTTTGAAAATCCTATTCCAGAAAATGTGACCATTCTTACCAGTCATCACTGAGTTCTTTTGTAATGCATATTCTACATGCCCCAGAGCTGTTTATTCCAATAGGTCAAAATAGTTAAGATATTTTATATAACAAATTTGAGTGCAAATATAGCCATATGTGTTAAATGCAAGTAACAGAAGAACATGTGGTAACTAACCATTACTAACACATCTATAGGCATTAAAAATATCTTTTGGGCCTGGTGGCTTGAGAGCATACTTTGTCTTTGGTTAGGAGATACCTCCAAAATGTTAACATGCAAAAAAGAAAAGTCTGACTTAAAATCAAGACAATATTCTTTCTCACAATCTTGTCCATCAAAGCAGCTCGTGGAATATACTTTTCTCCTGTTATAAAATAGCCAAGTCACACACATACATCCCTAGTTTCTCAGTGGTCCTCTGAATTCCAAGATTTGCTGCTGCTCTCCTTTGAAAGTTATTTTTGTACCTTGTGGCTGAATTTATTCTAGCCTTTAGGTAGACTCCTTTAGAGCTGCTAAGGACCCTCTTAGAATCATTTTGGGTTTAATGGGCTTATTTCCCCATTCATATTCATCTCATCATTTTCCATCTAAATATGATTCTTTCGATGAAAAGAGAAGCAAAAGAGAATGTGGAATTCAGCTTTTTGTATCTCCAAAATTACACCACTGTCCTTGGGCACCAGGCCTATTTTTCCTTTGCTTTTATGGCTTCATAAATAATCTAAAGCAAGTTTTCTCTTCTGCTATTAGCATTTTTTTACAATAGACTTCCTGATATAATTCTGATAAGACTATGCCATCCACTTGCACTTACCCTTAAAAGAGAAACTATATGCAAAAAGCTTTGGATGATTCTTGGCACCTCATGTAGTATGGTAGTAATCATCATTGTCCCTATTGTCGTCATGACTGTCATTATTAACTGCTCTTATTTCTCTTTTCAGAACTGGCTCCTTTAAAATTTGAAATATTTGTGCAAATTGAATGCTTTTGAAAAATAGTATCAACCTCTAATAACTGAAAAAACTCCTGACTCCAACCATCATCACTAATTCATCACTGGAAATTGCTTGTCCGTGTTCGCATAAGAAAACCAGGTTCCTAATAAAGTCTTTGAAAGAGAAATACTATATTTTCAGCAAACAGGAGGAACAAATTAAAAATTGGCTCCCATTCCTTAAGCTTTAAGTGAGGGCACCCTGTTGCTTTCAAAAGATTTTTATGTTAGATATTTAGAAGGGAAAGTTGATCTCACAGGTGTGCACACTGGTCTACTCAAGCTTTGACGGAAGGAGTGGGGAAAGGGGAGGGAAGTCCTAAAACATGATCAGGCTTCAGTGCCTAGTCACTGGAATCCCAGTCAATAAACACAAACTCAAAGTTAAAATGTAATGATGAGAAGATTGTACCCCCTCACCCCAAATTATCCATCTCTTTTTATCCTTAGTTTTCTTTCCTGGTCTCTATCTGTGATGCTGCTCTGCAGATCATAAATATGAATTTTATCACTATTAGTTTGTAATTTTTGCCATGCTTATAAATTTCTAAATTGTATGCTTTAATAATGATGATAATATCAATAATAATAAAGTGAAAGTCGCTCAGTTGTGTCCGACTCTCTGCGACTCTATGGACTATACAGTCCATGAAATTCTCCAGGGCAGAATACTGGAGTGGGTAGCCTTTCCCTTCTCCAGGGGATCTTTCCAACCCAGGGACTGAACCCAGGTCTCCCACATTGCAGGCAGATTCTTTACCAGCTGAGCCACAAGGGAAGCCCAGGAATACTGGAGTGGGTTGCCTTTCCCTTCTCCAGGGGGTCTTCCTGACCCAGGAATCGAACCAAGGTCTCCTGCACTGCAGGCAGATTCTTTACCAATCGAGCTATCAGGAAGCCCATTAATAACAATAGTGATTACACATATATTCAGCTTAAGATAATTTTCTGTATGAAGCCCTTTCTAACTGTTTCAGGTAAAGCCAACCACTTCCTCCTTTGTACCCTCACTGTAATTGTGCACATGTCCATCCTGGCTACACAACACTTCACTGTGTTTATTTATATGCCCACCTCCTACTACCAGATGTTAGCTCCTGGTAATAGCAACTGTACCTGGGGATACACTATGAATCTCAACAAGTATTTGTACAATGATTTTCTGAATAAAGAAATGATTTACTCAATAGTTTATTACTTCTGTATCTTTTGCTATATCAGTTTAGTTCAGTTCAATTCAGTTGCTCAGTCATGTCTGACTCTTTGCAACCCCACAGATTGCAGCACGTCAGGCCTCCCTGTCCATCACCAATTCCCAGAGTCCACCCAAACCCATGTCCATCGAGTTGGTGATGCCATCCAACCATCTTATCCTCTGTCATCCCCTTCTCCTCCTGCCTTCCATCTTGCCCAGCATCAGGGTCTTTTCAAATGAGTCAGCTCTTTGCATCAGGTGGCCAAAGTATTGGAGTTTTACTTCAACATCAGTCCTTCCAGTGAACACCCAGGGCTGACCTTCTTAAGGATGGACTGGTTGCATCTCCTTGGAGTCCAAGGGACCCTCAAGAATCTTCTCCAACACCACAGTTCAAAAGCATCAATTCTTCGGTGCTATATCAACTTGATACCAAATTTTTGATATAAGAAATTAGTATTTTACTCTATAGAATGACTACTTTACTAATTAGAATAAGATTGGTAAAGCAGTTAAATCCTCCCTTCACCATGACTTTCTATTCCATCATTATAATAACACTTAGGTCAATGCTGGTATTGCCAAGGAAATATATATATTTAACTTTAGTAGCCAAACCATTTTCCAAAATATTTGCATCATGCAACTGAGCACGCACGCACCCTTCCCACTAATGGTGTATGATACTCGAGTAGCTCCACAGACATTCCAACACTAATAATGTCAGCCATTTCTATCATAGCCATTTGAGTGGAGGTGTTTCACATTGTGATTTCAACTTGCATTTCCCTCATGATGAAGGATGTGGAACGCTTTTCAAATGCTTATTAGTGATTTGAATATGTAGTTCCATGGCAGAGAATAACACATTTTTGAAAGATGTTTAAGATAACAAACCTGAATTGAAGCTTCATACTGACTTAGGTCCTTATCCTAACCCTCCCCACACTATTCAACAGCAAATACTAACTTTAATGTAGTTATCTGTGTCCAAGGATGAGAAAGGAGCAAATATAGAAACGTACATATGCATACACTCACACACCCTTAGAGGAAAAGGACTTGAAACCCTTATATGAAAAATAAAGCATCCATATTATAATTCTCATAATCTCTGAGAGATTGAAATGTAGTCCTTGGAAAAAAAAGAAAAGGGATCCCAAATATATCATACAAAAAGTTAAAGAAAAGATAGAACATCTGGAGAAGACCAACAAATAGTTAAAGCAACAGGAACGAAATTGAAGGAAAAATGAAAACCTTAACAGATGACTGCTATGCTAAAACAATAAAAGGTAAACAAGAGATAGGAAAGTTTCATAAACTTATATAAAAATAAAATGGAAAAGAACAAGATATAAAAGTGATTCAAAAAAGATGAAAGGTAGAAAAAAGAATACCAATGTATACATTGTTGTTCTTAGAAAAAAGAACAGGACAAATGTAAGAAAAATGTATTTTGACAATAGACTGAAACCTGCCCATTGAAAAGTCAGGAAAAATAAAAATAAATAAGAATGACCCCAAGGTCCCTAGTTGGTATGATTTCTTCTTTCTGTCCTGCAGAGTTTTCTCACATATGATATATATATGGTTGTTGGCTCTAGTTGCCGCTGCTAAGTCGCTTCAGTTGTGTCTGACTCTGTGCGACCCCATAGACAGCAGCCCACTAGGCTCCCCCGTCCCTGGGATTCTCCAGGCAAGAACACTGGAGTGGGTTGCCATTTCCTTCTCCAATGCATGAAAGTCAAAATGAAAGTGAAGTCGCTCAGTCGTGTCCAACTCTTAGTGACTCCATGGACTGCAGCCCACCAGGGTCCTCCGTCCATGGGATTTTCCAGGCAAGAGTACTGGAGTGGGGTGCCATTGCCTAATTAGTGATAGTAATAGAAATATTTAAGTCTATTTCATCTTCTCAGAAGTGCAAGTCTGTTGGCTGTATTTTGATCAGTTTCTGAAACGATTTTTATGCCCAGCATGTTTCTCTTCCTGAAGGAACACAAGGATGTTCACTCTGAGTCATCATCTGATTGGCCTCCCTTTTCCATATGCTTCTACCAAAAGGCAAACTCATCAGGTGTTTTTGATAGGGGACATTTTCATAGGTAAACCTGCTCATATCGCCTTTGGCCTACTTACTCTTTTAATGGAAATCACATTATTACAGCCCTGAAAAGCACTTTGAAATTTCAGAGTAAGTCATTTTCGTGAAGAGGAAGAAATATATAAATTAGACAGTAGAAAAAAAGTTACTCATTCATAAGACCATTTTCAACAATTTTTTCTAAAGCCTAAAAAAAACAGGACTGTTCTATTGGTATGCACAAAATTCTATGTCAAGGGAAAATGTAAAGCAAAACCTCCATGACACCAGCAAAAGTCATTTAGACAAAAGAGAGAAATTTTAGGGATGGCAGGGTGGAGAGAGGGTGCCCTGAATCAGACATCCCCACTTTGCTTCTCCTCCTCCATCCTCTACTTTGCTCGGTGGCTTGCGTATTGGGCCAAGCAAAGTGGGTCATCAATGCGTCCCTTGCTCCCTGGTGTTCCACTGGTTTTGATTCCACAGGAATCCTGACAGCAAGTGGAAGGAGGGCAGTGAAAAGGACATCAGGGAAGGGATTTCTTGATACTCTTGTGGGGTCACCTTAGGTTGCTAGGTGTTATGTTCCTCAAGAGAAGGTCACCCTTCCTCCGAGGATGGCCTCCCTGAAGTGTCCGCTCAGGACACCTCTCCTCTCTTCAGAGCCAGGGATGGTTACAACTCCATTGTCATTAATCCCGGGGAGGGCAGTAGCTCCACTAGGAGCAGTTTATAGAGTTTCAATCACCCCCTGACGGAACATGTGCTTAAAGTGGTCTTCATTCTACACATATGTCTGAACACTTTTGCTGTTTTATAGACAGAATTTTAAGGTTATATCCTCCTCCATATTCCTCTTGACGGTGCTGCTTAATAGCTCAAGACTCTTTTTCAGTGGGAGATTTTGTGTTTGTGTCCACACATGGCCCTATTTCTTCTGTAATCCCTTCCCCTGCCCCTAGCTTTCTTACCCTATAGGAAGTTGTTTCTTCTATCTTATTTCCATTATTCCTTTTTCATTAATTTTTAAGACATATGCAAAAACCTTGGAACACTAATTCCACCAGCCCAAGGTAATCTTCCATCTTATTGTTACTTATGTTTCTATTCTTAAATTCCTGTTTTAAAGAAATCATTATTGTTTTATACATTTAACATTTTTTAGGAGTTTCCCACATCTACAATGTTTTTATCTTTCCTTCTTGGATTTGAGTCCTTTTTTGAGTTAAAGTTCTTTTTTCTTGAAATACATCTCCTGGAAGGTTTTGTTGTGAAAAGTCCATTAGTAATCTAATCTCCATTTTGATTTGTCTGAAATGGGCTATTTTGTTCTTTGGGGAAAATATTCCAAGTTAACACTCTATTGTGCTAGCATTTTGAAGATGTTCTTTTACTGTCTTCTATTTTCTATTGCTCTGGAGAAGTCAATCATCAGGACCTTTTGCCTTTACCGATAATGTTTCTTTTCTTTCCAAGTGCTTTCACAATCTGTAGCTTGGTTTGGGTATTGTGTAGTTTCACAATAATGGGTGTAGAGATATATTTTTTAATGTCTCCTTCTTGGGATTTGTTGGGATTCCTGAATCTTTAATGTTTCTCTTGAGTTTTAAAAACTTCTTAGACATTTATCTCTAACATTGGCTTCTGTCATTTTCTTTTTTTAAGAATTCAATTTGGTAGATTTTGATTTTTCTCATTCTTCCACCCTCCCTATGTTTAACTCATTTTCAAGTTTCCCCTCACTGTCTCTTTGATGCATATCCTGGATGATTTTCTCAGAATTATTTTCCAGTTTACTGTTCCTTGCTATAATTGTATTTAGTCTATTATTTAACCTCTCCATTAAACTTTCCCTTTCATTTCTGCAAGTCTTTTCTTCTAATTTGCTTTCATAGTCTCTTAGTTTCACTCATTTATTTATACATTTAAAGATAATCACTTTTATTTCTTACATGATACTTCCAAAATTTGAAGTCCTTTGAGCTTTAATTCCTGTACTTATTTCTGCTAATCTGCTGCGTTTGTTTTATTGTTTATAATTTGAGTATATGCTCCTAGTTTGGTGATCAATGTCTGTAGGAATCATGAGGGTTTAAGCTACAGAGACATTCCTCCAGAGAAGTTTTACATTTGTTTCTTCCAATGACTGTGGAACATTTATAATCATGTTAAATTAATTTAGTTTCCCTGGACTGCACAGGTAGTCTAAATTTAAAACTGCAAACTCATATAATGTCTGCTCTACAGCTATAGATTCTCAGGGGAGAATTTCTATTTTTCATTGTAAAGACAAATTGATTTGTTGTCTCCCTTTTAAAACCATAAATTTATATTGCCTACCTTATAGCATTCTTAGTTCTAATCCCTCCTTGCACAGGCCTAATGTCTTATTTCTGTCCTGTATGTAGCTGTTAAAATTCATGGCCATGTACTCCTGGAGCTGGTAAATACTTTTAAGGCTGCGTTGGCATTAGAAGAGATTTTTCAGGTCCATCTTTATTTTTTGTCCCTGAGAATTAAAAATATACTCTTATTTTTAGTGATGTGAAATTAACATAAAAATAAAAAATATTTTTCATTTGCCTATTGCTTAAGGAGAAGGCAATGGCACCCCACTCCAGTACTCCTGCCTGGAAAATCCCATGGACGGTGGAGCCTGGTGGGCTGCAGTCCATGGGGTCGCTAAGAGTCGGACACGACTGAACAACTTCACTTTCACTTTTCACTTTCATGCATTGGAGAAGGAAATGGCAACCCACTCCAGTGTTCTTGCCTGGAGAATCCCAGGGATGGCAGAGCCTGGTGGGCTGCTGTCTATGGGGTCACACAGAGTCGGACACGACTGAAGTGACTTAGCAGCAGCAGCATTGCTTAAGTTCTTTACTTGCTTTATTTTTATTCACTTTTCACACGTATGATCCATTTTCAACTTTTTCTAATGATTACTCATCTTTAAATAAAGCCAGCTTTTTGCTTTAGTGTCATGTGAGAATATAGGTACATCTCCATCCCTGGGAGGTGATTCTGTGAAGGTTGAGATGTTTCTCCAACAGAGAGAAGTGGTTCTGGCACAAAGAAGGTTCTCAAGATTATTTGAATAAACAGATGAACAACTCTACACCCTAGATTTATATTGAACACATTCTCACTGTATTTGTTTCTCTTCTAATCTTCATGCATATTTCTCTTCCTTCAGGATTCAGTTTAGTTCAGTCACTCAGTCGTGTGTGACTCTCTGTGACCCCATGGACTACAGCACACCAGGCTCCCCTGTCCATCACCAACTCCTGGAGCCTACTCAAATTCATGTCCGTCACGTCGGTGATGCAATCCAACCATCCCATGCTCTGACATCCCCCTCTCCTCCCACCTTCAATCTCTCAGCATCAGGATATTTTCTAATGAGTCGGTTCTTCACATCAGGTGGTCAAAGTACTGGAGTTTCAGCTTCCTTCAGGACTGGCCTTCAAAAATCCAGCCTTCTTCACAATAAAACCCCTCATATGCCAGATGGTTTCCTCTTTGTCCTACCACTTATCTAGGCTAAGAGGCTAGAGCAGAGGTAATTCCTGGCCATTCTATTTGAGCTAGCTATCTACAAGGAATAGTCTTATTTCCCTTAGACTTTGCCCACAGTCTAGAGCTCTTGTCTCTTTAATTAAAGGGATTATTGGCTGAACCTTTCAGGACTGTAACGCTGACTTCTAAGGAAATTTGTCTCCTGCTTGATGTCTGAAAAGTTTTGTCTGGGCACTCAGCGCCCTCGTGTTTTCATTGGTGTAGATTTCTCAGTATTTGGAAGGTTTGCTTTATAATTTGTGGTTTGAGGTTGTGGCTATTTCTCTGTTTTATTAAAAATGGAGAGCTTTTCCCTTCAATTTTTCACTAATTTATTGTTCACAATTGGGTTTGAGCAAGAGTGTGAGCTTTACCCATGGTGTCTTCCTCTGCTGGAGTTCAGGCCACCCACATCTATCCCCCTCTTTTTGTCACTGTCACCATCATCTTCTCACATCTAGAAAAAACCGCACCTTTAAAAATTTTCAATATCCATGTCAGACTTTTTCTCCACAACCACTCTTATCCCACGGCCTCTGGGGGTTATTAACTTTAAGTTGGGAACAAGAAAATCATCTGGTGCTTTACCCCCCATAATTTGTGTATCACCACATAATATTTCAGTGTTTGAGCTCTGAGACCAGTTATACAAAAATAAATCCATGATTATAGTAATGTCTAACAGGCAGCCTCGTTGCCTAGATATCTAAGTTAAATTCCTTTACACTATCAACCTATGAGCAATAGGATTTCAACAGATTTGAACAATGTATAATTGTACAAATTTCTTTTGTAACCAATAGAATGTACTTCAAGTTGGCAGGTCTCATTAGGCATGTTATCTGTATCAACAGAAATTTAACTCAGTCATAGGAATCAAACTCAAGTTTGATTCTTTTGAACTGTGGCGTTGGAGAAGGCTCTTGAGAGTCCCTTGGACTGCAAGTAGATCCAACCAGTCCATCCTAAAGGAAATCAATCCTGAATATTTATTAGAAGGACTGATGCTGAAGCTGAAACTCCAATACTTTGACCACCGGATGCGAAGAAGTGACTCATTGGAAAAGACCCTGATTCTGGGAAAGACTGAAGGCAGAAGGAGAGGGGATGACAGAGGATGAGATGGTTGGATGGCATCACCAACTCAATGGACATGAGTTTGAGTAGGCTCCGGGAGTTGGTGATGGACAGCGAAGCCTGGCGTGCTGCAGTCCATGGGATCACAAAGAATTGGACGTGACTGAACTGAACTGTTTCTACCTAAGTGAACCAAACAACCACGGGCTTAATCCTATTCCATAATAATGTGCTCTAAAATCCAATGTTTATATTCCCATCTACCTCATTAGATATAAAACCTCTAATAACAAATATAATAAAGTTCAAAACCAACTATTTCCCACCACATGTATTTCTTCCTCTGCCTTACATGTTAGACCAGAGTATAAGATACACAAACAACAAAAAAGAATATTTTATACCCAATCACCTTTCTAAAATTGTTTTTTCCTTTTACCTTATATCTGCAACCAGTCTAATACTGTCGTTAATTAAAAATCTAGAAGGTTATTTTTGGTTGCACTGGGTCTTTGTCGCTGTCACGGGTTTTTTCTAGTTGCAGCAAACAGGGGCTACTCTGCATTGAGGTGGTTTCTCCTGTTGCAGCACAGGCTCTACTCATGGGCTTCAGCAGCTGCAGCACATGGGCTCAGCAGTTGTCACATGCCAGCTCTAGAGCACAGGCATGGAAGTTGTAGCACAGGGACTTGGTTACTCCACGGCATCTGGAATCTTCCCAGACCAGGGATCGAACCCAGGTCCCCTGCATTAGCAGGCAGATTCTTACCCACTGTACCACCAGAGAAGTCTTAGAAAGTTTTACTTATTTTTAAGCTCAATCAATTTACATTGGGGAAGCAGAAAGAACCAAATCTCGCCAGAATGTTAACATACTTTCCAGGTGTAGAAGGGAACTCACGTAGGATCCAGACTCAAAACCTCAGAAATTTTTGATGACATTATCTATTATTTGAAATTGGATTTTCTTCCCTTTCCAGTAATCATCTGGACATTCTGTCACTTTTGTATACAGAATATACAATCAGTTCTGCTCTAATGCTTGTTTTGAAAAATGCAAATTTGTTTCAAAGCAATGATATATCAGGAAACAATTTTAGCACAACAGATTTTATGTTTATGTGTAATCTTGAACGAGGAAACATAGGTGAACACAGAAAACTGTACTTAAAGATGAGTAGAGCAGGAATACACGAAGCACACGTGTGCATGTATCTCCGTTCTTAACCATCACCAGCTACTTCAGTCCACTGGGTGTGCTATGAGCCACATCAAGGCATCTGGTATTTCTAATAACCATTTAGAAATGGGTATTTCATCCCATTTCTAATAACCCTCCTTCCACCACATCACAGCAATACACAACTGCAACCCCTGCAATGCCCACTTCTGTGTGCAAACTTCAGCTCTTCGTCAAGGTAAAGTGCCATGTTTAGCATGGTATTTATGTATTTCTTAACCATTTAACACGTGTAAAATTGTGCTACCAGTTTTATAAGGTTATTATTATTTCACTCTATTGTTGAGAAAAGTTTTGAGTGTTGTATCCTTAACCTTTGTAATTTTTTAAACATTTAACTTTAGAGATAATTGTAGATTCACTTGAGTTGCAAGAAATAATATTGATATATCCAGTGTATCCTTTACCCAATTCATTCCCCCAGTGAAAACATTGTGCAAAAGTATAACATCACAACCAAGAGATTGTTATTGAGACAGTCAAGATAGAGAATGATTTAACTACTGCAGGGATTTTCTCTGTTGCCTTTATTAATACTACTATTTCCCTCTTGGTCCCTCTTCTCATCTTTAACTTCTAGCTACTACTAATCTGTTCTCTACTTCTGTGGTTTTGTCACTTTAAGGATGTTATATAAATGGAATCTACCAAATATCACTTTCTGGGGATTGAGTTTTTCCACTTAGCGTAATTCCCTAGCAATTCATGTTGCATGTATCTGTAGTTTGTTCTTTTTTATTGCTGAAGAACCTTCCATGATACGGATGTACCGCAGTTTAACTATTCAGGTTTGAAGAGCATCTGGGTTGTTCCCAGTTTTGAGCTATTACAAATAAAAGTGCTATCAATATTCATATAAAGGTTTTTGTGTGAACCTAAGTCTTTATTTCTCTGGGCTAAATGCCCAGGAGTACAATTTCTAGGCTGTATGTAAGTTGCATGCCCGCTTTATTAA
Organism: Bos taurus; assembly: GCF_002263795.3. Lineage (NCBI taxonomy): Eukaryota > Metazoa > Chordata > Mammalia > Artiodactyla > Bovidae > Bos > Bos taurus. Next base: position 82,584,912 of record NC_037334.1, on the reverse strand, counting down.
GAAATTTTCCAACTGTTTCCCAGTTTCTCCACATTCATACCTGCTGCTGCTGCTGCTGCTGCTAAGTTGCTTCAGTCGTGTCCGACTCTGTGCGACCCCACAGATGGCAGCCCACCAGGCTCCCCCGTCCCTGGGATTCTCCAGGGAAGGACACTGGAGTGGGTTGCCATTTCCTTCTCCAATGCAGGAAAGTGAAAAGTGAAAGGGAAGTCGCTCAGTCGTGCCTGACTCTTAGCAACCCCACGGACTGCAGCCTACGAGGCTCCTCCATCCATGGGATTTTCCAGGCAAGAGTACTGGAGTGGGGTGCCATTGCCTTCTCCGACATTCATACCTAGTGAGTTACAAAGAGTTGGACAGGACTGAGCAACTTTCACTTTCACTTTTTTCCCACATTCTTGTTGGAGCATTGAATACTGCTATTAAATTGTTAATTACATTTTTAATTTTAGCCATTCTGACAGTTGTGGGATATCTTACTGTGATTTCAATTTGCATTTCTCTAAGGGCTAATGTTGTTGAATATCTCTTCATGTGTGTATTTACTATCTGTATACCCTCTTCCATGAAATGTTTCTTCATGTTTTTTGCTTATTTCCTAATTCAGTTGACTTGTTTACTTTTTGACTGTTAAAATTTTAATCTTCTTTATATATTCCCAATACTAGTCCTCTGTTGACTAAGTGGATGGCAATTTTTCCTCGTAGTCTGTAGCTCATCCTTCCATGTTCCTAACAGGGTCTTTCACAGATCAAAAGGTTTTTACTTTGATGAGGTTCAATTAATCAATTTTGCCTTTTGGGGCACAGGTTTGGTGCCAAAGCTCTATGGCTTCTGTGAAATGATTGTGCCTAGCATGTGGTTGTATGGCATGCACGTGTAACATTATAGCAGAATTGACTGTTCTTGAGAGAAATGGAATAAAGAACTATTAGGGTAGCAAACAACATTTTAAAACAAGCTGTCATCTGGAGAAGGAAATGGCAACCCACTCCAGTACTCTTGCCTAGAAAACCCCGTAGACGGAGGAGCCTGGTAGTCTACAATCCATGGGGTCACTCACGACTGAGCGACTAGACTTTCAAACTTTTCAAACTCTCAGGTACTGATTAAATGCTTTACATAAAAAGCAAAAATAAATAGATAAAACAAGCTGTCATTGGCTTAATGATATTATAAAATCTCTAATAAATTCTGAGGTTCCGTCTAAAACAATTTGGAAAAACTGACTTTAGGTCTCGTTTCACACTGCACTAAGTTCATGGGAGGTGTGGCAATTATCTGCTTAGTTTGACAGTATCCGTGAAGATGAGCTCAGGGGAACAGATCCTCACAACACTAAACTCAGAGATTCATTCTGTTCACAGCAGTGCCCTATATTTAGCCACTAGTTCCAATTATTAGTAGGAAAATATCTGTCAATGAGTTTAAGTATTAGCATCCTGTTAAAAGATCTCTTTATCTCACTGGTTTTCAATTAAGCAAAACCTCTATTACAACAAAAAGCTGAATGTTTTCCAGCTAGCCCCTCAGGAAAGATACCATTTTGGCTCTGAAAGCCATTATGAAAACTTGACCTTTTTACCTCTTCCTGACCAGGGCTTTCCCAGATGCAAATTTAATGGCTTAAACACTGAATGCTATCAGCCTCATAAAGCACGAAACCTCCTCTCTTCAAAGCAGCCCTCGTAATTTAACTGGCGAGGCTGCCACTGTGCAGCGGGCTCCAGCCGTGTGCCTGCCAGAGAAGCCGTTGGAGCAGACCTGCCCTTTCTTCAGCTTTCAAGGGTACTGAGAACTGACCTCGAGTTAGGTCTCTTCCACATCCAGGAAGGAGAGAGAAGAAAATAAATTATTACATAAAACAAAGACTATATTATTTGGTACATATGTTATGGTTTACCCCCATTTCATCCTCTGAACAAGGGATTGTCTGCCTTCAACTTTTCCAGGCTCTTAAAATCCCTCTTTATAGTCTGTGCAGTCAACTTAATGAGGACCATTCGAGGCGCATAAGTAAAATGATGTCATTTGGTCTCTCTCTTTTTCCTTCTGGGTCTCTAACTGCAGGGTTTGATCCACCCCGAGCGGGACACAATACGCACACAGTCTCAGAATTATTAAGGTGAACGCTCTGACCTGCTTCAGTGCACCAAACTAATGCCTGCTTCTCCTACCATCCGAGACTATTCTGGATTCACCCGGAATTTATTGAGCACCTGTGTGCCAGGCGTTATGCTAGACGCCTTTATTTCACATGCATCCGTTTTTCTCTCACGACAAACTGCAGCACCAGCTTACACAGCGCTGGGAGATTAGTAGTAGACTTGCCTCGTTATATTACACCCAGTGGAGTGCTGGAAGCAGGCTGTGCTGGCTTGTGAGAACTGACTGTTAAATTCTCAAGAATTTTGTGAGCACTTATTCAGTATAGCCATTATTTAAAAGTCATGTTATAGAGGCTTACAATTAAATAAATTATATTCAATGCAAAGGTAACAAATACTCAAAATGCACCACTTCCTAATTATTTGACTATATTTTATTAAATATCTATGCCCTTGAGGTTATAACTATTGATTCTGCATGGTAAAAATACTATAATAACGGTGTGATCCTGCATGTCTCTTCCCAATTCCACCTTCAGTGATGTCCCATTGGTGGCTTCAAACTGGCACTCATGGGAGTATTTATACCATGGAAATGAACAAATGCTACAAATCAGAGTTTTTGCCCTCTCAAGAGCTGGTTGCTGATACTTTACCAGCATACCAGTGACTACACTCTTCCATGGCTCATATGTGGTAACTGTGTTTGTGAACGACTTAGTACTGACTAAAAGTTTTGTGGATAACTGTGAACCGAAAGAAATTAACTACAGGACAAAAAACCTCTCTGTGTCTTGAACTCTGGTAGAAATAAGAAGCTTGTTTACATTACATGCATTCTTCTGTTGTTCTAGAAGGAAACATCGTCAACTTAGGGAAATGAGCCATGTGCCTTGTATGTATCCACATCTGTCTGAGCACCATGGGTAAGGCCTCAAAGACAGTGTCTGCCTGGGGGAAACGAAGAGCCCTGTGTGAGATCTGAGGAGAGAAAAACGTGATTCACGCGAGTGTGGACCATGGGCGATGACGTGGGCACAGCTGAGGTGTGTGCTGCCCTCTTGTTCTTTCCTCTTCCTCTGGTTTGCATGAGTCCCACAGGATGAAGCCTCTGAAAGACAGAGGACACCAGCAGGAAGGAACACGCAGTCTCACTAAGGTCACTATATGGTATTGACAGCATGAGGCAGCCCAACCTTGTGACCGTGGGCCCGTATGTCCGGAGTTAGGAGACAGAACTTCACTCCAACAGGATGTGGGACCAGCGCTTAGGGAACCCAGCAAAGTTGCAAAGCAGGAGAGCACACAGTAGCGGGACTAGTCTGTTTGGTCTATGTCTGGAGTCAGTTAGGATTCCACGGGACATGCTGTATCATGGACGATCAGATGGAGTTCAGAGAGCTCAACATTACTATACCAGACAGACAGGAGAAGACAAAAGGTGAGAAAGCGAGGCTACCATGAGGTACGAGAACAGAATCCCCAAGTGTGTACCAGAGAACATAGAAGACTCCACCCACTGGCCAGGAGTATTGCCTACATGACCACATATGGAAATAAGCTCAAGGGATTTCTTAGACTAATCGGGAGAAATTTAAGGAGGCTGAAACCCCACATTCTTTTAAATAACAGCTGAGTCAGGAAATTCTATCCTGTCCCTGTTATTCAAATCCATAATAGTTTACCTCTGGGTTGGATTGGTTGGACTGGGACTAATCTATTTTCTCAGCAGTGGTTCCAATGGCTTGTCTATATTCTAAGATGGGAAGCCTTAAAACCAGAATTAGTATAAATTCCAGGTGATTACCGTTACAGTCAATGAAGACTGCAGGAAGAAGTAATGCCTACTAACAACATGCATTCAGATAGCTTTCTAGTAAGAAGAACTTGCTATATTCTCTTTTGACATTTTCATCAGAGAGCATCTCATCAGATCAGTTCCATTCAGTTCAGTCACTCAGTTGTGTCTGACTCTTTGTGACCCCATGAACTGCAGCACGCCAGGCCTCTCTGTCCATCACCAACTCCCGGAGTTTACCCAAACTCATGTCCATCAAGTCAATGATGCCATCCAGCCATCCCATCCTCTGTTGTCCCCTTCTCCTCCTGCCCCCAATCCCTTCCAGCATCAGAGTCTTTTCCAATGAGTCAACTCTTCGCATGAGGTGGCCAAAGTACTGGAGTTTCAGCTTGAGCATCATTCCTTCCAAAGAAATCCCAGGGCTGATCTCCTTCAGAATGGACTGGTTGGATCTCCTTGCAGTCCAAGGGACTCTCAAGAGTCTTCTCCAACACCACAGTTCAAAAGGATCAATTTTTTGGCGCTCAGCTTTCTTCACAGTCCAACTCTCACAACCATACATGACCACAGGAAAAACCATAGCCTTGACTAGACGGACCTTTGTTGGCAAAGTAATGTCTCTGCTTTTGAATATTCTATCTAGGTTGGTCATAACTTTCCTTCCAAGGAGTAAGCGTCTTTTAATGGCTGCAGTCACCATCTGCAGTGATTTTGGAGCCCCCCAAAATAAAGTCTGACACTGTTTCCACTGTTTCCCCATCTATTTCCCATGAAGTGATGGGACCAGATACCATGATCTTCATTTTCTGAATGTTGAGCTTTAAGCCAACTTTTTCACTCTCCTCTGTCACCTTCATCAAGAGGCTTTTCAGTTCCTCTTCACTTTCTGCCATAAAGGTTGTGTCATCTGCATATCTGAGGTTATTGATATTTCTTCCAGCAATCTTGATTCTAGCTTGTGCTTCTTGCAGCCCAGTGCTTCTCATGATGTACTCTGCATATAATTTAAATAAGCAGGGTGATAATATACAGCCTTGACGTACTCCTTTTCCTATTTGGAACCTTTCTGTTGTTCTGTGTCCAGTTCTAACTGTTGCTTCCTGACCTGCATATAGGTTTCTCAAGAGGCAGGTCAGGTGGTCTGGTATTCCCATCTCTTTCAGAATTTTCCACAGTTTATTGTGATCCACACAGTCAAAGGCTTTGGCATAGTCAATTAATCAGAAATAGATGTTCTTCTGGAACTCTCTTGCTTTTTCCATGATCCAGCGGATGTTGGCAATTTGATCTCTGGTTCCTCTGCCTTTTCTAAAACCAGCTTGAACATCTGGAAGTTCATGGTTCATGTATTACTGGAGCATCTCATAGAGTTCATTAAAAAAAAAAATAAAACAAAACTGCACCAAACCAGGTCCTCTGGTTTTGAGGAATTATTTAGACTGCAAGGAGATACAACCAGTCCATTCTAAAGATACAACCAATCCCATCCCAGCCCTGGGATTTCTTTGGAAGGAATGATGCTAAAGCTGAAACTCCAGTACTTTGGCCACCTCATGCGAAGAGCTGACTCATTGGAAAAGACTCTGATGCTGGGAGGGATTGGGGGCAGGAGGAGAAGGGGACGACAGAGGATGAGATGGCTGGATGGCATCACTAACTCGATGGACGTGAGTCTGAGTGAACTCCGGGAGTTGGTGATGGACAGGGGGGCCTGGTGTGCTGCGATTCATGGGGTCGCAAAGAGTCGGACACAACTGAGCGACTGATCTGATCTGATCTGAGGAATAGACTTAGGTTTTAGTCAGTCCCAGCTGAATGACCCTTTTTGAGTTACAAAACCTTCATGTCCCTGTCTCACCATCAGCAATGGTAGAACTCTGACATGCTAGGATTCTAAGTGAGCCAGCTCAAAGGAAACCATGCTTATAAAGAAGTGTGTTTGCAGTTATTCAAGTGGCCAAATAGTCTACTGCTAGACAATCTTCATTGGTAGAAATCTGCACAGCAATCTTTGAAAAGCACCTGGCCTAGAGGACAGTGCTAAAGACTGTTTCATGGTTTAATGTCCAAGGCATCCTCTTCCTCCATTTGCCTCTTTGGAACACTGTGGGAAAGAGCATCACTACAGAAATCTCTAGCACATTTCTCCAAGTTATTTCCACAGGGGCATCCCATGCCTTTCAAACCCCAGTGATATTGTCTGAGAAATACACATCTCACTCACAGCTCTGGTCTGAGCTCTTTAAGTGTGTTTTCCCCAATTCATGATTTAGAATAAGTCCAGCATAGACCAAGCACTATTCACATCTTTTCAAGATTCTGTGTCCACCAAGCCTGTTTAAAAATAAGTAAATAGTTCCTAGGCAGGCTTCATTGTTTATTATTTTTAACATAAAAGAGAACTTAACATGGAAATAATTTTCAGATTAGTTAACATGCAACTGCTGATCCAGGATAAGAAAAGCTCCCGGGAAGGGATTGCCAGGAATGATGGCACTTTTCACACATCACTACAAAGTGGAACAAATGAGGAGTCTAGTGCTTTTCAAACCAAGAAAAGCAGCTTGGAACAAAAGCAAAAACCGAATGCAAGAAGCTGAGTGGTTATCCCTCTCCAACCAGGACATTGAGGGTGCCTCACAGGTTGAGCCACAGTGGGTCTCACCACTCGCCAGAAGGAATCCTACTATTGCATATAGAGATTCTCCACTGATAACTAAATGGGAGAAAGACGTTATAGTAGAGTGTATGCGAAAAGGGCATTCTTATCTTGAGAAAAGCATCAATCTGTAGGCTTTATATTGGTTTAAGTCTGGCTACACACCTGACTCAACTATGCCAAAAGACACGCTGCTTTGGGTATCATTGGGTTAATACTGTGTTGCTCATGGTCTTTCCATTTAACCCAGATGACATCTGCATCCACCAGTTGAGTGCTGAGAGGAAGTCAAGGTGTATGGCCCTTGATGGGAACACTGTTCACTGAGTCTCACACTTTTGACTGTGAATCACCAGTATTCACACTGAGTAACAGACAGGAGAACACTTGTCCAGGAGTCCAGGAACCTAAGTCCTAGATGTGTGCTTGCTACTATTAGGTCGTAGCTCCCTCATCAAGCCACCAAACCACTCAGCATTGGATTAGGCAATAATCATGATCCCCTCTTGTTCCACATTTTAGGATTCTTACAAGAGACTTTTAAGTCTCTCACTGGATGAGCATCAGAGCTCGGACATTTTGGAATGCAAATGTCCTGAGCACAACTGAAATTAGGGTGATTGCTCCAGGCCCTGTGTTAGAAATCTCTGAATTGTTAAAACCAGTGACTGATGGGCAATGAATCCAGAAGCCATTTTGTTGGAGAGGAAGATGAATATTGCTCCACTGCTCTCTAGGGAACAACTCTGGTTCCTTAATCTCAGAGGTATAGTCTTGGAAAGACACCCAGAATGTAAAGCACTGAATATTTAAAAACAGAAGTGAAGAATGGGAATTTGCTTTGGGTCTACCTGCAATGCTCTACAAATGACTTAGACGTGCTCTAAGTATGGGCACTAGACATGTGACTTAATTGAGCATTTGAGATGAGGCTGGTACAAGTTGAGATGAGCTCTAAGTGTAAAATACACACTGATGCTTAAAGACTTAGTATGAAAAATACGTAAAATATCTTTTTCTGTTGTTGATTTTTTTATATTTTTCATATTGATTACATGTTGAAATGACTATATTTTAAATATACTAATTTAACTTTTTTCTTTTTTAAATGTGCCTACTAGAAAATTTAAGATCACATATGTGGTTCACATTGTATTTCTATTGGAGATTCATGGTTCATGATAGTTTGCAGACCTTATATGGCTCCTGAAGGAGTTCCAAACAGAGATTGTAGGGTAGCGCTGAAAGTAAAAGGGAGGGAGAAGGCAAATTGAGAGGGAAGAGATTTAGCACTGGGCCTGGAACTGTATGGTAGTTTATGCTAAAATGGTTACTTGTGTTTGCATCTATGTGTTTCTTTGACTGCATTATCAAATATCATGTTTGCCATTTTTTGTTGTTATCCAAACATATCTCTCTCTCTTACAGGTTTACTTTTTTTTTTCCCCTAATTAAAGCTGAGGCTGTAGGCAGGTGCAGTGCAGATCTCATGGGGCCTTATGGATCCTGTACGGATTTTGCTCTTCATTCAGCAGGCAATGGGAGGTCCACAGACATGCTTCATCAGGAAGGGTGTGTGATCAGACTTATATTTCCTTGTGACAGCAGAAAATGGACCAGAAAGGGCAGGCAACCAAAGGCAGCCAATTCATCTTAGAAGTAGTCCAGTTGTTGACCATGACCCGACTTGGAGCAGTGGGATGTCAGGTTGGGGGTGGCGGTGAAAAGACCTGGACACGAGGAATATTTTTTTAGATGAATCAATATTTGGAAATGAATGAATATTAGAGGATGACTAGAAAGTGAGGAGTCAGGAATGACTCCTAAGTTCCTTACAGTAAATCCCTGTCTTTGCAGAGAGACAAGAAGCCTTAAAGAAGCCAAGTGTAGACATATGCTGTGCTGATCTCAGAGGCAAGTGCTACAGCCTCTTCAACACAGCCCCACCCTTACACTAAGATCCCTTATGGGGAGCCATCAATACCCTAGAATCTGTTCCTTTTGCCTCCATCCTTTTTTAAAACAGGAGGTTACATGTAAAACCATATGTGTCTGCTATGTAAGTCTTCCTTACTATAGGCTAGTGATGAGCTTTATGGAATTCTTTGAATATATGTAATGTCACGTAAGGGAAAAGAAACCCAAGTTACAAGGTAAGTGAAGACCAGTAGATATAAAAGACAGAGAAGCTGCATGGAGAGGTTTGCTCAAAGAGTCTTCAGCAAACTCTACCTGAGGGTCTTTCCCTAGTTCTCTTGGGGAAATCTAAAGAGTGACAAGTTGTTTTAGAAGGAACATAATAAAATCCTATCACTAAGATACTACATCAATAAGATGCTGCTGCTGCTGCTGCTAAGTTGCTTCAGTCGTGTCCAACTCTGTGCAACCCCATGGACTGCAGCCTACCAGGCTCCTCCATCCATGGGATTTTCCAGGCAAGAGTACTGGAGTGGGTTGCCATTGCCTTCTCCCAATAAGATGCATGCATTACCAATACCTATATATGTTTGTTTGTTTAATTTCTTACCAAAAGCGGGGGGGGGGGGGTACATAGAACTTGGAAACTATTTAAATATAATATCTAAATCAAACATGAACACTTGGTGACTTGCTCTCCCTTGGAAATTTTTTAGTTTATTTATCTAAGGTTTGAATGTAAGGTTTCATCATTCTCTGAGTTGTGACTCATTAAAGGTTTTTACCTTTAGAATCTGTGCTCCATAAAACCCCCCAAACCACTCTCTACCAGAGACATAATATTGTACAGAGCAGTCGTGTGTTGATTTTTTTCCAACCATCATACGCTCTGGGCCAAGAACCACACACTAGGAAAAGCAAACCTCCCCAATGCATCACCAGACTATTATTTTTTAATGTTTCACATTATGTGAAAGAGAAAAATGTCTTCATTGTGACAGAACACATATATGAACAAAATATGAAACCTTGAGAATGAACAAACATCAAGCGAATTCTAGCAGGACTAGGAGAAGTCTTAATGAAGAGATTGCAGCCAGCCAGCCCCCCTCCTCCACTTGGCTTTTCATTTCCCGTCCCCATTCCCCCACAGTAAGAGCAATAACAATAGTCTCTTCTGGCTGGAGACTTGAAATTGGACCTATTTTGTCTGCAAAAGAGAGACCTGTGAAATTGTGGACCCACCTGTTGGAGAGAGAGCGCTCTGTAAAATGTGAAGTGTTCACAAGCTAAGATGATGAGGGAGACCCCGATCCAAATCAATGGCTAGGTCTCCAAGAGTTGATAAGCCAGGCAGTGCTTGAGTGCTGGGTATCCAGAGTTCCTCGCCCTGTGGATAATCTGTCTGTAAAAGCATCTGGGAAAAGACTAGGACCAAACTCTGTGGTACGTGTCTATAGTGTTCATACCACCCAAGGCTCTCTTCGCTGCTCAGCATATTTTACCACCCAATAAAACCAAGCACTTGGAAGTTACATATATGCTTTGTTGTCTCTCAGTTTACCTACCCCTGTTTGGAGATAACCCTCTAAAATAACTGGGATAATGATGAAATGTTTGGAGAGCAGTTTTCTCTACTGTCTCTGGGTGGACTCTCTTCCAGGAGCCTCTCTGTTTTTCTTCCCTCCATTACCATCCAGCTGCGTCTTTGCACAGCACCTGTGCAAACACCAGCACTGGGTTTGACTCTGTCTGCTTCTGTCTGGGAGCAGGTATGGAGGACAAGTGAGGTTTAATGATGGAGGAGAGCAGTTTGTTCTCTGGACACGCTGGAGTCCCAGGCTGGCACACTGCCTCACTGTGCTGTGCTTAGTTGCTCAGTCATGTCCAACTCTTTGCAACCCCATGGACTGTAGCCCTCCAGGCTCCTCTGTCATGGGGGTTCTCCAGGCAAGAATACTGGAATGGATTGCCATGCTCTCCTCCAGGGGATCTTCCAGACCCAGGGATCGAATCAGGATTTCCTGCATTGCAGGCAGATTCTACAGCCTCTCTGAACTCATTGCAAATAGCATTGCTGAAGTGCCCAGACATGGGGGCAGGAATCTCCACTCAGAGAGGACTATAGGTGGAGAACCAAGGCTGACCTAGAGCCCAATTTCCCATCAAACAAAACATGCAAGAAATAGAGACTTACACAACCTTCCCCATTCCTCCTATTCTATATTGCCAAATCTGCAAAGATAACTCTGATCCTACTTTTATAAAGTGAGATAGAGGTGTGAAAAGGGATTAAAAACAGCATAAAAATTGTATCAGTAAGGAAACCAGGTCTCTGCTCAGTCCTGCCATTAGGACCCTGAACACCCATCTCAGGCCAGGGCACCACTGCTTGTCGCCTACTTGTCTGGTGTTCCTCTGCGTTTCCCACAGGCGTTGATGCAGTCCACGCATGCCACAGGGTAAGAATTCCTACTTACAGATTGGGTCACTGGAACAAGCCTGGGACAGGGGCTCTGCACCTGACTCTTCTGTGCTAGAGCCTCTCTGACAAATCTCATTCAATTTCTCATCTCTTAGGCTCATATCTTATACAGTCATGAAATTAAGATGCTTGCTCTTTGGAAGAAAAGCTATGACAAACCTAGACAGCATATTAAAAAGCAGAGACATTACTTTGCTGACAAAGGTCCTTATAGTCAAAGCTATGGTTTTTCTAGTAGTCATGTATGGATGTGAGAATTGGACCTTAAAGAAAGCTAAGTGCCGAAGAACTGATGCTTTTGAACTGTGGTGTTGGAGAAGACTTTGAGAGTTCCTTGGACTGCAAGGAGATCCAACCAGTCCATCCTAAAGGAAAACAGTCCTGAGTGTTCTTTGGAAGGACTGATGCTGACGCTCCAATACTTTGGCCACCTGATGTGAAGAAGTGACTCATTGGAAAAGACCCTGATGCTGGGAAAAGATTGAAGGCAGGAGGAGAAAGGGATGACAGAGGATGAGATGGTTGGATGGCATCACCGACTCAATGGACATGAGTTTGAGCAAGCTCCAGGAGTTGGTGATGGACAGGGAAGCCTGACATGCTGCAGTCTACGGGGTTGCAAAAAGTTGGACACGGCTGAGTGACTGAACTGAACTAGGTTCTTATCTAGCTGAATGGAGAGTGATCATGCCTCAGTTCATAGTCAATAATAGCTTAAAATATTAACCTTCTTAGAAGACACTTGTACTAGAGAATTCATTATCTTTCTCAAAGAAAGTGACCCTTGTTGGGGAGATGGGGGAGGGGGTGGAACATGGGGAAAGGGGAATTGGGGAATTCCTTATGCTTATGCTGGTTCCAACCTTATGCTGGTTGGAGCACCAGCATAAAGCCCATCATTTTAGGTGTATTTAGAATGTCCTAAAACTGGAAGAATCAAGAGATATCTAAATTTATTTGAAACAATAGCTAGGGTGGGGAAATGGCTTCCAGGATTTGCTTTGTTCTCCATTTACCACCCCCAGGCCATTAACCTTTCTTCTCTGTAGAAGGACTTCTCTGCTTGGCAGCTTGTGTCATCCAGCCATTCCACTCATCTTGCCGCTATTATGTCGTCCACGTGCTCCCAGGCCCACACACCCCTGAAACCCATTTGTGGAATACATATTCACTTCTCCACTCCAAGCCCTGCCATCACTGGATGGCAGCCGCCTTTGTGGGCGGCACCTCCATCAGCCACCAGTAGAGCTTCTCTCTTCATGAAACCAACAATCTTCACCTCCACTCCACTCGTCACCCACCCTCGTGAACCCCTCTTGGGCTCCATCATCACCTAGGGATGTTCCATCTAGCAGTCCCTGAATACGATCCTGGACCCCAGCAACCTCAACCCCTTGATTCCAATGCAACTGCTTTTCAACCTCAGACCTTCAGCGCCTACTCCTCTCACTTTTCATTGACCATAACCCTCCCCATGGCCATTTCCATCTCTACTCTCAAAGGCCCCATAGCATCACTTCAGCCAGAATCCTCAGGATCCTTCTGCCATGCTGCCCTCCACTTTGGCTCAGTCTCATTAGTGATATTTTAGTTTCCATACACAAAATGCTAAGTATTATTGTGTAAACACACATATGCACTCACAATATATACCTACAGATGGAGAAATGTATCATCTACATTTTTTTGAAAGTCCTGAAGCCTACAGTCTTTTTACATGATCCTGGCCATTTTCCTCTTGAATCACACTTTCCAAGCCCCTGGTTGTCATCTCTCTGATACCTGTGTTCTTTGTCCCATCCCTTTCCACCCTTTTCAAAACCATCACTTTGCTTTCTCTCCTGTAATTTCATTCTTTCCGTTTTCTTCCCCCACTGCCCATAATAGCTATATTACCTACTTTTCAAACACTCTCCCTAGTTTGTGTCTAGTTCTGGTTATTTCCCTATCTCTCTCCTGCCCTTTATAGCTGATCTCCTCAGAATAGCCTGATAGACCACCTTACTCAGCTCCCAGTCACTTTTCAAACCACTGCCCCCTGGTTTGTCCAGATGAAAATATCACTGAAAAAGCTCTGAAAGAGGTAAATGAAATTTCCGAGCTAAAGAACTCTTTTCCTTTAGCATCCTGTAGCCTTTAATAATGTCAACTCTTCCTTCTCCTTAAACTCTCTTGTGCATTAATGTCTCTGGCCTCCTTCTTCCAGTATTCTTCACCAGTTCCTAGTCTGCAGCCCAACTGTTGAGTAATTGTGTTCCTAAGAGATCCAGTTGCATCACTTCTCAGTTGTGTGACCTTGGAGGAGTTCCAAGTCTCCATTTCTTCACCTATCAAGTGAGAATAATAATGGTATCACGCATCAAGGGCTACTGTGAAGATAGAGTGAATTAGCATATGCAGTGCACTCAAAATCATTTCTGGCCCCTGGCAAACACTCAATAAACATCAGCTGTGGTTATTATTGTAGTGGTGGTTATCATGGCCCTCTTTCCACTCCACAGCTCATGGAGGGAGTTCTCACTTCCATTATTCCTACAAATATTTGTATTTGATGATTCTTCTCAAACTCACTATGTCAAACATCAAGCTTCTCATTTTCTCCTAAAAACTTACTCCTCCCCTACTAGTGGGAATCTCAATGAATGACCCCATTATCCTCAGTTCATCCTTTCAAAACTTATTATGTGTCTATCCTTACCAGGCACAATTCTCTTTGCTGAGAATACAAAGTCTCCCTCATGGGCAATAAACAAGACACAGATGTTACCCCAGAGAGTGATGAGGTCTGTGAAGAAAATACAGCAAGATAAGGAACAGCAGGTGACTGGATGGAGATGAAGGACACTCTTTTAGAAAGTCAAGAAAGGGTGTCATCCTGGAAGAGACGGCATGTTATCAAGATTCCCAAATCAAGCCATCGATTGCAAGCTAAATTCTGATGTTCTTCGCTTTATGTTTCTATTTTGGTTCTCATTGCTTTCCCTCTTGCCATCGTTTCAGGCCCCCTTTTTCTCTTATAGCAGTTATTATTAGATTTTTATTTTTGTCTCTAGTCTTGCAGTCTTAGCTCTCTATACTTTTTGTAACTCTGAAGTTTTTTTAAAATTCACATACAAATCATTGTGGGTCCAGGTGAAAGGTGGTCAGCTGCTTCCACTCCTCCGTTGGAGGCACGGACCTCCAAGAACCTTGTGCCATCACCGCCCAGGTCCTCTCAACTGCTTGTCATCCACACCAAACACCCATGCTTGTAGTTTACCTCCTTGTCTTCATTCCTGAGGTCCCTTCTGGCTACCATGCCCTTTCTATCTAGCAGTCATTTAGATTAGTCATTGATTTTCTAGTTTCAGCAAAAGCTGACATTCCTAGACCTTGCTCTACCTTGACACTCTAGCAGGCCTGCCCTCTCCCTCTTAGGTGCCTTCACTGTGTACTGGTCTGCTTTCCTCTCCTGAGATCCTCAAGAGCCAGGACTTTGTCTGGGCCCCGGAATCCACTAAGTGCCTTGGACGTAGTTCATAGGAGGCAGAGCAGACCTTCACACTCACGTGGAACTCTGAAGCTCGCTCTGTTCCCGTTAATCCCTGGAACAAGAGTCTTACCCTAAGACAAAAGCTTGGTGAATGATTCCATGACAAGGCTCATTCAGGACCCCTGCACATTCTTCCTCCTGCAGCTGCCTCACCTGTTGAGCATGATTAGAACCCCTTTCTTGCCACATGTGAATCCACCCACCAAGCTTTACTCAGGGCCATACCTTTCTTTTACTCCTTTACAAGGGTCTACTGAGTTTGAACAACTCTGGGAGATAGTGAAGGACAGGGAAGCCTGGTGTGCTGCAGTCCATGGGGTCTCAAAGAGTTGGACATGACTGAGTGACTGAACAACAATAACAACCATTGTATTGGGGTTGGTCTTATTCTCTTAGTGTCTGTGCTGCCTCATCCAGGATAAGCTAAAGAAAGATCTGAGATGTGGACTTAATCCATATGTATCTGCTTGAATACTTGCTCTATAAAGGGCACTGAATGCAGAGCAGCAGGCATTACACAAAGAACCCAGGTCTGATCTTAAGGCACATGCAATTCATGAGGAAAGCAGACTCGCACAGGTAAAAAGGGTAGAAGGCAGAGTGTGAGGAATGCTGTAGCAAGAACAAAAAGTCTCAAGGGAATCCTGAGAGCTATCCCTCCTAACAGGGCTCCTGATGCAAGATCACTATCCGCCAGGCAACATCCTGTGGATTGAGTATGAGAACTCCTGGAGATCACAGACACCATTGCCCTTGTTACCACTATATCTTGGAGAAGACGTGAGCTTCTGTAAAGCACTGCTCTTCCACTGCAAATAGCCTGGTGTTTCCCTCTCCCGTCCCTCAGCCCCAGCCCTAAGCAGAGTAAAGAGGAAGGGCTATGTCTGCGCCCCACCAGTGCCACACCCAGCTGTTAATCCATAGACTTGGACTAAAAACAGGGAGCTTTTTTCCAGCTATCTCAGAGATTTGGAATTTGACTTGGTCTTCATTGCTGCTTCCTATACCAAGGACTCTGGTATTGATAGTGTTTGAGGGAAAAAAATCTGAGCATATCTGCTATGTGATCGATGTGATTGTCCCTAATCTCTGGGGTCTTCAAAGTGTCTCATCCAGGGATGAATCCCATCTGCTCAACTGGTAAATGGAGGGAAGGTCCTCTCTTCCCAGTAACTGAAGGTTTGTCACTTTGTCATTCAATTCATGGCCTTGGGTTCGTAATTCCAATGGATCTCCACCCACTAGCTCTCTGTCAAGTCCATGCAAGTCTGAACGTGCAACTTCTTGCCCCAAATTACTGTAAAGGCTAAGGAAACACAGCGGAGAAAGAATGTTTATCTAAGTGGATAAATCTAAAAGTATCGAAATGCAGTTATTGGGTAGTTACCTGCAAAAATTTCAGTTTCTCTGTAATTTCAGATGAAGAAAGACAGTTTAAGTCACAGATTTCTGGTGGAACATAACATGTTTGCTCTACTAAATAATTTAAAGCCTACAGTTGAGGTAACAATCTGCAAGATTTTGAAGAAATCCAATCTTCCAGAACACCTGAGTTTGCACAATGAAAGCATGATTCTTTCCTTAGGTAATATATATCAGCATGCTTCAAAGTGTGGGCCACGGGAACTTTCCCTGGGATCTGTAGTCAGATAACTTTGGGAAATGTTGGGTTAAACAGATTTTCTTTAAAGCAGAACTAATCGGAGACTTTAGTAAGCTAAGATACCTTATGAATGTCTACGGTGGGATAATAGTGGCATAATGGAAATCATTATTTCCCAAATGTATTGGACCATAGAACCCTTTTTGTAAGATACATCTTATAGTACTGGTGTTCCATACGACAAACTTTGGGAAATGCTGATCTAAATGCATATCAAGCATCTACTTTAATGTAGACCAGGCTTTAAGAAAAATCCATATCTTCCTCCTATTAAACTCATTACTATATCAGTATTTTTGCTGACAATGTAAAACCTAGCTAATTTGATTTCTTCCTGAAAAATGTAAATCCATACCCCAGAGTGCTGAGAATAGCAGCATTCCCATATCTGTCTCTTATCAAATGTGGCCTTTTAAAGTACTAATGCTTTTCTAATCCAGCTCTCTCTGGAAATATCACATCTAGAGTTAACAGTGCTGTCCATTCTTTTCATTTTATTTTTTAATTTAAGTATAGTTGATTTACAATGTTATGTTAGTTTCAGGTATACAGCAAAGTGATTCAGTAATACACAAACACACACACATATTCCTTTTTAGATTCTTTCCCCATATAGGCCATAAAAAATATTGAATATAGTTCCCTGTAATATACAGTAGGTTCCTGGTTGGTTATCTCTTATATATATGGTAGTGGGTGTATATTAGTCCCAAACTCCTTATTTACCCCTCCCCCACAGCCTTTCCCCTTTGGTAACTGTAAGTCTTTCTCTATGTCTGTGGGTCTATTTCTGTTTTATATAGAAGTTCATTTGTATCTTTTTTTTTTAAGCTTCTACATTTAAGCAATATCACATGATATATGTCTTTGTCTGGCTTACTACACTAAGTATGATCATCTCTACGTCTATCCATGCTTATTCTTAATAGCCTGAGACACAATCCTTGAAGAATTTTAGTTAAATCTTCAGAATTTAAATAGTTAAATACCAAGAACAGCTAACCTCTACTGGGCACTTGTTTATTACCTCATAAAATCATTACAGCAACCATATAAAACGGGCAGTATTATTGTTCCCATTTTATAGGTAAGCAAACAGAGAGGTTAAGTAAAATGTTCAAGGCCACACAAGTAGGAAGTGGATGAGCTGAGGCTGGAATCTGGTTCCAGGGGCCTCGGCCTCACCCACCGCACTGCTGTCACATAATGGGAAAGCTAATGAGGTCTGTGGGAACACAAGTGAATACAGAAAGTTGTTGGCGCAGGCTCCGTCACCTGAATCTCCACCATGCAGGTATTGCTGGCTGTGGATGGACAGTCCTAATACACTGGCACCAAGAGTCTGCTCATCCCTCAGACAGACCTGAACACAACAGGGTGACCTGAGGCTTGTTAAGATAATACCAGAGGAGGCCTAGTTGAACCACATGTTCTCATCCCATACCCTGAACCGCTGAGTCCCATGTTTAGAGTTTGGCAGGCCTCAGAGCACACTGAGCCAAGTTTTCTTCTCTTTAATTGCTAAACCCATGTTTATTTGAAAGCAGAGTTAATCCATGTATTTCTGATTACCCATCAGAACTCATCAAAATGAGGTCCTGAAAAAAAGTCTGTTTGATGTTCAAAAACTAATCTGAAGCCATTGCTCTTGTGAACAGGAAACTGGACTTTGCCAACAGTAAACTGTCCCAAATTTTGAAAGACCAGTGTGGTTTGATCCCTTATAAGATATTTGAACCTCTTCACTGCAGACTTGGCCCAAATTTCATCCCTCTGTCTTTATTTAATCCACAGCCCATGCTTTTGCTTAGGGTGTGATGGTGATTTCTGTCATCTGGGATGAGAACACTGCTAAAAATTTTACTGTGTAACTAGTAGCAATAAAAACATATTATTTCCTTCATATGCCAAGCCATGGTTTCCACTTTCATGATAGATATTTTTTTTTTTAGTCCCTTTTAAGTTCTCTTGCTTAATTTTATTTTTCATCATGGCTAAAATATATCAACCAGTTAATTGACAAATATGAATATAACAGGGCATGGAATTATAAGATATTTTAAGATGTGAAGAAAAACCCAGTAACTTCAGTTAGGTTTCAATATATATGTAATGGGTATGTGAATATATTTATTTATGGACTTTGGTGTTTCTTTTTTTCATATATAGAAAAAAAGAACTATATGATCTCAACTTTGAGATTTAACTCCAGAATTCTCTGATTTCGTAACAAATTTTTATAAAGTTCTGCTATAAAGTAACTATATACAAGCCACACTTGAAACTTGTTCTCACATGTAACTTCTCTCAAAAGTTCCATGGCTAAAATGTGCAGAATGGATTCAGCACATTTATATATGACAGGTTTGGGAATGAGAAGTTTTGCAGTAAACCCTTGCAATGCTTATAACATCCATAAATATCATGTAAGTGTATTTTTATCCTTCTGTCATTAAGAAAGTTACATCAAATACTCTTGAGTAAAGTATCCTGTTTGTTCCTTTAATAAGGCGGGCCTGTTTGATGGTTTAAGAAACATGATTCCAGACAGAAAATAACGCAGGTGTCTTCATTTTCTTTCTTCAGAGAATAAATGTTTCTTTTAGCTCAGTCATCTGTTCCATGGCACCGCCAACGACTTAATTCTCTCTCACATCTGGATATCTTTATCCTGATGAAAACTGCAATTAACTTTGCAACCCAAACTCCCACTTTCATGGAGACCCAGAATTTTCTATCTACTTCCTGGCACTGCCCTTCCTTTGGCAGTCCCCATCCTTGGCGGGAGCCAACTCAGAGCAGGAAAAAGGAACCCACCGAGTGGATGTCCTCCGTTGGCCAGGCCCAGTGCCCTGGAGTCCTGCGAGTGCTACACGGGCATGAGGACGCAGGTGTGGGGCAGCGAGGTTTACAGGAATAGGCTGGACTTGGCTTCCCCGGGCCTCCTCACTCGCCAGCGGAGTACAGATCCCAGGTCTTAAGGAAACACTTAGGGAAACATGAGGTACAAAGTCTGGGGGCTGAGTCCGACCCCCAAAGTGCGCAGATCAAGGCACCCGATGAATGGGGACAGAAAGGGAAAAGCAGTGCCAGCCCAAATGTCTGCAGTCAAAACAAAATCTCCTCCAGGTCGAGACCCCTGACAGCTCTGGGATGTTGTTCTCTGGGGCGGCACCCTTTCGTCTTGCTGGGGGAGCGATTATCCACGATGAAGTGGAGCCAGGCTCTGACTCAGACAAACACTGAGGCTTGTATAACTCTCCCTGGGTTTGTTTTTGCTTGTTTTTTTCTTTTTTTTCTTAAATTAGAGAACAGGCAGAAAACTACCTGACAAGGTCATTAGTTTTGTTTACTTTTTTAACATAACTTTTTTTTTTCCTTTCAGTTTTGAAAGTAACATGCTCCTTGTAGAAAAGTCTGCACATCCAGAAAAAATGTGAAGAACAAAATAAAAAGTAATTCAGAATCCCACCACCACCCAGGGATAAAAATTGTAATATCTTGTAGTATTTTCCTCCACATTTCTTTCCCATGCATTAATTTCACCAAACTGAGATTATGCTCTATATAGAGTCTGGGGTCCTGCTTGTTCACTGACCATAATTTGAGCATTTCCCCCAGATCATTAAATGGTCTTCAAAACAGGGTTTGGGATGGCTGCATAGTCATTTTCTTTAAATGGACCAATGTTGAAATGTTTTTGGCTGGAGGAGATCATAGGCCTTTTCTAATAAGCACAAAGAGTTCCCAGGTTTTGTTCTATGTATTACATGTTCCTTTTCCATTAGGAGTTTTCATGGGGTGGGGTGGGGACAGGTGGAAGGACTGATTCAGCTCTTTGTGGAGGAGTGCAAGCAGGTAACCCGCAGCCTTTTGAAGATCTGAGCTCACCAGGTGTGGAGTTCACACTCAAGTCCTTTATCTCTGAAAGTAAGAAACAGTTAAGTGCCATACTCTGCCACTTCTCCTTCCCTACAACATTTCTGAATTTCTGCTTTCTTTTCATGAAGTTAGGGGATGATGGGGTGTAATGACAAAACGAAGTAATGAGTAAAATAAAAAGGCAAGCAGAGAATCCACAAGAAATAAGTGTACACTGCTATGGTAGAGGGCAAACTTTGATTAAACTGATGAATAAATATGATAAATAAAACTGATGAATAAATATGCACAATGCAAAGATTAAGCAGCGTTTCTGTCCTGGGAATGTGAAGGTGGCAAGAAGAACATAGGGCATCTTAGAGGAGGTGAAGAAACAAGGAAAACAGTGAGGATCCCATTGGTCAAATTAAACTCAGTATATGCATACGTAGTTGATAAAACTACTTATTAAAAAAATCCAAGGAATAAACAACACCACACTGAGATGGAGGTTACCTTTTGGGAGGTGGGAGTTCACAATGAGGGAGCATCCACAAAGGGCTTTTGAGTGCTGGCAACATTTGATTTCTTGACCAGGGTGGCTTTATCACATGGTAATCTGTCAAGGAACTTATGTGTATGCACTTTTCTGTATGATAAATTCACAAGTAAGGGGAAAAAAAACCAGAATCAATTGCTAGACGTACTTGGAAGAGTTTAAGATTTTGTGTTTGGACTAAAGGAGAGTTTAATTGATCAACAAGGGAATACACAGATGAGAAATAGCCTTTTGTTGAAAGGGGGAAAAATGGAAAAAATTCACATGTACGAATTGGGATTGGGAAGGACAAAAAGATGCTCCTAGTTTGCAAAGTTATTTATATAATAGTTGTGCAAAATTCTTAAGGATGAGAAAATTAAACTCATGGCAAAGGTCTTTAGGAAGATACAAAATGTATGGCCAGGTGACTATAATTAAGAATGTACAGCAAGATGACTATCATTAAGAATGTTGTATACTTCAAAAATTTGCTAAGGCAGTAGATCTTAAGTGTTCTCACCACACACATATATAAAATATAACAATGTGATGTGATGAGTGTGCTAATTAACCTGATTGTGGTAACCATCTCTCAATGTACATGTGTATCAAATCCCCACATTGTACACTTTAAATGCATACAATTTTGTTTATTATTTATATCTCAATAAGTCTGGAAAAAGAAAGAAATATACAGGAAATGAGAAAGAGGCAAGACAATGAAGTAAGGACTGCTGATTATACGTGTGTGTGTGTATAATATATGAATGAATGTAATTAAAACTGAAGGCAATAACTATTGCTCAATCAAATCACTAATAGAAAAAGGCTGGGAAGCAGACAACCTGGGTTGCAGTTGTACTAATTTGCCATGTAATATTTTCCAAGGCACTTGATTGTAAAAATAGAGATGGCAGTATAGTCTGAGAGTTCAGTTTTTGCCTTTGCAACCAGATTACTGAGATCAAATTTCACTTTTGCTCTTTTGACTTGTGTCTTTTAAACCTGTCTGTGCCTCACTGTTCTTGCAGTGAGACTCTTTGTGAGGATTACATGAAATTGTCTGTGTTATTTGCTTAGCACAACGCCCATAAATGCTGTTACTGCTGTCCTTGTTATGAGTAACTTGTAGGAGTCTTAGCTCTAAAGTAAAGGTAATGCTTTAAACAATGACTAAGCCCCTTTCCTATTAAAAAAATAACAGGATTCCATTCCAATGGCAGTGCTTCTGATGTGTTAAACTATCTTAGGCTGTCATGGAGCCAAGAGTAATCAGTAAAATTGTGCCAAAGTGCAAGAAGTTGAAGAGATATGAGGTGAAAATCACTCTGATTATTCCGAGTCCATGATGACATATTCATCAAGAAGAACCAGAGATAGTGAAAGTCAGCCCCTTCCCCTGTTGACACCTCCAACTACCTGAGTGAACTAATCTTTCCCCAAATCCCTGAGATAACACTTGATGTTGTTTCCTCAAAGGGTCTGCCCAATAATTCTTTACAAATGTATTACTCAAAAGAAAGCAAGCATATATACTTTTACCTGTTTTAGTTTATGAAAAACGCTGTTTGGAATATTGACTTTGCTTTTATTTGCTGATGGCTTTTAACCCACTCTACTGAGATGTCCCAAGCCCTCTCTGCTACTTACTGCCATGTTATCCCACAGTTGTGGCTGTGAGACTCTTTAAGGGTGACTCAAAGACTAAACTAGAAATGTTTTTCTGTTCCTGAAAATATTGTTGAATATTTCTTTGTTAGTTTATCTTATGTCTTAAATCATCCAAAGCTAGACTACATTCTAATAGCCTTCCGTCTCCTGGGGTCATAGAGGAAGGACAGTGTTCATATCTTTACGCGTGGTCACCCTGAAGTCACCTACCTCTAACCCATCCCCTCCAGCCCACAACACTCACTGCTGCTGCTGCTGCTAAGTCATTTCAGTCGTGTCCAACTCTGTGTGACCCCACAGACGGCAGCCCACCAGGCTCCCCCGTCCCTGGGATTCTCCAGGCAAGAACACTGGAGTGGGTTGCCATTTCCTTCTCCAATGCAGGAAAGTGAAAAGTGAAAGTGAATTCGCTCAGTCGTGTCCGACTCTTAGCAACCCCATGGACTGCAGCCTACCAGGCTCCTCCGTCCATGGGATTTTCCAGCAAAAGAGTACTGGAGTGGGGTGCCATTGCCTTCTCCACAATACTCACTACCACACCCTTATATCTGCAGTTCATTTCTGTCAAGAGCATCACCTGATTTTGGTTTGTGTCCAGTAGAGCACATAGAATACAGAGCTAGTTTTAAAATTTTATCATGTATTACCTGATTCTTTGAGGGTCAAAAATATGTCAAATTTTGCTATTACTATTTATATTCCTTTTGTCATCCTCATAGCATATGAGAAAAAGTAAAATAAGCTATCAAATGAAATATGACACAGTATATTTTCATGAGTATTTGAGTTTCTTATTTTTCCAGGATATATTGTACAATTTTCTTCAATGAGACAAACTAAGAATTTTTAAAATGGTAATATGCTTTTTCACATGATCATTTATACTAAGTTTCTATTCATTCAGATAATTTTAAATTGAATCTTGATCATTATCCAAAACCCGAAACACTGTGATTTCATAATTGGAAAGGCTCAGGAAATACAGAATTTTCTGTGAAAACGGTTGTTTCAGTGAAAACATTTGTAGAGACTAATTCAGGGAGGCAGAACTGATATTTTGTAGGTGTTGGATAGAGATCTTAAAGGCTGTTGGGCAAGAAGGTTGGTAAATCTCTATAAGGATCCCAAATTTATTTTGAAACTGAATAGTGTGAAATGAGATGATCCTGACAAATGGCAAGTGACAGGGAAGGGCAAAGAGACACCTGGGAAGTAAAACCCCCATGAGACATGAGACTAAAGGCTGACTGTTCACCCCCATATAGGGGGTGTGGGATCACTCCATCACAGTGGGATGGAGACCACATATTTATAAACTCCTAGCCCCTAGATCATGTTCCAACATCTAAGAGAGGGCCAGCAAGAATGTAGTCAGGTTATCAAATAAAAAGAGTTACCCCATTGTTCAAGCCCAATATCATGTCCTTGAACCACTGTCACAGAGGATGGTGTTTACACCAACCTCAGCAGCAACCACTGGACCAGAAAGCTCAGCCCCTGTGTCAGCACTTCGGGCCTAACTGGAGGCAGTGTTAAGTCATCTTAGTGGTGATCATGGACGACTCCATGACTACCTGAGTTTGACCTAATATTTCCTTCTGAAGCTACTATCTCTAGAGATAATTGTGAAGTTCAGCTGCCTCCTAGGTTTCCTGGCCTAGCTGAGTTTGGATCCAGCACCAAGACCTGAGGGATTCTTGGACATCCAAGGGGTGAGGTGTGAGGGAAGGAGATGAACTTCCTAATAAAGGTGACATGCAGAAGACCACAAAAAAGGGAACACAATGTTACATAACATTCAAAGAACACTTAGAGTTAAAAAAATAACTTGTGGGTTTACAGCACATTTAGCACCATATTGGGAGTCATATTGATTGAGACAGTTTTGCTGAAACTTGTTTTTTTAACTCCCTACGTTCAAGCCAATATAAATGATATCCAGATTCTAAGTACAAATATGAATACCTGTTTTCATTTGAAGTGAAAATTTAAACACAAAATTCTTCAGATTAAAGCACTAATCAGCCATCAAGATGACATAAATATTTTAAACTTGTTTCATACTCCAGGATAAACATGTTTCTGGTGCAAAAAAAAAATTTTTTTTTTTTTTTACTGAAATTCAGTTTAGTAGATATAGTTTATAAACATGTTTTTTTCCATAATATTACATCAAAAATATTAATGTTAAAGGGAATGGTAATGGAACTTTAATCAATTACTGTTACAGTTTAATATTATGTTCTACTACCACCAAAATCAATCTATTCCATTATATCCCATTTTGTACTTGACTTTTTTGAAAATAAACATGGCTAGATATTAGAGTTACTTTTTATTCCACTTGAATCTTTGAGTGGGGTTTCTGATTTCTAAATTCCAAAATGAAGGTTATCTTCTTCTTTAGCTCATGAATTCATTTCTCTTAAGGTTAACCTTGATTTCTGCTTTCAAATAAAATATCCCTTCTTTAAGTACTTTTACAAAGCCAGGAACTGTCCCTGTATGACTGTCCAACAAACATACGTTTTACACCAAAACCTTAGGCAGTGATGATTCATGAGTCGGTAGTGAAAGTTGCACAGAATGGAAGTTAGACCAGGATGAGTTTGTATAATGCATATAAAGATGGAAAATGGGTAAGAAGGGCTCATTTAGTTCCAGTTCATAAAGTTCATAATAAGCAATTAAATATCTGTAATTAAATCTCAATTTACTCAGCAGACCAGAACAGCATGCTCAAATCCAGTCTTCAGGGTAAGTAAGCAATAAGCTTTATGAAAACTACATTCATTAATTCTGATAATAAAGAACGTAACAAAAACAATAAAAAATAAATGTGTGTTTAAGAGCTCTGGTGGCATTTAAGGTCTAGACAGGCTTAACTGGACTCCAAAATTAATACGCACCTGCAGAAATAAAATAAACAACCCTAAAAATTAATATGCATTTATTTCAGTACTGAGTAAGACTGGCAATTCATGTGGGCAAGAAAGGAGTTTAAGAATGAAACACCTGTGGGTATTAAAAATAGTAACATGCCCCTTTAAAATGATTTCTGTTGCTATGAACAATATTCAAGACATGTGGAAGGGGGAGATTTATAATATAATAAAGGTATGATTGTTGGACTCATGGCATTCTTGGGTCTCAATAATACCCTTCTTCTATATAAGACAAATTGGATTATATAGTTTTCCATCCAAAATAATAAATATGAAATAAAAAGTTTCTCATTTGAGTAAAAGTGCTGCAGATAAATGACGGTAAGAACTACTGAATTAGGGTTTATTGTGGACTTTATGTTGTCAGAGATCTGAATTAGAAACACAAGGTCTAGAAGAAATGAAAATATGACTCCGGTTTTTCAGATGCTTATATTGCGACTGGAGACCCAGGACATACTCATAAGAAACAGAACAATCGCAAAAGTGTGCATACACATCCATTTACAAGCCACTTTCCTCTCGTTACCTCACTAAGACACAAATAATTTTATAATATGAGAAAAGAGGAGAGTCATTATTGTTATGTGTGAGTTTGAAAAACTCCACATCTGTCATAAATTAGTAATAATGTAACTAAAGAATTAAACATTTTATAGGCACTGAGATAACAGTTAAATGCAATCTTAATTACATTTCACAACAACCCCAGGAGGAAAGAGTGATTATATTCCCACTTCAGAAATGAGAAAAATAAAGCTAATTTCAATAATTTTCCTGAGAATACACAGCCAATAAGTGCTAAAACTAGCATAGATTTGAACCCCTGTCTGACTGACTCAGAGCCTATGTCCTTAACCTTACAGTATCCCACCCTCCAAGTAACATCTTCCTCACTCTAAGAAGGTGACAGGTTGCAACCTCTCCGAGCTCAGTGTCCCTGTGGATAGCATGTAGCTAACAACACCTGTGTCTGGGGCTGTTTTGTGGATTAAATGGCATAACTTTGGACAAGTTCTTGCTCCAGTAAATGCATTAAAGGCAGGGTCCTTCCTCTTGCCTCTCCTTTAAGTTGCATGCCCAGGGCACACACCCAGTAAGCGGGCAGACGGAGTGCTGAGACCCACCCTCTGTCTCCATGCTCTCTGATTGCCCTAAGTCTCCTTCCACAGTGCGCCTGCGCTGTGCCGCGTCCATGGTAGACATTTCACTCCGTTCAGTGTTACTGCAGTTCCAGGACTCGTACGTCCACAGTCTGTAACAGACAAGAGCAAGCAGCTGGTGTGCCTCCACATTCACCAGGCACTCACTGGAAACACTAATTTCTGTGTGAGCTTCGGAATCACCGCTGACCATTCCACTGTTTCATTGTTGTTTTTTTTTTTTTTTGGTGGGGTAGGGGTGTATGGGGGTTGGATACCAGGCGAGATGTGTTAACCAAAGTAAAACAAAGTGTTCTACAAGCAAAGGAAGTCAGGGAGATTAATTCTATGGACTTCGATTTGGAAACAATACTGCAAACACAACATTAAAATCATAAAGGCAACCAGCTGACAAAATGTTATTTTTAAAAAGAACTGCAGACTTCAATGGACTTGACTTAGTCATTGGGGTTCCCTTTTGGGGTATTCCTTACTCTGCTCTCAGAAGTGTTTTAGTATTTTCTATGATTTGAAACAGATTGTTTAAGCCTGTACAAGAGCACAAGGACGATCAGGCAGCAACAGCAGCCCAGCTTCACGGGCCAACAGACATCAAGATGCACTGAGCTAAGTTTTAAAATGCATGAGTTGCATCCTGTTGTTTGGAGACCAGATAATTCAGGATTTTAATAATTACTTGCAAGAATAATCACTTTTAATCACAATAATCACTTGTAATAATGTTAATAACAATAATATTGCACAGTGACAATTCTTTCAGTTCTGACAGTAATGGAAAGCTGACCTCCTATGCTGAGGAACAATGAAAATCAGAGGTGAGAACTCACAGTGGATCTTTGAATTATTCATGAGCTCATACTTGTCACTTGCATCTGTATATTAAACAAAACAACAACCAAAAAAACCAGTGTAATAGCACATTAGTGATGCAAATTACAAAAAAGCAGGCTGTATTCTGGTTTAGTAAAGATTTTCATAATTTGGGCCAACTAGCATTTTTACCAACAGTGAAGTGCCTGCTTTTTGTTCTTTACAGTTGCTAGGATTCATTTGCTTGGCCAGGTCAACGTTTTGGGCATCTTTTATTTCACTCAGCTCTGACTTATCCATTTTGTCAGCCTCTAATGCACACCAATGACATTAATTAAATCACTCTCATAATTTCTCTGAGGTGCAATTTGAGTGGGGTTGTATCATGTGTATAGTTAAAATATGTGAAGTTAACAATATATGTACAAAGAAGAGGAAAGGATTTTTTAAATCTACTGCAAAAACACGAGAGAGAGAGGAAAAAAGATATAACAAATGTGGTTGAAATGTTAACCTTGGGGAATTCTTTGGACTGTTACAGCTTTTTGGTAAATCTGAAATTATGCCAAGATAAAATATTAAAAGAGAAAAATTACATCACAACTCAATCTGCCACTAAATGAGCATGGACAGAATGAGAGAAGATGGGACAGGATGTGAAAGTCTCAGTTGTAGTTAGCACTTCCCTCCATGCATGCCATGCTGAGTGTGAGTCTAGGGTTTTAATAACACATTTTTTTTTTGGTATGTAAGAGACTATATTTTTTTAAAATTACAAATACATTTTATTATACACTATATATTACATATTTAGGCATAGAAATTGTTAAAAGAATTATAAAACTCTGCTACATTTCAAGGATGATGTAAGGTTTTCAAGGGCGATTTCAGCTGTGTATGATTTTTGCTTCATGTAACAACTTTAGGTCTTGTCCCTAACATGTGAAAACACTGAACCCTCATTTACAGGTAGAGAAAGAAGTTACATGAATGAGTGAGTTAACAGTCTTGTCTGGAAGGCAACTCTGTCCTCACAAAACCAGAGAATGACATCTGTCTGGTTCAGCATTCCGTTCCCTTTGCCGTGCTCTTTGCCCTCTTTTCCCATCTGCCATCACTAAGGGGCCACACCTTTAAAGTGCTCTGGTGGCCCCTGCCACTGAGTGAAAACATCCTATAAACTTAATGTGCAACATGTCCCAGGAATATTTTGAGGGCAAAAATTGCTGTCTGAGAAAAGTAACAAACAAAAGGAAATCTGACAAATCTGAGTCATTAGTCGGAAGAAGTCTTTGGTCTGGGGCAGTTCCTGTAGCTCTTTGATTATTAATTATGCCAACATACTTATTTCATTTGTTTCTTGCCATTTTAACCTCTACTACTGCTGAGGTCAAGCTACATTTATTCTAATATGTCAAGGTATTATAGGTACACTATGTATAACAAAGGACAAGCTTGCCCAAGGAAATTTTTATTTTACCTATCATAATACACATCTTTTGGAGATTTGGTTGTTCTTGGTTTAGACTTTGAAATAAATGTAAACTGTAGTCAAAAGACCTAGGATTAAGAGTTGGAAGATCTGTTACAAACTGTATATTTGCCAAGTTACACAACTTTCCTATTCTTCATTTTCATAATTTGTAACAGGCATGAAGATCATTCAGTGTCTTAATAATTACTACTGGTCACAGTCATCACCTGTGAAAAGGTTAATGGCAACATGTCCTACCTAGCTCACAGGTTTGTGGTAAGGACCACAAGAGATGCTTATGAAAGCACTCGAAAGCATAATTACAGCACAAGAGACTATCTGTGATGACTGGTTTTATGTATTAACTTGATTGGGCATGGCTCATTGTTCATTGTTCAGTCACTAAGTTGTGTCTGACTCTCCTGTGATGCCATGGACTGTAGTCTGCCAGGCTCCTCTGTCCATGGGGTTCTCCAGACAAGAATGTTGGAGTGGGTTGCCATTTCCTTCTCCAGGGGATCTTCCTGACCCAGGGATTGAATTTGCATCTCCTGCATTGGCAGGCAGATTCTTTACCACTGAGCCACCAAGGAGACTCTTCAACTGGGCATGGGATGCCCACATATTTGGTTAAACATTATTCCAGAAGTGGGTTTCCCTTGTGGTTCAGCTTGTAAAGAATCTGCCTGTGGTGCGGGAGACCTAGGTTTGATGCCTGGGTTGGGAAGATCCCCTGGAGAAGGGAAAGGCTACCTACTCCAGTATTCTGCCTTGGAGAATTCCATGGACTGAAGAGTTCTTGGGGTCACAAAGAGTAGGACAAGACTGAAGGACTTTCACTTCACTTTATTCTGGGAGTATCTGTTGAGGGTGTTTCTGGATGAGTAACTAGTACTGGAAGTATACCATCAGCTCTCCAGCTTGCTGACTGAAGATCTTGGGACTTTACTGCCTTTATAATCACATGAATCAGTTCTCCTTATAATCACCCAGAGAGATAAGAAGATGACAGATAGATAGATTTATCCTATTTAATAATAGGTTACCCTGTTATTATATATCATACATGTACATTAACATATGCTGTATATATCTCCTATTGGTTGTTTCTCTGGACAACCCTAATGTACTAGCTATGAAAAATATTTCTTATACCTGTTAATTGGGTAAATTGAAAGAATGACTAGTGAACAGTTATATCAATTAAACAGTTTCATCATAATATGTATGTACCATTCTCCTCTGTATCTTAAAATTACCATAAGGGCTGAAGGGTCTAAGGTGGTATAGGACCATCTGAGCTTATTTCTGGGACCATCCATTTCCACTCAACTTGTCTTCTTTGTCCGTAGACTGTTTCACAGTCATGTAAAACAAAAGGAAATGAGATTTCATGGTTTAAAAAAATGAGAAATCACAAAGCACCATATTAGACATAAATTAGCATTATGAACCCAATTTATCTCACTGTGATAATGTCTTGTGTGCTCCCTCCTCCTCTGGAAAAGGTTTCTGTTTGTACCGGTTATTACCTCCTTCTCTCAGTGGAATTCGTTTTCCAGTAAGTGGTAGAGAATCCGCCTGCAATGCAGGAGACATGGGTTCAACCCTTAGGTCAGGAAGATCCCCTCAGAAGGAAATGGTAACCTGCTCCAGTATTCTTGCCTGGGGAATCCCATGGACAAAGAATCCTGGCGGATTACAGTCCATGGGATCACAAAGAGTTGGACACGACTTAGCAACTGAACAGCAACAAAAAACAGCAGCATAGCCTGTAATAATTACAGGCCAGCACTGTCTTCACAAGCAGTGTGTAGGGTTTTTATTGTCCTTAAATCTTATCTAGATTAGGCATTTAAAATATTAAGTGCCCCAGTACAAAGTTAAATAAGGAAATACCAGCAGCGGCACAATCTCCGTCAGGAGTAAGGAAACGCAGCCACAATTTGATTCACTTACAGGACTACATTTCTGTAATGGTTCTTGTCAAACACAATAGATGGAACTAGAAGGGAAAAAAGGTCTAGGTTAGTCTGCCCTCTAGTGTAGTTTACTGGTTCCTGGAATAAACTGGAGGAACGTGTCCTGGAAGCCAATTAGAGCAGTTCTGTCAAGATGGCAAGTTGCCATCTTCGCCAGCACCAGACTGTCGCAGTTCCCTCCTCCCTGGGAGCTATGGACTTTTCTAGCATTAGGTCACGTTTCTAACCTAGTTTTCAAAAGAAACCCGTATGAGCCACGCCCTTTTGGACCTGCGCCTGCTTGAAGTCAGCGTTACATGGATATCTTTGACCGGGTTTTTGCCATTAGCTACCATTTCAGGAGAGCAGGGATGCAAATAAATAAAAAGACATTTCTGAGTTCAGACATGAGGGCTTTAGGATTGGCTTCTGGAATGGAGCTATTCAGTCTAAGCACTGTTATTACTGTGAGCTAGTCTCTTTGGGACAGTCTGAGCTGTCTACAAAATAAAGCACTCGGTCCCTGGCTGGCTCTCTGAACGTGAGCTTGCTGCAGTATGGATCCCAAGCTAGACTCCAGGGGCCATGTTAGCCGCACAGAAACATCTTTGTGTTCCCTGTTTTATATCTTCCCTCAATTTCTGCTTTAGAGTTGGGAACAAAAATGCCTTGGGGGAGAGATTTTTGAAAAAATCTGTAGTGTATACTCTACCACATAAACACTCCCCTCCTTTTTTTTTAAAAAAAGAAAGTCTAATTCTTGTAATTGGTGTACTAGGGTAGGTGAAAGCTTTCCTGTGACACATCAATTTCTAAATGATTTCAAACAAATAAATACAATGTCAAGTTACCCT
Organism: Bos taurus; assembly: GCF_002263795.3. Classification (NCBI taxonomy): domain Eukaryota; kingdom Metazoa; phylum Chordata; class Mammalia; order Artiodactyla; family Bovidae; genus Bos; species Bos taurus. Next base: position 82,553,467 of record NC_037334.1, on the reverse strand, counting down.
TTTAAAACCAATTTCAAGGCCCCATGTACCTATTTACCAGGAAAACCTGAATTAACTAGTTGATCACAATCTACCCTGTACTTCCTTGCTCTTTCCACATTCTCTTAGTTCATCTCCCAAAGATATTTAGCTAAGTAGCAATATTTTGTTTCCAGACACCTCCAAATCACTACCAATTTCAGGAAATAGCAGTTCCTAACTTCCACAAATAAAAGCAATAAGAAAATACTTTTTATATGTAAATGATATATACACACACAAACAAATATTCTGAAGTCTACAAAATGTAAGAATATTCTTCTGTTTATATTTCTGTTATCATAGCTAAGAGTTCTGGTGGGCTAGTGATGAACCAGTGGGCCACCAAGCCCCCAGTGATTGCACTATGATTACGGATATCTCATTGACATCAGGGCTTCCTTAAGCCATCACGTTTCACTTCACAGTAGAAGTGAAAAGACAACTTTGATCTATTTTCTAATTGTTCATCTTTGACAGTAAGTTAACCATAGGATCTCAGGCCCTAGCATTACTTTTTTTGGTAAATTCTACATTTTCTTACATTTAGTATTTTTACATTTAACATTTATATTTTTTATGTTTAATATGTAGGCCTTTTACATGTCTTACATATAATTGTCACCAGCCTATGTACACTAACCTAGGTATTTTAAAACAACTGTGGACAGTAAATACCTAATAGCTATAAATCCTAAGAATTACTTTTATTGGAGTATAGTTGCTTACAGTGTTGTGTTAGTTTCCGCTGTATGACAACGTGAATCAGCTATACGCATCACATATGCCCTGCCTCTTGAACCTCCCTCCTAGCCGCCCCCCATCCCATCCCCCAGGTCATCGCAGACAGCCAAGCTGAGCTCCCTGTGCAATAGAGCAGCTTCCCACTAGCTGTCTATTTTACACACGGTACTGATATGACAATCCCAATCTCCCAATCATCCCTCCCCTTCCACACCCACCTTGTGTCCACACTTCCATCCTCTATGTCTGCATCTTATTCTTGCCCTGCAAATAGGTGTATCTGTACCCTTTCTTAGATTCCACATATATGTGTTCATGTATTTTTCCCTCTCAGTGGAGTTTAATGAAAAAGGAGAGGCAATGTGAAAAACAGACAGAGTGCTAAGAATCAAGAGAGACCTGAATTCTAACTGTGTTCCTGTCAACAGTTAACCTGTTCACTTGAGTGGTCACTTCACTATTCTACAGTCTTCCTCTTCTCCTCTGTGAGAGGTGGGCCGGACCCAGGGAAAATGAAGGTATCTGAACTTTCATCACCAAACTGCCTGTTCTAATCACATCTGTGTTCTAAACACATCCACATCTGTGTTTCAATGTGTTTCAGACAAAAAATATAACAGATCTGAGTTTACCAATCCAGGGATAGTGTTATCCAAATACCATATTCTCACTGAGGCAGGTTCTCAATCTGTCCCACACCCATGGCATGTTTGCCATTTGCTGTGCTGATTTTCCGTCTTTTTTTCCCTTTGCCCACGTCTCTGAAAGACATTATGAGCTTAATCATTGTCATAAAGGGAAGATGAAAGATTGAAGGCTCTCTGATTAGCATTTTGCATATTTTTTTTCTTAGAATTTCAAGAGCACATAAAACTCACTCACTCCCTATCAGCATTTCCCCTTGCCCCTTTAGTGGGCTGACATGTGATTTTCAAGTCATTTTCGGAAATCTGAAACCTGTTAGAGATCACAGATGCCAAGATCGGCATGATTGCTATAGTTTTGGCAGAATATGCTTTCTTAAGACAACAAAGGCAGTAAAAAAAAAAAAAAAGAAAGAAAGAAAGAAAGCTGTTTTTCTCCTTCTCTATTCTTTTCCAAATGAAGAAAAAATAATTGTGGATGCATGGCATTTAATAAGATTTTTAGACCGTCTTGGTTTAGACTGGTTTTGTTCTCAGTTTTTACTCGAAATAGCATTTAGGCTTTTCATCTTGAGAACTGCAAGCTTATTCCTGTTACCAGCTTCCACTTAAGAACAAGCTTCATATTTTCTTTAATGTCTGTGAATCTCTTTAATAAAGCTAACCATGTAAGTGCCAGTAGTTGGCAGCAGTAAAACTATGTTTCTGCCAATATGAACAAGTATATGACTAATTTGAACCCTAACCTTGGCCAAGCCTCCTAGTCTTCATGCATTTAAGCTTCTAAAGAGGTCCCCCAAAATCTACAAATGTATAGTTTTGTAAATAAGCATAGTAGATGAGAAAAAAAAAGAGAGAGAGATATGACATCTGACTTCAGGTTTGGGGGAAAGGAAACATTTGAGGCCTTCAAGACTGGATGTAATTTTAAGGGATAGAATTGGGAGAGATGGAAGTGGAGAAGGAGTATTAAAGGTGAAGAGGTAAGAAAGGAATAGACATGGAAGAAAAGCCAGAGGCTCAGTTTTGTTACAATGTGTGCTAACACAGGAGAGGTGGTCTTGGAAAGTTGATCTATAGTTAGACTAGAGAGGATGTAGGAGTGGAAAGGGGTCTGCACTTTCTCAGTGAATGATGGAGGGTGCCCCAAAGGGAGAAACAGGGACCACCCAGACCCTTACCAGGTTTGGGACACCATCCAGGTTGGCAACAGTAGTCCCAGCCAGCTCCAGGAACCAGAGGTGGGGAATCTATGGTGTGGGACCCAGAAGAGGGGCCTGGTGGCCCAGGACTAAGGGCAGAGCCTTGGGGGACACCGCAGGGAAGAAGCGGGGAGTTCTGAAGGCAGCCTACAAAGTAGAGGAGGCGGCACTGAAGACGGCATTGGCATTCTAAGCCTGAGGACTAAGTCATCTTTTGCATCATGTGCCGGGCCCTGCCCTGCCCTTCTTAACATTGTTTTAGACCATTTTCTGGAGAAGGAAATGGCACCCCACTCCAGTACTCTTGCCTGGAAAATGGTATGGAAGGAGGAACCTGGTAGGCTGCAGTCCATGGGGTCACACAGAGTCGGACACGACTGAAGCGACTTGGCAGCAGCAGCAGGCCATTTTCACCTCTGAGAACTTTCAGTGAAACGAAATCAAATACATGTGACTGTGGCAAATTATTTAACCTTTCTGTGCCTCCATATTTTTTTAAAAAAAATCTGTAAAACAGGATGTTTATTTGTAAAACAGGATAATGTTTTATCTGTAAAATGGGATAATGCTTATTACATGTTTATGAAAAGCATCAAGTTACTCTTTGTAAATCAGAACAGTACCTGGCACAGAGTCAGAGCTATTTAAGTGGCTGTTAAATACATAATGTCTTACTTTTTCAGAATCCTCCTTCATATATAAACAGCACAAACAGGAGAGCTGAAGAATCTCACAGGTGACCACACCATTAAAGCCCCAAAGGCAACCAAACTACCTTATCCTTCTAGAAGCTCCTCTTGCTTCCCTTGGGAAAGGAGACAAGGGGAAATGGAATTTCACCCTGCCTTTCATATGAAGTCTTGATGTAAATTTGCATCACCTCTAATTCAAATTTTAGCTGATAGCCAAATTCAGAAGCAGACTGTTTCTTCCCTTCCAAGGCTTTCTGCCGTTACAACTCACATCTCAAGATTTGCTGTGCTGTTTGTGTCTGCAGTGGGACACGGTAAGCTAAGACTTCTTCCCCCAAGCCCCACCACAGCACTGACCCCATTTCACCCCTTCTATGTCGGTCTGCCCTTGTTAGATGGGGAGTTCCTTGCAATCTGGGGCTGTGTCATTTTCATCTTTCTATTCCTCAGCAGCGGTCAGCATGGGGTTTATACCAAGCACATAGTTGACAGTTCTTTCCTAGGCAACACTGATAGAAAAAGCATACAAATGACATGTGTGTGTACAAACACTTTCAAGGAGATGAACAACTAGTTTTCTTGTAAAAACCAGAAACAGTCTGTGTGAGAGTATCTGGCTGGGCCCTTCATGGGTGACACCAACTGAATCACCTGTTTTGTCTGAAGACTAAACTTTTAACCCCAGCCCAACATCATAGCCCAATGGAATGATGTAAATGAAGCCATGTGGTCAAGCAGGCCTAACAAATAGCAGTCTCATTTCTCCTGTTGCTTTAAACTCTTGAAGTTTCACATGACTGCAGACTGTTAGAATTACTTGGAATCTGTTTCCAAAGCCTTGCCTCTGCCCTTTTTGGAAATAAGTCCCATCCAGCTGCAATTCCTGCCACATCACAGTATAGATGAAACACATGCAACTTTGTTTTCTATTAACATAAAAAATCGGAGTCCTGGATCCCGAGCCAGCATCTGTAATATCACAGGGAGTTAAAGCAGAAAAGACTTCAGAAATCAGCTGATACAGTTCCTTACTTTTCCTGACAAAGGTCTATAAACAGGTGGGGAAGGTGGGGGAAGATAGCTGACCTACTTATCCATAGGGCTCAGTAGGTCACATTGCAAGGAATATGTAGATGATTGAGGAAATGAATTTTTAGTTCAGATACTATATAAGGGATTTTCATCCAGGAATCAAAGTGTTAATATTAAGCTTTGTGGATTGTTGTTAAAATCCCCACCCCACTTTTTCTTTAAAAAAAAAAAAAATTGATTTTTGCTATCTCATTCTCTCCTGGTCTTCCTCCAAATCTTTGGCTTCTTTTTCTAAACCTGTATCCTTTTCCTTCTAGCGTCCTATAAATGTTGATGATCTCCAGGGATCATACTGATATCTTTTTCTCTTCCTCATCCAACTCCCTCTTCTCGTGTGAGCCCAGCCACTCCCATGGCTTCAATGACCACTCTACTTTGATGTTTCCTAAAAGTCAATTTCCAGCCCAGCACTAGCTTCCTGAGCCACACATTATGCATTGAAGAATACCTATAGTTGACTATCTTTCAAAAATGTCACATTCAGGGTACAATGAAAAGATCTTCACATGGCATGGAATATGCTAGTAATTTGACCCCGGCTGCTCCCTGGGCTCCTGTTTCACCTCGTTTCCTGCTCATCTTCCCCCAGCCATTCATAAGAAACCAACGTGCATATCTTAACCAAGCATTTGAACTTGAACTCATTCCTTAGTATCTGTGTCCCTTCTGCCTGGAAGCCTCCTATGCCTGGTTAACCACCTCTCAACTTCCACGTGCAGCTCAGAGCTCATCTCCCCCGATATCCCGCTGCCTCCCAAATCTGTGTCAGTGCCTCTCTAATGTCTCACATGTTGTCCTCGACCAGCTCTGCTGTATCACTTAGCCCAGTTCTATATTTGTTAGGGAGTGCACTTCCCATTAGAAACAACTTATTGAACTTTGTGTCTGCAGTGCTGACAGAGCTTAGATCCATTCCTGGCACATGGCAGGTTTTCAATTGTTGGCCGTCAAGTTAACAGAATGAAAGATGAATCTAAAAAGAAACCCAGACCCTTTTAAGCCAGGTTATTATTATTTTTACAACATTTTATTTTGACATAATTTACAGCTTACAGGAAAGTTGTAACATACTATTACAAAGAACTTCCATAGATCTCTTACCCAAATTCACAGATTGTTTATATTGCTTTATGATTCTCTCCATGTGTAACCATACTACTTCTAAACCATTTGGGAGTAGTTTGAAAACATCTTGCCCCTTTACCTCTAAATACTTTAATATGTATTTTCTCAAAGCAAAGATATTCTCTTATATAATCTAGTGAGGTTATCAAAATCAGGAATTTTAATGTTCAAATAACACTGTTATCTAAGTCATAGTCCATTTTCAAATTGTGCCCATAATGTCATTTGTTTATAGCTATTTTATAGCTACTATCTTGCCAATATTGTCTTTTATAGCTTTTTTTTTTTTTTCCCTGATCCAATCCAAAAGCAACACATTTTACTATTATTTCTCCATCTCTTCTAATCTGGGGAGTTCTAGTGTCTGGGCCTTTCGTTTTGTTTTTGACCTTGACATTTTTGATGAATACATCCTAGTTTTTGTAATAGACTGTCCTTTAATCTGGGTTTTTCTGGTATTGCCTAATGATTAGATTTGGGTTATGCAGTTTTGCAAAGAAGTGTTGCTACGTCTTCTCAGAAGATGCTATCAGTATCTTCTGTCCCAGGATTGACCGTGGTAGCTTTGATCACTTAGTTCAGGTGGAGTCTGTCAGTTTTCTCCACTCTGAAGTTACTATTTTTCCCTTTATAATTAAGAACGATTAGGAGGGCTGGGACACTTTGAGGCTACATTAATATCCTGTCTGTTTTAAAACTTTAACTATCAATTTTACTTCCCATTGATGATTTTCTAATAGCACCATCCTGCCTTTACTTGCATGACGTTTAGCTATAAAGAAGAATGTTCTGTCCACTCCTCCTATTGAGGTGTTTTTTCCCATTAATTTATTTGTAACAGTGTTGATTGGTTGACTCTGGCTTTATGCAGTAAGGTGTAATCCACTGTATCATGACTTATTGTGATGTTCAAGTTGTCCCTGACCTGCTCAATGGGAGTCCCTTCCTTTGGACTGGTCCTTTTGTCCCTTGGACATCCCCTCAGTATTCTCCGCACACTCCTTCACTGTCAACTACAAGAAGATTTTCTAGAGGAAGCTATTTTCCCTTGTGTAACTTGGGAATTAACCAGTTTTTTTGGTTATCAAAAATAATCTTTATTGAAGCATAATTTATATACATTCATATATACAATATACACATGTATACATATATACAACTGCATTCAGTAATTTTGACTATATGGTCCAGTTGCCATAACCATAACCCTGTCATCACCTCAAACTTCCCTCTGCCTCATTGCTCTTAGTCTTCTCCTCTTCTCAGTACCTGGTACCAACAGATCTGCTTTCTCACTGTAGATTCATCATTTATTGACTTTTAGGTAAACAGTATCATACAGTGCCCACTATTTATATCTAGCTTTTTTCACTCAGCAAAATGCTTTTGAGATTTATCCATGGTGTTTTTTGCACCACCTGTCAGTCACCTAGGTCACAAAACTTTCTACTTTTTTCTAAAGGTGTTGTATTTATCACTGTTATGTTTATAACCATGATAGATTAAATTAATAATTATACATGGCATTAGGATCTTTTCCTTCCATTTAATTTCCAACTGTTCCAATACCATTTATTGAAAAGATTATTCTTTCTCCATTAAATTATCTTAGCAATTTTGTCAACAATCATCCAAATATGTCTATATCTGTACCTGGACTCTCTATTTTGTCCCATATTGCCTTTGTCTCATTTTTTAAAATCAGTAATTCCATCCTCTTAAGGTGAGTTAGAAAATACTCTATAGCTGGAAGAATTCACCAGTGAAATCATTTGAGCTTGGGGATATTTTGATTGGGAAGTTTTGAACTATGACATCAATTTATTTATTGATTATAGGACTATTTAGGCTATTTATTGCTTTTACGTAAGCTCTGACGATTAGTATATTTTTAAAAATTATTTCTTTCCTTCTAAGTTGTCACATTTATTGACATAAGTTTTTTCAAGTATTCATTTATTATCCTTTTAATTAAATTTATAGAATCATTAGTGATGTTCTCTTCTCATTCTTGATACACGTAATTTGTGTCTTCTAAATTTTTTCAATCTGTATAGAAATGAATCAAGTTTATTAATTTAATTGACTTTGCAAAGAACCAGCTTTTCATGGTTTCTACTTCAATTAATCAATTCTTTATTACTTCCATCCTTCTGCTTATTTTACATTTAATTTACTCTTTAGTTTCTAGAAGTGGAATCTTAAATCAATTTTGTTTTTCCTTTTCTAATAAAATTATTTAATCCTATAAATCCCTTTCTAAATACTTCTCTAGCTCTATCCCACAAATTTTGATACACTGGCCTTTTATTGTTAGTTATAAATTCTGTGTGACTGACTTTCAACCCATGAGTTGTTTAGAAATGTTTTGCTTAATTTCCAAATATTTGGGGATTTTTTCATACATTTTTTCTGCTAGCAATTTCTACTAAATTCCACTGTAGTTACAGAATATACTCTGTACAATTTAAATCCTCTTCAATTTGTTGAGATTTGGTTTATGAATCAGCATATGATCTATCTTGATGAATGTTCCATGTGTACTAGAAAATAATCTGTGTTTTTCTTTTTCAGGGTGGAGTATTCCATAAATGACCGGTCAAATTGTTTCAGAGTTTTGTTCAAGTCTTCCATTGCCTGACTTAATTTTTCTTGTTTTATGAAATCACTTAGAAAAGAATGTTGAATTTCAACTATAATTAGGATCTATTTGTGTTTTCAGTAGTTTCAGATTCTGTTCATGAAATTTAATGTTCTTTCATTATGTGTACATAAATTTAAGATTGTTATTTCTTCCTGATGTACTGACCTGTTTGTTATTTTGAAATGTCCCCATTTATCCTTGGTAATATTTCCTGTTCTGAAGTGTATTGTCTAATACTGACATGGCCGTCTTTCTGTGATACTTCCATATGCACTATAGTTAGTTGGCTTGCTCCCCAAAATTTAGCTTCCATTTGTCATCATACAGCTGATCCCTGTTACCCACTTGCCCCCACCCCACTCTGCCACTCTCTCCTCTCTAGCAACACTACCCTGTTCCATCTGCATGTTATACCGTATTTTCTTCATCCATTGATGGCCACTAAGGTTGTTTCCACATCTTGGCTACTTTAATTTGTCTCCATTTCTGAAAGAAATTTTTTTGTTGGTATAAAATTCAAGGTTGAAATAGTTTATAAAGGCTGTTCCATTATCTTCTCACCTGTACATTTTCTGAAAAGAAGCCCTGTGATTCTTCTATGTAATTCATTATTGGATTTATTTGACTTGGTTATCAAGAATAGTCATGGAGAATGGCTCAGAAATGGATGATGGCTTCATTTCTGAAATAACATAGTAAATTTAGGAGTGAGTGGAAATTGGCTTATGAGGCTAGAGGCAGTGGAGTGGTTGAGATATACAATGAGTTCTTTCAGCTGCAGCTTCAAACCTTAAAAATTCTCTCCCTAAGGACCAGTCTTTTCATTTAGTAACAGACTATACATATATATGATAAGAATAAGCTATATGTGATACCAAGAAAAACAACTTATGTTGATGCTTCCAAACAGACCCTGGAGAATTACTAAAGAAAGAAAAAAAGGCTAAAAATGAAAAGCAAAGCTAATTTTTATAATTGTGAGAATTACTTATATACAATAATTTCTATGCATGTATATGCATCAAATTAATAGTTTTGAAAATTCAGTTTGCAGTCAGCTCTTTTCATGACTGCTTATCCTTCCACTGCCTACATTCTAATGTTTTATATTTCATACAAACATTAAAACAATATGGGAAAAGAATGTGTCTGCCTTCAAAAAAACAGTTTGGTGAATATAATGGCTCTTCTTTTGTGATAAATATGTTTTTGCCAGTAGCCATTCTCACTAAAGTAGTTTAAATCCAGGTGGCTTGAGGCGATGGTCCTCAGACTTCAATGTATGTAACAATTACCTGGAGAATTTGTGTTAAATGCAGATTTCCTGCCCCTTGCCAAACATGCTGATTCGGTAAGAGTAAAACCCAAGAGCAAGTGGCACATGTACCCTTCTGAAGACTATTTTACAGGTAATCTGGAGAATATACTTTGAGAAACACTTTTGAGTTTGAACTCATAAAAGAGTATATGCAGAGATTCAAGGGATAAGCTTTTTTTTTTTTTTTTTTCCCCATTCATTTCTTTCCTCTAAAAGGAATTTGAAAGCAGGATTTGAGGAAAATATTTAAGTAAAGTTTAGTTTTGTCATCTTTTTTCATCTTTTACTCAGAGTAGTGTTGCAGATGATTGTTTATACCAGCGACTGGATGAAGTATCAGACTTTTTATGTACATTATCTTTGAGGCAGGTAATGTCTCATTTTTGCCAATTACAACCAAGAAATGTGAAGTGACTTGTCCAAGGTTACACAGCTAATAAATGTGAGAGCTGGAATTCAACTTGGGGCTGTGTAATCTAAACCCCATGTCCTTTCTGCAGCCTCTGCCTATCCCTCCTCATCCTTCCTCTGTGCTGTTTCCAGAGACTGCAAGCTTAGGAGTAAATAAAATATCTAGAAAGTTTCTTATTCTTATCTTGGAAAATGTATATTATTGAAATAAATGAAACCAAGAAAAATAAATGTTCCAAAGAAAAACAGCCACAAGGAAAGAAAGCTTTATAAAACTGACCAGAATATTGTGATTAATACTTTTCTACCCATACTTATTAACTGGTTTGATCTTCTTGCTGCCCAAGGGACTTTCAAGAGTCTTCTCTAGCACCACAATTCAAAATCATCAATTCTTTGGTGCTCAGGCTTCTTTATGGTCCAACCCTAACATCCATACATGACTACTAGAAAAACCACAACTTTAACTATATTGACTTCTGTTGGTAAAGTGATGCAAACCAGTTAATATTAAAGGAAATAAACCCTGAATATTCATTGGAAGGTCTGACACTGAAGCTGAAGCTCCAATACTTTGGCCACCTGATGAGAAGAGCCACTGGGACAGATCCTGATGCTGGGAAAGATTGAGGGCAGGAGGAGAAGGAGGTGACAGAGGGTGAGTTGGTTGGATGGCATCACTGACTCAGTGGACATGAGTTTGAGCAAATGCTGGGAGAAGTGACGACATGGAAGCCTGGAGTGCTACAGTCTTTGGGGTCGCAAAGAGTCAGACGCAGCTTAGTGACTGAACAACAACAACCCATACATATTACTCCATATTGATGTTTACTGTACAACATACCTTTTTTTTTCCCACTAGAAAGTGAGTTTCTCTAGTTCAAAGTACATGTCTTATTTATCTCTGTGACTAGCTACTGCTGACAAGTTACATTGACAAGTTGCCTGTGGTAGATGACAATAGTGACAAGAAATGTCTCTATAAATGTCACTATTTGTTCATTACGACTTAGCGAACATATTCTGTAAATGATATTCCAAAACACCAAATTTTTTCTTCCAAATTGAAGTATCAGGAAATGTTTTGCTTTGCCTCAGAAATTTGTATGCTCCCTTCTTATGGACAGTATGAATCATATAACTTTAAGAACTTATTTTTAGTATTGCTTTGGTTTCCAGGAATTCAAGAGCCAAATTTGTGGCTCAGCTAAATTATTTCTGTTCTAAATTACCACTGATTTTGGCCTTATAATCAAATTTATATATTCCCATTTTATTCTTTATTTACTACTCAAATCTTTGTATTCTTATAGGTTATTTCAAATATTTTGTGAAACAAATTATAAATGAAGTCCCAGTGCCTAGCTCTGTTACTTGAATATACCAGCTTTTCTAACAGATAACCTTTCAAATCTTAATACAGTATATTTTTCATATTAATTTCCTTGGCTTAATAGCTTTCCACATGGTTATTCAGAGTCCAGGCTCTTTTTGCCTTCTGGACCCTCCCCTCCCTCCTCCAGGATTTTAGAGACATTGGGATTCAACCAGTATAGGATGATGAGACTGGAAGAAGGTACCTCCACTTCATTCATGTTTTATTGTTAAGAACTGGAAGCTAGTTTCCATCTATGCCAAGTGTGCTAGAAATCTAAGAGCTGGAAATTCTGAATGTGGAGCAGCCTTCCAGCACCTACCTGTATTCAAAGAAGGCAGAACACAAGTCTGTGCTGATCACTCAACTAACCCCACTCTCAACTTAAAAGATGTTCCAAGATATTTGTCGGATTATTTAATGTGATACTTCCATACTTAGAAAACCCTTATTTGGCGAAAGAGCTATTCTGTGTATATGTTCCCCATGGACCTTGCATTATTTACATGTAATCAACATGTATTAATATATAATACTTACATGGTCATGCCTATGAATCAAGTTTCTTACACAAAACATACTATAAGTCCAGTATTTTGTGTGACTTCAAACTGCCAATCAAAGTTTCTTGGTCATGGTCATGTAAGCCAACAGAAGGTGTTTGTTAATGACTGGCCTCCAGTTGCTTAATGGAGAACTATGGCCAGTAGGCTGAGCAGATGGCTGGATGAGGTGAGGGAGGTTGGACTACATGGACCATGAACACAGTTGTCAGAGTGGTAACAGGAGGTCTACAAAAGGCATCTCAGTTCCTTCTAATCTTGCAAACTAACACAGTGGGGCAGAAGACCTGAAGCTGATCATCAAAGTCAGACCAAAAAGCATCAAATTATGACATGAGAAAGACCAACAGTCCTTGAGTTGTTCTCACCAGGGCTGCAACAACAGCAAAGTTAATTCCCCAAAATGTCAGACCTTTATATTTTAGATCAGGTTCTGCGTATCCAGAAAAACAAGCTTTTCTAACTTTGTTATCAGGATCCTCAACATTTCTTACACTTCCCTCAACACAGCCCTCTTCTCACACTAGGTCCTGCTTTTTCTTAAAAGTTATAGTGGTTTAAAAGGAAGAAAAAACTATCAAAATAGCACATCCTCCTTTGGTTCCTTCAGTATTCCTTTAGAAACTTAGAAACTGTATCTTATCTGGGTTTATTTCACAACTGTTGCTCTCAAGTCTCTGCCCCTATCCAAGGAGAAATACATAGAACTTTCTTTGAGAGTGTTCTCCAGTTATGACTGATATTAATATAATCATGATTTCACCTGCACTGGATATGATTTCATAGCTCACAAAACAGTTGCACATATTAGTGACATATTATTTCACTATAGCCTTACAATAATCTTATAAAATAGGATGATTTCCATTTTAACAGATGAGGAAACTGGGTTAGTTTGCCCAAACACATTGTAAGTAATAGAATGACCATACATCTCAGTTTCCCCAAGACAGTCTTATTTTATGCCTGTCATCCTAGTATATTAACAGCAGCCCCTCTCACTCTCAAAGCATCCCAGTCTTGACAACAGTCAATTATCGTCAGTGGTGAATTCAGGACTGGGTCATAGTTCCTTTGACACCAAGATCATGGTATAGTGCTCATTTCACAACATCAAGTTGTTTCCAATTATAATCAAACATCATCATCAAGGGAGTGGGGATCACAACACTCCCTCTCTTCTGGGTTACTAGAAATTTATAGAGCAGAATGTATAGTCAGAGAAGTATAGAACCATGATTCTCCCTTTCTAAGAACTGGGTAAAAGTAAACAAATTGGGATGAAGAAAGAAGGCTGTTCTTCCTTTAACCTCAAGGTAAGCTCCAACATTCATCCTGAGTTTGGAAATCATGTCAGTTCAGTTTACAACTAAATTGAAAGAAAATCCAGAGATTTTCCCCAGACTCATGGATCCATTGTTATTATTCAACCCAGGTCTTTTTCTGCAGAGCTACGTCAACTGCTAGCCTCATATTACTTCTATCATCCACTGAGAAGATCCATTAGTGACACAGCTTCGTTGTTCCCGATACCTTTGGGTAAGGCCAGAGTGCAATGCATTTTCCTTTCCTCATTTAGTCATAGTACGCAATTTAATGTCAATTAATAACCAAGTCATTTGCTGCCTGGAGGGCTTCACTGGTGGCCCAGAAGGTAAAGAATATGCCTGCAATGAGGGAGACCCAGTTCAATCCCTGGGTCAGGATGATCCCCTGGAGAAGGGAATGGCAACCCACTCCAGGATTCTTGCCTGGAAAATCCCAGGTACAGAGGAGACTGGCAGACTACAGTGTAGTATAGGGTTGCAGAGAGTCAGACACAGCTGAGCAACTAACACTTTCACCTTCATTTGCTGCCATATGTAAGAAAGAACATAGCTACCTGAGAATAAATGTGAAAATCAGACTGTAATGGTCTGGAGGCTGAGCCCAGGGAGAGATGAGACAAGCAGAAGAACTGTCCTCTACCTTGCAACGTGTTTTCCTTTCATTTCTTTGTGCTCATCACTGGTTAAATGCCTCAGAGCCCAATTCCTTTCTCCATCTGCATACCTTCAGGAGGAAGTGGATCCCCATGAAGCAGGGAGAGAGAGCATCTTAAACAAATGGCAATAAAAAGCCATTTCACAAAGCCAGAACAGACTTCTGTCTGAAGCAAATGGCAGCCCAGCAGGTTTTTATGAAAAGTACCTTTGTTCCAATAGTTTTTCAAGAACAAAAATATGTATCTTCACACTTTTGTCATTATATTTATGAACTGTAAATCTCATTTTATGGAAATACTCCAGGATTTCAAACTCCTAAATCAACTTGGTAAATCTCCAACCTCAGGAGTTCAATTCAAGGAGAACCCCTTCAAAGATACTGACATTTTATAGGGAACTTCAGGAAAAACAAACAATGAGAGTTTTCAATGTACATTTTTTTCGTTACCCTAAAGGCTTGTCATGGGAGACAGCTAACATGTAGACAGAATAAAGACTGCTGCTGAGATTGCATTTTCTGAGCCCCAGGTCAATATGACTTAAACAATAACAGTAAAATGGTCTCTCGGGAAATTTGGTCTGGGGCCCCTAACAAATCACCATTGTTTCCTTAGAGGACTATTTTACTTTTATATCAGGGTATCATGATGTTGGATACACAAGTAAACTTTTGAAAGGGAGAAAAATGACTCTTTAGAAAATCCAATTGCGATTGCAAAGCACTTTATAAATATTGCAAGCTTGAGGTTTCACCTCTCTTACAATATTTCCCATTCTCTGCTGGACACAGTCCTATTATAGTGGTTGTATCTCCACAAACTGTATGCCAACCTCTACTAATGACGCCATTTCCACACACCCAGCCTCACCAATGTTTAGCCAGCTGGTAGCCCACGTCAGCCAACCCAAATATTTCATTGTTGGATGAAATAGTTTCACAGGCAACCGCAGGTCTTGGGCATGTGAGTTTTATTAAGGCTTATTCCACAGACTAGGACAAAACAGAACACAGAGCAGTTTGCCCTGAGTTGCTGAGTGAGACTCATTGCAAACAATTTCCACCCACTCACTGAACAATGTCCAAAAAATTATGGTCCTCACGGAATTTTGAGTTGTGGAGGTATGTAGAAATGCTTAGGGTCTCAAGAGCCATTCAAAATCATGTCTTTGTCTGGTAGTGGGAAGGCCTTAGTTCATTAAGTGCTTAACAGAGGTGGAGGCAAGTGTCTGTTAATCCCCGAAATAAAAAGGATACATAGAAACTATATAATGAAATGTCTTTCTTTCTCCAATGTACAGAGGTAGTGATGCCAAGAAGTAATGCTGTATTTCTGCAAGTCTATACCAAGCTTATTTAATGACACTGTCAGCAGGATGTCCTATACTCATTCCTACATGGATAATTTTATGTGCTCTTGAATGAAAGACTCCCCTTTCCTAGGCCACTATGGAAACACACTGCTTCCCACAGCTTATGCTTCTCCATGCTGTCATAACCACTTTGGGGAATGTCTTTATCAGCCACTAGAGACTCAGGGCTGGAAAAAGAATTCCCAGGATGTCCTTAGGTCTACTTACCAAGAGGGCTTCAATGTGTTCAGTGGCGTCACCAACACATTTAAAAAGTCAGACACTTTTCCCAATTCCTTTGGAAATGGAGTGAAGAATGTTATGAGGAAACTGGGCATAGACTCGGGCAATTCAGGCTCAAAAAGATCACAGACCACAAGAAAATGAAACATCAGTGTTAGCCAAGAGGGGAACAGTCACAGCAAGGATGCTCAAATGATAAAACTGGTTAAGAAGAATCAATGAGGTATTGGCTACACAGAGGAACTGGGGGCAAGGGTCAACCATAGGAGACTGGTTCCCCCTGCTGCTACTGACCTGTGTGTGATGTGTCTGGGCAGCCTTAGCAGAGTTTAGCATCCCCCATACCCAGTCAAGGTGATGTCTCAGATTTGAAATCATCTATTAATGGGGACACAGTCTACTTTTCTTTGATTTATGTGTTTATGAATCTTGTCCCTTCATTCTAAATTATAATCACTTTAAGGTCACAAACTATTCAAAATATGGCCTTTGGACCCACATAAATACTGCATATGTTGAAGGAAACCGAAAGTGAAAGAAAGTAAAAGTTGCTCAGTCTTGTCCAACTCTTTGTGACCCCATGGACTGTAGCCTGCCAAGCTCCCCTGTCTATGGAATTTCCCAGGCAAGAATATTAGAGTGGGCTGTCATTCCCTTCTCTGGAGGATCTTTCTGCAGCAGGGATCGAACCTGGGTCTCCTGCATTGAGGGCAGATTCTTTACCATCTGAGCCACCAGGGAAATCCTACCCCAAGGATTAAGTTCCATGAGGGCAGATGTCCTGAGAGATTTTCTGCTCACTGTTCAATACCAAATACCTGGCATAGAATGTTTAGTGCACTTTTTTTGGGAATATGCAAGAAACTCCAATACTTTGGCCACCTGATACGAAACACTGACTCATTTGCAAAGACCCTGAGGGGAGGACAGTGGATGAGATGGCTGCATGTCATCACCGACTCAATGGACATGAGTTTGGGTAAACTCTGGGAGTTGGTGATGGACAGGGAGGCCTGGCATGCTACGGTCCACAGGGTTGCAGGGTCGGACACGACTGAGCTACTGAACTTAACTGAACTGAAGATTTTTCAAATGAATTCATGACTATTAATGTATATTTGACCACATTTATATACTTCTACCTGTGTTTTAACGAATTAATACATGCGTATCCATTTTCCCATTTAGTAATGGGAACCTCTCTTCTAGAACTGATTCAGCAATTTGTCCTTTATTGTATAACAACCATATAAAAATGCTACACATGCGTTCCATCTTTTTTCATCCCCTTCATCTTGCTTTCTCTTTCTTTTGATGGCCAGTCTCTTTAAAAATTCACATAGGAAAGAATTTTGGCTAGACAAATTTTAAAAAGTCCAATACCTTATGAGGACAGTTGTGGGGTTTTTATAAAGAAAAATTTGTAAAATTTTAATTATTTATTTTGCTATTGTTCAGTCACTGTCATGTCTGAGTCTTTGTTGCCTGAAGGACTGCAGCACTCCAGGCTTCCCTGTCCTTCACCATCTCCTGGGGCTTGCTCAAACTCATGTCCATTGAGTCAGTGATGGCATCCAACCATCTCATCCTGTCAACCCCTTCTTCTCCTGCCTTCAATCCTTCCCAGCATCAGGGTCTTTTCCAATGAGTCAACTCTTCACATCAGGTGGCCAAGTATTAGAGCTTCAGCTTCAGCATCAGTCCTTCCAATGAATATTCAGGGTTGATATTCTTTAGGATTGACTGGTTTGATCTCTTGCTGTCCAAGTGACTCTCAAGAGTCTTCTCCAGCACCACAATCTGAAAGCGTATTTCAACATAATTATAGATTCACCTGCAGTTCTAATGGTAGAGAGATCCTCTGTACACTATTCCTAGTCCCTCCTACCCCATCACCATAAGACCACCACCTTGCAAAACTACAGTACAGTATCAGAACTGGATATTGGCACTGATAACACAATATTCTGAACATTTCCGTCAATTCCTCCTATGGTACTTTCACAGCCACATCCTCTTCCCTCAAGCCCCACTCCCTCCGTAAACTCTGGCAACCACTGATTTGTTTTCCATGTCTATGTTCTGTGCTTTCATTCCTGCTATATAAGCAGAACTATACAAAGTGTAAAAATTTTGAAGGTGGGCTTTTTCACAGTATAATTCTCTGAATATCCACCCAGGTTACTTCTTGTATCAACAGTTTGATCTGAGTTCTCTTACTGACCAGTATTCCACGGTATATATCTGCCACAGTTACCTATCTATTCAGCCACTGAAGGACATCCGAGTTGTTTCAGTTCGGGGCTGTTATGAATAAGCTGTTGTAAACACTTGTGTACAGGTTTTTGTGTGAATGTAAGTCTTTATTTCTCTGGTATAAATATCCGACAGGGCAAAGGACAACTATTGGACTGGATGGTAGTTGCACGTTTATTTAGCAATTGCCACATTGTTATTCTGAATGGCTGTATCATTTTACTTTCTCATCAGCAATGTACAAATGATTCAGTTTCTCCACATTCTTGCCAGCTTGTAGAATTATCAGTATTTATTTTAGCCACTCTTATAGATGCATAGAGAGAGCTTACTGGTTTCTTTTTAAATTAGTAAAGACTTTTTAATAAGCAGTTTTAGGTTTACAGCAAAATTAAGTGCAACATCTGGCATTCCCGCACGCCCACTCTCCCTACATATACACAGCTTCCTCCGTTAGTAGCATCCCACATCACATTGGTGTATTTGTTGTTACTGAAGATCCTACACGGAAAACAGCATTATTACCTGAACACCTGAACAACTCTTACTGTTGTACATTCTATGGTATTGACAAATGTATAATGACATGTATCCACTACTATAGAATCGTACAAAATAATTTCACTGCCATAAAAATCCTCTGTGCCCCACCTTTTCACTCCTTTTTTTCTCTAACCCTTGGCAACCAATAATCTTCTTACTGCCTCCACAGTTTTGCCTCTTCTAGAGTGGCATACAATTGGAATTATGGTGTATGTAGCCTTTTCCGTTTGGCTTCTTTCACTTAGAAATATACAATTTAATTTCCTCCATGTCTTTATATGGCTTGATAGTCTTTTTTAGTGCTGAGGAATATTCTGTTATCTAGATGTACCCAGTTTATTTATCCACTCACCTACTGAAGGATTTCTTGCTTGCTTCCAAGTTTTGGCAATTATGAATAAAGTTGCTATGAATATTTATGTGAGGTTTTTGTGTGGACATAAGTTTTTAATGCATTTTGGAAAATACCAGTGAGTGAGATTGCTAGATGTTATGGTAAGAAACGGCCCATTGTCTTCCAAAGCGGCTATATACCATTTTGCATTTCCATCAGCAATGATGAGGGTTCCTGTTGTTTCACATCTTCACCAGCATTTGTTTGTCATTGGTTTGGATTTGGGCCATTCTAATAGGTATGTAGTGGTATCTCATTATTATTTTAATTTGAATTTCCTTATGATATATGACATGGAGCATCTTTTCATATGCTTAATTGCCATCTACATAGCTCCTCTGGTGAGGTGTCTGTTAAGGGGTTTTGCCCCTTTATTTAAACCTGTTTGTCTATTTTCTTATTGTTGAATTTAAAGAGTTTTAGGTACACTAAGGATAAAAATCCTTCATCAGGTATGTCTCTTGAAAATATTTTTCCCCAGTCTGCGGCTTATTTTCTCATTTCCTGACACTGTCTTTAACAGAGCAGACTTTAATTTGTTAAATCTAGCTTATCAATTCTTTCTTTCATGGATCATGTTTTTGGTAACATGTCATTGGGTGTGTGTGTGCTCAGTTGCTACAATTGTGTCCAACTCTGTGATTCCATGGACTGTAGCCTCTAGGCTCCTCTGTGCATGGGCTTCTCCAGGCAAGAATACTGGAGTGGGTTGCCATGCCCTCCTTCAAGGAATCTTCCCGACCCAGGGATTGAACTCACGTCTCCTGTGTTGCAAGTAAATTCCTTACCCACTGAGCCAGCAGGGAAGCCCAAAATGCCATTGCCATATGCCATATCATCTAGCTTTTCTCCTATATTATCCTCTGGGAGTTTTATACATTCCGATAAAACCCCAGCAGTTTGTATACTCTGGTAGCACAGTTTCTCCTGAGGATAGGACTTGTTAAGAACAGAATACGCTGGCTATTACAAAATGGTGACTTTTCCCCTTTTCCTGCCAGGAACATGAAGAGATCTTTCTCTGGTATTCTCTGGAAAAACATGGTGGTAGAGTTCCTGGAAGTAAAACGCACAGAAGTGCCGGAGCCCTCCTCTAACTGTGTCACCCGGGAGTTCGTAACTCTCACTCTTGTCCACACAGAGCTCCAGCAATTTGTGAATTACAGTTCAGGTTTTCCTACATGGGAACTGATTCCCAGGCAGATTTCTGCTCATGGATACCTGTGTCAATAAGTTCCTCTCTGTATCTGCCTGTCTGTCTCTCCAGTATTGGGGGCTGCAGTTTTCCCTGTGATCTCACTTCTCTGGCAGATCTAACAGGACTTGCTGATTTTTCAGTTTGTTCAACTTTTTACCTTTTGTTAGGAGGAAAAGACTTCTAAGCTCCTTTTATGCCACATCAAAAACCAGAAGTCTCTCATTGTGGATTTAATTTGCATTTTCCTAATGGCTAATGAGAAGACTCTTAAGAGTCCCTTGGACAGGAAGGAGAGCAAAACGGTCAATCGTAGAGGAAACCAACCCTAAATATTCATTGAAAGGACTGATACTAAAGCTGAAGCTTCAATACTTTGGCCACCTGATGCAAAGAGCCTGCTCATTAGAAAATATCCTGATGCTGGGAAAGATTGAAGGCAAAAGGAAAAGGGGGCAGCAGAGGATGAGATAGTTAGATAGTATCATATACTCAATGGACGTGAATTTAAGCAAACTCCAGGAGATAGTGGAGGACAGAGGAGCCTGGCACAGTATAGTCCATAAGGTCTCAAAGAGTTGGACATGACTTACTGAGTGCACAACAGTGATGCTGAGCATCTTTTCATGTGCTCAGGTCATTTTAAAACACATTAACTTTTAATGACAACTAACCTTTCTAACTCAAAAGAATAACTTCATTCTCAAAAAATTTTCACCTAAAGAGATTAGACCACTCAGATCTATAGTCATGTGTCTGCTGGAAAGACAACCCATGCCATTTACTCATTCAATACTTCTTGTCAGCAAGAGTGACGTCTTCTTCTCTAAGCACAATGCTGTTTATGGAGCTGCATTATCCCTTGAATAGGTGACTGACAGCTCAACAACAGAATTCTAGGCAGGAAAAAGCACCACTTTCTTATTTTATGGAAGTAATAGACATCCAAAGGCCAACCAGTGAAAGGTGGAGCTAGTGAAACTGTTTCAAATTTCTAAAATCCCCCATAAAGTCTAGAATTGTAAGCCACATTGTGGTATGGTTTATCGTTACATGTATCAGGCCATTGCCAGTGAAACAAGAGCTCCAACTACTACAGATTTTAAAAGCTAAAAAATTATTGTGTGAGGGAAGAGATTTCCCTGTGATAGCCTCAGCCTTACACATAGCTCTCATAGTGTCTATAAAGCCAATATGGCCAATACCACATCTAATTACAACCCAGCAGTTCCCGATTCTAATGACCTATTTTCCATTTTACCTAGACTTCCCAAAGTCACATTTTAATAGTGAAATTTCAAGTATGTGGTATTCTCTGACACTTTGAAATTGTTTAAATATCTTTGTTGTTGCTTTGGGATTAGTTTTGGCTAATGAGACCACACACACACACACACACACACACACACACACACTTGAATTTAACATCGATGACAAGATAGATCCAATTACTCTTTGGAGCTCAGGAATGATAGGCTGTTTTACCAGACACACAGAAGCCAAACTAACCCATATACATATAATGCAAGGTCAAATCAGAAACAGCAGGAAAGCCAAGAGATGTAAACAGTTGCAACTGTCCCCTCCAATCCTGAGGAAGCTGTTGAGATCTCTAGTAGAACAATCTGTTGTTTATCCATGTCAGTCACTCGTGTCCTCCTGCGCACACGCTCTTCAATACAGGGAATGCACGTGGTTCCCTTGACAGTTTATTTTTCATTTGTGGCTCAGCAACATGTTTGGTCCTTCTCTTTACCTACTGGAATTCTACCCCGTTTGATTTTGTTTTGTTTTTGAAGATGTTGAGGAGAAAATAAGCTTATAAAAATGAGCAGTAGATTTTAGAAAGAAAAGATGTAAGAATAATTGTAAAATACGGTAGTAATTTTAAGTAAGGACTCTTGTAGAATTCCAATTTTCTAGAAGAGTGTAAACAGAAAAATTAACATTACCTGAGACTAAATGGGGTGGCAGGAACACAAGCTGGCAATCTAATCTTTTTTTCTTACGAGTTTATTTCCCTGCCTCCTCACAGATGAAGGTGGCAAATGAGATATAACTAGAAATTATTGAGGGGCCTTTCTGATAAAGCATTTTTGCCAGGAAGTAAAAATGATCGCCATGTCTCCAGCATCCATATTGAACTCAGAGGAGAAAACAAAGAGCATCTTTGACATCCGTGCCAAGATATCCTAGAGGTGTCAAACCAAGCCAACAAATACCTACCAGAACATTTAGGAAAAATAAACTTCTGTGTGATGAAGCCACTTTTGTTTGAATATTCTGTTATTGGTATTAGAACATAATCCTTTTTGATACTATTGGTAATGGAAAAAATTTAAAACCCATTGGCTGAATTTGAAGAGAAAGTTTAACTCCTATTTGAAAGCAATCCACACTTATCCTCATTGGAGAAGAGTATTTCTAATGTGTGAATATAAAATAAAGATGCTACATGCTGACATGTACAAATCTTGAAATAGAAATAAGGATAAGTTTGGACTGAAAAAAAACTTAATGGGAGATTCCTAAGAAATCTCTAGAATGATGAACTGACTTGTTGATTTGACCAACTAGAAGCGGCCATCTGGTGAGAAGTTGCATATGTAACTTCTAGGAGCTCAAATTAAAATTGTTCATGATGAAAGCAACATCAACCAAAAGAAATTAAAATGTATAGTATTCATAGTGCTTATGAAATAGTCTTCATCGATCATTCTAACAAATGAAAGTATCACTTATATTTTTAAAAAGGGATCTCAAAAGTGATTCTTTGAACTTCCATGGCAACTGGTAATTTCTGAGAAATTATCTTTGCAATGTCTTTCATTGTGTTAGATATGTCTTCTGTTGGGATTATGCAGTTTGTTTAAAGTGCAAAAACTAAATCATTATGTTGAACATTTACAAAAAAAGTCAAAACTTTTATTCAGTTATCTGGATATAATGGGAAGAGAGAAAGAAAATAATCTGATTTATGAAATTCTGCACTCCAACCTTCCAGGCCACTATTTACCTTGCTGGACAATTTTCTTATTAGCCTTTAAAGCTTTTAATACAAGATAAAATAAGCCACAGAATTAGTTTCAGGCCAAAAAAAAAAAAAAATTTTCCCATAGCCACATGCAAGTCAAAAGTAATTTCCTACGGATAACATTTTCAATGGACCCTTTGTTTTTTCATATGATTTTTTAAAAAATGTTAAATCTAGCCAGGCAAATTTGCTTTTTAATTACTACTATTGCTTGTGTAAAAGTATGAAATTTAGGCTAAATTATTAGCAGTTAATCCTCTGAGCTAGATACCATCTCTGTAATGAAATACATTTTATGCAACAAAGGTTTTGCTTTTTTCTTATTAACTTGGAAATTGTGAGAAGAGAGAAGCTTATAGTTATAAATAATTATTCTCACTAATAATAACTATTCTACATCATACATGTACTATACCCCAAGCACTCTATTAAGGACTTTACTTTAAAAATTCTAATTTCAACATCCCCAAAAGCTAAGTACAATTATTATCATCCCATCTGACTGCCAAAGCAGGCAAGAGAGGCCAGAGAGACTCTGTATTTTCCTGAAGTCACATGGTTAGTAGAATGTCAGAGGGGCACCTAAATGCAGGCTGTCTGATTCCAAACCCATGAACTAATCACTATACGATATTGCTTAGACTTTGAGGAGTCATGTATTATAATGGAAAATAAGTTTAAAATTTCCGCAAATGAACATGAAAACTCAGATAAATGAAAATAAAAATTTATGGCTTTACCTCTTCAATAAGTGGTCCTGGGAAAACTGGACAGCTACATGTAAAAGAATGAAATTAGAACACTTCCTAACACTATACACAAAAATAAACTCTAAATGGATTAAAGGCCCAAATGTAATATAAGAAACTATAAAATTCCTAGGGTAAAACATAGGAAAAACACTCTTTGACATAAATCACAGCAAGATTCTCTATGACCCACTTCCTAGACTAATAGAAATAAAAACAAAAATAAACAAATGGGACTTAATTAAACTTAAAAGCTTTTACACAGCAAGGAAACTATAAACAAGGTGAAAAGACAACCTTCAGAATGGGAGAAAATAATAGCAAATGAAACAGCTGACAAAGGATTAATTTCCAAAATAAACAAGCAACTCATGCAGCTCAATACCTGAGAAAAAACAACCCAACCAAAAGTGGGCAGAAGACCTAAACAGACATTTCTCCAAAGAAGACATGCAGATGGCTAATGCACACATGAAAAGGTGCTCGACATCACTCATTATCAGAGAAATGCAAATCAAAACTACAAACAATAAACGTTGGAGAGGGTGTGGAGAAAAAGCAACCCTCTTGCACTGTTGGTGGGAATGCAAATTGATACAACTATGGAGAGCAGTATGGAGATTCCTTAAGAAAACTAGGAATAAAACTGCCATATGGCCCAACAATCCCACTACTGGGTATTTACCTTGAAAAACCATAACTGAAAAAGACACACACATACCTCAATGTTCATCGCAGCACTATTTACAATAGCTAGGACATGGAAGCAACCTAGATGTTCATCAACAGATGAGGGATAAAGAAGCTGCGGTACATATACACAACGGAATATTACTCAGGCATAAAAAGGGATGCATTTGAGTCAGTTCTAATGAAGTAGTTGAACCTAGAACCTATTATATATACAGAGTGAAGTTAAGTCAGAAAGAGAAAAAAATACTATATACTAATGCATGTATGTGTGTGTATATGTATGTATGTGTATATATATATGTATATATATATATATATAGGCTCAATTGGTAAAGAATCCACCTGCAATAGAGGAGAACCAGTTTTGGTCCCTGGGTCAGGACCAGGGACCTGATCCTGTATATGTACCATGGCTTCTTTATCCCTCATCTGTTGATGAACATCTAGGTTGCTTCCATGTCCTAGCTATTGTAAATAGTGCTGCGATGAACATTGAGGTATGTGTGTGTCTTTTTCAATTACGGTTTTTTCAAGGTAAATACCCAGTAGTGGGATTGTTGGGCCATATGGTAGTTTTATTCCTAGTTTTTTTTAAGGAATCTCCATACTGTTCCCATAGTGTATCAGTTTGCATTCCCACCAACAGTGCAAGAGGGTTGCTTTTTCTCCACACCCTCTCCAACAGTGGAGAAAGGAATGGCTATCCACTCCAGTCTGATATATGGCAGAAACCAACACAATATTGTAAAGCAATTATCCTTTAACTAAAAATAAATTAATGTAAAAAAATTATGGCTTTAGACTAAAGGATGACTGAAAAATTAGTTTGTATTTTGAGGTCATATTGAATGAGCCAGGACTTTCCTCGTCTTATGGAGAAAACTCAGCTTGTTTTATCATGGATGAGTGACGGTGTCTACATGGAAGATAAGATAATATACACAAGAAGTAGACATTAGATTTCTCAGGAATTTTAGCCTTAAGTAAACTAGCTCCTCCCCGCTTCCTTTCTTATTTCTTTCCTCAATATAAACCATCTTAAAATACACTAAGACTATATTTTTTCATCTCCTGTGGCATGACAATTCTCACATCCAAAAACTGAAATAAAAATCAATTCTTAATTGCTTTTCTCCTTGATCATTTTAAATTGTTTTGCAGCACTCTTTGACACGGTACTTTATCCACTCCACAGACCAGGAGCATGTAAGATCACAATAAGATCTTATTGAACAAAAGATGCTATGTGGAGACTGCTGGAGTGCTAGCCCTGTTCATGTACTAAGGCACTTAATCTCTCTAACCCTCAGTTTTCTTACCTATAAAGTGAAGTCATTAGACTGCATTAATTCTATCCCCCGCCCCCAGAAATAAGATTCTACAGTCTCTGAAGTGTCACTTAAACTTTTAGTGTGGGTTAAAAAAAATTTTATCACACACTTTTCTCAACTTGGGCAGTCTATCACCACCCCTTCTGTGATGCCTCCTGTGACAATGTCCTTCCTACTCCTTTAGACAACCATTGCCCAACCATCTTGTGCCTAAAATCAGCTCCAGAGCAAGACTTGCCTGTGGTTTGGTGCCCTGGGCAGCACTATGACTAGATGTAATTGACCAAAGGCATTTTGAAGATGTCAGTAATGGTGAGTCAGGGTGAAGCTTAATGAGTAGAATGTATCAGACCTGTAGTGGGTTATTTACAGTCAATAAGCACATTTCCCGGAGAAGGCAATGGCACCCCACTCCAGTACTCTTGCCTGAAAATCCCATGGACGGAGGAGCCTGGTGGGCTGCCGTCTATGGGGTCGCACAGAGTCGGACACGACTGAAGTGACTCAGCAGCAGCAGCAGCAGCACATTTCCTTACACAACTGAATCCAACAGGCAGGAGTGTGAGCAAGGAGGGTTAGGATGTGAAATCAGGTACCTTGATGCTACGGGAGTAAGTTTACCTCTGAGGACTCAGAGGAGAACCATATCACTGGAGAAAAAGAATCCAACTCACATGATGAAGGAGATTTTCATTAGAGACATTTAGAGAGGTATAGGGTGGGTGAAGAGAGACCAAGAACTACATTGCAATCTCTCGGGAACTAGCAACACAGGAAGGCATTATCATGCCTAGACCTGAAGGGACAGGAGACACAGTAGCACCGAGAATCCCAGGGAGAGAAAGTGCCAGGGAGCAGGGCCCATATAATAGGATCTCTAGTGGTGGAGAGGTGCACCCAAAGCCAGAAAACAACCCAAAGCTGGCAGATGCAGAAAAGAAATGCCCTATCCTTTGTCACACTGCCTTCATACCTCCTGCCAATGCCTGTCATTGACCAAGGCTTCCCAAATGGCACTACTAGTAAAGAACCTGTCTGCCAATGCAGGAAAAGTAAGAGATGCGGTTTTGATCCCTGGGTCAGGAAGATGCCCTGGAGGAGGGCATGGCAACCCACTCCAGTATTTTTGCCTGGAGAATCCCATGGAAAAAAAGAGCCTGCCTGGCTACAGTCCATGAGGTTGCAAAGAGTCAGACACAATTAAAGTGACTTAGCACAGCACATTCATCAAGAAGCCCTGGTAATACAGTGCTTAGATTAGAGGTCAGTGTCTTGCAGCTCAAAGTAGGGCAGGGAACAGCAGGGAATGGATCTGTCTCATGCAGGGGATTAGTGGGCAAAAAACTAGCATGGGTACTAAGATTTTCCAACATCAGTTTTAGTACAATTGGACTATTTTTCATTCCTAATGGAGAGCTGAGTATAAAGAAAGTATGATTTAGTAGATAGTCCATTTTCTCCCAGTGATTTTTTTATAGGCAGACAGTTTCCTTTTGATTCATTTTCATTTTGACTTTTCATTTTTATTGGCACTTAGATATTAATGAAGAATTGCTCCATTTCCCTCTAATTCTTGCTTGTCTTGATTGATACTTCTCCACATTAGGGCCTTGTCAAACACTGTCTAGCACTGGCACTACCCTGTTAGAGCTCAGCATATAAAACAAAGTTGACTGGCTTTTGTCCTAATATTCTGAGATGTTCTAAAAGTTAATCATTCTGATTTTTAGATTAAGGAAAAGTGAATTCGGAGTAGGAGAATATGTACTTAACATTAATTGTGGGCACTATTTTGAGGGTTCTATTTGTTAGCCCTGAAATATGTGTCATGCCTTGAGAAGAAAAGGTAATTAAAACATGGAGACGCTATTTCCCAGTGAATCGCTACATAGACTGTATTGCTCTTTCTAAGCACGATATTTTGGATTACTCTAAAACATGACATTGACGTGTGAACAGATTAAGAATAAAACGAAAAAAAAAAAGAAGAAGAAAACTGAGTCCAGTGTATGCCAAATTTGGGCAGTTCATAAACCCAGTAGAGCTTGCTGTTAAAGTATAGCTTGGCAAACCCGCTCATGGTCTGAGCTGCAAGTTGGGCTGTTTTCTATCTCTCTGTATCCTTTAAGATTCTGGGATTGACCAGAGATGTCAGCTTGGTTTAGTGAAACAGAATCCAGCTCCCTCTTTGATGCATTCAGTTTCTTAGGGGAAAATTAACTATAATTTAAACTACATATATTTACACACACACACATATATGCATGTGTGTGTATATGTGTGTGTGTGTGTGTGTGTGTGTGTATATATATATATATAAAGTTGTTAAAGGAAAAGAAACTTTCAGGGTATATCGAGAATGTAAAGTCACCCTTGGATCATATAGTAGACTTACTTGGTTTTATATTTTACCATTATTTCCTCCTTTGCTCTCTTACCATGTAAACTAATTTACAGGAATTTGGGATTTTTGGATAAGTAATCCAACGACAAAGACAATTTGAAAAGACAGAAAAATATTTAGTCCATTGAATTTATAATTTTGTCACTTGGCCTTCTTTGTATTACTCGAGCTAAATGTTTCCTAACATAGTCGTCCAGGAAGACATACAAACTTATAAGCAAACATACAAACATATGAGTGTCTGCTTTATAATTGTTGAGGAAACATTCAGAATAAATACAGAATTCCTGTGTTTATCATTCAGAAGGAGAGAGATAAAAGATTTAAAATACCATGGGAAAGGGCTATAATATATACATATCCATGGAGGTCTGAGGATGAAGCCTGGGAAGGCACAAGTGGCTTCATTGAGATAACACATTTGAGGAAGGGCTTTAAAAGATAAATAGAAGTTTGTTTAGTAAACAGGGGAGAAAAGACATTCCAGACAGGAGGGAATGGCATCTTTAGGAAATAGTTTTGCTCTCCAGAACAGGGTCTTTGCAGAGGAATGATGAGAGATAAGATCAGCGTAGGTAGAAGCCAGAACAGGTAATGTGTTGTGTGCCTGGCTGAGGAGGCTGATATTTATCTGTTAAACAATGTTTAAACAACTGTGATATATTTTAACTATATATTTGTCTTGATTACATGAGTAATTCAGAATTTACAAAAATTTCAAAATTTTCAGAAGAGCTGAGGAAAAGGTGAAAATCCACATGATCATAACCTCCACTGTTTGTACATTAGTATCTTCAGAGTTTTTCAGTGCTGAGCACTGAGCTAAATTACACCTTTTTCTGAGTTACGAAAATGGAGATAACAAATGCTGTGGTTTCAAGCACTAAATTTGGGAGTCATTTGTAGATAGCCATATAGAACTCTGCATATAAGATAATCTGATAATCACAATTGTGTGATCACTCACCTAGAGCCAGACATCCTGGAATGTGAAGTCAAGTGGGCCTTAGGAAGCATCACTATGAACAAAGCTAGTGGAGGTGATGGAATTGCAGTTGAGCTATTTCAAATCCTAAAAGCTGATGCTATGAAAGTGCTGCACTCAATATGCCAGCAAATTTGGAAAACTCAGCAGTGGCCACAGGACTGGAAAAGGTAAATTTTCAATCCAATCCCAAAGAAAGGCAATGCCAGAGAATGCTCAAACTACCACACAATTGCACTCATTTCACATGCTAGCAAAGTAATGCTCAAAATTCTCCAAGCCAGGCTTCAACAATACATGAACTGTGAACTTCCAGATGTTCAATCTGGTTTAAGAAAAGGCAGAGGAACCAGAGATCAAATTGCAAACATCCACTGGATCATCGAAAAAGCAAGAGAGTTCCAGAAAAAAACATCTATTTCTGCTTTCTTGACTATGCCAAAGCCTTTAACTGTGTGGATCACAAGAAACTATGGAAAATTCTGAAAGAGATGGGAATACCAGACTGCTTGACCTGCCTCTTGAGAAACCTGTATGCAGGTCAGGAGGCAACAGTTAGAACTGGACATGGAACAACAGACTGGTTCCAAATAGGAAAAGGAGTTCGTCAAGGCTGTATATTGTCACCCTGCTTATTTAACTTCTCTGCAGAGTACATCATGAGAAATGCTGGACTGGGTGAAGCACAGCTGAAATCAAGATTGCTGGGAGAAATATCAATAACCTCGGATATGCAGATGACACCACCCTTATGGCAGAAAGTGAAGAAGAACTAAAGAGCCTCTTGATGAAAATGAAAGAGGAGAGTGAAAAAGTTGGCTTAAAGCTCAACATTCAGAAAACAAAAATCATGGCATCTGGTCCCATCACTTCATGTCAAATAGACGGAGAAACAGTGGAAATAGTGTCACACTTTATTTTTCTGGGCTCCAAAATCACTGCAGATGGTGACTGCAGCCATGAAATAAAAAAACGCTTACTCCTTGGAAGAATAGTTATGACCAATCTAGACAGCATATTACAAAACAGAGACATTACTTTGCCAACAAAGGTCCATCTAGTCAAGGCTATGGTTTTTCCAGTAGTCATGTATGGATGTGAGAGTTGGACTATAAAGCACTGAGCACTGAAGAATTGATGCTTTTGAACTGTGGTGTTGGAGAAGACTCCTGGACTGCAGGAGATCCTTGGACTGCAAGGAGATCCAACCAGTCCATCTTAAAGGAAATCAGTCCTGAATGTCCATTGGAAGGACTGATGCCAAAGCTGAAACTCCAATACTTTGGCCACCTGATGTGAAAAGCTGACTCATTTGAAAAGTCCCTGATGATAGGAAATATTGAAGGCAGAAGGAGAAGGGGACAACAGAGGATGAGATGGTTGGATGGCATCACCAATTCAATGGACATGAGTTTGGGTAAACTCTGGGAGTTGGTGATGGACAAGGAGGCCTGGCTTGCTGCAGTCCATGGGGTCGCAAAGAGTCGGACACGACTAAGTGACTAAACTGAACTGATGTAGAACTCTAACATACATTTCTACTTCCTGACTATTATTTTCACAGCAAACCTTGATTCTCCTTGTGGCTTTGGCAGCTGGCTTCTCACAGGGATAAACTGACAGCACCTCCCCTTAGCTGTCCTGTTTGTTTTGGACTGGGGGCCCCAAACCTTCTGACACTACAGGTATAAGACTCCCGTGGGAACTTGCTCACCATTACACAGGTACAACCCTGTGTTGTTCAGTCAGTCAGTCTCGTCCAACTCTGCAACCCTATGAACTGCAGCATGCTAGGCTTCTCTGTCCTTCACCATTTTCTGGGGTTTGCTCAAAGTCATGTCCATTGAGTTAGTGATGCCTTCCAACCATCTCACCCTCTGTCATCCCCTTCTCCTCCTGACTTCAATATTTCCCAGCATCAGGGTCTTTTCCAATGAGTCGGCTCTTCACATTAGGTGGCCAAAGTGTTGGAGTTTCAGCTTCAGCTTCAGTTGTTCCAATGAATAGTCAGGGTTGATTTCCTTTAGAATGGACTGGATGAATCTCCTTGCAGTCCAAGGGACTCTCAAGAGTCTTTTCCAACACCACAGTTCAAAAGCATCAATTCTTTGGCATTTAGCCTTCTTTATGCTCCAACTCTCACAACCATACATGGAAAAACCATAGCTTTGACTAGATGGACCTTTGTTGGCAAAGTAATGTCTCTGTTTTTTAATATGTTGTCTAGGTTTGTCATAGCTTTTCTTCCAAGGAGCAAGCGTCTTTTAATTCCACGGCTGCAGTCACCATCCACAGGGATTTTGGAGCCCAAGAAAATAAAGTCTAGAATGCTGTGTAGGAGAGGAAAAATAATTTTCCCAGTAGTCTTCTAAGTTCTGTGGCTGAGGTCTCACCCTACCCTCCACCGCCCACAATAAAAGACAGATTAACAGGAAAAAAGAAAAATAATGTGGATTATGGATACCCTACAAAGATATAAGACTCCAAATGAGTGAGGTTTATATGAGTTAAGGAAAAGGATAGGATCTAGGGGTTCAAGAGGGGAAGGCAATTCATGCAAAGGTGAAAAGAGGCAAAGTTTGATAACTGAAGTTGCCCGGCCCAGCAGATAAGTCTCTCAGGGGAAAAAGTGATCTCTGGTAATATATCCCTTCCTGGTATAGGTCCCCATTCTAATGTAAATTTCCCTTATAAAAGGGGTATTACTACTCTTGTTTTCAGAGCTTTTCTTGGGTCTGCAATTCCTCAAATTAATCAGCTCAAAGTTTCCTTATGTCAAAGAGGCCTATTTTGGGAATGGTCAGTTCTGCTATTTTCATCTAGAAGGAAAGGGAGTCCATCCTTAAGGGGCAACTCTAAGCCCGTGTAGGACAGGAGCCTGTCGAATCATCTTCCCTCCACTGTTGCACAGAGGATGGTTCTGCCAGTCTACGCAGACTCTCGGAGGCCCCAGGCCATCAAGCACCAGGTGCTCACAGTAGTAACCAAGTCAGTTAGGCATCCTCCATTGGCTTTCCCTCCCACGCATTAACCTCTTCTAAGAGAGAAATTCCTTTCCACTGCCTGCACTCATGTTCTTTTCTCAGGCTTTGTTTTTGGTTAGGGAGTGGGAATGCAAGCTAAGGTACTTTGTCTTCTCTTAGCACGGTGGAACCAGGTCAAGGACTTACTAAATATTGATGGTTTTGTTTCTCATAGATTGAAGAAGCAAATGTCTAGAATATCCCAATAAACATATACTTTTCTTTGGCTTTTTATTACATACATCTCTTGCCTTTTTTTCCACAGAGTTTTTACCTCACAGGCACAAAACCTACTCAGCCCAACACTCTCTTTGCTACAACAGCACATAACACTGTTACAACTCACAGACACTGTCTTCCTGGATCAAAATGTTTTGGCCCAACTTGAAATGTTAGCAGTCCATCTGCTTGTCATGCACAGCAAGTGAGAACTCCTAGCAAATATATTTAAGTTAAATTCATAGTGTGGGTTTTGCTCCCAGTTAATTCTTTTGTTATTTTTACAGAAATATGAGTAAAAAAACATCTCTGATTACTGCTAGAATCATATCCGGACAACTGCATGTAAACTCCAAGATACCTAGTCCACCTCAGATAGTTCCCAAAACGTCACTGGTTCCAGTACAGTTTGTATAATGACTGAAAACCCTCTGCAGAAGTAAGATCCAATCCCAGATCCTAACCCTATGGTCTGTGCCCCAGAATCCAGACAGTATTTTTTGCAAAAGTTTTCTGTGTCTCTGTGTGTAAGAGGAGCATTTTACAACTGACCTTTCAAGCAATGCCACAGATCTATTTTTTTAAGAAAAATGCAATGTCTCCCTTAGCATTTCCTAATTTAGAAAGAAAATTAGTTTTCATTTAAAATCATTGGCAAAATTTCCAAGAACAATAAAAGACTCCTAAATAAAATGTATTTATTCTTGGATTACATAGCTCCCTTCCTGATCTCATGCTGAGATAAAACTTTTAATTCTCTCTCTCAACCCTGCTTAGTTTTTATCCCCTAAAGTAAGTTGATTGGCTCTCAGCTCTACTCAGTTTTTTATCCCAAGACTAATGAGGAATGAAAGCAGAAGGGAGAATTGGAGAGATTTTCCAAACTAGTCTAAAGAGACTATTGAAATTTCCTTTGGTTCTCTCAGGGCAACTTGGGGGCTTCTAAAGAATTTAAGTATAAATAAGCAATTTTCACATAGCAACAACTTTGCTGTGGAAACTAAATGAATCGCACAACAGCTTGTGGTCTTGTATAAATTTGTTCTTTTCTTATCTTTCTCTGTCCTTTGTCTAAAAGAGCAAATTCGTTCTTAAAGGGCCAGATACTAAATATGGCTTGTGAGTCATACAGTCTCTGTCACAACTGCTCAACTCTGTCTTGTAGATTGAAAATAGCTGGAAACAATATGCAAACAAATGAGTGTAGTTGTGTTCTAATAAAACTTTATTTATAAAAAGAGGCCAGCCTTCCAACTACATTTTCCCAACAGATGGTCTAGAACAAGAAACTTATTCTATAGGGTGAAGTTACATTGTTTTGTTTCTATGTCATCCTTTCATCCCCAGTGATCCAACCACTTATATTTTAGTTTATTAAAATATATTGAAAGAGGAGGGAAATCTTTGTGGTACATGTGTAAATAAGCATATATCTTTGAAAAATTTCCAGAACAGGAAACACAACTGAAAATAATAAGGAGCTGTTTACACTGATGGATCATCCAAGTTCAGCTTCACAGTGTGTCTGCTGTACTTTGGAAGTTCAAGAAAAATGCTGCTCCTCGTAATGGATAGTGGTGTCAAACACAGAAATAAATAAAAATGCAAATGGAGCACTGGCTCATGCAGATAATGGCTAAATAAAACTATTTCTGAAATAAGTATCTCCTTGACCGAAATAGATACGTTCCAGTCTGACAGTAATCAGTGTGCTGTAGTCCATTCCATAATACATAGCACAGCCTGGGATGTCTGACGTGACATTGATAGGCTGAGGTAACATTCAATATTTCTTCCCTCTCTGCCTTATCTAAGGTTTTGTAAAAGATCTTTACAGTGATGTGAGTCTCTGAAATCATAAGTAGAAAGTGTTATACAAATTTTTCTCAGGAGTGTTACAGAAAATTTTCTCAGGAGAGTATTCATAAGGTGGCTCAGTGGTAAAGAATCTGCCTGCTGCTGCAAGAGATGTGGGTTCAATCCCTGGGTCAGGAAGATCCCCTGGAGGAGGAAATGGCAACTCACTCCAGTATTCTTGCCTGGGAAATCCCACGGACAGAGGAGCCTGCTGGGCTACATACAGTTCATGGGGTCACAGCAGTCAGAAACGACTTAGTGACTAAACAACAACATAACAGTCAACAGCTTTTCAGAGACTCCATGATTCCAGAGTACAAAAAATCACATCATTAATGAAGTGAGAGAAAAGTAAACTCTTCACTAAACCCAAATTTTAGTCCACTTACAGGGTACGACTGGAAAGGTAGCAGAAAAACCCAAGTAAAAATATTCTCGCCATTGAAACCTCAAATGTCACTATGACTTGATAAATGTGTGTTCATTATCACACTTTATTTCAGTCCCATCTTTAAAATGTCTTTTATTTTAAAACGTTCTTTAAATATGGAATGTGCTTTTAGCAAATAAAAGTATTTGCTAAATCATTCAGTTAAATTTGAATTTTGTATGGGATATATTTATAGTAAAAGGTTAGTCATTGTTTATCTTAAAATTCAAATTTAACTGGGTGTTTTATATTTTATCTGGTGAAACTAGCTGGAAGCAATATTACTCACAGCATTGCAATGAAAAGGAGATAAACTAGCTTCAAATTCATGACATTTTTTGAACATATCATAAAACTGAAGTTGCAGAACAAATAACTTGTTCAAAATTTCAAGAGAAACGGGCACCTACTGGGAGAGAGGAGACATAAGCATTCACTAACCCAGGTTAAAAGCGACCACACACCAGTAAAGCTTCAGCTAAAATAACTGATGAACTGTTGAAACCAGGATAGGACCGGGCAGACAGCATGAAACAATTAGGAGCCATAGAAATTGGAATAGTTCATATGCTCTGTTCTTTTTTCCCCTCTATAAACCCCACTGGATGCTCCCTCACAAAAAGAAAGTGCCTTAAAAATATCAGTTTTAATGCAAACCTTGGAGAGGAGAAGAACAGCCACATGGGAGAAGCAGGGCACCTTGTCTGTTTCTCCAACCTCCTTACAGAACAAAAGCCTTAATCTTTGGGGAAGGGGGCAGTAGCAATGATGCTGTCCTTAGGACACAGATGAAAACCTGCAGTGGGAGGAGGGGAACAGAAGGCAAAAGGTTAGTCCTATGTTATGGGCAGGGATATACACTGGACCCCAAATTACAACCAGGACAGGGGTAGGAAAATTGAGAAGGCCGTATTTCTAAGATCCTCCTAAGACTGGGATTTGGTCACAGCAACTGAGAATGTTCCATTCCACTTTCCTCCACCACCAAGGAAAAAGTTCAAATAACAAGTAACAAGAAGATTGTGGTGAAATGGACATCAGAGGGGCAAGAATGTACAAAGAAACCCTCCTGAGGCAAAGTAGAAAGGGAAGACTTGGCGAGCAGGGCCAAACTGACCCTGTAACTCTCAGATTAAACACAAGGCA
The DNA here is from genome assembly GCF_002263795.3 of Bos taurus. NCBI lineage: Eukaryota > Metazoa > Chordata > Mammalia > Artiodactyla > Bovidae > Bos > Bos taurus. The sequence continues at coordinate 82,517,802 of NC_037334.1, read as the reverse complement.
TCCACATTTGCAGCCTGTGGGGCATGGAAGGTAACGATAGCAACAGCAAACTTCAAACCCAACCTAACAAAACAGAACCCAACAGAAGACACTCAGCTTTCAAAAAATACTATGAAGTATACAAAAAGGAAAGAAAGATGACACAAAGCAAAGCAATCATTGGAACCAGATTTGGGTATAACACATATGTGGAAACCATCTGATAGGTAATTTTAATTAATTTAAAATAATGGTGACTAATATGTTAAAAGCTCTAAAGGAAAAAGTAGGCAACATGTAAGATCAGATGAGTAATTCCATCAGGAAAGAGAAACAATCAAATGAAAATGCTGAAAATGAAAAGCACAGAAGCAAAATTAAAGAATGACTTTGACAGGTGCATCAGTACACTTAACTCTACCAATGAAACCATCAATTAACTTGAAGAGAAGACAATAGAAATCACCCAAAATAAAAGAGTGAAAAATAAACTAAAATAATTAAGAGCTGTAGGACATCACACATTTATAACACTCACATAATTAGAAACTCAAAAGAAGAAAGTGAAAACAAGGCAGAAAAAATATTTGAAGAAAAAAATGGCCAAGAATTTTCCAATATTAATTACAGATGCCAGCCAGCCAGCCAAGAAGGAAAAATACTAATACGCACACAGACACCCACATCTTCAAATGTCATATTTAAATTGTTGAAAACAAAAGGCAAATATAAAATTTTAAAGCAATTAGAATAAAAAGAAACATTACACACAGAGGAAGAAAGAGAACTGTAACAACAGATTTCTTATCAGAAACCAGTATATCAGAAGACAATGACAGACATCTTTAAAGCGATGATACTGGGGCTGGGAGGAAATCATCAAACTAGAAATCTATAATCTGTGAAAATAACTTTCAAAACTAAAGGAAAAAGACTCTCCTCAAACAAATAAAAGCTGATGGAATTCATTGCCACAAATCTATTCTAAAAGAAATGATAAAGCAAGTTCATCAGGCAGAACGAATATGAAGTCAGACTAAAACTTGAATATGCAAAAAGAAATAAAGAACACCAAAGACTGGGAGAAAATATCTGCAGATGATATATAGATAATTATGCCCATAATGAACAACTCTCAAACCCACCCTCCAAAAAAGAAAACACACAAGCGCAATATTTTTAAATGGATGTGTTTCTGAGTAGATGCTCAAAGAAGACGTATGGGTGGAAATAAGCATGAAAAGTTGTTCAACATCCATTGGCAATCATTTATTGTTGTTGTTCAGTAGCTAAGTCATGTCCATGTCTTTGCGACCTCATGGACCAGCCTGCTAGGCTCCTCTGTCCTCTACTATCTCCTGGAGTTTGCTCAGATTGATGTCCATTGAGCTAGTGATGCTATCTAAACATCTTATCTTCTGACGCCTCTTTCTCCTTTTGCCTTCAATCTTTCTCAGCATCAGGGTCTTCTCCAATGAGTCAACTCTTCACATCAGATGGCCAAAGTATTGGAGCTTAAGCTGCAGCAGCAGTCCATTTAATGAATATTCAGGGTTGATCTCCTTTAGGATTAACTGGTTTGACCTCCTTGCAGTCCAAGGGACTCTCAAGAGTCTTCTCCAGAACCACAATATGAAAGCATCAATTCTTTGGTGTTCAGCCTTCTTTATGGTCCAACACTCACAGCCATACATGACTACTGGAAAAACCATAGCTTTGACTAGACAGACCCTTGTCAGCAAAGCAATGTCTCTGCTTTTTAACACACTGTCTAGGTTTGGTAGTCATTAAGGAAGTGTAAATTCAGGCACAATAAGGTAGTGATATACAGAATGGTAAACATTAAGGAAAGCTGAGTTAAGAGCAGAGACTCTGGATATCTTTGTAAATTTTCTGTAAGAACAATATAATGTCAACATGAAAAAGGCAAGGGACATTTTCCACTGTTGAGACTTCAGTAACAGAAATTACTAGTAGGGAGGGCACCAGAAGAAAGAGAACATCTTTAGTAGGGCTAAGGCACACTTTGGCTAAGAAAGTCCCTTGTTAAGTTCTCCTTAAAAGGAAACCAAATATATTACCTCAAAATATCCCTCTTTGACATACAGATAATTTTGAACTGATGGTAATTAAGAAGTAGCAAAAGCAGAGAAAATCTCTCTCCCTTTTCTGCTTAAAAGCAGGATATAAATTCTCCTTTCAGACTCTTATCAGAGGTGACACCAGAGAAATTTACAAACTTTAACTCATTAGTTTCCACTCATATATTTACTTTCCCAGTTTGCTGCCCTTGGAAGCCAAAAGCTACCTTCCTAGGCCTGCCATTTCTCTACAAGTTTAAGTTTTTGGTTGAAGATGCTCTATAAGCTGGGACTCAAAGCTGCCATTTTGAGTTACTTTAGGTTTAAGTTTCTCCCATTATGTGTGGGCTGCAGCATTAATAAACCATTTTTCTCTCGTCAATCTGTCTTTTTGTTAAAAGAGTCCCAGCTGAAAACCTAAGATGGGCAGAGGTGAAGTTTTGCCTCCCCTTCACCAACAGGGTCTCAAAAATTTCCTAGTGACTCAGATAGTACAAGTATTACTATATTCTGGGCAAGTACAAGCTCGTAAGCTTTGGCAATCACACCTCACTCCCCATATCTGATCGTCTCCGGCGATGAGTTCTCCTTAGTTGTTTCTGTAGTACCTGCCATGTGTATCAGGTATTGTAGCATTAACAGACTAGAGGGAAAGGTAAGGAGTTTCTCAGAAAGTGAACTGCCTGCTAAATGCAAGTGATCTTATTGTTACTCAGGGCAGGTTTATTATAGTGTCCAATAATGAAACACATTTAAGTTGAAAAGTGGTCTATTTTGGTGGTGATTGAGCTTGTCTTAATGACTACTTCCACTTGCAGTTATGGACAATTTTCCTTTTCATTTAAGACAATTCTAAGACCCCACCAAGGCAGAAGCTGATTTGGAGCTTCATGCCAATCTGGCTTCACTGATTGGGCCTTGGTAAGCTCACCTCTTAAACATTATTATTCTTCAGTCTTAAGAGTCTTTTTAAGAAAAAATTAAAATGTTAAAGAATAGTTTTGGATCCAAGACTTTTAGTGTTCAAAATCCTTTTCAGGTGTGCTCACATGTAACCATATAACATCTGGTGAATTTCTCAGAAAGCGTTGGTCTACATAGCCTTTGACTGCAGTTCATGATTCTATCAATTAAATTTAAAATAACCAAAAATATGACTTAATTTCCTCCACTCATCTCCACACACAACCACCTTTTGGGAAGCCAAGTACAACCTTCTTTTTGGCCAATGAACCATACACCAAAAACCACATTTCTGCAAATGTATCAAATAGACCTCTGTGAAGAAGTTCTAGCAAGTGCTCCAAATAATACTTCTCTACATGGCATAAATATGTAGAAAATCACTCTTTGCTTTGTTGAACTAGTTAGACTTTGTTGGGGGGTGGGGGGGGTAGGAGCAAAAACTTGCTTTCTTTTACTCTTCTTTATAAATTACTTACTCTGGCTCAAAAATTGAAAATTATACCCTGAGAACAATGCTTCTCCTTTCATCGCCCGCTGTTCTCTGCACTCAGTGAACAGAGAAACCACTGCAACCCTAAGTTCTCCAGAGGTGTTCCTTGTCCTTCTTACCCTCATCAGCTCCACCTGTGTGTTGGTCTGGGCTCTCTCTACCAGCTTCGCTGTTCCAGAGAAGGCAAAGAGCCTCCCTCCACAAAGAGTCATCCTCGGTCTGAGTGTAGGCTCCTGGGCTCAGGCCCTGCCTCAAGGCCGGAAGAATGTCTTGCAATGTCAAGTTAGTGCCCTCCTGACCCCCAAGTTATCTCTCTATTTCCTTTCCCATAAGAATCGCAGGGTGTGTCATTTTTGTGTGAACTAGACACCATCAGGGGGATGGAGAAGAAGCAGCAGTCAACAGGGGCAGGCCTATAACTACTTAGCTTACTGCGTGGCATCTATCAGTTTATTTTCCTGTTTCTTCCTTTTGCTATAAGAATCTTGAGGGCAGGGACTATGCCTTGGTATTGTATCTGACCAAGAATAAATGTTCAGTACATTTAAAAAACTACTTAATAACAGTTTTGTTTAATCTGCGCAATAAACAGAAATAAATACCCAACCAGGAAAAAAAAAAAGACAAACTAATTGGGGATTTTTATCTCTACCAGGGATAGTGACTGTTTTGGTTCTTTAATAAAATTTTCATTTAGATATATGAGATAGATTATCTATATATAAGAATCTAATACTCAGCAATGGGGGGGAAAAGGCAAGAGATTTAAGACTGTAGAAGTTCTAAATGCTTCTCATGTGTTACATAACCCTTTTTAAAGCCTAAACTTGGGTCACAATGAGCTTGTTCTTAGCCTTGAAATGATGCTGAATTAAATCTTTAAAAAGTAATTAACTACTTAAACTTGGACATCCTGGTTTTTGCAAATGCGAAATGAACTCACAAGTGGAGGTGAACCATAATTTGATTTTGTGTTGGGGAGTCAGAAGAATAGAACCTGCATGCTGAAGCTCTCCATCCATAATTGCATATCATTGGCTTTATCTGGAAAGCTACTATCCAACTACCAAAAACCTAGTCAACAAGTTAATATCTTTGGCTGCATGCAGTTCCTTACACTGCCTATCATCCTGGAGAGTACATTTTTCACTTGGCTTCCTTAACAGACAGAGAAGAAAGAATAATACCAAGAACTCCACAGCTGCTTCTGCATAAGCAAGGGTTTACCATCCATACTGTAGTATTTGGCCATCAAATAGCTTTTTACACTCCACAGTGCCTGTCTGCACAGCAAGGAAGGAAAGGGAGTTGGAACCACACGGGCCACATGAGAAATGGAATTGCTTCTCTTGGCATGAAGTGCTAGGCAATCTATAAAACTACTCCCTGGCATACACCCGTCTTTCTTTATTGACTTCAAATGATCTTAAGGCTGGAACAGCCAAAGTCGAGGTGGATGTTCTCCACATCTTGACACCCATGGTCCAGTCCAAGAGTTGCTAACAGGCCTTTGAGGGAACTTCTAAGGCACCCTGATTTCCCTTCCCCTTAAGAGACACTGGGAGGACCATATATTATAGCGATTAATAGCTTTGAGGTCAGCAGGCTTCAATTTAAACAGCTCTTCTACTGTCTAACCTGTACTGAATCTTCTCTGAGTCTCAGGTCCTTTATCTGTAAAATGAAGATATTAACACTTACCTCATAGGGTTTCTCAGGGAGAGAGGAGAGGATGAAATGAGAATAAAAGAACTAAAAAACAAAGTCAGCACATAGTAAGCACTATTAAATAGTTACTATGATTACAATTTTCTCTTCTCTCTCTCTTAATGTTTCTCCCTGTCCTTTCCCTCTCTCCTGCCTCTCCCTTTATGCATCTATGCTGCCTCTGCTTCAGGCATGCCAGAGACATCTAAGAAGACCCACAGTCCCTACACAGGCGGCACCTCTGCTTAGAGACCCCACTGGCTCTCATTCAAGACTCTATCACAGGATGGCTTTTGCCAGCTCTTAAACACCACTCAAGTGCTTTTGCTTATTTAAATGATCCTTCTTTCAACTGTTAATTGAAGTTTGCTTTCCACCTGTTATGTTTTCTTAAAATAACTTACTTCAGTGAAGTGCATTGTGCCACCTCTAAGTCCAAATGATGGGATGCTAAAAATTAGAAAGCTTTAATTTTTGGTTGATAGTGAATATTTTCCTAAGGGTGAGAACTCCTGGGATTTACTCTCTCAACTTTCATATGTAATACATAGCAGTGTCAACTGTATTTACCATACTGTATACTACAAACCTGGTACTTATAACTGGAATTCTGTATCTTTTGACTGCCTTCATCCAATCCCCCCTCCCCTCCCCTCTGCCTTTGGTAGCCACAAAACTAATCACTTTTTCTATGAGCCTGTTGGTTGGTTGGTTGGTTTTTGAAGTATAATTGATCTACAACACCGTATTAGTTCCTGTTATACAGCATGCTGCTGCTGCTGCTGCTAAGTTGCTTCAGTCGTGTCCGACTCTGTGCGACCCCATAGACGGCAGTCCACCAGGCTCCCCCGTCCCTGGGATTCTCCAGGCAAGAACACTGGAGTGGGTTGCCATTTCCTTCTCCAATGCATGAAAGTGAAAAGTGAAAGTGAATTCGTTCAGTCGTGTCGACTCTTAGCGACCCCATGGACTGCAGCCCACCAGGCTTCTCCATCCATGGGATTTTTCAGGCAAGAGTACTGAAGTTGGGGTGCCATTGCCTTCTTCAAATATACAGCATAGTGATTTCTATACTTTTCAAAATGATGACCGCAATAAGTCTAGTTACTATCTGGCACCATACAAAGTTATTACATTAGTATAGACGATATTCTCCACACTATACATTTCATGCACATGATTCATCTGTTTTGTAGTTGTACAAAACAGAAGTTTGTATTTGTTAATCTCCTTCACTATTTCCTCTCTTCTCCCTCACCACCTCCCCTTTGGCAATCCTTGCCACTGCAACTTTAAATAAACTGTCAGTGTTCCTAAGGAAGCTTCCTAAATGAACTTAAAGAAAAGTCACTATAATTGGAGAGGAAGAATAGAAAAATTAAAAAAAAACCTTACACTGGAGACTTATATTGCTCTTAAATTAATTTCTTAACTATTGGAGTCAGTGCTTCTTGTAATGCCTTGCGATTTTCTTTAATTTTTTTGAAGTCTGCAATTTGTGGTATCAAAAGTTTTCTACTTATAAAAGTAGCAGTTTCTTTTTAACACCTACAATCATAGCCAATAAACTGAGCACTGACTGGAATAGAAATGGAGACTTCAAACTTACAGCCTAGATATGCCCAAGAGCATACTTCTTCAGTTTTCAGGGGTTTTTCCCTCAAAACTTGAATCATTATTAAACATTAGCAATTTTGCATAGAAAGCCTAGATTTCTATTCTCTTATTTAAAAGCCAGACTATGACAATTCCAGAGCAACATTATCCTGTGGTGACAGTCCACTTTAGCAGAGTAATGGCTGTATCCATTAAAAACAAAACAAAACAGGCCAGCACTGCTGTTGAGCTGGGTGTGGGAGGTAGGAAAAGAAACAGTAGGAGAGCAGTCAGGCCTGTGTGATGTCACTGACCTGGGCGGGGGACTTGGGGGTGAAGGAGCTTCCAAGAGGAGGAATAAAAACAACAAACCACTCATCACAAGAAAAAAGAAAAAAGGCTTTCTATTTCTTTCATGCTATAATTATATGAGATGATGGATAATCACCAAACTTATTGTGATAATCATTTCATGATGTGTAAATGTTAAATCATGATGCTATATACTTTGTGAACCTTTTATAAACCTGTACAAGGCTGTACGTCAATCATATCTCAATAAAACGAAGAAAAAAACAGCAATCCAAAGAACCTCTCAAACAAAATTTATGAAGTGTTCTGATAATGATTCAATGAAAATGGAATCATGATTCAAATGGAAATCAAAATAATGGAACCAAATGGAATCAAAATAATGATTCAATGGAAAAGATAATGAAAGGTAAGAAAGACAAATAAAGGACATTTATGATAGTGTGAAGATTTTTTCTTTTCAAGGCAAATTGCAATCAAGTCAGATCTCTCACCTACAGATGAGACTAAAAGTAGGTAGGTTGGAGAGGAATAAAGAAACTGTGTGTTTAGAGCCCCTGAACAGTACTTGATCCACAGTAAGTACTCAATAATTGTTGGCAATTATCAGCCTCCAACAAGAAAACAAGGAAAAATAAACAAACTGGGTATTCTACCATGTGGCTGGGCATAAGTATATATAAGCGTGACCTATGTGTTTGCAAAGGTTGCACTTTGTATTTAGAAGGCTTACAAATTCCTAGCTTGATAATGCAATCTCCTATGAGTGTTTGGCAACCCAAACAGCATGTTTTGGCTATTTACATATAATTTATGCTATTGACCTTGCAATCTTTTTCCAGTCTACTAATTCTCCCCACTCACCATCCAAAAAAAAAAAAAATCACAAAGACCTAATAATCTAGTGAGAAACTTTTTTTCATGTGACATAAAGTATCCATTGTAACTCTGCTGTTCTGGTGGCTCCCTTCAGTAAATAGTACTTATTAACTGTGGAAACCGTATTTACATGCCTTGATAAACAATGGGTTACTCTGAGAACCTGATTTAGTAAATACTGGGGTCTGTCGGATTTCAGTACAAAATTATAACAGCAAATGGAGAAGGAAATCTCTATCGCTCTTATCTACATTTCAAAAAGAAGAGATTTAAAAGTCCTTTCACAGGATACTTGATCAAGTTTCAGAAAATGGAAAAACATTTGTAACTGATATTTAAGGAAAGTAAAACTACTTGCAAGATTTATTGTTTTAAAAACAGATTTAAAGTAAGTAAGAGGAAAATTGAATCAGAGATTCCAGGCAGGCATCTGACCACACACTTAACTTCATATTAGTAATTAAAAATAATAAAATTATGTATCCAATAGTAATCACACTGATTTTTGAAGCAAAACTCAATTCAAATGCATCAATTCATATACAGTAAAATATAACTGTATACTAATTCAAATATAAATATTTATAGTTTTCAAACATCAATTTTCTAAAAAAATGAGACGAAATTTGGAAGATGTTCACTTTCAAACAGATTAAGATTTCAGCTTGGTCTCTGTAAGACTTACAGATTTTCAGACCTGGAGATAGTCTTAAATAATTAAGCAAGCTTTAATCAAAATGGACAACCTTGAAAGAGAACTAAGTGTTAAATCCACAAGTGTAAATTTAACATAACTGAGTATTTTACCCTTTTTTTTTTTCTTCTCCAAAGTAATTACAGCAGGGAATTATGAGAAATAATGGAAGTATGTATGTGTTCAGGCATATACACTGTGGGCATTCACAAAGACAAAAACTGTATTTGTGGGGAAGACAGCTAGAATATACATCACTCCAAAGCTTATTCATGAAAACCTCCAAGACACTTCACAGAGGTCTCTTCTAAGATAATTTCCCTGGGTATTTAAAACTGATAAGGACCTGTTCTCATCTGAATATGAATTTCCTATTTCTGTGAAAAGTTGTTGTGTTTCCTCCTTCATATTACTATAAAGAGGGAGGGGAAAAACCCTTAATCTGCTAAAAGAACACTATCAGAATATGATTACTAAATGATCCCTGAGTATTTTCCATTTCCCAACACATCATTACAGTGAGTAGCATTTTAGGGTAATTGTCAGATACACGCAAAACCTCTTAGAATATCCTTGCAGAATTAATAGCAGAACACTACCTGTGGCCAATCCACTCCACCCGTCATGTTCCAGCATAATCACAGGTAGCTGGTCCCAGAGCCACAAGCGCAGCTCCCAGACCAGCTTCCCCATGCTTCCTGGGGAAGTTCATTCATCTGTGATCTTGAATAACATGGTAAGTGCTCATCCTGGTTAATAAGGATTTCTTATGGCCACCTGATGCGAAGAGCCAACTCACTGGACTAGACCCTGATGCTGGGTCTTTTCCAATGAAAAGAAAGATTGAGGGCAGGAAGAAAAGGGGGTGATAGAGGATGAGATGGTTGGATGGCATCACCAACTCAATGAACATGAGTTTGAGCAAGCTCCAGGAGATAGTAAGGGATAGTGAAGCCTGGCATGCTTCAGTCTATGGAGTGGCAAAGAGATGGACAGGACTAGGTGAGTGAACAACAACATATGGAGGTGAGGAGGTAAGAGGAAGGGTAGCATCTCCTGGATGTGAAGGAGAAATAAACTCCTGCATATCCTGGCCTTTTCATGGAGATAAATTCAGCCTTTATCTTATATCAGCTACCAGAGAAGAGGGCTACCCCTGCTCTGGAGGGCGCAGGAAAGCAGGCTATCTGAGGTCAAATGTTTCCACCTCCACCCCTTGGGGCCAGGAGCTGTATAAAATGTACCTATACCATGGTGAGAAGGGAGGACGAAACTTTCATCACTAAGAAAGCATCCAAAAGCAGACTTCTTGCAGATGTGGCAGCTGGCTTTCCCTAGGGAGAGTACCAGGCATTGTGAAGTTTCCATCAAGTCCTACAAAGATATATTAGTGAAACCTAGACAAATTATTTAATCTGGTCACTGTCTCTGATGGCTCCAATATACAGTGCATAGGGACAATTTTCCACCTTTGTATAACACAAAATAAGAGAAAGAGGAAAAACAGAAATTTAATGCAAGTCCATGACATATCTTGCACACGACTTATCAGACTGATCACTTTCATGAAAGCAATATTCTACTCACAAATGAGCATATAAAACACACTGCTCTATTTCTAACCTAATGGCCCCTGCTAACCAATTAGTGACTATCTAATAGCATGATTTCTTAGGTTAATGGGGTACTCCAGTTCAGTTCAGTTCAGTCACTCAGTTGTGTCCAACTCTTTGCGACCCCAAGAATTGCAGCATGCCAGGCCTCCATGTCCATCACCAACTCCTGGAGTTCATTCAAACTCATGTCCATTGAGTTGGTGATGCCATCCAGCCATCTCATCCTCTGTCGTCCCCTTTTCCTCCTGCCCCCAATCCCTCCCAGCATCAGAGTCTTTTCCAATGAGTCAACTTTTCGCATGAGGTGGCCAAAGTACTGGAGTTTCAGCTTCAGCATCATTCCTTCCAAAGAAATCCCAGGGCTGATCTCCTTCAGAATGGACTGCTTGGATCTCCTTGCAGTCCAAGGGACTCTCAAGAGTCTTCTCCAACACCACAGTTCAAAAGCATCAATTCTTTGGTGCTCAGCCTTCTTCACAGTCCAACTCTCACATCCATACATGACTACTGGAAAAACCATAGCCTTGACTAGACGAACCTTTGTTGGCAAAGTAATGTCTCTGCTTTTGAATATGCTATCTAGGTTGGTCATAACTTTCCTTCCAAGGAGTAAGCATCTTTTAATTTTGTGGCTGCTATCACCATCTTCAGTGATTTTAGAGCCCAGAAAAATAAAGTCTGACACTGTTTCCACTGTTTCCCATCTATTTCCCATGAAGTGATGGGACCATATGCCATGATCTTCGTTTTCTGAATGTTGAGCTTTAAGCCAACTTTTTCACTCTCCTGTTTCACTTTTATCAAGGGGCTTTTTAGTTCCTCTTCACTTTCTGCCATAAGGGTGGTGTCATCTGCATATCCGAGGTTATTGATATTTCTCCCAGCAATCTTGATTCTAGCTTGTGCTTCATCCAGCCCAGCGTTTCTCATTATGTACTCTGCATATAAGTTAAATAAGCAAAGTGACAATATACAGCCTTGATGTACTCCTTTTCCTATTTGGAACCAGTCTGTTGTTCCATGTCCAGTTCTAACTGTTGCTTCCTGACCTTCAAGAGGTACTTAATGAGGTACAAATTCTAAAAGATGATGTTGTTAAAGTGATACACTCAATACATCAGCAAATTTGGAAAACTCAGCAGTGGCCACAGGACTGGAAAAGGTGAGTTTTCATTACAACCCCAAATAAAGGCAATGCCAAAGAGTGTCCAAACTACCTCACAATTGCACTCATCTCATGCTAGCAAAGTAATGCTCAAAGTTCTCCAAGCCAAGCTTCAGCAGTATGTGAACCGTGAACTTCTAGATGGTCAAGCTGGATTTAGAAAAGGCAGAGGAACCAGAAATCAAATTGCCGACATCCACTGGATCATCAAAAAAGCAAAAGAATTCCAGAAAAATATCTACTTCTGCTTCATTGACTACACCAAAGCCTTTGACTGTGTGGATCACAACAAACTGGAAAATTCTGAAAGAGATGAGAATACCAGACCACCTTACCTGTCACTGAGAAATCTGTATGCAGGTCAAGAAGCAACAGTTAGAACTGGACATGGAACAACAGACTGGTTCCAAATAGGAAAAAGAATATATCAAGGCTGTATATTGTCACCTGCTTATTTAACTTCTATGCAGAGTACATCATGAGAAATGCTGGGCTGGATGAAGCACAAGCTAGAATCAAGATTGCTGGGAGAAATATCAATAACCTCGGATATGCAGATGACACCACCCTTATGGCAGAAAGCAAAGAAGAACTAAAGAGCCTCTTGATGAAAGTGAAAGAGGAGAGTGAAAAGTTGGCTTAAAGCTCAATATTCAAAAAGCTAAGATCATGGCATCTGGTCCCATCACTTCATGGGAAATAGATGGGGCAACAATGTTAACAGTTACAGACTTTATTTTTGGGGGCTCCAAAATCACTGCAGATGGTGACTGCAGCCATGAAATTAAAAGATGCTTGCTTCTTGGAAGAAAAACTGTGACAAAGCTAGACAGCATATTAAAAAGCAGAGACATTACTTTGCCAACAAAGGTTCATCTAGTCAAAGCTATGGTTTTTCCAGTAGTCATGCATGGATGTTAGAGTTGGACTGTGAAGAAAGCTGAGTGCTGAAGAATTGATGCTTTTGAACTGTGGTGTTGGAGAAGACTCTTGAGAGTCCCTTGGACTGCAAGGAGATCCAACCAGTCCATCCTACAGGAAATCAGTCCTGAATATTCATCGTAAGGACTGATGCTGAAGCTGAAACTCCAATATTTTGGCTACCTGTTGGGAAGAACTGACTCATTTGAAAAGACCCTGATGCTGAGAAAGATTGAAGGCAGGAGGAGAAGGGGATAACAAAGGATGAGATGGTTGGATGGCATCACCAATTCGATGGACATGAGTTTGAGTAAACTCCGGGAGTTGGTGCTGGACAGGGAGGCCTGGGGTACTGAAGTCCATGGGGTTGCAAAGATTTGGACACGACTGAGCAACTGAACAGAATAACATGATTTCTTAGCTTAATGAGGTACTTTAACTGAAGTTCGGACCTCCTTTTAGTCACTGACCTTTTATAGTGACCTTAACAAATTCAGTGGCAATTTACCCCAGGGTCCTTTCAAGTGTTCAAAATATTTATAAATCCTTTCTAAAGTCTGACAACGTTCTTCAATGTAAACATAATCTCTTCATACTGAAAGCCTCAAAGTGATTCCGCAATAATACAATACTAAGTAGAGGCATCTGACCTTCAGACAAGCCAGTTCTGCAGTCTTCAGTTAAAATATTATGTGACCCTATGAAGGGACATAGAAATCCTGTTAGAAAGATATAATTTCCCACAGCCTCAAAATCCATTCAACTGTGATGGTGGTGTTCATAGTTCCTATGGCAAATAAGGAAAAATGGGCTTCCCTGAAATTTAGTTAAGTGCCTTCAATCTATATGGTTGCCTTCTCCTTTTCAGGAAGGAGAAAAAAATCCATTTTATTCCACTACAGTTAAGATATCCTTTTGTGTTAAGAATTTAAGCCTATCAGAACTATCATTATCATATAGTAATAGTTAAAGGAACCAAAATGTTTAAGAAGCCACAATATTTGTCCTCTTGTATTTGGTTGGGCAAGAAAGATTAGATTTTTCTATCCTTGATCCTAGGGGCTTAAACAAAGGTTAATTGGCAAGTGTTATAAAGAGATAGAGTTGGTCTTCAAAAAAAATTCTTACAACACTACAAAAGGAGAGTGAGTTCTTCTGGAAGTGGTAAGTTCCTCTGTGTATGTGAGTGTGTGTGTGTGTTTGGGTATAACTGAAAATATACTTGGGATTGGGAGACAGGGCCTCTGTAGTATTTATCTATTCATTGATCTTTTCTTGAGAACTTGCTATGGGTCAGTTATTGCTTCAACAAGGTGAATTGTGTGCTGACAGAGTTCCTCAGCAAAAATGCTAAGAATTTCAAGAATACTTTCTCTCTCTATCGTTTCTATTGAAGTTTACCCCAAATGTCAGTAGGTGACTTAATAGTTAAAAGTCTCTATTTTATTGACTTTTTATTGGAGTATAGTTGACTTAAAATGTTACGATAATGTCTGATATACAGCAAAGTGAACCAGTCATGCATACACATATACTCAGCTCTTTTTAGATTCCATTCCCATGCAGGTCATTACAGCATATTAAATAGAGTTCTGTGTGCTACATAGTAGGTTCTTACTAGTTATCTACTTTATGTATAGTAGTGTGTATATGTCAATCCCAGTCTCCTAAATATCCCTCTCCAACCCTGTTCCCTTGGTAACCATAAGTTTGTTTTCTACATCTGTGACTCAATTTCTGTTTTGTAAATAAGTTCATTTGTAACCTTTTTCTTTTTTTTTAGATTCCACACATAAGTGATATCATATGATACTTGCTTTGCATCTGCCTTACTGTATGGAAACACAAAAGACCCTAAATAGTCCAAAGAAATCTTAAGAAAGAAAAATGGAGCTGGAGGAATCAGGCTCCCTGACTTCAGATTATAATACAAAGCTATAGTAATCAAAACAGTATGGTACTGGCACAAAAACAGAAATACAGATCAATGGAACAGGACAGAAAACTGAGAGATATACCTTGCACCTATTGTCACTAATCTATGACAAAGGAGACAGTAACATCTGATGGAAGAAAGACAGTCTCTTCAATGTGGTTCTGAGAAAACTGGACAAATACATGAAAAGAATGAAATTAGGAATTCTCTAACACCATACACAAAAATAAACTCAAAATGGATTAAAGACCTAAATGTAAGATCAGATACTATAAAACTCTTAGAGGAAAACATAGGCAGAACTTGCTCTGACATAAATAGCAGCAAGGTCTTTTGATCCACCTCATATAATAATGAAAATAACAACAAAAATAAACAAATTGGACTTAATCAAACTTAAAAGATTTTGTATAGCAAAGGAAACCATCAACAAAATGAAAAGAAAAGCCACAGAGTGGGAGAAAAATATTTGCAAATGAAGAGACCGACAAGGGATTAATGTCCAAAATAAATAAACAGCTCATGCTGCCCAATATCAGAAAACCAAACAGCCCAATCAAAAACTGGACAGAAGATCTAAATACAGTAAGTCCCCTATATATGAATCTTCAAGCTGCGAACTTTCAAAGATGCAAATATGTGTTCTATCAATGTTGGACATGGGTAAAATTGAAGCTTGTCCTCCATCTCTATTGCTGATGATCCTTCAGCTCTACCATCTCCCACCTCCTTTTCCTTCTCTAGTCAGTAACTCTTCCTTTCTGCTCACTTGAGGCCAGCCCCTGTGTGCAGCTGTTGTACTGTACTACTGTACTTTTCAAGATACTGTACTATAAGATTAAAAATATTTTCTTTTTTTTTTATTTGTTATGAATTTATTTGTGTGAAAGACATTGCAAACCTATTACCACACAGTACTAAATAGCCTATTGTGTTTGTTGGGTACTTAGGCTAACTTGGTTGGACTTAACAAACAAATTGGACTTACAAATATTTTCTCATATGTAGGGACTGTACTGTAGACATTCTCCACAGAAGAAATACAGATGGCCAAGAGGTGCACTAAAAGATGTTCAATATCACTAATTAATAGAGAAATGCAAATTAAAACTACAATAAGGTAGCACTTCACACAGGTTAGAATGTCCATCATCAAAATAATCTACAAACAATAAATACTGGGGAGGGTATGGAGAAAAGGGAACCCTCATATACTGCTAGTGGTAATGTAAATTGGATTAACCACATAGAATGAAAATTGGCATTGCAATTTAAAAATTTGTAGACAGTGACATTGTTTAATGCACCGGCAGTCAGTCCTTGGAAAGATGAAAATAGAGAATAACCTGAGCAGTGTAATCTCTTCTCTCAGTGACACCACTGACAAAATGTGTGATCTCAGATGTTTATTACACTCAGTTTCCCCATGTGCAAACTCTTCACCTAAGTAATACACTACATTGTCATAGGACAGTGGAATAAAAAATATGTTGGAAAGAAACTAATGCATCACAGAGTCCTGATTTGGACATCTGTGAAAATAAATCTTTAGTTTTTTCATCTTGAGTTTTAATTATTAAAGACTTGAAAAAAATATTGAAACAAAGAAACAATAGGAAATAACACCAAAATAATAGAGATGAGCAAAAAGCCAACTCATTGGAAAAGACCCTCATGCTGGGAAAGATTGAGGGCAGGAGGAAAAGGGGATGACAGAGGATGAAATGATTGGATGGCATCATTTACTCAATGGACATGAGCTTGAATAAACTCCAGGAGATAGTGAAGGACAAGGAAGCCTGGTGTGCTGCCATCCATGGATTGCAAAGAGTTGGATACAACTTAGTGACTGAAGAACAACAACAAGATGTAAGGAGCATAGGAGAGATTAGATGTGGTTGGCAATTTCTAGAACTAGTCACAAAAGGCAAAAGCTGGAAACAAGTCAAGCAATCATCAACTGATAAACAAAATGGTCTAGCCAATTAATGGAGTATTAGCCATGAAATGGGAGTGAAGTAATGTTACCTGTTACCACATGGATGAACCTTGAAAACATGCTAAGTGAAAGAAGACAAAAACAAAAGACCATGTGTTGTATGATTCTATTTATGTGAAATATCCAGAATAGGTGAATATCTAAAGACAGAAAGTTTATTAATGGTTCAGTTCAGTCGCTCAGTCGTCTCTGACTCTTTGCGACCCCATGGATGGCAGCATGCCAGGCCTCTCTGTCCATCACCAACTTTTAGAGCTTGCTCAAACTCATGTCCATCAAGTCGGTGATGCCATCCAACCATCTCATCCTCTGTCATCCCCCTCTCCTCCTGCCTTCAATCTTTCCCAGCATCAGGTCTTTTCCAATGAGTCAGTTCTTCATATCAGGTCTCCAAAGTATTGGAGTTTCAGCATCAGTCCTTTCAATGAATATTCAGGACTGATTTCCTTTAGGATTGGCTGATTTGACGTCCTTGCAGTTCAAGGGACTCTCAAGAGTCTTCTCCAACCACAGTTCAAAGGCATCAATTCTAAAGCACCCAGTTTTCTTTATAGTCCAACTCTCACAACCATACATGACTACTGGAAAAACCATAGCTTTGACTAGATGGACCTTTGTTGGCAAAGGAATGTCTTTGCTTTTTTAATGGTTGCCAAGAACTATAGGGATGGGAGAATGGGGAGTGATTGCTTAATAGGTATAGTGTTTCCTTCTGGGAAATGAAAATGTTCCAAAACTAGATCATAGTGATATAGTGATGATTGTACAATATATATATTTAAATTATTAAAATGGTAATTTTTATATTATGCGTATTTTACCCTTAAAATTATATATGCATGGTAGCATAGGCAGGAGCCAGATGGTGGCCAGAAGGACAATTTGGGAGGCTCTTGTATAGCCTAGTGTGGTAGGCAGACAGAAGAGTACCTCTTCCTCCTCTGCAAAGATGTCCACATTCTAATCCGGTTCAGTTCAGTTCAGTTGCTCAGTCGTGTCCAACTCTTTGCGACCCCATGAATTACAGCATGCCAGGCTCCCTGTCCATCCATAGAACCTATAAATATGTTATCTTACATAGGAAAGGGGGATTAAAGTTGCAAACAGAATTAAGTTTGCTAACCAGTTGATTTCAAAATAGGGAGAAAGGGAAATATATAACCAACTGAATGCAGAGTTTCAGAGCATAGCAAAGATAGATAGGAAGGCTTTCTTAAATGAACAATGCAAAGAAGTAGAGGAAAACAATAGAATGGGAAAGAAGAGATCTCTTCAAGAAAATTGGAGCTATCAATGGAGCATTTCATGCAAGTATTTTCATGCACGATAAAGGACAGAAGCAATAAGGACCCAACAGAGGCAGAAGACATTGAGAAGTGATAAGAATACACAGAAGAACTATACCAAAAAGCTCTTAATGACTCAGATAACCACGATGGTGTGATCACTCACCTAGAGCCAGACACCCTGGAGTCCAAAGTCAAGTGGGACTTAGGATACATTATGACAAACAAAGCTAGTGGAGGTGATGGAATTCCAATTAAGCTACTTAAAGTCCTAAAAGATGATGCTGTTAAAGAGCTGCATTCAATATGTCAACAAATCTAGAAAACTCAGCAGTGGCCATAGGACTGGAAAAGATCAGTTTTCATTCCAATTCCAAAGAAGGGCAGTGCCAAAGAATATTCAAATTACTGTACAGTTGTGCTAATTTTACACATTACCAAGGTAATGTTCAAAATCCTTCAAGCTAGGCCTCAGCAGTACATGACCCAAGAACTTTCAGATGTACAAGCTGTATTCAGAAAAGGCAGAGAAACCAGAGATCAAACTACCAACATCCGTTGGATCATCAAATAAGCAAGAGAGTTCCAGAAAAACATCTACTTCTGCTTTACTGACCACACCAAAGCCTTTGACTGTGTATATCACAACAAACTGCAAAAAATTCTTAGAGATGGGAATACCAGACCACCCTACCTGTCTTCTGAGAAACCTGTATGCAGGTTAAGAAGTAGCAGTTAGAACCTTACATGGAACAACTGACTGGTTCAAAATTGGGAAGGAGTACATCAAGGCTGTATATTGTTACCCTGCTTATTTAGCTTACATACAGAATACATTGTGCACAATGCCAGGCTGGATGAATCACAAGCTGGAATTAAGATTGCCAGGAGAAATGTCAATAACATCAGATATTCAGATGATACCATTCTAAAGGCAGAAATTAATAAGGAACTAAAGAGCCTCTTGATTAGGGTGAAAGAGAAGAGTCAAAAAACTCAACATTCAAAAAACTAGGATCATGGCATCTGGTTCCGTCACTTCATGGCAAATAGAAGGGGAAAACATGGAAACAGTGATAAATTTTATTTTCTTTGGCTCCAAAATCATCATGAATGGTGACTACAGCCATGAAATTAAAAGAAACTTGCTCCTTGGAAGAAAAGCTATGGCAAACCTAGACAGCGTATTTCAAAAAGCAGAGACATCACTTTGCCAACAAAGGTCTGTACAGTCACAGCTATGGTTTTTTTCCAGTAGTCATGTACAGATGTGAGAGTTTGACCATAAAGATGGCTAAGCACTAAAAAATTGATGCTTTTGAATTGCAGTGCTGGAGAAGACTCTTGACAGTCCCTTCGACTGCAAGGAGATCAAACCAGTTAATCCTAAAGGAAATCAACCCTGAATATTCACTGGAAGGACTGATGCTGAAGCTCCAATACTTTGACTACCTGTTGCAAGGAGACAACTCACTGGAAAAGACTCTGATGCTGAGAAAGATTAACGGCAAGAGGATAAGAAAGTGGCAGAGGAAGAGATGGTTAGATAGAATCACTGACTCAATGGACATGAATTTGAGCAAACTCTCAGAGATAGTGAAGGACAGAGAAGCCTTGCATGTTGTAGTCTGTGGGGTCCCAAAGTGTTGGACACGACTTAGTGACTGAAAAACAACAACACAATCCTGAATTATCTGGGTGGGTTTGATGCAATCATAAGAGTTCTTAAAAGCAAAAGAGGGAAGCAGAAGAGAGTCAATGTTAGAGTGAGGCACCATGAGCAAAGCTTGACTGCCACTCCTGGCTTTGAAGGAGGATGAGGGTAATTGAGCCAAGTAATGTGAGCAATCTCTAGAAGAAAAAAAGGGCAAGATAAAATATTGTCTCCTATAGCATCCAGAAGGAACACAGCCTACAGCTTCATTTTGGACTTCTGATTCATAGAACCGTGAGGTAAAACATTTGTGTTGCGTTGAACCACTGTTTGTAGTAATCTGTTTACAGCAGCAACAGGAAACTCATACATTATTCTACTACCAATCTGGATTATTGAATTTCACTATTTCTTGGTTTATCAGTTTTTAGAATGGAATTTGATTTTAGCCCCTTTGAAACCCATTTTTGATCTGACCTTCAGAACTGTAAGACAGTAAATTTATTTTGTTTTAAGCCACCAAATTCAGTGACTTGCTGTAACAGCAATTGGAAACTAATACACCTACTAAGATATGACAGTGGACTAGATTAAAGTGGATGTAGTTCTATGAAGAGAAGTAGATATATTCAAGAGATTTTATACAGTACAATTGACCAGGCTTGGTTGCTCTTTTAAGATGGAGATTGAAAAGACAGAAAGAGGGCATTAGGAGAGATTGGATGGTTCCAAGATTTCAGACTGAGCAAGTGGATTGATACTTGTATCGCTCCCTGCCATAAGAATTGCTGCAGGAGAATTAAGTCTGGGAGAGGAAGTCCATGAGTATAATTGTACTCTTGTGACATCACTACCACGAGATCAAATAGAGATGTCTACCATGCAGCTGAGAATCAGAAGAAATCAGAAAGAATACAGATCTGGCAGCTGAAAGAATATAAATAGCAAATGAGTCCATGGGAGCAGAGGAGATTGACTAGTGTGTGTATGTAAAATGAAAAAGAAGAGGATCCTTGAAAAGCCCCGAGGAAGTCAATTTTAGGTCCACATAGAGAAGGTGATACTGAGAAAGGAGACTAAGAATAGTCATCTGAGGGGAGACTATCATCCCTTGGAAAGAGCCACTTAGACCTTGGAATCCACGGCAAGAGTAGCTGTGATAAGTGGTGGGAATAGAAGCTCTATCCAGTTGACTGGGTAATGAGTGGGAGGTGAGGAAATGGTGAAGTGAAGACAACTGTTCCAGGAAAACTGAAGAGAAATGGAGAAAAGGGCTAGGGTTTTCCAAGTCCCAGGAACAGCACTAGCTAAGCTTTGGAATAAACCATAAGACCAGTGCGTGAGTTGTGCCATGAAAAATGGGGCAGGTTAGAACACTGACTACTTCAGAGATGAGTTACAAGGATGGTGTGTGAATGTCTTTGAATACCACAAATTCAATCCACACTGCCCCGCGTAAGTTAACTCTGGGCTGTGTCATTATACTTCATGAATCTCGAAGTGTGCTGATAATTTACTGATTGGAGAAGGCAATGGCAACCCACTCCAGTACTCTTGCCTGGAAAATCCCATGGACAGAGGAGCCTGGAAGGCTGCAGTCCATGGAGTCACTGGGAGTCAGACACGCCTGAGTTACTTTACTTTCACTTTTCACTTTCATGCATTGGAGAAGGAAATGGCAACCCACTCCAGTGTTCTTGCCTGGAGAATCCCAGGGACGGGGGAGCCTGGTGGGCTGCCATCTATGGGGTCGCACAGAGTCGGACACAACTGAAGTGACTTAGCAGCAGCAGCAACATTATTATTATTAATCCATCTGCCAAATCAGTGAATTATTAACTAGAATTACTTAATGCATCTATTTGCTTTCTACACCTAGGGAGTGTAGAAAGCACGGTCTCCAAGGTTGTCTCGTGCCAGAGACGAAACAACCTCAGAACTAACACAGAAACTCACACTAACATGTGAAAAATTCTGTTGGTTTCCATCCAAATAAATAGGAGACCATAAAACCCCCAAAACTGTTTCTCACTTATTAAAAAGCCTACTATTGGCAGAAAAGCTTCTGGATTTCTTTTTTTTTTTTTTTGTTTCAACACAGTGGCATGATGTTTCTGCTTTCTTTCCCCATCGATACATAATCTAATGTAACAGGTACCACCAAAAACTGCAACATTCATTTGGCTGTAACAGCCAAGGGTTTTCTGATTTGAGCCTTTGGGAGGGAGAGGCATTCCGAAGGGTTGGCATTCTGCCACCAAATCTATGGTTTGGAAGCACCTCCAAAATTAATCCTTGCTCTACTTTCATTCAATACGCAACACTGCCAAAATACTGTTCATCTGCTGGAGTTAAGTACTCAATGAAAGCCAGAGGGAAAATTACAACCTGGAGAAATAATCAAAAGACTCAAAGCAAGATACACATCTGTCTGGATTGAAGTTTTCGCTTTTCTCACTAGCCTGCCCAATTCATAATAAGTTCATCCTTCAGAACTACTGAGTAGTGGAGAGTCAACAAGATGGCAGTGGCTATGAAAGCAAGAGTGAGCATGGCACTGACTGTGTCACTACTTCAATAAACTATGTCTGAAATTCCAAAAAAAGAAAAATAGGGGAAGGGGTTCTGTAAGAATTCAGTCACCATAATGTGCAGGATTCATTTTTTGATGTATGAGATAAGAGCTACTTCCTAAATCATAGACTCAAAGAGACCACCACTGCAAAGGTTAAATCTTCACCTGATTCAAGCTCTTTACTTTTTCAAGTTCAACTAAGAATTGCTTCCCGGTGCAATTGCATTGAACTCTGGCATTACCGTTTAATATATTAATGGCACTTATTCAGACCTGAGACCAGGTGGCTCAGATGGTAAAGCGTCTGTCTGAAATGCAGAAGATGCGGGTTCGATCCCTGGGTTGGGGAGATCCTCTGGAGAAAGAAATGGCAGCCCACTCCAGTATTCTTGCCTGGAAAATCCCATGATCACAGAGCCTGGTAGGCTACCATCCATGGGGTCGCAAAGAGTCGGACACGACTGAGAGACTTCACTTTCACTTATCTAAAATAAGAGTTATCTTACAGTTCAGGTGGGAAGGGGAAAAAAAGTTGTTATAGATATTAGTTTCCTTCTAGATGGACCCAAAGAGGTGAATTTACACTTAAGCTATAAAGCCTATTGGAGGACTAGTTCAGATTGTCATTTAAAAAATGACTTAAAAGTCAGAATTTTATAAAATTGAAACACCTTCATGATTAGCAAATTACCTATTAGAGAAAACTTTTTCAGGATTACTCGTTATGAGTAATTTTAATAGGGTACAAATAGGAAATAATTTTATTCTTTACTGACCTGCTTTGAAAAAGTGAAAGCGTTAGCTACTCTGTTGTGAGCACATTTCTTCCACTTGTCTCATCTCTGCCTGGGCTAGGCTTCCAGACCATTACAGTCTGATTTTCACATTTATTCTCAGATAGGTAGCTACCTTCTTTCTTGCATATGGCAGCAAATAAAAGGGAAAGTGTTAGTCACTCAGTTGTGTCCGACTCTCTGTGACCCCATGACTGTAACCCACCAGGCTCCTCTGCCCATGGAATTCACCAGGCAAGAATCCTGGAGTGGGTTGCCATTCCCTTCTCCAGGGGATCTTCCTGACCCCAGGATTTAACCCGGGTCTCCCCCATTGCTTGACCTGTTTTATCAACTATTAATTTCCTCCCCTGGAAAAAACATTTCAAAGATACCACTATATTGTGAAGAAGACCCATCCAGCTGATTTCAGAACATTGATCTCTTATCCAATTTAAAACTTCTCCCTTTCTCAGCTCAGAAGCCAGCATGGGGAGGGAAATAATCTTGATGAGCTTCTTCACTACTTCTCCACAGTGCTTCTACCAAAGGTCCTGATTTGGTAGCAGACTCCTTTGGCCCCTCCAGGACTTTCTGAGGGCAGATGAAATGCAGAGGTCATACTTGATTAGGACATCTGTGATCTGGTACCAGGACTGTCTGTGTATCAATTCTCAGATGGGCAAGCATGCTTTTTCTCCCAACTCAGAGTAGCAGGGAGCTCTAGAGAGCAGTTCCCTGGTGTGAACCTCACTCAACATGCAGACATAATTTTTAGAGTTCCATTATATAGTTCAAACTGAACAACATTTTATTAAAAAAAAAAAAATTAGCATGCTGTGTATCCAGAAAAACATCTGTATTTTGCTTATTATGATTCCCTTTGTATACATTTAAAGAAAATCTTGCTTCTTCTGTGAAAAACTATTTCAAATCATGAAAAAATCAGTTCTTCAACCCACACCACACTCCTGACACCAAGACACAGGATGAGTATAACTCCTGAGAATTTTCCCCACTGTGTTCCCTATGGTTCTAGCTTCCCTCTTGAGTATCAGTCTACAAAAGTCAACACACTGATAGATCTGCTTTTATAGACTGTATGAAACACTCTGACTAAAGACTTTGCTGACAAAAGATCTGATCCATTTATTAACAATGTAAAACAATCATTGTACAGAAAAAGAAATTGTGTAGAAATTATTATTTCCTTCCTGGCAACTGAAAGAACTGAATTCATCCAACTGGTAGATTGTAGCAATCGTTTCCAGAAAGTTTGAGTGGCTGCCAAGCTGTAACACTCCGTGACATTTGAGCAGTGTCTCAGTTTAGAGTCAGATTTGTCTATCATGCCACCATCATACAGAGTGGTGGATCTCTATCTTTCAAAAGGCCCAAATGTGGATTGGAAATCCACCAGTCTATGGAAACTGATGGATTCCAGAGACTGAATATAGAATCTCATAGGCAGTGACTCTTAAGTCCAGTCTGACAAAGATTCATGGTATCACATTGGGAAACTTGCTTCACCTCTTTGGACCTCAGAATCCTCACCCATAAGGGTGTACGAAGTAAGTAAGTGTTTGTCACGCAGTCATGCTCGACTCTTTGCGACCCCATGGACTGCAGCCCACCAGGCTCCTCTGTCCATGAGATTTTCCAGGCAAGGACACTAGAGTGGGTTGCCATTTCCTTCTCCAGTAGGGTATAAGGAAGAGTGGGGCAATAATCCCCTAAGGACTAAGGGCTCTTGAAACTGTAATATTGAACAATTCCAGGACTCTTGAAACTCCATATTGAACAATTCCAGGAGTTAGAGTAAATTTGTTGTACCATTACAAATCAGGAAAGTTCCTTGGAAAAATATATAATGGACAAGAGATGTAGAAAAAAGTTGACAAGAATTGTACAGGTTGGCCCTAGAGTTGATGGAAAAAGCAGTCTTGCTTGTGATGTTTAGACAAATGGGCCAAAACGAAGACATTTCTTTAAAAACACCTAAGCTCCTCCAATACTGTGGTCAGTCTCAGGTTGGAGACTTTTCTTTCACTGTTCTTTCAAGTGTAATTGAAATTTTTACATTTTATATTCTTTCACTAAGGCTCAGATATCTTTTTACCAGACATTTCTAAGAACACGGATAAAGTGTGATTTTCAAACCCTTTTACCCCAGAGGAGCGCTCCCAAACCAAAGCCGTGATTTTAAAGACAAAAATGTGTGCTTAGTAGTTTCGCTTGCTTAAAATAATACCTTCCTCCCACAAATGAATATACACAATGCTGAGCTAAGCTACATAAAATATGAGCAGAAAGCTTTCTTCTGAAAAAAAATTGTGTATTTTTAACTTTGGAGATCTAGTCACAGTCAATAAAACTTTATAAACATATACCATGTTCTTAATTAATTGAGCACATTATAGCCATCTCACAAATCTTCTCACTATAGGAGAAAGTCTTCAGTTTTGAAGCTTTTAATCTAAATTCAAAATTAACCTAAAAAGATAGCAACAACTGTTTTCCACAATTGTTGATATGACACTAGGAGTATATAGAGATTGGTGAAGCTTTACAGAATCTGGTCAAGAAATAGAGTGGGTTTGTTCTGGAAATGAACCATTTTAGTAATTATCATGAAAGAAGGCATTATCTGATGCTCTGATTATCTTTAAGAATTAGAAAGCTGTGAAATGGATCAGGTGCAACACCACCGGGAGATGGAAACAGTTAAGCATGAATATTGACTTAGTGAGTAAACAACAACAACCATATCTTTGTAGCTTAAAGATTCTATGTGAGATGAAATTCAAATACAAAATAAAGCAACTAGAGTTTCTCAGAAAGCACAGATTCTGGGCCCCCTTCCTGCAAGTCAGAGATGAATAAATGGCACATCTTCCAGTTCACTGAGTGACTAAAAGATTCATCTTCTTCCAGTCCTATATGGCTTGCCAGATACTCAAAGGGGAGTAAAGGATAACTGGGCTAATGAAACAAAAGATGTTTTATTTTAATACATTTGACCACTAACAGATTCCAAACTGATATTTCTTTTTCAAAGAATGATTTAAGAGGAGATCAGATAGCATCAAAAAACATTTTTAGCACATGATTCTCCCTTCTATTACCTTTCAACAGCTCGTTCTCTTGCCCCTCACTCCCTCAACCTCCTCAAAACACACTCAAAATTGAAACCACTGGCGCCTTCACACAGAGGGGAAATGTGTATGTTGTACAGATGTATTTCTACCTTTGGGATTTGAATCACCCAAACAATCTGAGTTAATTACATCAACTGATGTAACCTAATTCCTTTAAAAGAGATGTCTGGCTGTGAAGAATTTTGAATGGATATTTAAAGCTTTCCTTAGCCCCCTGGAGAGAGTTTGAAATTAGGGAGATATTTTTTACCTAAGGAAAACAGTCCATCTTTGCAAATTCAATATTTCCATGCTCGTTACTCACTCATGTTTTTCTGTATTCTTTTTAAAAGTTAGACCTTTCATAGAACCTTGTAATAATACAGAGATGAAATTTTCATTACTAAGAGAAGGGAAGACAGTACTTTTTGCTAATAAGGTAGCAATAAGTCAAGTGATGTAAACAGCAACACAAAAATAAGTATTATCCTAGAAATCCTAAGATTCTCTCCACCAGGCAAAGTCAGGTCCATAAAGCCATTTTCCCCCCAATTATATTCTCATAAAAGGTAGGTGATCTCAATGGTTTCCTGAGCTCTTTTCTGCTGACTCTGTCCAAGGGTAGCTATCAGCCCCTTGAATCTGTTTTCTGGTGCACAGATGGTGGTAGTGATTGTTTTGAAAACAATTTCTTGCATGGCCACCCCTCCAAAACCACCCAAAGCAAAATCCATCCCACACTTCTGTATTTACAGATTGAGAAAAATCTCCAAGTTTCTAAGGATTTATGATATTACCAGCATGTTTTTGGATGGTGGAGGAAAGCCATCCTAAATACTGCCTAAAACATTTTAGTTTGCCTAGCCATGACTGCACTGGAAAATTAGAGCAATGGCCTGGACACCGAACAAAGAAAACAATATCATTAGAATACAGTAATTCTGTAATTCCCTCCACTAAAACAAATTCATTTTTATGGTACTCAAAATGAAAACCTGCCATGTTGGCAGAGGAATTGGTGAGAGTGAACAGGAACATAAATACGTATCTAGTAAAGGTAACTATGGTACTCATCTTTTTAAATTCCAGTTGTGGAATAGGGTTAAATCATAAATACAATTCAGGAAATCCAATTAAAGCTAACAGTGCATACTTATGTGCTTGTAATAAAAAGGGCATAGTTCAGTGAGCTAACAGGAAGAATGTCAGGCTTAACTAAGTATTTGATGTTTATAATATTCTAATAATGCAGACAATATAAAGAGCATCTTTCCCCCCAGAATCCTAACTGGTGAGTGGAAGAAAAAAACTGGTAGAGAGTTTTACAGAAAAACAGAATGCATTCAGGAAGGATATATCAATACCTAAAATATAGTATCTGATTATGCCTGGGAGCCATGAAACAGCATGTGAAGAAGAAACAAATGCCTCATTCAAATAAAATGACTGGAAAATAGCCAAAGGCTAACAGAAACCCTCAAAGCCCCTTATTAGTTTATGATATATTCACTTTGAGGGGCTATCAAGGGCAGCACCTCTAAAGATATCTGGGTCTCCAGGGTTTCAGGTCACACTGATGAGTCAGCCACCATCTACTGTAAGCAGTGCAGAGATGAGACCACTTGGAAATCCTACATGATCGTTTGGGGATGCCACTTACAGAACTCTGGATAAACATAATGTCTGGCCATCACAATCATTCAAATAAAATAGATCTCTCAGTGTCTATCCTGAATCATGGAGGCTGTGGGTATGTTTGCACAGTTTAATTGCCAGTGATAAAATGCAAGTAAATCAAAGCTTAATAAAAGTAATTAAGTTTATCAGCTCATATAACTGGGATCTGGAGGGATAGAACTGGGTTTAGGCCAAACTGTTTGTAGAGATCTCTCAGTATCTCAACTCCAATTCTTTTAGATTGACTTTGTTCTACATGTGGGTTTTCTCTTCCTAGAAGGCAAGATGACTACTGATAGACACAGTCTCAAATTTTTCTAGTTTGACCTTAGCTAAACATACCCACCTATATACATGAGAGAGACATATCTTAGCTTTCAGTTCAGTTCAGTCGCTCAGTCGTGTCCGACTCTTTGCGACCCCATGAATCGCAGCAATGCCAGGCCTCCCTGTCCATCACCAATTCCTGGAATTCACTCAGACTCACGTCCTTCGAGTCAGTGATGCCATCCAACCATCTCATCCTCTGTCGTCCCCTTCTCCTCCTGCCTTCAATATTTCCCAGCATCAGGGTCTTTTCCAATGAGTCAACTCTTCGCATCAGGTGGCCAAAGTACTGGAGTTTCAGCTTCAGCATCATTCCTTCCAAAGAAATCCCAGGGCTGATCTCCTTCAGAATGGACTGGTTGGATCTCCTTGCAGTCCAAGGGACTCTCAAGAGTCTTCTCCAACACCACAGTTCAAAAGCATCAATTCTTCAGCGCTCAGCCTTCTTCATAGTCCAATTCTCACATCCATACATGACCACTGGAAAAACCATAGCCTTGACTAGACGGACCTTTGTTGGTAAAGTAACGTCTCTGCTTTTGAATATGCTATCTAGGTTGGTCATAACTTTCCTTCCAAGGAGTAGGCGTCTTTTAATTTCATGGCTGCAGTCACCATCTGCAGTGATTTTGGAGCCCAGAAAAATAAAGTCTGACACTGTTTCCACTGTTTCCCCATCTATTTCCCATGAAGTAATGGGACCGGATGCCATGATCTTGGAGCTTTAAGCCAACTTTTTCACTCTCCACTTTCACTTTCATCAAGAGGCTTTTGAGTTCCTCTTCACTTTCTGCCATAAGGGTGGTGTCATCTGCATATCTGAGGTTATTGATATTTCTCCCAGCAATCTTGATTCCAGCTTGTGTTTCTTCCAGTCCAGCGTTTCTCATGATGTACTCTGCATAGAAGTTAAATAAGCAGGGTGATAATATACAGCCTTGACGTACTCCTTTTCCTATTTGGAACCAGTTTGTTGTTCCATGTACAGTTCTAACTGTTGCTTCCTGACCTGCATACAGATTTCTCAAGAGGCAGGTCAGCTGGTCTGGTATTCCCATCTCTTTCAAAATTTTCCACAGTTTATTGTGATCCACACAGTCAAAACCTTTGGCATAGTCAATAAAGCAGAAATAGATGTTTTTCTGGAACTCTCTTGCTTTTTCCATGATCCAGCGAATGTTGGCAATTTGATCTCTGGTTCCTCTTCCTTTTCTAAAACCAGCTTGCACATCAGGAAATTCATGGCTCACGTATTGGTGAAGCCTGGCTTGGAGAATTTTGAGCATTACTTTACTAGCATGTGAGATGAGTGCAATTGTGCAGCCGTTTGAACATTCTTTGGCATTGCCTTTCTTTGGGATTGGAATGAAAACTGACCTTTTCCAGTCCTGTGGCCACCGCTGAGATTTCCAAATTTGCTGGCATATTGAGTACAGCACTTTCACAGCATCATGTTTCAGGATTTGAAATAGCTCAACTGGAATTCCATCACCTCCACTAGCTTTGTTCATAGTGATGCTTTCTAAGGCCCACTTGACTTCACATTCCAGGATGTCTGGCTCTAGGTCAGTGATCACACCATCGTGATTATCTGGGTCGTGAAGATCTTTTTTGTACAGTTCTTCTGTGTATTCTTGCCACCTCTTCTTAATATCTTCTGCTTCTGT
This sequence comes from Bos taurus, assembly GCF_002263795.3. Taxonomy (NCBI): domain Eukaryota; kingdom Metazoa; phylum Chordata; class Mammalia; order Artiodactyla; family Bovidae; genus Bos; species Bos taurus. The sequence goes on along the minus strand of NC_037334.1, from coordinate 82,488,365 downwards.
TAGGTCCATACCATTTCTGTCCTTTATCAAGCCCATCTTTGCATGAAATGTCCCCTTGGTATCTCTAATTTTCTTGAAGAGATCTCTAGTCTTTCCCATTCTGTTGTTTTCCTCTATTTCTTTGCACTGATTGCTGAGGAAGGCTTTCTTATCTCTTCTTACTATTCTTTGGAACTCTGCATTCAGATACTTATATCTTTCCTTTTCTCCTTTGCTTTTTGCTTCTCTTCTTTTCACAGCTATTTGTAAGGCCTCCCCAGATAGCCATTTTGCTTTTTTGCATTTCTTTTCCATGGAGATGGTCTTGATCCCTGTCTCCTGTACAATGTCACGAACCTCATTCCATAGTTCATCAGGCACTCCATCTATCAGATCTAGGCCCTTAAATCTATTTCTCACTTCTACTGTATAATCATAACAGAAAACTAGTCAATCTAATCACCCTAGGACCTCAGCCCTGTCTAACTCAATGAAACTAAGCCATGCCTGTGGGGCAACCCAAGACGGGCGGGTCATAGTAGAGAGATCTGACAGAATGTGGTCCACTGGAGAAGGGAATGGCAAACCACTTCAGTATTCTTGCCTTGAGAACCCCGTGAACAGTATGAAAAGGCAAAATGATAGGATACTCAAAGAGGAACTTCCCAGGTTAGTAGGGGCCCAATATGCTACTGGAGATCAGTGGAGAAGTAACTCCAGAAAGAATGAAGGGATAGAGCCAAAGCAAAAACAATACCCAGCTGTGGATGTGACTGGTGATAGAAGCAAGGTCCGATGCTGTAAAGAGCAATATTGCATAGGAACCTGGAATGTCAGGTCCATGAATCAAGGCAAATTGGAAGTGGTCAAACAAGAGATGGCAAGAGTGAATGTTGACATTCTAGGAATCAGCGAACTAAAATGGACTGGAATGGGTGAATTTAACTCAGATGACCATTATATCTACTACTGCAGGCAAGAATCCCTCAGAAGAAATGGAGTAGCCATCATGGTCAACAAAAGAGTCTGAAATGCAGTACCTGGATGCAATCTCAAAAACAACAGAATGATCTCTGTTAGTTTCCAAGGCAAACCATTCAATATCACAGTAATCCAAGTCTATGCCCCAACCCATAACGCTGAAGAAGCTGAAGTTGAATGGTTCTATGAAGGCCTACAAGACCTTTTAGAACTAACACCCAAAAAAGATGTCCTTTTCATTATAGGGGACTGGAATGCAAAAGTAGGAAGTCAAGAAACACCTGGAGTAACAGGCAAATTTGGCCTTGGAATACGGAATGAAGCAGGGCAAAACTAATAGAGTTTTGCCAAGAAAATCCATTGGTCATAGCAAACACCCTCTTCCAACAACAGAGAAGACTCTACACATGGACATCACCAGATGGTCAACACCGAAATCAGATTGATTATATTCTTTGTAGCCAAAGATGGAGAAGTTCTATACAGTCAACAAAAACAAGACCAGGAGCTGACTGTGGCTCAGATCATGAACTCCTTATTACTAAATTCAGACTGAAATTGAAGAAAGTAGGGAAAACCAGTAGACCATTCAGGTATGACCTAAATCAAATCTTAGCTTTAACCTCCCTTAATTTAGCAACTGTATAAAGTAAGAAAGACATACCTCTCCCAAGAAAGGAGTGTTGTAATGAAAACATTAGGTCTTCTAGAATAAGTCTAATGAGCCTATGTTGGAAGCTAGGGTACCTCTTCCCTCAGGACACTCCTTCAGAGAATTAACATCAAGCACAGGCTCAGTGTGATTATGTCAATATTTCTTCAGAAGACAGCATCAAAGCATTGCCCCAACACACACACCTCTGCATGCATGATTGGGAAACCTTCTATGTTGAACAAGCCAGAATGGATTGGAACTATTGGCCAGATTCCCCTTCCCTCCTACTCTCCCTCCAGTCTTCAGTGATAAGGGAGAGCGCGTGAACAAATCTGCCACCATCTCTCCTTCTCCCACAATCCCATCTGTGTTTTCAGGAAAAAGTAGAGTTTCAAAGTTCAACAGCAATAGTGATTGTTGCCTATTGTAATTAAAAAGAAGAGTAAAAATGACATACGTAGAAGGCAGCTGTAGAAACTGGAATTCAACTGTCACAAAACTGAAGGGCACACTCACCCTACAGGTCAGCAAGAATTTTAGTTGATGGCAAGGTCCCAGCGGTGTGCCGTACATTTTCCCTTTCCTTTGGGATCAAATTTTTCCACGCCTTTTCTTATCCCAGAGATAACTACTGGAAGTTTTGACAAAGCCTATTCACTCAAATAAGTCATTTTTCACTAGTGACCTAAAAGCCCAAGTTTACCAGCCAGGTGAGAAAAGGATTTAGATACGGACTGTTTACTTTGAGCGTATCTAATCCAATCAAATGCCATCAAATCCAAGCAAATTTCCATCTAGCTCAAGTCTGTAGAATTTGTGCACCTCAATCTCAGATCATGGTAACAGAATATCTTCCTCCTGTGTATCCCAGTTCAGGACTTGCAAACTGGTATGTTCAACAGTTAATGGTTTAAGTTAGTGCAAATTCAGCTTTATGATACATTTAATTTCTATTCTATTTTGTCTAAAATAATTTTTATCCATTTATCTTCTACCTAACTCCCTCTTAGATGTCACTACACACCAACTGATTATTGAAAGAAATCTTCCAAATTAGGTTTCTTCTCACTTAGTAGTAGTATAGCTGTCTTGGGGCTCTCTTATTAATAGAACAGCTAATATTAAAAGGTATTAGCAGAGTTGGTGCAAGAATATCTAAGACTACCAGATTTCATTAAAGCCTCTTGAATGGATCAAGCACAAGAAAGAAAAAGAAATTCTATATTGATCAATGCAAATGAAAAGCAATTATATAAAAACTATAAGAGGCTTATTTTATATGTTGGGGGAATTAGTTCTGAACACAAAAATTACCCTCAAAATTCACTTTGACAAATGTATTTTTTAAATGAAGGAAGAAGGCTTATCTTAAGTACTTAGAATACATAGGTTTCCAGAAAGGAGGGAGATGTCTGAATGAGGAATTTAGCCTGTGTGTGTGTCTGCTTTTGTCAATTTTGGCTTCAGATATTCCACACAAATATTGTGAAACAGAGGGTACTTTTTCTGCAAGAATTTGGCAAGATTAGAATTGAGTTGTGCTCCTAATTTTGGGATTCAGTGAGGCATGATGGAAAGATTCCCACTTGGAGTAAGGCAGTTCTGGATTGAAATCTCAGTTACACCCTACACAACCTACAGATCCTCAGCAAGTTATTTAAACTCTCTGAATGTTAGCATTTTCACCTGCAAAACACAGACAACATTAACTTATGGTGTTGTTGCAAAGACTGAATAAATCACTGACTTCATGGTGTGTGTGTGTTGTTGCTTCAGTTGTGTCCAACTCTTTGTGACCCTGGGGTCTGTAGCCCACCAGGCTCCTCTGTCCATGGGATTCTCCAAGCAAGGATACTGGATTGGGTTGCCATGCCCTCCTCCAGGGGATCTTCCCAACACGGGGATCAAACCTGCATCTCTTATGCCTCCTGCATTGGCAGCCCGATTCTTTACCACTAGCACCACCTGGGAAGCCCACCTTTATGGTAGTTAACATGATTTAAACAAATTCTATTATTATTTAGAATCTTGGAGTTGGCAGAGAGTTCATCTAGTTCTTTTAGTCCAACTTCGACCCAATGCAGGATATAACCACACAAAAATTTACCGACAGACAATCCTACAACCTTAAGTGAAGAAGAGCTGTGTCTCAAATGTACCCATTCTATTTACATAAATATTTCCCTTGTAATAAACCCAAAAATTACCTCCCTGGAACTCATATTTATAGACTTAGTTCAATCTTCTAGCATTGCTACTGCTAAGTCACGTCAGTCGTGTCCGACTCTGTGCGACCCCATAGATGGCAGCCCACCAGGCTCCCCCATCCCTGGGATTCTCCAGGCAAGAACACTGGAGTGGGTTGCCATTTCCTTCTCCAATGCAAGAAAGTGAAAAGTGAAAGTGAAGTCGCTCAATCGTGTCCGACTCTTAGCGACCCCATGGACTGCTGTCTACCATGGGATTTTCCTCCGTCCATGGGATTTTCCAGGCAAGAGTACTGGAGTGGGTCGCCAGTGCCTTCTCCATAGTTCAATCTTCTAGCATTAAATAGTGCATTTAACCCCTCTCTTTTATGACAAATCATAAATTCAAAGACTATCAAATTCAAGTAATTATTAGAGCATATACTCCTCCTCTCCAAAAATGTATTGTCTTACCAAGCTAAATATTTCCACATTTCAAGATCTTTAGATATTATAATTCTTCTTTAGATATATTCCAGGTGATAGAACTGTACTATTTTAGTAATTTCATTATTTTATATGTAACAAAGTAACTGATAGAAATACTTTATTTCTTTGTTTAGGTGATTGTATTGAAAATTTTAATCTTAATAATTAAACAGAATCTTGTATTACCCACCTTGAAAAACCACATATAAATTTTAACTCTAATTATCTTCCTCTCAAGTTACCAGCTTTTATTTATTTTTAGTTTTCTATTTTAAGTCTACATAGAAAGCATTATTATTTTTATTGCTCTAGACAGTTAATGTCTAATAGAGTTGTCTATTTTTCACCATTCACTTTACATGTCAAACACTCCTATGAAATTTCTGCTTAAGTACACCCTTTAGAAATGCCTTTACTGAGGTCCTATTGAAAATGTTTCTCTTTTTGTTTTTCTGAATATGTTCTTAAAAGATAATTTTTCATAGATAAATAATTGAGTTAACAAGCATTTTCTCTGTATTTTGAAGATAGTATTCCACCTCCTGACTTCTATGCTGCACTTAAAATGACTGCTGTCAGTCTACTCAGACCACTTGTTAAAATCTTCTGTTGTATCTGGTACTTTGCTTTTAGTCTGTGTGGTTTTGAATTTCTCTTTAGATATCCTGTTTGTGATTTTTTGGAATTTCTATACTCATGACTGATGTCTTTTATCAATTCTGGAAAATTCTTAGCCATTTATATGTTACATATTTAATCTGAGAGATTTTATCTAATAGGTCTATGACTACAAGTTCAGTTCAGTACAGTTCAGTCACTCAGTCGTGTCCGACTCTTTGCGACCCCATGGACGGCAGCATGCCAGGCCTCCCTGTCCATCACCAACTCCCAGAGTTTACTCAAACTCTTGTCCATTGAGTCGGTGATGCAATCCAACCATCTCATCCTCTGTCATTCCCTTCTCCTCCCACCTTCAATCTTTCCCAGCATCAGGGTCTTTTCCAATGAGTCAGTCCTTCACATCAGGTGGCCAAAGTATTGGAGTTTCAGCTTCAGCATCAGTCCTTCCAATGAATATTCAGGACTGATTTCCTGTAGGATGGACTGGTTGGGTCTCCTTACAGTCCAAGGGACTCGCAAGAGTCTTCTCCAACACCACAGTGAAAAAGCATCATTGTTTGGCGCTCAGCTTTCTTTATAGTTCAACTCTCACATCCAAACATGACTACTGGAAAAGCCATAGCTTTAACTAGATGGACCTTTGTTGGCAAAGTAATGTCTCTGCTTTTTAATATGCTGTCTAGGTTGCTCATAACGTTTCTTCCAAGGAGTAAGCGTCTTTTAATTTCATGGCTGCAATCACCATCTGCAGTGATTTTGGAGCCCCAAAAAAAAATGAAGTCTGTCACTGTTTACATTGCTTCCTCATCTATTTGCCATGAAGTGATGGGACCAGATGCCATGATCTTAGTTTTCTGAATGTTGAAATTTAAGCCAACATTTTCACTCTCCTCTTTCACTTTCATCAACAGGCTCTCTAGTTTCTCTTCGCTTTCTGCCATTAGGGGGGTGCCATCTGCATATCTGAGGTTATTGATATTTCTCCTGTCAATCTTGATTCCAGTTTGTGCTTCATCCAGCCCAGTGTTTCTCATGATGTACTCTGCTTAGAAGTTAAATAAACAGGGTGACAATATACAGCCTTGTAGATGTATGTTAAACACTTTGATTTTCCTCTTTTTCTTTCATATCTTCTATCACTTTACCTTCCTGTTACTTTCTGGGAACTTTCTTTAGCTTTATCTTGCAGTTTGCTAATTTCTCCAATTATGCCTAATCTGTTTATGCCTCCAAGTGAGGTTTTAACTTCAGTTCTTTTTTTAGCTTTTAAATGTTCCATTTCCTTCTGATTCTTTGTTTGCATTTTAAATTCTATCCTTCATTTCTTTAAATGTGTTTCCAGAACACCAAAAAGCATACGGTATAACATAGTGGCTAGGAGCTGGCTGTGAAGTTGGACTGTCAGGGTTCAAACACCAACTCTACCACTGATATTTTACGGGTCTGGTTTTGCTGGTTGTTATTTCTGCTTATTCTCCCTCACAGTGCCTCATTTGCAACTGCTGATTGTGATTACTTATTCATTGAGAATTTATCTAAGGAATTTCTGTAAACATTGAGTAGAAAGTAGGTTCCTCCAGAAAAAACATTCATGTCCCTCTGACTGGTTCCTGGAAGTGTTACCAGTTTTGTGGTTATGGTATAACAATTCCTCAGGTGGCAGTTTTTTTCTGATCACAGATTATCTGGCTTCAAACCTTAAACTCAGGTGAGGTAAGCCATTAGCTATGGATCATCAGAGATAATATTTTCATTACCGCCCAGGTTGTCTTGGCATCTCCCTTTAGTAAAATAGAATTTCAACCTCATTCTTTTACTGAGGGTATAGCCTATTTTGTTTTTGAACTATAAAAGACATTTTAAATTTCAATTGCATTAACATTATCTAGTGTATCAGTTATCTGTACCAAATTTGCAATATTCATTAATGTCTTCCTCTAGGGTATGGGCAAAAATGTTAACATTTCTATTCTAGTTAATGCCAATATAAGTACCTTGTCCATTAGACATACAAATAATCCTTTACATAAATCATATCAGTAACTTCCTTCTCTTCTATTGTATTATTTCCAGAATATATAGACTGGCTATTATTGGTGACACCATTAAAAGAGAAAACTCTTATGTTTTTCATTAAGGACCTCATTTTTCTCTTTTTGAATATAGCAAAAGTTTGTGAGAATGTTGTTCATACCTGGAATCCCCAAATTTCTTAAATCGTTTTAAATAGTTTTTCCCTCTCCACTCCATTGAAATTGATTTTTAAAAGTCATCAATAACTTGCATCTTGCCAATGCTTTATTTCCATTGATCTACTAATTAAAGTTTATCTCTTGGTCTTGGGTGCTTCCCTGGTGGCTCAGATGGAATCTGCCTGCAATGCAGGGGACCTGGGTTCCATCCCTTAGGTGGGACGATCCCCTGGAGGAGGGCATGGCAACCCACTCTCGGATTCTTGCCTGGAGACTCCCCCATGGGCAGAGGAGCCTGGTGGGCTATGGTCCATGGGGTCACAAAGAGTCGAACACAACTGAGCGACTAAGCACAATGGCCTTGGATATCAAGAGCCTGGTTTTCTCTGCCTTTCCAGCTGTTCCTGTCTGGTCATCTTTGCTGGTTCTTCTACATCTCCCTGACATTTTAAGCCAGAGACTTTGGTATTGCTTCTTAATCAAATTATAAAACAGATTAATAGTATTACTTCCACTAGCTACAGACACTACACAGATTTCATAGTTTTTCACTACTTTATTTCATGTACTTTTCATAAGTAGGTGTTATCAACCTAATTAATAAATTTTAGCAGGTGATTTTGGAGCCCTTTAGCAAGCATATGGTTATCTAGAACAAGTTTTCCAGGCAATCTGATCTCCTTTACTGCTCAGAGTGTTTGATGTGTAGATCAGAGGAATACCATAGACATAACTGCGTTTTCACCAAGTCTTCAGACACTGACATTCCTGACTTCTTTGGAGAAGAAACAATAAAATGTTTAGAATTTGCAAAATGCAATGAACACGAACGATAGATCCAGATGACGAACAGAAGGGCCTGAGGTGCCACTTTGTAGTTATATCCTTGCCTCCAATTGCTTCATTCATTCATTAATTGCTTAAACAAATATTTGTTGAGTGCCTATTTCCAGGCACTGGTTTTGGTTCTGTGTATATAAACGTAGCTATGCAGTGGTACAGTGGTAAAGAAACTGCCTGTCAGTGCAGGAGACATAGATTTGATCCCTGGTTCCAGAAGATCCCCTGGAGAAGGAAACGGCTACCCATTCCAGTATTCTTGTCTGAGAAATCACGTGGACAGAGGATCCTGGCAGGCTGCAGTCCATTGGGTCACAAAGCATCAGACATGACTGAGCACACAGCACCCACATGACACATTAAAGGAGAAATTGCTGGCTTTATGAAGCTTACATTATAGTGGTGGAAACAGATAATAAATAATTAAAATATATACTAGACAGTGATAAGGGTTAAAGATAGTAACAGCAAGGAAGGGTGATAAGTATGTGTGTGTGAGGGAATAATTATAGATAGGGCAGCCAGCATGGGACTTAGACTTACAATTTATGTACATAAAGAATAGAAGGAGGGGAAGGAGGGTGTCTATTATTGCTTTACTAACCACTGAACATAACACTTGGAGTCTTCCTAGGTGGAGCCAGTGGTAAAGAACTCACCTGCCAATGCAGTAGATGTAAGACATGCAGGTTTGATCTTTGGGTTGGGAAGAGCCTGTGGAGGAAGACATAGCAACCCACTCCAGTATTCTTGCCTGGAGAATCCATGGAGAGAGAGGCCTGATGGACTACAGTCCATAGGGTCGCAAAGAGTCGGATACGACTAAAACTACTTGGCACTCACATAAAATAACACTTAACATATTGGTTAGCACAAACCAGTACTCAATAATATTTAATTAATAAACAAGTAAGTAGACAAAGTTTGATTATCTACCAAGGTCTTCATCATAGTAATCATATCAGAATCTTAAGAAGCATTTCCTATAGAACAAAGTCATCTGGCTTTTATTTTTCACTTGTACTTTCTGAAGACTCAACAGAGCCACAAAGTGAAGGAAGCAATAATTCTCTAGCCACCACAGCTGCTACTGGCGTGTCCCCTGTTGTTATTTCCCCTTGACTCAAAGATGGTATGAAAAAGGTCCCTGTATGCTTTGTTAAGAGCATGTGTTAGCAGGAGTGCAGAGTGTGATATATCAGGAGCATGGTTCAACTTAGCATTTGTACTCCCTTTGAATATGTAACTATATTCTGTAGTGATCTGACGTGGAGTCAATCCTGAAGGGTTTGGGGGAGGAAACAGGAGAGGGGAAGATAAGAGAGGTCCTAGTGATTCTATACATAAATAGAATCAAGCCAATGAAGGCTTTTGGAAAAGAGTGAAATAAATATCTCCAACACCTTTCAGAATGTCTGTTAATATTGATAAGTTTTTTTTCTTCAAGGGTTTCACCAAAATTTCTCAAGTTCATGTGTTTTTTTAAAAAACAGCCTGAGTTTCCTGAGGAACTGCTATGCCACTGATATTCTTTGTCTCAGTGTCTAGCTCTCTGAAGGTACACTCAGCAGGCCCTCTCATTCCTTCTCCTTTGGATTGTCTAAAATGATGAAAAAATGGAAAATATGAAGAGCTGTTATGACTATCTCTGTTACAGGAGCAGCCTTTAAGGAATTATCTTCCCTTTTTTGTAATTAAATGGCTTTTTTTTTTTTTTTAATGCACTTACATCCAGCTAACCTGCCAAAGCAAATCCAACAGTTAAATTTTCCTAAAAGACTGACCCAGGATAAAAGTCAGCAATCCCCAAGCAGGATGAAAGTGACTGGGTTGTTTTCCAGAGCTTTGCCTTACCCATCAGAGACTAAACTGATCCTGAGCTGGAGAGGAGAGGAGCCAAACAGGTCCTAAATACCAGCCTACAGGACACTGTTCTTGCTGTATAACACAGGTCCTATGGCCAAGAATATAAAGGGCTATTTCTCCTTCAAAGTACCTAAATGCTAATGTAAGTAGCTCTTATTATAATTCATTTTTAACTCTCTATACCAAATTCTTAAATAATGAAATGCAGAAGGAATGGGAACAGCAGGGTATGGTCTCTTGCCCAAAGCAGTCATTCATCTAAGAATCCATTTTTGGTGATTTTTTTTTTTTTTTTGCTTTTCCCCTTTATCCCTGTAGGCCATGTTTGCGTCTCCCCTTTAGTTCTGAGATTCGTATTCCCTTCCGCAAAATATCATCTATAAAGTGTGCTCACCTAGTTGTGGGTAAAGAAAGCATTTTGAGATCTCAGAGAAATACATGATTTTGAAACCAAAATATTCAAAACTATACAAAATTTTAAGTTCAAGTATACTAAATAAGAATTGGTACTCCTTAGAGCAAAGTCTAGAATAAAGTTTAGGTTGCGAAACCTCTATTTTGGGATAATTTATATATACTCTAGAAGCACAACTTATGAATACAAAATGTTAATACACTAAGTAGTCATCATAGTAGGTCTCCTTAGGAATTCCATTAGATAAAATAAATACAGCCAGACCAAGAATATATTCATGTGCTTGAAATTGATGAATGTCCTTTGTTCTATAAATTGTTTCTTTTTACCCCCTTGGAGCTCTCTAATAAATGAGAGTTTTTGATTTAATGATTTAATATTAATCTTCTCTACATACCGACCCACTTCCTCTACTGATGGAATCAGAGGTATATAATAGACCTTTCTACACAGAGAAGTTAAGCAGCCTAAACAATGTTAACAATATTACCAAAATTTGGCTAAAGTTATTTCCATTTCACAAGCTGCTGCTGCTGCTGCTAAGTCGCTTCAGTCGTGTCCGACTCTGTGCGACCCCAGAGACGGCAGCCCACCAGGCTCCCCTGTCCCTGGGATTCTCCAGGCAAGAACACTGGAGTGGGTTGCCATTTCCTTCTCCAATGCATGAAAGTGAAAAGTGAAAGTAAAGTCACTCAGGCGTGTCTGACTCCCAGTGACCCCATGGACTGCAGCCTATCAGGCTCCTCCATCCATGGGATTTTCCAGGCAAGAGTACTGGAGTGGGGTGCCATTGCCTTCAAGCTAGATGAGGTTAAACACTTTAAAACCTGCCAGAACATTGGGCTATTTGTTGCCTTTTTACTTGATTTTCTAAGTATAACTTTAACATATTCATTTGGAAATTAAACTCTGCTCTTTATCAAAGAAAATCTAGAGGGGGAGAATGTTAGAAAGCAAAAGTTTTAGAGATAATTTGCTAGAGACACGGCTTCACTCCTCAAGTGAGTCTCCCTGAGTTCTCCCACCTCTGCCTAATTTACCATCTTTGTTATCTTGGTCACAGCATGTGTTCATTAGATGCTGATCTATAAAATGTGATGATTCCACTCAAAAAATGGGCAGAAGACCTGACTAAAGAGACATTTCTCTAAAGAGAACATACAGATGGCCAATAGGCACTTGAAAAGATGTTCAACATCACTAGTTATTAGAGAAATGCAAACCAAAACTACAATGGGATATCACTTCACACTGGTCATAATGGCTATCCTCAAACAGTCCACAGACAACAAGTGCTGAAGAGGGTGTGGAGAGAAGGGAATCCTCCTGCACTGTTGGTGAGAATGCAAATTGGTACCGCACTATGGGGAACAGTAAGGAGGTGCCTTAAGAAACGAAAAATAGAGCTACCGTATGACCCTGCAATCCCACTCCTGGGCGTATACCCAGAGGAAAACAAGGCCCCAAAGATACATGCACCCTGATGTTCATTGCAACACTGCTTACAATAGCCAAGACATGGAAGCAACCTAAATGTCCACTGACCGAGGAATGGATAAAGAAGATATGGTACATATATATACACAATAGAACATTACTCAGCCGTTAAAAACAGTGAAATAAGGCCATATGCAGCAACATGAATGGAGATAGTGTCATACTGAGCGAAGTAAGTCAGAGAAGGAGAAATAGCATATGACATCCCTTACATGTGGAATTGAAAAAGAAATGATACAAATGAGCTTACTTACAAAACAGAAAGAGACTCACAGACCTAGAAAACACATTCATGGTTGCGGGGGAGGAGGAACAGTTAGGGACTTTGGGAGGGCTGTGTACACACGGCTATACTCTAAATGGATAACCAACAAAAGACCTATTATATGGCACAGGCAACTCTGCTCAATGTTTTGTGCCAGCCTGGATGGGAGAGGGTTTTAGGGGAGAAAGGATACATATATATGTATGGCTGGGTCCCTTCATTGTCCACCTGGAACCATTGCAACATTGTTAATAAAAAATAAAATCGAAGAAAAAAAAATGTAGGGGTTCCTCTAAGCATTATCTGAGGTTGCTTTCAGCTTGGAGTTGACATTCAAAGAACTGCAGGTACTAATAAGCCGGTTTCGGATGCTATTCTGTCTTAAATGTGCCAGGGTTCTCAGTCACTGCTGTCTGCATAGCATCTTCTGGGAAAAATTCTCTGTTTAGAGCTCTCCAGAGGCAGCCTCATGGAAGCCAGTGCTGAACCCAGAACCCAGAATGGTACTTGGCTCACAGGAGGAATCCAGATTCTGGCCATGTCCTGGAACACTTAATCAAGTATGACCGATAAGATTCTCTGAATGCCTGGAAATTTGGAATGAGGATGAGAAAATAACTCAATTCCTCATAGAATCTGGATATATACAGTCATGACAAGCAAGAAATCTGGAGAGGCCATGGTAGACTATTAGAACTCAAGAAATTTAGAACAATTTTATGCAAAGATTAGGGAGGCTTGCTCCTCCTTACTTGTACCACATTAATTAGATTTTTTGTTATTAGCTAATAAATAAAAAAGTTTGGACTTCTTTGAGACAGGCATCATTTAACAGATTATTTCAGAAAGTCCCCTTGGTTTCTATTCAAGATAACATTAAAAAATAGTGAGTTATTACTCACAAGGGTTGTGAGTAGTCACAGGCCTCTGTGATGAGATTTCCCTCCAATGACCATTTCAGAATTTTGAGTAAAGACAAGAGACATCCTCATCTTAGGAGGGCCAAACTCAGACATAATTGTCATGGGTTCTCTTATTTGAAATGACCTGCCTTCCTCTTTTACACCCCAAATGACCAACAGAACCAATTACATGTAATGACCAATTACAACCTCTTCTCTCGCAGTTGAGGTGTGAAGAGATGACCTTCCTTCACTCTCTAGCAAAGAAATTACAAGAAAAAAAAAATTCTCACGACAAGATGTAAAATCTGTCTTTAACATAAACCTCCATTTTCTGAGGTTATCGGTGATTTTCTGATCAGACTCTTAAAACCAAAAGAGACTACTTAAAATAACTTTAAAATCAACAATCTAGGGGTACTTTAATGAGAGAAAATCAGAGAATCATGGAGTTAGACAGTTATTAAAGAACTAACTGAGCCCTTTGCCTGTAACTTAACGCCATATAAAATGGACAACTGTTGTTCCTATTTTGAGAGCTCTCTGATGAGGATGTTTCAAAGGAATGTAAAAGCTCCCCAAATCATGGTAATTGAAAGTGGTCTAGAAAGTGGTCTCACATCCACAGATTAGGCTTCCTCCTGCCTAATTCCAAAATGTAGGCTGACCTCAGGGGTATTCAACCGATCTATCGCAACTCTGGGCCTTCAGTCCCAAGGCAGAGCCATTTCTTTTATTCCTGGGTCTGAGTTGGCATCCAGAATTGCCCTTTATGTGCAGAGTTTCCTTCCTCTCTTCCTTGGTTCACTCAGTCAACAGTCAATTGTGAAGGGATTATAATAGTCCAAACATTGCCCTTGGGCCCAGGAATTATAAAATAGTTACAAGAGCTCTGCTATTAAAGCTTTTACATTCGATTTGGGGAAAAAAAGAGAAAAACAAACAAATGAATAATTGAGAATACACAGAGACTAGCTCTTAGGAGGGCTAGGTGTCTTCTTCAGATTATGATGCTGACCTCTTAAAGCGTTCAGGAGCTGGAATGATGAGAAAGACAGGTTTGAGATACCATGAATTTTTTTGAAGTCCTGTGCCCCAGTGCCTATTTCTAGAATATTACCTGAGAGCTCCAGGACAGCTGGGATGAGCAGGCCTGCCCCTGTTTATGTCACTAAGAACACCCTGGTTGTTGCTGGCCACCTGTATACCCTGGGACCAGAAAGCTTGAACCTAGGCTCTTTACAAAGAGAGAATAAAACAGCATCTTCATCTGCTACGGATACAGAAGGTACAGGATACCTCTCCAAGTTCTACGTGGTGCCAAATGACCCCAGAAAAAGTAGGAGACCTGGGGGATGAAAGCTGTGCCTTCATTTTCTATGGTCATCATTTATAATCCCTCATATTAAGAGGCCTACTTTATTATTCCACAACTAAGTTAATTTCAAAATCTTTTCTCCACAGTGCTCCTAATAAAAAGCAGATGTGGGAACCACCTCGGAATCAGGAGAACCCCTCTCTCCTATCTCTCCCAACCTCTGTCTGTTGCAAATAAGCCAAATTTAAACCAGCAATCATGCATGTTTCCAATCAGCACTCCAGCTTTCTCCCCACGGAAGTAACTCCTTGGCTCGCACAAGGGAAGGAGATGTTTCCTTCAAAAAGCAATGCCAGGACAGGGAGCAGCTTATTCTCACGATATTTAAAACGCTAACCGTCCAGTGCAGTGAGAAAAATCGATGTAAGAGCAGCCAGGGAAAGGCAGGAGAGGCCTGAAGCCAGCAGAAACAATGAGAAAGACAGAGGAGGACTGGGGAAAATATTTATGAAGTTTGAAAACATGAAGCTTGTCTTCTTAGAAGCCCACCCTGTTGTGGGTCCATACGGAAATGTGGTTCATGGTGAGAACTGCCTCTCCTTTATCTCACACATTCCTGATCATAAACAGACAGCAACGATAGTCTGAAATCCACAGTGGGGTGGGCCCAGTTTTATGGTATGTGGAAGAGGGGACATTAAACGAGTGCCGCTACAAAACATAAGTGCCCTTCCTGTGTTTTACGACAATTCTCTCCAATACGAAAAGTTAAAGATGTTGCTATATCATGAATAACAAGAAAATGCCACAATTGTCCAATGAAGAAGTCTTCATGAAAAAAAATCTGCTTGGGAGGAAAATCAAATTAGTATGTAAGAAATAGTCATTCTCCCCACCAGCCTCATTCTTTTTTTTTTTTTTTTAGATTTAAGAAATTTTTCTAGATTCGCCCCCTCAAATGCTTCTCAGAATCCTTAGAAAATGGGTGAACTCAGTTGTGAAAAACCTTGAACTATTTGAGGGGTTTTTGGACAGTTCTTGAAAGAAAGAGGCTCCATGGGAATATTGCTGTTGACACTGGCTTTTGTTTGGGGGCTTTAAATACACATGCTAGGAAACGTTACTTGTGAGAATGTAGAGGGAGTTTCACTGTGTGCATAGTCTTCATCAAAAGTAATTAGCACTAAGCCAGGCCTCCATTTAAAAGTCTTTTCAGTGGAAAAACCACCAGTTCAGTTCAGTTATGTGTGCTTGTCTCTTTCTGACAGCAGTTCTCAAAGCAGAGCAAAGCAGCAGCATCCATAGTAACAATCAAAACACCAGAAGACTGGCGGTTAACTCAATAAAACTCTTGAGCACACAAAGAGCTGATAATGTCTAATTGACTGAATAGATAGTGAGTAGCTGACAGTTCTGGGAATTAAACTGGATATTTATTTTAATCTGTTCAATTTAAAATTGGAACAACATTTTATCGTACCGTAAGTTTATATAAATTTTTTACTGGTTGGTTAAGTTACATGCCTGTTTTTAGATGGCAATTTAAAAACACTTATCACATGCAGTTTTTTAAGACATTTTCAGTTTTCCCAAAGCACTGAAAAAGAGGTTAATGCAATAAACATAAAAAGTCAACAGACCATCACACTTTGTTTAAAAGAGCCTTCCCGACAACAGGCAACCTGCGTTCAATTCTTCCCTCTGCCACCTTCTAGCTCGGTGAGCGTGAGCAAGTCACTTGCTATGCCTCACTACAACCATCTACTAAATGAGATCAAAACAATCCTAAACTCACAGGGCTATTTTGAACATTAATAAACCAAGGCAGGTAGAGCAATGAATGAAGTGCCTGTCAGTACTCAGTTATTATTATACCCACTCTCTTTGGCAACTTGACATCAGCTGGCTAACTTACCTGTTTGCCCTGAATCATTCATGAACCCCAACTCTGGGGCCATGCTGCTAATCAGAAACCTATTACCATAGGGATTATTTAAAAGCACATGGATCTTTTCACTTACTGAAGTCCAAAATACAGAACTATATTTAACAGAGAAGCTCTCTAAGAAGAGCTGTTTGGTAAAAAACAGAGCACAATTCATTTGTATTCTATTCAAAGAGAGCTGTTCATCACAGACCCAAAGAATGCCAGCCCTTAGGCTAGTCAGCACTCACAACGCACTCTCCCACCCTCTATCACTTTACTTTATACAGGGAAAAACTCCAGGTAATTGCCATGGTTCCCTTTCTTCCATTCGTCTAAGTCTAGAAGCAACTGAGAATCAAATCTGGAGTCTTTCAATGCATGAATAAATTTTTTTGACTTGTATTATTTAAACTGATATTTGCTTTAATATAAATGAAAATATGGATTCGTACAAAAAATTTGGTTAGTAGCCAGAGGCCACGTGGCAACCATGCCATAGATAGGTCAAACATTGAAAGCTTGCTATTATGTTGTCTCAGGTTACTTTAATTAGGAAAATATCACTGACTCCTGGTCAGGGTTTGAAGCCCAATGTGGTGAGTGAGACAGTCTCTCAGGAACACCCTCTAAGGGGTTAAGTCTGGAGGATGCAAGTCAGAAGTCATCCTGTTTCCTCTGCCCACTTTATGGCAGAGATGCCCCTGAACAAGACTTCTTTCATTCAAGTCTTATCCAGAAACTTGTAGAAATGTCTTTCTTCAGCAGCTCAGGGCTGCTACTAAAAAATACATGGGCCAGAGAAAAAGTATTAGAGAGAGCTTCTACTAGGTACAATGCAAATCGAAGTTACTAACAACACACTTTTTCAGTGAAACTTTGCCAACCAACTTTTAAAATTCCAAGGAAGAGTTTTTCAAGGCAGGGACTGTAACGCAGGTATTTCTTCCTGCCACTGCTGCTTTCTACACAGTAGTCTGCCTCAGAACTCTTGACATCATCATCATGGCCATCAGGGCTCTTCCAGCCCTTCTGGGTACCCAGAGCCCTACCTGAGCTCTCCAGATTTTACAACTAATTTAGCAACTATTAGTACTCATCCACTTAGACCTTCAGCTCCAATATAGGTACCTTGAGGTTCTCTCCACAGAGACCTCATTCCCTCTCTACATCTCTGTAGTCTCTGTACAAACAAAGGCTCATTCAGAAGATGGTGTTTCTCTCTCCTCACTGAGTACGCATTTAATAATACTCTCTTTACAACACATATGCCATCCTTGATACTGACATCCAACCGGGCAGACTCCAGATCTCTTTCCTATCTCTCAAAACTGGGGACTGGCAAACTTTCTCCTAGGAACTGCCTCTGTAGTTCTGTCCCTTCTGCACCATATGTGAATCTAAAAGACATAAGTGCAGGCATACAAACCTGGAGATGAGGTTTGTAATAGACGGCACTCTGCCTGACTTCCTGTCAATGAGAAAATGCCCCAGAGATGGGAGAGGTGAACCTACTTTTCCCTTAAGTGTGATTTGAGTATTTAAAAACACATATTTTTTGAAACAGCATGGCCCCTAGAAGCAAGCCAGCCTCTTCATCTGGTGATCATCTGCTTGAAAATCAGAAGGAAAACTGGCTCTATCTTGGCTTCCAACAGAGCATCTTCCTTAAAGCCTTCCAAGAATTCTTCTGTCTCTGTGATTTTCACTTACTTACTGCCTATGGAATTTAATCTTTTTTCTAATATGTGACTTCACTGTGGTTCATTCTTGACTGGAGTTTGATAAATCATTGTGGTTCATGACCTGTCATGACATTCATGATCCTTTATTGTCACGAAGCAATAAATAAAGATGATCAAATCAAAAGGCCATTCTTCTTTTCTCAGATTCTGAGAAAACCCTAATAGAGCCACCCTAAAAGAGGAATCTGAGCCACCCTAATAGAAGTTCAGAAATGTGGGTTAAGCTCAGTAAGTGTTAATCTCTCCTCAATAAAAGAAATGCATCAAGTCATCTCAGCCCCCTGCAAAGCTTTATAACATTTCATAAGAACTGTAAACTCTCTGCTTTTAAAAACACTAACTTCCCAGTTAGTGCTAGTGGCAAAGAATCGGCCTGCCAATGCAGGAGATGAAAGAGATGCGGGTTTGATCCCTGGGTCGGGAAGATCCCTGGAGAAGGAAATGGCAACCTACTCCAGTATTCTTGCCTGGAAAATCCCACAGACAGAGGAACCTGGTGGGCTACAGCTCATGGGGTTGTAAAGAGTCAGATATGACTGCGCGCGCACACACACACACCCAAAGAACACTAATCAGTGCCATTTCTGAGCAGTTCTCAAAAGAGGCAAGGTTGGACATCTCCAAAAAACAGTCATATTACTCCCCAGTTACTCTATTGAACTTGGATACGGAAGGGACCCTACCATCTTTTTTTGTCTCCTTCCAAAAACACAAGACAGAATCTGAGAGTTCGCTCAGTTCAATAGGGTGTGGACACGATGGAGCCTGTCCTGACGCCAGAACAGCCACATGTGAGGGAGCTCTATTTGGATTCTGGTGGAGATAAATAAGATGTCAAGAGATTTAAAGAGAAAAGAAGAGACAGCAGATTTTGTTGTAATAAACCTCAATTCAAACAAGGCAGTGAATTCAAAAGCTGAGCCTGCTGAGACTGCATAGGCCTCTGTCAGGGCAGACAAGACATCCCTTGAGAGATGAGGGTAAAACTATTATAGGAAAGAGCCCAAAAGGCCTAGGGGGAAAGATTCCAGAAGCAAAAAGCTCCAACTTGAGAGGAGGAGAGCGCTTTAACCAAAAGAAATAATTAAGGAGACCTTCATGAAAAGAAAGAAAAAAAATATAAGTTGTTTGTAATTTTCCCAACATCTTCAACCCAGAAAAATGTGGTTGGTGCATCTGGCATTCCTGCCATCTGCATATTCCTTGGAGCATGACACGGAGTTTGGAGGCGGAGAGAGACAGACGGCCTTCTGTCAAACACACAGGAATGCTCCGGCCAAGTGGCTCAGGGAGGGCTGGGAGCAACATTGTAAGCTTCCATTATAGTGATCTAATTTTTCAATCCTTCCTTTGGAAGGATCATATAGGGAAGAGCATGTATTTTAACTCCAGAATTCACTGAGAAGGAGAGAGAAGCCAATGCAAAGCCAGAACTACCCATAATGAACCACTGAGGCATTTCTTTTTAGTGGTTCTAACATCCAAGTCATTTTGACCTGGGAAAGAGATGTTTGCAGTACAGTATCACATGTAAAACCTCAATCTTCATGGCAGGAATGGGAAGAATCAGAGCATCTGTAACAGAACCACGGTTATTACCTATAACCTACAACTACTGCTGCTGCTAAGTCCTTTCAGTCGTGCCCAACTCTATGCGACCCCAGAGACGGCAGCCCACCAGGCTCCCCCACCCCTGGGATTCTCTAGGCAAGAATACTTGAGTGGGTTGCCGTTTCCTTCTCCAATGCATGAAAGTGAAAAGTCAAAGTGAAGTCTCTCAGTCGTGTCCGACTCAGCGACCTCATGGACTTCAGCCTACCAGGCTCCTCCATCCATGGTATTTTCCAGGCAGGAGTACTGGAGTTGGGGTACCATTGCCTTCTCCCTAACCTACAACTACAATTACTTTTATTCCTCAATACTCAGTACTCTCAAGATTCAACTATCTGAATCCCCATATAAATTTGACTGCTTCTTGGAGAATCTTCAATCTTGAAGATTCTCCAAGACTATCATTACAGAACTGAAAGAAATTTCCAGTTTGCAGGCAAGACTTCTCTTCAAATAACAAGTCTGTTTCTGCAAGGTCAGTTCATGGAGCATCTATCCTGAGAACGAAAAGGGCATTTTACACAAAATCTCCCTTCATTCTTCAGAACGTGATAGGCTATGCTACGGTAAAAAATAAACCCTAAAATCTCAGTGGCTTAATACAATACTGCTTTCTCTCTCTGGTAAATCCTCATGTGGATAGGGCAAATTTTCCAGGGCAGTTGTCCTCTGTGTGGTAATTCAAAGATCCAAGTTTCTTCTACCTTTCCTTAAGCAGGGAACAAGAGATGGAGGAGGAACATTGACTTTCAACTTGTACTCACAGTCCATCGGTCTAAACTGGTTACACAGCCTTAACTGCAGGGAGGAAAGGAGATTTAGAGAAGCATAGAAAATATTTAGTTTGTACTAAGTGTCTACTGTATTCACATTCACGCATTAATAGTTATCTGACTCATTGGAAAAGACCCTGATACGCTAGGAAAGATTGAGGGCAAGAGAAGAAGGGGCAACAGAGGATGAGATGGTTGTATGGCATCACTGACTCAGTGGACATGAGTTTGAGCAAACTCAGAGAGACAGTGAAGGACAGGAAAGCCTGGTGTGCAGCAGTTCATGGGGTTGCAAAGAACTGGACAACAACAACAACAACAATCCATCAGAGAACGAGTGAGATTAGGCTTGACGGAGCCTCAAGGGTAATACAGGGCTCGCTCTCTATGTAGGTGGCACAGGAGGGCATATCTGTGGGATGAGACAGGAAGGGAAAAAGAGTGCTCACTTCCTCTCCCTATGCCTACAATTTCTATGCTATTGTATCACTTGAGTTCAGATATTTAAGGCTGCTTTGACTTTAATTTTTTAAAACCACTTTATTGAAATATGACTGACATACAAAAAGCTATCAACATGTAACGTGTACAACCCTACACAACCCTTTCAATGTATCTTTCCTTGTTTCTATGCCCCACCAGTGCTGTCTGGTGTTCCCCCTCCCCCACAGATTCTTCAGCTCTCATAAGGGCATTTTTGTCCAGGTTGTTAAATCAGTATTTGTGTTATGGAACAAGGGCTGGGACCTCCTACTCTGCCATCTTGATAACATCACTCAAGGCTGCTTTTAAAATACAAATATTAGAAGGAGGCTCAAGAGGGAGGGGGTATACCTATGGCTGATTCATGTTGATGTATGGCAGAAACCAACACAATTTTGTAAAGAAATCATCCTCCAACTAAAAATAAATAAATTTAATAAAAAGTGAAAAAAAAAGAAAAACTAAAAAAAAAAAAACAAACAACAAATATTATCTAAAAGGAACCCACTTTGAGCTTGAGTGTTTACCAAGTAAGGACTCTTAAAGGGACAAATGAGGTATCAAGTTTCTCCCTGGGCCAAGGGCCACAGGCTTGCCTCCTGAGATCAAGGCTCATGCTATGGTTACCAGCCTTGATCATCCCAGGGCAGCTGAGCTCAGGAGAAAGAAAACTTGCAGATGAATGGTGACCTTTCTCCACACTCCCACTGGCTTGATATCAAGCCATTAACAACTTATCTGGAGCTGATTCATGAGTTGATTTTATCAGGCACCTTGCTGGCCTCTGAAGCAGGAAAAAATGAAGTTAGTATGTTAGATTGGGCAGTAACATGTCATGGTTATAAGCTGTCAGTCAAACAGACCAGAGCTTATATCACTAGTTACACTAATTACTAGTAATGTGAGTTGGGTAATTTGCTAATGTATATGAGCCTCATGTGTAAAATGGGAATAATAGCTTTGAATATTGCTCGGAGGTCATTGTGAGGAGAAAATCACGTCTAGCTTCTGGCTCAGAAAAGGCATTCAGTAGATATATTAATAAATTCTCTTTCAGATTACTCTTGGACAGAAGGAGACAGGAAAAAGTTTAACCCTTTTAAATCAGCATGAGCTTGAAATGGAGGAACATGAGGACACATTGGGTGATTAGGTTACTGGTTAGGAACTGGTTACTATGTGAACGGACTGAGGAAAAGAGAAAGGAGAGGAAAGGAACTCAGGACAAATGTGGCCAAATTCACAATTTGGGGAAGATCAGTCTACACTACAGTCTGATTTTTGTCCCCATTCATCATGCATTTGGTGACAACTGGTAGAAATGATGATAAATTAAACTACAGAATGACCATGAAGTTCACTAAGACATTTACAAAGGCTTCTGGCTCTGTATTTGTATATATCTGACTTCTGAAATCCCACAGAGTGCGTTGACTCCAGGATACACCTCTTAATGTCAGTTGCCAAGAAAATGAGGAAGGCACTTTAAACACCAAAATAAGGCTGGCTCAAGAGAAAAGAATTTATTTCCCAGACTTAAAGATCCTATTTTTCTTACAGTGTCTTAAATTGTGAAAACACAGGGCAACGCTCCTAACTAAACAGTGTATTGGCTTAGTTTTCAAATCAAAATTTTATAAAGTATTCCAGGAAATATTTCCAGAGCCTCCTAAAAATTCTTTAAAATATCCTGTTCTATGACACCACTTTTGCTAAGCATTACATAGAGAATTGAAGAAAATAATCTCATTTTTGAAGTAAACTTTCATGGTATGATAATACACTTGCTCCAGAAAAATCATTTAGCCAAAACAGCTGCCACATGTAATGCTGCTGTTTATTAGCTCAGTTGTATCCAACTCCATGTGGGCGGAGCCCACCAGGCTCCTCTGTCCATGGGATTTCGAACGCAAGAAGACTGGAGTGGGTTGTCATTTCCTTCTCCAGGGAATCTTCACAACCCAGGGGTTGAACCTGTGTCTCCTGCCTGGCAAGTGGTGTCTTTACCACCTGGGGAATCCACCAGATGTAATAAAAAATAAAATATTTACAAAGCTTCACGTTGCCTATATTTAGGCATACTAGATTTTACCTACAATCAAATCATGATAGCCTTTTGTACTGGAGGTGAAATCTTTTCAACTGATTAGTTCAAAAACTAATTTATGATTGTATTTATTATAAGAATCTGCCCCACTGCAGAATTATATAGGAATCTGTAGAGGGCAAATAAAAAGAACATTTCCCTAAAACAGTATGGCAATTTCTCAAAAGACTAAAATTCTACTCCTGGGTATATCCAAAAAAAAACAACCCAGAAATACTAATTTGAGTAGATGCATGTACCCCGATGTTCATAGCAGCATTATTTACAACAGCCAAGACATGGAAACAACCAAAGCGTCCATCAACAGATGAATGGACAAAGCAGCTGTGGCATATACATACAATGGAATACTACTCAGCCATAAAAAAGAATGGAATTTTGCCATTTGCAGCAACATGGATGGATTTGAAGGGCATTATGCTAAGTGAAATAAATGAAACTGAGAAAGATAAACAAGTATGATATCACATATATGTAGAATCTAAAGCCAACAAACTAGTGAATATAACATGAAAGCAGCAGACTCATGGATATAGAGAATAAACTAGTGGTTACCAATTGGAGAGCATGCAGTATGGGATAGAGGAGTGGGGGGTACACACTATTGAGTATACAGTAGGCTCAAGGACACAGTGTATAACATGAGGAATATAGCCGATATTTTGTAATAACTGTAAATGGAAAGTAATCATTAAAAATTATATAAAAAAGAGTATAGTTCCCTAAAATGCAGATTAAAAGTACCAAAGTGGATGTTACACTGGGGAAAAAATATGTTGTAGTGTAGACACTTTTGCATATCCCTCTCACTAGACACAGTGTTTTGCCATTACTCAAGTTCTTTCAGTCTTGCTAAAGGCCAGGGTGGAATCTGAGATGCTTGTGGAAAATCAACATAAAAGCAAAAAAACCTCTCTCTGGAAACAGTGAATTCACAATCAGATTTAATAACTCAGCTTCATCAATTGACAAGCTATGTAGCACTGAAACAATTATTTAGCTTCTTTAATTCTCTTATTTCTTATCAATAAAATAAAAATAACATGTCTTTCACAGGACTGTGGTAAGATGAAGTATAGTTGTCCCTCAGTATCTGCAGGGGATTATTTACAGGACCCCCAGACACTAAAATCCAAGGATGCTCCAGTCCCTTATATAAAATGGCCAAACACAGTTGGCCCTCTAGATCTGCAGGTTCTGCATTTTGGGATTGAGGTTACCCCAAATCAGGGCCCCATTAAAATCATAGAGGTGATTATAAGTAAGAGTGATCCACCCTCCTAGTCTTCGAAGGAACGTGCAACAGTTACTCAGTAAGTTTTGCTGGTTTCTCTTCGGTGCCCAGTGTAAGGGCTCCAGACATACATGCAGTCAGTTTCAGATTGTGGTTGTCCATAATTGAAGGCTTTTGACCTAAGCAGCAGAGAAATCTTTTTAATTCTGTGCCATCTGAGGAGCCACAAAGTAAAACTACTTGTGATTTGTTTTGGCTATCATGATGTTGATAGGGGAGTTCTTGATGCTTGGGTTGGTTCTTGGTGAATGGTTGTTGCTACTTATTTTGGTGTGGGCCTTTGTTCTGAGAATAAAGAATGCATTGCATATACTGTTATAGCTCAAAACTCACCCCAACAAGAAGGTGCTTTAAGTCTTTCATTAGTATTGCCTACTTGTTGCCTGCCCTTCCTGGCTGGTTCTCAGAAATTTCCCCTGACAAGCCCAACTGTCTATTTACCCCTTCATTGGATCCTCCTTGGAAAAAAATAAAAATAATTTCTATAGAAAAAGGAAACAACCCTCAGTGGATAAAGTGATGAACTAGGAATAACATATCTAAGTGCTGCTCTACCATGTTTCTTACAGTGAATCTCTCTCCTTAGCCTACAGCCTTTGAAAACTGATTGTTCAAGTCATTATGCTGGGAATCTTTCTGTCTAGTTTGAGGCATGAGTGAAAGTGAAAGTGAAGTTGCTCAGTCATGTCTGACTCTTTGCGACCCCATGGACTATAGCCCAACAGGCTCCTCCATCCATGGTATTCTCCAGGCAAGAATACTGGAGTGGGTTGCCATTTCCTTCTTCAGGGAATCTTCCTGATCCAGGGATCGAACCCTGGTCTCCCACATTGCAGGCAGATGCTTTGAGACATATTCATAAATAACCACAACACAATATTGACAATGCTTTGTGTTTTATAATAAATCTCAATACTCTAGTGTTTCATGATCTCCTTGATCCTCACAAATATCTTGAGAGGGAAGTATGGTATTATTCCCATTTTATACGCAAGGAAATGGAGATCCAAGCAAACCACTCTGATGACAACAGACTGATATGGGGACATGGAGAGGAGAGGAGCAACTGCCAGCTTGAGAAAGTGCTGTCTCAGGAGCTGCAACTTAAAATTAACAAAGACCTGCTTACTCATTGTTTCATAAATAAATATCCTATGTTTCCAGCCAGACTCTAGATCTGTGGGGCAGTACTGGGCCACAGTAATAATAGTGTGATCATTATTTTTTGAGTAGTAATTATATTAAATATACTGTAAGGTAAAATATAAACATACACAGTCTTATTTAATTCTCACAATATTCCTATGAGGTAAGGATCATCACAGTCATTTTACAAATGATGACATTGAAGCACAGAGAAATTAAATCATTTGATGAGGTTATAGAATCTGCAAGCAACTGGCCGCAAATGTCTTCACCAGAGCTCCCATGAGCTACACTTACCACCAGTCAGTGCTAAGAACTAAACACATAGTGAGTTGTAAAAATGCTTGAGTAAAATGTAAGAACTGGGCCTGCTTACTCTGAGACTTATGAAGATTAATGCAGGATGCTGTGTTTTACTCAAAGTTCATTTATATGCAGAGAGATGCTCTAGAAACCAGAGAAGTAGCATATGTTGTTGTTGTTTAGTCATTAATTTGTGTCTGAGTCTTTGTGACCCTGTGGACTGTAACTTGCTTGGTTCCTCTGTCCATAGGATTTCCCAGGCAAGGATACTGCAGTGGGTTGCCATGCCCTCCTCCAGGAGACCTTCCCGACTCAGGGACTGAATCTGCACCTCCTGTATTACAGGGGTATTCTTTACTGCTGAGCCAACAGGAGGAGAAACTGTGCCAGGCAAAAAAAAAAAAAAAAAAGATGCAGTTATTCCTCATCAGGAGCACAGGACAGACAGGGCTTCTCACTGTATCACCCTCCTCTCCTCCCCGACCTTGGCAGCTTCTGGTCACTTGGGGTGGCGGTGGGAGAGTTCTTCACAACCACTCAGTACTCCAAGGACCAGCAGAATGTGGAGAACAAGAAAGGACTATGAGTTTTAAGAACTCACATGTTTTCTAAGAAATATTATGGAAACACATTCCTTCATTTCAGAAAGGACCCACTCTATCTCTAGGGTCACATTGGTTCAGTTTGATAAACTGCTTCCCTGGCCCCCTACTGTCTTATGATTCATTTTACATATAAAGCGTTAATTGCTGTTGTTTCAATACTGCTGGCTCTTATGTTTTGCCAAGTGGTGTGGGCCTGTACATTTGTGGTTTAACTCAGTCTTCTGTTTATTTTCATTGTTGGCACTATTTAAATGGTTATACTAGCATTCAGATTTAGAGGGAAAGCACATTAACCTCAACTTTATTGTTAATAACTACCACTGTGCCTTGTTTCACATACATCTTGGAATAAGGGGAGTGTGATTCTTTCTAGTTTTCCTCCAGAAAGTTGATACTGTAATTGAGAGCCTGGCTAATAGTCACTGTCAGTGTAGAAAGCAGGGCTTTGTGCTGGGTCAGCTTATGGTCAGCCTTCTATTCATCAGAGACCCCAGTCTGGAGGCTAGATGACTCTTGTGGCGATGGATGGAGTCATGGATGGAGTGCTAGTCATGGATGGAGTGCTAACTTTTCAAAGCATACTCCTCCTGAACTATATGAAAAGAAATTAAATCTATACAGACTTATAAGACATATGGCTGGAAACTGATCTTCATGGATTGTCATATGTAGTACTCAACCCTTCCAACGGATAAGTAAATCCCTCCATAGATAACCAAACCCAAGAGTATTTTCATTACCTCTTTTGGACATAAAACCCCTCAAAGAGAATGCTTGAGGGCTTTCTGCCAGAACAAAGAGGTTCTTCCTAAGCTTAGTGGCCAGTTTCAGTAAGTTATATGGATTGGAGAAGCCGTTGTCCATAATGAAAAATGACTTGCAGTTACTTCACAAGAACTGAGATAATCTGGAGTTACTCTAAAGAGAGGCAGTAAGCACTCCAGAGATTTGGGAGGGAGGGAGTAATCATAGGATTATTTGGAAGATTTACTAAACTAACACATGTTTGCATGCTAAGTCGCTTCAGTTGTGTCTGAGTCTTTGCAACCCCATGGACTGCAGCCCGCCAGGCTCCTCTGTCCAAGCAATTCTCCAGGCAAGAATACTGGAGTAAGTTGCCATACCTTCCTCCAGGGGATCTTCCCGACCCAGGGATGGAACCAGTGTCTCTTTATGTGGCCTGCATTGGCAGGCACGTTCTTTACCACTAGTACCACCTGGGAAGCCCCCAAAGTGGAGTGTTCTTAAAACACCACACAGAAGAATATGCAGTACATATAGCTATAACCATTGTTACGATTTCACAAGAACCTATTTGATCAGTGAGGAAACTGATGCATGAAGAAAGCAAATAATTGGAATTTTAGTTCTTAGATTCTGTGTCTATTATGAACTTGAGATCCAAGACCCTAAGCTCAGAATCCCAGGGCTTGGCACATCCCCTCCATCCAGGAGTAGCTACTCAGAGAATAAAGAATAAAACCACAGCTATCCTTAGCGCTTCCACTTTTATTGATGTACACACAACCTTGGGCCCTTAGTCCTTTAGGATTTTTCTCCCCTGAAATCTTATTGACACATTATAAAAGGAAAAGCCAAGTGATTGATAAATTAGAGGCCTGTTATTACTAAGGTGTTGAGCCTTGTTTTGGTATTTAAAATATTGTAGGTTAAAAAATAATTAGAAAAGGATTTATATAAGACATATAGAAAAATGCTATAGCTATATAAATCTTCCCTATAAAAATGAAGTTAAAAGAGTCCAAAAGAGGGACTTCCCTGGTGATCCAGTGGCTCCCAATGCAGCGGGTGTGGGTTTGATCCCTGGTCAAGGAAGTAGCAGAGAAGGCAATGGCAACCCACTCCAGTACTCTTGCCTGGAAGATCCCATGGGCGGAGGAGCCTGGTAGGCTGCAGTCCATGGGGTCGCACAGAGTCGGACACGACTGAAGTGATTTATTTAGCAGCAGCAGCAGGGAAGTAGACCCACATGCCAGAATATATAAATATAAAAGAAAGTCCAAAAGAAAGGATTGTCAAGTATTTGAAGAGTGCTCTTTAAAAAATAAGAGATAGGAGTAGAATACCAGAGTAAGATTGCATTTCTAGGAAGTCTTGATTACAGCACTGGTTTAATGGACAAAGATTTTTATTTTCCTCAAAATTTGAACAAATAGGCGCATTCTGACACAATGAGGAAGTCTTCAGGTCTCAGGCTTCCTTTGGAGAATCCTGAGGAAATGTCACCAAATAATGCAAAGGCTGCATCTGGCAGAATATTAACATTTCATTTACATTACAAAAGCCCACGACCTAATCCCAATCCAACAGGGAAACTACTCCAAACCCCAGGAAAGCTGGAAAACAAAAGCATTCAAAAACACCACTGTTTAGGCAGCATTTCCTGGAAAAGCTACAAAGATTAAATGCTTTCAATCCCTTAAAAATCAGCCTGTTCTCAGACTTTATCTCCTTGGCTACATTTTCAGAATGGCCATGTATGTATATCCCTCTCCAGGCCAGGGATTTGTTTTAACTGTCTATAGCCTTAGGCTTGATTACAAAGAAAAAGATAAATTAGGAATTTTTTTATGAGAATATTTTTCTCTTTCCTGTAGGAGTATGGTCTGCAGGGACTTGGGATACTATCATCTATTCAAGTATGAACTCATAATGCATTAAAAAAAAAAAAAAAAAAAATACTGGCACTCAGATTGGCCACAGCAGGGAAATTACAGAGCCTTAAAGACCATCTTTGAATGTGTGAGGTTTTCTAGGCAGTACATGAATCTATTGGTGATTTATACACAAGGCAAAGGGATGCTAATCTAGAAACTATTCTGATACCAGTAATTGTTCAGCTCTTTTCTCCACTGAATTGCCAATCTGCTATAAGCAGAAACTGTCCCACGATGTCAAAGTCATCAGTAGCACCATGTTAAAATCAAAACTCATCCAAGTAGCAGCTTACTCCCTTTTTACTACTTATGTACTTGTGTATGGTTCACTTCCTTCCACAGTTCAAAGTGCCAAAATCAATTTTCCCAGCTCATCTCCATCAGATCACAAGCTCGCCTTTGTCTCCTTTCTGGCTTCACTGAGTTCAGTCGGAGAAATCGATTCTCAAATTACTCCAGTGATAAAATCTTTTTGCTGCTAGTAACTCTGGTGAAGCCTCACATTTGTTTCCCTAGTTTTTGCATGTGCTGTTTTTAGTAACCCATTCCTGGATTTCTTTCCTAGAGAAAACATTTTTTTCTCTTTTTCATCTCTTCTTCAAGCACCATCCCACTTATATCTTTATTTCTGTGATTGTTCTTATGTTATGTATTCCAGACAAACGGAATGTAATAAGGAAGTTTGCTTAGACCAAGGAATAAATATGAAAGCAAAGAGAACAATGACTGACTGTCACAGTCCCATAAGTCCCTATGTAGTCCACATAAAGAACAAATACCTCACAACTTGGTCACTCTGAACATTTAATTAAAGTTATAAATGGACCTTGGGGTTAGATAAGACCCCACACAACTCTAACATTCTATGATCACTCATCTCTAAGACGAAAATCAGTAGCCTTTTTGCTCCCAGCGACACCACTCACTTGGCACATTTACTGCCCTGTGCTTATTAACTATTTCTTGAAAAATATTTGAGAATCTGCTAATCACCATGCTAGCTACTGTGGGAAATAAATAGTAAGGCAATGCCCTTAAGGTGATTTAGTTCAGTGCAGGCCCTCAGTCACGTTCAACTCTTTGCGACCCCACGGACAGCAGCATGCCAGTCTTCCCTGTCCATCAACGACTCCCGGAGCTTGCTCAAACTCATGTCCATCAAATCGGTGATGCCATCCAACCATGTCACCCTCTGTCATCCCCTTCTTCTCCTGCCTTTGATCTTGCCCAGCATCAGGATCTTTTCCAGTGAGTCAGTTCTTCACATCAGGTGATCAAAATATTGGAGCTTCAGCTTCAGCATCAGTCCTTCCAATGAGTATTCAGAACTGATTGCCTTCAGGATTTACAGGTTTGATCTTCTTGCAGTCCAAGGGACTCTCAAGAGTCTTCTCCAACACCGCAGTTCAAAAGCATCAATTCTTCAGCACTCAGCCTTCTTTATGATCCAGCACTCACAGCCATACATGACTACAGGAAAAACCATAGCTTTGACTAGACGGACCTTTGTTAGCAAAGTGATGCCTCTGCTTTTTAATATGTTGCCTAGGTTTGTCATAGTTTTTCTTCCAAGGAGCAAGCATCTTTTAATTTCATGGCTGCAATCACCATCTGCAGTGATTTTGGAACCTAAGAAAATAAAGTCTCTCACTGTTTCCATTATTTCCCCATCTATTTTCCATGAAGTGATGGGACCAGATGCCATGGTCTTAGCTTTTTGAATACTGAGTTTTAATCCATCTTTTTCACTCTCCTCTTTCACTTTCATCAAGAGGCTCTTTAGTTCCTCTTTGCTTTCTGTCATTAGGGTGATGTCATCTTCATATCTGAGGTTACTGATATTTCTCCCAGCTATCTTGATTCTAGCTTGTACTTCATCCAGCCCAGCATTTCTCATGATGTACTCTGCATACAAGTTAAATAAGCAGGGTGACAATATACAGACTTGACGTACTCCTTTCTCAGTTTGGAACCAGTCTGTTGTTCCATGTTCAGTTCTAACTGAGGTGATTAGGTAGGACAAATAAACTACTGGAGTAGAATAGTGGTTTACAGATATCAAAGGTGGATAAGAAAGAGACACATGTATCCTATTGTCCACTGCAGCACTATTTACAATAGCTAGAACATGGAAGCAACCTAGATGTCCATCGACAGATGAATGGATAAAGAAGTTGTGGTATATGTACACAATGGAATATCACTCAGCCATAAAAATGGATGCATTTGAGTGAGTTCTAATGAGATGGATGAATCTAGAACCTATTATACAGAGTGAAGTGAGTCAGAAAGAGAAAGATCAATACCATATTCTAACACATATATATAGAATCTAGAAAAATGGTACTGAAGAATTTACTTACAGGGCAACAGTGGAGAAACAGACATAGAGAATAGACTTATAGACATGGGGAGAGGGGAGGAGAGGGTAAGACATATGGAAAGAGTAACATGGAAACTTACATTACCATATGTAAAATAGATAGCCAACGGGAATTTGCTGCAAGGCTCAGGAAACTCAAACAGAGGCTCTGTATCAACCTGGAGAGGTGGGATGGGGAGGGAGATGGGAGGGAGGTTCAAAAGGGAGGGGATATATGTATACCTATGGCTGATTCATGTTGAGGTTTGACAGAAAACAGCAAAATTCTGTAAAGCAATTATCCTTCAATAAAAAATTAATTAATTAAAAAAAAAAGGTGGATAAGAAAAGCCAAATAAGCAGGGGCTAAACCTGAAGGAGCAGGTTCGGGAGAAATCGGGTTTAGGGTAAGATCATTCCTTGTCATTCACTAAGGCATGAAGGCATGTGTGGCAATACACACACCATAGTTTTTGATTATTTTATTTTATTTGGCTTTCAGAAAATGCAGTCTTATGGTGTGAGAGGAAAGTGCAAGATGGGCCACTGGGCTTTTTTTAAGTAATAAAACAGGATGATAACAGCAAAAATATTACAACATAATCTGTCGCACTGATTTATTGTTGAGCCATAGACTGGTAAAAGAGAGCTCTGTGTACACCAGCAGATAAACTTGGACATGGGTCATACATTTTATAAATTATAAGAGTTTAAATTATAGGGGGATATCATGTCCTGAGATTTTTAAGTTTTCTTCTAGATTAGGTGGCATTTGGCCCTCTCAAATGAAATAGATTTTTTTTCCCCCAGAGCACTCTAACTGGAGAAAAACAAAACCTCTCATCACTACTTACTAACTATATAAACTTAGGCAAGCTTTTTAAGATCTCTAAAGCCTCAATTTTCTATGATAAGTAGTAATATGTAAAATAGAGATAATAATAGTACTTACAGTGAAAGCTAATATTTATCACCTGTCAGGCACTATTCCAAGGAATTTATACAAATTTAATTTGTTCTCATAATAAATTCAAAGAGGTGGGTGACTGTTTTTAGCCTCATTTTGTAGATGAAGAAACTGAGGCACTGAGAGCTTAAGCAACTCTTATACTATGGGTAAGAACAGAACCAAGATATTGACATAAACTTTTTATCTCCAGAAACAACTTTATTATTAAGCCACACTGCATCTCCTAAGCTTCCTAAAGGTTTCTAAAGGATTAAATGAGACGATTCTAGGAAATATTCATCACTCTGACACACTATTCTCTAGGAGTTCCACTTTCCAAAGCTCTAAGGAACAGCATTCACACTGTGTTCTCAGGAGCACCCTATATATATTGATAGAATGGAAATCCAAAATGGCATCACGCAAAGTAGCTTTCACTTAGATGACACTGAGTGAGGTTATCACTGATGTCATCACTCAGATGACACTGAGTGATGATGATTTCATCAGATAACATACTCTACCATAGCATTTGCTCAAGTGCCATCCCTCCTCAACAAATTAGGTTACATGTATAAATCACCTGGAAGAGCTTTTAAGGACATGTACAACTTGGGTAGGAAAGCTAGTCTTCAGGATATCAGTTAATAAGGAATACCAAAGTGCTAGATCGTGTCATCCCAAGCTTGTCAAATGGTGTCCTGCCTCAGGGCAGCACAGTGAACCCAGAGGAGCTCTGGGAGCTATTTTGTATTATTAGGAAAACCATGATCCTCTCTACCTACAGAATATTGCATGACCTACTAACCTGACATAGTTCACTCTCAACATCAAATCACACTACATTCCTTTCAAGGACATTAAATCTTGGATACAATGGCTATTCTATAGGCATTGTGATAAAAAGTATTGCAGGAAAATCAGTGTAGAACAGGAAATGAGAGTGGCAATATCTAATCTGATTTCAAAATTTGAGGAATTTAACAGTGCCCAACAAACACATAATCACATTGGTTAAAAAAAAAATGTGGTTAAGAATGAAAAAATATGTTTTCTCTTTCAATGTATGTGTATTATCCTTTCAAATAGCCACTAAATTTGTTAGAACATAAATATGTATTAAACTATGTGTCCTAACTACTTAATAAATGCAAGATTCAGCTCACATACTTCCATGAGTCATACATGAGATACACCTGTGGATCCTCACTGTACCATTGGATATTCCTTTTGTCTTGAGAGCCCCATGAAAAATGACTGAGACCCTGAGGGCTCCATGAACTGAGAAAGTTTGGGAATAGCTGCTGTAATCCCTTTTCATGTATTATGTTTTATAATCCTTATGGTAACCTAAGGAGTCAAGTGCCATCAATGTTTTTGATTTGCATACACGGAAACTGAGGATTTGAGCAATAACAGGACTAGACTGAGATCACGGAATGTCTTAACCAGGGGATCCAGGGTCCAAACCCAGCCTTGTGACTTTGAAGCCACCACACTTAATCATTATACCACAGCTAAGGCCAAATCCGGTGGCAGTTTTGCCCAGCCAGACCTTTGGGCAAAGCTGGCTAGTTCCTCATAGAACTGAACCTAACCCCCAACCAAGAGCAACTAGTGTATGTTTTCCTCACATCTTATCACAGGACATACCAGCTCAGGTTCTCAAAGTTATTTGTTGAAATCACAATCTTCCAAGCTTCTGCAAACTGTGTGTGTGCGCTCTCTAGATGAAAGTCACCTTACATCCAAGCAGACAAAGAAAATCAGAAACTGTCTAAAGTGGCAGCTTGAGTTCATCAACTCTATCAACTTGCCCAATAAACATTACCAAGTGCATAGGCCCCCGTCTGAAGGAGTCTCTGTGGAAATCCCAGATAAAATAGCAGAAGTTGGTAAGCTATTCCAAAAGAAACATGACTCATCCGGTTTTGACATGTCTTTAAGACCTGAAATACAGTCAAGCTACTGCAAGCTAATGCAGCGTGGGATCTATGGTCTAACTGCTACAGCAGGGGTCAATAACCTGGGCTATGTGATTTGGAACTGGGCTTCTGCCAATCTTGAGGAGCCCTGGAAAGACAGACCTAGCTTCAAGGTACTCTAGTGGTCTTGAGATAAAAAGGGCTCCTTGTTATTCTCCCTGTTTAAGTCCCTGCAATTGCTGATTGTAACTTGCTCTAGGAGGGAACAAAATTCGTCATAAAACTAAGGAGCTGACCGTTGATGAACCAGTATCATCCCATTTATTTCTACCATTGTCATCCCTACTTAACTTCCAGCTTCTATCTCAATTCATCATGCCCAATTCCTTCTTGCTTCCTGCATAGCTCAGACAGTGAAGCATCTGCCTGCAATGTGGGAGACCTGGGTTCAATTCCTGGGTTGGGAAGTTCCCCTGGAGAAGGAAATGGCAACCCACTCCAGTATTCTTGCCTGGAGAATCCCATGGACAGAGGAACCTGGCAGGCTACGGTTCACGGGATTGCAAGAGCTGGACACGACTTGGTGGTAATTCTTTTCTTAAGTCCTTCTTAGACAGTCTTTAACTGCCAACGTGTGCAAAAAACATAAGTACAATGCAAGTATGACAGATCATTCTCCAAGTGAAACTACAAAGCTATTGAAAGACCCCAAACTGGATGAAGCCATTGAAGGTGACTTTAGAGAAACGTTCACATATTACATAAGACATTGACAAATGAGGATCTGCTAACCTGGTTAGCAATCAAAGAAAAAAATTCAACAAGAGTTAAGGTAAGACAAGCTTTAAAAAGAATGATTTGACTATCTATTTGAACATCTACAGGCTCTTGAGAAAATTGATGAAAAGTGTCAAAGTTTTGTTTTTGCCAAAATGTCTGAACCAGTCTTTGTGCAGCCAGAGTCAACATAAAGTGTGTCAGATTTTTCTCACAAATTTAATCATATATTATGCAAACAATCAATACAATATATCTTTTGTCCTAATAGTACATAGTTGAAATTACACCTAAATTTCATTTGACATAATTAAAACTGACTGACTGTTATAATTTTAGATGAGTTTTATATAAAGTTAATCCCAATCAAACATTTTTCCTTTTTAAATTTTCCTACAAAATTATGGTTCTGTATGAAATGGTATGTTAACTGGCATTTTCCCACCACTAATATTTAGATATTTAAAAGACCTCTAGGTAACAGGGCATCCCTGGTGACTCAGCAGTAAAGAATATGCCTGCTAATGCAGGAGACATGGGTTCAAATCCTGGCTTGGGAAGATCCACTGGAGGAGGAAATGGCAACCCACTCCTGTATTCTTGCCTGGAGAATCCCATGGACAGAAGGGCCTGGCAAACTACAGTCCATAGGGTCGCAAAGAGTTGGGCACAGTTCAGCACAGCACGAGTTAGGTAACAGGCCATCCAATTACTTTGAGAACACCACCCACTAAATCCTATAAAAACCATTCCTTTTTCTCCCTGAAGGTGTAATGACTTCTCTATAAGTAGGGCTCTCCAGAGAAACAGAACCAATAGGATGCATATATACAGAGAAAGATTTAATTTATTAAATTTTATTTTATTTTTTAACTTTACAATATTGTATTGGTTTTGCCATATATCGAAATGAATCCACCACAGGTATACATGTGTTCCCCATCCTGAACCCTCCTCCCTCCCCATATCATCCCTCTGGGTTGTCCCATTGCACCAGCCCCAAGCATCCAGTATCGTGCATCAAACCTGGACTAGCAACTCGTTTCATACATGATATTATACATATTTCAATGCCATTCTCCCAAATCATCCCATCCTCTCCCTCTCCCACAGAGTCCAAAAGACTGTTCTATACATCAGTGTCTCTTTTGCTGTCTCGTATACAGGGTTATTGTTACCATCTTTCTAAATTCCATATATATGCGTTAGTATCCTGTATTGCAAAACTCAGCAGTGGCCACAGGACTGGAAAAGGTGAGTTTTCATTCCAATCCCAAAGAAAGGCAGTGCCAAAGAATGGTCAAACTACCGCACAATTGCACTCATCTCACACGCTAGTAAAGTAATGCTCAAAATTCTCCAAGCCAGGCTTCAGCAATATGTGAACCGTGAACTTCCTGATGTTCAAGCTGGTTTTAGAAAAGGCAGAGGAACCAGAGATCAAATTGCCAACATCCGCTGGATCATGGAAAAAGCAAGAGAGTTCCAGAAAAGCATCTATTTCTGCTTTATTGACTATGCCAAAGCCTTTGACTGTGTGGATCACAATCAACTGTGGAAAATTCTGAAAGAGATGGGAATACCAGACCACCTGATCTGCCTCTTGAGAAATCTGTATGCAGGTCAGGAAGCAACAGTTAGAACTGGACATGGAACAACAGACTGGTTCCAAATAGGAAAAGGAGTTCATCAAGGCTGTATATTGTCCCCCTGTTTATTTAACTTATATGCAGAATACATCATGAGAAACGCTGGACTGGAAGAAACACAAGCTGGAATCAAGATTGCCGGGAGAAATATCAATAACCTCATATATGCAGATGACACCACCCTCATGGCAGAAAGTGAAGAGGAACTCAAAAGCCTCTTGATGAAAGCGAAAGTGGAGAGTGAAAAAGTTGGCTTAAAGCTCAACATTCAGAAAACGAAGATCATGGCATCCGGTCCCACCACTTCATGGGAAATAGATGGGGAAACAGTGGAAACAGTGTCAGACTTTATTTTTCTGGACTCCAAAATCACTACAGATGGTGACTGCAGCCATGAAATTAAAAGACGCTTACTCCTTGGAAGGAAAGTTATGACCAACCTAGATAGCATATTCAAAAGCAGAGACATTACTTTGCCAACAAAGGTTCGTCTAGTCAAGGCTATGGTTTTTCCTGTGGTCATGTATGGATGTGAGAGTTGGACTGTGAAGAAGGCTGAGCACCAAAGAATTGATGCTTTTGAACTGTGTTGTTGGAGAATACTCTTGAGAGTCCCTTGGACTGCAAGGAGATCCAAGCAGTCTATTCTGAAGGAGATCAGCCCTGGGATTTCTTTGGAAGGAATAATGCTGAAGCTGAAACTCCAGTACTTTGGCCACCTCATGCGAAGAGTTGATTCATTGGAAAAGACCCTGATGCTGGGAGGGATTGGGGTCAGGAGGAGAAGGGGACGACAGAGGATGAGATGGCTGGATGGCATCACTGACTTGACGGATGTGAGTCTCAGTGAACTCCAGGAGTTGGTGATGGACAGGGAGGCCTGGCGTGCTGAGATTCATGGGGTCGCAGAGAGTCGGACACGACTGAGCGACTGATCTGATCTGATCTGATACTGTATTGGTGTTTTTCTTTCTGGCTTACTTCACTCTGTGTAGTAGGCTCCAGTTTCATCCACCTCATTAGAACTGATTCAAACATATTCTTTTTAATGGCTGAGTAATACTCCATTGTGTATATGTACCACAGCTTTCTTATCCATTCATCTGCTGGTGGACATCTAGGTTGCTTCCATGTCCTGGCTATTATAAACAGTGCTGCGATGAACATTGGGGTACACGTGTCTCTTTCAATTCTGGTTTCCTCAGTGTGTATTTATTTTTAAAGAACTGACTCATGCAATTGTGGAGGTTTAGCAAGTCAGGGGCTTCCCTGATTACTCAGTTGGTAAAGAATCTGCCTGTAATGCAGGAGACCCCAGTTTAATTCTTGGGTCAGGAAGATCCGCTGGAGAAGGGATAGGCTACCCCACTCCAGTATTCTTGGGCTTCCCTTGTGGCTCAGCTGGTAAAGAATCTGCCTGTAATGTGAGGGACCTGGGTTCGATTCCTGGATTGGGGAGATCCCCTGGAGAAGGGAAAGGCTACCCACTCCAGTATTCTGGCCCAGAGAATTCCATAGACTGTATAGTCCATGGGATAGCAAAAAGTTGGACACAACTGAATGACTTTCACTTTCAGCAAGTCTAAAATCTGGTGGAGAAGTCTGGCAGGCTCGCTACTTAGCGTTGCAGTTTGAGTCTAAAAGTAGTCTGCTGTAGACCAAGAAACAGCAAACGAGCAGATGAAATCTGCAGACAAACTGCTGGAGAACTCTCTTTGCTCTGGGGAGAGGTCAATCAGTCTTTTGTTTAGCTGGGTGGATGAGGCCCACCCACATTGTGGAGGGCAGCATGCTTCCCTCAAATCCCACTGATTTAAATGTAAATCTCATCTGAAGATATCCTCACATAAACATTTAGAACAAGGTCTGATCGAGTATCTTTGCACCATGACCCAGGGAAATCGACACATAAAATTAGCTATCACAGACAGCTACTATAGGCTGGAAGAGACAAGACCAAGTTGATAGCCCTAAATAGATTCTGGAAATCCCCAAGAGGTGGCTGCAAAGATGTTCTGAGAACCAGATCCAGACATAGTGCCCTCCCCAGGATGGTGCTTCCTGGAAAACACATGACTGTAGGTAAGAGAGTGACAGACGGCTAATGTCAGGAGGCAGGCTGTTATTAATAGAAAAGCATGCGACAGCAAACAGCGAGGGCGTCACACACCCCTTGAGCACCACTTCAAGTCCTCCTGACCCTGCCTACCTCTTTTTCGAGCTGCTCCTATGGTGACCGGGGCAGCACAGACTTGGACCAGCTTTGACAGGGACAACCAGACAGAGACTCTTCTTGAGCCTGCATAGCGTACCTCTCCTTCCTGCTTGGGATCTATGACATTCCAAGATGAGCTACCCAAGAAAACCTGATTGAACACATGCTCATGTGCCCATCAAATATGAGAGAAAAGGAATGCCCCAGGGCCAGCCTTGGTCAGCGGAGAATGGGCTCCTAGACATGTTTCATAAGGCTGAGCCACTTGTGGCAGTGGCAACTTGGTTAACAATTTCCTTCTTCATT
The DNA here is from genome assembly GCF_002263795.3 of Bos taurus. Lineage (NCBI taxonomy): Eukaryota > Metazoa > Chordata > Mammalia > Artiodactyla > Bovidae > Bos > Bos taurus. The sequence continues at coordinate 82,449,307 of NC_037334.1, read as the reverse complement.
ATTTCACTCACCCTTCCCTGCATGCTGGCTCCCTAGGATGGCATTCCCAAGTAAACCTCCTGCCCTGCAATTCTTAATCTCAGGCTCTGTTCTTATAGCTAAATCAAAAGGTGAAAATCTTTTATTTGAATTTGTAAGGAAGGATTTAAAATAAGCACTGTAGTCTATTGATTACCAAATACTAGGTTGAAGGTTTTTATCCTATGTCACACCAAAAACCACAACTGAACAAGGAGTACATGAAGAGTATGGTGGAAGTAGAATACGAACAAGTTCAAAAGTCCATGAAAAATGGATAATTTCATTTTATAAGTCTCTCAGTTCTCCTAGCATAAATAGCTGATTTAATAGTCTCTACTTAATTTCTAATGTTTATACTGCCACATCCTTTCCAGTATTTCTAAACAATATTGGCTTTTCTGGCTTTTTATCTGGCCAAATATCTCCATTGATTTAAGAGATTTCTAGCAACCCAATGATGCTCCTAACTAATTTGTTGCTGTAAACCAAATCAACAACACTTTATTTTTTATTTCTACAAATCCCCTAAAAGATATGACTATGATTATTTATTGAGGACTCATAAAAAATATATTTTAAAACACATTTTAAAGGCTAGGAAGAGAAAGAATAATCTAAAATAGCAAAACTAGTGAGATTCTCAATCTCACAATCTGAGAGGTTGTGAAATTCATTCATTCAATATCTTGCCAGCCACTATGTCAGCAAATAGACCAGGACCTAGGATCCCCTCAGAAACCCAGGATTCCCTTCCAGTGAGATTGTTCTTGAACTGCCAAGCATGAGACCCAATTGACTGGGCTTCCCTGGTGGCTCGGTGGTAAAGAATCTGCCTGCCAGTGGAGACACAGGTTTGATTCCTAGTCAGCAAAGATCCCACATGTAGCAGAGCAATTAAACCCATGCAGCACAGCTACTGAGCCTGTGCTCTAGAGCCTGGGAACCACAACTACTGATCCCTAGCACTACAACCATCAAAGCCCACACGCCCTAGAGCCATGCTCGGCAACAACAGAAGCCACTGCAGTGAGAGACCCCCGCATGCTAACTAGAGAGTAGCCCAAGCAGCAACAAAGACCAGCACAACAAAACAACAATAACAACAACAACAAAAACTCAGTTGACTAACCACAAAGGGCAGTAGTGAGTGACCCAGCCGGGCCATTCCTCAAGGCAACTAGTTCGGATGTGGGCATGAGACCAGGTGACCATCACCTCAGGGTTTTCAGTCTGAAAGTAAAGGAAAGGAGGTCTTGGCCTTTGTGTAGCAGAGTTAGTAGAGGGTGAGGGGGGATTGTTAGTGGCCTTCTCCTCACCACAGGGAAAAAAATTCGTATGCAGTGAGACCACATGAACCTCAGAGTCAGGCAGGGATGAGAGATGGACAGAGGCAGAGAGTTGTCATTTTTAACTGTCTGCACCTCTCACGCCTGAGGCCTATTCTACTCAATTCATTTCAGTGATGAGTTTATTTATTTATTTATTTTTTAGTGGTTCTCAAAGTTTTTAGTTTTATTAACCTCTTACAATCATAATTATTGAGAACCTCCTGAAGTTCTGACTTATGTTGATTTAAAATTTCAATTTATACTTACACTAAAATTGGCTTTTTGTCACTGTCAGTTGAAAAGATCTTTGCAGTGTCCTATGAGAAAAACCAATTGTGAGAAGCATCTTTACTCTTGTTTTCTGTGAGGCAGTGTTTTTCCTAAATGCCCCTGGCCTCTCTCTGTGCCTTTATTTACTTCGTCTCAGAGGAGGTAGATCAACTCATGTGATTTGTCAATTTGAGAAGAGTAAACAGGTCATGCTCAGCTCAGCTACTTTCTTCTGTCTTCTTGGAGGTAGGCGGCCTGCTGTGAGGGGAATTCTCCTTTACCTGAGTAGATCCGCTGAGGGTGAGACTTGCCTGATCCAGGCCTGCCATGACTTGTGGGACACAGGGGTAAGATATTCTCAGTTCTAGAGACACGTAACAGTAGCTCCACTTTCCAACCAAGAGAACCATGTCCTTTCATCTACTCCTGGAAATAACAACAACAATAACAGCTAACACTCACATACCATGTCAGACCAGATCAGATCAGATCAATCGCTCAGTCGTGTTCGACTCTTTGCGACCCCATGAATCACAGCACGCCAGGCCACCCTGTACATCACCAACTCCCAGAGTTCACTGAGACTCAGGTCCATCAAGTCAGTGATGCCATCCAGCCACCTCATCCTCTGTCGTCCCCTTCTCCTCCTGACCCCAATCCCTCCCAGCATCAGAGTCTTTTCCAATGAGTCAGCTCTTCGCATGAGGTGGCCAAAGTACTGGAGTTTCAGCTTTAGCATCATTCCTTCCAAAGAAATCCCAGAGCTGATCTCCTTCAGAATGGACTGCTTGGATCTCCTTGCAGTCCAAGGGACTCTCAAGAGTCTTCTCCAACACCACAGTTCAAAAGCATCAATTCTTCGGCGCTCAGCCTTCTTCACAGTCCAACTCTCACATCCATACATGACTACTGGAAAAACCATAGCCTTGACTAGACGAACCTTTGTTGGCAAAGTAATGTCTCTGCTTTTGAATATGTTATCTAGGTTGGTCATAGCTTTCCTTCCAAGGAGTAAGCGTCTTTTAATTTCATGGCTGCAGTCACCATCTGTAGTGATTTTGGAGTCCAGAAAAATAAAGTCTGACACTGTTTCCACTGTTTCCCCATCTATTTCCCATGAAGTGGTGGGACCGGATGCCATGATCTTTGTTTTCTGAATGTTGAGCTTTAAGCCAACTTTTTCACTCTCCACTTTCACTTTCATCAAGAGGCTTTTGAGTTCCTCTTCACTTTCTGCCATGAGGGTGGTGTCATCTGCATATCTGAGGTTATTGATATTTCTCCCAGCAATCTTGATTCCAGCTTGTGTTTCTTCCAGTCCAGCGTTTCTCATGATGTACTCTGCATAGAAGTTAAATAAACAGGATGACAATATACAGCCTTGATGAACTCCTTTTCCTATTTGGAACCAGTCTGTTGTTCCATGTCCAGTTCTAACTGTTGCTTCCTGACCTGCATACAGATTTCTCAAGAGGCAGATCAGGTGGTCTGGTATTCCCATCTCTTTCAGAATTTTCCACAGTTGATTGTGATCCACACAGTCAAAGGCTTTGGCATAGTCAATAAAGCAGAAATAGATGCTTTTCTGGAACTCTCTTGCTTTTTCCATGATCCAACGGATGTTGGCAATTTGATCTCTGGTTCCTCTGCCTTTTCTAAAACCAGCTTGAACATCAGAAAGTTCACGGTTCACATATTGCTGAAGCCTGGCTTGGAGAATTTTGAGCATTACTTTACTAGCGTGTGAGATGAGTGCAATTGTGCAGCAGTTTGAGCATTCTTTGGCATTGCCTTTCTTTGGGATTGGAATAAAAACTGACCTTTTCGAGTCCTGTGGCCACTGCTGAGTTTTCCAAATTTGCTGGCATATTGAGTGCAGCACTTTCACAGAATCATCTTTTAGGATTTGAAATAGCTCAACTGGAATTCCATCACCTCCACTAGCTTTGTTCGTAGTGATGCTTTCTAAGGCCCACTTGACTTCACATTCCAGGATGTCTGGCTCTAGGTCAGTGATCACACCATTGTGATTATCTGGGTCGTGAAGATCTTTTTTGTACAGTTCTTCTGTGTATTCTTGCCACCTCTTCTTAATATCTTCTGCTTCTGTTAGGTCCATACTATTTCTGTCCTTTATCAAGCCCATCTTTGCATGAAATGTTCCTTTGGTATCTCTGATTTTCTTGAAGAGATCCCTAGTCTTTCCCATTCTGTTGTTTTCCTCTATTTCTTTGCATTGATTGCTGAAGAAGGCTTTCTTATCTCTTCTTGCTATTCTTTGGAACTCTGCATTTAGATGTTTATATCTTTCCTTTTCTCCTTTGCTTTTCACTTCTCTTCTTTTCACAGCTATTTGTAAGGCCTCCCCAGACAGCCATTTTGCTTTTTTGCATTTCTTTCCTATGGGAATGGTCTTGATCCCTGTCTCCTGTACAATGTCACGAACCTCATTCCATAGTTCATCAGGCACTCTATCTATCAGATCTAGGCCCTTAAATCTATTTCTCACTTCCACTGTATAATCATAAGGGATTTGATTTAGGTCATACCTGAATGGTCTACTGGTTTTCCCTACTTTCTTGAATTTAAGTCTGAATTTGGCAATAAGGATTTCATGGTCTGAGTCACAGTCAGCTGCTGGTCTTGTTTTTGCTGACTGTATAGAGCTTCTCCATCTTTGGCTGCAAAGAATATAATCAATCTGATTTTGGTGTTGACCATCTGGTGATGTCCATGTATAGAGTGTTCTCTTGTGTTGTTGGAAGAGGGTGTTTGTTATGACCAGTGCATTTTCTTGGCAAAGCTCTATCAGTCTTTGCCCTGCTTCATTCCATATTCCAAGGCCAAATTTGCCTGTTACTGCACGTGTTTCTTGACTTCCTACTTTTGCATTCCAGTCCCCTATAATGAAAAGGACATCTTTTTTGGGTGTTAGTTCTAAAAGGTCTTGTAGGTCTTCATAGAACCGTTCAACTTCAGCTTCTTCAGCGTTACTGGTTGGGGCATAGACTTGGATTACTGTGATATTGAATGGTTTGCCTTGGAAACGAACAGAGATCATTCTGTCGTTTTTGAGATTGCATCCAAGTACTACATTTCGGACTCTTTTGTTGACCATGATGGCCACTCCTATTTCCAGGCACTTTTTCCTTCCCTCAGCACTTAAGTACTTGGTCTTCACAGCAAATTTTTATGGCAAGGATACTCTTATTATCTCCATTTTATATTTAAGAATATGAGGCATAGATGGTGTAGGCAGCTTTCTTTAGATGACACTTTCAGGAAGTGGCAGACCTGAGACTCAGATGCCGTGTATGTGATTTGAAGTCCATGATCTAACCACTATCCTTGCATCACTTGTACTAAGGGAGATACATTGGCCATAATCTTTTGCTCTTATCTGCCTTTCTCTTTTGTCTTAGTTCTCAGTTTGCTCAAAGGATATTGTATATAGTGTCCCCTTAAAACTAGCAAAACTGATTTAATCACAGGTTTTAGATGATTTCTCCATTGAAGCTATACCTAAAGAGCTATGTCTAGTATTGAAGTTCAGTGAATACTGGTCAGTGTCAACTTAATGTAGAACATACGTATACTACAGGTCAGTTGGCAAAGAATCTGCCTGCAATGCAGGAGACCCAGGTTTGATCCCTGGGTCAGGAAGATCCCCTGGAGGACAGCATGGCTTCCCACTCTAGTATTATTGCCTGGAGAATTCCATGGACAAAGGAGCCTGGTGGGCTACACTCCATGGGGTCACAAAGAGTTGGAAAAGACTGAAGTGACTTAGCATACATGCAAACCTACATCAGCCCAGAAAACTCAACTTCAAAGGCTATAAATTCTTTTCTTTTGGTCAACAAATAAGTCAACTCTGCAGCTGTCTTTAGTGGGACTTCAAAGTTTCACTATTGATTTCTATGATGCCTATCATAAAGTTTCAACTACTCCAGCATATACAGTGAGATATTATACATATACTAGTTAGCTGAGCTTCATGCTGAAACAATCAGTTGCTCTAATGGAAGAGTCCAGAAATGGTCAGTTAGGAAAATATGAAAAGTGCTAACTTCAGAGGCAGCTACCACAAGTGCTTCATCAGCTAATCTGAGCTCCCTTGACACCTCAGGATTTGATAATTAACATAGCAAGTGTAAAAAAAAAAAAATTCAATTGGTGGAGCGGTCTATTTTCTAGAATAATGAATATAAGAAATAGGCTTTCCTTGGTGAAAGCAAAGTTATTCAAGTCTTTGCAATTCCATGGACTGTAGCCTTTCAGGCTCCTCTCTCCTTGGTATTCTCCAGGCAAGAACACTGGAGTTGGTTGCCATTCCCTTCTCCAGGGCATCTTCCCGACCCAGGGATTGAACACAGGTCTGCTGCATTGCAGGCAGATTCTCTACCATCTGAGCTACCAGGAAAGCCCATCAACTGACTAAAATAGTTTAAAACAGAATATGAGTCTGGCAGCAGCCTATGGCCTCTATCCTTAGTGATGGACCCTGGAGCTTGATCTCTAAACGGTCTTACACCCAAACATTTTCTTAGGAGGATTTCTGGCTGACTGATAGCAGTGCAAAGAATGTTGCCTCTGGAATGCTGTTGTAGTCACTGCGCTGTGTGGTTTTGGTCAAAGCACTTAAAAGAACATGAACCTGGAAATTTATCACACCTTTAGAAAAGGTTTATAAAATGGTTCGTGTCAGCTTATTAATGAACATTGACTTAATAAATATCTGTTATATGTGACAAAATCTAGCTGGAGTCTTGCTCTGGTTATAACCTGGTTCAGTTCAGTTGCTCAGTCGTGTCTGACTCTTTGTGACCCCATGAACTGCAGCACACCAGGCCTCCTGGTAGCAAAATTTTAAAGACATAGTTAACCTGCACCCATTTCTGGCTACCATCATCTACCAAAAACAACTTAAGAATTGTACATAAATAAAGTAAGGTCAGCTTTAATACAGGTAATGGAAGAAAACAGGCATTTTCTTTGGTCCTCAAATGAATCTAACTTGTAAAGTAGCTGTAAATCCCTGAAAGCACCAAACTAATATAAAATGGTTATGGTAGATTTCTCTCCCTCACCTGAGAAAGATGCATGACCCACCCTATAGGCTTGCCTTTGTTCAGAAATTACTGAACACCTCTTGAAGATAATAGTCCCAAAATGTGACCTTTTGCCAAGGCCAGAACCTAAATATCCTGAAATATCATGATGAGTTCCAATAAGGGAAGAGTTGATAAATGCTCTAATTCAAAGCTGTGTTCAAATGGAATCTTTTTAGATCTGTAACAATATATATTCTACTAGTGACATCTTCATGCTTCATTCAGTAACAAGTATGAGAATGAGAATTCTGAAAGTACAGTTAGATGGACCTTCAGTCATTCATTTATTTGCTACACTCTGAGGCAAAAGCACAGTCCTAATATTTCTAAACAACTGTTCTTTTTTTAATTTAAGGCCATACCCTGCAGCTTGATATACCCATATGAATGCAGAGTTCCAAAGAATAGCAAGGAGAGATAAGAAAGTCTTCTTAAGTGACAATGCAAAGAAATAGAGAAAAACAGTAGAATGAGAAAGACTAGAGATCTCTTCAAGAAAATTAGAGATACCAAGGGAACATTCATGCAAAGATGGACACAATAAAGGACAGGAAAGGTATGGAGCTAACAAAAGCAGAAGATATTAACAAAAGGAGGCAAGAATACACAGAAGAACTGTACATAAAAGGTCTTAATGACCCACATAACCACGATGGTGTGGTCATTCACCTAGAGCCAGACATCCTGAAGTGTGAAGTCAAGTGGGCCTTGGGAAGCATGACTACTAACAAAGCTAGTGGAGGTGATGGAACTCCAGCTGAGATATTTCAAATTCTAAAAGACAGTGCTATTAAAGTGCTACACTCAATACGCCAGCAAATTTGGAAAACTCAGCAGTGGCCACAGGACTTGAAAAATGTCAGTTTTCATTCCAATTCCACAGAAGGGCAAAGCCAAAGAATGTTCAGACTACCTGCCTCCTAAGAAACCTGTATGCAAATCAAGAATTAACAGAACTAACATGGAACAACCTGATGGTCAGGAACAGGTCAGGAACAGCCTGACCCTGATTCTGGGAAAGACTGAAGGCAGGAGGAGAAGGGGATGACAGAAGATAAGATGGTTGGATGGTGCTACCAATTCAATGGACATGAGTTTGAGCAAGCTCTGAGAGTTGGTGGTGGACAGGGGAGACTGCTGTGCTGCAGTCCATGGGGTGGCAAAGAGTTGGACACAACTGAGTGACTGAACTGAACTGAACATGCAACAACAAACTGGCTCAAAATTGGGAAAGGAGCACATCAAGGCTGTATATTGACACCCTGCTTATTTAACTTCTATGCAGAGTATATCATGTAAAATGCTGGGCTGGATGAAGCACAAGCTGGAATCAAGATTGCTGGGAGCAATATCAATAACCTCAGATGTGCAGATGACACCACCCTTAAGGCAGAAAGCGAGGAGGAATTAAAGAGCCTCTTGATGAAGGTAAAAGAGGAGAGTGAAAAAGCTGGCTTAAAATCCAATATTCAAAAAATGAAGATCATGGCACCAGTCCCATTATTTCATGGCAAATAGATGGGGAAAAAGTTGAAACAGTGTCAGATTTCATTTTCTTGGGCTCAAAAATCACTGTGGATAGTGACTGTATACGAAATTAAACTTGCTTGCTCCTTGGAAGAAAAGCTATGACAAACCTAGACAACATATTAAAAAGCAGAAACATCACTTTGCTGACAAAGGTCCATATAGTCAAAGCTACAGTTTTTCCAGTAGTCGTGTATAGATGTGACAGTTGGGCCATAAAGAAGGCTGAGTGCGAAAGAAAGAAAGTGAAGTCACTCAGTCATGTCTGACTCTCTGCGACCCTATGGACTGTAGCCTACCAGGCTTTTCTGTCCATGGGATTTTCCAGGCAAGAATACTGGAGTGGGTGCCACTTCCTTCTCCAAGGGATCTTCCTGACCCAGGGATCGAACCCGGGTCTCCCACCTTGTAGGCAGACACTATCCTCTGAGCCACCAGGGAAGTTCTTGAGTACCAAAGAACTGGTGCTTTTGAACTGTGGTGCTGGAGAAGACTCTTGAGAGTCCCTTGGACAGCAAGGAGATAAACCAGTCAATCCTAAAGGAAATCAACCCTGAATATTCATTAAAAGGATTGGTACTAAAGTTGAAGTTTCAATATTTTGGCCACTTGATGCAAAGACTCAACTCATTGGAAAAGACCCTGATGCTGGGAAAGATTGAGGACAGGAGGAGAAGAGGATGACAAAGGATGAGATGGTTAGATGGCATCACTGACTCAATGTACAAGAGTTTGAGCAAACTCCAGGAGATAGTGAAGGACAGGGAAGCCTGGCGTGCTGCAGTCCATGGGGTCACAAGGAGTTGGATATGACTGAGAGACTGAACAACAACTGCAGCTTGTGGGATCTTAGTTCCCTGACCAGGGATTGATCCTGGGCCCCCAACAGTGGAAGCATGGAATCCTAACCACTGGACTGCCAGAGAATTCCCTAAGCAACCCCTTTGAACTATGAATGTATGATAGGTAAATAATGACTCCTCCAAAAATGTCCATGACCTAATTCCCAGAACCTGTGAACATGTTACAAGGCCAAGGAAAATTAAGGTTGTTGATCCAGTGACCTTGCAGAGGGGAAAACCTCCTGAACTATCAAGGCGGACTCAATGCAATTTCAAGAGTTGCTGTAAGTAAACAAGAGAGGCAGAAAAGGGGAGAGTAAGACATATGGAACATAAGAATTCAGCCTGATATTGCTGGCTTTGAAGATGGAGGAAACAGTCATGAACCAAGGATTGCAGACAGGCTCTAGAAGCTGGACTTAGAAATGAATTCTCCCCTAGAACCTCCTTAAAGAGCACAGACTCACTGTGCTTCTGGCCTTGTGAGACCTATTACAGACTTCTGACCTCATAAACTATTAGGTAATGCATTTATATGGTTCTAAGCTAGCTGCTAGGTTTCTGGTAACTTGTTTTATCAGCAATAGAAAAACTAATACATAGGGCAAAAATAAGGAACCATGACCACCCACTCCCAATAGCCATTTTCTGCACTGTATGTGGACACCATACAGTAGTCCCTTGGGCTGCAAGGAGATCAAACAGTCAATCCTAAAGGAAATCAATCTTGATTATTCATTGGAAGGGCTGATGCTGAAGCTGAAGCTCCAATACTTTGGCCACCTGATGTGAAGAGCCGACTCGTTGGAAAAGACCCTGATGCTGGGAAAGATTGAAGGCAGGAGGAGAAGGGGACGACGGAGGATGAGATGGTTGGATGCACCACTGACTCAATGGACATGAGTTTGAGCAAGCTCACGGAGATGATGAAGGACAGGGAAGCCTGGCATGCTGCAGTCCATGGGGTTGCAAAGAGTTGGACGTGACTAAGCTACTGAACAACAGCGACAAACATGACCAGCATAACAGCATCACCCAGGCTCCCTTGCCTCTGGCTTCTGGAATTTCAGGCAGTAAGTGGAGAGAGGTATCAGGATAGTGAGCCTGTTTCTTCCCCATCTCTTTCTGCTTCAATGTCATGGTCCTTGCAGTAGTTCTGCCCCCTAGACCACAGTTCCTATAGGCAGCTCTCATCCACAGTAAAATCAACCAGGCTCTGGTTACACTATTTCCTCTCTGTGCCCCTTCACCTGGTAAATTTTACCTCTTAACGATAACTGAAACCTCTGAAGTCATTTGAATGGTCAGTGATGAATCTATAGGTTATGTGAAATTCTGAACTCCTGCCCTACTTCTCTCATAACATCAGGTCTTCTTTCAAAAGAAAAATTAAGCCTTTCCTGGAAAATGCTACAAACTTACATCAATTTGGGGCAATCCCCAGCTGTCGGGTTAGCAATAGGGCACAGCAACAGTCAATATTAAATCTCTTGTTTCTGTCTTAAAAAAAAAGAAAAATTAGCTTAACACTCCCACTAGTAAAACTTCACATGCTACATAAATAAAAATAAGAGGGTTTATGCCTTTTTTATTGCCTACAGAATGCTGGGGGTGGGGGGATTTTATTTAAGAGCAACTAATGTGAATGTGAGAATTATTATCAAAGAAAACCCTACTGCTTTAAAATGCTTCTTTTAAGTAATTTTTTAGCTATTTTGAAACCTTTAAAATTTCCTTTTTACACAAAATGCAATGTTTCAGTTACTTAAACTTCACTACATAAGTGTCCACAATGGAACTAATAGACAAGGGCACTCAGTTTGCTATGTACTTTATTAAACCAATTAAAGAATTTATGGAGAGAAGAAATCAAGTTAACTACCATAGGAAAGAAAAAGGAAAACAAAGTCTTTTGTACTTGAGCCAACGCCTGCATCGTTTCACAGGTGCCCCAGTAACATGATGTCATTTTGATTGGGGCAACCTCTCTCCCACAAAGACAAATGAAAGAGCTCCTTTTAAAATAACCCTTGCACCTCACACAGATGGTCACATCTAAAATAAACCTCCAGGCTGCACCTCAGAAAGAGTTTTCTAAAGAAACATTCTTTTAGGGCTGCCAAAGGGGAAAACAGTGTTGCCGTATGTACTGACAGCATTACTGAAGAATCATGGAGAATAGTTTTTCTGCTCTGATTATAATGAAAGGTATGGTATCTTACTAGTAGTTTGTCTTCGAGAAGATGCCGTTCCTTGGAGTTTAGGACTTTTGAGCTTGTACCACCATCCTTCCATTTCACCTTATTACCACCATCCCATTCTCCTTGCTTGGCCCTTGCAATAAACATTTCTTTGCTCAAAAACAAGCAACAAAAACAAGCAAAAAACCTTTTAATTCTTTAAAATTGGTTTTTGATAATACAGATTCAGATTCCTTTTTTGATGCCCTCTGATTTAGCCTTTAGGGTCACCATCTTCTACTGTTTAGTCACTAAGTCATGTCTGACTCTTTGCAACCCCACGGACTGTAGCCCACCAGGCTCCTGTCCATGGAATTTCCCAGGCAAGAATACTGGAATGGGTAGCCATTTCCTTCTCCAGGGGATCTTCCCAACCCAGGGATCAAACCAGGGTCTCGTGCTTGGCAGACGGATTCTTTACCAGTGAGTCACCATTTAGCCTTTAGGGTCACCATCTTCCGTTACCTACCTCCAAAACTCTCCACAGGTCAGCGTCCTGTAGCCACTCCTCTAACCCTGACACTCACTACAACACTTGGGTCCACAAAGTTTTTATCACCACTTTGCCTCTTGTTTTGAGATCCTACCATAGCAGATCACTTTGGCTGGGCACCTAACCCACTTCAGAGCTCTACTACGGTCACGGCTGGGTGGGGCTTTCTCTGCTCTTCCGCTTGGAGCATTGCTTTACAGGCTACCAAGGAGACCATCTGTTTCACACTTTTAACTGCCTATTAAATGTTCTCAGCTTTCTGTTATTTCCTTTCAGAGCATCAGTTGAAGCTAACAATGGCCATCCAATTCCATTTTCCCTTATGGTTACTATTTTCCCACATTTCTCAAATACTGGAAACATCTCTTGAACTAATGCATTTTCCTCCAGTGCTATACCACTCCAATTTACCTCTAGGGAAAATTCTAACAATTGCACTGTTTTCCATCACATTCCATGGACTATTTGCGCTTCAGCTGTCATCAGATTTGGAGTTGCCAGGACCAACTGAGGGTGAATGAAATAACCTCAATATCCCATTCTTACATTTGCTCTCTTGGACCACTCTGGTACCATCTGCCACAGGTAGGTTTCCCAGAAGCCAATTCTGAGGCAGAGATTAGAACTTGGGTGGTTTATTAGGGAGTACTCTGGCATGCAATGGGCTTCCCTGGTGGCTCAGTGGTAAAGAATCCACTTGTCAATGCAGGAGACATGGGTTTGATCCCTGGCTCAGGAAGATCCCCTGGAGAAGGAAATGGCAACCCACTCCAGTATTCTTGCCTGGAGGATCCCATGGACAGAGGAGCCTGGTAGGCTACAATCCATGAGGTCAAAAAAGAGTTGGACATGACTTAGCAACTAAACAACAACCCTTGAATTCAACACTGAGAAGGGGAAGAGATGAAAGCAGGAGTGGTCAGAGACAGAAGTGAAGATTTAATGTGGTCTCAGTGGAATGCCTCGGCTGACCACGTGAGGAATTCTGAAGCTGGACTGATCCTTCTGAGTACCCCATATTGGTCTATAAGTCATTGCTTTGAGCTGCCCTAGAAACAGGGTGTAAACTTGGCTGAGGAGGACTGACAGCTGAGGGTGGCACTATATGCAGATACTCCCAGCAGCTGAGCTGATAAATCCTTTACTCCTAAAGAGAGCTGTGGATTGCAAATCATAATCCTCTTCCTTGTGATTTAAAACTTTCACCAATATGTAAGGGCTCCATAACTCTAGTAATGCTTTTCCTTTAAGTCTGGATGTGAATAAAAGCATGTAAGCCATCAAAGACTTGTTTAGTAGATTTTACACCATTTTGTTATTGAGTCACTTTCTGAAACAGAATTTTTGTAATGTTTAAATATGAGTGATTTTTATATCAGTTGGAAAAAAAAAAAAAAGAAACAGTTTTAAAGAATACAGGATATAGGGCTTCCCTGTGGTGCTAGTGGTAAAGAACCTGCCTGCCAATGCAGGAGACGTAAGAGACAAGGATTTTATTCCTAGGTCAGGCAAATCCCCTGGAGGAGGACATGGCAACCTGCTCCAGTATTCTTGCCTGGAGAAACCCCATGGACAGAGGAGCCTGGAGAGCTATAGTCCATGGGGTCGCAAAGAATCAGACATGACTGAAACAACTGAGCATAAAGAAGACAGGATATAGGAATGAAGAGGTGGGGGAAAACTGTATTTCACATCCTTTTAAAGAATATTATTGTTAAAGAAAAATAATAAAGATGAGAGACCAAAGTCAGGCTCTGAGAGGAAGTTCTGCTGAACAGGGAGTCAGAGGCACCTCGGTCAAAACTGGGTCCCTGAAAGGAGGACAGGAAGTGGTAGACAGGACTTTCAAAGCCAGACCATCATTTCTCTCCCACATTAAAAAAGCAAGGCCTGTGAGAGCTGCTGATTGGCTGGAGTCACCTGAGCTTGCAGCTTGGACGGCTCTGAGCTGGCTGCAGGAGGCAAGTGGGAGTATGTCTCAGATTAAGGATTCCAGCTGTCTCACGCTTATTATCTGAATGACTTAAGTTGCTCAACATCATAAATATGAGTATAATCATCATTACCTCTCCAGGGCGAGCAGAGGAATAAATGAACGGTATATGTAAAGCAAATGCCAAATATTTACTAAAATTTTTTTTCTATTCTTTAATTTCCCTGGCTTTGGATAATTTGTTTTCTGACCCTGTATTTCTTTCTAATTCATGTCTTTCCACTTTTCTGCATCAACACTCTTTGCCATATTACGTAGCCCACATACAACCAGTGTGTGCATGTTCTCAGTCATGTTTAACTCTTTGCAACCCTGTGGACTGTAGCCTTCTGGGCTCCTCTGTCTATGGCATTCTCCAGACAAGAATACTGGAGCAGGTTGCCATTTCCTCCTCCAGGGGAGCTTCCCGGACCAGGAATCGAACCCACATCTCTACATCTCCTGTATCGCAGGCAGACTCTTTACCACTGAGCCACTTGGGAAGCCCCACATATAACCCTTACACATGTCTTTAGTTTTCCCAACCCCATGCTCTGGTTTGTGACTTTTAAAAAAGTAGTGCCTGTTTATGTGCTGGTACTGTGTTACACTGATATATTAGCCCATTTAATCCTAATAAATAATGTATTATTACAGATTAGGGAATTGATGTTTCAAATGTTGAGAAACTTCAGAGGCATTACCATCCATCACCATGAAAATGGTACTTTTATTTTTCCCATTTACAGACAAAAAAAATCTTAAAGAGTTTCAAAAAGTGATGAGTGGTGGTTTCAAGCAACTTAGGTCAGCTTGCTTCAACAATGACAGAAAAAGACTGAAACACTGCCGTTTGCAGCAACATGGATGGACCTAGGAATATTCTACTTAGTGAAATAAGTCAGAGGAAGACAAATACTATATCATATCACTTATATGTGGAATCTAAAAAAATAACAAAAGTTAATGTACATACAAAACAGAAATAGACTCACAGACATAGAAAATATTCCCGGAGGGGGCAAAGAAAAGTAGAAGCTATGCTAATAGTTTATAAATAAAACAGACAATTTTGAAGGCAAAAAACCCGAGAGCCTTATAATGAAGAAAAAAAAGTGAGAGTCTTATCCTGAATACCAAGACAGTATAAAGCTACAGTAATTTGGATGATGTGGTATTGGCATAGAAATAGAAATGAGCCAATGGAACAGAATACAGAGCCCAGGGAATGGACCCTTTTATCCAGAGGAATGGATGATATGGTTGATATATATCTGAATCATTAGGAAAAGAGACATATCCTACAATAAGTCCTGTCGGGGGGGAAATAAAATTAGACTCCTACTTCATTCTACAAGAAAAATACAAAAATAAATTTCAAGTGATAAAAGATCTAAATGTGAAAAAGTGAAAATGTGTGGAAGAAAACAATATCTTTTTGACCTGAGAGTAGAAAATGGCATTTTCTTAATACCAAATAGCACAAATAATCTGGGGGGAAAATAAGTGATAAATACATTCACATTTGTACCCAAGCCTGAAAAATTAACCACTTAAAATAAAATATCAAGTACAATTTTTCACCTATCAGAAAATCTTTCAAGCAATATTCTGACATGGTTTGTGGAAGTTTTCATAGATCACTTAATTGAAACTTTATAAAATTTTCATATTCAATTCTTTTAAATCCATCATACTTTGTGATAAGTGTAGTAGCAGCCCACTGATATTTCCTTTCAAATGAAGGAAGCTATCGAGTAAGACAAATAGTATGATGATTTTTTGATGACTTATGACCTGGATACTTTTCTCTTTTTTTCTGTGAAGAGAATATGTGAAAAGGGATTTATCTCCAAAAGAGATCGTCTCTTCATGAAAATTTGAACTCACCAAAGTAGCTGGCAGCCAAAGAATCAGGCTAGAAAACCTAAGGATAGAGAACTGTGGTCTTCCTGAGTTCTTCTAGAACTTGTAATGTGAAAGCGTTAGTCGCTCATTCATGTCTGATTCTTTGTGACCCCATGGACTGTGGCCTACCAGTCTACTCTGTCCAAGGAATTCTCCTGGCAAGAATACTGTAGTAGGTTGCCGTGCCCTCCTCCAAAGGATCTTCCCAACCCAGGGATCAGACCAGCATCTCTTCTGCCTCTAGCACAGGCAGGTGGATTCTTTACCACTGAGCCATCTGGGAAGCCCCGTGGAATGAAATTTACCAAATTTTGAAATTACCAAAAAAAAAAAAAAGTGTTTTCTTTTTCAGCTATAAATAACCTAAAGAAAGAAAATGGCATTCAGTAAAAAAATTCAAAATAGCAATAAATAGTAGAAATATGTGGGAATAAATTTAACAAGAAAAGCACAAATCCTATATGAAGAAAATGACTAAACTTTATGAACTTATGGAATAATACACCATGTTCACAGATGAGAAGAAAACATATGAAAAAGATTAAATTTCCCCAAATTAATAAATAATCTTAATGTCATTCTAATTGGACTTTCAATGGAAATTGTTTATCCCTTTATGTTGGGAGATGACTGGGGTGACAGTGGACATTTTCATAAAATGATCTTAAAGTTTACAGAAAGGTAAGACATCTGATGAAAGCTAATAAATTTAAATTGTCTATAAAAACAAGAGTATGGATTCGTACTAACGAATTGTGACTCAGATGGTAAAGAATCTGCCTGCAATGCAGGAGACCCAGGTTTGATCCCTGGGTCAGGAAGATCCCTTGGAAATGGGAATGGAAACCCACTCCAGTATTCTTGCTTACAGAATTCCATGGACAGAGAACCTGGTGGGCTACTGTCCATGGGGTCGCAAAGAGTTGGACACAACTGAGTGACTAACATCCATTCAATCAGTTTTAAAAGCTCACGATTTTTTAAAATGTCACTGCAGATGGTGACTGCAGCCATGAAATTAAAAGATGCTTACTCCTTGGAAGGAAAGTTATGACCAACCTAGATAGCATATTCAAAAGCAGAGACATTACTTTACCAACAAAGGTCTGTCTAGTCAAGGCTATGGTTTTTCCTGTGGTCATGTATGGATGTGAGAGTGGGACTGTGAAGAAGGCTGAGTGCCGAAGAATTGATGCTTTTGAACTGTGGTGTTGGAGAAGACTCTTGAGAGTCCCTTGGACTGCAAGGAGATCCAACCAGTCCATTCTGAAGGAGATCAGCCCTGGGATTTCTTTGGAAGGAATGATGCTAAAGCTGAAACTCTAGTACTTTGGCCACCTCATGCGAAGAGCTGACTCATTGGAAAAGACTCTGATGCTGGGAGGGATTGGGTGCAGGAGGAAAAGGGGACAACAGAGGATGAGATGGCTGGATGGCATCACTGACTCAATGGACGTGAGTCTGAGTGAACTCTGGGAGTTGGTGATGGACAGGGAGGCCTGGCGTGCTGTGATTCATGGGGTCGCAAAGAGTCGGACATGACTGAGTGACTGAACTGAACTGATATAGAGAAATAGCTTCTAAATCCTGGTTTCCACTCCTTCCCTCTACTCTCTCTATACCTGCTTCTCTCTGACTTCTCCAGTTTTAAAGATACCACCATGAACCCAAACATAATCCAGATGGAACCCAAATCTACCATTTTACAATTTTCAGTACTGCCACCCTGGACTAAACCATTCTCATCTCTAATCTTGGACTCTTGAAAAAACCTTCCACATGTCTTGCAGCTTTCACTTGGATCTCCTTAAAGCATAGTACTTCAAAAATATCTTGTGGTTTCCTGAAGTGCTCAAATCAAAATCTGACCTCCCCACTTCTCCAAAGTTCTACAGAGTTGGTTCCAGCCACATCAATAAACTCTTTTATACCACTCTCTCTTGTTATCCTCTATGCTCCAGCAACAGTGGCCTTCTTCCGGTATTTTAAACAAACCAAACTCGTTTCAGCCATAGAAACTTCTCATCTGTGGGTCTCTGGGTCTACCAAGCTTTTGCCCTGATCAGTGCATGGCTGATGCTATAAGCAATTCCTCCTCAATATATATCCCTTGACCACTTTTCAAAGCATCCTGTTTTAAATATCTGCAAGGGTCTTTCTTTTGTGTATTTATTTGTTTGGTCTATATTTATTCCCACATGAGAATGTAAGCTCCAAGAATAATCAACGTGTCTACCTGATCTCTTCAGCACCAGACACAGTGCATGATAAACAGCAGGCACTTATTTGTTAAATTATTTGTTAAATCAAAGAACAAATGCTTGACCAAAGTTTTATTTCTGAGTGTTTTCCTAAGAAAATGCTGAACCTCCAGAAACAGGTTTGCTTTGAAAGATCTTTGAAGGAATGTGCCTTATGTGTCACACACATAGGCCTTTATTATTTCAAAAGGAGATATTTCTATAGCCTAATTTCAGGAATATTTTTAAAATCCAAATGAAAACACAAATGCCTTGCCTTATGTATATCTGAAGTCACCATCATCAAATACGGATTGACTGCCTTCATCTCTCAAATGTCAAGAGACTGATTAGTAGCATCTAACATCTTGACTACAGAGACCATGCTCAGTGTGCTATAATGATTCATATAAATTAGCTGCCACATATTGTAAGGGAGACATTAATTTCCCACCACCTATTTCTAAGATAAAGCGCTAAGTCCTAAATTCACCCTCAATGAGGTTATCAGTCACCCACAAAGCTTGATGTCAATGAAAAGGCCTCATTTGATATTGACATATATCTTGGCTTGGGGCAAATAGGAGAGAAGCATCATGATGAACTAGATGAATAATGGATCACATTCTGAGTAGTTACTCTGGAATGCTTACCGCCCCCAACTGGGTCACTTGGTAATAATATTCACTGTCTTCTTCCTGACTGGTAGGATTTCTGATTTAAACATAATTTCTCCATCCCTAAAGATTTCCCTGAATTTCCCTGAGGCTGCCTGGCCTTAGTTCTCCATTAAGATTATCCCTCATCTTTAAAATAGAAAACCAACAAGGACCTATGGTATAGCACATGGAACTATGCTCAGTGTTATGTGGCAGCTTGAATGGGAGGGGAATTTGGGGGAAAATGGATACCTGTATATATATATGGCTGAGTCCCTTTGGTGTTCACCTGAAATTATCACAACATTGTTAATCAGCTATACCCTTATAACAAAATAAACTTTTTTAAAAAAAGTATCCTTCAGGCTTATCTTTTTAACACAACATGCAAGTCTAATTGTTACCTATGAACTAAATGACAATTGTTTGACAAAGACATGGCAACTATAGGTAAAACATGAGGGAATGTTGGCCCAGTTTATGGCCCAAATTGTGTCTTCCCTCAAAATCTGTATGTTGAAGTACTAATATGATTATATTTGGAGGTAGACACTTTAAATAGGTAACTAAGGTTAAATGACATCATAGAGGTGGGCCTAATCCAATAGGATTGGTGTCCTTAAAAGAAGAGACAGAGAGAGACACCCAAGGATGTGCATGCACAGAGCAAGTGTCTGATAGCCAGGAAGAGAGAATTTGCCAGAAACCAATGATGACAGTACCTTGCTCTTTGATTTCCAGTCTCCAGATTGTGACAAAACAAATTCTCTGTTGCTTAAGCCACCCAGTCTGTGATACTTTTCTTTTGACAGCTCTAAAAGACCAGTACAGTCCTCCTGATGAACTCTGGTTCAGGGACTCCAACATTTATCCCATCACCTTCCCATATTTCTCCTCTGCTGGTCCCTTATCATGCCTTACACCCAAGGCACACTGACTTTGTCAGGATTGCCATTACTGGGGTGTATGACAGCTGCAGGCAGGAAGGCACAAGTAGCTTAAATGGAGACCCCTTATAATGCAGTCCTGGAAATGAAACCTAAAAGACAGAATATATATATATTCAGTCACTGCATGAAGCTTTATTTTTCCAGGAACATGTGCTTTAGAACAAAGCTGCAGTTTCTACATATATAATCTCAAATGAAAGGTAGAGAATAGCTTTCTAATGCCTTCCTAGACTAAAAACAAAATCTGCTCTAATTAGTTGCCAATAATATGCCATAAAAGATTCAGATGCTTGGGGTCCAGGCCTAAGCACCAGCCTTCCTGGGATAAGGGTTTTCCAATGGGTCAGAGAGACCCGCAATATCAGTGCTCTGCTGCTAAGTCACTTCAGTCATGTCCGACTCTGTGCGACCCTATAGACGGCAGCCCACCAGGCTCCCCCGTCCCTGGGATTCTCCAGGCAAGAACACTGGAGTGGGTTGCCATTTCCCTCTCCAGTGCATGAAAGTGAAAAATGAAAGTGAAATTGCTCAGTCGTGTCTGACTCTTAGCGACCCCATTGACTGCAGCCTTCCAGGCTCCTCTGTCCATGGGATTTTCCAGGCAAGAGGACTGGAGTGGGGTGCCATTGCCTTCTCCTATCAGTGCTCATATCCTATTTAACTGATGAGAAACTCTTACATGCTTAAACAGGAAGCAGAGTACCTCAGTGCACCTCAAACATTAACTTATGTCCAGAAAGAGAGGCTGAAAGGCATCAGTAAAGCTATTAAAAACTAGTTCTTCTGTTCATGAATTTTGATATCAAAAAGGATAATCTCCAGAATTCTTATTGGAAATGAATAGAGAAAATAATATATACAAGTCAGTTTTTGACTGAAAACTCTCTCAAAAAGGCACACTCACTCATATTTTGGGTTCTTCTACCTGGTTGATTCATAATCTCCCGATTATTCTATACTTTTATTTGACAGCTCAGAGGAAGCCAGTTTCATAGAAAGATTAAAAGTTTAGTCATCCAGTTTTTAAAAAGAAAGACCAGCAGCTCAGGCTCTCTAAGTGACAATCATTTGCTCCAAACTTCTATTACTCTATGGAATAAAAAACTACCCTCTAGATGCTCAGCCATTTGTATCTGGGTGCTCTCCAACTTGTAAAAACTTTGCAAATTAGTAATCATAATTAAAGTTTATTGAAGACTTACTTTCCAGTTAAGGTTATAAATTATTAAGCAATAGTGCACGACCATTTGTGTTTTATAAGCCCATTAGTAGCAGCTTTATGTGCCTCATGAGGTACAATGATGAAGGTCAAGTGACCCTAGGGATCTTCAAAACACATTAATAACCTGGCCTGATAAATGACCTCGAGGTCTTCCTGGAGACCTAGCAGCTGGAACATTTTTAAACAAAGAAATATTAATGGATTTTAAGTTGTTCCCCTTTGACTATACATTATCATGAAATAAGAAATTGTTCAAAAAATGGAAAACAATATAATGTGTTAAAAAGAAAAATATTTACATGGAAGATTAGCAGCTTATACCCTGCATTATTTCTGTCCTTCTCACTAGTTGTATGATCTGTGTCAAGTAACTTTACTTCACTGGGTTTTAGCCACCTCAACTGTGCAATCAGAGGGCCAGAGCAAGTGAGATAAGGCTTCACAACTTAGAAATCTTCCATTTGCTTATCATAACTTGACTGTGAACTTCCAGACAGAGGAACCAGAGATCAAATTGCCAGCATCCACTGGATCATCGAAAAAGCAAGAGAGTTCCAGAAAAACATCTATTTCTGCTTTATTGACTATGCCAAAGCCTTGACTGTGTGGATCACAATAAACTGTGGAAAACTCTGAAAGAGATGGGAATACCAGAACACCTGACCTGCCTCTTGAGAAACCTATATGCAGGTCAGGAAGCAACAGCTAGAACTGGACATGGAACAACAGACTGGTTCCAAATAGGAAAAGGAGTATGTCAAGGCTGTATATTGTCACCCTGTTTATTTAACTTCTATGAAGAGTACATCATGAAAAATGCTGGGCTGAAAGAAGCACAGCTGGAATCAAGATTGCCGGGAGAAATATCAATAACCTCAGATATGCAGATGACACCACCCTTATGGCAGAAAGTGAAAAAGAACTAAAGAGCCTCTGGATGAAAGTGAAAGAGGAGAGTGAAAAAGTTGGCTCAAAGCTCAACATTCAGAAAACTAAGATCATGGCATCCAGTCCCATCACTTCATGGCAAATAGATGGGGAAACAGTGGAAACAGGGGCTGACTTTATTTTTGGGGGCTCCAAAATCACTGCAGATGGTGATTGCAGCCATGAAATTAAAAGATGCTTACTCCTTGGAAGGAAAGTTATGACCAACCTAGACAGCATTCTTTGGAAGGAATGATGCTAAAGCTGAAACTCCAGTACTTTGGCCACTTCATGCGAAGAGTTGACTCATTGGAAAAGACTCTGATGCTGGGAGGGATTGGGGGCAGGAGGAGAAGGGGACGACAGAGGATGAGATGGCTGGATGGCATCACTGACTCAATGGACATGAGTCTGAGTGAACTCCGGGAGTTGGTGATGGACAGGGAGGCCTGGCGTGCTGCGATTCATGGGGTCGCAAAGAGTTGGACATGACTGAGCAACTGATCTGATCTGATCTGAGACAGCATATGAAAAGCAGAGAAATTACTTTGTCAACAAAGAAATTACATAGTCAAGGCTATGGTTTTTCCAGTGGTCATGTATGGATGTGAGAGTTGGACTATAAAGAAAGCTGAGCGCTGAAGAATTGATGCTTTTGAACTGTGGTGTTGGAGAAGACTCTTGAGAGTCCCTTGGACTGCAAGGAGATCTAACCAGTCCATCCTAAAGGAGATCAGTCCTGGGTGTTCATTGGAAGGACTGATGTTGAAGCTGAAACTCCAATACTTTGGCCACCTGATGAGAAGAGCTGACTCATTTGAAAAGACTCTGACACTGGGAAAGATTGAGGGCAGGAGGAGAAGGGGATGACAGAGGATGAGTGGTTGGATGGCATCATCGACTTGATGGACATGGGTTTGGGTGGACTCTGGGAGTTGGTGATGGACAGGGAGGCCTGGAGTTTTTGGTTCATTGGGTCGCAAAGAGTCGGACATGACTGAGTGACTGAATTGAACTGAACTAAACTGAATTTGACTTTTTCCCTTTGCTAAAATGCTCCAGGTGAGGTCTTTGTAGTTGTTTTCGTCTCTGCTCTTTTTAGGAAAACTATGAATGACAGGATATACTGTAAACAATCAGGAGTAGGAAATGGCAGTCCACTCCAGTATTCTTGCCTGGAGAATCTCATGGACAGAGGGGTCAACAAGTAATCAGAAACCATTTGATCACTTTATATGTGCTCAGAGCTGTGAACAATACAAAGAAGGATGTGAAAAGCAAGGTCACTGTTTCAGTATCATCAAAGTGCCTGCAATCTAATGTCAGAGATATGTGACATGACATATGAAACCCAAGTAGAGGACAGTGTCCAGCACAACATCCAGCAGTGAAAGTGTACAACCAATGTCTGTCAGGCTATCATGAACTCCACATTTTTTAGGAGGAACAGTTCACTGTGGCCTGTTAGGCACCAACCATGATGAGAATACTTTCCTCAGTTTGGGGTACCTGTCTCAAGGTTGTCATTTAAGCAAGCAGGAGGACATCTGAAGGAAGAAGGTAGGGGTGGTGAAGATTCTGGAAATCGTGATCTACAAAGATTAGATAAAGATAATCTTTAAGGGTGCTGAATCACTATGTTTTATACTTGAAACTAATATTGTAAATCAAGTACACTTCAGAAAAAAAAAAATAAAATAGAAACAGATTTCAGTACTAAAGAAGAGCAGAAGAAAGATTAGTGAAAGAAACTGGAGTTGTTGAACCTACAAAAGGGTCTTGGAAATAGAACACTGATAACCGTACTCAAATATTTGAAGGGTTGAATGATATGCTAAAACAGAAAATTAAGGCAGTATCAGATAAGAGAGGCAGAACAGTATAATTCCAAGTTATTAATACTGGTTCCTCACAATAGCCCAGTGAAATACAGTTGATCTTTGAACAAGGCAGGGGTTAATCCACGCATAACTTATAGTCGGTCTTCTATATTTAGGGTTTCTACAAATCTGTGGATTCAACCAATCCATGTATAAGCTGTATTACAGTATTTAGTATTCCAAAATACCACATGTAAGTGGATCTGTTTAAGGCTCATCTGTATATCATTTGCCAGAAGAGAAACATTTTGCTATACCTACTGGAAATTACATCACCATGTTAAACGCGTTGTTCAAATTGTGAAACATAGATCACACATCTATTTGTTCTGTGGTAGTGGGCAAATCAGAGAAGGAAATGGCACCCCATTCCAATACTCTTGCCTGGAAAATCCCATGGACAGAGGAGCCTGGTAGGCTGCAGTCCATGGGGTCACTGAGGGTCGGACACGACTGAGCGACTTCACTTTCACGCACTGGAGAAGGAAATGGCAACCCACTCCAATGTTCTTGCCTGGAGAATCCCAGGGACGGGGGAGCCTGGTGGGCTGCTGTCTATGGAGTCGCACAGAGTCGGACACGACTGAAGTGACTTAGCAGCAGCAGTAGCCATGGGTAAATAACATCACAAACATAACAATTTAAAACAACAGAAATCTATCTAGAGATTATTATAATGAGTGAAGTTAAGTCAGACAAAGAAAGACAAATATATGATATCACTTATATGAAGAATCTAAAAAAAAAAAGGTATAAATGAGCCTATTTACAAAGTAGAAATAGAGTCACACATGTGGAAAATTTACAGCTTGTTTTCACCAAGGGGGAATGGTGGGTGGGATAAATTGGGGGATTGGGATTGACAAAAACACACTACTATATATAAAATGGATAACTAATAAGTATTTACTATATAACACAGTCAATTCCTCTCAATACTCTGTAATGACCTATATGGGAATAAAATCTAAAAAATAATGGATCTGTGTGTAGCTGACTCACTTTGCTATACAGCAGTAATGTTGTAAATCAACTATATTCCAATAAAAATTAATTTAAAATAAAAATATATAATAAACAAAATTCTAGGTGCACCACTGCATAAATCACATTTTACACATCACCCTGACTACACACACTTATGCAATTTTAGTTACCCTAAGGCTCTGGAAGAAAAGTTGCAGATAAACAACCATTACAGGAGGGTTAAAGAAGAAAGTAGAACTGTTATCAATTAAGGTTATGCATCTTTTTAGAGGTCTTCTCTCCAAGTCCCAAACTTAACATTTTTATCACTGTGAACACTTTTGCTCTAGATGATTATCAGGGAAGAGAGGAAGTCAAGAGAATGAAGTCAGAGAAGTCTTAGTTTTCTGCAACTTTGTGGGTATAAAAGGACTTAGAACTAAGACAGCAAAAAATTTATTCCACTTAAATCAAATGGAACAAGACTGCAAAAGGCAGAGAAGTAACAGTAAACATCAAGCTGTGCCTCACCCAGTGGAGGCTAGTCAACAAAGCTGATGTGGTCAGCTGTTCTAGGGTAGTTGTGATGGTGCTGAGAGGTGAGATGAAGCCATATTAGGAAAAAGACAGAAGCAGACAAGTACAGCAAAAGTGGAGTTCAGGGAAGAGTAAAGATAAATATAAAAGACCAAGGTCTCTATTAGTAAAAAGGCCAAGGATGTGAACAGTGAATTCACACAAGGGAATACAAATAAGAATCGAACATATGGGAAACACATTCAGTCTTACAACATGCCATTAAATATAATAGAACAGTTAAATTGACCAAAATTTTACAAAAGAAGAAACCTAATCCATGCAAATTTCAGGAGAAATAACAGTATTTATACATGGTTTATAGCACTGAAAATTTGTATGAGCCTTTTGGAGGGAGATTTAGTAATACACACACACTATATGTGTGTGTGTGTGTGTGTGTGGACACACATCTATATACATATGTGGGCTTCCCTGGTAGCTTAAATGGTACAGAATCTACCTGCAATACAGGAGACCTGGGTTCAATTCTTGGGTCCAGAAGATCTCCTGGAAAAGAGAATGGCTACCCACTCCAGTATTCTTGCCTGGAGAATTCCATGGACAGAGGAGCCTGGCAGGCTACAGTCCATGGGGTCGCAAAGAGTCAGACACGACTGAATGACTCACATATATACATACACACATATACATAAATTTATTATAACCTTTGGCCCATTAATTCTATGACTTGGAATTTCTCCAGAAGAAATAATTGAAAAGGAAAAAAGTCATTTGTACAACAGGATTTTAACCATTAGCAAAAAGCTGGAAATAGTCCAACCATTCTTCTGTCATTAGACATTTAAATATGGCACAGAACCAATGCAATTTTATGTGATCATTATAAAGAAAATAGGAAAACTATGGAATAACATGCAACTGTTCATGAAACATTAAGTAAAAACGTAGGACACAGACTTGTACACACACATTGTGGAGCTTTAGTCACAGTCGTGTCCAACTCTTGTGACCCCATGGGTTGCAGCCCACTACGTTCCTCTGTCCATGGAATTTTCCAGGCAAGAATACTGGAGTGGGTTGCCATTTTCCTCTCCAGGGGATCTTCCTGACCCAGGGATTGAACCTGGGTCTCCTGCACTGCAGGTAGATTCTTTACTGACTGAGCTATCAGGGAAGCCCAACACACACACTATGGCCATGTAAAAATATCCCATGTGTGGATAGATTGGAACACGAATACTGAGAAAGGAAAAGTGAAAGTGACGTCGCTCAGTCGTGTCCGACTCTTTGTGACCCCATGGACTGTAGCCTACCAGGCTCCTCCGTCCATGGGATTTTCACAATCCTATTAGGATGTTGGTTAAAAGTATACTTTCTTTTCCTTGTTTTTTTTTTTTAATATTGTTTTTAACATTTTAAATTAAGTTTTAATAAATCCATTTTTGTTAAGGAACTCTGGGGGATAATAACGTTTTTTACATAGGGAATATATATGATGAAATCAGGATTGACTGAAGGATTAAGAGCCTAAGTCATACAGTCCAAGTAAGAGACTGTGATATACACACTCTAGATTGACAAGCGGTTTGATCAGAGTACAGAATGAAAATAGAAAGTAAAACTTAGTTGTGCAGAAGCTTTTAAGTTTAATTAGATCCCATTTGTTTATTTTTGCTTTTATTTCCAATATTCTGGTATCCCAATGTTCATCGCAGCACTGTTTATAATAGCCAGGACATGGAAGCAACCTAGATGCCCATCAGCAGATGAATGGATAAGAAAGCTGTGGTACATATATACAATGGAGTATTACTCAGCCATTAAAAAGAATACATTCAAATCAGTTCTAATGAGGTGGATGAAACTGGAGCCTATTATACAGAGTGAAGTAAGCCAGAAAGAAAAACACCAATACAGTATACTAATGCATATATATGGAATTTAGAAAGATGGTAACAATAACCCTGTATACAAGACAGCAAAAGAGACACTGATGTATAGAACAGTCTTATGGACTCTGTGGGAGAGGGAGAGGGTGGGAAGATTTGGGAGAATGGCATTGAAACATGTATAATATCATGTATGAAACGAGTCGCCAGTCCAGGTTCAATGCATGATACTGGATGCTTGGGGCTGGTGCACTGGGATGACCCAGAGGGATGGTATGGGGAGGGAGGAGGGAGGAGGGTTCAGGATGGGGAACTTATGTATGTGTGGCAGATTCATTTCGATATTTGGCAAAACCAATACAATATTGTAAAGTTTAAAAATAAAATTAAATTAAAAAAAAAAAGAAAGTAAAACTTGATCATGTCATTTTTTTAAAAAGCAACAACAGAGTTGTTTGTTTGGCAGAAAATTGAGTGAACCTATAAGTGAGAAATTAATATCAAAGATACTTTAAAAATCCCATGGATTTGGAAATTAAATGTCCACTTTTCATTAATGGGTGTATCTAACAAGTCATAACAAGGAAATAGAAAATATTTGTAATAGAATAAAAATGAAAAGTGAATTTACCGGAATTTGTTCCATGCAGTTGAAGCTGCTCAGTGTAGTTAAATACAACAAGGGGCCTTGAATAAGGTATGAAAACAAATAATGGAAACTAGCATAAAATTTTGTGAAATTTTCTGAACAAAGTCTGTAGTTTAGTTAATAATACTGTATCACATATTAATTTCTTATTTTTTTTAACAGCATAATATTTCTTTATATTCTCAGAATGGTGAACCTATCTTTTCTAGTCTTGATGCATAATAACTAGACTAGATGCTACAAGTTTAATCATTTATTCAACAAACATTTATCAGTCACCTACTATGTGTCAAACTCATAGTTCTAGGAACTGAGGCTTAAAAACAGGTTCACGATCTCATGGAGATTACAATCCATTCCACTGGAGGAAGAAAAACAAATAGACTTATGACAGAAAAAGAAAGACAGACAAAAATATTATGTGGTATTAACTGCTATGAAAAGGATTAAAATACACTAATTTGTCAAGGTAAGTTATTTTACAGTGGGTGATGAGGGGAAGACTTTAGAGGATGCATCAAATATTTGATATTTGACGATATCTGAATGGCAAGAAGGGGCTAGCTATGCACTATCTGAGGAGGAAGGAGTGGAAGCCCAGGGATATTCCCTGGTAGACAGAAAATCAAGTACACAGGTCTAGATTTAAGACTAGTATTTTTGAGGAGTCAAAAAAAAAAAAAAAAAGGACAACAGTAGCTGGACACAATGGCCCAGGAGGAAAGGTGTGCGTGTTGAGGTAAGATATAAATCATGTAACATTAGGGAATTTGAATAATAAGAAAAGTACAATGGGAGGCAGAAGAGATCCATAATTTGACATACAATTTTTTAAAAAGATGACTAGTACCCCATGAAGAATAGACTTCAGGAGATAAGAATGAAAGCAGAGAATTATATCTGGAAGCTACAGCAGTGACCTAAGGGAGAAAAAAAAATGGTAGCCTGAACAAGGCAATAGAACCCCACTCCAGTACTCTTGCCTGGAAAATCCCATGGATGGAGGAGCCTGGTGGGCTCCAGTCCATGGGGTCGCTAAGAGTTGGGCACGACTGAGTGACTTCACTTTCACTTTCCACTTTCATGCACTGGAGAAGGAAATGGCAACCCACTCCAGTATTCTTGCCTGGAGAATCCTAGGGACGGGGGAGCCTGGTGGGCTGCCGTCTATGGGGTCGCACAGAGTCGGACACGACTGGAGCGACACAGCAGCAGCAGCAGCAGAACAAGGATGAGGATGGTAGAAAGACATAAATTAATCGGTCAGAATCTGTACTGGAGATACAGTCTATAGAACTTCTGATACATTGGCGAGCAGGGTCACTGGAAGGAGATGCATCCTGAAGACAAAGAGAAGAGGAAAAAGAAGACTCAGGGTGACTCTAATTGGATGGAAAGCTGCCTTAAAGGAAATACTGCCAGAATTGATGCTGTGAGCAAGCATTGGTAGCAACAAGTAAAGGACAGACCAGATTGGGGACAAATTATTGCTCAGTGTATCTGCCCAAGTGAGTCATTCCAGAGTGCCTTCTCACTGAGAAAAGGAAGAGCACAACGTTCTACCAGAAAGACTGTTGGGTCATGAGTTAATTACAGAGACCTTGAATTGTAACAAGCCTACAGCTTCTGGGGAAAGATATGGCCTGGTTTACATAATGGTTAAAGCAACAAGGTCTAGGAATCCATCAACCTTTTACGCGTGACCTCATTGATCCCCACAAAAATCAATCAAGCTTCTGATATCCATATTGACAAGCCATGAAAAAATAAGTCTTCTTGTGTTTGTTTTTGTTTTAGTCCCAAGAGAAATGCTCAGACCAAAGGGAAAATATTTAAAGACCACCATCACACTGGTTTTCTCTTATTTCCATTTTTAGAAGGACATTGAGATTTCACAGTGGCCTGAAATTCTCAGTAAATTTCATTGTTTAGAGCTATTCCATGCTTCATTTGGGAATCTTAGTTCCCTGCACCATAAACTTTTAATTGTTTATGGAGAACAAATAACACTTGGATAAAATATCTAGACTAAAATAATCTATCCCTCCTACCAAGTAAAAGGCACTCCACATAACATTTGGAAAGTAATATTTGCCAACTTCTTGACTTCAACCCTAAAACTTGCTTTTGAAAAAAAAGTCCTAAAATATCAGGAGTAAAAAGACTCTTTTAGCAAAGTTGTCCTATAAATTAATTTTATATTTAGACACAATTTGATAATCAAGACAACCCACAGAAGTACTTTTAAGATATGTTTTCAACTTTTGAGATTTTAGCCAGGCAGATGGATGGATCAAGAGACTGAAAAAAGAGCTTTTACCACATAGGTCATTGGTTCAAACCCAACCCAACTCAGTGGGAAAGCAGTTACCCATCTGCTGATCTTTATGAAATGTACTGGTGGGCTAAATTAAATTTCTAACAAGGAAAATAAACAGCTACAATTGCTGGGAGCCTAGATGTGGGGCCAGGGATTCATTTAGTTGTTTCATGTCAGGACTGATACACATCAGAAATACTACATTGCAGGACTGACTGAGCTGCATATTGTTGATAAAAATACATATTGTTGATGAAAAAATCAAGGAAATTCACACACATCTACTTTCGTATATGTGTACATCTACAGCTGTGTGTATATATACATACAAATAAATGTATACACATATATGTATGTGTAAATATATACACTTTTCTTTTGATATATCATAGATCTTAATATTTGTGAGCAAAGATTCACAACATAGTTCTGTGGACCCTTACCATTCATAATATATCCCTAGACATTCAAGAATCCCATATTCACAAATGCACCTCTTGCCTATAATTTCTTCCTTAAAAGCACTATGATATAAATGAAAAAATTGAAGTGACTCTGTTAGGCCCTTCATAGAAATGTTTATATGTGCGCCTAGCTTTTCCCACATTCCATTTCCATTAAGAGATGTATGTTTCTTGCCCATATCCTCACACCACAAGTTAACTGCCTTTCCACTTTCACTTAATTTTAATCCCGTCTTTGTTGAACAATTTTTCTGCTGGCTGGAACACTGGCTGGAGTTGTTTTATGAAATGCTTTTGTCTTGTTAGCCTAGCAAAATTAATAAACCTCACAGACCTTCAGGGCCATAGTACATAGCCAAGCCCCAAAAGTTCAATCAGTAAGCATTCCTTGCAATGTACCATTTTGCTAAATTGGTAACAACTCAGGCGCATTATGTTGGGAGGAGTCACTTAGTGAGTGAGTGAGACCAGCTGATTACTCAATCTTTTCCCCTTAGTGCAGCTTTTTATTTCCATTATTTGTCTTTAGTAGTATAAACTTAAATTTTGCCACATGTTATGGGACAAAAATATTTATATTATTGAAGACCTACAGGTTTTGGAAGTCTTAGGAGTCTAACAAACTTGAAGGATCTATGGATTCAAGTACATCCTTCTCTCCTAAAAACTAGCTGAAAGTTGGCTAGCAAAGAGAGAGTCAGACCAATACCTAAATGGACACTTAGAAGAATAAAGATGCTGTTACCTTGAAGAGAGAAATTTGTAGGAGGAAATGAGAATTTCAGGTTTAGACATCTTAATTTCAAGGTCTGCTGTGACAGCTAGATAAAAGATATGAAATAGGAAGATGAATCTTTAGAAAAAGACTAAAAAACAAACTGTAAACTTGGACGTCTTCATTATAAAGGCTGAAGCTGAGGTGACAGGTATGGCAAAGGCTTTTCTGAAGTCAGTCAGCCAGTACATATGAACCCAGCTCTTCATGTGTGTTGAGGGTCAGACTTCACAAGCTCAGTCACAGTTCAAGATGTTAATTTTGTGTTCACTGTTTTTCTTTGTATTAAACATTTTTTTCCTAAGGACACTTCATTTTCACACATGAAAGGGACTACTCAATTTAGTTAAAAAAAAAAAAAGACAAACAAGCCTTCAGTTGACCATTTTAGTCATATGAAAACTAAGAGTAGAAGAATGTCTCTGTGAAAGTGTCACAGGCAGAGTCTCCTATTCAGTTAAGTGTCCACTCCTCCATTTAGCCCCCACTGCATGGACATTTACTTTGTTCCAAAGTTGAGCAAAATTTCACTGCCAAAATACACAAACCGGTTTCTGAAAGCAAAATGTTAATTCGTCAAGTCATGTCCGGTTTCCTTTTCTTTATGGGAAGGTTTTTCATTACAAATTCAATTTCTTTAATAGATAAAAGGCTATTTAGATTTTCTATTCTGTTTTCTTTTTATTAAGGGTGGTAGTACAATGATACCAACTTGAGGAAAAGCTTATATTTTTATAATTTATAACAATAAAGGAGAAAAGGGCTCTCCTTACAAGAAATCTTTTGTTTAAATCTTCCCTTTCTGTTGAAAATTAAGCCACCATGAACATGAAGCCAAAAAATGTTGGTCTTTCCTTCTAACACAACACAGATGGACAGTGTGCCACTCTGAAGCCGTGCAGGGGACCAGCTTTTCAGCACTGGAAAGGTCACATCAGAATTAAGTTGGTTTCAGTAAAATGAAAACAAATGAAAACTTTGTGTTTACCCCTCAAACCCAGTTTTTTAGGTTCCTTCATAAAGACACAGCCAGGCGCACCACCGCTGCTCTGTTACCCACCACAGGCTCTGCTCTCCATAATCTGGAGAGAGGTTCACTGCCCAGGAAATCTCATCATGAAGCACCTTTATGAGACAGAGGGTCTGTGCTTCGCTCTCCAGAAAGTGCTCCATGAATGTTGCCGGAACAAATTAACAAACTGAATTATTATTATGTATTTCCTTCTTGCTTGATTCTCCCCAAAAAAAGCATAAAGAAGCATAGTTTCAGAGTTTTAGTAATTAATAAGAGCTTTTTGGTCTAGAGAAAAACAAATATCACATACTAACACATATATATGGAGTCTAAAAAGATAGTACTGATGAAATTATTTGCTGGACCCACTCCAGTGTTCTGGCCTGGAGAATTCCAGGGGCAGGAGATCCTGGTGGGCTGACGTCTATGGGGTCACACAGAGTCGGACTCGACTGAAGTGACTTAGCAGCAGCAGGAGTAGAGGAGATGCAGACATAGAGAACAGACTATAGACACGGTGCAGGGATAGGAAGGAGAGGGTGGAATGTATGGAGAGAGTAACATGGAAACTTACAATACCATATGCAAAATAGACAGCCAATGGGAATGTGCTGTGTGACTCAGGGAACTCAAACTGGGGCTCTGTGACAACCTAGAGGGGTGGGATGGGGAGGGAGGTTCAAAAGGGAGCGATATATGTATACCTATGGCTGATTCATGTTGATGTTTCACAGAAACCAATGGAATTCTGTTAAGCAATTATCCTTCAATTAAAAAATAAATAAATTTTAAAAATAGAGCTCTTTGGTCTGTGTATAATTTAGTATAAAACATGTTACTCTCTCCATACATTCTACCCTCATAAAAAATGATCCTTCACACCTGTGTAAGAGTTGGGAGCACCAACATTTGCTGTAAGAAAAAACAGTGAATCTGACCTCATTTATGACTGCTACATAAAAGATTTAAAGGGAATTAATTTTGCCCTTGAAGTGTTTTGATGTGAAGCGATGTCACTTATGAGATTTTCTCATGAATTTATCTTTTGGCTAATTTATTTATAAATTTAACATCTTCCACTTTTATAGGTAAGCAGGAAATAAAACTTCCTAATATTTATCCTAAAGTTACCTCTCCCTTTATTCAATTATTCCAAAATTTTTATAAATCCATTCATACTCAATTTACCTAGACTGATTCCCTATTGTCATCAACTGTTATAGTAAAAGAGAGAGAATTTGAAGAAAAGACCTAGATTACTCACTATAGATTCTTGTTCAATCACTTCAGGATTGGAAGCCTCAGTTTTCTTATCTGTCAGATAGACCTAATATGACCTATACTTCATAGGGACAATGTGGAGGGGTTGAAGTACCAATATCAAAAGACTTTTTAAACTATAAAGCCCCTCACAATATGCAAAAAATATTATGACCCTGTCTCTATTGTTCAGCTAATCTACTCCATCCCTTATTATTTGAAAGATGCCCTCTGCACCTTCCACAATTCTAGAATGCCCTTCTTGAATATCTCCCCCTGCCCACCCCCGATCCCTACACACACACACACGCCATGAGCTCTTGGAAGGCCACGTCAACGTCTCTTAGTGTACCAGATATCAGGGTCTTAATAGATATTTGTTATAAAATTAAAGACAGAAGGCAAAACATGTTAAATATGGAAGGGTACTTTGAGAAATGTAATTTTTTTACATTTAAATGGGACTTTATAGTTTACTATACACCCACACACACACATATATATAAAACTGTAGTTCTCAAAAAGTAAACTAAGCATATATTATTATCCTCATTTTGTCAAATGGAAAATAAAGTTCAAAAGAATTAAGTGAGTAAGCTACCAGTGAGTAACATTCCGTGCTTCACAAATGTGAAGTGTTTCCATTTTCTGCATGTGAAAATATTTTCCTTTCTCACCTTTCCACCTCATTGTTTTCCAAAGCAAACTGAGGAAATGAGAAGACCCCTCCCTCACAATTTACGAAGTACATTTATGCAGCATGATCTTCTACGTGAATCCCCCTGCATCAGAGTTTTTCTTACTGGAAGCCTGGAGTTTCTAGAATCTGTCTGCGAGAGAGAAAGGTGTGGGCCATTGTTCTGCCTTAGCAAAATGGTCCTTTTCACTTCTGAGTGCTCCTGATTCCAGGAAGAAAGGCTCCACTGCCTCTCACCAATCTCCTACATAGTTCTTAATAAACTGAAGATCATACGGCAGAAGGAATTGAGCGTTTGAAGAAGTGACAGTTGAAAGTGCTGGAATACACATTTGGCACTTAAAGAACCACAAATCAGTCACAATCAGTAAGTGAAACATTTTTACCAACCTAGCTGTAGGAAGTAATCTTTATCTCTCACCTGCAAAATAGACCTGGGGAAATATAGTCATCCCTTTGTATCTACAGGGAATGGATTCCAGGACCCTTGCAGACACCAAAATCTACTGATGCTTAGGTCTCTTATATAAAATGGTTTAGTATATGTAACCTACAGATATCATCTAGTATATTTTAAATTATCTCTAGATTACTTTTACTTACAATGTATATGCTATGTTAATAGTTGTAAATGCTATATAAATTGTTGCTTGTGTGTGGCAAATTCAAGTTCTGCTTTGGGGAGATTTCTGGAATTTTAAAAAAATATTTTCAATCCATGGTTGGTTGACTCCATGTATACAGAACCCTCAGATGTAGAACCCACAGATACGAGGATGAGCTATACAGATGGGGCTGCCTTTCAAGCCCCTTTATATAGGCAGAGGCATTTTAAAGACAATAGGGGACAAAGAGAGGGAGTGAAGGATGAAGGG
Source organism: Bos taurus (assembly GCF_002263795.3). Classification (NCBI taxonomy): domain Eukaryota; kingdom Metazoa; phylum Chordata; class Mammalia; order Artiodactyla; family Bovidae; genus Bos; species Bos taurus. The sequence continues at coordinate 82,414,264 of NC_037334.1, read as the reverse complement.
AAGAAGGTAAGGATGGGGAGAAATAACATCTCAACAATGCAAATGGAGTGTATGGCCTACCAGCTTAGAGGTGGGACACTGAAGAACAGTTGCTCTAGATTGTGGAAAGGAAGGCAGAGGCCACTGCCAATCACCTGCAGAAGACACGATGTCATTCAAACACAAGATGCAGTGATTTAGAGCAAAGGATGGAGAAAATCCATGACAGAGCTGGTGGAAATTCTGAGCAAATGGAGGTTTTTAGAAGAATGTCTGTTGCCACCCAAATGACCAAAAGAGATGCCAAACGTATCTGCTTAGTAGTAACTACTAGCTATTCTGTATTGAACACAACTTTGTGAAAACCATTTCACTAACAACAAACTCTTATTATCAGCCAGGTTTTTAAGTACTCTGTGCGTGCTAAGTCGCTTCAGTCACGTCTGACTCTTTGCGACCCTATGGACTGCAACCCACCAGGCTCTTCTGTCCATGGGATTCTCCAGTCAAGAATACTGGAGTGGGTTGCCTGCCCTCCTCCAGGGTTAAGTACTCTACATTGATTATCTGAATGACTTCTGGTGACAACTCTGCAAGGCAGAAAGGGAGCCAGGAGAGAATTAGGCGATTTGCCTGAAGTTCAACAACTTGCAAGTAACAGGGTCAGGACCGGAACCTGGGCAATTCCACTCCAAAGTCACATTCCTAGCCATCCACTATGCACGCAGACGCTCATGTAATCCATGCTGTGACACAGCCAAGAAGGCACTGTGAGAAAGCGGAGACTGAAAGGTTAGTACCTACCTGCTCAGTGTCAGACATAAAAGGTGGGGCCAGGATTCAGACCAGGCCTATCATAATCCACAGCCCATAAAGTTGCCCTCAACACATAACCTGCCCAGGAAAGAAGTATCCTTTCCAGAACTATAGATCCCATAAAGGAAATGGGATCGTTTCTATGTTTTTATGTCTCAGAATTCTCAGAGCCAGGTTTGATGTGATGCTTTGGCTCAGGAAGGTGTTCACATTCCCAAGTCCCCACTCAGAAATTACACATTTTTCCACTTGGAATATCCATTAGGATTCCCAGGAGTAATCAGCAATCAAAGACAAACTAAAAACCTTCACCCAATTAAAAGGGCTAAGGAAGAAGAAACTAACATTCTCCTAAGCAGCTGAGCTAGGGAAAAATCTGTTTGAGAACAGTTTCTGCTTTCTGTAAAGGCAAACAGGGTTGGATTTATTTCAATAGAACCACATTCTCAGAAATCCCCTTTTTAATAAGTTGCAAAACTACTGTTCCCCAGGCTCACTCTTGGATGTTTCCTACTTCATCTTTCTTTACATCTCAACTCAGAAGAACTTAGTTGAGGAATAACAAGAGTAAAATCTGAAAATGAATAAAGCATTTTTGGGGAAAAATGTCATTAAAAATATAGGCTTATTTGCCCCTGAGCTTTACTTTCTTATCCAAGAAGCCCTGACCTGTCATGGCCAGGGCCAGTTGAGACAAAACTAGGAAAAATTAGGAAAACTCTTCCTAAACTGCCGTAACCTCCCCTCCCCCAGCCACCACCCCAGTATACACACTGCCTCCATCCAGTATCCTCTGATATCGAGTATCCTTGTACTTTGGAGCTCTAGCAAACTCTATTCAGACTGATAACTCAGATGTCCCTATGTACACACACATACGCCAACAAAGCAGCTCTAAGACAGGTCAGTGGGGAATACTCTCGGATTACATGAGGTCACACAGTACACTGCCTAGGTGACAGACGCCTATCACCTAGACACTCACTTACACAAGACCAGTCCTGCATTGGCCACAGCTCACAAGAGGCCAATGACTGGCCCAACCTCTAGTCATCTAGAGTGGTGGGCTCAACTTCAATATAGAAGCAGCAGCAAATCTATAGTTTAAACACACAGGGAATTTGACAGTTACTGGCCATACAGTCCACCCCCATCCCATCCTCTCAAAAGTTTTTTCTTCTTCCATGTCCACGCCCATCCATGCTCTCATGTTCTCAAGCAAGCTTTGTCCAGTTGTCTGGACTCTAACGATGAGTGAGCAACATGCTCTCCCTTTTGTCTGTGACTGTGCCCCAAACACTGTCAGCAGTAACCTCTGTCCTGTCTTGGAAAAGAGCCCTGAATTGCGCTCTTCTACTGCCAGTCTCCCCTTTCAGAGCAGCCCATTAGATCCCTTGTGTATATGACCCTGTCAGTGGGCAGTGAGGGAAGTCCTGGAGTGATTCATGTTTCCCAGACAATTCTGCATGGATTCATTCACATACAGTAAATCACCTTGTCCCAAGAGTGCTAAGATGTCATCTTGGAAAGCTTAGAGTATCACAGACATATGAAGCCAAGGGTAAGTTCATGAGAAGCAAACTCTTTATTTGACATGGAAACTCCTCAAGCATTATTCCAGAGCACCAAATTCACCGAGTTTAAAGCCACAACTGCTCTAATTAGCTCCGTCTTGTACAAAACCACTGGCTACAAAGAAGATATTTTTGACCTATTTAATTCAAGGGCTCTGCCTTTGTGGGGGAGGATGATTATTTTAATGCTTTGGGCTTTTATGGACATAAATTAAAAAAAAAAATCATCATTCTCCAACTGCTGCTTTGTATTTAATCTATACCAAACCATAGCCTTAAGAAACATCAGTAAATCTGAATGAGGACTTTCTGGGTGCAAGTCTCTATGCTCAGGACCAGGAAGATGGGAAAGTCTTTACCTAATGTTAGTAATCAAGGAAAGAATTCAGGCAACTGCTGATAATTCTGATTCAACACTAAAACTTCCAGACAATTGAAGGAAGAGTAGAGAACTGCTTAATGTTAAAAAGAAAAAAAATTAGATAAAAATGCCAGCTCGGTATCTACAAAGCCAAAAGTAAAGTGTTAGTTATTCAATTGTTTTGGCTCATGCAGATAATAAATCCAGGCTCCAGGAAACCATACAAGAAGAACGGACCAAAATAAGTAGAAATAAATGGAAAAGCTGAAAAAAGCAGCCCCACCCTATCCGCACCCTACCTCCCTGACGCATACACACTCATCAGGCTATTTTTCCCCTAGAAAACCTTCCTCCTTCTTCCCAATATAAACGTCTTCTTGATTTTTCTAAATAATTACTGCTAGAAGTCATTTTACATTGGCTTTGTCTACACACACTAAGGGCTTCCCAGGTAGCTCAATGGTAAAGAACTCGCCTGACAATACAAGAGACACGGGAGATGAGGGTTTGATCCCTGGGTCAGGAAGATCTCTTGGCGGAGGAAATGACAACCCACTTCAGCGTTCTTGCCTGGAAAATCCCATGGAAAGGAGCCTGGTGGGCTACAGTCCATGGAGACACAGAGAGACACGACTGAGCAACTGAGCACACAGGCACATACACTAAATGGGGAAGAAAAACAAACTACAAGCCATCTGGTGATCCAGTCACATAAGGCGGTATTCTATGCCTGCCTGTATTTTTGTACTGTAACCCATTTGTGTAGGAAAACCCATGTCAGACGAGGGGGAACATCCCATCTCCACTGGAGTGGATCTCTATCAAAAACACACAGATAGAGTCAGAATGCCAACATGCCAATGCCACAACCCCAGGGACTCTTGGTGTGAGCTTTTCTATCTTTTCTATCTACACTCACTCCCAGATGATCTCATCTAGTTCCATGACTTTTCATGACAAATTATTTCCAAATTTGTATCTCCAGCCAGGGCCACCCCTTGAGCATTTGAGACCTGGGCAAATTTTTTTTTTTTTTTGCCAATCTCTGTCTCTATAAACAATTTGAGTCACCCATAATCTGCCTGTCAGCACCATTCTGGTGGCCCAATTTCACTCAATCTTGGAAAGACCCTGCTGAACAGTGGAGCGATCCCCCTGGGATGACCCCATCCATGGTGCACTGACATTTCCAGTTGCCCCAGGCCCCAGAGAGCACTTTAAAAAGCTGGAGAAAGTCAGTCCAAAGCCTGGGACCCCAGAGGTACACAGTTGGGCCAGTGGCCTGCTTTTCTTGGATGAAGGGGACACTGTTTCCAGCCTCAAACTGTTCCAAATTTCAAACTTGTCAGAAGTCACCCGCTTCCCAGCATATAACCATTCACCAGTCCAACAACTGGCACATTTACATGTATTCATTTCTCAATAAAAATATCCATATACATGTGCGTATTATGTGTCGGTCTGTCTCTATCCTCTCTCCACGAAGTTACACTGCAAAATGAAGCCCTCAGGATGTCCAGACCATTACTATCATGATGGGGGGAAGAAGAGGTGGTAGCCTATCAAATCCTACATGATCATCAATTCCATGCAAAAAAAAAAAAAAACTCAGCTAATCTCATTTTGCCCAAAAATGTTGCTTGGGGTAGGGTAGGAGAGAGGAAGCCATGAATTCAAAAAAAGAATCTAGGCTGTATAAAGATGATTTCCCTTCCTCTATGCCCAGAACAAGGACAGTTAAGGCTCTCCTGAACCAAATGAGAAACCTTCTCACTCAAGATGGGCACAGAGAAGAGCTGAAAAAAACATAAGGTTGAGGAGAGGTTGTCTTCTTTCCTCTACTCCCCCTGCTTCCCAAATTTACCCCACTTACCATGAAAACTACTAATAGGAATGATCCACACCTGAGAGCTGCCCCCTCAGACATCGGGGGACATGCCTACTGGTTCCTAGCAGTTAAAGAGAGTCACCACAGGGTTAAATGGGACTTCTCGGGTTGCAGCACTCACCCTAGGGACTGGCATCAAGTTCTTCCAGGAAACTTTGAGAACTTGGAAGGCTCAAAGAGGAAAACATCTACCACAATCAATCAACAGAACTGCATAGCACGTATTCAGTTAAAACCTCAACTGGTAAAAAAAAAAAAAAAACAAAGACCCCAAAGGTTTTACTCCCTTAAACCACTGTCGTGACCCTTCTGCAATATTATGAGTGGTACTCCCTGCTTCTGTTTGCTGGATAACGACTAGGTTCCTTTTGTTTTACAAGATAGACTAGGTTCCTTTTGTTTTACAAGATAAACTATGACCTTTTCCAAATACATAGTATCACTTTCCCCTTTCAAATGACTTTTAAAATTTGCCAGCTTGTGACTTCAAGCCTACACACCCCTGTTAAATGTCATAAGTTTGCCCTACCTATATGTCACAAGGTCCCTCCTTGTCCGCTAACCTTAAAACAGTTTTGGGGTAGGGAAGCGTTCTTGGGTTGTCCACATGCACAAACAGCTTATGATTAGATATGTGAAGAACAGAGGGATGATCACAACCTAACTTTCTACTGAGTGCAGATGTTCTGGAAACAACCAAAGCTATGTTCAAAATTTGAAATGTAAGGACTTCTGTTTTCCTACAGAAAAATTTAGTGGTTTTTTCTTACTTAATGCCAGCCAACATGGACCAAAAATCTGGTTGACTCACCTTGACCTTCTACCATGGAACTACCACTGGCAGAATTGTCCTTGAATATACAGTACAGAGCTACATGACCAGTGACCAAAATCAAAACATTTCTATTGCTTATGCTGGCATCCTATACCCCTGCTCATTGCTTTTGACATTAACCACAGACAGCTATTTGACAACAGGTTCAGGTTATATCTGACTGGGCTTCCTTGGTGGCTCAGTTGGTAAAGAATTTGCCTGAAATAGTTTGATCCCTTGGTGGGGAAGATACCTTGGAGAAGGGAATGGATATCCACCCAGTATTCTTGCCTGGAGAATTCCACGGACAGAGGGGCCTGGTGGGCTATAGTCCATGGGGTCACAAAGAGTCGGACACAACTGAGTAACTAACACTTCACTTCACATCTGCCAACAGAGTTGGCCAAAGAGCAACATACCTTTGCTCCCTTACAGAATTCTGCATTCAATAAATAAGAGTAAAATCACTGCTCAAAAAACACCAAGTAATATTCCCAAAAGTGTTCACCTTCATACTCTCAAAATCTTTCCTGTTAAAGGAAACATATTTAGCAAATTACCATGTTATGTGCAGAACTGTGACCTCCTCATTTACACTTGGTTGACTCATTCTTGAAGGAATAGAAGGTAATCTTGAAATTAAATGCTTGACTATCACTTTGGGGTATAGGCTGATAAACTAGCATCAATTGTGTTGAACAGCCAACCTTTCCAATTGCCCTCCAAATACCCTTGAGAGAGGCATGCAAGGTCACAATGAAGCCCTTACATGTTAAAAGAATGAATGCATTGAGAAGTTTTGTTCCAGTTTATCAAGAAATTCAGAACACTGAATGAAAAAAAAAAAAATGCCCTTTGGGAAAATATCCTCAAAGAAGTGGAAGAAACTTGTAGATTCTGATTCTATAGCAGAAAGAAATCAAGCCCCTCTCTTGTCTCTGGGAAAACATTGCAGGCTGATGTATCAGTACAGCCATCTTTATTTCTGTTTTGTGAATCTAACCAACCAAGCCTTTTTTTCCACAAAGGTGTCTCACATCTGTAATTTTGGAGCTCCTTCAATCCAGCCTCCACAACGCTGCCAGAGTGGTCATCCTAAAATGTAAACCCAGTCATCTTACTTCCTCGTTTAAAATCCTTTCAGCTTCATTGATGTTATATAAAACTCAAACACCTTAGCATGGCATACAAAGATGGCCTTCCTTACAACACCTCTTTCCACTTCCCAACTCTTACCCTATGCTCCAATCATAATGAATCACCTGCAGTTCCCAGAATGCCCCATGTTCTCTCATGCTGCCATGGCTTTGTTCATAATGTTCCTTCTTCCTGGAATTTTATTCCCATCACTGATTGCTGGGATTAATCTCCTGGATAAATACATTCAGTTCTTAAGACCAAGCTCACACAGTCTTCCCTGGAAAGCCTTCCTTAGGTTTACCAATGTGATCTAGGCTTCCTCCTCTCTGTTCCTGCAGCATTGGGTCATAACTGTGTTATAGATCTTATCACACTACAGATGATGTAACCATCTACCTACAGAAAGAGAAATTACTTAGGACATCTCTCATACAGAATTATATATGAGGAAATGCTATGTAAAAATATGTTATAAATATTAAAACATAGGTAAATATAAAACAAAAAGACTGTGAAGCCATTTGGCCCGTGAATTTTTCTTTCTTTTTTCCCCCTGTGGTCTCTTGCAAGACCTTTGGGTACTATTTAGTTGATTATATTCACCAAACAGAGAGCAACATGGCTGTCTAAGACCTCCCTCTATGATCATGAACCAGAAGGTATTCGTATTACCTTTGCTCACATTCTATTGGCCATACGTAGATGCAAAAGAGAGGAGAAATGTAATCTCCAGTTATATGGCCAAGTTATATACCTTAGGGATTACACATGCCAAGCTAAACTTAGGGGTTCTCATACTTACAAAAGAAAAAAAGGAGAAGGATGAGAAGGAAGAGGAGGAAAGAATAGATACTGGAGGACATCTAGGAATGAGTAACTTAAATGCAAAGTTTATTGAATTCTTAAATAGTATGTTTCTAATGACATAGCAAATACAGAAGTTTACAAAAATAGAATTACAAAAATATTTTGAATAAAGTTTCCCATCACCTAATACAGAAAAAAGTGACTGGAGAATTCATGGAGAAATGGAGGAAGAGAATAGAATCAGAGCTTGACTATGTTGAATATACTCCTATTTTATAGGAACCGATAACTTATCTCTCAAATTTAAAACATGAGCTTTAGACATAACAGTCCCTGAGCTTTTTAACCTCTGGGCTATAAATTAGTAGATATGCATCAACTCCGCTTGTGAAAGTTTTCTCTTGGCAGACAGAAGAAGAGCCCAGCCTATACAAAGTAGTTTCCTGAGGTTTAACATAGTAGAAGTAGAGATTTCGACAAAACTGCACCCTCTGCCAAAACTTAAGGAATTCACTAATTTCCCCAATGGCTTCTGTACTTGCTCAATTTCTGAACAACATGATCCTGAAAGGAGCAACTTATTACTTAAAAATAAACCTTGAGTATCATATAAACATATATTTTACAACAACTGACCTAAACTTTGGTTTCTAAAGTACCTGGGCCCTTGGTTTTTCCTTTGCTGTTGAACATCAGAGTCATGTCAAAAAGCTAACCCTTTGTACTCTGTATTGTTCACTGATGTGGCTCTGAATTGGGCACAGTTGCTGTTCTCCCAGGGAAAGGGGAGCCTGGTGGGCTGCCATCTATGGGGTCGCCCAGAGTCAGACACGACTGAAGCGACTTAGCAGCAGCAGCAGCTGTTCTCTAGAAACTCGAGGCCAATCATCAGTAAAAACTGTGCTTGTCTTGCCTTCAGGAATCACAGAAAAGAGAACAATTAGGAGAAAAGCTGCTGTGGCACAAATCAACTTCAAGATCTACTAGAAGATTTTGATCCCTTGTTTGCGAGCCTTATGTTAGCTTCCAGAGATGGAAAAATAATAAATGGACTTGACAAGATGAGAAGGAAAGTCAGCCAGTTGTTGGAGAAAACAACTCACTGAAAAGAACAGGAGAAAGAGAGAGGAAGAGAAACAGACACACAGATATCCAGCTTTGTGGAAAGAATACAAAAACACAGGTAAATTTCAATAGCAGGGGTATAGTTTTGCTCTATTGGCCAATAGAAAGTAGTTTTAATAGTAGCTTTACAAAATAATTTATAATTTTGTTTCTAGCCATATCATTAAACTAAATACCCACAGATTCCTTCTGCTTTCAAACACACACGCACACACACACACCTTTTAAATGCATAAAAATTTCATACAAATGTAAGGGAAAATTTTAAGGGCCAAAAGTGAAGGAGAAGAAAGTAAAAAGCACAGTAGGAATCCTTGGAAGGTTTGCCAACCTCAGGAACCTAAAGTGCTTAAGTTCTAACACATACGTGGGAGAGGCAGGAGAGGGAACGAAGATCTTCACATACAGTTGGGATCTTTAAAGATCTACACCTACATTGCAAGGGTATTTTAGAAAAAATTCCTCCGCTAGTCTAGGGAAATAACAAGTAAGTTTGCCTATTTGGGCCTGGCACCTGGGTGGCTGAGACACAGTCTTCCCTGAAAATATGTAACAGTAGGTATGCCACATTTGGATTTCTGGTTCAAATGTATACTTCCTACTTGGTCCAGAATCCACTGAGAAGTAACATAGGATCAGACCCAAAGTTTGCATACGCTAGTCCCACACTCCCGATTTGCAGATGCAAACTATTATATATATAAGAAAGAAAGAAACAGACCTAAAGTGAATGATACCTGGGGTGACTGGCATAGGCAGAACCACTCCTGAAGGATATATGTCCAACACATGCCAGACAAAAGCCTTCAGGCAAAGTCCTGCTTAAGACTTCTTACAACTAAAAATTACAAAACATCCAAGAAACAATTCAAATGAACAAGAGAAGCAGATACAACAGTAGTATTAAACTCTAAGCACTCTAGATCTTAGAACTATTAGAAAGAACCTATAGAATTAGTTAGGCTTCCCTGGTGTCTCAGACGGTAAAGCGTCTGCCTGCAATGCAGAAGACCTGGGTTCGATCCCTGGGTTGGGAAGATCCCCTGGAGAAGGAAATGGCAACCCACTCCAGTACTCTTGCCTGGAAAATTCCATGGATGGAGGAGCCTGGTAGGCTACAGTCCATGGGGTTGCAAAGAGTCAGACATAACTGAGTAACTTCACTTTCGTAGAATTAGTATTCAAGAATAATGACATAAAAGAAAATTAAAAACAAGAAAAATGTGCAAAACAATATCTAAAAAGAATGGGTAGATTTGAAGGAAAAATATAGAACTTCTAGAAATTAAAAAGAAAGGCTCTGAAATTAAAAGTCCAATTGTTGGTTCAAACTGCAAATTAATTACATCTAAAGAAAGAACTCGTGAACTACAATTAAGCAAGGAGTCAATTAAGAACTTAAAATTAAGTAAGGAGTCAATCCCAAATGCAACACAGAGAGAGAAAGAGACAGAGAATACAAAAGAGAGATTAAAAATAATGAAAGAAAGAATGAGAATAATCAACATAATCAGTAGTCACCTCAGAAAGAGAATTCATGGAGAGACAATATTGGAAATAACATCTGAAATGTTTGAAAATGTTTTAGAATCTTTCCAAATTGATCAGAAATGCAATCCTTGGATATAGTAAACATGATTTCAAACCATTGTTAAATAAAATGTCCCTATGAGGGTATTGTCTCTAACTTTCAATTATCTGGACATAAAACTGTGAAACTGACAGTTACTTTCTCTCAGTCCTTTGAATAGAAAAACAGCGAATTAGATACAGGTTAAAAAAAAAAAAGGTAAACATATAGGTAAATCTAAATAAATCCCTGGCTATATAAAATAATGATACTAACTAAGAACTAATGTAGGTAATTGTGATGGTTAAGTTTATACATCAGTTTGGCTGGGACATGGTCCCCAGGTACTTAGTGAAACTTTACAGATATTTCTGTGAAAATATTTTTTGAATGGGTTAACACGAGTCAGTAGACTTTGAGTAAAGTAAATTGTCCTCCACAAGGTGGGTAAGCCTCATCCCAACAGTTGAAGGCCTTAAAAAAAAAAAAAAAAAAAAACTGACCTTCCCTGAAGAAGTGGGAATTCTGCCAACAGATCACCTTTGGATGTGAAATGTAATCCTTCTGCCAGTCTCCAGCCTGCCAGCCTACCCTGCAGACTTCATACCTGTTGGCTACACAATCACGTGAGTCAATTTTTTAAGATAAATATTTCCTCTCTCCCCACCTATCTTCCTCCTCCATGTATTACAGTTTTATATTACTTTTTATTGTATTAGTCAGGGTTCTCAAGAGAAACAGAACCAATAGGGTATAAGTGTGTGTGCCAGTCACGAGTCAAGGTTGTTACCTGTGCTTCTGACCAATCAGCTATAAATCAGAGGTTTCTAAGTCCCCTCCTTAGGTTCAAGTAATTTGCTAGAGTGCTCACACAACTCAGGAAAACAGTCTACTTACTGTTTATCAGTTTATTATATAAGGATATGATAAAGGATAAAGATGAACATTGGGCAAGGTATGTGGGAAGCACCGCAGAGCACTCATGCCCTCTCTGAGCATGCCACTCTCCCAGCACCTCCACATGTTCAGTGACCCAGAAGCTCTCTGAACCCCACATGTTGGGATTGTTATGGAAGCATCATCATGTAGGCATGATTGATCATTAACTCCATTTCCAGCCCCTCTCACCTCTCTGGAGAATGGAGGTGTGTGGCAGAAAATTCTAAGCGTCTAAGCATGGATTGGTATGTACAATGATCAGCCCCAACCCAGGAGCCATCAAGAGTCACCTCATTAGAACAAAGGACATTTCTAACTCCCAGAAATTCCAAAGGGTTTGGAGTTTCAGTGTCAGAAACCAGAGTCAAAGAACAAATCTTAGAACAGAAGGTGCCCCTGTTACTCTTATCACTTTAGAATTTCCAAGAGTTTTAGGAGTTCTGTACCAGGATCTGGGGGCAGAGATCAATATATTTTCTTTTTTGTTATTTCACAGGATACACACACACACACACACACACACACACACACAAACATCCGCTTTGTTTTGTTTCTCTGCTGCTGCTGCTGCTAAGTCGCTTCAGTCGTGTCCGACTCTGTGCGACCCCAGGGACGGCAGCCCACCAGGCTCCGCCATCCCTGGGATTCTCCAAGCAAGAACATTGGAGTGGGTTGCCATTTCCTTCTCCAGTGCATGAAAGTGAAAAGTGAAAGTGAAGTTGCTCAGTCGTGTCCGACTCTTAGCGACCCCATGGACTGCAGCCCACCAGGCTCCTCCGTCTATGGGATTTTCCAGGCAAGAGTACTGGAGTGGGGTGCCATTGCCTTCTCCAAATATTAACACTAAGTGGCACTAAACTACCGGACAACAATAGCTTATAATAAACAGGGTCTTGATTGAAGGTAAATTGTTAGACAGTTGACGCAATATTCACGAGACATATCGATACAGTGAGCAACTTTTGATTTTCTGATATGAATGCATGTTAGGTTTTTTTAAAGTAAACATTACAAAGATTAGGACTAGAATATATTACTTTAAACAAATAGAGGTAATCGAGAAAAATCCATCAATATAAAGGACAGCAGGAAGGAAAAAACCACAGAAAAGGCAGGAAAAAGAGAAAGCAAAATGGATGGAAATAAATAAAAATCTACCGGTAATAACTGGGCTAAATTTGGCCCATGAAAAAGGATTGCTTGATTGAATAAAAAGAGCAAAAGTGAACACTATACTCTAGAACACATTTAAAACATCTGAACAGAAAGACGATGAAAAAATATATATTAGAAAAATACAAATCGAAAAAGTAGTAAACTATGTTACTATCAAACTAAATGTAGCTTAAGGCAAAAAAAATCATTAAGGATAAAGATGGTTATTACATTATGAGGAAAGAAACAGCACACTAGGGAGACATAACAATTCTCAATGTGCATACATGATGAAACAGTCTCAGACTATATAAAGCAGTAAGATTCATTTAGATGCCATGTTGGCACACAGCTAGTAATAGGGCTTGCAACATGCTAGCTTTGAGATTCTTCAGGGAAAGCGATTAGTCCGGTCACAGGAAGAATGAATATGGACGTCTTTAGAACCAAAAAGTTTACGATGGAAACCACGCAGCTCCACCTATGTTGGCCCAAGAGTCACCACAAGGCAAGAGGCCACTGACTGTGAGGAAAAACGAATTTTTCTTTTTATAGAGTTTGGAGGCAGGAGTTAGAAACTAGGGACACAAAGATCTCCCATCTCCCCAGTCTCTCACTTCCTCCCTGGCAGCAAGCGAGACACGAAGGTGGGTCCCACCTTCCTTCAGCAACATCTCAAGATGGTCCCGTGAGACACATAAGTCATTTATGGAAGGTGGCCTCCACCCAGAGAGACTGCTTCAGTAGTTCTTAATAGAAAACGTAACGATAGCAGTTTGAGGCAGGCCCAGGTCTATTACAAAGGAAGCTTCTGGGTTCCTCCCTTCAATTAAGATTACACAACCCGACTTCAGAGGTAGGACATCATGGTGACTAAAAGCACAGCCTGGCCTTCAGGTGGTCATGGGATCACATTTTACCTGCAGCAAATGAGCTGTACAATAACTTGGGCCTTAAACTCTATATACCTCAGTTTCTACATTTATCAGAAGTGAAATAGTATATGTAAATAGTATATAAAAAACAGGACAGTGTTTGTCACACAACAATCATGGAGAGCTACTTTTTTAAAAAAATTAAGTTATTTATTTTTGGCTGTGTCACATGTTATTTGCAGCATGCTGGCTCTTCAATGCTAGGTGCACGGGTTCCAGAGCATGTAGGCTCTGAAGTTGTGGTGCATGGGCTCAGTTGCTCCATACCCTGTGCGGGTCTTAGCTCCCCAACAAGAGATCGAACCCACATCCCCTGCATTGGAAGGCAGATTCTCAACTACTAGACCACCAGGGAAGTCCCATGGAGAGCTACTTAAGCACGGATTGGCTGTGATTTGATGACGATGATAGTTTGATGAGTCTCACCCCCCACTAAGATACTCACTCCAGTTACTCGGGAATGAATGGAATTCTACAGTCCTTTGAAAGCTGAGGACTGAACCTCCTATCACACCATTGTTCTTTTACACAAAATTAGGGTGAGTGTTGTATACCAAGGCATCTCCTTCTCCTGCTCTTCGTGGTCACTATGTACCATTTCTTGGCACTGCCCTCTGCAACCGACTGAAGAGGAGGAAGTGACCACTGTGTCCCTTTGCTGGATAACAGCTCTGCCCTGCAGAAATCAACAAAGTGCTGCATTGCCAACAGCAGTGCCTGGAACTGCCCTGCCTTCATCACCACATTTGAGTCATCCAATGAGAAGAAACGGCTCTTTCATTTTTCTCTCTTTTACAGGAAGAACTGGGGACTTGGTCCTGGTTCTGGTCTACTTTCTGTGCTTCTATTTCTTGTCGGCAGAACACTAAGGGGCTCTCTGAGTCACAGCTCCATGGGTTCCAACTCTCATTCTGATTTACAGCCTGCCAAGAAAGAACATAGCCCATCCAGAAGACAGGGACATACCATAACGTTTGCAGACACCCTTCAATATCTACGGGCGTCCCTGGTGGCTCAGATGGTAAAGAATCTGCCTGAGCAACTAACACTTTCACTTTCAATATCTAAACCCCTTGCCACTATCAACCCCTAGTCCAAGAACAAAACAGCCTTCCTATAGGAATGGAGCAGAGAAGGCAATGGCACCCCACTCCAGTACTCTTGCCTGGAAAATCCCATGGACGGAGGAGCCTGGTAGGCTGCAGTCCATGGGGTCGCTGGAGTCAGACATGACTGAGTGACTTCACTTTCACTTTTCACTTTCATGCATTGGAGAAGGAAATGGCAACCCACTCCAGTGTTCTTGCCTGGAGAATCCCAGGGATGGGGGAGCCTGGTGGGCTGCCGTCTCTGGGATCACACAGAGTCGGACACGACTGAAGCGACTTAGCAGCAGTAGCAGCCACAGGAATGGAGGGAATCCTTTTTCCCCTACAATACCTCAGGGCCTATGACTGCAGCTCCCCACGGCACACGAAATCTACTGACTGAGGCAATATGTCAAGTAGCCTCTAACTTAAGTTCCTTCTGCAGTGGCTCTGGAGCTTCCCTGGTGACTCAGATAGTAAAGAATCTGCCTGCAATGTGGGAGACCTGAGTTCAATCCCTGGGTTGGGAAGATCCCCTGGAGGATGGCATGGCAACCCACTCCATTATTCTTGCCTGGAGAATCCCAAGGACAGAGGAGCCTGGCAGGCTACACGTGGGGCTGCAAAGAGTCAGACATGGCTGAGTGACTAAGCACGCAGCAGTGGCTCTAGTTCAGGAAAGCGAAAAGAACAAGGACCAACTTTCCCATTTATGAGAAAAGAATGAATAAATGTCTTTTATAGAATCACATCTAAATGTATCGGAAAGGAACACGCATGATGTGAGGAGGAAGGAAAATCTATCCTGGTGTAACGGCCTGGAGTCCCTTTGTGGATTTGCAATAAAAACATGAATTTTTCAGCTCCTGGTTCTGGTCTTTCTACCCCTTATTTTTTGTTTCTTTGTCTTGCTTCTTCATTTATTATTCAAAATATTTACTGGGTTGATTGGAAAGCAAGTCATACCAGAAACAAAATCAGCTACAGGCAACTGATTGGTTTCATATAAACAGTACTCATTTTGGCCGCACTTGTAGTACAGTGTGTAAGCACAAAAGTCAACGCACTCTTAATCATTCCGGTATTTTTTATTCCAGCCTTCGGTTAGATATGGGAACAAGAGCACTTGCACGCATTCCTTTGCTGCCCAAAGTCACATAAATATATTCTATCCCCATCTATCTTTGGGAAGTGTCTTTCTGTTCATGTGTTTCTGACTTTCTCTAACTTGGGCATGGCCCATGAATCAGTTCACATGACCACTAGTTTATTAACAGTTGTTCTGAGAACCTGCAATGAGGACATCTCGCCTGAAACTGCAGGGGCTTCTCAGACTTTAACATGCAGAGAAGCAATGGTTGGATTTTTTCGCCCAACTGGCTACAGCTCCCCTCTGTGGGGACACTGTAAAGGTAAACATGAAAAATGGAGCAGGCAGTTTGCCTCTCAGATCAGAGAGCAAGGTTAACTGTTTGCAGCCCTAACAAGCCAGAACTGAAATTCAGCATGCTTCAAATCCCAAACACCACAGCCAGGTGAAAGGAAAAACAGCAGGAGCAGCAATCTTGAGGTTTCTGCCCTGTACGCTGTTGATATCAGTCGTGAAACCTCTGATGAAGCAGAGGAGAAAGAGCAAAAAGCAAAGCAACAGGAAGAGCCTGCCTGAAGCTTCTCTCCTTACGCAGCACAGCCTCCCAAGGCATAGACAGAATTCCCAAGACAAGCATTCCACAAAGTTCATCAAAATATATGGCTCCTTCCTGCCTGGCAGCCACAAGTCTGCACTGCTCTGAGGTTTGTCCAGATATTTTGAATCTGATTCTCTACTCAGTGTCCAGCCAGAGGGCAAGCAAGGTCCAGGGGGGGCTTTGGCCAAGAGCTCTGGCAGAAGGTCCTCAACTCAAGAGCTGATGCCAAGCATTATACCCCTTCTGTGTCAACTAGGCAGTGTTCTCAGAACCCACCTTCAAACCTCCAGTTGTGCAAGCTGTTGACAGGGGCAGTGTTAGAATGTGCTGCCCACCAAAAAGTGGTCCAGAGAGCCAAGGAGCAAAAGGGCTTCCTGGAGCACTTCTCGGGCCCTCATCTCTGCTCAGTGTGGATGAGGAATGCTAGAGTCAAGCCTTGAGAATCCAATGTCCAATCAATCTAATACTATTCAGGACTATAATAACCAAAATTGCTAATTAAATAAAAATTAGCCATCTACTCAGCTTGAGAGTAGCAAGGCACCAAATCAATCACTATTTTGATTCATATTTGTACAGCACAGTGTGGTTGATAACCTCAAAGAATATCTCACTCATATTTATGAAATATTATGATTATTATGCACTCTTGAGATACCAGAGCCTCAGCTAGACTACAGTCAGTAAACGGCAAAGCTCAAACTAGAATCCCGGTCTGAGCTCCTAACTTGCTATTTTTCTACTTGACCTCAGCTCTCTCACCTGGGAAGTCGTTACATCTATTTTCAAAGTTCCTCACACATTTCACCCCATTTTACTCTCACACAACTCTGTAAGATATGCACTTTTACTACGCTCATTTTTATAGATGAGAAATTTATACACAGAAAAATTAAGGGATTTGGCCAAAATCCTTCAGCTAATTAATGGCCATGATCCAGGTCTCCTGAGGTCCCAATCCAATGTTCCTTGGGCATTATGACAACACCTATCAAACTATGATCCACTAACAGAGATGGGCAATAAAACTAGGCCATGGCTGGAGCCAGGCCATCCAGAAAGACCATGATGGTATCTTTCCATCAGCACACTAGACTTGAAGCGACGGTGTTGACACAGTGTCGGATGTATTTTTCAATTTCCAATAGTTCTTGTGCTTCAGAATAGCTTATTGGCCTTAACACTCCCCTGCTGAAAGCTGCCACCCTGCCAAGCCTGGCATGTGGTTCCTATTTCACACCTTGCATCCTCCAGCTTACAGACTCAACTCCTTAAAGTACATGAAAGCTATGGTGATAGAAAGAGGAGGCCTTCTGCTTCTTGAACCAGGGAGCTGGGTAGAATGACATACTGATTATGAAGTACAGATTTCCAGGCTCGATCTGTTTCGTATACTACATACATCAAAACAGTGACCATAAGTCTAAAGAACTAGTGATAAATGTTTATTGTTTCTAATTGGGAAACTCCTCCAATGACATATTTAAAAGTCTTTCCGTGATCAAAAAATGAAAGAGAAAAGTGCCTTCTTGGCATCAGGCAAGGACCAAACAAAAGGGCAACCAATTGCTCCAAATCCCAGGTGACCCCAACTCTGGATGGATAGGTAGTGCAGGTTGAAAAAAGCAGCCTGCTTACTGGGGATTGGATGAAAAGAAATCAGCCAGCAGCATCTCACTTCTCTCTCAAGCCTGAGTTACTTCCCTTTCAACAGAACACCTGCATCGCCCTAAGCCACATGGCAAGTTCTCCAAATCAGCATCCGGTAGTATAGTAGTCTAAGTACCAGGGACTTTGGCCTTGGGAAGGAAATGCATTTCTTTCTTCATTGGGTTTTTATTGTACTTTTTTTCTGTTGGATGGTATCCTAGATATTAACTCTAGCTGAGGACATCTGGGTGGGTAACAGGATAATTTGAAAAAGATTTGAGGCAGGGGCTAGTGTGGAAGAGGCAATGAGAACAAGTTTCTATTTGAAGACCCCGATGGGACCCAGGAATTCTCAGCTTTGGAAGCTGCACCCAACCCACATGACACAAATGTTTTAGAATATGGCCATGCTTCACATGAAAAGTAGTTAGTCTGTAACTATGAGGTCTCAAACTTTTAATTCAAGATCTACTAATTTTTATTTTGAAAGTGTTTGTATTTTGTAGGCAGAAAGATTTAGGGGGAACTTAATCTTCCTTAGAAGCCTGTGAAAATCCCCACATCTTTGGCACTGTGCCCACCTAGCCTGATGGGTGCACAGCCCTGGCTGGGAGAAGGTCGTGTGTGAAGGCAGAAGTGGGTGAGGGACTGAAGAGGCAGAGGGCAGAGATTAGGATGGCAGTAACATGAAGTCTGACAGTAGCCAACTTATGACACCCATAGAAAAAGAGCTCAGAAGTTGGTCTGGGATTCACTGGAACCCTCAGTATATGGCAGCTCAGCAGAGCTAGAGGACGAAGGTGGAAGGAAAATAAGCTTCTCTTCTCCTCTTCACTGTTGTGCATCCCTTCCCTTTCGAGATCTCTTTCCTTCTTTCTCTGTAGATGGAGCAAGCAGAAGGGCTAGGTCTTCCCCCATTGGAGAGTCCCTCATACCTCAAAAGACCCAAGAAGTTCAGAAAGAGAGTCCAAATTGAGGGGAGATGTAACCTCACACTCAGTCACCAATTCATGACTAGGAAATGAGATTACACTTCTTTTTTATTCCCAAATCACTATGACATAGGTCCCATGATCCCAGTTCCTGGAATCTAGGCCTAGACCTACTTAGCAATTTCCAAAAATGCTCACCAGTTTCCACCCCAGCAAAAGTCCCCAGATTTCTGCACTGGAACTGCTTTGTTGCCCTGCCATGCACTGCCTTTCCTAACTACACCCTCAAGGAAGGCTCCTCTGTTGGATTTAGCACTCTTTCAGTGGTGCCTGCGGCCAGAAGTCCCATTCTAGTCTCAAGGAGGGGACAAGCCTCTTCTGTGTGTTAGTCCTCTGAAACATGGACCAGAACTCCTTGGTCCTCAGAAATCAGTTTGTAACTTTCAAGGTCTTTACTGATGGTTAGAAGATAACAGAAATGTAACAGAGAATAACTTATAAGTCTTGCTAAAATTAGCTACTCCAAGAAACAATAGCCCCAAATTGACCTCAGAGGCTCTTATCCCGCCAGCTTCCAGTTTGGCTCCTGCCATGTCTCCACACATATCAACGTTCACACTTCAAGGTTAGGACCCAACAAACCACTGGCCCTCGAAAAAAAATAGCATCCTTTGCTCCTCAATTCAAAGATGTCTAATTTTTATTTCAGAAATATCCTTTTTCTAGGATGTTTCACTTTGGGAGTAACCATTCCCTTGAGATTGTATACCATCCAACTCAAAAAGAATCTCTAAGTTAGAGAACGCGTTTTTCAAAGTATGGCTTAATCAAAATGAGATAAGATCATGAGTGGGACACCAGCAATTTAGCCTAGTCAAGCTCTTGATCTTGCCTCCAATAAGTGGTAAGAAGATAAAGCATGCACACCACCTTTGTCATAATCAGGTTTCTACTTTTGATTTCCTACAAGCAAGGGGTTGAAAAACATACACATGTGATGAAACAGTAAGTCACACACACACACACACACACACACACACACACCTCTCCCCAAAATACAAATTATAACAAATTATAATTTTAATCATAGTGAAGTCTAATTCTAAATATAGGGGGGAAACATATTACAGAGGAAAAATTTTGTCAGTTACCAAACAAAACATTTAATGGTTGCAGCATTCAAGTTTTTTCTCCAAAATCAGAAAAAAAAAAAAAAATTGCCTTACATTTGCCAGAGTAAAAGGGCTAACTCAAGTTGTTTTGCTCAAAGCAAAAGGTCAGCCTCTTATAATCCCTACTGTAAAAGGCATACATGTTTGTAAATTTTTAGATGATTCTTTTCTATATCCCAAGGGAAAAAATCTTGATGTCAATTTTCCATTGGAAACTTTATTATTGTAGAGTGGGTCACTTATTCCTTGGAAGAAAAGCAATGACAAACTTAGACAACATATTAAAAAGCAGAGACATTACTTTGCCAACAAAGGTCTGTATAGTCAAAGCTATGATTTTTCCAGTGGTCATGTATGGATGTGAAAGCTGGACCATAAAGAAATCTGAGCACCAAAGAATTGATGCTCTTTAACTGTGGTGTTGGAGAAGACTCTTGAGAGTCCCTTGGACTGCAAGGTGATCAAACTAGTAAATCCAAAAGGAAATCAGTCCTAAATATTCTTTGGAAGGACTGATGCTGAAGCTCCAATACTTTGGCCACCTGATGTGAAGAGCTGACTCATTTGAAGAGACCCTGATGCTGGGCAAGATGGAAGGCAGGAGGAGAAGGGGATGACAGAGAATGAGATGGTTGAATGGCATCACTGACTCTATGGACATGAGTTTGAGCAAGCTCCAGGAATTGATGGACTTGGAAGCCTGGTGTGCTGCAGTCCATGGAGTCACAAAGAGTTGGACACAACTGAGTGACTGAACTGAACTGAGGCCACTTACTCCAGCTTCATTCAAGACCTTTTGGGAAAATTCTCAATTTGAACTCACTTTCTAGAAACAGCTCTTTTTAATGAGAATGGTAGTGTCCAGAGAGCTAAGAGAGAGAGTGAACCTAGAAGAGATGGACCAAGGCAAAACCTTAGTATAGGGAGGCAAAAGGAATTCTCTCAGTCTACATGCGGTCCTGCCTAGGACACAAGCACAGCAGATCATAATGTTGTCCTGGGACAAACTTTTAACTTACTATATAGAAAATGCATCTAGAAAGTATTTGGTGTATGTACCTCCTAGGAATATGAAATAATGATGGCAATGGATTGACAATTTGGGATACAGGCCAAATGTCTTCCTTCAACAAACAGAGACTCAACAAACAGATGGGTAGCATTAAAATAGGCACACGGATGTAGACATTCAACAACCAGCTTTTTACTGAGGTGGAAACTGCATCCCACTTTAAATAAGTTTTATGTACACTGAAAGAACTCAGAGGCCTCACAATCATTTAAAATCCAACAGCATATACAGCACTGTTACCACCCCCACCTTAGCTGCACAAGTTGGGTAGCCATGGGAAGCTGTGTTTGTTTGTGTATATTGGTTGGTTCAGACAAAGCAGTTGACACCAATACAGCATTTCTACTGATTAGTGAAGTCTATTTCTATTATCTAGTATATCTTATTAGTGTTCAGGGGGTAAAACCAAAGAATCAATGTCAAAAGATCTCTCCTGTCAAGTCTACATTCATGGAAATATGTCTACAGTAACATCCTGAAGGGCAAGCTATTTATAAGTTGTAAGTAAGGTTTTCTGTTACAAGATGCTTTCCTCTGCAGGAAGGGTGGGCAGCTGATGGCTAATAGAGACCTTCTAGAAGCAATCTCCCTGAAGTATCACCTTGCCATCAGACTATAAAGTTTAAAATTGTGACTGGAAGACTATTATGCAAAAACTCCACCTGAGGCAGCAAAAGCACTTAAGTAAGTCTGTTTCAATTCTTTAATGCGGAAGCTGTTAGTTTTCTTGACATGCTTTGGAATTTTGCTTTGCAGACCCATCTTTGGTAAAAGCCTCACCCTCTTTCTCATGTGCATATTCTTCTGTCTCTTTCCAGTGAAGGTTATTAGGGCCCAGCTCATTAGTAACCTCATTTTTCTTAATATTCTACCTTTTTAAAGACCCCATATTTTCAAATACAGTCATATTCTGAAGTACTGGGTGTTGACTGAAGAGGGAGGGAAGAATCCAGCCCATAACAGGGCCATGAGAAAAGATTAAATTGTGAACTTAGAATGTCTTCTCTACCAGCCTTCCTGGCAAGAAATTTTACATCATCCCCTAAACTCTGAAGGGTGGGCACTTCTTGGTGAAGCCTAGCTTCATCCTTGTAGCTCACAGCCCAGATGCCATCCTGCAGCACCCATACATGTCCGTGGACATACAGTCACAAAACAGGTAGGTAAACAGGAGGGCACAGGTGTCCTTTTCTCACTGAAGTTAGCAGTAAGATAAGGGATTCTTCAGCCACAAGAGCAGGGAATGAAGTGGAATTGAAGCTGGTCCCAGTGAGCCCCATCACCTGCACAGGAGTCCTTGACACATGCATGCTCCATGAAGAGAAAGGAAAGATTTAAATACCTTGTGAAGGAATGGAGGGTTGAAGGACAAATTACCCCAAGAAGAAAGAAAATAAGAGAATCAATTGGTAATTTCTCAATAAGCAGGCCGGTATTAAAACCACCATCATTGCATTTGGATCCATCGTGAGAAACTATTGAGGATGTTTGTCTTCAATATCATAAGCAAGGTTTATCAAGCATGGAGGTTTATTTTACCCCACTTACAGTCTCACAGTTAGCCTGTTACTGTTTCCTGGATGCTGGTAGAAGATAAAAGATCCCTGGGTCAAAGACAAAAGGCTTTATTACTCATATTACAGCAAGCAGCATGACTTGTGCTGCGTTCTTGACCCCAAAGTCCTACAGCGACGGTGCGGAGGGTGTGGGTTGTGTTATAGGAAGGAACACTGCTGAATTATGTTCCCCCCAGTGAATATGTTGAAATTCTAACCCCTCAGCATTTCATTCTGACTGTATTTAGAGATAAGGTCTCTAAAGAGACAATTAAATTAAAATGAGGTCACTGGGGCTGGCCCCAATCCAATACAACTGGTGTTCTTATAAGAAGAGGAAATTTGAATAGAGATAGGTGCAGACGGAAGGCCATGTGAAGACACACAGAGAAGACGGCTGTCTACAAGCCAAGGAGAGAGACTTCAGAAGAGTCCAACCCTGCCAATAACTTGATCTTGAAATTCTAGCCTCCAGGACTATTAGTAAATACAATTCTGCTATTTAAACTATACAGTCTTCGGCAGCCCTAGAAAATGAACACAAACACTAAGTCTGGGGAATCCAGTGCCTGTTTTTTGTCCTGGAGACATTACCTCATCTCTTAAGGTCTTTCTCTGCAAACATAACTGTGAGAAATGGCCCAGGTAGAGAGTACTCAGGGCCTTGCACTAGACAGGTAAAGAAACAGAGGCACATGGAGGACTGTCTCTCCCAATAAGACAGTCAGTGAGCATCTTGCAACATCTTGTCTGAGAAATCTCAAAGACATAGTTAAGGTGGAAAATTCAACTATACAAAAATCCCCATCATCCAGTAGAACCCAACTGTAATATTTAGAGTTTTCAATTATAAAGGACTGGCACAGGTGAGTAACAGTATGTCTTCAACAATGTTACATCAAAAGTTGGTCTGAGCGGAAGTAGCAGTTGAGAAACACTAGTGTCAATGCTATGGTAAGGATCGCGCTTATATCTACCAGACTGTTAGAAAAATAACAAGGCTATGTGGGTAATTTTTTTTTTTTTTTTTTGCTTCAGTACATTATGGTATTTGGTTTTGAAAAAAGTGCAGGAAGTAGTTAGTGTGCAAGGCTTTGTAATGTGTCAACTTGTCTAGGCTGAACCACATTTCCCAGAATTCTCTTCCCTATATGTAGGGCAGGCTTGATGGATATACAAACACTACAATTGCACAGAGATCTGTTCTCAAAAGGGGCCCCACACTGGAGTTCAATGTTCTCTGTTGAAATTCTTACTAATTTTTATCTTTGAATTTGTGTTTTATAAGTGAAGCCCACTGGGCTGCTGGTGAATGTCCTGGAAGCTGGGAAACTTGGCTCACACAACATCCCACCTCTTACCATCTCCCTAGGATTCTCCTTCCCCATCGTACTGGCTGTTGTCACTCTCCACCCCGATGGGATCCTGGGCATATGGCAGGGAGGGCTGGAGATAGGGTCCCTGGATGGTGAGTCATGGTATAGAGCCCAAGGCCCCTGTGAGGTGCATTTACCATACAATTATCCCATAAGGTAGGGTGCATATTAGTAAATAGCAAATAATAAACACCATCACATGCCCAGAATGAAACTGTAGAAGAAAGGTAAAACAGTTCTCTTGTATTCTGAAAAAAGAGGCTCCACATTTTCACTTAACACTGGCCCCACAAATGATATTGCCAGCCCTGACTGTACGTTTCACATCCGTGTGTGCCATGGGTACATATGTGTATGAGTACAGAAGTGAAGCAGCAGTCATATTGCTTTTCATTAGAAATGTAGAGGCAGCTATATTAGTAGCTCAGGCACGTTACCACCCATCTGCTGATTCAACACAATGGCTCAGGGCAGCAGCCGGTCCCGCAGTTTCCCTACCTTCCCCTAGGTCTTCTTTCAGCTTTTCCAGTTTCTGGGCATGCTGTGTATGTAACCTCATGACGAGAGGCACCAGCTTCTCCTACATGGCATACACATCATAGCCAGGGATGACAAGAACTGAATGAGTTCCACTGTGTGTTTATGGCTTCCAGTTTGTCCTTGTTCTCCTCTGCTTTACAACCATCTTCCCTTCTAAACTGCCTATCCAATGGACTTGGGCTCCAGCATCAGACACCAGGACTATCACTTAGTCAGCACCCATAATTGTGTAAAGTTTAGTGACTATAACAATAAATCTCCTATATTACATCTAGCACTCTGCCTCTGTAACTGAACTATAACTAGTAAGTATGGCTAATTTTTTAAAAAACTTTAGAATAGGTTGAGGAAATAGGATTACATAATATATAAAAATAAAAACAAGGGAATATGACATAGTGAAATAATATCATGCATTTATACAATCTTTTTTGCAGTTGACTTACCCTGTCTTATTTGGGCATCACCACAAGCCCCATAATGTAGGTTCAGATCAGATCAGTTGCTCAGTCATGTCCGACTCTTTGTGACCCCATGAATCGCAGCACGCCAGGCCTCCCTGTCCATCACCAACCCCCGGAGTTCACCCAGACTCACGTCCATCAAGTCAGCGATGCCATCCAGCCATCTCATCCTCTGTCATCCCCTGCTCCTCTTGTCCCCAATCCCCCCCAGCATCAGAGTCTTTTCCAATGAGTCAACTCTTCGCATGAGGTGGCCAAAGTACTGGAGTTTCAGCTTTAGCATCATTCCTTCCAAAGAAATCCCAGGGCTGATCTCCTTCAGAATGGACTGGTTGGATCTCCTTGCAGTCCAAGGGACTCTCAAAGAGTCTTCTCCAACACCACAGTTCAAAAGCATCAATTCTTCAGCGCTCAGCCTTCTTCACAGTCCAACTCTCACATCCATACATGACCACAGGAAAAGCCATAGCCTTGACTAGACGAACCTTTGTTGGCAAAGTAATGTCTCTGCTTTTGAATATGCTATCTAGGTTGGTCATAACTTTCCTTCCAAGGAGTAAGCGTCTTTTAATTTCATGGCTGCAGTCACCATCTGTAGTGATTTTGGAGCCCAGAAAAATTAAGTCTGACACTGTTTCCACTGTTTCCCCAACTATTTCCCATGAAGTGATGGGACTGGATGCCATGATCTTCGTTTTCTGAATGTTGAGCTTTAAGCCAACTTTTTCACTCTCCACTTTCACTTTCATCAAGAGGCTTTTTAGTTCCTCTTCACTTTCTGCCATAAGGGTGGTTAGGGCAGCTATTACAATTTCCATTTTACAGATGGAAGTCCGATGTCAGGGGTGAAATACCTTGGCTAACATCACATAGATAGAAAGTAACAGAGTTGGAACTGGTCCTCTAGTCCCTTCCCCAGTTCACTCCCGTTGACCCAAAGGGTCTCTGCCAAATATGAATTATTAAGGTCAACTCTGAAGCTCAAATCTTCAGTGTAATGAAATACATTTCAACCAGAAGGCATGGTCTCTTGTTCTCAGTTATGTAATGTATTTTTGCTGCCCGAACATTAAATAAGCAGACTATGAATCATTCAGTTCACACCTTTACATCCATCTCCTCTGCCCACAACCCCACCATGGAGTACAGAGCACTAGAAACTCTCACTCAGCACTGAACAGTCCCCAGCTTCCAGTCTCAGCAAATAAAAAGAACACCTCAAATAACTGCAAGTATTTCTACAACGCACATTTCACACTGGTAGTTTTTAACACTTGCAGACATACACATTGTAGGTAACAGAGCTGAAAGCAGCCCTCATCATAACTCAGGCATATGATACACTGGAGCAAGGTTTGGCAGTTGCTTCACGATTATGAAAAGAACCAGCTTCATTTCAAACAAATAATCAAAATTCCACAATAGACTACAAAAGTAAGTGAGGCTTGGCTTTTCTATTTTTACTAACCACAAAAATGAGAAATAAGTCATTCTATTAAAGCCTTTGAGCTATAACCATATAAAGTAATAAATACACCAGCACCATGAAAAATCCAGAGAAAATGCAAATTTTCACCACTTGTCAACAACTGCAAAATCAGCCCAAAAAAGGTTTTAT
The DNA here is from genome assembly GCF_002263795.3 of Bos taurus. Lineage (NCBI taxonomy): Eukaryota > Metazoa > Chordata > Mammalia > Artiodactyla > Bovidae > Bos > Bos taurus. The sequence goes on along the minus strand of NC_037334.1, from coordinate 82,388,005 downwards.
GTAATTACAGTCCTCCTCATGGAAGAAAGCAACAGTTGAGTTCCACAGAGAAGAGAATCTGTCACCAATTTCTGTTCTTCTAGAGGTATTGCTACTGCTACTGCTAAGTCACTTCAGTCGTGTCCCCATAGACGGCAGCTCATCAGGCTCCCCCGTCCCTGGGATTCTCCAGGCAACAACACTGGAGTGGGTTGCCCTTTCCTTCTCCAATGCATGAAAGTGAAAAGTGAAAGTGAAGTCACTCAGTCGTGTCTGACCCTCAGCGACCCCACAGACTGCAGCCTTCCAGGCTCCTCCGTCCATGGGATTTTCCAGGCAAGAGTACTGGAGTGGGGTGCCATTGCCTTCTCCGTCTAGAGGTACTTACAAACCCATAAATCTCCATAAACACTAGGGAGCACGTCTCACAAAAAAGCAGGCCCACTGTACCCTCCTGCTACATCCATGCACATTGAATGATCCCAAGATCCACAGGCACAGGAGTCAACTGGGCCAGAGCCTTAGGAGATGCTGAAAACACCTGGGCTACTCTCTGAACACCCTAGTTCATGTCCACATACTGGCCTCCTTAGATGATGAGGACGGCTTCATTCCTTGGATATCAAGCAGAGGAATCATAAGCATGCTCCAAGGGGCTTTCGTTATTCATCAGAACAAGCATTCATCAGGAATTTAGTCCATGCCAGACATTGTACTCGGCCTCGGGACACAGTGGTAAGAAAAGCAAACGTGACTTTCCTCTAGGGGTTACAACCTAACACAGGATATAAATGTGAATCACCAATCATGCAGATAAATGTGTCATTGCCAACAGAGGCAGATTCAGGGAAGGACAGGTTACGCCACCAGGAATATGTCTTAGAGAAGCCTGATTTCACTCAGGGGCTCAGACAAGGCCTCCCCAAGGAAGTGACACTGTACTGAGTGCCTCTAGAGGAGGAAACACAAGTCTGAACGTGGGGCCCCAGTGGAGCCCTGACCCAGGCCATGCGGGCATGAACAGTAAGCTCTGGACTGAGGAGATTAGGCCTGGGCCCAGCAGGAAGGGAAGCTGAGAGAGAGGTGGGGGAGCTAGGTAATAAAACATGAGGCTTGAGGGGATGACTTTCATCTACAGCAATGCTGTGCCTCAGGTGGCCCTGTACCCAGAAGTAAATAACATGGGTGGTGGGAGGGAGAAGGGAAAGACACGAGGGTGGGAGGAGGTGAGTGGGGAAACTCAGTCCTCTTTAGGCAACAGCAGGCTCCCAGGGCCCCGAACAATACTGCAAACAGCATACGTTTATCCTGCTGCCCCCAGACGTGCTCCCCTCCCAGCATGGTCTGTGTCTGCTTCCTGCAGCCTCACACTCCTGAGCATCCTCCTGCCACTCTGGCCTGCCCTTCCTGCCTCATTGCTAACATTCAAATACCAGTTCACCTACAGTTTCAGCTTCAGCATCAGGAGGAGAAATGTGATTACCTGATTTAAGTAATAAACTCTAAGGTGTCAATAGCTAACCAGGTCTTTACTGACCTTCAGGACTCTTACCTTCTGAGATGGCCCACACTCTGTCTGTAGAGGGTGTTTTTCTCAGGGCCCCTCACCTTCCAAGATGGACCACATTGTGCCTATAGACTGCGTATCTCTCTCAGTGAACCTGTTTTCACTTTACTATGGCTCAATCTTAAATCCTTTCCTGCACGAGGCAAAGGGTCCTCAGTTGGCGGCCCACCACGGGAAGTCACCCGAGATCTGAGACATAACCATCCTTTCTCACCCCAGGGCAGAGCTCTCTTGCCTGCCCCCTTGTATCTTTCAAAAGCATTCCATATTAAAGAATCTACTTCTTAATCTCTCAAAAATTTTTTTTTACTGACCTTTGGGAAGACGACTTCTCTCAATTCCATTTATTGAAAGGGAGAATTTAGGAAACACTGGGCAGGAGGCAGAGTCAGAGGATCCAAAAGTTAGTCCTGAGAAGTGGTCCCAGCTTTGTCCTGAAGTGATGGAGTCCAGAAGGAGCGCAGAGGAAAGACCTGTCGGTCTTTACGAAGACCCTTCAATGCTCTCCTGAAGGCAAGCGACTGAAAGTGCTAAAAAGAACAGGAAAGATAACAGTACTTCTCAGAATAGGTACTCACATCTTCAAACTTTTTCCTTTTGTCCTGGTATTAAATCAGTACAAGAGGTAATTCCATGGCAGTCCAATGTTAGAACTCCACACCTTCACTGCCAAGGGCCCAGGTTCAATACCTGGTTGGGGAACTAAGAACCCACAAGCTGTGTGCAGCCTCACCCCCCCAAATCAATACAAGCACATTAAGAAAAAAACACTGGTATATGCATGTATGTTTGTGCAGATTTATTCCTGAACTGCTTAATCTTTTAAGAATAAGTAAGATTCCAAAGCATTGTTCCTAATACACATCATGTGCCTATGCTATTCTAAGTAAAAATCTTATTTGAGTCTCAGAAATTCCAAAAGGTAGGTACTATTATTCCTGCATTTTAGAGAGGAAATTGTGGTATAGAAATGTTCAGTAACTTCCCCCAAGAAAAAAAGGTTTATGATTAAACATCTAAAGATTATTTTCTCTTTCTCTGAAAGTCCAAAAACATATTTGTTTGCTATCTTTTACATGAATGCCCATTTTGTAGAAAATCACATAGAATTTAGGCGATACATAGTAAATCAAATTTATGTAATATTTTGAAACCATCAAGTAAACTACAACTTTGATTTTTATTAAATACTAAAAGAATGAAAATGAGAAATGATTTATGTGAATGTTCTGAGCCTTTGAGTAATACGTGGGCTGCCGTTTAGCGCAGGGTCTGTCCTGACCTGTGACTCAATATTCACAACGGTGGAGTGACGGTCCATTGCATGTTAGCTGCTCGGTTGTGTCTGACTTTTTGTGACCCCATGGACTGTAGCCCATCAGGCTCCTCTGTCCATGGAATTTTCCAAGCAAGAATACTGGAATGGGTTGCCATTCCCTTCTCTGGGCAATCTTCCTGACCCAGGGATCAAACCTGGGTCTCCTGTATTACAGGCAGATTTTTTCTGATGAGCCACTAGGGAAGCCCTGATGGTCCATTAGAGGCTATATTGATTGGCTAGGACTTTCATAACAAACCATGACAGACTGGATGCCTTAAATAGCAAAAATGTATTGTCTCACAGTCTGGAGGCTAGAAGTTCAAGATCAGAGTGTTGGCCATGTTGGTCTCTCCTGTGGCCCCTCCCTTTGGCTTGTACATGACCATCTTGCTCCTGTGTCTTCATGTGGTCTTCTCTCTGTATATGTCTGTGATCAAATTTCCTCTTCTTCTAAGGACATGAGTCATATTGCATTAGGACCCACCTGAGTGACCTTATTTTAACTTAATTACCTTTTTAAAGACTCTATTTCCAAATACAGTCAACTCTGAGGTACTGGGGAGTTAGGATTTCAACACAGGAATTTTGAAGGGACACAACTCAGCCCATAATAGAAAAAGTGACCCAGGAATCAAGAGGAAACTAGATTCCTCAAATGGACAGGAACACACCAAAAGAGCTAGATAAGCAAACTGGTTAGAAACCCACCCTTGGATGTGTCTTGTCCCTGAAGGGATTAGGTCCAAAAGTTAAGAAGAAGATCTGAATAGTCACCCAGTCACTACTGTCCAAATGGGAAAAATGCTTCATAGCTATAGCTCATACATACTTAAGAGGATAAAATTTGGCTGAAATCCATGCTTCCTTCCCCTAATGTAGCCTTAGATCATTATTTGGTCCTCTTCAATTATGTGAGAGTTCAAACAGGAAGATATATGTAATAGATTTGATGTTGGAAATTAACAAGCCCAAGTCCTTCTCTCAGCCTTTTACAGGATGTCACTTGATTATGTGGTCAAGAGCCAATTCTAGTGATAGCTCCCAAATTGTTAACATATTTGTTTTCAGAAAGAAATATAGCATGGTTTGTCTAAAAAAAGCAAAATAGAGATTAATCCTAAAATTCAGAAATCTGTGGATTGTTTTATTTAATTCTTAAATGAACTGGTTATTTTAACTTTCAGTACTCAGTTTTCATGTCTTTAAAAATATTTGTCAACTTATGCTACATGAAGAATATTTACTTTTATAATTAAAAAGAAAACTTTTAAACAATTAGCACATCTTTCTAAATGTTCCTTTTGGGGAAAAAACAGTTTTTAGATTTGTTGTTTTAATTTGCCCATTTTTACTTCCTCTAATTAAATAAATCTGATCCTTAAACAGAATAAAATAAATTTTTGCAGGATGAATCACATGTTCCCATTTTAACTTCAGAGGAGTGTCTATAAGGGGAAACATTGGGAGGACATAAGCAATGAAAACTCTTCCTGCAACATCTCTCTTCTGGCCAATTGAAAAGAAACCTTGAAAGACGAAAGCAGTCCATCAAGTACTGTGATTAGCATGAGGCAGTCACTAAAACCTTACAGCTATCTCACAGGAAAATTTTACTTTTAAAAAATTGACTTTGCAGTTTTCCACACAATGGGGAAAACTTTGTTACATGCATTTATTTGAGGAAGATCTGTATCTTAATATACGAAAAACTTTTAAAGTCAAATCAATAAAAAAGAGACAACCCAATAAAAAAATGAACAAAGCCTTGCAAAGTTTACAAAAGGAAATATATGAATGGCCAATAAGCACATAATAATAGAGTTAATTAACATCATTAATTATCAAATAAGTGCAAATTAAAATCACAATGATTTACCATTTCACACACACCAGAAAAGCTAAAGTTAAAAAGAATGAGTATACCTGAATGGCCAGGATGAGAACAACTAGAACTCTGGAACCATTGGTGGTATGAAATGTGTGCAAGCACTTTGAAACTGTTGTGCATGCTGCTAAGTCGCTTCAGTCGTGTCCAGCTCTTTGTCACGCTATAGACTGTAGCTTGCCAGGCTCCTCTGTCCTTTGGGATTCTCCAGGCACGATCACTGCAGTGGGTTGCCCTGCCCTTCTCCAGAGGATCTTCCATCCAAGGATGGAACCTCTGTCTGTGTCTCATCTCCTGCATTGGCAAGCGGGTTCCTTACCACTAAGGCCACCGGGGAAGCCCATGGTTGAAACTGAAACTGGCATTTTCTTTTTAAATATATGCCTATCTTACGCACTTCTAATTCTAGGTATTTACCCAGGAAAGATGAAAAGTCCTATCTGTAAAAGACTTGCACAATGTTTATAGTAGCTTTACTCAATAGCTCCAAACTGGAAGCACCCAAATGTCCAACAGGAGAAAGGAAAAATAAATTGCAGAGTATATTCAGACAATACAATACTACGCAGAATAACAAAGAGTGACTACTAATAACACAACATTGGATGTATCTCAGAAACCGTGCCCTAGTCAAAAGAACAGTGCAGATACCAGCATTGCATCTTGTTTGATTCCATTTATATGAAGCTCAAGAACAAGCTAAACCAAGCCGTGGAGGGAGACATCAGAATGGTGGTGTCTACAGGGTAAAATTTGACTGATAGAGGGCAATATACTTTCTAGGGTGGTAGTTATGCAGATGTATAATTTGTATTAAAATTCACTGGAAACTTAAGAACTGTGACTTTCGTGGTATATCTATTTCACTTCCATAAAGATGTTAGCAAGAGTTGTGAAACAAAACTGACTTTGCAGTTTTCCAATATTTCATGCATACCCCCTTGCACACTTTTCATCTGCGACTTGGCTGCCTAGCTGACTGGCTGTTCACATGCCCCCTACAGGTTGTGACACCCTTCCAGGAAGATCAAGCAGTAAAAACACTAGTGAGCCCACCCCCACGCTGGGCCTTTCTGTTTTGCAAGGCCTTACAGAATGCGACATGTCAGAGAGATAAAAATCTACAAGACCCTCTTTAAGAGTCATTAGCTCCAAGTGCTCTCAGCCAAACATAACACGGTGAAGAGGAAAGAATGGGATCTGTGGAGCCAATCAGACCAGAGTCAAGTCCAGTGCAGGCATTCACCAACTGTGAGCAGGTCACCAAGCATTTCTGAACCTGTTTCTTCTCTTGTAGAACCGATTATTCTATACGATCAGAGACCACGTTAATAATAGATCTAGATTAAGCCTTGCACATAGTAGGTCCTCAGTGAAGTAAAGCTACCACTGGCCAATCAGCTTCCTGAAAGTAGGCAGGGGAGTCTGGCACATAGTCAGGTTCAATAAATATTTAATAAATGAGTGAATGTGTATGTGTTAGTCGCTCAGTTCTGTCTGACTCTTTGCAACCCCATGGACTGTAGCTTGCCAGGCTCCTCTGTCCGTGGAATTCTCCAGGCAAGAATACTGGAGTGGGTTGCCATTCCCTTCTCTCCAGGGCATCCTCCCAACCCAGGGATCGACTCTGGGTCTCCTTCATTGCAGGCAGATTCTTTACTGTCTGAGCCACCAGGGAAGCCCAAAGGAGTGAATAGTCTGAGAACTTTCTATTTTCTCTAATTCCTATAAGTAAATAACAAGGGATGTACCCAAGAAGCAGCAGGATGGGTGATCAAACAGGAAGTATATTTGCCAATATATTGTCCCATCTCACATACCTCCTGTTTCTTGGGTCAGATTATTTCAGAACTCAGAACTTGTCTGATTTAGGGAGCATAATATCATGCGTACACCATACATATGTAACTCATCTAGTAGATTGGACAACACTCCAGATCAAACATATTAACATTTCCACAGCAAAACTTTTAAATATTCACATAAAATGGAATAAAGATAAAAATAGTCTTATATAGTTTCATGTTCATTTTGGCCACCAAAGAAATTATTTTTAAAATAACAATAATAGAGCTATTAGGATTGCAGAGTTGATGGAGACCCTGTAATGGCTAACATTCAGGAAGCCCTTATAGTGCACCAGGCATTCTGGCCTAAACATTCTGTATACATTAACTTTCTAAAACTTTTTATTTTGTATTGGGGTATAGTTGATTAAAAATGTTGTGAGTGTTTCAGATGGACAGAAGAAGGGTCTCAGTCATACATACACCATATCAATTCTCCCCCAAACCCTCCCCCCACAGAAGCTGCCACATAATATCGAGCATAGGTCCATCTGCTAGCCAGTAGGGCCTTGTTGGTTATCCATTTTAAATACAGCCATGTGTACATGTTGATCCCACACTTCCTAACTATCTCTCCTTCCCACCGTACTTTCCCCCTGGCAACCAGACCCCCATTAACTCTTCATGACAACCCTTATGAAGTAGGTACTATTTTTACCACTGTTTTCATTTTAAAGGCAAGGAAACTGAGGCACAGACAGGATAAGTACTCGCCCAGGGTCAGACACTTCACCCCGGAATCTGTATTCTTAGTCATGCATCTATACTGCTTCAATCTTCCCTTTCGTCAGAGCATGCAACCTCATACCTCCAAATTTAAAACTATTAAATAAAATTGGTTCAGGCCCTGGGTTTCCTACCCTTTTAATGCTTCCGCCACTTGGAAAACTCTAAAGCTTGCTGTAAAGAGTGACTTTAAAAGATCTGCCCTCTTTAACAGACTCAAAAAAGATATTATCTGCCTGAGACAAACAACCATAAGCAAGAAACTCATTTTTTTTCATTATTTTTTTTTTAATTTCAAACAGATTACTAATAGAAGAGCACAGTCACAAAAGGTTTAACTAGCAGTGTGAGTGACAAAAGAAAAGCCAGCAGCCTACAAAAGCAGAATAACACTCTTTCAGCACCACCAGGTCATTAAAAAAATACATTCAAATTTATGGGTAGTCCAGCCACCTTATCAAACGAAAACAATATAAAAAGCTCACAGCTCTGAGGTGGAAAGAGGAGAACCTACTCCACAGAAAAGAGGCAAACTCATGCATCAATCACATAGCTAGCCCAATGTTAACAACTTCTAAACAGTGAAGGTGAAAGAACATTTGTTCACCAAAAGGTCACTTTCTCCGTTGAGGGGGAAGGTTTAGGGGCACACGCTGGAAAGTTTGCCTCAGTGTGCTTGTTATTTTACCCTTGGGCACCATTTGCTTATGCAACAAGGTTGGTGGTGGAGCAATTAGTCTGGCAGCTAATCACTGTCATTGTACTGAAAGCTTTCAGGAAATGATCCCAATCTGGAAGAATGATGCTTCAATGCTGGGTTTGCTTCTCATGGAAAATACCAAGCACAGAGGATGCTCCCTTGGGAGTACACACTTGCCCTCAGTCAATCAGTATTTACCAAGTGTCTATAAAGTACTTACACTACAATCTGTGCTTAGGAACACTAGTTAAACCCAGTTTCCTCCCCACAACTAATTTAACATCTTAACTGGGGGGAATTTAAAAATGTAATCACATCAGAAACAGAAAATATATACAAATGCAAGAGCTGGCAAAATGTCTTGAGATTTTCTATTTCTCTTTCTCTGTTTGATACACAATTCAAGTTACAACCTTTATTCCAACTGACTGAACTCTCAGAAAATACCTGAACCCACTTAGGTCAAGTGTTTCCAAACTACCCGACACATAATCAGTAGTAATCTATATATATGCATGGATGCTTAGTGTGCATGCTAAGTCGCTTCAGTCGTGTCTGACTCTTTGCAACCTTATAGACTTAGCCCGCCAGCCTCCTTGTCCATGGGATTCTCCAGGTAGGAATACTGGTGTGGGTTGCCCTCCTCCAGAGGATCTTCCTAACCCAGGGATCGAACTTGAGTCTCTTAAGTTTCCTGCATTGGCAGGCAGGTTCTCTACCACTAGCTCCACCTGGGAAGCCTACTTTACATATATGCTGCTGCTGCTGCTAAGTCGCGTCAGTCGTGTCTGACTCTGTGCGACCCCAGAGATGGCAGCCCACCAGGCTCCCCCGTCCCTGGGATTCTCCAGGCAAGAACACTGGAGTGGGTTGCCATTTCCTTCTCCAATGCATGAAAGTGAAAAGTGAAAGGGAAGTCACTCAGTCGTGTCCGACTCTTAGCGACCCCATGGACTGCAGCCTACCAGGCTCCTCCGTCCATGGGATTTTCCAGGCAAGAGCACTGGAGTGGGGTGCCATTGCCGTCTCCAACTTCATATATATAGGGCAGAGCAAGTAGAAGCACAGGTCTCACTCAGTGAGTAGTTGAAATAAATTGAAATCCTGCTCAATTATACCAAACCTAGAAGATTTTGTTCATGAATCTGACAATGATTCACTAACCACCAGTGACTATGCTTTTGGGTTTAGAGAAACATTCTCCTCAGCCCAACCTACATTCATTCCTGTAGGAAAGCTTTTAACTGCAAGGCATAACTTCCTAAATAAACCTTTGCTGTCCACAAAATGCTAATATGCTACTGTTTAAGGTAACTTGTTTTTTTAATACTGACCTGGCTCTAAATATAATTCCATCCAAAATTCTCTGTTGTCTTATACATGTTTTACAGTAAAGGGAAGAAAGGCAGTGAAACATAAAGTTAAGCTGAGTACTGCAGCCACAAAATTAAAAGACGCTTGCTCCTTGGAAGGAATCCCATGACAAACCTAGACGGTGAATTAAAAAGCAGAGACTTCACTTTGCTGACAAAGGTACATTTAGTCCAAGCTATGGTTTTTCGAGTAGTCAGGTACAGATAGGAGAGTAAAACCATAAAGCTGAGCACCAAAGAATAGATGCTTTTGAATTGTGGTGCTGGAGAAGACTCTTTAGAGTCCCTCAGACTTCAAGGAGATCAAACCTGTCAATCCTAAAGAAAATCAACCTGAAAATTCATTGGAAGGACTGAAGCTGAAGCTCCAATACTTTGGCCATCTGATACAAAGAGCCAACCCACTGGAAAAGACTCTGATGCTGGGAAAGATTGAAGGCAAATGGAAAAGAGGGCGGCAGAGGATGAGATTGTTAGATAGCATCACGGACTCAATGGACATGAGTTTGAGCAAACTCCAGGAGATAGGGAAGGACAGGGAAGCCTGGGTGTATTAAAGTCCATGGAGTCACAAAGAGTCAGACATGACAGCAACTGAACAGCAACAACAAAACTGGATAAGAAAGTAAACGTGAGTTGAGCTGAGGAGGAGGAAGCTGCCAGCCCTCCATTTCCAGCCCTACCTTGTGCCAGGAGGACAACTTCCGTTTGAAGGAGGTCAGGTTCCTGCAGTTCGGGATGACTGAAGTAAAGAAAGTTCCTTATCCTTCCTTGAAGTGACCAGCCCTACTTCACTGTTTACCCTGTGTGTGCTTAGTTGCTCCACCATGCCCCACTCTGTGAGACCCCATGCACTGTAGCCCTCTAGGCTCCTCTGTCCGTGGGATTTTTCAGGCAAGAATACTGGAGTGGGTTACCATTTCCTTCTCCAGGGTTTTTTCCTGACCCAGGGTTAAACCCAAGTCTCCTGTGTCTCCTGCACTGCAGGCAGATTCTTTACCCGCTGAGTCATCAGGGAAGCCCACTGTTTCTCATGCAAAGCCAGTTAGATACAAATACACTGATCCGAAATGTCAGACCATGAACCACAAGTTCTTACAATATGGTAGAGCGCCTATTCAGCACAAATGCACAATTTAAATGCCAAAACTTTGACTGTGTGGATCACAAGAAACTGTGGAAAATTCTGAAAGAGATGGGAATACCAGACCACCTGACCTGCCTCTTAAGAAACCTATATACAGGTCAGGAAGCAACAGTTAGAACTGGACATGGAACAACAGACTGGTTCCAAATAGGAAAAGGAGTACGTCAAGGCTGTATATTGTCACCATGCTTATTTAACTTATATGCAGAGTACATCATAAAGAACACTGGGCTGGATGAAGCACAAGCTGGAATCAAGCTTGCTGGGAGAAATATTAATAACCTCAGATATGCAGACGACACTGCCTTTATGGCAGAAAGTGAAGAACTAAAGAGCCTCTTGATGAAAGTGAAAGTGGAGAGTGAAAAAGTTGGCTTAAAGCTCAACATTCAGAAAACTAAGATCATGGCATCCAGCCCCATCACTTCATGGCAAATAGATGGGGAAACAGTGGAATCAGTGTCAGACTTTATTTTTGGGGGCTCCAAAATCACTACAGATGGTGACTGCAGCCATGAAATTAAAAGACGCTTACTCCTTGGAAGGAAAGTTATGACCAACCTAGACAGCATATTCAAAAGCAGAGACATTACTTTGCCAACAAAGATCTGTCTAGTCAAGGCTATGGTTTTTCCAGTAGTCCTGTATGGATGTGAGAGATGGACTATAAAGAAAGCTGAGCACCGAAGAATTGATGCTTTTAAACTGTGGTGTTGGAGGAGACTCTTGAGAGTCCCTCGGACTGCAAGAAGATCCAACCAGTACATCCTAAAGGAGATCAGTCCTGGGTGTTCATTGGTGTTCATTGGATGCTGAAGCTGAAACTCTAACACTTTGGCCACCTGATGCAAAGAAATGACTCATTTGAAAAGACCCTGATGCTGGGAAAGATTGAAGGCAGGAGGAGACAGGGACGACAGAGGATGAGATGGTTGGACGGTATCACCGACTCAAAGGACATGAGTTTGAGTAAACTCCAGGAGATGGTGACGGACAGGGAGGCCTGGCATGCTGCAGTCCATGGAGTCGCAAAGAGTCAGACATGACTGAGTGACTAAGCTGAACTGAAATGTATTTTTTAATATTCATAAACTATAACCAAATTCTCATCATATCTAATCTTTGTCTATAAGTCAGATATGACCTGAAGTCAACCAAATCTTTAAGGGAATAAGTAAAAAGTGCCCAAGAGTCCATTCTATATCCAATAAAAAAAAAAAAAGTCTAATTCCTCTCACCTTCCTACTTTTTTTAGTCTACTTCCCTTGGGTTCCTCCCCTTCCCATAGTCAGTTACAGTCCTCCTATCTGTGGGTTGGTAGGGCTAACTGTACTGTAGTTAGTTATTTTATATAAGAAACTTGAGCATCCTTGGATTTTGGTATCTATGCAGTGGTGGTAGGGGGGCAGTCCTGGACCCATGTACATTTAAGGGACAACTACACCATCATAATTCAATAAACATTACAAGGAGTCCATTATATGTCTGTTGGGCAGTGGGGATGCTGTGTAAACAAAACAGATGCAACTGTTCCTACCTTCCTGTCTGGTGACAACAACAGGCTTCAAACAAGGACATTTACACCCAGAGGCTTAAAATCCATCCTCATAGGAAAAGCAAGCTATGGTGGAATGTTCAGTTCAGTTCAGTCGCTCAGTCATGTCTGACTCTTTGCAACCCCATGAACTGCAGCACGCCAGGCCTCCTTGTCCATCACCAACTCCTGGAGTTCACTCAAACTCATGCCCATTGAGTCCATGATGCCATTCAACCATCTCATCCTCTGTCATCCCCTTCTCCTCCTGCCTTCAATCTTTCCCAGCATCAGGGTCTTTTCCAATGAGTCAGCTCTTCACATCAGGTGGCCAAAGTATTGGAGTTTCAGCTTCAACATCAGTCCTTCCAATGAACACCCAGGACTGAAGGATGGACTGGTTGTATCTCCTTGGTGGAATGATTTTCCCACTAAAAGGAATGATTGCATTCACTTGAGAATGTCAAAGTGGTTTCCAATAACAAACAGCAATGAGACACATCAAAGGCAGTGTACCAAACACACTGCTCTGACAACAACACAAGCAAATAATTGTCATCAATGTGGATGATATTTTAAATTTTTCACTGGAGTATAGCTGATTTACAGTGTTGTGTTAGTTTCAGGTTTTCAGCAAAGTAAATCATTATACATATATGTGCATGCATATATATGTGCATGCTCTGTTATGTCTGGCTCTTTGTGACCCCATGGACTGTATCCCACCCAGTTCCTCTGTCGATGGAATTTTCCAGGCAAGAATAGTGGAGTGGGTTGCCATTTCCTACTCCAGGGGATGTTCCTGACCCAGGGACTGAACCCACATCTCTTGTGTCTCCTACACTGGGCGGCTGACTCTTTACCACTGTACCACCTGGAAAGCCCGTACACACACACATATCCACTTTAAATACAGATAACCCTACCTGAGAGGAGCTGCTGATTATGGTACTGAAACGCAAACCTCATGCTAAGTCCCTGCCTTCACTGTCCTTCTCTTATTCCTATATTCCTTCTCCACTCCCCCTTGCCCCAGGTTTTATAGAAGCTACTAAGATCCAACCAGTCCATTCTAAAGATCAGTCCTGGGTGTTCTTTGGAAGGAATGATGCTAAAGCTGAAACTCCAGGACTTTGGCCACCTCATGCAAAGAGTTGACTCATTGGAAAAGACTCTGATGCTGGGAGGGATTGGGGGCAGGAGGAGAAGGGGACGACTGAGGATGAGATGGCTAGATGGCATCACTGACTCGATGGATGTGAGTTTGAGTGAACTCCGGGAGTTGGTGATGGACAGGGAGGCCTGGCGTGCTGCGATTCATAGGGTCACAAAGAGTCGGACACGACTGAGTGACCGAACTGAACTGAACTGACTAAGTCAGCAACCTAATGCCAGGTCATTCTGAACTCATACACTGCATGTTTAGGTCTAGTTCTCTGTAACAATCTCCTCTTCAGCTGATTGTGATCATCTCATATGAAACTGAGCATGACTTGAGTTAATTATAATCAAAACCGAAGCATAGTAAGAAGCTGGTAAAATCCCTTTAACAAGGAAACACAACATTGCAAATCAACTACACTTCAATAATAAGAAAGAAGCAGAGGGCTCTCCTGTATACTGCAGGATATTTAGCAGCATCTTTGCCCTCTACCCACTAAATGCCAATGCTCTAGGGTGTCTACAGATTTTGACTCAAATGAAACATCTTGCTGTTGTTGAATGGGAAGAACATCCACCTTTGCAAGACTCTGGCTATAGTAGTAAAAGAAACCCAAGGCAATGTGTTGGGGGCCAGAGTGAGGTAGGCTGCCCGTGGCAAAGGTTATGAGGAAGTAGGCTTGACATACCCAAAGGCGGGATCGAGCCTCAGGAGTCCCCCTGGAAATCCTCGAGCATCTACCCCCATAACCAGAGCCTTCCTACTTTACTACTTTGTGCTCTCACCTACACCTCTGACTTTACGGGGGGCTGCCCCCCACCACCTCTTTTGGAGAAGGAGTTAACTTAGAGCTCCAGTTAATAATAATTCCTGGGCGTGATAGGAGTGTTTAAACCTACAAACTCCTCTGAAGGTTCTCTAGCCTGCCTGACAGGCTTGTCCAGCCACATGTGATTGCTCACAGCCTCCCAACCGTGAGAGGCACGAGATGCTTTAAACCTTCTAAAAAACAGGTTCTTTAGAGAAGTTAGAAAACTATTAGTATAAGTATAATGGGCTGATTAGAAATTGTATTGGTGAAGGGTTTTTCATTTGTTGAGCCAATGTTTACTGCTAAGTCTTCACATCCCCTGCCCTTACACACATTAATGAATATATAGAAGAAATAAGTATTAACCTTTGATATTAATCATGTTAGACCTTAGGCTAAGTAAATTCTTTCCTAAAACCCACTACACCCTCACCCTATAGGAATGTAACTTTATTTGGGTGGCGTCTGTTTTAAGAATAATCACCCTTGGAGAAAAAAGTGTTCTGGTTGACTGACCACTGTCACAAGGAGAGGGTCATAAATTGTCAGCAGGCCCCCCTGGCCAGAAGATGATGTAACACCCCTAAGACCTCTGTATACATTTGTGTGAAGCACCTGACTTTAATAAAAGTCAGGACTGCTGTCCCCGCGTGACTTTTGTATAACATCTCAGTGTATAAAAACAGACTCTGGAAAATAAAGAATTGGGATCAGTTCCTCGAAATACTGGTCTCCCCATGTCGCTTTCTCTCTCTTTCACTCTGGTTGAGTCTCCATCTGGAGCGCGGAACCCACCCAGCTTACTAATTTTGCCTGGGCTTCTAAGATCCGACCGGGGAGGCCTCAGTGTCTCCTCTCCTTCGGGAGAACGGAAGGACGCCTGCGGCCTATGTAAGTGGTGCAAGCTTCTTGTCTTGAAGTTTTATTGGTCTCCCGCGTAAACCAAGCTACTCAGCCTCTTTTCTCCACTGAATTTTCCTACTGAGCTATCCTCATTCTATTACTCTTTATATCTTTGATGAATATTTAAATAGTCGCCGAAGCCGTCTCCCCTTCGAATACCCTGGATCAGCCGGGGCTGGACCCCGGCAGCAATGAACAGCCTGGGAGTGGTGGGAAGCAAATGAATTACAGGTGGGAGCTGATCCTCAGGGCAGGTGGCAGGAGCCTGGGGAGCCAGAACCTTCAGGAGTCGTCACAATGGACCAGCTTCAACACTTTAACACTCATACGTCATTTTTCACTAAAATGGTCCTTCCCAATGTGATTGTCCGTCTTCTTCACTAGATTGCTCTCCAAATGCCTCGGGCTATTTTAAAGACCAAATGTCTTCTCAAAGGGCAAAGAGTTGCTATATTAAGAGCGCTCAAGAGAATGAGACACAGGCATGTTGAGAGAATATTTTGAGAATAGAAAGCAAAACTTTCCACGATGAGCATTTTGAAAGGGACAACACTTATGTGAACATGCAAGTTTTAACACACTTGCTTGCACGTCAGTTTAATTACTTGATAGTCATAACACCATTCCTTGCATTTACCCTAAGGAAATGCACAAAAAATAGGACACCAGACAATTCTATGAACAAAAAGGATAGAAAACAAAAGGATATGAAATAATTATAGGTTTCTACAATATACTGAAAAATGCTTAGACTTTGGAAATCAGGTAGAGCTGGGTTCAAATCCTGACACTGTCTCTTACTAAGCATGCAACATCAGGTGATTTTCTTAAATTATCTGAGAGAGAGTTTACTAATGTAAAATGGAAATAAAAAATACCTACCTCCTGAAATCACTGTGATGATTAGAGTAATACATTTAAGTACTAGCATGCCAGGTGGCTCAGTGGTAAAAAGAATGCCTGCCAATGCAAGAGACTCAGGAGACATGGGTTTAATCCCTGGGTCGGGAAGATCCACTGGAGAAGGAAATGGCAACCCACTACAATATTCTTGCTTGGAAAATCCCATGGACATAGGAGCCTGGCAGGCTATAGTCCATAGGGTTGCAGAGTTGGACATGACTGAGCATGCACACAAAAATAATGCCTAACTCTATATTCAGAAGAAGCTGTATATAAAAGGACTACATGTGTGCATGTTAAGTAGCTTCAGTCGTGTCTGGCTTTTTGCAACACTACAGAGGATAGACCACAAGTCCATGGGATTCTCCAGGCAAGAAAACAGGAGTGGGTTTCCATTTCCTTCTCCAGGGGATCTTCTCGATCCAGGGATTATATAAAAGATCTATATCTCACAAAAGAACTAGAACGCTATTCTAACCCTATGTAAACTGAGAAGGCAGGCTGAAAATATTCCTCTTTTCATTCAGCAAAGAGTACTGAGTGCTGGTTCCTCTACTAGGGGTAGAACAGTGAACAAGATTAAGGATTTTACTACAATGAAGTCTTCAAAATACCTGCAGCTCATGGATCCCTATAGAAAAGAGAAGAGTATAATAGCAGGTCTAAGAAATAATGTGTTTCAAATTCATGTCATCTGTCTTGCCTGGAAAAACTGGCCTTAATTATATTTATATAATTAACATCTTTTTATATGCTTTCAGTTAATCGCTCAGTCATGTCTGATTCTTTGTGACTCCATGGACTGCAGCACGCCAGGCCTCCCTGTCCATCACTAACTCTCCGAGTTTACTCAAACTCATGTTCATCGAGTCAGTGATACTATCCAACCATCTCATCCTCTGTTGCCCTCTTCTCCTCCTGCCTTCAATCTTTACCAGCATCAGGGTCTTTTCAAATGAATCGTTTCTTCGCATCAGGTAGCCAAAGCATTGAAGTTCCAGCTTCAGCATCAGTTCTTCCAATTAATATTCCAAGCTGATTTAGTTGCAAGAAACAGAATCCAACTCTGAGTAATACCAGCAAAAGAGAATTCATTTCAAGGTGCGGTGTGGCTCAGAGAACCAGAGGCCTGAAGAAGCAGAATCAGGAAGGGCAGGGACCAGAGACACCCCTGAGTTTTCCTGTATCAACAGAGCTGCCACGTGGATGATTCTGCTCCAGTTATTTTGTTAGTTTAGCCTCCATTCTTGCATCTTCCCTCTCAGGCCCCAAAGCCCCAGAAGAGTCTAAAAGCCTATTTTAGGACACATATCAACCCCTCAGCTAAGGAAGATCAAATCTCCTTCAATTATAATCTCAGCAAGATTGTCCAAATAGCAGAGGCCATTCACCAAAAGGAAATTGGAATAGTATTACTGAAAGATGGTGACCAAAATAAAACATACAGTAATAGTAATAATAATTACAACAGAAACTAGCTTTTAATGAGCACTTATGTAGTATTGGGGCTTTCCTGGTGGCTGAGATGGCAAAGAATCTGCTGGCAATGCAGGAGACCTGGGTTGGATCCCTGTGTCAGGAAGATCCCCTGGAGAAGGGAATGGGAATCCACTCCAGCATCTTGCCTGGAGAATTACATGGACAGAGGAGCCAGGCAGGCTACAGTCCTTGGGGTCACAACGAGTTGGACGCTACTTAGTGCTTAACATTTTTTATTGTATGTAGTATTAGGTACTATGTTAAGCATCCTATTGGACTATTTCCACAATCCCACAAGGTAGAAAGTATTATTACTTTTAAAGATTAACAAACTGAGCTCAGATGTGTTAAATGATATACCATGTGTCACACAGCTAGGAAATTGAAACCTATTCTGATACCAAAAATGTGCTGAATTGCTGTTCTATTTTGCCTCTTTTCTTAACTTTGGACAGTAAATAACCAAGTGGTCAATACTCAAAACTTTGATATTTAAAAAAAAAAAAAACTCCTATACGGTGATAAGTACATTTGGTGTTGGCAGCGAATGATAATCTAGCTACAGAATGGGAAGCAGCAACCACAGAGCTTATAAATGAAACATAGAAACCCAGAATCACATTTTGCAAAAAAGGCAAATGGCAATTCATTGAGTACAGATATTCTCCTCATCTCTCTGTAGCTTAGAAACTGTTAACCTTGACAGTGAACAAGTGACTTACTGCAAATTGGATTTCAACCACCAGCATGAGCAGGCTTTCAATCAAATGTCTGTGGAGTAGTCAAGTTCAGTGAAAAACTGAGAGTATACAAATATCGTCTGTCATGTTAGTTTTACCTTTGCAATGACTTCTCTGTTGCTGAATTGATAGAATGCAAGTTGAAATATCCTCTATTTGCAAAATTTGAAATAAACTAAAGAATATGTCTATGCTGTACTTTTCAAAAATTTAAATAATCTCATCCATAGCTTGAATAGTGCTAATAAATAAGAGTCAATGTGCAGAACTGGGGGACCAGCCACCCTTCCTCCAGTGCCCATCCATGAGCAGTGTGCCCACTGGTCTTGTGAGCCAGTCACAGACCCAATCCTGGATGCAGTGTGGGTGATGGGACAGAGCCCTGGCAAGGACCAGATGGCCTCCGTACAAGTCTCAGGGCACCTCTGCGTGTCTTCACCTGTACGTGTTTTCAGTAAATAGCTAGCTCCACGACTTGCTCTAAGGGCTAGATAAATAGCACTGTAATTTGCTTGGAACCAGGTTCTCTTCGGGTGGTTCCCTAAAAGCAGAGTGTGAGGTAGGGTTTCTTGTGAATGTGATTCTTTAATAAAAGAGTAAGAGAAGCAGAATAGAGCAAAGTAAGAAAACTGAACAAGGATGTGGTCTCCTCTGGAAATTGCTTTAGCCTGATCCATGGGAAGATCTGGAGCAACAAGTGTGCTACGGAGGCAGGGGGTTGGTCACCGGACACTGGATAGGGTTCTATGAAGAGGGTAGCAGTAGGCATTAACCATCAGTCCTCAGGTAAGAGGATTTGAGCAGAGAACCAACAGCATCTATTCACTTGCTTGTGTGGCACATGGTTAAGTGCTTGATAAATATTAGCTCTTTATCTTATCCTCAACCTAGCAAATATTTATTGAGCCCAGGAGCCTTGTTAGGCAACGAAGGTATGAAGATGAATAATGTATAGTTCCTGTCCTGGAAGCTTCACAGTCCAGCTGGAAAGACAGGTGAACACTGGACTATAAAAAATGCAATAAGAAGTAGGAGAAATTATCTTTAGAGCCTCTTCTCACACACCCCCCCCCCGCCCCCGCCCAACCTTTCTTTGAATGACCTCCTTTCATCCAATCTAAGGGCCCAGGGTCTTTTCTTTGCTAGCCATCTCTCCCCTGGCAACACTCAATGTCCAGATCTATATTTCAGAAATCTTTTTCTTTTCAACACCTAGCACAGATATATGTATGATAATGGCAGTGGTTTAATCAATAAACCAAAGCAGTGCTTTCAAATCACATTAGTGAGCATGAAATCAACAAAGTGCATCCAACAACTTGTATTTTTAAAAATATAAGGAGACTGGAGCATAATTGAGGGAAAAAAACATCAGAGTGCATCATAGTGGTAAGTAAGCTAAGGGTAATATAACTATGGTCTTTGAATGTGTACATCTATATATGCTGCTGCTAAGTCACTCCAGTCGTGTCCGACTCTGTGTGACCCCATAGACGGCAGCCCACCAGGCTCCCACGTCCCTGGGATTTTCCAGGCAAGAACACTGGAGTGGGTTGCCATTTCCTTCTCCAATGCATGATAGTGAAAAGTGAAAGTGAAGTTGCTCAGTCCGACTCCTAGCGACCCCATGGACTGCAGCCTATCAGGCTCCTCCATCCATGGGATTTGCCAGGCAAGAGTACTGGAGTGGGGTGCCATCGCCTTCTCCTACATCTATATATAGGTATCTGTATAAGTGTATGTATTAATAGACATTTTTCCCTTCCTGCTTTCAGGGTAAATGTTTTTCTTAAAATGGATAACCACCAAAAACATTTGAGAAACACTAGCCAAACTAAACCCGGCTATTAGTTTGCTAAGGTAGTATTTCACTCAGATAACAGCGAGTCCCATATAGGTCACAATACAATTTCAGAATGAAAGTATGAAATCTGAGGTAGCAATTTCAAATAACGTTGCAAAACAAAGGGGTAAATATTTTGGTTAGCTCTGTCTTCCATCACCCCTCCTGTTAATAAATCTGCTTTTTCTATAAGGTTTTTGAACGTCTTACCAAGTTCAGAGCTGTGTACTGAGCATACAACAAACAGAAAGACATGGGCCATCTAGGAGTTTATAATTTCACAAATACAAGTTGACAATTTTAGTTAAGTGTGGTAAATGCTATAACAGAAGCACGCAGCTGCTAGAACATGAATTTAAATCCTGCCCAGCACAAGGTGTCTTTTCTGGTCAGCGTGAGGGACAGCCGGTGGCTGCCCTCAGGGGCCTTACAGTCTTATTTGGCAGATATAATACATGGAAAGAGATAAAAATACAATAACACACAAGTATTTTTTGAAGCAGGGAGGGGATTTTGATTTTTTTTAAACTCCAGAAAGACAAAGGAGAAGTGCAAAACCAGGAGACTAGCTTGATTCTGGAAAGCTAGCCTGGGCCACAGATTCATGAGCAGGGGCCAGAGAAATGCAATTAAGCACAGGTATTGCTGTTTAGCCTGGAACACAATTAACACAGGCACTTACTGAATGAGTGAACACAGGCAAATACCCGATTGCCGATGAGTGGGTTGCTCCTCTGACCATTTCTTATAAGCAGCAAGAATGTAGTTAACAAGGATCTGCTTCACACTAGATTTACCTAATCTAAGAAAAATTAGCACACATCTGATGAAAATGACAAGACCTTGAAAGCCCATTTCCTGTGATTGGCAATGAGTGGTGAAACCAAGAATGTAATACCTATCTTAGTCCATTCAGACAGTTCTAACAAAAATATCATAGAATAGGTGGTTTAAACAACCAACATTTCTTTCTCACAGTTCTGGGATGTCCAAAATCTAGGTTTCTGGAGATTCAGTGTTCGGTGTTTCTCAGTTTATAGACTATTTGCTCATTGAGTCCTCACTGGTAGGAGAAGCAAGGAAGCTCTCTGGGGCCCTTTTATAAGGGCCCTAACCCCATTCATGAAGGCTTGGCCTTTATGACCCAGTCACCTCCTAAATACTTCACCTTCAATACCATCATGCTGGCAAGTAGGTTTCAATGTGTGAATCTGGGGGAAGACACATTCAGTCTGTTGCATTCCTCCCTTGACCTTCCTAAATCCATATCTTTCCAGCATGCAGAATACATTCAATCCATCCAAGAGCCCCCAAAGTTTTAACTTGTTGCAGTATCAACTTTAAGGTCTAAGTCCAAGCTCTCATCTAAACATCATCTAAATCATATACGGGTAAGACTCAAGGTATGAGTCATCTTGAGCAAATTCCTCCCCAGCTGTGAACCTGTGAAACCAAACATGTTATGCACTTCCAAAGGACAATAGTGGGACAGCCATAGGAGAGACATTGCAATTCCAAAAGGGAGAAACAAGAAAGGAGTAATAGCCTCTTATAAATCCAGAACCTAATGAGGCAGATAGCATTAAACCTTAAAGCTCAAGAATAATCCCCTTTGGCTCAATGCTCTGCCTTCCGGGCTCATAGCATGGCAACATCACCCCTGCTGGGGGGATGCCCCCTCTCCTCCCAATGCCACCATCCTCCTGGGCTGGGGGCAGGTTTCCTGTGGTTTCAGGCAGCCCTAACCTCAAACCTACGAGGAGACTGCCATGCCCCTGAGACTGCATGCTCTGCATGCCAGTGGAGACAGCGCTCTATAGATGCCACCACATTTTGCTGCCTGAATCTTTCTGGAGTTCTGGCCTTCAAGGCCAAGCTTCACCGGGCCCCCTGTAGCTGTACCTGGGATGGGCAAGGATCACTGAACCAGAGGACAGGGGAGCAGGGGGCACCCAGGTAGAGTCTGTGATGTGAGAGAGCTCAGCATCACACACAGGGGTCACACGGGCACAGAAGCACCCACTTTGAAACCACTCTGCCTACCCGTCCGTCCCCCTCTCCCTACACGAGGGACCTGTGGCAGGATTGGCAGCTCTGATTATCTCTCAGTCACCTTCTAGGTCCTTCTTCCATTGCTTTGGAGTAATTCCTGGCTTCTGTTCAGATGGGCTTCCCTGATAGCTCAGTTGGTAAAGAATCCGCCTGCAACGCAGGAGACCCTGTTTCAATTCCTGGGTTGGGAAGATTCCCTGGAGAAGGGAAAGGCTACCCACTCCAGTATTCTGGCCTAGAGAATTCCATGGACTGTATAGTTCATGTGGTCGCAAAGAGTCAGGCATGACTGAGCGACTTTTACTTTCTGTTCAGATGGCTGACCCATACTAATTTAGTCAAACAGTCACTTGGCCACATCTTCAGTGTTCTTACTTTTCTCAGTATGAATGGGCTGAGAATTTTCCAGATCTTCACGTTCTTTCTTTGCTCAACAATTCCTTCTTTAAATCATTTCTCTCAAATTTTACTATAAGCCTTCAGGACGGGCCAAGGCTCACCTTCAACACATTGTTTAGCCACTTCTTCAGCTAAATACCCAGCGTCATTGCTCTCAAGTCCTGCTTTCAGTAAAATGCTGGAACATGAATACAATTCAGCCAAGCTCTTTGCCACTTTACAAGGATGGCCTTTCCTCCACTGTTTAATAGTATGTTCCTCATTTCCAAATGAAACCTCATCAGAATGGCCTTTACTGTCCTTATTCCTGATAACATTCTGTTTAGGACCACTTAGGCATTTTCTAAGATTGAGGTTTTCCCCACAGCTCTCCTCCTTTCTTTTTGACTTTCACCAAAACTGCCTTTAAAGATCTATTTATGTCAATGTGGTTTTCCCTGGTGGCTCAGATGGTAAACAATCTGCCTGCAGTGCGGGAGATCCAGGTTTGATGCCAAAGTCAGGCAGATCCCCTGGAGAAGAGAATGGTGACCCACTCCAGTATTCTTGCCTGGAGAATCCCATGGACAGAGGGGACTGGTGGGCTACAGTCCATGGGGTCGCAAAGAGTCAGACACGACTAAGTGACTAACACACCCAGGCTCTTTCTGCTGCTGCTGCTTCTAAGTCACTTCAGTCATGTCCGACTCTGTGTGACCCCATAGACGGCAGCCCACCAGGCTCCCCCATCTCTGGGATTCTCCAGGCAAGAACACTGGAGTGGGTTGCCATTTCCTTCTCCAATGCATGAAAGTGAAAAGTAAAAGTAAAGTCGTTCAGTCATAACCGACCCTCATCGACCCCATGGACTGCAGCCTTCCAGGCTCCTCCATCCATAGGATTTTCCAGGCAGGAGTACTGGAGTGGGGTGCCATTGCCTTCTCCACAGGCTCTTTCTAACACACATTAAATCGCTTCCTGCCTCCACCCACTGTCCAGTTCCAAGGCTGATTCCATATTTTTTGTATTTGTTATAGCAGCACTCCAATTTCTTGGTTCTAATTTCTGTCTTTTTTATAAGCCACCCAGTCCTTGGTAGTCCTTTGTAAGCAGCCCAAGCTTACTTAAAACAATACCTAAGGAACAAAAGGAAGAAGATATTTGGGATGCTTTGGAGGAAACAATGGTAACGTGTGGTAGGAAAGTCTAAGATTTGAATCATTTTTACTTAGCATTACTTCTTTTTAATCAGTTTTACTGAAATATTATTTATACAACATAATTTGGCAGTTTTTAAGTGTATGATTTGAAGAGTGTGGACAAATGTATATATACAGCAGCTTAACCAACACCATCAATATATGGTACAAAGTCATCACATTGAAAATTTCCACATGTCCCTTTTACTTTAAATTATGGCTAAAGGAAGCACTAAGATTAATAAATCTAACCACTAATATTATACACACATAAACAAAAGGCAAACCCCGTTATCTCCAATTGAGATCTCTCAGTTCCTCAGCAAATGTATCAAGAACAATGAAAAATCAAGAGCTATAATTTAACAAAAACATAGATAGCAAAAAGATAAACTTTCTCCAGAAAAGTAATCTAACAGTTAATTTATATAATAGGTCCTACTTTCATCTGTATCAGTTTGATCAAAGTGCCTGTGCAATATTGTCATCTTCAGAGACAATGGGTATTTTTCAGGGGGATGGAAGACGAGCTCTCTGTCCCCAGAGTCAATTCTCCTTTGAAAAGGTGCCAATCAGAGAGACCAAAGAAAGAAACGGCCTGAACATTCTCACAGCCATCTAGTTACACAGACTTGCAGCAAGTTTCTCCCATGTTCAGTATAGGGACTTATCGTGGACCCCAGTCCCACACAAGAAGAACGTTACTCTAAATAACCAAGTGGTCATGGGGATGCCTATATAAGTTTCAGACAGATGTTTTTATTAAAAAAAAAAAAAAGAAAGGAAGAAGCCAGATGGGAGTATTAAAGGCAGGAACCAAATTAAGCTGAAGATTACCCAGAAAGATAAAAAGATGACTAGGAGAGTAACAGCCAGTGCTGACCGGAGTCAGAGTGCAGCCGGCCAGCCCGTGCAGACGGACGTGGCTCAGACTTGGCTCAAACCCAAAACAAGCACAAAGTACCCATATCCCGAGCAACCAGAGAATGAACCGTGTGCTAAGCAACTGAATCATCACATGTTACAATAAGGTCTACAGTCCCTTCCCAGGCAGAATGTTTTAAGAATAAAAAGAAATCTCACTGCTGGGCAGGATGAACCCTACATACTCTTGCCCAGAGGCAAGAGACAAGCCAGCAATGAATGAAATACAACTTTGACTCGCATACCCCAGCCTGCTTTCAATCAAATTTCAAAGAAAGTAAAATATGTAAAGAAAACACAAATTTAAATTTTTACCCCCTAGAAAAGCTAGATCAAAGGGTTCCTATTTTATAGTTTCAAAAATGTTAGTCCCATTAAATATTTTCTGGCCTGCATGAACCTTTCCCACAATAATCAGTGTTCTGGAGGTTGAGCCTCTGATCAGCTACTAAAACCCCTCAGCTGTGAATTTGAATTGTGATTATTTACAGCTTGTTTTCTCTTAGAGTTGAGACCTAAGAACAAATGCTAATTCAGTCTGAGATTCTGGGTGTTTTAAAAATATGAATTTGAGGGAAGGGTACACAATTCAACTCATAACAGAAATAAAATAATGATTTAAATTTTTTTAAAAAGGAGGAGTGCTAATTTACCTAATTGCCTTGCTGTGTGCAATGCATAAAAGCACCACAGAATACCACAGAGTTTGCAAAACACACAGATATATGTGACTCTAACTGATACCTGCTTTACTCCTTGCCGGGGAACAAAGGAATACCCTACTAGAAGGGATCCCTTCAGTCCCTGCTAGCTGCTCTCACTGTGAATGTCCATCTCTCCTCATTTCAAGCTTACCCATCATCCTGCAAGTCCTCAGGAATCTTCAGGACCTCCTTCCTTTGATGCAGACTCAGGTTAAACCCATGGATAGAGGAGCCTGGTGGGCTGCAGTCCATGGGGTCGTGAAGAGTCGGACACGACTGAGCGACTTCACTTTCACTTTTCATTTTCAAGCATTGGAGAAGGAAATGGCAGCCCACTCCAGTGTTCTTGCCTGGAGAATCCCAGGGACGGGGGAGCCTGGTGGGCTGCCGTTTATGGGGTCGCACAGAGTCGGACACGACTGAAAAGACTTAGCAGCAGCAGCAGCAGCAGCAGGTTAAACCCCAAAAGGTTGTAGTTAACATTCTCCTGAATGTCAGTGAAAAGATTGATGGCCCAGAGAAGACGAGACGGAGGGAGAAGATTTGGCGACAGGAAGCTACCACCACTGGCTCTGAGGAGACTGCTTTAATTAAGAGCAGCGAGGTGGTGTTTTACACAATTAGATCACCAGCTGAGTGTTTCTCAAATCACCTGGAGATCTTATCCAAATGGATGTTCTGATTCTGTAGATCTGGAGTGGTGGATACAAGACTATCTCCAGTTCACATCACCTGGAGAGCTTATCCAAATGGATGTTCTGATTCTGTAGATCTGGAGTGGTGGATACAAGACTATCTCCAGTTCACATCACCTGGAGAGCTTATCCAAATGGATGTTCTGATTCTGTAGATCTGGAGTGGTGGATACAAGACTATCTCCAGTTCACATCACCTGGAGAGCTTATCCAAATGGATGTTCTGATTCTGTAGATCTGGAGTGGTGGATACAAGACTATCTCCAGTTCACTCCCAAGTGGTGTCGACTTTGCTGGTCCATGGGCCACAGATAATTTCTTTCTTTAGGTTTTCAGGTGTCCAGTTTTACTAAACTGCACTATTTTTAGCTGAAATAAATGGTCCACACTATCTATTCCTAGAAGTAAACACTCTGATTTGATTTTGCTTCCTCTATTGTTTACTTCATTTTTTTAATTCAAAGGTAAACTTACGAATGATGACAACTAGCTCACTTAATTCATCCTTCCCCATCCTCTCTATACGTCATTGCTGTTAATCATCACTATTAATTACTCTCCCCGCCACATCTGGAATTTTAAATATTTTAAAATCTGTATTCTTATTTTGTCAACTTTTGACTTGACCTAGCAACTTCCCACTGTGACAGTGTTAAAGATATTAACCCCTTGCCCTTAACTTCACTTTTCCTTCTTCTTTATCTCTTCTAAGTCCTGTTATCTAAACTTTTAATTTTATAATCTATATTCAGTATTATGACCAATAATTGTCTTTAATGGTTTGCATATAGATTCTGAAAATTTTAAACCAGTAAACAGTATCTATGTCATTGGAATTATTTAAATATTATTTACTTTACACATATTTAGAAATATACTTGTTTACCTTTACTTCTCAAGTACCACATCCCTGTGCTGGTTGGCCCCAGGGACAGCACTCCTGCATACCAGTCAAATGGATTATTTTATCGTGTGGCCTCAATTATGCCAAATCCTATTGTTGTAGCCACGCGTTCCGGGAAACAAACTCACTCAGAAGGACAATGCAGATAGTGGAGTGCAGTCTATTACACCCCTGGGCCCAAAGCAGAGTCTCCTCTTAGCCAAGGACCCCGACCAGCATTTGGGAAAATCTTTTACACCCCATGTGTACATGTCTGAACCCACCACTCCAAATTCCTTGAGACTTACATAAACCAAAGAAAATACAATCCCGGTAACCCCGTCATTCACGTGCTATGTGCTCATGTGCTCAAACAATTAGCCAATAATCAATAAACCCGAGGTCACATTCCGATAGATACAGAGGAAGGGGTGATTAGTATATGTTTTCTCTTAGGCGATGAGTAACCTAGATACAATCTTCAAGGTTCCCCTGTCTGGAGGGGGTCTTATCCTTCTGTTGTTGTTTTCATAGGCACTAAGCACAGAGTTCAGAGTCCATTGGAAAGGTGGCCGAGCATGATCAGCATGAACAGGCCTGAGACGGAGTCTAGGCCCTATGAATTCCTTCTTCACTGCCACATTTCTGTTTGCTCCATATTTGGACCATGGCTTTCTTGTACTTTTTGAATTTGATCTGGTTTGGAAGACAGAGAGGTGGAGGGGTTTAATTATCTTGTTTTTTTCTTTTAAAAAGAGGAAATATATGCTTTCACTATATCCTGAAATTTACTCTCAATCATATAATAAAGTATCCTTTTTCCAAGAGACATTTCTTCTGTAGTTCTAGGTCCTCCACCTCCCACACAGCTCTCATCCTGGGCTTTCCCACACTGCATATCTGGCCGAAATACCGTGTCTTCTTCCTCAGTTCCCTTTCTCATTTTGCTATCACTGAGAAATGTCTGCAAAAAGGATCATGGTAGGCAAATTTTCTGAATCCTTGCATACCTGAAAATGCCTTTATTCTACCCTAATTGATTCATTGATTGGTTATGGAAATTTCGTGTCAAAATAACTTTTCCTCAGAGCTTTGAAAGCATAATTCTATTATATTCAAACACCCATGTGACTGACGAGACGTCTGACACCAGCCTGATCCTCCATCCTTTTAAGGAAATTTTTCTTTCTGAAAACGTCTTATCTACATCTGAAATGATCTTAAATTTCATGGGAATGTGTTGGGGGGGTATTTTTAGTCATCTCTTACAGCATATGAAAATATTACATTCAGCTCTGGGAAATTTTCTTTCATTATTTTGTTCATTTCTTCTCTCTTCTCTTTGCTTTTCATTTCTGGGACTCCTGCTAGTCTGATTTCTGAACTTTCAGATTTATCGTATCTTGTTTTTCATATTTTGGTGATTTTGTCTGTCTTTGCTTGATGTTATTGGAGTTTTACTTTTCAGCAATCATTTGTAATTTATAAAAGTCATTTCTCATTTTATTCATTCTTTCTTCATAGCATCCTGCTTCTGCTTTCTGGATATAATATTGTCTCACATCTTAATGCCAATACTAACAGGACAGAATTTTTTTTTTAAAGTTATCTTCTGTTCCCTAGTGTATGTGAATGCTAAGTCATTTCAGTAATGTTTGACTCTTTTTAGCCTCATGAATTATAGCCCACCAGGCTCCTCTGTCCATGGGATTCTCTAGGCAAGAATACTGGAATGGATGACCATGCCCTCTTCCAGGGGATCTTCGAAACCCAGGGATCAAACCCCGTGTCTTATGTCTCCTGCATTTGAAGGTGAGCTCTTTACCACTGAG
Organism: Bos taurus; assembly: GCF_002263795.3. NCBI lineage: Eukaryota > Metazoa > Chordata > Mammalia > Artiodactyla > Bovidae > Bos > Bos taurus. Next base: position 82,359,418 of record NC_037334.1, on the reverse strand, counting down.
ACACTAGGGAAGCCCTAAATTTACCTCAAGTTCCTCCAGTGTCAATATATATTTTTATATATTTTAATGACATATTTTAGTATATTTTCTTATCTCCATTTTCTTTCAGCACTACTATTTTTTTCAACAGTCTGGTATCTTGGATTCCATTTGTGTTTAAGAATGAAAATCTGGGTTTATCATTATAAATAATTGAGGTTTCCTCTGCACTGTTTTTACATATAACCCTTCCCCTGAGTGGGAAGAATGAATGACTTCATGTGTTCATGGCTGTGAGGTATAAGTGTTCAATGGGCAAGAGGCAAACTGATAATCACAATGAGGAGCATAGTTCTCTAGAAGGTTTCATTTTCTTCGGACAGTTTAATTCAGGAGAACACTATTTGACAAACTCTTTCACACCAACAAATATATCAGGACGGATATTTTGGTCTAGAAAGAGCATTTGGTCTACTTCCAGCCAGAGAAGATCCACCAGGAGTTCTTGCCCCACGCATCTGAGGCTTCCTGGCAGTGCTAGGCATAGAGGTAAGGAAGGACACACCGATCACATTGCACTGACCAACCTTCAGAGCATCACTTCGGTTTTCTTCATTCTACGTCTGCCAACCTGAGCCTAGTCATCTCCCATTCCATTTCCCATATGCCCACCAGGCAGCTACTTCCTCTGTAATGTGTCCCTCCTCATATTTCTCTGTGATCTATCTTCCAGAAATTAATTTTTCTCTCATTTTCTTATAACTTCTCCCTCCCTTTCTCCTGGATTTTAGGAGTTTCTAGCCTAACTATTTTACTGTGACATCAGTTGGACTAGAGATAGAGGGCAAGTCAATAAATATGCTCGGTCTGCCATCTTGTAATCTTGGACCTGAATGCACTATATTGCAGGCAACCAAAATAACTCTTCTGTCTTTTCCACGCTTTAATTTTAAGACAGATGTTGTCTTTTAGTTAACAAAGACTTAAATCATGAAACTATCCTTAATTCCTCCTTGACTGATTCCCACATCTAGTCAGTCAATGGATACTATCCACTGAACCCTGGCAAAGGTTTAAAAAGCTATTTCCTGTTTAACATTCCCATCTTCCATGCAGAAAGTGTAGACTGGTGAGAGATTCAGAACTTAGTAGTAGTAACTATGTCAGGTGACAGATATGTTAACAAACTTACTGCAGTAATCATTTAGCAACATTTATATATCAAATCATCTTAAACTTACATCATGTTATATGTCAACTATATCTCATTAAGATGGGTATAGTGTGTGCTCAGTCACTCAGTCGTGTCTGACACTTTGCAACTCCATGGACTGTAGGTTGCCAGACTCCTCTGCCCAGGGGATTCTCCAGGCAAAAATCCTGGAGTGGATGGCCATGCCCTCCTTCAAGGGATCTTCCTGACCCAGGGATCGAACTCATGTCTCTTAAATCTCCTGCATTGGCAGGAGTTCTTTACCACTAGTGCCACCTGGGAAGCTCTCATTAAGATAGGGAAGGAAGAAAGAAAAAGAGCGTGGTACTTCTAACCCTCATAGAGCCACCTGTACTATTGTGAGAGCTCCTGAAACTTCTTCCTGCTTATAATTTCCCTTTTTAATTCATCCCACCCACTGTTCTTCTTCCCTAGCAATTTCCCCATAGTACATATTTTACCATTCACCATATGTGTATCCATCTCCAGGACATGAACTCCTGGAGATGCTTATGAGAACTTCAGGGGAGGTATTTTTAAGATTCACTCTCTCCTCAGAAACAAAAGAGGAAAGAATAAAGTGCAAGTGTCTAAGCTTGTCTGTAAAGCCCCTCCACATCCAGGTCCCACTCTGCACTTCTGCCTTTACCTCTCATTCCTCCTCCTCATGCTCTTTGGATTCTAGCCAAGCAAACCATTTTCTAGGCCTTTAATTTGTTCTGCAATTTCCTACTCCTGTGCTCTTGGTTTTCCTATTTAAAATGCATGCTCCCCTCATGGAGAAAAGGTGTTGTCAAAATTTCCTCCATCTTTCAAGGACCAATTGAAATGCCTGCTCTTTTCTCAGGTATTCCTGAATCCTCCCAGCTGGAGTTAATTTCTCTTCCCCTCTTCTATCTTAACACTCGGTTTACTCTTCTCTTCTCTTATAACTCCTGTCATAATCTGACTTATTCAATAGTTGCTTGTTTACATCTATTTTCTCCTATGTAGTAGACAATCAGCTGCTTGAATGCAGAAGTCATATTGCTAATTTTTTAACTTCCTATAATACTTAACACAGTGACTCTTAAAAATGGCTGATGCTCAATAAATAAGGTAGATAAACCTTCTGGTGAAAAATGACTATCAGATCAGATAAGATCAGTTGCTCAGTCGTGTCCGACTCTTTGCAACCCCATGAATCACAGCATGCCAGGCCTCCCTGTCCATCAACTCCCGGAGTTCACCCAGACTCACGTCCATTGAGTCAGTGATGCCATCCAGCCATCTCATCCTCTGTCGTCCCCTTCTCCTCCTGCCCCCAATCCCTCCCAGCATCAGACTCTTTTCCAATGAGTCAACTCTTCGCATGAGGTGGCCAAAGTACTGGAGTTTCAGCTTTAGCATCATTCCTTCCAAAGAAATCCCAGGGCTGATCTCCTTCAGAATGGACTGCTTGGATCTCCTTGCAGTCTAAGGGACTCTCAAGAGTCTTCTCCAAAACCACAGTTCAAAAGCATCAATTCTTCGGTGCTCAGCCTTCTTCACAGTCCAACTCTCACATCCATACATGACTACTGGAAAAACCATAGCCTTGACTAGACAAACCTTTGTTGGCAAAGTAATGTCTCTGCTTTTGAATATGCTGTCTGGGTTGGTCATAACTTTCCTTCCAAGGAGTAAGCGTCTTTTAATTTCATGGCTGCAGTCACCATCTGCAGTGATTTTGGAGCCCAGAAAAATAAAGTCTGACACTGTTTCCACTGTTTCCCCATCTATTTCCCATGAAGTGGTGGGACTGGATGCCATGATCTTCGTTTTCTGAATGTTGAGCTTTAAGCCAACTTTTTCACCCTCTTTCACTTTCATCAAGAGGCTTTTGAGTTCCTCTTCACTTTCTGCCATGAGGGTGGTGTCATCTGCATATCTGAGGTTATTGAGATTTCTCCTGGCAATCTTGATTCCAGCTTGTGTTTCTTCCAGTCCAGCGTTTCTCATGATGTACTCTGCATATAAGTTAAATAAACAGGATGACAATATACAGCCTTGATGAACTCCTTTTCCTATTTGGAACCAGTCTGTTGTTCCATGTCCAGTTCTAACTGTTGCTTCCTGACCTGCATACAGATTTCTCAAGAGGCAGATCAGGTGGTCTGGTATTCCCATCTCTTTCAGAATTTTCCACAGTTGATTGTGATCTACACAGTCAAAGGCTTTGGCATAGTCAATAAAGCAGAAATAGATGCTTTTCTGGAACTCTCTTGCTTTTTCCATGATCCAGCGGATGTTGGCAATTTGATCTCTGGTTCCTCTGCCTTTTCTAAAACCAGCTTGAACATCAGGAAGTTCACGGTTCACATATTGCTGAAGCCTGGCTTGGAGAATTTTGAGCATTACTTTACTAGCGTGTGAGATGAGTGCAATTGTGCGCTAGTTGGAGCATTCCTTGGCATTGCCTTTCTTTCGGATTGGAATGAAAACTGACCTTTTCCAGTCTTGTGGCCACTGCTGAGTTTTCCAAATTTGCTGGCATACTGAGTGCAGCACTTTCACAGCATCATCTTTCAGGATTTGGAATAGCTCAACTGGAATTCCATCACCTCCACTAGCTTTGTTCGTAGTGATGCTTTCTAAGGCCCACTTGATTTCACATTCCAGGATGTCTGGCTCTAGGTCAGTGATCACACCGTCATGATTATCTGGGTCATGAAGATCTTTTTTGTACAGTTCTTCTGTGTATTCTTGCCATCTCTTCTTAATATCTTCTGCTTCTGTTAGGTCCATGCCATTTCTGTCCTTTATCGAGCTCATCTTTGCATGAAATGTTCCTTTGGTATCTCTGATTTTCTTGAAGAGATCCCTAGTCTTTCCCATTCTGTTGTTTTCCTCTATTTCTTTGCATTGATCGCTGAAGAAGGCTTTCTTATCTCTTCTTGCTATTCTTTGGAACTCTGAATTCAGATGTTTATATCTTTCCTTTTCTCCTTTGCTTTTCACTTCTCTTCTTTTCACAGCTATTTGGAAGGCCTCCCCAGACAGCCATTTTGCTTTTTTGCATTTCTTTTCTCTGGGAATGGTCTTGATCCCTGTCTCTTGTACAATGTCACAAACCTCATTCCATAGTTCATCAGGCACTCTATCTATCAGATCTAGGCCCTTAAATCTATTTCTCACTTCCACTGTATAATCATAAGGGATTAGATAAACCTTCTGGTGAAAAATGACTATAGTAACACTCAATAAGTTACCACTGTTCAAAAATATTACCCTGGCATTCAAAGTTCTTCATACTATAGCTCCAATTTACTTTCCTACTGCAGGAATCTTAGTTCATGCTAAAAGATTCTATTTACAGACCACCAGACTGGTCAGTATGCCGTGTCTATCCCCTCTAACTGACCACGTTTATGTTCATTATGTATCACTTCAAAGTGTTTCCTTATAACATTTTGACACCATTCAACTTACAATGCTCTTTCTGTCTGCTGATTTCAATTAGCAATGTTTGCATCGACTGTAATTTTTTTCTTGTTATGCAAATTTAATTATTATTAAATTCCTTCCCTAGCTAAATTATATTTCTTTTTATTTGCCACAGTACTTTACATATGATAAGACTCTGGACTTATTTGATTAATTGAAGATTTTATCATTCATTCAAATTAATCATCAGTAATGTTACTTTAGAAGGCCAACAATATTAATTACATAATTTTAAAATATGATTTGGCATTTTTAACAATTAACATGAATATATTAATGAAAAACAATAAATGTATATGCTAATTGATTATCTTAGTGTATTTTAAATCTCTTTAAAATAGATGAAATTGTACATCATCATGTTTATGTTGGAGTCTGGCGGACTGTAGTCCTTGGGGTTTCAAAGAGTCAGACACAACTGAGTAACTATGCATGCACTCACGTTTATGTTATACATGTGCTTTGTATATGTGCATAATTTATTCAAGGTATGTCTAAATTATCATCAACTTGAAGTTACTAGGCTCTGATATAATCAAAGCTTGTTTGTAAAATAAGTAATAGAAAACAATCTTTCTGTTTTCAGTGTGACTTCCCTGGTGGCTCAGTCAGTAAAGAATCTGCCTGTAATGCAGGAGACCTAGGTTCGCTCTCTGGGTTGGGAAGATCCTCTGGAGAAAAGAATGGCTACCCACTCTAGTATTCTTGCCTGGAGAATTCCATGGACAGAGAAGCCTGGCAAGCTACACTCCATGGGGTCACAAAGAGCTGGACACAACTGAGGGACTAACACTTTTTCTCTTTTCCATACATTCTGTAGATTTTTCTGGAGATAATTTTAAAGCTAACCTGAACTTATTCTAACAAAGATTTCATACAGCAAACAGAACTTCACTACAAAACAAGGTACATTGTTGCATATGTTTACTGTGTTCAGGAGTCTTGTCAGCACATCAAAAATATGCTTATTATTTCCAGAATTTTCTTCCATCTTAAAAATATATTTCTATCTTGTCTTAATTATCTGTTTCATAAGTTCATATCATATTTCATTTTCTGTTTATTTGTAATTTGACAGCTTGCTTGGGGCTTATTTAGTATTTTAGTGAACTTTATTTCTGCTTCATCTGAATCTTAAACCTATTGAGTGGTCTCTCATCCACGTTTTGAATGGGACACTGAATCCATGGTCTTTAAGTGGCTTAGGTCTAATGTGAAGATATATTCATACAATCACTTAAGTTACAATATTATAAACCACAATACCATTCAATACTATTTGAGTATTATGATTAAAGAGAGAACGTAATTAAGATCTCTGCTTTGGAATTATCAGAAAGAGATAGGTAGAAATAACAGAACTTGACCTTTAGTCATGTAGTACTTAACAAGGTAAAGAGGAAGCATGAAAAGTAGAAATACTCTGAATTTGATGTTGGACAAAACTAGGTTTCATCACATAGCTCTTCAGTCACTTTACTTTTCTAAACCGTGAAGCTAAGTCACTTCAGTAGGCCATGCCCTCCTCCGGGGGATCTTCCTGACCCAAGGATAGAACCTGCATCTCTTACGTCTCCTGCATTGGCAGGTGGTTTCTTTACCACTGATGCCACCTTGGAAGCCCAGATGATAATAAAATAAAAGTACCAGTAGGAGTACTGATTCTTACCTCACAGAGTTGTTGGGAGGACAGAGAGAATGCAAAAAGAACTGAACACTGTACTTGGCAGAGTAAACATTCAATAAATTAGTTTAAAGGCTAGGGCAATACAGGTGGAGGCAAAGAGGCAGGGGGAAGGAATGCATTGCCATGATCAAGGAATGTTATAGTCTATACTTTAGCAGAGTAGCTGATTAGTGTTAAGTCTATGATGCTCAATGGAGCAAGTCTTAAAGGGTTTTTAATTATTTTAGAATTAACTGTGTTGACTATGGTGAGCCATGGTCTGGCTGGTTCTGCAAAATAGAGCTAAGTTTGAATGAAGATTCCTTTGGGCAGCAATGTTCAAGATGGGTTAAAATCAAGGAAACAATGGACAGAGAGAAAGGCACCATGTTTTTAGGAAGAATACTATACTTAAAGGGGCTTTCCTGGTAGTTCAGCTGATAAAGAATCCACATGCAATGCAGGAGACTACTGTTCAATTCCTGGGTTCGAACAATCCCCTGGAGAAAGGAACGGCTACCTCCAGTATTCTGGCCTGGAAATTCCATGGACAGAGGAGCCTGGCAGGCTGCAGTCCATGGGGTCACAAAGAGTTGGACCCAACTGAGTGACTTTCACTTTTCGCTGCATTTAAAAGCACAGGGCCTGGCTTTAGGTTCCAACTCTGCACATAATCACACTTTAAAGAAGCGACTTTTGGATGTATAATCCAGATTACGGCTTTCCTTCCCAGAGAACTCCTACCTACAAAAGTGGTACCCTGCAGTCATGCTTCTTCTATGTGACACTGTAGTCAATTGGACAAGTGGACACTCAACCCCAATTAGCCCAAGAAGTCTATAAGAATTTTGAGTTTGTATCCAATAAGTCTGTTCAAACTCTATTAATATTTCAACTGACAAAATAGGGCCCCTTAAAGCAGTCCTGTTATGCTCAATGGCATCAGAAAGCAGGGAGAAAAGGGTCCATGGACAGAGAAGTATAAAGCAGTTAGGAAAGACAATGGGCAGAGCAACCTGGGCAGATCCCCTGCCCAGAAGAACTTGCTTCCCAGCTTCAAAGAATGTGAGTAGCTGATAGTCTCCAGCTGTCAGCAACCTCAGTGAGCCCTCAGTGTACCCCCTGATCCCACATACCTCCTAGGGTTTGGCCAGTGATTAGTGGTGGTAAACAAGATCACATTTCTTTTGAGATACCAACAAATGACCAAGCAAAGGGATGGAATAAGGGCCTAGCCAGTCTTGCCCAGTGCAGGACTCTTCGAGCAGGCACACTTCAGTCCACAATTCCCCCAATGCATTGGCAGAGACATCATCCATGTCCGCGTTGTGACCTGAGTGGTTCCTCCTGCCCAAACCCTCTGCCCAAGTGTCAGTGGTTCTGAGGTTGAGAAACACTGCTCTTTGTGACTCTTTGTTGCCATTAAGTGATCTCTAAGTCAGAAATCCTTTCAAAATTATTTGAGACGTTCATCTCACACGCTAGTAAAGTAATGCTCAAAATTCTCCAAGCCAGGCTTCAGCAATATGTGAACCGTGAACTTCCTGATGTTCAAGCTGGTTTTAGAAAAGGCAGAGGAACCAGAGATCAAATTGCCAACATCTGCTGGATCATGGAAAAAGCAAGAGAGTTCCAGAAAAAACATCTATTTCTGCTTTATTGACTATGCCAAAGCCTTTGACTGTGTGGATCACAATCAACTGTGGAAAATTCTGAAAGAGATGGGAATACCAGACCACCTGACCTGCCTCTTGAGAAATCTGTATGCAGGTCAGGAAGCAATAGTTAGAACTGGACATGGAACAACAGACTGGTTCCAAATAGGAAAAGGAGTTCGTCAAGGCTGTATATTGTCACCCTGTTTATTTAACTTCTATGCAGAGTACATCATGAGAAACGCTGGACTGGAAGAAACACAAGCTGGAATCAAGATTGCCAGGAGAAATATCAATAACCTCAGATATGCAGATGACACCACCCTTATGGCAGAAAGTGAAGAGGAACTCAAAAGCCTCTTGATGAAAGTGAAAGTGGAGAGTGAAAAAGTTGGCTTAAAGCTCAACATTCAGAAAACGAAGATCATGGCATCCAGTCCCACCACTTCATGGGAAATAGATGGGGAAACAGTGGAAACAGTGTCAGACTTTATTTTTCTGGGCTCCAAAATCACTACAGATGGTGACTGCAACCATGAAATTAAAAGACGCTTACTCCTTGGAAGGAAAGTTATGACCAACCTAGATAGCATATTCAAAAGCAGAGACATTACTTTGCCAACAAAGGTTTGTCTAGTCAAGGCTATGGTTTTTCCTGTGGTCATGTATGGATGTGAGAGTTGGACTGTGAAGAAGGCTGAGCGCCAAAGAATTGATGCTTTTGAACTGTGGTGTTGGAGAAGACTCTTGAGAGTCCCTTGGACTGCAAGGAGGTCCAACCAGTCCATTCTGAAGGAGATCAGCCCTGGGATTTCTTTGGAAGGAATGATGCTAAAGCTGAAACTCCAGTACTTTGGCCACCTCATGCCAAGAGTTGACTCATTGGAAAAGAGTCTGATGCTGGGAGGGATTGGGGGCAGGAGGAGAAGGGGACGACAGAGGATGAGATGGCTGGATGGCATCACTGACTCGATGGACATGAGTCTCAGTGAACTCTGGGAGTTGGTGATGGACAGGGAGGCCTGGCGTGCTGTGATTCATGGGGTTGCAAAGAGTTGGACACGACTGAGCGACTGATCTGATCTGATGATAAAAGAGAAATATGCAAATGGATTATTAATACAAAGACAAAAAAGGTCCCATAGTAAAGAGGCAGCTTTGTAGAGAACAAATGTACTAGAAAACCTATGCTAAGAATATGTCATCACTAAACCCCAAAGATAGCTCTCAATGGCCAGGTCAGAAAGGAAAACATTGTGTTGCATAGTTCTCATCATGTGATAGAAGTTTTCCATAAAAGTATTAGGCTCTTCAGTGAGGCCTAGAAGAATGATGACATCATGCAAGAAAAACTCTGAAATAGAATTTTATTTTGAAGGTCAGTGGCAGGGTCATTTCAGATAAGTCGAGTGTGAATGAATGCCAAGCAGAAGCATATAGTATGCGAAACCTTTGGACATTATGAGATTTACAGTATTTTAATTTTACTGCATTTTTTTTTGGGGGGGGGGTTGGTGTATATATGACTCTCAGACTTGCCTTCTTCTCAGGGAGAATATAAGATACCAAATCTGGAAGACAGGGTCCCTGATATTTCTGAGGTTGGAATTTCTAATTTTTGCTTGTTTGCTTTTAATGAACACATGTAGCCCAATTCAGCTACAGAAATAGAGACTTGCCTGTTTTTTCTGAATGGGGTAAAAACCCACATTATCATCAAGTGGCACAGAAAGAACAGCAAGAATAGTCAGGGCCCATACATACCAAGCCAGACATTGTCCCAGCAATACTGAAAGAGGAACAACTATGTATGGTCCCTCTGGACAGTCGAGGACACTGCCTTTCCACCAGAATTCTATCCATTGTCTCCCATTCTCCTTTCCACTCCCAAACAGAGCTTCCTTAGCCAATTATAAGCCCAGAATCTAATCCACAGATAATTTAGATAATTTGGCCAAATTTTTCCTTTGGACAAAAAAAAAAAAAAAAAAGAGGTCTGTAGAAGGAAAAATACAGCTCTCTTACTGCCTCAGACAACACTCTTAGGGAAAGAAACTGACTCACAGCCAGACATCTTCCTAAAAGAAAAATTTCCACAAGAAAGCAGTGATACCACAGAATAATACTGAAAAAATAAAAAAAATGAAAAATGATACAAAGTTATGACCTGGGGTTCCGTAACTACATCTCCACTGCCTAAGGTCTCTGTGAACCTAACGACTCATCATTTTACTGTCAGATCGTGTTTTAATCACTTCACGAAGGAGAACATGGAGGGCCGAAACGTGCCTGAAATGATGACTTTCCAAAAAGCTTCATCCAAACACAGCCAGCATTCTCAAGGCCTTGTCTGCCTCAGCCTGACCAATGTGAACTTGTCCACCCCACCTTGGGAAGAGGCGGACAACCCACAGGGAACGCTACTGTGTTGGGTCCTCACGTCCAGCGCAGACAGCATCTCATAAATGTAACGCTGAGTCACATTAACGTAGGCTGAGACAAATAGCCAAAGATGACCCCCAAACAGAATACCTGATGAAAAGGCGCGATAATAAGAAAACACCCAAACAGGCACAGGAGTGTGATTGGATAGCATCAATTAGGTTGAAAGTCTCCAGCTGGAAAAAGCCGGAGGTTAAGAGCCCTCAATTCAGAGAACACTGGATGTGTGGGAGCAAAGGAATCTTCCAAGAGAAAGGGGTCAGCACTCAGCTTGGCAGACCACAGGAACTTGGAGGAAACCATCAGGGAGAGCAAGGAGGAGGAGTTCAGGGAGAGGAGGCCAGCCTGAGGGTGACCACACACTCAGAGTCAGGAGGGCAGAACAAGGTCTGGCCCAGAAACCCTGGGTGCAGCCAAAGTGAGGCAAAGTCTAGAGGATAACATGGATGAGGTGATGAGAGGGGCTGCCATTGAATGAAAAAGAATTGGAAAGATAAATGTGGTCAGAGAGGCTGATAACTTTCATAAGAGCATTCCAGAATGAGCAGATGAGAAAGGCAGTTCGGGCAAGGAGGGAAATATCTGTTTATTTTCATGGGCAATTGTAGGCTTAAAAGGCAATGTTGGAGAGATCTTTAGCCTTAAATAGACAAACAGTACATTATTTTCTAGTCAACCACCAAATATAACCTGGTATCTGGAATACAATTTAACATGTAATTCCCAGAATAACTTATGTCAACCTTGCTATATATTTCCAGGCTCATGAAAGGCTGTTGTATATTTTCCTCTCCCAGAAATGCACCAAAAGTTTTACTAACTCACAGCCTCCTGCTCTCCCTTGCTGCCCAGGGTCAGGTGACGACTCTGGCGGCCCCCAGCATGGATCCCAAAGCCCCAGCATTGGGCCTCATCGAACTCTGCTCGCTCCACAAGTCTGCCTTCCCACAGACAGGATTCTTTCAAGTCTGGCTCTCATCCTGCAGGGACTATGGTGCATGGCTAGTTTTCCTAGCACCTAATGGAAACTAAACCATCCCAAAAGACAAACACAAGTGAGTGGGACTCACATGTGCAGGCTTTACATACTTGACACATAGCAAACATAGAAAACATCTCCCAATTTCACAGTCTTCATTGAGTTTCATGCTATTATACACCTCAATTCTATTAGAAGAAAGCATTTAATAAAAAAGTTCCTACTTCAAAAACTAACAAATTACTTTGATGCTACTTCAAACTTTGTGTTTTCAGTTCTCCCACATTTTTGCCTTGATCCCCTGGATAAGAAACCAATATATCAAAGTGAATACCTTGTTTGTGTTTATCATTATCTTTATGAGACGGCATTAACCTTTGGCCTTTGAGATAGAGAATCAGTCGTCCTCAGATCAAACTGAACTAAGAAATGTCAGACACAAGAAGTTCACTGCTGTGATGTTGGTTTTCAGTGCCCCGATCCAGCTTTGCAAAACGAACCCACCTCACGCCCCCAAGGCATTCAGAAATAATTTTATTTGCTCTTATTCATCAGCCAAGGAAAAGCAGCAAACTCCAGAGCCAATGACTATTCATCCCACCCTGTGATAACCCTGACCCTACTAAAGCCAACATCTGTCTTGTGTTTGGACTGGCTGACAGCCAACTGGGGATCAGAAAACAACAATTTCCCTGGTCAGATGTAAACCTTGCCCAGCATGTTGACTTTATAAACCACCCCGTAAGCTCAGTAAATTTAATTGGTAGATAGGTTGTCTTTCCTTGGCTCATTTCCCGCCGATTAATATCACCACCATGAGCCCCCGCATGGTCAGACATAGACTAACAGGGCTCTGTCTAGACAGCAGAGAAGGTTTTTACCCGCCTCCTTTTTTTTTTTCCCTAGAATTAGGCATTAATATGCTACTTTCCAGTGGGACAAATTTTTACATAAATCATACTGGGAAAATAAATACTTCTCTCAAATACTTCCAGTGGAGACACTTTAGACAGGATTAGTTAGGTAGAGGCGCTACCATATTCGTTCATTCCCTGTGTGCTTCAAAGCGATGTGAGCCCACAAGAGGAGGGCAGTCGTCCCAAGAAATGTGAGGAGCAGAACTGTCTATAAATCAGTGCTTTTGACAGGTTGATAGATCTAGCTTCACTTCAACCAACATTCGACCTTAATTTATGGTGGTGAGGAGGTATCAGGCATGGTTAATAGTGTTCAAAATGACACTGGCCGTTCCTACAATGCGATATGAAAAATTATGAAAGGCACTCTCAATAATGACTTTGAAAATCTCAAGTGAGGAATATCCTGAAGGGAAATCTCTGGTCCAAAATCTAAGATTCTTATTATTTTCCAAAAAGATTTTTTCAAAAGCACCACCTCAAAAAATAATTTTAAAATAAACATAAACAACTTTAAATAAGGCCTCCCATATAAATGGGCTTCCCTTGTAGCTCAGTCGGTAAAGAATCTGCCTGCAGTGTAGGACACCCGGGTTCGACCCCTGAGTTGGGAAGATCCCCTGGAGAAGGAAATGGCAACCCACGCCAGTATCCTTGCCTGGGAAATCTCACGGACAGAGGAGCCTGGTGGGCTACAGTCCATGGGGTCGCAAAGAGTCGGGCATGACTGAGCGACTAACACTAACTAACTAACTAACCATATAAATGAGACTGCTAATTTTCTCTAACTACCCAGCCGACTCACACCCTCATCCAGTCCCTTTTTTAATATTTTCTTATACTGGGAAAATTATGAAACTAAATCTGCTAAAGAACAAATTCTAAGTTTTCCCATAAGTAACCCCAACATCATCATTGTGATTAATTTTATGAATCCATTTATTACCACAAGTGATCCAAATCGATGTTTTAGCATATTTTCAAAATTCTCTTGAACAAGAGCAGAGAATACTGAAGTATAATAAAATATAATCCCTGTCTTCAAGGAGTTTCTAATTGATTATCCATTCTAGTTTAATTCTTAAGCTTTTACTATTCTAGAAACTAAAGTCCTACAGATAACTCTGAGAGTTTTCAGGTTGAAAAGACAGATTTAGATTTTCATTAGCTGAATGGTCATTGGCAATATTCCCCTTTGAAGACAGAACTTCTGCCTGACTCTAACATAATGCTGTAGTTGAAGCTGGGGCTGCCAAATCGCAGCATTCATTCCCTCCAGACCATAAATGGATGGGGGTGGGGGTCAATCACAGTCCTGCCCTTGGGTGGTTTTTATATGGAAATTAAAGGGAGTTTCTTCTTCTCCATGGGAAGCACAGGAGCTTTGGGGAATTGTTGCTGCTCACAGAGAAAGCCAGTCTGAGAGGATAGAGTCAACATGCTGAGAGGAGCTTAGAGAAGACAGAGACCTAATAGCACTGCAGGTTCTGCTTCCAGAGGCCCGAAGTCAGCCACGCCCCTGCTTTTCCCAGAGTTGGGTTATACTTGCCAAGAAAGTCCCTTCTTGGTAAGTTAGGCAGAGTTGGGTTTCTGTCGCTTGCAATCAGTCAAAACATGTCTTAATTACTCCATGTGTTGCTCTCCATCTCCAGAACACCTGACAAGAGAAATGGTCTTAGATTTCATCAAGAAGTATGCGATGAATGTAACTATTATTTTATAGATAAATTTGACTCCAAAGGAGCTTGAACACTAAACTCTCTATAAAGTGTATACATACATCTTCAAATTATCTTGGATAACTGCCTTGAGTAACTTAACACACAGAAACAGGGCCTCGGCTGGAAGATGATTTCTCAAACTATTTCTACAAATTCGGAGCCTGTTGTAATGATCAAAACACCACCTACCCCTTTCAGCAGTGTGACTTCCTGTTCCTGCCTCTCATTTCAATGCCCTCCTGCTACTTCCATACCTCCACACATACAAACACACTTCAGCGTCAGCCGCACATTCTCTGCCTTTCACAGCAGCCTAAGCGAACCCCCTCTTTACTCCTGGCCCTCTGGGCAGCCACATGAGCCGGACCGCACCTCCAGCTCTTCCTTCCTAGGTTCCTCCCCACTGAGAGAATAGCTGGTGCTGCAACGAAAAGCGTGTTTGAGAGTCACTAGACAAGAGGACTTCCAACACTTCCTATCAGCACTGTTATCTCTGCCTTATAGCACAGATATTCTCTTTTTCTGCATATTGTGTGTCTTTTTTGGCAATTAAAGGGGCATATTTTGGAAGTTGTGTCCCCATCCTATCCTTTACTTACATAAAAAGTGAGCAGTAATGAACATCAACCAAGAAAACTGTTTTCTCAGCTGCTTTTCCTTAACCTTGGGATGCCTGAATTGAAATGGGGAAGGGAGAATAATTAGATCTGATGCTTGAGAAATTGATTTCTAATAGTTTTGAGGTTGAGAGTATTCGTCATTTCACCCGCTAGTCAAGTATTTCTTCATGGTTTGCTCCACAAAGAAAAAGAGTTCTTGGGAGGCAAAGCTGTTTGAAATTATTCAGCTCAAAGACTGACACTGTAAAATGAGAAAAAAACAGGTCAAATAACCTTATGGCAAAAGTGTCGGTGGATTTCCAGGGTAAAATGTGCTGCTAGCATCATGCAGAGGTTTTAAGATGGCCACAGACACTGAAGAGACAAAAAAAGAACTTTAAAAAATAAACAGAAGGATTTTCCTTACAGTAGAAAAGATCCAAGTCACACCAATACCATTTTTTCTCCTTTTTTTTTTTTTTTTTTTTGCCTTGACCCTCAGCTGCTAAAACAGCATCAAAATTACCTCAGACACAGTGGAGTTGGAATCTCCATTAATATTTACATAGCTTGCCACCCAAGCTAGGGCCCACCCTGCTGCTAGAGAATGATAAATTCCTTTGTCTTCACTGAGGCCTGAGAAGTCTTATTTCACTGGGGAGTAAGCATCATTTCTGCAGTACACGTGAAATGATTATCATGTCTGGTTTATTAAGTCTGCTATCTCTTGAGGTTATTTCATGGTAAAAATGTACTCATTAAAACTTTGGAACAACCAGGATTATATAGCTTTCTCCAAAAGTTTCCTTAGTAACTGTTAATATCACTAAAGTGCAAGTAGGCACAAGGCCAACAAGGAACAAGAGGTAACCACTCTGCAAATATGCCATGAACATAGGGCCCCCTTTAAAAAAAGAATGCAGCAGCTGCTAGATGCAGAAATGCTTTCCCTCCCTGCAGCTCTCCATGCCAGTAAGTGTTTTGTCCTTTGTCGGGAAAAAATGAGTGGACAACATTGGTTGGTCTGATCATTTGGTTTAAAAATAAACAAGTTGGAATCCACCTGAGTTTTAAAAAACCAAAGTCTACAAGGAAGTTAAACTACATGATTTCTAAGGACTCTTCCAGATCTAAAATTCAAAGTAACATGCAATTAACATGCAAATCTTTATGTGCTATGTATGTCTGACTCTTGTGACCCCGTGGACCGTAGTCCGCCAGGCTCCTCTGTCCATGGGATTCTCCAGGAAAGAATACTGGAGTGGGTTGTCATCCCTCCTCCAGGGGATCTTCCTGACCCAGGGATCGAACACAGGCCTCCTGCACTGCAGGCAGCCTCCTTACCAACTGAACCACCAGGGAAGCTGCATCTATGTGCTATGCTGCTGCTGCTGCTGCTGCTGCTGCTGCTGCTGCTAAGTCACTTCAGTCATGTCCAACTCTGTGAGACCCCATAGACGGCAGCCCACCAGGCTCCCGTCCCTGGGATTCTCCAGGCAAGAACACTGGAGTGGGTTGCCATTTCCTTCTCCAATGCGTGCAAGTGAAAAGTGAAAGTGAAGTCGCTCAGTTGTGTCCAACTCTAGCGACCCCATGGACCGCAGCCTACCAGGCTCCTCCATCCATGGGATTTTCCAGGCAAGAGTACTGGAGTGGGTTGCCATTGCCTTCTCTGGCTATGTGCTATAGATGAGTGCAATTTGACAACAACTGGTCATACTTTTCCTGCCATTTCTGTTGTTCTTATTGTTGTTTTTTCCCTTGTAATGAGAACTTTAAAATTTACTTTCAGCAGTTTCAAATGTATACCATACAATATCGTTAACTGTAGTTGCCATGCTCTACATTACATTCCCCTGATTTATTTATTTATTTTTTAACTGGACTCCTGTCACTCATTTCACACCTCTCTCCTCTAGCAACCACCAATATATTCTCTGTAACTATATACTTGGTCTTTTTGTTAATATTCTATGTATAACTGAAATCATACAGCATCTTTCTTTCTGTCTGACTTATTTATCTTAGAACAAGGCCCTCAAGCTTCATCCACATTGTTACAAATGGCAGGATTTCATTCTTTCTTATGGCTCAGTTCAGTCTCTCAGTTGTGTCCGACTCTTTGCGATCCCATGGACTGCAGCACACCAGGCTTCCCTATCCATCACCAACTCTCGGGCTTACTCAAACTCATGTCCAACAAGTCAGTGATGCCATCCAACCATCTTATCCTCTGTCGTCCCCTCCTCCTACTGCCTTCAATCTTTCCCAGCATCAGGGTCTTTTCAAATGAGTCAGTTCTTTGCATTAAGTGGCCAAAGTATTGGAGTTTCAACTTCAGCATCAGTCTTTCCAGTGACTATTCCAGACTGATTTCCTTCAGGATTGATTGGTTGGATCTCCTTGCAGTCCAAGGGACTCTCAAGAGTCTTCTCCAACACCACAGTTAAAAAGCATCAATTCTTTGGTGCTCAGCTTTCTTTATAGTCCAACTCTCACATCCATACAGGACTACTGGAAAAACTATAGCTTTGATTAGATGGACCTTTGCTGGCAAAGTACTGTCTCTGCTTTTTAGCATGCTGTCTAGGTTTGTCATAGCTTTCCTTCCAAGGAGCAAGTGTCTTTTAATTTCATGGCTGCAGTCACCATCTGCAGTGATTTTGGAGCCCAGAAAAATAAAGTCTGCCAGTGTTCCATTGTTCTCAATCTATTTCCCATGAAGTGATGGGACTGGATGCCATGATCTTAAGTTTTCTGAATGCTGAGCTTTAAGCCAACTTTTTCACTCTCCTCTTTCACTTTCATCAAGAGGCTTTTGAGTTCCTCTTCATTTTCTGCCATAAGGGTGGTGTCATCTACATATCTGAGGTTATTGATATTTCTCCTGGCAAACTTGATTCCAGTTTGTGATTCATCCAGCCTGACATTTCGCATGGTATACTCTGCATATAAGTTAAATAAGCAGGGCAACAATATACAGCCTTGACATACTCCTTTCCCAATCTGGAACCAGTCTGTTGTTCCATGTCCAGTTCTAACTGTTGCTTCCTGACCTGCATACAGGTTTCTCAGGAGGCAGGTCAGGTGGTCTGGTATTCCCATCTCTTTCAGAATTTTCCACAGTTTGTGGTGATCCACACAGTAAAAGGCTTTGGCATAGTCAATAAAGCAGAAGTAGATAGTTTTCTGGAATTCTCTTGCTTTTTCGATGATCCAGCAGATGTTGGCAATTTGATCTCTTGTTCCTCTGCCTTTTCTAAAACCAGCTTGAACATCTGGAACTTCACGGTTCACATATTGTTTGAAGCCTGGCTTGGAGAATTTTGAGCATTACTTTACTAGCTTGTGAGATGAGTGCAAATGTGTGGTGGTCTGAGCATTCTTTGGGATTGGAATGAAAACTGAACTTTTCCAGTCCTGTGGTCTTTTCCTTCTTAAGACTGAATAATATTAATATCCCATAATACATATACCCAACACCTTCTTTACCCCGTCATTCATCAGTGGGCATTGACACTGTTTCCATGTCTTGGCTACTGTAAATAGTGATGTAATGAACATAGCGGTGCATGTATTTTTTTCAAGTTAGTGTCTTCATTTTCTTCAGGTAAATACCCAGGAGAGGAATTGCTGGATCATACAGTAGTTCCATGTTTAGTTTTTGGAGGAATCTACACACCATTTTCCATAGTGACTGCCCCAATTTGCATTCCCAACAGTGAATGGGGGTTCCCCTGTCTTTACATCCTCTCCAATGCTTGGTATTTGTTGTCTTTTTTGATAATAGTCATTCTGATGGCTCTGAGGTGATATCTCATTGTGGTTTTTAATTTGCATTTCCCTGATGATTAGAGATGTGGAGCATGAGTTTATGTATCTGTTGGCCTTCTTTGGGAAAATGTCTAATCAGATCTCCTGCCCATTTGCTAATTGAACTGCTTGTTTTTTTACTCTTGAGTTATATGAGTTCTTTATATATTTTAATTTTATATTTTATATGAGTTCTTTTATATTTTTTAATCTAAGTATAGTTGATCTACAATATTATGTAAGTTTCGGGTGTACAACATAGTAATTCACAACTTTTTAAAGTTATATTCCTTTGTGGCTAGAATCAAATATTGGCTACATTCCCTGTACTGTACAAATATCCTTGTGGCTTATTTATTTTATATATAGTAGTTTATACCTACTAAGCCCCTATCCCTATTGTGCCCTTCCCCTTCCCCCTTCTCTCTCCCCACTGGTAACCACCAGTTTGTTCTCTGTGTCTGTAAGTCTGTTTCTTTTTTTTTGTTATATTCATTTGTTTGTTGCGTTTTTTAGAATTCATATATAAGTGATATCACACAGCACCTATCTTTCTATCTGACTTGTTTCGCTTACCATCAGTTTGGTTCAGTCACTCAGTCGTGTCCGACTCTTTGTGACCCCATGAATCTCAGCACTCCAGGCCTCCCTGTCCATCACCAACTCCCAGAGTTCACTTAGACTCACGTCCACTGAGTCAGTGATGCCATCCAGCCATCTCATCCTCTGTCGTCCCCTTCTCCTCCTGACCCCAATCCCTCCCAGCATCAGACTCTTTTCCAATGAGTCAACTCTTTGCATGAGGTGGCCAATGTATTGGAGTTTCAGCTTTAGCATCATTCCTTCCAAAGAAATCCCAGGGCTGATCTCCTTCAGAATAGACTGCTTGGATCTCCTTGCAGTCCAAGGGACTCTCAAGAGTCTTCTCCAACACTACAGTTCAAAAGCATCAATTCTTCAGCACTCAGCTTTCTTCACAGTCCAACTCTCACACCTATACATGACCACTGGGAAAACCATAGCCTTGACTAGACAGACCTTTGTTGACAAAGTAATGTCTCTGCTTTTGAATATATTATCTAGGTTGGTCCTAACTTTACCCTCCAAATCCATTCATGTAGTTGCAAACGGCAAAAATTCCATTTTATTTTAAGGGCTGAGTAGTATTCCATCATATACATATATCACATCTTCTTTATCCATTCATCTGTTGATGGATACTTACATTGCTTCTATATCTTGACAGTTGCAAATAATGCTGCTATGAACACCAGGATCCATGTATCTTTTGAATTAGTTTTATTGTTTTTCTCAGATATATATCCAAAAGTGTAATTGCTGGGTCATATGGAAATAGATGGGGAAACAGTAGAAACAGTATCAGACTTTATTTTTGGGGGCTCCAAAATCACTGCAGATGGTGACTGCAGCCATGAAATTAAAAGACGCTTACTCCTTGGAAGGAAAGTTATGACCAACCTAGTTAGCATATTCAAAAGCAGAGACATTACTTTGCCAACAAAGGTCCGTCTAGTCAAGGCTATGGCTTTTCCTGTGGTCATGTATGGATGTGAGAGTTGGACTGTGAAGAAGGCTGAGTGCCGAAGAATTGATGCTTTTGAACTGTGGTGTTGGAGAAGACTCTTGAGAGTCCCTTGGACTGCAAGGAGATCCAAGCAGTCTATTCTGAAGGAGATCAGCCCTGGGATTTCTTTGGAGGGAATGATGCTAAAGCTGAAACTCCAGTACTTTGGCCACCTCATGCAAAGAGTTGACTGATTGGAAAAGACTCTGATGCTGGGAGGGATTGGGGGCAGGAGGAGAAGGGGACGACAGAGGATGAGATGGCTGGATGGCATCACTGACTCAATGGACGTGAGTCTGAGTGAACTCCAGGAGTTGGTGATGGACAGGGAGGCCTGGAGTGCTGCGATTCATGGGGTCGCAAAGAGTCAGACACGACTGAGCAACTGAACTGAACTGAACTGGTGGAAGCTCTATTTTTACTTTTTTGAGCAACTTCCCTACTGTTTTCCACAGTAACCATGCCAACTTACGTTCCCATCAACAGTGTAGGAGGGTTCCCTTTTTCCCACATCCTCACTAACATTTGTTATTTGTGTTCTTATTGATGATAGCCATTCTCACAGGTGGGGGTGATATTTCACTGTGGTTTTAATTGGTATTTCTCTGATAATGATGTTGAGCATCTTTTCACATGCCTAATCTTTTCACATGATAATTAAAGATGTTCACCATCTTTATGTCTTTGAGGAGAATGTCTATTCAGATTTTCTGCCCATTTTTTAAACAAAACACTTAGTTTTATTATAATTGCATCCTATGAATTTTTTCTATATTTTGGAATATTAACCCCCATTAGAAATATGATTTGTAAATATTTTCTCCAAGGTGATTCTGAAATACATTGAAGATTGAAAACTATTGGCCTAAACAGAATGGGTGAAAGTAGAGTAAGAGTGGAGTGAATTCCTAGGATATGAAGAAGAAACCCAGAGCCTTTGCAATTCATTTCCATAAGTTTCAAAAATATGAGATACGGTTTCCAGATAATTTCAACAAAGATACAAAAATACACTTGTCCAGTTCAGTTCATTTCAGTCTCTCAGTCACATCCAACTTTTTGCGACTCCATCAACTGCAGCACACCAGGTCTCCCTGTCCATCACCAACTCCCAGAGTTTACCCAGACTCATGTCCATTGAGTCAGTGATGCCATCCAACCATCTCATCCTCTGTCATCACCTTCTCTTCCTGCCCTCAATCTTTCCCAGCATCAGGGTCTTTTCAAATGAGTCAGCTCTTTGTATCAGGTGGCCAAAGTATTGGAGTTTCAGCTTCATATACTTGTTAAAAATTCACAAAACCAGAAGAAAAAATATGACATGATGTTCAGTTAATAGCTTATAATGGTCATTTCTCTTTTACCACTTATGTTGTATGTTACAGATCATCAGATTTTTTAAAACCTTAATCTTTTTCTTTCAAAATAAAAGGAAGGAAGTTCAAAGAAAGTTCACCCCTAAATGAATGACTCAAATGTCAGTCTTTCAGTTTCACATGTCCATTTATTATTCACAGCACTAATCAAACTATTGCTAACAATATTAGTTAGGTTAGTTTTCATTCCAATCCCAAAGAAAGGCAATGCCAAAGAATGCTCAAACTACCACACAACTATGCTCATCTCACACGCTAGTAAAGTAATGCTCAAAATTCTCCAAGCCAGGCTTCAACAGTATGTGAACCATGAACTTCCAGATGGACAGGGAGGCACAGTGTACTGCAGTCCATGGGGTCGCATAGAGTCGGACATGACTGAGCAGCTGAACTGAACTGAACTGAACAATATTAGGAGCTAATATTTATTGAGCACTTACTATGAGCTAGGCATTGTGCTGATTAATTTATGATCATAACCTCACTGAGTTCACACAATAACTCTGTCAGATACTTACTATTATTATCCATATTCTTCAGAGGAGGAAACTGAAGCTCAGGGAGATGAAGTCAATTTACCAAGAATGTACAATATATCAAAGTAGATCATGGAGAAGAACTCACGTGTTTCTGAGTCCAAATCCAACCATTTTGACTACTACACCAAACTAACTCACCAAAATTCAACCTTTGTACTCAACAATTAGAATAAAAAGCCAGTTTTAATTTGAAGAAATCATTTGATGGAGAAAACAAGTCTGCTTATTAAGAAATTCTATTTCTTCATGGGAAATATATATCACATCCAAAGTATCACCATTGTTATAAAAACAATTTGCACAGAGGGAAAGAGAGATTTTTCTCTCCCAATCCCCAATAGTGACAAGAAAGTCATTTGTTTAAGTTCACAACTAGCCCAACCCAGAGTCAGCTGTTGTTTACTTAGTGTCACAGAAGTCAATTTATTGGCAATATTAATCAGTTCTTCTGCAATACAAAAGTAACTTCCAAATGGAAAATCTTACAGTCAAGTACTATTTAAATTTTTGGAATATTTGGAATTAAATAAAATTTGAAATTTTTTGATTCAATGTGACTAACATCTCTGGGAAGTGAAGTCACTCAGTCATGTCTGACTCTTTGCTACCCCATGGACTGTAGCCTACTAGACTCCTCCGTCCACGGGATTTTCGAGGCAAGAATACTCGAGTGGGTTGCCACTTCCTTCTTCAAGAGATCTTCCTGACCCAGGGATTGAACCCAGGTCTCCCACATTGTAGGCAGATGCTTTACCATCTGAGCCACCAGGGAAGTCCAACATCTTTGGGGGTAAACTGCTAAACACTTCATATTAAAAGAGTACTTGATAAACTATAACACATATATCTAAGATGCCTATAGAGAGGTATACTTCTTGACTGACAGATAAAGCTTGCAAGAAATCAGAATGTTGACAATAATCTTGCTATGCCTAATTCCAAAGAGAAACCCAAATTGATATGCCAGTAAAAGTCATATTCCCACTTGCAAGGACTGAATAGGCACAGCAGTGAATAACACAGGACCAGAAGATGACTGAGAATATTCACAAACAAGTCAGTGGTGGCGGTGGTTCACTTTAAACCCTCCACAGGCCTCCACCAAATTTTATTCAGTATGTGTATAACCCATAAAATCCAAGTGACCTAAGTGGCCCAAGAATGGAGTAATACTATATTCAAGAAAATAAAGCCCAAATACTAACAGTAATTTTAAAAGTAATTCAAATAATTTACTTTTATTTCTGGAAGACTCTACTCATAATCTGTAACAATAAATTTTATTTCTTCTCTTTCTCAATTCTCTAGGACCTAGGACTACTCTGAGACTAAGGATCATTAAATTTTCCAAAATTCTCTATGGGAACTCAGCCATGAATGGTTAAGTTGCATTGTTGATACACTTTCTCTTTTCTGACTCTTCCTCCGTGGGAAAAGCATACTTCCTTCCAATCCCATTCACCTTGGCCTTAGCCAAGTGACTTGCCTATCGGAAAGAGAGCAGACATAATGTAACCAACATGCCAAAACAAAGCAGAAGCTTTAAATGTACTTGTTTGGTTTGACTCAGTTTCTTGCCTTCAGTGCTGCTGGTCTTCTTCCATGAGAACTGAAAGCCCAAATAGTTCTGACATGAGAGGTACATGGCACAGAGAGGAACTTGACTCAGAGCCTGGAGCAAAGTCACCAGAGCTGACCACAAGCCTATGAGTGAGAAATTACCATTTTGGTTTTTGTAAGACCCTGAGCTTTGGTATTGTTTGTTACACAACATATTGCAGCAAAAGCTAATACATAATATGACTTTTCTCCTTCGCTTCAGTTTTCCCTGGAAGTAAGTATTCTGCCTCTTTAGGAAGGAATAGGATAGAGAAATTTGAGTAAGTAGTACAAGATTAATTCAACTGAGAGAAAGAAAAGGTATTGCTTGATGGATGTGAGTCTGGGTGAACTCCGGGAGTTGGTGATGGACAGGGAGGCCTGGCATGCTGTGATTCATGGGTCGCAAAGAGTCGGACACGACTGAGCGACTGAACTGAACTGAACTGAAGGTAATAATTAGGAAAATGACATCATTTACCATCAAAGAGTGCAGCATCTAAGACACAAAATCAACATGGTCATCAGTAAGTCTTCCAGTCAGCAAAGAAAGAATCAGAGCCAATATCAGTCACTCAGTCATGTCTGACTCTTTGTGGCCCCATGGACTGCAGCATGCCAGGCCTTCCTGTCCATCACCAACTCCCGGAGTTTCCTGAAACTCATGTCCATTGAGTAGGTGATACCATCCAAACATCTCATCCTCTGTCATCCCCTTTTCCTCCCGCCTTCAATCTTTCCCAGCATCAGGGTCCTTTCAAATAAGTCAGCTCTTCGCATCAGGTGGCCAAAGTATTGGAGTTTCAGCTTCAACATCAGTCCTTCCAATGAATATTCAGGACTGATCTCCTTTAGGATGGACTGGTTGGAGTGCCTTGCAGGCCAGGGGACTCTCAAGAGTCTTCTCCAAAACCACAGTTCAAAAGCATCAATTCTTTGGCACTCAGCTTTCTTTATGGTCCAACTCTCACATTCATACATGACTACTGGAAAAACCATAGCCTTGACTAGATGGACCTTTGTTGGCAAAGTAATGTCTCTGCTTTTTAATATGCCATCTAGGTTGGTTGTAACTTTCCTTTCAAGGAGTAAGTGTCTTTTAATTTCATGGCTGCAATCACCATCTGCAGTGATTTTAAAGCCTGAGAAAATAAAGTCAGCCATTGTTTCCACTGTTTCCCCATCTATTTGCCATGAAGTGATGGAATCAGATGCCATGATCTTCGTTTTCTGAATGTTGAGCTTTAAGCCAACTTTTTCACTCTCCTCTTTCACTTTCATCAAGAGGCTTTTGAGTTCCTCTTCACTTTCTGCCATAAGGGTGGTGTCATCTGCATATCTGAGGTTATTGATATTTCTCTCAATAATCTTGATTGCAGCTTATGCTTCTTCCAGCCCAGCATTTCTCATGATGTACTCTGCATATAAGTTAAATAAGCAGGGTGACAATACACAGCCTTGATGTACTCCTTTTCCTATTTGGAACCAGTCTGTTGTTCCATGTCCAGTTCTAACTGTTGCTTCCTGATCTGCATACAGATTTCTTAAGAAGCAGGTCAGGTAGTCTGGTATTCCCATCTCTTTCAGGATTTTCCACGGTTTCTTGTGATCCACTCAGTCAAAGGCTATGGCATAGTCAATAAAGCAGAAGTATATGCTTTTCTGGAACTCTCTTGCTTTTCGATGACCCAGCGGATGTTGGCAATTTGATCTCTGGTTCCTCTGCCTTTTCTAAGACCATCTTGAACATCTGGAATTTCACAGTTCATGTATTGTTGCAGCCTGGCTTGGAGAATTTTGAGCATTACTTTACTAGCATGTGAGATGAGTGCAATTGTGTAGTAGTTTGAGCATTCTTTGGCATTGCCTTTCTTTGGGATTGGAATGAAAACTGACCTTTTCCAGTCCTGTGGCCACTGCTGAGTTTTCCAAAATGGAGGACTATAATAATATCAAATAAAAATATAGACCACTTTACCTTACTTGCTTGCAAGGAAGAAGGGAAATATGGGAACCAGTACAAGGAATTACAATGGTAGGAATATAAACCAGACATACTTTGACTACTGTCATATCTACTTGATTGTTATCCAGTCTGTAGTGGCCTAAGTTGCTAGTTGTTATGGTCTTAAACCCACACAACATTGTAAAGCAATTATACTCCAATAAAAAAAAGTTTAAATATCCAAATAAATAAATAGAGAAATATACAATAAAAGAAGAAATACTGATACTATCTCTTGTATGAAATTAAATACATAACTTAGAGATCATTCTTTATTAATTAAGTCAATACATTTGTCATCCCAATTGCCTTTGTACTTCTATCCTGCTATCCTGCTGTGTGGCAGACCAAGGACTTGGGTATTAATGTTGACTTTGTCCCATGAGCAGTCTAACCCTCAACATTTAGTATGGGATAGTGTGTTGGTAATTATATCTTTAACTGAATTATCAGTTGGTATGTTCTTAGAAATGACCAGGAGCTGAACATCTCTACCTCCAGACCGACAGAGGGTCATAAATCTTGAAGAATCAAGTAGGCACCTGAAGGGCCACAGTATCTGCACTGATTGCACTCAAGATGAGTTCTAAGAAAAGACTGCCTTTTGACCAGATAAAATGTGAGTAAACCTGAATTTCTCTCAGGTTCCTACAGGTTGAAGTCAACGTGGGCCCAAGGTAAAGAAGCCTTCACTGTTGTTTCTTAAACTGATCTGTCTCAGAAAAAATAAACTCCTTGCAAGGCTTCTCTTTGCTAATGTTTACCAAGCTAATGCCACCAAAGAACTCAAAGCCATAATGAAATTAAACCAAGTGCCATTTTCCAAGCACCATATGCCCCTGCCGCTTTCTCAAGAAGCCCTGTGTAAGTGCTTTCTTTTTTTAAACTCCTTTCTTCTTTAAAACACCATATTTTTCTAACAAATTAATACAGCAAGTCATTTTTCACCCACTTAAAATTACCAATATAAGACAGCGCTTTGTACAAAGCTGATGAGGCAATTGTAAGGGATGAGGAATGAATGCTAACATTTATGCCCTGCCCAAATGACTAAGATTTATAACTGTAAACCTACAAATGTCTGGCTTATGTATGCAAATGTGAGACAATTAGTGATTCACCTGCAACTGCTAATTAAAAGGCTTGAGGTGATGGATCACCACTAAGCGTGGAGACTGGGGCCTGGCAACCAGCATCATCTATTTCCACACAAAGGACACCCCAAGGAGAGAATATCTGAAGATTAGCTCCCTAAAGAGCCATCCGAATTTTATATCTACTAATATGGAAGGAAAAAAAATGAGTCGTGTGGGAAAACGTAATTATAATGTAGCTAGAATATAAAAACAGGCAGAGCAAACCAAGCATTGTTGCATCATTAAAAGAGAAAATAACCCTTCTGGGTAATTTTCCCATGGAATTCAGGACAACAACAACAGAAAAAAAAATTGGAAAAAGGTTTGGAAGAAACCACATGCGATTCTTTCCCCTCCAATTACAACAAATTTCCACAGTTTTCAACTCAGCAAAATGCCTGAACCAAAGCTTGGCAAATAGCAGAGAATAAAATTGTTAATAAAATAAAAAATTTGAGTCCAAGCCTTTCAGACAGCGAGGTTGAATAGGTTCTCATATTACTTCAACTAAGTTTGGAGATATTTATTCAGTATCTGACTTCCAGTTTCAGCTGAAATAATCTAATTAAAATGCAGATTTAGAAAACCCAGCCTGCTTCTCAGAGTCCACAAACAGCTGCGTCTATAGACCTCCAGTTCCCTCCAGGATCAAGTGCTCGGATATCTCTTCCTTTGTCAGCCCTCTGGCTCAGTCACAGACATATGTTACCAAACCATTGCTGTGGCCAGAGCGCCTTATGATCTACCACCCCTCAAACCCACACTCTTCATGATTCCCATGCCTTAACCCAAAGTGCCACCGCAGGATCAGCTACTTGAACCAAGGGCCAGGCTTGTGGCCACAAAGACCTCGCCTTCAAAGGACTGCTGAATGCAGGATCTTGTTTGCTCAGGAGCATCTCTCCCACGCAGCCCTCGTGTATTCGAGAAGTACCAGTGTCAGTGTTCCTGCTGAATGGCTTCCCGCATACGGCATCCTGGAGGTTTGGGACACTTAATAAGGTGTCATATAAAAATCAGTCCTTAATGAAGTGACCTCAGAGGAGAAACAGCAGGTGGGCAATGCCAGTGAGCTACTGGCATAAAAATCTCATAGATGCTCATTAGGTTTACTTCATCAGTAAATATCACTGCCTTGGAGAATGAAGAAATAAATAACTCTTTGCCAAGGTATGTTGAAATCCCGGACTAGAAGCCTCACAGCTACACCACCCTGAGTCTCCTGTTTGCTCCACTTTGTTAATTGTCCCTTATGTTCAACTTGTATGCTATTTAGTTTCACCCTCATAAGCACCTGTATTTATGGTTAAAAAAAAAAAAAAAAAGATAATGCATTTAAATATTTGCTGAGTGCCTACTATGGGTCAGGTTTTTCTTACTGCCACCCATGAATCTTTCCACCAATCCAATGAGGCTGTGACTTGCTCTAAGCCATGAAATGATCAGGTAGCTGAGCAGGCGTTCAAGCTCTAGACTTGACTCTTCCCTGGGATGCAGATGCCACCCACTATATTCTTTTTGGAATCATCTTCTTATGGCTTTTACCGATTTATCCCTGATTTCCTCACACTTCCGTTTTCTCAGTCCTCTACACTTCTTTCTTTATACTCTCTTTACTTTCCAATTCCAATTGCTTTCTTGTGAGGGATAAGGATAAGGATATTTACTTGATACAATAATATCAAGTAAAGACACCTGACTGCCCACACTGTCTAGGATCCCTGCCTGTACTTAAAGAAACTGAGTATGCAAGAAGTTAGGGAACAAATTCAAGGACCCACTGCTGGTAGGGAGTGAGGTTCAGTCTAGAAACTAATCTTCCTTCTTACCTTCATGTTATTACTACTGATGCTGAGCAGGGCTCTATGGGGTTCTTGGGCATGGAGGCCTTTCTGTCCCCCATTTCTTTTAGGCAAGAGTCTGGGTTCCATGACTTTCTCTAAGTTCCAAAAGGCACAACAGTTGCTAATCAAGGGAGAAGCAGCCACAGAACCACCTGAGGCAAGATTAAAGAGACCAGAGAGGCTCATCAAGCTTAGGAGACCACTTAAGACACTGCATACACTCTAATCTTGTCAGCAACCCCACTCTTTAGAAAATTTGCAGAAGAATATAAGAGTGTTGCTCCCTTGATCCTTATGCCACATCCCTGCCTGACTACATAACCACTCCCTACTCACCAGGGAGGGGGGCACAGTTCTTGAGGCACTAATCCACTATGTTCCCTCTTTGCCTGGCAAAGGAATAAAGCCATTCTTTTCTTTTCCTTCTTCTCCATCACTCTGTCTCCATATTTCTTTGGCATTGGTGCACAGAGAGCCAAGATTTTGCCAACACTCCCTCTGAACTTTCTTCTCATGCTCTTTGATCATAATCACATAATTCAAGTTCACTTTTCATCACTGACTAGTTTTCCCGTATTTCTCCAGCCCCACCTCCACCACAACTGTCCAACACTTTTCAACACAAGTACTCCAGATTTCAGTCCCTGAGGCCAGAGATCTTGGTTTATTAATAAGTCTTTGGCACTGAATGGTGCTCCATAAGTGATTATTGGATGAATGAATAGATTACTGTCTGTTCTAGATTTCTTCACAGATCTCTGCACACACCTTCCCCGTTCCAACCTACATTATCTGAAGTCCTCCCGACTGGAATGCTTCTCCCTGTCAACCACAAACTGGCTCATGCCAAGGGCATTTGCCAGTGTCTGAACAACAAGGGCACTTGCCATTTGCCTCTGCAGGGATTGAACTCTGTGCTGCTGCAGCTATTGACCTTTGACATGCCCTGAAGGGAATTCAGCGTGGAGAGTAAGGCACTTTGTACTCCAGGAAAACTGGTGGAACAGGTCTTTTGTTAGATATTTTCAGGAACTGATTTCATGATCCCAATCCTTGCATTTCCTCATATCTAGAAAAGCACTAAATCCTTTCATGATGACATCAGCCCCTCTTGACTAACAGAAAAACTTTTGTGAAATAAGTGCTTGATTGCATGAACTTCCCCTTCACCAAAATCACATATATTGACCTTCCTCCACTACTTTTTTGGAACAGTTTCTCAGAGCTATCTGAGCTGCTATCTCCCAGGCTATAGACATCATTTTGCCCCCAAATAAAACCTAGCTTGCAACTCTTACACTGTGCATCTTTTTCCAGTCAACATTCCTAAACCCACAATTCTCATGGTGTATTTCAGTTCAGTTCAGTCGCTCAGTCGTGTTCAACTCTTTGAGACCCCATGGACTGCACACCAGGCTTCCCTGTCCATCACCAACTCCAGGAACTCACTCAAATTCATGTCCATCGACTCAGTGATGCCATCCAACCATCTCATCCTCTGTCGTCCCCTTATCCTCCTGCCTTCAATCTTTCCCAGCATCAGGGTCTTTTCCAGTGAGTTACTACTTGGCATCAGGTGGCCAAATTATTGGAGCTTTAGCTTCAACATCAGTCCTTCCAGTGAATATTCAGGACTGATTTCGTTTAGGATGATTGCCTGCTTTGATCTCCTTGCAGTCCAAGGAACTCTAAAGAGTCTTCTTCAACACCAAAGTTCAAAAGAAACAATTCTTCAGTGCTCAGCTTTCTTTACAGTCCAACTCTCACATCCCTACATGACCACTGGAAAAACTATAGCTTTGACTAGACGGACCCTTGTTGGCAAAGTACTGTCTCTGCTTATTAACATGTTGTCTAGGTTTGTCATAGCTTTTCTTCCAAGGAGCCAGCATCTTTTAATTTCATGGCTGCAATCACCATCTGCAATGATTTGGGAGCCTGAGAAAATAAAGTCAGCCACTGTTTCCACTGTTTCCCCATCTATTTCTCATGAAGTGATGGGACCGGATGCCATGATCTTCATTTTCTGAATGTTGAGTTTTAAGCCAGCTTTTTCACTTTTCACTTTCATCAAGAGGCTCTCTAGTTCTTCTTCACTTTCTGCCATAATGGTGGTGTCATCTGCATATCTGAGATTACTGATATTTCTCCTGGCAATCTTGATTCCAGCTTGTGCTTCATCCAGCCTGGCATTTCACATGATGTACATTGCAAATAAGTTAAATAAGCAGAGTGACAATATACAGCCTTGACGTACTCCTTTCCCGATTTGGAATCAATCTGTTGTTCCATATCCAGTTCTAACTGTTGCTTCCTGATCTGCATACAGATTTCTTAAGAGGCAGGTCAGGTGGTCTGGTATTCCCATCTCTTTCAGGATTTTCCACAGTTTGTTGTGATCCACATAGTCAAAAGCTTTGGCATAGTCAATGAAGCAAGTAGATCCAAGTTCCAAGGTTTTCTGGAACTCTCTTGCTTTTTCCATGATCCAACGGATGTTGGCAATTTGATTTCTGGTTTATCTGCCTTTTCTAAATCCAGCTTGAACAACTAGAAGTTCATGGTTCATGTACTGTTGAAGCTTGGCTTGGAGAATTTTGAGCATTACTTTGCTAGCATGTGAGATGAGTGCAATTGTGCAGTAGTTTGAACATTCTTTGGCATCGCCTTTCTTTTGGATCAGAATGAAAACTGACATTTTCCAGTCCTGTGGCCACTGCTGAGTTTTCCAAATTTGCTGACATTTTGATTGCAGCACTTTAATAGCCTCCTCTTTTAGGATTTGAAGTAGCTAAACTGGAATTCCATCACCTCCACTAGCTTTGCTTGTAGTGATGCTTCCCAAGGCCCACTTGACTTTGCATTCCAGGATGTCTGGCTCTAGGTGAGTGATAACACCATTCTGGTTATCTGGGTCATGAAGATCTTTTTTGTGTAGTTCTTCTGTGTATTCTTGCCACCTCTTCTTAATATCTTCTGCTTCTGTTAAGTCCACACCATTTCTGTGCTTTATTGTGCCCATCTTTGCAAGAAATGTTCCCTTGGTATCTCTAATTTTCTTGAAGAGATTTCTGCTGCTGCTGCTGCTGTTGCTGCTAAGTCCCTTCAGTCGTGTCCAACTCTGTATGACCCCAGAGACAGCAGCCCACCAGGCTCCCCCATCCCTGGGATTTTCCAGGCAAGAACACTGGAATGGGTTGCCATTTCCTTCTCCAGTGCATGAAAGTGAAAAGTGAAAGTGAAGTTGTTCAGTCGTGTCCAACTCTTCGCTACCCCATGGACTGCAGCCTACCAGGCTCCTCCATCCATGGGATTTTCCAGGCAAGAGTACTGGAGTGGGATGCCATTGCCTTCTATCTCTAGTCTTTCCCATTCTATTATTTTCCTCTATTTCTTTGCATTGGTCACTGAGGAAGGCTTTCTTATCTCTCCTTGCTATTCTTTGGAACTCTGCATTCAAATGGGTGTATCACCTGCAGTTAAAGGACAAGCTCAAGTCTGCTCTCTTCCATGGAGCACTGACTAAGCACTGCAAAATATTTTTATTTTTCTCATGCCTGGTCTCCTATAGTAATTACCATGTCTATATAAACCAGTTTAGAATTTGATTATATGTCATTTTGCTTCATTCATGTTAGTTTTGTCCCAAGATCTTTGGCAATAAGTGCCAAGTCTTATGCTAAACTATGCTTGTAACTAGAGCTTTGTAGCTCAGGAAGTACTTTTCTCACACAGTATTATCTCCTTCAATGCTCTCAGCAACCCCAGGGAGTAGGTAGATCTGCTTCTGCCTAGCTTTGTGAGCCACAGAGCCAAACTCTTCCTTCACCTTGCTGCCACTCTGCCCTTCGGTGATGAGTACTAATACACATGTCCAAGGACAAGAACTGATATGTACATTTGGTAGCGGTTCACATTTTCTTTTTAACCACATGCTTTCTGAAGGGTAGCAGAACATGCCACCCCTAAATATTCCTCTTTGGCATAAGGATTATTTTGAGCTGAAGACACAAGAGATGCTTTGAAAACAGTAGATGTCACCCTTTCCTAAGAAAATTTACATTAGAGAGGAAACCTATACCAGGAAGAGAACTATTACCAGAGATTACTTTTTTACCTGAGACACTCACCTACAGAGCAGGGCAACCACTGTTTTGTTTTTATTAGATACAAAAGACAAATACATTGTATTAGTTTCAGACGTACCACATAATGATTCGGTATTTACGTGTACATGCTAAGTTGCTTCTGTTATGTCTGACTCTTTGCAACCCAATGGACTGTAGCCTGCCAGTCTCATGGACTATACTCTGTCCATGGGTTTCTCCAGGTAAGAATACTGGATTGGGTTGCCATGCTCTCTCAGGGAATCTTCCCAACCCAGAGATCAAACACATGTTTCTTACATCCCCTGCCTTGGCAGGCATGTTCTTTACTACTAATGCCACCTGGGAAGCCCTGTGAGGCCCTCCTGCGAGTCTGTCTCTTTACAGGGGCATTTAGCAAAGAACAATGAAGGTCGGGGCGGGGGGTGGGAATTATTTTTCCTCCTATATACTTTTGACGTTTAAGTCCCACTACTTTCCTAATCTACATTTTTTTCAATCCTACATTTAATCTTAATCCTCTATATCCTTGTATCCCTGTCACAACAAATGAAGGGTATAATAAGGACTCTAAATTTCTTTAACTTAGCCTTTAGGTCATAAATTCACTACACATTTAGAATTTTAAGGTGTCTGAAGTACTTACCATGTATCTACTGTCAAGAGGACTTAGCACTTGGTCACTTAGGTTGCCTTAAGACCATGTGAGATAATTAAAGGTCCTGATGCTTATTCTACCATAAAGATAAACTAGTATGAATCAGGTGAGTGTGTTTTCTGCATTTTGAAAGAACTTGGGTAACAGAAGTTCAAAAGAAACTCGAAGGATATTCATGTAAAAGAGTTTTTGAAGACCTGTTGTCTGTTGGCCTCTACCAGAATCAATGCCCCACAATGATGTTGAATTTAAGAGGTCTTCTTGGGCTGACTAGATATACATCCACATCTTCATTCTGTCAGGGAATTATTGTTTGGGATAACCACTTTACAGTTCAAAATTCTTACCCTCTTATTCATTAAGTATATGCCCTGACAAAAACTGTGGTCTAACTGTACTTTTTGTACCATGTACTGCTATGCATACTGTACCATGTTATCACCATGAATAATGCTTGTTCTGGGGACGGGCTGGAGCAGCCAAAAAGAACAAAAATTATGTAAGAATTTAGGTTGTGGTTTGTTGTTGTTTTTTTAATCCTGAAACTGCTCTGAATAATACTATAGTAGTGAACATATGTCATCATACATTTGTCAAAACTCCTGAAAAGTACACCAGTCATTGGAAGGACTGATGCTGAAGCTGAAACTCCAATACTTTGGCCACCTGATGCGAAGAGCTGACTCATTTGAAAAGACTCTGATGCTGGGAAAGATTGAGGGCAGGAGGAGAAGGGGACAACCGAGGATGAGATGGTTGGATGGCTTCACCAACTCAATGGATATGGATTTGGGTGGACTCCAGGAGTTGGTGATGGACAGGGAGGCCTGGCGTGCTGTGGTTCATGGGGTCACAAAGAGTTGGACACGACTGAGTGACTGAACTGAACTGAACTGAAAAAATCAATCTTCATGTAAACTATGAACTTTGAGTGGTAATGATGTATCATCATATCACTGATACTGATGTATCAACATAAGTTCATCAATTATAACAAATGTATCACTGTGATGCAAAATGTTGATAGTTGAGGAAGTTGTGTGTATAGGCAGGTAGGGGTTATACAGGAGATCTTTTACTATTCAATTTTTCTGTGAATCTAAAACTACTGTAAAATAAGTAGAGTCTACTAAAAAATGAAATCCAACTTCTCTTACTATACATATATACCTGTAGATGTTCTAGAAAACCTTTTTTGGTTCGATGGGATGTCAGAAATATTCATGTACCTTGACTCCAAATTGTTTTTACTTTGACATTATGACATTTCAGTAAAAAGAAAACAATGAAAAAAAGTAGGTTCCAAGAAAAATACCAAGAAATCCACCAAAGGAATTAAGTCTGATTCCCCAAAATTGTGGGAAAACCTCAACAGAAATTCAGCCAGTGTATTGTCAATTTTTAATTTAACAAATGTATCTTCAAGATTCACTAGCTAGAAGAGAGAGTGGTAGGAATTGGCACTTGCACAGCCTTTTTCAATCTTCAGCTGTAACCATCCTACAGGAAAGAATGTTTTATTTTCTGCCTTTGATCCATACCGGTCCAGGCTTACAACCTGTCAACAATCTCTTCCAAGCAACCAGCAAGTGAAAAACTTCTGTCAATAAACAGCTCACACACTTGTCTACAGCATCAGAGCAGCTTCTTTCTTATTCTCTGCTAGCACAAAGGACCAGGCGTCATCATGTGCAGTTCCAATAAAGTAACTGCAACCAATTTATTAAAAAATAGCAAGACAGTAATCTAGACAGAGCCATTTCTCTGCTTTTATTATATCTACTTCTTCCTCAGCACTGGCTTTCTGAAGCTCCCAAAGGTCTCATTTTTCAAGTCATTTGTCTACTTCCAACTAACCTTGGTAAAAGATGCTAGTGATAAATATGTAATGACTGAAATGAGTCTTTCCTAACTCATTCATGCATACTGAATTAATTATTAATTTTCCAAACATGTTCTTCCTGGGGTCCCATTACTTACTCTTTCAACTCCAGCTGGTCAAGGGCTCAAATCTGCATTATCTTCAGAATTACAACCAGTGAGAATGAAAGTAGAATGGTCAGAAAGCAGAGAGAAGGAAATCTGGTATTTTTAGAAAAGGGTTGGAGGCCATCTCTTATCCCAAATCTCCAAAGACAATGAAAGGGAAAAAAAGGAAAAAGAAAAGAGGCTATAACCCATTTCTGTAAGTACAGTAAAGTTTATAAGAAAGTCCAATCTGTTTCTATTTTTATGGAAATTTGTTTGCCTATCAAATAAGAGTCAAGATTCTTACTCTGGTGGTAACAAGCCTTGCTCTTAGGTTGGAAAAATAATTTAGAATTTGTCCTCAGAATCATCCTAATATTTTGCTCCTGTGTATCTGAACAGAAAGAAAAAGCCCAAGGGTAAGAAATATTTAGACAGCAAAGAGTGTTAAACTCCTTTAATAGAAACCCTGTAAGTTTTCTCTTTTCTCTCCATTACCAGCTCTTCATTTTAGGAAGAACTGAAGACAAAAAATCTTGAGATTAATCAGAATACAAGTCCCATTTAATGCATTTCATGTATCTTCTAATGATTCCTACCAAAGTCTAATATGTTAGGAAAAGTGGTCATAGCTGCCAGGCCTTCGTTCTGTCCAAAACCTTCCCCTGTCCCTAGAGAATCTGGTTTTTTCTAGACCACATTCAACATTTATTCAATTAACTAAGTCTTCAAAACATCCCATACCCCCAGGGGAAAGTGAATTGGGGTATAGATTAAACAAGATTGGCCATAAGTTAATAATTGTTGAATCTGAGTATATGAGAGTTTATTACACTATTTTGTCTACTTTTGTATACTTGAAATTTTTCCTAATAAATTTTCCATAATAATAAGTTTCACCCTCCATCATCTCAGGAAAGTATTTTAAATAAGCTCTTCTCTGAAAAATATTTCCCAGAAAATACTATACTACCATAGTTATTCTAAATTCTGTCCCTAAGCCTTAGAGCAGAGTCCGTCCTTGTCGTTTACTGCACATAATTCAGTTTACATGCTCTTTCCTCACCTCTACTTTACCCTTCTCTTGCATTTAAAAAACATAACCAGCTATTCTGACCAGCCTTTTGTGAATTATTAGTTCTGTGCACCACCCCGCCAAGTATCGTACACATTTTAAAAGAGGCTCGGAAAAGCAAACCCTAAAAGAATTTCTAGCTAACTGACAGATCAGTAGGGGAAATCACTTGTGGGCAGGTCTTCTGTAACCACTATGTACCCTAGATGCCCCTCCCCAGCCAGGGTACCATCTCTTCCTTGTTGAGTGTTGGCCAGGGGTGTGCCAGTAGATGTTTAACAGCGGGCTCTTGGTGGGGGTGTAAGAGCTCTTGATTTGTAGCTTCTGTTGGTTTTCATGATGCAAATCCTCCCAT
The DNA here is from genome assembly GCF_002263795.3 of Bos taurus. Taxonomy (NCBI): domain Eukaryota; kingdom Metazoa; phylum Chordata; class Mammalia; order Artiodactyla; family Bovidae; genus Bos; species Bos taurus. The sequence continues at coordinate 82,322,723 of NC_037334.1, read as the reverse complement.
CATGGCTGATTCCAAACTTGCAGGATGATGTGACTGAATGGGGAGTTGGGAAGCAATGCACACAGCCAGCTCTTATGAGCTATATGGACTCCAACACACCACTGGCTGAGACAGCTGCACAAAGCTGTTCCTTCCTCTGAGGAATGGCCCCCAACTGTCCTTCCCACTCCCAGTGAAGAAAGTCTCCTCTCAGGCTTCATGCAAGGATAGTTTGCAGACAATGACTAAGTGATATGGAGATACAAAATCTCAGCCCCCTTGCCTCAAGGGCAGTGAATTCAATGATGTGATTTATTCCTCACCTCCATAAATCAAATTATGTTCCTTGAAACCACATCATTGTTCAGTTCTTTCCTCTTTCCCATCCAGTTTCTCTCACTTTATCAGCAGGCTTTTTTCTTTAAAGACCATGATCTTGGTAAATTACATGTAGCAGAATGCCTACTTGCTTCTAGGAAAGCTAACCTAAGGTACTTTCATAACATAGTCCAAGGGTTAAGCTTTCCCAAACTCTCCCTCTGAAAAAACTTCTAATGAAATGAAGAAATAATTTAATTCCAGGAAATCCAGAAGTAAAACCCAAAGCATTCAACTACAAACCCCACACTTTTGAAATCTTCTATTTCACAATAAAAATACATGTAAGAATTTACTTTATATTTCATAATATATGTGTTTAACATAAAACACATCTTCTTTTTCCCCAGAGTTCTTAAGTAGAATCAATGCTCCAAGGTCCTGGACTGTAATGGTCCCTTTGCTGTTTCATCCCTGAAGACATACATGCCCCAGTCTGGGAATCCTGAACAAAGGGGTGGGGAGAGGGTCTACATGCAGAACTTGGATGCCCAGCCTCCGACTTTAGAATGTCCAGTGTGTTTTGCCAGTCCTTTAGAAACTGTCTCTTCAGGACTACAAGCTCATAATAGACTTGCCCCAACACACTGTCAATAAAGTCCAGTTTCTCCTTTAATCAGGAGGGAAAGGAGGAAGGGAGGAGAAAGGAAGGAATTTAGTTGTTGACTGTTAGAATTCAGAGTGATCTTCAAGCATTCGTTCTAGTCTTCTGTTTCACAGATGAGAAAACTAAGAAGTGAGGCATAAAAGTCATTTGCTGAAGGTCAAGAATTCAGTCAAAGCTGGAACCAAATTTGTCATGTCTCTGCTAGCCCATGCGGACTGTCCAGATTTTGAAGACAGCCTTAGTTAGGATCAGTGCAGGAAGAGAAAGATGTGAAGTCTGTGGTGACTTAGTAAAATATCCCTGCTGATAGATACCCCAGGGTGGAGTGCTGGTTTATTTAGCAAGGCAGCCTTTAGACTCTAAGTGAGAATTTGAAACTGCCTGTTCATCTGAAAGGAGACCTAAGCGAGAACTGCCTGGTACTTCTCAGCTGGAATCCCCTGATAATAGATGGTCTGAGAATGCCCTCTGGTGACTTTCTGCTGCGTGTTCAGGCAATTTAGAGACAAGAGGTGGCTGCAGAGGAAAAGGACAAAGAGAAGCTGGACTCCTGGAAATGGTTTTCCCCTCCAACAAATGTGGCGTGGGTGTTCTGTCAGCAAACTGTGGAAGGACCCAACCAGGAAGTACGGTAAACACATAATACATGGTTATCCCTCTGCAGCATTTGTCTTCTGTTCTCTAACAATGACTATAATTCTTTTTAATTACACAATTATTTCAATACTTACTGAACTCATATAATATTAATACAAGGCATAGAAACAATAACAAACTGGTAGGCATAAAATGCCCTAACACAATTTTAATTTAGGCATATCCTTCTCCAATTTATTGTATAATGTGATCACCATTTCCCAAGAAAATGAACAAAAGCATACCCCTAGGCCTTCAGATTGGAACTCATCTTCTCAAGGTCACCGCCACTTCATTTTTAGGGATGCATTTTGAGAAAAAGAACATTGATGCTTATGCTCCAGGATGCACCCCTGAATAAGTTGAAAGGAATATTTCAGTGAAGCAATGGGTAAAGGGAGACTCCAAGGCAATGAAAGGTTTTTCTAGGACTGTGACCTTTTAAACCTTATACAGATCCAAAATATAAACTGTTAGATTTGGAAAAGTGAAAGTGAAGTCGCTCAGTTGTGCCTGACTCTTTGCAACCCCATGGACTGTAGCTTACCAGGCTCCTCCATCCATGGGATTTTCCAGCAAGAATACTGGAGTGGGTTACCATTTCCTTCTCCAGGAGATCTTCCCGACCCAGGGACTGAACCCAGGTCTCCCGCATTGTAGGCAGACGCTTTACCATAGGAGACCATCTATTTCAACATTCCCTCACACCAGGACCAGTAATAGTAATAACTGTCACATGTCAGGTATTTGCTAGGTGCCAGGTAACGTGCTAAGCACTTCACAGGGATTAATTTAAGTCCTCAAAACAACCGTAGGTGAAAGAAACTGTTATTATCCAGGTTCACACAGCCACTAGTGAAACTAGAACTCAAACATCAACAAATTCACCAAGCCCCAAGGCCACACTTTTTTGCCATTCTGACATATGGTCTTCACAATTCTCCTAAACAGCTATCCTGTCCCCTCTCCTTAAATGTATCCAATAATGAGCAAATCCCTCTATTATCTGACAGCTCTTATTGCTTAAAGAAATCCAGTGGCCCCATGTTTTGTACCCTTTGGTCCTATTCTGTCTTTCAGAACTACATAGGAAGCTAATCCCTGCTCTGCTTGACATCCCTTTAAATATTTGAAACCAAGTATCAGGTCATCAGCCCCATCTCCCAGCCTCCTTTGCTCCAACCTCACCATCCCCAAATCCTTCAACTTTTTCAAGTACAATTAGTTTCTAGGCTTTTCACTATTAGGGTTCACTCCAGCTTGCTATCACCTCTCCCCACAAAATAAAAACGTAACGGCTAGTGCAGAACAACACTCTAAATGTAGCGTTACTACTACTTCCTTTGTCAAGACCATATTTTTAACTAAAAGGCAGCAGAAGATGACCTTAGTTCTCACAGCAGCCCACATCCAATTGATATTCAGACAGAGCAAGCATTCTCAGCCTTTCTCGTCAAGAAAGTGAGGCCACCTCTAGCCCATAAGCGCACAGCACATGTTTAACCAAAATGAAGAAGTTTTTACTTTAAACTTTATCTTCTTCTTTATTCTCATTTCTTAATGTTTCTTCTCTATTAATATCAGCCAAATCTCATGTCAAGATGATCAAAAGGTGGTGTCCACAAATACAGCCCTGCAGCCTCCCTCCCAAATGCCCCCTGCGTATCCCCATCCACTAGCCATGAGTTCTTTTAGTTTAATTATTACCCAGTTCATATATCTTCATCGTTCCCACAAGGACATCATAAGAGACTCTATCAAAGGTCTTCCTGAAATCCAGACACATTTTGTCTGTGGCATTTCCCCTCCCCACCAGTCTCCCCAGTCTATCAAAAAAGGAAATGAGGTTAGTTGGGCATATCTTATGTTTAAGCAAACCCACATTTAGTGAATCCATATTTATATGTGCCAACAGGCTCAATGGGATTTTTTTCAGAAAATGGAAAATTCCTCCAAGAGACCAAATTTTGAAAAGATTTGAACAAAGAATTGACATTTTAGCTACATTTTCTTCACTTTTAAAAGCGCTTAGCAAAAATACACTTTCTGGACCATCAATGTCATCATGGAGTTCAGCATTGATAAAAGTATAAATCCATTTAATCCTACACTTCCAAGCTACAAATAAATTTTAAAATTATATTAACTTGGATTGGAATGTTTTCTGAATCACACTCTCACCAGAGAAATAAATCTCACCAAAACAACTTGATACCTGGATTGAGTTCTATAGTCAGTGCACATAAGTGTTACTTTCTAGAATGTCTAGTGCTGCCATTCTGGGCAATGAAAGCTGAACTGGCACGGAAAGATTTCTAGGTCATAGACAAAGATCCGGCATGTTCTCAGAGTTTCACAAATATGATCTCATTAACCTTCACAGCAATCACTTGTGATAGTGCTTTTATTTCTTCTTTTTAATGAAGAGACAATGAAGGCACAGAGAGGTTGGGTGACTTGGCCAAGGACACACAGCCAGGAAATGGCGTGGAGCTCCCATACTGAAAATTTAGCTTTATGCATAAAACTCAAGCAAAATAATTTATAGACATTTCATTACCTCTCTAGGCATTCTCCAAAACGTCCTAAATACTTTTATATTTCTCTTCATATCAATTGGCAATGTTATATTCATCTTCATAGAAAAATAAGATAGAAATGTAGACAATAAGAAAAATTAAGCAATATCCAGGGCCATGCATGGACTGGTTTTAGTTTAAAATTCTTAAAATATTTAGTTTCAATTCACTGACTTCATTTTAACTCTTGATCCTAATGGCAGCCCCAGGTCTGCTACACTGTCTGATCTTTAGTAGGTATTGAATAAGTCTTTATTGAATTCAATTAAATTGATTTGTTTTTGAGGCATTTCCAAGTTGCCATATATAAAAATAGTAATAACAGTTCCAATGATGATTTCAAAATTCTTTCCAAGTCCTGTTAGTCTATCTTCTTTCTTATAAAAGGTTTAGATCTGTATTTCTAGATAAGCAGGAGTTTGGATACTTGGCCTCAGAAAGGAGAGTAAGTTACTAGACCTAAATCCTCAAAGAATACCCTAGAATGGTTGCATTTCAAGCAAATTTGAACTAGTATAATATTTTAAGATTAATAAAATATTTTCATGTACAAAATTTGAAGTAAAAAGACCCTGATGCTGGGAAAGATTGAAGGCAAAGGAGAAGAGGAGGGCAGAGGATGAGATGGTTAGATAGCATCACCAACTCAACAGACATGAATTTGGGCAAACTCTGGGAGATTGTGAAGGACAGGGAAGCCTGGCATGCTGCAGTCCATGGGGTTGCAAAGAGTTGGACATGACTGAACGGCTGAACACACAAATCCCCCAAATTTAAGTTCTTTCAAGGATCACATAATTTCAAAGCCGGCAGGCCCTATGAATTGTAAAACTGAGTTGAGGCTATTGCCTAAATTATGCAAGTTTTAAATTACGCAAAATCTTCAGGGCCACATCCTTCTCATAAAATGCCACTAGCCTTTACACATAACCATGGGACAACACAAATGAAGCACTAATTTATAGCTTGGTAGCTAAAGCTTGAAGGCCAAACAGACTCAGAAGCCTCAAGCCAAAAAGCTGTCCTCAACTTCTCAGAAATCTATGGCTCTACAAAGAACAATGCCAGGACATGGAATGAAAAGATGAAAACTAAACTGAAGAGGCCCAGGACCAATTTGTATCCATACATCCAAATGTTCATGGAGATGGCCCTGAGACAGCAGGCTCCTGGGAGCTCAGAGAACCAGGCTCCGTTATCCACCAAGCTCTCCAGACCTAATAGAATCATAAGCTCTCACACTTCATCTGGATGAGAAACCAACCACAGCTCTCAGAAGCCACATCATTTGAGGGTGAGAAATGTTGACAGATAGACAAGTTACAAAATGACAAAGTGAGTTTCACCTGTTGCGCACTTGAGCAATGGCTAGAAATGTTTCCAACCAGTTCCACAGAGCCAGGCAAAAACACTCACATTCAGAGAATGTGAGGGAGGGAGCATAAAGACTATGAGTCTATCATTTCCCCGCCTCCATCACATGCTCACTGACATTGTCCTTTGTCCCTGTTCCATGGAGTCATTAGAACAGAACAAAAATCTAAAACTGGAAGGAATCTGGGCAAAGATTGGGGGTGACAATGAAGGGAATGGGGCTAGAAGTCTTTTACAAGCATGTATGAATCTGCAGTAACACATTGCTTCTTTTCTTGGGTCTTACCCTTCTGTGGCCTTCCTAATTAGGAAAAAACCAAAGCCAGTCACTTTTGGTGTCTGTATCAACCTTGTAAGACACACTAAATTCTCCCTGTAATGCATAACTGTCAGCCTCTCTCACTCATCTGGAGTGATTTTTCCAATTAACCACGACAGGCATTTCACTCAAGCCCCCTATTTTAACTCAGAGGCCAGGTCCTGAAGAATGAGACTTCAGGCGGCTGCTGACACTTCTTTTGTCTTACAAGCTGTTCTAGACAAACAATATTGACTACAAATTTGTCAGGACTTTCTATGGCCATCAATCATTCCTGCCCTTTGCCTTCTTAGGTGCCCCTGAATTTCCTCTCACTCCTATCCTTAAAAAAAAAAAAATAAACGAATAAAGCAAAAAATTAAAATCCCTCAAAGTCTGAGTCAGTACATGTCCTGAGGTATCTGGAATTTGAAGGTTCATTTGCTACAAATAATGTATCCATAACATAGAAAATTAAAAGCTATAAAATGATACACTGCCTCAATAAGGTGAATGCCATAGTCTCATGTCAGAATGTTTTGGGGTCTGTTTTGTTGTTCTTGTTGTTATTTTTGTTCTTATACAAAATCTCAGAAAGTACAAGACGGGACAAGACTTAATCCACAGGTCCCAAACCCCACCACCTTCGGCAACCAGAATTATAAATGATAAAAACCCTGGGTGTAAGAAAATCGAGACCTATGGAAACTGGGGTGTGCATCCCCACTCAGTTTTTCCAGCACTGTGCTAACCAAACAAAGCACATCTGAGGGCCAGAGTCACAGCATGTGCTGCGAGTTTGCAACCGCCGGTCTAGTGCGCACGCGCACGCGCACACGCACACACGCACACACACACACACACACACACACACACACAGTATGTGTACTGCGTTTTATAACTCTTCCTTTCTCTCCTATGGTCGTATGTGTGTATTTTTGTTTTCAGATTGAAAGTGAAAGAGTAAAAAAACAAAAAAGAATATAGACTCAGTTTATACATAGTTCAGACAGGCAGGATTCAGAGGACTCAGCTTCTGTTAAAAGAAAAAGAGCTCCTGTACCCATATTCCTTGATAATCAAGACTATCAGTGGCCAACACTTTAAATTCTGCCCCCACCTCCACTCTGTGAGCACTAAAACAACCGCAGCATCCAGAACTGTAACTCTCCCCTGTTCATCTTCAAGCAACCAGAGAGGTCCTTTTCCTGCTCAGAAAGGCTCTGACCTCTGACCGTTCCCAAGAGCTCCTCTGCTGAGCTCAAACTAGGTCAAAGGCCCACACTATGGCAAGCTCTGAGACAGGCTCATTTGGGTCTTCTGAAAAAATGTCTGATACTAGCTCCAGAACCTCCAAAGTTACGGCTGACTTGAATGAGAAGAAATTCGTTTTTTCAATTCAAGTTTAAATTTTTCTGTTCTCTCCAAAGTTTCCTCAGCCAACATGCTGGCAGTCCGTCAGCTCGGACAGCAGAGACGAAGAGGAGTAGGAGCCGGGTGTCCCTTTCCTCACTGCTCTCCTCCTGCACGTCCATCACTTGAAGGTACAAACTGTCCTCATATATGAAATATAAGCTGCTTCCTCAGCATGTTCGGGAGGTATGTATATAATTACAATGCTGTTCGCAGGTCTGGCTCATAATAAAACCGAAAGTCAACACGATTAAATATAAAGCAGACATTTCAAAGCACATCTAGTTAACATAGAAGCTAATTTCTTTTTTTTTTTTTTCTTTTTCCTGATTTATGAGGACTAGTCACAAACTTATGCAGATTCAAAGCAAGAGACAGGGGTAGGAAATGGGTCTCAGGATCTGACCCTTTTGGAGCCAGTGCCTGAACCACAAGAGAAAGTATCTGGTCTGAAGCCAGCGGTAGAATCATCACAACAGACAATGCAACCAATTTAAGGGTGAAAGGAGTTAGGCAACCTATTAAAAACCACAGGCCTGATCTACAGTTTTTAAACTTATGACTATGTCTGGAAAGGGGGCTTAACTCTTCTGTGCCCTGTGTTCCAACTCTAAGAGCTCTATGAGACTCAACTGCTGCTCCTACTCTACGCTAGGTATGAGTCAGTGTGCCCAAACCTGCACAACTCTCAGAATATCCTAGAAAGAAAATCTTTTTTCAAAAATGAAGGTTCTCTACCCTCACCCCAGGTCTCACTCTTGGCCTCCTAAATCAGAAATCTGCAGCCTGAGGCAGTTTTAGGAAAGTATCTAGATGAATCTAATGATCAATCATATTTAGGAATCACTGGCCCAGAGCAAAAGGACAAACATATGCCATCTGAGTCACTTCTTCTACTCCTTTATCCGTGGCAGACATGAATAATCAACATCAGCACTCTTTTCCCTTGAGCCCAGCCAAAGGCTCGTAATTCTTCTCCATGTGGAACTTGAGGCAGCCACCATCAGTCAGTGAGAGCTGGTTCATAAACCGAAATCTATCCGCCATCCCTGAGTGAGAATCAACTAGCCCGACCACACTTTGTGCTCAGTTGCACTTTTAGCCCAGCACCTGTTAATAGAATAGCTCTACTGTACAGTACTTCCCCCTTACCTATGATTTCCCGGTTTCAGTTACCCATGGCCAATGGAAGCCCAAAAATATTAATTGGAAAGTTCCAGAAGTAAACAATTCATACACTTTAAGTTGTATGCCACTGAGAGTAGCGTGATGAAATCTCATCACGTCCTGCTACATCCTGCCCTGGTGTGAATCATCCCTTGATCTAGAGTACCCCTCCCATTAGTCACTTAGCAGCCCCCCGGGTTATCAGACCCACCACCATGGTATGTTACCACACAGACACTTGTCTTACTTAAATTAACCCTTATTTAATTACAGCCCCAAAGTGCAAGATGCTGGCTATTCAGATATGCCAAAGAGAAGCTATAAAGTGCTTCCTAAGTTAAAAGGTGAAAGTTCTCAACTTACTGAGAAAAGAAAAAAAATCATATGTTGAGGATGCCAAGGTCCACAGTAGGAATAAATCTTCGATCCGTGAAATTGTAAAGAAGGAAAAGAAATTTGTACTAGCTTTGCTGTCACACCTCAAAAAGCAAAAGTTACGGACACAGTGCATGTTAAGTGCTTAGTTAAGATGGAAAAGGCATTAAATTTGTAAGCTATTTTGAGAGAGAGAGAGAGACCACATTCACATAACTTTTACTATAGTATTTGTGATAATTGCTCTATTTTGTTATTAGTTATTGTAGTTAATCTCTTACTGTGCCTGATTTGTAGATCAAACCTTATCATCAGTTCAGTCCCTTAGTCATGTTTGACTCTTTGCAACCCCAAGGACTGCAGCATGCTAGGCTTCCCTGTCCACCACCAACTCCGGGAGCTTGCTCAAACTCACATCCATTCAGTCGGTGATGCCATCCAACCATCTCATCCTCTGTCGTCTCCTTCTCCTCCTGCTTTCAATCTTTCCCAGCATCAAGGTCTTTTCCAAGTAATCAGTTCTTTGCATCAGGTGGCCAAAGTATTGGAGTTTCAGCTTCAGTATCAGTCCTTCCAATGAATACTCAGGGTTGATTTCCCTTAGGATTGACTGGTTTGATCTCCTTGCAGTCCAAGGGACTCTCAAGAGTCTTCTCCAACACCACAGTTCAAAAGCATCAATTCTTCTGCACTCAGCTTTCTTTATGGTCCAACTCTTATATCCATACACGACTACTGGAAAGACCATAGCTTTGACTATATGAACCTTTGTCGGCAAAGTAATGTCTGCAGAGAAGAAAAAAGAACCTTTTCATAGGTATGCGTATAAGACAAAACATAGTATATATAGGATTCAGCACCCACTGGGAGTCTTGGAACATATCCTTCGGAGATAATGGGGGATTATTGCAAAATCCTTTCAGGTTTACAAAATCTTTTCAAATAGCTGATCTCTTATGAGCCTCTCAAAAACTTTGTGAGGGGAGAAGGGCACATACATTACAGATCTGATAGGTGAGGACACTGGAAGTCGCTGCGGCTTTGTTATGCCCAAAGTCAGAGAGCTGGTGAGGAGTAAAGACAGAATACCTGTCCTGATTCCCTGCCTCCCAGGCAAGCATTCTTCCTTCTAGACTGAGCTGGGCATGGAGTGTTAGGGCAGCGTACCACCCGAGCCTAGCAAGAAACTGAGACAACACACAGAGAAGGAGAAATATCCTATAACACCCCTTGTAAGTGGAATCTAAAAACGATGCAAATGAACTTACTTACAAAAGAGAAAGAGACTCACAGACTTAGAGACTTATGGTTGCCAGGGGGAAGGATGCAGGAAAGGGATAGTTAAGGAGTTTGGGATCAACATGTACACATTGCTATATTTAAAATGGATAACCAACAAGGACCTACTGTATAGCACATGGAACTCTGCTCAACGTTATGTGGCAGCCTGGATGGGAGAAGAGTTTGGCGAAGAACGGATACATGTATATATATGGCTGAATCCTTCTGCTGTTCAACATTGAACAGTCACAACTAAAGCTATCACAACATTGTTTATTGGCTACACCACAATTCAAAATAAAAAGTTTTTTTTTTTTTTTAAAGAAAGAAACAGAGACAACAGAGCAAACAGTGCAGAAAAGGATACTTGGGCTCAAGAGGTTTAGTAAGTGGACCAAGGTCACAAAGCTGGAGGGCCAGACCTCTAACCAGTCTGTCTGACAGGGTTCTGTGTTCTGTCTGTCTGGATAGCGGCCTCTCACACAGCACAGACTAGCAAAGGGCCTTTCCTTTCCTCTCCCCTGACCACCCCTCATCCACCCTCATTCCTGCTCCTCTTTCTCTCCTCCTTTCAGCCTAGTACCCTTCCTTCCACTAGTATCATCCTCTGAGCCACGCGTACCCTTCTTGCCCCGGCTACTGCCTTCCAAAAGCAGAAGGAAACCGCCCAGCTTACTCAGAGCAGCGCCAGCCAACTGACTTAAGATAAGACAAGCACCTTGGCAGTGAGATGTGAATACAAAATTGCAAACAGCTTTTGAAGTTGCAGATCCATAATCTTCTAAGCCAAAGAAGAGGGGTTTGCGTCTAGTCCTCCTTGTCTAAATCAACACTCCAAAGGTCTGAAATGAGTCCAGCCAGCCTTCGGATGTGATCTCACAAGCCTGCCTGCCACACACATGCATTTCCAGCCTGTCACCTAGGCACAGCCCCCATGGGGCATGTCATCACTTGATACAGGGGACGTGTTTCTGCTGAAATCAAAGGGAAGGGATATGTTTTGCTGCCCTTTCATGTGCTCAAAACATCCTGACTGACGTGGTCGGGCCCTTATCTCTTTAAGAAACTAAGCACTTTCAAGTTTAGGAGGATGCTGAGGCTTTCAGAACACAGAGGCTGGTCAGAATCCCACCTGCCACTTACTAGTGAGAGACCTCGATCAAGCTACTTAATATCTCTCCTCTCAACTTTTCCATCTGTGAAATGGAAATCTAATAATAGCTCTTTTGTTATAAAGTTGTTGTAGGTATTTAAAATTGTTGATCTATGTAAAGAATGTAGTCCAGTGGCAGGAACAGAGGAAGTAATAGGTATTAACCCCACTGTGGATTTTAAAACAGCAACAGAAGGTTCAGGACACATAACATATAATCCTTGGATGTTAGATGGCATCTCAACAGGTCCTCATAGTATTTTAGGGTCGCAGTAAATAGGTTTAGATGGTCAAGCATAAAGCTCTAATGTTTATGCTATCATTATTTTCAATGAAATGATTGCATGCATTAAAAGTTACAAGAATAAATCTTCTTTTAGAATTGTCAGCTTAAAATAAACAACACTTGCTGAGAATATGCATGATTTTTTAGATCTTTATAATTTACATTTCCAAATTTTCTACAAAAAGCATGCATCATTTTATGATCAGAAAAATTAAAACAAAAATACAAATATAATAGATTTAAGCAAAATATGCTTTATAGTATATAAACGCGGTATCTTCAGGAAACTGCAATCAAACAATAAATAAGTACAGTGTGATTGCATCATGGCTTTCCCTACTGGCCCAGCTGGACATTTCTTTTGGAAAGTTTTAGAGCCTTAAGTACCCAGATCCACATAGAAATGGGCCCTAGATAAAGCTTAGTCAGGATCAGCTGTACTTTGAGCCCAGAGAAAAACAAAATAATTTTTTACAGTTGGAGGCCACCACCTGAGTTAGTTCCATTTGTGTATGCATGAAACCTCAGCCACACACACACACACACATTCACACATACAACCTGAATACTGGGTTTCATTTCCCCTGCGTTATTCCTGTGAAGTACCAGACAGATATTGGCAGCCCCTATGTCACTTTTTCCTTGGTGTGCTCTGGAAATTTCAGCCTTTTTTTCCACTTAAAATAGAAATATCCTCGATTAGGGCATTATTTCAATTGTTAAAATATTAGTTTAATATTAAAACTCTATAAGTATGAAAAGTTTAAAAACTGATGTCTGAGACCCACTTTGAAGTACTCACATAAGAAAAAGTAGGAGCTGGAGTGAATCTAATCTGTTCTTTGGGTCTATAAGCAGAGGAACCAACTGGGTCACTCGGCATGGGAGAAAAACCCATTGGACCTCAACGTTGGCTGCTATTTGGTGGTAAATTAGGGGTCTCTCAGAGGCTGAGAGAGGTCTGAACCAATTCCAAATTTGGGAATTTAATGAATATATTTAAAAATGAATACATGCTTAAACACTATGACAAAATTATATTTAATATGTTTACACTTAGCAAATGAATGCTTTTGATCCAAGAATAGTTTTAATAATCACATATATGCCTTCTTTGGAAGGGAGCTTCAGAAGTCAAATTTTGGGTGAAGCTCCTAAGTTATGTGAGGCTAAGGCCCAGTGGCTCCCTACCCTGCCCCTGTAACAGACCTGAGAAAATTCAAGCAGAGTACAGGGTGAGGATACCATTTTCTCCAATGCTGATGTAAACTTGGCTCCATCACCCTCGGTCCTGGTGATATCAGAGGCATGGGAAACAATCATCTGGATGAAAGACCACACTGAGAGCTGTCCAGGCCTCAGGCGACCCTTAAGCTCCTTTTTCTAAAACTGGGACATATGACATCCAAAGCAAGAAAACCTATCCTGAATTACTGTCTCTGCTCTTGGGTAATCAAGCTGTTAATGGCCTCATTCCCTTCTCCCATCCCTCTCTAGACTTTGTCATTTTCACACAAGATAGATATCATGTATGAAATGAGTCGCCAGTCCAGGTTAGATGCACGATACTGGATGCTTGGGGCTGGTACACTGGGACGACCCAGAGGGAGGGTATGGGGAGGGAGGAGGGAGGAGGGTTCAGGATGGGGAACACATGTATACGTGTGGCGGATTCATTTCGATATTTGGCAAAACTAATACAATATTGTAAAGTTTAAAAATAAAATTAAATTAAAAAAAAAAGAAGAAGATGTGAGAAAGGCAAAAAAAAAAAAAAAAGATTCATTCTAAGACCACAGCATTCAGTAATATCAAAGAGGAAAAACTGGTTCAAAGTTACCAAAGAGGAAAATTGGCTCCTCAAAGATGGTGGTAAGCAGTCTTAGCTCCAAAGCCCCTGGGGTTTGGGGAAGGGGAATAAGATGATGATAGCAACCTATGTAAATATACATCTATGGGATGAAGAGATAATTACACTCTCTGGGCTTTACTGGGCATCCATGTGATGAGTGCCTGACACAGGTCCCCTGAAGCACAGAAGCAGAAAGACAAAGAAAAAGCCTCTAAGTCATGTTAGTTGCAAAAGGAAGACAGGGAGAATGATTCACGAGTCTTCCCCAAATTATCTCATGACAACCTCATCCCTTCCTCTGTTCAGGGACATAAAGATGTTAGCTCAGCAACTGTTCATCTCAAGTTTCCACATTCTCCATAATCCGTTCGCAAAGGCCTGGTACAAAGTGCATGTGGTAAATGTCAACTGACCCACGTTAGAACTCTACAAATAAGTTAGGGCTTAGGTTCAGAAATCCTTAATTCCTTGTTGGTAAGCCTCCCACTTAGATCTTCATATATGTTCAGTTATTCAACAGCTTGTTCTACATGACATCAGAACACACCAGTTATGATTATTCACTGCTCACCTCTCCCCCTCACCCCCCCACACCCCTTCCCAGTTGTAAGAACACTGTTTCACTTTGTGGCTTGGCAGTTTGAAAAATAATATATATTTTTTTTCCAGGAAGAGGATCAGAGGAAAGAAAATACAGAATGATGGATCTATTTAATTTAAGGAAAAACAGTGATTTTCCAAGGAAAAAGGATGGTCTGGCATTAACAGAAGTTCATGCTACCTAAAAGTAAGAAGCCAAATGGATTCGTTCATTATAAATAAGTGTGTATTTTACACAAGACAAAAAAAAAAAAAACAAGAGAGAGAGATGAAATTTTCTCTTCATGAACAGAACTGAGTACAAATGCTCCTTGGGTCAGAAACAAAATGTGTTAACACCAGACTGCAGGAAACCATCCTCAGCAGAAGAGAAGTCCTGCTGAGAATACTGGACCCAGGCCAGCGGTGAGCTTCACTCTACCTCTCTGCTCAGAAGACAGAGCTTATTCTCCCTTCTGTACACACACACTGCCAAATCTCAGACACTCACCTACTTGTCTGTTTTGTAAGCAAGTCTCCAAAAGAAGATTAGGTCATGAGAAATGGATGGCCACATTTCTTTAAAATCTATAGAAGTGAAGAATGAATGCACTTCGTAACATCCCCCTCAGTAAGGAACTGTCTGAGCGTCAGCACTATTGACCCAGGATTTGCAAGACAGCCATTGTATAAACGTGGGCAGCCCCACTGGTCCCTGGTCTCCCTCAAATTAGATGAGAGGGTGCTCCTACAAAATGAGTTTTACTAGGAGAATGTGGCCAGATTGCTTTTTGTACACTCTCCCCTACAAGCCTGTGGTCAGTGCCTTTTAAAGCATCTGAGAGTAGTGAAAAATGTATCAAAGGCATCAAGGTGATTTACCAGGAAGACGAGTGTTCCCTGATAATAACAATAGCAATAACAACAGCAACTGATCGCTGCTTTCAAAAAAGCTGAGAAAAAAGAACTTCACTTCAAAAAAACTGAGGGAAAAAAGTATTTTTTTTTCTCTTGGTTTCAAAGGACTTAGTACTTTCATACTCACTATGCACTCTGTAATTGCCTTTACACATTTGTCTCTCCCATTGGTTGGTGGATTTCATAAAATCCTGCCCTATTCTTATTCATCTTTTTATGCATAGAGACTTCAGGGTAAGTAGAAAGGAACAGACTCTCACTAAGTGTTCAATGGATAGATGAATGTATGAAGAAATCCTGTGCACCAGAGTACATCAGGAAATAATATCCAAAATTCTTGAGATAAAAATGAAAGAGATCATCAAAGTAAAATTTCCCACACGAATCATCCAAACATTGAGAGGACCTCATTAGAGTTCATCAGTGATTCATTACAAATAATTACACAAGTATTCTAGATAAGGGAATGTTGAAATGTGCACTTACCATCACTGACACCATTGGAAACATTGGCCATACCCAAAATAGCTACAGCTTGTGCGACCTGGAAAAGAGACACACTGAGGAGTCCAGAGGTGACAGTGTCAGTGTCTCTGGGAAGTCTGGAAGTTGTTGTCTCATACAGGAGGATTTAAGGAAGCTGAGGGTAGTCTGTTCTCTTGACCCCAGGGTTAGCACTTAGCGAGGGGCAGGAAGTTGGAAAAGGACCCAGGGTCAGACCTCTACAATGGTGTGAAGTAGATGAAATTTGTCTCCACCTCCTCTTTTACTGACCTCCTCATTGTCTCTTCACTGACCCTCATCTGTCTGTCCTTAGTAATCACACGGAGGAAGTTCCAGCAGAGAAATTCAGACTAAGGTATAAATTACTTATAATGATTGTACAAGTTAGTTCCCCATGGACATGGCCTTTTAAATAAGAAGCAGTGTTGTTACTCCAGGAAATAATAATGCAATAGTGGAATTTCTATCATGAATATACAAGGAATATGTTTGTCTGTGCCAGCTTGGAGTTGACTAGGTAAGCTACCCTCTGAATTAACTATTGACTATCAACAATAGAAACATTTTTTTAATCTTTGGAAATTTAAGATTCAGGCCCTGCATCTCCTGTGACTATATGACTATTTTTGTCTAGAAAACACTTTCACCTCCAAGAATGGTTGATAAAAACCAAGAGGATAGCGGGTTCAGACACTGATCAGTGATTCTCTAGAGACCCCAAGTGGTCAGAATAGGAACTCATTTTTGTATTCAATAATAAATAGAATGAAGGAAGATATGGGAATATTAATGGGGCAAAAAAAAGACCTACAATTTGGTGATCTCTATGAAGGAACAGGGCTTTCTCCGTAGCTAGTGATAAAGAATCCGCTTGCCAATGCAGGAGATGCAGGTTCAATCCCTGCATTGGGAAGATCTCCTGGAGAAGGAAATGGCAACCCACTCCAGTATTCTTGCCTGGGAAATCCCATGGACAGAGGAGCCTGTCAGGTTACTTGTAAAAGAGTCAGGTATGACTTAGCAACTAAAAAACGACAACAATTAAGGAAACATTTGGAACTTTCAGTGATGACAGTTTCAGCCATTTACTTTTCCTCTACTTTTGTTTCTCTACACGCTAGTAAAGTAATGCTCAAAACTCTCCAAGCCAGGTTTCAGCAATATGTGAACCGTGAACTTCCTGATGTTCAAGCTGGTTTTAGAAAAGGCAGAGGAACCAGAGATCAAATTGCCAACATCCGCTGGATCATGGAAAAAGCAAGAGAGTTCCAGAAAAACATCTATTTCTGCTTTATTGACTATGCCAAAGCCTTTGACTGTGTGGATCACAATAAACTGTGGGAAATTCTGAAAGAGATGGGAATACCAGACCACCTGATCTGCCTCTTGAGAAATTAGTATGCAGGTCAGGAAGCAACAGTTAGAACTGGACATGGAACAACAGACTGGTTCAAAATAGGAAAAGGAGTATGTCAAGGCTGTGTATTGTCCCCCTGTTTATTTAACTTATATGCAGAGTAGTACATCATGAGAAACGCTGGACTGGAAGAAACACAACCTGGAATCAAGATTGCCGGGAGAAATATCAATAACCTCATATATGCAGATGACACCACCCTTATGGCAGAAAGTGAAGAGGAACTCAAAAGCCTCTTGATGAAAGTGAAAGTGGAGAGTGAAAAAGTTGGCTTAAAGCTCAACATTCAGAAAACGAAGGTCATGGCATCCGGTCCCAACACTTCATGGGAAATAAATGGGGAAACAGTGGAAACAGTGTCTGACTTTATTTTTCTGGGCTCCAAAATCACTGCAGATGGTGACTGTAGCCATGAAATTAAAAGACGCTTACTCCTTGGAAGGAAAGTTATAACCAACCTAGATAGCATATTCAAAAGCAGAGACATTACTTTGCCAACAAAGGTTTGTCTAGTCAAGGCTATGGTTTTTCCTGTGGTCATGTATGGATGTGAGAGTTGGACTGTGAAGAAGGCTGAGCGCCAAAGAATTGATGCTTTTGAAGTGTGGTGTTGGAGAAGACTCTTGAGAGTCCCTTGGACTGCAAAGAGATCCAACCAGTCCATTCTGAAGGACATCAGCCCTGGGATTTCTTTGGAAGGAATGATGCTGAAGCTGAAACTCCAGTACTTTGGCCACCTCATGCAAAGAGTTGACTCACTGTAAAAGACTCTGATGCTGGGAGGGATTGGGGGCAGGAGGAGAAGGGGACGACAGAGGCTGAGATGGCTGGATGGCATCACTGACTCGATGGATGTGAGTCTCAGTGAACTCCGGGAGTTGCTGATGGACAGGTAGGCCTGGCATGCTGCAATTCATGGGGTCACAAAGAGTCGGACACGACTGAGCGACCGATCTGATTTGATCTGATCTGATCCTTTCTCTTTATAATCTGTGTTATAATTCCATTTGTCTGAAGCGCCTTTGAGGGCACTTAGCCTTACTATGTCCTTGCTGTCCATTTGCATTGTTTTACCTGGCTTGTCCACAAAACAAAAACCAACTTGCCCCTCAAAGTGTCCAGCTGAGAGTTTCTTTCACATATTCAAAGGACACCTACATCTTGTTTCACGCTGACATTCACGTGGTCTTCTGTTACTTGATTCTCACAAATACAGACATGCACTCTCAGATAAATACAAGAATATGCTATTGCTGCCTTTGATTTTTCACCCTTCTCCTGCCAGGAGAGTGTTTCTTCAGGGGCATCAAACAGACTATCCCAGCGCATTCAGTTTTAAGTGCTGAGGAATCAAAAAACTAGATTCCTCAGTTCATTGTGAAGCTCAGGAAACAGAAATGGCCAAGTTTTCTTTCTGAGATGATCCTTCCCAACGAATAAAAATAATCTCCATGAGTTCAGTTCAGTTCAGTCGCTCAGTCATGTCCGACTCTTTGTGACTCCATGAATCGCAGGACGCCAGGCCTCCCTGTCCATCACCAACTCCCGGAGTTCACTCAGACTCACATCCATCGAGTCAGTGATGCCATCCAGCCATCTCAGCCTCTGTCGTCCCCTTCTCCTCCTGCCCTAAATCTCTCCCAGCATCAGACTCTTTTCCAGTGAGTCAACTCTTCGCATGAGGTGGCCAAAGTACTGGAGTTTCAGCTTTTGCATCATTCCTTCCAAAGAAATCCCAGGGCTGATCTCCTTCAGAATGGACTGGTTGGATCTCTTTGCAGTCCAAGGGACTCTCAAGAGTCTTCTCCAACACCACACTTCAAAAGCATCAATTCTTTGGTGTTCAGCTTTCTTTATAGTCCAACTCTCACATCCATACATGACCACTGGAAAAACCATAGCCTTGACTACATGGACCTTTGTTGGCAAAGTAATGTCTCTGTTTTTCAATATGCTATCTACTTTGGTCATAACTTTTCTTCCAAGGAGTAAGCATCTTTTAATTTCATGGCTGCAGTTACCATCTGCAGTGATTTTGGAGCCCCCAAAAATAAAGTCTGACACTGTTTCCACTGTTTCCCCGTCTATTTCCCATGAAGTGATGGGACCAGATGCCATGATCTTCGTTTTCTGAATGTTGAGCTTTAAGCCAACTTTTTCACTCTCCACTTTCACTGTCTTTTTTTTTTTTTAAACTTTACAATATTGTATTGGTTCTGCCATATATCAAAATGAATCCACCACAGGCATACATGTATTCCCCATCTTAAACCCTCCTCCCTCCTCCCTCCCCATACCATCCCTCTGGGTCGTCCCAGTGCACCAGCCCCAAGCATCCAGTATCGTGCATCAAATCTGGACTGGCGACTCGTTTCATATATGATTCCACTTTCACTTTCATCAAGAGGCTTTTTAGTTCCTCTTCACTTTCTGCCATAAGGGTGGTGTCATCTGCATATCTGAGGTTATTGATATTTCTCCCAGCAATCTTGATTCCAGCTTGTGCTTCTTCCAGCCCAGCGTTTCTCATGATGTACTCTCATAGAAGTTAAATAAGCAGGGTGACAATATACAGCCTTGACGAACTCCTTTTCCTATTTGGAACCAGTCTGTTGTTCCATGTCCAGGTCTAACTGTTGCTTCCTGACCTGCATATAGGTTTCTCAAGAGGCAGGTCAGGTGGTCTGGTATTCCCACCTCTTTCAGAATTTTCCACAGTTTATTGTGACCCACACAGTCAAGGCTTTGGCATAATCAATAAAGCAGAAATAGATGTTTTTCTGGAGCTCTTTTGCTTTTTCAATGACCCAGCAGATGTTGGCAATTATCTCTTCTATGGAGATTATGAAGAGATAATCTCCATAGATTTGTGGTAAAAGAAATATAAATATCTATGTTAACCTGATGCTTTATTTGCTATACTTTTTATGAATAAATTTTATTTTACTCTACCAAATTTTCTCATCTAACTACTAAAATTATATAGATATATGTCATATATTAAAATACATACTGACCAATATTGTACTAGAAGGACATTTCTCTAGAATTAGACTGTAATTCCTCCTGGCTTTGAACTAATCATATCTTATAATGGAAAGAAATGAACTGCATCAAAAGGAATGGGGAGTATGATCTGCAAACACACCATCTATAAATCTTACTGAGCTCCTGCTTTGCCTTGAAGTTCTGGTCCAAGATCATAAACAGTTTTCTCTAATTCATTTTTGAAAATCACTATGTCAGATGAAGCCCTTCTCACTTAATTCTGAGAGGTCTGGATTTAACACTGAGAGTAGGTCAGGCCAATGATAGCAGCAGCAGAGTCATGACTCCTTTCGTCCTTCCAATTCTCCCTTTTGGAATAGGAATGTCTATCCTATGCCTGCCCTACCACTGTATTTTGGAAGGAATTGTATTTTGTCTGGTTTCACAGATTCACAGCTGGAGAGGAATTTTGCCACAGGAATGAATCATACCTCAAGTCTCACGGATATCTGATTTAGATATTTAGATGAGACTGGACTTTCAGCTTTCAGAATGGATGCTGGATTGAGTTAAGACTTTTGGAGCTGCTGGGATGAACTGAATGTATTTTGCATGCTTCTTGTTGTTTAGTCGCTAAGTCATGTCCAACTCCTTTGAGACCCCATGAGCTATAGCCTGTCAGGCTTCTCTGTACATGGGATTTCCCAGGCAAGAATATTGGGGTAGGTTGCCATTTCCTCCTCCAGGGGATTTTCCTGACCCAGGGATCAAAGCCCTGTCTCCTGCACTGGCAGGCAGATTCTTTACCACTAGTCCATCAGGGAAGCCATTTTGCATATTAGAAATCTGATGGACCAGAGGCAGAATGCTATGGACTAAAATGTATCCCCCAAACTTCATACGTTGAAGCTCTAACCCCCAGTATGACAGCCTTGGAGATGAGACATTTGAGGGGTAATTTAGGTTTAGATGAAGTCATAATGGTGGGGCCTCATGATGGAATTAGTGCCGCTCTAAGAAGAGACACCAGAGAGCTGGTACTCTCTTTCCCCATCCATGTGAGGACACAGCAAGAAGTTGACTGTCTACAAGTCAGGAAAAGAACTTTCACCAGAAACTGGCCATGCTGACACCTTGATCTCAGACTTTCAGTTTCCAGAATTTCTGTGATGCAAGCCAGTTTATGATATTTTGTTATGGCAGCCCAAGCAGACTAGGATTTTATACACAATGCCAGTTTCATACATGATGCATATATTAATACCACTAGTCTAGAAGTTAATCCCACCAAGACCTGATTCCTACTGACAAGAGGCACTGACCTAGATCCCTTCTTCACATAGGTCCCTTCTCCCCTGGGCTACTGTGCCTTTGCTCTTAAAACTTAAGTAATTTCTTCAAATCTCCTTTATATATATATATATGCATTTTATTTTATTAAACTTTAAGATATGATTTTTATTGAACAATATGAATATTACTCATATTTTAAAAGATTAGTTTTGGTAAAAAAAAGAAAAATATTTCCTAGATTACTAGTTAGACAGTTAAAGCAAAAAAGTATAAATATGAAGGTCATTTTCCACATGTTAGAGATTAGAATACTAATGGATTCACTTCAATAAATTTTTTTTCATAAGCATTTACATGATTACCCACAACTGTATCAACCTGCAGAGGACCAAATAAATGTATTAGAGGAAGATGATCCCCCAAATAAGATATATTAAAAAAAAACAAACAAACTGATTATATCCTAAATGTCTTCCTGTACATGGGATTTTGTCAGTGAGTATCAGTAAGAGAATTCTTTGTTATATACATATGCATTTTAATTGTTCAATTTAAGAACTGCAGTGTGGACTTCTCACCTTTCATCCAAAGAACCTATAGCCCAAGACTACCCAACTCTAGCTGCCACACTTGAGGATTCTGAGGAGCCAGGGGAGACTCTGGACAAAATCCTCATTTCCTAGCAAGAGCTTCTGTGTCAAGCCCCTAATCTGATTCCCAATCTGCTGCACTTAGTTCCCTCTTCTTTATCTAAGATCTAGGTGGAAGCCAAGTGAAGCCATCTGCTGTGAAAGTCCAACTCCTGGACCCTTCCAACCCTACAACTTCAGAAGGAAGAGAGTAGAGAGTGATTATATTATTTCATTACAAAATCCAACCATTTGCTAATTCCTAAAATAAGTATTGAGTGCTAATATATAAACGTTATCACATAGAATATGCCAGATTTTGGTTTTATTTTCCAAAATCGTAAGACTGTACTTATGTGTATAAAAACGTTTTCAATTTTAGGCACAATGATTGCTTTTAGGGAAGAAGCTGTTTTTCTTTTGGACTGTCTATTATGGTAGAAGATGGACTCTGAAGGTACGAGGATCAGAAGAACAAAAACAATAAAGGAGATAGCTAAACTGTCCTGCTAGTACTCCACGGGAGAAAATGAGAGGGATTGGTGTTGCTCCAGATTGAGGGGGAAGAGGAGACACCCAGAGCCAAATGAATGGCATGGTAGGAGCAGCAGAAAAGTGTAAGGCAAAGTAGCCAGTGAAGAGTCTAACTTTCAAAAATAAGAATGGTAAAAACTAAGAACTGGTTTAAGAACAACTCAGTAGTTGTCAGAAATGCTTTGTATTTCAGCAGTGAATCCTCATCTAACTCCCTACCCACTTACCCAGTGCACATGGCCCGCAGGTCAGTGGCGCCCCCTGGAGCACCCTGTGCCCGCCTGCCTGGAGGGCGGTTTGCAGACACCATTGTTTCCGACTCCCCAGAGCCCTTTCAGGCCCTGCCAGTCCAGCCCATGCCTGTTGCTCAAGTCTTTATAAATGCGTAAAAGTAATTTGGTAAATTAGTAAATTCGGTAAATTCAGCAAATTGATCATTCAACAATTGGCAAACTGGACTGACTGTCTTGGTGCTAGGAGACGAAAATCATTTCCAGGTTTTGGCAAGCCTGCCCACCGTTATATTTAATACAGTGCTTTGATGTTCACTCCCTCCATTCCCCCACTTTCCCCATACACACCAAAGTGTCTGAAATTCAAGAATCAGTCTTCATTCTCTGAGAGGATCAGCAGCTTCCTCTTT
Organism: Bos taurus; assembly: GCF_002263795.3. Lineage (NCBI taxonomy): Eukaryota > Metazoa > Chordata > Mammalia > Artiodactyla > Bovidae > Bos > Bos taurus. The sequence continues at coordinate 82,299,840 of NC_037334.1, read as the reverse complement.
AGGCCTGAAGAGATCATCTGACCAAAGTTCATTTCTACAGGCCCCCTTTAATCCAAAAACTAAGAGAAAATGATTAGCCAGCTTTACCCATTAGAAGATTTATCTTTAAATGAGACAAGCTACTATCAACCTCGGCAAATAGATTATGTCAGAAGTAGGGCATAGACCAGTGGTTAGAATGCATGGCTACAGGTCATGACTACAAAGTGAACGGGCCTGCCCTTCAGCTCCACATCCCATCCTAGGAATACTTTCTGGAGGGTGAAGGGGAGGCCTATGGCACTACAGAAAAACCAGGTTCATGTATGTCTCTCTTTTTCCCCTGTAATTCACTCATTGCATCATTCAGGAATTTAGCTCCAGATGCCATGAAAGGGCAGGGTTCAGGCCCCTTTTTGGTGAAGGCATTCTTTGCCCTTCAGAGAGACCATCGTCTGCCACTGAAGGTGGGGGGGGTCACATTGCTCCCCTGAGGGATGCTCTTCTCAAGTGGCCCAGGACTGAGCTCTCATGTAGATCCTGGGTGGGCCCAGTTTTCAGGGTGGGACCACCCAGAGCAGAGCTGGGTCCTGCCAGGAAAAAACAGGGCAGAAGGAATGTGGATGGTGGGCAAGAAAATGAGAACATCTAGTCTTCTTACCTTAAAACTATCTCTCTCCATCACCAAGACAGATAAAACAGAGCTAAGCACACACTGAAGAGAAGTCCTATTCCAATGAGCAGGAAAACCCCAGATGGAAACGTTAAAATCACAGAAAAGCACAGAGCACATGACGCCCCCACTGGGAGCCCCCAGCACCAGGCCAGTCAACGCTGTGCATCTTGAAAGCCAAAGATACATCTGCAGAATTGCACACCATGTAGCAGCCACAGCAGAGTCCCATGCTGGGGAAAAGGGCAAAGGTGAGGTTGTGAGTCTCTCCCATCACTCCATCCCCAAGTCCTAAGGACTCATCTGGCACCAAGCCAAGGAGGGGACTATCAGCCTGTGTTCTTCCAAGTCAGTGAACAGCAGGATGATCAGTGCACCCAACCTCAAACCAGGGATCCTCCTGCCATAGGCCAGTTGGACAGTGGGGATAGCTACCTATGACAGGCCTCCAAACGCAGAGTGGGAATTATGTGAATGAGGGTGTAGCATCGCTATGCTCAAGTTTAAAAAGTTGTGTAATTGTGAAGAAACAAAAGCTCTCTGGGGCCCTCTAATCAGATTTGGGGAGGGGCTAGATTTGTGCAACTGAACAAATATGGAACTTAAAGCAAAATCTAGAAGACTAGTGCACAGCTCCCTCTCCTCAGCAGAACTTAAACAGACACCACCTATTATTAATAACACTCCTTCATTTGCTTGGGAACCAGGCCAGCACACAGGACTGAATGCTCAGCATGTAGCTGGGATAGATCCCTCCGGCACCATCTGCAGCTGCATGAACACTTTTCAGAAACCACCAAATTCAATACCCCACACAACCAAGGTTGGATCCTCGGGGAGAGGCCAATTCTGCCTGCGGTCTTTCATGTTTGATGAGTTGTTCTGATTCTGAAAGGAGGTCTGACATTCCTGACACTGAGGGGCGGGGGTTGGGGGTCAGCCTGACAGGGGTCAGCAGGAAACGTCCTGTGGTCCTGTGGGAAGCCAGCACAAGCCTTCCAGAAACAGCTTGTGCCACTGTCTCCCCAGCCCTCAGCCCGTTCCACTTCCTGGGCTTAGATGAGAACAAGGCGAAGAAACAGAGATGGGTCATATTTCATCCTCCAGCCCCTGAGCTACAAAAGCCCTCAGTCCTGCGGCTTCCTCCTCAAGTCCACAGAGCAGAGCGGCTGCAGATGGGCATGAATCGCCCTCTGTCATCCCTGGCCGGCCCGGGCGTGGAGTGCCGTGGGGGTTCACACTGTCATCCTTGTTACGCCGACAGCCTCTCACAGAGCGCTTCTGTCTGGATGGCACATTCAGTTTCAATGGTTTCAAGTCAAGTCCCAGAAGCTGACATGACCTCTCCCCCAGGAAATAAAGAGCATGAGTGTGAGAGGGGATCTGGCTTTCCACCGGGGCCTTATCGCTCTGCACCGGAAGAGACTTTTAAACCAGTCTCCCAACAAAGATTGTAAGCAAATTGTTCTTGGAGATTCCCTCTTTGACCACCAGGGTCCCACACATTCTTGCTGTTCATCGTAGCTCCAGGAGGCTGGGGACATAGCCGTGGACTTATAGCTGCACAGATAACCCGTCCTGTGCTCAGCACAGTACCTGGCACATAGTAGGCGCTCAGAGGAAGTCATAGGCTGAATGAAGCATCACATCCCACATCCACGTGTAACCATCACATATATATACAGATATACTTTGAGGTCTGGATTTATGTGTGGCATATTATAAAAGGGAAACCTTTTTATATTAAAAAAAATGCTCAGAGTACGAATATATAATGTGGATTGCTTGGAAATGTGGCCAATTTTTTGGCAAAATTGACAAAAATTAATTCTGTATCTAAAGTCACAATATATAATGACAAAATGAATATTTTCCTATGAGAATATGATGATCATATTTCTAATAAATGTAAGAGTCATGCTTGAATGAGTCAGATGAAATTTCTCTGATGTGACCAAAATACATTCCCTTGTACAAATACATGATTTCACAAAGGTGCCACATTATATAATTTTTAAAACTATCAACCTGACTTATTCAAAAATATTTCAACTTTAAAAAATATCTATGTTGACTGTGTAGTGAATAATAAACTGATTACATAAATAATTTCATTTTAAAAAGCATTATTTCAATCTTCCATTTATAATAAGCACATTAAAAATAACAGATGCCTGAGATCATTTTGAATATTGTTTGATGTTAAGGTAAAAGAACCATATAAAACTTTCTAACCTGGGCTGAAAAAAAGGAGAAGAGGGAAACACTTGTACATTCTTGGTGGGAATGTAAATTGGTGCAGCTATCATGGAAAACAGTATGGAGGTTTCTCAAAAAACTAAAAATATAACTACCACATGACCCAGCAATTCCACTCCTGGGTATAAATCTGAAAAAAAACCAAAACACTAATTTGAAAAGATATATGCATCTCTATGTTCATAGCAGCATTACTTAAAATTGCTAAGATATGGAACCAACCTCTGGTTGTTCATCAACAGATGAATGGATAAAGAAGATGCAGTATATACATATAATGGGAATATTACTCAATCATAAAGATTAAAATTTTGCATTTGTAACTACAGGAATGGACTTGGAGGGTATTATGCTAAGTGAAATGAATCAGACAGTAGAAGACAAATACTGTATAATATCACTTATAGTGAAATCTAAAAAATACTACATTGAAGAACTAGTGAATATAACAAAAAAAGAAGCAAATTCACAGATACAGAGAACAAGCTAGTGGTTACTAGCAGGGAGAGGGATGGAGAGAGGCGCAAGAGATGGGTTTAAGGGGATTAAGAGGTATGAACTATTGTGTTTAAAATGAGCCACAAGTATATATTATACAACACAGGGAAAATAGCCAATATTTCATGATAACTATGAATGGAGTGTGTGCATGCATGCTAAGTTGCTTCAGTCATGTCTGATTCTTTGTGACCCTATGGACTATGGCCCACCAGCGTCCTCTGTCCATGGTATTCTCCAGGCAAGAATACTGGAGTGGGTTGCCATGCCATCCTCCAGGGGATCTTCCTGACTGAGAGATCAAACCAGTGTCTCTTATGTCTCCTGCATTGGCAGACAGGTTCTTTACCACTAGCACCACTTGGGAAGCCCATGAATGGAATATAACCTTTAAAATTGTGAATCACTATTCTATACACCTGTGAGTTGTATAACATTGCATATTAACTATACAAAAAAAAAGACTTTTTAAGTTGTTTTAAGTGAAAGGTAGAGAAATATTGAATGAGCCCAACTACAGAGGTGAAAATTTCAACCCACAAAGAAGAGCCCAGAGTCTCCCAGAAAGCAAGTGAGGGCCGCACACACTACACACAAGGGGAAACCAATTGGCTGAGAAGGGTCAGCCTCATTCTGTCCTGAGCGTAAGACACTTTCTACACTTCCTGGGGTGATTGGAGGGTAGTGGAAAGACTTCAACTCAAAAGCGTTGCCCCTTGGACTGCCATTAGTTGGTGCATTGTCTACTGTGGATTTAAGATTTAAATGGGTGAAAGCACTAGGCAAAATATAGAATGACAAGGATGTTAGTTGAGGTTAGGTCAACAGCTGAAATTTCATGGTCAGAAGTTCAGTCTTTTAACTTTAGCTTTATTGTCTCAACTACTGCTGCTGCTGCTGCTCCTTTGCTGCTAAGTCGCTTCAGTCGTGTCCGACTCTGTGCGACCCCATAGACGGCAGCCCACCAGGCTCCCCTGTCCCTGGGATTCTCCAGGCAAGAACACTGGAGTGGGTTGCCATTTCCTTCTCCAATGCATGAAAGGGAAAAGGGAAAGTGAAGTCGCTCAGTCGTGTCCGACTCCTAGCGACCCCATGGACTGCAGCCTACCAGGCTCCTCCGTCCATGGGATTTTCCAGGCAAGAGTACTGGAGTGGGGTGCCATCGCCTTCTCCAGTCTCATGTACTAAGGTAGTATATTTATTCACCAAACATGACTAGAGTACTAATTGTATGCCAGGCACTTTCCTAGACACCAGGGACATAGAAATGAAAGGCACATGATCCTTGCTGCAATCTGTCACCAGTCCTAGGAGAGTAGCATGTTCCAGAAACAACTTCATAGAACTTTATTTATCTATATTTTCCTAGATGACTAGAAGGACCTGGGATAGTCTCAAAGCAGAAACGAGGAAGGGGAAGAGTTAAAGGAAAATGCCAAAAGGCAAAAAGAAGGAAGAGATTACTAAAAGAGGTGCCTTTTGGTGGCAGCCCTCCCTCATGGCCACGTCATCCCAGGATCAGCCCTAACCTAACCAAAATGACTGAAGGTATTAGCAAAGTGAGGGTTGTAAGACTGCTAGCAAAACACAGATCCACAGCATCAGCATACCTTTAGTCTTGAAGAGAATGGAAACACAATACTTTTTCTCTGAGCGTTCATGCTCTTTAATATGTTTGCCCCAAATCCTTGCAATGAAGAAGGAATTCTTCCTTTCTGTTTCCATCAACCACGAGAACTCAGAATCATCTGGTGTTTGTGTCGCACTATGTATTGAATGAAGCAGAGGTAGATGAAAGTCAAATACATCCTGTACTTCCTGCCAAGTTAGAAAATGGGCCCCAGATCACAGCCAGATGTGTAAATCAAGCCATATCACATCTTGCCCTTCCAGAGCTCCGCTGATCTGAGACACTTAGAAATAGGAGCAGGTAGGAATGTACTTCCTAACTTAGAAAACTAAGGATGTTTTCCCCAAGATGGAAGTAAAGATTTAGACTCAGGGAGAAAAATCTGAATTTTCTGGTGCCGGACATTAGGTTTACCCTTGGCAAAGCATTTAGAACTGCTTGGAAAAAGTCGAAAGACTTGTTAGACATCAAAAACTCGGAACAATGCTTTAATGATATAAGTGTAAATGAATCTTTGACACATATGGATTAAATTTCCCTTACAAAGCACATGTTAAAGCACTGAAGAAAAATGTTTCTGAAAAGTCACATGTCCAGTTTACCAAATGAGCACAGACTATGTGATAGATCATCTATGAGCCCCACGTTTGTACACCCCACAGGACACACACTACCCACTGCTGCTGCTGCTAAGTCACTTCAGTCGTGTCCGACTCTGTGCGACCCCATAGATGGCAGCCCACCGTCCCTGGGATTCTCCAGGCAAGAACACTGGAGTGGGTTGCCATTTCCTTCTCCAATGCAGGAAAGTGAAAAGTGAAAGTGAAAAGTGAAAGTGAAGTCGCTCAGTCGTGTTCGACTGTTAGCAACCCCATGGGCTGCAGCCCACCAGGCTCCTCCGCCCATGGGATTTTCCAGGCAAGAGTACTGGAGTGGGGTGCCATTGCCTTCTCTGACACACTACCCACAGGTGGACACATCTCAGGCAGATACATCCCGTCTCAGGCAAAACTTAATATCCACTTTCAAAAGAATGTAATTGGAACTTTATCTTACACCATACACAAATACACAAAAATCAACTCAAAATGGATTAAAAATTAAAACACAAGACCTAACGCCTAAAAACTCCTAGAAGAAAGCACAGGAGAAAAGCTCCTTGACATACGTCTTGGTGATGATTTTTGGGATTTGACACCAAAAGCACAAACAACAAAACAAAAATAAATATGAGGGACTACATCAAACTAAAAGCTTCTGGACAGTAAAAGAAACAACAAAATGAAAAGACAATCTATGCAACAGGAGAAAATATTCATAAATCATATATCTGACATGGGGCTAGTGGTAAATAACCCACCTGCCAATGGAGGAGACACAAGACATCCAGGTTTGATCTCCTCCAGGAGATCCAGGGAAGATCTCCTGGAGGAGGGCAATCCACTCCAGTATTCTTGCCTGGAAAGCCCCATGGACAGAAGAGCCAGGAGGGCTACAGTTCATAGGGTGGCAAAGAGTCAGACACAACTGAAGCAACCCAGCATGTATGAGTACCTATCTGATAAGGCGTTAATATCCAAAATATATAAGGCATGCATACAACAACAATTGCAGAGAAGCAAATAACCAGATTTTTTAAATGGGCAAAGGATGTGAATAGGTGTTTTTCCAAGGAAGACATACAAATGCAAACAGGTGTGTGAAAAGGTATTCAACATCAAATGCAAAACCACAGTAAGGTGTCACCCCACACCTGTTAGGATGGTTATTATAAAAAAGTCAAAAGATAAGTTTTGGCTAAGATGTAGGCAAAGGGAATAATTTTACACTGTTGGTGGGAATGTAAATTCATATGGCCTATATGAAAAATATCATGGAAGTTCCTAAAAAAATTAAGAATAGAACTACCATATGATCTAGAAATTCCACTTTTGGACATATTATCAAAGAGATAACTGAACTCTCATGTTCAGCATTGTTATAGTCAAGATATGAAAACAGCCTAAGTGTCTATCAACAGATGAATGGATAAAGAAAATGTGTAAAATCTATTATTTAACGAAATATTACTCAGCCTCAATTAAAAAAAAGAAATCCTGCTATTTGCAGCATCATAAATAAACTGGAGGACATTGTGCCAAGTGAAACAAGCCAGAGAAAGACAACCACAGTGCGGTGTCAGCTTATAAGTGGAATCTAAAGCAGCTGAACGGAACTTTTTACAGAAGCAGAAGAACGGTAGTCATCACAGGCGAGGGGTGTGGGGGGAATGGGGAGATGTCTGATATCTGTCAAAGGGTACAAAGGTTCAGTTATAAAATGAAAACCTTTGGTGACCTAATGTACAGTATGTGACTATATTAATAATCATTGTATACTTGAAATTTGCTAAAAGTATAGATCTTAAGTATTCTCACCACCAACGACAACAACAAAAAAAGGGTAGCTCTATGAGGACACAGGCTTCCCAGGTGGCTCCAAAGAATCCACCTGCCAGTGCAGGAGTTCGATCCCTGGGTTGGGAAAACTCCCTGGAAAAGGAAGTGGCAACTCACTCCAGTGTTCTTGTCTGGAGAATCCCATGGACAGAGAAGTCTGGTGTGCTACCATCCAGGGTGTCGCAAAGAGTTGGACACAACTTAGTGACTGAGCACATATGAGGAGATGGATATGTTAACTTGACTGTGTAAAAATCATATGTGTATATACAACCATCACACTATACTTTCTATACAATTTGTCAATAAAACTTCAATATAGTGGGAAAAAACCACAGTAGGAGTCTAATAAGGTAAAAATGAGATGAAAAAAATTGGAATGAAATTAAAAAACAACCTATGGGCTATTAACCATAAACTTGTTAGTCCTTTTTATTTATTTTTTATATTTTGATTCAGTGGGTCCTAGTATGACCCCAGAAACACAAGAGCACATTTTGAAAGCTGATCAGTCTATGTTCAGCCTGGGACAAAAGATAAGACTGTCTTATTGAAAAAATATAGATACACCCTGCTGCTGCTGCTGCTGCTGCTGCTAAGTCATTTCAGTTGTGTCCAACTCTGTGTGACCCCATAGACGGCAGCCCACCAGGCTCCCCTTGTCCCCGGGATTCTCCAGGCAAGAACACTGGAGTGGGTTGTCATTTCCTTCTCCAATGCATGAAAGTGAAAAGTGAAAGGGATATCGCTCATTTGTGATCAACTTTTCACGACCCCATGGACTGCAGCCCACCAGGCTCCTCCGTCCATGGGACTCTCCAGGCAAGAGTACTGGAGTGGGTTGCCATTGCCTTCTCCAAGGGCTGCCATATATTGGGTTGGCCAAAAAGTTTCTTCATTTTTTAAGTAAAAATAAAAGACACATTTTCACCTGAACTTTATTGAACAACACATTCACCATTTTGTTCCACTATCTTCTGCCATTTTTCAGGCAACTTCATAATTTCATCTTCCTAAAACTTAATCTTTTTGAGCAAAGAACTGTTCCAGGTGCCTTCTACAGTCTTCCAGGGAATTGAAATTTTTTCCATTAAGAGAATTTTGTAAAGACCAAAATAAATGGACGTCTGAAGGCACAATGTCTGGTGAATACGGTGGATGAATCAGAACCTCCCACCAAGCTATAACATTTTTTGCCTGATCATCAAAGAAACATACAGTCTTGTGTTATCCTGATGGAAGATTATGCATTTTCTGTTGACTAATTCTGGATGGTCTTTGTCGAGTGCTGCTTTCAGTTGGTCTAATTGGGAGAAGTACTTGGAACTAACTGTTTGGTTTCCAGAAGAAGCTCACAACAGATGACTCCATTCCAATCCCACCATATACACAGCATCACTTTTTGGATGAAGACCAGCCTTTGGTGTGGTTGGTGGTGGCTCATTTTACTTTCCACATGATCTCCTCCATTTCACATTATTGTACAGTATTCACTTTTCATCTCCTGTCACAATTTATTTTAATAATGGAATGTTTTCATTATGTTTAAGTAGAGAGTTGCATGCAGAAATATAGTCAAGAAGGTTTTTTTCACTTAATTTATGTAGAATCCAAACATCAAAGTAATTAACATAACCAAGCTGGTACAAATGATTTTCAACAGCTTGATTTGGATGTTTTGAGTATATCAACTATCTCCTGCCTGGTATAATGTTGATTGTTCTCAATTAATGTTTCGATTTGACTGCTATCAACAACTGGTCTACCAGATTGTGGCACATCATCCAGAGAGAAATCTTCAACACAAAATCCCACAAACCACCTTTGACACATTCAGTCAGTCACAGGACCTTTTTCCATACACTGCACAAACCTTTCGGTCATATCCAACTCTTTGCAACCCCATGGACCGCAGCACGACAGGCCTCCCTGTCCATCACCAACTCCCGGAGTTCACTGAGACTCATGTCCATCGAGTCAGTGATGCCATCCAGCCATCTCATCCTCTGTTGTCCCCTTCTCCTCCTGCCCTCAATCCCTCCCAGCATCAGAGTCTTTTCCAATGAGTCAACTCTTCGCATGAGGTGGCCAAAGTACTGGAGTTTCAGCTTTAGCATCATTCCTTCCAAAGAACACCCAAAGATCAATAGGGAACAAAATTATTCTGGGAAAAAAATAATTAAGTTTTAGGTTTGTATCAATCCACAGTAATCAACAGTAGACAAAACAGTAAACTTTAGAAAGCAACAAACTAAGTTTTCTTAGAAAGTAGCAATAAGGTTGACATATTACAAACCCGATGAGTGACTAAACACATTAATCTAAAGTAAAATCTGGGCAAAGGTATGAGATGTGGTGCCCTGAGGTTTATAGACTATTGAGGAACAAGAACAGCTGCAGAACTGTCCTGTTATTCTCCAGGTTTAATGTTCCTAACAGTTCTCCAAACACGTATAAAAGCCGTGAAGATGCAATAAGAAAAAAAAAGTCAGGAATCATTACGTATTAAATGGGTTTACTGTCTCACCTTTAGAGTCAGCCTGATTTTTATTTATGTCTTCTAGAAAAGGGAATCAAAACTATTACTAACACCTAACAGCCTACCCTAAGAACTTCTATGATAGTTTTCGTGAAGGAAGGAAGGAAGGAAGGGAAGGAAAAGAAAGGAGGAAGGATAGGTTAGTAACACACCAGATCTGGAGCATTTAAGGAATTATAAGTGACTAGACTGAATTTAAAGCTTTATCATTAGACTGTGTGCTTCAAAACCAGATGGAAGATGAAAAATGTAGAGAAAATCTGAATAAAGCATATAAAAGCAAATAAGAATGATTTGCTTTAGGATTTAGTCATTCTTATAGAACAAACTAGAAGGGAGTTTTAGATGGAAGAAAAAGTAGGGAAATCCCAGCCAACTAATTTTGATTTGGGGCAGGGGGTAAATTTTACAGTTTCCAAAATAAATTTCTAAAAAATTTAAAACTGCCCACAGGATTGCCAAGCTATTTGATTTCAAATGTCATCATTTGGTGAGTTTAATCAGTTCCATGAAGGAAACAATAAATGATGGCCAAACGAAAATATAAACTTTAAGAGCTTAAGAATCATTAGTGAGAAGCCATGCTTTTTCCCAGGAAGCCTGATCAGCTGCGGGCTCTAGACAGAGGGAGAGTCTTCTCGAATTTACATAATCTTAAATTAAAGAATGAAATGTGGCTAAACAGGAGAAAAACAGATTAAAAAGGACAAGTTCTCATTAATTACTCAAAGTTTTTATAGGAAGTAGCTATAAAGGTTTCATATGTTTCCCACTTCTCCCTAGAATAGGTTTTACCAAATTTTAGTAAAGACATGGGTGGAAATATTTCTGTCAGAGTATTAACTTAAATTTCATTTTCAATTCTTATTTTCAGACACTGAGTCCTGTGGTTGGCATTACATTAGTGTTTCTGGAGGGTGGTCATGTTGCCAATGATTTTTAATGGATGTCAAAGTAGAAAAAAAGCATTCTAACTTGGAAGAAATAATTCAGGCCAGAGAAGAAAGCACAAGACATTGTAATGCAAACCATCTACGTTAAACAAATGCAGCCATGCTGAAACAATACAGTTTGTGCTTCAGACAAGAAAATATTGTGATATTCTTATGGGTTACAGAAAATCATACAACAAATATAGAAATGATCCTCTTTTGTACTGGGGGAAATTAGAGAACGCTGTGCTATGGGCAAAGACCCATTCCTAGTCCCAAAGCCTTTTCTCTTTGCCAAACTAAAGCAGACACATGAGCTGCAGCAGGTGAAGGGCCAGGCCTTGGACACTTGGGCATGTGAGCAGAGACTGGATAAAGTAATGAGAACGCCTTTGACTGTGTGGATCACAACAAGCTGTGGAAAAGTCTTAAAGAGATGGGCATACCAGACCACCTTACTGCCTCCTGAGAAACCTGTATGCAGGTCAAGCAGCAAGTTAGAACTGGACATGGAACAATGGACTGTTTCCAAATTGGGAAAGGAGTACGTCAAAGCTGTATATTGTTACCCTGCTTATACAACTTATATTAGAGTACACCATGTGAAATGCCGGGCTGGATGAAGTACAAGCTGGAATCAAGATTGCCAGGAGAAATATCAACAGCCTCAGATATGCAGATACCACTCTAATGGCAGAAAGTGAACTAAAGAGCCTCTTGATGAAGGTAGAAGAGGAGAATGAAAAAGCCAGCTTAAAACTCAACATTCAAAAAACTAAGATCATGGCATCTGGTCTCATACTTTATGGTAAATAGATGGGGAAAAAGTGGAAAAAGTGACAGATTTTATTTTCTTGGGCTCCAGAATCACTGTGGATGGTGACTACAGCCACAAAATTAAAAGATGCTTGCTCCTTAGGAAAAAAGCTATGATAAACCCAGACAGTGCATTAAAAAGCAGACACACCTTTGCCAACAAAGGTCCATGTAGTCAAAGCTATGGCTTTTCCAGTAGTCATCTACAGATGTGAGAGTTGGACCATAAGGAAGGCTTAGTGCCAAAGAACTGACGTTTTCGAACTTCGGGACTGGAGAAGACTCTTGAGAGTCCTTTGGACAGCAAGGAGATTAAATCAATCAATACTAATGGAAACCAACCCCGAATATTCATTAGAAGGACTGATGCTGAAGCTGAAGCTCCAATACTTTGGCCACCTGATGTGAAGAGCCAACTCATTAGAAAAGGCCCTGATGCTGGGAAAGATTGAAAGCAGGAGGATAAGGGGGTGACAGAGAATGAGGTGGCTGGACGCTATCACCGACTCAAGGGGCATGAGTTTGAGCAAACTGAGGGAGATAGTGAAAGACAAGGAAGCCTAGCATGCTACAGTCCATGGGGTTGCAAAGAGTCAGACGTGACTTAGCAACTGAAGAACAACAACAACAGTGAGAATATCACACAAGAAAAGTCCAAAGACCTGGGATCTAGTTTCATATCTGCCATTTGCTAAGCATGAATCATGAGTAGGTACCTATCGGAGCCTCTATTCCTCATTAATAAAAAGGAAATGATAACTCTTGCTCTCTCAAAGTTCTCAGGAGGATTAAGGAACATATCAATTTGGAGGTCTAATAATAATCCCCCTCATGACTCAACCCTGTCATTAAGTCATGTTTGACTCTTTGTGACCCCATGGACTATAGCCCACCAGGCTCCTCTGTCCATGGGATTTTCCAGGCAAGAATATTGTAGTGGGTTGTCATTTTCTTCTCCAGGGGAAATTCCTGGCCCAGAGATGAAACCCCTGTCTCCTATGTTTTATGCATTTCAGAGAGATTCACTGAGCCATCAGGGTAGCCCCTATAAGTCCCCAAACCTCTTTCTAAAAAGAAATACATCTTCCTCGCTTAAAAATGCAAGATAGAGCTTCAGCTTTCCAACAGATTGTAGCAGAACAAGTTGGAAAGGCGCCAGAGAGTACCAACTAAGCTTAAGAGTGAAATTTTAATTTGATCATTAGGCAGAGTTAATGAATGTTTCTTTGGTACCCAAGGCATGGACAAGTAGTTGATTTAGCATTTAGGCAGACCCACGGGCACTTTTAACCTCATATAGCATCACTCAATGCCATGTCACAGATGACAGAGGGAGTTTTACTAGACTCAGTCAACCTGAGCATTTCTCAGACTCCATCCTTCTCAGTTTCACTTGGACAAAGCTCTCAAAAAAAAAAAAAAAAAAAAGGTCAGCTTATCTGAGTCCAACAAGGTGTTGAGTTCTTTGTGTCAGAGCTCTAGAAATAAGATACTATTTTTAGCTGGGTTTACTCGGGAAATGTTTAGCAATGGTTGTTAGCTATTCTAGGAATGACACTGAATTTGGATGGGATCAGGTTGGCGCCTCCACTAGAGGAATGTCTGTTCTGGTGAGGAAGAGGGCATGGGGATTGTAACTTCAGTTTGAACATTTTAAATCACCTTGTGGGTAAACAGAAGTTCCTGCAACCCAATTCCTCCACATAATTTACCTGTAGCTCTGAGCTTTTTCATGAAAGGTAAGGGGTACTTCCAGTCAGCGTGAGTCTTAAGTACCACGTGAACTGGTTAAATTCACTACATTGCCCACTGATGGAAGACAAAAACTTTAGACACAAGGAAGGTCACTGGAAACTTCCCAAAACACACTTCACATAGCTCCCTAAACGGCTTATCATAACTCCTGGTGCCCAACACCGGCATCAGTGTGAAGAGCCTGCTCCAGTGTTGTAGACATCACAGGGAGATAAATACAATCAGGAAACCAGAGGGACTTTACGAAGAAAAAACAACCTTAGGGCTCAGTGGACATCTGAAGGAAGAATAACACACAGCAAATTTTGCCTACTTGACAAATTTACAGAGTGCATTCTGGGCATGAAACACAGTAGATCACAGTCCATCTCTAGGCTTTCACAAGTCCATTGTACATATCTAACATCTTGTATTTCTCTGTTCAAAAGACTCACCTATAAAAGTCCTACATAAATCCACTTCAATAAAGGATCATTTAATCTAGATGAATATAGGAGTTAATATCTACAAGGCACCTAGAAAAATCTCTAGCACATATTCTTTACATATACAAATATTTGGTAAATTAAAAAATTAAGAATTTATTACATCTATTTCTAAACAAGTCAACATAATTATAAACTCCTTGGAGCTTTTGAAAGATTTTCCTACAGTTTCATCAGATTTCTAGAAACATACTAGACATATAATAAACACTGCTTTCTAACTGATTTATTTCAAATACTTATTGAATACCTGTATAGTTAATCAAAAGTAATTGAACATTTCTGAAATTTATTTTCAGTGCCTATGTTTTATGTGAGCATTCAGTTAAAACAACTTATAAAGAAGCCTTCACAGTTATTTCCTTACTCTTGCAGATGTTCATTATGCATTCTGCATGTCACCTGACAGGCCTCGGCCCTGCATCTAACTCATCCCGGACTGCATGGCATCATACCGTCAGTGCCAGGTAGAAATGGCAGCCTTGATGTGGTCCTTCATAACCTCCGATCTGAGAGGATGAAACAGAATACAAGGATCAGGACACAGTCTCAAAAGAAGTCACACTGTACAATCTAGGGGGCCAGGGTAGGGGTCACTGCTCCTGAGATAGGCAGGGGCAAAGCTCTATACTCTACGAAAGCTAAATTCCTGCATCCCTGGCAGCATTATCTATTATATAGTCTAAAAGAGCCCTCTTATGTGGACTTCCCAGGTGGCTCTAGTGGTAAAGAACCCACCTGCCAAAGCAAAAGATATAAGAGACTCAGGTTCAATCCCTGGGTCAGGAAGATCTTCTACAGGAGGACACTGCAACCCACTCCAGTATACTTTCCTAGAGAATCCTGGTGGGCTATGGCCCATAGGGTCACAAAGAGTTGGACACACCTGAAGCAACTTAGCACATGCACACGTGCACACACACACACATATGGGAGTTAATATCTATAAGATATTAACTTATATCATTGCAGATGGTGACTGCTGCCATGAAATTAAAAGACATTTGCTCCTTGGAAGAAAAGCTGTGACTAACCTAGACAGCATATTAAAAAGCAGAGATATTACTTTATCAACAAAGGTCTGTCTAGTCAAAGCTATGGTTTTTCCAGTAGTCAAGTATGGATGTGAGAGTTGGTCTGTGAAGAAAGCTGAGCACCGAAGAATTGATGCTTTTGAACTGTGGTGTTGGATAAGACTCTTGAGAGTCCCTTGGACTGCAAGGAGATCCAACCAGTCCATCCTGAAGGAAATGAGTCCTGAATATTCATTAGAAGGACTGATGCTGAAGCTGAAACTCCAATACTTTGGCCACCTGATGTGAAGAACTGACTCATTGGAAAAGGCCCTGATGCTGGGAAAGATGAAGGTTGGAGGAGAAGGGGACAACAGAGGATAAGATGGTTGGACGGTATCACTGACACGATGGACATGAGTTTGAGTAGGCTCCGGGAGTTGGTGATGGACAGGGAAGCCTGGCGTGCTGCAGTCCATGGGGTCACAAAGAGTTGGACATGACTGAGTGACAGAACTGAACTGGACTGAACTGAATATCTATAGTAAAAGTAACATGAAGTCGCTCAGTCATGTCCAACTCTTTGTGACCCCATGGACTGTAGCCCACCAGGTTTCTCCTGGAAAATCCCTGGGATTTTCCAGGCAAGAATACTGAAGTGGGTTGCCATTTCCTTCTCCAGGAGATCTTCCCAACTCAGAGATTGAACCTGGGTCTCCCGCTACAATGTGGCAGACGCTTTAAGGCACCTAGAGAAATCTCTAGCACTTATTCTTTATATATACAAATGTATATATATATATAGGTTGAGGTAGACAATGAGTTCCTTACGCTCACATTTTTCACCTTCAATTCTCTACTTACTTGTTTCTTTCAAACATTCTCACTTTTCCCATTTGAATTTCTACTTTTCTTGAGAGCCAAGGTTCAAATTAAAAGAGTCATTTCCCCAATATATACAGTTTGTCATTCATCGGCGTCCACAGGAGCATCAGCTTTGTGTCCAGTTCATCAAATTTTAGCTTCTCTGCTCTCTTTTTCAAATGAGCTGCACTTTCCAAATATCATCTTCCAAGCTTCAGACTTTTCTGGTTCCCTCTGCTCACTGCCATTGGGAGGCTCTCCTTATATGTCTCTTGACATTCAGGGTCAGTTATGTGTTATTACCTTCTTTCAGCAAAACATTTCTAAAGATGGTCAATAAGCCCACACTTTACAACCTCTTCAAATGCCTAGGACATTTCTCTCTCTCCAAAATGTGATAGATATCTATAAAATCTTAGCCCTGAGACTATATAGACATAGATATCTATGTGATTCTCATGGTCTATTTCCACTCAGAGGTCAAAAAAACCCATTCAGTCCAGTACATCCATAATTTGCTTCATAGGTCACATTTCATCAAATCCTAAAAAGAATGCTGCACTAAAATCTAGTCAATCTATTGTCACTCTCTTCAGTCCACTAACAAATCTATTGTACCAAGAACAGCACTCTGCGTGTCCACAGAATCGTTCATTTAGAAACACAACTGCGGACAAGATTATCGCCTCCACTCCATCAGTGGCAAGCCAAAGAAATTCAAAAGACTAGAGAGGGGTTAACATTTAAAATTCCTTTCAGAAAAGTGACTTCCTTTATCTCACTGGCCTCAAGGCAACTCTTTTACTCCTCATTCCATACAGAAAAAGATCTCAGAGGAAACACAAATTTTAGACAAGAGAAGAAATGGAAAGACCTCGAAACAAAACAAGACCTCAGAGGTGTTTTTCTGGAGTGTATATTTCCCAGGCTGGTGCTGACATTCCTTCCAATCACTAAAATATAAGGAGATTTGAAGTTTGCTTTTCCTTCTTCTGAACACAATCATCACTTTCATAGTATGCCACAAACTCACAGATTTACCCTCACCCTCCAACAAAAATAAACCCATTCCTGCCATGCACTTCCCAAGGGTACCTACCTACTCTTCCACTCACATTCCCACCAGGTCGCCTTTCGCAGCACTATGCTCTCTAGGCTTAAGGCTGTGAACAAGAAATAGGCAGCCCCTCACTTTCATCACCCTGACTTCCACCAGGATTAAAGATTCCATAATATAACTGAATGGTTCTTAGGTTTGTGGAATGTCCAAACTCTAAAGGTAACTGGAGATTAGACATTCAATAAATGTTGCCCATTACTCCACTAAACTCTAAGCAAGGCCTGAATCTGAATTTTCTCATCGGTGTGTCTCAGCACCCAGCAGAGTATCTGGCACAAAACAGGTACTCAATATCTATTTGCTGAATTAATGAACATATAAATGAGTAAATGAATAAATGAAAGATCACTTATTCCAAATGTCATTTTAAGGATAACAAATGCTATGTAGCCCTAATAGCAGACACTTCATATTTGTTTTCTGTCTTACCTGCAGTCTACTCGAAGTCTTAAATAATATAAAAAATTAATTTAAATGACTTGCCCAGTTTCTCACAGTTCTAATACCAACATTTCAGTGCTCCTAAATTTAACAAAAAAAACATGGTTGGAAAAGCAGCTTCAGTAAAAAGCTGTGAATCTATATGAGCTTATAAGTATAGAATCTATGATCAAAAGTATGTATATTAACAAAATATATGAAAAGTGAATGTGAAAGTGAAAGTCGCTCAGTTGTGTCTGACTCTTTGTGACCCCATGGACTATACAGTCCATGGAATTCTCTAGGCCAGAATACTGGAGTGGGTAGCCTTTCCCTTCTCCAGGGGATCTTCTAACCCAGGGATGGAACCAAGGTCTCCCACATTGCAGGCAGATTCTTTACCAGCTGAAAGGTGTACTATAATTTAATTTAACATAAGCACTAAATTTAGATGGACTTAGCAGCAGCAGCAGCATGATGTTCAAGCACTTGATAATCTCTGAATGCATAATCGATATCATCTTGATATTAATATGAGAATGCTAAGCTGATGACAATTTTGCTGGTTAGCCAGTGTTTGCATATTGATCATTTGTTTCAAACTATCTATGAAAGCAAGATCTCCTTAAGGAAAAATATAAATAATGGGGTAATTAAAACCAAATAAGGTGTTTTTATATCAGTAAGTGAAACATATATCTCTATTTTAAAAGTGAAATATTCAATTATTCAAAGCAGTGAATTCAATGCAGAATTCAATATACTCACTACAGAGAAAAGTGGAGAATTTCAGCAACTATACACCTATTGCAAAAAGGGAAATATATTTTACTTATCCCATTAGATATCTCATACAAAACTGAGGGATGGTTTTATTTCACCTAATTGGAGAAATAGTCTCAGTTTTCTCTTGAAAAACTGGTATTTACATGCATGAGTAATCTCTATTCCATAGGAAAACTGAATTTTAGTGCAATTCACTGGTCACCTATTGCTATTGCTAAGTCACTTCAGTTGTGTCCGACTCAGTGTGATCCCATAGACGGCAGCCCACCAGGCTCCCCTGTCCTTGGGATTCTCTAGGCAAGAACACTGGAGTGGGTTGCCATTTCCTTCTCCAATGCATGAAAGTGAAAAGTGAAAGTGAAGTCGCTCAGTCCTGTCCGACCCTCAGCGACCCCATGGACTGCAGCCTTCCAGGCTCCTCCATCCATGGGATTTCCCAGGCAAGAGTACTGGAGTGGGGTGCCATTGCCTTCTCTGGGTCACCTATATGTCACATATATTACAAAATGTATTACTTTTTATAACATTATTAATACTAATTAAAAATAAAAGAGCTTATAAAATGAATATGTTGATCTAGAGAGAGGGAGGAAATACCACTGTTTATTCACCCAAATATTACATATTAAATACCATTTTGTGACTCTATGTACTAACGAATTTGACTAAACACAAAATGTCTTACTCCACTCTTTGCTGACTGTCAAAAAGAAGTCCACCATTTACATCGTAAGAGTTAAGGTTTACTACATTCTGTTGTGAATCAAATACCAACTGATAGAAAAGCAATGAATCATTCATTAGCTTAGTTTTCTCTGAGTGAGGAAGAACGAGATTGCCTGTGTTAATCCATCTACTTAAAAGGGAAATATTTTGAAGATTTTCAAAAGGAGCATTGAATCCCCAAAACAAATACATGCAGATCTGGGAGAATCATTTATAATAAAAGTTTAGGTGTGTCTACATTTTCCTTACTGATAACTGCAACCGATTAATTGGCAAAACTTGTTAGCAGGACAAAACTGGAAATAAATTTACTTATTCTGACAGGTTTTCTACTAGAGATATCAAGGAACAACTGATGTCTCTTGGAAATAACTAAAAACAACACTCTCTTTGGCATCAGTTGTGTTTTATTTGGTTTGATTTTCCCTGGTTTTCCATGGCAAACAGAATTTGCTTAAAGACACCTCTCCTTGCTCTGCCTGCCTATTCTCCATGGGAATCAGAGCTCCCTATCTGATGATATGTCTGCTTTCCTACAGCAAATGCAGTTGATACCCTGCAGCCCATGAGGCATGTTCTCCCAGGGAGGTGAGCTTACTGAATGTGTGAATCATAGAAAGAGAAAATGTTTTCCATTACCAAAAGCAAACACACAAAACCTGAAGGAAAGAAAAACCTTTGGTTCTGAGATTGTAAAAGGTGGTCCAGAGAACATCTACTGCCTTCTAAAGAATATATTATGGAGGATACAATCTTTGTCTAAATGGATATCTCCCAAAGTCTATGCAGCAAAATCCCCCGAAAGTTGTGAGTGTGAGGACACAGGGCAGGGATCTAATTCAGTTTCTATTTTGACATTCAAACAAAGAAATGTGGCTATTTGGGAGAATTCTCCTGACTATAAAGGAACCATCTGGTACTAATTATGATATCCAGCCTTATTTAAAACCATCATTTCATTTGTATTTCAAGTTTCTAATGTAGTTTAGGTTTCCCCTATTCCTACCATACTATAATTTTATATGTATATATATATGAAGCTTTTGCAAAATTGTGTAAGGATTACTTCTAAGAATAGCAGAGAGTTACAAAATTATCCAGGACTGTTTAAAAACTGGAAGTCATTTTCTGTCTTCTTCAGCAGATAACAGTAATAGTTCCAGAACAATTTAGTGGCTTACATCATTGGAGCATTACATCTGGACACCACGAGTGTAGTACACTCCTGTCCCTACAAGTGTGTGAGGTTTTGCATTCAAGAAACATTCCAGATTCAGAATAAGTGAGACCCTGCTTCTCTGGTCTATTGAAAACCCTTGTGAGAGCCATGAGGCCATAAAGAGTTTATAAATCAATTTCCTTCTCTCAAATGGTCAGAGACTGAACCAGATAAAATAAATCCTTTCTCTTGCAGGCTACTGGCTAGACATAGAAGGCTTGGTGGTGACATGCTTCCTTCCAATTCAGCTGTATTTTAAATCTTCCCTTTTTGAGAGAATAGCTTCAAAGAGGCTTCAGAATTCCCTAAAATGCTTTTACTTCTCTTTTTTCTTTTAGTTACAAACTGAAAACTGAATTTAGAAAGGAGGTAACATGAGTTTAGTGGATGATTCTCCTTTAAGTCACAAGGAAAGACAAGACACTTTACTAAAGGAACAGGAAGAGTGTCACCCTCTTTTACTATAGAGTAGTTTCCTCTTCCCACAAAAGAGCTATAGTCAACATGTTGAGAAAAATCTAATGACCATGAGATTTGTGAATAAGTCTTTTGATACTACCCTTCTTTCCTGCTGGCTATTTCTCTACCCCAGAGTCTGGCTGAACCAGGAATAGGAGGAAAAAGAACGACTCGACTACTTGTGTATCTCTGGCAAAAGGTTTAGTGTAGGACAAGGTTCAACCTAATCTCTAAAATAAATTTTTCAAATATTATTGGTACAAACTCAGTCTGTTCCCCATTACTACAGATACCAGGAATTAACTGTAATTTTGCTTCCATTTGATTCCCCGTAGGGACAAAACCACAGTTTTAATGCCAACACATGCACATTCTAACATTACAGTAAACGTTTTTCTGACGCATTTACAGATTCACAAAAAAAAAAAGAGAGAGAAAGAGAGAGAGAGATAAACTGAAACATTTGGCTAAGGCTTAGTTACTTCTCTGAGAATCAATAATATTTCAGAAAGTGGAACAGTGGAACAATGTAGAAATTACTAAATCCATTCTTTTAAAACCCTCAGGTTAGAGTTTGAATTACTAGAAAAAGAAAGAAATGCAAATTGTTTATTGTTTTCACATGTACAGTAAATTCAGAAAGTTGTACTTCTTTCAAGAACCATATGGGAGAGAGAGACTTTCTTTTCATCAGGAGTGGTTTTGCTTATTATGCCAAGAGCTAAAAAGATGTTTTTAATAACCAAAGCCAGTTTGTTATACAATCTGTCTGGATCTTGCTTGTAAGAGAGATGAAGGTCCCTTGGGTAGGAAATAGAGGGCGATGGGGGAGTTGTCTGAGATGATAGAAAAGTTGTGCAAGAAACGCAGTCCAAAGGGAAGTATCTTTAACTCATGGTTGATAGACAAACTGGTTTGCATATTTCATTGAGGAACCATGGGAGGTTACTGAGGCTCCTTTTGTAAATACAACCATGTTCTTTATGAGGAGAATGTGACAATGAATTGAGTGCTGAAAACATGTCCCCTAAATATCCAAGTTTGGTGCAAGTGAAGGATTCACTTCAACCATGGCCTGAGAGGGCCTCAGAGAGAAGATGACTGCTCTTTGAAAATGACGTGAATCAACGGAAGGCCAGAACCCTGCCTCAGAGGCTAGGGGAAAAGCATTCTTAGGAATGAGAGTGATCCTGAGAGGCTCACACAGCTGTGTTTCCCTAAACCTGTGTTTAAAGAGGACACATCAAAAATTAGTGCCAGACCTTTACAAAGTGTTCATGGTTCATGATGAAATAAGAAAATTAAGGAAAATATATTGCATTTTTCATAAAGTTAAATAAAGCCATTGTAAAGGTCAGTTCTTTATTATAAGAGTATATCCTTCCTATAGTTCTCAAGTTAAAATATGCTTCAATATATTACATTGAACCACAGGAAATTGCCAATATTCAACTGTTTTTGACCTACAAAAATGGCAATTTCCTTGGTTTCAAGCTAACATTACATGATGACGATTGGATATAGGAGCTTGTAATGGCTCTATATGGCAAAATACAGACCTGGTAACCATATGTCAGTACCCAGATTTATTTTTGAAATTTTTCTATTCCATAAAATCCACATAACTATAAATTGCTATTAGAGAGCACTCAATTAGCAGGCTTCTAGATTTTGACTATTGTAAAATAAAAGAAAACAATTTTTTTTTAAAGGACAGCTTAAAAAAAAAGACAACTCAGATGTTGAATAGAATATTACAGACACTGAAAGCTAGCTTCACAGGAAGGAGGGGCTGGAATCCCTGAGTCTTAGACATAAGGAGTATCATAAAGACATATGAGACTCTGGGCTACGAGAGATTGTCCAATCCCTGCCCCAGCCTGATCAGGAAAGGAAATTGCTGATTATTGTCATTTATATTTCTCCAGTGGAAGGACGCAGAAGTTGATCCTCCATTGGAAAATAAAGTTAAAAAATCTATTTGGTAACTTGGTTAAAAAAAAAAAAGAGTTCCAGAAAGTAAGGTGTGGTTCCTGCCAATAGTAGAGATTAAGAATAGTAATGCAGTCCTCTGGTTCTTACAAAAGATATCTGTCAAAAAAAAGGGTTCCTTTATTTGACCTTACCAACCACCACTCTAGCACAATTAACTGGCAAACAGTGGACCAAATAGGATTCTCTCTGAATGAGAATTTGAATTTATGGAAGTTGAGATAAAAGGTCCTGAGGAGTGAAGTCTGAACCTGCTATTTTGAAATGGGCACAATGATACAACGTATAAGCAGAGAACTGAAGAGAGAAGAAGTGAAACAAACATACAGAAATGATGAGAGATCTTGAGAAAGAAAGAAGTGGAACAACAGCAAGGCAGAGAAAGTAGCTTGCTTGTCTGCAGACTATACTCTAGTTCCAGGGCCAGTCTCTCAAGACAGCTGGATATTGGGGTCCAGACCCCTTGAGTTACATGAGACTAATTTTACTTTACTTAAGCCAGTGTGGGGGAGTTTCTGAGTCTTACAAACAAAAGATTCCAGTTGAATTGTAAAGTGATCTATTTAGTAGGAGAAGAAACTGGATTACCATCAGAACTCGCCAAGAGTAGTAGCAACCTGACTATGTATTGTTCCTTTTATCTCTTCCATATATGGTTCATCCTTAGCCCTTTCTTTCCTCTTATGTGGCAGGCGTGATAACTCAGCAGTGGATGTAACCTGTAATTTGGAAATGCTTCTAACCTTAATGACAAATCGGTAAACTTTGGCTGCATAGCAAACCACTCCAAGCCATAGTGGCTAAAAACAACCAAGTTTTAGCCACAATTCTGCAGGTGGGCAATTAGGCTGACTTTGGCTTGGCAGTTCTTCAGGTCTCAGCAAGGCTTATAGACATCTGTGGTCAGCTGCTGGGTCAGCTGGGTGGTGGCTAGTCTGGGGTGGCCCTCTGCTCAGATGGCTTCTCTCTCTTCCAGATGGTCTCTCACCCTCAAGCAGGTTCTTCCTCTGTGATTATTTACTTGACAGCTGAGCACTGTTTAGGGAGAACTAGTGGATTCTTAGGTGGAGAACCAACCCAGCATCACTTCTGCTGCATTCCATTGACCAAAATCAACCATCAAGCTAGGCCAGATTCAAATGCTGGGGAAATACATCATTTCTTAAGGTAAGCAACTGCACAGTTACAGCACAAGGGATGCAGATAAAGAGAAGGCAATAATTATGGCCATTCTGCAAAACATCCACCACAGGGGGCCTTCCACAGGGTCTATTAACAAAAGAGATTTTGCATGGTTCTCAGTCCATCTCTGCTCGAAGACCCTGGAATAAAGGCTATTTTCCATTTCCCTACTGGCTTCCTCCTGTCATATATAGAGTCATAGGACATGGAGGACCAAATTCGAGGCATGGGCTCACAAAGCTAAACTATGGACTTGGATGGTTGCAAGACATGAAGCCTAGAATCTGGAAAGCCAGAGACAGCTGGTTTTAATAGTCTAAGAGAAGATTCTAGCCAAAGATTTGCAAACTCTGTCAGGCGCAGATGGTGCATTATGACATGGCAATTTAAAAGTATCTCTTTTAACTATAAACTTCCAGTTATAAGATTAATAACTGGGGATATAATGTACCTGTTTATTATAATTAGTAATACTATATTATATACTTCAAAGTTGCTAATTGATTGCATCTTAAAAGATTTCACCACAAAAAAAAAAGATACGGTAATTATGTTACATGACAGAGGTTTAGCTAACACTGTGGTGGTAATAATTTTGCTCTAAGTATATCAAATCAATAGGTTGTACACTTTAAACTTATAAAATATGTCAATTATATATCAATAAAGCTGGGATTAAAAAAGAAAAACAAAGTACAAAAAAAAAGTATCTCTTTGATGTGCTATTTCAACTGACACTACTTGGCTACAAAGATGGAAGATGGCATCTTCCTTAAGAGCCTCTCCCACTCTTGCATGGACTCACAGTCTTTCCAGAGCCACTAACACAAGTTGTACTTATCCAGGCTACCAGTATCAAGGAGACTAGTAACAATGATCTGAGAAACACAGAGCATAAAGCAGCGGAAAATGTCTTACTGTCACATCCAACAGAACCTGAGAGCAAAACAAACTAGACAAGCTAAGAGAACTTTGTCACTTTAGTGAGCTGTGTGCTATGTTTAGTCACTCAGTTGTGTCCCACTCTTTGCAACCCCATGGCTTATAGCCTGCCGGGCTCCTCTGTCCATGGGGATTCTCCAGGCAAGAATATTGGAGTGGGTTGCATGCTCTCCTCCAGGTGATCTTCCCAACCCAGGGATCGAACCCAGGTCTCCTGCATTGCAGGAGGATTCTTTACTGTCTGAGCCACCAGGGGAGCCTGAGAATACTGGAGTGGGTAGCCTATCCTTTCTCCATGGGAACTTCCTGACCAAGGAATTGAACTGGGGTCTCCTGCATTGTTGGTCCTAAATAAAATCCCAAGCCCAAGTTTGTAAGTGAACAACAAAAACCCTTGAAAAGTCATGATTTTCCAGACATAAAACAGGAAATATTAATGGACACCTGGGGATAATCAATAAGGAGCCAGAAAACGCCCTGCATGTAGATTGGCATTTACCTGATATAATTCAAAAGACATCAAATTTCCCAGGATTAGGTGGGGAAAACTAAAAAAAAAAACCAAAAACCTGAAATTTTCACTATTAGAGTAACTCTATGACTTAAGAGTCTGCAAGAAATCACTATAAAAATATAAATGTTTCAAATATATTTTAAAAAAGAAGTCACTGCTTTATTAACAATTTATCATGTTTCTATTAGAGTTGAAATCCTGAGCAAAAGGAAAATAAAAAAGGAAGTCTTGATGAAAAAAGCAGATGGGGGAAAGAAAGAACTCAGTAGGAACTTCGAGTAGACACGGGTTTACATAGGGACACAGAGCACAGAAAGAGTAGAAGGAAGAGTTTTGTGATGACTCTGTGTCCTTCGGTGGTTTGCCTGGAGCCAGTACTGTGGAGAATGATGGAGACTGGCAAGGAGAGGAGGAGTACACAGAAGGGGAGGACACTGCCCAGACACTTGGAATTTCCTTTTGAGTCCAGTTTCACATCAAGATTTCCTATTGTCACAGTGACAAATCACCACAAACTTAGTGGCTTAAAGCAACACAAATTCATTATCTTATAGTTCTGGAGGTCACAAGTCCTAAAATCAAGATGACAACGAGTCCCCAGAATGTCACCATTCTCCAGGCGTGGTCTCACTGGATCAGTACTTACCAGAGGCATGGATTTCTATCCCTCGCCCACAATGCTTCTGTCACTGTCCGTGGACTTATGGAATGTCTTACCATGTTATTTTACAGCACTGCATTTCACAACAAATGAAATGCAGTCAATGGGCCCATCCCCATGGAATTCACTGGTTTTCCCATGATGCCGTCTTGGAGTAGCCAACTTGACAGAACGACAGAATGGCTTTTTGAACACTCAGTTATAGTGCCCGAAGGGTGACAGTACTTTTCAAAGCTGGGGCATTATGGACCAGGAGGTAGTATATAACTTGACAACAAACGTATAGTTCTGTTTCTCCCATTAGCAAAATTCATGAATCTAAGATTCAAGGAATAGAAATAGGATTAACAGCTCTCACTAATACCCCTAGTGATTCACTAACAAAGTGTTTGCTATTCATCCCTGAAACTTTAGGCTCAGCTTATTTGGACTCAATAGTTCCCAAAAGAGGAATGCTTTCAGCAAGAGACAAAACAGTGATTCCACTGAACTGGAAATTGAGATGATCATATAGACACTTTGGGGTCCTTATGTCTTCGAATCAACAGCCAAAAGAAAAAGGTTCCTGGGGGGCAATTTTATCCAGAGGACATTTGGAGACACTTTTGTTGCCATAAATGTCATAACAGGAGGAGAGTGAACTAGCACCTCATGGTTAGAGGTCAAGGATGTTGCTAACCATCATATGATGCACAGCCACTACAACAAAGAATGATCTAGTTCAAGATGCCAAAAATATGGGAATCCTGCATTGCTCAGATGATCCTAGTGAATGACCCTCACTATCAAGGGGAAATTAGGTTGCTACTGCACAATGCGGGTAGAGAGGAACTCTGGGGAGCCCATCGGCATTGCTGTTGTGTGATTGAAATCCGTGGAAAACTAAAACAAGTCAATTCATGCAAGATTACTAATGGTCCAGAAACTTCAGGAATAAATGTTTAGGTTACCTCACCAGGAAGGGAATTCCAATTGCAGAAAAAGGCAGTTATAAACACCAGCTAGACCATGTAACTAACTGCGGAAATGAGAAATATTCCTGCATTTCTTCCTTATTTTGATATGAACATCTGTGTACACACTAAATAACTTTTATGTTCCTTGCTTCTCCCATTTCCTGAGCAACTAACATAAGATATATGGATAGTTGTTAACCTTATATCTCTGTATTAAGGTACAGGGTAACAAAGCAGGAGTTTGAACAACTTAAGAGAAGAATGAACATGATCAAAAACACAAAAGGGAATCAGTATACACTTAGGAGGAAAGAGTTAGCATATTTTCAGTTGTACACAGGATAGTTGTATCAGGTCAGGCAGAAGCAAGACTTTGCTAAAGTACTTATTTTTAAAATAAGCATGTTTTACAGAGATGTAATGGCAACCCACTCCAGTGTTCTTGCCTGGAGAATCCCAGGGACGGGGGAGCCTGGCGGGCTGCCATCTATGGGGTCGCACAGAGTCGGACACGACTGAAGCGACTTAGCAGCAGCAGCAGCAGCACAGAGATGTATATGGGTGCCACGCTGGCAATGGGCAGATTATGGTGGCTTTGTAAACATCAGTATAGCTCAGCTGAACTGTGTTTCCTAGCATTCACTTCCCTGTGTGTCTGGTTAAGGTGAACCATATCTGAGGAAACTATTTGCAGGAGATTTAGAAAGCGGAAGTGCAGCAGCCACCATATTATATTTAACCTTCAAAAGATAGAGTTGGGTGCATTTATAGCTCAAGCATATTATCATTTATCTGCTGGTTTACCTTGTTGGCACAGGGCAGCACCCAGGCCTGCAGCTGCTCTACCTTTTCCTGGGATCTTCCTTCCACATCTTCCTGGGACATTTGTCTAGCTCTGTAACAAAAGCACTATTTAATAAAGGATGGAGACAGTGAAAACTGACACAGGTCCCAGTTCATTCTCATGATCCTGGCTCCTCTTCATGGATTCTAGCTTGTTCTTGCTTTCCCCCACTTTACATCCATCTTCCCTTCCCAACTGTTTGCAATGTAGACTTCAAGTTTTAGCATCCAACATGAAGACAATAGGCCCAAAGAGTCTATTTAACCACACGCACAGTTGTACATAATGTCAGATCTCTGTAAAAATCCCTCCCCCCACACACATACCACATTTTATATAGGCCCTATCTAGGGCCTACCACATTTTCCACGGCCCTAGAAGGATCTCAAGCATTATGTTCTCATGAAAGTATTTTTTTGAAAAACTTGTAAAAATAAACTGTTTCAAACTCAGTCAACTTAAAATTTTTTCATGTTATTATCTGTTTTCTCTTTATAGATAGATAATCACCTTCATGCCTAATTTAAATTTATAACTTTATATTCATTTCCCCAAAGAGGGTCTTCTAAATAGTGCTTCAAAATCAGCAAAGCCCCTGCAGAGGTCTCCCTGCACTCGAGGTCAGTTCAGAATCAATCTCTCTGAAAACAAATCAGAAAACCTTTTGCAGCTGCAGGATGAAATAGATGGAAACTGCAAACAAATGGAGAAGCCTGGCAAGTCCTGAGTTCTGACCACAAGGCATTTACACATGAAGTAAATTCATTTCAGCTTACATTAAGGAAAATATCACTGTAAGAAGGAGGGTTGTACTGGAAAATCAGGCTCAGTCTTGGAACATGCATATCCTCAACAAGAAGAGGGATGGAACTGAGAGCCTGGGAGCTCCAGAAATGGGAGAAAGACTAATTAAGAGCACAGGAGCGGCAGAAACCAGAGAATGACTAATTTAGAACATTTATCCAAATCTCCACAAGCCAAATCTCCTGGACCCTGGATCCTCCCGAAGAACAGAAACATTCGTAACACAAAAAGAGACTTTCAGATCTCATTGGAATGATTCATTGAAGTAGGAACAAGAATATGCCTTGTTTAAGGAGAATTTGAGACTATGGAGTAGGTTTCTAAATCCAGTGCCTCACATAAATGTGACAACAAACTCTTAAGGCCAGAGATGAGTTCTGCTCAGAATGCCATTGCTTGATATAAATGAACACTTTATCACTGTAATAGGGTTGGAAGTAAAATTTAGCTTCTTAAAAACTGTGACAATGTTCATTTTACAGTTAAGTATTTTATTAAGAACACAAAAAATTTGTTTCATATTTCTAAGGTTTTCTGTGATAAATTTTGAAAAGCTAGTATGCATCTTTTATAGCCTAAATAGACTTTAAAACATCTTTTAAAAAGAACTACATTCATTTTATATATGTACCAGGCTAGATGGATAAAGGAAAGAGAGAGATGCATCAATAGATGAAGAGCTGTTACTTTAAACTTGACTGTAGTTTGGCCTGGGTAGGTTGAAAAGAAAGAATTCTGAAGAGGGAGAAAGACTCTTTAAGAGCTACATCATATTCCCTAACTTTCAGTAAAAGTCTGTGACATTCATGCCAGTGTCAGACAGCAGCTCCAGGAACTGAGAGCCATGGGAAAAGGTGAGGTCACCAAGGAGGAGTCTGAAAATCAACAGAGGCAAGAAATCAGAACTTGAAGGAACAAGAAGAATATAAGTCACTACTGCTCATGCCACCAATCCACCCTCCTGAGGAACTGTCAGCTATAGAGGAACAGACGTTTCTCCCGTTAAAGCGACTCACACTACATTATAAGGAGAATAAACTAAAGGGTGACTCCAGAGGATTTGGGGACAGGCAGGTGGCCACTCTCAAGGGTATAGGTGTAACAAAATAATAACCGTTACAACAACTAAATTTTACTTACCAACATGTGTCCTATTTTCCCCGCATAAAATATCAGAATGTCCAAACTGCATTTTAAGTTCCATTTATTTGGAACTTGAAGTTTTACTCGAGTATCATTTGGTCCTTATAAAATGCTGTTGATCTCATTGCAGTAACTGAAACCATCATATAGCAAACATTACAAGTTCTATCATAAAAAGAGAAATTTGAAATAAAGACAGATTGTCCCAAAGAGCTACAGAAAAACTGGATCTGTTCATTTCATTACCTTCTGACTCTTAAGGTATGAGGGCATGAAAAGCAAGAGCAGGGACAGAGTCAGAAGGGACAACTCTTCAGTATTCTCCCTGGAAGGTTGCGTTCCTTCTCTGTGTCTCCACTGAGGAAGGGCAAGTAGCTTCTCCAATTGGTTTCCCAGAAGAAAATCTATAACATTGAGGAACTTGATACAGTTTTCTCACCTCTCTGGAGTATACCTTTTTAACCTTTCTCTATAGTCTGGCTCCTTACTTCCAGTCCAGGCACTCCTAGCTGCAGAGGCATTCGACTTGACAGGATGCCCATACAACTCGTTGGTGATGGTTGTTTGTAAATGGATGTTCATTTGCATAAATTGGAGAACAGTCAAGGGCTGTACTACAATAATACCACTCTCACACTCCAATATGCCTTTTTAATGAGAAAGCCTCAGTTTGTTACCTGGGAACTGTCTGTAGCCTGTAACTATCTATTTCACCTACCAAAGGACCTTTATGCAGCAGGGATCTCAAACAATCACCAGGCTGTAGGGTCCTGAAAAATGGGGCACAGAGTAACAACATGTGGGCACGTCTACGGGAGAGTGTTACACGTGTGAACATCATCGTTCATAAAGTCACAATGGGCAAAAAATATCCACCACAACCTCAGAAATGCTGACTTATCCTACAACATACTCAAGTTTCTTCTATCTGATTAAAATATCTGTTTTAAATTCTTTCTGAGAAACTATTAGCTATAAAAAAATTGCAACAAATAAATTTTAATTTTTCTAAATCTCTGTATAAGTCTAATTCCCAACAGGAAGTAGGCACCCTCAAAATAGCATAATTTAAGGAGAGTTTATTCACAAAGGGACCATGGGACCATTTACACAGATCCCAGTAGAGTAAAAGGAAGATCCCCTGGAGAAGGGAAAGGCTACCTACTCCAATATTCTGGCTGGAGAATCCCATGTCCATGGGGTTGTAAAGAGTCAGACACGACTGAGCAACTTTCACTTTCAGTAGCATATAGGAGATCCATAAGACAGAGTGCAGTAACCTGGAGCTACGATCAATAGCATTGATACCATCATGGAGTCCAAAGGGACAAGGGAATAAGAAATGACTAAAAGCCAGGAGAAGGCAATGGCACCCCACTCCAGTACTCTTGCCTGGAAAATCCCGTGGATGGAGGAGCCTGGTAGGCTGCAGTCCATGGGGTCGCTAAGAGTCAGACATGACTGAGTGACTTCACTTTCACTTTCCACTTTCATGCATTGGAGAAGGAAATGGCAACCCACTCCAATATTCTTGCCTGGAGAATCCCAGGGACAGAGGAGCCTACTGGGCTGCCATCTATGGGGTCGAACAGAGTTGGACACGACTGAAGTGACTTAGCAGCTTAGCAGCAAAAGCCAGGAGTCATGTGCAGGAGGCTAGGTTAAGAGAAGCAGTGATCTTTAGAGAAGGGATACAACCAGCCCAAGTTATTCCCTCCAGGAGAAAACTGGGGCAATAAACACCATGACCTATTTCTGGTCCCTCTTTTCCATAAAGTATGATATTCATCAATGACCTCCTATTGACCAAATCCAGGGAAAAAATACTTATATTCTTTTCTTCATCTTTCTCCAGAATTTGGCATAACTGACTACTTCCTTCATCGTGAAAGACTTTTTGCTTTGATTTCTAAGACAATATTCTTTTCTTGGTTTATCTTCTTCCTTTTCTGATTCCTCCTAGGAGATCCTTTAACAGAGTTCTCCTTCTCATCCTACTCCATAAATAATGGTATTCCCTAGAGATCTATTATCAAACTATCCTTTTTCCTTGGCTGATCTCATTCATTTCTCCATCACCACTACCACCTTGTTTACACAAGTGACCATTATTGCTTGTCTTAGTTTGGGTTTCCTGAGAAGCAAATCCTGAGACAAGGATTTGAATGCGAGTAGTTTATTTTGGAGGTGATGCCAGGAAACATCGTTAGGGGAGCATAGAAGCAAGACAGTCAAGAAACAAAAGTAGGAAAAAGTAGGAAGTCAAGAAATATCTGGAGTAACAGGCAAATTTGGCCATGAAGTACAGAATGAAGCAGGGCAAAGGTTAATAGAGTTCTGCCAAGAGAATACACTGGTCATAGCAAACACCCTCTTCCAACAACACAAGAGAAGACTCCACATGGACATCACCAGATGGTCAACACCGAAATCAGACTGATTATATTCTTTGCAGCCAAAGATGGAGAAACTCTATACAGTCAGCAAAAATAAGACTGGGAGCTGACTGTGGCTCAGATCATGAACTCCTTATTGCCAAATTCAGACTTAAATTGAAGAAAGTAGGGGAAACCACTAGACCATTCAGGTATGACCTAAATCAAATTCCTAACAATTATACAGTGGAAGTGAGAAATAGATTTAAGGGACTAGATCTGATAGACAGAGTGCCTGATGAACTATGGTCAGAGGTTCATGACATTGTACAGGAGACAGGGAGCAAGACCATCCGCAAGAAAAAGAAATGCAAAAAAGCAAAATGGCTGTCTGAGGAGGCTTTACAAATAGCTGTGAAAAGAAGAGAAGAGAAAAGCAAAGGAGAAAAAGAAAGACATACCCATTTTAATGCAGAGTTCCAAAGAATAGCAAGGAGAGTAAGAAAGCCTTCCTCAGTCATCACTGCAAAGAAATAGAGGAAAACAATAGAATGGGAAAGACTAGAGGTCTCTTCAAGAAAATTAGAGATACCAAGGGAATATTTCATGCAAAGATGAGCTCGATAAAGGACAGAAATGGTATGGACCTAACAGAAGCAGAAGATATTAAGAAGAGGTGGCAAGAATACACAGAAGAACTGTACAGAAAAGATCTTCACAACCCAGATAATCATGATGGGGTGATCACTCACCTAGAGTCAGTCATCGGAATGTGACGTTAAGTGGGCCTTAGGAAGCATCACTACAAACAAGGCTAGTGGAGGTGATGGAATTCCAGTTGAGCTATTTCAAAACCTAAAAGATGATGCTGTGAAAGTGCTGCACTCAATATGCCAGCAAATTTGGAAAACCCAGCAGTGGCCACAGGATGGGAAAAGGTCAGTTTTCATTTCAATCCGAAAGAAAGGCAATGCCAAAGAATGCTCAAACTACCGCACAATTGTACTCATTTCACATGCTAGTAAAGTAATGCTCAAAATTCTCCAAGCCAGGCTTCAGCAATACATGAACTGTGAACTTCCAGATGTTCAAGCTGGTTTTAGAAAAGAAGGCAGAAGAACCAAAAATTAAATTGCCATATCCGCTGGATCATCAAAAAGGCAAGAGAGTTCCAGAAAAACATCTATTTCTGCTTTATTGACTATGCCAAAGCTTTTGACTGTGTGGATCACAATAAACTGTGGAAAATTCTGAAAGAGATGGGAATACCAGACCACCTGAACTGCCTCTTGAGAAATCTGTATGCAGGTCAGGAAGCAACAGTTAGAACTGGACATGGAACAACAGACTGGTCCCAAATAGGAAAAGGAGTACATCAAGGCTGTATATTGTCATCATGCTTAATTAACTTTTATGTAGAGTACATCATGAGAAATGATGGATAAAGCACAAGCTGGAATCAAGATTTCTGGGAGAAAATATCAATAACCTCAGATATACAGATGACACCACCCTTATGGCAGAAAGTGAAGAAACTAAAGAGCCTCTTGATGAAAGTGAAAGAGGAGAGTGAAAAGTTGGCTTAAAGCTCAACATTCAGAAAACGAAGATCATGGCATCCGGTCCCATCACTTCATGGCAAATAGCTGGGGAAACAGTGGAAACAGTGTCAGACTTTATTTTGGGGGGCTCCAAAGTCACTGCAGATGGTGACCACAGCCATGAAATTAAAAGACGCTACTTTTTGAAAGGAAAGTTATGACCAACCTAGACAGCATATTCAAAAGCAGAGATATTACTTTGCCAACAAAGTTCCGTCTAGTCAAGGCTATGGTTTTTCCAGTAGTCATATATAGATGTGAGAGTTGGACTATAAAGAAAGCTGAGCGCTGAAGAATTGATGCTTTTGAACTGTGGTGTTGGAGAAGACTCTTGTGAGTCCCTTGGACTGCAAGGAGATCCAACCAGTCCATCCTAAAGGAGATCAGTCCTGGGTGTTCATTGGAAGGACTGATGTTGAAGCTGAAACTCCAATACTTTGGCCTCCTGATGCAAAGAGGTGATTCATTTGAAAAGATCCTGATGCTGGGAAAAATTGAAGGCAGGAGGAGAAGGGGATGATAGAGGATGAGATGGTTGGATGGCATCACCGACTCAATGGACATGAGTTTGGGTAAACTCCAGGAGTTGGTGATGGACAGGGAGGCCTGGCATGCTGCAGTCTATGGGGTCACAAAGAGTCAAACATGACTGAGCGACTGAACTGAACTGAAGTAAGGCAGGGCAAAGAAGGGAGTTAATAAAGTGAACTTTATCAAGCAAAGATACTCCAACAGACAAAAGAGCATAGTCCTACTGAGGAGATCCAAGTAATGGTACAAAATACATTGTAGAATTATTCCAAACAAGGGGTAAATGAGCTGGGATAACTATACACAACTCCTGAGAGTCACTGCATGAAGGCTATTCCCAGGGGGCATTATATCCTCAGCACTTCCAACCTCCCATGAACACAGGCAGAGCAGACTCTGAGGGTACTTACTGCCAATGGAGAGATGAGACAAGGTGCACAGAAATGGTAAGGTGTAAAGGTGGACACTGACAGCATCTGTTAAATTTACAAGTTTCTGTTTCTAGTTTGCCCCACATTCATGCATCCACCCACCTACTTGGACCTCTACTACAGGATGGCTTTCAGGAACCTCCCATTTTTCACTCCCACTCCTACCCTTACCTGTTTTTCCTTGATTACAGAGATCACCTTCCACCAGCACCCAGAATAAGTTATCTACCGGTCAATTGTGAGTTGCCAACCAGGCTAGGCTGTGTTTCTGCAGCACTAACAATCACAGGACAATAATCACATACCTGTGTGTGCCAGTCACTCAGTTGTGTGCAAATCTTTGCTACCCCATGGACTCTAGCCCTCCAGGCTCCTCTGTCCATGGGATTCTCCAGGCAAGAATACTGAGTAGGTTGCCAGTTCCTTCTCCAATCATATACCTACTGGGTTAATAAAAAAGTATCCAGGGGAATAGTGTCAGTTCTTTATCTAAAAGTCAGAACATACCAGAAGTGATACAAAAAAGTCAGATACTGGATAAAGCATAAAAGTGCTCAAACATTAGATATTAAAACTAAAGATCATCTTTTAGGAGGTCTCTTCTTCAGTCAAGAGTTCTCTTCTTAAGTCATTAACAGACAGCTCCATGAACCCACCATGATGGCTCAAGTAAGGTCTTCTTACACCAGAACTAGCTCATTTATTGTTATTATTATTCAGATAAATAAGTATTTCAGTGGACTGTCTAGCTGCATCTGCCATAGAACACTTTACCATTAATAAACATAATATAATCTGACTAACACTCCTGGGCTTAGCCCCTTAAGGCTGCTGTGCTGCTATTTGACCCCTCCTACTCCAGGATCCCAGCACTCCTTTGAGACTAAGGATTCCAGTTCAAGGATAGCATCTCTTACTTCACCCATAGCCTAGAGGACAGTTGCTGGAACACTTTTCAAAAATTCTGACACTATGTTCCCATTGTATTTCTCAGTGCTATGGCAAAAGGAGTATCCTCCTCCTGTCCTTTGCAGAGGAAAACAGTTATGAGCATGGAGAACAGATTATACATGACAAATCCATTCCTATATCCCAATTTTCTAAGTTTAACTTTTTTTTTCCTCTATAGCATACCAAGAAATTTCTGGCCTATTTCATTGTATCTGATGCTGTTGAATTCAGATTATAATCAACCAACTGAGAAAGCTGTTAGAAATACTCTCAGCTGCTCAGTCAGCACAATCCAAAATCTGGTAAGAGAACCTATCTCAAAAGACTCAGCCTGGTCTAAAATTATATACCTCACTCTGAGCTAGTGCCTCCAGAACCCATTCGCACATATATTCCCTAAGTCTTATTCTGTATAAATTAGTAAATCTTGCAATTTTACTCTCCCATATTTGACTTTGCTATTGGTCCCCTGGGATATGCTAGAACACAACACTAGTTGTCTAGAAGCATTGAGGAAAATGGGCAGGGTAACTGTCTCTGGTAAGGTTATCAGAGGACCTTCAAGCAAGGCAAGGATAGTTTCATCTCAGAGAGGATGTTTCTGCTGCCAAGAAAAACTTAATGGAGTTTGGGAATTTTATATTCTTTAAGTTGTCTAAATTCTCCCAACAGTTACCATTTTGATTTCAATTTTCTATTTTGAAATAAATGTTCTCATGAGACCTGGCAAGGCTATGAATTCCACTTGCAAGGAAGTTTACCAATTTGCAGGATCAGACCTGTGTCTGATTTTCAACTACATCAGCCTTTTGATTGGAGAAGGAAATGGCAACCCACTCCAGTGTTCTTGCCTGGAGAATCCCAGGGACGGGGGAGCCTGGTAGGCTGCTATCTATGGTGTCGCACAAAGTCAGACATGACTGAAGTGACTTAGCAGTATCAGCAGCAGGAAGGAAGGGTGGAGAAGACAATGGCACTCCACTCCAGTACTCTTGCCTGGAAAATCCCATGGGCGGAGGAGCCTGGTAGGCTGCGGTCCATGGGGTCGCTAAGAGTCGGACACGACTGAGCGACTTCACTTTCACTTTCAAGAGATCCTTGCAGATCAGTTATATAGACACTCCCTGGATTTTATACCATGCCTTGAGCTGTGAATTTACAATCTTGAGCTATCATTTTCTTTCTGTAAGCCCTGCAACACAGCCAGAAAGAGCTAGCCTACCTTTCACGGTGATCACCATGCCTAAGGTGAACGTGAAGTCGCTCAGTCATGTCCAACTCTCTGCGACCCCGTGGACTGTAGCCTACCAGGCTTCTCCAGTCCATGGGATTCTCCAGGCAAGATTACAGGAGTGGTTTATCATTTCCTTCTCCAGGGGATCTTCCCGACCCAGGGATCGAACCCAGGTCTCCCGCATTGGAGGCAGACGCTTTAACCTCTGAGCCACCAGACCATGCCTAAGGTAACTATATATATATACATACAACCTAGTTTGCCTGGAGTGATCCCGTTTATATCTGTTATCTTAGAATGGTTAATGACATTCATTTTCACTTTCAAAAGTGTCCCAGCTTGAACAATAAATTATGTTGACCCTTCATGTATCTACAGTCCCTCACAGCAGCTGTTTCTACCACCAACGGACACTCAAGGCAACCATAATTAATTTTTTATGGAATGGTATGGCGATCAGTTTCCCATCCTCTAATGCTAACAAATCCCACCCTGATTTAAAGCTAAAGAGAGTCAGATAATCAATCGTAGATTCCTGTTTTCTTGAAGGTGTGTTCCCTGCAATCACCTTTGTTACAAGTAAGTACATAAATCAAGACTCCTTGTTGCAGACTAAAGAATCTATCCAGCTATTAAAACAGAAAGAATGCAGATCAACCATGCTTCAATTAAAAAACAATTAGTAATTCACTATAGACTAGTAGGAACTTACAGAGTTCTGAGAGGGCTGCAACCAAATCTACATTCACAACCAAGAATAACGCAACCAAAAGAAATGTCCAGGAGAAGGAAATGGCAACCCACTCCAGTGTTCTTGCCTGGAGAATCCCAGGGACGGGGGAGCCTGGTGGGCTGCCGTCTATGGGGTTGCACAGAGTCGGACACAACTGAAGCAACTTAGCAGCAGCAGCAGCATGAGTAAGTGCCTACTTCAATTGTGAATTAATGATGGCTTAAAATATTACATTTTTGCAAATAAAACTCAACACTGAGAGCTGCTCAAGAGCAGGAATACCTTGTTTTATTCTTGGTATCCCCAGTTCTTAGTATGGCTTCTGATTTAGAGCAAGTGGAGGTTAATAAATGTACAAATGGAAAAAAAAAAAAAAAAAAGAAATGTCCAACAAGAGACCGTTTTATCAATCCCACAGTCATTATCATTTACACTTGGCATCAAAGGTGACTCTAGACTATAGACCCATCACCCCAGACCACAGCTGCCCAAAGGATCCAATGTCTCTGTGCATCACTCCCTACCCCACATTGTTCTCAGATGCTTTTTAATTTTTGGACAGGGTGTCTTAGTAGAACCTAGTTCATGTGTGAAACCCTAGGTAAGGAAATGCAACGTAGCTTTCACACAGAAAGCATATTAGAAACGCTTCGGTAAGGATGCAGAGTGAGCCATTCTTCAGTATAACAAGAACTGAAAAGCATTATGGGGAAATCCATGAGGAATAAAATGATTATAACATTAGTGGTGGTTCCAGAATTTCTATTAGAAAAGAGTTTGGGGGAAACTCTCTCATGGGAAGGGGGCTTGGAGCTGTGTTTGCATAGCGCACATTGGTTTCACTTAGCTTAGTTGTTTATTTCAAGCGGTACCTAGGAGAGCTAATGGAAGTCTAAATCAGACAAAGGAGGCAAGCCCTGGCACCAGAATTAAATAAGAAAGGTAAGATCCTGCCAAGATTATTATTGGTCCTTCAGAGACTGAACTGGGCTGCCTCTGAAGAGCAGAGCAAATGTCAAGGATGCCCTTGAATAAAGTATTCCACCACATTGACAGGAGTCTTCCCTAAACAGTTCTGTGAAAGAGGGAGAAAAAAAAAAAAGGACTACTTTTTAAAACAAAATTGGGATATAACTTCTGAAAAATGCAAACTATGTTAAAAAATGTTAAATTCTGAACTTCCAGATAACCTTATATTTATCATTTATATATTTATCACATCCAAACTGGCACAGGCAAGGAGGACCAAGTGTGTTTTCCCTTCTCTATATTGCATCATTCTCTTTTATGGCGGGGGTGGGGGGGGGTGGGGGGCGTGGGGGGTGGTGGTTTAGTCACTAAGCTGTGTCCGACTCTTGCTAACCCATGGTTTATAGCCCACCAGGTTCCTCTGTCCTCGGGATTTCCCAGGCAAGAATACTGGAGTGGGCTGCCATTTCCTTCTCCATTTTTGGGGGGGAGGTGTCCCTAATTTGAAATATTCTTCTACTGTCAAAGCACCTTGGGGCAGCAATCATATTTATCTCTGTGAGATTAAGATGCCTTTTTCATTGCTCCAAGTCTATCTAAGAAAGACAGTGGACGCTCCAAAATGTATTTTTTGCATGTATTTCCTTTTTATAAAAACCAAGACTTTTGGTGAAGACCTTGTATCACAAAGAAAACAGCATAGAACACAAACAACTCCTTTCGAAGCCTACTGCAGACCTTCTGAGGGAAAGGGAGCTGTGCTGTTAAACATAAATTTTGCAGATCTGTTGGCTTCTCAGTTCATAGCATTCAGCTCCCTGGCTCCTCAGCAGCTCCTTCTCTTCTGCCGTGTCTTGAGATGTCAGCTGGGGGAAGTGGGCCGGGGAGGCAATGAGGTCATAGTGCCGGTCCAGATAGCGCAGGTAGATGAGCATGTGCAGGGCGTAGGCCAGGACCAACAGCAGCAGCAGAGACATCACCAGGCCGATCAGAATGGCTGGCGAGAAGGAAGAGGTGCAGTCTCGGGCCTTGGCAAACTGTCCCCCCTTGATGGGAAAGCCTTGGATCTGTCAGGAGACAGAAAAGAGCTAAAGTGGCGTACTCTTTTTCTTAGAAGATCTACTTAAGAGCTTGGCAAGGAAGGGGTTCTGGACCCTGATTACTTAAATTTAAATACTGGGCCATATTCGCTGAATAATCTAATCACATTATCTAAAAAATGCTAGTGAAACTTAATTTTAAATCAAGGCTGATCCAGAAACTCTGGGGTATATGGTTGTCATAATTAGGAGGCCAGTGAAATTCAAGGCCCTGAAATAAATTCTCTTTTAATCTGATCCTTAGTTCATCTAAAACCAAAATGTCTGGTGTCTCTAAAATTCAAAAAGTCTACTCAAAATTTTACAAGTGTTAACATAAATTTCACAAAGAATATTCTCAGTTCCTCTGCCTTTGATTCTGCTGACAGTAAGTAGATAGGAAGAGTCTTTTAGGGGCCAACGTCATGATTCCTAGTGAGGTCAACTATAGATAACAAAAGCTAACACTCACTGAAGATATTTATTTTACTTACCAAACACTGCCTCATTTAATACTTACAAAAGCCTATGAATAAGTTACCATTTTACCCTAGTTTATGGATGAGGAAACAGGTACAGAAAAGTTAAGCAACTTGTCTGGAGTCACACAATATTAAGTTCAGTGACACTGTAATTCAAACCAGGCAGTCCGGCTTCAGAGTCACTTCTTGGTTTACAACTCTGGAACTCCTGGTATATTGTGTCTCTTCTTCCTCCCATCACTAACTCTCCTTCTTTATCAGTCGTACCATGCAATCTTGGTACTATTTTTGGAAGAGCTATATACCCTTTTGTAATCTGCCCAGAAAACAGAAAGAAAAGCTTTCTCATATATACAAATGAGGTGATTTAATTAATTAGAACTAAGAGAGGTTCAGGGCTTCCCAGTTGGCTCTAGTGGTAAAGAACCCTCCTGCCAATGCAGGAGACATAAGAGACAAAGGTTCAATCTCTGGGTCAGAAAGATCCTCTGGAAGAGGGCATGGCAACCCTTTCCAGTATTCTTGCCTGGAGAATCCCATGGACAAAGGAGTCTGGCAGGCTACTGTCCATAGGGTCTTACAGAGTCTGATACAACTGAGGTGACTTAGCATGCATGCACACACAGGAGAGATTCAACTCAACAACTGGCCCCAATATCTAAGTACCATCACAATGAGAGAAACAGGAGCTACAGAGTCTACAGAGTAAGACTCAAATAAGAATAATCGTTTGTGGAAGGCAGCTTTCACATTCAGCTGGCTTTTAGAATATAATCACCAATAGTATTACCTCATTCAATCACCTATGTGGTTTAAAAGAAAATTGAATTATCCACGAATGCTTTATTGAGGATTCATTGTTATGTCTTAAGGGGGCTCCTTAGCATTTTCTATGTTAAAATGATTGTAGCCCCCCTATCATACCATAGAACTATTGCTCACCCAACTATTAATATCTGTGCTTAGACTGAGCCAAAACAACTCCTGAAGGAGACTCTTGGCCTAGCTTTTGGGATACTTGGCCTGCCCACTCTGTGAAGAGGCAAAGTGACCTCCTCAGGCACAAGCCTGAAGAGTCAAGCTACTCAATGATAAAAGATGGCCTCGTTTGATGCTACTATGCTGTGCTTAGTCACTCAGTCATGTCTGACTCTCTGTAGCCTGCCAGGCTCCTCTCTCCATGGGGATTCTCCAGGCAAGAATACTGCAGTGGGTTGCCGTGCCCTCCTCCAGGGGATCTTCCCAACCCAGGGATTGAACACAGGTCTGCTGCATTGCAGGAAGATTCTGTACCATCTGAGCCACCAAGGAAGCCCAAGAATACTGGAGTGGGTAGCCTATCCCTTCTCCAGGTGATGCTACAGCTCCAGCCAAAGAGAATGTCCTCACATGGACTGCCACTTAATTCTTAAGACTTTATTGAGAACAGTATCTGTGGAGGAGGCCTGAAGGATATGCTGTCTATCCATTTTCTGGACTAGAGGTTGCAGATCCTCTCTATCTAGTCCACAGGTGAGTTCTGTTTGCTCCTAATATCCTAAAAGCCTCCCCCAGGAAGCTAGGTTTCTATCTTTAATCAAAAAGTCAGAAGATCTGGCAATATTGGGCTTGCATTCCTACAAAGCAAAAATCGTCTGGGGTTGAATAAAATATACTGCTTGTAATGCCGGCTACACTTTGCCACAGTCCCTAGCTGGCCTGCCTGAGGTATCTGAGTTCAGCATGAATGTGACTTCACTCTATTCCTAGAACAAGACAGAGCAGCAAAGCTGCGTATGTGGAATGCAGCCTTTTGCATACGTACCTGAAGCCCCATCACCACTGCCTCTTCCCTGGACTGGGCTTGACTTCTGCATCTGCCCACACGAAAGGTGTTTTACAAGGTTCGCCTCCGACGCCCAGTGCTCTGTCCACTATGAGGCTGCTGTTGAGGATGTTGGCACCCATCACACACAAGGATGGATGTGCTTGTCACTGCACATTTTCAGTAGCCTTGTGGATCCCATGAACATGTGAGGGGTGAGTCCTTCTTATGCTGGCTGCTCAAAAGCTTCCAAGCCAAATTACTGTGCCGCTTCCAGCCAGGGCAGACAGATGGTTGTGTGCTTTTGTGTACCAGCTTTACAGGATTTAACTAATCTATTCTATTATTCTTCCCATTTTTTGTTTTGTATTTTTATTGGAAAATATACATGAAATCTACCATTTTAAACCATTTTTAGGTACAGAGTTCACTGGCATCAAGTACATTCACATCATGTGCAACCGTCACCACCATCCATCTTTGCAAAAACCCATCTGTACCCACTAAACACTAACTCTCCAGTCCCCTCTTCCCCTAGCCCCTAGTCACTGCCATTCTACTTTCTGTCTTCAAATGTGACTACTCTAGTACCTCATAAACAGAATCATACAAACATTTGTCCTTTTATGTCTGGTTTATCTCACTCAGTATAGTAACCTCAAGGTTCATTTATGCTGTTGCATGTATCTGAATTTCCCTCCTTTTAAAGGGAAGGCTAAATAATAGTCTTTTGTATGTATATGCTAGATTTTGTTTTTCATTCATCCACTGACAGGCATTTG
Organism: Bos taurus; assembly: GCF_002263795.3. Lineage (NCBI taxonomy): Eukaryota > Metazoa > Chordata > Mammalia > Artiodactyla > Bovidae > Bos > Bos taurus. Next base: position 82,257,219 of record NC_037334.1, on the reverse strand, counting down.
GGTTATTCTCATTTTTTAGCTATGGTCAATACTGTTGCTATGAATACAGAGTGCACAAATATCTGTTCAAGTGCCTGTTTTCAATTCTTTTAGGTATATACCCAGAAGTGGAACTGCTGAATCACACTGTAATTTTATGTTTAATTTTTTGAGGACCTAGCACACTGTTTTCCATGGTGGCTGCACCATTTCACATTTCCAGCAGCAATGTACAAGGGTTCAAATTTTTCTACCTCCTTGCCAATAGCTGTTATTTTCAGTTTGGGAGATTTTTTTAAATATAATAATATAATATTATTAATATTCATCCTAATATCCTAATATAATATAATAATATTGTAATGCCAGCTACACTTTGCCTAACATCCTAATATAATATAATAATATTATTTATAATATTATATAATATATAATAATATTATTTATAATATTATATAATATATAATAATATAATAATCATCCTAATTGATGTGAAGTGGCTTGACTCTTTTTCAAAATTACTTTTCTTGAAGTATTCTATAGTCATTTTAAGTCATTTCTGGACCAAGGTGGAAGTATAAATCAGTTAATTTTGTTCTAATTAGGAAAGATTATGTGTGAGTTAGTCCTTTTTTCATGATTACCTCTTCATTGCCCTTTCTGCCTGCTTCTTTTTTGAAAGGGCAGGAGAAAGAAATAGATATAATATATACTTTATAAGTATTATACAAATAGATACATACATTATATGTATTACAAAGTATCTTTGGAGCTAGACAGTCCACAATTCAAATTCTGCCTCTACCATTTACCAATTATACCACTTTGAACAGTTTTGTAATCACCAGGGTTTCAGTCATCTCATTTGTAAAACAGGGATAATACCAGCTATCTTGCAGCATTATGGTAAGTTTTTAAGACAAAGTATGTAATATAATTACAACATTGCCACTGTTAATCCATGCTGCTGCTGCTGCTGCTAAGTCGCTTCAGTCATGTCCGACTCTGTGTGACCCCATAGATGGCAGCCCACCAGGCTCCCCCGTCCCTGGGATTCTCCAGACAAGAACACTGGAGTGGGTTGCCATTTCCTTCTCCAATGCTTGAAAGTGAAAAGTGAAAGTGAAGTCGCTCAGTCGTGTCCGACTCTTCGCGACCCCATGGACTGCAGCCCACCAGGCTCCTCCGTCCATGGGATTTTCCAGGCAAAAGTACTGGAGTGGGGTACCATCGCCTTCTCCGTAATCCATGCTAATCCATGCCTAATGCTAATCCATGCCTAACATGGTCCTGGGTGTTGCCGCATATATTAGGCCATGAATTCTTTACATCCATAAAGATAGGTCAGAAATCAAGAGGGTGGAGAAGCTCAGCCCAAATTACTGAGAAGTTAACTCAAAACCATGTCTTTCGAATCCTGAAATGGAAAGCCCTTCCCTACCCCCAAACAACCACACCACACTTCTCCAAGCTAGGGGCAAGGGGAATAAATATACATTTACATATGGAAAAAATCAAGAAGTACTCAGAAAAGGGACATGTAAAACCCTGCCTATTTCAGTGAGTTAGAAGAACAAGTTAAGCTGTTTTAACAGGTAAACAGGATGAAGTTGACAGATGTCTCTCAGCCTGAGATTCTGGTGGTGAAAAGGAACCTCTTGTGTCTCCATGACTTTCCCCAGATACTTTCAAGAGGATCTTTGGGATATGTTTGACTCCCTGGCTGACAGTTCCATTCCTATGCCAAATGCCAAAGCTGTCATTCACACTGCAGATGTACTTCTTATCTGCCCTGATAAGATCACTACTCCTCTCCCTGAAGGAAATAAAATAATTGTCCGACAGTTCCTCTCCCCAGAAGGGCCTCTCACTCCAGGAAGTGTCAGTCACCAGGCTTCATGCCACAGCTTCACTCTGGCTTAGATTGCTGGCATTCCTCACTGATAATTACTAGGGACTGGAAAAACCAGAATGTAAAAGCAAGTTCTTGGGATGAGGGCATGGGGGGATCACTGTGCAAGAAGAGGAAATACTTGATCCTTTTCTATTTCATACCTTAGAAGATTAATAAGATAATTCATACCAATATTATTTTAAAGATATCTACTCCTTTCTTTTCCTTAAACGTCTATGTTTTCAAACACACGCTGAGTTTCTTTGGCACCAAACACACAGGGCCACTGAGCACAGGTTTTAATTTGTTACCTGGAAATCAACAAAAGTGACCTCCCACAGGCTTGACATGTCATTGGTGTCGCTGGGCAACAAGAGGGCATCGTATGCCTGCAGGCTGCTGACGCGCTGGCAATGGTAGGAGTAACTTGACGGAGCGTAAATGCCAGTTGCATTAAAAGTTGCTTGAATTGAGTTATTAAAAATAACCTCGACTCGGTGCAAACTATACCATCTCTGGATAGACAACTTGTAACTGGTAAGGGTGAATCTGAAAATGATTATAAAACAGTATTACCCCAAAAGCACTTTTACATTTGCTGACGCAGGGCATTGTCTACGAACGGTACAATTGCGCCCTCTTTTGTCAGGAAGTAGAACTGGTTCAGAAAGAGGCTTTACTTTCTAGCTCCAAACTAGAGCTCTTCGTGGGCAGGAATGAAACCAATTAACAGAGCAGCCCCCAAAAGTAAGGAAGACAAATTCTTACAAAAGGGGAAATACAACACTCTTTGTGTTTTTTTTTTCTTTTTTTTTAATTAAAATAATTTTATTATTGAAAAAAATCTGAAAATTGAGTTGACAATAATACAGAATTAACTAAATAAATAATGGTCAAAAATAAAAGTAGTAGTTCTTACAATGTGTCAAGCATCTTTCTAAGTTCCTTATGTGTATTTTATTTAATCTTCACTGCAACACCATGAGATAGATAGTATCTCATGATAATCTCAAGAATGATAATATCCTCATTTCACAGGTGAGAAATCTAAGATACAGAGGGGCTAAATGACTAACAAGTAAGCACTGGAGCATTGGAGCATTGGAGCTGGGCTTAGAATCCCATCTGAGACAAGAGCTCTTACTCTTAGCCATTTTGGAATGGAATAGTCTCTAGCAATACAAAAGGTGCAATATGCATATGTCATGATCACTCTTTTCATTAAAAAAAGTGTGACTGCATAGAAAAAAATTCTAGAAAGATATCAAAATGTTAATGTGACTATTCATTTTGCTATACACATGAAACTAACACAACATTATAAATCAACAATATTTAAATTTTTAACAAGAAAGCAGCTGAGATCAGTATAACTCAGGGTAAAAGCGTGGGCTTTATTCTGGCTTTGCCCACCTGGAGTTTACGTTCCCGCTCCCTCTGGGAACGGCAACTTGGTGTATTAGGGCTGACCCTCTCCCCTCTCAGTGAAGTCTATCTGGTCCTGCCAGTCAGTGTACTGCAGCCATTTAATCATTGTGATTGGTTTAGAGAGGGCATACACCCCAGGCAGGGTCGAGAAGATGCAGTCCTGGTGCTTCTGCTATGGCTATGCTATAGCATCGGGCAACAGAGCTCTTTCATATTGCTTAAGTGAATAACTGCCAGCTGGCCACCGTCTTGCCAGCCTGAGAGTGAAGCTGACACAAGGACAGCAGAGCCAAGAGATGGAGAAAGACGCTGCCCTGGTGAGGTCAGTTAAACGTCTAAAGCTAACATTTTCAATCCTATTCATCGATCAGTTACCTTTTGGCTTTATGCAGCCAAAAGAGTTCTCACAAATACAGTTCTTATTAGTGGTAACGATAAGGGCTGTTCAACAACCTCTCTGGGTCTAGCTTTCCTTATCTGTAAAATAGGCTGGGCTTGTCTAAGTTGAAAGGCATGCTTGGCGAGTGTCCTGTGTGGGCCTGGTGCTGTAAAACATTCGATGTTATCTAGGACACCTGCAGCTCACCCTGGGCTCCTGACTCAGATACAAAAAGGTTTCTTAAGGGATGCAATTGAGCCTGGCCACCCCTGTCCACCGCAATAATCCCACCGAAAACGCTGAAGGCCAGAAGGTGGTGGACATCTCAGATGGGACTGGAGTCAGACATTCCAGAGCAGACCGCAAGAGCCATTCCCAGAAAGGGTAAGCTGCCTCTGGAATCCCCGGAAGTGATTCTCTTGAGCTAGGGCTACAGTAGAGCCTGCCACGTTGTCTGCAGCCCTGTTTCAGATAACGGCCTGAGACTGTTCTGACAGCCTCAGTGAGGTGGAAGCAGTGACACACCAATGAAACTGTTCAAAAAATCCTTCAAGACATGCATCTTGTCTCCAATCCCCCTTTCTTTCTTTCTTTCTTTTTGCCTCTAACCTAGCATTTCCTATGTTTAAATTTAGAAAGCTCTTTTCTCAATATCTGCTTGCATATCATGGGATACTAATGTTTCATTGGTCATAATTTAGAACATACATGCCATCATCTTTCAGAGAAACCTTATAAGGAAAATAGAATCTCACACGGTGGCCAAACACATATAAATATCTGTTTGATATAGGAATGGGGAATATTTTTTATTCAAATAACACTTTTTTTTTTACCTTGAGGAAAGTAGCCACATAGCTTTATCATCAGGAAAAAGATTGTAATTTTAAAGCATTAGAGAAAAGATGGTGGAATAGAAGAACCTAAGCTCATCTCTTCTCACAAAGACACCAAAATCACATCTAAGTGAAGAAAAACCATCGACAAAAAAAAAAAAAAAAAGCCAGGAAATGACTGGTTAATCAAAGTCACCAAGTACAGCATTTTTCTTTAAGAGCATATCTTCACAGAAACTTCAATATACAAATTTCTACTGTGAATCTCCAAGAGGACATGGTGTGCAGTGTTTCTCAAATGCATTTAACCATAGGACCCCCTTTCTGGGAATTTTATAAACATTTACACAGAGCAAAAGTGCTCCACAGAACACAGCTTTGCAAAAGATTGCCCTAGCACAATCTGTTGGTTTTTCAAGTAATGTTAAAGACACAGGTGTTTGTCTCCACTAAAAGGCTGGTCCTGTACGAAAGGAAACATTATAATTTTATAAGAAAAAATGTAAATACCTTCAAATTGCTCCCCATTCCTGAAGTTGTTCCTAACTGCTTGCTAAGCCACCGTTAGCAGAGGTATTATTCCATACATAAACACAGAAAAATATAGACCTATGTTGATTGTCTGCTGGGGAATTCAGCTAACAGAGAATTTTTAGTTACTGTTAAGTTGTAAGTGTGACTCAGTTGTAAGCTATGTAGAAAATAACTTGAAACTAGAGCCTCAGCTCTGGAGCTTTAAACATATTTTATTCTTTGCTCAGAGGAAAGAGGTATTACAGTCTCAGATTTGTATATTTTCTAGGTCACTAAAGGACGAAGGAAAAAATACAGATGCTTTGGTACTATAGAAACTAAAGAAAGTATTACTATAGGATCCCATCGTAACACCACTGACTTGTCAGTGAAATTAGATAAATGTGGCATTTCGTGTGTTACAGTGCTTATCACAGCAGGCCCTTGATACATATATGTGGAATGGATAAATTATATGGAGCTAATCTGGAGTTTTGAGCCTATGGTATTACAAAGTGGTATCCATACCTACCTTATATCAAGACCTCTGGGATTTTCAGCATCACCAAACTTCAGAGACAACCTAAGAAAACAGAAATACAGTCTATCAAGATAAAAATAACCCTTACTCCACACTGTACTAAAAAATCGCCCCCAAATGGATCACAAGTCTAAATGTAACAACTAAAACTATAAAACATAGAAGAAACATAAGAAAACATTTTTGCAATCTTGGGGTTGGAAAGTTCCTTGAAAAAAATATGAAAAACTGATAAATTTATATTAAATTTTTGAAACTTTTGCTCTTCAAAAAATAATGTTAAGAAAATGAAAAAGGCAAGTCATAGAATGGGAGAAAATACTCACAACATATATACCAAAAAATCTTGTATCTTAAATACAGCAAATAGCACTAACAACTCAATAAGGAGACAATTCAACTTTAAAATGTTCAAAAGATCTATTTCACAAAGGAAGACATACAACCAACCAATAAATACATGAAAAGATGTCAATATCATTAGTCATCCAGAAAATACAAAATAAAACTACAATAAGATGCCGTGGTACAGTAATCAGTATGGCTAAAACTTTTTTTTAAAAAAAGCCCACTCTTAAGCTTTTACTATCTATATTTAATCACATTTTTCTGAAAGTTAACATAAGATTTCCTGGAGCAGAAACAGATTATTACTAACTCAGAGCAATAACCATATTGATTCCCCTTTTAGCCCAGTTCTTCCCCCTCCCGAGAACCAGATGTCATCCTGCACATACAGGGATTTATAACGTAGGTGAGGAATACTAAAATTATGAATCTGGAAGCTCATATTGGAGGGCTTTCTTTTTCATCTCCTGCGAGAAGGAGAGAAACATTTACTTCCTTAGCGTCAGAAATTTTCCTTGGGAAAATAAAAGTGTATGAGTTATATTATTAGTCTTTGAATAGAAGCAAACAGCTCATTATAAAGGAAACAAATGGCTGCATGTCTAATACCCATGTATGTAAATAAATGTCTCCAAGGAGATTATAAGAAGCCTCGGGGTTTACAAATCCTGGAATATCTCAGTGGCACTAGCTTCCTTACTTCTTGACATGTAATCACATTCCTCTGAGGAGGTACATCTCTTACCAAGATTTATCTTTTAACCCAAATCTCAGCAAAATTTGTTCATAAATTGCTAACCATACAGAAACATTAATAATATTTTCTTTATAGTCTGACACTGACCATACCTAAGGTTAGGAAGGATGTGAAGTAGCTGGAACGCTCATACAATGCTGGTAGGAAGGCAAATGCTATAACTACAGTTATAGCTATAGTTAAAAAAACAGTTTGGCAGTTTCTTAATAAGCTAAACATACACATGCTATATGATCCAGCCATTCCACTCCTAGATATTCACCTAAGAAAAATGAAAATATATGCTCCTACAAAGACTTGTACATGAATGTTCAGAGCAACTTTATTTGGAAAGTTATCTAAAAACTGGAGGAAAAAACAAACTTCCATCAAGAAGTAGATGGATAGATAAACTGTGGTATATCCATACAAAGGAGTACTTACTACTCAGCAATAAGAAGAAGCATACCTTTGACACGTGCAACAACATAAAAGAATATAAAAATCGTTACACTGAGTGAAGGAAGCCAGACTAAAAAAAAGAGTGTACACTGTTCTATTATAGCTATTAATATACAAAATTCTAGAAAATGCAGACTAATCTACAATGACAAGAGGCAGAACAGCAGTTATCTGGCAAGGTGGGAATGCACAGGGATGGATTACAGAGGGGCACAAGGAAACTTCTGAGTGTGATGAAAGTGTCTGCTATCTTGATTGTGATGATGGTTTCACAGATACAAGCATATGTCAAAACAGACCAAACTGTATAACTGAAATATGTGCAGTTTAGTGTATTTCATTTAAATTTCAATCGGGTTAAAAAATAAGGATGATGAAATGCTGAATACAATTGAAATGGGAAAATGTGAGAAATTTAGATATATGAAGGATGATGCTGATATGTGACGTTGTAACATCGAGAAGTTATACTACCTCAATATACAGTCTAAAAAATCAAAGTCGATGTTTATAAAATATCCAATTACAAGTTTGAGAAAACTCACACAAATATAATCTCATAATTCAGTCACACTCACCAAGAAACAGAAATGTCAGTGACTGAGCTCAAGTTTATCTTCCTACTACTTACGGAGAAAGGGAAGGAATATTTATAAAATAAACCATATTAAAAAGGTCACTAAAAGAAATATCTTTATTTCATAACATCATGAGCTTAGATACCTTAGAAGCACTAATTTACACTTTATAAGCTAATTTGCTCACTAAAGCAAGTTTTCAAGAGAATTTTTCTCCAACAGTATTCTGATAATCTGTTACAAATGACTAAAAACACTTTAAAGAAATGAAATGCATTTGTTAGACTGTACTTTATAAATTTGACTGGTTACTTGCTGCTGTTGCTGCTCTAAGTCACTTCAGTCGTGTCCGACTCTCTGCAACCCCATAGACAGCAGCCCACTAGGCTCTTCTGTCCCTGGGATTCTGCAGGCAAGAATACTGGAGTGGGTTGCCATTTCCTTCTCCAATGCATGAAAGTGAAAAGTGAAAGCGAAGTCTCTCAGTCGTGTCCAACTCTTAGTGACCCCATGAACTGCAGCCTACCAGGCTCCTCCATCCACGGGATTTTCCAGGCAAGAGTACTGGAGTGGGGTGCCATTGCCTTCTCCGTCTCTCCAGCTAATGAACTAAATAAAGTTCAAAGCAGAGCCATGTAGTGTCCACTCAGATCTCTGGTGGAGCAGCTCAACAGCCCCCATGCTTCTGATGCCCCAAGAGCTTTCTCCAGTAGCCCTGGTTTCAGTGAAAGCTGTTAACATGCTCTGCGGCAGAGTAAACGACAGGAGGCCTGTTTTCAACAATGTAAATTCAGCAATCATTCAATGAGATTCTTTGATGTGTCAAGCCATGCACCATAAAATTCACCATAAAGAGGAAATACAACCTAGGGACTCACTCAAAAAAGAGCTTCTTTTACTTTTCCAAGCACCCTCTTCTCCCCATGTTTAAAGCAGATTCTGAATTCTTGAGACTATAATTGCCTAAATTCAAAATACACACAGATGCTGGGATTATGCTCTATTTGTAAGGCTTTCACTATTTAAAAAGACTTCCGTAGCAAATCTGTCTGCCAACAATTTGCTTTTCCCTGAACATGTTATTTCCAGGCACTAAAATGTGGTCATCTTTTTTTAATCTGTGCTTTTGACCTTACATGGTTATGTCTTTGCTTGGGTTTGTTCTTTCTGCAACTCCCTTTCTGATTCTTGAATATAAGATCTCCTTGCCAGCATGACAAAAGCATCTCACTAATCTGTGTAATTCACAGGAGTCAAGGACAGGGTCAGCAGCTGGTCCTTGAATGCCTCACATCCTGGGAAGCCTCCCACTTATGCCCTTGGTGGGCTCTCCAGCCTGCCTGCACACTCACCCGAGGACCCCAAAAGGTGGGTGATGCACACTTGGGACTCACCCACTAGAATTCTTGGGCAGTGACAAAGAAAAAACATCATTAATTTGTGTACTGCAAAAACCAAAGGTTCCCTTGGTCTCTCTACCAGGTAACTAGACACTACTTTACTCTAGTTATCATTAGTATCTTGGAAAAATAATACTAGAACTTTGAGTAGCACTTGACAAAGTTCTCACATGTACATTTCCTCATTTGATTTTCACACTCCTATTACATAGGGCCAAGAGAGGAGGGAAAATGGTGTTGTTAAAGATGTTTTAGACCCCAGCTCTATTACCATACAAGCTGTATGATCTTAGCAAGTTTCCTAACCTCATGAGCTTTGATTTTCTCACTTGAAACACAGGTGATAACTGTACCTGTGACTCAGAGACGTATTCACAAGAGCATTACAAGGGATAACAGATGACGTGACTGTGAAGTCCTCACAAGGTGCCTGACCAAGGCCAAGGGCTCAAGCCTCGTGAGTTGCTATTACCAGATGCCAGCATTGCCTTCTCACCCTACAGTGGCCCCTATTTGTAAAGTCACAGAGCTCACTGGCAGAACTGGACCTAGAAGCTAAGTTTTCATTCTTTCTGTCTCTAGGTTCCCAGTGATAATTAAAGTTTCTGAAGTCCAGCAAAAATCTGTGGTGCCCTGATCTTCCCCACAAACCCCCTGGGGTCAGGATAAATGGAATCAAGGGGGGCCAGTCAGCCATGGACAGGCAAGATGATCCTCAGGCAGTCAGTCTCTCTCCCTGCAGCTGACCACAAATAAAGAGCCCTGTAAGGAATTAATTAGAGCCTGAGGAAAAGTCCTGAGTGCTCAGCAATGTTGAAATCTCTTCAATAGTTGTGCTGTAACAGAATAAACGAATCTGGGCGGACTCTTGTTTTGCTTACAACTCCCTAGCTCTCTGATAAAGAGAGTCATTCTGAATAGCAATATACTTATTAAAACTTGCAATGTAACTTGTAAGTGTACATGAATATAATCCATTTTACCCATCATCAAGAATTTTTAAATGACAAGTTCAGAAATAAAAAAGTATTTCTATGAAGTATATAAGGAGAATACAGAGAAACACACACACATACACACACACCCACACAGAGCATGTTATGATTTTATACGAAGCATTCTGCCCATCTAAACCAGGCCAGAACAAATGCAGAAAATCTTCCAAAAGCCTCTGTTATACCAATAAATGTTGAAAGCAAGGAGTTGTATAGAATGCAAGTGAGATATGCCAGACTTCCTCCCTCTGGACCAAAACAAATACAAGCAAAACAATATTTGCTTGGATGACTGAAAAGCAAAGAAAGGCAGTGGAAACTAATTTCCTCTTCAAAAGGGATATGCTTATCTCAAGTGAAAAATAATTATTCTAATCATTTTTTAATGTTCTAAAGAATTCTCTGAAATTTTGCCCCTTGCACATTTGCAAACAGGCAACGTTCTACAACTTCAGAACACTTCCTAGAATCGAATACCTACCCTGGCTAGATAGAGTCAGCTTTCTCTGCTTTACCCACTAAAATATGTATGACTCTGCTCAGTGATATGGAATTTCCTCCCTGCTAGGACAAAAGTACTTTGACACTTTACATTTGGAGCTGACACAGAGCCTGGAATCCATCCACTCTTTCAGAATGAGTTTGGGAAGCTTCATTTTCAAAATTCTGATCTTCTACAAAGTACAATATAACAATTAGCTAGAGTGTTCAGAAGAAAATTACTGGGGAAAAAATAAGAAACTAAAACAACTGATTTCTAACCTGTTCTTTCATTTTAGACATTTACTCAGAAATGTATGTCATGGTCACGTACAAAAGAGCCTACTTTTACTTTCTGAAATGACAGCAAACTGGACCACCCAGTTAACAGGCTACACTCGCCCTAAGGACTTGCTCCAGCAAAGCAGTCAACTTACATGGCACTTTCTTCACTGCAGTTTGAGTTGCCAGCATCCACTGTTGCCTTCTGGCCAATAGCTTCATCTGTAAGGTCCAGCCAGGTCTGATTCTTAAATTTAATTGTTATTCTTTTGGCCCAAAACAGAATGCAGGGAATTCCATCCATGGAGACATTAACTGGGCTATGATGGCTGAACGCATTCCAAGGTTCTTTTTCTAAACGTCTGCTCAGATTGTAGTTGAGAGCCTAATGAACCCAATAAATTAAAGATATGAATTTGTTTCCATAGTACAGAAGGCTTCTTGGAAGCAAAAGAGCCAGTTCAAAGCCTGTTACTCTGCTAGCTCCTCAGCCCATGCTATTGTGGGTAAAAGGAGATGGGTAGACCTAACAAGCTTAAAAATATAGGTATACCTGAAGGTACATGAACCCAGTTCCACAAATTACAATGTATAATTTTTTAATCTTAAAACTTATAAAGTATACAATACAAAGAATGAATGCTAATATAACCTATCAATTTTAGGTAAAATTATCAGTTTTAACAAATGTAACAGTTTTAACACTGATTTAAAAGATTAAATTAGTGTTAGATTTAATTTAATCTTTTATATAAGTATTAGATCAAATCTATTTTAAAGATTCTAAATATAGAGAAAATTAGAAATGGTGTGGGTTGTAGATTGAGGAAGTATATGGGAATATCCTCTGCTGCTGCTGCTGCTAAGTCACTTCAGTCATGTCCGACTCTGTGCGACCCCATAGATGGCAGCCCACCAGGCTCCTCCATCCATGGGATTTTCCAGGCAAGAGTACTAGAGTGGGGTGCCATTGCCTTCTCTGATCCTCTACTTTTGTTCAATTTTCTTTCTATAAACCTAAAACCACACAAAAAAATGTCTACTAATATTTCAAAAAAATTCACTAATGGCAGTAATCATCTCTAAAATAATTAGAACCCAAATAATTCAGAACTTTAAATAAATTAATATGTTAAACAAAGAAAACAAGAGGTTTATAGAAATACAACGTAATCCTCCAGACCATTAATGTCCAACAGGACATTCTGTGCTATTGGCTATTATGTACTGGAAATGTAGCCAGTGCAACTGAGGGGCTTAATTTTTAATTTTACTTAATATTACCTAAATTGAATTTAAATTTAAATAGCTGCATGTGGCTAGTGTCTACTGTCCTGGAGAATGCAGTTCCAGGTCATTTAATATACATAGTCTAGCAAGATATTCTAACCTTGTTCTACATCTTATGAAACCTTTTCAGATTTCTATGAAGCCCAAGACAATGCACTTTGGTGCATATCATTCTGGAGGTCACAAAAGCAATATTGATCTGAAAGAGGTGTTCACTTATCTAGATCAACTATTTCATACCAATAACTCCAGGTGTAAATAAAGATGAGAGAAATTAAACAGGCAGCAGCAACTCAAGTTATCAGTAACCAAAGATAAATTGTTACTATAGTGATCCTGTCTGGAAGGCAACAAAGTAAAACTGAATACTGTAATGAAAATACTATATATGAAAACAAGGAAAACTTCAGTGCTTTATCAACTATAAGATTACCATAACGTTTCCCGACCCAAAGTTCAACCAAGAATGTTAGTTGTTAACAGAATTGTTACTTATATTTTCACAGTGGCTCTGACTTGATGAAATGTGTTTACTCTTTTTAAATGATTCAGTCTAGCTTCCCAAAATATCCATACCTGTGTGATTGGCATCACTGTGAAATTCTGCACTGGCTTCACATCTCCACTATTCTGTCGATCTGCCAAATAAAATGACATGAGTACAAAGGCAAAATGTCACTGGTTTATTAATGTAATTGAGTGACAATAATATGCCAAGCACTGTAAAATGTACCAGGCTTGAGACTCTTTTGGCTCATAATTTAGAATACAATATTTAAGAGATTTTTCACATCAGAGACTCCAGGTGCAAGTACTAGTGTTCAAGGAAGCCCATCAGAGACAGAACCCTTCCTCAACTCCGGAGGGAACCATAAGGGCAGTTACAAGTCTTACCACTGTTTACAACCACTTCTTGATTTGAAGATGTTCGAGAGATGAAACTAGAAAAAAAAAAAAAAAGATGGTAGGTAAATATATACATTTTAGATTTTACATGAAATTTTAAGAAGGACATTTTGGTTTACTATATCTCAGAGAAGAGGAGGAGAATCACAGCCTATAAAACAGTTCACTTTTGAATAGTGAATTTCTGATTAAAAAGTAATAGTATATATGTTCTTCAAAGGAAATAAGGAAAAGACTGGAAATTTTAAATAAGAAAAAACCTTTAAAATATCAATCTTAATCTTTATTCATTGATAAACAGTCTACTCAAAGAATAGTATGCTAGACAAGCAGTATGCTAGACACTAAGGTTTAACCAAAATAAATAATAACCAAGAATACATTAAATAATTAAATTATAAAACATAATAAAATATTTTACAGTGAAATTGTAAACCATGTTGTACTGTTAGCATATTGAAGCAGAAATATTCAACCGTTTTTATTTAAAAAAAAAAAAAAAAGATTCTATTGCCAAAAAAGTATTTCTGAAAATTATGAAGATATAAATTATAATAGTATGTCCTTCCAGCATTTTACTCTACATACATGCACATACACCCTATACACAAATGTAATTTATTTTTTATATTATTTAAAAACAGATTTTTATAAACATACTATCTTAAAGCCTGTAATTTTTTACTTAAAAATATACATATTTTATGACATAATTTTAAATTTCATCTGGTATAACATCATATGAATGCATTAATATATTTAACTAAATCCCTATTAAGTATTTAAGTTGTTTCCAATTAATAATATTGGACATTACCTTGGATTATTTGTTCATAACCCTGAGAAGTCCCTTAAGATAAATTCTTAGAAGTGAAACTGCTATGTTAAAAGATATACATCTTTTTACCATGGAATATTGCAAACATACACAGATTTAAACAGAATAATATAAGCTCCCTCACCCTCCCTAAGTTCCTGTTCCCATCATCCAGCTTTAGTAATTGTCAAGTCATAACCAATCCATGTGTTCATTAATGAAAAGCTTTTACCACACAACACAGGCTTATTTTCATTTCAGTGACTCTATGGACATACAATAATGCTGGTGTACTTCTTTTTTCAGATAAACTCTAATTTGAATTGGCCTTGCCCACTCAACTAATGAGGCTTTAAGGGAAGCCATAATCTCAACCAAAGACAAAATACTCTACTCATGCATTTTCACTCACTACATGATCTCTGAACTAAAGTAGAACTAAAGGATTATCTGGTTAAAATTATCTGTGTGAACATACTAAGAAACATAGATTTTTAATTTAAAAAAAAGTAAACCTACGTTAGCACTAAAATATTCAGAAACTTTCCAGTAAAAGGGATCTCTGCAATATATGAAAAGTAACCAAGAGCCCTAGGCCTGCAGTGGCTGGTGCCATATTTTTGATTTACCAGGTGCTCCATTCAGTCTCCCAAGCACGCTTTCATGGAGGTGAAGGTGACGCAGCTCCTTCACGTTCTGCTCAGGACTGAAGACCATGTTCCTACGAAGGCCGACAAGGCCCTGAAAGGCCTTGGCCTTAGTCGTTGTGCTCATTCCCCCCCTCCTCTCTGGCTACAGCTACACTAGCATTCTTTAGTTCAATTCCCTCAATGCTTCATGTTCCCTTTTTCCCTCTTAAGAGTCTTAGTACCTGCTCTTCCCTCTTTCTGGAATATTCTCCAGCCTGTCCTTCCCCCTACCTCCTCATCACATCCTACATTTCCTCCAGATCACAGCTCAAATATTGCTCCCTCAGAAATGCTGTCCCTAACTTTTCAGACTAATTCAGGTCCCCCTATTATATGTGTTCCAGTTTACCATACTTTTCTTTCAAAGAACATTTCACAGTTTATCTGTAATAACACTGTGCATTTGATTAACGAGCGCCTCTGCTCTAGACTTACAGGTTCATGAAGGAAGAGACTTTATCTGTTTTGCCACCACTGCATAACCAGCACTTAGCATTGTGCCTATATAAAAATATCAAGTATTAAAAACCTATGTGTTACATACACAAATGAACTAACAACTTAATGAACAAACTTCCAAAGAGAAGTGGGAAATGGGAGATCACAGGAAATGCTGTGTGAAAGGGAAGAGATTTTCTTTTTAAGTATAAACCCAATTTCAGGAATGAATATGTAAAGGAAGAGGGATGATCCCTTCTTTCTCTAAGCATCGGAAACATGTATCAGGCTTAAAACACAATTATCCTTCCTAGAGACTTAAGGACCTTGAATTGCCCATAGAGGTGAAAAATATTTTAAATTCCAGATTTATGATTTGAAAGAACATTCACAAAAGAGCAACTGTTGTTTCTATCACAGTGAGTTAATATGCCATATTATTAGATACAAATGATGATTGATTTGTGTGATTTTTAAGGTCTCTTCTGAGGCTAAAATTATTTAAAACCATTAATACTGCTTCAAAAACTGAACTGGGATTTTTATAGTTTCTAGTGCACATTTTATCAGTGTAATACACAAATCAGTCACTTCTATATAAACCAGGTGAGGCAATATTACTAAGCTTTAACCACCTAAGGAGTATGGGTCACTTAAATTACTTGAAAGTGAACCTGAAGGAAAGAACTAATTGATTTGGAACGTGGGAAAACAGATGTTAAAAAATGCCTGTCCTTAGTGTTTTTATTAGCTGATGACTTAAGAATTCCTTAACACAAGTTTTGGCAGATGATCCTGCTTGACACTTTTCTTTGTGGTCACACTAACCCCCAACAGATTTGTTGTGATTGCACATAATGAGTAATTGGGAGACATGACATAAGTTAATTGCTATTCAGATTTTGAATATTCTTCTTTATAGAGAAATCTCTATATGTTCCCTTATATGGTATAGAGAGAAGCCAAAAGGACAAAGGAAATAGAAACCGATATTTTGCTTGTTAGTTTTAAGCAATGTGTACTCCACACAATTACCATCTCCTACTAGGTAAAATGATTTAACATCTATTCTTTGGGGGACAGGTTATATATTTCTTAGTTTTTAAATTTTGCTTACTCTCTTCTCACATAAAAACAGCAAGATAAACTGAAATTAACAGTACTTATGAGTATAAAAGAAATATGAACACTGATTTGAGTCATTTTCTCATATATTTCGATATGTAATACAAATGTTTTTTGGATACTTTTATCACATAAATAAATCCTCCCTCTTATAATAAAGACTATATTTTATCTCATCTATAAACTCTAGTTCAATGATTTTAGTAACTATCAAATGATCTAATCTAGTATATCTGTTTTGAATTGTTAACAAATGTAGCTGTGCAACAACATAAAAAAATTTTTTTATAACAATATATGTTTTTATTTTAATTTATTGAAATCTAGTTGATTTACAATATTGGTTTCAGATGTGTGAAGTATTAAATCAATAATAATTATTACTCCAGTTTAAGCTATTACAATATAACTATATTGCTCTGTGCTACACAATATATCCTTGTTGTTTATTTGTTTGTTTTTAAATCCTTAATTGAAGTGCAGCTTATTTACAATCATTGTATTAGTTTCAGGTATACAGCAAAGTGATTCAGTTATTTATCTATATATCTATCATAAAAAATTACAGAATCATCTAATTTCACACTTGGACTGAAGTTCACAGATGCATTATATTTAAAGACGTGCAGTTACTCACCTTACATTCTTCCTGGAAAGTATCTGGTCCAAAGTTAGTGAAAATCCGATACATAAAAAAATAAGTGAAAAACTAAACAAGATTTTTCTTCCCATCAAGAAATGAATCTGTTTCTTCAAACTAGGCACATCTGTTAATTCATAAATGCAAACCAAGCAGAGGCAGTACTTTTTATGTCTTGTGACTAATACATTCATCCAATAAAAAGAGAGCATTCCCAGGATGTATTATGTGTGGAGAAGGGTGGAAGGAGGAGCCTGATACTGCTGAATTTAGAGTATAGAATGAAACTAATGGATCTGTTTTGGTTCTTCGATTATTCATCTCAATGAAAGATTATTAAGCTCTTTTTAGAAATTGGCATAGTTTTGGTACTCTTAAGAATCTCATTATACTTTTCAGGAATTTATTAAATTCTCCTCAAAAATCTATGAATTATACAAATATCATATGCATTTTTCAAGTGACTAAGTAAAACTCCCTGAGGTTAACCTAATTTTACATATGTGTCCTAATACATAGTTTCCTACTGAATTCATGACTCTTCATTTGCGGAGAGGCAGAGAATGCAATGGTAAAGGGTACTGACTATGGAATCGGACAGCATTCAAAAGCATTCCCAGCTCTAGCTCTTACTAGCTATCTAGTATTATTAGACAAGTTACTTCTCCTCATTTGCAGAGTGGAGACAAAGTATTTAAAGAATTGTTGTGAAGACTAGATAAGGCCCTGAATGGCCAAATCTACCTTGAGAAAGAATAATAAAGCTGGTGGGATCACAATTCCTTTCCTGTAAGTAAAACAGTACAGTATTGGTATAAAGACAGACATAGAGATCAATAGAACAGAATAGAGACCCCAGAAATAAATACATGCACATCAGGGCAACTGACCAGGGTTAGTTAGTGTTGCTAACAAGTATGCCAAGAATGTACAAAGGGGAAAGGACAGACTCATCAACAAATGGTGCTTGGAAAACTGGATATCCACATGCAGAAGAATGCAATTGGACCCTTATCTCACACCATACACAAAAATCAATTCAAAATGAGTTAAAGACTTAAAACCTACAAGAAAGCATAGGGGGAAAGCTTCATTGGTTTCATCAGTGATTTCATTGATATGCTGCCAAAGCACAGGCAATAAAAGCAAAAACAGACACAGGACTACATCAAACTGAAAAGTTTCTGCACAGCAAAGGAAACAATCAACAGAGTGAAAAGGCAACTATAGAATGAGAGAAAATATTTGCAAAACATACATCTGATATAGGGTAATTTCCAAAATATATAAGGAACTCCTCCAACTCAATAGTGTAAATCAAATAACTCAGTTTTCAAATGGTCTAACAACTTGAATACACATTTCTCCAAAAAAGACAAATAGCCAATACGCATAAGAGAAGTGCTCAGTGTCACTAAACATCAGGGAAATAAAAATCAAAATCACAAAGACATCACCTTACACCTATCAGGGTGGCTGTTTACCAAAAAATAAGCATTGTCAAGGACGTGAGGAAACTGGAACCGAAGTGCACTGTTGGTGGGAATACAAAATGGAGTTGCTATGGAAAAATAGCAGTTGCTATGGAAAACAATATGCAGATTAATCTCAAAAACTTTAAAACAAAACTACCATATGATCCAGCAATTGCATTTCTGGATAATTATCCACAAGAACTGAAATCAGGATCTCAAAGAACTATTAGCCCTCCTGTGTCCACTGCAGCACCATTCACTACAGCCAAGAGGTAGTTATCTGTTTATGGATGAATGGATAAACAAAATGTGATACATATATACAATGAAATATTATTCAGGCTTAAAAAAGAGGAAATTCTGCAATATGTGACAACGTGGGTGAACCTTGAGGACATTATGCTAAGTGAAATAAGTCAGTGAAATAAGGAATACTACATGATTCCATTTATATGAGGTATCTAACACAGGAAAATTCATAGAATCAAAGAGTGGAATGGTGGCTTCCAGGGGCTAAGGAAGGAGGAAATGGAACTTGCTAATTAATTGGCACAAAATTTCAGTTAAGCAAGATTAACAAATTCTACAGATCTTCGGTATAAGACTGTGAAAGTGAAAGTGAAGTCGCTCAGTCGTGTCTGCCTCTTCGAGACCCCATGGACTCTAGACTGCTAAAAATATTGTGAGTGAAAGTCACTCACTCGTGTCCGACTCTTTGCAACCCCATGGACTATACAGTCCATGAAATTCTCCAGGCCAGAATACTGGAGTGGGTAGCTTTTCATTCTCCAGGCATCTTCCTAATCCAGGGATCGAATTCCGGTCTCCTGCATTGCAGGAGGATTCTTTACCAGCTGAGCCACAGGGAAGCCCAAGAATACTGGAGTGGGTAGCCTATCCCTTCTCCAGAAGATCTTCCTGACCCAGGAATCAAACTGGGGTCTCCTGCACTGCAGGTGGATTCTTTACCAACTGAGCTATCAGAGAAGCCTAATACTACTGTAGGATACACTTAAAAATTTGTTGAGAGAGTGAATTTCATCTTAAGTGCTTTTATCAGTCAGTCAGTCAGTTCAGTTGCTCAGTGGTGTCCAACTCTTTGCAACCCCATGGACCACAGCACTTCAGGCCTCCCTGTCCATCACCATCTCCCAGAGTTTACCCAAACTCACGTCCACTGAGTCAGTGATGCCATCTAAGCATCTCATCCTCGGTTGTCCCCTTCTCCTCCTGCCTTCAATCTTTCCCAACATCAGGGTCTTTTCAAATGAGTCAGCTCTTCGCATCAGGTGGCCAAAATACTGGAGTTTCAGCTTCAACATCAGTCCTTCCAATGAACACCCAGGACACTATATAATAAATTTTTAAATAAATAAATAAGAGATGAAAGCCTTTTCTTACTTCAAGAACTAGAAAAAATAAAGAATATCTAGAATATCTATTATTTTTCCTTCTTTGTCAGCCTCCACTCCCACCACCCCCACCTAAAAAGTATAACACAAATAAATTATTAACAGTTGTTTGTTTATGTGCTAAGTCACTTCAGTCATGTCCAACTCTTTGCAACCCCATGGACTGTAGCCTGCCAGGCTCCTCTGTCCATGAAATTCTCTAGGTAAAAATACTGGAGTGGGTTGCCATTCCCTTCTCCAGGGGATCTTCCCAACCCAGGGATCAAACAGTACAGGTCTCCTGTACTGCAGGAGAATTCTTTACCATCTGAGCCACCTGAAAACATACAATTAAAAGAGCACAATAAACAAAATCCTCTAAAATCAAAGTGTCACCATTTTTGACACTTAAGAAACTTGACCTCCTTAATGACAAAGTACTGGTAGCTAAAAGGGCCCATTTTAAGTGGCATTTCAGAGATGATGGATTATAGGAAAGCTGGGGATTTGACCCTGATGAGACACTCCTTTCCTTGCTGCCCACTGTGCACAATTGGCATCTTTTAATGTGGCTCTAGGGAGCCCTATAGAAAATGAGGAGATAAAATCACAACACTTGGAGAAGTGGCAAAAAAAACAGAAATAAGGAAGAAAATTGCTAACAAAAATTATAAAATATAAAAGGCCTATCCATGCTCCATCTTATTTCTATTTCTCACTATATTTTCTTTTCTTCTCTTTTCTTTCACTGCACTCAATTTTCTGTCCTTTTCCTGATTCCATGGAATTTCAAGGAGCAAGACAGGTCTGGGCATGAGGATTTTCATCATAGATAGTGCTGTCAAATAGAATTTGGGACACTTGGTTAACTTTGAACTTCAGATTAAAAAAAACAAATAACTTTATTCATGAATATGCCCCATGCAATATTTGGGACATAATATACTAAAAATTATTTGTTGTTTATCTGAAAACTAAATTCTATTGGATATCTTCCATTTTTATTTGCTACATCTGGCAATCCTAGTCTTAAGGACTCTTAGCTGTGCTGTGAGTAGCAAAGATCTAATTTCTATTTGATCAATCAAAACAAAACAAGAGCTACATATGTAATTTAAAGTTGTCTAGTAGCCACACTGAAAGAGTTAAAAATAAGCAGGTGAAATTAGTTTAACAATATATTTTATTTAACCTGATACACTTAAAATATTATTTCACACAGAAAAGTAATTTTTTAAAATTATTAACAAAATCTTTTACTGTCCTTTCCTGCCCTATGCCTGAAATCTGGTGTATAATTTATACTTCTGCATATCTCAGTTCAGAATAACCAAGCTTCAAGTGCTCAGTAACCACATGTGGCTAGTGGCCACTGTATTGGCCTGTGCAAACACAGAACATCTCCAGCTGCCAGAGCAAGCCCTCGTAGTCTCACACAGTAGCAGAAGTAGTACCTGACTGCACTGCTCCTCAAACTCCTGGTTAGGAGGTGAGAACCCAAGCCATGATGATCCTGTACCATGAGAATAACGGTTCTGTGAACACTCAGAAACCACAGTAGTAGTCCCTTAGTGCTTATTATGTAGCAAACTTTCTTGAAAATATGCTTCAGTTATATATTCAGGCACATACACACACATGCACCATTTTTTAAGTCAAGTATCATCTTGATATATTTTACGACATGATGCCTCTAAAATTTTAATATAGCATTCTGTTGTTGAAATTTTCTCCCACTTGCTGAAGAATATTTAAAGCAGAATAATTAGTAGTTAGTAGGTTTCACACATGCATTTTAAAATAGAAATCACGCTTAAGATGTGATTGTCTGAGAACAGCTTGTCTTGTGACTCTGGAGGAGAAAATCAGTGATTAAAAAAAAATGCTAATATGATAGTGTGCAGGCTACAAAGCACTGGGGTCTCACATGTGGGGCACTGCACCTGCCTGCTCAGACAGCTGAGGGGTCTCTGTCCAAAACTGTGAAGGTCTGAGGTTTTCCCCAACTTGGAAGCCAATGAGGTAGCCTGTTAGGGCTTCATGGATGCTAGCAAAAGACAAGACTCATGGGTCAGAAACAAAGGACTTTATGCTTTTTACTCACCAAAGAGCAAGCAGTGTGAGCATCGGTCTATTTGTGTCATCCCTTTGCCCATAAAGTAATACAGGTGGGTGCAGATGGACACCCATACCCACAGCGGGTATCATTTCAGGAGAGAAACTCAAATTTCCAAGGCTATAAGCCAACCTGCCTCTTTGCTAAAGAGAAAGATACTATTTCTACCTTTCAAGGCTGTTTGTTTTACAAACATCCTAAAGCTATTCCAGAACAAAGAGCAATTAGTGATGTACAAGACAAACAGAAAATGCAGAGGAGCATGGAAAATATTCCCTCAACATTTTCCATGAGAGAATAGGAAGCTGTTCATCCACACTGCTTTCAACTGAAAATACTTGGATTTGCTTCATATTCTGATTTGCTGTATATTATTAAATAAAATATTACCTACAAAGGTGAATATAAAAAACCTATCTTTCATAATCATATATGACAATACAGAATTGAGTTCTCATGGGGGAAAAAAAATGGATCTATCTAAATTCTAATATTTACCTTAAGGGGCGTCTAGCATTTATCAGACTATAGTCTCTATTCATGCAAATGCTCTCAGACTGAAAATCCCATTAGTCAAATGTTCAAATTGATTACAGTGGTCTTTGCAAACTGATTCAAAATCCAAATCCAAGCACCTCCTACAAAGCCTGCATGACCTGGTCCTTGCTGGTCTCTCTCACCCTTCTCCCCACCATGCTTACAGCACTCTGCCTGCACTCAGCCTCTCAACATCCTCCACATGCCAGGCTTTTATGCACCTCAGTGACTCTGTACATATTCTTCTGGCTGTGGGAATCACTTCACACTCCTCTAATTCTCCCTGTCTTCTGTTCACTCTCATCATAACATATATCACAATTTGTACTGAGACATTTACTTTCTCATTACTTGTTTACAGCTCATTTCCTTATCAGAAGGCCTGCTCCATGAGCACAGAGACCATGTCTAATTAAACTGATGTACATCAAGAAGTTGCTGGTCCAAGTTGGTGCTAAATAAAATGTAGAGGAAAATGAATAAACCTATCACAAATATTACATAATTATTTCTCACTTCATGTCACATGGTTGTGACTCCAGGGCTTGAATATTTAGGTACCTGCACCTAGAAAATAAACTAATTCAAGTATTCCATCAACTTTAGTAGCTTGAAAACGCAAATAGACAAAACCCATGTTACATCAGTTTATTAGCAAAATACCATATAGTATGTATGTACTCTCCTTGTCAAAGGTATGACTCCGTGATGGTTAAGGTGGGTCAATGTAACTGGGCTGTGAGGTGCCTATATACTTGGTTGTGTCTCTCAGGGTGTTTCTGAATGAGATGAACATTTGATTCAGTAGACTGAGCAAAGCAAATTGCCCTTTCCAAGGTGAGTGGTCCTCATCAAATACACTGAAGGTTCAACTAGAGCAAAAAGGTGGCGTAAGGGAGACTGCACATTCTGTCTTACAGCAAGGACATCAGTCCTTTTCTGCTTTCAGACTCAGACTACAACTGGAACTATAACATCGGCTCCCCGGGTCTCTAGTTTGCTGGTGACTGCAAATGTAGGGACTTCATAGCCTCTATAAGTGCATGATCCAATTCCTATAATAAACCATATATTCATATATGTGCATGCTGCTGCTCCTGCTGCTAAGTCGCTTCAGTCTTGTCCGACTCTGTGCGACCCCAGAGACGGCAGCCCACCAGGCTCCCCCATCCCTGGGATTCTCCAGGCAAGAACACTGGAGTGGCTTGCCATTTCCTTCTCCAGTATATATGTGCATATATATGTATATATCTCCTATTGGTTTTTTGTGGCAAATCCAGACTAGTACAGACTCTTAGCAAGTTCAGAGCCTAATTGCTGTCATAATTTCTACCAATTTTCATCAAATTACTTTCTGAGTTGATTAAAATCAGGTAAGCAAATGAAATACAAATGCTTTTGATTTAAATGTTAAATGTTTCTTACTTTAGATTTCCCTTTGACTTCATGGAACATGGATAAAGTGTTAAATTAGTGGCACATGTTTACATTCTTGTTTCTCAAGCTAAACTGAAACAGGAGGCTTGCTGTTTCATAAATCTGTGCATTTTGCAAACATTGATTGTCATGTGCTAGATGCCATGAATACAGTGTAAAAAGGACCTAATCTTTGCCCCCAAGAAGATCCCAAACAAGTGATATGTGAACACATATTTGCTGGGGTAAACACTTTTGGGATATTTCACCTAGCAAATTAATGACCTTCTCTGAAGGTCCCACCTCCACTCCAAACAATGGCTAATTAGATAGGGAAAGAGAGACAGCTATGAAATAGATAAAGAGACAAGAGATGAGTCATAACTATCTCTTTCGAAGAGGTGAAGCAACTAGGGAGGAAAAGGCTTCCATTACTCTCAAAAATGCTCTCAGCAGGCACCTGCAAAGTCCTCACCTCAACAGAGACAGGAGTTAGAGTTTTAATTCAGTAAACTAAAACTCAAACTGAGAGTATGTACTATTTGATGTTGCCCTATACTTTATGCTGCCATTTATAAAAAGAGAAAAATGGATTCCTTGGACAAAAATTAATACTTCACAGAGCATTATGTACAACTACTTGGTAAAAATCCAAGATACTGTCTGCTACATAATTAACATAAACCCAGACTTTTTAACTGAAAACCTAAGTAAATTTCAAAATTCACTGGCACATAGTACAAAAAATGAACCAGTTATATATGAACTTGTTATAGATTTATTCATTTGGGTTATCTTCATAGTCAGTAACGACTGCCAGAACCAAGATTGAAAAGTAATGCTTTAGATCAGTGGAAGAATTATCACTGTTATTTGTGTAGCTATAGAAACCCAGAACCCCTCACTTCTTTTCTTCTGCTCTTCTTCTACTCCTTCCACTCCCTCATTACTTTTTCTCTCTTGTGTTTTTTTTCCCCAATCTATGGGGAAAAAATCTTGCTTTACCTTATTTAAAGTCCTTTAAACAATAAAATGTTAGTAATATAAAATGTTCAAAATTTTACACACTTACTTTTATAAAAGTTTACATTTTTATATTATAATATTCTTACATTTAAATCACCTAGAAGTAGTCCTGGTGAATCTTCATTTTACTACAGAATGCAAAGGCAAAAGAGTGACCCTGGCCATTCTCCATCACAAAGATCATCTGGTCCCTACTGAACACAGACAGCACAGATCTGGTTAAGAATCATCTACAGGTTCTTAAACCTCTCCAGGAATGAGATTCTAAAACTTAACATCCCACTGAGTGAAGAAAATCATCTTTCTTTTCCTGGTGAGAAAAATTATCTTTCATTTCTTATAATTCAAAGGTCCCTGCTGAAATAGAGGCCTATTTTCTTTTGTTTGGTGTTCAGCCAAGTTAGAGAACACCTGGAGAATACCTTTTAATATGCATATTAAAATGATAACTCCCTTCCAGGAATTTTAAAAGGGCATCAAAGAACAGCACTGTCAATCCTCCCTAGATCCTACACAGAGGTTTAACTAAATAACAAGATTTTAAAGATCAACCTTGAGTATTAGTAAGACTACATGGCAATACACTATTTCTTTAGTTCCACAGAATAGATATGAGAAGAAATAACAACTATACCAAAAAGCAGCTAGAATGAGAGGATAAGAAATCTCATTAATTTTGGATAAAGGAAAAGTTGGGTTTAATAATTTAATCAGGAAAAATGAAGCACTCAATATTCATCATTAGTAGTTATACAGAGCATGTAAGCATCTGTCTCACTTTTCCTGCTTCTCCTTGCCCACTTAAAGCTGTTATTTTATCTTGTCACATTTGATAGCAACTAATGACTCAACTTTCATAGCTAAAGCACTAGGAATAACTTCTAACCATTCTAAAAGCTCCAATATTAATTGTCAACATTATTAAAACCCTTAGCCATTCTTCCCCAAAAGTTAACTTCTATTTCATACAGTACAAAGAATCAGCATCACCCTTGACTTAAGTCTCCCTATCAACTGATCTAATTTATGAAGATCAATTTTTCTTTCTAGTTGGGGTAGGAGGCTCTGAGAGAAGTCAAATAATAATACTCTTCTGCCCCACCTGTGCCTTGTGCTCAGTCATGTCCCATTCTTTGAGACCCCCTGGACTGTAACCTGCTAGGTTCCTCTGTCAGTGGAATTTTCCAGGCAAGAATACTGGAGTTGGTTGCCATTTCTTTCTCCAAGGGATCTTCCCCACCCAGGGGTTGAACCAAGTTTTGTGTGTCTCCTGCACTGCAGGTGGATTCCTTACCCACTGAGCCATTAGGGAAACCCTGACCCACCTGAGTGTTAAACTATTAATAACTGAGAAATTAAACAAGAGCTTGGCTTCCCTGGTGGCTCAGTCAGTAAACAATCTGCCTGCAATGCAGGAAACCTGGGTTTGACTCCTGGATTGGGAAGATCCCCTGGAGAAAGAAATGGCAACCCACTCCAGTATTCCTGCCTGGAAAATCCCACAGACAGAGGAGCTTGGCTGGCTATGTCCCCAAGTCCACGGGGTCACAAGAGTCAGACACCACTTAGTGACTAAACCACAAAAACAAGATGTTAGACAAGTATAGGGTTAAATACCACCTTTATTACTATGAAAGGCCAGACTGGAGGACAAGCTTAGTGAAGGAGCAAAATAGATTGTAACTGAACCCCTCCTTGCAGAAGACAGACACAGCAGCCTATCACGGTAGTACTGGTTTCTCACAGGGAAGAGAGGACTGCCCCAGAAGAAACAGAAGGAAATGTGTGCTCCATGGGCAGGTTAGGTCCCAAAAAGGAAAACAGGAAAAGCTGAACATGTCTAAACTGTTTTTTCTAAACTTACACTTGAAGAGAGATGTCACTTTTCCCCACCTGGCATGGAATGAGTAAATGGCAGAGATATTACACTAATTTAAGTCCTTCTGTTGGAGGAAATACTAGGAAAGACAAAAACATGTTCTCCTTTCTCCCTCCATGCCCCTAACATTTTTAGAACTACCAAATAGGATCTTTTGTGACAAAGTGTCTACTGGTTTTTACATACCTTTAGTAACCCATGGACATCCAGTTACAAATTATAATAAGAATACTTTAACCTTAAGAACTATACCCCTTATTTTCTAGCGCTGGCTAGAAAATTATTTCCCATCAATTCTGTGCCATATTTACATTCATCAAATTTTTTCCTTAGCTCCTTAAAAATCAAAATTGTGTCTTATAACTAACCTGGAAACCAACAAACATGTTCTGGTTAAGAAAGTTAACTTCTTTAAGTCTCAATTTAAATGGTAAAATAAATAACTCCTACCACATAGGAGTTATTGTGCGGGTTAAAAGAAATTATGCATGTGAAATTCTAAGCCTGGCACCTAAACAGTACTCAGTATGCCTTGGAGACAATCGTGGTGCTGGTGGTGGTAGTGATGATGATGATGTCAATGATTTTGCTCTTTCCAACATGATATAACCCCCAATTATACCACGACCTCTGATATCTCACCTGTACTATTGCAACAGTCCCCTCCTTGGAAAGCCAAGGCTCTCTTGTCCCTCTGTGGTGCCCTACCTTAGCTATGCACATCATATTCTTTCACTATTTCACTCTTTCATCTGTGGCCTCCAATGGCTTCTCATCACACTCAGAATAAAACCCAGACTCCTTGTTTTGGCCTATAGGTTGGACATGAGCTGGTCCTGCACACCCCTTGAACTTCACCTTCCTCAGTTTTCTGGCTGGTTCACTACCCTTTAGCCAGGACAGCTTTCTTTTCTTTTGGTTCCTCAAGCTGATTCTTGTTTGAGTACCCTTTTAGAAAATTTAGGGCCCAAGGTCAAAGGAAATTCCATCTCCTTTCAGGCTCCAAATTACATAATATGTTCTTTATTAGGAATTAAAAAATTCAAACCTCCAAATACAGACATCAAATCCTTTAAAAACTGTATTCATGGCTATAGTAATCAAAATCCTTGGTTCACAGCACATCCTAACCATTGGTTCATGCTTTATTTATTTGTTTGTTTCTATAATAATATAATAATTAAACCTACTGTATAAAGTAAACACAACCCAACATCCCACTATGATCCCCACTCTCTCCACACAATGTCAGTATCATCCTGAATACAGGACACAGAAGACCCGAACAGCACTATCAACTACCTGGGGCTAATTAACACTGACAGTACATTCTTCCTTAGCAAATATACTTTCTTTTCAAGTGTACAAGGAGAATTCACTGAGAGTGACTAAATCTGGGCCATAAGGCAAACCTCAACAAATTTTTAAAATACTACAATCAAAAAAGGATATTCTTAGACCATAATGACACTAAGTTAGAACTAAATAACATAGATATTTAGAAGTTATCCAAGTATTTAGAAATTAAATAATGCAATTCTAAATAATCCATAGGTGAAAAGGGAAATCAAAAGAGAAATTAGTAAATGTTTTAAAATGAATTAAAACTAAAATATAACATACCAAAACTCAAGTAATACTTAGAGGGATAGTCATACCGCCATATATATTTTAAAAGAATAAAGATCTCAAATCAATAACAGAAGCTTCCCTTTAACTCCAAAACAAGCAGAAAAAAATAAATAAGAAAAGATAAGACCAGAAATCAATGAAAATGAAGACAGAAAAATTAGAAGAAGATTACTAAACTTCGAAGTGACCAAGAGAACTTCCTGGACTTCCAGGAAGACTAAGACTCCACACTTCCAATGCAGGAGGTGCAGGTTCAATCCCTGGTTGGGGAAGTAAGATCCCACATGCCACATGGCCAAAAAAAAAAAAAAAAAAGAAAAGTATACTTTTTAAAAAATGTAAAAACTTCAAGAAAATTAGAGATACCAAGGGAATATTTCACACAAAGATGGGCACAATAAAAGACAGAAATAGTATGAATTTCACAGAAGCAGAAGATATTAAGAAGAGGTGGCAAGAATACACAGAAGATCTATACAAAAAAGATTTTAATGACCCAGATAACCAAAACGGTGTGATTACTCAACCAGAGTCAGACATCCTGGAGTGCGAAGTCAAGTAGGCCTTAGGAAGCATCACTATGAACAAACCTAGTGGAGATGATGGAATTCCAGTTGAGCTATTTCAAAACCTAAAAGATGATGCTGTGAAAGTGCTGCACTCAGTATGCCAGTGAATTTGGAAAACTCAGCAGTGGCCACAGGACTGGAAAAGGTCAGTTTTCATTCCAATCCCAAAGAACAGCAATGCCAAAGAATATTCAGACTACTGCACAATTGCACTCATCTCACATGCTAGGGAAGGAAAAGGCAACCCACTCTAGCATCCTTGCCTGGAAAATGCCATGGAGAGAGGAGCCTGGCAGGCTGCAGTTTACGGGGTCGCAAAGAGTTGGGCACAACTGAACAACTAACACACACACATACACACGCTAGCAGTGTAATGCTCAAAATTCTCCAAGCCAGGCTTCAACAGTACATGAACTGAGAACTTCCAGATGTTCAAGCTGGATTTAGAAAAGGCAGAGGAACCAGAGTTCAAATTGCCAACATTCAGTGGATCATTGAAAAAGCAAGAAAATTCCAGAAAAAAACATCTACTTCTATTTCGTTGACTATGCCAAAGCATTTGACTGTGTGGATCACAACACACTGGAAAATTCTTAAAGAAATAGGAATACCAGACCATCTTACCTGCCCCTTGAGAAATCTGTATGCAGGTTAAGAAGCAACAGAACTGGACATGGAACAACAGGCTGGTTCCAATTGGGAAAGGAGTATGTCAAGGCTACATATTGTCACCTTGCTTATTTAAATTGTATGCAGAGTACATCATGCAAAATGCTGGACTGGATGAAGCACATGCTGGAATCAAGATTGCTGGGAGAAATATCAATAACCTCAGATATGCAGATGATACCACCCTTATGGCAGAAAACAAAGAGAAACTAAAGAGCCTCTTGATGAAAGTGAAAGAGGAGAGTGAAAAAGCTGGCTTAAAGCTCAACATTCAAAAACCAAAGATCATGGCACCTGGTCCCATTACTTCATGGCAGACAGATGGGGAAACAATGTAAACAGTGAGAGGCTTTATTTTCTTGGGCTCCAAAATCACTGCAGATGGTGACTGCAGGCATGAAATTAAAAGATGCTTGCTCCTTGGAAGAAAGGTTACGACAAACCTAGAGAGCATATTAAAAAGCAGAAATATTACTTTCCCGACAAAGGTCTGTCTAGTCAAAGCTGTGATTTTTCCAGTAGTCATGAATGAATGTGAGAGTTGGACCATAAAGAAAGCTGAGCACTGAAGAATTGATGCTTTTGAACATTGGTTTTGGAGAAGACTCTTGAGAGTCCCCTGGACAGCAAGGAGATCAAACCAGTCAAACCTAGAGGAAATCAGTTCTGACTATTCATTGGAAGGACTGATGCTGAACTTCAAACTCCAATACTTTGGCCACCCAATGTGACTAACTGACTCACTGGAAAAGACCCTGATGCTGGGAAAGATTGAAGGCAGGAGGAGAAGGGGACGACAGAGGGTGAGTTGGTTGGATGGCATCGCCAACTTGATGGACATGAATTTGAACAAGTTCCAGGAGTTGGTGATGGATAGGGAAGCCTGGCGTGGTGCAATCCATGGGGTCACAAAGAGTCAGACACGATTGAGCAACTGAATTGAGCAACTGAACTGACTGAACTGAGGGTGGCTATTGTAAAATTAGAAAAAAAGGAAAAAAAAGAGAAAGAAGATACAGATTATCAATATCAGGAATGGGAGATGAGACATCATTATAAATCTACGAATATTAAAAAGATTATAAAGGAACTACAAACAACTTTATGCCCATACATTTGACAACTTAGATAACAATAGACCAAATACTTTGAAATGTGCACATTACCAAAACTCACTTGAAAAGAGATAACCTGTGTAGTACTATATATAGCATTTTACACTCATTGTTAAAACAACTTCCAACAAGTATATATAACACATGCATTCATGCATAATAGAATGTCATAACAACTTTATGAAATAATTTTGAAAACTTAGATGAAATAGACAAACTCTAAAAAATGACTTACCAAATCTGACTCAAGAAGAAATCATGGTTCTCTGAATCATTCTGTAACTAGACATTTAGTTTACATCAGATTTAATTTAAAAGATATTTAAGCTGTTTATAACCTTTCCACAAAGAAAGCACCTAGCCCAGATGATTTTACAGGATGTTTTACTCAACTTTTAAGAAATAATCTATCCCAACTTTAAATGAACACTTCCTGTGACTATCAACTCAGGTTGTAACTTCTTTTTCTTTCTTTCAGGTATATATTTTTTTTTAAACAAGGTTCTTAATATGGTCAAATTTATCATTCCTCTTATTTAGAAATAGTTTCCTTTCCTAAGTTCATGGAGATACCTTTGTTTTCTATTCAGAATTTTTAAATTTTACTGTTGACATATAGTGTCTCAATCTGCCTGGAACTGATATTTGTTTTTAGCCTGAAATGGTGACTCAGTTTAATCTGGGTAACCACTTTTTGTGTGGCTCCATCTGTTTGACAATTCTTCTTTTACACACTGATTTGACATCTAATTCTGTCACTTAATAACATTCTATACTCCTTCTATAGGAGTCTTTTGCTGGACTCTGTATTCTATTCATTAGTCAAGTTATCAACTTCTGTACTAACACTACTCTATCTTACTTGCATGCATGCTAAGTCGCTTCAGTCGTGTCTGACTCTGTGAAACCTTGTAGACTGCAGCCTGCCAGTCTCCTCTGTCCATGGGATTCTCCATGCAAGAATACTGGAATGGGTTGCCATGAGGGGATCTTCCAGACCAAAGGATGGAACCCTTGTCTCTTACATATCCTTCATTGTCAGGCAGGTTTTTTACCTCTAGTGCCACCTGAGAAGCCCATTAGCCTCACAGAAATTTCTCATATCTGGTAGGGCCAGGCCTTCAGAACTGTTTTGCCTATCCCTGGCTCTTTACTAGGGCTTCCCAGGTGGTGCTGGTGGTAAAGATCCCTCCTATCAAAGCAAGTAGACCTAAGAGACACAGGTTCTTCCCTGAGTTGGGAAGATGCCCTGAAGAAGGACATGGCAACCCATTCCAGTATTCTTGCCTACAGAATCCTATGGACAGAGGAGCCTGGAAGGCTACAGTCCATAGGGTCTCAAATAAAGGGGCACGATTGAATTGACTCAGCAAAAAAAAAAAAGGCTCTTTACTCCTCCAGCATCTCATGGTTCATTGTAATCCTTCCCTTATAATCACTCTCAACTCCTTTGCCCTTCCTCGGGCACATTTACTGTAAATAGACCCCACCCCCAGGCCAATTATCTACTCAGTCACTATATCAAATGAATCTGAAGAATACACAAAGCCATGCTAACTGATGTAACTTCATTACTATGGTTTCAAATGGGTCCGCAAAATTCTCTTGTCAACCTATCCTCCCACACTTCTAAATTGGAAGGCAAAATTCATGTTAAGACCTAATCCTCAATGTGCAGCATTAGTAGGTGTGTGTTGGGGCATGTCTTTGGGTGTAGATTAGATATAAAGGTGGAGCCCTCATGAATGGGATTCAGTTCAGTTCAGTTCAGTTCAATCGCTCAGTTGTGTCCAACTCTTTGCGACCCCATGAATCACAGCACGCCAGGCCTCCCTGTCCATCACCAACTGCCGGAGTTCACTCAGACTCACGTCCATCGAGTCCGTGATGCCATTCAGCCATCTCATCCTCTGTCGTCCCCTTCTCCTCCTGCCCCCAATCCCTCCCAGCATCAGAGTCTTTTACAATGAGTCAACTCTTTGCATGAGATGGCCAAAGTACTGGAGTTTCAGCTTCAGCATCATTCCTTCCAAAGAAATCCCAGGACTGATCTCTTTCAGAATGGACTGGTTGGACCTCCTTGCAG
The DNA here is from genome assembly GCF_002263795.3 of Bos taurus. Classification (NCBI taxonomy): domain Eukaryota; kingdom Metazoa; phylum Chordata; class Mammalia; order Artiodactyla; family Bovidae; genus Bos; species Bos taurus. The sequence goes on along the minus strand of NC_037334.1, from coordinate 82,224,552 downwards.
TCCAAGGGACTCTCAAGAGTCTTTTCCAACACCACAGTTCAAAAGCATCAATTCTTTGGTGCTCAGCTTTCTTCACAGTCCAACTCTCGCATCCATACACGACCACTGGAAAAACCATAGCCTTGACTGGATGGACCTTTGTTGGCAAAGTAATGTCTCTGCTTTTCAATATGCTATATAGGTTGGTCATAACTTTCCTTCCAAGGAGTAAGCGTCTTTTAATTTCATGGCTGCAGTGATTTTGGAGCCCCAAAAAATAAAGTCTGACACTGTTTCCACTGTTTCCCCATCTATTTCCCATGAAGTGATGGGACCAGATGCCATGATCTTCATTTTCTGAATGTTGAGCTTTAAGCCAACTTTTTCACTCTCCACTTTCACTAGAACTCTCATAAAGAAACCCCAATATATCAAATATATCTCAATAAAACTGAGAAAAAAATAAAAAAACAAAATATAAATAAAAGTGACCCCAGAGTTGCCTTCAACCTTTGAGGCTATTGCAAAAGAGTCTACCAACCAAGAAGTGGGCTCTCAGCAGACACTAGATCTTCCAGCACCTTGACCTGGGACTTTCCAGTCTTCAGAAATGTAAGAAATAAATTTCTGTTGTTTATAAGCTACCCAGTCTATGGTATTCTGTTATAGTATCCTGAAAGGACTAAGACACTATCAGTTCGGTTCAGTTGCTCAGTCGTGTCCGACTCTTTGCAACCCCATGAATCGCAGCATGGCAGGCCTCCCTGTCCATCACCAACTCCTGGAGTTCACTCAGACTCACGTCCATAGAGTCAGTGATGCCATTCAGCCATCTCATCCTCTGTCGTCCCCTTCTCCTCCTGCCCCCAATCCCTCCCAGCATCAGAGTCTTTTACAGTGAGTCAACTCTTTGCATGAGGTGGCCAAAGTACTGGAGTTTCAGCTTCAGCATCATTCCTTCCAAAGAAATCCCAGGGCTGATGTCCTTCAGAATGGACTGGTTGGATCTCCTTGCAGTCCAAGGGACTCTCAAGAGTCTTCTCCAACACCACAGTTCAAAAGCATCTATAAACAGAGGTAATAAGAGTATTTACCTTTTAGCATTATAAGAATTAAATGAGTTAATAAATGTAAGGCACATAAAATAATATGTGAAAGTTGCTCAGTCATGTCTGGCTCTTTGCCACTCCATAGACTATACAGTCCATGGAATTCTCCAGGCCAGAATACTAAAGTGGGTAGCCTTTCCCTTCTCCAGGGAATCTTCCCAACCCAGGGATCGAACCCAGGTCTCCCCCATTGCAGGCAGATTCTCTACGAGCTGAGCCACAAGGGAAGCCCAAAATAATATGTGGCACACAGTAAATACTATTTAATGCTAGCATTGTTATCCTAATGATGATTTCACATCTTACCCCTCTACATAAACCTCTTTTTCCTGCTCCTTCTCTTCACTGATGATCCTGCTTATTTCATTGACATAAGAGTAGTAAAAGAGAAGTTCCACATCTTCCTATCAACAGATCTTCCAATTTACTTGCAGTTGTACCCCTATACCGGAGAAGGCAATGGCACCCCACTCCAGTACTCTTGCCTGGAAAATCCCATGGGCAGAGGAGCCTGGTAGTCTGCAGTCCATGGGGTCGTGAAGAGTCGGACACAACTGAGTGACTTCACTTTCACTTTCATGCATTGGAGAAGGAAATGGCAACCCACTCCAGTGTTCTTGCCTGGAGAATCCCAGGGATGGGGGTACCTGGTGGGCTGCTGTCTATGGGGTCACAGAGAGTCGGACACGACTGAAGCGACTTAGCAGCAGCAGCAGCAGCAGCAGTACCCCTATACTCTTCCTTCTCTATTACTATAGGTAAATTGTTACAATTCCTAAGATCAATTCCTCCACTTGAGGACTTCCCTGGTGGGTCCAGTGGTTAAGGCTTTTCCACAGCAAGGGGTGCAGGTTTGATCCTTGGTTTGGAGCTAAGATCCACATGGTGCAGGAAAGAAAAAAAAAAAATTCCTCCACTTAGGCACCCCTCTAGTATACTCAAGGATTTGCTCATGCAATTATCCCTCTTCTCTGTGAATTTTCTTTTTTTCTTCTTGACTGGAATAATCTTATCAGCATATAAAAATATCATAAAATGTGATGTCTTAAACCCATTCTGACAAACCCTGTTCAGCTGTGGCCCCCTTTCCCTGCACATTATAGAAAAACTCCTTACAAAAACTGTCCATAATTGGTGTCTGCACTTCCTTCTTTCCCATATTTTCTTGACTCCAATCCAATCAAGCTTACACCTTCACCATTTCATGGGATCCCCTCCTGACAAGGCACCAATAACCTCTACATTGCCAAATCGAAAAGACAATTCTCAGTCCTCACTTACCCTTCCTTCACATTTGCTCCCTTCTACCCTCTTCACTTGGCTGTTGTTAAAGTACAGCATTAGCTACTTCTCAGTCTATTTTGCTTCATCTGCTTCTCTGTCATACCACTAAGTGTGTGCTCAAGGCTCGGGCCTCCAACCTTTGTCTGTCCTGTATTTGTTGTTGTTTAGTCACTATGACATGTTCAACTCTTTTGCAACCCCATGGATGGACTGTAGCCCACCAGGCTCCACTGTGCATGGGACTTCTCAGGCATGAATGCTGGGTGGGTTGCCACTTCTTTCTGCAGGGGATCTTCCCCACCCAGGGATCAAACCCTTGTCTCTAGCATTGCAGATTCTTTACTGCTGAGCCACCAGGGAAGCCCTTCTCTGTCCTACCTACAGTCCTTCCCTAAATGATCTCACTCAGAGCCAAGGCTTTCAGTGCTATCTATTCACTGATGACTCTCTTGAACACCATAGCCATGTATCTAACTGACCATCTAGCATCCCTACCTGGAAGTCTAACAAGCATCTCAAACTCAATATATCCTTAACAGCACCCTTAATATCACCTTCTAAATCTACTCCTTTCCCAGTATTTCCCACACAGTAAATAACACAAATCATTCAATTGCTCAGGATGCAAATCATAATTAACTCCTTTCTCACAGCCTACATGCGTGCTTGCATGCTAGGTCTTGTTCAACTTTTTGAGACCCTATGGACTATACCCTGTCAGGCTCCTCTGTCCATGGGATTCTCCAGGCAAGAATACTGGAGTGGTTTGCCGTGCCCTCCTCCAAGGGATATTCCCAACCCAGGGACTGAACCCAGGTCTCTTATGTCTCCTGCATTGGGAGGCTGGTTCTTTACCACTAGTGCCACCTCACAGCCTACAGTCCTGAGCAAATCTTGTTGGCTCCACCATCAAACTATAAATCTAATCTCACCACTTTTTACCACCTTGGACTGAGATGTGCATTATCTCCCAACTGAAGTAGGGTAACACTCTCTCAACTGGCCTCACAGATTCATCTCTTAGTTTGTTTCTCCTCACAACAGCCAGAGTGAACCCACAAAAATATAAACCCTATCTCATTACTCCCCTGCTGAAAACTTTTCAGAGGTATCCAATCACAGGAAGAGTAAACAGTCTTTACCATAGTCTACAGGCTCCACATGTCCCTGTGCACTCTCAAACCTCACCTATTGCCATACTACTCTTCAGTTCAGTTCAGTTCAGTCGCTCAGTCGTGTCCAACTCTTTGTGACCCCATGAATTGCAGCATGCCAGGCCTCCCTGTCCATCACCAACTCCCAGAGTTCACTCAGACTCATGTCCATCGATTCAGTGATGCCATCCAGCCATCTCATCCTCTGTCGTCCCCTTCTCCTCCTGCCCCCAATCCCTCCCAGCATCAGAGTCTTTTCTAATGAGTCAACTCTTCGCATCACTGCAGATGGTGACTGCAGCCATGAAATTAAAAGACGCTTACTCCTTGGAAGGAAAGTTATGACCAACCTAGATAGCATATTCAAAAGCAGAGACATTACTTTGCCAACAAAGGTCCGTCTAGTCAAGGCTATGGTTTTTCCAGTGGTCATGTATGGATGTGAGAGTTGGACTGTGAAGAAAGCTGAGTGCTGAAGAATTGATGCTTTGAACTGTGGTGTTGGAGAAGACTCTTGAGAGTCCCTTGGACTGCAAGGAGATCCAACCAGTCCATTCTGAAGGAGATCAGTCCTGGGATTCCTTTGGAAGGATGATGCTGAAGCTGAAACTCCAGTACTTTGGCCACCTCATGCGAAGAGTTGACTACTCTTCAAGCACTCAGCTATCTCTTCCCTGATCCCTCAGCTCTTAAAAAGTTCCAGCCTCATTCTATACTTAGAGGATCCCTCTTCTTAGAAGACTTTACCCATATACCTATTTAGACGGCTGTCTTTCTTTAGCATCTCAGCTCAAATGTAATCTCCAGAGACAACTTCTAACACCCCCTACCCAGAGCAGCCACCTGCCTCAATCACTGAACCAGGTGCATTTTCTCCATAGTACTTATCAATATGTAAAAGTATCTTTTTATGTTTAAGTACACATATTTTGTCCTCTCATACCTAGAATATAAACTTTCTAAGAGCAGAAACCTTAATTATTTTGTTAACTGTTACATCACCAAGTGCCTGGAACAGCAGGCAGGATCTAAGACATTTTTATAAAGAGTTGTGATATGAACCAACATCCCAGAGAGCTTTGTTTTCTTTCTTATGGTAAGAAGTGGATTTATTTAGAGAGAAACACGCTCCACAGAATGTGGGGCATCTCAGAATATGACAGGCTCCAGAAAACTTTTATATCTATTTCACTCTCCAGGACAAGCGAGTTCACCGAAAGAATCAAGGTTCCACAACTAAAACAGCAGCTTTGGTTTGGTCTCTCACTAAGAGTGAGCTTTTAAATACTACATCACCTTGCTTCACTAAATGTTTTTCAATTTACCGTGCTTCTTGTTGAGTAGGAGTTAAGGGTCTTCTGAGGTCGAATTTTCCGAACTACAAGCACAAGGTGCCCACCCCACCACACGCAGTCGCCCTGGGCCTCTCACTCAGCGCCTCAGAGCCCGCCCCGCGCGTTTGCTCAGAGCGCCTGCGCCGGGCGCCGGGCTCATGCAAAGGCTTCTGGGATTGGTAGTCGCGGTTCCCTCCGTCCGCGGTATTCGCATAAAAAGAAATAAACCATAGCGAACATTAGATATTCCCGAATCGCACACAAATTAGATAAGACGCAGATTCTGGAAAGTGGTGCAGGCTTGTCGCTTTGTACCGAGGGGCGGCAGCCGGGATCAGGCGCGGCGCAGACAGCCTCAAGGGCCCTCGGATGGGCGGGGCTTGCTCGCGGGGGCTTGTGGCTCCTTCCTGCGCTTCCTCTCTCTTTCGCTCAGGCCCGTGGCGCCGGTAGGATGGGTGAGTTGTCTCCTCTGCTGGGCAGAGTGGGCTGCACGTACAGCTTGGGGTTTCGGGGACCGGCGGGAAGATAGGAAACAGAGCGGTGAGGGAGAGCCATGGGAAGGGCCGGTGGGAAGCGCCGGGGGAGCGCCGCTGCTGCAGCCACATGGCCCGGCGGGAAAGGGGCCTGGGCGTCGCAGAGCCGGAGTTAAGAGGGGAGCCGGAGCGCCGCAGCTTCCCCCGAGCGATGGCGCGGGGCTTCGTCCCTCTGAGAAAGTGTAGCCGTTGGAGCACTTGTTTCCACGTCTTAGTTGATTCAAGGGGAACTTTGTGGTTTGGCCCATGGGGCAAGGTATGATGTCAGAGCCTACCAGCCGGTAGTCTAGGTGAGGCTAGTACTTGAGATAATGTGGGGAAAAAAAAACGTGGGTGATTTTACTGGGGAATCTAAGGTGATTGTGATTTTTAGGCAAGTGTCGCGGTCTTCGTACTGCCAGGAAGCTCCGTAGCCACCGACGAGACCAGAAGTGGCATGATAAGCAGTACAAGAAAGCCCATCTGGGCACAGCCCTGAAGGCCAACCCTTTTGGCGGCGCTTCTCACGCTAAGGGAATTGTGCTGGAAAAAGTGTAAGTGAAAGTCCATTGTTGGCTCCTTCATGGTTTTAGTATGGTAACTCGGGATAAATGCACTTAAAGATTGATGTAACTTCTAGGTTTTTGTGTGTCCACGTTTTTTTGGAACGTTAGATAAGCCCGGAAGATTTTTAAGCATTTAATACTACTTTAGAAGGAATTGGGGTGACATCGGAGGAAAGTAACCATTAACAAGGGACATTCTGAGAGCTTGACAAAACATGGAGAGAAGTTACTTGCCTAATGTTATACAGCTAAGATTGAGCCACATGGATTTGCCAACACTCAACTGTTTTTTGACTTTACCAAAGGATAATTTTGTGTGGCCCCATCAAATGTAATGAGGATTTGAATCCATTATTTCTAGCTCTAGCTCTTGGTTCATGTTTTATCGCTGTAAAGAGGCCATAAGTTTGCCCTGATGTTAGTCTGATGAATTTAACACTAAAGGAAAACTTAGCTGTAAGTTAGGGATTTAAGATTATGTTGAAAACGTAGGAATACTACAGTTTCTAATAAGCTTTGTACTTCATGAAGTAAAATGTGTCCCTTTTCAGAAAGCCAAGTCACTCTTGTGCTGTTTATGTTTCAGAGGAGTTGAAGCCAAACAGCCAAATTCTGCCATCAGGAAGTGTGTCAGGGTTCAGCTAATCAAGAATGGCAAAAAGATCACTGCTTTTGTTCCCAATGATGGTTGCTTGAATTTTATTGAGGTGAGTGTTTTAGTTATCTTCTATTTTTAGGGGAGTTTCCCACAGTTGTTTATAGGATGGATGGGTGTTTTGGGTGATTGCCACTTACACCAGAAGTAAACTGTTGGTTTTATTCCAGGAAAATGATGAAGTTCTGGTTGCTGGATTTGGTCGCAAAGGTCATGCTGTTGGTGACATTCCTGGAGTCCGCTTTAAGGTTGTCAAAGTAGCCAATGTCTCTCTTTTGGCTTTATACAAAGGCAAGAAGGAAAGACCAAGATCATAAATTTTGATGATGAAAGCACGATAGTAATAAATTTTCTTATACCAAAAATACGTTGTGTCCTATTTTCCTTACCCAAGAAAAACTGTTATTTCTAGAGTAAATGGGATTCATAAAATTTTTTTCTCTGTGGAATAAACCATATTAGTTAAAGCTGAAATAAATGTACAGTATGTTGAGAAAACTCAAAAGAGTTGCTAGTAGGAATCATTTTGAAATCTTGAGAAACATTGGATCTTACCTCCTTAAGGATCCAATATCGTATATACTATACCCAGGTTACTCTCTGCTCTTAGTGATTTCATTTTACCTAAAGGCCATCAACATGTTGTAATTGAGTTTACAGTAGCAAAACTTAGGCACGATGTAGTAGGTAGGTGTTAATGTGTATGCCAAGCAGATTAAGGCAGAGGGGGAAAGTAAGGGAGACCAGTTAAGGTCTAGGTTTTATGTGTCTTGAGCTTGTCACTAAAGTAGATTTTTGATCTTGAGATTTACTTTGAGGCACACTAATGGAAGTGTCTAGGTAGAAATGGTCTAGATGGCTTACATTTTGATAATTGAAGCTTAGATGTTAGTTGGGTACATAGGGATCCCCTGCCCACAGATTGCTTTCAAAATTTCCATAGGAAGAAAGGATATATCTAAAACTTACTAGCCTTACAAAATCTGTGGTCTGAAGAAATGCTTTTGGCAACATCAGGTATAAGTTAATTTGTTCTCTCGTCAAAGTCTAGTGTTAGGTTATGTTTTGGATATTTGGGCTTCCCTTGTGGCTCAGCTGGTAAAGAATCCACCTGCAATATGGGAGATCTGGGTTCCATCCCTGGGTTGGGAAGATCCCCTGGAGAAGAGAAAGGCTACCCACTCCAGTTTTCTTGCCTACAGAATTCCATGGACTGGTATAGCCCATGGGGTCACAAAGAGTCGGACACAACTGAGCGACTTTCAGGATATTTGGAAAATGGAGATTTTAGGCTTTCTATCTTTAGATCAAGAACAGAATCCTTACTGTGGCATAGGAGACCCTGTTGTGTTTTCTGCCTGCTTAGCATCACTGACCTCTTACTTGCTCAAACCTGCATTCCCCATCTATCTTCAGGAAGCATCTAGTAGGTTGCCTGCTACTCCTCCGAACACAAACCACTGATCCCAGATTCACATTTGTGCTTACACTTGTCACAACTGTGTGATTGTCTTTCCACGAGGGTTCAGTTCAGTCGCTCAGTCCTGTCCAACTCTGCAACCCCATGGAATGCAGCACGCCAGGCCTCCCTGTCCACCAACTCTTGGAGCTTACCCAAACTTCCCATCCAGCCATCTCATCCTCTCTCATCCCCTTCTGCCATCTGTCTTTCCCAGCATCGGCGGTCTTTTCCAGTGAGTCAGTTCTTCCTATCAGGTGGCCACAAGTATTGGAGTTTCAGCTCCAGCATCGGTCCTTCCAATGAATATTCAGGACCAGTTTCCTTTAGGATTGACTGATTTGATAGCCTTGGAGTCCAGGGAACTCTCAAGAGTCTTCTAACCCTAACCAAACACCACAGTTCAAAAGCGTCAATTCTTCGGTGCTCAGCTTTCTTTATAGTCCAACTCTCACATCCATACAGGACTACTGGAAAAACCGTAGCTTTGACTAGACAGACCTTTGTTGCAAAGTAATGTCTGCTTTTTAAGATGCTGCCTAGGTTGGTCATAACTTTTCTTCCAAGGAGCAAGCATCTTTTAATTTCATGGCTGCAGTCACCATCTGCTGTGATTCTGGAGCCCCCCCAAAAAAGTCTGTGTTGCCACTGTTTCCCCGTTTGTTTGCCATGAAGTGATGGGACTGGATGCCATGATCTTAGTTTTCTGAACATTGAGTTTTAAGCCTAATTTTTCACTCTCCTCTTTTAACTTTCAAGAGGCTCTTTAGTTCTTTTTCACTTTCTGCCATAAGGGTGGTGTCATCTGCGAATCTGAGGTTATAGATATTTCTCCTGGCAATCTAGATTCCAGCTTGCACTTCAGCCCAGCATTTCGCATGATATACTCTGCATATAAGTTAATAAGCAGGGTGACAGTATACAGCCTTGACATTCTCCTTTCCCAATTTGGAACCAGTCTGTTGTTCCATGTCCAGTTCTAACTTGCTTCTTGACCTGCATACATATTTCTCAGGAGGCAGGTAAGGTGGTCTGGTATTCCCATCTGTTGAAGAATTTTCCACAATTTGTTGTGATCCACACAAAGGCTTTGGCATAGTCAATAAAGCAGAAGTAGATGTTTTTTCTGGAACTCTCTTGCTTTTTTGATGATCCAACTGGATGTTGGCAATTTGATCTCTGGTTCCTCTGCCTTTTCTACATCCAGCTTGAACATCTGGAAGTTCATGGTTCATGTACTGCTGAAGCCTGGCTTGGAGAATTTTAAGCATTTCTTTGCTAGCATGTGAGATGAGTGCAGTTGTGCAGTAGTTTGAACATTCTTTGGGATTGGAATGAAAGACGGTAGAGACGGTATTTTTTAATTGAAATTAACATAAGATGTACATGTTAATTTGTCTGCCTGCAATTCAGGAGACCTGGGTTCCATCCCTGGGTCAGAAGGATCCCCTGGAGAAGGGAATGGCAACCCAGGAACCTGGTGAGCAACAGTCCATGGGGTTACCAAGAGTTGGATACGACTGAGTGACTAACACAGACAGTTCATGGTTGCCATTCCAGCTCTTTGTAGCGCCTCCAATTGCAGTCACTGGTTAAAAACCATTCCTAAAAGCTGACCATATGCTTCTGGATGGGTGTAACTGATCCAAACCAGAAGCCCCTGGGCCTCACTCACCTGGACTAAAAGGAGGCTGTGGAGGGCCCTGTGGTTTCACCCCAGGACTCAGTCCTAGGAATATGTAAGAGGGCGTGGCTCTGCCAGCAGGAAGCTGTACTCCAGCGGGGTGTGCAGAAATGTGGAGGAGTCAGGGGATGAAGGCCTAGAGGAACAGACAAGCACCTCCTCCAGCATCTAGCTCACACAGCCCTGAGAAGTTAAGATGAACAAGCTTGGATGGAGTTAAGATACCCTGCAATGGAGGCTCGTGCTTGTCTCCTGGGTGCCCCAGGATGCCCTGTCCTGTGACAACTGACTGACCCATAAATCCACACAGGTGCCTCGGACCCAAATGTTTGATCTTGATGTGAGTTCTCTTTGCCTCCTGTGTAGTCCCACCATCCCACCCCTTAGTCCCCCAGCACCTTGTGATCAAAGCCCCTTCATTCTTGGATCCTCTTGAACCTGACCCTCCTGTAAGGAGAGAAATGAGGCACTAACCTTGGGTGCATATTTTAAACAATCCCAGCAGCTCTTGGTGACTCCACGGACTATACAGTCCATGCAGTTCTCCAGGCCAGAATACTAGAGTGGGTAGCCTTTCCTTTTTTTCCAGCAGATCTTCCCAACCCAGGAATCAAACCGGGGTCCCCTGCATTGCAGGTAGATTCCTTACCAGCTGAGCTACCAGGGAAGCCCTTGGTAGAAATAGAAAAGTTAATTCTAAAATTTATATGGAAAGGCACTGGACTAGCTAAAACAACATTGAAAATGAATAACAATGAAGGAATCACAAACTGGTTTTAAGACTTAGTTTGTAGCTACAGAACTCAAGAGAGTTTGATCTTGGAGGAGGGACAGACACAGATCAGTAAACTAGGAGAATGAGTAGACATACAGATATGACCAACTGATTTTTGACAGAGATACAACAGCACTTTTAAGTGGTGGACAGACAATATTTTCAGTATATGGGTGGTGGACTTTGATTAGCAAGAAAGTGGACTTACACCTAAATTTCCCACCTTACACAAAAATTAACTCAAAATGGATCATATATCTGAATATAAGAAAGCTATAAAAACTTTAGAAGGCAGAACAGTTTCATGACAGGCTTAGGTGAAGAGTTGTACAACATTATACCAAAAGCACATTCCAGAAGAATAAAACATAATTTGGTCTTCATCAAAATTAAAATATTTTGTTCTGTGAAATACCTTGTTAAAAGGATGAAAGAAACTATAGCCTGGGAAAAATATTTGCAAATCATATACCCAATAAAAGACTTGTATCCAAAATATATGAAGAACTTGCTAATCTCAAAGTAAGAAAACAATCCTATTGCAAAATGGGTGAATGAACAAACACTTCACTGAAGAGATGACAAGCACATGAAAAGATTAATATCATCTGCCATTAGAAAATGTAAATTAAAAACATGAGATATCAGAATACAAGTACCAAATGTCTAAAGTAAAAAAAATACCAAGGACTGGCAAGCAACTGGATTGTTGGTAGGACTCTGAAATGGTAGTACTCTAGCAAATTTTGGCAATTTCTTAGAAAGTTAACATACAGTTGCTGCTGCTGCTGCTACTAAGTCGCTTCAGTCGTGTCCGACTGTGCAACCCCATAGACGGCAGCCCACCAGGCTCCCCCGGCCCTGGGATTCTCCAGGCAAGAACACTGGAGTGGGTTGCCATTTCCTTCTCCAATGCATGAAGGTGAAAAGTGAAAGTGAAGTCGCTCAGTCGTGTCCGACTCTGAGCGACCCCATGGACTGCAGCCTTCCAGGCTCCTCTGCCCATGGGATTTTCCAGGCAAGAGGAGTGAAGTGGGGTGCCATCGCCTGCTTTTGTTAGGTCCAAAAAATTTCTGTCCTTTATTGAGCTCATCTTTGCATGAAATATTGCCTTGGTATCTCTAATTTTCTTGAAGAGATCTCTGGTCTTTCCCATTCTATTGTTTTCCTCTATTTCTTTGCACTGATCACTGAGGAAGGCTTTCTTATCTTTCCTTGCTATTCTTTGGAACTCTGCATTCACATGGATATATCTTTCCTTTTCTCCTTTGCCTTTTCACAGCTATTTGTAAGGCCTCCTCAGACAGCCATTTTGCTTTTTTGCATTTCTTTTTCTTGGGGATGGTCTTGATCCCTGTCTCCTGTACAATGTCACGAACCTCCATCCATAGTTCATCAGGCACTCTATTAGACCTAGTCCCTTAAATCTATTTCTTATTTCCACTGTTAATTGTAAGGGATTTGATTTAGGTCATACCTGAATGGTCTAGTGGTTTTCCCTACTTTCTTCAATTTAATTCTGAATTTGGCAATAAGGAGTTCGACCCCATGGACTGCAGCCTACCAGGCTCCTCCATCCATGGGATTTTCCAGGCAAGAGTACTGGAGTGGGGTGCCATTGCCTTCTCCGTCTTTGAATCTAGTGGTATGCTAAGTACAAAAAGCCAGTCTCAAAAGGTTACATACATATTGTATCATTTCATTTATATAAACTTCTTGAAATGACAAAATTACAGCAATAAAGAAGAGATGGGTGGTTGCCATGGATGAATGATGGGGGTAGAGTCAAACTATAAAGGGTGGCAGAAGGGAATGTGTGTGTGTGTTGATGGAACAGCTCTGTGTCCTGATTGTGGAGGTGTTCACACAAATCAATACTTGGGATGGAATTTCATAGTCCCCCAAAAGTATACATAAAAATTGATGAAATGCAAGTAAGTTCTGTAATTTAGTTAATACTATTGTAATGTCAATGTTACTGGTTTTGAAAATACACCCTTGGTTATCAAATATGCTATTAAGCTGAATTTGGGTGAAGTATACAAACTATTCTTTTTTTGCAACTTCTTGTGATTCTCAGTTACAAATTAAAATGTTTAAAAATTGTGAATAAGTAATTACTTAACTTTTGTTTCCCCTTATATTTGGTTAGCAAACTCCAAACAAATCAGAAACTGTTAATGGAAAAAGAATCTGGAGACCACGTAATCCTGTGGTCCCCAAATCCAGGACATCAGAGTCCCTAAGGCATTTGTTAGACTGTACAAATACCCCTGGTCTTCTGGGAAACAATCTTTACGGTATTTCTAGGAAAACTTGTCTTATTGACCAGCTGTCAGGCATTCTTTATGAAGCCAAGGGTGCTTTCCTCACTTACGGGGATACCACTGCTGTATTTCAGCCACCTCATAAGTCAGAAGCCCAAAAAAGATAGCTGTTAAGTATTTTTGAAACATTTTTTCCAAGTAATCAGTATAGCTGAAACCAGAAACAGTCTATCCTTTAAGATATTCCTATTGGAGATGCACCTCACAGCAAAATAATAAAGACTGCCTTACAGGTGGCTGCTTAGCAAATTGTGGAATAAATGTATACTGGGTATTTAATAAGAGTTTTAGTTGTATGCCTTATGAAAGGAAGGGGACAGTACGACACAATTGGTAACTGGGTCATACTACGTGTGTTTATAAGGAAATGTTGAAACACCAGTGTCAACTGGTAGTCTTCAAAAAACATTTAAACTGTATTAGGGAAATAATACTTGAAACATAAGTTTTTTTCCTTTTATTTTTTGATAGAGTTGAGAGACATGTTTTTTTCCTTTTATTTTTTGATAGAGTTGAGAGACAGTTTATGGTCTTATATTTCCATATAAACTGTGTTAGACTGTGTTATATTTCCATATAAACTGTGTTAAAACACCAGTTACTGATGGTCTTCAAAAAAAATTTAAACTGTATTAGGGAAATAATACTTGAAACATTAGTTTTTTTGCTTTTATTTTTCGATGGAGTTGAGAGACAGTTCTAAATTGACAGCTATGAAAATTTGAATGTGTGTCTATATATGAATTTTCTGTGTTTCATTCAAGGTTAATGTCTTCATTTCGTTATAATAATCATGCTGTGGATAACATTCTTGGATTCTGTTTCAAGATTGTCAAAGTAGCTAACATTTCTTTATTGGTTTTACATAAAGTTGAGAAAAGAGACTAAGATCATAAATTACCATATTATAATAAAATTCACTAACAGCTACGTGTATAATCTTTATTCTAACCTATAAAATCTGTTTAAATGGATCTTGCAAGTATTAACTCACAATTCTTATGATATTATACTTGAGGGGATAGACTTGGCAGGTTGTACTAAGCATTCTTGGTTTCTAGCACAATTTCTATCCACATTATTTGGTAAAATGACGTTATGTTTATTAGTATGTGAGGAAAAGAAGTGGGCTTTTTAAAGCGTATTGTCATGGTAATATCACCACAGGAGTTTTCAAGCAAAGTATTAAAACATCTAACAGTTGAATGTTTTTAAGCATACATTGTCTCATGGGGAAAATCATTTTTACAGTGATCATTTGAAGGAACCCAGTAACACTTTCACTTTTTTCCAGAAGTGACAGATAACCAGTATTTCCAAATAAGCACACGAACGGTTGCCATTTCATTCAGACTGTCATTTAAGCCTTCTTCAAAATGAGGAAGCCATACAGCCCTTAGAGCTTGAGCCAGGCTTGTGGAGCATCACTGACCTCCCCTGCTTCCCAGAGGCCCTGAAGCTTTCAAAGAGCAATTCTGACGCTAAGGAGAGCTCCTCCTGTATGAGGGAGAGGACAAAACTGTGGCCCCAGATCACTCTTCAGATAGACCCTCCAGTCAGAAGTGTCAGCTTCCTCCACACATTCCTACCAGCAATCTGCTAACTTGTGGTAATAAATTATCAACATGAATTGTCTGATCTACTCACAGTGTAGGAGTTCATTTGTTTAGCTTTCTAAACCTCTTTCACTGGAGTTAACTGGCAGCAGAACAATGGGTCATATTACCTAGCTGGGTTAAAAGTGTAGGACATGCTGAGCATACCCATATTTTCAAAGTTGAGTCTAGCTGCTGATAAATATAATGCTTCCATAACACTTTATCAACCAGCAAATGTTTAAAACTGTACAATAGTGGGCAGAGTGAGCCACATTCTAAGTAATTTTTTTTATGCCAATCACAGCTGAGAACAGTTGAGGGAAGTCTTTCTTGTTGAAACACATTTTGTCCATTAACACCTGCTTTGGAACTGACATGAAATAGATGTTTTGTCACATCTTTCTCCCCCCAACAGCTTTGTGAATTTGTTTATCCAGTTTATGAGAAGATCTGTCATCTCTGGAGAAGGAAATGGCAGCCTACTCCAAGCAAACCCAATTCTTGCCTGGAAAATCCATGGACAAAGGAGCCTGGCAGGCTACAGTCCATGGGGTCGCAAAGAGTCAGACATGATGAGCAACTGAGCCTGTTGTTTCTATATAGTCTGACAGCTTCCGGTATTCTGTTTTTGTGTGAGTTTGCAGGTAAATTGGACCATACTGCCTCTCCTTTGCTTCCCAACAGATTTCAAGTATTTCCTTAGAATTTCAGTTCCAGTATATACAATAGTTGACTGTGTTCATTCTATATTTTACACATTTTCTTATGTTTATGATTAGGTAGTTTTTTCCTCCTTGTCACATTATCCTTCTTCCTCCTGCCCATGACATAACATAGGGGTGTGTGTGTGTGTGTGTGTAACAGAAGAAAGCAATTGTGAATGAGATTTATTGACCAAGAATCTTGATCTTGGATTAGATTTCAGTGGGTCTAGAAACCTCCTGAAGCTGTATGCAAAATTTTCTGATATAAATATGTATATGAGCGTATGCATACATATACACATATACACCCACACATAAATATTTTTCTGAAAAGGAGATCTATACATTTTTTCAGATTTTTTGAAGTGGTTTATTCCCAAGAAACCAACTACTGTTTAAGCTTTATAGCAATTGTTACATAATTTTCCAATTTACTCACAGCTGAGAACAGTTGTGAGAGGTTGCCTGTGGTCTGACATGATTTATGGAATGTCCCCAGTATGGGGAGGATCTGTGGATGCACGATCCAGGCTGCACACCCTGCGACCTGCACATTTCATATTAGCTCTGATGGCACCAGCTAATGTAAGCATGGAGCAGTGAGTCATTTTAAATTAAAGCTACCCAATGTTGCTGGTAAATGCAGAATCAGAGAGTATTAGGACTTCTCCGATGTTCCAGTGGTTAAGACTCTGCACTGCCAATGTTGGGGGCCTGGGTTCGATCCCTGGTCAAGTAAACTAAGATCCTACATGCCGTGCAGCGTGACCAAAAGAAAAAAAAAAGATACCCGGGAATAAAAGCAGAGGACCAAAAACCCAAAGGCACTTCAGCACCTAAGACTGATGTAAAACTTGACAGGACAGATCAAATAAAAAATGTGCAGTTTTTAAAAAAACAAATTGACACATCTGTCTTTGCTTTAAAATATTAAAGCAAATATAAAATTTTTTTAAAGGGTTAAATGAAGCAAATAGGGCAAATCTTGGTAATTGCTGATTCTGATTGATAGGTATGTTAAAATTCATTGTAATATCTTCTTTACTTTTGGGTATGGATGAAATTTCCCATAATAATTTTTAATGACATACACGTCCTAATTGTTTAATTGCCACAGTCTCTGGTCGTACTAGAATCAGTACAGTCAGCTCTTATAGGGGCAAAATGAAGACGTGGAGCAATCACGTGGTCGGTACAGAAGTGATCAACTAACGCTAGCAGCACTGAGAAACACAGAATACATCAGGAAGAAGCAAAGCTGAGAATCCATGCATTGCAAGACTAGTTGAGAAAAATGATCAGTTCAATAATAAAAAGCACAGTAAACTAAAATAATTTTCAAAGATTTTAGGAAATGGTAAAACACAGACTGCTTTGGGGAATGTAAATTGGTATAGCCTTATTAGGCTTCCCTACCACTCAGACGGTAAAGCATCCACCCGCAATGCGGGAGACCTGGGTTCAATCCCTGGATCAGGAAGATCCCCTGGAGAAGAAATGGCAACCACTCCAGTATTCCTGCCTGGAAAATTCCAAGGAGGAATTTCTTGCCTGGTAGGCTACAGTCCATGGGGTCACAAAGAGTCAGACATGACTGAGCGACTTCACTTTCACTTTACTGGTAAAACAGAGTAACAACATGAATCAAAAACCTTAAGACATTCCACATTTTTTGATCCCTTCATTCCTTCAGTAACAGTGTAACCCAAAGAAACAGAATATGAGCAGCTATTTCTGCACACATATCTTACCTTACATTTGGAAGCTCTGGAGGGGAGGGGAAGCTTGGGATGCCCTACTGAACCCTGTAACCCTAGCAGAGGTCCTGACCATTCAGGAAATAAGTGCTCAATGAATGCAATTTAAATAAACAGTGAAGAATTAGGAACAACCTAAAAGCCCTAAAATTATTTGTCATATTTTGATATGAAAGAAATATTACTTGTTTTTTCAAAGAACATTAAATGACATGGGGAAAACGTTGCACATGAAATGATAAGTGGGAGAAATCAGGATATAAAACCATATACAGAATGATCATAATTAAATATATTTAACTAGTGCAAGAAAATATATCAATATTTTAATTGTAATATCCCTGGGTGATAAACACAAGTATGTTTTAAATTTTCTCCTTCAAATTTTTCTGCAACTTCCAAATTATCCATAAAAACTAAATTTTTTTTTTTTAATGAATGTTTAGTTTTGCATTTCTGGATACGTAAGTGTCCACTGCAATACAAAAAGAGCCCAGGTCTTCTTCAATCATTTCCAATCCAAGGTCCCACTCTCCACCTCTGAGGTACCCCTCTTACAAGTTTGGTGAGTGTCCTTCTACACCATTTTAATGTTTTTAGATACACAGAGTATATATGTACTACAGAACATGTGTGGTGTTAGTGTATTTTTGATATAGTGTTAAGTTGCATGCCTAGTTAGCATCTAGTTTTTGTCTTCTGTTTTAATGCAACAATCCATGGAAATTGCCCATTTTGATATATGGAGATGAATTCACTCTACTTAACTACTGTACACTGTGTGTGTGTGCTAAGTCGCTCAGTCTTGTCTGACTCTTTGGGACCCTATGGATTGTAGCCTGCCAGGCTCCTCTTTAGGACTCTATGTACTGTAGCCTGCCAGGCTCTTCTGCCCATGGAATTCTCCAGGCTACTGGAGTATTCAAGGATACTGGAGTGGGTTGCCATGCTCTCCTCCAGGGGACATTCCTGATCCAGGATTGAACCTGTGTCTCTTACATCTCCTGTATTGGCAGGCGGGTTCTTTACCCCTAGCGCCACCTGAGAAGCCCCACTGTACACTATCACATTTTATTTAACCATTTCCCTATCAATATGCAGGAAAGGGGACTTCTTGAGTGGCCCAGCAGTTAAGACTTCACCTTCCAATGCAGGGGGTGCGGGTTCAATCCCTGGTCGGGGAGCTAAGATCCCACATGCCTCGCCCTCCTCCCCCAAAAGGAGTGAATTTGTTTTAAAAAAACAAAAACAAGATAAAATATTCAGGAAAGGGCTTGGGTAGAATCTGCTCTCTGAATCTGAATCTGCTGAAGGAAAGGGCTGCAAAAACCTCATCCCACTCTGCTGCTGGTAACAAGGGAAAGAAACCTCAAAGGACAGAGTGGGTAGTAGTTCCCAGGAGCAAAGCAGATCCAGTCCTCAGCGTCTGCATGAAGGGCGCCATGCGAAGCTTCCCCCGGGCACAGTGGTCACCCACACACACAACCATTCCACAAATACTTATGGAGTACCATGGGCTTTCCTGATGGGCTCAGGTGGTAAAGAACCTGCCTGCAATGCAGGAGACATGGATTCGATCCCTGGGTTGGGGAGATTCCCCTGGAGTAGGAAATGGCAACCCACTCCAGTACTCTTGCCTGGAGAATCCCCATGGACAGAGGAGCCTGGTGGGCTACAGTTCATAGGGGTGCAAAGAGTCAGACATAAAGTGACTTAGCACGCATGCACCATACTAGGGCTTCTCCAGTGGCTCAGGGGTAAGGAATCCCATGGCAATGCAGCAGACATGGCAGAAGCTGTGGGTTCGATCCCTCGGTTGGCCACATTCCCTGGAGAAGGAAATGGCAACCCACTCCAGTGTTCTTGCCTGGGAAATCCCATCAGTGACTAAACAACCACCACCACCATACTAAGCCCTGAAGATCTGGCATGCACATGTAAATACCAATGCACCAAACACTGTCAATATACTGAACTATGATTTTCTGTTAAGCCTGCTTTAATGTCTGTCTCATAGTTGTAACTATGAGATTGTATGGTATTTGAAAAGCTTTAAAGTAACCCCAGAAGTCATCACCTAGCCACAGATTTTATTTATTTTCATGTAAAGTTTATGTGAATGTACAGATACATGTGCGTTTCTAGTTTGCGTTAGTAATTTACAAAATGGGACTTGGTGATCTCTAAAATCATTTTTCAGCTCTGTCTAGAATACAAGGTATTTGCAATAGGGCCATTTTATCACTAGATGTCGCTATTGACAACACAAAAGTTAAAAAAAGCAAGAGCTTTACAGAACTGCTTTAAAGAACACACTATGAAATATCAATAACCTCAGATATGCAGATGACACCACCCTTACGGCAGAAAGTGAAGAGGAACTAAAGAGCCTCTTGATGAAAGTGAAAGAGGAGAGTGAAAAAGTTGGCTTAAAGCTCAACATTCAGAAAACGAAGATCATGGCATCTGGTCCCATCACTTCATGGGAAGTAGATGGGGAAACAGTGGAAACAGTGTCAGACTTTATTCTGGGGGGCTCCAAAGTCACTGCAGATGGTGATTGAAGCCATGAAATTAAAAGACACTTACTCTTTGGAAGGAAAGTTATAATCAACCTAGATAGCATATTCAAAAGCAGAGACATTACTTTGCCAACAAAGTTCCGTCTAGTCAAGGCTATGGTTTTTCCAGTGGTCATGTATGGATGTGAGAGTTGGACTGTGAAGAAAGCTGAGCGCTGAAGAATTGATGCTTTTGAACTGTGGTGTTGGAGAAGACTCTTGAGAGTCCCTTGGACTGCAAGGAGATCCAACCAGTCCATTCTGAAGGAGATCAGTCCTGGGTGTTCTTTGGAAGGAATGATGCTAAAGCTGAAACTCCAGTACTTTGGCCACCTCATGCAAAGAACTGACTCATTGGAAAAGACTCTGATGCTGGGAGGGACTGGGGGCAGGAGGAGAAGGGGATGACAGAGGATGAGATGGCTGGATGGCATCACCGACTCGATGGACAGGAGTTTGAGTGAACTCCAGGAGTTGGTGATGGACAGGGAGGCCTGCTGCTGAGTCACTTCAGTCGTGTCCGACTCTGTGCGACCCCGTAGACGGCAGCCCACCAGGATGCCCCGTCCCTGGGATTCTCCAGGCAAGAACACTGGAGTGGGTTGCCATTTCCTTCTCCAATGCATGAGAGCGAAAAGTGAAAGTGAAGTCACTCAGTCGTGTCCATCCCTCAGCGACCCCATGGACTGCAGCCTTCCAGGCTCCTCCATCCATGGGATTCTCCAGGCAGAAGTACTGAGGTGGGGTGCCTGGCGTGCTGCAATTCATGGGGTTACAAAGAGTCAGACACTACTGAGCGACTGAACTGAACTGATGAAATTTAAGATTTAAAAATGTGAAAGCACTTTTACAGACAAATCCTATAAAAATCTATAAGGGACCCTTCAGGAACCTACGTGCATATCAAAGTAGTGCCCATGGCATCATACCCCAGTGCCATGGGCAAGCTAATAGTTAAGTATTTACTATACCTGCTGCGATTCATGGGGTCGCAAAGAGTCGGACACGACTGAGCAACTGAACTGAACTGAACTGAACTGATACCTTCTAAAGCAACTTTTAGCAACTTACAGATCAGCCGTATAAGAAGGGAAGCAGAGGTCTTAGAATTAGAAGGGAGCTTATTTGTCCACAAATTTTCAAATAAAATCTCCAGTCTGCTCCCTGGAGTTACAGCTATATTTACATCAAAACTAGCACACACACACACACAAGCACAGATTTTCTACGCATCTAGTTGAAATCAAAGTTCACAAAACAGTGATACCCTCACTGTGTGTAATGTACTTTTTCTCCATGTATTTGTGAAATAATAAAAAATATATATTAGTCTCTGCCCTCAGGATCCTGGCACAGATCTTCTAAAATTCTTGAAATTTCCCAAGTGGTGAAAGTTTGAAGAGCATCTTTTGTCCCAATATTTGGTCTCTGCCGCAGTTCCTGACACAGGGCTCCTAAATGTCTTGGAATTTCCTAGGTGATAGGAGTGGCTTTGTGCTAATGGTTGACTCTTGGTTGAATAGCTTCAGGAAGGGAGCTTCTTGATTACCAGGAAGACCAAGCCCTAATTAAAAGCTTGGAACTTTCAGCCCCACCATCCATCATCTGGGAAAGGGAAAAGGGCTAGAAGTGGAGTTAATGATTGATCATGCTTATGTGATGTAGCCTCCACAAAAATTCCAAAGGTTCATGGTTCAGAGAGCTTCCAGGTTGGTGAACACATCTATATATGGCAAGAGGGTGGTGCACCCCAGCTCCATGGGGACAGGAATTCCTACACTTGGAATCCTGCTGGACCTCACCTGAGCAGCTTTTCATCTGTATCCTTGATTATGTTTTGTTATATAACAAACTGATAAGGATAAGTGTTTTCGTGAGCACTGTGAGTCATTACAGCAAATTATTGAAACCCAAGGAGGAAGTCATGGGAACCCTGACATATAGCTGGTCAGTTAGAAATATAGGTGACAATCTGGGACTTGCAACTGTCTCAAGTGGGGCAGTTTTGTGAGACTGAACATTTAACCTGGAGGAGCTGTTACTAACTTATGGTAGATGGTATGAAAACTGAACCGAAATGGAGAACACGTAGCTGGTGTTGCAGACATGTCCGATGTGTGGAAAACCCACATCTAGTGTCAGATGTGCTGTGAGTCTGATAGTATTGTGACAGTAAAGGAAACACAGGGACTGCTTTTTTTTGACATATTCTGTTTCATAAAAAATACTGGTCATAAACCAATAAACTGGTTTTACTTGATCTAATACCCTTCTTTCCATTTAATATGTTAGGAAGCAGAGGCTCAGAGAGGTGCAGTGAGTTGCCCCCAGTAACACAGTAAGCCAGAACTCAAACTTTTCAGGATACTGGCAGGTTTTGCTTTGAAAGGTGTTAGGCAAAAATCAAAGATCATCCTTGACATATTCCTAGCCCTTTCCGCACTCTTGTATCTTCTAAAGTCTGTGGGCCAGTACCTGCTGGTGAAAAATCTGACAAAGTGTACGTGTGATTAGTCATTTTAAAAATACAAGTACTTTTATAAATACAAATGTGATTACTTTAACTGCTCTACTTGAATTCCCTCAGCAGCTCTTTGTGGTTTTCAGGCCAAATACAAATCATCGGTGTGTCAATAAAGGCTCCTCCAGACCTGGCCCCAGTCCTGCTTGCCAGGTCTCTCTTTACCACTTCCCCACATGTACCTTCAAGGTCTTTCTTTCCTCCATTCTTGACCTGGCTAAATCGTAAGTTTTTCACAACTCTACTTATATCCTTTTTCTGCGAATCTTCCAGAGGCTTGCTTTCCACACCTCTGCCACAGCCTGCATCCTACCATCCCTGCGTCGCCCTCGTTTGTCTTCTCCACTGGACTGGGCATTCGTCTGAGCCGAGTCAAGGCTCTGCATTTGCTACCCTGTCACCTAGCCTAGGGCTCAGCACATAAGAGGAATTCAGTAAGTATCTGCCCAAGCGAATATCCGCATATTCTTAAATTTCAATCCCCCCAAAACTCCAACTCACTGGAGTATCAGCTCTCTGAATTATGTAAAAGCTAGTTTTGACAATGCAGATCTCCATTTCCTAATACACTGAGAGTATTAAGAAAAACTTAAACTGTGGAAAATTCTGAAAGAGATGGAAATACCAGAGCACCTGACCTGCCTCTTGAGAAACCTGTATGCAGGTCAGGAAGCAACAGTTAGAACTGGACATGGAACAACAGCCTGGTTCCAAATAGGAAAAGGAATACATGAAGGCTGTATATTGTCACCCTGCTTATTTAACTTCTATGCAGAGTACATCATGAGAAACGCTGGACTGGAAGAAGCACAAGCTAGAATCAAGATTGCCAGGAGAAATATCAATAACCTCAGATATGCAGATGACACCACCCTTATGGCAGAAAATGAAGAGGGACTAAAAAGCCTCTTGATGAAAGTGAAAGTGGAGAGTGAAAAAGTTGGCTTAAAGCTCAACATTCAGAAAACGAAGATCATGGCATCTGGTCCCTTCACTTCATGGCAAATAGATGGGGAAACAGTGGAAACAGTGTCAGACTTTATTTTTCTGGGTTCCAAAATCACTGCAGATGGTGACTGCAGCCATGAAATTAAAAGACACTTACTCCTTGGAGACCAACCTAGATAGCATATTCAAAAGCAGAGACATTACTTTGCCAACAAAGGTCCGTCTAGTCAAGGCTATGGTTTTTCCAGTGGTCATGTATGGATGTGAGAGTTGGACTGTGAAGAAAGCTGAGCGCTGAAGAACTGATGCTTTTGAACTGTGGTGTTGGAAAAGACTCTTGAGAGTCCCTTGGACTGCAAGGAGATCCAACCAGTCCATTCTGAAGGAGATCAGCCCTGGGATTTCTTTGGAAGGAATGATGCTGAAGCTGAAACTCCAGTACTTTGGCCACCTCATGTGAAGAGTTGACTCAGTGGAAAAGACTCTGATGCTGGGAGGGACTGGGGGCAGGAGGAGAAGGGGACGACAGAGGATGAGATGGCTGGATAGCATCACTGACTCGATGGATGTGAGTCTGAGTGAACTCCGGGAGTTGGTGATGGACAGGGAGGCCTGGCGTGCTGCGATTCGTGGGGTGGCAAAGAGTCGGACACGACTGAGCGACTGAACTGAACTGATACCTATCCAGGGAGAAATGGATGCAAAAACTCACTTCTGATTTTTTTTTCCCTCTTTATCTTACACATTTTGGATGCAGTGTGGTAGTTTCTTTTTCTTTTTTTGTAATCTGTAGCTTGTAGGCTAGTACCTGATGATCAGCACAGCCTCTTGCCCTTCAATGGTCACTCAAAGAAAAAGCCCACCTACTTGGGTCCCCAGACTGACAGCATGCCCTGGATCACCTACAGGGCAGATAGCAACTCTTCTGTGCATGCCATTTTACAACATACCCCCCAAAATTGGCTCAGTAAGTTACTTACTATCCATCAATCAGAGTGAAAAGGAGACAATTACAAGCTTCTATGACTAAGTACAGTGATAGCAAAGGAGGAAGTCCCCCAGTGGGGGCTTTTGGGGTCAGACATGGTTTTGTAAAGAGTGAATCACATGGAGCAGGTTGAGAATCGGGTAGAAATATGGGGAAGGAAGCACTTCCAGGTGGGAACCAGCATAAGCAATGGTCAGACAGGCTATGGGCAGAGAAGGCGTGCCTGATCACCTGCCTGGGAAGGAGTCAGGCCAGAACTGAGGTGGGAGGGAGCAGGTATGATGCCTCAATAGGCTGATTATCCCCTGTTCACATGACTCCACAAGGCACTGAGTTGGTTACAAAGCACATTAGACATACTTACCATTTTGATCTTTGTGCCCTTGTTAGGTGAGTGGGGTTGATACTATGGACTTTAAAAAAGAAGTGGTAACAGACTAAAAGAGATTAAGAAAATTAGCTCAAGCAGTGCAGCTAGTAGCAAACCAACCTCACCATTCAGCTCTCTAGAATTCTCCCAATTTCATAGACCCAAGAGTTGGGTGGGCCTCACAAGTCACATGGCTGAGCTTCCTCATGGTGCATATGAAGAATGTGAGGATCAGAGAGGTGAAAGGGGTTTACTAAGATTACACAGAAGTGGAGTTTAGGAGACTGGCTTGCAGCAGCTGTAACCAGTCTTGTTGCTGACTGAAGGAGCTCTGCCTTCATATTAGCTGGACAGGAAACCCTTAGGGAAAAAATTCTCATATTACAGAGAAAGAACTGTTACTTTGACAAAACATTTTTCTAATTTTATGACTGTTGGGATAACAGTCTGTTATTTTACTGCATTCTTTTAAAAAAGGTAATTTTTATCAACCAAAAATTAAAAGTTTAAGTGAAAAAATTCTGAAAAGAAATAGAACTGCTTGAGGAGAAGGACCTGAGGAGGGTGGTCTCCACAACCTTAGAGGAGCTCTTCAGAACTTTTTTCTGCCAGTGATGAATTTTCAGATCTTTATCAGAGAAAAAACATTTTAAATTAAAAAAAAAAAAAAAAAGAAACTACACACTGCTCCCAAGCTGACAGACTACTATCACCTCAGAATCTGTTCACAAAGGACAACTAATATTTCCAGATGAGTACATCATCCACAGGACACATTATTACATTTTTTTTTTTTTTTTACCCCAGAAATGACATGGCTTGAGAAATGACTTGCTAAGAAATCTGTGTTTACATTAGGGAGAGTGGGGAGGAAAAATCCCTTGCAGAAGTTGAAAAGATGTTAAGTGGTAAATACCAAAATGCCCAGCAAGCATGTAAGCAGGCTCTCATACCAGCATGAATATGTGCAGCTCAGCGTTTTAAAATTTACTTTTAGCTTTTCCAGCAATTTGAATTAACCCCTTCTCTACTTCTGCTCCCTGCCTGAGAGTGCAGCCCTTAACCTAGAGACTAGTGGGGATGGCAGGGCCTCTGTGATTCGCCAGCAGATAATCCCCTCATGCTAACTGCTCCCCGAAAGTGGGCTGCCTCTCCAGGTGCCTCCTAGACTCCTTGCTAGCCAGTCTCTTGGGTGAGACCTGGACAATGTTAGGAAGTAAGTCTAGCTTGAAGTCCAGTTATGTGCACAGAACTGGAAAAGGCCTATTGGGAGACCAAAACAATACAAATAAATGCAGCTCAAAAGTTACATCCAGAGCAGAACTTCTTCAGGAGCAGGTACCTCAGAATCACCTGGAGGGGCAGTTCCAGCAGGTGGCAGTGCCTGTAGTTGAGAAAGATCCTCAAATGACTCTAAAGTGTGTCCCTCACTGACAGGCACTAATCTAGTTGCTCTAAAGAGGTGATTATGTTTTTCTCTTAGTTTAAGACCTAGCAAGTTAAAAGGAAAAACGAAACAGCAACCCCAAACCAAACTTTACAGGGTTCATCTTCATACCTTACTGACTATTAAACTTATTGACAGATTAGTGAATGACAATCAATTATAAGAAAGGTGACCATTTAATGAATAGTTGCTTAATACTTTCCCATACTTTCTCACACACTAAGGCTCTCATGTGTTTCTCACAACGACCTTATGAGGTATCTTGTTATTCTCAAATCAAAGATGAAGAGAATGAGCCTCAGAGACATCAGAGAAGAACCTGGAAGTGCCCTGATGATGTCATTGTTTCTATTACTGAGCTAGAGCCCTTTTTGGCTATTTTTAGTAATTTGTGTCTTTGCAGTGTTTCTTCTAAACATAGAGCATATCAGTTGCTGCAGACATTTACTTCCAAGGGGAAAAAAATCCACGTCAGAGTCTCGGTGAGCTGAAATCTCACACCATATTGGCCCCATTAAAACCAGGGCCAGCCGCATAAACTCTCAGTGTTCTTCTAAGCTTTTTCGCTCAATAGAAGAATCTGAAGAACAAGAACAAAAGCCAAGAAAATGAAAGAAGGTTAACTGAGCAGTAAAGACTTGTTTCAAGAATATAAATTCTAAAATAAAACCACTCAGCTCTGTGGTTGGGTGAGTGTTACTATAGGAAAGTCAAGAGCTTCCTAAATGAGTGGACGCTGGTTGGTTGGAAAACTAGACAAACAAGTCAGCGTCCAGTCTGTCGGAGATGAAAGCCGACTTAATAAATGCTGGGGCCAGCAGGGGCGACATAGCCAAATGCAAAAGAGGCTCCAGGATCTTTGCAACAGGAAACGTGGAGCGCAGGCTTCTCTTTTTACCTTGTCCATCGACGTTGCCTTCATCCTGAGAGGCTGCTGTGGCGTAACTCAGAGGAAGATTCAGCCCAACAGCTGGCCCTACCATGCTCAGCCACGACGTGATGTAGTTGACATTCCTGGGAAGTAAGTGAAACACAGAAAACTCTGTTTCCATTGTGCTTGTTTGAGTGGTAGAAAATCATTTACTAACAATCAGAGAAATGAGGCTTTCTTCAAAGAAGTGTGCTGGTCACTTGGAATCTCAGCATTTCCCAATGCCAATCTGTTGCTTGACAGGGACTTGGGGGCCAAAGAGGCTGAGGAGCCCCCACTAAAGCAGCTTAAGGGAGGGGGGGTCAAGGCACTGATGCTCTTGACTTTCCTCAATGATTCCAGTTTGACCCAGCTGACAGCATTAGCTAAGGTAGCAGAGTACAGTGGTGAAGAGTATGGCTCGGAGGCAAGAGTGCCTGGGTTCCCACCCCAGGTTCCACCACTCAACAAGATATGTGACCTTGGTTATTTAGGCCCTCTGTACGTTAGCCTCCTCCTCTGTAAACCAGGTAAAATAATAGTACTTAGCTCACAGGGGTGTTATAGAAATCCAGTGTGTTAATATATCTGAAATACTTAGAACAATGCCTAGAACACAGTAAAAAAATTCAATAAATGTTAGCCATTATTATTATGACAAAGAATATTTCTTTTTTAGTTTAGCTTTTAGAATCACATAAAAAGATTTACACTTTTAAAATAAGACTGAAGCCAATGTATCTTGATGATATTTCTTACCTATTGATTTTTTGAGAATTCTTTAACACAGGAGTCATGAATTCACTCGTCTTGCAGGGATGAAGTACAAAAAAGGGTTGTCCAAGTATTGGATGCTCCTGGAAGAATCAGAGTTGGCCCAGGATTGCTGGCGTGAATTACTTTGAAAAAGTTAAAACCCACACTCAGGTCTACTCCTTTAAGATAAAAGTTTATTTTAAATTTCAAATTATTAAAATATAAATTTTAAATTATTAAATTAAGATATAGACTGATTCCTATTTTAAAATATAATTCATAACGCAAACATGAGAAAAAGGTTGGTGAGAAGAAATCATTTACTGATAGAGGACGGCACTCAATACAAACTGCAGATACATTTTATCTTGTTCTTTAGCTGGTGTTTCCTTTGGCCTATAATTATTCTTCAGCCTTAACTCAAGGATGTCCATGAAGTTCAGGAGTCTGACCATTTGAACAATGCATTTCATTCACCTGTTTGTCAATGGTTCAGTTCAGTTCAGTCGCTCAGTCATGTTTGACTCTTTGTGACCCCATGGACTGCAGTATGCCAGGCCTCCCTGTCCATCACCAACTCACAGAGTTTACTCAAACTCATGTCCATTGAGTCAGTGATGCCATCCAACCATCTCATCCTCTGTCGTCCCCTTCTCCTCCCACCTTCAATCTTTCCCAGCATCAGGGTCTTTTCAAATGAGTCAGTTCTTCGCATCAGATGGCCAAAGTATTGGAGTTTCAGCTTCAGCAACAGTCAGTGGTAAGGGAACCAAATCATTCGCATATTTTCTTTCTTTTTCTAAATGAGTATTTTGATTGCACCGAGTCTTCATTGCTGCATGCAGGCTTTCTCTAGCTGCGGCAAGTGGGGGCTACTCTTCATCTCAGTGTACAGGCTTGTCACTGCAGGCTTCTCTTGTGGAACGCAGTCTTGAGAGCTTGCAGGCTTCAGTAGCTGTGGCACACAGGCTTAGTTGCCCCACAACATGTAGAACCTTCCTGTACTAGAGATCAAACCCATGTCCCCTGAATTGGCAGGCATATTCTTAACCACGGGGCCACTAGGGAAGTCCTCACATATTTTCTTACATACATTTTGTCAACATGTTAATTCTTTCAGGCCTAACTGCATCCAGGCACATGACTAGTGAGTAGACAGAGTAGAGGAGAGGGTGGAAGAGGGGAATGACTGGCACTATTTAAATTGTAGGCTTCCCTGGTGGCTCAGATGGTAAAGAATCTGCCTGCAATGCAGGAGACCCAAGTTCGATCTCCAGGTTGGGAAGATCCTCTGGAGAAGGGAATGGCAACCCACTCCAGTATTCTTGCCTAGGAAACCCCATGGACAAAGGAGCCTAATGGGCTACGATCCACGGGGTCGCAAAGAGTCGGACACAACTGAGCAACTAACACCTTCATTTAAATTGTACTGCTCTTGTCTGTCTCTCTCTTTCCCTTAGTCTCTCTGCTTATCTATGTCTCTCCTTTTGTCTCTCCCAAGCTTATGGAGCTGTTTCTATGAGTTCCAAGTCCATAAGACAGAACTCCACTGCCTTTATAAGAGAATGATTGGATATAAGATACAGGTCAGACTGCGAGCAGACTAGGGATGTAGACATCATTTGGTAAGCAATGGGGATCCCGAGATGGTTGCTATGTGGTGAGTGATCTATGCATAAATTCAACCAACTTGAAAACAGTTTTTGTTGATAAATTTATCAGTTGTTTACATTGTGCATTAGCCATTATGCCAGAGACCACAAACTCCAATACTGTTATGATCTGAATGTTTGGTTCCCACAAATTCATATGTTGAAACCCTAATGTGCAATGGTAGGAGGAGGTAGGGTCTTTGGGAAGTGCTTAGGTCATGAAAGTGAGGGTCAAGAGCCCTCAAGATGAGATGAATGCCCTTATAAAAGAGGCTTCAGAGGGCTGGCCTGTC
This sequence comes from Bos taurus, assembly GCF_002263795.3. Lineage (NCBI taxonomy): Eukaryota > Metazoa > Chordata > Mammalia > Artiodactyla > Bovidae > Bos > Bos taurus. The sequence continues at coordinate 82,195,209 of NC_037334.1, read as the reverse complement.
CTCTTCTGCCATGTGAGCACACAGTGAGCAATCTGCAAGCTGGAAAAGGGCCTGATGATGGAGGGCTGGAGATCTCAACCTGGTCTCAGACTTCCAGCCTCGAGAACTGTTGTATATCAACTACCCGAGATGTGATATTTTGCTATAGCAGCCCAAACAGACTAAGACAACCACCCATGAAGACCAGGAAGGTGACCCGAAGGGGAAAGGCAGTTAAATGCACCAGCAGGTGACAAGGGCCACGTGGACCTGGAGAGCGTGCCCCGCCAAGCTTGAGCTTGCTGCTCTGCTCCGGCCAGTTGTGCCAGGTGGAACGCGCGCTTGGTCTTCCCAGGTCTTCCCACTTGTCAAAATAACCTAGACACCAGATTTTTATGTAAAACCTCCTAAATTTAAATACTGGCACCATTTGTTAAAAATATGGTGCAGGCCAAATAAAACAAGCCCGTAGGCTGGATTTGGACTGAGGGCTGCCTGGCTTCTTCCCTTGGCTTCTTCTCTCCTCAGCCAGTCCGAGGAGAAGTTGAACTCAGAGCTGTCGATGGGAAGAATTACATCTTACATCCTCCACTATGTCTGTGCACAAGTGAACACCCTATCCACAATAAATAGGAGGTACAGCTCCACGTGTATGGGTGACCTTGGGTGTGAAGAGATGAGTGTAAGTGTGTGTGGGGGGGAGGACAGGGCTGAGTTATTCATTGCGAGTAGGCTGGAGTATGAGTATGTCTCCCTAAAGGGGCCACTTCCAGATATCTCTGCCCAGGGTCCTGATTTATATACAGAGCTCGAGCCTCCACTCTCTTGCTCTCTCCTACCTCTCATTCCTGTTTCTAACCTGACACTGTGACCACAGCCCAGATATGTTATGCTTAGAACCAAGTCCTCATGTCCAATTTGATTCTGGCTCCCCTTACTAGCCTTAAACTAATATTTATTAATTCATCACATATCTAGTGATCGTCACTTACATACCTGCCAGGAATAGTTCTGGATCTATCAATAGTTACAGAGATCACTCTAAGATAAACCAAGTCCCTGACCCCATGGAACTTACGTTCCAGTGCAGGAGATAGCCAGTAAACACATAGAACAAATAAGTAAATAGGATAATCTAGATAATAATACGGAGAAGGCAATGGCACCCCACTCCAGTACTCTTGCCTGGAAAATCCCATGGACGGAGGAGCCTGGAAGGCTGCAGTCCATGGGGTCGCTGAAGGTCGCACACGACTAAGGGACTTCATTTTCATTTTCACGCATTGGAGAAGGAAATGGCAACCCACTCCAGTGTTCTTGCCTGGAGAATCCCAGGGACAGCGGAGCCTGATGGGCTGCCGTCTATGGGGTCGCACAGAGTTGGACACGACTGAAGTGACTTAGCAGCAGCAGATAATAATAAATGCTATGAATAAAACAAAGCAAGGTAATACAACTTTGGTGGTAATAATTCAGATTTGGTGAAAGGGAAGGCCTTACTGAAGAGGTGATCTTTAAACAGAAATCAGGAAGAAATCAGCAAGAAAAATCCAACTGTGCAGAGAAACTGGACAAATGCAGAGACCATAAAGGGAAATGAGCACAGGAAATGTGCCGAGGAAATGTGAAAGAATTTTAGAATTATTCTGAATTAAAAATAATTGCTGTTTATAGAGCTGGGATTTAAAAGGCTAAATTTAGTCTAAATCCTTCTTGGATTACTTGTATAGTAACCAATGGAAGAAATGAAAACCTGTAACCAAATCTGTGAAGACATGTTCACCTTCCTTAATAAAATGAAACCAAGACCTCTAAGGATAGCGCTGCATGGAACACTCATAAAGCAGAGAATCAGCTTGATCATGCAGTCTCCACTCCTCCAGGATGCATTCCCCACTTGGCAGCTCTTGATTATCATGGCCACTCCATGGGGAAACTCTCCAACTTAAACACTTGAGCCCAAGCTTCATGTAGGTGAGGTAGAATGGACTAGTCAAACAAGACTCTACTGAAAGCCTGGGAATACTGAAAGGGTAACAAACACACAGAACAACAGGGCTCTAAAAGATCCAGAGTGTTATAATATCAGGGCTTCCCTGATAGCTCAGTTGGTAAAGAATCCGCCTGCAATGCAGGAGACCCCAGTTAGATTCCTGGGTCAGGAAGATCCGCTGGAGAAGGAATAGGCTACCCACTCCAGTATTCTTGGGCTTCCCTTGTGGTTCAGCTGGTAAAGAATCTGCCCGCAATGTGGGAGACCTGGGTTTGATCCCTGGGTTGGGAAGATCCCCTGGAGAAGGGAAAGGTACCCACTCCAGTAATCTGGCCTGGAGAATTCCATGGACTATATAGTCCACGGGGTCACAAAGAGTCAGACACGACTGAGCGACTTTCACTTTCACAGGCCCATTTGAAGCATGGGGGACACTAGGAAGAGATCTTGGCTGGGCTCTCCCTTTCTGGCCTGCATGGTGGATGGAAGCACTCACAATCACTATGCAAGAGTGTCCTCCAAAAATCTTAACCATCCATGGTTCAGTCCCCTTGAGGAGCTGGAAACTCTCATGAATCATGGCTTCATCACATACACAAGACCTTGCCTCTTCCTTATAATAGGTCTGTGGCATAACCTTTATAAAATCTCCAAAGAATAACCATATCAGTATATAAGACATCTCTAAGAGATACAGAAACAATTAAAGTTCAGAGGGTCATTTTCTAAGCAGATGTTGGCCTGTGTCACCTTGCAGCTCTGCTCATTAGATGGTGCTTACTAAAGACCTGCACTTGAATCACATCTATTGCTCATTCCATATAGCAAGTAGATAAGAGCAGGCTTTGGATCTGTAGTTAAAAATTGAGCTAAGGCAAACCATTTAATCATTTCATATCTCTGTTTCCTTATCTGATAACTGGGACTAATGACAGCATGTACCTCATAGATTGACTGTGATCCTTCAATGAAAAAAATGCCAGAAAACCATTCAAAATAATGCCTAACATAAAATAAGCACTTAGTTGGCTATTACTACTCAATTTGTTGATATTTAAATAGATAAGAATGACACCTAGACATCCATAATATGACTCAAGTATGTTTTTATAATGCCCTACAACAAATATCCAAAAATAAAAAGCTCCTATGTAGTTACACAGCATAGTTAAAACATCACTGACTAGTGTCTAAATGTTTAGAAACACATGATAACTAATTATAACCAAGGATAGGAAAAGTCTGAATTAGTAAAAAGTCTATGTACATATAGCAGTTAGAATTATCAATATATTGATGTGTTAGTTGCTCAGTTGTGTCCAACTCTTTGCGACCTCATGGACTGCAGCCTGCCAGTCTCCTCTATCCATGGAATTCTCCAGGCAAGAATACTGCAGTGGGTTGCCATTCCCTTCTCCAGGGGATCTTCCTGACCCAGGAATCGAACCCAGGTCTCCTGAATCGCAGGCCGATTCTTTACAATCTGAGCCACAAGGGAAGCCCAACGGTATATATAGTCACTAGAATTATCAATACATTGATAGGACAAATTAATGGAAAATAATTTAAATGAATTTAAATTAAAATAATAGCTCAGGCACTTCAAAAACACTTCAGTAATATACAACATTTTAATATTCATTTTTCCTCACATAAAAACAGTTACATTAGTATTTAAGGTTATATGCTGATAAAATGCATGGTAATGCTTGTGCAAAACACCTTTTTAAATAATAGGGACTTTCATGCTTTGCTGAATGGCACAGATGGCAAAGAATCTGGCTGCAATGCAGGAGACCTGGGTTTGATCCCTGGGTGGAGAAGATCCCCCAGAGAAGAGAATGGTTACCCACCCCAGTATTATTGCCTGGAGAATTCCATGGACAGAGGAGCCTGGTGGGCTACAGTCTCTGGGGTAGCAAAGAGCTGGACATGACTAAGTGACTAACACTTTCACTTCATGCCTTAGAAGAGTTTTTAGAACAGCCTAGACAGTTTGTTAACGCAGGTTTAACCACCTAAGAAATTCTTTGTCTTTTACTATAATTAATAATTTGTATAATTAGACAAAATATATTTAAATGAATGTTTTTAAAAACCAAATGTTTAAATAGTATTTTAAAAATAAAAATTATATTGTTTTGGTAAGATGCTTTGGCTTGAAAAAGCCAAACAAGGAGATGTTGATCTTGTCAGGAACTATAAAAAGGGATATTTTGTAATCTTTTGAGAAAAGTTTTATTAATAAATAACAGTAGTAGTGGACTTCTAACTACAGCAGGATGACATGCTGCCAAGTTGCTGCCAAGTCGCTTCAGTCGTGTCCAACTCTGTGCAACCCCATGGACTGCAGCCCACCAGGCTTCTCCATCCATGGGATTCTCCAGGCAAGAACACTGGAGTGGGCTGCCATTTCCTTCTCCAAGCAGGATGACATAGAGGTCAACAAATCTCCTTGAAAAACAGGTATGAAACAGAACAAAATTGTCAAAAAACAATCATTTCTGGGATGTGAAAATTAACCAAAGGCAAATAAAAATTTTGATAGCTTTTTAAATTCATGAAAAGCAGCTAGAACGTCAAGTTAGACACAGAGACAGTCTGCAATCTTCTTGCCTAGAAATACTCCCATACCAACTCCACCCCCCACCCGGCTCCATCAACAGGGAGGTTTTGTGGGAGTGGAGCCAGCAACTAGAGAACCAATAGCAGAGCTGCCAGCAGGGCTGACATGCACATGTGCAAGGGAGATACAAGAAGGCCTGATGAAAAGTAAAAGCTGATGATGACTTGAACATTAACGAAATTTGGATGGGCTCCCAGCCCACATACATGGCCATAAATAAATGAGGGAAACCTTGTAGGCTTGAGGTATATAAGCACAACCTCTGTCTGATCGCTGGCTAACCAAGGTAAGCAGACGAAGCTGGAGACTTCATGGAAACCAGGCAAGAGCATGAACATTAAGAATGAAAGACAAAATAGAGACATCAATGGCCACATTTACAGAGTAGGCAAATTCAGAAGATAAAATCTATGAAAGTGACTAAAATAAACAGACAAAAATAATAGCAACAACAACAAAAAGGCAACCCTCAGAGAAAAATATTGGAATCCAGAATTGCTATTCTGTATTATCTAAAATGTCCTGCTGAGCTATCAGGGAAGCCCTCAAAGAAATTTATGAGACATCAAAGAATCAAAACAGATGCACACTAAGGGGGAAAAGTCCTTTAATAAAAACTGACTCTGAGTGGGCCTGATTATTGGATTAAAAAAAATTCAAAGCAGCTATTAAAACACGTTTGAAGAACTAAAGAAAACCATGATCAGAGTTAAAAGGAAAAAATTATGATAATGACTGCACATAATTAATCTCAATCAAGGAACACAAACTATAAAAATAACCAAATAAAATTTTGGAGTTGTAAAGTATAATACAGAAGTAAAAAACTCACTAGATGGCTCAACAGTAGATATGAGATGGCAATAAAAAGAATTAATGAATTGGAAGATATATTAATAGAGATTCTACAATTTGAACAAAAAATGAAGACGAAAGAACAAATCTTCAGAGATCCATGAGGCAATACCAAGCATATCAACAAACCTGAAGTAGGAGTCTGAAAAGGAAAGGAGAAAGAGGCAAGGAAGACATTTGAAGAAACACTAGCTGAAAACGTTCTTAACGTTGATGAAAAACATTTAATCTACAGATACAAGCCTACCAACAAACCCTAAGTAGAAACACAGAAATCCACACCTAGACATATTACAGTTAAATGCCTGAAAGCCAAAGATAAGAGGAAATCTTAAAAGTAGCAAGAAAGTAATAATTCATCATATAAAGAGATATAAAAATACAATAATGGCTGGTGTCTCATCAGTCCAGATAGCAGCAGAAAGATATATTCAAAGTCTTAGGGGGAAAAACCCTAGACCTGTCAATCAAGATTTCCATATCCAGCAAAACTGTCCTTTAAAAAAATGAAGGTAATATAAATACATTCCAAAGGAACAGGCTGAGAGAATCCCTTGCTAATTCACTTGCCTTATACTAAAGGAAGTTCTGCAGGCAATAATACCAGAGGGTAACTGAAATCCACAGGAAAAAATAAAAAGCATCATAAATGGTAAATATAAAAGGTGAACTAAGTATTTTTTCTTCTCTTAGTTACTTTAATAGACAGGATTATATAAGCAAAAATTATAATACTGTAGTTTCGGAGAAGGCAATGGCACCCCACTCCAGTACTCCTGCCTGGAAAATCCCATGGATGGAGGAGCCTGGTAGGCTCCAGTCCATGGGGTCGCTACGAGTCGGATAAGACTGAGCGACTTTACTTTCACTTTTTACTTTCATGCATGGGAGAAGGAAATGGCAACCCACTCCAGTGTTCTTGCCTGGAGAATCCCAGGGATGGGGAAGCCTGGTGGGCTGCCGTCTATGGGGTCACACAGAGTCGGACATGACTGAAGTGACTTAGCAGCAGTAGCAGCAGCAGTGTTGGGTTTATAACATACATAGATGTAGTATATGTGACAATTATAGCACAAAGGAAGGGAGGGAATAGAACTATATTGAACGAAGTCACTATTATTTTAGCCAAATTAAGTCAGTATTAACTTATATTTCTAGTGTTAGAATGTTAGCAAGGGTATTGTTTTTGAGAGCATTTAGAACCCAAAAGAAGGCTAAGAGCCAGAGAATTGATACTTTCGAACTGTGGTGCAGTCAGAAAGCACCACTCTTGAGAGTCCCTTGGACAGCAAGGAGATCAAACTAGTCAATCATAAAGGAAATCAATTGTGAATATTCATTGGAAGGACTGGTGCTGAAGCTGAAGCTCCAATACTTTGGCCACTGGATTTGAAGAGCCAAGTCACTGGAAAAGACCCTGATGCTAGAAAAGATTGAGAATAAGAGCAGAAGTGGGTGACAGAGGATGAGATAGTTGGATGGCATCACTGACTCAATGGACATGAGTTTGAGCAAACTCAGGGAGACGGTGAAGGACAGGGAAGCCTGGTGTGTTGCACTTCATGGGGTCACAAAAAGTCGGACGTGAGTTAGCGACTGAACAACAGAAGCCAAAAGGTCCTTTTTGTTGATAAATAAATCATTGAAGTATATTATTAATCATGACCACTCTTCTAGCAACATGTTAAATGTACTATATTTAATTATGTGGTTAAATAATTTAGTTAACACCCAAATGCTTTCTCAAATCAGCTTCTCTTCTGGTAAATTAACCAAATCACTAATTACTTTTCAAATGCAGAAGGAAAATAATTTTTAAAATACTCAAAATAAATCCTTGTTTATATACATAATACTACTGAACACTACAAGGCTTTGAGTTATTAAGGATATAATCATAGGTATATAATATAGAAAATAGTTTCCTCAATGTGATTAGAATTTATATATTCCTTCATTCATTCACTTAGCAAACATTAAGTCTTCTTGTCTGATAATTTATATAATGATTTAACCCTAACTAAAAGGCAAAAAATCTATAATTTTTAAATGTAGTTAATCTTCTGGATATCTTACTGTGGCAGAAGTGAAAGAATTTAAAGTTAGCCTTGTGACTTAAGCTAACACTATTTTTCAGTAACAGTCAATGAGCTGATCCTGCTAGCCAAGCAATTTTGAATTCAGACAAAGTAAGGTAGAGAATTTACAAATAATTTGAGGCATTTGATCAGTGCAGACAATCTGGATAATATTCTTCAAAAGCCATTTTTCTGCAATAGTGATTTTTTAAGGCTTATGCTATCAGGAAAGATTATCTGCATTTTCTACTTTCTCCTTCAGACAGCCAGAATCAGAGATGAAAGCGTCTTTAGTTGGTTTAGGAATTATGTGTTGGAGTTCAAGAAAATCTAAAATCCTACACCTTATTTGTTTAACATACCATTTTCAGAAATGGAAGAACATCAAAACTGTCAGGATCTTTTTAGTGACATTTCTTAGATCAATTCAGAAGGTAAATTTGTGTGAAAGTGCTACCATCTGCTGTCAGTACTAATGAACTGATGCAAATCTGCACTGAGAAAAATGTCAGTGTGGAAATGCATGCAGCCAATGAACTGTGTTAGGCTTACAACTCAATAAACACTTCTACTGGAACAAAGTTCTGCTAAATGGTTTTCCATGAAAATAGAAATGATGGGTCAGATTTCTATCTCTGAAACTCCAGAGAAGTTATAGTGGCACATTCTCTTAGAAAATTTAATTTAGCAATGGTTAAATGTCTCATAAAATAAGTCTGACATGAATACTGTGAATTGGTTTCAGAACTATTAGATACGACTATCACAAGGAAATGATAATACTGCACCTTCATTCTTACATCTAATAAATATGATGAGTTACTTGGTTCATTTCTTAATTTTCTTGGCTCTCTAGGACATCACAAACATAATTTCACGTGCTAAGCTTTCATCTAGTTTCATATTCCAGACTGATCAAATTTGCCTTCCACTCTGGGTACGTTCCTTAGAAATAAGGGTATCTCCCCATTCCTTCCCCTGGAGGCAAGGAAAATGGCCAATGAACGTCTACATTATCAGGTACTGTGCTAAGAGCTTTGCAGGGTCACCTTTCCCAGTAACTCTTTGAAAGTGAAAGTGAATTCGCTCAGTCGTGTCTGACTCTTTGCGACCCCGTGGACTGTAGCCCACCAGGCTCCTCTGTCCATGGGATTCTCCAGGCAAGAATATTGGAGTGGGTTGCCATTTCTTTCTCCAGGGAATCTTTTTTGAGACAGGCCTTAGTATTGCCACTGTGGAGAACTAGTTCCAAGAGATTATGCCTTACAGTCATCCAAGTGAGCATCCAAAGTGCACGGCCATACCCAGCACCCTCTCATCCCACTGATCAGAGCTAGTGTCAAGGACTGCCCTCTACAGTCCACTTCTTCAAATATCTATTTTTAAAATTTCAAATCAAATCCCTGTCATATGTGTCTTTTGCTGATCTTCTCTAAGTTTCTTTGTCTTCTGTTTTACTACTTTCATCATTTATTTTTATTCAGTTCAGTTCAGTTCAGTTCAGTCACTCAGTCGTGTCCGACTCTTCGTGACCCCATGAACCACAGCACATCATGCCTCCCTGTCCATCACCAACTCCCGGAGTCCACCCAAACCCATGTCCATCGAGTTGGTGATGCCATCCAGCCATCTCATCCTCTGTTGTCCCCTTCTCCTCCTGCCCTCAATCTTTCCCAGCATCAGGGTCTTTTCAAATGAGTCAGCTCTTCGCATCTGGTGGCCAAACTACTGGAGTTTCAGCTTCAACATCAGTCCTTCCAATGAACACCCAGGACTGATCTCCTTTAGGATGGACTGGTTGGATCTCCTTGCAGTCCAAGGGACTCTCAAGAGTCTTCTCCAACACCACAGTTCAAAAGCATCAATTCTTTGGTGCTCAGCTTTCTTTATAGCCCAACTCTCACATCCATACATTACTACTGGAAAAACCGTAGCCTTGACTAGATGGACCTTTGTTGGCAAAATAGTCTCTGCTTTTGAATATGCTATCTAGGTTGGTTGTAACTTTCCTTCCAGGGAGTAAGCGTCTTTTAATTTCATGGCTGCAATCACCATCTGCAGTGATTTTGGAGCATAGAAAAATAAAGTCAGCCACTGTTTCCACTGTTTCCCCATCTATTTGCCATGAAGTAATGGGACTGGATGCCATGATCTTCGTTTTCTGAATGTTGAGCTTTAAGCCAACTTTTTCACTCTCCTCTTTTACTTTGCCCTTCATATAATTTGTTTGGTTTTTCTTATTCATTTATATTACTTCTTTAGTATCTTTTGAGGATATTGATTCTTTCCATTCATTCAACAATCATAGTAAGCCCTGGGTCAAATGTTAATAACACAATGGTACACAAACAGATTACCCCTGATCTTCTAGAAGTTGCTGAAATATTCAAAATATTTTTTATTTCAAGATTGCTATTTGTTGTTAAATTTTGTTCATGATAATTTAGATACGAAATGCAATATTAAATAATTAAATCAATAATTTTTCTCCTGCTTCTTCCTTCATCATTTTTATGCTTAAAAAATCCTTTGTAGAATTAGAAAACCAGACACTTACCTACATCTATGTATAGTTTATCATGAAACGACTTGTCGTTTGCAAAGACAATTCTTTTTCTTACCTCCAGGGCTCTGACCATATACTTGTCTCTGCCTCGAACAGCCCTCCTTCATGTCTTACCTACTAATGTCCTTTGCTTCCCTATAGATCTCAGCTTTCTTTTCCCCAGCCCTGAATCAGGTACCCTCCCTCTGTGTTCCCACTGCACCCACGCCCAAGTCTACTGCTTAATTCTACACTGTCTTATGCAGGAAATAGACTGTTTACAGGAATCTTCCTCTAATTTCTTGAGGGCAGAAGAAATATTCTTATTACTATTTTAACCTCAGCATCCAGTACAGTGCCTTTCGTCTGGTAGTCACTCAACAATTATTTGTAGAATTACTGCATAAACAAAGACATCCTCCTGTGCCCATGTAAACAGATACTGGCATGTGCAGCCTGTCCCATAAAGGAGAATATTTGTGCAGGAACCACCAATGACCTCTATGACTCTGTGGGAACATGAAAGAGACCGAGACATTCTCTCTCCTTGGCACAAAACCAGGGAAATCACCTCTTGTACACTTATAAGAGTCCTCAGATAAGAACTTCAGTATCTGTTTTCTGAAATATTTCCTCCAAAATATATCTAAGAACAAAGGAAAGAGTTTGAGGGCACGGTTAGGAGTAACTCTCTACATAAAAAACTTCTGTCAACTATTCAATATATTCTAAAATCTACCAGTTTCTACATAAAAATAATATCCTTTATTGTCATTTTAAAAAAGCTGATCCAAGATACATATTTCAGTTCTGTGAATTAGCCTACCCTCTGCCATACCATCTTATTCCCCTAAGTTTGTTACTCAGGCTAAGGAGCAGATCAAATACTACTAAAATATATAGTAAGATCATGCCATTCTACTTAACTCACTCCTTCATGCAATTTTGCCCATGCATTCAATAAACATCACTGAATGCCTATTGTGGGTAAGACACCATGCTAAACACTTGTCTATCTATCTATCCATCCAGCCACTCATTTATTCAAAAATATTTACAGAGCTATTCTATGCACCAGGCCCTATTCTAGGCACTGGAAACATAAGCATACTTGAGACAGAAGCAAAATCTGCTCTCACAGAGTTTATATCTAGTTTGAGGTACTAGAAAGATATAAAACAACATTCTATTGTCTCAGTCCTTGAGGTTCTGTTACACACCCAGGACTGAAAGTCCCAGATTTAGGGCAGAGTTCCAAAGATAAAACAAGTTTGTCACTACTCACTTCCCTTCCTTTAGGATTTCTAAAGAGAATGGAAAAGCAGATCCCCAGGGAGAACAGCAATGTCATCTGGTCTAATGATGGGAGATGGATAACAGGACTTGTGACCCGGAAAAAGAAAAACTGGTAAGAGGGACACCTTTTGTGGAGAGATTTATTTTCCCCCATCATTTTGAAAGGAGGCCTGGGGATGCTTCCTCCTCCACAGAAAACTGTGTAGGCAGTCACAGTGGCACTGGCATAGAATGAAATGCCCCCCATTGTAGAATGGAGGGTGTCCTGAGAAAGGCGGGTAATTGCCTAAGGCCAGAAAGGAGCTTATCAGTAAACTAAAGGAAAACCATTACACAGAGGTGGTCAGGCCTGAGACCCCACACATGGAGTGAAACTCATGGAATCCAGGTATCATGAGATAGTATCACTATTAATACTGTTTCCACCCTCCAGATCTAATGCTTATTGTAGTTGTGCAACATCTATAATGCCGTGTTGAATGCTCTGCAGTGGGAAACACCAAGCTGAATACAAGATGTATACATTTTCATGACTGAGAGGGACCTTGAGTCAAATGAAACAGGCCATCTCTTCTCCTCATTTCTCTCCATGCTGCGTTAGGACATCTAATTCAAGGATTACAGAAATCACACTATAATACAACATTTAAAAGGCACAAACCCAGGAATATGGGAACTCAGAGAAAGAAAAGCTCACTTCTGATGAAGGAGAAACGAGTGGCAGAGATTTCCTGAAGATGTGGTATTTAACCTGGTACAGACCCTAGAGGATGGGCTTGGAGCATCCAGGAGGACTTGGAGCAGGGGCAGAGTGCAGCCACAGAGCTGGAGACAGAAAGGGGCTACTCTCAGTGTAACGGGAAGGGAACGAAGTGAGGGGCACATAGACTACCTACCATCTTTTGGATAAAACTAACAAGTTTGGTAAGTTGAAGAAAAAAATGCCTATTATTTTTTGTTGTTGTCTGCTTGGGTTTCTCATTTGTTTGTTTTCTTTTGTTTGATGTGTTGTTAAATGACTGAGGCAATCCCTGTAAATTCCGCAGTATTTACTGGAAGTAATCAACACTGGCACAGGACAAAGAAGCAAGGTCTGAAGTTCAATCCTCTCTTATACCTTGAAGAGACAGGGAAAAGGGGGGTAAGAAGATATATCCTAGTATACACTTCTAACCCTATTAAGTGCATGAAGATACAGTTAGAAAGACAGTGAGAAATTTTTTTTTTTTTAAATGTGGAAAGAAATGAAAGTCTTGCCCAAGTACTCAAGAAAGGTCCCCAAGCTATGCTTTGCTCTAGCTGCACCTGTTGATACCTTGTGACCAGTTAGTTGGGAATAAAATTCTAATGGTGTCTGGGAAGGTGGATTAAAAAAAAATAGGACAGTTCATCAAATTCGTATGTTACACAGAAGCCACTAGGCTTCCTAGAATTTTTATTAAAAATTATAGTCATCAGAGCAATAGTCCTCAGACACCATCTCCTCTATTAACAAAAACTTTCCTTTCATGGCTCCAAAGGGAGTCCAGAAACGAATTCTCCTACCCCTGCGTAAATCTACAAAGGGCTCCCTCTTTAGGCTGCTAACAGCCCCAACTGCAACCCCTGGATTACAGAGTAGAGTTTTAATATATTTATAGAGTCTATATGAGTTGTTGCTTTAAGCAACACCATTAATATGCCAGAACTCTGAGTTCTCAGACTTATTCAGTTATCAATTTGTTGTACATAATTTAATCTCTCTGTATTTTGATATGGAAATGGAAATAGCACTGCTGATACTTCACAGAGCGAAAGGAGATAACCAACACGACCATTATAAAGCTTGCTGGGGGAAAAGAGCTTATGTAAATGTCTATTAATTAAACAGGAGCAGCTGCACAACTAGGTCAGGCGTGATGATAAGACTGAACAACCCACCCCAGTCATCAGCATCAAAAGGAAGAAATGAACATTTAACCCTAATAGCACTTGTTGGTTGCATTTTATAAAGAATGTTAAATTGTAATATTCTGTAACATAACACAGTAGCATATTTCAGACCAGCCTCAAAGAAGTCTTTGATAGAACGTAAACTTATTAGAGACAACAGCCAAAAACAAAAACACAAGCCAATTACTAATGAAGAAGTTGTAAAAAAGCTAATCAAAGCTCTCATCCAGAGAAAATGAGAAAATCTGAGCTCAGAATGATGTTGTATATTGATGAGATTTTTATATAGCATCATGGAAAGAAAAATAAAGTAGATTTAAATGAAGACAAAAAGGACGTTGAGTCTCTGTTAAAAACCCTTGTTAAGTTCCATATCAATGTTTTTATTAAAATGTTCTGTTCGGTTAGAAACACCGATTTTTCAAAGATATTCGATGGGCGGTACTGGCAGTACAGGACATACTCACTCTCCTCTCTCTAGTCAAATCCCTGAGTGTTTGGAGGGCCACACAGAACCTTCACTCAGCCTCCTCCCATTTTGTAGAAATTTGCTCATAGAGGTGTCTTATCGACCTCTCAGGCACTCAGAAATTATGGCTCCAAGACTCACGTCCAGACTCAAGAATAGAACTTAGCCTTTCCCTACCAATGCCAAGCCTGCTAAGAGTAAATGCAGCACTTGAACATGAAACAACTTGCAGGCATTACATTTGTTCTGTTTTTGTCTTAAAGGAAAACAATCGGGAGCCTGTGCTTTCCAAGCATTAATTCCCACCCCCCCTACCTACATTATATAACAGTGACATTTGGGGCTTACTAAGTTTATTTCTGGGATACTCACTAAAACAGTGACACCACTTTAGATGATGTTGAGGTTATAATAAAGTGGTGAATCAGCAATCAGAAAAGTCAAAGATTTTCAAGAACAAACTCACAAACAGCCTAATTTATTGATAACTAGATATTAATGTCTGGCAAATATCACATAGAAAGATGTTTTTAGAGCAAAAAAAATAGCAATTTATTAGCAGAATTATTTTTTAGGGTGATATCAAAATTTTAAACAACAAAAACATACAGATTTATTTTTAAGATGGATTTCTAAAATTCCACAGTGCTTTTATTTATATAATCAATATAAATTTCTATCAAAAGCACCCCCATTCATAGGTAACAGTTATTTCCTTCATGATTCTTACCCAGTTTTGATAATAAAAATACTCATTTTATTCCCAGAAGCAGACACCTGAAGCAGAGAGTGATTTAAGTTAAAATCAGTTTTTCTCTTTAGAAATGATATATGAAAGAAAATTCCTAAGAGATGTGATAAACTCATTAAAAAACCTGTTACTCATCTAATAATGAAAAATGTTAATTTAGCCACAATGAGATATTTCTCCATTTTAGACTACCGTTTGAAACCAGGTAACAGAAAAATGCTACTAATAGACTACAGTATTACAAATAAACTACAGTATTACAAAATCATACTCTTCAATATAAAAATATAATCATAGATTTTTTTTTCAGGCAATAACTATATCCTGGTATTTTGCAAACATAGGTAAGAAAGAGAAGAAAATGAAACATATGGGCAAGAATGGCAGTTTTTCATAGTAAAGATTAAAGATTTTTTATATTAAAAATATAAGCAACTTAATAATGTTAAGAGAAAAAAAAATTACACTCTAGTCCGATTTCTTGACCAAACATTTCTCCATAGTAACTTGTCAGAATCTTAAAAACTAATTTTTATATTTGGATCTAGCTCTGTATTTTTTTGACAATAAAGTCTAGGACTCCAAAAAAGAGTCTAAAATTGAAAAAGAAAATTGGTACCAGGAAATACACACACTTTCCACATGAACTCAAGAGTGAATCTGGATTTAAAGACTGAGCACTGAGCTCACCATTATTTCCTCCCCATGGTCTTTCAGACCAGCAAAGTCAATAAATCTCATGACCACCTCAGACTAGGTCATCTTCGACTCCTTCTTTTCCTTCCTCTTAAAGGTTGATTTCTTCTCAATTTCATTGATATCTACCTACCCACCATTCTATCATTCAAAGTTATGTATACAGTGAATATATAATTTTATGATTCAATTTTCCCTTTATCTCTTAACATTATTTCATATAATGAAATATATTCCTATATTTTGCATAATCCTCATAACTTCACTTTTAGCTATAAAACATTCCATCTGACTAATATATCATTATAGATATTTCACTGTGAGACATTTAGATTATTTTCCAGGTTTATATTGTTACAAACTGTGTGCATGTATGTGCATAAAATAAAATTTCAGGAAGGAGTAAAAACAGTGAGGATATTTACTGTATTATCACATTTCCCTCCAAAATGATTAAACTAATATTTCCACCAATACACACTGCTCCACTACTCCCTCACTGTTTCAAGTAGCACTGTCCTAATGTTACAAATTAAACCATCCGTTGAAATATTTCACAAAAACATCACAGATGCTACAAAGACTTGAAGCAATCAGCTTAGGCTTTATGCCACTTCTGACTTGGCCATAGGATGCAGCCTTTGGGAATTACTGACTTGATTCAGGAGAGCATATGGAAGAAGACTTAGGGCTCAGAATGGGGTTGGGTAACTCTCTTGAAGGTTTGTAAACACATCATGTCCCTGGATGATGCTTTTCCAAATTGGCTGAGGGAGGGTCAGCAGCTTTTGAGGAGTGGTGTGCCAACGCCTGAGCTCTCAGAGTGGGCTTGCATTATCCGAACTGAGTCTCCAGCAAGTTGGTACTTGGGTCTCAGAGGGTCATGAAAATAGGCCAGCAGAAATCACATTAACTAAACCTTATGCTCTCCTCAGATTCTGTGCCAATTGGTATAAATATGGCTACAGTATTATCATATCACTCTTCTAAGAGCTCTACTTTCCTTGGCAAGGGTCTGGAAGATAATGTTAAGTGAGAAAACCAGCACGCAAAATTGTACATTCATTATGGTTACAACTATGAATATGATGACATGAAACTTACCCAGGAAGAAAATGGCATCTAAAACTTTCATTTTGAGGCATGGCATGAAATAAGAATGAAAACTAAAACTGTGCACATCAAATTGATACAAATATAATTGAAAGTACGCACACCTGAGGGCATACACCATTTCTTCAATACTTAACTATTTTTACATAGGAAACAGCCCATGTGTACCAAGTTCCTCATGAGGGGGCCATTCATTCTTTCCTGTCCTAGCTGGTACTCCTCCAGAAGCAGTAACAGTTGCCTTTTCCAGCATGAAGTAAAATTCACAGAGCCTCGATCCAACAGTACAGCCTCCCCATTTCTGCCTCAACAGGATCCAGTCTGACAGGGGACCTTCCATAAGTAGATCAAATGACAAACCCAGCTCCCCTTTCAAGGCAGGGGCTCTCTCCCAGGCATTACTAATCAACCTGGGAGCACAAATGTGCAACCTCCACACTGACCTACTGTGAAGCACCAGAGATACTCAGCCAAACCGGTCTACACAGAAACTGAATTTCTACCAGAAGAATATCAAAATTCTAGAATTTTACTTTCCATACTTGATTAGGATGATATTGTAATATTTTAAAATCTATATTCTTAATATCTAGTATTCAGAAAACATAAATTATAAAGGTAATTTTATACCTCTACTTTCACTTACACCATTACTCTGATTTATAGTGTTTTATTCCAGTGACTGATGTTTTTGCTTGCACACACCAACATTTTAAAAATATGTATCTACAAACCCCAAGGCACAAAGTTGTTCTCTAAAATTTTTCATTAAATAGTTGCAAAGGATATAATTTCCAGTATATTTTAAATATGAACAATTTTAAAAGCATACTATTTTACTTAAGCATTCAATGTTAAATAATACAATTGTCACTCTCCTAAAAGCATTCAATCAAAAATAAATGCCCCAGTGTTATTGACGATTCCTATCATCATTCATTTTAAAAATATATGAACAAATGGATATTTTATATTTTTCTCCTTGAATTCATCTCCATTCTGCTTCACTCAAAGAACTTTATCCTAATGTATATTTTATGGTTAAAAGCTTTTTATTGATCACATTCTTGTAAACAAAAAATAGAAAGATAAAAAATAGAGAGAAAGGAGTTTATTTTCCAAGATTTCCTGTGACCATTTTGCTCTAGGTATCAACTAAAATGTATGATTGAGTTGTCATTATAATTATTAGTAGCACTCAGTTGAGCAAAGCAAAATATTATAAAATTTGATAAATAAACATATAAAGTGAAATATTTTTTGAAATCATAGGTCAACAGCATCAGTTTGTACTATAGGTCATACTTTTTTTTTTATATATGTGTTTGAATTTACTTAATTCTCACAATACCCTTATTATTATTATCCCCATTTTATAGACGTAGAAGCTGAGGTTGAAAAAGCTTAGACTCCTCAAGGTCTCAGAGCCTGTATCCACAATGCTCCCTGGTTCTACAGTCCAGGCACTTGACCACAGTTCAGTGTTCCTGACTCCTAAAAATATGGGTTGGGTCCTGGAGAGTGAAGCAACACGCTCGTGGTAAAGGATGGGGTGTGCTGTATGCCTCTCATTCACAGTGGGAGAAAGGCAAAAGGTGGAGGTGGGGGAGGAAAATCTCCATAAGGATCTTTCAGGCAGATGAATTTTATGAGAGCGTACATATGGAAGTAGAAGATCTGGAAATTAATTCCTGTATACCCACATATACTTTGGGATGACTTCACATCCACTCAGGGGTACATATACTCCAGTTTGAATGCCATTGGTCCACTCAATCTCTGACACAATAAAAATTAGAGAAGGTTTTGTGAAACATTTGGAATGCCTTTGAAACAAAATTTAATTAAAATTTAAATTATTTTAACCCTTGAATTTTATTTTAAAATGGCAGTTAATTTTCATAATTTGGAAGGACACAAATGCTAAAATGTTATAGGAGAGTAATAAGCATAACTATAATCCACATGATAGGTTTATAATGATTAGATGTAATGCATGAAAAGATAGCAGGTCAGTAATAGAGCCATGCATCAAATGCTCCTCTCAAAATCTTTATTTGCATTTCTATTACTGAAATCATTTCCTAATAATGAAGTTGCCATGAGAGAAGCTCCATTACTAAGGAATCACTGTTACAGAAACAACATTATTAAAGCATTGCTATGTACAGGAACTTTTATTAGGATGATACAAGTTATATATCATTGTAATAAAGCTTCCATTATAATCCTAATTGCATAAAGCTGTGTTTGAGTATAGCAATGCTAGAGCTGTAGGACTTTTAATAAAGTATCAAAATAATGCTTTGGTAATAGGATTGTTTAGAATACTAATACTTCAGGGAAGGCTCAACTGACTAATGGATGATGTTTATGTCGCTGATTATACGTGCTCTACCAAGAATTAAAAAGAAAAAAAGTGAAAAGAACTTTCATGTACCTAGTAGCATGCAGTGTGGAAATGTATGTTTTGAGGCATACATACTAGCTCTCTTTGCTATAACAGCTCAGCATATCCAATTCATTTACTGATACAAGGCAGCAAGTCACCAAATAGATACTTGTAATTGTGATAATTAAGAACTTTAATGCTCATATCTATGAAGATCTGGTAATCAAAAAAAAAATTAGCAGCACAACTACATATACCCACAGACATGTACACAGGCACATCTTAGGATCTGCCTGTTAAAAGAACCCCTGGAGAAATGTGAGGTTTTGGTGGAGACAGAAAGAGAAGGACAGAGACAGAGTTAAATACCAATTAGATAATGCGACAGAGACAGAGTTAAATACCAGTTAGATAATGTGAAGAACTGACTCATTGGAAAAGACCCTGATGCTGGGAAAGATTGAAGGCAGGAGGAGAAGGGGATGACAGAGGATGAGATGGTTGGATGGCATCACTGACTCGATGGACATGAGTTTGAGCAAGCTCTGGGAGTTGGTGATAGACAGGGAAGCCTGGCATGCTGCAGTTCATGGGGTAGCAAAGAGTGGGATGTGACTGAGTGACTGAACTGACTGAATTAGATAACTCTGAATGCTCAAACTACCACACAATTGCACTCATCTCACACGCTAGTAAAGTAATGCTCAAAATTCTCCAAGTCAGGCTTCAGCAATATGTGAACTGTGAACTTCCTGATGTTCAAGCTGGTTTTAGAAAAGGCAGAGGAACCAGAGATCAAATTGCCAACATCCGCTGGATCATGGAGAAAGCAAGAGAGTTCCAGAAAAATATCTATTTATGCTTTATTGACTATGCCAAAGCCTTTGACTGTGTGCATCACAATAAACTGTGGAAAATTCTGAAAGAGATGGGAATACCAGACCACCTGACCTGCCTCTTGAGAAATTTGTATGCAGGTCAGGAAGCAACAGTTAGAACTGGACAGGGAACAACAGACTGGTTCCAAATAGGAAAAGGAGTCCATCAAGGCTGTATATTGTCACCCTGTTTATTTAACTTATATGCAGAGTACATCATGAGAAACGCTGGACTGGAAGAAACACAAGCTGGAATCAAGATTGCTGGGAGAAATATCAATAACCTCAGATATGCAGATGACACCACCCTTATGGCAGAAAGTGAAGAGGAACTCAAAAGCCTCTTGGTGAAAGTGAAAGTGGAGAGTGAAAAAGTTGGCTTAAAGCTCAACATTCAGAAAACAAAGATCATGCCATCTGGTCCCACCACTTCATGGAAAATAGATGCGGAAACAGTGGAAACAGTGTCAGACTTTATTGTTCTGGGCTCCAAAATCACTACAGATGGTGACTGCAGCCATGAAATTAAAAGACGCTTACTCCTTGGAAGGAAAGTTATGACCAACCTAGATAGCATATTCAAAAACAGAGACATTACTTTGCCAACAAAGGTTCGTCTAGTCAAGGCTATGGTTTTTCCTGTGGTCATGTATGGATGTGAGAGTTGGACTGTGAAGAAGGCTGAGGGCCGAAGAATTGATGCTTTTGAACTGTGGTGTTGGAGAAGACTCTTGAGAGTCCCTTGGACTGCAAGGAGATCCAACCAGTCCATTCTGACGGAGATCGGCCCTGGGATTTCTTTGGAAGGAATGATGCTAAAGCTGAAACTCCAGTACTTTGGCCACCTCATGCGAAGAGTTGACTCAATGGAAAAGACTCTGATGCTGGCAGGGATTGGGGGCAGGAGGAGGAGGGGACGACAGACGATGAGATGGCTGGATGGCATCGCTGACTCGATGGACATGAGTCTGAGTGAACTCCAGGAGTTGGTGATGGACAGGGAGGCCTGGCGTGCTGCGATTCATGGGGTCGCAAAGAGTCAGATATGACTGAGTGACTGATCTGATCTGATCTGATCTATCAATAATTTCAACAATATAGTGATCCTTCTGAGTTATATGTAGAAGTTAGAGTTCAGACTTAAGTTCACACCAGAAAATTTTAGCTGCTGCTGCTGCTGCTGCTGCTAAGTCGCTTCCTTCGTGTCCGACTCTGTGCGACCCCATAGGCGGCCGCCCACCAGGCTCTGCCATCCCTGGGATTCTCCAGGCAAGAACACTGGAGTGGGTTGCCATTTCCTTCTCCAATGCATGAAAGTGAAAAGTGAAAATGAAGTCACTCAGTCGTGTCCGACTCTCAGTGATCCCATGGATCCTTTCAAATGTTTGGTTTGCATTTGCTCAAATGAAGCCAAATAGTGTGCTGTTCCCTCTAGAAGCATATCTAATATCTACCACCAGAGACCGCCAAAGAGCCATCCAATCACCCGTAGGCTTGGAGATGCTCCTTAACATACTTGCTGTGTGAAAATCAGCATGGAAGGCACCCAACTGAGACTGGCTTCAGCATAGGAGAAGGCAGCAGAGACCCTGAAGAGTGGCTCTGCCACAGCCATATCAGATAATGGGACCAAGGTATTTTGGTTTTGAGACCACTTATGGCAGCTGAATTGACTTGAAATCTGCATGGAAAGCAAAAGTGCTTTCATCTTTGAAGACAGTGTCTCCTTTCCATAGGTCCCTCTTGACCTCTGCCTCCCAGATGTGCTGAACTACAAACAGCTGGGTGGGAATTAACTTAGAGCCCAGGAGGTTTATTTTCCTTACTAACTCAGGTGATCAAGATCAAATATGAACCTTGCCCTACGGCCTTCATATTATCTCAGGGTAAGGTACAATATTTGTTTGTTTTACTGTATGGTCAGCTGGAATGTGTTATTTTTCAGAATTCTAATATTCTCTCATTAAATATGATCAACCCAAAATAATTTGAACTGAGACAACGAGCGACTTGTCTATTTCTAAAACACCTACAAAAGTTGAAGTCTCTTGACTTTGGAGTCTGTGACATTAAGAGAGCGAAAGGGCTTAGTTATTCAACGGGTCAACTAAATGCCTGCAACAACAGAGGTACCCAAAATATTTGAAGACATTTCAGCTTCCATGAATTTGACTGGAATGTCAAATCAGGTAATTCAGAAAGAAACTATCTGAATTTCAGCATTCAGATGAGTTGGCAGTTCACGATTCACTACTATCCTTATTTTTCACATCTTTCCAATTAGGCCTTGCAAGGAAAGTCTAAGTTCTCATTGTGACAGGAATAGAGTTCTTACACGAAAGCCTTACATCAACGTGGTAAAGACTCAAGAGGCTTGAATAAATAAATGTTAATTGATTGATTTCTTTGGAAACTGATTTGAACTTCACTACCTCCCATTTCCCCAGCTTCTCCGCAAATGTTTCATCAGTATTCCCCAAAGCACAGCTGTCCTTTAAAACATCTCTTCTCCCCTATACCTCCTTGAAGACTGTCAGTACCCCCCATGGGGCTGACAGACACCTGACAGACACTTCAGCTCACAGACACCTCTTCCCCTCCAATCTGCCACAGCTTCCTGCTGGTGTCCTCTGCTCCTGTCTCTCTGGTTTATCCCTCACCCTGCACAGATACCTGAATCATCATCCCAATTAACAATTTTATATCACACTTACACAAAATCATTCCTTACTACCCATTACTTACTAAGGGAAGCTTAATTTGGAGGGGGGAATGAATGTCCTTCAATATCCGATAAGAGCGAGAGACCTTAGAATAATGCACAGGCTTTTGCCTATGATATATCCTGAAGCCTGGGGATTTGTGACCCTTAGGTAAAAAAATATATATATATCCAAATCTATATAGTATAAGTTTGAATGCATGGTCCTCTCTCTATTCGGTTTCCCTGCAAACTGGCATCAAACTGTTTTTCTAGGCTTATCTTCTATCAGGGTACCCTAATCACAGACAAGAGTGAAGCCTTCATTGAGCACCCACCACACCCCAGTGAATATTCTAAGCCCTAAATAAACAGCAAAGCAAGCAAGACAACAAAGGTTCTTCTGCTATACATATTCTAGATACCCACAGTTATCCCGTGTCTTCTTACACCCTGACCTGCTACTGCATATTCTCAAATGTATGCAATTCCGAGTTTTGCTAACCTGGCTCTTCAGGTCGTTTATACTGTCATTAGTTGGGTTTGCTTTCTACTCTCAGTATACCTTATGTTTCCTCGTGTCTGTGCTGGTATTCCCTACCATCCTTCATCTCTCTCTCCTCTCTCTCCCCATTCTCCCCATCTTGAGCTCCACCTCCATCTCTATCTCTCTCTTTTCAAGAAGTCTTTTTAGAACCATTTCAGCTCACAATGAACAAACTTTCTTCTATATCTCCATCAGTGATCTGGCACTTTTTCATATACTGCTTGTAGCACCTCTTAAGAGTTATCTTCCTATATAACTTATTATTCTTGATTAATTCTGTGCATTATCGCCACATCTTTGGTAAAGGGGACCATGCTATTGATTTTTCCTTCCCAAACAATGCTGTCTATCACTGTGCCTTTTACACACACCACCACTAAATCTCTCTTTGGTGGTTATTGCTGATTGATTGCAAAAGATGATGCCACTGAGACGATGAAAAGTATCTCTAACTTTCAAGGGTGATCCAGAGAAATTTCAGAGTATCTTTCTCTGCTTGGGGATTGATAACATGACCAAAGTGATACACAACTTAGCAAACCCACCCAACCACTGTTATTCATCATTCTGACTGTGAGACACCTGTGTGCACTCACTGGCATGCAGACAGTATGTAATAAGGTTGTTTATATTCCAAATAATAGTTTGCTTTTGCCGTCTACATATGGCATAGATTAGATGCATTCTTATATGACCTAACCTTCATGTTGATACATGAATCAAAATCTTTGAAGGCAACAAAGGGCACCTTCAAACAAACAAACCAAAAACACATGTTAAAACAAGCAGACAGTAATGGTATATATGTGGAGGCATATAATGGCACCTTCCTAAGCAGACAGTAATGGTATATATGTGGAGGCATATAATGGCACCTTCCTAAGCAGACAGTAATGGTATATATGTGGAGGTATATAATGGCACCTTCCTTGGTGCTATGAGTCACTGTAAATGCATTCGCTACCTCTGTCTGCATCTACAACCCTCAGCATCATTTCCTAGCAGAGTAAACAAATGTGGCTTATAAACTTCCCCACACAGACTGTTTCCACAGAATTTTCTAACCTACCAACATGCTTATAATACTCAAATGCCTCGTTAAAATCAAGTAGGTGGCATACAAATTATAATGCTATTCTTTGGACTGTATCAGACATGAGGCAACAAAATTTCTTAAGCATGATATGTGTTTTCTTAGAAGCCTGAAAGAACAATGTGTCCTGACTGTTACCCTGGCATGTCCAGTTCCACCCATTCCTATGCAACCCACAGTTGAAGTGCTCTAAAATTCTGAACACCTGCCTCCTAGAGCCTAGGGCAGTCTCCACATGGGTTGCTATTTATCCCAGTGACAGATTTCCACAAAGTGATAATCACTGCCTGATGACCAATCCCACCCTGACTGTTGGATGGTAAAATAATATGAATTTATTTCTACATAAGTATAGCGGTATTTGTTATCTGAGATTATGTCCCATACTAGCCACATAGTAATGTTAATTTTGAATTTGTTGAATGAATTAAGAGAGATTATGCTTAGCACCAACTTGAGATAAAATCATTAATACCAATAATAGCTAACATTTATTGTGTGATGGCATACTATGTGCTACAATCTATTCTAAACATTTTATACTTATTACTTTATTTGATCCATGTAACATCCATGAAGTATGTACTACTATTGTCACCATTTAACTGATGAGGAAACGAAGGCACAGAGAGAATCATTACCTAGGTCCAGGTTTCACAACTAATTTTGAAAATCCAGCACTGGAACCTAAGCATTTTGGCACTAAATCAATTTTTTTTAAACACTACTTTTCTTTTAATTAATTAACTAATTTTTGGTTGTGCTGGGTCTCTACTGCTGTGTGCAGGCTTTCTCTAGTTGCAGCGAGGGGGAGCTACTCTTTGTTGCAGTGCACAGGCTTCTCATTGCGGTGGATTCTCTTGTTGGGGAGCATGGGCTCGAGGCACATGGGCTTCAGTAGCTGCAGCACAAGGGTTTCAGTAGTTGTGGCTCATGGGTTTTAGAGCAAGGGGTCAGTAGCTGTGGAGCATAGAATTCATTGCTTTTCATCATGTAGAATCTTCCCGGACTAGGGATTGAACCTGTGTCCCCTGCACTGGCAGATGGATTTTTATCTACTGTACCAAGGAAGTCCCGTAAATCAAATAGTCTTCATCAGTATGTTATACTGTTTATCATTTATTTTCTTTCATTCTTTTTCCCCCAATTTTAATGAGATGTAGGAGAAGGCAATGGCACCCCACCCCAGTACTCTTGCCTGGAAAATCCCATGGACGGAGGAGCCTGGTAGGCTGCAGTCCATGGGGTCGCTAAGAGCCGGGCACGACTGAGCGACTTCACTTTCACTTTTCACTTTCATGCATTGGAAAAGGAAATGGCAACCCACTCCAGTGTTCTTGCCTGGAGAATCCCAGGGACAGGGGAGCCTGGTGGGCTGCCGTCTATGGGGTCACACAGAGTCAGACAAGACTGAAGCGACTTAGCAGTAGCAAGTGACATATGGCTCTGTATACGTTTAAGGTGTAATGACTAGACTTCCATATATTGTGAAATGCTTGCCATAATAAATTTGGTTAACATTCATCATTTCATATAGATACAAAGAAATAAAAACAAAATAATTTTATCCCTGTGATAAGAACTCTGTTTAGTTCTAGTCTTAAATTGGGATGTTGAGGCATTACTAACTATATCCTGTCATGCCACATCAGAAGAAAAATAGTGTCAGATATTTATCATGACTCCATATGCAGTTGACTCTTGAACAATGTGGGTGTGAACAGCATGGGTCCATTTACATGTGGATACTTTTCAACAGTAAACACTATTACATGGTTCATGGTTGGCTGAAACCATGGATGTGGAGCAGCTGTAGACACAGAGGGCCCACTGTAAGTTATGCATAAATTAACCCCGTGTCATTCAAGGGTCAACTGTATATGGTATTCAATGGGTTGACCTTAGGGTAGGTGTCTACTATTAATAATTCTGAGTTTTCCTCCATACATCCAAGGAAATTTTACCTTTGCAACAAAACATGCTCCATGCCATTGTTTGTATTATGGATTTTGTGATGGCCAGTGATTTGTCTGACTAGATGGATTCAGCTAAAACAAGCACAGAATCATCAAGAATACTGTGACACTTTCTGTAAACCTGGAGAGAGGGTACTAGTTAAACAATAACAGTCTTCTCTGATAGCTTCCACTTTCTAAAGTAGAAAGAAAAGTACTATTCAATGTCACATTTTGGCCTACTTCAAGCATGATCTTTAATGCAACTCTGATATAAGCTTCTCTGCTAACAGATGCACTAAAAGACTAGCAAAACATTTCTTTGGTGAATCTTCTGATAGGCATGCAGAGTTAGGGCTTAGGACTCAGCACTATGCTGAATTTGCTGACTGTATACTTAAGGGCTATTGGCCTTCTGCATCTCCTCAACAGTCCTCTAGCACATAACAGTCTGAATCATTCATTTGATACTTAGCATTTGTTTGCTGCTAGCATTAATTTTATTTGTTTGTATCTACACTTTTGCATGCCTATATCTTACACTGCCAGCATCAAGTTCTTGAACCAGCTCTAGATTGTGGATTCTGAGTCCAGTCAAATGGCCTGATGCTGCTGACTTTTGCCTTCTCCAGATGTTAGAAGAACCTCAGAGTGAACAGACATAAGACAAGTGGCAACACCAAGACATGTTGCCTGGGTTGCCCTGTCCCTGTGATTATCTGACACCTGGGTGTTTCTAAATTATTACTGCACTTGGCATCTGACTTGCAATCTGAAGGCAAAAAATTTACATAGTAGTTTAAAGAAAAACTCTATCAGACCAGTTCACATCAGTGAACATTTATTTTTTAAATTAATTAATTTATTTTAATTGGAGTCTAATTACTTTACAATATTGTGGTGGTTTTTGCCATACATTGACATGAATCAGCCATGGGTGTACATCAGTGAACATTTATAAGCTCTTATTTACACAAAAGTTATATCCTGCTTATGCATGTTATACAAATAAAAATAAACCATAGCCCCTATTGTGGAAGAGGCTGTACTTAAGTAGGAGAGCTATCTCTTTGAACAGTTTCCAGGTGGTAGCCTAAATAGAGAAATGCAGAGGCATCAAAAGGACAAGCCATGCTAGCTCTGAGAGGATCACTAGGCCAGGTGGGAAAGTGTTCCAGAGACAGAATCATGGAAGCAGAGGCCTGGAGTAATGAAGCAGCATGGAGCACGGAGAGGGCTGTATAAAGATGGAGAATATGACAGGAGGAAGTTGTCTGTGTGCTGGGGGAAGGTCAGATCATATATTTATCTCCTCAACCTGTACTCCCACCCACAACCCTTCACCAAGTCATATATCTTCTCTCCTATTATTTCTCTCTAATATTATTTCCTTCCCAACCTAACACATTCTCCTCCATCCCTTTTATTATTGACCCACTGCAGTAGTCTTCTAACCAAAAAAAAGGAGGGTTTAATGTGTTGAAAGAACAAGCCTTCGAGGGGAGGGGCCCTGTGCACCGTCCTGCTCTGTTTCTAATCCACTCATGGGGTCCCAGGCACCAGCATCAAGGGTTGATGGAAGCCTGTTTCCTGTTAATGCCTGTGGGACCCTGTGTACACTGCTCACTCCCTCTCACCCCCTGTTCCCTGTGTGTATGATGAACATACCCCTATTTAACTCCATCTATGAGACTTTGCCCAGGCAGAAAAACTGGACTCATTTCTTCCCCAGCTCCTTACACTCTTATGGTGACTCTTATCCTATTGTTTTGCAATTGCTTGTTTGTAGAATTTTCACCTCACCAGAATATAAGTACTTTGAAGACAAGGACAGTGTATTAAATGTGTCCTAACCCCAACACTCACCATAGCTCCTTGCTTATAATAGGTGTTTATTTAATGTTTGTGAATGAATGAGAGAAAAGGAAAAAGATGAATTATTGCTTCATTTCTGTCATGACAGAAATTCCTTAGATTCTAATAAGTCCAGAAGTAATAAAGCATGTAAACCAAACAGTACAGTTAAAGTCAGCTTGTCTAAAAGTAATGCTCCTATATGAAGCAAACCGTCTCTCTGTGGCTAGGCAGACCACAGATAATAGGATGCTGAGATGTGGCAAGTGACTAGCCCAACAGTTCTCACTGGGATGGTGCACTGAGCTGATTGTTAGGCTGGTAGCCTGACTCCTCGAGCAACATAAGCCTCTGTGAAAGTGGCTGCTGAAAGTCTCTTCACTATCAACAATGCCAGAGCTAATCAGAGAGGACTCTTTGGGTTTTAAAACTATTTCATGCCAAGACTGTGTCTCTGCAGAACCTAGTAAACAGTCAGTGCCTATTAAATGCTTACTATTAATATAGCCTTTTAGTAAAAGAGGAATCAGTGGAACCACCACCCTGGCACGCTAATTAATTCTCTGTGTGAAAAGAAGTGCTAATCTCCATTTTAAAACATCAATCATGGAAAATAAACTGAAATGTGACCAGATTTTAAAATGCTACTTGTTCTAAAATCAGATGTAAATGAAAGCTTCCAGGATTCTGTAAGAGGTGATTATATGGTGCTGAGAAACCCCATTTAAACTCAATCTTCTAGGAAACTTTAAAATACTTTTTTCCAGTTTGAAGCTCTTCCCTAATATCACCCTTCATATGCTTTCCTTGTCTAAGAAGCTTTGCTCTATAAAAATTTCTCCCAATTTCTAAGTGAAATATTACAGAACTTCCCAGAAGCATTAGCGACGGTTCCTTAGCAACTGTTGATATGTCTCAAAACAACCTGAGACAATCTTCTCTGAGACATATAGTCTCTCCCTTTCTCTGCTAACAGAATTCCACAATATGGCACAAGAGATTCGTGTGGCTAAAAATAGCTTCTCACACACATTTTTAAAGTTGACAGAGTCTTAATGATTTAAGTCTTCCATATCGCAGCTTTGGGTAGGTACGCCTCAACAACAGTATATCAAAGGATTCTGTGCAGAGAGATTTTTAGAATCTTTTTCTTTTTTAATCACACCATTAACACTCTTGACATTTCAGAAATAATGTTTATCGATTTTCGTGTTAGCACTCCCATAAATTAAGTGATGTAATGGACGGAATTATTGTGGTACTATAAAGAACGTGTCAGTCAGATTGTTAACTACATATTAGAAAAAGCACAGACTCTGGATTCATGTAAAAAAGCCCCAGATCTGGATAGTAAATAGGAGATGGAGGAAACTGACATATTCCTGTGATTAATGGGTCTTTCTCCACTATTCCCTTCTGAATATAGAAAACAACTGAACTTCTTTAATATAAGCAAGCTATAATAGCAATGGTCATTCTGTACACGTGCACATGTGCTCCGAAGGTGAAAATAAGACACATGAATTCAAAGTTATTCACACGAAAGAAGTCAGTATGATAAACAGTATCAGGAACAGAGGAAAAAGCATTGAGAACCTGTAGCAGAAGAGAACCACCATGGTACAGAAAGCAAAAACAGTCCCTAATAACCTGTTGGACTATAAACTTCCACAAGGAATTTCCCTCTTTCACTAGAAGAGAGTTAGAGTCTATGCAAAATCTGTGATTATAGTTCTGGATTAAGAGCAGAAACATTGAAAATGGTAAAATCACCATGTAATGGAAAGATGGAAAGAATTCATATTTATGTGTATGACAGGACATGGATGGAATAAGAACTGCATTTATACCACCCCATAAGGTTACTATGAGGGTAAATGAACTAATGCATATAAAATAACAATGCCTGCTACAGAACAAGCACTTAACTCGTTAGCTGTGATCATTATCATCATCATCATCATAATCATCATGATCATTTCTCCCATTTTATATTGGAAGACAGTGAGTTTCCAGGGAAGCTAGGTAACTTACTCAAGGCCACAGAGCTATCAGGAAAATAGGCAGAGATTGATGCCTGTCTAACTGCAAAGCCCATGACTGTTACAATTTCACTCCAGATGTAACCATTTTTGTTGAAGGGTTAAGCATTTTGCTTCTGTGAGATGGATTTCAAATAAAAAGAGAATGTAGTTGCTGGTACCATCTTCATTTTTATAGTTGTAAGAAAATAAATAAATAAATATAATGAAATAAATCTAATGGAAACTCTTAATAGTATGAGTTTTATTGGCTAGACATTTTAGAATAATCTATTGGTAGGCTAAGACATTTCCTGGTCATAGGTTAAGTATCTAGAAGTGGCTTTTGCTGAAGTGTTGCCAGTCTGTCATTGATCTATTATTCTATACATATCCAATTAGCATTCTTGAAGTCGTACAAGTTGCTGAGGTGACTAATTTGATTATGTTATTTTAAAACAATAACATTACTGTGGCTATAATGAATAATTCTTTACCATATCAGAACATCAAATTCCATTCATTAAAGAGTCCATCAAATAAGTCTGAATATAGATTTCTAATATGTGTCTGTGTTCTGGTGGATATGAAGGAAGAAAGTTACTTGAAAATAAAAGGGCAGAAGATTTATTTTTAGTCCAGGGTATACTTAGCATTAATAGTCTTAAGCCAGTATGGCTCAGGGCCAGAGCAAAATTCACTAATTTGAATCTCTTTTGGTCGCCTTTCCTCTTTGTTCTCAAACAGAGAAGCTAATAAGCAGTGGGGACATAACTAGGATCTACAGAATATTTCTGCAGTTTCTATTTTCTAAATCATCAAGCTGTTCTTGAGTTTTATAGAGCAGTTTTTCAATTGTTGAGGATCTTTCTGTAGAAAGGCAATTTGATTTCTATCCTTGGCTTTTCGATTTTACATTCCATCATCACTAAACATTGATTAAGCCTGCTGCAATACACTCCCTTGTATTTGGGTCTTTGAATTCTCAGAAGGTCATTATTTATTACAATGTAACAATCTGGAAATATTTTTAAAATATGGTCAATACAGGTACTCTACTTAATGGTATTAACCTTTGTTTTTTGTTTCAGGAAAAAAATGAATGTTTCTGAATAAATATGGCATATTTAATTCAATTTTTAAAAAGATAAATGAAAATTAATATTCTTTTCTCTGGTAGGCAGCCTTCTAAAATAGCTCAATAATTCTTATCTCCTGGTATCCATTCCCTTGTGTAGTCCCCTCTCCCTGCATGTGGGCTGGATATAGTCACTTGTTTCTAACAAACAGCTTGTGGCCAAAGTGAGGGACTATCATCTCCACGGAAAGAATTCATATACATGTGTATGACAGGACATGGATGGTTCCGAACAAAAGGTTCTGACCTCCATGTACTAGTTCTCCTTCTCTTGCCCTTTCATCTCCTAGCTCTGATGGAGCAAGCTGCCATATTGTAAGATGCTCTATGGAGAGACCCACGTGGCAAGGATAAGAGGGAGGCCTCCATCCAACAGCCTGTGAGAAACTGAGTCCTGCCAACTATCATGTGAGTGAGCTACAAAGCAGATCCTTCTTAGTTGAGTCTTGGAACCACAGCAGCCCAGGGACAGATTCAGGACCAGAGGACCTAGATAAACCACGCTGTTTTCCTGGCCCACAGAAAATGGAAGGTAACAAATGTTTAAGCCACTATATTTTGGGATAATCTGTTATACTGCAATGAACAACAAATAAAAACTGTAAGAGCCTCTAATGCACCAGGCACTTGGCTAGGTATTGGGATGCTGTGGAGAACGAAACACACATGGTCCTCGTCCTCTGGAACAGAGGAAGATGGTCCTGTGTGTACTTCCTTGGCTGCTAGTTTGCATTTGGTCCCCTGCAGGGTCTTTGACGGTGCTGACTGCCATCTGATGAGGGAGCCCCTCTACCTCGAGAGATACACTTGCCTGCAGAAGGCTTTAGGTAAGCTATAGCCTGGTCTGAGCAATTAACTCAGCTCCAAGGGGCTGATTATCTTCTTAGGTACAACACAGCACTGGCATATGTAGATAATATGAGAATAAGAGAATCTTATTACTCAGATTCTTTACACATGAAGGGTGAGAACAACTCTTGAATAAATTTTTTTCATATTAAAAAATGTATCTCATTAGTCTAATCATAATAATTATAATTGGAACCCAATTATAATTGTTGCAACAACAATGCAACTGCAAATCTTCTGTAAATTAGTAGTCTTCATCTGCTTCTACAAAATTATCTTTATCAAGCTTACAAAATATCATACATTTAGCTCATTATCATACCTTTTTTTGTTGTTCTAGTTTTACCTATCAAAAAAGTCAACTATATTCTCAATGCCTTCAGATTTTGTGGCACATTCTTTTTGGTGGTAAATCAGTATTCTTGAAGATTAGTTACATTTTTAGAAATATCATAAGGCATTCATATTTTAAATATCTGTGGATTATGAAGCAGTGTTCAAAGATTACTAGGTGGAAATCCATGGATATGAACAGATATCTTATGCTTCCAGCTTCTGATGCACAATTAGGCCAATGTGTAGTTTAGGTGACAGTGAGGCAGAAACTCATAATTAAACTCATAAAATCAATCCTAAATGTTTGGAATTAAATTTGTACAAAAGTTACCTTAAAAAACAGGGCTTCCCAGGTGGCTCAGTGGTAAAGAATATGCCTGTCAATACAGGAGCTGCAGGAGACATGGGTTCGATTCCTGAGTTGGGAAGATCCCCAGGAGAAGGAAATAGCAACCCACTCAAGTATTCTTGCTAGGTTAATCCCATGGACAGAGGAGCCTGGAGGGCTACAGTCCATGGGGTAAAAAACAGTCAGACGTGACTGAGCTGGCACACATACCTTAAAAGACAGTATCTAAGGCCCAAAGTGGAGAAAGCACAACTCTCATCTGAATGATCCAGAAAGACTGTATCAACAGAAGACATAGAATTAGCAAGGATCAGGGGTAAATGGAAAACAGAGAGCAGAGTTTGGCAGTGCTCATATAGCACCAACCAGAATAGGAAATTCTGGGCATATCCATCTATGGGTTCGATATTGGATTTAATGGTGAGAATGAAAGATACAGACTCTATTCTCATGAATCCTACATCCTATTAGACCAGATGACAAAGTGACCAGTATAGCTGGCAGAAATATGCATGGTGCAATTGGCCACACGAGGCTAGATGTTACCTTTAAAATCATCTAACTCTCCTTTGCTGAGGTTCCAGGCTCATTAGATATTATTCTTATTATAAGGTGGCTTCCAATAATCCTCTTCAATGCTTATTAGCTGACACTAGCTTTCCCATTCACATGGCAATTACAACACATATTTATAAATTAATACACTGGCATTCTAAGTTTTCCATATCAGTCACTTAAGACTCTGGTTGGTATCTTCATTTTCCCCAAAGACCTGAAGCAAGGTGGTGGCCCGAGGAAAGAAGGTTACCAGGTAGGACTGGGATAGGTAGGTGGACACAGCCAAGGCAGGGAGAGATGAGAAGCCAGTGCCATGGACAGGAGAAACCAAACTCTCAGCCTGGAAAATGGTAATCTCTCCAGTCCAAGGATGAAGTTTAAAACAGAAATTGGAAGAGTGAGAAGCAAAGTTAATTATCTTCAACTTAAAAGAAGTTGGTGATTTAGTCGCTAAGTCGTGTCCGACTTTTGCGACTCCATTGACTATAGCCTGCCAGGCTCTTCTGTCCAAGGGATTCTCCAGGCAAGAATACTGGAGTGGGTTGCCATTCCCTTCTCCAAAAAAGAAGTTAAAAATGGAATAAAGTCAAGAAATAGGGGCCAGAAGTGCAGGGTTAACTGAAATCAAATACGTTGTTGGTTTTCTTGGAGAAGGAAATGGCAACCCACTCCGGTATTCTTGCCTGGAAAATCCCGTGGACAGAGGAGCCTGGCGGGCTACAGTGCACGGGGTGCAAAGAGTCAGACACGACTAGTGACTGAGCATGTCACTGAGCATTGTCTTAGCCTGAGAAACAGGGAGGGTAGTGAAACCATTGCCTGAAGTTAAAAAGGTTTGGTGAAATGGGGAGTGGATTTAGGGAGGAGGAAAAATCAATCCTTTTTGATCCATCTCAAGTGTGAAATACCATCAAACTATCATGTAGAGGTTGTTGAGATGAGCTAGTCTGGAGCGCACAGGAGTCTCTGAGTTGAAGGTCTGACTTTAGAGTCACTGGTGTATAAATGGTACTTAAAGACATGGAACTGGGTAGAACCAACTTAGGAAGAGAATGGAGACCCAGAAGGTCCAAAAAGTTCTGGAAGTGCTCTAATGTTTTTAGATCTAACATAGAATGAGCTCCAGAAGTGGGGTTGTTGGTCAAAGGGCATATGCATTTGGTAATTTTTTTTTAGATATTGTCAGATTGATCTCCATTGAAAAGCGTTAAAGTGTTAGTTGTTCAGTCGTGTCTGATCTTTGCAACCCCATGGACTGTAGCCCACCAGGCTCTTCTGTCCCTGGAATTCTCCAGGCAAGAATACAGGAGTGTGTGGCCATTCCCTTCTCCAGGGTATCTTTCCAACCCAGGGATCGAACCCAGGTCTCCCGCATTGCAGGCAGATTCTTTACCATCTGAGCCACCAGGGAAGCCCCAACCTCCAATGAGGTAGTACCTATTTGCTCCCACTTTCCACAGTGTGAAAACACCCTTTCCCCCATACTCTTATTATTATGTTTTCAAATTTTTATATCTCTGCTAATATGGTAGGTTAAGAATGTCCTTTCAGTATAGTTTTAATTTACTTTACTCTTTGTGAGTGGGTGTGAGCATCTTTTCAAATATTTAACATGCTTGTGTGTGCCTATCTTTGAATTGCCTGTTCATAATCTTTGAAGAGGAAGTTTCTCAAGACAGGTGAAAACAAAGATACTGGTACAGCAATGGGAAGGACCCTGCAGCACAGGTACATGATGATGCCAGGGGACAAGGGCTTTACTGCAGGAGTCACATCCTCGAGAAGGCAGAGGGTTTAGGACCCAGGTAGGGGTTAGTGCTGGGAAGAGGCAGGTCCACTTTTCCCGTGGTGACAGGAGTTAAGGCAGAGGGTGTGGGTACAGGTGTCAGTAGGCTCAGGCACTGATGCTGAAAAGATGAGGGGGCTCTCTCCTGATCTATATTCTCACCGTGAGGTAAGAGTGGAGAAGAGGAGTTGAGCTGTGAGAAAAAAAGGTGAGAAACAGTGCCCTTGAGGAATGGGATTTACTAGAGGGGTGGCTATTCTCCATTCTCCTTTTGAGATTTGGGATCATCAATTTGAAGTGAACCTTGGCAATGTGTTTGTGTGATTTTGCCCACAGAGATGTAGGCACAACGTGAGAGAGATACAAAATAATAAAAAACTTGAAGAAGCATGACTACTGACTTGGGCCGTGGAACCTACACTGGATCTGGAGAGATGTGAGAATTCTAAGGTATAGCGGTGGTTGACAGTAAGAAGTGGAGAGGTGACTGGACTAAAGGACTCAGTAAAGTCGAGAGACTGCTTGAGCAGGAGTATGTGAACGAGGGGGAGTCCTAGGAAGTTGCATATCAGAGCATTCAAGAGGCTAGATGGCATCAGCCCTGACCTGAAAGGAGCTGGAGATTTCACACAAGGATGAAGGAGTCATGAGCCAAAAAGACAGTCTAAGATATGTAGGAAAGAGAAGGCTGCAGAAGCAGGATCCTCTTGAGACAGCCAAGATTTAGTTAAGCAAAATAGCTGAAAGGAATGTTCAGTGGAAAGGCTGAGAATGTTGGAAGCTTTTGCCCCCAAGGAAGAGAAATTCTAGACAGCATAGTGTAAAGTATGCCATGGAGGGAACAGAGGTAAACAGAGTTAGGGGAGAGAAAGGATCAAAGAACGAGTATGAGGACCCAGGAGAGGTTAGGTGAGTGGAGACACTTGAACAAAGAACCATCCAGAACCTGTACACTATATACAAGAAACAACAAAATCATAATACAGTATAAGATAAAAAGAAATGAGGATGTTTCCATAAATGTATACTACACAATGATCCATAGAATAGTAAATTCCTAGTAGATAATATTGCAACTAGTTCCCTTTGGACTTCAGATTTTAGAATCCCATTGTGCACTATGGAAAGAGGCTAGTTCAGCAGTTTACAACTGGGAATTACCGTGCTCAAATTAAAACTTGGAAGTTTTCTTTATGATGATAAGCCTCCTTATCTCTATAGGAGAAATTTTAAGTTCTAATTAAACTTCTAAATTAACCTAAATGGAAGCCCAACTCATTTAATAGAATCCTAGAATTTCAAATTACATGGAAACTTAAATGTCTAGTTCAACCAACCTATCCTAAAGTAAAAAAAACAACAACAAAAAACACTTTTATATGAACCCTCCCCTCCTCCAAACTCTCCAACTTCTTTAGCTTCCCCTCAGTGTAAATCCTTTAACTTTTGCCCTGACTAAAATCTGACAACCTCTGAGGTCTCTTGCCCTTGCAGTCCTGTCAAATAGAAACTCAGTGCCTAGAGGTCAGACAGGGGTGATCCTTCCCCACTGTTAACTCCAAACAGCTTCCTCCCTCCAACCTTCTTCAAAAGCCCCAATTGAGATGAGTTCTGTGTCCAGTAAGGTTCCCACTAGGAACTAGGCAATGTGGAAAGAAGTTTAGCAGTATCTGTTTTGAAGGCATCAAAGACTTACAAAAATATGGGATTGTAGGACAAAGAATCTGGAGAAGAAGGAAGCTCAGCGAAGAGAGCCTGGCATTTGGAGTTGCCTTTTCCTTTGTAACTGCTGATTCTGAAAGGTCAGGATCTACCAAGGGAGAGGGGCCCCGGTGAGCACATGAAGATTTTGAAAGAGATTTGGAAGGACTGCACTTCAAAAGTAAGGATATTGAAAACAGATCAGCCCTTATAGCAACTAAAACCCAGCTTTGAAACATCTCAATCCTTAGCAGGATCAATGCGAGCCTGAAACTGTTAGTGTCCTGCCTGAAGAAGAAATAAATCCTCTCTGGAGAAAAATAACATTTCACAGAGACTTAAATTACCCCTGTAAATTTTTTATATGCACAATGTCTGGCTCCTAATAAAAAGAAACTATTAAATACATAAATGAAAAGACTTGACAAAAACCCAAGGGAAAAAACAGACAATAGAAACAACCCACATGAACCAGGAATTAGCAGACATTGTCTTTAGACTTCTGTTAATGCATTTAAGACAAGCTTGAACATTTTGGTAGGGAACTGAGTTTTTTTAATGAATCAAATTAAAATGCTAGATCTGAAAATACTATAACTCAAATTAAGAATTCAATGAAAGGCTTTCAGAGCAGACTTACATAGATGAAACTGGAAGACAGGTCACAGGGAAAAAAATCCAGAAAGAAGCACAGAGAAACAAAGGTGGGGAGGGAAAGAGCCTACCAGATATGAGACATGATGAGGAAGTCTCAACACCTGTAATTGGGGTCACAAGATAATAGAGAACTTAGGGCAGAAGAGATGGCCAAGAAATTTCAAAGACCAATGAAAAACATCAAGCCACTGATTCAAAAGGAGCCATAAATTTCAAGGAAGATACACATAAACAGTATAACATATAGATACATAGTAGTTAAAAACCAAGAAGTTAATCCTGGAAAGATCCAGAATAAAAGAAAGATGACCTTCAATGAGCTGATGGTATCCTGTTATTAAAAAATCAAATCTATTATTAAAAAGTTTACCATGAAGAAAACTCCAGACCTAGATGGCTTTACTGATTAAGTCTCCCAAACATTTAAAGAAAAAAATAACACCAACATAATAAAAACTCCTCAAGAGAGCAGAAAGTAAGATCCCTTTCCAAAACATTTTATGAGGATAACATATGTTTGATATTTAAAACTGACAAGGATATTATAAGAAAGAAAAACTACATATCAATTTCTTTTATGAATATGGGTGAAAATGTTAGGACAAATATTAACAACAACAAAAAAAATCCAGCAACATATTAAAAGGACAGTGTATTAAAACCAAGTTGGATTCCGCCCCCCAGGGATGTAAGATTGATTTAACACTTGAAAATCAATCAATGTAATTTACATTGTGTGCTTAGTTGATCAGTCATGTCTGACTCTGTGACCCCATGGACTGTAGCCTGCCAGGCTCCTCTGTCCATGGGATTTTTCACGCAAGAATACGGGAGTGGGTTACCATATCCTACTCCAGGGGATCTACCCAACACAGGGATCGAACCTACCTCTCTTGCATTGCAGGCAGATTCTTTACCCACTGAGCCATCGAGGAAGCCCATAATTTATTATACTAAAGAGTAAAAGAGAAAAATCATTTGATCACCTCAAAAGATGCAGAAAAGAATTTGATTAAAAAAATCAACATTTCAAAAACACTGAAAAAACTAGAAATAGGAGAAAACTTCCTCAATCAGATAAAGAATATCTACAATAAAACCTAATGCAAACCTTGCATTTAAAATATTGAAAGTTTTTCCTCTGAAATTGGGAATGAGATACTTATATCACCACTTCTATTCAACAATGTACTAGGAGGCCTTAGACAAAGCAAGAAGCTAAGACAATTCAGCCAAAGCTATGCCAGATTGATAAATGGAATGCTATAAAATAATATTAAAGAAAAAATTTAAACTAATAATGGAGAGATAAACCATATTCATGAATAAGAAGAGTCAATATTATAAAATTTTCTGTTCTCTTCAAATTAATCTCTAGATCCAATTTAGTACCAGAATCCCAGAATGATTTTGTGGAACTTGACAAGCTGCTTATAAGTTTAAATGGAAATTAAATGAGTCAAGAGTAGTTAAGAAAAAGAATGAAATTAGACAACTTTCTCTACTGGATATCAATATTTAACATAAATCTACAGTAATGAAGTTAGTATGGTATTAGCACAAAGATAGACGAGTGAATGGAACAACAACAACAACAACAAATCCAGAAACAGACTATGCATATTCAGAAACTTAACAAGTAACCGAGATGACCCAGCAGTGCAGAAAGAATGATTTTTTGACAAATAGTGCAGTTCCATTTGGATATTCACACAGAAAAAATGAAATTTGACTCATACCTAATACCGTAAACAAAACCAAATTCCCAGTGGCTCACCAAAACAATCTGAAAATTAAAATAATAAAGCATCTAGATTAAAAAGATGCCCAATAGCCCAATTAACAATGCTAAAAAGCTATTTAAGTTTATCAAAGTCAAGTAAAATTTAAAATCTATTTCCTGAATCACACCAGTCACATTTCTAGGGCTCAGTAGAAACATGTGGCTACTGACTATTGCACTGGACAGTACAGAGGTAAACACTTACATCTCGTTTTGGCTTGTCTCAGGTCAGATCTGGAGAAGGAAATGGCAACCCACTCCAGTATTCTTGCCTGGAGAATCCCATGGGCAGAAGAACCTGGCAGGCCATGGTCCATAGGGTCACAGAGAGTTGTGGACACGACTGAAGCGACTAAGCACGCATGCAAAAAGTTACTGGACAGCACTAGACATAGACTATCATCATGACCTTGGGGTCGATAATTTTCTCAAACAGCATACAAAAAGTATAGAGGAAAAGATTCATAAATTAGATTACATTATAAAACTAAAAATGTCTGCTTATCAAAAGATACCAGTAAGGAAATCCAAAGTCAGGCTACTATGTATAAGAAGGTATTTGCTATACATATGTCCACCAAGGGAGTCATACCTCAAATATATTACAAACTCCTACAAATCAGTAAGAAAAAGACAGGCTGCTGCTGCTGCTGCTAAGTTGCTTCAGTTGTGTCCGATTCTGTGCGACCCCATAGACAGCAGCCCACTAGGCTCTGCCGTCCCTGGGATTCTCCAGGCAAGAACACTGGAGTGGGTTGCCATTTCCTTCTCCAATGCATGAAAGTGAAAAGTGAAAGTGAAGTCGCTCAGTCGTGTCCAACTCTTTGCGACCCCATGGACTGCAGCCTACCAGGCTCCTCCACCCATGGGATTTTCCAGGCAAGAGTACTGGAGTGGGGTGCCATTGCCTTCTCCGAAAAGACAGGCAACCCAATGGAAAAAGTGGCAATAGACCTAAATTGATACTTCATAAAAGAATGCTTTAAGCTCGTTAATCATCAGGAAAATCAAATTCAAACCACAGTGAAATACCAAAACACATCCACCAGAATGATTAAAATTTAAAAGACTGAGTTTCAAATAGCAGTCAGAATACAGAGGAATTGAGATCCCTATGCTGCTGATAGGAGTCTATGCTGATTCAATAGTTTTAGAAAACTGGTATAACCTACAAAAGTTGAACATATTCATACCTCATGATCCAGCAATTTTATCCTTGGTATACACCCAAGAGAAATGCATATGTATATGTATCAAAAGACATGATCATGAGGTGGGCACCCACATGCCCACCAACAGTACAAAGATAAATACTGTAAATTCTAATACAGTCATACAGTGAAATACTATACTATATAGCAATGCAAATTAATAAACCTCTGGTATATGCAACAACATCAGTGAATCTTAAAAACATATTTTGCTTAAGTAACCAGAATTAAAAGAATAAAATACATAGTATATGATTCTATGTATATAAAGTTCAAAAAACAGGCAAAACTAATGTAAACTTTGAGAACATAGACAACAGCTTCATTTATGGAGGAGGGAAAGACAGTGATTGCCGAGCAAGTATGAGGTGGGCGCTGCTGAGATTTTAGAACGTATTTCTCAGTTGAATGGTGGCTACACAGGCAGAATCAATATATTATTGTTAATGATCTGTATACATTTGATTTGTGTATGTTTGTGAATGTGTGTTATACTTCAATAAGAAAATATTTTTAGAAAATCAGCTCCTGTGATATACATGTCATTGGGTTCTAATACCTTCTACCTCTTCCCCATTGCTGTTATTATTTTTTTCCTTGTTCTTATATGTTTATTATCTGATATACATTTCATTAAGAAACATATACTGGGTCATTGAATGAAGGAAAAGCAAACCATTTAAATGTCCAAAGTACCAGAGTTATTCATATCAAAAGAACTTTTAAAAGTACAGAAAAAAATAGCAAGAAATGAGCCAGAAAAGGAAGTTTCAAGAGGATATAAATGAATTCTGTGAAATTTTGAAGTGTATAAACAAGGGGAATACCAATTTTACTAGCAAAATAAAGACTATAAAAATAAGGCACATTTCTTGTAATTTTAACTCTATAAACAATTTATATAGAATTATCTCTTGGAGTTTGTGCCTTTAAATACTATGAGGGTGATGGAAAGTGTTTGGGCTTGTTTGTTTTGTTTTAGGACGCTTTGGTCTTGTTTGTATATTCAATATTTTTATGGAGAAAAACTTTATGGAAAATTCTAACACACAAAGATGTAGAGAGCAGAGAGCATCATGAATGGAAACTTTGATAACCATTACCTAGATTCAACAGTTATAAACCCTGTACAATATTGATTCATCTATACCTCCACCTACTCAACACTCCCTGTCCCCTACACCAGGAATATTTTGAGGCTAATCTCAGACCCTCTTTCACGTCTTCCATAAATATTTCAGTTGTTGTTTAGTCGCTAAGTCATGTCCAACTCTTTTGTGATTCAGTGGATTGTAGCCCACCAGGCTCCTCTGTCCATGTGATTTCCCAGGCAAGAATCCTGGAGTGAGTTGCCCTTTCCTTCTCCAGGAGATCTTCCCAATCCAGGGATACAACCCACATCTCCTGCATTGGCAGGTAGATTCTTTACCACTGAGCCACTAGGGAAGCCCAAAATATTTCAGCATATATCTCTAAAAATTAATGATGACATTATGACATCTAAAGAAATTAACAGTGATTTCTATATATCATCAAATATCCACAAAAATTCAAAATTTCTCCACTGTCTCAATTTTTTTATCATCAGAATATTCTATCTGTTCCTAAATGTTTTTCCTATATTTGTTCCCCCTTCTCATTGCCATCATTTCTTGATGTAGCCTAAGTGTTTAGCATTTGATTCACAGTCTTTCCTTCTGCTTCAAGTCCTGCCATCATCCAAGGTGACTTTATATCCATGTGGACGATTCACGCAACACTCTGACTTCTCTTTCTTGTCTTCTACTTCAGCTAAACACTCCAGCAGCCACACTGAGGAATTTATCAACACCAAGAGTCATTCTTCCTCTAAAACAGTCTCAGACCAAAATATCCTATCTTTTCAGATCTCTTAGAAAATCCCAAAGATTTCAGTTTCTTTGATCTCATAGGAACCTCTGGTCCAC
Organism: Bos taurus; assembly: GCF_002263795.3. NCBI lineage: Eukaryota > Metazoa > Chordata > Mammalia > Artiodactyla > Bovidae > Bos > Bos taurus. Next base: position 82,153,121 of record NC_037334.1, on the reverse strand, counting down.
ATTTTCTATGAGCTCACCTCCTCTTTTCTTTATTAAACTTAGACTCTATTCTATGTCACTTCAATCACGTGCTTACCCAAATTCTCAACCTTATCTACTGCCTATTTTAACATCTGGCAAAATCCCAATTGTGGATGACGCTATTTTGCACTTTCATCCAAGTTGCCAAGCACAGTCTGGGAAGATTATATAACTTGGCATACCTCAAGTAGACCCCCCATGCCTCCTCTTTGTCCTATTTCTCTAGTCTACTTTTCCATCCACAATGGAAGGAAGTCAAATCTCCCTTCTTTCTAAAGCTCTGAAATCAGCAGATGAATGTGTTTCCAACGTTATAGAAAATGTAAAAACCATAAAATATCCTTTTCTTGCCAAACTAAAAATACATCTGAATCCATAACCATATCTTGTTCTCTTCTTTTGTTAAAAGGAAGAACCATCTCTTGTCCCTCCATCGTCCCCACGTTTTCTGGAACTTTGCTCTCTAAATTCTCTCTCTTCTATATTCTGTCTCTCTGGTGGCTGTTTCCTATGGGTTTTTAAAACACTCAAGTCCTTTCCATCTTAAAAACAAATAAATCAACTACAATGAAAAATAAATCCCTCTTTCCCTTTCATTTTCCTTTCCAATAATCATCCTATCTTTCTCTCCCAATTAATGAAAGAATTATTAACTCTGTCTACTTCCCCACCTCCCCACTCAGGTATCAACTCATAATAATCTTTTTACTCATCACAAGTACAAATGACCATGTTGCTGAACCCAATGGGCGCATTTCAATCTCTTCTCACCTGGTTTCTCTGAACATGACTAGCTCACAAAGCTGAAAGCCATTCCCCTCTAGGCTCTAGGGCCTCAGAATTTCCTGAGTTTCTTCCTACACTTCTGGCCACCCTTTCTCATTGCCTTACATAGGTGTCTTCTACTGTTCTCTTAAATGATGGTATACGCAGAATTCTCTCTTAGGCCATTTTTGGGTTTTGATTTTTATATTAGGCTATGTGACCTCATCTATTCCCATGGCTTCAATTACTATTTATTGCTGACGACTTCCAAATCCACATTTATATTCCTGATGTGGTCTCATGAGATTCAGAGACATGTCACTTGGATATACTGCATGATCTTTAAATTTTTAGGATCTTGAAAACTGAATTCACCCCATCCCTCCTCTATGACTGGCATCATCCATACCCAATTTCCCCAACACTGTCAATTCCACTTCCTAAAATAAAACTTCCTTTTTATCTCTAGAATCATTTTTTATCTCCACACACCCCACCCCCATCCAGGCCACCCTCATGTGTTCTCTTCCTAACTGGTCTCCTGCCTTCAGTCTTGCTCCATTCCAGTCTTTTCCACACTATAGCCAGAGTAAGCTGCAACTCTTTGTTTAAAGATTTGTCTTCCCGTTAAATACTGTAAGATTCATGAGAATAGGGACCATGCCTATCTTGCTAAACTATCAGTTACTAAAGCATCCTGTTATATAGCATAATTCAAGAAATATTATGAAAGATAAAGACATTTGCATCATTGACTTCACCTAATATGAAAATAATGTAGAAAAAGCCCTGAAGACTTCACAGGGATGCCAGGTCTAGTTTTGCTCTTCATTGTACCCCAGAGTTTAGCACAAATCAGGCCTACATTTGTTTAATCTATGAATGAGAATAAAAACAAAATAGAGATATTAACTTGCCCTGCAAAATGACATACAAAATGCTGTGTAGATGAAATGTGCAAAGAACAAAGCAGTACTATTTCTTATACTGAAGGGAATGAAATTGCCAGTTCCTAGCTGCCAACTCTACCCCGACATGTTCGCCCTAACCCCTTCCCTGCTTTATTTTTTTCCACAGCAATTTCATTTTCTATCAGACTATGTAGTTTACTATTTATTTTGTTTTTTGGTGTCTCCCCTACTAGATGTAAGCTCATAAGAGCAGGATTTTTTTTTTTTAAGCTTTAATTTTGTATTGGGGAATAGCCAATTAACAATGTTGTGACAGTTTCAGGTAAACAGAGAAGGGATACATATACATACACATATATATGTATGCATTCTCCCCTAAGTCCCCTCTCAGCCAGGCTGCCACATAACACTGAGTAGAGTTCCATGGAGAGCAGTAATTTATATTTGCTCTGTTACTGAACACATAACAGGTTAATATTATTAAATTATGTTTACTGTACTTGGGCCTGTGTTAGATATGTTAAATATTTTATCTTATTAATCTCTAACACTCTAGTTAGAGCCCTTTATCTCCATTTTAGAGTTTAAAATTAGGAATCTTCTAAAAGTTACATTACTCTTTAAAATGAGAAGGATACTATAGGAGGAAAACAAAAAGAAAGACAAACAGAAGCACAAATAAGCTGTAGGAAAAAAATGAACCATATCAGTCATCACAATAAAAGTAAACAGATTAAACTTGCTGGTTTAAAGACAAAAATTATAGACTGGATTTTTAAAGTACAGCAGTATGAGAAAAATATAAAAATAGCACTTAAACATAAGGACTCTATACTTCTGGTGCCAGCCAAGATGGAGTAAGCCCACTACAGCCAATCTCTCCATTTGACTAAAGCCAAAAAAACAAAATTTTTAAAAGCAACTACTCTACGACTCTGAAAAGTTAACAGTAGTAGCAGGTTGGAGACAGAAGCCAAAACTTGAAGAAGAACTTCTAGGGGAGTAAGCTCCCTGGCTTTTCCTCTCATATCTCCTGGCTTTGGCCCAGTGTGGTGTTGTGCAAAGACTGCAGGCCACAAAAACACTAGCCAGACAGCTAAGAAAAGGGGTCCCTGTGAGTTGAAGAGGGCGGGGAAGATCTATGTGACTTTTTTTCTTACCCTCTTTCTTCTCTCACAGTCCTGCCCCAAGGATGGATGGCCCCAGTCACGGACCTGCAGTGTCCACAGTCATGGACAGCCTAAAACTTTGAAACAAACAAACAACAACAACAACAACAACAACAAAAAAAACACCCATGTTTCTGGCCAGAGGAACTGGGAAAAAGAGACACTGTGGTCTGAAGATATGGGGGACTATCTGGATTATTTTTTCCCCCTTCTTCTCTCTTTTCTTCTGCTGTTTTGTCCGAAAGGTAGTCCTAGTAATACGAAACTACATGCAGAGCAAGAAGTTAAAATTCCAAGAGAAACCCTCTCTTTCTAGCCAGAAGACCAGGAAAAGAAGTCTTTGAGGTCCAGAGCATGTGGGAGAAACTGTAGAGAGCTGGAGAAATGGGGCCCCTCATTCTGTACACAAATAGAAACCCCAGGCTCATTGGGTGCACGTCCAGGACAGATCTAAACCGGCCTAGGAAAGACTGTGAGGCAGAGGAATAGCTGACACAATTTTGTCCAAAAACAGCAAGGCTGAGAGACTTTGACTTAATATAAAGCTTCAAGACTTAATATAAAGCTATAATAAGCACAACAGTGTGGTATTAGTGAAAGAAGAGAAAATAGATATATGTAACAAAAAAGAGAGTCTAAAAATAGATCCACTCATATATGGTCAATTTAACTTTTGAAAAAAGGTATGAGGCAACTCCATCAAGAAAGATTAGTCTTTTCAACCAACTATGCTGGACCAAATGGACATCCACATGTAAAATATAAAATCAACCTGAACTCATACCTCACACCTTACACCTTACATAAAAATTAACTCAAAATGGATCACAGGCATAAGTATAAAATGTCTATAAAAAGTCTTTGTGACCTTGGCTTTGGCAGAGTTATTTGATAATACTAAAAGTATAGTATATTAAAAATGTTTTTCGATAAATTGGATTTCGTATAATTTTAAAACTTTTGCTCTGTGAAAAACACTGTTAAAAGAATAAAAAGAGAAGTTATACACTGGGAGCATATATTGTATATCACATACTCAGTAAAGGATTTGTATCTAGAATATATAAAGAACCCTTAAAAACCCAACAAAAAGAATATAAAGCATCCAACCAAAAAAAAAGGGGGGGGGGGACAAAAGATTTGAAAAGACATCTAACTAAAGAAAATATTGTAAGTCCAAAGAAGCACATTAAAAGATATGAACATAGTTGGTAATTAAGTAAATGCAAAATAAAACCACACTGGGACACAACGATACACTAATATGTATGATGAAATAAATTTACAAACTGACAGTGCAAGTGCTTGTGAGGATGCGGAACAACTGGAACTCTCAGAAACTGCTGAAACGCAAAGCGGCTCAAACATTTTTGGAAAACAGTCTGGTGTTTTTCTAAGTATTTACCCAAGAGAAATAAAACTTATATCAACCCAAAAAACATGTCAATGAATTTTATACTATCTCCATGCTAAATAATTTTGTAACAGGGTATTATTTCTAATCAATAAAAAGTGGAAACAATTCAAAGATCCTTCAAGTGGAAAAGAAATAAAGAAAATGTTGTGCATTTAAACAATGGAATGGTACTCAGCAATAAAAAGTAAACTATAGATATATAGCAACATGGATGAATTCAAATGCATTGTGGTAAGTGAAGGAAGCCAGACTTCACACTCCAAATACTGTATATAGTAAAATCCATGTACAATATCTAGAAGAGGAAAACACAGGCACCAAAAACAAGGGCTGGGGCAGGAGAAAGGATTGAGTACAAGTGGCTGCACCGGGGAATCTGGGGCAGTGGTAAAAGAGCTGCTCTGCATCTTGATTGTAGTGAGTTAAACATCTCCATACATTTCTCAAGTTCCACAGAACTGTACAGCAAAAAAAAAGTGAATTTTACTGTACATAATTTTTGAAATGTTGAATTCAGTTTAGCCGCTCAGTTGTGTCCAACTTTGCGACCCCATAGACTGCAGCACTCCAGGCTTTCCTGTCCATAGCCAACTCCCGGAGCTTGCTCAAACTCATGTCTATTGTGTTGGTGAGGCCATCCAACCATCTCATCCCCTATCTTCCTATTCTCCTCCTGCCTTCAATCTTTCCCAGAATCAGGGTCTTTTCAAATGAGTCAGCTCTTCGCATCAGGTGGCCAAAGTACTGGAGTTTCAGCTTCAACATCAGTCCTTCCAATGAATATTCAAGACTGATTTCCTTAAAGACAGGTTGGTTTGATCTCCTTGAAGTCCAAGAGACTCTCAAGAGCCTTCTCCAACACCACAGTTCAAAAGCATCAATTCTTCAGTGCTCAGCTTTCTATATAGTTCAACTCTCACATTCATACATAATTACTGGAAAAACCATAGCTTTGACTAGATGGACCTTACTTGGCAAAGTAATGTCTCTGCTTTTTAATATGCTGTCTAGGTTTATCATAGGTTTCCTTCCAAGGAGCAAGATTCTTTTAATTTCATGGCTGCAGTCACCATCTGCAGTGATTTTGGAAACCAAAAAAATAAAGTCTGTCACTGTTTCCATTGTTTCCCCAACTATTTGCCATCACATGATGGGACCAGATGCCATGATCTTAGTTTTCTGAATGTTGAGTTTTAAGCCTCTGCTTTCACTCTCCTCTTTCACTTTCATCAAGAGGCTCTTTAGTTCCTCTTCACTTTCTGCCATAAGGGTGGTGTCAGCTGCATATCTGAGGTTATTGATATTTCTCTCGGTAATCTTGATTCCAGCTTGTGATTCATCCAGCCTGGCATTTCACATGATGCAGTTTGCATAGAAGTTAAATAAGCAAGGTAACAATATACAGCCTTGACGTACTCCTTTCCCAATCTGGAACCAGTCTGCTGTTCCATGTCCAGTTCTAACTGTTGCTTCCTGACCTGCATACAGATTTCTCAAGAGGCAGGTTAGGTGGTCTGGTATTCCCATGTCTTTCAGAATTTTCCACAGTTTGTTGTGATCCACACAGTCAAAGGCTTTGGCATAGTCAATAAAGCAAAAGTAGTCATTTTTCTGGAACTCTCTTGCTTTTTTGATGATCCAGCGGATGTTGGCAATTTGATCTCTGGTTCCTCTGCCTTTTCTAAATCCAGCTTGAACATCTGGAAATTCACGGTTCACATACTGTTGAAGCCTGGCTTGGAGAATTTTGAGCATTACTTTGTTAGCGTGTGAGATGAGTGCAATTGTGTGGTAGTTTGAGCATTCTTTGGCATTGCCTTTCTTTGGGATTGGAATGAAAACTGACCTTTTCCAGTCCTGTGGCTGCTGCTGAGTTTTCCAAATTTGCTGGCATTTTGAGTGCAGCACTTTCATTCACAGCATCACCTTTCAGGATTTGAAATAGCTCAACTGGAATTCCATCACCTCCACTAGCTTTGTTTATAGTAATGCTTCCTAAGGCCCACTTGACTTCACATTCCAGGATGTTGGCTTTAGATGAGTGATCACACCATCGTGGTTATCTGAATCATGAAGATCTTTTTTGTACAGTTATTCTGTGTATTCTTGCGACCTCTTCTTAATATCTTCTGCTTCTGTTAGAAGATATTTCTGTCCTTTATTGTGCCCATCTTTGCATGAAATGTTTCCTTGGTATCTCTAATTTTCTTGAAGAGATCTCTAGTCTTTCCCATTCCATTGTTTTCCTCTATTTCTTTGCATTGATCACTGAGGAAGGCTTTCTTATCTCTCCTTGCTATTCTTTGGAACTCTGCATTCAAATTGGTATATTGTTCCTTTTCTCCTTCACCTTTACCTTCTCTTCTTTTCTCAGCTATTTGTAAGGACTCATCAGGCAACCATTTTGCCTTTTTACATTTCCTTTTCTTGGGGATGGTCTTGATCCCTGCCTCCTGTACAATGTCACAAACCTCTGTCCATAGTTCTTCAGGCACTCTGTCTATCAGATCTAATCCTTTGTATCTATTTGTCACTTCCACTGTATAATCTAAGGGATTTGATTTAGGTCATACCTGAATGGTCTCGTCATTTTCCCTACTTTCTTCAATTTAAGTCTGAATTTGGCAATAAGGAGTTCATGATCTGAGCCGCAGTCAGCTCCCAGTCTTATTTTTGCTGACTGTATAGAGCTTCAATCTTTGGCTGCAAAGAATATAATCAATCTGATTTTGGTATTGACCATCTGGTGATGTCCAGGTGTAGAGTCTTCTCTTGTGTTGTTGGAAGAGGGTGTTTGCTATGACCGGTGCATTCTCTTGGCAAAACTCTGTTGGCCTTTGACCTGTTTTGTTTCGTACTCCAAGGCCAAATTTGCCTGTAACTCCAGGTATCTCTGACTTCCTACTTTTGCATTCCAGTCCCATATAATGAAAAGGACACCTTTTTTGGGTGTTTGTTCTAGAAGGTCTTGTAGGTCTTCATAGAAGTGTTCAACTTCAGCTTCTTCAGCATTACTGGTCGGGGCATAGACTTGCATTACTGTGATATTGAGTGATTTGGCTTGGAAACAGAGATCATTCTGTCATTTTTCAGATTGCATTCAAGTACTGCATTTCAGACTCTTTTGTTGACTATGATGGCTACTCCATTTCTTCTAAGGATTTCTTCTAAGGATTCTTGTCCACACAGGTAGATATAATGGTCATCTGAGTTAAATTCACCCATTCCAGTCCATTTTAGTTTACTGATTCAAATAATGTCTACATTCACTCTTGCCATCTCCTGTTTGACCACTTCCAATTTGCCTTGATTCATGGACCTAACATTCCAGGTTTATATGCAATATTGCTCTTTACAGCATCGGACTTTACTTCCATCACCAGTCCACAACTGGGTGTTGGTTTTGCTTTGGCTCCATCTCTTCATTCTTTCTGGAGTTATTTCTCCACTGATCTCCAGTAGTATATTGGGCACCTACCGACCTGGGGAATTCATCTTTCAGTGAGCTCCTTACATCATACAGCAAGTTTCCATATGTATATAAAATTTTAGATGTTCTATATGTCAAGAACAACAGAGAAAGATGAATGAAGGACCGAGAAAAGTTTATCAGATAAACACTACCCAAAAGAAAGTTGGTGTTGCTATATTACACTAGGCAAAGTGATTTTTTTGTAACTTGACTCAAGGCATATAACTTGTAAGGGGCAGATTCAACCTTTAAGTTGTTTCTTTCTTGATATGCATTCTATGCTATTTTCAATGTAACTTAATAACTTACATTCTACTTATCAAGAGGTAGGAAATTTATTAATTAAAACAGAAAAGTCTGAGACATTCTTGCACAAATTCTCCCATGCAGTTTTCATTGTTTGAGAAAAGGCAGTAAATATTCAGGGAAAAAATGTTTATTTAATATCAGAGAAACTGTTTTTGTTTCACTTGGAGATTTCTTACTTTGTTTTCTTTCATAATAATAGAAGTCATCTATTAATTCCACCTAAAACTTGAAAATTTCTATCAGACTTCTCTATAAGAAGAAATAAATACTAACATTTAGAATTGAAGAATCTCTGCAGCTAAGATGAATGATCAGAGGAACCTGCCTACTTTGAACTGAAACATGTGCAGGAAAAACTAGGGGAAAACTAATTACATAACATAGTGTGAGCAGAATGTGCCCATGTACCTGAAAACATTTAGGGTATATCATATTCCTTACAGGATGTTAAAAATCAGTGATCATATGAACCATTAAGTAATACTTCCACTGATGGAATTACGGTGTTTGGTCTTCAGAAAAGTCAATGTGAAAAGTCAAACAAAACAGCAATTAAAGTTTCAAGCAGGTCCCCAAATCCCAAGAAACTATTCTAGTACTGTTTCCCTCTGAGAATTTTTTTCAATTAAAATACAATAGCTACCTGTCCTTAGAATGTTGAAAACTGAGAGAGGAATAACCTCTTAGACCAGGAATTCAGCTTGTGAAATCTTTGCTCTTGGGAGTGACTTCAAAGTTGATGTCAAAACTACAGAAAACATGTAGAAAAAAATGCGTCTTTATCCTAGCTTCTATATTGGTTATTAAATGCAAATCTGGTTTCTTTTTGCTCAGTTCTATTGATCTGCTATTACTTAGAGTGTCTACAAATTGCAGCTAGAATTGGGCAGGTGAATTAAATGAAAATCCCAAGGGAAATACACTTCATTTCCAGCTGAATCCCCTTAATCAACCTTCCTCAGGCCCAGGCTCTCCCTGTCTCCCAATTTTCCTCATATTTTCACTCCAAAATATGTAAGGGTTTCTCCTTCTCATTGACAAGGCATGTAATACTGTGCAGTAACCAGGACCTAGAGAGAACATTCATTCAATAGGAAATGAATTTTACTTCCTGCCCTTGGCAAGAGTGCTCGGGGCACTTGATTTAGCTGAGGTCGGTCCCCTGAACCCCTAAATGTGAATCTGGTGTGTGTGCATGTGCTCAACTGCTCAGTGATGTCTGCCTCTTTGCAACTCCATGGACGATAGCCTGCCAGGCTCCTCTGTCCATGGGATTTTCCAGGCAGGAATACTGGGGCGGGTTGCCATTTCCTTCTCCAGGGGATCTTCCTGACTTAGGGATCAAACCCGTGTCTCTTGTGTCTCCTGCGCTGGCAGGTGGATTCTTTACTACTAAACCACCTGGGAAGCCCCAAGAACTTAGTATGGGCACACAAATCACACAAAGTGTTCTCACTAGATATAGATGGATAAACATGAAATAAGGGCACCCAAGATCTCCAAACCCTCACCTGCAAAGTCATTGCTGTCCTTAGACTGGTTTGGAAAACCTCTGATTCTGGCTGAAGAGTTTGGCCAGGCATGAATGAGAGAAGGGAAAAAGCAGACTGCATGCAAGCAAGGGAGAAGCGGTGTCCCGGATGTTTGCCCTGAACCATTTTGGTGTGTATACAGGTTGAGTTAGCCGGGGAGACACTATTGGCAGCTATAGAAACTTAAGATCCTTAGTTTCCAAAGTTAACTGGCTACATTTTCTGATTATAAAGGATCTCCATAAAATACCCAGAGGGCCAAAAGTCTGTCTCCTAGGAAGTGCCAAGATGGAGAGCTCAATTCAAATATCCTGATCACCTTCCTTCTGGACCATATGGTGAGTTGTTAGAAGTTGCCTCAGTTTGACAGGATGAACTGTCATATCCAAGGCTGTGGGCTCTAAGAACTATTTTTATTCAGCTGCTTCACAAAATAACTTTAGCAGATGCAAAGGTAAGCCTGGCCACACTGATCTCAGTTAAGACCAAAAGGATCTTTTTCTGAGCAACCTGCTGGAAACAATATGGACTTATATATTCCTGATTCAACTCTCTCAAAAGATAGACCTGACATGTCTAAAATTCCCCTTGTCAGGGAACAAAGCACTGTTAGTTATATAGCTTTAACTTGACAGTCTTTTGAATTATATCTTGGAAATATGTCCTCTAGCTCAGACGTTTTCAAACATTTTAAAGCAGCAGAACACTTTTTGCAAATAAAACCTTACAAGAAATCGAAAAAAAAAAAAAAAACAGAAGCAAGTGGAGGTGCTTTGACTGAAGTAACGTGCAGAGCTCCAAAGACCTATTCACCTTATTTGGATTCTCCCAAATACCCCCTCATCCCCCTCACACCCTCATATACATCCTAACACACACAGAATAGCCTCAAGATACCCCAATGCACACGTGGGGCTTCCTGAACACTGTGAAAACCCAAATTAGCTGACACCATACTTTTAGGAGATTAGACTATACAAAATGATAATGATTTGATTAAAGCTTCATCAGTAGAAGAAAGACCTGTTTTGAGAAGACTGTCTCCATGTGGTCCACACCTCCAGGGGTGGCCATTTTGATCAATGGGGAAAACAACAGCCAAACTTGTGTCACAGTAATAACTTAAATTTCCTAAATCAAAGTCCAAGGGGAAACATCATTCACATATTCAAGAGACCAACACTATTGATCACTTAGCCTTTTCTGGTGGTGACATTGATGTCAAACATACCTGAGAAGAAATTCAAATAAAATATGGAAAATAATTGCAATTTGCTGATTATTTCTACGTAGGAGATGGATTTTACAGGACTCTTACACATATGTTCTCCTTTAACAGCTGTTTGCAATGACCGCCTTCAAGTCACGGTGGAAGGGGAAGGCTTTAGAAACCTTTAAACAGGTTATATAAGCAACCCTCTGAGGTCTAAAACATTGATTGTCTGGCTGTCCTTATGTGGAGTTCCCCACTGGCTGTATATTAACAAGTCTAAGTTTGAAAAACTTGCCTGTATTGCCATGTGAGTGTATAAGGGACAGGCCACTGCATTCTTGGCTGTTAAAGTCTATTTGAATAAGGTTAGAGGGGTGGAGTGGGGGTGGGATGGGGCAAAAGTCTGGCAGAAAGGAGCTTATTGATTAGAGGAAGCTACTTAGACATGTATTCAGTTTAACCTCTTTAACCAGCAAGTGGTTTACCTCACAGCATCCATGTATATTACCATTTTTTCTTCAGTATATAATACAAGCTTTTCTAGTCAAGTACAATACCCTGTACTACCTCTGGCTCTATCACAATTACCGGTACAATGCTGGGGATATTGTAGCGATTTAATGAACCAGACTTTACTGCACAAACAGTGCTAAATTTCTGGAGATATTTTGCCCATAAACTGAAGAACATTTCTTTTATTTTTAAAATTTAGTTAGCCTTGTTGGCTATTCACTATAATTGAACAAATCATACCTGAATTGTGTTTCCTTACCCTTTAATGCTACTAGAAAAGAAGCCTTAATATCCACTTCACTTTCTTATATGTAACAAATTTTAAAAACATTTATTCCCAGCATTACTTTAAAAAAGTCTTTAAAAACTCAACTCTAGATGTATTGTAAGACATGCTAAGACATTTCTGTATCTCAGTGGGAAGCTGTAGGTTTAGCCACAAGCGCAATAACAACTACAGATTGTACCGTGCAATGCTCGTGGCATGGCTTCGGGAGATGCTCATGGCATGGCTTGGGAGAAGCACTGCAGATGGATTCTCACAGGCCCAGATGGGCTACTTCTGCTCTTTATAGCCTTGGGACATCCCTCCTGTGCTCTGCCAACCCCATCATGTAAAAAAACAGCATGTTGAAATAGCCATCTAAAGCTGAAGGTCTCTCCTGAGGAAGGCAATTCACTACCAGGATTTTTGAATGCTATTTGAATGACAACTACAAAACTAGTTAACTAAGCGAATATGACCCCTAAGTACTCTATACCAGCTTCTTCTTCAATAAACAGTCAGTTTGAGCCTGTGGCAGGAAACTTGAAGCTCAACAATCATTCTATTGCCACTGCAGTGCTGTATTTTATCCAAAACACAAATTATGCCCACTGCTTTTCCTTTTCACAGTATTTATGGATTAATAAGAGTGCATATTCTTAGCACCAACTATGTGTCAAACATCATGCTAGGCACATCACAGGCATTAACCCACATAATTCTCATAACAACCCAATGGGGTCCTCCTTATAGTAGTCCCCATATAGAAATAATTTCCCATTTTGTGAAAGAGAAAGGTGAAACATCAAATAATTTACCTCTGGTCATATAAGTAGAACTTGAGTAAGAACCCAAATGATTCTGTCTTCAGAACTAAACTCCCACCCTGTTGAAAAAGCTATTTTTAGGTCCAGCTATAAATTATTGTATCCATCAAGATTAGTTGCAAAAAACAGGGCCTCCTTTGTCAGACTGAAGCCCTCATTAGGAGAGATCAATCAACAAATTCTAGATGACTTTCTAGAAACAATTCCCAAAGCCATCCTGGAGAACTAGAGACCAAATGATATAATGCCTCTTTTCAGATTAGGAATCTGCCATTTTAGAATCATACCTCCAACTCCCATGATTAGAACTTGCTTCTATGCCAGCTCCTCCATGGTAATGCCACACCAGCTACAATTCACAGCAGCAAAACAGCTGCCACATCCACTGCCTCTTGACACATTCAAAGCTAGTGATTGGACACTACAGTCACACAGACAACCCTCAAGACCCACCGTGCTTCCAACACAGTACAGCCTCCAACACTTCTACCTCCCAAATCCCTGTACAAATGCAACCAATATGATGAACCTAATCAAATTCAGACCTCTCTCCAAGAGGGAGATGGAGAATTATGTTTTAATTCTCCAATGTCTGCAGTACATGAAGGGAACAAGAGAAGGAGGGTGGAATGGATGTTGAGTTATAATCCTACAAACTCAACATTCAGAAAACTAAGATCATGGGATCCAGTCCCATCAATTCATGGCAAATAGATGGGGAAACAATGGAAACAGTGACAGACTTTATTTTTGGGGGCTCCAAAATCACTGCAGATAGTGACTGCAGCCATGATATTAAAAGGCAATTTTCCTTGGAAGAAAAGTTATGACCAACCTAGACAGCATATTAAAAAGCAGAGACATTACTTTGCCAACAAAGGTCCATCTGGTCAAAGCTATAGTTTTTCCAGTAGTCATGTCTGGATGTGAGAGTTGGATTTATAAAGAAAACTGAGCACTGAAGAATTGATGCTTTTGAACTGTTGGTGTTGGAGAAGACTATTGAGAGTCCCGTGGACTGCAAGGAGATCAAACCAGTCCATCCTAAAGGAAATCAGTCCTGAATATTCATTGGAAGGACTGATGCTGAAGCTGAAACTCCAATACTTTGGCCACCTGATGCAAAGAACTGACTCATTGGAAAAGACCCTGATTCTGGGAAAGACTGAAGGCAGGAGGAGAAGGGGATGAAAGAGGATGAGATGGTTGGATGGTACCACTGACTTGATGGATTTGAGTTTGAGCAAGCTCTAGGAATGGGTGTGGATAGGGAAGCCTGATATACTGCAGTCCATGGACTTGCAAAAAGTCAGACATGACTGAGCTACTGAACTAAACAGTCACTACAAATTCTAAAGATTGTTCTTTAACATGGTTGCAAAATTTTGTGTGTCTAGGGAAAGGTCCCAGATTTTTCAACAGATTCTCAAAGAGGTCCACAATGCAAAAATGGATTAAATATATATGACAACATCTTGAGACTAAGATAAACTTTACAGGAGGGCTAAAGCATAGTGGCTAATGATAGAGCTCTCAAAGTCATAAGTTCATGAAAGTGAGTTCAATTTCTGGTCCTGTCACTTAACAGATGTTTAACCTTTAGCATCTTATCTGATGTCCTTGTCCCTTGATTTCCCCTTCTGTAAAATGTATAAAATAAAATCAACCTAATATGGGTGTTCAGAAGATTAAGTGAAATAATAAATGTATTTAGAAGAGTACCTGGCACTTGGGAAATGTTCCCTAAGTGTTACCTATTGTACTGAAAAATATGTAGACAAGGTAAGTTCTCAGCTTAAAAGATTATATAGTAGAGTTGCAATCATGCCCCCACACTTTTAAATTCATGTTCAATTTCATAGAGCTTTTAGAAGTGAGTACTTGATTTCCTGTGACAGCAAACAGAAAGACAAGCACCCATTTATATGGTGATGACCTGGTTCTACTTAAAGAATACATTGATCTCACAGCCAATTACTGCCAGAAGGAACAGCTCAAGCACGACTGTGCCAAAACCAAATGTGTCAGTTTTAGGAGATGTTCTTCAGGACTCAAATGGATAGTATTTTGAAAGCATTCAAAATGCTAACCCTTTTATTGTTTATTGTCTGGAGGGAGGTGTATTAATAGTTACTTCATCCTGGCAGGCCTGCTCCGATACCATTTTGTTCAATCAAATATTCCACTTGTGTCTTGTTATTTGATAATTCCAGCTCACAAAAATCTTGCCATCCAAGAGCCTATCTTCCAGGCTTAAAGGAGCAGGACTTAGTGCTCCCATGGATTCTCTCCATCATTGGTGCAAATGCTTTACAAAGCAAAGCCTGAGCCCTGCTGGCAGGTACTCCTCCAGGCACCTCTGCACAGCAGAAACATGGCTCGGGCTTGGAAAGGATGCAAAGCAGACCCTGTAATCCTGACTTTGCTTCCTCAATGTCTAAAATGTATGTGCCCCATCAACTGCAAGAAAAACCTACATTTCATTCATCTGTAACCTTGGTATTGATTGACAGATACATGGCTCCAATATGTAGCCTGATGGATATCAGATTGTAAAACATTAAAAAGAACAATTATGTCCAATGTCAGCCAGCACTCAGGGAAAGGGTTCTCTAATATCCTGCTGGTAAGAGGAGTTAGTACACTTCTTATGAGACTGACTTGGGAATTATCTAACAAAATCTTTAAAAGTGAATGCTTATTGACTCACCAATTCCACTTCTAAGAATTTATTCCAAGGAAATGATCTTACAACTGCATAATTGTATGTTCATTTAGAATCTGTTTATAATACAAACAATTGTAAAAAGAACTCAGTGTTGACAACATTAAAACAATTATGGTATAGCCTTATAATGAAATTCTATGCAGTTATTAGGAGGAAAATTTAGATGTATTTAAATATTGGTATGAAAAGATATCTGTGACATAAATTTAAAAAACCAGGTGTGATCTCATGTGTGAATATACATTATATATAATTATATGAAAAAATAAACAATATTTCTAGAAAGCTATACACTGGAAGGTTAACAGTGGTAACTTATAATGTTTGAGATTGAGCAATTTTAATTTTTTTCTTATGCTATTCCATATTTTATTTAAAATGGTCAGCATATAAAACTTTCTTACACAGAAAAAATAAATTATTAAAAAATCTTACACTCATATAATAGCACTTTTACTTGAAGATAGTCCAAGATATGTATTGAGATTCATACATACAGAATCTCTAAACTCTTTCTTTGTATCTTGTACCAATATTGGAACAAGCAAACCTAAATGCCTTTAGAAGACAGGTGGGCAAAGTAAGTGAAACAGGATATCAGGCAAAGGGAAAAGAAAGTGATCATGTTTAACTATAGAGCATATACCTAGTCCAAAGGCTTTCAAATTCAAAAAGCTTTCCAAGCACTCAAAATACATCTACAGGTTGAATCTGAACAGCAAGCCGCTAATAAGGACCTTTTTCAGTATGAATCTCTACACATGCAGAACATTACTGTAACTCTCCCACACAAATCAACAGTACTCCCTCCCCACCTCTTGAAGGTGGCTTAAGTAGTATCTATAAAGGAGACAATTTTTTTCATATTTGTAAGATTATCTTCCTAAAATTTAATATAAGAAAAAAGCTTCTCTTGGTAAATGTTCATTTCATAACAGAATGAAAGCAACATATTTAATTGGTGTTCTCTATTTTTGTTATTTGTTGTTCTAGAAAGTTCCCATATGTCCCTTAGCCTAGGTTTTCTGTAAAACTGTCTTTCCCTCTCTACCACTTAGTTCTTGTTCACTTTCTTTAATCTTTACAGTACATGTATTAATCTTACATTTGAGTATATGTATATACATGACTTTAAATATTTTTGAAATTCAGACTGGACAAAGGGAAGTAGCAATGATATACTGAAAAAATAACATCAGCATGCAATAAAATAATTGTAATGACTTGCAAACATGCTTTATATATTTTGTATTATATACAAAGGATGCAAAGCAGACCCTTTAATCCTGACTATACTTCCTCAATGTCTAAAATGTATGTGCCCAATCAACCGCAAGAAAAACCTACATTTCATTCATCTGTAACCTTGGTATTGATTGACAGATACATGGCTCCAATATGTAGCCTGATGGACATCAGATTGTAACATGTTAAAAAGAACAATTTTTCAAATTCAAAAAGTTTTCCAAGCACTCAAAATACATCTACAGGTTGAATCTGAACAGCAAGCCGAACTACAAAGTATAGACTGCAAATGTAATATGGGAAATTTAACAGCTAATATGGAAAAGAACCAGGAACACAACAGGTGAAAAGAAAAGGCTAAGGGGGTGGGAAATAGAAGTTTTTAAAAGGTGGAATAATTGCATTATAGAGTATGAGTGTGCAGTGACCATTGTGCCAAAAATAACAGAAAACAAACAGCATCTTTTTTGTGCTTGTGCTCAGTCACTTCAGTCATGTCCATCTCTTTGGGACCCCATGGACTATAGCCCACCAGGTTTCTCTATCCATGGGGATCCTCCAGGCAAGAATACTGGAATGGATTGCCATTTCCTTCTCCAGGGGATCTTTCCAACCCAGGGATCGAACCTGTGCCTCTCCTGCATTGGAAGGCAGGTTCTTTTCCACTAGCGCCACCTGGGAAGCCCAATACCCTCACAGGGATCTGGATAAGTTGTCTGCAGAGTCCATCTTCCATGCTCTCTGGGTCCTGTGCCTGCCTTCCCACCTCCCAGGCTTCTCTACCTGCTTCTAGCTGCTGCTTTACTGCCCACCCACCAATAACCTCTAATCACTCAAAAACTGGAAATGAGAATATAAATATTCCTCAAACTTGAAGTTTTGGAACTAAGATGTTTATTAAAAATTAAAAATTGATGATAGGTAATTATCAAAATGAAATGTGCTAAGATGAGTAATATTAAAATTAATTATTAAATATTTTAAATGGTATGTTATTTTCACATTTATAAGCTGCTTCTTTTTTAGGAATAAAAGTTCTAAGGATCAATGAAATGCTGGAAAATTCTTTAAAGTAAGCTCTCATATAAATTCAAGGCATGTGCTAAGTCAAAAGTGCAACTTTGACAGTAAAAAGCTAAGCAATACTCAGCTCAATGAGATATACATATAACAAAGAACATTACCCTAACCAGTCTCTTGTTTTTATTGTCTACTGAAATAAAATTCAATTTAAAGAAATAAGACCCAAATATAAAAGAATAAGTTGGCTACTTGTAAGAAATACATTCCTTGTTTAACTATATATCTTGAACCCTCATTGAAATGGAATAAAACAAAACATTTTAGAAATTAATAATCAAAAGCTGGATGAGAAAGTAATCTTATACAAATGCCTAAACAGCATTCAGTATAAAGATTTCCTAAAACATTTCAGGGTGTAAAGTCAAGAAATTTTTTAAAAAATTAATTCTTTAGTCAAAGATAATGACTAAATATCTAAAGAGAAAGAACTTTCATATACATCTAAATGTAAGGAAAGTCTTAGAAACAAATAAAACTTACAAAAATGTGTTTTTTACCCCAAACAAGAAAAGCACAATAGAGTGTGAGAGACAAAGGGTATTTCTGAACTGATAAAAAATAAAATAAAATGAATATGGAGAATGAAGTACTCCAATGATGTATGGACTCCACAGCATCAACATTCAATAAACATTAAAGACACAATGCAGGTATAGATTGACAATCTAAAAATAATTACCAACAGAGACAAACAAAAACAGCACTAGCATCACTACCCTAGGATACCAAAGAAAGGGTCATACAACGATGAAGTGTATTTCATTCTCCTAAGACAGGGGAGTGTGGTAGAATTACTGAGTGCTATTAAAACACTGGAGGGTTTCTACAGAAAAGTCTGCAAGATAGATGTAATTACTGTGGGATTATAAACCTACCCACTAAGGTGATGAATTAATGTCCAGAATAAATACCTAGAAACTCAGAATCAACAAATTAGCAGCAAATTACAGAGAAAACAATCACATGATGTCTGAGGTCCCATTTCAATGAAGCTCCACCATCAAAGAGCCAGCGATGAAGCTGGCAGTGATTCTGAAGCAGCAGCAGCAGCAATCCATAAAGGCTTCTTAATTTTCTTGTCATTTAAGAATTAAGCCACTTCCAGTTCACGCTGATCCTAACAGGTGCACTAAATTGATGTCATTATGAGCCATCAGGAAATACCCACCGAGACCTATACCAACACTGAGAAGTTTTGTTAAACAGCTGT
This sequence comes from Bos taurus, assembly GCF_002263795.3. Lineage (NCBI taxonomy): Eukaryota > Metazoa > Chordata > Mammalia > Artiodactyla > Bovidae > Bos > Bos taurus. Next base: position 82,134,441 of record NC_037334.1, on the reverse strand, counting down.
GTGTTTTAATTGATTTGTATTATTTAAAATAGAACAGTTAAAAGTCAGTTATAGGATATTGTGTAAAAGAGATGCCTAAAGACTCTAGGGAGACTGAGTTCAGAAGAAAACCAATCACTGGAACTCACTTGAGCACTTAAGATTATTACTAGAGGAAGCACAATTAAATCAACAGTTTATCAGCTATCATTATAAATCACCAGGCAACATATCAAGCTTCATTATTTAAGAATCCTTAACCAGTGACTTCCTGCATCACTGAGAGTCAAAAGCAATCTATTCACCAAAAGGTACCTAAGTAGTTTCAGATTTTTTGCTGTGTGTGTGTTTACCCTGAGAGATTTATCATGGAAACAATGAAAATTCACTAAAATTATCATACCTTTGCATGTTTCAGACATGCTAACATCTTCTAAGTGAAATTAGTGGTATTTGGGGCATGCAGAATGTGTATACTCAAGACTTCTAGTCTGGTTCTCTCACAGTACTTGTGTGAAATCACAGGGAAAAACAAGCATTGAGTTTCTTTCCACTTCTATCCATCCAATCTCATTCATTTACTCGCACCTGGACAGCCTTCCCCAGAAATATATAATCAGAAAATAAAGTACCTCAAAATACCCAGTTTTCCAAATCTAAAGCACACAGTTCAGGTGTTAGAAACTATATATTTGAAAGGAGATGACACAGGTTGAGTTTTGTATACCACCCTTTCTCTTACTCTTCCCACCAACTCTATGTAGATGCTGCCATTAATTTTAATGGAAAAATAAGACACGAAGAGTTTTTGTAATTTGCCCAAGGTCATATAGCTCGTAAGTGGTGGTACCCAAAGTTAAATCCACTCTGCCTGATATAGCACCTAGATAAACACTCTGAAAGGGAAGAAAACCTCCTTGGAGAAGGGCTAATGCCATTCAAACATTTGCTTATTTAATGATATTAAGAAATTATTAACAACTTTAGTTGTGATAATAGAATTGTGGTTATTTTTTTTTTAAGAATTCTTACCTTTTTTAAATAAACTTTTTTGAGATAAATGTGGATTCACATGCAGTTGTAAGAAATGATACAAAGAGATCGCTCATACCCTTTACTCAGTTCCCTTGATGGGAATATGTTGCAAAACCTACCTACATTATCACAACCATGATACTGACATTGATACAGTCATATACAGAACATTCCTATTCTCACCTGATTCCCTCCTTGCCTTTTATAACCACACCCACTTTCCTCCTACCCATAACCTCTGAAAACTGCAGTCTATTCTCCTACCTATAATTTTCTCATCTCAAAAACATTAGCTAAATGGAATCATTTACCAGGCAACTTTTGGGAATTGACTTTTTGCACTCAATAATTCTCTGGCGATTCATTCAGGTTGTTGGTTACTTTGAATTACTGAGTAATATCCGGGGTAAGGATGTACCATTGTTTGTTTAACCATGCACCTCCTGAAGAACTTCAGAGTTGTTTCCATTTGGGCTATTATGAATAAAGCTGCTATAAACATTTGTGAAGAGCCCTTATCTTCTAAAAATACATACTTAAATGATTATGGATAGGATAATATGATGTCTAGAACTTGCTACCAAAAAAATTAGATCAGGTGAGATACCAAAATAATAAGATTGGTCATTAGTTTGTAAGTGTACTATAACAGGGGTCCCAAACCCCCAGTACCTGTACATGGCCTGTTAGGAACTGATCTGCATAGCAAGTGAGTGGTTGTCTTCCCTGGTGCCAAAAAGGTTGAGGACCACTGCACTACACTATTATCCCTATTTTTGTATTATGTTTATAATTTCCCATATTATACATATCCCCATATTATACATATTACCTACCATATGTATTATGTTTATAATTTCCCATAATAAAAAAAATTTAAAAAGAAGACAGTAAGAAAAATTACTTATCTGATCACTACACGCTCACATATATAAATATACATATCTTCAAGTAAAACTGGAAGTATGATTTCTTGTCTTTTGATTTTAGCCTCTGCCAAGATTATAGGAGTTCTTTACCTAAAACACAGAGCCCACATCTTCCAGTGATCATTATTGTAACAGTCACTGTACCAATTTAGGCAGATCCAAGCTAGGCACCTGTTCACTTTCTTCTAGAAATTCTTTATTAGGCTGCAGGGCTGAGATAATAGGTAGTCCGTGATGTTGGACAAAAGCAGGTAAGTAATCACCATAATCAAATGTATGAGATTCATGAGTGGCTTGTCTTCAAAAGAGAGAGTTCATAACTGACATGAATAGGTCCTTATCATCAAGACAAATGCTGAGGGAACAGAAGTGTGATTACTGAAGATGAAGAGCAACAAACTATATGAGCACAATCAAGCCTGAAAATGAAGTGAAATGCATGTTATATTATGCAAAGACTGCTTTTGTTTTTAAGCCACTTTGGAGGACAGGACAAGCTAATGGTTCTTTAGTATAATTCTGCAAAATGGTGTCTACTATTTGGTGCCACCAATATCCTATCAGCTCACTCTTCCCCAGTGCCGTATCACACCCTCCCCCTCATGGCACTGAGGACACCCTATTTTTTCTCCACATGGGGCCTTACAAAAATGAGGACACACTCTCTCAAAGATCTCAGGCAAAGAACAGCACATAAATAGCAACCCATTAGCTAAACTGGGATTAAAAACTAAGACCTCCAAAGTGAATATGCATAATGAGTTTCAAATACCAACTTAGTACAATGGCAACAAATGAGTTTCCCTTGCTAGGTCTTCAGTGTCTGGAGCTACACTGTGATGAACAATTCTAAAGCTTAAATAAAGTGCGGTATCAAAAGTGGGGATACCTGTCCACAAGACCAATCCCAATAAGACACATTCCAAAGGAACACCTAAATGTTATACTTAGATTACCATTTGGGTGTATCAAATATCCCTTCCAATAAGTGGGCCTCATACTTGGTATTGAGATGGTAATTCATATTGTGATTAGATCTGATCATTACTACCATAGTCTGCTAAGTAGGAAAAAGAAGGTCTGCTAACAGGCAGTCTGTATCATGCTTAAATGCCTGTAAACTATTAATAAAAGATACTAGTCAATTCCATTTAAAACTATCAATATACAGATTGGGTCATGTGGTTGGGTTAGCAACTTAGGAATCCTATCAGTGGAACAAAATCTCTTGGCAACATCATATTAGGAAACTAAGAAAATATGGGTAAATTCAAAAATCTTATTTATATGTCACAAGTCAGAACAGAGACATGTGAAATTAAAGCCCAAACTGACATAGGCCATCCAGAACTGTGCTTTGATTTGCACTGAGATTAATGACAGGGCTGCTAGAGACGTAAAAAGGAAAAAAATAAGATTTGGGCTCAGGTGCATAATATAAAACGTAATTGAGAAGAAGCAGACAAAAAAGGCACTACAGTTAAATACATATATATTTTTGGATGCTCCCTTCCTCTATCCTTTGCTGTCTTCTTTGACTCTCAAAACCAAGCATTTTCTAGGGCCTGTGGATTCTGACTCTACAGTTTATATTTTTGGACAGTTTGTGGTCACTGACAAGACAGTGGAAGTTGAATCACTTAGCACTCACCTTGACATACTTAAAGGTTAGTCTAAAACACTTTGCATAAAATAAAATGCTCTTGCCAAAAACCTTTCTGATGGATTTGCTTATATATCTCATTACATTATCCTTCTCATAGCATCCACTGATTTCTGGTCTACAGAACTGGGATTTAAAAGGGACCATTTTTGTAAGCTGAAGTGGTTTCCGAGAAAGGGACATGTGAAAGAAGGAGGGGGAAATACAGAGATAGAACAAAGGCAACAGAGAAAGCATTAGGGTGGAAAGAATTCCAAGAACACACTGTACAGGACGGGTTTGGGGAGTGAACTGCCATGTATGGCAGGAGCTGAGGCTGTGTAGTGTGGAGGGGGAGGAGATAAGCTGGAAAGGGCCGGCGGGACCCAGGGATTGGCAGCCCTGGAACCCAGGCAAGGCATTTAGACCACACACCATAGCCCCTTGGACAGCTACTGCAGGCTTGCACATGGGTAAGATAAGTGCTGCATGGTTAGGAAAACACGACTAAAGGGAAGGGGCAGGGAGGAAAGGAGCAGAAGACCAAAAGTAGGAGGTTTTACTAGTTGTTCCAGGTGAGGCAACAGGGTGCGAACCAGGAAGGTGATGGTAGGAACGGAAAAAAAGGATTAATTTGGGGGGGGGGGGGGGCGGGGCGCGCGGTTGTGCTGGTGTGTGACTCATATATTTAAAACTAGTTTTTTCCCTCAATTAAAACCTAAGAAATGGTCATTTGCAATCATTGTCAGAGAACTACATATGCGATGCTAAGGATTCTTAAGTTGATTGGGAGGTAAACTGTCATTATGATCAAACACATAAGAGGGCATAAAAATTCTAATGGCTGATAAAGTCATTTTTAAAGGAAGCTTTGATTAAGCTTAACAGAGGCTGGGAGAAAATAAGATTTTTGATATAAGTAAAAAAGAGACCATGATTGGTTGCAAGGTAATGAATATTTTTTGAAAATTTCTAAAATAATTAGTTGCTGATTTTAGCAAGGCAGTAATAATGACTTACATGATTAACAAACTAATTTTCTCTACTTTTGCAAATATACTTTTTATATCTACTTTTGCAGATCTATTTTTGCAACTTTTTAAAATGACTATTGCAAACCTATTATTCATCAAAAGTAATTTTTTTTCTGCAAATGCACCTATGAGTAAAACTCTGAAGCATTAAGAGGTGACACACACTAAATCATCCATTTCTTGGTGTATATGCCAACTTTGTTTCTGTTCTCACTTAATACATTTTTATTGAAAATCTACTGTATAATAAGTACTGTGCTGGTGCTGGTTCTACAATGGAGAGAAAAAAAAAAGGTCTACCCACAAGAGTGCACACAGTATAATGGAAAAAATTAATTTAAAAAATCCAAATACATAATTTAAATTTTTAACATATACTATGAAGGAAAATTACAGGGTGCTATGAGGGCTTATACAGAGAAGCTAAACCAAGCCTGGGTCTGGTAAGATGTTTTAAAGGAAAGTGTCTTTGAACTGAAATCTGTAAGGAAGTAGAGGAATGAAATAGGGGGAAAAAAAAAAGAAGAAGAGAGAGAGAACTAGAAGAAAAAACGTGCAGAGGGAAGGAATCACATATAAAAATGAAAACATTCTCTAACCTGTTGAGTAATAGTGTCCCATGGTCCCTGCAGCAATCGCATCTTATAGCACTCATGAACTCCTTCCCAGATGTCCTTCAGAGCTAAAGGTCTTCCATCTGTGAAAGTAAAGACTGCCAGTTAGTAATTGATTGGACACGGTGGTGCTTAATGTCTATCTAAAACTACTGAAAGAATATTATAACTTAAAAAAAAAAATCTTTACTTAGTATACATACTATTTATATATCAAAAGAGTACTATATGAATTACTATTTTCTTCCAGAGGGAAATTTAAATAATCAAACTTCTCTCTATCTAGCAGTAAAATTATCTGCTCACTTATTGCCTCTAGGAATTTGACAAAATAAATAAGATCCAAATGTGTTTTAGAGAAAACTGATAAATAGAAGCATCAGTAAAGAACCAGGTAGACAGACTCACATATTCACAAGGGTGTACTGTGGATACCTCTGAAGTCTTCATACTTCCTCTAATCCTTAAATCAGAGACCATCCACGTGCTTCCTTCACCCTCCTGTCGACTGACTATCTGTAATGTTCAAATCACTCTGTTGGGTACCATGAGGAATAGAAGGAAAGCACAGAATTTCTCCTAGTAAGGAGTGTTTCCCGACTAGGAAACTAGGACAAGTATATATCAGTAAATATTGATACTAAAATCAGTATTTGGTATTGATTGGTAGACTGGTCATAGCCAGAGGAAAACTGCAGTTCTCTGAAAGTCCAGAGGAGGGAGACATTAACACCCACTGTCTGTTCGGGGTGGAGGGACTTGAGAAGGACTTGCCGTGAAGAAATCCGTAAAAGCTTTAGTGAACAATAATCCTCCTTTTCTTTGTTTAAGCAACTTCAGTTATTCACCTATATTCATAATCACCCAAATAATGTATTTTACGAAGAATAGTATGACACAAGTAAAGTGGAGAAACAGATATCTAGGTTCAGAAAAGAAAGCAGAAAGAAGGAATTACGATAAAACCACACACTGCTGAAAAGAAGGTGGTCTCAACATTAGAATTTATTGCCGTGCTGTGCTTAGTCGCTCAGTCGTGTCCGACTCTTTGTGACCCCATGGACTGCAGCCCACAAGGCTCCTCTGTGCATGAGGATTCTCCAGGCCAGAACACTGGAGTAGGTTGCCATGCCCTCCTCCAGGGGATCTTCCCCACCCAGGGATCGAACCCAGGTCTCCCACAATGTGGGTAGATTCTTTACAGACTAAGCCACCAGGGAAGCCCAAGAATACTGGAGTGGGTAACCCATCTCTTCTCCAGGCGATCTTCCCGACCCAGGAATTGAACCCGGGGCTCCTGCATTGTAGGTCGATTCATTACCATCTGAGCTGCCAGGGAACCCTCAGAATTTAGTGCTACTTGGCTCATTTAGAGTCAACTGAGTCCTCAAGACTTACGGGTATGCTCTTTTCTTTAAGCAAGTAGACAATATCATTTAAAGAAAACTCATCAGCCTATTAGATCCAAAGAAGTATTCGGTCATTAGGTACAATACAACTTGGAGAAATAATCTACTCAAAAGCCCTCCGAATCAAAAGGTATTGCATTCAGATTTAGAGGCATAAGTACAGATGTGGAGTGTAGGGGAAGAGCAGGAGATCTGAAGTCCATGCTGAGTTTGAATCCTGGTGTTGGCACTTAATTCTCTATGTGACTGCAAGTTATTTTCTAATTAAAATATACTTAATTTACTCTTTTGCTTTTAACTTTACCTGAAAATGAGGATACTAATCCTTCTCAAATTCTATCCTTGTGAATGGCTTACATCAGTGAACACACCAGGACTGCGTCAGGCACATAACAATTTAGTATATATTAGGTATCTCCTCCTAGCCCCCATTGCACTATTCCAGTAATTCTCATAGCTTAGAGCTAAAAGATTCATTTATAGACCATTATTTCTTAAGAGTTTCCTCATGTTTCTATACCATGCACATTGTGTTTAATACAGCAATATACTAATACCATAGACAGAGCATTTCTCATGTTTGACCTGAAAAGTTGAACTTTTCCTCAACCTTTATTTTCAATAAATAGCAATAGAATATTTTGATACATTTTCAATAAGTATCTTCATCTTGGCATTTATCTGGCGGCAGGAGACCATTATCTTGTGATAAATAGTTTTATTCCATTGACATTTCCATGTCTGTAAAATGAACAAGATTTATTCATCCAATTAACATTTGAATGTCATGTTTAGCTACAAGTTTAAAACAAGCTGCCTTCTGTATCTGTGTTATATTGTTGTCTGAACACATTTACAGAGTAGGGCCAAACTTTAATCTTAAGCCCTACACGTCTTCAAAATATGCACGTGTGTGTGTGTGTATGTGTGTGTACTGATGCTAGGGAAACAGCATCTTAGGTATGTCAGTGTCAAATAGAAAACCAAATAATCAAATTATTAAAATCTGACATACTTTTAAAATAATTTTCAGATGTCAAAGTTAAAAGAATCAGTTGTAGAATAATAAAATGTTACAGCTGGTATAATTATTAATTTTAGATATAAGGTCTCAGGAAATATACATCTACCAAAATTATGGAGCCAGTTCATAACTCCCGTGGGGCTGGAACTCAGGACTCACAATTCCGTGCTCTTCCTGCTATTCCGTGCTGTCTCTGAGGGTAAAGACTGCCTTTGTCCTTTCACCACCGCAGTGCTGCTGTGCAGTTCTAAGTCGCACTCACAATTGCAAATGCTTTATATTTACTGAATAAATGATAAATGAGAGAATACTTTCCTTAACTTTATTTCCACTGAAACAGGGAATGGCTTCGCAGACCCACAGAAGAATGCTGGGTTTAAAATCTGTTAATCACTCCACCTGAGTGCAGGTGGGACCTGTGACTTGCTTCTAATCAATAGAATACAACAATGGTGATGGCTGTCACTCCTCTGACTATATTATATTATATAAGACAGTCTTAGAAGAGTACAGTGAGGGAGTAGCCAATAGCTATGTGTTGTGAGCTGCCTATAGCGATCATAACTTGTAAGGAGCAGCAAACCATGAAAAAAAAGTCAATCACAGGCATTACAGATTCTCACTTTTCAGCCTCTAACTACACCTTTCTTGTTTCACCCTAGTACAAAGTTTTTCTTTCTTTCTTTTTTGCCCATAATAATTTGTTTTAATTTTAAAATTGAAAAATAAATTCTGATAATCAGTAATGATCTCAATTTTATCTCTCAAAATATTTCAGCCAACAATCTAAGGATGGGGTAAATGGTTTGGATATTACCACTGTCAAAAACTTGCATACTCTGCTGGAAACATTCGTGCAAAAGGCAAAAATCAGCAGCCTAGCAACATTGTGGAGAGACCCAAAACAAATGTTATAGAGTATTTTCACCAGATTTGATGCTAGAATTTGAGGGTGTCCTAAGTTTTCAGGCGACACCTAATTTAGAGAGAAAATTTAACACCTTAAATACAGGAATTAAAAAATGATCTCGTCTCCTTCCCACAGGAGGGGATATATGTATATTTAGAGCTGATTCATTTGGTTATACAGTACAAACCAACACAACACTGTAAAGCAATTATTCTCCAATTAGAAATAAAAAGAGTTGGGAGAAAAAAATGATCTGGTCAACTTAGAATAATAGACAATTACAAGGAATAAAAAAATAAGTTCAAAACATCAAAAGAGGCATCATACTCCTTTACATATGGTTATAAGAATGCTACCTGCTTGCTGTGAAGGAAATAGTGTTTTTTTAAGTGAATGAATGTGACTGCATTCTCCAATGTGTTTATAAAATTGTTTTAAAGTACATGTATCAATGATGATCAAATAAATGCTTGTGCAAGCTGCTTTAACAAGAATGTCAATCTTTCCAGTTTCTGCTGACCATTTACACTACAGAAGATCTGATAATATAGCTGTGTCTCTCACACACAGATATGACAATAATGACTTAATCAAGTGTGACGTGGATTCTTTTCCCTAGGCCTTCATCATCAGTTTTCCCAGTCATAGCTCACACCTTCATGATCAAAGACATACACAAATTAGTTTGGTGATCTTTTACTCAAAAATAAAAATTTGACCTGATTAGCAATATCTTCAAAGCCATGACATATACAACTGATGTGAATAATATATTCTAATATGACTGTGGCTCTAATTATCCCACAACCAAAATGGAGCCTTCAGAAATCCCACCAAAATCATTGAAATGAGATAATCAAATACATTTTTAAAATCACATCATAAAAATAGACCTTAAATATGGCAGAAACATGAATAACTTTGTGATTTTGGATCCATCTGCCTATTTATGAAAACTGAAGACCCAAAACTTTAATTTAAAATTAAAATGTGGACATAAACAAATACTTGGTTAAACTCATGAAACACATTATTATGTGCCTTCATGTTCAGTTGAAGTTATCTTCAATCAAGAACTTTAAGCCCTGTTTAGAGGGCCTATTTTTTCTGTCTGGCCTTAGTCAGAGGAGACATAAGCATACTCAATCAACAACTCCTTGGTTTCAGACCCAAGATATTCGATAGCACCAATTTCAACATGCTTAGAAATCTCATTAATCACACTGAGCTGAGAAGCTCAGTAAAATCCCTTGCATACTTGAAAAATTGAAGTAGAAGCCAAAATAATTTCAGCAGCAACCTACAAAGTGAGCATGGTAAATTAAGGTCATTTATTTAACAAGTGTTTATTGGGTGCCTACTATGTGCCTCTCTCATCCAGAATGATATTACACATTTGAGCTAAAGGAATATTCTGTCAGCAACCTAAAATGTCAATGATAAAAAAGGAAGAGACTTTGGATGAAAAATAGAATAATTAAAAAGTACAATCTTTAGCAACTGCCAGTAGCATTTAATACTTTCATATAAAATCTCTCAATTGAATAATAACCTACATGTCAAGTAATCTATATATTACTCAAAATCTACAGCTTTCTAAATTACATTTCTCAGGGCTATTATTTTCATGAATCAAATAACATCATGAGATAGTTCACTAGCACCACCCAATTCCAGTACAACCATGCTGAAGCCACCTTTATCCTGTGGTGCATGCTTTCACTAAAATTTCATAATTCCAAAAATAACATTAGAGAGAGTATAAATTATTTAGAGTAAATTTAGGAAAAATGTTCTGAATGTGGTCAGTAGAAATAAAATGGAAATGGTGGATTTTTCACAATGAAATTTGTCATTATTCAATGTATTGTCTTCAACAGGGCTTTGAAGGCTATAAAAATTCATGTCATTCTCCACAGTAAGGCAGAGATGATGCTCCATCAAAGGAGAAAATTCATTTTTGCTTCAGTGAGAAAATTATACTGTGATATGAAATGAGTGCTAATTGTTCATGTACATTCTTATCAGCTACTGTGCTAGCTAATTCTGTAATTTTTATTTATTCCTACATCTACTTTTTGCATTCTGAGTCTTTATTAGTCTCAAGAAATCTGAATGAAAATTTTAAAAAATATAGATTTTGGCAACTTCTCTTCAATGTTACTTAAATTTTGGTGCTGCTTTGTGCAGTAAAATTGGGAGTGGGGAGCTAAAGAGTTTGAATCTTAACTCCGTAATTTTATATGTACTCTAGAATAAATAAACCATCTAACCTCTCTGAGCACTCAGTTTGCATGTCTGCACATCAGGGTAATAGCAGCTCCTATATTACACTGTTATTGTGAGGATCAAGATACAGAACTCAGCTGGCATTACTGAAAGGTACTACATGCCAAGCCCCACTTTATATATTAGCTCACAAACCTCAAAACTCTATAAAATAGGTATTATTATCTCAAAATTTTCTAGATGGTGAAAAAAAGGAAACAAAAAGTTCAATAACTCCCACAAGATCACATAGTAAGAAGCAGAGCAAGGAATCAGAACCAAGCAGCTCCAGACCCTCCACTTTGTCCTGTACCAGGAGCTCTTTGTAAACTATAAAGTGGTACACACGTATTAGCTGTGGTATTGTTTTTGTTGTCATTAGTAGTCTCTACCAGCATTGCTTAACCTAAGACTATCTAGAATTTTGCCTTTCCTAGATTTTTTAATATGCCAGGCTTGCCCTTTCCCTCATCACTCCAGCCAGGGCTTCATCTGATCATCCAGCTCAAGATAATCTCTGGCCTCTGAGCCCTGGTGGCAACTTTCTCTCCATCTTTATTGGATATAATGGATACTTAGCATTGTGTAAGTTTAAGATATGCAATGTGATGACTTGATATATGTATATTTTGGAAAACGGTTACCACAATAAAGTTAGTTAACACATCCATCTTCTCACATATTTATAATTTGTGTGTATGTGTGTAGTTAGAACATTTCAAATCTACTCTTAGTAATTCTCAAGTATAAAATACAGTATTGTTAACTATGGAGAAGGCAATGGCACCCCACTCCAGTACTGTTGCCCGGAAAATCCCATGGATGGAGGAGCCTGGTAGGCTGCAGTCCATGGGGTCGCTAAGAGTCAGACACGACTGAGCGACTTCACTTTCACTTTCCACTTTCCACTTTCATGCATTGGAGAAGGAAATGGCAACCCACTCCAGTGTTCTTGCCTGGAGAATCCCATGGACGGAGAAGCCTGGTAGGCTGCAGTCCATGGGGTCGCACAGAGTCAGACACGACTGAAGCGACTTAGCAGCAGCAGCAGCAGCAGCATTGTTAACTATAGTCATCAAGCTCCTCATTCAGTTCAGTTCAATTCAGTCGCTCAGTCATGTCCAACTCTGCAACCCCATGAACTGTAGCACGCCAGGCCTCCCTGTCCATCACCAACTCCCGGAGTTCACCCAAACTCATGTCCATTGAGTCGGTGATGTCATCCAGCCATCTCATCCTCTGTCATCCCCTTCTCCTCCTGCCCCCAATCCCTCCCAGCATCAGAGTCTTTTCCAATGAGTCAACTCTTCGCATGAGGTGGCCAAAGTACTGGAGTTTCAGCTTTAGCATCATTCCTTCCAAAGAACACCCAGGGCTGATCTCCTTTAGAATAGACTGGTTGGATCTCCTTGAAGTTCAAGGGACTCTTAAGAGTCTTCTCCAACACATCAGTTCAAAAGCATTAATTCTTTGGTGCTCAGCTTTCTTCACAGTCCAACTCTCACATCCATACATGACTACTGGAAAAACCATAGCCTTGACTAGACGGACCTTTGTTTGCAAAGTAATGTCTCTGCTTTTTAGATCCCCAGAACTTATTCATCTTATATCTGAAAATCTGTTATGTAACCTTTAACCAACATGTTCTCATTTCTCCCACCTCCCACCTAGCTTCTTTCAACCACTAACCTATTCTATGCCTGGTGACAATTTTCTTTTTACCTCTCTTATGGCCGTTAACATATTCTACTTGTTACAGTAAATTTCAAATTTGTCTTGTTTCTCTCAGTAGACTGTAAGCTCCTTGAGGGCATAAATCATCCCTGATTCCTTTATTCATCTCTGCATTCCAAGAACATTTTCTTGCCTTATGCAAAAATATTTTCCAATGCTTGGACAGATGGATGTTCAACATTATTTCTAGAGCAATTTACCACAATTATTACTAAGAATAAAGACTGATGATTAAAAAGTCATCAAGAAAATACTTAGTATTTTATTATAATAAAATCTTATAAAATTACAATAAAATCTTATAAAATTTACAATAAAATATTTAGTATTTTATTACAATAAAATCTATAGTATTAAGTAGATGAAGATAGAGTGGATATTTGATTTTTCACCATCCAAACATAGTTCCTATTTGGGAGATAAATTCCGAAATAAGCAGTAGGCAGAATCCCATTCTGTACCACTAAACCAAAGAGAGGCAGACATTCCCTCATCTTGTCACTTTTGCCTTCAGTTAACTCTATGATCTACCCTTCCAGTAAATCTTTTTCTGCTTATCATGGTCGGGGTCAGTTAATTGCAACTAAGTATACTTTACTAATATAGTCTAGATAAGTGATTTATATAAGTATTGCTTAATATTTATCATTATTTAGCCCCAGTGTTCTAAATGTCATACATTTGTCTAGTAATTTCACATGGAAAATGAATGTAAGACATCTTTCAGTTACATGAGAAAGTTTATGTATGTTACAATCCATTTTTATGAGGAATATGCCCAACAGCACAATAGAAGAGTAATTTGGGGTCACCTTAAACTGTTCACATTCTGTGTTAAGAATTTACATTAATGCAGATGATGTTATAACCTCTCATTTAAATTAAGTTAAACACTTAACCTAGAAGAAGTACACACAAGACTTTCTTGAGGAATCACTGTTTTCAGAAAATGTCCCAAGGGAAGCAACACTGGGTCTACAAGATACCCGAGACACCAACTGTGAGATATAACTACTCATCAGAACTCTGAAGACCATATCACCAGATGCATATCTACATTAGGTCTGCTGGTTCTAAAGCAGAAAACACTCTACTTTCAATCCTATCCAAAGTGTTCTGAGGTTTTGATTTTAACCTCCTGCTCTGGCATACCAGTACTCAGCATTTTGGACTCCTGGCTCTCTCAAATCTCAGAACCCCCCAGAACATGGACCAGTTAACACCAGTAGCAGCACCTTGACGACCCATCCAGCTTGATCTCCTTCCCATGGAGAACACAGTCTCCACCTTCTCAGCAGAGCACCTGATATATGCACTTGAAGAACTCCACTTTGACAACTTTAAAGAAGGAGAAAATCAGTATACTAGTTTCCAGTTAGGCAGCCATTTTCCTCAGCATATTTTTTAAATAGGCTAATGAAATTTTATGCTGTGCACACAGAAGGCACTCATGTACATTTTAATGGGATGTTTCAAACAGGGCTTGTCTTATCAAGAGTAAGTAGACAAAACACATTATGGGACACAGCACATTTATTTGTTCAGGAAAGCTTTAGTATAGCCTTTTACAGGTAAGAAAATAAATTTATCTGCCTTTTCATGTCTTCTTCCTGGCCTCTGAATCCACATAAAATCTGTTACTTTGTATACATGATGCTTTGCACTAACATAGGTTAGAATAAACCTTTTAGCAAATTAGGTGTCCCTCTAGTTTTGTTTCCCCTTTCTTTAACATGGTTTAAAATCAGACCTGATTTTTCAGTGGGATTCTATCCCCATCATGTGTTTTACCCCAGCATCCTGTTTATACCTTAAATCCCCATAATGTTTCAAACATTCACCTGGTTCAACAAACAATCCTCATTAAATTCCCTCTGTCATTTAAACTTTTCAAAAAGTTTGAATATATTTATATTAGTTAAATAATTAATTTTTATTTGTAATTAAGAAAAATAACTTTCATTGTTTGCTCTTCACATTACCCCTAGAATCTCTTTTTAATGCACTAAAAGTCATGTTCCATTGCATAATTATGAACATTCTTAAAAATTCTCTATATTCAAATAAAACTCTAAATCTGCCAAGTCATTTTCTATTTTCATGATGGTGATTAACTGGAATCACTTTTGCCTTAATTTCTCTAATCTACCTATCTTTTCTGTTTAACAAGCAGCCTTAATTCTCACTCTACTGGAAGGGTAATTTTTTTTCCTGAAAATATGTTCTTTCCAGTTCATTTTCTCTAAGAGATGATTTAAATTTTTCTTTAAAAAAATTTGCAACAACAACACTAAAAAGTCAAAATTCCTTTTCCCAAAATTTCATTCTTCGTAATTTCTTCTCAACCTTCATTAATTCTCTTTCTGTTTTACTCAGTCATAGTTTCTGTTCTAGAAAAATCCCTCCCTTGATCTCATTCACTTTTGCTCAATCTCTTTCACTTCTCATTTCACTTCTCACTTCATTTCTTTCTCATAGCCTCCAAACCCATTCCATCATCTCTTCCATAATGTGACTTAACATATCTTTCCAACCATCTTGAACACTTTGAAGTAGAGATTTTCCTCAAACCAGCTTCTCACTATTCCCCAAACAGGCCATGCCTTCCAGCCCTACAGCTCGACACTCACCCACCTCCCTTTCCCTAGTACTTTTCCCAGCCTCTTCAGAAAAGCCAGTCTGTAGCGTTTCCTTGAAAATTGTTGGATCAGGGCTATGGATATTTTATTTTTATTCTCCAGCTTCCTCCAACCCTCATCTTTCCTGTTTTCCTGTCATTTTCTTCTACACAGTCCAAAGACTCCCTCTCGCTCCGCACCAGGGACAAACCTCTTCTTCCTCCTCCCTGATGATGTAAACACTGCTCTAATTCCAATCTTTTCTTTATTCTTTTGAGCTGGCCTTTATCTTGGTTTGGTTACGCTGCTTTTAAGAGTGAATTATTCTTTGACTATTTGAACATAGTTTAGGCATATAACAAGTAGGTAAATTTTCTATATGAAATATCAGGGTTACATTTTTAATTCTCTACTCTTATTCCCTAGACCAATAATAAAACGGATCCTGAGAAAGAACAGACATTCAGTTGCTGAATGGAAGAAATGTTTCCTTCCCTATTCCAAAGCTGCCCTTCTAACTAACTAAAGAAATATGTCAATGGTTCCCAAGAAGAACTCATATGTCAGCACCAAAGAAATAAATATTCTGAAAATGAGAAGAACCACTTGGTGTACTTCTCAATAGAGATTGAGAACAAAAGAAAAGAAGAGAGACAGGGAAGAAATTAATCAGAATTCAAGCTGAAATAAATATAGAAATCTGTAGTTGTAATGAAAGGGAAAACTAGGTAAGCTTAGGAGTCTGGTGAAGCCCAAAGCTATTACGTATATGCCCAAGATTTACAACACATTTCTAACACTTGCCATCAACTTCTGACCAAAGCCAAGCCCCCACAAAGGGAAAACTGGGACATAAAAAGGTGTTGGAATGAACAGTACTTAGAAGCCTTTTGCACAATACAAATAATTCTTTAACACAGTGTGCTTTAAAATAGTTGGAGGAGAAAAGCAGCCACTTGAAGACATCAGCTTTGTGAGAATGGACTTCATAGTCAATAAAGCACCATTTTAGGGTAGGCTATTTATTAGTATCAATGCCTGAGAGAAGTGCAATGACCTCTCACCCACTACTGCGGAGCAAATGGTATTAAGCGTGCCCCACCACCTCTCCCAAACCTAAAATGGCAAGAGTGGCTGGGGAAAAAAGAGCACTGGGAAGGACATTTTCTCTCTTAATTTAATTCATTAAACCCTCAGCAACTGAGCTCCTATAAGCCCAAGTAGTAGAAACGAGAGGTGCCCAGAAACAGAATTCTGCACCACCTTGGCTGTATGCCTTCAGGGATACAATGCAAATGTGTGTTTACAGAAGCAGAACAGCTCCCCAGCTAGTGCAAATGCTCACCTTTGAGTCCTCAGGACTTTCCACTTTCCTTAGCAAACCATTCCTGCAGTCTCTAGGAAGCATCAAACTAAAGAGTAAAGATATAGAGATGGCTTGGGTTCTGAGTTTGCTGGAGACAAGTGCATTACTCCCTTCCATATAACTCATCAGAAAAGTTCAAATAAGACACCATCATAAGGTTTCAAGGTTTCCATCTTTGTACTGTATGCAGAAATGGTTAGAAATTCCATCTCATTGGTTCATTCAATAAATAGTTGCTGTCATTGTGCCACAGTTAATACTATGGGTATTAAAATTAGTAAGACAAAGAATATATATGTCATATAAGTATTACACACCCACACACATCTATGAATAAAGCTTATCACTCTGTAGGCTGAGTATTCACTATTCATTTCCTTTCTCTCTCTTTTTACCTTAAACTCCTACCTTCTAGATTATCATTTTATAGGGAACAAGTAAACAAATAATTTTCTGATCTCATGCAACATGTGATATATGATATAATGTGATAGGATATGACACGGGGGTGATAACAACAAATGGCATGTTAGCTGAGTCTCAAGCAGTAGTTGGCCTGGCAGACACGGACATATCAAGGAATAAGAGGTGATCACAGTCCAATGTATTTGTACTTTAAGAAACAGAATAAAGATTTCCTCTTACATCTAAGCTAGTTGATAAAAGAAAAGGTAATATCAATTTAAATAGGAATTACTTACCACTTGCTTTACCTAAAAAAAAAGGTACTAGAATAAAATTTAGAGCAAAGCAGAGAAACTAATTTTTACTAAGACTTAAATGCAAAAAAAAAAAAAATCTAAATACCTGTCAAAAAAGGCTGAGTGAACTATTTTTGAAGCAACAATAACAAAAAAAGACCCCTGAGCAAGAAATTTTATAGCCATCCTGTTTCTAGGTCGGAATTCTCTTAGAATGAGACAAAGAAAAATCTGGACCTGGAATAAGAAGAAGACGTTAGGAATTCATTCACCACACTGACGAGATTTGTTTAACAGATGAAAGGCCAGAGTAACCACATATGAACAGGGAATGGACCGAAGGGAAAAAAGGAAAAATTATGACTCCAGAGGAAAGGACGATACATTTTTAGAACACCTGTTAAGTTAGGTAGAGAAAGGAAAAGAAATCAGACTCTGATAAAGGAAAGAACCATTTTTCATGTTTCTGCACAAGAAAACACTCAGTGTGCTTTGCAAATATTAAATCTGATATTTCAATGCTCCTGAAAAACCACTAAGTGGATTCCAGAATTTAAAAATTCCTAATGCTAATGCTATACAACACAGCATGGGGAGGGTGGAGAATAAGAAATGCTTCTATACAAAATAAATGACTTGTTTGGGTTTCCTTTATAAAAGCATAAACAAAGAGCATCTTAAAATATATAAACAGAATCCAAAAAGGCTAGTTATTTTGTGTGTTTTTTTTTTAAGAAACAGACAACCACCATGAAGAAAAGATCTTAGAAAGTATACAAATTTCATTAAAATATAATTGAACTTGCAGGAACAATTACTGTGCTGTACTGTAAGGGGAGCTGTTGGCACATAAGAGCAAAGCACACGTATGAGCTCATCCACCAGCCTCAGCAAGACCCACTTCCAGCTAGAAGCAGTCATGTTTCAACACCTCCGATTCCCTAACGCTGACAAGCTAAACAACTTGTTTTGTCTCTGGGAGCTCTTCTCTGGTGATTAACTGCTTATGGTGAATACTAATTACATGAAAGTACAGTATTGAAGAAGTAGTGTCCTGTTTCCTTTACCTGCAGCCTCAACATGGCTTTGAATCCAGAAGCTACTGGGTAGAGTCCTTGCAAACCAAAACCGAGAAGGACATTTTTCTCCCCTCCAGTAAATAAATGTAACTCCTTCTATTTTTCAGTATAACACAGCTCACTGACAAGAAGCTTCCTTTAACCTCTGGGCTCCAAATCAAGTAGAATCACAACAAAGTGAGTGTTTTAAAGGCCTATAATAATCATATGGATTAATCTGCAGCAAGAGTTTGTGAATTAGTAAACTATCAGTGTCCTTAATTCCCCATGTCCCATGTTGAAAATTTACCCCAAATTGTCAGTTCTTAGAACTGCACCTCAGATTAAAATCTTCTCACCAGGGAGTCTATGAGAATTTGTTCTTGTGTTTTAAATCCTAAGTGCTTGTTAAACCGCCAACACTGCAAAATTAGAGACCATTAAACAATATAAGGCAGCAAGTGATTAAATCTACCAAATACACATTCAAAGCAGCTTAAGCTACTTTTTAATTAAAAATAAAATATCACTGGCTAAATTCAGATGTCTTAGCTATCCAGAAAAGGTTAGAAGGCTGTTCAAAATGCAAAATGCTGCTGATAAGTCCAGAGAGAAAAAGAGAAATGGGGTAGGGGTGGGCTGGGGAGGTGGTTCCTCTTGGCTTCTGAGCCCAGGGTGGAGAGGCCTCAAAATGCTGACCCGGTTTAGTCAGAGGACGTGAAGCGGGGAGCCCTGGCTGTGCTGCAGGGTGAGGATTTCATGTGGCCGCTGATTAAATAAGCTTTATTAGCCAAGGCCTCAGAGGAGACAGGGTGTTCCACCTTCTTGGCAAGGGGTGTGAGTTGAGTAACACTGCAGGAAGCTGAGGCACTGAGATGTATAGATGGCTGAAGGAAATGTTAGTGCTATTTTTAAACATAGCTTAAATGGATTGATAAACAATTCCTGAAATAATAATTAGTGTTGGGGAAGGAGGCATGGGGACTTTTGAGTTAATGGGATCACTTGAGATTGAAAGAAATTTTCACTGTAAAGTTAGAAGTAAATAAACATTGTAGCTTTAAGTTGTTCCTACTTGTTTAAAGTAAAGAAAAGAAAAAGGGCCAGGGGGCTTAGTCAACGCTGGGCAGGAGGCCAAGAATCTGCAGATCAGACTTAAGGCTGGGATGATATCATTCACTCTAAAGTCTTGATACTCTTTCTAAAGCATGAGAAAATTTACTGGTAAAACCTTACCTCACCCACAGTTTTCTTATTTTTAACTCTTTTTTTTTTTTTCCCCTCTCAAGAATAATTTTCCAAATCTGCTTTCTGCCTTATATGTAAATGTTATGAATTTACATTTAGCTTCCAACATGGTCTTACCTAAAAAGCTTGCCCTAAAGTAAAGCACAGGCACTTGGTAGCTGCAGGAATATAAGACATGATACTCATATTTAATCACTTCGGCTGCCGTGGTGGTCTCGTTTACCTCCAAATCATCCAGGGGGGGATCTAAAGCCTCCTGAAAAAAAGCAAATACAAAAACAGAATGTGGCTGTCAATAAAAAGAAGCACATTAACACACACAGAGAGAAAGCTGAGGTTTTCTTCATGCAAAATAACAGTTAAATAAATATATGTCTATGAGGTAAGGAAAAGGGAGTTTCCCACATTAATGTTTAACATTTGAGTCCTGGGTAAATAGTAAAACCAGAAAACATTAGCATTAAGTAATTCCAGATTGTTTTTAAGAGACAAAGCAGCTCTGAGTAAAGAAACAGGAAGGGGGGAAAAAAGTGAAAAGATCTATTGCAACAGCAACTCTGAAAAATCTTTACTGTACAATTTTAGCAACAAGATGATGGCTATACAAGCTACCTTCTTCCCTACCTGTGAAAGCTAAAAACATCCTAACAATTGAGCAAGAGACTGTGAAACGTCCCTAAAGAGTCTATTGTACTTGCCAAAAGATGATTCATTGTGTGCTGAACAATTCCCAGTTCCATTTTGAATAAAAAAGTTATTTTGCAAGAGGTTGAGTTTGTTAGGTACATTTCAAAACCTGAAATGAATCTGTTTTCTTTATTATTGTGCCATCTTTGGTACATTTCTACAATAAATCTTGATTTATAATAGAGTAGATGGCAAATATCAATGTCAACATAAACAGGGTTTTGTAAGCAAAGATGGTTCTAGCTAGTTCACTTCTCACCTAATCATTCTCTACATGTTGATTTTTTTTTATTATTATGTGTAGGGTTTGTTGAGAATGTATCTTAACGTTTGGAAGCAATTAATTGGACATGTTGAGTCAGAAACTGATTCCATCCACATTCACTTATTTAATGGGCTGAAGAATTTTCTTTGACATTAATTTTTAGTTGAACAGAAGAAGCAGGTTGGTTTGACTCATTTCTACCTTTCATTAAAATGGTAACAACAATGAACAATTGAAAAGAGCAACAGGAAAGATTTCAAACTTTATCAACATGAAATAAGGTTTCCTGTGCAGATAAGTAAAGCCACAGACTACTCTCCAGATCTCTTATCTGCTTTACTAATTCCCTACTCACAGTCAATTCACTGGGGGAGATATTACACTAGATAAATCACAACTGAAGATATTTACAAAATAGTTTTTCACTAAACTCTAGTAAACACTATCAATTAAACACAATGAATTAAATAACTGAAAAGAAACCACTGAAATATTCCAGATACAGAAAATTAATACAGTAGCAAGAAAGAAGTTGTTCCTGTTTATTTAAATTTCATTAGGCAAAGATAAATACATCTTCCTTTAAAGCAATTCTTTCAGCCAAAATTCATTCTTTTTGCTCAAAGACTGAGTTGTTTAGCATTTATAATTTCTTTTCTTTCTTTTTTTATTCTTTCTTAACATTATAAAATCATTGTAGTTAAAAATAACTGCAAATATTGCACAAGTATATTAACAAAAAATTGAAATTCCCCTCATCCCAGCACTTTAGTATCTCAGATTTGTAATTATTTTCAAAAGGTCACTGTGTATTTTTCCAGACTGTTTTTATTTTTTGATGTGCAAACACGTATACACATACTACATCCACCTATACCCCTCCTTTGCATCCCCAATTAAATCATGATATATATACATGTTCCTTGATTTGTTTCATTCACTCACGAACATATCTCCACATGCTGCCATGTCAGTGCTGTAGACTTTGCTGCTTCTTTTATATCGCATTATATGACCATAGTTTTTTGTTTTTTTAAACATTTCCATACTGCTAGAAATTTTAGATCAATTATAATTTTATGCTACTACAACTAATGCTGCAATGAATATCTTAGCACATATATTTTTATATGCCTCTATTTTTCTATGGTGCAGATTCCTAAAGGTAACATTAATGTATGAGAGGGTACATGCATCTTAAATTTCAAAAGACACTGTCAATTTGTCCTCAGAAAAAGGATGTATCAATCTATATTCCCAGTTAAAATGTAAAAGAATGTCCTTTCCCATTTCCTATAAATCCTGAAGATTATTTGTTTTTGGCTTTTGCTTATTTGATGAATTTTTAAATATCAGTTTTTTGTTTTAGTTTCTAGTTTCGTGATTACTAATGAAAAGTGAACATCTACTCATGTATTTATGAGTAATTTGTATTCCTCTGTGATGTACCTGTTCTTATTCCTTTCCTATTTTTCAGATATTTGATTTCCATTGTTCTTACTGAGTTATATAAACTTTGTATATTAGAAATAACTTATTACTGGAAATACATACATCTCTGCACTACAGAAATACACAAGTGTGCAAATATATGTCTGATACGTATATGTATAAAACGTTTTCACTCAGTTTTCTTTTAACTTTGTTCCTTGTATGTATTAGAATTTACTTTCATGTAGTCAAAGCTGTACATTTTCTATTTGCAGCTTCCAAGTAATCTGTCTTCATTAGACGGACTTGTGCTATGTCCCATCTCATCCTTAAAATTATACAAATGTTAACTTGTTTATTCTACACACTCATTATGTCTTTCTCTCTCACATACACGTGTTTTTAAATTGACATGTTTAGATCACTAAACCATGCAAATTTTGTTTTTGTGTATGTTGTGAAGAATTTTTCCCAGATGATTTCCAATAATCCATCTTCCTCCCATTGATTTTAACACACTTTTATCATAAATTAGATTTGTGTGTGTGTGTGTGTCTTTATTCTCTATTCTTCTCTATTGAGCTATTTCTCTTCTTAGACCATCCCTGTCCAGTTTGTAAGTAAATACTGAGTTGGGTCATTAGTGACTTCTGCATAAAACTGCAGATATAGAGTGACCGAGACTCAGTCTTGCTAGGGAGGATAAAATTCCTGGAAAGACTGTCCTTTCAGTTCAGTTCAGTTCAATTCAGTCACGTCCGACTCTGCGACCCCACAGACTGCAGCACGCTAGGCCTCCCTGTCCATCACCAATTCCTGGAGTTTACTCAAACTCATCTCCATCGAGTTGGTGATGCCATCCAACCATCTCATCCTCTGTTGTCCCCTTTTCCTCCTGCCCTCAATTTTTCCCAGCATCAGGGTCTTTTCAAATGAATCAGTTCTTTGCATCAGGTAGCCAAAGTATTGGAGTTTCAGCTTCAATATCAGTCCTTCCAATGAACACCCAGGACTGATCTCCTTTAGGATGAACTGGTTAGATCTCCTTGCACTCCAAGGGACTCTCAAGAGTCTTCTCCAACACCACAGTTCAAAAGCATTAATTCTTTAGTACTCAGCTTTCTTTATAGTCCAACTCTCACATCCATACATGACTACTGGAAAAACCATACTTTTGACTAGATGGATATTTGTTGGCAAAGTACTGTCTCTGCTTTTTAATATGCTGTCTAGGTTGGTCATAACTTTTCTTCCAAGGAGCAAGCGTCTTTTAATTTCACGGCTGCAGTCACTATCTGCAGTGATTTGGGAGCCCAAAAGATAAAGTCTGTCACTGTTTCCATTGCTTCCCCATCTATTTGCCATGAAGTGATGGGACCAGATGCCATGATCTTAGTTTTCTGAATGTTGAGTTTTAAACAAACTTTTTCACTTTCGTCTTTCACTTTCATCAAGAGGCTCTTTAGTTCTTCTTTGGTTTCTGCCATAAAGGTGGTGTCATCTGTAAATGTGAGGTTATTGATAATTCTCCCGGCAATCTTGATTCCAGCTTGTGCTTCTTCCAGCCCAGCATTTCTCATGATGTACTCTGCATATAAGTTAAATAAGCAGGGTGACAATATACAGCCTTGACATACTCCTTTTCCTATTTGGAACCAGTCTGTTGTTCCATGTCCAGTTCTAACTGTTGCTTCCTGACCTGCATACAGGTTTCTCAATAGGCAGGTCAGGTGTTCTGGTATTCCCATCTCTTTAAGAATGTTCCACAGTTTGTTGTGATTGACACAGTCAAAGGCTTTGGCATAGTCAATAAAGCAGAAGTAGGTGTTTTTCTGGAACTTTCTTGCCTTTTCAATGATTCAATGTTGGCAATTTGATCTCTGGTTCCTCTGCCTTTTCTCAATCCAGCTTGAACATCTGGAACTTCACGGTTCATGAACTGTTGAAGTCTGGCTTGGAGAATTTTGAGCATTACTTTGCTAGCTGTGAGAGAAGAGTGCAATTGTGTGGTAGTTTGAGCATTCTTTGGCATTGCCTTTCTTTGGGATTGGAATAAAAACTGACCTTTTCGAGTCCTGTGGCCACTGCTGAGTTTTCCAAATTTGCTGGCATATTGAGTGCAGCACTTTCACAGAATCATCTTTTAGGATTTGAAATAGCTCAACTGGAATTCCATCAACTCCACTAGCTTTGTTTGTAGTGATACTTCCTAAGGCCCACTTGACTTCACATTCCAAGATGTCTGGCTCTAGGTGAGTGATCACACCATCGTGGTTATCTGGGTCGTGAAGATCTTTTTTGTACAGTTCTTCTGTGTATTCTTGCCACCTCTTCTTAATATCTTCTGCTTCTCTTAGGTCCATACCATTTGTGATCTTTATTGTGCCCATCTTTGCATGAAATGCTCCCCTGGTACCTCTGATTTTCTTGAAGAGGTCTCTAGTCTTTCCCATTCTATTGTTTTCCTCTATTTCTTTGCATTGATCACTGAGGAAGGCTTTCTTATCTTTCCTTGCTATTCTTTGGAACTCTGCATTCAAATGGGTATATCTTTCCTTTTCTCCTTTACCTTTCACTTCTTTTCTTTTCACAACTATTTGTAAGGCCTCCTCAGACAGTCACTTTGCCTTCTTACATTTCTTTTTCTTGGGGATGGTTTTGATCCCTGCCTCCTATACAATGTCATGAACCTCTATCCATAGTTCTTCAAGCACTCTATCAAATCTAATGCCTTGAAACTATTTCTCACTTGCACTATATAATCATAAGGGATTTGATTTAGGTCATACCTGAATGATCTATTGATTTTCCCTACTTTCTTCAATTTAAGTTTGAATTTGGCAAGAAGGAGTTCATGATCTGAGCCACAGTCAGCTCCCAGTCTTGTTTACTGGATTGTCCTTTGCTGCTAAGTCGCTTCAGTCATCCGACTCTGTGCAACCCCATAGATGGCAGCCCACTAGGCTCCCCCGTCCCTGGGATTCTCCAGGCAAGAACACTGGAGTGGGTTGCCATTTCCTTCTCCAATGCATGAAAGTGAAAAGTGAAAGTGAAGTCGCTCAGTCGTGTCCGACTCTTCGAGACCCCATGGACTGCAGCCCACCAGGCTCCTCCATCCATGGGATTTTCCAGGCAAGAGTACTGGAGTGGGCTGCCATTGCCTTCTCCAGGACTGTCCTTTACCCAAACTCAAATTAAGCACTCAGGTATGTGTTGGTGTTGACACAAGGTGCTTGCAGCTGGTGATCAATTAGACATAGATTCAGATTCTCTGGAACAGTTTGGAGGCTGGAGAAATAAGAGAGAGGGGGTAGAAAAAGCTTCTTAAAGAGCCAATTAGAAGTTTCACTGCAGCCACTATTCACACTGGCAGCTGAGTGCCTGCGGGACTTGAAGGCTGGATTCCTGTCTTCCAACTGGGAGTGCTGCTGTCACCCAGCACCTTGCTCTGGGCACATCTATTGGCAAAGACGTTTTCGCATCCTTAACTCATGTGAAATGAACTGAATTCTTGGCCTGTTTCTGCTAGGATCTTTCCATCCCTTCGTGGTCACCTTTATGATGCCCACGCAAATATCATCTCATGAAATCATGCAATTTGGAAATCAGACTTCTACATATTTTCTGTTTCCCTCTCGCAAAGTGCCAGATGGTTTTAAAACTTTAAGACCAAGGTTCTTGTCTCATTCATCTTTGTATTCCTAGAGACTCTAAGACAGAGATGAGAACCCTGGTAAGCAATTCTTCATCTGTAGCAACTCTGTTCCCTCCTATATAAGTATAACAAATATTGTAGGTGATTCACCAGCAAGCTTACCTGAACACTAAAGTTGGAAAAGAAGTAAATGGAGGACTAAAAATGCAGAAGATCACCAAAGCTGATACACAAATGGCAAACAGGCATAAAAAAGATGCTCAATATCATTACCCATCAGGGAAATACAAATTAACACTACAGTGAGATATCACTATACACCTATCAAAATAGATAAAATAACAAGCAGTGACATCTTCAAATGTTGGTGAAGACGCAGAGAAACTAGATCATTCATACATTGCTGCTTGGAGTATATAAAATGGTACAGCCTCTCTGGAAAACCATATGGCAGTTTCTTCTAAAACTAAACGTCTAATTACCATACAATCCACCAATTACACTCTTGGGCATTCATCCCAGAGAAGTGAAAAACATGCACACGAATATTCATAGTAGTTCTATTCAGAATAGCCAAAAACTTGAGACAGTTCAGATGTCCCTCAGCAGGTCGTAGCTAAACAAATTGTGGCATATCATCCTACACTGCTCAGCAATGAAAAGAACAAATTGTTGATACACACAACCACCTGAGTGAATCTCTCAGTAATTATGAAGTGATAAAAGCCAATCCAAAAAGATTACAGACTGTATAATTCCATTTATATAACATTTTTGAAATGACAAAATTTTAGAAATGAACAAAGAACAGATTAGTCTTGAGGGGAGTGGGCAGAAGGAGGTGGCTATGTTTACTAAAGGGCAGCATGAGGCGACCTTGTGATGATGGACTTGTTCTCTATCGATTATGGTGATGGATAGGTGAACCTACATGCATGATAAAGTTGTATACAACCAAACACACACACCACACCTCCATACACACCCACCCCCACACATACAGATCAGCATAAGTAAAATGGGACAGTCTGAATAAATCAACGGGTTGTATTGATGCTGATACCCTGATTGTGATATTATACTACAATTTTGCGAGATGTTGCCACTGGGGTAAACTAGGTAAGGGTACATGGGAACTTTCTGATTATTTCTTACTCCTGCCTATGAATCTGTATCTTACAATTTCAATGAAAAACTAAAAAGGAAAAAAATAGCAAGAAAGTTTGAGATTCGTTAAAGACAAAATACAATATCTAAGGCCTCAGAGCTAACAGTACAGATGGCAGAGGGATTATGTTGATAAAGAGAGGCTGATGTCTGGAACTGGCCTTACAATTACACAGGAGGCGTGTCAGAGGACGTAGATGTGGAAGGGGCATGGTTGATCATGGAGTGATGATTATTGGGGTTGATTGATGGGTCCACAGGTATTATTCATACCCTTTTAGTCTATTTTTTTGAATATTTTTAATTCTCAAAAAAAAACATTTTAAGGTAACAATAGTTTGTGCTACTATGTTACAGTGTACAGAATCGGAGAACACACAGAATCACAGCGTACAGAATCATAGCGAAAGGAACTTCAATCATTCCATCTGGCACAACACTCACCTTGCTGATCCAAACAAGAAGGCTCCAAAAGACTGGTGGTTTACCCAATGTCCCTAGATAATTAGAGGCAGAGGCAGGCCAATGACCCATATCCACTGACCCTGAAATAACTGCTCTTTGTACTGGAGAATGCCACTTTTTAACAGTTATATATTCAATTTAGACTGATGTTCTACATGTCATTGGATTCAGTTCAGTTCAGTCACTCAGTCGTGTCCAACTCTTTGCGACCCCATAGACTGCAGCACACCAGGCCTCCCTGTCTATCACCAACTCCCAGAGTTTACTCAAACTCATGTCCATTGAGTCGGTGATGCCATCGGATTACTATTAACATTTTGAATATGTTTGCTAATATTTTTTACTTTTCTTTTGTTATGTTTTAAAGAGGATTTGGGTATATTTAATTTGATATTAAGAGTTAACAGAAAAAGGAGTCACATGTACATTTATTTTTCTCACAATGTTGCTATTTCATTAAATGAGAAGATACCTGTATTTAGAAAATCATATTCATTCAAGGAGCTAAAAGATTAAGTGGTTCACATTAATTATAGAAACCTTGATTTTATTGAATTCAATTAACAATAAGTTGACAGTGATCTCTCATTTAGAAAATCTGATATGAATTAAGCTTTACAACTAAATCTCATTAAATAGTGATCATGCTGAAGACACTTCATAGATATTTTATTGAAAGCAAACCCAAATAGAGTACTGGGCTTAGGAAATGAGATCCATATCTTTATTTAGCCTACAGGGAAAAGTAATGCAAGGGAAAAAAGAAAAACTTTTTTTCTATCACTAGAAATCTCTATTACTATTACTGAGCAAACATAAGTAATGAGCTTTATTCATAATGTCCCTTGAGGAAAAGAGATTCTATTTGTTTATCTTCCACCAGTCAGGATCTTAATTCAAACCGAACAGTTACGGGCCAGAATCACAGCCAAGAAGCCAAAGAGTGACCAAGGCACAGGACTGGCTCAGGACCGTCTTTAGCTGCATCCACAAGAGGACATAGAAGCATTTAATCACAATGGAAACATGGACTATGTAACAAACTTCTCTTGATTTGCCTGAACCAACATCCTTTTAATATTTTTAGAAGTGATAAAGACTGGCAAAGTCTTTGGACCAATCATTGAAAAATAAATTCCTTAAGAAAGAGTTTTAATTATTAAAACATTTTAAATGAATTACTATAAAAATAACCTATGCGGGACTCTGAGCAAGTAGCCCCCTCCCCACTTTTTTTGTTTGTCTCACATGTTCATTATTTTAAAGTGGGGTAGTTTTTTCACAATTTGTACTCCTAGAATGACTTTTTCATGATCTCTGTGGCTTTTGAGTGCTGACTGTCACAAGAACTCTGCAAGCAATGGCATTCTTTTAGCAACTGTAAATGTTGTATCCAGTACATAAGAGAGAGTTCGTCACCAGGCAGACAAGTGTCTAACAGCATCCGGGGTGACACTGAAACAACAAAGCGGGGTGCCTAGCTGATCCCAAGGATAGTATCTCAGTGAGGTGCCCCCTCTCCCAGTAATATTATCACTACTCCTGATTTTTAAAAAATGGAAAAAAAAAGAGGTGCCATTCTCTGCTCTCCCAGCTCCATCAGAAGGGATCGAATTAGCATCCACATGGCCAATGTGGGTTCCCACTGAGAGAAAGAATCTGTCTCCTGTGTGGGATTAAATCCAACACAGCCTGGCACGCTCAAGGGCAAGGCAGGAGGTGGGGGACACAGAAATCCGCCAAAGCACATCTGGCAGTTTTCTGGATGTTTACAGCTGGTTATGTTGTGCTTCGAGGGCCCTGCTTCCTTTAAGACTGTGCAGGAGACAGAAGACAGCTTGAACTCAGAGCTGGGTAGCTAGCAAATAGGCTGAGTGCAAGGTGGACTGCAGAAGAGGCTGTCTCTGAGATTCCTGGCCAGAGAACACAGGTTCCATGGCAGGAGGGAACAGTAATAATGTTTAGTGACACCTAATGTATGTCAATGATGATTTGTCCTTACATCAGAACAATATATAAGATGCATTATTTTCCTAGGAGAAAATAAGGACTCAGAAGGACTTTTGAAAGGAAAACTCAGGTTCCTCTACTTTTTAAGATTTCTGAACAGTTAAATGCAAAAGAATTAGCAGACTAAGGGATATGAAAACCAAAAATTCCTTATGGATCATGACTAGTTAAAGGAAGAGAGAAAGACTTTTTACCTAGTATTCTGAGTTTCAGAGTCAGCTGAAGGTGTTTTTATTCAGGCTTACCCTTTGCATGTTACCTAAGAAATGCCAGCCTCAGTTACAATGGTTCACAGTTTTTCTAAGAACATTTGTATACATTATGTCACTTGTTCCTCTGCTCTATAGGAAGGTCCAAAGTCACTCAGCAAGTAAGAAATTAGCCAGAGCACAAACCTAAGCCCCCAGGCTTCAAGCCCAGGGCTCCTTCACTCTGCAAAGATGATGAGATTTGGGGTGGGGGTGGGAGGGTAGGGGATGTTAAAATTTGTACTCTTGGGCTCCACTCCCAAACTTCTGCTTTTTAACTCAGTAGTACTGGGATGGGATTGATTTGCTAGAGTATCAATGGCCATTGATGGTTTAGTATGATACTCCTTTATCAATTATTACATTCAGCAGTGGATTTGTAACTGATAACACCAATCAACACTGCCCTTATGGCAGAAAGTGAAGAGGAATTAAAAAGCCTCTTGATGAAGGTGAAAGTGGAGAGTGAAAAAGTTGGCTTAAAGCTCAACATTCAGAAAACGAAGGTCATGGCATCCGGTCCCATCACTTCATGGGAAGTGGATGGGGAAACAGTGGAAACAGTGTCAGACTTTATTTTGGGGGGCTCCAAAATCACTGCAGATGGTGATTGCAGCCATGAAATTAAAAGACACTTACTCCTTGGAAGGAAAGTTGTGACCAACCTAGATAGCATATTCAAAAGCAGAGACATTACTTTGCCAACAAAGGTTCATCTAGTCAAGGCTATGGTTTTTCCTGTGGTCATGTGTGGATGTGAGAGTTGGACTGTGAAGAAGGCTGAGCGCCGAAGAATTGATGCTTTTGAACTGTGGTGTTGGAGAAGACTCTTGAGAGTTCCTTGGACTGCGAGGAGATCCAACCAGTCCATTCTGAAGGAGATCAGCCCTGGGATTTCTTTGGAAGGAATGATGCTAAAACTGAAACTCCAGTACTTTGGCCACCTCATGCAAAGAGTTGACTCATTGGAAAAGATTCTGATGCTGGGACGGATTGGGGGCAAGAGGAGAAGGGGACAACAGAGGATGAGATGGCTGGATGGCATCACTGACTCGATGGACGTGAGTCTCAGTGAACTCTGGGAGTTGGTGATGGACAGGGAGGCCTGGCGTCCTGCGATTCATGGGGTTGCAAAGAGTCGGACATGACTGAGCGACTGATCTGATCTGAACACCAATCAAAAGGAATTTTTTTTTTAATTTATTTATTTGGCTGTACCAGGTCTTAGTTTTGGCATGTGGAATCATTAGTGGTGGCATTCCAACTTAGTAGTGTCATATGGGATCTAGTTCCCTGACCAGGGATTGAAACTGGACCTCCTGCATTGGGAGTGAGGAGTCTCGGCCACTGGACCACCAGGAAAGTCCTCAAAAGGAATTCCTAATGGTGAAATTTGAGGTGCCAAAAAAAAAATAAACGTCTGACCACACATGTAACCACCAATGTGTAAGTCTTGCCATATAAGCCATGCTAGATTTTAACTCCAGAACTCCAAAATTCTCCCTTATGCTACAGGATAAATCAGTTTCTACTGGGTTTATCCTTTCAGAAAATAAAGAAACAATGGTCATCTTTTATGTAATATCCTCTCAAAAATATGAACCAATTTACTGTCTTCAGATTTATCTGATCCTAGTTAAATGATCCTAGTTCTTCTAAGTTTTCTTTTGTAACATTTATTTATTTGGCTGCATTGAGTCTTAGCTGTGGCATATGGACCCTTTTGTTGCAGCATATGGAATCTTTTTGTTGTTGTTGCAGCATGCGGGCTCTCTAGTTGTGGCACACGGGCTTAGTTGCTCTGTGGGGCATGTGGGATCTTAGTTTCCCAACCAGGCATTGAACCCATGTCCCCTGCATGGGAAGGCGGATTCTTAACCACTGGACCACCAAGGAAGTCCCCTTCTAATTTTTCTTATATCCCTATTTCCAGAGCTCTGCAGTTTTCTTACAGGCACATATAGTCAGTGTTCTAGACTTTGTGGACCATAAAGTCTTTGCCACTTTAGCATGAAAGCAGCCACTGGCAACAGGCAAACAGATGTGACCATACTCTGGTGAAATTTTATTTACAAAAACCAGCTACAGTCCATAGACCAAGTCCATCTTAAGGCCTTCCTTAATTTCCTTTATTGTATTTTTATAAGTAGTAAGCAGAACCTTATTAAAGGACCTGTGTATCCATTTGGTGAACCTTACCGCTTTTCTATTTTTTTCTATCTTAAAATGTTACATTAGGTTTCCTGAGTGAGTGAAGTTGCTCAGTCGTGTCTGACTCTTTGGGACCCTATGGACTGTAGCCCACCAGGCTCCTTTGTCCATGGGATTCTCCAGGCAAGAATACTGGAGTGGGTTGCCATTAGGTTTCCTGAGGAGATGATAAATTCCGAGCCTTCAAAGAATGATGATAATTGAATCTGATAGGCTAAAGTGAGGCTGAAGTCATTTTCTAAGGTAAGAGAATGCACTACTCTAATTTAAACAAGTGAGATTTTTTAAATATCTTGATAAATAAACTGCAAATTCCTTCAGCGTATGCATAAATGTCCATACTCAAATCCAGAAATGAGGTAATTTCATTGCTAAAGAGTGAAACTGAGAAGGTCTTGATAAACAGACCAAAAGGCAAGCACTAGTAATTTCAGAAGGGGCTGCCTTGGCATGTGCACAAGAAGAACCGTGTCTGGGAATGAGCAGAGAATGCCTCTGCAGGACCTTCAGGAGAGCCTGAGCTCCTTCTCCTTCCTCAAAACTGTCTCAGAATTGTATGGCTGTGAATAGGCTTTATTTGTTTGCTTTGTTGGTTCTTTTACTAGGAGAATCCTTTAAAGAACTCCATGAGTGCATACCCTATGCTTGTGCCAGGACAAAGATGGGACACGGGGAGGTGGGGCTGCCTTTAAAGGTACTATCTAAGCAACAATGAGAACACAGCGAAAGTCCTCATCTTTCTACAGGGGTGGATGGGTACATTCAAATCACAGATTAAAAACACCTACATATTAGAGAAGTGTAGTATAGTCAAATGTAAAAAAGGGCATGGAATTTGGAGTTAGATCTGGGTTCAGTTCTTGACTCTGCGCTCTCTGGATGAGCAGACCGCTTAATCCCCCTGAGCCTAAGTTTACTTATTTGTTAAACGAAGGCACTTTACTCTTATTTAAAGTGTATTAAACAAGACAAACTATAAAACTATCTGACACATAGTAGGTGATGATTTACCTTATTCACTCATTCATCAAATGTTATGAGGTATCTTCTAAATTCTACATCAAGGGTCAGCAAACATTTTCTTAAAGGGCCAGGTAGTAAATATTTTAGGCTTTGTGAACCATGTGTCTCTGTCAAAACCACTCAACTATGCCACTGTAGCACAAAAGCAACCCACACAAGATGTAAATCAATGACTTTGGCTTTGTGCCAAAAAAATGTTATTTATGGACACTAAAATTTAAATTTCATATAATTTTAGTGTGTCATGAAACACTGTTCTTTTTCAACCATATAAAAATGCAAAAACCATTAACTCATGAGCTATACAAAAATAGGAAACTGGCCACAAGTTTGCCAAACCTTGTTCTAGACTCTGTCCTATCTGGGAACAGAGGAAAGAACAGCAGACACTGTGCCATAAAGGGAGGAGATATGATAAACAAATAATCACACAAATCACTACAATTATCATCACAGTAAGTGCTACTAGAGAAAATGCAGAGTCCTAGAGTAGATGTGGGGAGAAGGCAATGGCACCCCACTCCAGTACTCTTGCCTGGAAAATCCCATGGATGGAGGAGCCTGGTGCGCTGCAGTCCATGGGGTCACTAGGAGTTGGACACGACTGAGCGACTTCACTTTCACTTTTCACTTTCATGCATTGGAGAAGGAAATGGCAACCCACTCCAGTGTTCCTGCCTGGAGAATCCCAGGGACAGGGGAGCCTGGTGGGCTGCCGTCTATGGGGTCGCACAGAATCAGACACGACTAACACAACTTAGCAGAGTAGATGTGACTTAGCAGTAGCAGCAGCAGAGTAGATATAATTTTACCGTATCTATAAATTTGGTGTGTGTGGTTTTAACCTTTTTTGTTTCAGCTCTTTCAGGTATAAACCAGTTTTATGTAGGGCTGACCCTTTTAACATCCTAATCCTCATTCTCCAAGGTTTATTTTTAGTTCAATGACCATATCATCCACCCAGACAGATTTTAGAACATCTCTAATCATCCAAGCTTCTTCCTAACAAACTCTTCTTGCAGACACTAAAAAGTTTCCTTGCACACTTCGTTCTGTCACTACATGTCCTGCCCTCACCGACAGTTTCTGCTTGAGAACACCTCATCCTTTCCTTCTCAGTTCAGTTCAGTTCAGTCACTCAGTCATGTCTGACTCTTTGCGACCCCATGAACTGCAGCATGCCAGGCCTCCCTGTCCATCACCAACTCCCGGAGTCCACCCAAACCCATGTCCATTGAGTCGGTGACGCCATCCAACCATCTCATTCTTTGTCATCCCCTTCTCCTCCTGCCCTCAATCTTTCCCAGCATCAGGGTCTTTTTAAATGAGTCAGAACTTCATATCAGGTGGCCAAAGTATTGTAATTTCTGCTTCAACATCAGTCCTTCTAATGAACACCCAGGACTGATCTCCTTTAGGATGGACTGGTTGGATCTCCTTGCAGTCCAAGGGACTCTCAAGAGTCTTCTCCAATACCACAGTTCAAAAGCATCAATTCTTCAGCGCTCCACTTTCTTCACAGTCCAACTCTCACATCCATACATGACCACTGGAAAAACCACACCTTTGACTAGACAGACCTTTGTTGACAAAGTGATGTCTCTGCTTTTTAATATACTGTCTAGGTTGGTATAACTTTCCTTCCAAGGAGTAAGCATCTTTTAATTTCATGGCTGCAGTCACCATCTGCAGTGATTTTGGAGCCCAGAAAAATAAAGTCAGCCACTGTTTCCACTGTTTGCCCATCTATTTGCCATGAACAAACTCACATACATGTGCACATAGGTACACAATGTGTGCAGACAAAGTAAATACTCATTCACTAAACTTTACTGAATATCTACTAAGTGCTAGGCACGGTACCATCACTGGAGGGTTGTTGGTGAACAGAACAGACAGAGTCTCTGCTCTCAAAGAGCTTTTACTAAAGGGAGGGGAGGGGAAACTGAATCACTCCATAAACAATTACTTGATTATAGTGTTGCAAGTGCTAGAAGAATATAAGAATGTATCTTGGGGCTCATCTGATCTGGGGTCAGGGAAAGGCTATGCTACGGCACACACATAAATCCGTTAGGACATGAGAGGACAGGGCTTTTGCCCATCTTATCTACTCAGGTATGCCCAAGCATCCTGAACAGCACCTGGCAAATAGTAATCAATAGGCATTCAATCAATATTTGTTAAATGAAATAAGTAAATGCAAAGAGAATAAAATCTGTTATCATTTCTGTACTATAAATTAAAGGTCTATAAACTTTTTGATTTTGACTCCAGGTATCAAAAATTTAAGCATTCATCTTTAATATGTTTGTATTTACCTTCTGATCAATTATGAACATGTATTTCATGTAATATACTATATACCTTGTAAGAGACATTAAAATTGAAAACCTTAATGGATAAGACAAGGTGAAGGAAAAATATATTCCAAGGAATTCTTTTAGCTAGGTGATGATCTGGGTACTAAGAGAAGTAGGTGTCCCACCCTGCTGTTTGCTCTGAGCACCAAAGGACCTTCACTGGCCCCCTGCCTGCATCTCCTCTCTCAGCTTTCTGGGCCAGTGGCTGTGGCTGCATAAAGTTGCAGAAATGTTGATTTTCAAGTACTCACTGAAAAAGTTAGCACCTAAATGGTCACACGTGTAAACCACACACAAATGAGCACAGAGGTGCCAGGCTTTCGCTGGGCCCCTGGCTCCAGAGCCCATGCTGCTGAGCAGTCAGCCCTGATCCCAGTCCTCAGTGACCACACTCCCGGTCACTGAATGCCTAGGTGCTGCCTGCCTGGTAGTCCTGCCTCTCTCTCCAGCACAGGGGTACAGCCTTAATTCAAAACTGACTCTGAAGAACCAGAGGTGACTTCCTTCCTCTTCATCAAGAACCTTGCTCTAAGCTGCACAGAGAAAAAGAGCCCTGGGTTACAAAAGGGTAAATCAACACAGTAAATAAAGTGTTACCGAAAAACCTATTTATTTATTAATGTTGCAGACATTTTTTCTCCCAGTAATATTTTGAAGACAGCAATTTAACTAAATATGCTACAGATTTTTTTGTTTGTTCTATATCGAATCTTAATTATAACATGGTATTTCAAAGATCCAGCTTATGGGTTTTCTCCATGTTTTTGATAGGTGATTTTAATGATTGCAATAGCTGAGAAGGATCCACAGATCCACAAGGAAGATGTGTATTACTGACTGCACTTGGTAAATCATGACACTCACGTTTCAGTCCCTTTCTCTAGTTCTAACAGGTTTGTCTTCGTGTTCTGATTGCTTTTCAGTGAATTGCTGATCAACACAGAGAGCATCATATGATCATTAAGGACAACATACACACAACTTGAGGGTCATTAATAAAAGTAAACATAAATCCTATCTCAAGTAATCATAAACCCTATCTCAAGTTATCTTAGGGCTTCCCTTGTGGCTCAGCTGGTAAAGAATCTGCCTGCAATGAGGGAGACCTGGGTTCAGTCCCTGGGTTGGAAAGATCCCCTAGAGAAGGGAAAGGCTACCCACTCCAGTATTCTGGCCTAGAGAATTCTGTACAGTCCATGCGGTCTCAAAGAGCTGGACATGACTGACTTTCACTTTCACTTTCAACTAATCTTAATTTCAAATTAGGAGAGTCAATTTTTTGAAAGATCTGAGTATATTGTTATTTTTACATAGTGCCATTTTGCTGTTGTTTATTAGAGTTCCTTTGCAGGGATGGTTAAAGCCCCCAGTCTGACAAGTAGGAGTTGTGTTAACTAAAACTGGATGAGATCATCCCAGTAAATCCAAGGCACAGTAAACTGTGATACATAACACAAGCCTGAAGGAGTGAAGCACCACTGTTAGCCTCTTCCTAGTAACCAGCTCTCTCTTCCCTTTTGGCTGCCTTGAGTAACATAGGACTCCTGGTCTTCCGGCAAATGAACTTCATGAAGACCTACCATGAGTCCATGTGTGTGTGTGTATTCAGTCGTGTCAGACTCTTTGTGACCCCATGGACAAGAGCCCGAGCAGTCCATGTATAAATATTGGTAAACCTTCATTTAAAAAAATAAACCAAAGTAAAATTAGTTCTATTATCTTTTCCCATATCTCAATAGATTATTTTGCAAGCTCCCTGCAAGTATGCATCTACTTTAAAGACTATGCTGGTGACCCAGACCATTAGTAAAAAATTATAAAGAAGACAAACTTATCCTTGGCATCTCCTACACAAAGCTTTTCATAGCTTTGTTTTCCTCTTTCAGTACAGGCTTACAAATTCAGCCCTTCTGATTTTCAGAGGAAAGGGACTTGATAAACTCATCTACAGTAAATGTTACAGTCTGGGACATGTTAATCTTACCAAAAGTCTTTGCCTTTGAAAAGAAGTTTCCCTGAACAGAAAAATCTTAATGACTCAGTGACCATGCAGTTGATGGAACAAAGAAAAAGACAGTGGGGGAGAGGGGCAGCTGCCATGGTTTCCCTCATACCCTTCAGAACATAAGCAGGGGATTACTGTCTACTGTCCTAAGGAGGCCAGCCCTGCCAAGGACAAGGATGGTTCAAAGCAGCATGTGGACACCACCAGAGCCTCACAGTCTAGCTCTGAGGTGATAGAAATTGCTCCTGGAAGGAACTGCGTTTGACTTTCAACTGCTGGACACACATTTCCCAGTTACTAAGCATGGGTGGATGGTGGCATGCTGCAGGGTCAGGGGCACTGAGTGTAGCAGTGCCTGCCCTTTAAAGGAGGTCACCATTATCTTCACTACCTCCACCATAGTTTGGCCTCAGGTCAAACAACAGGGAGGGAACAGAGCCCAACCCATCAACAGAAGATTGGATTAAAGATTTACTGAGCATGGCCCCGCCCATCAGAACAAGACCCAGTTTAACCCTCAGTCAGTCTCTCCCATCAGGAAGCTTTCATAAGCCTCTTATCCTTATCTCTTAGAGGGCAGACAGAATGAAAACCACAATCATAGAAAACCAACCAAAACTCATCACATGGATCACAGCCTTGTCTAACTCAATGAAACTATGAGCCATAGCATGTAGGGCCACCCAAGACAGATAGGTCATGGCAGAGTTCTGAGAAAACATGGTCCACTGGAGAAGGGAATGGCAAACCACTTCAGTATTCTTGCCTTGAGAACCCCATGAGCAGCATGAAAAGGCAAAAAGATAGGACACTGAAAGATGAACTGTCCAGGTCAGGAAGTGCCCTATATGCTACTGGAGATCAGTGGAGAAATAACTCCAGAAAGAATGAAGAGATGGAGCCAAAGCAAAAACAACACCCAGTTGTGGATGTGATTGATGATGAAAATAAAGTCCAATGATGTAAAGAGCAATATTGAATAGGAACCTGGAATGTTAGATCCATGAATCAAGGCAAATTGCAAGTGCTCAAACAGGAGATGGCAAGAGTGAACATCAACATTGTAGGAATCAGTGAACTAAAATGAACTGGAATGGGTGAATTTAACTCAGATGACCATTATATCTACTACTGTAGGCAAGAATCCTTAGAAGAAATGGAGTAGCCATCATAGTCAACAAAAGAGTTCAAAATGGCAATACTTCAGTGCAATCTCAGAAATGACAGAATGATCTCTGTTTCCAAGGCAAATCATTCAATATCACAGTAATCCAAGTCTATGCCCTGACCAGGTAATGCCAAAGAAGCTGAAGTTTAATGGTTCTATGAAGACCTACAAGACCTTCTAGAACAAACACCCAAAAAAGGTGTCCTTTTCATTATAGGGGACAGGAATGCAAAAGTAGGAAGTCAAGAGAAATATGGATAACAGGCAATTTTGGCCTTGGAGTACAAAATAAAACAGGTCAAAGGCTAACAGAGTTTTGCCAAGAGAATGCACTGGTCATAGCAAACACCCTCCTCCAACAACACATAGAGAAGACGCTACACATAGAGAAGACTCTACACATGGACATCACCAGATGGTCAATACCAAAATCAGACTGATTATATTCTTTGCAGCCAAAAATAGAAGCTCTATACAGTCAGCAAAAACAAGACTGGGAGCTGACTGTGACTCAATCATGAACTCCTTATTGCCAAATTCAGACTTAAATTGAAGAAAATAGGGAAAACTACTAGATCATTCAGTTCAGTTCAGTTCAGTTGCTCAGTCATATCTGACTCTTTGCGACACCATGAATTGCAGCACACCAGGCCTCCCTGTCCATCACCAACTCCCGGAGTTCACTCAAACTCACGTCCATCGAGTCAGTGATGCCATCCAGCTATGACCTAAATCAAATCCCTTATGATTACATAGCAGAAGTGACAAATAGATTCAAGGGATTAGATCTGATAGACACAGTGCCTGAAGATCGATGGATGGAGAAGATCTATGGACAGAGGTTCCTGACATTGAACAGGAAGCAGGGATCAAGACCACCCCCAAGAAAAA
Organism: Bos taurus; assembly: GCF_002263795.3. Lineage (NCBI taxonomy): Eukaryota > Metazoa > Chordata > Mammalia > Artiodactyla > Bovidae > Bos > Bos taurus. The sequence goes on along the minus strand of NC_037334.1, from coordinate 82,095,283 downwards.
GAAATGTAAAAAGGCAAAATGACTGAGGACGCCTTACAAATAGCTGTGAAAAGAAAAGAAGTGAAAGGTAAAGGAGAAAAGGAAAGATATACCCATTTGAATGCAGAGTTCCAAAGAATAGCAAGGAGAGATAAGAAGCTTTCCTCAGTGATCAATGCAAAGAAATAGAGGAAAACAATAGAATGGGAAAGACTAGAGATCTCTTCAAGAAAATCAGAGATACCAAGGGAATATTTCATGCAAAGATAGGCTCAATAAAGGAGAGAAATGCTATGGACCTAACAGAAGCTGAAGATATTAAGAAGTGGCAAGAATACACAGAAGAACTATATTAAAAAAAAAAAAAAATCTTCATGACCCAGATAATCACGATGGTGTGATCACTCACCTAAAGCCTGACATCCTGGAATGTGAAGTTAAGTGGGACTTAGGGAGCATCACTACGAACAAAGCTAGTGGAGGTGATGGAATGCCAGTTGAGCTATTTCAAATCCTAAAAGATGATGCTGTGAAAGTGCTACACTCAATATGCCAGCAAATTTGGAAAACTCAGCAGTGGCCACAGGACTGGAAAAGGTCAGTTTTCTTTCCAATCCCAAAGAAAGGCAATGCCAAAGAATGTTCAAACTACTGCACATTTGCATTCATCTCCCATGCTGGCAACCTAATGCTCAAAACTCTCCAAGCCAGGCTTCAGTAGTACATGAACCGTGAAATTCCAGATATTAAAGCTGGATTTAGAAAAGACAGAAGAACCAGAGATCAAATTGCCAACATGTGTTGGATCATCAAAAAAGCAAGAGAGTTCCAGAAAAACTTCTGCTTTGCTGTTGCTAAGTCGCTTCAGTCGTGTCCGACTCTGTGCGACCCCATAGACGGCCTCCTACTAGGCTCCTTTGTCCCTGGGATTCTCCAGGCAAGAACACTGGAGTGGGTTGCCATTTCCTTCTCCAATGCAGGAAAGTGAAAAGTGAAAGTGAAGTCGCTCAATTGTGTCTGACTCTTAGCGATCCCATGGACTGCAGCCTACCAGGCTCCTCCATCCATGGGATTTTCCAGGCAAGAGTACTGGAGTGGGGTGCCATTGCCTTCTGCTTTATTGACTATGCAAAAGCCTTTGACTGTGTTGATCACAACAAACTGTGGAAAACTCTTAAAGAGATGGGAATACCAGACCACCTGACCTGCCTGCTGAGAAATATGTACACAAGAAGCAACAGTTAGAACTGGACATGAAACAACAGTCTGGTTCCAAATTGGGAAAGGAGTATGTCAAGGCTGTATATTGTCACCTTGCTTATTTAAGTTATATGTAGAGTACATCAAGAGAAAGGTTGGGCTGGAAGAAGCACAAGCTGGAATCAAGATTTCTGGGAGAAATATCATTAAGATATGCAGATAAGAGGAAAGTGAAAAAGTTTGCTTAAAACTCAACACTCAGAAGCACAAGCTGGAATCAAGATTGCTGGGAGAAATATCAGTAACCTCAGATATGCAGATGACACAACCCTTATGGCAGAAAGTGAAGAGGAACTAAACAGCCTCTTGATGAAAGTGAAAGAGGAGAGCGAAAAAGTTGGCTTAAAGCTCAACATTCAGAAAACTGAGATTATGGCATCCAGTCCCATCATTTCATGGCAAATAGATGGGGAAACAGTGGAAACAGTGTCAGACTTTATTTTTCTGGGCTCCAAAATCACTGCAGATGGTGACTGCAACCATGAAATTAAAAGACGCTTACTCCTTGGAAGGAAAGTTATGACCAACCTAGACAGCATATTCAAAAGCAGAGACATTACTTTGCCAAAAAAGGTCCATCTAGTCAAGGCTATGGTTTTTCCAGTGGTCATGTATGGATGTGAGAGTTGGACTGTGAAGAAGATTGATGCTTTTAAACTGTGGTGTTGGAGAAGACTCTTGAGAGTCCCTTGGACTGCAAGGAGATCCAACCAGTCCATCCTAAAGGAGATCAGTCCTGGGTGTTCATTAGAAGGACTGATGTTGAAGCTGAAACTCCAGTACTTTGGCCACCTGATGTTAAGAGCTGACTCATTTGAAAAGACCCTGATGCTGGGAAAGATTGAGGGCAGGAGGAGTAGGGGACAACAGAGGATGAGATGGTTGGATGGCATCACTGACTCGATGGACATGGGTTTGGGTGGACTCCGGGAGTTGGTGATGGACAGGGAGGGCGTGCTGCGGTTCATGGAAAGAGTCGGACATGACTGAGCGACTGAACTGAATGTTAATGATAAATCAAGATACAAAAGAAGTTTCCAAAGAAGAAAATAAAAGAAACTTAAGCTGGTAATACTAAATTAATGTATTTTCCTGGTTACTTATAATAGTAGATAATTATTTGCATAGTAAGGAAAATGCTAATTTTATTAAAGTCCGATTAGATAAGGCCTTTAGACTAACTTGCAACACCCTAAAAAATTATACAGAGGGACTAGATTTGTCAGTTCTAAACTCTTTAGAAACATTTGCCTGCACAGTTGCCACACTTGGGAGGAAAATCCAAATCCAGAACTGACTTGTTTCCTAAATGAATTGGGAAGTTTTCATTGAGAAGCATCTGCTACTTTATTGCCTTCATGTAAAAGCATTTTTGTGCCACTATAATGGACTATTCAGCAGATGTTTTAGAGCACTACACCCACAGCAATACGTGCATCATAAAAAAGATAAGGAGCCACAACATAATTAATGATTTCAGTTCCTTGATAAATGAATTTCACTTTAAAAAAAACATGGATTTAAATTTGTGTCACGAATCTCAACTTTTAACTCAAGCAATTCACTTGCAAGAAAGTGAACAGAAAATCATTTACACAATAAATAACAAAGGGTCAAACTCAGTCTTATAGCCAACATGATGAAATCTGAAGGCCCAGAAAAGACTTCTCCAGACCAAAGCACTCAACCACCTCCCCCTGGATCAGCCAGAGAATCTGCCATTGGAGATGGACTTCATTTAGACACCACTGGGAATGTAACATAATAAGGAATTTGCATTTACAAAATTATGCTAGTTTTCTAAAATCTCCCAAATCTGAATTATAAAATTCATTGTAGCTCAAAAATTGTAGGAATATTGGTTTTTAGGAATGTAGGTTTTGGTGCCTTCTACTTTTGTTTAACATTAGATTTGTCTTGAGCATAAAATAATAGTATTGATAGATGTGTGTTCACCTCCTTGAACAAAAGGCACTAAATAAATTCCCAAGAAATAACCAGGTTAAAAAATTAGAGAAAAAGAAAATGGGGTGAAGGCGAAAAGAGAGAAAAGGAATCCGAAGAGGAAAGGCGAGAGATGAAGAGAGAAAAGAGAGAAGACAAATTATGATAAAAAAACTAATAAAATTTAAAAGTGAAAACTAGAGTAAGACTAAACAAAACAACACAAACAAGCTTTATGCATCTATTCACCAATTATATTTTTGCCAAAATCTAGTCCTCAAAACTTTCATATAGAAAGAGAAAGAGAGGCAGAAAGAAAACAGAGACTATGCACATGGCTGAAATATTTAAGATCTGCCTGAATAATCCAATAAGAGATGGTTATCAGTATTCAAAAGGGGATCACAGCACACACACCCAGAAGGAATAAACCACCCCTCTGCAACCACCATTGGTTGGTGGTCCTAGAGCCACCACTGGACGCATCAGTGTATCTTACTTCTGAATCTTTGTCTAACCCATCCCTGTGTAAGAATAGCCTCCTTTCACCATCAGAACATAGGTGTTATTAAATTATTAAATTTAACTTATTAAATTTTGGCTTAAAATTCCTCTATTATGGAACATCTTAAATGATTAACCACATCAGTCTAATGTTTGACCAAATCTCTTTAACAATGAAAATTTGCAATTGTTATATTTATAAGCTCAAGTCTCTGTGAACTGGGCTTATTTTGGAACAGCTGCTATAGTTCCTAGCATTAGCTATATGAGTATTTTTATTCACTGCGATGCTTGGAGCCCTCACTTTACCATGGCCCAGCACGGCGACTAGTCTTAAAATCCCCATTTAAAATATTAGAACTTTAAACCTTCAAAAACTGCCCCCATGAAAATCAAAACCCAACTCAAAGGCAAATATTTTAAAGTATGAATATTGATGAAGGTCTCAGTCCTTTTAAAAAGGTGATCTCATTAAATTAACACATTTGGCCTCTCAAGCTCATGTACTTCAGAAATCCAAGCCAATAATCCTAAATTATTGAAGTCTACAGTCACAAAATTTTATTCATTCAATAAATGTTACCTGAACACTGAGTATACCTAAAACAATAAATTAAGTTAAATTTAAAAATAAAAACATGAATGATAAACCCCCAAGTCACTTCCACAAGGGACTATAACACACAGCAAACTGTTGCAACGCCTGTGTGAGAAGTACACAACATTTCTGGGATTACAGACGAACACCTCAGTCCTAACTGAACGCCAAAAGGATGCAGGAAGTCTCAGTTTAAAAGGTGTCATTTAGCATGAATAATGAATGATTCCCACTGGTAGAAATGAGGCATGGGTTATTACAGCCATAAAACATGGCAAGATCTAAGGCATAAGAAAATGAAGTTCATGGCCAGTTTAGCAAGTCACCCTGTTTGTTGTGAAAGATTATATAAGAGATCTGAAATAGGACAGAATTGTTAAGTCTAAAGTCAGATTGCAGAGGACTGAAGTATAGAACTGAAACTAAATCTCCAGAGGATCTTTCTGATCCAGAGATCGAACCCAGGTCTCCCACATTGCAAGCAGATTATTTACCATCTGAGCCACCAAGGAAGCCCATTTGATAGGCACTGGTAATCATAAGGAAATAACTGTGAAATAGTGTAGTCTAGCAAATTAAGAGCACAGACTTTGTGGAGTTACCCTGCCTGGGCTTGGAACTTGACTGCACCATTTATTAGCTGGGTGACATCACAAGTTAATCAAGCTCTCTTAAGGTTCAGTTTCCTCATTTGTTCAAAGAGATGAAAAGTTTAATATCTGGTTTACAGAGCTGTTAGAAGAGCTAAATGAAATATCATATAAAACATTTAGGATATTGCTTAGAACATAAGAAAATAATGTTGGACGATGATGATGGTGATGATTATCCATGTGGTAGAGTAACATGATTCAAGCTCTGCTTTCAAAAGAATAATCTAGAAACAAACTGAAGAATAAATGAAAAATTAAAGACAGAAGACTGGATGAGAAAGTTAAAAGCTTACCTAAATAAAATATGATGAACAAAAGAGGACATAAGCGTGCATTCTCAGTTGTGTCCGACTCTTTGTGACACCATGTACTGTAACCCACCAGGCTTCTCTGTCTGTGGAAATTTTCAAGGCAAAAATACTCAAGTGGGTTGCCATTTCCTATGCTGAAGACATAAGAGGTTTTTTTAAAATAAAAAATGGTTAGAAGGAGTATTGGGGAAAAGGGAATAAATAACAGAGGTGTATGAAGAGAATATTTATTTGTCTAGGCAAATTACTAGTGAATGGAAGGGGCCAAAACCAAGCCCATCTGATAGATGACACCAATGTTTTGTGCCGAAATAACTGGGAAGATGATGGTGTCATTAATAGTAAAAGGGACACCAGTAGCAGATGATATTTTAGAGATGCTGATTTAAGATATCTGGTTTCATTGATACACTGAATTTGTAGTGCAAAAGTCTGAAGAGGGATGAAGATTGTATGCATAGCTTTAATAAGTGTTATTAACATCTGAGGGCTTCCCAGGTGGCACTGGTGGTAAAGAACCCACTTGCCAATGCAAGAGACATAAGAGACGTGGGTTCTATCCCTGAGTTGGGAAGATCCCCTAGAGGAGGGTATGGCAACCCACTCCAGTATCCTTGGCCTGGAGAATCCCATGGAAAGAGGAGCCTGGTGGGCTACAGTGCATAGGGTCACAAAGAGTCAGACATGACTGAAGAGACTTAGCACACACACATGCACCAACATTTGAGTATTAACCAAATCATATGTATACTATAAACTATGCATGCCAGTGTGATATGGAAACTTACAGGGCTTCCCCCATGGTGGAGTGGTAAAGAATCTGCTTTTAATGCAGGAAACTCACAGATGATGCAAGTTTCATCCCTGGGCCGGGAAGATCCCCTGGAGGAGGGAATGGCAACCACTCCAGTATCCTCGCCTGGAGAATCCCATGGACAGAGGAGACTGGAGGGCCACAGTCCATGGGATTGCAGAGTGAGACACAACTGAAGTGACTGAGTATGATATAAGGTATTATTATTTTACACAAAGTAGGTCCTAAAGATCTTGGCTACACATCTTGCCTAAGATCACTGTTAGTAAGATGCAGAGCCAGAATTCTGCCCATGTATATAACTTTACAGCTTGAATATACTTTGGATTTGAGTCATCAGCATAATAGGAATAACTGGAATAACTCCGGTAGTAGCAGATGAGATTTATAATGGGAAAAGAAGGCCAAGGAAAAACCTTGAGGAATAGCATATTTCAGAGAGAGAGAGAGAGAGTGGAGGAAGAAGCTGGCAATGAGAACTTCACAGATAAGGAAGAAAAATAAAGAGTTGAAAAGTACATGGAAGTCACAGAAGGAAAAGATTCCAGCAGACTATGGTCAACAGCCTTGGATATTACAGAAAAATGAAGGATAGACTGAAGAGGAATTCTGAATTTATGAGTTGTCACTGATGTCTTTTAAGAGAGAAATATCAAAAGTACACTAAAAGAAAATGCAAAACCATAAAGAGAGATATAAACTTGTGGTGAGGAACTCTAAGTATGAAAAATAGATAACCCTTATAAGAAATGACATAGAAAAACAAAGATAACATATAGGTAGCTTGAGAGGATACCAATGTGAAAGTGAGAGCTTTAAAATATATATATATATGCAAATCTAAAATTGGGTTTAGTGAAGTGAAAGTCACGTCAGACTCTTTGCAACCCCATGGACAGTATAGTCCATGGAATTCTCCAGGCCAGAATACTGGAGTGGGTAGCCTTTCCCTTCTTCAGGGGATCTTCTCAACTCAGGAATCGAATCCAGGTCTCCCACATTGCAGGCGGAGTCTTTACCAGCTAAGCCACAAGGGGAGCCCAAGAATACTGGAGTGGGTAGCCTATCCCTTCTCCAGGGGATCTTCCAGACCCAGGAATCGAACCGGGGTCTCCTGCATTACAGGTGTATTCTTTACCAACTGAGCTATTAATTTACATGTTAGTTAAATGGAATGAGTCCGTTGAGGAGAAACTGAATATTCTAAGAGACTCAGACTTTTGTGTTGATAGAACTTTGTTGATAGAATAAAAGATGTCCAGGTGGTAAAAGTAAAGAGGAGTGCCTAACAGACCAATTCTCCTCTAAATAACAGATACACATTCTAGGGTGAAAACCTATTTGAGGGTTTTGGAGATCCAACTAAGGAAGACAGATTTTGGAGGGGAGTCAACATCTGGAGCAAGTGACTTGTTCCTTGCTGTCTTTCCCTAAGTGACTTCTTTTTTCCTGTTTTTTTTTTTTTCTAGAAGCAGCTGCAGTGGCAATAGTGGTAGCAAAGGAACTGGGGGAGGGCAGTCAGCTAAAAGTTATATCACCTTTCTAACTGGAGAAACAGGGAGAAAAAGCCTGGAGCAACCAAAGGTGCTGGAGAATGAGGAGGAAACCCAAAAAGAAGAGAAATAAAGAAAAAGAACCTGAAATTCTATGTTTAAACTCAGCTTAAGTCTCTGACTGACTCTTGAACCATGAATGTGTGGAACAAACTGAAAGCAGCTTGGATCTAAGGTATAAAGAACTGAACCAAGATCTCAGTCTCTGCCCACTATAGACATGATAATTTACAATTTGAATCCCAGTTAATTGAATGCTAAAAGAAAACACTCTTTGGAAGAATGTAAGAAGATCTTGAGCTTTCAAAGCATAACAGTTAAAATATCCAAGATACACTCAAGAATTATTCAACATAGGATGAAGAGGAATGTGTGACTCAATCTGCTGAGACAAGTTGAACTAGATGTCAGCAATATTAAATAAGGACTTTAAAGAAATCATTATAAGATGCTCAGTAAGGTAAAGAAACATATGCTCATATTAGTTTAAATGATGGAATATTTCATCAGAGAAAGAGGAAATGCAAAAAAACAAAAACAAAAATCCAACCAAACAAAAAATACCACATAGAAATAACAGAACTAAAAATAAATAAATAAATATATTTGTGATTAAATTCAATTGATGAGATTAATAGCAAACTGGAGATAACAGAGAAAAAAATGAGTAAACCTCACAGAAAATGTCTCAAATTCAGTAAAAGAAATAAATTTACTGGTTCAGGAAGTTTAGAAAATCACAATGTAATAAATGCAAATAAACACACACCCAAGCACATTACAATCAACTGACGAAAGCCAAAAATAAAGAGAAAATATTAAAACTAGCCAGAGAAAAACAATAAATTACATACAAGAAAACAACATTAGAATTATCTATTTTTCAGAAACAATGTAGGCAGTAAAATAACATCTTTAAAGAAACCTACATCTTGTGAAAATATCCTTCAAGAATATAGGTGAAGGATTTCCCTGGAGATCCAGTGGTTGAGAGTCTGCCTGACAATACAGGAGACACGGGTTTGATCCCTGGTCCAGGAAGATTCCACACGCTGCAGGGCAACTAAGCCCATGTGCCACAAGTACCGAGCTCCAGGGCCCGAGAGCTGCGACTACCGAGGCTCATGTGCCCTGGAGCCTGTGCTCTGCGCTCTGCAACAAGAGAAACCACCACCACAAGAAGCCCACACACTGCGAGGAAGAGTAGGCCCCGCCTGCCACAGCTAGAGGAAGCCTGTGCACAACAGTGGAGACCCAGCGCAGCCAAAAATAAATACATCATTTTTTTAAAAAAAGAATACAGGTGAAACAAGGATATTTTCTGATAAAGGAAAACTAAGGGAATTCATTGTCACCAGATCATATGACAGAAATGACGGACTTTCCTCAAGCTAAAAAGAAACAATAGGGCTTCCCTAGTGGTCCAGTGGTTAAGAATCCACCTTGCAATGCAAAGGGACACCAGTTTGATACTTGGTCCAGGAAGATCCCACATGCCGCAGAGTTACTAAGTCGGTGCACCACAGTTGCTGAGCCGGTGCTCTAGAATCTGTGAGCCACAACTACTGAGCCCGTGCGCCATGACTACTGAAGCATGTGAGCCTAGAACCCACATGTAACAAGAGAAGCCACCACAATGAGAAGCTGATGCATCGCAATGAAGAGCAGCCCCCACTTTTCACAACTAGAGAGAGCCCATGTGCAGCAACAAAGACCCAAAACAGCCAAATAAACACATAAACATGTTTTTTTTTAATGATACAACAGTGAATTCAAATCTTGAGGAATGAATAAAAAGCACTAGAAATGGTAAGTATTTGGGTAAATATTAAAGACTAATTTTACTGTATATTTACAAAATACCTGTGACAGTTTAAAGCAAAAATTATAATTTTATTATGCGAGGTTTACAATGTATTTAGATACAACATATACTTAATATAATATAAAGTGAGGGATGTGATAAATGGATGAATCAATATATATCTGCAAGATTTCTACATTTTATGTAGACACAACATTAACTCTACATTACAAAAAGTTATGAATGTATACTTTAATACATAATCATTCATAAAACCATGCAAAGAGGTTTATCCCAAAAGTCAATAGAGAAATTAAAATTAAACTATAAAAATTCATCCAAAAGAAATCAAACAAGAGGAAAGAGGAACAACAATAGCCAAAAGTCAGATAATAGGAAAAGTGACAGACTTAAATCAATCATATTAATTATTACATTAAATGTTAATATACTAAGCACTTCAATTAAAAGGCAGAAATATTCACAATGGATTTTGAAAAGAAAAAGCAGTCTTTGTCTACAAGAGAAAAACAGGTAGAAAAAGAAAGATCATATAAACAATAAACATGTAGGCTGGAGTAGATACATGGTACATATATTATTGATATTATCAGAGAAAATAAACTATAAGATAAAGAATATCACTGAAAATAAAAAGGGATACTTTGTAATAATAAAAGACTCAATTTTTCAAATAGAGTCATTAGGCACATATACATTTATGATTAAAAATGTTAATTAAAAACGAAAGCCTAAAATTGACAGAATTAAAAGAAGAAACAGACAAATAGTAAAGAGACTCTTTCTTAGCAACATATAGAAAAACTAAACAAAATTTTGTAAGAACAGATGGTACATTTACCATGATAGGCTATATGCTTGGCTATGCACATCTCAATAAATTTAAAATGGCTAAAACCATACATAGTATCTCCAACCACAATGTGAATAAATTAGAAACTACTGCCAATAAGATATTTAGGAAAACTCTAAATTTTCTGAAATTAAACCAACACACTTTTGGATAATCCACAGGTGAAATTTTAAAAATTCACAAATTTTTTTGTATTTTAAAATACTTCATTTTTCATGAAAATACAACAAAGTAAAATTTGTGGGATTCAGCCAAATCAGTGTTTAGAGGGAAAACTATAGCTTTAGATGATTATATTAAAAAAGAACTGTTCAGAATTAATGACCTAAGTTTCAACTTTTAAAAAAGCAAAGGAGACCCAAAGCAAATAAAAGTAAGGAAATAACAAATATAAGAGTAAAATCAATGTAAGAGAAAACAGACAAATCAGAGTGAAAACAGGCCAAAAAACCCCAATTATTTGAAAAGATTTTAAAAAACTAATGAACCTCTAGTGAAATTAAAAAAAAAAAAAAAAAAAGAACAAAAATCATCAAAGCCAGAAATGAAAAGGTACTATCATTAAAAATCTTACAGACATAAAAAGTATAATAAGAAAATGTTCTGAACAACTGCACACCAAAAATTTTACAATTCAGAAGTAGATAAATTCCATGAAATAACAAGTTATTAAAGCTCACTAAAAAATAAATACTCTAAATAGCTCTCTATCTTTAAAGAAATTGACTACAGTGTAAAGCCTTCTTACAAAGAGACTCCAGGCCCAGATGGCTTCACTGATAAACTCTATAAAACATTTAAGGAAGAAATAATACCAATTCCACACAAAATCTTTACAAAAAGGCAAAAAATATAAACACTTGTCTACTCATTTTACGAGGACAGAATTACCTTGATAGCAAAACCAGACAAAGAAAATTCATGAAAACTATAAAGTAATATCGCTCATGAACATAAACACAAAAGTCCTTAAAAAATTTGAGCTAACTGATTCTCACAATATATAAGAATGTTAAGACATGACCAAGTGGGGTTTATCACAAAAATGCAAAGCTAGTTTAACATTCAAAAATCAATCAATTTAATTTGCCACATGACTGAATAAAAGAGAAAAACCATACCGTTTTTCAATAGATACAGAAAAAGTGTTTGCAAAATTCAATACCCATTGATGATTAAAACTCTCACCAACACAGAAATAGAGAGGTCTTCCTCAACCCAGTAAAATGCATGTAAAAAAATTCTTCATGTAACATCATGTTTAATGCTGAAACTCTGCATTTTATCAAATGAAAGAGCAATTTAAAGTTTTTAAAGTTAGGCTGAAGTGGCAGGGCAAGAAAGTAGAACCAGTACCACCTAGGAGCTGAGACTATAATATGAGGCTATCCAGTGGGCAACTGGGATCTTTCAGGCTACTTTTTAAACAGCTTTATTCTGTGTGTATGTCTGTGTGTGTATGTGTGTGTATGTGATTACACTTCTTAATAAGAATTCTGGGTTATAAAAATATATGATCCTTAAGACAGAAGAGATTACCCTAAGCAAAGAAGAAAACAAAATTTCTCTTAAGTATAATATTTATATAGTCATTAGTATTTGCTTTCTTTTTTTTTTTTTTAATTGTTGTCTAAGCTAGGGCTTCCCTGGTGGATCAGACAATAAAGAATCTGCTGACAATGCAGGAGACCTAGGTTCGATCCCTGGGTCAGGAAGATCCCCTGGAGAAAGGAATGGCTACCCACTCCAGTATTCTTGCCTGGAGAATTCCATGGACTGAGAAGCCTGGCGGGCTACAGTCCACAGGGACCCAAAGAATCAGACAAGACTGAGCAAATAACACTGTAACACTAACTGTAAAGCAAGATACATCTGTTGGCATCTCTGGGAATTTTGCCCAAGTTAGCTTAAATTTTTTTTCATCTGTTTGGTCTTTTGGGGGTACAGAGTAACTGATAATTTTTAGATGATAATTCAGCATTATTTCTTCATTTATATGCGTTCTTTCAAACCTGAGACCAAAAGAGGGTGTTAGGCATTTTCTGTACTGTTCACAGATATTTTAAGTAAAGGAAAACCCCGATGTTGAACTAATTAGCTTAACTAATAAGGATTGTGTTCAACTCAAATGTATCAGTTTAAGAAGCCCTTTAAAACATAATCGGCTTTAATAACAAAAATATTTAAATTATAGGTTATTAATTCCTATATTCTACTCTAATTGTAATTCTCAGTAGATGGCTTCAAATTTTGTTCTTACCAAAACAAATCTCAAATTTTAAATAATAATATTTAATTGATAATACTTTCTACAAACATGCCAAAAGTGTTTCATCTTCTGGATATACTAGAAAAGCATCCACAGATATAAGAGGAATAAAGCAAAAAGTAGATACTGTGATTTTAAAGCAACCGTTTATTGTTTTAAAAAGTAATTTAGGGTTACATTAGACTCTACAGGCTCCACCTCCAGCTTCTAATAGTAAAAAGGGATATTCATAAAGAAAGCAAAGAGATACAGCTTCCAAAAGAAATACAGTCTAATCTGCAACCCTGCAACAGGCACACACTGTTGATGCTTAAGTATGAAGAGAAAATTAGGAAATGCCCAGAGAGAGCATTTATGGCCCATGGCAGCTTCTCAGTGGCTCCTGCTGACAGGATCACAGGATCACAGGATGTGGCAGGATCACGGGACGACAGACACCTATGTATGTCCATCTTAGGAGTTTCCACGATACCCTCAAATTACAATTCTTTTCACACCAAGTTGAAGAATTAACAACAACAACAAAAAATCTGGTGATGTGACCTCTCAAGGAAAAAGGCTCTAAGATGGCATATCCTTTACTCCTGGATCCACGTTAGGGTTACTGAACCCCATCTTGTTGAACGTAATTTTATCATTTTACTCATTTAAAAAATATTTTGAAGATTTAAGAGTACAAGTTCATAAGATTTCAAATATATTCACAGTAATAAATATGGATCTTCCTGCCAGAAATGTTGTTCAGTCACTCAGTCGTGTCTGACTCTTTGTGACACCATGGACTGCAGCAAGCTAGGCTTCCCTGTCCTTGATCAAGTCCTGGAGCTTGCTCAAACTCATGTCCATTAAGTCAGTGATGCCATCCAACCATCTCATCCTCTGTCATCCCCTTCTCTTCCTGCCTTCAATATTTCCCAGCATCAGGGTCTTTTCCAAAGAGTTGGCTCTTAGCATCAAGTGGTCAAAGTATTGCAGTTTCAGCCTCAGCATCAGTCCTTCCAATGAATACTCAGAACTGATTTCCTTTAGGATGGACTGGTTTGATCTCCTTGCAGTCCAAGAGACTCTCAAGAGTCTTCTCCAACACCACAGATCAAAAGCATCAATTCTTCAGCGCTCAGCTTTCTTTATGGTCTAACTCTCATGTCCATACATGATTACTGGAAAAACCATAGTTTTGACTAGATGGACCTTTGTTGGCAAAGCAATGTCTCTGCTTTTTAATACACTGTCTAGGTTTGTCATAGCTTTTCTTTCAAGAAGCAAGAGTCTTTTAATTTCATGGTTGCAATCGCCATCTGCAGTGATTTTGGAGCCCAAGAAAATAAAGTCTGTCATTGTTTCCTTTGTTTCCCTATCTATTTGACATGAAGTGATGGGACTGGACACCATGATCTTCATTTTATGAATGCTGAGTTTTAAGCCAGCTTTTTCACTCTCCTCTTTCACCTTCATTAGGAGGCTCTTTAGTTCCTCTTTGCTTTCTGCCATGAGGGTGGTATCATCTCCCTCTCTGAGGTTATTGATATTTCTTCTGCAATCTTGATTCCAGCTTGTGCTTCATCCAGCCGGGCATTTCTCATGATGTATTCTGCATATAAGTTAAATAATCAGGATGACAATATACAGACTTGACGTATTCCTTTTCTGACTTGGAGCCAGTCCATTGTTCCATGTCCAGTTCTAATTGTTGCTTCTTAACCTGCATACAGGTTTCTCAGGAGGCAGGTCAGATGGTCTGGTATTTCCATCTCTTTAATAATTTTCCACAGTTTGTTGTGATCCACATAATCAAATGCTTTAGCATAGTCGATGAAGCAGAAGTTGATATTTTTCTGGAATTCTCTTGCTTTTTCTATGATCCAACAGATGTTGGCAATTTGATCTCTGGTTCCTCTGTCTTTTCTAAATCCAGTTTGAATATCTGGAAGTCCTCAGGTCACATACTATTGAAGTCTTGCTTGAAAAATTTTAAGCGTTACATTGCTAGCATGTGAAATGAGTACAATTGTGTAGTAATTTGAACATTCTTTTTGGCATTGCCTTTCTTTGGGATTGGAATGAAAACTGACCTTTTCCAGTCCTGTGGCCACTGCTGAGTTTTCCAAATTTGCTGGAATATTAAGTGCAGCCAAAAGCATTAGAAATCTTTAAACTTAATGGGGGCTTCCCTAGTGTTGTTGCTATTGTTGTTCAGTCAGTAAGTCATGCCCAAAGCTTTGCAACCCCATGGACTGCAGTACACCAGGCTTCCCTGTCCATCACTCTCTCCCAGAGTTTGCTCAAATTCGTGTCCATTGAGTCACTGATGCTATCGAACCGTCTCATCCTCCCTGGAGGCTCAGTGTTAAAGAATCTGCCCGTCAAGCAAGAGACACAGGTTTGACCTCTGGGTCAGGGAGATCCCCTGGAGAAGGAAATGGCAACCCACTCCAGTATTTTTACCTGGAAAGTCCCATGGACCAGAGGAGCCTAGTGAGCTGCAGTCATGAGGTCAGTAGAGTCAGACAAGACTCAAGGACTAAACAACAAAACACATCTACTCTCTAGCCTGATGCAGGCCACCTGACCTCTAAATTACCTTAAGGCCTCCTGTCTTAAATCTTGGCTGCATTACAAGCATTCCTTTGGGGCCCAGTACTTACTTTTCCGCTCAGTCATGAGAGATTAAAATGTTGCCTGGAAAACAGTATGATATCAACAAAGACAGTGAGATTTGTTAGAGGAAATGGATGTGGCTAATAAAAACAAAACAAACAGAAGAAGTAAATGCGAGAATTCTTTTTTATCAGACCATGGGGTCATAAAGAGACGACTGAGTGACTAATACTTTCAAACTTTCTTTTTTGTCACCTCTTTTACCAATCACCAAAATCAACCTCTATATCAAGAAACTAAGAAAAACATGATCAGAGTAATTCCCCTTAATTAAGTTACTTTCATACTACTCCAGGTAGATTTGCCTAAATCAAAAATGCAAATGTTCTTTCCACAGCTTTTCCCTGCCTGCCTGCCTGCCTGACTAGTCCTAAATATGTATTCCATCCATTTATTTTGTGTCTTTTTCCCCATGTATATCCCACAGGCTCTGAAAACTTCCTGCTGGACTAATGGCACTTGGGCAGATTATGACATTATCGAAGAACTTTCCAGTACCTGACCAAAACACATCAGTGGATCCAACCTGACTACCAATGCCCAGGATAGTTTCTATTACTACAATTGTTAGAGAACCAAAACACTCTCAACTTTGTATGTAATTGCAACAAGTCAGGTATTTTTTGAAATGTTAGGTAGTTTCTAAATCTTGTCAACAATTAATCTTTTAACCCAAATTTACTGGTCATCTAGTGGAAGCACAGTACAATATTAATGGGTCTATTTACAAAGAAATGTGTCACACTAAATGAGTAGCATCCCATACAATTAATAAATTTAGAGCTATGAAATAGATCTTCGTGGGCACACACACATATATATATCATAAGCAGGGGATTTCTGAAGACAAATAATTCTTCAAGTGTTTCTATTTCCAAAAACAGTTTTTATATTGTCTTGTCTTTTAGTTCTCTCTGATTGATTGAATGTTGAAGAACCTAGGCTATGGATAAAATAATTTGTTTTTCCAAAGAAAATCAGGAGAATAAAAGCAAGATTGTGATCTTCATTGTTTTTTAAAATTCATAGTAACTCAGAAAGCCATACAAATTAAAGAATTACAGCTTTCCCATTCTCCCACACACACTAGTATATTCACAAATGTTACAATTATATCCTTATGCGTTAAGAATCATTTATAATGGCTAGAGATCCATTTGTCTTTAATTGCTTTAAAAGTATTATCACAACTGAAAAGTAAAATGTATTCAAATGAAAGGAGCAATGGACCATGAAATTTTGAAGGGAAAATTTGTATAGGACGTACACTTCATTTAAAGCAGAGGATTCATTTTGATATTTGGCAAAACTAATACAATTATGTAAAGTTTAAAAATAAAATAAATTAAAAAAAAAAAAAGAAACTTCTTTCTAAATTTTGGTCTTTTCCTCTTGCAGTTCATAGGCAACAATCTTAAGGCTTTACTGCCTGAACAATACTCATACTGAAGGAATTATAAGGTAATAGAAAGTTTCCACAGTTTGAAGTAATTTGACCATAAATTAAAGAGTTCAGCCACAAATTCTGAGGCACAAAACAAAACAAAAAAAAAAAAGGAGACACTAGTTCAGGAAGTGCGGACTTCCAAGAACTCTCCTAGGGGTTCAAATTTCACAATACTGTGTCCCAAGACATACTCCTCCTTGAAAGATTTTCCTTATTTCTCTTTGATGACAACACTATTCCCTAATTTTTCTCCTATAATTCAACATCCTTCTCAGTTGCCTTAAATAATTAACCCTTCTTTCTCTACTTATCTCTTAAATATTTTTACTCCCCAGAATTGTCTTCAGCCATTATTATGCCTCACTTGTCTTACTCTATTAATTTCAAATATTCCATGGCTTCAGGTTTTACTTCCATCCCAAATCTGAATTGCCTATTACCAAGACTGCTCTTTTGAAATTTAGATAGTTTCATATCTTCAACTAGATGTTCATGGCATCGCAATTCAGTGTGTTCAAAACATAATCTTTTACGTGTTCGCTAATACTCCTCATCCTCATGTATTTCATATTTTAGTTAAAGGTATTAAAATTCATCTTCAACAGTCCCTGGTAGTCAGTAAGCTGTATTAAACAAATGAAACCAGTCAGTTGGTCAACCACTATTGAATATATCAGTATAGCCAGACACGGCCTAGTGCTAGGGAATACAGATATAAGCAAGAAAGACAAAGTCCCTGCCCTCATGGAGATCAGTGCAATGGAGAAGACAGCCATTAAACAAGTAGCTACAAATGCAATTAACTTTTTACATTAATTACAATTATAATGACAAAGGAAAAATAACCCGTTAATCACACATACTAGAAAATTCAGAAAATACTTGAATATCTTTCTTTCCCTCCAAGCTCAATTTCCAATTAGTTCTCAAATCTTATTAGTCTCAAATCTGAAATTTTTCTGATTTATTTCTTCTTTTCCATCATTATTGTCTTGCTCAGTTCAAGGCTTCATCATCTCTTTTCTTTAACTGGTCTCCCTGATTGCAACCTCTCTTCTTTATGGCCCAGTCATGACACTATTGTCTTTCTACAGTACAGATGTGATGGTGCCACAATTCTGAAAACCATTTATGGGTACCGTTTGGCATAAAAAACAAAACCCCAAATTTATGTTTTTATGGGTCTTACAGTCCAGTCTTCACTTGCCTTTCCAAACTTATTATATCCCGCTCACAATCTTCTTGCACTTTGGTCTTGAGCCATATTACACTTGTGTTCTCTCAGACCTTTCTTTTCTAATACTCAATATCAGAAAAATAAATTTGGTAGGAAGACATGGAGCTTGGCTGGAACAGGACTCTAGATGCCTGGTCAGATCATATGAACAAACCTCCTCTTGTGTGAAGCTGCAATAGGTTAAGGAGAGGAACAGTTACCCAGAAGCAGAGTAGTTTGACCGTGCCAGGTCAGACTAAGGGTAGATGCTGAAAGCCAGGTCAGTCATCTAAAATGGACCAGATGTCAACCAAGATCCAAAGAATAAAATCAGATACAACAGAGATCAAAGGTTGCAGTAGGAAAAAGCATCTGAAGCAAACAGTAGGGAAAATGGAAGCAGAAGTACCTTCAAAGCTAAAAGGATAAAGATGACATCTATTGATCTTTAAAAATCTGATTCTCACAGTTGCCATTATTAATGTAACAAGAAATATAATCAACCTCAATTTATTCTTCAAGGTTCTTTTCCATGAAAACTGTCTGTACCTCAAGTCCATCCCATCTCCTAGCTAATCCTTTTCTCCATAACATTCCCATGACCCCTTGCATTTGCCTCCATTATAACAATCAGCACACCCAATTATTTACTTATATGTCTATTTATTCAACTAAAACATGGGCAGCATAAGGGTAGAGGCCGTGTCTTATTTATACTTTCATTCTCAATGGGAACACATATTAGGTTTGCTAAATTAATGAATAGATGAGATAATCAAAGAATAAACAAATGATTAAAGTAGTCTTAATAGTACCTATTAATACTAATATCTGCCATTAAACTTAGAAACTGATTTTGTGAGCTTGTTGTTTTCGACTATAGAATAGTTTGGATACAGGAGGACAAACAATCTTTTTTTTTTAGCTTTAACTAAATAATTCAGAAATGGAACTCAAATAGAAACATTCAAGTAGTCCACAAAAAGTGCAAGTAAATACAATTATAAAATTATCACAATGTCAGTATCATGCTATTCAATAATGTCTTGTTTTACTCTGCTTTTAAATAGTTATGTCCTAGTGAGCAAACGTATAACAAACATTCCACTCACTAATTTATTCCTGCATTAATAGTTGGTTTGAACTGCATGAAATATAAAACATGGATACTTACAATAATATAAAATGTATACTATCCGTGAAGAGATACCCCACGCCCAAGGTAAGAGAAACCCAAGTAAGACGGTAGGTGTTGCAAGAGGGCATCAGAGGGCAAACACACTGAAACCATACTCACAGAAAACTAGTCAATCTAATCACACTAGGACCACAGCCTTGTCTAACTCAATGAAACTAAGCCATGCCCGTGGGGAAACCCAAGACGGGCGGGTCATGGTGGAGAGATCTGACAGAATGTGGTCCACTGGAGAAGGGAATGGCAAACCACTTCTTGTATTCTTGCCTCGAGAACCCCATGAAGAGTATGAAAAGGCAAAATGATAGGATACTGAAAGAGAAACTACCCAGGTCAGTAGGTGCCCAATATGCTACTGGAGATCAGTGGAGAAATAACTCCAGAAAGAATGAAGGGATGGAGCCAAAGCAAAAAGAATACCCAATTGTGGATGTGACTGGTGATAGAAGCAAGGTCCGATGCTGTAAAGAGCAATATTGCATAGGAACCTGGAATGTCAGGTCCATGAATCAAGGCAAATTGGAAGTGGTCAAACAAGAGATGGCAAGAGTGAATGTCAATATTCTAGGAATCAGCGAACTGAAATGGACTGGAATGGGTGAATTTAACTCAGATGACCATTATACCTACTACTGCGGGCAGCGATCCCTCAGAAGAAATGGAGTGGCCATCATGGTCAACAAAAGAGTCCGAAATGCAGTACTTGGATGCAATCTCAAAAATGACAGAAAGATCTCTGTTCATTTCCAAGGCAAACCATTCAATATCACAGTAACCCAAGTCTATGCCCCAACCAGTAATGCTGAAGAAGCTGAAGTTGAATGGTTCTATGAAGACCTACAAGACCTTTTAGAACTAACACCCAAAACAGATGTCCTTTTCATTATAGGGGACTGGAATGCAAAAGTAGGAAGTCAAGAAACACCTGGAGTAACAGGCAAATTTGGCCTTGGAATATGGAATGAAGCAGGGCAAAGACTAATAGAGTTTTGCCAAGAAAATGCACTGGTCATAACAAACACCCTCTTCCAGCAACACAAGAGAAGACTCTATACATGGACATCACCAGATGGTCAACACCGAAATCGGACTGATTATATTCTTTGCAGCCAAAGATGGAGAAGCTCTATACAGTCAGCAAAAACAAGACCAGGAGCTGACTGTGGCTCAGACCATGAACTCCTTATTGCCAAATTCAGACTTAAATTGAAGAAAGCAGGGAAAACCACTAGACCATTCAGGTATGACCTAAATCAAATCCTTTATGATTATACAGTGGAAGTGAGAAATAGATTTAAGGGCCTAGATCTGAGAGATAGAGTGCCTGATGAACTATGGAATGAGGTTTATGACATTGTACAGGAGACAGGGATCAAGACCATCCCCATGGAAAAGAAATGCAAAAAAGCAAAATGGCTGCCTAGGGAGGCCTTACAAATAGCTGTGAAAAGAAGAGAAGCAAAAAGCAAAGGAGAAAAGGAAAGATATAAACATCTGAATGCAGAGTTCCAAAGAATAGCAAGAAGAAATAAGAAAGCCTTCTTCAGGGATCAATGCAAAGAAATAGAGGAAAACAACAGAATGGGAAAGACTAGGGATCTCTTCAAGAAAATCAGAGATACCAAAGGAACATTTCATGCAAAGATGAGCTCGATAAAGGATAGAAATGGTATGGACCTAAAAGAAGCAGAAGATATTAAGAAGAAGTGGCAAGAATACACAGAAGAACTGTACAAAAAAGATCTTTACGACCCAGATAATCACGATGGTGTGATCACTGACCTAGAGCCAGACATCCTGGAATGTGAAGTCAACTGGGCCTTAGAAAGCATCACTACGAACAAAGCTAGTGGAGGTGATGGAATTCCAGTGGAGCTATTCCAAATCCTGAAAGATGATGCTCTGAAAGTGCTGCACTCAATATGCCGGCAAATTTGGAAAACTCAGCAGTGGCCACAGGACTGGAAAAGGTCAGTTTTCATTCCAATCCCAAAGAAAGGCAATGCCAAAGAATGCTCCAACTACCGCACAATTGCACTCATCTCACACACTAGTAAAGTCATGCTCAAAATTCTCCAAGCCAGGCTTTAGCAATATGTGAACCGTGAACTTCCTGATGTTCAAGCTGGTTTTAGAAAAGGCAGAGGAACCAGAGATCAAATTGCCAACATCCGCTGGATCATGGAAAAAGCAAGAGAGTTCCAGAGAAACATCTATTTCTGCTTTATTGACTATGCCAAAGACTTTGACTGTGTGGATCACAATAAACTGTGGAAAATTCTTCAAGAGATGGGAATACCAGACCACCTGATCTGCCTCTTGAGAAATTTGTATGCAGGTCAGGAAGCAACAGTTAGAACTGGACATGGAACAACAGACTGGTTCCAAATAGGAAAAGGAGTTTGTTAAGGCTGTATATTGCCACCCTGTTTATTTAACTTATATGCAGAGTACATCATGAGAAATGCTGGACTGGAAGAAACACAAGCTGGAATCAAGATTGCCAGGAGAAATATCAATAACCTCAGATATGCAGATGACACCACCCTCATGGCAGAAAGTGAAGAGGAACTAAAAAGCCTCTTGATGAAAATGAAAGTGGAGAGTGAAAAAGTTGGCTTAAAGCTCAACATTCAGAAAACGAAGATCATGGCATCCGGTCCCATCATTTCATGGCAAATAGATGGGGAAACAGTGGAAACAGTGTCAGACTTTATTTTTCTGGGCTCCAAAATCACTGCAGATGGTGACTGCAGCCATGAAATTAAAAGACGCTTACTCCTTGGAAGGAAAGTTATGACCAACCTAGATAGCATATTCAAAAGCAGAGACATTACTTTGCCAACAAAGGTTCGTCTAGTCAAGGCTATGGTTTTTCCTGTGGTCATGTACGGATGTGAGAGTTGGACTGTGAGGAAGGCTGAGCGCCGAAGAATTGATGCTTTTGAACTGTGGTGTTGGAGAAGACTCTTGAGAGTCCCTTGGACTGCAAGGAGATCCAACCAGTCCATTGTGAAGGAGATCAGCCCTGGGATTTCTTTGGAAGGAATGATGCTAAAGCTGAAACTCCAGTACTTTGGCCACCTTGTGCGAAGAGTTGACTCATTGGAAAGGACTCTGATGCTGGGAGGGATTGGGGGCAGGAGGAGAAGGGGACGACGGAGGATGAGATGGCTGGATGGCCTCACTACGTGGGTCTCAGTGAACTCTGGGAGTTGGTGATGGACAGGGAGGCCTGGCGTGCTGCGATTCATGGGGTCGCAAAGAGTCGGTCACAACTGAGCGACTGATCTGATCTGATCTGATACTATGTGGCTGTTCATTATTGATGTGAGAAATTCTTTCTTAACAACACCCCTGAGACTAGAAACATAAGTGTAAATGCAATTCATTAGTTATATTTCATAAAATAAATTTTATTTTAGAAATAAAAATATTCTTCTCTACTTTAATCAACAACCAATTTAACCAAATATTTACATTACTTGAACAATCAAAATTATTATCTACTTATCTCAAAATCTTGAGAGCATACATAACTGAAATTCTATAAACTTTATGGCATATAATTCCATGAGAACTACTCTTTGGAAATGCAATATAAATTTGGTAACACTTAGAAATAAATACATCAAACTAGATGATCTCAACAGCACCTTCCAGGTAAAAATTCTATTCTAATTATTTTAGATTAAATAAATAGAGACTATCAGGTATATTAGTACATTTCACAATGAACAATGTCTAACTGGCTATATGCCAAGTCACTTAACCTGCCTTTGAAACACGCAGCTGTTTCCCAGTAAGAATTAGCGGTCATTACCCTTACTATCTATACAAATTATGCTCTTAGCCCTTTGACCTGGTTCCATCTTATCTATTACACATCTCTTTTGACCTTGCTTCATCCTATCCTCTCAAATCTACTACTGCTATTGCTCCTCTGGTTTCCCTCTGAAGCTACTTTTTTATATTCAGCCCTCAAATCTGGATTTCATAGTATTTCAACCAGTCCAACTTGCCATGGAAGACTCCACCCTCTGCTGACCTATATGACCAGCTTTGCTACCAAATTTGCTGTATCCACATGAGAGAGAAATGTGCAAGACAACTTGTCAAGGGTCATGGAGCAGGCAGGATAAAGAACTATGTGTCCAAAATATGATACAGTATGGTATCATAGGACATGAACAGAGCTTTAGAGCTAAATGACAGATCTGAATCCTAACTTTGCCATTTAATGACTGAGTTAATGAACTTGGAAAATGGGCTGATCTTATGATAAACAAGGAGCTCTCCCAATTCAAAACGGTTTATCATGAAAACATTCCACCACACACAAAAGTATACAAACAGTATAATGAACACCATATGCCCTTTAGCTAGTTAAAGATCCATGAACATTGGCCAATCTTGTTTCATCCCCACAAATACTTCCCCACAAATACTTTTTTCTCTAAAGCAAACCCTAAGTATCATGGTATTTCAACTAGAAACTTCACTTTTGTGGTTTTAATAATATAACCCATGGCTATTATCACATCTAACAAAGTTATTACTAATTCCATAAAAATAACCTAATGCCTGAGCCAGGTTCAAATTTCCCAGACTATCTCAAAACTGTCTTTTAAACTTTTCATAGTTGGTTTCTTCTAAACAGACTCCAACTAAAAGCTACACATTCTATGGCTTTTTTTTTTTTTTTTAATCAGATAGTAAGAGAGAAAGCCTCTAACTTGACTTGTTAATTCTGTGATTTGGTGAAATGGAGGACTTTACTCCACTCAAAATAAACCTCTAGATCTATGCTTTTTAATATAATAGTCATTATCCACATGTGGCTATTTAAATTGCTTTAAATTAAATGACTAAAAAAAATTCAGTTCCTCAGTCATACTAGCCATACTTCTGTTGCTCAAGAGCTATATGTGGTTAGTGGCTACCATATTGGATGGCAAAGATACAGAATATTTCTCTGATCAGGAAGTAAATCGTCATATGGGATATATTTTACATCATTGCAGGAAATTCTATTAGGTACTCTTGTTCGAGATCCTAAAAAGAAGACATATCTTTGCACCAGTCAGACTGCCTCTCACTTCACAGAACTTATGAAACAGCTCTTACTATAAATCTAATGTGCAGAATCACTGAAGACTCTTTAGAGTCATCCAAGACCTACTAGACCACTCCTGGTCCAGGGTCCTTAGATATGACTGACCAGCAGGCCACGAGTGACAAATGGGCTATGCTTTCAAAGTTTATTTGTAACTTGTTTTGAACTTGAAACCATTTTTTTATTCAGGTTCCAAGCTACCCTTAAAACTCCAATTAACTCAAAATATGGCTGGAATTTTATACAATAAATAACAGTAGGAAAAACACTATTATTGCTATTGTGGACAAGCCTGGAAACCAAGTAATTGTGCATTTCTGTAATTTTTGTGTGTACAAGGGTCTTTCAGGTAGAGAAGAAGAGAAGAGAGTGTAACTGGAAAGGTCTAATCCCTCACTCTCTTTTCTCTACTCCCTCCACAGTAGAGAAGTAGTAAGAACACAGAACACTGGACACTTCACTTCAGAAGGGTTCTCCCTGACCTAAGGTAAAACCAATGATATGGAATATTTGTAAATGAGTCATTATAGATAAAAAATCAAACAGTCCAACAAAGGTAACTCTTTATAATTTATTTAAACTAAGCAATATGAAGGCTTTGTCTGATTATTCCCTCCTACATCACAGTTTCAAAAGAAAGAAAATTTTATATAATTTAGGGTTGGTGCAGATCTTTCAAATCTTAACAAAGAAAGAAATCATAGACTAAAAGATTACTAGATTTAACTGTAATCATTTTTTAAATTATATATGCCAAAACCATTGCAAAGTTAAAATACCCCCCAAAAAAAATCTAGGTAAAATATTTGTAATAGACACATCAAAGTGCTAACGGTTTTAACAAAGAATTTTATAACCAGTAAGAATTGAGTACTTAATAGAAAAATGGACAAAGAACAAGGGTAAGCAATTTATAAGGGAAGAAACATAAATGGCAGAATAAATAAGCAAATTTTCTAACTTCACTGATAAGGCAAGAATCAAAAATCAAAACAAAGATAATTTTTTCCTATCAAACAAGCAAAAAGAAAAATATTAATTTAAATTGGTAATCTCTAGCACTCACTCTTAGAGGGAGGCTTGCTAGAGAGCAGAGCTATTGGCACCTAAAGGTGCAATTCCTGTATTTCTCAGTGCTCAAAAGAATGAGAACAATACACTTGAAATAAGTCTACACCTCACTGGAAACGCAAATGCATCAAATAAATATAAAATAGCACTCCCAATAGTTACGGTGAAGAATTGTATTAAGGGGCTGGGCATAAAAAACTGAAAAACTGGACTTTTATGTAACATTACTTTATCTCTATTATATTTCATGTTAAGGCATTTTAAAGCTTTTTAAGTCTGCTAGTCTGCATCGTCTCTGCATTGCTTCTTGGCATTGACTCATTAAGTATTCTTCATCTGATTCAAGGCAAAATATGCTTCTGATCAAATATGCACTCACATGCTCTTTGGCAAGCTACAAACCAAATTAGAAAAATCATAAATCTGGTGCTAAATGTTCTGGAGAGATGGTATATGCTATACCTTCCTTATCAGAAAAGCACACATATGGATTGCAATATGTCAACAAACTACATCTGTGACTTTTCTCACTCCTAATTTTAAAAATCACAGATCAATAAAATAAGCTCTATTACTATATTTGGATTAATAACTAACAAACCTAACTCCTCATTTCTCAAATGGAATTCATTCAAAATTACTTTAAAGACACTTGAAATGTACTTGAAATGTACATTTTAATAGCTATATCTGCATAAAAGTTAAAAATACATTTTATATCCCAAAGCTGATACCAATTTTAATATCACTAACCACTTACACAATATGGTTCTCCAAAAAAGTTTGCTGTTAAATAGCCTTTAAAATCATTCTATCACTTTGAATATGCCCTTTTATTTAAGACCTTCAGTTTCCCTCTTTAACATAACAAAAATGATCAATAATCACTAATCTTTAATCATATATGCACTGTACATTTTTATGCCACAGTTTCACATTAAAATCATTTTCAAAGGATTTTAAATAATTGTGACATTAATGTCCAAAAACCATGTATATAGTAAACAAAATTCTTTGCTGCTCATAAGAATCAAGGTCCAAAAATACAATTCTGTTCTTCATCACTCACTAAAGTTAACAAAAATTGAATTCTGCAAAATGAGATTTAGGTATACAACTAACCTACAAACTCTTCGCAACCCCATGGACTATAGCCTACCAGGCTCTTCTGTCCATGGAATTTTCCAGGCAAGAGTACTGGAGTGGGTTGCCATTTCCTTCTCCAGAGGATCTTCCCGACCCAGGGATCGAACCCAGGTTTCCCATATTGCAGGCAGCTGCTTTATCATCTGAGCCATCAGGGAAGCCTATAAAACAATAAATCTCTCTATTCAAGTAACAAAAATGCATTTGTCAAAATTCTATAGGACTTAATGACCATAAATGTTAATCTTGCCAAGAAACTATATTAAAATATCTATACAAAAGAGTCAAAACCTCCTCATATTTTATTTAAAAAAGTTAACAAACATTGATTTTTAAAAATTTATTATAATTGTTATTCAATATTTAAATATTTATTTCAGGACCAATACATACAAAGTGGGCTTCCCTGGTGGCTCAGATGGTAAAGAATCTGCCTTCAATGTAGGAGATCCGGGTTCAATCCCTGGGATGGGAGGATCCCATGGAAAAGGGAATGGCTACCCACACCAGTATTTTGCCTGGAGAATCCCATGGACGGAGGAGCCTGGTGGTCTACAGTCCATGGGGTCACAAAGAGTTAGACACCACTGAGCCACTAACACTTTCACTTTCACATGCAAAGTATGTGGTACATTCTGAGCCATGCACCATGAAGAGCAGGATGCATTATGCATTGTTGTTGAATTTATCGAGGATAAAACAAACTGATAACAAAGATCTGAGATAACACACATCTCAGACACATGGAATTTCACAGCATGAAGGATATTTAATCTGACATAAGTAACTACATATGAGAGATACTATATTCAAAATAGGGAAATTTCTTTGTGCTTTCTTAAAAGTTTACCTTTATGACTACAGTATGTAAATAGGAATCTTCTACTCTCTTGCATTTTTCCACTTGTGAAATGCCTCTGTATGCCTTATACCCACTTTTTTTGGTAGTACTGGTTTTATCATAAGTGAAACATATAATACAACAAATATCTATCATCTATCATTTGTTGTGAATATTTTACCTGTTGCAATTTTTCCTTTAACTTTATTCACATATTATTGTTGGTTACTGTTGTCTGAAGCTTTTTTTTTTTTTTGATTCAGAAAAACCCATTGATCATTTCTTCATGTTTCTTTATTGGGAAGCCATTCTTAGAAAGATTAGAGGGTCACCAGTGTTTTCCTCTACTAGTTACATGGGTTCTATTTTAAAAAATTAATTATTCAGCCCACCTGGGATTTTATTTGGGGCATACTGTGAAATAAGGGTTCAATTGAATTCATTTTCCACATGCCTATAACATTAAAGTTAAATAGAAGATGCCAAAAAAAATTTTAAGAGAATAAAAGAAAAAAAGGAAATCACGCACAAAACTGAGATCAATTAAGCAAGCACTGGATTCTTCCACGGCACCTTTCAACACCAGAGGACAACTGACCAGTGTTTGCAGATTTCTGAAGAAACCATGTCCCAGAGCAGTCTGACTAAACAAGATATCTACATAGGATAAATACAACAAAAGACATTCTCAACAGGAAATAGCCACCTACAGAATTATCTAAATAATTCCACTTATTGGTGGAAACTAAACAACTACAATATGAATTAAAATTAAAATTCAAGGATGCAAACACCATGGTAAAAAAAAAAAAATCATGGTGAGCACTAAACTCCAGTTAAATATACAACTAGATTTAAACCATTATAGGCCTTAGTTTAACATTTATATAACAATGTAAATGATATAAAACTTAAACAAGTACAACTAATATAACAAACAAAAATTAGGATGGGACAAGAAGGTAGAGCATGCACGTGCATCTTTCAAAAACAATCTATATGGTCTCAAGAGAAACACGTATGGTAAAACAGTAACTCTAACCTTGTTATGTTTTTCATTATCTCAGTTCTTAACTGTAAACAGATCTTTCAAAATATATACTTATACTACATCCTGTAGTCAAGAAGTTCCTATTTGGAAGCTCTACAATTGTTTTAGGTACCTTAAGTTTCTTTTCCTTTTCATAAATTTAAGTAAAAGTAAATTTAATCCTTTTTATTTAAAATAATAGGCACACTCTGATCAACAAAGCAATAGAAAAAAAAGAAAGAAGGGAGAGAGGAGGACGTAGAAAGAGAAGGAAGTTCTATTTCTGGTTATTTAATGTATTATGGTTGTTATTTAAGAAACAATTTTTAAAATTTCTTTGTATTTTCATTTTAATGAACTTAACACAACGATAATAGTGATTTTTTTTATGTTACAAAAAAATCAAATACAAAGTAGTCATAAAATAAAGATAAATCATCAAGGTTACAAAGTCATTGTACCTCTTTTGAAAACTATAAGAGTTTGACCCATAAACAACACACCTGGATATCAAACTTATAGCTCATAAATTTTGAGCCCGGTGGTAGTCCTCAGAGATCTTTTAACTTTGCATAAACAGAGCTGTGAGGTGGAAGTCTACTTTGTATTTTAGTACACAGCTAAAGGAACTATTCAGGAAGTCTAATCTCCTGAATAAACAAACCCGATGATCCTCCCTTCAGTCCCCATCCTAAACTGTGCCCTGCAGCAGCTGACTCTGCTCAGGTCCTCTACACTCTGGACAGTGGCTTCAGTGCTCTGTGCTCAGCAGCAGTGTACATATTGTTGAGTGACAAGTGGGGCATTTTCCTGTCTGCTCGCAGCTCTGTCAGTGTCTGTACAGGCTCCTTCCCACACTTCTTCCTTTACCTTCTACATGTAGGCATCCCCTAAGGTTTGGTTCTCACTTCTCTCCTCTTCTCAGTCTAATTGCCCTGAATTATCTCATTCACTCCCAAACTCTAGCTCTGGCTTCTCTTCTGAGCTCCAAACCTAAAACTGGAAGTATGCGCTAGACATCTTTACAAGGATGGATGCCCTCCAGCATTTCCAGTCTGATATGACAGCACCGAATAAACCCCACCCTCCACCTCCACTCCAGCCTTTGTCACTCTTTACATCTCCAGTGGGGGTAATGGCAGCTTGTTCAACTTTCTGGTCACAGAGACTGAAAACCTGGGCATTCTTTTGGACACCAGCTTCGCTCTGAATTTGCTATAAGACCTGGTGCACATTACCTAATATATTTTTAGTACGAATCTTTAAATCTCAAGATACTTCTAAAGGCTTCCCTTGTTGCTCAGATGGTAAAGAATCCGCCTGCAACGTGGGAGACCTGGGTTTGATCCCTGGGTTGGGAAGATCCCCTGGAGAAGGGAAAGGCTACCTATTCCAGTATTCTGGCCTGGAGAATTCCATAGACTGTACAGTCCATGGGGGTCACAAAGAGTCAGACACAACTGAGTGACTTCCACTCCAGTGTAAACAAAGTTTATAGGTTTAAAAGTGTTTGAATTGAATTTGAATACTTCTAAAGGATATAAAATACAAATACATATATGATTTAGGAACAGTATTATTGTATAAATTGTATGTGTGCAAAAATATATATACAAACACATATACCTAAGTGTATATACACATACATGATGTGTATATATAAAATATAAATAAAAGATATTACTATTATAGAATAGTCCCCTCATGAACAAAAGTACGTAAAGGTCCAGTTTTATTCTCTCAGTTTTCCAGGTAACCTTTTACCCTGAATGAAAAACATCAATTGTTTCCTTCTAATGGCCTGCAATTTGCTCTCCTGTGCCAAAAGAATAAAACCAAAACCACTAAGCATGGATTTCAAGGTGCTTCATATCTGACTCCACCTTAGCTTTCTGATCTCATTTCCCAGTACATTCCCTCTATTCACCATTTCTATCAAGCCACACCCCTATACTTTCCTTTTCCCAAATACATCCTGCATTGCAGCTCTTCTCTCCAATCTAGAATCTCCATTTTAGAAAACCTATCCTTCAAGGTCCAATTCAAATATCAATCTCTCAATGATATTTCCAATGATTCTTTATCATGATAAGTGGCCCATATTCTACCTTATAAACAGGAAGATCTTCATAATTCTCTCTATTCAACTAGATTATAAGTACCTGAAGGACAGAGACTGTGGAGTATTCACCTTTGACTCTTCATGACTTGTCTTACACACATTAGACATTTAATAGATGTATGTAGGATTGAGCTCCAATACTTTGGCCACCTGATGCAAACAGCCGACTCCATGGAAAAGAACCTGATGCTGGGAAGGATTGCAGGCAGAAGGAGAAGAGCGCGACAGAAGATGAGATTATTGGATGGCATCACCAACTTAATGGACATGATTTTGAGTAAACTCCAGGAGACAGTGAAGGACAGGGAAGCCTGGTGTGTTGCAGTCCATGGGGTTGCAAAGAGTCAGACACGACTTGGCGACTGAACAACATGTAGGGCTGAATTGCATAAATAATGCCTTTTTTAAGTCTTTTAATTTCAAACGAGAATTAGAAGCATAGAGAAAGTTACACCTATACAGTAAAAAGTGTATACCCAATAAATGATCAGTTGCAGATATATTTTTAAATGAAAACGGAGAAAAGAACTTAAAAATACACTATTAAGCTTGAAACTAAACAAAAATATTGTTTGGTGCTCCCTCTGCTGGCTTTGCAGCAGCAACTTAATGGCTGAACACTGACATCACAAAGAAGTAAACAGAGTCAGCTTACTGCTCCTTGTTGGAACCTCCTGCAAATAACCAGAGCAGAAATTTTTTACTGAGTTCATTTGGAAATAATCCTATCTTCCAAAACATTTGGTCTATGAAAATTGTTTATAAAGAAACAAAACTTATAGTTTTGGTGATAATAAATCCTATAAGAACTCCAGTCCTTATGTTTTCTAAATATATCACCTAATTAATGTATAAAAAACTTGAAATTTGAGCTGAAATTATTGAGAAACAAAGAAGGATGAGATCTTTTTGTTTTCTAATTAATCTGTAGTTTTTAGAAACTGATTTGGAACATAAGAGGTTAAATTCTTCTTGTGTTTCTAAACAGAGTTATTCTGAGTACCCTGAAGGCATTTAATTCCAAAACAGGAAGCCACAGAGAGGAACACTTGGTTACACTAATGTTATGCAGATCTTTTGGAACATATTTTCCTAAACACTTGCTGAAAGAACCTTTTCTATACTGTATGCTATCATATAAAGCTGGAGAAGGTCCCACAGACACCACAGTGCCTTTCCTGCTCATACTGCCCTTTACTACTTTTCTGTTTTCCTCCCCTTTTTTTTTTACATGAAATGGTCTTCAGCTTGCTCATAGAAACAGCGGTAAGAAATCAGGTAGGAGTCAGGGAATGTTTATCTACAAACTATAACTCAGTTACTTTTGCATATATTTGTACAAAAACTATGGTATGACTTATGGCAGTCAAATTTTTTAAAAAATGATTATATGACCTGATACCATAGAAAGATTATCCTGCATAGCAGAGCTGTCACTATTAAAGACTGGTGTCCTTGCTAACAAATTCATGTTTTCTATGCTTTTAACTGTACTATAGTATCCCTTTAATCTAAAAACACATTAAATGAGATCTCACCCTTCCTGCTGAAACAAAGGGCTGTAAACCACAGGCAAGTGGAAAGAGCAGTAGGTTCATTTGAGTAAGTGGCTTAAATGCTGGAACTACCTCTGTTACTGAGTTACTTAACAGGTGGTGGTGTTCAATCCCATCCGTGTCTAACTCTTTGTGAACCCATGGACTGCAGCACGCCAGGCTTCCCTGTCCTTCACTGTCTCCTGGAGTTTGCTCAAACTCATGTCCATTGAGTTGGTGCTGCCATCCAACCATCTCATACTCTGTTGACCCCTTCTCCTCCTGCCCTCCTACTTAACTGGATCAGCTCTTTGCCAACATCTCAAGTAAGGGTTCGGACATCCAGTGATCAACAAGGTGCTTCCTATGGTGCCGTGACTAAATAGGTGAACTAGATCTTAGGTCCACTTTAATGTACAGGTGTAAGGTTAAAAAAAAACACACACCAGATTGAGTGCATTTTTCATATGCCATTTGATTTCATATACCATTTCAATGCCATGTTTAAAAATAGCTTTTTCTTAGTTTCTGTCTTAGTTTATATTCAGTTATGTTTTAAAGAAAGTAAATGATCACTGAGCAATTATCCTTCTGTGCTGGAAATTAAGGTTTCATGCACATTCTTGATTATCCATAAAAATGAAGTACAGTAATCTTAAAAGCACTAGTCTAGTCAGAAGAACTCAAATAGGAAAAATAGTCAATATGTTTGGATCTGCTTATGGTTACTTTCAAAGAATTTATGAAAATATTTATTCCATTCTTAACATGTAGGCACTAAAAATTTTTGTTGAAATCAGCTGTGAGAGCATCAAAATAGTATTTCAAATCCATTCTGCAGAGCCTGGAAATTATTTTTCCTTAAAAAAAATTGCCATGAGAACAAGAACAAGGGTTAGCCACTACAGTGAGCTTCTACTGACATTCTTGTTCAGGGATTCCTGAGTGTCGCCCCCACGCCCCCACCACTGAGATCACTGAGGTGAGAGGCCGTTGGTGGGCTGGTGCCACCCTGTCAGGGTCACAGGACGATGGCAGCCAGACACAGAGGAGGAGGCAGAAGGTCAGAGAACAGAGGATATTCCTAGGCCCCCTCTGACTCTGTCGTTCAGTACATTGAAACCTCTAAGATGCTGAGAGGCTGTCTTTTGAGCAGGGCTGTCAAATCATTAGATTTGTTTTTGGAATTTCAGCTCATGAATATCTCCTCTAATGTTCAGAGAGCATTTCACAGAAATGTACAATTACATGTGTGACTCTAGCAAAGAAACCCTTATATCACAAAAGATTTAACAGCAGTTCTTCAGCATTTAGTGATTCATTTCACTTTAAATTATTTAATACTCTATTCCGAAATGACACAACAACAAGCTCTTAGAGCTTTAAATTAGCTGGCAGTTAGACAATATTTTAAAAGGACATTTTGAAGTGTGGGAGAAAAATATTCAGAATATGTGATTCATTTAATTTAATATAATATATACTCATGATGAACAAACAGAAGAAACTTATGATGTGGTTTGTGGCAAAATGAAAACAGTAGTAACCAATAAAAGTTACACTTCTTGCATTCCTATTAGCCAATACCAGTGCAGTAAAATACTAAGCAATTTCTGAACATTTCTTTAAGAAAATTTCATTTCCAAGTGAAATTATTGAACATTAGAGAAAATATCAGGAAAATCCATTTATCAGTCTCCAGCTGTGTTGATGTCATTATGTGCAAGTGTGTGACATCAAACATTGACATTATAGACTCTATGACATAACATGAACTGATAACAAAATCAACAAAAATCAATGAATGTCACATTCATTTCAAAATATCTATAAAACCAATAAACAATAGATATTTTGAAACAAGAATACATATAGATGAAGATAACTTTATATTCCAGATGTTTTTCCCAAGAAAATAAGAATAATACCAAAAGACCTTAACTATGATAATTCAATGTAATCTCACATAGAACTTCAATGATGAGATTAAATTGTCTCCTTTAGGATCAGCAGGTCTCTAAAGTTGCTTAGAAGTTAATTTAATAGCAAGTCAAAACTGCTATGCAAGGGGATGTCACGCTCAGCTTTGAGTTTTAGAAATATTACTCTGGTAGCCATGTTGGCCATGTGGCAGGACTGGGGCAGGATGGTGTGATGGTAAGAATGAAGACCACAGAATCCAAGAGACTCAGGACTGCAGGACAAGTTGCTTAGTCTGTTTGAGTCTTAATGTCCTCACTTTAAAAACAAAGAATGATGACAACACCTACTTAGGAAGGTTACCATGAGATGAAATGAGAGCTGTTTTGCACAGTAAGTGCTTCATAAAGGTCAGCTATTCATCCTGTGAGCTCTTCCAATAAAGTTCACAGCCCCTAGCTTAAAAGTTAATTTAATAAGACAATGGTGTTTAGAAAAAACTATTGTTGTAACTCTTTTCTATTGCCTTCAGCTAATTCCCTGGTGGCTCAGTAGTAAACAATTCACCTGCCAATGCAGGAGACAGAGGTTTTATCCCTGGGTGGGGAAGATCCCCTAGAGGAGGAAATGGCAACCCACTCCAGTATTCTTGCCTGGGAAATCCTATGGGCAGAGGAGACTGGCAGGCTACAGCCCACGAAGTCACCAAAGAGTTAGACACGACTTAGTGACTAAACAACAACAATCCCAATATAGCAGCCAAACTAGAACAGAATCCAGTCAGTTAGCTTACTAATCAGTTTGGTTGAAAATTCAAATGAATTTATATTGAATATTATACAGAATGTTATACAGAAAAACAGATTACCTGTACTTAATGTTTTTATATTGATGTTTTGTATTGAGAAAGTTTGATCCCAAACTGACAGAAATATTTTATCAGTATCTAAAAATTGATAATTAATTTTGAAGAGAGGAGATGAGAACATTTCAATAGAGAATAAATTCACTTCACCTTGTTGACAGAGTAGGCTCTTTTGAAACTATAAGCCAGGTGGAAGTACAAATTATTAAAATTATCTAGGAAGACTGTTTCATATAATCTGCTAAAGATGAACATATGCATACCCTCTGGCCCACCCAATCCACTCCCAAGTATAATCCCACAGAAATATGTCTAGATACTTATCAAAAGAGATGCATAAGAATATTCACAGCAGCACTCTTTATAATAGCCAAAAAATGGAAAGAACCCACATCCCCATCATTCTAAAGGATGTATAAACAACTGTGGTAAATTTACACAGTGCAACCATACACAGCGAGCGGAATGAACAAACAACTCACTACATACAATCTGGATGAATTCTACAAACAAAATATCCAAAAAAGAAGACACACACAAAAGAAGATGTGGTATATGATATATTTATATGAGATTAAGAGAAAGAGAAAAAGGCAAAATGAATGTTAAGTATCAGAAGTCAGACTACTGTAACCATTAGAGAGCAGGTAGTGACTGAAGTGTCTAGAAGGGGTTTTGGGGTTCTGGTAATGTTGTTCTTCTTTATCCAGGTGTTGGTTACATAGGTGCGACTGCCTTGTGAGCACTTGCTGAGGTTTAAAAATCAAACAAACAAACCCACCTAGAAACCCGTGTATGTTAGTCACTCAGCTGTGTCTGATTCTTTGCAACCCCATGAACTCTAGCCTGCCAGGTTCCTCTGTCCATAGAATTCTCCAGGCAAGAATACTGGAATGGGTAGCCATTCCCTTCTCCAGGGGATCTTCCCAACCTAGGGATCAAACCCAGGTCTCCTGCATTGCAGGCAGATTCTTTTTACCAGCTGAACCACCTAGGTAAACATATATATACTGTAATATAGCATGGATTTCTAAAAGAAAGATAAGTCTTCTTCTAAGGCAGGGAAGGGAGACAAGTGGGAAGCAGGACAAGGAAGGGAAGCTGAGAAATAGACCTAGTAACAAGCCCATATGTAATAGAAAAAGAAGAGAAAGGGGCAGGCAGGTTTAGTTAAGAGTGAATCCCAACCCACAAGCATAGCTAAACTGAGAGGGCCATGGAATAACGGCTGGGATTGTAGGCTCATAGGGGTCCTTGTTATACGAGGACATCATTTCAGAATGCAAAGGGAATCACCATTGTTGATTATTACATACTGTGCTAAAAGCTTTACAAAGAAATAATTTTACATTTTACCAGACCAAGATCCCAGAAAGAATTCAGATGTTTACTGAACTTAATTGCCATAATCTTTACATAATAGGTATTATTATCCTTATCTGCAGATAAAGAACCTGAGGCCTGATGAGCTTTTTGTGCAAGGTTTTAGAAAAAGCAAGTGTAGGAAGATTTGTCCTTTTTTTCTTGGGGAGGAGTTGGGAAGAAACAAGGAAAGAGGCAAAGGTAATCAATCCCTCCACTTTAATCCTTTTTGCAGCAAAATAAAGTGTGGTCTTTAGAAGGCTTGGGAGAAGGCAATGGCATCCCACTCCAGTATTCTTGCCTGGAAAATCCCATGGACGGAGGAGTCTGGTAGGCTGCAGTCCATGGGGTCGCTAGGAGTCGGACACGACTGAGCGACTTCACTTTGACTTTTCACTTTCATGCATTGGAGGAGGAAATGGCAACCCACTCCAGTGTTCTTGCCTGGAGAATCCCAGGGACAGGGGAGCCTGGTGGGCTGCCGTCTATGGGGTCGCACAGAGTCGGACACGACGGAAGCGACTTAGCAGCAGCAGCAGAAGGCTTGGTTCAAGTCAGCTCAATGCAGTACAGACTACATTAGTTACATATTTCATCTGAGGATCAAACTAAAAGTCCTCAAACTAAAAGTATTCAAATTGGGTGTGAAAAGAGGCCTAGATGCCAAGGAAAAGGAGAATCGAACAGCTGGCATCCCACAGTTGCTTCCACAAAGCAGAGCTGAGCTGTCCATGGTCTCCCCCTAACGCTGTCCTTTTATGCTTTGTCCCATGAAAACTCTAGGTTGAAGCAAAAAGAAAAAAAAAATGTTTTCCAGGACTCTTCTCTGTGAGTAACTAAAATAAAACTATACAGAACCTTGAAAATATATACAGGCCAACTTATATGTGGTCAGAATTTTCATGTATTGGAAAATTCATTTAAATCTATAAAAGAGCACAAGTTGACAGTGTTTAATTGTATTCTTACAATTTGGTGTACCTATTTGAAAACTTGAAGTTTATTTTTTACATGAAAATTTTCTAGTTTGGCAAGTGATAGATTTTCTTCTACTGTTTCTAATGGAGCAGGTGTCTAACAACTATTATGTATAACTTTTTAGTATTATTTGTGTCAGGAGAATAAGCACAGGCCTAGAAGCACTGGAGTGATTTCAGTCTACTTCATAAAGACTTACAGCGCAGGCAGGATACTATAGTCTAAAATTACAAAACTCATAACTCTAATAGGTTAGATCTCTTAATTCAGTTCAGTTCAGTAGCTCAGTCATGAATGACTCTTTGGGACCCAATGAACCGCAGTACGTCAGGCCTCCCTGTCCATCACCAACTGCCGGAGTCCACCCAAACCTATGTCCACTGAGTCGGTGATGCCATCCAACCATCTCATCCTCTGTCGTCCCCTCCTCCTCCTGCCCTCAATCTTTCCCAGCATCAGGGTCTTTTCAAATGAGTCAGCTCTTCACATCAGGTGGCCAAACTATTGGAGTTTCAGCTTCAACATCAGTCCTTCCAATGAACACCCAGGACTGATCTCCTTTAGGATGGACTGGTTGGATCTCCTTGCAGTCCAAGGGGCTCTCAAGAGTCTTCCCCAACACCACAGTTCAAAAGCATCAATTCTTTGGTGCTCAGCTTTCTTTATAGTCCAACTCTCACACCCATACATGACCACTGGAAAAACCATAGCCTTGACTAGACAGACTTTTGTTGGCAAAGTGCTGTTTCTGTTTTTTAATATGCTGTCTAGGTTGGTCATAACTTTTCTTCCAAGGAGCAGTGTCTTTTAATTTCATGGCTGCAGTCACCATCTGCAGTGATTTTGCAGCCCAGAAAAATAAAGTCAGCCATTGTTTCCACTGTTTCCCCATCTATTTGCCATGAAGTGATGGGACCGGATGCCATGATCTTAGTTTTCTGAATGTTGAGCTTTAAGCCACCTTTTTCACTCTCCTCTTTCACTTTCATCAAGAGGTTCTTTAGTTCTTCTTCACTTTCTGCCATAAGGGTTGTGTCATCTGCATATCTGAGGTTTTTGATATTTCTCCCAGCAATCTTGATTCCAGTTTTATAGAATTGCAAATACAATTCCAGAATACACGTCATATCAACATCTTAATATTTTCTGAATAAACTCATGTAATCCAAATATTAAGGGAAAATAAAAATCCACCACAAAATAAAACTTAAGCTATACATTTCATAGGCCACAAATCTTAAAATGTATCTGTCTTATAGCTATACTAAGTGAAATTTAGATCAATCAATTGATCAGTACTTCCTGTAGCAAGTTAATTAATAACAAAATTCATAAGGCACAATGCTTCATGTATCAGAAAGATTGCTAAGTATGTGAAGTCATAATGTGTCCACAAAATCCTACTTCACTAGTGCCTTCCATTAAAAGAATATGCTGGCTTCTAAACAACATGAAAACAAGACTTGTATACTAAGCATTTACTTCAAGGAACACTTGTCATTATTGATACGTAGTAAGTAGAAATCAAATTTTATCAAAATCTCTTATAAGAAAAGTTAATCAAACTAAAACTCAGCATGGCCCATACACACATATATTGAAATAGTCTTGGCACATAGTATTGGAAGAAACTGTTTACATATCAGCATGCGTGCATGCTAAGTTGCTTCATTGGTGTCAGACTCCTTGGGACCCCATGGACTGTAACCTGCCAGGCTCCTCTGTTTATAGGATTCTCCAGGCAAGCATACTGGAGTGAGTTGCCATGCCCTTCTCCAGGGCATTTTCCTGACCCAGGGATTGAACTCACGTCTTTACTTCTCCTGCACTGGCAGGCAGGTTCTTTACCACTAGCGCCACCTGGGAAGTCCTATACATATCAGGTCTTCCCCTAAACTTCTCCTGATAGGCAGTTTCCTAGTTGCTTTTGAATGTTCAACAACAGCAACATCAGTATCTCTAAAAAAGTTGCCCTTTTAAAACTTTTACCTACTGGGTTATATTTTGCAGCCAGAATATATAGCAGCCAGGTATGGCCATGAGACTAAGTTGTGGTTAAAAAGATGTAGGAGAGTGAAAAAGTTGGCTTAAAGCTCAACATTCTGAAAACTAAGATCATGGCATCCGGTCCCATCACTTCATGGCAAATAGATGGGGAAACAGTGGGAACAATGGCTGATTTTATTTTTCTGGGCTCCAAAATCATGGCAGATGGTGACTGTAGCCATGAAATTAAAAGACACTTGCTCCTTGGAAGAAAAGTTATGACCAACCAAGACAGCATATTAAAAAGCAGAGAGTACTTTGCCAACAAAGGTCCGTCTAGTCAGAGCTATGGTTTTTCCAGTGGTCATGTATGGATGTGAGAGTTGGACTATAAAGAAAGCTGAGCACCAAAGAATTGATGCTTTTGAACTGTGGTGTTGGAGAAGACTCTTGAGAGCCCCTTGGACTGCAAGGAGATCCAACCAGTCCGTCCTAAAGGAGATCAGTCCTGGGTGTTCATTGGAAGGACTGATGTTGAAGCTGAAACTCCAATAGTTTGGCCACCTGATGCGAAGAGCTGACTCATTTGAAAAGACCCTGATGCTGGGAAAGACTGAGGGCAGGAGGAGGAGGGGATGACAGAGGATGAGATGGTTGGATGGCATCACTGACCCAATGGACATGGGTTTGGGGGGACTCCAGCAGTTGGTGATGGACAGGGAGGCCTGGCATGCTGCGGTTCATGGGGTAGCAAAGAGTTGGACACAACTGAGTGACTGAACTGAACTGAACTGAACTGAGAAAGATGTAAGGGAGAGTGTTTGTGGAAATTCTGGGAAGGTTTCTTTTGGGAGAAAATGTGCCTTCCCCTACACCATACCTATGCTTCTTCCTGCTATCTAGAATAGGGATGCGACTGCAGGACCTCCAGCAACTTATTATCAAGTGATCTTAAAAAGAGAATCATTCATTGAAGATATCATAGTTAAAGAGTCCTCAATGACTTTGTGGAGCTGCTTCTCTAATCCTGGACTTTTTGTCCCCAGACTTTATTTACAAAGAAAATAACCCTATGCGTGTACTCTTGGTACCCATAACTTAGAAACTTAATTCCTAACTTACATACAGAGTCTGCAGATATATTTTCAATATTTAAAGGTCAATATTGAATCTACCTACATCACATTCTACCTATATCCTCTCTACTTTCAACTTCCATTTCCAGCTTTCTCATCATCTGAGTTATCCTTTTCTATACAGTTTCAAACTTTTCAGAGTCCTTAACATTTTTAGAACAGAACTCAACAATCTAGCAGATGTGATTTAACCAGTGGAGAACTGAGGGATTTTTATCTTCCTTTTGCTTCCATTCCAAAACAGACATGCATTAGCTTCTTCAGTCATCCTCAGAACTAAAGATTCATACTGTTGTTAGAGGTAGACAAAAAAAAAAAAAATCTAGAT
This sequence comes from Bos taurus, assembly GCF_002263795.3. Lineage (NCBI taxonomy): Eukaryota > Metazoa > Chordata > Mammalia > Artiodactyla > Bovidae > Bos > Bos taurus. Next base: position 82,054,768 of record NC_037334.1, on the reverse strand, counting down.
ATTACATTATTCTATATAATGGAAATAAACTTTGAACCCCAATTTAGTAGCCAATCTAGTTAATTTTCATTCTTAACTTCTATATTTTGATTATTTGGTTTAGCAAGTGTTCTGTTTCCTTGGTAAGAATGTGACATGATCAAGGCAAAAGACAGAGCCCTTTAGTGATCCACTGAAGACCTCTGTCTCAGTGGGCAGGCAACACAGGGCCAGCACTCTAGGAATGCGGGTCCAGTCAGCTCTGAGTCCCGAGATGTGCTCCTTCAAGAACTCAGGGCCAAGAAAAGGGCCATAAAACGCCCACAGGTGGCACTCAGGAAGCCGCTGATCTCGACATCTCCACCTAGCAAGACTGGCAGCATGGTCTCCCTCGATGTGCAGGTGGGTTAAATGTGCAGGGAAAAGGTGGTAGGGGAGAGGAGGCAGTCAAAGTAATAGCACTAGCCTATATAACAAATACTGAGAAAAAAGTAACTCATTGTCTCTTTAAAAAGAAAAAAATCTATTAGTATTTTAAATGTAGGGTGGAGACTTGACTAGTGATTGATTGACAAAGCTGTGTAAATTCCATAACCACCCTATTTGCATAGATATTGATTGCAGTGGGCTTCAAAAGACTGATTATGCTGCTTTTCAGATTTGACATGCGTGTCTTGTACCTTAGCCCTACAGAAAAACCAAGATAGCAAATGCTAAGGAAATTAAATATGCACATGTGAAAATGTATTTATGATTAATGATAATTTATTAAGTGCAATACTGTGCTAAATTACTACATGCAGAGTAAGACTGACTTGTGCTGATGGGATTATCTTGTTTATGATTATTGTTATTGACTTTAAAAGAGCTACATCCCTATTTACTGAACAAGAGGCACAAGCTAACACACACAAAGCATTTGTATGTTTGACTGCATTGTCCTTGCTAACCTGACGTAGGTTCAGCCACTGTAAAGTAATAGTTTTCTATATAAATGTGATTCCATTTAGAAAAGAGAATATATAAAAATAGTATTTAAATATAAAAAGATAATCATGCAAAGTAAATTATAATACTTTGTCAATAAACAATTAGACCAATATACCTTAAACAAGTTATCTGATAACTGAAATTATTCAATACATAAACAACTGCCACTTTATTAAAATTAACTTTAAATACTTTTATCGATCAATGCACTTTTTAAATTCATTTAACTACCATGAAATAGAGGACAAACTGCACCCATTCTTCTCTTTGGGAGCTAAACTTTTTTTCCCAATTAAATAGTATATTCAGGTTTGGCTGACAAATATTTGTAGTTGTTCTAGTTTGTTTATTTATTTATTTCCAGTGAGTAATGTGAGAAAATACAAATCTCAGTGAAGTTGCAGTTTGACCATTTTAATAGCTTTTTCTTTCTCTCTTGGTGAAAGAAGAATATCTATAAATTAGTATGGTTTGTCTAGTATTTTTTTTTTTGGTTCACAGTTCATGTCAGTTTAAGTCTCTACTTAAATCTAAATTAAATTAAATTCAAGACGTAATGCTGTTTTATTGCTCTTATATGGTTCATCTTTCTATTTTACTTCAATGTTGTCAACAAGTCTATGGGTGGTGGGTAAGATGGACAAAGGTCTCTGTAATTTGATCAAGCTGACTTGTTGGGGATCATTTAAAGGAGAACTATCTATACAGCACTTGTGAACTCATATTGTTCTTGCAGTGACAAGGACTGTTTCAATAAATCTTATTCAATTCTAAATGACCTGAAAATTTTTCATTAGTCCCATTAGCTAAGAGCTTTGTCTTCTGGTCAAATCAAAGAAGTTAAGAAACAATGATCCCTTTATTTCCAAAGTGTTAGTTAAAACTAAGGAGCAAATATTTTAAAAGGCTGAGTTCAATTAAAAATATTAAGTTTATTATTACCATATACTCTATTTCCTTTGATACTAAAATACTACTCTTAAGAAAAGACTTATGTGATGCTGTGGAAAAGCTTAAATGAACTTTTTTGGCCAACCCAATATTTACTTCTTATTTAACTGTTTAATATTCAATATTTAACTGTATCCTATTTAATATAAAATAAATTTAATATTTAACTGTCTCAAAAGTGATTAATTAATCTAAATTAAAAGTATTCAACACCTTTGCCTCTCCTTAGTTTTTGATAACCTTGGCTGAAAGATAACCTTCCTGACCATGTTGAATGAGACCATCTAGACTATAGCAAAATCCAGACTAAACATCACAGTGAGAAATAAAACTTCCTTAAAGCAATAATTCATCCTTTTCCATATGGCATCTTTATTGTTTTTTTGTTGACATTATTAAACCAGTTTTAAGCTGTCCATTCTCTTTCTTCTAGTTCTCCAGCTCTATATAACAATTCTCTCCTGGAGCCACATCACTGTGAACATGGTAAACAACACCCGAATTTTACAAGATTGCTTTGGTTATGTGAGAGATAATAATATTTTTTAAAAATCTGCTACAGAAATATGCTCATTATTTTGCACCTTATAAGTCTGGCATCTTTAGTTATTAAAATGTAGTTAATACAATTGGAAATGGCTGGAAATTTCTTTTTAAATTAAATGAAGAAAATGATTCATGTTTCTAGTCTGACTTCAGTGTTTAAACATGGCTATTTTGTTGCTCAGTTCGAAACTTTCATGGCATGGACCTATTGTAAGTTCTCCTGAGACTTCCTTGGGCAAATATTATGCGGTAATTCAAGATGGTCCTAGACCTTTAGATAAACCTTTTCCCATAATTTAAGCAACTGTGAAAAAGACTTTCTAAATACTTTGATATTTTAGTACTGAATCATCATAGCTCTGTGACCTTTGATCTTTTATTCAGGAATGTTTGGGTTTGCAAAAAGAAAGGTGTTTAAATTTTAATGCTAATATTTATAGAAATAAAGGTCATTAGCATCCATAATAACAATAATGTTGATACTTGAATATTTATATAACATTCTTCCTTAAGAAAGAAAATTCCTTCTTTAACAAAAAAATCAAAGTTGACTGAAAATTCTTTTACAAAACACATAACAAATTTAAAATATTTTAGATTTAACTGACTATAATTTTGAGGAGGATTTAGTTTTATTAAATTTGAAAACAGACTATGTTACAGCTTCAAAAAGCACACAATTACTAAGTAAATACATCTAATTTACCTTAACCTCAAGGTAATTCAGAAGATATTTCTTTGTAGGTAATTCATAGGTATCTCTTTGTAAGTAGATACTAAAATAAGTAAATATTAAAATATTAAAGAAAAGACTTAAATAAGATACTATGGAAACACCTGAACAAACTGTTTTGGCTAATGCAGTAGTTCATTCTTATATCTCAAAACTGATTAATTAATCTAAATTAAAAGTATTCAAACCTTTGCCTAGCCTTAACTTTTGATAGCCCAGCAGTTTAAGCAAAATATATATAATAATATGAAGATGAAAGACAGTAATTAAAAGACAGAAGGCATTGGTATTATTTGATCAGACGACATTATTAAGAAAACTGGGGTAATGGGTTGTAGCAGAATACAGTACAGAAAGTATGTGGAGTTACTAACTGGTCATTTCTCCTGTTAAAAAAGGACAGTAGTCTACATAATGTGTTCTGAGACTTTCACTTTAGGATGATATGTTAAGTCACCAGGCTAGCTCACACCTCTCACTAGGAGGCTAACACTAGCAAACAAACTTTGTAATATTTAGGATAGCACTCAAGACTTTACTAATAAACCAACATATTTAGACCACAACCTTTGAATGACTCCCCTAAACAGCTCAGAACCTGACACAGGCACTCATAAAGAAAATACAATAATGGAAGGTGAAGCCAAATAGTTAGAGGGCAGCCAAAGAAATTGCAAAGCAATGTTGATACCACAGACTGGAAAAAGACTGCAAAATTCTAATATTCTAATAGGAGGAAGCAATATTCTAATAGGAGGAAGGTTTCATTTTGAGCTAACTTTGAGTTTAAGCCACTCCATAAGAAATGTATCTGTGAGATTCAATAGGTTACAAGGTATAAATTGTTCTAAAATAAATAAGTTAGACTTGTTAGAGCTAAGTTTTAAGCTGTTCTATTAATACTGGGCCTTAGGAAGCATTAATACGAGCAAAGGTAGCATTTGGATGGAATTCCAGCTAAGGTATTTAAAATCTAAAGGACAGTGCTGTAAAAGTGCTGCACTCAATCTGTCAGCAAATTTGGAAAACTCAGCAGTGGCCACAGGACTGGAAAAGGTCAGTTTTCATTCCAATCCCAAAGAGGGGCAATGCCTAAGAATGTTCAAACTACTGTACAACTGGACTCATTTTACATGCTAGCAAGGTGATGCTCAAAATCCTTCAACCTAGGCTTCATCAGTACATGAACTGAGAAGTTCCAAGCTAGGTTTAGAAAAGGCAGAAGAACAAGAAATCAAATTGCAAATAATCACTGGATCATGGAGAAAGCAAGGGAATTTAAAAAAAAAATCTACTTCTATTTCATTGACTATGCTAAAGCCTTTGACTGTGTGGATCACAACAAACTGTGGAAAATTCTTAGAGATGGGAGTACCAGACCATCTTACCTGGCTCCTGAGAAACCTGTATGAGGGTAAAGAAGCAACACTTCGAACTGGACATGGAACAACTGACTGGTTCAAAATTGGGACGGGAGTACATCAAGGTTATATATTGTTACCCTGCTTATTTAATTTATATGCAGAGTACATTATAAGAAATGCCTGGCTGGATGAATCACAAGCTGAAATCAAGAGTGCCAAGAGAGAAATATCAACAACCTCAGATATGCAGGTGATACCACTCTAATGGCAGTAAGCAAAGAGGAACTAAAGAATGTCTTGCTGAAAGTGAAAGAGGAGAGTGAAAAAGCTAGCTTGAAACTCAGCATTCAAAAAACAAAGATCATGGCATCCAGTCCCATTACTTCATGATAAATAGAAGGAGAAAAGTGGAAGCAGGGACAGATTTTATTTCCCTGGGCAACAAAATGACTACAGATAGTGATTGCAGTCATGAAATTAAAAGACACTTGCTCCTTGGAAAGAAAACTATGACAAACCTAGACCACATTAAAAAGCAGACACATCACTTTGCCGACAAAGGTCCAAATAGTCAAAGCTGTGGTTTTTCCAGTAGTCATATATGGATGTAAGAGTTGGACTGTAAAGAAGGCTGAGCACCAAAGAATTGATGCTTTCGAACTGTGGTGTTGGAGAAGACTCTTGAGAGTTCTTTGGACAACAAAGAGATTGAATAAGTCAATCATAAAGGAAATCAACTCTGAATATTCATATGAAGGACTGATGCTGAGTTGAAGCTCCAATATTTTGGCCACTTGATGCGAAGAACTGACTCACTGGAAAAGACCCTGATGCTGGGAAAGATTGAGGGAAAAAGAAGTGGGCAAGAGAGGGTGAGATGCTTGGATGGCATCACTGACTCAATGGACATGAGTTTCAACAAACTCCAGGAGATAGTGGAAGACAGAGGAGCCTGGTGTGCTGCAGTCCATGGGGTTGCAAAGAGTCAGAAATGACTTAGCAATTAAACAAGAAGAACACTAAGAGCAAAAATGACTGAAATAGACATCTGTTGAAATTTTAAACCCAAATCACCTGATAAAATAGAAAAATCTTAGAAACCGATGTGTGAGTGCACCTGCTCTTCACACAGCAGTGCATAAAAATATTTCAAACCCAGACAGACTGTAGAACTGAGGCTTCATGAGCTTTTATTTGACTATAAAACACATCCATGTGAAAGGTGATGTGCCACTGTTTTCATTTAAAAGAATAGCAATGTTTTTGGTAATAAACCCTGATTCTTATTTCACATCAGTAGCAAGAAACTATAAGTGAAAGGAAAGAAGTTGATAGACCTCTTGCCTCTGTAAAGTCTCTAAAGTTGGGCTGTCATCATGGTGAATAAGGGTAAAGAAATGTTTTTTATTTAAATAGTTCATGATCATTCATGTCTCTTCATTTTCCTACTAAAGTGATACACCTCGTTTTAAGAAACATAGGGCTCCTCTTGCTCTTCAGAGCCAGCTTATCTGTGGGAGTGAAGGAGTGGTTAGAAGACAGAGAGAAGGCTAAGAGAGCCTCAGAGATGGAGTTCCAGCTCTTCTGGCCCACTTCTTCAGCAGTAAAGGAGGTCTTTGCACCTCCTGCCGAAAGCCAGCCCTCCCCAGCCAGAAGCAGGAGCCATGGTGGGCCTGCACATTGAGGAAAGATAGGACAAGAGGAACTACCAGCTGTAAGAATAGACACCACTCCTGGCTAGGATGAACTGAAATGAAATACTCTGTGATTCTCTTAACTGAAGATCATATTTTAGACAAAAATTGAACTTAATTGAAATTAAAGATAGCAGCTCTCATACAGAGATAATTAGTATTTGCTAATTGCAGCATGATAATAATAAACTCATCCCATCATCCAAGTAGATTTTTATGCCCAGTAAGAACTATTCTCATTCCCTTATTTTATATTAAAATTTTTAAATAAACTACTCTTTGCTGAATAAATTTTATTACCTGTGACATAAATATAATAATCATATGATTTATTACATTAGAAAATAATGACTTTAAAAACTATTAAAGATGTTTAGTAATTTGTCCACGATCACTCCACCTATAAAGGAAAGAGCCAGGACTCAAACTTGGGTCTTGCTTTTTCTACTACCCAGATCTACCAACTGATAAATCACAAGTGTTGTTTCCATTTTACAACCTGGTTTCTTGGAACGTTCTAAGGTTCTTCTTTGTGATGGTTTTCTTTCTTATATCTTCCTTTTTTAAAATACAGAAAGAGCATTTCCCCCCCTGACTGCACAGGCTCATTATTTTTAAAAATTAAAATATATAACAAAAAACTAGAAAATAAAAACTCCCTGTAATTCTATCTTCCATAGAAATATTGTATGTGTATATATGTATGTATGTGTTTGTATAGGTATATTTCCCATGATATCATCTACAAATACGAGTTTATAAACTGCCCTTTTTCACTTAACATGAAGACATTTTTACGTGTTAATAAACATATTTACATTATTGTTTATAATAGAGGAATAGTGATATCCTGAATGTGTATATATACATATATTTAACAACTTAAGAGATAAGTGTAAAAAATAGTAAAGATGATTATTATAGAATTAAAAGTAATAAATAATTATAAAGAGTAACTATTTGACTAATAATTGACATTCAACTTATTTTTACATTTTGTCAGTGATCCTATAATAATTATTTTTTACAAACTTGTGGAAATATTTTGTTTCAGTTCAGTTCAGTCACTCAGTTGTGTCCGACTCTTTGCAATCCCATGAATTGCAGCATGCCAGGCCTCTCTGTCCATCACCAACTCCCAGAGTTCACCCAAACTCATGTCCATTGAGTCGGTGATGCCATCCAGCCATCTCATCCTCTGTTGTCCCCTTCTCCTCCTGCCCCCAATCCCTCCCAGCATCAGAGTCTTTTCCAGTGAGTCAACTCTTCGCATGAGGTGGCCAAAGTACTGGAGTTTCAGCTTTAGCGTCAATCCTTCCAATGAACACTCAGGACTGATCTCCTTTAGGATGGACTGGTTGGATTTCCTTGTAGTCCAAGGGACTCTCAAGAGTCTTCTCCAACACCACAGTTCAAAAGCATCAATTCTTCAGCACTCAGCTTTCTTCACAGTCCAACTCTCACATCCATACACGACCACTGGGAAAACCATAGCCTTGACTAGACGGACCTTTGTTGGCAAAGTAATGTCTCTGCTTTTGAATATGTTATCTACGTTGGTCATAACTTTCCTTCCAAGGAGTAAGCGTCTTTTAATTTCATGGCTGCAATCACCATCTGGAATGATTTTGGAGCCCAAAATATAAAGTCTGACACTCTTTCCACTGTTTCCCCATCTATTTCCCATGAAGTGATGGGACCAGATGCCACGATCTTAGTTTTCTGAATGCTGAGCTTTAAGCCAACTTTTTCACTCTCCTCTTTCACTTTCATCAAGAGGCTTTTGAGTTCCTCTTCACTTTCTGCCATAAGGGTGGTGTCATCTGCATATCTGAGGTTATTGATATTTCTCCCAGCAATCTTGATTCCAGCTTGTGTTTCTTCCAGCGTTTCTCATGATGTACTCTGCATATAAGTTAAATAAGCAGGGTGACAATATACAGCCTTGACGTACTCCTTTTCCTATTTGGAACCAGTCTGTTGTTCCATGTCCAGTTCTAACTGTTGCTTCCTGACCTGCATATAGGTTTCTCAAGAGGCAGGTCAGGTAGTCTGGTATTCCCATCTCTTTCAGAATTTTCCACAGTTTATTGTGATCCACACAGTCAAAGGCTTTGGCATAGTCAATAAAGCAGAAATAGATGTTTTTCTGGAACTCTCTTGCTTTTTCCATGATCCAGCGGATGTTGGCAATTTGATCTCTGGTTCCTCTGCCTTTTGTAAAACCAGCTTGAACATCTGGAAGTTCCTGGTTCACGTATTGCTGAAGCCTGGCTTGGAGAATTTGGAGCATTGCTTTACTAGCATGTGAGATGAGTGCAATTGTGTGGTAGTTTGAGCATTCTTTGGCATTGCCTTTCTTTGGGATTGGAATGAAAATTGACCTTTTCCAGTCCTGTGGCCACTGCTGAGTTTTCCAAATTTGCTGGCATATTGAGTGCAGCACTTTCACAGCATCATCTTCCAGGATTTGAAATAGCTCAACTGGAATTCCATCACCTCCACTAGCTTTGTTCGTAGTGGTGCTTTCTAAGGCCCACTTGACTTCACATTCCAGGATGTCTGGCTCTAGGTCAGTGATCACACCATCGTGATTATCTTGGTCGTGAAGATCTTTTTTGTAGTTTAGGATAATCATTTAGATTTGGAATTACTAAATCAAGTAAGCATTTTAAATTTTCATACATATTATCAGATTGCATTCCAAGAAAACTATGAAAATTTACATTCTTTCTTACATGATTTTCCTCCTTAAGAATATGATAGGTGAAAAATGATATCTCTTTGTTATTTCAATTATTTTCTCTTTGATTAGCATTGTAACAGAAATTTTTTCATTTGCTGGTGGTCATTTTCATTTCTATCCACTAACAAAGTAAGTACACAAACAAAAATGTTGTTGTGGTGGTGGTGGTGTTTAGTCACTAAGTCGTGTCCAACTCTTTTGCAATCCAGTGAACTGTAGACCTCCAGGCTCCTCCGTCCATGGGATTCCCAGGCAAGAATACTAGAGAGGGTTGTCATTTCCTTCTCCAGAGGATCTTTCCGACCTAGGGTTCGAATCCGCGTCTCCTGTGTCTCTTGCTTTGGCAGGTGGATTCTTTACCACTGAGCCACCTGGGAAGCCCTTTCCTATTGGGAATGTTCATCTTTTCCTTACTGATTTATGAGACTGGCATCTATTAATGTACTGGTACTATTAATCCTTGCATGTGTGCTACGCTGCTACAGATGTGTCCGACTCTTTGCGACCGCATGGATCACAGACCACCAGGCTCCTCTGTCCAAGGGATTCTCCAGCCAAGAATACTGGAGCAGGTTGCCATGACCTCCTTGAGGGGATCTTCCCAACTCAGGGATTGAACCCACGTGTCTTATGTCTCCTGCATTGGCAAGTGGGTTCTTTACCACTAGCACCACCTGGAAGCCCATTAATCCTTAGTCGGCACAATTTAACTGAAAATACTTTTCCCAGTTTGTCACCATGTCTTTAAACTTATTTTACAGTGTCTTCTACAATATTTTAAGCCCACAATTTGTTTTTAAAATAGTAAAACACAAATATCCCTTGTCATCTAAAGTCATTAGGTTTCTGAAGACCGTTTAAGCCAAGAAGTAGTAACAGGGATGAGATTTACCCTGCAACCTGAAACAACTAAAATCTTGAACAGAATATATGAAAGAATGACTTGTCAAGATCCGGGCATCAGGCAACAAAAGACGGTGATCCCTGAAATACATGAAGCAAACATACGAGCACGAAGACTGCCCCAGCGTATTGCCCAGAGAGAATCTTCAGGCCACAGTGCAGGGAGCCATAACCCAGGCAGAGCCCATAAGATTTCAAATTAAGAAAATAAACCTGGGAACACAGGGAGGCCAAGTTCATTAAAAGTTTGCAGGGCAAAGAATGAGAGAGGAGAGAGCTATACAGAAAAAGAAGTCGCTCTCATCTTTAGTTAACTATGAATTAAGTCATGTGCAGGAGGGAACAACACAGGTCAAGAAAATAGCCATCCAAAAGGATTGGTGGAAATAATGGTTGATGCTGGCACAGAGATCAAAATAATTTGGGTTCCTGCTAGTCATAACTCTTGAGGCACTGGATAAAGTCCTCACAAGAGCTACGCCTCAGTAATGAGGTAAAACTAGCCCTATACAAAAAAGGCTGCTCTGGTCCCACTTAACAAAGCTTAACAGCCAGACTTGAAAAGGATTAAACTGCCTTCAGAAAATCAAACTGTATCCCAGGACAAAGTTGAAGAATATTTATAAGAATACAAAAATATCCAGCTCTCAACAATTCACCAATATCTGGCATCTAATCAAAAAGTACCAGGCATGCAAAGAAGCAGAAAAATACAAAACTGAAGTGAAAGGAAAGATCAGTCAATTGAAACTGACTCAAAAATCACATCAGTGATAGAATTAGTAGATAAATGCAGTAAAACAGTGATTATAATGTAAATTCCATATGTTCAGGAACCTGATAGTAGGAAATGTAGACTTTGCAGGTATGGAGTCTGTAAAAACTACTCAGCTCAAATATTGCATTGCGAAAAGCAGCCATAAACAATGAATTAACAAATAGGCATGGCTGTATCCCAATAAAACTATTTACAAAACAAATCTGCTAGGCCAAGTTTGATTTATGAGCTCTTATTTGTCATCCCCTGAGCTAGAAGACTGAACGTGTTAACTAGAAACACTGAAGATATATAAAAAAATAATCCAAACCAAACTTGCAGAGATGGAAAATACAATATCTAAGAAAGAATTAAAGAAAGACTAGTCATTGCAGAAGACTCGTGAACTTGAAGACAGAGCAATAAATCTATCCAAAATGAAACAAGCAGAAGAAGACTACATAAAAAAATAACCAGAGCATTGGTGAGCTGTAGCGAAACTTCAAGGAGACTAATATACATGTAATTGGAATCCCCAAATAAGAAGAATGGTGGAGGGGGTGGTATATAAATATTTATAAAGCTATACAAACCCACACATTCAAGCTTAATAAAACCGAAGCACACAAAACACGAAGAAAACTACACCAAGGCACATCATCATCAAACTGCTTAATGCCAGTAATAAAGCTATTACACATCTGAATTAGGACAGTGCATATATAGTTGGCAAATTCAGATAGCAAGGGTACTACATAATCCAAATCTATTTAGATCTTAAGTTTCAGACAGCAAGTAGCTGAATGAGAGTAAGAGATTTATTCAAAATTTTATCCAAATCAACTTTGTTCCTATTTTCAGGCAGAATGTTTAGACAGCAAGAGATCCTGAGGAAGATGATAAAATAATGGTTCCCAATGAATTAAGTCTCATAATGTCTGCATCTTTTTGCATTGTGATATTGCTGCTCAAGAGATGGAGTCTATTTATTCACCTCTTTTATCTGGCTGACCTTGTAATTTGATTTGATCAAGAAAATGTGACAAAAGTGAATATGAGTTCTAGAGTATAGGCCTCCACAAGCCTCATAGTTTCTAACTTCACTTTCTCAAGACCCAGGCACAATGTAAAGAAGCTTGGGCTGGACAACTGAATAAGATAAAACAGGCAGGAGTGGTCACAGCCACCAGATAAAAGAAGCCTTGTAAGTGTGTTCAGATGAGACCCAAGGAAGAATGACTTAACCAATCTACAGAATCTTGAGAAATAATAAATCATTTTTGGTTTAAAATATTAGGTTTAGGGATGGTTTACTGTAGAAAAATAGATTTCAGAAACAAGCTTTTCTGGTTATTACTGTCATGTTTAGAAAGCCCTTGCCACTACGTATTATAAAAATATAAACCTATATTTTCCTTAAGTGTTTTTATACTTGAATTTGTACACTTAGCAGTTCAATTTGTTTTGACATACGATACAAAGATAGTATCCAATCTTGCTTTTCCAAATAGATATCTGGTTATCCTAACAACATTTTAATTATTTCCCCTTTCCCATTGATTTGAATGCTACTTTTACTATATATTAAATATTGAGGACACCATAATGAGACAAATCCAAAGAAAAATGTTCAAACCCACCCTCAAATTCAGAAGCTATTAAGCCAAATTAGTAGTGTTTATAGAAAAACTTCATATTTTCATTGTAAGTATGTATGTGAAAGTGAAGTTGCTCAGTCGTGCCCGACTCTTTGTGACCCCACAGACAGTAGCCTGCACCAAGCTCCTCCGTCCATGGGATTTTCCAGGCAAGAGTACTAGAGTGGGTTGCCGTAAGTATGTATATGTATACTTTATTATAAATATTATTTTTCTACTTTTCAACAAGAAAATCAGAAACATGTTTTCCAACATTTTGTCATGGAAATAGTCTTATTATTAAGAAAGCTTTTTATATTATATTCATTGTAGTATGAATTTGCCGGTACTAATTAACCCTGGTCTTGTAATATGGTTTCTACATCTCCCTGACTATGTGTTAATCAGATGATCTTAAATCAGCTCTAATCCAGCTGAAAATACTTCTTGAAAAGACTTCACTACAATCTACAAATATGAGATAAGATTTAAGTCTATTTTTTCCACATTACAAAAATATGGGAAAAAACAGACGCTGTTAAATTCCAATTAGGACTTTGTCAATATGCAGGTCTCCTGGGAGTTTCATGGAAGCCACTGAATTGGATCAATATTGGATCAATAAGCCAACAAATCTGGAAAACTCAGCAGTGGTCACAGGTCTGGAAAAGGTCAGTTTTCATTCCAATACCAAAGAAAAGAAATGCCAGAGAATGTTCAAATAACCATACAATTGCACTCATTTCAAATGCTAGCAAGATCATGCTCAAAATCCTTCAAGCCAGGCTTCAGCAGTACGTGACCTAAGAACTTGCATGGATTTAGAAAAGGCAGAGGAACCAAAGATCAAATTGCCAACATCCATTGGATCACAGAAAAAGCAAGGAATTCCAAAAAACATCTACTTTTGTGTCGTTGACTAGGCTAAAGCCCTTGTATGGATCATGAAAAACTGGAAAATTCTTCAAGAGATGGGAATACCAGACCACCTTACCTGCCTCCTGAGAAACCTGTATGCCGGTCAAGAAGCAACAGTTACAACCAGACATAGAACAACAGACTAGTTCAAAATTGGAAAGGAGTATGTCAAGGCTGTATATTGTTACCCTGCTTATTTAACTTACATGCAGAGAACATCATACGAAATATTGGGCTGGATGACTCACAAGCTGGAATCAAGACTGCCAGGAGAAATATCAACAACCTCAGATGTGCAGATGATGCCATTTAATGGCAGAAAGTGAAGAGGAATTAAAGAGCATTTTGATGAGGGTGAAAGAGGAGAGTGAAAAAGTTGGCTTAAAAATCAGCATTCAAAAATGAAGATCATAGCATCCAGCCCCATCACTTCATGACAAATACATGGGGTAAAAGTGGAAACAATATCAGATTTCATTTTCTTGGGCTCCAAAATCACTGTGGATGGTGACTTAGCCACGAAATTAAAAGATGCTTGCTCCTTAGCTATGACAAATCTAAACAATGTGCATTAAAAAGTATATTTAAAAGACAATTGTATTAAAAAGACAGTGTATTAAAAAGAAGAGACATCACTTTGCTAAAAACTGTCCATATAAACAAAGCTATGGTTTTTCCAGTTGTCATGTATGGATGTGAGAGTTGGACCATAAAGAAAGCTGAGCACTGAAGAACTGATGCTTTTAAACTCTGGTGCTGGATAAGACTTGAGAGTCCTTTGAACAGCAAGGAGATCAAATCAGTCAATTCTAAAGGAAATCAAGCTTGTATATTCATTGGAAGGACTGGTGCTGAAGCTGGAGCTCCAATATTTTGGCCACCTGATACAAACATCCAACTCACTGGAAAAGACCCAGATGCTGGGAAAGACTGAGGGCAAGAGAAGGGGACAACACAGGATGAGATAGTTGGATGGCATCACTGACTCTATGCACCTGAGTTTGAGAAAACTCTGGGAGACAGTAAAGGACAGGGAAGCGTGGCATGCTTCAGTTCATGGGGTTGCAAAGAGACACGAATTAGCTACTGAACAACAACAACAACAGAATTGGAGGAAAGAAAAAAGGTTAAGAAGGTAGAAACAGCAAAGAAGCTGATTTCTAAATAGAGTCCCTAGAAAAGTTAGCTTGCCCACACCTTACCTCCTCTCCAACAAAGGTCCCATATTTCTCCAGTTGATTTGTTTCTATTGCTTGAAATCACATCAATTAGAGATTCACTTCAGTCAATAAGTGTCATCTCTTCAAAATATACAAAAATCTCCAAGATGTTTAAGAGCTTGTCATATATGTGTAATTTGTTCTTTCAATGAATTTTTCTAATAGATTATGGCAATCACCTGTACTGAAGGAGTAGGATTTTTCTAATTATATTAAAAAGCACCTTCATTCCCCCTGATGTTGGCTTTGAAATCTAAAATCATTTTTAATTAAACTTTTAATCTCAAGATAATTCTAAACACACATGTAAAATAAGCATGTATTATAAGAAATAATACAGAAGGCATATCCTCTACCCAATTTCCCCTGACAGTTACATCTTGCAAAACTACTGTGCAAAATTAAAACAAGGATATTGACATTAATACAGTTAAGATACAGAGCATTTCTATCACAACAAAGATCCCTCATATTGCCCTCTTATAGCTACAGTCATCTCCTTCCTACCCCATCCTTTCCTTAACTCTGGCAGTACGTTTTTTGTTCTCCAATTTATAATTTTATCACTTTAAGAATGTTATAAAAGGAAATATACATTATGTAACCTTTGAAACTGGCTTTACTCACTCATCATAGTCCTCTGGGGATTCATCCAGATTGCTGTATAAGTACTTTGTTGATTTTTATTGCTGAGTAGTATTCCAGAGTATAGACATACCAGTTATTGTAACCATTCATCCATTAAAGGACATCTGGTTTGTTTTAGGTTTTGGTTATTACAAATAAAACTATTATCAAAAATTTGTGTACATTTATATATGAGCATACATTTTCATTTCTCTGGGATATGCCTAGGAGCATAATTGTTATGTTATATGGTAGTTGCATGTTTAACTTTTTCAAGAGACTGTCAAAATTTTTCCAGATCAGTTATACCATTTTACATTCCAACCAGCAACATATGAGTGATTCTGTTTTCTCTGCATACTCGGTAGCATTTGGTATTGTAAATGTTTATTAAATTACTAGTATTTAGCCATTTTGATAGGTGTGTAATAGCTAATAATTTTAAATATCTGTTCGTGTGCTTGTCATTTGTGTATCTTCTTCAGTGACGCTTCATTTCTTTTGCCTATTTTCTACTGGAATGTTTGTTAAGTTTTGAGGGTTCTTTATACATTCTCAGTAGTAGCCTTTTGTTGTATATGTAGTTTACAAATATCTTCTTCCACCCTGTGACTCTTGTTTTCATCCTCTTACCTGGGTCTTTTGCAGAGCAGAAGTTTTCAAGTTCAAGGAAGACCAAGTTATCACTTTTTTTTTAATTCATTGTGCTTTTTGTCTCAAGTCAAATGCTTTCCCTAATCCTAGATCCCAAAGATTCTATCTTATTTTCTTTCTAAAAGCCTTAAATGTTTTACATTTTAAGTCCATGACCCACTTGGGGTTACTTTTTGTATAAGGTATGAGGTTTAGGTCAGGGTTCATTTTATGCCTATGGATGTCCAAATTGCCCCAGCACCATTTATTTAAATGGCTATCCTTCCTCAGTTGAATTGTTTATGCACTTTTGTCAAAAATGAGTTGGACACATTTGTGTGAGCCTATTTCTGGATTCTCTGCTCTATTTCATTGTTCAATATGTCTGTCCCACATAAATACCACATAATCTTGACTACTGTGTCTACATAAGAAGTCTTGAAATCGGGTAGACCGATTCCTCCCACTTTATTCGTCTATTTTTTGAAGACTTTTATAATGTGGACCATTTTTAAAGTCTTTATTGAGTTTGTTACAATATTGCTTCTGCTTTATGTTTTGGTCTTTTTTGGCTGTGAGGCATGTGGGATCTTAGCTCCCCAACCAGGGATTGAACTCGCATGTCCTGCATTAGAAGGCAAAGTCTTAACCACTGGATTCCCAGGGAAGTCTCTATTCTTTTTAAAAGTGCTTCTAGCTATCCTAGTTCCTTAGCCTTCTCCAATTTTTAGGACAATATTTTCTATATCTCAATAAGTCTTGCTGCAATTTTAAGAGGAACTATGTTATATTTGTTGCTGAGTCGCTAAGTTGTGTCCGACTCTTATTATATATGTATATATAATCGTGGCTTGCTCAGTTGCTCAATCGTATATATATTATATATACATATCAATTTAGATAGAACTGATATCATTGCTATGTCAGCTCTCCCAATTTGTGAACACAATATATCTGTCCATTATTTAGATTTTCTTTTGAGTTCATTTATCAGTGGTTTGTAATTTTTCAGCATACAAATCCTATGAATGTCTTTTATAAAGGCTTCCTAAATAATTTCAAAACATGTTTATCTTTCCCTTCCATGAAAGTCGGTCAGTGCTATGAAGGTCTACTTGACTCTTGATGTGTAAACCTTGTCTCATAACATTGCTTGAGTGCTGGGTCTTATAAGAAAATATTTTATAATTTCCTATATCTTCCCCCTAATGACTTGGGCAATACCTTGTATCCAGTACATACTCAACAGAAATTGAAATGAAAGCATTAAGGCAATTATTTCTGAAAGATTTATTTTTCTCATTGCAACTAAATCTCTTAGTACTCCTTAGGTGAAAGTACATTTTGGTTATAAAATAGTGTTATATATAAAATTAATGTGAATTTTAGTCTCAGAAGTATGTTGATACAAATTTTATCAAATACATGGTGAAATGGTTATTGTCTACCAATAAATGAATATTTCACATTGTGGTAGCTAATCTCTAGAGATAACCCTCCTCCTTCCCTCCCTCTCTCATGCTCCCAATAAACCATATCTTCTGAGCGTGCATATGCCCGTATGTGGTTTTCTACCTTTGATTATGAACTGGCCTTGAGACTCAGTTTTGCGCAAGAGAATGTGGAAGAAGTGATGCTGCCTGCTTTTTGAGACCAGGCCCTTCAGCTGCCCAGGCCTCTTGGACTATGTATTCTAGGAGAGGAGGTCACCAGCTAAGAAGTCCAACTACTCTGAAACAGCCATGCTAGAGGAAGCCCAAACATGGAGAGAAATGCAGAAAGAAAAGAGATGCTTTGCCAGCCTTAACTATTCCAGTCATGCCAACTGAGGTGCCAAACACATAAGTGAAAAAGCTATCTTGGATGTTCAGCTCAGTTGAGCCTTCAAGTGACTCTAGCCTCAAGTTTTGCAGTAGATTTTTAGGCAGTATTATATAACCAAAATACATATTTAAAACATAGTCAGTCAGTCACAAGCAAAACAAGATTATAATATATATGTTTTTCATTTCAGTCATATCCCTAAAGCTATTACTGTTTTGTCTACTGTTGTTGCTTTTTATGGTTTTATTTTTGTTAATTCTATTACCACTTTTAATTTTATTTCACCATTTATTATAAATTATAATTATCATTAATAATAATAATACAACAGAAAACATTTTCTCTTTGTAGAATCCACTCAAATTGTCTATTAAGATATGTACTTTGAAACATTTTTCAAAGTCAAGATGTCTTATTTTTTCTTCTGTACAAAAATACTACATAGTAGTTTTTCAAAAAAGACTGAAAAATGAATTGATGGGAAATGACTGTTTGGCAAATAACTCAATAAACATCATGCACTGGGTCTACCACTGACCCAGTTAAAAAAATGTTTTTAAATAAACATTATTTGGCATCTATTGTCTTAAACTTTTATTCCAATTCAATAGTACCATTTTAATCCATTATTACCCTAAAACACATATTTTAATTAACCAACAATCACAAATAAAATAATTTAAATAGTTTAAGTACATTTTAAATGTATTTGAGGGCCTAATAGAAAATAATTAGAAATAAATACAATAGTTCTTTAATAGAGTTTTTGAGCAAACTAGGAAAACCTTTTTAAAAAGCCTTCTTTCAAACTTCTTACTGAGTTTTTGCAACTATTTTTTTGCTAGCTTAATGGAATAACAGTTTCTTAAAACTTTAGTGAGTACTTAATGCAATCTTATATTCTATATGTATCATTAATAATTTTAAACTTTCTACCCTAATTGTTTATATACCTAGTTTGCAAAACCAGTTGCTTAAAAACACCCTTATTGTGACTATCTGGAAAAATTATAAATGCATCTCTATTTACTAAAACTTCAATCTTCCATAACTTTCTTTTTAATTAAAGTATAGTTGATTTACAATGTTGTGTTCATTTCTGCTGTAGAGCAAAGTGATTCAGTTATACATAAATATATTCCTTTATTTATACTCTTTTCCATTATGCTTTATCATAGGATAGTGAAGAGAATAATAGTTCTCTGTGCTATATGGTAGAACTTTATTGTTTATGCATTCCATATGTCTGCTTACATCTGTTAACCCCAACCTACCACGCCATCCCTCCTTCAACCTCCTGTCCCTTGGCACCCACAAGTCCATTCTCTATGTCCATGAGCCTGTTTCTGTTTTACAAACAGGTTCATTTGTGTCTTATTTTAGATTCCACATATAGGTGATATCTCATGGTATTTGTCTGTCTCTTTCTGGCTTACTTCATTTTGTATGATAATCTCCAGTTACATCCATGTTGCTGCAAATGGCATTATTTGGTTCCTTTTTACAGCTGAGTAGTATTCCATTGTATATATGTATCACATCTTCATCCATTCATCAATGGACATTTAGATTCCTTCCATGTCTTGGCTATTGTGAGTAGTGATATGAACATAAATGTGCACATCTTTTTGAATTAGTTTTATCTCAATATAAGCCCAGGAGTGGGACTGCTGGATCATATGGTAATTCTATTTTCAATTTTCTGAGGAACATACTGTTTTCCACAGTGACTACACCAACTTAACTTCCCACCGGCAGTGTAGGAGGGCTCCCTTTTCTCCACACCCTCTCCAGCATTTGTTATTGGTAGAGTTTTTAATGATGGTCATTCTGAGTGCCAAAGAATTGATGCTTTCAAACTGTGGTGTTGAAGAAGACTCTTGAGAGTCTTCAATCCTAAAGAAAATCAACCCTGAATATTCACTGGAAGAACTGATGCTGAAGCTGAAGCTGAAGCTCCAATACTTTAGCCATCTGATGCAAAGAGCCAACTCATTAGAAAAGGCCCTGATGCTGGGAAAGATTAAAGGCAGGATGAGAAGGGGATGAGAGAGGATGAGATGTTTGGATGGCATCATTGACTGAACGGACATGAGTCTGAGTAAACTCTGGAGATGGTGAAGGACAGGAAAGCCTGGAGGGCTGCAGTCCATGGGGCCACAAAAAGTTGGAATGATCGAGCAGATCAGATCAGATCAGATCAGTCGCTCAGTCGTGTCCAACTCTTTGCGACCCCATTAATTGCAGCACGCCAGGCCTCCCTGTCCATCACCTACTCCCAGAGTTCACTGAGACACACGTCCATCGAGTCAGTGTACCATCCAGCCATCTCATCCTCTGTCGTCCCCTTCTCCTCTTGCCCCCAATCCCTCCCAGCATCAGAGTCTTTTCCAATGAGTCAACTCTTTGCATGAGGTGGCCAAAGTACTGGAGTTTCAGCTTTAGCATCATTCCTTCCAAAGAAGTCCCAGGGCTGATCTCCTTCACAATGGACTGGTTGGATCTCCTTGCAGTCCAAGGGACTCTCAAGAGTCTTCTCCAACACCACAGTTCAAAAGCATCAATTCTTTGGCGCTCAGCCTTCTTCACAGTCCAACTCTCACATCCGTACATGACCACAGGAAAAACCATAGCCTTGACTAGACGAACCTTTGTTGGCAAAGTCATGTCTCTGCTTTTGAATATGCTATCCAGGTTGGTCATAACTTTCCTTCCAAGGAGTAAGCGTCTTTTAATTTCATGGCTGCAATCACCATCTGGAGTGATTTTGGAGCCCAGAAAAATAAAGTCTGACACTTTCCACTGTTTCCCCATCTATTTCCCATGAAGTGATGGGACCGGA
Source organism: Bos taurus (assembly GCF_002263795.3). Lineage (NCBI taxonomy): Eukaryota > Metazoa > Chordata > Mammalia > Artiodactyla > Bovidae > Bos > Bos taurus. The sequence goes on along the minus strand of NC_037334.1, from coordinate 82,034,404 downwards.
TGCCATGATATTTGTTTTCTGAATGTTGAGCTTTAAGCCAACTTTTTCACTCTACTCTTTCACTTTCATCAGGAGGCTTTTGAGTTCCTCTTCACTTTCTGCCATAAGGGTGGTATCATCTGCTTATCTGAGGTTATTGATATTTCTCCTGGCAATCTTGATTCCAGCTTGTGTTTCTTCCAGCCAAGCATTTCTCATGATGTACTCTGCATATAAGTTAAATAAACAGGGTGACAATATACAGCCTTGCCGAACTCCTTTTCCTATTTGGAACCAGTCTGTTGTTCAATGTCCAGTTCTAATTGTTGCTTCCTGACCTGCATACAAATTTCTCAAGAGGTAGATCAGGTGATCTGGTATTCCCATCTCTTTCAGAATTTTCCACAGTTTATTGTGATCCACACAGTCAAAGGTTTTGGCATAGTCAATAAAGCAGAAATAGATGCTTTTCTGGAACTCTCTTGCTTTTTCCATGATCCAGCAGATGTTGGCAATTTCATCTCTGGTTCCTCTGCCTTTTCTAAAACCAGCTTAACATGTTCACGGTTCACATATTGCTGAAGCCTGGCAAATGAACAATAATTCTGATGGGTATGAGGTCATACCTCACTGTAGATTTGATCTGCACTTCTCTAATAATTACAGATGTTGAGCATCTTTTCATGTGCCTATTGGCAATTTGTATTTCTTCTTTGGAGAAATGTCTATTTAAGTCTTCTGCCCATTTTTCTATTGGTTGTTTGTTTTTTCTTTTGTTGTTCAGTTGTATGAGCTTTTTACATATTGGTATTTTTGAAATTAAGCCAGTTTGGAAATTAAGTCAGTTGCACTGTTTACAAATATTTTTTCCCATTCTGTAGGTTGTCTTTCATGCATTGGAGAAGGAAATGGCAACCCACTCCAGTGTTCTTACCTGGAGAATCCCAGGGATGGGGGAGCCTTTTGGGCTGCCATCTATGGGCTCGCACAGAGTTGGACACGACTGAAGCAACTTAGCAGCAGGTTGTCTTTTTATTTTGTTTATGGTTTTCTTTGCTCTGCAAAAGTTTGTAAGTTTGATTAGGTCTCATTTATTTATTTTTGTATTTATTTCTACTGCCTTAGGAGAATGACCTAAGAAAACATTGGTATGATATATGTCAGAGAATGTTGTGCTTATGATTTCTTCTAGGAGTTTTATGGTATCCCAATCTTTTTGTGCTGGGAAAGTTGGACAGCCGTAGGTAAATCAATGAAGTTAGAACACACCTTCTCACCATACACAAAAATAAACTCAAAATGGCTTAAAGACTTCCATAACTTCTTGATTTGTTTTCTGTTTCATGAAAGTGAATATTTTCTAACTGTTTTAGTAGCTTGGTTTAAAAAAATTTTAAAAACAAGAAAAAGTACTAACAGTTGGATAAAAGGCTGAAAATTTATTTTAGTCCCAGTGCATTCATATGTACTTTTAAAAGAAAATCTATAAGTTCATCAGCCAGGAAATATATTATAAAAGGGATTTAGCATAAATTAAGCATGTTCAAAGACTCTCAAGAGGGTCTGCAGAATAAAGCTGACCATGAGACATGGTGTTAATCAAGTAATTGAAGAAAAACTCAGCATGGCTAAGTTCCTATTTACTAAGCTATTTCTGTGTTCAACAAATGAGAAGATATAAGAGAATAGGTATTTAGGTGACCCTAAACTGTATTTCAGAAAGATAAGCTAAGCAAGGTGCAAAATTCAGTCAGGTTAACAGAGGTAGATCAGGAGGACCAGTTTCAGATCTCAGAGAGAAAAAGTATAGCACTGAGGTTTGGAGTCACTGGCTGACCAGGCTCCCTGGTAAAGAGGAAAAGGCTCTAAATGGTCTCTGCAATACACTAGGCTGAAGCTGGTATTAGCTCCACCTCCACCCAATGTAATGCACGTGTTAATCCTTAAATACTCAGCCTCAAGGGCCCTAACATAGCTTTTACACACTTTCCAGAACCAAAATATTGAAAAGTTTCCTCCTGGTATTCCTACAGCAAGGTGAGGGCAGACAAATCGATGACTGTTCTTCTGGATGTTCCTTACTTATAATTTCTTATGACCAAGTAATTCCAAAGTAGTAATATAATCTTTTAATCTTCTGAGGTTTCTGGTGCCTTCTTTTGAGGATAAAAATGTATACTAAAACTTTCATTGTACATTAAAGTAAAAAACTAAAAGGAAGGGGAACTATCAATTTAAGAAAGCACAGTGAATAGTAGCTAGACAGGAATCTATATTCTTTGAATAATATAAATCATAAAACCTCAGTATTAAACCCTTCAACCTACTGAGATGCTTGGAAAGATTATGATGGAAGAAAAATGGCTGTATTACACCCAAGTTAGAAAGTCAGTATATTTCCATTCTTAAAAACCATGATCCCAATGCACCAAGACCTTCCTCCCTAGTAATAATTGATCAAAAGAGAGACATTTCACTGCTTACTTGTACTGCAGTCAGTGAAAGATCAGAACTTATAAGAACCTGCCAACGAAATACTCCAGACAAGTGCAAAATCTATGAAGTATAAGGAGTATATATGCCCCACACTATAAAGGAAAGAAAATCTTACAGCTTTTTCTAAGGCATCAATCAAATAAGAACGATGTGGCACAGAGAGGAGTTTGCTTTATGAAGTGCTAGCTTCCTTCAAGGTCATTCATGGCGGTGATGCAAAGATGTCTGCAGTACTGTGCTTTCAGTCTCAGCTAGAGAACTGCCTAAGGTCCTTACTTAATGAGTTTACTAGCTGAGTTTCATCTTAATAGAAGCAATTGAGTTCTAAAAAAAAATTTTTTTTTTAATCTCAGCTCAATGCAGTATCTTTCACAGCTATAAAAAAACAAACAGTACACTTATTTTAAAGTAATGAATACTGAGTTAAAATAAATGTGACATCCAAAGAGTCACTTAGTATTATTATTACAAACACCAATTTTCTCATTTACTCATCATTCTGTTTAAAAATCCAAATTATATATTTACCTTTTAACAATGAAACTCATATTTGCTGCTCTCTTTTATCCTTAATGATCCCTTTCATTTACTAAATCTTAAATCAGTGAAAGACAATCCAGCTTATAAAGGCTATAAAAAGCCTAAACCAATGAATTGTGAAGCAATATTAAAATTACGCAGCAGATAAATGTGAAAATGTAGACTTAGCATATAATTTTTTTAACTATCAGAATTAACCAAATTTAAAAGGAAAGAGGACCACAGATTACTCTTCATGTTATTCTATTACTGTACTACCGAGGAAGTCCAATTTGTTCTGTTAGTGTATCAGTGTTTTTTACTTGATTATCTTGTCTGCCCTTTAAGTGTAAAATTCATCACTGATGACCACCCACATATTTAGTAAGCCCTCTGGTTATATTAATACTTAAGTAATCCATGTTAAACTAGTTTCTCTGATAATATTATTATAATCAGAGGTCCTCAAAAGGATCATCACATTTTGCCCTTTCTCTAAGATCTTCTAGTCACACTCACAGTACAGGAACTACTCGGCCAAGAAAATCAAAGTTAAATTCCAGAAAGGTTCCCAAGGAGGACTTATGCATCCTCTTACAACACTTCAGGGTTGTGGAAGGAGCCAAGAAACTCTGGTTCTCTTTACATATGTCCACAAAAATGATCCAAATAATGCTATTTAAAAGAATTTTACAATTTAAAAGTACCATAAAAAATGTTTAGTACAAATAATAATATGTAATACTAGTAATGGGGAAAACATACAAAAGCTAACAGACTATAAAATACCAGAAAAAATATTTTCTTTTCTAAATTCTCCTGAGACATATGTCACTGCTTCTGAGAAGTTTTATTCCTTTTGGTACCCTTTTACAAAGTGCCTAAGTCTATCTACTATAGACTTAGTAGATACTCTAAATTATCTGCTGAATGAAGCGGTGAGTTAAAAAAAAAAAAAGAAATTAAGAAAAATATAGGCACTAATTTACCGAGGTTAGTGTAACATCATTTAGTATGTAGAAATAATTACTTAAAGTATACTTAGAGTATAACCAAAATTATTTAAAGTATTTCTTAAAGTTTAGCATATATGTACAATGTTCAAAGGCATTTTTATTTTGAAAAAAAAAATTTCAATGAAAAATCTGTAATTTGTTTGCTCCAAGGTTACTTATAGTACTACTACGCAATAAACTATACAATAATAGAGATGTTTGTAACTAAATATTGTTTATTAAAATAACTAAAAATTAACTAAATTTAATATATGATATAGTACAAAACCTTCAAAACGCAAATAAGTACAAACTAAATAATTCCTCTTAATAAACTCAGCCATTCAAAAAACATCCTGCTGTTTAACATGGGTATTGGATGTCCATTCAAAATATCCTTTAATTTTTTTCACCTACATGTTTCCAGGCACTAAAAAACCCCTAATCTAACCTATGTCCTCTTATGCAAGCTCTTTATATCTTGCCCTCATGGTATTTTCCAACTGTCTGCCTTACACAAAGAGTCCTTGCTGGCATTGGCTTGTTGCTAGTCAGTATTTAGCTCTCTCTTTCTGTAGCTAAGAGAGAGCAACCATCTGCTTCCCACAGCTTTTCATTCCTATGATAGCTTTCTGCTTTTTCCTCTTCCAACTCAGAAACAGAAAGTAAGAGATAAAACAAAGCATTTTAGGTCCACAAGAAGCAGTAGAATACCCAGGAGAGTTTCCTCCCAATCAGAAAAATGCTTCCTTAGCAACCAAGTTACTAAGACCAATTAACCACCCTTCTCCATCAATATTCAATTTACATTGAAACCCTTTTTGGTTAAGCTTTTCAGTTTTACAATGAGCTTTCTGGCAGAGAAAAAAGTACTTCTGTCTTAAAGGAGCCAGGACTTTTGTCCTGAATGTAAGTGTGATTTGAACTTTAAGTGAGAGGTGATTTCCTAACATGATGTAAGGGACTGTAAACATAGAAATGGCACAGAAATTAAGTGCAATCAACCAGCACAGGCCTAAAATGAGAGTGAAACATTTCAGAGCAACCAGAGACTGAAAACCCTGGAGAATAAGAAATACGGAAAAGATGCTTTGTAGCTGCCAAGGCCTTATACTTGCCTTGTCTGATTTATGTCCTTTCCTCACAACCAACAAAGCCCAGGTTACCACTAAATAATCACAACATCAGTAAAATTCTAGAAAAAAGATGATATAAGAGAGTAGTACAGACAGTATCAAAACCAAGGAGTTTTCTTTCAGACAAGAAAAACATTGAAAACTAGTGAGGAAACAGCATTTCAAAGTTATGAACTAACTTAGAAGTAGTTAAAACACCTTTAAAGTAAAGAAGGTGCCTTTATAAAAACATACACATGGATTGAAGGCTGGAGGAGAAGGGGACGACAGACGATGACATGGTTAGATAGTATCACTGACTGGATGGACATGAGTTTCAGCGAGCTCCGGGAGCTGGTGATAGATAAGGAAGCCTGGCATGCTGCAGTCCATGGGGTCGCAGAATTGGAGACGACTGAGCAACTGAACTGACACATGTACAATGAAAATTCTCCCAAGAGTTCAAGCCAAGAGACAGAGGCTACAATTTTCTCACAACTAAATTATTATACTGTATTTTAGTTAAGGTAAAGAACATGACAGAAATTTTATACAATAGGTAATTACTTATCTTTTATGTTCATTTTCCAGGTCTTACTGAAGCAAACTCCTTTGCTGAATAATTTTAAAGTTTCTTTAAATCCTATATATAATGCAAAGTGAAACGATTTATATATACAATTTATAATAGGCACTATAAATAATTCTTTAGCAGTTTGGTAGCGGCTCTCCAATATCAACATGCAATACCACTATCAATTCAGTTCGGTCGCTCAGTTGTGTCTGACTCTTTGCGACCCCATGGACAGCAGCAAGCCAGGCTTCCCTGTTCATTACCAGCTCCCATCATGTCCATCAAGTCAGTGATGTCATCCAACCATCTCATCTGCTATCGACCCCTTCTCCTCCTGCCTTCACTCTTTCTTAGCATCAGGGTCTTGTCCAACGAGTCAGCTCTTCGCGTCAGATGGCCAAAGTATTGGAGTTTCAGCCTCAGCATCAGTCCTTCCAATGAATATTCAGGACTGATTTTCTTTAGGATTGACTGGCTTGATCTCCTTGCAGTCCAATGGTCTCTCAGGAGTCTTCTTCAACACCACAGTTTAAAAGCATCAATTCTTTGGTGCTCAGCCTTCTTTATGGTCCAACTCTCACATCCATACATGACTGGAAAAACCATAGCTTTGACTAGACAGACCTTTGTCAGTCAAGTAATGTCTCTGCTTTTTAATATGGTGTCTGGGTTTGTCAATAGTTTTTCTTCCAAGGAGCAAGTGTCTTTTAATTTCATGGCTGCAGTCACCATCATCAGTGATTTTGAAGCCCAAGAAAATAAAGTCTGTCACTGTTTCCATTGTTTCGCCATCTATTTGCCATGAAGTGATGGGACCGGATAATCTTCGGTTTTTGAATGTTGAGTTTTGAATACCACTATATCTCGAAACAATCCTTGCTATTAAATCATAATACAGAATTTCAGAACTTGTTTTGTTTTCCAGTGTTGTCACTTAACCTTCACAGGACTCTCTTCTATCCTACTTTCTCATAGATTTATTCTCAAACAGTGACACTGCCTTAAGGATGCTCTGATAAAAACTCACATTAGTTAGTCTTTGGTTCCATTATCCTACGTGATCCTCACTAGCACCCTGTGAGGCAGGGATTTACCATGCTCTTTCCCAGATGAGGTGTTTGATGTTGAAAAAGAGAGGGGAAAGTAATGTAAACTTTATGAATTGCCTACCACTTTTTCAGCCATGATCAGATGCCTTCTTCCATGACATCAGTTAATAGATGGACCCCAATTCCCCACTTCCTGACTCTCTCAAATATTTGGAATCCATGTTTACAGATAAGGGATTTGAGGCTCACAGAGGTTTAGTCACATGTTCAAAGCACACAGTTAAAATAAGTAAAATCAGGCATTTAAAACCAAATTTGCCCAACTCCAAAGCTGTTGTTCTTTCAACCATGCCACACCACCTGCTACCCAAAGCCCATGGCAGCAACGTTATGGTACTCTCTGAATCCCTTCCACTGACATTAGCAATCATCAAGGATTTAAGTAATATTTTCTAAACGTGAGTCATGAGCTCTTAGGAGATTCCAAAATCAACTGGTGGACTTCAGCCAGCATTTTTTTAAAAATAAAATAGAGCAAAATAGATTAATAGAGTAGGTAGATCAAAAAGAATAAGAATTATTTCTTGTGAACCCTGGCTTCAGATATGTGTGTGTAGTGTGTACTGGGTCCTGATGTAAAATATATTTCTTATTGTGAGTCTATATCAAAAGTCTGAAAGCCACTGGTCTCAGAGGATGGTCTCACACAGACCTGGAGCATGGGAAGACTTATCAAGGGATGGGAAACTACAGAATGCTCAGCTCTATTCATTTAAAATTAACATCAGGAAACACAGACAGGAAGCCCCTTCTCAGACAAGGAAGAAAAAGGATTACCTAGAATCAGCATAGGAGGAGGATGCTGATTGTATAATTATATACCTCCTTCACAGCAGCTCCAGTCCATCAAGCAGATAGTATAGTTTATTTTTTACAGCACTAATTATGTAATTATCCATAACATTAAATCAGTTCCACCTGATTCAGTCTATCAGAGGTTTCCTGAAACATTCATTTGTTTATTATTTTTAAAAAGAACACTAAACTACCAATCATCTTGTATGTAAAACCAGTGTGGAGGCTGGCAAACTTTTCTTGAAAAAGATCTGTCAAATATGCCACTCTTGGCCCTTTGGGATAAATGGCAATTGAAATTTCATCTTAATATACCGTGTTGCTTCTATAAGCAACAGATTTCAGACCTGGTTATTTCCACTTATTTTAAGGTAAAGTTATTTTTCACCCTTAGGCACATACATATAGAGATAAACTTTAACAAATATTCCTGGCCACTTCATTTACTAAGTACCATTTGATAAACAGACAAAAATTGATAATGACAAAATATTTATTTTAACATTGCTAACTTTTAATAGTACACTGGAGAGAGGGGAAATTTTGGATAATTCCATCCAGAAAAATCAAGATATAGGCTCTATTAGTGTCTGACAGTTATATGCTAGGCACAGTGGAATCAAAGTGATCTAACCGGGACAATGCTTGGAGTCTAGTAGCAAGGTTCAGAATCACTATTCCAATTTGAAAATGTTTTGTCTCTCTGTAAAAATAGTTCATCCACATTTTTAATAAAGCCTCTTTAACACTGAGCATTTCAGGTCCTAGCTGAAAAAATATTGGCACCTACATGGGTCCAATTAAATAAGTAGCAATATACATATACAATTGTCCCTAGTTCTGGGCAATAATTCTGTAGTAAAACCACATTCTATATAATAGTCTTTATCTAACAGTTTAAAAAATCCTGCCAAGTAGCTAATTTCATTCAAGCTAAAAAACAAAAATAAAATCAACAGTCTTTCAAACATCCAAAGATTGCCGTCTTCCACGGTATTTCACATTTCCATTTCAACATTCAATTTCTTTAGACTGCTTTTGAGTCCTGCATAGACTATTATTCTGATGGGTATTTCTTTCACTCCAGAAAATACTTTTTAAATTAACCTTTTCAATTTAACTGAGGAGGACTTTCCTGGCAGCATAGTGGTTAAGCCTGTGTGCTTCCACTGCAGATGCACAGGTTTGATCCCTGGTCAGGGAACCAAGATCTCACATGTCTTGCAGTGCAGTCAAAAATAATTGAACAAAAACAAACAAACAATTTAACTAAGGAATAAAAGGAATTTTAAATATAATTGATTAAAAAAACTTTGAAAACTCAAATATTTTAGATTCTATTTAATATTTTGTGAGAGCAAATCTCATTATAGAATATTCCAATGGATCCCTCTCCACACATGGAGTTTCCACAGATTTCCAAAAACAAAGAAAAAAAGGAGGAGGAAGAAATACTAAATAGTGGTTTCACCTTCATTTACTTTAGATTTGATTATAAAATCAAGATATCCTCATAAAGCTTGAAACCTCCAATTAATCTATTACGTTTCTTTTTTAAACCTGTATCATGGAGAGCAACTCAAACTCATTTTTTTGTAAATGGGAGAAATAATTAGAGCGATTAAAATAATACACTAAGTGTTCTTCCTCAGAAATAACTGGTTCCTTTTAGACCTTTACAACTGGACAGAAGCATTTCACGTTGAAAATCGGATTTTCATACAGAAAATATCAGCTCGGTATTCTCTCAAGTACACATCTGCTGCTAGAAATGATCATACTTTTGACTTTAAAAAAACACTTCAATATTAGAACTATACATAAAGAAAGCTTTGTGATATAACTCACTGCTGAGTTAAAATACAGTGGGTATGGCAGGTGCCTTAGCCTTAGCAAAGGCTTTTCTACTGGCTTGAAAAATAGAAAGAGAATTAGTTACCTATCTGGATTGATTCAACTTGATTTCTCTCAAAAAACAGATTCTCTCTTTGCTCTGCCACAGCAAATAGAGCACAGAGAATTTCAAAGGTAGGAGTAAACTTAAGAAGCCTTTCAGGTTATATGTTCTCACTAAACCTAATATTTTCTCCGAATTTTGAAAAGTGATATTACTCAGGTACCAAGAGCCTAAAGAAGAAAGATTTGAGAGAGTATGGGGCATGTTTCTGCTTCCATATAATACTTCTTGGTTTCATAGCTGAACACTAAGGTCTTTTAAGACCGCTCCCCCCACCAATATTTTATTAGGTAGTTCAAATAGTTTTAGTGCTACATCTCTGTATGTGATTTCTGATGAGTTCTAAGAATAAGTAAACACATGTTTCTGTCAAAGCACAGTTAAAGAAATGTAGTTTGTATAATAAATACTATATCTAGTGTAATAGTCCACAGTTTTATTAGAACTGAAAATCCTAATCAGACCTGACTGATTTTCAGAATATCCTATACTCTTCTCTCAAACACACCACTTCGTGGCATATATTTACACTCTAAGTTAAATAAAATTTACTTTGCCTTTGAACATTTTCATAATATACCACAAGAAAAACACAAAATGGTATTACGGGATTGAGGTTTGCTGTATTAATAGTTATTTACTTTAAAAATCCACTTATCTATCAACATTAGATTCATTATATCAATAAATCAATACTGACTATTACAGGTACTTTCATTTGTATCTACACATATTAAGTATAATAGATTTTCTGATGTGTTAGTTAGCATTGGTTTAATAGTTACATTTTCAGATACTAGAGGTAAACATGCTTATTACTCATCATTTACATTTATTAATATGTCTATACTTCTGTCTAAAAATAGCAGTTGCTTTACAGAGAAATTGTTAACACTGAGAACTGTAGCTTGTCATTTATTCCATTATATGTATAAAAAACCCATAATATTCTGACATATGAGTCTATTTCAGACATACAAAATAGAACTCATCCTAGAAGCCACTTAATAAAATCCTTAGGGCAAATGAGTATATTTGAAGACCTGGTTACATCAGAAGATCATCATTCTCTGAATATGTTCTTTTGGTAATTGAGATCATTTCCTGTTACTGATTCTCAGCTTTATGCTTCAGGGAATTTGTGATAAGCTGTTTTTTTGTTCAGGATTTTCTATAATATTCTACCTGCCCTGGACTAGGAAAAGTCCCAGTTACTGGACTACAAGGCCCTAGGACAAAAAATCCCTTTTCCAGTAGTATACTATTGCTATTCTTATGACTCTATCATTTTCATAGTTTTTAAAAATGTAATCTAAAGGTGTAACCGCAGGCTTTAAAGTAATGAAGATGGCAAATGAATAAATAAAATATGCTCAATACCCATCTCTGATACCTCTTCAAAAGGAAGAAATGAAACTTCACACAGAAGAATCCAAACTTCAATAATATAAAAAAATAATCACTGACCAACCTAAAATAAATATTTATGGGTGGCAGGAGAAGAAGGGGACAACAGAGGATGAGTTGGCTGGATGGCATCACTGACTCGATGGACGTGAGTCTGAGTGAACTCCGGGAGTTGGTGATGGACAGGGAGGCCTGGCGTGCTGCGATTCATGGGGTGGCAAAGAATTGGACACCAATGAGTGACTGAACTGAACTGAAATTGAATTAATTGAAGGGCAAAATCTGGGCTATCTCTATTCTATGAAAATGATTCAGAATTCCATATATGAAGATGGTAGAGATAAAAAGAAAATGCAAACCAATGTTAGACAAAAGCTATTTCTACAGGAAGAAATTTCAGGCACTTCCCTCTTCTAAACATTCATTAGTAATTTTTACTACTGGTCATTAAAAATCAATATCCATGTTGAATATTCATCTCATTGTTTCCTTTTAGAGTGGTTTAATGTTAAACATGATTAAAAAAAAAAAAACTTATACCTTGTTTCTCTAGAATCATAATTGTAGCTAGAATTGTAGCACTGTAGCTAGAATTCTCTAGAATTGCAGCCATTGTAGTCTATATTGGCCAATGAGTTAATTTGCTGTTGTTGCGCTGTACTCAGTCATGTCTGACTGTTGGCAGCCCAATGGACTGTAGTCTGTTGGGCTCCTGTGTCCATGGAATTTTCTAGGCAAGAATATTGGATCAGGTTCCCATTTCCTACTCCAGGGGATCTTCTGGACCTAGGAATCGAACCTGCATCTTTTGTGTCTTTTGCATAGCCAGGTGGATTCTTTAGCACTGGAAGTTAATTTAGAACCTTACAAAATAATTCTAAAGTTTAGTAGTTATTTTGCAATAATATTCACATGAGGTTGAAAGGTTAACAGTGACTAATTTTCCTCAAAAAAATTGTCTAACTTGAGTATAGAGCCTTTGCTACCACTTTCATTCTCAAACTATTATTTTATTTTTATAAATAAAGCAATGAATCTCTCTTGGTCACTGGTAATGAAAAGAGAACATCTTGTTTGTTACTTCACAAACTCAGAAATGTCACAAGCAAATCACAGTAACTACTCTCAACAATAAATGTCTTATCTAATGAATAATCATATAAGAACTCTTGTCCCCAAAACCAACACTAAGAAACCCCAATGTTTTTAGTAGATTTCTGAATATCATCTCACTCTTTTAAGTATCATTTTAAATTACATTTTAAAAATTCAAACAAGACATAGATTATGATTTTAACAAATTACTTCACTCACATATTCCATTATATTTCTTTGATTTTTAAATTCCTGTTTATTGGCTATAAACTCACGAGCATAAAAATCATGAATCCAGCTACCCCTCTATAGGCAAGACTACCAGTTCTGATTGGAACAAAGAAGTGATCTGATTTCCCACTTCATACATGGCCAGTTTTTTTTTAGATCTTTTTAAAAGTAACTATTAGTAGAGGCATTCTTTCAAATATCTTTAAATAGGAAATGTGATGTACAGATATGCTGTGCTAAGTCACTTCAGTCATGTCCAACACTTTTGTGACCCTATGGATGGTAGCCCACCAGCCTCCTCTGTCCATGGGATTCTCCAGGCAAGACTACTGGAGTGGGTTGCATGCCCTCCTCCAGGGGATCTTCCTGAACCAGAGATCAAACCCAGGTCTCTTTCGTCTCCTGCATTCACAGGCGGGTTTTTTACCACTAGCACCACCTGGGAAGCCCAGTTATGGATGGTGCTCTAAATTCTAAAGAGAATTCCAAAGTCCCCTGGCTCAGTCTTCTATATAATGTGGGACCCCTTTCTATAATATTAGAGGCCAGGTTATAAACTGGTGGCCTAAGGACCATTTGCAGCCCATACACATAGTCTATTTAGTCTGCACAGATTTTTTTTTTTTTTTTTTTTACTTAAATCAACACATAAATCCAAATCTTGCCTTCTCTTGAAAATCCACCTGGAGAAGCATTTCTACTCCCCTTTGGATGAACCATTCCCTCTCCACTTCTCCACAGGTCCCACCAACTCCCATCAGCCCACTTCATTCATCACCATCCTGGTGCTTTAAACATCTAAACATTTCTGTCAGTGACCACTGTTTTGGAGAAAAGGTTATCCACTCTGTGGCTAACATCTCCAAGAAAGGGAAGGGAACTCACAGCTTTGCAAGATGACCAACTTCACTGTGAGCAACCTAAACAGTAGAGAGACCTGTCTTGAATAATTTCCAGTTACTCTGTCTCCTCAGAAACAATGTGAGTCTACTCTCTCTTCCACGGGAAAGCTTTCTAGATATCTTAAGACAATTAACCTTCTTAGGTCTTTAGTTCTAATTTAACATCCCCAGAACTCCCAATAGTCCTCATAATAATATATTTTCAAGCCTACCCATGGCCCCCAGCATGCTTCTTTGAATGGATAAACCCCATTTATGATCAATTTTCAACTATTATTTATGAATCCGTTCATCATGTACTCTATCAATGTTGTTCTGCACATATAATAAGGTAATATTTCCTTGTTCTATAGCAATGATTTTCAAACTATCTGGTCTCAACACCCCTTTACACTTTTAAAATTCGAGACAGCAAAAGAGACACTGATGTATAGATCAGTCTTATGGACTCTGTGGGAGAGGGAGAGGGTGGGGAGATTTGGGAGAATAGCATTGAAACATGTATAATATCATGTATGAAACGAGTCACCAGTCCAGGTTCGATGCACGATACTGGATGCTTGGGGCTGGTGCACTGGGACAATCCAGAGGGAGGGTATGAGGAGGGAGGAGGGAGGAGGGTTCAGGATGGGGAACACAGGTATACCTGTGGTGGATTCATTTCGATATTTGGCAAAACTAATACAATATTGTAAAGTTTAAAAATAAAATAAAATTTAAAAAAAATTCATTGAAGATTCCAATGAACTTTTTGCTTAAGAGAGTTATGTGCATGATATTTATTGTATTAGAAATTAAAAATGAAATTTAAAAAATATTAGTTCACTTTAAAAATACATGGTAATATAATAGCAAATTTCTATGAATGATAATATAACAGCAAGTTTCTATGAAAAAATGTTTTCCAAAACAACATAAATTAGTAAGAAAAGCAGTATACATTTTGAAAATATTTTTAGTGTCTAACTTAATTAAAGATAGCTGGATTTTTATAACTGTTTCTGCACTCACTCTGTTGCAAAATCACACACAGGTAGCCTCTGGGAAACTAGGGGAGAATGAAAGTACAAAATGTAAATAATATCTTAACATTATTACATATACTTGACCTTGTGGACCCCTTAAAAGGGTCTCTGGGACCCTCCAGGGGACCCCAGACAATATTTGGGATCCAATCATGTTTTCATTAATATGTCTTAGGTTTCCAGTCAGTTTCTCTAGCATCCATGGCATTTTTTTCACTTACCTTGAGCTTGGGGTTAACTAAAATCATTAGTCCTTTCTCAAACAAACTGCTGTCATGTCAATGCAGGCCTTATACATATACTTCCTCACAGATGCCATTTTGTTGCTTTTAGGTTACTCTTTGGTAGTAGACACTGTTGCTGCCCTGCCCAGGTCCCCTTAAGGCCAGCGTACCCATTAGCACCCAGCTGTTGTAATTGTTGGCTGACAACACACAGCAGCCCTCTTCCCTGAAGAATTTCTCAGTAATACTGGAGCCATCTTGCTTGGAAGCTATGTCTTCCTCTACATCAGGCAATGACAGACTGACAGATCAATAAATGTTACAGAGTACAAAAGGTCAGCCTCAAGGAAACAAGGTGAGACTAATTTTGGGTATCTACGCTCCAGAGTTCTAAGGAGATCAGACTAAAGCTCATCTCGAGTGAGACCACAATCTCCCTTAGCTTTTATCCCTTGTTCTTTCCTGCTTCCATCACTCCCTTTCTCCTAAGAACATATCCTTAATAAGTCACTTCAACAGGAATCTCCATCTCAGGCTCAACCTAAGACATTTTTCATTTCATCAAGATTATTACAATATCAACTCTACCATATATTATATTAACTAACCATCTCAGCTGTACATCTAAAATATGCTAAGAGTTCCATTATAAAGTACTGCAGTAGTTATTAGAGTGTGGTGGTCCCTGTACCACCAGCATCAGCATAACCTGGGAACTTGTTAGAACTGAAAATTCTCAGGCTCCAATCCAAACCTACTGAATCACAAAGTCCATCACAGAAATGTGCCATAAGCAACTAATCCACTACTGCTACTGCTGCTAAGTTGCTTCAGTCGTGTCCGACTCTGCAATCCCGTAGACGGCAGCCTGCCAGGCTCCCCCGCCCCTGGGACTCTCCAGGCAAGAACACTGGAGTGGGGTGCCACTACTGTTGGATATTTTAATTGTTTCTACTTTTTCCTATTATAAATAATGGTAAAATGAATATCAGTTCAGTTCAGTTCAGTCACTCAGTCGTGTCCGACTCTTGGTGACCCCATGAATCGCAGCACGCCAGGCCTCCCTGTCCATCACCAACTCCCGGAGTTCACCCAGACTCACATCCATCAAGTCAGGGATGCCATCCAGCCATCTCATCCTCTGTCGTCCCCTTCTCCTCCTGCCCCCAATCCCTCCCAGCATCAGAGTCTTTTCCAATGAGTCAACTCTTCGCATGAGGTAGCCAAAGTACTGGAGTTTCAGCTTTAGCATCATTCCTTCCAAAGAAATCCCAGGGCTGATCTCCTTCAGAATGGACTAGTTGGATCTCCTTGCAGTCCAAGGGACTCTCAAGAGTCTTCTCCAACACCACAGTTCAAAAGCATCTATTCTTCGGCACTCAGCTTTTGTCACAGTCCAACTCTCACATCCATACATGACCACAGGAAAAACCATAGCCTTGACTACACGGACCTTCGTTGGCAAAGTAATGTCTCTGCTTTTGAATATGCTGTCTAGGTTGGTCATAACTTTCCTTCCAAGGAGTAAGCGTCTTTTAATTTCATGGCTGCAGTCACCATCTGCAGTGATTTTGCAGCCCAGAAAAATAAAGTCTGACACTGTTTCCCCTGTTTCCCCATTTATTTCTCATAAAGTGATGGGACCAGATGCCATGATCTTCGTTTTCTGAATGTTGAGCTTTAAGCCAACTTTTTCACTCTCCTCTTTTACTTTCATCAAGAGGCTTTTGAGTTCCTCTTCACTTTCTGCCATAAGGGTGGTGTCATCTGCATATCTGAGGTTATTGATATTTCTCCTGGCAATCTTGATTCCAGCTTGTGTTTCTTCCAGCCCAGCATTTCTCATGATGTACTCTGCATATAAGTTAAATAAACAGGGTGACAATATACAGCCTTGACGTACTCCTTTTCCTATTTGGAACCAGTCTGTTGTTCCATGTCCAGTTCTAACTGTTGCTTCCTGACCTGCATACAAATTTCTCAAGAGGCAGATCAGGTGGTCTGGTATTCCCATCTCTTTCAGAATTTTCCACAGTTTATTGTGATGCACACAGTCAAAGGCTTTGGCATAGTCAATAAAGCAGAAATAGATGCTTTTCTGGAACTCTCTTGCTTTTTCCATGATCCAGCAGATGTTGGCAATTTGATCTCTGGTTCCTCTGCCTTTTCTAAAACCAGCTTGAACATCTGGAAGTTCACGGTTCACATATTGCTGAAGCCTAGCTTGGAGAATTTTGAGCTTTACTTTACTAGCGTGTGAGATGAGTGTAATTGTGTGGTAGTTTGAGCATTCTTTGGCATTGCCTTTCTTTGGGATTGGAATGAAAACTGACCAATGAATGAATATACTTTCATGTAAAACTTGAAAAAGTTTTAAATGTACACATGTAAAATTTTCTGTACATTTCTAATTATTTTCTGCAGTATACTTTGATGTAAAAGCACTGCACCAAAAGGAAGATAGATGAATAGAGGGAGAAATATATAATACAGCAAGCACAGCAAAATGTTAATGTTGGAATCCAAGCAAAGAATACAGGGATGTTCACTGCAAAATTCTTTTTACTTTTTCATATGTTTGAAATTTGTTGGGAAATGTTGAAAAAAATTATATTTTATGAAGCTAAATTCCTAGAATTGGAATAGATAATTCATAGTATGTGCACATCTTTAAACTTTGTGAAGTTAAAACATCAACCAGAAAGTGTCAGTTTCCTCACACTGTCAACACCACTTTTTAGTGCTTTTCAAATGTCTGCCAACTTGTTAGGGAAGAACTAGTAATTTATCTTTTAAATCATCATCTCCATGTACATTTTTGAAGTTAATATATAATGAACTGAAAAGCTTCCTAACATGCTTGGCTTCATATATGATGTTCGTTATTCGAACCATGAAACAGTAATCAAAATTTGAACACCTACTCAAGATCCCCTGGAGGAGAAAAATGGCAACCCACTCCAGTACCCTTGCCTGAAAAATCTCTTGGACGGAGGAGCCTGGAAGACTACAGTCCAGAGAGCTGCAAAGAGTCGAACACAACTGAGTGACTAAGCACTCAATATACTAAAAACATTACCCCAAAAAACCTTAAATCTATATATAAATCAGGGGCACTTACTTTATTACCAAACACAATATCCTCAAGAATAAATTGCAAAGTAAGTTATACAGGCAATGGGATTCCCTGCTGGTCCAGTGGCTAAAACTCCGAGCTCCCAATGCAGGGGGCTTGAGTTCAAACCCTGGTCAGGGAACTAGATCCCACATGTTGCAACTAAGACCTGGTGCAACCAAATATAAAAATCCCTTGGAGTACTTTAAAAAAAATAAATTTAATTTTAAAAATAAATAAAAAATAAATTATATAGGCAACAGTTACTTCCAGGCCAGCATAATACACAGACAGAAGGGGTTAGGGCTTAACTGTCACCAAAAAAAGTCTCCTTTCCCATTTTACCAGGATATTTGGAATTTGGAATTTAAGCATTATATTTCTTTCTTCATGTTGAAGCAATTAGATCCCCACTGATTCAATTTTAAAATTCAAGCATTTTACTTCAATATGGGTTCACATAATTATAGTTCATCCATAGGATGAAATGCAGTGGAGCCATTAAAAAATAACTAACTACAGACATCTACATCTACTGACATGGGAAGATCTCCATGCCATACTTGTTCATTGCAGAACACAAGTATGTATGTGTGTGTCTGACAGAAATATGCGTTGCATAAGGATACTTACCAAAATATTCATAGTGGTTACCTTCAGTTGAAGGATGTATGGGAGTTTTTATATATTTTTCTATTGTTTAATTTTACAATGGATGTATAAAAAATTTTATTAACAACATAAAGTACAATAAGTCTATTTTCATTTTGATAAAAAGAAAGTTGAAAATATCCCAGAAAACCATTATGCCATTATTAGTAGCTTATTAAATTTTAATTCAGCAAGATTTTCAAGTCAAGGTTAAAGTCCCCTAAGGAATGAGACCCAGATCCAGCATATTTTAAAGGACAAAGGAGAAGAATTAAAGGTAGACTAGGTAAAGAGATCTCCATCATACATTACTTGGCTGAGGTATAGGCCTGGTATTATCCTGAGGGGATTTTACTGGAAAAAATCAATAAGCAACGGAAGGCATCTGTAGTTTTTAGATCTAAGAGAAACCAAAAGGGTGAAGCCTTGTGACAAGCTGTACAGACCCAGAGTGAATCTTAACTTTACCACAGTTCCTGATTTCAATATTAGAGAAGAAAATACCTCTTAGAAATGATGTTCACTTCTCCCCTTACAACAAGTTCAGGATCTGATGGCAGTTAATTTTTTAAATATATTTATCAGATTCAAACTTTTACTTTATGCTTTACAAAGACTGAAAAGGAGAACATGATATGTTAAATCACTCACCTCCACAGGAAGAAATGTCTGTACATGGTCAGATGTTCCTTGATGTGACACTGCAGTTCCATTTTTAACTTGAAAATGTGTTTTACACATGTAGCCATCAGAACAGTCCTGTGTTCCATCACCAAAGAATACATAAGAAAAAGCCAATTATTGTGAGAATTCATCATTCTAAGAACTACAGTGTCTCACAAGTTCCAAACCAAGCAATGAAAAACTAAGCATATTAAATGAGATGGGATAATATGGATAAATTCATCCAATTCATCCTGCACACAGTAAGTATTCAATAAATAGAAGTTTTTTTTTTTTTTAATTTTATTTTATTTTTAAACTTTACATAATTGTATTAGTTTTGCCAAATATCAAAATGAATCCACCACAGGTATACATGTGTTCCCCATCCTGAACCCTCCTCCCTCCTCCCTCCCCATACCATCCCTCTGGGTCGTCCCAGTGCACTAGCCTCAAGCATCCAGTATCGTGCATCGAACCTGGACTGGCAACTCGTTTCTTACATGATATTTTACATGTTACAATGTCATTCTCCCAAATCTTCCCACCCTCTCCCTCTCCCACAGAGTCCATAAGACTGTTCTATACATCAGTGTCTCTTTTGCTGTCTCGTACACAGGGTTATTGTTACCATCTTTCTAAATTCCATATATATGCGTTAGAATACTGTATTTATGTTTTTCCTTCTGGCTTACTTCACTCTGTATAATAGGCTCCAGTTTCATCCACCTCATTAGAACTGATTCAAATGTATTCTTTTTAATGGCTGAGTAATACTCCATTGTGTATATGTACCACAGCTTCCTTATCCATTCATCTGCTGATGGACATCTAGGTTGCTTCCATGTCCTGGCTATTATAAACAGTGCTGCGATGAACATTGGGGTACACGTGTCTCTTTCCCTTCTGGTTTCCTCAGTGTGTATGCCCAGCAGTGGGGTTGCTGGATCATAAGGCAGTTCTATTTCCAGTTTTTTAAGGAATCTCCACACTGTTCTCCATAGTGGCTGTACTAGTTTGCATTCCCACCAACAGTGTAAGAGGGTTCCCTTTTCTCCACACCCTCTCCAGCATTTATTATTTGTAGACTTTTGGATCGCAGCCATTCTGACTGGTGTGAAATGGTACCTCATAGTGGTTTTGATTTGCATTTCTCTGATAATGAGTGATGTTGAGCATCTTTTCATGTGTTTGTTAGCCATCTGTATGTCTTTTTTGGAGAAATGTCTATTTAGTTCTTTGGCCCATTTTTTGATTGGGTCGTTTATTTTTCTGGAGTTGAGCTGTAGGAGTTGCTTGTATATTTTTGAGATTAGTTGTTTGTCGGTTGCTTCATTTGCTATTATTTTCTCCCATTCTGAAGGCTGTCTTTTCACCTTGCTAATAGTTTCCTTTGATGTGCAGAAGCTTTTAAGGTTAATTAGGTCCCATTTGTTTATTTTTGTTTTTATTTCCAATATTCTGGGAGGTGGGTCATAGAGGATCCTGCTGTGATGTATGTCGGAGAGTGTTTTGCCTATGTTCTCCTCTAGGAGTTTTATAGTTTCTGGTCTTATGTTTAGATCTTTAATCCATTTTGAGTTTATTTTTGTGTATGGTGTTAGAAAGTGGTCCAGTTTCATTCTTTTACAAGTGGTTGACCAGATTTCCCAGCACCACTTGTTAAAGAGATTGTCTTTTATCCATTGTATATTCTTGCCTCCTTTGTCGAAGATAAGGTGTCCATATGTGCGTGGATTTATCTCTGGGCTTTCTATTTTATTCCATTGATCAATATTTCTGTCTTTGTGCCAGTACCATACTGTCTTGATAACTGTGGCTTTGTAGTAGAGCCTGAAGTCAGGTAGGTTGATTCCTCTAGTTCCATTCTTCTTTCTCAAGATCGCTTTGGCTATTCGAGGTTTTTTGTATTTCCATACAAATTGTGAAATTATTTGTTCTAGCTCTGTGAAGAATACTGTTGGTAGCTTGATAGGGATTGCGTTGAATCTATAAATTGCTTTGGGTAGTATACTCATTTTCACTATATTGATTCTTCCAATCCATGAACATGGTATATTTCTCCATCTATTAGTGTCCTCTTTGATTTCTTTCACCAGTGTTTTATAGTTTTCTATATATAGGTCTTTAGTTTCTTTAGGTAGATATATTCCTAAGTATTTTATTCTTTCTGTTGCAATGGTGAATGGAATTGTTTCCTTAATTTCTCTTTCTGTTTTCTCATTATTAGTGTATAGGAATGCAAGGGATTTCTGTGTGTTGATTTTATATCCTGCAACTTTACTGTAGTCATTGATTATTTCTAGTAATTTTCTGGTGGACTCTTTAGGGTTTTCTATGTAGAGGATCATGTCATCTGCAAATAGTGAGAGTTTTACTTCTTCTTTTCCAATTTGGATTCCTTTGATTTCTTTTTCTGCTCTGATTGCTGTGGCCAAAACTTCCAAAACTATGTTGAATAGTAATGGTGAAAGTGGGCACCCTTGTCTTGTTCCTGACTTTAGAGGAAATGCTTTCAATTTTTCACCATTGAGGATAATGTTTGCAGTGGGTTTGTCATATATAGCTTTTATTATGTTGAGGTATGTTCCTTCTATTCCTGCTTTCTGGAGAGTTTTTATCATAAATGGATGTTGAATTTTGTCAAAGGCTTTCTCTGCATCTATTGAGATAATCATATGGTTTTTATTAATAAATAGAAGTTTTAAGCCCCTACTTTTATCACCTATTAATGATGTTTCCTCTTCTCATAGGTTAAATACCTTTTTCCCCCAAGCACTTCAAAACATAGAATTCATAGAGCACCATAGGTTGGCAGCTGTTTAAAAATATATCAACTTATAGAAATGTCTTGTCATATAATTAATATTGATATTCATTTAATAGAATATAGAGAAATAGAAATTTTAGGAGGACTTGCATCTTGAAGCTAGAAATGATCCACTGTTTCAATTTATTGCTCAAGGAAAGATCTCCATTAAGAGGTCCTGGAGAGGTAATCTTTCACCTCCTTCCGGAGCACGTCCAGGAACCCACATGTCACCCCCTTACACAACTACCACCTGCATTCTGGTATACAACACACTGTTCACTGAAAAACCTTAGTTCTATATTGCACTGAAGTGTGTCCATTGAACCTTAATTCACCAGTTCTAGTTATGCCTTCTGGAGTCTAAGCTCGTTTTCAGAGCCATTCTTCAAAGAGTTGAAGATAATTTCCACTATTCTCAAATGTTGGAAGGTATCCGAGCCCTTTACCAGTTGCATTTCTCTCCTGCTTCTTATGTAATGAATGCATACTAAGTCACTTCAGTAGTATCCAACTCTTTGTGACCCTATGGATGGTAGCCAGCCAGGCTCCTATGACCATGGGATTCTCCAGGCAAGAATACTGGAGTGGGTTGCCATGCCCTCCTCCAGGAGATCTTTCCAACCCAGGGATCAAACCTGTGTCTCTTAAGTGTCCTACATTGGCAGCCAGGTTCTTTACCATTAGTGTCAGTTCAGTTCAGTTCAGTCGCTCAGTCATGTCTGACTCTTTGAAACCCCATGGACTGCAGCACACTAGGCTTCACTGTCCATCACAGACTCCTGGAGCCTGCTCAAACTCATGTCCATCAAGTCAGTGATGCCATCCAACCATCTCATACTCTGTCGTCCCCTTCTCCTCCTGCCTTCAATATTTCCCAGCATCAGGGTCTTTTCAAATGAGTCAGCTCTTCGCATCAGGTGGCCAAACTATTGGAGTTTCAGCTTCTGCTTCAGTCCTTCCAATGAATATTCAGGACTGATTTCCTTCAGGATGGACTGGTTTGATCTCCCTGCAGTCCAAGGGACTCTCAAGAGTCTTCTCCCACACCACAATTCAAAAGCATCAATTTTTCAGCACTCAGCTTTCTTTATGGTCTAACTCTCACATCCATACATGACCACTGGAAAAACTATAGCTTTGACTAGATGGACCTTTGTTGGCAAAGTAATGTCTCTGCTTTTTAATATGCTGTCTAGGTTGGTCATAGATTTTCTTCCAAAGAGCAAGCCTCTTTTATTTATTCTTTTTTCTTTTTTTGGAGTAAATTTCAGACACCAGAATCACCTTGTCAATATGGATCCTGGGGATCGTGGATACACATGTATTTATTTAATGGCCATGTTGTGCTTTTTGTGGGATCTTAATTCCCCAACCAGGGAATTCACCTGGGCCCTCGGCACTGCGAGCATGGAGTCCTAACCACTGAACCACCAGGGAACTCCCTGGATGTACATCATGCATAGCTACCGCACCCAAGGGCAATGGCAGGAAACATTCCTCGCTGGATGTATTACTACGTCCTTGAGCAAGCCTCTTTTAATTTCATGGCTGCAGTCACCATCTGCAGTGATTTCGGAGCCCCAAAAAATAAAGTCTCTCACTGTTTCCATTATTTCCCCATCTATTTGCCATGAAGTGATGGGACTGGATGCCATGATCTTAGTTTTTTGAAGACTGAGTTTTAAGCCAACTGTTTCACTCTCCTCTTTCATTTTCATCAAGAGGCTCTTTAGTTCTTCACTTTCTGCCATGAGGATAGTGTCATCTGCATGTGTAAGGTTATTGATATTTCTCCTGGCAATCTTGATTCCAGCTTGTGTTTCATCCAGCCAAGCATTTCCCATGATGTACACTGCATATAAGTTAAATAAAGCAGGGTGACAATATACAGCCTTGACATACTCCTTTCCCAATCTGGAACCAGTCTGTTGTTCCATGTCTGGTTCTAACTGTTGCTTCTTGACCTGCATACAGATTTCTCAAGAGGCAGGTCAGGTGGTCTGGTATTCCCATCTCTTGAAGAATTTTCCACAGTTTGTTGTGATCCACACAATCAAAGGCTTTGGCATAGTCAATAAAGAAGCAGATGTTTTTCTGGGACTCTCTTGCTTTTTCGATGACCCAACAGATGTTGGCGATTTAATCTCTGTTTCCTCTGCCTTTTGTAAATCCAGCTTGAACATCTGGAAGTTCACGGTTCACGTACTGTTGAAGCCTGGTTTGGAGAATTTTGAACATTGCTTTGCTAGCATGTGAGATGAGTGCAGTTGTTTGTGCAGTAATTTGAACATTCTTTGGCATTGCCTTTCTTTGGGATTGAAATGAAAAGTAATCTTTTCCAATAACACTTACTATTATGATCACTAATAGTTGATGTTCATCTAATTGTGATCAGTTTCATTTTTTTTAAGGCAAAACTAGTTTGAACTTAGTGAAGTCACGCATAAAAATTTAGTAACTCTTATGCACATACTCACGTATTAACTACCATTATTAATTCTCCACCAAAATGTCACACTAACATTCGCATTTCAACAGAATTAAAATAATTATAAATAAGAAAAACATGGTTACTTAATCTGATGTAGTAAAAAAAAATATATGTACAGAATAGCATTCAAACTAAAAAAATTCATAATTCTCTTAAATACTTTTACTAAGATTCAAAAATCCAGTTTTTAACTATAAAATAAGGAGATTTTATAGTGTTGTGAGCCATTTAAAATTGAATATGTTTTCAAATTTGTGTCATGACAACTATGTAAGAGTGTTTGATATTAGGTAATATCTTGGGTTGAATACTGTGTGTGTGTCATCTTTGCACAGGGTCCACGCTAATCTTCTCTGGGGTTGAACACTATCCTTCCAAAATTTATATCCACCAGAAACCTTGTTTGTGACCTTATTTGGAGACAGGGTCTATGTAGCTGTAATCAAGTTAAGATGAGATCATACTAGAATAAACTAGACCCTAAATCCAATATAACTTGTGTCCTTATGAGAAAAGGGAAATTTGGCTATGGAGACAGACACATAGGAGAAGGTCATGGGGAGAAAGAGGCAAAGACTGGAGTGATGCATCTATCAGCCAAAGAATTTCAAGATTTCTATCAACTAACCAGAAGCTAGAAAAGGCAAGGAAAGGTTCTTCTTTAGAGCCCTTGGAGGGACCATGGCCCTGCTGACACCTTGAATTTCAACTTCCAATTTCAGAACTTTGACAGAATAAATTTCTGTGTTTTAAGCCATAAAGTTTGTGGTACTTTGTTATGGAAGCTCTAGGAAACTAATACAGAAATGATATTTTCTTAAATCTGATGGCATCTTTATAATTGTTGTTGTTGTTTTTGTGTTGCTAAGTCCTGTCCGACTCTTGGCAACCCCATGGACTGCAAAATGCCAGGCTTCCCTGTCTTTCACTATCTCCCAGAATTTGCTCAAACTCAAGTCCATTGAGTCAATGATGCTATCCAATCATCTTATCCTCTGTCACCCTCTTCTCCTCCTGCCCTTAATCTTTCCCAGCCTCAGAATCTTTTCCAATGAATCAGTTCTTCTTATCAGGTGGCCAAAGTATTGGAGCTCCAGCTTAAACATCAAACCTTCCAATGAATATTCAGAGTTGATTTCCTTCAGGATTGACTGGTTTGATCTCCTTCCAGTCCAAGGGATGCTCAAGAATCTTCTCCAGCACAACTCAAAAGCATCCATTCTTTGGTGTTCAGCCTGGTTTATGGTCCAACTCTCACATCCATACATGACTACTGGAAAAACCATAGCTTGCATCATACAAATCTTTGTCAGCAAAGTGATGTCTCTGCTCTTTAATATGTTGTCTTGGTTTGCCATAGCTTTCCTCCCAAGGAACAAACATCTTTTAATTTCACAGCTGCAGTCACTGTCCACAATGATTCTGGAGCCCAAGAAAAGAAAATTTGTCACTGTGTCCACTTTTTCCCAATCTATTTGCAATGAAGTGATGGGATCAGATGCCATGATATTAATGTTTTGAATGTTGAGTTTTAAGCCAGCTTTTCACTCTCCTTTTTTACCCTCATCAAGAGGCTCTTTAGTTCCTCTTCACTTTCTGCCATTAAAGTGGTATCATTTGCATATCTGAGGTTGCTTATACTTCTTGTGGCAATCTTGACTCCAGCTTATGATTCATCCAGCCTGACATTTCACATGATGTAGTCTGCATAGAAGTTAATAAGGAGGGTTACAATATACAGCCTTGACGTACTCCTTTTCCAACTGTGAACTAGTCCTTTGTTCCATGGCCAGTTCTAACTGTTGTTTCTTGACCTGCATGCAGGTTTCTCAGGAGGCAGGTAAGGTAGTCTGGCATTCCCATCTCTTTAAAAATTTTCCAGTTTGTTGTGATCCACAGAGTCAAAGGCTTTAGTGTTGTCAATGTAGTAGAAGTTGGTGTTTTTCTGGAATTCCCTTGCTTTCTCTATGATCCAACACATGTTGACAATTTGATCTCTGGTTCCTCTGCCTCTTCAAAACGCAACTTGTACATTTGGAATTTCTGAGTTCACATACTGTTGAAGCCTAGCTTGAAGGAGTTTGAGCACCGAACTGAAGTGAAAGTCACTCAGTCATGCCCCCACGGGCTGTAGCCCATGAGGCTCGTCTGTCCATGGAGTTCTCCAGGCAAGAATACTGGAGTGGGTTACCATTTCCTTCTCCAGGGGATCTTCTCAACCCAGGGATCAAACCCAGTTCTCCTGCATTACAGGCAGATTCTTTACCATCTACTCACAAGATAATTTGAGCACTACCTTGCTAGTATGTGAAATGAGCACAATTGTACAGTCGTTTGAACATTCTTTGGTGCTGACCTTCTTTGGGACTTGAATGAAAACTGACATTTTCCAATCTTGTGGCCACTGCTGAGTTTTCCAAATTTGCTGACATATTGAGTGCAGCACTTTAACAGCACCATCTTTTAGAATTTGAAACAGCTCAGCTGGAATTTGATCACCTCCACTAGATTTGTTTGTAGTAATGTTTCCTAAGGTCCACTTGACTTCACACGCAAAGATGTCTAGCTCTAGGTGAGTGATCACACCATTATGGTTATCCAGGTCATTAAGACCTTTTTGTAGAGTTCTTCTGTGTATTCTTGCTATCTCTTCTTAATCTTTTCTGCTTCTGTTGGATCCTTGTTGTTTCTGTCCTTTACATGCCCATCCTTGTATAATGTTCCCTTTGTATCTCCAATTTTCTTGAAGAGATCTCTAGTCTTTCCCATTCCCCATGTTTTCCACTATTTCATTTCATTGTTCACTTAAAAAGGCATTCTTATTACTCCTTGCTATTCTCTGGAACTCTGCATTCAGTTGGTATATCTTTCCCTTTCTTCCTTGCTTTTTGCTTCTCTTCATTTCTCAGCTATATTTAAAGCCTCCTCAGACAACCACTTTGCTTTCTTGCATCTCTTTTTTGGGGGATGGTTTTGGTCACTGCCTCCTATACAGTGTTACAACCTCCATCCATAGTTATTCAGACACTCTGTCTATCAGATCTAATCCCTTGAATCTGTTCTTCACCTCCACTGTATAATCATAAGGGGTATGATTTAGGTCATACCTGAATGGTCTAGTAGTGGTCCCTGCTTTCTTCACTTTAAGCCTGAAGTCTGCGGTAAAGATCTCTATGATCTGAGCCACAGTAAGCTCTAGGTTTTTTTTTTTTTTTTGGCTAACTGTACAGAGCTTCTCCATCTTCGGCCACAAAGAATACAATCAATCTGACTTCGGTATTGACCATCTGGTGATGTCCACGTGTAGAGGAGTCACTTGTGTTGTTGGAAGAGGGTATTTGCTATGACCAGTGTGTTCTCTCTCTAACAAAACTCTGTTAGCCTTTGCCCTGCTTCAGTTTGTACTCCAAGACCAAACTTGCCTGTTACTCCAGTCATCTCTTGACTTCCTACTTTTGCATTTCAATTCCCTATGATAAAAAGGACTTTTTTTCTTTTTTGGTATTAGCTCTAGAAGGTCTTATAAGTCTTCACAGAATCATTCAGCTTCAGCTTCTTTAGCATTAGTGGTGTGGGCATAGACTTGGATTAATCTGATGTTGAATGGTTTGCTTTGCAAATGAACCAAGACCATTCTTTTGGTTTTGAGGTTGCACCCAAGTATTGTAATTTCGACTCTTTTGTTGGCTATCAGTTCAGTTCAGTTCAGTCGCTCAGTTGTGTCTGACTCTTTGCAAACCCATGAATCGCAGCACGCCAGGCCTCCCTGTCCATCACCAACTCCCAGAGTTCACCCAAACTCATGTCCATCGAGTCGGTGATGCCATCCAGCCATCTCATCCTCTGTCGTCCCCTTCTCCTCCTGCCCCCAATCCCTCCCAGCATCAGTCTTTTCCAATGAATCAACTCTTCGCATGAGGTGGCCAAAGTACTGGAGTTTCAGCATTAGCATCAGTCCTTCCAAAGAATACCCAGGACTGATCTCCTTTTACAACGGACTGGTTGGATCTCCTTGCAGTCCAAGGGACTCTTAAGAGTCTTCTCCAACACCACAGTTCAAAAGCATCAATTCTTCAGCGCTCAGCTTTCTTCACAGTCCAATTCTCACATCCATACATGACCACTGGAAAAACCACAGCCTTGACTAGACGGACCTTTGTTAGCTATCAGGGCTACTCAATTTCTTCTAAGGGATTCTTGCCCACAGTAGCAGATATAATGGTCATCTGAATTAAATTTGCCTATTCCCATCAATTTTAATTTACTGATTCCTAAAACGTCAATGTTCACTCTTGCCATCTCCTGCTTGACCACATCCAGTTTACTTTGATTTAGGGACCTAACATTCCAGGTTCCTCTCCAATATTGTTCTTTACATATTAGGACTTTGCTTTCATCACCAGACACATCCACAACTGAGTGTTGTTTCCACTTTGGCCCAGCCTCTTCCTTCTTTCTGAAGCTATTTCTCTGCTCTTCCTCAGTAACATAATGGACACCTCTGACCAGGGGGGCTCAACTTTTGGTGTCATATCTTTTCCCCTTTTCATACTATTCATGGGGTTCTCAAGGCAAGTATACTGGAGGAGTTTGTCTTTCTTTCCTCCAGTGGACCATGTTTTGTCAGTACTCTCCACTATGACCTGTCCATCTTGGGTGGCCCTGAACAGCATGGCTCATAACTTTATTTAGTTACACAAGCCCCTCTGCCACAACAAGGCTGTGATCCATACCTTTCAGTCAATTGGACTGTCATCCCTCTGGATTCACACAGGGAACCTGCTGTTTGATCATGATCAATACTAGTTCTGGTTGACTGCAGTCAACTCATTCAGACTGGTTGATGCCAATATCATTGATGGTTAAATGTCCTGAATATCCTTTCTACCTGTACCAGTCCATTCTGAAGGAGATCAGCCCTGGGATTTCTTTGGAAGGAATGATGCTAAAGCTGAAACTCCAGTACTTTGGCCACCTCATGCGAAGAGCTGACTCATTGGAAAAGACTCTGATGCTGGGAGGGATTGGGGGCAGGAGGAGAAGGGGATGACAGAGGATGAGATGGCTGGATGGCATCACTGACTCGACGGACGTAAGTCTGAGTGAACTCTGGAGTTGGTGATGGACAGGGAGGCCTGGCATGCTGCGATTCATGGGGTCGCAAAGAGTAGCACACGACTGAGCGACTGAACTGAACTGAACTGAACCTGTAAAATAAGCTATCAAGTATCATATACTATTATCTTTTATTATTTCACTAAGGTTCTACATTTTGTAGCTGGAATTATTGTTGTATTTCCAGTGAAATCTATTCTCTTTTCTCCTATATTTGACCCAGAAAGGTAAAACTTTGGCAGTATTGGCAGCCATTATGTAATTAAATGGAGCCTGAGGATAAAGCCAACGCAGAGGGAAACAAGACCACAAGATGCATAAGATTCTGATTACACTATTTACACCAACAATACCTGAAGCTAGCTCTGCCCTCAAATTTTCATTTTCAAAGGCCCCCAAAAGTCCCTTCTTGGCTGTATCCAATATGAATTGGGTTTCCTGTCACTTGCAACCAAAATAGTCTTTTTATAAAATGACATATATTGTGTTTATTAGTTGAAAACGAAAAGATTTTTCTACTGTATTTGTATTATCATTCATTGTGATAGATAATCAATAGTTGATTATATATAAGATTTACCAAATACAATAAAACCATAATAGTATGTATACCTGAGAAAAAGTGCTCACAGTCTGCAATTTTAAAATAATCTGGCAATAGAAGGAAAAAGTCTTAGGATGTTTAGAGAAAAGTTAGAGCTAAATTGTGTGTACTGCATATAATCCATCAAATGAGGGTAACTGTTCTATTTTGTATTTTTAATACCTGAGTGTTAGTCATACAATCTCTTCCTAAGGGAAGCTATAACTTAGTAGAGCTCTAATTACAATGCAAAATACACCTCCTTTGACATCAAAGAGGTGAGTCAGAAATTCCTGTGCATCTATGTTATAAAATCTAAATAAATTACCTTGTATCTTTTCCAATGAGTTAGGATAGAGATGTGTCATTTTCAATGTTACTTATAACTTAAACAATTTAAATTTCCATTTTAAGTAATTTCTGATACTATTTATTAATGTCTACAGGGAAGTGCAAAAGGGTTTTTATTTTTTACCTCAGCCTATATTTGGTCATGGTGATTTTCTTTTCAATATCAATCTCTTAATAGTCAAGATTAGCCTTGAAAAATTAAATATAGAAAAAGGAGAGTTTTACAGTATTTCAAACATTTACTTTCACAGAAGTAGGCCTTTCTCCCACATCATTTTAACTTAAGGTATAAAAATATGTTTTGTTCCTCACTGTTGAAGGATGCTTTTTTAGAAACAACAAATGTAAAAGTATGAGAACTGCCCTCTAAATTAGCACTACAGTCCATCAAGCCAGGCAAACAGAATTGAACTCAAACCTCCCCCTGAAAATTCCAATGGGCATTCCTCTCTAGCATCCCTGTAGTCTTACTGTACTTACTATAGCTTACAATTTAGCATTAACCTCTTTAACTTTTTAACATTGATTAGTCTCACTTTCTCCAATGATCCTAAGCTCAGGCCTAGGTAAGCCCTATCGCTAGAGGAAGGGGGGTCCTTACTGTAGAATCTGGATGGTCTTCCACATAAAAACCTTATCCCCACAGAGTATGAAAACACCCTGGACGTTCATGGGACGAGATGGAACAAAAAGGATCTTATACCTCACCCAGTTCCACCCTCCTGCTTTAGCAATAAGAAGGTGAAGGACTGAAGTACTTTGAAGAGATTTGTCCTACAGCCAATTAGGGGCAGAGCTGGAAGTGGAAAGCAGGTCTCGTGGCCTGAGTTTTCTACTATACTAAGCAAGTTATGCCAGAGAGCGGGATGAGAGCAGAAAGATCCTCATTGACGCTCATAGGCAGAGGGAAGCCAGGTTCTGCACATGGAATAGTTCATGCCACTCAAGTGCAGTCTGGGACACAAACACAGCATCACCTGGGAGCTTGTTAGACATGCAGAATCCCAAGCCCACGACAGACCTCCTGCATTGAAATCTGTATGTAACAGGATCCCAGGTGATCTGGATGTACAATCAGAAGCACTGAGGCAGGAAGACCACAATCCCTGCCTCAAAGAGATAGCAAACTGTATTAAATAGCGGTTCTCAATGCTAGCTGCACATCTGACTCACCTAAGGAGTTCTGCAAATGCTGTTACTAGGGTGCCCCCTCAGACCAGTGAAGTCATAATCTTCCCAGTAGACTCCAGAGAAAAGCCAGGGTAGAGGACCACTGCACTAATTTCAGTGGAGTCCCCTTCTGAACTCTGAGAACAGAACCAACCATGGTCTCTGCAGCTGCCTCAAGAGAAAAGGCCACAAACAGCTCCCAAATTTCAGTAATTCCAGGGCTCACTCAGAGCCCTCCATATGCTAAACTTGCTGCTGTGGATGCTCATCTTGTCATTTCAACTGTGCTGAGACTGCTTTTTAAGTGGCCTTCACTACCGTCTCAAACCCAGCAACTTGCCCAGCCTTGACCTGTAGTAAGGGCACCTGTAACAGCCGGTGATCTTATAACTTCAAAACCATCCCATATCCAGCTACACTTCTGCTATCAGGACTCCTTGCTGCCTACCATCACACAGCAGGTTGCTCCACACTGTCACTACAGAATAGAAACTAACCAGAAACGCAGGTGCTGTATGTAACCCAGACACTGCTAATAAAAAGATAACACTCGCTCACAGTCAAAAGTCCTCATGTTATCAACATGAAACATCAAAATGAGGAATAAAGATCTAAATGAGAAAAACAATACCATAAATGTGCTCAATGTAAACACTAGAAGACTATAAAAGCTCTTATTCATTCATCTATTTATTCTTATTTTATTTTTTTATTTTTGGCTGCACAGCTTGCAGGACTTTATTTCCCTGACCAGGGATCCAACCTGTGCCCCCTGCAGTGGAAACGCAGAGTCTTAACCACTGGACCACCAAGGAATTCCCTAAAAATTCTTAAAAGATATCTACAAAGTAAATAAAAACTTTGATATAACATAAAATATGCACTCAATAAGCCAGCTTATTTGGAAAAGTCAGCAGTGGCGACAGGACTGGAAAAGGTCAGTTTTCATTCCAATCCCAGAGAAAGGCAATGCCAAAGAATGCTCAAACTACCACACAATTGCACTCATCTCACATGCTGGTAAAGTAATGCTCAAAAATGCCAGGCTTCAGCAATATGTGAACCATGAACTTTCAGATAGTCAAGCTGGTTTTAGAAAAGGCAGAAGAACCAGAAATGAAATTGCCAACATTCACTGGATCATCGAAAAAGCTAGAGATTTCCAGAAAAACATCTATTTCTGCTTTATTGACTATGCCAAAGCCTTTGACTGTGTGCATCACAATAAACTGTGGAAAATTCTTCAAGAGATAGGAATACCAGACCATCTGACCTGCCTCTTGAGAAACCTGTATGTAGGTCAGGAAGCAACAGTTAGAACAGGACGTGGAACAACAGACTGGTTCCAAATAGGAAAAGGAGTACGTCAAGGCTGTATATTGTCACCCTGCTTATTTAACTTATACGCAGAGTACATCATGAGAAATGCTGGACTGGAAGAAGCACAAGCTGGAATCAAGATTGCCAGGAGAAATATCAATAACCTCACATATGCAGATGACACCATCCTTATGGCAGAAAGTGAAGAAGAACTAAACAGCCTCTTGATGAAAGTAAAAGAGGAGAGTGAAAAAGTTGGCTTAAAGCTCAACATTCAGAAAACGAAGATCATGGCATCTGGTCCTATCACTTCATGGCAAATAGATGGAGAAACAGTGGAAACAGTGGCTGACTTTATTTTTTGGGGCTCCAAAATCACTGCAGATGATGACTGCAGCCATGAAATTAAAAGACGCTTACTCCTTGGAAGGAAAGTTATGACCAACCTAGACAGCATATTAAAAAGCAGAGAAGTTACTTTGTCAACAAAGGTCCATCTAGTCAAGTCTATGGTTTTTCCAGTAGTCATGTATGGATGTGAAAGTTGGACTATCAAGAAAGCTGAGCTCAGAAGAATTGATGCTTTTGAACTGTGGTGTTGGAGAAGACTCTTGAGAGTCCCTTGGGCAGCAAGGAGATCCAACCAGGCCATCCTAAAGGAAATCAGTCCTGGGTGTTCACTGGAAGGACTGATGTTGAATCTGAAACTCCAGTATTTTGGCCACCTGATGCGAAGAGCTGACTCACTGGAAAAGACCCTGCTGTTGGGAAAGATTGAAGGCAGGAGGAAAAGGGGACGACAGAGGATGAGATGGTTGAATGGTATCACCAACTCAATGGACATGAGTTGGGTAAACTCTGGGAGTTGGTGATGGACAGGGAGGCCTGGTATGTTGCGGTTCATGGGGTTGCAAAGAGTCAGACATAACTAAGAGACTGAACTGATTAAAATATTAATAAATTCTACTGCATAGAAAAATTCTTAAAGTCAAAAGGCAAATATCAAAATGTGAAAAAAAGATTTGTAGCTCAAATAGAAAAGGACTAATTTGTCAACATATAAATAGCTTTAATTTCCTCAATATATTAATAGTTCTAACAAACCATTAAAAAAAGCCCAATAGCCCAATAGAAAAACAAGCAAAGAATATAAATAGATAATTCACTAGAAGAGGAAGTATACATGGATATTAATCAAATAAAAATATGTTCAATGTTACCAATAAGAAAAATGCAAAGTAAAACTATGTGACACCATCTTTTACCTATCAAATCGGCAAAAATCAGAAAGCATGAAATACACTGTGGATACAACAACCAGGCACTCTCATATATTGCCAAGGACAGGGTAGTTTAAATTAGTATAACCTCCCTGTAGAGCAAGTTGGCAATACGTATCCAAACTTAAAATGCACCTACTTTCCATTCAGAAATGGTACTTCTAGCAATTTATTATACAGAAATAGTTGTACATGTAGGAAGTAAAATTCATGCAATGATATATATTAAAATATTGTTTTAATAGCACAATATTGGAAATAACCTAAAAGCTCATTGGTAAGGATTGGTTAAATAAATTACAGTATTAAAAAAAAATTATGGTATACCCAAATAACAGAATGCTATGCAGTAATAAAAAAGTGAGTATGTTTAGTAAGTATTCATATGTGATAATAATCAAAATAGATCATTAAGTTAAAAATATGCAGAATAGCAGGTATATGTGTATTATGCTACAATTTGTTTCCATATAAATTCATGTGCTTGTGTACACTGAAAATATCTGAAAGGACACCCAAGACACTGGTATGAGTGGTGACCTCTGAGGTCTGGATAAGGAGAGTGGGAGGGTTAGGAAGGAAACTTACATTTTTAGTGTATAAACCCTTTTGTGTTTACAAATGGAAAACACTGTATGTTAAACAAATACTCTATTGATTGTCTTTTAATGGTATACCTCCAGGCCATCACATTGCTGCATTGGATTCCAATCATGAATTTCTCGGGAAAATAATGTTCTGTAAGCCTTAAAGAACTCTAGAGAGATGAGCAAGTTTTCTAGTGTTGGACTAAATGCCTACTGGATGGA
Organism: Bos taurus; assembly: GCF_002263795.3. Taxonomy (NCBI): domain Eukaryota; kingdom Metazoa; phylum Chordata; class Mammalia; order Artiodactyla; family Bovidae; genus Bos; species Bos taurus. The sequence goes on along the minus strand of NC_037334.1, from coordinate 81,999,621 downwards.
GATCTAAGGATTTCCTAACAGAACATGTTTGGGTCTGCTTTCTTACAAGCTGTCATAAGCTATGCCACCCAGAGAGCTATGATATGCTTGCCAGAATCTAGCTACCCAAATAACTATGGGGTTTTTGAAGCTGAATTTTAATAAGCTTTAAACAATCTACTCTAGAAAACTGCTGTCTAAAAAATTAGGTGGTTATCTAGGGGCCTCAGCCCTGCTTTGGAATAAAGGATTGTATATAGGACATAAAGTCAAATTTAACTACCCAGAATGACCAGCTACAAGAAGGGCTGGCAATGCCATTGGGGAGGAATTAGAGGAATTTTCTAGGTCACTGCCTGCACTGAACAAATAATAGGACCTTCAAGGCCAATGTAACCCTGAGGAACAGGCAAACCTAGGCCACAGATCTCAAGAGGTTGTTCTTTCCTTCTGTAGGAGATCAAACCAATACAACCAGTAGCTGTCCAGAGTTAATTAATCTTGAGGGCAAACAAAAAGAAGGAAAACTGTTGCTGAAAAGCAAAGCTTACACTGGGTGGTTCAGACAATAAACTAGTATCTGTTCATTTTTTTAAAGCCTAAAACTTAGATGGTAAAGAAATGTGACTGATAAGGATTTCAAGATCCTCCAGAACACAATTTTGAATATGTTAAAATGTCTCCTTGTGCCCCAGTCTTACTAATCCATACTGCTACACCTTTTCAATACATGTGTCAAAGTTGACCATGGATGACTCTGATACCTCTGAGTCAATATCAAGAGTGACTAGATCCAGTCAAAGCAATTCAAAAATTCAAAAAACCAAAAACTTAAGAAGACAAAAATCTTAAAATAAGTGTACAACATATTTCACCCTTGAAAAAGACCTCTGTACATCTTTTCCCTGGACTTGCGGTATTTTAGAGTTTATTAAACATGGCACAGCCATTACTGAACAGTCCATCAACACCTTTTGGGGAAAGAGTTAGAGATATACTGCAGATAAAGAACCTGCCTGCCAATGCAGGAGACATAAGAGACATGGGTTCCATCTCTGGGCTGGGAAGATCCCCTGGAGAAGGAAACAGCAACCCACTCCAGTATTCTTGCCTGGAGAATCCCATGGACATAGGAGCCTGGCGGGCTATAGTCCATGGGGTCACACAGAGTCGGACATGACTGAAATGACTAGGCATGCATGAGGAAGCAGAGGCTGTCCGTCTGGGAAAGCACTCCATCTTCTAGATGTGTTGTCCCATCCAATAGAGGCCAATATCCCTTGCTTCACCATTTGCACAACATGACCCCTAATGATTATTGCCTTTATCTGTGTAACCTAAGGTGCGAACGCCTACTGAACACTTTGGTTCAATAGATGGGAATTAAACCACAAAACACAGTGAGCACCGTTCCTTGATTGGAAGTTTTCTGGCTCTGCCCAGTTTAAAAGAGCTTTCTTAGTGTGGTCATGGTATGAAACTTAAAGAGAATCTGTGGGATCTTAACTTGAAATATTGTCTCTAAAGCAGCCATGTGGCTGAGGGTTATACTGCTGCCTTCTATCACAATATTTAGTAGCAGTTACTCTTGTTTATACTGGCATGCTCATTTACCGACTCTAATTAGGTTTAAAGTTCTAATCAACCTATAAACAAAGCACAGAGGAGTAATTATAGTGGCTTAACAGAATCTAAATATTACAAATCTTGATGATGTAAAAATAATAATATAATTAATTTTAAAAATAAGGAGGAACAGAAAGGAATGTGGGATACAGTATAAGTACACTAAATTCCTTATCTATTATAGCAGGAATCAATAATTTTTGTCCAGAGACTAGATATTAGGAAGTAGAAGTATATTGTTAAAGGTTACAGGAATCACTGTGAGAATAAATATGGGGTTATTCTTTACCAATAGGAAATCCTTCAAACAAACTTAAATCATCCATATGATGGAATACTATGTAACTATCAGAAATAATGAGATAACTCTATATATGCTCACTAAGAAAGATGTCCATTGTGTAATATTAGGTGGAAAAAGTAATTTATAAAACAATGATCCCATTTATGTAAATATGTTATAAGTGTGCATACATCCACATGTACATAGAAAACAAACTACAGAATTGAGTCAGAGGTGGAAAGAAATATTTTCAATTGTATTTTATATTATCTATATATTATTAGAATTTTTATAATGATCATGTATTTTTTTTCCTTGTAAAAGTTATTAAATTAAATATAAAAATTCACTTCATGAAGAAAAAAAAAGTAATACTATGCTTTCCTTCCACTCTCTGCAGTCAATAATACTCTAAGAACCATAAAATGTTCTTGCATACAATATTAACTTTTATTTTCTCTCCTTTCTAAACTTATCATCTAGTTGCTAAACAAGAACAAAGCCAGTGCTTTTCCTAGGTCACTACCTAATTATAGTATACCTTCACTATGCTTCTCAAGTGGACATTGTTTTACACCACTTAGGGCCTTCACTTTTAAATTCCATCAATAAAAACATGCTGGGAACCCCAGCAGTGTGCCTGTTTGTGTAAGAAGTTAGCTTTCTCACATCAGTCCTACTCCCTTTCCCTGGGAGGACTCTTAGACCTACCATGTCACTCTCCTTTTTACCTCTAATCCCTACCAACTTCTTAGATGAGCAGGAGAACACACTGCTCGAAGGCAATGGCACCCTACAGTACTCTTGCCTGGAAAATCCCATGGACGGAGGAGCCTGGTAGGCTGCAGTCCATGGGGTCGCTAAGAGTCGGACACGACTGAGCGACTTCACTTTCACTTTTCACTTTCATGTGTTGGAGAAGGAAATGGCAACCCACTCCAGTGTTCTTGCCTGGAGAATCCCAGGGACGGAGGAGCCTGGTGGGCTGCCGTCTATGGGGTCACAAAGAGTCGGACACAACTGAAGCGACTTGCCAGCAGCAGCAGTAGCAGCAGCAGAACACATTGCTCTCCCCTACCCCAAAGGCAGGTTAAACCCCAGCAAGGGCAGTGATCCCAGGGTATAAAGAGCAGAAGAAAATCCATTTGTCAGGTCAGAAAAGGAAGTTACTGGACCAATTTGATGACCTTATTGAGGAGAGGGAGATGTAGATGAGCACACATGCTTATGTGTTGATACACACAGCCTGCTTATTTCATACAAATTTTTAAAAAAATGGTTATAGTGTAAATAATGCTAAATCCCTTCTCTTTTTGGAGCCAAAGCATCAAAAGTAAGTTTAGGTCATGTTCGTTCCATTTTCTTTAATAACAGTTTCAACAGAGAAAAATGTTAACAGTGTTAAGTTTCACTATTAAGCATTTTCTGGGATTTCATTCTCATTTCTCTCTTTCAACTTTTAATAAATGTTTTTCAGGTTTTTTCAACTTGCCCCGTTGAAAGTTTTCAATTTTCAGTTCATGGATGTGGGACCTTCATATGTACCCTCCTATTTTTTATTATATTAAACAATCTGGTTTTGTTTCCAAGAGCATTCCTGCCTATTTGTGCCTGAGGAACGGCCAACAAAATTAACACTGTAACTGACTGGAGGGGAGGATGTGGGGAGCCTGCTGTAGGAAAAATACATTTTTCTCTCTTTGTTTCTACTTTCAGCTTAAGTTTATAGAGATTTTACCATATTTTGTTTGCTCTAGATGAAATGTTCCCAAAGTTTATCATTGCTTTTCTAATATCATAGACAAGAAAACATAAAGATGAACCCAAGTTCTGACCTTCTCCAACCTGATTTCTAAATTTGAATTTAATCTGAATCTTATTCCTATCTTAAATAATTTCTTTTTATAAAAGTATCTGTTATAAGGGACTTATTCAAGAAAATTAAGAGTATTAAAGTGATTTTGTACTTAATGAAATAAATTGAAGGAAATTTGATAGTCAGACAGTAGGAAATTATCAGGGTAGCAAATTGTCACTTTCATTTCAAAACACAGTCCTTGCAAAGCTGTATAAATAATTTATTAACTTTCATAGTTTTTCATGAAATAAAGGGTACCTGAGCTTGAGCAGTTTTAACTGGGAGAAGGATTCTGCTGTGTGGGTAGAAAAAAGGAAAGGAAGGTAAGCAAGGCCTTCCTGATATGGGTGCATACAAAGTATAGTAAAATGGGTGGCTGAAAACAACAAAGATTAATTCTTTTACAGGTCTAGATCTGGAAGCCAGAAATCCAAAATCAAGGTTTAGCAGGGCCATGCTCTTCCTTTGTGCTCTAAAGGAGAAATTTTCCTTGCCTCCCTCCTAGGTATTGGTAGTTGTCAACTTGTAGACACATCACTCCATTGCTTGCCTCTATATTCACATGCCTTCTTTACCATGCGTCTGTATTTCAGTGTCCAAATCTCCCTCTTCTTAGAAGGAAATCAGTCAGATTACATTTAGGACACACTCTAATCCAGTATGCCTCATCTTAACTTGATTATATCTGCAAAGACTCTATTTTCAAATAAAATCACATTCACAGGTTCTGGGTGGACATGAACTTGGAGGGGGACACTACTCAACCAGTGCAGGTGAAGAAGCAGGAAAAGATGGGAGAATGGCAGTCCCACAGGTCCTGCACCAAGCACAGAGGCGCCCTGCCCAGAATAGCTGAAGGAGGCCAGACCCTCAGAAGCTGCTCCAGCCTGAGGACACTAAGGCAGATTCTCACAGTTGTTGCAGGAAACCAAAAGGGTTCTGACCAATAATGGGGACGAAAGTACTGAAAGCTTTTAGAAAAGGCTGCACTGCAGTACACTCACTGTTTTTACGCATGGGACCTGGATAATGTGAGACTGAAGACTTTACTGGAGTCATCCTCCCTGCCAAAAAGGGCATTCAGTATCCACTACTTGGATCAACACTAGACACATGGCAAACTCATACTGCAAGCAAAGAGCAAGGAAGAGGAAGGAAAGAGGCAGGATATTCTTCACTCATCCTTTTTTATTAATGTAACATAAGTTTCCTGACATATTTCCCATAATGAGTCACAACCTCTGCCCTCACAGTCATTTCCATTCCAAGCCTGTGCATGTTTAAAGCTCTTATACTGATGCCCTCTCCTTCTGTATCTTCCGTCAGAACTCCTGCTTCCCATAGTGTGACACTAGCAGCTTGCCTCTGCATCAAGGCAGGGCCTGTGTCAAAGCCCGGTGGACACAATGAAACAGCAGAAGGAGCAGAAGCTCACCTCTTCACCGCACACTTATGCTACAAATCTTAGAGGGCCTTCCCTCATTTCCATGAGTTAATCATGTTATCTACCTGCTGTGTTCCCAGTCTTCGATTTAGAAACGAGCCAGCTGAACTGACAATCATGTATCTAACAGAATCTTAACCTAAAATCTATATTCATTAAGTTTTCATTTCATATAATAAGGGGACAGATTGGTATCCTTCAAGAATTTTTGCATTTATCTGTTTCTTTGGTCTTCTGGCCGTGATAGAATTCTTAAGCAACTAGAAAACAAAACCAAATAAATATGAAATTGGGGTTTTCAGGTATTGGACACAGGCAGTGTAGGACGGTGATCTCTGAGGAAAAGGAAATAGGCAAGGTGAGCTCTGTAAGTTCCCAACTCGCTGCTTGAAGAAAGCATTTAAAGAAAATGACTAAAATGGCAAATGATTTCATTGTTTGCTTAAATAATCTAAAAGAATCAACAGAAAAAGTAGTAAAATAAATAAGAGAGTTTCAGAGAGTGGCCAGAAAAAAAAAATCAACATATAAAAATCAGTAACTTTACAAATGTAGCAATAATCAGTTAAAATCATAAAGATAAATAAAATACTATTCCTAATATGAATACAAACTGTCAAACATCCAGGAAAATACCAAACCAAAATATCAGGAAAAAATCATCATGTCAAGAAAACTCTACAACTGTATTAGAGGACATGAAAATAAACCCAAAAAGTTTTCTTATGAAACCTGTAAAGCAATTTTAAAATTAATTTTAAAAGAAAATTTATGGGGTAATTATTTTTTTAAATAAATGAATGATAGGATTATCAGATATCAAAACCAACTAAAGAGCACTAGTACTAATTAAAATCTATGTTATTATGGCAGAAGAAAAATAGATCAGAATTAGAGAATGGAGTCTAGAAGTAGACACAATTATATGTTGAAATTTAAATATGATAAAAAAAGAATTTAGATCATAGATGGAAGAATGCCCTGGTCAATAATGAAATGAAGTCAACTGATTCACCATTAAATAATATAAACTATATTACCACATCTCACAGTCTCCAAATGAATTCTAGATGGATTAAAGCCCTAAACATAAAAAATAAAATAATAAAGGTCTAGAGGAAAATCGGAGAAGGCAATGGCACTCCACTCCAGTACTCTTGCCTGGAAAATCCCATGGACGGAGGAGCCTGGTAGGCTGAAGTCCATGGGGTCACTAAGTCGGGCACGACTGAGCGATTTCACTTTCACTTTTCAATTTCATGCATTGGAGAAGGAAATGGCAACCCACTCCAGTGTTCCTGCCTGGAGAATCCCAGGGACAGAGGAGCCTAGTGGGCTGCCGTCTATGGGGTTGTACAGAGTCGGACACGACTGATGCAACTTAGCAGCAGCAGCAGAGGAAAATACAAGAGAATATTTTCTTAATTTGTAGTTAGAAAAGATTTCCTGAACAAAATACCAACCTAGAAAACATAAAGCAAAAGACTGGCAGATTTATTAAATATTAAAAACTCCTGTTTGACAAATGATACTATTAACAAAGTTAAAAGAGAAGTGACAGTCTGGGAAAAAATATTTGCAATACATATAGGAAATGAAGGATTGATAGTCATAATACAGAAGTTACTCCTACAAATCACAATTACAATGATAAACAACTACAGTAAAATAGACAAAGGGCATAAACAAGAAATTCCTAGAAGCACTATGACCAATAAGCATGTAAAAATATGTTCAATACCAAGGTAATGAGGAAAATGCAAATTGAAACAATATATCATTTTTCATCTTTTAGACTGAAAAACTTTAAAAGATCAGTAATACCTAATTTCATAGAGAGTATGAGAAAGTGGGCATATACTTATTGATACGAATAACTGCTCCAGTCAGGAGAGAAATTTTGTCTGTTTTCTCATTTACTCATTTATTCATTCAATAAATATTAGCACCTAGGTCATATAATGTGGTGGGCTAGGACCTTGAAATACAGCAGTGAACCAAACAGACAGAAGTTCTTGCCCTCAGGCAGCGTGCATTCTAGAGGAAAAGATGCAGGTCAGAGAAGGTAACAACTGAATATGTAGAACAGGTGATTTTAATGTGAGAAAAATAAATAAATAATAGTAAAGGGGTTTGGAAGTGACAAGGTTAGGAAGATGCTATTTTACATAGGGTGGAGGACAAATAGGAAGACTCACGGATAAGGTGAGGGATGATCTGACTTGAAGTAGGGAATAGTCATAAAGCTACCTTTATGAACACACTGCTGCTGCTGCTAAGTTGCTTCAGTCGTGTCTGACTCTGTGCGACCCCATAGACGGCAGCCCATCAGGCTCCGCCATCCCTGGGATTCTCCAGGCAAGAATACTGAAATGGGTTGCCATTTCCTTCTCCAATGCATGAAAGTGAAAAGTTAAAGTGAAGTCGCTTAGTCGTGTCTGACTCTTTGCGACTCCATGGACTGCAGCCCACCATGCTCCTCTGTCCATGGGATTTTCCAGGCAAGAGTACTGGAGTGGGGTGCCATTGCCTTCTCCGTGAAACCTCACACTCTCTCTCAACTCCCGGTCTAGTGAACACACTAGACAGTGGGAATGAGATGCACCAAGACTCCATGGTGGAAAACAGCAGGAATAGTATATGACTGGAGAAGGGAAAATGGAAAGGAGAATGATGGCATTTAAGACTATAGAGAGGAAAGGGGTGGGAACCATTTAGGCCATGGAAGTCATGGTCAAACGCTCAGATTTTACTCTGACAAAAGCTGGAAGTCACTGGAAGATTCTGAGCCACAGAGTGATATGATACTACTCGCATTTTAAAAAGATCACTCTAGCTGCTGTTTAGAGACCAGATTCCTAATGGGCACTAGTTAGGAAGCTATTGCAATGTGTGTATATGCTCAGTTGCTCAGGTATGTCTGACTCTTTGCAGCCCCATGGACTGTAGTCTGCCAGGCTCCTCTGTCCATGGGATTCTCCACACAAGAATGCTGGAGTGGGTTGCCATGCTCTCCTCCAGGAGATCTTCCCAACCTGGGGATTGAACCCACATCTCTTGCATTGGCAGGTGGACTCTTTACCAGGAGCACCACGGAGGCCAGGTGAGAAACCTTGGCAGCCTGGGCTACAGTGGCACAGTGGAAGTGGTAAGAAGTGGTTGATTATGGATAAATTTTGAAGATAATAGGATTTATTAATGGATTAAAAATAGAATTGTAAGAGAAAGAGAGATGTCAAAGGGGACTCTAGATTCTTGTTCCAAGCAACTAGAAGCTAATATTTCCTGAGATAGGGAAATATGTGGAAGAAGTAGGTTATGAGGGAGATGGGAAAGGTTAAGTAAAAATGAGTTAAATGTGCTGCCTCATAGACACTCAAATGGAATGTCAGTCTGCTGGATATAAACGTTTGAGGTTCAGGGACATGATAGGTGCTAAAAATACAATTTCAAGAATCATCAATACATATATAGTATTTACAGCTAAGGAGGTGGGTGAGATCTCCTCAAGAGAGAGTCTAACTGTTGAAGAGAAGTCCCAAGATTGAGTCCTGGGGTACTCCAGAGTTGAGCTATTAGGAGAAGAGGAGGAAGCAGCAGAGGAAGCCACTGAGGAATCCTTGAGAGGTAGAAGGAAACCACAAGCTCGGCGTCTCAAATGCCAAAGAATAGTTCAAGAAGTCTGTTCTACACAAATAAGAATAAGTACACATAAAAATTGTTTTGCATGGATATTTATTAAAGTATCATTTGCCATAGAAAATTAAATGTCCATAGGTAGAGGGAAGCTTAAAGTATGGTGCATCTGAACAAAAGAACAAATTATAACAACTGAAAAAAAAAGCCTGGCAGATGGAAATTATTGATGTGGAATGACCTCTGGATATTGTTTAAAAAAAAAAAAACTTTAAGAACAATCATATGGAATGACTGATTCCACATATATGGAAAAAGAAAACATATTACATATATGTTACCTGCAGAGCAAGCAGGGTAGTGTGATGACAGAAAGCCTAAGTTCCAAATAAGACTTCCTCAGATATAAATCAGAGAAGGCAATGGCACCCCACTCCAGTCCTCTTGCCTGGAAAATCCCATGGATGGAGGAGCCTGGTGGGCTGCAGTCCATGGGGTCACTAAGAGTCGGACACGACTGAGCGACTTCACTTTCACTTTTCACTTTCATGCATTGGAGAAGGAAACGGCAACCCACTCCAGTGTTCTTACCTGGAGAATCCCAGGGACGGGGAAGCCTAGTGGGCTGCCGACTATGGGGTCGCATGGAGTCGGACACGACTGAAGCGACTTAGCAGCAGCAGCAGCAGCAGATATAAATTTGGCTTGTTACTGTGGAAAAATTTAACTTTTATTGGCCTTCCTCTCTTTTATAATATCCCTCAAATGGTGGTTCTAAGGATAAAATAAATATACAAAAAAGATCAGTGTCCAGCAATAGTAATCACTCAGTAAGTGTTAGATATGACTAATGTCTTGATAGTATATGCTATAATATATAATAACCATACATATGAATGCATAGGAAGTAATTTTGAAGTTTACTCCCCAGACTGTTAACACTGGTTTTCTCTAAAGAGAACTTCAGGCCTAAAAGTTGGCAGGGAGGTAAGAGGTAGCTGAAAGGCACGTAAAACATTTTGACATATTATGTGTGTATATTACTTAAATTTTTAATAGTATACTAGTGCAGATTTTTACAAAAGTATATGTGCATTTCCTGTGAAATTTTTAAACTTTTTTTTAATTTAGAGAGGGAAAAAGAACAGTAAACATTTATGGATCTCAAAGGCTATTTACTGTCATTTTTATTCAGCTGACACCAAAAAGATAAATCAAAGAATTGGGATAATGTGAAGCAGGCAATATAACATTTTCTAGCCATTTCCAAGAAAGATACACAGACATGTGGCAATAAAAATAGAAAAGACAGAAGAGCCTGAATAAAATGAAATAAATGGAAAAGAATGAAATTGAGCAGATTCATAGAGTCTGGGTCTACCCATTTAGACAAACCTAAAGCCCTACCTATCACACTGAGAGAGGCAGACACCTAGTGTCTCCTGACACATTTCCAGTGACACAGACAGCATGTGTCACCTTCTATTAACCAGATATAGTCCTCACTGGTCCTACTTGTCTCATCCGAAGCAATACACACTTAAGACTCTCTCTTCACTAAGACTGACTCTTGGCTACATATTGTGGCCCTACTGTCTTGTCTGGGCCAGTCCAGCCCTGCCCCACGTGGGCAGGGAGAGTATTCCAAACCATAGGTTGCTACAGTTGCTCCGAGTCTAAAGCAAATACAGCTAAGACTCTTTCCATTTAATGACGCCAACAGGTAGAAAGGTTTAGACAATGTGGATGTACAACTGCGTGACTTCTGACTTTGACTAAATTCTGCTTGGAGAAACAACAGGTATTTGCAGGAGACAAATTCTAAGGCACATTCCATGTAGACTCAACTTAACTCTTGCACATAACTCATTTTTCTTCACCTCCTTCTTTGTCTTCAGTGTAAACCCTTCACCAGCTCCTTCTCAGACCTTCCCAAGGTAGAGCTCACTGCTTCGTGTATGGCTCTGCTTCTAATTACTATTTACTGCATTTGCATGTGTTTTTTTCTCATTATAATGTCATTAGAATGCAAGGGAGCCTGGTTGCCAAGGCAACCAGGAGTGGTGAATGCACGGCACAGCCTTTAATGAAAACTTAACCCTACTTCGTTTAATTCCCACTGTGTTTTTTGGCTCACTTCACTTTTGTGGTTTCAAGAATGGAAATATCCTGCAGTTACGCCTTCTTATGCAGTGCTGCTCCAAGGTCTTGGGAGCATTTGTGTTGCCCTGAACATTCTAACAACACTTTATACGTCTCATAACTAACCTTGAAAACTTCCTCTGATAACAATAAATTCTCCTTCTGATCGACAGCGCTCACTCGACACAGTTCTTTGAATATCTTAAATAGTTTATCTTTCTCCAGACTAAATATTCTCAGGTTTTTCAAATTCATTATGTTGTCTGCAGTCCTTATTCACCTAATGGCCCACCCCTGAAAGCATTCTAAATTATTCTACTCCTTCTATAGCATCCTGCCAATCCGGTAACCTTCTCAAAACAACACAGATTAATTTGACATGACTTCTTTTTAGCCAGCCTACAAAGGTATGCTTATCAAAGTTAGGTATAATAATAATAACAGCTATCAGATGATCAAATCAAGACTTAAATTAAAAAAAAAAATCTCAGTGAGGTAAAAATAAGATGATACTTAGCATGAATAAAAGCAAAATCCTAAAACTAGGCTCAAAAATCCAGCTACACAAGTACAGGAGCTTTGCTAAACAGCAAACACAAGAGATATAGGTGCCTTCAGGTTCAATAGGAGCCAAAGTGTGACAAGCTGTCATGAAGGGATTTCTTAGAACTCAGTTTGTAATTCTTATACTTGCAGGATAAGGTAAGGAGAACAAGGTCAATAATACTGCAGAACTGTTTTAAGAAAGTAAATCTTGTATGAACCACCAACTAATGACTACAAAAATCGATTGTTTTCTGGTATCACTACCTTTCATATTACGAAGAAAGACAGAATTCGTGGGGTCAGCCACTGAAGGAAGGCAGCCTGAGGAGTTAGAAACAACAGGAACTGAGCTCTCACTTTGAGGGAGCAGACTCGAAGAGGGGACCAGTGTGAATGCTATTGTCCAACAAAGCCAGTGGCAATGATAATAATGTTCTTTGTGCCGTCCAAAATGGTAGGCAGTAGCCACTTGATATGCAGCAAATCCAACTAGGAAACCACGTTTTTCATTTTATTTAACTTTACTTAATTTGAATTTCAATTTGAATAACCACATTTGGTTAGTGGCCACCAGAGCTACATAAATGATGGGCTAGTACAGAGTAAAATGTTCTGATAATAATAAGATTAGACTACATTCTATAGCTTTCCCCCAAACAAGCAACCGAAGTGGGACCCAACAATATCTGATTGCAGTCTTCAGGGAGGCCCTACTATAGCATCCATTTCAGGCCACATCCTCTACAGCAAAAGGCCAGGCCATAAGAACAATCTGCCTGAGACCAGGGGTGGGAGTTTAAAAGGAGATGGGTAGACAGGATCACTACAGACTTGAGAAACAGTATGGCATGGAGTTAAGTACACAGACTTGAAAATCACACTACCTGAGTTCATGTCCCAGTTCTACCTTGAATAAGTATGACCTCAGTTTCTTCATCTATAAAGTGGGGATAATAACGAGTACCATTACCAACCAGTTTAGAAAAAACAAAACAAAACCCTGAGTTAGAACCTAACACAAAGTAATTGTCAATGAGTGTTTTTTCTAAAAAGTAGGCTTCTCCTTAAAGTGTTAACTTACTGTGATCAATCCCCATGAGTGAGTCAGAGGAGGCTAAGATAACATATTTCTCCTTGCAGGCCTTTACTCTGCTACATAATTTAGAAACTATCTGAATAGCAATTTGGCTTAACCCAGCTTAGTCTGGTTCATCAGCCTTCTGCCACCTACCCATTCTGCCATACTACTGCGGGCCCTTGTCCCTCACATCAAGAAGACATGACACTGCACTTGCCCAGCTGGTAAATATATATCCTGAACTTTTACCCTCTCTCAGTCCTTGCTTTGTACTCCATTTTCTGATAACTCTTAGATATTGACTTTGGAACCCATCATAGTTGACATTTCTGCCTCAACCTTCCTGTCATATGATTCAGTCCAGTGCTTCCTAACCCATTTCACATCATGACACATAAAAATTCATATTTGAAAAGTATAATGAATAAACAGAGGGATATTTAGTAGTGTCTACATGAAACCTGGTTAAGAAAACTTAAACATATTTTCTTCATACTATATAATTATTATAGTCAATTCCTATTCCTACTCCCAGCACCAGGCTAATCTACTTTCTGTCTCTATATAAAGGAGTATTTATCACTTTTCTCCACATGATGGAAACTCCTTTCTCATCATTAACCAGAACTTGGATGATTCAAATCTAAACTGGACTTCAAAAGTGTCAATATCCAGTAAAACAAATAGATCTTCATTTACTTTCATCAACAAATGAAATGTGAAAATTTCTTATGATAATATGAATAAATTGTAAATACAACTGAAATCATACTCCTTAACCAATGAAGTAGCTTTTCCTTAAGTACACAAGATGTTGCTCTACTTGTCTTAATAATTATTCTTTACTATTCAAACTGTGACACTGACTAAATGGTGGTAGTTTAGTCACTAAGTCGTGTCTGACTCTTGCGACCCCACGGACTGTAGCCCGCCAAGCTTCTCTGTCCATTTTCCAGGCAAGAATACTGGAGTAGGCTGCCATTTCCTTCTGCAGGCAATCTTCCCGACCCAGGGATCAAACCCAGATCTCCTGCACTGCAGGCAGATTCCTTACGGACTGAGCTACCAGGGAAACCCTTTAGCAATGCTGACTAAATACTACAAGTGAATCTTTCTTAATTCCTCATTTTCAAGGCCGAATTTTTTACTTGAATCCATAAACTTTATCAGTACATGTGAATACATTATCATGAGATCCTGGTAATTTTCTACTAATTAGGTTCATTCTTTCAGCTAATTAAGTTTTTGTTTTTTTGTTTTGCCACCCTGCATGGCTTACGAGAGTGAGGAGTCCTAATCATTGAACCACCAGGGAATTCCCTAAGTCAAATAACTATCTTTCAACAAATTTTCAAAGTAAGAATTGCTTACCAAAAAAAGTTTCAATTTTCCTTCTAGTTCATAAACTTTGACAAAACTCTTCACTGGACATTTACTGGCCTTTATTTAGTAATAAACAGTGGAAAGTCGTATTCCAATCCCATTTCTTCACATGAAGCCAAAAATAGATGTGAGTGAAGCAGCTTCAGCTACATTAGATTCTCCCTTTTGATACATCACACTATGTGAAGCTCATATACAGGCAAACTTTTACACAAAGACTTTCTCTTTGAATCATATTCTTTGAATCTCAGTGTTTTCATGACTCTTGATGTGCAACCATTATAGCTTCCTGTCGCTGCAGTCATTCTACCAGTAATACAAATTCAAGCATGTTTCCATAATACCTTATTTGTTTCATATCTTAAAGTATGAATTTACCACCTGCAATATTTCATCCTCAGTAATTTGTTTTGGTACTTCTTTACAGAGAACCAATATTCTCCCTAGCATTTCTCTTTAGGAATTCTAACTGGGCTGGAATTTGGCAGTTGCTAACGTGTAGATTCATTAATCTGCAATAAAAGCTCATTTGACTTAATAATTATCTGGGTTAGTTTTGTCTTTATGCCATATGACATATCATCAATACATTTACAAATACTATCATCTGACAGTGCTACCTCTACCTCTTTTGCTTTATTTGCAAAAGTTTCCAGCCTGGCTGGTCAAATGAGGGCTTCCATCCTAGTGCAAGGCAGCTTGGCTTCAACTTTTAATGATGTGACCACTCAACTGTCTTGTTTTGATTTTTACCTTGACCTAAATACATTGAAATAGTTCATTGTTAGAAACAATCTCAAAATAGCTTTGATTTTTGCATTGCTTTTGCAAAATTTTAAAAAGTTCGTCTTTCCCTGAACAGGATGAGTTTCAAAGGTGAAGTGTCAGTGCAGTTTGCTTGATATCTTGTCTTCATCTGATAACTTTTCTTTCCAGAAAGGCATTTAGGCTAAGGGGAAAAAAGTTACAGAGCACACACATCAAAGGTGGAGATAATTCTCATTTCATTACCTAATTAGTGACTTCACGGAGAAGGCAATGGCACCCCACTCCAGTACTCTTGCCTGGAAAATCCCATGGACAGCGGAGCCTGGTAGGCTGCAGTCCATGGGGTCGCTAAGAATCGGACACAGCTGAGTAACTTCACTTTCACTTTTCACTTTCATGCATTGGAGAAGGAAATGGCAACCCACTCCAGTGTTCTTGCCTGGAGAATCCCAGGGACAGGGGAGCCTGGTTGGCTTCCGTCTATAGGGTCCCACAGAGTCAGACACAATTGAAGCAACTTAGCAGCAGCAGTGACTTCAAGTTTTTTTGATACTGTATTTCTTTGTGAAACTCATTGAAAAGTAAGTATAATAGCTGTAAAATTTAAATATTCTTTAAATATTATGAAAGTGAGAGTGTTAGTCACTCAGTTGTGTCCAACTCCATGATCCCATGGACTGTAGCTTGCCAGGATCCTTTGTCCATGGAATTCTCCAGGCAAGAATACAACAGTGTGTAGACATTCCCTTCTCCAGGGGATCTTCCTGACCCAGAGATCAACCCAGGTCTCCTGCATTGCAGGCAGATTCTTTACTGTCTTAGCCACAGAAGTCCTTAAAATATTACAATTAACTAATATATGAATAAATATTAGAAGAAATAATAGGGCCAATAGGCTTTTACAACTACATAAAATCTACTTACAGAAATAGGAAATCTATGCTAATGAAAAAGTTTTAAAAACAAACTTCATGTAAACTCAAATGAATAATCATTGCCTTTTGTTCACTCCAAAAAATTAAAACTTTGAAATATTTTAAAAGTAAATATAATGCATAAACTTGTATATGATTAAAATATTTTGACAATTTATTTTCTGAAACTAGAAAGCCTTTCAATGAGTCACCTTAATTAAATTACATTATTATCTGAATTTTTAAAAACATTTTTTTAATTTCAAAAAACAAACATATATTATTATAAAATTCTAACAAGAAAGTGATTTTGGCTAATTATTAACACCAAAAGCAAAAACTAAGTAAAGTAAGTAAGCAAATTAAAAAGCAACAGAATTAATGTTTTATTTAGTAACAGTATGAGAAAATGATAATAAAAGTAATAAAAATGGTCATATATAAGCTCTAAGTCAGAAAAATTATAAAATGATGGTGATGATGTTGATACCAAACTAAATTAAAATTAAAATTAAAATATTTACATACATTAAAAAAAATCTTAAAAGATGGAAGCAATGCAAATATCCATCAAAAGATGAATGAATAAATAAAACATAGTATATTTACAATATTATTCAGCCTTAAGAAGGAAGAAAATTATAACATATACTATAACATGAATGAACCCTGAGGACATTATGCTAAAGCAAAATAAACCAGTTGTAAAAGGGACAAATACATGATTCCACTTAAATGAGGTAGCAGTCAAGTTCATAGAAAAGAAAGTAGAATGGTGGTTACTGGGCCTGGGTGGAAGAGGTTATTTTGTGAGTAAAGAGTTTCAGTTTACCAAAATGAAAAAGTACTGGAGAAGGGCACTAGTAATGACTGTCAACAATATGAATGTACTGAATACTACCAAAATGTACTACTTTCCAGTTGAGTTCAGTTGAGTTGCGCAGTGGTGTCCAACTCCCTGCGACCAAATGGACTGCAGCACGCCAGGCTTTCCTGTCCATCGTCAGCTCCCTAAGCTTGCTTAAACTCATGTCCATCAAGTCGGTGATACCATCCAACCATCTCATCCTCTGTCGTCCCCTTCTCCTGCCTTCAATCTTTCCTAGCATCAGAGCCTTTTCCAATGAGTCATTTCTTCACATCAGGTGGCCAAAGTACTGGAGTTTCAACTTTAGCATCAGTCCTTCCAATGAATATTCAGGATTGATTTCCTTTAGGATGGACTGATTGGATCCCCTTGCAGTCAAAGAGACTCTCAAGAGTCTTCTCCAACACCACAGTTCAAAGGCATCAATTCTTTGGCGCTCAGCTTTCTTTATAGTCCAACTCTCACATCCATACATGACTACCCGAAAAACCATAGCTTTGACTAGACAGACCTTTGTCAGCAAATTAATGTCTTTGCTTTTTAATATGCTATCTAGGTTGGTCATAGCTTTTCTTCCAAGGAGCAACTGTCTTTTAATTTCATGGCTGCAGTCACCATCTACAGTGATTTTGGAGCCCCCCAAAATAAAGTCTCTCACTGTTTCCATTGTTTCCTCATCTATTTGCCATGAACTGATGGGATTGGATACCATGACCTTCATTTTTTAAATGTTGAGTTTTAAGCCAGATTTTACACTCTCCTCTTTCACTTTCATCAAGAGGCTCTTTAGTTCTTCTTCGCTTTCTGCCATAGGGGTGGTGTCATCTGCATATCTGAGGGTATTGATATTATTCCCGGCAGTCTTGATTCCAGCTTGTGCTTCATCCAGCCTGGCATTTCACATGATGTACTCTGCAAATAAGTTAAATAAGCAGGGTGACAGTATACAACCTTGACATACTGCTTTTCCTATTTGGAACCAGTCTGTTGTTCCACGTCCAGTTCTAACTGTTGCTTCTTGACCTGCATACAGATTTCTCAAGAGGCAGGTCAGGTGGTCTGGTATTCCCATCTCTTTCAGAATTTTCCACAGTTTATTGTGATCCACACAGTCAAAGGCTTTGGCATAATCAACAAAGCAGAAATAGATGTTTTTCTGGAACTCTCTTGCTTTTTTGATGATCCAGTGGATGTTGGCACTTTGATCTCTGGTTCCTCTGCCTTTTCTAAATCCAGCTTGAACATCTGGAAGTTCTCAGTTCACACAATGCTGAAGCCTGGCTTGGAGAATTTTGAGCATTACTTTGCTAGCATATGAGATGAGTGCAATTGTGCAGTAGTTTAAACATCTTTGGCATTGCCTTTCCCTGGGATTGGAATAAAAACTGACCTTTTACAGTCCTATGGCCACTGCTGAGTTTTCCAAATTTGCTGGCATATTGAGTGCAGCACTTTCACAGCATCATCTTTTAGGATTTGAAATAGCTCAACTGGAATTCCATCACCTCCACTAGGTTTGTTTGTAGTGATACTTCCTGAGGCCCACTTGACTTCGCATTCCAGGATGTCAGGCTCTAGGTGAGTGATCATACCATTGTGATTATTTGGGTCATTATCTTTTTTGTACAGTTCTGGGCCACTTAAAAATGGGTTAATATTTTTTCCCATAATTTAAAAATATTTTAATGTAAATGCTAAAAATGGTATACTTTATGTTTTATATACTTTTGTTATCACAATTTTAAGAATTTTTAAAAGCTTACTAATAAATATATCACAAGCTTATAATCAGACATACTGAAATGACTCCAGATCTAATGTCAAGGGTATGTATAATGTGATGTGGATACTATAGAGAACTTCCAGGCCACAAGTACCACAACTAAAGCTTTTCGGTCCAAAATAATTATTGAATTTATAGAGTTTACATAGGGAACTATTCAAATGGAACTCAAATATCATTTTAATTACTATAAATTTCCGAACAAGTGTACAAAACACAAGGACCATAGTATCTTGAATTAACCCGTAACCTGTGCACGGCACAGCAATGTACATGGCATGGCAATTAGGAAGCTCTGATCTAGTAAGTCAACTTTCAGCTTTCTCCTGTATCAGTTTATCTCTCTACCAAACTCAGCATATTCTTAGACAGTCCTCTGGGTAAGTCTCATCCCAGCTCCATCAGGGATTGAGACCTACGCTTCTTGCATGCTATGCTCAGGACATCTCCCTTATGGCACACCCCATTCTCAAAGGCAGGACCCAGAGAGTGGCTACCAAAAAACTAATGCATCATAAGCAATCTTAACAGAAACAGCATTTGCAACAAGGTGAATGATATGACCTTCTAAACCCCTATTTCTATGACCTATGAACATTTTTATGACTTGAGGTTATATAACATAAATCTAAACTTTATATTCTGACTGCTTGTCCAGGTATCAGCGATGAATAAAATGCATAAAAAGAGGCATGCCTCAAAATGATTTTTAGTAGCACTAAGATACACTAAGTGAAAGTGAGAAGTAAATGAAACTTGTCAACTGATGCTCTTCCATTACTACCTCTTCTTTGTTGTCCAGGCCCACATTATATCCTATTATGGTGGTCCAAAGTTTCTGATCCATCAAAATTGCCACAAAGTACATAACTCAACTTTCTCTGTTCTTTCCTTTTTTCCCCCTAAAACCTACTGTGATTACTGGTGCGGCGGGGGGCGGGGGGGGCGGGGCATGCTACAGAGCATAGGCAGAGGAACCAGAGATCAAATTGCCAACATCCGCTGGATCATTAGAAAAGCAAGAGAGTTCCAGAAAAAATATCCATTTATGCTTTCCTGAATACGCCAAAGCCTTTGATTGTGTGGATCACAACAAACTATGGAAAATTCTTATAGAGATGGGAATACCAGATCACTTTATCTGCCTCCTGAGAAATCTGTATGCAGGAAAGAAGCAACTGTTAGAACTGGACATGGAACAACAGACTGGTTCCAAATAGGAAAGGGAGTATGTCAAGGCTGTATATTGTCACCCTGCTTATTTAACTCATTTACAGAGTACATCATGCAAAATGCTGGGCTGAATGAAGCACAAGCTGGAATCAAGACTGCCAGAAAAATATCAATAACCTCAGATAAGCAGATGATACCATCCTTATGGTAGAAAAGGAAGAACAAAAGAGCCTCTTGATAAAAGTTAAATAGCAGAGTGAAAAAGTAGGCTTAAAATTCAACATTCAGAAAAGTAAGATCATGGCATCCAGTCCCATCACTTCATGACAAATAGATGGGGAAACAGTGGAAACAGTGAGAGATTTTATTTTGGGGGGCTCCAAAATCTCTGCAAATGGTGACTGCAGCCATGAAATTAAGACACTTGCTCCTTAGAAGAAAAGCTATGACCAACATAGACAGCATATTGAAAAGCAGAAACATTACTTTGCCAACAAAGGTCCGTCTAGTCTAAACTATGGTTTTTGCAGTAGTCACGTATGGATGTGAGAGTTGTACCATAAAGAAAAGCTGAGCACTGAAGAACTGATGCTTTTGAAATGTTATATTGGAGAAGACTCTTGAGAGTTCCTTGGACTGCAAGGAGATCAAACCAGTCAATCCTAAAGGAAATCAGTCCTGGGTATTCATTGGAAGGACTGATGCTGAAGCTGAAACTCCAATACTTTGGCCACCTGATGTGAAGAACTGACTCTTTGGAAAGGACCCTGATGCTGGGAAAGATTGAAGGCAGGAGGAGAAGGGGACGACAGAGGATGAGATGGTTGGATGGTATCACCGACTTGATGGACATGAGTTTGAGCAAGCTCCGGGAGCTGGTGATGGACAGGGAAGCCTGGCATGCTGCAGTCCATGGGGTCACAAAGAGTCAAACACGACTGAGTGACTGAACTGAACAGAGCATACACATCTTAGTTCCCCAACCAGGGGTAGAAAGAATCTGTGATCCCTACAATGGAAACACAGAGTGTTAACCACTGGACCATGAAGAGTCCAAATCTACCCTAATCTTTAAAAATATATTTTGGCAAGGCCCTACTTCCATTTGGACACAAGATTCTAGTCAGGTTTTTCTTATTAGATTTTCTTATGAGAATATCAACACCAACTTTCACTCAATGGTCACTAGAGCATAAGGATCTGCTCTTCATAGGAATCAGAATAGCTCCACTTCAGGACTTCCCTGGTGGTACAGTGGATAAAAATCCTCCTGCCGGTGCAGAGGACTTGGGTTCAATCTCTGGCCCATGAAGATTCCACATGCTGTGGAGCAACTAAGGCTCACGAGTCACAACTACAGAGCCCATGTGTCACAACTCCTGAAGCCCATGTGCCTAGAGCCTGTGCTCCTCAACAAGAGAAGCCACCTCAATGAGAAGCCCACACACCACAACAAAGAGCAGCCCCTGCTCACTACAACTATAGAAAGCCCACATGCAACAACAAAGAGCCAGTACAACCAAAATTAAATAATATTTAAAGGATATTTCCACTTCAGGTTCCACTTTCCAGCACTTAGCTCATTAACCATTTGATGTCATCAAGCTGTTTTGTTAGGGTACGGGAATTACTTTTTATTCAAATTTTAATATCTAATGTTATATAATGGGGCAAAAGGACATAAATCAACATTTGAAAATCTCATCTTAGACCAAATGCTTTTCAAACCATCTGTGGTGAAAGATCAGGATTTTTATTTCCAATCTGTCATAGACATACTTTTGTGAAAAACACTAAAAATGAATTACCAGGAAAAAAAAATTAAATTGAAAAATCCAAAGCATACAAAATATGAGCCCCAACTAAAAAAAAGAAGAAGAAGAAGAAGAAGAACTATTTTTTAGAGTACTTTTAGGTTCACAGCAAATTTGAAATGAAGGTACAGAGATTTCCTATAAATCCCCTGCCCCCACTCATGCATAGCCTCTTCCATAATCAGTATCTTTTTTTAAAATTATATTTGACAGATATAAAATTACTCTGTCAAATTACTCACAAGTTTCTAAGTACTTGTTTTCAATTTCTTTACTTGTCTCTTGCATTGGTACCAATATAGGACCACACTGAGTAGCACTGCCTCTCTTATCCCAACCCAAATATCTACCTCCATCCTATCACCAGAGGCAAACAATCCTCCCCATAAAGATGCACGAAGATAGAGAATGCCATATGCTATGGTTATTGAGAAAGCCACTTGGGGTATATACACATCTGCCATCTATAGATTTCTAATCCATAGAAGATGATCTTTTTTCATAAGCCATTCACTAATCGAATATACTTTCAGGTTTATGAGAGTAACACAGTCTAGGTGTTTTACATGTGCCTTTCATTTTGAAACCTCTCATTTTTTTAGGGTAGTTAAAACCCATACTCTGGTTCTTGATTATTTACATAATAAAGATCTATTTAAATGCACATGCACTACACCCTCCTGAAGTCAGCAGGAGGTGAACATGAAGATCTGAGACCAAACAAAACATCTCTGTATGTGTGCAAAGCATGTTTCCATTGTGCAATTGCTTTACAAATAAGAAATAAACACTGGGTTTATAAAACTTGGAAGAAACGGTTTAATAGCTTTGACTGTTTTCCATTACAGGAAAATTTACATGCTGAAAAGTAGCAAAAACCAGTGCAAAAGAATAAACAGTGGGTGCACTTCAAGGGCTTGCCTCTTTTGAGAATCGGGAGCAAAATTGGGTTTTATTAGCTGTTTCATTAAGTTTTACTTTGAAGAAAAGCAAACAGTGAAGGCATATGTGCAATATCTGATGAAAAAGAGATTTTATTCTAAACAGTCTCTGTACAAAACTCACTAATGTAACATTAAATGTGAAGACTTGTTTAACAATTTAAGGATAATTTTACTCATTTTAGTTTATTTATAATTTCTAACACAGTTTATTTAACATATTTTAATCTTTAAATCACCATGTATACTAAACTAATACATTAAATCTGTCTTTTCAATGACATTTTGCAGTAAATATCTACAGCAACTGTTAAGGGCAATTAGTATATGAAGTTTGTACCAAATTTAACACCTAAAGCTAATACAGCTGGATACTGATAACTTGAAAAATTCATGAAAACAAAACAGTTCATCTTAATCAAACTCCTAACTATAAATGCTTTTCTTTATTACAAATAGACCTTTTAATAAAAATCTAAACATCGGTGTTACTATAATCCAATATCTAAAATCCAAGCATCTAATACTGAAATTATTAAATAAAAGCTTTTTCCTCAGAGCAAATTTAGACATGCCAGATAGTCATCATATTCTCACTGGAAGAATTTGCTCAACTGCTATTTTTCCATATCAAGCCTAGGTGTTTTTAAGAAGCAACTAAAATTTCAAAGTAGGAGGAAAAATATATATATCCCAGTTCTCTTCTCTCAGCTACAAAATAACATGGGCCTCTGGTATAGAGCAGATTAAACTTGAGCTTCTAACTGAGTTAGATGAATTCAGTATTAAACTGCAAGCTGAGGGTTAAGTCCATAGTCCTTAGAAGCAGACACACGTTGGTTCCAACCCTGACACTGCCTTTTACATAAAGACCAGGTAACCTTGGACAAGTCACTAACTTCTCTAGGCCCCCATGCCTCATCTGAAGTAGATACAATAACTGCTAACTCATAGAGATGTTGTGGGGATTAAATTAAATGAGATATTATATGTAAATAACAGCACAATGATGGTGCTTTGAAAATGGACTTTTCTCTTTAGAAAAAAAACTTTACTCATTTTAATCAAAATAATTTAGTACATAATTTAAAAAGTCAAGCTGTACTAAAAAGCAGTTATAACAAAAATCAGTAACCCCCTTTTTATTCCTCCCCATTCTCTGGTCACCCTACCCAGAGGCAACCTCTTATAACTTTCCTTGTTATACCTTCTGCCATTCATCTCCAAATTCCACACATTTTCTGTATATGAATTTAGATATTACCAACAGATCTATTGTGTAGATTACATATATTCAAATTCAGTGTGACCTCCCAAATTAAAACATCAGAATCTTTAAACAATGACTTTAAAGGCTGGAGTAAACTCAATCTTTAAATATTTAAAGATTGGGGTAAACTCATACATTAGAAAGAATATACAGAAGAAACAGTCTCTGTCTTAAGAGCCTATGTAGTTCAAATCAATTATAATCAATGATTAAGGGATCTACTTCTCAGAGCAAAAGTATGAAATGGATTTATTTTTTCCAGTAACTGCTCTTAGCACTCCTGTGTGGAATCTTCTTTCTCACTTGATAAGTGTTGCTGATCAATTGTCTTTGTTGTTGTTGTTCAGTTGCTCAGTCATGTCCGACTCTTTGCGACCCTTAGTGAGCCCAATTTTTTACACCTCCCTATATTGTTGTCCTTCAGCAGTGCCTTTCCACACTGACTCTGAGCTTGACCCCACCTCCACCCAAGAAAAGCTCAAGTGGAGGTCTGCAAGAGTGCTTGAGTGTTTCTACTTTCTTCATTTGGACCCTAACCTGCCATGAGAACAAGTTCAGGCCAACCTGCTGAAACACAGAACCAGGCTGAATCACCCTTCTTTGTGAGGCCCTCTTAGACAAGCCAGCTCCAAGCCAATACTCAGCTGGATTGTATTGAGTTGGCCAAAAAAAGTTCATTGGGTTTTTCCATGAGACGTTATGGAAAAACCCAATGGAACATTTTGGCCAATCTCGTACATACCTAAGTAAGCCCTGTGGACATCAACTGAGCCTACCATAGGTCAGCAGAATAGTCCGGCCAACTGGTAGATATTTGAGAAATAATAAATGGTGGTTGTTTTAAACCACTAAGTTTTATAATGATTTATTATGCTGTAATACCTAAGTGATATATTGTTGCTATTGTTGTTTAGTCAACAAGTTGTGTCCAACCTCTTTGTGACCCATGGACTGTAGCCCACCAGGCTCCCCTGTCTATGGGATTTCCCAGGCAAGAATACTGGAGTGGGTTGCCATTTCTTCTCCAGGGGATCTTCCAGAACTAGGGATCGAACCTGCATCTCCTGCATTGGCAGGTGGGTTCTTTACCACTAAGCCACCAGGAAAGCCCACAACTGATATATTAGGGATCCTTAAAAACAATTTGGTTCCATTCTATACTTTTTAGATGCTTTCAGTTATTAGAATTTGAACCTTCAGATAATTAAGACTCAATCTTGTATTATTTTTGCTCTTTTGAAGATTTCAGGCTCAAAATGAATTTGAAGCTCTTTTTTCCCTGTAGTTCAACCCACAGTCTCTGCAGCTTAGAATGGAGAAAAGAAGCATTGTCCTGCTCAGAGAAACCTGCCTCTCACTACTTCTTCCAGAAGCCCATGGCTTGAAAACTGTAAGTAGGAAAGAAGATCTTCCCCTTACTCAACTATATGCAGTCACAGTCCTCTCCTTGTTGTCTGCTGTTGCTCCTCTGGCTGACAATGACTGGGTGTCACTGCTCCTGCAAATGGCAGGCATGTAGCTGCTAGCTCCTTCATGAGTGATTAAATGGGCTCTTCAGAAGATCCTACAGGGACATTTACCTGATCCAGACAGTAACTATCTGTCCTTTTCTACTGCTGAGGTCCCTCTACGCCCTCCTGGCCTGAGCAGGACAAGGAAAAACTAGGTTCAGCACAGCTACTCTATGAAGTGACCATATTAAACAGATTAAACAGTATCCTCTGCCCCCAACTACTACCATCAATTCCCTTTAGTCCTGCTCCAGCAAAAAAAAAAAAAAAAAACATGGCAGATCAGCAAGTCCATGGAGAAACAAATGTTCAACCAAACAATGAATGACCCCCCTCCCAACTTGAAAGTACCCCATACTCTTTACAAGTGGTTCTTTGGGGAACTAAAAGAAATTTGGGAGGGAGGGAATCATTTTCATTACAAACTGTGCATTTCTGCTCTGCTGAATTCTATTCTCATATTGGAATAGGGTGGAAAATGCCAGTTCTTCAGGAATGGTTCCTCTGAGCAGTCTCTGCAGGCAAGTTTCTGGCCCCAGTGGCTAGTAGATTATTCATAGCTATCCAAATATAGAAAATTAGTTATTCAAAGTCTTTTGTCCTCAGCTTGGGGCCTTAGCTGCAAATCAGGAACAAGATAAAAAGGTCCCACTCAACACACTGTTACATGGTTATTTTAAAATCTAAAGTATGCATTAAATTCTACTATACTGCATATCATTATAGAAAATTCCATTTATACAGAAATGCCAGTTTTATTAAAAAGACTGCCCTGAAGAGGTTATTTGAATGATACTTATTAACTTTTTATGTAAATTTTATGGTGTTTTCATGGATCCTAATTCATCAATTAAGGGATAAAAGAAGAACATTGGCATTTTTAAAAATTTCTCATATTTTTTCAAATAAAACTTTTTGTCTAATAAAATTCTTCAAAGTGTAGATATTTTTTTCCCAGAAAGTCAGATATTCAATCATTCGTTTAACAAATATGTCTGTGTATCTACTTTATACCCAGTGATATTCCAGCTGCTTTGGGCATATCAGCAAACAAAGATCTCTATCCTCATAGATTAAACAGTAGAAAAGAGACATTAAACAATAAACATAATATGTATACCTGTAGCTGATTTGTGCTGATGTGTGGCAGAGGCCAACACAGTATTGTAGAGCAGCTGTCCTCTAATGGCAGACAGTTTAGAAGAACTAAAGAACCTTGATGAAAGTGAAAGTGAAAATGAAGAGTGAAAAAGATGGCTTAAAGCTCAACATTCAGAAAACTAAGATCATGGCATCCAGTACCATCACTTCATGGCGAATAGATGGGGAAACAGTGGAAACATTGGCTGACTTTGTTTTTTGGGGCTCCAAAATCACTGCAGATGGTGACTGCAGCCATGAAATTAAAAGATGCTTACTCCTTGGAAGGAAAGTTATGACCAACCTAGATAGCATATTCAAAAGCAGAGACATTACTTTGTCAATAAAGGTCCATCTAGTCAAGGCTATGGTTTTTCCAGTGGTCATGTATGGATGTGAGAGTTGGACTAAAAAGAAAGCTGAGCGCCGAAGAATTGATGCTTTTGAACTGTGGTGTTGGAGAAGACTCTTGAGAGTCCATTGGACTGCAAGGAGATCCAATCAGTCCATCCTAAAGGAGATCAGTCCTGGGTGTTCATTGGAAGGACTGATGTTGAAGCTGAAACTGCAATACTTTGGCCACCTGATGTGAAGAGCTGACTCATTTGAAAAGACCCTGATGTTGGGAAAGATTGAGGGCAAGGAGGAGAAGGGAACAACAGAGGATGAGATGGTTGGATGGCATCACCGATTCAGTGGACATGGGTTTGGGTGGACTCTGGCTGTTTGTGATGGACAGGCAGGCCAGGCGTGTTGTGGTTCCTGGGGTTGAAAAGAGTCAGACACGACTGAGCAACTGAACTGAACTGAGCTGTCCTCTAATAATTGTATTTTGTTCTATACTTCTCAAAAAAAGAAAATGAGTCTAAAAAAATAAACTCACTGAAGGTATTAAAAAAAAAAAAAGTAAGTTACAGAAGGTGACTAATATTAAGAGAAAAAGAGTAGAGGAGGATAAGGAAAATCAGGAGTAAGACTGTAGGTAAGGAGACCAAGTAGTGTGAAATGTTGAATAAGGTGGTCAGGGAAGCCTCAGTAAGAAGGTGACATGTGAGCGAACACATGGGATGGGAGGACAGAGAAACGGGAGCAGTTAGTCATATCTGGAAGAAGAATGTTCTAAAAGAAGGCCCAGTCAATTCAGAGACCACTCCCCAACCCCGACCCTGCCCAGGAGGTAGTGTTTGTCTGGTGTGTTTGAGGAACAGCAAGAAAGTCAGTTTGCCTGGATGGTTGTGAATGAAAGGAGGGAAGTAGGAAGTGATGTCAGAAAAGTAAGAGAGTGCGGAGGGAGCAGATCACAAAGTTTACAGGTGACTGTAAATGCTTTGGCTTTCACTTAGAATTGAGAAGTGACTGATACAATATGACTCCCATTTTAAATGGGTTACACCATAGGAATACAAGGGTGGAAGCAGGCTGATGGTTAGGTGGTTGGGAACGTAATTCTAGTAAAAGTTGATGCTTCACCAGAGCAGTAGCAGGTGTGTGTGTGTGTCAGTCATTCAGTCATGTCTGATTCTTTGCAATCCCAGGGACTGTAGCCCTCCAGGCTCCTCTGTCCATGTAATTCTCCAGGCAAGAATACTGGAGTGGGTAGCCATGCCCTTCTCCAGAGGATCTCCCTGACCCAGGAATCAAATCCATGTCTCCCAGCGCTGCAAGCAGATTCTTTAACATCCGAGCCACCTGGGAAGTAAGGGAGATAATGAGAAATGGTCTGATTCTAGGTATCAGAATACCTAGAAGGTGGAGGCAACAGGATGGGGAATAAGAGAGAAATACAGAAGTGAAGGATATCTCCAGTAGTTCAAACAACTGAAAAACTGGAATTGCCATCAGTTGAAAGGAGAAAGTCTGGGAGGAGATTTATTAGAGTTTAATTTTGGACATGTTGAGACTAAGTGGAGACATCAAAGTAGAAACGTTAAGTAAGAAGTTGGCCTTATGAATCTGGAATTCAAGAGAGAAGTCTGGACAAGAGGTATACATTTAGGAGTAATTACCATTTGTTACAATTTAAATGATGACCTCCAGGGTCATGAGATTAGCTAAACAAGAGAATAGGACCTGAGCACTAACATTATGAGGTTGTGGAAAAAAGAAAAAACAGAAAAGGAGACTAAAAAAGAATGAAGAATAATTTAGGCAGTAAATCAAAAGACTAAGGATACCAAATGAATATATCAAGGAGAAAAGTATGATCAATCCTTGTCAAATACTACTGAAAGATCAAACAATTTACCAGAGTTTAGCAGCAATAAACTTAGAAGTCACTGATGACATTACATAATAACACTGGACCCAATGATTCATTCTACTAATAAGGAATATTACTTACTAAATGAAATTTCTTATAAAACAAATAGGTTTTTAAATACTAGTCAATGACCCACTGTGAAATGAAATATAATGAAATGTATTTACACGAATAAAAAATCTGGCAGAATTCCAGTTTATATGATTTTAATTCAATTTTTTAAAAATGCATACAGAGTGCTTACTATGCTAAGCACCAAGGATATAGAAACAAAATTCCTGTAGTCAAGGAGCTTTGAGACTACCATGGAGAATCAGATACAGATCACCACCATATAAAACCATGCATCAGTTCTATGAAAATACAGAGAAGAAGAAGGCATCTAAGCCAAACTTAGGGTCAGCGTTACCTATCTGCTTAAATTTAATCTCTAAAAAATATTTAGTGATTATGGGCAAAAGACTTAACCAAACAAATCACAAAGGATCGTATGATAAACTAACAAACATGAAAAGGTGCTCAAATGAACTAGTTTTTAGAAAAATGGAAATTAAAATCACCCGGTGGCCTCAGGAGACTGGATGCCAAATCTCCAAAAAACAACTTTGAAAGTGTTCAAAATTATTTTTAAAAAGTAACCATTTCAGGAATCTGGTAATCAACCAAAATCAAACACAGTAAGAAGCACTTATTCATGAAACACTGCTGAAATTAGGGTAAGAACAGTGGGACTCTGTGACACTCCTGCCTGGGGCTGCTACTATCCCTCCCCTGTGGTCAGTGGTCAGGGCGAGCGGTCTCCCTAGACTGCAAGCTAGGGCAGCTTCAAGGCTGGAAAGACTCAAATTGTTTTGGAGCCAAAGATGAAAATATGCAGTCTAGCAGCATCACCAGCAGAAGTAGCAATCTCAGGAGCAAGTCTGAGGGAGCCATCCCAGTTGGGACAAGCAGCCTCCCAACAACAAAACCAAAAGGTAAAATAGGTAGATCCTGGAAAAGAGAGACCAAGAGGGTCTTGAACTCTGCTAACAACCCTGGCTGCCTCCCACCCACATACCTCAAGAAAACTACACTGTCTTCAAGTCCTGGGCTGATGGTGAGGTTGTTCACATGAACAGAGGACATGGGAGAAACTAGAAAGCAGGGCAGAGTATAAACCTGTCTGAAATTTGAATGTGTTCCGCATCCCACACACAGTCCTTCAGGAAGGGTGGAAGTCTTACTCCATCCATCATGCTCAGGTGTCCCAGCATAACTTGCTGTCCACTTGCTGACCCTAAAGCTATGCATAAATGAATGCTGAGCAAACAAAGCCAGACTCAAAAGAATATATCTTTTGGGGGCATGAGCTGCATATGCTTAGATAAGGAGCCTGAACTATATCCTGAAATAACAAAGCATCACTTAAGGATTTTAACCAGGGAGTAATGGATTGGAATTGTGTTTTATAGACAGATCACTTTGGCAGGGTGGAAGTCAGGTTGGCAGAGTACAAGAGCAGAGACAGAAAGCAGAAACAACGGTCTGAGCCAAAACAGTAGCAATGGAAAAGGAGGACAGAGGAGGCAGAGGTAAGTCAATGTGAGAGATTTTTAAGTGAATATAATGATCCAAAAGGTCTAGGTATTGAGGAGACAATGAATGTAAAATTCTTCAGTTTTATGGCCTGAGCCAGAATGATGGTAGAGCCGTCTACTAAAACAAAGAATTCAACTGAGAAAAGCTTGAAAGATATGAGCTCAAATTTGATTATATTAAGCTTGAGGATACAGAAGTCTAAAATGTATGAGATCACTTATGTAACTAAACTTTGCATAAAGACTATTATTAATATTTAGAAAAATAATATTATATATGAAATATGGTATTGTAGTGTTCAAAGACCTGGGTTCTTGCTTCAGTTGTAGCTCAAACTTGGGCAAGTCAATTGTTATCTTGGTGCCTAAGTTTATTCATTTATTCAAGTTATCCTGACACAAAATGAAGAAAAGAAGACTGCTATATACTTACAAAGTGATGCTATAAAGCAAGAATACATGTTATTGCTGTTACAGCACACAATTAGTTCTGGAAATTGTCACAAAATGAAGCCATAAATATCGGAAAAGAAACCATATTTTTGCTATGTCAGATGACATGGAAAGCACCAAATCATTATTTTCAAAAGCACTAGATGTAGTAAGACAGTTCATTTAGGTAACTAGTTGCAAAATATATCCAGCAGAATCAATCTTTAAAGTGAGCATCTATTCTGTTTCTAAAAGGAAAGACGATGTTGCAGATACGTAATTTCACTCCAATATTTTAAATTTAAAACAGCAACCATTAAAATCCCAATTGGGAAATACAGTAACACATGTTTAAGAGAACCTAAAAATGAAAGCCTACATGTGAAGGAAATTCAGCAAAGCAACCACAATTGTATTAGAGTAATGTGATTCTTTTACGATTTTTTTTTCTCTCTCTCCAAACATTAAAGATCAGGGTAATGTTGTCTGTAACTGGAGGCCTAGTCCAAGGCTTTTGAAATAAGCATTTCTGAGTTCAAGCATGAAATTAACTCATAAGAGATCAGAGCAGATGGGCAAATTACCCTAAAAGAGAGAGAACAGCTCCCCAGTCTAACTATAATCAAACAGCAACCAAAAGAGACTGGTCAGTTATGAAAACTCAAAAAAAAAAAAAGATCAGTGGAGGAAATACTGGCGTTGCCCACTACACTGTTTAAGAAAGAGATTTTTACCCTACATACTTTAAACAATTTGGCCTCAAATGGTAAAATTATTCCTACTGCAGAGCAAGATGTATGATGCCACTCTTAGATTGTGCCACTAAATGTTTCATACAACTATACATGAGAATTTGTACTCATTCTGTATTCATGCAATTGTGATTTGTTCACCTACAAAACAAAATGAATCGTGATGACAGAAGCATTCTGATTCATTTGACAATTCTATTCATTATAAGTTAATAAACTAGATTCTGATATATATATATCAATTTATTAATTTATATATATATATATATATATATATATATATATATATATATATAGTTTATTTGGAGAAGGCAATGGCACCCCACTCCAGTACTCTTGCTTGGAAAATCCCATGGACAGAGGAGCCTATTAGGCTGCAATCCATGGGGTTGCTAAGAGTCAGACACAACTGAGCGACTTCACTTTCATTTTTCACTTTCATGCATTGGAGAAGGAAATGGAAACCCACTCCAGTGTTCTTGCCTGGAGAATCCCAGGGACGGGGGAGCCTGGTGGGCTGCTGTCTATGGGGTCGCACAGAGTCGGACACGACTGAAGTGACTTAGCATAGCATAGCATAGTTTATTAACTATATTATATATATGTATTATATATATGGGGCTTCCCTGGTAGCTCAGCAATAAAGAATCTGCCTGCAATGCAGGAGACACTCACGGGTTCAATCCCTGGGTTGGGAAGATTCCCTGGAGAAGGAAATGACAACCCACTCCAGTATTCTTGCCTGGGAAATCCCATGGATGGAGGAGACTGATGGGCTAGAGTCCATAGGGTCACAAAGAGTGAGCTATGACTGGAGAGACTTAGCATACACACACACACACACACACACACACACACATGTATCTCAGAATATAAATGTCAAAGGATATGTGTGTGTACATGTGTATGTATACATATATTATTTGACATCGCTTAAAGTGGATCCCTCTTTGAGAGATAGCTCCATTCCATTCTATCTGAATCTGTGGGTCAGATATTGAGCTTTATAAATTTACGAATATTAACTCTCTAGGAGGCTTTTCGAAATACACCCTGCCAGTCTGCCCAATGAACCCAAACATCACAGTTAGCCAAAAATGTGCTTTTAAGTGTTAGATGTGCACAATTACTATCATTGTTTAAATTCAACTGATAAATTTATAAAGTATTACAGCTTTCCTTTCTCTGATACTCTTGACAAGCTTTAAAAATGGTGTTCAAAAATATTTAATTCACAAGTGATACAACCTGTTCTTCTTGAAATGATTGCTTAAGATTTGCATATGCTTAAGTGACAGATCATATCATAACACACAATAAATTATGAATGAAAAATCTAGTGTAACTGACTATGAGTCAATATTTATTACAAAAACACAGCATGCTGTTCCAAGTGCATTTTTCTCCTAATCTCCAAAGATAAGCTAAAAAAAAAAAAACTCTACTTCAGCCTAATCAAAAGACTATGTGAAGGCAATATATCTAATCTTTATCTAGAGACATTTGGGGCCAGAAACAATATGTCAGTAATTCACAGTAGATGACTTGAGCAAATACAGCATTAAACTAAAACTAACAGCAATAATGGCTCACAACCACCCTAAAAAGGATTAATACAGGGATATATAAAAAATTAATAAGCTGAAAGAAGAAAAATAAAAGTTAAGCAAAACTAAGTATTTCAAACCAACAAATGCATTTATTTGTTACTCACATAAAAAACTGTGGCTCAGCTGGTAAAAAATCCACCTGCAATGTGGGAGACCTGGGTTCGTTTCCTGGGTTAGGAAGATCCTTGGAAAAAGGAAAGGCTACCCACTCCAGTATTCTGGCCTAGAGAATTCCATGGACTGTATAGTCCATGGGGTTGCAAAGAGTCAGACACAACTGAGAGACTTTCACTTCACTTCACATAAAAAAAGATTATACTTATGAAGCCTGTAGCAAATGACTATTCTTCTCATAAACTTTAAAACTGTCACTAAATTTTAGCAAGGAATCTAAGGATATTGCATACACAGAGATCAAAAAGTGGGATAGTTAATATTTCACCTTTAAAATAAAAATCCTCATTCCAACAGCTCAATGTATAAAAACCACAAAAATTAATGGGTAGGAAAAATAACTGTATTTAAGATATTAATTCTATTGGTTTAGTCACTAAGCTGTGTCTGACTCTTTGTGACCCCAGAGATTGCAGCCCACCAGGCTCCTCTGTCCATGGAATTTCCCGGGCAAAAATATTGCAGTGGGTTGCCATTTCTTTCTCCAAGGGATCTTCCTGACACAGGGATCAAACCCAGGTATCCTGTATTTTATTTTATTTTATTTCAAGTAGTCTCCTGCACTGCAGGCAGATTTCTTTACCGACTGAGCCATAGGGAAGTCCCCATTAATTCCACTATTTACTTTCTAATTTGATTATGTTTCTGATAGAAATATCCAGTTGGATTTATACAGTATCAGCAAATTTGAGACTGGTGAAAATCTAGTCTTATCAGACATACATTTAATCCTCCTTAATAATGTTGTGCTTCAAAATAAAAGAAGTGAAATCTCTTAACAGAATGAGGCCATATAATTCAAAATGTCATCATTTAACAGAAATTCACCCCCAACTCTGTTTAGTCCTCTACTTCTTAACATCCCAACTCAACATTTGTAGAAATAATGGGTGAATTTGGAAGACTTCATGCTAAACAAAATGACAGTCACAAAAAGATAAACACTGTTTGATTCCACTTATGTGAGATAACTACAGTAGTCAAATTCATAGAAAGTAGAAGGATGGTTGCCAGGGGTTGGGTGGGGGGGAAATGAGTAGTTAGTGTTTAATGTGTGTAGAGTTTTGATTCTGTAAGATGAAAAGAGTTCAGTAACTTGGTTGCACAGCAATGTGAACTGCACATTGGTCTGCTGAGCTATACACTTAAAAATGGTTAAGATGATATATTTTATGTCATGTATAGGTATTCTCCTATAATTTTTAAAATAAATAAATATTTCTTGAAATAATATTTTAGGTCTCTAGAGTCTTTTCCTGAGTTCATTCATTAATTTAATATTAATGATAAATAAATTTAGAGTGTACTTGAAGAATCCATAATTTTAAGACAAACTAGGGGAGGGAAAAAAGAAAGCCAACTTAATTAAATTGAGATATATTATGGCACTTCCTATATGCCACATATGCTTTAAGAGTATGTTCCTGGCTATGAGTTGATAATTATAGAAGGTGACAGGTACGTGGGAATTCATTATACTATCCTCTTTACTTTTGTATATTTAAAATTTTCATAATAAGACATTAAAAATAAAGGTTCACTGTATTTCACTTTATTCACTTTTAAGGTTCACTTAAAGGTGACTGTTAGTCACTCAGTCATGTCTGACTCTTTGTGACCCCATGGACTACAGATCTACAGAAGCCTCTGTCCATGGGATTTCCTAGGCAAGAATACTGGAGTGGGTAGCCATTCCCTTCTCCAGGGGATCTTTCAGATCGAACCCAGGTCTCCTGCATTGTAAGCAGATTCTTTACCATCTGAAGCGCCAATGAAGGTATAAAGGTAGCTGTGCAAATAAACAAGGTGTGAAATTCAGCAGGGTAGGAGAATAAATGGGAAGGGTAGGGGTGAATTTTCTAGTAAGACAGTGTTAAAAGATGGAATACAGTAAAATATGGAAATGTTTTAGAATCTATTTTAAAAATACGAATTTGATGTAATTAGGATATGGTAAAGGGCTTTAAGAAAATCAATGTGAATTAATCAGAAAGACTACTGAAAAGAAGGAATTAAAAAGAAATTAAAAAATCAGGAATCAAAAAAATTTTAATTTTAAATTTCTAAGAATAAAGTAAATTTAAAATTTTTACTCTACATCTACATAAATTAGGAAATAAGTCCTTTAAATAATCAGCTCCTAAGCTGTTAGGGAAATGATCAAAATATTTCTAGTGTGTTGATATGAAATTTCAAGATAAAATCTAGTACATTTAACTGAAGAGACAGGGATTAATGGGGCAGGGGTGGGGGTAAGGGAGCAGAAGGCTTTTAATTCTTCTTTAAAAATAACATACAAAGTAATCTAGTGTCAATTGTATAAAATCTAATCTCAAGATTAGTAGAATATTTTGTTTTCAGTATCTGAATGGTCTCTTTTCCTGTTTCTGCTATACAAAAGTGAGAGAGTAAGTTGAAAAACTATGGGAAATTATTTTATCAATAACCTGTGAAAAGTAGAATCACAGAACTAATTACTCATATCTAGCAAGTAAAAACACGAAACAAAAGAAAAAATTTTAGAAAGCAAGTTGCTTTGAAGTTTTAAACCACACAAATTCCCAAAAAGGGTACTGAATCTAAGACAAGGGTAAGAACATTTGTAATTACAAATAAAGTTTAGGGTGAAGAATAAATTGTTATGACATCAAAAGGAAGCACATATGTAACATACATAAAAGAGAGAACAGTACCAAAATCAAACCTATATACACATTACTCATATTCAACACATGTCATGATTTTGCCACATTTGCTTTATCTATCCCTGGTGTGTTTTTTCTTTGCTAACCTCATCAGTACCATTTTACACCTTAGTCATAATCAAATATCCCCAACTGTCCCCCCCAAAAAGTCCTTTTACAGTTGCTTTGTTTGAGTCAGGATCAAAACAAGGTTCACACAGTACATTAATGCATGGTTCCTGAATTTCCATTAATTTAGAGTAGTGCTACTCCAAGTGTGGTCTAAACGGGTGGCAATTCAAGAACTAATTGTAACTTACCAGCCCCAAAACTGTTCTCAATCTACAAACTCTTTGTTACAGGTCAACAAGATAAATTCAGAAAAGGAAAGTAAGGACTGAGAAACTTTCATAGCAAGCTGACACTGTCAAGACATCCTAGTTTATGGTCAACAGACCCATTTCCTGAACCAGCCTCACCCTCCCATAGTAAGTCTCACATGACCTGAGCTGCACACTAGTTTTCCTCACTAGAACAACATGCTGCTTGCTGCCTCAAGGATATTTTAAAAACAAAACCCCAAAACACCTGGTTCTTAATTCTAAATAATTAGAAATATAATCCCCCTCCTCACTTCTTAACCCTCCCATCAACTTTATAAGGAAACTGGGTCAGTTGTCCTTTAGATTTCTAGATTTTTCTATTTGCTTCCCATGGTGTCAATTAACTTGGTCCTCTATCACTTGACTTCCTTGATTGGTTCTATTTGGGTTCATATTTGGTGGCAAGAATATTTCATAGACTGTGGTCTGTAATACATGTTATAAAACTTCAGAAAGTACATAATATCTGGACACCCTATTTGGGGGCTTTCCTATTGACTCAGATGGTAAAGAATCTGCCTGCAATGCAGAAGACCAAGATTTGATCCCTGGGTGGGGAAGATCCCCTGGAGAAGGGAAGGGCAACCCACTTTAATTCTTGCCAGGAGAATTCCATGGACAGAGGAGTCTGTTGGGCAATACTCTATGGGGTCACAAAGAGTCGGACATGACTGAGCAACTAACACTTTCACCCTATTTTCAGCAAAGCTAAGATCGATTACTAGGTTCAGATAATGATAGCTCAATCCCTCTTTTGTAAATTCCACATTAACTTTTCATCTAATGTTTTCACCTACTAATTATTATTGACTAATTTCTTTCATTAGGGACTGAAAAGTGGTGATTTTCTAATTGAAGTCAGTTTTCATTCCAATCCCAAAGAAGGGCAACACCAAAGAATGCTCAAACTATTGTACAATTGCACTAATTTCACATGCTAGTAAAGTTATGCTCAAACTCCTTCAAGCTAGTGTTCAATAGTATGTGAACCAAGAACTTCCAGATGTTCAAGCTGGATTTAGAAAAGACAGAGGAACCAGAGATCAAGTTGCCAACATTTGTTGGGTCAAACAGAAAGCAAGAAAATTTCAAAAAAAAAACTACTACTGCTTCATAGACTATGCTAAAGCCTTTGACTGTGTGGATCACAATAAACTGTGGAAAATTCTTAAAAAGATGGGAATACCAGATTGCCTTGCCTGTCTCCTGAGAAACCTGTATTTGGGTCAAAGAAGTTACAGTTAGAACTGGACATGACTCTAAAATTGGGGAAGAAGTATGACAAGGCTGTATATTGTCATCCTGCTTATTTAACTTATATGCAGAGTACATCATGTGAAATGCCAGGCTGGATGAATCACAAGCTGGAATCAAGGTTCCTGGGAGAAATATCAACAATCTTAGATATGCAGATGATACCACCCTAATGGCAGAGAGTGAAGAACTAAAAAGCCTCTTGATGAAAGTGAAAGAGGAGAGTGAAAAGGCTGGCTTAAAACTCAATATTCTAAAAACTAAGATTATGGTATCTGGCCCCATCACTTCATGGCCAATAGAAGTAAGAAAAGTGGAAGCAGTGACAGATTTTCTTCTCTTGGGCTGCAAAATCACTGTGGATAGTGACTGCAGCCATTAAATTAAAAGACGCTTGCTCCTTGGAAGGAAAGCTATGACAAAAAGCTAGACATCATATTAAAAAGCAGAAGCATCATTTTGCCCACAAAGGTCCATCTAGTCAAAACTAAGGTTTTTCCAGTAGTCATGTATGGATGTGAGAGTTGGAAAATAAAGAAGGCTGAGTGCTGAAGAATTGATGCTTTGGAATCATGGTGCTGGGGAAGACTCCTGAGAGTCCTTTGGACTGCAAGGAGGTAAAACCAATCAATCCTAAAGGAAATCAACCCTGAATATTCATTGGAAGGACTTGATGGTGAAGCTGAGGCTCTAATACTTTGGCCACCTGATGTGAAGAGCAGACTCATTGGAAAAGACCCTGATGCTGGGAAAGATTGAGGGCAGAAGAAGTGGGTGACAGAGGATGAGGTGATTAGATAGCATCACTGACTGAATGGACATGAATCTGAGCAAACTCAATGACATAGTGAAGGACAGGGAAGCCTGTAATACCGCAGTCCCTGGGGCCACAAACAGTTGGACATGATATAACGATTGAACAACAATTGCCCTTTTTATGTTTATTGGAATTCTAGGAGCGGGGGGGCAGAAAAATTTCACGTTTCAAATTAGGCTATTTAGTTACCATGAAATATAGTTCATACAGGACATGCAGGATAAATGCTTATTTCTTTTCCTTTAACCAACAATTTTCAGACCAAGGAGTTGATGCCCTAGATACTCCCAATGGTGTCCAACGAGTTAGGTTTGGAGTCTGTTCTGCTCCTCTCTGCCTGCCTGTTTGTCCCTCTCTTTCTCTCTCTCGACCACTCTCTATCCCCCTTCCTTCTCTAACATTATGAGCTCATGGGTTTTTTAAATATACACAGAAATACCTTCGAGATATAGAGGGCTGGGTTCCAGACTAACAATAAAGCAAATATCACAATACAGTGAGTCAAACAAATTTTTTTTGGTCTCCCAGTATATATAAAAGTTATGTTTATACTATACTGTAGACTATTAAGTGAGCAATAACATTAAGTATAAAAACACAATATATAAACAAAAAATACTTTATTGCTAAAAAATGCTAACCATCATCTAAGCCTTCAGCAAGTCATAATCATTTTGCTGGTGGAGTGTCTTGCCTTTATGTTGATGGCTGCTGACTCATGATGGTGGTGGTTGCTGAAGGTTGGGATGGCTGTGGCAGTTTCTTAAAATAAGACAACAATGAAGTCTACCACATCAATTGACTCTTTCACCAATGATTTCTCAGTAGCATGCAGTGCTGTTTGATAGCATTTGATAGCTGTTTGATAGTCATATCACTGGGTCCAGTGATATGACTCCATGCTTTCATGTTCATGACCCAAGTGTAGGATCCTACAAGCTGCACAGTGTGGCCAAAAAAATAAAAATAAATAAATAAATTGGAGTCTGTCTTCACAAACCCTGCTACTGCTTTATCAACTAAGTTTATATAATATTCTAAATATTTTGTTGTCAGTTCTTCACAGAATCTTCACCACGAATAAATTCTATCTCAAGAAACCACTTTCTCTGCTCATCCATAAGAAGCAACTCATCTTTTCAAGTTTTATCATGAGACTCCAGCAAGTGAGTCACATCTTCAGGCTCTACTTCTAACTCCAGTTCTCTTGCTATTTCTACCATATCTACAGTAACTTCCTCTACTGAAGTCTTAAACCCCTCAAAGTCATCCATGAGAGTTGGAATGAACTTCTTCCAAATTCCTGTTAATGTTGACATTTTGATTTCTCCCAATGAATTACAAATGTTCTTCATGGCATCTAGAATGGTAAATCCTTTCCAGAAGGCTTTCAATTGACTTTGACCAGATTCACCTGAGGAGTTACTATTACAGTCTTATGAAATGTATTTCTTACAAAATGAGACTTGAAAGTTGAAAATACTCCTTGATCCATGGGCCACAGAATGGATGTTGTATTAGTAAGCATAAAAACAATTTTAATCTTGTTGTACATCTCCCTCAGAGCTCTTGGGTAACTAGGTATGTAGTCAATGAGCAGTACTATTTTGAATGAATCTTTTTTTCTGAATGGTATGTCTCAACAGTGGGCTTAATATATTGAGATGCTATAAATAGATGTGCTGTCATCCAGGATTTTTTGCTCCAGTTATAGAAAATGGGTAGAGTAGATTTAGCATAACCTAAAGGACCCTAAAATTTGCAGAATGATAAATGAACACTGGCTTCAACTTAAAGTCATCAGCTGCATTGCTGCTGCTGCTGCTGCTGCTAAGTCATTTCAGTTGTGTCCGACTCTGTGCGACCCCATGGACTGCAGCCTACCAGGCTTCTCCATCCATGGGATTCTCCAGGCAAGAACACTGGAGTGGGTTGCCATTTCCTTCTCCAATGCATGAAAGTGGAAAGTGAAAGTGAAGTTGCTCAGTCATGTCTGATTCTTAGTGACCCCATGGACTGCAGCCTACCCGGCTCCTCCATCCATGGGATTTTCCGGGCAACCGTACAGGAGTGGGGTGCCATTGCCTTCTCCCATCAGCTGCATTAGCCACTAACAAAAGATTTGATCAGTCTGTTCTCTGAAGCTTTGAAGCCAGGCATTGACTTCTCCTCTCTAGCTATAAAGTCCTAGATGGCATCTTCTTTCAATAGAATACTGTTTTGTCAACACTGAAAATTTGTTGCTTAGTGTAGTCACCTTCATTAATGACCTTAGCTAGATCTAGATAACCTGCTGCAGCTTCTACATCAACACTTGCTGTTTCACCTTGCACTTTTATGTTATGGAAATGGTTTCTTTCCTGAAACCTCATGAGTGAAACTCTGTCAAGCTTCAAACTTTTCCTCTGCAACTTCCTCACCTTTCTCGGCCTGCAAAGAATTGAAGAGTTAGAGCCTTGCTCTGGATTAGGTTTCAGCTTATGGGAAGTTGTGGCTAGTTTGATCTTCCCAACCACTAAAGCTTTCTCCTTAAAGAAAAGCAGTTTCACTTTCTTATTGTTCATGTCTTCACTGGAGTAGCACATTTGATTTCCTTCAGGAACTTCTCCTTTGCATCTACAATTTGGCTAACTGTTTCGTGCAAGAGGCCTAAATTTTGACCTGTCTCAGTTTTTGATATGCCTTCTTCACTAAGCTTAATCATTTCCAGTTTCTGATTTAAAGTGAGGCAACGCTTACTTTCACTTGAACACTTAAGAGGCCATTGTAACATTGTTAATTGGTCTAATTTCAATATTGCAATGTCTCAGGGAATAGAGAGGCCTGAGGAGAGGGACAGAGATAGTGTAATGGCCAGTCAGTGGAGCAGTTAGGACACACACATTTATTAAGTTCACTGTTAATGGGCAGGGTTCGTGACACTCCAAAATAATCACAATACTAAATCAAACTTCACTGATCACAGATCACCATAACAAATATAATAATAATGAAAAAATGTGAAATACTGTGAAGATTATTGAAACGTGACATAGAGACATGAAGTGAGCAAAGGCTGTTGAAAAAATGGCACTGATAGACTTGCTCGACACAGGGTTGCCACAAACCTTCAATTTGTAAAACATACAATATCTACAAAGTGCAATAAAACAAGGTAACCCTTTAATGGGTTTCAAACAATTGCATTCATTGCTATTTACCATCTTCTGCTCTCCTTTCTTATTGTAGAAAATTCAGAATAATGTATCAGTCCGCTGTGCTGTGCTTAGTTGCATCCAACTCTTTGCAACCCCGTGAACTATAGCCCTCCTGGCTCCTCTGTCCATAGGAATTCTCCAGGCAAGAATACTGGAGTGGGTTGCCATGCCCTCCTCCAGGAGAATCTTCCCAACCCAGGGATCCAACCCAGGTTTCCTGCACTGCAGGTGGATTATTTATCATCTGAGCCACCAGGGAAGCCCAAGAATACTGAATGGGTAGCCTATTCCTTCTCCAGGTGATCTTCCTGACCCAAGAATCAAACCAGGGTCTCCTGTATTGCAGGGGGATTCTTTACCAGCTGAGCTACCAGGGAAGCCCAAGAATACTGAATGGGTAGCCTATTCCTTCTCCAGGTGATCTTCCTGACCCAAGAATCAAACCAGGGTCTCCTGTATTGCAGGGGGATTCTTTACCAGCTGAGCTACCAGGGAAGCCCCAATATATCAATACTACAGTTTATAGTTTTCATATAGTTTTCTGAAAACCTAACTAGAATTTCATTCAGACCAATCCAGTATACTTGGTGCTAATACACTTTCGTAAAATTTTCTGAAAACCTAACTACAATTTTATTCATAGCATTATTTATCTAACAAAAGACACCGAAAATTTCAATCAACCACCTAAAAAAGATAATCATACAATAACTGTCCACATACCAGAAACTACGCTGAACTTTTAGAATGCAAATCTCATTTAATCCAAACAACAACCATGTTAGATATTATTGTTATTCCTATTTTATAGGTAAAGAAAATGAAATTTGGCTACATTAAGTAAATCGTCTAAAATCCAGCTAGTAGAGGACTATGGTAAAGGAAATAATGGTAGAGCAAGGATTTGTACTCAGGTCTAACTCTGAAGCCTATAATCTTAACCATAACTATCTTTAATATCTGATACATTAAACAATGGCTCTTAGGAAGAGTGTACCAACCTCCTGAGGGGTTTGGAGATGTTAGGAGTAGGAAAACAAAAACAGTCCTGACCAAATGCCAATAGAATTAAGCCCCACCAAAAAATACTGATTTAGAAGCATTCTCCTTAATCTGCATACCTCCAGATATAAAAAACTAGGACATTTTGAATATTTTAAGTTTCTTTCTTTTAAAATTTTAAATTATTTATATGTTTCATTCACACTGTTTTTCTCATCAACTCTGCAGAAATAATGATATTTTGCCTTACCTAAAATGTTGAATTACACCAATTGTCTAAACATTAAAAGATAAAATGCTGCTGCTGCTAAGTCGCTTCAGTCGTGTCCGACTCTGTGCAACCCCACAGACGGCAGCCCACCAGGCTCCCCTATCCCTGGGATTCTCCAGGCAAGAACACTGGAGTGGGTTGCCATTTCCTTCTCCAATACATGAAAGAGAAAAGTGAAAGTGAAGTCGTTCAGTCGTGCCCGACGCTTCTCGACCCCATGGACTGCAGCCCACCAGGCCCCTCTGTCCATGGGATTTTCCAGGCAAGAGTACTAGAGTGGGGTGCCATCGCCCTCTCCAAAAGATAAAAATAGGTGGTACCAAAGTGGTTTATGAACAAACCTGAAAATATGAGTGACAGTATACATACTCTTCAAAGAAGTCTCTTTATATAGGGATAAACAAAGTTCTTTTTAAAAATGAGGGGCAAGAAGGGGCAGAGCTGCTGCTGCTGCTGCTAAGTCGCTTCAGTAGTGTCCAACTCTGTGCGACCCCATAGACGGCAGTCCACCAGGCTCCCCCGCCCCTGGGATTCTCCAGGCAAGAACACGGGAGTGGGTTGCCATTTCCTTCTCCAATGCATGAAAGTGAAAAGTGAAAGTGAAGTCGCTCAGCTGTGTCCGACTCTTAGCGACCCCATGGACTGCAGCCTACCAGGCTCCTCTGTCCATGGGATTCTTCAGGCAAGGGTACTGGAGTGGGGTGCCACTGACTGCAGAAATTAAGTAGCAAAAATACGAACATTCTAAAATACAGTAGAGAAGGATCTCTTTGCCTGGAGTCCTTTATCCTAATTCAGATCAACAGCATGCATTGAGGCAAGGTGAGAAACCAGTCAACACCAGGCAGACACCCAATTCCAGAAGTCACCCACTGGACACACAGAGCCATGGCATGTGGGTTCAGTCCTCACTGTCTTTGGAAAGTATCTTTTTAAATTAGTTGCCAACATTTAAAAATTTAGATATTACCCTAAATCTTTTTTACTTTTCTTGGAAGATCTGGTAAGCTCCTGGGCCCATGTTTCTAACCTGTCTCAGGCCGAGCACTCTGGTCAGCCATAGGCCCCGACTCAGAGTCCACATTGTCTTGTCCCTAGCGGCTTGACCCAGTTACATTACCCCACCAGGTCTTCACAGACTCTTGAGTTTGCAATCCTTACCCTAAGGCTGTAAAGATTTTCTCTGATGAATGTTTTAGGGTTTTTTTGATAGTATCTATAGGCTCATGCCCACATTAAAGAGAATAGTCCTTAATTAGAGGCATAATTCTCACTCCAAAGGGTAGGCAGCTTTTCTAACTCAGCAGAAAGTGGCAGCAAACAAGAAACTAGACTTAGCCATCCCCATCCTTGAAGTAGAGGCAAGGCCAAGAATAAAAACAAATCCTGGAAACTGGCTCTTATGGCACTACTTTCAACAAATTCAGTGAAGAAACTTCTGACATATAATTCCCCCCTGGAGATCTTCCCCAAAGCCCCCCAACACACACACACACACACACACACACACACACCCCCAACTTCCTCTCTAACCTTCCCCTCCCCCACTCTACTAGGTCCCTGAAAAGGTAAGGAATCTATTATTCAGCCTCTAGCTTAAGATAAAAGAAGAAATTCTTTTTTTTTTTTTTTTTAACCTGGTGAAAGGGAAACTTCCCAAAGTATAATCACACAAATTACAGGATAAAATGGGTCAGAAATCTATTCTCATCCAATGAATAAACAACCAACATTTTAACCATTATATATCAGAAGCATTAACATCAAAATCACAAAGAAGACAAAGAGATCTGTTATTACTATTAACAGTTTTCTACTCAATTCATAAAAATAATAGAATATTACAAAGAAGGCAAGAAAAAACTCCTCATTTGTAGATAGCCTTATTCTACTTAGAATACACAACAGAAATCACCAAAAAATTATGAAAATTAGGAGAATTTAGTAAGATGAATGGTTACAAAAATATATAAAAATTAGTAGTTTCTTTATATGTTGATAATAATCATAGAAGAAATAAGATTAGAAATTCAAACATAACAGAAAGCAAAATTATAAAATACTCAGCACCAAAAATAATAAAAGGTACTATTAAGATCACATTATCCTAGACTGAGAGACACCTTAAGGGTTTATGAACTGTCCCATCATTAACTTACAGAATAGGGCTGGAATCTACCACAAGAAATTGACTCTATACTTTTGACCCTGACATGAAGCCCCTGCCAAAGCTTAGCTGACATACCACCCAAGAAAAAATCATGGCTTCTCTCCCCAGTGACAATCTGAACCTGATCAAGACCTGCATTTCCCTGGCCTCTA
This sequence comes from Bos taurus, assembly GCF_002263795.3. NCBI lineage: Eukaryota > Metazoa > Chordata > Mammalia > Artiodactyla > Bovidae > Bos > Bos taurus. The sequence goes on along the minus strand of NC_037334.1, from coordinate 81,954,729 downwards.
GTTCTGAATCATAAGAATCAGCCCAAAAATGTTCACATTTCTCAGATTTCATATAGGAAACAGAGCTAATCAACAGAGACACAAGATTTCACCACTTTTTCACAAATCAGATAAAACATCAAATAGAAAAAACTTACTTATTCTCTAAAAAAGGGATTTCAAAGACCTCTTAAAGAGCTTTAGGCAGAGAATCTTACTAAATATATGTGTGGAAATAAATGAGTATATAGACTTTTTACATTACTATTACTAAATAGAACCAAAAGAAAGAATGTTTTGGAATGTGTTTATATTATTAAGAAATTCCCAAAGATACATGTGTTTATATTATTAAGAAATCCTCCAAAGCTATGGTTTTTCCAGTGGTCATGTATGGATGGATGTGAGAGTTGGACTATAAAGAAAGCTGAGCGCCAAAGAACTGATGCTTTTGAACTGTAGTGTTGGAGAAGACTCTTGGGAGTCTCTTGGACTGCAAGGAGATCAAACCAGTCAATCCTAAAGGAAATCAGTCCTGAATATTCATTGGAAGGACTGATGCTGAAGCTGAAACTCCAATACGTTGGCCACCTGATGCAAAGAACTGACTCACTGATGCTGGGAAAGATTGAAGTGGGAGGAGAAGGGGACGACAGAGGATGAGATGGTTGGATGGCATCACTGACTCAATGGACATGAGTTTAAGTAAACTCCGGGAGTTGGTGATGGACAGGGAAGCCTGGAGTGCTGCAGTACATGGGGTGGCAAAGAGTCGGACACAACTGAACGACTGAACTGAACTGGACAGTCCTCCATAATTCAGAATTTGTGATTATTTGACCATGGTTTGATGTCTGGATTATCTTTTCACTCTCTGGACAAAAGTAGTTTCCTAAGAAAATTAATAGAATAAACAAATGGTTTGAAGCACCACAGAAGCATCTGTTTACATTTAGATAATTAATATGCTAAGCACTCTTATCTATTAAATTAAAGCAGGTCACCTAAGGACTTTTCTAGATAATACTTCATTAGCCTAATTATAATGAGTATATATAGCTAAAGTAATAAAACAGACATCTGTTTTAAAATATTCTTCAATTTAAGCCTTTTACTAAATCAAACTAGCTTTCGTACATTACTTTCAATTACTGAGGATTTAAGTGGGGAAAAATAAAAACCTCCATCGAAATAGAAAATAAAATTCTTACCTTTGAAGCTCTCCATTCCCAACCATCACCTATCTTCTGTGAATGTTTAATGAATTCTGCACAATAATGCTGGAAGGTTTTTTCTCCAAAGAACTCATTTTCTTCCATACTAAATGAGAACTGAAATATAAAAACTAAGTATTAACATCAGCTGTGGAATGAATACTGAAAGGAATTCTGCTAATTCATGTTATTTCTTTAAACAAACCAAAATTTGGCATGTACATTGGAAAATAACCCCAGAGCCATTCCAAAAAAAAAAAAAAGTGTTTTTTCCATCTTTCTCTCCCTATCCCCATCTTTTAATCAGGAAGAAAATGTGATCAACATGAAAACTCAAAACCTAGTTTTTGAGTTGTAACAAATACATATCTATGGTTCAAAAAGTCTAGTTTGTCCATAAATTTAGTTTCAAGTGTTTATTTAATCTCCCTTCTAAGTTAATGCTTCCAAACAACCTCCTCAGACTTCCTTCTCTATTCTCCCACCTTAGCTCTTATATAAACAGCATGACAGTGATTAGTGGAGCGGGGCCATTCTTCCCACTTTATTCAAGTTCAACTCACTAACAAATGATGTTTCAAAGCCTAAAGTAACTGTTTCACAAGGTGTAAGGTTATGATCACCTAATTAATTATCTACTTTATTGATTCAGCAAATGTGACAAATCAAGGATTATCCATATATTTGTTACATAAATCTGTCCAAAACATGAAATACTGTTTATACAAAGAAAACTTTAGAACATCTGAAAGGAAACTCACAGATTATATAGTTCCAGTCTCCTAATGAGAAAAGTTGGACCAAGTGAATGCCCACATTTTCTTTGTTAGTGATAAGCATCATCAGACAATTTAGCACTTGGTAACTGCTTACTATGTTAGGTACTTATGCTGGACACTTCACATTCCCACTTAATCTTCACACAACCCAATGGCTGTTGCTGTCCTCATTCCTCAAAAGAAAAAGGGAAAGTAATCTGTTCAAGAATGTAGTTGTTGTTTAGTCGGTCAGTCATATCCAACTTTTTTGCAACTACACAGACTGTCACCCACCAGGGTACCATGTCCATGGTATTTCCCAGGCAAGAATACTGGAGTGGGTTGCCATTTCCTTCTCCAGGGGATCTTCCAGAACCAGGGATCGAACCTGCATCTCCTGCATTGGCAGGCAGATTCTTTACCACTGAGCCACCAGGAAATCTCAAGAATATAAATGAGGAAAACTCAAAGATAGAAATGAAGAAAACTTCAAACCCCAGTTCAACTCCAGGGCCAAAGATCAATCTATACTAGCTGATTCCCAGTACAGTGTTCTTTCTGATTATTCAAATTTACTATGACCTACATAAGAATTTGTTCATTCATCCAATAATACATATCGAATTTCTACTAAGTAGTAGGCACCATGCATAGACAAAGGTTGGATACACAAAAATGAAAATATATATAATCCTTGCTCTGTAAGAACTTATCTTGCAATGAAGGAGATAACCAGTAACAATAATTACAGTAGAAACTTTCTAAACCAAATACCACTCAAGATTAAATGACACAATGTCTACTCCCTATATAAAACACTGACTACAGCATGCTTATTATGAAGCATCTCTGCTCCTATCAGTTGAGTGTAAAGTTCACAAACCACATTCATGTATCATAAATACATACTTTAATGCAACACAAACCAAATCAGTAAAATGTAAGTAAAAAAAGATAACTGTTATTTCTATGATGTAGACTTTATAAAGACTTGGAAAGATGATAAAGGCAAGTCTTTATATGAAAATATATACTACTGAACTAGTTATAGGCAATACAACTGAAAAGACTGACTCAGGGGAAAAAAAATCATACAAACCAAGGATTCTGCACTCAGACTGTTGCACAAGTGGCTTATGTTCTTTCTTTTAAACCCAAACTAGAAATTTAGAGAATGCATTCCACATTCAGTATAATTAAGAATAAACAATGAATTCCAATCAAGTACCCATACTCAAAGAAAATGCCTTGGTAATACATGGGAAAACTGGCAAATAAATATATTTATATGTTTTAAGTTAAAATAAAATGTTTTAAGTACATAAATATAATTTTTCTAATTCTAGCTTTAATCAAATTTTTCAATTAAGACCTTACCTCTCAATTCTGATAGCACTGGAAAAAAGGACTTCAAGTTAAAGTATACAATGGAGCAATGCACAGATTATGATAGGCACAAGAAGAGTCCCTAACAAAGAGGGGAAGGTGTGGGAAAGTGTGGGGTGGGAGTGGAGTTGAATCTGTAAGGTACATGTAGGAGTTTTTGCAGGGTAACTGTCAGTGAGTGAATCCCAGGGATTGGAACAGTGGTCCATGCAGGGAGGATGGTGTGAACCAAGGTAAGTGGGGGGGTGTAAAGAACTGCAAGTTTGATGCCACCAACATGATAATAAGGTAAATATACGAAGAGGGACTTCCCTGGTGGTCCAATGGCTAAGACTGGGCACTCCCAATGCAAGGGGCCTGGGTTTGATTCCTGGTCAGGAAACTAGATTCTACATGTTGCAACTGAAAAAAGATCCTGGGTGTCACAACTAAGACCCAGCACAACCAAATAAACAAATAAAAATATTTTGTTTTAAAGAGATAGGCAGAGAGTAAGGGCAGGTACAGACAGTCAAATCCTATGCAAGTTAAATCTGTCTGCACCCACTAATGCAGCAGAAACAGATGGGAAGGGCCTCAAAGATACCAGATAGACTAGTAATGAACTTTCTGACAGGAGGCTTGTGTGCCATGCCAGAGTTTGAACCATTTCCATAGGAAACAGAGAATCAGAAGTTAGAGCTGAAAAGTCAGAACGGTATCGGTGGTTGGGCTTTCCTTGTGGCTCAGCTGGTAAAGAATTCGCCAGCAATGTGGGAGACCCGGGATCGATCTCTGGGTTGGGAAGATCCCCTGGAGAAGGGAAAGGCTACCCACTCCAGTACTCTGGCCTCGAGAATTCCATGGACTCTATAGTCCATGGGGTCTCAAAAAGTCCCACACCACTGAGCGACTTTCACTTTCACATTCCATGGAGTATGTATCTAAAGGGCACAGCTTGAGGGCAGGGAGGAGAGTTAGAAGCTGTTACAGTGGTCTATGAAAGGTCATGAGAAGCTAAACCCAGGCAATGAAAGGGAGCAGAAAGAATTGTTGTTTTAGTTCCTGAGTCGTGTCTGACTCTCTTATGACCCTATTAGACTGCAGCCCACCAGGCTCCTCTGTCTGTGGGACTTTCCAGGCAAGATTACTGGAGTGGGTTGCCAGTCCCTGCTCCAGGGAATCTTCCCGACCTAGGGATGGAACCTGCATCTCCATATCTCCTGCACTGCAGGCGGATTCTCTACCACTGAGCCACCATGGGGGATGCCCCGCAGAAAGAATATGGATCTTCAATTATGGACAGAGGCCAAGATGAACTTAAAAGATCTGAAATTCATTTGTTTAAAAGAGACAAATGAAACCATGAGAGTAAATATTGCAAGCTGGAATGCATATGGCAGATTCTTAATATGGCTTCTGGTGGATCATGAAATTTTACACTAAATTTTGTATGTATACTCCTACCTATATTTTGAAAAGGAAAGATTCTAAAATTTTCAACAGATTGCTTGAGGAGTCTTAACCAAAAAGTTAAGAACCTCTGTGCATAGTGAAAAGAGCAGTGGGTTGAGAAAGAAACCTTTACAGCAGCAGCACTTAAGGGACCTATAGAGGCAGAAGAATAAACACAAGAGCTAGAGAATAAGGAAGGAGGCATTAGGAGATCCCAGGAAGAGCAATGCCACAGAGCCAGGGAATAAAGGTTTCAAGGGAGTAGACAATAACTAACAAAGAACCAACACTGTCAAAAGAAAAGAGAGACCATTAAGAAAAGGCCTGAAAACATGTATGGAGCTTGAAAATGAAGCAGTCATTGATGCCTTAGTGAGCAGTTTCAGCAATGGTAGAGAAAGCAGGCTGTGATGGGCTGAGGAGAAAACTACACGTGCAGAAATAAGCACAAAATTTGTAGACTACTTTTCAAAAAATTTGATTGGAAAGTAGATACAAATGGTAACCAAAGCAGTACATAGGCTTAAGGGAGGATATTGTTTTTCCTAAGAAAGGAGATAAAAATATATGTTTAAGCTGAACAAAGGGTGTTGGAGAGAGGGAAAAGTTGAAAATACCAAATAGAGAAAGCGAGTCATGAAACAATATCCTAAAGGGGCTGGGAGGAGATATAGTCATCAGTACCAGAGGATGGATATGAGTAACACGACACTCCTTGCAACTGGAGGAAAGGCATTTGAGGATGAATATTAGGGAAGACAAAGTCTGATGATCACAAGATTTTCAGATACAGGGGCAGAGGACAGTGAGGTGTTTGAGGAAGCAAGTATAGATTAGGAATTGCTAGTGAAGAAGACGAGAGGACAGCATTTAAAGACGAGCAGACACAAGGGAAGGCCCAGCACAGGCTGGGAGCCTGAATTTGTAGTACAGCATTCTATGAGGTATTGTGGTTGCCTTCAGCAGTGCTCAGCTCAGTTCCCCTTGTCAGAACCAGCAGTTACACATAAAGCTGAGTTTTGCTGGCTGAGTCAGTGAAAGGATAAGGGTAGAAGAAGGAACAGAAGATGCTACTGAGAACAACAGCTCCAAGGTCCAGATTATGTAAAAGAAGAAAAGATGCGGAGAAGGGGCTGGGAGAATATGGCAGTACCAAGAATTATTACATATGAAAGATGGTGAAGAACAACTGCAGTGAAAGGAGGGAAATGAAAGAATGGGAAGGCTATGAGACTTAGGACTTGAGAAGGTCTCGGCTGCGGCCATGGAAGTTAAATATACAAAGTAGCTTGGAAATGAAGGTCACTGAAGCTCAGGAAGTTTAAAAAACTATAAGACATAATGTTTGCTGTCTTCCACACAGACACTTAAGTTACTTAGGATTATTATGAGAGCTATCAGGAACAGAGAGCTCTTTTAAAAATATAGAAGTTCAACTAGGAGATTAGAAATGACAACAGGCAAATGGTAGAAGACAGTAGAGCACAGAGGTGGTAAGTATGGAATACAATGCCAAGACCATCAAGAATAATCACTGATAAACCACTACCTTTTTTACGATAGCAAGAACACAGCCTTGGATTCCTTCTCAAGACGGCGCTCAAGGCACCCACTACCAGGGATTACAGACAGCATGTGAGAAAAAAAGACTACCCTGTCGTATCTGGTAGAGCTGGATTTCATGAGCCTCAAAGTAGCAGGACTATTTCCATGATGCTGAAGAAGTAACCTAAAATTGGCTCTGCAGAAGTGGGGGTTACCAGCAATCTCAATATCCTGAGCCCTGCAGGGTGGAAGAAAAAACAGCCTCTATTCAAAGAGGGTTTTCAGTTTTTTTGTTGTTGTTTATAAATCAAGTTTCCTTGAGAACGATTTGGTGGAAACACTAACCTGCGCAGATGTTAACATCACATAAGATACGTGTAGAAACACTATATCCGCGTGCCACTCCCACCCTGGAGATTAAGGCACACTGTGTGAGGAAACTAATAACTCAGGGTTTCCCAACTCTTTTGACCACAAAATTCCTTTTCTTGGTAACATTTTTTAACACCTTACTCCAAGGAATGTAATAAAGGAAATAATGGATGAAGGGTTTAGGTTTTTTGATTCTTGGTTGGTTTGTTTTTTAACTGTGGATGTGTGCTCCTGAGGTCACAATGGAAAATCTGAGAGGAACAGGGGAACAGTGGGAGAACAGGTTTGGGAAGAGAAAGCACCGAGTACAGGAATAAAGTACAGTAGAGTCAATAAGCTGCAGGGGCTTCAATGAAGGCAGTCAAATGTTTCAAGGATATAAGTGAGATCTCCAGTTTACATGCAAAATTCTGGTTAACAATCTGTTTCAGTGCACATACAAATTGAGAAAGTGACATCTAAGAAATCTGTAAAAGGAAGAACAGAAGCTAACTTAGCAAAAGGAGGAGGTAAAGGAAACAGAATGTGCAAAAACCCAAGAAGTTCTGGTAATTGAAAAACTCTTGTGTAACTGAATTAGAGGTAGAGGAAGGGAACTGAGAAAACTACAGCTGATGAAGAGGGCCTTGTAGCCTGAGGGCTCAAAAGGTTTTGAAAGTGGGAGTAAACTGATCAGGTAAGCATTTTGGCTTCCAAAGGAGAATACAGATCTAATCTGACTGGACAGAGATCAGTTAAAAAGTTCTTAAAATGATTCAAGACTTCCCTGGTGGCTCAGATGGTAAAGCGTCTGCCTACAATGCAAGAGACCAGGGTTCAATCCCTGGGTCAGAAAGATCCCCTGGAGAAGGAAATAGCAACCGACTCCAGTATTCTTGCCTGGAAAATCCCATGGACCAAGGAGCCTGGTAGGCTATAGTCCATGGGGTCACAAAGAGTTGGAAAGGACTAAGGGACTTCACTTTCACTTTCAAAATGATTCAGGAGAGACACAATAGTATTAAACAAAGACTGGCAGTAGGGTGGAAGAGGGACAGATTCAAAAGACATTTTGATAGTGTAATATACTCATTACAACATTTGGCTGGTCTTGGTATGTAAGCAATTGGTGGGAGAAAAGGTTCAAGAAACAGTCTTAGCTCTTTGCCTTAAATGGTAGTCTCTGCCTAGGTAGCACAGTGGTAAAGAATCTGCCTGCAAATGCAGGAGACACAGGTTCAATTCCTGGGTCAGGAAGATCCCCTGGAGGATGAAATAGCAACCCACTCCAGTATTCTTGCCTGAAAAACTCCATGGACAGAGAAGCCTGGTGGGCTACAGTCTGTGGAGTTGCACAGAGTCAGACATAACTGAGCAACTGTGCACACACATACCTGATGGGCTGAAACAGATCCCTGGAGGAAAAGCAGGTTTGAGAAGTGAGACGGTAGCACCCTTGAGTTGATTTTGAAATGTCTGTGCAGTACCAAACAAAAAAGAGCAGGCATTTTGAGTCTGGAACTCAGGAGGAAAGAGAAATCTGAGCTAGGAATATTAATTCTCAATCAACATTTCATAGATAACAGAACACATCTGATCACTTAGGGAGAGGATACAGAATGAGAATAGGAAGACTAAAACAAAGCAGTTACAGAAATAATTTTTCCAACTGTATGATGACCTTGACATATACTGCTGTTGCTGCTGCTAAGTCGCTTCAGTGGTGTCTGACTCTGTGCGACCCCATAGACGGCAGCCCACCAGGCTCCCCCGTCCCCGGGATTCTCCAGGCAAGAATACTGGAGTGGGTTGCCATTTCCCTTTCCAATGCATGAAAGTGAAAAGTGAAAGTGAAGTCACTCAGTCGTGTCCGACTCTTAAAGACCCCAGGGACTGCAGCCTACCAGGCTCCTCCGTCCATGGGATTTTCCAGGCAAGAGTACTGGAGTGGGGTGCCATTGCCTTCTCCTAAGAGATATTAAATCAAAGAAAAATTGAACTTAATTCATAAAGAATACTAAAACATTTTGGAACATTTTATAAATTCTAAACAAACCCTTACTTAATAACAAAATTGAACCAAGTAAAAACACTCCATTCCCTAAGCCCTCCAGTTACTTGAGGTTTACTAAACTATTCAAAATGTGAGTCAAAACATAAAATTTCACTCAATAGCCATAGTTTATCTAATTAACAGCACTGTGCCACTAGCAAGATGACTGAACATCAAAGCACTAATTAATTTTTGGTTGAATACTTTTAAAAATTATCTAAGGACTAGGCTTTGCTCAAGGATGTTACATATAATAAAAAAAAACACTTATGGCTTGATTATAAAATTAGGAACTATATTATATTAAAATGATATCCATCTCAATTCAAATCATCATAATATGGTATAATGAAATATCACTGAGTAATTATTACCTCTTTGCTCAAGTAAGAATATTTCAACTCATTAAAAACGCAAATAAAATACAATCAACATTTTTATATGTACTTTTCAAATTGCAACACACTGGTCCTTTACTAGGTTCACAGTCTAGTAGGGACAAAAATTAGAATCATAGAACTATAAGAAGGTAGGAATTATGGTCAAAAATAGAAATAACCACAACTGCAACTTATTAAGCAATAATGGCAAGAATTATCCTTATTTTGCACATGGAAAACCCGAGACATGTGAATTGCCTATGTTTCCAGACTTAAGCTATCTTCAGACCAGAGGTAAAAACAGAATACAGATGAACTATCAGTAAAAGACAAATTCCAATTCTCATCTATCCTAAATAATGAAACTCTCATCTCTTACTACAAAGAAAAGTTAGAAATAAGTCAAAACTCTTCTGTGTCAAAGTGTAAGTTGTTAGTACATCTATTTTGCTTGAGTTTCACTCTTGCTGAACAGCTGTTTGTTTTGAACTCAAACAATCAAAACCTTATTTTAAGTGTTCAAATAGAGGCTAAAGTTTGGAAAGGTAGAATATTTTTTTTTCCTCACCAAGTGAAAGCAGTCTTTCTAAACTATGTGTTAGCCCTAAACTAGACAGTGTGAAGAAGCTTATTCTGCTGCTATTTAGTTCAGTTCAGTTCAGTCGCTCAGTTGTGTCCAACTCTTTCCATCCCCATGGACTGCAGCACACCAGGCCTCCCTGTCCATCACCAACCCCCAGAGCTTACTCAAACTCATGTCCATCGAGTCGGTGATGCCATCCAACTATCTCATCCTCTGTCGGCCCCTTCTCCTCCTGCCTTCAATCTTTCCCAGCATCAGGGTCTTTTCCGATGAGTCATCCAAAGAGCTGATATTAAATATTATCTTTTCAGAAAAGTAACCCCAATGAATTCTAACACTGTGTATATAATCATTGTTCAAATAACTCTTTTTAATTTTAAAAACAATTCTTTTCAATTCTCTCCACATGGGGCTCTCCACATATTTTAATGAGATTTTTTAATCTAATGTGTGGGTAACTGATTCTCTGTTTTAGGGATTTTTGGTTTTGTTTTTTGAGTCAGAGGTATTTCTTTTAATGAATCTATAAATCAGTGTATATCAGAGTCATAAGAAGACTAAAACATTTTAAGAAATATAAATTTCCCCAGAACTTCAGATCATTTACAAAAATGTGATTATCACAGAACATACTATGCATACTTTGAAACATTAAAGATCATTTGTAACTAATAAAAGTAGGCAACTTCCTCTGTCCTTGTCCCTCCCTGCAGCAATTCTACATTTTAACTGGAGATTTAGGCTCTTTCCTTAAAAATGAATTCAATTAGGGAAGTGAACTCAACCTATTATCTTTATATGAATTTGGCTGGAATTAATTTAAATTAGTTAATCATTTACCTAGCAGGGTCCTTGGGTAGTAGCCCTCTAATTTTTGAGAGTAAAGAAGCACCAGGGTATAAATTTAGAAGTAGAATCCTAGGCCCAGACAAAAAACATCACCTAATTCTGAAGGCCCCAAAACAAGCATTTGTAATTAGCACTAGGGATACTTTTGAGGGTTCATGCTAGAACACCAGATTGTTTTAACAGGGATATTAATGGCCCTGGATTTCAAGGCATGTGGCAACCTGGGCGAGGCACAGCAGGCATGATCCCAGTAATCCAATAAATAGCACTGTGTTGTACGCTTAGTCGCTCAGTTGTGTCCGACTCTTTGTGACCCCATGGACTGCAGCCTGCCAGGCTCCTCTGTCTATGGGGATTCTCCAGGCAAGCATACTGGAATGGGTTGCCATGCCCTCCTCCAGGGGATCTTCTTAATCCAGGGATTGAACCCAGGTCTCCTGCACTACAGGTGGATTCTTTACCATCTGAGCCACCAGGGAGGCCCAATAAAAAGCACAGGAAGCAGAAAAAGAGAAGTTAGTTCAGGCTTGACAGCAGTTGACCAGCAAACTCAGCACTCCCTCTTCTCCTTCCCACTGAAACACACATCCCAAATCAAAGTTTAAATGGGATAACGCACTGTACCTAAACTGGAATTGAGGGACTTGGGATAGCTTTATTGGTAGCTGATGCTTGCTATGGCCTCTGCATCAAGAGGTCCAATTAGGAAGAGGGTAAGAAGCCATCTAGTGTTAGTTGCTCAGTCGTGTCCGACTCTTTGCGACCCCACGGACTGTAGCCCACCAGTCTCCTCTGTCCAGGGGATTCTCCAGGCAAGAATACTGGAGTGGATTGCCATTCCCTTCTCCAGAGGATCTTCCCAACCTATGGATCAAACCCTGGTCTCCTGCATTGCAGGCAGACTCTTTACCATTTGAGCTACAGGGAAGACCTCAAGAAGGCATCTAGCTCTCCTCAATATTTCTCTCCTCAATATCTTCTATATTTCTTTCAGAAAAAAAAGAGCCTGCAGTGCCCCCACAGTGTGGAGCTGAGGACAGAATTCATGTGACTGCTTTCTTTCCTCAAATCTCCCTCATATTCCAAGCACCTAGGGAGCATTTTCTTCAGAGAAATTTTATGCAGTGGTATGAGGGAGCTGGATTGTATCAGAGAATCAGCTGTTAAGTTTTCAGGAGTTCAGGGAGCTAGTTGATATCAAGTTGACAACTTGAAATTAACCACAACAGGAATATTTACACCACAGAAACTGACAAATGCCACTACTGGCTTCCAATACCAATTGGTAATTCTCTTTCAAGATCATTATCTCTCAATGATACAATGTTCATGGCCAGAAATGGAAGGTGAAGCCTGTAGAGAACTGCATACAGTTATGTAAAGTCAGCAACAGGTGGTTATGGGAACAGAACAAATTCTCAGAAAAACAGTATCACACCACTTACTCTTTCCCCTCCCAAACATTCAAAAACGATACATCATTTCAAATTACACCAAAATATTCCCCTCATTAGAGACACAGGCCTGAAAGATTAAATAATAGGAAAGGCCTCTCCTAAGTACAGAAAGATCGATCCTTCATAAATTGGGTTGTATCTATCAACGTGCTTTCCAACCTAATACTGAGAAGAGTCCTCCAGCATCTAACTGTAGTGAAGGGGATGCAAGAAGCTTACTCAGTCTGACAAGAATGAGCAACACCATCCCTACAGAAGTCCCTCTTTTGTAAAAACTAAGAAAACCAAAAACCTTACTAACAGCACAGGGCCAAGCTGAAGCTTGCGCACCATAAGAAAAAGGAGCACCGCCATACAGAAGAAAGCTTGTTCCTATCATGGGCTTACATTAGGAAACAAGGGAAAACTCAGAAATTATCCCTTTACTTTCCCAACTGAAAAAGTGAGTGACTGAGTGAGTGAAATCACTCAGTCGCGTCTGACACTGCGACCCATGGAATATAGCCTACCAGGCTTCTCCATCCATGAGCTTCTCCAGGCAAGAGTACCAGACTGGGTTGCCAGTTCATTCTCCAACTGAAAAAGGAAAAGGGCAAATAAAAAAAAGTCTTTGAAAAGTAAGAAATGAGAAGGAAAACAACAGCTAAGATTAAAAAGGAAACTGAAGAAGAAAAAACTGGAAGGGAATTCAAACATATAATAGGAGACAAGTTCTATACAAAAGACCAAAAAAAGAAGTACAGAAGCTGGGGGGAAAAAAAATCTTATTAACATTTTAACATATACACATGAGATGATCTCTAAACACAGAAAAAAAAGGACCAAGAAGAAAACAATGCACATTGATTGCTAGGAAGGACAAAGAACACAGATCCAACCTACAAATAACTGGCATTTCTGAACTGAAATCATAAGCAAACATACAACTGAAAATTTTTCCCTGAGCTGAGTAAAAGAAAGATTAAAAAGATTTACTCCCATAAATTGAGTGGATTCACTATGTTTGAGAAAAATGCTAGAAAGAAGCCTATGCCTAGAGGTAGTCTATGGAATTTATTTAAAGAACAAAAAGGAAAACAAAAATGCAGACAGAAAAAAAAAAAAACAGTTTGCCTCCAAAGGAACAAAAATCAGTGCAGCGACAGCCATTTCTTCCACCAGAGATGACAGAGCAATGTTTAAACAGCTGAGGACTTGTGACTTATAATTTCATATCTTATAGGAGAAGGAAATGGCAATCCACTCCAGTACTCTTGCCTGGAAAATTCCATGGATGGGGGAGCTTGGTAGGCTGCAGTCCATGGGGTCACAAAGAGTTGGACACGACTGACTTCACTTTCTTTCTATAGTTCTTTTTAGAGAAGGAAATGGCAACCCACTCCAGTGTTCTTGCCTGGAGAATCCCATTGACAGAGGAGCCTAGTAGGGCTACAGTCTATGGGGTTGCAAAGAGTTAGACACAACTAAGCAACTAACACACACACACACACACACATAACCTTATAACAGAGTTAAGCATGCTGTATATTCTAAGTGAAAATACTAAAAAAATTCAAACTTTGAAATGAATTTATTTCACATATCTACCTCTTAATAGCACCTTTCTTCAACTAAACTCTCAAGCCTATTCATAAATTGGATCTTTTCCCATTCAAACATTTGATGACATCTAACCTTTCTGATACTGGTGTCATTACTTTTATAAGATTATCATGTTTTTACATAAAACAAGACTTCTCTGCATACATCTGAGAGAAATTATTCCTCCAATGATGATTTGAACTGATCCACCAGCTCAAATTCTTTTGCTGCCTTTGAATAGTGGGACTTGGAGCACTAACTCGTCAGCACATATGCTAATTAGACCTGAACCAGGAACTAAAAGCTTATGACCGTGGCCAAAGATATTCAAGAAATAAGATGGTACAAAAAGATCAACACTGTTTCAGAGGTTCCAGACTCAGCACTGGTCTAGAGTCTGAATTCACAACACAGCAATGTGTTTTTAAAATATATTACCAAGTGTCATTACTTTTTCAAAAAAAAATAAAAAGCAGTTGGACATTTTCTTCTTACAAAGTCTTAATTAAAGACTAGATTAACATGCCTTCTTATTTCTACAAGATTTTATGTGTGTAGGTCCTCAGAGGAAGAAGTATCAGAATTTTGGGGGGAAAATCAGAGAAGACTCCAGAAAAAGGGAATCTGGAAAACTTGGAACTGAATTTTGAAACCTGAATAAGAGCCTACCAGGTGGAAACAAAAGTATGTCAAAAGATGGAATAGCTCCAGCAAGACAGGACCTGAAAAGAATGAGCTAAGTTTAAAAAAAAAAAAAAATGGCAGTAGATGAAGCATAGGTTGCGTAAAGTAAGAAAATAAGGTCCAATGGCCCCTACATCAGGAAGAACCACTCTTGAAGGGGTTGTTTGGAAATGAGTAGGATCATACTGGATTGTAAACAAAGAGGTGGGGTGGGGCATGCAGAGATGCAGTCTGCTATTGCCATTTAGTGCTCAAAGACCAAGTATAATAAGCATTCTGCAATGTACAGAACAGTTCCATAAAAATGGTGGTTGAGCCAACAAAGGTCCATCTAGTCAAAGCTATGGTTTTTTCAGTAGTCATGTTATGGATGTGAGTTGGACCATAAAGCTGAGCACCGAAGAATTGATGCTTTTGAACTGTGGTGTTGGAGAAGACTCTTGAGAGTCCCTTGGACTGCAAAGGAGATCAAACCAGTCCATCCTAAAGGAAATCAGTCCTGAATATTCATTGGAAGAACTGAAGCTGAAGCTGAAACTCCAATACTTTGGCCACCTGATGTGAAAAACAGACTCATTGGAAGAGACCCTGATGCTGGGAAAGACCGAAGACAGGAGAAGGGGATGACAGAGGATGAGATGGTTGGATGGCATCACTGACTCAATGGACATGAGTTTGAGTAAGCTCCGGGAGTTGGTGATGGACAGAGGAGCATGGCGTGCTGCAGTTCATGGAGTCACAAAGAATCAGACATGACTGAGTGACTGAACTGAACTGAGCGCTCTTTGAGAAAAAATGAGAAGCAGGTTAGGCTTAACAAAGTCTGATGAACTTAACCCTAGGGCTTCTTTGTATGTTTTTGAATGCGTATCTATTATCACAATATACATTTCATTCACTAAATACATCCAAGGAAGCTGTGTTTTTCCTCAGCAAGTGATACATTTCTTTCTTTTCAATGACCATCATGAAGCTCAGAACTTAGTCTATATCCCACCACTATATATTTGAGTATAATACACTCCATCTGGAGGAAGAATAGCAACCCCTGCTGGTATTCTTGCGGGGAGAATTCTATGGACAGAGGAGCCTAGAGTGGTACAGTCCATGGACACAAAAATTCAGATACAACTGAGCACGCACATACCCAATATACCCCAACCTCATCTTTCTATTCACGTGTCATTTTTTTACAACTCTCATTTCTATTTGTTTTGTATGTTCTTATTATGTACAATTTGTTGTTGTTATTTAGTCACTCAGTTGTGTCTAACTCTTTGCAATCTCACGGACTATAGCCCACCAGGCTCCTCTGTCCATGGAATTTCCCAAGCAAGCATACTGGAGTGGGCTGCCATTTCCTTCAGGGGATCTTCCTGACCCAAGGATCACATTCAAGTCTCCTCCACTGTAGGCGGATTCTTTACCATTGAGCCACCCTATGAATTAAAAACCATATTAGCTTGTTACATCCTCATAGCAACCCTATGAGGTAGTTACTATGATTTTCTCCATTTTATAGATGAAAAAATTGGGATAGAGAGGTTAAGTAATTTGTCCAAGGTACCAGTTGTTAAATGTGGCAATTTGACCTAAGGCAGTCAGTGTGGAATCAGAGCTTCTGCTCTAGAGTAATTACATTTCAGGTAATCCTTGAATTACAAAAGGATACTGAAAGGCAGAGCTATTACAAAAAATGAAGATGATGAGGGGTTGGGGGGCAGGCAGTGAATCTAGGAACAGGCTGAAATGAGGCAGAGTAGACAGGTAAATAGCCTAAATAGAGAATGTAGATTAAGGAATACTGGGGTGTTTGTATGTGTATGTGGAAGGCGGGTGGTACAGTTTCTAAATCTACTTAAAACTCTATAGAGAGATTCTATTTGAAACAGTAAACAAAAGGAAACTATAAATTCTTGAACTCAAAAGAGATGATTACAGTTTTTTTCCAAAAGCTATTATACAACAGTGATATGAACTAACCCTAACTTTGAAGCTGAATTCATATTAGTAACTATTCTTTCTGGGTCCTGTAAACCTACACAATCAAGCACTTTAAGGCCTAGGGTGCCAGTTACATTAGAGGACCCTCGGGTTCCGCATAAATTTCAGCAGCCTCTCCCTAATTTGGATGTTTTTAGGTAGGATTTATTCTCCATCCCCTACTTTCCAATTGTTTTATACCCAGAAATATGACCCCTGAAGACACTTGTTAATCACCAAACAATCTCTAGGGCATTTTGTTCTTATTACGGTTCCCTGAGTGTTCTTGCCTGGAGAATGCCAGGGACAGGGGAGCCTGGTGGGCTGCCATCTATGGGGTCGCACAGAGTCGGACACGACTTAAGTGACTTAGCATAAGCAGCAGCCACAGATAATGTTTATGTCTCAAACACTCCCTCTAGGGTCCCTAAAAACATCTCTAAAGCTGACTCGTTTGAAAAGACCCGGATGCTGGGAAAGATTGAGGGCAGGAGGAGAAGGGGACGACGGAAGATGAGACGGTTGGATGGCCTCACCGACTCAATGGAGGTGGGTTTGTATGGACTCTGGGAGTTGGTGATGGACAGGGAGGCCTGGCTGCTGAGGTTCATGGGGTCGCAGAGTTGGGCACGACTGAGCAACTGAACTGAACACATCTCTAGGCTTCAAAGATGTCAATAATTAAATCAAGCCCAGTCTTAAAGAAATTTCTTATATAAACTTTAACCTACTTGTTTTTCATAAGGGGTTGCTTATCATTCTCAGAAACTTAAAAGCTCATTTTGTAAAGATCCTCTCTTGTCCATATTTGACCCTTCAGAAGTGAGGATAGGTGGAGTACTATTCAGGGCCTATGCTTTCCAATTCTTTAAAGTATAAAGTATGTTTTTACTACTAAAGAGTGAGGCCATTGTCAAAGTATAATTTTTGCAACGTTATAAACACGATTCATACAAAGTGAGCCTGTGGCAAAGATTTACTGAATTCATAATGAAGTAACAAGCTGAATGGTAAAAATTATTTTTACAAATCTTGGAAATAGGGCAATAAAACTATAACCTTCAGCGTAATTTTTTTTCTCCCAGTCAGAAGTAATTTGCATCTCCATTAGACAAAAAAAAAAAAGTAACTGCAAAGCCTGGGCCCTAAACAATACTATGTCAACCAAAAGTATAGTTCCCTAGATAACTGAGTCTCTAACAGGTGGGCCTATTAGACAAGGCTCTACTTTGAAAAGACAGTGTAGCAATCCTTTTGCCTTTTGGAGGATGTTTATCATAAAAGTTTGGCTCTATAAATCCGGTAACTAACATTCCTTTATCCCGCCCATCCCCCAGTCATCATTTTAGAGTAGACAGGTTACTTGGAAGAAAAATTCCTATTACTTAAAGAATAATAATTCCTTCAGGTTAAATAATACTTGACTAATGGAATCCCAGTACATTAATATCCTTTGTTTCAAGATTAGGAGGCAAAGACATTCTAAATGGGGACTGGCTTTAAACCGGGGTAGGAACTACATAAGTAGAGGGTAAGGTCACGATAGCGGCCCAGGAGCGGGGTCCAGACCCGGGGGCAGCTCGTCCCCACGCCGCGACCCGGCCTACATTTCACTGGCTGGAGCCCCGCGTCCCCGCCCTTTTGTTCAGGGCTGAGCAGCTTCCCGCCCACGTTCGCCCTCCCTTCCCCCCTATCTCAGGAGTTGTGTGACGCCCGGGCGAGCAAGAGAGCGGTGTAGAGACTCTGCCGGCAAAAGCTGTGGGAATACTCACCCCGCTCCGCTCGGCCCCAGACCCGGCCGCCCAGCCCAGAGGGGGCGGGGCGACGGAGTTGGGGGAGGGGAGCTGGGGTGAGGGCCCCACCGCCCAGCCAGCGATCGCGAGGACCAGAGAATTGGGCCCCCGGGGGCAAAAGGGGCTGCGGCAGAGGAGCAGAACCAACCAGCAGGGACGCCCACAACTGAAAGAGCCCTAGCCCGCCCTCAGCTGCCGTCGCCTGAGGCGACTCAGAGGGAGCATGCGCACTGCATCTCCCGCACTCCCCGGGACGGGCTCGCGCCGGCGGTTGACGTAGTGGGCCGCGTGCGTCTGGACCGGGCCGCGGGGCGTGACCTCCCTGGGGTTTCTAAAGGCCGCTGCCGAGGCTCCGCCCCGCACCTCTCTGGCCTCGAGAACCCCAAGGAGGTGGGTTATCTCAGCGCGGCACAAAGGAGGCGCATTGAGAAAGGGGAGGGGTTGTCAGCGACTTCGAGAATCTCTGCATACTCTCCTCCTACAAACAACCAAATATCTAGAAAATAAAAGGATGCCCAATGGAGAAAGGTAGGGCAAGAACGGAGCTGAACCATTCAGTGCGCCTAGAGTGTTCTCAGAGGTTGGAGAACCGTGTCGGCTCTCAAAACACACACTGCCAAACTACTGTGAACACAATTAAGCACTAGCACGACCGCCTTTAAAACTTACGGACCGATATAGAAGTTAGGGACTGGAGAACTGACCATAGTACCGTCTGGCACAAAGCTCAAGGGGAAAAAAAACTAGCTGCAGGATTAAATTGGGGCGCGGGGTGGTGGAATAAAAAAAAGACTAGAGAAAATGCAGGGAGTAACAGGGGTGATCCAACTGAAATACTGAAAATGCAACGGCAGACATCTGAGGGAAAACTAGCATCTGCTCCTTTTAACACGACAGAATTAAATTTGTGTCAAAAGAAATGAGTAAACACAGGCAAAGAAGTGAAAGGAAAACCTGCCTGCAAACAGACAGAACATGGTATTGATCTTGTACCACAGTTATGTAAGATGTCACCACTGGAGAAAGTTAGGTGTTGGATGCTCAGAACTCTATGTACGATTTTTACAATTTCCTGTGAGTTTACAATTATTTCAAAGTACTCTGTGTGTGTGTGTGTGTGTGTGTGTATGTATCGCTCAGTCGCGTCGACTCTTTGCGTGCCGTGGACTATAGCCCGTCAGGCCCCTCTGTCCATGGAATTCTCCAGGCAAGAATATTGGCATGGGTAGCCGGTCCCTTCTCCAGGAGATCTTCATGACCCAGGGACTAAGCCAGGTCTCTCACATTGCAGGCAGCTTCTTTATCATCTGAGCCAAAAAGGGACAACCCTGATCAGTGGTAATCAGAGGAAGGGAATGACTAAAAAGGGGCTTGAGGAAATTTTGAGGGGTAATAGAACTTTACCTTCGTTTGACAAAACTCTTAAAAACTGCGTGTAAAATAGGTTAAAACTCAATTTTAAAGAAGATACCAGTAGTAAAAATGAGTGTCCTAACATGTTTGAGCAACTGTAGATATAAATTAATTGGATAACTGCCAATTAAAATTATTCATTTGCTTTTTTGAAAAGGATGGGGTAGTGAGAGAATTTCAGCTGGTGGGTGTCTCCAACTTTACCCAGTGATTTTAAAAACATAAATCTTTTTTTTTTTTTTTGCCAGACGAATACTTTTACTGTAACATTGGGATAAGGCTGGTGACCCAGAATCATATCCCTGCCCTTCCCTCTGTTGGAAATCAGTTGCTCCTGAGTTTCGGGAGGAAGCGTTTCCCCCAGTTATTGTTTGTAGAAAAAGGCTTTTGTCTCCTAGACCTTCCGTGAGTCCCAAAGAACAGATCCAAGCAGTTACTGGTTTTGGGAATTAATGAAGCTCAGGTTCTTGATGTCTCATCACAAAGAATCAGTGAGAAACATAGTGATAGAGAAGAAGTGGATGTATTTAGAAAGAGACATACTCCACAGAGTGTGCCATTTCAAAAGTCAAGAGCAACCTTAAAAACATAAATCTGTAATACAAAGATGAGAATGCATTCCTTTACATTGTATTCACTAATTAGAAACACTTTCCATGCATCAACACCACCACGTCATATTAACAATTTTTTTTAAATTTGAGATGGTTTTAAGTTTAATAATTAACCTTGTTGTTGTTCAGTCGCTAAGTGGTGTCTGACTCTTTGTTGACCCCAAGAATGGTAGTACACACCAAGCTTCCCTATCCTTCACTGTCTCTTGGAGTTTGCTCAAACTCATGTCCATTGAGTAAGTGATGCTATAAAATGCATAGTTGGCCTACCAAAAGCAACAAACTAAAGTAAATCAGGTAACTTCCATGTACTTCCTCTCATATCACTCATGGCGAAGGATGGTACTGGCAGTCTGTACTCTGTAGAGTACTTTAGGGCAGAGTCTGTCATTACTGCATCCTCAGCCTCCAGCAGGGCTCCTTACAAGTAATTAGTATTTGAATAAAACTATGAATTAATCACAAAAGGAGCAAAAGGAAAGCATAAAATTTATTGACACCTACCACAAACCAGTAGCTTTTTTTTAATATTCTATTTTTATTTATTTTATTTATTTATTTGGCTGCACCAGGTCTTAGTTGTGGCACATGATATCTTCGATCTTGCTTGTGGTGTGTGGGGTCTTCTATTTGTGTCATATGGGATCTAATTCCCTGACCAGAGATCAAACCCAGGCCCCTTGCATTAGAGCAGAGTCTTAGCCACTGGACCACCAGGGGAGTTCCAAGAAGCTTGTGTTTAGTTTAAATCTCTTAATAACCACATGAGGCACCCATTTTATAGATATAAACTCGAGACTTAAAGTAATGACCTATGAATCATTGATCATTTTCATCCCTTATTTTATTGGATTTGTCTGTTTTATTTGGACATGTTGATCTGTCTGTTTCATTTGGATGTGTTGATCATTCCTAAAAAGTTTTGATGGTAACGACAACCCTGTGTGCGAGACAGCAAAAGAGACACAGATGTATAGAATAGTCTTTTGGACTCTGTGGGAGAGGGAAGGGGGGGATGATTTGGGAGATTGGCATTAAAACATGTATAATATCATATAAGAAATGAATCTCCAGTCCAGGTTCGATGCAGGATACAGGAAGCTTGGGGCTGGCACACTGGGATGACCCAGAGAGATGGTATGGGGAGGGAGGTGGGAGGGGGTTTCAGGATGGGGAACACATGTATACCCATGGCAGATGCATGTTGATGTATGGCAAAACCAATACAATATTGTAAAGTGAAAAAAAAATTTAAAAAGTTACCTCTTTGGGGGGGAAAAAAAAAAGTCTTGCTTCCCTTAGTTTCATAAGACCACAATCCCCTGATTCTCCTTCTAGCTTCCTGACCATGCTTTTTTTCATCCTCACAGGCTTCTGTTTGTTCATTACACTTTAAATGTCCATGTTCCCCATAGAGCCTCAGAGAAATTGAGTCTTCTGCTGTTTTGTTTATTTGTTTTGCTGAGACACATAAAATGGAAAAAAAAAAAAAGAATCCAAAATAGGGTTATCAGATCAGATCAGTCGCTCAGTTGTGTCTCACTCTTTGTGACCCCATGAATTGCAGCACGCCAGGCCTCCCTGTCCATCACCAACTCCCGGAGTTCACTCAGACTCACATCCATCGAGTCAGTGATGCCATCCAGCCATCTCATCCTCTGTCGTCCCCTTCTCCTCCTGCCCCCAATCCCTCCCAGCATCAGAGTCGTTTCCAGTGAGTCAACTCTTCACATGAGGTGGCCAAAGTACTGGAGTTTCAGCTTCAGCATCATTCCTTCCAAAGAAATCCCAAGGCTGATCTCCTTCAGAATGGACTGATTGGATCTCCTTGCAGTCCAAGGGACTCTCAAGAGTCTTCTCCAACACCACAGTTCAAAAGCATCAATTCTTCAGTGCTCAGCCTTCTTCACAGTCCAACTCTCACATCCATACATGACCACAGGAAAAACCATAGCCTTGACTAGACGAACCTTTGTTGGCAAAGTAATGTCTCTGCTTTTGAATATGCTATCTAGGTTGGTCATAACTTTCCTTCCAAGGAGTAAGCGTCTTTTAATTTCATGGCTGCAGTCACCATCTGGAGTGATTTTGGAGCCCAGAACAATAAAGTCTGACACTGTTTCCCCATCTATTTTCCATGAAGTGGTGGGACTGGATGCCATGATCTTCGTTTTCTGAATGTTGAGCTTTAAGCCAACTTTTTCACTCTCCACTTTCACTTTCATCAAGAGGCTTTTGAGTTCCTCTTCACTTTCTGCCATAAGGGTGGTGTCATCTGTATATCTGAGGTTATTGATATTTCTCCCGGCAATCTTGATTCCAGTTTGTGTTTCTTCCAATCCAGCGTTTCTCATAATGTACTCTGCATATAAGTTAAATAACCAGGGTGACAATATACAGCCTTGACGAACTCCTTTTCCTATTTGGGACCAGTCTGTTGTTCCATGTCCAGTTCTAACTGTTGCTTCCTGACCTGCATACAAATTTCTCAAGAGGCAGATCCGGTGGTCTGGTATTCCCATCTCTTGAAGAATTTTCTGCAGCTTCTTGTGATCCACACAGTCAAAGGCTTTGGCATAGTCAATAAAGCAGAAATAGATGTTTTTCTGGAACTCTCTTGCTACGGTCCATCGGATGTTGGCAATTTGATCTCTGGTTCCTCTGCCTTTTCTAAAACCAGCTTGAACATCAGGAAGTTCACGGTTCACATATTGCTGAAGCCTGGCTTGGAGAATTTTGAGCATTACTTTACTAGCATGTGAGATGAGTGCAATGGTGCGGTAGTTGGAGCATTCTTTGGCATTGCCTTTCTTTGGGATTGGAATGAAAACTGACCTTTTCCAGTCCTGTGGCCACTGCTGAGTTTTCCCAATTTGCTGGCATATTGAGTATAACAGTTTCACAGCATCATCTTTCAGGATTTGGAATAGCTCAACTGGAGTTCCATCACCTCCACTAGCTTTGTTCATAGTGATGCTTTCTAAGGCCCACTTGACTTCACATTCCAGGATGTCTGGCTCTAGGTCAGTGATCACACCATTGTGATTATCTGGGTCATGAAGATCTTTTTTGTACAGTTCTTCTGTGTTTCCTTGCCATCTCTTCTTAATATCTTCTGCTTCTGTTAGGTCCATACCATTTCTGTCCTTTATCGAGCTCATCTTTGCATGAAATTTGTTTTCTTTTAACCTATGAATTCTTTTGTACATATTCTTTCTGTTCATATCCTATGAGCCACACTAAGATACCAGGAAAGTAGTAAGTATAGTCTCTAGCTAGGTACCCAAGGGCTCAGTAAAACCTTCACAATGTGAGATGATTTTACTAAAAGAAAGAAGGGAAAAGTGGATACTGGGGTAGAACTGTCTCTGGTGCAGCCTGTAGGAGTCAGATCTCCTCTACCACCTTCCAGGAGGTCCTTAGGAAAAGATATATTACACAAAATAGAGGAGCTAATCTGATTGTATGGCAGAGATAAGAAACTTATCTTGAAGCTCTGTGTGCACAGAAATTACCTAAAAGAGTGAAAGGGAAAAAAGTATAATTGGCAAAACTATAGAAAGGTAAAAAGATTGGTGGTTGCCAAAGTTTGTGGGAAGGAAGCAAAGATGAGCAGGATGAATATGTGGAGTACTGGGCAGTGAAACGGAAGTAGGAGGGAAGGGGACAGGGCACAAAGTTTAAAATAATGACATAGCCCAAGGATACAACATAAACTGATATAATCAAATGGATCCAAGATGGTGGACAAGTCAACTTCCATTAGACCTTGAGCCTCAGTATATTGTTGTTCTTCAATCACTAAGTTGAGTCCAACTCTTTGTGACCCCAGGGACTGCAGCACGCCAGGCTCTTCTGTCTTCCACTATCTCCTGGAGTTTGCCCAAATTCATTTCCGTTGAGTCAGTGATGCCATCTAACCATCTGAATATATATATGTTCACTGTAATGCATCAACACTTCCTAAGTGGTAAAGAGTCTTCCTGGACTCAATACAGGAGGCCCAAGACACTCAGGTGTGATCCCTGGTCAGAAAGATCCCCTGAAGAAGGAAATGGCAACTCACTTCAATATTTCTTGCCTGGAAAATTCCATGGACAGAGGAGCCTGGTGGTCTATAGTCCATGGGATCTCAAAGAGTCAGACATGACTGAGCACACAAACACACACATCAACAAGCTAAATAACACACCCATAAGTGCCATGACACTTCCAAGGCTGACGATCAATGACCAAAAACTGGGTGAAGGCCCAATTCCTGGAAATACCTGTCCCTTCCTCAAAATAGTTGGTATAATCCTCCTAGCAAAGATGGGCATGATAAAGAACAGAAACTGTATGGACCTAACAGAAGCAGTAGATATTAAAAGCAAGTGGCAAGAATACAAGAAGAACTGTACAAAAAAGTACTTCATGACTTGGAAACCACAGTGGTGTGATCACTCACCTAGAGCCAGACATCCTAGAGTGTGAAGTCAACTGAGCCTTAGGAAGCATTACTATAAACAAAGCTAGCGGAGGTGATGGAATTTCAGCTGAGCTATTTCAAATTCTAAAAGATGAGGCTGTGAAAGTGCTGCACTCAATATGCCAGCAAATTTGGAAAACTCAGTAGTGGCCACAGGACTGCAAAAGTTCAGTTTTCATTCCAATCACAAAGAAAGGCAATACCAAAGAATCTTCAAACTACTGCACAATTGCACTCATCTCACACGCTAGCAAGGTCACGCTCAAAATCCTTCAAGCTAGCAACAGTACATGACCAGAGAACTTCCAGATGTATAAGCTGGTTTTAGAGGGGGCAGAGGAACCAGAGATCAGATTGCCAACATCCGCTGGATCATGGAAAAAGCAAGAGAGTTCCAGAAAAACATCTATTTCTGCTTTATTGACTATGCCAAAGCCTTTGACTGTGTGGATCACAAGAAGCTGCAGAAAATTCTTCAAGAGATGGGAATACCAGACCACCTGACCTGCCTCCTGAGAAATCTGTATGTAGGTCAATAAGCAACAGTTAGTACTGTATATGGAACAACAGACTGGTTCCAAATCAGCAAAAGAATATGTCATGGCTATATATTGTCACCCTGGTTATTTAACTTATATGCAGAGTACATCATGCAAAATGCCAGGCTGAGTGAAGCTCAAGCTAGAATCAAGATTGCTGGGAGAAATATCAATAACCTCAGATATGCAGATTACACCACCCTTAGGGCAGAAAGTGAAGAAGAACTAAAGAGCCTCTTGATGAAGGTGAAAGATAAGAGTGAAAAAGTTTGCTTAAAACTCAACATTCAGAAAACTAAGCTCATGGCATCTGGTCCCATCATGGCAAATAGATGGGGAAACAATGAAAACAGTGAGAGACTTTATTTTGGGGGGCTCCAAAATCACTGCAGATGGTGACTTGCAGCCATGAAATTAAAAGATGCTTGCTCCTTTGAAGCAAAGCTATGACCAACCTAGACTGCATATTAAAAAGCAGAGACATTACTGCACTGTTTCCACTGTTTCCCCATCTATATGCCATGCAGTGATGGGACAGGATGCCATGATCTTTGTTTTTTGAATGTTGAGTTTTAAGCCAGCTTTGTCCCATATAGTAGACTCTTGGTATTTGTTTAATTTACATATAGTACTATGTATCTGTTAATCCCAAACTCCTTAATTGTCCCTCCTCCTTCTACGTCCTCTGTGGTAGTCTTTTTCTGTGAGTTTGTTTCTGTTTTGTAAATAAGTTCATTTGTATCATTTTTTAGATTCCACATATAAATGATATATGATGTTTGCCTTTGACTTACTTCACTTAGTATGACAATCTCTATGTTCATCCATATTACTGCAAATGGCAATATTTCATTCTTTTTTATGGCTGAGGAATATTCCATTGTATTTATACACCACATCTTCTTTATTCATTCATCTGTCCATGGACATTTAGGTTGCTACCAAGTCTTGGCTGGGCCTCCCAAGTGGCAGTAGTGGTAAAGAACTTGCCTGCCAATGCAGGAGACACAAGAGACATGGGTTCAGTCCCTGAGTTGGGAAGATTCCCTGGAGGAGGGCATGGCAACCCACTCCAGGTTTCTTGCCTGGAGAATCCCACGGACAGAGGAGTCCTGTGGGCCGCAGTCCATGGGGTCGCAAGAGTCACACATGACTGAAGCAACTTAGTATGACTGCATGCTTGTCTTTGCTGCTGTAAACAGTGCTGCTATGAACATAGGGTGCATGTATATTTTCAAATTAGAGTTTTCTCAGGATATATGCCCAGAAGTGGGTTGCTGGATCATATGGTAACTCTATTTTTAATTTTTTAAGGAGCCTCCATACTGTTCTCCATAATGGCTGCTCCAATTTACATTCCTACCAACAGTGTAGGAGTGTTCTCTTTTGAGGAGGTGATGCTTATTGCCCTATATATAGACTTGTCTCTAAAATTGGCTCTTAATACGTACAGCTTGTAATAGATGTTCAGTCCAGTTAATGGGGAAATGCTGACATTTCATTTGGGTGCATGATGGCTTTATGAGGATGGTCTTCAAGGTGCTGTGACAGTCAATGGGTGAAACACAGCATTTGAAAGGACCAGTAAAGAAATGGAAATGGCTTCATAGATGCTTATGAATTCCACCGGTCTCAATAGAGCTGTTCAGCCAGACGTTACTGGCCTGTGTGGTGCTTGACCTAGAGATTTCACCAAGCTGTGGCTGCCTATGGCTCCAGCAGGCAGATTGGCTTCTGGCAGCTGTACAGTGCTGAAGGACACCTACCTGGAATAAGAACATCAACACAGATGACATAAAAGCACTTCACATGTGAGCTAGACCCTTGTCACATCACTATATCATTTCAGTAAATGCCTTTGCTGGAACTTCCCTGGTGGTCCAGTGGTTAAGACTCCTCACTCCCAATACTGGGGGCACAGTTTCAACCCCTAGTCAGGGAACTAAGATCTCACATGCTGCACAGTGCAGCAAATAATAACATCCTGGCTAAGTTGAATGTGAGTTATCTCATTTCTTCATCTTTCAGAAATCTAACTAAAGAATCTGGATTGGCATATCAAAAAGGTAATATTTAGTAGGTAGTTTGCTATATAAGGCTGGAACTCGTGAAAGAAGTCAGGCTGAAAATATATACAGTGAATTTATCTCTTACACTTACTTAACATATTAACTCTACTATATGTGCTTGGCAAAAAAACAAAACATATTTTTCTTATAACATGGCCCCTTAAATGCAAGCCAACGACTTCATCTGGTGCTCAACTCAAGAAACAACCTTCTGTTCCAAAAGCAGAGGAAAACTGGCTGTGTAGGATTTCTTGATTGATAGTATATACATTTAAAATCATGTATACAGTATTTTAGGGGACTTTTCAAAGGTAATTTTAACTCTATTTTTGTCTTTTGTGCTGACTTTAAGTCCTAATTCCCACCAGAAAAAAAAGAAAAAAAAAAAAAACACACACACACAGTCTCTGTATATTGGTGTTGCACTGATAGGTGATAGTTTCGAGCTACAGTCAAAAAAGGCACACTATTCAAGGCAGAGTATATACAGTGAGAAAAGAGATCTAAGGGTGAAACTTTAGAGAACATTAATATTTTTAAAATAGGTAGAAGGGCCCACAAGGATTCTACAAGAATTAGGAGGGGGACAGGAAAGACCAGTATAATAATAAAAAAAAAGAAACAAAAGAGCTTCCCCAGAGAGTCCTTAACTGTATCAAAAATGAAGCAAAATAATCAAGGAAGATAAATACTGAAAGGTGACCACTAGATTTGGAAATTAAGAAGACTCTGATCACTTAGCAAAGCAGTTTAGATGTTATGGTGCTGGTCTAAGTTTCTGTTGAATTACAAAATAGATGGGTCTTTTAAAACCAACAAAAACAACAACAAAGGGAAGCAGCAAGGAAGTGGAGACCTCAAGCTTTTCTATGAAGAGAAGAAAAAGATAGAGTGGCAGGTAGCAGAGGATCAGAGCCAGGGGAAAGTATTTTTGTTGTAAGTGGCTATGACTTGTTCCAATCTATAGGCCAAGAACTAAAAATAAAAGAGATAATTGAGGCAACACAGCCCCTGAGGAGAAAAGAAGTGGTTGAGTCCCAAAAACTAATCTGCATTAACTGGAAGGAGGGCAAAAGAGAGAGAGATGTAGTGGTAGGAGTAGAAACGGATGTTTTTCTATTTGGGAGGAAAGTGCTGTGGAGGACAAGTTGAGGAAAGTTTATTTCTGATAGCGTCTTCTTTCTCTGTGAAATGGGAAGTTAGCAGAGCTGGATTTTGGAACCAAGGAAAAGGGCTTAAAAAACAAGTAAAAGTTTGTAATAGTCCTTAAAAGAAATAAAAGAAGCTTAGAGACGATGTATAAGATTTGAAAGTATAGCTAAGACTGTGCATGGTAAGTCACTTCCGTCGTATCCAACTCTTTGCGACCCTATAACCCTCCAGGAACCTCTGTCCATGGGATTCTCTAGGCAAGAATACCAGAGTGGGTTGCCATTCTCTCCTCCAGAGGATCTTCCCTACCCAGGGGCTGAACTTGAGTCTCCTGCATTGCCAGGTGGGTTCTTTACCTCTAGCACCACGTGGAAAGCCCTAGATTCCTATATTAGTGCAGGTACTAGTTCCTATATTTTGTGATTTTTTTTTTCCCCCAGTATCATCCATCCTGCTTGGGTGAAGTATAAAACATACATGAGTGGATGAGCCCAGATTGCAGGCTTGCAGGGTGATGAAAGAAGTGAAAGGGTAGGGTTAATTAAGGTTGTCAGAAGGTGAATGATAAAAGTGAGATCCCTGGGATCTGAACTGGGTGGTAAAGAAGTCAGATACTGAAAGGGAATCAACAGAGTTGGAAAAAGAAAGGAATCAAAAAACTAAAGATCATCATAAGGTCAATAAGAGAGTTGTTGTTGTTCAGTCACTCAGTCATGTCCAGCTCTTTTCAACCCCATTAATTGCAGCATGCCAGGATTCCCTGTTCTTCACTGTCTCCCAGAGTTTGTTAAACTCATGTCCATTAAGACAATGATGCCATCCAACCATCTCATCCTCTGTTACCGGCTTCTCCTCTTGCCCTCAATCTTTCCCAGCATCAGGGTCTTTTACAATGAGTTAATTTTTCGCATCAGGTGGTCAAAGTATTGGAGCTTGAATATTCAGGGTTGAGTTCCTTTAGGATTGACTGGTTTGATCTCCCTTCTCTCCAAGGGACTCTCAAGAGTCTTCTCCAACATAAAAGTTAGAAAACATCAATTCTTCAGTGCTCAGCCTTCTTTATGGTCCAACTCTCACATCTATATATGACTACTGGAAAACCCATAGCTTTGACTATATGGACTTTTGTAGGCAAAGTGATGTGTCTGCTTTTTAATTTACTGTCTAGGTTTGTCATAGCTTCTCTTCCAAGGAGCAAATGTCTTTTAATTTCATGGCTGTAGTCACCATCTGCAGTGATTTTGGAGCCCAAGAAAATAGTGTCTCACTGTACCCATTGTTTCCCCATCTATTTGCTATGAAGTGATGGGACCGGATGCCATGATCTCAGTTTTTTGAATGTTGGGTGTTAAGCCAGCTTTTTCACTCTCCTCTTTCACTTTCATCAAGAGGTTCTTTAGTTCCTCTTCACTTTCTGCCATAAGGGTGATGTCATCTGCCTATCTGAGGTTATTGATATTTCTCCTGGCAATCTTGATTCCAGCTTGAGCTTCATCCAGCCTGGCATTTCGCATGATGTACTCTGCTGCTGCTGCTGCTGCTAAGTCGCTTCAGTCATGTCCAACTCTGTGCAACCCCATAGACAGCAGCCCACCAGGCTCTGCCGTCCCTGGGATTCTCCAGGCAAGAACACTGGAGTGGGTTGCCATTTCCTTCTCCAGTGCATGAAGTGGAAAGTGAAAGTGAAGTCGCTCAGTCGTGTCCGACTCTGAGCGACCCCATGGACTGCAGCCTACCAAGCTCCTGCGTCCATGGGATTTTCCAGGCAAGAGGACTGGAGTGGGGTGCCATCGCCTTCTCCGATGATGTACTCTGCAAATATGTTAAATAAGCAGCGTGACAATATACGGCCTTGACGTGCTTCTTGAAGTAGGAAGTCAAGAGATACCTGGAGTAACAGGCAAGTTTGGCCTTGGAGTACAAAATGAAGCAGGGCAAAGGCTAACAAGAGTTTTGCCAAGAGAAGGCACTGGTCATAACAAACACCATCTTCCAACAATACAAGATAAGATTCTACACATGGACATCACCAGATGGTGAATAACAAAATCAGATTGATTATATTCACTACAGCTGAAGATGGAGGAGCTCTACACAGCCAGCAAAAACAAGACCAGGAGTTGACTGTGGCTCAGATCAAGAACTCCTTAATTCGAGATTCAGACTTAAATTGAAGAAAGTAGGGAAAACCACTAGACCATTCAAATGTGACCTCAATCAAATCCCTTACGATTATACAGTAGGAATATCCTGAATGTTGCTTGAAGTTAAAATTCTTGGTGATGGCACAGGATAAAGTTAATGTAGAATTACAGCAGTGAAATGTTTTAGTTAACAGTGTAGAGAGTGATTTTGCATAGCTGTGACTGTATTGTGAGGATCTTGTTCTTGAAGGCCTAGTTTGTACAATGAAGGGTATAATCAGGAAATAATCTGGTTTGAACTGTCTTAATAAAGGTTGGAATATTCTGGTGAATTTTGACATTAACTTTACTTTTGAATATTATTCATTGTATATTTTTATCTTTTAAATATGTAAGGACTATTGGGAATTATAACTTGTGTTTTAAATTTGTCAAGGAAATTCAGTGTTCTAAAGGGATCACTCTGGAGTAATCTGATATTCTTCAGGATGTTTGTCTTACTCCACTGGAATTGGTTAGGATGGCCCTATGTTCTTCCATTTGTGGGGGGTGGTATTTAAAAAACTACACAAGTCTATAATGTATATTTCTGTGTTTTTAGAGTCTAGCTCTATTCATTGTCTTTGAACTATTTCACTGTTCTTTGAAAATTGTGGGTAATTGATAAATATATAACTTCTGTGCTTGTGGTAGTGATTTTATTCATCCCATCCTACCCATGGGAAAAAAAAATCAGTGCTATTCCATTTTACCTGGTTCTCTCATATTATATGAGTAAAATGAATTCTTTAATGTGTGCCCTTTTTTATATCTGTATGAAAGTCACAGTTTTGTCTTTTTCTGAAAATTACTTTTTAGTGGAGGTCTGGCAATTTATACCTGAGAACCTCTTAGGAATAAGTTCTCACTGTGGATTCTTAGTCTCAAGTCTCACTGAAGTGTCCAGGACCCTGAAGGGAAAGACAATCCAAAGTATTTGGAGGCATACAGAGACAGCTGCCCCAGGGGAAACCAAAATCTTGACCCAGAGAGTGTAAGGTCCAAGAAGATATAAATGAGAAAGTAGATCAATAGCAAATTATCTGTGATAAAAGAATGTGCAACACTTTTAGAATATGTGGAGAAATTGCAGTACTCTATATCATTGAAAAGCAATGAATAGAGAATAGAGAAGTGACTACAGAATCTCATAAACGCTTTGAAATTTTTGGTTCAGAGTCTGTGTGCGTTCTAGGCCTCAGGTTAGATTCCTTAGACCTATGTAGCAAGATGCCCTCCCCTGCTAGACCGTTCACTTATCATTCAGTGAAAAAAATAAGGGGGGCAGGGGATAATGAGACAAGATCAATGTACATGCCTAGGGTTTGCTGTTAAGCTAGCACGGACTTGAATATCCTTGTTCAATAGTGACCTGATTTTGTTTTCGTTTTAATCTTCTGGTTAAGCTGTGTGGCATGAGACATCTTAGTTCCTTGACCAGGGATCGAACTGTTTTCTTTAATGCTGTATGGCTATGTTCACTGGTCAGGAATTAATTATTATTGTAGGATTCAACTGCATACTGATACTGGTGTGTTATGGGCTTCCCAGGTGGCACTGGTAGTAAAAATCCTGCCTGCTAATGCAGGAGACATAAGAGACATGGGTTCGATCCCTGGGTTGGGAAGATCCCCTGGAGGAGGGCATAGCAACTCACTCCAATATTCTTGCCTGGAGAATCCCATGGACAGAGATGCCTGGCAGGCTTCAGTCCACAGGGTCACACAGAGTCGGACACAATGAGGCAACTTGGCACACATTGGTGTGTTATAATGATGCTTTGCATTAAGACGAATTCAATCTGCAGCCCTTGAAGACTTTGTGCATTTTTAATTCAGGAAGTTGCCCTAGATTCAGACAAAATCAGAAGTTGTTCCTGAGGCAATGACTCCCATTAGGATGCCTCTTAAAATAAATAATAATAGGGTGCACTTGCCCAGCCCCTTCATCTGCATTATCTCATTGGAGAGACAGGAGACACACTATGGAAGGGTTACCAATTTGGAGTCAAGAAATCATAGAGTAAGCTTTATCTCTGCCACTTAGTTGGTATGTAAATTTTCAGCAGTCACTTACCCACTCTGAACCTCAGGATCTGTATTTCTATGTAATTGAATTAGTAATCCCAGCTTTGCAGAGCTGTGGAGAACAAAAAGATATACTTTTTCAAATTTATCAGATTGATACTGAGAAGCAATGGAATAACGCAATCATTAATATAATCATGTAATCTGTGTTTTCTAACGTGGAAAAAATGACCAGGTACAAAATAGTGTGTTAAAGTATGACTTCATTTATGGTCCTAAAGAAAAATGGTAAATTATGACAAAAAATTAATGATGGATATCCTTAGGTAAAGGTATTATGAATGATGCTTGTTTTTCATATTTTTAGCTATTTCAGATTTAAGAAAAAATACTGTATTATTGGTAAGTCACTTTTTATAATAAAAATGAAGAATGCTATCTACAATTTTAAAAAATCAATGTCTGTGATTTGAGATGGAACAAATTATTTATAATCTTTACTGAATATTTATTTGACACAAAGAAAGGAGTGTTATCTGGATATAGATTAAATCCTATTGTTCTTAAAGGGAATAACAATAGAGGTAAAGAGGTCAACTTCAAAGGGAGGAAAGCCAAAATGTGATGCCCAGCAAAGGATAATAATGGGACATTCCACATGTGCAGTTTCCTATCTTCTGCAACCCAAAGTTGGCCATGGAGAATGTCCCTGCATGGTTCAGTCTTTTTCAAATTAAGGGGCTGATAGTATAAAGACATAAAACAGATAGTAGAAAGATATAAAGAGACATCTTTATTCTATGCATACTCAAGGATGCTAAAAAGCATATTTTGGAACTCAAGTGATGACAGGAAGGAGAACACCATAAAAGCTGTCCAGTCCCACTGAAGTGATGTTTTGTTAGAGTGCTCAATATGGAGTGAAACAAGCCAAAGTTGTTGCTACACTTTTAATGTAATTTCTGACTGCTTTGTATTATGATGCTTTGAATTTTTAATTATTTATACTTGGGGGAGTGTTTTTTTAATATTTACTTTTATTTATTTAGCTGTCCTGGGTCTTAGTTGAGCCACTTGGGATCTTTAGTTGCAGCATGCAAACTCTAAGTTTCTGTGTGTGGGATCTAGTTCTTTGATGAGGGATCAAAGCTGGGTCCCCTTTGGGAGCATTGGGAGCGCAGCGTCTTATCCACTGGACCACCAAGGAAGTCCCTATTTATATATCATGATGTATGTGATGTTGAAGAGGTGAAGCTTTTTTTTCTTCAAAATAAACATCTTTTTATTGAAAGTATAGTTGATTTACAGTGTTGTGTTAGTTTCTGGTATATAACAAAAAGATTCAGTTATATATTCTTTTTCATATTATAATATAATAAATTCTTATAATTTATTATAAGATATTGAATATAGTTTCATATTTCTGTTGCTCAGTTGCTAAGTCATGTCCAACTCTCTGCTCTCCCATGAACTGTCTCCCAGAGTTTGCCCAAATTCATGTCCATTGAGTCAGTGATTCCATCCAACCATCTCATCCTCTTGCCCTCAATCTTTCCCAGCATCAGGGTCTTTTCCATTGAGTCAACTCTTCTTATAAGATGGCCAAAGTATCAGAGCTTCAGCTTTTTCTATGATCCAACAGATGTTGGCAATTTGATCTCTGTTTCCTCTGCCTTTTCTAAATCTACCTTGTACATCTGGAAGTTCTCTGGTCACAAACAGCTGAAGCCTAGCTTGAAGGATTTTGAGCATGATCTTGCTAGCATGTGAAATGCGTGCAATTGTGTGGTAGTTTGAACATACTTTGACATTGCCCTTCTTTGAGATTGGAATGAAAATTGACCTTTTGCATATCCATACATGACTACTGGAAAAACCATAGCTTTGACTAGATGGACTTTTGTTGGCAAAGTAATGTCTCTGCTTTTTAATATGCTGTCTATGTTGGTCATAGCTTTTCTTCCAAGTAGCAAGCGTCTTTTAATTTCATAGATGTGAGAGCTGGACCGTAAAGAAGGTTGAACGCCAAAGAATTGATGCTTTTGAACTGTGGTGTTGGAGAAGACTCTTGAGAGTCCATTGGACTGCAAGGAGATCAAACCAGTCAGTCCTAAAGGAAATCAACCCTGAATATTTATTAGAAGGACTGATGCTGAAGCTGAAGTTCCAGTGCTTTGGCAACCTGATGCAAAGAACCGACTCATTGGAAAAGACCCTGATGCTGGGAATGATTGAAGGCAGGAGGGAAAGGGGACAACAGAGGATGAAATGGTTGGATGGCATCACCAACTCAATGGACGTGAGTTTGAGCAAGCTCAGGGAGATAGTGAAAGACAGGAAAGCCTGGTGTGCTGCAGTCCATGGGGTCTTAAAGAGTCGGACATCACTTAGTGAATGAACAACCACGAATGGACATCACTTAGCAAATAAACATTTCATTGATGAAATGTTGTTCATGATATAGAGAGCCAGTCTATATCATACTGGCTCTCTCTATGGAAAATGGAAACTGTTAAGCCTGTTAACATTCATCCATTCTTTGCACAAATTTATCAAGAATCTAGAATATGCCAGGTACTGTGCTAGGTGTTGGAAGTACAATGAAGGCACTGCCCTGCCTTAATAAAATTGTCTTTAGTCACCAAAAGCCCAGACAAATATGCAGGAAAAATATTCCTGCCTGAGCATATTATGAGACTGTTGTTGGAGGAAGGTTAAAGGCTAAATCAACCAAACCTTTCCCAAGAAAATAAAAATATGTACACAATCTGGCAGGTATTGATATTGATTATGTTGATAAGCCTTCCTATGTCTTTGAGAAAGTCATTGATGGAGCTGTTTACTAAAGAGCAAACACTAGATTATTGTGTCTTTAGGGGTTATGTACATCACAACAAGGCATAGAATCAATTGATATGGAAATCAGTTAAGATTGCTTTAATAGCAAAACAACTGTAGAACTGTATAATGTTATTCTAAAACATGACACCTGAGATCTACATGAAAGTTAAGTTTAAATGTTATATGCATGGGAAATGGAAAATTTCCTAGATATTTTTAGAAGCATTATAGTGGATTGCTACTCTGAATACTGAATTATATGAACTGTAAAAAAAACCACAAATAAATTGTAGGTAGATAATATGTGATATATAAATTACATGCAAGATCATTATTCCTTTGACACTTGGCAAGCTTTACACAATAATAGTTTTTTCAGTTATAATCAGTAAATTTCAGAGATAAACATTCAACCATTTTATTTTTTTTAACATTCAGTCTTTTTAGATCTATTTTGAAAAAATTTTCTATCTATAGATTTTCTAATCTATAAATACAATCAATATATTAATAGCTTTCTATAAAAATAGTATCAGGAAGATAAAATGTAAATTCACAATGTCAAATTATCAGAGATAAAATTTTCCATAAATAAATGAAATGATAAGACATAAAATTGAAAACAAACAACAAAAAAATCAAAACCTTTAAAAATCAATTATAACTTGTGCTATGAAAGAGGTGAGAAAATAAAAAGGAAGAAGAAAGAACATCAGACCACAAACACTTTCCACTGTACACTCATCTTCTTAGACTACAAAACCATTCAAGCCTCAAATCCTGCAGCTAACAGGAACTGTTAGCCTTCTCAGTGTATCCTCACAACCTGAGGCTTGAGCATAAGCTTTTAGGGCTGAGTAAAGCCTATGGGAGGCTTGCCATCTTAGATTTCACTGTAGATAAGGTTCAGTGAACAAATACCAGGCTGAAACACAAGCTGACCTTCCCTTAGGAGGAGGGATTTGGCTTCGGATAGGTTTAGGGATTTCAATCCTGTGTTTGCCTCCTCAGGCTCCATGTGATTGTGCCAGAGGCCCCCTACCTTCTTGTTGCACTGCAAATTTTTCATTGATATGACTTGTCTTATAGAACTTACATATTCCAGAAAACAGTCATTAATATTTCATGAAATAAGTGTTCTTCTGTCATAAAATAGAATCAGAAATATGGACCCACAGAAAAAATCCTTGGGTAAGGCGTAAAAATTGATAGCCACTTGGTCATCACTACTTATTCAGTAAACACAAAGCACTTTGAGGAAAACAATGTAAAGATGAAGTTCTTGGTCACAAGCAATGTAAACTGGCTAATTTGGGCAGGAAAGGAATTATTGGCAGAATATCAAATATCTCATAGGATCAACAGGAAGATTGAAGAACCATGTTGAAAAACAGGCAGGAACCAAGGCAATCAGACATTCGGAATCAAAATATGATTATATCCAAGCTTGGTTAGGATATTTCTGCTAACCCCACTACAAATAAAGATACTGCTAGACACCATACTGAAACCATTGGCTGTTGGGAGCATATTTTAACCATCTTTACTCAAGTGATTCACTTCAAGATTTATATTTATTTATTTATTTACAGCTGTGCTGGGTCTTGGTTGATGCTGGCAGGCTTTCTCTAGTTGCAGTGAGCAGGGGCTACTCTCTAGTTGTGGTGCATGGGCTTTTCGTTGCAGTGGTTTCTCTTGTGAAGCATGGGCTCTAAGCATGCAGGCTCTAGTAGCTGTGGCGTGTGGGCTCAGTAGTTGCAGCTCCTGGGCTCTGGAGCACAGGCTTAATTGTCCAGCAGCACATGAGATCTTCCTGGACCAGAGATTGAACCTGTGTCAATGCCTTACCACTGAGCCACCAGGGAAGACCCCAGGTGATTCACTTCAGATTCAGATTCCCAAATCTGATTGGCCAAAACCAGGTTTCATGCTCTTGCTGTCACTGCTGGGATTGGAAAGAGGGGATATCTGGTTCATTGGGTTTTTGGAGAGGGAATTAGACCTGTAAAGTTCACCAAGACTCACACAATGGGGAATTTCTCTCAAACAGGGGGAGCATTTGGATGCTGAATGGCCAGAAAAATTATAAATGGTGACTTCAGTCCAGAACTTCAACCATCCAGCATATACTCTTTTCCCTATACTTCCCCAAAGAGATGCTATGGCCATCACTGTTGCATCTTTTCAGTATGCTATATTTATTAAGGAGGGGTGGGAATAATTTAATATTTTAATTATTCCATCCCTCTACACTTACTACCACAAAAATCAGTTAATATTAAGGTACAACTTCTATATAACCATCAGTACTGGGGGGAAAGGATTATAGTGAACTCATGTTCCTAGCAGTGAAAAGATCAACTTTTAAAAAGTGCGTTCTTTTTCCAAGACGATAAAGGATAAAAGCAATCCATAGCAGAAGGCAACCCTAAATAATGCAATAAAAAGAATTCAAAATGATACTGGTGCTAGAATTGAGAAGACAAAGACAAGATAGAACCCTTGCCCTCCAAGGGTTTAGAGTACAGTAGAATGTCTCATTTGAATAGACATTTGGAATATATTGTGAGTAGTACTATAAGAAACATATGCAGAGTTCCATGGAAGCATTCAGAAAGGCCATAATCTCAAAGGTAGGGGGGCAGGGTAGAGGATGTGAGGATATGACAACCTGAACTGCCTTCTAAAGGATGAGTGGGAGTTAACTTCTGTCTTGTGAGTGTATGTTATAATCAAGAGCAATAAATCACTCAGAGTTGTGTTGCATTTTTATTGAGAACAGTTCCAATAGCACCCTTTACTTCACCTATCGTAACACTTATGCTGTTTTGCAGTTTATTTTTTTATTGGCTGCATTGAGTCTTAGTTGTAGAAAGTGGGCTTTTTCACTGTGGCATGTGAACTTCTCTCTAGCTGTGGCCTGCAGGGTCCAGAGTGTGTGCGGGTCTGTATATTGCGGCACTTGGGCTCTCTAGTTGAGGCCATGCAGGCTCAGTAGTTATGTGATCTTGGTTCCCCCACCAGGGATTGAACCTGTGTCCCCTGCATTGGAAGGCAGATTCTTTAACCACTTCTTTAACCATGATAAGGAAATCCCTTATCATGCCGTTCTGTAATCAACTCCTCTTATCTTTCCACCAACCTTTAAGCTCTGTGGTGATAAGCACCATGTCAGTCTTGATCATGGTTGTATTCTCATCATCTAGCACAGTGCCTAGCACGCTAAAGGAAGGAAAAACATCAGAACATTTTACACATGGACATAGAAATAATTTCTGGAAACTCAATCTTGACAAATAGTTAAAATATTGTTAAACTTCAGAGGCAACTTTAATGTAGCTTAGTTTCAGCCAGTGCTTGGGTTAATCAAGTCATAAAACTACAATTTTATCTTTGATCTGTTGTGAAAGACCCAAAGACTCACCTACTGCTTACTAAATAACAACACAAGAGAGATTAAGAGCAGTGGTCTTCATATTTTTTTTAACATAAGAAAGAGTGATTACTTAATGGTCTTTACTTTCCCATTAAGTTTAATGACAAGACTTCTTTCAAAAAAACTCAGATGTTTAAAGGAAAGTAGTACTACAATGCTGCAACTTAATAGGAAGGACAAGAAGTTGAAAAGGAATCTAATATCCCTATTTTAGCTGGAGAGGCAGTAAACTTCAGCTTGAGGGTTAATACTTTATGATGCATGGAAACTTACTGTGATTGCATGGAAAACAACATTCGACTATAAAAAGCTCAGTGTTCACAATAAATTAAATCCTAAATAGGTGATACCAATGATTCTCAAACATTAGGGTGGATCAGAATTGTTTCTTTTCAGTTGCTAACATGTCCAGTTCTTTGCGACCCCATGGACTATAGAACACCAGGTTTCTCTGTCCTTTATTATGTCCTAGAGTTTGCTCAAATTCATGTCCACTGAGTCAGTGATGCTATCTAATCATCATATCCTCTGCTGCCCACGTCTCCTGTTGCCTTCAGTCTTTCCCAGCATAAGGGTCTTTTCCAATGAGTTGGCTGTTAGCATCAGATGGCCAAAGTATTGAAGTTTCAGCTTCAGCATCAATCTTTCCAATGAATATTCAGGGTTGATTTTCTTTAGGATTGACTGGTTTGATCTCCTTACTGTCTGAGGACTCTCAAGAGTCTTCTGCAGCACCACAGTTTGAAAGTATAAATTTTTCGGCATTCAGCCTTCACTCAGAATCTGCCTGCAATTCAGGACACCCGGGTTCAATTCCTGGGTCAGCAAGATGACCTGGAGAAGGAAATAGCAACCCACTCCAGTATTCTTGCCTGGAGAATCCCATGAAAGAGGAGCCTGGCAAGCTGCAGACCATGGGGTTGCAAGAGCTGGACATGACTTAGTGACTAAATCACCACCATTCAGCCTTCTTTATGGTCCAAACTCTCACATCTATACATGACTACTGAATCAGAGAAAAAAAGATGTTCACAACCCAGATATTCACGATGGTGTGATCGCTCACCTAGACCAGACATCCTGGAATGTGAAGTCAAGTGCACCTTAGGAAGCATCACTACAAACAAAACTAGTGGAGGTGATGGATTTCCAGTTGAGCTATTTCAAATCCTAAAAGATGATGCTGTGAAAGTGCTGCACTCAATATGTCAGCAAATTTGGAAAACTCAGCAGTGGCACAGGACTGGAAAAGGTCAGTTTTCATTCCAATCCCAAAGAAAGGCAATGCCAAAGAATGCTTAAACTACCACACAGTTGCACTCATCTCACATGCTAGTAAAGTAATGCTCAAAATTCTCCAAGCCAGGCTTCAGCAACACATGAACTATGAACTTCCAGATGTTAAAGCTGGTTCTATAAAAGGCAGAAGAACCAGAGATCAAATTGCCAACATCCGCTGGATCATCAAAAAAGCAAGAGAGTTCCAGAAAAACATCTATTTCTGCTTTATTGACTATGCCAAAGCCTTTGACTGTGTGGATCACAATAAACTGTGGAAAATTCTGAATGAGATGGGAATACCAGACCACCTGACCTGCCTCTTGAGAAATTTGTATGCATGTCAGGAAGCAACAGTTAGAACTGTACATGGAACAACAGACTGGTCCCAAATAGGAAAAGGAGTATGTCAAGGCTGTATTTTGTCACCCTGGTTATTTAACTTATATGCAGAGTATATCATGAGAAACGCTGGACTGGAAGAAGCACAAGCTGGAATCAAGATTGCTGGGAGATATATCAATAACCTTAGATATGCAGATGACACCACCCTTATGGCAGAAAGTGAACAGGAACTAAAGAACCTCTTGATGAAAGTGAAAGAGAAGAGTGAAAAAGTTGACTTGAAGCTCAGCATTCAGAAAACGAAGATCATGGCATCCAGTCCCATCACTTCATGGCAAATAGATGGGGAAACAGTGGAAACAGTGTCAGACTTTATTTTTCTGGGCTCCAAAATCACTGCAGATGGTGACTGCAGCCATGAGATTAAAAGACGCTTACTCCTTGGAAGGAAAGTTATGACCAACCTAGATAGCATATTGAAAAGCAGAGACATTACTTTGTCAACGAAGTTCTGTCTAGTCAAGGCTATGGTTTTTCCAGTGGTCATGTATGGATGTGAGAGTTGGACTATAAAGAAAGCTGAGTGCAGAAGAATTGATGCCTTTGAACTGTGGTGTTGGAGAAGACTCTTGAGAGTCCCTTGGACTGCAAGGAGATCCAACCAGTCCATCCTAAAGGAAATCGGTCCTGGGTGTTCATTGGAAGGACTGATGTTGAAGCTGAAACTCCAATACTTTGCCCACCTGATGCTAAGAACTGACTCATTTGAAACAACCCTGATGCTGGGAAAGATTGAGGGCAGGAGGAGAAGGGGCCGATGGAGGATGAGATGGTTCGATGATATCACCGACTCAATGGACATGAGTTTGGGTGAACTCCGGGAGTTGGTGATGGACAGGGAGGCCTGCTGCGGTTCATGGGGTTGCAAAGAGTCTGACACGACTTAGTGACTGAACTGAACTGGTTCAAAATTATCCAGATTGTTAAAACAGAGATTTATGGCCTCTACCCCCACAAAGTTTCTGATTCAGTGAATTTGGAGTGAATCTAGCTCTAACACAGTTTTCTAAGTGTGCTGATGCTGCCTTTTGGGGGCTGCACATGGAGAAGAACTGGACTATAGCAATCATTTACATTTTACCATTGCTTTAGTGATTTCACTTATTATTATAACCCTCAATTCTTTATTCAGATTTAAGTATCTCTCCTCAGCATGTAAAATTCAGGATTTTCTTTTACAAACTTCTCTATTTGTAAATCACTTAGAAATGCTGAGATACAAATAATACTGCTAAGTCACTACAGTCATGTCCGATTCTGTGCGACCCCATAGAGGGAAGCCCACCAGGCTCCGCCGTCCCTGGGATTCTCCAGGCAAGAACGATAGAGTGGGTTGCCATTTCCTTCTCCAACGCATGAAAGTGAAAAGTGAAAGGGAAGTCGCTCAGTCGTGTCCGACTCTTAGCAACCCCATGGACTGCAGCCTACCAGGCTCCTCCATCCATGGGATTTTCCAGGCAAGAGTACTGGAGTGAGGTGCCATTGCCTTCTCTGACAAATAATACAGATCATTACAATAAATGTACATTTTAATCGTATTTTCTTAATAATAGGATGGGAAACTGAAAGGTCAGAAATATTTGAGTATGATTATATTGATCATGGTTCCTCACAGAAACAGAACCAATAGGAGATAAATATGAGAAGATTTACTGTGATAAACTGGCTCACAGATTATGGAGGCTGAGTTCCATAGTCTGCCATCAGCAAGTTGGAGACCCAGCAAAAGGGGAAAGTTCCTCCCTCTTCCTCCTTTTTGTTCTATTTGGACCTTCAACAGATTGGACGATGATGTTCACCCACACTGGTGGGGACAATCTACTGAGTGTACTGGTTCAAATGCTAATCTCATCCAGAAATATCTTCACAGACAGAAATAAGGTTTAGTCTAAGCACCTTTTGGCTCAATCAATTTGACACATAAAATGAACCATCACAATGAAATGTTAAAATCAAGATTCGGAATTTCCTTTTCTAGAAATATGACAGTTGAACTGAAAGCTCTGCTATGACTATATAAGAAATATTGGAAAAATATTACTTTAAATCCATAATTGAGAGGTAGTGGTTTTTAACAATTAAAGAACTTGAAGTCATGATGTATGGATTTGAAACTTAGGTCTGTCACTTAATAGCTGTGTGACCTTAAGCAAGTTAATCCACCTCTCTGTGGCTCAATATCCTTATCTGGAAGGTTGGAAAGATATTATATACATATATATGTTATTATATATTATATAAAAGATTATATGAGAACTAAATGCAAAATGCTTAGAAAATATCTGGCCCATGGTTTATACTCTATAGAAGTGTTAGCTTTTATTATTGTTGCTATTATCATTATATTATTGTCTGCAAAAAGTATGGGAAATGTAATGGTGTTCAGCTAAAATAGACTAAAAAACCAGATCAGGCACTATGCTTCGCTGGTCTCAGCAATCTAAGGACTCGATTTTATGCCTATGAAGAAAGATATCCCTAAAGTTATATCCCTTGTAAAAGAGTCAACAAAATTTCCACTAACCTGATTAAAAAGTTTGTTTACTTTGGGTTGAGTTCTGGGTAGAAAAAGTCTCCCTTAAAAATTTATAACCATAGGTCTTTGACTCTCATAACTATAGAGTTTAGATTAATACTACTGCTTACTCCTGGAGCCCTTCAAATTAAGAAATTACAATAAAATTAATTCTAGGCTACTGATACACCCGTTGTTGTTGTTTAGTTTCTAAGTGCGTCCAACTTTTGCAGCTCTATGGTCTATAGACTGCCAGGCTCCTCTGTCCATGGGGTTGCCCAGGCAAGAATATTAGAATGGGTTGCCATTTCCTTCTCCAGGGGATCTTCCAATTCAGGGATCGAACCTGCATCTCCTGCATTGGCAGGCAGATTCTTTTTACTAAGCCACCACGGAAGGCTACTAATATACTTAGTGCACTTCAAAGAGAAACATACAAAACTTTTCTGAAGAAATACACTTTACTAGACTGTCCAGATGGAGAAGGCAATGGCACCTCACTCCAGTACTCTTGCCTGGAAAATCCCATGGACGGAGGAGCCTGGTAGGCTGCAGTCCATGGGGTCGCTAGGAGTCGGACATGACTGAGCGACTTCCCTTTCACTTTTCACTTTCGTGCATTGGAGAAGGAAATGGTGACCCACTCCAGTGTTCTTGCCTGGAGAATCCCAGGGACGGGAGAGCCTAGTGGGCTGCCGTCTATGGGGTCGCACAGAGCTGGACATGACGGAAGCGACTTAGCAGCAGCAGCAGCAGACTGTCCAGAAAGATACAGATTAAACCTCACTGAAAATGAGCTTAAAAATATAAAATTACAAAATATATATAAAAATAAGCTACCATAAATTAGAGTCAAAATATACACTAAATTGTAAGATATAGCCCTAAGAATTTTATATAACAACATTCTAATAGAGATTATCATATAAAAATATAATCTTACTAATTTATAAATCCAAATTCTGTTTTAAAAATTGAGAAACTGTAAAAAAGAGAAAACATTATTTGAAAAATAAATTTTCAAGAAAAATACACCGACTAAAATTTTTAACAATCATAGCTAAAGAGGCAGTTCATGAACTGGAAGATAGCTCTGAAACGATTACAGAGAATGCAGTTATAATTACAGATCCTGTTTTGCCTAGGACTTTCTTGGTTTTAGT
Source organism: Bos taurus (assembly GCF_002263795.3). Lineage (NCBI taxonomy): Eukaryota > Metazoa > Chordata > Mammalia > Artiodactyla > Bovidae > Bos > Bos taurus. The sequence continues at coordinate 81,910,596 of NC_037334.1, read as the reverse complement.
ACTGAAAATCCTACATCCTGGGAAATCCTGAAGAAACTGGGTGCTTGGTCACCCTAGTTTAACAGATGCAAAGAATAGAACAAGAAGGGCCAAATAGGAATTCCAAGATAAAAGTCTATTAAGAATGGGAGAGAAGAAATACTTGAAGAGATATCAATGTGAATTTTCCAGAATTGATGGATATGCATTCTAAAAATAGCAGAATAAGAATTTTAAGATTCAGGGATCATAGATACTAAAAAAAAAAAGATTATAAGAAATATACTTAGACACATCATAATGAAACTACAGAACATCAAAAACAGAGTAGAGAACAAGATGGCAGAGGAGTAGGTGGACGTGGAGTACATCTCTCTCCATGATACATCAGGAATACGCCTTCAAGACACAGAAGTGCATGCAGAACACCAGCTGAGAGCAGACAGGAGTACCTGACCAGTGGAAAAGAATATATAGAACTATGCAAAACTCAGTAGGACGAAGGAACTAGGGGGAAAAACAAGAGTGTTAGTAGGACTGGACCTGCCCTCGGTGGGTGGGGGAACTGAGGCAGAGGTCCCATCACCACATCAGGGCAATTGTCTGAATCTGAGGAGAAACATCCAAGGCTGAGAGTGAAACAGCTGATCTGTGGCAGCCTAAATGGAATGAGAATCAGACAGTCCTTGACACAGCCATGCAGACCCCGGACAGGGACACGGGTCCCCAGGAAGGCACAGCATCTGGGAGCTGGAGTTTAGGAATTACGGAGCAATCCCAGGGTGAGGGCTGCTATTGACTGTGGAGAGATGGATTGAGGGGATGTGAAGGAGGAGATCGTGGTGGGAAGTGCCTGTGGAGGAAAGCCAGGCAGCCATGGAAGCAAGGCAATACTCCTGAGTCATGCATAGGGGGTGGAGCCATCACCATAGCCTGTCTCTCCCCACACACCAGCGCCAGCATCAGCAGCTGAACAATAGAGAGACTGGCCCATCAAACACCTGACACACTGAACTACAGAGTAGGACCCCAGCCAGGGTGCTCCTTTAACTGACTGATGCACTGAACAACAGACTAGGACCCCACCCAGGATGCCCCTTTAAGTGCCTGATGCACCAATCTACAAAGTTGGACCCCAGTCAGGGGTGCCCCTCTATGTACCTAATGCACCAAAGAACAGAGAAGGACCCAGGCAAGGGAGCCTTCTAAGTGCCTGAATGGGCAGAGCTACGGAGAAAGACTGGCCAAAGAGGCCTTCTAATTGCCAACTACAAGAGGCTCCAAAATAGACTCTGATAAGGCCGTAACTCCTGTCATGGAGGCAGTCTGTGTCCCTGCACACTTGGCACCATCAGAGTCCCCAGAAGCCAAGCAGTTGCACCACCTTCACACTCAACTCACTGGGGAGAAGCTGCCACAGGCAAAAAAATTTCTTGCATCTATGCACACAGGGTTGCTTCGGTGGTGTCCGACTCTGTGGCCTTGTAGGCTGGCCAGCCCGGCTTCTCTGTCAGATATGGGGGTTCTCCAGGCAAGAATACTGGAGGGTATTGGCCAGTACTGGTTGCCATACCTTTCTAGAGCACTATATTTCCTGTTGCCCTAGCCGCCAACTCCCCTGAGTACTTGGTGCTGCCAGAACCCCTGAGACTCAAGCAGCTACACCACCTCCACACCTGGCCTGCACCGGGGCAAACCCAAGTCCTCCAGGGCATACTCAGGAGCAAACCCCAGTGGACGACCCACAGGCAGGGATGGAAATAAAACCACAAGTGAAACCTAGGGGCAATGTGGCTAAGCAAGAAGACCCAAAACCTTCCCACCAGCTGTACAAACTGCAGATTAAATCCACACAATCAACTAGGCAGATTCTGTGTCTATAGAATATATAAAAGGTCATTGAGAGCTCCCACAAAAGAAAATGCACTAGTCTTGATAGCTGTGGACATTGGAAGCAAGAACACACAGGAGAAGGACCAGATTAGAATCGGAGCTGCCTCCACAGCAGGTCCAGAGATAAGAAGTGTTGGACGCATCCTAGGGAGGTAAGGTGGACTGTGACTCCCAGCATGGTAAAGGACTCTGAAGCAGTTACTCAAGAAAAGCATTTATTATTCTTATGTTTTGACTTGTTCTGTAGATTCTTTTGGATTTTTTTCCCTCCACCCCACCCCCCCACCAATCCCACCCCGTTGTAGTTGTCGATTTTATTGACATTATGAAATCCAATTAAGCTTTTGAGTTCCCCCCTCCCCTAGTCACATTTTTTATTGTTGCTTTAAACCTCTGCCTCTACTTGGGCTTTTGAAACTCCATGGAGGTTTTGGTTTTTTTTCCTTTCTCTTTGTTTAATTTTAATTTAAAAATTTCTAAACCTATTATTATTTTTTCTACATTTATTTGTTTGGTTTTTCTACTGTTCTTTTCCCCTTGCTGTTAATCTTTAATGTATATAAATCTTCTTTAATTACCTCTATTTAACTTGCCATATCTATTCTTTATTTTCTTTCTCTTCATTCCGCTCAAAATATTTGGTAGTTTTATTTTCATTGCTCTATTCCCCAATTGGCACCTTGCTTTAGTTTTGTTTTCCAGTTTGTGCTTTAGTTAGTTTTGTTCTGGTGTATATAATTTTTGGTTTCCTTTGTTTGCCAGGTCAATGTATTGTACTTTATTTTTGTTGGACTGTTTTAATTTTGCTTATGGGTATATATGTATATGTATATATGTATATGTGTATATTCAGTCACACTTTTTATTGTTGTTATAAACCTCTGCCTCTATGTTGGGTTTTGCAGTTCTATGGAGTTTTCCTCCCCCCCACACACACCTTTTCTCTTTCTTCTTCTGTTTTTTCATTTCTCTTTTTCATTATTTTAATTTTTTTAACCTATTATATTTTTCTACCATTATTCCTTTGTTTGCCTTTCCTACTGTTCCTTTCCCCTAGCAGTTAATCTTTAATGTACATAAATCTTCATCTATCTCTATTTAACTTTGCTTATCTATTGTTTCTTTCTTTTCTTTCTCTTCTTTCCTCTCAACATATTTGTTAGTTTTGTTTTCATTGCTTTATTCCCCACTTGGCACCTTGCTTTAGTTTTGTTTTCTAGTTTGTGCTTTAGTTAGTTTTGTTCTTAAGTTGTAAATATTTTTTATTTCTTTTGATTGTTGGGTCAATCTACTGTACTTTATTTTTCTTGGGCTGTTTTGATTTTTCTCATGGGTGTAAATATATGTTTATGTGTATATTTCATTATTTTAATTATTATTTGACTGATTTTGTAACTGCCATTTGTCTGGGGTTCATCTTTGGTTTCTCATTTTTGGATACTTGTTTCAATCTCACTTAATGCCATAACAAACCACTTGTGGAATCTTCGCTCCTGACCAGAGATCAAGCCCTGAACATTTGGAGTGGGAGCACTGACTCCAAGACCCTAGACTACCAGAGAACTAACCCTAGGGAGTATGAAATAGTGAGAACTCACACAAAGAAAACCACTTGAATACAAGACCCAGAATCACCCAACCACCAGTACCACCCTGTGCAGGACACCTCATCTAAACAACAAACAAAACAAAAATACAAATCAAATCATCATCAGACAGGATTACCAGCTCACTCAGGCTTGCCCATCAGAGGAAAAACAAACAAACAACAACAACAAAAGAAAAACAACTCAGCACATATCTCACCCTATTTGAAGCTTATACAAACCACTGGACCAACCTTAGGAGGGTGGAAACCCAAAGGAAGAAAGAATTCAACCTTCTTCAAGGAAAGAATTCAACTTTCCTTGAAGCCTGGGAAAAGGAGACCTCAAACACAGTAAGTTTTAAAAAATTAATGAAAATGCAGAGAAATACTACACAAATGAAGGAACAAACTAGAAGCACAGAAGTCCAAATAAATGAAGAGGAAATAGGCAAACTACCTGAAAAAGAATTCAGAATAATGATAGGAAAGATGATCAAAAACCTTGAAAACAAAATGGAGAAAATGCAATAATCAATTAACAAAGACTTAGAAGAATTGAAGAATAAATGTACAAACAGCACAGTTACTGAAATTAAAAATACTCTAGAAGGAATCAGTAGCAGAATATCTGAAGCAGAAGAACGAATCAGTGAGCTGGAAGATAAAATGGAGGAAATAACTTCTGAAGAGCAGAATAAAGTAAAAAGAATGAAGAGAATTGAGGATAATCTCAGAGACTTCTGGGACAATATCATATGGACCAACATTCGAATTATAGGGGCCCCAGAAGAAAAAGAGAAAAAGAAAGAGTATGAGAAAATTTTTGAAGAGATTATAGTTGAAAATTTCTCCAACATGGAAAAGGAAATAGACAATCAAGTCCAAGAAGCACCAAGAGTCCCATACACAATAAATCCAAGGAGAAACATACAAAACATACTAAACAAACTAACAAAGACTAAACACAAATAAAGAATATTAAAAGCAGCAAGGGAGAAGCAACAAGTAACATACAAGGAAAACCCCATATGCTTAACAGCTGATCTTTCAGCAGAAACTCTGCAGCCCAGAAGGGAATGGAAGGATATATTTGAAGAACTGAAAGGGAAAAATATACAACCAAGATTACTGTACCTGGCAAGGATCTCATTCAAAATTGATGGTGAAATAAAAAGCTTTTCAGACAAGCAAAAGTTAGAGAATCCAGTACCACCAAACCAGCTTTACAAATGTTAAAAGGACTTCTATAGTCAAGAAATACAAGAGAAAAAAAAGATCTGCAAACAACCCCATACAGTTAAGAAAATGGCAATAGTACCATATATATCTATAATTGCTTTAAATGTAAATGGTTAAATGCTCCAACCAGAAGACACAGACTGGCTGAATGGACCCATACATAAGCCATCTACAAGAAACCCACTTCAGACCTCAAGACACATATAGACTGAAAGTGAGAGGATGGAAAAATATATTCCATGCCAATGGGAAGCAAAAGAAAGCTGGAGTAGCAATCCTCATATCAAACAAAATAGACCTTAAAATAAAGAAGATTACAAGAGATAAGGAAGGACACTACATAATGATCAAGGGATCAATCCAAGTGGAAGACATAACAATTGTAAATATCTATGCACCCAACATAGGAGCACCTCAATACATAAGACAAACACCAACAGTGTCTGTTAACAAAAGGAGAAATTGACAGTAACACAATAATAGTAAGAGACTTTAACACTCCACTCACACCAATGGACAGATCATCAAAACAGAAAATTAATAAGGAAATACAAATCTTAAATGAGACACTAGGTGAGATGGATCTCATTGATATCTTCAGGACATTCCATCCAAATGCAGAAGAATACACCTTCTTCTCAAGTGCACATGGAACATTCTCCAGGATAGACCACATCTTGGGTCACAAATCAAACCTCAGTAAATTTAGTAAAATTTAAGTCCTATCAAGCATCTTCTCCAACCACAACACTGTGAGACTAGATATCAATTACAAGGAAAAAACTTAAAGAACCATAAACACATGGAGATTAAACAATACATGTCTAAATAACCAACAGGTTACTGAAAAAATCAAAAGGGAAATTAAAAAAATTTCTAGAAACAAATGACAATGAAAACACAACAACTCAAAACCTATGAGATGCAGCAAAAGCAGTTCTAAGAGGGAAGTTTATAGCAATACAATCCTACCCCTAGAAGCAAGAAAAACATCGAATAGACAACCTAACTTGACACCTAAAACAACTAGAAAAAGAAGAACAAAAAAAAAAAAACCCTCAAAATTAGTAGAAGGAAGAAATCATAAATATATGAGCAGAAATAAATGAAAAAGAAATGAAAGAAACAATAGTAAAGATTAATAAAACTAAAAGCTGGGTCTTTGAGAAGATAAACAAAATTGACAAACCTTTAGCCAGACTTACCAGGGAAAACAGAGAGAAGAATCAAATCAAAAAAAATTAGAAATGAAAAAGGAGAGGTTACAACAGACAGTGCAGAAATACAGATTATAAGAGACTATTATGAACAACTATATGGCAATAAAATGGAAAACCTGGAAGAAATTGATAGATTCTTTAAAAAGTGCAATCTTCCAAGACTGAACCAGGAATAAATAGAAATTATAAACAACCCAATTACAAGCACTGAAATTGAAGCTGTGATCAAAAATCTCCCAAGAAACAGAATCCCAGGACCAGCTGGCTTCACAGGAAAATTCTATCAAGCATTTAGAGAAGAGCTAATGCCTATCCTTCTAAAATTCTTCCAAAAAATTGCAGAGGAAGGAACACTTCCAAACTCATTCTACAAGGCCACCATCACTCTGATACCAAAACCAGACAAAGACAACACAAAAAAAGAAAACTACAGGCCAATATCACTGATGAACAGAGATCCAAAAATCTTCAACAAAATTTTAGTAAACATAATTCAGCAGCACATCAAAAAACTCATTCACCATGATCAAGGTGGGTTTATTCCAGGGATGCAAGATTCTTCAATATATACAAATCAATCAATTTGATACACCATATTAACAAATTGAAAGATAAAAATCATATGGTAATCTCAATAGATGCAGAAAAAGCCTTTGACAAAATTCAGCACCCATTTATGACCAAAACTGTCCAAAAAATGGGCATAGAAGGAACCTACCTCAACATAATAAAGGCCATATATGATAAGCCTATAGCAAACATTCTCAATGGTGAAAAACTGAAAGCATTCCCCCTAAGATCAGGAACAAGTTAAGGTGTCCACTGTCACCACTGTTATTCAACATAGCTCTGGAAGTCCTAGGTACAGCAATCAGAGAAGAAAATGAAGTAAAAGGAATCCAGATTGGGAAAGAAGAAGTAAAGCTCTCACTGCAGATGACATGATACTGTACATAGAAAACTCTAAAAATAGTATCAGAAAATTATTAGAGCTAATCAGTGAATTTAGCAAAGTTTCAGGATACAAAATCAATAGCCAGAAATCACTTGCAGTTCTATATACTAACAATGAAAAATCAGAAAGAGAAATTAAGGAATCAATCCCATTCACCATTGCAACAAAAAGAACAAAATATCTAGGAATAAACTTACCTAAGGAGACAAAGAACTGTACACAGAAAATTATAAGACACTGATGAAAGAAATCAAATGACATAAATGGATGGAGACATCTTCCTTGTTCCTGAGTAGGAAGAATCAATATTGTGAAAATGACTATGCTACCAAATGCAATCTACAGATTCATTGTGATCCCTATCAAATTACCAATGGCATTTTCCACAGAACTAGAACAAAAAAGTTAACAATTCATATGGAAACACAAAAGACCCCGAATAGCCAAAGCAGTCTTGAGAAGAAGAATGAAGCTAAAGGAGTCAACCTTCTTGACTTCAGATTATACTACACAGCTACAGTCATCGAGATAGTATGGTACTGGCACAAAAACAGAAATATAGACCAATGGAACAAGATAGAAAGCCCAGAAATAAACTGATGCACTATGAGTAACTTATTTTTGACAAAGGAGGCAAGAATATACAATGGGGTAAAGACAACCTCTTGAATAAATGGTACTGGGAAAACTGGACAGCTACATGTAAAAGAATGAAATTAGAACACTTCCTAACACCACACAAAGATAAACTCAAAATGGATTAAACACCTAAATGTAAGACCAGAAACTATAAAATTCTTAGAGGTACACATAGGCGAAACACTCGATGACATAAATCAAAACAAGATCCTCTATGACCCACCTCCTAGAGTAATGGAAATAAAAACAGAAGTAAACAAGCGGGACCTGATTAAACTGAAAAGCTTTTACACAGCAAAGGAAACTATAAGCAAGGTGAAAAGACAACCCTCAGAATGAGAGAAAATAATAGCAAATGAAACAACTGACAAAGGATTCATTTCCAAAATATACAAGCAGCTCATACAACTCAATACCAGAAAAACAAACAACCCAATCAAAAAGCGGGAAAAAGACTTAAACAGACATTTCTCCAAAGAAGACATACAGATGGCTAACAAACACATGAAAAGATGCTCAACATCGCTCATTATTATAGAAATGCAAATCAAAACTGCAATGAGATAACACTTCACACCAGTCAGAATGGCCATCACCAAAAAGTCTAAAACCAGTAAATGCTGGAGAGGATGTGGAGAAAAGGGAACCCTCTTGCACTGTTGGTGAGAATGTAAATTGATACAGCCACTATGGAAGATGGTATGGATATTCCTTAAAAAAACTAGGAATAAAACCATCATATGACCCAACAATCCCACTCCTAGGCATATACCCTGAGGAAACCAAAATTGAAAAAAACATATGTATCCCATTGTCCATTGCAGCACTATTTACAACAGCTCGAACATGGAAACAACCTAGATGTCCATCAACAGATGAATGGATAAAGAAGTTATAGTACATATGCACAATGGAATATTACTCAGCCATGAAAAGGAACACAATTGAGTCAGTTCTAATGGGGTGGATGAACCTATTATAGAGAGTCTATTATAGAGATGAGTCTATTAAAGTGTTATTATAGATGAGTCTAGATGAGTGTTATTATAGACAAGTCTATTATAGAGAGTGAAGTAAGTCAGAAAGAGAATGCTATTGTATTCTAATGTATATATATAGAATCTAGAAAAATGGTACTGAAGAATTTATTTACAGAGCAACAATGGAGAAACAGACATAGAGAATAGACTTATGGACATGGGGAGAGGGGAGGAGAGGGTGAGATGTATGGGAAGAGTAACATGGAAACTAATATTACCATATGTAAAATAGACAGCCAAGGGGAATTTGCTGTATTGCTCAGGAAACTCAAACAGGGGCTCTGTATCAACCTAGAGGGGTGGGGTGGGGAGGGAGATGAAGGGAGGTTCAAAAGGGAGGAGATATATGTATACCTATGGCTGATTCATGTAGGTTTGACAGAAAACAGCAAAATTCTGTAAAGCAATTATGCTTCATTAAATAATAAATTAATTTAAAAGAAAAAAAAAGGTAACTACTCAGAGTCACCATAAAGAATAAGCAGATGACTTACAAAGAAATAAAATGTGGACTGGCAGGAGATAGTATAAATATTAAGTAAAAGTCAATACAATAGGCAATACCCCCATCCCCACCGTATGAAAGGCTATTTTCACATCAACTAGTATAAAGGAAGGCCACATCCCTGCTTGTGACCCAGCCTTGCAGCGCATCCTGCAATACCCCAGACCAAGTTTGCCTCATCACCAGATGGCAAGAGACAGGGGCATCTATGTGCTTGCTGATTGCCTCTGCCACTGTGGCTGGTGTTCACCTTGAGCCTTCTTGTACAACAAAGGGAAATCCACCACAACCAATGTTGAAAAGAGAGCTGAAACCAGAATGGTAGGGAAATATCACAGGCTACTCTGAGAGATTTGCCAATGAAAGGAACCTAGAGCCTCCTGACTAAAAGCAATGTAGGAGACTGGAGAAGAAACCTGGACAAAAGAATGAAGAGTTAGAACTGAGGCCTTTACGAACATTAGCCAAGATCTTAGAAGGGCTCTAGTGAGAGAATTAGAAAGAAAATCTCTGCTGAGAAAAAGAGCCATAAAGAAAACCTGCCTCTCACAGGTCTTATTGTGTATGGGCTGAGGGAGAACATTTTTTTACTTGATGGATTCCTAAGCACAAATCTGCCCACACTGAGTTTGGTGTTTACATTAATTTGTGTGGTCTAGGAAAGTTTCTGCCAAATATTTCTAGCTCAATAATGCCCCAGGGCATCTGGCAGAAGCAAAGGCAAATCCTCACTAGAAAAATGTACCTTCAATTCAGGTTTTGCCATGTTCATTTTTACTATTAAATATATATGAACATGTGTGTGTTTTACTATCTGTTAATAGCTCTTCTGATGAGTATTACGGAACTTCATTATCCAAGCAGCTCAACATATCATTAGTGCTAAATTCAATAGTTGACAGCCTTCTTGCTCAGGTATACAGTCCTGAATTTTCCTGCTCCGTGGTTTGTAAAGGCATTATATGATGTTCAATAAACTCCCTTATTTGTCACAATCAATGTTTGACATTCTATAAGATTAAGTCACTTGGTATACAGTTAGATTTTAATCAAATTACAGCTTCTTGGATCTTTAATTATATATTTACCAAGCCATATATAGCCAATCCTTCCAAAAGCCTTCTTTTATTCAAAATTATAACCTTCTTTTTAGTGTTTCCTCAACAACTATTTGTCATTGTTGTTCAGTCACTAAGTCGTGTTCAACTCTTTGCAACCCCATGAACTGCAGTACATCAGGCTTCTCTGTCCATCAGTATCTCCCTGAGTTTGCTCAAACTCATGTGCATTAAGTCACTGATGCCATCCAACCATTTCATCCTCTGTTGCCCTCTTCTCCTCTTGCCCTCAATTTTTTTCCCAGCATCAGGGTCTTTTCCAATGAGTCAGCTCTTTGCATCAGGTTTCTTCCAATAGAAGTTGTCATAATTGTTAAAGTTCTTTTAAAAATTATATTCTGATCCCCCCTTTAATTCTTAGTACAGTATGATTTGTGTGATAAATTACTTAATGTCTTTGTGATTAGAGAAAGAGAAGGGAGGAGGGATTCAGAGTATGGGTGAAGTAGAGAGAGGTTGTTGTTGTGAGCGTTCAGTTAGCTCAGATCCTGAAATGTTTTGGAACTGTAAACCAAATGTCCCTAGGCCAGTATCACTATATCACCTGAGGGTACCATCAACTTTCATAACGACTTTCATAGCATCTTGCCAATCTCTCTCTCCACCTCAAGTCATTCTGGGAGCCCAGTCGGGGCGGGGGATTGAATATATTCAAGAGCCTATGCTCTGCTACTTTTACACCCCATCTCCTCTGTACGTTCTCTGTTTCTGGAAACTCATGTGGGTCCCCCAGACTCCACACAGGTGCTTCCTGTGCTCCTCAGGAAGGAAGCTGACCTACCTAGGGTGCTGTCTCTTATAGCAAAGCATCTGAAGTGTCACAGTGACACCTTCTACTCTCCCTACATTGAATCTAGGCTCTTCAGATGCAGAAATGGGGACAATGACCTTCCCACAGGGATTAGTCTTAGCCCCTGAGTACTGAGTAGGCCTTGAAAACCAGAAGTCACCTCCTCCCCTCCATCTCATTGTTGCTTTGGTCCCTGACCCCAAACATAGAAAGGACTTCTTTACTCTCCATTCATATCACTTGGTAAAGTGATGAATGCATTCCAGTTTATCTAGCTATAAAACATTTCATTATTCATTCAAAAAAAATCAATGTAGCATCTGTTACATGCAAGGGGCTAAGCTGGGAGCTGTGGCAGCCACAACGGAGACTTAGAGGCAGGTGGCTCAGATGGTAAAGAATCTGTGTGCAATACAGGAGGCCTGGGTTCAATCCTTGGGTTGGGAGGGTCCCCTGGAGAAGGGCATGGCAACCCATTCCAGTACTCTTGCCTGGAGAATTCCATGGACAGAGGATCCTGGCAGGCTGCAGCCCATGGGGTTGCAAAGAGTTGGACATGACTGAGCAACTATGCATAGCACACAGCACTCAGGCATGATATTGACATGTTTCCACCTGAGACGGATGACCAAGGAGTTCAGGTATGGCATCTTCTTTTGAAGATTCTCATCAATGCTAATAACCCTGTTATGTTATGAAATTTGACCTTTAAAAATCTGACATAGGACAATGGGAGGATAAGCCAAATAAAGAAAAGCCTGTATTGCTTCCAAAGGTTAATGAATGATGGTGAGGTTTATTATTCAGAAAGATGAATAAACATTCAAAGCAGTTTAAATTGAATGCCTGTCTGTCCATGAGGAGCCATCATCTCCTGGTGCCTAAGCTACTACCAAGTCGATAAAAACTTCTGGAGGCTGGGTTAATTCTTTCAATAATTTCCCGCCTCAAGCCCTAAATGGCTACAACTGGAAGAACATGGCTCCCCTAACGAGCATACCTTATCATGTTGTCCTATGGTGACAGATAACAAGATAGATGTCCGGTGATGGACAATGACAAGATTTGAGTCACTGCAGACAAATGATTCATATCAGAATGGACACCTGACCAACTGATTGTCAAGAGGAACTTAAGTCATAATGCTGACACCTAGAAGAGGGACATTTACTACCACAGGGAGAGAAAAACATGACAGAAGTGGTTTCCTACTGTGTGGAAATGTGTACCAGATGGATACATTTACCACGACAAAAAAAGTGAAATCTTCTACACCCTGGATTTCTCTTCCAGCTCTGAAACTGTGAGATCTATATCCATATTTGGATATTTTAGACCTGTGCTGTTCCATAGAGTACCCAATGGCCACATGTGGCTACTGAGCACTGGTCATGCAGCTAGTCTGAACTGAGATGTCTGTAAGTATAAACTATGCATCATATCTCAAAAGCATCTTAAAAATAAGCAATGTAAAACATCTCATCAATACTGTAAAATATTAATCATATGTTGAAATCAGAATATTTTTGATGTTTTGGGTTAAGTCAAATTTTTTTTTTAAATAACCTGTTTCTTTTTCATTTTTAAATATGGCTGTTAGAACATTTTAAATTACATTTACAGCTTGCATTATAATTCTGTTGGATAGCACTGTTTTAGATATAACTGTATTTATTGTATTTAGAAATAACAACATGGCCCCAGCCCTTTTGTGTTTAGATAAGATGTCCACTAACACCACCTCCAACAGGGTTATTCTCACAAGCAAAAGTCATTGTGCTTACTGTTCTATGAGGCAAAAACATAGTAAGTTGCACTAGATAAGCCCAACGTTTTATCATTGCACTGAATTCAAAAGAAGGCTCACCACAAAGAAGCCTACACTACAAGTCACTTACAAACAATTTTACATTTTTTACAGCCCACTAACAGACCTTGCCATACTGTGGCTATGAAAGCCAGCATAAACAGCTAAATAGGTAAAGGCTAGAGCTGATCCCAACAAGATCCTGTGGTCACTGAAAACTGATATGTGAAAGAAAAATCTTACGGAAATAAATAGAATACATTTGTGACCTTCCAGAGTTGAAAGACTGAATGACAAGGTCAACGGCACTGACAGTACCTTTGTTATAGACTGAACTGTGTCCCCCACCCCACCCCAAATTCATACTGAGCCTTCTCACCCAGTGTGACTGTATACGAAGACCTTTAAGGGGGTAATTAAAGCTAAACAAGGTCGTAAGAAGGGGTCCTGGGTTTCCCTGATGATATCTCAGTGGTAAAGAATCCACCTGCCAGTGCAAGAGACACAGGTCTGATCACTGGTCCAGGAAGACCCGGCATGTTACAGAGCAACCATGCCTGACTCTCCAGGCAGGAGTATTGGAGTCCGTTGCCGTGCGCTCCAGGGGATCTTTCTCATCCAGGGCTTGAACTCACATCTCTCATGTCTCCTACGTTGGCAGGCAGGTTCTTTACCACTAGTGCCACCTGGGAAGCCCCAACTATGCCTACGTGCCACAACTATTGTCAGCAACACAAAGACTCAAGAATGGTACATCTCTTGCTCCTGAGACTATTTTTAAAATTTCAAATTCTCCAAAAATACCTGTTGCAGAATTTGTATCTCTACTGTTGTATTGGTATCTATATGTTCCAAAGGACCTTTATAAATTTTTTTCTGAGAAAGTAAACACCTCAAAAATTTCAAGAAAAGCAGAAAGTTTTAGCTGTAGAAGTCATTCTAATGAATATCAAAGAGATTTTTATTTTATTCTTTTATCTTGTTTTCAAACCAGTCCTCAATTTATCTTCACCTAAGCAGTTCTCACTAATAAGAATATGCTCTAAAACCAAGCCATTATCTATACTAAATTAATGCAATGGAGCATTTATTTTAATTCTAGAAAGGTTGGTATTGAACAATTCTGACATTAAGAATCATGTATGTATGTCCAACTCTTTGTTTCCCTATGGATTGTAGCCTGCCAGATATCTCTGTCCAGGGGATTTTCCAGGAAAGAATACTGGAGTGAGTTGCCATTTTCTCCTCTAGCGGACCTTTCCAAAAATCATGTATGCTGCTGTTCATGCTTACTTGCTCAGTCATGTCTGACTCTTTGAGACCCCATAGACAAAAATCATGTATGAAGCTTGTTAAAAAGATAGATTCTAGCTTCCTTCCTCTGGGGATTTTGACCTGGGAGGTGTCTGGGGTGGGGTTACCTTTATATTTAAAATACACCCCAGGGGATATTGACCTAGGCAGTCCCTAGACCACAGTTTGAGAAACATTACTCTAGGTTTCAAGCAGATTTGAAGAGAAATTTATTCTAAATTTAAATGGAAGCATACTTAATGTTACTCACATATTACCATGAGTAGAATTATACTTTGAGATGAATATAAACCCTCATTTTTTCACTCTCAGTTATATCCTCAACAATGGCAATTTTGATGAAAAGTTTATATGTGTTAACTTCATTTACTATTTCACACACAAACTATGTGCTAAAAATCATGTCAACACTCCATCTGAAGGGACATTTTTTAAAAGTTGTAAAGAACATTTGCATTCCACAATAATTCTGATCTAAAATGAACAATGAAAAGAGAAATATTCATTCATACAAATCTTTATTAGTGATGACATTAGCAAAATGTATTCACTTAAGCAACAAATATATGTGTGAGATACTGTGCTCGCACAGTGGGAGAGACAAAGATGCATTAGAGAAAGAACTGTCCTCAAGAGGTTTACAATCTAGTTGGAGAGATGAGGAATGGACACAGTTACTAACGCAGAAAATAAGGTGTGCTATATCATAGGAAGCACAAATTGAACATGATAGGAATTGAGGGGAAGTATAATCAGTATAGGGGTTTTCCAGGTGGCACCAGTGCTAAAGAACCCGCCTGACAATGCAGGAGACATAAGACATGTGGGTTTGACCTTTGAGTCAGGAAGATCCCCTGGAAGAGGACATGGCAACCCAATCCAGTATTCTTGCCCTAAGAACTCCACTGACAGAGAGGCCTGGCTACAGTCCATAGGGTCGCAAAGAGTCAGACACAACTGAAGCAACTTAGTACGCACATATTCAGCATGACTGCTGCAAAGCCTGGATGGGGGAATAGCAGGTGAATCAAGAGGGGCAGACAAGGGCAAGATCATTAAGGGTCTTGTGTGCTAAACTAGGGTTTGATATTCATCCTGAGAGCTATGGGGAACATTTGTAGATGGTAAGGCAAGGGGTGGCATGCATTCACCCTCTCCTTAATTACTAAACACTTGATGTATATCTAGCACTGAGTAATGTTGCTAACCAAAGTCACCTGCAGAACTTTTAAACATCTCTGAGTCCAGGCTCCACCCAGACCTACCCAATCAGAACTTGTAATGCCAGGCTAGATGAATCACAAGCTGGAATCAAGATTGCTGCAAGAAACACCAACAACCTCAGTCAGATATGCAGATGATACCACTCTAATGGCAGAAAGTGAAGCAGAACAGAAGAACCTCTTGATGAGGGTAAAAGAGGAGAATGGAAAAGCAGGCAAGAAATTCAAAATTAAAAAAAGATCATGGCATCCTGTCCCATCACTTCATGGCCAATAGAAGTGGACAAAGTGGAAGCAGTAATAGATTTTATTTTCTTGGGCTCCAAGACCACTGCAGATGGTGACTGCAGCCATGAAATTAAAAGATATTTGCTCCTTGGAAGGAAAGCTATGGTAAACCTAGACAGTGTATTAAAAAGCAGAGAAGTCACTCTGCCAACAAATGTCAATGTAGTCAAAGCTATTGTCTTTCTAGTAGTCATGTATGGATGTAAGAGTTGGACCATAAAGAAGGCTGAGCACCAAAGAATGGATGTTTTTGAGTTGTGGTGCTGGAGAAGATTCTTCAGGGTCCCTGGACTACAAGGAGATAAAACCAGACAATACTAAAGGAAATCAACCCTGTATATTCATTGGAAGGACTGATGTTGAAGCGGAAGCTCTAATACTTTGGTCACCTGATGCAAAAAGCTGGCTTTTTAGAAAAGATTCTAATTCTGGGAAAGATTGAAGGCAAAAGGAGAAGCAGGCAGCAGAGGATGAGATGGTTAGATAGCATCACCAACTCAGTGGACGCAAATTTGAGCAGACTCTGGGACATAGTGGAGGACAGAGGAGCCTGGCATGCTGCAGTCCATGGGTCTCAAAGAGTTGGACATAACCTAGCGACTAAGCAACAACAGGGTTGCTAAACAGTAGGAACTGTGTCATTTAAAATCTCTGCCAGTGATTTTGAAGCATAGCCAAGTTAGGCAACCACCATTGAAGGGTATATTTAAATGCATATATTTGAAAACCTCTTTGCCTTAATGTGTCTTCACAGGGAGAGAATTTGAGCAAAGGAACTGAGTTAGTGACAAAATCACTTACATGGTAAATGGTGCTGAAATCAATAGGAAAGAAGCAGCAATAGAAAAGCTGGACCAGTGAAATGGGCAGCGGGGGTGGGGTGGGGGTGTCAACTGATTGGGTTGCTTCATTCCTAAACAAGGGGAAGATACTCTGAAAATTTTATTTTAGAAAATCATTTTGTCTGTGATGTCCAGAATAGATTAGAAGAAGAAACTGGAGGCAGAGACACCAAAAAGAGCTGAACATAGTAATCCAAGCATAGGATTATGGCAGATGGCTGAGGTGACGACTGGAGGGATGGAAAAAAGTGGGTGAAGCTGAGTGACAGTGCTGGGAAACTGCCACATGGCTTGTAACATTTGTCACTAGTAAGAAAAGAGAAAAACACAAAGAGTGGGGGAAGAAAACAAGCCAGGGGAGAGAAAGTGGATGAGATAATGAAGAAACTTGCATTGTAAGAAGAGATAGCTGCATCTAGAAATGTGAACTGCTAGTTGTTTGTATGGAACCTAGAATATAAAGTATTTGAAATCGTACTGAGAATTGCTATTTTGTAGATGGAAATCTTAAGTGTAAAATGACTAATACTCTGCAATGTCAGGTGAAAGTGGCAATTTGTTTTGTGACTCAGATTGGAAGTTTATTGTTGGAATTATGTTTTAAAATACATAACAAATCTGCGGTCTTATTTCTAGTTTATTTTTAAATTATTAGTATAAATTTACTATTTGTAGTATATATTTACATTTTTTTTTCCTTAAAAAATACCTCACTCATACTAACATTTCCTCCCTGTTCCCTTGCTGTTTGCTTTGTTGAGGTCTCTCTCCTCGTGTCCATGCTTTGGCTAGAAATCAGTTATGATAACAAGGGTGAAAAGGGAGTAAGAAGCCTCTTGCCTGGGCCTCCTGCCAAGGACAGAGATGCTTGCTCTCTGGTGCTTCCTGTGCACAAAGGACACTCAGCTTTAAACCGAAGTTTTGAAAGAAAACACGGCTGTGTACACGTGTGCAGGCTGTGCACTACACGGCTCTGGAGTGCTGTTCGCCTTTGTAGGTCTGTATGTTTAATTTCTGGCAGATGGAAATCAAGAACTTGATTCCATCACTCAGACACTGTATAGGCTAGCAACAATGCTCAAGGAAGTCCTCTTCGTTCAGTGTTTCTCAAAGAACTGTCTTGGGACTAACTCTTGATACTTTTTCACAATTCCTTTATGAACTGACTTAAAAAATTATTACTTTGTTACTGTAGATATAATAACTGACATATAGCAGATATCCAATAAACATTTATGGATGGATGTAAAAAAAAAAATTTTTGTATCTCACTTCAGACTACTGAGGCGGACCTTGGCATCTGCATTGTGTGTGTGTGTGTGTGTATGTGCTTATTTCTTCTTGGAATCTGCATTTTATAATCCCACCAGGCAATTTCCACTTTTTTTTTTAAGAATTAAAAAAAAAATTATTTTGGCTGCTCGGGATCTTTGTTGAGCTTTGTTGGCACACAAGCTTCTCTACTGTGGCATTCAGGCTCAGGAGTCGTGACTTGAGGGCTCTGGAGCTCGGGCTCAGTAGTTGTGGTGTGGATTTAATTGCCCCACGGCTTGTGGGATCTTAGTTCCCCAACCAGGGATTGAACCTTTATCCCCTTGCATTGGTAGGTGTTTTCTTAACCACTGGACCACCGGAAAAGTCTCCCACATTCTATTTAAATACAACTTTTCAATTTCTTGGCAGATGACCTCATTTTCCCCCAACCCATCAAAATGGCATAAAGTACCTATATTTTAAACCATTTTACTATTAAAAAAAATTAGCACACCAGTTTTTAACTGCCCTTCCATTTTAGAATAAAAAAATGAGATAAAAATACAGATGTAGATGATGAGACGTGAACTGTCAGATACAAAAAGGTGCCTCAAAATAGTGTAGGAAATGCCATATTAGGTCATATGTTTGATCTGCCCAACCCAAAGTGTCAGATCTATCACCTCAAATGATTATACCAGGAGTATTTCTCACATATCTCTGACTTACACGTTATGAATCATTGATCAATGCTTATAAACTCTCATCAAACATGCATGTTTAAATAATCAGTCAGCAGAATCCATGAAATAACACAGGTCTTGTTACCTCATGCGTAAATTTTCACCTACCCTTCTGAGTCCTGAAAGTTTTGTTGAGCTTTAAGTGGCCCTCTCAGTAGCAGCACTGCGAGATCTGAGGGACAAAGAGATATCTTCACTAGCCTTCGCACTGCTTCTTGATTTGTAGGCTGCAGTCCTAGCCCCTTGTGGGATGAAGAGCCCTAATCTTTTCAGTTTATCTGCATAATGAGAACCGCCATCACCTTTTGTTCATTTTAGTGGTCCTGGTAAGGAACTTTTTTTTAAATCCATGTTGTCTTTTTTATGCTTGAGTGACCTTGATATATATACAGTTGTTTGCATATACACATATACACCAATTTTCTCACAAACATAAAATCATACATGAAAACTGAAAGTGTTAGTCACTCAGTTGTGTCTGACCAGGCAAGAAAACTGGAGTGGATAGCCATTCTCTTCTCCAGGGGATCTTTCCAACCTCAAGCCTGGGTCTCCTGCATTGCAGGCAGATTCTTTACCATCCGAGCCACCAGGGAAGCCCCAAAATCATGCATATGATGCTTCTAATATAATTTTTTTTATCATGGTGTTGTATTCTTGATTTTTTGAGCTATCATTCAAAACCTCAAAAACAATCCCAGATATTGAGATATCAAATATTGCAATTTGATAGAAATGGAAAATTACCCAGGTAGAAGAGCCAAGATAAGTTGAATACCATTAGCCAACTGTTTTCTCCTGAGCAGCATCAGCTTCCATCCTACCTAGATGCACTCTCAGCTGCTTGGCTTCCATCCAAGTCCACAGTTTGGCCAGGAACATCTAAAACAAAGTGCACTGCAGGGACCTGGTGAAAGGGAAACATCGAACACAGCATCATCTGGACAGTGATGCTACTGCGTCTTCCATGTGCCTCATGATTCCTTTCAAGACTCAGATCCTGACCTCCACGAGCGTTCATCCTGTGACATGTGGGTATATTGATAAGCCCTGGCTTTTTTTTGGGGGGAGTGGCCTAAATAAGAGCACAAGACCCCCCAAACTAGGTGTTTTTGACCCTTGCTTTAGAAGGAGATGCAGACTTAGGTGCTATTCACATTGAAGGTCACTGTGTCTGGCACAAGCTGGCTGAGATAGCAACAGTGCACCTGAAACCCTCATTGTGGCGCCTGGCCCTTCTCCCTCCCACTTTTGCTCATGCACTGGTCTCATCTGGGATATAGAAGAAAGGATTGGCTTCTCTTTGAATAAACCCTCTGGTTCCCTACTTGGCTTCCCTGGTGGTGGACTTCCATCTAGAAGGACCTGGTAAGCCTTCTAATGTGAGTACCCACTCAGGGTTCCACAGTCTACCCAGGCTTCTGCTGCTCAAATCTTCAGCAAATCCTCCAGTGGACAAACACACCACCCTCATCTACTTATCAGGCCCCATTCTTGCTGGGTTTATTTGCTCTCGGACATGACACTGGATGCTGTCTCTGAAACAGGACGTAGACGCCACCAGAAACCAAATCTGCAGGCATCTTAATCTAAGACTTCCTAGCCTCCAGAACTGTGAGAAATAAATGTCTGTTGTTTATTAGCCACCCAGGCTATGGTGGTGAACAGACTCCTGAACAGACTCCTTAGCCTCCTGAACAGACTAAGACAGATGGTCAAAGTAAAGAATGCTGCTGCTGCTGCTAAGTTGCTTCAGTTGTGTCCAGCTCTGTGTGACCCCATAGACAGCAGCCCACAAGGTTCCCCCGTCCCTGGGATTCTCCAGGCAAGAATACTGGAGTGGGTTGCCATTTCCTTCTTCAGTGCCTGAAAGTGAAAAGTGAAAGTGAAGTCGCTCAGTCGTATCCAATAGAGAACATTAATGTGAGAGGAGGGATAGAATTGCTAGCAAGGAGATCCAATAGGATGTGAAGCACTGAGGCAGTGAGTTAAGAAAGCGGAAGTGGGAATAGGTAGCCACTTTTAAAAAGAAGAGCCCAAGGATGAGTCCCCATGCCACATAAGAAACACCTTTCAGAGTTAGACCTCAACCCTCTCGTGAGTTTTCACCTAGCCTTGCCTTACAGTCTGTGTTCTCATCACTTGTTCACAACATCTTCAGCACTAATCCCTTACCTTTGTACACCTATCCCTCTCACTTTGGATTTGATCCCATACACTGCTCCTCTGGTTCTGACCTCTGGCTCTTTCTATCACTACAGTTCACATCAGTCTCCCTGCCTCAGATCTGGTGACACATCTTCTCTAGGACAGCTCAGGCTACTACAGAATTCTCTCTAGGTTTGTACTGGTTTCAAAAACACAACTATTGCCTGACAGTTTGGTCAGGATGAACGATAAGACATTAAGAGGGAGTATATGACCCTGGGGTTTAGGACATGGGGTTGAGGATTGGTTAAACGGGATTTCTCTATCTGGAGGTAGAAAGGTGAGGAAGAGCCCCTAGTCTGTGAGGTAAGATGAGGCTATCACTTTTCACATACAAATTAGAGGTGGCAATGGGACAGTGGGCTTCCCTGGTGGCTCAGATAGTAGAGAATCTGCCTGCAGTGCAGGAGACCCAGGTTCAATCCCTGAGTCAGGAAGATCCCCTGGAGAAGGGAATGGCTGACCACTCCAGTTTTCTTGCCTAGATAATTCCATGGACAGAGAAGCCAGGTGGGCTACAGTCCATAAGATCACAAAGAGTAGGACACTACTGAGCAACTAACAGCACAACACCACGGGACATATAAGCGGGAATGTCTGATGTGCAGTCTAACAGGTTGGGTAGTAACTAAGGAGAGAGGTCAAGACCAGAGTCACAGCATATAGACACACAGGCCACGTACTGCATAATTCTAGGGGGTGGCATTCACATGAACTAGGAGGAACATGACAACCCTGGAGTTGTAGAAAGCTGAAGTCTTGTTCATGGCAGGGAATCAACACACAGCCTGTGGAGGAAATAGATGAAGTCATAATACAATAAGACTAAAGACATAATAAAACAACAAACCAGGAAGAGATCACAGAGCTAGGATTGCACTTTGGGGGAAACTTAAGGGCAAAGATAAACTCTAGCTCTGTCATTTCAATATATACAAAGTAGAAAATTGATAGTGACCCTCTCGGGGATGAGAGAGAACAAAAGTGTAATTATAATGAAAGAAGTGTTAGATGGTAAAAATAATAAAGAAAAAGGATTGTGAGCATTAAAAGCAAAATGGTCAAGTAACGATTGTTCCGAAGAAAGAGTTAGTTGCTCAGTCATGTCTGACTGTTTGAGATCCCGTGGACTATAGCCTGCCAGGCTCCTGTTCGTGGAATTCTCCAAGCAAGAATACTGGAATAGATAGCCATTTCCTTCTCCAGGGGATCTTCCTGACCCTGGGATGGAACCCAGGTCTCCAGAACTGCAGGCAGTTTCTTTACTGCCTGAGTGAGTGACCAGGGAAGTATAAAGAAAGATAAGACCTGTATATAGTGTTGCCTGAAGATTGAAAATGCAGGAGACTGGAGAAATTGACAGAGCAGGATTTCAAAGAAGACAAGTTAGTCTTGAAAAGGGAGAAGCACCCAAGACGGTGCAGAGAGACCAGCATTTAGAGGCAAAGAGTAGGAAAGATGGGAAAATTGGGTGTCTGAGCTCCTGACCTTTACGAAATACAAATTAAAAGAGCAATCATAAAGTAGACACAGGCCGTACTGGATTTTTTTTTTTTGTATTTTTGTTATATTATAGAAATAAAATGCACACAGTATAGAAAATTTGGAAAAATTTTGGAAAAGTGGAAAAAAAAAATAACTGACGTTCCAGGAAACAAAGATAACTACTAGAAAGTATTAGACAATTGGGTGATTTTTTTCCTCCACATGTTAACAGTAGCACCTCTAGCTATCATTTAGCTTTCATAAATCTCACATTTAAATTTCACTTAATATTCCAAGTAGCTATGCTATAATATCCTTAAGGTTTTCTAGCATTTTTGCTTCTAATTTTTTGCTATTTCATAAATAAAACTGAACTGTACATCTTTGCACATAAAATGTATCCTATATTTAGAATGAGTTTCAAAAGATAGAACCCTGAATGTTTAACTATGAAATGAATGACTTAGTATAATTGTGAACATCTTTAAGGCTTTGGACACTTCTTATACCATTTTAAATTTTCCCAGTAGTGGATATACATTTTTCTAAACCCTTGCCAGAATTAATCATTAACAAAAATAACAAAGACTTTGTTAATTTGAAGATGAAAAAGCAGTTGCTTATTATATGACATTTCTTCTACCACCAGTGAGGCTTGAATAATTTTAAATTTTTCATATTGTTTTTTCTACTAAATGCATGTTTATTTTTGTCCTTTGTACATTTATTTTTGGCTTCATAGTGTTTTATAGTTTTAGGAGTTATTTACATAATGAGGATATTAAAATGTTCCCATTTTTTACTTCTTTACTACATTTTAACTTTATTGATTTTATAAAAGTATTAATTAAAATAACTTTTCTTATTATTATAAAAAGTACTATGTATTCTGACACTGCTTCTTCAGTCTCTCTTTAGTCAAATAAACTCCCTCATCCACTTCAGTTGGTCAGAGTTGGTCAGAGATGCTGTCTGTGGGCTGCAACAAAGAACTCTAATAAAACCCAGCAATAATCAATTAAGGAGTGCAATAAAAAGAAGCTGATATATGTTAGCAACCAGAACCATAAACTATCTAGGAATAAACTTACGAGCAAACAAGCTAGACCTCCAGGAAGAAAACTATAAATAGGAAAAAGCCTGAATGGAAGAATTCTTCCTGGTGAGACAAACTGAATGTTATGAAGACGTCAATATTCCTCCAAATGCTCGTATAAATTCAAGGCCATTCCAATGGGATTATTTGGAGTATGACAATTTGGTGTAGATGCAGAAAAAATAATACACAAGAGCAGCCAGAATCCTTTTGAAAATTACAGCCTAAGGTAAGGCAGTGGTTGATTCAGCACCTTGTTTGTGCTTAAGGTAGAACAAACAAGTAGAATGGAAAAGTCTGGAGATAAACGTAGGTAAATCTGGAAAAAAAATAATTCTTTTTATGTCTTTATTTATTAACTAATTTATTTATTTGTGGTTGCACTGGGTCTTCAATGCTGGGCGCTGTCTTCCTCTAGCTGTGAGCTAGGGCTGCTCTTTGCTGTGGTGTACAGGCTTCTCATTGCAGTGGCTTCTCTTGACGTGGAGCACAGGCTCTCTGGCAGTGCTTGGCTTCAGTAGTTGCAGCATATGGACTCAGTATTTGCAGCATGTGGGCTTGATTGCACCACAGCACATGGAATCCTCCAAGACCAGGGATTGAATCTGGGCTTCCCTGGTAGCCCAGTTGGTAAAGAATCAGCCTGCAATGCAGGACACCCAGATTCAATCCCTGGGTGGGGAAGATCCCCTGGAAAAGGAAATGGCAACCCACTCCAGTGTTCTTGTCTGGAAAATCCCAAAGACAGAGGAGCCTGGCAGGCTACAATCCAAGAATCCTCAGAGACCAGGGATTGCATTGTCAGATGGATTCTTATCCACAGTACCACCAGGGATGCCCTGAGAAAACCAGTTTGGTTGCATAAAAGCTGGAAAATTTTGCACAGCTAAAGACACAATGGGCAGCTAAGTGGACAAATAAGCTAAGAGAAAGTATCTAAAATATAAAAGCTCTTATAAGTGTAGATGTAAAATCCTCAACAAAATTCTAGCAAACCAAATTCCGCAATATATAAAATGGATTATATACTATAACTAAATGGAATTTACCCTAGGAATACAAGGCTAGCTTAATATATGAAAATTATTCAATGTAACACACCATATTAATAAATAATTAACAAAAAGCATATATTCAACTCAATGAACATAGAAAAGTGTTTGACAAATCCTACGTAACATTCATTATTATTTTTAAACCTATTAACAAACTTGGAACAGGAGAAAATTTCCTCAACCAGACTAAAAAGTATCTACAAAAAAATCCACAGCAAAATACTTCTTTATAGTGAAAGACTGAACACTTTTCCCCCCATGATCAGGAACAAGGCAAGAATGTCTGCATTTTCCTCTTCTATCTAACATAGTATTGAAAATTCTAGCCAGTGAAGTCAGGCAAGCAAAAGAAATAAAAGGCATCAAGATGGAAAAATAAGAAGTAAAACTATCTCTGTTGCAAATGAAATGTTCTTTTATGGAAGAAAACCCTAAGAAATCCATTAAGACTAGTAAAAAGAATGCAGCAAAGTTACAGGATACAAGATCAACATGCAAAAATCAATTTCTTGTCTATACATTAGCAATGAACTATACAAAGATGAAATATTTTCAAATCCTAGGAAAATCCTAATCTACTTAATGTCTCTATGGATTTGCCTATTCTAAATATTTCATATAAATGGAATGATATTTTAGGTAGGTTTTGTATATGTGTGTGTTTGTGTGTGACTGACTTCTCTGACTTGGCATGATGCTTTCAAGATTCTTCCATCTTGTAGCATGAATCAGTTCTTCATTATTTTTTATTGTTGAATAATATTCCATTGTATAGATATGCTACATTTGTTTATCCATTCATCAGGTGATGGTTATTTGAATTTCCCCCCACTTTTTGGCTATTATTAGAAGTGTAGTTATGAACACTTATGTACAGGTACAGGTTTTTGTGTGGACATGCTTTTAACTCTCTTATATTTATACCTGTAAATAGAATTTCTAGGTCCTGTGGTAACTATATATTTAAACTTATAAAGAACTGTCAATCTGTTATCCAAAGTGGCTACACCATTTTACATTTCTACTGGTGCTGTAGAGGGTTTCAATTTTACTATATCTTCACAATACTTGTTACTGTTTTCTTAATGACCATGCTAGTGAGTATGATGGAGAAGGCAATGGCACCTCAATCCAGTACTCCTGCCTGGAAAATCCCATGGACGGAGGAGCCTGGTAGGCTGCCTTCCATGGGGTCGCGAAGAGTTGGACACGACTGAGAGACTTCACTTTCACTTTTCACTTTCATGCATTGGAGAAGGAAATGGCAACCCACTCCAGTATTCTTGCCTGGAGAATCCCAGGGATGGGGGAGCCTGGTGGGCTGCCGTCTACGGGGTCTCATAGAGTTGGACACGACTGAAGTGACTTAGCAGAAGCAGCAGTGAGTATGAAGTGATATCTCATTGTAGTTTTGATTATATTTGAAGATCATGGCATCCGGTCCCATCACTTCATGGGAAATAGATGGGGAAACAGTGGAAACAGTGTCAGACTTTATTTTTCTGGGCTCCAAAATCACTGCAGTTGGTGACTGCAGCCATGAAATTAAAAGATGCTTACTCCTTGGAAGGAAAGTTATGACCAACCTAGATAGCATATTGAAAAGCAGAGACATTACTTTGCCAACAAAGGTTCGTCTAGTCAAGGCTATGGTTTTTCCTGTGGTCATGTATGGATGTGAGAGTTGGACTGTGAAGAAAGCTGAGCGCCAAAGACTTGATGCTTTTGAACTATGGTGTTGGAGAAGACTCTTGAGAGTCCCTTGGACTGCAAGGAGATCCAACCAGTCCATTCTGAAGGAGATCAGCCCTGGGATTTCTTTGGAAGGAATGATGCTAAAGCTGAAACTCCGGTACTTTGGCCACCTCATGTGAAGAGCTGACTCATTGGAAAAGACTCTGATGCTGGAAGGGATTGGGGGCAGGAGGAGAAGGGGACGACAGAGGATGAGATGGCTGGATGGCATCACTGACTGGCTGGACGTGAGTCTGAGTGAACTCCGGGAGTTGGTGATAGACAGAGAGGCCTGGCGTGCTGCGATTCATGGGGTCGCAAAGAGTCAGACACGACTGAGCGACTGAACTGAACTGAATGATGTTGAAAACCTTTTCATGTGTTTATTGGTCATTTCAAAGTCTTCTTTTGAAAAATATCTATACAGATTATTTGTCCCTTTTTAAGTTGTTCCTTTTTTGTTGTTGTTTTGAGTTCTCTATACATTCTTAAAAGATTTATGATCTGCTAACATTTCCCATGGGTTGTTTTTTCACTTTCTTGATGGTGTCCTCTGAAGCACCAAACTTAATTTTTATTAAGTCCATTCCAGATCCACTAGACATCTCTTCAAGAAAATTAGAGATATGAAGGGAATATTTCTTGCAAATATTGGAACAATAAAGGCCAGAAATGGTACACATCTAACAGAAACAGAAGATTTCAAGAAGAGGAGGCAAGAATACACAGAAGAACTATACAAAAAAGTCTTCATTACCCAGATAACCACGATGGTGTGATCACACATCATGGTGTGATGATGCTGTGAAAGTGCTGCATTCAATATGCCAGCAAATTTGGAAAACTCAGCAGTGGCCACAGAACTGCCAAAGGTCAATTTTCATTCCAATCCCAAAAAAAGGCAATGCCAAAGAATGTTGAAACTACCGCAAATTGCAGTTACCTCACACACTAGCAAAGCAATGCTCAAAATTCTCAACCTAGGCATCAACAGTACGTGAACCAAGAACTTCCAGATGTTCAAGTTGGACTTAGAAAAGGAAGAGGAATCACAGATCAAATTGCCAACATCACTGGATCATCGAAAAAGCAAGAGAGTTCCAGAGAAACATCTACTTCTGCTTTATTGACTACGCCAAGCCTTTGACTGTGTGGTTTACAACAGACTGTGGAACATTCTTCAGTAGATGGGAATACCAGACCACCTTATCTGCTTGCTGAGAAATCTGTATGTAGGTCAAGAAGCAACCGTTAGAACCAGATGTGGAACAACAGACTTGTTCCAAACTGGGAAAGGAGTGTGTCAAGGTTGTGTATTGTCACCCTGCTTATTTAAATTCTAAGCAGTGTACATCATGTGAAATACTGGACTGGATGAAACACTTGCTGGAATCAAGATTGCCGGGAGAAATATCAATAACCTCAGATATGCAAATGACACCATCCTTATGGTAGAAAGCAAAGAGAAACTAAATAGCCTCTTGATGAAAGTGAAAGAGGAGAGTGAAAAAGTTGGCTTAAAACTCAACATTCAAAAAATGAAAATCATGGCATCCAATTCCATTGCCTCATGGCAAATAGACAGGGAAACAATGGAAACAGTGACAGACTTTCTTTTCTTGAGCTCCCAAATCACTGTGGATGGTAACTGCAGCCATGAAATTAAAAGACACTTGCTCCTTGGAAGAAAAGTTATGACCAACATAGACAGCATATTAAAAAGCAGAGACATTACTTTGCAACAAAGGTCCGTCTAGTCAAAGCTATGGTTTTTCCGATAGTCATGTATGGATCTGAGAGTTGGACCATAAAGAAAGCTAAGCACTGAAAAATTGATGCTTTTGGTGTTAGAGAAGACTCTTGAGAGTCCTTTGGAGTGCAAGGAGATCAAACCGGTCAATCGTAAAGGAAATCAATCCTGAATATTCATTGGAAAGACTAATGCTGAAGCTGAAGCTCCAAAACTTTGGCCAACTGATGTGAAGAACTGACTCATTG
Source organism: Bos taurus (assembly GCF_002263795.3). Lineage (NCBI taxonomy): Eukaryota > Metazoa > Chordata > Mammalia > Artiodactyla > Bovidae > Bos > Bos taurus. The sequence goes on along the minus strand of NC_037334.1, from coordinate 81,882,583 downwards.
GAAAAGACTGATGCTGGGAAAGATTGAAAACAGAAGGGGGCGACAGAGGATGAGATGGTTGGATGGCATCACTAACTCAACGGACATGAGTTTGAGCCAGCTCCAGGAGTTGGTGATGGACCGGGAGGCCTGGCATGCTGCAGTCCATGGGGTTGCAAAGAGTCAGACACAATTGACTGACTGAATTGAACTGAACTGAGGTCCATTCAATCTATTTTCTCCTTTGTAGATTGTGCTTTTGGTGTCATATCTAAGAAACCATTCTCTAATCCAATTGTGTCTCTAATCAGACACAATTGACTGACTGAATTGAACTGAACTGAGGTCCATTCAATCTATTTTCTCCTTTGTAGATTGTGCTTTTGGTGTCATATCTAAGAAACCATTCTCTAATCCAAGGCCTCAGGATTCTTTTTTAAATTAATTTATTTTTTAATTGAAGGATAATTGCTTTAGAGAGTTTTCTTGTTTTCTGTCAAACTTCAGCATGAATCAGCCATAGGTATACATACATCCCCTCCCATCTTCCTCCACATCCTATCCCTCTAGATTGATGTAGAGCCCCTATTTGAGTTTCCTGGGCAATAAGGCAAATTCCTGTTGGCTATCTATTTTACATATGGTAGTGTAAGTTTCCATGTTACTGTTTCCATACATCTCACCCTCTCCTCCCCTCTCCCCATGTTCATAAGTCTATTCCCTATATGGCTGCTTCTCCATTGCTGCCCTGTAAATAAACTCTTCAATACCATTTTTCTAAATTCTATATATATATGTGTGTTAGAATACAATGTTTTTCTTTTTTTTTCTGAGTTACTTCACTCTGTATAATAGGTTTTAGGTTCATCCACCTCATTAAAAGTGACTCAAATGCATTCTTTTTTATGGCTGAGTAATATTCCATTGTGTATATATACCACAACTTCTTTATCCATTCATCTGTCGATGGACATCTAGGTTGTTTCCATGTTTGAGCTGTTGTAAATAGTGCTGCAATTGACAATGGGATACATATGTCTTGTTCAATTATGGTTTCCTCAGGGTATATGCCTAGGAGTGGGATTGTTGGGTCATATGATGGTTTTATTCCTAGCTTTTCAAGGAATCTCCATACATCTTCCATAGTGGCTGTACCAATTTACATTCCTTCCAACAGCACAAGAACATTCCCTTTTCACCACACCCTCTCCACCATTTATTTTTTGTAGACTTTTTGTTGATGGCCATTCTGACTGGTGTGAGATGAAATCTCATTGTTTTGCTTTGAATTTCTCTAATAATGAGCAATTTTGAGGATCTTTTTAGGTATTTGTTACCATCTGTATGTCTTTTTTGAAGAAATATCTGTTTAGGTCTTTTTGCCACTTTCTGATTGGCTTGTTTGTTTTTCTGGTATTTAGTTGTATGAGTTGCCTACATATTTTGGAAATTAAACCTTTGTAAGCTGTTTCATTTGCTGTTATTTTCTCCCATTTGAGGGTTGTCTTTTCACTTTGCATATAGTTTCCTTTGCTGTGCAAAAGCTTTTAAGTTTAATCAGATCCCACTTGTTTACTTTTGCTTTTATTTCAGTTACTCTAGGAGGTGGGTCATAGAGGATCTTGCTTTGATTTGTGTCATCGAGTGTTCTGCCTATGTATTCTTCTAAGAGTTTTATAGTTTCTGATCTTACATTTAGGTGTTTAAACAATTTTGACTTTATCTTTGTGTATGGTGTTAGGAAGTGTTCTAATTTCATTCTTTTCATGTAGCTGTCCAGTTCCAGATGGAGACTCAGCCAGAGTGAGAAAGAGAGCGACATGGGGAGACCAGTATTTCGAGAAACTGATCCCAATTCTTTATTTTCCAGAGTCTGTTTTTATACACTGAGATGTTATACAAAAGTCACGTGGGGACAGCAGTCCTGACTTTTATTAAAGTCAGGTGCTTCACACAAATGTATACAGAGGTCTTAGGGGTGTTACATCATCTTCTGGCCAGGGGGGCCTGCTGACAATTTACGACCCTCTCCTTGTGACAGCGGTCAGTCAATCAGGACACTTATTTCTCCAGGGCTGATTATTCTCAAAACAGACGCCACCCAAATAAAGTTACATTCCTACAGGGTGAGGGTGTAGTGGGTTTTAGCTAAGGAAAGAATTTACTTAGCCTAAGGTCTAACGTGATTAATATCAAAGGTTAATACTTATTTCTTCTATATATTCATGAATGTGTGTAAGGGCAGGGGATGTGGAGACTTAGCAACAAACATTGGCTCAACTAACACCATTTACTGAACAGGCTGTCTTTGCTGCATTGTATATTCTTGCCTCCTTTGAAAAAATAAGGTACCCATAGGTGCATAGGTTTATTTATCTTCTTTGTATAGTTCTTCTGTGTATTCTTGCTACCTCTTCTTAATATCTTCTGCTTCTGTTGGGTCCATACCATTTCTGTCCTTTATTGTGCCCATCTTTGTATGAAATGTTCCCTTGGTATCTCTTATATTCTTGAAGGGGTCTCTAGTATTTCCCATTCTATTATTTTCCTCTATTTCTTTGTACTGATAACTGAGGAAGGATTTCTTATCTCTCCTTGCTATTCTTTGGAACTCTGAATTCAAATAGCTATATCTTTCCTCTTCTCCTTTGCTTTTCACTTCTCTTATTTCCACAGCTATTTAAGGCCTTCTCAGACAGCCATTTTGCTTTTTTGCATTTCTTTTTCTTGGGGATGGTCTTGCTCCCTGTCTCCTGTACAACGTCATGAACCTCCTCCATAGTTCTTTAGGCATTTTGTCTATCACATCTAATCCCTTGAATCTATTTGTCACTTCCACTGTATAATCATAAGGGATTTGATTTAGGTCATACCTGATGGTCTAGTGGTTTTCCCTACTTTCTTCAATTTAGCCTGAATTTGGCAATAAGGAGCTCATGATCTGAGCCAGTCAGCTCCCAGTCTTGTTTTTGCTGACTGTATAGAGCTTCTCCATCTTTGGCAACAAAGGATATAATCAATCTGATTTCAGTGTTGACCATCTGGTGAAGTCAATATGTAGAGTCTTCTCTTGTGTTATTGGAAGAGCATGTTTGCTATGATCAGTGGGTTCTCTTGGCAAAACTATATTAGTCTTTGCCCTGCTTCATTCTGTACTCCAAGGCCAAATTTGCCTGTTCAGATCAGATCAGATCAGTCACTCAGTTGTGTCCAACTCTTTGCGACCCCATGAATCACAGCATGCCAGGCCTCCCTGTCCATCACCAACTCCCAGAGTTCACTCAGACTCACGTCCATCGAGTCAGAGATGCCATCCAGCCATCTCATCCTCTGTCGTCCCCTTCTCCTCCTGCCCCCAATCCCTCCCAGCATCAGAGTCTTTTCCAATGAGTCAGCTCTTCGCATGAGGTGGCCAAAGTACTGGAGTTTCAGCTTTAGCATCATTCCTTCCAAAGAACACCCAGGGCTGATCTCCTTCAGAATGGACTGGGTGGATCTCCTTGCAGTCCAAGGGACTCTCAAGAGTCTTCTCCAACACCACAGTTCAAAAGCATCAATTCTTCGGCACTTAGCCTTCTTCACAGTCCAACTCTCACATCCATACATGACCACAGGAAAAACCATAGCCTTGACTAGACAAACCTTTGTTGGCAAAGTAATGTCTCTGCTTTTGAATATGCTATCTAGGTTGGTCATAACTTTCCTTCCAAGGAGTAAGCGTCTTTTAATTTCATGGCTGCAGTCACCATCTGCAGTGATTTTGGAGCCCAGAAAAATAAAGTCTGACACTGTTTCCACTGTTTCCCCATCTATTTCCCATGAAATGGTGGGACCGGATGCCATGATCTTAGTTTTCTGAATGTTGAGCTTTAAGCCAACATCTTCACTCTCCTCTTTCACTTTCATCAAGAGGCTTTTGAGTTCCTCTTCACTTTCTACCATAAGGGTGGTGTCATCTGCATATCTGAGGTTATTGATATTTCTCCAGGCAATCTTGATTCCAGCTTGTGTTTCTTCCAGTCCAGCATTTCTCATGATGTACTCTGCATAGAAGTTAAATAAACAGGGTGACAATATACATCCTTGATGAACTGCTTTTCCTATTTGGAACCAGTCTGTTGTTCCATGTCCAGTTCTAACTGTTGCTTCCTGACCTGCATACAGATTTCTCAAGAGGCAGATCAGGTGGTCTGGTATTCCCATCTCTTTCAGAATTTTCCACAGTTTATTGTGATCCACACAGTCAAAGGCTTTGGCATAGTCAATAAAGCAGAAATAGATGTTTTTCCGGAACTCTCTTGCTTTTTCTATGATCCGGTGGATGTTGGCAATTTGATCTCTACTCCAGGTGTTTCTTGACTTCCTACTTTTGCATTCCAGTCCCCTATAATGAAAAGGACATCTTTTTTGGGTGTTAGTTCTAGAAGGTCTTGTAGGTCTTCACAGAACTGTTCAACTTCAGCTTCTTCAGCATTACTGGTCAGGGCATAGACTTGGATTACTGTGATATTGAATGGTTTTCCTTGGAAACGAACAGAGATCATTCCGTTGTTTTTGAGATTGCATCTAAGTACTGCGTTTTGGACTCTTTTGTTGACCATGATGGCTACTCCATTTCTTCTAAGGGATTCTTGCCCACAGTAGTAGTAATAATGGTAGTAATAATGGTCATCTGACTTAAATTCACCCATTCCAATCCATTTTAGCTTGCTGATTCCTAATATGTCGACGTTCACGCTTGCCATCTCCTGTTTGACCACGTCCAATTTGCCTTGATCCATGGACCTAACATTCCAGGTTCCTATGCAATATTGCTCTTTACAACATTGGACTTTGCTTCTATCACCAGTCACATCCACAGTTGGGTGTTGTTTTTGCTTTGGCTCCATCTCTTCACTCTACATTGGCCTGTAGGTTTTTATTGTGTGTATTGTCTTTGTCTGGTTTTGGTATCAGGGTGATGGTGGCCTCATAGAATGAGTTTGGAAGTGTTCCTTCCTCTGCAAGTTTTTGAAAGAGTTTTAGAAGGATAGGCATTAGCTTTTCTCTAAATGCTTGAATGAAGCCATCTGGTCTTGGGATTTTGTTTTTTGGAAGATTTTTGATCACAGCTTCAATTTCAGTGCTTGTTATTTCTATTTATTCCTGGTTCAATCTTCAGAGATTGAACTTTTCTAAGATCTATCCATTTCTTCCAGGTTATCCATTTTATTGCCATATAGTTGTTCATAATAGTCTCTTATAATCCTTTGTATTTCTGCACTGTCTGTTGTAACCTCTCCTTTTTCATTTCTAATTTTGTTGATTTGATTCTTCTCTCTTTTTTCCTTGATAAGTCTGGCTAAAGGTTTGTCAATTTTATCTTCTCAAAGAATCAGCTGTTTTATTAATCTTTACTATTGTTTCTTTCATTTCTTTTTCATTTATTTCTGCTCAGATCGTTACGATTTCTTTCCTTCTACTAATTTTTGGGGCTTTTGTTATTGTTGTTGTTTTTCTTTTCCCAGTTGTTTTAGCTGTAAAGTTAGGTTGTTTATTCAATATTTCTCTTGTCTCTTGAGGTAGGATTGTATTGCTATAAGCTTCCCTCTTAGAACTGCTTTTGCTGCATCCTGTAGGTTTTGAGTTGTCATGTTTTCATTGTCGTTTGTTTCTAGAAATTTTTTTATTTCCCTTTGATATCTTCAGTAACTTGTTGGTTATTTAGACATGTATTGTTTAATCTCTATGTGTTCGTGTTTTTTACAGTTTTTTCCCTTGTAATTGATATCTAGTCTCATAGTGTTGTGGTCAGAGAAGATGCTTGATAGGATTTCAGTTTTCTTAAATTCACTGAGGTTTGATTTGTGACCCAAGATGTGGTCTATCCTGGAGAATGGTCCATGTGCACTTGAGAAGAAGGTGTATTCTTCTGCATTTGGATGGAATGTACTGAAGATATCAATGAGATCCATCTCACCTAGTGTATCATTTAAGACTTGTGTTTCCTTATTAATTTTCTGTTTTGATAATCTGTCCATTGGTGTGTGTGGAGTGTTAAAGTCTCCTACTATTATTGTGTTTTATGTCAATTTCTCCTTTTATGTCTGTTAGTGTTTGTCTAATGTATTGAGGTGCTCCTATGTTGGGTGCATAGATATTTACACTTGTTATGTCTTCCTCTTGGATTGATCCCTTGATCATTGTGTAGTGCCCTTCCTTATCTTTTGTAATCTTCTTTATTTTAAGGTCTATTTTGTCTGATATGAGGATTGCTAGTCCAGCTTTCTTTTGCTTCCCATTGGCATGGAATATATTTTTCCATCCTCTCACTTTCAGTCTATATGTGTCTTGAGGTCTGAAGTGGGTTTCTTGTAGACAGCGTATGTATGGGTCTTGTTTTTGTATCCATTCAGCCAGTCTGTGTCTTTTGGTTGGAGCATTTAATCCATTTACATTTAAAGTAATTATTGATACAAATAGTACTATTGCCATTTTCTTAATTGTTTGGGGTTGAGTTTACAGATCTTTTTCTTCTCTTGTATTTCTTGACTATATAAGTAAGTCCCTTTAACATTTGTTGTAAAGCTGGTTTGGTGGTACTGAATTCTCTAACTTTTGCTTGCCTGAAAAGCTTTTTATTTCTCGATCACTTTTGAATGAGATCCTTGCCAGGTGCAGTAATCTTGGCTGTGTATTTTTCCCTTTCAGTTCTTTAAATATAGAGTTTCTGCTGAAAGATCAGCTGTTAAGCATATGGGGTTTCCCTTGTATGTTACTTGTTGCTTCTCTCTTGCTGCTTTTAATATTCTTTCTTTGTGTTAATCTTTGTTAGTTTGATTACTATGTGTCTTGGCATGTTTCTCCTTGGGTTTATCTTGTATGGGATACTTTGGTCCAGTGGTTTGTGTAAGCTTTGTATACGGTGAGATTTATGCTGTTTTTGTTTGTTTGTTTTTCATCTGATGGGCAAGCCTGAGTGAGGTGATAATCCTTTCTGCTGATGACTGGGTTTGTATTTTGTTTTGTTTGTTGTTTAGATGAGGCGCCCTGCACAGGGTGCTACCGGTGGTTGGGTGATGCCGGCTCTTGTTTTCAAGTGGTTTCCTTTGTATGAGTTCTCATTATTTGACACCCCCTAGGGTTAGTTCTCCGGTAGTCTAGGGTCTTGGAGTCAGTGCTTCCACTCCAAAGGCTCAGGGCTTGAACTCTGGTCAGGAACGAACATTCCACAAGTGGTTTGTTATTGCATTAAGTGAGAATAAAACAAATACCCAAAAACGAGAAACCAAAGATGAACCCCAGACAAAATCAGGCAAATAATAATTAAAATAATGAAATACACACACATACATATATTTACACCCATGAACAAAGTCAAAACAGTCCAACAAACATAAAGTACAGTAGGCAGACCCAGTGAACAAAGGAAATCCAAAATTATGCTTACCACTTAAGAACAAAACTAAAGCACAAACTGGAAAAAAAAAAAAAAACTAAACAAGGTGCCAAGTAGGGAATTAAGCAATGAAAGCAAAAAGAGCAAATATGTTGAGAAGAAAGGAAAGAAAGAAAGAATAGATATGCAAATATAGAGGTAGATGAAGAAGATTTATATACATTAAAGATTAACTGCAAGGGGAAAGGAACAGTAGGAAAGGCAAACAAAGGGATGTATGTAGAAAGAATATAATTGGTCTAAAAAATTAAAAGAAAGATAAAAGAAAAATAAAAACAGGAAGAAGAAAAAAAAAAAAAAAACTAAAGGAAAACTCCACAGAACTGCAAAAGCCCAACATAGAGGCAGAGGTTTATAACAACAATTAAAAGTGTGACTGAATATACACAAATACATATACACTCATCAGTTTAGTTCAGTTCAGTCACTCAGTCCTGTCCAACTTTTTGTGACCCCGTGGACTGCAGCACACCAGGCTTCCCTGTCCATCACCAACTCCCAGGAATTGCTTAAACTCATGCCCATCAACTCAGTGATGCCATCCAACCATCTCATTCTTTGTCGTCCCCTTCTCCTCCTGTCTCCAATCTTTCCCAACATCAGGGTCTTTTCAAATGAGTCATTTCTTCACATCAGGTGGCCAAAATATTGGAGATTCAGCTTCAGTGTCGGTCCTTCCAATGAATATTCAACATTGATTCCCCTTAGGATTGAATGTTTTGATCTCTTTGCAGTCCAAGGGACTCTCAAGAGTCTTCTCCAACACCACAGTTCAAAAGCATCAATTCTTTGGCACTCAGCTTTCTTTATAGTCCAACTCTTGCATCCATACATGACTACTGGAAAAAACATAGCTTTGACTAGATGGAGCTTTGTTGGGAAAGTAATATCTCTGCTTTTTAATATGCTGTCTAGGTTGGTCATAGCTTTTCTTACAAGGAGCAAACATCTTTTAATTTCATAAGCAAATTCAAAACAGTCCAATGAACATAAATTGCAATGGATTGACCCAGCTAACAAAGGAAACAAAAAATTATATCTACCAGTTAAGAACAAAACTAACTAAAGCACAAAGTGGAAAACAAAGCTAAAGCAAGGTGCCAAGTTGGGAATAAAGCAATGAAAACAAAAATAACAAATATGTTGAGAGGAAAGAAAGAAAGAATACATATGCAAAGATAAACAGAGGTAGATAAAGAAGATTTATATACATTAAAGATTAACTTTATGGGGAAAAGAATGGTAGGAAAAGCAAACAAAGGAATAAATGTATAAAAAATAATAATAGGTTTCAAAAAATTAAAAAAAGAGAAAAGGAAAAAAAAAAAAAAACAGGGAACAAGAAAGGAAAAAAAAGAAAACTCCACAGAACTGCAAAAGCCAAACATAGAGGCAGAGGTTTATAACAGCAATAAAAAATGTTACTGAGGAAAAAAAAAGCTCAAAAGTTTAATTAGATTTCATAGTGCCAATAATATCAACAACTACAACAGATTGGGGAGGCTGGGGGTGGGAGGGGAAAAATAAAAGGAAAAAAATCCAAAAGAACCTACAGAGCAAGTCAAAATATAAGAATAATAAATGTTTTTCTTGAGTCATGGCTGTCAGAGTCCTTTCCCTCCCTGGGACTCACAGTCCACCTCATGTCCCTAGGATACCCTCCAACACTGTGCTGGTCTCTGGACCTGCTGAGGGGGAAGTTCAGATTCTAATATGATTCTACTCATGTGTGTTCTTGCCTCTAATGTCCACAACTATCAGAACTAGTGCATTTTCTTTTGTGGGAGCTCTCAATGTCCTTTTATATATTCCATAGCCACAGAGTCTACCTAGTTGATCGTGTGGATTTAATCTGCCACTTGTACAGCTAGTGGGAAGGTTTGGGGTCTTCTTCCTTAGCTACACTGTCCCTGGTTTTTAGTTGTGGTTTTATTTCCACCTCTGTATGTGGGTTGTCCACTGGGGTTTGCTCCTGAGGCTGCCCTGAAGGACTTGGGTCTGCCCCAGTGAGGGTCAGGGGTGGAGGACTGCAGGGGTTCTGGCAGCACCAGGTACTCAGGGGAGTTGGCAGCCAGGGCAGCAGGAAATATAGTGCTCTAGAAGGTTATGGCAACCAGTATTGGCCAATATGCTCCAGTATTCTTGCCTGGAGAAACCCCCTGACAGAGAAGCCTGGCAGGCCACAGTCCACAGGGTCTCAAAGACCTGGACACGACCAAGGTGACCTGTAGCAGCACATGGCTGAGTAGGAAGGTGGTGCAGCTACTTGGCTTGCAGAGACCCTGGTAGCAGCAAGTGTGCAGGGACACTGGACTGCCTCTGTGGCAGGAATTATGGCCCTGCCAGAGTCTTTTTTCAAGCCTCTTGTAGCTGGTGATCAGAAGGCCTCTTTGGCCAGTCTTTCTCCGTAGCTCAGCCCATTCAGGCAGTTAGAGGGCTCCCCTGCCTGGGGGTCCTTCTCTGTTGTTCGGCACATCAGGCACATAGAGTGGCCTGCCTGGCTGGGGTCCTACTCTGTAGATCTGTGGGTCAGGCACCTAAGGGGGCACCCTGAGTGAGGTCCTATTCTGTTGTTTGGCACATCAGTCACTTAAAGGATCATCCTGGCTGGGGTCCTACTCTGTAGTTCAGTGCGTCAGGCATTTGATGGGCCAGCCTCTCTATTGTTCAGATACCTATGCTGGTGTCTGGGGAGAGAGGCTATGATGATGGCTCCACCCACTACGTGTGACTCAGCAGTATTGCCTTGCTTCCCTGGCTGCCTGGCTTTCCTCCACAGGTATTTCCCCCCACAATCTCCTCCCTCATATTCCCTTAATCCATCTCTCTGCAGTCAGCAGTAGCCCTCACCCTGGGATTGCTTCATAATCCCTAAACTCCTAGCCACTACACCTTCCAGGGGACCTGCATCCCTGTCCAGGGTATGTATGGCTGAGGCAAGGACTGTCTGATTCTCATTCCATTTAGGCTGCCACAGATCAGCTGTTTCACTCTCAGCCTTAAACGTTTCTCCTCTGACTCAGACAATTGCCCTGATGTGGGGATGGGAGCCCTGCTTCAGTTCCCCCACCCACTGAGGGCAGTTCCAGTCCTACTAACATTCCCATTTTTCCCCCTAGTTCCTTCGTCCTACCGAGTTTTGCGTGGTTCTATATATTCTTTATTGCTGGTCAGGTACTCCTGTCTGCTCTCGGTTCTGAATGCACTTTTTTGTCTGAAGGTGTATTCCTGAAGTATCCATGAAGAGAGATATACTCCATGTCTACCTACTCCTTTGCCATCTTGTTCCCCTTAGTCCAAGGCCTCAGGATTTATTGCTATGTTTTTCTAAGAGTTTTATAGTTTTTGCTCTTACTCTATAACCCATCTGGAGTTAAATTTTGTATATGGTGTGAGGTAGGGGTCATTTTTTTCTTGCATGTGATACCTAGTTGTCTAAGCACCTTTTGTTGAAAAGATTTTTCTTTCTTCATTGAACTATTTTAGAACTCTTGTTGGGAAAAATAACTCTAAAAATATGATACTTTGTTCTAATAAAAAGTGACAGGATGACAACTTTGGCCTCTTGGCGATTTTTGATATGCTGTTGAAGTGTTGTTGCAAATGTCAACAATATCCATAGATGGTTTTCATACAGATAAAATTCTAATCTTATAACTCATCAAAATGAAATGAGATTTCAAGTGGGACTCTCAGTTTCACATGAGAGCTTCGAGGCAATAAGTGCCTTTGTGCAAACTGGCAAAAAAGCAACCCCACTGGTTAGGTGAGTTACAGTAAAGTGCCCTCTGGCACGCTGTGTCGCTAGAGGATGAAAGGCGTAATTCTACATTCACTCATCCCATTAGCTCCATATCCTTGTGTAGGGTACAAACTGAATAATCATTTGCAGAAGTTTTGACTTTCATCTACAGCAATATTCCAAAGTGAGTTTTGAGGATACCTAAGAAGTACTTTCAAAAAGAGTTTCGAGGTGTCCAGAGAGAGGATGTCTTTGGAGATAGGTGTACTGAGAGTCTAATCCTCTAAAAACTAGGTAGGATGGGAGATACTTCGTCTTCACCTCAAATGTAAGAGGGCCTATTTTGCGTCTACTCAGTGCATTCTGTGTGTTCCCTAGCATGGGGACTGTATGTCTGACACATGGGCAAAAAAGTAAAAACTGACTCAAGCTTCAAGCTACATTTAGCCACAATGCGGAGGGGAATAACAATAATGTACTTGATATTGATAGTGTTTTGTGGACCAGGTTAAGTTATAAAAGAGCAAAATGAGCCAGAGTTATCTAAGGTTCTGCCCAGAAGGACCACACAAAGTGTGAGGAGACCTCAGCATAAAGAGGTACAAGTTTTCTGCTAGATACTCAAGGAGGGTAATGGAGGCATCAGAAAAGACCACGTTGAGAAGATACATTTCTTTCTTTCAAAGGACTTTCCAGGTGAGAGACATCCAGTGATGTGGGAATCTCAAAAAAAAAAAAAAAAATTTATAGATGAACCCATAGGGGAAAATCAGCTGAAACATTCACCAAGTCTGAAGAGTGTCAGCACATCAGGAATCAAGTAAACCTTTGCCTGTTTCCTTATGTTTTGCTTTTTCTCTCACTCACATCCCAACTCTACTGAGATCAGAAGTCACAGTTAGTGAGCGTTAGGGAAGAAAAGGCAGAGTCAGAAGTGAAGAAGCCAACTTCTCCCTATTTCCCACTGGAGGCCCAAAGTAGGAAATAATGCTGAGCTTCAAATTAATGTGTTTTTAAATTATTTATTTATTTATTTGGTTGTGCTGGGTTTTGATTGCTCTGCTGGTTTTTCTCTATTGGAGCAAGCGGCAGCTAGTCTCTAGTTGCAGCGCACAAGCTTCTCTTTATGGTGGCTTTTCTCATGGGGAATAGGATCTAGGGCTCACAGGCTTCAGTAGTTGTGGCACAGGGGCTCAGTAGTTGTGGCTCCTGGGCTCTAGAGCGCAGGCTCAATAGTTGTGGCACACAGGTTTGTTGCTCTGCAGCAGGTGGGATCTTCCTGACCAGAGATGGAACCCACGTCTCCTGCATTGGCAGGTAGATTCTTTACCACTGAGCAACCAGAGAAACCCCCCAAATTAATGTTTTAAATCTTTGACTATTACACAGAACTAGGCATTAATTAGCAGCATAAGTCTGTTTAGATTGTAAGTGTCCAAAGACCTTTTGCTAGCTAAGCATGTATATGCAGTTATCTACCTACCTATTTACATAATAGTGCCTTCCACAGACCAGGCAGAGGAAAAAGCTAGTGGCACAGAGTGGTTTGAACAGGCAGTATAAGGGGAGGGGCAAGCGTGAAGTTGTGCCAGTTACTCAATGTCATTCCTGAACTGTCAAAATCAATAAACTACAATATGAAGAGTACCAGGTCTCTTTAAATCACAAGATGTCATTTTAAGAGTCTCTGTGAAAATAACTTTGATTCCACTCAAACAATACTTTGAGTAGTTCCCTAAAGAAATAACTGTACTGTAACTTGGGCACTGATAGCTGTAACACAATTTAAACATGACTTCACTTTTTTTGTCTTAATACTATTCCACCCACTGCATCCTTCTGTGTGTTGTTTTGATGATCCTGTCACTTCGGGTTCTTTGAGCTCAGTTTTAAGGTGCCAACAATGACTGAAATTAACTCAGCATTGGGATATATTTTCAAGAATTCTCCATGTAGTTTGGAACCATTCTATATAATTCCATCATACTTGATTATAACATGAATAGAAACAAAAAAGCTAATCATGACACAGAAGCAACTTCATGTCAAATCATGTCCATGAATGAATTTAGTAAACTCTGAATTTGCTTAGCCAGTTTGAACATCCATAAAGGGGACTTAGCAACAACAGTCTTTCCATATGCCAGGTGAAACCCTCAGAGGGAATAAGCCTCAGTTTAATAATGAAAGAGAAGGGAAAGGGCTGATAATTATTCTGTCTAAACAGTGTTTTTGCGGCCTAACATTGATTGTGTCTTGAAATCTCCTTTGGGAATGGAACAGGCAGCTTTTCCTTAGCTTTCACAAACCTCATGCAAATTATTTAAACATTTTTGCAATTATTTTCCTGAAACTGAGTTTTGGCACAATGCCTAGAAACTCTAAAAAGTGACATCACACTGCACCCAGAGATGCGGGTTCCAAAAAATTCTCTGGGGAGCCTTACAACTGTCTTGGAGGCCAATTTCCATATCACCATGTAAACATGGGTGTCTATCAGTACTTTTGCCTTTAGAGAGCCTCCAGATAAGGACGCCACCAGTAAGCAAATGTTTAGGCAATTTAATTCTAGTTATCTTCCTATAACTTGACTGTATGTGCAGTTTCTTTTAATGTCTTTTCTAACTATCTGTGTTAAAAATATTTCTGTTGGCATTTTCTTACACCCTTGATGTATCTATGACCATCCCTGTTTAATGTTAACCACAGAAAGAAACCTGCTCCCTTTTTCTCTACCCCAGACATTATATCTGGTTATTCATAAGGATAATTTTATAATTCATGCAGATGACTGGCCTAAAAATGATGACCCTCTTTTGTACTATTACTTCATGCTGAGGACAGAGAGGATACAGGAAAATTACTCCTTGGCCCAGGAAGTTTATTAAAATGCTAAATGAAGATCTGGCGGCAGCTCAAAGAACTTTAAATAACCTTGTGGTGGAAAACCTCCAAAACCTCTTTTTACCATCAGCTTAAACTAGGCTGGCTGTGACAAAGAGTAAGAAAATAAGTAGTTTCAAGAGTGCAAAAACACATCTATTTTTAAAAGATAGGTCCATCCAATGGTTGCAGGCAGTGTGACACAGCCTCTGAAGCAGGATGACAATAATTTATCATATAGCGGTTTTGCAGGGTTCACAGCCAGTCCTGAGCAGATTCCACCTGTCAGGCATGGAATGGACCAAGTTGTGCAGAAGGAAGTGTAATTATACCATGGTCAATGCAGTTTTCTCTTTTGTTAGTGCAAAACATGCCACAGACACTTTCTGTGAATAACGTTCTTGTGGCTAAAGTCCCGTGAAATCAAAACACAAAATTCTGTGAAATAGATTGGAAATTGCTACTCCAATTAATTCCGCTCTAGTACCTGGGGGCTCTAGCTCCATATGTGGTTTTGGCTTTGCATTGCTGTGCTGGGCCCTTCAACATTCAACAAGTAACAGACTCCCTAAAAGATAAGCATCTTCAGGGCAAAATTATTGAGTCATGGTATCTGTAAATGACCACTGGGACATCTGAAGCCTGTATTAGAATTTTCAGGAAACCCATAGGAATGGTAACACCACATACAAATTGAACACAATGAGAAAACCCTTTAATAAGGTCCCAGGGAGAACAAAAGAGGTAGATCTCCATAGCCTCAGAAAAACCAACAACAGGAGGCAGGCAAATTCTTCCCAAGCCTCATCTGGACCACCTGTGCCCTCTCTTTACAGCCTGACTTCCTGACACAAGGATGCACAACCTCACCAAACACAGCCTGTGCCCATGGCCTTTTTCCCAGTCCCTGAAGTTGTCCTCATTGGGAGTCCCTGGGCTCCAATATGTAGCTATTCTGCCAACCCCACCCTTGTAACCCAGCTCCCTGGGCCCAACCTTAGTTGGGAATCACCCTGGAGAAGGGAATGGCTACCCATCCCAATATTCTTGTCTGTAGAATGCCTTGGACAGAAGAGCTTGGTGGGGGAGGGGCTGCAGTCCATGAGGTCACACAGTGTGGGACATAATTAAGCAGCAAGCACTTTCACTTTCAAGGAAATTGAGACTTGAATTCAATGTCTGCTTCAGTTCTGACACCCAGACTTGGAAGACCTG
Source organism: Bos taurus (assembly GCF_002263795.3). Taxonomy (NCBI): domain Eukaryota; kingdom Metazoa; phylum Chordata; class Mammalia; order Artiodactyla; family Bovidae; genus Bos; species Bos taurus. The sequence continues at coordinate 81,867,326 of NC_037334.1, read as the reverse complement.
TTCCCACCCTATTCACTGGTCTTGTAACTGCTGTGTTTCTTCTCTTTGGTTCAGTTAAGTCCAGTTCAGTCGCTCAGTCGTGTCCGACTCTTTGCGACCCCATGGACTGCAGCACGCCAGGCTTCCCTCTCCATCATCAGCTCCTGGAGCTTACTCAAACTCATGTCCATTGAGTCGGTGATGCCATCCAACCATCTCATCCTCTGTCATCCCCTCTCCTCCTGCCTTCAGTTTTTCCCAGCATCAGGGTCTTATAACTGCTGTGTTTCTTCTCTTTGGTAATTTACCTATTATGGGTCCTTCTAGAACTAAAGCTCACCTTGATCCTATTTTTCAGTCCCCTGGCTCCTCCTGAATCTCATGCAAAAGGCTGGAACTCTCAATCCCTGACAGCTTCTGGATCCTTCCTTCAGCATCAAACCTCAAGATGGCAGCCTTCTGGCTAGACTACAACCAGGTCAGATGCAGACTTCTTTTTCTCTTGGGTTGGACTCACTTCCAGCTTCTGCAGCTGGGCCTGTGCCCCGGCTGCCTGCCTAAGCCTCTCAGGAGAGGCAACTCCTTAAGCTGCCTTTTCCAGTCAATCTTGCCTCACTCAAGTTATCTAGGTCATCTCAGATGGTGCCTCAAGATATGAAGCCTGGAATTCAAGAGGCTGACTTCTTCCTGCTGAGTGCTAACTGAAGCTAGAAAAATAATTCTGATATCTCTGTGTTAAGATGCTTCTTCCTTTGTAACTGCCATGCTCTTCAAGCTTTATTTAGGATGGTTAATATCACATATCTGGCACTAGTGGTAAAGAATCCACCTGTCAATGCAGGAGATGCAAGAGACACAGGTTTGATCCTTGGGTGGAAAAGACCCCTTGGAAGAGGGAATGGCAATTCACTCCAGTATTCATGACTGGGAAATCCCATGGGTAGAGAAACCTGGAGGGCTATCATCCATGGGGTTGCCAAGAGTTGGACATGACTGAGCACACACACAATATCACATAAGCTAATTTACTGATTAAATTAAAACTTTACTTACAGAGTCATTGAAAGTCTTAATTTTGAAAAATACTTCATGTTTTAGGAAAATAAGCCATGACTTAATGTTTGAGGGACAAGCAGGATACAAAGCTATATAAAGCTGTATGAGCTCACTGTATCAGACATCATGTGGGATTTTGGCCTCTCAGTATCTCAACTCCCTGCCCAGGTTTGGGGAATTTCCCACCATGTGATTCTTCACATGCTGTGAAGTTCTCCTACCATTAGAGAGGCAAGAATTAAGAAACTTTCTGCCACCGTTCCCAGACAGCTGGGGCCAGCACATGGACTTGATCATGCACCCACCCATCCAGACTTGGAATTGGGAACCAGTGACCCACAGAAGCAAGGATAGTAGAAACTCCATCCCATTAGTGAAGGTGACAGTTTCTAGGGTAGAATCGACATCAGCATCTGGGCCCGTGGTGTCAGAAGTACCAGCTTCAATGAAAGTCTTTAGTGTGGGAACCTCACTAGAATCATTGTATGGTATTATCCGGCTTCTAGTTCTGGTTTTTTAGCCATTCTTTGTCCTTTTTACTCTTCCTCTTTACCAGGACTGGTTTTCCAGGCCTTTCTGTAAATTTCTGAGCTATCAAATATCTTTTCAATAAATTCTTTTCTACTTAAAGAAGCGACAGCTCTTTCAGTTGCTTACAGCTAAGAATTCTGACTAATATGTGTGCTTAGTCGCTCAGTTGTGTCCGGCTCTTTGTGACCCCATGGACTGTAGCCTGGCAGGCTCCTCTGTCCATGGGGATTTTCCAGGCAAGAATACTGGAGTGGGGTTTTCCCAACCCAGGGATTGAACCCAGGTCTCCCGCACTCCAGGTGGATTCTTTCCATGTGAGCCACCAGGTAAGCCCAAGAATACTGGAGTGGGTAGCTTATTCCTTCTCCAGGGGATCTTCCTGACCCAGGAATTGAATCAGGGTCTCCTGCATTGCAGGCAGATTCTTTACCAGCTTAGCTACCAGGGAAGCCCTCTGACTTGCATATCAATGTTATTTAAAATGCAAAGGTAAAAGACTCGATGTACACTCAGTGTTAATAATGGTTATCCTTAGGTGTGTACGATCACAGATCTTTTTAATTTTCTTCTTTTTTCTTAGGTGCATTTTCTAAAAATTTCAGTAAAAATAGTATTACTGTAGTAGTCAGAAAAGAAGTTAAAACTTGATATTTCTTTGCATCTCTGATGATCTTAATGTTGGAAAACAATTAACTTGATTACTCAAGTGGAGTCTATTTTTTTTTCTATCAAAATAAGGTACATGGTCATTTCAACCTTGGTCTGGGCAAGTCGTAGGTATTTTGGTAGGAGAAAATGCCAATATATTTTGTAAGAAAAGGACCACTGTGATCAGTCTTACCTTTCACTCCTGATCTACACATATTTTTTTTATTTGTTTTAGAATTAGTCCTTCAAAGGGTGGCCTGAGAAAACTGGACTATGTATGTTTAGGGAAACTCAACACAATCCAAAGCAATATGTATTTTCTTTGTATCACTCATCTTTATAAATGCATATAAGCACAGGAATACTGCTCTTATGATTCTTTGTTGGTTTCTCTTAAATAGATTTTCCAACAGTTTTGTGAATACTATGAGTAATAGTCTAAAATACCAGACTATTGAACCTATCAGCCAACTGCATAAACCTATTTATGCAGTTGGCGGAGTGGCCACCAGCAAAGATGTGAGCAGCACAGAGGAAAATGTATCCTTCCTTAGAACAAAGTGTCCTTCCTTAGAACAAAATCCCAGCTACCAAAAGAAAACAAAGACCATCACTGATAAGAAGCAATGATAGTCTTGTTTCGTTCTGTAAGAGCGCATGGAGCTTCTCAGTATCCTAGCCTCCCAGTGGGAGACTGCCTGCTTTTGACCATGGGTGAGGGATCAAAGTTACATGGGATAAGAGTCTCCTGTCCCTCTATCAATGCCACTGAGAAAGCACTCAAGGGAATTGTGAATCTGAACCAGTTGTGATCACTGAGTTGCTGCAACCCTCAGTGTAGAGATCCCATTGATCACACCAACTAAAGCAGTGAAGCAGTAAAGCGTAGTGAAATGGAAGGAGCGTGACATGTAATCAACAGACTTGGTGTTACAGCCCAGGCCAAGCATCCATCACTGATTGCATGAGTTACTTGACCTCTCTGAGCCTTAGTTTCACCACAGAATGTAGATAAAAGAAACAGCTCATGGTGTTAAAGGAAATAATGCATGTAAAACTCAGAGCCCAGTTTCTGGTTTATAATGGGTACTCAGTGAATGGAAGACCTCTTCCATCCATGACCCCTGCCCCCATTATTTTTTTTGAAAAATTCTTTATCTTTTGGAAAGACTGAATGCAAATAAAATTTTTGCAAAGATAGTTATTTTTGTCAAATTTCTCAAATCTGGTAAAAAGCTAAAGTCACCTTCTAATTCTTTTTTGGAAAGAGACGTCTTGACCCTGAACCATGAAAAATTGTTGATAAAGGGAAATATTTTCAATGAGCTGAGTGAATGATCTATGTCAATATTGCATGTGCCAAATGGATTGTCATTTAACACGTAAGAATCAACAGGAAAATTCAGGAAAAAAGATATTAGCGCTTATGAGATTGTATGGTGTAAAAAAGGATTGACATTTGCCTGGTGAGCACACTAAGCTTCAATAGGTAATCACCACTTTCTTCTGTTCACTGAATAAGGGAAACACTCCGTATGGAGCCAAATGCTCTCATAAACTGTTTAGGTGTGGTGAATCAGCTTGGACGCTAAGGTACAGCGTCCCATGTCCTTCCAAATAGTGTTTTTTTCTTGCCAATGTGTAAATGAGACTCCAGTCTCTCAGAAGGTGATTCAAGAATAGAAGTACAGAAAAGGAAACTCAAACTGAAGAAGACTCTCTGTCCAAAAAAAAAAAAAAAATCAATAATTTTGCTACTGAGAAATTGCTACCATCCTTATCCAGGAAGGGGTGGAAAGGTCAGACCAAGTTAACTTGTGTGATAAATGAGTTTATAAAGTAGTCTGTATCAGGAGACTAATTTAATTGACTCCTTTAAGTATGATAATATACTACACTTCCTACAATTTTTTTTCCTTTATTAAAATCTTGAAATTAAGCTGAGTATAAGGCACATCATGTCCACTTTCATGGGACAAGCAGTACCAACTGCTGCTGGAGCATAAAAGCACTAATTATTATTATTACCAATACCTATCCCCAAATATTTTTTAAATGAGGTACTTTTTCTTCATGACATTTTAGACAATTCCAAGTCATACAAGGACAAAGGAAAAATTTTTGTTTTACTACCTACCCACCTCCTCGACCCTGGACACTTGGAACCTCATTAACTGTCCAGTATTATTACTCCATATTAAAATTAAATAGATGGATGTTAAGGATTTTTGACCATATAAATTTATAAACACCTTAAAAGTGCATTCTCAAGTTTAAAACAATTTCTTTCATCGCAACTAGTTGTATGTTATCAAAGTAGTTCATATTCCACTGGCTGTCACTTTCTCCATTAGGAGAGAGATAAGTTATTTGGAAGATGATGGATGTCAATTTTAAACAAAATTTTACACATTTCCTAGCACTTTTATAAAAATAACTGGTATTCATGTTGAGGTATGGCAGAAGCCATCAAAATACAAATGATCTATGTCAATTAGATTTAAGTCAGTTAGTAATTGTCCTCTAATTAAAATTTTTTTAAAAAAGAGAAAAAGAATAATTGGCAAATGAAACACAGTGGATTAGGAAGACAGTTGAAAACATGAAAGAAAATGCAATTGAAGCACCATGTACCTCCTAGAATATTAAGAGAAGGAATAGTCAGGGCAAGATTAAATCCTCACGAAGTTCTCATGAAGAACTGTGTTGATGCACTCAGTAAATGGCCCTGAGCTTAGAACCTGCAGAGAAAAGCAAGAAGAAAAAATCCAGTCCAATATTAGATCTTGTTTGCTGGTGATCATTGATAGAGTTGGTAACAGATGTTATACAAAACAACATCAAAAAAATGTAAAGTTCAACTAAGGTTAGGAAACACTGTATTTAACAGAGTGAAACAGTTTTTTATTTTTCTCTGCCTGTCTCCACTCCCCTTTGTTTTTTAACTTGAATAATCCCCTAAACCTCTAATAAGCTAAGGTGCACTGAAATCTTCAAAACGGTAACAATAATAATAGAATTTTTCTTTTGCAAGAAAAAGTTAAGTTTCCATATTAAAACAGATAGCCTGCTGAACACTTTCCTGAATTTTCCAAGTTTTCTGTAGCGAACCCTGTATTAAACTTTTCATCAGGGAAAAACAAAAAACTCTCTCCTTTCCTAACTCTTACATTCAGTCCAACAGTAAATCCTATCCACTCTGCTTCTGAAGTATACCCTGAATCTAACTTCATATTATCTCCCAAGGTCACAACCACAGGTGAAGCCCCACCTTCCTTTTCCTGGGTTACAGCAACATCCCCAATAAACGGTCACGGCCATCAGCCTTGCCAACCTTCAGTCCATCTGAGTCTTCCACAGAGCAAACAGATGGAAGAATCTTTCTGAAACATAAAACTGGATTACATATTTCCCCTGCTTGAAACCCTCCAAAGGCCTCTCTCTGAACCAGAATAAAACCCAGACTCCTGCTCTTGGTCCCCAGAGCCCTACCTGACCTGGCACCTGTCTGTCCTCTAGCAGGTCACCCCACTCCCTGACTCCTGTGCTCTAATCACTGTCTCCACACAAACCAAGCCCATCTCACTTGTGGGACTTTTGTTCTTGCTGTCTTCTGCTAAGAATACGCTTGTCTGGGATCCTCACCTGACTTCCTTGTTTTCTTCTTTCAGATCTCAACTCACATGGTCACCTTCTCAGAGAACTTTTCGCTGACTTCCCCAAATTAGCTAAAGTGCCCCTCCCCCCATCTATTTAATCCTCTTCATGAACACTTATTACCAGCCTGGGGTGGTTATATTTATCTCTCTGCATACTTGTCATGTCTTTCTTTACTAGAATATAATCTCCTTGAGAATAAAGACCTTTACTCAGCTATGTGTCCACAGAGCTTAGAATGAGGCATAGCACATAGTAGGTGCTTAATACATCTTTGAAAGAAGAAATTCTGGGAAAAGGACATTTATTGTCCTGCATATGACACAATGCTAATTATCTGATTCTCTGCATAGACTTGTCAGCTGTATGTCACCTTCATTTTTACAGAAAGAGAAACTAAGACAAAGAAATGTTAAGCAACATGTCCAGCTCTTACAGCGAACTCCTGTAGGTGACCAACAATAACTGGGGAGAAGATAACTACTTAAAAATTTTGCTTCGTAATTCCCCAAACCTCAGCAGTATAAACTCCCCAACTCTGAATAACTACTACCACAACAAAACCTACAGTTTCTCTCTTTCTTGTTATTGAAAAATATATTGATATTTCATTTATCAGGCACTTGACTATTCTAAATAAGAGAGTAGTCATTATTTTCAGATAATGTAAGCTTATCAGTTATATTTCAAAACTTCATTTAATTATGTTAAGATGTTATTGTATAATTCTCAGTCTTTTGAAACAGCGTACGTTTAGCAGAAGTTTTTTTTCTAAATAACGCATGGTAATTTTTGTTATTGTTCTGAGCAAAAAGAATTTTTTATTAATCATAACAGGATCAGCTACATAATGTGTAGGGCCCAGTGCAGAATGAAAATGCAGAGCCTCTTGTCCAAGACTTGATAAGAATTTTAAGATGATGACAGCAGAGCATTGAAGCCAGGCCCAGGGCCCTGTATGACTGCCCAGACTGTGCACCATAAAGCTGACCCTGCCTCAAACCTCATATTGTGCTTTAAACGTAATAGGAATTCATAAGCATTTACTGATAATGAATATCTTTAAGCCTCAGTGAGCAGGGCTCATTTCTCTAAATGAATTCAGATGTGATGAAAATAATAATAATAACATTAATTGAGTTATGTGTTAAGCACTGTTTTAAGTGTCTTACATGCATTATCCTATCTGATCCTCAGAAACCCTTATGAGTTTCATTCAGGATTTTATGACTGCATGTAACAAACTCAACTGATGTGGTTTAAGCAAACTCATACATTTGGTAAGGGTCTAGTATCCAGAAGGTATAACTACATAAAGAACTTTAGCAATTTTTATCCATCAGAGTTCTTCAGAAAAACAGGATTATATATATATACATATATATATATAAAATCCTGTTTATATATATATAAAATATATATATTATATATATATAAAATCCTGTTTATATATATATAAAACCAATAGGATAAATATATATATATATAGTGCGAGCATATTTGTATATTATGTATGTGTATATATATAAACATACATATATATGTACTTATACATACATATTATGTTATATATGTATTTACACACAAATGCACACACAGACACATTCTTGCTTATAAAGAGATTTATTTTAAGGAATTGGGTCACAATATTATTGTGAGTCTGGGGTCTGGCCTATAAGCTGGCCTATGGGTGGGATTTCTAGTCTTGAGGCAGAATTCTTTCTTCTTCAGGAAACCTCAGATTTTGCTTTTAAGACTTATGGAATTGAGGTCTACTCACATTATCAAGGGTCATCCCTTTTACTTAAAATCAACTCTAAATGGTAATCACATGTGCAAAATACCTTCATATCAACACATAGACGAGTGCTTGACTGAACAGTTGGGTATAGCCTAGCCAAATAGAACCATAAAATTCACTGTCACACACCTCAAGAACAAAACAATAGACAAACCAATTTTTAAAAGGAAAAATTACTTGAATATACATTTCTTCAAAGAAGGTATACAAGTGTCCGATAAGAACATGAAAAGATGCTTAATATTGTCAGTCATCAAGGAATGAAAATCAAAACACCAGTAAGTTGGTTCACCTTATTTCATTTTATAGCTTTGAGGATGACCATAATAATAATAATAATTTTTTTTAATGGAAAACAGCAAGTACTGGAGAGGATGTGGATAAACTGAACTCTCATACAGCACTGTGGGAATGTAAAATGGTATAGCTGCTATGAAGAACAGTTTGGCAATTTCTCAATAAGTTATACATAAAATCACCACATGACCCAGCAATTCTGCTTCCAGGCATCTACCTAAAAGAATTGAAAACAGGTGTTAAAATAAAAATCTGTATACAAATGTTCAGAGCAACTCTATTCACAATAGCTGATAGGTGGAAACAATCCGATCGTCCCTCGAAAGATGAATGTCTAAACAAAGGTGATATATCCATACAGTGGACTATTATTCAGCTATTAAAAAAGACATGCTAATACTTGGTACAACATAGGTAAACCTTGAAAACATTATGCTAAGTGAAATAAACCAGACAAAAAAGGTCACACATTACATAATTCCATTTACACGAAATATTCAGAATAAGCAAAGTCACAGAGACAAAAAGTAGATTAGTAGTTGCATAGAGCTGAGAAGATGAGGGTTTAAGACTGACTCTAGTGAGTTCAGTGTTTCGTTTTGCGGTGATGAAAATATTGTGAAATTACATAGTGGTGACAGTTGCACAACAATGTATAACCACTTAAAGGACTGAATTTTATAACATGCGAATTACATTTCAGTAAAGCTGTTATAACAGAGTCAAAGGCCTAAATGTTGTGCAAGTCATTTTGACATTTTGGAGAATTTAGGGGCCAGGGCTTTTCTTTTTTTGCCTGCTCAACTTCTGGGTCCTACACATAGGTAAGTTGACTGATGTAACTACAAAAGGGTGCTCCAGGTAAAGGAGCTGTTTCAGAATAAAAGTGGGAAAGTTGGAAGGCACAGGGGAAGAGGAGACAGTTCCTTTTGATGGAGTCCTTGTCTCTGCTCCATTAACTCCTGTAATGTCCTCAGAACTGCCTCTTGACCTTTCCAGGTCCTAGAATTCAATTTAAGAAACTCTGGTCAAAGCCATTTGGTAGAGCCAAGATAATGTGTGTCAATGCCTCATATTTAACCTGAAGGACTCTAACAGGTCATCTGAAAGTATTAGAGACTTCCCAGGTGGCGCTAGTGATAATAAACCCACCTGCCAATGCAGGAGACATAAGAGACATGGGTTTGATCCCTGGATCAGGAAGATCCCCTGGAGGAGGGCATGGCAACCCATTCCAATGGTTTATGCTTGCCTGGAGAATCCCATGGACGGAGGAGCCTGGCAGATTACAGTCCATAGGGTTGCAAGTTGTTGAACACAACTGAAGTGACTGAGCACACATCCATGAAAGTATCAGAAAGGGGCTAAGGTTTACATTCTGGTCAGAGACCTAGCGATGCAGACAGACATATTGAAGGAATCAAATTTCCTAGACTCCTTAAACTTATTTGTAGTTAAATATCTCCGTCCTATACTTTAAAATAAAACAACTTGCAGTCATTCACAAGCTTCAGAGAGGAACTTTAATGATAATGAACTGAAACCCACTGATAAAGCTAGAGACTCGTAGCTTATGATGAAAGAGAAGAGATTTAAAAAGCGACTTATTCCAGGGAAGAACTCAGAGAAGACCATCGCTGATCACGAGCATAAGCTTCTACACCAAAAGGAAGCTCAAGGGGAGAGACCCGCGTCACCAAGAAAAGAGGTATTGCTGGGAAACATCCTCTTTTAAGTAAAGAGGTTTACTTCTACCGTCACAGAGAAAGAGTTGCTTTTGATACAGGGAAACTTAAAATTATATAATATAAAATAGTAACATCTTTGTGAATAAAATGGAATGAATGCAGATTCTGAAATTGCTTCTGAATTTATCAAGAATATCAATTTCAAAGCTGGTATGTTATGAATTTTTAGAAATTGTTTAGTTGCTAAGTCATGTCCAACTCTGTGACCCCCATAGACTGTAGCCCACAAGCTCCGGTGTCCCGGGGATTTCCCAGGCAAGAATACTGGAGTGGGTTGCCATTTCCTTCTCCAGGGGATCATCCCCTGTCAGGGATCGAACCTGTGTCTCCTGCTTGGCAAGTGAATTCTTTACTACTGAGCCACCTGGGAAGCCCTTTTAGAAATTGGATTTTGCTATCGCCTTTGTCACTAGCAAAGCCCACTGGAGTCCTGGGAAACATAAGATGGAATCTAGGTGATAAGATATAAGGTCTAACCACTTCTTTTGTTCTTAGTCTAGTTTTGCTTGCCTATAGGGGACCCTGGAGAAGGCTTGCACCTAAGACATGAGATTCGAGTCCCCAACACAGAGATGTTGCACCTGGTACTGAGATTTGGGGTGCCTTTCACAACACACTTGCCCCCAGCAGACTCCACCCCTCCCTTCACAGATGAACCCACAGATAAAACAGTCCTGCCAACAGCCTGTCTCGGAGAGTGTTTTCTCCAGAGTGGAAGCTCCCACATCTTCACTTTTTGATTGAAGATCAAAACGTTCTTTGCTTCTGAACCCAATTTGGTCTCCTTCTATTAGCGCAAACAACACCCGATAAGGGTCCTTCCCCCGCTCTGGAAGGTCAATAACACTACGTGTTGCCACTTTTAGCTGATAACTAGAAATACTCGTCCTTTTTGGGTCATGATCAGGCTGGGATTAAAGCTTTGAATCACACCAGATCTTCAGAAGTCCCTCCTTCTTGAAATGCTACTGTCCTGTACCTTGAAGAAGAGACTGATCATGGGAATTCCTCATTCTTTGGAATAATGAGAGAGGAAGTTCCACAGAGACCCTTTAATCAAATGTAGTCAGGACAAGGAGTTGGTTGGTTAGAGGTAGACGTTAGTTAAAGAGATGAATCATAAAAATGTCGTGGATATATACATCATTTGTATTTTTATTTCAGTTCAGGTCAGTTCAGTCACTCAGTTATGTCTAACTCTTTGTGACCCCATGGACTGCAGCACGCCAGTCCTCCCTGTCCATCACCAACTTCCAGAGTTTACTCAAACTCATGCCTACTGAGTCAGTGATGCCATCCAACCATCTCATCCTCTGTCGTACCCTTCTCCTCCTGTCTTCAATCTTTCCCAGCATCAGGGTCTTTTCAAATGAGTCAACTCTTCGCATCAGGTGGCCAAAGTATTGGAGTTTCAGCTTCAGCATCAGTCCTTCCAATGAATATTCAGGACTGATCTCCTTTAGGATGTACTGGTTGTATCTCCTTGCAGTCCAAGGGACTCTCAAGAGTCTTCTCCAACACCACAGTTCAAAAGCATCAAAAAAGCATTTTTATTTATTTACTTACCTTTGGTTGTGCTGGGTCGTTACTGTTGCATGCAGGCTTTCTCTATTTGCCGTGACCAGGACAGGGGATGGTGAGGAGTGAGTGGATGGCAACTCTTTGCTACCGTCTTCTCACTGTGGTGGCTTCTCTTGTTGCAGAACACAGGCTCTAGGCTTGTGGGCTTCAGTAGTTGCACACGGCCAGGTAGCTGCCCCTTGGCATGCGGAATCTTCCCAGAGCAGGAATCAAACCCATTTCCACTGCATTGGCAGGTGGTTTCCTATACACTGTGCCCTCAAATTTGTATTTTAAATTAAAATAGCTTCATTCTTTTGCTAAGCTTTTGATACAAAGGTTTTTTTCTTTGAATGTTGGTCAGTTCATTGGAGTTCTACCTCATCTTTCATGCATAAGCTGCACCCCTAATATATCCTGTACTATTTCCAATTATAATTTCTTTAAAAAGAAGCAAAAACTTAGACACCTGTTGGACTAACTGAGTGCAGGATGCATTTAATTTTTATAATTGTTTTTCCACCTTAACCATTGCCTAATAACTTACTTTTGTTGAATCTTTTCAAAATTTTCAACCAAGTTTTCACAGGAACAACTTCTGTTTTTGTGTTCACATTTCATTTTTTATGTAATATTTAATTTAATTATTAATAATAATGACATGTTTAACTAGCATGAAGTAGTCTGAGGAACAAATAACCTGAGTCTTGGTAAGTGTAGATTTCAGCTGATGGTAGCAGTGGTTCTAGAGAGTGACCTCTGGCTGTGAGTGCTCAGGTGCTCTGAAAGTGAGTCAGTTTATTTCCCTGCAGTATTGGTCAGACTCTCAGCAATGTGTCTCAGGGCCAACTGGAACTTCTCTACACCACCAAGTTGGCCACCCGATGTTAAGAGCCAACTCACTGGAAAAGACCCTGATGCTGAGAAAGATTGAGGGCAGGAGAAAAGGGGGTGAGAGCGGATGAGATGGTTGGATGCATCACCAAGTCAATGGACATGAATTTGAGCAAACTCCGAGAGATAGTGAAGGATAGGGGAGCCTGGCCTGCCGTAGTCCATGGGGTCACGAAGAGTCAGATACGACTTAGCAACTGAACTACAACTACACCACCAACTCCACGCTGCCCAGTGTCTCGCTTTTCTTTACTGCTGGCAGTTTCTTTGCAAGCCCAGGGCCCTCTTTCCTCAAACAGCTTAGCTACTAGTAGTGGCCAATTCAGCGCTCAGTGCCTCCTTAGCTCCAAGGTCCACAGGATGTATGAAAGCATAGACTGCTCATCATCACAATGTTGTGATGCAGCTTTTCATGCACATGCCCAGAGTTTATTTTATAGTCTGTGGCTGGTTTGGCAACATAGTTCTGTGACCTAGAGGAAACTATTTCTGAAACCTGAATGTTAGGTCCAGATGATGAGGCTAGCCCAGAGCAGCTTTTGTCACCATGTAAGGTAATTTGGTCTTAGAATGAAATAGTAGGAGCACAAAATGAAGTGAAAACCCTTTTGATGCTCCCTCAGCCTAGCTGACTTCACATCCTGGACAGCCGACCTTCATTACCAACCTGGTGCATTTATTTCCCTCGGTGGAACAAGGAAAGATGGATGTACGTTCATTGAATCATGGCAAACAATACTATCTCATATCTTTGTTGACACTTACATCATTTAAATCCAAAAGGGAAAAGTCAATTTGCAGAGTATTATGTGACAGAATATATATGGTCCCAACCATGCTTTAACCCACACTTGGAGCCACCTGTTCCACAGAATACTAGCTTCCCTTCCAGTCCTTTTCTAATCACCTTGCTGATTAGCTACCCTGAATTTTCTTTTGGAGAGGGGTGCAGAGAGAGCACAGGGGAGTGGTCAGACACAGTGTGCAAGGTTTAATGTGAGCATTCAGGGAAAGGAAATTCAAGAGGACCAGGAAATTCTTGAGAACCACCAATATTAAGAATGGAATGAGGTTTCAAAATGATGTGTATATAATAGGAAAGAGATTAGAAATAAATAGCAATTACACATGTCAGAATCTCAGAGGAGGAATAACAGACTCAGAGAATGTATAGGAAATACTGGATTGGCCAAAAAATTCGTTCAAATTTTTCTGTAACATGGAAAAACCTGAACTTTTTGGTCAATCCAATAGTTAAGCCAATAAGCCAAGGGCTGCTAGGTTGAAGGTGATCAGGTCAGTGGGTCCTGAGTGCCCCAGGATGCACTTCCAACAGAAGGAGAACAGCTTCTCGGTCACAGGCCAGGGTTCCAGGTCCTCTTTCCACATTTTCCCTTTGCCATCTTTATCAAACCCTTTTCAAATTACAGCATGATTTCATTTACATTGGTTTTGTGCTCTTATCCGCCTCTCATGTTACCAGAGAATATTCCTCCCAGTCGCTTAAATATTTGTCCGTTTTTTTTTTTTTTTTTTTGCATTGACACTGATATTTATTTTATTTCATTTTATTTCTAATTAATTTATTTTTTATTGAAAGATCATTGCTTTACAGTATTTTGCTGTTTTCTCTCAAACCTCAACGTGAATCAGCCATCGGTTCAGTTCAGTTCAGTCGCTCAGTCGTGTCCGACTCTTTGCGACCCTATGAATCGCAGCATGCCAGGCCTCCCGGTCCATCACCAACTCCCAGAGTTCACTCAGACTCACGTCCATCGAGTCAGTGATGCCATCCAGCCATCTCATCCTCTGTCGTCCCCTTCTCCTCCTGCCCCCAGTCCCTCCCAGCATCAGAGTCTTTTCCAATGAGTCAACTCTTCGCATGAGGTGGCCAAAGTACTGGAGTTTCAGCTTTAGCATCATTCCTTCCAAAGAACACCCAGGGCTGATCTCCTTCAGAATGGACTGGGTGGATCTCCTTGCAGTCCAAGGGACTCTCAAGAGTCTTCTCCAACACCACAGTTCAAAAGCATCAATTCTTCGGCACTCAGCCTTCTTCACAGTCCAACTCTCACATCCATACATGACCACAGGAAAAACCATAGCCTTGACTAGATAGATCTTTGTTGGCAAAGTAATGTCTCTGCTTTTGAATATGCTATCTAGGTTGGTCATAACTTTCCTTCCAAGGAGTAAGCGTCTTTTAATTTCATGGCTGTAGTCACCATCTGCAGTGATTCTGGAGCCCAAAAAAAAATAAAGTCTGACACTGTTTCCACTGTTTCCCCATCTATTTCCTATGAAGTGATGGGACCAGATGCCATGATCTTCGTTTTCTGAATGTTGAGCTTTAAGCCAACTTTTTCACTGTCTTCTTTCACTTTCATCAAGAGGCTTTTGAGTTCCTCTTCACTTTCTACCATAAGGATGGTGTCATCTGCATATCTGAGGTTATTGATATTTCTCCCAGCAATCTTGATTCCAGCTTGTGTTTCTTCCAATCCAGTGTTTCTCATGATGTACTCTGCATATAAGTTAAATAACCAGTGTGACAACATACAGCCTTGATGTACTCCTTTTCCTATTTGGAACCAGTCTGTTGTTCCATGTCCAGTTCTAACTGTTGCTTTCTGACCTGCATATAGGTTTCTCAAGAGGCAGATCAGGTGGTCTGGTATTCCCATCTCTTTCAGAATTTTCCACAGTTTCTTGTGATCCACACAGTCAAAGGCTTTGGCATAGTCAATAAAGCAGAAATAGATGCTTTTCTGGAACTCTCTTGCTTTTTCGATGATCCAGCGAATGTTGGCAATTTGATCTCTGCCTTTTCTAAAACCAGCTTGAACATCAGAAAGTTCACGGTTCATGTATTGCTGAAGCCTGGCTTGGAGAATTTTGAGCATTACTTTACTAGCATGTGAGATGAGTGCAATTGTGCGGTAGTTTGAGCATTCTTTGGCATTGACTTTCTTTGGGATTGGAATGAAAACTGACCTTTTCCAGTCCTGTGGCCACTGTTGAGTTTTCCAAATTTGCTGGCATATTGAGTGCAGCACTTTCACAGCATCATGCCATAGATATACATATATCCCCTCCCTTTTGAAACTCCCTCCCATCTCCCTCCCCACCCCACCCCTCTGGGTTGAAGGATTTGTACAGAGCCCCTGTTTGAGTTTCCTGAGCCATACAGCAAATTCCCAAGTTGGCTATCTATTTGTAACATGGAAACTTATGTTACCATATATTTGTTCCTCTTAAGGGCAAAGTTTCTTTTTCTGGATCTTTGTAATACTAACTACAAACTCCCTAGCCCCAGTGCCCCTAACAGTAACCCAGTGAACATTCCACTTTGTCCCTGTGTGAAATCCCCCCAGGAATGCCTCTTTACAGATACTTCTCTCCTAGCCCAACTCTAGCTAGATTCACCCAGGCCTTATCAGCCCACAGACCTCTGTTACGTATTCAAATGAGGCCATCTCCAGTCTCTATTTTGGTCTGTTGCTGTTGTTCAGTTGCTAAGTCGCATTTGACATTCTTAAGGTTCCCATGGACTATATCCTGGCCCCTCTGTTCTTGTACACCTGCACATTCTCCGTTAATTGTAAAACAATACAATAATGTAACACATAGCAAAAATATATATAACACACAGCAACTGTTAGCTCCTCCCTCCCTAGCTTCTAGGAGTCTGGTCACCCACACACCTCATGATATATATGGTTCTGTTGGTAACTTATGGAGAAGGGTCACTGCATACAATGACAGCATCTAAACAGAGACACCCCTTTTACACGCCTCTTCCCAAACCCCAGGTGTCTCCTCCTGCTGACAGCTGCCACAGGGGCCCTTCTCAGACTATCCTGAGGGTACCCAGGTTATTTCTGGTTCTGTCTCTTGCTTATGCAGAGCAGCTCTCTTTTCTTTTCTTTTTTTTTTTTTTATTGATCTCTCTACTTCTCTATTTAATTATTTTTGGCTGTGCTGGATCTTCTTTGCTGTGCTCAGGCTTTCTCTAGCTGTGGCGAGCAAGTGCTTCTCTTCGTTGCGGTGCACAGACTTCTCATGCTGGCTTCTCTTGTTGTGCTCTAGATTCACGGGCTCACCCCCATGGCACGTGGAAGCTTCCTGGGTCAGGGATCAAACCCGCGTCCCTTGCCTTAGCAGATGGATTCTTAACCCCTGGACCACCACTAGGAAATTTCAGTTCAGTTCAGTAGCTCAGTTGTGTCTGACTCTTTGTGACCCCATGGACTGCAGCACACCAGGCCTCCCTGTCCATCACCAACTCCCAGAGTTTGCTCAAACTCATGTCCATTGAGTTGGGAATGACATCCAACCATCTCATCCTCCGTCGTCCCCTTCTCCTCCTGCCTTCAATCTTTTCCAGCATCAGGTCTTTTCAAATGAGTCAGCTCTTTGCATCAGGTGGCCAAAGTATTGGAGTTTCAGCTTCAACATCAGTCCTTCCAATGAATATTCAGGACTGATTTCCTTTAGGATGGACTGGTTGGATCTCCTGCAGTCCAAGGGACTCTCAAGAGTCTTCTCCAACACCTCAGTTCGAAAGCATCAATTCTTCTGCACTCAGCTTTCTTTATAGTCCAACTTTCACATCCACAGATGACTACTGGAAAAACCATAGCCTTGACTAGATGGACCTTTGTTGGCAAAGTAATATCTCTGCTTTTTAATATGTTGTCTAGGTTGGTCATAACTTGTCTTCCAAGAAGTAAGCATCTTTTTATTTCATGGCTGCAGTCACCATCTGCAGTGATTTTGGAGCCCCAAAAGTAAAGTCAGCCACTGTTTCCACTGTTTCCCCATCTATTTGCCATGAAGTGATGGGACCAGATGCCATGATCTTAGTTTTCTGAATGTTGAGCTTTAAGCCAACTTT
This sequence comes from Bos taurus, assembly GCF_002263795.3. Taxonomy (NCBI): domain Eukaryota; kingdom Metazoa; phylum Chordata; class Mammalia; order Artiodactyla; family Bovidae; genus Bos; species Bos taurus. The sequence continues at coordinate 81,850,258 of NC_037334.1, read as the reverse complement.
TTCTTCATCAAGAGGTTCTTTAGTTCTTCTTCACTTTCTGCCATAAGGGTGGTGGCATCTGCATATTAGAGGTTATTGATATTTCTCCCAGCAAGATTGCCAGGAGAAATATTAATAACCTCAGGAAAGTTCAAGCAACTTTCTTTTCCAGGTCCTGAGTCTTCTTTTCCACCCTGTAGAGGGCTCATCAAAGCACTTCAGTTGGAGACTAGTCATCTTCAACATGGATATTAAACTGAAAACTTCCTTCATTCAGTTCTTTAGATGAGCTCATGTTTCCGATTCCCACTGGTTGGCCAACTTCTGTTTTGCCCACCGTATCCAGCTCTTAACTGGCTCTTTCACATGAGCTTCTCTTGCTCCCTCTGCTGCACCAAGTTCTTTCCGGACTTCGAATTTGGAGGCAAATCTTCTGTCTCTACTTTTATAGGTCTTCTTCAACCTCAACCCAAACTGTCACATACTGCTACCTTAATATAGTTTATGATAAGATTTATCAGCAGTAAGAATTGTCACTCAAACAAGACAGCAAAGTCACTCTCCAGGGTGTCGTTCTTGGTAACAAAAGAAACTGAGGATTTCATTTAGTTTGCAATAATGAGCTTTCCCTTCCACCATCACCCAGGTTATCTCTAATGCTCTCCACAAGCTATCCCCTGGGGCTGCTTGGTACAGTTCTGGGTTGCATCCTGGATATCTTACTAAATTCTTTAATTACCTCAGAGTCAATACCATATTTATGATCATGACACCCTCTTAGGAAACCTGTAAGGAACTCCTTAACTATAGGCTGAGGAAAATATCCCAGAGAGTGTATTTAAAGGCGTTTCCCAGGCCCCTTACCTACAATTGCACTTCAGGAAACTAGGAAACTGCTTCTTTGTCTTGTGCAACTAAGTGATTCTGAAGCCCTTATTAGAGGACTATAGTCTGTCCCAAAGTGGCTAATCATAATGTAGTTGGCAAAGAGATTACAGGAGTTATGTATTTATATTCATTTACATTTAAAAAATACATTTATTATTGCTGTTCAGTCACTCAGTCATGCCAGACTCTTTGCGACCCCATGGACTGCAGCACACCAGGCTTTCCTGTCCTTCACCATCTCCCAGAGTTTGCTCAAACTCATGTCCATCGAGTTAGTGATGCCATGCAACCATCTCATCCTCTGCCATCCCCTTCTCCTCCTGCCTTCAATCTTTCCCAGCATCAGGGTCTTTTCCATTGGGTCGGCCCTTCACATTAGATGGTCAAAGTATTGGAGCTTCAGCTTCAGCATCAGTCCTTCCAATGAATATTCAGGGTTAATTTCCTTTAGGGTTGACTAATTTGATCTCCCTGCAGTCCAACAGACTGTCAAGAATCTTCTCCAGCTCCACAGTTCAAAGGCATCAATTCTTCAGTGCTCAGCCTTTTTATTGTCCAGCTCTCACATCCATACGTGACTACAGGAAAAACCACAGCTTTGACTAGACAGACCTTTGTCAGCAAAGTAATGTCTCTGCTTTTAAATATGCTGTCTAGGTTTGTCATAGCTTTTCTTCCAAAGAGCAAGCGTCTTTTAATTTCAGGGCTACAGTCACCATCTGCAGTGATTTTAGAGCCCAAGAAAATAAAATCTCTCACTGTTTCCAATGTTTCCCCATATATTTGCCATGAAGTGATGGGACCAGATGCCATGATCTTAGTTTTCTGATTGTTGAGTTTTAAGCCAGCTTTTTCACTCTTCTCTTTCACCTTCATCAAGAGGCTCTTTAGTTTCTCTTTGCTTTCTGCCATAAGGGTGGTATCATCTGCATATCTGAGGTTATTGATATTTCTCCGGGCAATCTTGATTCCAGCTTGTGCTTCATCCAGCCCAGCATTTTGTATGATGTACTCTGCATATAAGTTAAATAATCAGGGTGAGGTGACAATATACAACCTTAACATACTCCTTTACCAGTTTGGAACCAGTCTGTTGTTCCATGTCCAGCTCTAACTATTGCTTCTTGACCTGCATACAGATTTCTCAGGAGGCAGATAAGGTGGTCTGGTATTCCCATCTCATTAAGAAGTTTCCACAGTTTGTTGTGATCTACACAGTCAAAGCCTTTAGCATAGTCAATGAAGCAGAATTCAGTGGAGTAAAAAACCCGTACAATAGCAAAGTATTATTTCATAGATATTATTTAGGATGCTAAAATAGTGATTTAATTGAAAGGATTATTAAGTAAATGAAAGTGGCATGTATATGGATAAAGAGTGAGTTGATGAGTAGGTGTGCTTCTATGAATATTTCTTTTATATACAATTTTTTAAATTAAAGAATGCTATATTTTCACCATAGAAAATTTTTAAATTTCATAAAAATAGGAAGAAGAAGATAAAATTATTGACAAACCATCTGAGCAATTATCACTGATATCTTGCATAGTGTCTTCCTATCTTCTCTTGGGCTTGCTCATGTTTGCTTTTTCTCCCTCAGTCTTTCTCTCTCCTTTAATCATTGTATTTTTAAAATTGAGAACATACTGTGCATACATATTTGCTGTTTTTAATTTTTTAAAACACTTTACCATGCTGTTAAATGGTATAAAGATTATTTTAATGGTTTAATAACATCTCAGCAAAGAACAGTAGATAAGAGCATGTGGGCCAGTTTGCCTGATCTCAAACCCTGGCTCTGCCTTGGGTAGTCTATTTAACTGCCTTGTGCTTTCATTTTCCCATAAGTAATATGGGAATAGTGGCACCTAATTCATAGAATTAGACCAAATGAGATAAAATACTTAGAACTCTGCCTGCCTGGCACATAGCAAGAACTTGAAAGGTTCAGACATTATTATCCCACATGTATTATCATATTTAAAGCCCTCATATATTTTTTGATGTTTTATGTTCTTTAGAATGTTTGTGATTCCGATAGGGCCTGATTCTAGGGTCAGAAAATCCTTGTAGGTGAAGCAACAGTTTATACGTTCAGTAATTCCCATGGCCCGTCTGCTTTGGCTCTTTGGTATTCACATTTATCCTAATGCTTTTGTTGCTGTTGTTCAAAATGCCTTCCCATTCTAGACTACTAACATCTGGCTCAAACAAATATGACCATTCTCTCATGACAGAGGCAGCAATCACAGTTTTTATTTCTTTGATCCTAAGACTATAGGACACAGCCAACATAGGTAGGGATCATTCTCTTAAATAAGATTTGTTATCTGCATCTTCTGTTTTTTACTACCACCAAAGGAAGTTCTTAGTTTGAAGAAGAAGAGAATTAACTACACACGAACTTGGCCAATCTGCTGAAGAGATGAAAGCGTCCTAATTAACCCTATTGGTGGAAAGTCACCCTTAGCTCTCTGTTGTTATATGCAACAACCTTGTTGTCCATGTATACTTTCTGATCTTGTTGTTTGGACTGTATCTTAGAGTTTCCCTTAATATAAAGGCTCTCTTTCTTATATGTGGATATTGGTGACAGGACTGTTTTGTGAGATGCACATAGAAAACGTCTACACCTTTCTTCAGGTCAGTTCAGTCACTCAGTCATGTCCGACTCTTTGTGACCCCATGGACTGCAGCACACCAGGCTTCCCTGTCCATCACCAACTCCCAGAGCTTGCTCAAACTCATGTTCATTGAGTTAGTGATGCCATCCAACTATCTCATCCTCTGTTGTCCCCTTCCCCTTCTCCTCCTACCTTCAATCTTTCCCAGCTTCAGAATCTATTCCAGTGAGTCAGTTCTTTGCCTCAGGTGGCCAAAGTATTAGAGCTTCAACTTCAGCACTAGACCTTCCAAAGAATATTCAGGACTGGTTTGCTTTAGGATTGACTGGTTGGATCTCCTTGCAGTCCAACAGACTCTCAAGACTCTTCTCCAACACCACGGTTCAAAAGCATCAATATTTCAGCACTCAGATTTCTTTAAGGTCCAACTCTCACATCCATATATGACTACTGGAAAAACCATAGTTTTGACTAGACAAACCTTTGTTGGCAAGGTAATGTCTCTGCTTTTCAGTGTGCTGTCTAGGTTGTCATAGCTTTTCTTCCAAGGAGCAAATGTCTTTTAATTTCATAGCTGCAGTCACCATCTGCAGTAATTTTGGAGTCCAAGAAAATAAAGTCTCTCACTGTTTCAATTGTTTTCCCATCTATTTGCCATGAAGTGATGGGACCAGATGCCATGATCTTAATTTTTTGAATGTTGAGTTTTAAGCCAACTTCTTCACTCTTTTATTTTACCCTCATCAAGAGGCTCTTTAGTTCCTCTTTGCTTTCTATCATAAAAGTGGTGTCATCCGCATATCTGAGGTTATTGATAACCTATGTAACTTTTCTTAAAGAGACCAAAGTTTCCAGTGGTGATATCTTTGTCCTGGTCACAGTTACACCTTGTGATTCTGTTGTGCTTGAGTTTCAGGGACCACCCTATTGCTTTTGCTCTGTGGAATCTCCCTTGGGAAAATTCACCAGAGCAAGCTCTTCTTCCATTTGGCCTTTTGACCTTTTTGGTCAGAAAACTTCTGTTGAACTTTTAAGTTTTAACTGGGTCAGTAAAGACTTGTGTCATATGACTGCCATCTACCTTATTTTCTCTGGTAATTCTCATGTCAACTTTTTGGCCTGTTTATTTTTCCTAACAGTCTCAGTGATGTGTGTGTGTGTGCTAAGTCGCTTCAGCCATCTCCTGAATTGTACTTCAGGTCTAAGTATTGCATCGGGCATTTGGTGAGTAGCTTAATATTCCATGCAGCTAGTGGGAATTCTAGCAGGAGCCCCTCAGGCCCTGTCAGGAGGTTTGCTCATATGTCTTCCTCCACTATCAAGTTTCACTAATATCTTTACTGCACAAGAAGGAAGTCTTTGGTTCTTGTTCTGCTGTAGTGGTGGTTTGGTCGCTAAGTTGTGTCTGACTCTTTGAGACTCCCATGGACTCTGGCCCATTAGGCTCCTCTGCTGCTCTGTCTTACTTGGGATTTCCCAGGCCAGAATACTGGAGCAGGTTGCCATTTCCTTCTCCAGGGGATCTTTCCAAGCCAGAGATTGAACTCGGGTCTCCTGCATTACAGGCAGACTTTTTTTTTTTTTTTTAACCACTTGAGCCACTAGGGAAGCATATGATCTACAAGTGGTGGCTATGGGAGAGACTGCGTGTCATAACGCAAGCCTATAACTGGATGACAGACAGGACAATTGTGCAATTTGCACTGGATGATCCAACATTGCACAAATCTGTGTAATAGCAAATTAGGAGGGACAGTACCTACATTGTAGATATACATTTATTTCTCTCAGCTTTTATTTTGAAAAATTACAAACCTACAGAAAGTTTTCAACTACAGTGAAGATCCATATAACCTTTATAGAGATTCCCTAATTATTTTGTCACATTTTATTTCTCTCTCTGTTTCATAATATGCTTTTATATATCCACACATAAATATAAACATTGTTATTATTATTGTTTCGTTGACACTTTACCCCTGAGAATAAGGATGTTCTCTTACATAACCATGAAACTGGAAATTTGATATTGATATATAACATTATATACTATACAGGCCATGTTCAAATTTCTTCAATTGTCCCTTTAGTCTCTTTTAACTTAAATCATTTCCCGGCCTTTCTCTGTTTTGCTTCATTGATTTACATATTTTGTTGTTGATGATATTGTTGTTTTACAGACTGCTTCTCAATTTGGATTGGTCTGATTGCCTTCTTATAATTAGATTCAGGCTAAACTGGGACTTGGAGAATTGAAGCAGGACTACTACACAGATGACTCTGTGTGCAGTAAATAGGGATCTACCTCCTGATGCCAGCTAATACCTCACTGGTGGTGCTCCACGTGGTCTATTGGTGAAGACAGACCGTATTTCACCGTATTTCCCCATTGCTAAGGGTATATTTTCCTTTTGTAGTAAACGAGAATCTATCAGGTGAAATTGTCTGAACATCCCATTCCCCAATTTTCTTTCACCCAATTATTTTAGCACCCATGATAATTTTTGACTAAATAATTATAATTGCTATGGTGATTTAAAAATGATAATTTATTATTTTTTCTACATTTATTAATTGGCTTTTTTTTTTTTGCTAGAGAAGAGCCTTCCCTTTTCCCCCTGTCTTAAATTTATTTCCTACGCATATGAATTCATAGATATTTTAAACATTTAACGTGTTTTGTCAATTCTTGTCATTATTCATTCTGATGCTTGAATTATTTCAAATTTGGCCAATAGGAACCCCTTCAAGTTGGAAGGCAATGGCATCCCACTCCGGTACTCTTATCTGGAAAATCCCATGGACGGAGGAGCCTGGTGGGCTGCAGTCCATGGGGTCGCTGAGGGTTGGACACGACTGAGTGACTTTACTTTCACTTTTCACTTTCATGCATTGGAGAAGGAAATGGCAACCCACTCCAGTGTTCTTGCCTGGAAACTCCCAGGGACAGGGGAGCCTGGTGGGCTGCCGTCTATGGGGTCACACAGAGTCGGATACGACTGAAGTGACTAGCAGCAGCAAGTTGGTAGATATGTTTTTGAAGAAGACTCTACTTAAAGTCTGGATTTCGGGCAATTACATTCAAACAAGAAGATGGCATAAAGAGGTAAATCTCATTAGCTCTGTGATTAACACTCCATATGCATTATTTTACTAATTCTTAGAAAAGCCTATAAAATAAGCACTATCTGCATTTTTAGGAGTTTAAAAATTCTATAATTAATATAAATGCCCTGATATGTAGAAATTACAGCCCAGATGGACATTCAGGGTAGAACACTCAAGAATATCAACAGCATATAAATGGAAGCTCACAACAAGGCCAGAACCAACATTTCCTTTCTCCACACCTGAGAAAAATACCTTTGCTTTTGGTATGTGTATGTCTGTATGTGTTTAACCATTTCTTTAGTAATGTTTATTTAGAATCACATAGTGTATTTTGGGTGGTTAAATACACATAAACTAACTGCTTAGCTAACTTTATACAGTAGAAACTTTCAACCACTTCCACTTAACTAACTTGCCAGATTCACAGATGCTCTCCATTCCCTCTATGGACTCAATTTTCTGATTTGCACAACAGGCTGAGCACATGAGGGCAGTAACTACTCTTCAATATATCCGGTTCCCACTTCTGCTGTGGTTTACTAACCAAGAGTTCATTGTATTTTTTTCCCAAGCCTGTTTGGGTTAATTAGAATTGTGATTGTAGTATTTTCTTTAATTAAATTAAGCATAGTTTAATTAAATATTATGAAAATCAACAAACTAGGATAACAAAAAAAGAGAGTAATTGTTATCCTGAAAATTAAGTTGAATGCTTTGGAAAGTCTTAATAATCCCAAATCACTATATATATATATGTACCTATATATAGTTAAAATAAAGGTCAGCGAAAAAAATGTTTAAAAGACCACAGTAGGAATCCTAAAAGTTCCAACAAGTTCTAGACTCAGACTGCCTCAGAAATATCTGCTTTACTTTAATAAACTGAAACTAGAAATAATTGCATTATGGATGTGATTTATGCAAGAAAGTCTTTAAAATACAGATCTACACTTAGTGGGGGGAAAAAGACCCTGACTCTACATCAAAATATTGCCTAAGCATATTTTGTCATTGTATTTTTTAGGATTTGGGACTTGAACCAAATTTTTGGATTAACTGACACAGTGTTGCTCTGATCAGATAAGAGTTGTATACTATAAAGTTCTCAACCCACAGGCATTCAAGTCATTCTTAATTAAGTTTTCTGTGTCTTTAAAAAAAAAAATCCAGTTAAAGAACTACATTAGGTACTGTTAAAAGTCTGTACGTGGACTATAAACCCAACTAACCCCTGCAGCCTAGCTTCTGGTGCCCAGAATAGACAAACAGGGCAAACAGTCCCCTGGTAAGATGATGTTTAAAAAGGGTTTATGTATGCTGAACATAACCCAGTGGAAAACACTCTGGAACTTTATATGCTACCTATATATCATGTTACATGGTGCACATTCAGTCAGTTCAGCTCAGTCACTCAGTTCTGTCCGACCCCATGAATCGCAGCATGCCAAGGCCTCCTGTCCATCACCAACTCCGGGAGTTTAATCAAACTCATGTCCATCGAGTCAGTGATGCCATTCAGCCATCTCATTTTCTGTCATCCCCTTCTCCTCCTGCCCCCAACCCCTCCCAGCATCAGAGTCTTTTCCAATGAGTCAACTCTTCGCATAAGGTCGCCAAAGTACTGGACTTTCAGCTTTAGCATCATTCCTTCCAAAGAACACTCAGGACTGATCTCCTTCAGAATGGACTGGTTGGATCTCCTTGCAGTCCAAGGGACTCTCAAGAGTCTTCTCCAACACCACAGTTCAAAAGCATCAATTCTTTGGCGCTCAGCTTTCTTCACAGTCCAACTCTCACATCCATACATGACCACTGGAAAAACCATAGCCTTGACTAGACGAACCTTTGTTGGCAAAGTAATGTCTCTGCTTTTGAATATGCTATCTAGGTTGGTCATAACTTTCCTTCCAAGGAGTAAGCTCTTTTATGGTGCACATTAGTGAAAGGTTAAGGCAATGGCACCCCACTCCAGTACTGTTGCCTGGAAAATCCCATGGACGGAGGACCCTGGTGGGCTGCAGTCCATGGGGTTGCTAAGAGTTGGACACGACTGAGCGACTTCAATTTCACTTTTCACTTTCATGCATTGGAGAAGGAGATGGCAACCCACTCCAGTGTTCTTGCCTGGAGAATCCCAGGGACGGGGGACCCTGGTGGGCTGCTGTCTCTGGGGTCGCACAGAGTTGGACACGATTGAAACGACTTAGCAGCAGCAGCAGCAAAGTCTCTTGAATTTCTGTGTTTCTAGAATGGCAATCACTTCTTTTATATCTTGCTAAATTCCTAACACTATCTTTGCTTCTCCTAAATAAGAACGTAAAAAACGAAATATCTAAGAGATTATTATATAATGGTGCAATGTTGCAAAGGCAAGGATTCCATAGCCTACGGACTGGGTGCACCATCCTTAGCTTTAGTCCTTTCCTATTCCAAGTTCAAGCTTTTATTTAGCCTCTGGCTAGGACTGCTGTTTTACCACCAATCTAGAGCAGGGCAAAACTATTTCTGTTCATCTAGTAGGTGAACTTAAAATGTATTTTTAAAATTTTTATTTAGTTTATTTTAAATTAACACAAAAAATACTTGTGGCTGATGATGACTTTTTCCCTCACTTCTGAAAATATTCAGGAGCTCAAATGACTTAAATAGCCAAGACAGAGGCCACATTCAGCATCTAGATCGTCCCTGGGGGAGTGAGAGGAACGTACCTAAATGCCCCTACCACACTCTGCTCTCTAAGTGAATCTGTAGTATAGTACCAATCTCTCCCCCTGGGCTGGAGAACTAGCCTCGCTCTTTCAGCAGGCGACTGTGACTGAGTACAAAAGCCTGGGCATCAGAGCGTGAACAGAGCAGTGTCATATCACATCATGTCACGTCCACCCACTTCCATGGAGCCCCACTGTTGACTGAATGGAGTCCAGCCTGCAGGCTGACATCCAAGTCCAGAGACTCCATGACTGCTGCTCACCTTCCAGCTTTATTCCAGCTACTCCCACGTACATACAGCCTGCCCCAGCAAAACAGGAAATGCTCCTCTCACGTCCTGTCTTTCCCTGAACCATTTTCCCCATTCGGCTCATAAGTGTCATCTCTACCTATGGAAATTTTATCCATCCATCAAGGCTTCAAGGGTCTAGGTCATATACTGCTTTTCCTTGAAGCCTTCCTTGATTTATCTAACCCATGGTCTTCTCTCTCTCCTTTGAACCTTTTGGTTACTGAACATATTCTGTGTCATCTACTATCATTTTTTACTTTGCCTCCAATGGTCTTTGGGAGGAGGCACTAGATTTTCCTCAGTTTACATTTCCTGCTGTATGTTGCCCAGTCAGCACCTTAAACACAGAAAGTATTTAACGTTTAAATAAATATTTGATAGATTTTAGATGAATTGTCCAAGTTCTTGATTTCATAACCAAGTAGCGAAATGCTGGAAGAGTTTAGGAAAAATTTTTAGGAAGTAAAGGTACATAGATTTGAGATGAAAATATTCTTCTACAAACCATGAAATTCTCTCAGCTGAAAAATAACACTTAAAATTCAGATAGAAGAGCTGACTTCCAGAGATATTCCTTTATGTATGCTATAAATAGATTCAGTGTTTATCCCAAGGCAATTTTTTATTTATTGAACTCTAGAAAATACACTGCTTCTCTTCTTTTTTCTTGACACTTTTCAATTCTTGTCTTCAATATTTTTTGACTCATACAATTATGTTAATTAATTATTAAAATGCCAATAGTTGTAAAAAATGACTTAAGATTGTCTACTTCTTTTTTGGCATTGAGTGGTCAAACACACAATCCTAAAGATTGATACTTCAAATAAATACAGGGAACTACTCCTTATATAGAAGACATTTCTATAATTTATTTTTGATACATTCTATAATGACATATCTATTTCCTCCTTGTTTTTCTGCCACAGAGTTGGGTGGCAGGCAGCTGAACAAGCACTAAAGAACTTTCTCTATTAACTTTATTCTGCTGTTCAGGATGAATTGTGACATTGACAACATTATGGATCATGCAGCAACCTCCCCACCATCCCCTTGAGTTTTTCTAGTGCTTTTTTCCCTAGGGGCTGAGAGGCATTTCAAGGCATGTTCAGTGCATTAAATATATGTGTGTGGTCTGACTAAAGTTTCAGGATGGTATACACTAATGATCTCATTCCAGATTCTGGCTTCATTTTTATCTCTGGGTGTGCAATGCACTCAGCTAGACCATGATCACCCAGATACATTCTCAATTTCACTCATCTTGCTTATTTGCTGAAGGGCTTGGGCTTCCCCAGTGGCTCAGTGGTAAAAAATCCTGCAGGAGGCAGAGGCTTGATCCCTGGGTCAGGAAGATCCCCTGGAGGAGGAAATAGCAACTGACTCCAGTATTCTTGCCTGGCAGGTTACAGTCCATGGGGTGGCAAAGAGTCAGACAAGTCTTAGGGACTAAACAACAACAACAATGATCTATAAAAGAAGATCCTGTTGCATACTTTAAGACAAGTGACTAGAAGTTCTGAATGAAATGTAACAGGTGATCAGTATTTCTTTAGGGCAATGCCTCCTTCACGTAAATATGGGAAACAAAGTCTTAAATCCCATTCTTTTGTCATCTTAGGGTTTTCAGAGCTCTCATGTAATACAAAGGGCTTTGCACTATTCCTTCTGCCTAAAATTATCTTCCTACAGATATCCACATGTCTTACTCTCCCCTCCTTCAGATCTTTGCTCAAATGTCCCCTTCCTTCCCAATGGGAGTCACAATATATATGGAGTGAAATGGTCAACCAATTGCAAAGAACGTATCTATTTTCCTTACCTGCTTTTATTTTCTCCACAGAACTTTTACCACTCAGTGATTATATACATGATCATAATACAGAAGAACTGTACAAAAAAGATCTTCACGACCCAGATAATCACGATGGTGTAATCACTGACCTAGAGCCAGACATCCTGGAATGTGAAGTCAAGTGGGAGGTGATAGAATTCCAGTTGAGCTATTCCAAATCCTGAAAGATGATGCTGTGAAAGTGCTGCACTCAATATGCCAGCAAATTTGGAAAACTCAGCAGTGGCCACATGACTGGAAAAGGTCAGTTTTCTTTCCAATCCCAAAGAAAGGCAATGGCAAAGAATGCTCAAACTACCACAGAATTGCACTCATCTCACACACTAGTAAAGTAATGCTCAAAATTCTCCAAGCCAGGCTTCAGCAATACATGAACCGTGAACTTCCTGATGTTCAAGCTGGTTTTAGAAAAGGCAGAGGAACCAGAGATCAAATTGCCAACATCTGATGGATCATGGAAAAAGCAAGAGAGTTCCAGAAAAACATCTATTTCTGCTTTATTGACTATGCCAAAGCCTTTGACTGTGTGGATCACAATAAACTGTGGAAAATTCTGAAAGAGATGGGAATACCAGACCACCTGATCTGCCTCTTGAGAAACCTATATTCAGGTCAGGAAGCAATAGTTAGAACTGGACATGGAACAACAGACTGGTTCCAAATAGGAAAAGGAGTACGTCAAGGCTGCATATTATCACCCTGTTTATTTAACTTATATGCAGAGTACATCATGAGAAACGCTGGACTGGAAGAAACACAAGCTGGAATCAAGATTGCCTGGAGAAATATCAATAACCTCAGACATGCAGATGACACAACCCTTATGGCAAAAAGTGAAGAGGAACTAAAAAGCCTCTTGATGAAAGTGAAAGAGGAGAGTGAAAAAGTTGGCTTAAAGCTCAACATTCAGAAAACGAAGATCATGGCATCCGGTCCCATCACTTCATGGGAAATAGATGGGGAAACAGTGGAAACAGTGTCAGACTTTATTTTTCTGGGCTCCAAAATCACTCCAGATGGTGACTGCAGCCATGAAATTAAAAGACACTTACTCCTTGGAAGAAAAGTTATGACCAACCTAGATAGCATATTGAAAAGCAGACACATTACTTTGCCAACAAAGATCCATCTAATCAAGGCTATGGTTTTTCCTGTGGTCATGTATGGATGTGAGAGTTGGACTGTGAAGAAGGCTGAGTGCCGAAGAATTGATGCTTTTGAACTGTGGTGTTGGAGAAGACTCTTGAGAGTCCCTTGGACTGCAAGGAGATCCACCCAGTCCATTCTGAAGGAGATCAGCCCTGGGTGTTCATTGGAAGGACTGATGCTAAAGCTGAAACTCCAGTACTTTGGTCACCTCATGCAAAGAGTTGACTCATTGGAAAAGACCCTGATGCTGGGAGAGATTGGGGCAGGAGGAGAAGGGGACGACAGAGGATGAGATTGCTGGATGGCATCACTGACTCGATGGACGTGAGTCTGAGTGAACTCCGAGAGTTGGTGATGGACAGGGAGGCCTGGTGTGCTTCGATTCATGGGGTCGCAAAGAGTCGGACACGACTGAGCAACTGATCTGATCTGATTACATACATATATTTGTTTATAGCCTGCCCCCTCCTTAAAGCTGTTTGGGGGCAAGAATCTTTATTATTTATTAATATCTCAATTAATTCAGCCCCTAGAAGATGCCTGTAATATGACAGTACTCAATAAATATTTGCTTGGTGAAAGTGAGTGTATTTAGTCTTTTTCCCCCTTTGCTTATTTTTCCAGTCATCTTTTTAAAACATAAATCTGATCATGTTACTCCTGTGATTATAAACTTTCACTAGCTTCCCATTACCTACAGAATACAATTCAAATGCCTTAGCTTGACATGTGGAGTCCCAGTATCTCTCTCCAGTCTCTCCTCTTTGCATTTAACCCCTCAGTTCAGTCAGTTCAGTCGCTCAGTCGTGTTTGACTCTTTGCGACCCCATGAATTGCAGCACACAGGGCCTCCCTGTCCATCACCAACTCCCAGAGTTCACTCAAGCTCACATCCATCAAGTTGGTGATGCCATCCAGCCATCTCATCCTCTGTCGTCCCCTTCTCCTCCTGCCCCCAACCCCTCCCAGCATCAGAGTCTTTTCCAATGAGTCAACTCTTCGCATGAGGTGGCCAAAGTATTGGAGTTTCAGCTTTAGCATCATTCCTTCCAATGAACACCCAGCACTGATCTCCTTTAGAATGGACTGGTTGGATCTCCTTGCAGTCCAAGGGACTCTCAGGAGTCTTCTCCAACACCACAGTTCAAAAGTATCAATTCTTTGGCGCTCAGCTTTCTTCACAGTCCAACTCTCACATCCATACATGACTACTGGAAAAACCATAGCCTTGACTAGACAAACCTTTGTTGGCAAAGTAATGTCTCTGCTTTTGAATATGCTATCTAGGTTGGTCATAACTTTCCTTCCAAGGAGTAAGCGTCTTTATCTTCCTTAGTCCTGATAATTAATGAGATGATGTATGTAAAGCTTGGCACAGTAGCTAGGACACAGTTGGTGTATAATCTCCCTTCCTTTCTTTCTTCCTGACAAACTTCTTTTCCTTCCTCAAAACTGGGTCTGCTCAAGTTATGACATACAAACTCTTCAAAGACTGGAAACATTTTATAATAATCTTTGAACCCTAGTGAGTTCTATATAGACTGACATTTTGCAAGAATTTTTAATGGAATGATGGATGGATGGTTGGATGGGTAGATGCATGGACAACCATGGGCTAAAGTTTTAGGTCCTTTCCTAAGGCATCCCTTCCCCTTTTTGTTGAAATACTACTTTCATGCTTAACTGATTAATTACCATTCTTTCTTGTATGTACAGTTATCCCTCAATTGCCCAATGAGATGATGTCACATATTTGGGGGCTGAAATGAAAGTGGCTCAGTCATGTCCAAATCTTTGCCCCATGGACTTCAGCCTGCAAGGTTCCTCTCTGTCCATGGAATTCTCCAGGCCAGAATACTGGAGTAGGTAGCCTTTCCCTTCTCCAGGAGATCTTCACAACCTAGGGATCTAACCCAGGTTTCCCGCATTGCAGGAAGACTCTTTACTAGCTGAGCCACCAGGGAATGGTATCACCATTTAAGGAATACAAATGGTTAATTGCAGACCCAAGTGATTAACATTGAACACTCAAAACTCATGTGTAAAAAAGATAAAAATAAGAGGTTCGTCTGAGGCCAGACTGAAAATCTGGACAAAAAAGACACTGTATACAAAGCAGCAGCTTACAATTCTTCAACTTCTAAAGGTATTATTCAGTCTTAAGGGAATAAACAATGAGCAAAAAAAAGTTAGAGCTGAATGCACTGGAAATTGTTTCTTACTTGATTCAGAAAAAGAATTAAAAAGACTTGACATAGAATAGAGCGATTTTATCAAGGCAGAGGACACTGTGGAAGAAAGGTCACAGAATGTAGCTGAATACACAGGGACAGCAATAAATCACGTTAGTGATCAACATACCCAGTGTTCTATGCCCACCAGCAGTGGCCTGTGCTTGAAAGAAAAGTGTAAATTCCTCATTCAGCACTAAGTTTTTGCAATCCTGTGCTGTATTTCTTTACAAGCCCTTCCAGGGATCAGAATATGACCTGATAAATGGCTCCATTTTATTTTTATTATTAAATACATAGGATGCGAGAAGCAACAGCATTTACAGTGAGGTATCAAGTAACAACAGCCTTCTGTGTAGTGGCTTCAAGTGACTTCATGTAGTCCCATTGTCCCAGCACTTCCTTTATTTTGGAAATCTCATCTATCACTACTAGACTCACCCAAGCCAACTCCTAGATGACCCCTACTCCAATATTTTGAACACTGAACTCGCTCTGTCTATCCACAGAGTTCTCTCCTCTTCTCTCATTCCTTCCCTCCTGCCGAATCCAACTATGTCAGGACCTCTAAGACTTTACCTTGGAAAGACAATAAAATGTTTGTGGCAAAGAATGCCAGTTTTCCTCCAATATTTCCTCCCTTGTCCTCAAAATAATAGAAGTCCACATTTTGTCAGCTACATAGCTGCTCACATTTCCTTGCTTTCCTTGCAACAAGCTGTGGCCTTATGACTAAGTTCTGGTGTGTTGGATGGGAGTAGAAGCGACATAAGCACTTATTTCCTTAAAAAGAAAGGTAATTTCCTTAAAAGAAAGAGTATGCCATTTTGCTAACTAGAATGTGGACATAGTTGTGGGTTGTTCTGAACCATGTGATTGAGGGCAATGCAGTAAGATAAAGAAACTTTGGGTCTCTAATAACTTCTCAAAGCAGACATGTCTACTACCTCAGTCTGTGATATAAGAAAGAAATAACTTTTGTAGTGTTTAAGCCACTCTTATTTCGGATTTCTGTCAAAGCAGCCAAAACTATACCGTAACTTGCACAGCATTTCACAAAGTGATCTGGCCACCAGACATGTTTTCCATCATTGTTTCACAACTTCTTCCAAAACCATCAACGGTTCTCAACTTTGGTTTGGTATTATAACACCTGGGACTTCTTTAAAAATCTTGATACTCAGGGCTTATTGAAGACCAATGATATAATAATTTCTGGGAGACACCTCAGAATCAAAATTTTTTTGAGGGTTCCCAGATGATTCCAAATGTACAGTCAAGGTTTAGAAGATGGTTTAGATGATCTGCTGGTATACTGAGAAGTGATAGAGTTCATTCCTAGCCTGAAGTTGGAATAAAGAAAAGAAATATTAGAAAGTAGATTAAAAAAGAATGGTAACTCCTTATACCTCTTGCTTCAGAATCTGACAGAGCTATCCATTTTCTTGCTTGAATTTTGAAAACTCTTAGTTTACCACAGTGGCCATATTTGAATATAACTAGGAGATACATGGAACAACAGACTGGTTCCAAATAGGACAAGGACTACGTCAAGGCTGTATATTGTCACCCTGCTTACTTAACTTCTATGCAGAGTACATCATGAGAAACGCTGGACTGGAAGAAGCACAAGCTGGAATCAAGATTGCCCGGAGAAATATCAATAACCTCAGATATGCAGATGACACCACCCTTATGGCAGAAAGTGAAGAGGAACTAAAAAGCCTCTTGATGAAAGTGAAAGAAGACAGTGAAAAAGTTGGCTTAAAGCTCAACATTCAGAAAACTAAGATCATGGCATCCGGTCCCATCACTTCATGAGAAATAGATGGGGAAACAGTGGAAACAGTGTCAGACTTTATTTTTCTGGGCTCCAAAATCACTGCAGGTGGTGACTGCAGCCATGAAATTAAAAGACGCTTACTCCTTGGAAGAAAAGTTATGACCAACCTAGATAGCATATTGAAAAGCAGAGACATTACTTTGCCAACAAAGATCCATCTAATCAAGGCTATGGTTTTTCCTGTGGTCATGTATGGATGTGAGAGTTGGACTGTGAAGAAGGCTGAGCGCCAAAGAATTGATGCTTTTGAACTGTGGTGTTGGAGAAGACTCTTGAGAGTCCCTTGGACTGCAAGGAGATCCACCCAGTCCATTCTGAAGGAGATCAGCCCTGGGATTTCTTTGGAAGGAATGATGCTAAAGCTGAAACTCCAATACTTTGGCCACCTCATGCGAAGAGTTGATTCATTGGAAAAGACCCTGATGCTGGGAGGGATTGGGGCAGGAGGAGAAGGGGATGACAGAGGATGAGATTGCTGGATGGCATCACTAACTCTATGGACGTGAGTCTGAGTGAACTCTGGGAGTTGGTGATGGACAGGGAGGTCTGGCGTGCTGCGATTCATGGGGTCGCAAAGAGTCGGACATGACTGAGCAACTGAACTGAACTGAATTGAGGAGATAAATTCCAAACAATGTTCTGATGATGTTTTTATTTTCAAATTTTGATTATTCTCATGATTCTGACTTCTTTCATGACAATATACAGTTGAATCATACAATTAATATCTTGCAGAATTTGACACAGATCAAAAACAGAAGCCACCAGGAAGGACCAGTAACCAAGCATCCACTGTCAAAAAAAGGGAAAATTCACCCTAAGGAGTATCTTAGGCACTTGGGAGAAATTTTTCACTCAAATGTTTAAAACACAGAGACCACCTCTCAGTAAGACAATAGGTCCCCAGGCTTGGGTGTGTGCTCAATTGCTAAGTCAACTGCAGCCCACCAGGCTCCTCTATCCATGGGATTCTCCAGGCAAGAATACTGGAGTGGGTTGCCATTCCCTTCTTGAGGGGCTTCCTGACCCAGGGATCAAACCCAAGTCTCTTTCGTTTCCTGTATTGCAGGTGGATTCTTTACCCTGAGCCACCAGGGAAGCCCCCTGAGATCTATAAACTGGGAAACAGAGAGGAAGAGACTGAAAAAAAGAAAAGAGAATGGGGTGGGGTGCAATACTGAGAAAGATGGCAAGGTGAGGGGAGAGAGACAGACAGACTGGCAGAGAGATAGATGTTATAACTCTTGAGGGCCCATTAAGGTTCAATTCCCTTACCACATACCTCTCTCTGCATTCACTCAGCTCCTGTAAATGACTTTTCTGATTTACAGGGCAGGGGAGGGGCTATTCATTTCCTGTGTATTATTCCATTACTTACTAATATCTGAAACCAGACTGAAACATGGAGTAAACTGAATGGGAGGAGAGCGAAGTTGTAATTGTATTAATTTATTCTTTTGGATTTTTTTTTTTTTTTTTGCCAATGTGTTCATTTTATCTGATGTCTGGTATGACAAAAATGCCGTTATAATTTATTAAAATTGTAAGGGAGGAAAAATCAAGCTTTTTTAAAGTGCCAAAACCAATAAGCCTTAAGACGGATCACTTTTTAAAATTTAGTAGGGATTCAAAGTCTGAACTAATACACATTGCACATTGTCATCGCCTTTCTAGGCTGTCCTTCTCAGAAGATACTCAGTGGAATCATGAGGTGGTGTGTCTCTGGCTAGAACCAGTGGGAATTGAAGAGATAGTATTTATAAAAAAGCAATTTGTCACCACTTAGATCCAGCTTTATCAAAACAGGGATTTATGTAAAGACAACTATCAGCGAGATGTAACATGAACAGAGGGCAAATTGCACAGCCCTCATCTGAGTTAGCAGGTGGGAGTTGGTTCTTAAGTGACTTGCTCCTGCTAATTCAATTAATAACTGGAAGAACCTGGATTTAGATCAAAGCCTGTGTTCTTTCCACAATACCACACTACGGAATACAGTCACTAGGATAGCTCAGAGGCTTTTGCTTTCAGTCATCAGCCCAAATATTCCCAGATCTCATGATGTATTATTAGCATATTATACTGAGCTTTGCAGAACTTAAAAATAGGTAATATATCTGCCATACCCATAAGATACTGCTAGCCTAATGTAAGGTTTGATAGAAAATGAAAGTGATGCTTTTGTTTTTTTTTTTTTTTGAAAGTGATGCTTTTGAACTGTGGTGTTGGAGAAGACTCTTGAGAGTCCCTTGGACTGCAAGGAGATCCACCCAGTCCATTCTGAAGGAGATCAGCCCTGGGATTTCTTTGGAAGGAATGATGCTAAAGCTGAAACTCCAATACTTTGGCCACCTCATGCAAAGAGTTGACTCATTGGAAAAGACTCTGATGCTGGGAGGGATTGGGGGCAGGAGGAGAAGGGGACGACAGAGGATGAGATGGCTGGATGGCATCACTGACTTGAAGGACGTGAGTTTGGTTTACCAAACTGGAGTTTACTCCAGGAGTTGGTGATGGACAGGGAGGCCTGGTGTGCTGCGATTCACAGGGTCGCAAAGAGTGGGACACGACTGAGCAACTGAACTAAACTGAAAGTGAAAGTGTAAGTCACTCAGTTGTGTCCAACTCTTTGCTACTCCATGGGCTGTAGCCTCTGTCCACAGAATTCTCTAGGCATGAATTGACTTAAAACAAATTTTGCAAAGCCCTAAAAGGGCACTAGGTTGATATTTGAGGCATTCCTTCACTTGGGACTACCATAGTAATTTTTCTTACTGATTATTACTACTTACATCTCGTTAGAAGCCCATTGCCTGCCACATAGTGGGCACCCCATAATATTTATCAAATCAATAGTGAGTTATTGATCTACTCATTCATAGACAGAGAAACACTTTCATAGTTTCTCTCTTAAGCACGTTAGTCTATCATCTCAAAACCTTGCTTTGGAGATCCAGTGCTCTCTGCTCTCGACAGTTTAGGAAAGAAACATGGTAAGTTGCAACAAGGTGAAGTTTCCTCACACTTTGTCCTTCCTGAACTGGTAGAAATATCTAAAAACGAGAGGAAAGCAATTAGTTTTTTCAGTAGTAATGGTAGTTTCTAGAAATAGCTTATCCATCTTCCACTGGGAACCCTCACCTTTCTAATCACTTCTCTCCTCATGCTGGATTAGTTTAGAAACATTATAGCCAGAGTTCAGTGCACGCCTTTGGTTTTTTAATATCGCAACCACATCACCACAGGTAGTGAAGGAAACAGCTATATCGAAGAAAGTCATACACCTATTAGATTGTCAAAAAAGTGAAAATTATAGCTCATAAAATCTTGATTTTCTGTGAAAGTTAAAAAAATGTTAAGGGAAATCTGTGCTCCTGGTATTTTTGAAACAAACTTCCATTCTCATGGATCTTAATTGCTCTAATAAAGGAAAGAAGCTCATAACTGGAATCCTAAACATTTGTGAATTATCACTGCGCAAGCTGAGTTTGTTCTAGTGGGGAAAACAACCACTTCAAGAAATTGGATTTTATTTTTTTAATAGTCTATTCAAGTTCATTTTGGTAGTCAAATACATTTTAGGATTAAGGAAGGATGAAATGATCACTGAAAATTTTCAGGTACTAAAATACTGGTTAACTAGAAATCCAGAACACTCAGAGAAACTGAAATATAGGCCATTCCATGACCCAGGGAAACATGGCTACAGTCACCGGAATGCTGGGGACTCATTATTAATTGTAATATGCAAAACACTTAGGAAAATGTATGCTGTTATTAATCTGATCTCAATCAATATTTATAATTCCTTGGGAAGACATTCTTGAGAAGGAATAGAGCTGTGAAAATAAATTTCTTTACATAGAAATATGAATCTGATAGGTTTCTAGCCATGTATACATAGCAACATGTCAGACTCCCACTAGGTGAGTGTGGGTAGTTTGTAGAAACCTAAAATTGCTTGTTTTTTTAAATTTCATCTTACAGTGTCTATTTTATTTCTCTTCTTTCTGACATAGCCAGGTTGCATACTGGCAAAATCAAGGAGAAGGCTGCTGATTTCAAAGACAGCAAAAGAGAGGATTTTATTCAATTTGATCTGCATCTTTGTCTATGGAAACATGTTTGTTGCATTTATGTAAAGAACCAATTTAAATAAAACATATGAAATGCATATAATCCAGAACATAATACTAATATTGACTATTTAATTATTATTAGCATTTAATTAGCTACAGGGGAAAATTCAGTTACCATGTGAATGAATAAGGCCTGGTTACCAATTTTTAAAAATATGTATGTTTTAACACTGGAATCCTTTTCCCTAGTTCAAATTTTTAAGCAGAACCACAAAATGTAAGACACTCAAAAGTAGTGGATACTAGCTTAAGAAGATGAGAAACAATCAATGCTCCCTTCCAAGGGAGTGCTAACATGCCTCCAGAGACCCCTCAAGCCCCTAGACAGACAGGCTTGAAAATCACTGGGAAAATAACTTGACCTCAAAACCAGGCTCTAGATCTGGCTGGATCACCAGAGTTATACAATGTTGGAAAAGTGATTTTGCCCCTTTGGGCCTCAATTCCCTCACTAATAGACTGAATGATCTCTAAGAGTCCTTCTTGTGCCAATATTTTATTCTGATTTCTAATGTAACTATTCACATAAAGACTTTGCAAAGAAATCTATTGGGAATAAAATATGAAGAAAGGCACCCATGGTTTACATTAGCATTAAAAGCATGTTGTTTTGAAATATGATGTACTTATTTACTCTTGAAAAATATAATAAAAACACATTCAAACCCTCAGGGTCACATTTCTTGATCTGCAATCATTGTACTCCATCTCCAATTTAAACCATAGCACATCAGTCCGCATCAGAGGAAACATTTGTTACCTCACATGTCTGCAACCCTCTATATTTTAAGGTCCTTAAGATTACATATGTAATATTTTCAATTTCATTGGCAGGTGTCTCATTTCCACGCAGAAAAGTTGCCATTATTACTCTATATGAATAATATGTGATTTGGTCAGTGGTATTTGCTTGGTTAGGTTACAATATCGTTAAATATATATTTTTATTCTAGAAACTCTACACTTACCCTACAATATTCTTCACAAGTTGATTTTTTGTTTCCTTGCACAGCTGTTTTATATTATGCAAGTGTATTGTGCAGTGTTTGGCATATAGATAAATATTCAGGTATAAAGGCGATGGCACCCCACTCCAGTACTCTTGTCTGGAAAATCCCATGGACGGAGGAGCCTGGTAGGCTGCAGTCCATGGGGTCCCGAAGAGTCGGACACGACTGAGCGACTTCACTTTCACTTTTCACCTTCATGCATTGGAGAAGGAAATGGCAACCCACTCCAGTGTTCTTGCCTGGAGAATCCCAGGGACGGGGAAGCCTGGTGGGCTGCCATCTATGGGGTCACACAGAGTCGGACACGACTGAAGTGACTTAGCATAGCATAGCATGAGTGCTGAGGAAGTTGTAGGGGCAATACTGAAGTGACTGCCCAGGCTGGGCAGAAGATAAATATAGTTGTAAGGGACTGGTGGACTCAATGGGGAGGAAGAAACGTGTCCAGAGATTTTATATCCAGGTGTTGTTCAAGAGCAATGAGAAGGGAGGAAGGGATGGTCTAAGGCAAGAAAACTGAAAGTCTAGATCTCAGAGGCAGAGAAGAGCTGAGCTATGAGTTCCAGGTACAGACACACAGGTGCATTATTGAAGGAGAGTAAAGGAAAGGATGCCTGAAGTCAAGAGAAGGTGAAGGCTTACAAGCTGAATATCTCTGTCTGGCCCTCAAATTCATGTGTTGACCATAGAATGTACAACATTAAGAGTGAAACTAATGTAAACTATGAACTTTGGGTGATTATTATGTGTTAGCATAGGTTCATTGACTGTAACAAGTATATCACTCTGTTGTGGGATGTTGATAAGGGGGCATGTATGTGAGGGGGCAGGAGCCATATGGGACCCTGTACTTTCTGTCCACTTTTGCTGTGAACCTAAAACTTCTCTAAAAAATTAAAGTCTACCTTTTAAAGTGAAAAAAAAAAAGTATATGTTGAAATCCTAATCCTTATGTGATAGTATTAGGAGGTGGGCCTTTGGGAGGTGATTAGGTCATAAATGCAGAGCCTTGGGTTTTGAACGAGATTAATTTCAGTTGCTCAGTCAGGTCCGACTCTTTGCGACCCCATGGACTACAGGATGCCAGGCCTCCCTGTCCTTCACCATCTCCTGGAGCTTGCTCAAACTCATGTCCATTGATTTAGTGATGCCATCCAACCATCTCATCCTCTATCATCCCCTTCTCCTCCTGCCTTCAATCTTTCCCAGCATCAGGGTCTTTTCCAATGAGTCAGTTCTTTGCATCAGGCAGCCAGAGTATTGGAGCTTCAGCTTCAGCATCTGTCCTTCCAATGAATATTCAGGACTGATCTCCTTGCGGATGGACTGGTTTGATCTCCTTGCAGTCCAATGGACTCTCAAGAGTCTTCTCCAACACCACAGTTCAAAAGCATCAATTCTTCGATTTGAATGAGATTAATGTCCTCATAAAAGAGAATTGAGAGAGATCCTTTCCCTTCCCTCATGTGAGAATACAGTGAAGGCTCATACTTAAGAGCCAGAAAGAGAGCTCTTATCGGGCCATGCCCATGTTGGCATCTGATCTTGAACATCTCAGCCTCCAGAACTGTGAGAAGTAAATTTCTATTGTTTATAAGCTCCCCAGTCTGTGGTATTTTGTTACAACAGCCTGAACAAACTAAGATAGTGAGGACATCGCCAATCATCACGTAGGACCTAAAACGGCTGAGGCAGAACTTAAGAGAGCCCACACATGAACAGGTTGCTTCCCAGGATCATTCCCACATAACCTAAAGTGCCGTCCAGATGGCCCAATAGGATGGGTTTCCCACATCATGTGGTAGGTTGAAGGGATAATTTCCACAACTCCTTCTTATTACTAAAATTCTGTTATTTCCACCAAGAAAAAACAATAACATTAATTTGATCTTGCACAAATCATAAGCATTTAAAGTTAGGAGTCACAATGATTCAGGGTATATTTGATAGTGAACTAAAGATACGAATGAACTGTTAAAATGGGAGAATTTTAAAGATCTTAAAGTCCTCTTTCTTCATTCCACAAAAGAGAAAACTGAGGCCCAGGAAAAGCATGTGATTTGCTAAGGGGATGAGACAAGTTTGACTACTCTGGACTCTAGATGAATCTCTATTTTCCACTATACTGTGCTTCTTTTAAGCCATTTGAATTTTGTGCTGATCTGTGAATTGGAGATAATAGATGCCATTAGGTGGCCAGATCTGTGTGAACAAAGAGAACTGCAGATTTGAAACAACTCTGCAGATAATTCTGTTTCCTAAGATGCTAAAAATGTTTTAATGAAAATATCCAGATAATTGAAACCTGACCACTTTAAAGTATTTTTTAAAATAATTACCTTATTCACCATTTCACTTTACTAAATACCCAATAAATGGAGACATTGGTCTCATCTCTGTGAGGTTCTTATAAAAAATTATTCACTTGAGAAGTGTACCAAAAAAAAAGAGAGATAAAAGTGATCAAACGGCACATCACCAATAATGAAAATACTTTCTCCTGCTCTGCACTAAGAAGGAAGCCTCATCTTATGCAGTATTCTACCCAAAATGCTTAACCTGAATCCAACCAAAAGGTAATAATCTAATACATTACGGGACATTTTACAAAATGATGGGTCTGGAGTCTTCAGAAATATCAATGTCGTGAAAGATTTTTAAGAAGTCGAGGGACTGTTTTAGAGAAAAGAAGACTAAGACATAACAACCAAATGTAATGCAAGAGTCTCAATAAGATCCAGGTGAGAAAAAAAGCTAAATCAGATTGGGGACAATTAGAGAAATTTGAATGTACACTTTGTATTAGATGATGTCATTGTATTAATGCTAAATTTCTTGAGTATGACAATGATATTGTG
The DNA here is from genome assembly GCF_002263795.3 of Bos taurus. Classification (NCBI taxonomy): domain Eukaryota; kingdom Metazoa; phylum Chordata; class Mammalia; order Artiodactyla; family Bovidae; genus Bos; species Bos taurus. Next base: position 81,825,570 of record NC_037334.1, on the reverse strand, counting down.
GCTGTGTAAGAGAAACTGTCCGTAGCAGATGCATGCTGAAGGATGAAAGGGTAGTGTGGTGTTTCCAACTTATTTTCAGACTCTTCAGTCATAAAAAGTGTGGTGTTTTCCTGTTGGGGAGAGGAAGAAGGGAAGGAGAGACAGTGTGTATAATAAAATGTTAACGGTTGGTGATTCTAGGTGAAAGGTACAACGAGTTTTCATCATGTTTAAAATTTTTCAAAATAAAAAGTTAGCAGGGAAAGTTGAAAGTTTTGTGAGTTGTTTTCCTTCATACAAAATATAACATAGGAAGTGAATAAAATGGGAACTGTTATACCTTGTCCAGTAAATTATTTCTTGCCCTGGCCAAGCATCTATTAACAAGGCTATTATGAAACACTTTATAACTTAAATAAAATGCTAAATAAATGACAGTCAAGTTTTATGTGTTTCCTAAGGGATTCTGTCTGTCTACAGTTATTTAGGAGTTCAACTTTAGTAACCACCCATTTCAGAAATGATGTACATCAGATAATCCATGTTCCAGAATTGCAGAACACCAAAAAGCAGAGACATTACTTTGCCAACAAAGGTCCGTCTAGTCAAGGCTATGGTTTTTCCAGTAGTCATCTATGGATGTGAGAGTTGGACTGTGAAGAAAGCTAAGCACAGAAGAATTGATGCTTTTGAACTGTGGTGTTGGAGAAGACTCTTCAGAGTCCATTGGACTGCAAGGAGATCCAATCAGTCCATCCTAAAGGAGATCAGTCCTGGGTGCTCATTGGAAGGACTGATGTTGAAGCTGAAACTCCAAAACTTTGGCCACCTGATGCAAAGAGCTGATTCATTTGAAAAGACCCTGATGCTCAGAAAGATTGAGGGCAGGAGAAGGGGACAAAAGAAGATGAGATGGTTGGATGCCATCACCAACTCAATGGACATGAGTTTGAGTAAACTCTGGGAGTTGGTGATGGACAGGGAGGCCTGGCGTGCTGCGGTTCATGGGGTCGCAAACAGTTGGACATGACGGAGCGACTAAACTGAACTGAAAAGGGCTTCCCAGGTGGCGCTAGTGGTAAAGCACCCACCTGCCAATGCAGGAGACATAAGAGACATGGGTTCAATCCCTGGGTTGGGAAGATCCCCTGGAGGAAGGTGTGACAACCCACTTCAGTATTCGTGCCTGGAGAATTCCATGGATAGAGGAACCTGGCAGGCTACCGTCCATAGGGTCATACAGAGTCGGACACTACTGAAATGATTTAACTCGCATGCATGCAAGGGTCCTTAGTCATAACTAATCAGAGGCAATGAACGTGGCTTTTTCTTTCCTCTTCAAAATCCTGCCTTACCCAAGTAGATCTATATTTAGCATACAGCACATATTTCCCCCCTAAACTGTAGAGTTTCCCTATCTAACTAGAGAAAGAGTAATCTAGCAGCCAGCACGCATCACCCTGTGTGCGTGTGTATGCGTCCATCCTAAACAAAAGAAGGGATTCTAATACACTTGGTGTGTAACAGGGATTAGGAGCTGACCATGGAGATTTTCTAGAGAACGTGATACCTGCTAAGCTAGTAGAAGGTGGAAACGGTAAAAGGATTTTGCAAAAAGTGGCAGCAGAATGAACAAAATGCTGGTTAATCAGTTCATCCAAAATATAAAACAAGATGTAATGTGTACAGAATGTCTGGGGGTTTATCCTCCCCTCCTCCCATAATTCCTGTTGTTTTGCCTTTGTTCGTTGACAACAATCTAATGACTGTTTCTCTCATATATGAGTCAAATATTTCTGTGCAGATAACTACTTCTCAGTTATTCTTTGACAAGAATTATCATGATTGGTTTAGAATAGACAAATCAAGACTCATCCTTTGGATCTGGGACAGAATCTGAAGCCAGTTGCCTCAAGCACATATCTTTACAGCATCACGTGGATACCTGAGCAAAACTGGAATTCTGTTAGCAGGGAAGAAGGCAGGGAGAATGTTTGTCAGGCAGGTGGCCATCAGCATCTGCTAAAAGTGGGGAATCTATTCAGTAAATGTTTTAGGAGACCAACACAGTGTTGGGTCGGATCAGGTGAGGTGAAGGTCAGAAGACAAACATGGGCTTGTACCTCTGGGAGATTGCAGTGCTATAAACAGAGACAGAGAATATAGCAGGGAAAGCAGATTTGGAAGTAAGATAATAAGTTCTGTTTTTATTAAGTTGAATTTGAGATGCCCTTGGAACGTCAAGGTATAAATACACAGCAAACATTTGAAGTTCCAGATAGAACACTGGATTGAGTAAACATAGATTCAAGAGTCACTGGCATACAGTAAAAATGAAAACTATGGAGTAGTTAGAGTACACCGGAGAAGGAAATGGCAGCCCACTCCAGTGTTCTTGCCTGGAGAATCCCAGGGACGTGGGAGCCTGGTGGGCTGCTGTCTATGGGGTCACACAGAGTCGGACATGACTGAAGCGACTTCCCTTTCACTTTTCACTTTCATGCATTAGAGAAGGAAATGGCAACCCACTCCAGTGTTCTTGCCTGCAGAATCCCGGGACAGAGGAGCCTGGTGGGCTGCCGTCTATGGGCTCGCACAGAGTTGGACATGACTGACGCGACTTAGCAGCAGCAGCAGTTAGAGTACACAAGGAGAATGTAGCATGAGAAAAGCAGGGGATAGAAGAGAGATAAGCAAGAGTGGTTTTAGAGGGGCTGGGAGAGAGCTGTCTCATCTTGGAACCTAGATAGAGAGCTTGAGAAGTGAAGTGATAAGAGGTCCATTTATGTATGGTCTAAAGATACCTTTTACAGTCATGTTTCTAATGTCTTAGGAAAGTTTTTGATTGGCTCACATTGGGTCCAATACCTACTCCTGAACCAATCACTATGGCCAAAAGGATACAGTCATCCACCCAAACCACAGACATGATGGTGAATGAGGAGGGTGGTGGTGATTACCAGAATGAAAGGGGAATGGATGCTAACTAAGCAGGTAACAAAATATGTTCACTGCCAAGGTCATTTGCTGAAGGCAAGTGTATTAGTAGTTGAATAAAAGACTTGTGAAGAATAGAGGTTTACAATATTCCTTAAAGAATATATGAGAGCTTAACTTTGCTAAATAAGAAGATTGACAGAAACATTAAGGATCCAATTGAAGTGGTCTATGTCAGTACAGACAAGAGTTTATCCAAAAGTGCTTGACCAGGGATAAACAAAAGCAATAATACTATGTATATGTGAAGAATTGTTTTAAAGACTGCATGCACTGACTCGGTTAATCTTCACAACAACTCTATATGAGAGATCTAAGGATCAAATTGTGAATGAGTAGAGGAGATGATCATGGAATTGAGTCTTCATTGATGGATACAGTAAAAGTAGAAGGTTAAGAGGGGAAGCCTCTGTGAAAGCTAAGATAGAAGCTGGGCTAAAGGGAGATCAGTGAATAGGCAGAGAGAGAAGTTGAGGCCCTGAGGGTCTCTGTGAGGTTGATTGGGGTTGGGAATGAGACTTGGAAGGACAGATTGTACTCAGAGAGCAGAATATTGAAGTTTGATGTTTTAGGGGGATTTCAGATTCATTTCTGATTGACTTTCATTCCTATCTCTAATATCCAAAAATACAGTCTAACAAGTTATCTAGACCAGAGTTTCTGGTTGAGTTCAAGCTTTATTTATTTATTTGGTCACACCATACAGCTTGGGGCTTCCCGGGTGGTACTAGTGGTAAACAATCTGCCTGCCAATGCAGGAGACATAAAAGACTTGGGTTCAATCCCTGAATTGGGAGGACATGGCAATCCGTTCCAGTATTCTTGCCAGGAGAATCCTATGGACAGAGGGGACTGGCGGGCTACGGTCCATGGGGTTGCAAAGAGTCCCAGACGACCAAGCATCTGAGCACATAGCTTGTGGAATCTTAGTTCCCCAACCAGGGACAGAACCCAGAACCACAGCAGTGAAGGCATGGAGTCCTAACCACTGGGCCACCAAGGAATTTCTGAGTTTGAGCTTTCGATGAGTCATCTTGAGCCAGAAACTTAACTTTTTTGATGCTTTTGTTTCTTCAGCTACAAACTAGAGACAATAAATGCCTACCTTATATGTTATGTAAAAATCAGGTGAATTGATGAACAGAAGGCAACTATGCTGCAGTATATCTGGTATACAGTGGATGCTCAATCTACTACACATATTCACTATTACTTTCACATTAATATCATTGTCATCATCACTGTAATTGGCTTATACATAGTCAAGAGAAGCTTTAAAGAAGCCATGAAAGCAACGCTCAGTGTCCCATTCATCGGGTGTTGTTAAGATTCAAACAGCGTCAGGAACACAGGAGGGACTCAGTGAATGGATGTGGAACTCAAGTTATCCACTGTCTTCCATTTCAGGGGTCATCGACCTCTAATATCTTTGGGGGAAAATAGTTTTTTTCTCACATCACTAAACAAGTATTTAATGAGACCCACCTTGCATCTGGCACTATTTGAGGAATTGGGATTATAATGGTGCAAAAAACAGCTCTCATGGAGCTTCTGACCACAGGGGAAGCTGACATAAATTAAATTATCATACAAATAAATGTAAACCCATAACTATGATACATGCTACTAAGAAGCAACAATCAGGAGGAGACTGACCTAATCAGGGAAAATTTCCCTGTGTAAATGATAATTGAGCTGAGGATGAGAAATAGTTCATTTGACAAAAGGAGAATGGAAAAGCTTCCTAGGTAGAGGGAAAAGCATATGCAATCTTTGTTAGTACCATATCAAGAATGAGACTTGTATGGCTGGAGCAAGAGACACAGAGAGTCTCTTGTGCTGGGTGCTGCTGATTAGGAAGGTCATAGTAACAGGATTCAGGCCCAGAATCTTCACTCATTCTACCATTCAGGACACCATTTTCCTTGACAAGGTGCTGGTAAGAAAGGGCTTTAATTCAACTCATTCTCTCCCTTAATTCTTCATTCACCACTAGCCCAAGACTGCTGTGAAGAGTAGAATTTTATACAAAGCTTGAGAGTAAGAGAGGGGGAAATATGGCACAGCTCAGAATAAAGGGACAACTGAAAATTGAGTAACCGATTCTATTGAACTTAAAATGTTCCAAGGTCATCTTTCATTCCACTCTTAGCTAGGATGTTAAACTAAAGCCACCGATCTGTGGTTCTTCCCCTAACAATGCAATCATGGCCACCATTCCTGCTGGTGTTTGTTCTCTTTAACCCATTCCAGGTCAGGTTCTTAAGCATGACTTTCACCACTACAGATGAAAGCAGAGAGTATGTACATTCATGAAGTCAGGTCCATTTCTTCAAGTTCATTTCTTCCATCACAACGAATGACCAAGAACTCCTATGACAGCCCACTGAAAACCAGTCAGGGAACTTTGTCCAATCAATTTCCTTTAATAATAATAATAATAATAAAAACCCTGAATCATATAACTTAAAACTTTTTACTCACTTAACAAGCAGTTACATAGAACTTAAACTGTGACATCAACTGCAATAGTTGTAATGACATACACACAGATGTGTAAACCATGGTCCCTGGCTTGGAAGGGTCCACAAGACAAATCACTTCAATGAAACATTGTGACGGTGCTCTGAGTGGTAACCAGGTTTTGCGGGAGTACAGAGAGTAATTCTCTCTGGGGAAGTGGGCTGGAGGGACTTCACACAGAAGGTAGCATTCAAGACATAGCCTAGAAGAATGAATCGGAGCAATCCAGGAAGAGAGAGAAAAAAAGATAGATTCCAGCACAGAGAACAGGCGGTGGGAAGGCATTTTGGAAAGTGTTAGAAAGTCTGTCTGGGGAGATGAACCAGGCGAGGTAGACAGACTTTATGGCCTTAATAAAGCAATGAGGTAACCAAATCAATTTCTGAAAATGGATTTCAAAGCTCTGGAGATGCCACGTGGCATCATAGCTGCTTTAAGAAATTTTCCTTAGATGTTGTATACATTAGTCAAGAAATATTCAGCCAGTCATTTTGAGTGTTTAGAGATGAATTTTATATTTTGTTAGACTGGCACTAGATAAACCAGCAAGATATTTCTAGCCCTGTGGCTTATTCACTGCCTGGGTATTCTGGTCTCCAATCAGAGCACTGGGTAATGACCAGGAAATGACTTTCTTATACAAAATAAGGATGAAGTAGGTGTGCAGGCCTAATAAAATGTCACCATGAAGCTGATTCAGAAGATCCAGTCAATTACTGGTATCTCCATGTGGATTTTCCTCTATTTGGTTTACTCCTTGGTAATGGTAGGAGCAACCATTTATTGGGTGACTATTATGTGTCAGGAACTTTATTTATGTTTATATATAACCCTCACACCTTTTTAAAGTAGGTTTCGCCCCTATGGTAGCCACACACACACACAAAAACCCTACATTTTATAGAGATAAAGTGGTTTCCCAGGACAGAGTGATCAGAAGTCAGGACTATGATACCACAAGATTATGGTTTGAAACCTGACTCTGCCACTCATCTTGACCTTGGGAAATTTGTCTGACCTCTCTACAGTCAAATTTCCCCATCTGTAAAGTGGGGCTACTATATTTAAGCACTTTAGAAAAGTGGGTAGCATACTTTTTTTTTTACTGTTATGATTATTAATGGTCAGATTAGAACCTCTCAGTAATCTTCCTCCACCACATATTAACCAATAAAAAATTTGCCCTAGATGAAAGCAACTAGAAAGGAAAAATGTGCTGCAAAACGATTACAGTGCTTTCAAAAACAATAGAGAAATGACTTCAAATGAGGTCTTATATTTACCTTCATGCTTTAGGATCATGGAAGGATGGCATTATTCTTAAGCTACATAGCTATAGCTCTCAAAATTCGACATATATATAAATCACTTGTGAAATTTTTATTGAAACGTCAGATTCCTCAATACACTCCTTGAGGTGTCTACTGAGTTTTAGTGTCGCGTCTTACTTAGAAAAAAGTCTCTGTTTTTGTTTTCTATTTCTGCTAATTATATGAGCCACAAGCTGCAACTCCCTGCTATTAACCTGAAGCCCACTTGGATTTCTGCAAACCCAAAGCTTCACTCTCTTTCTTGTTTTCTTGGCTCTAACACAATGCCTGCATTCTCCAGGGTCCAGAATTGTTTAATAAAACTCAGAATTATTTTGCCTTCCTTCAGGTATAGGCAAGTGGGACTTACCAACGTTTAGCCCTTAAGAAATAGCTGCAGGGGTTTAACATATAAAAATAGGAGTTAATTATGCAACAGGAGGAGGATTGATCATACTCTTTGATTTTCCTTTTCTTATAAACAGGGTAAGCACTAAATAAGAGGCTAAGAAAATTTTGCTCTTTGCCTTACCCTTTCAAAAATTCTTCTTGAGATAAATCTGGGGCAAGGAAGTTCTAACATTTTACAGAAATTATAACGCATCAGAACTCACTCTCAGAGGACACTACAAAACCCAGACAAAGCTGGCCTGGGAGGCCTAAGTTGATGAAGAGTTTCTCCCCAGGGGCCTGTGTGCCTCTGTGCCGTCCTGTGCTGAATTCTACACACTGCACTCACCCTGTATCCAACCCCATCACTCCCAGCCCCCTAGGCAGGAGGAAACCCGAAATCTGCTCTACTCTAGGTTGCCACTGACAACTGGCAACTCCAGGCCAGGAGACAGCCTCCTGGGCAGCCCGTTTTTGCTCTTTCCCAATCTGTTCAACTCAGTTTCCTGCCGGCAGGAGTGTTCTTTTCGTGCCAGCTTTAAACCACTGAGTGCCCTGGGCATGGGCCCGGGCTCTGGAGCTGCGCCCAGTACTCGGCCTGGTGGTTGGCCCACTGCCCAGGAGTTGTCAAGTGTCTGCACCGAGTATCTGTCCCTTCAGCCGCCTGTCCTCCAATCTTCTCCTTGAAACAGTGGGATGAGAAACATCCATCCTTGTCATTTTTCCAAGCCTACCCAAGCTTTCCAAACTTCTTTATGCCCTTGTTGAGGCAATGGGCCCAGTGTGGTTGCAAGCCCTGGTTAGATGAGAAGGGAGGGCACCAGGACTTTTAAAGTCATTCAGGGATTCCTTCGGAGCCCTCTAATGATCATGAAACACTTTAAAGGGACTTTGGGTCCTAGGCTGTGGATTCTTCAGGAACCAGAACCTGAATGTAACCTTAGCTTATCGGCCTCTTCTAGAACTTCTCCCAGATGTAAGATTCTTTGATTAAATACAACCTTTTGGAAGAAGGGAGGAAAGAAAAAAAACTTGGCTAATTTTAGCCTTAAAGAGCTTGTGTGCAAGGCTAAGTCTGTCAAACTGTACTCCCAGGATGTTGTACAGCCATTAAACAACTGCCTTCTGGGCACTCCATCCAGGCCCCGTGAGGCACACTACAGGGGGGATGGCTTAGAGGAAGAGAAGAGTCAAGTGTGTGGGGTGGAGAAGGAACCAGTGACTTAGAGAAAAAAACTGACAAGAACCAGAGTCGAGGCTGGAGGATCCTGCTACGCAGGGATTCCCACATCAGGTTCCTGAGCACAGAGATTTATGCCATATTTAAATCTCCAAAGTTGAATGGGTTCAGAAAACTGTAGGAAAGTAAACATACTATTCAGCCACTAGGTGGGTGGTCATCACATATGTTACGTATCTAAAAATTTAAGTCAGAACAGCTTGAACCTTTCCATATCTAATTCCCAATAGTAGTTTTGAACTGGGTTTGAACTGTTTATAAACAAAACCAAGGCTGCTTCTTTCCTCCAAAAAGAAGGCAGTTTTCTTTCCATATACACCTATATATATTTTTTAAATGTTATTTCCAAAATCTTAAGCAAGAAAGCCAGGTATTTTTCTAATTCAGGATTCTTGGTTTCCAAATGTAAACAGAAAGAGAAGCCCAGTCTGGTTTTTAGAAAGCAAGTTTAGTTTGCAGAATATGCATTTATACCTTCTGCAAATTTGGGGGGGGAAAGGACTAAAGGATCAAAAAGCATGTTGCCAATTACATGACAAATGTAATTGCCATGATGACTCTGACTATAGCCACAGCCAAAAAAACATTCTAAACTTTAAACCTACAGTCTAGGTGATAGCTGCTTTTCCACATCTACTCATTATACTACAAGTCACAGAGTAGATGGTAGTAGTAGAGTAGATGGTCATTTAGAGCATTATTTATCAAATTCCCACGTTCACAATGAGCTGGAGCTACTTCCCACATTCCACTTTTAAAAAGTCACTAAAAATTCTTTAGGTCACAGGAGTAAAATTAAACATCCTGCCATGGATAATGGTAAGTGAAATTGCAGTCTGTGGTCCTGGGTGTAAAGATTAGCTTCACTCCAATGCATTTCCAAATCAAATAAGTTTACATGGTAAACTTTTAAAAAATATTCCTTATGGACAAAGAAATTCCATAACAACTTTAGGGAAAAATGCACTTTAATGCAGTATTAAGCTGTTAGAAATATTTTTTACCCATAAAACTATAATTATTACCAACGGTTTACTAGCCCATTTAGGATTTTAGAATCTTTACTGTCTAATCTTAGCATACTGTACTTTTTGGCTAAACACATAAACTCATTATAATATCAACACAGAATTTTTTACAGCAGCAGCAGCACTTCTAAACATGTAAAAACATGTCACAGATTATAAAACAGCAATTGATTTCAAGTGCAAAGTAATCTCAGATTAAAACTGGCATCAGGTTCTAATGAGCATTCACCTTCCAAACAGCACTAGAGATTGGACTGGTTATTAAAAACAAAGGGAAATAGGGAGGACACTAGAGTATACTATTGTGTCTGTATTTTTATATACACACATATATTAATAGAAAATAAATACATATACATTTTTGTTAATAGACAGAAAATTACGAGCCCTATGGAAAGCAGGAACATCTCTCTTTCTCTCTCAGAACTGCTTTCATTTTGACCCAAATTTGCTGGCTTACTTGAAATGATTTTGCCTTTCTCATTATAAATTCATTTGAAGTAAAACTGTGGAATCTTGAAATTTAGAGCATCAAAAATTATTTATCTTTAGGGAATGGATTCTGCCATAATTAATTTTATATCCTGTTTCTCTTCTTTTGTCATTCATTTGGTGTTAAATTTTCCAAATTTAGTCTAATGCCAACAGTGATCTGCCTGGGAAACCTACCTTAACAGGCAGATGTCCAGATCAAAAAATAGCCTATTTTTATGGTAGAAATATAAACAAACATGTACACACCATACAAAATAAGGTTGAAATGGGTGGGGTCACTTGATTGACATCCATTTGTCTCTTTCATTGGAAAATGTCATGGGCAGCTTCCACTATGCTTAGACAAATTTAGATGAATGGAGGTGCTAACTAATGATGCCATTATCTATGTAGCCAATGTAAATGAAGGCTTGAAAATCCTGAGTCATTCATGACAGCCACTTAAATGACAGAGGAGGGGAACTTACAAAATGAAAACAAAATGTCTTGAGGTGGTAAATTAATAAAAAAATAACATTCGGATAGGTAAAAAGATAGAATATGCTTAGCTTTTGGAAAGCAATCCAGTGAAGTCCAGTAAACAGGGCCAAGTCTTATGAATTGTAAAAATTGCATTATGTACAATCTTTTTAGCAATAAAAATTATTTTAACCATCAATAACTGAGGGTTGTTATTTTAGGAGAATGAAGTCAATACATTTGTTTTCCTGAGGCAGGCAGGGGCAGTATTGTGCTATTCATGAACTTCATTAATATTCATTAATTTTAAAAGCAGTTTGGTTAGCTTTGGCAATTTCTATCAGATATTATGCCTTTAAATAAAAATAATTACAAGAACTTCATTATTTAAAAATGTAATTAGCATGAAGTTTAAAACCTACATTTTCACTAGAGGATGTTATTCATTGGATGGTGTACATTTTCTGGAAGGGTCTGTTTTAATTGAATTCCTGGGGTAAAATTCTAAAAATCATAGTGACTAAAATAACCTAAATGTAACCAAAAGAAAACTGAGAATACTTTTTTTTCAAATGTTCGAATTAATTTCCACTTTAAAGAGTACCATAGTTGACCCAATTAGCTCTGTAAACGAATTCTGTTGTTTGACATTCTTTAGCATTTCACAGTAGACTGTTTTCACCCGTCCACCACCTTAGATCCCCAAAGATCTCAGCGCACATTTAGTGATATTTACCTTATGAAGTAACTAAATCCAGAAGAGCATTGAGCTCACATCACTGTAAAAAGAAATTGTTTCCTCATGCTTGCCGCTCCCATTCAGGGACTAGAAGCTGAAAACTCTGAAATTATCCTTGTGCAACTAGGAAATTGTGGACAGAAATGCAAAATAGTTTTATTTGTATATAAGCCCAGCCATAGAAACCATACAAAACCTTGCTCTGCAAAAAAGTCCTTCAGCCTTTGTAAATCAGGCTTTTTACACCATGACAGATTAACAACCAGGGCAAAAAATTCATGCACGTGGAGCTGGAAATGGAATCTTCCACACGTCCTTCTTGATTCATGTCCACACTGAGGTACAACAATGTTGAGTAGTACTTTGTGGATTATAAGAAAATAAATAAATAAAAATTAAAGTACCACCCAAAGAAAGTAAGTCTGAATAGTTCAGGGAGACTTTTGAGGCATGGCCAATAGGGAAAATTCACTGTAGTGAATAGCTAAACTTTTAAGAAAACACACTTCTTTGTGTGTGGCTTTTATTTTTTAATATTTTTTAGGACTGGCTGCTCTAGAAATGTATTTGAATCAGTTTGATTTATGTTTGTCAAAAGTAACTTCCAGTGCCAGAGAAACACCTCAGTTCTTTAGGTTTTATTTTTAGCTTTTTGTTTTTGTTTTGTGTTTAAGGTAAGCTAGCCCTTAGGGACTAGCACAATTTTCCTGTTTAGGGTAGTCTGAAAAATAGGAGAGATCGTCTTGCTTCTTGTTATCAAACATAGGTGACAGTAGATATAATTTTTCTAAAAACATGGTTAATAATAGACTACCAGCAAGAGTAAATCCAGTACCTGCCTCCCTAAATGGATTAAATCAGTGTCTCTGCAATACCATACTGGACAATGGGTAACATTCTTTATAGAGGTATTTATCCACTCTGACTTATTGAAGAATACAGAAAATTTTGCTGCATCCACAAGTGGACAGATTTCCAACTCAAGAGGGCAGGCTTTGGGCTGCCTCTTGCTTTAGGGATATTGAACCTTCTCAGTTGCCCATACCTGACTTGCCTTGACATACAGCAGCACCCTCCCTGGGATCTCCCCTGTCTTTATATCTTTATAGTTTGGGAGTGTGGCCTCCCAAACTACACATAAAGTTAATAGTGTCCGAGGTTCCAGCTCCTCCCCCCAAACCCATGGCCCTCAAGGGGAACTAATTCATCAGTGCCTAGGGTCAAAACTCGGCAAGTCAGGCCTTGTCCTCTCCAGTCTGAGTAGGATTGACTGTACCTGGATAAAAGCACGGGACGGAAAGGGTTAATCACAATCCTCCTCTTCCTCCTCTCCCCCCTCCACCCAGCGACAGAGCCAGGAGTGTCTCAGCGGGGGAGCAACTGGAAACCACAAACACCCAAACCCGGGAGCAACTCAAACTAAAGCTGGAGACCTGGCTTAGGGAAAGGAGTTAAGTTTAGACCAAACGGTTTTATCAAGGTAGCTGAAAAGGTGCTGCCCTCAAATCGCAAGGATTTCTTTGATGTTGCAGTTGAAGCCTCAAAAATACATTTTATGACCCTAATGCCCTTTATTCCCAAAGACCCCAAGGGCTGTCTGCAGAAACGTCCTGCAGGCGTACAGAGCGCAATGGGAGTGAAGAAAACCCCCGCGGTACATGCCTGGCCACCTGGTCCAGGTAACCCTTGCTGCGGGGTCGGGGCCGCCAAGCAACAACCTTCGCCCCATGACAGGGCATCCTCCAAACCCACCGCAGCCAAGAGGTTGCAGGACCCATCCACCGGCCCCGGCCCCGGCCCCCGCCTCCCAGCCCCAATCTCCCGCACGCCCTCCGCAGTCCCTTCCCTACTCCTCACCCGGGGGTCGGGGGGCGTCCCTGATCGCCAGCCCCCCTGAAACCTATCGGCGCTTTGAGCGCCCACCAGCAAATTCCTACCAGCCCCAGCCTTCCAGGAAAGCAAAAGCAAAAAAAAAAAAAAAAAGACCATGACATCACGGGCAGGTTTATTTGGGTTTGTTTGTTTGCTTGTTGGCTCGATTAAATACTCGTGGAAGGTGAACGTACCCCACACAGGAGAAGTTTGATGTTGACAAACTTCTGGTGGCAGCGAGACAGTGTCAGCACAACTTCCGGGATAATGAGAGCTGCTTTGCAGGGAGCGCGGCAGCGGCGGCGGGAGGCGGCCGCCGGACGGAACAGCAAATGCTATTCAGCCCGAGCAGTTTCAAGCCGCCCGAGCTGGGGAATTACTGTAGTCGAGCTACGGCTCTTACCACCGGCGCTGGATCTGGGCGCGCGTTAGGGGGGGAAGCTGCAGGCACAGGGCGCCGAGAGGGGAGCTTTCGAGTTACTTTGCTCCACCCCTGCACCCGGCAGAGGCTGGCAGGCTGCGTGGTAACTGCCAGCATCTTGGTCCCTGCTCCTTTGGGCGGCCGCCCTGGAACCAACCAACTTTTCTCTCCCCCAAAACTCCCTCTTTGTTTCAAATAGGACTCTCCAAAATTTATTCTTGGGAAGACTGACAGCCGGGGTCAAGAAACAGCTGTTGAAGTTAATGTTTCTTCCTCCCACTTCGTCTGATGGTTGTGCCCTGCCAAGACAAAGTGAGAGGCACTGCCTGGTGGCTTCTTTAAACAGACAAGCATTTAGCCAAAAAAAAAAAAAAAAGTGGGGGAGAGTGGGGGGGATATTTTCCTGCTTAACATACAATCTGATCAGAAATGCAACAGCATGTGCTTTTCAACTTGTGCTGATTACTTGCTGAAAAGATGCTGCAGCTTTTAGTTTTGAACACTCTTAGCACTGTCTGGGGGGTGGCAGGGTGCGGGCGGCGCAGGGATGGCGGGAGAGGTGGTGGACACTTTCCATGTTTTGGTAAAGGGGCAAAAATGTTAAACCTTCCTCCTCTGACCCACCTCACCCTCTCTAAGAAAGATAGAATGGCCTGGGGGAGGGAGGAAAGAGTTACATTCCTTTGCAAGGTTTAATTCACATTTCAAATTTCATATCATGATGCAGAACAAGGACTGGCCTAGAGCTAGGCAAATTGTTTTTATTTGGAGACCTAGGCCAACCTGGACCTTGCTGCCAGCTCTTGGTAGTTCTTGGTGGCTTTCTCCAGATTAGGCCCGTCTCTTCTCCAGTTCCCCAACCCAACTCCTTTGCCCAGAGGGCATGCTCTGGGACAAGCTATCTTGTTTTTTCCTGCTTTCTTCAGGGTGAAGGTTGATTTTAGCACAACCCTTCCTCTGCTCCCTGTGCAGTTTAGGGTGCCCTGCGGGTCTGCCTGAGTCTCCATGTCCTGACTGAACTCTCCAAACGTGGTCGTTCTCTGTAGTGGGAGTGGGGGATTGGGAACTCGATTCCTTCCTCATCAGAGAACTTAACCAGTCTTCCAAGTGCCCCATTGCCCTTTGGGAACACTCTGCTCACTTGGTCTCTCTCAGACACGGTCATATGAAGACATAAAAGGCCTTCCTACTCCACCACCAGGTTAGCCTGTCACCACATCGCAATGCAGTGCCATCACAAAGTGATATTGCATCAGACCCAAGGATATTTTAGGAAGCTCTCAAGCTGGGTCCAACCAGCCTTCTGTGCAGGAATCAGGGCCACACTGCCAAAATGAGGGCTGCGGAGATGCTGGACAGGTGGCAATGATGCCCTCTCTATTCTCAGCTCCATTCCCCACTTGCTGTCCCATGTCTCCCCCACCTTACGCCCCAGACGCCACCCCAGCCAGTCATGCACTCAGTGACTCCCCCACCTCTCTCGCTGCCTAGTTCCCAGAGGCCACCGCTTTTTTCTCCCTCTGTGTCTCTTTGCAGTGTGCTGGTCATTTTCCCTTCTCTCCAACTCTGGGTCGCCCAGTTGTGGTGACATGATGGCAGTGGCCAAGCATCAGGCACCATCCTCAGCAAGTGCCCGCTTCTCTGAGTCCTACTCATGCAATCCAGCAGTCAGTTGCCTTAAATTCCTTTAGCTTTATTGTTCTCCGTCCTTAGACCAGTGCTCAGCATCTAGCAGGGCTATAGGCAGACCTCCACTAATCCTGAAGTTGTAATTCCCTACTGCTGGCTCCTGTAGTTTTATTACGGCCTCCTTTTTTTCTAAGATTGACAGACATAAACCTTCATTGTGGAGGTCTGCACCAGCACCCTTAAAGGCTTCTTTGTGTGGAAATGTAACCTCAGGGCAAAGTCGGCCCAGCTCCAGGAAAGGCACATTATCCTGCTACAGGGAATTACTGTGTTGGGGCAGACCTCAGGGTTCCTCCTCCTGGCTGGCTACCTGGCATCCTCCCAGGGACAATGCTTTCTTCCTCTGCACGCGTGCTAAGTCGCTTCAGTCGTGTCCAACTCTGTGGCGACACTATGGACTGAGGCCCACCAGGCTCCTCTGTCCCTGGGATTCTCCAGGCAAGAATACTGGAGGGGGTTGCCATGCTCTCTTCCAGGGGATCTTCCTGACCCAGGGATAGAACATGCATCTCTTATGTCTCCTGCATTGGGGGGTGGGTTCTTTACCACTAGCACCACCTGGGAAGCCCTTTTTAAGTAGAATTTTTTGTGGGGGGACTTTGGCGGATTGGGACTACTGTAAGAGGAGACCTGTAGCAGCTGTCCAGGGAACTCTACACACAATCAGAGGAATCAGACGTCCTTCCTTCAGTGGGTGGGTCTCTAAATGCAACCACTCCTGAAGCCCTCAAGCACGCACGGGGTCAGGGTGCCCCCTGGTAAGGTAGCTGTCTTGGAGCTAATGATACTCTTCCCCGTGCCTTCGTATCACTTAGAGGAGCTGATCTATTTATGCAGGTGTTGGGTTAGACAAATTACTCCAAAAAGCAAAGGTGAAAAGATACACAATCTTAATTTATCATGCAGGATTAAAGTCAGATTTAAATCAAGTAGAATTATTAAGGGATTTAGAGCTAGTGTCTCTTTCCAAAGGAAAAAAGGACCTAAAGAATACTGTTTGTTGAAGGGTATCAAGGTCAAGAATGTAGCTCCTTATATTTGAAGAGTTATTTTCTCTCTCCCTTTTAAATGTTCACGTATATTTCAGTCAAATAGAATAGTAATAGGAAATTCAGATGTACATGATCAGGCCTTAACTGTTCCACGTGCTGTTGTTTTAGTTGCTCAAGCCGTTTCCGATTCTTGTGACCCCATAGCCTGCCAGATTCCTCGGTCTGTGGGATTTCCCAGGCAAGAATACTGGAGTGGGTTCCTGCTCCAGGGGATCTTCCTGACCTAGGGATCGAACCCGGGTCTCCCAAACTGGCAGGCAGATTCTTTATTGCTGAGCCACCAGGGGAGATCGCTTCAGTCGTGTCCAACTCTGTGCGACCCCAGAGATGGCAGCCCACCAGGCTCCCCCGTCCCTGGGATTCTCCAGGCAAGAACACTGGAGTGGGTTGCCATTTCCTTCTCCAGTGCATGAAAGTGAAAAGTGAAAGTGAAGTCACTCGGTCATGTCCGACTCCTAGCAACCCCCTGGACTGCAGCCTACCAGGCTCCTTCATCCATGGGATTCTCCAGGCAAGAGTAGTGGAGTGGGGTGCCATTGCCTTCTGTTCCATATAGACAGGTGCAAAAAAGAAGAGATGAAGATGTGCACTTATTTTGACCGAGGACTTCCTGTAGGAACAGGGGCTGTGCCTGGGTTATGGATCAAGTGAGTTATATAAAATAGTTGGTTAGAGAAGATGGGTTTCCCCAGTGCCTCAGATGTAAAGAATCTGCCTGCAATGCAGGAGACCCAGGTTCAATCGCTGAGTCAGGAAGATCCCCTGGAGAAGGGAATGGCTACCCACTCCAGTATTCTTGCCTGGAGAATTCCATGGACAGAGGAGCCCAGTGCAGTTTCACACTTAGAGAAGATGAATTTGGAATCAGGGAGAGATTAAGTAAGAACCAGTACAGTTCACATGGAATCTTGTTGAGATGGTATTCAGTCCTATAGCCCCAGGAGCTGGTTGCTAGTTCAGAGAGGTTAACACATGCTTTTAGTCAATGTTTCTGAAAATGTATTCTCACAGAGTCAAGAACAGGAACAGCAAAGGAAATGGAAACAAGATGTCTTTACATAGTATTTGAGATTACAGAATATAGACAGAAATAAAAATACACATGCAATTATTTTCCCCTTTCCCTTTCATTCTAAATCTAGGCTAGAGTTTAATTTAGGATTAAAAGTCTCTGTATGGATTCTCTTCTAACTTCTCCTCCAGTTATCCCATCCACATTCCAGTTCTGGTTTTGGGCAGAACTGCAATTGTCCTTTGTAGGGAATTGCAGGAACTCCTGTGCTGGTTTTCTAATGTGGGAAAATGTCTACTGGGGAGGCAAAGACCACCAAACTAGTTTCATTATGACCCAAGGAACACTAAATCCAGCCCTTCGGTGGTGGGCGACCAGCCTAACACACTCTTCCTCTACAGAGCTCATTAAAATGTTACTTACATTTTACAGTATGATCTCAATCCAAAAGTTGGAATTTTATCTCGGCAAATAGAAAAAGAATACTCTTGTGCTATCTGGGTCTGAAAAGTTTTAATTTCTTCTGTGGACCTGCTGGTGACTAGTGAAATAAGGTCTGTATTACTTGAGAGTGAGCATTTCAGTTCAGAGAAGTTGGCAAGGAAGTAAACAACAGATTAAAAAAACCCAACCCAAGGACACAAAATCAGACTTATCAGCCAAATAGATTTTAACTTTTACCTTCCTCGTAAAAGTGAATTTATTGTTTGCCAAAAGTACAAAATCAACAACTCTGAAGAAGGCATGTTTCCTACTTTGGTCTCCAACCTACAGCAAAGGTGATGACTCTTCATAACTACACCACCTTAGAACTCTCATTCATGTGACCAAAATTATTCCGGATCAAAAATAATATCATAAATCCCAGACACTTTTAGGTGAACCAAACTGTCTGGATGCTAACTTCAACCAACCAAATTAAATTAACATTTTAACGATTTGTTTCCGGCATTGTTCATGCTTCATAAAGAGTCACTCACTTTATTTTGACTCAAGGCAACAAGGCTAAACAAGTGATTCTAAAAAATGGATCACTTCCAGGTCTGGAAATTAAATTTCCTTGAGTTCTTCTGAGGCAGCAAAGATTCTTCAGAATCTACAGGCCTAACTGTATGATGCTACCACCTTCCCAAGAGAACTACTAAGAATTGCAGCTAGAACCAGTTATGAGAATATTTTTTTGTAAAAGCAGAGACTATCTCTCCGATGGCAATAGGCCAGACATCTAAGACCTCTGGAAATGCTTGACATCTTGCCATGTATCACCACAATCAAATCCTGGATAGGGTATTCTCGTCTGAGTTTCACTGACTACCAGTAAGGGGCATGGATAGAATAATAAGTGATTCGAGTCTTGGTGCCCAAGTTAGAACTTAACATGCCTGATAACATTCCCTGGAAAAGGGTATGGGGACTGTGTACCAAAGGTGGCATCAGCTCTTCCCCTGTGAATAGCCCGATGAAACCTGGCTGGGAGCCACCTTAATAATGTGGTTTGTAAAATTCTGGGATTATTGCGATTAATATATGGGACTCTCAGCTGAAAACAAGGAGCCCTTTCTCAGCTGCAAATAGTGAACAACAAGGTCAACCATAGAGACTTATTTTTTTAAAGCACAATTTAGGGGAAAGAAAGCTTTTGTTGCCAAATAGCCATCTCAGAAGGAAACGGCAACCCCCCCGCCCCCCCGCCCCCGACACACAGCCATCTCAGAGCCCAGAAGTTACACAGTACTTTTGTTTTCCAAAGGTGTTTGCCTCCAAAAGATCATAGCAATATAATATTTTCTTCCTTTTTTTCCTTAACCAACAGGTGAAACCAGAAGTTGTCTTTCCCTACCTGTTCAAAGAAGTAACATGCCAGTCTGAGGAGAAATACACAGGGAGTCTTCAAATTAGAAGTGTATCAACAGCAACGTTGATGGACCTAGAGATTATCACACTAAGTGAAGTAAGTCAGACAAAGAAATACAAATATCATATGATATCACTTACATGTGAAATCTAATTTTTAAAATGATACAAATGAACTTATTTACAAAACAGGCTTACAGATATTGAAAACAAACTTATGGTTACCATAGGGGAAGTGTGGTGGGGAGGGCTAAATCAGGAGTTTGGGTTGAATGTGCACATACTACTATATCTATGATAGATTATCAACAAGGATTTACTGTATAGCACAGGGAACTCTACTTAATATTATGTGATAACCTATATGAGGGAAAAAAATCTAAAAAGAATTAATATATATGTGTATATATGGGCTTCCCTGGTGATCAGATGATAAAAAATCTGCCTGCAATGTGGGAGGCCTGGTTTTGATCCCTGGATTGGGAAGATCCCCTGGAGGAGGGCATGGCAACCCACTCCAGTATTCTTGCCTGGAGAATCCCCATGGACAGAGGACCCTGGAGCGCTACAGTCCATGGGCTCTCAAAGAGCCGGACACGACTGATTTTACATATATGTATACTAAGCACAGTATATATGAAAGAAAGTAAAGTCGCTCAGTCGTGTCTGACTCTTTGCAACCCATGGACTATAGCCTGCACTAGGCTCCTCCCTCAATGGGATTCTCTAGGCAAGAATACTGGAGTGGGTTGCCATTTCCTTCTCCAGGGGATCTTCCCGACCCAGGGATCGAACCCCGGTCTTGCACATTGCAGGCAGACGCTTTACTGTCTGAGTCACCAGGGAAGCCTTATACACACACACACACACACACACACACATATAAAAAACTGAAACACTTTGCTGTATACCTGAACATTGTAAATCAACTATACTACACTTAAATTTTAAAAAATAAAAGTACACCAAGAGGCCTTCCAACCCACTCCAGTGTTCTTGCCTGGAGAATCCCAGGGACGGGGGAGCCTGGTGGGCTGCCATCTATTGGGTCGCACAGAGTTGGACATAACTGAAGTGACTTAGCAGCAGCAGCAGCAGCAGCAAAAAGCCTTCAATGTCATGCATCTAATTTTTAACATAATATAAATATAAATAAAATCATGGAATTATCTAAATCTAATCATGCCAATTAATAAATGCCCTCACTTTTCAGCACTACACTAGCAGTTGACTTTCTTTTCAGAGACATTTTTCACAAAGAAACAAAGCTATTATCTTTTGGCAGTATTTATTGCAGATGTAACAAATAAAGAGAACCATAAGGCCTTGCTTAAGCTGTGATTACCAGGTGGATAGCTGGGCCCACTCACTAGTAAAGTGATTTGCTCTGAGACAGTCATGTTTCGGATTCTGATGCTTCTCTCAGCAAATCTGCAACTTATTTTTTTCATAGAACTTTGAGGTTGTCGATAAGTCATTGCAATGTTTAATGCCAAGTCCTTACATTCTCAGAGATAAAGAAGGCAAAGAAGGAGAGAAAGAATGTGTTGCTCATTATCCACAAGTTATTTTCCTGTTGTTCAGGATGTCAAGAACATTTTTTAGAAATTTTTCAAGGCGATGACTCCCGGGCATTTTCCATAAAAGGGGTATTTTTGCATTTCATGTACTGTCCCAAGAGTGGGTGTAAGAAGCAGTTTGTTTTCACTCTGCAACAAGAAAAGTGACCTAAATAATTTGTCTTGAATTTCATAATGACTACAGTAGTGAACTGAAACCTTTTTTCCTTATATTTGGTTCTTCTATGATACAATTTTGCAAGCTAATACATAATATACTTTGCCTAAAAGGTTGTTTTTTTTTTCTTTTAAAAATATACACTATTTAAAGGTTCTTTAACTCTTCCAGAATGGGTCATAAATCCAACCTAAACTCTAATGATAAGGGGCTTCCCTGGTGGCTCAGACAGTAAAGGAGACCTGGGTTTAATCCCTTGGTTTGGAAGATCCTGTGGAGAAGGGAATGGCTACCCACTCCCATATTCTTGCCTGGAAAATCCCATGGACGGAGGAGCCTGGTGAGGTTCATGGGGTCGCAAAGAGTTGGACACACCTGAGCAACTAACACTTCATTTTCAAAATCTAAGGACAGTTAAGTTGTACTTGCCTTGTGTTTCAAAGTGTTCTACAGAATGAGTTGGTAAAATTAAGTGGTAGCTAGCATGGCATGGGAGAAGGCAATGGCACCCCACTCCAGGACTCTTGCCTGGAAAATCCCATGGATGGAGGAGCCTGGTAGGCTGCAGTCCACGGGGTCGCTAGAGTCAAACACGACTGAGCGACTTCACTTTCACTTTTCACTCTCATGCGTTGGAGAAGGAAATGGCAACCCACTCCAGTGTTCTTGCCTGGAGAATCCCAGGGACGGGGGAGCCTGGTGGGCTGCCGCCTATGGGGTCGCACAGAGTCGGACACGACTGAAGTGACTTAGCAGCAGCAGCATCATGGCATACTACACTAATCACTCTAGGTTATGTTATATAACATAGAAAACACTTTCATTCTAGATAGTGAAGATGCCATACAAAGTGAGGCTGTAATTCAGGTATCTTAATGGCAACTATTTAAAGTGTTTATTGTTGCAGCTGAATGCAGAACCCAAAGCACTTCTAATTATCCACTGTTTAGGTAGAATACAGGCAGAAGAGAACGTGTTACTGTGTTTTGTGCTTCCACTCTGCCCTAAAGGGGTTATTTCCAGGAGTGGAAAGGAAGACCGAGTCTACAGAAATCTTGGCAAACTCTTATCCAGGAAGACTACAGTGATTTCATGGATCTTGCTGTTGTTTGCCAGGAGGTATTACCTTTCTCCAAATTCCATTCATGCAGCCGGTTGCCTCTTTTCTCCTGGGGTAGTACTTCACAGTAAATATACACATCAATTAGCACCATGCTGAACATTTCTTCCTTCCAGGTGATGATTAGCCTGCAATGAGGAAGGAGCGGGTCAGAAAAATTAAGAGTGCCAGCTCAACTGTCATAGTGCTGGGTTCAAATCCTGATTCTGTCTTAGCAGCAGTGTAACCCTGAGTCAGTCTTAAGTTCCTCCTTCATAAAATAGGGCAGAAGATGGAAACACAATATCCATTGTTTACCATCTCACTTCATTAGTATCCCCATCAGAAGCTCTCACAAGATTTTGATGGAGCTCTAAATAACCTTTGGATCAATCTGTGAATTTCCCTTCCCATGGAAGTGAAGGGTTGCATTATTCTCTAAAAGTTAATACCTTAGAGTCAGTGTAATATTTTACACTCTCATCTAGTATCTGACCCATTGAAACCAAAGTAGAAGCAAAGACTCAGAAGTCAGAGCGCCAGTTTCTCAGTTGTCCCGTCATATAGCTGCATGCTGTTGCTCAGACCACAGTCACTGATGACCAAGTGCTGTTGCCAGCCTCATTGACTGAGCAGCTTCTCACCGTTCAACTAGACTGAGAGCTTTCTGAGGACAGGTTCCAGCAGTCTCATAGGTTCTTGTATCCCTCTGGACACTAAATGTAACACAGTACCTTGAAAATAACAGATTCTCAGCCAATGTTTGCTGTTTGGTTATTTTGAGAAAGAGTTCTGGGGTGTTTATAACAAAACAAGTTCGTATTGAAGAATCCTATTATGCACTTTCAAAACAGGCCTATAGAAGCTGTTGCTAGGAAAACACAGTTTGGAAACTAATGAAATAATAGCCCATTTCTCGTTCCTTTTTCTTTTTTTTATTCTGGCCCTATCTCAACTATACTAGTTTAAAATATCTTTAATTTTTGTTTTGGAAGTGTAATAAGTACTCATTAAAAATAAGGCTCCCTAGATGGCTTTCTCCATTCTCCACATACCTACTGGAAAATAATTGCTAATATTTCGGACTATATTCTTCCAGGTTGTTTTATTTAGTTGTTTTTGACACATATACTAACATTTATTGTTATTTCATAGAAACAGTTACACAGTTCATTGACTTTTGGAGCTTGCTTTTTTCATTTAACAATGCATTGTGAACATTCCTCCATGTCAACACACACTTCATTCTTACTTAGAGCTGCATAATACAAGTTTCTTGTGATCCAACTATTCATTACCATTATCTGATCCCTATAGTGGATAAGTTGTGTAGGAAAGCAGAAATTGGTCGTAACAGGAATATATCCACTAATGAACTGGCCACTTACTAAATCAGTCCCCACTCAAAGAGCCCTCCCAATTTAATACCAGCATTTATTCCCACTCAGCCAGTCAATTTTGCTGATTGTAGATGTTGTAAACATCCAACAAGACAATGTAAATAAAATGCATTTCAGTTGCTATGTAAAATTGCTAATCTTGCAAAAGATGCAGGATTTTATGAAGTCATTGAAAGTGATTCTGGAGAACTGTTCCATAACCAAATGAGTATCCGGCAATGTTGGGCCAGTTAACAATTAAAGATGAGAAAAACAACAAGGATGATAAGAGGATAAATTCTTCAAAAGGAAAATTATTTGAATATCAAAGGATTAAGATAGGCTCTCGGGAAAATTGATGAAGCCCTCACATCTTTTTTCAAAATGACCTTTGTATGATTCTGCTATAAAAGTCAGTGTGAAGTGAAGGGTGTCAAAATTTGCTATCACATAATTTTGCTAGAAAAATTGTTCCCTTCACTAAATCAACACTTGAGTCATCCTTTGTTTATTCTAAAAATTAGAGCATTGTTGCAATTAGAGTTGTGATATGTATATCTTCAAAGATAAATCATATTTAAAGATAAGATAATCTTGAAATTTTTCAAAACAAAGTTTCAATCAAATCTTTTTTTTATTCTTCATTTTACAATGCTCAACCCTATTTATTACTTTTACAGCTTTCATCAGCCATGTTATGGCAAACAGAAGCAACAGACGCTGAAAATAAGGCTTCTAATAGACTAATCAGATTCCCTAGTTCTCTCTCCATGAGGCATTTAGAAGCAGGACTGGCCACTTTGCAAGAAGTAAAGCCCCAGGGTGGCTGGATAATTCACAGGAGGGAACAGGCCTTAAGAAAGAAGACAGGCAGTGGACTTCCTCTGGCACTAATCTGGCACATAGATATTTGGGTCTAATATAATTTGAAAAAAAATAAAAACGATGTAACCTTATTTGTGTCCAAACTGGTAAAGCAAGTTACACCAGTTAAATGTGGGTATATTAGGATTTATTTTTAGCAGTTACCTACTGACTGATATTTGGGTTCTTTCCAATTTTTTGCTACTATAAGCCGTGTGGCAATGAACAACAGTGTACACGTATATCTTGGTGCACTTATATAAGCATTTCTGTAAGAAAAATTCCTAGAAGTGAAATTCCTGGAGTTGGCAAAAGGTATATTAAAAATATTAACAGACTTTAGCAAATTGTCCTACCATTTAATGCCATCTACAGTATCAGAGAAGGCCTGTTTCTCCGCAGCCTTCACAAAGAGACTACTATCACTTTTTGCCAATCAGATTGCAAAAACAGGCTATGGCCGTTGTTGTTTTCATTTTCAATAATGTAAATTCTTGATGTGCAAGATAAACTTTGCTTACTGCCTGCTTAGAATTTTTAGAAAGAGCCTCACTGTAGACTCTGGAAAATCTGCATGAGAGATGCAGGGGGGGATCATCTCACCCCCTGGTGATGGGCAGAAGCTAAAAAAATGAGCATGCCATGCATTCATCTGTTTTTTAAAAAATCCCTTTTTGAAACTATTATACTTACTGCTCACAAAGGGTAAAGTGTTTATAGTCAGTAGTAGAAGATGGAGATAATTTTTTGCAAATTCCTGTTTTCAGGACTGTGAGTTCCTTTAAAATCTGTGAACAGGTAAAAGGTCAGTAGATCCTGAAACTAGACACCTTGACGTCATCCAAGCTCATACACTTTCCATTAGGATTTTGGCCAAGAAAGTGGCAGTGTTCTAAGTGAAAATTTCTTACATATTTGGAGGGCCTAAAAAAGAAGCAAAAAAATCCACTAGAGTATGCATTTGTTGCTGCTGCCACTGCTGCTAAGTCACTTCAGTCGTGTCCGACTCTGTGTGACCCCATAGACGGCAGCCCACCAGGCTCCCCCGTCCCTGGGATTCTCCAGGCAAGAACACTGGAGTGGGTTGCCATTTCCTTCTCCAGTGCATGAAAGTGAAAAGTGAAAGTGAAGTCGCTCAGTCCTGTCCGACTCTAGCGACCCCATGGACTGCAGCCCACCAGGCTCCTCCGTCCACGGGATTTCTCTGTGCAACTAGAGAAAGCACAGAGTCGGACACAACTGAAGTGACTTAGCAGTAGCAGTAGCAACAGCAGGAATTACATTCTGATGCATGCTACCATATGGGTGAACTTCAAAAACATTATACTAAGTGAAATAAGCCAGTCACAGAAAGACAAATAGTATATGATTCCACTTACATGGGTACCTTCAATAGTTAAATTCACAGAGATAGAAAGTAGAATGGTGGTTGCAGGGGCTGGTGGGAGGGGAGAGTGGGGCTTTAGTGTCTAATGGGTAGACAGTTACAGTTGGGGAAAATGAAAACTTCTGGAGACGGATGTGGTGATGATTTACATGCTAAGGTGAGCATACTGCATGCCTCCAGACTGTATACTTACATATGATTCAAATGATAAGTGTTATGGATATGTTACTACACTAAAAACATGTTTTTAAAACCCATAAACAAATACTGAACTCTAATGATATGCATGCTGAAGTGTTTAGGGGTAAAATGTACTGATGTTTGTAAGTTATTTTGAAATGTATCAAGGTAGCAAGAAATGAAGATGAGGATTTCCCTGGTGACCCAGGGATAAGAATCTGCCCGTCAACGCCCAGGACATGGGTTTGATCCTCAGTCCAGGTAGATTCCACATGCCACAGAGCAACTGGGCTCATGTGCCACAAATCCTGAGCCTGTGTGCCACAGCTGCTGAAACCCACACACCTAGAGTGTGTGCTCTACAGCAAGAGAAGCCACCATAATGAGAAGCCCACACACCACAACTAGAGTAGCCTCCACTCACTGCAACTAGAGAAAGCCCATGCAAAAGCAAGGAAGACCCAGTGCAGCAAGAAATGAACATGAATTGATAGATTCATGTGATAAGTATAGCAAATGTAAACTGCAGAATCTAGATGGTAAATATATAGGTATTGACTGCCATTCTTCCAATTTTTCTGTATTTGAAAGTTTTCTTTTTTTTTTTAAACAGCCTTCTCTCTTTTGTTTTTTATGAATTTATTTATTTATTTTTGGCTCTGACAGGTGCAGGCTTTTCTCTTGTAGTGAGTGGAGGCTGCTCTCTAGTTGCGGTGTGTGAGCTTCGCCTGGTGGAGGCTTTTCTTGTTGTGTGCAGAGCATGGCCTCTAGAGCGAGGGCTAAGTAGTTGTGGCGGATGGACTTGGTTGCTCCGCAGCATAGGGGATCTTCCCAGACCAGGGATCGAACCCGTGTCTCCTGCATTGGCAGGCAGATTCTTTACTGCTGAGCCACAAGGGAATCTCTGAAAGTTTTCTTAATAAAATGTTGGGGGGAAATGATTTAGGCTAAGAAAATTAACTAGCAAATGAAGGATTCTTTTTACCACAAATTCACATTTTACTTTTGTTAATTATGGAATAATTTTGCCATGGAGAGATCTTCAAGCAGAGTTAAGGAAATAGGACTGATTTTATTGTTTGTTTTTAATAACGGTCAGACAGAAACATTTATTAAGCAAGTATGGGACAGGTATTGATTCACAAGTGACTCCATGATATTAAAAAGGAACTCAATATCGGCAAAATTGATAAGCATCTCCATATATCAAAGGCAAGGGTCGTGGTTCAGCTTTTTCTTCCGTTTGTAGGATCTGAGCATGCGCAGAGGGAAAGAATCCCAGCCTACTTGGTCAAACGGAAAAGATGACATAAACAGATGGGCTATGATGCCATGCAGCTCTATGGTGTGTGAGAGACTGAGGTCCTTCTCATAATAAATATCAGCTCATTGCAGAAGCATAGTAGATTATAAATAGCAGCTCTTCATCTCCTCATAGAAACATTTTAGAGAGCTCTACATTCCTTTTCTTCAGTTCATTAAAAAGTAAACAGAGAGAGATGGCCTTCATTTCTGGGATCTCTACATTGCAGGCACGCTGAGACAGTTTTTATAATTATAGAAGCATGTGATCATCCTACCCCAATAACACTCTTGTTGCATTGAAGTAAACATCCCAAGTTTCAGTGGTGCACACTCAGAGCCTGTAGGGGCGGGGTGGGGGTTACCCCCAATGAGTAACACAGGCCAGTCCACGCAGGAATTGTGACCTTCTGGAGAACACTTATCCTGACTAAAGAGAAACCCATGACTCAGTGCCAGCCAACTGGCCCGAGATAGGCAGATGTATCAGTTTTTTAAGAGCAGCCTGAAATATACATGTATGTATTTATGTGGGTTTTCCTGGTGGCTCAGCAGTAAAGAATCCACCTGCAATGCAGGAGACTCGGGTTTGATCCTTGGGTCAGGAAGATGCCCTGGAGAAGGAAATGGCGACCCATTCCAGTATTCTTGCCTGGAGAATCCCATAGACAGAGGAGCCTAGTGGGCTACAGTCCACAGGATCACAAGTCGGTCATAACTTAGCGACTAAACCACCAACACCACGTTTATTTATTCATTTATTTATACATATATTTTTGCCATACCACTGGCATGTCTTAGTTCCCCGACCAGAGATTGAACCTCTGCCCCATGTAGTGGAAGGCCTTAACCATTAGACCACCTGGGAAGCCCTTGAAATCCATCTTCCAAAATTAAATGCAGGCAAAAAACTCACTGTTTTCAGCAACACTATGTGGGTCAAACAAAACACTGTTTTCACTTCTGAGGTCTATAGGTTGGCTCCCCATGTGCAAACCTCTAATGTCTGTGTACAGGATAGGATAGAGTCGGACACAATTGAGCAACTAACACTTTCGCTTTTCAGTTTATTTTCATGTCATAATCCCCATTATGTGTTTGAAACTAGAAAAATATTTTTTCCATAGGATGATAGCTACCATTCAATGAGTGCTGCCTTTGGATCATTTACTGTTTCAGGCCCCTTATATATTTAGCTTTTTAAAATTTCTACATTATTCTCCCAACTTTACAGATAGGAAAGAAGGGGTCCAGAACAGTTGCATGACTTGCCAAGCTGGTAAGTGTCAGAGTCAGGAATCGAAAACACATGAGCATCAAGGCTCTAAGCCCAGCTATTCTTAATTCTTCATCACCACAGTGCCTACGATCCAGTGTTCTACCTGGTGCTAAGGCAGTCAGAACAGGCTGCGAAGATCAATACTACCTAACCATAATGTTCTTGAAGAACTATTTTCTTAATAACTCGACTGCCAACAGAACCCATCCTCAGGTATGATTGCACTTCTTCTTCCTTTTTTTTTTTTTTAAAAAAAAACTTCCCCTGCTTTTATGTAGGAAAAATATGTTTAATTACCCAGGTGATGCATAGACACATTCTTGGTGTGCAATATCCAAATAACACAGCAGCCGACAAGGAAGGAAGGAAAATTCCCCTTGGCTTTCTTCTCCAACCCCACTTCTCCCTTTTCTCTGCCTCTAACACTGTTAATAGTATGGCTTGTCTCTTCCAGACTTTTCCTATGTATTTACATACATATATGTACATATATAAATATGCATAGAGCTACGTTTCTATGGTAAAGACATTCAGAATTCCACCTTGGGATGTCAGACACTTCTGTTGCAGCCCTGGCAACTTCCCCTGCTCCAAGTCAAGGTTGGGAGGGTCTGGCGTGGAGTGCGGAGGGAGATGCCTGTATTAGTTATCTCTTGCTACATAACAAACCACCCCACAATTTATCAGCACAAAGCAACGAGCATTTATTATCTCACAGCTTCTGAGAGTCAGGAATCTGGAAGCAATTTAGCATGATGGTTCCAGCACAGGGTCTCTCATGAGTTGGCATTCAAGTTGTCAACTGGGGCTGCAGTCATTTTGAGGGTTCACTGGGGTTGGAAGATTCACTCCCAGTTTCACTCACTGAAGGGTTATTTGCTTCAGAAGGCCTAGTTTTTTGTTGCCCATTGGCAGGAATCCACAGTTTCTTGCCATTAGGTCCACTCCATGGGGCTGTTTGAGTGTTCTTGTGGTGTAGCAGCTAGTTTTCCCCAGAGTGAGCACTCTATGATTCACAAGCAGGGACAAAAAAGAAGTTGCAGTATCTTTTAGGACTTTTAGGACCTGGTCGTGGAAGCCACTGACTATCATTTCCACCAAATTCCATTCATTAGAAGCCAGTCTCTACATTTGGCCTGCACTTAAGGGGACGAGGTTCAGGTTCTACCTTTTGAAGGAAGGAATGTCAGAGAATTCATGGACACATTTTCAAACCATCTCAAGGGCTGTTTTGTGTGGGAAGATAAAGGGATCAAGACAGAACCTTCTGAGTAACAGGGAGGAGGGGAGAGGTGCAGAGATAATGAGAAAGCAGGAGGGCGGGAGGAGGAATAGCGTGGCTGGCAATCCTGGCCTCACATTAGCATCACCTGGGGAAATTTCAAGAGTCCTCCTGCCCTGGGCCCCACTACAGATCAATTAAATCCATATTTCTGGGATGCAGGCCCAGGTATCAGTACCGTTTAACAGCTCTCCAAGTGCAGCCTGAGTTGCGAGCCACGTTAGGAGCAGAGGTGCTGGAGTCTAGCTGAGACTGGGCTCCAGTCCAAACGATGCCAGTTGAGTAGCTGTGTGATCTTAGGAAAGTTCTTTAGCTTTTCTGTACCTCATCTGTAAAATGGGGATATTAATAGGACTTCCTCACGGGGCTGTCGTGAGGATCACTTGGGTTAATGACCCATGTCAGTTGCACCTTCCATGCACAGTAAATGCTGGGCACATGTTACTATTGTGACTATTAGCAGCATGCTCTGGGCTTTTCCTCCCTACTGCTCCCCCTTTCGGAGTGCCTAAGCCCAGAGAGGAGGGTAGCTTCCTGTGCTCCATCCTCCTCCCTTTCCCTTGAGAGGAAGATACAGAGATGCTTCAGCATCCTACTCGGTCCCTGAAAGCCCTGCTGGCCCTCAGGTAAGCCGGGGAGCTGAGTTGTTGCCTGTTACCTCCAGGTAAGCTGAGGAGCTGAGCTTTGCTACTGAGATGGTGGACGTGGCCACAGAAGGACTTCCTGCCTCTCAGGAGATAGTAGGAGAAAGGAGCCCTCTGGGGTGGGAAAGGAAGGGAAAGTCCCTTCTGTCTCACTGGGGATTGACAGACAACCTATAATTAATACATGTCACGGGAGCAGGATCCACACACACGCCTAGCAGTTCCTTCAAGAAGCCTTTCCTGATGGCTATTTCTCTGAACGCCTACAATACCAACGTGTTCCCTAAATTACCAGCTGCCACTTATTTATTTACTGTCTGTGTTTTCTTTCCTTCACACAGTAAGTTCTTTTAGAGGCAAGAACTGTGTCTTCTGGGAGAAGTGTCAGTAAATGGAGGGAGGGGGAGATGAGGAAGGAAAAGAGATGTCTTGTTTGGATTATAGATGCCTCTTTAAGCTTTAGAAGCTTATGCATGTGTCGTTGGAAATGTACTCTGTTTCTTTAACTCTTCTTTCCTGCCCTCCACCCCACACTACGATACCCCTGAAACACACCTTCCTCTAGCCACCATTTTCATGGAAAAATAGCATGAGTGTTCTTTCTCCTGCTTTTACAGCCAGGTTAATAAATTGCCATGATTACAGGGTATTCCCAGCTGATATTGATGAAGTAGGTACAGAAATAAGCTAATGGGTTAGTTCCTATAAAAAATGTTTCCCAAGCATAAAGGCCCTACTCTGTAGGAAAGTAGATTTAGTTTTTTCCAGTCTGCTCGGATAGATGGTGTGGGGTGGGGGATAAAGAATAAAATAATTAAACTATAAAACTAAACTAAACAATGAGACGATTGTTGATGGAAGTCTTACAAAATTTTCTCCCTGTTCTCCAATATCGGTGGTGGTGGTTTAGTTGCTAAGTTGTGTCCAACTCTTGTGACCCCATGGACTGTAGCCTGCCAGGCTCCTCTGTCCACTAAAATAGTAATAATTTGAATAAACTGTATCCTCATTAGCTGCTTTTAAAAAAAAATCCCTCTAATTCTGCAAGTTTGTAATTTGGATCTTAAAAGTTAAAAATCATTTTAATAAAATGTATCAAGCAAAACATAGTTAAAGCCCTCACTGTTTGTTGTGTGCTTTTATAATATGTGTGAATAACAAAGGAGAGCATGGTATTAATAGTTAAAACTGTGACAGTAAAGGGCCTGACTTCTGTAGCACTCGGTCTTGGTTTTATAATATAGAGACGAGGAGGAAAGACCTGATCTTGTGAATACTAGTGGAATCAATACATACTATCTTGTTAGCAAGCAACTAGCTGCTAGAAAGAGGTCACTCTAGATTCTGATTTCTCCTGAGTCCATTCATTTCTTCCAATGCCAGGAATCCAGGATTTTACATCTTATAAACTAGAAATAAAATCAGCCCTAAACCTAAAAATTATTTCAGAGAAATATGGCCTGGATGGTTAAGGTTATAATAACTGTTACTTACATAAATAGCTGATTTTATTGGTTTGGTTAAACGATTCCCACGTGCCCTTCTGAAACTTTCTGCAGTCATTCTTCATTGACTGCCATCTCAGCCATTTGAGAAGGAAAAAAATGATGTACTCAAGGCTTCTTCATCAATGAGCTCAGCCAATAAGCCAATAGGGGGTTCAGTGGTCACCACTGACCTTCCCAGGAAAGCTACCAGCCTGAACATAGACAAAACATGGCACAGAGTCGCTGCAGCAAAATTCCAGAGACTAAAATTAACCCAGTGAGCCTGCCTGGCCGCCAAACACTGAATACATTTAAGTGCTATTTTGACAAGAGAGCATGGCGGCTTTTTAAGAATTTCATTTTTAAAACTCTAGTACGATTTTGTTCTTCTAACAGCATCATCCCGTGTCTGTTTGTTCCCAGTGAGGTCATTATTAAGTGAATTGAATTATTGTTCTGTTCAAATGACCTGTGAATTCAACAATGTGAGCTGAGCTCCAGCAAGAAATGTTTTATGTATTATTGGGAGATGGCCATCTGTGGCACACACCGGGCCTCCCAACATGCAGAAATGTGGGGAGATAGTTTATGTTCAGTCTTATCTATGATCAGAATTCCATTTGTAAGCTTTTTTTCATCCACTTGTCAACACTGTTCACTATAGCAACACTGAAAATGGCCAGAAATGAACAGATTTATCAGAGCAATGTGAGGTCAGACTGTATGTTTCAATTACTGTATATTGGATTTTTATCATGCATTTTAAATTTTGTTCATAAAAATAGGAACAATGTAGTAATAAAAATGGAAGTAGTTTTCTTTGATCAACTCCCTGTTATTATGTGTTACAAAGTGAACAAGCTAGATTGCATGATTTTTATTAGATAATATGTCTCACATTATACATGTATATTTTAAAGATAACATTGGTTTTTCATGCCAAGAAACATGGATTAATTTTTTTCAAGCCTGAAGAATACTGCTCTTCCCTTTCCTGCATATATAATGGAACAGCATGGCAATATGTAAAGTTAAATTTTAAAATTGCAGATTATATTTAAACCACACCCTCCCAACCTTTTCATATCTTTTTCAAGTAAACTGTTAGTAATCCTAGGGGCATGTCAGACCAAATGAATGATTTTACACTAGGTAAATACACCCGGATATTCTGTATTACAGAGTGAAATGATTTGAGGTAACTCTTCTGGATTTTTTTTTTTTTTTTTTTGGTAGTTGGTGCTGCATTGAAACCTCAGGTAGCAGTTGGCGTCTCTTTATAATGAAGTATAAAATCTTACAAGTGAAGGAGGACTTTGACAAGCAATTTTCTCCCCTTCTTCTTTTCCTCCCTGCTTGCTTGCTCTCTTCCGTCCTCTCTTTCTTTTTTAAAAATAAAGACCTTCTAAATAGTATAGTGTTCACTTTTCACACATAGCTGTCCAATTAAAATATATTCTGATTTTAATTTCATCTGGAAGTGGGGAATGTTTGTTAGAGAAATGACTAGGATCAGCAAACAGGTCAAGAGATGAGCTTTGTTCACAGATGTATCCCGGGAGTCACATTGCACTCACTCACCTTCAAAGTATCCTAATGAAAATGAGGATAATGATGATGATGATGTAGCAATGATAGCTGGTGCTCAATGAACGCTTTGTGCCTGGAGCTGGGCTAAGTGTTTCACAGGCATTGTCTAATTTGCTGTTCACAGTAATCCTATGAAAGCAGATAATGTCATCTTTAGATGAGGAAACGGAGGCTTCGGAAGCTAAGAGACTAGCCCACAGTCCCTTACGAGAACCCCATCCTCGGTCTGAGTGCGCTCGCAGTGTGTGAGCGGTCTCTGAGAGATGATGGATATAGTGGGCAATGTGGGACCATCCCTAGTTTCCCCCAGTCGGTAGTGGGATGCAAGCCAAGCAGAGGCCGTGGCTTTGCTGGGGCTGTGAGAGGCCTCACACTTCTGATCTGGAAAGCGCTCACCCTGGGCTCACTGCTTTTTCTGGGACCTAATGCACCTGGCTCTGGCGCAGATCACCTCATCGAGTCCTTGCTCCGTGTCATACCCACCTCTCTGGTATACTTTTGGTTTCCTGGTACAATTCGTTTTTTAAGTTTTTTTTTAATTGAAGTATAATTGCTTTGCAATGTTGCATTAGTTTCTGCTGTACAACGAAGTGAACCAGCTATATGTGTACATATATCATGCAAATGTTGATTTAGTGTTTGATTTTTCATATCATGACTCCTCATTCTTGGTGTTCTGAAACACTTCTCCTACAACGGGGCACAACGGATGTCTGCTTCGTCCTGAATTCCCCAGGTTTGGTTATCGTTGTTCAGAGGACACCCTGATGGGACCAGAGATGGTGCCTCACCCACCAGCGGCCTCGAATAAGGGGCTCAGCCCAGTAGGAACAGCCATGTCAGCAGCTGGTCTCCTGGGATTTACACTGAAAAGTGGGAGAGTATTGATCAGAGAGGAGCAAGTGGAGAATGGAACAGACACTCTGAGAAGCAGAGTTGACATGGAGGGGAGTCCAAGAGAGAAACCCCTAGAGAGTAGCTGGCCCTGGCCTGTCTCCTTGTTCTGGTGGCTTTCCACTTCCCATCTGCACATATGTGTCCTTGTACTCAGGGAGATCTGAGTGAGGCTGTTTCTTGTAGCTACAAGAGCCTGACAGCACATGTGAGCATCCCACGACCAATGCCCTTCCAAGGCTTCTTTCTTCTACCTCTGTCTGTGGTGGTTTGATTATATTAGTCAGGATTCTTTGCAAGTGACAGAAACACAACTAAAATTACTTGAAGCAAGCAAGCAGGGGTGAGTGGAGAAATGAGAGAAGCATGGAAGTTAGAAAGATACTGATAGAGACCGCAGAACTGAAGAAATTGTTGCAGAACCCACATAGCTCTGAGTCCTTAGTGTCTAGAGGCAGAGGCTTGTTGCTGCCATGGTTCTCTCCTCCTTCTTTTTGGCTTTTGTCTTCTTCATTCTCTTGCATGTTCTACATGGTGGTGGGCATGGCTGACAGCAGCTCTCGGACACATTCTTACAGCTTTGTGACCAAAAATGAATGAATTACTTTCTTCAGTAGTAAACTTAACGAATTCCCAAGGAAGAATTCTGACTGGCTAGGCTCTCGTCATGTTCCAAAGGAATATTTGCAAGGGAAGGTCACGCATCCCTGTGGCCCTGGGGTATAATGCTCTGATTTTAAGCCCACCAGAAATATACGCTTGGAGAGTGGGTAGGGCAGTTCCCCAAGGGGACAGGAACGCCTCTCCGTGCAGACAGAACCCTTGTATCAATGACAAGAAGTATAGTGATACAACTTTGCTTTATCCTCCACAAAGGAGCAGAAAAGCAAATGGGCTTTTTGTCTGATTTCCCAAGGTTCTCGTACAGACTTCTTCCACACTTTCTGCTCCCACCTCAGATCTGTGGCTCATTTCAGGGATTAGAATCATCACCTAAGACATTCACTCGCCTCTGCTTGGCAGTCATCCCCACCACCAGGTCCAGCAATGAATTAGACGTCCCCAGAATAGGACAGTAGAGACTTTTCTTTACACTATGAGCTCTTACAGTAGGATGCCTAGACAAGCAGCATCAGCATCACCGAATATCTGTTGGAAATGCACATTTTTCAGACTTTACCCAAGATGTGCTGAATCAGAGACTCTGGGTACGGGGCCCAGGAATCTGTTTTAACAAACTTTTTGGGTGATTCTGAAGCAGGTTAAAGTTTAAGAATTTCAGTAGAGCCTTGTTTAGATGACCTCTCCAAAACATCCCTGAGGGAAAACGGTTGGGTCCGGGGATGTTGGCTTATCATCCCCTGTCTCTGAGTGTGCCCTTCATGGGGCCGCCATGCACTATGCCGCCGTGCATCCATCCATTGCCACTTGCATCAGCCTCCCAGATAGACGCCAAGAGAGTCTGAAGGATAAGGAGGATAGATGAAGCCATTCTGTAGGGTCCTTCTCTATGGCTTGTTCATTACAAGGCATCCCTGCACTGAGAATCTTCAGTCACCTGTATAGGCACAAGCACACACCCCTGA
Organism: Bos taurus; assembly: GCF_002263795.3. Classification (NCBI taxonomy): domain Eukaryota; kingdom Metazoa; phylum Chordata; class Mammalia; order Artiodactyla; family Bovidae; genus Bos; species Bos taurus. The sequence continues at coordinate 81,789,800 of NC_037334.1, read as the reverse complement.
ACGGTCCTGGGGCACCTAGTGTCAGCTGCACAGCTCCTGTGGACCCCTCTAGAGGCTTTAAGGTGGTTCTTAGAGGAACCTCATCTTTCCCACACACCCAATGGGAAACCTTGCTTAAGAAACCTCATGGGCTTAAAGAGGAAAACTGAGCCCCAAGGGTTTTCCTGCCCTGTTTTCCTTTTTATATTATTAGAAATCTGAGATTGTGTTTTTCCTACACTGTGCTCGTCATTGTAGTATCTTGTAAGGGCTGTGCATACGGGAGGTGTGGAGATGACCAATGCTCATGCCTCCCACAGTTCTTGCTTCAAACCGTCAGCACTGGTTTCTGGTCCGTTATTCAGGAGTAGATATTTTCTTTGCATATCCAAAAGTTCTTAACATTAAAATATTCCACTTTACTACTCAACAAAATTGTTCTGAAGATTTGAAAAAAAAGCTTTCTATTTAGAATGTGAAACCATCAATAGGTAACATATAGATCCTTGTTTTGGACAAGTTAAATCATTCAAAAACCAAAAATCATAAATCTTAAGAAAAAGCAAATTTTATTTTTTGTCCTTAGAATCTTCTGTATATAATCATGTAATCCACAACTTCACCTTTGGGCTGAAACTGCTTCTGCCAGGAAGGAGTTTTCATCTCAGAGTAAAAAGATTTGCAAGCAAGGTTTCATAACAGAAGTGCCGTCTCAGCCTTATTGGTGGGATTGCAAAGTGATAATTTAATTTAATTACGTGATAATTTAATATCCCCTGTGTTTCTCTGCAAGTACTTGGAGGACAGTGTTTGGAGTGGCAGCTAGGTCTTTGACAGTGTAGTTATATTAGTGGAAGGTGAGGTTGTACCCACAACCACTTCTTAGATTTTTTAAAATCTCAATCTCTGAAAACAGCTCATGTGGAAACATTTTTTTACATGAAATAACATTCTTTGTCAAGGTTATTCATTTGCATTCTTATAAACAGAGGAGGACTCCCAGAGAATATTGGAGTATTTATTTGCCTGACCAATGACTCAAGCTTTCTTCTCTGAATTAGGAAGAAGAGACAGCCCCCTTCCTCATTCCTTAGTTATACCACCAGTCCCCAACCCAAGCCCTGGAAACTGCCTAGAAATCTGTTGTGTTGGCTTCTTCTGTAATTCAGGGAGTAAAAGACAGATAGGACTTATGCCAGATTTCACTTTGTAGTGAATTATTTAAAATTGTTTAAAAGGATAAATATGCTGGAAATTAAATGTGACAGACTGTTAAAAATCGCCCAAGGCAATTTTTAGAAATCTTCAGATTTCTTTTCTGCTACCTTGGGTAAGGAAAAATGGTGAGGCTGATAACAAAGAGAGGAAAGTCAGAAGGAAAATTTAACTTGTTAAGAGGAGGCTGAATTTACTTCCCACTGGTGAAGTTACATGGTAATGTTACCATGGTAGTGTAACCCAGTATAGTGGGCACTGTGGTGTGCTACCCAAATTCCATGGACAGGACCAAGGCACTTAGCCCACAGCTGTTAGAGTGTTGTAGTTTTTGTTGTTCAGTCTCAAGTCATGTCTGACTCTTTGCAACCCCATGGACGGCAGTACACCAAGCCTCCCTGTCCTTCACCATCACCCAGAGTTTGCTTATGTCCTTTAAATCGGTGATGCCATCCAACCATCTCATCCTCTGTTGTCCCGTTCTCCTTCTCCTTACCTGCTATTGATTCACAGCCGACTCCCTCTCCAGGATTTGCCCGTAGGCAAAAGGTACTTTCTTGCTCCAAGTTATGTATCTTTCTCAAGGGATAGCCCACATCAAGTGACTTGTTGATGAGGTCATACGAAGTCCTGGCTTCCTAGCCTTAGTATGGGGCCTCTGTGAGGATTCATCCACCTTCAGATTCCCAGAAGGATTGGTTGAAATCATGTTCCACCTGCACCAGCAGTTCAACTTCTCCTTCTGCCCAGTCCTGCTTTTCTCACCCGTTTTTACAAGCTTCGCTTTCCAAAGCACATCCTCATAAAATTATTATACACGTGTCTTCATCTTTGTCTGTTTTCCAAGGAGTCAAAGCTAAGATACGAAACAAAGAAACTAAACAAAGATGTAAATATGGAGCAGGAAGAAGATGTAGAAGGAGTTACTTCTTCATTACTTCAATCTTAAATTTTTTTTTAAATTTTTTTAGGTTATAAGCTTTGAATTTGTAGTATCCCTCAAGGCTGATTTGATGGACTAAGTTAAATAATACCAGTATGAATCAATTAGTCAAGTATTTACTAAGTACCCATAAGATAACTAGTTTCTGACTCCCTATTAAGGGGCAGTTTGTTCATAACATAACCTATTGGCAGTATTCAGATGATTATGAGTTTTGAGGTTAACAAGACCAGTTTTTAAAACTGCATAGAAAAAAGACCAAGTAATGTCAAGGGCTTAAAAGTGAGTTACTGACCCAGTGTGGACATCATCTAATAGTTTCCTGTAAGCAACCAGAGTCACACACAACCAGCTCCTCACGAAATCTATTAAAAAACATACTCTTGTTTTTTAATCACCTAAAGAGACAAAGTCCCAGGTCAAAGTCCTCTGCGTAATGGTTATACTCCGTGTGATCCAGACAGGTAGCTCGGTTTTATAGATAACATTGTGAGAACCATGCAGGCAAGAGCCCAAGTGCAGTATCTCTCATCTCTGTGCCTCTTCCTCATTATCACTCGTCCCAGGGCAGCAAGAGCTGCTCTGATGTTCTGCTGTTACCTCCAGTGGTGAGAGCCCAAAGCCCTGGCCTGGCTGGACTTGGGGAGACCACAGCATTGATGCCCAAAGCAGACAACCTACAGAATGGCTTCTGTGAATCATCTCATTTTTGCAAGCCCAGCTGTTCTGGTTCTGCTCGCTTTCTAGTGATGTTGTGCAGGCTTGGGTTTGGGAACCCAGAAAAATAGCCAATTATCCCAATGTTTTATTGATTTGGGGGAGGTATTTAATTATTTATTTTAAAATTACTGTAGTATAGTTGATTTATCATGGTGTGTTAGTTGCAAATGTACAGCAAAGTGATTCAGTTGTACGTACACATATATCTGTTCTTTTTCAGATTCTTTTCCCATATAGGTTATTACAGAATATTGCGTAAATTTCCCTGAACTTCCCTGGTGGCTCAGCTGATAAACAATTTGCCTGCAATGTGGAAGACCTGGGTTTGATCCCTGGGTTGGAAGATCCCCTGAAGAAGGGAACAGCTACCCACTCCAGTATTCTGGCCTGGAGAATTCCATGGACTGTAAAGAATCCAACACAACTGAGTGCCTTTCACTTTCTTTGTGCTATGCGGTAGGTCCTTGTTGGTTATCTATTTTATATACAGTAGTGCGTGTGTGTGTTAATCCCGTTTCTAATGTCCCAATGTCTTAAAATGCTGAAGAATCACACATTTCCTAGACCCCTCATTATTTCAACTCTGGGGCCTCCAGAATCCCTGATGTTTCCTTTATATGACGCAGTATCTCTCAGTCATGAGAATCCACGTGTGCTAGAATTCTGCAGGGGAAGACAGCATACAGGAAGATGAATTTTAGCAGTTTCTCTTTCTCTTTCCGTAATTTGATATTAAAATAGTGATTTAACATTTTAATGTGGCATAGTTGACAGTGCAGTTTTGTGCAATGAAAAGATAATTGCTATAACATTTAAAAATATTTCATTACGGCATTTTTAATAATAAAAACAGTAAAATGCTTTTGCAGTTTAGACTCAGCCTAAACTTTAATAATCATTCTTATTCAAATGACAGGATGTGGAGCACTTGAATGTTTTACATATATCCGTGAATGATTTAGGGGAACTATGAAATGATATTAAATTTGAAGACTACAGTTTAGTGTATGAGAGAAAAAGCCCTAATGACTTCACAGGAGAAATATTTATTGGCATATCGCATTACCTTTGTTTGTAGCATAATGGTCTCAGAGGGACCAAGTGAGATTGTTTTGATGGTGAATTTATTACATAGTTTTTAGGGGGCTGGGCCTGAGGGATTTTGTTGAAAAGGGTTTTGTGATCCCAGAAGCTATAAGGAACTTTGGCCTCTCGCAGAGAGTCTCCACAGAGTGAACCCTTGAACTTGGAGAACCAAAACAGACGCTGCTGCAGGGAGCAAATGTTTCAAGTCGGTGTCAGCTCACCAAGGAAGGGAGCAAACAGCACATATTTCACTCCTGTCAAAAGTGCAGTATTTCCTTTCGGAGAGCAACCGCAAAGCGTTCTTTGTTTCTTCTCATTAGAAGCTCAGGCTCGAATATGGAGCTGCTTCAGCTGGAACTCTGGCTCTAGCGTTTGCTGCCTGCTTGGCCTTAGCAAGTTACCTGACCCTCTGAGCCCATTTCCTCGTCTGCAAAACTATCCTAGGACTTACCTCACAGCGTTGTAATGAGGCCTAAATGAGCTGAGGGACATGTGGCCCTGAGGTCCAAACACTGCGCCTTTGCACATGCCGAACACTCCAGCCGTGGTGGCCATTATTATTACAGTCGACCCTTGAACCATGCATGCAAGGGCTGGAAATTACAGACAGCCCTCCTAGGACATGGTTCCTCCTGATCCACAGACTTGATGAACCACAGATCAGGCAGTACTGTAATATTTACTATTTAAAAAATCTGCCTGTAAGCAGACCTATGCATTTCAAACCCATATTGTTCAAGGGTCAAGTGTATTATAAATAACTTTTTTAAAAAAACAATTGAAGTATAAGTGATTGACAATGTTTTGTTAATTTCTGCTGCATAGCAAATTGATTCAGTTATATACATATATATACCCACATATATATATGTTCTTTTTCCGTTATGGTTTACTCATAGGGTACTGAATATAGTTCCCTGTGCCATATTGTGGGACGTTGTTGTTTATCCATCCTGTATATAATAGCTTGCAGCTGCTAACCCCAACCTCCCTTTCCACTCCTTCCCCAACCCCCTCCCCCAGTAACTCTTTTTTAAGGCCCTGTTTTGTCAGCCTGTATATGGGAAGGATCCACAAGGGCATGACTTGTGAAACAGAATCTGTACTTTAATGCCTCCAACTCCAGGTTCACCCCAAAAAAAGGGCCTGTGTGAGGCCAGAGGTGCGTGCTGCCTCCTGTGGCCACTGCACACCATGAGGGTTTAGATGAGCCAGCTTATGACAGAGTCCCCAAGATGGCAGAGGGCCTTGCAGGGACCCCAGAGATGCTGTCTGGGTCAGGGGGCACAGTGACTGTGTGCAGAGTTCACCAAAGAAGAAAATGCCACACTGCCAACTGCACTTGTAAGAATTTGCCAGCCTCCTTTTCTCTGCAGCTCTTTTCCACCTCTTGACCCCTTCTGTAAGCTTAGCCTCATCCCAGGTCTGTGACAAATCTTGTTCTTATTCATAGGAAACAAGAATAAGAAAAACATTGGTGATTCCACGTCAGGGCCACCCTGTTGCTTCTTTGGCTTTATTTGTGCCAGTCCTAGTAAAGATAATATGAACAATAACAACTAATATTTTTAACACCTACTCTGTGCTAGTCCTGTTCTAAGCATTTTACTTTTTCCACCTGCTTCTCACAAAACCCCTATGAGGTAGGCATTGTTATTTCCCTCATTTTGTAGATGAGGAAATTGTGGTGCAGAGAGGCTAGGTAACTTGACCAAAGTTACACAGGCATTAAGTGACAGAATGGAGATTTGAGCGCAGACTGGCTGGCTGTATAGGCCAGGCACTTAGCCACTTCCCCCTCATAAGCTTCTCGTAATCCTCCGTCTCAGGCCCCAGCTTGTTCTCCCATTATAAAAATCAAGACTCCAACTTGTTCTGTCTGCCTGAGTGCTGTGGTGATGAGCTGCCTGGGGTCTTAGGTCTTCACCATTGAGTCCGCAGGAGCTGCAGCCCTGTCCCTGAGTCCTAGGCCAGTTGCTTCCACTCAATTTTGGCCTCCCTTGTCCCTGCTCAGGATGCTGCCTACTGCCTGTCTTAGACCGTTCCAGATACTACCTTTTTGGCCAGATTCCTTCCATCCCCCATGGGGACTTTGATCTCCAAGCCCCTTGCTCACCTACACTGGACAGCCCACATCCAGGCTCTAGTGACTCCAGGCATGGTTTCTACTACAGTGGTCCAAGCTCCACTCCTGAGGGTGACTTGCTGGGGCTTCTCTCTGCAAGGAGGGCCCTGGCTGTCATTTTCATACCTGCTAATTCTTCCCTCTCCTTCCACTGCTGAGTCTGGAAGGGGTGTTTATAGGAAGCCAGCATGAGAGCTTTCTCAGAGTACCCTGAGTGAACAGAGAATCCTCCAGAAGTTCTTCTAGACTAGGCATTACTGGTCTGTCCAACGTGCATAGACAGGCTTCTAACAGTATAGACAAGAAGACAGGCGATGACTAAGCCCTTCAAAGACCAGTTAAAAGTCTTCATTGTGTCCTCACACTACACCATCTTCCTTGGAGTAGGAGAGAGGAACTTAGACTTTGTGTATGAAAATGACATCCCAAGACATCAAAATTGTCAAGTGTCCCTGATGTTTTTCCAGGCCAAATGAAACTAAGTAATAAAATACATATAAAGCAGTAGGAGAGTTAGGAGACTCCTTAGCCATATTTGATGAACAGGTCAGAAAAATTCCCCTGTCTGAAAGACAGAATGTTAAACATTTGAGAGGCGGTGCATTCCCAACCTAGGAGGTGACAGGGCCACCACTTAAGATAATTAGCCTCCAGAGCAGGACCACACGTGTCTCAGGGTCAAGGACGCCTCTGATACTGGAGGAGGACCTGGGACTCCTCCTGGGAGGATCAGAGCTGCCTACGGACTCAAAGGATAGTCTACAAAGCCCTGGCTACATGCACAAGAAGTCCTTGAAAGGAAAACTGCAGCCCTGGTTGGTTCAACTGGGAGAGTGTAGAAAGTCGGACAGGGTGAAGGTCAGAGCAGAGTTGTTAAGATCAGAAATCATAAAGGAAGATATTTTCAGATTATTTTCACCCTGAAAATTAAATTTTCTATAAAGCTAAGAGCTTTAATGAACAAGTTAAAAGTTAAAACAGCAAGCTGGTGATAGGGCCTCTCCCTTTCTATCTCTGTGTCTCTGCCTAGCCTCTGACTTCCTTGTTCATGGAATTCTCTACTGTGTGACTCCAGGTAAGGACCTTTTTTCCACCTCAGGAGATGGAAATGCCCCATATTCACTCTCTCAGCTCCCTGGCAACTAGGAACAGGCTGTGACAGGGGCACAGCAACAAGACAGTCTGAATCGGGGACAGTGGGGGCAAGGGTGCCAGAGTATCTTTCAGCATCTCGTGTCAGGAAGGCAGAGTCCTCACCAGTCATTCCTGAGTTTACTTTGGGCGTTTCTCTGCCCAGTCTCCCTTAGTGCTGCTCTATTTTCACTGACCAGTTTCCTAGCTTTTCAAATGATTCTGTGGTATAGTAAATATCCTTTCAAAATATTCATTTTCTGCTGGAATGAGCCAATCAACTTTCTGTTGCATGCATCCAAGAACCCCTGACAATACGCTGGGAAACCTACTTACAGCGTTTTACAGTTTGAAGCAAAATACCCCCCCCACCCCCCGCCGATACAAATGGTTCTAACAAATTCAATAAGAAAAGATGCATATTCCAATAGAAAATAGAGCAAAGGACATGAATAGACAATTCAGTCACAAGGAAATAAACACAGATAAAGACCTTTTAGCCAATAAACATAGAAAAAGCCTTTGCCCTCACATTCCCAAAATGCAAAATTTTAAAATATTGTTGAAAATCATTCTTCCCATATTTTTCCTAAAATCCCCAAAATTAAGAGTGCTAATATTCAAATGCGGTGAACTTGTAGGGAACAAGTTGTTATTGGGACAGTTGGCTAAAATGACATGCCCCGTTTAGTGAGAGGGGACCTGATACTGTGTATCAAAATTTAAAGTGTTCCGTTTGGCCCAGAAATTTTTCTTGTAGGAATTTATTTATCCTGAGAAAAGGGCTGTGTCCCGTGAATGGTGTCAAAATACAGAGTTCATGTGGTGCAAAGTGAATTCATAGTTCAAAGTCATTTCAAAATAACACACCCTTTACTTGTTTGTGTCAAACAGCTTGGAAAGGATGAGCTCCCAGAATTATATATTAGATCCCTTTTCATCCTCTCCCCTCACTTTTTGCGCCTGTATTTTGGAGCTGTGAACCTCAAATACTCTGCCCAAAAGTTATCTTCCTGCTCCAGCCCCAGGCAGCTTTCCACTCACCCTTTGGACAGAGAAGATCAAGAATGTGTGTTCCCTTAGGGCACAGGACCCAGGGAGGCTGAAATTATCAGGGAGGTAAAGAATGGGAACATTCATCAATGAATAAAATTAAGTTCAGCTCAGTTCAGTCGCTCAGTCATGTCCGACTCTTTGTGACCTCATGAATCGCAGCACACCAGGCCTCCCTGTCCATCACCAACTCCCGGAGTTTACCCAAACTCATGTCCTTCAAGTCAGTGATGCCATCCAGCCATCTCATCCTCTGTTGTCCCCTTCTCCTCCTGTCCCCAATCCCTTGCAGCATCAGGGTCTTTTCCAATGAGTCAACTCTTCTCATGAGGTGGCCCAAGTATTGGAGTTTCAGCTTCAACATCAGTCCTTCCAATGAACACCCAGGACTGATCTCCAGAATGGACTGGTTGGATCTTCTTGCAGTCCAAGGGACTCTCAAGAGTCTTCTCCAACACCACAGTTCAAAAGCATCAATTCTTCAGCGCTCAGCTTTCTTCACAGTCCAACTCTCACATCTATACATGACCACTGGAAAAACCATAGCCTTGACTAGACAGACCTTTTTGGCAAAGTAATGTCTCTGCTTTTGAATATGCTGTCTAGGTTGGTCAGGTCTTTTAATTTCATGGATGCAGTCACCATCTGCAGTGATTTAGGAGCCCCAAAAAACAAAGCCTGACAGTTTCCACTGTTTCCCCATCTATTTCCCATGAAGTGGATGGGACCAGATGCCATGATCTTCGTTTTCTGAATGTTGAGCTTTAAGCCAACTTTTTCACTCTCCTCTTTCACTTTCATCAAGAGGCTTTTTAGTTCCTCCTCACTTTCCGCCATAAGCGTGATGGCATCTGCATATCTGAGGTTATTGATATTTCTCCCAGCAATCTTGATTCCAGTTTGTGCTTCTTCCAGCCCAGCGTTTCTCGTGATGTACTCTGCATATAAGTTAAATAAGCACGGTGACGATATGCAGCCTTGATGTACTCCTTTTCCTATTTGGAACCAGTCTGTTGTTCCATGTCCAGTTCTAACTGTTGCTTCCTGACCTGCATATAGGTTTCTCAAGAGGCAGGTCAGGTGGTCTGGTATTCCCATCTCTTTCAGAATTTTCCACAGTTTATTGTGATCCACACAGTAAAGGCTTTGGCATAGTCAATAAAGCAGATATAAATGCTTGTTTTAAACTTATCTAAAACTAAGTAGAGAAGGAGTCTGCGACACATCCCAGCCCCTACTAACCTCCCCTCTCCATCTACTCCAGCCACCCTGATTTCTTGCTGTTCCTCAGGTCTTGCCCTTGTGGTTGCTCTGGCCACATTGCAATTCAAGATAGATAAATAAGGCTTGAACTCCCATCCCATCCAAGTCTTTGCTGAGATGTCATCTTCTCAATGAGATCTTCCCTGGGCATCCTATTTAAAATTGCAATGTGCAGCTTCTTAATACTTCCTATCCTCTTCAGTTCAGTTCACTTGCTCAGTTGTGTCCAGCTCTTTGAGACTCCATGGACTGCATCACACCAGGCTTCCCTGTCCATCACCAACTCCTGGAGTCCACCCAAACTCATGTCCATCACGTCAGTGATGCCATCCAACCATCTCATCCTCTGTCGTCCCCTTCTCCTCCCGCCTTCAATCTTTCTCAGCATCAAGGTCTTTTCCAATGAGTCAGTTCTTCACATCAGGTGGCCAAAGTATTGGAGTTTCAGCTTCAGCATCAGTCCTTCCAATGAATATTCAGAACTGATTTCCTTTAGGATGGACTGGTTGGATCTCCTTGCTGTCCAAGAGACTCTCAAGAGTCTTCTCCAACACCACAGTTCAAAAGCATCAATTCTTGGCACTCAGCTTTCTTTATAGTCCAACTCTCACATCCATACATGACTACCGGAAAAACCATAGCTTTGACTGCTGTTGCTGCTGCTGCTAAGTCGCTTCAGTCGTGTCCGACTCCGTACAACCCCATAGATGGCAGCCCACCAGGCTCTGTCATCCCTGGGATGCTCCAGGCAAGAACACTGGAGTGGGTTGCCATTTCCTTCTCCAATGCATGAAAGTGAAAAGTGAAAGTGAAGTCGCTTAGTCATGTCCGACTCTTCATGACCCCATGGACTGCAGCCTACCAGGTTCCTCCATCCATGGGATTTTTCAGGCAAGAGTACTTGAGTGGGTTGCCATTGCCTTTTCATAGCTTTGACTAGATGGACTTTTGTTGGTAAAGTAATGTCTCTGCTTTTTAATATGCTGTCTAGGTTGGTCATAGCTTTTCTTCCAAGGAGCAAGTGTCTTTTAATTTCATGGCTGCAGTCACCATCTGCAGTGATTTTGGAGCCCCCCCCAAAATAGTTTCTCACTGTTTCCATTGTTTCCCCATCTATTTGCCATAAAGTGATGAGACCGGATGCCACGATCTTAGTTTTCTGAATGTTGAGTTTTAAGCCAACTTTTTCACTCTCCTCTTTCACTTTCATCAAGAGGCTCTTTAGTTCTTCACTTCCTGCCATAAGGGTGGTGTCATCTGAGTATCTGAGGTTATTGATATTTCTACTGACAATCTTGATTCCAGCTTGTGCTTCATCCAGCCTGGCATTTCACATGATGTACTCTGCATAGAAGTTAAATAAGCAGGGTGACAATATACAGCCTTGACATACTCCTTTTCTGATTTGGAACCAGTCTGTTGTTCCATGTCCAGTTCTAACTGTTGCTTCTTGACCTGCATTCAGATTTCTCAGGAGGCAGGTCAGGTGGTCTGGTATTCCCCATCTCTTTAAGAATTTTCCACAGTTCATTGTGATCAACACAAAGGCTTTGGTGTAGTCAATAAAACAAAGGTAGATGTTTTTCTGGAACTCTTGCTTTTTTGATGATCCAGCAGATTTTGGCAATTTGAGTATTTTTCTCCATGGTACTTACCATCACCTAAAATTCTACACCTTTTCCTCAGTCATTCATTGCCCATGTTCCTCCTCTCCTACTAGATTATAAACTTCATGAGGGAGGGATTTTTGTCTATTTTGTTCACTGCTTTATCCCCAGTGCCTGGAAGAAAAGTTGATATACAGTAGATGCTCAAAAAATATTTGTTAATGCAAAATTACCTTTGTTATCTTTATAGTAAAGAAAATCAAAACACACTATTTTATAAAATTGTAGATTTGTTAAATATATTACACCATATTCACACAATGGATTGCTTAGCATACTGTGGTAGGCACAACAATATTTTATTTGGATAATAAGATATTCTGATAGTACAATATCAAGTCTTAGATCTCAGATCTATAAATGTAACCTTATTTGGAAAAAAGATCTTATAGTAACCAGTAAATTAAGGAATGTAAGGAGGGATTATTTAAGATTAGTAGGTTGGTCCTAAATGCTATCACATTAAATATCTTTTTTTTAACAGTTTATTTTATTTATTTTTTATTGAACTATAGTTAGTGTACAATGCTGCTTTACTTTCTGTTGTGTCACTTTATATACAGCAAAGTCATTCAGGTATAAATATACATATATATATTCTTATCCATTATAGTTTATTACAAGATACTGAATATAGTTCCCTGTGCTATACTGTAGGACTTTATTGTTCATTTATTTTATGTACAGTAGTTTATATATGCTAATCCCAAACTCCTAATTTATCCCTCCTCCCTCTTTCCCCTTTGGTAACCATAAATTTTTTTTCTATGAATGAGAATCTGTTTCTGTTTTATAAATAAGTTCATTCATATCATATTTTAGGTTTCGCTTATAAGTGTTATCATATGATACCCATCTTTCTCTCTCTGATTTATTTTACTTACTACGATAAACTCTGGGTTCATCCATGTTGCTGAAAATGTTATTATTTCATTCTTTTTTTATGGCTGAGTGGTATTCCATTGTACGTATATATAACATTATTTATTTATTTTTTAATTGGCGTATAATTGCTTCACAGATTCTATTAGTTTCTGCTGTACAACAACATGTATACCACATTTTCTTTATCCATTCATCTGATGAACATTGACATTGTTTCCATGCCTTGGCTATTGTAAATGGTGCTGGTATGAACTTTGGAGTGCATGTATATTTTCAAATTAGAATTTTCTTGTGAGATTGCAGGATCATATGGTAACTCTATTTTTTTAGTTTTTTAAGGACCCTCCATACTGTTTTCCATCATGGCTGCACCAATTTACATTCCCATCAGCTGTGTAGGAGAGTTCCCTTCTCTCCAGACCCTTTCTGTAGCACTTATTATTTGTGGATTTTTTGGATGATGGCTATTCTGACTGGTGTGAAGTGATACCTCAATATAGTTTTGATTTGCATTTTTCTGATCATTAGTGACATTGAATACCTTTTCATGTACTTTATATTCACTCAGAGTATCTTCATGAGAGAGGGGCAGAGCGAGAGTTAACATACACATGGAGGAGGAGGCTAACATGAAGATGAAGCAGAGAGAGACTAGAAGGTTAGAATGATGTGACCACAAGTCAAGGAATGCCAGCAGAAGCTGTGATCCCAGTGATCCTGATTTCAGACCTGGCATTCAGAACTGTGAGGGGATAAATTTCTATTGCTTTGAGTTCCCAAGTTTATGGTGACTTGTTAGAGCAGCCATGGGAGACTGCTACAGACTCCTGACTTTTAGATTAGAAAAGGAAAGATATACCCATCTGAATGCAGAGTTCCACCAAATAGCAAGGAGAGATAAGAAAGCCTTTTTAAGTGAACAATGCAAAAAAATTGAGGAAAACAATAGAATGGGAAAAACTAGAGATCTCGTCCAGAAAATTAGAGATACCAAGGGAACATTTCATGCAAAGATGGGCTCAATAAAGGATAGAAATGGTATGGACCTAGCAGAAGCAGAAGATATTAAGAAGAGATGGCAAGGTTTAGATTACTATCTTGGATCAACCTGTGAATGAAATTTTCTTTCCCAATAGAGACACCTCGTATCAAAAATGACTCAATTCCTTTAATTTTTTATTAAACTTTTTGAGATAATTGTAGCTTCACACGCAGCAGTGAGTACACAGGGGAGCATCTGCCCTGACAATAGTCCTGGCTCCTTGTTTGCCTTCTCTCATCCCACCTGAAAGTGTTTTACTTATTTCAGCCTCCTGAGGGTAAAACTCTAGGGTTCCACTTGGCTTTTGCTGGTGCGAGTGTCACCGGAGCCCCCGTTCTTTGGGGTTTCACTAGAATAGAGAAGTTATTGTCTACAAGTTTTCTTTCTTTCCTGGTGGCCCCTCTCCTTGCCCTTTTTCTAGAGAATGCAGACGTGTGTGTGTTTTCTTCATCTGTACTCATTTGGCATTTCTGGTTGCTGACCTCTTCAGTTCTAAGTGTGAGATAGATGAGCCAAATGGCAACCCAGGGCATTAACCACTGCATCACTTCTGAGATCCCTGAGGGCCCTGTTAAGTTTGCCTTTTCTCTCTACCTTCCAGAGTCTTCTTATGTTTATTTTACATATATAATGCCCCGTTTTTTTTTTTTTTTTCCCTGTATTTAGTGGGAGGAATAAGGGAAAGTATGTCTGCTCCATCTTCCCAGAAGTGGAAATTTCTCAATATTTTTAAGTATATACACATTCTGTTTTATCTAGGGTTTTCTACCTATGGAAAGGGGCTTACCTGGTCAGTGGTAAAGAATCTGCCTGCCAATGCAGGAGAGAAGGAAATGGCAACCCACTCCAGTATCCTTGCCTGGGGAATCCTGTGGACAGAGGAGCTTAGTAGGCTACAGTTCGTAGGGTCGCAAAAGGGTTGGCCACTACTTAATGACTAAACAACAATCACCACCACCTATGGGAAGAACGAAGGAATAGATTATTTGGAAAGCTCCAAAAAGCAGAGGAAGCTACTCTTCTTAAGGTTTCAAGTTCTAAAGTCATGCTGACCCTTTCTTAATCCTTAGATGCCTAGTTTCCTTGTATAACATTATGCTTTGCACATGTTTTTAGCTATTTCTTGTAAGCTCAGTTCCACTGAGCTTTGGTATAGACAAAGTCTTTGGTATACTGAAGTCTTTGGTATAGACAACATCTTATACATTTTTTTTTTTCTAACTGGTTAAGCATTGAGGTGTCTAATAATTGTTGATTGAATACATAGAAAGAATATCTACTACAGATCAAGCTGTATGGGAATCTTAGAGCAGTGTACAGGAAAAAAAAAAAAAAACAAACTCACCATGTTCTCAAGGGCCTTAAAGTTAGCACAGAATGAATTACCCTGGCATACCTTTTACGTCAAGTCCGCCAACTTGATTGCATATGACAGAAATGAAAAGGTTGCTCACTCTGTGGGATATAGAACCTAACTCCTCGTTTTAGCATATGGTATTCTGGACTCTTGTAAGTTTACTGGTGCTTGAGGGAGATGAAAGCTGGCAGATCCTATAGGTTCATTTGCTCACATATTTCTTTTCAGATTTTTTCCTAGAAAAGGCTAAATAGTCTATGATATCTGGAATCGGCAACTTTTAAAAGTAAGCTCTTTGCCACACAGTGAGGCGTGTAGGCTCACCCATACCTTAGTCCCATAGAGTACTTCTGAATAGACCTGGGGAAAACCAAGGAGGAATCTATATACAAGCCTTGTATCTGTATCTTATCTTGCAAACTGAATTCTTTCAAGCAGTAACTGACGGTTTTAACAGGCTGTCAGCAGTGGACAGAGGTGGTCAATGGGTGGGAAACCACTATTACTTCTGAAATAATATAGCAGCTTCTTTCTGAATACCAGTACCCCATGGACAACTTTCTTACTCTGATTCTTTGAGGCTGAACTGTCTTATCTGCTTAGGCTTTAATGTGAATGGACAGAGGGACGAAATTATCTTTTCATCTGGAATGCAAGACAGTGCCAGAGCCAGGGACATTTTGTTCTAATTTTGACTCTCCCTTGACTTTTCTATAAAATGTTTAACCTCTTTGCATCTTCTCATTGGGATGTCATAAAAATTACCTCTTCACTTGAATGTTGTAAATGAGACATAGATATCAGTAGAGATTTTTTTTGATGTGAGGTACACTCATGAGAAGAGTATTGTCCTTGGGTTTCTAAACTATAAAGTTTAATCTTCACTCCCCAGTGTCTGAGCCCTTGGTTGATTAATTCACATAAAATCTTCACACTTTCAATGGTTTTCTCCTTTTCATTCCCAATCCAAATCTCAAGGACAATATACAGAATTAATTTTTGAGTTAGAATGGGAGAAATTGTGTTAAATTCATTCAGAGAATTCATGTGGAGTTAAATGTATTATTTGCTGGCTCTACCGTGCTTTTGATAGCAGTTGTCCTTGCCATCTTTTTTTTAATCCTTTAGTCTGCTTTTGCAGCAACTATTTTCATTTAGATTTTCAAGTATTTTACAATAATGTTTAGCAGAAGGGGAACATGGCCAGTGTACAGAGATAGTTTACCTAGTTTGATAAACATTGTTGAGTGGGTTGAATTTTCACCATTGATGCCTGGAATGTGGCGCTTCTACCTGACTGATGTTAAGGGACACGTTTGTTAAGGGACACCAATCCATATAGTTAACTCTTCTTTTTGAGAGCAGAATCTTTTGGAACTTCCCTGGCAGTCCAGTGGTTAAGACTGCACTTACAAGGCAAAGGGTGCAGGTTCACTCCCTGGCTGGGAAACTAAGATCCCATATGCTGTGCAGCCAAAAATTAAAGTAAATAAATTTAATAGCAAAATCTTTGGTTCCTCAGACTGAAGAGCACATTTAAAGTTGTGATGAATCTGAAAGACAGTCTTCCCTTGTTTTTGTTTTGAAAGTTTGATTTACATCACTTCTCTTTCATGAAAGACCTAGTTTAGTACCTGTTTTCATGAACCAAAAGAGAATTTTCACTTTTATTTAAAAAGGTAATTGCTTCTTTGCTTCACGTCATTCCAGCTTAGGAAAGGTTTCTTAGGAATGCTGTACTTTCACAAAGAGGAGAAATCTGTATGTAAAAACTTGGTACTTTTACATCCCTTCTCCCCAAATTCTGATCTTGACAGCTTTTTGGATGAATTCTGACTTGTATGTCTCTATGTACCCCCAGGGCATTATGGGGGAAAAATGAAAAGATGAATATGAAAGTAATTTGGTATCTCTGAGGGTAGTTTTGTGTTGCACTCTTATACTCTCTGAAATCA
Source organism: Bos taurus (assembly GCF_002263795.3). NCBI lineage: Eukaryota > Metazoa > Chordata > Mammalia > Artiodactyla > Bovidae > Bos > Bos taurus. Next base: position 81,773,379 of record NC_037334.1, on the reverse strand, counting down.
TTGTCGTTGCCATCACCACACCACCTTCCCCGATGTCATGGTACTTTCAACTACTGCAAACTCATCTTCTTTCCTCTCTGATTCAGTCAGTTCAAAATTCTCCCCGAGTAATCTTTCTCTCCCATCACTCCAGTCGTCTTCTTCAAACTTCTCTTCTGTCTTCCAGATTAAGCAACCTCACATCTTCTAAGAGATTCATTTTCTCCTCTAAGGTTCTTTCCTTAACCATCAACAACCTCAGAAATGCCCAGTGTCGGTCGTGACTGATGACAGGAGCTAATCTCTGTCCCTGTTGTCTGTTGGCCTCTGCCTTTCATATCTTCCATTCTTCTCAGCATAAATGCCCTCTGTTTGAATTGAGAGTTCCTGAAGGGAACTGGCTTCCCTCATCTAATTTGTTATCGGTACCATCGTTGCTATTTATGAGTGAAGCAGGTAGACATTAACACCATGTTCTTGTTCCAGAAAGCTGGCCCTGGGGACCAACCCTCCCAGGCTGGCCACTGGAGTTGTTTTCTGAGTTACAGGAGAATGGTAGTGAGCCATCACCCACACTCTCCTGTATCCTCTTGTCCCTAGGCATACAGTTGAGAAACAGGCATTGTAGTTTCTTCTGTCACCCCAGAATAGTATTTTCCTTCAGCTTCTTTCTACAGCCCTTTCTGTACCTTGCAGCTTCTGGTATGTCCAGGTACCCCATTTTCAGAAAGTGGCTGGTTCCAACTTTTGATGTCTGAATGACAGTCTAACCAGTAGGTGCTTAAATAAAAATGTTTGTTTTTTATAGAGTTGAAGCTTATTTAAATGTATTAATTCAGAGAGTTTCCTGCCAGACTTTTTGACTATCCCTTCTTTCTGTCCAAATTGTAGCTGCCATTTATTGCATAATCTCTATGTACCAGGCTCTATCCCAGGTCCCATGTTCATATATATATGTATACACACACACACACACACACACACATAGATGTCTTACAATGATCTTGCTTTTTATACAATCTCTATTTTATGGTAGAGGAAATTTGGCATTGAAGAAGTTAAGAAAGTTGCCCTAGGAAGCAATACTAGCAAATTACAAAGCCCAGATTCACATCAAGGCTGCCTTTTCCACCAAACCGCTGTGGGGGCCTTTCTCTCTACCCAAATTTAGTGCCCCATACTACAAAAAACTTCTTTCCTTTTCTCTAATTTTTTGACTCCTTAAGTTTTTGTTGTAAAGAAAAAAAAAGAAGACATTTGCCTAACTAAATTAGTTTGTGTTATGATATTGATGACTCTTGTCCTTAAAGGAATTTGTCAGGTTAAGAAATTATTACTTTGTGGAACATGTGGGAAAATGATCTTGGTTGGGTCCCTTTCTATTCTTTCTTTCTTAGCTCAACTCACCAAAAAGTACTCTCACCAACATGTGCATATATTCATGCATACAACACCCCCACCCCCACCCGCCTTGAAGACTAAAAGGTTGACAACGTGAAGCTCGCTTTCGCTGACCCCATGTTTAACCAATTGAGCTGAGTGGCTCACTAAGTATTGACAAACTAAGATCCGGCTTCTATATGGGATTCAAGGTTTATTTTAATATTAGTCTACTCAAAAAAGCTACTGGCCTTTCCAATTCGCCAGAGAATATAAGACATTTTATGTTCAATACTTCAAGTTTAACCACCAGACAGAAATTATTTGAAAAGAGAATTGCTAAGGCACCTGATGGAGGAGGCACTACATCAAAATATAGTCTTTTTCTGTCTCTGAATTTCTTTCTCTTTCTCTGATGCTTACCAGTCCCCACTGAAGTCCCCTATTGAATATTTTGAATCATTTTTGTTAACTCTATATAATTAAATATCTAATCATATCCCTAAGTCTCTTTGAAAAATGTTTTATTTTAGGTTCTACAAGGAACACATAATTACAGGCTCACTTACATTAAAAAAACAAAAACCCTAAAACAATACAGAAATATAAAGAGTAGAAAAATAAAAATTCCTTATCATCTTCATGCCTGTTTCATTTCTTTCCCCCAAATAAATCAGTATGTATAATTTGTTGTATAGACGTCTGGACCTTTTTCTGTCATTTACATAGTTAATTTATATGCATATGCATTTTTAAAAGATTATTATGTGTCTGAGTCCGTACTTACTATAACCTGAGGTTCACTCTGTTTCATGTACCAGGGACGCTTGCGTGTTCTCAGTCCATTCCTTTAATCCCTTCAACCTCAGGTTCTCATTTTTACTATAAGAAGCATAGGCTCTCATTGGACTGGCTTTTGAAAACCAATTGTGCCCAGCTTTTTGCAACTCCTTTTTCAAATGTCAGGTTGGTAGCATAAAGTTGGCCATGGTGGACATATTTATACATGAAAATTGGCAAATACTACAAACCAAGGCTCCTCTAGGCCAGTAAGCTAACCCTAACCCCCTGACCTTCGCAGCTTGTCTAGCTGGAGCCCCTCCCTTTCACTTCTGGCACACCCTACATCATTACTCAAACTTAATTTTGGTTCTTCCCTTCCACTGCATCTCTTCCCCTTCCTCACCATCCTTCTGAGAAAGAAGTAATCAGGGTGTACATTGGTCTATACAGGCAGTAGATTAAACTGGAAAACGGGGCTCAGTGTCCCATTAGACAATGTAAGTCACATCCATGTGAGCATCTTGGACTGATTCCTCCCGCATAGTTAAGCATTTACCACCACACCACTGCTTACATGGTAAGTTGTGAAGATTCATTTAAATGAATTGTGCCTGGCACATAATAGGTGTTCAACAATATGTTAATTCGTTTCCTTGTTTACATAAAGAAGCTTCAGTTCAGAATGGTTTAGTGACTTGCTTCAGGTTGCACAGCTGGTTACTGGCAGAGCAGGACCTGTGACCTGTGACCTGTGACTCACAGCAAGGGTAGTTCTCTGAAACAAGTGATTCTCAAAGTGTGGTCTGAGTAGTCCCGGGCAAGTCTTCCCTTTTTCAGTTACATATTCATATAAGCCTAGGTTTTCTTCATATATTTTAATTAAAACAGCATAGCACAGGTTAAATGCAGACAGGTATGAGAATCCTACCATATTCTATTAAGCCAGGCATTAAAGAGAAATGCAGAGATGTAAATGAATGATACATTTCTCACCAATTATTTTATTTTGAAAAACAACTACTTTTTAATGAAAAATATATTATGCTAACATTTGTTTGCCTTATTATTTTGAATGAAACTCATAAATATATATTTAACTATCTCATCTTTATTTCTAATATGATGCATATGTTTCTCTAAAGCATAGTATCTAGAGATATTACCAACATAAACAAAACCTCTTTTACATTCTTAATTTTTAAGAGTATAAAAAGATCCTGAAACAAAAAATCTGAGAACTGTATGTATATATGAAAGCATCTTGCCCTCTAATACTTTACAATGTTTCTGTGTGTCAAATAGGGAGAAGGAATTATAACCATGAGCAATCTTTAAACTCTTGAAAAACTTAAAGTGTGCTAGAATAAAGCATTTTGAGTCTGGGAATTTTTAAAGAGTGCCTGAGTTGAAAAACAGTTGGATTAAAGTTGGTGTGTTGAGGAAGCCTCACTCTGGCCTTAGCAGTTGTCATGGTTAATTTTACCTGTAAACTTGGCTAGATCACCAGGTGGCTGGGTCAGACATTTTTCTGGATATTTCTGTGAGGGTGTAAATTGCTGGGTGAAATTTACATTTTTGTTTTTGGCCATGCTGTGCAGCAGGTGAGATCTTAGTTTCCCAAGCAGGGGGGAAACCCATACCCATACCCCCTGCAGTGGAAGCCTGGAGTCTTAACCACTGAATTGCCAGGGAAATCCTCCTGAAATTTACATTTAAATTGCTGGACATTGAGTAAAGCAGGTGGCCCTCCATAATGTGGGTGGGCTTCATCAAATTAGTTGAAGGCTGGTGGCTCAGATGGTTAAGCATCTGCCTACAATGCAGGAGACCCGGCTTCGATCCCTGGGTTGGGAAAATCCCCTGGAGAAGGAAATGGCAACCCACTCCAGTACTCTTGCCTGGAAAGTCCCATGGACACAGTCCACAGGGTTGCAAAGAGTCGGACACAACTGAGCAACTTCACTTCACTTAATGGAACAAAAGACTAACCTCCCTGAACAAGAAGGAATTCTGCCAACAGACAGCCTTCAACTCTAGCATCAGCTATTTTCTGGATCTCTAGCTTGCCGAACCACTCTACAGATTTTGGATTTGCCAGCTTTCGTAATCCTGTGAACCAACTATTTAAAGTAAATCTCAATTCACCCTCTCCCTCCCACCCTCCTTCTTTGGTTCTGTTTTTCCTCTGGAGGATCATGATCATCATAGCAGTAAAGCTGGGGGCAGACCTGGGGTGGGGGGTGTTTGAGGCCTTTTAGTTTCTATTAGGTGAGTAGTAGAAAATCACTGCAGATGGTGACTGCAGCCATGAAATTAAAACATGCTTGTTCCTTGGAAGAAAAGCTGTGACAAAGCTGTTCAGTTGCTCAGTCGTGTCTCTTTGTGACCCCATGGACTGCAGCACACCAGGCTTCTTTGTCCTTCACTATCTCCCAGAGTTTGTGCAAACTCATATCCATTGAGTCAACTATGCCATCCAACCATCTTGTCTTCTGCTGTCCCCTTCTCCTACTGCCCTCAATCTTTCCGAGCATCAGAGTTTTTTTTTCAATAAGTCAGCTCTTCACATCAGGTGGCCAAAGTATTGAAGCTTCAGCTTCAGCATCTGTCCTTCCAGTGAATATTCAGGGTTGATTTCCTTTAGGATTGACTGTTTTGATCCCCTTGCTGTCCAAAGGACCCTCGAGAGTCTTCGCCATCACCATAATTTGAAAGCATCAATTCTTCAGTGCTCAGCCTTCTGTATGGTCCAACTCTCACATCTGTACGTAACTACCAGAAAAACCGTAGCTTTGACACTATATGGGCCTTTATCAGTAAAGTGATGTCTTTGCTTTTTAATACACAGTCTAGGTTGGTCATAGCTTTTCTTCCAAGGAGCAAGCATCTTTTAATTTTATGGCTGCAGTCAAGAGCATATTAAGAAGCAAAGACATCACTTTTCTGACAAAGGTCCATATAGTGAAAGCTATGGTTTTTCCAGTAGTCATGTATGGATGTGAGACTTGGATCATAAAGAAAGCTGAGCACTGAAGAATTGATGTTTTTGAACTGTGATGCTGGTGAAGCCTGTTGAGAGTCCATTGGACTGCAAGGAGATCCAACCAGTCAATCCTAAAGTAATCAATTCTGAGTACTCATTGGAAGGCCTGATGCTGAAGCTGATGTACTTTGGCCACCTGATGAGAATAGCTGACTCATTGGAAAAGACCCTGATGCTGGGAAAGATTGAGGTCAGGAGGATGAGAGTGCAGCAGAGGATGAAGTGGTTAAATGGCATCACTGACTCAATGGAGCAAACTCCAGGGGACGGTGAAAGACAGAGGAGCCAAGTATGCTGCAGTCTTTGGGGTCACAGAGTCAGACATAGTGACTGAACAAGTGAGTAAGCTTCCATCCATGGAAGGTGGAGGCATCTTTCTCTACCTCATTTGCTTCAGGGCCAGGTCAGAGGGTCTTTAGCTGAGGATGGCATTCTCTATGGGCAGGCCAGACTATAGGCCCTGTTCCCCTCTCTGTTCCTTACCTGCTGTGCCACACTCAGGGGCTAAATTAAGGTTCCTTCAGGTCCCTTGATTCTATTGGAAATTTCTTTAGGGGAAAAATATGTGTTAGTGTGTGTTTGTGTATATATTTCCACAGAAACATTTCAGTGAGAATAGGTTGGAGTGTCAATTATGTTACATGCTATCAGAATCTTCTGAGGGTGGTTGAGGATCGGGTTGTGAAGGGAGCATATGGGCAACCACATGTTCAGTGAGGAGACCAGGCTCTGAATGAGGGAGGAGGGCAGGCAGACAGAGGGCTCAGATCCAGACATTTCACCACTCTCGTGTTTGCTTAGGGTTGTCTGTGTCCATGCAGTTGTAGTCAGTATTTGTTTATCTTTAAAGCTAGGCATGCTGGAACTAGTTTCCTGGGGGATTCATCAGTTGAGGTATCTTAGACCTTTGGCCATGGGCCATAAAATGCACTTGACCTGAGTATGATATAAATACCTTCCGCTCCATTGATGTATTGATTTGTTTTCGTTTTGCTGTCTCTATGCACCATAGCATCCATATCGCAGCCTAAGTTCCCAGAGGACTAGGGCTGGCTTAGAGAAACCCTCTCAGCAAATAAGCGCCCGAAGAGGGAAGACCTTCATGTTTATCCAGTACCTAAAGTGTGATAGGCATTTAAATGGTAAACCTATCTGATCTTCACCACACTTAATAGATAAAGGAACTGAGCCTTGAATTAATCCTACATGTAGTGGGGAATGTTATATTAAAAGCACTTTCTGCTGTCTTTCCCCATCTTGGTAAGTTCGGGGTTTATTGTTGGGCAGTTTGTCTCTCTCTGAAGCTCTGACTCCATCGAAACCATGCACTGAGATGGAGACTCACAGCCTAAGGAAGCGCAGTGGAACGTGAGTGAGAGAAGAAGGAAGTAGAAGGGGAGGGGAGAATGGACATAAAACCTCTTCAAACTGGAAACTGAAAAATGCTGAGTAGTGTTGAATGTACAGTTTCCACCTTTTTTCCTACTTCTGAGTGGGAATAGGAGTTAGAAAAGAGGTTGTCAGGATTTTTCAAACTTCTTTGATCACCACATACAATAAGCAATGCATCTAACATTGCAACCAGTAAACACAGGAGTGTATACTCCACTCCCCACATGTACATACGCATACACCCCCATCACATACACATCACACACATATAAAACAAGCTTCATGGAAAATACTTATACTCTGTTCTATTACTGTTTTAAAAACATATTTGTTGGACCTATAAATTGATTTCATGACCCATTAATGGTTGTCAATCTTAAAAAATACAGAGCTATAGAAAACTTATTTTTTGACCCGCCTAAGTAATTTGCTCAAGATCAGGTAGTGTAAAGAGATGGTTGGATGGCATCACTGACTCGATGGACATGAGTTTGAGCAAGTTCCAGGAGTTGGTAAAGGACAGGGAAGCCTGGCGTGCTGCAGTCCCTGGGGTTGTGAAGAGTCGGACACAACTGAGCAACTGAACTTAACTGATGTGGTGTAAATGGTGGATCTGGGGTTTACCCCACACTTATTATGCTGAGCAGGAGGAAGCCCCAGGAAGGAGAAGCTTCACCCATCATCAATCAGGGGTACCCAAGATACAACCAGTCTTCATCTCTCAGACTTTCCCAGTTCATGTGGGATACACACTTTCTCCCCCTACTACTGGGATCCCATCTGCTTTCAACTACAAAATGTTTCTTCCTAGACAACTTGTGGAACCACGGGGCTGCAGGCAAAAATCTGAAGAACTTTGAGAATTATCGAAGAGAATAAAAGAAAAGGCCATTTCCCCCACTGTAAGGGCAACTTCCTATGCAGGTGTAGCTTGTTCAGGAGAAAACCACACCATAGTCATGCACCATGTTCAGGGAGGAAAGAAGGCAAACAATCCTCTTCCCTCTGGGTCTGCTCTATTTGAATCCTCCCCCTGGCCAGGCCGGAGTCCATCAGGAGGAGGAGGATGAGCACTCTGAGGCAGGGCCAAAGAGGGCCATTCTCCCTCTGCTGACTTGCCAGCGCCCCACTACCCGCCCAGTCTGCTTTATCTCCTCCTTGTTTCTTTCACATCTTTCCCCTCATCGGTTTTACTTTGGGGTTACTTAAAATATTGAAGGAAAAACAAAAAACCCAAAGCCTCTCTTTTCAAGAGGCAGGTAAGTGATAATTTTCCTTCAGAGAAAGACTGGTTGCCCAGGAATCTGGCTTCCCAAACATCTCCTTTGATGGAGTTGAAGTCTTTTATCTTTAATACAAGCTCTCCTTTCCTTTTGGAGTGTTTCTAGAATGTGATGATCCCTTTGGGGGAGACCTAGAATAAAACTGGTCTGACATTCCCCTCATTCTTCCAGTCGTTTGTCTGCTCCACGAGCTCTCTTTGATTCCTTTCATTCCTCCTGCTGGACCAGGGAAGGGGGTTGGCGGGATGAAGCTGTCAGCTCCTGATCACCCAGCCCTGGGGGACCCGGCCTCTGCCTCAGTTATTTCCTCTTTCAGGCTCTCAGCTCTAGTCACTTCTTGCCATTCTGGGAACAAAACCAATTCCTTCCTGCCTCTGAGCCATTACATAAACTATTTCCCTTCCTGTAAAGCTCTTTCCTTGATTTTCCCCGTAGTTTGTTCTGTCTCTTCCCTTGGGCTCAGCTTAGAGACCACATTCATAGGGAGATTTTCTTCAATCATATCCTTTAAAGTAGGTCCCCTTTGGTCTTTTCTATCTTAGCCCTTGGTTTCTCTCATGATATCAACCACAATTTTTAATAGTTTACTTAATTGTCTTTGTTTCTGCTTCCTCTACCATAATAAAAGCGTCCAAAAGGCATCATCAATCCTACAAAGCAGACAGTGTGCCCCCTCCCCCTTGTACATTAAGAAATCTCATTTGTCTTATGATTAAGACACTGTTGGCAACCTTCAACAAATTAAGTTCTTTGCCAGGCCCTTCTTGCTTCTCCCCACTAAAATTATTCATTCATTCATTCACTCATCCAGTCAACAGATAATGTATTGAGCATCCACAGAGTTATTTTGCCCTAGATACTGTGACACAGTGATGAACAAGGCAGAACTTGCTCACTTCACTCTGTGTAACAGCGGGCAGGAGAGATCGTTCTCAAGTGCATTTCTGTGCTAAAAATCTTCATTGGTTTCCAAATGCCCTCTGGATGAAATCTGAGCCCTTCAGTATGGAGAGCAGCGTGTGCCCTCCACGACCTGGCCCCTACTTCCTCCCTATATCTTTTGGTGACTCATGCCCTAGGCTCTGTTGGGTAACTAACTACAGAAGGTCCTCTGGAGGGCAGGCAGGCAGCAACAACAAAGATCCCTTGGGTTTTCATTTTCTGTTCTCTCTCTCTCTCTCAAACACACACACACACGCACACGCACACGCACGCACACGCACGCATACATAGCAGCCTGGGGCAATCACAACCATGGCTTCTGGATTCTCATAGAGAATCTCAGTAGGTGTATTTCTCTGCTGGTAGGTCAGACAGGTTTTGCCCCTACCTGCTGGGTTGTGGGCTTTTACTAATTGAGATCTTAGTCCCAGGGCAGCAGGTCAGGGGTTGTGCTGGCCCTATGACTTGAGGATACATCTCCACAGAGATGCCCCATTTTTCCAGGTCATATTGTGGCTGGTGGTATCAACAATGGCATGAACTGTGCCCGCTCAAGGACGTTACATGTCTGACAAGTGCTACAAAAGAGGTTGTCAGGAGGTACAAACCTAAGAGCTTTGTATCAGGGAGCTTTTCCTTGATACAAAGGCAGTACCTTGGTTCCTACCTTATTAGAAGGGCCAGAGAGGAGGGAATTGAAGTCTTCACGATTTGTAAATATTCATTTCTCACTTTCAAGTTCACCTCTCTTCTGGATTGCTGCTATAGACTCTTATAAAACTTTCCCTTTTTCATTTTTGTGCTACTTAGGGCTTGTTTTTAATTTTCTTCCCATGGGGGAGTACCATGAACAAAAGGAATTTTTTTTTCAGTTTTTCTGGAAACTTTCTGTGGCTTGTCTTCTAAATGCTTTATGCTTCAGCTTCTTCATCTATAAAACTGAGAATTAGTAAAATGAATGAACCTTTGTCTCTTACAAAATGTCTTATAGGATAGGTACTGTGCAAGTAATATGCTATGGAATGATAGCATTTTGTTAGTGTTTATATTGATAAACATAATTTGAATTTTCCATTAATTGGAACTAATCTTTTTTATAAGGAAAAATCTTTCCAATTAAATCACTGGTGTGTGACCTTTGGGTGGCTGAACCCTTCTGCTTTACTTCTAATAAAATGGGTTCCTACTCTATTTTTGGGCTTCCCTCATAGCTAGTCGGTAAAGAATCTGCCTGCAATGCAGGAGACGTGGGTTTGATTCCTGGGTCGGTAAGATCCCCTGGAGAAGGAAATGGCAATCCACTCTAATATTCTTGCCTGGAAAATCCCATGGACAGAGGAGACTGGCAGGCTACAGTTTATGGGGTCGCAAGAGTCAGACATGAATTAGCATCTAAACCACTCTATTTTGGTAAATTCTTAATTTGCAGTTTCCTCTGGCCAGTTTCAGTGAAGAAGTCTCACCTTATATGTAGTCTCTATAAGCATTGTTATTTGTATTAGAAAATGTTCTCTGATATTATACCTCTTCTGATTATTGAAAGTCACTTTACAGCTGAAGGTTAATAACAATGTTTATTCAAGGTAAGGCTACTATGTGCTTTAAGATTTTAAAGCAAAGGCAAATAAGCTTTCATTAAACCACTATTTTAATAGATCATATCTTATTTTTATCTTGGATTCATAATGTTCCTTCTCTTTAAGAATTAAAACTATTTTGAACACTACGAGCCCCAAATGGTAATGAACTACAAAGCTATTTATACTTTTAGTTTTGTCCTTAGTAAAGTCCACCTGATTCTAACACTGACCGATATTTTAATGCTATTTTCCCAGTTATAATAAGCCTTTTAACCCTTGTATAATCTTTTCATTCCTTGAAAGGTAAAAGATTTTCCAACATTCCTAGATATGCCTTGTATCTAAATCTCAGTTGCTTCTAAACAGCATTCATCACTGAAGTCATATACATGATATTATATAAGTGGGAGTATCACCTCGTCCCTAAGTGGCACCAATACAATTAGCAGCCACAGAGGGCCAGAGTATGGCCTTACCTCCTGCGATCTGTTTACTAACTTAGGGTTTGGGGATGTTTTGAATTTGAACTCATTTGGCTTTGGATCTAGACAATTCTTTGCAGTCAGTATCACCCTCACTCATTTGTTCTGACTCAAGAAGACAAAAAAACTCTAGATTATCCTTCCCCCATCCTAAACCACAGGGTTCCAAATAAAGCAGGGAGAGGTGCTGTTCTGTGAAACCCTTTCTGCTCCCTAGATACCTTGCTGGTGGTGGTTTACTCTCTTAAGTTGTGTCCAACTCTTGTGACCCCATGGACTATAGCCTGCCAGGCTCTATTGTTCATGGGATTTTCCAGGCAAGAATACTGGAGTGGGTCGCCATTTCCTTTGCCAGAGGAGAAGGATACCATGGTGAATAGATTAAAATCCTGTGGGTGGGTTTCAAGATGACTCTTAAGATACAGAGTCTGTAACTGTCAATTAGAAAGTCTTAATTAAAAAAAAAAAAAAGCAACCCATCCTGTGAATCTCTGGGCCTGGTGCAAACTTGAACTGGGTCCTCCAGGATGTCTCTAAATTAATATGGCTGTTTAAATACGCTAAACAAAATCAGTCTTCATGCCTCAAATAATCTGCCTACAAATCTTTATGGCTGGAATGCTGTAGAATCAGGCAATGCTCTAAATGGCCCATAATCAGATAAAGTTCCTTATCTCCTTGATGGATACTTTTGGAAATATGTGGGCCTGAGGTTAACTCATATGAAGTGTTTATCCTGATAGCTGACTTGTAAATGTCTAACATGTTAGTATCTACTTTCTTTCTTCCACAGGGATTTGGAGTATGAGAAAGCTAGGGAAAATATGACAGGAACATGACCAATAGACTCCAGGTCAGGCCATAGTATTCAACATCATTTTCCTCTTCAAGAGTAGCATCCTAGACCACACAACTCTTCTGCCTAAAGGGACCCCAATATCAAATCTGTGCTAGCTGCCCCCCAGCTGTGCTGCATTAGATGGGGAGGAAGAACAGTACTGATTCTGAAACTGCCCCAGTGCAAAGTCTGGGTGATGATGATCAAAGTTCTTGCAAAAAAAAAAAAAGCCTTAGGGATCATTGAAAAGTCGGAGATTTTGAGCAGTAAGGCATCTGAGAAGCAAAAAGAATTGTGTAAATTGTTACAGTTGTCCACTAACAAAGCTTTCTGTGTAGTCCTGACAGTCACCCTCAAGTCACTTATAAATACTGATGGTGTGAGCTAAACTGAAAGTTGCTCAGTCATGTTGGTCTCTTTGTGACCCCATGGACTACAGCCCGACCCCTAGTTCCTCTGTCCATGGGATTTTCCAAGCAAGAATACTGGAGTGGGTTGCCATTCCCTTCTCCAGGGGATCTTCCTGACCCAGGGATGAAACCCAGGTCTACTGTATTGCAGGCAGATTCTTTACCATCTGAGCCACCGGGGCTATAATCTATTTAAAACCAAAACAGTAGTCAGTCTTGTAAAATTTACTCAAGTTTTTAGAAGGAAGATCAAGGAAGCTTTTACCCTGCACATGATACACTCTCATAAACCCTCTTTTTATTCAGCAGTGCATCTCTGCCCAAGTCTCTCTGGCATGCCACTTAGACCCACACCACAGTCGACCTTCTTTTATTTTCTGCCCTTCCCCCCACTACAGTGTATTACTGTAATGTAATACTCAGCCTTCCAAATCCCACCCCTCCTCCCTCAGTCTCTTAAAACTGCTTTATGCATAGCCATTTCAACAGACCTCCACTTTCTCCAAACTTGCCTAGTCACACGCAGGAAAATAAACTCTTTCAAAGTAACCTTGAGTTATGTATGCTTATGTGATAGGCTGGGATTGGTTTATCTCAAGATTAACCAAGTGAGTAGGCTAATTTTTGCGGAATCCTCTCTCTCAAGAAAGAAAGACAGATCTACAGATAATTCAGTTACTGATACCTTCACATCATAGGCTCTTAGGAGCCCAACTTGTTTAAAAGTGCGAAGAAAGATGCAGGAAGATGTATACTTTAAAAAACTTGTGTAATAGGTGTTCCCCTTGTCGTCTTTGAGCTTCCCAAATCACAAAACTTTTTACCCAAAAACATTATCAAAGTAGACCTAATGAAGATTTAGTAGTGTAGATGGAGGAAAGAGTTTTTAATCACACACCACAGAGGAAACAACTTAATAAAGCCCCCATTTGTGCATTTTCCTTCACAGTCCCTTTGTAGGTGGGCAGACTGTTGGAATCTTCTTTGACCCCTTCCTCCAAGAAGCCCTTGGTCTTGCACCTGCCTGCTCCCCTTTCCTTTATTAGGCACAAAGCCTGGACCCCAGCACAAGCCTTCCTCTTATACCACAGCAGGCTTATCAGAGTGTTCACAGCAGAGCAAGCCTCTTCCTACAAAGGAATTCTCACACCAGCAGGCAAAAAGATAGTGTTTTCTTCATTTGTTACCTACCTTCTATTATTTTAAAGGTAATATTTGTTGAGTTTCTTCATACAGATTCAGATTCATCTCTTCAATAGATAATTACTAAGAGTCTTTTTATCCGCCAGGCAATGGGCCAGAAGCTGGAGCTACAGCAATGAGCAAGACCCAGTACGTACCCTCAAAGAGCTCACTGTCTACTGGGAAAGAAGGACAAGAAAACACACATTTCAACTCAAAAGTGCCAAGTGTGATATTAAGGGATGTGTTGGTTGTTAGGGGGATATTTTCAAGAGTTACCCCACCCCTTCTTGAGAAAGGAAAGTCCAAGGAAACTTTGCTGGGAAAGTGCTAGGGAGGAAGCGGAGGGTAGAGACAGCTTTCCAGTAAAGAAACAATGGGTCCAAGACCCAGAGGGGAGAAAGAACACAGTCCGCCCCAGGCTGGGACAGGGCAGTGTGGTTGCATCTACAGTAGGAAGAGCGAGGAGGGGAACAGAGGAAAAAGGTGAAGCTGGAGAATGAAGCGTGGCTGATCACATACAACTTGTCATGCCACACTGAGGAGTTTGTTTGGTCCTTTTGCCTGAAGTTAGTGGGAGAGAGTTTGAGCAGGCAGGCTGCATATTTTGATTTCAATTCTTTAGGGAAAAACCCCATTGGATGAAATATAAGCCAAACCAAAGCATAGGTGTGATAACTGCTGTTTGAATTGTGTACAAAGTACTGTGAGGGTCTGTAACTCCCATGGCTGATGTGGGCTCTAGAACAGGTGGTCTGGGGAGTGAGGAGATACTTCAGCAATGCAAATACCCCACCTCCTAAACATATTGGTTTTATTCCAATGCACATCCTTTAATTCTTGAGAACTTTGAAGACAGTATTGCTCAAATATCTTTAAGGTCGTAGTCCCATTTATTATTTATCTGAAGCTCCTGGTGGCTTTCTTTTTTTATCAGGGATATGAATCTGGAGGAATATTAGAGCCCAGATGATAATGTCCTTAAATAAATTATTATAAAATTTTCAACTTTGAGGAAAATCACCAACTACAATAATAATGTTAGTAGTTGTAATCAAATTTTAGTGTTATTTCCTAACTAATCTACAAAATCCCCAAATCCTACAAAAATGTTGAATGAGTTTGCATAATAATTTCTTTTTTTGAAAGACAATAGCGTCTCTTCTCTAATGACAGCAATATAACAAAAAAGTTTGAATCTAGTAAGAGATTTGAGCGTGTAGAAAAAGAAAATAGTTTTGATAGATGTCAGATTTTAACTTGTCAACAAAAAACTGTTAGAAATAAAAACTATATAATGCTATGTGCTAAATGTGATTTTTGCATTTAGTGATTTAATACTCAAAATAGTTCTATGAACTATATACTAATGGTACCACCATCCCCATTTCACTAATCAGGAAGCAGAGGTTCGGAAAAGCCATGCAACTTGCCTAAAGCCATATAGTTATTAAGTAGGACAGCTGGGATTTGAACTGTCTGAGGTTATGTTTTATTTCTTGTTCCCATAATCCCTCTTCTTAGAGATCTTGGGGTATCTTAGCTCCTCCTTTTGGGCTGAATATTGGATACCAACTTGACAAAAGGCTAGACTATAAACATGTGTAAATGAAGACTAGTACAGAAAGCATTAACTTGTATTTGATAATCCAATAATTCCTTCAGCAATTCAAGATTTTAATTTTAATGCTAACCTCCAGAGTCTTCCATCCTCTCAAGATCCCATCGTCTTTATCAAAACATGTGGGGTATGGCCCCAAATTATTTATCTTTCCTAGATTTATGATTCCATCCTATTGAATTATTTTCGATTCTCATCAACCTGTGGGCCATTATTAATTAAGCAGGACTGAATACTTCTCCCAACATGAATTGCTTTCAGTTGTTGGGAAGATAACTTCTCGTAGTGCCAGGAGTATAGAGTGTGTGGTGAAAAGAGGCTCTTATTTTGCATTCTAGCCCTATCATTTACTAGCTGTTTATGCTTATAGAAATTAAACTTCCAGGAGCTTCTTTTTACTCATCTGTAAAATGGGGATCATTAGACCTACCTTGCAGTGTTCCTGAGGATTTGACTAGTTAACCTCTGTAGGTACCTGTCAAGCATTTGACAAGAGCAGCTTTATTTGTAGTGAAATCTACTTTCTCTAATGCTACACACATTAAACTAATACAATAGGTTTCTCTTCTCTGGCAGAGTTTGTTCACAGATATTTCCTGTTTCATATGTAGTATTATATGAATATATGAAACCTTTCTGAATAAATGTCTGATTAAAAGAATGACTAGTGATTCTGGTCATGATGATTAGCAGCTAAGGTTTACTGGCTCCAACTGCCATCTATAAAATGTGTCTATCAGAATCAGATGCTCACTTGGCTCTATTTCACGTTCAGAACTAGGCGGTTTTTTAGTAGGATGTCATTCGCTGGAATCCTGGCGGCCTCAGTCAGTTCACTGTTGGCTTGAACTTATGCCACAGACTTAACAGTGATATCTGCCTATACAGCTCAGGAAACGGGTTGGTTTTTAGGCACAATGCCAAGAGTCTGAATATAATACACATTTGAACTCAGACGAATGACAAGTTTATCCCCTTGTTTGTTGGTTTATGGGCTGATTGATTTTTACAACACAAGGCTTCTCTCAGGATCAGCCAGACCTCCCTCCCTGGCAATCTGGGAAATAGTGAATATTCCTGCCCAGGCACAGTGGAACCCAGAAGACCTAATAGACTTGGTGATTCCCTCTCCTTTAGATATAGTTCACATTCCATAAAATGAATCATTTCAAGTACACAATTTCATGGTTATCAGTATATTCTCAAGGTTGTACAACTATCATCCTAGACCTAGTGATTCTTACTTTTCCAAATACATATACCTGATGGAGAAATGAAAATTTTCCTTAATAGCTATTTACCTTTAAATAAGTTGCTGGTGCAAAAAAAAAAAAGTCCAGAATTCTGTTTGCTGTGTTCTGCTCTTCAGGTCACTTTATTTTGCATATTAACGTAGTTCATGAATATGAATTACAAGCATATTCCTTTTTATTTAGATGTTTCTTCCACTTCCAGTGATGAAAGAAATGATTATGAAATACATAGAGCCTACATGTTTAATTCTTTTCTTCATGAGTATGCACAGCATATACCCAGAAAAATATCCTTCCAGAGTGTAAGACTCAAGCTCTCCCCGATTCCATTGCCTTCTAATATTGTCTTCTAATATTGTCTTTTCTCGTCAGATAGAAGTATAGGTACTCATGTTGCTCCCTTGTTTTAGTGATCCCACTCACATTTGGTAGAAACTGTTTTTTGCTTCTCTTATTAATCTTTTCACATTTAAAATTTTTTATTTTCAGCGTAGGCACTATGGCACTACCTTTTTCAAATGTAGATATTTGAAAGAATAGACAAAATATGCTGTGGTTTGCATATAAAAATAATACTATAGACCACCCATATTCACGTAGAATTGTTTTCCACTAGTGATAAAGGATGTATGTCAATAGTACGATCACAAATTTAGGGAAATATAAATATCCAGGTCAGATGATTACCAGCCAGTTAATGCCACTGTAAACAGCATTATGATGACACAACTAGCCCTTCTGTTACTGGATGACATTGATTACTTTTTGAATTCATCAAGGATGAAAAAAGAGGCTAAAAGACTTCATATGACCGGCTACAGTTTCACACTCAATTCCTTCAAACAGTGATAAAAGTGGTGATGAAAAATGATCTTCAAATTTTCTTCAATTTTCAAATGATGAAACAATTTCACTTCAACCATTCTAGTAGCGCCATCGCTGTAGACCAGGGAAATCAGTCTAATCCGCTACATAACCAACAATGGCTTTCACATTCTATTGTAAATTGTGCACGCGTTCTAGTGTTTCTTAAGCATCTACTATGTATGGAACTTTGTGTTGGGGACTATCTTGTTAAGGACCTTGTGATCCAGTAGAAGAGCCCAAGTACTTCATATGACAAACTTATAGTTACAAGGTCAAATTCCATTATAACTGAATTGACATAACATCCAAATTCTTTTATTTCACTAGAATTTTATGGTAGTGAATATGCTTGAATAAGTAAGTTGCTGGCTCAGGCTGAGAATTTTTTATAATAGTGAAGTATTCATTATGGTAATATTTATTGTAAGGAGATCTGAACTGTAATATAATACAATTACAAGCATAAATATAATTATGAGTGTGTATGTGCTGAGGGAATATAGGAGAGGAGATTAATTAGAGACAGGTGGTTCTAGGACTTCTCCAAGGGCTTCTGATTGATTCAAGGGGAGATCCTGGTCCTCTTTAGACCTCTCTTTGCTCTCAAGGGACTCTCCTCCACTGAGGGCTTATGATGGAGAAGCTAGGGTCTTGGCATCTGTCCCCAAGTCAGAAGGATCTTTTGGCTCCAGCTCTTAAAAGTCTCACTTTATTCCTTTAAAATAACTAACATCACTAGAAAATACTGTATTATCCATTAAAGAACTTACCTTGAGACCTCTGATGGTGGACGTTTTCCCAATTTTGAAAAATAGCTTTTCAAGATGAAGTCACATGCAGATGACTGGGGTCAAACCCCCAAACTCTGTTAAGGTAAGGCATGCTTAATGATGGACTCCGTAAGTTATAAACATTATTGGGTCCTGATTTAGCCCTCATTGGGGCACCATGGTCACCCTCACCTGAAAGGTCATGCATGAGATCTTATATCCGTTAGAGCAGTATGTAACTACTCCTCATCTCCTTGTCCTCCCACACACCTACACATTTCACAGTCCTCTATAGTTGATAAGAGACTTTCCTAACACCAATCAATGGGTGAACCACTGGATGTAAGATTTGTTTTACAGTAAGTTATTTGAATAGATACAAACATTTTGACCATCACTGATGCTACAGATACTTTAACAACTAACTCTGAAATAATGATAGCACAAGGTTTTTTGCTGGCTACTCTTACCACTCTTTGCCTCAGGGAATAACAATTAGATGTTCCTGCATGACTGTCCTTGGTCTTGGGGTTATTTTAATGTATCAGTACAACAATGAATAAGAAGCTGAAACAAAACTAGTCAAAGCCCAAGAAAGGAGAATTTTGTGGAGCTTTAATTCCAGAAGTACTATAATCAAATATATCATGCTGACCATCAGCTGTCAGGAACATTGAGTCCCAACTTGGCTTGGTGATGACTCACTCTGCAATCCCAGGTGAGTCCCTTAAACCCTCTGCTCCTCAGTTTCCCCACTTGTTTTCTCTCCCTTTAACATGTATGGGAAGATCTTGCCAAAGAAGACTTTTTAAAATGATCCATTTTCAAGCATCTGAGTGGGAAATCATTTCATAGGCTCAAAAAAATAAACTTTTTAGGAAAGCAAACTTCAAGTCTGGGTTGACCGCACAGCAGTACCAAATTGCAGTCTGTTGCCATACAGGGTTAGGAATCAGCACTTAAACAGAAGGAAGTTCCAAGAATCTGCATTGTGAAAGTGCCAGCAAGCAAAAGGTAGTTTGTCATGTTTCTAAACCCCTGGTAAGATGGGAGCAGGCTGAAGCAGGCAGCTAGGAAAACTGTAGGCAAGATGTAACAGAGCCCGGAGGTTAAAAAGAGGAGGTAAGGGTGAAGTGGGATCTCTGGCTCAACAAAGTGGTTAACTGTCATCACATGATTCACCTATGTTTATTTCTTAAATCTTCACCCCGTATTGAGGTGGATAAGGGGCCTCTTTTTTAGCTACAAAGGACTATTAACAGCAAGTAAGGGGAAAGAAAGAAAAAGAAAAAAATGAATGAAAGAGAAGGATTGTGAGTATTTGCATTATCAAAAGTGATCAACAATCGATTCTTTCAAGGCTGCCAGAACCACATTTCACCATTATTTTCCAGCTCCAGCTACAAGCACAAACTCCCTATCCAAGGAGGCTCAGAGCAGCTATCCAGACGACAGAGAAGGAAGCTGCTGCCTGCAGCCGGCACAGCTTCCGGACGCAGACAGCCAACAGGGCGTCTCACCCTGAAGGTGTCTGTGTGATTACACAAAACCTTCACTTGGTCATTTTTTAGGTGTTTTAATAATGCTGATGCAAAATAAGAGTAAAATTACAGGTGCCAGTTCCCAGCGTAGAATGCTGATAAACAACTTACCATTTTGCAGTGGCTGGTCACATCTGGAGCCTTTTGGGATGCAAAAGTACTGGAAGGATTATTGCAAAACTTAAAGACACTTTTGCTGCCATTACTTTGTTTTTAACCTAAATTAGTGAGGGGTTTGGGGGTGGGGGTTGGAGGGGGAGTGCTCTTTTAGAGAGTCATGATGCTCTTATATCGTAAACTTATTTAGACACTAATCAGATAGCAAATGGAAAAGGGAGTTAGGTTTAGAGTAGTTGCTTGAAAACTTTTCTAAATTGACTTTAAATAGTCAGAGACTGGTAAAAAAAACTATGGACTAGTGGATTATGATTTATTAGTTTTGGTGTGCTATCAAATTTCCCAATTTAAATAACCTGTTTAAACTGGATTTGTCATTGTTGATAACCTCTCCTTTGGATGTTGAATTAGCATATAATGAACACAGCGTAAGAATAATAATATAAATAGAAGTGCTTTGTTCTTATTCTTTATGAAAGTATGGTTTTCTACAACTCTGAAAGAATATTAGCATAAGAATATAATTAGAATATTAGGATATAGCTGATATTGTAACTCACATTTAATAAAGCTTTTCTTTTATAATATAAATATTTTTCTATATTTTCTATCCACTTTCAGGCTGTTTGGGCCTGGCACCAAGGCTAGACATAGATGGATGGAGAGAGGCTAGAGACAGTACCTTTAGAAAAGTATATGTGATTCTTGAATGTTTTCTTGTCAGGTTACTTAAGGAGTAATTATTCACATATGAAACTATAGCGCAAGGTCCTCTTGCTCTCTTTTTGTGCCCCTTCTTTGAAAACATGCCATTTAAACCTTGGACTGTCAACTGATCATAGTCACTGAAGTCTGGTTTCTAGGATATTATTTGCTGTATCTATTACATGCAGAATCGGACACTTTTATGAATGCATATGGTTTTCTACTATGTTACATGGACTGACAGGGCTGGAGTGATCTGAAATGATTTGGTTAGACTCATCACCATCCCCTAGAAATTATTTCCTATGATATCATGTACTACATTTCTCACAGGGCTTCCTTGTCAAGAATATTCCTCTCCTAAGCTAAATAATGACCTATGGGCTTAATAGATTTTATTACTGAATATTGAAGCAGTGTGCCCAGTAGGTGAAGCTATCTAGCTTTCTTCATGCAAATGAGTGGATATGCTTAACAAGTCAATCTTGGGTTTATGCGATGAACTAAACCACTCTGTTGGCTGGGTCCTGCTAGTACACGTAGACACACGCACACACTGTCTTGGACATGTATTAGCATCACATGTTACTACACGGAAAAGCTAATTTGTTGACCAAAATATGCATATCTGAATTAAAATCCCTTCTGCTTGAAGTCTGATTTTAAGCCCTACGTGTTTTTTCTTTTTAAAAATAATGTAAGAAACTTTCTAGCTGACTGGACCAAGAAATCAAAAAGAGCTTATTTTCCTTCTAGTTTCCACACTCTGATTATTAATCTGGAGTTACATTATGTGGTTTGTTATTAAAAAAAATAGGACTTACATGATAAGTGAGGGGAAGGAGGAGATGAACATTTGTTGAGTAACTGATACTCTTCCCATAAATTACCTCATTTATTCCTTACAACAGACTGAAAGAGAAATATTGTTATTCTTAATGTATAGATGAGGAAACTGAGGCTAAGAGAAGTTAAATAACTTAACCAAATTTATAGATCTCAGATTTAGAGGAGCCAGAACTTCCATCTGAGACTACCTTTAAAATTTATGCTATTTTTATTATCCTGTGGTGCTGTCTGTGAATTCTGAAGTTTCATTTAGGGAGGACTAAAAGGGAGAGAATTCATTTGGAGGATTACACCTCATATTGTTGAATTACATTTTCAAATCTAGTTAGTAAATTTATGTGCTGCAAATTGAACCTGTTCTTGAATCTTCCATGTTGCAGTCTGCATTTTATAGCTGGAGAAACATATCTGGAAAGAGTTTCATCTTGGTAGCTACAAAGGACAGTTGGAAACTTTTGCTTTTAGTACAGTAAAATCTTCGAATTTTTGGTGTTCTTGGTAATGACCTTTCAATTGCAGTATTAATGTCTTAGCTAAAGTTCTACTTGATGCCAGGCAGAGAAAGCCACTCAAGGGGAATCTTTTGTGACGTTAAAATGGGCCATCTTCTGGTCATCCTAGGGGGAAAAAAATCAATGTTCAGCCCATATGCTGGATTAAGAATGAGATCAGGTACTTCCTTTGTCACCCCTGTGAGCATGCAATTTTCTGTTTTTGCTTCTTTCTGTGTATCTACTTCATTCTCCAGCATTCTCTGCCTATGCATCGGCATGCTCATGGCTGAAAACGGTCACCATAGATCCCAGTTTCTAATGATCCCAGATTGCCATCTAAGGACACTCTTGAGTCTCTTTAATTTTGAGAGGTCTGATTCCTCACCACCATTTGTGTCCTTGATCAGGTGTCCACCAGAGTCACCGGGAAGGGAGGCACAAATGTGATTGCTATGTCTACCTCCTTAGGAAGGGTTAGCATATGGGCAACTGGGCAGTTTCTAGAGAAAATGGCTCTGAGTGAAGCAAGTATTACTAACACATCTCCAATCATAAATGAAAAGTATGTGAATATGACTTTATAGTTTGGGGAATGTTTTCATATAGTCTCCTTTGATCTGGAACTATCTATCTCCACCTTACACTTAAGGAATCTGTGGCCAACTGACTGAATGATTTGGTGACGGTCATCTGACAAAGGAAACGGAGGACCCAAGACTAGACACCAAAGCCCCTTGGCCTTTCTACCATATATAGGCTGTCTCTTTGTCCGTGGAAATGGACACAAGTTTTGGAAGAAGGTTGCTGTGGTGGTAATTTTATATCCACAGTTTAATTCACAATTAGCACTCATGGATGAATTTGCTAATTTGAAACCACAGCCGTTTTTTGCTTCCTCTCATAATACCACATTTTGATGATGTACCTAACGGTCAGTACTGTACTCCCCTGGAAGCTTGTGAATACATTTTCTTATATTCATATGGTACAAACTTGTAGGAATTACAGATACCATGAAAAGAATAAGTTGAATAGATTATTTTGGGTTATTCAATAACTGTAGTTCAATGTTATACAAGTAATAGAATATGCCTTTGAAATGTCATGTGATGCTTTTGTGGAGTTGGAATTTTGGCTAAGGGTTTTGTGAAGCTGGAATTTTGGCTAAGGGAGGCACAGGTTCCCTAAAGGTGGGGATGTCCTTAAAATGCATGGAAAAAATGAGCCCTTAGCCAGATCTACACCCAGGCACATTTGTGCCAGTTTTTTTCAATGACTCCTGAGCCTCAAACCAAAAATCAAGGGAAAAAATTGAAATAAAAATGCTTGGAGTTATCCTGTTTGCCCACAGATAATTTCCCTGTGCTAAATACAATTATTTTTCTCCAAAAATCTAGAGGCGTGATAACATTTTCAAGATGAAAGGATTTCAAGATTCCTATCCTCAAAAAGAGACTAGTACTGTGGACAAATTGAAATGCATCAAAATATTAAATATTTCTTTATTTCATCCCTAATGAACATATCTTCTGGCAATGGCCACCATGGCAAGAAATGAATGGCAACTTTTCATGCAAGAGCATTACAATTAAATTCCTGTAGGGCTTTCAATATCTGGAAAAGTCTCTAGAAATGGGCCTTAAATAGTTACCCAGTTCACGTTCAGATATCAAAAAATTCAGCAAAATAGAAACTGTTTAAATATTAAACATCAAATTTTCCTTCTTTCAAAGGACTAATAACTTAGCAATAAAAATTGTCTTTTGAATCTTGCCATCACAAGGTCTCAGTCAGGCAGTGGATTTTAAATAAAAATTTTCAAGCAGGTCCTATTTAAGCAAAATTCACAGCTGAGCAAAGAGAAACGAATTAGTTGCCTGCCCCAAACTCACCTTGAACAGACAACAGGCCACCTCCTTTGCAGTCCAAGCTCCTCCTCTGTGGAGCTGCCTGCAAAGCGAAAGCACCCAGGATCGATGCTGTCAGGGAAATGCATCTGCTCAGAGGCAAGGCACTAATCAAGTTCTCCTGCAGCTGCTGACCTATCCCGCAACACTGTAAGAAGAAAGATGCAGCCATGAAAGAGGAGCTGAAGGTGGAAAAGGAATCAGAGGGAAGGGAAACAATAAAGGAGGAATCCCTGAGCTTGAGAATAATGGGATACCCCAACAATAAAAATTCCTTTGTCCACAGCGATGAGGGAATATTTCGTTAAGATGTTCTCAAAGAGACTCACCCATGTAGAATGAGAAGCTGAGGGTAAAATGACTTGCTAGGGCTGTTTCTGGGGAGGACCTGGAGCCCGAGTGTCAGTTCCCAGATGGCAGCCCTGTTCTGGACCAAAGAAGGAAGGTAGAGCCCAGTCAAAAGTAACAGAAGGTGTCATAACCTGGGAGGGGGAGAACTTGGCAACGCAACATCTTTTTCCTGTACTTGTGTTCCCCTGAAAAATATTGATTCTACTTTGTTCTCAAGAGAATACTCATAGAGAAGGAACCATGATGTCATAGAATCTTGAAGCTAAAAATAACCTAAGGCTTTCTAATCAAATCAGAGACAAGGCATGGGAGATTCAGGAAGATCCTAGAGCTTCCCCAAGGTCACATACAAATTAGGGGCAGAAAGCTAGAGAGAACCAGTCAATTTCTCTTAGATCTCAGGATAGTGGTTTTGGAGTTCCAGTAAATTTTCCACACTTCTGAAGCCCTTTTAGCAAGAGGGACACTTCACTTCAATAAGTAGGCTAAAATGAAACACTATGGGGGCGGTGTGTGTGTGTGTTAGTCGCTCAGTTGTGTCTGACTCTTTGTGACCCCATGGACTGTAGCCTGCCAGGGTCCTCTGTCCATGGGATTCTCCAGGCGAGAATACTGGCTTGGGTTGCCATTCCCTCCTCCGGGGGGTCTTCCAGACCCAGGAATTGAACCCAGGTCTCCTGCATTGCAGGAAGGTTCTTTATCTGAGCCACCAGGGAAACCCACCAAAACTGGTTTTCATAACTAATAACTTCCACGGGAAATATGACATCTATCAACCTATGAGATACATTGTGGCTCTGCAAATAATGAGGCAAATGTGTTCCAGTGGGAATCTGGGGTAATTTTCCAGCTATTGTCACCAACTGGGTTAGGTGTTACATAGCATGGATTGACATTTGAACTAGTAGATGTCTGCAACAAAAACAAGGAATTTAGAGAATCTAAGTAGCATTGTAGACTATGTCATTTCTTCCAAAGCACTCACTTTATTCCCCTTGATTAATGCATACAAAAATTATAGGCATTGTAAAGAATCAAGAAAGGAGTGATTTGTCTTGAGTAGTTTGCATTTTGAAAACCTCTCCTCTCAAAGGTTTTTAGGCAAGTGTCTCATGTTTTCATCTCCTAAAGAATGAGTGAATCACAGGAAAAGCAATCACCCCTTTTTTCTTTTAACACAAGTCGAAGGTTTCATTTAATTTGTTACTTAAAAAAATAATCTTAGTAAAAAACTAAGATGTTACAGTGGATTCAAAGAAAATTCACAAAACCACACACACGTGTGTGTGTGTGTATGTGTATGCTCAGTCACTCAGTAGTGTCTGCCTCTGTGACCCCATGGTCTGTAGCCTGCCAGGCTCCTCTGTCCATGGGATTTCCCAGGCAAGAACAATGGAGTGGGTTGCTGTTTCCTCCTCCAAGGGATCTTCCGGACCCAGGGATGGAGCCCACGTCTCCTGCATTGGCAGGCCAGTTTTTTACTACTGCACTACCTGAGAAGCCCACCACACGTAATGTGGTCAAATAATGCATGTGGAAATACATTTTAAAACAAATGCAAAAACAGGAAAAATGGGCTAATAGCCACAGGTAAGTATTGTAACTGATCACACTGCCAGATACACTTTGGGCTTTTATCATCAAGAATTACATTTTTATTAATTTTCTACAAGTCATACTTTGAAAGTGAAAGTCGCTCTGTCATGTCTGACTCTCTGTGACCCCATGGACTATACAGTCCATGGAATTCTCCAGGCCAGAATACTGGAGTGGGTAGTTTTTCCCTTCTCCAGGGGATCTTGCCAACCCAGGGATCAAACCCAGTTCTCCCGAATAGCGGGCAGATTCTTTACCAGCTGAGCCACAAGGGAAGCCCAAGAATACTGGGGTGGGTAGCCTAGTCCTTCTCCAGGAGATCTTCCCACTCCAGGAATAAAACCAGGGTCTCCTGCATTGCAGGTGGATTCTTTACCAACTGAGCTATGAGGGAAGCCCAAGTCATAGTTTACAGTAGCTCAAAGACAACAAAAAGTGAGAGATTCCAGAGAATCAGATAACTGAGAAGGATATGTCAGATGCATATGACTTGTTTTCAATTAAAGACACCCAGTAATCATTTGGTCCATTAAAATTCTTTCATCATTTTACCTACAATTCACATTTTATAGATTAAGAAATTTAGAGTGGTAATAGCCTAACCTGGATCCCTCAGCAATAGAGCTTAAATGGCAATCAAGGTCTGCCTAATTCCAGGGACACTTCTCTTAAACTAAAGGGCAGTAGCTCTCAACTAGAGGTGAGGGTATGTCTCAAGGAATATTTGGCAATGCCTGGAGACAATTTTGGTAGCTGTAATTTGGCGGTCCTGGCTTCCAGTGAGTAGAAGCTATGAATGTTACTAAATATCATGCAATACATTGCACAGCCCTCTACAACAAAGAAACCATCTCTAGGAAAGTATCTACTATTAAAAGGTAATATTTCCTCTGGATATATGTAGGTTATAAGTGATTAAGCACCTACATGCCAAGGCCACTATTAAAAAGTAAAAAGCACTCTTTTCAGAGGATCATCTACTTAAGAATCCTCCACTACTGTATAAATCATCAAAGAATTGAAAGGGCTAAGAGCAACAGGTAAAATTCAGTGAGAACTTGTAGTAACTGGCACAGTACAAACACTGACTAATGTTCCTACAGGCACTGCTCAATATAGAGGGTCATACCAGAGAAAGTATTCAACTGGCAATCCTTATTATGAAACTTACTTGCATTTGGAAAGAAAGGTAAATGACAAGTGTATATTTCAGTATTTAATGCAGCATAAGTTAGATTCTATCATATACTTAAATGTTCTTTTAATATGTACTGTATGCGAGGTGCAATGCTAGGTGCAAGAGATACATGAAGATAGACGTTTATGAACTAGTAGGGGAGATGAACACGCACAAAAAATTATAATGCAGCACGATCATTCCAGGTCCCTAAGAGAAAGCAAGCAAGATTACAGAGGAGTGAAGGAAGGCAACTCAGAGAATACAGGCTGATCCTAGGAGAACAGGAGTAGAGGAAGAGGGGATTCTGGGCAGATTGCTGTTGCTGTTTAGCTGCTAAGTCACAGCCAACTCTTTGTGACCCCATGGACTGCAGCACACCAGGCTTGCCTGTCCATTTTAGAGGGATGAACAGGGGAGGGAGTGTTGTGTTCTGAGAGCATAAGTGAAAGGGTGGGAGGGGAGGGGCAAGATGATTCATATAAGATGACAATAAACATGTAGGTAGGGGTCTGACAAGGAAGAGCCTCCTAACTGAGTTGTTTCCAGATTTTAGGCTATGATGAATAAAGCTGCTATGAATATGGCACAAGTCTTTTCTGAACACATTTTAAAATTTTTCTCTTGGATAAATGCTTATGAATAGGACTGCTGGATCATAGAGTAAATATGCATTTAATTTTATAAGAAGCAATGCAAATTTTCAGAGAGATTGTCCCATTCCATATACTATCGAAAGTGAAGTCGCTCAGTCGTGTCCGACTCTTTGTGACCCCATGGACTGCAGCCCACCAGGCTCCTCCATGCACGGGATTCTCCAGGCAAGAATACTGGAGTGGGTTTCCATTTCCTTCTCCAGGGGATCTTCCCGACCCAGGGATCGAACCCAGGTCTCCCACATTGCAGGCAGACGCTTTAACCGCTGAGCCACCAGGGAAGCTCTCCATATACTATACTATATTCACCAGTAATTATGAGAATTCTCGCTACTCCACACCCTTGCCAATATTGGATGTTATCAATCTTTTAGATTTTTAAGTCATTTTAGTGGATGCATGGTGGCATATCAGTGATTTAATTGGCATTTCCCTGATGATTAATGAATTAAACATATTTTAATGTACTTATTGGCTATTTATATATCATCCTTCATGGCATTTCCAAGTCTTTTGCCCATTTTTAAAGTATGCTTGTCTTTTAATCATTAAGTTATAGACGTACTTTATATATTTTGGATGTAAGTGTTTTGCCTAATCTATGTGTTATGAATATTTTCTCCCACTCTGCAGACTACTTACTTATTTTCTTAACAATGTCTTTTAATGAGCAGAGTGTTTTGACTTTGATAAAAGTCCAATTTATCAATATTCTCATTTATGATTAGGACTTTGGTCAAAAAAATCATTGCCTACTCTTCATCATAAAAAATTTCTCCTAGTTCCTCTTAAATGCTTTATAGTTTTAGCTTTTGTATTTAAGTCTATGGATACATCTTAAGCTAATGTTTTGTGTTTACACTTTTTTTGCACAGACAGTTATCCAGTTCTCACAGAACCGATTACTGAATAAAACCATCCTTCCAACTCTGCTGAATTTCTCTGTCACCTTTGTTGAAAGTCTTTTTACCCTACAAATGAGAGTCTATTTCCAGACTTCTCTATTTTGTTTCATTGATTTATCTGCCTGTCCTTTTGTCAATACTATTTCTTTTTTTTTATTTTATTTTTTAACTTTACAATATTGTATTGGTTTTGCCATATATCAAAATGAATCCGCCACAGGTATACATGTGATCCCCATCCTGAACCCTCCTCCCTCTTCCCTCCCCATACCATCCCTCTGGGTCATCCCAGTGCACCAGCCCCAAGCATCCAGTATCGTGCATCGAACCTGGACTGGCGACTCGTTTCATCTATGATATTATACATGTTTCAATGCCATTCTCCCAAATCATCCCACCCTCTCCCTCTCCCACAGAGTCCAAAAGACTGTTCTATACATCAGTGTCTCTTTTGCTGTCTCGTATACAGGGTTATTGTTACCATCTTTCTAAATTCCATATATATGCATTAGTATACTGTATTGGTGTTTTTCTTTCTGGCTTACTTCACTCTGTATAATAGGCTCCAGTTTCATCCAACTCATTAGAACTGATTCAAATGTATTCTTTTTAATGGCTGATTAATACTCCATTGTGTATATGTACCACAGCTTTCTTATCCATTCATCTGCTGATGGACATCTAGGTTGCTTCCATGTCCTGGCTATTATAAACAGTGCTGCGATGAACATTGGGGTACACGTGTCTCTTTCCCTTCTGGTTTCCTCAGTGTGTATGCCCAGCAGTGGGATTGCTGGATCATAAGGCAGTTCTATTTCCAGTTTTTTAAGGAATCTCCACACTGTTCTCCATAGTGGCTGTACTAGTTTGCATTCCCACCAACAGTGTAAGAGGGTTTCCTTTTCTCCACACCCTCTCCAGCATTTATTTCTTGTAGACTTTTGGATAGCAGCCATTCTGACTGGCGTGAAATGGTACCTATCTCAATCGATGCAGAGAAAGCCTTTGACAAAATTCAACATCCATCTATGATAAAAACTCTCCAGAAAGCAGGAATAGAAGGAACATACCTCAACATAATAAAAGCTATATATGACAAACCCACAGCAAACATTATCCTCAATGGTGAAAAATTGAAAGCATTTCCTCTAAAGTCAGGAATAAGACAAGGGTGCCCACTTTCACCATTACTATTCAACATAGTTCTGGAAATTTTGGCCACAGCAATCAGAGCAGAAAAAGAAATAAAAGGAATCCAAACTGGAAAAGAAGAAGTAAAACTCTCACTGTTTGCGGATGACATGATCCTCTGCATAGAAAACCCTGAAGACTCCACCAGAAAATTACTGGAACTAATCAATGAATATAGTAAAGTTGCAGGACATAAAATCAACACACAGAAATCCCTTGCATTCCTATACACTAATAATGAGAAAATAGAGAAATTAAGGGAACAACTCCATTCACCATTGCAATGAAAAGAATAAAATACTTAGGAATATATCTACCTAAAGAAACTAAAGACCTATATATAGAATACTATTTCATTTTGATTATTGCTTTATATTTTGAAATCAGGTAGATTAGGATTAAGTCTTCCAACTTTGCTCTTTATTTTTTCCCCCAAAATTGCTTTTGCTATTCTAGCTGCTTTGTTTTTCCACATGTATTATTGGAATCAGTTTCTACCAAAACACCTCTCAAGATTTTGATTTAGCTAGTGATGACTTTATAGAACACTTTGGAGAGAATTGACTTTTTGACAATATTGAGTATATCAGCCCATGGTCATGTTTATCTCTATTTAGGTGTTTTGTTTTTTTTCTTCAAATCTCTCAGCAATACTGTATATTTTTTCAGCATAGAAATCTTGTAATTCTTTTATTATGAAAATTATACCTAAATATTTGCAAAGTTTTTGAATCTTATATTAAATTTCATTTTTCAATCCTATTTGCTCTATTAAAAAGTGAAAAATCCTCATAGTTTTCACATTTTGGAAAATATGTAGAGAAGAAAGTATCAATTATAATATTACCATCTATAGATAATTATTATTAGCATCTTGGTGAATATTCAATATCTTGTTTATATGCATACCTACATATACATATTTTTAAAATATAACTGGGGACTCTGTCATTTAAAAATTAACTAACACCAGTGTAACTCAAGAACCATTAAAAGGGAACCTTCCATTGAACTGTCTTTCTAAAATCCCTATGCACGTTCATTGTTTGGAAATCAGAACACATTTCCCCCATAGAGCTAATATTCAAACGACAGGCTATCAATTCAGGCCCAAAGAGGAAAACCCTACTTACGCATAATGGTTTTTAGCCCTCTGACTTGTACCTTTTTCTAAACCTATTTCTTTAAGGGAGCATGCTCCTAGGTCACTTCAGTTTTGTCTGACTCTGTGTGACCCCATAGACGGCAGCCCACCAGGCTCCCCTGTCCCTGGGATTCTCCAGGCAAGAACACTGGAGTGGGTTGCCATTTCCTTCTCCAATGCATGAAAATGAAAGTGAAGTCGCTCAGTCGTGTCTGACTCTTAGCGACCCCATGGACTGCAGCCTACCAGGCTCCTCCATCCATGGGATTTTCCAGGCAAGAGTACTGGAGTGGGGTGCCATTGCCTTCTCCAGGTAAGGGAGCATAGTCTCCACGTATTTATTCCCTATATAAGCTTTGGATCTCTTAAAAAATTAAAGGAGAGAGACGCAAGATGGAGCTGGTGCAATAGGATGGAGTAGCCTTATCACGAGGCTGGGGTCCTTCAGGAAGTCTATACCAGTGTTGACTCTGAAGTTCTTTTCTGTGAACTTCAGCAGTCAGGTGGGCTCTACTGCTTCTGGCTTGGATGGAAACTAGTTTTAGTCTTCAGTTCTATTCACCCGTTTGAGAGCTGAGGCTGTCTGACTGTTGACTTTATAAAAGGTCATCCAGTGAAAGTGAGAAATAGATTTAAGGGACTAAATCTGATAGAGTGCCTGAAGAACTATGGATGGAGGTTCATGACATTGTATAGGAGACAGGGATCAAGACCATCAAGACCAAGAACAGGGATCAAGATCAAGACCAAGAAGAAGAAATGCAAAAAAGCAAAGTGGCTGTCTGAGGAGGCCTTACAAATGGTTGTGAAAAGAAGAGAAGCCAAAAGCAAAGGAGAAAAGGAAAGATAGACCCATTTGAAAGCAGAATTTGAAAGAATAGCAAGGAGAGATAAGAAAGCCTTGCTCAGTGATCAGTGCAAAGAAATAGAGGAAAACAATAGAATGGGAAAGACTAGGGATCTCTTCAAGAAAATTAGAGATACCAAGGGAAAATTTCATGTAAAGATGGGCTCAATAAAGGACAGAAGTGGTATGACCTAATAAAAGCAGAAGATATTAAGAAGAGGTGGCAAGAATACACAGAAGAACTGTACAAAAATGATCTTCACAACTGAGATAATCATGATGGTGTGATCACTCACCTAGAGCCAGACATCCTGAAATGTGAAGTCAAGCGGGCCTTAGGAAGCATCAATACGGACAAACCTAGTGGAGATGATGGAATTCCAGTTGAGCTATTTCATATCCTAAAAGATGATGCTGTGAAAGTGCTGCACTCAATATGCCAGCAAATTTGGAAAACTCGGCAGTGGCCACAGGACTGGAAGAGGTCAGTTTTCATTCCAATCCCAAAGAAAGGCAATGCCAAAGAGTGCTCAAACTACCACACAATTGCACTCATCTCACATGCTAGTAAAGTAATGCTCAAAATTCTCCAAGCCAGGCTTCAGCAATATGTGAACAAATTTCTCAAGAGGCAGATCAGGTGGTCTGGTATTCCCATCTCTTTCAGAAATTTGTATGCAGGTCAGGAAGCAACAGTTAGAACTGGACATGGAACAACAGACTGATTCCAAATAGGAAAAGGAGTACGTCAAGGCTGTATATTGTCACCCTGCTTACTTAACTTATATGCAGAGTACATCATGAGAAATGCTTGGTTAGAAGAAGCACAAGCTGGAATCAAGATTGCTGGGAGAAATATCAATAACCTCAGATATGCAGATGTTCAGTTCAGTTCAGTTGCTCAGTCGTGTCCAACTCTTTGCGACCCCATGAACTGCAGCACACCAGGCCTCCCTGTCCATCATCAGCTCCCGGAGTCCACCCAAACCCATGTCTATTGAGTTGGTGATGCCATCCAACCATCTCATCCTCTGTCATCCCCTTCTCCTTCTGCCCTCAATCTTTCCCAGCATCAGAGTCTTTTCAAACAAGGTAGCTCTTTGCATCAGGTGGCCAAAATATTGGAGTTTCAGCTTCAACATCAGTCCTACCAATGAACACCCAGGACTGATCTCCTTTAGGATGGACTGGTTGGATCTCCTTGCAGCCCAAGGGACTCTCAAGAGTCTTCTCCAACACCATAGTTCAAAAGCATCAAGTCTTCTGCACTCAGCTTTCTTTTTAGTCCAACTCTCACATCCATACATGACCACTGGAAAAACCATAGCCTTGACTAGACAGATGTGTGTTGACAAAGTAATGTCTCTGCTTTTTAATATTCTGTTAAGGTTGGTCATAACTTTCCTTCCAAGGAGTAAACATCTTTTAATTTCATGGCTGAAATCACCATCTGCAGTGATTTTGGAGCCCAGAAAAATAAAGTCAGCCACTGTTTCCACTGTTTCCCCGTCTATTTGCCATGAAGTGATGGGACCAGAGGCCGTGATCTTAGTTTACTGAATGTTGAGCTTTAAGCCAACTTTTTCACTCTCCTCTTTCACTTTCATCAAGAGGCTCTTTAGTTGTTCTTCACTTTCTGTCATAAGGGTGGTGTCATCTGCATATCTGAGGTTATTGATATTTCTCCCGGCAATCTTGATTCCAGCTTGTGTTTCTTCCAGTCCAGCGTTTCTCATGATGTACTCTGCATATAAGTTAATGACACCACCCTTACGGCAGTAAGTGAAGAAGAACTAAAGATCCTCTTGATGAAAGTGAAAGAGGAGAGTGAAAAAGTTGGCTTAAAGCTCAACATTAAGAAAATTAAGATCATGGCATCCAGTCCCATCTCTTCATGGCAAATAGATGGGGAAACAGTGGAAACAGTGGCAGCTTTATTTTGGGGGGCTCCAAAATCACTGCAAATGTTGACTGCAGCCTTGAAATTAAAAGACGCTTACTCCTTGGAAGGAAAGTTATGACCATTCTGGACAGCATATTAAAAAGCAGAAACATTACTTTGCCAACAAAGGTCTGTCTAGTCAAGGCAATGGTTTTTCCAGTGGTCATGTATGGATGTGAGAGTTGGACTAAAAAGAAAGCTGAGTGCAGAAGAATTGATGCTTTTGAACTATGGTGTTGGAGAAGACTCTTGAGAGTCCCTTGGACTGCAAGGAGATCCAACCAGTCCGTCCTAAAGGAGATCAGTCCAGAACAGTCATTGGAAGGACTGATGTTGAAGCTGAAACTCCAATACTTTGTCCACCTGATGTGAAGAGCTGCCTTGTTTGAAAAGACCCTGATGCTGGGAAAGATTGAAGGCTGGAGGAGAAGGGAACGACAGAGGATCAGATGATTGGGTGGCATCACCGACTCAATGGATGTGAGTTTGAGTAAACTCCAGGAGTTGGTGATGGACAGAGAGGCCTGGCATCCTGCAGTCCACGGGGTCACAGAGTTGGACACAACTGAGTGACTGAACTGAATTGAGTAGTAGCATGTGTTTACCTGTATTAACATTCATTAAAGCTGCATTACATCCTCAAAGAAATTCTACGAGGCTGAAATTCAGGAAATTCAATCAGGGTCACCACGTTACCCAAGAAACATGGCCCACCAGCTAGAAGGTCATCTCAAAATAGTTTAAATATTTGGCTGTCTCAAACACTGTGCTGTCAATACATAATCTACAAAGTATTTGTTTTAAATCTCCTTTTGCTTTCCTGTTGGCTTCATCCCCTGGAGGAGGGCATGGCAACTCAATCCAGTGTTCTTGCCTGGAGAATTCCATGGACAGAGGAGCCTGGCAGGCTATAGTCTATGGGGTAGAAGAGAGTCGCATAACAGCTGAGCAACTAACACAGTGGCTTCATCCTATAGTTTTGTCAGAATTTCCTTCTCTAAACCTCTAGATCATTTTTCCTAGCCATATCCCATGCACATTTTTTTTCTTCTCCTCCCATCCCCTTTCTCCTAATTCTGCATTCCCTAAGCTCAAAGAAGCACCCTCACAATGGCAGAACCCTTTCTGAGTAGATGGGGGTTTGAGGGGGTAGGAGGGGGTTAAGGGAAATGCTAGGAAGGCCTCCACATATCGACTTTGATCACATCCCCATGAGCTAAGTTTTCTAAGTCAGGAAGAACCAGTGTGGCTGGAAGACGCCCGTGAGTTCCTAGAGGCTAGGGAAAGATAAGATTGGATTTTCATTCTTACACGTAAAGATAGGAGATACGTGAGAAGGTGCTCTAGAAGCAAGTCATTTTCAGGAACTTTTCTTCCTGTTTCCTTTGACCCACCCTTATTAAACTGTCAGACAAATTGGCTCAGTCCTGTGCTCGACGGGGACCCACATTTGGACATTCTGAGGAGCCGCAGGTCAGGAGGGAGCTGTTAGGTGGTGCGAAACAGGGACGCTGGACCGGTGGCCATCCATGCTGTGTTGATCTTTTGGTCTGATACTTGTTTTTAGTTTCACTTTCTTTTAATTACAGTCTCTCCATATCTGACCTGAACAGCACCATTCTTCTGGTTTGTTAGTTCATTTAATGATAGCAGCATATTATCATTAGAGTGCCTTCTCAGGTCACAGTGTATTACAGAGAGCAGATTGTTAATTAAATGGTAATGTTTTCTGAGTTTGGAAGTAATTCCTAAAGTTAATAGTTATTAGTTACCTTGAAATTGTACAAAAAAAAAAATCATCTGTATGTAAAATGAGTGCATAATTAGCAAGCTGCCCTCCAGGAAGCAGATCACATCACTTTCTGTCCAAAAGGAGCAGCTCCGCTGATGAGGCACTGACATAGTTAAGAGAAACCATGAATCACAAGGGGCCGGGAAAATGGTGCTGCCCGGCTCACACTCAGAAGCAGCATAATTTATGAAGCACTGAGGACAGTGGGAGGTAGGCTGTCAGAAATGCTAAGTTCTCTGTGGAATTATTACATTCCCGTTGAAAGATTGGATGTCATTGAAACGAGGTAATCTGGAGAAGCTTGGAGGTTCTGTGCAATTGGGAAAAGCGCAAAGACACTTAGAAAGGAAGCCAAATTTCTTCAGCCTTTTTCCCACTGGAAATCACACCCAAGGTCTTATGAAAACAGACTGTCTTTTCAAGCATCAGGAGGAAATACTTCAAGAAGGACACCCATGGTACATGAAAACTTCTGGATCCACCAGTCCCAGAGTGGTCAGAGCTATGCAGAGATTGCATTGATTCTGCTTTTAAGATCTATGTTTTCTTTATTCCTCAGCACACTTTTCAATTATTTAAGATCAGGTACTGTCCATGGGTTCAAGGGAAAGGCAGAATGTAAAAACCAACAGTATGTGTCGATGACTTCAGAAAACTTATTATCAGTTTATTACTTTTATTATTCCTTATGACAAACAGTCATTTCTAACATTTATTACTGGCTGCTCGCGAAAGTGCTGAAGACAGTGTTGAGTCCTTTGTGTGGATCATTTTAGTTAATTCTGCTATTAATAAAGCACCACCTTCAATTTAGAGATGGAGAAGGCTTAGAGAGGCCAAGCAACTTGCCCAAGATTACACAATTTATCACAATTTATTAGAGGTGGAGCCTTATATTCCAGTCATTTCCTTTAGCTATTATAAAGGTATCAAGTTTTAATCCAATAAAAAGATTAAAATGACTAAATCTACTTGACATTTTGGAAGGGAATATGATTCACCTTGAAGAAGAATGCTTTGAATTTGGCATAGCAGACTGACTATTTCTTTTTGTCAAGTCATTTTTATACAATGCCTGTCTGGTCTATAATGACTCCATGGCATGGACTCCCTGAATATAGAAGAAATCAGTCTACTGTTAACCCCTCATTGGAATGTCTCCTCAACAAGTGAGAAATTTATTCAGCTTTGGAAAGTGGTATCTGCAAACTATTCCAAACCCACCTCATAGTACTTTCAGATCTTTTTTTCCCTACTTGTTCATACGCTCAGCTTGTCCATTAGAACTTGGATCATAAAGAGATTTCTTTTAATGGGCTGTATTATTTTCTGTCAAGCAGTCATTTATTTCCTTGCAGGTCCATTGCATTTACTATCCATTTCTATAAGGGTAGGTAGTCCTAGTTCTGAGATATTTATAAGAAATTTTATAATGGTTTCTATGGCAACAGATGATTAGCTTATTGCTTCAAGCCATTTAAAACGTATCTGCCAAAACAAAGGTAAATAATTTTGTTTACTACCTGGTCATTGAAAGGTCTAGGGTAACTTGGTTGGCTGTTTGAAGTAACCTTTTACTCCTCACTTTTTGCATCAGGCAGCCACTTAGTCATAAAATTGATTTCCAGAAACAGGAATGGCCACAGAGCAATTTTAGCTGAATCTTTGGGGTAAACAGTGCCATTTCCTGAGTGCAAAGTGATTGGACTTCAAAATGAACCATCAAACCCACAGGTAAGCTTAGTACAGCAAGCAGGCCTGGTTTCCAGGCTAGGAGTTAAGCTTTTCTCCTCTGATTCAAATATCAGAAATAAGCCTTTCCCATTTATATGTGATACTAGAATAAATAGAGGTCCCTCACAAAGGAAGCCCTTTGATTCAGCACAGCTCGACAGATGGTGATGGGAACGTATTGTGGCATTCTGAAAAGAGAGCGGGCTTCAGGCCCACCAGAGCTGGATTCAAATCCTAGCCTTAGTTATACCGCCTGAGAGAATGGTTTATCTGCTTCAAGGCTCTTTCTTTGCCTGGAAACTAAAGATATTAATATCTCCATGGGCAGGGTGTTTTAAGGACTAGAAATAATACACATGTGATCTGACCCCCCATGTTCCTATCTTGGAGAAGAAATAGCAGCTAGGAGCAGTTAGAAGCAAATGACATCCTTCACTTGGGTTTCTCAGAGCGCAATGAAGGAGGTCCTATTTGTCATCTACAATGGCATTCCCTAAAACAAATTCCCCACTCTCCTCCCCAAAGTCTAGCCTTCATAGGACTATCCTTTCTTTCTCTCCCTCTTCCTCCCACCTCCTTAGTTCTGTTTCTCTGGCTCCCAGTCTGTTAATTCAGTATCACAAATGTCCTGGAATCAGGCAAAAGTCTTTGATTCCTCTCAGAGTGCAGAGACTACAAGCTGTGGGCAAAAGCCAGCATTCTCTTTAGAGAGCAGCAGGGTTGTAGCTGGGGTTGTGAACATACACTATGAAGAGGTTTGCTCTGTCTCACACGTGTAGTGCTCACTTCAGTGCCTGAAACCTAGTAGGTGCTCAATAAAAAGATTCTCCATTAAGGATTATCTACAATGTGCCGGATACTTATCTCATGAATATGAGGTTTGGAGTAAGACAAGATCCCTGCTTCAAGGAGTGCAGAGTATCAAAGTCATTATTGAATTTTGGTGACTGTTTCAGTGGCTACATCATCACTAAACCAATGAACATGCACTAGATTATTTCCATCAAATATCCTAAGCTAGTAAAACATCTCCATGGTATAAATGACTAATTAATATATTGGTTGTATTCCAGAGAACTAATTTCAAAATGACCAGATGACACTTCTTTAAAAAACAAAACCAAACAATAAAATGGAACCCACCAAAAACAAGTTATTTAAAGTATACATTTACTAATTTTATCCTTAACGACAAATGCTGAATATCTGTGGGCTGTATGATAACTGGAGTACTATCAATGGACAAAAATTTTATCATGGCTTTTTATCAATTATGTCATCAATTCTTGGATTAGAATAATAAACACAGATTATTTTATTCATTCCTTGCTTAATTCTTTCATCTTCTATAACTGTCACCCTATTCTAGCCTTAAATTAGCTGTGTAGTCTAAAGTCAGCTACTTATTAACTGCATTTTGCAGCATATTACTTAACCTCTCAGTTTCACCTTTAACATCTGTTAAATGGGGCTAAATTTGAGGGTGTCTACCTTTTGAGATCTGTTGTAAGGATTCAATGAAATAATGTATTTTTAGTATCTAACACAGGCACGTTGTGGCCAATACTTAACAAATAGTTGTTATTATTGTTGCTGCTATGGTCATGGTTGTTCATTATTATTGTCATACCAGTGAATTATAGGATCTGGGCTATATGAGGTACAAACAGGAAATAGCTTTATTTTTAAATTTCATTGCCTTTAAACATGTTCTGTCTTATCTCCCTTTCCTGCCCCTGGGTTATACTTTGGACAGATTCTGTGTACTTCCCTGTTACTTTAGGATATTATACGACAGTCTCATTTTCAAAATGTAAAAAAACTAGTCCAATCTAAAGCAAAACTGCCTTTTGCAGGGAAGAAGTTCAAAGCTTCTTCCCTTCTCCCAGCTCAGGCCTGCCAGGGGGCCCAGATCCGTGGAGAGGGCAGCACAGAGTCTGTTCCTTGGCTCTCTTTGCTTCTGTCACCCATTTATGGCTCCTTCATACTGGTGGGGGTGGAAGGGCTGGAGGCAACCAGAAGGGATGGTAGCTGCTCCTCCTTGTACTTCTTCCTTGATTCTCTCATGACAGTTCTCTCAATGGCCTCGGTCACAGTAACTGTCCAAAGTTGGCCCTTTACTTTAAGGAAAGTTTCACGGGTGTTTCTGGGTTCTCATCCCTCCAGTCCTCTGCTGTCAAGAATGTCAAACACTTCTCTGGTCTCCCAAGAAAGTGATGCTTGGGCTCAGTATGCTGCCATGGACCCCAGCTACCTCCCATGCTATTTAGCTTATGGGAAATTTACCCCCCTTTCCCATCACATTTTAGAAGCGAGGCTATCCCAGGGCTATTCTCTCTGCCCCTGTCCACCTCTAGGTAAGAAGCAGGCGTCAGCCTCTCTTTTCCCCAAACTCCAACAAATATGCAATTTGAGAAGAGAGATGAATCGTAGGCCTTTCCGCTTCTACCCCAGATTCTTCTCATAATGATTCACTAACTTCTCTTATGTAGGAGAGGAGCATAATTGAATGGACACTCAAAGAACCAGTTAGCAAGTCTAGGCTGGATGAGTTTAGCAACTGTCTTTACAATGTGTGGCCTCCCACTGCCCATTGTCCTTGGCCAGGGTGCTTTGGCGGAAACTCTGAGACAACAGGAAAGGTCCCATCCAGTATCCTGTTACATTT
Organism: Bos taurus; assembly: GCF_002263795.3. Taxonomy (NCBI): domain Eukaryota; kingdom Metazoa; phylum Chordata; class Mammalia; order Artiodactyla; family Bovidae; genus Bos; species Bos taurus. The sequence goes on along the minus strand of NC_037334.1, from coordinate 81,733,958 downwards.
TTATTACGCCTGTACTTTTACAACTGTCTCCTAATTAGTTTTCCTGCCGCCTAGTGCCCACTGTTTAATTTCATCCCATACCTAACTGCTAGATTAATCTTTCTCAAAAGACACTGGTCTTGTCATATTTTTCTTTTTAGTCCACCCTGTGGCTTCTGCAGGTTGGCTACCATCCCAACAGCCCTTTCAAAGAGAAAAGAAAAAGCCCAGGGTCCCCAAATTGAATGTAATCCCAGGAGAGTAAGCCAGCTAGGCCAGTAGCAGAGTTTCTGAGAGTCCCCAAAGTTCCTGTGACACTGGTTTGCTTCTAACTGCTTATTATGTCAAATAAACCTCCCAGGCTACAAACATAAACTCCACTAATTCAATGAGGTATTTACACTGTGATCAGCGACCCCTGAGGCACTAGAAAGAATGTTTTTAATATACAATTCCAGCTTCATCATTTTATCAAAATCCTCTAAATTTTGAGGAGTGACCTACTGGCTGAACATTACCAGATCATTTAGAGTTGATTTCTCCAAGAGCCATATGCTCTGTCTACACCAAAAAAGTGCCAAGTATTTTGGAATTTTGGAACCCAGAGAAAATCTAATTCAATGTTTCTGTTTTACACGTGACAAAATGGTGACTCAGAGAGACGGTGGCTTTGCCCAAAGTCACCAGGCCATTTAAAGCACAACAAGAATCGGTAGCCAGGTCTTCTGAGCCCCAGAGTCAGGTCGGTTTCACCATCCCAGGGTGCCAGTTGGTTTCAGCTGTTTGTAAACCACTGTCCAATTAGTCCTTGCATTGTAGAAGGTCACCCACCTGTATTGGAAAGGGAATGTTCTTTCTAAAATTGGCATTAATGCCTTCTCTGAAAGCATGCAGGGAGAAGAAAATGACTACTATTAAAAAGAAATAAAATGAACATTGGACTCAGAATTTGCCTCTGAAGACGCTGATGGATCTTTTTGGTAATGAAAGGGAAGGCCCAGGACACATCCCAGATGGAGAAGACTGAGACAAAACAAGCTGATTTGCTTTAAATAATAAAGTAAGGGGAATTTTCCATTTCTAGTGAGAATTGGGAGGAAGAGGTTTTGAGAGGCCAAGCACTTGGAAAACAGAGAATAAGGGGAAAGAAAGATACCTGGAGATGGGGAGAATGAGCAGACCAGAGGGGGAAGTGGCTAAAAAGAAATTTCCTGTTAGCCAAAACTTTAGAAGCAAAGAAATTTTGTATTTGATTTTAAGTACTTTTCTATACTATACTGTACTATGATCACCCTTTATGATCCACAAATCTTCAGTAAAATTTCATTATACACAACAATGAGGGTCAGAGGTGCCTGGAACGAAGGGAAGTGGTGGGGGAATAAAATCATGGAAGAGCCTGACCGCTAGGATGCTGTGGTGAGCAGAATAATAGCCCCCAAAAGTGTTCTCACCCCACCTGTGAGTGTGTTAATCAACATGGCCAAAGAGAATTAAGGTTACTAATCAATAGATAAGGAGAGTCTCTAATGCTTGGGTCTACCCCTTTTTCTCAGCTCTATCCCTGCTTCCTACTCTTGGTTTGTTTGGCTACGGGAGTGTCTACAGTAGCAGAATTTGAGGAATAACAGAGAGGCAGGCAGGAAAAATCCCCAAGTTAGCTGCTGTCTTATTATATTCTCGTGGCCCCAGCCCCATCATCCTGGTCTCGTCTCAGTGTTCTCAGGGATCATTCCCATCCTTGGTTCTGTTCCTTATCCTTCAATGTCTGACTCTGCTCTGTGTCCCAACATCCATCGCTGATTTTAAGCCCAGACTGATTTCACAGGAATCATCACCAGTATCTGTCTTACTTTCAGGGTAACACCCAATCTCAGAGCAGTAGAGGTGCTCTTAACACTGCACATGGCAACTCAACATCTTTTCCTACAGCAGTAATTTTCAGAATGTGTTTTGGGGAGCTCTAGTTTTGGGTGTTAATATCTGTTACTCAATAAAAGGGTTTCAAAGTCAAAGAAGGTTGATGAATTCTCAATGGAACAATTTTAAGCAGTTTTCTTTCCTGCAGAACTTCTTAAAGCCTTTAATATGCAAATGTACATTATGAACTCTCTGAGTGGGATATGATATGATATGCAGGGTTTCCCAAACTTATTTGACCTTGGAATTTATTCTTGAAACTTTCTTGAGAGAATATTCTTCTGTGAAAAGTATTTTGTCTAAAAGTAATATATTTAGCTTTTGTGGCTCAGGCATAGGTTCTTGTGAGTTGACACAGAGATAAAGGCATTGTTTTTCTGCTAGGACAGTGCATTCTAGGTTCTACAACTACATTTTTGGAACCCAGTAGTTAATGAAGTCGGAGAAGGCAATGGCACCCAACTCCAGTACTGTTGCCCGGAAAATCCCATGGATGGAGGAGCCTGGTAGGCTGCAGTCCATGCGGTCGCTAGGAGTTGGACACGACTGAGCGACTTTACTTTATTTTTTCACTTTCATGCATTAGAGAAGGAAATGGCAACCCACTCTAGTGTTCTTGCCTGGAGAATCCCAGGGACGGGGGAGCCTGGTGGGCTGCCGTCTATGGGGTCGCACAGAGTCGGACACGACTGAAGTGACTTAGCAGCAGCAGCAGCAGCAGTTAATGAAGTGGAAAACTGTATGTAAGGTCCTTCCAGCTAAGAACTAGGTGATTACCCAGAAAACAGAGCTGATGACCACATAGAAAGCACCTTGGATTATAAGTCAGAAAAGCTGGTATCTAGTCTCAATTTTACCGCTGTTAGTGGGAGATTCCTGAGCAGCCCTCAACATTTCATCCTCAGTTTCTACAAAATGGAGTGCTTCATTGGTTATATGTCTTCCCTGGTGCCTCAGATGATAAAGAATCCACCTGTAGTGCAGGAGACCAGGGTTCGATCCCTGGATTGGGAAAATCCCCTGGAAGAGGGCATGACAACCCACTCTGGTATCCTTGCCTGGAGAATCCCATGGACAGAGGAGCCTGGAAGTCTACAGAGTTAGACATAACAGAGCAACTAACACTTAATGGTAATATTAAAACAAAAATAGCACCTGCTTAAAATATTTCACAGGAATTTCAGGAGTTTCTAATGAGATGATGACATGAAATCACTTTAGAAACAATAAGGCTTTTCTTCATAACTGTATGTAAAAATACCATATTATTTCTTAATTAACTTGGTTTTATAATAGGAACAAGGATTCAAACCCATAGATAACCTTCAAACCTTATTTACTTATTTTTTTTGCAAAACATTTCAATCCAAATTATTTTACCCAACACTGGTAATAAAGAATAACTCACAAATTACAATTTTAGTTTTCTCTTTCTAGATCTTCTCTCTGGTGGGAGAACAGTGTAGTGGCCAAGACAAAGATGCAATCAAGAGAGCAGAGTGGAAGCTGGACATTTAGTAAACTGGATAAGATAGGTCATTATCACATCTGAGCTTCCATTGGGGTCTGTTTGATTTGGAAACAGTGCCAATGGGGGCAAATTCCATCCTCATATTTTCAACCAAGTTTGGATCCAGTTATTAGCTGACAGTTAATATTTCCATTGTCAAAAGCTGAGATAATAACTCCGATTGAAAGGGAAAGGGAAAGTCACTCAGTTGTGTCTGATGCTTTGCAACCCCCATGGAATTCTCCAGGCCAGAATATTGAAGAGGGTAGCCTTTCTCTTCTCCAGAGGATCTTCCCAACCCAGGGATCAAACTCAGGTCTCTCATACTGGAAGCAGATTCTTTACCAGCTGAGCCACAAGGGAAGCTCAAGAATATGGAGTTGGTAGCCTATCCTTCTCCAGGGCATCTTCCTGACCCAGGAATGGAACTGAGGTCTCCTGCATTGCAGGCAGATTCTTTACCAACTGAGCTATGAGGGAAGCCCATAACTCTGGTTCACAAAGCCTAAAATGTCATCTGTGACACCAGACACCAGATCAACAGAAAATATCAGTCACCATACTTCTCCATTGTCCGTCTCATGTGAGGGACATATGGGAACATGCCAGTGCACCATGGGCAACAGCACCGGGAATGTTTCTGAGCCTTTTCAGCTCCAGGATAGTAGTAATCTATCAAGCTATGACACAGCATTCTGAATATTTATCCTTGTACAATATTCAACTCTTTGGTTTAGGAACTGACTTAGAAGAGGGGGACTGTAGGTAACCTGCTAAAAAGTATCACTTATCTGGTAGATTCTGGTATGTTGAGCTTGGGTAAGCAGTTGAATTTAATTCCTTGGTTTATTTGTTTCAAAATGGAACATTTACCAGAAGTGGATGTGTCATACTGACAAGTGTATTTTTATTAATTTTTTAAAATTTATTTATTTTAATTACAGGCTAATTACTTTACAATATTGTATTGGTTTTGCCATACATCAACATGAATCCGCCACAGGTATACACGTGTTCCCAATCCTGAACCCCCCACCCACCTCCCTCCCTGTACCATCCCTCTGGGTCATCCCAATGCACCAGCCCCAAGCATCCTGTATCCTGCATCAAACCTGGCCTGGTGATTCGTTTCTTATATGATATTATACATGTGTCAATGCCATTCTCCCAAATCATTCCCCCCTCCCTCTCCCACAGATTCCAAAAGACTGTTCTATACATCTGTGTCTTTTTTGCTGTCTCACATACAGGGTTATCGTTACCATCTTTCTAAATTCCATATATATGCGTATAAATTCCATATATATACTGTACTGGTGTTTTTCTTTCTGGCTTACTTCACTCTGTATAATCGGCTCCAGTTTCATCCACCTCATTAGAACTAATTCAAATGTATTCTTTTTAATGGCTGAGTAATACTCCATTGTGTATATGTACCACAGCTTTCTTATCCATTCATCTGCTGATGGACATCTAGGTTGCTTCCATGTCCTGGCTATTATAAACAGTGCTGCGATGAACATTGGGGTACACATGTCTCTTTCAATTCTGGTTTCCTCGGTGTATATGCCCAGCAGTGGGATTGCTGGGTCGTATGGCAGTTCTATTTCCAGTTTTTTAAGGAGTCTCCACACTGTTCTCCATAGTGGCTGTACTAGTTTGCATTCCCACCAACAGTGTAAGAGGGTTCCCTTTTCTCCACACCCTCTCCAGCATTTATTGCTTGTAGACTTTTGGATAGCAGCCATTCTGACTGGCGTGAAATGGTACCTCATAGTGGTTTGATTTGCATTTCTCTGATAATGAGTGATGTTGAGCATCTTTTCATGTGTTTGTTAGCCATCTGTATGTCTTCTTTGGAGAAGGATTAAAGATCTAAACATAAGACCAGAAACTATAAAACTCCTAGAGGAGAACATAGGCAAAACACTCTCCGACATACATCACAGCAGGATCCTCTATGACCCATCTCCCAGAATATTGGAAATAAAAGCAAAAATAAACAAATGGGATCTAATTAAAATTAAAAGCTTCTGCACAACAAAAGAAACTATAAGCAAGGTGAAAAGACAGCCCTTAGAATGGGAGAAAATAATAGCAATTGAAGCAACTGACAAACAACTAATCTCAAAAATATATAAGCAACTCCTGCAGCTCACTTCCAGAAAAATAAATGACCCAATCAAAAAATGGGCCAAAGAACTAAATAGACAAGTGTGTTTTTAAAGCAATCTCCATTGTTTATTATTTTAATGGTAGAAGTCATGGATGATTCCAGGACAGTGAATTATACAGATAAGTATGGGTAAGGAAGGGCACTGCCTTATAGTCATGTATGTATTTGAATTTAGTGGCTACTTAAAGAAGGGGGATTTCTCTGTGGTTATCACATATTAATATCTAATTTAGAGACATTTTCTTTAGATAATTTGGTTGCTTTCTCTCACCGGAAACTGTAGTTTGAATATTTCTTTCTTTTGTTACTTTTATCATATGATGTGAAGAGAGTAACATCTTATGAATAAGTATGGTTTACACAAGACTTTTTCCAAATTGTTTCATTTATATATTATTATCTTTATTTGTTACCTATCTTATTTAAACATGTCACACAAATTCAGTAATCTGAATACATGGTGAACCACTTTTTTGCCATTTCATAGGCACACTTACTCTTGATTTTACCCAAAGTAATTCAGTGTTAAAAAAAAGAACAGAACCTGGTACCCCTTATTTCTCTGCTGTAGGTTCCACTTTGACTCTTAGCACATGGCACCAATTTCAGGCATTAGACTGACTTTTTCAACAGTGGTTTAATTAGCACATGTTGTTTGTTGCCGTTGAGAAAGGGGGTGTTAATAAAACAGAAACAAGATACAGAAGAGTTGAGGGAAACAGGTGATTTCATCTTTCAAAGATAACATTCTGTAGAAGGAAGCTTCTGGGTGCTCATTAAGAACACAAGCTTCCATACATGCCTGGAAGAATGGGGAGCAAGAGGAATTTCAATGACTTTTTCATGAAATCTGACCCAGAGGTGAACAAAGAGAATTCTTAAACTTTTGCATATGCCAATTTTAGGAGGGGGTAGGGCAGACATCCATCTTTTCCCCTTTCTCTGGTATTACTTGAAGAAAAAGAATTACTGAAATTGGACTTGCTCAGGTTTTTATAAATCAAGATGTCAGCAAACACAAGCACTAGTCTAGTTACAAGAGACTGTAGTTTACAGAATGAAATGAACCCTGTTTTTTTTTAAGCTCTACAAAGAACACATTGTTTAGTCTTGTGTAAAAAAACATCATGTAAAGAAGCTTTCTGTCAGGTACCCTTATTTGTATTTAGTTGTTTCATAACTCAATTATACTGTTCCCCTCTGTCTAATAATTAGCATATGCATAATAACAAGCCTTGAAAACCTGTTCTTTTCCCCACTGTGTGTCAGTTAAATTTCCAAATTGTTCCGGAGAACGGGCTGTGCCTGAGTAGGTGAGCCTCCCTGCTGGTCTGGCAGCTTGCCCCTGTGCAGGAGTTGAGGGTCAGCTCTTGGAGAAAGGCCCAGCCAGAGGCCTGAGCAGGGACTTCCTGCCATCTGGAACAGTCTGGAGCACCAGGAATGAAGTCAGCAAGAAGTGTCTCCTCTCCAGCTCCCCCTGGGAAGACCAGTATGTCACCCAGTTCCTCGACTGGGGAAACTTCCCAGGCACTCCCAGGCACTTGAGCTCTATATTTTTGTTGCCTTTCATGCTGAGGCTTTTGTGGCCACTTACCACCTTTTGAACACCCTTTCTATGTTTGAGGAATTCCCCGCAGTCTGAGTCCTACCTCCCCATTTGATAAGCCCCAGCTGCACTTTCCCAGCTTCTCTTGTAGCAAGAGCCCAAATCGGGGACTCAGGCTCAACCAGTCCCACTTGCTGGAGGAGAGGTGCTTTGGGAAGAGAACAGTGAGAGAGGGAGTAGGCACCTCACAGAATCCATTTTCTGGAAAAAGTGGCAGTGGAGGCTCTGGCTTTGGAGGAGGCACGCAGAAGTTCCAGCGTGTGGTGTCCAGAGCTAAGCGTTCACTGAGATGAAGGACTTAGGGCTGCGTGGGTCTTCCTGTGGCAGCTGTGGTGGATGCAGTGCCTAAAACCACAGTCTTCTCTGCAATAATGATACAAATAAAGATACCTAATGTAATTGTTCATTAGATACATACACTCTGAAAATCAAAGCATCAAAGTGTTTAACTTGATTTGTTGACATTTTTAAAAGTTATTAAGATGATTACTTTAAAAAAATTTTTTATTGAAATATAGTTGACTTACAGTGTCGTTTTAATTTCTGTATAGCAAAGTGGTTTGGTTATACATATATGTGTTCATTTTTGTATTCTTTTCCACTGTGGTTTAATCACAGGATATTGAGTATAGTTTCCTGTGCTCTACAGTAGGAACTTGTAGTTATCCACTCTATATGTAATAGTTTACATCTGCCGATCCCCAGTCCCAGTCCTTTCCTCCCCCACGCCCTCCTCCTTGGCAACCACGAGTCTGTTCTCCATGTCTGTGAGTCTGTTTCTGCTTCATAAATGTGTTCACTTGTGTCATATTTTAGATTCCACATATAAGTGGCTTCGTATAGTCTTTGTCTTTCTCTTTATGGCTTACTTCCCTTAGTATGATCATATCTAGGTCTGTCTATGTTGTGGCAAATGGATGGGATGATTTCACACTTTTTATGGCTGAGTAATAGTCCATTGTATATATATGCTACATCTTCTTTATCCATTCATAAGATATATTTTAAAGTGCATTATTTTATGTAGGTAATAATATAGCTTGTGATAAATACATTCAAAAACCAAAGCGTTTGTGGGAAACTGTGGTGACATGATTACTCTTCAGATATTTTAGGGGTACATGTAAGTTTATATTTACTTTGGATATTATCATTTACCCATTTTTGAGCTAACTTCTCCCTCTTTTTCCACTCTCTTCTCACATCTATATTATTGCACTAATCTGATTTTGAGGGGTAAAAAGAAGTTCTTTGGTACATGCAAGGCATCTAGGTAGGAATGTAGAACTCCATTAGTTGGATTGGGGAAAAGGGTTACCATAAGACTGTACTAAACCTATGTGAAAAAAGGAGCAGACATCCAATCCAAATCCGTGAAAAATAATCTTTTTAAGTAAATGCTATTTTATTTTTTTTAATTATTATTTTATTTTTTACTTTAAAATATTGTATTGGTTGTGCCACACATCAACATGAATCCACCACGGGTGTACACGTGTTCCCCATCCTGAACCCCCCTCCCACGTCCCTCCCCATACCATCCCTCTGGGTCATCCCAGTGCACCAGCCCCAAGCTTCCTGTATCCTGCATCAAACCTGGACTGGTGATTCGTTTCTTATATGATATTATACATGTTTTAATGCCATTCTAATTTGCATAGTATGAGGGAAAAAATGGTATTAAGTGAATTTGTTTAAAAATTACAAGTCAGTATTGGTTTTTCTAATGGTCATGTATGGATGCGAGAGTTGGACTGTGAAGAAAGCTGAGCGCCAAAGAATTGATGCTTTTGAACTGCCATGTTAGAGAAGACTCTTGAGAGTCCCTTGGACTGCAAGGAGATCCAACCAGTCCATTCTGAAGGAGATCAGCCCTGGGATTTCTTTGGAAGGAATGATGCTAAAGCTGAAACGCCGGTACTTTGGCCACCTCATGCGAAGAGTTGACTCATTGGAAAAGACTCTGATGCTGGGAGGGATTGGGGGCAAGAGGAGAAGGGGACGACAGAGGATGAGATGGTGGATGGCATCACTGACTCGATGGATGTGAGTCTGAGTGAACTCCGGGAGTTGGTGATGGACAGGGAGGCCTGGCGTGCTGCGATTCATGGGTCGCAAAGAGTCGGACACGACTGAGCGACTGAACTGAATTGATTGGTGCACGGTAGTGGATCATGACCACCCGTGACCTTATGGAAATAATAGCTGGTCCCAAAATTTGAAGGTATGCCTGGAGAATATTATAGGCCCTTTCTTTTCAGAGAAAAAAAAAATCATCAAATGTTTTCTTAGCCATAATGACATACTGTATTACTGTAACATTACAAATTTATGGAATCTTAATCAATGAGTTTTAGCCATAGTGATAAATTCTGAGGGATGAGGATTTATGAACTCGGTATATAGTACTAAGTTACGGAAATGACAGTTAAAGATCTTCACTATTTTCTGTGCCTTGCTCTGCCATATTGAAAAAGACTGATATTTTGAGCTACGATGAGCCATTCTTTCTCTAGTCATTCTACTGAGTTTTGAATTTCTCTGATTCCATAGTGTACCTCATTGCATGATTTCCACATGATAGTATATCTGTTATGAGTACTATCCAATTATCAGTGATTGAAGCAAATTTAAATGTTTTGGAAGAGGTCCCTCAGATGAGACTGTAGCTGACTGGATGGAGAAAGGAAAACACAGTTTTCTCCTATGTTCCAAAATGCTCTACATTACTTTCTACTATTCCTTCTAGTTCTGTGAAGCTGCTTAATTGTGTGTTGTATTATTTCTGTGATTTTCACCATACATGTGGAAAGGAAAAGAACAATCAATTTCTTTTCTTCCTGCTTTTCTTCTAATTCCCACTGCTATTTTATTATTTATAACTGATTTTAAACTCAGTTTTAAATTATTTTCTGAACACCATTTTGGTATTTCTATATTTCTGAATATAGCACTTCTAAGGGTAAGAGATCTAAGCATGCAAATGGAGTGGTGTGGATTTGGTTCTGCTGAAGCCAGGCAGGCAGTCTGGACACTCTGATGGATAATATTTGCTCCGGAGAACTCCACCAGACTGGCTGAAGCATGATCAGGCCTACACTGGGCTTGACTTCTTCACAGGAGAGTGGCTTTGCTTGCCTAGACTGTGATCAGTTCAGTTCAGTCGACTGGAGTGGTGTGGATTTGGTTCTACTGAAGCCAGGAAGGTAGTCTGGACACTCTGATGGATAATATTCGCTCCAGAGAACTCCACCAGACTGGTTGAAGGATGATCAGTCCTATACTGGGCTTGACTTCTTCATAGGAGAGTGGCTTTGATTGCCTAGACTGTGATAGCAGCTATGCAAATAAATATTTTGATTATTTGGGAGAAGAGGATTATTTGATGACTCTCTTGAAGTATATGTAGGCTTATTATGAGGAGGAGGTAATTTTTTTCCCATTGTTATTGCTGATTCAATGAGGGAAAGTACATTGTATCAATAGTTAAAAATAAGAAAGACTTTCCTCAGTGGAATTAAGGTATACTGTGGGGATTCCCACTTTGCAGAGTTGACTTGATGACATCAAAATCCCTGTTTTCACCTTTGAATCTATGAAATTAGGGATGATGTCATTGGAGTGACCAACTGCCACCCATGAAGAGGCTGTTGAATTGGGCGTTACATTCTGCAGTCACTGCCTTCAGGTAAGAGTCAGAGGGTACCTGCTGTGAGTGCAGGACTGTCTTAGGCTCTGCTGAAGAATCACAGCATTATCCTGGTGCATGTATCTCACTGGGGAGACGATAGGAAAAGTCAAGTTCTAGTAAAAGGTAGCTTTTTCTTATACATGATACAGATTACAAGCGCAGAGAATGGCTTTCAAAGGAATTAGGAACCAGAGTAAGTAAGGCCATTCAAGACAAAGGGAACAGCATGTAAAGCGATGGAGTGCTGACAGAGGTGCCAGGTCGTTTTGTGTGTGGTTTCAGACAATGTAGGGCATAGACAAGCTCTACTGAGGAATAAAACATTCATAAACATTTCACTAAGCACCAAGCTCTATGCAGACCCCTGTGCGTTTGCTCATTCAGTCCTCATAATAACTCTAACATAGGGTTAGAAACATCATCTCGGTTTGCTGTTGATAAAATGAAGGCATAGAGTGGTTAAGTGAGTTGCCTAAGATGACACAGCGAGCAATTGATGGAGCAGGGAATTCAAACTCAGGTGGTCAGAATTCAGCTACTGGGACTAAAATTTAATTCCAGAAACATTAGTTATCACTTCCTAAAGGCAAAGCACAAACTGAGGTAGGAATTGTAGAGTTCGAGAGTAGCAAAATGTCTTCAAAAGTCAGTTCAGTTCAGTCGCTCAAGCTCAACATGTAGGTCTACTGTAAATGTCTGTGAATTCAAAGTCTATTTTCAAGGAGTATATACTCTGGTAGGGAAGACAGACATGTATATATAACTACAATGCACAGAAGGCTACAGGTATTGACTGATCAGATTGGATAAATCTGAGGGGGCGAGAAAGTTATCCTATAAAAAGAATTGAGTTTTTGAGCAGGAGAGTGACGTGATGAAAACTTATTACTGAAAACTTAATCTGCTGACTTGTGCTCCTTGTTTCCTTATTGTCAGCAACATTAAGCCACTTGGAACTCCAAGCAAGTTAGATACATGGTATAGAAAAGAGGAGGAAATATTTCTCTCTCTCATGTCCTGCTCACCAAAATTCTGCTAAATTGGCTTAGATGCTGGAATAATAAATTGGAATAAAAGCTGAAGCATAAAATCTAAAGACATGCTGATGCTTTTTGTTCAATCACTATTGTTCCTAAGAATATAAGGAGCCCCCCGCCTCCAGGCTGTAGGGGTTGGGTAGAGGCCTGGAAAGATTATTTGTTGCAAATGTCCAAGATATAATTTGTTGCAAATTAAGATATAAGGAACTAAAGAGCCTCTTGATGAAACTGAAAGAGAGTGAAAAAGCTGGCTTAAAACTCAACATTCAAAAAACAAAGATCATGGCATCCGGTCCCATCACTTCATCATGGCGAATAGATGAAGAAACAATGGAAACAGTGGCAGACTTTCTTTTCTTGGGCTCCAAAATCACTGCAGATGGTGACTGCAGCCATGAAATTAAAAGACGCTTGCTCCCTGGAAGAAAAGCTATAACCAACCTGTCATATTAAAAAGCAGAGACTTTTTTTTTTTTTTTACCAAAAAAGGTCTGTCTAGTCAAAGTTATGGTTTTTCCAGTAGTCATGTATGAATGTGAGAGTTGGACTATAAAGAAGGCTGAGCGCTGAAGAATTGATGCTTTTGAACTGTGGTGTTGGAGAAGACTCTTGAGAGTCCCTTGGACTGCAGGGAGATCCAACCAGTCCATCCTAAAGGAAATCAATCCTGAATATTAATTGGAAGGACTGATGCTAAAGCAGAAGCTCCAATACTTTGGGCACCTGATGTGAAGAACTGACTCATTGGAAAAGACCCTGATGCTGGGAAAGATTGAGGGCAGGAGGAAAAGGCGACAACAGAAGGTGAGATGGTTGGATGGCATCACCAGATCGATGGAAGTGAGTTTGATTAAGCTCTGGGAGTTGGTGATGGACAGGGAGGCCTGGCATGTTGCAGTCCATGGGGTCACACAGTCAAACACGACTGAGTGCTGAACTGAACTGAAGATATATGTTCATTCATGTTTGATCATTTTATTTATCCATTTATGCAGTGGGTCTGTCATTCGATGACTCCAGTTGACCCTTGAACAACATGGATATGAACTGTGTGGGTCTCCTCATACAGTACTACATAATTCAAGGCTGATTGAATTCATGGATGTGGATCCACAGATATGGAGGAGCCAAGTGTATGGAGGAACCAAGTATATGGAGGTTATATGCAAATTTTTGACTGCCTGGAGGGCCAGTACCCCTAACCCACCTATTGTTCAGGTTCAGCTGTATTTGTTCATTGAGTGCCACTGGGGACCTGCTACTGTTGCAAGTCTTGGAACATAGCAGAGTCTAGTATAAGCACAGTAAGACAGCTGTCCTCATGGAGTATGCAAGCCAACAGGGTTATTCATACCACAAACCTTTCAGATAGTGACATGTGACACTGAAGAAACCCAAACAGAGCTACGGGATGAAGAGTGACAGGATGGAGGAGCAAGCTCTTTAAAAAGGAATCTCCGTAAACCTCTCTGACATTCCTGCAGACCTGAGTAATGAAGAGCCAGCCACACAAAGATCAGAGGGAAGAGCATTCAAGGCAGAGGAAACAGCCAGGACAGAGGCCCTGAGGTTGGAAGTTAGAGGAAGAGGCAGCAGGATCCTGGGCTTTTGCTATTAGCCTCATTCAGAACTTTGAAAAGCATATCTGAAATACTTCTTCATATACTATGTCAATGAAATATTTTAACAATTAGCAATTCAGTGATTCTCATTATTAACATTGTTCTTAATAACCATTTAAAATACTCCATCTGAAAAAATGGATATTTTAAAAAATTAACTTGAGTACAAACTGACAAATAGCAAAAAAGAAATAAAAACCATAGATAATGGGGGAATCCAAAATATGGATGAAAGGTTTCAGAAGATCACCTTGAGCTTGAGAAGGAGGAGGGGTGGTAGTGAGGATTGGAAATTAAAGGCTGAAAATCATGTACTATTTATTAATTTAATAAATCTGTCTTGATGTCAATGTAATCGAATACTGCCACAAAATAATGGTCTCCTGCTGCTACATAAATGTTGAGACCAAGCTCTGATGTTTATTTTCAAGACAGGAGACATTGATCCTTCACTAATAGAATATTACAAGTTTATTTCTATTATGCTAAGTAACCAAGGTTGATTTCATTGTTGGATTTGATGGATGTTGGTGCTGTCATAGTTGAGAATGGTCTGGGGCTAGGAGGCCAAGAGGATGAGTATTTTTTCTTACCTAATTAGGCATCCTTGGATTACATTTTAATATAAGATCAATAAAAGAAAACTTTGGGGATATTTAGCCTCTAGGATCTTTCTTGTGATGCCCCAGAGATTGAGACTATTTGGCACAAGATTATTCTGTCCTGAAACGAAGAGACTCTAGAGCCAGAGAGTGAGTGAGTTGGATGAGGGCCCCACCCAACTGGAAAGGCAACAGGAAAAGTGATGAGAGGAAAAGACAGCGACAACAATAGGAGGAGGAAGTGAAGCCAAAAAACAAGGGAAGAAGGAAAAGTAACAGTGAACTACAACAATTCACCAGGAAAGGAAAACCACACAGGGGGAAAAAAAAAAACCAAACCCAAAGGGAATTGCAATGGGCTGATTTAGATGCGGGGATAAGTTTTTGACCATTTCCAGAGGTAGGGCACTTACATACAGTGATGAGTGAATGGATGTCAGTGGAATCCAGTGATTCAGGTTTCCCTTTTCCTAAGCAGAATGTGAGTTAAAATGAAGACCTTGGTTTTGAATTTCATCTTTCATAGATCACACAGCCACCTAGTTCTGGGAAGTGTGGTTGATATTTCTCAGAGGAATGAACAAAGTGAAGATTGGAAATTAGACATGAACTGACCAATTTAGTCAGAGTAAGAATACTCATCTCTTTTAAACATAAAAAAATAGATTCATGCCACATCGTTTTTCCTTTTAATAACCTATAGTGAGCCAAGGGATTTACTTTGCAACAGTCAAAATGGGAGGAAATGATGTATTTGATAAAAGACAAGGCTGTAATAAAGCAGGGTGTGGCTTGGTGTTTTTGATTTTACCTAATCAGGGGGTTAGCTGTAAGAACAGAATTCAGTGCTGCTTACCATGCTGAAGCAAGGTCCTGTAAGCCCTGCTCGAGTGGCCCCGCCTATATTTAATCCAACCTGAATTCATAGAGAGGCTTGCCCTTCTAGAATCATGGTGCATGAAAGAGTAAATGCTTTGAGGTAGAGCATTGCATGAGATATTTTATGTAAAGCACTTAGATAGTACCTGGCAAGAGCTTGATAAATATTAGTGTTGTTAATACATAAGAAGTCTGTAGTGTGGTCCGCAAGAACTGAAATTCTTGCGTGGTGAACCATATGACATTGCCAAATCAACCATGTCTGACTTGCAAATATAGCAGTTCCATGTGTTTCAATCTAATGTGTTCCCATGAAACTTGCCAATCTCTCTCACATTTTGTGCTTTTGTCAGGGGTTAAAGGGTGAAGAGAGGGAAGAGGGAAGAGAGGAAGAACGGGGAAAAGAAGGAATGGGAAGGTGGGAGTTTACATGGGAGAGCCTTTTGAAGAACCCGCACTGACAGGAAGCTGAAGTGATGAAATATAGCCCTGTTCCCCGCAACCCCTCTCACAGCCCTTTAGTGAACTCTCCAGGTTTTCAGAAAATTCCTGAGACATGGATGTGTCTCCTCATTCCACAAATGATAAATGCTCCTTTAAAATAAAACACCCAAACCATAGAGTAGAACTGACAGCTCCTAAAAGGACACAGTGCCAAGGCAAAAACAAATGAAGCAGCACAAGAACGTCTCAGTACACGGGTAACTCTTCCAGAGGAGTGGCAGGAAGTGCCCAGAGCTGGGTTCTTCCATGACCACCCTTCTCCATAGACTACCCACATCCATCACCAGAGTGACCTCTTCGTCTGCCTTCCTCTTAGAAACGGGACCAGGCTGAAGAGCCAGGCAAACGGACACGGTGCTTGTGAAGCCTCTAATTTCTGGGCACCTCTGCACCAAATATTGTATTAAAGAAAAACATTCCAGAGGTTGGTCAAAACTCTCCTTAACAAAGCAATATAGCCCTAAGTAGTGTCCATAGGCTTGTGGACCCTTATAAAGTTTCTCCTCAAAGAACTAAAATCCCGTGAGTGTTACAGGGTAGGAGGCACACTCAGAGGAGCAGTAACAGACTGCAAGACAAAAATGTCTTCTTCCTTAAATTTCCTAACACTGGCCCTCCAGACCACAGACAGCATGGGTCTGAGAAGTTGGGTGAGGCTAATGGGTGTTGCCTCGTAGTAGTCAATAGCTCAGCACCATGTGGTGGGGACCCTTCTCTCTTCTGCATCAGATATTTAGGTCCAAAGAAAAAGGCCTGAGGAGTTTTGAAAGATGCTAATGGGATTATAACATTATTTATCTGTTGAGGAATTTGGTTTGTACAGGTATAATGTAATGATGATGCTGGCAGATAGCAGTTACTATCACAGAGTACGTATAAATCTTCAGGAACTTACTGCAATATATAGGATGGAGTCCAACTGCTTTCAAACACTTTTTGAATACCCCCAAAATAAAATATTAAAGTGTCCTCTATATCTCTGGGAAGTATACATGACCCTGATAAGATTGTTTATTCCTTATGACTGACTTGGCAATGACAAAATTCAGCATTTATCTTAAGCAGATTTTTAACACTTATACCGTTTCAAGGTAAATAAAATACCATAGTGATATATTTGTCATCTTCCTTTTTTTTTTTTTTTTTTTGCCACACTTGGTCGAGGAGATCCAGTTATGTTGGAAAATTATGAAAAGCAAATGTAGTGCTATTTTTTTCCTCCTATGTTTCCACTCCCAACAGAAGGAAATGACACTGCCTGAAATGTTGTACAGCTTCCCTCTTGAGACTGGGGCTTTTGTCAACTCCAAGAGTGCAAAGACATCACATTGGCATAACCTTAGTAGGTGAAAAATCATTGTGAAGATTTAGGAATGCACTAAAAAAATATAGTAATACTTTTGAATAAGGAACACTCTTTGGCACACTTCCCATTATATAACTTTCAACATTTAATGACAAAAATCCAGCCAGTGAACACTGCAACACTTGGAATTTGTTTTGCAAAATGTGCTAAAGTGTAAGAAATTGCCATACATGGTAGCCCTGGTTTTTTTTTTTTTTTTTAATTTTTATTCGTCTTTAGCTTATGCACAATCCTTTGAATCAGAATTATTCCAAGTTCCTAAACTGCAAATTCTTGACAGTGTTAGAAAAACGAGGCACTCTAGAGAAGGAACTATTTAGAAGTGGTAGCTTTGCACACTGTCTCTCCTAAGTCATTGGTAAGTGTTTATATCTAAATTGGGATTTTAAAAATCTAGGGCAATAGGTTAAGAAAACAGTCTTGCCTCAGATTAGCTAATGTTAAACCAACAGCAGTGTGTCAAATGATGTTAATATGAGTCCCCATTTTACTTATTATTCTGGTATGAGAGACCATATTGCATAGTATATTATAGTTGTAATGACTCCATTCATTCCATTACTTTGGTACATGGCATGTGAACAGTTTTTGAATATGAGCATGCTGGTCTCTTCTGCTTAGGAGTGAAGTTTCAAACAGTAGTCTGAGTGACAAACATCTCAGAGCTTGCTCACATTCCTCTGTGGAATAGTCACTTCTGAGAGAAAGAGGTGCGGCTTCGTGGTCTGGGAACGGGACTGTCAGCCAGGAACACAGAGTTCTCATCTTGGAACTAGTATTGTTTTCTCTATGGAACAGATAATGCTAATGAATTTTTCTTTGGACTCAGTTTACCAGGTTTAGAAAGCTGGTCAGGAAAATCTAATTAACTGGCATATATTCTGCTAAGTGACTTCATATGAAAAGTGATATAAATGTAAGTAGGGAGATGTTATTTTCATAAACGAATGAGTTCTATAAAACAAACAATAGAACAGTTTTGTCCTTCAGAAAAATTATCCCCTCAACAAGAAAATCCATCTTTATGTATAAATAGTTTAAATTTTCTAAATAAATATTTTCTACACTAAATGTTTTTCTTTTTTAACACCCCAAGTATTTTATGTGATGGAAATAATTAAATTCATGATTAGCTTCCATTTAAACATAAAGTGATAGTCTCTTTGTTCTGTGTATTAATAGCAAAGGGAAATCTTTTCTAAAGTTCCATGCACTGTAAGAATACAGACATTATTAACCTCAATGTTTTAGAGAAAAATTAGAATCTAAGAAATGTATAGTCAATCTAGAGCTTCAATAGGGTGGTACAATAAACTGCCTGTTTTAAAATGATAAAGACTTCCAAGAATAAGATGCAGGTTCCAGAAAGAGAAAATTGTGCATATGTGCCCAAACAAAATGGGAGGGAAAAAAGACCTAATGATTGAATAACTCTGGTGTTCTATATCTGACAGAATAAAGTTTTGTTTTTTTTTTTTAAATTAACCTCAAATGCAAATGCTCCATTCTGATGGCTCAGCTGATCAGCATTCCCCTACTCTAAATCTAGCCGCCCCCTCCCCCCACCCAAATTAATCAGCCTTATATACGAGGTAAAAAACCTTCAAACTTCTAAAAAAAAAATGGAGATTCTTTACAGTAGGAATCTTTAAGTGTTCTAATTCTTCACCCTTGTAAAAAAATGAAAACAAACAAAACATGGGTCTTCGATTCTGTGTCTGGGATCTCAAATTTGGCTCTGAATATGTGTTTCAAATCTCATTAATTAGAATATTGGCCCCGTGAGATACAGTTGCTGATGCAAAGAACACTCTTTGTACTCAAAATAATTTGAACAAGGGCAAAGAAAAATTTTATTTACATGTGTAAACATTAAGAGAAAAATAAAACAGAGATGATGGTTCAGGTAGCTGCTTAGATATTTTAAAGATAATTGATTTGATTACTTAAGCTATTACTTAAGCTATAAACTATTATGAGATAGAGTAACAATCATGTTTTCACTTTGTGTATTTGTTGCATGATAACATTCTTGTAAAGGTAACTCTGACATTAACTTGGCAAGTTCTGAACTAAGACCTTTTGGCATTTTATTATTTCCAGATACTAAGACCAAATTGCTTTGAATCCCATGCCTCACTGTGCAGATCTATAATTTATTTATTTTTTAAATATCAGAAAACATGCCATTATTCAAAAGACTCGTCCACGTAACAAATCTGGGTAAAGACCAATCAAATAAGTAACTTACAGCAATAAACAGCAAACAGCCCTTCTTATTTTCTTTCTTCATTTTCTTTTCTCTTTAGGAAAAAGCAAATTAAACCATGGCTATTTGTAGTCTTGCACTATAAGAACACATGTAGTCATATATTTTCATCCTATTAACAAATCTATTAGCTCAATGGATAAAAAGTAAAGTCCACTGTAAAGATGTCTTAGTGTCTTACATGGGGAGGGTCATCTGCTTTGTAGAGCCACAGCCTAAAAATCTTTCTCTGAAAGATGGTGCCCATTGGCTGTCTGTAAATGGGTACTGAAAGCAGCATTCAACAGCCCTGGGGCTTACAAAAATATACAGATGCCTGGGTCCATCCCCAAAGTTTCTGATTTAGTTAGTCTGGGCTGGGGTTCCAGATCTGGTATTTAAAAACAAATGAACAACAACAAGAAAAAAGTTCTAAGGCAATTCTAATGTGTCGTGACTGAGAATTAGAGAGGATCCCAAGACTAGTGCAAAGATAATATAGAACTTAGGTAATAGTACAAAGCCCACTCTTGGTTTTAAACGGAAACCTTACCTTATTGCAGGTGTGGGCAGCAGCTGCCAGTTTCCTCCTTGACAGCATTCTCTAACCAGTATCTACTAGGGAATGTTCCATGGGTGATGGAGCCTGGGGATGCTAATAATTTTCTGAGTTAAAGCTAATGGAAGTAGATTAAATTGAACAGCAATTTACATAGCAGCAAACTTGAAGGTAGAGTTTGTAAACAGTGACAGCCTGATAGACATTTGGTCATTTCAAACAAAAGTTTGTTAAAAGAGGGAGGTTATTACTCCTTCTGTTAGGGGGAAGCACACTGATTGAAACGGCCCACCCTGGCCAGGCACCATAGTAACCATTTGCATGAGTTGTTTTACGACAGGAGGTCCTGGTAAGGAACACGGAACTAATAAGCCACCACCAACTGGAAGAGTTCAGGAAAGGTCAAAAGGGGACACATGTCCGACCACCTCCCAGAATCCTTCTCTCTCTCTGGCATCCAATCTTGGCTGAACAAGGTGTGCACCACCAGGAAGGACTCCAAGTCAGAATGATTGGCTAAAGACAACCCGGAAACTAATCCCATCACCATAAAACCAGAGACTGTTAGCCACATGGCAGAGGTGTTCTCCTGGGTTCTGCTGCTCTCCACCCGGGTGCCCTTTCCCAATAAAATCTCTTGCTTTGTCAGCACATGTGTCTCCTCGGACAATTCATTTCCGAGTGTTAGACAAGAGCCCAGTTTTGGGCCCTGGAAGGGGTCCCCCTTCCTGCAACACTTCCAAGTACCTCAGAGCCCAAGAATGTCCTGTCCCCACCACTGCAGGTTATTGTAAACAGAGAGGAGAATTTTGAACAAGAAAAGGTAGATTAGCTCTCAAAAATCAACTTAAGCCAGTGTGACTTTTTTGACTTTATCTTCACTTCTATTGGCTGAATTTTTGTCCTTTTAATAAAAACATTTTATTTTTCTTGTATCCTTTTGTATTAGTCAATCCTCTACTGTAATTGTCATCTTTTGCTATATTCTATGGCTACTTCATTTAATCTTGTTTGTTATTCTTATTTTTCTTTTTACACTTTACCTTTTCCATTTTTGTTTTCATTTTCCTTAACATAGCAGGTCCCTTCTCTTCATTTTTCCCAGTGTTTGATTTATGTTTGGTTGCCAGCACCTTTTCTGATTCTTTCATTTTTACTAACTGCCCTTCCTTAACCTTCTGTTGATGTTATATTCCTATCACTTGCTGTCAATGCCCACACAAGCCCATTTCTTTCCATTCCATCTATCTCAGAATCTCCATATACATTTTTATGATCCTACTACTAAAAGTTTAAAGCTGCATGTGAGGAAAAGAAAGGTCTCTTTCTCCATTTGAATGTTATTTCCTCTCCCCTCCCATAGCTGTTCCATGTCTTTTTATCCTTTCTTGATGTTTTCCCCTATCTGACCCCCAACTGCATCCCACTTCTCCTGTCACTCCCTATTTGATGCCCATCTCTTCTTTTTAACCGTACTTGCACTCTGTCTCATTTTACATCCAAGGATCTCCACAAGATAAAGGATGGAGTTCAGTTGGGAGCCAGGTTGTGTGTGTTTTCAGAAACTTTTTTGCCTTTACTGAAATGGGATTGGGGCCTGGGATCCATGAATATTCTCGGGCAGCCGTTCAGCTCTGGCAAAAGCTTTGTACACCTTGGAGCACAGCTGGGGCCTATCCTGATGGACAAAGACAGGGATGTTTTTAAAAGCCTTCTACGGTCTTTTCCACTCCAAAGGTCAGGATGAGTTGGCATCAACGCCCAAGGCTGGAGAGGCAGGCCAGGTGGGGATACCCGGGGCCCTTTTCTGCAGTAGGTCTGGCATGTCGCGGGGCCCTGATCTTAGGAGGACAAGGTGGGGGCCATTGAGGCCCCAGGAGTCACTGGGCCACCTTTGGGAGGCAGGCTCACCTCTAAAGAGAGGAGCCAGGCCCGAGCCCGAGTGCTCCCCCGGGCTGCAGGGCGCGGCCCCAGGAGCCAGGCGACGCCACCCCAGCGGCGCCAAGGGCCGGAGGCATAGTCCCTCCCCGGAGGGAAGGCGAGTCGCTCCCGGTCGCTCAGCCAGAAGGTCGAGGGAACAGTGCGCGTGTCCCCCGCCAGCCGGCCCTCTGGGAGCTGGGCGGGGGCGACACCGCAGGGAGTAGGGCCGAGGACCGCAGAGATCAATCCTGGGTACCGGCGCGGGGTCACAGACAGGAGAGGAGCGGGAGAAAGGGGCTGGTGGGGGAGGCTCCCCAGGGCGGCTGGGGCCGTAGATCTGCCTGCGTACTCGGCGGGCGCCCTGAAGTCTGGGCCGCTCCGGCTCCGCCGGCTCCTGCCAGAGACTCCAGGCCGCACTTTCCCCTCCTCCCGGCGCCTTCTCTCCAGTGAGGAGCCGAGCGCGGGCGGTGCGGGGGGAGGGGCGGCGGCGGAGGGAACAGCCAGTTGTTTAAAATCCTTCTAGAGCAGTTTCTAATTCCCCCCTTGCGCCGGGGTTCGGAGGGGGGAGGGGGGGAGAGGAGCGGGAGGAGGGAGGAGAGCGGAGAGGGAAGGAGGGAGGGAACCCGGGAGGGAGGGAAGGAGGGAGGAGACTGCCGCTTAGGCTGTAGCCGCCGCCGCGCGCTTCGGCAGGCCGGAGGTGGGGGGGGGAGGCCTGTCAGTCTCGTGCGTTGCCTGGGCGAAGGGGGCGGAGCTTTGGCGTGGGGCGGCCAATAGTGGGGGTGGCTGCGTGGGTCGCCATGGGGACGGGGCTGTTCCCGGGGAGGCTGTGATGGGTTGACAGGTGCGTGACAGTGGGAGCTGCTCTCGGCACAAGCATGTACGGCAAAGGCAAGAGTAACAGCAGCGCCGTCCCGTCCGACAGCCAGGCCCGGGAGAAGTAAGTGTCTCCGCTTCTCACCCTCCTCCGCCTTCTCACGCGCGCACACACACACACGCACGCACTCGCACACTCTCTCGGAGACACCCAGACACACAGACACTCTCTGCCGGGGGAGAGCCGGGGGGTGGGCTGGCAGGGGGAGGGGTGCGCGAGGTGGGGGGCGTGCGGTGCGGGGAGCGGCTGTCTCCCAGGAGGGGCTCGCGCGGGGCTGGCGGCCGTGGGGTCTGGCGGGCGGGAGGGAGCGAGTGTGTCGGGGGGCGGCGGCGGTGCTGGTGGCGGGGATGGAAACTTGTTTGGGTGATTGAGGGAAATAACCCGCGGGTTCACCTCCTCGCAAAGTAACTTTGGAGCTGGGGTCCGGGGCTGCGGGGAGCGGAGAGCCTCCGGGGGTAGAGGTTGGGCGAGAGGGGTCAGCTGCGTGGAGGAGGGCACGCGGAGGGAATGTGGGTGTTCGGTGGGGGCGGGCCGGGGTCGGGGCGGGCAGCTCGAGGGGCGCCGCGGCGGGGGGCTCGGGCGCCGGGGCCGGTTGCGCCTGGCGAGGCGAAGGCAGCGGGGCCGGGCGCGCGGCGGGCGGAAGCCGGGCGTGGAGCGGCCGAGCGGGGCCCCGCTGGGCGCGGAGACGCGCGCGGGGCGCGGAGGGCGTGTGCGGGGCGTGGGCTGGGTGGGCGTCGGGGCTTTCCTGGTCCGGAGGAGGGACGCCGCATTCGCAGCCCCGTGCGCCCCGCGGAGCCCGGGGCAGGGGGCGCCAGGGGCGCCGCTGAAGTTTGGGAGTCAAAGGACCGAGTTCCCGGGGAGGAAAAGTGTGCTGGCGAGAAGCGGGAGCTGCTGGGGTAGGCTGGCGTTTCTGCCGCTCGCAGTCTACCCAACTCGGCGGCGGCGACGGCTGGAGAACTTTTTTTTTTTTTGGAGACTTCCAGCCTCCCAAACGTGGAGGGCCGTGGCGGTCCGGGCGGCGAGCGGGGGTCGCGGGGAGCAGAGGAGTAGCGGTGGGGGCCGCGGCCGCTGGCGCCAGGAGGGCTGTCTGCGGTGGGGAGGGGGCAGTGGTCCGAACCCGGACTTGCAGGAAGGATCGAAGCGTGGAGACGGGGAGGAGTTAGTTGTTCGGTCGGTGTGGCGAAGAGATACAGGTGTTAACTCCGGTGGGAGCCCAGGGGAGGCTGGTGAGAAAAGAGCCCCTCCCGGCCTGGGATGCCATCGTCACGGCACGCTGCGAAGCAGGGTTGTTTGCTTCTATTCTTATGTGCTTGTAACGGTGATTTGGTTGTTACTAAAAATGAGAGCGCATAGTGACTGTGACCACTGAGGAAGAACCCCTCTTTCTGTGCAGCAGCTCTTATGGTGATTCCCATTAACCACCTCCATTCTTAGGATGAGGCGTATCCCTGTCATTGGACGCGCTCTGCCCTTCCGAGGACTTCAGACTGGGGAAAAGTCTGAGAGCATCTCTCAAAAGCTACTTTAGTCACCTTGCACAAGGAAATAGCTGCGTAAATAAAAACCGAATGTGCAGAAACTACCGGGTTTCCCTCCTAGTTTTAGGCAGTTAATAGTCTTCTGAAAGTTTCTTGTGCCCTACGGTTGGGAACATTTCCTAATCTTCGTGTTGGTAGCAATAAACGCAATTCCTATAGGATTTAGGGGCGGCAGGCCTTGGCATATCAAAACAAACCAAAAAAAGATACTCCCCGCCCCCCTCACCCCCAAGGTATTTTCTGAGCTGTATTCAGGATCTTGTTGCTGTGACTAGGAGTATGTAAAAGATTTAGCATTATAGGTTGGTTAAGAAATAGCAAGTTACTGAAATTGAAGTTTTGAGATAGCGTAATTTGTGTGCATTTATCATTTAGTGGCAATATATCTGAGAAAATAGAAACATTTAGGGAAGATGTTTTAATGATTACAGAGTATTTGGATTTCATAGTTTTGGGAGTGAAGGAATTGAAATGTGTATTGAGGTATATTTTACTTATTTTCAGGGTGGTTGAATTTGAGAATCCAAATTTTGGGTTTTATTTGAACTTCCAGGAATGGCTGAATTTAATCTATATTATGATAACTTTGTAAAAAAATTTTAAAAGCATCTAGCATAATAATGAGGAAGTTGAACCTGGTGTGTCTTAAGTCCTTTCTAGCTCTAATTCTGTGGTTATGTCACGAAAATAAATAATTGCCATTTTGCTGTCAAGTCTACCAAACTGAACACCAAGTAACATCTACACTTGTAAGCCAGGTGGTGAGAGTTCTGCTAGATGGTGCTATTTGATTTAAATAAATTTCTTCCCTTCATTATAATTGGCAGCAGGAATCCTGGATTGCTTTGCCTTATGGACTACATATAGGTAAAGAGGCCACTTTTGGAGAATTGACAATGACCATTCTGAGTTAACTGTTGTTGCGTTAATTTCTAGGCGAATGTTGTTTGAATCTAAGACAAACATTGAGGTAGATTCTGTTTGATGCAATAAGTTTCATTTTGCTAGAAGAGTTGATCTGATTACTCATTTTTTGCCCTTTATGTGTACTTGGGACTTTAAGGGCACTGTTCCACAATAACCTACTGACTTTTGAAGATAGGTATCTTGAAGTTGTCTTTAAAATGGATATCACCTAAAAAAAAATTTTTTTTAAGGAGGTAGACCTCAAAAAGTGCTTGAGTGAAGAATGTTCTTTTATATAGCAAATTAGAACTGTACTGACCTTAAAAATCACAGAAATAATGTTTTTCAGTAATGAATATGTAAACATTTTACAATAAAAACATTCTGAAAAATGAGTCATCATTAAAAATAATGGCATGTACATAAAATAAAAATACTTGTTTTATAATCCATCAAGAAATACATTTTCTTATGAGTTCATAGAGGAGAGCAGACAGGCCCTTATCTATATTATATCTTTGCTTTCTCTTTCATTAAGTCACTGTATGGGATACTTGAAATTAATTTGTAGATTTTATGCAGGTTCTATACTTTCACTATACATTTCTGAACATAAAAATGACTGAAGTCAGGTTAATTACTGATTTCATTGTTTTAAAAGCCAGACGGGTCAAGTCTATACAGAAGTTTGGATTAGGTTTAATTATAGACAGGGTGATTGAAAACCCTTGGAGGGAGGAGGGATGTTTGTGTAGAAATATAAATTCTGATCCTGTTAGGTCATTTCCCCCTTTAGCAGGCTTTCTTTGTAACATTGTACTGTAGTCTAAATTGCAATTAAGTAACTATGCAATTGGTTGTTTAATATCTGCCTTCCTCTAAAATGTAAGTTTCTTGAGGGCAAGGGATAATACTTGGGATTTCTTCTCTGAGGTGTCCTTGACATTGAATAGTGTCTTCAAATGTCAAAAGCACCAACTAAATACTGTTGAATAATGAAGATGTTAGACTCAAGGGCATTTTTTCAATGTGAAAAAAATTTTTTTCAGTGACCTCCAGAATAAGGACTTTGGAAGTTTGAATTCCATATTCTCTAGCTTAGGGATATTTAAAAAATAACTGATAACAAAAGAGTAATCATTATTTAAATTGTTATTCTGTGTGTAAGTCACTGTGTTCTGCACTTTATTTTTTCTAATTCTCCCAACAATTCTGCAAGATACTTTTTAAATTTTTTCTCCATTAAAGAAATAAGAAAACTCTTGACTAGTTGAGTAACTTTGCCCAGAGATACACTACTAGCTGGGTTTCTAACAAAGATATCTCTGCTTAAAATCTGTAGTTGAAGATGAAAGATACATTTTTTTCACCATCCTAGTTTGCCTTCTTGATTTAGGGTAGATTGCTACAGATTTAGGGAACAGCTTTACATAATCAGATATAACAGACTTTAAATATTTGATCAGATATGTAGTCTTGACCATTGATGCACCTTATGCTGATACCCTTCATTTTCACAGATTGCAGACATGTATATGGTATGGGGAAGACAAACTTTAGGAGGGAAAGTTGAAAGCCTAAAATAATGAAAAATTCTTGCTTCTTGAGACTTTTTCCTTCTGGAACTTTTGTGTGATCATTTAAGTTTTAAAATTAGACACTGTAGTGAACAAGTTCTATATGAAATGTTGCTGAATTTTAGACCACTCTGTATGCCACCACTGCCACAGAAAGAGTACCTAGCACCTGCAAATAGATGAGTGTGATACTACTTTTTGTTAAACTAATTTCATCTTTAAAATTATGTAATAGCACAGAAAGATCAATGTGTTACAAAACAACATTGAACAAAGATACTAAATAGTGACATTAAGTTAAACTTGTCAGAAACTATAGAAGTCTGTACATTTGACCCTGGGCTCTGAGAAGTAACTTTGGTTTTTAAACTATGAAAACAACATAGACTCATTTTTAAGTGGTTAAAATCTAATGATCATTTAAATATGATTTCACATAGACTGCCATGATTATGCATGAAATAGAATTTAGTCAAATGAATTTTGGAAATTTGGAAAAAACAATAAATACTCCGTATAAGAGAGTTTGTAGATACTAGCATCAGCATGACCTCTTTTTAATTAAATTTCCCCCCCTAAAAATGGTAAACTTTTCTTCTTCCTTCCTTCCTTTTTTTCCTAAAGGAAATAAGGCAAGTGAAGTAATACAGATCTCGTCAGAAATTTAATTGAGAAGCAGTTAATTCATTTAACACAATTCAAGATTTCTAAAACCAATGAAGGAATACCTTTACGGGCATTAAATTTTCTATATGATATTCAGTTGACTCTTCCCTTCTCAATCCCCAGGATGTTTCCTCCAAAATAACTTGTATCTAATATGTCAGCTCTGGGAGCCTTACTTTTTGATTGATCTCCTTTCCATTATTTTAGAAGTATCCAAAAAATGATTTTTTTTTGAAGGAACAAATCTAAAGAAAAAAGTGTAAGATGTTGAGAGTTAACTTTTAGTATTGTTTATTTAGAGGTTTATTACTCTTAGAAATAGTAATAATGTTGAGATGTATTTTTTCAGAGCTGTGAAAGAAAAAAAAAAAAAAGGTTTATTTCCACACCCTATGGCCAATTTGCCATATAAAACCAATTTAGAGTGAAAAAAATTAAGTTTTACTTTGCAGTAGTGAACTAAATGCATCTTACATTTTCAGTTACTACTAGAAAATAGAATTATTTTGTTTTAAAATTGAAACATACACTGTAAACAAGGGCTGGAATACCGAGGTTGCTGTTTATTAACACTCCACCCTAACAGTTTAGAATTAGAAGTAAAATCTGGGAAATTTAGAATGTTTTCTCTTCCATAGAGATCACAACCATTACATTAATGTTGGGACATAGGATTGAGGCTTAATGTACTAGACTTAAAAGACAGGAAACTACTTAGAATGTTTAATTTAAAATATGTATTGAAGATAATTTTATTCTGTAATATGTGGGACTATTCCCTACTATTGTGTGTACTTTATTGCTTTGACATTGGTATGGGAAGGATAGAAAACATTTGTGTACTAGTGATGTATTGTTGGTTAGTAAGCCTCTGTAAACATGCTAAAATATTACTTTATTAATAACTTACTGCTTATCAAAGGAGGGCTTTAAAATAGCACTGGAGCAATAGAATAAGATATATTTTGAAATCTGAAAAGAGTTTGGAATTAAAAGTAAGTGGTTATATTTGGATTTTAAAATTTGCTTGTCAGATTTTATATATGTTTTACATATGTAACATCTATTAATGTAACACATGTATACAACTTAACATGACTTGAACTGTGAGTTATTTGACTATACTACCAAAACCCTGTGTATACGCTAAAGAGTGATCCAAAAGGTGGTCTGCCAAGATTTATATCCTACCTGTTTTCAGTAGTACAGAAATAGTGGAGGCTGTTCTTCCCCTGAACTATGTATCTGAGTCACTGTGTGAGATGTTGAAAAACAGGTAGAAAAATGTTCCAACCAGGGAAGAATAGTGTTTTTCCAGGTAACTTCTAATAGCTGTACAAGTTGCTCAAATTTTTATTGGTCATAATGGGTAACTGGTAATTTTTGTCAGAGTGGGTTAGTAAAGATTTTTGAGAAGTGGTGCTAATAATGTTTTTGTAATATTGATAGAACCAGAAATTTATCTGAGCTCACAAGAGCCTGGGCATTTCTGGGCAGTGAAGGAATTAGTATTTGTTCTTTGTTCCTCTTTAAAAGAGACTCTTCAGTTGGTGCCACTTCTTTAGTAGTGACAAAACCACCTTCATATTATACTTTAAGAATTTTGATTATTCTGTTTCATGTAAGACCCATACTGCTTTCCAATAGTAATGAGCCATCATAACATTTTAGATTACAATTCAATGGGAGTGAGCTTAAACCAATGACCTGGAAATCTCTTATTTTTGATCTGTGTTAATTTTGCTTCATGGCATATCAAACAAGTAGTTGAGCACAGAAAAAAATTGTAGACACTGATGTATAACACTTCTTTTAAAAAAGAATTTTTTGTAATTGTATTTTTAATACAGATTTAGTTACTAACATATTATAAATTTGTAGTTAGTGTAATCTACTTCCCTGGTGGCTCACATGGTAAAGAATCTGCCTACGATGCAGGAGACCTGGGTTCAATTCCTGGGTCAGGAAGATCCCCTGTAGGCGGGAATGGCTACCCACTCCTATATTCTTACCTGGAGAATTTCATGGACAGAGGGGCCTGGCAAGCTATAGTCAGTGGGGTTGCATAGAGTTGGACACAACTGAGCAACTAACACAACACAAGCCATCTTAAAATACTAACAAAATATTTGTGAAGATAAGGATAGTAGATGAAAATTTTTATTTAGCTCTGTGTAAGTTAAGGGAGGAATTGATGCCAAAACCAGAGTCTCACCTGAAATTAATATGATTATTTTTCTTTAGTGATCTGATATTTGCCTTGATTCTTCCTTTTACCTACTTCAAACTTGAGGAAAAAAAAATCTTCTTTACTAATATAAAAAAGTAAAGAAAGTGAATGAGTAATCCTGTTAAAAATGATTTTATTTAAACAGGATTAAAATGATTTTTTTTTTCTGTAAAATAACAAAATCCCAAATACTACATAAAGAGTTTGTGGAGTTTTGTCGTAGAAAGTTAAATGTTTAATAGCAACAGTAACAGCAGATGCTATCATTTGAGTATTTGTTTATATTTGCCACTTTACTTGGGACTTTCCAGGTGGTACAGCGGTAGAGAATCTTTGACCCCTGGATGGGGAAGATCCCCTGGAGAAGGAAATTGCCTGGAGAATTTCATGGACAGAAGAGCCTGGCAAGCTTCAGTCCATGGGATCACAAAGAGTTGGACATGACTTAGTGGCTGTGCACTTTAATTGCATTGTCTCATTTAATCTCAAGAATCTGCTAGACTGTAGGTACTGCTTTCTGTTAATATTACAGGAGAAACAAGAGACTTAAGAGATTATTGTGCTTTTCGTAAGGAAAGAAAGTGAAAGTGAAGTTGCTCAGTCGTGTCTGACTCTCTGCGACCCTGTGGACTGTAGCCCACCATGCTCCTCCGTCCATGGGATTCTCCAGGCAAGAATACTGAAGTGGGGTGCCATTTCCTTCTCCAGGGGATCTTCCCGACCCAGGGATTGAACCCAGGTCTCCCGCATTGGAGGCAGACACTTTAACCTCTGAGCCACCAGGGAAGCTTTTGGTGGCGGGTATCAAAACAAGACATAGAAAATGGCTTAATTGGTCAGGGCTTAAGAATAGTTCTTATATAACAGGATGTCTAGAAGAGGTAGTTTCTGCGTTGATATAGAGAGTCAAGAACACCAGGAGATCAGCTTCTCTTCCATCTTCATTTTTTCCCTCCCATGAATGCATCGTCCCTGCATCAGGTTCCCGGAGTCACTTCCTCATACAACCAAGTATAAAGGCAGGAGAAGGGGCAAGGTTTTTCCTTTATGTCTCATTAATCAGAGAGAAAAGCTTCTTCTTGAGGTACTTAGCAGATGTCTTCTTATGCCTTATTGAAGGAAACTGTTAAGTTCCCTCCGCTAAACCAGTTACTGGGAACGGTAATGGGATAACCATAACTGACTTAAATTGGTCATCCTCCAGGCTGGGAACATTCCTCACTTGTATCTGAACTACCTAAGCACAACTGGAGGTCTTTGGCAAGGAAGATGTATCTTGAAGATACGGAGAGAATGAAATGGGTCCTTGCCTTATGGAACTTACTTTCAAGTTTGAAAGAGAAGCATATAATAATAAACAAGTAAATATTGGGACATCTTATGGAATAATCTGAATGAATCTTTTGGCTAACCCAATATATACAGTAGGCAATTTCAGATAGAAGTGCTAAAAAGGTAATAAAGTAGTGTAATTGTAATATAGAGAATGACAGGAAGGCTGCGTTAGATTGGGTGGTTCAGGGGAGACCTGAATAAGCAGAGACCTGAGTAATATTGAAAGAGTCAGTCATGAGGAGATTTGGGGTTAGAGCATTTTAAACAGGCTAAACTACCCAATGGGAGTAGATGCTGAGGTAACCTCTCAGCATCAGCATAATTGATACATAAAATATGAGTCAAAATTGGGATGAGAAGCTGTGCTTCCTAGAGTGGTTTTAGCTGTTAATGAGCAATTGGGTGGTGAGTTTAGTTTGTATGTCTTCCTAAATAAAAAGGTTGCCTATCTCTTATCTTCTAAACCCCAGGAATATAGTTGTTCCTAATGAAGGGAGTGGAACACCTGGCTTTTGTATTATTGATGTAAGAAATAGTTAAGATTTATTGAACACTTAAGGCCTGTTGGTTTGAGAAAGATGGTACAACTGGATAATTATTTCTCATAAATTTCCTATATTGGATAAGACCCCCTAACTGTGCATCGTAGCAACCTCTACTTTTCATTTTTCATGTTGTCACAAATTCATGGATCATTTGTGTGATGTTTTGTTTAATGTCTCATCTGGTTAGGTTGGAACGTCCCTGATGAGAAAGAACCATGGGTATTGTCTTCACCACTGTAGTCTTACTGCTTAACACAGTGGTTGGAGTGGAATATTTGTAGGATATTCCAGAATATTCCAAATAGATATTTGTAGAATTAATGGATCAAGGATGTAACTGGTTATAAATATATCACAACAGGATATCACTATATTTAGCTCATTTTCTCCCCAATATTTCTAATATTTAGAATGAGGATTAGTATGTAGTTCCTAAAGAAGAGTTTTCTCTAATATAGGCATTTAGTGTCTTCTGTGGCTTTCAGGACTACAGGAGATTACCTAGTTGTATCAGTGTGAAATACATGTACATTTTTAATATGAATTTTTGATAGAATAGTCTTTTTGTGTTTCAACAAATTAATAGTATAAATGGAATTATGCTTTAGAGTTTCAAGGCATTTTAATGTGCTTTATTTAAATCTCTCAATAATTCTATGAGGTAGGTGATAATTCCCATTGACTGTAGAGCTTTATACATGGAAATTGACTTACCCAACTGCAGTAATATAGGTAATACATGGCAGAGTTTAGTCATATTTAGATTTTTTTGGTTCCTAGGTCAGTGTTTGTTTCTTTATACTACAGCTGCCTCTTTTAAAATAAGAGATTCATATATATTTTAAGAAAGCTTAAGTATAGATTTGATTTAACAGCTACACCGTAAGTAAAATCTGTTATTTATTTGAACTTTATATGCTTTTGATATATAAATTGATTGGTTGGGATTTGGAGGTAGTTTGGATTTCTAGTCTGTGAAGATTTATGCTAATTTAGGTTGATGAACTCTATTCTTTTGCCAGTTAGGTTCTATTTGGAGAGCTGAGGTAGTGTTTTTTTTTTCCTTCTGTGCCTCTCTCCAATAAGGGAGAGAGCTTTTTTTGATATGGATTATTGATAGAATATTCTTTTCTTGTTTTTGTGTTTATGGTTGTAAGTATATATATAAAATATATATATATAACATTTACCACTTTAACCATTTTTAGGTGTACATTTCATTTTTTTCACAATGTTATGTGCTATTTGTCATTTATAATTGGATTAAAGTTATGTGATGATTATACTCTTATCAGTGCATTTAAGCAATAGCTATGTATTAGAAAGCTATTAAAGGTTTTTTTAATAAGCATTTTTTCCCCTGGAATTGAAGTGAGGGACTGATAATATTATTCTTTCTTTTAAACATGTTGTAATGAATAAAAAAACACCAGGCTTCCCTGGTGGCTCAGATGGTAAAGAATCCGACTGCAGTGTGGGAGACCTGGGTTCCATCCCTGGGTTGGGAAGGTCCTCTGGAGAAGGATGGCAACCCACTCCAGTACTCTGGCCTGGAGAATTCCATGGACAGAGGAGCCTGGGAGGACCACAGTCCATGGGGTTGCAAAGAGTCAGACACAACTGAGTGACTTTCACACAATGAAAAAATTTCAGTGAGGTTTTTTTTTTGCCATAAAATACATTTACACAATATACGTATGTGTATGTATATACTGGTTATTAAGTCCATTCACATTGTTGTGCAGGATCATCACCAACCCTCTCTAGAACTTTTTCATCTTCCCAAACTGAAACATTGTATTCTTTAAATAGTAACTCCCCATTTCTCTTTTCCCCCAGCCCCTGGCAGTCGCCCTTCTGTCACAGTGAATTTGACTCTTCTAGATACTTTGGTGGTGCTTTAGTCACTAAGTTGTGTTCGACTCTGGCGGTTTAGTCCCCAGGTCGTGTCAGACTCTTGCAACCCCATGGACTATAGTAGCTCGCCAGGCTCCTCTGTCTGTGGGACTTCCCAGGCAAGAATACTTGTGTATGTATGTGTGAAAGTCACTCAGTCGTGGGATTTCCCAGGCAAGAATACTTTGTGTGTGTGTAAGTCACTCAGTCATGTCCGACTCTGTGAGCCCATGGACTGTAGCGCCCCAGGCTCCTCTGTCCATGGGGTTCTCCAGGCAAGGATACTGGATTGGGTTGCCATGCCTTCCTCCAAGGGATCTTCACAATCCAGGGATCGAACCCAGGTCTCCCAAATTGCAGGCAGATTCCTTACCAACTGAGCCAAAGTATAATTATGCAATGTTTGTCATTTTGTATCTGGCTTTTTCATTTACTCGCTTAATCCATTCATTAGCTTCATAAAGTTGATATAAAGCCCCATTTTACATAGGGGGAAACTGAGTCTCACTGAGGTTATATGCTTTGTCCAAGGCCAGGTAGTAAATTGTATAGTATGAATTCAGACCCAGGTTTCTGAGTCCACTGCCGATTTTAAACATCTTGCTTCAGTGTGTTTTATTGCCTCATATGGGAAAAAAAATAATGGAAATCACGAGGGTAGTGAGGGGGAGGGGATTGCTTGGATAGTTCTCTTTACACATATCCGTTTTTACTTGGGGTTGGATGCATTGAAGAAGGAAGAGGTTAAGGAAGAAGGTTAAAGAAAACATTTTACAGGTGCTAAAAAGGTGGGCAGAATCATAGCTACCCAAAGTGGTCCCTCCACACGTAGCTCCAAATTTGTTAGCTGGTATCTGAGATTTAACAACTTGGATACAATGCTTCTCAGAGAGGACGATGCCAATTAAGAGTTCAGATTATAATTTCAGGTAGAGCTGTTTCTCCGTTCTTTCTGTATCTAGAGGCAAAGTAATCTGGAATGAATTACTTTACATGGTAAATTTTAGAGACAGAAATAAATAGAAGAATATGCAATGTGTAGAAAAAATGCTTTCTCCTTTAATTATGAGTTTCCTTTCATTCTCTGTTCTACCCAGCATATGGCCTGTTGGGTTTTTTTTTGTTTGTTTTTGGACTAGGGCATCTGGAAGGTTCCATGTGGTCTAGGAGCAATAGTACAAAAATATTGAGTCTATTACATAGTCATTTCTATAGTACTGACTATTGGAGAAAATAGAAACAATTCCGTTGTTTCACTTTTTCACAGTGTCATTAAAATGGGATTAAAATTATGTGATTATTACACTCTATCAGTACATTTAAGCAATAGCTGTTATTAGGAAGCTATTAAAGGTATTTCAAATTCCCCTCAAATTAAACTGAGGGACTGATACTATTATTCTTTCATTTAGAAATATTGTAATGACAAAAACTTCAGTGAGGATTTTTTGTTTTACCATAAAATGCATACATTTACACAACATACGTGTGTGTGTGTATACTGGGAATAGTTTTCAGGTAGAAGTTCATCTTGGGAAATGACTTACTAATTTATTTTTAATTCAGATTGTTACTCAGTCAGTAAATTGGATTCAGAGCCAAAAAGATTACAGTATAGGCAAGTTTTTAACTAAAACTTTAAATGATGTTTCCATTTCTTGTCTTTGTGTTTTTTTCCCAACCAGCACCTTGGATTTTTACTATGATAGGCTAAATAATGGCAACTCAAAGATGGCCACATCCTAACCCTTAGAACATGTGACTGTGTTACCTAGGAAATGAACTTTGCAGATATGACTAAGTTGAAAATCTTGGATGAAGGATCTTGAGATGGGTTACTTCCTCCCTAGATGATCTGCATGAGCTCAGTGTAATCACGTGAGTCCTTGTAAGAGAGAGACTAGAGGTTCAGAGTCAGGCAAGGCCATGTGGTGACAGAAGAGAAGGGGATTGGGAACGCTGCAGGTTTTGAAGGGAAAGGGTAAGACCAGCGGGCCAAGGAACGCAGTCATCCTTAACAAGCTAGACAAGGCAGAAAGTGGATTCTAGACCCTTGAAAAGAAACAGAGCCCTGCCAGCACCTTAATTTTAGTACTTCTGATCTCCAGTATAGAAGATAATAAATTTGTGTTGTTTCAAGCCATTAAATTTATAGGAATCTGTTACACATTCTCTCTTAGTCACTAAGTCATGTCCGACTCTTGTGACCCCATGGACTGTAGCCTGCCAGACTCCTCTGTCCATGGGATTCTCCAGGCAGGAATACTGGAGTGGATTGCCTTTTTCTTCTCCAGGGGATCTTCCCGACCCAGGAATCGAATCCAGGTCTCCTGCATTGCAGGTAGATTCTTTACGGACTGAGCTATGAGGGAAGCTAGCCATAGGAAACTAATACACTGTTTTTGCACCCACAGAAGAATCTACTGTGACCATATTAAGCTGGCAGTACCAAGCTATATCCAGGGTGAGGCACAGGCAGTTTTTTTCTTTTGGTTTTGGATTGAGAAATAGTTAATATAAAATTTGAGTTTTTTGTTTTGTTTTCCAGTTTTTGAGATGTTATTGACATACAGTATGGATAAGTTTAAAATGTATATTGTGATTATTGGATATATGTATATGTATATATTGTAAAATGATTTTCATAATGAAGTTAGTTAATGCCAAAAAATGATGCTGATGCTTTTCTGTAAGACGGGGAATCATTAACAAGTGAGTCCATGATATAGCAATCACTGGCTAACATGCTGCTAGTTAGTAATATTTCTGTATTTGTATTAGATCCCCAGTAGGATAGCTCCCTTAAAAGAACATGTGAAGACAGTTTATTGAAGGTATGTGCACGATTAAAACTCACTAGGGATGGATTAACACCCAGGGGTTAGGAACAAGAGAAGCTTTTCCCCTCTTCGGTCTGAGGGGAAAAGAGAGAGAGCGGTTACCAGAATCTGGTGAACATTGTGGTCATTGTCGAAGGGCTCCCCTCCTGGATCTGCGGTTTTATGATGGGGACCACAGCCAGGGTCAAACCCACTGTCAACAGAGGCTGAGGGCCTGGCGGGGAGGGGCGCTTCTTTCTTCTCCTGCCCTCTGATTGGTCAGTGCCTCCTCTCTGTAGAGCTCAACTTGGAACCATTGGGTAAGGGAGCTGAGGCGATGAACTCAGTAGAGTTCCCGGTCACAGCAGGGCCCTGTGTTCAAGTTCTAAATTTTTATAGATTTGAAGTAAGTCTTTCAGTTCTTCGTATACAATGCCCTGACAAAATAGAGCTCTTTAAAAAATTGGGTTTGGTCAAAATAGCACTTAAAATTAGTTTTTAGAACCTCTTTAAGTACTTTATGATACTATAAATTTATATACATTTTATGAGATAGGGATAATATTCCTTCTGCTTTCTGCTATCTCTGATTCCTTTATTTACTTAAATGCTCACTGTCTCCCATAGGTCAGTCTCTGTTGAGCCCTCTTCTGTCAGATCTGAATAACAGCAGTCTCTGCCCACTAGGACTCACTGTCAGGGGAGGCTTGCTACCAGTGGTCACCACTCTGGGTAACACACACTGTCATGGGTATGCAGAATGTCTGTGGAAGTTCTGCAAAAGTACATTGCATCCGGCCAGAAGTTGTGGCACACCCAGGAGATATTTCCAAGAGGATATTTACTAAATGAGAAATAAGCATTAGCTTATTCCTTAGTGACTAAGAGAGAGAAAATGTGTAACAGATTCCTATAATTGGGAGAGGGGACAAATAAAAGAGTATTTTAGGGAGAGAGAGAGAAATACATACAGAAACATGGAGGCATTACAGAATATGGTGAACTGCAAGCAAATTGCAGTTGTGGAATATGGGCTTAGTTGCTTCACAGCACGTGGGATCTTCCCAGACCAGGGACCCATGTTTCCTGCATTGGCAGGCAGATTCTTTACCACGGAGCCACCTGGATGTGCTGTTGAGGAATACTCTAAACAGAAACCGTTTCATTTGCTTAATTTTATTTTTTATGTAATTCGAAAGGTTACTTTTCATTTTAAGTTATTATGAAGCATTGGCTATATTCCCTGTGTTGTACAATACATCCTTGTAGCCTTACACCCAGGAGTCTGTACCTCCCACTCCCCAGCCCCTATATGCCCTTCCCACGCCCTCCCCACTGGCAGCCACTAGTGTGTTCTCTGTATCCAACAGGAAGTACTTCAAGAACAAAATTGAATGACAACTTGATCAGGGAAATGAACAATTATATTTATATATATATATATA
Source organism: Bos taurus (assembly GCF_002263795.3). Classification (NCBI taxonomy): domain Eukaryota; kingdom Metazoa; phylum Chordata; class Mammalia; order Artiodactyla; family Bovidae; genus Bos; species Bos taurus. The sequence goes on along the minus strand of NC_037334.1, from coordinate 81,696,505 downwards.
TACATATATATATACATATTTTTTTTTTTTTTTTACTTATTTGCTGTTGGCTGTGCCGGGTCTTCATTGCTACGTGGACTTTGTCTAGATGCAGCGAGCAGGGGCTCCTCTCCCATTGTGGTTCGCAGGCTCCTCATTACGGTGGCTTCTCTCGTTGCGGAGCGTGGGCACTAGGTGCTTCGGGAGTTGTGGCGGACACACTCAGTTGTTCCGCAGCAAGTGGGATCTTCCCAGACCAAGGATCAAACCTGTGTTTCCTGCCTCGGCAGGCAGATTCTTTAACCCTGAGCCACTAGAGAAGCCCTGAGATAAGTGATTTTAAAGCAGAAAAGTTACATCATCTGAGGTGCATTTTAGAATAATTATTCTGGAAGTGGTATGGAGGCTGGGATAAAGGGGGAGACGATATTGGGAAGCTATTGTAATAAATTAGCTGCTGTAATAATACACCATTTTCTACACTACTGGCAGTCCAATGGATGTCTTAAAATGTAGAATACATAGGACTTGGTAGCTTAAATGTGAAAAATTAGGGTTTTTAAGAAGGTTGTAATTGTGTGTAGAAATTTCAGTCAGACTTCAGGGGACTACAGGAGGAAGAGGAGATAGATTTATTAAGAAGGAAGATGATATGTTCAATTTGAGATGCTTTTCAGACCTAGAAATGGAGCGCTTTAGGGGGAATTTGGATATGTAGTTCTTGAGCTGGTTGGGTGTCGAGGGGACAGATGTCTAGGCTAGAGATATGGAATTGAGAAAGTATGGGGAAAGAGCAGGAACATTTGTAAGCATAAGCTACCCGTGTTTCAAGCGGTGGGCCAGGCAGCTTATTTATATTTTATTTCATTCTCTACAGTACTGTGAAGTAGGTGTTCTCATCTCGTCATCTCCGTTTTAATGATGCAGAAACTAAGGCTTTAATATGATACGTGAATTAGCTAAGTCACACAGGGCAGACCTGGAATCTAAACTTTCTGTCTTTATCAAAGTAAGACAGTCATACAGAAAAGCGAGTGTATCGTAAGTGTATATAGCATGATGAATTTTTACTAAACACAGCAGTGTTAACCAAGCGCCCATATCAAGATAAAGAACATTACCAGCACTCTGGAAGTTCGACGCGTTATACCCTCCTGCCCCAACCTACCCCCTCCCCGACTTTTAACAGCGTAGATTCATTCTGCCTCTTTCACCCCTTACATATGGCCCATTTTTGTGTGTGGAAGCCGTAAGTTGGGTGGGAATGAAGTAATTTTTCATGGAAATGTCCAAGGAGAAAGTGTGACGAGATCAAAGCTGGAACTTTAGGGACAATTTAAAGGACAGGTTGAAGAACAAGTTTTGAGATTGAAACTGAAAGAGCAGTAGAGGGTTATGAGGGGAAACTCCTAAGGAACTGGCATCACAGAAGTCAAGGAAGAGAACTTTTGAGAACAGAAACGTAGGGTACTATGATAGAGGATAGAGAAGAATGAGGAGGTTAGACAGTTTGACTATTTAGAATAAAAGATCTGCTGTGACCTTGGGGGGAGCAGCTTCATTGGAGTGGAGGTCGCTCATTTCCATCCGACTCTGCGACCCCATAGGCGGCAGCCCACCAGGCTCCCCCGTCCCTGGGATTCTCCAGGCAAGAACACTTGAGTGGGTTGCCATTTCCTTCTCCAGTGCATGAAAGTGAAAAGTGAAAGTGAAGTCGCTCAGTCGTGTCCGACTCTTAGCGACCCCGTGGACTGGCTCCTCCGTCCATGGGATTTTCCAGGCAAGAGTACTGGAGTGGGGTGCCATTGCCTTCTCCGACATTGCTAGGTTTTGTCAACTGATTTTTAACAGACTTTTTAAATCTTAGGAGATTGGAATGAAAGGGACATTTTCAAGTGATGCTTGGGAAATGACTGTGGAATAGTTTAAGAATTTAATAGCTGCCTGTAAGGCTACCAGTCAGTTCACTGTTAGCCTTAAAGCAAAAGTTTGATGAGAAAGTATTTTTTAAAATCTCTGGTTAGCGTATTTTAACTCCTCCCTGTAGAGTATCTCTGCATTTCCTTTCTGGATTCCCAAGTGGCTCAGTGGTAAAGAATCTGTCTGCCCAGCAAGAGGTGCAGGTTCTATCCATGAGTGGGGAAGATCCCCTAGAGAAGGAAATGACAACCTACTCCATTATTTTGGTCTGGGAAATCCCATGGACAGAGGAGCCTGGCAGGCTGTAGTTCACAGGGGTCGCAAAGAGCTGGACATGACTTAGTGACATTTCCTTTCTACTTTTAAAATTGGTAAAAGGGACAAACGAGAATACTTGAGTAAAAACCCCTGTAGTGCCCAATAGTACTCTTTAAAATACTTTTTAGTATTTAAGTAATATTCAAAGTTAAAAATGCAGATAAGCAAAATGAAGAAAATAAAAATAATCATATAACATTCCTGATTTTTCTCTACATACATACATATAAATTTTTAATATTAATAAGAAAAGCATCAAAGTTACTTGACTAAAACGTACCCTTTTAAATAAGAGGGTGCATGTGTGCGTGTACGACATTGCTTTAGTCGTGTCCGACTCTTTGTGACCCTATGGACCTAGCCCGCCAGGCTCCTCTGTCGATGGGATTCTCCAGGCAAGAATACTGGAGTGGGTTGCTGTTTCCTTCTCCAGGGGCTCTTCTCCACTCAGGGATCGAACCTGTGTTGCTGGCATCTAACTGCATGGACAAGTGGGTTCTTTACCACTGGCGCCACCTGGGAAGCCTCGTTTGTGGGCATTTATCATTTTCCAGTCCTCAGTAAATTCCTTCTTCAAAAACAGAAGGTTAAAATAAAGCTTTTACAATTATTTACTGTATTCATTTATGGAATTCACTTATTCGAAGTTCTGCTTTGTGCCAGGTGTGTGCTAGACGATGGGGATACACCAGGGGGTAAGATACGCCCTGCCGGAGAAGTTAGCAGGGCTTTTGGCATGGGGAGCAGGTTGTGCTTTGGAGAAGTGTAGAAGTGAGAGGGGCTCTCATCCTTTCTAGAAACAGAAAGTTCAGTAGCACTTTAGTTGTGTGTTTGGGGGGAGGGGTGATTTTTGAAAAGGTTGTGGAGGTGGCTGCTGCTGCTGCTAAGTCGCTTAAGTCGTATTGTGGAGGCTACAGAGATGAAAAAAAAGCCTAGTTTTTTTCTTTCTTTTTACTAATTTTATTTCCTAAAAATCTTTTAATCTTGATTCTGGAACATTATCTTCCTCCTATATTCCCCATAAAATTGAAATGTTGAAAAGTCCAGTCTCTTGTCCTATAGAATGACTCAAATTCACTTTGTTTGGTTGTTTCTTTTGGGTATTTTCCTGTTCTCCATATCGCCTGTAAACTGAATGTTGAATTTAGAGAGTTGTATAGATTCTGAAAGCCGTGCTAAGTTCTGAATTCATCCTGAGGCTACTTGGGGTTCAAGCCGGAAACTGCCTTGGTTAGAATTTACTTTCTACCATCTTGAAAATAGGAAACAGGTCATCTGAGATGTTTTTTTAAAAAAAAAAGTCCATTCAGTTTTACCCAGATGTAATACAAAAGCACAAATGGATTGGTAAATATGTTTTATTATTTGTAGCAGGATAAGCTTAAGTGCAGAGGAAAACGAATGGATATATAAAAATGATATAAAGTACAGTTTGTTACTGGTGTTCTGTTTATGTATATTACTATTTCATGATAAAATTTGTAACATCTTTGCCTTGTCAGTAGAGAAGTTTACAAAATAGGTTGTTAATTACCATTTGTAGAATAGTAACTTCTTATCAATTATTTAGTTATTTAAGAGTATATTTGAATTTTTAAAATTTAGAACGTAAGAATTAGTTCTCTGTAACATCATTAATAGCATATTTGCCTTTTACATAAATCTTGTAACTGTTTCATTTGTGCTTTGAAATGTATTTAACATGTTTGTTATTTTTTGTTACATAGTTATATACAACAAATTAAGGTTTGTCAGTATATATATAATATAATTGCAGATCCACATGAAATGAATTAAAGTTTACAAATTGCTGTTGTAAGCAAAATTCTTAAATACTTTCATTTGATCGTTAATTTAGTATGCTTATATTCATTTAAGGTCAACAGTGAGGAGCACGTATAAGTCAGTTTGATTTTTCTCTTGGGAACTTGAAGGAAGTGGCATTTATTTGAAAAATCTTCCAGTGAGGGCAATGGTCTTGATACCAGTTGTAAGATAACCAGTTACTGATTGGAGAGGCAGTGATGGTACTGGCTTAAGAGTATAGCATACCACCTTTAAATGTTTTCCTTATAAATACTTCTTAAATATAGATAAATCTTTCTGTTTAATAGATTCATGTGACCCTTTCTAAGTCCATTTCCTCTGCTGGCTGGTTGTTTGTATGGTGTGTACTGGAAATTTGTTGAGGTTGTGGTTGTACTTCTCATCTGTTCGGCTTGTTCTCCTGGCAAGGCTAGGAACTTTAGGAATTGTATCTGTGTTGTATTGATAGTAGCCTGCTGTCATTTAAAGTAGCGGGAAGGAGATATTTTTGTCAGACTGCAACCGGAAACCAAGATGAAAAATACCTTATAATTGGTTTACCAGCCCTTTAAAATATAAAGTCTTACTTAGAGATATCTTGCTATGTTTTCTGTTTTACCACATTTTTTCTTACTGTTAATATGTAAGTAATACAACAAATTAAACAATGACCTTTTTATCCATATATTTAAAAAATTGTAAAAGGCGGAGAATCAGATACAGGTTGGTGTTACTTTTCCACATCACCTACCAATTCGTTTAAGTAGCTTTAATTAAAATGAATTTAATTCTCTATTCTAATCAGAAAATGTCATCCTTTTGTCCATTTACTTTGGATGAATAGGTATTTATGATACAACATGCACATTTCCCATAGTGTCGTTAGCTAATACATTTGCCTTTTTTTTTTCTTCCAGATAATTGCAAGACTGATGATGTTTATAATTTTTTGGACTTCCTTTACAGGGCAGAGAACAAGTTTTAAATGCGTAGAAATTCAGCTAGCTGAAACAAGTACTATTTAGTATTCAGGACTCTATGTAGACAAAAATAGCCAGGCTTACGGGAGATCTTTCAGTTTCCTAAATTATATTGCTATAGGCAAATGCTGTCTAGTGTGTGATGTTTGGTCAGATCAAGGTGAGTTATATAGAAAGAAAAAAGGAATCAGTAAAATCTAGGTTAATAATTTCTTACATTGCCTAATAGATATGATCTGTCAGCAAAGTTGGGGTACTGAAGGACAGTGCTTGAGCCTGTTTACTTTTGAGTAATCCAATTTAGGTAGATTATAATAAATTCACATTACGTGTTACATATCACTTATCAGTGCAGATACTTCAGTTTGAAGTCTAATGAGCTTCCACCCGTGTGGCTGTAATGGCTGTCTCTGATCCTTCTCTTCCAGCTGTTGATGTGTGATGAGAATTCCTACAATCGTAATTTAATGTGACTAAGGGAGACTCATTTTTCTGATGCTTGAAAGTCATGGGCACTCTCTCTATTTCTTCTGTTTATTACCACATGACTAGTTCTCTTCTCTGGCTGACTTCCAAGTTATATTTTTCATTCAGTGGAATCCTGAGATTATTGGGGCCTTCATATTTTTTTCTATTGATGACTGATAGTATTTGATCTTGCCGATTGACATTAAAAGAAGTTTAATAAGACCTTGATTATTGGGGGATTCTGGGCATATTTATTTTGTCTGATGACGTCTACAGTTTTAACAATCAATTAAAATATTTCAGATATTTAAATCTTTTGAAATTATCCTAGTTGGAGAATTTTAAATTTAGAATTGCTTTCTCAGATCTCTTTCCTTCCAATGATGAGAGAATTATTCATTTAAAATGTATAAAGGTAGAATTTGAATGTTTCTTGAGTGTGCTGTTTTTCTAATTGTTTAAAATGTTAAGGTACCACTTAGCCAGCAATGGATCAGGCTACTGAAATAGTGAAGTGGGGAGGGGGAATGATGGTGGATGTCTGGCTGTTTTTTTTTTTTTTTTAATGTTTGTTAGAAAGAGCATAAGATACTTTATTGTAGCGATAGGTGAATCTATACAAAACTCAGTTTCACCTGTAGTCAAGATTTCTTTCCTCTATGTGAACCACTCAAAGTAACCAAGCTACAAAAAGTTATATATCACAGATAAAAGCCGCATTCAGACTGCTTGTTGTACTTATTTATTTGCATATGTAATTTACTGTATCTGTAAAAAGGGAAGTTCTTATAAAAAGCAACAAAACAGGAAAAACAAGCAAATAGTCATTTCTTCTGGTAGATTGTCATTCAGAACTTAGTTTAAAAAATTAAGTAAGAGGTTCTATTTAGTCTTGGTAGAATTTTGATAGAAAGTTGAACATGTGAAAGCAAAACTACTTTATTTAAAACATTTAAAATGTTATTTGCAAGATGTTTAGAGTAAATTTGCAGAGTGCATTGGCATTACTCTTATTGCATGTGTTGCAGTCTAGGCTGTAAATTATTATTATTTTCTTCCATAAAGACCAGTGGTTTTTAATATATGTTTAAAGAAAAATACCAATACAGTATACTAACACATATATATGGAATTTAGAAAGATGGTAACGATGACCCTATATGCGAGACAAAGAGACACAGATTTGTAGAACAGTCTTTTGGACTCTGGGAGAAGGTGAGGGTGGGATGATTTGAGAGGATAGCATTGAAACATGTATATTATCATATGTTAAACAGATCGCCAGTCCAGGTTCGATGCATGAGACAGGGTGCTCAGGGCTGGTGCACTGGGATGACCCTGAGGGATGGGATGGGGAGGGAGGTGGGAGGGAGAGTCAGGATGGGGAACACATGTACACCCATGGCTGATTCATGTAAATGTATGGCAAAACCACCACAATATTGTAAAGTAATTAGCCTCCAATTAAAATAAATAAAATAAGTAAAAAAAAAAGGTAACTCCAACCCTGCTAATGGACTTATGTTATAGCATTAATCAATGCTAAACTGGGGCAGGGGTATAAAACAATAAAGGTATTCCTTGAAGATGAAAAAATAAAAAAGCTCCCCGGCCTTGATATAGATTACCAAGAGCCATATTTTTATCTTTTTCCCTTATGATTTTTATTTATAAAAACTATGTTTTAAATTTTAATTATCTATTATTTTATATCTTTCTTCAAATGTTAATATTTACTTAAATAAACTTCAGATTTTAATGTTTATACTTTTAAAGTGACCTGACATTTTATTTAATCTTCTTTTTTTCAGGAATAATAAATTTCTGATTTTTATATATCACATTGTATTTAAAAAAAAAATAAAGCATTTATCCATACTATGGATCATGGATTACCACATTATTTTGGAAAAAAGAGAATGATAGTTTTCGTATTTAGAAACTAAGAAAAAAGATTTAAGGAAACAGTTGAAGAACCTGATGGTTTAACATCATACACCATTAATTTTTGCATATTTAATTTCTGAAATCCATTTATGTTATGTTTCTGATTGAGTAGGTTCTTCTACTTTTGATATAACATTTTAAGTATTACTATAAAGATTTTCTAATTTACAGAAGTGAATGATATCACAGACAACCTTGATTTGAGGTAAGACATTAAATATCATCTTTTGAATCCAGTTTTAAGGCCTTAAAATCTGATGCTCCAACACACAGCAGTGTTAAAAAGGCAAAAGCTTTTGTTTTCCTGACATAATTGAAATGAAGATAGAACTTTTCATTTCTCCATGTAAATTAATTTTATAATAAAAGAAAGTTCCAGTTTGGGTTTTATCTTAGCACTTTCTCAAGTTATACAGAGCCAACAGGGAGAAGAGAAGCAAAGTTTTGGGAATTAGCTCTCCCAAATAATCTACAAATAAATGGTTCATTGTTCTTACCGAAAAGGAAAGGGATTCCTTTTAACTTGGGTGACATGTCTCCTGTAGATGTGTTGAAATCTGAAGTTGAAAAAAAATCATATTAATTGAACTCTGTTTGGATAAAGTAATTGACTTTCTATTTTTTAAGGTTCCTTACTGGAATGGTTACTGGAACACTTGAAATGGATAAGCACTTTTGCCTGAAGCTTATTTAGGCAGCCAGGAAATCTTTCTCCCTTAGTTGGCATAAGCTAAGATACTTTTCCATAGGATATTGCCAAAGATACATTTGGCTTGGCAGTCACATGGATTTCTGATTACTTCTTGAGAGCAATAATTCTGCTCCATGAAAATATTAGTTGTTAGTCTTTAAATCCCTGGTCATCTAAAAAAGGTAAAGGGTTTATATATTGTTTCTTAATCAACTATTAACATATTTGAACCAGCTAAGGAACAACCTAAGCAACACAGGATATTAAATTAGTGGTTTCATTCATTATCTTGCAATACTAACACGGTGGACATTATCTTCTTTTGTAGACAAAGAATCTGAGACAAAAGTAGTTAGAAACCTAACGTCATACATTTTAGTGTTTATAGAATCCATATTTGAACCTGTTGTTTTCCATTGAACATTTATTTCCACATGAGTGTAGAGTTTCAGTTTTGCCAGGTGAAAATTTCTGGAGATCCGTTGCACAGCAGTGTGAACACCCTTGGCCCTGTTGACTTTCACAGTTAAAACAGGTTAAGATAGCAAATTTTATGTTATGTGGTTTTTACTACAATAACAATACTATTAGAAGTGATTTTGGGGGGAATTTGCTTATTAAATAGATTTTTTAGTGATGATGACAGGTAAGATGTTCATCATTTTGGTTCATTTCTTATCTAAAATGAATCTGCTGAAATGTTACCACTTAGGAGGAACCTCAGTTTCTACTTAGATTTGGATCGAGCTATATAAAAAGTCTAGTTTTTTTTTAATTAGCAGAAGGTTATATTTCTTTAAAAAATCTAGTCAATGATGTAAAGTTAAGTAATAAGATATAAATCAGAATTAGTACCATAGGATAAGTGTATTTCAGTGCATCACTCTATATGAGCAGTCTGCTTTTCAATAGAAAACTCAAGCCTGCAGATTTTTAGTTACAGATGTTTTTGACTATGTAAAATTTCTTTTGAAAATACAATGTCAAATAATTTATTTAAAAATTCTTTCAAAAATAATGTTTATTTTTAAAAACACAACGTCTCTGGAAATTCCCTCATGGTCCAGTGGTTAGGACTCTGGACTTTTTACTGCTGAGGGCCCACAATTAATCCCTGATCAGGAGCTAAGATCCTGCAAGCTGCACAGCATGGACAGAAAAAAAAGAAAACCAACAACATCTCAATTAAAAAAACGACCAACTACTGGAAAAAGATGGTGTTTTTACTGTGTCTCTCACATGTCTGTGGAAATATATTTTGTTAAATTGTTACTTTTTAGTTTGTCTTTTAGGTTAAAAAGATTAATAATATGAGCCAATTGTTTAGAATTAAGTATTTTAAATTACGAGATTTAGTTTTTTCCTCCATCAATATATGTAACTATTTGTTTTGACAGTAAATATAGAGGATTTGACAGTGAATATGGAGAAGGAAATGGCAACCCACTCCAGTACTCTTGCCTGGAGAATCCCATGGATGGAGGAGCCTGGTGGGCTACAGTCCATGGGATCGCAAAGAGTCAGACACAACTGAGCGACTTCCCTTTATAGAGGATTGAGTAAATAATACTCCCCAGTTCATGGCATAGTATCGTCTTTGGTTCATGTCAGGCCTCTCTATTGTTTAATTCACAATCATTTATTCTTTCACTCATTCATGGGTGCCTGTCTACTTGCATTCCCCATTTCTGCAACTTCCAGCCCAAAGGAAACCATCTATCTTAGATAAATTCAGGTCTATCTATCTTACTGTATGTATAAATATGTCTCTCTAGAAGACTCTGATGCTGGGAGGAATTGGGAGCAGGAGGAGAAGGGGACGACAGAGGATGAGATGGCTGGATGGAATCACTGACTCGATGGACGTGAGTCTCAGTGAATTCCGGGAGTTGGTGATGGACAGGGAGGCCTGGTGTGCTACCATTCATGGGGTCGCAAAGAGTCAGACACAACTGAGCGACTGAACTGAACTGAACTGATAGATGTATATGTAGATATACACACATAAGAACAAATATAACCTAATTCAGTGATTTGTAAAAAGTAAATAAGTTTAACGTGTTGAAACCATTTAGAAATCTCCGAGTATGTTATTTACTTTTAACTCATTGACTTTTTAAACCCAATAAGTAATTAAAAGATAAACTTCATTTTCCATTAAGCACCGAATTTAGTTATTGTTTGCAATTGGTTGTTGCATTGCGTAAGGCCTCAAATGTAGTAGGGATTCAATAAATGTGTTTATTCTATTTGATGCCACAGTTACCAGTTGTAAATTGGCTTGGTCATTTGCAAAAGTTAATCCATTCTTGCTGCTGCTGCTGCTAAGTCGCTTCAGTCGTGTCCGACTCTGTGCGACCCCATAGACGGCAGCCCACCAGGCTCCCCCATCCCTGGGATTCTCCAGGCAAGAACACTGGAGTGGGTTGCCATCTCCTTCTCCAATGCCTAAAAGTGAAAAGTGAAAGTGAAGTCGCTCAGTCATGCCCAACTCTTAGCGACCCCATGGACTGCAGCCTACCAGGTTCCTCCATCCATGGGATTTTCTAGGCAAGAGTACTGGAGTGGGGTGCCATTGTGGGGCCCTTAATATTTCAATATGACTTGGACATCAGACAAGCAATCTGAATTTATTACAAAAGCAGTAAAAGATGTAGTGTTAGTTTACAATCTAGTAGGTAACAATATTCCCCTCAATATTAGTGCTTTTGATTCACACTGTTGTGTGTGGTAAGTACATCAGGTTTATCTTTGTTTTAATAAAGGAGAGGTTGAAGACATTAAGTAACTTGTATAGGTGACTTTGTTACAAAGTCACCCTCAGAACAAGGACTGGAATCCTTTGACTTCTAGGCCAATGTTCTTAATAGTGGTGGTGGTGTTCAGTCGCTAAGTCATGTCTGACTCTTTGTGACCCCGTGGACTGCAGCATGCCACACTCCTCTGTCCTTTACTGTCTCCTGGAGTTTGCTCAAATTCGTGTCCACTGAGTTGATTCCATCCAACCGTCTCATCTTCTGTTGCCCCCTTCTCCTCTTGCCCTCAGTCTTTCCCCGATCAGGGTCTTTTCCAATGAGTCAGCTCTTCACACCAGGTGGCCAAAATATTGGAGCTTCAGCATCAGTCCTTCCAATGAATATTTAGGGTTGATTGACTGGTTTGATCTCCTTGCAGTCCAGTGGACTCTCAAGGGTCTTCCCCAGCACCACAGTTAGAAAGCACCAATTCTTTGGTGCTCAACTTTCTTTGTGTGTATCTTCTTAATTGTATATCCATGTTTTCTAACACTTTCAGAAAGAACTGAAGGAGGTAACATCATATTAAATGAGGCCCCATTAGAGTAGTTCCAGTATTTATGGTTCTAGGTAGTGGAGTAACAAGAAATGTTTTATTTTTTTTTAATTGCTACTCCTTTTGGCAAAATTTAGAAAATCATTGCTCTGTATCATTGCTGCTGCTTTTCTTTTGGGATGCAGACTCTAGGCCAAACTAGTCCATGTTTACTCCACAAAAGAATGAGAAAAAAGTGGGTATCGTCGCGTGGACATTTTAACAGTCTTAGTGTTTCTGATCCATGAGCATGGAATGTCTTTCCATTTATTCTGTTTTCAATTTTTTTTTCATCACTATCTTTCAATTTATAGATCTTTTACTTCGTTAAATTTATTCCTAAATATTTTATTCTTTTGATGCTATTAGAAATGAGATGTAAAAATGTTGCTGTTCATTATTAGTAGACAGAAGTGATTTTTGTATATTGATTTGGTATCCTGCAGCTTTACTGAATTGAATGAGTAAATGTTGAATACATAATGAGTTATTAAGAGTCAATTAATTTACATTCACTGTTCTCTGAGAAGAGTCTCAAAATATATACATTTGGCGAATATTTCCATTAAGAATGATTTTGTCTTGGTGTATACTATTAGTTGGAGTTACACAGCCATGATTTAAGGGATGTTGTACCAGATTTTATGGAGAAGGCGATGGCACCCCACTCCAGTACTCTTGCCTGGAAAATCCCATGGACTGAGGAGCCTGGTAGGCTGCAGTCCATGGTGTCGCTAAGAGTAGGGCACGACTGAGCGACTTCACTTTCACTTTTCACTTTCATGCATTGGAGAAGGAAATGGAAACCCACTCCAGTGTTCTTGCCTGGAGAATCCCAGGGATGGGGGAGCCTGGTGGGCTGCCGCCTATGGGGTTGCACAGAGTTGGACACAACTGAAGTGACTTGGCAGCAGTAGCAGTACCAGATTTTGCATGTGATTTCTTTAATACCCACAGCAGTGTTGTGAAGATAGTAGTATGTCCCCCCTTTATAGATGATGAAACAGACAGTTGTCACCTGCTCATAGCTAGTTAGTAGTGAGATTTGAGTCTAAGTCTTTCTGTGGCTAAAGTCAGCAAGACTCTGCTGATTCCCCAATTAATTTCACTCTGTTTTGCTGCTTGCTAAATGAATGCTTAAGTTGTCTGGAAAATGCACTTCTGATGAACACATACCCTTCCCAATGATGCTGGATAAATGAGGTGTTACTATAATAGGGGCTAATTGAGTGGCTCAGAGAGTAAGTGCAAAAGACATTAAAGAAGGAAAAGGTGTGTGCTGACGTCATGAGGGAGACTTCTTGGAATATCTGTGGAACTTCATTCAGTTAGTGCTGCGCAAGTGTTCAGAATACTGGACCCTGTAGGACATACGGGAAATGAGTAAGTACTGTCAAGGAAAGGAGAGGTATTTCAGTTTGGACAAAGTGCTTAGAGGTGTTCTCTGTATCTTGAAAGAAATACGGACTAGTGTGACTGGAAGAGAGGATTTAGAATTACAAAAAAAAAAGGATATTATTGACAGAGTGGATGAAGGTAATTGGGGGCAGTATATAGTCTATAAAGAAGTTAATTCTTTTCTGTGGTGGCCAAGAACAGTGGCACTGTGGCATGAAGTAGGACTTCGGGAAGTTGAATTTGGTAGCAGTGTGCAGTTTTTATGTAAGAATAGTGCAGCATTGGTAGCGCAGTGAGTAGGTGTGGCATTTCTGGCCCTGGGCTTGAATTCCACCTCTTCTGCTTGCTGGGTTATGAGCTTGGAATGTTATTTCACTTCTTTCCTTCAGTTTCTCGTCTGTGAAATGGAAATTGAACAGTAGTACCTTTTGTTGAATTCTGGAGTCTGACTCAGTGGGTCCAGGGTGTGGACGGGAATACCCCTTCCTCAAGTCAGGTCCTCTGATTCTAGAGAACTTTGTGTTTGCTTCATGTTTCCTTTCTTGACCTCAGGTGAAAAAAATTGAATCGAACTCTTCAGATAACGGCACACTGTCAGCTTTGGCAAGAATGCCCCTCCTCTCTTGTTTTATTTTATTTGGAACAACTCTCATATAGTCCCAATTTTGATTCTCATTGTTTCCCTCCAAAGACATCCATGCTAATGTTTTTGACTATGTTCAGTCAGTTCAGTCCAGTCACTCAGTCGTGTCCAACTCTGCAGCACCGTGGACTGCAGCACGCCAGGCTTCCCTGTCCATCACCAACTCCCAGAGCTTGCTCAAGCTCATGTCCATCAAGTCGGTGATGCCATCCAGCCATCTCATCCTCTGTTGGCCCCTTCTTCTCCTGCTTTCAATCTTTCCCAGCATCAGGGTCTTTTCCATTGAGTATTGGAGCTATAGCTTCAGCATCAGTCCTTCCAACGAATATTCAGGACTGATTTCCCTCAGGATTGACTAGTTTGATATCCTTGCAGTCCAAGTGACGCTCAAGAGTCTTTTCCAACATCACAGTTCAAAAGCATCAGTTCTTTAGCACTTGGCTTATGGTCCAACTCTCACATCCATACATGACTACTGGAAAAACCATAGCTTAGACTGGATAGACTTTTGTCGGCAAAGTAATCTGTCTGCTTTTTAATATGCTGTCTAGGGTGGTCATAGCTTTTCTTCCAAAGAGCAAGCGTCTTTTAATTTCATGGCTGTAGTCACCATCTGCAGTGATTTTCAGTTCAGTTCAGTCGCTCAGTCGTGTCTGACTCTTTGCGACCCCATGAACCGCAGCATGCTAGGCCTCCCTGTCCATCACCAATTCCCGGAGTTTACCCAAACTCATGTCCATTGAGTTGGTGATGCCATCCAACCATCTCATCCTCTATCGTCCCCATCTCCTCCTGCCCTCAATCTTTCCCAACATCAGGGTCTTTCAAATGAGTCAGCTCTTCGCATCAGGTGGCCAAAATATTGGAGTTTCAGCTTCAACATCAGTCCTTCCAATGAACACCCAGGACTGGTCTCCTTTAGGATGGACTCCTTGGATCTCCTTGCAGTCCAAAGGACTCTCAAGAGTCTTCCCCAATACCACAGTTCAAAAGCATCAATTATTCAGTGCTCAGCTTTCTTTATAGTCCAACTCTCACATCTGTACATGACTACTGGAAAAACCATAGCCTTGACTAGACGGACCTTTGTTGGCAAAGTAATGTCTCTGCTTTTTAATATGCTATCTACGTTGGTCATAACTTTCCTTCCAAGGAGTAAGTGTCTTTCAATTTCATGGCTGCAGTCACCATCTACAGTGATTTTGGAGCCCCGAAAAATAAAGTCAGCCACTGTTTCCCCATCTCTTTGCCATGAAGTGATGGGACCAGATGCCATGATCTTAGTTTTCTGAATGTTGAGCTTTAAGCCAACCTTTTCACTCCTCTTTCACTTCATCGAGAGGTTCTTTAGTTCTTCAACACTTTATGCCATAAGGGTGGTGTCATTTGCATATCTGAGGTTATTGATATTTCTCCCAGCAATCTTGATTCCAGCTTGTGCTTCTTCCAGCCCAGCGTTTCTCATGATGTACTCTGCATAGAAGTTAAATAAGCAAGGTAACAATATACAGCCTTGACGTATACATTTTCCTATTTGGAACCAGTCTGTTGTTTCATGTCCAGTTCTAACTGTTACTTCTTGACCTGCATACAGATTTCTCAGGAGACAGGTAAGGTGGTTTGGTATTCCCATCTCTTTAAGAATTTTCCACAGTTTGTTGTGATCCACACAGTCAAAGGCTTTGGTGTAGTCAATAAAGCAGAATTAGATGTTTTTCTGGAATTTTCTTGCTTTTTCTGTGATCCAACGGATGTTGGCAATTTGATCTCTGGTTCCTCTGCCTTTTCTAAATCCAACTTGAACATCTGGAGGTTCTTGGTTCATATCCTGGTGAAGCCTTACTTGGAGCATTTTGATCATTACTTTGCTAGCCTGTGAGTTGAGTGCAGTTGTGCAGTAGTTTGAACATTCTTTGGCATTGCCTTTCTTTGGGAAAGGAATTAAAACTGACCTTTTCTAGTCCTGTGGCCATTGCTGAGTTTTCCAAATTTGCTGGCATATTGAATGCAGCACTTTACAGCATCATCTTTTAGGATTTGAAATAGCTCAACTGGAATTCCATCACCTCCACTAGCTTTGTTCGTAGTGATGCTTCCTAAGGCCCACTTGACTTCACATTCCAGGATGTCTGGCTCTAGGTCAGTGATCACACCATTGTAGTTATCTGGATCATGAAGATGTTTTTTGTACAGTTCTTCTGTGTATTCTTGCCACCTCTTCTTAATATCTTCTGTTCTGTTAGGTCCATACCATTTCTGTCCTTTATTGTGCCCATCTTTGCATGAAATGTTCCCTTGGTATCTCTAATTTTCTTGAAGAGATCTCTAGTCTTTCCCAATCTATTGTTTTCCTCTATTTCTTTGCATTGATCACTAAGGAAGGCTTTCTTATCTCTCCTTGCTATTCTTTGGAACGCTACATTCAGACGGGTATCTTTCCTTTTCTCCTTTGCCTTTCACTTCTCTTCTTTCCTCAGCTATTTGTAAGGCCTCCTCAGAAAACCATTTTGCCTGTTTGTATTTCTTTTTCTTGGGGATAGTCTCGATCACTGCCTCCTGTACATGTCATGAACCTCCATCCATAGTTCTTCAGGCACTCTGTCTATCACATCTAATCCTTTGAATCTATTTGTCACTTCCACTGTATAATTTTAAGGGCTCTGATTTAGGTCATGCCTGAATGGTCTAGTGGTTCTCTCTACTTTCTTCAAGTCTGAATTTGGCAATAAGGAGTTCATGATCTGAGCCACAGTCAGCTCCCAGTCTTGTTTTTGCTGACTATATAGAGCTTCTCCATCTTCGGCTGCAAAGTATACAATGAATCTGACTTTGGTATCGACCATCTGGTGATGTCCACTTGTAGAATCATCTGTTGTGTTGTTGGAAAAGGGTGTTTGTTATGACTAGTGCGTTCTCTTGGCAAAACTCTTGTTAGCCTTTGCCCTGCTTCATTTTGTACTCCAAGGCCAAACTTACCTGTTACTCTAGGTATCTCTTGACTTCCTACTTTTACTTTCCAGTCCCCTATGATGAAAAGGACAGCTTTTTTTTTTGGTGTTAGTTCTAAATGGTCTTGTAGGTCATCATAGAACCGTTCAACTTCAGCTTCTTTGGCATTAGTGATTAGGGCATAGACTTGGATTACTGTGATATTGAATGGGTGCCTTGGACATGAACAGAGATCATTCTGTCATTTTTGAGATTGAACCCAAGTACTGATTTCAGACTCATCATTTCAGAGAAAAGATGACTTTTCTCTCATCCTCTCCTGCAAGAACTCCAAAATTGCAGCTTGCTGCTGAACAACCATTGACTGGAGAGTATTTGATCCCACCAAGAAAAGTTACCCCATGGGCAAAGGAGAAGCCCCAACAAGATGGTTGGAGGGGTGAAATCGTATTTAGAATCAAACCCCATACCAGCCAGAGACACTCGGATGGCTGAAAAAAACCCTATGTGCATGAGGACCCAGAGATCTCACAGAGACTGAGCCAGACCTGCTTTTGAGTGTTTTGAATATGTGTGTATCTTTAAAAAATATATTGGTGTTTTATGCACATGTACGTTTTTCATTTATATAAATGGTACTCTGCTACAGTGGTGGTAGTTTTAGATCTTTTCACTCAACACTCTAATCATAGCTTTTATGCAACTCTGATTTCCATTTTCATACATGTCTTTTTTTAAAATTTGATTTTTAATGTATTTAAACACATTTTGAGCATACCTTCTTTGCACAATTTTTAAAATAATTAAAGTGGAATACTTTTTTTTTTTTTTTACTTTTTATGCTATATTGGAGTATAGTTGATTAACACTGTTGTGTTAGTTTTGGGTATACAGCAGAGTGACTCAGTTATACATTTATCTATTCCTTTTCAAATTCTTTTCACATTTTGGTTGTTGCATAATATTGAGCAGAGGTCCTTGTCAGTTGCCCATTTTAGATATAGCAGTGTGTAATGTACATGTCAGTCCCAAACTCCCTGTCTTCCCCTCTCTCCTTCCCCCAACCATAAGTTCAGTTTTTCAGTCTGTGAATCTGTTTCTGTCTTGTAAATAAGTTCATTTAATCATTTTTTTTAGACTCTACATTAAGCTATATCATACCATATTTCTCTTTCTGTGTCTGACTTCACCCAGTTTGATGACCTCTAGGTTCATCCATGTCTTCCTAAGGGCTTCTGGGAGAGCTGTGATGTTCCAGGGCAAGGTCTCTGGATCTTGGAGTGTACACACTCTTCATCTCACTAGGTACTGCCCGCTAGCTTTCCAGAACGGCTTCCCTCTGCAGTCTAGCCCACAGTGCACGAGGGCTCCCTCTCCCTCCACTCCCGCTGACACTTGGTGTTCTCTCACATTATATTTTTGTGGGTCTGATATTTGTAAAGTGGTATGCTGCTGCTGCTGCTAAGTCACTTCAGTCGTGTCCGACTCTGTGCGACCCCGTAGACGGCAGCCCACCAGGCTCCCCCGTCCCTGGGATTCTCCAGGCAAGAACACTGGAGTGGGTTGCCAGTTCCTTCTCCAGTAAAGTGGTATAGCATTACTTAAATTTTCCTTTCTCTGATTATTAGTGAGGTTGGTTATCTTTTCATGTACTGTTCTTGCTGTTTCTTCTGCCTAGAAAACTCTTGCTTGCTTGCTTGGCTCACCCACTTCATTCAGATCTCTGCTTAAATATCAAACCCTTGACCATCTTATCAAAAAGAGTACACTCCATCACCCTGTGTCTTTGTTATGTTTTATCTTTCTTCCTAGTGTTTATCACAAGACATAGTATGTTAACTTTATTATTCATTTATTTGTTTATTTCTCCTGCTCAAGTGCCTTGAAGGCAGGTGTGTTTATCTGTGCTGTACACACCTATAACCCTAGCACTTAAAAACGTAGGTACTCATAAATATGTGCTGAATGAATAAATGTCAATTTGCTATTTATATCATTTGCCCATTTCCTCTACTCAGCAAGGATTCCTTGAATATTCTAGACATTAGTACTTGCTGACTTTAGACACTGTAATATAATCCATCCCACTGTTTGCTTGTTGTCTGGGTTGGGAGAATTCTCCAGAAGTTAAGAAAAATATTTGGAAATATTTTTAGATCTTATGATTCTTAAGTCTGATCTAGAAGGATTAAATAGCTGACTTATTTTGTTTCTATGACCAACCATCCCATCAAGTAGTAGTCTTAATATTTTTTGTGGTGTCCATCCAGACTAGTAGCTCACAGATTTTAGGTCTTCTACAATTGTGACTATTTTCTAAAAATGGTATTAAGCTGGGTGGTTGATAAATATACTAGAGAATGTGGAACTGAACCTGTCTGTGTATCTGGGCTACTTTTTCCCACTTAGTTTTGTTTTAAAACCACTGTTCTACCCAATATTTTGTTTTGCAATGATTAGGTTAATTAGCAGGCATGCCTGTGACTGTGAAAACAATATAGCAAAAAGAAAATCCCTGGTTACAGATGTTATTTGTGTGTGTTTTACACAGATCTAGTTTTACTTTTGCATGAAATAATCAAGCAGCATGTATAACAAATAGTTCAACAGTGAAATGCATTTAAAAAAAAAAAAACGAGTGTAGAGATTGAAGTTTTTCCTGTGGTTAAACATCTACTGGAGTGAACTATGGTTATAGCCAAATTGTGAATTCGAAGAGTGCATTACTGATGGCATTGTAAAGTAGAGCAAAAATTTTGTTCAGAAGCTTAGCAACAGAGGAGAGGGGGAGATGCCTTGATATTTATCTAGTTAGCTTTCTTGCCTTTTTTCTAGACGATGATAAACACTAGTGATGTCTTTGAAATCCTGAGGCATATTTTTGTGTTCTTTTTGTTGAAATTTTATGCAAACATCTGAACAGTAGCTAACAGTTGAGCTTGTAAAGCTTAGCGTGTATGCTTTTATAGCATCTGAAGCTTACTGTTCTGAATGATTCTGACAGCAGTAGTGTGCCTTCTTCAGAAGTTGTAACAAAGGCCATGCCATCATTTGGATGGGTTGTGATACTGCTGCTGCTGCTAAGTCACTTCAGTCGTGTCTGACTCTGTGCAACCCCAGAAATAGCAGCCCACCAGGCTCCCCCGTCCCTGGGATTCTCCAGGCAAGCACACTGGAGTGGGTTGCCATTTCCTTCTCCAATGCATGAAAGTGAAAAGTGAAAGTGAAGTCACTAAGTAGTGTCCGACTCTTTGTGACCCCGTGGACTGCAGCCCACCAGGCTCCTCGGTCCATGGCGTTTTCTAGGCAAGAGTACTGGAGTGGGGTGCCATTGCCTTCTCCGGGTTGTGATA
This sequence comes from Bos taurus, assembly GCF_002263795.3. Taxonomy (NCBI): domain Eukaryota; kingdom Metazoa; phylum Chordata; class Mammalia; order Artiodactyla; family Bovidae; genus Bos; species Bos taurus. The sequence goes on along the minus strand of NC_037334.1, from coordinate 81,676,723 downwards.
CAGGTTTCAAATAATCAACATGAGACTAAGGGAAGACCATTTGAAGTGATTGCTCTGATATATTTTCCACCAACACATGGTTGTGGTGATACAAGGTGGAGATGGGCTTGATAGTGCTTCAAGGAGGGCTCTTAGTTTAGGAAAACTCTTTAGCTAAGAACATGCCATGCAACCAGAGATTGTGAAACAGGTGCAGCCTAGATGAACTCTGAGCCCAGAAATACAATCTGGCTGTATTAATCATATTTTTTATTTTCTGTGTTTTATGATTCCTTGATATCTTGGAACCTTGCTGACTGGGGTCAGATTGCCCCTCCCAGCACTAGCTGATTCCTAGAGATAGCTAGAATTCCTCAAGATAGCAGTCCTCTGGGAGTGTGCCTTGCATTTACAAACCCACCAACCGAGAGCCCTTACTCACCACCTTTATTGAGCTCTTTCAGGCTAACCTGCCATGCCTTGGCCCTAATAGCACCCAAGGGCCAAGTTGCAGCCAAGCAGTAGTAGCCCCTGTGGCCTAGAAGCTGCTGAAATGATTCAGACTTGCCAATCCTGAGTGATTTACCCTGCCCTACCTCGACTTTCCTGGGAAAACCACAGTAAAGGCTTGTGGCCATGTCTTCCCCTTGTTCCTTCTGCCTCCTGCCCCATCTGGTGTTTCCCCTGTAGCCCTGTGTGGTGCAGTCTGCCCGCCTGCCCGCCTGCCCACTTGCCCTCCTGAGGAACTGAGAGTAATAAACTCTTCTTTGAAAGGCAGTTGTATCCATTCCCGTCATCTTACGAAACCTGATGAAAACCAGTCCTGCGTACCTTTTAGAACATGGGCCCAGCTCTCTTCTGGAGTCCCCTTAGCTGCTCTGGTCGAGCCTCAGTTCAATTTCATGATCAGGATGAGTAGAAAGATCCTGGGTGCCCGTGGTGTCCCCTCTGTTAGTGCGAGGAGTCTGTTCTTCACCCTTCCTCTCCGTTTCCCTTCATCGTGGACATGGAGAAGACCACGGAGGGCATGTCTTTTGAGAAGTAATGAGCTCGGTTGGATGAGGGTGGTAATCTGTCCTTTGGGATGGGCCTTAGCTTTTCTTGGGGGAGTTGGGGGATGTAATGGGCGAGAGAGGAGGAGCATGGTGGCTGTAAGTCCTGGAGAAGGGAGCTGGGTAACCCCAGAGGGCAGCCACCAGCAGCTCTCACCGCTGCAGAAGGCATAGGGCCAGATCTTCCAGACTGCTGCTGCTCCAGACCTGAAGGCAGTCCGTGGGCTTCTGTAGCAGGAAGTTATCATCATACTCTGTTTGGAAACCTGTGGTGACCTCATCTGGGTCCTAATTGATAAACATGGATGCTTCAGTGGAAACTCTGTAGGAGTAAACATAACAAATGTTTACTGAAGAAAAGATGAATTACGTGATTCTGGCAAAACTACCTTTCATGTTTTTTATTAGAAATGTAAGTGGAGGAAAAATAGAGAAAAATCACAGATTTAGTGTTCACTAAATATCAATTGTATTTTAACTGAGAGATTTATTTAAGGGGTAATAGCAATTTCTAGATTAGAAATGGCCTTAGAAGTTTACCTTAAGAGTTTCTGTGGCCCAAAGTGCTTTTGTATGTTAATGAAGCTACAGTCTTATTTGCGATGCAATTACTTGTGACTGTGTATTAGGGAAGACCCTAATCACTGATTAGTGCATTTTTTAGGTAGGTTCCCCTAAGGATTCAGTCTCATTGAATATTGACAGATTCTCTTTTCATGTGCAGCACTCCTGGGAATACATGAAGTGCAAAATTTATATTCTTTCTTTCCACAGTTGTGTTAATAAATTTAACTAATGTAGAGCCTCAGTTCGATGAAGCTGTGCAACCTTCAGCTTCCACCGACTTCCTGATTTCTGAAGTCTCAGTTGCTTTCCTCTGAATGTAGAGACTATTTCCACTTGGGTTTCCTAGCAGAGCCTGAGCTCTGCTGATGGCGTGAGGCTGAGTGGTAGTTACTGGATGACCTGGTGAGAGCTAGCCTACTTTACCTGCTTTCAAAGCTAATCCATGTCTGTTTTCTTTTCTTTTTTTTTTTTTTTAAATCACTGCTGTCTTTTATTTTTCTCCGTTTTTGTGTAGGATTTTCTTTGCTAGTCTGCCACTTTAGATCTACTCTGTCCAGTTAGTCCTCTGACCTCTATCTCTGTACATTACTTAAATTATTGCCACAATGAAAAACCCTGGTAGTTTCTTCCCCCATCTACTATTTTTACGTAAATTCCTAAAAAATATTTCCCTGTTGATAATATGTCACTATGAGCTTTCCTTGTCTCCTTTCCCTGCCTTTTTCAGAAGTATAATTTCTTCGTTATTTGATTAATGCCTGGGAAGGTGTGAAAAGTGTTATCAAAAAGAAAAACTTTAAAATAATGGAAAAGCCTACTTAACTTGCACAGGGTGGTACAAAAGAGTTCTCAGGGGCCTGTAAGATTGGAATTCAATATAGAGTTCTCTGTGACTCATTTACGACTCAAAAGAGGCACCAGGATGCTTTAGCTGTGTGTTGATGACTTTTTTAATGTGGAGAGACCACAACAACATATGCTCCAGTGATTGGATAGGTTTTGTGAATATTTGAGTGTGGGTTTTAGATTTTATTATTGGAGAGCTAATATACTGGAAAATACTTCCATTTAAGGATAAGAATAAAAAAGAGAAATGAAAAGTTAAATAGAATCATGAAGTTTTGTTGGGGACAAAATAGTTGAACCAGTAGAATAATATAAATAAGCAGGCAGAAAATATTGACATGTATAATAAGTTGAGTTCTGTGGGGAATGTAGATTTTCATGTATTATACTTGTTTTAAATAAGTTGGTGTTCAGCCACTAAGTCATGTTCGACTCTTTGTGACCCCATGGACTGCAGCATGCCAGGCTTCCCTGTCCTTCACTATCTCCCGGAGTTTGCTCAAAGTCCATTGAGTCAGTGATGCCATGGGTGGTAAAGAAGAAATGGCAGTGTCATTCCATGGTTTAAATGTCGTGTCTAAACCATTTGGTCCCAGAGGTTGGTGAACTGCTGTGACGTGGGTTGGTAGGTCTGGGATTTGATTTCACTTTGCTTATAAGTGGCTTATTACTGTTTCATGACTGCTGATAGAAAAGACTCCTTGCCCCCAGGTCCCTGGAGGTGATACAGTGTGGTACACTTGGGTGCTGTATATGTGGTGAGTTGCTGCTGAGGAACATGGATGGGGACTCTGCTACTTTCATAGTAGCCAAGATTGCTCTTTATCCTGGAGGGTGATATTACCTCATCCCTCAAGGTTGCTCACTGCAGACATACTCCTGAGAAATGACTATGGTGCAGAGTGGTCAGGATCTTGCATTTCTGGTATTCCCAGCAAGACATATAGGACTGTGAGAGATCCATTGAGAAATGTCTCCCATAGGTTGTATTGAGTCAATAAGTACAAGAGCCATGAATATTGTATTTAAAGGATAATTAACTGAAGATATTTTAAAATGGAAAATTATTCTACTGAGAGTCAAACCATATATTTATTTAATTATGCAAAAGTTAGAAAAATTTATACCAAACTTTGTATTACCAATCATGTTAGACAGTCATGCTGCAAATTTTTTGGGGGGAGGGGCTTACTGTTTAATAGACTCAGGAAGTTCAAAGATTAAACAGCTTTAATCTTTTGTGCACTGAGGATAGAATGGAGGGGCACACAGGTAAATTCTGTTATAGGGCAGTAAATGCTGTGATGCCCAGGACGCTGTGGAAACAAGAAGAAGGGTACCCAGCTCTGCCTCGGATGAGGTGGTCAGGAAAAGCATATCTTTAAGTCAAGTCTTAAAAAAAATAGCAAAATGGGTAAGAAAGGATGATCATACAGGCAGAGGGATTAGAAAAGTCAAAAGCACAAGATTAACAGAGATTACTACATTCAGGGACTTGCCAGTAATATAGTAATATTGCACATGTGGGGAAAAGAGCATTGAAAAAGCTTAAGCATGGGAGCGATAATATCAAGTGTTTTTTTTAGTTAAAAAAAATCATTATGTTGACAATGAGGTTGGAAGACAGGTGAGATTGATGTGAAGGTATGGAGATTCCTTATTAAGCTAGTGTGGTAATTGAGGTAAGATTTGGTAAGGTTCTGAGCTTGAAAGCCTTTGATAAAATAGGTAGAGAAGAGGGCCCTGATTCAAGAAAGACTTGAGCAGAATTAACAGGGCACCGCTGATGGGAAAATAAGCATGAGGAAAAGGTTGTTGGGGAGATCCTATCTGACGGACGAGTTCAGGCCTGAGTGTGTTGAGTTTGAGGCGCCTATAGGGCATCTAGGTGGAGATTTTGGTTGATTATATGGATTTAGAATTTAGAACAACAGAATATACCTTTGGGCATCACTTATTCATTCAACAAATGGCTTATTGTACACTCACTGTCGTATCTGACTCTGAGATCCCATGGACTGCAGCATGCCAGGCTTCCCTGTCCCTTCACCATCTCCCAGAGTTTGCTCAAACTCAGTTCCGTTGAGTCAGTGATGCCATCCAACAGTCTCATCTGCTGTCATCCCCTTCTCCTCCTGCCTTCAGTCTTTCCCGGCATCAGGGTCTTTTCAGTGTGTCTGCTCTTCACATCAGGTGGCCAAAGTATTGGAGCTTCAGCTTCAGCTTCAGCATCAGGCCTTCCAATGAATAGTCAGGGTTGATTTCCTTTAGGATTGACTGGTTTGGTCTCCTTGCTGTCCAAGGGATTCTCAAGACTTTTCTCTAGCCCCACAGTTGGAAAGCATCAGTTCTTGGGTGCTCACCCTTCTTTATGGTTCAACTCTCACATCTGTACATGACTACTGGAAAAATAGCTTTGACTGTATGTACCTTTGTCAGCAAGGTGATGCTATCTATGTTTGTTATAGCTTTTCTTCCAAGGACGAAGCATCTTTTAATTTCATGGCTGCAGTCACCATCTGCAGTAATTTTGGAGCCCGAGAAAATAAAGTCTGTTATTGTTTCCATTTTTACCCCATCTGTTTGCCATGAAGTGATGGGACCAGATGTCATGATCTTAGTTTTTTGAATGTTGACTTTTAAGCCAGCTTTTACACTGTCTTCTTTCACCTTCATCAAAAGGCTCTTTAGTTTCTCTTCACTTTCTGTCGTTAGAGTGGTATCATTTGCATATCTGAGGTTATTTACATTTCTCCTGGCAATCTTGATTCCAGCTTGTGATTCATCCAGCCCAGCATGTCGCATGGTATACTCTGCATATAAGTTAAATAAGTGGGGTGACAATATACAGCCTTGACATACTTCTTTCCCAGTTTTGAACCAGTTTGTTGCTCCATGGTCTAGTTCTAACTGTTGCTTCTTGACCTGCCTACAGGTTTCTCAGTGGCTGTCTACTGTTTATAAAGCACAATGGTAGGCCCTGAAGAACCAGCATTGCACAGAAGTTGCTCCTATGTAGTTTACATTTTCATGGGACACAGACTTTTAACAGAAAAAATACAAATTATTTTATTAAAGTGCTGCCTTAGATTTCAGAGCTCCTGCGTTGCCCAGCTGGAGGAGACATTGTTTACATAGAATAAAATGAGCAGCTTTAAGGTCTTGTTCAGAATCAGTGGGGGTCAGCCAAGGTAGGAGCTGTGGAGATGTGGAGAGAATTGTTTCAGGCAGAGGAAACAGCATGTGCCAAGCCCTCCAGGCAAGAGACTTATTGGTAAATTCAAAGAACAGAAAGACTAGTGTGGTCAGACCATAGTGAAGCAGAGGGAGAGTAGTATGAAATGAAGCTGGAGAAATTGGCAGGGGCCTGATTATTCAGGACCTCGTAGGCAGGAAAGCACTTTGGAGTTTATTCTGCAACAGTAAGCTATTGAAAACTTTCAAGGAGGGTGCTGTGAGATTAGATTTGTGTTTTTAAGATTCTGATTGTTATGTTAGAGAATGCTGTGAAAGGGAGGAGAAATAGAGTCTGGGAGATCAACTAGGACTCTAGGCTGGTGGGTAATGATGGTTTAGACTGGATTGTAGTAGTGGAGATCGATGGAAATAGATACATTCAAGTTATTTTAAAGGTTGAATTAAGGAAACTGTGATTGTCATTTATCTTGGTATTGTGTTGTTAGGGAGTTATCCAGAGTGAGGAGAGGAAATGGAGGATGAAATCCTGCAGGACACTAATGTTTACGGGGGAGACTGGGAAGAGGAGAGACCCAAGGGTCTAGAGAGAGGAAGGAAGTCAGGAAAGAGACCACAGTTCAAGTGATGGAAGTTTGAGAAAGAAGACCTTTGTTAACCATTTGTTTGCTGAAGAGTAAATAGGAAAATGGTTAAATATGTGATGCTGGAGGATAAAGTGGAATAGTATAGTGTTTTAAAGGAGTATTTAAGGACATAAAAATGTTAATGATATAATTTTAAAAATTATGTACATTTGCACATCTGGCATGAACCCACAATTTTAAAACAGTCTACTTACATAAATGTGGAGAAGGAAATGGTAAACCACGCCAGTATTCTTTCTTGTAGAATCCCATAAACAGAGAGCCTGGCAGGCTACAGTTCATGAGGTCACAGAGTCAGACACGACTGAGCACACACACACACTTCACGTAAGTGTGAAGTGTGTGAATATTTATGTAGCACAATATTCAGAGGCAGTTGTTGTTCAGTCGTGAAGTCATGTCTGACTGTGCCACTCCATGGACTACTGCACGTCAGGCTTCCCTGTCTTTCACTATTTCCTGAAGTTTGCTCAGATTCATGCCCATTGAGTTGGTGATGCTATCTAACATCTCATCCCCTTTGTCCTCTTTTCTTTCTGCTTCAATCTTTCCCAGCATCAGGGTCTTTTCTAATGAGTCAGCTCTTCGCATCAGGTGGCCAAAGTATTGGAGCTTCAGCTTCAGCATCAGTCCTTCCGATGAATATTCAGGGTTGGTTTCTTTTAGGATTGACTGGTTTGATCTCCTTGCAGTCCAGGGGACTCTCAGGAGTCTTCTCCAGCACCACAATTTAAAAGTATCAGTTCTTTAGCACTCAGCCTTATTTATGGTCCAACTCTCACATCCATAGATGACTACTGGAAAGATGATAGCTTTGACTCTATGGACCTTTGTCAGAAAGGTGATGTCTCTGCTTTTTAACATGCTGTCTAGGTGAATCATAGCTTTCCTTCCGAGGAACAAGTGTCTTAATTTCATGGCTGTTACCGCTGTCTGCAGTGATTTGGGAACCCAAAGGCAGTGCAGCAGTATGTTAATAATAGTTTTATTTGGATGGCAAGACTACTTTCTTCTTAGTCTCTGCAGTTTTCATATTGTATGAACATGTATTAAAATTATGATTAGGAAAATTATTTTTTATTTTGATCTAATTTTATCAGTGTTTTATAAACAGTGTTTAATGAGTGCCAAATAGTTCTATGAGGCTTGTAATGGCAGACTACATTGTCTACCATCACGCTTTTCGCATATTCTCTTAGGGATAACTACCTTCAACAATTTTTAACTGATTCTTTTGCTACATATTGTTCTGTCTCTAAACAATAAACTTACATTGCTGTTACTTGATTTTTTTAGATGCTGTTTGACTTCCCACAATTGAAGGTGAAAATTTTGTTCTCTTGCTTGTCTTCTTGCCACATCTATATATACATTTCTTTCCTTCTCATCCTCCCAGGACAGTTATTCTAATTTTGGTTAGAAGAATATTTTATGTTTACATTATTATAATGATATAGATGCTCTTCATAGCTCTGCCATGTAGTAGTATCCTATGATTATTTTTTCTTTCTTACACATAGTTTTATTCCTGGAATACACTTATTTGTTTAAAGGTAGCATAATTGTCTGTATACTTATCCTTAATGTATCCTCAGATTCTACCCTATTGTATAAATATCCTCTTATTTTATTAATTTTATTTTCTTAAAGATGCATCTCTCAGTCTCTTTTGACTTGTTCTCATGTATACTGGGTATTCTTCTGGTCTTTTTCATAGTTTGTTATCCTAGACTCTTCCTTTCCCATCATGTCCATCACCCTAGAGATTCCTTGTGCTTCTTTATTGTATTGGATCCCCTGTTACCCGATATTGTACTTTGTTGGGTCCTCCTTTGGCGGAGCACATTCTCCAGCAGCATCCTAAGTATTTGGTGGCTTCTTTTGATATAGAAAATCAGACCCAGTTCTGAGGAAGTTTTATTGAGTTCTTAATTTCTTTCCCTTAATTCTCTCGTTAGAATACCTATTTTGTTCAGATGTTGTAGGAACTTGGATTGGTCTCCAGTTATTTTAGCTTTTTTCTTCAGTCGTTTTTCACATCTTTCTCTTTGGTTTTATTTTATTGGGAGATTTCTTCAGTTTTATCTTCCATAAAGTTTTATCTTGAATCATCTATAGATTAAAAATTTTTTTCATCTTACAGGACCTCTTTCTCTTTTTTAGTATCATCTTGTCCTTGTTTCATGGATGCTTGTTTTCTTTTGTTTCTTTGAAGATTATTAATGACAGTTTTAGGAAATTTTCTTCTCTTTGTTATCTGTTCCTTCCAAGTTATGATTTTTTATTTGCTTGCTTTGATCTCTGCGTTTCTTGCCTCAGGAGTCCTTAAATGTGTGGTGGCCTTTGGCTCATCTGTTCAGTTAAAGAAAGAAGTCAGTCATTCATGTCCAACTCTTTGTGACCCCATGGACGGTAGCGTACCAGGCTCCTGTGTCCATGGGATTTTCCAGGCAAGAATATTCGAGTGGGTTGCCATTTTCTTCTCCAGGAGATCTTCCTGACCCAGGGATAAGAGTTCTAAGAAGTTGACCAGTAGTTCTGTGTCTCTGGGTGAGGCTTGTAAATTTACAAATATCAGTTTTGTAATCTACTTTTCAGGGAAAATTGGCTGCGCTGTTCAGCTGGGGAATCTCTGATGTCCATATTTTTAAATGGTTTATTTTAGGCTGCCTTGATTGCCCTGAAAAGACTCTTTATTACCTGGCTGGAAGGTATAAACCTGTCTAGTGTTTTGGAAGCTGGTTTTAGGAAACAGCACATAATCTTTGTTTAGTCCTCTCTTTCTTTTAGTGTTACGTGTCTGTTCTAAACTTGCCTTATGTCATTCAGTAATGATAAGGCCATTTTTAAAAAGATCTCCTCCGGAGAACAAACCTTTAGTGTTCTTCAATGGTGGGGTAGGAGCATTAAGCTATCTGAAGTTTTGGAGAGATGGAGTGAGGAATTAGGAATATAACAGCTCTTCAGGCAGATATTTAACCAGTCCTCCTGTTTATAATCCTTCTTTGTCTTTTAGGGGTTCTGTCATGCTTATTGAGTTGTTTTTACTTTCCATTTTTGTCTGTTAAGTATTCACATTTCTAGGTTCTGAAAAGACATTTACTATAATTTTGTTATTGTTACCTCATCTCCTAAATGCTTTGTCCTTGTACATTTAAGCCTTAAAACAAAAAAGCAAACCCCCAAAACCCTTTACTCTCATTTTGGTGGGAGAGTGTGCTTGTCAATATAAGTTCAGTCTACCACCTTAAACCATAAATCTTAATTTTTTAATTGACAGTACTGTCTCCTCCCACCCCCTGCTTTTTAGAAAATCTGGTGAATATCCCTCTGTCTATTCACAAGTTCTGTTTCAGCTAAACTCTCATATGACTTATTGAGGCCATAATTTGGTATTTTGCATGAAGAGCTAGTGATTAATGATAGCTACAATATGTCATGTCTGTGATATCAACAGTGATGATAAAAATAGCTTAAATAGCTTACAGTTGCATACTAAGTGCCAAGGACTGTCTAAGTTCTCCACTGAACGCATTTACACCTCACACCAACTTTTTGGAAAAGGTACTCTTATACCTCCCTTTTATAGATGAAGAAATTGAGGTATAGAAAGGTTATGTAATTTTGCCATAGTCCATCACAACTAACCTAAGAAGTGGAGGAGTAAGAATATGAATTTAGATAATCTGACTTCAGAACCCACACACTTAACTATTATGCTGTTGTGATTGTTATCTCTTTTGTTTGAGATAAAGATTTAAATTTTCTATCAGGCAGAATGATCAATTTATTTGTTTGCTATAATTCATGTATCTGTTTAGGCATCATCACAAATATCTATATATCTACATATCTATAGCCTATCACAAAGAGGCTATAGATATAAAAATATTTTCCTTTTAATGATTTATCTGAAGATAAGTTGTTACTTAGATTTTTCTGGTATATCCTCAAAAGCTTTGGCTTCCCTGGTGGCTCAGATGGTAAAGAATCCACCTGCGGTGTGGGAGACCTGGATTCTGTCCCCAGGTTGGGAAGATCCCTTGGAGAAGGAAACAGCTACCCACTCAAGTATTCTTGCCTGGAGAATTCCATAGACAGAGGAGCCTGGCAGGCTACAGTCCATGGGGTTGCCAAAGAGTCAGACATGACTGAGCGACTTTCACTTCACTTCACTTCAAAGGCTTTACTTTTTCCCTCATTATACAAATGGATATATTTCTGATGATCCTTCTTTATTGAACTTTCATTGATTCATACTTTCCAAAGACTACCTCCTGCGTCATTATACTTTTATTTAAACATATGGTGAATTTCTGGTAAAGTGCTGAGCTACAGGAAACTGTCTCCTTTTCGGATTTCACAGAGTAATTATCTCAAAGGGGAATTATCCATATTTTAGAGTATTTGGAACAGATATTTCATTGAGAATTTATTAGGCAGAATCAGTCAGTTGGCTGAGTTTAGTTGTTTAAAAACAGACTGGCTTTTTATTTCCTTTGTTTAAGTAGGAGCTGGAAGAAAGATGTTCTTAAAGATAAGCACCTAATTATTTAATTCCCTTCCTGCATCAAGTTGTGAATAAACAATTAACTTTGTAGAATTAAACTTTCTCTGTCTAGGGTTTTGCACCCTCTTAACTATTTCAGTTTATGTCTGAAAGAAAGAATAAAAAGCTTTTATTTTTATTTTTATAAGAGCATTAGATGTAGTCATATTCAAGTGTACATTCAAAAATATATCTCCTTGCCTTTTTTCTTTAGGATTTATTGAAATTTGTTAAAGATATTAAAAATTATTATTTATTTATATAAACAAATCCTAATCAGATTTAATTTTTTTACCTGATTAACAGATTTCTATTCTTGTTTTCATGACTGTAATGTTCTTTCTTCCCTGAATATATTTCCTTCTTTCTTCTATTCAAACATGGCTCACTTATTTGTTTTTAGAATTCATGTGTCACTCTTCCAACTCACTCTGTGAGAGTGATGCCTGGAATTTCCTTAGCACTTATGTATTCATATTATATTTGAAACACTGTTTTGTTTCTATGGAAATGTGCTTTTTAGTTTCCTTTTGGTCTTATTAAGCATGAGAGGTTATTTTCTAATTCAAGTCTTCAGTTCTGTTTCCATCTGTTAACCTCTCATAATATACTTTGGCTTCTAGAAAATGACCAATTTCTAGAAATTCACAGAATTTCACAGAAATTTCACAGGAATTTCACAGAAAATTTTGACTAAATTTCATAATTAGGTAGGTATTTATCATGTCATTTAAAAGCTTATTGTCGTCTTTTCAGTTCTATTTGAGCGTAACACTAGCCAGTGCTAGTCTTGATCACAAAGTTTCTTGTTTGGGATTCATTTAGGAAGGAAAAGTGATGTGTGATGTGAAACACTGAAATTACAGTCAAACATCAGGAAGCACTGTGTTTGTGAAGAAGCTACATTTTTCTCCCAGGGTATCTACTAGACAATCTTCATTCATTCGTCTCCATTATTTAATTTACCTTTTACATCCCATTATAGTTGGGCTGCTAGTTACCATTGTATCATACAACTTTTTCTACTCGTGGCAGTTAGGATCAAAAGGGAGGCTTTTTTTTTTTTTCCAACAAATCATTACTGAATTATTGTAGTAGAGTTGGAATTATTGTGCCAGAGTTCATTCTCATGATTTTTTTTTTCCTCTTCTAATTTAATAAAGAGTAAATTAGCTAAATTTGAGAGTACTGTGTAAGAGCTGCCTGTTCAGTTGAGTATTTGACAGTGTAAAATTAAAAGCACAAACAAAAAGTATTGGTAAGAATTTGTGTCTGCTTTTCTTCTGATGAATTTTTAATTTTTTAAATTAAAATACTGAATTAAAGAGAACCTCTGCCTCCCAGAGAGACTTACTCCTAACATATACAAAAGAATAATTCTCTAAGTGTTACACATCTGGCTATGGTGAGTTTTTAATGTTTATTTTCATCTTACTGTTTTTTTTTCTTTCTAAAAGAATAATGGTATATAAAGAAACTAAAATGGACATATTTTTAAATTTTCAGAAAGGTGAAAAATCTATCTTAAATTCTTAGAAACCACATATCATTTAGAAGTCTCTATTTTTCCTTTTTCTGTTTATGATTTAATTCCTTAAGTTCTTGGGGATCAAATTGGACATAAATATGTCAAGTTTCTAGGGTTTCTCTTTTCCTTTTTCACATTTTCATATGTCTGTATTTTGTATATCATGAGCTAGGTTAAGATCTGTTAATAATTGTGAGTTGTAATTCAGGTATTATTAAGGGATTACTGGGAACTGTGCACACAGTGGTGGAAAAAATGAAGGAAACTGTTTTGGAGAGGTTATTTGCTTAACTGCACTGTAGAAGAGAAAGCAGGAAAGAGGAAGGGGGTAAAACTTGGAAAAGAAAGTTGTAAAAGAGATCAGGAGAAAAAATTCAGAGACGTATTTGTATAGTTGATTATGTATTTGCTTCTGTTTCCATTTATTTAATTTACTTGTTCTTTGCTCATTGAATTTTAAACTTCCAGAAAATGCGGGCCATTGCTTGTGCTGCCTTTGCAACTCCCAGATCCTAGTAGTGTCAACTCAGTTATCCATCGAGAGATTATCTGCTTTGTGTTTTAGCCTTTGCAAATATAGCTTTCAAGTTCTTATTGACATAAGTAAACAAAGAGGGTGATAAAGACTTTTTGAGCCATTTCACGATTTCATGCTTACTTTTACACTCTTGTGTAGTTTGGCTCTTAGATCAGACTATTCATAGTCAACCTTTAACTTTGATTCAGAATGAATTCGTTGTCTTACTTTTTTTCCCCCTTAAAAAAACAAAAGCAATTTACAGTAAAAGTGTTTTTCTAGTAGATTTAATTGTCTTTAAATTGACTTTTAGTCCCTGCCTCTCCCAGTTATCCTCCACCTAGGGGTAAAGATCAACCCAGAATACTGTTCTTTTGTACTTAGTTAAAAGACCATGCTTGGATCACTGGTACTCAGCTGACTCCTAAGGACCTGGGAAATCTTTAGCCATCGAAGACAGCTTTAATTGGGAAACACAGGCCACATATACAAAGTTGATATGAAAGGTATTTTAGTAGAATTTTCAGTATGGACTAGAACATTAATTTTCTGGTGTTCTCTTCTGAAAATAAATATCCAGTTACCTAGCTTCAAATATAATTCTCTTCCCCAGCAAAAGAGAACGATAAAATACAAGTAAGAAAAAAACAGCAAACAACCGGTTTTTAAGGCTGCTCTAAAAAATGTGAGGGATGAAGTTCTCTAACATTAAGCAATGATTCACAGTTAAGAAAAAACATTGAATGACTTGTCAATTAACTCATTAAAGTGTTGCTATATGTGTTACGTAAAGCATTGTTAATTCCAGAAAATTAAACCCTATTGTATTCAATATACATACAAATAATTGTATCTGCTCTCTTGTGCTATGTGCATAATTGTCATAGTTTATATGAATCTCTGTTTAATCACTTCTATTTCCTTTGCTGTAGAGGGAGCGCCTCAAAATTAGTACTCATGTCTCTGAGCTCTGGTATCCAGTTCCTGGAATATAGCAGACATGGAACAAGATCAGAAAAATTAATCATTATATAGTTATGAATGTTTCTGGGTGGTTTTTGTTTATTTGTTTTTTAGTGGGGATTGCTATTGTAGAAATTAACAGATAAGGAAATATTGACCATGATATGCTTTAATTTGCACTGTGTATTTGATTTCATTTTTGATTAACATCTGAAGTCATTAGTCTCTCTTCTGTGCTTCCCTGCTGGCTCAGACTGTAAAGATTCTACTTGCAATGCTGAAGGCCCAGGTTTGATCCCTGGGTCCAGAAAATCCCCTGGAGGTGGGAAGGCTACCCACTCCAGTACTCTTGCCCTGGAAATCCCGTGGACAGAGGAGCCTAGAGGGCTAAAGTCCATGGGATTGCCATGAGTCAGACATGACTGAGTGACTAATACTTTAATTTTGTTTCTGAGGAAAAAATGTAGGGATCATATATACCTTTTTTGTACCTTTGCTTTTTTCCTTAAGTGAATTTTAAATGTTGGGTCATAACATTTTCTATTTAATACTTTGTACTTTTTAAGAACTATCATACATGTTATTAAGCCTTATCTTCACAACAGCCTAAAAGAGGTTTAGGTAAGGAAACTGAAGCAGAGATTTATGCCAGAAATTACCATTTTGAAACCTAGGATTTAGGACTTTTAAATTTCTAGCTTATTGCTATTTTACATTTACCTTACACACACCTTTGTATTGGTTTGATAAGGCTGCTGAAACAAACAGTCATACAATGAATGGCTTAAACAACAGAAATTTCTGGTCTCACAGTTCAAGAGGCTAAAAGTCCAAAATCGTACTGTTGGCAGGATTAGTTTCTTCCGGGGGCTATGAGGGAGTAGCCTGGCCAGACCTCTTTCCATCCTCTCCCTGTGGTTCTTTACATCATCTTCCCTCTAAGCAGGTCTTTCTCCAAATTTCTTCTTTTTATGAGGACACCAGTCATATTGGATTGGAGGCCCACCCTATTCCAATATGACCTCATCCTAACAAATTTCGTCTATAACACCCATGTTTCCAAATAAGGTCACACTGAGGTACTGGGGGCTAGTATTCTAACAAATCTTTTTTGGGTGGGGCCTGTTTAACCAGTAACACTTAAACCTTTTAGTAAAAGAAGCCTGACTGGAGGTCAGGACTCTTTTTTTTTTTTTTTTTTTATTCCAGTAGCTTAAGCTTAATAGCAACTCATTTGATCTTCACTGCGCTGTTAACTCTCAGATGAAATTAATTTAATGCCAGTGGAAGGCACTTTTGACAGAACTCTCCCTATTCTGGTTCTTAGAGCTATAAAGTTATCTAATGAGTAGTTTGCGGAAATACCCCTATATATAATTTTATTTCCCTGGAATTTTCTTATGTTAGAATACACAAAGTTAACTGAGAACCAAGCACTTCTCTTGGGGCAAATCTCTAAAGTAAATCTATCTGTCACTTCATGCTCCAGCTGTTCTCTTGTGCATCTATATGGCCCTCCTTCCCTGGAGGACTTAGGCAGGTGATAGAAGAGTCTCTGAAGGAAATCAGGTTAATCAGACTATCAAGCAGCTAGTTGGTTTTTTTTTTTTTTTTTAAGATTATTCCATAAATAAATGGTGAGAAGACTTCTTGAACAGTAAGATATAGAGGGAGACAAGTAGCTCGTTAGTGTTATTTAGATAAAATCCCAATTAACTAAACCTGGTAACTGACCTGTTTAGCTTGATAACACCCTCACCCCCACCACCACTGTATCATGCTTTAAAGGGAAGAAGTAATACTGTTCTGGGCCACTAGACATTTTACTGGATTGCCTTCATCTTGCAGGTATCATCATCATCACTCTTAGGATTGCCAGTGATTAATAGTGAAGACAATTTTAATTTTGAGGCATTGCAAAGTTTTTGGTTACATACAGGTTGGCTTTTTGTGCTTATTAAAGCTGGAAAGTAAACAAGTGTCTGTTAGCACAGTTTCTTTCTTTTAACTTAGGCTAAACCCAAAAATGCTAGATTAGATCCACACACTTGAGTTCTTGCCCTGATTCAGTTCCCAGCTGACTGAATAACCTTGGGCAAGTTACTTCACCTTTCTCAACTTCCTTTCATATTTGCAAAATGAGAGATCTGCACATTCAGATGAGAAACTTTATTATTCTGTGAAGTAATTTGTATACTTACTATATTTAAGGTTTACTACAGGATGTAAAGAAGGGTAAGAAATGTTCCTTGTCTTTCAGAGAGGTTACAGTATAGCTAGAAAACTATGATACATGAAAGGCTAAATGGCAGCATAAAGTAATAATATAAGCCAAAAATGTAATAGATGTTATGAGTGATAATGGATCATAAGTACTATGAGTTCTGAGATGGGTAAGATAGATAACTGTAGGGTGGAAACATCGAAAATAACTGCACAGGATTAGGGGTTGAACTAATTTCAGGAAGCTGTGTTGACTTTGCATGCTGCTGCTGCTAAGTCGCTTCAGTTGTGACTCTGTGCAACCCCATAGACGGCAGCCCACCAGGCTCCCCCGTCCCTGGGATTCTCCAGGCAAGAACACTGGAGTAGGTTGCCATTTCCTTCTCCAATGCGTGAAAGTGAAAAGTGAAAGTGTATAGATGAAAGGAAAAGCACAGAGGTTATTGCTGTTGTTTAGTTGCCCAGTCAGGTCCAACTCTTCTTGTCTCCATGGACACAGCACGCCAGGCCTTCCTGTCCCTCACCATCGTCCAGAGTTCGCCCAGGTTCATGTCCATTGCATCAGTGATGCCATCCAGCCATCTTATCTTCTGACGCCCTTTTCTCCTTCTGCCTTCAATCTTTCCCAGCATCAGGATCTTTTCCAATGAATTGAGTGTTGACATGAGGTGACCAAAATATTGGAGCTTCAGCATCAGTCCTTCCAATGAATTTTCAGGGTAGATTTACTGGTTTGATCTCCTTGTTGTTCAAGGGACTCTCAAGAGTCTTCTCCAGAACCACATTTCGAAGACATCAGTTCTTCGGTGCTCTGCCTTCTTAACGGTCCAGCTCTCACAACCGTACGTGACTATGATGTTTAGGTTAGTCATAGCTTTCCTGCCGAGAAGCAATCATCTTCTAATTTCATGGCTGCGTCCACCGTCTGCAGTGATTTTAGAGCCTAAAAAGAGGAAATCTGTCACTACTTCCACCTTTTCCCCTTCTATTACAAATCCAAAAAGACGATGCTGTGTAAGTGCTGCACTCAGTATACCAGCAAATTTGGAAAACTCAGCATTGGCCACAGGCCTGGAAAAGGTCAGTTTTCATTCCAATCCCAAAGAAAGGCAATGCCAAAGAATGCTCAAACTACAGTTGCACTCATCTCACACGCTAGTGAAGTAATGCTCAAAATTCTCGAAGCCAGGCTTCAACAGTACATGAACTGTGAACTTTCACACGTTCAAGCTGGATTTAGAAAAAGGCAGAGGAACCAGAGATCAAATTGCCAACATCCCATTGGATCATCGAAAAAGCAAGAGAGTTCCAGAAAAGCATCTACTTCTGCTTTATTGACTATGCCAAAGCCTTTGACTGTGTGTATCACAATAAACTGTGGAAAATTCTGAAAGAGATAGAAATACCAGACCACCTTACCTGTCTCCTGAGAAATCTGTATGCAGGTCAAGATCAGCAGTTAGAACTGGACATGGAACAACAGACCAGTTCCAAATAGAGAAAGGAGTACGTCAAGGCTGTATATTGTCACCCTGCTTATTTAACTTATATGCAGAATACACCATGTGAGATGCTGGGCTGGATGAAGCACAAGCTGGAATCAAGATTGCCAGAAGAAATGTAATAACCTCAGATATGCAGATGATACCACCCTTATGGCAGAAAGTGAAGAAGAACTAAAGAGCCTCTTGATGAAAGTGAAAGAGGACAGTGAAAAAGTTGGCTTAAACTCAACATTCAGAAAACGAAGATCATGGCATCTGGTCACGTCACTCCATGGTAAATAGACAGCGAAACAATGGAAACAGTGAGAGACTATTTTTTTGGGCTCCAAAATTACTGCAGATGATAACTGCAGCAATGGAATTAAAAGACTCCTTGGAAGAAAAGCTATGACCAACCTAGACAGCATATTAAAAAGCAGAGACATTACTTTGATGGCAAAGGTCCATCTAGTCAAAGCTATGGTTTTTCCAGTAGTCATGTATGGATGTGAGAGTTGGACTATAAAGAAAGCCGAGCGCCGAAGAATTGATGCTTTTGAACTGTGGTGCTGGAGAAGACTCTTGAGAGTCCCTTGGACTGCAAGGAGACGCAATTAGTCAATCCTAAAATAAATCAGTCCTGAATATTCATTGGAAGGACTGATGCTGAAGCTGAAACTCCAATACTTTGGCCACCTGATGCAAAGAACTGACCTATTGGAAAAGACCCTGATGCTGGGAAAGATTGAAGGCAGTGGGGAGAAGGTGAACGATAGAGGATGAGATGGTTGGATGGCATCACCGACTCAATGGACATGAGTTTGAGTAAGCTCCAGGAGTTGGTGATGGACAAGGAGACCTGGTGTGCTACAGTTCATGGGGTTGCAAAGAGTTGGACACAACTGAGTGCCTGAACTGAACTGGTAGGGCTGGATGCCATGATCTTTTACTTTTTTTAAATATTTAATTTAAGCTGGCTTTTTCACTCTCCATCTTCAACCTCATCAATAGGTTCTTTAGTTTCTCTTTGCTTTCTGGCATTAGAGTGGTATCATCTGCATATCTCAGGTTGTTGATGTTCCTCCCACCAATCTTGATTCTAGCTTGTAACGTATCCAGCCTGGAATTTCTTGTGATGTGCTCAGAGTATAAGTTAATTAAACATCGAAACATTAAATACCCAGTCCTTTCTCAATCCTGAACCATTCAGTTGTTCCATACAGGGTTCTAACTGTTGCTTCTTGACCCACATACAGGTTTCTCAGGAGACAGGTAAGATGGTCTGGTATTCCCATCTCTTTAAGAGTTTTCCACACTTGTTATGATCCACACAGTCAAAAGGCTTTAGCATAGTTGATGAAACAGAGGTTGATGTTTTTCTGGAATTCCGTTGCTTTCTCTATGATGCAGTGAATGTTGGCAATTTGATCTCTGGTTCCTCTGCCATTTCTAAACCCAACTTGGATGTCTAGAGTTTCTTGGTTCACGTAATGGGGAAGCCTAGCATGCAAGATTTTAAAGCATGATCTTACTAGTATCATAGATGAATGCAATTGTCCAGTGGTTTGAACATTCTTTAGTACTGCCCTTCTTGGGAATTGGGATAAAGATTGACCTTTTCCAGTCCTGTGTCCACTGCTGGGTCTTCTAGATTTGTTGACATGTTGACTGAAGCACTTTGATAGCATCATCTTTTAAAGTTTTAAATAACTTTACTGGAATTCCATTGCATCCACTAGCTTTATTGACAGCAGTGCTTCCTAAGGCCCACTTGACTTCACCCTCCAGAATGTCTGGCTTTGGGCAACTGACCACACCATCGTGGTTATCTGGTTCATTAAGGTCTTTTTTGTACAGTTCTGTGTATTCTTTCCATCTCTTCTTGACATCTGCCCCTTCGCCATGACAAGGCAGTGATCTGTGAAAGGGAAAGGGCAGAGGAGTACCCAGCAAAGCTGTAGAGACCAGAGCCATAAGTAATCTTTGTTTAAATTAAGGAAGGTTGCTTATAAAGTACAGCACATACTAATCATGGGTGTATTTGGTCACCTACATGTCCAGATTGGAATGTCCTACCACTTTTTAAAAAAATTATTTTTAATTGGAGAATAATTGCTTTAAAATATTGTGATTGTTTCTGCATACAACAGTGTGACTCAGCCATAAGCATATGTGTCCCCTCCCTCTTGCACCTCCCACCCACCCCAAGTCTATCCCACCCGGCTAGGTCATCACAGAACACCTGGCTGCTGGTGTCATACAGCAGCTTCTCACTAGCTATCTGGTTTACACATGGTAATATATATGTCTCAGTGCTATATTCTCAATTCGTCACACCCTCTCCTTCCCCTGCTGTGTCCAGAAATCTGTCCTCTACATCTGCATCTTTGTTCCTTAAGTTTTACTTGATAAAAAGTATTTATGGTCAAATAATTTAAAGATTTTCCTGGTAGTTTTTCAGTATAAAAGTCAGGAATAAAATGAGAGAACTGAAAGAAGGCTTGGTTTAGAAGAATTCTAAAGTTCAGGGCAAAAATTCTAAGTAATTGGTATTGCACAGTGGTTGATTCAGTTCAGTTCAGTGGCTCAGTCGTGTCCGACTCTTTGTGACCCCATGGACTGCAGCATGCCAGGCCTCCCTGTCCATCACCAACTCCTGGAGTTTACTCAAACCCATGTCCATTGAGTCGGTGATGCCATCCAACCATCTCATCCTCTGTCATCCCCTTCTCCTCCCACCTTCAGTCTTTCCCAGCATCAAGGTCTTTTCCAATGAGTCAGTCCTTCACATCAGGTGGCCAAAGTATTGGAGCTTCAGCTTCAGCATCAGTCCTTCCAATGAAAATTCAGGACTGATTTATTTTAGGATTGACTGGTTTGATTTCCTTGAAGCCCAGGGGACTCTCAAGAGTCTTCTCCAACACCACAGTTCAAGAGCATCAGTTCTTCTGCGTTCAGCTTTCTTTATGGTCTTCTCACATCCATACATGACTACTGGAAAAACCATAGCTTTGACTCGATGGACCTTTGCCAGTTGATTAGTTGAATCTAATTAAGATACATTTAATTGTCTTAGTGTGTTTATGGCTTTTAAAATCTAAAGTAGATATGTAAGCACATTAAAAATTTTTGCTTAGAAAATCAGTTGATTATTTTAACTTTAGTTGTTTCTGGAAAATTGTGTAACATAAATTAATTTAAATTATACTTGTGACATTTAGTATTTTAAAGCACTTTTGTGAAGTAAATTTTTTTTAGTTTGCCACTTATAATTTCTTAAGGCACATCAGTTATTGTTATGTTTTCTGTTAATAGATTCTTCAAGAATTTTAACATATTAACTCTGTTTTAAAAGTACCATTGTTTTATGTGGAGATTAATAAGAAAATAATAGAAAGTGTGTTAAACATATTTCCAAATTTCTTTATCTCCCAGAGCACCAAGCACAAGAATGTTTACATTTTTATATACTCTGTGTTATCTGTTGGATGCCTGTTAGAATGCATGTGTAAATGGATGAGTGGATAAATTGATATATTTAAATTTGTTCTATATACATATTTGTATGAATATACATATTTTCATTATAGATATATACATATTTGTTGCTACATATACATATTTGCTTTATATATAATAGATAATTTATATCTACATATAAAATATTTTGTTTTGAGTAATTTGGATGAGAGTTTTTCAAGGTGTGTATCATTGAAAATGTTCTCTAAGAAAAGGTCTCTATAGCCAAATAGATTTGGAAATGTGGCATATTAGGTTTGTGTCAAGAAATTGAGATTAGCACATTAAAGGTTCTAAGTGGTCCAGCAATAAAGAACCTTACTCAAGTTTAGTCCAACATTTCCAAAATTGTGTGTGTCTGTTTATGTGTTTATGCAAAATTTGGAAAACAGTAGGTTTATAATATAATGTAAGTGACAGAACTAAACAGATGGTAATATGGCAGGGAAATGGGAGCTGGTGATGGTATTTCTTAAGACTGGTAAGTAACTGAGAAAGTATATGTAAGCTTACAGTTTTTATAGAAGTTCGTGAGTAGGATAGTGAAAACCTGCCACACCCTTCACAAATTGTAATCATGCCATCATTAATTATGTACCACAGTGCGAGGACCGAGAAAGGAGAACAGAAGAGCACCAGGTGACTAAGGGGAGTCACCAGCCCCCCACCGCAGTGCTTAGGTAGCCCGAGTCCCAGTGCTGCTCTGTGACCACAGTGGTCATGGGACCGTTTAACAGGGCTCAGATTGCCTGGCTTTTTGCCTGGCTTAGGTATTCACTCAGCATCTCAGCTTCCAGGTTTCTGCTCGCGTGTCGAAGAAACTAAAGCAACAGGAAAGCTCCATTTGGCATTTATTCTGATATTTTAGGTAGTAGATATTTTCAGCTCTATCTCAGTACATTTATTATACATGAAAATAGAATAAATAAGGAAACAAAATGTAGAATTTGCCTGTGGGTACAAGGGAAACCTTAGCACTCAATTCCGGATCTGTAAATTTTAAAAAAAGTGTTTAAAATAAGCTGAAAGGTAATCTGAAGTAAGCTGACTTTATTAAACTCCTTTTTGAAGAGAAAGCATTAATAAGCATTAATAAATCCAGTGTTTTCTATTACTAGGAAAATAAACATGAAGACTTAGACTCAATGCTTAATAATTAAGTGAGAGAAGAATTGAATTTAAATAACAGAGTTTTAAAGTAATTTATTTTGACTTTTTCCCTGGGAAATATGTGTTGCATTTCCCTCTGGGCCTCTTCAGATAACCTAATCTGCTTCTCTAGTCCCACAGAATCACTAAATGAATGCTGAATTTTGTGTGTCCATCTGACGGACAATGCAGATAGTGGTGGGGGATGCTAGTGCTTGGGGAGTCCTCCTGGGCTGAAAGCACTGCATATGTCTTCTGAAGTCATGACTGAGCACGTGTTTTGTCATGGCTTAATATCTTCAAAATAATTTGTGTTCTCAAAGCTCACTTTTAAATCTAATTTTGAAACTTCTATTAAGTTATTTAATTAATTTTTAAAAAGCTATGTAAACACCGAAGGTTCTTATAATTTAATGGGCAAACTGCTTTACCATTTAATCCTTAATTAAATATTGAACCATTTTAATAAAGTAGCCACCACACGAAGAATACGGAATAAGATACGTGGGGGGATAAAGGAGGGTGAAAGACAAAGATCCCTCATTAAAATGACCAGTTTGTCTTTTGTAGTAAACAGTGGAGACTGTGTGTAAATATCTGTTCTTATTCCTAGTTACTGGAGCTGGAGAATGTTAAGGTTTAGACATAGCATGAGAAGTCACATTTCTTACACTGTCCAGTAGTTCAGTTGAGATTTTAATGGCAGCTTGGAGTGGGTCACAGATCTCTTAGCAGGCTAAAGGCTGTGAAGATATTATGTAGCTGTTTAAGGGGACATAATGGAAAGAAGAGATCCAACCAGTCCATTCTGAAGGAGATCAGCCCTGGGATTTCTTTGGAAGGAATGATGCTAAAGCTGAAACTCCAGTACTTTGGCCACCTCATGCAAAGAGTTGACTCATTGGAAAAGACTCTGATGCTGGGAGGGATTGGGGGCAGGAGGAGAAGGGGACGACAGAGGATGAGATGGCTGGATGGCATCACTGACTTGATGGACATGAGTCTGAGTGAACTCCGGGAGTTGGTGATGGACAGGGAGGCCTGGCGTGCTGCGATTCATGGGGTTGCAAAGAGTCGGACACGACTGAGCGACTGAACTAAACTGAATGGAAAGAGGCAAAAACTGGTTCTGATCTACCTTCCTATGTTGTTGCTGTTCAGTTGCTACATCATATTGGACTCTTTGCAACCCTATGGACTGCAGCACACGAGGCTTCCTTGTCTTTCACCCTCTCCCAGAGTTTGCTTAAACTCATGTCCATTGAGTCAGTGATGCCATCCAACCATCTCATCCTCTACCACTCACTTCTCTTCCTGCCCTCAATCGTTCCCAGCATCAGGGTCTTTGCTAATGAGTCAGCTCTTTGTATCAGGTGGCCAAAGTGTTGGAACATCAGCTTCAACATCAGTCCTTCCAATGAATATTCAGAATTGATTTCTTTTAGGGTTGACTGGTTTGATATCCTTGCAGTCTAAGGGACTCTCCAGAATCTTCTCCAGCACCACAATTCATAAACATCCATTCTTCAGTGCTCAGCCTTCTTTATAGCCACCTTGTACATCTGTATATGACTACTGGAAAAACCATAGCTTTGACTATAAGGAACTTTGGTGGCTAAATGATGTCTCTGATTTTTAATACACTGTCTAGGTTTGTCATAGCTTTTCTTCCAAGGAGCAAGCATCTTTTAATTTCACGACTAAAGTCACTATCCACAGTGATTTTGAAATCCAAGAAAATAAAACCTGTTACAGTTTCCATTTTTCCCCATCTCTTTGCCATGAAGTCATGGGACCGAATGCCGTGATCTTTTTGAATGTTTTTTGAATGTTGAGTTTTCAGCCACCTTTTTCACTGTCCTCTTTCACTTTTATCACAGGGCTTTTTAGTTCCTCTTCACTTTCTACTATAAGGGTGGTGTCATCTGCATATCTGAGGTTATTGATATTTCTCCCAGCAATCTTGATTCCAGCTTGTGCTTCATCCAGTCCTGCATTTCACATCATGTACTCTGCATTTAAAGGCTTCCCTGGTGGCTCAGATGGTAAAGCCTCTGCCTGCAGTGCGGGAGACCTGGGTTCGATCCCTGGGTTGGAAAGATCCCCTGGAGAAGGAAATGGCAACCCACTGCAGTACTCTTGCCTGGAAAATTCCATGGACTGAGAGGCTCCTCAGAGCCTGGTAGGCTACAGTCCATGGGGTCACAAAGAGTCGGACATGACTGAGCAACTTCACTTTCACTTTTCACTTTCATGCATTGGAGAAGGAAATGGCAACCCACTCCAGTGTTCTTGCCTGGAGAATCCCAGGGACGGGGGAGCCTGGTGGGCTGCCGTCTATGGGGTCGCACAGAGTCGGACACGACTGAAGTGACTTAGCAGCAGCAGCAGCAGGTAGTATTCAGTATTTCTGTAGAGTCCTCCTTCTTTGATTTCTCTGTGAAATATTGTCCTCCGTGGCTCAGATGGTAAAAAATCTTCCTGCAGTGTGGAAGACCTGAGTTCAGTCCCTGGGTTGAGAAGATCCCCTGGAGGAGAGCATGGCAACCCACTCCAGTATTCTTGCTAGAGAATCCCCATGGACAGAGGAGCCTGGCGGGCTACAGTCCATGGGATCACAAAGAGTCAGACACGACTGAGCGACTAAGCACATTATCCCTCTGGCTTTTTCTGGCTTCACAGTTGGAGTTAGGAGGTGGAGGATGGGTAGACTCAAGAGCTGGGAGACCCAGGATATGAGCATTAGGAATCCTGGAATCCTGAACCTAGCTACCCCAGGTACTGTAACAGGGTTTCATTTAGGACTGCTTTCTCCTTTCTTTTATACTCATGATAGTCTGTGCCTTTACAGGGCCTCAGCTGAAGTTGCTGCTGGATTGGAGATAATCAGGCCAATTGAATTTATGACCATATTATTCTTCTGTTTTGCTTTAGAAATCTTGAAGTCTTGCACAACTTGGAGGATTACATTTCTGGCTGTTAAAGTCCTGCTTGAAGGGAAAGGAATTATAGCACTTTCATAATGTGGTCAAGTTCATCTATTTATCAATATATTCTGAGTGTTTACCATAATAATAATAGCTACTGTTTTAACCATAATGTGCTAGACACTTTACATAGCTGATCTCTAACTGTCACAACCACCCCAAATGGTAATTTATTGGGCAGTTCAATTTTGCAGGCAAGATAGGATCTCTGAGAGATTTATGTTTGTTTTGTTGTAGTTCTCCTCTTATGATAGTCTGTGATTCATTTTTTAAAACTTGTTTTTAAATCCTTTAGTTAGGATTCGGTATAATATTGAAGAATAACAATAGGGGAAAAGTCCACTTATTTCTCGTCTTTTAAAACTCATCCTTATTTTTACTCATTTACATATTTTCATTTTTTTATGCATCCATTGTATTAATAATTTTTGGCCTCCTTTTTTGTATCTTGCTTAGAAGTAACCCAGTGAAATAGAAAGATGCTTGCTAAGACCAAGGACTTAATCTGTTTCCTTCATCTCCACTTTTCCCCCACTGCTTTTCATTCCTGTGAGTTAGGCATAGGCAGGGCGATGGCAGTTATTGCAGAGATCAGGATTATTGAGGGAGGGTAAAGGCTGTGATCGGAGAAGGCAATGGCACCCCACTCCAGTACCCCTGCCTGGAAAATCCCATGGACGGAGGAGCCTGGTGGGCTGCAGTCCATGGGGTCGCTAAGAGTCGGACACGACTGAGCGACTTCACTTTCACTTTTCACTTTCATGTATTGGAGAAGGAAATGGCAACCCACTCCAGTGTTCTTGCCTGGAGAATCCCAGGGACAGGGGAGCCTGGTGGGCTACCGTCTATGGGGTCGCACAGAGTCGGACACGACTGAAGTGACTTAGCAGCAGCAAAGGCTGTGATGCTAAGATAATAATTTTAACTCCCTGTCCTGCTGCCATCTTAGGCAAAACTAGTGGCACCAGAGAGCTGCCTGGAAGTTCTTAATGATTTTTTCAGTGGATTTTTTTTTTTTCTTCATAATGTGGGAACTGAAGAATGGCCACCCAGAGTAGATGCACTGAGCATTCAGTAATTATGATCAGCACTCTACCTTACATTACACCTAACAGTTATTGATTTAGACTGTTGCGTATTTTTCCTGTTTTGATCTTGAATCTTTCTCAGTCTCAAACTAATACTTTACAATGTGTGATGAATAAGGACTTTGTAACTAACAAAAAGTTATGTTAGTTTAGTTAAACTAGTGAATACCAGTGTCGTTCAGTTCAGTTCAGTTCAGTCGCTCAGTCGTGTCCAGCTCTTTGTGACCCCATGAATCGCAGCACGCCAGGCCTCTCTGTCCATCACCAACTCCCAGAGTTCACTCAGACTCAACGTCCATCGAGTCAGTGATGCCATCCAGCCATCTCATCCTCTGTCGTCCCCTTCTCCTCCTGCCCCCAATCCCTCCCAGCATCAGAGTCTTTTCCAATGAGTCAACTCTTTGCATGAGGTGGCCAAAGTATTGGAGTTTCAGCTTTAGCATAAGTTCTTCCGAAGAACACACAGGACTGATCTCCTTTAGGATGGACTGGTTGGATCTCCTTGCAGTCCAAGGGACTCTCAAGAGTCTTCTCCAACACCACAGTTCAAAAGCATCAATTCTTCAGCACTCAGCTTTCTTCACAGTCCAACTCTCACATCCATACATGACGACTGGAAAAACCATAGCCTTGACTAGATGGACCTTTGTTGGCAAAGTAATGTCTCTGCTTTTGAATATGCTATCTAGGTTGGTCATAACTTTTCCTTCCAAGGAGTAAGCATCTTTTAATTTCATGGCTGCAGTCACCATCTGCAGTGATTTTGGAGCCCCCAAAAATAAAGTCTGACACTGTTTCCACTGTTTTTCCATCTATTTCCCATGAAGTGATGGGACCAGATGCCGTGATCTTCGTTTTCTGAATGTTGAGCTTTAATCCAACTTTTTCACTCTCCTCTTTCACTTTCATCAAGAGGCATTTTAGTTCCTCTTCACTTTCTGCCATAAGGGTGGTGTCATCTGCATATCTGAGGTTACTGATATTTTTCCCGGCAATCTTGATTCCAGCTTGTGCGTCTTCCAGCCCAGCGCTTCTCATGATGTACTTGGCATATCATTCAGAGTACTTGTTAAATCAGAATTCTTTTGCTCAGTTAGCTTAAATTATGCAGTTCTTTTGCTTTATTAGGGGCTTCCCTCATAGCTCAATTGGTAAATAATCTGCCTGCAGTGCAGAAGACCCCGGTTCGATTCCTGGGTCAGGAAGATCTGCTGGAGAAGGGATAGGCTACCCACTCCAGTATTCTTGGGCTTCCCTTGTGGCTCAGCCTGCAATGCGGGAGACGTTGGGAAGATCCCCTGGAGAAGGGAAAGGCTACCCATTCCAGTATTCTGGCCTGGAGAATTCCATGGACTGTATAGTCCATGGGGTTGCAAACAGTCAGACACACTGAGGGGCTTTCACTTTTGCTTTGTTCCTTAAACTTCTTCCTGACAGACTAAAATTGTCAAATTTGTTGGACTCTACTGTCAACCGTTGACTAATTCCTTTTTTTTTTTTCAAGTTGCACAGTGGAGATTGGTGTTTGTTATTTTATCTGAACTTGGCGAAAGCATGCACAGATTAAATAAATGCCTTTTCTCTTTCCACTCCTCTTGCTATCCATCAATCCTTCCTTACTGCTGAAAATGAGTTATTTGTTTATAGGGTAATTTTTGTTGTACACTGTCTTACCTTTTTATTTTGAGCTATTTTGTGCCATTTATAAAAAATAAACTAGTATAAATTAAGAATTGTGGAAATAGGTGAAACATCTAGACAAAGGTGTTTATTAAATACCTGTAGTGTAGATGGCATCATATAGTATATTAGGCCACCTGTTTTACATATGAAGTGGAATAATTAAGTTTAATATACTAAAAACTTTTAAAATTAATTTTGATGATCTGCTTTTTAGGTTGGTATTTTATATTTAAAATATTTTACTTCCTGTATATTTTCTTTGTAGTTCATTCATATTCTGTGTTAGTCATGGTTGACTATTTTATTTTTAAAAATATTTTATTGGTGTATAATTGATTTGCAGTGTTGGGTTAGTTTCAGATATACATCAAAGTGAACTTGTTATACAAGTACATGTATCCACTCTTTTTAAGATTCTTTTCCCATATAGACCATTACAGAGTACTGAGTAGAATTCCCTGTGCTACACACTAGGTCATTATTAGTTATCTGTTTTATATATAGTACTATGTGTATGTTAAACCCTGTCTTACAATTTATACACCCTGGTTTCCCCCTGGTAGCCACAAGTTTATTTCCTACATCTGCAACTTTTCAGTTTTGTAGATAAGTTCATTTGTAGCCTTTGTTAGATGCTTCATATAAGTGATATCATATGGTATTTGTCATTGTATGACTTACTTTAGTCTATTTTAAATAGTCACATAAATCTCCCAATATCATTTTTAGCCTTTCAGGAGATAGTGTCTTGAGAAAGAAATTGAATATAAAAATTAATTAGGATATAAAACACCTGTAAAGAACTTATATTTCAAAAGGATGTATAGATGAGATCTTAGATAAATTTTTTTAGAAAATTTTACTTGAGGGGCAGATAATTTTGGCTTTATTTTTATAATGTCAGTGTTTGTTCATTTGACACATTTATCATCTTACTGTATCTTTTGGGTATGTGAGTAATTATTAGTGGATTTAAGGGATTTATACTTAATGGAATGTAATATTTTAATTCAGTGTTTTGCCTTGCCTATTTTAAGAACTGACTTTCTTCCTTAAGCTATTTTAGTCATCTCCAGAACATTAGACACTAGAACTGGAACCTCAGGTCTTGCTTCACTTTATTCTTCAAAAATTTCTACTAAATAGTTAAAGAAACAGTAATAATTAAAAATGTTAAAGCTAGTGATCATAGTTGTTATTATTAAATTTACCTTTTTGTGCTTTAGTTCCTGAAGCAATTGTTTCATTTCAAATCATATTAATCTAATTAAAACAGAAGATCAGGCAAGTGATATTAATGAAGCATTCTATGTAAATAAATGCCAGGTTGTAAATTCCAATAAAAGCTGTCACAGACTGTTGTAATAAAAACATACCTAAGAGTATAACTATTTGAATGAATGAAAGAAGAAGTGGAACCAAACCTAGCCAATCTGGATAATTCAGTCTGAGAGAGTTTTCTACTGTGACTAGTCTTTTTCTTCTGCTTCTTAGCTTTATGTAGAAAAATGTTCTCAGTCCTCCATTTAATTTTTCTGGCCAGTCAAAATCAAATGTTAACTTGCAGTGTTACCAGTGAAAGATGACTTAATGTCTCATTTTTCAACTGTACAGACCTAATTTTTGATAGCCTGTTCTGGATAGATAAGGTTTTGGGTATGAATAAAAGATTACTCAAAAATGGAATCCCCACTCATCTCAGGTAACCTGAAAGATTAAAGAAGACTCCTTTCTTCTCCGTCTCTGAAATGCGCTGTACTCTTCCTTAACTAATCATGGACACAAGTTCATCTTGGAACAGTACTCTTGTGGATGTTGGGTTTCTTCCTGTCCTCAGTCTCCTCCCACCATTCCCCCCCCCCCCCAGATAGTTGTTGAGAGATTAAAGTGTGCCAGATGCTGGGTACAAGATAAAATGCTGAACAAGACAGTCAAGGCTCCTGCTCTTCAGCAGCTTAGTTTTATCTCTCCATACTTTTAATTTCTTACTCTAGGATAATATGAAAGAATCACTTACGTGCTGTCACCAGTGTTTAGGTAGGTTGTCTTTCAAAAGGTGGTTTGTATATTGGCTTGTTTGATGAAAGGGAACATATCCCCAAAGAGGAAATATTATAAATTGTAATTATATTCCCAAATGGTACCCATAATATAGCTGAATTCCAGAACTAACAATATTATGGTCTCATCTTTGGGGATATAGATTCCAGCTGTAACTTTAAAATTCGGAGACTATATTTTGCTTTCCAGCAATTTTAATAACTGAAGAATGTTCTTTCCTCCCCCACCCCAATTTCCATATGCCTTAAACAGCAGGGGTATTTCTTTTTTTTTCCCCACCCACTGGCAGTCAGAGATTTCTTCACCAACTGTGGTAGTGATGATGGCAATAGGAGAATGAGTGTGCCCTGCAGCTGTGACAGGAAGGAGGTATGGGCTTTGGGCAGTTAGGGGGATGGGTGAAGTAGTTATGCAGGGGGACAGATGTATGAAAGATCATTCAGGAGGTAGAGAAGCTTTTGCACCTAGAAGAGGAAGTACGGGAGTTCAGGGTAGATGGAGTAATAATGGGATGGATTGAAGATGGTGTTAAAGGGGAGTGGGGTAATTCAAGTTGGATGAGTAGAACAGGATACTGGAGGGGAATATTTAACAATAGCTGCTCAAAAGGGAACTGGAATCTTGGCGGGCAGCCTGCCCAAGGACTTGAATTTCTCAGATGTGGCAGATTTACAGAATTAATATTTGCAAGTCAGGTTCTGCCTGTGTGCTGTTTCTTTTTATTGACACTTCCTTTTTTCTATAATATCATTAAGAAATATTTACTTTTAAGCCAGTTTTTAAAAAATATTTTTATTTATTTATTTATTTTGGCTTTGCTAAATGGTGTGAGGAATCTTAGCTCCCCACCCAGAGATCGGAACCTGTACCCCATGCAGTGGAAGCGTGGGTTCTTTTTTTTTTTTCTTTTTGCAATCATCTTCCCCCTGTTTATTAGTTAAAACTTTTAGTAGTTTAAAAAATTTTTTATTTTATTTTTAATCATCCATAGGTATACATATGTCCCTTCCCTCTTAAACCTCCCTCCACCTCCCTCCCCATCCCACCCCTCTAGGCTGTCACAGAACACTGGCTTTGGTTTCCCTGCATCATACAGCAAAGTCCCACTGGCTGGCTGTTTTACATATGGTAATGTATATGTTTCAATACTACTCTCTTAAGTCATCCCATCCTCTCCCTCCCTCACTGTGACCCTAAGTTTGTTCCTTATATCTGCATCTCCTTTGCTACCCTGCAAATAGCATCATCAGTACTATCTTTCTAGATTGCATGTATATGCATTAATATATGATACTGTCTTTCTCTTTCTGACTTAGTTCACTCTTGATAATAGGCTCTAGGATCATCCACCTTATTAGAACTGGTGCATTTTTATAGCTGAGTAATACTTCATTGTGTATATGTACCACAGTTTCTTTATCCATTCATCTGTCTATGGAAATCTAGGTTGGGAAGTGTGGACTCTTAACCACTGGACCACCAGGGACGTCCTTCATTATGAAATATTTAGATGGCCATAGATCACATGGATCAGTTTAAAACCATTAAAAAAAATTATTCATTTATTTTAATTGGAGGCTAATTACAATATTGTGGTGGTTTTTGCCATACATTTACATGAATCAGTCATGGGTGTACATGTGTTCCCCATCCTGAACCTCCCTCCCACCTCCCTCCCCATTCCATTTCTCAGGGTCCTCCCAGTGCAGCAGCCCTGAGCACCCTGCCTCATGCATCAAACCTGGACTGACGATCTGTTTCACATATGATAATATACATGTTTCAATGCTGTTATCTCAAATCATCCTGCCCTCGCCTTCTCCCACAGAGTCCAAAAGTCTGTTCTTTACATCTGTGTCTCTTTTGCTGTCTTGCATATAGGGTCATCGTTACCATCTTTCTAAATTCCATATATATGCATTAATATACTGTATTGGTGTTTTTCTTTCTGACTTACTTCGCTCTGTATAATAGGCTCCAGTTTCATCCACCTCATTAGAACTGATTCAAACGCATTCTTTTTAATAGCTGAGTAATATTCCATTGTGTTTATGTACCACAGCCTTCTTATCCATTTGTCTGCCGATAGACATCTAGGTTGCTTCCATGTCCTGGCTATTGTAAACAGTGCTACGATGAACATTGGGGTACATGTGTCTCTTTCAATTCTGGTTTCCTCAGGGTGTATGCCCAGTAGTGGGATTGCTGGGTCATTAGGCAGTTCTATTTCTAGTTTTTTAAGGAATCTCCACACTGTTCTCCATAGTGGCTGTACTGGTTTACATTCCCTCCAACAGTGTAAGAGGGTTCCCTTTTCTCCACACCCTCTCCAGCATTTATTGTTTGTAGACTTTTGGATAGCAGCCATTCTGACTGGCGTGAGATGGTACCTCATTGTGGTTTTGATTTGCATTTCTCTTATAATGAGTGAGGTTGAGCATTTTTTCATGTGTGTGTTAGCCATCTGTATGTCTTCTTTGGAGAAATGTCTGTTTAGTTCTTTGACCCATTTTTTTTATTAGGTCGCTTATTTTTCTGGAATTGAGCTGCAGGAGTTGCTTGTATATTTTTGAGATTAATTCTTTGTCAGTTGCTTCATTTGTTATTATTTTCTCTCATCCTGAAGGCTGTCTTTTCACCTTGCTTATAGTTTCCTTCGTTGTACAAAAGCTCTTAAGTTTAATTAGGTCCCATTTGTTTATTTTTGCTTTTATTTCCATTACTCTGGGAGGTGGGTCATGGAGGATCCTGCTGTGATTTACATCAGAGAGTGTTTTGCCTATGTTTTCCTCTAGGAGTTGTATAGTTTCTGGTCTTACATTTAGATCTTTAATCCATTTTGAGTTTAATTTTGTGTATGGTGTTAGAAAGTGTTCTAGTTTCATTCTTTTACAAGTGGTTGACCAGTTTTCCCAGCACCACTTGTTAAAGAGATTATCTTTTCTCCATTGTATATTCTTGCCTCCTTTGTCGAATATAAGGTGTCCATAGGTGCGTGGATTTATCTCTGGGCTATCTATTTTGTTCGATTGATCTATGTTTCTGTTTTTGCGCCAGTACCATACTGTGTT
This sequence comes from Bos taurus, assembly GCF_002263795.3. Lineage (NCBI taxonomy): Eukaryota > Metazoa > Chordata > Mammalia > Artiodactyla > Bovidae > Bos > Bos taurus. The sequence continues at coordinate 81,643,615 of NC_037334.1, read as the reverse complement.
GATGACTGTAGCTTTGTAGTATAGCCTGAAGTCAGGCAGGTCGATTCTTCCAGTTCCATTCTTCTTTCTCAAGATTGCTTTGGCTATTCCAGGTTTTTTGTATTTCCATACAAATTGTGAAATTATTTGTTCTAGTTCTCTGAAAAATACCATTGGTAGCTTGATAGGGATTGCATTGAATCTATAGATTGCTTTGGGTAGTATACTCATTTTCACTATATTGATTCTTCCAATCCATGAACATGGTATATTTCTCCATCTATTTGTCTCATCTTTGATTTCTTTCATCAGTGTTTTATAGTTTTCTATATATAGGTCTTTTGTTTCTTTAAGGCTTCCCTGATGGCTCAGAGGTTAAAGCATCTGCCTGCAATACAGGAGACCTGGGTTCTATCCCTGGGTCAGGAAGATCCCCTGGAGAAGGAAATGGCAACCCACTCCAGTATTCTTGCCTGGAGAATCCAATGGACGGAGGAGCCTGGTGGGCTACAGTCCATGGGGTTGCAAAGAGTCGGACACGACTGAGTGACTTTGCTTTGTTTTTTTTAGGTAGATTTATTCCAAACTATTTTATTCTTTTTGTTGCAATGGTGAATTGAATTGTTTCCTTTATTTCTCTGTTTTCTCATTGTTAGTGTATAGGAATGCAAGGGATTTCTGTGTATTAATTTTATATCTTTCAACTTTACTATATTCATTGATTAGCTCTAGTAATTTTTTGGTGGAGTCTTTAGGGTTTTCTGTGTGGAGGATCATGTCATCTGCAAATCGTGAGAGTTTTACTTCTTTTCCAATCTGGATTCCTTTTATTTCTTTTTCTTCTCTGATTGCTGTGGCTAAAACTTCCAAAACTGTGTTGAATAGTGGTGGTAAGAGTGGGCATCCTTGTCTTGTTCCCGTCTTTAGGGGAAATGCTTTCACTTTTTCACCGTTGAGGATAATGTTAAAACCACTATTCTTATGCATTTGAGAGTCTTTATTAAAATCGTCTTTAAGTTACCTAATTTTTGTGATCTTTTCAAAAATAAATATTATATCATTTAGCATAAATAAGAACTTAAATCCATTAAAAGAAGAAAGCACTGTTACAGTCATGTTAAGGGAGAAGTTTCTAGTAGTAATAATCTAGCTAGCTTACATTAACCATATGTTTTTCACGTTGCCTAATTTTTACATTAAAGTCCTCAGCATATTCATCATCATTTAAAAGGTTCCTGGTCTGATAATTCCCAAACTCTTGCCGTATCAAACTCTGGTTCCAGTGTTTGTTCAATCCTTTTGCACTATGTTTTTGTCCTTTTGTGTACCTTGTACCTTTTTGTTGAAAGGTGGACATGATGTGCTGGGTAAAAGGAACTGTAGTAACGAAGGCGTTTAGTAATACAGTGGAGAGGTGTGGTGTGTATTCCACAATCCTAGGATTGGGTCTCAGTCTTTAGTGACCCTGTGTTCCTGGGCTGTGAATTTCACCAGTGCTTCTCAGTTTTTTGTTTTGTTTCTTTCTTATTTTTTACCTTCTTAGGTGGGACAGGATGCCTAGAGGATGCTGGAGTTGTGTATGTTACTTACTCCAAGTAGGTTAGGCTTTGATGGAACCCCAACAGTTTGGGCTGTAAACTGGTTTCTCTTGAGGGCAGTCCTTTTTAAGAGTAGAATGCTCTAGTGCATTTCATGTGGATGTGAGAGCTGAACCATGAGGAAAGCTGAGCACCAAAGAATCGATGCTTTTGTACTGCGGTGTTGGAGTAGACTCTTGAGAGTTCCTTGGACTGCAGGGAGATCAAATCAGTCAATCCTAAAGGAAATCAGTCCTGAATATTCATTGGAAGGATTGCTGTTGAAGCTGAAGCTCCAATACTTTGGCCACCTGATGCAAAGAACTGACTCACTGGGAAAGACTATGATGCTGGGGAAGATTGAAGTCAGGAGGAGAAGGTGACGATTGAGCATAAGATGGTTGGATGGCATTACCAACTCGATGGCTTGAGTTTGAGCAAGCTCTGGGAGTTGGTGATGGACAGGGAAGCCTGGCGTGCTGCAGTCCGTGGAGTCTCAAAGACTTGGATGTGACTGAATGACTGAACTGAACTGAAGTGCATTTCAGAATGGTTGTTTCCCTCAACCCCTAGCTAACAGCATGAGGAGATTTTTCTCTGGCATTCACTGTAAGAACCAAGTGGGCTCCTGGAGATAAAATTCATGATTGTATGGAGGCCCTCCATGACTGGTTTCCCCTGAAGTTTTTCTCTCTCAAACTTGTATATACAGAGTCTCTAGCACTTTGCCAATTACAGTTCAGGTTTTCCTACTCAGGCACTGGTTTCTGGGGAGATTGCTTTTGCAGGGGTTTCCTCTGTGGTTGGTTATATTTCTCTGTATCTGCCTATCTGCCTCTCCAGTGTTGAGGGCAGTGGTTTGCTCAGTGACCTCACCTCTCTTACAGATGTAAGGTTAGTTGATTTTGCATTTGTTCAGCTTTTTACTGTATGATGAAGCCATTGCCAAATCTGTGCAGGGTGCGTTTGCCACGTTTAGGTATCTGGTCCTTATCCTATTGGTATGAGGGTCTACTGATGACCAGGAAGCAACTTTAAGAGATTGATTTTTTTTTTTTAATGATCTTTTGATTTCATAATGGAGAGAAGCGAGGATAAGAGAAAGGAAGACTAGTTCAAATACTATTACAGTAATCTGGGAAAGTGACAGTGAGGACATTGCCGGAGAAAATAGATATGAGCCATAGACTCTAGGCTCTAGAATACTTAGTGGCTGAATTCGTGTCAGGCAAGAGTAAGGAATTGAGGATGACTACCAGGTTTTTGGTTTGGACAACTAAATGGACATGTGTTATTAACTAGAGGAGGAACAGAGAGGAATGTGGCATTTAAGTTGCCTGAGGGATATTCAGGTGGTTGTGCCCAGAATACATTTGAATTAATTGACCTGGAACTTTTAGCAACTCTGAATTAGAGATAGAGGTTTGGTGGTGTCAACATGGACTGTTTTCTGTTGACTGGCATAGTAGGTCTCAGGAAAATGTGTAGAATTGAGAATAGGACATGAAGTAACCTTGGGGAGTGCCAACATTTTAGGGATAGGAGGGAGAAGATAAGATATGGAAGAGAATGAATAGTGATTTGATGTTTTAAGTCTGAGGGAGTTATCATGAGAGTTATCAAATATACTAACAGAATAAACTAAGACAAGGATTAACCGGTGACCACATTTGATAGCATAGCAAGAGCAGTTCAGGTAGAGTTGTGTGGAAATCATACAGTGGGAAGGGTGGAGAAATCAGCACGTGTACTTAGGAATGGTTAGGCTGCATATAATTGGAAACCCTAAAGAAGATTAAGATTTATTTCCTCTTAAGTAAAAGAAGTCAGAAGGTTGAGAATCCATGACTGAAATGGCAGTTCCACGAAGCTGTCATGGGTCTATACCTCTTCTGTCTTTTTATTCTAGTGTTTTAATAAGCTTGGGCTGCTATAATAAAGTACCATAGTCAGAGTGTCTTATGAAGAACAGAAATTTCTCAGTTCTAGAGGCTGGAAGTCCCAGGATCAAAGTGCCATCATGGTGTGTTTGGAGGGAGGTGGTTTTCCTTGTTGTAGACTTCTTGTGTGTCCTTCCATGGTAGAAAGTTAGCTAGCTCCCTAGTCTCTGCTTGTCAGGTACTAATCCCATTATGAAGACTACTCTCATGACCTAATTACTTCTCACAGTCTCCACCTCTCAATACCATCACACTGGAATTAGAGTTTTAACAAATCAAATTAGAGTTTTAACCAAAATCAATTTTGGGAGGACACAAACATTCAGTTCATTGTATCTGACATTCTTACAGTGGTCTCATGGTCCAAGAGGGAGGCTGGAACTCCAGCAGTCATACCAGCCTTATAGGCTGAATGTAGGATACGGGAATATAGAACAATACTGCTTTGTGTAAGTCTTCCAACTTAAATCTCCGTCTCCTTGGCCAAACTTGAGGCAGGTGAATACACCCAAATTCAAGGGAAATAGGGAAATATTACCTTTTATCTGGGGCTTCCCTGGTGGCTCAGATGGCAAAGAATCCGCCTGTAACGCAGGAGACCTGGGTTTGATCCCTGGGTCAGGAAGATCCCCTGGAGAAGGGAATGGCAACCCACTCCAGTATTCTGGCCTGGAGAATTCCATAGACAGAGGAACCTGGCGGGCTACAGTCCATGAGGTCTCCAAGAGTTGGACACAGCTGAGCGACTAATATACACTTTTTAGCTGAGGCATAATACTGAGACAGACTGGGGCCTGCAACCCTTTGCTGCGAGTGCTCCAACACTTGCACCTGGACAAACCTCTCCTAAAACAGCAAAATACAAAGAACTATTTAACTAAAAACAACCACATGCATAAATAGTTGGGTCGAATTTTGGACCAAAAGATACAAAAGACCAAAAAACTCATCTGTCACCTCTGAAGAACCAGGAGCAAAAACATGATGCTGAGCGTGCCCCCTGCCCTCACCATCACCAGAGGGGTGGGCAAAACACCCGAGTCACCCCTCAACCCAATGCCTGGACACACCCCTACCCTCACCCCATAAAAAGGACAAGCTCATCCCCACTCAGGGAGCACGTGTGCAAGGGAACCAGTTACTTGTTCACGCTCCCTCCTGCTGCAGCAGGGGCCCCAGTAAAGCCTTGCCTGAATTTATCTGGCTTCTAGTCAATTTCTGTTGATTGGGAAAGGCCAAGAACCCTGGTTAGTATCAATATGTCAAGCTAAAAATTGGGTTTCTCACTGCTCAGAGGAGAGACCCCCAAGCAACTTAAGAGTCTCTGCTCTAAGAACAGTCTTTTGGACTCTCTGGGAGAGGGAGAGGGTGGGATGATTTGGGAGAATGGCATTGAAACATGTATAATATCATATAAGAAACGAATCGCCAGTCCAGGTTTGATACAGGACAGAGGATGCTTGGGGCTGGTGCACTGGGATGACCCAGAGGGATGGTATGGGGAGGGAGGTGGGATGGGGGTTCAGGATGGGGAACACATGTACACCTGTGGCGGATTCATGTTGATGTATGGCAAAACCAATACAATATTGTAAAGTAATTAGCCTCCAGTTAAAATAAATTAAAAAAAAAAAAGTCTCTGCTCTAGAAGAGGTTAAATGTGTGTGTGCGCACACGTGTGTGCATGTTTGAGGGAGGTGAATAAAAGCTTACTTAAAGCTCTGTAAATTTGGTTTCTCTGTTCTTTTGGAGCTTCTGTGGTGTTTCTCCTGGACATTACGTGGTTAATTCTAAGGGAACTATTAAAAACAGATAAATAGACTGTGCACCTGACACTGTTTAGATCTATAAACGTTTCTGCTTTTAAACATTTAATTTTGCAGATATTTAGGGCTGTCACGTACGGAAGGCAGACCTTTGCTAAAATATTTTGCTTCCATTCTATAAATTATATTTTGGTATGTCAAGGAAATACTGAAATGACATAGTAATCTTGTTTAGTACCATGAACCTATTATAAAATATTTTCTATTTAACTGGCTTTGTAATTGTCAACATTAGTGTAATTTATCTTCTTCAACTGTTTTGGAATAAAATATATGGTTTCTAATTATAGGGTAGATTAGGTTAAAAGGATTAAACTAATGTAGAATGTAGCAATTCTCTGCTGACATCTGGGAGAATTTGGAAAGAGTGAATATGTTTGGAAATCACATGTTCTTTTAGATAAGAATTTTATTGTGATATGCCTCTTTCCACTTATTGATTAGAACTCTGCATGCTCTGATTTTACCCGTCAAACCAACTTACATGGAGTCAGTTGACTAATCTTGAACTCGTATGGTTAGGTTTTCCCCGTAAGTATAGATAGATAGCATGCTTTTATCTTCCATTTTTGGTTTGGAAACCTTGGGACATAGAGCCATATGATCTGTAGGAACCAAGCAGACCTAGGCTATGGAGAAACAGTTAATCTGCTTCATGTTTGAGCAGAGGAGCAGCATGTGGGAGAGGTGGTTGTACGAGCAGTTGCTTAGGTCAACTTGGACAGGTAAACTTGCTTCTTTTCCATCTTTTACTTGGTCACAGAGTGATATTTCCTGTGGAGTATAATTTCTTCATGAAAGGTATTGACTTAGGTGGTTTTGCAGTATTTTTCTAAATATAGCAGACTAAGCTTTGAGTCATATATCCTAATTTCAACCCTTTTACCATATAGTTCGGTTGATATGGAAGCCCCTCAGTTGCTCTGGGCCGTATTTTAGTGATACTAGGATTAGATAATCTTGCATTGAGTGATATTTTAAAGTTCCTCTGATCCAAGCTTCTGTTTAGTGAATAAAGCCCGTGCAGTATCCCCAGCTTCAACCCATACTGTGCCTTTACTTTTTCAGAGATTGGACTCTCATGTTTTCCAACCCCAAAATGATTCTTTTCCCAGCCTATAAGATTTTTGGATAGCTCTAATGCTTACAGAAAAGGTCTTTGGGATATCGAGTTGCAGTTTGCCTTCTTATCACTTTAACCCATTGGTTTTAGTTCCACCCTCTTTAGCCATGTGAAATAAGACCAATCCCTCTGATAGCTGACAGCCTATTAAGGGTTTGCGCTTTCCCTTTCTTCAGGTTATGTATCACTGATACTTCCAGTCATGGCTCACAACTTGTCTTCCCCCCCGCCCCCCCTTGTCTTTCTAGGACTTATTATCTTTCCTTTTCTAGTTCTATACTCCATTAATGCATTTAAGATAAAATTAGCTCTTTTGGCAGGGCAGTCAAGTGCACTATTAATTCATATTAAACTTGCAGTCAGCTAAAACCTGTCTTTTAATTTGGGCTATTGTTATATTTGTCAGTCCTACAAGATTTTTGTCAATACAAGATTTTTGATTCAAGTGCAGAGTTGTACATTTATTTTTGTTAACTTAATCTTATCAGATTTAGTGCAGTGTTTCAGAGTACCTGTTCTTTTCAGATACTAATGTGGAATCTAAATATGTTAGTTACCTCAGTTTTATTTTCAAATTTGATGATTATGCAGCGATTGTTTATCTAATATCAGGGAGTTAGTTTGATTATTTGTATATTTACTTAAGGAAGTCACAGTCTCTTAGCTTACTCTTTTCATTGATTTAGGCATCCATGGATGCTAAATGCTTCTTTGTGCAATTGACTGGAAATTGAATATCTGGAGATTAATTTAGTAGAGGTTCCTGTATTTAATCCTATTATCTCCCCCTGTCTTTCTCTTTTATCTATTGATTATTTTAGCTTCTTATGTAGAGATACATTTTAAACATTTATTTTAGATACAAATGTAACTGGAGAATCAGAATATCTTTATTTAAATGTATAGATATGTAGGAAAAAATATATATCTTTGATATATATCCCTTTCTGATACTTAAAAATGTGGGCCTCTGCTTACATTTTGGGGTAAAAAATAAGCTTTTGTATTCTGAAATTGAAACCTAAATTTTAATTAGGAAATGCCATCAGTTCAGTCACTCGCTCAGTCGTGTTCAATTCTTTGTGACCCCATGGACTGCAGCACATCCATCCACAGGAAATACCATAAGGAATCCCTTTTAGATGAATATTTTTCTGAATTACAAATGTACATAGAAAAGCTTGTTTTTTAAAAAGTCGAAAAAAAATAAAAGATAACTCTGCGGAGGAATTCTTAATAAAATAACTACTATAAACTGCTAGTAAGTAATTAAATATTTACTTTCATAGGTGAACACATTTTATAAGCTGTAAAATACTATAAATATAAGTTCCTATTATTACTCCATCATGTTTTATATAATAGAGTAAAATCTTTATATTGCATAGTGACAGTAGAAATCTCAATAATATTTTGTGAAACCATTTTTATTGCTTTAAGGTACATAGAGAATTTTATTTTGGCCACAGTGATGTATGTAATTTAGGTAATTCTTTCAGGCTATTATCCTCTGGTTAAACATCCTCTTTTCTTCCTGCTTATCCCATTTCCCTTAATACCTAGCTTAAGTGCTGTTTCCTGTGTCAGCTCAAGCCCTTTTGTCAAGAGTCTCTTACAGTGGTCCCTTCCTCGTCTGGATTCTTGATGTCTTGCTGCCTGTGTGCCAGCCACATGCCACTCTGTATTTACTGACCTGGTTTTAATTATATGTTTCTTCCCATTAACAAGCCTGAAAATTCCTTGAAGACAAAGTTTATATCTTCTTCTGTTTTTTTTCCCTTTGGTTTAAGAGCTAGACTAATGGTAGGAGCTTACTAACTGTTGATGGTGATGAGTATTAAGTGTTTATTAAATTTCTCATGTTTCAAAATAATTTTTGTTTCTAATATTAGATATTTAGAATTATCTTTATGCTGCTGCTAAGTCGCTTCAGTCGTGTCCAACTCTGTGCGACCCCATAGACGGCAGCCCACCAGGCTCCCCCTCCCTGGGATTCTCCAGGCAAGAACACTGGAGTGGGTTGCCATTTCCTTCTCCAATGCATGAAAGGGAAAAATGAAAGTGAAGTCGCTCAGTCGTGTCCGACCCTCAGCGACCCCATGGACTGCAGCCTACCAGGCTCCTCCGTCCATGGGATTTTCCAGGCAAGAGTACTGGAGTGGGGTGCCATTGCCTTATCTTTATGCCACTAACTTGTAAAAAATTTTTCTTAGTGTAAAGATTCATTCTTTGACCATATTGCTACACATTCTGTTGTGGTGGGTCCTAAATTATTATTTCCTTGGTTCTCAGTACTTTGCACAAGATAGATGTTTGCTTAAGAGTTGTCTAATAAAGAGATAAATAACTAGCATGAAAGATTAAATGCTGTAAATGTCTAAGTATTTCAGACTAATGCTAGGAAATGAGTTAAGTCGTAGGGAAAAACCGTGTGGTCTTAATTATTTTATATGGAACTTTAAAAAAATAGCTCCAACTAATGATTAAAAATCAATTATCATACATATATACCTTCTGAAAATCAGAGAGAAAAAATTATCCAGTATCTTTCCTGAGTTGGGTTTTCCTTTGAATACCTGCCCATTTCCTTCTATGGTGTTCTGGGTCCTGTGTCTATGGGTGTGTTCTTCTGAAGCATTTCTTTCCAGTTCTGCATGTGCCCTAAGAAGTACAGATCAGAGACATTGCTGGAATTTGTTAAGAGAAAAAATTTTCCAGAATTCCTCTAGGGAAAGTGGAAAATGAATTATAAACACTAGCCTCAATGAATGGTGCATATTAATGCAGATACTTGAAATATGGCAATAACAAGGTAGGTCCAACTAAAGACATCACCAAATATATTATGGCTTCGACTGTGAAGAAAGCTGAGCGCCGGAATTGATGCTTTTGAACTGTGATGTTGGAGAAGACTCTTGAGAGTCCCTTGGACTGCAAGGAGATCCAGCCAGTCCATTCTAAAGGAGATCAGTCCTGGGTGTTCATTGGAAGGCCTGATGTTAAAGCTGAAACTCCAGTACTTTGGCCACCTCATTCGAAGAGTTGACTCATTGGAAAAGACCCTGATGCTGGGAGGGATTGGGGGCAGGAGGAGAAGAGGACGACAGAGGATGAGATGGCTGGATGGCATCACTGACTCGATGGACGTGAGTCTGAGTAAACTCTGGGAGTTGGTGATGGACAGGGAGGCATGGCATACTGCGATTCATGGGGTTGCAAAGAGTCGGACACGACTGAGCAACTGGACTGAACTGAACTGAACTGAACTGATGACTGTATGGATTTGACTGGGGTTAAGGAAATTAGAACAAGGTGAAACATAAAAAGGTGCAAGAAATAATAGGGAATGTAAAGTGAGTGCTAAAGAAAAGCAGATACAAAGCAGAATAGATCTAAATGCCAAAAGAGTACGTGCGAAGATTGGAAAAGGAAATTAACAGGAAGACTTTTAAAAAATAAGAATGTCACATTAAGTTCTCCTCATTTCTATTCATGGACTCCCTAAAGTGAAAGGGAAGGTCCCCTTAGAAGTCCTCATCACATGGAAACGTGAGAAGAAGTAAGCTGTAGTGACTTCAGTCCACATCAGGGAGCCTCAGTCTTTTCGTGAGGAGACTATTTGCATGAAGCAGGGAATAGAAAGATATTGAAGGATTTACAGTTCCCCAGACCTGTGGTGGATCCAAGTTACTAATACCGGATCAGAATGTTATGTTCATATCTGTGATCCCAAGTTTGAACAGCTTCAGAAAAGAAGGTAGATACTGAACTACAGATCTTAGACCTGGTTCTGTGATGTGGGTTGCAACCATCTGGCATGTGACCTGTGGGACACCAGGGAAATGATCTTTAATGATAAGAAAGTGCTACCTATACATATAGCTTCTGCTATGTGCACTGCTTAAAAAACAGAAATAAGGAGAGATATTTTAAATTTAGTTTTTATTTTATATTGGAGTGCAGTTGATTTACAATGTTGTGTGAGTTTCAAGTGATGGTAAAGTGATTCAGTTATATGATACATATTCACATATCCATTCTTTTTCAGATGTTTTTCCCATATAAATTATTATATAATATCAAGTAGAGTTTCCTGTGTTATACAGTAGGTCCTTGTTGATTATTTTTATATATAGTAGTGTGTATATTTCAGAGAAGGCAACGGCACCCTACTCCAGTACTCACGCCTGGAAAATCCCATGGACGGAGGAGCCTGGTAGGCTGCAGTCCATGGGGTCGCTAAGAGTCGGACACGACTGAGCGACTTCCCTTTCACTTTTCACTTTCATGCATTGGAGAAGGAAATGGCAACCCACTCCAGTGTTCTTGCCTGGAGATTCCCAGGGACAGAGGAGCCTGGTGGGCTGCCGTCTATGGGGTCACACAGAGTCGGACACAACTGAAGCAACTTAGCAGCAGTAGCAGTAGCAGTGTGTATATTTTAGTACCAAGCTTCTAATTCATCCCCACCTGCCAGTTTCCCTTTTGGTAACCACAAGTTTGTTTCTAAAGTCTGTGAGTCTATTTTTGTTTTGTAAATAAGTAGGAGAGAGAGATTTAAATGATGCAACTTATTTTCCAATAAGCTCCAATACTTTGGCCACCTGATTTGAAGAGCCGGCTCATTGGAAAAGACCCTGATGCTGGGAAAGATTGAGGGCAGGAAGAGAAGGAGGCCACAGAGGAAGAGATGGTTGGATGGCATCACCAACTCAATGGACATGAGTTTGAGCAAACTCCAGGAGATAGTGAAGGACAGGGAAGCCTGGTGTGCCACAGTCCATGGGGTCACAAAGAGTCGGACACAACTTAGGGACTGAACAACAACGACGATTTATTTTTAGTTTTACAGTAAGCTTTTGCATGAGATAAAAAAGAAAAAAAATGGTAAAGCCAGGAAGAAATTCTGAGTAGGTTATTTTCAGTGCTTAGTAGTAAGAGGAATAACATTAGACTGCTTTTAAATGTTTTCCACTCATCTTAATTTCTTGGGATATGTAATTTATTTAGAAAGAAGGTATTTTCTTGGCTATTAACATGATTAGAATAAACTATTATTGTTCATTTGTACTTGAGGAAAATGTTACACATAGATAATAATTTAAAATAAACTTGAAGAAGGAATCATGAGCTTATGACTGAGTTTTAAAATCATTTTTTCTTGATTATAGAAAATTTGGGAAGTACAGATCAATAGAGAGAAGGTTTAGTATCTTCAGTATCTTTATGTATATGAGGTATCTGTTTCCCTCAAACTGATATTGAGAATATAAAAAAATAGACTTTTTAAGTGTATTTAAAACAAAGGCTGGATATTAATATTTTGTGTGGTTGCATAGACACTGTTTTTGACACGGTAAACCTGTTTTTTCACTTCACTGTTGACGATGAAGAACTTTACAAAGACAGTGTTAGAAACAGATTTCTAATTTTTCACACCTCCTTAGCACCAGGTTGTAAGCTCTGTTGAAAATTTGATCAGGCTGATCTAGTTTCATTGCTAAACTACTTAAAATCCCATGAGCAGTCTCTCAGAGGCTGCCAAATGCTCCTTGCTACTTGTTAGCTAGCTGTGATCCAGCTAACTCTTGGCATTTTATCACTTAGGAGACACATTTGGATCCTGATATGTGTCATTAGTCAACACTGGAATTATACAGTGCATCAGGAATAAGAGAATTCTGTTTTCTAGATCCAAAATGACTTTTTTTAAAAAAGAAACTTATATTGGAGTGCAGTTGAAACTAACAAACATTTCAGATCAGGTATATAAAAAGTGATTCAGTTACATGTATACATTGTCTACTATTTTTCAAATTCTTTTCCCAATTAGTTGTTACATAATATTGAGCAAAGTCCACTGCGCTATACAGTGAGTCCTTGTTGGTTATTCATTTTAAATACAGCAGTGGGTAGGAATCTAGCAGAGAAGGCGATGGCACCCCACTCCAGTACTCTTGCCTGGAAAATCCCATGGTTGGAGGAGCCTGGTGGGCTGCAGTTCATGGGGTCACGAAGAGTCAGACACAACTGAGCGACTTCACTTTTACTTTTCACTTTCATGAATTGGAGAAGGCAATGGCAACCCACTCCAGTGTTCTTGCTTGGAGAATCCCAGGGATTGGGGGGAGCCTGATGGGCTGCCGTCTATGGGGTCGCACAGAGTTGGACATGACTGAAGCGACTTAGCAGCAGCAGCAGGAATCTAGATCCACCAAGACTTTTTATAGTCCATTAGGAGAACTTGGGCTTCCCAGGTGGTGCTAGTGGTAAAGAACCCACTAAAAGACATAAGAGATGTGGGTTTGATCCTCAGGTCGGGAAGATTCACTGGAGGAGGGCATGGCCATCTACTCCAGTATTCTTGCCCGGAGAATCTCATGGACAGAGAAGCCTGGTGAGCTAGTCAGTGGGGTCACAAAGAGTCGGACATGACTAAAGTGACCTAGCATACGTGCACAGGAGAACTTAATTGTGTTCTAAATTCTCTGTCTGAGGCTTCTCTGGTTAATGACATGCGGATTTGACATGGTTAATGACAAAAGATGGGGACTGGGTTTTGGATGTCCAGTTTGCAACACATACTGCTCACCAGTGCTAAATATAACAGCTAGACCGTTCTGTATAAAATAGCCCTCTTCTAACCCTCTACAGTCATTTTATTGTTTATTTTCTGACCTTGATTTATTTCCTTTAAGGAAATAGGGAGGTTGTTGTCTTTTGAGGATTTGTTTCATTAAAAATAACAAAACAAGAAACATGTGTAATATCATGTATGAGACGAGTCGCCAGTCCAGGTTCGATGCACGATGCTGGATGCTTGGGGCTGGTGTACTGGGACGGCCCAGAGGGAGGGTATGGGGAGGGAGGAGGGAGGAGGGTTCAGGATGGGGAACACAGGTATACCTGTGGTGGATTCATTTTGATGTTGGGCAAAACTAATACAATATTGTAAAGTTTAAAAATAAAATTAAAAAAAAATCTACCCCTCACAACTTGATGTTTAATTTGTTTCTTTAAAAAAAAGTATCCTTTGAATATAGGGATTAGGAATCAGTGTGAAGAAATTGTTTGGATAACATTCATGTTGTTAAACTATAGTATTAATTGAAGCTGAAATAGCTAAGGAGATTCCTTATGCTTCCCCTTGTATTGCTTGATTAGAGGAAACCAGAAGATTGGAGGAAGCCAGAAGATTCTGTTAATGCCTTATGCCTGGTCTAAGAGAGTCATTCCTTCATTAAAAATTATTTATTGGGCACTTCTTTATGTGCTGGAGATACAGAGATAAATGAAACAAAATGTGTTATAGTAGTTTAATTTCAATAGAAATTAGGAACAGCTGTTTTTTGAAGTTATTCTCTTTCCATGTCTTCCCTCTACCTTTGGGCATACAGGTGAATTAACCAAAAGAATTTTAAGAGTACAAATGGGGATTCGTTACTCTGAAGGCTTTATGTTTACTTATATCTTTTTTCTCCTTGCTAAACATAAGATGGTGAAATACTAACAAAGTCAGTTTCCATCACTGAAGTTTGGGATGGATATCTGTGTCCTCGTATTAAATGGCTGCTTTCTCTGGAGGGCTTCCCAGGTGGCACAAGTGATAGAGACTCTGCCTGCCAGTGCGGGAGATACAGGAGACACAGTTCATCCCTGGATTGGAAAGATCACCTGGGAAGGAAATGACAACTCACCCCAGTATTTCTTGCCTGGAAAATTCCATGGACCGAAGAGCCTGGTGGACTGCAGTCCATGAGGTTGCAAAGAGTTGGACATGACTGAGTGCACACACACACACACACACACACACACACACACTTTCTCTTGCTTTCACCTTCAGCGTTACATCTTTTTGGAATATTAAAAGAATCGCATGCAAAAGACAGGTAGCAGATAGTAGACCTGCCTGTGAAAAGTAAATATAGGATATTGTGGCCGGGCTGACAGACATATGTGTTTATTGGCCGTTGGACTTTTCATTGTATGAGCTCTTACCTAATGATGTTTATACATAGTTCATGACTCTGCCTCACAGGAATATTGTGGGGGCATGATTAAATATTATCCAAGAGTGGCGCACATTCCCCAAACATTTTATAAACATTAAATCATTATTATAACTAGCATGTATAATGTAAAGAAAACTTGTGATGAATCCTGCTCACCAGATTTTAAAAAATCTATGAATAAAACAGTCATATCCGTCTTAACTATTCTGTAAGTTCAGCTCAAACACATTAGGCCATTTTTATTTACTGACTTTTGTGAAATAATGATTTTTTCTCTAGAGATCTATCATACATAGACATTGACATACATACATATATGTGCATGTAGTGAGTGAGGCATTAGCTCTGTACTACAGGGACTATTCACCTTTCATTTATATGTAGCTTGGAAAACCTTTTTGTAGATTAACAGTAGTCTTAAAAACCCTTTTTATACGTTAGTCAAAGTTCCTTATTTTCTACTGTTTCCTTCAGAGCAAGAGATTTAATCTCAAATTAGGTAGCTGGATTATAGAGTGAATTCTTTACCCCTTTTCCAGACTGTAAAGTCCTTATTATAAGTGTGGTTGAGAATTTGCTGTAATTAAACTCTTAAATGACAGTATCTGTTGTAGATGTGCTATTAGTTAAATGCTTCATTGTCTTAGATCTTTTACATGATACATGGTGGCAACCATGTAATAGAGTTTATTCACATGAATAGTAAACTTTTGTTTCTTTGTTAGATTTGGCAATTTTCATAAGGTAAATTTGAAATAATTTTATTTGAGGGTATGGTTATGACATTTTTTTCACATTTTAAAGTTCAAGAATTAAGCAGAAGTCTCTTTGGTGCTTTTTCAATGAATATACATAAATTCTGAATTATATTTTCAAACATGAAATTAACTAATGCAAAATATTTTACTACAGATGCAGCCACTTTCCTATTTATTTTTTTATTTTTTATTGTTCTACATGTTCTTTGGTTAAAAAGTTTTGTGTATTAAGTTTTTCTACATTTGGGAAAATTTCTTTAGGCTAGACTCTCAAGTAATGGTATTATATTGTTGGATCAAAGTGTGTGAACTTTTTTAGCAAGTTGTTGATTTATACTTACTGCCAAATTGGTTTTGAAAACTGTACCAGTTTATTGCCATCAGTAGTATTTGAATATCCATTTTTTTTACATATTATTTAATTAAGAATTTAAATCCCATTGTTGCTTTAATATGTATTTGTTTGATTCCCAGTAAGGTTTAATGTTTTCCATGTTTCAAAATTAGTTGTGATGTTTCTTATTGCTTCTGCCCATTTTCTATGAAGTTTAGAATTTTTATTTTCATATTATTAATAGTTATTTCTACATATAAAGTTTAATCAAAAGTATCTAAATGTGTCACCCCTCTCTGCTCTCCACCCCATTCCCTCCCCCGCCCCAGAAAGTGAAAGTCGCTCAGTTGTATACATTTTGCGATTCTTTTCGACCACATGGACTGTATGAATTCTCTAGGCCAGAATACTGGATCTTCCCAACCCAGCGATCGAACTAGGTCTCCCTCATTGCAGGTGCAGTCTCTCCCAGCTGACCCACAAGGGAAGCCCAAGAATACTGGAGTGGGTAGCCTATCCCTTCTCCAGCGGATCTTCCCTACCCAGGAACGGAGCCGGGGTCGCCTGCATTGCAGGTGGATTCTTTTTACCAACTGAATTATCAGGGAAGCCCCAGAAAACCTGACCAAAATTAAATCAGACAACAAACTGGGGAAAAAATGTTTGCAGAAAACATCAGCGGTTTAATATTTTTATCTGGCCACATATCTTGGGTCTTTATGCAGCATGAATGGCACAAAGTATGATCTTTTACTGGAGACCCAAAGCTAACATTATGATTATTAATTATGATTAATAATGATATGTATGTAATAAAGACAGTGCTATTACGAGAGTTGTCCTCAGGCCTTATGAAGGAGGCATGGGGGTGTTTGCTCCTAGTCTAATTAGACCATACTGGTTTTATGTTTTATTTATTGTTTCCACCACATCCATATTAGTTGCTCATCATTTGTTTCTTCTTACAGTTATTAATGTTTTTACCAGTAGCTATAACTCAAATTTCCGTCTCTTTTTCTACATGTAGTATGGTATATTTGTGTATATACATTCTCGCACTTTTAACAATGAATTATGAACATTTTTTCATTTCATTAAACATCTTCAAAAATGTGTTTTCCCATTACCTGCATATGTTACAATCTAATTATTTCTCTCATCAGATATTTAGGTTACCAGTGTTTCACTGCTACACTTTTGCCATAAACTTCATTATAAATTGTTTGGATTTCTGATTAATTCTTTAAAACAGTTTTTTAGAATAAAAATTACTAGGTCAGAGGTTACAAAAGGTTTATTATTTTAATTTTTTCCCATTTACTCCTTTTTTTTCTTTTAAAACAGGTAATAGAAGTACTGGGTAAATAAGCAAACAGAAGAATGTTTATGCAGTTAAAAAAAAGTCTGCCTCTTATCCTAGGCTCCCACTCCCTAGTGATAAAAAAATCCTACAATAAAAGATATTGTTTGGTTACGTATGTTTTCACCAGAGGGGGAAGCTTGGAGGGTGACACTTGTTGCTCCTGTGCCTGTATGTATATGAACTGTCTCTGGCAGAATATACATGTGTATGTGTAGTATACTTCAGTTCACTTCAGTTCAGTCACTCAGTCATGTCCAACTCTTTGCGACCCCATGAATCGCAGCATGCCAGGCCTCCCTGTCCATCACCAACTCCCGGAGTTCACTCAGACTCACGTCCATCGAGTCAGTGATGCCATCCAGCCATCTCATCCTCTGTCATCCCCTTCTCTTCCTGCCCCCAATCCCTCCCAGCATCAGAGTCTTTTCCAATGAGTCAACTCTTTGCATGAGGTGGCCAAAGTCCTGGAGTTTCAGCTTTAGCATCATTCCTTCCAAAGAAATCCCAGGGCTGATGTCCTTCAGAATGGACTGGTTGGATCTTCTTGCAGTCCAAGGGACTTTCGAATCTTCTCCAACATCACAGTTCAAAAGCATCAATTCTTTGGCGCTCAGCTTTCTTCACAGTCCAACTCTCACATCCATACATGACCACTGGAAAAACTATAGCTTTGACTAGATGGACCTTTGCTGGCAAAGTAATGTCTCTGCTTTTGAATATGCTATCTAAGTTGGTCATAACTTTCCTTCCAAGGAGTAAGCGTCTTTTAATTTCATGGCTGCAGTCACCATCTGCAGTGATTTTGGAGCCCCCCAAAATAAAGTCTGACACTGTTTCCACTGTTTTTCCATCTATTTCCCATGAAGTGGTGGGACCAGATGCCATGATCTTCATTTTCTGAATGTTGAGCTTTAAGCCAACTTTTTCACTCTCCACTTTCACTTTCATCAAGAGGCTTTTGAGTTCCTCTTCATTTTCTGCCATAAGGGTGGTGTCATCTGCATATCTGAGGTTATTAATATTTCTCCTGGCAATCTTGATTCCAGCTTGTGCTTCTTCCAGCCCAGCGTTTCTCAGGATGTACTCTGCATAGAAATTGAATAATGGGAGTGTACCATGTAAGCTATTCTGCATCCTCTGTTTTTCACTTGTAGACTTACACTTCCATATTTTACCGTTTAGGCACTGAATGCTTTAATGTTTGTAGAGTCTTTTCTACATTCATTGGTGAAATTTTAAAATATTATTTATGGCTGGGAGGTTGAATATTTTTCCTTAGGATTATTTGCTGGCCATCGGTAGCCATTCTTCTTACTTGGCCTTTAACGTCCATCCTTGCTCATTATTTAAAAACTAAGATTTTCATGTTCTGGCAGGTCATAGTATATGAGCAGAATGTATTAAGCATGTTAGCTTTTTGTTGTCCTCTGGGTCATATATCCATTTTTCTCAGTCCATTATTGCTTTTTAGTTTTATTTGGTTCTTTTGGAGGGATCATCAGAGTTTTAACATCTTTTTGTATTTTTTCATTTTTATATATCTTTAATTTGCTTCTAATTATATATTTTGTGACTCATAAAAAAATCTACGTTTGTTAGAATTACGTACCAAATAAAATGTGATTGGAATTACCCCCTTTCCTTTTGTAAACAGTTTAAAAAATTAAACTGTAAACCTGGTCCACCCCAACTTACTAGAGATTTTGAATCCATGAAGCCTAGTTGAAATAGATTTCACTCCATCAGAATTGGAGATTGATAGAATTTGAATTGTGAAGTTTTGTCAGTGCCTTTTCTGCCCTGCTCCTGTGGCCCCGTGAGTGTGTATGTGTGTAACTTGCAGACGGTGAACTGAATGTGCATCACATTTGTAGCTGGTATGTAATTGGTGTTTTGAGGGCAGTGCCAAGTGGGCTCAGGCTTTAGCTGTTTTCAGTGTTCCTCCGTTTGTAACCTCTGTCTTTGCTCTTAATTTAAAAGTGTAGTGCCTGCAGTAACCAGGGAGTAAAGCAGGTCTTGAGTTATTTCAGATTTGGGTCTCTCTCTAGAGTTGCTGGTCACATGATTTTGTTAACTCAGTCATTGATATCTATTTGAAATTTAGAATGAAATGAAAAAGATATATGGTCCATGAACCTTTGATATACTTTTTTGTTAATCAGTGTTTAAAAAAAAAAGCGTGTCTGCTTTCTGGAAGCAGATTAGCTGCATGATTTTTTTTTTTTTTCTATGTAATTGAATTACATTATAAGACACTGGGGTTTCCCTGGTGGCTCAAGCAGTAAAGAGTCTGGCTGCAAAGTGGGAGACTTGGGTTCGATCCCTGGGTTGGGAAGATCCCCTGGAATAGAGAATGACAACCCACTCCAGTATTCTTGCCTAGAGAATTCCATGGACAGAGGAGCCTGAAGGGCTACAGCCCATGGAATCACAGAGGGTCAGACATGACTGAGTGACTAACAACTTTCACTTCCATTTCATGAGCCACTAGATTAAATAGCCACTCTGTGCTTTTTCAAAAGTAGATAAATTTCTTAAAGATCCTAAAAAGGAAAAGGAACATGTTAATATGACAGTGTACGCATTTAAAATATTTGTACATTCAGTATTTACCTTTAGATTTTCGTTCAATAGAAATTGAATCTGAATAAAGTGTTTGGTGATCTCATGTCACTGGGTAAGGGACCAAGCTGTGATTCACATGCACGGATGGACAGGTATCACTCCCCACTCCCCTGGAAACATTTGTCTTCATATAAAATTAATTTATTCCAGGGCTTTTCCCTCAGAACCATCTGAAGGCTCTTATTTCTGGTGACCCTAATGCCTCTGTAGGAAGCTAATGGAGATCAACAGTATCCGTTCTGTCACTGTGGTGCTTCGTGGTCCTTCAGGAGCAGGGGAGGAGTGAAAGGAATGGCAACTGTGGGCGCGACTGTGGCATCGGTGACTTGGTAATACGTGACAGAATTAGCTGCGACATAATTAGCTTGGCAATGTAATATGTGACATAATTAGCTGAAACTGTTGCAATCATTGTTACTATTTGCTGTGCTCTCCAATCCTTTCAACAGCACTGCAAGAAAAGTATCCTTCCCATTTTGCAAATGAGGAAACTGAGACTCAGAAATTATGTTTCCTTGAAAGTGAGCATGGGTACTGTAAACAGGCGGAGAAGGTGAATTTAACACTGGACGTGGTCAAGTTAAGAGAGAACTGCCTTGCTAGAAATTTCAAACTGATTTGGAGAAGCTGGTTTGTAGCTTGGTAGAGAGGATTGGACTAAAGAGATGGGTTTGGAAAATCCTGTGCACAGAAGCGGGCTTCCCTGGTGGCGCTAGGGGTACATATACACAATGGAGTATTACTCAGCCATTAAAAAGAATACATTTGAATCAGTTCTAATGAGATGGATGAAACTGGAACCTATTATACAGAGTGAAGTAAGCCAGAAAGAAAAACACCAATACAGTATACTAACGCATATATATAGAATTTAGAAAGATGGTAACAATAACCCTGTGTACGAGACTGCAAAAGAGACACCGATGTATAGATCAGTCTTATGGACTCTGTGGGAGAGGGAGAGGGTGGGGAGATTTGGGAGAATAGCATTGAAACATGTATAATATCATGTATGAAATGAGTCGCCAGTCCAGGTTCGATGCACGGTACTGGATGCTTGGGGTGGTGCACTGGGACGACCCAGAGGGAGGGTAGGGGAGGGAGGAGGGAGGAGGGTTCAGGATGGGGAACGCGGGTATACCTGTGGCGGATTCATTTCGATATTTGGCAAAACTAATACAATATTGTAAAGTTTAAAAAAAAAAAAAAAAGAACCACCTGCCAGTGCAGGAGGTACGAGACACGCAGGTTTGATCCCTGGGTTGGGAAGATACCCTGGAGGAGGGCATGGCAGCCCACTCCAGGATTCCTGCCTGGAGAATCCCCATGGACAGAGGAGCCTGGCAGGCTATAGTCCATGGGGTTGCAGACTTGGACACCATGACGTAAGCGACTTAGCAAGCATATACAGAGATGGTAGTTAAAATTCGGAGATTTGCTAGTGATGTATTCCACAGTCACCATGGCAGTGGAGTTGATTAATTGTTCACCTGTGTGATGGTCCCTGCCACTCTTTCCAGAGCACAGGTCCTGACTGCCTGGGAAGCATTCATTTTGTTCCAGGGAGGTGATAGAACGTTAGGATACTTTAGGCGGCGTTGTAGGTAGATTTTCTCAGCCCTGTCCTGTTTTATCACTCTGTTGGTAAAAATATGATGTGCTGCTACAGCTGAGATTTGAAGGATAGGAGGACAGGCACACACCTAGGAAGATGCTTCAGAATCTTTAGCTTTATAGTTTGAAATCCCTTCCTCTCATTGATTCTCTGCCCCCACCAATACATCTTTTAGAATCACTGTCCTGGAGTCATTCAAAGAGGGGAGATGTTGCTTTAAATTCTATTCATAAAGAGATACACTTTTTGTTACCTAATTAACTGGGAGAAACATATAAGAAATATATTATCTTCTTTAATATTACAAAGAAGAGATTCCAAGGAAGTGGCTTGCTCAACTTTAAGGAACGGTTTGTATTGCAAGGACACAGCTAAGCCGAGCCCTGGCCTTGGCTGTTCTGCGGTCAGTTCTCTTGCCCCATCGCCACCCCTGGATCCACCACCATGCCCCCGCTTCACTCAGCGCCTCTCAACTTTCAGCTTCTCCACCTTGGTGGAACATCCTTACCACTGGGCCCTTGACTTGGACCTGGCTTTCTTTTCTAGCCTTCACCACTGGTTTGGCTCTAGGCCCAAGATTTTACAACCCGCAGGAATAACATGAGGCTCTAGGGCAATAGCAGGAAGGCCATGATGCCACTGGCAGGCAATTTTGAGGCTTTGGTCTCTCCAGGCGAAATTCACAGATATTTTCTCTTTCAAGATGAAACCTGCCATCATGGTCAGGGCATCATGTGATAGGGTTGAACGCAGTTACTAGAGGGACAGGGTATGTGGAATATGTGTGTGTGAAGAACGTGTGATAAGAATCACCACTGGGGTTTGTTTGTTTGAAACTCCAGGAACATTTCAGTTCCCGTATCCCATATAATGTATGTTGGGAATGAACCTTCCCCACGGAGCATCACACAGGGATGTGACATGTGCCTCAGCTGTGTTAGGGCAGAAGATGAGTTGAGAAGCACCGACCTAGAAGATGGCATTCAACTTGAAGAGAATAGATATTTCTAAATTATATTCCTATACTCACTGTCAACAACATGCTTTTCATCTATGAGTAACTTTAACATGTATCTATTCGTGGTGCTTAGTAACTACAGAATGATTCTCATCTTAAGGGTCTGACAGTTTGGGAATGGAGAAATAATTAAATGGACAGAGCAATGATTATATACAGGCTTTCCCTTTTCATTACAAGTACATGTTATGTTTTCATAACCATGAAGAAAATACTCATTTTTGCAAATGCCATCAGTCTTTAACAATCATAAATTCATTTGGCAAGATAAATGGTGTGGCTGCACAGAATTGTGGTTATTGTTACATTGTTTTGTTTACTGTAAACCTGGCTCAATATTGGTAAATACAGTGTGGCAGAAACTGAAGTGTTGTGAGCTATCTGGGCATTGGTCCAAGAGATCATTAAAAATACTGCCGCAGACTAATTTGGGTTTATGAATAATATTTTGTTAACAGCTTAACTAAAATTGAGCCACATGGTCTAGCTTAAAATTCTGAATCCACTAGTTAATGAGAGTACTATAAGTGGATAGTGCATACTTAATATTCTGTATTTGAGTGATGAATTTATATGTACTTTTGTGTTAACCTTTGAATTGTAAGTCCCCAAATGCCTAGTATAATCTAGTATCTTTAAAGTTTACTTAATGCTGTGATTTGCAGTTAATTTGAGTTTCTTATAAACTAAAATATTGTTGGTTTAACAATAACATCTAAGGAGGAGAAAGTGCTGAACAAATATTACAGTGGATGTTCAACATCCATTTTGGCATATGGATGTGTAAACAGCTGAAGTTTATAATAACATTCACTAGAAAGATGGAAGGATATAGTGTTGTTTTAAAAGTCCAATTATTTATTAAACTAATAATTATACCTTAATATAGCTTATGGGAATTATTGTTTGGTTTTAAATTTATAATTCATATTAAGTACAAAAGAGAACTTAGAGTATGAAAAATTAGATGATACAAGACAAAGATAATCTTTATTTAGGTGTTTCTTGCCAAAAGATACAATGTGCCTTATTTTTTTGTGTCCTATTTTAATTAAAGTTCTTTCTGAACATACATGTATAAACTCCCATTGAAAAGATGTTGGAAGAGTTGATTTTCTGTCACTGTTAGTGTGAAAAATACTTTTGTAATGAAAAGGTGTATGCATTGTTTAAAGAGTGAATTTTAAATATACCTCTTCTCAATAAATATTTTTTTCTTTTCCCAGGTTAGCACTCTACGTATATGAGTATCTGCTCCATGTAGGAGCTCAGAAATCGGCCCAAACATTTTTATCAGAGGTATGTTATGTATATTTTCTGTATTGTATTTTGATATCCTGTATAAGTGAATGAAAAATAAAATGTAACAGTTATCTGAAAATTGTGAATGTTCAGTTATCCAAATGCATAATGTAGTCTTTGTAGATTATTGGAAGCATTTGCAGTATCTCAAAATGCCATTTCCGTGCAAATAACTTTCTACTCAACTTTCTAGCCATTTCTCCCCCCTGAGAAATAGAAACTAATAGTAATCTCAGCAACAATAATCAAGAAAGCATATTTGCTTTAAAAGGCAAACACCATCATATCTCTAGTTTTAGAAATATTTTATTTTGGCATTATTCACAGTTTTGGAAAATATGGTTTTTGTTTTTATTTTGTATAGATAATAGTGGGTTGATGACGGAACTTAAGTTAGAAAAGATTTTGATAATCTTGCTTCAAGTTTTTGTTTCTATTTTTCTCCTTCACAATTTTTAAACCTTAAATTTTAGCTTTCATACAGTGTTACCTTTTCTTCTTCAATTTATATAATAATGAGGAAGAGGAGGACTTTACTGAGTTATATTATGTGTGAGCATATTATCTATAGTTCTAAGAAATTTGCAAGGCATCTGGCATTATTTCTGATTTACTGATAAGAACTACAGGACTCAGGGAGTTCATATAACTAGTTTGTGCTCACACAGCTTAGTAAGTTATTGAACTAGGATTCAAACCTTCACTTCAGTTCAGTTCAGTCGCTCAGTTGTGTCCAACTCTCTGTGACCCCATGAATCGCAGCACGCCAGGCCTCCCTGTCCATCACCATCTCCCGGAGTTCACTCAAACTCACGTCCATCGAGTCAGTGATGCCATCCAGCCATCTCATCCTCTGTCGTCCCCTTCTCTTCCTGCCCCCAATCCTTCCCAGCATCAGAGTCTTTTCCAGTGAGTCAGTTCTTCATGTGAGGTGGCCAAAGTGCTGGAGTTTCAGCTTTAGCATCATTCCTTCCAAAGAAATCCCAGGGCTGATCTCCTTCAGAATGGACTGGTTGGATCTCCTTGCAATCCAAGGGACTCTCAAGAGTCTTCTCCAACACCACAGTTCAAAAGCATCAATTCTTCAGTGCTCAGCTTTCTTCACAGTCCAACTCTCACATCCATACATGACCACAGGAAAAACCATAGCCTTGACCAGACAGACCTTTGTTGGCAAAGTAATGTCTCTGCTTTTGAATATGCTATCTAGGTTGGTCATAACTTTTCTTCCAACGAGTAAGCGTCTTTTAATTTCATGGCTGCAGTCACCATCTGCAGTGATTTTGGAGCCCAGAAAAATAAAGTCTGACACTGTTTCCACTGTTTCCCCATCTATTTCCCATGAAGTGATGGGACTAGATGCCATGGTCTTCATTTTCTAAATGTTGAGCTTTAAGCCAACTTTTTCACTCTCCTCTTTCACTCTCATCAAGAGGCTTTTTAGTTCCTCTTCACTTTCTGCCGTGAGGGTGGTGTCATCTGCATGTCTGAGGTTATTGATATTTCTCCCCGGCAATCTTGATTCCAGCTTGTGCTTCTTCCAGCCCAGTGTTTATCATGATGTACTCTGCATATAAGTTAAATAAATAAGGTGACAATATACAGCCTTGACGTATACATTTTCCTGTTTGGAACCAGTCTGTTGTTCCATGTCCAGTTCTAACTGTTGCTTCCTGACCTGCATACAGATTTCTCAAGAGGCAGGTCAGGTGGTCTGGTATGCCCATCTCTTGAAGAATTTTCCACAGTTTATTGTGATCCACACAGTCAAAGGCCTTGGCATAGTCAATAAAGCAGAAATAGATGTTTTTCTGGAACTTTCTTGCTTTTTCCATGATCCAAGACCGGGAGCTGACTGTGGCTCAGATCATGAACTCCTTATTGCCAAATTCAGACTTAAATTGAAGAAAGTAGGGAAAACCACTAGATCATTCAGGTATGACCTAAATCAGATCCCTTATGATTCAAATCTTAGGTCCATGTTAATTCCAAAGCCCCCGTTTTTTCCTCTGTTTCTGTGCTGTCCAGTATGGTAGCCACTGCCTAACTATGGCTTTGTGAGCACTTGAAATATGACTGATCGAATTGAGAAGTGCTATAAATATGAAGTTACACACTGGATTTTGAAGACTTGATGTGAAAAAAAGAATACAAAATATGAATAATTTTAAAAATTTGATCACATTGACAGGATAATATTTTGGATATATTAGGTAAAATAAAATTACTAGTGTTATTTTTCTTTTTAAAAGTAGTTACTAGAAAATTTTAAATTATATCCGTGGCTCTCATTTGTGGCCTGTGATTATATTTCTGTGGGACAGTGCTGATCAAAATTATGTTGTCTCTAGTGATCTCATGAGTTTGCCTCTACAAGATCAGGGAAATGACAGGCAACCCTTTGACCAAAGTCCCTGCCTGAGGTACAGCCTTCTTGAGATTCACTGTCCCCCAACAAGCACACAAGTAAATAAACACACGTATCCCCCCAATCTAATTAAATTAATTAATTAGTATATGTGAACCATTGGGGCCTATTTGCAAGTAAGAAAATTGAGAGGTATGCTCAGAACTTAAGTCAATTGTTTTACCATAGAAGGAATTTATGCAGTGTAATAAAAATGTGATTTCAAAGTATATTTAAATCAAAACAAGTTTAACATATCTATTCCTGATTAAATTGTAAATTAGAAGACTTTGGTCTATAACCTTTCTGAGTCACAATCACTTTGATGTTCCAAAGGAAGCAACAGAGATTGCAAACAGGATACTTTTAATAATTATATTCTTAATCACTGCCAACTTATATTTAAAAGAAACTAAAGTCAGTTATGGAGATTTTAAACTTTTGTTTTAATGCAGTTGAAAACTTGATGAAAGGAGTTACTGATCGCTTTTCCTAGATAAAGAATTGTTTTGAATTGGCTCAACTTTCTGAATCTGTTTTTTCTTGCCAACATTCATAATCATTTCATCAAACAAAAAAAGTGTTGCTAACTTATTTAAGGACATTCAGATATTTGGATTCAAATAAGTTATGTAGATTAAGCAGGTAACTAGATACTGTACTTACAGATATGCTTCTGAACTCAATGGAAAATGGAAATACGACATTTTCTAGTGCTATTTGGTAAAAATAAAAGTATAATTTCAGAAGAGATTTGCACATTTTTAAACAAGTATTTACCATGATTTTATTGTCTCCGCTTGCATTTGGAATACAAAACTGAGGATTTCTCCATTATCAGTCTGGTTTGATTTCACAAGAGGAATCAGTTAAGCTGAAAAGAAACTCCTGTCACCAGGAAGATATACAGTATTACTGGACTCTGGAGATGGGTGTATGTGATCCCCAGGAGAGTTACATGAAAACCATTGAACATAAGGCAATAGTATATATTTTTGTGGGTACATATTTATGAACGTGAAGTAAAGTAAAAGGTCTGAAAGAATATACATTCCAAAGTAGTTGTTTGTGGGAGTGTGAATGTTAAAGTATTCAAAAAGGAATTTTTATCCTGCAATAAAAAATATTTGTAGGGTTTTTTAAAACAAATATACACAAACACACACACACACACATATATATATTTGTATAGTTAAAATTATCTTGATTTTAAAATGAAAGTTTGGAGGTAGATTTGTAATAGGCCACTGCTGAGTACACCCTAGAGTTCTAGATACAGTCATCCCTCCATATCCACTGGGGATCGATTCCAGGACCCGGCTCCCCTCCCCCGGGGATGCCAAAATCCACAGTTGATCAAGTCCCTTATGTAAAACAGTGTTTGCCTATAACCTACACTCATTTTTGCGTGTATTTTAAATCATCTGTAGGTTATTTATAATACCTAATACAGTGCAAATGCTGTGTAATAGTTGTAAATACAATGTAAATGATATGTAAATAGTTGCCCATTGGGAGCAACTTCAACTTTTTGAAACTTTCTGGAACATTTTTTTCCAAGTATTTTCTACCCATGGTTGTTTGAATCTGTGGATGTGGAACCTGCAGATAGGGACCGTTGACTGTAATTTCAGTTGGTGAAATTTTAATAGCTTGCTATATTGTCCTCCTTCATGCTTTAAGTTTCCATCATACCAGCTGCTTGTGTCTGTCTGTACATACCAGAAGGCGTCTCTCATCTGAGCTTTAGTCAGTGTATTCACTGCCTAAAATCTCCTCCCCTTCTCTCCTTGATTAGCTCAGAGGTAGCTTTTTCTAGGAAAGCTTTCTCAGGGCTCCACCTCTCCGTGCTGATTGTGCATTCTTAACATGAAAGCCTTTACATATTCTGCCAGGAAGCTTGGACTTATCATCTCGGCAAAAGGGAACTTTTATTCTTTTAAGTAAAAGAGGTTTGTACTGTAGTGTCTGTGTGAATGGTTGTACCCATCCTCTTAAACTATGGACAGTGTAATCTTTTACAGCTTTATATCCTATTTAGCATGGCTTTCTCTCTACTTTCACTTGGATCGTCTGGAAGATTTAGGACTGCTTGTTGTAGAATGGGACTTCCCACGTGGCGCTAGTGGTAAAGAACCCAGCTGCCAATGCAAGAGATGTAGGAGATTCGGGTTCGATTCCTGGCTGGGAAGATCCTCTGGAGGAGGGCATGGCAACCACTCCAGTGTTCTTGCCTGGAGAATCTCATGGACAGAGGAGCCTGGCAGGCTCCTTGGGGTTGCAGAGTCAGACACGACTGAAGCAACTTAGCACTATCAGCATGTTGTAGAATGACTTCTTGAGTCAATTGTGTAGTAAAGGACCATCTTACCTAATTCTTACGCTATACTAGATTTTTACCTAATTCAGTACTGTTAAACAGGGAACTTAAAAAATGAGACTTATTTGAATTGGATATTTGTGATAAAAAGGAAATGACTGAAGTGGCACCAGTTACTCAATGTGGCACCAATTATTCAATGTTCTTACTCTGGTTCTAGGTGAAGTAGAATGCTTCTTCCAGTTTCGGCTTTCTTCCTCAGGATGAGTGAGGATATGGATGACTGTGACATTAGTGAGCCCTTGTCAGCAGGGTTTTTTGTGCTGGGCCACCTCTTTCATTTTGTGTGGGTTTGCCATCTGGACTAAGTTGTGAGAAGGTCAGGTTGGAACTCCAGGCATCATCTGAGCAAGTAAGATGTGAATCTCAGCATCTAAGTTCTCACTTGGGCTTGCCTTTCTGATAGTGCCCTTAGCTTAGCCTGTCAGAAATTGGATTGCTTTTGGTAGCTTTGGTTATCAGTCAAAATAGTAGGACACTCATTAGTCCAGCAATTTTTTTTCCTAGTTAAAAGTGATATCATTGGACTAACAATAAAAATTAAAACATTTGTCTAGCCAGGTTGTATTGACAAGCTCACTGTTATCTCTGATTCATCATAGATTCCAAACCATGGCTAAATCCTAAATGTTACTTTGGACTCATTAAAAACTATCTTTTTGCTGGATTATATTGTTCCATTTTAGATAAGATAATTCCTGTTTATTCCTGAAATTTTACATGGCATTTGTGCCTCAGAATGAGGCAAATAAAAAAGAGTGTTGCAGAGATCCAGATTTTCTCTTCTTAATAATTTTACCTTGTTTATACTTTATTATTAACCCTTATTTGCCATAAATTAGCCAGTAAGGTGGGAGAAGGCAATGGCACCCCACTCCAGTACTGTTGCCTGGAAAATCCCATGGATGGAGGAGCCTGGTAGGCTGCAGTCCATGGGGTCGCTAAGAGTCAGACATGACTGAGCGACTTCACTTTCACTTTCCACTTTCATGCATTGGAGAAGGAAATGGCAGCCCACTCCAGTGTTCTTGCATGGAGAATCCCATGGACTGAGAAGCCTGGTCGGCTGCAGTCCATGGGGTCGCACAGAGTCGGACATGACTGAAGCGACTTAGCAGCAGCCAGTAAGGTAGCCAGAAATAGAAGCTTAAAGACATCTAATGGGTGGCTTCTTCAGATTTTGTTAGGAATGCTAAATTATTGAACTCCATAGACTCAAAAATTCTGTTCTGTTTATTTTTTCATCTATGTGAAGAGAGGAAATAATAGTAGTGATTTCCTTGCATGTTTCTTGAACTTTGACTTGGAAACAACATAGTATAATGGGTCAGAGCAGTGACTGTGGGGCCACACTGCTGGATATGAATTGTGTTCTAAATCGTATTTACTTATTCCATTTTCTCAATTATGAAAAAAAGATAATCATAGTAGTACTTTAACGTTGTGCTGAGGTTTACATGAGTTAGTACATATGAAATAACTCGAAAGACCTGGCATGTGGTAAGTACTCAAAAGTGCTATTTTGAAAATTCTTTTCTATCTTGTGTAGTTTATTTCTTTAAAAATAAAACTGTAAAAGAGGATGAGATGGTTAGATAGCGTCACCAACTCGGTGGGCATGAATCTGAGCAAACTCCAGGAGATACTGAAGGACAGGGGAGCCTGGTGTGTTGCAGTCTGTGGGGTTGCAAAGAATCAGAGACAACTTAGCGACTGAACAACAATAATATAAATATATCGCCTGTGTGCCATATAGCTCCAAGTGTCTGTCACCTGGATAGCCCATAACCCTCCTACTTCCTAGGGTTACCTTTTCTGCCAAAATGACTCCAACTCAAACCCTAATGTGACAGATTGTCTCAGGTCCTCTTTCATATCTCTGGGGCTTACAAGAAGCGGGGAGGTTGTTATGTTTCCCTTGCTGTAATTTCCTGCTGTCACTCAGCATTGCAGCGCTGCTCTCTTCCTTACGGCTGATGCCTTTTCTTTGCCTCAGCTTTCCTGTTGCCCTCATAGCCTAAAGCCCCACGAACGCATTGGTCTTGGACATGAAGGATTCTTACTGAAAGTTAGGGGAAAACTGAAGACTATTAAGTGTTGATTAAGTACAGTACAAGCAACAAAATTGGCTCGGAGATTAGACACAACTATCCTTAAGTTCTTTGGTCTTCTTGCCATAGAGAATTTCTCACCAGCTGTTGTCCTGAAGACTCCTTCTGCCTTTTGTCTTGTTGAGTCCTCACAACTTTCCCAATTGCTCCTTTTCTGAATACTCCCAGACCCCCAGACTACTCCTTCCTGGAGACTATTAGCAACCTCCTAAATCCTTGTTGTTTTATTATGTAGAATATTAGCTATCTGTTCTTTACTTTCAAACCATTTCTAAGAGCCTCTGCCTTTCTGGGCCAGAAATATGAAGGATCCATCAAGGAGTTTTCCCAATTTCCCAAGAAAAAAATTTCCTTTATAAAGACTTCTGCATTCCTTCTAAAGCAGAACAGCACTATTCACTAAAATTTTCCGTGATTATGGAAATGATCTCTAATCTCTGCTGTTTAGTAAGTTCTCCACTAGTCACATGTGACAACGGAGCCCTTAAAAAGTGGCTAGAGAAATCGAAGAACATTCAATTAATTCTATGTAAAGAGCCACATGTGATTAATGAGTACCACATTGAATAGCACAGTTTTGAATTACATCTCCTTCAGAGTGCAGTCAGATTTTTCTTCCTGTTGTACATCTGTTTGCTTTAATTTTTAAAATTAGAATGTAAAAGTTTTAACTTTTATTACATTTAGTGTATAGCTGCACCTATACTTCTATACATGGACGGTGTTAGAAAATTAGTATAAACAGTAGATTGTATTTAACTTAGAAGTCTCAGGAATTTTTCTAGGAACAAACATCTCCCCAACCCAGGGATTGACCCCAGGTCTCCTGCATTACAGGCAGATTCTTTACCATGTGAGCCACCAGGGAAGCCTATACATAGGTATTTAGATTCTTTTCTTAATATAGGAACTAGGTTTATTATTTTATGATATTAATTTTTGTAATATTGGTTTTCAAAAAGTATGAAAGGACTTAGGAATACTCTGTAAAGTTTGGATTTCATGAGCTTCGGATGTATTGCTGTGCTGTTGGCGATGCTGTTGAAGTAGATCTAGATCCTCTGAAGTGGTCCCACACTGACAAAGCTGCTGTTGCTGCTGCTAAGTCGCTTCAGTCGTGTCCGACTCTGTGCGACCCCATGGACCGCAGCCCACCAGGCTCCTCCATCCATGGGATTTTCCAGGCAAGAGTACTGGAGTGGGGTGCCATTGCCTTCTCCGACTGACAAAGCTAGAACCCCCCCAAAAAGGTGCTACCAGCATCCAGAATTGCCCCACCTCTACTTTGTTGCCGATTCTGCAACAAGCAGCCACTTTTCTGTTGGAGCCAGGGGCAGGCAGCTTCTCTTCTTCCTCCTGCCCTTTGATGTCCTACTAGTATCTCCTGATAGAACTTAAGGGAAACTAGCTGGCTAGGAGCCTAGGAAATGTAATTTTCAGAATCCAAGTACTGAGTGTAGAATGGAGGATATAGGAGGGTGGGTGTGGGGCTGAGAGGTATGTAAATGACTACATACCTTGCCAGAGCAAATAATGCTGAAATAATAAGTGTGTGTGTGTGTATCACAGATTCTTTATTATACACACTGTGCTTTGATTTTTGTTTTACTTGACTTTAATTGTTTTCTGTCAGTTTGCTAAACTTTATAAATATTCTCTTTTTGTGCTTGTAGCATTTTTCATTCTATGACCTGTGCCATAGTATAGTTTACTAGTCCCCTTACTAATGGACATTTATATTGTGTCCAGTCTTTTTCAATTACAAATGATGTTTCATTGAAAATTGTTTTATATGTAACTTTGCACATGTGACCATATTAATAAATTCCTATAAGAATTGCTGTATCAGAGAGTAGGTTCATTGAAATTTATAATTTTCATTTATAAATCATATGGCATATCTTATTCTTGCCAGTATACCGTTCATTCATGATTCAGTGTTTGGCTCTGCATTTATATAGAAATGCTGAAAACAGTAGATCATATTACAGCAACACTGCCTAATCACAGACCAGGCCCTTAGATGTAAAGTATGGTGGTAGGCATTGGCCTTCCAATTTACAAGGTTACAGGAGAATACAGCTTTTAGCTGGACTGATGATGGAAGGAAGGGAGGTGAGTGATTTAAAGAGCAAAAGCCTAAGGACTAGGGAAAACATGCAGAGGCTGCAATAATACAAGAAGAAAAAATAGAGAGAAATTATTTGCATAGATACCATTTAAGCACCTAAACAAGCCTGAAGCCCATGAAACTCAGTACAACAGAAAATGCCTCTTCATAGACAGCAGAAGAATTGTTTGTAAAGCGACTTTTGACATTTAGAGGTGTTTTCTGGCTATCCCTCAACCTCATCCATCATTATGTTTGCTAAAAAAATTAAACATATGAATATGACTTCAAAATGGAAGTCCTTTACCTTTTTCCAGAGATAATAGTTGTAAGTTTGGTGTCATTTTTTTAATATACATACAACCAAGTTCATACATACATATTCACACATATGTTTAAACAGAAAAGGTTTTATACTGTATGTATTATTCTGTAGCCTTTCTTAATCTCATTTGAAAAACCAGTCTATGATAGCCCTTTTTCCATATAGATTTATCTTATTCTCTTTAATGATTACACACTGTTCTGGGTGTTTAAGTAGTAAATTTTATTTTGCATTCACTGTTTGTGAATATTTTTCATGTCGTTTCTAATTTTCATTGTTTGTAACAATGCCGCAGTAAATGTGACAAAGTTTTCTCTAGATCAGGTTCTGTTTTCCTGAATACCATCTCATGCTTTCTCTAAATGAGTATTATCTGGAGTAGTATTTGGGGCTTCCCAGGTGGCTCAGCAGTAAAGGATACACCTGCCAATGCAGGAGACATGGGTTCGATGCCTGGGTTGGGAAGATCCCCTGGAGGAGAAAATGGCAACCCAACCACTATTCTTGCCTGGAAAATCCCATAGACAGAGGAGCCTGGCGGGTTACAGCCCATGGGGTCACAAAGAGTTGGACACGACTAAGCACGCATGTAACCAGAATAGTAATTAGTTTGGAGGCAAAAGACTACCATTCACTATGGAAACATATTCCTGTGTAGAACCATCTCCTCTTCGTAAATAGCTTGCACATTGGTTGTTGTTCCCTGAATAACTGTGAAAGGATGACTTTTGTGTTAACTTAAATATGTTTGACCAAAGTTTTAGCTGTTTCTTCCACAGACTTGCAATTTAAAGTGAGAAAGGTGAACTTCACTCATGATATAGAAGGTAATCAAAGCTAAGACTTGCAGTAGTAGACTGAAAGTATTGGGAAGGCCAAGTTAAAAAGCAGAGGCAAAGACTGTTAAAACATTTATAGTAAACCTTTACCTCTAATATTGTTTCAGAGTTGATTAATGAATGACAGTGAAAAGAGATTAGATGCAAGTTAAATTACATTAATTTTTTTTCTTTAAATCAAGCATATAATATTTAGTCAGAACATAACTTTAAGGAAGCTCCCAGGTCTTTCAGGGTCAGAATTCTCCACATAAAAGGATAATTTCAAATGTAATGTCCCCTTTCAAGTTCAGTATTTCACCAAATAACTCATTATGGTCAGAGTAGCCTACTTCTTGTAATTTTTTCATTGGTAGTGGCACTAGTTGGAATACTATAGTTTTGACTTTTTAGTGCTTTTGCATTTCTCCATATTAAAACAACTAAGGCTTCTGGCTTTGATGTGTTTGAATAGTTTAGAAAGAAATGTCACATATCTTTCTAGGTTTTGGTCATTGTCTCAGTGTTTTGTTATTGCAACATGATGGAAGTAAGAAAGGAGGCCCTTTAGATTATACTTCTGGTATCTTAAATATCAATAAAAAATAACAGTAACCAAGGTTACTTTGGAGCTTTGCAAGCTCCTGAGATTTGTTATTTCTGCTGGGTATAATTTTCCTAGCTTAGAAGCTGAGGTTTCAGATTTTAAACATGGAATTTGGAACTAGGAATTGGGGCTCTTTAGCACCATAAATGGAACTGAGTACCCTTTCTAAACTGTGTGGAGCACAATGGTTTTTCTTTTTTCCCTCCCATTTTTTTACATGACATTTTACTTCTTTCACATTCATGTGCTGACATGGCTTGTTTACATTCTAAATTCTGTCCAAGTTTCTGTAACCTCAGCAACACCTGTAGCAGAGCATCACTCTAACGTGGACAGGGAAGAAAATATTTTCCTGGAGAAACACCCTGGAATTCTCTGATTGAGTAATTTGCAAAAGATTGTTAGCCATAAGCTTCCTCTTAAATGGAAATGCTTTACAGTTTTAATGGGCTTGCTTCGAGGGGAAAAGGCATCATTTAATAAAGGAGATAGGAAATATAAAAAAATAATAATAAAGTGAGAAAGGTGAACTTCACTCATGATATAGAAAATAATATTTTGAGGATGAAAGAGATGATGTTTATGAAACATTTTGTTTCTCTTAGGAGTAATAAGATGTCATACTGTTTAAAATACAAATACATTATCTTCAGACTTCCTCTTACAGAAGACCATATCAAATATAAATCATATAGGTGTTTTCCTAGAGTACCTTATCTCCTGAAACATCTGATGACTGGCTGTGGAAGTTGTGAAAGTACAAGAAAGTGACTGCTTAGTTGGTGATGTGGTGGAGCAGGACTCTTGTTAGACCGTGAGTCTAATAACCTCTAGCACAGTCTGTCATTCAGACCTAGTCATGCCACTTTGACTCTTCATAAAGTCATCTCACATTCTCCTTTTAAGTATTTCACAGTTGTGTTAAGTAAAGTCAAGATGAGCTGAGATGAAACGTAAAGACTGTACTTTGAAAAACTTCCTGTTTATATGCTTAGGATGATTCCAGGGATTAGGAATATTGGTATGTCTGGGGCACATCTGTGAGGTGCATCATTATGCCCTTTCAAGAAGACATGGACTTGGGAAAAGATGGTAAGAGAAAAGATTGAGAGAAAAGATGAGACACAGGTTTTTGACTAAATTATAACTTCAGCAGGATGTCAGAGCTTTATTTCTCATAAGACACATTAAGTACCATTTCTTATTTTTCATGAACCAAAAAAGATAAAATACTAATCACCTGAAATTTTCAGATAAAAGGTAGCATAGATTTTTAAAAAATTTTGAATGTTACTACTTTGGAGAATTCAAGTTAGGGTCTGGCTTCCATTTATATAACATGTTCTGGTTCATCGTTTATGTTTATGCTTTATAAATTTAAGTTGATTAACTCTTAGAGTTTCACTTTATCTCTTAAAATGGCTATCACATGCATAATTTTCTAATCTTCAGAGAATTTCTCTGGTTTTTGAGAGCAAATAACTTTTTTACATCAGAGTTTTCATTGATTTATACTTTGTGTGCATAAGCACTGTAAAAATGCTGTCAGTTTCAGCGATTTTAATTATGCTTAAGTTTTAACATCTCTTCCTTAAAGAGGGTTTTTTTTTGTGTGTGTGTTTTAACATTTAGAATCACGTTGTGAGTTTTTATTTTAAAATATTTTTGTTTTTTTATCCTGTTGGGATAACTTCTTCCATAGTAGGTGATGGAAAGAATTCTTTGAATCAGTGTTTATAGTTGTTTGCTTCCTCGTAGTGGTAAGGGCCAATGGGCACATTTTACTGATTGGAGTATTGTTAAATTATTTTTTAGTTATTTAAAAAACTAAAACCTATACTTAAATATAAGGGTGGGTTGTTCTTGAAGCTGGATCACCTTAGCTAACATTATAACTTCTTACAGTTTGTCTGTTCTCTTTATCCTCCTTCACTGCTTTATTTTCCTCCATAGCATTTGTCACCTTCTAGTATAAATGCAGTCTTTTCTGGGGCGGAGTGTGGGGCAGGGGCGTTTGTTTGTTATGGTCCGTTTTCCCTACTGAGCTTCTCCTTAATGGTGAAGAATCCACCTGCAATGCAGGAGATGTGGGTTCAGTCCTTGGGTCAGAAAGATCCTGTGGAGAAGGAAGTAACCACCCACTCCAGTATTCTTGCCTGGGAAATCCCATGGGCAGAGGTGCTTGGCAGGCTAGTCCATGGGGTCGCAAAGAGTCAGACACGACTTAGCAACTGAACAACAGCAATCCTTCCTACTAAAATGTAATCTCCTCGAATGCAAAGATTTTCATCTTTTCTTCTTAATGCTATCCAGTGCTTAGAAAAGGCACTGAATAAATACACACTCAGCTTTGCAATTTTTAAATTTAATTTGTAAAAAGCATTTAATCAGAACTTTTAATTTTGAGAATATTGACCTTGTTTTAAATTTTTTTTATAGTGAACTTCAACTCATCTGAAATACAAATAATTGGAAAGTCAATATCACCATCTTTTAAAATTCTTACATATGCCTTCTTAGTTCCATCCTCTCAAATCAGAAACTTATTCAAAAATTCAATCCTTCAAGTTTAATTTGGAGTCTGTACATATTAAGCCCAAGTTCTTGCAAGTGTCTGGGTTAGTGGTGATAGCTGATTTCCATATTGGTGTTAATAATTGTGATTTTCATGTGCCTTAAGATCCTGAAATACCTTCTGAAATTCTGGCACAGTGGGAAGCAAATTCAGGAAAATAATGGTGGCATCTTCTCTCAGATTATTCAGTCAGCAAATTATAATATAGAATGAGTATTTGTAAAGCTTGGATAAAGAATAACATGAAAATGATTAAAATCCTATATATTATCTTAATATTTTAAAAGGGAAAATATTGCTTTGTCATATGTGTAGGGAAAGTATTATTAGGAGTGTTTAATATCTATTTTATTCATTTTAGATAAGATGGGAAAAGAACATCACGTTGGGGGAGCCACCAGGATTCTTACATTCTTGGTGGTGGTAAGTATCTTTTATTCCATTTTCATTAGATTGATGATGCATTTCACTAGGCTTGCACATACCTGTTTATGGTTTTATGCTTCTCATTTATACTTTTTCATTTTCTGCAGTTATTTTCTGAAAGGTAGCACTTATAAAAAAACAAAACAAAACAACAACAAAAAAAAAACAAGCTCAAAACCAGCATTAAGTAGTTAACTTAAAGATACTGCTATTAAGTCAAGATGTAATTGTGAACAATGTGGACTCTCCAGCTCTAAGTATGAGTTTGTATTAGTCAACTCTCGTTACCATAAGAAAATACCATAGACTGGGTGGCTTAAACAGTAGAAATTACTTTTCTCACAGTTCTGGAGGCCAGAAGTCCCGAGTTCAATCTGCCAGGCATGGTGTGTTTCTAATGAGAACTCTCTTCCTGGCTTGTAGATAGCTGCCTTCTTACTGTGTCCTCACATGGATAGAGAGAGAGAGAGCACGCACATATCAGAATGAGAGAGACAGAGCAAGCACATGCTGACTGACTGGCTAGCTCTCTGATGGCTGTGTTTGTAGGGGCACTAATTGCATCATGAGGGCCCCACCCTTGTGACTTCATCTAAGCCTGAAGATTCTGAAGGTGGTGGTGGTGGTGGTGGTGAATTTTCAGAATAGTCTAAAAAAGTTTGAAATAGTTCTAGATAGATTCAGAGATAGAACTGCCTAGGAATGTACACAGAAATGATCAGTCAGTATTAAAGGCTAGTTGATATCAGAACTTGCAAATTTTATTGCAGCACCAATACACCCAGGTTTGTGACTTTTCTGCAGCAGCATTAGTCTAGGTACTCAAATGGACAAGCTAAGGTTTTTCTTTTTTTTTAAAGTTTCTTCATTTAGGAGCATTTCCTGTTCAGTATGTTAATACACTCATCTCTCAGCATCATACTTAAAAGGAAAAAACAAAAATAAAAGTTCTTTTCCAGTGCCGTGGATGTGGTTTCCTGGTCTGTTACTTAATGCCATCATCTTTGTAATCTCTCTCCTGAAAACGTGCTTTACTAGAAGTCCCGTGGTGAATGGAACCGCACTTGGTCAGTTATGATTGTGGGTTTCCCTTGTTAGTCTCCAATACGGATGGCAGGAACAGGTGCGGGCCTTTGGTTCAGAGATTTTCCTGTATTTGGAATAACGGTTCATTGCAGTTAAGCACTATTGTGCTTTTTCCTGGGGCTTAAGACTGATGTCTTGTAACATAATATTTTAAAAGTCAGTTTTTCATTTTACATAAGCTGTTTTTATGGTATCTAGATCTAGACTATAAATGCTTAACTGCTGAATGTAATTGAGGTTCCCCACTTATCGACACCCTTATATTTTATATGTTTCCTATTATGTCTATAAAGTGACACAAGAAACCACGTTAGAGGTCTGTCCATATTGGATTAGTGGGCTAACAAAATGAAGATTTTAAGTTTTTCATTATAGAATTAATTCCGTTTCTTGCACCCATCTCTCTTTTACTCCCTTCCTCATGAATCTAACCTATCCTTGTACTGTAGATGGTTGATAACAATTCACTGAATACTTTGGCTTTTTGCTTCTGTCAGACTTCAGTTTTTTTGGTCGTTTTTATCAGTAGGTGCAGCTCTTAGATCTGCTATTGCTCTTCCTTTTTCTGTGGCTCTTAGATTCAGGGGAGCTCTTTCTCTGTGGTTTTGGTATTTTAAGTAATTTTTACTTAGTTGTAGATATCAAAGAAATTGTAAATAAAGGGCACATAAATATTTTAGGCCATATTTATTTTCATTTAAGTCTAGCACATGCAAAAGGTACATTGTTTTCAGTGTTTTTAATGTTCTTCCCTAAAACTACTACATGTACCTTTTGAGGTGCCTGCTTTATATAAATGGGTGATTCTTAATGATTTTTAAGTCATGGGGTCCTCTGAGAACTGATGGAAAGCTAGGGATCCCCTCTTTCAGGACATTGCCCAGATCCTAAGCTTTTCTGATCATTGTGTGTAGCTAACCATGACTATGGGCCTTAAGTCCAGCAGGGTCCTGACTTTTTTTCCCGTTGTTTCAAAGAGCTCTTTGGTTTTTTTTTTTTTTTTCCCAATTGATACTTCATTTTTTAGAGTAGTTTTCAGTCAGTTCATAACAAAATTGAGGAGAAGGTAGAGATTTTCCATGTAACTCCTGCTTCCACAATGTATAGCCTTCCCATAATCAACATTCCCCACCAGAGTGGTACCCTTGTTATAACTGATGAACCTACATTAACACACTATAATCACTCCAAGTCCATAATTTACATTACAGTTCATTTCTGGTGTTGTACATTCTGTGGCCTTAAGCAAATGTATAATGACGTGTATCCACAATTATAGTAATATACAGTGTAACAAGTAAGAACAGGGCCTGGGGTTGGGACTCTGAGGAAGGTCAACGTTTAAGTGTAAACAGATAAAGAGGAGCCTCAAAAGAAAATACCTAGAGAGGAAGGAGGGGAATCAGGAAAGAATAATATATGGAAACTAGAAAAGGTGTTCAAAGGAGAGAGTAAATTCTGCAGCAGGTATAAGTTAAAAAAAAAAAAAGTTTTCCTGAACTGGGAACTAAGGTTTTCTTAGATCTTCTTGGGGAGAACAGTTTCAGTGGAATAGTGAACATGAAATTTAGGGGACTGTTATGTTCCATTTTTCCAGCTCCAGGGTTATGAAGAATAGTTGAAGTATGTGGTGATGTGTATAGTAGTTTCAGGATTAACAACATAGAACAGGACCTAGCATTTTTGTATTTTTATTTTTAGCATAGATTTCAGCATGTATGTAGATGGAGGTAAAAAGAGTAAGGGAGATTGAAGATGCTGAAAGAGAATAAATATGAACAAAAATGCAGAATAAATTACAGGAGAAATGAGGTGCAGAGGCCTTGGAGAGGAGAGAAATTTCTCCCTTTAGTATGGCTTAGGGGAAAGTGTGTGATTTTACTTTCTGGAAATGTTTTTCTTGTTCCTAATATGATGTCCCTTGTGATTTCTTTTCTTCTTTCAGTTTGTATCATGCCCAGTACTGTTGTAATTTTTATGCCTCTCTCCCGTGCTCATTACATTCACTGTGATCAAATCCATCTTGAAAACATGTTTCCTGTTAATATGCTTTAATAAAAGTTCCCAGCTCTCTTCCATGGATTTCAGGGATACAAATGCTGAGGAACTTCTTTCCCCTGAAATTAATGTCCCTTTTTATTTGTATAATTTAAAAATACACACTTTTTAAAACTTCCTATTTCAACTTTTAATGGAAGAAACTTTTAAATTTAATTTTATATATAAAAACCTTTTAGAATAACTTTGGGCTCATGTATTTATATCCTGTAATTAAATATATATAACATTGCAGGAAAAAATGAACCAATAACTAAGGTCATCATAAGAATCCAGTTTCTGTCTCCTGGCAGTGGAAAAGTCAAATTTTGCAGCATGCTAGCACTCTGACGATCTTAGAATCTAATAATGACATCAGGTGTAGCTAAGAATAACCAAATATACATGTGAAAATAATTGTGTGTGTTGGAATTAGCCTGCTTACTAGAATGATATATATTTGTAAGTGGCAGACTACTTCTTACTCATCTTGTATGTCTTGCCTATAATAGGCATTGCATAACTAATTATTAATTTGAATTCGTTAAACTAAACATCAATATAAGACAATATAGGCAACAACTAGGATAGAAAGAGGAGTATAATCACAATAAGAAGGGAAGAAAGTAAACAACAGAAGTGGTCAGACTGTATGGAAAAAGTGAAATGTGTTGGAGAGTAGGGAAGGAATGTGGAATACAAGGAAGATTTGGTGGGAAGACACTGTAAAAACAACAACAACTTGGAATTTTCCACTAAATACAAAGGATTGGAAAGGAAATTGACACAAATTTTACTTCCTTAATAAGAAAACTTTTTTTGACCATATTAACTCTATGAGTCTTTTCTAGAATATTTTTAACACCTGTATGCTGTTTTAAAAATAATTTAGGAACTTCCCTAGCAGGCCAGTGGTTAAGACTTCACCTTGTCTCTATTATTGTAGAACTGTGTATTTCTTCTTTGGGTAAATGTCTTTAAAAGGATATATTTCTTTACCTTTATTCAAGAAAATAATGTATATTTTTAATACATTTTTTATATATCTAATAATGTAGGATTATTAGAAACACTATATATAAAGTTATGCTACTTTAGTAATTTGTTTTATTATCCTTATTATGGCACTTATAAATTTTTGACCACTTACTAAATCCATAAAGAGAAACATTGTCATAATATTGCATATAATATTCTGTGATTAAATACAATTTAAAGACAGCCATTATAAAATTTTAGTTTTAAGAACTTTGACGTTCCTTAAGAACATGAAAATAAGTATAATTGCAATACATGATAATTCATAACACACCTGTTCCAGGTGGAAAACTTTAAGCTGTATCCTTGTTGTGTATAATTATTATACTTTTTATCCCAAAAGGAATATAGGAAAGCCAAGCACAATTTTAAACTGCTTGCACTCTAGTTTAGGAATTGAAATTATTTGAATTAATTTGGTCTTTATTGTTTGCTTTGTATTTCTTGCTTATTGTAGAAATTTAAAAGGAAATAAATGTCAGTACTTAATCTTTCATATATTTTGCCTCTAAGAGTAATCTTATTTTACGGAATTAATTGTTATAATGCCTAGAGAATGTTCTATCCTAGCTCAGGAGAGAGATCCAGATAAAATGCGACTTCAAAGGTCAAAACAAAGAGACCAGTTTGATTTACCAAGCTTTATTGTGCCATTGTTAACTGTGCCCTCAGCCCAATGACCTGCCTTAACAATATGTATGCATTTTAAATTTTTGTGCAAGCTAATTATAGTGTTATATTATTAATAATATATTGACTGTAAGACCCTGTGCTTATTTTATACAATTTAATTTTCTCAACAGCCCCATTTTATAGAGGAGAAAATTGTTTCTTGTTTAAACAAATTGAGCTAGTAGGCGGCAGGGCCAGCTTCTATCTCAGATATGTCCTGTTCCTAAAGTTAGGCCGTTAACCATTTGGCTGAGCATACTTTGCAGTTCTCTAGAGAGGGAAATGTACAGTAAAAAAATATTTGTTGATCAGTAAAACTGCTTTTGTTTATCATTAGGACTTTCAGACATTTGCTTTCTTGATTTTAATCCCTTGTTCATGTTCATTGTTAATTTTATGAAACATGGGCCTATGTGTTTTGTAAGCAGTATAATTATTTTTCCCAACCAGTTCTGTTTTGCTTTTATTGCTCTTGAATAGGAAGAAAAAAAGAAATTGTGATTTTTTAAATTTTCAAAATGACCAACCTGTCTTGGTAATTACAAACGAAAACCAGAGGATATTTTAAGAAAATATATTTGTTTGGCAGGTGTGACCTAATGGTTAGGGTATTGGCCTGGGGTTAGATAATAAAATTATCTTGAAAAAGTGAATTTCACTTATAAAAATAGTTATTTTATTCCTTAATGATTAAATTGGTATTAAAAAAATCTTTTATTTTTCATGGGAAAGTTGTGAAAAGTGTTATAATTATTTCAATCAAATGTTTAAGTCATTCTTAAGACAAGAATGACAGTTTTAATTTTTTTATTGTCATTTCAGAAAAATCTTAGCATTTCTGAGTGATGGCTAGGTTATACCTATTACTACAAGAAGAGACTTCTCTGAATTTAAATCTTTCAAATAAATGTTTGTCCTAAAGAAGAAAACACATATTGTGTAAGGAATATTTGCCTTCTGTTTCTGGAATTGTGCTCTCTCATTTGACATTATATGATTTTCTTAATGTT
Organism: Bos taurus; assembly: GCF_002263795.3. Lineage (NCBI taxonomy): Eukaryota > Metazoa > Chordata > Mammalia > Artiodactyla > Bovidae > Bos > Bos taurus. Next base: position 81,600,541 of record NC_037334.1, on the reverse strand, counting down.
TCTATAATTACTTTTTTAGTGTATTTTGGGATCTCTACTGTGCAGCTCCAGAAAGACGGGAAACATGTGAACATTCAAGTGAAGCAAAAGCCTTCCATGATTACGTAAGTTTCTATACAGTTTTACCAAGCTATATTGTCAGTTTTGTTTTTAACCACTGTTCTTGAAAAATATATTGGACCGTCCATTTTTTTCCTTTGGTACTTAAGGAATTAGTGTTTTTTTCTTGGGAAATAGGCTTATCACTTTAAAAGTGAAACACAAATGGATGTGTGAGTCTTGTTGAAGAAGCTTAGGGCAAGAGAGTAGTCCTAACTTCAGGCTATTAGAGGTGTTTCTTACCTTTAAGTGTGCTTGATTTGTGTAATTGCCTATATATAAAAATTAAGTAGTAATTATTCCACAAAAAAGTCATCATAAGAATGTTATAAAAGTTCTTCTTCTGCATTTCCATTAAAAAATATATAGAAGTATTACATTATTCTTTTTACAACTTTGAGTTACATTATTATAAGGCTAAATATCCACTCACTGAATTCAGTTCCATAAGTAAATTTAATGTGAATTAAAGGAAATACAAGATAAGAGAGCAAAAATGTCTGGACAAAAAATGAAAATATGAACTTTTTGTTAAGTTCTTCAGGGCCGTGGACTATCTGTGACAAGGTGATGGATGTATATTGAGTGTTTTTAAAGAAGAATTATAAATGTGATCTTAGAGAATTGATGGCACAAGGAAGCAGAATTGTAAAAGAAAGGTGGAAGGCAGGGGGAGTAGGTCTTCTTCAGGGAAAAGTGGCATTTAATAATGGCAAGACTGTTTTGTTTTTAAAATTTATTTGTTTGGCTGCACTGCACTGGATCTCAGTTTCAGAACTACAGGACCCTCAGTCTTCATTGTGGTATGTGGGATCCCTTAGTTACGTCATGCTAAATCTTAGTTGTGGCATGTGGGATCTAGTTTCATGACCAGGGATCAAACCTGGGGCTGCTGCAGTGGGAGCTCGGAATCTTAGCCTCTGGATCACCTGGGAAGTTTCAGTGAGACGGTGCTTTAAAGGGGCTAGGAAAACACTGTTTGCAGAACTGACCATAAGACACGCAGACTGAGTTTGGGATGGAGGAAAACCAGTTTCCTTAGTTTAGAGGAAGTGGAATTAGGCCTGGAGCCTGAGGAAATATCGATTTTAAGTACCTAAAAATTTATCAGAGGGATGCATGTTTAGTTGGTGAAAGAGTGGCATCATTCTGTGTAAATACCCTTTAAAACCAGAACCAGGCCTCAAAAAGGAAAAGGAACTTCTTCTTCCAAAGGAAGTACTTCAGTCCTACACTGGAGAGTGGAAATAGCCAGAATTATAACCCCAAACATAGCACAAGGAAGGGTATGCAAACTTCAGTGAGAATCTTGGGCATCTGACAGGGACTGTGTAATACTTTAAACGTGTACTAAACTGATTAAAGTGAGACTGCCTGTGATTACTTCATCGGATATTGATTGTACTCATAAAGCTTGCTGTGTGCTAAACACTAGCTCTTGGGGACAAGGTGAGTAAAAGGGATGGTGCTGCATATAAAGAAAAAGCGCAGAAAAGGCAGGTAAGACAGGGCCCAGGACATGGCATTTATTTGAACAATCTGATTCTCCTTTTTCACCCTTGGGGTAATGGCTGTAAAGGAAAACAGAGACTCAACCATGAAGAGTGTGAAGATTCTGGCTAGAGTAAGATACTCATCTCATCTGTCTCTTACATCAAGAAAGACATGCCTAGATTTGGCCTGCCCTTAATGGCATAATTTTGACAACTAGATGGTGTTAGAGAGTACCAGTGTTCTGCTGTAAATGACATATAGTATTTATGGATCTACATCTTAAGAAATCAATTATATAAGCATTTTTTCAAAATCCCATCGTATAGAAAGCTGCAACCGTCTATTCACCGTGGAGACCTTAAAAGGAGCACTGAACTAATTAGTATCTCCTTCTTGGAAGCATTAGATGAATCACCGTTGTCATTGCCTTAGCCATTATCATCATAATCATTCTGCATTCATAAGGCATTTTTTCAATATTTCAGAGAGTACTCACACTTGTTAACTTTAGAAGCCCACTTAAATATTTCAAGGTTTTTGAAAACAAGCAATGACCAGAGGTAGGAGTGAAATTAGAGTAGATTTTATAGGAAGAATAACTCTTCCTCATTTAATTTGGTCCCAAGAAAATGTAGTTTAGAAAAAATTCAGCATTTGGATTTTGCAATTTGTTATCGGTTAGCACACGTTTTATCAGGTGTTTCATAATTTTATCTTAAACATTAGTTTTAAGAGACTTGATTTCTTAGATGGAATTTTTATTATACCTTTGGTGGCTCAGAGGTTAAAGCGTCTGCCTGGAATGTGGGAGACCTGGGTTTGATCCCTGGGTCAGGAAGATCCCCTGGAGAAAGAAATGGCAACCCATTCCAGTACTCTTGCCTGGAGAATCCCATGGAGGGAGGATCCTGGTAGGCTACAGTCCATGGAGTTGCAGAGTCGGACACGACTTCACTTTCACTTTCACTTTCAAGTCAATTTACTTTAATGGTAATACATCTCTAATTAATGGTAATACATCTCAATTTTTTTAAATGGAGGTTGCTGTAAAGGTAGAGTTTGGCTTGTGTAATTTTATATTGCAATTGGATTTTTAGAAATGTTTGTTTCCTGTAGCACACTTTTATGGTAATTTTTGTGGCTGCGATTTCCTAAATTCTTAATAGTAGACAATTTCTGAATTATCAACATGATTCATGTTTAAGGTGTAGATGAAGTTTGAAAGACTCAGGGAAAAAACAGGAACAAGAACAAACAGATTTTGGTAAAATTCTGTCATGTTATATTGTTATATTAGAGTCCATTGGGAACCATTTTAGAATAATGATTAATATATATACCCACTGAACTCAAGGTAGTTCTCAAAGAAACATTCTTAAAAATATTTTATTTATTAGCTGCGTTTTTAGAACGCAGTATTTAAAAAAATACTTGTATGTGTAAATTCTTTTTTTTTTAACAGATTTTCAGATTTATTTTTTTTTTCATACATGATATTATACATGTTTCAATGCTATTCTCCCAAATCTCCCCACCCTCTCCCTCTCCCACAGAGTCAATAAGACTGATCTATACATCGGTGTCTCTTTTGCTGTCTCGTACACAGGGTTATTGTTACCATCTTTCTAAATTCCATATATATGTGTTAGTATACTGTATTGGTGTTTTTCTTTCTGGCTTACTTCACTCTGTATAATAGGTTCCAGTTTTATCCATCTCATTCGAACTGATTCAAATGTATTCTTTTTAATGGCTGAGTAATACTCCATTGTGTATATGTACCAGAGCTTTCTTATCCATTCAATAGCCAGGACATGGAAGCAACCTAGATGCCCATCAGAAGATGAATGGATATGTGTAAATTCTGATATGTTTTAAAAGTCCTGTTATTTTATAGTCTTCACTTATCTATGAGATTGAATGGATAATGAAAGAATAAATTACTTTTTAAAAAGATATAGTGGAGGCATAATGTAAATTATGAATAATCCTTTTAATTAAAAAATAAGTTAAAATGTTAAAAGTGGTTATCTTTTGACATTGGGATTATGTGTGGTTTTAATTTTTATCTATATATTTCTGTATTTTCCAAGTATCTATAGTTAATTTTATATTCAAGAAAGTTACTGTAAAGTAGATCAAATTTCACCTTACAGTGAGTTCTAATCTTCTAAAATTAGAAAAAAAAACCCAGTAAATTTGAAGTGGTCATATGTTTTCATGTCACCATGTTATAGTCATAAGCATATGTAGTACTTCCCATTAAGAACTTTTTTTTTTTGGTAAATACACATACTAAAAGAGAGATAGGTAAAGTGAATAGATGTTATTTTGAGCCATTCTATAATTCTAATAACTTTTTTGATAATAATTATCCCAGAAAATTTTTTTGACTTTTGGTTTTTAACTTTTTTTGATTTGTCTTCTAACCATTGCCTGTTTAAGAATATGGATTTTTGTCGTTGTATCATTTTATTTGCAAAATAATTATAGATGCAGTGTTAATTAATATCTCTTTATTTTAAAAAATTCACCCTGTTCATACTTACTGTGAGAAAAATAAAAAAAAGAGAGGAAGCATTTAAATGAGTAAAATTTTTATCTTCTTGCATTTATATTTTAAGATAACATTATTTACAATGTGTATGGAGTACCAACTGTAAAATAAGTATACCTTTAGAAATCAGCAGTTAATAGTGTGTAGGAATGTACTTTTGGATGACAAAGCTGTAAAAAACACAAGAAAATGATTACTGTATTTGTCAGGACAATGAGAGGTAGACAGGGGTTCTGATAGAAATGGGGCTTGTGGCCTGGGCTTCTGAGATGGCGGTGGTTACTTTATAATAACCATATGTTTGCTTTATAAAATTACATAGTGCCACAAATTTATTTTGTATGGCTTCTTATACTTTTTATTTTAAAGTAACAAGATTTTAGATCAGTTATAATAATTAACTTTAGAAAAAGAATGAGCACCGTCATTTCTAATGTGTTTCCAGGCATTGCTATAGTTCATCCTTGAGAACTGATGGAGAAAATGTAGGGATGGTTTCCACATAAACCTGTGTTTGTTTTTTCTCTTCTGTGACAGATTCTATGAAGTGTGTCACCTGTTGATTTTTCTAGAGGGGAGTACAGAATAAGATCAGAAATGTTGGAGGAAAATTTAGTAATTAAGAACTTATTTTGTAAGAAAAGAGAGATTTTAGGATGATTATTTTGGAGATATCTTGCTTGGCCTGTTAGCCTGTTGTTTTTAACCTAAGTGAAAACCAGGTTTATCTAAATATAAAATTATTATTATGCACATACAATATTATCATTGAAAAGGAAACCATCATTTCAATGATTATAAGTAGTACCTGCTCTCTTATAAAGTTTATTGGACTAGATTTCCTTTTCTCCCCATTAGTATGTTTTTATTTCACTCTGAAATTTCAGGCAATGCTTTCATGTGGAGCTAATTAATGTTTACTGAATTTTTATTCCTGATACAGCCTAACATAGAATTGTTTTGTTTAATAATTTATTTCTGCTTTCATTTATTTCCAAAATATTTAGCAAAAATGTCAATGTATGCCACTAAACTTTTAACTAAAAACATACACAGTGATTATAATTTTAGTTCTTTGGTATGGATAGAAAATTCCTTAATTGTCCTAAAGCAAAGATAGAGCCAAAATATATTATTGCTTTAGTAATGTGATGGTAATGACATTGCATTATTACAATGAACTCTGAGAGCACAGAAAATTAGACCCATTCTTTCCCTGGGTCTGTCAAATAATAGATGTTCAATAAATATCCACAGATTGAAGTAGTCTGTTAATTGGTAAACTGGAAATATTTCAAATCATTCAACTGTTTAGGTAAAGTGATAGGCTTGAGTTATAATTGTTGATAAAATGTGGCTGGTTTTTGTATTCTTACCTAAGAGAGTGTTTGTAACATCTGAAAAAAATTATGTTACAGGTTTGTAGAGATGGGGTAGTTTTTTTTAATGGTATAAAAACACCTACTATGTACATAAAATAATAGGAGAAGAATATTTTGTATGTTAGAAAGTTTTCTTTTTTTTTTTTTTTACAGATAATTACATATTATTTAGGAAAATACTTGTGTAGAAACTACTGTAGAGAGTTAGATGCATTCTTTGCCATGATCCTATAATATCCTCTGTGCATCTCCTGAATGTCCCTATATATTAGATTTTCGTAATAGGATGTTTACTCTAATAATTTGTAAACTTCCTCAGGGAATAGACTTTGTCTTATTTATCTTTTTCATTCTTTCTGTCCAGCAGGGTGCCTGACAGGAGATGTTCAAATCATGTTTTATGTTTATATAAATGAATGACTAAAATATTATCTAATAAGTATTTATCACTTCTTATTTTAATATAACTGAATACGTAGTTGCAAGGAGGTCATTTAGTGCTACTTTTACTCACTTTATATTTTTTCTTTTTTTTTTTTTACTCCGTCATCCTGAAGACACGGCCGAGGCGTCTCTATCGCACGCGCCGCCCAGACACAGACAGGAAGAGCCACTTTATATTTTGAAACAAATTGAGATAAAATGGCAGGTTGTAAAGAAATAAGTGAATCAGAGCAGGTAGCAGAGGCTTTATAATCTTGGGAGGCATGGCTCTAGGGAATGTAGTGGTGAACAAAACACATATAGTTCCCACACTCATGGCAAAAGAGACCTTCTCTCAAGAAGTTTGAAGTACCACATTTTAAAATATATGTAGAGATAGCATTATATTGCTAGACTCATCAAAATTTATAGATATGTAAGAATATGGAGAGAAATAGAATATGGAGAATAAATACACATAACTTTTGATATATATTCAATTTTGGCATATAGTAGAAATAATTAGTAAATGCTCAGATGGATGAATAGTCTCACTTTGGACCATAATTCTCCTAGACAGTACATGTAAACTAGAGTTCTTGATAGACTAGGAACAAATAAAGTTATATTTTAAATCCATTAAGATGATAAAAACTGTCAAAACAGGGATTATATTTGTAGTTCTCTAGTATGAATAGATGATTCCTTAATTGTCCTAAAACAAAGATCAAGCCAAAATATACTTGTCAGTCAATACTAGTAGCTGTTCAGCTCAACGGGTAGGGACACACAGCTTCCACATCAGCAGAGACGGAAGGCTAACTGTACTGTGCCTTTTTTTTTTTTTTTTTAATTTATTTGTTTTATGTCAGGGACTTGATCATGGGCTGATTTGGTATCTGTCGGGATCTTGGAACCACTTCCCCACAGATACCAAAGGACCACTGTAATGAGATTCATTATTTGCTGTATTCTTTTTAAACATTTAAAACTGTTTATATTGTGTTGGAGTATAGTTGATTAACAAACAATGTTGTAATGGTTTCCGGTGAACAGTGAAGGGACACATCCATACATATAGATGTATCCATTTTCTCCAAACTCCCCTCCCATCCAGGTTGCCACATAACATTGAACAGAGTTCTACGTGCTATATAGTAGGTCATTGTTGGCTATCCATTTTAAATATAGCCGTGTGTGCATATCCATCCCAAACTCCATAACTGTTCCTACACCCCCCGCATCCTCCCCCTGGCAACGATAAGTCCGTTCTCTTAAGTCTGTGAGCCTCTTTCTGTTTTGTAAGTTCATTTGTATCATTTCTTTTTAGATCCCATATGTAAAGGGTGTCATATGATATTTTTCCTTCTCTGTCTGACTTAATTCACTCAGTATCACACTCTCTAGGTCCATCCATGTTGCTGCAAATTTTTGCCTTATTCTTATTGGCCATACTGTTTCTGCTCTTGTTTTCATTTCCTGTAGGATTAAGTTTAATATCTCTTGCCAAATACAAGTGGTATAAACCAGCTTATATTCTTTATAGCACAACATAAGTTGATTATTTTGTTCTGTTTTTGTGCAAGCTGTGTTGATTTGAAGAATCATATTCACCACTTTACCTGTGAGGTGTGTATGTGTTCTCAACTCGTCCTTGGGCATAGGATGGCTTCTGGGGGGTATCTAAGTACTGCTAAGAGCTATCAGATATTCTCCCTGTTACTTTTGATCCTGAGATTTCCTGTAGGGCAATATGTTACTTCAGTCATTCAGTGGTAAATATGCATAACAGAAGACAATCAGGGAAACTATAAACGCATTGGGGAAGAATTCTACTTTACCTAATCTCTTAGAATTATTTACTGCGTTATATAGAGATACAGGGTGCTGGTGGCTCAGTTGGTAAAGAATCTGCCTGCAATGCAAGAGACCCAGGTTTGATTCCTGGGTCGGGGAGATCCTATAGAGAAGGAAATGGCAGCTCACTCCAGTATTCTTGCCTGGGACATCCTATGGACAGAGGAGCCTGGCAGGCTATAGTTCATAGGGTCACAAGAGTCAGAGATGACTTAGCGACTAAACCACCATATAGACATAAATTTCAAAAAAAGATAAGTGAAGAAGTTAATATGGAAAAGAGGTAAAACAGCAGAGCAGATCTGACTTCGTAGTTTGTTTCACTGTGAAAAATAATGTATTGTTTCATCAAAGTATGTTGTTTCATGGATTCATCTTAGGCCCTTTTCCTCCCACTGATTTTATTAAAGTCTAATTTCTGGTGAATATGGAAAAATGAAGATGGAAAGGCCTTAATTAACTGTTTTTGAGGCAGATGTTGCACTGCCTGTGATTATGTTGCCAATAGCGTCATAACATAAATGACAGAAATATGATACTCTTTCAAAAGTAGCATGCATATCAAACTTTCTATTAGAGATTTGAAACTCATAAATTTATTTTGGAGATTTTTGAAAAACTGGCTGATGTTGAAATAATGCTAGGGATGTTTAAGGAATGGTAAGAAGACCTGTTTGACCAGAGTAGAAAAATCAAACTCAAGATCAATGCTTCGCTAACAGATGGTAGCATTTTAAAACTCTCAGTCATCTTTTGCAGTGGTTTCATGCTGAGTTCCCTGGACTTCGGGGTGCAGTGGAAGGACCATTGCAGGTGCCTAGGAGCATGAGTGAGAGAATCCTGCCAGAAGGTCCTTGGCTTCCTCTGTGTTAACCAGAGGAGCTCAGTTTTCACCTATTCCTAGTTTCTTATATTTTCTCTTTCTTACTAAACGGAACTCCGGTTTAACTAGTTACTTATGCTATAAATGAATCTTCTTTTATTTTTATTGGTATATAGTTGATTTACAATGTTTCCTGCTGTATAGCAAAGTGAATCAGCTCTGTGTATACATGTATCACTTTTTTTTTTAATATCCTTCCCATTCAGGTCACTACAGAGCACTGAGTAGAGTTTCCTGTTCTGTTCGGTGTTTTCTCATCACTTTTCTGTTTTCTGCGTGGTATCAATAGTGTATATGTGTCAGTCCCAGTCTCCTGATTCTTCCTACTCCATCTATCTCCTTTCCCCTCTTCGTGTACATGTTTGTTCTCTATGTTTTTGTCTCTATTTCTACTTTGCAAATAAGATCTATACCATTTTTCTAGATTCTAAATATATGTTAATGTGCAATATTTGTTTTTCTCTTTCTGACTTACTCTGTATGACAGTCTCTAGGTCCATCCACATCTCTGCAAATGTTTTGCTCCTTTTTTTATGGCCAAGTAATGTTCCATTGAATATATGTACCATTTGTTCTTTATCCATTCCTCTGTTGATGGGCATTTAGGTTGCTTCCATGTCTTGGGCTTCCCCAGTGGCTCAGTGGTAAAGAAACCGCCTGTAATGCAGGAGACACGGTTTTGATCCCTGGGTTGGGAAGATTCCCTGGAGGAGAACATGGCAACCCACTCCAGTATTCTTGTCTGGAGAATCCCATGGATGGAGGAGCCTAGCAGGCTACAGTCAGTAGGGTTGCAGAGTTGAACCTGACTGAGCATGTATGTCTTCCTGGCTATCGTCAGTAGTACCACAGTGAACGTTGAGGTACATATGTCCTTTTGAATTATGGTTTCTTCTTGGTATGTGCCCAGTAGTGGGATTGCTGGGTCATACGGTAGATCTTTTTCAGGTTTTTAAGGAACCTGCATACTGTTCTCCACAGTGGCTATATCAATTTACTTTCCCACCAGCATATAAGAGGATTCCCTTTTCTCCACACCCTCTCTAGAATTTATGGTTTGTAGAGATTTTTGGTGATGGCCATTCTGACTAGTATGAGGTGATACTTCATTGTAGTTTTGATTTGCATTTCTATAATAATTTGGAGAAGGAAATGGAAACCCACTCCAGTATTCTTGCCTGGAAAATCCTATGGACACAGGAGGCTGGTGGGCTACAGTCCATGGGGATCTCAAGAGTCGGACATGATTTAGCGACTAACCCCATGATAATTTGCAATGTTGAACATCTTTTTGTGTGTTTGTTGGCCATCTGTATGTCTTCTTTGTATAAATGTCTGTTTAGGTATTCTGCCTACTTTTTGATTGGGTTGTTTGCTGTTTTAATATTGAGCTTTATGGGCTGTTTGTATATTTTGGAGATTAATCTGTTGTCAGTTGCTTTGTTTGCAAATGTTTTCTCCCATTCTGAAGCTTATCTTTTCACCTTTAAATGAATCTTCTTTTAATCACCTTTTTAAATAAAAAACTTTATAAAAGGTTGAAAACTGCTTATTTGGCCTGACTAGTTATTTTACTGTTTATCTGTTTACGATACATAAAAAACTTGGTACGTACCCAGAGACGACATCTTTCAGTTACGTCTGAATCTTTGTGACCCCATGGACTGCAGCACATCAGGCTTCCCTGTCAATCACCATCTCCTGGAGCTTGCTCAAACTCATGTCCATCAAGTTAGTGATGCCATCCAACCATCTCATACTCTGTCATCCCCTTCTTCTGCCTTCAATCTTTTCCAGCATCAGGGTCTTTAGAGACATAAAGGATATGGTATACCATTGTTTAAAAATGGAGTGAGGTTTCGCTGGGAAAACTCAGGTTTTCCAAATTTTAATTGAGTACTCTTTCAACCTTTCTGGATGAAAGTTTTGTTCTGTCTACTCAAGAGTCATTTTTTTAAAAGCATATTCAGAAAACAGTAAATTCTATTTTAGGACAGTTAATCTGAGGGCATGTGTAAGAGGAGCAGAAAAGGGGAAAGGGCTAATGGCAAAGACTGTGAGGAGGCTATCCTAATAGTCTTGATGTCAGCTGAAAAGCCCTTGAATGAGGGTGGTAGCAAATGAAATGGAAAATTGAGAATGAAAATGAAGAATTAAAAAGTTGAGATTGTCTAGTTGTAAGCATTGAGGAAGAAAGAAATTTTAAAAATAATTTGTAAAATTATTTAAAAATAACATGACTGATTTACTGAGACTTGTGATACTGTTATCAGAAATCTGAAATTTGGAAGGAAGAAAGAAGGTTCAGTTATAAATGTGAGTTAAATTAACGAGGGAATAAGGGTAAAATAAAAATAGAGTCCTGGTGATAGAACTTTGGAAAGAAATACTTTTAGGGGGTGACAGAAAGGCTAGCATTAAGACAGAGGAAAAATACGATATGATGAGAGGTGAACACTTATCACACTAGCCAGTCAGGCTTAGATGGCTTGAGTGGTGTGTACTTTAAACCCAGTAAATTCACCAGATCTGTTCCCTGTTGCTGGATGTGTCCAATGTGAACTCTATCCTAGAGCAGCTAATACAATGTGTTGGTATTAAGGTACTATCTTGAGTTCCCAAGATATTCAAAAGTTGTTTATGGTTTTTGAAGCAAGACTCGAGACTCCTACTATGTCAAATGCCTGGATGATTTTTATAGGCTACAGTTTCATTTTAGAAAGAAGTCATGTATTGTGAAGGGGAGAAAGTAGATTCAAGTTTGGAGAAGAACTAGGTGGACTTAAATGCTCTATGGCTTCTTCCAGAAGGTTTTTAAACTTAGATTATCTAATAGGTAGGGAAACCCCAATATATTAGCCTGCCTTCTTTGTTTGCAGCTTTGCTTTAGTAAACCTGTGTTGACTTGCCTGTTAAATAAAGATCAGTAAAAATTCTCATACCTTAGGGAGGTAGGCATACATGAAGACTGTAGAAGTCCATTACATTCAATTTGGTGGTCTAGTGGCTTGTACTTAATTAGCACTCAGTTTCTGATGAAAGAATATGCTTTCTCCAGGCATGCTATTTCTTTTTTAGTACTTCTCTTTTTTTTGGCTGTGCTGGATCTTCGTTGCTTTGCACAGGCTTTCTCTAGTTGTGCCAAGTGGAGGCTACTCTTGTTGCCGTGTGTGGACTTCTCACTGCGGTGGCTTCTCTTGTTGGGGAGCAGGTTCTCTAGCTGTGTGGGCTTCAGTAGTTGCGGCACACAGGCTCTGGGGGCACAGGCTCAGCGGTTGTGGCCCATGGGCTTAGTTGCTCTGCAGCATGTGGAATCCTGGATCAGAGATCCAGGATCAGGGATCAAACCCATGGCTCTTGCATTAGCAGGAGGACTCCTTATGCACTGCACCACTAGGGAACTCCTAGCATCTGTTTCTAAACTATGTGTCCCAACTTCCATGGAAACTTTGTATCGCTACTCATACATGATCCGTTTGATATTTCTTCTTTCTTTCCTCTGATAATTACCCTGTTTGTCACCTTATCCCTCTTCCTGATTATCATCGTTTCTTTGTCAGCCGTAAGAGAGAGATGAAAAGAGAAAATGAAGAAAAATATTTCAGAGCTGAAATTATAATTTTTTATTATGGACAAAAGCTCAAATATATAAAGGGAATGGGGAAATGTCTTTAGATATCAAGAAAGAACTCCTTTATTGCTTACAATAGTATATCTTAATTTAATGTGTATTAGAAATTATGGGCATAACTTCCATATGAATTTTTCATCAACATGTAACCACATAACCCGACTAACTTCCTCTTTGCTCTAACCTGCAATATCCCCATGAAGAAACATTGGAAACTTGTAAGTTAAATCTGGAGACCTGTTCCATCACAGGCCACCTGCCTGCATACTCTCTGTCTTTTCCAGACCTTGAGTATAACATTTGACTTTTTCTTCCCATTTTCCTTTGTCAATTTTTTTCTCCCACAGTGCCTGCTCTCTTTTTTTATGTCTAGAATTTTGATTTTATTCACTACAGAGACATACAGGAAGTAACAAAACAGACACCGGGGAGTTTGCAGAGACTTTGGAATCTTAGCAAGATTTTGTTTGAAATATAAATGGAACTTACCTGGTTTTACCTCCAAGACCACATTCCTGATTATTTATTTCTTTATTTAAGGAGTTGTTGGAAAAGTGGAGTGGGTAGGGGTATTTTAAATCTCTTATTTGGGAATCATTCTCCTCTCTTGACTGAATGAGAGCTCCTTCTTCAAGTTCAGAGCAAGGATTGAGCTGGCACCATTGCCTGGTTCTTTAGAACTCGTGGTATCCTTGGAAACCTCTTGCTTTCCAAGAGGTCTCTCTGAAAGGGCAGAATAAATAAGGATGCTACTTTCCTAGCTGACCCTCAAAGCTTCTCCTCCTGGGTCTTCTGCTGCCTTTTAATGCTAAATTTTCCATCATCTTGTCTACTTGCTGGGATTTTCAGGCTAATACTACCTTTGAGAGTAACTAAGCTTTTGTGTTCTTAATGCATGTTTAGGCTTGCCAGTGAGATTTAACATCAGGCATTACTGTGAGGGAAGCTTTCTGCTTTTTGTTACTGTAGCTCCTTTCAGTCACTTGTATCCCATTTCTGTGTTTTCCCATGTCCAAGTTGTGCATCCAGTTGGATCATCTACAGAGTTCTTCTGTCTTATCTGAGAAATGTTCATTTCTAGAACAAAAATGATTGGTTCCCTTGCTCAGGGACCCACTTGCTCAGATCATCAGTTTTTCAGATACTATCTGAATAAACTCTCAGCCTCCTTTCTCAAATTTAAATTCTGTTGAACAGTGGTCAACTTTAACAGTTTCCATCAGAGGGAAAAGGTAGGCTTTCATCTTATAATATCCTTGCTTCTGCCTTTGCAAGTGCTCCTGTCATTCAGGATAAAAGTCACATTCTGCCTCTTTAGTGAGGACTTTTCCTAATTACTGTGACCTTAGTAAATTGTCCACTTTATCAATTTAAAATATGAGGTTGTCTTATTTTTTAAATTCCACATATAAGTGATATCATATAGTATTTGTCTTTCTCTGACTTATTTCACTTAACGTAATACCCTCCAGGTCCATCTGTGTTGTTGCAAATGACACAATCTCATTCTTTTTTATGGCTGAGTTGTATACCGTAACTTTCATAATATTGTATATCAACTACATTAAAAGATAAAATATAAGATTGTATATCAGTGCTCTAACCAATTTGTTTTTCACTTAGACAGTGTGACTAAAATATTTTGCCTTTCTTCTTTTTTAAAACAATTTTCATGGAGTTAAAGTAATAGCAAGATTGAATGGAAACAAAAAAATTATCTCAGTAGTTTTTTTTTAATAGTACAAAACCCAGAAGGATTGTTTCCCCTTAGTTTAGCAAGTTTAAGAAATGATAATTATATACAGTTTTCTGTAATTTAAATGTATATGTAATTTTCATTGGGTATTAGTATCTGTCAGGAACAAACAGCACCCCATGTTTTCCTTATTCATATCAGAAAACTCAATTCAGTTCAGTTCAGTCGCTTAGTCGTGTCCGGCTCTTTGCGACCCCTTGGACTGCAGCACACCAGGCTTCCCTGTCCCATCACCAACTCCTGGAACTTGCTCAAACTCATGTCCATCGAGTTGGTGATGCCATCCATCTATCTCATCCTCTGTTGTCCCCTTCTCCTCCTGTCCTCAGTCTTTCCCAGCAGCAGGGTCTTTTTCAGTGAGTCAGTTCTTCATGTGAGGTGGCCAAAGTATTGGAGCTTCAGCTTCAGCATCAGTCCTTCCAATGAATATTCAGGACCAATTTCCTTTAGGATTGACTAGTTTTGTCTCCTTGCAGTCCAAGGGACTCTCAAGAGTCTTCTCCAACACCACAGTTCAGAAACATCAATTCTTCAATGCTCAGCTTTCTTTATGGTCCAACTCTCATACCCATAGCTTTCCATATAGGAAAAACCATGGCTTTGACTAGATGGACCTTTGTCAGCAAAGTAATGTCTCTGCTTTTTAATATGCTGTCTAGGTTGGTCGTAGCTTTTCTTCCAAGGCGCAAGGGTATTTTCATTTCATGGGTGCAGTTACCATCTGCAGAGATTTTTGGAGCCCCCCAAAATAAAGTCTGTCACTGTTTCCATTGTTTTCCTGTCTATTTGCCATAAAGTGATGGAACCAGATGCCATTATCTTAATTTTCTGAATGTTGAGTTTTAAGCCATCTTTTTCACTCTCCTCTTTCACTTTCATCAAAAGGCTCTTTAGTTCTTCCCTTTCTGCCATAAGGGTGGTGTCATCTGTGTATCTGAGGTTATTGATATTTCTCCCGGCAGTCTAGCTTGTGCTTCATCCCAGCCCAGCATTTTGCATGATGTATTTGGCATATAAGTTAAATATGCAGCCTTGACGTACTCCTTTCCTGATTTGGAACCAGTCTGTTGTTCCATGTCCAGTGCTAACTGTTGCTTCCTGACCTGCATACAGATTTCTCAGGAGGCAGGTCAGGTGGTCTGGTATTCCCATCTCTTGAAGAATTTTCCACAGTTGGTTGTGATCCACACAGTTCAAGGCTTTGGCATAGTCTAGACAAGCAATAAAGGGAGATGCTTAGAGAACTAGGGTTGATTAATTTAGATTAAACAAAACTCTAGGGATTTTTTTGGTTCAACTGTGATTTCTATAAAACTTATTTTTACTAATAATGGGAGTTAATTAGAAATAAAAAAAGTGAATAATAGATCTTGTCCATAAATATTTGTAGAGAAAAAAGTGTGTGTGTTTTTTTCCCTTGAGTAAATATAAGTAGGTAGTTACTTAATTTGCTGTGTGGTGCTGCTCTCCCCATCTCTCTTTTGGAGAGAGTCAATGAATTGAATCAGAGTTAAATTCAGGATGGTAAACAGTAATTCAGTTTAGACTGTTTATTTCTGTAAATTTTATTTAAAAAGAAAGTTGTTTTTTTTTTTTTCAATGAATCATGCTGAGGATCGACTTTTAAAATAAAGTGTAAGAAATATAAAATTCTACTTAATAAAATTTTCCATGATTCAGCTCTATATAATGAACCAGAAAGGAAGAATGAGAAATAAGACCTTAATATTTAGGAAAGTTCTGAAAATCAGAGATTAATTTATATATTGGACAAGTGATCTAATGCCAACAAAAACTCTTCCATTTAAATATGTAGTTAAACATTGTTCAGATATATTAAAAAATAATTTAAATTATTGTCTCATGAGTTCTTGATATCTCCTTACTTCATTTTAAGTGGAGGAAAAAATTCTCTTTAATCAAACTTTTCCAAAATATTAAAAGTAAATTTATATCATATTGAAATCTTGAAGGAATTGCCATGAGATTTCTCAAATAATATTTTCATTTTCCATGGAAAATAACATGTATCTTATAACACTTTACATGGTCAATGATGTCATTAAAAAATCTGATCATCAGTGCCTATCTGTATGAAATATTTAAATTTTAAATCAGTTAAGGTTTATTTAGTTTTGTCT
The DNA here is from genome assembly GCF_002263795.3 of Bos taurus. Lineage (NCBI taxonomy): Eukaryota > Metazoa > Chordata > Mammalia > Artiodactyla > Bovidae > Bos > Bos taurus. The sequence goes on along the minus strand of NC_037334.1, from coordinate 81,584,318 downwards.
TATAATCAAAGCATTTAATTTTAAAGGCCTTTGTTGCCATTTTAGCTGGGGTTGAAAGCATGTTTTGACCTCATTGAGCTTAGCCTGCTTACTAAAGATATAAGCAAGATTTCGCAAGCTGATTTACCATGTTTTTTTTCCGGTAGAATTTAGAGTTTAATTTTAGTTGTTTGGATCTTTACAGCTGAGGCCCAGGTATCTTAGAGTCTGAACACACAGCCGTTTCTGCTACTCACAGCCCAAGGTCCTGAATTGCAGAACACACAAGCATTAATAATAAATAAAAAGTGTTATTTATTTATTTATTTATTTATTGGCTACTGAGTTTGGTTTGTTATACAGCAGTAGATAAATGAAGTGAAAGTGTTAGTCGCTCAGTCATGTCCATCTCTTTGTGACCCCGTGGACTGTAGCTTGACAGGCTCCTCTGTCCATGGGATTTCCCAGGCAAGAATACTAGAGTAGGTTGCCATTCCCTTCTCCAGGGGATCTTCTCAACCCAGGGATGGAAAAGCAGTAGATGATCAGAATGTAATTTGATATGTTCTGATACAGAATGCTGCTGTAACAAAGCTAAAAAGTACATGGGAGCAGCCAGTGGGTGAAACCTGGAAGGGATTCATGGTGATGGCTGGTGAGGACTTGAAAGACAGTGATGACAATGGTGTTTGAAGCTGGAAATAAGACCTTTATTATCTAGTGGCAGAAAGTTAAGCAAAACTGTCACCCAGGGTATCATGGAAAATAGGAAGTGTACTTAGTGAACTGATAGATCTGGCAAAGGAGATTTCCAGGCAGAATGTCTCAAGTATTGTCAACTGTTTCTTTTAGCTATATCTCCTGAGATATGGATGGAGGAAAATGAGCTTAAAAAAGGAATTCTTGTTTTCAACAATTTGGAGGAAATATAAAGGATTCAGGACAGTTTTCCAGCCTGCAAAAGGTTCTCAAAGTAAGAAGGGGCCTCAAAACAAAGATCACATCCAGAATAAAGTTAGGAAAATGTAGTCTCAAGGCAAAAATGAAACTAAGGTGCAACTATAATATCTTTACAATTTCAGAAAGATTTGAGGTAGTCCTCATGGGCTCTTTCAGACACACAAAAAGCCCCCCCTCCAAGTATCTTTGAGGGCTTGCCTCCTAATTCCTGTCTGTTAAACAAAAGGGCTTCTAAGAATCCATGGGCTTTGTCCTACAGCAGCCTCACAGAGAGCCCAAGGTTGAGAAAGACTTACTTCAAAGCGATCTATGTCACAGCTTTTGCCTGAATGAATGGATTCATAAATTGATTTAAAAGAAGCCTATAAAATTTTTAAAAATTTATATGAGCCTGGACTTGGAATGGTGACTCAGACTGTAAAGTGTCTGTCTACAATGTGGGAGACCTGGGTTCGATCCCTGGGTCAGGAAGATCCCCTGAAGAAGGAAATGGCAATCCACTCCAGTACTATTGCCTGGAAAATCCCATGGACGGAGGAGCCTGGTAGGCTACAGTCCATGGGGTCACAAAGAGTTAGACTCGACTGAGCGACTTCACTTTCACTTTCAGACTTGGAATGAAGCAACACAAAATGAAGAGACTTTTAGGTCCCTGTAGGCAGGAAGAAAGCTGAGAGAAGTTTTACAAACACAGGCTTCTTTTGTATGAAAGAGGAAATGTGACTCACATAGTGGAATCAAGAGAGCAGAACCCAGAAGACAGAGAAATACTCCCACTGAATGGGACCCGGGTCTCATGAAGGTACTGGTTACATGGACCCTGCTGGATATTCGAATTATTATAGACCAGTGACATTTACACGCCTACTAGACTCTACTTCCTCTCCTACCTTTTTGAATGGAAGTCTGTTGTGATTATCCTGGCCTGGAAAACTGGGTATTTGGGATGTGTGGGAGGTAAAGAACTAGTCTCTTCAGTCCACTGGTCTTTGTATTGAGAAGAATTGTACTCAAGATGCAGTACCCAAGAACACCATTTGAATCTTGACCTGATTTAGATGATTAGCTCCTGAATTTTGAACTATTGCTATAATTATGAAGAGATATCTGAGGATTGTGGGGAAGGGAGTGAGTGTGTCTTGTGTTGGAATGTGAATTGTGAAAATTGGGTGGGTTGTGCCAGATTGAGCTTTTAAAACTTTTAAGGTAATTATAGATTCACATGCACTTTTAAGAAACACAAATACATTTGTATTATTGTACATTCCATGTACCCTTAGTTTCTCCAGATGATAACATCTTGCAAAATGCTAGTACAATAATTAGGTTTGATATTCAGCAGAATACCTGTAACCAGAATCCACCAATCTAATTCAGATTTCCCAAGTTTTACTTGTACTTGTATTTGTTGTGTGTGTGTGTGTGTGTGTGTATGGGGTCTTGAAGAGTCGGACATGACTTAGCAGCAGCAGCAGCTGCCTCAGCGTGTGTGTATCTAGTTTTGTGTGAGTTTTATCATTTGTAGGTTCCTGTATCCACCACCGTAGTCAAGGAACCCAACCGGAAGTAGTCAAGGAACCCAACCGGAAGAATTCCTCCTGTTGCTCTTGTCTAGCCACACCTCCCTCCCCAGTCTGTTTCTGATCCTGCCAGATGGATTTGTTACAGCATTAGCTCATGTTATAAATGCAGATAGCCTTTGAAAAATGAATATATATTACATATAGGATCATCTTATTAAATTGGATCTATGAAAATTATCAACAGAGGCCTCAGTTTAGAAATATATAAGGTTGATTTTTCCAAGTTCAGAATTTATCTGTTAATGAAATAACTATTATATCAGTAAAGACTACTTTAATTGCACTTACTGTTTTTCACTACTATCCAGAGATGGCTTAAAACAGTGATATAAGTGCTTCATTTGCATGTGGTCGGTTGTATAGATAGATTGGACAACAGTGTAAGGACTTTGCTTTTTTATTTAAAAAAATGTATACCCTACATAGTGATATTTTTATTCTCTATTGTTCAGTGTATTCAGTCAAAGGTAACCGAGTATGAAGAGTTATAAAGAAAGCATTCCTAAAGGAAAGAATTGCCTTTCTGTGCTACATTAATATCTATTCTACTGTACCGTTTTGTTGCTATGGTAAGAAATACAGGCAGAGTAAGTTGTAAGCAATTTAGTGTTGTCCTTTAAATTTTTTTGATTATCAAATTATTTGTTTTTTCCCTCCTTTTTTTCCTGTCTCATGTACTCACCTCTTCCTTACAGTTTTTTCTATGATTATTTATAACAATGCCACAAGTATTATGAAACATTGGTGTGAATTTTATTTTTTAATTAAGATATCTGCAGGATCTTTAACTTTGTAGAGCTTTAGTGTATGATATGCATTATTTGTGACCCACAGATAGAAATTTCTAAAATTACTATTATTTATAATTTGAAGAGGAACTAAAAAGCCTCTTGATGAAGGTGAAAGAGGAGAGTGAAAAAGTTGGCTTAAAACTCAACATTCAGAAAACGAAGATCATGGCATCTAGTCCCACCACTTCATGGGAAATAGATGGAAAAACAGTGGAAACAGTGTCAGACTTTATTTTTTGGGGCTCCAAAATCACTGCAGATGGTGACTGCAGCCATGAAATTAAAAGACGCTTACTCCTTGGAAGGAAAGTTATGACCAACCTAGATAGCATATTCAAAAGCAGAGTCATTACTTTGCCAGCAAAGGTCCATCTAGTCAAGGCTATGGTTTTTCCAGTCGTCATGTATGGATGTGAGAGTTGGACTGTGAAGAAAGCTGAGCACTGAAGAATTGATGCTTTTGAACTGTGGTGTTGGAGAAGACTCTTGAGAGTCCCTTGGACTGCAAGGAGATCCAACCAGTCCATTCTAAAGGAGATCAGCCCTGGGATTCTTTGGAAGGAATGATGCTAAAGCTGAAACTCCAGTACTTTGGCCACTTCATGTGAAGAGACGACTCATTGGAAAAGACTCTGATGCTGGGAGGGATTGGGGGCAGGAGGAGAAGGGGACGACAGAGGATGAGATGGCTGGATGGCATCACTGACTCGATGGACGTGAGTCTGAGTGAACTCCGGGAGTTGGTGATGGACAGGGAGGCCTGGCGTGCTGCAATTCACGGGGTCGAAAAGAGTCGGACACGACAACGACTGAACTGAACCGATGATTTATCTTATTTTTAGCATCTAATCTACATCTTTTAGTTTTAAAAAGGCAGTTAGACCATCTCAAACCACTCTTTTATTTTACTCCTTCTTTAATTAAAATTTTATTTATTGACCCTGCCAGACAAAAGTCTAGGTCTTCAAAGGATAGAAATGAAACAAGAGTCCCAGCCCTTAAGGAGTTTCTAATAGAAGAGACTGGTTGACAGAGGATTATAATAAAATGAGCTCTGACAGAAAAATAAACCCAGAATTCTTAACTTGAGAATCCCATGAACAGAGAAGTCTGGTGGGCTATGGTCCATGGGGTCACAAAGAGTCAGACACGACTGAAGTGGCTTAGCAGCCATGCACGCACTGTGGAAACATTCAGGTCGTGGGCTTTAAACTTAGCCTTCACAAGTGAGAGAAGGCTTCCAGGAGGAGGAGGAGGAGGTTGGAATTCGTTAGGCTTCTCTGTGAGTGCAGGAAAATTGAGGTCCTAACCCTGTCTGTATCCCCATGACCTCTCTTCTGATTGCCAGAGTAGAATGGGCCCTCAGTAGGTGTTTGATGACTGTTGAAAAGCAGAGCTTTCGAACTGCATTTTGACAGGCAGCTTTGGAATGAGTTGAGGGAAGAGTTGTTCCCTCTTCAGTTGTTCAACTGAAGGAAGGTTGTTCTAGACAGAGGGAGCAGCATGTGCACAGACTTTTGTCCTTGGTAAAACTCCTCTCCTGAGGCAGGCGTTCTCGGACTTCATTTCCCCCATGTCCCTGCCCGCTTCTCCTCTGCCCCTCTCCCTCTCCCTCCTCCCTACCTCGCTGCCCGCCCCCATCCGCCCCTCCTTTCTCTTCCTCTCTCCCCCTATGGAATCAGTAGACTGTGACCACTGCCTGTTGTTTCTAAGCACACAGCTGTGAGGGTCTCTCTGGCTTCTCCCAGAAGTTAGATAACAAAATATGTAATAGCTTCAAAGTCCCTGTGCAGGCCTTTTGGTTTAGAAAAATGTGCTTGTTTTTGTTAGAGTTTTTTTTTTTTTTTTTTTTTTTAAGAATAAGGTAAAAAATAGAAGCTTGTCCTTTTCAGTCCTAAAGAAAGTAAAAATGATGTGATTGGACTCACCACTGAACTTTTACCTAATGATGTAGGGGACCTGTGGTTGCCTAGCATCATTAGCCTACAACTTCAGGCCTGGGAAAGAAAGAGATGTGGCGTTCTTCATTTTTCCCCTCCCTCCAGAGAATTGTCCTACTGGCAGAGGCTAAATTTCAGGTATCAGGTTTCAGGTAGTCTCTTTATTATACATTCCCAAATGCCAACCCTGCTGTAAGGTTCTGAACTTTTTTTAAGACTGTTACTTTCCTCAGAAGAGCATGTTACTGCTTAGTATCACATATGTCTGAAGAATAAAGGCAGAGCCCGATTTCTTTACATTTTTGGTGGGACAGGGGTAATGATTTTAGTTATTAAGAATCAAGGTAGGGTTTGGCCCAGAAGGGAGCCTCTCAAATTTTGATAAATCATAAACCAATACAGAAGTAAAACTAAGTATGCAATCTTAAGAGATTTCTTGTAGCTTGATATGGCTGGAACAAAAGGTATGAGGGGGAATGCTGAGGAATGAGACTGGATTGGTAGAAAGGGACCAGATCAGAGAGAATTTTGAAGACTTAAGTTATGATTTTCTCTGAGGGCACATTGCAGCTGATGGGAATTTTTACTTTACAGAGGGAAGAACATTGATCAGATTTGTGTTTTTTAAAAAAGTCCACTCAGGTATCAATATGGAGGAAACAAAGGTCAAGGTAGGGAAATGTATGTAGCTCTCTATTCTACTTCCTGTGTCTGTGTAACTAAATCATCCCCCCAAATAATGGTGTAAAGCAAAGTTACAGGTCCTTGGTTGAAGAATTTAGAAAGGGCGTATAGTAGGCATAACTTGTCTGTGCTCCATAACATTTGATGCTTCTGTCAAAATTACTGCCCCATTGTCTTGTATATGCTAAGTTATGATGAGATGTTTATTGTAATTCCAATCGTTGTTCCTCTGTATGTAATATGTCTTTTTCTTTCTGGATGCCTTCAAGATTTTCTCGTTATCTTGGGATTTAAATGTGATGTGTCTATGTAGGATTTTTATCCTCTTGATATTTTCTGGGCAGGTTGGATCTATGTTTTGTTGTCTTTTATCAGTTTTGAAAAATTCTCATTTATTGTATTTTCAAGTATTTTTTTCCGTCCTTGCCCTTTCTCTTCTTGTAGATAAGTTAAATGGATATTGTCCCATAGCTCCTAAATCATCTGTTCCCTTTTTTATTTCTTTTTTCTTTGTGTTTCAGTTTGAGTACTTTTTATTGACTTACCTTCATATTCACTGCTGCTTTCTTCACTGTGTTGAGTTTACTGATGGATTTGTCAAAGGCAACGCTCATCTCTGTTACTAGGGTTTTTATTTCTAGCATTTTAATTTGATTGTCGTACCTAATTTCTGTCTTTTTTCCATTGAAATTTTCCATTCATTCATGCTTGTGGCCCGTCTTTGCCACTAGAACCTCTGACACATTAATTTTAAATGTTTAAAATTTGCTGCCTGATAATAACATTATATCAATATTTATTTCTAGCTCTTTGTTGATGGAAGGTGTATCTTTTTTATTCTTTTTTTTTGTATATCTTTTTTTTTTTTGGTTGAAAGCTAAACATCTTGCATAGGACAGTAGAGGCTAAGGTAAATTTTATTCATGTTGCAAAATGAGAGGTCTCTTCTTTTTGTAGTCCTTTCAAGTATGGGGAGAGCAGTTAGGTTAATCTAGTCAGGGACTGAGCTGGATTTGGATTTGGATTTTGCTTTGGTGTCAGTGTACCACAGACTTCACATTTCTCTAGCATTACTTTGTGTTCAGGATGGAGGCTGGTTTGCTCAGGAGTTTTATTCAGTATCTAGTCTGCCTTTAGCTCTTAAGTCCCCTGTTTATTTCTGAGCTTTGAAGAGGGTTTTACTATCTGGCACCTCCTCTAGAAGTTGGCCGCGTTGCTTGTTACTAGATGCTTACCAGCCTAGTAGTGTTGGACAGAGGATGGCAGTCTCTGTTGCTCGATTCAGCCTGTTAGGCAGGGGTTATTTCCCTGGGTCTCAAGAGTGTCACATTGTGAGCAGTCCTGTCCTGTCCCAGTGGTAGAGGATCGCTAGTAGTCTTGGTTCAGAATTTTTTTCTACCCCTTCTCCACAGTGAAGAGTTTTTTCCCCTGTTCTTTTCCTTCATCTTTAATGGGTTTTTGCCTGTGCCCTGAGGGGCATAGGTTTTTGTTGTTTCTTAGGGGAAAAGTGAAAGTGAAGTCGCTCAGTCATGTCCAACTCTGTGGGACCCCATGGACTGTAGCCTACTAGGCTCCTCCGTCCGCGGGATTTTCAAGGCAAGAATGCTGGAGTGGGTTGTCATCTCCTCCTCCAGGGGATATTCCCAACCCAGGGATGGAACCCAGGTCTCCTTGCATTGTAGGCAGATGCCTTACCGTCTGAGCCATCAGGGAAGTTACCTTTCTTAGGGCAGAGGGGACTAAATGGAGCTTTGCGCTTCACCCCCTTCCCCCAGCCCCACAATAGCTGCTTTTCCTCTCCTCCAGGTCTGCTACAGGAGGGAGTCTCTCTAGTCTCCTGCTTTCTCTTAGTTTTTCTTGTGAGCACCTTGTGAGGTATGTGGAGAAGAGTCTGTGACTGGATGAGCTTTCCTGTGACTTTCTGGATCTCAGGGACTCTGCATTCTCATGCTAGTTCACACCCAGCCTTTAGCAATTTAGAGATTCTAGCCAGGTCCTTTCCAATTTGCATTCCCTCTGGTCTCCGCCGCAGGTTATCTGGTGTCCGTATTGTTTCTCCTCAGAGGTATCTGTCTGTGTTTAGATGAGCTCTCTGATTGGTTCAAGGAGATCCATAGTTTTGTAGATTAACTGCCTTTTTTATTGTAAGGTTGGAAATGATGCTGTTTCCAGCTTTCTACATCTTATGTGGAAAACATGAGCAGGTCCCTCAATATATAATCACATTGTTCATCTATGTTGCTTATGCTCCTGGGTTACACATTTGGGCTGAAAGGGATGCAGTTCCTACTTTGATTTTCTCTCTGATAAATTCTTTTAAAATTTCTGGCTAGAGCCTGATAGTTCTTTTCAACTGTTTCAATACACCTCTAAGGCAACTTCTGAGAGACACATTTTGAAATATATTGGTACAGGAAGGAAATCTCAGTTTTAAGCATTAGAAAAATATGGGTCCCATGTCAGGTCTTCTTTTAGAGTCAATTCATCTAGAATCAATCAGTCATTTAGCTGAGTATCCTTTTTTCATTTTTAAAAGAGGATTTTAACGCCTTTGTTCCTCTTACAGAGTTGTTGTAAGACTCAACTGAAATGTTGTGTATAAATGATCTCTGAAAAATGTAAAACTCTATACAAATTGTGATTTTATTATTACCTTTCCCTATATACTCTTCACCCATGAGTACATTTATTTTTACCAAGATTAAGTGGACCAGCTATAATCTATCTGACTTCCTGTTTTTGATTTATTTAAAGAACTTTTTATTATTGGTTTAAAGATTCTTGGTAAGGGCTTGAATTGTTTTTTGATTTATCTCACTTCTCGTACTCTGCTTCATGGACTTCCCTGTTTTTCTTTTGTGGTCAGAATTTTCTTATCTCAAAATATGCCCCTTTACCTTTAAAGATCTTTTTGTTTTGTTTTGCTTTGCTTTATTAGTTGCTCATGTAACAGTTTGTTTGCTCCTATTTGATATTTTTAAAGTTCTGGTTTTTTGATATGTGACCTTCCATTTCGTATTTGTTCCTAACATGTTGTTGTAAAGTTTTTAGGCATCTTGTCAATAAGTATTTAAAAAAAAAAAAGAAAGAAAAGATTTTCTCTGAAAAGGCTATCTCATGTATCCATTGTTTTTTGAAAATTTGGTGACTCCATACTGTTTTATGAGAAAGTTGATCTTGATAAACAAGTTTTTACTAAGTACTCGTCCACATGTGCTTCAGATGTCAGTTGTTGGTCTTCACTGCATTTAGCAATGGAGACATTCTGTACCAACATGGCAGCAAGGACATAATGACTGGACTCATCATCTCCATCTGCCACCTCTTCCTTCTTTATAGAAATGTTATATTCCAGGTTTCCTCCCTTTCCCCACTTTACTCTGGACCCGTTTCCCAAGTCACATCTCAGTTTATTCTGTTTCATGCAGTATTTTTTCCCCTCTTATGTGTATATTGACATCTTATTGAACTTTTCTCCTCTTCTAAACATGATTTCATTATTATTAATCTTCCTCTTTTGCTCATTCCTTTATATATAGAGAACCTCAAACAACCCTAATCAGAAATGAGAAGACTCAGAATACTGTTACTAGTTTATTTGTATTAAGGATGAAATATTCATACCTTTAGTGGAAATGAGATGAAAACATAGTAACAGCCTGTATTGGGTTACTGTACTAAGACCACTTAAAAATTCAGTGATTTTCTAGAAGGATTCACAGAGCCCAGTGTATAGGCATATTCACTGCTGTGAGCAATTCCAAAGGATATAGAGGCTTCCCTGGTGGTTCAGTGGTGAAGAAGCCACCTGCCAGTGCAGGAGATATGGGTTTGATCCCTGTTGCAGGAAGATCTCGCCTGGCATGGAGCAACGAAGCCTTTGCCCCACAGTTGTTGAGCCTGTGCTCTGGAACCCGCAAGCCGCAGCTACTGAGCCCTTACACCACAACTACTGAAGCTTGTGCGCCCTAGAACCTCTTCTCTGCAACAGAGAAGCCACCACAAGGAGAACCTGGTGCAGCACAACTAGAGAAAAACCCACAGGTAGCAACAGACACCAGCACATGTGCAAAGGCACTTCAGTGTGGCCAGCTCTTTGCAACCCAGTGGCCCATAGCCCGCCAGCCTCCTCTGTCTATGGGATTCTCCAGGCAAGAATACTGGAGTGGGTTGTCGTGCCCTCCTCCAGGGGATCTTCTCAACCTAGGGATTGAACCCACATCTCTTAAGTCTCCTGCGTTGGCAGGCAGGTTCTTTATCACTAGCACCACCTCCCCTGCCTTATTCATTGCAGCATTATTTACAATAGCCAAGATACGGAAGCAATCTAAGTGTCCCTCCACAGGTGAATGGATAAAGATGTGGTATATGTATACAGTGTACTAGTACTCAGCCACAAAAAAGAATTAAATCTTGCCATTTGAGACATCAGTGGAACTAGAGGGTATCGTGCTAAGTGAAATAAGTAAGACAGAGAAAGACAAATACTGGATGATTTCACTTACATGTAGAGTCTAAAAACCAAAACAAATGAACAAACAAAATAGAATTACAGATACAGAGAATAAACAGGTGGTTACTAGAGGGGGAAAAGGGTGGGGAAGTAAGAAAGAGATGAGACAGATGATCATTTTGAAATGTATAGAAATATGAAATCACTATGTTGTGTAAGAGAAACTAATATATTGTTGTAGTTAAAAACTTCATAGAAAAAGAGATCAGATTTGTGGTTACTAGAGGTAAGGGGTAGGGAAGGAGGAATTGGATGTAAGTGTGGTCAAAAGGTACAAACTTCCAGTTAAAAAGATAAATAAGTACTGGGGATGTAATGTACACCATGATAAATATAATTACTACAGCTCTATGTTATAAATGAAGTCCTAAGAGTACTCATTCCAGGAAAAACTGTTCTATTTCTTTAATTGTGTTTCTGTATGAGATGCTGGATATTTACTATGTGATGATTTCATGATGTATATAAGTTAAATCATTATGCTGTACACCTTAAACTTAGACAGTGTTCTATGTCAATTATGTCTCTATAAAACTGGAAGGAAAAAAATGTAAAACCTCCACCAGGAAAGCTTGTGTGAGACTCAGTGCCTGAGGTTTTTACTGGGGGCTGGTCATGCAGGCACACTCTCTTAGAAGGAAAACAAGTGTTCAGTATAGACCATGTTGCTTGTACAAAGAGTTTAGGCATAGTGAGCTTCCATTTTGTGAGTGGTAAGAAGCCGCCCCAATCAAAGTTTCCAGAAGACATCTAGAGACCAGCCTTGCATGCAGACCTCTCTGAGGGTAGCAACTCAAGCCTGCAATGTTGTCTTTTTTTTTTTTTTGGCATACTGCTTTTAGACTTTGAAGGTCCTTCCAAAAAGCATCCAGAAAGCTCCATCAAGGTCAATACAGACCTTAATTTTGCTAATTGAGCAAATGCTAGCTTTTGTTATAGGCTGTTTAATGTCATGAAAACAATTTTCCGTTGGCTTTTCTCCACAAATAGCATTTGTGCTGTGAATTTAAAAGGCTTTTATGAAACACCCAGAAATTTTATAGCAAGTTTTCTTACATAAAACTTCGTTGCAACTTTCAAACAACTGGTTTGCAAATGAAATTTAGAAGATCTAGATTTAGGATTTTCTTTCATGTGGTATGCAGAGAAGAGAGAAATAGAGAATGGATTCCTTGGGGAAGCCTTTTAAGAGGAAACTGGTATTGAACTGAAGATAAGGAGTGTAAATAGAGGAGGAAAAAAAAGACAAAACATATGCTAGGGAAATAGAGTAGCATGACTAAGGGAAAGCTGAAGATAGGGTAGGCGAGAAGGGGAAAGAAAGTTGTGTATTTTTGCTCTGAAGCAAATGTAAACTCAGACACTTTTTGTATCAGTGCTGTTGACCGTATATTTTCTGCTTTTGAGGACTCTAAAACTTTCTAGGAAGACTTACTTTTATTTAGTAGTTTATATGAGATACAAGTATTATATATTTGTCTCTTGTTGTTTCCTAATTGGAAACTACTTAACTCATAGGGTTGTTTTGAAGATTAAATATGATGATATATGTGAAAAAGTTGGGTGAAAATATTTATAGCAATCATTTAAAAATTATAACTGTCTCATTAGGTATACTATGTTAAGTCACTTCAGTTGTTTCCGACTCTGTGCGACCCCATAGACGGCAGCCCACCAGGCTCCCCCATCCCTGGGATTCTCCAGGCAAGAACACTAATTTTTATTTCCTGGAATTCCTGCACAGCAAAGTTACGTATCTTCCTCAGTTTGCTCTTACCTGGTCTCCTGCTGCCTCACTGAATATTTATACCAGAAGGTTCTCTTGCTGCCAAATGTTATAGTTCTCCTGCTTTATAGTGTAGGCTCTTAGCATTCATATATGTACTGGTTTGGGTTTTTCTGATTCTTCTTATCATAGTAGGTTCCCTACTTGGCCTTCGTTTCCTGTGTTTTTCCTCTGGCATAGTACTCAATTATTTGGAAGGCAGCTTTTATAAGAATGAATCTTCTGTGCTTTGTTCCCTTGCAGTATTTTTTAAGGTTAAAATAGAATTTTAAAGGGTTGTCTAGTCCAGGATAGTACAGCTATATCATAAAAAGTTCTTTCTTTGTACTAATAAGAAGTAGAAAATGTTTCATGAGACCCTATTGCCTAACCTGAAGCTGCCTTGCGTGTTATAATTATGTATAAATATTTGTCTTAATGTGAAAAGTTAATTCTTTCAAATATAAGATACACTGTAAGAACTATTAGAAATTCAGCTAACTAATCATTGTCTACTAATACAACAAAACTCTTGGCAAACCTCTAGATGGGACGTTAAAAATTTTAAACCAAATATTTGAATATGTCATGTATCACTAAAAGTACCACCTAGCTATTAATGAATAGCTCAGTAATTGGCTGATTTAGTCTCTTTTCTCCAGATTTATGATGTGTATAGTAACATTTGTACTGTTTATTAAATAGCACATACCAGTGTTATATTGACTATAATTCTCCTGTTTCAAACTAGTTTTTGAGCATGGAGACTACCATGATATAGTTATTATATTAAAAAATTGAAGAATAGCAAATATGTTTAGCATCTGGTGTGTTAACACTAATTCAGTGGAGAACTGCATTTGGTGAAGCTGGATTTGCAATAAGAGCTAGAAAACAACTTTTGGTGGAATTTTAGAATGACTTAGGAATTTATGTTAGGCAAATATGGGAAAAAATTCCATGTTCTTTTTGAAAGCCAAGAAGCTGTACTTTATTAGTAGTTTTTGTATCTGTCATCAGTAATCTAATATATTCTAAAAGTAGTTGGACAGTGATGGTGGCTTAGTTGCTAAGTCATGTGTGACTCTTGTGACCCCATGGACTGTAGCCCATCAAGCTCCTCTGACCATGGGATTTTCCAGGTAAGAATACTGGAGTGGGTTGCATTTCCTTCTCCAGGGGAATCTTCCGGACCCATGAATTGAACCTGGGTTCTCCTGCATTGCAGGTGGATTCTTTACTGACTGAGCTAGAAGAAGCCCCACAGGAAACCACATTTCTGATTGGAAATGTATAAAAATATCTCCTTTATAAAATGCAAGAGAAACATACGTGTGATAGTACCAGTTATTTGTTTGATGTACTTTTCTGAATAGTTCCTCTGTTGCTTACTTATATTTCAGAATATATGTTTGAAGAGGGTAGTAGTCTATCTGATCATATGTGTTTACTATCAAATTTCAATAATCATTATAAAATTTTTTTCATGTAGATTCTTCATGTCTTCTGTGAATGAGAAATGCATATTATAAAGGAACTCATACGGTATAATAAAAGTTTAATACAAAAATTGAGTACATTATATACTAGGTTAAATATAAGATGTTTCAGAAGAATGTTTTCTTTTTGTGAATTTATGAAATTACATATTGAACTAGATAGGTTTTTGATAATTAAAATGGATTAAAAAGTCTCATCTGTGGTATCATAAATTTTTCAATTTCATTAAAATAAAACTTAACTGAACTTAAATTCCAAGGGATAAGCTATTTACTTTGAGACTCAGTTTAAGAAGCCCTTTGAAAAACTGAGGAAAATCAAAGGCCTTAGCTGAGAAAGAACTTGATTGCTGCTGATAAAGACATTTCTATATTTTTAACCTAGTAAGCTCTAAATTTCTGAATTAAGTTTTCTTTAGAATTTATAGCTAGTACAAAGTTGAATGAAGTTATTTTGTTTCTGGAACAATTATATGACCTATTACTATTTTGTACTGGGCTTCCTAGATGGTTCAGTGGTAAAATATCTGCCTGTCAGCGTAGGAGATGCAAGACACTCCAAGCTGATCCCTGGATCAGGAAGATCCCCTGGAGCAGGAAATGGTAACCCACTCCAGTATTCTTGCCTGGAAATCCCATGGACAGAGGAGCCTGGAAGGCTACAGTCCATGGGATCTCAAAGAGTGAAACACGACTCAGCACAGCACAGCACTCCTGATTTTGGCCTGCATATTTTGCATGTATCCTTCTTAAAAGGAGTCAATCAAACAGAAAACATTGAGGAGACAGGGCACGTAGACTTCATTATGAGAACAAGACTATTCTTAGCATTTTTATAAAATATAAACTACAGTTTATCTCCTGCACTTATATGCTTCAAAAAATCATTGTACTATGTTCAATTGTAGGCAATAAGTAGCTATAAGTGATAGACTCTCCCAGTAGAAACATTTTCCTTTATCTTCTATGGGGAGAAGTCATCATTTTTCTCTCTACTGTTTTTAAAAGGCTGAAATTGAATTTTTCAACTTAGTAGAGTTGCTCTTATTTTTACTGGATATCTTTTCTTGGCTCTGAAGTTTTCTGTTAACATGGTACTGCCTCTGCAAAGATTATATGGTATAAAGTAACAGATTTTTAGAGCTAAAAGTGAATTTTCGGCTCATCTAGTCATACACTTTCATTTTACGTTTAAACCCAGTGTCAGCTCAAGCCTCCTATCCATCCACTGGCCTCTTTAGTACTGCTACATATCTTCAGGGATTATATGCTCATGGTTATTTCCAGCTTCAAATTTCTGACCTGTGGGTACTCTTGATCTCACTTGCAGCATACCTCACCACTAATTCTTTTCTCTCTGTTTCTTACAGACCTAGGCAATAAATGTTATATTTGAATTGCAATCAGTGGGTGCTTATCAGGTACCAGATCATTAACATTTCTGCTAAACCAGGTTGATGGGCTATATATTTGACCTATAAAATCTGTACTTTTACTTAACTTTCTCCTGGGTTGCTTGCTACTCTGGATAGAAAGCAGACTATTTTGTTTACCTGATCTATAGTTTTTTCTTTCATTTTTTAGATCTGAGATCTTAAATGTCTTAAGACCTTCATTATGAGCATAACTATATTCATTATCTTTAACCATGTATGCCTTAAAATAATGGAGGAATCAGAAGCTGAGTACAGTATAATCAGCATTTGGTGTTAACATATGGTGTCATTGGATGTCCTTGTCTTCTATTCAGGAAGTTTGTTTTTTTTTTCTCAGATACATGTGAGATTTTTTTTTACTCACCTGCACATAAGTTTTATTTCAGTTAACATGTTTTGCCTCATAAATACCTTGACATTGAGCAGATGTATACTTTATGTATTGTATTAGACCTGAGATGATATTAAGATCCCTATATTATTGTTTAATATCTGTAGTAAAATATCAGTCTCTTCCATCCGGGACCAATCTACCAGGGGATACACAATAATTCTAATACATACAACACAGAAACAACAATAAAATGTGGAGATATGAACATAGAATTGGGAGATTAGACACAGTGATGTTCTTTTCCCAACCAAAAAATTAAGATTTATAATCTGAAATTGAAACTAACACTGAAAACCAGTATGGATTTTGATTCTGCATTGGCTGTCTTTTGGTTGAGTTGTCGTCATCTGTCTTCCCTGCAAGCCTTGGTCAGTAGATACTAAGTAAATATTCACGAGCTTGAGTAGGATTTGGAATTAACACGGCTGATGGCCTTCACTGCCCACCTGAGCAGTGCCAAGAGTGTGACCTAACATAGGTTCTTCACAATTAGGATTTATCACTGACTCTATTTCTTAGCCTACTAGTGCAACCTCTTTTGTCCCTCAAAGAAGTAAATTCTGTCTAATTGCTGTACAATTAGGCAGATTTCTATGAAAAAAAATTAACAGTAGTAAATCACTGCTATAGTTTTGCTTTAGTATCTTGTATTGTAGAGACCGTAATTTAATAGAACAACAGTTTTTATTCTATAGAAAAACCTCTTTGCCCAACCTTATACCACTCACCCTCTCCCTACACTTCAAATTTTCAAAGTGCATATCAAGAGGTACTAATTTTTTGTTTTACAAAACTTTTTTGTATGGTCTATGAAATAAGAAGCTTTCTTAATTCATTAAATGTTATTTATAGAACATTAGCTTCTTAACTGAGGGGCTAGAGGACAAATAAACTGAAAATTGAATTTAGTCACTGCCAAATTAAGATCAGAAATTAAGATTCAGCATCTCTTAAATTTAGAAATGATATTTACCGGTAACTTCTTATGAATACATCTATTGTGCAAAAAAATGTCTTTTTGTAATGCATTTCTGTGAATTTAATGACCATATGTTTTAATTAATTTGAAAACCATTGCTGGCAGTTGGTTAGGACGGGAACTGGCAAAACTATTCACCAGGTAGTATCTGGGGGCTGTTTGACAGCTTCCTTTCCTGTTGTGAAAGGCTTTATCTAATTACATAATGGGTGTGTGTGTTTGTGCACATGTACTGAGAGGCCAGGTGCCGTTTTTACTATCAGCTACTTGAAACTATATGGTAGAAACTGTATCCTTTAAAACCAGTATTTTTCTACACCGGTTTCTCCAATGGATGATGACAGGGCAGCAAAAATTAAAAATATAATGAAGTAACCATTCTTTAAACTGTCCTTAACAAGGTCTATATACTCTAATCTCTTTTTTCCTCTGTCAATCCCCTTCTTGTACCTTAAACTCAGAACTGCTGTTTTGTCAGTTTTTCTCTTTTTTCCTCATATTTCCTTTCGTCATCCTTATTAACATGACTTCCCCAATCCCGCTCAAGCTTTAGTCTTACTTCACCAGTTGGTCCATTGGACATTTATACTTATACATTGTTATCCCACTTTATATAAAGTGTTTTTAAAATACTTAAATCCATTGACCCCAGCTAAACCTGAAAAACAGGAAACTTTTTGAAAAAGCAAGTAGAGACTTATTATCCCCTTCTAACTTCCATATTTCTGTTTCTGATACCATTTTTCTTCTGTTTTTCCATGATTTGAAACTTTGTTTGACCCTTCCCTCTCTTTCTTTACCAACATCCTGTAAATTACCTTTTGCTTCTGGCTACCTTTCTTTCTACCAGACTAATACATAGTTACTAAATACTGATTTTCTCAAGTATTCCTCTACTCAAAAAGTTTAATAATTTCTGAGTACTTTCAAGAAGAAATCCAGATGTCTTTATCTGGCATTTAGTTTCATGATGATGTGGTTCTATTCTCTATGTTCATTATTAATTTTCTGCTTCAGCCAAGTCTGCCTATTTTCAGTTCAGTTCAGTTCAGTTGCTCAGTCGTGTCTGAGTCTTTGCAGCCCGATGAATCACAGCATGCCAGGCCTCCCTATCCATCACCAACTCCCAGAGTTCACTCAAACTCATGTCCATCGAGTCGGTGATGCCATCCAGCCATCTCATCCTCTGTCATCCCCTTCTCCTCCTGCCCCCAATCCCTCCCAGCGTCAGAGTCTTTTCCAATGACTCAACTCTTCACATGAGGTGGCCAAAGTACTGGAGTTTCAGCTTCAGCATCAGTCCTTCCAATAAATACCCAGGACTGATCTCCTTTAGGATGGACTGGTTGGATCTTCTTGCAGTCCAAGGGACTCTGAAGAGTCTTCTCCAACACCACAGTTCAAAAGCATCAATTCTTCAGCACTCAGCTTTCTTCACAGTCCAACTCTCACATCCATACATGACCACTGGAAAAACCATAGCCTTGACTAGATGGACCTTTGTTGGCAAAATAATATCTCTGCTTTTCAATATGCCTATTTTACTCCCCTGTGAATAAGCTGCACTCAAATCCATTACTATTTAAACCAGTGCAGCCCTTTCTCAGTCACGAGACTTTGGAACTATCTCCCTGAGGTTTTCTAATGGTTGAACTCTTTATTCACCTGTTAAATGTAATTCATCCTTTGCGATCCTACTCTAGATACGATTTTCTTCATAAATCCTTTCTTGGTCCGTTCAGTATCTGTACTTTTTACCCTTTATTTCCTCATATATAGCAATGGCTATTAACAAAAACAAATTTTAATTATTGGTGTAATTTGGTAGCACTATATATTGATGTAAACTTTCAGTGCCCCAGCCAATGCCCAGAACATTTTATACAAACATTGAATAAATATGGAATGATTAATCATTTTGCTGTACTTACTTTGAGTGGAAGACAGTGTAGTATAATCACAGAGAGCAAGCAGTGTCTTCGGAGTCAGATGGATAGATCTAGATTTTTATTCACGTTCTGCTATTTAAATGCCATGTGATCATGGACCATAAGCAGTATGTTAATGAACCTCTGCCAGGCTCATTTCCTGATCCTTATGAAAAGTAAACTTTAATTCAAGTATAAAACATATACATCAGTTCAGTTCTGTCACTCAGTCGTGTCCAACTCTTCGCAACCAAATGAACCGCAGCACACCAGGCCTCCCTGTCCATCACCAACTCCTGGAGTTCACTCAGACTCATGTCCATCGAGTCGGTGATGCCATCCAGCCGTCTCATCTTCTGTCGTCCCCTTCTCCTCCTGCCCCCAATCCCTCCCAGCATCAGAGTCTTTTCCAATGAGTCAACTCTTCGCATGAGGTGGCCAAAGTACTGGAGTTTCAGCTTTAGCATCAGTCCTTCCAAAGAACACCCAGGGCTGATCTCCTTCAGAATGGACTGGTTGGTTCTCCTTTCGGTCCAAGGGACTCTCAAGAGTCTTTTCCAACACCACAGTTCAAAAGCATCAATTCTTTGGCGCTCAGCTTTCTTTGCAAACATATACATATATGTGTATAAACATGTATTTTTTAATTTCGTTCAGACTGTCTCTTATTTACTTTGTACTGATACATTGTTTTTTTTTAAATTTTGTTTTGTATTGGTGTATAGCCAATTAACAATGTTGTGATAGTTTCAGGTGGACAGCCGAGGGACTCAGCCATATATAGAGACGTATCCACTCTCCCCCAAACTCCCATCCCATCCAGGCTGCCACATAACATTGAGCAGAGTTCCATGTGCCATATAGGAGGTCCTTGCTTGTTATTCATTTCAAATATAGCAGTGTGTACATGTCCATCCCAAACTCCCTTACTGTCCCTTCCCCTCAACCTTCCTCCCAGCAACCATGAGTTCATTTTTCAAGTCCCTGAGTCTGTTTTGTAAATAAGTTCATTTCTGATACATTGTCTTTTAGAAGATTATTTTTACATTTTAGGATTGGGAACAAATTTATTGTACCAAAGTTGATTGACTGACCCCATTTTTCATTAAGATACATGCATAGAGGAGTCTGACATGGCAGAGACAATATCAGAGAAGGTTGTTGTCACTGCTTTAGGCTCTTATGCCTTGCCAAAAAGTGGTGGCAAGAAGTTCATTCCAAATCCGTGTGTTATTCCTTGACTGCCCCTTTGTATTGTTTCCTTCCTGCCCAGACTGGGTGAGTAGATCATGCGTGGAAAAGGTATAAGTTAGCTGTTTTTTAAGATATTATGGTAATAAGTAGTTTTAAATAATTTTTTTCTGACACATTTTAGAGTATTTCCTGGAATGTTCTCAAGTATCAGTGCCTTTAATCACTAGGGTTCATTTTATTTTGTTTGTTAATACAGGATATTGACAAGTTTCATAGCTAATTTTTAAATAGATTATATTTTCATTATGAAGTATATCTTTTGTTATATTAAAATTTCCCCTCAATTTTTCAAAGCTGAAGTGTTACCCAGACCAAGTTGCAATGACAGTAAGTCATTATCATGTTGATTTTGTATTATCACAATCATAGATGACTTTAGAAGATAGTCACTCTCGAATGGCTATTCATGAACATGTATAAATTGGAAGTTTTTTCCAAAGGGAGTTGCATTTTATGTCTGTTTCTTTCCAGTTAGGGTCCATGAACAGATTTTTAAACCACTCAGAAGTTAATTTATAAATATACTTACCCAGTTGTGAATCAGTGGATTTGTGAATATTCTTATAAAGGCAGATTTTATTTATAATCAAAATTTCATCTGCATTAGAAGAAACACCAGTGATGTTTCTAAGTGAATTAGGAGTAATGTAATGTCATCTCATATTCTTTTAATTCTGTGAAATAACATTTCCTTCTGGTGGAATTTGGGTGTAAGTTATATATACTTTTGGTTAAAGCATTGTTCTTAAGTTTGTTCATAAGTAATAAATTCCAGATTTAAGATAAATGGAGTTACTTATGTAAATGAGTGTTAGCCTGGAAAAGGACCAGACAGGAAAGCATCATTCCTTTTGATTTTGATTTCATTATGACAAATATATTATTGGCAGGTTGGCAAGAGCTTCTAACATTGCCTATTATAAGTAATATATTAACCCTTGAAAGGAAGTATGCTTTCTAATGTCATATTGCAGGAGAGCAGTATAAACTGATTAATAGTATATTAATAAAATATGCTTATTGTAAAATGCTTTTTAGTATTTCATATAACCATTTAGATTCTTGGGCTTCCCAGGTGGCTCAGTGATTAGGAATCTGCCTGCCAATACAGGAGACATGGATTCTAACCCTGAGTCAGGAAGATTCTCTGGAGGAGGAAATGGCAACCCACTCCTATATTCTTTTTTTTTTTAATTGGAGGCTAATTACTTTACAACATTGTAGTGGTTTTGCCATACATTGACATGAATCAGCCACGGGTGTACATGTGTTCCCCATCCTGAACCCCCCTCCCACCTCCCTCCCCATCCCACCCCTCTGGGTCATCCCAGTGTACCAGCCCCGAGCACCCTCTCTCATGCATCAACACTTCTATGTTCTTGCATGAGAAATCCCATGGACAGAGGAGCCTGGCGGACTACAGACCATGGGGTCACAGAGTTGGACACGACTGAGTGACTGAGGACATTTAGATTCTTGAATTTTAGTTTGTGCACCTCAAAAAGAAAAAAATGTTAAAAGAGAAAGAGACTGTGAGTAAGGGATTAGGGTGTGTTAGTATTTTCCTGACCTATGGAATAGCATGCGCACTGGATCTGAAGAGCTACTGCCTAAGAATTGTAGTCTAGAAGAGATCTGTACTTAGTAGATGTTTGCAAGGTAAGAATGGTCATAGGCACAGGTTTTTCTCACTTCTCATTTTTCATTTTTGCTAATAGTTTTTTCTTTTTTGGCTGCACTGTGTGGTTTATGGGATCTTAGTTTTCCCCACCAGTGATTGAACCTGGGCTTTTGGCAGTGAGAGCAGAGTCCTAACCACTGGACCACAAGGGAATTCCTCAGTCTATTTTTTATCATTTGTTTTATTTGTGTAACTTACTTTGGTAAATTTCTGTTATTTTAGTAATTTACTTTTTATAATATTTCTCATTATTAAATTTTCTTCTCTTTATTCGTTTTCTTCTCTTTGCCCTTTTTATATTCCTTCCTACTCATCTTTCTTTCCCTCTCGTTGCTTTCCAGTCTTTCAACACTTTATTTTTGTCCCTTTTCTTTGTTTTCATTACATAGTATTCATTTTTTTAAAATCTACAAATAATTTAAATTCAATCGTATAACATCTCTTGAAGTAAAATTTATCTTCTAATTAAGGTAATAGGTCAGTGTAGTCTTTGTAATGCTACTCTGATTCTTTCCAAGTTCAAAAATTCTTTGGGATTTGGAGTAGCCAATAGAAAACAATGAGAAGAGAGTACTTCGAGTAGAATTATGTCCGCATGCAACTCCTGAAGCTCTGTAACTCAAACATCCTCCGATTCTTGTTTGGAAGTAGTTCCAATGTGGTATCTTCGACCTGTTATTTAGTCTGTGTGTGTGTAATTGCTAATTAAAGGAAAACTTGACTCTAAGGGAGTAATTACAGAATTATGAATGCTTTTAATATGTTTTTGAAAAGTTTGGAAGTGTGCTGCTGGTGCACCAACCTGGGTTTAAGTCCTGTTGATCCATTTATAAACTGTTTCATCTTGGGCAAGTTTACTTAATTCCTCTCTCTATATATTTTTTTCTCCAGTTAAATGGGGCTAAAATGTATCTAATAGGGGTGTGCTAAGTCACTTCAGTTGCTTACTCCTTGGAAGGAAAGTTATGGCCAACCTAGATAGCATATTCAAAAGCAGAGACATTACTTTGCCAACAAAGGTTCGTCTAGTCAAGGCTATGGTTTTTCCAGTGGTCATGTATGGATGTGAGAGTTGGACTGTGAAGAAGGCTGAGCGCCAAAGAATTGATGCTGTTGAACTATGGTGTTAGAGAAGACACTTGAGAGTCCCTTGGACTGCAAGGAGATCCAACCAGTCCATTCTGAAGGACATCAGCCCTGGGATTTCTTTGGAAGGAATGATGCTAAAGCTGAAACTCCAGTACTTTGGCCACCTCATGCGAAGAGTTAACTCATTGGAAAAGACTCTGATGCTGGGAGGGATTGGGGTCAGGAGGAGAAGGGGACGACAGAGGATGAGATGGCTGGATGGCATCACTGACTCTATGGACATAAGTCTGAGTGAACTCTGGGAGTTGGTGATGGACAAGGAGGCCTGGCGTGCTGCGATTCATGGGGTCACAAAGAGTAGCACACGACTGAGTGACTGAACTGAACTGAAGTCACTTCAGTCATGTCCAACTCTGTGCGACCCCATAGACGGCAGCCCACCAGGCTCCCCCATCCCTGGGATTCTCCAGGCAAGAACACTGGAGTGGGTTGCCATTTCCTTTTCCAATGCAGGAAAGTGAAAAGTGAAAGTGAAGTCGCTCAGTCGTGTCCGACTCTTAGCGACCCCATGGACTGCAACCTACCAGGCTCCTCCATCCATGGAATTTTCCAGGCAAGAGTACTGGAGTAGGGTGCCATTGCCTTCTCCGAATAGAGGTGTAAGAAGGATTGAAAGTGAAAGTGAAGTCGCTCAACTGTGTCCTACTCTTTGCAACCCCATGGACTGTAGCCTACCAGGTTCCTCCATTCATGGGGTTCTCCAGACAGGAATACTGGAGTGGGTTGCCATTTCCTTCCCCAGCAGATCTTCCCAACCCAGGGATCGAACCCACATCTCCTGCATTGCAGGCAGACGCTTTACCATCTGAGCCACCAGGGAAGACTCATAAGAAGGATTAAATAAGGTAATTCATTTAACATTTTACAGTGGTATATAGTAAGCACCTAATAATGATAGCTGCTACTCCCTGCTTTTGCTGTAACATACTTCTTCTACCATTTTTTAAGTAAATATTTAGATTGCATCTTGAAAAAAGTTAATCTCAACATGAAACAAAAGAGGTGGAAAAAAGGATGTAATGATTTATATAGGGTTACTATTAAATTTTTTGGCTTAAGTTATGTGGAAATTGGAAATTTTATGTGGGAAAAATATAAATCAGATCAGATCAGATCAGATCAGTTGCTCAGTTGTGTCCGACTCTTTGCGACCCCATGAATCGCAGCACGCCAGGCCTCCCTGTCCATCACCAACTCCCGGAGTTTAATCAAACTCATGTCCATCGAGTCAGTGATGCCATCCAGCCATCTCATCCTCTGTCATCCCCTTCTCCTCCTGCCCCCAATCCCTCCCAGCATCAGAGTCTTTTCCAATGAGTTAACTCTTCACATGAGGTGGCCAAAGTATTGGAGTTTCAGCTTTAGCATCATTCCTTCCAGAGAAATCCCAGGGCTGATCTCCTTCAGGATGGACTGGTTGGATCTCCTTGCAGTCCAAGGGACTCTCAAGAGTCTTCTCCAACACCACAGTTCAAAAGCATCAATTCTTTAGTGCTCAGCCTTCTTCACAGTCCAACTTTCACATCCATACATGACCACAGGAAAAACCATAGCCTTGACTAGATGAACCTTTGTTGGCAAAGTAATGTCTCTGCTTTTGAATATGCTATCTAGGTTGGTTTCATTAAAGACATGATTTTGCTTTCCTTGTAATTTTGTTCTTATGCTTTTCTAATTCTCTTTGTCTACATAGGATGTTTTAAGTTTATTTTCTTCCGTCCTTATTAGCTGTAAGCTAGTCCATGGTGGCCACTTTTTAAGTATGATTTCAAAGCAACCTTAAAGTGAGTATAATAGTGTTTGTATTAACACAAGATTATTCTTCTTTTGAAGAAATTATATTGTATTTCCTCCACAAATAATTTATAACTTCTTATTTTTTAATAACTTCTTAAGTAATCTTCAAATGTTGGGAAATTTTTCACTTGGAGGAATATAAATATATCATAATTGATATCATAAACATATAAAAATAAAAAACTTAAAAAATAAAAAGTTTTCTTAAAGCCAGCGAGTCAATGAAAATATTCAGCCTTAAGCAACACAAGAAAGGAGCTCAAATTAGTTCAGCATGAAGTCTAACACTGGGAAGCTGAACGCCCTGCTAATTAATATAGCACCTATAGAAGACGGATGTTTCTCCTTACTCAGCAGAGACAAGTGTTTCTCCTGTACAAATGCCAAGAGTCAGAGACAGACAAAAGATGAGAGAACCTCCAAACCTAAAGCAAAAGCAGAAAGAAGTAATATATGAAAAAACAGCTTCATATAAATGGAAAAGTTTGAGGTGAGGAGTTCCTAAGGTCATTGTGCATCTAGACATCTAGCCTCCAGTCAACCCCTAGTGCCTGGCTGAAGAAGGGAATTACACAAGACCGGGTCTAGGACTTTGCTCTGTGCCTTACGGATTTTCTTTTTCCAATCTAGTGACTAAAGTTTTGTGATTGGTGGTCAGTGACAAGTAATTCTGTACACACATCACCCACAGAGTTGTCTTTAATTCCTCGCAGTTAATTCTGAGAAAATTAAACCTTATTTAAAAAACCATCTTCTGGTGTTGATTAGAAACACATGAATCGATGTGGACCCAGATTCTCAGACATACTACAGTTTAAGTTAGAACTCTGGTTAATATCCTGCATTAATTACCCATAGCACATCAAATTTGTCATCAAATGCCAACTAAACTGAAGAGTAGTGAAGACTTTCAGCATATTTTTACAAGATATAGCTCTCTGATCAATAAAATTATTGCATTTAGGAAACTATTTGAGTGTAGTATATAGTTTAAGCTGCCCTGGGCTTGTTTGTAAGAAAACAAGAGAAGCTATCATTACAAAAATACAGAAATAAGTAAAATTTCCTTGAATTAAGTTCCAAGGGAGCAAGCAAAGTTAGTAATTAAATGTTTAGTCAGATTATAGCTGACTTGTTAATTCTAGGTCACATTTATGCAGTACCATATATAATTGTGATTTGTATTAATATATATTTTATATTTACATGCAGAAGTCATATAAGCCTTCTGTAATCAATGTACATAGCATATTTACATGTCTTTTATAGTAACATGTCATAGCTTTATATTGTAAGGGAGTTTAATGATATTGGTTTTATTTTTTCCTCTTACTGTGTTATTGACAACATTTATCTTAAAGACTAGGGATAAGAACATATTCCCTAATTATAGCTTTCTGTGTGAATATACAAATCAGTTTGTGATTGATTTCCTAGTTCTAAAGTAGTTAGGATTCATGATCAGTGACTGAAGTTAAGAGCTCCCCAGTAATATAGAAGTATATTTTTCACTCATAAATATCTTGGCTGTAATGACGGGCCCATAAATATCAGAGAATTAGGCTTCTCTTTTCTTGTTGCTATGCCACCTTCAACACGCAGTTTCCATTGAGTGGTCCAGTTCTACTCAAACCCAGTCAGCTAAAAAGAGGAAAGAAGGGAAAGAAGAGAGCACACCCCTCACTTTGAAAAGAATGACCTCAAAGTTGTGCATGTCACTTATGCTCAAGTCATGTTGATCAGAACTTACTTGTATGCCATATGAAGCTTCAAAAGGCTGGCAAATATTATCTTTAGCTACATGAATATGTATCCAATTGAAAATTTTCTATAGTTTTGTAAGAAAAAAGATTTTTTTGGCAGGGGCAGGGTGGGGTGGGGAGGAGACTAAAAATCCAAGAAACAAGAATTACCTTTTTAATGGAAAATACAATTGCCTTTATAATGACTGTACAAAAAAAAATTACAGAAAAATATGCTGGCATTTATTAATAGTTTTTCTTTCTTTATTCTTATGGTAATATTAGTTATGTTGTTCAGAAATTAGAAACTTATAATTAAACTATCTGGAAAGGCCTAGTGTTCATGCAAGTTTTCTATGCTTACACGATAGAAGGATATAAATACATAATAAAGCTTTGCTTACTTATATCTGGTTAAGGATATAAATTGCTGTGGAGAATCAGGTTTTTAAAAATTAAAATAGATTTTAGGTAATATTTGGTAAAATTCTCCATTTCTCTGTGTTAAGAAAAACATGTAGAAATATGAAATGTCTTGCCAAGGTTAGACATCTAGCTTGTGGTAGAGGCAACCATAAGCCCAGAGGCTTCTCTTGGTTGATAAAGAGCACAGACTCTGGAGCCTAGGTTCCAATCTTCTCTCTTTATTATCTTTGTGATCTTGATACTTGAACTCTCTGTGTTTCACTTTCTCTGTTAATAAAAAAGTGATAATTATGGTACTTATCTCTAATTCTGGTTATGAGGATTGAACAAGTTAAAAGGCATAAGATACTTTAGAATAGTGCCTGACATACAGTTAGTGCCGTATGTGTTATATACTGGTTAATATTTTAGCAAGTTAAGCTCAGATATTTCACTTGAGTATAAAATTAGTCCAGAGTAAATAATGCATTTGAATTTTTAAGCTTTAAGGAGACAAAGTCCATGCGACTTGGCATTGGAGACTCTCAATGATAATACAAACTAAATTCTCCACAAATTGTCTATGTGATCTTAAAATGGGTACTGTAATTTCTTTGGAGAGATTTAAAAATAAATGTCAGTTTCTTCTTGTTTTACATATAGGGAATTCAACTAGAACATTTTAACCATCTCACATCTGAGGTTAGGCTATGTAGTATATGCATTGAATTGACAAGAATGTAAGAAATAGAATTCTTGAACAAATTTCCCTGTTACTAATTGCTGTCTAATCACTTTAGAATGCTGTCACAGACTCCAGCAATTATTTATTTTTTAATTTTGTTAAGCAGCTTTTGTGATAATGACTCCTGTATTTTTTAAATTATAGTTGATACACAGTGTTGTGTTAGTTTCAGGTATACAGCACAGTGATTCAGGTATACATATGCATATGAGGTATAGTTATATATATATTTTAGATTATTTTCTCTTATAGGTGATTAAAAAATATTGAGTATAGTTGCCTGTGTTGTACACTAGGTCCTTATTGTCTATTTCATATATAGTAGTGAGTGTATATATGTTAATCAGCGATTATATTTTGCTTCAAAGTGTACTTTGTCTGCTATTACATCAGCTTTCTTTTGGCTGATAGCTGCCACTATATCTTTTTTCTGTCTTTTTACTTTCAAAGTTTCTGCATCCTTATATTTAAGGCTTGTGACCTGTTATTGACATGTAGTTGGATTTAAAAAAAAATCCAATCTGACAATCTTTTGTTTTTAATCACAACATTTATTCTGTGTACATTTAGTATACTTATGACACATGGGAGTTTTAATCTATCATTTAAAAATTTTTATTCTCTGTTTTGTTACTTTTTTTAGTTTCATTTTGGTCTGATTTTTTTTTTCAATTTTTTAATTGAAGGATAATTGCTTTACAGAATTTTGTTGTTTTCTGTCAACAGAAATCAACATGAATCAACCATAGGTATACATATATCCCCTCCCTTATGAACCTCCCTCCCATCTCCCTCCCCATCCTACCCTTCCAGGTTGATACAGAGCCCGTTTGAGTTTCCTGAGCCATTCAGCAAATTCCCATTGGCTATCTATTTTACATAAGGTAATGTAAGTTTCCATGTTACTCTTTCTATACATCTCACCCTCTCCTCCCCTCTCCCTATGTCCATTAGTCTATTCTCTATGTCTGTTTCTCCACTGCTGCCCTTTAAATAAATTCTTCAGTACCATTTTGCTGCTGCTGCTAAGTCGCTTCAGTCATGTCCGACTCTGTGCAAACCCATAGACGGCAGCCCACCAGGCTCCCCTGTCCCTGGGATTCTCCAGGCAAGAGCACTGGAGTGGGTTGCCATTTCCTTCTCCAGTGCGTGAAAGTGAAAAGTGAAAGTGAAGTCGCTCAGTTGTGTCTGACTCTAGCGACCCCATAGACTGCAGCCTACCAGGCTCCTCCATCCATGGGATTTTCCAGGCAAGAGTACTGGAGTGGGGTGCCATCGCCTTCTCCAACCATTTGCTAGATTCTGTATATGTGCATTAGAATATGGTATTTGTCTTTCTCTTTCTGCCTAACTTCACTCTGTATAATAGGCTCTAGGTTCATCCACCTCATTAGAACTGATTCAAATGTGTTCCTTTTTATGGCTGTGTAATATTCCACTGCATTTATATACCACAACTTCTTTATCCATTCATCTGTCGATGGACATCTAGGTTGCTTCCATGTTCTAGTTATTGTAAATAGTGCTGCAATGAACAATGGAATACGTGTGTCTATTTCAATTTTGGTTTCCTCAGGGTATATGCCTAGGAGTGGGATTGCTGGGTCATATGGTGGTCTTATCCCTAGTTTTTTAAGGAATCTCCATATTGTCTTCCATAGCGGCTGTATTAATTTACATTCCCACCAACAGTGCAAGAGTGTTCCTTTTTCTCCACACCCTCTCCAGCATTCATTGTTTGTAGACTTTCTGATGAGGATCATTCTGACCAATGTGAGGTGATATCTCATTGTAGTTTTGATTTGAATTTCTCTAATAATGAGCAGTATTGAGCATCTTTTCATGTGTTTGTTGGCCATCTGTATGTTGTCTTTGGAGAAATGTCTGTTTAGGACTTTTCCTCAGTTTTGATTGTGTTGTTTGTTTTTCTGGCATTGAGTTGTATGAGCTGCTTGTATATTTTGGAGATTAATCCTTTGTCAGTTGTTTCATTTGCTGTTATTTTTTCCTTTTCTGAGGTTTGTCTTTTCAGCTTGCTTATAGTTTCCTTTGCTGTGCAAAAGCTTTTAAGTTTAATCAAGTCCCACTTGTTTACTTTTGTCTTAATTTCTGTTACTCTAGGAGGTGAGTCATAGGGGATCTTGCTTTGATTTATGTCATCCAGTGTTCTGCCTATGTTTTCCTCTAAGAGTTTTATAGTTTCTGGTCTTACATTTAGGTGTTTAATCCATTTTGAGTTTATCTTTGTGTATGGTGTTAGGAAAGGCTTCCCTAGTGGCTCAGAAGTTAAAGCATCTGCCTCCAATGTGGGAAACCTAGGTTCGATCCCTGGGTGAGGAAGATCCCCTGGAGAAGGAAATGGTAACCCACTCCAGTATTCTTGCCTGAAGAATCCCATGGACGGAGAAGCCTGATAGGCTACAGTCCACGGCGTCACAAAGAGTTGGCCACGACTGAGTGACTTCACAAACAAACAAACAATGGTGTTAGGAAGTGTTCTAATTTCATTCTTTTACATGTAGCTGTCCAGTTTTCCGAGCACCATTTATTCAAGAGGCTGTCTTTGCCCCATTGTATATTCTTGCCTCCTTTGTCAAAAATAAGGTACCTGTAGGTGCATGGGTCTATTTCTGGGCTTTCTGTCTTGTTCTATTGGTCTCTATTTCTGATTTTGTGCCAGTACCATACTGTCTTGATGACTGTAGCTTTGTAGTATAATCTGAAGTCAGGAAGGTTGATTCTTCCAGCTCCATTCTTCTTTCTCAAGACTGCTTTGGCTATTCGGGGTCTTTTGTGTTTCCATATGAATTGTTAACTTTTTTGTTCTAGTTCTGTGAAAAATGACATTGGTAATTTGATAGGGATCACATTGAATCTGTAGATTGCCTTTGGTATAGTCATTTTCACAATATTGGTTCTTCCTACCCAGGAATATGAAATATCTCTCCATCTGTTTATGTCATCTTTGATTTCTTTCATCAGTGTCTTATAATTTCCTGTGTACAGTTCTTTTGTCTCCTTAGGTAAGTTTATTCCTAGATATTTAATTCTTTTTGTTGCAATGGTGAATAGGATTGATTCCTTAATTTCTCTTTCTGATTTTTCATTGTTAGTATATAGAAATGCAAGTGATTTCTGGGTATTAATTTTGTATCCTGCAACTTTGCTAAATTCACTGATTAGTTCTAGGAATTTTCTGATACGATCTTTAGGGTTTTCTATGTACAGTATCATGTCATCTGCAAACAGTGAGAGCTTTACTTCTTTTCTGATCTGGATTCCTTTTATGTCTTTTTCTTCTCTGGTTGCTGTAGCTAGGACTTCCACAACTATGTTGAATAGTGGTGAAAATGGACACCCTTATCTTGTTCCTGATCTTAGGGGGAATGCTTTCAGTTTTTCACCATTGAGAATAATGTTTGCTGTAAGCTTATCATATATGGCCTTTACTATGTTGAGTTAGATTTCTTCTGTGCTCATCTTTTGAAGAGTTTTAATCATAAATGGGTGCTGAATTTTGTCAAAGGATTTTTCTGCATCTATTGAGATTATCATATGATTTTTATCTTTCAGTTTGTTAGTATGGTGTATCACATTGATTGATTTGTGTATATTGAAGAACCCTTGCATTCCTGGAATAAGCTCAACTTGATCATGATGTATGAGCTTTTTTATATTTGCTGAATTCTGTTTGCTAAAATTTTGTTGAGGATTTTTGCATCTATGTTCATCAGTGATACTGGCCTGTAGCTTTCTTTTAGTCCTGAATATTCATTGGAAAGACTGATGCTGAAGCTGAAGCTCCAATACTTTGGCCACCTGATGTGAAGAACCAACTCATTGGAAAAGACCCTGATGCTGGGAAAGATTTAAGATTGGAGGAGAGGGGGATGACAAGAGGATGAAATGGTTGGATGGCATCACCAATGCAATGGACATGAGTTTGAGTAGGCTCTAGGGGTTGGTGATGGACAGGGAGGCCTGGTGTGCTGCAATCCATGGGGTCACAGAGAGTCAGACACTACTGCGCAACTGAACTGAACTGAACTTGTCTGGTTTTGGTATCAGGGTGATGGTTCCCTCGTAGAATGAGTTTGATAATGTTCTTCTGAAATTTTTTGAAAGAATTTTAGAAGGATAGGCGTTAGCTCTTCTCTCAATGTTTGATAGAATTCTCCTTTGAAGCCGTCTGGTCCTGGGGTTTTGTTTTTTGGGAGATTTTTTATCACAGCTTCAATTTTAGTATTTGTAATTGGATTGTTCATATTTTCTATTTCTTCCTGGTTCAGTTTGGAAGATTGAACCTTTCTAAGAATCTGTCCATTTCTTCCAGGTTATTCATTTTATTGCCATATAGTTGTTCATAATAGTCTCTTAAAATCCGTTGTATTTCTGCATTGTCTGTTGTAACCTCTCCTTTTTCATTTCTAATTTTGTTGATTTGATTCTTCTTTTTTTCTTGATGCAGACTCATCAAAGGTTTGTCAATTTTGTTTACCTTCTCAAAGAACCAGCTTTTAGTTTTATTAATCTTTACTATTGTTTCTTTCACTTTGTTTTCATTTATTTCTACTCAGATCTTTATGATTGCTTTCCTTTTATTAATTTTGGGGTCTTCTTTTTCCAGTTGTTATAGCTGTAAAGTTAGGTTGTATAATCGATGTTTTTCTTGTTTCTTGAAATAGGATTGTATGGCTATAAATTTCCCTGTTAGAACTGCTTTTGCTGCATCCTGTAGGTTTTGAGTTGTCGTGTTTTCATTGTCATTTGTTTCTCATACTTTTTTGATTTACCTTTTGATTTCTTCAGTAACCTGTTGGTTATTTAGAAATGTGTCATTTAATCTCCATGTGTTTGTATTTCTTACAGTTTTTTTCTTGTGATTGATATTTAGTCTCATAGCATTGTGGTTGGAGAAGATGTTTGATAGGATTTCAATTTTCTTAAGTTTACTGAGGTTTGATTTGTGACCC
Organism: Bos taurus; assembly: GCF_002263795.3. Lineage (NCBI taxonomy): Eukaryota > Metazoa > Chordata > Mammalia > Artiodactyla > Bovidae > Bos > Bos taurus. Next base: position 81,552,121 of record NC_037334.1, on the reverse strand, counting down.
AAGATGTGGTCTGTCCTGGAGAATGTTCCATGTACACTTGAGATGTGTTCTTCTGAATTTGGATGGAATGTCCTGAAGATATCAATGAGATCCATCTCATCTAATGTATCATATAAGACTTGTGTTTACTTATTAATTTTCTATTTATCCTGTATGGGACTCTCTGCACCTCTTGGACTTGACTATTTCCTTTTTCACATTGGGGAAATTTTCAACTATAATCTCTTCAAAAATTTTTTCATACCCTTTCTTTTTCTCTTCTTCTTCTGGGACTCCTATAATTGGAATGTTGGTGAATTTGATATTGTCCCCATCGTCTCTGAGACTGTCCTCATTTGCTTTCATTCTTTTTGCTTTATGCTGCTCTTCAGAATGTATTTCCACCATTTTATCTCCAGCTCACTGATTCATTCTTCTGCTTCAAATATTCTGCTATTGATTCCTTCTAGAAATTTTTAAATTTTAGTAATTGTGTTGTTTATCTCTGCATGTTTATTCTTTTATTCTTTTAGGTCTTTGTTAATTGATTCTTACATTTTCTCCATTTTGTTTTCAAGGGTTTTGATCATCTTAACTATTATTATTCTGAATTCTTTTTCGGTCAGGTAGTTTGCCTATTTCCTCTTCATTTATTTGGACTTCTATGTTTCTTCATTTGTGTAGTATTTCTCTGCCTTTTCATTATTTTTTTTTAAACTTACTGTGTTTGAAGTCTCCTTTTCCCAGGCTTCAAGGATGAATTCTTTCTACCTTTTGGTTTCTTCCCTTCTAAGGTTGGTCCAGTGGTTTGTGTAAGCTTCATATGGGGTGAGATTTGTGCTGAGTTTTTGTTTGTTTTTCCTCTGATGGGCAAGGCTGAGTGAGGTGGTAGTCCTGTCTGCTGATGATTGGGTTTGTATTTTTGTTTTGTTTGTTGTTTAGATGAGGCATCCTGCACAGGGTGCTACTGGTGGTTGGGTGATGCCGGCTCTTGTTTTCAAGTGGTTTCCTTTGTGTGAGTTCTCACTATTTGATACTCCCTGGGGTTAGTTCTCTCATAGTCTAGGGTCTTGGAGTCAGTGGTCCCACTCCAAATGCTCGGGGCTTGATCTCTGGTGAGGAATGAAGATCCCACACATGGTTAGTTATGGCATTAAGTGAGATTAAAACAAATACCCAAAAACAAGAAACCAAAGATGAACCCGAGACAAATGGCAGTTACAAAATCAGGCAAATAATAATTAAAATAATGGAATATACACATATACATATACACCCATGACCAAAGTCAAAAGAGTCCAACAAAAACAAAGTACTGTAGATTAACCCAGTGAACAAAGGAAATCAAAATTTTATTTACCAGTTAAGAACAAAACTAAGCACAAACTAGAAAACAAAACTAAAGCAAGGTGCCAAGTGGGGAATAAAGCAGTGAAAACAAAACTAACAAATATGTTGAGAGGAAAGGAAAGAAAGACAAGAAAGAAAGAACAGATATACACAGTTAAATAGAGGTAGATGAAGAAGATTTATATTTAAAGATTAACTGCAAGGGGAAAAGGACAGTAGGAAAAGCAAACAAACGAATACATGTAGAAAAAATAATAATAGGTTAAAAAATAAAATTAAAAAAGGAGAAAAGAAAAAAAAAAAAAAACTCCCAGAACTGCAAAAGCCCAATGTAGAGGCAGAGGTTTATAACAACAATAAAAAATGTAACTGAGAAAAAAAGCAAAAAAAAAAAAAAAAAAAAGGCTCAAAAACTTAATTAGATTTCCTACTGGCAATAAAATCGAGGTGGGGATAAAAGGAAAAGAAAGAAAAAAATCCAAAAGGATCTATAGAACAAGTCAAAACATAAGAAAAGTAAATGCTTTTTTTGAGTCACTGCTGTTAGAGTCCTTTCCCTCCCTGGGAGTCACAGTCCACCTCACCTCCCTAGGATGCCCTGCAACGTGGTGCTTTCTCTGGACCTGCTGTGGGGGCAGCTCCGATTCTAATCTGGTCCTACTCCTGTGTGTTCTTGCCTCCAGTGTCCGCAGCTATCAGAACTAGTACTTTTTGTTTTGTGGGAGCTCTCAATGACCTTTTATATATTCCATAGACACGCAGTCTGCCTGCCTAGTTGATTGTGTGGATTTAATCTGCATCTTGTACAGCTGATGGGAAGGTTTTGGGTCTTCTTCCTTAGCCACACTGCCCCTGGGTTCCAATTGTGGTTTTATTTCCATGCGTATGGGCTCTCCACTGGTGTTTGGTCCTGAGGCTTCCCTGGAGGACTTGGGTTTGCCCCTGTGACAGCCAGGTGTGGAGGTGGTACAGCTGCTTGGGTCTCAGGGGTTCTGGCAGCACCAGCTACTCAGGGGAGTTGGCAGCTAGGGAAGCAGGAAATAAAGTGCTCTAAAAGGGTATGGCAACCAGTAGCAACCAGTATTGGCCAATACGCTCCAGTGCCTGGAGAAACCCCCCTGATGGAGAAGCCTGGCAGGCCACAGTCCACAGGGTCAACAAAGAATAGGACAGAACCGAAGTGACCCTACATGCACAGACATAAGGCTTTTTTTTTTTTTTTCTTGCCTGTGGCAGCTCAGGGCTGAGCATAAAGGTGGTGCAGCTGCTTGGCTTGCGGGGACCCTGGCAGTGCCATGTGTGCAGGGACACTGGACTGCCTCCGTGGCAGGAGTCATAGCCCTACCAGAGTCTTTTTTCAAGCTTTTTGTAGCTGGCAATCGGAAGGCCTCTTTGGCTGGTCTTTCCCTGTAGCTCTGTCAGTTGAGGCACATAGAGGGGCCCCCCTGGCTGGGGTCCTAGTCTGTGGATAGGCACGTCAGGTACTTAAAGAGGCACCCTGGGTGCAGGCCTACTCTGTAGTTTTCATGCTTTATTTCATTTAATCTTTACAGTACATACTATAAAGTAAGTACTATATTGTACCTTTTACCACAGATTAGGAAACAGGTTTTAAATATTCAAGATGCACAGTTGATGATAATTTTTGAACCTGAGGCTGTTGAACTCTAGAAACCTGTCTTATCCAGTCAGTGCTGTATATAATAAAGTTGACAACTGATAAATACATGATAATACTGAGTCTACGATTTATAATTTTGGGTGTATCTGTGTTTATGACTAGGGATTCTGGTCTTTTTATTTTAAGTTTTATATAACCTTTAAGTCATTCAGCGTATCTCACTTCTACATTAGCATAGAATTCTCAAACTGTCTCAGTTCATAGAGTCCTTAGTACCTTAGTATTCTTCCTGGGACCCCTTAATACAGACAAACAACCTTAACAGTGCTGTTTATTAACTAAGTAAGTATCTGTGATCTAAGAGTTTAATAGCCATTTAAAAATATATATAAATTTATAGAAAAAAGATATTTTCATTTTAAAATAATCACAGTTACTTTCAGGGTCTGAGCACCTGTTGGGCACTGCACAACCTCTCAAATCTTGAAATCAGATCAGACACCACATGATTCATTTTCCTTTTCACATTAATTTTCACATCATCTAATATCAAAACTGCACTAGTGTGAGCTAGTAGTTCACACAATACTCAACGTTTGTGAATACTCCTGTGTTTCCCTTAAATATTGAAGATATCCCATGGTGCATGTTTGTGGATTGTGGCATTAGCATGTTTTTATCTTCAGAGGTTGCAAGTTTGAAAGAGCCCCTTAGCTCCCAGGTCCTCTGGTCTCTCAGGGGTGTGCCTTCACATTCCAGATGAGAATCCAAGCATGACAGGTGTTTGATTCTAAATAGGATTTTGTAAAAGTGATGATATGTTCAGTTCAGTTGCTCAGTTGTGTCTGACTCTTTGCAACCCCATGAATCGCAGCACACCATGCCTCCCTGTCCATCACCAACGCCTGGAGTTTACCCAAACACATGTCCATCGAGCCAGTGATGCCATCCAACCATCTCATCCTCTGTCGTCCCCTTCTCCTCCTGCCCCCAATCCCTCCCAGCATCAGGGTCTTTTCCAATGAGCCAACTCTTCGCATCAGGTGGCCAAAGTATTGGAGTTTCAGCTTTAGCATCATTCCTTCCAAAGAACACCCAGGGCTGATCTCCTTTAGAATGGACTGGTTGGATCTCCTTGCAGTCCAAGGGACTCTCAAGAGTCTTCTCCAACACCACAGTTCAAAACCATCAATTCTTCGATGCTCAGCTTTTGTCACAGTCCAACTCTCACATCCATACATGACCACTGGAAAAACCATAGCCTTGACTAGACGAACCTTTGTTGGCAAAGTAATGTCTCTGCTTTTGAATATGCTATCTAGGTTGGCCATAACTTTCCTTCCAAGGAGTAAACGTCTTTTAATTTCATGGCTGCAGTCACCAACTGCAGTGATTTTGGAGCCCCCAGAAATAAAGTCAGCCACTGTTTCCACTGTTTACCCATCTATTTGCCATGAGGTGATGGGGCTGGATGCCATGATCTTCGTTTTCTGAATGTTGAGCTTTAAGACAACTTTTTCACTCTCCTCTTTCACTTTCATCAAGAGGTTTTTTGGTTCCTCTTCACTTTCTGCCATAAAGGTGGTATCAGGACATTTCAAATACTTTTGAAGAGAATCTTTTGGTAACCTAAATAACAGCCTCCAGTACATTTGTTCCCATCTGTCTGGGGATGATGAGCCAAGGAGTCTCTTTGACTACTCAGACAACCAGTTGCATGTACATCATTTAGAAGTGTATGAAACACAACAATGTACTTTCCCCAAAACTTTAATAATTAGATGATTGACCTTTTGTGGTACCATGGATATGTTGGGATGTAGGGGAAAGAGACTGTCACTGCAGCCATTTTCCTCATTTCCTGTCCCTGGGGACCTAAGTGTGGGCTACCAAATTGTTGATGTGACAGGGATGGTAGCAATGTACATGTTGAAATCATATCCTGAAAACCAATTGTGTGACATAGTCTATGGGGATGGTATTGTCTTGTTAGTATGGTGTTCTGACTTGCTCGAGATCAGGCAAGTTAAAAAAGGAGAAGTGCCAAAGTCAAATTTCCAGTTACGGCGGTACTTTGGATAAGCCACTCTATGTGAGATGAAGGCTTTCTTATGTGATCCCTGAAAGTCCTCTTCAGTGCCAGAATACATTGATTTTATTGAAAAATCCCATGGACAAAGGAGCCTGGTAGGCTGCAATCCTTGGGGTCGCAAAGAGTCAGACACAACTGAGCGACTTCACTTTCACTTTTCACTTTCATGCACTGGAGAAGGAAATGGCAACCCACTCCAGGGTTCTTGCCTGGAGAATCCCAGGGATGGGGGAGCCTGGTGGGCTGCCATCTATGGGGTCACACAGAGTTGGACACGACTGAAGCGACTTAGCAGCAGCAGCATTGTTTACCTAAAGCTATAGTCTTTTCACCAGGAAGCCCTTCCTTTTCTGCCAGAATTTATTTGAAAATTTGTAAATCTAATGTAAATAAGCTACCTTCTTAATGACAACTTAAATCACCCCTCAAGATTTCTCCATGGAGCCATAATGTTTACTGACATGTTTTCCTGGATATGGTCTTTAATTGGGAAGCACATCTTATAAGAGAATTATAGCCTCCAAATGGGATAATTCCTGTGGTTTAAAAGTTGCCACAAAGGAATTCACTGGCATGAGAAACTAAAACAAATTTATTCCCCAACACTTGTCCCCGAGACTCTAAAAATGTTACTATAAACTCAGAACATTCCTAGAGCTACCCAGATTTATTTTCAGATTAATTGGTTATTCGGTATTTTGCTGGAATCCCATGAATTCATATTCTTTGTAAAGTACATATGTACTGGGCCATCAAGTTGGTGTGAGTAGAATGCCCTTTTCATTAAATATCTGGTGTGATACTATGTGTAGAGACGTCTAGATGATTTTTCTAAATGGATGATTTGCTTTTTCTTTCAATCTTTTAAATTAAAAATATTTACTAATTTTTAAAATTTAATGTTAACTGATTAATTTCACTGAAGTAGAAGAGTTAGAAAGGGAAGAAAAGTATAAAATTTTTAATTAGATGGATTGCCATGACTACTTTGAAACTAAAAACTGAGCTCACATTTCTTTCCTAAGGCATTTTTCATTTGTAGTATCAACAGAATTTAGGTCTCTTTTGGATTGTTAGAAATCTAATAGGAAAAGACCGCTGGAAGAATTAGGAAATATCCTGCCTATAGGACTTCCTGATAAATAATATTAAATATTTTAGTTTATTTTATTTCCTCTTAGAAACTTTATTCTAATAACTAAAAAAGAAACTAAGTCTTTCATATACATAATTGAACTTATATAGTTGAATTTTTACAAAATATATAATCCAACACTAGCTAATTCCATAAATATAACGAAGTTTATATTTAAGTTAAAAAAATAAAGTATTAATTTAGAGTTATGACTAGAAAGCAGCTCAATAGGGAAAATGTATGTGAAGAGTTTTGATAAGTTAAATATTATACTCCAGTAGTATAAGAAGGAATTGTTCCACATTTGTTTGTTTTTGTTTTTACTTCTTCCTGCACACAACCTTTTGAGAAGAATGTGACTAGCCTAGATGCTATTCAGTTCAGTTCAGTTGCTCAGTCGTGTCCAACTCTTTGCAACTCCATGAATCGCAGCACTCCAGGCCTCCCTGTCCATCACCAACTCCCGGAGTTCACTCAAACTCACGTCCATCGAGTCGGTGATGCCATCCAGCCATCTCATCCTCTGTCGTCCCCTTCTCCTCCTGCCCCCAATCCCTCCCAGCATCAGAGTCTTTTCCAATGAGTCAGCTCTTTGCATGAGGTGGCCAAAGTACTGGAGTTTCAGCTTTAGCATCAATCCTTCCAAAGAACACCCAGGGCTGATCTCCTTTAGAATGGACTGGTTAGATCTCCTTGCAGTCTAAGGGACTCTCAAGAGTCTTCTCCAACACCACAGTTCAAAAGCATCAATTCTTCGGCGCTCAGCTTTCTTCACAGTCCAACTCTCACATCCATACACGACCATTGGAAAATACATAGCCTTGACAAGACGGACCTTTGTTGGCAAAGTAATGTCTCTGCTTTTCAATATGCTCTAGGTTGGTCACAACTTTTCTTCCAAGGAGTAAGCGTCTTTTAATGTCATGGCTGTAGTCACCATTTGTAGTGATTTTGGAGCCTAAAAAGATAAAGTCTGACACTGTTTCCACTGTTTCCCCATCTATTTGCCATGAAGTGATAGGACCAGATGCCATGATCTTCGTTTTCTGAATGTTGAGCTTTAAGCCAACATTTTCACTCTCCTCTTTCACTTTCGTCAAGAGGCTTTTGAGTTCCTCTTCACTTTCTGCCATAAGGGTGGTGTCATCTGCATATCTGAGGTTATTGATAATTTCTCCCAGCAATCTTGATTCTAGCTTGTGCTTCTTCCAGCCCAGAGTTTCTCATGATGTACTCTGCATATAAGTTAAATAAGCAGGGTGACAATATACAGCCTTGACGTACTCCTTTTCCTATTTGGAACCAGTCTGTTGTTCCATGTCCAGTTCTAACTGTTGCTTCCTGACCTGCATACAGATTTCTCAAGAGGCAGGTCAGGTGGTCTGGTATTCCCATCTCTTTCAGAATTTTCTACAGTTTATTGTGATCCACACAGTCAGAGGCTTTGGCATAGTCAATAAAGCAGAAATAGATGTTTTTTCTGGAACTCTCTTGCTTTTTCGATGATCCAGTGGATGTTGGCAATTTGATCTCTGGTTCCTCTGCCTTTTCTAAAACCAGCTTGAACATCTGGAAGTTCACAGTTCACGTATTGCTGAAGCTTGGCTTGGAGAATTTTGAGCATTACTTTACCAGCGTGTGAGATGAGTGCAATTGTGCGGTAGTTTGAGCATTCTTTGGCATTGCCTTTCTTTGGGATTGGAATGAAAACTGACCTTTTCCAGCCCTGTGGCCACTGCTGAGTTCTGCAATATGTGTTTTTGCCTCCTGCACTCCCACCCCCAAAGTCTCGCTAAGGCTATCCCCCTAAAAACATTAAAGGAAGAAACAAATCAACAAAGAAACTAAAAACAAATCTGTTAAAACCTACAAGTCAGTAGGTGAAAGTTTGACTTGTGGCAAAAACGAAGTAAGTGCTATCACTACTATCTTTGGCATAATTGGACAGCTATTAGGGAGACAAAAGTGGTATCATATAAAAGCTATATAGAAACTCTGTTTTCCCCCACAGAAGAAACTTCAAGACGAGTTCTCTATTCTGCCCTAGGAACTTTGGAGTGGCCACTGTGTAGGATAATGTCATAAAATAATGAATTAAAGGGACTCCAGTTATTTGTAGTGAAGAAGAGGGGAAAAGAACAGTTGTTAGAGGTCTTCAAAAATCCTTTAGGGCTATCATGTAAAATAGCAGTAATTACAAAGGGCAGAAGTTTCAAAGAGATACAGTTTGGCTTATCACAAAGAAGTACCTAATGGTCACATCTGTCCATGGAAGTACTCAGTATCAGTTACAATGGGATACGATGGATTTCATTTGGAGGAAGTGGAGAGGCAATAACCTCAGATTAATTCTGACTTTAAGATTCTGTCTGAGATCTTCCTCGGGAAATGTTAACATTGAGCTGCTTTAATGATTGACAAGGTAATATTTTTTCAAAACTATTCTGTAATAATTTACCCTTATATTTTCTGTGGGTACCCTTCAGGGACGTAGCATAACTTGTGAAGAGTGTTCAGTTCCAGGCTTCTCTGCTTTCTCAGCCAGATGCCTCTGAACAGTGAGCAATATGCCAACCCGGAACCACCATATGCAGTGTCTCTGATTTGGCGGTTGGTGTTCTGAGGGCATTTCTCTGTAGATTCATTTCAGTGTAACTGTGATCTTTTTATATTTCTCTAATTGCTTGTTAGAGGTTGGGGTAATTAAAAAAATAAACATACTAAGTACTGTTGCTCAAAGACTTGTTTTCCTCTCAGTGAAGTTAGTTATCAAAAATTCTGTAATTTGCTTCATTTCAGATAACTGGAAGATTTAATTTTCAAGAGCTCTGATACTATTCAGATACTAGTCAGCCATAAAATATTAATTGATCCGCCATGTTTGATTACAATATTTGTAACACCATTATAGTATTAATATTAGAGGGAACCTAGAGGATGAGATGGCTGGATGTCATCACTGACTCGATGGATGTGAGTCTGAGTGACCTCCGGGAGTTGGTGATGGACAGGGAGGCCTGGCGTGCTGCGATTCATGGGTCCCAAAGAGTCAGACACGACTGAGCGACTGAACTGAACTGAACTGAACCTTTCTTCTATATATATTTGGGGAGTTATGGGTATATGAATATATATATACATATTTTTTTTTGAGATCTACAGCTTCATTGAGTAAAATTGATACAAAACTCATATTTATTTTATACAACTTGAAGAGTTTGGCATGTGCATACATCTGTAATACCATTCACCAAAATCAAGGTGTTAAACGTATCTATCGCCTTCAAAAGTTTGTGTCCCTTTGTGGTAAGAACACTTGACTTGATATCTGCTTACTCTCAACAAATTAAAGCATAATACTATATCAATAATTGTAGGCTCTGTGTATAGCCAATCTCTAGAACTTACTCATCTTGTATGCCAGTAACTTCATAGAACAACTTCCTGTCTTCTCTCCCTTTATCACCCGGCACCTGTTACTCTATTTTCTACTTCTGTAAGCTTGGCTATTTTAGATTTCTCATATAGTTGGAATTATGCAGCATTTGGCCTTCTGTGACTGACTGCACTTAGTGTAACGTCCTTCAGCTCCGTCTGTTTTGTCACACATAGGTGGTTCTGCTTCTCTTTAAGGCTGATTAGGAAGTTCCCTGTTGGTCCAGTGGCTATTCTGTGTATTTTTTGTGTCTCTATGGAAGTTTCTGCCTTATGGATTTTTCAGTTCACTTATTCTATACTTCAGCTTCAGAATTTCTGTGGTTTTTAAAACAGTCTCTCTGTTTATATTCTCATTCTGTTCATGTTTCATTTTTCTGATTTCATCTAGTTATCTGTGTTTTCTTGTATCTCACTGAACTTCTTTAGAGTGACTGTTTGGGGGACTTCCCTGGTGGTCCAGTGGTTAAGACACACCACACTTCCATTGCAGGGGGCATGGGTTTGATCCCTGATCAGGAAACCCTTTGTGTCACGTGGCACAGCCCCAAAAAAATATTTTTTGTTTTTTTTGGTCAGGCCATTCATGGATCTCCATTACTTTGGACTGTGTTGATTCTGTTCCTTTGGCAGTGCGTGTTTCCCTGATTTTTTGTATGAACATGTCTTGCAAAGTTTGCATTTGGTGTCTATATATTTTGAGAAACTTCTTCCAGTCCTTATGGATTAGCACTGGCCAAGAAAAGGCTTTCACCCGTCAGAGAATGTCTGCGAATCTGAGATCTGAGAGATCTGAGAATGTCTCAGATCATTTCATGGATGTGCATATTCTATTCCCTTCCCTCCCTCCTGGGGGAGAATTCTCAGTAAACCTTCTCCAGATCCCACTGAGCTATTGGTAGCCACGTTTTCCCCAGGGTAGTGCCCTGAGATGCCGCTGGGATGTTAGGTGCATATTCCACTACTCTCCCCTTTCCCTCCTTCCCACAGAGGAAGTCTCAGGATTGTGTGCCTCCTTCCAGTCCCACAGAGCCAAGTAGCCACCCCAGCTGCTGGGGACCTCCCCCAGGCCACTGAGATCCTGGCTGGCTGCTGCAGTCCACATCTGTTGCTGGGGCCCATACCCACCGCTGCCCTCCACACCGGCAGCTGCAGTCCGCACCGGCCACTGCTGAGTGCCACCTACCATCCCTCCTTGTTCTCAGCTTTCCCGAGGCATTCAGACTGTGGTGGAACGTTAGTGCTCTGGGTGAGGTGAAACAGGAGCGTTTCTCTGGGGCAGCACCCTGAGGGTCTCGGGACATAGGATTCCCCCTCGCTGTCTCCTGTGTGAATAGAAATCACACACTAAAGGGATTTTTTTGTGTCTGCTGAGTTGGGAGTCAGGAGACACAAGTACAGTGAGATTGCCCTTCTTTACCATGTCACTGTAGTTAGTTCTTGATTTTGTACTCTTTTAGGGTGCTACATCTTCTTTGCTGGCTTCTGGGGTTCTCAAGGTTTTCTGGTCTGCGTGGGGTTGTTAAATCAGTGTTGCTGTGTGGGGATGAGGACTGGCCCTTCCTGTTCCCCCTCCCTGCTGACATCACTCTATGTATTATGTTTTAAATGTTGGAAGCTTATGAAAGCTCTGAAGTTAGGTATCTAGCCTCTGAAAAGATATTTACCCTATCTTGTTCCTCTGCTGGACAAGTAATGTAGCATTTAAATGGAAGACTTTGTTGTTAATATATTGCCCGTTTATAGGATGTCCTTTTTTTTATCAAGGTTTTGAACATTTTTAAGTCATTATAGTGTTATTTTAAAGTAATATTTGAAATTAGCTTAGACTCAACAGTGATAAAATTGAAATTATATCTGAAGTTTCAGACTTCAGGTTTTTCTAAACCGCTTTACACTGCCATGATTATTACCATAACAAGCTTTAATTTGGTGTCACTTTGAATTTAGGCCATGATGTCAAACTGTGCTAAAAGAAATTCTCTAGTGGCCAGAACTATTCAGTAACAGCTGTTGCTCTACCTGTGAGAGGATTTAAAAAAACCCTGGCAGCAAAAAGCTGTCTGATATGCCTTTTAAATTATTACTGTATTAGTTGCTGCTTATATATGTAGAGGTTGACTTTAGTTGTGGATATTTTGTTAGGATACTACTGATTTAATTCTGTGGAACAAAGTAGATTTGGCGTGACTGTACCAGCAGTGGAAGTTCTCATCACTGGAGAGCAATCAGATGTTGAGAGAAAGTCATCAGTCTAATTGTGTATTTTATTTTGTTTTGTAACATTGTAGAGTAATGGAGGATTACTTCTAGGATGTAAATGTATCTCCTGTGCAAATATTTTTTAAGATTTTAACTAAAAGTAGTTATCCTCCCATTCCCCCATCTACCTTTGTTAAACTGCTTTCACTGATGCTGAAGCTGAAACTCCAGTACTTTGGCCACCTTATGCGAAGAGTTGAGTCATTGGAAAAGACTCTGATGCTGGGAGGGATTGGGGGCAGGAGGAGAAGGGGACGACAGAGGATGAGATTGCTGGATGGCATCACCGACTCGATGGACATGAGTTTGAGTAGACTCCGGGAGTTGGTGATGGACAGGGAGGCCTGGCGTGCTGCGATTCATGGGGTCGCAAAGAGTCGGACACGACTGAGCGACTGAACTGAACTGATGTTCTATGTATGTAAGAAATTTTTGTAATAATTGCTATCACAGGATGATAACTAACAGACATTACTTCTGGTAACATGACTTTGCCTAGATTTTTTAAAGATTGGTTAATTTCAGATACCGTGCCATATTACTGGACTGTTTGGAAAAAAAAGTCTCAACTTTTTAATTTTGAAGTATATAACTAAAAGAAACTAAAGACAGTAATAAGCATCTCTTATTATATGGTAAAGAATCATCAAGCATTGCGAATCAAAAGGGATATTGAGAGGAGCAGATGCACAAGAAAACTGTACATAATATTGTATCATTTTGCACAGTCGACTTTGATTGGAAGTAGGTTGTGAGAATCATAGGAATTGGTTCTTTTCAGGTGCTTTTGAAATTTTAACTAGACAGAGAACACAAAAGTTTACGTATATTTCTTTGGCAGCAATTGGAAAGATGTCTCTAGCATTGATTTTCATGATAGGGATATGTGTGTGGACAGAGAGTGAGGGAGGAACTCTTAAGAGAGCAGAACTATTTTCAAGCACCAGAGCATCCCTTTGAATACAGTCAATGAACCAAGTAGAAATATTATTTCAACCAACTTGAAATATTATTTCATCACTTATAAGATGCACTTTTTTTTTTTACATTGTAATGTTCCTATAATTGGGATACAGTTTACAGTTGATAGTTGCACACCCCTTGTTGACCAAACAGCAGTCATCATAGTTGTCCTTGTAAGAATCTTGTAAGGTGATGTTTGACGCTAGAAGGAGCAGGAAACAGGAGGAGCTTTTGAATACCAAAGCTTATAAATGGCTCATTCTTTAGTCCAGTTTTCTCTTGATTTCTCATAGCCTTATTTTACATGAAACTTTGATATTCTAAGATGCTGATTACAAGTCTGTCTGTCTTTTGCTGGAGAATCAGTCACTGTCTGTATGAGTAACTTGGTCTTGAGAGAATCTGGATGGAGTAAGCTGCTTTGGCTCAGATACTTCCTTTGGACCAATAAGCTGTGCATAATCCTTAGGGATGACAACCTCAGGAAAAAAAATTCTGAAAGTGGTTAGGGTAGAATAGGCAATGAAACATGTTTAATATACCATTTTAAGAAAAAGGAGTCTTATTATAAGGACTCATAAAGAGGATAAAGAACCAAATCTAGAAAGCTGTTGGGTACCAAGGCAGCTCTAGGTTCTAGCTTCTTTCTCTCTCTCATTACCCAGCCATTTTACGCAGGCCCTCTCCTGGCAAATGTGTTCTTTACACACACACCCCCACACCGACAAATATGTTCTCTACACACACACACACAAACACACACACACACACACCCCTTCTTTCGCATGCATACAATCATTCACACACTACTTGTCTTTGTGTATTGGCTTTTCCTGTTGCTGCTGATGAGCCAGTTTTCTCTTAGGTCTGAAAATACTATTCAGTCTGACTAGCTAAACAAATTACCATCACTTTTTATAAGCAGAGCTCTTCAAACCTGCATGACTCACAGATCACTGATTAGCCAGAATTTGGCTGCCCCTGAGATGCTAACTACTCATTGATAATAATAGATCAACGGTGCATCACCAATTGGGGTTGTGGCAATATAAATAAGAGGGAAGCTGGGACTAATTCATGTGGGTTTTCTTAGTAAGAACACTGTTCTTATTTAAAAAGAAGTTACATTCTCAAATCTAGAACTTTTGGGAAAACTTGGGTTTTGAGAAAAGAAGAGAAAGAAGAAAGAAAAGAAGGGAGGGACTCATTGAATATATAGAAGCCAGCAAAGAGCTTGGTGTTTTTCTGTTACTTCTTGTGTAATCGACTAAGGTAATTTAATTGACATTCCTAATTTAAGTAAGTTGCATAAAAGAAATTTGAAGTTAGGCCTGTTTGTCTGTCCTGAAAGCCCATGAGTTTTTCCCTAAGATGACATAGTGTGTCGTCTTTTGTCCGTTGATGATATTTTTTCCTATGTGTTCTTGCTTTCCGTAGGTATGTGTTCAATACATGAAATGAGATGGTCTTGAAAACAGAGAACATGCATGCCCTATTTTTGCATGTTATATGCGGTAGTTTCTCAAGTTTCTATTATTTTAAATGTTATTTTTACCTACTAAATGGTAGAATATTGCCTTATAGTGGTAAAATCTTGAACAGTATCCAGGACTATTTGAAATTTTGGAAGATCATGTTTTTCAACCTACAGTCATGATCAAAAAACTTAGTACTGAGTATTTCTCATTGTCTGATTATGGTGTTCTTCCTGCCCACTCTTTATATTAATGTATATTTATGCCACCACCACTACAGTGGAGATACAGAGCAATTCCATCACCTAAGAAATTACCCCTTAGCCATTGTAGTTAACCCATTCCCAGCCACTGGTGACCACTGATCTGTTTTCTGTCCCTATAGTTTTGTCTTTCTAGAATGTCATAAAGATGGACTCACAGTATGTAGCCTTTTGAGTCTGGCTTCAGTCACTTAGGTAATACATTTGAGATTATTCCATAATGTTGCATGTTATTAGTAGTAGTTTGGGCTTCCCTGTTGCAAATAAAGAACCTGCCTGCCAGTGCAGGAAATGCAGGTTCGATCCCCTGGAGTAGGAAATGGTAACCCACTCCAGTATTCTTGCCTGAAAATCTCACAGACAGAGGTGCCTGGTAGGCTACAGTCAGTGGGGTTGCAAAGAGTTAGACATGACTGAGTAACTAAGCAACAACAACAGATTAGTAATTTACCCTTCATATTGATGAGTAGTATTCCATTGTATGAATATACCTCAGCTTGTTTATTCATTCTTCAATTGAGAGGCATTTGAGTTGTTCCAGCTTGAAGCAGCTATGAATTAAGCCAATATAAACAGAGGATTATGTTTTTTTTTTTTCTTTCTTCATTTGGATACATACCTAGGAATGGGATTGCTGTGTTGTATGGTGCTGTGTTTGACTTTATGAGAAAATACCAAACTGTTTTCCAAAGTGTCTGTGTTTTCCTTTCCCCCCACCAGTGCATGAGAGTTCTAGTTGCTTTGTGTTTTCTCTAGCACTTGTTATCCTCAGGTTTTGTGGGGGTTTTTGTTCCTGTTTTTAGTCATTCTAATTGGTATGTACTGGCTTCGAACTGTGGGTTTTTTGGCATGTGACTGTTGAATAATGAGACTGATTACCTTTTCGTGTGCTTGGTGAGGTGTCAAAATCTTTTACTCATTTTTAAAACTGGGTTGTTAAGTTTTGAGAGTTCTTTATATATTCAGGATACAAAAATTTTATCAGAAATGTCCTTTGAATATATTTTCTCCCTGCTGTGGCTTGTCTTTTAATTTTCTTAATAGTGTTCTTCAAAGAACAGAGAAGTTCTTACTTTTAATGAAGTCCAATTTATCGATTTTTACTTTGGTGATATATTAAGAAATCCTTGTCTAGATCAAGATTCCACAGATTTTTTTTTTCCCCTATGCTTTCTCTAAGAAGTTTTAGTTTCGGGTTTTACTTTCTTTGTGGCCCATTGTGACCCATTTTTATTTTTATGTATGGTCCACAGTTTGGATTGGACTCTTGGTTTTTGGTGTATCAGTATCCAATTATTCCTGCCCCATTTGTTGAAAAGACTCTTCTTTCTCCATTGAATTGTATTTGCATCTTGGACTTCCCTGGTGGCTCAGACAGTAAAGCATCTGCCTACAATGCGGGAGACCCAGGTTCAACCCCTGGGTTGGGAAGATCTCCTGGAGAAGGAAATGGCAACCCACTCCAGTATTCTTGCCTGGAAAATCCCATGGATGGAGGAACCTGGCAGGCTACAGTCCATGGGGTCGTAATGAGTCAGACACGACTGAGTGACTTCACTTTCAAAATCACCAGCATGTGTGGATCCACTGTTCTTTCTCCATGGCCTTGTTATCTTGTTTGCTATTCTTTATATAAGTCTTGAAGTAAGATAGTGTGAAACTTCCAGTTTTGTTCATTTTCAAACTTTTTTGGTTATCCTGGTTCTTTTTTCATTTTTATATAAATTTTGAAGTCAGCTTTTGATTTCTACAAAGCAGTTCTTTTGGGATATTGATTGGAACTATCTATAATCTGTTGAGTTTATAGATTGAGGAGAAGGGAAATAGTAACAATGTTGAGCCTTCCCATTCTTGAGTGCTGCACATTCCTCCATCTAAGTCTTCTTAAATTTCTTTTATTAGTGAATTATAGCTTTTCAGCACACACAGTTTTGATTTATAGCAAAATAGTTTTATAATTTTTATGGTATAATAAGTGCTGCTTTTAGAATCTTAATATATATAATCATTCATATCCTATATATTGATTTTCTACCTTGTTAAACTACTAAATTTAAGTTTTAGTACCTATTTTATGTTTCTTTTTGGAGTTTATGTATAAACAGTGATATCTCAGATTTTCCAAAAAAGTATGTTTTGTTTTAATTCATGAGGTCCTTAGGACATGATGTGTTCTTACATATAATATCATATGATTAGATGATTCTAATGACTTGTTTTTTCCCTTTTCTCCTTGGTTGTTTTAATGTCACTTATTTGGTGTATAGACCAATTTAATCAATTCTCTCTCATAAGATGCCATATCCTTATATACTTAAGATATTCATTTACATGGAAAATGACATATAGGAAAGTGAATTTTTCTCAGAGTCCTCTCTGTTAATGCAGTTTGAAAGACTGTGTATCTCACTTGCTATGGACCACTAAGATAAATAATAAAAACAGAAAATACATTCTTGCTAGAATTGTACTTTTTTGCGCTGCTTAGTCATCATTGTTATATAAGTAAAAAAGGTCTAAGCATTTTAATCATGTTCAAGACTGCCTTCATATTTCATGTGATTTAAAAAAAAAAAAGGAGTTGTGACATTGCTTGAGTGAATTCTCAAGACCTTAAAAATGAATCTGTAATTTGAGCAGATGATGATGAATGAGAGGCATTTACAGTGCACAGTTGCTGTCTAGATGCAATTCTGCTCTGTAGTGCTTTATTGATTTCTTTCTTTCTGCACTGCCGCAACTCAGGATTTCTTCTCAGTAACATAGGGGCATTGGAAACAAAATGCAGTTCTTTCCCCTCAATCTAAAAATTTTCTTATATTTAATATTAATAGAATTTTATCTAATTTAGTTTGCCTGTTTTTGACAATATTTGTTTGTGGATGTATTTCCTAAGGCTGCTGTTTTGGACTAGAAGTTTGTTGTTTAGTCACTAAGTTGTGTCCAGTCTTTTGTGACCCCGTGGACTGTAGTCTGCCAGGCTCCTCTGTCCATGATATTTCCCAGGCAAGAATACTGGAGTGGGTTGCAGTTTCCTCCTCCAGGGGATCATCCCGACCCACGGATTGAACCTGCATCTCCTGCATTGGCAGGTGGATTCTTTACCACTGAGTCACCAGGGAAGCCTGGACTAGAAGTTATTAACTAGAATTATTTTTTTAGGGTTAACAGGTAAAAAAGCACAGACTATTGTTTTTTCACATACTGCATTGCCATCCTTTACTGCCATGAATAAGAAGCAAGGTTTTTAAAGATACCTAAAGCCACCTGTTATAGATAATACTCATCATTGTTTTTCTAGGTTTTAAGAGACTGTTGACAATATTTTACTTCCTTTTTCTATTCTCAGTGTCTTCATTTTCCAGTGTCATAGGAGGTTTCTAATGTAAATCAGAAAAGAAACATTCTTGAGGAAGGTTTATCAGGGGATATTACTTGGTGTGATGTTTTACTCTAGCACTTTTAGACACTCATTTTATTAAAGTATGTGAGAAAACTAATTTCTGAAAACATTAATTGTAGAAAAAGATTTCTGGGAATTGGAGAAATTCTTTTGATCAGAAGACAGTGCTGAAGTCTGGGAAGTGAGACAGTGGTCTTTAACAAAAAATCGTATATCAATTTGTAATGGTTCTTAAAAGTTCTGTAATTTCTTAAACACATTCTTCTAATTTCAAGAGTGTTACCTATTGTAATACCTAATGAGAACAGAACTTATTTATAAAACATAGCTTTATTGTCAAGTCTGTTATAATGTATCTCTATAAAATCTAAGTATGCTGTTCTTGTCTGATGGAGTGTGAAGAGAGTAAGGGGTATCAAAGACCAGGGGTGGGAAAATATGTACTCTGGTAGTTTTCTATTCATATCTAGCTAGAATTATCTGCTGTTAAGCCATAGTGCCTGCTTTCCCTACAAGTCGAAGTTCTGGCTGTCTTTTACATTTTTCTGCAACTCTTTAACAGTAGAGTGTACACTCACATCTATGTTCTGATCTAAACAGCAGGACAGTGAACTATAAAGGTTCTCTGACTCTTATCTAGGGATAATGTTTAAATCCAAATATAATTATTCACACTCTTAAACACAACATTAAAAAAAATTGGAAATAACGTAAGAATCTAGTAGCAGCAGAAATGACTCCCATTTCTAACTAAATAGGAAGTATTATACAATTAATCATGGCACATAGTAAAAGACTCACTTGATACACTACTGAATTCTGTTACTCAATATATTTTGTTAAAGTTTATAGGAAAAGCAGTCTTTTTTTCAGTCACTGATTGTGGGACTTATATATGTTAAAACCACAAAATATTAATAATTGCTGTCTCACATACAGGGTTGTCGTTACCATCTTTCTAAATTCCATATATATGTGTTAGTATACTGTATTTGGTGTTTTTCTTTCTGGCTTACTTCACTCTGTAGAATAGGCTCCAGTTTCATCCACCCCATTAGAACTGATTCAACTGTATTCTTTTTAATGGCTGAGTAATACTCCATTGTGTATATGTACCACAGCTTTCTTATCCATTCCTCTGCTGATGGACATCTAGGTTGCTTCCATGTCCTGGCTATTATAAACAGTGCTGCGATGAACATTGGGGTACACGTGTCTCTTTCAATTCTGTATGCGAGACAGCAGAAGAGACACAGATGTATAGAACAGTCTTTTGGACTCTGTGGGAGAGGGAGGGGGGGATGATTTGGGAGAATGGCTTTAAAACATGTATAATATCATATAAGAAATGAATCGCCAGTCCAGGTTTGATGCAGGATACAGGAAGCTTGGGGCTGGTGCACTGGGATGACCCAGAGGGATGGTATGGGGAGGGAGGTGGGAGGGGGGTTCAGGATGGGGAACACATGTACACCCGTGGTGGATGCATGTTGATGTATGGCAAAACCAATAGAATATTGTAAAATAAAAATAATAATAAAAATTTAAAAAATAATTGAAAGACGGATCTACACAACTGAATGAACAAAATCAGAAATTGTAAGTATGTGAATACACAAAATGTTTTAATTCATATCTCACTTGAAGATAAATGACTTCAGAAAAAATGTAGCATGTGGTTTATAACCTATGCACATGTACAGTGCACAACAGTGATGCAAAGGGTGGAAGGAGAGAAATGCAGCGCACTGCTTATAGGGTTCCTTATGCTCTACATAAAGTGCCAGCGTGCACATGAAGTGGTATCATAAGTATAGAGTACCTGCAAGGCGGGAGACCTGGGTTCTGTCCCTGGGTCGGGAAGACCTGCTGGAGGATATAATGGCAACCCACTCCAGTATTCTTGCCTGGGAAATTCCATGGACAGAGGAGCCTGTTGGGCTACAATCCATGGGGCTGCAAAGAGTCAGACATGACCAAGCAACTAACACTCTACACTACTACATACTATATAAATATGAATATTATAAACCCTAGAGCAGTCACTAAAATAAACAGAGTTATAGGTAATAACTCATCAAATGAGATAAAAAAGAAATCATTAAAAAACATTCATTTAATCCAAAAGAGGGTAAAGCAGAGGGAAAGGGGAGTAAAGAGTAGATGTGAAAAATAGAAGACAGCAAGATGATAGATTTAAAGTTAACCATGTCAACAGTCACATTAAATAGAAACTAAACATCCCATTTTAAAAGCAGGGATTTCCAGATTGGATGAAAAAAACCAGACCCAACTATGCTGCCTAAAAGAAACCAACATTAAGTATAAAGAAACAAATACATTAAAAATGAAAAGAATGGAGAACACTAAACAAAGTTGGAGTGGCTATATTAATGTTAGAAAAAGATTTCAAAGCAAAGAAATATAACCAAGGATATAGACATCATTTCATCTGTTAAAGGGGTCAAATAAATTTTGTGATACACACACACACAATGGATTATTATCTACCCTTTGAAAAGGAGATCTGCCATTTGCAACAACATGGATGAACTTGGAGGACATTATGCTAAGTGAAGCCAGGCACATAATGCAAAAGAAAAAACTGCATGATGTCACTTGTTTGTAAAATCTAACAAAGTCATATACATGAAATAAAAAAGTAGAACAGTGGTTAATAGGGCTGGGAAGATGGTGACCAGAGGGTACAAATTTGCAGTTTTATAGATGCTCTCATCATACATGCACAGAAAGGTAACTATGTTAATTAGCTTGATTGTAGTCATTATGTGTTTCATCATGTATATCAAATCACCATGTTGTATACCTTAAATGTATGCAATTCTTATTTTAAAACATTTTTAAATAGTTAAGGGGTTAATTCATCCGAAGGATATTTAATCTTAAACATTTATGGACCTATTAACAAAGCTTCAAGATACTGGAAGTAAGAACTAATAGAACTATAAAAAGAAAATAGAGGAACCTTCACACCATTCAAAACAGCCATCCTCAAAGTCTACAAACAATAAATGTTGGAGAGGGTGTGGATAAAAGAGAACACTCCTACAGTGTTGGTGGGAATGTAAATTGGTGCAGCCATTATGGAAAACAGTATGACAGTTCCTTAAAAACTAAAAATAGAACTACCATATGATTCTACAATCCCACCCCTGGGCATATATCTGGAGAAAACCATACTTTGAAAAATACATGCACTCTTGTGTTCATAGCAGCACTGTTACAAGAGCCAAGACACAGAAGCAACCTTAATGTCCATCAAGAGATGAACAGATAAAGAAGATGTGGTATGTACATACAACGGAATATTAGCCATAAAAAAGAATGAAATGCCATTTGTAGCGTTATGGGTGGAGCTGGAGATTATCATAGTAAATGAAGTAAATCAGACAAAGAAGGACAAATATCGTATGATATCACTTATATGTGGATTCTAAAAAATGATACAAATGAACTTATTTACAGAATAGAAACAGACTCACAGACTTAGAAAACAAATTTATGTTTACCTAATGGGCAAGTGAAGACGGGTGGGATAAATGAGGAATTGGGGATTAAAATATACACTCTACCGTTTTTAAAATAATCAACAAAGACCTACGTATGCATGGAAAACTCTACTCAGTACCCTAATAACATATGTGGGAGAAAAATCTGAAAAAGAACAGACGTGTGTATGGGTAAAACTAAGTCACTTTGCTGTACAGCTGAAACTAGCACAACCTTGTAAATCAACTATACTGCAATGTAAGATAAAAATTAAAAGTTAAATTAAAAAAGAAAGAAATCCGTAAGTTGTTATTAGAGATGCCCTTCTATCAATAGATAGAAAAAAATTGGATAGAAAATTAGTAAGAATATAAAATACGGAAACAACACTAACTTGGCCTAATGGACCTTTACTAAACACTTTACCCACAACGGCAGAATATATTCTTTTCAAAAGCATGTTAAATAGTTACCAAGTTAAGCAGTATTCTTAGCTAGAATCCTTTTAAAACTTAAATCTCATAAATTTAAAAGGATTATAGTCATACAAACTCGGAGAAGGCAATGGCACCCCAATCCAGTACTCTTCCTTGGAAAATCCCATGGACAGAGGAGCCTGGTAGGCTGCAGTCCATGGGATCGCTAAGAGTCGGACACGACTACTGAGCGACTTCACTTTCACTTTTCACTTTCATGCATTGAAGAAAGAAATGGCAACCCACTCCAGTGTTCTTGCCTGGAGAATCCCAGGGACGGGGGAGCCTGGTGGGCTGCCGTCTATGGGGTTGCACAGAGTCGGACATGACTGAAGTGACTTAGCAGCAGCAGCAGCAGTCATACAAACTATGCTTTCTAACCAAGTGAAATTAATTTGGAAACCAGTAACAGAAACCATGAACTTCCAGATGTTCAAGCTGGTTTTAGAAAAGGCAGAGGAACCAGAGATCAAATTGCCAACATCCACTGGATCATCGAAAAAGCAAGAGAGTTCCAGAAAAACATCTATTTCTGCTTCAGTGACTATGCCAAAGCCTTGGACTGTGTGGATCACAATAAACTGTGGAAAATTCTGAAAGAGATGGGAATACCAGACCACGTGACCTGCCTCTTGAGAAACCTGTATGCAGGTCAGGAAGCAACAGTTAGAACTGGACATGGAACAACAGACTGGTTCCAAATAGGAAAAGGAGTACATCAAGGCTGTATATTGTCACCCTGTTTATTTAACTTCTATGCAGAGTACATCATGAGAAATGCTGGGCTGGAAGAAGCACAAGCTGGAATCAAGATTGCCAGAAGAAATATCAATAACCTCAGATATGCAGATGACACCACCCTTATGGCAGAAAGTGAAGAGGAGCTAAAGAACCTCTTGATGAAAGTGAAAGAGGAGAGTGAAAAAGTTGGCTTAAAGCTCAACATTCAGAAAACGAAGATCATGTTATCTGGTCCCATCACTTCATGGGAAGTAGATGGGGAAACAGTGGAAACAGTGTCAGACTTTATTTTTGGGGGCTCCAAAATCACTGCAGATAGTGACTGCAGCCATGAAATTGAAAGACACTCCTTGGAAGGAAAGTTATGACCAACCTAGATAACATATTCAAAAGCAGAGACATTACTTTGCCAACAAAGGTCCATCTAGTCGAGGCTATGGTTTTTCCAGTAGTCATGTATGGATGTGAGAGTTGGACTGTGAAGAAAGCTGAGCGCCGAAGAATTGATGCCTTTGAACTGTGGTGTTGGAGAAGACTCTTGAGAGTCCCTTGGACTGCAAGGAGATCCAACCAGTCCATTCTAAGGGAGATCAGCCCTGGGTGTTCAATGGAAGGACTGATGCTAAAGCTGAAACTCCAATACTTTGGCCACCTGATGTGAAGAGTTGACTCATTGGAAAAGACTGATGCTGGGAGGGATTGGAGGCAGGAGGAGAAGGGGACGACAGAGGATGAGATGGCTGGATGGCATCACCGACTCCATGGACATGAGTTTGAGTAGACTCCGGGAGTTGGTGATGGACAGGGAGGCCTGGCGTGCTGCGATTCATGGGGTCGCAAAGAGTTGGACACGACTGAGTGACTGAACTGAACTAAACAGGAAAGTATTTGGAAAATTCCCAAATGCTTGGAAGTTTTTAACTATATGAAAATGAAAAGCGACTAAAAGAATTGTGGATTTCCACTAAACCAGTACTTACAGAAAAATCATCTGTTTATTTAGAAAAGAAGAAAGGCCTTGAATTAGTGACATTGGTTTCAACCTCAAGCACGGAGGGGAAAAAAAGAGAAAATAAAACCAAAGACAGAAAGAAAACAAATAATAACGATCAGAGTGGAAATTAACAAAATAAAAATAGAGAAAACCAGTAAAACCAAAAGTTGATTCCTTGAGAAAATGAATGAAATGAATAAATCTGTAGCTAACTTGTCAGAAAATAAGACACAGAAATCAGTATCAAGACTGAGAGAAATGGCATCGTTACCGATTCTATATGTATTAAGAATATAACAACCATGTACCAATAAATTCTGAAACTTAGATAAAATGGACAAATTCCTTGAAAGACACAAGTTACCAAAGCCAACTCAAGAAGAAATTGATAATCTGAATAGCTATTAAAGAAACTGAATTTATATGTGAATCAGATCAGATCAGATCAGATCAGTCCGCTCAGTCGTGTCCGACTCTTTGCGACCCCATGAATCGCAGCACAGCAGGCTTCCCTGTCCCTCACCAACTCCCGGAGTTCACTGAGACTCACGTCCATCGAGTCAGTGATGCCATCCAGCCATCTCATCCTCTGTCGTCCCCTTCTCCTCCTGCCCCCAATCCCTCCCAGCATCAGAGGCTTTTCCAATGAGTCAACTCTTCACATGAGGTGGCCAAAGTACTGGAGTTTCAGCTTCAGCATCATTCCTTCCAAAGAAATCCCAGAGCTGATCTCCTTCAGAATGGACTGGTTGGATCTCCTTGCAGTTCAAGGGACTCTCAAGAGTCTTCTCCAACACCACAGTTTAAAATGTGAATACATTTCCACAAAACAAAATCCATATTCTAACAGATTTATTCAGACGTCTATCAAACATTTTCAGGAAGAAATCATGCCAACTGTACATGAACTCTTCTAGAAAAAGAGAGAGAGAACACTTCCTAACTCATTCAGTGAGGCCAGCATTATCCTGCCACCAAAATGAGACAAAGGCATTCCAAATCAGAAGACTAAAGAATGATATCCCATGTGAATATAGATGCAAAAGATTCTTGACAAAAGTTAAGTAAACAGAGTCCAACAATATATAAAGAGGATGTATACTGTAAGCAAGTGGAGTTTGTTGTAGGAATATAAGGTTGGTCTAACACTTGAAAATCAGTCAAGGCAATGTGTCATCTAATAAATACAGAAAAAGCATTTGACAAAATCCAACATTCATTTTTTTATAACCCACAGCAAATTGGGAATAAAAAGTAACTTCCTTAATTTCATGGTAAAATACTCAATGTTACCCTCTACCATCAACAATAAAGCAAGGGTATCTGTCTACTTTTACTACTTAAGTTCAACACCATACTGAAGGTTCTAGCCAGTGGACTTGGGCAAGAAAAAAGAAAAAAAAAAAAGGGAAAACAGAAAGGAACAGGTAAAATTGTCTTTTTTTGCAGATGATGTGATCAGCTATGTAGAAAACTGCAGTAGATGGTGAGTGGGTTGTATGACACAAAGCTGAAGAGGTAAATAGGCCATAAATACTTTTAAAATCTGTTTACATTATGGAGTGCCAGAGTTTCAGAAGGGCAGTGCATAACCACTAAACTTTTTTCAGCATTGATGAGACTTGCGATTAGTATATTTTGATTGCATTGTTTAACTGTATTGAAGAGGGCCTTAATACTCAAGGTAGAGACTCAGGTAAAGTCTATAGAAATAATATAGATAAAGTTGATAGTTTCTTCGACTGCAGGAGGGAAGGAGAGATGTGAACAGATTTGCAGGAGGGAAGGAGAGATGTGAACAGATTTGATATTAGTACCTATTAAGAGTTGGAAGTGACAGGATCTTTACTGAATGCGGAAGATGGGGTAGGGGTTGGAAAGATGGAATGAGTTTTAAACATGTGTAGCTTGATTGAGATAGCCAAGTGGTGATGTACTAGAGCCAGTTTATACCAGTGTCTGGATTGAGAGAAAAGTCTTAATGGCTTATAATAGGCTAGAAGACACAGAATGGTAATTGAATTTCATGGGAATGAAGGAGATTGCCTGGGGAGAAGATGTCAGTAGAAAGGTGAGCTTAGGAAGAGCAACCAACTTATAAAGAGAGAAATATGAAAGTGAAATTAGGAAGGATGGATCAAAGAGGTAAGAAAAAGAAGCATATAAAGTGTGTTATGCAAAGAGACATTTTCAGAAAGGAGAGAGAGGTTCATAGCGTCAAACGCTGCTGAGAGGTCTGTAATAACTAACATTTATGTAGAGGTTGTTAGTTATTAGACCTCTCAGCAGCTCAGCTGGTAAAAAATATGCCTGCAATGTGGGAGACCTGAGTTTCAATCCCTGGGTTGGGAAGATCCCCTGGAGAAGGGAAAGGCTAGCTACTCCAGTATTCTGGCCTGGAGAATTCCATGGACTGTATAGTCCATGGAGTTGCAGAGCTGGACACGACTGAGTGACTTTCACTTTTCATATATATATAGGATAGTGTGGACTAAGCTCTCTTGGAAACAATTTTGCAATGCTTTATTAACTTTTATCACAATTCTTTGAACTAGGTATTAACATATCCCAGTTTTCCAGATGAGGTAAGTGAGGTACAGAGAAGCTAAGTAACTTGCCCAAGAAAACTCTTGGCTAATAGAATCAAGATTTGAGCTCAGATAACTTGACTATGCAGTTTATGCTTTTGACCAGCAAGATAAGTAATGAAAATGACAGATGGATTTAAAAATAAGGGTTTCACTGACAACTTTAGTCAGTTTTTGTGAATCAAATGGGAGCAAAAACCTATTGCAGTGGATTGAGGAATAAATGAGAAAAATGAGAAAAGGGAAGTGTAGACAATTCTTTCATGACACTGGGGTGTGAAAAGGGGGAGTAGGGCCATAGGCAAGTACTGTTTTGAGATTTAGGAAAGGCCAGACCTTCTAAGATAAGCAAATCTTAGATTAAATGCGGATGAGAGGAAACACGTAAAGAAGGGAGGATTGGAGAGAAAACAGGAGGAAGGAAGAGAAAGAGGGAAACAGAGAATAGAGTTTTTGGACAAAGCAATAGGGAATAAGGGTCATAGCAAATTTAAATGAATTGAGGGAGCTTAGGAGGAGAGAGACCTCTTTTATTGTCACATTGGGGAAGGAGGAAAGCATGGATGTGGATGCATATAAACTTTCCTGCTGTTCCAACTCCTTTGATCTCAATTTCTCTCTCCTTCATAAATTTGAAACAGGGATGAAAATTCTCTGTGTCACCAAGTTACTAACTTGGACTTAGGTTGGCTAGAGGGGAGAAGGAAGAGCATCCTTCCACTTTGCTACTGAAATACAGGTTTCTAAGACACAGAATGAGCTGGGAAGTCTTTCTGGTACTGTTCTGGCATGGATGATTTTCAACCACTTTTGAAGAATTCACACTTACAGTTACTAAAGGAAATGAACATACCCCTTGGTGGTATGTGCTGGGATAAATCTGCATTTATAGAAAAGGTTGAGTGTAAAGATAATCTAAAATATTCAGCTATGGGTGATAGAGATTGTGATATGCAATATTGCTTTTTAAGCAGTTGTCTAGAATACGGGGTCAGCAAACTACAGCCCTCTGCCTGTTTTTAAAATAAAATTTTGCTGGGAGCATTGCTGAGACATAACCACATCCATTCTTGGTATATGTCTGTGGCAGCTTTTGCACTACCACACCAGGGTTAAGTGGTTGTAGTAGAGACTATATAACCTACAAAGCCTCACTGTTGAGCTCTTTTCAGGACAAGTTTGCTGACCTTTTGTCTACAATAATAAGGCAGTAAGGACTTGGAAAAAATTTTGAGAAAAAGAGAAATTAAGATAATAAAAATGTGAAAGGAATTAGAAAAGTGGAAGCTATTTAGGATATATTGCTAAATGGAAATATCACTTTACAAACCTATATAGATTATCCCTTAATCTCATTTTTATTTTAAAAATTTATATAAAAATATTATAGTTTCTGAATGGTGAGATTACAGTTGATTTTTATTTTCTTACTGGCTCTCATGTGTTTTCTGATTTTTCTACAGTGAACATGTGTTAACTGTATCACTAATAAAATCATCTAGTGGTAGAATAGGATGAGACATAGAAGCCAAAATGAATTAATTAGGAAGAATAGAGAGTGTGTCAGGGTTAGACAAAGATGAGACTCCTGGAAGATGGGTAAAGAAAATGCTTCTTGGTTACCGAACAGTTGGAGAAATTTTTAGATGACGTCTCTAATAAACACTTTCAGGTCCCTGAGTTCCTTATATTTGACCAGCCTCTGATATGAGCACTACCCACAAAAAAGAGAGAAAATAGAGGTTTCTAAGTTATAAATTACATTTACACTTTGTCACTCATTTCCAGAGATTCAGAATTTTAAGTTTGGTTTATGGAGATGTTTTTAATTTTTGTGACCTGTAGATAATGCTCTATATTAGTGGTTTATATTTAATTTGAAAAATTATTTAGCTGTGAATAAAACCTATAATATATTTGAGGGCTTGTTTTGTAGGCAGTCACAATTGTGCTTTAAAAAAAAGGTGAACAGCTTTTATTTGGGCAAAACTAAGTCAGAAATTACAGAAAGTAATTTTTTCAATGAAGTACTGTTATTAACCAGATGAGATGTTAAGTAATTTTATTGTGATATTCCATTCAACATCTGCACTGTAGCACTACCCAGATGCTCACTATAAAGTTCAGTGGATTTTGAAAAACATTAAATTGACTTCAGGGGCTGCACTATGCTAGGAGTCATTGAAATAGAAACCAATTTTTACCAAATCTCATCTCTTAAGTAAATCACATATTTTTTATTTAATGTATCACTCTGAATGGTATTTATTCTCTCTGTAATGACCAAATCACTTGTTTAGGGCAATCTCAAGACTGAAGCTTAGACTATAAACTGCTGACTTGCAGATAAATTGTCATGTAAAACAAACATAAAACCAAGCAAAAAATAACCCCCAATGTTTGTTCTCTTTGTCATTTAAAATGAGTCAATAGGCTGATGGTTAACTATAATTAAAATGTAACTTGTAAGAGGAATTTTTATGTAACCTTGTTAAGAAAAAAAAATAGTGAATGAGCTTTAGAACCAGAATATATGTGGCTACAGATGGATTTTTACATAAAGTGTAAAATTTAAGCCCGTGTATCAAATATGAAACTAATTATATAAAATTAAATATATTCAGTAGTATATTTATAATTAAACACATGCACAGACATATATGTCTGTGTATTTGTGTGTAAATTATATCCCATCTATTCTACTATTATGACGATGAATAAAGCAATGATTTTGAATGAAGGTTTTAGTAAGGATGATATTTAAAAGAAATTTGCTGTTACTAAAATGCAGTATGTTATGGGATTACCTTAAAGAGAAGTGGTAGAAGTCCTGCTGTTTGTTATTTAACACAGCACTGAAGAAATCCACACAATTGTTGGAAGCAGACTACACTGGTCATAGATGTGCAAGGTGTTCTAATAGATCTTATCCGTATCTGACATTTATTATTCAGGTTGGTTTTAAACATAATGTAGACCAGAATCTGTTTTTGTTGCTTATGTAAGCACCCTTTTTTTTTTTTTTTTTTAATGTGCTTCTCATTTTTTCAGGAAGTCTCTAATGGCATTTGAGGAGGGTAAACTTATTAGCTTCCTTCCTGAGTAATGCAATTTTTATTTCTTATCAAAATTGTGGTCTCAGCCAAAAACCAGTGTTGGATAGGAATAAGGAAGGAAGAATGGGAGAGAGGAAAGGATGGAGGGAGGAAGGGATAGCAAGAAAAGAGGAAAAAAGGAAAATAAGAGTTAGCTATACATCTAGTTCATTTGTATAAAAATTAAATTGTTCTGCCAGAACAAGATCCTGTCATTGTCTCATTTCTACTCCCTGCTGCCATGATGATATTTTATTCATATATAAATAAATGAAACACTATGTATATTTTTGGTGATGTAGTTACTGAATTTCTGAGTAATTGAAACATAAAGGAAAGTTGTTCTGGTTATACTTGTAAAACTTTTTTATACGACTACTGGAAAATAGCTATCTCAGAGCTTTCTAAGTTAACTTCGGTAATGCTGTGTATTAATGTTATGAATAAGAAGAATATCCTGTACAAATCTAGGATATGGCTAGTAGGGTAGTAAATGGAAAAGTTCAGTGGCAGTGTATCAAAATCTTATTGTGAAAAGAGGGTTTAGGCAATTGAAACTACATATTTGATATAACTATTTTTATATTAAAAGCTAGAAAAGGTAAAATCTTAACAGTTTTAGCTGACAAAAGGTGGAGTGAAAAGGTCTGTTAGAGTGATGGATTTTAAAGGCTGGAGAACTCTGCTCTGAGGTATTAAAGTGACGGTTTCAAAATCATTCTTGGAGTTTTGAATGGTATCTAGTTGAGTAGTCTTTCCAAACTAGTATAAGGCTACAAGTATTAGGTTGCATGCCACTCTTCATTTGTCAAAGATCAAGTGTCTAGTTCATTTTCATGACATTGCTTTCAAGTTTTCTTCTACATGAAGTGAGGAAAAAATAAAACCAGGATTTCTAAAATAAATCCTCTTTCTGAAAGATTCTCATATTTTTAGAATTAATCTTTCAGCTTTTGTGACATATGAAAATCTGAAAGTTGTCTTCAGTTCAGTCACTCAGTCGTGTCTGACTCTTTGTGACCCCATGGACTGCAGCACACCAGGCCTCCCTGTCCATCACCAACCTCAGAGCCTACTCAAACTCATGTCCATTGAGTTGGTGATGCCATCCAACCATCTCATCCTCTGTCGTCCCCTTCTCCTCCTGCCCTCAAACTTTCCCAGCATCAGAGTCTTTTCAAATGAGTCAGCCCTTCGCATCAGGTAGCCAAAGTATTGGAGTTTCAGCTACAACATCAGTCCTTCCAGTGAACACCCAGGACTGATCTCCTTTAGGATGGACTGGTTGGATCTCCTTGCAGTCCAAGGGACTCTCAAGAGTCTTCTCCAACACCACAGTTCAAAAGCATCAATTCTTCGGTGCTCAGCTTTCTTTATAGTCCAACTCTCACATCCATACATGAGTACTGGAAAAATCATAGCCTTGACTAAATGGACCTTTGTTGGCAAAGTAATGTCTCTGCTTTCTAATATGCTGTCTAGGTTGGTCATAACTTTTCTTCCAAGGAAAAGTTGTCTTAGAGAAAATAAAATATAAAAGGTATTTAGGAAGATAAGGGTAGTGAGTGTGGGAATATGTATTATGTGCACATTCTGTCATGGCTCTATTGTACCTTATAATACATTTGTGAGCAAAGTCAATTCAGGATTGCTGTTAATCAAATGAGAGAGTTTAAGTGACTCAGCCAAGACCACACAGAAATTGTGATAGGGCTGGATGACCACTGGCCTGGAGTGAGAATTCCAACTTTCTCAGCAGAGCGGAGAATCAGCAGTAATGCGGTCTCATCATTACCAGTCTTCCATGAACTCCTGCTGTGCTCCAAGTCCGCATCCTGGCAGTTTGTATCTCCGTCAGAAGCTGTGACCTACTTTTAGTGTTGCCTTTTCAAGGGAAGAGATAGTATTGCATGCTATGTTACATATATTGGTGTGCAAAAGAGATGAAAAATTTATGAATTGTGAGTCTACTTTGCACGTGCAAGCTTTTTATAATTACTAAATGTCTATCAGCATTCAAGTCATAAATTAACTAAGAAATTAAACTCTTCCAAACAGTGCTTATTCTACCATCTCCTCCCTACAAGCGCACCTTTATGTTATTTTCTGTAATTTTGTTTTACTTGTCTTGAGTGTGTAAAATCTCTGGTTTCTTCATATAGTTTCTGACTATAATTAAATCTATGGTTTATTCCGTTTCTTAAATATGGATATTTATTTTAAATATATACTTTGTGAAACCAATTCAGCCATGTGACGAGGGCTAAACATACTTTATATAGACTGTTGTTTGCTTATGTATCACTCAATACAAGAATTAACACAGATATTCACACATTCACAGACTTACCCAGCTAAAGTTATTAGTTTCATGCTAGCCAAGCAGGAGATGCTGGCTCAATCCCCGAGTCGGGAATATCCCCTGGAGAAGGAAATGGCAACTCACTCCAGTATTCTTACCCGGAAAATCCCATGGACTGAGGATTCTGGTGGGCTTTGGTCTATGGCGTTACAAAAGAGTTGAACACAACTTGGCGACTAAATAATAAGATGAAACAAGATAAATCTGTAAACAATTTTTTCTAATCCCAAATGAATGCAAATGGAAAATGGATGAAAGCAATCACAAATATTTATAGTTTATATTTCTTTAAAAATACGTATCTGTGGTAGATGGTTAGTCAAATGTGAGTTGATATACTTATACCTTCTCATATTTAATTAGTTGTTTTCTTAATATGGCTATCCAGGTGGCTCAGTGGTAAAAAGTCCACCTGCCAACGCAGGAGACACGGGTTTGATCTCTGGGTTGAGAAGATCCCCTGGAGAATGAAATGGCAACCCACTCCAGTAAAATGTCCTGCTCCAAGTTCTTTGAAGTTCCCTGAAACTTAATAACTACCATATAAAGCATAATCACTTTAGAAATATTTAATAGTTATCAACATTTTAACAGTCTTATAGCCATTTTTTAAGAGTACACATGATATAAAAAGGAAAATGACATAAAAATAAATACAAATTCTTATTATTCTAAATTTAATAGAGTATACATTTTTAAATTCTAGACAACTTAATTTTTTATATGGTTTTCAGTACTGAAATATAATTACTGAATCCTGTAATTAACAAGTGACCATCAAAAAAATTCCAGTAAGATTTGAGTGCTGTACTGGAAGAAATTCTGTTATATTCCTTTATGGAAAAGGATACTTTTACTAAGTAGTAGAGTACAAGTATATAATTGTCTTAGAGTCTCATTTGTTGTTCAAGCTTTCCCATTTCAAGAGACTGATTCTAGAATTCCAGAATTTTATAGGTTAACTCAGAATAAAACAAGCATCTGCATTTCTGAAAGTTTTAAAATTATGAGTATAATAAAACTGCAAAAGTGGATACAGAAGATGCTTCACTTGAAATACTATTAATTAGAAAACCTGGTGCTTATGCATGTGTTAAATATCTTCTGAATATAGAATCATCAAATTTATTATTATGAAACATATACATATACTTAAGAAAAATAAGGTCTTGTTTATCTAATTGCTGAAACCAAATGTATTTGAAGATGTAATGAGATAATACAGAACAGAAAAATCTTAAGAGGCTAGTTAATTAGCTGTTTTTATAGTAAAAATAAATTGATTTCTAGTTAATTATAAAAACATGAGCTTTCTTTTTTGTATGATTACTATTCTTACAGTAAAATATGATGCCTGTATTTTGGAAACTCAGAATAAGTCCTTATCCATGATCATGAAATATAAATAAAAAGCCATATCCTGAAATTATATATACATGTTTAAGTCAAGTAGAGTTTGTTGATCATGTGAGATATATATAAAGAATCAAATTGTCCCATTCAGCTAAGAACTAAGGGTTAGTTTGAAGATTTAAATCATTTGTACAAATTCAGAATAAAGGTTAAGTAATGGATCAATGTGATATTTTTATCCTTCTTTTAAAATCTTTAAACTGTTGCTTTTCATTTTCTCATTAATAAAACTTCTTTGGTAAAACAAATTGGGATAATTTAATATGTTGTTTTTATAACACTATTTATTTAACACCTAGCTATTAAGTCTAAGGTGCTGAATCAGATTTCATTAGATAATGAAAGTGTAAGACATTATTGTGGTCTCCATGGAATTTGCAATATAGAGTCAAGACCAAACATAAAAAGTTAAAAAAAAAATTGTTAGACTTCAAAGATTAAAATATCATCAAAAGTCTAGTTATGCTTTTCAAATTCTAGAAAGTAGATTTGAAGTATAAAACATAGGTAACTACTAATTAATATTCAAGTATAGCAACAAAGACTAAAAATTAATTTGCATTGAAGTTCAATTAGTACATCAACAAGCAGGAGTTAATATATCAGAGATATTCTTTCATATCTTTGAGCTGTGAATCTGCACATGTAGAGATTGGAAGGAAGGATATGGGGAAGTATAATGTAAAAAAGAAGGGGACTTGGTGTCCTCTCAAGAAGACCACTGTCTCAGAAAAGTAGGCACAGAAAAAGAGGATGAATATACCAAATCCTATTGACCTTAAGATTATGACTTCTTATGGTACTTTACAAAATCAAAATGCCATACTGATAGTAAGTGTTCTGTAAAATCACTATCATAATAATCTCTAATTATGTGTTCTTTTAGTAGATCTTTCAATAGATACTGTCAAACCCCATTTGTATATAGGATAATGACGTAGGCATTGTTCTTCTTTCCAAGGGGTCTACAGCTCTAGCTTGGTGGAGCAGATGCATGTACAAAACAAGAATGGGATATAGGATGTATGTAGGCCTGGAAATAGGATGAAAATAGGCCTGGAAACCCAGTTCAGAGCAGGGAGGGTCATATTATAGCTTAAAAAACATAGAATTAATTTAGATAAATAGAAATAGATTAATGGAAAACATTTGGATATATCAGTGATATGTTTAGAGCAGAGATGTTTGACAGCATGATCTGACAGTATCAGGAAATGAGAGATGGATCAGTGGAGAGAGAGAAAGAAAGATAGATCAAATGCTATTTTATTTCAATGGTTCAGTTAAGATGAAAAAGTTATGGGTTATAGGACAAACAAAGTTGTAGGTTAAAAGGACAAAGATAATTTTGAAAAATTTGGAAATTTAAGATCTTTAAGCCTTGAAGGCAAATAGTGACTCAGCAGTTAGAAGTTTATTTTGATAACTTTAAAAATATATGGTATGCCTTGCTTATCAAGCATCTAGGTTAGTCTTTCTCAGATGAAAATGAATATAATGCTACTTAAGTATGTATTAAATCTCAGCTTATAAAACTACCTCCTAACATTAAGCATTTTAAAACATTTCAGAGCTTGCATGAGGAAGAGAAAGGAAGGACAGTTTTTACTCATTTCCCTTTAATTCATACAGATGTCATTGAAGAACACTATTTGGGCAGAAGTAATGTACATTAGATCCATAGTTAAAACATTTTCTAAGAACTGTAAGCCTGGTATAGTACTATCTGAACATATATTTCTTGATAGGCCTTATTTATTTCTTTGGTCAAGATTTACCCCTTACTAAAAGCCCAAAGTATATGAGTGATGATTAGTCTAGCTGAGAATGCCCATCAATCATAATTGATTATTGCAATCCCTATCAAGCTACCACCAGTGTTTTTCACAGAACTAGAACAAATAATTTCACAATTTGAATAATTGATTACTCAAAGAATAATTGAATTCTTTGTGAGTGATTTTTGAGAAAATGTATATATTCAGACTCTTCAGAATGTATTGTGACATTTAAAATTTTATGT
Source organism: Bos taurus (assembly GCF_002263795.3). Taxonomy (NCBI): domain Eukaryota; kingdom Metazoa; phylum Chordata; class Mammalia; order Artiodactyla; family Bovidae; genus Bos; species Bos taurus. The sequence goes on along the minus strand of NC_037334.1, from coordinate 81,516,941 downwards.
TTATAAGATTGGCATGGTGTTGCTGCTGCTGCTGCTAAGTCGCTTCAGTCGTGTCCGATGCTGTACGACCCCATAGACAGCAGCCCACCAGGCTCCTCCAGGCAAGAATACTGGAGTGGGTTGCCATTTCCTTCTCTAATGCATGAAAGTAAAAAGTGAAAGTGAAGTCGCTCAGTCGTATCCAACTCTTTGTGACCCCATGGACTGCAGTGTACCAGGCTTCTCCATCTATGGGAGTTTCTAGGCAAGAGTACTGGAGTGGGTTGCCATTGGCATGGTGTTAGGAGGCAAATTTCTTTTGTAAAGTCACTTTTTATAAAAATAATTGAATTATACATCTGCTGGTTTTTCTGTTCTTCAGTAGCCTGTTCAATAGTTACCATGGAGTCATAATATTTTACTAAATTTAGTGAAGAGGATAAATGTAAATGACACTTGTTCTAAGAAAATTAAGGTCTTTGTAACAAAGACCAGCAGTTTTATCTTGGAACATATATGAAGAATTCTGCTAATAAAAAGTTTTATCCCTTAGACTTCAAAGACCTGTTACTATAAATGTAACAAGCCTAAAAAGTACTAAAGCTCTTGAAAGTTAAGGTTTAAAATGCTGAGAAAGTGTTCACACATCTTGTGGTAGTAGACATTTTCAAATTTCACCTAAAAATTGACTTCTATATCAATATAATAACTCAAACTGTATAGCAGTTTGGCTTAAAGACTTGATTGGTTGAAGTATATAATAATCTCATGGATCGGAAGAATCAATATAGTGAAAATGAGTATACTACCCAAAGCAATCTATAGATTCAATGCAATCCCTATCAAGCTACCACTGGTGTTTTTCACAGAACTAGAACAAATAATTTCACAATGTGTATGGAAATACAAAAAACCTCCAATAGCCAAAGCAATCTTGAGAAAGAAGAATGGAACTGGAGGAATCAACCTGCCTGACTTCAGGCTCTACTACAAAGCCACAGTCATCAAGACAGTATGGTACTGGCACAAAGACAGAAATACAGATCAAGGGAACAAAATAGCCCAGAGATAAATCCATGCACCTCTCGACACCTTATCTTTGATAAAGGAGGCAAGAATATACAATGGAGAAAAGATAATCTCTTTAACAAGTGGTGCTGGGAAAACTGGTCAACCACTTGTGAAAGAATGAAACTAGAACACTTTCTAACACCATACACAAAATAAACTCAAAATGGATTAAAGATCTAAAATCTAAGACCAGGAACTATAAAACTCCTAGAGGAAAACATAGGCAAAACACTCTCTGACATAAATCACAGCAGGATCCTTTATGACCCATCTCCCAGAATATTGGAAATAAAAGCAAAAATAAACAAATGGGACCTAATTAAAATTAAAAGCTTCTGCACAACAAAGGAAACTATAAGCAAGGGGAAAAGACAGCCTTCAGAATGGGAGAAAATAATAGCAAACGAAGCAACTGACAATTAATCTCAAAAATATATAAGCAACTCCTGCAGCTCAATTCCAGAAAAATAAACGACCCAATCACAAAATGGGCCAAAGAACTAAACAGACATTCTCCAAAGAAGACATACAGATGGCTAACAAACACATGAAAAGATGCTCAGCATCACTCATTATAAGAGAAATGCAAAACAAAACCACAATGATGCACCATTTCATGCCAGCCAGAATGGCTGCTATCCAAAAGTCTACAAGCAATAAATGCTGGAGAGAGGGTGTTCAGGAAAGGGAACCCCTTACACTGTTGGTGGGAATGCAAACTAGTACAGCCACTATGGAGAACAGTGTGGAGATTCCTTAAAAAACTAGAAATAGAACTTCCATATGACCCAGCAACCCCACTGCTGGGCATACACACTGAGGAAACCAGAATTGAAAGAGACACGTGTACCCCAATGTTCATCGCAGGAAGCAACCTAGATGTCCATCAGCAGACGAATGGATAAGAAAGCTGTGGTTACGTATACACAATGGAATATTACTCAGCCATTAAAAAGAATGCATTTGAATCAGTTCTAATGGGGTGGATGAAACTGGAGCCTACTATACAGAGTGAAGTAAGCCAGAAAGAAAAACACCAATACAGTATACTAACGCATATATATGGAATTTAGAAAGATGGTAATGATAACTCTGTATGCGAGATAGCAAAAGAGACACAGATGTATAGAACAGTCTTTTGCACTCTGTGGGAGAGGGTGAGTGTGGGATGGTTTGGCAGAATGGCATTGAATCGTGTATATTATCATATGTGAACCGAATTGCCAGTCCAGGTTTGATGCATGATACAGGGTGCTCAGGGCTGGTGCACTGGGATGACCCAGAGGGCTGGGATGGGGAGGGAGGTGGGAGGGGGTTCAGGATGGGGAACACCTGTACACCCGTGGCGGATTCATGTCAGTGTATAGCAAAACCAATACAATATTGTAAAGTAATTAGCCTCCAATTAAAATAAATAAATTTAAAAATATATCATTATACAGGATAGGTTAGTGATGATGAATACAAGCTTTGAAATCAGAACTGAATTTAAAGTGATTTTGGTACATAGTTTGTACCAAACTGAATAGCATATTTGTGCCATAGCTTCTTATCTGTAAAGTGGGAAACATAATGCTATTCATGGCTAGCATAAGTGAGATCATGTGATTAAATGAGATCATATAAAGCACTTGGTACATGCAAGGCCTAACAACCAGTATGTGCTCAATAAATGGTAGCCATCGTGCTCGTTTTTGATAAGATTAGCTGGGTTTATACTTAAGCATTCTCTTTAAAAACTATTAAAGGCAAAAGGAAAGTAAGTGAATTTCATTTGTCTACCAAGAATGGAATGGACTTTAGATTCTAGGAGCATAGGTTCTTTGCCATAGCATGTCATAGCATGACAAAGAAATAAAAAATAAAATACTCTGTTTTCTTACAGATCAGTTTTTCCCTTCCTGTCTCTTCTGAAACACTTTTTGTGGTATCACATTAAAGATTTTGCATTAACACCATTTTCCCTCCTAGCTTGGTGTATGTTGCTTTTTTGCATTATACAAGAATTATTCTAACATTTGTACCAGCTGCCCTGCTGTGCCCCTGAAAACACAAAATGTGTTTTATTCATTGTTATATTTCCCCGAGTACATCACAACTAATACACACTCAACAAGTATCATAAATGAATCCCCTGAACCTCAGTTATTTCATATACTATGCCTGAGAGAGCTACTTGTTTCTTTATCAACTAATCAGAATAAACTATGTGGTTATGTTTTCAGACTTCATTCACAAACCTAATTCTTTCTATGACTATCATTATTATTATTACTACTACTAATTATTTCTATTACTACTCCTTGAAATATTTTTATACTTTAGTCAAGTGGTTACAGAATGATTGTAAATTTCAGTGCATTATAGTAAAAATTTGTTTCTTGCTTAAGTGTGGGTAGGATTGCCAGATAAAGGATGCCCAGGCAGAGTGACATTAGCATCATGGTACCATAAAGCAACCCTCATTTTTGTCCCCCCAACTTCAATAACAAAAGTCTGACATCCATCCATTAACTCAGTGGCATCATCAACTTGATGGACATGAGTTTGAGCAAACTCTGGGAGATGGTAAAGGACAGGGAAGCCTGTCACGTCCATGGGGTCACACAAAGTTGGATACGACTTAGCGACTAAACATTAACAGAAATACCTCTGTGGGAGTTGTGGAATCCAGCAACCTCGCCAACCAGCACATGGGGTAATAGGTAATCAATTTGGGTACCAGCTGTGGAACCTACAGGAGACTGTGAACCAATTCTGGACACTCTTGGCTGCGGTCTTGGAGCACCTGCAGAACAGAGATGAGAGAACCTTTGTGAAAGTCCAGGTTTCTAAAACCCTATTAGAGATGGGAGAGAAAAAAGAGTCTGGCTGCATTGAAGTGGGTAAGAGGAATAGTTCCTCTCTGCCAGCATCATTCCTCCTCCAAGGAGGAGCAGTTTAGGGCTATGCTACACAGCTGGTAGCTGTGTGGAATACTGCCAGAGAGACACATTCCTCTCTCATAACATCCAGAGCATTAAAGAGGGAGCTTCCTGGCTAGGGGAGGAAGCAGGATAGGAGAGCAGCATAATGCTCCCAAAGGGCATTAGCAGAATAAACCTGCTGACTGTGCTCTGGACTCCATGAGAACGTTCACCCACCAGCCAAAGGGAAAACTTCACCCTTGGATCCCCTCAATTGACCAATGGACATCCCCAGTGTATGCTTGCCAAACCCACACCTCTCCCCATTCTGTCGCTAGCTCTCTGGGTGGCTTACAGGGCTGCTGTGAGAGCAAGCTCTGGTAAGCAAGGAGCTCACTCAGACAGCAGACCAGGCTCTATGGGCAATGGAGAAATAATAAACTTGAGCTGAGGTGCCACCTTCAGAAAAACAGAGGGCTATTAGCATCTGGCCTGGTTCACTGAATCTGAAGACCAGTTTAAGAATTCAACCACCGGAGGGAGCAAGAAGCGTGGAGCATTTGTGTCTATAGGTCAAAGAATACCTCGGAATCTGTATCAGGACTGATACAAGGTATTTTTACTCTAAAGAGAGTTAATAAAAATTGGAGAAGGTGACTGCTATTTTAAGTGCAAACAACAATGGAAAACTTCAAGGAACATGAAAAATCAAAATCATGACATCACCAGAAGATCCCAGTAATCTTCTAATAAGCAAATCCAGACATGGAGATTTGCAGTTCACCCGATAAAGAATTTCAAAATGGCAGTTTTAAGAAAAACTCAGTGAACCATTCTTCTTATCAAACAGACTTTGTCTTTTCAGGTGTGCATTTTCAACATAACCTTGGCCATGTATATTCCTGGCAGTACCACTCTTTGCTCTTTAGTTCACAGCTTACTTTTTATAGCAGTTGTTTCAAATATCTCCTTTCCAAACGTTCTCAGTTTCAGCTTCTCTCAGTAACAGCTGATAACTTCATGTCCTCTTGGACAGACGACCGAGACCGTCTGGAATGAGCTTCATGATATACTGCTTTCGCTTCGATTAATATCCATTTTCTTTACCAATAGATGATTATATTCTCGTCCTTGCTTTCTGTTTCAGGAGAAAGGTCCTTCTTCCCTTTCTGAACTATGCTCTTAATTTCATTTCTTTGTCTCTTAGAAGTCCTGCTTTCAATTTATCATTTTCTTATATGCTTTCCTTGTCTAAGTAAAACCTCCACTTGACTGTCTTATTCCTTTTAACTACCTTATGATTTCTGTAGTGTCTTTCTCAGCTAAGATTTTAAAATCCATAGCTACTACCTGTATTTCCTAGCAACTTCGTTTTCACATCTTATGCTATAGCTTTCACACTAAACCTCACTGTAATTATATTTCTTTGCCTTGTTAATTCTTATTTACTTCAACAGTAAGCTCCAGAATAATAATTTACAAGAAGCGTTCTTTAAACTCCCCAGATGAACTCTTCATGAATTTCTCTTTCTTTTTAGTGTGTCTAGTTCCCACTTTATAGTACATTTGTTCCTTTAGAGCTGTGATCATATCTTATTTGTATTTGCAGTGGTTAATATATAAGCTCATAATTAGTTTTCTTAATTGACCTGAAAGTCAGCATCTTTTCCTTCCCTAAAACTTTTTGATCAGTGTGTCATTCAGCATTTTTAATATTCCAAAGGGTCACCTCTTTTGCCTTCTAAACCTTTCTTGTTTATTCCCTCCAAATTCTCTTTTTGAGAGCCTGTATTTGCCAATGTTTGCCTGACACCATAAAATTACCACTATATGTATTTACATAGCTTTCAGTGAGCATGTCTTTTAACATTTTCTGTGCTCTTGGGCACAGGAGATTTAGTGATTTAAATAAGGCAGCCTTCCTCTCCTGAAAACTTCACTGACTCAAATGAGAGAAGAACATTCAAATGATCGTAAGTTATACGTTACACTATGCCAGGTAATAGACTTTCTCCCCTATGACATGAGGTACCTTCATTCATTCATTTTAAAGTTTTCATATGAAGATTTGATATGAGCGCATCTGTGCTTATAAAAAGGTAATTATTGGCAGCCTTAAATGTGGGCCTGAGAGAAACAGGAAAAAAACAGGGGCTGTTGTAACAGTCTTTCATAAAACACAAGGGAGGACTTGATTTTGACAGTGGCCGTGGGACAAGGATGGGAAAACATCCAAGATATTTGTCTAACTTTCGTCTTTCATCCATGTTTCAATTGTGTGTTTTCCCATTGAACTCTCAAATACCTCTACATGTATATCAACTCAAACTAGAAATAAATAACAATAGAAACAATAGCTAATATTTAATGATCCTTATATGCCAGCAAATTTGGAAAACTCAGCAGTGGCCACAGGACTGGAAAAGGTCAGTTTTCATTCCAATCCCAAAGAAAGGCAATGCCAAAGAATGCTCAAACTACCACACAATTGCACTCATCTCACACGCTAGTAAAGTAATGCTTAAAATCCTCTAAGCCAGGCTTCAGCAATATGTGAACCGTGAACTTCCAGATGTTTAAGCTGGTTTTAGAAAAGGCAGAGGAACCAGAGAGAAATTGCCAACATCCGCTGGATCATCGAAAAAGCAAGAGAGTTCCAGAAAAACATCTATTTCTGCTTTATTGACTATGCCAAAGCCTTTGACTGTGTGGATCACAGTAAACTGTGGAAAATTCTGAAAGAGATCAGAATACCAGACCACCTGACCTGCCTCTTGAGAAAACTGTATGCAGGAAGCAACAGTTAGAACTGGACATGGAACAACAGACTGGTTCCAAACAGGAAAAGGAGTATGTCAAGGCTGTGTATTGTCACCCTGTTTATTTAACTTATATGCAGAGTACATCATGAGAAATGCTGGGACTGGAAGAAACACAAACTGGAATCAAGATTGCTGGGAGAAATATCAATAACCTCAGATATGCAGATGACACCACCCTTATGGCAGAAAGTGAAGAGGAACTAAATAGCTTCTTGATGAAAGTGAAAGTGGAGAGTGAAAAAGTTGGCTTAAAGCTCAACATTCAGAAAACTAAGATCACAGCATCTGGTCCCATCACTTCATGGCAAATAGATGGGGAAACAGTGGAAACAGTGGCTGACTTTATTTTCTGGGCTCCAAAATCACTGCAGATGGTGATTGCAGCCATGAAATTAAAAGATGCTTACTCCTTGGAAGGAAAGTTATGACCAACCTAGACAGAATATTCAAAGGCAGAGACATTACTTTGCTAACAAAGGTCTGTCTAGTCAAAGCTATGGTTTTTCCAGTGGTCATGTATGGATGTGAGAGTTGGACTATAAAGAAAGCAGAGCACCGAAGAATTGATGCTTTTGAACTGTGGTGTTGGAGAAGACTCTTGAGAGTCCCTTGGACTGCAAGGAGAGCCAACAAGTCCATCCTAAAGGAGATCAGTCCTGGGTGTTCATTGGAAGGACTGATGCTGAAGCTGAAACTCCAGTACTTTGGCTACCTGATGCGAAGAGCTGACTCATTTGAAAAGACCCTGTTGCTGGGAAAGATTGGGGGCAGGAGGAGAAGGGGACGACAGAGGATGAGATGACTGGATGGCATCACCGACTCGATGGACGTGGGTTTGGGCGGACACCAGGAGTTGGTGATGGACAGGGAGGCCTGGCGTGCTGCGGTCCATGGGGTCGCAAAGAGTCGGACATGATTGAGCGACTGAACTGAATGATCCTTTACTTTGTGTCAGTTATTCTAACTGCTTTATTTGAATTCACTCATTATTTCTCCAACAACTTTACATGATAGGTACTTTTATTATGCACACTTTCTGAAGGAGGAACCATTGCACTGAGAGTTTGAGCAGCTGACCAGTATCACACAAGGTCCGTGTTCTTCTGGTTTTTTGTTTGTTTATTTTTAACCACAGTACTATACTGTCTGGACCCTGGAGGAGGGCATGGCAATCCACTCCAGTATTCTTGCCTGGAGAATCCCATGGACAGAGGAGCCCGGCAGGGGTGGCAAACAGTCGGACACGACTGAAGTGACTTAGCAGCAGCAGCGTACTATCTGAAACCTGCATTGTTTCGCTCCTGCCTTCTCGTCTGTGTTCATTCCTTTGTATCACCATGTCTGCCATCCATTTTTTCAAACTGAAAACCTGGATCTTTTAAAATGCTGGTGTCTGCTTTCAGTTTTTATTCGTTTTTCTTTCCTCTTTTTACTGCCAGAAAAATGTCACTATTATCATGTTACTGAGTTGCTTCATATCTTCGAGACATATAATATCCATCAACTCAATCAAATACACCGTGGTATAGTTCCCAGCATTCTTGATGTTTTTTCCAGAATTCCCAGCAACTGGTTCTATCTCATGTATCCACAACTGTTTCTTCCCCTGATGACCAAGCAAGGACATTTCCTGTCTTCTATAGTTCCTTTGTATTTCATTGCTTTCTTAGTTTTTTGTTTTTATTCTGGTCTGGATTTTTATTTATTTTTATTCCTTTCTATAAGGAATACTCTTCTTCAAGATTCTGCTTAACCATGATAATCTTCTGTGAAGTTAATCCCAGTGTTTGGTTGTTTTTGTCTTACTGTAGGTTCCTGTAGCACTTAATAATAAGCTATTTTCTGAATTACCAGTGCCTTTGGTGAGGTGATCCCTGGGTTGGGAAGATCCCCTGGAGAAGGGAAAGGCTACCCACTCCAGTATTCTGGTCTGGAGAATTCCATGGACCATGGGGTTGCAAAGAGTCAGACATGACTGAGTGACTTTCACTTTCACTTTGGTGACACTGGTCTCCTGGGTATTGCAGAAAGGACTGGGACTTCTCTGGGATCACCTTATCAGAGCTGCATCGGGGGGTTAATGTGCGTGGGATGGGTTGCCATGCCTCAACTTGGGCATGAATACCCATGGTTTCTCACAAAGAACGTGAGATGGTTTCATACCCAGGGTTTCATACTAAGAACGTGTAATATTTTTAACAAGGCAGTGAAATACACTATAGTTTATAATAACTTTTCCCCCAGTCTGAATGGTGTTTGTTTCCTTCTGAGATCTTTTTTTTAACTTTCCACTTGAGTGCAGTTTTGGGGGCTAGAACGCACACAGGATAGTTGGTCTCACCCCATAGTTGTGTTTTTACCCTTATGTATCATACTTGATTATATGCAGTACCTTACACAAGCAAATAATCGTTCTTTCTTTTCCACAGTAAGCTTAAGAATAGAACCTTACATCCTGCTTCACTCAACTACATCTGGCAAGTGTCAAGTCTAAAATAGAAACATAATATGTTTGTAAATTTCAAATGGAGGCTCCCTATATTACTGTACCATGATAAATCTATAACAGCTAATGTTTCTATAGCCGTTCTCATCAGCTAATGTGTACATTTAAGCTGTGAACTTTCTCTACTGTTGTAGCTATCCAAGTTTTAAAATGCAGGACTTTTGTAGTTCCGATCTAAATAGTTTTCCACTGTGGTTTTACGTATTTATAAATATGTATTTTCAGTTTCTAAAAGTATATAATTCTGGATAATTTTTTAAATTAATTTTATTGCTTTGTGTTCAAAGAATATAATCCATATTATATATATTCTTCGCTGTTCTGTGCCTCTTTGTTGGCCTAGTTTGTGATCCATTTTTTATGAATATTCTAAGAGTGTTTGGAAAAGAGTGTACATTTTCTGTTTGTGGATTCAGGGTCTTAGAAGTATCCATTAAATCAAGCTTGTTAATGGTGGTCAAATCTAAATTTTAATTTGTTTGAATATATTAGTTCCTGAGAAGACTCAGTCTCTCACTGTGATGATGGATTTGTAATTTTGTTACCCGATTTTTTTGCTATGTATATTTTAAAGATGTACTGCTAGATGCATTAGAATCTATATAATTTGCTTGTAAATCATTCCTTTTATTCTTAAGACCCTCTTTATCTACTGATGCTTTTTGCCTTAAATTTTATTTTTAGACAAAATATCTAGTTTTATCTAGTTAAGTAATCACCAATAGTGATTTCACAAAGAAATAAATGGCTATTTTATGGATCCATTTTCAAAATGGTGTTTAAAGTGGAGTTAACTTAATGGTTATATGTGATTGGCAACCATATATTAGAACTTGATCTTGAAAATGAATTATGTGGTCATCTTACAGTAGTCAAATTACTATTCAGATGAAATGATACTAAAAATAAGTTGACATTTCCATGTAATGGCACCACTGATTCATGTTCATCACCTGCAGTGAATGCTAACATGAAGATTGTATAATTTATTTCACTTTAGTGTCCTTTAAAACTGTCCAAGCCTATTTAGAAAATAGCAAAGCATGTACCAGCCACATTGACTTCTGTCAACTTGTCTTCCAGGAACTTGATATGCTTGCTTGACATAAAATAACATGGGCTAGTTTAGATTTAAGATATTAATCCTATAAGTGACATAACACTTATTTTAGCCAGAACAAAACATGCCATCATAATAGCATGGATTCTGTTCAGCTGTTTTTTACTGACCACACACCAGGCATGACTAAACGCTGTGTAAACAAAAAGAGGAAAACACCTTTGATCTTTTAGGGCTAAGTATTTTCAAACTGAAAAGAGAAAATCTCAATGCAACATGGTTGGTACTACAAGAGAATTTATGCAAGAGTTACAGAAACCATAAATTCTCTTATTCATCATTTGTTAAAGAAGGTATATATTGCCATAAGTATATACTTAAGGCAGCGATCAATTGTTTTCTCTATAAGAAAATGGAAAAGAAGGACTTAAATGAAAAGAAGTGTGTTTAAAATTCAGTATCAATAAGATTGTTAAAGTAGGTAGGGTGTATGGAATTTCTTCTCTGGAAATATTCTGTAAGAGCCCAGTTATTAGTAAATAAACGTTCTCACTGAATGTCTTACATGTTCTAAACTGAGCTGATGCTTCTCCCTCCGCTTGTCACACTTTGCCCTCCAAACCTGATGCACATCAGGTGCTACCCATCTCGTTGCATCCTCACATTGCTTATGCCAGATATCTGGTCATCCATGACACGTCCTTCTTCCTTACTCCCATTTTGTTGGCCTTCATCAGTCTTGGCAATTTTTAAATTTTGAAACATATATTGAATCTATTCACATTTCTTCTCCACTGCTGCCCAAAGACCTCAGCCCACCACAGTGCTACTTCAGAAGGAATCTTCTCTTGCTCCCTCTGCTTCATTTTCTCAAGGGAGCTATCAGAGTTACCTATGTAAAACAGTCAATCTGATGATCATATGCATCTATCTCAAAACCTTTTGTCAACTTCTTATTGGCCTTATGATAAAGTTAAATTCATCTCTCATACCACACTTTGTATGAGAGCCACACTGACCTTCCTTACCATTTCTTATACTCTGCCACTCTCTTGCCCATCCTAGGGCCTTTACTTTTCAATTCTTTTAGTTTGTAATAATTTAACTCTGTTGCCTCATTTTGCTCCTTTATCACCAACACTTTCTTCAGTTATCTGCTTAAATTTTACTTCTAGGGGACAGTCTGTAATCCTCTAAACTACATCTCCTTTTTTTTTCTAGCATTTATCACTTTGGTAAATAAATATATAACTGTTTACCCCTCTAAATCATAAGCTCCTGGGAACAGGAATAAGGTCTACTTGTGGTCGTGGTGTAGTCGCTAAGTCATGTCCAACTCTTGCAACCCTGTGGACTGTAGCCTGCCAGGCTCCTCTATCCATGGGTTTCTCCAGGCAAGTATGCAGGAGTGGGTGGCCATTTGCTTCTCCAGGGGATCTTCCCAACCCAGGAATTGAACCCAGGTCTACTACATTGCAGGCAGATTCTTTACCAACTGAACTATAAGGGAAGCCCAAGGTCTATGTGATGTAGTATCAAACATGTAGTGGGCAAAAATATTTGTTGATAGAAGATGCACTAATAAGTGAAAATTACAAGGACAAAAAATTGATTTAAAAATATAAGTAAACCTGAAGCATCTCAGTCATGTCATCACTTTAAAAACTTCAAATTTTTGCAATTGAATTCAAAGCCTTTATGTGTGGAAATACTGTCATATTAAAAATTTTTAATCAAAATTTTACTCTTATTAACCATTATTTACAAAACACTGGATCAAATGAATTTTGCCTCCTTCCAAAAAGCAAATTAACTGTTTATGGATAAATATTTCTTATCTTGAGAATATCCAAAAGAATGTGTCTGAAGGCAGATAGTTCCCTAGAAAGAATTACAGATGGTTTAAGGGGTGTTGGCATACTCCAGAGCCCACTACCACTTTGTAATGTAAGATTTTGTGCATTTGTTTTTTTGTTATTGTTAAAAAGTCACACTAGTTCTTTGTGTTGAACACATACTTAACTATCCTTCTCTAAATATTTTAAATAACTCAATGCTGTACATATTGTATATCAGTGACCATCAGTGATTACTATTAATACTATTATGTTGCAGTTGAAGGTTAGAGAAAAAGAATGGTAGGTCAAGTTTGGCCAAAATGTTATCTTAATCTCTGCCTCATGAGATTTACTTTCTTTAATTTAAAGCAGATCTTTAGCATGATTTTCTTTACCTTTCTCTGATCTAATAGAGAGTTCCAGTTATTTACTGAATTTCTCATTTTTAGTCTATTTTTATAGGTGCTATTTTTAAGATCTTTGATAAGGCATTTTTTATATTATCTCTCCACCAAAACATTACACAGATATAAAAGCTCCCTTTGCAGGTATCCCTTAATTTGTATATTTATATGTATTAACACACAATAACATTTTGTTTTGTCTGTGGCAGCAATTAAATACCTCCAGACCTAGTGGCAGAATTAGTTTAAGCCAAGTTAGACTTTATGTTAGTAAACAAAGATTTAGAAAACTGGTTCAGTGACTTAGCCCCTGTTTGTAGTTTGGAGGTCATAGAAACAAATATTTTCATTTATTATCATTATTTTTATTTTGTGACTTTTATAATCCATCTGTTATACTACTTTTAACAAAACAGTAATTACCATCTTTTAAAAGTAAACAATAATATTTCTGTTCAAGTTACTTTCAAGTTCTCTTTTTATTCATAATAACTTTTGGAGACGAGATAAATGTTGAAGCTTAGAAATTAACCTTTGCATAGAAATCATCCCAAAATATTGTGATGTAGTGAAATAATATAAATTTTTTCACACCTATTAAAATTTCTGCTTAAGTATATTTGAACTATTTGTCTGTATAAATTTTAAGAACTTTAAAAAATTTGTTGTATTAGATATACATGGTTTCAGGTCCATGCTAATAATGCTGTTAAAGGAAAAAACTCAAAAATACTGACTTTAAATTTCTTCCTACAAAAGCTATAAATTACAGAAGAGAAAAAGATATTTCTCAGAAGCTGTGCCTTTTACATAAACTTTTTAACTGACTCTTATGGGATATGACTTCTTAAAAGATGAGTATAGAATGGTTATTTTCCTCCTGGAAAAATTAAATACACAGAGATGACAGTGATTCTTGCTATTGATACAGAGCTATACTTCCATGACTGTAATTTGTTCTGTGACAAAGTTTTAAAAAAAGAACTTCTTAAATAGATATTCTGCAGTCATGGAATCAGAATAAGCGTGCCTTGGATTCTAAGACAAGCTACTGTAAGATGAGAGAGGAAGCAATTGAGAGAGGGTATGTAGCAGATCATTGAGAGGGAGTCAAGACGGGTGAGTAGATCTGCCATGGAGATCTTAGAGACTGATAGCAGGGAACAGAGGTATGTGCAAATGGTCATCCTTGGGATGCTAGAGAATGAGTATGGGAATGTTCAGCAGGTGGAAAAAGCTGTGCATGGAGAGGGGGAGGGTGATGGAAGAAGCAAGGAGTGCATGTCTAAACAAGCTGACTCTTGGTGTCAAGGGAATCCAACTGCAAAGACTGATGACTCAACCGTGGCAATAGAAGTCCAGTGGCAGAACATGCTCAGAACGAATATGAGGAACAAACTCAATATAATGTTTTCTTATTGTCTCTAAGGCATTGAGATGCTAGTTAGATGGGACCTGGCACTGAAAGCTCAGCAAATCAAAGTAAGGAATGGGCTTTTTCCTGGTATAAGGATGGAAGCTGGTTCCTAGTTTCTTTGAATCAGTGGACAGGGTCAGGGACCATTAGCAAAGTTGATATGATGGTGAATCCTAAATGATGGTTTCAGTTGTCTTTGTATTTTCCTGTCAGTGGAGCTAGCTTGGCTGGAGTCTAGATGAGACAGGGGATCCTTCAGTTAATAGTCAAGGAGCTGTGTCTCTGTGGCTAAGAAAGTGGAGTTAAGAGTCCTGGCAGGTGATTATAACTGGAGAAAAGACGCTTCCTGTGCCGTTCTTCTCACTGTGCTTCCTGACTCTTAACTGTGGAAGAGAAAAGCCTGAGACATGATTCAAAGCCACTAAAAGATTGTGAGACCAAGAATACCACAAAACTAAACTTTGTTCATTTGGGAGATCGGAAAGACAATTCATTTAATCAAAATTATAGTATTTGCAAATAAGCACTATGCAACAGAGCAAATCCAATAACCTCTAAGAACCCAGAGAGTTCCCTCAATTCTAGGTGCCTCATGGAAAATGTTTTTCAAAATGAAATAGTAATTTTGGAGGAAGGGTGTTATTAGTTTTCTATTTATGACTTAACAAATTGCCACAAATTTATTACCTTTCAAGTTTATTATCTCACAGTTCTCTAGGTCAGAAGTCAGGGTTGACTGGGCTGTTTATGTCTCACAAGGCTGAAATCAAGGTCTGGGCCTGCTGGGTTCTTATTAGGAGGCTCTGAGAAGAATCAGCTTTCACACTTATGTAGGTTGTTGGTTGTTGGTAAAATTCAGTTCCTTGTGGTTGTAGGAATCAGCCAGAGACTGCTTTCAGGTTCTAGAAACCACAATGTTCACAGGCTCCAAGGATTACCCATGGGTATTTATGGGGGGCTAGTCTACCATGCTGCTAAGTCGCTTCAGTCGTGTCCGACTCTGTGTGACCCCATAGACGGCAGCCCACCAGGCTCCCCCGTCCCTGGATTCTCAAGGTAAGAACACTGGAGTGGGTTGCCACTTCCTTCTCCAATGCATGAAAGTGAAAAGTGAAAGTGAATTCGCTCAGTCATGTCTGACTCTTAGCGACCCCATGAACTGCAGCCTACCAGGCTCCTTTGTCCATGGGGTTTTCCAGGCGAGAGTACTGGAGTGGGTTGCCGTTGCCAGGAAAGCAATTTTTTGCCAAGGGATGACTTTGATTGTCCAGTTTCTCTTACCATAAGAATAGTTAAAATACCTAGACCCCCAAACTGGTAGAAACCTAGGGATTTTTTTTTACTGAATCAATAGTGTAGAAAAAAGACAAAGGCTTCCAGCTTTGAAGTCAAAAAGGAAAAAGTAGGGCAACGACCAGAATCAATAACGGTTAAAAACCTAACACTTTTTCCTTGCTTTTCCTTTAAACTATGGTATTTTGAAATACCGCTTAAGGTTATTTTAGTAAGCGTTTGACTAAAATGTCCCCATTTTGTTTCATTTTTAAACAGAAAATTTTATATGCTATTTGAGTTTTCATCACAACTCATAATTTCAAGGAGTATCATCATACTAGGTTCAAAATTCTTTGTGATCAAAATGAATCTGTGCAACTTAGCTCAGCCCCAGGCACATAGTAGGTACCTAATATTTGGGTTGCATGTACGGATGCGAAGATATCACCTGGAACTAAATTGTCTCAAAGCAGATTCTTTATGTCCACTCTTTTTCTTTTTTTCCCCTTATAAAGTTATTGAAAATATGGAAGTAGAGAATAGTTCATGTAGTGGTGTAGTTCAAGTAGAGAAGTGTTCCCTCAGTTCATCTTGGGAAGTACAGTCTTACATGTATAAGCTGAATTATTTTACATTACTGCAGCCTAACTTCATTAGCTTATTTCAGGTTTTCATATTTTTTCTACATGTTATTTTGAAAATTTCAAGGGAGAGTTTAGAAATAATACAGTGAATACTCAATACCCCTCACCCGACTAAATTTCCCAATTTTTCAGCCATTTTTCTTATAATCTACCTTTTCTGATTAAAGTTGAATAGAGAATTTAAGGAAGCTGATTTCTGAACTATAAAATATGATGGTTTCTGCTGTTTTGAAAATTAACTAAATTAAAGTCTGCCTGCTAAAGTATTCTTTAGGAATGAAATCATCACTGTGTTTATCAGAGTCCTTTTGCATTTCTCTTGCACTTAAAATATATTTTAGCATCACTAGCTGCTTCCCTTCTATTGCCTGTCATATTTCCCATGCTTCTTGCCTTTTGTGTGAAAAGGTAGCATTGTGTAGAAATTACCAGCCAAATCAAAGCACCTTTTTTCTTCTGCATGGCAAACATTAGCTGTAATGTTTACATCAATTCTTTTACATTCTGTGTTTCTGAGTACTCAGGAACTACTTTTGATTTTGTTTTTAATGTTATTTCTGAGTCTCGCCCTCTTTTGGAAGCCTAAAGGGTTTGAGTATTATACCCTGGATAATTAAGTTTTGTGAAAACTATCTATAAAATATTTTTAAAACAAGCCTAAAACAGTAGTCAATGATGCTGGTTCTCTGGACTCTTCAGAGAGTGGAGTGGACTAGAGTAGAAAGTGTGTGACACTAAAAATGAATTTGTGAAGACAGGACAAACTAACGCCCGGCAATAATGAAAGTGATTTTTAGATTGTTTCTAGGATCTAACTTTCCAAAGCAGAAAAACTGGTTCATCATGGTCTGAAAATTACAGTGTTTCATATATTATTGAAATAAAAGGTCTTTTTTAAATTAGAAATGTCTGCATTTAAACTTAAAATTAGGGATTAGGTTTGTCTTAAGTTATTAATAGCATTTGGTCTTGTTTTTATAGCTATTGACAAAACCGGCAATGTGTATTTTTAACCTATTGTAATTTTTATTTATATTACAAACAGAAACATGAAATTTCAGAAAGTGTGTGAACAGTTTATCAGTTATAACATTCTAACACTTAATTTATCTACCATCTTTGATAGATAATTGTTTACCATTTTCATAATTATAATCATATACCCATTTCTGTATTTGGAATGTTTTTAATAGCAGTATATCATAAATAAGACCTTCCCTGATGGCTCAAATGGTAAAGAATCAGGAGACCCAGGTTTGATCTCTGGGTCTCGAAGATCCCCTGGAGAAGGAAAAGGCAACCCACTCCAGTACTCTTGCCTGGAGAATTCCATGGACAGAGGAGCCTGGTGGGCTACAGTCCATGGGTTGCAAAGAATCGGACATGACTGAGTGATTAACGCTTCCTTTTTCATATCATAAATAAACTCCTGTTTCCCAAATAATTCCATTTGCAACTGTGATTTTTGATGGTTGAAACGTTCTGTCACTTATTTGTGCTGCAATTTATAGAAGTATTATATTATTATTAAATTTGACTATTTTTTACGATAAATGTATGACAGTGAACATGTTTAATGCACACTGTTTTTCTCATAGTTCACAATTTATACTGGATAGTATCTGAAAAGAAAGATCACTCAATCAAAACGTACTCCTTTTTACAGCACATGGTGTTTGCATGTGAAGTACTTTCTACAAGTGTACTGACCAGCTTTCCATGCCACTATTGTTCAGTTGCTAAGTCATGTCCAAATCTTTTGTGACCCCATGAACTGTTGCCCATCAGGCTTTTCTGTCCATGGGATTTCCCAGGCAAGAATACTGGAGTAGATTGTCATTTCCTCCTCCAGGGGATCTTCCTGACCCAGGGATCGAACCCACATCTCCTGCATTAGCAGGCAGATTCTTTATCACTGAGCCATCAGGGAAGCCTTTCCATGCCACTGTTAACTTGCTAAAATCCTGTCCTAGCATGATTTCTAAACATATTTCCAAAGTTATCAAAAATATCATAACTATATACTTAGATGCTAAAAACATTTGCAAGATTTGCCAGATCTTTCCTTTACATCTATTAACTGCAAAAAATTTCCCCTCAACTTTTGTAATTAGAAAAAAATAACCCAGATACAATCACTGAAAAGGTTCACATCTCACTAGACAAGAAATTTAGAGATCAATACCTATGGAATTGAAACACTGGGAGTTATAAATATCAGGAAAACATCCATCATATCTTTAGAAGAGAAAAACAGTTTACATCCCAAGGAACAAAAATCAGATGGCATCAGACTTCTCAGCAACATTAATACCAGACAACAGGGGTACAGGGGTATCTGTAGTTTTGATGTGAGTTTAAAAAGGTATTTGCACATATGAGGATTTGGGAAATGGTATTCATACATCCTCTAGCCAACTAAGAAATGTATGCAAATTGCAACTCATATGAGGAGCACAGTTATGTTATTTTAAGCTGAAAGGGAAAAAACTAGACAAAATTGGAGTTATTTTTTATGTTGAAAGTATAAAGCTGATTATAAAACTGAATGTAGAGGTAAAAATTATTACTGAAAGAAGAGGTGATTAGGACAAAAATTTATACCTAAAACTCTAGGTGTTTATAATGAGGGTTAAGAAATAGAAGAGGGTGATGTAGAATAAGAGAAAGCCACCTTCATTTTTCACAAAGAAAGGTAAACAGTATTGTTTGCATTAACATTAGTACCTTTAAAGCTTAAGATGGAGAAAAGTTTCTTCTTTCTAGCTTTAAAGGACATCTCATTAGATGCATATTAGAGGCCTTTTCTGCTGAGAAGTGGAACAGTTAAACAAAATATAGCATGAAGTTTTAAAACATGTAAAATATCATGTATGAAATGAGATGCCAGTCCAGGTTCGATGCACGATACTGGATGCTTGGGGCTGGTGCACTGGGACGACCCAGAGGGATGGTGTGCGGAGGGAGGAGCATTCAGGATGGGGAGCATGTGTATATCTGTGGCAGATTCATTTTGATATTTGGCAAAACTAATACAATTATGTAAAGTTTAAAAATAAAATTAAAAAAATAAAATAAATGGATGGGAGATGATTTGATATATGAGCACACAAAAAGCTGAGCTTGAAATATTAATTTTAGGACAAATAGATTCAAGGCAGTGATTATTAAACATGAAAAAGAAAAATTAAATGGACAAGCAGTAGTTGTAGGGTATTATATATATATTTGAAAGAGCAAGAGGACAAAAATTAGGGACAATATAAAGGTATTTGGCAAATGGATAAAAATGTAGACCAAGAACATGGATATTTTATTAAGTATTCCTGGAATATTATGAAAATCAACCATTGATTAGGCCATATAAAAATTATTCAAAAGTTCCTAAATACAAAAGTTGTGTATCTTGCATGCATGCTAAGTCAATTCAGTCATGTCTGACTCTGTGTGACCCTATGGACTACAGCTCACCAGGCTCCTCTGTCCATGGGGATTCTCCAGGCAAGAATACTGGAGAGGGTTGCCATGCCCTCCTCCAGGGATCTTCCTGACTCAGGGATGGAACCTGCATCTCTTGCATTAGCAGGCAGGTTCTTTACCACTGGGAAGCCCATGGTATGTCTTACCTGGGCACACTTGGGAAACTAGAAACTAAAAATGAAAATAAAACCTCCATCCATTTATAAATTAAAGTATATCTTTGGTTACATGTACAAAGTTTGATATTAGTGTTCTCATTTTTTTCTAAATCATCTAATCAGTATCATTTTGGTTTCCAGTTATATCCAGTAACTCTTTGGAAAATTAAAATTGTATTTATTGGATGATCTAGGGAAAAAGCCATGAATACCACCATCAGACCTTGCAGATGCAATCAAGGATAAATTCAGAGCCAAATTTACAGTTTCATATTATTTATCTTTTTAAAAAAGAGAAAGTATTTACTAATTTATTAAAAAGTTTGAAAATAAAACCTTTTTTAAGCAAAGGAAAGTAGAAAAAAAATTTCAAGAGTAAAATATATTAAATAGGAAAAAAAGGTGAGTTAATAGAACAATTCCTGACAAAGATAATGATGACAATGATGACAACACTCATTCAATTTAGGAGAAAGCAAGTCAGCCTCTGTTAAGGACCAGCAGATCAGGAAGTCAGGCCAGGCCAGGTAGGCAGGCTGTGCTCCAGAGTCATCCAGAGACTAAGGCTAGCGGGGCCTCCGCCATTGTTCAGGGCATTGGTCTTATAGGCGTGTCAGAAATTGGATCTGCAATTAAAAGTAAATAGGAGAAGGCAATGGCAACCCACTCCAGTACTCTTGCCTGGAGAATCCCAGGGACGGTGGAGCCTGGTGGGTTGCCGTCTGTGGGGTCGCACAATCAGACATGACTGAAGCGACTTAGCAGCAGCAGCAGCAGCAGGAGGCATCCAGAAAATGATGTGTACCCCTTTTGCTCACATTAGTAAGAGCTTAATTCTTGGTGAGAGCAACGGAGACCGAGCAGCATCACGTAGCTGGGTTGTGGCCCCTGGCTACTTTTCTCTTACCATGGGAAAAGATGAAGGACAGATGGTGGTGGTCTACTTGCAGGCTCTCACAGCTGCTACAGAGGACCTTTTTAAAACATGTGGAAGTAGTGTGTATATGAATAAAACAAAAAGTCCCAAAGAAATGAAGTTTTCTGGGAAAAGATAAATGAACAGAATTGAAGAAAATAAGATAAAAAAAATATAAAAAATAATAAGGACCATAATTACTTCCAAAATTGCCTTTGTATTCAGGCAGTTTTATCACTGCATATTTTTTAACTTCACAAAGTAGATAAACACCATATTATGTAAATTTCTTCAGAGCATTGCAAGAGTTTGCCATCCAGTCCATTTTGAGGAAGCAGAATAATCCTAATGCTTAAATTTGAAAATATAATCTAGCAAGGAATTTTCTAAACCTGTCTCATTTAGAAAATAGATATGAAGATCCTAAATAAAACATTATAGTTAATAAAATTATTAGCCTATTAAAAGGATCATCCATAATGATCAAGCATGACTTATCTCAAATACAATGATGGTTTAAGAAAACTGTCAATGTATAGTACTTATATCATGCTTCCCAAAAGAAAAACTAAATAACACCAATCAAATATGAAAAGGCCATGTGTCTCTTATTATTCCTGACCTTTGAAAATTGTTTAAAAAACACTGGGCATAGAAATATTTCTTAGTATGGTAAAGAACATGTCTTCAACCAATAGCCAAAGTATTTAACTGTGCTCTGCATTAAAATTATGAAGACAGAAAAACTACTGCAGAGCCATGCTTAATCACGGTTTTGATTTCTGCAGTTTTTGTTATTCACAGACAACCAGGATCTGAAAAAAATTAAAGATTCAGAAATAAGCAATTTATAACTTTAAAATGCACACTATTCTGAGTAGCGTGATGAAGTCTCACCCTGTCCTGCGTCATCCTGCCTAGGACATGAATCATTCTTTTGTCCAGCTTAACCCACCCATTGTTCAGTCAGCAGCTGTCTGGGTTATCAAATCCACTCTCATGGTATCACAGTGCTTGTGTTCATGTGACCCTTACTTTGCTTATTAATAGTCCAAAGCACAACAGTAGTGATGTGGGCAATTCAGATACACCAGAAGAAGTTGGAAAAGGCTTCCTTTACGTGAAAAGTTGAAAGTTCTAGACTTAATAAGGAAAGAAAAGCAGTCGTATGCTGAGGTTGCTAAGATCTTTGGTAAGAACAAGTCTTCTATGAAATTGTGACAAAGGAAAAAAGACACCTGTGCTGGTTTTCACACCTCAGACTGCCACAGTGCATGATGAGTACTTAGTTAACGTAGAAAAGGCATAATAACATTTGTGGCTGGAAGACATGAACAAGACTTCAGCAAGAGATCCTCTGAACCAGGTGATAACAAGCCATTTTCTGCCGGTAAGGGATGGTTACACAGATGCAGGAATAGGTTTAGATCAAATAATATAAAAATTACAAAAGAGCTGCATCTGTTGATGAAGAAGCCCCTGCCAGAAATGAGGAAGGAAAGGAGAGAGACCACATTCATAGAACTTTTATCACAGTATATTGTTATAATCATATTATTTTTAGTTATTGTTCATCTCTTACTGTGCCTAATTTATAAATTAAACTTTAGCGTAATTATATGTGTATAGAAAAAAACATATACAGGGTTCAGTACTATCTGCAGTTTCAGGCATCCAGTGGTCTTGGAATCTATGCCCCATAGATAAGGGATCTACTGTATCAACAGTTTAAATATTTCTCAAAACAATACTTGTATCTGCCTTAAAAATAGCACAAATGTCTTAAGAGTAAATACCAATAATCCTCTGCCAGGTCTCGTCCTACTCATTTCTTCCAATTTCCAATAAGTATACCACTATTTTAGTTTCTGTTATTACCTTCACAATTTTACGTATACTTTAAAGATCGTTTTCCTTTTCTACAAAATGTAGATTTTATGTCTTGATTCCCAGTTTATTCCTAGGCAGCTGGTTCTGTACCATCCTGAGTAACTAAAACTGTTAGTTATTTAACGTGTATTTTATAATCAACTGCATCCTAGTTTTAATTTTAAGCAAAATTTTATTTTATGCCTGTTGTTTTGAAACTTTCTTACAGGAGTATATACATTTTTTTTCCCCTACCATAGGCTACTAGTGATAATAACTAAGGTTAAAATAAGAACTCTTCTAGCTTTTATTTTAGATTGTAAAAAAAGGAAAATATAAAATAACAGCATACCTCACTGTTCTTTACATTCAGAAATCAGGAATTAGAGAATGAAAATAGTATTAAAATAGCATTGAAGAGAAAATGGGAAGTGGTGCTAGACACATATACAAGGGAAAAGTAAATAACATGAGGAAGGAGCATAGGTTGGCTTGTGCCTTGTTGCAAGGTAGAAAGATATGAAAACACAAAGTCCAAGAAAGGAGACTTAAATATATAGCAACATGAAGACTCATTTTGCGGTGACTCTTTAAAGTTCATTGTAATATTTTCCTTGGGAAAGCAAATAATTGTTCCATAATTTATTTCATTTGAAAATATCAAATTTAATATATTGTATTTATAAAAAGTAAGTAAAGATAGTGATTTAGGAAAACATTTTTAAAATAAAAAGTAAAATTTTCACTTTCAAAAAAGCATTGAAATTCAAGTCATGTGGCAAAGTAAGTTAAGAGCAGTTAGAAAATACAAACCTGAAAGTATATATTAAAATCATATAAATTAAACCAGCAAAAAGAAAAATGTTTTAATGGTAATTAATATTTTTACATTTGCTCCAAAAATATTCACTTAATTAGAAGAAATATTTTTAAACCATGTTATTTATATGTCTTTCTTTTTCACAGGAGAGAGAACATAAAAAGTCAACCCTAAATAATTGTGGATATATTATATATAAAGGATTTTCCATGGTATTCTAATGGGAATTCACACAAATCCAGTGAAGCTAATGCTTTGTAGTAGCTCTTAGTATAATTAAATTATTTGCTGTCCTTTTGTAATTCAGTCACAACCCCCACCCCCAGAATAATACATACTTTACGAGTTAGAACCAACAAAATTTTTGTGGATCCTCAAGTCATGAGATAAATTTGTCTCATGAGTTGGAAGTAAATTTGAAACAAGTCTCAGAAATTCCAGCCATGAAACCCAAGAAATGCGGTATTTCGCCCTTCTACATAAAGCTTTAATCCCTAAAACCTGATTCTTCCGTGGCTTACAGTTTCAAAGCATGTTTTAATATTATTTGTATTGCTACTGTATATAAATGAGCAATTTAGGTAGTTTGAAAAATACACTGTTTTCCAATGCTTAGAGTAACATTTAATGTGTCCTTTTAGTGTTTATTATCAGATTAGTATTTGTTATTGATTACCGTGGTGTACCAAATGGTCCTCTAAGCTTGAGTCCACACAGTACAACAAAGGGAGCAATTATCCCTTGTCAGTAAATCCCAGAAGAATGGATGGATAATTCAGCTCAAAACTGTGATCCACAGAGTGAAGTTTGGACTGAAATGCTCTACACTAGTGCTTTGTACTGGGTAAATAAACTTGATAATTACTAGTATTCCGTTCACTTCAATTTATGTCCTTAGGCCAAGTCTAGAAGTTGCTATTACACCAGAAAACCAAAGCATCATGCTCTATACTAGACTGTGGCTACAAAACTATTTTCAAGACATCTCTATTGTTATGGCCACAGTATGATTATTATGAAAGAAAAATTTTCTAATAGTTCTTATGACACTAAAGGAATAGGTGCAAAATATAAATATGTAAGACATCTTTAAAATGTAGGAAGGTGATCCCAATGACAGAGTAAGAAGCATATTTAAATCAGTCACCATAATTTGATCCATTTGTTTGGCTGATTCATTCATTTCTGACTATTCTATTTAAAATTGTAATTCCTACTCTCTTAACTGGGAACTCTCTTATTTCTTGCTTGCTTTTTCTCCATAGCACTAATTGTGTTTTTCCCCCCTCACTAGAATGTTAATTCCAAAAAGACAAGGATTTTTTTTTTCTGTTGTGTCAGCTATTATGTTGTAGAGCTTGATAAGAGAGTCCTGGCAAGATATATTTTGATTGAATTTATTAAATAATTTTGAAGTCATAAAATTAAAATTCAAAAAGTATTTCAGATTTAACTTGCTTAAATCTTCTATATCATTTGTTTCATTTTTAAATACTAGCTGAGAAAAGCCCTAATAAAACATAATACAATGAAGAACTTTGAAGAAAAAACTAGTATATTTTATACCTTTTAACAATGTAATTCTCCCTCACCTCCAAGAAAAGAGAAAAAATAAAGGAGCCAATGACAACCTAACATCTTTACTTGTTAAGTTTTAGTTTTGATACAAACCAATATTTTTCCCTTTTGATAGGCAAAACCTTTTTTAATATACTTAGTGTCCTGTGCTGTGCTCAGTCATGTCCAGTTCTTTGCAACACTGTAGACTGTAGCCCACCAGATTACTCTGTTCATGGGATTTCCCAGGCAAGAATACTGGAGTGGGTTGCCATTTCCTCCTTCAGGGTATCTTCCCAACCCAGGGATCGAACCTGTGTCTCCTGCAGCTCCTGCATTCGCAGGCAGATTCTTTATACCACGGGGCCACGTAAGCCCCAGTATACTTGCTAGGCAACAAGAATTACAAGAGAAATAGCATATTTGTACAGCACTAAGCAGTTGCAGCAGTTCACTAAATTCTATTTTTTTCTTGTAAACTGGCTCAGTGTTATACGTTTCTATAAAAGCAAAGGTGAGTGTGGTTTACAAACTTGTCTCTTTTAAGTAAGTTTTTTCTTACAGAAAAGGTTTCTGTTCTACAATTAATTAGAACAATAGTGACACCCTATGTCTAACTTTTAGTACTAAGAGCAACTTCCCCATTATAGTAATTGACTGTCAAAAGATGTAGATCAAATCTTTCTTCCTAGATCTGCCTGTAACCATATATATTTAACTAAAAGGAGATAAATGTTTGGTAAGGTTTTCTCTTACTCTAAAATTGTATATGAAAATTTTATACTAGTTAAAATGAGAAAGCAATTTGCCTTTAATTTTTTTAAAAAACATGAGTGTTGATATAAAATGCAAATTACAACAGTATGTGACAAATGGTATGTATTCAATTAATGTACACTTGAATGAAATTGCATGTTTTTGTTTAAAATGGGATAATAGATTGGTGTTTAATCTTAATATCTAAGAAATACTAT
This sequence comes from Bos taurus, assembly GCF_002263795.3. NCBI lineage: Eukaryota > Metazoa > Chordata > Mammalia > Artiodactyla > Bovidae > Bos > Bos taurus. Next base: position 81,491,245 of record NC_037334.1, on the reverse strand, counting down.
TTCTTCTTTAATACTTAAGTGTTTTATCAGAAGTTTAGAATTTTGGCATTCATAGGTAAACAACACGTTAGATAACCAAGTTTAAATCTAGGTTTTCTCAGGAAAGACCAAAAGCATTGGCCTTGATTGATAATAACTTCCAGTACTATAGAATAAACATACTTTAGTATCTTATCAGTTTATATACTGGGAAATATATGCTGCAAATATACTGAGATATTACATCTTCTCATGGAATATTAATGCATGAATGAATAAACTGATGGGAGAAAAGTATAACAAATATATAGACCTTGGGTTTGAGTTACTTTCATAACAGAACTGTTGGATTCATACTGATCTGTCTTTAATATATTTCTGATCCCTTCTTGACTGTTCTTAGGATTTGTAATGTATCTAAACAGATTGAGGGATGAAATCCATGGTTGTAAAATAGTTGTATGTATTACTGCTCTGTGTAAGAATTAAATCTAAAACCTTGACTCAATTATGAAGAGCCTATCCCAAAGTTTTTCATATTCCTATTTCTTGAAGCTGTAGGATTCCATGAAATCATTTGCAAGTAAAGTAGACTTTGAATTTTTCAATCTGATTTTTTTATAATCTGTTTATATGAGACTAATCTGTGCAAATCTAATTCCTTTCTCTTATTCAGTCTCCTAATTACTTTTTCATCCTCACCACACTACTTTTGCTATCTATTTTGGCTACCAATTATAGTATTTATATTAGAAAGTAAATAAAGTGAGTGTTGCCACCTATAGACAGAGAATTAATATAAACAGAGTTCCTTTTTCCATCTGGTACAACCATCATTTTCAAACTTGTTACTTATTTACCTATTGGTTGATGTTGCCATTTCATAAGTCTTTGCATTAAAGCATTTATTTAAATTTCTATCATTTTATCATATTAATTGCCTTTTATATATCACTCAAATATAGCATCTTATTATAGTTTGTAACTTTAAAAAGTTTTAAAGAGATCTGTTTAAACCAAATAACTTAGTCGTATACCAAAGTAACTACTATATCTTACTTTACCTCTGGAGTGGGGAAAATTACCAATATTTGTTCCCAGGAATGAAAAGCTTCCCTTCCTACAGTCTGTTATCATCAGTCTTTGGTTTTGTGCCTTCTCTGTAATGATATAGGTTTGTTTCTCCTTTATTCTTTGCAGAGTGCTGCAGCAGCTCCCAGTCCAGTGCTAGGAAACATTCCCCCAGGAGATGGCATGCCAGTAGGCCCTGTACCACCAGGGTTCTTTCAGGTACTCAGAGCAACTCTGACTAGGACTGTTAAGGCTTAGGAACTCCTGTTCAATTTTATTGAAAGGTTCAAAGGAGAACGAGGCTGTTGTAATCCTTAAAGTGAACATAATACTGTGCAGCCAACTCTTGATTATTCAGAGATCTGTTTTAGTGTGTAGATTAGCCTTCCCTCCAGTGTTTTATTTGTTGTCCAATTTTTATTCGTGTATTTATTTTGCCATTTCACTGTTCAAGTAAGAAAGGTAGCTTAAGTGCAAATTAGCCCATTAAGCTAATGTGGTGAAGATTTGGTGGAAGAAAAGGCTAATGGATGAGGTTTTAGAATAATACATGGATTTTAACTATGTAAGCCATCCATATCTCCACAGACCAAAGATAATCAAGATTTGGCTGTACTTTCACACTATGGCTAAATCATAACTTATTCATTTATCAAAATTATAGGCTATAACAAAGTAGTTTTGTTATAGAATCATTTTTGTGGCTTTTAAACAGATTTTTATCAATATCATTACATAACATAAAATCAGATTTTAAAATGCATATGTTAGTATTTTAAATTTGCAACAAGCACATTTATTTTAGCAAAAGATAATAATGATTTTTTAAATTACATTACTTTTATGGCATCCACATTTAAATCTGACAGTTTTCTAACCCAAACCAACATAGATTCTGAAGTTTAACTACATAGTTAATTTTATAACACCCTTTGAGAAAATTAGGAAGAAGTTAGGAGTTAGAGCTACGATTGGAAGGCAGTATGGAAATTAATGTAATAGGAAATATTGTTAATGAATTACATTGGGTACTTATAAACTATTTTGTCACTTTTGTGTTTTGTATTTTCAAGATTCTTGAAAATCATTTGTTGATACTTACCATCATTACAGAGTAGATCAATGTACTTATAAATGTGAAAATAGAAAAATAAGTAACTTTCCACAGTACAGCAATTGAATAAAAAAGTCATAATTAGAACCGAGTACTAACTCTGAAATGTAAAGTCCTTTAGGATATGCTTATTTGTCTGGCTACTTTATATTGATATTCAAAGTCTTAGAGCTCACATTCTGTGGTGAAGCACCTTAAAATATAGGAACATATAATTAATCACTATTTAACATAATAAAATCTAACAGTAACTGCTTACTGTATGCCATGTTTTTGTTCTAAATGTTTCACATGTATAAACTCTTAATCTTCACAATAACCTAAGTGTAAAGTAAGTCTTATCATTCTTATTGCACAAATAAAAAAACCAAGGCACAATAAGCAGTTTGTACAAAGTCAGAAAGTCACAGGACTGGGATTCAAAGCAAGGCTTTCTGAACTTCTGCCCTTGACTTTACCATTTAAAGTTCACGTGTGTGTATGTGTTAGTTGCTCAGTAGTGTCTGACTCTGGAACCCTGTGGACCATAGCCTATCTGTCCATGGGATTTCCCAGGCAAGAATACTGGAGTGGGTTGCCATTCCCTTCTCCAGGGTATCTTCCCAAGCCAGGGATCAAACTTGGGTCTCCTGCATTGCAGGCAGATTCTTTACCTTCCGAGCCAATGTTCATAGTTGATCATTATTCATAAAATATTTCTAGCTCATTTTATGTGTTTTCCTCATGCTAAGGATAGATTGAAGTTAGGGAGCAAATCAGAAGAGTTCACCTACTTACAAGAGCTAGTAGAAGCTCTCTAAGTGGCACTTTAAAAAAAAAAAAAGAGAATGAGTTCGGAAAGAAGCCAAATTCTTCCTAGGGTCAAGCAAAGATGTATAAACCTATACATATTCATTTTCACATTTTGTAGAATGAGCCAGTCTTCCCTTACCTGCCTTCTGCCTAAGTCTTGGTAAGAGTAGTTGAAACAGAATTAATTTTTGTTTTAATCCAATTAGATAAACATTTGGCTCCCAGTAGACGTCAGGCACTGTGGCAACATCTAAACATGAATGTGTTTATATGTAGCTTCCTAAAGCTCACTGTCTAACCAGTGAGACATTATTGACAATAAATAACTGTAATATAGCAAGATACATGCTGAAACAGTGTGAAGTTCTGTGTTGACCTAGAGAAGAGAACTATTAAGTCTGCCTGAAGTAGAGCTAAAGGTGGTTTTGAAAAAGTTTTCCAAGAAAACAATCAGAGGAACAATACTCTAGAAAGTGGGAAAAATATAAGCAAAAGCATGGAAGCATCAGAATTACCTATGCAGAGGTGTTCAGCGAAATATGAACGGACAGTAGAGGAGGGAGGCAGGCAGGAATTCCTGGAAATGAAATTGGAAGATAAACTCTAGCATCTTGAGAAGGGCCTCCTCGTGTGCCGTGTAAAGAACTTGCGTCTTTATTCACTAGGCTTGTAGGAGCTGTTGGACATCTCTAAGAAGGGCAGTGACCAGAGTTCAAACTCTAGGGTAGATTTACGCTTTGTTAAGCACCTGTGATATAATTGTATACAAAATCCCTGCCCTCAAAAATGTGCACTGTGGTGAATGAGAAAGAGAAAAGGCAATTCAAATTTAGAAAGAAATGGCTATATTAAATGAGTAGTGTGTGTTTTTAGAGCAAATCAGAAGGCCACCAAACTCAATCTTGGGAGAGCCATTGTCAGAAAAATATTGCCAAAACAGTAAATAAATCCAAGTTGGCATCTAAAGATGATTAGGCAAAGGAAGCAGGGAGAGATGAAAAGAACATTCCAGGAAGAGGGGAAAAAAAATTATGAAGACCCAGACAAGAAAGTAGAGACCAAATAATTCCCCAAAACTGGAGCTTAATTATTAGCTAAAGAGAGAATGACTAGCAATGAGACTCCAAAGGTACCCTGAGGGGCCTTGTAGGTTAAAGAGTTTGAGCTTGATCTTAAAGGCAGTAATAAGCTATTGAAGGGTTTTAAGCTGGACGGAGGCCTATTCCTGTTTGCATTTTTTTGAAAAATCACTCCAGTTATAGGATGTAGTGAGGATTGCAGAGGGACAGTTTTGAAAGTAGGGAGACTATTTAGGGGAGCTGTTACAGTAATCCACATGAGATTTGATGATAGGGACCACAAAATTTGAGGTGGGACCTCCAATTAAAGATATCCTATAGACCAATAAGCATAAAGGTTTGAAGGCCAAGACAGTGATCTAGACTACAGATAAAAGTTGCAGGATTGTCATCATATCAAGGACCTGAACCCACAGGTATAGGCTGACTGTTCAGGGAGAAAGTACAGAATGAGAGAGTAAAGGGATGTGTACTTGAGCTCCCAAAACACTAACACTCAAAAGAAGAGCGAAGGCAACAGAACCTGTGAGAGAGGCTATCGCAGGGGGTCAGCTGTATGGCTGTGACAGTAGCTCAAGAAAGAGGCTCTATGGACCTCTTAATATTTAAGAGCAATGGCAGCAGGACTGGGAGGAAGAAGCAATGCATCGTTATGCTCACTAGGTGTTAGTTGATTAAACAAGTTGGACTTGGAGAAATCAAAGATGATTCTGAGGTTCCTACTTTAGACCCTTGGAAAACTTTCATGTCTTTAGTCAGGAAAGATAGGCGGTACAAAAAGTTTTAAAGATGCTTAAGCATGATAAACGTCATCCCTTTTTATCCAGGGAGACCATTCCAGCTAATCCTTTAAATATTCATTTTCCTTATTCAGTAGGCTTAAGTATGTTCAGTCTCCCTAGAAATGCCTCTCTGAAATACTGGAAAACTCAAGTCATCAAACCTTTTTTAAAAAGCAGCACTATGTTGTCTTTGGTACATATCATAATGGGCTCGGGGTCTTTTTCCTAAATATCAGTATCACTTTCCTGTCCTTCAGCATGATTCTGGCCACAATGCCTGTTAATGGAGAGTAGCTGCCTTCTGTAAGTAGACATATCATCAAGACAATGATAATTCAAGTCCACATATCAGTTTTTAATCCAGTTCCATAGAGATAGTGACGTCCAAGAATTACGCAGAGAATGAAATCAGTTTTGAATTCCCATTCTTAGTGAGGAAGTGCAAAGCTTATTTGGGGACAGTTGGAATGGTGCTAGACCAGGAAAGCATTGAATTAATGCATAAAGCTTCACCATCTTCAACAATTCTGAGCTTCACTCAATATGTGATCATATCATAAGATGTACTTTAGTGACCTCATGGACTGCAGTCCACCAGATTCCTCTGTCCATGGGATTTCCCAGGCAAGAAGACTGGAGCGGATTGCCATTTCCTTCTCTAAGGGGTCTTCCCGACTGAGGGATCCAACCCACGTCTTCTGCTTGGCAGGAAAATTCTTTGCCACTGAGCCACCTGAGAAGTTCCCCTTTTCCATTATAACTATAGACAAATACATTACCAAATGAAATTATTACAAACTCTAAATCTGTGAATTCATAACAACTGCATGAAGAATCAGTTCACTTCATTTGCTCAGTAGTGTCCGACTCTTTGCAACCCCATGGACTGCAGCACACCAGACTTCCCTGTCCATCACCAACTCCTGGAGCTTACTCAAAACTCATGTCTATTGAGTTGGTGATGCCATCCGACCATCTCATCCTCTGTTTTCCCCTTCTCCTCTCACCTTCAGTCTTTCCCAGCATCAGGGTCTTTTCCAATAAGTCAGTTCTTTGCATCAGGTGGCCAAAGTATTGGAGTTTCAGCTTCAGCATCAGTCCTTCCAATGAATATTCAGGACTGATTGCCTTTAGGATTGACTGGTTAGATCTCTTTGCAGTCCAAGGGACTCTCAAGAGTCTTCTCCAACACCACAGTTCAAAAGCATCAATTCTTTGGCACTCAGCTTTCCTTATAGTCCAACTCTCAGATCCATACATGACCACTGGAAAAACCATAGTCTTGACTAGATGGACCTTTGTCAGCACTGTAATATCTCTGCTTTTTAATATGCTATCTAGGCTGTTCATAGCTTTTCTTCCAAGGAGCAAGCATCTTTTAATTTCATGACTACAGTCACCATCTACAGTGATTTTGGAGCCCAAGAATACAGTTAACTTAGACTCCAAAATAAATACGGTTAATTCCCTATACATTTAATAAGTCCATCCTGGAAGACAGTCTCTAGATTAGCATCTGTTAGTGACAGGTATCAACATGGTTCAGACTTAAATCCTCATAAACCCTTAAACCGCCATTTTTTATTGAAATGGAAGTGCTTGTATTGAGTATGAGCTCAAGTAAAATGAAGGGGTATAGCTGAACATACCAACAAAGGTGTTAGTTTAGTAAAATGAAGCCATTCGAAGTAAGGCCCGTTCATTTACTTGGAGTCTTTTATCAAAGGAGTAATTTGTATAAGAAATGCTATAAATTCTCAGAGTGACCTACCACAGAACTGGTGAATAACTTCAGAATAACTCTAAGTTGAGGAATCTTGTTACTAGGGTCAGAGGGAAGATAGTAAAAGTGGCCATTTGGTAGTTTTGGTGGAAGAAAATACAGTATTGCAGCGTGGCATGAATACGCGTAACAGGCCCTTTGAACTAAATCTGTGCTATGGCTCTCCTGTCCCAGTGCTAGAGTATTATTCACAAGTTTCATTGTATGCTGAGAAATTTGAATCATGGATTAAAAGCTTCAGTCTGCTATATATTCATTCTCATAGCATTCATACTAAAAATCAGGCAAAATTTTACCAAATAGGCAGCATTAATCCTTGAACCAATTAGATTTTCTTCACATTTGTGTATAATAAAATAGTTTAGTTAAATGCATTTATAAACAAGTTCTCATTCATGTTTTTTTTAAATAGACTGTTAACTCTGTCACCTTAAGAAGTATTATAATTTTCTAGATTTGAGCAATAAGAAATCTTCTCTTGTGAATTTATTATAACTTATTTAACTTATTTGTACTTATTAAAATTCATTTATTTATAAACTTATTATTATAACTTTTTGTAGTTATTTAAACATATTTATTATAACTTATACTAACTAAAGCATTTCTGATTTCAACCAAAAAAGAAAATCTGGGGGAGTGAAAAATGCTTTATTTTTCCTCCTTTCTGCCCTTATCACAAGAAAACTTTTAAGAAAACCACATCTTGTTTGTATCACTTTAAGTATATCTATAACTTTTATATGAAAATACAATGTAACCTTTTAATAGGTTTAATGTAGGTATCTTTGCGTGTACAACTAATGTGGGATATACTTGTAAATATCTAATTCTGAATTCTGTGTCGCCTTTTGTTCATTTTTACCGTGTACCATATTGTGTTTTGATTTTTATCTTGATCCATTTGCTATCTTCTTAGTCACTGGATCTGTAGTCTTTACTGAAAACTGTTGAAAACTAATAATATATTGATGATGGATTGTAAATGTAAGGTTTTGTTTGACATGAATAAGATTATATATACTTGTTTAAGATAAAGTATACCAAGTAATTTAGTTTCAGACTGTGGTGGCCATCCATATTTTAAAATCCAAATTGATCAAAACTCTGATATGGTGGAACCTGTGCTGCAGCATGTTTGTAAATCACAGTCTGTTTACAGGCAGAGCGGCTTTGCCATCTAGTGGTGGTTTGCCAGTGTCTCTACTTGTTTGGGTATATTTTCCAAAGGTTCTATTTTTATCAAGACTGCACAGTCGCAAGCTGACCTAATGCTTTGACATAGTAATAACATAATAAGAAGTACAAAAAAATAGAAATAAATCTCCCTTTTTCTTGATGGTACTCTTATTGGCTAGAAAAAGCTCGATATAAATGACATTTATAAAGCACCAAAGACAAAAACAAAACTCAGGGTAATACAAAACTCAGGGTAATAATGATATTCTTAATATTTTAAAGGAAAAAGAGTCAAAAAGGAGGAAAATAGTTATTTAATCTAACACTGCAACTTAAAAGAACAAACAGGAAGAAATGTTTTTACAACATTAAATGGTTCTGAAGGTATATATTTATTTGACTTATTTCTGGACATAGAAAGTTAAAGTTGCTCAGTTGTGTCTAACTTTTTGCAACCTCATGGACTATACAGTCCCTGGAATTCTCCAGGCCAGAATACTGGAGTGAGTAGGTAACCTTTTCCTTCTCCAGGGGCTCTTCCCAGCCCAGGGATCAAACCCAGGTCTCCTGCATTGCAGGTGGATTCTTTACCAGCTGAGCCACAAGGGAAGCCCAAGAATGCTGGAGTGGGTAGTCTATCCCTTCTCCAGAGGATCTTCCCGACCCAGGAATCAAACCAGGGTCTCCTGCATTGCAGGTGGATTCTTTACCAACTGAGCTGTCAGGGAACCTTCATAACTAAGTATACTCCTCTGCCCTGCTCCTCATATTCAGACTTTCACAATACAACTGTTTTATTATCAGAGGACTTGTTTTACCCTATTATTTAACATATAGTTAGTGTCTATGCCTTACTTACACATATACTTAAGTAGTTCCCTTCTATTATTAATCTTTCGATTGTCTTCTCTCCCAATGGTTTGCCTTTCCTCTTATCCCTCCTGATTATGTCTATTTCAGAAGTTAGTCTTAGGAAATACTCTAAACCAAGAGAAACTTTTTTCCTTCTCTCCAGAAGTTGTAGATATCATCTTTGACCTCAGGTAACAAACTGAAAGATTAGGAAGTGTATCATTTCTTAATTTGAATGATTGCTAAATATCACAAGTTGAATTGACTTACTGAACTATAAGTTTTAACATTATCAGTATATTTAATAGATAGTCTAAAATTCAGTCATTAAGTATAGTATTTCTCGGAATTAAATACACTAGGATATGGAGAGTAGAGGTGGGGAAGGTTATTTATTTACCAGAGTTCAAGACATAAAGCTGAAGTTTCATTTTCTTGGAAATGTAATTTTGAATCTTTAAAGAACAAGGATTCTAAATACCAAGAACAGAACAAATCTTTCTCTAGTATGAAGATAAAAGCAGCCTAAAAAAATAAAGGTGCCTGACAGCTGCTGGCTTTGATAATGCTTTCCTACAGTTGTAGGAGTTTTTCAGGCCTCAACTCTTAGAACAAATTAAAACTTCTCAGCATGAGTAACTTAAGTTTAAAAAAAATTTTAGTCTCAAACTAAAGACCCTACATTTTGACTAGATGGACAACAGGCAAAGAGGGGAGTACCAGGGGCTCAGAGTCTTTACTTGGGTTTTTCAGTTAGAACAGAATGAAATACTTTCTTGTTAGAAACCTTACTTTTTTGTTTATTTACCAAAATGAGTTATTTATGAAAAAGTTAACCTGGCTATCCTAGACCAATGTCTTACTACTGAAAATTATTCCCAGAATATGTCCATTTTTATTATAGGTCCCTGGGAAACAAAAAATGTATAGCAAATATCTAAAGACAGTTTATAACAGAATCTTAGTGTTTTGTTTAATGTTTGTTATAGAAACAAAAACAAAAATGGTTAGCATTCTTTGGGGAATTAAAGATAAAGAAATGAATTATTAAATATAAAGTGAAAGTCTCTCAGTCATGTCCAACTCTTTGCAACCCCATGGAATTCTCTAGGCCAGAATACTAGAGTGGGTAGCCTTTCCCTTCTCAGGGGATCATCCCAACCCAGGGATTGAACCTAGGTTTCCCACATTGCAGGTTGGTCTTTACCAGCTGAGCCACAAGGGAAGCCCATCAAATATAAATCAAATATTAAATATATTGCAAGTTCCCTATATAGGTGGGATAGATTTGGCCTAAGTATACATTAGAATACCTTCAGCTTTTTGAAAAAATAGCATATCGGACTTCCCTGGCAGTCCAGTGGTTAAGACTCCATGCTTCCACTGTAGGGGGCACGGATTCCATTCCAGATAGGGAACTAACATGCTGCACTGTGTGGCAAAAAAAAAAAAAAAATCACCCTAAAAAAGCTAAAACAACTTATCACTAGGTGATATTGTTCTGAAATAATTTGTCTTCTGTCTATATCAGAAGTCAACAAACATTTTCTATAAAATGCCAAATAGTAAATATTTAAGGATTTGAAGGCTCTCAAGTGACACTACTCAACTCTGTTGTAGTGTAAAGGCAGTCATAGACACTGTGTAGACTGAAGAGTGTGGCTATAGTGAAGGACAGGAAGCCTGGTGTGCTGCCGTCCATGGGTAGCAAAGAGTCGTCCGTGACTTAGTGACTGAACAACAACCGTTGCAATCAAACCTTACTTACAAAAACAAGTAGTGGTCATGAATATGATCATCATGACAGCCTGTAAGAAATCTAAAGGGTTAGGACTAAGAACAGTGTTTCTCTAAGCATGTTCTGTGTAACATTGGCAAAGAGTCCTGGGGGTCACCTGCCTCCTAGTATATCAGAATTCTTGGTGGTGGGGCCATGGTGCTGGAAATCCTTTGGTTTTTGTTGTTGTTTTTTCTTTTTTAAACAAATGAGTCTTACAAGCTAAGATTTGAGAACAAGTGGCTAAGATAGCTGATGACATTCAGCATCAAATACTGACTGCCCCACCCCCCTTACCCATGCTAGAGTTACTGCAGTAATAAGCTAAATAGAAGCCCTTGCTCACACTCAACTTAGAGTCCACTATGGGAGGCAGTCAGCAAACAAGATAAATGTTTAAAAATATAAGACATGTTAGATTGTGATAAAGACTAGAGAGAAAAATGAATCAGAAAAGAACTGACAATGTAGAGGAAGTTCTGGATGGATTGACCACAGAAGGTCTCAACAAGACGATGCTATTTGAGTGAAGACCTGAAGGAAGTCAGGGAACAAGAAGCTGGTGTCTGAAGGAAGTGTTGTAGACTGAGGGAGCAGCCAGTGTAAAGTCCCTGAGTTCAGCATATGACTGGCCTTATCCAGGGACAACTAAAATGCCTGAGTAACTATAGTGGACTGTCAGTGGGGAAGACAGATACACAAAATTGTAGGCAGTAGAAAGCCACATCAAGTAGAACTTTGTAGGTCATTTGGGGTTTGGCTGAGTGGAGGGTTTTAGCAGGGTCTTCTTGGCTGCTATGCTGAGATTTGTCTATTGTAGGGAATGGTGGAAGCAGAGAGGCCAGTTTGAATATCACTACAAAATTTTAACAAGAGGTTATTATGGCTCAAAGGTGGTAACCATGGTGAGAAGTTAGATATATTTTGGAGTTAGAGCTAACAGATCTTGGCGACGGTCTAGATATGTGTTGTGAGAGGAAAAGACAAATGAAGGGTGACTGCAAGGTTCTTGACCTGTTCAGCTGGAAGAACAGAGCTGACATTTATTTATTCATGTAAGTAAAACTGCAAGAGGAGGTATGAAAGGAATATCAGAAGCTTAAGTTTGAACTTGTTAAGATTAAGGTGACTATTAGATATTCAAGAGATGTCAAGTAGAGAGCAAAAGGTATCAGATCTGGAGTTTTATGCCTGAGGCTTGGGCTTGAGACATTTGGGAGTTATTAGCATATGGATAATATTGAAAGCTGTGAGCCTGGATGACATCACCAGGGTAACGAGTAGAGAGAGACAAGCAGCATCCCAAGGCTCTGATATGAAGAAGGCAAGAAGATGAGGAGTAACCAGGAAGAAAAATGGGAAGGAGGCGCACATGAGTTAGGAAGAAAATCAGGCGCTGTGGGAGCCTGGAAGCCAAGAAGAAAAATGTTTCAGGGAAATAAGGAATGATCAGCTGTGTCAAATGCTTCCAATGGTTCAAATTAGTTGAGGGCTCACACCTGACGGTTGGACCTAATGAGGTGGTCACTGGAGACCATGATAAGGCCAGTTTCAATGTAGTGATGGGGGTGACAGTCACATAAAAGTGGATTCAGTATGTAGCAGGAAGAGAGAAATTGGAGGCAACGAGGGTGTCAAACTCTTTCAAAGAGTTCTGCTCTAAAGGGAAAGTAAGAGATGAAGTGGTAACTGGATGGGGAATAGGGGGAGGTCAAAGAAGTGCTGCTGCAAATGAGTGTTGGCTATGATGAACTGTCCATCCCTGCCGAGGGACAAAGAAAACAACTCTGCTGGCACCTGTGAGCAGAGAGTATTGGCTGTTGCCAGGTACTATCTATTATACCCAACTATCAGGTATAATCTTGAGTTTAAAGACACAGTGCTAGGGAATAGAGTAATCGGATATTCTTTGTACACAGTAGGATGCTTATCAAAAAAGTAAAACAGAATTACTTACTAAAGATACCTTCAACCGTGACTACTGCCGGTTCTCTGTCATTTCTAATATTCTATAAATAATTTGACAGTACAAATAACTTTGACATCAGTAATATTTTCTCTGCTCAAATTTGTCTTCTGTTTTATTCTGTACATTTATTCTGTATTTGTTTAAGACACATGGTTCAAAATGCATCTGTTAAATTGAAGATGAAGAAGTCACTTCCGTTGGTTCAATTTGAATTCTCCCATCTTGCTTATTTTCATACTGTTTGGCATTAGTCAAATTAGTAAGCTCTAGTTTCAAAACAGACATTTTTGAGCATTAATAATTTCTGTAAAAATCTGTTCAGTAGAAAAGAGTATTCTATATAGTTTGGACATAAGTAATTTTAAATAGACTTCATGTTTGCAGGTAAGTAACCAAGCAAATATGAAGCATGACATTTCATTTCTAAAGAAAGTAAATATATATATATATATATGTAATAATCTGCCACTTGTATCAGAGACCAAGCCCATAGGCAGGTTTCTATAACAAATGTTATCACTGCTTGTGAATTTGAAAAGACTGCTGCTTAATCAGTAGAAACTTCCCTAGCATATCAAGGCATCAGAAGGATAAGAACAATGTTAATTTTTTTTTTTTTAACCTAATGGTATGTTTAGGTAAATTAAAGTGTCTATCTCCAACACTGTCATCTGGAACAAGTTTAGATGGAAGCATGAATATAAAATAGGGAAAATGCTGGGGAAGAGGGAAATACTTTTGCATCCTTCAATGAAAAATTAAGAGTAATTTTAAAAACTTATTGTTTTGGCTTCTTTTTTGAGTCAGCCTAATACTTTACCCTGAATTATAAATCTTACATATTTATTTTCATACCCATGGTGATTTTTTAAAACTATATAATGCGGGTTAATCTGTCCTTGTGACTTGAGTCAGTGATAGTAGGCAGCACAGAGCCAAATTCAGCTTACATAGGACTCCAGCTACTTGTCCCACAGACACCAAAAAAAGTGTCTTTGTGTATTTATGAATATAAATTGATCTAAAACAGTTTATTAACGTTTTTATAGATTGTATTCAAACTTCTGTTAGTTGATTAGAACAGAAGGCAGCTTGGAGGAAGCTTGGTCATTCACAATCGACAAGTCCATTGCCAAAAACCAGTATCTAATATATGGTAATAAAAGCTTGAGAAATTGTCTCATCTTTTTGAAAAGGCCCATAATAGAAGTGAGCAATTTGGATGCTTAGACTAAATCTATAGCCAAAGAATCAACCTGCTTATAACTCTGTGCTGAACTGGATTAGCCTTGCCCAAAAAACATCTTACTTTACAGTTATTTTATGTGCGTTGTGTTGTTGATGATAGAATATCTAAGATGTATGGAAAATAAACTACATATTTATGCTTATTAGCAGAATATGCCAGCACAAGCATGTCATTTTGTGAGCTAAATTAGTTTAATACTAGTTGGAATTAAGATGTGTTATCAAGAGTGTCTTATCCACTGGGGTGTCAGTAATGTCTGATGGAGATTTTCATGAAAAACAGAAAAGGAACTGAACAAATTAAGATATATGAATTGTAAAGTAACTTTGAAGAAATTCAGTTGATGTATAATTTATGCTTCATTACTTCTCCACAGAAAACTCATGAAGCATCTCATGGAATTATAAAAATAAAAATGTGAACAGTTTTACTATATGTGCGATGGCAGAAACAAATGTACAAGTCACAACACTGATGCTTTTTTTCAAAATAATATTCTCAATATTGTTTATTATTGATAGCATAGGCTTTCAACTCATCACAATTAAGGAAAAAGATTTACTTCTCAGTGAAATTTCAAATAGCAAAATAGAGAATAGAAATCTATATAGGAGAATCATATAAAGAGAATTGAACTAAACTAAAAAAATGGACACAAAATGAATAAAAAAGGCAATGTTTAATTTTTAAGACAATGTTTATGCTTGGGATAAAAATCTCATAGTGAACATATTTTTATTACCTTTACAGGACTATAATTATAACCTTCCATATTTATCAATTTAAAAAAATTGTTTTCAAGAAAAGTTTTTCTGTTGAAAGATTCTAGAACAATTTTTATGTCACAGACTTTTATATTATTTTTGTGTGTCTGCCTAAAATAGTACATAAAAAATATCAGAAGATTAATCTGTTTCAAGTCATATCTGCACAGGACCAAGTAAGGTAGATATTTGATCTTTATGTAATTAATATAGTAACTGAAGATAACCCATATTTTCCTATTTATCACTTTGTACCTTGTGTTTTTGCCTAAATATTGCTGAAAGCAAATTACTTTTTAGCAAATAGCCATTCTTCTTACACATTTTTGCACTAAAAAATGGTTATGTGCTAAAGACAATATGATGTTAAGAAAGGAGAATGTTTAATACTTTTACACAGTGCCCAGCCTCTTCTTAATGCAAAGAAAATATGTAAGCTAAAACATTGTTTCTAAGACCTGAGGCTTATAGCTCTTTGAATATATTTAAGTATAAAAAGAATAGAGTCTCATGTGTACATGCAGCACTCTAATAGACAAAACACCCCCACTGAAATGCCCCACTATATGAAATTGGTGGCATTTCTCATAGCTGGCCTCTGCTTCAGAGAAAAAAATTGGTAAGTTATCATACCTTTTTTTCCTCTAAATCATAGATTAGCCTGACATCCTTCTATACCAAAAAGTGATTACTAAATACTGGCACTCTGTAAAACTGCTTAAGAATCACTATTTTCAACCCTGAAACCCCAGAAACAGAAGCCTGAAAGCAGTAGGAGAGAGAATAAGACCTTCTTAGTCATCTTAGAAAGTGAAGTCGCTCAGTCGTGTCTGACTCCTTGCGACCCCATGGACTGTAGCCTGCCAGCCTCCTCTGTCCATGGGATTTTCTAGCCAAGAGTACTGGAGTGGTTTGCCATTTCCTTCTCCAGAGGATCTCCCCAACCAGGGATTGAACCCAAGTCTCCTGCATTGTAGGCAGACTCTTTTACTGTCTGAGCCACCAGGGAAGTCATCTTAATCAGAAATTATCTTATATGTTGTTAATGTGGATATCGTCATTGTAGATATGGTCTTGAGGTCTCCAGCGCTTTGTTCCTTACCTTTTATTAGGTCCTCTAAAAGATATGATTTATCCTACATAAACAAGCTGAATTTTCCCCTCTATACATATAAGCATTTTCTCACTAGACAACCAAATATACTGTGCCAATACTGTTCCTTTGCAATATCAATTGATGCTACTTGTTTTTAACAAGACACATAAATTGGCCAGATGAGATTTTATACAAGAGAACCAAACTTTATTGCACCTTCGCTGGTTTTTACAGTCTCTCATCAATGTTGTTCACTCAGTCAGTGAGCCAGCTATGGAAACAACCAAGTATTTATTGAATGTGAGTCTGCAAATTCTCTCTTATAATGTGCTGCTTCCTTCCCTTCTTCCTCAACTTCATTATGAGTTATCACATTATAATGAACAGTTTCATTATAATGATAGTACTCTTCTACTAATACCATGTCCATGTACCACCATTCCTAACCCGTCTTCTCTTCTTTTCCTGTGTTTGACTTAAAAATAAATAAATGAACTGAAGACAACATATATTATCAAAGAAAGTGAAAGTCACTCAGTCCTGTCGAACTCTGTGTGACCAGTGGAATTCTCCAGGGCAGAACACTGGAGTGGGTAACCTATCCCTCCTCCAGGGGATCTTCCTGACCCAGGAATCGAACCGAGGTCTCCTGAATTGCAGGCAGATTCTTTACCAACTGAGCTATCAGGGAAGCCCTATATTATCAAAACTCTACCAAAAATGTTCAAGGAGAGATAGAGCTTACCAGATTTATTTTATATTTCTGTTGTTGAATTTCATCTGTGAATCAAGAACACATGCTAATTACTACTTTATGTGCAAATTAACTTGATTACTTGAAATGCCATTGTCCTTTCAGCTTTTCAAAGTTGAATGGGAGCAAAGATAAAGAATTCCACATTAAATGAATGGTTGCAAGGTTGCTGAGGGCCTAGGAGGAAGTGCCTTGTCAGGCAGTTTGTTTATGGTCAGTTGGTCATGAGAATGCAGTATGTATACCTGCCTTTATTCTGCAATACAAAGGTATTACTGTAGTGGGATGTTATATAGCTCTAAGAAAGCTAAAGTGGCAGTTAAGAAATTTGACCTTTGGTTTGCTTTTACATAAAATGAGGAGGTTGACCTAGTTAAGTCTAAAAACTTTTTGCTATAAAATGTGTCAAAAAGGTGTATTGAAATAAAATTCTTTAAATCAAATGTTATTATAATCATACAATTACAGAACTTATAAAACTTCACTTTAGTTTTGTGAAGTCATTTTTTAAGTATGTATTTTTTAGATTTCCTAAGTTCATATTTTCTTAAACTTTGTAGTTGTGTATTTCTTTGTCATTTAAAAATACTATATTTTCAAAAATAGAAGCAAATTTCGCAGTTTTATCCTCAAAAAAGTTCAGTATTTTAAATTGTATAACATACCTCTCACTTACAAATTTTCAGAGTTGTGAAGTGTCCTAAATGTTAGATTTGTTTTTACTAAAGAACTTGGTAGTATTCTCTTCATCATTGATTTGTTCTAAATTGTCCTAAAATAAAATGTAGTATGTAGAAAATGCTTAAGATGGTATTTTAAAGAAGCTTTTGGTTTTTTCAGTGATTTTTAAAATTTCTTTATTATCAATTTGTTAAAGATCAAGAGTTTCAAAAGCCATGTTGAAATATTTAAAATTAGGTGATTTGTACACTGCTACATCAATTTTAAGGATTCTTAGAAATACTGGTTTTATTTCATGGATTGATTACCTTGACATTAAGGTACTTGCTCTGATGTGGTTTTGTGCTCTTTTTCTGAAGTGGGTTCCCGTCATATCAAGGCACATATTCCCCTGCAGTGTGCTCAGTCCTCTATGAGAACAGTGTGAACAGCGTGCTCAGAAAACGGAGGGAAAGGAGCCTATGGACCCTCCTTAATGAGCGGGTGAAACTTAAACCAGCCTCTGGAGGGTTAGTAGAAATTTACTTGGCAGAGAAAGGAGAGAACAGAGTTATCTCAAGAAATATTCTGCTGTTGATTATTAACCATATTTATGCTTTCTAGAAACTATTAAAATGTTAGAAGATATTAGTAAGGTTAACATTTGAGCAGTGTGTCATTTAAGAGGTACAGTTTGATCATATATATATATATATATATATATATATGGAAAGAAGTTAGGGCTGAAAATGGTTCTCACCACCTATAATTTCAGGTGGGTAAATTATTTGTAAAATAATTCCATAAGGGTGGAGTGGGTTCCAGGATTTTCAGAGAAGGAAAGATGAGAAAGAGCCAGTTCCTTCTAAATCTTAGAGAATTGAGATAAAGCACTAATGGCTTATGAAGATCAAATAAGAGGGAGACTACGACTTTCTACTAGCAGAAATGGAAAAGCATAAAGGAAAATCTCTTTTAGGAAAGCAGAAGTTTAATATTTCATGAATAATTCTTGATATAATGGAAAATAATAATTCTTTAAGATGGGATGACATTCATTCTGAAATAAACTATGATTCTAATGGTGTGATCTTTTCTCTAAAAGACTACTTGGAGGAAATGAGCTGGACACTTGGTTTATATTTCTATTAGTTTTTTTCTCCTTTCATTTAGTCATCAAATGATTTATTGATTTTTCTGGCTTTGTATATATTTTTATTGCTTCCACTTTGGCTTATCCCATTCATTCTAAGTAAATCGCTGAAACATGTAGAAATGAGAATTTATGCCTGTAAATGTTTTCTATATGTCAGGGTACTAACTGTGCTACTCAGTTTATCTTATAAAGAACCTTAGGAAACCCTAATTTGGAAAGCTTTTTTAAAAGCATAGCCTTGAGTTTCAGTCATTCATAGCACTACATGTTCTATCAAGTAGGGATGATGTAATATGACTTCTGAGGGAAGGCACCAGATTGAAATAATGTTTTTTTTTTTGGTTTTCATTGATATTTGCCATTTGGTGAAGAGAACCTTCTATTTCTTCCAGATTACTGGACTGTAGAAAATAATTTTTCCAGAAAATTGTTTCTCCTGTTAATTTTAGGACTGTGAACTTTGAAAAATCCTAAGCAAAAGGCAATGATCTTTATCTGGTTTGTTCACTGATATGTCCAGCCACTGACAACAGTGGCTTTGTGGGTGTTAAGTAAACATTTGGTGAATGAACAAATCTCTAGCATACCTTTTAATTAATAAGCATAGCTTTTTTATTCTCTCTATTGACCTTTGATCTGAACAAAGAGCATCATTGTTGAAGTATATCTTTTTCTTCAACTAGGTTTTTCTTTTCCTCTGGAAAGCATGGGAATAAACTTCTCTAGCTCCTTGAGAAAGATAGTTTGTGCCTTAGGCACATACACTGATATCCCACCCCAGTCCCATCCACACGCTTCAAATATTTATAGCTGTAGTACACTAATCTTTACACTTAGGGGTAATGTTGGAAATAATTAACACAGAATCATGGGACTTTTTAAATTATTATTTCCCAAGAGACTTTTGAGATCATCTAGTCTAACTCTCATTTTAGATTGAGAAAGCTGAAGCCCTGAAAGGTTTTTAATTTAGGGTCCCTCTGCTAATTAGTGGACATACAAAAACTAGAATCCAGGCCCCGTTGGACTCCCAGTCAGATGTTTTTTCTGCACACATTATAACTGTTTAGCCCGTTTTTTCAGGGGAAGGCTTTTTCCATTTAAAATATTGATTCACCCTCCTGACATCTTCAGGCAAATGTTTTGATGTCCCAACTATGAAAAAGAATTCCCCAAATATAAAAAGTAAGCACACTCTCATAGCTAAGGGCTCCTTTGAGGAGTCTGTTCTTTCCAGGTTATTAACAGAGAGAGTGCTGACAGGTCTGTCAACAGATGTAGAGCTTCCCAGGTGGTGCTAGTGTTAAAGAACCTGCCTGCCAACGCAGGAGATGTAAGAGATGCGAGTTCAGTCCCTGGGTCAGGAAGATCCCTTGGTAGAGGGCATGGCTACCTGCTCCAGTATTCTTGGCTGGAGAATCCCATGGAGCCTGGCGGGCTATAGTCCATAGGGTTGCAAAGAGTCAGACATGACTGAAGCAACTTAGCACATACGCACATACTATCGGTAGGTAATCTCTTATATTAGCATTTTACCATAAATTAATTTAAACTTGTTTTAATACCTTCAATTATATTTGAAAACAAATTGACTTCTGAATAGTGAAATACAAATGTAGTAGAATGTTCTGTTTCTAATACTAAACTATTGGTTCTCAGTGCTTAACTGAATAACTTAAGACTCAATCTGAATATTAAGGACTACAGTGCTAATTTAGTATTAAAATGCTTTACCCAAAGAAAAATCCTTTACCCATTTTTTACATTTATATTTGAAGGAAAAGTAGTAGATTGTTATCTAAATTAACTAGCTTTTTGTTATTTTCTGCTTTAACTGTATAGCAATAGATTGAAAATTATAAGTGGGTTTCAATTTTGTTTTTTACCCCCTCCCCCGCCCCCCGCCAAAGAAAAAAGTGAACTTCTTGGAGGAGGGCATTCAAGGGGAAGTAAATTTAAAAGAGACTCTCTCTCCCAATCTTATTCCAGAGGGGCCTTCAGGTCCACAACCGCATGCACGGCCCCTCTGTCTCAGTAGTGTCTCGATGGGGCCTCATGTTCAGACAGAAGAGTACAACGGTCCTGTTAAAACACACTTATTCACAATGCCACTGATTAGAGAAAAATTTCTCTTTTTAAATAGTCCATTTATATTAATACTGTAACATTATTTTACATTCAGAGGAACATACAATCTCAAATTCTCTGCCCCAAACAAGGTGCATTTCGATGTCTACCAGGATTTAGCAGCATTAACAATTTCTACCTTGTATTCCACTTGGAAGTGATTTTATTATAGACAGGAATTATTAGTAACCTATTTTTATTTCTTCATGTCTCAAACACTAAATTGATATTGTATTTTGGCTTAGTGACTATGTCATAAAACATTTGTAAAAGAAAGCCAACCATTCCAAAATCAGTGACACCACACTTATTAAATTGTTTAAATGAATCCAGGACAGTTTCATAAATGAAATTAGGTGATCAGGAAAGTAGCAGAGGAAGTGTGACTATTGAGATGAGCTTCTAGTTGACAGTATAGTTAACTAATTAATCCAATTTAGAGCAGCACTTCAGAATTGGTAGTCAACTTTGATCAAATGTGTAAAAACTAAACGTTTTTTAAATGTTTAAACTGGAAAATCCATTTAAGTTTTGCCAGCTGAAGTTGACACTATTACCTGAATAACCCACTGTTTCTGTCTATTTAAAATGATCTCCTAAGACTACGTTAACATGAGAACACAGTGAGCAAAAAGCCAAATTCCTGAATTCTGAAGTTCTCATTGATGTGTCCGAGTCTCCAAAAGAGAAAGTCTATACCACATAAATTTGTTATAATTTTATTTTTCAGATGCTGCTTGTAAAATAACCCTAGAAAATATGTGTAGCCATGAACTGCAGGTCTAATTTCTAAAAATATTTGTAGAAAGTATTATTAAAATGGAATTTAGAATTATGTGAATTACTATAGAATTGGGTTGTACAAGTCTTCAGTGAATTCATTCTTAATATTTTAATTAATATTCAGCCCCTCAGAGTTGATAATTTGCTTACATTACATGTAATCAATTATATATATATAAATATATATAATCAAACAATATTTATAAAAATGGAATTTTGAATAATTTTTAAAATTTGTGCTCAAATCTGTCAAAAATATTCTTCCACTCAACATTGAACAATCATCAAAATGATACTTTTAGCATATTTTTCAGATAGTTTTGAGACTGTCAGAGTCAGCACATCCTAGCAGCCTCTGAGTCATCTAACTAATCAACTTGTATTTTAACATTTTTCTGTTAATAAAAGTACACACCTCATAACATATACACACTACTATTCATAAAATAAACAACAAGGACTTGCTGTATAGCACAGGGACTATATTCAATATCTTATAATAGCCTATAATGAGAAATAATCTAAATAAGTATATATATATGTTTGCATATATGTGTATGTGTATCATTGAATCACTTTACATCTGAAACTAACACATTATAAATTAACTATACTTTGATAAAAACTGTCTATTAAAAATGTACACACCTCATAGTCTGCTAGGCTCAAAATTTATGCAAAGAAATTTCAACTTTAAAATTTATAATCAATTTAGAATTACAACAAACTCTTAATGAAAGAAAGCTGGAGGTTTTCTAACTACAAATGTCCCTTGGGAAAGAAATGCCTTTACCATTTTAAACAGAACAACAAAAGAAAAGATGAAGAAATTTGGCAACTTTAAAATTATTAGAGGAAAACAAAAACCAAATTGGGTAATTTGGTCCAAAGAATATACTCAGAATCCAACTTGTATAATGATGTAGCCAGTAATCCTCTTCCTGAAGTCGTTACTAAAATTCAGTTGCCTAAATTTCTTAATCTTACCTTTTGCCAAGTATATAGCATTATCTTAATAATAATTCACATTTTAAAAAAATTTGGCAGTTTTTTCCAGATATTTTACAAACTAAAAAAAATAGGACAGTAATTTTTCTCCAAAGCATTTATTCTACTGAAATTAGCCACAGAAGTAAATTTATGTTTTGTATAATTCTAAAATTCTTCAAAGCAGTTTATTTTCAGATCTGTATTTTACATTTTTTTGTTTTGTTTATTTATTTGTTTTACTTCAATAGCCTTTTATGTCACCTCGATACCCTGGAGGTCCAAGGCCCCCGTTGAGGATACCTAACCAGGTAAGATTTTATGTGTGCTACTGAAGTTTGATGTTTTGGTATTTTTGTTTTTTCTAAAGAGTCAATAAAGATCTTGACAATGTCACATATATTTCTTTCTTATAAAAATGCTAAATTATCCTTCATTTCATTTTATGGTACTTCAAAATGATGTATAATCTACATCAGCGGTTGGCCCATAGTTTGGTTGACTTTTTGTGAATAAAATTGTACTGGAATGCTGCCACATTCATTCATTCATGCATTGTCTGTGGCTTCTTTGACACTGCAATAGGAGATTTGAGTCACCATGGAGATGGTAGGTGGCCTGCAACCCTAAAATATTTATTATCTAGATATTTACAGGAAAAAGTTTGCTGACCCTTGGAGTCTACCATATACTTTGATCCAAACCTTCAAAATATGTATGATTTTGGTAAATGCAGATTACACTGTAAAGGATGGCAGTGAAATTTTCTATGAACATACTTAAGTTTATTTTTATATTATACAGTTACAATAATATGGCTGTAACATATCAATTTAGCCCAATTATAGTCACGTATCTGGCATATAACTAGCTTCTTCTAGGAGGGTTAGGTCAGTAGTTAACAGTAGATTATCCAACTATTTTTACCTATAAGAGTTCTGAGATTTCATAAATTTTTGTCCTCAAATAGTTTATCAATAGCATAAATATTTATTTGCTAAAGAGAATAAAGCACAGTTTTTACTTGCAGGTATGTTATAGTTTTAAGTTTAGACTAGAGACAGTGTGTGTGTGTGTGTGTGTGTGTGTGTGTGTAAAACAAGAGTAAATTAAATGCTTAACTGTTTGGAATATTTATGTTAAGATAATTGTTTTGTCACTTTCAATTGTTTTTATCATTTACCCAGATCTGAAGTAAAGCCTGTTATCACAATAAATTTTTTCTTTTTTAAAAAATTTCTGCTTGCTTCCTGACCAAAAAATGAAACAAGAAAATTGTGTTTTCTTTGATAGCACATTTGATAAAACGGAGCTCTGCTTTCCCTCTCCTCTTACTGAAATTAGTGTCCTTGAAGTGTCCTAACATACAGCAGGGCGTGCCAGCACCCACAGTCATCCCCAGGGGAGGCCTTTAAGCAGGCAGCAATGCTGCATCATCCCACTGCTACAGAGCTGAAGTCCTCACGTTAGCAGCTGGAGGAGTTTTCTCCTTCAGGCCGAATCTGCAGTCAGTACATAGGACCAGGGGAATATGGCAGGAAATAGGAAAAAGAAGTACACAGATGCCAAGCGTTTCAACATATGGGGAGTTTTATTTTCTCTGTGGGTGAACCTGTGTATATTGACAGTCAGATCTGCTTATAGGTGCCTGAGCCTTTTAAATTTCCTTTTTAAGGACAAAAAGTATGTATCTTTCACTGCAGTTTTCATGATGTTTCAGACATACCACCCATAGATATATCCATAGATCTATGAGGTGTGTAAGCCTGGCGTGCTGTGTAGTTCATGGGGTCGCAAAGTCAGACATGGCTTAGCCACTAAATAGCAAGAATCTACATTAGGGAAATGTGAATTTCCCTATGTATGTGAGAATTTTCTGACTCCATTATTCCATATGAATTATGAAAATACCTTGGAATTACTGTAATTGCATCCATTTGACACTGTTGAAATGCCTGCTACATAGGAGATACTAGGCTAAGTTCCACATCCAAAGAAACTGACAAAATGAAAGACTTTTGGAAGGAGGAGTGTTTTGGCGGTAGAAATGTGGAATTCTAAATCTAGGCTGTTTGTTTGAAATATTTTTGAAGATCTAATATATAATGCTTTTGGATTTTTAAAAGAGGCAATTAAAAAAGGTAATAAAGAGTTACAATATGGGTTCTTTTTTGTCAATAATTTTGAACAGTCTTTACCTAAGTATATTTTAAAACAATTGTATTCTTTTGAGTGGCCCTTTTTTGTCCTCCTCCCCATGTATAGTTAAGCTTTATTAATCCAAACATCTTTCAAATTTATAATAATTTACATTTATACTATTGTTTTTAAAGAACTTTGAGCAAACTGTTAAACTTTTCCTAAAACAACATTTACGCTGTTAACTAATAGCACAACATTTTCAAACAACAAAAAACAGTTCTTCAATTTCATTATGTAGTCATTACAGTAGAATTGGCAATGCTATTTTTGGTGATTAATTGGGATGATGTCTATAAAACATGTTAAACTTTTAAATTTAGTCTATTTGAAATGATCAAAACTTTATTTTATTGGTAGATTGTATCTAAGAAAATAAAAAGTAAACTTAACTTCTTCAGTGGTGTTGACTAGTCACTTGAATATGCAGAAGACTTGCCTTTAATAAAGAGCTTCTCCAGAAGTTACAATTAATTATTTCCGAGGCAGTTTTCATGATTCTGGACTAAATACACAATGGCTTATCCTGTTTGTATATTTACAGGACTGAGTATTTGGAACATGGTATAATATCACTATGTCCAAAAATGCAGGAAGGGGTAATAGTGTCTAAAATGATGAAAGGAAAAGTAAAATTACAAAAATCTGCAAGGTTGCAAAGAATAAATACCTATGGGAAAACAGAAATTACACTGGAATTGTTTCAGCTGTCAGAATAGGTTGGTGGTGTTGAAGCATCCATAACCTGGAGGTCTTTATCCTTCTCATAGATAAAATGTTTAATCTGAAAAATTCAGTGTTCATTCAACACTGCTAAGGAAACCAAGACAGCCAGAAGTACAGAGACTGTTAGTGAGTGGCACCAAGAATAAGTTACTGATTTATTGACACTATAGAATTAGAATTTCTCACCATTCCTGAAACTCTGTTAACAGGTATATTGGCTCACAAGTGTATATTATTGTTGACTTTCTATTTGTTGTTATTAAGCATCCTCATCATTAGTGTTATTTTCTGTCAAAGTGAAGATCTTTTATAAAGCAAAGAATGTGTCCCAAAATTTGTGACTAGTTAAGTCTCAGTGGAATACATTTGACATGTTGACAAATATGAGAATATAATATTAACCCACAAAATGTATAAATTTATTTTTCCTGATATTATGGGTTTAAAGAATCCAGTGATCATACCCTTTTGATGAATAAAACCATCATCTGGTCATCCTGGGACTGATCAAAATGTTTTTAAAAAGTAAAGATTTGACTTACCAAAAGACAAACACTGGTGACTAAAGAGTTAAATGTGGGTTAAGAGTCATTTTGAAAGACAACTTGACCTTGATCAAGATTTCTATAGGATTAGTGATAATAGCAGATAGACTTGTCAATTGTTCTAATACTTCAAAACAAACAAGAAAAAAATAAACTTTTGAAGAAAATTATTTCCAGTGATAAAACATGGTATTACCAATGAAATTTAGAAATTTAGCAAAACAGAAATAAATCTCTTAACAAGTATAATAATACGCAAAATAAATAATTTTATAAACATGAAAGAAATTTAGAATCAGAGTATTAAACTAGAATCACTTCAAGACTTAAAAAAGGAAGAACTTCAAGCTCACAATTGAAAATAATGTTGTTTAATCATACATTTTCACCCCTCCTAATTTACTTCTTTATAACTTTTGATAGTATTGACCACTTCTTGAAACTCCCCTCATGCACTCTGAAATAAATGGTCCCAGTCCGCTTGCTAATTTTTTACCTATTCAGTTTTTTCCTTTCTTATCTCATTGATATTTTAAGAAAATTATCTTTGTTTTTGACCTTTTTTCTTCTCAATTCTTGAAATCTAGTCCATTCTTATGACTTTGGCACTGATGATTCCTAAAATTGTCCAGTGAAAAATTTCTTTTCTTCCTTTGATAAGTATTTATTACTCTGAACAGGCACAGATAGCTTCCAGTCTCTGAACTTACCATTTATTGGGGATACAGAGCAGATGGATGACAAACCATGAGCATATAAGAGTGAGGTATAAGGACCTATAAAAGTACATAAGAAGCCCTCACTTCCCTGCACGCTAAGATATTCAGGGAGGCAGGGAGGAGTCGTATGGAAGTGGCAGATAATGATATTAAAGATAATTAAGATAATGAAAGCCAGGCATCTCAGTGTTGGAGAAACTGTTGACTGGTACAAATAAAAGGAGGAAGAAGGCTAAATATAATCCTCAGTACTGAGTATATGAATTGAAAAAAAAAAAAGAAAACTGAAAGAGGTTTGGAATAACGAAGTTAGAATGTCAGTGTGTCAGTGGCAAGAAATTAGCCTGGAAAGGTAAGCAGGAAATAGATCATTTAATCAGAAATCAATAAGTAGACATTGAGTGTGCTTGTAAACAAACCAAAATCAAAGGATTATAAAATTACTGCATCCCAATATAACAGTTAAGGAAATAGTTCTGATCTGGATATAGAAATTCTTTAATAGCACATTTTCTTTGAAATATTAAAAATTTTAAACAAATTAAAATATTTTTGTTTTTAAGTTAAATTAGTGAACATTCATAGAAATTCTTGCCAGGATTATGTCAGGTTTAATCCTTGTCAGGATTATGTGTATATATGTATATATACATTTTTCATAGGGTCAGTATATTTAAATCATTTATAGCTTGGTCCAGGTCTAAGTGCTGCTCAGATGACTATTTGAAACTTACAATTCGGCATGTAACCAGTATTACACCTCTGAGTAAAATAAACCATATTTGTTAATCTCCACCTTTCTTCAGTTCTAGTTCTCTTTCCACTCAGCAAATTGTTTGAACTTAATTGGAGTGTTATTTTTCTAAATAGTTTCTTAGGGAAAATACGATTATTCAAAATAATATCAATTGGCCCCTTGACATTTTAGTTCTGCTTCTATTATAATCCCCAGTGAGTAAAATAATCTGTAGAAATAATTTACATTTAAGAAGAAAAATTAGTTATTTTTGTATCCTTAATAAATTGATTTTGGGGAAGGGCATTAAACTTCTCAGGGATAAATAGGACAATTTTTGCCTAGATTTTGTTTCCAGTAGCTCTTTTGTTTGCCACAAAATTGGGCAAAGTGGAATCATTTTAAAACTAAGAAATTATACCAAGTGTACAGACCTGTAAAGTTCACAAAATGTAAAATAGAAGTCTTATGAGGACACCTCTGATGGAGGTACTAGGTACTCATTGGTGTGAACTGTGCTCAAGGTTGCCATTTTTAATGCCAAGACCTGGCCCCAACTGACAGCCAGAAGGCTCCAGAGCTGGAATGCCTCAAGCCAAACAGCCAACAGAATGGGAACACAGTCCCACCCATCAGCAGACAGGTTGCCTAAAGTCATCCTGAGCCAACAGCCACCTCTAATGACCTCTACACATAGCCCTTGACACAGCTCTGCCCGCCAGTGGAATAGGACCCAGTTCCACCCACCACTGGGCAGGCAATAGTCCCT
Source organism: Bos taurus (assembly GCF_002263795.3). NCBI lineage: Eukaryota > Metazoa > Chordata > Mammalia > Artiodactyla > Bovidae > Bos > Bos taurus. Next base: position 81,463,598 of record NC_037334.1, on the reverse strand, counting down.
CCTTCCAGGAAGCCTGCATAAGCCTTTTAAACCAGCCCTATAGGGCAGGCAACCAAAAGCAAGAGGAACTATAATCCTGCAGCCAGTGGGACCACAAACACAGAAAGTTAGACCAAATGAGGTGGCAAAGAGATATGTTCCAGATAAAGGAACAAGGTAAAACCCCAGAAGAACAACTAAGGGAAGTGAAGATAGGCTCTCAACCCAAAAGAGAATTCAGAGAAATGATGGGAAAGGCGATCCAGGATCTCAGAAAAAGAATGGGGCACAAATCGAGAAGATATAAGAAATTTTTAGCAAAGAACTAAGAACATTTGAAGAACAGAGATAAACAGTAGAAAAAGTGAAATGAAAAATACACTAGAAGGAATCAGTAACAGTATAAATGAGGTTGAAGAACATACACATGAGCTAGAAGACAGAAGGTTGGAAATAACTGCTGCAGAACAAAGAATGAAAGGAAATGAGGACAGTCTAAGAGACCTCTGGGACAACAACAGAAAAATACACCAACACATTCATATTTTAGGGGTCTCAGAGGAGAATAGAGAGAGAAAGGGTCTGAGAAAATATTTGAAGATATAGTAGCTGAGAACTTCCCTAACATGAAAAGGGAAACAGTCACCAAAGTCCAGGATGTGTAGAGAATCCCATACAGGGTAAATCCAAGGAGAAACACACTGAAACACAAATTGAGAAAAATTAAAGAAAAAACATGAAAAGTAACAAGGGAAAAGCAACCCATAACATACAGGGGAACTCCCATTAAGGTTATCTGCTGATTTTTCAGTAGAAACTCTGCAGGCCATAAGGGAATGGCATGATATATTTAGAGTAATGAAAGGGAGAAATCAACCAAGACTACTCTATCCAGCAAGACTCTCACTTAGATTAGATGGAAAAAGCAAAACCTTTACAGACAACCAAAAGTTAAGAGCACTACCAAACCAGCTTTATAACAAATGCTAAAAGAACCTTCTCTAGGTAGAAAAGGCCACAACTAGATACAAGAAAATTACAAATGGGAAAGTTCACTGGTAAAAGCAGACATACAGTAAAGGTGGGAAATCATCCACACAAATAAGATATCAAATCCAGCAATCATAAGAAGAAAGTAATAGTGCAGGATATTGGAAATGCATTTGAAATTAAGAGACTAGCAACTTAAAACAGTCTGTGTATACATGAACTGCTATATCAAATCCTCATGGTAACCACAAATCAAAAATCTACAATATACACACAAAAAAGAAAAAGGAATCTAAACACAACACTAAAGACAATCATGCAACTACCAGAGAAGAGAACAAAAGACAAAGAGAAGGAAAAAAGACCTATAAAAACAATCCCAAAACAATTAGCAAAATGACCATAAGAACCTATATATCAGTATTACTTTAACCGTAAATGGATTAAATGCTCCACCCAAAAGACACAGACTGGCTAAATGGCTACAAAAATAAGACCCATGCATATGCTGTCTACAAGAGACCCACTTTAGGTCTAGGGACACATAAAGACTGAAAGTGAGGAGGTGGAAAAAGATTTCTCATGCAAATGGAAATTTTTTTTAAAAAGCTGGAATAGTAATGCTCATATCAGACAAAATAGACTTTAAAATAAAAAATGTTATAAGAAGGATACTGCATATGATTAAGGGATCAATCCAAGAAGATAATAACAATTGTAAACATATATGCACCCAACATAGGAGCACTTCAATATATATAAGGCAAATACAGTCATAAAAAGAGAAACCGACAGTAACACAGTAAAAGTGGGGGACTTTAACCTCCAACTTACATCAATAGACAGATCATCCAAACAGAAAATCATTAAGGAAGCACAGGTCTTAAACAACATATTAGACCAGATGAACTTAATTGATATTTATAGAGCATGCCATCCAAAGGCAGCAGAATACACAGTCTTCTCAAATGTGTGTAGAATATTCTCCAGGATAGATCACATACTGGACCATAAAGCAAGCCTTGATAAGTTTAAGAAAACTAAAATTATATCAATCATCTTTCCTGACCACAATGCAATAAGAGTACAAATCTACAAACAAAAATTGTAATAAAAAAAAACACGTGGAAGCTGAACAGTGTGCTACTAAACAATCAGTAGATCACTGAAGAAATCAAAGAGGAAATAAAAAAATTCCCTAGAGACAAATGAAAATGAAAATACAACAGTCCAAAACCTACGGGATATAGCAAAAGCAGCTCTAAGAGAAAATTATAGCAATACAATCTTACTACAAGAAACAAGAAAAATTTCAAATAAATGACCTAACCTGTATACCTAAAGCAACTAGAAAAAGGACAAACAAAACCCAAAGTTAGCAGAGAAAAGAAATCATAAACTCAGAGCAGAAAAGAATGAGATAGAGACCAAGAAACAGTACAAAATATCAATGAAACTAAAAGCTGCTTCTGTGAGAAGATAAACAAAATTGGTAAAGCTTTAGCCAAACTCATCAAGAAAAAAAGGGAGAGGGCTCATATCAATAAAAGCAGAAATGAAAAAGTTACAGTGAATACAGAAATATGAAGGATCGTAAGAGACAAACAACATTATGCCAATAAACTGGACAACCTAGAAGAAGCGGACAAATTCTTAGGTACAATCTTGCAAAACCAAATTAGGAAGAAATAGAAAATATGACTAGAACAATCACGAGCACTGATATCGAAACTTTGGTTTAAGAACCCCAAGCCAACAAAGAACCCCAGACTGGATGGCTTCACAGGTGAATCCTATCAAACATTTAGAGACGAGTTAACACCTATCCTTTTGAAACTGTTTCAAAAAATTACAGAGATCGGAACACTCCCAAACTCATTCTTTGAAGCCAGCCTCAAACATGGTACCAAAACAATACAAGGATACTACAAACAAAGTAACACGCCAATGTCACTGATAGACACAAAATCCTAAACAAAAGGCTAGCACACCAAATCCAACAATACATTAAAGGATCATACACCAAAATCGAGTGGGATTTATCCTGGGGATACAAGGATTGTTCCAATATCTGCAAATCAATCAGTGTGATAACCACATTAACAAATTGAATTAAAGCCATATGATAATCTCAGTAGATGCAGAAAAAGCATCTGACAAAAATCTATTATCAGTTTATAATTTAAAAAAAAAAAAAAAACTCTTCTGAAATTCAGCATAGAGGGAACATACCTAAACAGGGTAAAGCCATATATGAAAGACACACACAGAGCATCATACTCAACAGTGAAAAGCTGAAAGCATTTCGTCTTAAGATCAGGAACAATACAAGGATGTCCACTGTCACTACTTTTATTCAACATAGGTTTGGAAGTCCTAGCCATTGCAGTCAGAGAAGAAAATAAAAAGAATCCAAGTTGGAAAAGAAGAAGTAAAACTGCCACTGTAGAGGTCGTGATACTGTACATAGAAAACCCTGGCCATACTACCAGAAAACTACTAGAGCTCAACGAATTTGGTAAAGGTGCAGACTACAGAATTAATACACAGAAATGTTGCATTTCTATACACTAAGAACAAAAGATCAGAAAAAGAAGTTTAGGAAGCAATGCCATTTACATCACATCAAAAAGAATAAAACACCTAGAAATAAGCCTACCTAAGGAAGCAAACTGTATTCTGAAAACTTAAGACGCTAATGAAACAAATGGAAGATGACACAAACAGATGGAAAAATATACCATGGTTTTGGATTGAAAGAATACTGTCAAAATGACTATACTGCCCAAGGAAGTCTTCAGATTCAATGTAGTCCCTATCAAATTATCAATGGCAGTTTTTGTAGATCTAGAACAAAAAATCTTAAATTTTGACTGGAAATATGGAAAAATGAAAGACCCTAAATAACCAAAGCAATTTTCAAAAAGAAAATGGAGCTGAAGGAAGGAATCAGCTCCTTGACTTCAGACTGTACTATAAAGGTACAGTATTCAAAACAGTATAGGAGTGACATAAAGAAATATATTTGGATCATGGAGAAAGCAAAGGAGTTCCAAAAAAACATCTACTTCTGCTCAATTGACTATACTAAAGCCATTGACTATGCTAAAGCCATTGACTGTGTGGGTCACAACAAACTATGGAAAATTCTTAAAGATGGAAATACCAGACCATCTGTCTCCGGAGAAACCTGTGTGCAGGTCAAGAAACAACAGTTAGGACCAAACATGGAACTGACTGGTTCCAAATTGGGAAAAAGAGTACGACCAACCTGTATATTGTCACCCTGCTTATTTTACTTATATACAGAGTACATCACGTGAAATGTTGGCTGGATGACTCACAAGCTGGAATCAAGATTACCAGGAGAAATATCAACAACCTCAGATATGCAGATAATAACTCTCTAATGGTAGAAAGTGACAAGGATCTAAAGAGTCTCTTGATGAGGGTGAAAGAGGATAGTGAAAAAGCTGGCTTAAAACTCAGTGTTAAAAAACTAAGATCATACCATCTGGTCTCAACTTCATGGCAAATAGAAGAGGGGGGAAATGGAAGCAGTAACAGATTGTATTTTTTGGGGCTCCAAAATCACTGGTGATGGTGACTGCAACCATGAAATTAAAAGACGCTTGCTCCTTAGAAAGAAAGCTATGACAAACCTAGATAGCGTATTAAAAAGCAGACACAACACTTCACCAACAAATGTCCAAATAGTCAAAGCTATGGTTTTCCAGTAGTCATGTATGGATGTGAGAGTTGGACCGTAAAGAAAGTGAAGTGTAAGTCACTGAATTGTGTCTGACTCTTTGTGACCCCATGGGACTATACAGTCCATGGAATTCTCCAGGCCAGAATACTGGAGTGGGTACCCATTCCCTTCTCCAGGGGATCTTCCCAACCCATGGATCAAGCCCAGGTCTCCCATACTGCAGGCAGATTCTTTACCAGCTGAGCCACCAGGGAAGCCCAGGAATACTGGAGTGGGGTAGCCTATCCTTTCTCCAACAGATCTTCCTGACCCAGGACTCAAACTGGGAATCTCCTGCATTACAGGCAGGTTATTTACTAGCTGAGCTATCAAGAATTGGTGCTTTCAAATTGTGGTGCTGAAGAAGACTCTTAAGAGTCCCTTGGACTGCAAGGAGGTAAAACCAGTCAATATTAATGGAAACCAACCCTAAATATTCACTGGAAGGACTGATGCTAAAGCTGAAGCTCCAATATTTTGGCCATTTGATACAAAGAGCCAACTCATTGGAGAAGACCCTGGTGCTCAGAAGGATTGAAGACAAAAGGAGAAGGGGGCAGCAGAGAATGAAATGGTTAGATGGCATCATCAACTCAATGGACATGAATTTGAGCAAACTCTGGAGCCAGTGGAGGACAGGGAAGCCTGGAGTGTTGCAGTCCTCTGGATCACAAAGAGTCAGACACAACTTAGCAACTGAACAACAACAAATAGATCAATGGATGGAGAAGAGCGTCTTCAATAAGAGGGTCTGGGAAAATTGAACAGCTACATAGAATGAAATTAGAGCATTCTCTAACACCATGCACAAAAATAAACTCAAAAAGGATTAAAGACCTAAATGTAAAACCAGATACTATATAAAACTCTTAGAGGAAAACAAAGTCAGAACACTCTTTTACATAAATCACAACAATATCTCTTTGGCTCCACCCCCTAGAGTAATGAAAATAAAAACAAAAATAAATGGGATCTAGTTAAACCTAAAAGTATTTGCACAGCAAAGGAAACCATAGACAAAACAAAAAGACAACTTACAGAATGGGGAAAAATATTTGCAAATGATGCCGCCAATAGGGGATTAATCTCCAAATGTCTACAAACAGCTCATGCAGCTTAAGATAAAGAAACAATAAAAATTAGATCTAAATAGATGTTTCTCCAAAGAAAACATACAGATGGCCACAAAGCACATGAAAATATGCTCCACATTACCAATTATTAGAGAAATGCAAATCAAAAATAGATATCACCTCACATCTGTCAGAATGGCCATCATCAAAGTCTACAAACAATAAATGCTGGAATGGGTGTGGAGAGAAGGGAACCCGCCTACACTGTTGATGGGAATATAAATTCATACAGTCACTATGGAGAATAGTATGCAGGTTCCTTAAATGTCTAAAATAGAGCTACCATATAATATTGCAATCCCGCTCAAGGACATGTAACTGGAGAAAACTGTAATTTGAAAAGATCATGCACCCCTGTGTTCATTGCAGTACTACTTAAGAGTAGCTAAGACATGGAAGCAACCTAAATGTCCATTGAGAGAGGAATGGATAAAGAAGATGAGGTACATATATACAATGGAATATTACTCAGCCATAAAAATAATGCCATTTGCAGCAACAGGGATAGACCTAGAGATTATCATACTAAGTGAAGTAAGAGAAAGACAAGTATCATATTATATCACTTATGTGAAATCTAAAAACAGTGATACAAATGAACTTATTTACAAAGAGAAACAGATTCCCAGACTTCAAATGTATGGTTACCAAAAGGGAAAGGTGTTGGGGGGAGATAAATCAGGAGGTTGAGATAAATATATACAGACCAGTATACACAAGATAGATAATCAACAAGGACCTACTGTCTAGCACAGGGAACTGTACTCAATACTCTGTAATAACCTATAATAGAAAAGAATTTGAAAAGGAAGATACATATATTCAATATAACTGAATCACTATACTGTACACCCAAAACTAACACATTATTGTAAATAAAATATAATCCAATATAAAAAAATACAGCTTGAAAAAAATCTTGTGAAATACTCAAATGCATTCTATAATTGGTAAAAGTTCTTATTTTATAAATAGTTACAATACTTACTGCTTTTTATTTTTACTAAATATGCTAGGCACTTGGAGGTGTCCCAGGAAGTCAGCCATTACTTCCCAGTGGAATGGACCCAACTCGACAACAAGGTGACTGCTTTAAAGTAAAAGTTAAATTGATGTGCAGAATCTCAAAGGAAACCCTGTATTTATTAGGGAAGGTATTATTTGTATAGATCTTTCATAATTATATCAGTTGCATTTTACTTGGTAACGTGGCCAAGTAATTATATTTTTTGCTAACTTAATTATTTGTGATAGTGCAGTGATAACACAAGGAACAGAATAATTAAATATCCAAAATCTGTGTTTTAATGCTTAACTTCTAAAACTTTTTATATAACTTCTAGCAAGTGAGAATCAAAGTGACTATGTCACTTGTAATTTTCTCTGCCTTTTTCAGACAGAGGGGTCTGTCCACCAAAAAGATAAGCAGGAGGAAAGATGATGCTAAGCAGCAAGTGACTTACTTGATAGTTTAACAAACCCAATAATTGGGTCCGTCCACTGACCTGTTTAGGTACCACAAACATGGATGGCTCTGTTCACTGTTCTAAAAGAAGGGGAGCAAATGTTATGACAGATGTATTATAATTCAACACAGAAGAGGAAGATTTCACTTTCAAGACATTAATGGAGAGTGGGGGCAGGGACAGCCCTGTGGTAAGAGGTAGAAGAATGGCTGTGGAAGCCAAGTAGAGGTGATGTCAATAATTTAGTCCTTTAGTAAATAAGGTGTAGCACCAGGCAGAAAGGAGGCTGTAGCTTCTGATTTAGCACTCATGCTCATTACATTGCTAATATTGTCACACTTTTTTCTCTTTTTAGGTCATCCAAATATGGGTGGGCCAATGCAGAGAATGACTCCTCCAAGAGGAATGGTGCCCTTAGGACCACAGGTAAAAAGTGCAGGAAGCCAGAGGCTGAGTTTCTGCCTTCATCTTACACAAATAAACTGTATTATCTGCTGGTTTCTATTATATATATATATATATATATATATATATATATATATATAAAAAAGACTTAATATGACATAGTTTTTAAGCTCTTGAGGATATGTTGTCTATGACATGTCCAAATAGATGTAACATCAAGCCACATTTGCCCTTGGTACATTCTAGAAAATACATTGGGTAGAAATCCATTATAGTAATTATTACTAAAAAAGATAACTGTTTTTATATTGAGGAAATATGAATAATTATAGTAATTATTATAAAGGAGAACTAAGATAATTTAAAATCTAATTGAATTAAACAGAATAAGTGGCATAAAATATATTTTAAGTCTTTAATGCCACTGACCATGATATAGTACCATATTTCGAGTATGAAAACAATAGAAAACCATTTAGAAACAAACATTAAAATGGGTCTCGCTGAAAAAGTGTAATACAACAGTATACACTAGATGTTATTAGCCTACTTCTCTATCAGTTTCCCAGGAGGATACACCAAGATTGAACCTATTCAGCTGTTGATGACATTTTTTTAGTATGCTGCTCCAGGCTGTCACTTATTTTAGCTAAAACCTCTCTTTGTCTCTCTTGGGAAAACTGCCTGAGGTAGAATTTAATTTTGTAATGTTATATTTCAAAGAAGCGAATCCAGAATTCAGAGTTGTACATTTCTCCCTCATAGGTCAGAGGTCAGTGCATCATACCACTGGTTAAAAGGATCATTTACTTTTCTTATTCTCTCCAAGAACAGTCTATATAAATGATGGTTTTAGGAGCTTATTTCATGTTATATACTTTAAAAATGTTAAGTATTTTGTTGTGTGCCCAAAACAGATTTTTAAGACTCTAACCACATTTACCCAGGTAAATGTGACTTATATCTAAGAGTTCCTAATCAACATGTAATACACAGTTGACCCTTGAAAATGTGGGAGTTAGGGGCACCAAACCACTGCACAATTGAAAACCCATGTATAACTTTTGATTCCCTAAAACTTAACAGCCTACTGTTAACCAGAGACCTTACTGATAACATAAACAATTAACACATATTTTATAAATGTATTATATGTATTATATACTGTATCCTTACGATAAAGTAATATAGAGAAAAGGAAATGTTATTAAGAAAATTATAAGAAAATACAATTACAGTACAGTACTATATTTATCAATACCATAAGTTTACATCATCTAGTTTATAAGATGAATTATCTGTCAGTATCTATGTCAATATTGTCTTAAAATATGTATATACCTGCTAACAAGATTTGTCTAAGATTAAAAATATATATATTGTCTTAAATGATATGAAACACTGTATATATTACATATATTTAAAACACTAGATGTCAAAAATTAAAAGAAAAGGCGAATATATTCCTATTTATTTACAGGTATAACACTTCATGCATTGATAATGAAGAAGCAGCACTATGATAGCTTTATGGTAACCTAGTGTAATAATCAACACTTGCTTCATCATAGCCTAGCCTATACACTAATGAATGAATCATTATAACATTTTCATGGCATATAGTATTACAGGCATATTCAGAATACAGTATTTAAATATTGTCAAAATTTTTTAAACTGCTTACATGTGATGGTAGGCTGATAACATGGTTTCTCTAATTAAGGGGGAGAGAGAGAGAAGCATATACTATGGAGTAATGTAGGTGTTTGAAAGCAAAATTATAAAACAGTAAGAAAACTAAGACATTCATTTTATATTAAATATCACTCTGCTTATGCCTGAGTCTAGACTTATGTCTACATATAGTTTATGCATTCATGACATACCTTTTTCTTAATTTTCTTGCTCTTTCTAGACTATGTGTTTCATCTGCAAGTTTTTACAAATTGTTGCAAATCCACAAAAATGTTCCAATAATATATTTACTGAAAAAAGTCCACTTATAAATGGACTAGCACAGTTCAACCCCATGTTGTTCAAGGATCAACTATATAAATTGTATTGGAACATGAAGCACAAATTTTTCAGAGGTACCTATTATGTAAATATTCATGAGATTGTCAAAATAAAAAAAATTATTTAGGATAATTTATTTCCTATATATTTTCTTAAGATCTTATAAAACTCTAATCTAGATATTTAAATTATTTTTTTGCTATTTCTGCTCATATTAGGGATGGTGATTTATGGGACCAACCATCATTAATCTGTTAATGGCAATTAGAATTTATAAGATCTGTAGAATAGTTCACTGACTGACTGTACTTTTCAGTTCAGTTGCATAAGTCGTGTCTGACTCTTTGCGACCCCATGAACCGCAGCACGCCAGGCCTCCCTGTCCATCACCAACTCCCAAAGCCTACCCAAACTCATGTCCATTGAGTCAGTGACGCCATCCAGCCATCTCATCCTCTGTTATCCCCTTCTCCTCCTGCCCTCAATCTTTCCCAGCATCAGGGTCTTTTCAAATGAGTCAGCTCTTCACATCAGGTGGCCAAACCTTTGGAGTTTCAGCTTCAACTTCAGTCCTTCCAATGAACACCCAGGACTGACCTCCTTTAGAATGGACTGGTTGGATCTCCTTGCCGTCCAAGGGACTCCCAAGAGTCTTCTCCAACACCCAGTTCAAAAGCATCAATGTTTCAGTGCTCAGCCTTCTTCACAGTCCAACTCTCACATCCATACATGACCACTGGAAAAACCATAGCCTTGACTAGATGGACCTTTGTTGGCAAAGTGATGTCTCTGCTTTTTAATATGCTGTCTAGGTTGGGCATAACTTTTCTTCCAAGGAATAACTGTCTTTTAATTTCATGGCTGCAGTCACCATCTACAGTGATTTTGGAGCCCAGAAAAATAAAGTCAGCCACTGTTTCCACTGTGTCCCCATCTATTTCCCATGAAGTGATGGGACCAGATGCCATGATCTTCGTTTTAGTCTTTAATAAACGATGCCAACTAGTTTTAGAGCTATATACAACTTGAAGAATTTTTTTTCTCAAAAGATTTTCATAATAGATACATTTTGAATATATGTCAAAAGTTGATGTCTATAATTTAGTTATTCTTCATTCAGGTCACTTTTTTTTGGCTAGCTGCTCTTTGAGTTTTTGTCATTCCAGACCAATATTTTCAACACTTTTAAAAATTAGAGTCTGATTTGAGTAAGTTTTTCAGTATTTGAAAGATATACTGATGCTTACCTAAGCTATTGAACATATGAATACTTAGATCTCATTTGAAAATGCAAAAGTAGAAAAGCATACTGGTCTTTATATTTTAAAATGTCGAGCCAAAAATTTATGTGTTTTGTGTTTTAAGTAAATTACAACAGAAAGTAAGAAAACACTTCTGGTGAGTAGTCTCTTCAGATCAGATCAGATCAGATCAGTCGCTCAGTCATGTCCGACTCTTTGTGACCCCATGAATCGCAGCATGCCAGGCCTCCCTGTCCATCACCAACTCCTGGAGTTCACCCAGACTCACGTCCATCGAGTCAGTGATGCCATCCAGCCATCTCATCCTCTGTCGTCCCCTTCTCCTCTTGCCCCCAATCTGTCCCAGCATCAGAGTCTTTTCCAATGAGTCAACTCTTCGCATGAGGTGGCCAAAGTAAAGTACTGGAGTTTCAGCTTTAGCATCATTCCTTCCAAAGAAATCCCAGGGCTGATCTTCAGAATGGACTGGTTGGATCTCCTTGCAGTCCAAGGGACTCTCAAGAGTCTTCTCCAACACTACAGTTCAAAAGCATCAATTCTTCAGCACTCAGCTTTCTTCACAGTCCAACTCTCACATCCATACATGACCACTGGAAAAACCATAGCCTTGACTAGATGAACCTTTGTTGGCAAAGTAATGTCTCTGCTTTTCAATATGCTATCTAGGTTGGTCATAACTTTTCTTCCAAGGAATAAGCGTCTTTTAATTTCATGCCTGCAGTCACCATATGCAGTGATTTTGGAGCCCAGAAAAATAAAGTCTGACACTGTTTCCACTGTTTCCCCATCTATTTCTCTTACTGAAGAGTTTTACTCAGTTTATCATAAAGCATGAATTCTTTCTTTGCATTTTCAAACCTAAAGAGAGTAGTTTATTTCTTCCATTTAGATTAATATCTTTGCTATCTATTTCTTTATAATTTGGGGGAAGTAAAGTGTTCTGGTATGAATTTACCTCAGAAACCAGAAATGCCTGCAACAACTTATGTAACACTGTATTTAACTATAAAAGATTAAATGAAATTGTTTATACATATCATGTACTTAAATGAAAACAGGAATCATATTCATATGAATGATACAGTAGGTTAAACATGAAGAAAAATCATTTGAATTGAGAGATTCTTATATTTACTTATAACACCTGGTATATGTAACATATGGATTATAAACTGTGAGATCTGTAATACAAAGTTAGCTGTGTTTCTTAAAAGAGAAAAAAAAGACTCTCATGACAGATATTTAATAATACAGATACTACCCAAGAACAGAATGCTTCTGCTTTTTTATAGCTGAATTATAGAAGCATCTCTGGAATATTGTTTCTAGTTTTATGCACAAACAAAATACATATCTCCTTTGTATCACAGATATTATTTCCAGGTTTTTCAGCTTAATACCAATGTGGTGAAGAGGGACAGTAGTTATCTATTAAAATAATTGAATTCCTAAAAGAAATATATATATATTCTGCTGCTGAAGGCAAAATGCACACTAGAATATAGTAAATATATGATTAAAACCTACTGCATGGAGGAAGAAATAAAACTTTGCTCCAAATCCTGGTATATTTCTACCACCCCTTAATTTATTTTAAATCAAAGTTCAGTGGTAATACATGATTTTTAGACTGATATCAGTATCCTTTCAATGGAAAAGCAGAATTACTTATTCAATCTAGAAAAATGTCTTCCCTAATATCATATTTGAAGTCATTTTTCTGTGTGGCTCTTGTAATAATATATTGTTAGCTTGTCTGCGTTCTTAGGCTCAGCAGATACATGTGATTAACAGAAAACTTCAAGACTCTCCAACTAGTTCTAGTTCTTTTAGAAATCTGGAGGAAAAGTGAGTTATATGCAAACAGGAACATATCATGGCTTCCAAGTCAAATACTTAGGGTGAAGAAATGCTAAGATTTTAAGAGGAAGTACACTAATTCTGTATTTTCACATCTAAGATGGGAAGTGGAATTTAGTTCAGTATAATAACTTTCTAGAAATTTAACTGCCCAATCACGGAAACACTCTTTGTAAATTTTCCAGGCAGAGTCTGAACAGTCCTTTGTCAGGACCATTGCATTGGGAGAGAGATTAAACCAGATGGAATTGTATAGCTGCCATCAGCTTTAAAATTCAGTGATTCCAAATTAGCTCTTCCCATTCTGCCTTTGTTACCCATTAGAAAGACTGTTGTTATTCTTTCTTATCTTCCTGTTTTCTGTTTGCTTCAGATTATTTGCAAAATTAAAATATTATAAGTTTCTCAAAATATGTATTGGGTAATTTCTTACGGACATCCTGTAACACTTATGAACTGTGATACATGAGCATTGGATCTACACAGATAAGTAGAACAGATTCTACCTTCAGGTACTTATTGTTTAGCATGAGATGCAGATACATAAAGAAAAACTATTAAACAGTAGGAAAAAAGTCAAAAAAAGAAATATACATTCTCTGGCAGGGAGTCATTACGTCAAAAGCATGTAATTTTGTTAGGATTGAGGGCCCAAGGGAAAATGAGAAGACTCATTTAAGTTGGTCCCTTATTAACAGTGTAAGCAGTTAGCAACTGCAGTTTTTGAGCACCAGGTATCTTGCCTTTAATACATCAAGCACTATAATAGGTGTTGTGTACGATTTCATTTTTCCTCCAATAAGCTTATAAGAGAGTTGATGTTATCACTTTGTAGATAGGAAAGTTAAGGTTGAATGGATCATTGGGAGAATCTGACCAGTAAACACACGTATAGAAAGGGGAGCAGAGGAAATGGGGCAGGGGAAACAGATTTTCAAACCACTATCTATGTCCAGAGCTATGAGCAAAACAAATGTATCCGTCAATAAAACAAAACATAGACCTTCTAGGGTCAAAAATGAGGGGAGTTTATTTTATGAAGAATTTCTGTTATAGTCTGTCATGTGGATTTTGTTCCCAGTGACGGATTTTCTTCTCAGAGACTCCTTGCTAATACTGCTGCTGCCATCCCCATGTATGACCCAGAGGTTAAGAGAAATAGCTCTCTCAGCTATGGATAGATACCATTCTCCTGTTCCATAGCACCTCATTTGAGACATTTAAATATGATGTCTTAATAATGAGAACAACATGTAACTAGGTAGGTTTATTTACAAACTGGCTTACTCCCTGGAGTTAACAGACCTCCTCTCATTGAATATTTCCTTGTCATCTTAGCACCTACTACACAGAAGGCCATAGCAGATGAGTTATCATGAGTGTAAAAGGCCACTGCGTGTTTCTAAACCACAGGAAATTCAGTCATCTGGAGGGTGGAGGTGGGGGTAAGGGAAGAAAGTAAATATGATAGGAAATGAGGGCAGCTAAGGCTGGTCTGTGAATAACATCATAGGGCCATGCTGAAGGAAAGACTTCATTTGATAGACAGTGTGGGTCATCATGGCTTTTAAGCAACATAAAGAGGACTGAGTTTAAGAAGCACAGTTCTGGAGTCAGTATGGAGAATAGATTGGGAGGGGGAGAGGCTTAGTCAGAGAGACCAACTAAGAGAGTACAGTCGTGTCAGTAAATGGCAGAGATGAGTGATATGAAGGGAGCAGTATTTCAAGAGCTATTTCACAGGTAGAATCAATAGACCTTGGTAACTGACTGGATACGGAAATTGAAATAAAAGGAAGAAACATCAAGGAGCTCCCAGAGGTTCTTAGCCTAGACTACTGTATAGAAGGTGATGCCACAGAACTGACTGAGGAAGGCAGTATAAAGAACGCAGCTGTGAGAAGAGAAAATGGAGGTGACTTTTAGGTATGTTGAGTGTGAAATGGTATCCAGATAGAAACAACCAATATGAAGTTCAACATGTGAGTTGTCTAAGGGCTTAGGGGAGACATCATGACAAAATGGATTTGAGATTCCTAACATATAAATAATTGTTGAACTAATGGTAGCAGATAAGTTTACCCATAAATGCATATTTATTTAGAAGGATGCTGTGGCTAGAACTCGGAGAAAAGCAATATTTAAAGAGTTGGCAAAATAAAAGGAATCAGCAAAGGAAACTGAAGAATGGTCAGAGAAGTTGGAGGAATAGTAATGTCAGAAAGCCAAGCATGAAGTATACTAGTTGATAGTTTAAAATATATTAATATGATCATATTAAAATTAATCTTTTGGCCCTTATGGAAACTAACCTGATATGTACATTACATGTTTTTATTTTTTGAATGCACATAACATTCAAATATTGACAGAAGTCTGTCGAATCATAATTCACACGTGCATATTTTAAGTATACTTAAGTGTTCGTATATTTTTGTGGATTTGTATACTAGTACATTTTTTTCTGGAATATATTATTTTGCAGACAGAAGTTCACATTCAACTTGCTTATATTAGATTCACCTGTTTGTTTTCAGACTACATAATTGTTCTGATTCTGACAGTTTCAAACATATTGACTTAGTCTTTTCTTTAAAAACAGAGTTTGGGATTTATGAAATGTCTTGCTTGAAAAAGTTCACTGTTGTACAGATATCAAGAAATTAAGATAATTGAATATTACAATTGTAAACATACCTTAATCATTTAACATGCTCCAATGATCATACATATTCACGTAGTTTTAAAAAGACACAAACCAATGTAACTGCTAAATAGAAGCAAAAGTACACGAGTGGACCCTTCAGAGAATGAATTGCACAGGCCTTATCCAACCAGGAGTTATGTAGGGAAATCATTAACCTGCTCTCTTTCTTTCCCCCCTCCTCTTTGGTTTTGTTTTTTTGTTTTGTGGTAGTCTGACCCTTGGTTATCATTACAGAACTATGGAGGTGCAATGAGACCCCCACTGAATGCTTTAGGTGGCCCCGGAATGCCTGGAATGAACATGTAAGCAAAATGCTATATTGTCCTGTAAACTGTTCTGTTTTCTGTCTTCTAAAGTCACACCAATTTGTAACACAATTTAAGCTAAATTTCTTTGTAATGTAAAATGAAACGACAGTATAAATGAACTAAATGTGAACTGTGGTGTTTGCTTCGTTTTCACAACATAGTCTCTGTTTTTCTGCCTTCCTTTGCAACCTTTTTTTTCCATTTCAAATGCCAACTTTTAGCCTGATTTTCATGTTCTATGTATCATAAAAATGAATCTCTTGTAAATAAGCACATAGTACTCATGCAGTCCATACAAAAATATGAAGAGATGACACCAAGACCATGACTTAACCCTCCAGAAGTAGACAAGTGAATATTGTTCATTGTAACAGATACAGTATGATTCCTATGAGTTTTAAACTTTTAGAAATATGTATACCTATAGATGTCCTTCCTAAAGATAGATGTATATTTGCTTTGTTGGGACCACTGTTAACTCAGGAAGAAGTTTCTAGTAGTTTCTTCTTTATTAAAGAACTTTCCATAGTATAATTTCTTTTGAAAATTCAAGATATACTTAGGGAGTAAACTAATAGACTTTTTTTGTTTTTGTTTTTTACTGTAAAGGCCTTTCAAAACCAAAGAGAGCAGTTACTTCTATCAATCAATAGAATGCAATTTGTTAAGGAGTTTTAATTTCTTTTCCATTGTCTTACTTGCCCTCAAAGTTCCATATACACCCAGAACTTGTTAATGGCCTTCATTAATTCATTAGAAGATCAATTCCATGATGTGGCCTAAAGAAAATTTATCAGAAATAATGAAAGAGTTCTGTTTATGGCTTGGGTAGTCTCATCTATTTCCATATTCCCCATTAGTCCATGTTTTGGTTACTTATCTATCAAACTACACGACTCTGCCATCATTTAATGGCATTGAAAATATACTGAGGTAAGCTTCGTTTGATGTCCATAGGGATTTGTTTAAGTTTCTGGAACCATTTTCATGGAAAGCAGTTTTGCCTAAAATAGAAAATAGGTTAATAGGTGGATACCAACCAGGCTTAAAACTGACAGAACAAGGGGGAAAAAGGAGGTCAGATTTTCCTATCCCATCTTTTTACTTTTAAAGTAAAAATGGATAGACATGAAGTCTTTTCTTAAATTCCTCAAAGGTTTAACCTTATTAATGATTGCTACAAAAAGGAGTGATATTTTGTGCTTATATCAAAAGCTGAAACTCTCAATAATAGGATTTAGATATATATAAAATTTACCTAAGATTCTGACTTTAAAGTGAAATAGCTTCTAAAGGATAATTTGAATTCTATGTATAGATGTTAAGGAGTATACATTTTGAATGCTGTGATCAACCCAGAATTCTCATTAAATATTAAGAATGTATCTAATATCATTTGGTATATTACTCATCATGATAATTAGTGATGTGGTCGACTTTAGATCAACTTGGTTTTGCTAGTATAAGAAAAGTCATTCTCATGTGACCACTGGAAATCAGATAGCTGCTTAAAATTGTCTCATTTCTTTCTCACATACATTTAAACATACTTATGGGTGTATTTAATTCCATAGACTATGAAGACTAAAAGTATGGCTGAAAATTTCAAATGATTATTTCTGTTGGTGTTTGGGTTTCTCATTTTAATATATCCAGATATTTTAAAATATTTTTATTATATATTATTTTACTATATGTATAATTTCCGGCTTTTAAAGAAATCTTAAGCTTTAAAGATTGACATTCCATTAATTACTATTGACTGTTATTTGGGGTCTTATATAATTTTAAGTTTTCTATAAATTAGGATTCCTTTAAGGAAATATTTATGATGAATATTTCCCTCTAACAGAGAAAGTTCTGAAATATGGACGATCTAAACAGAGAGACTCATTGTTTTATTGATTTTGGCCCCAATAAAGCAAAAGTGAATTTAAAGAGACATAAATAAACCGTATTATTGTCTCCACTGTACTCAATAAATTTTATTGAAATTCACTCCATAATTATCATTAAAACAAATTAAATCTTACTATGTAATGGCAAGTAAGTATTTCTAACTGAAATTATGACTTTCTTCATGTCATTATTTTACATGTTGGATAAATTAAAAATTAAAGGAAAGGGCATTAGAGTTAGTGTTACTTAGGCTAGGGCTTCCCTGGTGGCTCAGTGGTAAAAAAGCCTCCTGCCAGTGCAGAAGACACGGGTTCAGTCCCTGGGTCAAGAAGATCCCCTGGAGAAGGAAATAACAACCCACTCCAGTATTCTTCCCTGGGAAATCCCAAGGACAGAGCAGTCTGGCGGGCGGCAAAAGAGCTGGGCATGCCTTAGCGACCGAACGACAGGCACCACGTTGGGCTACGTCTTTAATAGTCTAGACATTTGTGTTGGGATCAGGAGGGATCTACCAGAGGATCATAGCTGGATGAGGTTTCTTTAGTTTGTCACTTTTCATTATTTGATAGCAAAATGTAATGATAGTAAAAAAATACCCAGCCCTGGTCATGAAAGTAAATAAATACCATATTCTAACTGCAGCTTTCTCTCTTACTGAAACCAAACCATTTGGAACAAAATTTTGATTATTTTGTTGTTAAAAAACATACTGGTCATCTCCAAAGAAAATGGTTATTTTGGTATGATTTTTATATTTCCATGCTCTAAACTCAGGGTAAATCATATGCAGTGTCATCTAAAATTAAAATAAGAGCCTATTTTTAGTGTTTCTATAGCTAGTACTATATATTTAGAATTAAAATTCAATATCAATTTCAGTAACTTAAAGTAGAATTTACAAACTGTAACCACAATGTAAATGTTTTCAAATGCATCATAGATTTTTAAAAGAAAACTGTATTTTTAAATAAAGTACATTTTTACAAATTTAAAAAGAATGTAAGATTCAGCATTTTAAAACATTTCTAATTCAACTTTGTGTCCCTTGGTATTTTATAGGAACTAAAAGGACAAATAATTTCAAAGGATCTAGACCCTTTAGGTTCTAGATCATACCCTATAGAATTAGAAGGTTTACATAGTTATTATCTTGAAATGAAATGACTGAATTATGGAAGAAAAGATATTTTTTCTCTTTGGTAGTCATGGTTGCCTTCATTTCATCATATCCATACACCCTACCAAAAATTAAAGACTTTTTTTTTTTTGCAAGCTTAAAAAGATGAGTTTATTTGGGAATAGCAGAGGAATTGTAATTTGGGACAAGCAGATTGCAGCAAGCTACAACTGAGTCCGTTAGGTTTGAGGTCTAGGTAGTATTTATGAGTAGGAAATGTAAAGAGAGGAGAGTTCAGTTAGAATCAGTTAAAACAAAAAACAAAGGAAGACCAGCCTTGAAAACTCCCTAAGTAAACAACATTCTTTTAAACTTCATTTTTCTCTTTATTTTTAAATGAGATTAACTGATTCTACTTCAAACTATACTTATGTAGAAATTTACATTCAAAATAATACCTATAGTTTGTAGATTATTCTCTTGATAATACTGATGGCCCTCAAAAGTAGAGAAAACTTACTGCACTTAAGAAGTTGTTCTAATAGAACTACTCACTACTATAACCCTCACTTTATTTGATAGTATTTGCAAAACTTAAAGTGTTTTCTAACACAGTGGTAATGATAGGGGAAATTTAGCTTATCCAAATGAATACTTAACCCATTACAGTAAAATGCAATTTATTATGAAATACATGGTGAGCTGAGACATTAGTATTTGTCAAACAGTTGAAATGCATAAAAGGTATTTTATGGTTCTTAGAATAAATTTAGCGTAATTTAATTTTTATTTATTTGTTTAATTAATATTTAGTTTAACATATTAACATTAAGCAAATTTTAAGTAAAAATTATATTTAATATATCTTATTCACACAGTCCTTGTTTAAACATAATACTTCAGAATTATGAAATTATCTGCATATCATTGCAAACAATTTTTGGCCATGATTTGGATATATATATTGTTATCTTGTTGTAAGATAAGTATTTCCTAATTTCTCCACTGTATTTTATTTAACATCAAGCAAGTCAAATATTTCACTTGATCAACATATATCCTGTGCTTAACCTCAGTTTCTGCCCATTAAGACATTGAATCCTCTATGTAAAATCACCTTTCTAAAGTGCTCCAGTAACTAATTGTAAAGTCATCATCATCATCTTAGAGAGGAATTATTTCCAGAAACAATACATGTGTCCCTCACCTTCTGGCTGTGCATAATATTTTGACCAGTATTTTGACTCCAACATCTTATTTCCCCCTCTATTCCTCCAACAGAATTGGGTAAAATTGTACTTGGGCATCCTGCTGGAGCCTAAGGACAATTTCTCATGCCCTTCCCTGCTGTTTGCATTCCTTGGAATCCCAAAATAATACTCAAAACAGTTCTAAATATTCCAACCAAACATGGGTAATACAGCTAACTTGGACAATTTCTATCTAACATTTAGAATTTTAGGTTTAAGGTCCATAGAGTAAGAATCAGGGGACTTTTTTTTTTTTTTTTAATTAAAAAGCTCAGTGTTTTCATTGATATTAGAGGGAAAGGAGTTTTGAGTGACCCTAATTACAAAGGACATGCTAACAGTAGTCTCCTTCTCATCAGGCAGTATTTATTCAGGTGCAGTTAATACTAAAAGCATATGGACAGGAGAACTTTTTAACTTAACTAGGCATTAATTTTGTTTTAAAATCATTATGTCTTTAAGCTATAGAATAGGGAGCATGCTTCTCCACCCTAACATGAAGCAATGTATTGACATATGTTGGCATAGCTTACCTCCTGTTTTTTCCCCCCAAGATTTACTCTGACCACCGTCTTGAACTACAATTATGAAAACAAGAAATGTGATCCCCTTGTTTAATAGTAACTAAATTGTCAGCACTGAAAGATAGATTGACATATAGATGTATAAAGTAATGTGATATTCTATGCAAATTTTTTGAAGAGGAGGGAACTTTTATATACATTTATTTGTAGCTTAATACAAGCAATAATTTTATATATAATACTATTTTACAATTTCATTTTGAATGATACAGAAAGGACTTATATTGATGTCACATTTATAGTTTGTATTTATCTCATAATTAGTTATTTTTACTCCAAAAGCAGATTCTTATAATGATTCAATATATGTATATATATATTTACTGCTATAGGTGATTACCACTTTTAGTGGTTATTATAATAACTGAACCTAGTAGTTTGATTTGGAAAGAAAGCTGTTTGGGGAATGATAAGGCTTTTGGATTTTAGTAATTAAAAAAGCTGTGAGAATATAAAGAGTAATTGCAGTGCTGAACTAGAACAGCATGGTAACTGAATTATAAATGTTAGTATTTTATGATGTTGTTGCTTATTGTGAAACATTCAGAGCATGAATTAAAATTTCATTTATCATATTGTCTTGTAGGGGCCCAGGTGGTGGTAGACCTTGGCCAAACCCGACAAATGCCAATTCAGTGAGTACATATATATTTTTTTTCACTTTCTTTGTGCTTTGTAACAGTTAACAACAAAAATCTGTTCCTTTTGAGAGCCCCACAATTGGTCATATTAACCTTTTTTAAGTAATAATTCAAAAGTATTTTTATATGTTCTTAGAAAAATATGTATAATCCTTGAAGTTATGTGATTTGTTTCACTTCAAGATGTAAGGTAAAGATGCATTCTATGTAGATTAACGGACATTCAAAAATAGAGGAATAGTGTGATTTATTGCAAAAAGAATACTGCAGTAGCCTACATTTATCATAAAATCTATCATATAATGAATTCACCTATAAAATAACTATAGTAATTACTAAATTGCCAAATAAACCCAATTATGACCAGGTATTATGATTCTGTTTGCTGTTCTAGTTGTACTAGGCTTGCTGTCTCGCTGCTCCAGGAAACAAGTGTAGCTTTGCCTTGTGCCTATGGACTAAACTGCCGTCCTTAGGCTTGTATCCATGGTATCTATGTATCTGGCATCATGGGAGTTTTCCTTATCATTTTGTGGCTGTGATTTGACTGCATAAATATATTTGTTTCTTAATAATGTCACAAATGTAGGCATAGGTTAAAATTTAAGCTTTCAGTCTTTAAAATAATACTTTAAATCTACTGACCCAGGAAATAGCTTTCTTGACTTTTGAAACCTTGGGTTCATATGTGAGAGAGTTCTCCTCCGTACATCTGTGTAGTATGTGCACTGCACAAAGATGCCTGAGTCAGAGTCAGCAGGAGACCGGAAGATAGCTGGTTTCCAGTCGTGAAGTCTGTGGAGTATTTACCCAGAAGGGATGCCTTTTGCTTATATGCAGGTACCTACATTGACTAGCAGTGGCCTTAATTCTGAATAAACATGAAACTGATCCAATGTTTAACATTAATTTAAATTTTAAGAAAATGTAAATTTGTGAAGTGTGGATGGTATGGACTTCCCATGTAGCTCAGCTGGTAAAGAATCCACCTGCAAGGCAGGAGACTCCAGTTCAATTCCTGGGTGTGCAAGATCTGCTGGAGAAGGGATAGGCTACCCACCCCAGTATCCTTGGGCTTCCCTGGTGGATGGTATAGACAGAATCATCCTGAATCTATTTCTGTTCTAAAGTAGAAATCACTTACTTCTCATATTAAGTAACTGTCATATTTTTAGAGAAAATGTTTAATCTGTATTACTTGCCTATCTCTTAGATTCAATAGCTATGACATTTGATAATTAAATAAAATTGCTTGGGGTGGAGAGAATGATGATGTTGCTTCTGCTTGGGTCTTCAGTGCACTATTTCAGCAGATCTTATACTCTTTTACCTGGTTATGTTATATATGACTATCTTTACTCCAGTTTTCTTTTCATTTGTGTGTATGCTTTTGAATACTTCACATTTCTATTTCCTTTTTGCTCTATGTGCCTTTCAAACTTTAAGACTTCCCTTTAAAATGGCATCTAACTGGCAGCTCAGATGCTTTCTTTGAACTTCCCATTAAAATACCCAAAGGTACAGGAAAACAATTTTTTAATAACGGTAGAAACTCTGCCAGTCTTCCTGTTGTCAGAATCTGGAGCATATTTCTATTATCTGCACATCTGGTGAAACAGGATTAAAAAGCACAATCGATGACCCACCTCCACTAGTAAGCTTTCCTACCTAAAAGCAAAAAGACCTCTCTCCTTCCTCAGTGCCCACTTAGCCAGCCATCCCTACACTGCAGGGCAGGAGTGAGCTCACACCCACCACTGCCCACCTTCCCCAGCGCCTCCTGTACTCTTAACCAGAGACCCTATCCTCTAAAGGCCACCAAGGAAGGACTGATACTGAAGGCGGTACATTGTACCTAGCAAGTGTCCGAGTAAAGAGTATTAGATAGAGGCAGAGATGAGGAAAGAGCTGTACTTTCTTACGATTTTTTAAAGTACAGTGAGTCCCTGACATATGAACCTTCGAGTTGCAAACTTTCAAAGATACAAACATGTGTTCATGTGTCCAGTCATGTAAGTTAGTTCATGTGTCTGGTGTATATTGTCACCTGCTTGCGTCCCCCACAAGCGGCTGTGCTCTTGTGTACTTTACAGTACTGTGTAGAGTACAGTCATACGGTATCTTGATTTCAAGTCCAGGATGTCCAGAAGCTGGCATAAAAGCAGTGGTGATGTAGGTGGTACTGCTAAGAAGTGCCAGCTGTTGTACCATACTACTGTACTTTTCAAGGTACTACAGTGTGAGATCAAAAATGTTTATTTTGTGTTTGTTTTTTTATGTATTATTTGTGTGAAAAGTATTATAAACCTATTACAGTACAATACTATATAGCCAATTATGTCAGTTTGGGTACCTAGGCTAACTTTATTGGACTTAAAACAAATTGGACTCACACACGTACTCACAGAACAGAACTCATTCATATTTAGGGGACTTTCTATACCAAAGACACTCTTCAGGATTTCACAGAGCCAAGCAGTGTGGATAGAAGAACTCACCATATCAGGTCAGCAGCTCTGCGTTATTTTAGATCCCGAGAAACACTAGGAGTTAAGAGAAGGAGCTGTGCATATCAAACCACTGTCCAACAACCACTCCAAAGTGGGCGTTTGGCTAGCACACATGTAGGCACGTAATCAAGTTGAAAGCAATTCCTGCTAATGTGATTAATGTATACCACATATGTGTTTTCCTACCCTCAAAGAATTTGATGGGATAGGGAAAAGTTGTGAGAACACCTATCGTTTTCTCTTCACAAAGAGAAAGGAGTCATCATCCTGAGCACTGAAAGGAAAAGCATTCCTCCGAAATACGGTTGTTTATGAGAAGAAAAAACCATAGGCAAGTGATGACTTTCTAGCAAAAACATAAGGCTTACATGAAACAAAGCAAAAGTATTCAAGAGGGATTTTTTTTCCCCCTGCTTACCATAGATTATACTGTAGTGACAATTTACCTTTATTATTTTGAATTCCAAGTTCTTTGGGCTTTTTGTCTGTATTTAAAATTACAAATAGTTTTCATTTTGTGTCAGTACAGTATGCCCAGGGCTCCTCAGGGTAGCGTGCTAAGGTTGGCTGCTTTGCTTTTGCTGTTTCCAAATATGTTTTATATACTTTTTTTTCTTTTAAGGACTTTGTTTCCTAAAAACGAAGAGACTATCTTTCACAGTATAAGGATCAACATTTTAAAATTAATATTGATGTAATCTGTTTTCTGATCTGCACACCTTATTTTGATTCCACCAGTTGTCCCTACAGTGTCTTTTGTAACAAAAGAAAATCCCCATTCACTCGTTGCATTCATTTGTCAAGTCCTTTGTCTCCTTTAACCTGGAACAGTTCCTTTGTCTTTTTTAACCTTGGAGTTTTGTTGACCACAAGCCAGTTATTTTGTACAGTGTCCCATAATTTGGTCTTGGTGGATGTTTCCTCACAATTAGATTCAGGTTATATATATTTGTCAGGAACCCCCAGAAGTAACTTTGGGTTTTTCTCAGTGCATCATTTCAGGAGGTGTGTGGTGGTAATTGTCTATTATTTGTGTTACTTACATTAACTTCAGTCACTTAGTTAAGGTGGTGCTTGTTACGTTTCTCCACTGTTAAATTATTGTTTTTCCCTTTGTAATTATCTGCTTGTGAGACATACTTCAACACTGCCATAAAGATCATACTTTAATCCTCTGCTTTTTGTATCCATTGATAATTCTCTCCTGAATTATCTTTTCACTATGTTGGTTGCCAAATGGCTATTTTCTAATTCTATCTTTCCTTCTCTACTTATTACTTGATTCTTTACTAGGTGAGTTTTTCTTTCTTCTCCAATCATTCGTATATATCTGATGTACTTGTGGATTCTACTTTGTCCAAAGGTTTTGTTTTTTAAATAAAATCATGTCAGATTTGTCCAGTTAGAACCCCTTCAAGTTGGGTCATTTGTCCTTTTGACATATCCCTGTTATGCTTTGAGCATTTTGAAGCTCATATTTTCCCAGCCTTAACCCTGATAACAGCCATTTATATACGGGTCCTTGGTTCCTTTTAGTGGAGAGTGGTATTTAGAACCCATTGCTGTGACCTAACTTCTAGCCATCTCAACCAACAGATACAGATACATATATATACATACACACATACCTATAGCCACACACATCTGTATCTTTATCTATCCATATTAAAACCAGGAGTACACGCTGCAGCTCTGTTTACAATTAGCCAAGACATGGAAGCAACCTAAGTGTCCATCAAAAGATGAATGGATAAAGACGATGTGCTGTGTATAAATGGTATGTTCAGTTCGGTCGCTCAGTCATGTCTGACTTTTTTATGACTCCATGGACTACAGCACGCCAGGCCTCCCTGTCCATCACCAACTCCCAGAGTTTACCCAAACTCATGTCCATTGAGTTGGTGATGCCATCCAGCCCTCTCATCCTCTGTGGTTCCCTCCTTCTCCTGCCTTCAGTTTTTCACAATGGTATATTGCTGCTGCTGCTGCTAAGTCACTTCAGTCGTGTCCAACTCTGTGCAACCCCACAGACGGCAGCCTACCAGGCTCCCCAGTCCCTGGGATTCTCCAGGCAAGAACAGTGGAGTGGGTTGCCGTTTCCTTCTCCAATGCATGAAAGTGAAAAGTGAAAGTGAAGTCGCTCAGTCGTGTCTGACCCTCAGTGACCCCATGGACTGCAGCCTTCCAGTCTCCTCCGTCCATGGCATTTTCCAGGCAAGAGTACTGGAGTGGGGTGCCATTGCCTTCTCCAACGGTATATTACTCAGCCATTAAAAAAAAAAAAAAGAATGAGTGAAATAATGACATTTGTGGCAACATGAATGGATCTAGAGATTAACATGCTAAATCAGACAAATAAAAATATCATATGATATCACCCATATGTGGAATCTGATTTTTTAAATGATACAAATCAACTTATTTTCAAAATAGAAACAGATTGCCAGATATTGAAAACAAACTTATGATTCCCAAAGTGGGAGAATGTGGAAGGGATGGATAAATCAAGAGCTTGAGAATAACATACACATGCTACTGTATACAAGATAGATAATCAACAAGGACCTACCATATACCAAGAAAACTCTACTCAGCATTCTGTGATAACTTATATGAGAAAAGAATCTGTAAAAGAATGAACATGTGTGTGTGTATAACTGAATCACTTTGCGGTACACTTGAAACTAACACTACTGTAAATCAGCTAAAGTCCAATAAAATTTAAAAGCAGAAAACCATGAGTGCACACTGGTGCTTCAACTGTAATTCAGTACGACAGAGTTCATTCTAGACTTCCTGCTTTCCATGTTGTTTATTCACTTCTCTGAAAGTAAGAAGTCTGCCTACCATTATCCACAATAAATTTATTTATCTGTGTAATCTGTATCTTCACGTAGTTTTGTCATATATGTTTTGAACAAAAATCTTTTGGCACCCCTTTACATGGCAGCAGGAGAAACATTTTTTAAAACAAATTTATGGGACTTACCCGGTGGCACAGTGGATAAGAATCTGCCAGCCAACTCAGGGGACATGGCTTCAGTCCCTGGTCCAGGAAGATTCCACATACTGAGGAGCAACCAAACCCCTGCACCAACTGCTGATCCTGAAACTCTAGAACCTGTGAGCCACAACTACTGAGCCCATGTACTACAGCCATAAACCCCACACACAGAGTCTACTCTGCAACGAAGAGTAGCCCCGCTCACCAAAACTAGAGAAAGCTTGCACTAAGCAGCAAAGACTCAGTGCAGCCAAAACTAAATAAAATTATTTTTTAAATTTATATTTTTAATTCAGATAATATGATTTTTACTTTTAACTTCCCTTATGCTGAGTATAACAGTATTGGCCTCCGATTCTTACTTGGAAACTTACAAGTCTGCCAACCTTTTTATTTTTTATGTTTTTCACAAAGAACTGTACATTTGAGCTGAACTGTAGAACAGGTTCTAATCATAAAGTAGCAAGCACTTTTATCAAAAATACCTGAATTAGCTTTGTCAGGAGATACTTTTGATTATATGTACCAACCTAACTAGGCTCATACTGAAGGAAAATACTACTGGATCATGTATCTGAAAAGTCCAGATATAAATTTGCTGGGGGACACATTTGGCTCCAGGGTTCACATAACACCATCAGGACCCTGTCCCTATTCACCGCTTACCCTTGTTCCACGAGTCTGGCAAGAAGGCTGTGTGAGGCTCCAGATTTGTATCCTCAGCTCCCTGTTAAGCACAAAAGAGCACAACTCTCATCAGTTAAGCACAGGTACTGGAAGTAACTAACTGAAGTAGATTTGCTCAGCTTGGATACATAGGCTTATTCATGAACCAGCTATGACCCGGGGGTACAGTGCTCTATCCACCAGGCCCTGCTCACTCACTCAACCCCGATCCCCGCCTGAACCACATGGAAAAATAAGGGCGATATGGTTCAAAGAAAATGCAGGGAACAATTGGCAGAAGAGGGGCTGAGCAGAAACAACAGATGATCAGTACAGCACTGTATTCCTCAACTCACTAACTTGACAGGAAAGAGAGAAAACTCCTGTAAGGAAAAATGAGGATCTACTAGAGTGATTAAGCCCAAGAGAAATACAAATATTTTACTCCAGGTAGGAGCTTTGCCCTATTAAAAATAGATGCTCATTTTTTTAAAAGAGCACTAAAAAATAAAAGAACATTTTCAGCTTTACAGTGACACAGAGAATGTTCCCCTCCCTGGTTTCTAGTGAACTGAATTTCAGTGCATATAAAGTAGTTTTGAATTTCACAGTTGATGAAAACTCCTTAGCTAAAATAAAATGTTAAGCTACTTAGCTAATCATTTTTTAATAAAGCCAAAGAGAACCTCTAGGTATTCTGCTATTCATCTACCATGGCACCAATCATAAATACTAGGAGTCAGAATATTTCAGGATTTTTGGATTGTCGTCACATCTCTTGAATTTTCTGTCTAGCTTAACCAGACAAACATGTGGCCTTAATTTTTATTATCTGTCAAATAAGAGATTTGTGTAGTTCTATGATTCTGATCTTCTAGCTCTCTGGTCTTATCTTCTACATCTGCATTTTCATCTTAATGGACATTTTGTATAGTATATGGGGGAGGGGTGGAGGGAAAAGATTAATTGTGCTGGGGAAATTCTGGTGACTGGAGGTAGAGAAAAGCCTGGACAAAAGTAAAGAGAAGAGGGATTGTAGGAAATGTGTGAGGAAAAAATATTAGATTCTTAGTGGCTGGAACATAGCTTTGGAAGGCAGAGAAGGCAGCAAAGCTGGAAAAAGAAAGATGGACCATGATGTGTTCAGGACTTTGAATGCTGAAAAATCTGGAATTATCATCTGTGTGGAACAGAATTTTGTTTTAGGATGATAGTATATAAAATGGATACATAGCGAAACAATATTGAAAGAGTAGAGTAACGGGCCTTACAAAATGCTGCCAGAGTCTGAGGTAGAGCAGTGGAGAAAGGATGGAGGAGATAAAAATGTGACACATGTCATCAAAAACAACTGGTGATTGTTGGATTTAGAGATAAAGAAATGAAGTTGAAGGTGATTTCAGGTCTTTGAGACTAGTTTTCAGGGAAAGATATACCCAGTTGAATGCAGATTCCAAAGAATAGCAAAGATAGATAAGAAGACCTTCTTCAATGAACAAGTGCAAAGAAATAGACGGAAACAATAGAACGGGAAAGATTAGAGCTCTTTTGGAAAGAGATCGGAAAAAATTGGAGATGTCAAGAGAACATTTCAAACAAGGATGGGCATGATAAAGGACAGAAGCAAAAGAAAATTAAGAAGAGGTGGCAAGAATGTACAGAACTATACAAAAAATGTCTTAATGACCCAGATAATTATGATGGTTTGGTCACTCACCTAGAGCCAGATATCCTGTAGTGTGAAGTGGGCCTTAGGAAGCATGACTGCAAATAAAGTTATTGGAGATGACAGAATTCCAGCTGAGCTATTTCACATCCTAAAAGATGATGCTGTTAAAGTGCTGCACTTAGTATGTCAGCAAATTTAGAAAACTCAGCAGTGGCCACAGGACTGGAAAAGGTCAGTTTTCATCCCATTCCCGAAGAAGGGCAATGCCAAAGAATATTGAAGCTACCATACAATTGCAGTCATTTCACATGCTATTAATGTTAATGCTCAAAATCCTTCAAGCTAGGCTTCAACAGTACATAAACCAAGAAATTCCATATGTGCACGCTGGCATTAGAAAAGGCAGAGAACCAGAAATCAAGTTGCCAACATTCAATGGATCATGGAGAGAGCAAGGGAATTCCAGAAAAACATTAGTTCTGCTTCATTGACTATTCTGAAGTCCTTGACTGTGTGGATCACAACAAACTGTGGAAAATTCTTAGAGAAATGGGAATACCAGACCACCTTACACCTGTGTCCTGAGAAACCTTGTATGCAGATCAAGAAGCAACAGTTAGAACTGTACATGGAACTATGGACTGATTAAAAATTGGGAAAAGAGTACAACTAAGCTGTATATTGTCACCTGCTTATTTAACTTATATGCAGGGTACATCCTGCCAGGCTGTATGACTCACAAGCTGGAATCAAGATTGCCAGGAGAAATACCAACAACCCCAGATATGCAGATAATACCACTAATTGCAGGAAGCATAGAGGAACTAAAGAGTCTCTTGATGAGGGTGAAAGAAGAGAGTGAAAAAGCTGGCTTAAAACTCAACTTTCAAAAACTAAGATCATGGCATCCAGTCCCATCATTTTATGGTAAATAGAAGGTGGGAAAGTGGAAACAGTGACAGATTTTATTTTCTTGGGCTCCAAAATCACTGCAGACAGTGACTGCAGCCATGAAATTAAAAGACTCTTGCTCCTTGGAAGAAAAGCTATGACAAACCTAGACACTATGTTTAAAAGCAGAGACATCACTTTGCCAACAAAAGTCCATATAATCAAAGCTATAAAAGTTTTTCCAATAGTCTTGTACAGATGTGAGAGTTGGACCATATAACAGGCTGAGCATTAAAGAATTAATGCTTTTGAATTGTGGTATTGGAGAAGACTTTTGAGAGTCCTTTGGACTGCAAGGAGACCAAACCAGTCAATCCTAAAGGAAATCAACCCTGAGTATTCATTGGAAGGACTGGTGCTGAAGCTGAAGCTTCAGTATTCTGGTCACCTGAGGCAAAGAGCTGACTCACTAGAAAAGCCCCTGCTCCTGGGAAAGATTGAAGGCAAAAGGAGAAGGGGGTAGCAGAGGATGAGATGGTTAGAGAGCATCACCAACTCAATGGACAGGAATTTGAGCAGACTCTGGAAGATAGTGGAGGACAGAGGAACCTGGCATGCTGCAGTCCATGGGTTCACAAAGAGCTGGACATGATGTAGCAACCCAACATCATCATCATCGAGGAGGATGGGAGTAACACAGAGTGAAATGAGGACATGGGGGAAACGCAGGCTTAGAGCGTAGGCTGTGAGCTTTGTTATTGGAATGTTAAATTTCAAGAATTTGTAAAGCAACACCTTTGATTCTTCTACAATGCCTAATGTGTGTTTCTGTAATTGTGCTTAATGCATTATAACAAACCTGTAACGTTCAACCTCTGCTGAGTACCCGCTGATGTGTGACCAGCAGTTTTTTATTTTTCCCTAGTCACATGCCCTTCCTACATTCCTTATCCTTGGCCCCTTTTCTATCAGCTAAACTTGTCTCTTACTTTACGGTGGGGAAAAAAAAGTAAACATCAGACTCACATTCTTCAAATTCTACACTTCAGTATTATCAGACCTTTAATCATATTTCTTTCCTCTCATCTTAGTAGTGTTCTTCTCAATGCTAGCCATTTGGTCTGGTCTCTTTATCCCACCTCTTCATGTTTCTGCATATCTTGCTCTTTCATTTTTTAAAGGAGTCTTCATCTATCCCTTTCCATTGGTTGGAACTTTGCCTAACAGTGTGCCAATTAACAAATCCCGGGACAACCTTAAGACCCCCAGTCTTTCTCTCTTCTAGAGTTGGAAGGGATAACCGAGAGAAGACTTCTCTCAACCCTTCATCAGTGTCAAACCACAGTCCCGCATCTCCCACACTGACTCTGTCACCACCATTCTCCTGGGCAGTGGATTCCTTGATACTCCTCCTCTTCATTCCTGTGCAGCCGTGCAATGCCAGAAATACAGCAGGTGATGGACGAAGATCGGTTAAACTCAACCGTTTCAGTTCCTAGTGATCTTCCACTTAGCAAAACTAAGGACTTATTTTCTGTCATCATACCTGAACTTTGAAATATTCTACACCTTGGTTTTGTTTTAAATGTCTGTTGATTTCTTTTCTTCATTTAAGTAATGTTTTCTTCCATATTTGCACTAGCATATTTCTTTATATTATTTATTCTTGGGCGTGTCACAGAGAAGTTGAAAGACAAGCCCAGTAAGGCTCAAAAGTAAGCCCAGTTTAGGCATTTCCTAGCCAGCCTGCTCCCACTTCTTGCTTCTTAAAAGTCTGCCTTGACATTTTATAGAATATTTTCTCCAGGTTTTCCTCCAGTCACATTATCTACCCTTTTTTTTTAAGTTAATTTATTTTTTAATTGAAAGATACTTTACAGAATTTTGTTTTGTTTTCTGTCAAACCTCAATATGAATCAGCCATAGGTATACATATATCCCCTCCCTCTTGAACCTCCCTCCCATCTCCCTACCCTCTAGGTTGATACAGAGCCCCCGTTTGGGTTTCCTGAGCCATACAGCAAATTCCCATTGGCTATCTATTTTACATATGGTAACGTAAGTTTCCATGTTACTCTCTCCATACATCTCACCCTGTCCTCCCCTCTCCCCATGTCCGTAAGTCTGTTCTCTGTGTTTCTTTTTCCATTGCTACCCTGCAAATACATTCTTTGGTACCATCTTTCTAGATTCCATGTATATGCATTAGTATACCATTATCTACCCTTTTTTAATTGGTAATGTTCTTTAATTCCAATCTTGGGCTTTTTTTCAGTTTAACGTTTTCAACTAACGAAACTAAACTATCGTTTAGTTTCGATAACTAAACGTAATCAAATCCTATAGTAAGTATTGTGCATGGCACACAATGGGGATTTAATTAATTGAAACTTTATCTCTTGTCCTGATCTCCAATGAATTCTTAACCACTACTTCTAAATATCTGTTGATTGGTTTTAACTCAGTGTCTACTAGAGCTTTTGAATACAATATCAGACATTCCCCAAACCTGTCCCCTGCTTTCTAAACTCCCTATATATGAATTAGTAGCACCATCATCCACCCAGTCAGCATGTTGGAAACCTTGGAATTTCCTTAACTTCTCACCCAGTTTGTCCCCAAGCCCTGCAGAGTACATTTGCAAAGTCTGTCAAATTCTCTTATCCCTATTTATCTTAATCAGCATTGCCTAGAACTCTTTTTATCATCTCTTGCCTAGACTTTTTGCAATATTCTCCTAACTTGTATTCATGCTCCACGATGCCTGTAGAGTTATCTTACTAAAATACGTAAATTTGAACATGTCTCTCAAAACCTGCTGTTTCCAACAGCATAGATTTAGCCTGACCATGTAGCCTCATCACTTACCACAATCGCCTGTAAGTCCCACACTGCAACAACTGTAAAACTACATACCGTTTCCCTAATGAACTGTGAGTACTTTCACATTTGTTTATTAAATGCCGATCCTTCTCTTTGTCCTTGTAATGGACCCCCACTCTCTCTCCTATTCCCAGTTTCCCAGCTCAGATACATCTTCTGTACCCACAGAGTACTGCTTCTGTCATTGCTGTATTTGGTTTCTCAGACTAGGCTGACAGACACTGCTGTTATTTATGAGAGTTCAGATTCCGTAAAGTGCTAGGGATGAGAGCCCAAATGCTCCTCTTCTCTGAATGAGGGCAAGGACTACGAGGTAGAAAACAGTGAATACAAGAGCTTCACAGGGCAAAAATGGAAATAAACTGAACTGGAGGGGGTAACAAACTTTTTAAAGTAGTTTTAAATGTTTATTATATTTAATGGTGTTTGAAGAAACCATGAAGAGGGAGAAGTTGGTACTTGTGAGAATGAGATGTTCAAGAGGGGCTAACTTTGGAAATAAAGACTTCTTTTCCCCCTACCTGAGATGAATGGACGAAATTTTAAATCTATAAATAATGAAGTGTTTAGTTGAAGATGAAGGCATAGCAATAATTTCATGGCTTTGATGTATGACCAAAGGACAAAGTACTAACTCAGGATAGTCGAACCACCAGTAAAGGGCCAGTTCACAAAAGTCAATTGTTAAAAATTCAGGAACTTTGTCAGCTGATTGTTAAAATCATTGGTAGCTTGAAATCTGCCTTATAGGAATATTTACACAGCATAAATTGGCACATACTACAGATTTGGAGTTTTTCCCCCAAGTTTACAGCACACCTCTAGAATACTTCGGAGCTTCCATAACAGCTGAGCCAAAATGCTTCCAGCTGTTCGTGAAAACTAGGTTAAAGCTGGAGAACATGATCACGTGTTGGATCTTGTCAACCTTGTTTTGTTTTCCTTGCCAGGCACTCTCTACTATAAAACAGAAAAGTTGGCTAGAGGATGATCAAAAAAGAGTTGGGAATTAACAAAGTAGACTTCAGGATAATGAATTTAAGATATGAGAGAGAGAAAGAAAATGCTGGAATTGTGATGGGATAAGATTCTGGTTGGAATATAGAGTGTTGTTTGTGAGTGTCATGAAGAACAAGAAAGATGTCAGTCAGGAAAGTTGTTTAGATCTTAGATCTCTGTGCAAAACTTTTAGGATGTAGTCATGCTCATATATGGAAAAAAACTGGGCTTGGGGGAGGGGCACGGGGAGGGTATTTCTGTAAAGTAAAGGCAGTGAGTGTGTTCCTAACATCTAAAGAGTGGTTTTTTTGATCGCTAAGTCATGTCTGACTCTTTTGTGACTCCATGGACTGTAGCCCACCAGTCTCCCATGGACAAATGGAATTCTCAAGGCAAGAGTATTGGAATTGTTAGATCATATCTTGAAGTTGCTTAAGGATGATAGTAGGCAATAGAGACAGAAAGAACATGAGCCTGGTGTTTAAGTTATAAGGAGATGAAAACTGGAGCCGGCAGATAAGTTGGTGATTTGGAGACAGCAGGGACACGTATTTAAAATAAATAGCAGAGGATGGATGATTGATCATGAACTGCAAAAGACCCAAGAGAGCAAAGCTGTATTCATTCACCCAGTCAAGTAAATGTACAGTGCCATAGCGATCCTGATACTCACAGACACAATCACCACCACTAACAATACTGAGCACTCAGTAACGGCCGTGTGCGGTGCTGAGTTACACAGAAAGTGGCCCAAGCAGAGGCTCAGACGCCTGTGGTCTGGGCTTAAAGCCAAACAAGGGCATCAAACAATGAGGAGAGTTTTCAAATAACTGAATGTTAAAATCATTAGAAAAAGTATAGCTTTGTTGTCTTTCTGCTTTATGATTTCATATTATTTTTATGTTTAATTAGAAGGAAGGTATTGATGTAGAGGGAGCATTTAGGTACAGACACTATAATCTTTTCACCATTCTTAAGGTCCTATTTTAGCCCTGGCTGTCTTACTCCAAGACGATAGTAATTTACTGGCTTTTTTCAGAATAAGGCAAAAATATCTCTTCTAGATGTGAAGATGAAAGATGTAAGCTAGTGAGCTTGTGTGAAAAAAAGAATATTTGGATCAACTTCTCTATTAATATCCACACTTAAGGAGTTATTTTTAAATATATGTTTTCCAGTTTTCATTTCTTAAATTTTCATAGCAATGTCATATTAATACCTTGTAATCTCTAGAAAAGAGCTTGGTTAAGAGCTTGATTTGAAGGGAATGAGGGAATATGTTACCCATATTTGATCCCCACAAATTAGTAGTCCTCGGAGACTTAAATTAGCAAAATATTTTGCATTCATTATATTGTTTTCTAGAAGCTAGTTAGAAAGGAAAAGGGGAAACAGGTTTATATGTCAAGTATTGACCCATACTGCATGAATATAGTAGCCTGAAACCTGTCTCTAAAAAAATAATGTATCCCAGATGCACATAAATTAGAAATGGCATCTGTAAAATCTACTAATTTGAAAAATTCTGGTTTCTGGTTTTTACCTGCACAAATATATATCTTTCTAATAATAGAATACATGTCACTAGTATCAAGCAGTGAGTATAACTGCCCTGAAAGCAATATAACTTGAAACTGTAATTCTGTCTAAATTCTTCTTGACTAATATCCTTTCCCTTTTTTAATAAATTCAAGATAGGTCTGCATTTTATTCAGTTTTCTAGCACTCAGACATATATAAATGCCTTTATCCTTTATTATCCTTTGTGATAAATTTTAAAACTTGATAAAAGTTAGAAAATAGATTCATTTTAGGTCAGTCTCCTTACTTCCACATGAATCAGAATATGTCTATTTTTCGTCCTGTTCATGTTCCAGATACCATACTCCTCAGCGTCTCCTGGGAATTATGTAGTAAGTACATTTGGGTTTGTTTGCTCATAAGAATTGATGTTACGTTTTATTTGGGCAATGAAATAGTTGTCCAGATGTTAAAAGAGCCCCTGTGTATTGGCCAAGAAGTGAACATCTGATTTGTATTGAGTTGTTTCGTCTGCCAACCTCAGTACATATGTTGATGTTCATTAGTGAAACAGTTATCAATCTGGCCAAAATTGCCCTGAGTACTGTGTTTTACTTCAGCATATGTTTCTGTAAGCCAGTACAATACCCTGTCCAATCATGAAGAAGCACCCCCAGTTACACAGTGATATGCTTGAATTTGTAGTTCTTCATAATCTACACCCCCGCACCACCCCATTGCCATACACAGAGTCTAAGAAGACAGTAAACTTTCTCCCAATCACAAAGAGAATCCGATAGCAGAATGATGACTGATAATTTGGGAGAGGGGTGTTAATTTTCACTGTTAGAAATCGAGAGCACTTATCATTTTGTACATGTTAATAATGTCCAATGATTTATATTTGTCGATTCAGCGGGTTTTACATGATCTCTTGAACTTACAAATGACCTTTTAACCATCATCACATTAGAATCCATGCTGTGTCTAAAGGCCATCACAGAACATAGTTTGTTATACTGTTTAGCAGAGAAGCAGGAATAAATGGTAAAACCGAAAATCTTTCCCAAGGAGATATTCATAGGCGGTGGTTAACCAGAGTAGGAAAAGAGAGTCCTTTGGAAGATCAGTATCAATTGATCAGTTTTACTTTCCATGGAGACAGTGTTCTATGAGCACAGCGGAAAACACAGATGGTTTTGGACCTGCGGACTTAGTGCTCAGAATTCCCTTAAGCTGTACAAACTAAGAAAGTAACTTTTTTCATGTTCTCCATGAAACCAAAATGAAAGTTAAAAAGTTTGGGTACAACCTATTTTTTCTTAAAGTCAATTAAAAATACGCTTCATATATAGTCTTATGAAATTGTAAATTTGACATATTTAAAAGTAAATTTAAGCTGTTTAGTAAATAGCAATACATGTATTATTTGGAATAATTAGTGGACTATGTCTGTGTACTCAGAATGAAACAAAAACCTCGCTGTTTAAAAGTTAATTTGACTATGTCCCTCTGAAAATTCTCAAACTCATTGCCTGAATTATCCATTTTGGTTGTGTGAAATAACTGAATTAACTTTAGAGTCACCTAACATCCCTTTCAAACTGATTGTACCTACAGCCTTAGGAGCCCTCACATTAGTCAGCATCACCTCTTCTAATTGATGCGATGGCTGAAGGTGCAGTGCATTAGAGATGTTGTGGTTGAGACTGAAAGAAGAAATAGCATCAATATATTTTTAAAGCATATGAATATCTTTTGGTTTTCAAATGCCTATAAAAACCAATGATACAAAATACAAGAAAATTACAGAAAACTAAATCATAAATACAAATACACATGAATTATTTCTATTTTATGGATTTGTAAAGGCCCTCTTAAATCGTTTCTCCTTAACCTCATTATACCTGATGTGATTAAGTCATGAATTATAAATCAGTGTTATAGGCTCACTGTTTTGAGAAACTTGTCAAAACAATCTCAGTATATTTAAGCTAAATTATATTTTGCATAACAGTGAAATGATTGTGCATTCAAAGAAAGTAAATTATGGAGAAAATATATTGCCTCTGCTGTTTTCAAATTGGATTGTGATAAAGTCTAACTTCTGTTTTTCCTTATCTTATTAAATGCAATGCCTTATTTTCACTGACATTTTGTGTACTTATTTAGGGTCCTCCTGGAGGTGGAGGGCCACCAGGAACACCTATCATGCCTAGTCCAGCAGGTACTGTAATTGAATGAGCCACATGGGTATTTCTCAGAGTAAAATAATAGAGTACAGAAACTGTTATGAGGGAAAGTTAGTAGTATCCTTTATCTTATTGGCGGTTTCATAAGTTGAGTAGAGGTAGCAAGCAGAAGGAAATAGTGCTCTTCAGTAACTATTTTCCGATTACTTTAAGCATTTAGAACACTTCTGTTGTGTAGGTAACGGATTTAACCAGAATGAAAACTGTTGATCTCTATGAATTGCCCAATAATTTTATCTGACTAGAAATTTGCTTGAAACTGTGGAAAAGATCCAAATCTCACAGCCTGAGAAAATTTCTGCCCAAGTAACACATGACATACACGGACCCACTATGTTTAATACAGCAAATCTGACTCATTGTCTCTAGCGTCTAAAATAGATGTGGATGTGCTATCAGCATCATTTATCCTGCACGTCTATAGGTATTTATTAGTTAGCTAATCCGCTATGTAATGGGGGAAGTTTTTTAATCTTTTAAACTAAAATACTGCAGTATTCCTGGAATCATGTAATATGATTATTTTAAATGCCTCTCTCCTTTGAGACTTAAA
Source organism: Bos taurus (assembly GCF_002263795.3). NCBI lineage: Eukaryota > Metazoa > Chordata > Mammalia > Artiodactyla > Bovidae > Bos > Bos taurus. Next base: position 81,425,282 of record NC_037334.1, on the reverse strand, counting down.
TACAAACTAGTGAATGTATTGTGTCTTGAGGCCTCTAGTGATATTAATAGTACACCCCTCTTAGAAGTGCCTGGCAGCATGTAGCAAGAGCCATGAACAAGTTCACACCATTTGACTCCATAATCCTACTACTATAAATCATTTGAGGTATAGCCCAAGAATCATGTACAGTGATGCTCACCTGATATAGCCAGCAGTAGACTAGAAACAACTTTCATGCCTAATCCAATTTTAGTGATATTTTTAAATTTTTATGTTTTATGGACTAAAACTTTAGCCATTAAGATTACTGTCAAAAAACTTTTAATGACACAGAGAAATGTTCATGATTTAATGCAATGTGATCACAATATTATTTTTAAATATATTACACAACTTCTGGGTAATGAAATATGTGGGAAAATTTTATAATTAGAAAATAATTTTTATTATGTTGCACTCAAATTCATATCTTATGAATTTGTTGAAATCTAAGATATATAGAAGTTTGAAATTAAGTATCATTAATCATACCAATAAGTATTTTTAAGTTTTGAAACCTTAATTTAGAAAAAGCAGAAATTTGATTGGTTCAGAATTTTACTTTGGTTCACTAACTCTTTGGAATGAATCACAAATATTTCATAGATCTCTGTCCTCAGAACATCTTCAGTGAAGTGAAACAGAATTCATTGAAGATAGAATTATATGAATTGAACATCTTGCCCACATTTGCATTCCTTTTGGTGAAGTTAGGGTTTAATTTATGAAGGTAGCATATGATTAACAAATATTTCACTTGCAGTACTTAAAGAAAATTTTTGGAGTGACACTAAACTCTGCAGGCGATAAATAATCTGATCAATTCTTCCTTTCAAGCCAAAAATTGCCACCAGTATTGCTGGCTTTTCTGCATGCTCTTTTATGTACTCATTCTTTATCAGTCAGTCCTCTAATATGAAGGCAGTATGCCTCAGCCTCCAAAAAATAGGTGCCAGAATATCTATAGTTTTTTGGTATATAAATCAGACATTTTCTAAAAAATACCAAACTTATTCCCTCAATGTTTTTTCATTTTCAGATGAAATTCTTTTGATTAGTCTTAAAAGCAATGAATTTTCTTTCTGCATATTTTAAAATATACAGCCCATTTTCCTTTCAAGTTAATTACTAGAATTAGTAAGACTAATAAAGGTGAAAAGCCATTAAGTTTTCCTGTGTTTAAAAAACAAACCCAGCTTTTCTGAAAGATAAGTTTTTATGGGATAGCATTTATGTCATGAGTTGAATCTAAGTTAGCAGGTATTTATTGTCTGTAGTATACAATATGAGTAAGACATGGCCCCTTTCCTCCTCTCAGAGAACTTATAACCTAGTTTGAAGCCGGAGGGAAGAATAAGACAAAATATTAACTATAATGCAAAGCATGCACTCACACACTTTTAAGTATCAGGGGAAGTTAAAACTTCTTGGAAGAGGTCTCATCGGCAGTAGGCCTTGAAGACAGAGAGTGTCATCTCAGTAAGTGGAGACTGGGTAGCGAAGACACTTGAAGGAAAAAGAACAAAAATAAGGTGATGGAAAAGGATGCACATATGCAGGAAGGAAAAAGTAGCCTGAGTTGACAAGCGTGTAGTATACATAAAAATGTAAAAATACTTCAGGCCACAAAAGTAGATTAGAAGCTTACTTAGTATAAACAGAGGTCAGCCAGAGGTAGGCATTTCAACTTTCTTAATAATATGATTTGTTAATCTAGATGTTAAAAATAATACTTAGGATTATGGATCACTGTTTATAAACAAAGGATAAATGGCATCTTACTCTAAAATAATAAATTAATGTGTAATAATCACAAAATAAGAGGAAAAGTAATTGCCCATTTCTCACTCTACAATTATTGCCATAAGAAAGCAAATGATTTTTATCTTCTGCCTTAAATCAGTGTAAAACAACTTTTTCAAAGTAGAGGCCTACAATGTTTTATTTAAGAGAATTATATAATTGTGGGAAAATAGAAAAACATTTTATAACTAATAGTTTCTAAATATAAAATATTAAGCCTTTCACTTTAGGCTATACATTAGAAACACCTATACTCAGATAATTAATTAGGACTAGTAATAGACATGAAATGTAATATGTTACATGTATTTATATGGATATACACTACAGTTATTTTTATTATAATTAATCAAAAATAAAATGACTGAAAAAAATTTTATTGGAAGTTGTACTAATGAAAGCTGGCTTTTACATCAAGCAAGAGAATTTTAATTCCCATTGTATCATCTTGTTCTAATCTCTTTCTTTGGGAAGTAAGCCAGGATATTCCACCAGCTTTTATTATTAGCTAAATAAATTTTTTAAATTGGTATATTAAGAAACCTTAATAAATAATAACTAAAAATTTACTAAATCTGAATTTTAAGAGATTTTTGTTATAGGTATTCATGTAAATTGCTTAGAGAAGTCAAAAGGTTTTCATGTTGTTTTTAAAGAAGGAAAAGTTTACTATAATTTTTTAGACTTTTAAAGTGATATTCCTTTTGACCTGGACTATTCAAGTGATTATTCCTAATATATTAAGTAAATATTCCTAATTTATGACCTCAGAATAATTTCTGGGTCAGAAAATGACTTACAGATACTTGTTTCTGAACATCAATAATGACTATTTCAAGTGGTACAGCTATTAATATACATAGGTGTCCAGATCATCTTTGATTATTATTTTGTGATGACTTGGGCGTAAATTATAATGAAAGATATTAATTCAATAATATTTTGTTTCAGATTCAACCAACTCTGGAGACAACATGTATACTTTAATGAATGCAGTACCTCCAGGACCTAACAGGCCTAATGTAACTATGCCTTTTTTAAAAATTTTTGGAATGTATTTGAAGACTCAAGTCTCTAAGTACATTTCTTTTCCTTGATACTGGCTTTGTATTTTATTATCCAGGACCTTACTGGATATCAAAATATATGTTCTGGGTTGGAAAAAAACATTATATATAACATACATAACAATAGATTTAATATTAGTATAATGTAAATGTAAAGTGGAACTTAATTATAAAATGTTGGTATGTGGCCTTATCTCAAATATCTAATAATTTATATTGACTATTTGAAGGTGACAGGTAGTGTGTAAGCGTTTATGATCACCTCATTTTGCACATCATTAATTTATTCAGGTGGTTGTGCTTTTTTCCTGATAAACTCAAAACTAAAATAGGAAGTTGAATATGCTTGTTTTTCTTTAAATTTTTGAAATCTGGAGTTTAAATATAGAACTGAAGCAGTTATACAGAAAGAATTTGGGCATTTTTAATAAGGCATATGGTTGTGATTTTTCTACAAATGCTTACAGAAAAATGGTACTGCTCTATGAAACCTACATGTTAACAAAATATATTTATAACAATACAGTTAATATATATATATGAATAAAAGGTAGCTCAAATTAAAGAAAAGTAAAAACATGTATCAAGAATTCCCCAAAGTATACCAAAAACTGGGGATGAAATATTATAACTGAGCTTCCTATCAGTGAGGCCAACAAAGGGAATCTTGAAGCCACTGGTGGGGTATGTGGCTAGTCCAAACTGAGGTGTTCTGCAAGTATGAAACACACCCTGGATTCTGAGGACTTATACAAAAAAAATATCTCATTAAAATTTTGTATTGACTATTTTGAAATGGTAATTTTGATTACATAACTAAATAAAACTATTAAAATTAACTTTACCTGTTTCTTTTTACTTTTTAAAGATGGCTGCTACTAAATCCAAATTTACTTACGTAGTTCACACTTGAACTTTACATATTTTATTTCTATTAAGCAGCACTGCCTTCAGTTACCAGTATTCCCTTTATATAATCAAATAGATTCTTTTTCAGGGAAAAAAAAAAGTTTCCTGTCAATAATGTCTAAAAGGTGTTTTCACAGAGATTTTAAAAACATTGAATACAATCATGAACAATGTTCATTTTAGAAATGCAGCACAAATATAGAAAAGCACTTCATACCGCAATTTCATATCTTAAAACTTGATATTTGAAAGGGAAGGAATAAGGGAGGAAACCAAGAGCATATGGTACTGAAGACATTTCTGCAGGCAGCTGAACTGATATCACCCAAGTGTGTTCCATTCTGGTTCTCTCACGTGGTTCAAAGATAAGAGATTCAAAAGAAGTAGACGATGAGCATGTCATTCTTTCAAATATCATTTATTTGAGCCATGGGTAGTAAAAGCCAGTGCCTGTTGAGGGCTCGGACTGCAGTGTTCTGTGCTTGAATTACCATACCTACAGTCAGAGTTGCTTAAAGCACAGTGATGGCCAGATAAAGGGACCAAACCAAGGAGGAGCACAGGCTGTTAGCTTCACTGCCACCAGTTTCTCAGCCCAGATCTAAACTATGCTTTGGGGGGCGGGGAAAAAAAGGTTGAAAAACAGAAGTTCAAAGTTAATTTCTCTGACCTCTCAGTAGAGGCATACATATTCCAAGTTGTTACTGGAAAATAACAATCCATACTTTTAGGCAACAGAATTGGCATCACCCTGGGAAGATGTATAAGCATATGATACGGGTGAGCTCGGTGATGGAAAGCCATGTTATTTCCACACAGAGTCGGTGATACACAGCATGTCTGCTGAGGCAGTTTTTTCCCCTAAAGCCTCCTTGATGAGTAACCATCACCACCCCATCTATAGGCACACATCTATAGACATACATACACCACACACATACATGCATTCAACATTCTCCACCATACAACATGGAAGAAATTATTTGGGCATGAGAAATTTTAAGAACAAGTGTTTTCAGTATCTTAACTGTAAATATAAAGTGACTATAGATAGCCTATCTTCAAAGTGGAGTCTGAGCTTCCTCCCAAGTATTCCAGGGAGTTGAGGCAAAGACTGAGCAGCGGGTCATGGACTTTTCCACCACCTAGTCTACCACAGCACATCTTGTGTTGTACTAGACTCCAGATGTAAGGTTTCACTTGGAAATAAAGTAACACTACTGTAAAAAAAAATGTGAAATATAACTGCTTTTGAATGTCTAATTGTCATTAGACTGACGTGGTTGAGATTGCCAAGACGACTTAGGTGTATTCAGCTATCCCCAAGGCACTAAATGTACTTAACCTGCAAGATGACATTATTTATTATGTCCATTTGAACAATGAGAGATTGTCTGCTATGAAAAATGTATAATGTTCAGTTGTTCTTATTAATAAGCCAATACTTTTAACAGCTTCTTAAGAATTACCTCTGGTTTATAATAGCAAAATTTGTCAACAGCATAGGAGAGAGTACTTCTCTTCTCACTTGCACTGAAATATATGTGCTTTCTGGTTAAGGATATCTTAAGGAAAAGTTGGATATGGATAAGGATTAGCTTGAAGATCCAGAACATAGAGAAGATGAAATAAGGGAAATAGCAGTGCAGATAGAGATTCTAGAAAGCTGGGGGAAAATCTAGGAAAATAATCTCTATAACTTGTAAATGAAAATAAGTTGTAGGAGTATATTACAGTGTTGAAGATAGATATTGTGACATTGAGATAAACAACTGTTTTCAATATGATCACAGTCATTTTTTCCATTTTTTAAATAGTTTCCAATGGGCCCTGGGTCAGATGGCCCTATGGGTGGATTAGGAGGAATGGAGTCACATCACATGAATGGCTCTTTAGGTAAGGATATTAAATCTGATGTTCAGAAATGAATTCAAAACAAAACCTTAATTTGACATACCATGATTTACAAAGTTCTTCTGTGTATAGGAGCTCGTTTTGAAATGCTTCAGCTTTTACCTACACCTGATAGTTCAATCCATAGGATATTTGCTATGATTACTGGAGAACATTTGAAAACTCAGATGTGTGAGAATTGTTCTATCCAAGCTCATATTCACAGGTATTTCCTTTAACCTATGAAAATCTGAGTGCTTATAATAAAAAGAGACGCTGCAGCTTTGGGCACCTGGAGGACTGTGAAGTCCTCCCAATGGGCCTTTGGTATCTCCCAAGGTCTACAGACATAGTCTCAGAGAACTTCAGTGCTCTGCAAGAATTTCTTGATTTTGTTTCTCCTTTTTAATGTTTGTCTCTTTTTAAAAAGTAAAACTGGTTATCATATTGTGGATAAACTGATTCTCTTAAGAAAAAACACTGCCCATACTGTCTGTATTCATAATAAAGCTGATTTCAAGTAGTGCAAATAATGGTTGAAAACATACTTCATAAATGATGTTTTCTTACCAAATGAAGCCAGCTACCTGCAAGGTGAGCAAAAAGTTCACAACAGTTAGAAACAAGTGGTAAAAAATTGATGTGGTCACACAGCACACTGTATATGTAGGCAGACCAAACACAAAAATAAAGGAAAAATGTTTATTTTATATCTGTATGTTTATCATCATCATATATCATAAACTATTTTAAAAGTTGACAGTGGGGTTGGAGTTTGTGCTAATTTTTTTCCTCTGAAAAAGAACCATCTTTTACCTAAGTTGGAGAAACCATGCCCATGAGTAACTCAGGTTTACACAGATTTCACAACCCCACCCTAGGTCCCCTTATGGCTCAGCTGGTAAAGAATCCACGTGCAGTATGGGAGACCTGGGTTTGATCCCTGGGTTGGGAAGATGCCCTGGAGAAGGGAAAAGCTACCTACTCCAGTATTCTACCCTGGAGAATCCCATGGACTGTATAGTCCATGGGGTTGCAAAGAGTCGGACATGACTGAACACCTTTAACTTTCACCCTAGGCCAGGAAATACCATCCTCTTATATTCTGAAAAACTATGTAACTCCAGTAATCAAGAAATTACACTTTGATAGACTTTTTTTTTTACTTTTAAGGATATATACTTATTTTTCTAGGTTTTGAAATATTAATTTGTACAGTCCCATCACGGTGTTTACTAGTCATGTGTGACTGATTTTAAATTAAACGCAAAATTCAGTTCCTCCGTCGCACTGCTACATATCAAGTGCATGTAGTCACATTTGCTGATGGCTGTCATGACAGACAGCACAAAGAAACGTTCCAGCATCACACAAAACTCTACTGGACAGCACCATTCTAGAATTTTACCTTCTAATTGATTGCAAAATAATTAACCTTCCAGTCTTTTCACTGTAATATCATTCGTAAAAAGATAGCATTTGGTCATAGAAGATTCTCAGTTATATTACTCACTGGAATAGAATTTTCAGAATAGTTTCACATTTACTTGTTATCTATCATGAATATTACTATATATTTTACATAATTACATATACATTTAGTATTTAACAGCTTATTATGCTTGTTTATAACTTAATCATGTTAATAGGCTCTCATTTTATGACTGTCTATTGAATGCTGTGCTATTAAAATATAATATTTTTATACCAGGATAATTATGTAAATAGTTGAAAATAAAGCTAAAACTGTGGCAAGGATTTGATTATTTTTGTTACCTGAGTTGTGATTCCATTTCTTAGGTACAAAAATAAATTAGTATTGATGGTCCATTTTTCCTAAGAATTAAAATAAAACTACAACATTATATTTTGAAGACATTTTCACTTTTGATGGATTGCCACACTTACTGATTGCTGCCAAAATTTTAATAGTAAAAATGCTTCAATTTGGGTTATTATAGTGAAATGTGGTTCAGAATATTGTCAGGTCATGTTGCAAGTACCCATTCTACATTTTATCAGATTTATAGAACCATCATTTCAGAAAAGAGATCTCTCTCTTGCTATCTAGTTACATATCTATAAACATATACACATATGTATATTAGTATACACATGTTAAAATTTTGAATTGAGTAGGATATGTATGTCTGCTCTTTCGCTTTCAGGAATTTATGGTAGCAATAGTTATTTTTTTATACAAAAAAAGATGATTGGGAAGTAGTTACAATTTTTCTTTGAATTTGCCATCAGATGATACTTATTCACCACATAGTATAGAAAAAAGTAATTTTTTGAGATTCAAAAATCCAGGAGACATACATTGGAAAATACATACAGTATACCTGATTATTGCATTTGTTTATATTAAAGGAATATTTAATTTATAAATAGAATATTTACCTAATAAAGGCTTTTTTTCTCTATTTTGTTTTAGGCTCAGGAGATATGGACAGTATTTCCAAGGTGAGTATTGTATATTCTGTGATTTTAATCTGTATTTTATTCCACACAGAACTCTTATTAAGATTATGAGAGTAACATTATGAATTTTGTTCTTGAATAAGAGCTTGAAAGTAGAAGGCGAGATACAATTAAGTAAAAGTTTAAAATATTAATGTACATAATCTGTGGGAAAGGGTAAAATGAGTCTTTTAAGGTTTCAAAGCATGCTAAGATTCATTTACAGGATGTGATATACATGATTAACTGATACCCAGTGAATAACAATCAGTTTAATCGCATTATGATGTTGCACATTTGTAAAGCAAACTGACATCGTTTAGATAATCTTGAAAATGTAAAGGAGTCTAGAGCAACATGAAAAGAGGTAAATTTGAAAAAGTGATTATTATATGCATTAAGTATTACATTTTTACATCTCATTTGTCATTCAAACCCTTATCATGCATTGCTGATGTTCTTAATCATTATTATAGTTGCATAAAATACAGTAAGAAAGTAATTAGAGGGAAGTTATCTTAACAGAAGTAGGAAAGTTCCCCTTCTAATAGCACATGTCCATGTTTTTCCCCTGTCAATCATCTGAGTATCTAAAATTAATCCTTTGCTGAGATGCCTTATATTTTTTGAAGAATACCTAAATAGTTTTTAGGTCATGATGAATTTTAAAATAGTTCTCTGTGGGGCAAATATATATTTAGAATGGCTGATAAGAACTAATTATTAACTACCACTAGAGTGACTCTCTCAGAAGTCTGCTTTATACCAATAAATACAGAAATTCATTAAAGGATGCCTTCATTTTTAATTCCACTTTGAATTTATATTCATGTATAATAAAGTAAAATTCCTGATGCCAAGAAAAGTAAAATGAAGTTGAGCTATGGATATTTCCAAATTAAGACTTCAAATTGAGAAAGAGAGAGAGAAGTTTAACTGGCATCCTGACATTATATCTGCATCGCTTGGGTGCTTGGCCTGAGAAGTTTGATATGCAGTTTGGATGTCTGTGTTTAGGAACCACTGGGAAGCTCTTTTTCTTTTCTAAAAATAGGTAAATATATACAATGGGCACTATCTTTCCTCTGGGAAATTATATTAGGTAAGCCTTCAAAAATACTGTTTTCAAAATAAGATTCATTGTATAATTCCATTAGAGACTTCTTTCTCGGAAGCACCTTTACAAACCAGATGACCATGATTATATTGGCTATCTTAGGTATCTGACAATTGATGTTGGCTGAATTGTGCTTTGTGGTCACAGTAAAATGTCTGAAGTTAAATTTGAGAAGCATATTCTAATATCTAAAGATAATTTATTTTACACAAAGGTGGGCATATCCAGTTTGCTTAAGGCCATCTTCCTAAAGCTTCCACTAACATAACCTTGTATACTACATAGATGTAAACAAAATTTTGCATGGGGAAGTACTTTGTAATTATAAAGCACTTTAAAAATTGTTAAGGGCCATAGTGACAAATGAAATACCATCTTCTAATCTACCTTCCTATCAGATCTGTTGCCATGCCATCTATGCTTACTTTTCCATTCCTATTCCCAGAAACAAGTTTTTCCATCACACTGTGTCTACTGCTAGTAACATTCTCTTGCCTAATGATGTACTGTTTATTCTTGCAGCATTAACTGACCGCCCATTGTGTACTTTGTGTACTGAATACTGCCTTGTACACTGTGGGAAAATACAAAAGACTTCTTTAAATACAAACATAATCTTCGCCCTCAAGTGGTTCATGTACTTAGGCAGGAATTCCTTCATTCAGTAAACATGAATGTGCCAAGGCATTAATCTGGACTATAAAAATCCAAAGTTAAACAAGATACAGTCTCTGCCCCCAAAAAGCTTAGTATAACTAAGGAGACCAAACAAATACAATAAGGAAAAACTTTTACAAAGGGAAGTTCAAATACATTTCAGTTGACCTAAGAATTATGCCCAAGTAATAAACTTGCCACTCAACAGTGTACTAGAAATGACTAATTGCATCCATCTTCAAATGGACTCCCAAGCATCTCATTTCTGGACTGCCCCACTGCTCATGCCAGGTTGCGGGCTCTAACCAGGCTGTCAGGGTGATGGCACCACGATTGTCTGTCCCATCTCCACTACACTAATGGTCACTTTATCTCTAATCAGCAGCATCAAACGTACCGTACACTCCCAATTTTTTCTTCCCTACTTCTTTCCACCCACTGCTTAATTTTTCAGTCTTTCACACTGAGCTATACAAGGTGTCACTAACTTCATTTTCCCTATCTTTCTCCTTTCCAACACATGTCCAGCTATCTCAAAAAGCTCTCCTCTCTTTTCTCTTATTTCCTGGGCTCTTTCCTTTTCATCCTATTCTTTTTCTAGTCATTCTTTGTGAATCGGAAGACGATCTTATTTTTTAATAAACACTACTGCTTATTTTTGTTCACAATCCTCTTGAGCCTCCAGTTGCATCTTCCTAATTCTCCAATTAAACCTGTATTTTTCTTTTTTTCTTTTTCTTTTTAATTAGAGGATAATTACTTTACAATAATGATTTCTGCCGTACCTCACATGAATCAGCCACAGGCATACACATGTCCCCTCCCTCTTAAACCTCTCTCCTACCTTCCTCCCAATCCCATCCCTCTAGGTTGTCAAGCATCAGTGTTACATTTTTAAATTTTCCTATTTTAAAAAGTTGTTTGACCAACATAACCATTTTTGTGCACTATAGTCTTGTCTTGTGGATGAAATCTACTGAGATAGTACACAAAACGGAGAAGGCAATGGCACCCCACTCCAGTGTTCTTGCCTGGAAAATCCCATGGATGGAGGAGCCTGGTAGGCTGCAGTCCATGGGGTTGCGAAGAGTTGGACACGACTGAGCGACTTCACTTTCACTTTTCACTTTCATGCATTGGAGAAGGAAATGGCAACCCACCCCAGTGTTCTTGCCTGGAGAATCCCAGGGACAGGGGAGCCTGGTGGGCTGCCGTCTATGGGGTCGCACAGAGTCGGACACGACTGAAGCGACTTAGCAGCAGCACACAAAAACAGAGCTGCAGTTACATGCAACGTATGCTCATTGCCACCGACCGTCATAACCTGCTCTGGGCTGGTGTCTGGAACCGTAACCTGCTCCCCCACCCTAACCTACAATGCCAGTACTGAGTATGTCTCTCCCTGTATCCTCCTCATGTCATCCAGGGACCATCAACAGCATTGTTGATGGTTTCCTTAAGACTCCCCAGTTAGCAACTTCTGTTGTTTTCACAACATTTCACAGCATTTACCTCAGATTTTTTTTTTAATGTCCTATATCATTTCACAATTTTCAGATATACCCAATGACCTAGATAGGAACAAGTTTCAGAGATCTGATATGTAGTTCAGTTATGTACAAGGCTGTGTCCTTCTAACTTCCGTCTCAGTGTTCTTACGTACACCACTCCCTGCTCATAAAACAGCTTAATGCTGGGTCACCACGCTGTGAAAAGACTGCAGGGAAAACAACACCGTGAAGTGTTTTATAAGTATTTAAATATTAATGTACTGTTACTTTTAAACTTCAAATATTTTTTTAAATTAACACTTCGAATCAGGAATCAATATGAATGTAGCCAGACTTTGAGAGTTTTAAATCAAGAAATGTTATCACTTATATGTAGAATCTAAAAAAAGGTACAAATGAACTTATCGACAAAGCAGAAATAGAGTGACAGATGTAGAAAAGAAGCTTATGGCTACCAGGGGGTAAGCGGGGGCAGGGATAAATTGAGAGATTGGGATTGACATATACACAGCACTCTATATAAAATAAAGAACTAATATGGACCTACCGTGTAGCACAGGGCACTCCACTCAGTACTGTGTAACGGCCTGTATGAGAAGAGAATCTTAGGGAAAAAAAAGCATGGGTGTATGCATTTGTATAACTTACTCACTTTGGTATACACTTGAAACACAACATTGTAAATCAACTATAAACAATTTAAAAAAATGTTTAAATATAAAATGAAAAAATTTTTAAAGGACTGATAGATGGCAGAAGTGCAACAGAGTCTGGGAGCAGCCCAGCTTAGTCAGAGATGCTGTTCCTCTCAGGGTATCTTGCACGCTTCTGACTGGGGGTCCGAATATTACACGAGGATGGAGAGGGCTTATTTCATCTATTTTTTTTGAATACGTCAAAGTATACAGCTCAGATACCCTTATAGAGGTACATTAGATTATTTTTTACTCCCAAGATTACAGTTTGTCCATGAAATGACAAGTCTGTCTGGATCAAAAAGACTGCTAGACTTGGGGTAAATCCTACAATATTTTTAAAAATAAATTTTCCCTTTTTTGAACTAAGTCAATATTATCGTTCCTAATTTTAAAACAGTTGATTAATAATTTATTTTAGTGAGTTGTAGCTTAAGTAATTGCACCTCAATTTTACTTAATTTTTTTTTTCCAGGAAATCAAGTTATCCCTGTACATTTCAAAGTTCAGTTATTTTATACTTAGGAAACTCACATTTTCATAGGAAAAACAATTGTCAAAAAAATAGAACCCTCTTTATGCCATGCAGTGGTTCCTGGGCCCTTGGGGTTCACTGGCTAACAGAGCTCCTATGGACTTCAGAGAATCCATGTTCTCAGATCCTCCCTCTGAGGTGCAGAGCACGACAAGACACGAGCTGTATTTCCACCAGCTCATCTACCTGTTTCTGCTTTACACTATAACCGTATTTTTTAAAAGCCTATATTCTTCTGGGAATAACTCATTCATGAAATTTTCATTTGTATGACGTAAGTCAGAATCCTCAGAAATTTTCTTTGAAAAAAAAAAAAAAATCTAAAAACTTATTCAGAAACAGAATATAAATGGCAGTGACTCAGGAAAAGACTCCAAAGCCTGGCTTCCAGTTGAAATAACAAGTGCGAGTTTTCACCCTCGCAGTTTATTTTTGCAAGAGTCCCTCTGTCACAGCTGCAGGCCTATGTGCGCATGCTCCGTGCACTGCTGCCGCTCTGCATTCCCCATCGAGGTGGAGTGTCAGATGACCTCACGTGGCTAGAATCACACAGGAAAATTTAAATAGAGCACAAAGCAACATACTGCTAATTTAGTGTTTGACTGGATAGCTCCTATCAACCATTTTATCTTAAGAGTTTTGAATACATCTACTCAAATGGTTGGAAAGGATTCTAGATCACTCCACACATGAGCCTTTCCCTCTACAAGTACATACTGAATTCTCAAGTTCTAGGGTATTTATTCCTCTTCTTAACTATCGTTAACTATTTTCTTTTTTTCCTTATGGTTCATATAAAAATAATGGCTAAAATCGTGTTACTGATGTAAAATGCATGTAGAATTAAAGGGAAATGTTTATGAAAATAGAGACCTTTGAGTCTGCTTAGTAAAATCACCTGGGGAAGGCATTGTCCCATCCTTTCTAATCAGTGGGTAGCCCACGGTGTTCATCATGGGCCTCCTGGAAATGTTTCTTAAAATCTCCAGAGTCCTAGGAACTCCATAAACTGAAGGTGGGATTTTGAATAAATATTGATTCTGAGATTAACATGAAGAGTTATGGTGAGTTATTTGGGGTTTCTGTCTTTTAATTTTCATTTGGGAAAGTATATAGGTCCTGTCAAGGTACCAAGAATGAAATGGAATACATGGTAGAAGTTTGAGGTAGGAATTATATCTACTTTGTTCTTAGAGATGATGCTATAGATCCCATGTTTGAAACAGTACAATGTAAAAGGGAAATTAAAATCTTAAAAATGCTGTGTTTTCTAAATCTTGTTTACAGAATTCTCCCAATAATATGAGCCTGAGTAATCAGCCGGGCACTCCAAGGGATGATGGCGAAATGGGGGGAAATTTCTTAAATCCTTTTCAGAGTGAGAGTGTAAGTATTCCCTTGACTACATTATTATATCCAGATTTTATTTCTGAAGCTCTTCTTTAGAATAAATGCATAAAGCCATTATTATGATTATTTAGAGTTCAATAGGTTGATCTTTTAAGAGTTAGAAAATGTGAAATTTCTTTGAAAACATTAAAAAATGCACTTTCAACTCTGATTATACGTACATGGTTACAAAAATGAAAATTCTAATAGTTTTTCTACAGAAAACATACATTATGAAGGAATCTACTAGAAACAGGTTGCACGTGTGATCATTTTCCTCAGTCTTCACGTGACTGAAGCATCCTGGGTCACCGCAAAACCAAGTCTGTTCTCAGTGCTGCCCTTTGAGGCTCTGAAACTTATCTCTAAGATGCCTGTACTTCACACTCTAGACTTTCCTGCCCGATGTGTTAATGTGTTGTTTACATTTAACCTGAACTAGATACTCACATCATTTTTTGTGTGACTATAGTTTTAAACAAAGGCAGCGTTTCATGTCTACATAAAAATAGCAGCAGCTTCTGCTGCTGCTAAGTCACATCAGTCGTGTCCGACTCTGTGCGACCCCATAGATGGCAGCCCACCAGGCTCCCCCGTCCCTGGGATTCTCCAGGCAAGAACACTGGAGTGGGTTGCCATTTCCTTCTCCAGTGCATGAAAGTGAAAAGTGAAAGTGAAGTAGCTCAGGCGTGTCCGACTCTTAGCAGCCCCATGGACTGCGGCCCACCAGGCTCCTCCATGGGATTTTCCAGGCAAGAGCACTGGAGTGGGGTGCCATTGCCTTCTCCAGACAGCAGCAGAGCAGCAATAAAATTCATTCCTTCATGTAACAGTTACTGAGCACTCGCCAAAGCAATATGCTAGGCACTGGAGAGACCAAAAGGGCAACGTGGCATCTTTCTCAAGGAATGATTACACTATACAGTAGTTAATTAACTGTGTTTTTTTCACACTAGAAATACCTATAGAATTTTTAAAAATACAATTTCCCAGAAGCCTCCCTAGACCCAGGGACTCAGGATTTCCAGGAGTAGGGCCCAGCATACTTCCAGGTGAAAAAGCTTCCTCAGCGATGCTGATCCACATTCTCTGCTAAGGATGCCTGAACCGGAATGAAGAACTTCAGAACCCAAGCTGGTTTCATGTTCACAGCATCAGTGCCTCCAGGACACGTGCTGCCATTATTAAAATCATGGAGGATCTGCCAAACCATAAACAGACTCAGAAGAGAAACCCTTCTGATCTCACCTTCATTTTGCCCTAATTCAACCTTTACCAGAGATCAGAATTTGAAGCAGTAGCTTGTAGCATGCCTAACTTTTACCCAGAATAGCTGCTTCCCAAAATGGAACCCAAGATTGAGTGTTCTGTGGATTCTTTTACTTCTTGGTATTGACCTAGCACCTCTACCTGGGACAAGACTTCCTGTAATTTTAGACTTGACTTCTGTTAAAACTAGACATAAGATTACACTGATTTTTAGTTTGGCTTTTATTTGCATGCTATATATGATTAGTGGGGACAAGAAAGGTATACATAAAATTTTGCATTAAAAAAAATCAAAAGATTAGCCCATCAGTGATGAGGAAACAGAAAAATGTGAGAAATTATGTAGTTTGTCATAACGCTTAGGGTTATAGGATTTTGTTTTTTTAGATCCTGGTTCTTTCAGTAGTTTGCTTCAAGACTATGGACAAATTAATTTTAATTAGTTACTATTCTCTTTATCTAATTAGAGACATTAATTTCATTTTATGTTAATTCTCCCAGTAACAAAATTTTATAATTCAGTGAGGTATATGATAATTAATTCAGTTCAATTAGACATGCGATGAGCCTGTAGTATGCAGAGCACTAGGTTAAGGACAAAGTATTCTGAAATAAACATAACACATCGCTAACCTCAAAGAATGCAATCTGATGGGGAAAATGTGTTCACACAACTAATTAAACCACGTGTCAGATTCACAAGTACTGTAATAGATAGAAACCATGTGTTTAAAGAGCACTGAGGAAATTTATCAGCTTTGTATTGGATAAGAAAACTTCTTTAAAGAGATCCCGTGTGACTTTAACTTTAGGGGCCGAGACGAGAGGAACTCTCCCCACTCTTCCTTCCCAGACCTTGTTGGTGACAGCTTGTTCGTCAGGGAGGGGCCAGCTTCATAGTGGGCATCAGAGTGCTTTTCGTGGTGATCAGAAAACCAGATAGAAAGGAAGTTTAAAATCTACTTTGTGTAAACACCAGCCTCGCCCTCTGGCCTCAAGTGGACTATGCACACACCAACCAGCACACCCCTTTGGGACTGTGTGCACAGCACAGAGAGCAGCTGAGTGGGGCTTCCCCCTCCCCTGGCCCGGCCTTGCTACCCTTGAAGCCAGGAAGCAGGTAAAATGCCAAGCTGCTATGCAAAGTTACAAAAAAAAAAAAAACAAAAGCCAAAAGCTCCAGCCTGTCTCCCCTCCCCTCTCTCCTGTCCCCACTAGAAAAGTCCCCCAAAGAGAACTACTTGGATGGGGTGGAGAACCTGCCTCTGCCTAGAGTGTAGTGCAGCCCTGGAAGCAGGTAGCGCAGCCCTGGAAGCAGGTCCACACTGGCCACCGGCCGTCCCCCTCTCCCTGCTGTGAGGGGTCTCCACTATGAATGCCGCCCTTGTTATGGATTCTTCTATTACATTTTTGTTTGCACTTTAAAAGATCAAGAAACAGAGCAGAGAGGAGGAAGACAAAAGAAATTCATTGCAAATTGTAGTAGTATGTAGACATATGTAGACAAATGGAGTAAGGCCTTAAAGCCGTACATAGACTAGGTATCTCTGCTAAGTTAGCTTTACTATCATCAAGGAAAAGCAGAACTACTTAATGAATTCAAAAAGAAAACATTTCCCATGACTAAACATGCAAATCAGATTCTAGTGTTTAATGCACATAAAGTCTGTAAAGCCAAAATTTTTGAGCAGTCTGCCTTTTGAGGGCTTGTCAGTCTTTATTTTGAAGTTTAACCACAGAAGAAGCCTGGGAAAGAAGCAAACGTCTATTAACTGATTGTTACAGACACTGTCCCAGTTATTTCACACATGCTGCTTAATACAATCCATATACAGACGGAAATGTCCCCCCAAAGGCAGAAACCTTGAAGTGCCAACGCACTTTATGTAGAAAAATGTGAACCAAAAAAATAGAGCCACTATTCAAACTCTTTGGGGCGGGGGAGGAAATCATAAACAAGTCTTTGTTTCAAAAAACAAAGATGCCCCCTAGTGTTCAAACTCTAGAAAATGTTTGGTTTTGAAAACAATACAAAAAGGTTCAATTCAAAATAGTGCTTCATGCCTCTCAGGAGAAAGCAGTCTTATTTCTTGAATTAATTTAGCATAATACTTTGCCATAGCATTGAACTATAATCAGCTGAGCAAACATGCTGTTAAAATAATGTTGCCAAATAGGAATTATCAACCAAGCAGTAGATCATTTCTTATTACCCTTACTGCCTTTGGTCATTTTCTGCTATTGCAAAGAAATCACATATGCCCCCATGTATTTTTTTGTTTACATAGCCACATACACACTAGATTTATTTCACTTTAGTTCATCTCATTATCTCTTATTTAATAAGAAAATATCTAGATGCTTAGAAATAAACATAAGATCTGAAGTGTTCTTAAAGTGTATGAACAGAAACGCACACGCATTGGTTGAAGAGTTAATGGGTGCTTCCGATGAAGTCCATGGTACGTGAAGTGGGTACAATACATTCTCTAGTTCACGCTTTACATGCTAAACCAAACACTGATGCAGTCAACAGCTTTGTAAGGCCAAAACTGTTCTCATCTGACGGAAGAGAACCTGATGTCACAGCCTCCCGCATAAACACTAGAATATGCCATGGCGCACTGATGCAGTGGCACAACAGAAGCATTGCCGTGTGGCCTCAGGACAGCGCGCCGTGAATATTTCACGTCTCTAAGTGCCAGCAGCAGCAGCAGCAAGTACGATATCCCATTTAACACCTACTCTTTCTTTACTTCTGGAAAAAAATGTCAGCTGTTTCTCTTCTGCTTGAATAGCAATAATAGCAAAATTCCTTTTTGCTTGCACATTCTGTGCATTTTCCTAGAAATTGTGTGATTTCCCTCAATCTCACTTAGTTGAAGCAGTTTCAATAAAGGCAACAGCAGATAAGTGGTTTACAGCCTTAGCAGTGCAAATAGCCCATCATTTATACAGACAGTTACACACAGTCTATTTTACTGTTCCAAATATACTCAGAGCCTCATCTTACAGTTACTTGTACTTTCAAATTTTAAATTTTATTAGATGCTTGCTAATTTTTCTGAGTTGTGTTGCTTAGAGATGATGCTTCCATCCTTTCTAAATCTGGCCCTGACTTTCTCGGTGTACCCTATTTTTCCACTCAGTTTCTCCCTGAATAAACCTAACTCTCTCTAACTTCCCAATGAATCTGTAACAGATTCTCATTTTACTGTAAGATTTGCTTGAGACATTTGAAATACTACAGGTTTAAAATCTTAACAATTGCCAGTGTTAAGAAATAGGAACAACCAATAAACATGCTTGGTAGCAGGGAATGTGCTCATATATTTGTTTGCATATATGCATACTTTTAACAGTGTATAATTAGAATGAATACTGTAATGTATTCTTAACAATATTACTTAATGTCACTTGACATATGAATGAACTGGAATAATCCTTATGAAAAAAGGATTCAGGGATTTTTAAAATCCGATTATTCAGGATGTGCATTAAATGAGATGGTCTGTAGAATTAATTATGACTTACCCAGAAAATTTTTCCAACATACCCTTTGAAGTCCTTTCAGAAAAGCTTTAAAGGCTTTTACTGTTTTTAGATTGGCACAATATACCCATTAAAGTCTTTGTCTTTAAAATAATGATCGATGATCTTGCTGTGTTGTTTAAAATTAAATCCAGTTAAATTTTCAGGTCCTAAATTAGACTAGCTACATCTTAAGGGCTTAGTAGCCATGTGTGGCTAATGGCTGCTGTGCTGGACAGCACAGAACAGAACATATCCATCATCACAGAAGGTTCTGTGTGCAATATGACTGATTCACTGATTCTTACTGTAAATAACAGTAGCCATAGAAAGCATCCCTGATCTGGGAAGATCCCCTGGAAAAGGAAATGGCACCCACTCCAATATTCTTGCATGGGAAATCCATGGACAGAGGACCCTGGTGGGCTATAGTCCATGGGGGTCATGAAGAGTCAGACACAACTTAGTGACTGAACAACAACAAATTTCCTGTGCCCGTTTTGCCATATTCTAATGTTTTATACTTTTGATAAGACATTGATACCCATTTATCTTGTTTAGTTTTGCTCCTAAATGTCAAATACCAAAATATAATTGTTTGTCGAAGTCTGTGGATAGCTTGTGGCAGCACCTGTCATTCCTTGTCGTGGAGATTTGCATGGTTTCTCCTGATGAGTTGGGGGTAGATCCCCTCCCAGCACAGGGTCAGGGTGGGCTCCACTTCACAGATCCTTGTCTATGATTGTTTGGGGTTTGGGGCTTTATTTAACTTTGCTTTTTGCTGCCACTGTCAAGCTTAAAGGGGAAAACATTTTCTATCAGATTGAATCCCCTTTGTCTTTTCTAGCAGTCTCCCCTTTTATCAACCTACTCACTGTACTCCACCATGGAAAGTCAGTAACATGTCTAATTTAGCTTTTCTAGACTGAATGGAAATTTGAGGCTATTAAATGATTAACAAGTAGATTTTTTCTTGATTGGACCTGTGTTTAAAGAATTAACAATCCTCCTCTTAGGCTCTGGTGACCCATTTTCAGGCCTAGTTGTCTACTTTTACTCAAGATCAATGTGGGGTTTTGGGTTTAAGCCATAGATAAACTCTGATGCCTTTCAGTCCAGACTTCTGCCAGCTGAACCACTGTCGCCCTGCACTCTTCCCTGGGAAATCCTGCTTTCTCCATATTAACAAATCCATCCATATCTAGTCCATACCTTATACCTCATTTCTGATTCCTACACTGCCTTAGTTCATCTGGAGTTCACATCATCTGTTCTCTCTGCTCCCTTTTCAGAAGGTTCATGCCCTTCTTCTCAGGATCATCATTGTTCCTGGTTAAGCCCTTGCAGAATGGACCAAACCCTCTCACTTTATCTGCCTCTTTCCATGAGGCACAATCATTAGTACCACATTAAAAGGAATTCCCTTTTACCTTGGTCCTCAGTTCAGTTCAGTTGCTCAGTCATGTCTGACTTTTTGTGACTTGTGAACTACAGCACGCCAGACCTCCCTATCCATCACTAACTCCGGGAGTTTACCCAAACTCATGTCCATCGAGTTGGTGATGCCATCCAACCATCTTATCCTTTGTCATCCCCTTCTCCTCCCGCCTTCAATCTTGCCCAGCATCAGGGTCTTTTCAGATGAGTCAGTTCTTCGCATCAGGTGGCCAAAGTATTGGAGTTTCAGCTTCAGCATCAGTCCTTCCAATGAACACCCAGGACTGATCTCCTTTAGGATGGACTGGTTGGATCTCCTTGCAGTCCAAGGGACTCTCAAGAGTCTTCTCCAACACCATAGTTCAAAAGCATCGATTGATGTACTGGAGAAGGGAATGGCAAATCACTTCAGTATTTTTTGCCTTGAGAACCCCATGAACAGTATGAAAAGGCCCTGGTCCTCAGTTTTTTATAAAACATATAAAGTATTTAAGAGCTCATATTTACATCTAATCTGGAAACCCCCTTCATCCAGAGACCATTCCATTTGTAGCAGATGCTTCTCCCATGGCAGATGATCTAGAATGTGTTGTCCAAGACACAGGCCACCAGCTGCATTTAACTAAGTTGGAGTTAAATCATGTTAAAATTTTAGTTCCTAGCCACATTTCCTGTGCTCAAGTTGCCACATGTGGCTAGTGGCTTTCGTGCTGGACACCACAGATTGTGGAACATGGCTACCACTGAAGTAAGTTCTGTTGGGCAGTGCTACTCTGGAACTCTTCCATCACAGTCTATTCCTCAACAGTATGAGGGCACATTGCAGCACTGTTTACAGTAGCCCAGACATTTAGCAACCTAAATGTTCATCGCCAGAGGAATGGATAAAAGCAGATGTGGTACCTATAGACAATGGAATATTACTCGGCCATCAAAAAGAATGAAATAATGCCATTTGCAGCAACACAGATGGACCCAGAGATTTTCATGCTGAATGAAATCAGACAGAGAAGGAGAAATACCATATGACATCCCTTACACGTGGAATCGAAAAAGAAATGATACAAATGAACGTACTTACAAAACAGGAAGAGACTCGCAGACTTAGAGAACAAACTTATGGTAGCCAAGGGTGAAAGATGGAGGAAGGGATAGTTGGGGAGTTTAGGATGGACATGTACACACTGCTGTATTTAATTTTTTCTTAATCTATGTGTTGTATTGAAGTATAGTTGACATAGTGTTTCAGGTGCCCAGCAAGGTGATTCAAGTATACATGCACATGTATTTTTCAGGTTATTTTGCCTTATAAGTTATTACAAAATAGCGACTACTTTCCCTGTGCTATACAGTAAACCTTTGTTGCTTGTTGCATATCTTTTTTTTTTTAATTAGAAATCTAGCATCTGTTCATACTAAGTCAAACAAATGGAATCCAAATGTCAAATTTTTTAGTTAGGTAAAAATTCATGTTTTCTAAAATATATATTATACATACTATTTACATATATATATACAAAAGCTTTTCTACTATGCTTGATAAAGGCTTGAGAAAGAACATCAAACAAAAAAGTGATGGAGAAATTGGAAAACAAACTAAATGAAATGGGAGCACTGCATATGAAATAGAAAAAGTGAAACAAACTAGAGAAAAGTAAAAGATCATCATAGAGTCCAGGTGTTTTTAAACATGGCTGCTCATTAGAGACACATCTGGAGTTTTGGAGAAAAAATAATACCTGGGCCTTAAAGTAGATAACCAACAGGGACCTACAGTATAGCACATGAAACTCTACTCACTTATGTGGCAGCCTGGAGAGGAGGGGAGTTTGGGGGAGAATGGATACATGTGTATGTGTGGCTGAGTCCCCTCACTCTCCCCCTGAAACTATCACAACACTTAATCAGCTATACCCCAGTACAAAATAAAAAGCTTTAAAAAAGCTTTTTATGAGGGTGTATTGGCATCATTATCAGAATAACTGCTCTATTTATCATTTATAAGACTATGTTTCCAAATTTCTGAAAGCCTCACCTCTACTAGTGGTCAGCCTCAAACTGACAAGTAGCACATGGCAGCAGAGCCCCTACTTCCGCCCAGAAGTGCTTGTGGATTGAGACTGGAGTCAGAGTTTCAGGGAAGTTTATATGCTGAAGTATAAATCAGACTCTTTAAGTATTGATATTTTTTCAGTGCTCTAGTGAGGATTTCTTATGGCCAGCTAGAAGTTCAATTATTAATCCAGCATTTACTGAGCACATTTCTGTGTTTCTAATAAATACATGGTTTTAAGGGGTTTATATTCAAACCTCCCAAAACCCCTTTAAGACTAATACTGTCATTAAGCAGAATTAACAGGTGAGGAAACAAGCACCGAGAGGCGAGTAGCCTCCCATCTTAACCAAGCTAGCAGAAAACGAAGACTAGCCTGCCCCTCATACTTATTTCATATGGTTCGACCTTGGGCTAGATTTTTGCCGTAGTTGTTCCAAGGGCCCATAAAACCTGAATCTGGCTAGAAGAAAAAAAGCTAAGGGACCGGGTAATTATCAACCCCTTACGCTCAGAGAGAGGACAGGACTGGTTGCTTTCCAGAGGAAATAGTTATCATTTCAGGACAGTCAATTCTATATAATTTACTCTTTTCCTGCTTGCTAAATTTTTATGGTGTATTAAAAGCTTGTTCATAAAAAGCATTAAAATTCACAGTTACTATTGTTTACCAAGAGGGATGTCAGTGGCCTGTAGAAGTGTTGTTAAAATATGGATTCTTCTCTCCTAGTACTCCCCTAGCATGACAATGAGTGTGTGATCCATCACCAAGTCTCCTCATGGAAACCACAATGAGTCAGCCCTCCACAGAACTACTACGGAAGAAAATTATTCATCACAGTGTACAGTTAAACCGAGGAATCTCAGTCACACCAAACCAACCTTTTTATTTCCTGCTCTCTCCCCTATTTTGTGAAGAAAGCGGGTCCAAACGTGATTCGAACAACTGTACGGAGCGGCACATTAGAATTGCCCTCAACTGAACTGCAAATGATTATCTGTGTATGTATATGTGTGGGAAAGAGAATGTATTGTATGTGCGTATGTTATATGGACACATGCACATACATGCATTGACCCACAGGACATTGTAAAATACTATCACATGACATCTTAAGTAGAATGAGTAGGGACTTTTATTCCATCCTTTTTTTCACGTTTACATTTTAATTATTAAAAGTTGCTCCTGCCCCTCCCTGAACTATTTTGTGCTGTGTATATCACTGCTTTATATAAGTTATTTTTTAAGGTGAACTCAGATGTTATGGTTTTGTAAATGTCTGCAATCATGGATAGGAATAAAATCGCTTATTTGAGAGCTTTCATTAAATCGCGTGTGATGCAAGTTATCCTGTGAATGACAACGTGTACTAAGAAAAGAAGTGTGTCTTCATCTTTATGTCAAATCAAACAGTTTCTCAGTAACCTTCAGTGAGTATTTTTGTACTTTTTATGTAGGAAAAAAACTTCAAATCAACAGAAGCTTAGCTGGGGCCTAACACAGTATATTTCTGCAGTAACTGCTCTAGGTGGAATTCTGATTTGGCTTAGATGATACAGAAAATCAGTAATTAGTCGCAGTTGCTTAAACCGTAGCAATAAAGTGCCAGGGGTCATCATATTTTTAGCAACACATTTTCTCTGTAACACGATAAAGCCCAGACGTAGTAACTATTTGCTTGAATTAGTCACTTGTCACCAGGAATGCTAGAGCTCAGTTTTTTAATAAGATACTAATGTGAAATGGTGCCTCATTTTTATTCAGACTTCTTGTGAACATTTTCACATAGACACTGCAGAGAGATACATTCAAATGATTGAGGCTTTTAGCACAAGGGAGAAGGAAAATTTTAATCACACCCCAGGGGTTCTGTGCCACTTCTCTACCCCTGTATCTTACTAGTGGCAGAATTGACGGTGTCCCTACTCGCTGGCAGCAAAGCAGGTGCTGTGTTCCCAGGATATAGGACTTTTATTAGAGGGAAATTATTGTAGTCATTGACATCAGTCATATGAATCTATTCGTATAACTGTTCAGAAAACATTAGAAAAATTTAAACAAAACACTTCCCTATGAAAACACATTGCTCTGTGGCCTTTTCCAGATCTTGTGTGTTTCCTGTGTTCCATCATACATGTAAACACCAAAGTTATAATAGAAAAGTGTGAAGACCAGCTTTAGACTCTGAAAGCTAAGATGCTGATCCTTCCTGTTAAAATTGTAAACAACTATATATCCAAACTCAAGAGATTTTGAAAAGCATTGTTTAATCTCAGGTAAGGGGCATCCATCTTTCTGGAGGCAAATGGTCTCTAACGTGACACTTTGGCATTATATTTACTCATCATTGATCCTAGATGACTGACTTCTCTCAAATCCACAAGGATTTATTCCTTCTGAAAATAAAGATTTTTGCCTGTGCATGACAGGGCTGCTAGGCAGAACTGTTAAAAGGGGAAAAGGAAGTTGAATTAAAATTTATGTTCCAGATTTAAACTAATCAAACTAGTTGCCATTAATCACACATTGTGCAGGGGCTAGGACTGCACACTGGAGAGCAGCTTCAGGCTCTCAAGCTGCAGACAGGCTTTCATGAAAAATTCAGACCACGAGGTCTTTAACTCAAGCCAGGGTAGCCTGGAGATGACACCTTGTACAGACACGTGAATTTTCCAAGGATAATTCTAATTTTCACTTTGTGATAGTTGTGTGAACACTGACCGTCTGGTGATAAGCTTAATCTTATAATGCTAGAATTTTGAAAACTTTTGTTGACTCTTTTCTCCATTGTTACTGATCTTGAATTTCTTTTATTTGCCTTCTAAGAAGGTATTGTTTCTTATTATCAAAGAATCGTGAGCATGATTTTACTTGCTCTCATTTTGGGGGTAATATTGGAATGTGGATGGCAATATGGGTCCCGTTATTTCTAGCCTATTTGGTTAAAAGGAAAAAAAAAGTAAAAACCAAGGTATAGCAATCAATTCAGCTTAAGTATTTTTTCTTGTCTTGGAACCCAGATTAAAAATAGCTAGTCCTTTAAGTTTCAGACAGTTGAAAATTTGAAGAAGCTGTATTCAAGAAAACCAGAAAATAAGGACACTTAATTCTAACATCAAATAATTTTCTCATCCACCAAATGGAAAACAGTATATCTGTATATTAATTTTGTTTAGGTGTTGAATCATTTAAACCTTATCCTTTTCTCTTTTCACCTCATGCATTTGTGTTGGTCTTTATGTATACTACCCTTTCCTGAGTTACTTTTAACATTTCATCTCACAGTAACATTAGCAATTCTTGCCTACATTGAACATATAAAATATACATGTGTAATATAAAAATAAATAGGTGAAAACATTAATTCTTATCACTCTGCTTTGCATTCTCCGTAACTCACCATAGTTGAAAATATATGTCAAGTTATTTCTAAGGTATGTATGTCTTTGATCAGCTGTCTTTCTTATAGCAAGATTGCACATGGGAACAGAGGCTGGAGCCACCATTGATCTGGTAACAACGCACGGCTGTGATGGGTGAATGTTAGTGCTTCTTCCCAAGTGTTGCAGTTTGGACTCAGTTTCTGATGAACAAGAATTACATAGCTGAGAATACGAGGTTAAGATTTCTCTGTGGCCAGAAAATTAATAAATCTGCTCCATGAGTCATGGAAAGTGCCTACAACAATCATTTCTCTCCAGGAATAAAATAGTGAAAATGTCCATGTCTTTTTTTATGATTCTCTAAGCTCTCTGAACTCTATTGCATTTCATAGGCTCATTCAGTTAACATTCTTCCTGTGGTTTGAAAGAGCAAATGAAAATAAAGGAGTTCAGTTTGGGAAATGTGGAAGCCCTACATCTGTCCATACCTTTTCTCTATCATTTCATTCTGAGAATATATAGCGAAGCATTTAGTACTGAGCCCTTGGCAAAAAGTTTTCCACAGTCCTTAATGCCATGAAGTCTTGACTGGCCTTTTTCTTCATGCCCCCCCCCCCAATCTCGCATCCTCCAGTAGAAATAAAAAGTGAACATTTTTACCTTCTCAGCCCTTGCAGTTTTCTTCATACAGTATACAGTTTTCCCAGGGGGAAAAAATTGCAGTTTCCACGTTTAGATTGTCACTGTTAATTGTGTCAGTGAACCATACCTTGAGAAATACTGGAAAGGTGAACCGCTACCAACACACTTCCATTTGGCATATTAAACTTGTGTGTGTGTGTACATGTGTGTTGGGGGTAGCAATGTGAAGTTTGCTCACAAAACACTTCCATTATGACTTGGATTGTGCTATAGCCCAACTGGTAACTATTAATTCCTTCCTCTGATTGTGTTTTATTTCAACGGTAAAAATTAGCTGATTTAAGTCATTTGGGATGGACAGAGTAATGGAAACTATAAACAGATGGCCTCGCCTGCTTCACATCCTGTGCTAGCTTGTCCACATTAGGCTTTCTTACGAAGGCACTGCATCTAAAGGTAAGAGCGTAAGGGACCACCTAAATCCTCGGTCACTTCACTGCCATGAATTGTGCAATAATTACAGTCTTTCGATGTAGACATTTGTTTACATTTGTTTAGAAGAAATTGAATTGACATGCATCTGTTTCACCACAAATGTCAACTTTACCCATGGACTGTAATTCAGATTGAAAGGAAGGACCTACAGATGAAAACACCTGAGACCTCTTAATTACTTTTCTGAACTTTGTGCTAAAGAGAAATTCTCAATTGAGTAAGTCTCCTAAGGAGTATTTCCTCTAAGTTCCCCATGTTAACTTAGTGTAATGGTCTTCCTGAATAGAAGAAAAATAATTTCTATAAGTAGTTTAATGTAAATACTTTTGCTGTCTACAACCTTAAATATGTAGACAAATATATAGAGACTGTAAAGTTTCAAGTGGGATTAAGTCTTTTCATGTATAGAATTACAGTTTATCTTCCACCACCACCCCTTGTGGATTTACTGTCTTCAGGACTGGACTCACTCCAACTATCTCAGTCATTGAAATGTAATATTTTCCTGGAAATATTTGGCATTTCCATTTTTTAAGTAAGATGTGCAATTAGCATGACAAAGGCAAGTATTAATATTCCTAGAAAAAATATTTATTCCCAGAACTTATTTGCAGTTAACATTAAAACTTTATCCCACTTTCTCTTTTGTGTGTGCCAAATGACCTCAGTATATTGCCCAGAAAATGAAATTTGGATTCTTCATAGTGTTCTCAGAACACAAGACAATGTGTTATTATCTAAATTACCATCATGTCCTGACAGGTAAATGCAATTAATCATCTACTTATTAGAAAACAATTCAAATAACCTTTCCAGTTTACATAATTTGAAAGTAAATCCACTTTAACCTTAGCAACACCTTAGAAATGCTTTTAATATAAACAACAGGTTCAAATATGTATGTGACTTTCTGTTGTATTTCAGAATAATTATCCATGCATTGAAACAATTAAAAAAACTTAGCAGAAATTATATGTTATAATGAATAAAGAACATGATGTTGTTTCAAATATGAATGGACAAGTCTTTACAAAGAAGATTCTTGTATAGCCATCAGCTTATTGTATTGTTTAACTGTGATTTTAAGAATTGAAGATGTTTTCTTACTACATGTATTTAAATGTTACTTACAATGTCTTCCTGGAAAAACAATTATTTGTAAGGTTTTTATAAATGCACAATTAATGTATAAATATAGTTGGAATCTGGGATGACTCTTCGTAATCTACTATTTTTCATTCCACCATGGCCACCAGCTACCTGATACATTTTGTAAATTTAGCATCTTCCTGTGTGCACACATGTGCATTATTACATTTTCAAATGGATTTATCTCTGTTTGTGTAAAAATATCTGAGCTATTCATGTAGTGGGAAAGGTTGCCATAAAGATGTACATAAATATCCATTAATTTCACACATTTTCACATTTAATGTTAAAAATGCACTATTTCATTTACAGTTTCTACCTTTTCATTGCTAGACTAACTTTATTACTTATTGAAAAAGTAAAAGAAATTGTTCATATAAAACTAGCATAAATGCTTTCTGAATGATAAGAATTGTAACTAATGTGGACATCTGTGTCTCTAATTGAATTAGACGTTCTGCTTTATGTAAAACCAGCAGTCTTGTATCAGAGAATTTATTTATATGCATTTAAATAGGTTATGATGAGTGTCTAGCTTTTTATAGTCAGATAACTAAACTTTGACTACCACAAAGTAAGTAATATTATTAGCAAAATTAATGGATAAAAGTTCAGTATTTTATTCCAAGTAGGATTATACATAATGCAGAAATCTGAAGTTATTATGCACATAATTCATGTAACATTATGCTTCTTCTCAAGTACATTCATCTTTCTAATGAATTACACAGATTGTCACCTCAGTTCACCATGAGCATTTATTTACCCACATAAAAATTCTGAAGTAGGTTCTGTGCACAGCTCTATAGATAAGAATATAGAAGGAGGATGGTCTATAATTGAGGTTAAAAATAATTCATCCTAGGTATCAGTGGAAATATATAAATTATTTTTTCAATAAATTCTTAAAAATACTGTTTCTGTAGTAGTTAAGAGGATTTAATGTTAATGATTTCTAGAGCATTATGGTTTTGATCCAAATGGGGTCTTCTAGTTCAGAGATGCCACAGATTTGTGCATAGTGTTTAGAGAGGGGAAAACTGTAAATCCCATTGGTCAGACTCCTTACTGAGCTAGAGGTTACCTCAAGTAACTTATTAAAATGACAGTTTTGGCAAGATGTCTGGATTTCTGGCTGATGGAAGGTAGGTAGCAAGGCAAGAGAAGAGTCCCTGAATTTAAAACAGCTAGCATCCTATAACAAAGAACTTTCTCAGAAGGTGTTAAACTATTTCTGATTCTATGAAAGTGGTATTAACGGCAGTAGCATCATGTAGGTTCCGAACAAGAGTAACATAGATAAACAAAAGTCGGTAGAATTAGTTTAATTCCTCCTCAGCTCCTTCTGGTGAGTGAGATAACAGTAAAAGAGTGGGAAAGGAAGGGTGAGGGGCCGGACACACACCCAGTCCCACACCGTAAGACTCATCGAGTGTTCCCATAGCTCAGTGTATCCCTCAAGGCAAAATAAACCCTGTACATAGAAAGGCATAAAAATTAAAAAGAAATTATACAAGTTTTATTCCCTACAAAACCTGTCTGATGAAAAATATGGTAGTGCTTTTTAGAAAGCCTCAAGTCAATAGACATTACACATACAAGTGTTATCTGTCTCATTCAGTTTGCAATGTTTCCCTTGAAGTCTGTGGGGCTCAGCTTGGCTACAGTTGCATTTCTCAGTTGCATTTCTCTTTGCATTTCTCAAATTTTCCTCACGTGATTGTATCTTTGCATCTTACAGCACATAATTCTTGATGGTAATAGGAAGGAAGCTCTTGATATCTACTCATGTCACATGGAAAACTTTGCTTTTAAGTGTGCTCACAATATAATCTTGGTTATCACATATAAAAAACAAAAATTTGAATACAATTTGTAAAAGAATTCAGTGTTTCTTGGTTTTGTAAATATTGTTTCAGGGAAAGAAATAGTTTAAGAATTGAAAAGTCAAAAGTATTCTGTTGACAGTCTTATTGGTGCTCACTGTTTCATCATCAAGTTAGTATCATTCACTTATGACTGAAGGGATGTTACACGTATTTAACAGTCTCAAAATTGTTTTAATAGAACACATGTAAATCATGGAAAGTAATATTCATTTTAATTTTGAGAACTCAGCATGGTATTTTAACAAGCAGTTACTAGCCAAATGTCATATATTTAATTTCTCTTTGAGAAGTATTACCTAGGTACAGTTTTTGTTCAGTTGAAAAACCTCCAGAGAACTGAATTTATACACATTGAAAAAGACAATACAGTGAACACATAACAAAGATAATAAGCCAGGTATGAAAGTGTTGCATGAAAATACAGCACCAGCAACTGCAAGAGACACATCTCACCAGAGAAGTTCTCAAACTAATACCCAATTCAGAATTGAAATGCTCAGTGTAAAAGTTAATAAGAAATTGATTGACCCCGATAACCAAATCAAAACCAACACAGGAGCCATATGTAGTTGGCCATAGGTGGATTAATAAGACCACTATCAGTATTTCTAAGATAATTATCTCCACAAAAATCAGACCATAACCAAATTCTCCATATTGAGACATCAGTGTTTAAAATTCAATCCACGTAAGCAAAAATTCCTTTTGAAATAGGCAACACAGTCTTCTCAGTTTCTTCCCCAAAAGGAGTAATGCCGAAAGATTTCCGGTTGTAAAACTACATGGTCCAGTGAAGCTCAGTTTAGACTGTAAAGCATTTGAAGTTCAAATCTCTACAGAATGTGTGTGCTACAAGTATTTCTAAAATGAACCTTATAAATCATCTCAGAGGGGCAGTGATCTGGGGTGAGTAGAAGTCTGGCAAACTGTCCCTGGTTACTCCTCAGATGACTTAAAACCTTGTCTAATGAGGCATCCACTACTGTATTTTCAAATTTTAGAAAGATTTGCATAGTGTTTCTGTGTACAAGTTACTGAACTGTGCATCTGCAAAAATGAATAACTAATATCAACCTTTTTCCCTTCACATATCCAGAAACAATTTTGTTGTTTTGCTCTGGCAGTCAGCACTTTGGAAAACATGAAATGTAGATTGCGAAAGTGTCTGTTTCAGATTACTTCAACCTTCATTTGAAGCCTGTTTAAAATAAAATCTCTTTCTGGTTCACTTGGCAGTATTATTTCTCAAGTTTGCCATGACATGAGTTCTTGCACTGGGTCTCAAAAATTGAGGTCCCCACTTGTGCATTAACGAGGCACTGGAAATGTACAGTCCTATCTTGCTGAAGAGGAGTTTTGGAGCAGACAGATCATTCAATCACATATATTTTCCATTTGAGTTGCACAAATAGATGTTCTTACTAATAAGTAGGAAATTGGCATTTACCAAAATCACTTAACTGCCACATAAACTTCAGAAGTAAATGCGTACAAGTTCCCTAACCTATTGTGAATTTCCTCCCACTAAAGACAAAAATTTATGCTATAGGCTTTATATTACAGATTGCTTTGTGGTGGATGTTGATTCTGCTTGCCAAAAATAAGCGTTATGACTCCAACTGTTTTCAGATAGAAATGCCAACAATTAAAGCACTTCAAATCTATTTCTGGCATAAAAACACATACACAAAAGAAAGGACTCAACCAAAAGAACTGTGAAAAATACCTAAGTAATTTGGGACTTGGAGAGAGTCCCAAATATATGTGCTAACAGTAATTTATTAACATATTTCAACTTTCAAACTCTATGGAGGTAAATGCTTATTTTACAAATAGAATTTCTATTTTGCCATTTGATTAAAAGTTGAAAATCAACATAAATATTCAGAATGTGTTTATTAGAGTTCAAGACATTTCTTAGTTACTTGGCCGTGAATTTTTGTTTTTGGTGATTATGTTAAAAGAATATATTGAAAAAATTTGGACTTAATTATAAGAAAGCAGAGGTCTGAGAGGTTCAGATCTAGATGGCAGAGTATAAGGATGTGAAGCACACCTCCCCTGATGAACACATCAAAGATAATCTACATGTGGGACAGTTTTCACTGCAAACTGGCGGAAGGACTCCTGTACACCAAAGCTCTAAGAAAGATACACAGGTAATCAGGTAGGAAGAGAAGGAAAGCAATAGCATTGGAACCTGTGCCACTGCGCGGGGACTCAGAGGAAAAGGGGGAATATGTGGGGAAGTGGGGAACCTACTCTGGGGAGTGAATGGTTGGAGCCACAGATCGGGCCCTTTGGTGCTGGGGTCCTACTTGGAGGAGACAGGTCCCCTCAGCCAGCTGGAGGACTGCCAGGACTAACAGAAGAGCCGTGGAAAGCTGAACTCTCCTGGTAAGGTGCGCACATCCACTGCCGGTTCCTGAAGCAGGACAGAGAGAGGTTCGATGTGGTCACTGCTGGGTCTCCTGCAGCCACCTTGCTGCACCGGCCATCCTGAGCCAAGCCAACGCTCCAGCCCCCTCACATCCCTCCCCAGCACATCACAGGATCTGGAGGAGCCATGACCAGGGGAGAGACGTGACCCGGCCCTCGGGTGGAACCTGGGTGGGAGGGCAGTGCCCGTTGTTAGTGATCTCACAAGCAGCACATCAGAAGGCGCCGAGATCTCTGACGGTGGCCACTCCACCACCACTCATCCCCCAGTACATGCCAAGAGTTGACATGGGCCCTGCCCGTCCTCTGGAGCAATTCTACACAGGGAAGGGGCAGTGGGGGCTGGGGGCAGTGACTGGCGGTGAGGGACAAAGGGGACTTACATGGAGGCTGCATCTAAGCAGAGTGGAGGTAACAACTGTGAGCCTGTAAAGGCAGCACACGGGAGGTAAGTCAGGCCTCCGCGAGCAGAGGGCGTATAGTGAGAACCTGCACAGGCCCCACCTGCTCCAGCACTCCCCGCCCCCCACCCTCCCCTCCCCGGGCAAGGGTCACAATGAGGGGGAGGGGACAGAACCCCAGCTCAGACCCAGCTCTGGGACTCCTGACAGCCCCCAGGGCCTCGGGGCAGTGACAGCCGCCGAGCCAAGGGGAAGTCACGCCCAGCACCACTCTAGCCACTCCATCTCTAGCCCCACCACCCACTGAGGCCATAGCTACAGCAGACCCTGAAGAAAGATGTGACTTACATCCCTGTCTGATCTAGCTCATCCAGCAAAGGTACTGGGCACACCAGTTCTTATGCTCCCACATAAGAACACCCCTTCAAGACCACAGTAGCTAACTTTCACCTAAACCCACAGAGGCAGAGAAGCAAAAATCCAGAGGAACTACTCTCAATTGAAACAGAGCAAGAGAAACCCTCTCAAAACAATGTAACAGAAATAAACAATTTACCAACTAAAGAACACAAAGCATCAGTAATATTTGGGTAATATGAACTGAGTTAGAGGAAAGAACTGATGCACACAGTGAACACTTTAACAAAGTACAGGAAAATAAATACTTGATCAGAAATGAAGAATTCAACACCTGAAATAAGAAACACACTAAAAGAAATGAGCAGCAGATTGACACAGAAGAACGCATAAGTGACCTGGAAATAGAACAGTGGAAATCACCCCACCAGAATATCTTAAAAAAAAAAAAAAAATTTTTTTTAAGTGAAAACAATTTAAGAGCTCTCTGGTATAATGTTAAGCATACCAACATTCACATCGTAAGGGTCCCAGAGAAGACAGAAATAGGAATCAAAAATGTATTTGAGGAAATTATGACTAAAAAGTTCCCCCAAATCAAGAAGGAAACAGATATCCGGGTACAGGAATCACAGAGGGTCCCAAAAAAGATGAACTCAGACCTACATCAAGACATAACAGAATCAAAATAGCAAAAAAGAGTCAAAGTTATAAAGGCAGCAAGAGAGAAAACAAGAGTTGGATACAAGGGAATCCCCACAAGGCTGGCTGCTGGTTTTTCTGCAGAAACTGTAGGCCAGAAGGGAGTGGCATGATACCTTCAAAGTTCTGAAAAAGAAAACTGTAACCTAGATCACTAAACCCAGCAAGATTATCATTTACAATAGAATGAGAGATGAGGCACTTCTCAGATAAGGAAAGACTAAAAGAGTTGATCAACATTAACTGCTGCTAAGTCACTTCAGTTGTGTCCGACTCTGTGTGACCCCATAGACGGCAGCCCACCAGGCTCCCCTGTCCCTGGGATTCTCCAGGCAAAAACACTGGAGTGGGTTAAAAGAAAAGTCACAGGATCTTATCTAAGAGGAAAAGAGGCAAGTATCTACGGGAAAAGGAAATTTCCTTGAGGAAAGGCAAATATACTATAAGGACTGAGGATCAACCACTTAACCATGAAGATTAAAAGACAAAAAAGTATAAAACCAACTACAACTAAATAAAACTTACAGCAAAGCAAACCACTGAAAAAAAAAGTCAGCCTATCAATGGGGAGAAATTATTTGCAAATGTGACTAACAAGTAAATTCCAAAATATATGAACAGCTCATACAATTCAACATTGAAACAACCCAACTTAAAATTGGGCAGAAGACCTGAATTGACGTTTTTTTCGGAAGAAGACAGAGAGATAGCCAACAGGCACATGAGAAGATGCTCAACATCGCCAATCAGAGGCATGTAAATAAATCGAAAGGATAATGAGATAGAACCTCACACCTGTCAGAATGCTTCCCATCAAAAAATCTACAATAATATTGGCAAGGATGTGGAGAAAAGGAAACGCTCATACACCGTTGGTGGGAATGTAGATAGTGCAGTCACTGTGGGAAATTGTATGGATGTTTCTCAAACTAAAATAAAACTACCATATGATGTAGCAGTTCTACTCCTGGTATATATCCAAAAAAGATGAAAAAACTAGTTTGAAAAGATATACACACCCTAGTGTTCGAAGCAGCACTACTTCCAGTCGCCACGATACGGAAGCGACACGAGGAAGTGCCCATCAAGAGACAAATGGAGAAAGAAGAGACGGAATATACATACGATGTTGTACTGTTGTTTAGTCACTAAATCATGTCCATGGCTGTAGCCAGCCAGGCTCCTTTGCCCATGGGCATTCCCAAGCAAAAATATTAGAGTGGATTGCCATTTCCTCCTCCAGAGGATCTTCCCGACCCAGAGACTGAACTGATATCTCCTGAATTGGCAGGCAGATTCTCTACCACTGAGTGACCCGGGAAGCCACCACAACGTCGTATTATTGAAACATAAAAATGAATGAAATTCTGCCGTTTGTCATAATGGAAATGAACCTACAGATTATGCTTAGTGAAATGTTAAGACAGAGGAAGACAGATAGTACATGATATCACTTATATACTGAATCTAAAAAATACTACTAATGGATGTACATAGCAATACAGAAAAGAAACCAGTGACTCCCAGTAGGGTGGAAAAAGGAGCACGTTAGGGGACATGGGATCAAGAGATACAAACTGCTGTGTATAAAATAGATAAGCAAGAAGGATGTGTTGTACAGCACAGGGAAACACAGCCATTATCTTGTAATAACTTTTAATAGAGCATAATCTGTAAAAGCACCGGGTCACTATGTGGGACATCTGAAACTAATATAATATTGTAAGTCAAGTATATTTCAGTAAGAAGAAATTAGAGATCGAAAAGAACTGGGTTTTTAAGATGTTTGTATATAGAACTGTTTCAACCGGAAAGCATAATCTGCACATTTCTAAGAAGCAAACAGAATTAGATTAGTTTCCCATTAGTTAAACTTTATCATCCTAAGACATTTAGCCAACATACAGAGATGAGAAGTTGGCTGTGTGAAGTTCACTTTGACCTTTACATTCCAGCAGAGATGAGACCAGAGGAATCTTGCTGCAAACAACCAAGAAACATATGTGCAAGGTTGGCTCCTCTGTCTTCCTTTGAGGTAATTCCATCCATCTATGCACCCTGAGCACACTCCTTTTCCTGCAGTTAGAATTTGACAGATTCTGCCTTCATTACAAAAACGTGATTTTTCAAGTCACGTTTAAGGCAAAGAGGATGAATTAAGATGAGGGTATGAGGGTTTCCCTGGTGGCTCAGTGGTAAAGAATCTGCCTGCCAATGAAAGAGACATGGGTTCGATCCCTGGAACAGGAAGATTCCACATGCTAAGGAGCAACTAAGCCTGAGAGCCACAACTGCTGAGCCCATGTGCAACAATCACTGAAGCCCGAGTACCCAGAGCCTGTGCTGTGTAACAAGAGAAGCCACCACAATACAAAGCCCTCACACAGCATCTAGAGTAGGCCCGCTCACTGAAACTAGACAAAAGCCCTCCCAGCAGTGAGGACTCAGCATACCCTAAAACAAAATAAATAAACAAAATGATTTTTAAAAGATAGGGGTATGAGAACAGAAACTTCAAGAAGGGGACTTTTAAAAAATCTATTTTCCTTTCATAATAGAAGAGTACATAGAAAGGAACAGGTCAATGAAGAAATTAGTTATCCAAGCAAGGAGCCTCTTGATGAAGATGAAGAGGAGAATGAAAAGGCTGGCTTAAAATTCAACATTCAGAAAACTAAGATCATAGTATCTGGTCCCATCACTTCATGGCAAACAGATGGGGAAACAATGGAAACAGTGCAAGACTTTATTCTCTTGGGCTCCAAAATCACTGCAGATGGTGACTGCAGTCATGAAATTAAAAGACACTTGCTCCTTGGAAGAAAAGCTATTGACAAACCTAGACAGCGTATTAAAAAGCAGAGACATTACTTTGCCGACAAAGGTCCATCTAGTCAAAGCGATGTTTTTTTCCAGTAGTCATATATGGATATGAGAGTTGGACCATAAAGAAAGCTGAGCACTGAATAATTGATGCTTTTGAACTGTGGTGTTGGAGAAGACTCTTCAGAGTCCCTTGGACTGCAAGGAGATACAACCAGTCCATCCTAAAGGAAATCAGTCCTAAATATTCATTGGAAGGACTGATGCTAAAGCTCCAATACTTTGGCCACCTGATGCAAAGAACTGACTCATTAGAAATGATCCTGATGCTGGGAAAGACTGAAGGCAGGGGAAGAAGGGGACGACAGAGTATGAGATGGTTGGATGCCATCACC
The DNA here is from genome assembly GCF_002263795.3 of Bos taurus. Lineage (NCBI taxonomy): Eukaryota > Metazoa > Chordata > Mammalia > Artiodactyla > Bovidae > Bos > Bos taurus. The sequence goes on along the minus strand of NC_037334.1, from coordinate 81,388,256 downwards.
AATTCAATGGACATGAGTTTGAGCAAGCTCTGGGAGTTGGTGACGGACTGGGAAGCCTAGCGTGCTAGAGTCCATGGGGTCACAAAGAGTTGGAACCAACTGAGCAACTGAACTGAACTGAAGCATGCATTATCATGATCAAATGAAATCTAATTTGTTTAATCAGAAATTCCTACAACTTTTGTAAGTAGAATTACATTAAATCATGTCTATATGTCTTTCTCATTTGGGGGTTCTGTTATCTCTAGTACCTACAATTAGTCCTTGTAATTAAGGTATATGTAGAATTATTTTAAAAATTAATGTACCTTCATAAATAGTTATTAGTGTAAAAAGGATTAATGTGGTTCTTGAAACAACTACTTTATTCCTTAAGGAATAACTGGCACTGGTAAGAAAAGATTCCAATCTTTTCTGAAACATTATTAAGACAAAAAAAGACTCCAGGAAAACACAACTAACTAAAAGCCAAGCTGATACAAATCTTATACTACTGTGGCAAGTGATAATGGCACCTCACAATCACTGCAATCTTTCCTGTAATGAATGATTACAATTTGATTAAAGAATTCCATTTCTCCATTAAGCAATCTTTCAAGATATTTTGCTTTGGGGCTAACTACTCTCCTTGCCTCTACCACAAGACCCATTATTTACATTCAAGCCCATCATTTATATTCAGTTAACAGTAGTCTTCCTCGACCTCTTCCTACTTGTATCCCTCCCCATGGGTCCCTCCAGTCCTGTTACAGGAGCAATGTTAATAAACATACCACCGAATCTGCAACAGGTGGTTCCTTAGTCAATATAGCACCCACTAACAGCCTGCTCAGAACGAGGCCCCACTGCCTGCCTCCCTTGTACCAGTCCCCCAATCTCCGTCAGTTCCCACGGAGACCCACGGAACTTTTAGCTGCTTTAGTTTTACCCCCAACTTCTTTAGTTTGCATTGCATCCTTTTGGTGTTTGTTTTTCAGGGTGTTTTTCCCCCTTTTATTTTATTTCATATCAGGTAGGCAAATGATCCTTGAAACCCTGAGTTCACTCTGGGTTTTTTATTCCACATCTTGTAGCACTGAGACAAATATCTACTAATATCTTATTAATATTTGATTGAATATTGTAAGTGTTTAGTTTTCTTCCCAATGTTTTCAAACAATGAGGGAGAGGAGGGGAGGGTGAGAGTACGCCCTTTCCTCTTTCATTATCGATTCTCTACATGGATGAAATGTGAATTCCTTGCTTTATAACAAGCCACCTCCACCTCTTCAATCAACAGTTCCTCAGTGTGGTTAAACATATTTAGGCTTCTAAGACTTCTAAAAATCTATAAATAATTTAAATATTATAGATGCATGCTCATTTCATCTATGAATTTCTGCAAACCTAATTCATTAAAACATAACAATGCAGTGTTTGTCATCTACACAGTCAATTATTTCAATATCTGATGTGAGGGAATGGGGAGACTGTTGCTGGTAAGGCAGTCATATCCAGCTAAAACTAATTAGTCACTGGGCATTCAAAATTAAAATAGTATACATTTCTTTATGGTCCAACTCTCACATCCGTACATGACTACTGGAGAGTGGGACTGTAAGAAAGGCTGAGCACCAAAGAATTGATGCTTTTGAACTGTGGTGCTTGAGAAGACTCTTGAGAGTCCCTTGGACTGCAAGGAGATTCAACAAGTCCATCCTAAAGGAAATCAACCCTGAATATTCATTGGAAGGACTGATGCTGAAGCTCCAATAATCTGACCACCTGATGCAAAGAGCCGAGTCATTGAAAAAGACCCTGATGCTGGGAAAGATTGAAGGCAGAAGAGAAGGGGATGACAGAGGGTGAGATGGTTGGATGGCATCACCGACTCAACGGACATGAATCTGAGTAAATTCTGGGAGATAGTGGCAGACAGAGGAGCCTGGCATGCTGCAGTCCGTGAGGTCACAAAGAATTGAACATGACTTAGCGACTAAACAACAATACATTTCTTAAGGAAAATAATAAATCATAGTCCAGCATATTACTGAAACCTGAGTATTTGATGATTGCTCCACAACAATCGGGCTTCCCAGGTGGTGCTAGTGGTAAAGAACCTGCCTGCCAGGAGACATAAGAGATGCAGGTTTGATCCCTGGGTCAGGAAGATCCCCTGGAAGAGGGCACGGCAACCCATTCCAGTATTCTTGCCTGGAAAATCCCATGGAAAGAGGGAGCCGAGCAGTCCATAGAGTCCCACAGAGTCAGACATGACTGAAGCAATTTAGCACACACGCACAATGATTAATTGGTTACATCCCTGAGATGAGACTTGCTCCTCCATCAAAAGGCAAGTAAAACTACGAAGTGAATATGCTGATTAAAATGCTGTGATTTTACTCAGTGTCCCAAAGGACTCCCATGTCTACTCCAAGGCTAAGATTAAAGGGGGAGATGTAGGTGGGGTGGAGGTGTGTGCAGACCGCACCTCTGGCCGGGTTGGTGGACATGACAGCTGTGGAGCAGAGTGAGAACACACCCTCCCCAGGGTATGCTGCTTCTCCATCAGTCTGAATGGCACAGGGAAGCCTAAAGGCCTCCAGAAATCACAGCACCAGTCTATTCCCAGTGAGTGAACAGCAGCAAAGAGCAGCAAAATTCTTAACGTCTACATGCTTTGTTTTAAAGCATTTGAGGTATGACTGACTTGTAAAGAGCTCTACATATTTTGTATGTACACGTCACTAAGCTTGAGGATAAGCTGCACCCATGAGACCACCAGGAACATAGACATATCCACCACCTCCCAAAGTTTCCTCTCGCCCAGTTTGTTATGTACATGTCTGTGCAAAGAATACAGTATTATTAGCTCTAGGCGCTGTGCTGAATAATGTGCTTGCTCAGTGGCTCAGTCATGTCTGACTCTTTGTGACCCTATGGACCGTAGCCCAGCAGGCTCCCCTGTCCATGGTTTTCCCAGGCAAGAGCACTGGAGTGGGTTGCCATTTCCTCCTCCAGAATATCATCCCAACCCAGGGATCAAACCTGAGTCTCCTGCGTCTCCTGGATCGCAGGCGGATTCTTTACCTGTTGAATTATCAGGGAAGCATGCTGAATGATGTCTCCAGAAATTATTACATAATTCAAACTTTCTCTGGCTTCCCTGGTGGCTCAGATGGTAAAGCGTCTGCCTGCAATGCAGGAGACCCAGGTTCAATCCCTGGGTTGGGAAGATCTCCTGGAGAAGGAAATGGCAACCCACTCCAGTACCCTTGCCTGGAAAATCCCACAGACAAAGGAGGCTGGTAGGCTACAGTCCATGGGGTCGCAAAGAGTCGGATACGACTGAGCGACTTCACTTTCACTTTCAAACTTGCTGCCCTTTGAATATGATCTCCTCATTTCCTCCAACTCCTGCAAATACCTTTCTACTGTTTCTAGATTGATGATTTGATGATTTTTAGACTCCACATGCAATATTCATCTTTGTGTCTGGCTGCTTTTAGTTAACATAATGTTCCCCAGGCCCATCCACATTGTTGGAAATGGCAGGATTCCCTTGTTTAAGGCTGAATAACATTTAACTGTACACATACACTGCATTTTCTTTATTCATTCATAAGTGAACATTCACATTGTTTCCATGTCTTGAAGATTGTGAATAATGCTGCAGTAAACACAAGAAGGCAGGTATCCCGTCAAGATCCTATTTCAGTTCCTTTGAATACATATCCATGAGGGCAACAGCTGGACTATATATGCTGTTCTATTTTTAATTTTTTGAGGAGACTAAACACTCTTAAATGGTGGCTGAAAAATTTACATCCCCACTCAGAGTACAAGGGTTCCCTTTCCTCAGGACTTATCAACACATTAGTTTTTAAATAAGCAGCATCCTAACAGGTATAAGATACTTCATTGTAGTTTTGATGTGCATTGCTTAATTAGTGATGTTGAGCATCTTTTCAGATACATGTTGGCCATTTCTAAGTATCCTTTGGAAATATATTAATATTTATTAAAGTCCTTTGTTTTTTGATATTGAGTTTTAGGAATTCTTTCTATTTTGGTCATTAAGCGCTTAATAGGCATGGTTTAAAAATACTATCTCAATTCCATGGGTTGCTTTTTAATGCTTGCTTTTTCTATTCTTTTTGAAAATTGGAGTATAGTCGCTTTGGAGAAGGCAATGGCACCCCACTCCAGTACTCTTGCCTGGAAAATCCCATGGACGGAGGAGCCTGGTGGGCTGCCGTCTATGGGGTCACACAGAGTTGGACACGACTGAAGCGACTTAGCAGCAGCAGCATAGTTGCTTTACAATGTTGTGTTAATTTCTGCTGTACAGCAAAATGAATTAGCCATATGTATACATATATCCTTACCTTGGACGAGGGGTATCTCCTCACCGCCGCCCTTCCTGACCTTCAACATGGGATAGCTCCTCCAAGGCCCTCCTGTGCCTAGGACGCAGGGTAACTCCTCTCGTTGCCACCCCTGACCTCGGACGTGGGGTAGCTCATCTCAGCTGTTCCTGCGCCGTCGCAGTCTAGCACTCTCGGCCGCTGCCCCTGACCACGGACGTGGGGTAACTTCTATTGGCCGCCGCCCTTCAGGCATGGGGTCCTCCCAGCTTCTGCCTCTGACCTCGGACGTGGGGTAGCTCCTCTTGGCCATGCTTTCTGCACTTTAGCGCGCCCGTCGCAGCCGCCTGCACCGCCCATGCGCTGCGTCCAAGGTAAGGAGCATTGGCTGCGCTTTGCTGGAGCAGCCGTGAAGAGATACCCCACGCCCAAGGTAAGAGAAACCCAAGTAAGATGGTAGGTGTTGCAAGAGGGCATCAGAGGGCAGACACAATGAAACCATACTCACAGAAAACTAGTCAATCTAATCACACTAGGACCGCAGCCTTGTCTAACTCAATAAAACTAAGCCATACCCGTGGGGCCTCCCAAGACAGGCAGGTCATGGTGGAGAGATCTGACAGAATGTGGTCCACTGGAGAAGGGAATGGCAAACCACTTCAGTATTCTTGCCTTGAGAACCCCATGAACAGTATGAAAAGGCAAAATGATAAGATACTGCAAGAGAAACTCCCCAGGTCAGTAGGTGCCCAGTATGCTACTGGAGATCAGTGGAGAAATAACTCCAGAAAGAATGAAGGGATGGAGCCAAAGCGAAAAGAATACCCAGCTGTGGATGTGACTGGTGATAGAAGCAAGGTCTGATGCTGTAAAGAGCAATATTGCATGGGAACCTGGAATGTCAGGTCCATGAATCAAGGCAAATTGGAAGTGGTCAAACAAGAGATGGCAAGAGTGAATGTCGACATTCTAGGAATCAGCGAACTGAAATGGACTGGAATGGGTGAATTTAACTCAGATGACCATTGTATCTACTACTGCGGGCAGGAATCCCTCAGAAGAAATGGAGTGGCCATCATGGTCAGTAAAAGAGTCCGAAATGCAGTACTTAGATGCAATCTCAAAAACGACAGAATGATCTCTGTTCGTTTCCAAGGCAAACCATTCAATATCACAGTAATCCAAGTCTATGCCCCAACCAGTAACGCTGAAGAAGCTGAAGTTGAACGGTTCTATGAAGACCTACAAGACCTTTTAGAACTAACGCCCAAAAAAGATGTCCTTTTCATTATAGGGGACTGGAATGCAAAAGTAGGAAGTCAAGAAACACCTGGAGTAACAGGCAAATTTGGCCTTGGAATACGGAATGAAGCAGGGCAAAGACTAATAGAGTTTTGCCAAGAAAATGCACTGGTCATAACAAACACCCTCTTCCAACAACACAAGAGAAGACTCTACACATGGACACCACCAGATGGTCAACACCGAAATCAGATTGATTATATTCTTTGCAGCCAAAGATGGAGAAGCTCTATACAGTCAGCAAAAACAAGACCAGGAGCCAACTGTGGCTCAGACCATGAACTCCTTATTGCCAAATTCAGACTTAAATTGAAGAAAGTAGGGAAAACCACTAGACCATTCAGGTATGACCTAAATCAAATCCCTTATGATCATACAGTGGAAGTGAGAAATAGATTTAAGGGCCTAGATCTGATAGATAGAGTGCCTGATGAGCTATGGATTGAGGTTCGTGACATTGTACAGGAGACAGCATCCCTATGGAAAAGAAATGCAAAAAAGCAAAATGGCTGTCTGGGGAGGCCTTACAAATAGCTGTGAAAAGAAGAGAAGCAAAAAGCAAAGGAGAAAAGGAAAGATATAAGCATCTGAATGCAGAGTTCCAAAGAATAGCAAGAAGAGATAAGAAAGCCTTCTTCAGCGATCAATGCAAAGAAATAGAGGAAAACAACAGAATGGGAAAGACTAGGGATCTCTTCAAGAAAATCAGAGATACCAAAGGAACATTTCATGCAAAGATAGGCTCGATAAAGGACAGAAATGGTATGGACCTAACAGAAGCAGAAGATATTAAGAAGAGATGGCAAGAATACACAGAAGAACTGTACAAAAAAGATCTTCACAACCCAGATAATCACAATGGCGTGATCACTGACCTAGAGCCAGACATCCTGGAATGTGAAGTCAAGTGGGCCTTAGAAAGCATCACTATGAACAAAGCTAGTGGAGATGATGGAATTCCAGTTGAGCTATTCCAAATCCTGGAAGATGATGCTGTGAAAGTGCTACACTCAATATGCCAGCAAATTTGGAAAACTGAGCAGTGGCCACAGGACTGGAAAAAGTCAGTTTTCATTCCAATCCCAAAGAAAGGCAATGCCAAAGAATGCTCAAACTACCGCACAATTGCACTCATCTCACATGCTAGTAAAGTAATGCTCAAAATTCTCTAAGCCAGGCTTCAGCAATATGTGAACCGTGAACTTCCTGATGTTCAAGCTGGTTTTAGAAAAGGCAGAGGAACCAGAGATCAAATTGCCAACATCCGCTGGATCATGGAAAAAGCAAGAGAGTTCCAGAAAAGCATCTATTTCTGCTTTATTGACTATGCCAAAGCCTTTGACTGTGTGGATCACAATAAACTGTGGAAAATTCTGAAAGAGATGGGAATACCAGACTACCTGATCTGCCTCTTGAGAAATTTGTATGCAGGTCAGGAAGCAACAGTTAGAACTGGACATGGAACAACAGACTGGTTCCAAATAGGAAAAGGAGTTCGTCAAGGCTGTATATCGTCACCCTGTTTATTTAACTTATATGCAGAGTACATCATGAGAAACGCTGGACTGGAAGAAGCACAAGCTGGAATCAAGATTGCTGGGAGAAATATCAATAACCTCAGATATGCAGATGACACCACCTTTATGGCAGAAAGTGAAGAGGAACTAAAATGCCTCTTGATGAAGGTGAAAGTGGAGAGTGAAAAAGGTGGCTTAAAGCTGAACATTCAGAAAAGAAAGATCATGGCATCTGGTCCCACCACTTCATGGGAAATAGATGGGGAAACAGTGGAAACAGTGTCAGACTATTTTTCTGGGCTCCAAAATCACTGCAGATGGTGACTGCAGCCGTGAAATTAAAAGACGCTTACTCCTTGGAAAGAAAGTTATGACCAACCTAGATAACATATTCAAAAGCAGAGACGTTACTTTGCCAACAAAGGTTTGTCTAGTCAAGGCTATGGTTTTTCCAGTGGTCATGTATGGATGTGAGAGTTGGACTGTGAAGAAGGCTGAGCACCGAAGAATTGATGCTTTTGAACTGTGGTGTTGGAGAAGACTCTTGAGAGTCCCTTGGACTGCAAGGAGATCCAACCAGTCCATTCTAAAGGAGATCAGCCCTGGGATTTCTTTGGAAGGAATGACGCTAAAGCTGAAACTCCAGTACTTTGGCCACCTCATGCGAAGAGTTGACTCATTGGAAAAGACTCTGATGCTGGGAGGGATGAGGGACAAGAGGAGAAGGGGACGACAGAGGATGAGATGGCTGGATGGCATCACCGACTCGATGGACGTGAGTCTCAGTGAACTCCGGGAGTTGGTGATGGACAGCGAGGCCTGGTGTGCTGTGATTCATGGGGTCACAAAGAGTCAGACATGCCTGAGCAACTGAACTGATCTGATCTGATCCATATATCCCCTCCCTCTTGAACCTCCTTCTCACCTCCCCCCAAGCCCATCCCTCTAGGTCCCCGCAGAGCACCTAGCTGAGCGCTCCGCTCTATGCAGCAGGTTCCCAGTAGATAGCTATTTTACACATAGTAGTGTATATACCCCTGGAAAAGGACATGGCAACCCACTCCAGTATTCTTGCTGGGAAACCCCATGGACAGAGGAGCCTGGCAGTCCATGGGGTTGCAAAGAGTCGGATGTGACTTAGTGACTAAACAGCAGCAGCAGTGTATACACATCAATTCCACTTTGCCGCCCCCTTCCCTCCCCCCGTCACCACATGTCCATTCCCTATGTCTGTGTCTCCATTCCCACCCTGCTAACAGGTTCATCTGTATCATTTTTTCTAGATTCTTCATATATGCATTAAAAATTCAAAAAGACACATGCACCCCAATATTCACTGAATCACTATTTACAATAGCCAGAACACAGAAGCAACCTAAATGTCCACTGACAGAGGAAATGGATAAAGAAGATGTGGTGCATATATACCATGGAATATTACTCAGCAATAAAAAGGTACAACATTTGGAGTCATTTGTAGTGATGTGGATGAACCTAGAGTCTGTGATACAGAGTGAAGTCAGAAAGAGAAAAACAAATATTGTTGCTTTTCCTTTTGGCTGAATATTTCCTTTGCTGTGCAGCAGTCTTTAAGTCTGATATAATCCCACTTATTTATTTTGCTTTTGCTGTCATATCCAGAAAGTCATTGCCAAAAATCAGTGTCAAGGAAATTTTCCTCTTTTAGTTCTAAGAGTGTTAAAGTTTTAGGTTTTACGTTTAAGTGAAATAAAACATAAATATTTGACTCATCCTAAAAAGGAAGATAGAGGTATATTCCTAATAAAGAATATGCATAAACTCTACCCAAGGAAAAAAAAAAACCTTCAGATATTAACTTTCAAAGTTTTGTTACTTTTTCTTATGAAGATATTTTGGTTATTTTTAAAATGAATAGAGACCTGATTAGATACAGTATAGTGTAGTCACAGTGACCACAATACTAGCAGACAGAGACTGGGGGTTATAATCTTGCTGTCATGATATGACTCAACAGGTTGTTGTTGCTGAGCCTCATTTGTTCAGACTTAAACTAGGAGGATGGATTTGAAAAACCTGTACATACTATAAACTTCCAGAAAATGTCAACAGCAATGATAAATCACCTCACCTTAAAGCCATTGCATTTTGAGAATACTAACCAGAATACTATATCTAACACTGCTAATGTCAAGGCGGGATCTTATAAATAGCTAGAAAATTATATTGACGTAGAGAAACAGTCTGCTAGTAAAAGCAAATTTGGAAAATTGATTTTTCTGATAGTTCACCACCACTTATTATTTCACTTTCCTATGTTAACAACTAGTTTTCCTACGTTACCATTGAAAAGCCAGAGAAATTCCCTAATGATGGCGATTTTCTCCATCTAAAACTAACTAAAATGTTAATTTCCTAAAGAAAAAAGCAACTAAGAAGGGATGAGTCAGAAGAGACATGATTAAATGTGTCCTCTGCCCAATGCATTAACCCATTTACATATTTAACAGAATTTTTAAATGTACCCACATCTCTATAGGACTGACTTTTGTCCCCTTTACTACATTCTGAAACTTTCACTACATCCAAGCTCTAAAACTCTAACCTGGGGAGTTACTAATAATATTTCAAGAGGTTAAAATACGCTTGCTCCTTGGAAGAAAAGTTATGACTAACCTAGACAGCATGTTAAAAAGCTGAGACATTACGTTGCCAACACAGGTCTATCTAGTCAAAGCTATGGTTTTTCCAGTAGTCATGTATGGATGATGTGAGAGTTGGACTATAAAGAAAGCTGAACGCCGAAGAATTGATGCTTTTGAACTGTGGTGTTGGAGAAGACTCTTGAGAGTTCCTTGGACTGAAAGGAGATCCAACCAATCCAACCTAAAGGAAATCAGTCCTGAATATTCATTGGGAGGACTGATGCTGAAGCTGAAACTTCAATACTTTGGCCACCTGATGCGAAGGACTAACTCGTTGGAAAAGACCCCGATGCTAGGAAAGTCTGAAGGTGGGAGGAGGAGGGGACGACAGAGGGTGAGATGGTTGGATGGCATCACCAATTCAGTGGACATGAGTTTGGGTAAACTCCAGGAGTTGGTGATGAACAGGGAGGCCTGGCGTGCTGCAGTCCATGGGTCGCAGAGAGTCAGACACAACTGAGAAATTGTACTGAACTGATTAAAGGATAAAGAAGTGTATTTATGAAGTTAACTTGTTCTTATCGAGTTTTCTGCTATTCTTTTTCATTTTTTTGAAGAGAACTCTAAATGTCCACTTGAATGAAGGAAGCTACCATAATTACACAGTCGTGTAGTAATGAGATTTTGGTACCTGAAATATTTAGAAGACGAACAGATGAAGAAAGATGTCACAGGAAAGCAAATTTAATGAGGAAGTCTCAATCAAAAATGCCCCAAATCTAACAAACCACGTGATGGTTAACATCAGATGTGACAGAACCCTATTTATCTTTGAGTATGGAAAGATAAGAGGCGGCAGTTGCCAGATCACACAGAAGATTTGGAAATAAATCACTTTTGTCATTTAATAAAATCTGTTCATTAGCCTATGACTTGTGGACTTGGTTGTGCGATCAATTTGTTTGAAATTAGACTATAATTAATTTGAAGCAGTCTGCACAGATTCAAATGTACATATATCTTGTTTTTATACTCGAATTCACAGTTCACATAGTTTTGTGTTTTACTTTGACTGTTTTTAGAATTATGCTAGAGTTTATATATGTAATTTGGAAACAAATCTTTAAATTGGGTTTTATCAATAGAGACTTCTTAAAGGTCAAGATTTTTTGTTTCACCACAAAATGTACATATACATTTACCTGTTTCAACAGTACTTGTGTCTTGCAGTTTGGGATATGTTTTAGAATAAAGTTTATTTTACAAAAAATATTAAAATTATACAATTTTATGTTATATAAAATTATTAAAATTATATAATTGTATATGTTATATAAAATTGTAGAATATTAAAATTATATAATTTTATGTTCTATAAAATAATTATAGGATTATTAAAATGATATAAAAACTTACAATTATATTTTTAAAATTCAGTACTGAATTTCTGAAGAAACTAAGAATTAAGCAACATTCAGATTATGTATGAATGCTATTATGACAATATTATAAAGGATAAAGTAGTATGAAATATTGAGAAGCTTGTCAATCTCAAGCATTAAGGCGATTCTGAAGTCAGCCAGCCTAGGTTCAACATCTCTTTCCACAGCTTCACACTGTGTGTGACTTTGGACAAGATACCTAACTTTGCTCATTTCCTCAAATACAAAATAAGAATTCTTAGTATTACCTTATACTAATCCATGCAAGGTTTATTGACAATTACATGAAATGATGCATAAACATCATTTTGTATGCTGTCTGGCACAAGCAACAATAAAGTACTAAAATAAGTCTAATGATTCTCTTTTATAATTTCAAAATATTGAAAGGAAAAATTATTTTACATTGATTCTATTATATGAAAAAATATTTAAGGTTTACCAAAAAAATCCCAAATTATATATGCATATTTATTTTAAAACCAACTGGTAAATTTCCTTTTTTCAAATGAAAAAAAGATTTTGCTTTGTTTCAGGCTATGAAGTACATTAGTTGACTGAGAACTTAGAACTTCAAGTATGCTTTCATTAAAAATCTCATGTAAATGACTACATTTTTATTCTATATAGATTTAGCTTTTTTTTTTAAACTTACCTAGTGAAATTAAGCTTTTCATGTTAAGATCAGTTACAGAAAAACATTAGAAACAGCAAAGACAGTTTTTATTACTTTGAGAAAGAACAGCAAGGCAGCTGATATAAAAATTCTATTAAAGTGATGTTTTATAGGTTATATTCTGAATTCACGTGAGATTTGGCCTGATCACAATTTTACATTTATATTCTGTGCATTAATGATCAAAGTGTTGTAGAAAGTCCAGAAGAATGAAAAATTTTATATTTGTTGCACTGTAGACGTTAGCAAGACTGTGGGCCAGAGTACTTGAGAAAGATGTTCATCAAGTGTTGACGTTTTAAAAATGGTTCTTAATCCTCTAATCGGAGAAGGCAATGGCACCCCACTCCAGTACTCCTGCCTGGAAAATCCCATGGATGGAGGAGCCTGGTAGGCTGCAGTCCATCCTAAGGGTCGGACACGACTGAGCGACTTCATTTTCACTTTTCACTTTCCTGCATTGGAGAAGGCAATGGCACCCCACTCCAGTGTTCTTGCCTGGAGAATCCCAGGGACGGGGGAGCCTGGTGGGCTGCCGTCTATGGGGTCGCACAGAGTCGGACACAACTGAAGCGACTTAGCGGCAGCAATCCTCTAATACCAAGAAATCTAGTTAGCTAATATGCTCAGTGTTCGCATTATTGCCTCCTACTCTTATTGTGGGTCTCAGCATGAAAGTCACCTCTCCAGAGAGCTCTGCCCCTACCCCTGTAGCTAAAGTTGCCCATCCCTGCCCCATTTCATGGTTTTTCTTCATAGTACTTATTTCTATGATAAATTATCTTACTTATAATTTGTTTATCTCTGGTCTTCTCCCACTAAACTGTGAGTTCAATGAGAGCAGGAAACCTAACTGCCTTACTCACTGCTATGCCTAGAACAGCATCAGACACATGAATGAATGGAAAAAATGAACATGAATCACTAAACTAGGTTTGCAGCCTCATCCCTGTTTTGTTGTCAGGGGTGGTAGGGTTAAAAGTGGATAAAACCTCACATGATTAGAGTCCTATCATTGTTTCCCAGACTTCTATTCTTATGTTATGGAACACTGAGGTGAAAATGCCCTTACATTAAAAAGGGTCCCTGCCCTGATCCTGCACTTTATTTAAAAGGGTCCAGGTATCACAAGCACTCTCACCCAATTTTTTTTATCAAACTATGCAGGTCAAGAAGCAGCAGTTAGAACTAGACATGGAACAACAGACTGGTTCCAAATCAGGAAACGAGTATGTCAAGGTTGTATATTATTATCCTGCTTATTCAGCTTATATGCAGAGTATATCATGCAAGACGCCAGGTATGGATGAAGCACAAGCTGGAATCAAGATTGCCAGGAGAAGTATCAATAACCTCAGATATGCAGATGACACCACTCTTACGGCAGAAAGTGAAGAACTAAGAGCCTCTTGATGAAAGTGAAAGAGGAGAGTGAAAAGTTGGCTTAAAACTCAACATTCAGAAAACTAAGATCATGGCATCTGGTTCCCATCAGATAAGATCAGATCAGTCATTCAGTCGTGTCCGACTCTTTGCAACCCCATGAATCGCAGCACGCCAGGCCTCCCTGTCCATCACCAACTCGCGGAGTTCACTGAGACTCACATCCAAGAGTCAGTGATGCCATCCAGCCATCTCATCCTCTGTCGTCCCCTTCTCCTCCTGCCCGCAATCCCTCCCAGCAGCAGAGTCTTCCAATGAGTCAACTCTTTGCATGAGTAGCATCATTCCTTCCAAAGAAATCCCAGGGTTGATCTACTTCAGAATGGACTGGTTGGATCTCCTTGCAGTCCAAGGGACTCTCAAGAGTCTTCTCCAACACCACAGTTCAAAAGCATCAATTCTTCGGCGCTCAGCTTTCTTCACAGTCCAACTCTCACATCCATACATGACCACAGGAAAAACCATAGCCTTGACTAGAAGGACCATTGTTGGCAAAGTAATGTCTCTGCTTTTGAATATGCTATCTAGGTTGGTCATAACTTTCCTTCCAAGGAGTAAGGGTCTTTTAATGTCATGGCTGCAGTCGCCATCTGCAGTGATTTTGGAGCCCAGAAAAATAAAGTCTGACACTGTTTCCACTGTTCCCCCATCTATTTCCCATGAAGTGATGGGACCGGATGCCATGATCTTCGTTTTCTGAATGTTGAGCTTTACGCCAAATTTTCACTCTCCACTTTCACCTGCATCAAGAGGCTTTTTAGTTGCTCTTCACTTTCTGCCATAAGGGTAGTGTCATCTGCATATCTGAGGTTATTGATATTTCTCCCAGCAATCTTGATTCCAGCTTGTATTTCTTCCAGTCCAGCGTTTCTCATGATGTACTCTGCATATAAGTTAAATAAACAGGGTGACGATATACAGCCTTGATGAACTCCTTTTCCTATTTGGAACCAGTCTGTTGTTCCATGTCCAGTTCTATCTGTTGCTTCCTGACCTGCATACAAATTTCTCAAGAGGCAGATCAGGTAGTCTGGTATTCCCATCTCTTTCAGAATTTTCCACAGTTTATTGTGATCCACACAGTCAAAGGCTTTGGCATAGTCAATAAAGCAGAAATAGATGCTTTTCTGGAACTCTCTTGCTTTTTCCATGATCCAGCGGATGTTGGCAATTTGATCTCTGGTTCCTCTGCCTTTTCTAAAACCAGCTTGAACATCAGGAAGTTCACGGTTCACATATTGCTGAAGCCTGGCTTGGAGAATTTTGAGCATTACTTTACTAGCATGTGAGATGAGTGCAATTGTGCGGTAGTTTGAGCATTCTTTGGCATTGCCTTTCTTTGGGATTGGAATGAAAACTGACCCTTTCCAGTCCTGTGGCCACTGCTGAGTTTTCCAAATTTGCTGGCATATTGAGTGCAGCACTTTCACAGCATCAGCTTCCAGGATTTGGAATAGCTCAACTGGAATTCCATCACCTCCACTAGCTTTGTTCATAGTGATGCTTTCTAAGGCCCACTTGACTTCACATTCCAGGATGTCTGGCTCTAGGTCAGTGATCACACCATCGTGATTATCTGGGTTGTGAAGATCTTTTTTGTACAGTTCTTCTGTGTATTCTTGCCATCTCTTCTTAATATCTTCTGCTTCTGTTAGGTCCATACCATTTCTGTCCTTTATCGAGCCTATCTTTGCATGAAATGTTCCTTTGGTATCTCTGATTTTCTTGAAGAGATCCCTAGTCTTTCCCATTCTGTTGTTTTCCTCTATTTCTTTGCATTGATCGCTGAGGAAGGCTTTCTTATCTCTCCTTGCTATTCTTTGGAACTCTGCATTCAGATGCTTATATCTTTCCTTTTCTCCTTTGCTTTTTGCTTCTCTTCTTTTCACAGCTATTTGTAAGGCCTCCCCAGACAGCCATTTTGCTTTTTGCATTTCTTTTCCATGAGGATGGTCTTGATCCCTGTCTCCTGTACAATGTCACGAACCTAATTCCATAGCTCATCAGGCACTCTATCAGATCTAGGCCCTTAAATCTATTTCTCACTTCCACTCTATAATCATAAGGGATTTGATTTAGGTCATACCTGAATGGTCTAGTGGTTTTCCCTACTTTCTTCAATTTAAGTCTGAATTTGGCAATAAGGAGTTCATGGTCTGAGCCACAGTCGGCTCCTGGTCTTGTTTTTGCTGACTGTATAGAGCTTCTCCATCTTTGGCTGCAAAGAATATAATCAATCTGATTTCGGTGTTGACCATCTGGTGGTGTCCATGTGTAGAGTCTTCTCTTGTGTTGTTGGAAGAGGGTGTTTGTTATGACCAGTGCATTTTCTTGGCAAAACTCTATTAGTCTTTGCCCTGCTTCATTCCGTATTCCAAGGCCAAATTTGCCTGTTACTCCAGGTGTTTCTTGACTTCCTACTTTTGCATTCCAGTCCCCTATAATGAAAAGGACATCTTTTTTGGGCGTTAGTTCTAAAAGGTCTTGTAGGTCTTCATAGAACCGTTCAACTTCAGCTTCTTCAGCGTTACTGGTTGGGGCATAGACTTGGATTACTGTGATATTGAATGGTTTGCTTTGGAAACGAACAGAGATCATTCTGTCGTTTTTGAGATTGCATCCAAGTACTGCGTTTTGGACTCTCTTGTTGACCATGATGGCCACTCCATTTCTTCTGAGGGATTCCTGCCCGCAGTAGTAGATATAATGGTCATCTGAGTTAAATTCACCCATTCCAGTCCATTTCAGTTCGCTGATTCCTAGAATGTCGACATTCACTCTTGCCATCTCTTGTTTGACCACTTCCAATTTGCCTTGATTCATGGACCTGACATTCCAGGTTCCTATGCAATATTGCTCTTTACAGTATCAGACCTTGCTTCTATCACCAGTCACATCCACAGCTGGGTATTCTTTTTGCTTTGGCTCCATCCCTTCATTCTTTCTGGAGTTATTTCTCCACTGATCTCCAGTAGCATACTGGGCACCTACTGACCTGGGGAGTTCCTCTTTCAGTATCCTATCATTTTGCCTTTTCATACTGTTCATGGGGTTCTCAAGGCAAGAATACTGAAGTGGTTTGCCATTCCCTTCTCCAGTGGACCATATTCTGTCAGATCTCTCCACCATGACCCGCCCGTCTTGGGTGGCCCCACGGGTATGGCTTAGTTTCATTGAGTTAGACAAGGCTGTGGTCCTAGTTTGATTAGATGTGACTAGTTTTCTGTGAGTATGGTTTCATTGTGTCTGCCCTCTGATGCCCTCTTGCAACACCTACCGTCTTACTTGGGTTTCTCTTACCTTGGGCGTGGGGTATCTCTTCACGGCTGCTTCAGCAAAGCATGACTGGTCCCATCACTTCCTGGCAAATAGATGGGGAAACCATGGAAACAGTGGCAGACTTTATTTTGGGGGGCTCCAAAATCATTGTAGATGATGACTGCAGCCATAAAATTAAAAGATGCTTGCTCCTTGGAAGAAAAGCTATGACACACCTAGACAGCTTATTAAAAAGCAGAAATATTACTTTGCCAACAAATTTCCATCTAGTCAAAGCTATGGTTTTTCCAATAGTCATGTACAGTGGTGAGAGTTGCACCATAAAGAAGGCTGAGTGCCGAGGAACTGATGCCTTCGAACTGTGGTGTTGGAGAACACTCTTTAGAATCCCTTTGACTGCAAGGAGATCCAACCAGTCCATCCTAAAGGAAATCAGTCCTGAATGTTCATTGGAAGGACTGATGCTGAAGCTGAAACTCCAATACGTTGGCCACCTAATGGGAAGAACTGACTCTTTGGAAAAGACCCTGATGCTGGGAAAGATTGAGGCAGGAGGAGAAGGGGATGACAGAGGATGAGATGATTGGATGGCATCACCGACTCAATGGACATGAGTTTGAGTAAACTCTGGGAGTTGGTGATGGACAGGGAAGCCTGGCGTGCTGCAGTCCATGGGGTCCCAAAGAGTCGGACACGACTGAGCGACTGAACTGAACTGATGCATGTGATACTCTTGAGGTCTGGCACTCAACTGACGTGGCACCATTCCCTAACCTAGATGTCCACTCTAATGAGCAACACTGTCCAGGTCTCGGGGAAATGCCTTTCTACTCTGCTTGCCCTACAACCTCAAAAGCTGTCTGAATTTAATAAAGGTTTGTGATTTTTCAGTCAGAAATGAACACTGTTTTTAGAGTGTGGGAGGATATCATTGAGAGAATTTCAGGGAAAAATTTCAGTAGGTGAAAAGAGAAACTAACTCACCTGAAAACCTTACTGTAAGATGGTTAACATCAAGGTATTTCCTGGGAGTTCTTTTTTGTTTTCTTCATTTTCCAGTTTCCTGACTCGGGAGATACTTGGGAATTCGGGATGTGTGTGCCACAGTGGCACGCAGTGGCTCTGTACTCTCCACAGTACGAAACAGTTACTCATCCAAACTTCACCAGTCCAGAGACAAGTATAATAATAAATTCAGTTGTGTTTTGTATTTTGCCAACTTTCTGCTTTGTCATCATAAATGTGTATTTTAAGATGAGAGGATAGAACATATTTTATTTCACAATTTGCTCACTTGAGTTATAATTTTTAAATATTTAGACATATGGTGTGTGGGCCTCCATTTGGACTCTTGCTCCAAAATGTACAATTTTTAGAAACAGGCTTGCAATTAAGACATATGAAACAGTTAGTTTTCTCCCTATCTGGGCTATAAGTCATAGTTGGGTAAAAGGAAAGGTTGCCTTATATCTGGAAGAAATTACAATCATCCTCATCAGATAATTCAATCCTATCTTAATTCTTGTTCTGCTTGAATCTAGTTCTGGAAACTCTTACCCAGTTCAGTTTTATTATCTTAAAGTTATCAGAAAACTCTGCTTGTCAAAGTTACTCTATTTGGACATACCAGATTTCCAGGAATTTTACATCATTTCTAGAAACAACATAATACTTATTTGACATGCTTCCCATGCCCAGACGATCCCCTGGAAAAGGAAATGGGAACCCACTCCAGTATTCTTGCCTGGAGAATCCCATGGACGAGGAGTCTGGTGAGCTACAGTCCATGGGGTCACAAGAGTTGGACACAACTTAGCAACTAAACCACAACCACCCATGTAATTTAACATGTGTGTGTGTGTGTGTGTGTGTACGGTCCAGCCCTCTTAGCTAATCAAAGACCTGACATGAGAGAAAAAAATTGACAGGACACAAGAGCTTTGTTTTCTCAAGGCAGATCACTGAAAAGGGAAAATCCCCTGCTTAGAATTTCTCATCAAGAACAGACTGATAATCCAAAAACTCATGTAAGCCAATAGAGAATTCTGTAGTACATTATTACAAAGAAACTCAAATATTTTGTATCAAAGTTTGCTAACCCACACAGATTCTCTGATAATTGATCACATTAGCATAGGAAGCAGACACAGAATATAGCAGGAAAACATTGAGTTTGACCCTGGATTTTTCTCTTAGAATAATTCCTCCACTTCTCTTACCATCTTTTACCAAAAACACACATGCTACTTTTCATATGCAGTCATTTTGTTTCATTCTTATTATTTCTAGTAGTTTTATACAAATCAATTTTTGGCTACCACAGTCTGTATTTTTAGAAGTCTCTTTTACTCACTTTTATATTCATCACTTTCCTGCACCTTCTCTTAATCAGGCTTTGTCATCACCTGGATCTTAAATCTGCGACATCTTTTGTCCTAGCTTTGCAAAATGTGATGCTAAGATCTCTAACTTATTACCCTGCTTTTCCATCTTGTCTTCCCTAAGCTAGCAGAGCAGTGGACAACCATTTGTCACTTCATCTTTTGATTCATCCTCATAGTAAGTTTTTTCAATATGACATGTACATGTTCACCAATAGATCCAAATATCCCCAGTTCCTCTACAAGAAGGAGCAGAATTCTAATGATATCAACTACCAAAAAGTTATGGGAAACCATTTAAATCATAATTTTTGCTAAGAAGTTCACCTAAAAACTTCTACCTCACTTAATTCATCTAATTCATTTGCTCTTAAATCATACCTAGTTTTAACAGTATATTAAATTTAGTTTACCCAAAACAGCTGCATTGTAGTCAATAATGATAATTCTGAAGCACGCCCACTCCAATCAAACCAACAGACCTAAACCAGCTTTTACCTATCAAATATTAATACTATCCCAAATCATGAGAACTTGAAAACACCTGGGCTGGTTTCTGAGCATATACTTAATTGAGAGAGCAGTTCTTTGCCTTTAATTGAATACAGCTTTTTACAAATAAATCTTAGCAATACCATCCAGAGGTTTAAAAAATTACAATATATCTATTATATGCATACATAGATATATATAGACAAATAGACTTTTTTCCCTTTTTTTAAATTTTATTTTTAAACTTTATAATATTGTATTAGTTTTGCCAAATATCGAAATGAATCCGCCACAGGTATACATGTGTTCCCCATCATGAACCCTCCTCCATACTCCCTCCTCCCTCCCCATACCATCCTCTGGGTCGTCCCAGTGCACCAGCCCCAAGCATCCAGTATCGTGCATTGAACCTGGACTGGCGACTCGTTTCATACATGATATTATACATGTTTCAATGCCATTCTCCCAAATCTTCCCACCCTCTCCCTCCCCCACAGAGTCTAGACTTTTTTTTTTTAAGTTATCCACTTTTCAGGTAAAAACTCAAAAGAATAGTTGAATCACCATGACCATCTCAACTGGACTTGTTAAAGTTACAAGCTCTGATGGCAAAAGTGTTCTACTAAAGATTTTTATTTGCAAAAAGGATCCTTTTAGGGGCTTCCCTGCCGACTCAGTGGTAAAGAACCTGCCTGCCAATACAGAAGACTTGGGTTCAACCCTGGTTTGGGAAGATCCCCTGGAGAAGGAAATGGCTACCCACTCCAGTATTTTTGCTTGGGAATCCCACGGACGGAGGTGGACTACAGTCCCATGGGGTCTCAAAGAGTTGGACACAACTTAGCACGCGTGTAAGGATCCTTTTGGAGCTATTTTTGGAGTCTTTAAGTTTCTGCAAACCAATTGAAAAGTGCATTCCATTGTCTCCAAGAGATTTAAGATCCTCTTTTTTTGCTTTGAAGGTGTATTTATCTATCATCTATCCATTTATCAATAATTTGGAATTGTAATGGCC
The DNA here is from genome assembly GCF_002263795.3 of Bos taurus. Classification (NCBI taxonomy): domain Eukaryota; kingdom Metazoa; phylum Chordata; class Mammalia; order Artiodactyla; family Bovidae; genus Bos; species Bos taurus. Next base: position 81,367,739 of record NC_037334.1, on the reverse strand, counting down.
ATTACAATTCCAAATGATTCAAAAGTTCATCTATATATATAAACATATATATTTTTTTCCCCAGAAAGGCACAAGAGCCTGACCCAAGCACCAGGGGAAACTATCTTGGTTTGGATTCCCTAAAATATCTTCCAGAGATTCGTGTCCGACTCTTTGCGACCCCATGGACTGTAGTCTACTACCCTCCTCCCTCCATGGGATTCTCCAGGCAAGAACACTGGAGTGGGTTGCCATTTCCTTCTCCAGGAGATCTTCCCAACCCAGGGATCAAACCCGGGTCTCCCACATTCCAGGCGCTTTAACCTCTGAACCACCAGGGAAGCCCCCAAATTAACTTGAACTTTGCAAAAATCTCAGAGTGTTAAAAATGACTTCTTAAACTGGTAACCATGAGGAGCCTTGTTTTCCAACTGTTCTTCCCAAATACACAGGATGACATGTTATCCCTCCTTTTGAAGAGGATCAGTGGGTTGACCAAGAAACTTCAACAGAACATGAACAGAAGAGGAACACAAACAGCAGTGGAACAGTGTGCATGATAAAGTTGGAAAGCGTATTACACAAAGAGTGAAGCTCAGACTTACCAGGGACTCTGCGCTTGGCGGGAAGACAGAGGCAGAAAGGGCTCACGGGAGGCAGCAGCCAGGTTGCCCACTGGCTTGAGGTTGCAGGGTTTGTCTTCTTTGAGCCCCACTTCAGGCACGATTAAATACCCTTGGTTCAGAAGTGGCCATATCATAATAAAACCAATAGTCAGCAACTAATAAAAATTATTGCCCACATTCTGAACAATGGTTTGCAAACCGAGAGCACCCAAATGAGAGCATGGAAAAAGAAGCACATGTGATTATAAACGGCTTATATAGTGAGAAGACAACGTCGTCACAGTAATTGGTAATTAAGCTAAATTAATGACTAAATTGGTTTTGTCTGCTCAGAAAACCGTCAGGACTGGTCTCCATTTGATTTCAATTTTAACACAGGTTGTATAGCATAAGCCAGATTCCCTGGGGAACAGACTCCGAGCAAAGCACACTCTGTTTTAAGAGGTGGTCATGTGCATGCGTGCTAATTTGTTTCAGTCGTGTCCAACTCTGTGTGACGCTATAGACGGCAGCCGGCCAGGCTCCTCTGTCCATGGAATTCCCCAGACAAGGATACTAGAGTGGGTTGCCATGCCCTCCTCCAGGGCTCTGCCCGACTCAAGAATGGAACCCACGTCTCTTACATCTACCTGCACTGGCAGGTGTGTTCTTTCCCACTAGCGCCACCTGCGAAGCCTAGGAGGTGGTCACAAGCCAACCCCAATTGAAAGGGGGTGGACACAGACCCAATCTTTCAATGGGACGAGTGTCAAGAAATTGCAAGCAAGTTTCTAAACTGCCACAGTCTTCAGCAGGTTGCAGGCTGTCTGTAGCTGCCCCCATGGAGACGGTGAGACTTTCCAGGAGCAAAAAATGATCCATAGTAACATAAGCAACCTCTGGTCACAGAAAGATTTCCCCCTATGACAGGAGGAAAGATGTAAATTATTCCAACGTCCTTGCACAATTACTTTACCTCTAATCTTAGATCTAAAACAAAGTGCATCCAAGGACTTTCTAACTCCAAAAAGCCTTGAGATGATGAAAACTGCTGGAGAGTCTGGGACCAGTTTATCTGTGGACTTCATTGTTTAGTTGCTCAGTCATGTCTGACTCTTTTGCGACCCCGTGGACTGTAGCCCACCAGGCTCTTCTGGCCATGGGATTTCCCAGGCAAGACTACTGGAGTGGGTTGCCATTTCCTTCTCCAGGGGGTCTTCCTGACCCAAGGATCAAATCCACGTCTTCTGCTGCTGCTGCTGCTGCTAAGTCACTTCAGTCGTGTCTGACTCTGTGCCACCCCATAGACGGCAGCCCACCAGGCTCCCCCGTCCCTGGGATTCTCCAGGCAAGAACACTGGAGCGGGTTGCCATTTCCTTCTCCAATGCATGAAAGTGAAAAGTGAAAGTGAAGTCGCTCAGTCGTGTCCGACTCTTAGCGACCCCATGGACTGCAGCCTACCAGGCTTCTCCATCCATGGGATTTTTCAGGCAAGAGTACTGGAGTGGGATGCCACTCCCTTCTCCTGCATTGGCAGGCAAATTTTTTTTTAACATTGAGCCACCTGGGAAGATCACGTGTAGATTATTGTCCAATTCAGGTGGAAACTAAAACTCTTGGCCACTAGATTGATTTGATCGCCCGCAGGATTCTTTTCCTAATAAAAATCTGCCCACAGGTTGTATAGCATAAGCCAGATTCCCTGGGGAACAGACTCCGTGCAAAGGTTTGCATGTTCAAAGTTTACTGGGGAGTGTTTATCCCACATAGTACCTATAAGGTATTGTGTGTTTCCTATTGTTCCTGTAAAAAGCAAACAAACAAAATAATACAAACAAGGCTTAACTCAGCACAATTTATCGTTTAATAGTTTTAGAGATCAAAGTCCAAAATCAGTCAGCAGGGCTGCCTTCTTTCTGAAGTTCTGGAGGAGAATCTGTTTTCTTGACTTTCTCATCTCCTAGAGGCCACCTCCATTCTTTGGCTTGTGGCCCCTTTCTCCATCTTCAAAACCAGCAGCATAGCATCTTCTCTTTTCTCTGAAATCCTGATTCTCTCTTAGAAGGACCCTTGTCCACCAAGGATAATCTCTCCATCTCCACATCTCTAACTTAATGACACCTGCAAATTCCTTTTGCCATGTAAGGTAACACATTTATGACTTCTGGGAAGTAGGGTTAGACACCTGGGGGAAGCCATTCATTATTCTGTCTACCCTAGAAAGGAAAGAAGCAGACTGGGCAGATGCAGTTGAACTCTGATGTAAGTACAACAGAGACCTCAGCCAATCACACAGATTCTAAACCAGGCATGCTCTTCAGAGATGTCCCAGACTGAGGCAACAGGCCAGGTCCTTATAGCCCGCAAGTAAGCCAGTCAGCAAAAATGACTCCCCCTTGGGGAGGGAACATAAATAAAATCCTGGCAGTTCCCGTCCACAAAGGGCAATACCTGGAAAGGTGCCCAGGTGTCATCCAAGAATGGGGACACTCTTGGTAACTTGGAGAATGAATGTTTGGGTCCTGCAGGGGGTATTGTGTGCAGCACACCACAAAATTCACTGAAATCCACCCCTTGCCTGCTCAGATCTGCTTGCTTTGTACAGAAAATCTGATGACCTTGGAATAGCTGCTCCAAGTTTCTAGCTGGTCTCTTTTCCTGGAAAAAACTCACAAGAGAAAATTTATGAGACAAACTGTACCCCGCTACTGCAGCTGGTTTCAGTTTGTGATGATGCTAATAATCACCCTCTTCAATTACCCATTCTAGATTACCCCTGGCTACACCTCTACGGAGAAGGCAGTGCACCCCACTCCAGTACCCTTGCCTGGAAAATCCCACGGACGGAGGAGCCTGGTGGGCTGCAGTCCATGGTGTCGCTAAGAGTCGGACACGACTGAGCGACTTCACTTTCACTTTTCACTTTCATGCCTTGGAGAAGGAGATGGCAGCCCACTCCAGTGTTCTTGCCTGGAGAATTCCAGGGACGGGGGAGCCTGGTGGGCTACCGTCTATGGGGTCACACAGAGTCGGACACGACTGAAGCGCCTTAGCAGCAGCACACCTCTATGGGCTTAGGCGGTTTACATGGTGAGTGAACAGTGTCCTCATTCCTGAAGAGCTTGTTTATCCTGGTCATCATGCCCTTCAAAGGACATGGCTGCTGCAAGATCTATTTATCACCAAAACCAGGCAAGGAAGAACCAAGAGATGCTCCCCAAATCACTGCATGCCAAATGGATTTTTGCCTTCCCCCAAAGTCCAGCCTACTCCTGGAGTTTTAGATCAGTTTCCCCTGCCAGGATGGTGACATCTTTCCTTCCTGCTGGTCTCTTGGCACAAGGAGACTGGAGTGACTGGAATGCTTGCTGGACTCCCCCAGCAGAAGTGTCCCTCTTTGGGAACCAGGAGATATACACTCACAAATCCCTGAGCTGTGAGTTGCAAGGACTGGAATCATACATTTCCCAAGTAGCACAAGCAGCAGTGATTGGGTCCACCCCTGCTTCCACGCCCTGTTTCCCAGGCCCTTGGGTTCCATCAGGAAAGCACACCATGACCTCCAGTGATCTCCTTACTCCACTTCTTGCACTTTGCCCCCTGCAATCTATTCTCAACAGAATGATTAGAATGATCCTTTTGAAACGCAATGCAAATCTTATCTTTCCTCTGCTCTGCTGCTGCTGCTGCTAAGTCACTTCAGTCGTGTCCGACTCTATGCCACCCCATAAACGGCAGCCCACCAGGCTCCCCCGTCCCTGGGATTCTCCAGGCAAGAACACTGGAGTGGGTTGCCATTTCCTTCTCCAATGCATGAAAGTGAAAAGTGAAAGTGAAGTCGCTTCCTCTGCTCAAAACTCCCCAATTCCCCATTTCACTCAGATTAAAAGCAAAAGTCCTTACAATGGCTTTGAAGGCCCTGCATAACCTGTCTCACCCTTCATCACCTTTCTGATGTCATCTCAGGACTCTCCTGCCCAATCTGCTCCACACAGCCTCTGCACTGTTCCTCAGACATGCCAGGCACACTCATAGCGAAGGGCCTTGGCACTGCTGTTCCCTCATCCAGAACACTGCTGCATTAGTCGGAACAACCCAGGGAATGCCACAGTGACAAACAACTCTCACATTTCAGAGTTACAGCAGCAGAGTCTCTGGGTTAGCTGCTGGCTCTGGCCCATGATGTCCCGATCCAGATGCATCCTCAGGGGACTCTTCTATGTGGACTCACTGTCTGAAGAGAAGGGAACATGACAAGTCATGCCCTGACTCTTAACACCCTTCATTGCTACTTATGTCTCACTGGTGAAATCAGTTCATACTCCAGGAAATACGAGATGCAGTCTCCCCACATGAACAGAAGAAGGAGGACAGGGACATCAGGGAGCACTCCTAAAGACAACCTGCTCCCCCAGAGAGGCCTCATGGCTCTTCAGTCACTTCCTTCTGACTTTTGCTCAACTGTCAGGGTCTCAGGGAAGCCTTTCCTGATCACTCTGTGTAAAGTTGCAACCATGCCCACCTACCTCTTACCCTCTCCTGTTTTTTCTCCAAAGTGTCTCACACACACACACACACACATTTATCAGCGTCTGCCTCCCCTTACCAGAATGTAAGCTCTAGCAGGGATAAGCTCTCAACATTTGCTGAGGGACCCACTTGGCTACCTACTCCCATTCGTATTAGGATTTTGAAAGATTAATTGATTATGTCTTTTGCCTCCAAACTTCTACTGACCTAATTCAAGTGACAAGAATAAAAAAGTAAGGAAATGATGGCCTATGTTTATGTCCCTTAGATACCCCAGGCTACATATGTGATTCCATAGAGGAGAGAATATGCAAGACAGTTGTAATTCCAACAGGTAGGAAATACATTCTAAGATTTATTAAAACGTTTGTCTTCATTAGTTCCAATCTGTAAACCAAGATTTTTCTGACCTATGAATTACTGCCTTCTAACAAAAATTTAATTCTCTCTTCTGTTTTCTCTGCATGTGATAAAATCAAGAGAAAAAGATCCTAAATGAAAAATCCAAGAGATGTCAGTATCTACATTATGGGACATTGTTTTCTTTTCAAATGCTAAATGGTAAGTATTAGGAAATTGTTTAAATAACATTAAAATAACATGGTAAATGGCAAGGATTGCAGTACCTTGAATGAGTGACTCAAGAGGCAGAGTTACTTAGCAATTCAGATTCGATTACTGATTAGATGGACAACTTGATTACGGATTAGGCTGGACCATAAAGAAAGCTGAGTGCTGAAGAATTGATGCTTTTGAACTGTGCTGTTGGAGAAGACTCTTGAGAGTCCCTTGGACTTCAAGGAGATCCAACCAGTCAATCCTAAAGGAAATCAGCCCTGAATATTCATTGGAAGGACTGATGCTGAATCTGAAATGCCAATACTTTGGCCACCTGATGCAAAGAACTGACTCAATGAAAAATACACTGATGCTGGGAAAGATTGAAGGCAGGAGAAGGGGATGACAGAGGATGAGATGGTTGGATGGCATCACTGACTCGACGGACATGAGTTTGAGCAAGCTCCGGGAGTTGGTGATGGACAGGGAAACCTGGAGAGCTGCAGTCCACGGGGTCCCAAAGAGTCAGACACGACTGAGCAACTGAACCGAACTAGGTGGACAATGCAGGGTAAATTTCTGACCTTATTTTCCTCATTTAAAAATTGGAATAATTAGAGTGGCTGTCCTAGGCAGACTCTCTTGTGAATTAATTAGTAACTGAAGCCCCCAGGATAACGTGGCATTACATCAAGTCAGGTTACTTTTTCGGTCTCCTGTAGGGACAGGAACTGACCTGGATCTCTTTGATGCTGCTGTGTATGCCCCATAGCACCCAGGCAGGGCTCAGACCAGGGAGACCTGGTGGGGTCCAAGCAGTTGCCTGATATAAAGACACACTGTTGACTGTGGAGGCTTCGTATCTCTAGCCCAGTCAGCTGGATGGCTGAAAAACATTTCAAAATTGCTGTAAGAAAAAAATTATTTCCAATGTGTGTTACCTTGGTTTTATTAGGATGCTACAAAGCATTGTAATCAAACATTGTAATAAAAGCATATCACCTATTTGAGAAAAATGACTTAAAAATGTTGTTATGGAGTTGTGTCACTCACCTGATATGAGCTAAAAATGAACAGTATGGATGTCACTCAGAGACTGGAAAAATAGAAATGAATATTTCCATAGGAAATAAAAGAAAAATAAAAAACTACCAGCAATTGTGTAAGAACAATGGGGAGTGGGTATGTATTGGTTAGAAATCTTTTGGTTACACATGACAGATACCCAAACTCAAACATGTTTTTTTGTTTGTTTGTTTGTTTTGTCTTAAGCAAAAAAAAAAAAAAGTAGGGGAGAAGAGGCCATAGAAAAGACTTATCTGGTCATGAAATTAGAAAGTTCCAAAGTATGTTGGTTTCAGGTGAGGCTTGATCCAGCTGCTGATCAACACTATCAAGAACTTGCCTTTCCCTATGTCTTCCCAATGCTTGAATGCCTTTGTACAAGTCACTGATAATTCTAAAAATTCATCTAGCTTCCATTCTCCATTCCAAATCAGAGATCAATTTCTTTTGGGGAAATAACTTCTTCTGTTTAATCTTCAAGAGAAAGTAATTCCAGGTACCTGTCTCAATCTCTACTGAAACTGTGCTCTTCTCTTCCCCAGTCCTAGGGCCATGAGAAGACATGAATTAAGCTTAGTCAGATAGATGCTCTCTCCTGAGACTTTAGAGCTTAACCAAGGTCCACAAGGAAGGAAGCAGCAGAGGCAGGGCCATATGTCCCAACCTTGCAGCAAAGTCTTTGTACCTGTCCACTGTCAAGCCTGGTTCAACATATTTAGCCAATTCTGGGAGCCCCAAAAGCATTCTCCTTTGCTCAGGATGCTTAGGTCCTGCTGCTTGCTTGACAGAGCAATGAGGACTTTCTGGGGATGGCCACGTGGAGGAGAGCCTCCCCTCTCGATGTCCTCATGCACTGTGTACAGTATCTTATGATGCGCCTTTTCCACACCACATTACTGATTTAAATACCAGACAGAGTTCCTTGAGAATGGGGGCCTTACCTATGCTTAGCCCAGTGTCTGGTCAATATTATACATTTAAAACAATATGTTTAATGAAATAGCTGATGCATGAATCTCCTTAGAGAGAAAAGACATGCTGGTATTAAACAATTCTAAATTTTAAGGCAGTATATTATTAAGCACAAATCATAAAGGCTCTATACAAAGTGGGGAACTGCCATAAAAAATAATTTCTGACTGTTTTATGAGAGGTTATTACATAGTCTTTGAGGATCTATGTACCTGTCAGGACAAATCTTGTTTCATCCTTGAAATTTAATCTCGAGCTTTTTCTCAGCAGATGGATATCTCTCTAATAGGGGATAAATATCCATTTTACCACCAGGAAATGCCTCTAATGCTTAGGTACAGGCCTCTTCCTAAATGAAATAGGTAGGTTTTAGCCTTCCAGCACTGCTCCAGTCACCAAGCCCTGGCTGATGACTCCTCGTGGTTAAAGATGCGTTTGGTCCTGGAAGGTGAGCTCTGAGCTCAATGGGGGTCGGCCCCTGCCCTCTCCCACTCACTACAGAGTGACAGCCACATCTAGACCCATTGCGGATGGGCCCATGGGGAGCCATTCTAGTGAGTATGACACGGTCTTTGGGGAGGACCATCATTCAACCCACCATAGACAGAAAAACACACATACTTCATAGCTCTGTCCACAGTAAGGGCCTAGGAGCAGGACACTTGGACGGCAACAAGCACATCTTTGTATGGTACTTCCACTGTTCTGAAGGTCTGTGATTGTTTACAAACACAAATCAGGAGTGACCTTCAAGTTTAGTAAATGGTCAGTTGCAAGATATAATCTGAGGAGTTTCCCACAGCCATCAGCTAGTTTCCATACATGTTTATCATCGTTTCATACTTCTTAGAATGAATTACATTTTTGTAGCACTTTCTCATGTTATTTATTAAGCAATGAACTCTATAAAGTTGGGGACTAAATCTATTTCATTCATCATTCATTTATCCCATGCCCCGAACAGTCCCTGGGACACAGTAGGCACTCAATAAATATGTACTGATTGAATGAATGAGTGAACGAAAGTAGCTTGGACTAGAAGAAGCATGGCCTTTGAAGTTAGACAGATCTAGGTGAACTGTCACCTCTCATTTCCTAATTGATCCAACCTGTCAATCCTGAAGGAAATCAGTCTGAATATTCACTGAAAGGACTGATGCTGAAGCTGCAACTCCAATACTTTGACTACCTGATGTGAAGAACTGACTCGTTGGAAAGGACCCTGATACTAGGAAAGATTGAAGGCAGGAGGAGGAGGAGACGACAGACGATGAGATGGTTGGATGACATCACCAACTCAATGGCCATGAGTTTGAGTAAGCTCCGGGAGTTGGTGATGGACAGGGAAGCATGGTGTGCTGCAGTCCATGGGGTCACAAAGAGTTGGACACGACTGAGCGACTGAACTGCATTGGACCCCATTGGTCACTTTCTCAGCCTAGTTGAGACAGCAGCAAGACTACTGGGTTTGAATCCTGGCTTTACTATTTCCTAGTTGTGTGATCTTGGGCAAGTTGCTTCAGTTTCCTCATCTACAAAATGGTAATTATTAATATAATAACACCCATTATATAATAAAAATATAATATATTAATAATAATATAATACTTCATAGGGCTATATAGCATGTTATGAGTGGCTCAGATGGCTTCACTGCAGAATTCTAACAGATGTTTGAACAAGAATTTCTTCTAGAATACAGAGGGAACACCTCCCAGTTCATTTTATGAACCTGACACCAAAACCAAAGACAGTAAAGAAAAGAAAACAGATTAATTTCTCTCAAAATTGTAAATGTAAAAATCCTTAACAGAATACTAGCAAAGAGAATTCAGCAACATGTAAAAAGAATTAAACCCCATGGCCAAGTGGGGCTATTCCAGAGATACAAAGCTGACTCCATATTTGAAAGCAGACCCTGGAGTCCAGCAAACTGTCAAGCAGTGGCAGTGGTGTCCAGGAGCCTCCACTGAGCAGGTCCTGGGAAGAAGGGGTGTGTGTGTGTACTCAGTGGTGTTCAACTCTGTGACTCCCTGGACTATAGCCTGCTAGGCTCCTCTGTCCACGGAATTTTCCAAGTAATACTAGAGTAGGTTGCCATTTCCTACTCCAGAGGATCTTCCAGACCCAGGGATTGAACCTGTGTCTCTTGCCTCTCCTGTCCTAGCTGGCAGATTCTTTACTACTGCACCTCCGGAAGGTGAGGCCAAGCAAACCCTGCGAAGTGAAAAAACTGGACTTAATACACATGGCTTTTGTTCAAAGAATAAAGTGCTGCACTCCATACATCAGGTGACACCTGGCTTGTACACCTAATGCTTATCTGTTTAAGAGCTTCGGACACAGAAGGCATGGGAACAAACAGGAGAAAGGCTGGCTTGAGGCTTCAGATGCTAAATGGGACAGTCCAATTTCCTAAGGTCAGTGTGACCCCAAGAAGAGGATCCAGGAGCAATGACGCTCCAGGCAATAAGCTGGCACTTGAAATATATGGAAACCAATTCTGAATTTTTTTTGTTTAGAAACTTCATATTTACACTTTGAACCACATCCCTAATCATTTGAATTTGAAAACATTGAGCTGGCACCTTTCCTAACCTATACCAAAGGTAGAGATAGAGACTGGTAGCTAATAAAGTTCATCTCTGTATGAAATACATTGTTACCAGACCCTCTGCCTGGGGTTCATCTCATAAGAAGAAAAAGTTCCCAGCTGCCCCTGGGAAGTCTCTGAATATCAGTTCAGGACAGAAAGTATCACGCTGGGCACCTTGCCTGCAGCCCCTCGGCACTCTCCATCCCAGCTTCAGTACAAGCTGAGAGCCTCCTCCCTCCCTACAGAGGCACAGCTCTCAGCACAGAGCTGCTCTGCCCTGAAATCAGGAGTGCTGAGGAGGAGTTCAGCTGGGAAGCAGCCCTCAGCAGTGAAGGGTGGGAACTGGAGGGTGAAAATCCCAGCTCCCACTTTGCTGGGAGGAATAACTCAGGCAGGTTCTTCACAAAGGTTAATATGCTTACAACTCCCTCGGGAAATAGAATAATATGCAGCTTCTGACTTAGCATCCTTCCCTGGTGGCTCAGATAGTAAAGCGTATGCCTGCAATGCAGCAGACCCGGGTTCAATCTCTGGGTCGGGAAGATCCCCTGGAGAAAGAAATGGCAACCCACTCCAGTACTCTTGCCTGGAAAATTCCATGGACTGAGGAGCCTGGTAGACTACAGTCCATGAGGTTGCAAAGAGTCGGACATGACTGAGCAACTTCACTTTCTTTCTTTCTTTTCTGACTTAGCGAGCTGGGGGTGGGCCGATTCTGCATTTCTAACAGAATCCCAGGTGATGCTGAAGCTGATGGTCTGGGGACCATACTTTAACTCTCCTACAAGTGCTTTCTGCAGTTTTCTCCCAAATAAACTGCTTGCTCTCAAATTTCTGATGGAGGGTCCGCTTTGGGGGGAAGCACTTTTTTTTCCCTCTGCTTATATTTCATGTTCCTTGTTCTCAGTTTCCTCAGAGACTGACCATTAACTTTACAACGTGACCCAGGGTAAATACCTCATTTCCTCATGTCCAGAATGAGGGGGTCTGACTGTCTCGTTTCCCTTGCACTCCAACATCCTAAGATGTTCTTATTATTCTAGTGATTATCATATTCTGTCTACTCTTCCCGAACAGCTTTCCTGCTCTTACGCATGACCTTCTAAAATCAAGCTGGCTTCAGACCAGCTCATCTTCAAAAGATGTCTCTAAACAGAAATGGAAGAATGGAAGCCTTTTCTTCAAACATAATAGCAGAAATCTTTGACAGATGAAGGATATAGCAAATGTTCACACATGCTGATGCTATTCAAAAAAAAAAAAAAAAAACCGTAAGAACAGTAGTTTCAGGCAGAGTCTATGAAACTGAAAATTGGTGCAAAACCAACAAAAGCTAAGAAACCATAATCAAGACACCTAATTAGGAGATAATACATATAACAAAGCACAATGGTGACTTTGTGTACTTTGCTTCTTTGGTCATACATTCCTAGACGTACATATACAGACACAGGCTGTCCTTTTCCAGATAATCATTTTGGAAAGTCAAGTATACATATAAAGCAAGTACATACATATTATTATGTTAGTCACCACTTTTTTTTACCCCAAACAATAAAACTCAGCCTAAACACATGTTTTATTTCCAATAACTTAATAAATTTTCTGAAATATTAATAAATGAAATTCGCACATGTAACTGTTAGGCATTGCTATGTAACAATCCCCCAATCACAGTGACAGACAAAAATAAATAGTCAGATCCCACTCAGGAGTCTGCATGTCTGCTGCATGGCTCAGCTTCAGGCTGCAAGTCTGCAGGTCGGCTGGAATGGCTCTGCAATACGTGAATGCAGCCCAGCACCCAGATGCTCGTGGGGCAGTGGCTCAGGCACAGCATCTTCTCACTGCAGAGGTCAGATGTCCCTAAAAATAAGGGCTAGGTTCAAACTGGTACACCGTTACCTCCTCACATTCTATAAAATGCAAGTCACATGGCCAAGCCACACACCAGTAAGTGCCTCCCGTGGAGTTATCAGTAGATGGAGTGAGTATTTGCTGAATACTAATCCAATCTGCCAAGATGCTATAAAGAACTCTAGAGGCACTTTCTAATGAGGAATGACAAAAATGATAAAACTAATAACACTGTTATCTGAAAAGCAACTTATAAGGGGACCATCCTGGAAGCATAAGTTTTACTTTGTTTAAAAAAGTCACTTTATAGAAGTCAAACTTCCTACTTACCCAACTGAATGCATTCAATTCTTAAGCTCATATGGGACAGAAACCTACCTACAGAGGATCCTGAAAAGCTATCATGTTCATGATTCCTTCATTCCTCTCTTATGTTAAAAGCGCTTTTAAAAAAGAAGCAAAATTACCAGAATCTCCATTCAGATGCTCCAAGCTGGGGCTTAGCAGGCCATCTGCAAAGGGATGAAAAAGCAGCACTGATTTGTTGGAGTCGATTAGACTTTGTGGTAAGTCAGGAGCCCTGAGTTCAAGTCAGGTACTCAACTACCTTAACTGCTCCTTTACATCAGCTGCCTGCCCAACACACCCTCCAGGCGCCCATTTCCTCACCCCTGAATGCCCTCCCAGATGCAGCCGGTCCTCCTAATACAGCATCTCTGGCTCTATAACATGTTGTAGGTTTTCTGGTGTCACTGTTTCCTCAATGGGGAGTGCTCTGTAGAATCACTGATTTCAGCTCTACAAAGCTTATGTGTGCTAAAGGTTGACAATGAGAAATCTTATTTAATATTCTAGATTCTGTCTCGCATCAAGAAGAAATTCTCTTGGGATTTGTTGAGCTCATTTGCAGCACAGCAACAGTTTATTCTCTACATTAAAATCAAAAGGTTGCCTTCCCTTATTGGGTGCCTCTGATATGCCAGCAAAAATCAGCCCCTCTTTCTGTGTTTGGCTGTGGGCCTATTTCATAACAAAATGATGAGTAATGGGCTTTTTTTTTTTTTTTTTTTTGAGCCATTATATTATCCTAAGAACCAGAAGGTGGGTTTTGAACTAGGGATGGGAGGAGTGATTGCCCACCCTTACCTGGCAGTGTACAGCAGAAAAAAAGAAAGAAAAGTCAAACAGTTTAAAAATCAACTTCTAAAGCGAAAGGTCTACCCTCCTCTGGAGAAAATGTAACTAATTAATTATTAACTCCCCATCACTTGTCAAGTTCTTCAGGCAGACAGTAACCTCACTCGTTTACCTGGCAAACACCCATGTCCCCTTAGCCCGTGAGTTTTGTACTACATCTCACTAATTCTCTGCACAGTCCTCTGGGATAAGTGCTATCTCCCCTTTACAGGTGAGAAACCCGAGCTGGTTCCAGCTTTGCCAACCTCGGTTGCCCCAGATTCAGTGAAGAATTCCCTTTCACTCTCCTCGCGACATTCCTGGCCTCTTAAATCTCACCTCCTGGTGCAGCAGGGCGCGGGATACGGGCTGGGGACAGCGGCTCAGTGCCCTTTGGAGCTGGGGCGGGTCCAGCCGGTGGCCAGGCGGCGCCCAGGCCCGGTCGCTTCGCACTCTTGACGAGCCATGGAGCTGGAGCGGCCGGCGCCCGCGGAGGTGCGCATGAGCCAGGCCATCCAGCCTGCGCACGCCAACTCTCGGGGCGAGCTGAGCGCAGGACAGCTGCTCAAGTGGATCGACACCACAGCCTGCCTGGCGGGTAGGAGTGCTGGAAGGCGGGTGTAAGACCGGGGAGACCCGGGGTGCCGGGGTCCGGAAGGGGGGGAGCCCTACTTGAGGGGCCCAGTGTGTGCTGGGTAGGCGAGTGTCCGGGATGGCGGAGAGTGCCCCATTAGCGGGCGGGGATGTGGAAATGCAGGATGGCTGGTGTCAGTAAGGCAGAAGTCAGGATGTCAAAAGATCTGAGGCAGTGGGGTGCGGGTCTGCGCCACCCCAGGACCCGGAATGGGTAAGGAGAGAGAAGGAAGGAGGGGAGGGTATTTACAGAGTTTTAAGCCTTGTGCAGCTGGGAAATAATGATTGAGATTGTTTCTCCAGTACTGGGAAAGTCCTGGACCACTGGTTCTTAAACCTCTTAGTCTTTTATCCCATTAAATAAGCGAGGCCCCAAGAGAACATTCATGTGGGTTCTTTTTTATATGCATATTTACCATATGTGAAATTTTTAAAAATAATTCTTTTGAAAATAACAAAAATCCATTACATATTTTTATTGTAAAATAACTATTTTCAACAAGAACATAAATATACTTAGAGAAGTGATATTGGCTTACATTTCTGCAGATCTCTTTAATGTCTAGTTTAGTACATCACCCATCTCCCATATCTGCTTCTGAAGTCAGTCTGTTGCCTTCCACGCCCTCGCGTAGTCTCCACGAAGGACCTTTGCACCTGCTGTTCTTTTTGCCTTTGCACTCTCCTCTTGGCCCTTCCTTGCGTTCCGTCTCCACTAAACATCATTTTTGCAGAGCAGTCTATCCTAACCACCTGCTGTACACTTGCACCCTTCATCGCTTTTGTCACAACACCCTTTCCAAATTCCTTCACACCACTTAACACAATCTGCGATTACTTTGTGTATTAGTACGTTCACCTTTGATTTCCTGACTGGCCAATTAGCATGTAAACTAAAGCTAGTTTTCTAATGTTTATTAAGCACTAAACAAAAACCTCCTGATTATATGGATGGGTAACTGAACGGATGTGTCCAGAGCCTGCAATCTTATTTAGGAAGCCAGGCTTTGCATACAACACTTAATAGACCCAGCAAATGTACATTTTAAGTAAACTATGTTAGGATAAAATATTAGAGCTGGAAGGAGCTTAAGATCACGTATCCCAGGATTCTTGTTTTACAGAGGACAAAAGTAAAGCTCAACTAATTACAAATCCCTGCTTTCCTGAATGAGTGTTCATACAATTTCTAATCCCCTGTGTGTTAACCACCCACAAAATTCAGTCATATCCGATGCCAGTCTGTTTGATTTCTGTTTATTGATAGGAATGTTTGGCTTCTGTCTTAACAGTTTTAATAAGGATTTGAGGTTGGTTATAATAACATAATAATGGCAACATGAATACAAATGTAATTCACATGGAGGAGAAACCAGTATAGAAATTATGGAAGTTGCTAATAATAACGATGCCTATTTCCATGGCAACTGAATTCATCATGTGAATATTGAAGTGACTTTTAAAGTTACCTCACTCAGTGCTTCTGTCCTATAATGAAAGAACAATTGCCCTCTTGCAATTTTCATAAAAATGTCTATGCTTTTACATCTTTGGAAACTCAGACCACAGCAGGAGTCAACTGATAACCGATTACTGTGGACCTTAATAGTTATATTATTAACAATACAATATTGAAGAAACCTTTATGATAAAGTTGGTTTGGAAACATGCTTAATACCTTTGTTAAACACTCTACAGTAGGAAAAGACACTACATAAGCAAAGGACATTATTTAGCCAGTGAAAGTCACTCAGTCATGACCGACTCTTTTTGACCCCATGGCCTATACAGTCCATGGAATTCTCCAGGCCAGAATATTGGAGTAGGTAGCCTTTCCCTTCCCCAGGGGCTCTTCCCAACCCAGGGATTGAACCCAGGTCTCCCGTATTGCAGGTGGATTCTTTACCAGCTGAGCCACAAGGGAAGCCCAAGAGTACTGGAGTGGGTAGCCTATCCCTTCTCCAGTACATCCTTCTGACCCAGGAATTGAACCAGGGTCTCCTGTATTGCAGTTGGATTCTTTACCAACTGACCTATATCCAAGATGTAACTGAATCTTTGGCAGAGAAATGCTCCATGGTATTATATTTAATACAAAAGGAGTAAAAAATAAAAAATAAAAAAATAAACCTGTTTTTTCCTGGCATTTTTCCAACCAGAGTTCCTAGTGACCCACACTTCTGTATAGACACATTACTATGACAAGTAATGATCACAACTGTGGCCCCAAAGTACTCCCATGACACACGGGCACTGCTAGATTCCCAAATGCCTTCCCAATGCTTAAAGGAAGATGAAATACATTCACTATCATGTCGCCATTAGACCTCATTTCTGTCAGTGGCCCCATTATTCTTCTCGTATCTTAATCCTAGAGCCTTTAAGCCATCTATGAGTCATTCTCCACCCTCCATATTTTAAAATATCTCAGTCTCACATTTCCTTCTCTATTTCATTTGTGTATCTTTTCCAGGGTTCACTCTTTCAGGAATGGCACCCAAATACCCAGTGATGCATGGCAAAAATCTAGGCATCAACCATCCTTGATTCTGTACCTTGCTTCTCCCTCCATAGATCTAATCTATGAACCAAGTCTTATCAACGTTCCCTTGAAGCAATCTCTCACACCCAAGCATCTTGCTAGGCTCCACTGCCACCACCTAATGCAGGATAAACATCATCTTTCATGTGGACTTCAGCAGTGGTTTCCAAACTGGTCTTCTCCATTCATTCTGGTCTCCTCTCCGCACTGCATCTAAAGTACTTTTTGAAGGTGCTTATTTGATCATGTCACTTGTTCTGTTCATCTTGTCCCACTGTCTTCCTTACCAAAGGCTATAAAAGTTCCTCTTCTAACATGGTAAGTATCTCCCATTAGAAAAATATCTCGCACAGATAACCATAATCCCTGGAACAAACACTGAATAAAAGCCACATAAGGGAACTGAAAAGCAAACAAAAGTAGGTTTAAAACATTTGGAAATCAACTCTCAGAGGAACAGAATGGTGCTAAGAAGCTTTGTCTTTTTTTGTTTGTTTTGTTTTTAATAATTTTAAGATCTTCTGTCCTTAGAAAGAATCTAATATTCTCCCAGCTTAATTTGAGGGAAACTCATAGACTTGCTGATTTGAAGAGCCAGAGGATTTAGGGGAAATACAGCTACTGGAATATGAGGGGGAAAATTCAAGACAAGAGAGAACCAGAGAGGTAGAGCCCTAAAATATATTTATAATCTTTGCTCAGCTCTCTGGTGAACCTTGAGTCATGTATATACAGGCAGACTCCATACTTCCTTCCTGAGGCCAAAAGAATTAAAAGAGCTGATCCCACCTTTAGGGAGACAGAGTTTTATACTGTGAGTTTGATCAAATTATCCAATTTAAAAAAAAGCACAATACTCTTCAGAGGATCATATAAGAACCCACAATTTCTATAACATATCACTCATAATAACTAGGCTACAATCCAAAACTACTTGATATTCAAACAAACAGGAAAGCATGACCCATTCTTAGGAGAAGAGACAGTCAGTAGAGACCAATCCCTAGAAGACTTAATGCTGGAATTAAGCTTCAAGAATTTTTAAACCGGGTGTCATAACTCTGCTCAAGAATATAGTGAAAAATATGATCATAACAAAAGACACAGTAAATCTCAGCACAGAAATAGAAACTATAAAAACAATAACTCAATGGAAATTCCAGAACTGAAAATTATAGTATTTTAAGTTAAAAACTCACTAGATAGGATTAAACAAAGAATGGAGGTGACTGAGTAAAGTTATTAAACATAAAGATGGATCAATAGAAATTATCCAATCTGAAGAACAGAGGGGAAAAAATGAATTTAAAAAATAAAATGTCTGGGATTTATGAAAAAAATAAAATGCCTTTTATAATTAAAGTCCCATAGACAAGAGAAGGCATGGGAAAAAAACAAATATTTGAAGAAATAATAGATGAAATTTTCCCAAATATGGTAAAAGACATACATGCACAGATTCAGAAACATCATGGGACACCAAGCAAAATCAATACCAAGAAAGTCACATTTATGCACATCATCAATTCTATGGTGAACAGAAAATCTTGAAAGCAGAGAAAAACACTTTATGATATATAGGAAAACAACTATTAGAATTAGCCACTGACCTCATTAGAATTAGGGCTTTCCTTGAGGCTCAGGTGGTAAAGAATCTGCCTGCAATGCGTGAGACCCAGGTTCAGTCCCTGGGTTGGGAAGATCCTCTGGAGGATATGGCTACCCACTCCAGTATTCTTGCCTGGAGAATTCCATGGACAGAGGAGTCTGACGGGCTACAGTCCATGGGGGTCACAAAGTCAGACACGACTGAGCACCTAACGCTTTCACTTTTATTAAGAGTTAGCTACTAGCCTCATCTGGAGGCCCGAAGATACTGAAATATCTTAAACAATATCTTTAATACTAAATATTACAAAAATTGTCAACCAAGAGCTTCAAGGCCCTGTTGGTTTATCCTCAGCCTTCTCTTACCTACTCATATTGTTGCTTTTTTCATTTTTTCCACAAAAACCTTCATCAGGACCTTTGTAACCACAGTTCCTTCTGCCCAGCAAGCCCTCCCTTCTCTGCTCCCTTCTCCACAACACACATCTGTTTCTACTCCTTCTCATCTTTCAGATCTCACTTCAAGCATCCTCTCCACATGGACACCTTCCTTGACATCCCACCCAGGTGTGGTTCCTCCAGTTACAGACCCTCAAAATATCCATGTTTTCTTCAGATCACCTAACTCATTTTGTTATTATGTACTCATTTAATTAATGTCTGGTTCTCCACTAGACTCCATGAGAATAAGGACAGTGGCTGTTTTACATTTCCAGGACCTTACATAGAGGTTGGCACAGCACAGGTTGTTGTTGTTCAGTCGCTAACTCATATCTGACTCTTTGCGACCCAATGGACTGCAGCACACCAGGACTCCCTGTCCTTCACCATCTCCCTGAGTTTGCTCAAACTCATCTCCATTGGGTCAATGATGCCATCCAATCATCTCATCCTCTGTTGTCCTCCTCTTGCCCTCAATCCTTCCCAGCATCAGGGTCTTTTGCAAACAGTCGGCTGTTCTCATCAGGTGGCCGAAGTACTGGAGCTTCAGCATCCGTCCTTCTAATGAATATTCAGGGTTGATTTCCTTTAGGATTGACTGGTTTGATCTCCTTGCTGTCCAAGGGACTCTCAAGCACCTTCTCCTGCACCACAATTCAAAAGTATCAATTCTTTGGCATTCAGCTTTCCTTATGGTCCAACTCACATCCATACGTGACTGCTGGAAAAACCATAGCTTTGACTAGATGGACCTTTGTTGGCAGTGATGTCTCTGCTTTTTAACATGATGTCTAGGTTTGTCATACCTGTAGTCACCATCTGCAGTGATTTTGGAGCCCAAGAATTTAATCAATATTAGTTAAAAGAAGGAATGAAGAAGTCACCATCGTTTTGATCAATCATCATTCCTGGATTACATCCACTTAGCTACTACTATTCCTCAGCTTCTCAGTTTTCCCAGGAAATCAGAAATAGCTTTAGGGGTCCTCCACTTTTACTGGCATACTGCATGAAGGACAATTAAAACCAAGAACCAGAAGAGATTGGTCCTGTCTAATTCATCTCTGTCACACTTACAAAGAAAAATGATCACACGTAAAATTTGTGGCCCTATGCTGGTTCCCCATATTTTAATTTTTCATTTTTAATTTAATGGCCCTTGAAAGTCTATAATATAGACCATGGCAATTGAGTCCCTAAAGCCCATATTCAGCCAAGAACTTCTCTAGGGAACATTTTTTGGTTGGCCTTTTTTCTCAGAGTTCCTATTGCTTCTACAGTCAAAATGACTATTTAGAACAATGTATTTGATCTTTCTAAGCCAAAATTGCCTCATTTGTAAAATGGAACTATTAACAGTATCAACCTCATATAATTAACATGCATACTTAGCTCAGTGCCAGACCAATAATAAATGATAATTATTATGATTATGTTTCTTTGTGATCCCTAATGCAATCTGGTATAGTGCTACATACACATAGAAGATGCCCAATATGTACAATAAAAAGTCTTTTTTTTGTACTTCAGTCATCATTTAAATCACTCAAAATTTGGTAACTCATGTTGGTTACCAAATTGGTTGGCTACAGGGTTACACTTTATCAACAAGAGTAGTTTAATAAACATATCATTCCCTCATGTCAGGAAACTTTACAGCATATATTTGCAAGAGTCCCAATCATTCTCCAGAAAAAGGGCATTGACTATGACTTTTAATGAGTAGAGTCATTAAAAGATAGGACTGATTCAGCTCAAAGTGTCTGAAAATCAATGGGAATTTAACAAATATTTGATACACTGAATTAAACTGAGCCCACCTTGAGCATTTCTAGAGTCTAATATATTTATGTGTCTTTTCTCTAATTGAACTTCAGACCTGGGAAGCCCATTCTCCCCTCTCCATCACTCACATACACAGTTCTGCTATGGTTAATTTTCTAGTAACTCAGTTTAGGTCATGTGCATATTTGGAAGAATAGCTATTTCCAGTGAGTAAAAGAGAATGTCCCATTTTCTACAGAATTAGATCATAGGGAAGAATGTTTCACATACTTGCTCTCTGGAGTACCTTATCATATCTCTTTACCTGGGACTGTCAATATATATTACAATTAAAGTAATCCTCTATACACAGAGAATGCAGATTCAGTATAATTCACTATCTCTTTCTTTTTCATAATATGGCACTAGGAGTGAAGTCTGCAAAATTAAAATGGAGTTAAAATTTCTTTAAAAAGCTAATGCAGTCAGCCTGCTTAGGTTTTAATTGTTCCTCAGAATGAAATTCTGGAAAAAACACATGTCAACATTTTTCCCAAAGAGGATAAATTCCGATACTTTTACATAAAGTAAAACCAACAATAAAAAAAAAAAAAAAAAAAACGAATTAAATAATGCAGACAGGGACCATGGAAATAATTGGAGCTCCTTCCTAACCTCTCACCCTACTCAATGCTTTCCCCCTCCAGCACAATTAATGCAAGTGAATTTCATATGGATTTAGTAGTAATAAGTACATAATGATTAAATACTTACTACATGCCCATCTCTATTTCTCTGATGCTAAGTTTCTCTCTGATTTGGGATATGGCCTTGAAGTCTTCTGTACTGTTCAATGCTTACACTGGTTAAGTGGTTTAAATACATTCAGCTACTGGTTATGTGGGACAATGGATAAAGCTCTGATGCATTGTTTTTTTAAAGAGGGGTAGTACTTGACAAAATGGAAGTTGACACCAACTTATTGAAGTTACTATTCAAGTAGCTAGATATGCTGGGTATTGGTATTGAATTTCAAATCAAAGACAGTGTAAATTAAAACTTTGCAGGAAGTACAGTAACTTCCACGCAGTAGAAAAATAACTTTTCAAGCAAAGGAACTGTTATCAATCCAGTTCATTCAGAAGTGTGGGTACAGCGTTCCTGTACTGAATAGAGGGATGAGTTACTAGAATAAACCCACTTGTTTTGTTCCTCTTCCTGCATGCTGAAGTATTTAAACATAACTAATCCAGCCCTTTTTTTTTTTAACCTATTTTTTGAAGCTGAAAAGCATGCTGGCGTTTCCTGTGTCACAGCCTCAGTGGATGACATACAATTTGAAGCGACAGCTAGGTAAGTGGCATTGCTTTATCATGCCTTTCTCCTGGGTTTATTAGTTCATTTACAACATGTATTTGTGGCACCTAAGCTAACTCATTTGCAGTCATGGATCCAATTTGTTAATAAGTAATATTTGAGCCAATGTAAATCAGTAGATAATAATAATTTCAGGACCTACTTTTAGTAAATACTCAGTGTAAAATTTATAGCCCTGATTTGTTAAGAAATAGGTCTCAGCATTAAATGCCTTTTGATATAAGGCATTACAGGATTTATAAAAGCTGATTCTTAAATGGTTCCTTCCTTTACTAAGAATAATTAATGATAATAAGTATCTCTATAGTGGTGAATTTCATCATTAGGTTGTTGGGTAAATATTAATTATTCTCAGTAGGGATGTTAAATTATGAAAAACATTTTATATGTGGGAATGTGTATATTTTACCATTTCTTATTGTAGAAAACTTCAAGATATACAAATCTTTCAACCATATACAAAAGAAGAGAGAATAGTACCATGGATCCCCAACGACCCAACACCTAACAACAACAATAATCAATTCATGGATGATATTGTTTCATCAATACCCCTCCATAATCCCCCACGCACCTGGACTATTTTTAAGCAAATCCCATAATCATCTCTGAATATTTCATATATATTTCTAAAAATCATGGGCTCTTTTAGAAAACATAATAACATAGACACAATAGCATTAACAAAAACTATCATTCCCAATAGTCTTAAAAAAATGTTTGTCTGTTTTTTAATTTAAACAATTGGTCTATTGAATCAGGAACCAATATGGCTGACATGACCTTTAACATAAAATTTGCGTTTTCTTCTTTTCTCTTGCAATTTATTTTTTAAAGAAATCTGGTCTTTTGTCCTATACAGGTACTACATTTGTATCTGCTCACTGTATCCCTGTTTAACATGTTCACTGATACGGGGTTGGTCATTATTTCTATACCTTTCTGGTGGCAGAATTAGGAATTTTATTTTTTTAAGAGGTCATATAAATAATTCTAATGAACTAGGGTCATATAGTTTTATTTAATTTATTTGATTTTATGTTTATATCTCTTTTTCTTTCTGAATATCTTGATCCTGAAAGACATAAACATAACTTACCAAAAAAAAAAGGAAGAGAGGACATTGTCTGCTAGTTGCCACCAGTTTTCAAACCCTAGAGAGTCTGTCCACTGAGATGCCCAGTTCATCTCTCCAATCTTCAGCTTACAGTTATCTATCTGGCACTTATCCATTTATATAAAAACAAAATTAAGTTAAATAAAACCACACGCATAAAAAATTACACCTTCAAAGCTAATCCAAAAGAAATTTTTGGTAGGCATTCGAACTGTAGATATGGAGAGACCTTCAGAACTCAGTGCAGTCATCTTTGTACTGATAAGAACCCGAGGCCTAAGCCCCATAGCCAGCCAAAGGTCAGAGGGCAGCCAAAGGTCAGAGGGCACTTACAGCCTGGATCTTCTTACGGTCTATCCAGTGCTTTCCCAACCCACTTCTTCTATCTTTGTGATCAGCAACCTTTATTGAACATCCCCTGACACTTGTTGTCATAGTCTGCTGCAGTGTCTGAAAGAGCCTTTGACAGATACAGATACAGATGAAGATCTGTAAATACAGATGAAGGTCTGCTGACTCAGTGCAGACACTATGTGATTTTTTTCCCTCAAGTAGAAAAAGCTGACATGTGTCTTTATCTCAACAAAATTACAGATTACTGAAAATGCAAACTTATTTGAGAACACATTGAAGCCCCATTATTAAGCTTAGGAAAGCCAACAGTGTTTTACAATAAAATATCTATTATGTACTTTCCAATCCCAAATTCTATAACTTAGACTTAACAAGTAATCTCAGCATTGAATTGGAGTTTGCTGTCTGTACTGCGTT
The DNA here is from genome assembly GCF_002263795.3 of Bos taurus. NCBI lineage: Eukaryota > Metazoa > Chordata > Mammalia > Artiodactyla > Bovidae > Bos > Bos taurus. The sequence goes on along the minus strand of NC_037334.1, from coordinate 81,344,147 downwards.
GTGTTTGTGTTATCAGAAAGGACTTGTGGCCACGAAAACGCACGGGACCCACACCATTAAAAATTAAGAAAATTGAAAGCTACCTATAGAAAGCCATATAATTCGGTCAAAAGCCATATTAGATATTTTTAACTCACAAATATATATTGCATATACCAAAAGTACTGGTCTAGACTTAAGAGAATACGTGAATGATTATGACACAATTCTGGAGTGTGGCAGTCGTTCAGTCTGGTAAGAAAGTCAGACAAATATATAGTCATCAGAATAGAGGATGCATGCCTATGGTGAGATATAAGTTCTGGGAGGCACATGTTGACTAGAGAATCAATGAGTGTTTCATGATGGAGGCAGTATTTAATATGGGCCTTAAATGAGGTATAGATTTTCACTAGTGAATAGGAAAAGGACTTCACAAGATGAGGTACATGTAAGAGCCTAAGCACTGAATTGGGAAGAAGTGGGTGTGCTTAGGAAAGGCCTGGTGTGCTAAGATGATGCCCTAGCAGTAGTGTGGGGTGGGTAACAGAAAGCCTTGAATGCCATGCCACGAAACTGATTTTACTTAGTTGGGACTTTAGCCGTTCCATTCATTTGACAATTCAGTGTCAGAAGTTTAGTTTGGCGGAGAACCAAGTCCTAAGAATTTCTCTTGCCTTTAAAGGCTGGGCAGAGATCACAAGAGTGACTGAGAGTGAATGAGGGATGAAACCCCCAAACTTTTAAACCTGGCAAAACCCTAATCTTTGAAAACCCATCTCAGATGTTACCTCTTCTATGACTTCTTCCCTGACTTTCTGAATTAGTCACTTCTGGGTGCTTTTGTAATACCTGATTTTTTTCTTCTTTTTGAAAAATGTCATAGCATTACACTTCATCTATATCCTCGTGTCCCAAGTAAAGACCAGTCTCCTTGATGTCAGCAACCTTGTCTTATTAATCACTGTATCCTGAGGTCTTAGCTTAGTGCCAGGACTAGTTGGAACTCAGTTAAATGTTATGAGCTGGAAAAAGAAAAAGATTATTATAGGAAGCTTGAATATGGAGGGGAAGAGAAAAGAATCTTGAGATAGAATAAACTTGAGAGTTAAGATTTTTAGAAAGGAAAAGGCTTGAACATTTTCATAGACTGATAAGGAGTCGAGGAAGGGGCAGAGACTGAGGTTACAAGAGTAAAGAGCTCTCTAAAGCAGGCCATGGGTGGAGGAGGAAAGGTTAAGAGAGGGGTGGGATCAAAGGCACAGGTAAAGAAAGGGGTCTGGAAGAGACCTAGTTTTCTTCCTCTGAAAGAAAAGATTGAGAAGAACACTGAGAATGCAGTTCACCTCTGAAGTAAGGGAGAAAAGCTGAGGAGGCTTGATAGACTCTTAGGTGAGCGAGCGGCCTAAACACAAAAGCTTTGAAACAACTTGTGGTTACATGATCAGAGTTCCAGAAATAATGTGGAGTGAATGAATCATCTGGCAACACTGAGTGCTCCTATAAACCTAGTGAAGCTATTCCATTTGTTTGCCTGCTTGCTTGCTTGTATGTCTATCCATTTATTTGTTAACCAACATTTTAAAATATCAATTGCATAGGTTTGCACGTGTTTGTTGTAACTTCTGTTTAGGAAACAACTGTGGTACAAGGTGTAGATTTGGAAATCATTTTGCACATCATCTTAGCAAAGGCCCTTTTCTGTTAAGAGGCTAGTCAGCTGACACATGTATAGTTTATAAAGATCTGTGTTTGTTTTTGCTGCTGTCTCGTTATGTTATCATTAGTTTGCATTTTTCATGCATGAGCATTATCAACATGGTAAGATGGAACTGTTCGATGGCACACATATTTAAGTAAATCTTCAAGTCTGAAATGAGATGTGCTAGAATTACTGAGGGTTTTTTTTTTTTCCACTAGAGTTGGACAAGTTATAACCATCAAAGCAAAAGTTAGTAGAGCGTTCAGCACAAGCATGGAGGTAAGAGGCTCCCTTTTCTTCCTACTGCCTGTTGGGGCTCATCTCTTTATTGTTTACAGAGGGCAGAGGAGGAAGCCTGGAATAACTTAAGCGTTTATGAGATTCTGAATTTCAGAAGGCCCTTGAATCTGTAGTCAGGCTCACAGGTAAATAAGGAGACTATGTTTCCCTGCTACTAAAATTAAATGTGATGCAATGAATGGTTTTTACAGAGAAGGATACACAGAAAGTAAACATACAAGGGAGAAAGGCGCCCTTGGTTCTTTGCCAGGTATGGGTTTTATTTATTAATTATTCTGACTCTATTAATATTCTAACTCTACTTTTTCTCCATCTCCTTATGCCTAACGAAAACCAGCCCCACAATTAACTAGTTTTTGAAAGGCAGAGTAATTGGAGCAAGAAGGGAAGCTTAGACTTTTCTTCTTCATCTACTTAGTTTTCTTCTCTTCACTATAGTTATGAATACAAAATTCTCAGAAATGCAAAAGTCTCAATACAGGTTAAAATAGCAGGAAAGGATTTCCTGGATCCCACATTGCAACCTGTAGGTTGGTTAGTAGCAGTCCCTTTGCTCTCTGGGCACAAATGACATGTATTTGTATCTTAGTTTCACAGATTAGGTGCCTCAAGTAACAGAAACTGATTGCCTCCCTGTTCTGCAGGCTAGCAGCCTGAATCAGGGTGTTAGTAGGGGAGGTTCCTTTCAAGGGCTATGGGAGAGAATCTGCCCCCATCCTCTCTCCTGACCCCTGGTGGTTTGCCAGTGACTTGCTTCACCCCAATCTCAGCCTCTGTCTGAACATGCTGTTCTCCCTGTGTTGATGTGTCCACATTTTCCTTTTCAGAAGGACATCAGTCATATGGGATCAGAAGTCCATCCTACTCCAGAAGGACCTTGTCTTAAATAATTACACCCCATTTTCAAATAAGGTTACATTCTGAGGTACCAGATTTGGTGGGGGACACAAATTAACCCATAACAGAACTGTTTTGGTAATAACCATACCTATGGTGATGGCTTTACCCTGATTTAGTCCTCACTTTCCCCTAGTATCTATATAAACAGGGTACTAAAAACTTGAAGAAATCAGAAAGGTTATACAAACTTGTGGATAAAATGAGCCATGTCGGACAGTATAACAGTGCTTCTGGATTCTGATTCTCAACTATAGGGCTCTTGATCTCTGCACACAGTAGCCTCTGGGCCTGGCCTTTCTCCTGATAGTACTCTCCCTCTATTCAGCCCATGCATAGATGAAAGTTCCCTTTCTTTTCTCCTGTTCTTTTCCCTGAGACCAGCCAGAATTTCCAAAGGAAGTTTGACTAAAATCTAAGAAAAGAACAGAAAAGAGAAAAAACAAAACACCCAGTGAATGGAAAATATAGATTTCCGATCTGAAGAAAAATAAATACTAGCCCCATTTAGGGCTAATCTAGTCCCTCTACAAAGTTGTGGTCCTCTGTGGTCTCTATGAATGTGTTATGTATTCAGTGAGGTCTGGCTGGAGGGAACACCAGATTCCCAGGCTGTGAACTCTTGGAATTTTTACAAGAGCTCAATTTACAATCGTTTCTCAGAAACTGTTCTTTTCTGGCTTTGTGAAATTTCACCCTACACAGGCTCAGACTGGTATCAACCCAAACACTCAACAGGGACAATATGCACATACCTGGGATTCTTCCCTTTTGTAGCTCCTTCCTTTCTGGGACAGTCTCAGCTGCCTTGATCTTGATTTCTGGGTCCTCATTTCAGTGTTTCCCATTTCCCCTCCTTGGTCATCGTCTGGGAACTGCCTGCAGAATGAGAGCCCAGCAAGTGCTCCCCTCATTTATCCTCCCTTTCCGTGGAGATCCAGCTCTGCATTGCCTGATGTCCTAGGTGTGAAAACAGTTGCTTCCTATACTTGGTCCGATTTTCCAGTTGTTTTCATGACATAGTTCCAAACTGACCTACTGTGTCATGACAAAAAGTGAAATTCTCCCTGGCATATGTTTTTGAGACATTTGGTCATCAACTATTCTAATAGAAGACAAGGTTCAGATCTTGCTTTAACTCTCCAAAACTGTTGCTTTGTTTTTACTGTTAGTTGTCTATTTTTCATTTGCCTATTTCTCTGAAAGTAGAAAGTTATGTGGGTGAGAGTTGTTGGGAATTAGAATGGATGGTTTAAATCTGGTTGATCACCATCTAGTTAACTTACATTTACCATGCAAATACTAACTTGGTTTCATAAGTTAAGTGACTCACTGACTGATGTTTATTTCTGTGCATGATGTACTTGGTGAAGATGAAGAAATAGATACTATCATTGATAGCACAGTGCTGAACTAAGATGGGCGAGGTTGACCACTGTTTCAAGAAGATAGTATTATTTCTCTGGGCTGTGTTCCCAAGTTTACCTATACTTCTGCAGAGTGTGATCGTGATAAGGACCTAAGCTTCAGAGTTCTTCATATGGGAAATCCAGTCCACTGTGTTATCACCATAGCGTGTCTTAGCCAATTCTTGCTAATCCTGAAAAAGAAAACTCCTGAAAGAAGAAACAAAGCTGCAAATAACATGACTATAAATAACATTCTATCCATGTCAACTTGGTTATAAAACTGAGACTGAAGATTAAAAATAGTTATGGTACACCTCTCTGAGGGGCTATATGGCATTTGTTAATATCTTATTTTCAAAAGCACATTTAGTAATAATAGGATTTGAAAATGTTTAATAAATGCCCCAAAGTTGTAAGATATAAAACTGTAAATACAGTATGGTAGTCTTTTGTGTGTGTGTATACAGATACATATACATACAGAGCTATATACATAGACACACAGTTCATATATATGTATAACACCGGGAGAAAATTTATATAAAGGTTAGTAATTATTAATTTGGGTGACAGGATTAGTGATAATATTTACTCTTGATAGTCAGATTCCATTTTTATCATTTATTTTTACACTTAACAAAATATTCCATGGTAAATATACTATTTTCTATAATCAGAGAAGATATCTTTTTCAGTTTAATAGAAAATCATGGAGAGGACAATACTGACTAAAAGTAAATTAAAATACTGTTTTTTTTCAAAAAAACAAAACAATGGTGAAGCGCATAAATGAATGTTGAATGCCGCAGTGTCATCTGTTGTCTGGATGACTGAAAATGTTTTATTTTTCTTTCCACTGCAGATCAGCATCAAGGTTACAGTAGAGGACATGCTCACTGGCACTGAGAAACTTGTTAGTGTGGCTTTCTCTACCTTTGTAGCCAAACCAGTTGGAAAAGAAAAGGTAAATTTCTGTCTGAAAAGTATCTAGCATATGATTCAGGGACTCATTAACAGAATTACCAGCATCAGAATTGTTACAGGTAAGGGACATTTCTCTCTTACCAGGAATACACTTTCCCAAGACTTGTTATTCACCAATACTTACTGTAACTGTCACCAATACCACAGTATTAACTACCTTAGAAAAAATGAGAGATGTAGCCAGTTTGTGAAAGAGGGAAAAAACATTGTGTTTTAAGTGGTCTGAAGGTCATATCAGTTTCCCAAAAATATTGCTTACTGGTTTGGTTCTTTTGTGGTTATATAACTCAAAATCGAGTTAAAATATTTTTTAAAGCAAGAGCATTTTAGCTACCAATTGTGCATTATGGTCCAATCACTTTTTCAAACCTAAAGGAATAATGTCAAAGTTGCTGAGTTACTGAAGTTTGAAAACAAGCTGCAGGCCATATGGTGTACAAACACCCTTAATAGAGATATGTTGGCCTGATGTGGGGATTCCAGTGGGCTTGCCTGGCGCTGGCCCAGAGCAGCTTGTCCTTTGTCTACTGCAGACTTACTATAATTTCTTGGATTTTCTTTTTAGAGCCAGGATACCTATGGGAGGACCCACACTTAGTATAAGCATTTTAAAATGTAATAATTCAATTTAGAACTCAAATCTTTCACTTGAAGGATCGCTTTAGAAGTGGGCACAGTGGCTTCTCCTAGCTCCACAAGTACTATTCACTCTGCAAAAGTCTTCCTCCCATGGAAGAACCAGCTGGGACAAAGCAAAGCTCTCCCTGTACCCAAAAGAAGCAGTCACCAGCAACTCCTCACTTGGACCAGGAGGCACACAGATGGGCCAGGGCCTAGTTAGGCCATGGTGGTGCCTGGGTGGCAGGTGTCTCTGCAGTTTTGTATACTGGGACACTTCTTCCACTCTCTGTCTGATATAAAATAGACCACAAAGCAAATCCCCATTGTCCGGGGGCATTGTTTTTTCAAACTGAAGTTCATAACACTTATTGTATTATAAAAATGCAGCTTTCTGGGCTGTATCTCAGACCTATTGAATTAGAATCACTAGTATAGGAGTTTGGAATCTGTACTTTGACAAAGCATCCTAGAGATCCTATGTTCACTAAAATTATTGAGACACTGAGACAGGTCTTGTCAAACATTCTGTTTTTCCTGGAATCCCCTCTGAATCTCCAAACTTTTGTGAATGAGAGAATACAGGGGTGGTTGCAGAGTTCTCATATCTGAGAGGAAGTGACAGAAAGGAATCCACCTCCCCAAATCATTCCTTCACATGGAGGAGAAAACGAAGCCCATCATTTTCCCCCTCCAGCTTCAGGGACTCATGGAATAAGAATAGAATAGCCACACTTCCGTCCAGTCTCTGCTGAGCCTAAAGATCTATTTTCCAACAGTGCTTCTGAGAAAGCAAGTGCCCTGAGTGCTGCCATAATTGGTTAGCTCAGATAACCTTTATTGTAAAGCACCTCATTTTCTAGTTGGTAACATTCTTACTCAGTAGCACACCATTAAGAGAGCCATGAAAAATCAGTGGTTTGAACCGACAGGGCTACCTGGGTCTCTGTCCATAGTGAGTTCATTCCAGGATGAGATGGGCAATGATTAACTCAATCTAGTCCAACAATGACACGGGCCAGATCATAGAACGCTTCCCAAGACTCCACAGGGTATGCTCGTGCTAGGCCTTACTGAAGCTAAAGGAAAGGACACAGCAGGAGAAAGAAAGCACAGCAAATACCCGAGAGGTTCAAGACGTCCAGCCACAGCTCTTAGGGATCTGTTCAGCACACAAAATGTACTTCATCTACAGATTGGAAAGCCGAAACATTAGTTTACCAGGTGGTCTTCTGCACCCCACGGGCCACACAACTAAAATAAAGCTATGTAATTAGTTAAACCAGTATAAGCTATTAGTCATTACATTCCTAAACAAGTTGGATGAAGTCATCCAGGGGAGTTTGACTTTAACCATGTATTCGAAATCGCTAGCTATTTCATCGTTATCTTGGTCAAGGGTCAGCCTTCACGTGGCCTGTAAATAAGCATGGAGCTCTCCCAGTCCAGCTGCAAGGTGACTCACACACAGGACAGCACTCAGGCATTTCTGGAAGAACTTGAGCCCTTGCTCTGTTGCATCACATTTCCAGGTTTCTGGAGGTCAGCTGGAGCTTTAGTCTGATATACTGATTCTTTCAGTTTGCTTATTAGATAATGTTCCCATAATGTGATGAAATTTCCAAACAGGGAACATCATGACAGCTTTCTCTAGAATATCTTTCTTCTCTCCCTCTGATATCTTAATTTTTCAAAAGGTAGAAAACATTTCTTGATAAGAATTTAGTGGAGTCAAAGTCCCTCTCCTCATTCATTAATTTGAAGAATAGTTTATTTTGTAATTCTGTTGAAAATTTTTTAAATCAGGGAAAATTAATATTTGGAAAACTTTTTAAAGGCACATATTATATGAACAAATTATGAAGCCTACATTGATTTTTTTAGTTTAAAAATATTTTAAGAAAAAAATCAAGACAAAATAAAATGTACACATCCATTATATGTACATTAAATATACATATCCATAAATGCTCTATTTACTTTGAGTTAGAAAATAATGTGGCATATTATTTGCTTTTGCAAAGTTCATGTTGTGCTTTTATAATTAAACAAGGCAATGAAAGATAAATGTTTTTCTTTTTCTAGATTCAATTAAAACCAGTCACACTTCTAACTGAACAAGATCATGTGGAACACAATCTGGCTTCTGAGAGAAGGAAAGTTCGATTACAACATGAAGATACCTTTAAAAACTTGATGAAGGAAAGTGGCAAGTTTGATGGTTAGTAAATCTATTTACAGGAACTTTAATTATATGATTGTGATCATATTCTGGAGGAGGTTCCATGTGCACTTGAAAAGAATGTGCATTCTGCTGCTGTCCTGATCCTTTGTGGTAGTGAGACAGAAAATCAAAGACAGAATAACCTCAATTTAGGTCAAAGTTCCTGACCGAAGAAATGTGGGATAAATGTAACATTGTCCAAGAGGAATGACAAAATACTTAAATACATCCAAAGTACAAGAACTGAAATTGACCTCCAGATGAGTATGTCCCAGCTGGAAACCTGTAGAAAGGATGAGGTTTGTTACTGTCCTTAACATGGGTGCACAGCCAAAGCTCTGAGCCCAGACTGGTCTCTAGTCTAAACCTGGGAGTGCCCCATTTCCCCAACGATTGGCAATTACCTCCAAATAGGCATACTTCTGCACCAAGGTCCCCTATACTCAATACCTTCCTGCATACATTTCCTAGATGATCCTTACCCACTTGCGACCTGCCCTAGTACACAGCTCTATGTACCCCAGTGTATGCCATGTATGTCTTCATAGGAATCAAGTAAATTTTTCTTTAGTTATCCATCAGAAAAGGAGTTGCCTCATATCTGAGTCTTTACAATGTCTCTCACAGTATAAGGTCTTTTCTTATTTTTTTAATTTTATCCTGGGAACACAATATTCAATTACACACCTTTCTTTTTTTTTTAATTTAGCTATATATTGTAGATAATTTATATTAATTTATTTTGAACCAAAAAAAGTGCCATTTGAGTAAGAGAAATTAACCTTAAAAATATCTCAATCAGTACTAGTTTGGGATGTTTATAAAAAATTATCTAGCAAAATCAGTACTTAAAAAAGACAGAAGTTGGAAAGATTTAAGAATTTAAGATTTCATATGCTTTTTAAGGATTACTTTAGGAAGCAATCCAATTCTGATTACAGCAATATGGTGGACTTGCAGTCTGAAAAAAATCTAAAATTTCTGGATAAAATATTTACAAACACATCTCAGCAGGCAGAAAACTAAGAAAGAGGCTTCAAGTCCACAAATGATCAGAAACACAAATGCAGCAGTGTAAGGAGACACAGGAGCTGGCATTTGCTAAGGAGGACCCTGTAGGTGGTAGACCCTGAGCTGTGTTTTAAGGGCCCTGCCTGAGCTCAGGAGGCACAGTCAAGTGGGAAGGTGGATCAGGGAACCAGACCTGGAGCTGAAACACCTCCAAAATGATACCCTCAGTGGGTCAACTGGAAAAACCATGCCTCTGAGAGCTCTGGTTGGCATGCTTTCCACTTAGCCCTATGTGGAATGGAAAAACACTTGTTTCTCTTTGAGGATTCAATCACAACTGCATTCTCAAGCATATTTGGTGTCAGAATTCACATAATTTGTTTGGCTTAAAACAGACCAAGTAAAACCTAGTGTGAATTCATACTGTGTTAAGTACCCACGGGTGATCTGCAGCCACAAATGCAAATCGTCTGTGCATTTAAATCCTTAAATCCACAACTTTAAGCCCAGTCCTCAAGAACTCCCACAGATAGAGATCCAAGGAATGTGAGCTCTTAGACAAGAATCATAAGACAAAAGTAAGTGACCTGAATTCAGAAAAGGACCAGACAACAGAATGAAGCCTGCAATGAAAACTAAAAAAATAGAATTTACCACATAAAGAATCTGAAGTAAAAGGTTAATATATTTTAAGAAATAAAAGAGTATCAAAAGTATTATGTAGGAACAAGAAAATGACCTAGAACATTAGATGAAGAAGCAAAAAGAATTTCTATACAAAAAGAATATAAAATAACAAAAATTTAAAACTAAATAATGAAACAGCATCTAAGACAGTAAACTGGAAAGTAAATCTGAAGGAGTTACCTAGAATGGAGATGGATAAACAAGGAAATGGAAACTATACAAGAGATTAGAAGACAGAGAGAATGGAGTAAGAAGTCTAACAAGCATCTAATCAAAGTTCCAAGAAGAGAGGAGAGAAAGAATAGGAGAGAAGTAACATTTGAAGCAAACAATATAGATATTTTATTAAGAGGTAACATGAAAGTTTAATATGCATTTGGAAAGATTTTGGACCTCATTATTAATCAGGGAAATGCAAACTATAACCACCATGAGACCCTATATCACACCCACACACACAACTGGAAAAACTGAATCCTATACTAATACTATAGTATTTAGTATAGAATACTAATTTCAGTTAATTAGTATCCACAATACTAATTAAGTGAAAATGAAGAGCTGGGGAAACTACTGTAAAAAATAGAAGTATGAATCAGTACAATCATTTTGTTACCTAAAAATATCCTGTTGATAGTAAGGACTGTGAATGTGGAATAAATCAACAAAGTTAAGTTTATTCATACATCCATCCATTAATTCATTCAATAAATACTGACTGAGCACCTACATTCTGGAATTCTATTAGGATTTTAAAAAATCAGTCCTTACCCAAAGGAGCTCAGGATCTAGGAGGTCAGATAATGAAAGATCACACAAATAAACATAAAATTGTGACTGTGAAAGAAAGGTACAAGCAGGAGCTCATAACAGTGGAGTCAGCTGTGGAGGTCAAGAGAAGGCTTTCCCGAGGAAGTGGTAACGGATGGGCTTTTTGCTTCTTCAGTAAATGGAAGAAGGTGGTGGTGGCCAGCGAGACTGCTACTTACAGAGAGAGACCATGTACAAATGCCCTGATGCTGAAGATGGCATTTTAGTTATAGGAGCTGAAAAATGCTGGAGCGGCTGGAAGGGAGGGAGAGAGAGATTATGAAAAGATGTGATGGGGGAAGAAGGGTTGCTACTGGCATTCAGACTAGCTGGGGCTGGAGAGGTAGGCATAGGCCAGATAAGAAAGGAAGGGCTTGGGCGTCATAAGAATGATTCAGGCTTTTCCAATAGGCCAAGGGGAAGTCACTGTATGTTTTTAAGGAGGGGACTGAAATGATCAGTGAAATGCAGGGGGGGAAAAGTAAAAGAAAAAGACAGTTAATTAAAAATATAAAATTTACATTAGGAAATGGAACTAAAATCTCTGTAACCACACTTCTCTGCTGATTTACATATAAATGTGCCAAGAAGGGCTCCATTCCCAGTTACCAGCAACAGCTGGGCATATCTGTGTTCTCACACTGCCAGCTCAGCTCTGCCTCCAAGAGTACAACCAGCATGGCACCCCTGATCTGTGATTCCTCCCCCATCTCCTCAACAACAGCACGTGAGATTTAAGTCTAGCTGGTGATTCACTTGATGATGCAGGAAGTATAACTGAATACATTTTACTGCTTTGCAGCCAAAGTAAATGATTTTTCCATTGTTGAGAGGAAAAACCAATTTGTCAGTAAATGAAGCAGATATGATTCAAAAGAGGCAGAAAGACACTAAGAAGAACAATGTATTGTGTCTTTTCTGTTTGTGACTGCTTTCATTACAAAGCAGTCACCAGGGGAGGCCACATTCCCATTCAGAAGTTTACGGCAAACTGTTCCAGATTCTCAGTGTCCATGGCCCCTAAAGCTCAAATCCCTTTCTTTTCATTAACTTTATTAACATACCATAAATGGCCCATATTTAAAGTTATACTTGATAGGTGCTGAGACATGCATACTCCCACGAAACCATCACCACAATCAAGACAATAACATATCTGTCAATCCCAATTTCTTTCTGCCCTAACCTGCTGTAATCTGCCCCTTCTCCACCTGAAGCAACTCAAATTTAAACTTACTTGTTCTTTTGATCAAAATTCTAGTTGACTTATAAAATAGGTTGGAATACAGTCTGTAAAACACCCTTTCTGATTTCTTATCTTACCCAATTCACTGTTAAATAAAACCTATTCATTTCCTTGGGAGTTTTAAGTCTTGGGTAATAATATTTAATTTTTAACTAAGTATTATTATTTAATTAATAATATTTAATTTTTAGAAAAATTAAAAATAATTTTTCTAAAAATCTCATGAGTTGAAGGAAAGGTTATAGCCTCAGGTTCTACATTTAACTCTACCATTTTTGTTTATGTCTGCCTTTCAGATCCCATTTGTGATGAAGAGGAAGGAACAGTTTCCACAAAGGGCACCTCTGTTCAGAGCATTGAACTTGTCCTCCCACCCCACGCAAACCATCATGGAAATACATTTGGTGGCCAGATCATGGCTTGGATGGAGGCGGTGGCTACTATTTCTGCAAGGTTCTTGGTTTTAACCTTTGGTTTGTGATCTTGAGACTAGTCGGGAGAAGGCAGAAGGGTCTAAGACTGGCTACTGGGTGAGTCAAGGGAACAAGTAGAGAACAATGTTGCCTTTTATCAAACTGAGACAATGATCAGTCATTTTCCTGTTTACCTGAGAATTATTCTGTCCTTTCCTGAGTGTTAACGTTTAAATTCTTGGTTCAGAAATAAAAGGAAATGACAGTTCTTACAGTTATTCTGAATTATGACTTTTGACCTTGCAACTCTTGTAAAGATAGTTATGACAGAGTAGATGGAAAACAGAAATAGAAGACAGCCATTACACTTAAAAAGAGTCAAGATACAAACTTTTTAAAAGGTGGTTCACAATTAGGTCTGACCTCTGAAGGTGCTGGTTAGAATCATTATGGCCAAAGGATTAATTGAAAAGTATGATGAGAAAGAGGGAAGAACTTGGAAAAGTACTTTTAAATGTTGCTAAGTTTCAAAAAGGGTAATTTCATTCTTAATGGAGCCATGTAGGTAACTGGGCAGCTTTAAAGAACACTGTAGTCTCTGAAAATGCATTTGAACAGGATCTGCCCTTCTGACAATTTTTGTAACCACTGAAAATTGATAAGGTCTTATTTTCCCAAAATTAAAAGAATTTTATTTATTAATATGTCTATAGTTATGACTATAATTAGAAACCTGTGGTTATCCTAAAATTGTGCAAATATAAGAGCTTGTTTTTAAAACGACATTGTCATTCTTAATGACAATAAAACATTTAAGCCTGTTCTACTATAAAGGCTTACGATGTAATTAACTATGGCAGAATCCGTTCACTTATGGTTAGCAGAATTCTGTACAGTAACCGAATGACTACAGTAGGAATCTAAAATGTAGACAATTATAGTAACTTTCTGAGATCAAATTTTCGTTATAGATTTTCAAAACTTCGCACACCAAAAAACTATAAAATGTGTACCTTGCAGCCTTTCAGGCTTTGTGCAGCAATGCAGGTAACTTTTTTTGTGGGGAAGAAAAATTGGTCTTGGACATGTGGGTGAATTTACGTAACAGTGAAGCCAAGGAACTCATGTGAATGTCATCAGCTGAAAGTTCTCTTCACTGTTTCCCATGCCAACCTGGGAGTCACAGCTTCCTGTGACTGTAGTCCTGAGCTGTCCGGAGGAATGAAACTCTGAAATCAGAACCAAAGACAGGTGTCTGGTTTTTGGAGATACTTCCATAGGGCACAAAACAAGAACAGGACTGTCGCCACAAGAGCAGAAGCACCAGCATCTTGGGAAAGCCACCCACAGACTGGGACACTGTATTTCCTAAAATATTTGCAGATAATGTCACAGGACCACTCTCGACACACACAATCTAGTTATTTATTACCCTCTTGGGCTAAAAGAGATGTTCATTAGAAAGCACCCCAAACACAGGTCTATTGCATCCATTAAGCAAAGCAGTAGCTCCTGAAAACATTTTGGAGAATGACGACTTTCTTCTCTCTCTCTCTCCTTCCCTTTGTTTCACCAGCCGCCTGTGTCGAGCCCATCCTGTTCTGAAGTCTGTGGACATGTTTAAGTTCAGGGGACCATCTACAGTTGGAGACCGTCTTGTCTTCAACGCCATTGTCAACAACACATTTCAGACCTGGTAAAGCATGTCTGGTGCTCTTCAGTTCAGTTCAGTCGCTCAGTTGTGTCCGACTCTCTGCGACCCCATGAGTCGCAGCATGCCAGGCCTCCCTGTCCATCACCAACTCCCGGAGTTCACCCAGACTCACGTCCATCGAGTCAGTGATGCCATCCAGCCATCTCATCCTCTGTCGTCCCTTTCTCCTCCTGCCCCCAACCCGTCCCAGCATCAGGGTCTTTTCCAATGAGTCAACTCTTTGCATGAGGTAGCCAAAGTACTGGAGTTTCAGCTTTAGCATCATTCCTTCCAAAGAAATCCCAGGGCTGATCTCCTTCAGAATGGACTGGTTGGATCTCCTTGCAGTCCAAGGGACTCTCAGGAGTCTTCTCCAACACCACAGTTCAAAAGCATCAAGCTTCGGTGCTCAGCCTTCTTCACAGTCCAACTCTCACATCCATACATGACCACAGGAAAAACCATAGCCTTGACTAGACAGACCTTTGTTGGCAAATGTCTCTGCTTTTGAATATGCTATCTAGGTTGGTCATAACTTTCCTTCCAAGGAGTAAGCGTCTTTTAATTTCACGGCTGCGGTCACCATCTGCAGTGATTTTGGAGCCCAAAAAAATAAAGTCTGACACCATTTCCACTGTTTCCCCATCTATTTCCCATGAAGTGGTGGGACCAGATGCCATGATCTTCGTTTTCTGAATGTTGAGTTTTAAGCCAGCTTTTTCACTCTCCACTTTCACTTTCATCAAGAGACTTTTTAGTTCCTCTTCACTTTCTGCCATAAGGGTGGTGTCATCTGCATATCTGAGGTTATTGATATTTCTCCCGGCAATCTTGATTCCAGCTTGTGCTTCTTCCAGCCCAGTGCTTCTTCCAGCCCAGTGTTTCTCATGATGTACTCTGCATACAAGTTAAATAAGCAGGGTGACAATATACAGCCTTGACGAACTCCTTTTCCTATTTGGAACCAGTCTGTTGTTCCATGTCCAGTTCTAACTGTTGCTTCCTGACCTGCATACAAATTTCTCAAGCACCTGGTGCTCTTAGATTGCTAGAAAATGAATTCAAACTTGCACATAAGCAATGTTCTTTGTTTTATCTCAACCTGGAGGTGAGTATAGGGAATACTTTAAAATAACCACATTCCTCCTAATTTTTTTTGAAATTTCATGTTCAAAATCTATTGACGTACATATTAATCCTCTGTTCCACTGAGGCCTCCTTACACTGTTATGATAAGTTTGTTTTTATCTCATAATAAGGTTGACTATATTTCCCACTTGATCCAGGATGGTCTTGGTTTCTGTGTATCATAATCATTAATTCTTCCTTTCACTCTCAAAAGGATCCCATATGGTCAACAACTCATAATGGACCTGTCATTTATTACCATGAAGCCCAAAACACTTTCAGTTATTTTTATTATTCTTGACACACAAAGAAAGATTTAACTTGGTATTTTTTTCTTTTTAAATGTAAAAAAGAACATCTGTATTTCCTATCCAACTTCAGTGTTTGATGCTTTTAAATTATAGAACTATCGTTTTAGGAGAGAAAACTTGACTTTGGCATAATTTAACACCCTACCCCCCCATTACCAAAATTTATTCATGAATGTATATAAGGTTCCACTGGCCTTCTTTTACTACTTGAAAGTGGGAAAGTAAAGCAGACATGCTCCCAGGAGCCTGTACATAAGATCGATCGACTTGATGAAATGGATGTTAACTGCTGTGTAGATTAGCAGACAACAAAGAAACAACACAGGGTCCTCCTTCTCTTCCTTGCCTGGAGGAGCTGGTGGGGTGGTGGGCGGGGGAGGCCTAGCATGCTCAGGCTCTCTGCCCACTGCCCTTCTTGCCCTTCTGCAGTGTTGAAGTTGGAGTGCGCGTGGAGGCCTTTGACTGCCAGGAGTGGTCTAAGAGCCGGGGCCGTCACATCAACAGTGCTTTTCTCATTTATAATGCTGTCGATGATAAGGAAGAACTGATCACATTTCCCAAAATCAAACCCATGTCAAAGGTCAGTTATTAGCACATGCAGTTCAGTAATCAGATCACTTATTCTAGGTGAAGCTGTGGTACAGAGCTCCACCCAGAATCTTTTCCTGCATTGGCAACAACCTCGACGTCCATTCCCCTTTGCTTTTCTTTCTTTTTTGCCTCACAAAGTAAAATGATCCTTTTCCTCTTTTTCCAAATCACTCTGGTCTTTTATTTAAACAGCGAAAGCCCTGAAGACCCCACATCTATTCAGCCACATGCTGCTGGTGGAAGCATATGTCTTCCATGTCTCATTTCTGACTCTCTTTTCCCGCTTTATATCCAGTTCTCTATGCTGCTCTACATTCATCAGAATTAAGTCTTGTGGAATAAGCTGCCTTACTGCCAACTCTGACCTGAAGATAGTTCACGTAGAGACTCCTTGTCCCAGTTAGCCTATTCAACTGATTTAGGAGAGACAGACTTAAGGACTGTAGCACAGAAATATTAAGAATGTATTGATTTTACTTTTTTTTAAAATTTATTTAAGGATGATTTTCGACGGTATCGTGGAGCTCTCGCACGCAAGAGAATTCGCCTAGGCAGGTAAGGGACTCAGGTATAAGATTTTATGGACTCTTATCTGACAAATTGCATAGCAAAGAGCCCTCTCTGGGTCTCTACTCCCACATAATATAAAAAGAGAAGGTTTGATATTTTTTGAGTGTGGATGCTACTGTGATGAAAATTGTTCTTCCTGATTGTTCCACCAGTAAAGGCAGCTTTTTGTAACTGCTGATTTCACTTGAAGAAAGTGTCACAGTTATTGCTATGTGCTAGATACAGGGAAGAAAACTATTATTTAATATTTTCATTTTTTTCCAGAAAATATGTCATTTCCCACAAAGAAGAAGTTCCACTTTGCATATACTGGGATATTGGCAACCAGGTGACAGTTTTATGATCTGAAGTTCTTCATGTAAAAATCGCTTCATTACAAAAACGGGAACCCCCTCATTTAACTGACTCATGTTGTGCCTACACAGGTTAGATGTAGAGGTGAATTATAGCAAGCTGTCATCTCAAAATGAAACAAAACCAATCTATGAGTAACTAGTCATCAGCCAGCTGCTTCACTGCCTTGTTTGAATTATCTACATAGTTACTGAGTTACAGACTCTGGTTGATCTGCATCAAATGCATTCAAACAACATAGGACGTTGAGATCTAGTGTCTCATCATGGTCTGTGCTGAATGACACGCCTTCTCAACAAAAAAGTATTAGTCATTTTAATGTTTTGACCATGAAATGTAAAGGGAAATCCAAATTTACTTATTATACATTGATTACTAGTCACACTGAAGGTTATTCTTGTGTTTACTTAGGATATCAATTAAAATGATACTAATTTCCTAAGCATATAGGACTCACATGACTTATCTGAATTCTGAATTAAGAGTCTGAGACAGAAATTATGTTTGTATAACTTAGTTCTAACTTCAACATCATCACTTTGGCTCTAACAGTATCCATTTTCTAAGCAGAAAATATTTGATCACATATCTGTGCACTGAACTCATAGCTTTTCAATTATTTATACTTTAGGTATCCTTGAGTAATGGGAATGTGGAGGCTCTCAAAAGCCTGGCAGCCAAAAGTGGATGGGAGGTTACCAGTGCTGTGGAAAAGGTAGGAGGCATTCAGGTATACATACAACTCACTTCCCATCATGAATGAAAGTTGTCATGGTAGAGGTTGTTCTGCTACTTCTAATGCTGCTTTCAAGAAGGTAAAAGATGGAGATCAAGATGGCAGAGTACAAGGACACCGAGTCACCCTATGAACACATCAAAAATGCATCTATATGTGGAGCAATTCACAACACTGAAAACAAACTGGAGAGTGGCAGGAAGACTCTTATACAACAACTATGGCTATAAAGAAAGATCCACACAGAGTCAGGTAGGAAGAGAAAAAACGCCATCAGGTCAGGACCTGCGTCCCTAGGAGAGGACACCCCAGCCCTGAGTTCTCACCCCGAGAGAAGGAGTACCCTTAGCTGGTTTTAAAACCAGTGGGACTAACAGAAGGGCTGTATAAGAAACCTAAACTCTACTCTTAAAGGAATCAATGCTTCCTTATTCCTGGGAACAAGGCAAAGGATGCAGACTGAAACCTCCCACGGCTCTGCTCCACTGCAGTTCTCAACTAAGGCAAATAAAAATTCAGGACTGGAATAGGGAATTCTATCAAACATACAACAAAGAGGTAATACCTAGCATTCTCAAAATAAATTGAAGGGAACACTCCCAAATTCATTCTATAAGGCTATTGTTACTCTGACACCAAAATCAGACCAAGACACTCAAAAAAGAGAAAATTACAGGCCAGTATTTCTGATGAATATAAATGTAAAAATCCTCAACAAAATATTAGCAAGCTGAATCCAAAAATATATAAAAAAGGGATCATACATCAGGATTAAATGGGATTTATTCTAGGGATACAAAAATGGTTTAATATTTACAAATGAGTCAATGTGATATACCACATTAACAACAGGAAAGATAAAAATAATATGATCATCTCAATAAATGGATAAAAAGCATCTGACAAAATTCAACATCCATTCATGACAATAACTCTCATCCAAATTGGTATGAAAGGAACATACTTCAATATAATACAGATCATATATGATAAAATTAAAGCTAACATCATACTCAATAATAAAAAGGTAAAAGCTTTTCCTCTAAAGTCAGGAATAAGACACCATTTATTTAACCTACTATTGGAAATTCTAGCCACAGCAACTAGACAAGAAAAAGAAATAAAAGACATTCAAATTGGAAGGGAAGAAGTAAAACTATCTCTTGTTTCAGACATGATACTACATAAAGAAAACCCTAAGGTCTCCAACAAAGTAACTATTGGAACTAACAAATGAATTCAGGAAAAGTTGCAGTATACAAGACTAATATACAGATTACATTAATACAGATATAAGACTAATACTAATAATCTTTGCTGTACTCAAATAATGAACTATCAGAATGAAAAATCAAGAAAACAACCCATTAAAGTCACATAACAAAGAATAAAAAACCTAGAAATAAACTTAATTAAACAGGTGAAAAACATAGTCTCTGAAAACTATAAAACACTGAAAAATTTGATATAAAGAAATGGAAAAATACAGTGTTCATGGACTGGAAGAATTAATATTGTTAAAATGACCATACTATCAAAAATAATCTGCAGATTTAATACAAACGCTGCCCAAATACCCATGACATTTTTCAGAGAAATAGAACAAATAATCCTAAAATTTGTATGGAACCACAAAAGACCCCAAATAGCCAAATCAATCCTGAGAAGAAAAGAACAAAGTTGGAGATATCATACACCCTGCTTTCAGAATACATTACAAAGCTACAGTAATCAAAACAGTATGGTACTGGCACAAAAACAGACACATATAACAATGGGACAAAATAGTGAGCCCCCAAATAAACCCATGCATTCATGGTCAATTAATTTATGACAAGAGGGCAAGGAGATACAATTGCAAAAGTCTCTTCAATAAGTGGCACTGGGAAAACTGTGCAACTGTAGTAAAAGGATGAAATTAAAACATCTTCTCAAACTGTATGTAGGAGTAACCTCAGATTAAAGACCTAAGAGTGGAAACCATAAAACTCCTAGCAGAAAATACATTAAAATGAAATACTCTTTAACATAAATCATATCAATATTTTTTTGGATCTATCTTCTAAGCAAAGGAAACAGAAACAACAACAACAAAAAAAGGACCTAATTAAGCTTAAAAATTTTCGCACAGCAAGAGAAATCATCAACAAAATGAAAAAACAACCTGCTGAATGGAAGAAAATATTTGCAAATGATATAACCTATATGGGGTTAACCTCCAAAATACATAAACAGCTCACATATAAGAAATATAAGAAAACCAAACAACCCAATTAAAAAATTGGCGAAGACCTGAATAGATAGTTTTCCAAAGACATACAGATGGCTAACAGGCAAATAAAAAGATGCTCAACAATCCAAATCATCAGACATACAAATCAAAACCACAATGAGTTATCATTTTACACCTGTCAGAACGCCTATTATCAAAAAGACCACAAATAAATATTGGTGAAGATGCAGAGAAAAGGGAACCCTATTACACTGTTTGTGGAAATGTAGACTGGTACAACCACTATGGAAAACAGTATAGCAGTTCCTCAGAAGACTGAAAATACTGCAGAACAACCATATGATTCAGCAATTCTACTACTGGGTATGTAGTGCATAAATATACACTTATATATATATTCATATATAGTCATATACACAGGAGTGTAATCTATAAAAATATTAAATCACTATGTTATATACCTGAAACTAACAGAATATTATAAATGAACTATATTTCAATTTTTTAAAAGGTAAAAAAGTCTTTGGGGAAAATTTTTTTAAGAGTCAAGTATCTTTCCAGCTCTGTCTCTATTCCCCTACCTGGGCTAATCTAAGGGCCTTCAAATCACCCTACACATTCCTACCTCCAAGCTTAGTTCTCATATTCCATCTCTTTCTCCTTCTCTTCTCTATCTACCCCAGTCCTACCTGGTCTTCAAGACCTGGGACGAACGCTTCTCCATAAAGCCAGTCATCTCCTACTGAAGGAAATTACCACTTTAGGAACTCCTTTAACAATTACTTCTTTATGATTAACTTGTCAATTAATTATGCCTTATCTCATGACACTTACTCCATAGCCACATTGAGTTGATATTTGTCTTACACAGTAATTTTACAAATAGTCTCTTCCCTTAACTAGATTACAAACATCTTAAGAAAGCAGCCTTATCCTGACTTTTTTGTACCTCAGCACCTTTTACTATGCTTTTGCATGTCATCAAATTTAAATAAATGTGTATCATTTGAATTTCATCTACTTTCAGAGGTATATCAGGTGACCCTTTGAAGCTGATGCCCACACTAAACATAAGCTCTTTGAGGACCACTTTGTTCATCACTGTAGTCGCAGAACATAGCACTAGCTGGCGTTCAGGGGATGCTCGGTAATGCCGACACTTTGTCTTTGCTCACGTTTCAGTGCATACTGTTTTTCATCATCATTGAAACAGTAGCCTCTAAAACAGGATTACCATGTGTTCTGGTTTTCCTGGGACAGTCCTGGTTGCCCCATCATAATTATTAACCATGCCCAGGTGTTCCAGTTTGAATAAATTACATGGCCACTCACCCTGAAACAGAAACAAATTCAGATACTACTTCCTTGTTTTTAACTCTGACTTTGACATCCTCCGCATGCTTTAGCTTTGGTTGTTTGCTTTTACTATGTCTTGGTGCTCACTTCTGAATCCTTTCAGGGTCTTCCTTATTTTCTTTGGATCCAGTTAGGTTTCCATCTATGCTTGGTTCAGTGATACACACAGGTTTAACATAACAAAGTTACTTGCTTCCATTTACCCTTTATAAAAGATGCCTCAAGACCTTGTTTTCTTTTATTAACATGAAATCTGTTTCTTGCATCATTGCTGGCATCTGAGTACTCACTGAGCAGCTTAGTAAAAAGACAAACTCATGTCTGGAATGAAGGATGAGAACATACTCAGTGAAGTCATATAAATTAAAATTTCAATTTTTTTGGAGTTTGGACCAAAAACCAACAACCTGAACAAATAAATGTGCATTTGCAAGTGTCTAAGGAGAGCCACCAATAATTAATTCTTAACTTTCTGTACAGTTACTTACTAGAGAACATTGTATAACTAAAGAAACATTCTTATGTTATCTCTGTTGAATTTGAAGCCCTCCTTTTTTTCAGATTATATTTATGATAAAAATCTAATTTTTTTATTTTTTGGGTTATCCTCTTCTCTCCCACTTTTTAAAGCTTTTATGCTTTTAACTCTCTTTACCCATTATGCTTTTAATTTCAAAATATAGCTTATTTTTTTCTGTTACCTTTCACCTGAAAAAATTTTCACAACTATTAATTATACTTATTTTGGGTTTTAAAAATCTATACTTATTTTGATATAAATTTTGATAGATGGCAAAAGTCTAAAATTTCTGGTATTCATAATGAAAGTTGGGCAGTACTTACTGTTTTAATCCATATTTCATTTTCAAGGTATAGTGTTGGAATTAATAATAGCACTAATACAAGGAGCAAAAGATGAGCCTTCATCTTAAACGAGCTTATATTAATAGTCTATCTTGAAAATATCTTAAAAGTACTTAGACTATCTTGAAAGCATCACATATACACATACCATAGCTGAAGGATAATTTTAAGGTAGTTTATAATCAAGAGAGAGATTTAGTATTTAAACTACAAAGGTCAGCTCTTAGGCAATTCAAAGTCAGGGAAGACAGTTGTTTTAAGACAACTTTGAAGAGTCGATTCTTTCCTCCTTGAAGACAGTATAAGGGTAAATTGCTGGAGGGGTAAAAGAGGCTTTTTAGGCAGTGAGTAGCTTGAGCCACATCTTGGTAGAAATTAGCATGGGTGAGAGATTGGCCTGATAGGAGTAGCTTTTTATTTAGGCAGTACCTGAGAGAGGACAGGAAGACAGAATGGCAAGAACCCTTGACACAGGACAAAACCCATAGGAAACAGACCAGAGGAGATCTATTCTCATTGAAGCTGGGGAGTGACTGGCTCCAGAGCTGCACCTGACCACGTCCCCTCCCCTTAGTCAATGGATAATCGACCTCCAAGGACTCGACCCTCTCCCCATACCTCTGTAAAAGCCAGTTTTGTCCTCCTTCCCACAATACAGTCTCAATAACATATCTGTCAACAGATAGTATAAAACTCTAAAACTGAGCTATTTCCACTTGTGCTATTTGTATAAGATCTAAACTCATTAAACAGAATCTTATTAGAATGAAAAAATATATCATTAATAAAACGTTACCAAGCTCCAGCAGATTTTGAACCTACTTTAAGCTTCATTTCATAGAATAAAATTTCATAGAATTGAAATTCATTCTCAAATGATAAAACATTTGAGATGATAAATGGAATGTAACCTGTATTCTTCTAAGCATGAAGGGGAACTCATTTTCTTGGAGAGTTGGTCTTGGAGAATTTTCTCACTAGGCAAAAGTTGGCTTTCCTAAAATAGTAGAGTTTAAAGAGAACCAGCACCAACTGCTGCCTTTCCTTGTCTGCATCAGTGTCATTGTCTCTGACAGCAGAATGTTAAGGACTTTCTGTTACTTTTACCTTTGGGGAAAGGATGAAAATGCCATCCATTCATCCAATACTGTAGTTGACACTGGCTAAGTCTAGTGAGCTCTGTAAGGGCAGAATTTAATGATGGCTACTTAGTGTGAAGTTTGTTATGTCTCCAGGACAGGAAGCAGCAGCATGTGTCTCCAACCTGGAGAGCAGCTTCCTGAAGTGCTGTGATAGTTTTCTCAGGCTGCCAAAACAGTACCAGAGTGAGTGTCTCACAGCTATGGGAGCTAGAAGTCTGTGATCAAGGTATCGGTCATGCTGGTTCCTTCTGTGGGGAGTAAGCAAGATCTATTGCAAGTCTCTCCCCTAGCTCTCGGCACTCTGCTGAAATCTTCAGCATTCCTTGGATAGTCGATGCATCACTTGACCTCTGCCTTCATCTTCATATGGGGTTCTCCTAGTGTGTGTGTACATGTATTTGCCCACACTGCCCCTTTATATAAGGGCACCAGTCACTGGACTAGGGGCCCATACTACTGTAGTAGAACCTCATTTAACTTATTACACCTGCAATGACCCTATTTCCAAATAAGGTCACATTCTGGGCTACTGGGGGTTAGGACTTTAACATATGAATTGGGGGGGGTGGGACACAATTCAACCCTTAAAAAGTACTCAGCCCACTGTTACATCTCACTCTACCCTGGTTTCACCAAGGTTGACTGTGGTTGCCCCAAGGCCAGAATCTGACTGAGGTGGTGGAATTCACTCTGGCCACCTCTTCTTACTCCTCTGAGACTGCAGAGCCCCACCAGGCAGGCTAAGAGCCACATGGACACCAGGATCAATGAACCTCCTGCTACTTCTGCAGTATAGGGGGCAAAAGTAGGTAGGTCTAGGCTGGGCTGAGTCTCAGCCTTCAACTTAGAGCTGCATTCATGGTTCTCTTTCTGTTTGACAAGTGCCCACAGCCTACATCATGCCCTCCTTTGCAGGCTTGGTGCTGAGGTCAGCTGGCGAGGTGAAATGGCACAAGCAAATAGCCACCTCTTACCCTTCTAAGCTGCTTCTAGTCAGTGTCTCACTTCTTCATTCTCTTCTTAAAAGATGTTTGGGTTTAAATAAAGGTTTTCTCCCTCCCAGCCTGATTTTTCCATCTGCTTGATTCCTGCAGTGAAGTCTCAGCCCTGTTTGTCTGTCTTCTCATTGATTGTTGCCATGGGAATGATTATAAGATGGCAAATTTCAACACTACCTTCAAAGCACCCTGAAAGAGATGGAGTAAATGGGCAGGATAGAAATGTGCTCTTAGCTGAACATATATCTCTGATTATTGATGAAAACACAGTAGAGGCAAAGTTCAGAGTAACAAAGGGTACATTAATATTTAAGTGTAAGTCAAATGAATCCCCAAGACAAGCTTTCTCTTCTCTAAGGAACAGTAAGCACTAGACACTCAGGAACTGACCTTGTGACCCTTGTGATTCACAAAAAAAAAAAAAAAGAATGCTTGGTGCTGAAGGAACAATATGGGTCAGCAGTCCTGTTGAGAGGTTGAGTTGGATCTAGAGGTGTGGGCTTACTTCCTGGATCCGCTCAGCCCAAATGAAGGCACACCTGACATCCTGGGAATGTTAGGCTGCAGCCTTGGCTCCAAGGTCTTATGGGGAAAGGAAGCGCTGACTTGCCTGGAAGTCTGGTGATATTTTTTGTCATTCCTGGATAGAGGCAAGGAAATATCACAAAGAGATAAATAGGGAAAGAGATAAAGCTCTTTCTTTTTCATGAGAAAAACTACTGCCCAATAATTAAATAACCTACCCTCAAGTAGCATAATGTGTAGATGACACAGGAGTATAGCATCCTGGTCTGAGTTCTAGACATCCAAATGTTCAAAGTGAAGTTTCCATCATTGGCTTCACAATTATCCAGGTGCCAAGATGCTTTAGCTTGTGCAATCCTGCTGTGGTCTTAATGTAAAAATATCCATTTTCCTTTTGTAATTTATTTTTTTGGTTATTTTATTTTAGATAAAAATATATACTCTGGAAGAACATGATAGTTTATCTGTTTGGGTTGAAAAGCATGTGAAAAGACCGGCATACTTGGTTTATCATCTCTTGTCCAACTTTACCAAGCGACCTTTGTGGGACCCCCACTACATGTAAGAATACATTTATAATACTTTCTTATTCCACCTTGACATCATGTAAAAATGACCCCACACCGCAGTCCATCTCCATCGCCCAGTGTATGACCCACTGTTTTAACTGAAGAGTATTTGCTATAGCACAGTATCAGGAGCTGTTGGAGAGGCACAAAAATTATTCTGATCATCTAGTTTTCATCTATATTTACTTGACATGCTTTTCCCACATCTATTGTAATCCTACCAGTAACTCTTCAAGTTGATATTATTCCCACTTAACAGGAGAGAGAACCCAAGACTCGCCAAGACTACACAGACAGTAAAGCAATGGGACCTCATTTGGAACCCAGGTCTGTCAGGCTCTAAATTTCCACACTCTTGTACTTTAAGACATAGTCTCATGAGGAAGTGAGACTTCCTCTTGCGGAAGTGATTATCAATTACTCTTGAGGAACTGATTATCAAATTGTACCTCCCACTCTTGATCTTTACTTGGTAGCCCTTCTTATTCTGGGAAACAGCACTCCCTGGTGAGAAGCTGGGAGAAGCAGCTATGTAAGTAGACTCCTTCCTGCCTTCCCTGTCTGATCAGGGCCCACTGATGTCAACCTACATCTCTTGTTACTTCCTGTCTCCCACATCCCTAGTCCAACCTTCTCCACTCTCCCTCCTTTCCTGGAATGCACAGCTGTGCACCTGGTCAACTCTACTGTCAGGGTGACACTCCCTTCTCCAAGGAGTTCCAGTTCCTGGGTTGCAGGGCTCAGGCCTTAGGGACACCTTGCTTTACGGAAAGAACTGGCAAGATGGGCTTCCTATTATATTCAGCATTATTAATACCATTTACTTCCTAATTTGGAATAGGTAGAAATTCATCCCTTAAATGTCTAAATCTCACTATGATTAACAGCCCATAACAGACAATTTAATACCACTAAAGTGAAACAATGGAAATAGTGTCAGACTTTATTTTTGGGGGCTCTAAAATCACTGCAGATGGTGACTGCAGGCATGAAATTAAAAGACGCTTACTCCTTGGAAGGAAAGTTATGACCAACCTAGATAGCATATTCAAAAGCAGAGACATTACTTTGCCAACAAAGGTTCGTCTAGTCAAGGCTATGGTTTTTCCAGTGGTCATGTATGGACGTGAGAGTTGGACTGTAAAGAAGGCTGAGTGCCGAAGAATTGATGCTTTTGAACTGTGGTGTTGGAGAAGACTCTTGAGAGCCCCTTGGACTGCAAGGAGATCCAACCAGTCCATTCTGAAGATCAGCCCTGGGATTTCTTTGGAAGGAATGATGCTAAAACTGAAACTCCAGTACTTTGGCCACCTCATGCAAAGAGTTGACTCATTGGAAAAGACTCTGATGCTGGGAGGGATTGGGGGCAGGAGGAGAAGGGGACAGCGGAGGATGAGATGGCTGGATGGCATCACTGACTCGATGGACGTGAGTCTGAGTGAACTCTGGGAGTTGGTGATGGACAGGGAAGCCTGGCGTGCTACGATTCATGGGGTTGCAAAGAGTCGGACACAACTGAGCGACTGAACTGAACTGAACTGAACTGAAAGTGAAACAACTCTAGGCTTATGTGTTATATTCACATAGATGCCAGAAGGATGCATCCTAGTTAATGTTATCGTTAGAAAACACTTCATGAGAAGAGAAACACTTCACAATTTTCTTGCATCAGTATCTGTAGATATAAGTACAAAGTTTTCAGCAAGAATAATGCCTAACCTTTGCTGCTCTTTCAAATGTTTCTCTCCACTATTTTCTACATCACCTGACATTCCAGGTGAATGAATAGAGGAATGAATGAATGAATTCCAATTCCATTAACTTTTTTTCTGCATCTATCTGATTCCGGTACTGTGCTAGGTATTTTCATTTGATCCTATGCCCATAGGTATTATTATCTACATATTACCTATACAATACACCATAGGTATTATTATCTACATTTTATGGATGAAAAAAAAGTGACTTGCCTAACACAACACAGCTACTCTAGGACTCAAAGGCAAGTTGT
Source organism: Bos taurus (assembly GCF_002263795.3). Lineage (NCBI taxonomy): Eukaryota > Metazoa > Chordata > Mammalia > Artiodactyla > Bovidae > Bos > Bos taurus. The sequence continues at coordinate 81,316,786 of NC_037334.1, read as the reverse complement.
TTGACTCCAAGCTTAGTGCTTTCCCAATATACCATATTCCTTTACCTCAGAGTCCACAAAGGATTGTCCATAAAGTTTGCTAGTCTTCAAAATATTAAATTAATTAAGTTAATTGATTGATTAATATTAATTGATCCTAGAGAAAAATAATGTTCTGGAAAAAAGAAAAGTGCCTTTCTCTGCAGTGTTGAAGGCAGTGACCTTAGCGTCAGATGGCCAGCATTCTATCACAGGCAGAATTATTCCTCCTGGCCAAACAACTCTAAAGACAGACTTTAAGAAATGATGCTGGCTTTGAAGAGTTGGTTATGTGAACAGAAGGGTGAATACAGACACCAATAATGAAGTTACCCAAACAAACAAAAGAAAGGCATGCCTTATTCTACCAGGTAGAAAAGTGTAGACTTTCTGTCACGGTTCTGTTTACCTAGGTCCTGTGAAGTCATAGACCGTGTAAGTGAAGATGATCAGATATATTATATCACTTGTCCTGTGGTGAATAATGACAAACCCAAAGACTTGGTAGTACTTGTTTCACGAAGAAGGCCGCTCGAAGATGGGTGAGTATTTGTAACTCAAGTGTTATAGCAAGGTCTTATAGTATAAAGTAGAAAGTAAAAGTTGATACGAAAATAAGGAAGTCAATGGAATAATCATTTCTGGTCTTGAATGATGTTCATATAAATTTTTTTCTAGATGAGGCTTTACTTATCATTAAAAAAAAACTATTTAAGTGCCAGCCATGTGCAAAGCACCATGGAGGACTCCTAAAGCAGTTCCCTTTCCTTTTATTCTGTGCACATGTAAAACTGATATTTAGCCAAGCTTTGAAGCGTTCCATTACTGCTAAAAATGCAAAGAGAGCCAAATAAAACACTAGGAGTTGGTTTTGGTTCAGAATTTACAAAGGCTCTACTGTGCTACACACCCAAAATGGCTAGCTTTCAATCAGTGTGTCTGTTCAGGCTTCTCCATGGGCACTGGACTTCTCAGAGAATAAGCTCTAAGGAGAAGGGTCCCAAGAGTAAGTGTTCAGAGGGATAAGAAATGGAAGCTTCCAGGGTGGTTATGGTTTACCTCTAGAACTGGTCAGCATTATTGCTGATGTCAAAACAGGCCTATAGAAAAATCCCGCCCACATAGGATTAATACACATAGATGTTCAGTGTATTATCATCTGCTATGGCAAAAGATATTAGAAATAAACTGAAGCTTTCTCTTATAAATTATAGTAGAACCACACTATACCAGAATACTATGAAAGTGAAAGTGAAATCGCTCAGTCGTGTCCGATTCTTTGCAACCCATGGACTGTAGCCCACCAAGCTCCTCTGTCCATGGGATTCTCCAGGCAACAATATTGGAGTGGGTTGCCATTTCCTTCTCCAGGGGATCTTCCCGACCCAGGGATCGAACCCAGGTCTCCCACATTGCAGGCAGACGCTTTAACCTCTGTGCCACCAGGGAAGACCCAGAATACTATACCAGCATTAAAAAGGATGAAGTAGTTATGCTGCTGCTGCTGCTAAGTCACTTCAGTCGTGTCCAACCCTGTGCGACCCCACAGACAGCAGCCCACCAGGCTCCCCCATCCCTGGGATTCTCCAGGCAAGAACACTGGAGTAGGTTGCCATTTCCTTCTCCAGTGCATGAAAGTGGAAAGTGAAAGTGAAGTCGCTCAATTGTGTCCAACTCTTAGCGACCCCATGGACTGCAGCCTACCAGGCTCCACCATCCATGGGATTTTCCAGGCAACAGTACTGGAGTAGGGTGAAGTAGTTATAGAGGTATTGATACAGGAAACACCTCTAAAGATTTATCACTACATGAAAAATCAAATTATAGACCAATATTTGTAAAATGGTTATATTTATGAATATAAACATATGAATATGAAAATATGAAAAACATTCATATTTGAAAATATGAATATGCCCATTTGCTTACATAAATGTTATTTATAAAAAGATCTGGAGGGTCACAGTAAAATGTTAATTTTATTGGTGGTCCTCTTGGTTAAGGTAGACTGAAGGATGACTTCTGTTTTCTAATGTACAGGGTTCCTATTGTTTGAAGGTTCTTTAATACAATGGTATTATTTTTTCCATTAAAATAGTGGACAAGACTGAAATAACAACCCATTAGAGCATACACACACACAAGTTTGGAGTCTGACTACAGCTCTGCAGAGTTATGCAAAGCATACGTAATTTTTAGGCAGAAAATATCTATGGCCCTTATTACTATTTCCTATACTTGAATTTAGCCATAGAGAATGTTTTTTATGCATATCACTCATGTAAAATATCTGGGTCTTCATAGTTTTACTTCTATATAAACGAGTTGCATTAACTGTAGGAATTTACTTTTCTTCACCATTTGCTGTTTCATTCACTGTTCTTCGTTTCTCTCAAGAGCTTGGAAAATGTCCTTTTGTCTTTCAGTCACACTTACGTGGTGGCAGTGAGGTCGGTTATTCTGCCGTCAGTCCCACCTTCTCCACAGTATGTCAGAAGTGAAATCGAATGTGCTGGATTTCTTATCCATGCTACTGACAGCAGTTCGTGTACCGTAAGTTCGATGAAATGTGCACATTAATTTTCTCCTACAGATGCAGAGAAACCGTTTACCTGGATTTGCTAAATTAACTGTAATTCTGTAATGTGTATCCACCCACACCCACCAGGGAATCCTCAGGTCACCCTTTCAGATCCATTTCCAAGGGACTGGGGTCATAGCCTCCCCTACACCAAAAAGACTGTTATGCTTGCTTGAAAAAGCTCCAATGAATAAGAAATTAAAATTGTTTTGTTTCACTTTGTTTTCTTGAAACAGGTATCTTACTTTAACCAGATTTCTGCTAGCATCCTTCCTTACTTTGCTGGAAACCTTGGTGGCTGGTCAAAATCTATCGAAGAGACAGCAGCCTCCTGTATACAGTTCATAGAGAGTGCTACTGATGATGGGCTGATAAGCATACTTTAAATCATCTGTCATTTTATTTCCCACTTGCAATTCCAAACTCCCTTAGTCCTGACACTTGACAAGTTTCTCAGCCACAAATAATTTCGTATCAGTCTAAGAATAATGCAGTTGTGAAGAGGTTAAAAAACAAAATGCGTCCCAAGTCAAATACCAGTGATTTGGGTTAACATTAAAAGAGCTTTAAGACTCTGTTTTAGATCATCTGTGGCTCTGCTACCTTCCAGGGGCACAGGCAATGGAAAATTTCTCATAATCAATATTGTGTGTTCTATAAAATGGTGAAAGTTTGGTTAAAACAATCAAAACATTTTTAGGCTAGAGGGGTGAAACATATTCTGTTTGAAATTTTATAAAATGTTATAAAACCCAAAATGATACGTTGGCTAGGTGATTAGTAGTATGGGGTTGTTCCATGTACAGCAGGTATGAGTGTGTCAGAAGCACCTGACAAGATGTATTACATGTTTTAGAGCTTTAAATTAGGAAGACATTAAAACATAATGGAATCCAATCAATTTTAGTAATAGGAACTACTTTCCTGGTGTCATTTAACATATATCAAGGTAGCTGACCCATTTAGTATCTATTGCTATATACACTCACAAAGTACCTGCAAAATGTGATATTGTAGAGAAGAATGACCTGAGCTCTTCTTTCATAATCATTACATTAGAACTTTATTCCCTAGACTTTACATTTATTATTTTACTCTGTGATTTGTCTTGACTCATAAGACAAACCAGCATACATCAAGTTAACCTCCTCTACGGGACAACTTCTAAAATTTGAAGGGATTCTACATTAGAGTTTAGAGCACTTAAGAGATTAGATACATCTTGCTTTAGTTTGTCAAATCTTTACCTCTGTCCAGACCTGGTTTTAATTATTTTTATTAATCTGTGCCAACAGGTTTTCATTTATATGAATTTTGGACTATGTCCCAATCTTATGAATTAACATTTAAATACAATAAGAAGAGTGGACAGGCAGATTTAAATGCTTATACATTACATTCCAAAAGCAGATTTTTTAGAATATTTTTAGATTTTAAAAAATGTTTAAAAATGAGTAGTAAAGAGGGCTACAGTACACTAAAGTTTTGTATGCTAAAATTTCAGCCCTCTTCTACAACTGAAATGTTTTTAACTTTTGTCTTTCATACATCTCTGAATTTGTATTTTTTTTTTTTTTGAAACTTTTTTCTGAATCAAAGATGAGAGTAACTTTGGCTGGATTACTTTTAGATACAAAGATGTTGCCCACTCTAACTTATAACACAGGCACAGTCCATACCAGCACTGTCTAATATGGTAGCCACTAACCACATGAGACCATTTAAATTCATTAAATTTTCAAATAAAATTTAAACATCAGCTACACTAGCCTCATTTTAATATTATTAGTCACATGACATTATCAGGTCATCATGGCCTAATCCGAACTGCTCACTTTCAGACTACTGGACTAAAGATTCTTTAAGAGGGCATGACACTGGAAAAGACAGCAATGCATTCAGGCTTTACCTAGGGGATCTCAAAAAGTTTAAAATCTATTGCCTGAAACCATGACACAACTGACTAAGGCATTACTATTGTAAAATTCAACAATAGCCCTTATGTTTATATTTCCTTTTTTAATGGAAATTTGATTGGTCTTTCACTCATTCAATAAATATTAAGAACCTACTCTGTATGAGACACTTTTGGGCACTGTGGGTTCACCAAGTAACAGAAGGCTACTGATCACATCATAATAAAGTACATAAATAATATAGGATATTTGGTGGCTCAGATGATAAAGAATCTGCCCGAAATGCAGGAAACCTGGGTTTGATCCCTGGGCTGGGAAGAAGCCCTGGAGAAGGGAATGGCAAACCACTCCAGTATTCTTGCCTGGAGAATTCCATGGACAAAGGAGCCTGGTGGTCCATGGGATCACAAAGAGTCAGACACGACTGAGCAACTAACACTTTCACTTTACTTTTCAGGAGATAAGTGTTAAATGGAAAAATAAAGCAGGGTAAATGATGTGCATGCTGGGGAGGTGTTGGAGGTGGCATATTTTAAACAGGGTGGTCACTTGCCAGAAGCAGCAGGAAAATGCTTCTACAGCTTCTGGCCTCCCTCCCCTGGGGCTGAGAGGCCAGCGCATGCGGCTCAGTGCAGAGGCCAGGGTTCCCCAGCCCCACTGAGTGTGTCCTTTGCAGGTGGGGCTGCAGAGCCTCCCCAACCCTCCTTACCTCTGCCACCCTCACTCCAGCTGGGCCAGGGCTGGAGGGGCCTGGTGAGGGCTTCCAGGAGTTGCCCTCATACCTGAGAATGCAGGAATGTGGACTAGGGGGTCAGAAGTCTGAAGCTTCCAATCTACTCCTTACGGACACTGCAAGTTAAAGATGTAAAATTTAATAACATTTTTCTGGCCATGAGACATGACTTTTAAACAACAAGGAGGTGTGTGGGGGGTGGGTGTTTCACATTGAAAGATAGTTAATATTCTATATAATGAATACAGAAATATACACATCCAGGATTTGGGCTTTGGTTATTGATGGCCTGATAGATTATTTAGGAATAATAAAGAAAACATTAAGAAAAAAATAAAAATTAAAAAAAAATAGGGTGGTCAGAGTAGGCTCTTCTGCGGGACATTTGAGTGAAGATCTGGAGGCAGAGAGGGACTGACCCATGAGGATTTCTGGATGTAGCATGTTTCCTATAGAATGACTGGCCCATGCAAAGTCTTTGAGATGGGAATGTTTCTGGCATATTCCAGGGAAAGCAGATGCTGGAGAGGCTGGAATAGAGCGAAATGTAATTAAAAACAGATGACTTGAGTACAATCTTCCTCGGCTTTCTTTGGTGCCTTGGCTTTAAGCAAACATGATTGATCCAAGGGTAAGCAGTGAAGCTGGTTCATCAGCAGCCATCCTCAAGCCCCTGGAGACTTAAGGACAGAGGGAACATAAAAATGTAGTCAGACTTACTTTCTCCTTTGGAGTGCTAAAATATCCTCCAGGAACACTTGAGATTTCATGCCCTTCTTGATGGTAAGGGTTTTCAAGTGCTTCTAACAGGACTGAAAGTTTTTTGATTAAGAAAGGAAACTCTTCCCTATTAGTTCTTCCTGGTTTTAATGCAATGGAGTTTCTGATCTATATTCAGTTTTTCTATCATATTTTTAAAGAATTCTAGAGGAAAAAAATGTGAAAACTGATCTGTATACTTTAGAATATATCTACCCTTATATGCAAATACCACTGCTGCTGCTGCTGAGTCGCTTCAGTCATGTCCCACTCTTCCTGACCCCATGGACTGCAGCCCACCAGGCTCCTCCGTCCATGGGATTTTCCAGGCAAGAGTACCGGAGTGGGGTGCCATTGCCTTCTTCGGCAAATACCACCAGGAAATAATGAATAATTTTAATAAACATCACTCATTATCAGAGAAATGCAAATCAAAACCACTATGAGGTACCATTTCATGCCAGTCAGAATGGCTGCGATCCAAAAGTCTACAAGCAATAAATGCTGGAGAGGGTGTGGAGAAAAGGTAACTCTCTTGCACTGTCGGTGGGAATGCAAACTAGTACAGCCACTATGGAGAACAGTGTAGAGATTCCTTAAAAAACTGGAAATAGAACTGCCTTATGATCCAGCAATCCCACTGCTGGGCATACACACTGAGGAAACCAGAAGGGAAAGACACGAGTACCCCAATGTTCATCGCAGCACTGTTTTATAATAGCCAGGACATGGAAGCAACCTAGATGCCCATCAGCAGATGAATGGATAAGAAAGCTGTGGTACATATACACAATGGAGTATTACTCAGCCATTAAAAAGAATACATTTGAATCAGTTCTAATGAGATGGATTAAACTGGAACCTATTATACAGAGTGAAGTAAGCCAGAAAGAAAAACACCAATACAGTATACTAACGCATATATATGGAATTTAGAAAGATGATAACAATAACCCTGTGTACGAGACAGCAAAAGAGACACTGATGTATAGATCAGTCTTATGGACTCTGTGGGAGAGGGAGAGGGTGGGAAGATTTGGGAGAATGGCATTGAAACATGTATAATATCATGTATGAAACGAGTCGCCAGTCCAGGTTTGATGCACGATACTGGATGCTTGGGGCTGGTGCACTGGGATGACCCAGAGGGAGGGTATGGGGAGGGAGGAGGGAGGAGGGTTCAGGATGGGGAACACAGGTATACCTGTGGCGGATTCATTTTGATACTTGGCAAAACTAATACAATATTGTAAAGTTTAAAAATAAAATAAAATTTTAAAAAAAATCTAAAGAAATCCAGTGTATTCTTATATATACCCACCATGTGGTTTTATTCATATTTTTTATTGCAAATTTCAAACCTTGGAAATTTTTATTGGTCTGTTTGTAGGAGTAGTTTTGAAAATATGTGTTGAAAATGTGTATGTTAAGGAATAACTTTAATAGTTTGGAATAAATTATTAAGATGTAAACTATGAAGTTTGCTCATGATTCATTTTGCCCATTTGAAAGTAGTTTAACTACTGGATCAGACAATTCACCATGGGCCCAGAGGAGTCCTGCATGTTCTCGCTCAGTGTGCCAAACTGCAAGACTTATCTACTGGCAATATGCTAGTCCCACAGGCAATTCAGTAGGTCATGGTGACCACAGCCTGACTTCAGCGTACGGCTCACTCTCAGGGTGCAGAAGACTGGCTTGTGTGCTGTGTGCTACAATTTTTGCCAGTTGCTCAGAGTGCTGGCCCCGTGTTCATCAGCTGTGACACAAACCCACCATGTCCACAGCATCCAGCTGGGCCCATCACGTCACACTGGGGACTAAGGGAAAATGGAAGCAACACAAATAAGCTGACACTCATGATACGCTGTTTGCTGTGTCATGAGTGATAATGTCCTTTGTCCCTGAACCAGGATTCTCATGCCTTCTATTGACATCCATGGAACTGTAACAGACTAGATTAATCTCAGACCCTTCATAATTCTTGATAGTAACCCACCTCCAAAAGTCAGAAAAGTGAAAGTTGTTCAATCGTGCCTGATTCTTTGCCACCCCATGGACTACACAGTCCATGGAATTCTCCAGGCCAGAATACTGGAGTGGGTTGCCTTTCCCTTCTCCAGGGAATCTTCCCAACCGAGGGACAGAACCCAGGTCTCCCACATTGCAGGCGGATTCTTTACCAGCTGAGCCACAAGGGAAGCCCAAAAGTCAGAAAAATATTATAAAATGCCTCTCTCATTGTACACTCGCAAGTATATAAGGTACCATATACAAATTGCACATTTGATGCCATTTTTCCCTTCCTCATTTTGTGACATTTTTAGGGACACTTGAAAACAGGTTCAAAATTATATTTCTATCATTCCCACAGCTCATTATCCCTCTCTATGTCCCCCCCTCTTTCCTTATCTGGCTTAGAGTCCGTGGTTATCATTAATCTCACTCCCTGTACCTTTTCCTTTCATTTGGCTTATCTGGCAAATTCAAAACTGTGGTTGAATTAAAGTATTTGTAAAACCTCAACCCTGCACTGAGCACCTGAAAACTGTGGACTGGTCTCACTTGAGATCTATGACCACGAATTTCAAAAGGGCTCTGATAACCCGACTACGTTTCCTATAAGCTTGCTGTTTCACACTGCCCTCCCTTCCTTCAAGTTTTTCGTGTGTCTTGCTCTTTTGCAGTTAATAAACTTTAGAAAATACTTCACTGAGTATAATACAAACTCTTAGCCAGGAGCCATCTCATTTCCCCCTCTGTGCACCTTCCATTCTTTGCCATCCTTCCTATCATAATAAATGAAACATCTCTACCCCCAGTCAATCCTAAAGGAAATCAACCCTGAATATTCACTGGATGGACTGATGCTGAAGCTAAGCTCCAATATTTTGGCCACCTGATGGCCACCTGACTCTGATGCTGGGCAAGATTGAAGGCAGGAGGAGAAGGGGATGACAGAGGATGAGATGGTTGCATGGCATCACTGACTCAATGGACATGAGGTTGAACAAACTTGGGAAGATGATGAAGGACAGGGAAGCCTGGCATGCTGCAGTCCATGGGGTCACGAAGAGTCAGACATGACTCAGCAACCGAACAACAACCACCCCTAGCAAAGAACTCTTTCTCTAACCTTCTCCAAGGCTTCACTCCTTCAATTCTCTTTTTTCTCTATTTCGGAAGTCTTTCCTAGATTATTATCATAACCACTATTATATCTTATCTTAAAGCAAACAACACTTCATCTGATCCTACTTCCTAAAGGCCACCCATCTTTACTCCAATTATCTATAAATGTGGCCTTCACACCCTTTTTTCATTCAATGAATCATACTTCTCCCTCCACTACTCTGCAGACCTCTCTCATTGCCACAACTAATGGCAACAACAAAACTGACTAGTTCCTTCTTTTTGCAACATTTTCTCTGCCTTCCATGATGTCACTCTTGGATTTCCTCCTACATCACACTTTTAAAGCCTCCTCTTGTGGTTCTTCCTCCTCCACCAGACACCCAGGGCTCCATCTTGGTCTCTTCTCCTCTATCTCTATTCCTCATTGAGTCCACCCAGTCGCTGGGTCTTAAAAGGTAGCTACTTGCCAATAACTCCCAAATCTACGTCTTAAGCCCTAAACTCTCCTGAACTCCACATCTGTATATCTAACTACTTAGTTGACATTTCCACTAAGATAATAGTCATCTCAAAATCAACGCTTCCAGAACAGATCCCTTAATTCTGCCACCTTTCCCTTCATAAATCCTTCCTTCAGGAAATCTTATCAACTCTATGTGAAAAATATAATCAGAACCTGATTCCTTCTAATCAACTCTATAACCCTAATTCAAAACAGCGTCTTCTATCATCTGAAATATAACCTGTTTCTATTCCTATTCCTCCCTTCGCTCTTAACTCAGCAATCAGATTGTGTCACATTTCCTTTCAAACCTGTAAAAAATTTTGCATATCACAGAGTAAAAGCCAAAGATTTATAACACTCTGGGGTATGATATGGTATATTCAATTATTTTTCAAAAATATTCACTCCCTTGCCACCATCCCCAGCTCTGCCAATGGAGTGCACTATTCCACCTCTTCATCAACAGACATGATGTGATCAAAGTCTTGAAGATGTTTTTGCAAGTGGACCTGCCCTCTTACATCTTTGTCATGAGAAAAACAGGTCAGGACTAGTCTGCTGGTCCCAGGAAAAGGAAGAGAGATACAAGCAATAGAGCTGCTTCATCTGAGCCTAGTTTAGATCAGCTGACCCCAAACCAGGCTTCTTATGGATATAAGCAAGCCCCACTGAGATTAGCAGAGCTGTCCAGTTAAGCCCAGCCTAGAAATTAAAAGACACTTACTCCTTGGAAGGAAAATTATGACCAACCCAGACAGCATATTCAAAAGCAGAGACATTACTTTGCTAACAAAGGCCCAGCTAGTCAAGGCTATGGTTTTTCCAGTGGTCATGTATGGATGTGAAAGTTGGACTATAAAGAAAGCTGAGCGCAGAAGAATTGATGCTTTTGAACTGTGGTGTTAGAAAAGACTCTTGAGAGTCCTGTGGACTGCAAGGAGATCCAACCAGTCCATCCTAAAGGAGATCAGTCCTAGGTGTTCATTGGAAGGACTGATGTTGAAGCTGAAAACTCCAATACTTTGGTCACCTGACACGAAGAGCTGACTTATTTGAAAAGACCCTGATGCTGGGAAAGATTGAGGGCAGGAGAAGGGGACAACAGAGGACAAGATGGTTGGATGGCATCACTGACTCGATGGACATGGGTTTGGGTCGACTCCGGGAGTTAGTGATGGACAGAGAGGCCCAGCGTGCTGCAGTTCAGGGTTCGCAGAGTTGGACACGACTAAGCAACTGAACTGAACTGAGATCTGACTCACAGGCATGAGCTAAATAAGGACTGTTACCATACGCTTCTGATTTTGGTGGTTATGTGGCAGAAACTGGTAGTTTGTAAGATGTGACCCCTGTTAACTGTCTGATCTTTACTACCTTATCCCCAACTCTCTTCCAACCACACTGGCCTCTTTGCTAGTTTTCAACTACACCAAGCAGGCTCCTTCCTCAGTATCATTGCCCTTACTTAATATCTCACATCAAGATATCCAAGGCTTCTAATACTTCCCTGTATACCTATGTACCAATGGAATATTACAGATGAACCTTGAAAACATTATGCTAAGTGAAGGAAGTCAGTCAAAAAGATCACATCTTCTGACCCTCAAATATGGCAAGCTCACAGCTTTGACTATTTTCTGTCCCTAAGCATTCTTTTTCCTTATCTTCATAACAGATTCCCTCTTGTCATCCAGATGTCAGCTTAAAAGCCTTCCCCTCAGAGGCCTTCCCTTGATTTTCCAATCTAAAGTAGCTATCCAGCCACATGTCATCTCTCTGTTAAGTCTAATTCTGTCACATATTCATTTAATTCATTCGTTCCTTCAACAAGGGTGAATGCTTTGTATGCACCAAGCACTTCTGAGTAAGACTCAAAATTCCTGCCCTCATGTAACCTATAATCCAGCAGAGAGGGGACAAATAGTGTTAGGCAGGGACTTACATTATGGAGAAAATTTAGAGTAAGAGAATGAAAAGTTATTGGGATGAGGAAAAAGCTGTTTCCTATAAGGCTAGTCATAAGACTCTTTACTATGCAGACTGCCAAGGAGAGGCCTAAAGAAAGTCAGAGAGGGTCAAATCTGGGGTGTGGTGAGGGAATGTCAAGAAAAGAATAACTTGAGATTCGAGCCTGTAGGCTTGGAATATAATTGTACTAAATAAAATGGAGACAAGAAAGGAAATTTGCTCATTTTTCCCCTCAGCGGAAGTGATTCAATTTAAAGCTACTCTGAGGTGTTAGTACAACATCCAATTAAGAGTGTCCAGCAGGCAGGTGAGCACACAGAATTGAAACCAAGGATCTTAGGACTAGATGGAGACTCAGGAGTCAGTCCTAGAGAAGTGAAAGACAAGCTTGTAAAAAGAGATGACATTTCCAAAGGACTAGAAGGAAGAAGAGTACTAACGACTAAGTCTTAGGGAATTCAACAAAATATTTATAAAATGTTATAAACGTTGACATTCTGATATTATTTTTACTGATAGTTCTGATATATATTTTTTGTGCCTAAGTCTGCCTTCCATTCTTCAGCCTCAGCAGAATGCATGTGGCCTTATCTGTCTTATTCACTGCCACAGTCTCAAGTGCCTGAAAGAGTACCAAAAATGTAGTAGGTCCTTGTCCTTGGGAAATCTACAATGAAAAAGTAAATGTGTGCCTTCCTCGTTCAGCATTTGTCGTTAAGAAAATAACCAACAGTAAGCAACCTGAAATCTCTCAGGACATCAGAATTTCCATCTCTGGTGAGTTCCTTCAACAAAGCGTCCACACACTTTTCCAACCTTACACTGGGCACCTGAAATGTATTTCTAGTTTCACTGTAGATAGATCCTTAAAATGGAAACAAAGTAACCACAAGGAAAACAAAAACGGACATCCCTGCATTGAAGACTATATAAAAAGCATCGGACTTAGCTTGCAGCTGATGGGTTTTTTACTTTCCAGAGCCTTTTGCTCCAGATAGGATAGGTGAGATAAATCTGGGCATGTTCAGGCTGAAGGACTAGGACAGCACTATCCTTTTCCAGCTGCATGGCTTGTGCTATTCCTTTAAAATGACACTTCCTTAAGCTTTGGTATGCTGAGCCAAATTGGGTTATGTTTTCCTCTGTTGCTGAAAAAAAAAAAAAGAACAGCTCTTATTAAGATTAGAAATATTGAGATGTACAGACATTAAAACAGAAAAGTGTTCCTTATTTGGTAAATATTTTGCTTTTGAAAACATCAGTAACTAATCACAGCTGTTTCCTTTTGTTACAAATGCATCCAATCAGGTAAAATTCCAAATGAAACACACAATCCAACGAAGTCATTCCATTATACAGTACAATGGGAGCCTTAAGCCTTGTGAAATGTATGTATTAAGTATGCATGTATTCATCAAATCAAACAAAGAAGCTAATGGGTCTCTGATTAGTGTTCTAACTCTATTATGATGATGCCTGAATCTCACCCTGACTCATCTAAAACATGTGAACAAAATGCTATTAAGGTTGATAGACAGTCTGTTACACGCCATCATCATTCTGGTTAAATACCCCAAACTGAATTTTGGCTGGAATCTCTCTCTTGAAAACCAGGGGCAAAGAAAGAGCTGCTATTAAGCTGAGGTACTCTTCTATTTTAACCTCAATAATTTGTAAATCTTTATGCCAAAACTAAAACAAACATTAATCGAAATTAATCTCATTCAGGATTCATAAAAGATCATGTTTCCAAAGAGATTGTTACATGGACATTACCAAGGCTCATTCAATCCAAAATTAGGTATTCATAAAACTAGGTAAATAGCAAATGAATTTTTATTTACTATTTTAAAAATACATTTTGTGGCAATTATAAATAAATTTCTAACATAATGATAAATTGATACTTTGAACCAACAACAGGACCACAAATTCACTTCCAAATGCAAAGCAGTTACCCTATGTTTAGGGATAGTTCATATTAATGCATAATTTTGTTTTTAAGAAAAAAATGATTGTTACAATCAGGTATATAATCACTTAGTTACACCTAAGTTCTATAGGTCAAAAATATATTCTTTTAGAAAATCCATTTTAAACATCTTACACTTTTTTCAGTGATCTTCTCCAAACAATGGGAGACAATGGGAGAAGTGCCCCTTGATGGACACTGGTTTGATCACACCTAAATTATACTGATATCTATAATACAGGCCTCCAAGGGACAGTCTAGCTCCAACTTGTAAAGCAGGCCCAGTTCAGAATGTTGAACAAACAACAGTACTAATCATCAAAAATTAACAACTTTAGGTATCTTTGTTTTGGGTTTCTGTGGTTTAGGCACATCCAAAATTTCTTCATAGTCTGCACTCATTCCCTTTGCCCAGCGACCAACTGTGACCACTCGATCTGTAAAGACACAGAAACCTCAAAATGTAAGAAAGACAGTGATCAAATACACCCACCTAGATTGACTGGTACTGGTTTAGCAAAGGAACTAGTTTTGACATGAATAATCACAAAGAAGAATCCATCACTAAAGCGAAGTGAGCAATTCTGTAATTGATTATAACCCTTGATTTCAGAGTACAAGGGCAATTTGTCATCCCAATTAGGGAAATGCAGCAACTGCTTTGCAATGCACAAGTTGATGAGAAAGCTCTTTCATTCTTTCCCAGAGTTCATCATTATAGAGTCAATGAATTCCAAGAGACCGTAAACAGCAAGACTTATGAAGCATCAGTTTTAAATGCACAAGATTCCACCTGTGAAATTATACAACATCTGCTTGTCAGTCTTGTCATTTGGGAAGTGGCAATCCTCCCAGGAAGGAGAATTCAAATTCCACTTCTCATTTCAATCTCACTGCCTACAATGTAGTAAAGACTATCTTCTTCTAGACAAGAGTCTAAACAAGAACTCTTGGTTTTCAAATTCAAATGCTAGGGGTAGGAAGTAAGAATGGGCAGACTTATTTGTTTAGTTCTATGACCATTTGATATAGAAAGAAATGTGCTTTTTCTCCAAGAAGCACTACTGGGCTATCCTACTGTCTTGCCTCCTTTCACACACAGATTGTCATCATTCTAATCTAGGCAAACTAATCTAACAATGGTCTCCACATCCCCCAATATCTGTCTTAGGTTTGTTGAACATTTATGAAGTTTTAGATGACCAACGGTAGTTATTTGTCAGGAAAAAAATATAAACTGGCCAGATACTATGTGGATTACACAATTTGAATATTTCTGGAAGTTTTTGCAACCAACTTGGAATCCTTCTGACTTCAGAACATACATGAGGATTCTCAATCATAACAATACTGCAACTTTTTCTATTCAATTTCTTAGTAAATTAATATTTTTAAATAACATAATTGGCTGTTATTATTAAACACATAAGTTAGCAAACACAAATATTTATGAATAAGATGCTTTATAAAATCAGGGTCCTCCGGGGCTTACTGATCATTTTTTTTCCCACCTGAGAACAGCTGCTAATGTTTACTTAGTACTGCTGATAAAGAAATGATGAAGTCATTACTGAAACAGGAAACCAGACAGTCTTAAAACCAGTTGTACCTCAGGGAGTTGTTAATAACAAAATTCAACAAAAACACAGAGGAATATTCAATCTCACCCCTTCTAAAGGAGGCCCAGAGATCTCACCTGAGTTCTGACTTTCGGGACAATCTTTCTTCATATGTTCCACAGAGCCACACAGTCTGCAGCCACCACCTATAAAAAAAACAAAGTCACTGAAAACCTCTGATACTTAAGTAGGGCATTTAATGTCTCTAAGCACTTTCATATTTTGTTTGGTCCTCATAACCTTGTTAGCTGCAAAGGTAGCTGAATAGGAACGACTTATTCCTATTAATAAGTCTATTCTCCATTCCTCTTAACCTCATAGAGCACTAAACTGTATCAACCCACCATTTCTTGTCCCTGACCTTCAAAGGAGATGTGGGAAAGTGAGAAATGACAAAAGGTACTTGTTCTCAGGAGTGTCCAGGAGCCACTGCATGGAAGCCTAGGTCTTAACCACAGTTAGAAAGGCATGGGCTCGTGAACTATGAAAAATTTGTGTGCAGATGCATTTTTTGAGGAGAATGCCCACAGTTTTTAATCAGATTCTTTAGTGATCAATGCCCCATCCCCCTAAAAAAGGATACAGACCACTGCCCTGCTATACAGGTCAGATGGGCGTGAGTAGTTACAAAAGGAATGAAATTAACTTTTATATCAGTGCCTTTATCTGCCAGGCATCCTAACTCTAGTAAAAATGCCTATTTGCCTACTTTAAGCAACATCCCAGGACTGTGAGTTACAATACAGTCCTAAAATGAGTTTTTCTAAAAGGAATCTTTCACTGAATAGTCAAACACTATTGCTTAATGGTCAAGCATTATCATGATCATGCTCATAATATCAAATGACTTCTCAAAAAATGACCCTAACAGGGTATAAACTTGGATTAACTCATACTTTTCTGTGACTTACTCCCCTTGCCACACTTTTTATATCTGGTCATTTTGGTTCGCCATACAAAGGCATTTTTGCTCACTAGCCATATTATATGGCCTGTTTATTAAGTTCAAAACTGAAAGACACTTTTGAGTATCTTTCAGGTCCAAGACTCTTTACTGCTGTAGATGCCACAGTGAAACAGAGGAGGCACTTTAATAATTACTCTAATCCTCATAACTCTTCAAGGTAAAATATCATAATTCATCAAATCTAAGACACCACTGATTATAAGATATATCATTCATTCCTTTCTGGGGAAAAAAAAAACTGCCTATTATGTAACACCCACCAATAGTAAGATACATTGAGTTCAGATATATTAAAATGTAAAAAAAAAAAAAAAAACATGCATCTTAGAATTAGTGAAATAAAATTTTCTCATCTCCATTTCACAGGTGAGGAAACTGAGATGAGAAAAGTTAAATACCTTGGCCAAAGTCCCACAGTTAGTGAGTGGTAGTGCTGAGACTATAACTAGTGTTAACTCCAAAGTTAAGCTTTTTCACTGGACTTCTGCAAGGGAATCCAGGATATGACACTAGAAGTGTCTAGAACCTAATGGTACCAGCATCACATTAATAAATGACTCACATTAACAGATGCCAACCTCCTCCTTAAAGCTTTAAATATCACAGACTTTATTGTGGGCACCTTAAGACATTAGCTGAGCCAAAGGTAAGAATGTTACATGGTCCATGCCAGACAATAAACTAAGGAAAACATTCAGAAAAAAAAAAAATCCAGAATGGTGAGTACCAACCCTTCTACCCAAAATATTACACTATACTGAGATTAAATTCACCACACTATTTTTTAAATCTTATATTAGTTTAAGAAATAATCTTTTTGCTTGTTAGGTTTAAAAGTAGATATTTATAACATATTCTCACAAATGATACTGAAGTACATATAGTTTGAAATATAGAGGTCAGCTTTTTCTGATTTGACATATCAACTTAAATTACACCAAGTCTAGTACATAGACTGTGTGCTCAGTTGCTCAGTTGTGTCCGACTCTTTGAGACCCCATGGACTGTAGCCTGCCAGCTCCTCTGTTCATGGGGATTCTCCAGGCAAGAATACTGGAGTGGGTTGTAATTTCCTTCTCCAGGGGATCTTCCCAGCCCAAGCATCAAACCCCGTTTCCCACATCTCCTTTACTGCAGGTGGATTCTTTACCTCTAAGCCACCATAGGATAATGCTTGATAAAAATAATGAAATTCTAGAGATTTTGCCACTTATTCAGGAATTTAAAAACTGTTTAAATGTAAATTAAATCACAACTGCATGATAACTCACCACCATTTTCAACATACAAGAGTAACAGTACTCACCATCAGCATAGAGTCCTTTGGGATTATCAGGACAAGATCTGGACAGATGCCCCATTTCCCCACAAACAAAACATTTTGCAAAAGGAAATTCACCTGTAATGATCAACAGTTCCTGTTTAGTTATATACATGTATGGATGTGCGTGTATATATATCAACATAGATAGATACAGATACCTATCTGTATCTATCTATATATATATAGTGTAATTCATATTACTTTAAAACACTCTGAGAAGAAAACATATTTGTTGTTACGTAATTTAAAGTTTAATCACATTTGATTTCAAACTATTAAGTAACACACTCATAACAAACCCTGTCAGCAATGAAAAAACCAGTTGGTTACTTACTGGCCACTTTGGTCATTAACCAAATAAAAAAACTGATAGGAAAAAAACAACAACATACCAAGAGCTGGGTCTACTTTAGCCTTGCACTTGGTTATTTCGTGCTCTGTGGATCCACACCTGTAACATATTCCAGTGCCCATTTCTTGATTCTCAAGGGCAGCAGGGCAATCTGCAATCCCATGGCCAGGCTGTCTACAATGGAAACATACCTGAGAAAACAAAAAGTGAGTTTCCACACTGCAACACGACACTGGCTTTATTAATTCTAGTCATCAAAAAAACCATCCCATTTTAAAGCTGTCTAGTTCTGTTTTTTGAACTCTCCGTATTTCATCTGTAGAAAAAAGTGTTTCACATTCTCCTAAACTGTAAGAAACGTCATTTTCAAAGGGTTTCATTGCTTTTGAAAACCCTCTATTCATAAATCTATCAGTCTAGGAGACAAAGTTATAAATCTTTGCAGGAGGTAATTGCTTAAAAGAATTAAGCAAATATGGACTCATTACATTTCATTTCATTAATGGGGATGTCTGTATCTTAAACTGAGTTTTCTGGAGGAGACCCAGGCAATAAGCATAAAAATTATCACTCAAAATTAATACCTTCACTTTTTAAAGTTCACGTCATAGAATGAATTTGGGTCAAGTGATTCCATTTAAGTTGTGATTCAAATCATAAGATATATTTCACACCAAAAATTATACTTTATAATTTTTATATCTTTTACATGTTCCTTAATATTTATAAACAGAGGTTTCATCTTAAAATATATGCACATTTTAAAGGTATTATTCTAAGGTGAATTATTTGGCTCCAGCATAACATTGAACAATGATTTTGATGCTTTAAATAATACCTAGCAATTTGGAGGATTTTTTTGCTGCAATAAATAAAATTATCAGTCATAATCGAAGATGGTAGATATTTAAGACATTTTATTTAAACTGGAAAAAGTTTTTGGATAAAACAGTTCATCATTTTTTAATTAACAATTAAGAACTGATGCTTAGTCTGAGATACTAAGAAAAGTAAGAAAATGAATTGAAAGGTCTCAACAAGCCTTATAGTATTAAAGCCTATGCTTTATTATAAAGAATTCCTTTTTTGTTTTGAAAAACAATGTCTTTCCCCTTAATTAAAAACATAAATATTCCCTTAAAGTCATAATACTAAACTTTTTCAAAAAGTATGCAATTAATCACACTGCCTATGTCAAAGAAATTATCTTTAAATTAAAAAAAAAAATTTATTTATTTATTTGGTTGCGCTGGGTCTTAACTGCAGCTGTTGAGATCTTCGATCTTCCTTGCAGCCTGCAGAATCTTTAGTTGGGTGGGGCACGTGGGATGCAATTCCCTGACCACGGATCAAACCTTGAACCTGGGGCCCCCTGCAATGACGCATAGAGTCTTAACCACTGGACACCAGAAAAGTCCTAAAATTATCTTAAAATTATCTTCATGTTAAATTAACTTGACTTTAAAATATTTTAAAATAACTGCACAATTTAAACAAGACTATCTTGATCCAAATAGAAATGATTCTCTTTTCTATCCCAATTTATTCATAAGGAATATTTTATCAGTATTAGCTTAAAAAAGAATCTTACAAAAGACTCTCCAAATATGATACTGCATAAAAATAACCCTGCAAATAGAAACCACATTTATGGAAGCTGCAACATTTCAAGTCTACATTGTTGCAAACAATGCTCTACATTTAGTAAGTCTATTAAAAAATAAAAATGTAAAATAGCAACAAGTGTTGATTCTCATGTATTACCCTGCTAGAAGAATCTCTTGCTAGAGAAGGGAAAGAATTATACCAGTATTTCATTTCCTGGGTTTGAAACACCTTAAAATCTAGGTGTTGGGAATGCAGAAATTAAAATATATATATATATGCACACTCATGTTTTCTACCCAAAATATGGAGATAATGCCATCTTTGTGTATTGTGATAATTCATCAGTACATCAAGTATGTAGCATATAAGAGCATATAAACAGAAATCCTAGAGTTACTGCTAGCCCTCACAAAGATGCCATCTAAGACTAGCATACAGCCACAATCACACTCTGCTAAAATATGTATATGAGCATATGAGTAAGTTTCCCACCATACAACATGATGTGAGAGAAGTGATAATCTTACCATTGCATTTTTCTTTGCTGCTTGTCTTTTTAATCGTCTTCCTTCCCGGCGACTGTCTTTCTTTAAAGCAACTTCAATTTCTTCCCTTACTTTCTGACTGTCTGTTGCTATCACCTCACCATTGTGAAGCATCTGTGAGTTTTGTCTTAAATATTCCATGAATCCATTCACATCTTCATTTAAATACTCCTTTTTCTTTTTATTCTTTCTGTGTTTTGCTTGGGGGGCATCATTTTTAAGGGACAGCCTATTGGCTTCAAGTTGTTTACTCTTTGGAAGATTTTGGCTTTGTCCCTCAGAGGACCCCTTCTTCAAGTCCTCCCATGATGTTGCAGGAAAGGGTCGTTTGTTCTGTGTGGTAGTGACTCGTGCCCACCTGGTCATAGCTTCATTAGAGGTGTATCAATCTTTAAGACAAGCATAGTCATCATTTCAAAGAAAAAAATGAAACTAAAGATATATGCTATATCACTATATCAATGATACCCATATGTTGAGTGTTAATTATTAGAAGACTTTTTAACTTAAAAACTTAGAGATCTATATATTTAATTCTATAACATGCTGCATAGACAGACCTGCAATGTAAATCTAGCCCTTGCCAGAGAAGATACCACTCCAGTTAAAAAGAAAAAAAAAGCAACTATTAAAAAAAAAAAAAAAAAAACACACACAGATATAAATACTTGCTTCAATGGAAAACAACTCAGCAAAAAACCAAATTACTTCCAAAATGAAATCACATGGTAATAGTAAATTAAGTTACTTTTCCCAAATTTTGCAGTTTTCTTAGTTTATTTGCCTATCTCCAAGTCCCAGGTCTACTTTCTTCCAATCTTTTTGCACCATCTGCCATTTCATCACAAATAATTTGTACAGCAAATTAGTAAGTATACACAAATCTTGTCCTTAAGCATGAAGTTGTCATTACAACTCCTTCCGGAAGATTGATAAGCAAAACATACTCGTTTACAGTCACATGATAATACCGAGTCTACCTCGTTTTTTAAATTTTAATTAGAGGATAATTACTTTACAATGTTGTGATGGTTTTTGCCATATATCAAAATGAATGGGCCATAGGTACACATATGTCCCTTCCCTCTTGAACCCCCTTTTCACCCCCTCTCTCCCCTCTAGGTTGTCACAGAGTACCGGCTTTGGGTTCCCTGCTTCATACAGCAAGCTTTCACTGGTTATTTACTTTACATACGGTAAAGTATATGTTTAAATGCTATTCTCTCAAATCATCCCACCTTCTTCTTCCCCTACTGTGTCCAAAAGTCTGTTTCTTGTCTCTACTGTTTCTTGTCTATACTCTGATTACTCCTGTAATCAGAGTATAATCTACTTCCAATTTAAGTGACTTAGCAGCAGCAGCAACCCAGCTGTTTCACATCGTTTCCGACTATTAGCACGCTCCCTTCTAGGGCAGCATCCCCTGCACTAACCAGTGTTAAAACCTCAGCTTTGGCCACAACATCCTTTCAACACAAACGGTGGGGAGGAGCCAATAAACAGGCGTGGGACTCTGCACGCCACTTTACACCACGCGCGCACACTCGTCGCCGCAGATCCTGTGGCAGTCACGGTGGGGAATGGGGCCGTTCAAGGGGAGATGGATGATCCTTCTCCTGAGAACAAGGAACTGGGGGAGCTCTGAGTATCCAGTCGGTCGCGTCCATTCCGCCCGACCGGCCCCAGTGAGGCTGGACGCTCCGGCCCAAGCGGCTACTCAACTACAGCTGAAACGGATCCCCGCGCTCCCCCGGGCCCGCCGCGAAGCGCGGTGCTTCAGCTTCACCTGGCGCTGGGGGCCCTCGCTGCCAGTTCCTGCGCCCTCCCGCCGGGCCCCAGGGAACGGGCCTTACTCCCCCAACGCGCAGCTTCTTACCAGGAAAGGATCCTCCAGAGCAGCGGAGTTAGCAGGCCAGAAAAAACCCGTCCCCCTGCGGCGGAGACGGCGACACCAGGGACCGGAAGCACGTCGTCCCTGCAGTGCGTCACTTCCGGCGAGCAATTGGCTTACTAGCAGTCGTGTCCCTGTCCGGCGCTGCGGTGCACCTCAGCTCTGGGAAAGGTGGCTAATTAGTAAATGTGGAGGGCGCAGTGTTTGAAGGGCACGCGCTGGGCGCGGGGGACGCGAAGATGAAGAGTGTACGATCTGTGCTGTGCAGAACGCAAGGCATAATGGGGGGAGACGAATGAGAGGATCCTTGGCGATGGGAAAGGCCCAAAAGGCTTCCCTAAGAAATGGTCTTTGTACTGGACCTCATCGTAAAATTAGGCAAACATTTCTTGGAATTGGTAGCGGGAGGGACTTACATTTTCATTTGTTGCTGTTATTCAGTCGCTTAGTCGTGTCTGACTCTGCTACCCTGTGTACTACAGCAGGCCAGGCGTCCCTGTCCTTCGCTATCTCCGGGAGTTTGCTCAAACTCATGACCATTGAGTAGGTGATGCCATCCAACCATCTCATCCTCTGTCGTCCCTTTCTCCTCCTGCCTTCAATCTTTCCCAGCATCAGGGTCTTTTCCAGTGAGTCAGCTCCTGGCATCAGGTGGCCAAAGTATTGAAGCTTCAGCTTTAGCACTAGTCCTTCCAGTGAATATTCAGGGTTGATTCCCTTTAACTAAGATTTAGGATTCAGTGGTTAGAGCTCCTTGCAGTCCAAGGGACTCTCAAGAGGCTTCTCCAACACCACAGTTCAAAAGCATCAGTTCTTCAGTGCTCAGCCTTTTTTATTGTCCAGTTCTCACAGTACATGACTACTGGAAAAATCATAGCTTTGATTATACAGATCTTTGTAGGCAAAGTATTGTCTCTGCCTGTTAATATGCTGTCTAGGTTTGTCATAACTTTTCTTCCAAGGAGCAAATGTCTTGTCATTTCATGGCTTCAGTCACCATCTGCAGTCATTTTGGAGCCCAAGAAAATAAAATCTATCACTGTTTCCATTGTTTCTCCATCAATTTGCCATGAAGTGATGGGACCAGATGCTGTGATCTTTGTTTTTTGAAAGTTGTATTTTAAACCAGCTTTTTCACTCTCCTGCTTCACCATCAAGAGGCTCTTTAATTACTCTCTGCTTTCTGCCATAAGAGTGGTATCATCTCCATATCTGAGGTTATTAATATTTCTCCTGGCAATCTTGATTCCAGCTTGTGCTTCATCTAGCCGGGTATCTTGGATGAGGTACTCTGAATATAAATTAAATAAGCAGGGTGATAGAGAAGTACGTGACCTTTGGCATGTCTGGCCTCTCCCACACCTTGAGTATTCCCAACCTCCAGGAGTGGGCCCTTGGCAGCCATGTTTATATCGTGTGACTAACTCCTCACAGCTGATTGGGCCAGGACCAGGCACCTGTGATCGAAAGTGGTCCAATCTGAGACTTGTGCCTGAAATCAGGACATGCAGTCGCAGGACATTACATTTTCCTAAGCAGCAGTAAAGTAAAACTATTAGCACGGTGGGAATGGATCACTGTAATGAAAATATGAAAAGGACGCTTGGGGCCCTATCAGGTGGAGGTGGCTCAGAGTAAGGAAGCTTCCTGCAGTGCAGGAGACCTGGGTTCCATCCCTGGTTTGGGAAGATCCCCTGGAGAAGGGGATGGCTACCCACTCCAGTATTCTTGTCTGGGGAATTCCATGGACAGAGGAGCCTGGTGGCTATAGTTCATGGGGTCTATAGCTTTTTACTGGGTGGAGATGGTGCCCCATAGTCCTAAACAATGCTATTTAAGCATTCAATTGAAATACCACCATGTGGAGTCAAAGAAGGTCTGTCTTCAAGAGAGAAACCTTAGTCTCCTGAGCAACTATCTCCACAACCCCCTTCCCTCCCCTGCAAAAAAACAAATGGCTACCACCAGTGTTTGTATTTGGTGGGAAAACTGGCAATCTGCTCAGCTGACCAGGACAACTGCTCCCATCCCCATCATCACACTCAATCCATTTCACCTCTTAAACTCTTAAGTAGCTGTTTTTATCACTGCTGCTACTTCCTTTGTTCCAGCTTTCATCATGAATCATTGGCAGCTGATCTGGGCATCTGTTCTCGCTCCACTCCCTCAAATCCATTTTCCATGCTTTAGCAAAGCAAACTTTTGAAATGTAAATCAGATTGTTGCTCTCCTGCTTTAAACCCTTCTGTAGTTTCCCACTGTTCTTAAGATGAAATTCAAACTCCCTAAGATGGAATTCAAACTCATTAAGGAGATGCTTCCCTGATAGCTCAGTTGGTGAAGAATCCGCCTGCAATGCAGGAGATTCCGGTTTGATTCCTGGGTCGGGAACATCCCCTGGAGATGAGATAGGCTACCCACTCCAGTATGTTTGGGCTTCCTATGTGGCTCAGCTGATAAGGAATCCGCCTGCAATGCGGGAGACCTGGCTTTGACCCCTGGGTTGGGAAGATCCCCTGGAGGAGGGAACAGCTTACCCACTCCAGTATTCTGGCCTTCAGAATTCCATGAACTGTATAGTCCATGGGGTTGCAAAGAGCTGGACACGACTGAGCGACTTTCACTTCACTTCACTTCAAAGAGGTGTTAAGTCCCTGCCTCCTTCTCTAGCCTCACCTGTACGTTTCCTCTCTTCTTTGAGCTCTATGACAGGAGTCTAACATTCACCTTGTTATCTCCAAGCCTTTGTACATATTCTGTTCTCTTTGTAGGGTACTCCTCCTCTTATTCTTCCAATTAATTTCCATTCACCCTTCAAGACTTTTAATATTTTATTCTCAAGTAAGCCATCCAAGGGCTTCCCAGGTGGCACTAGTGGTAAAGAACCCCCCTGCCAGTGCAGGAAACATAATTCCCTGGGTCAGGAAGATCCCTGGGTTGGGACAATCTCTTGGAGGAGGGCATGCAACCCTTTCCAGTATTCTTGCATGGCGAAACCCATGGAAGAGGAGCCTGGCAGGATACAGTCCACTGGACTGAAAAGAGTCATACATGACTGAAGTGACTGAGCATGCATGCAAGGCTTCCAAAGCCCCTCTCTCCAACCTAGATCAATTCCTAATACACACTCACAGCAGTCTGTATATACTTCCTTATGGTGCTTTTCAAATTTGTAATTCATAGTGAATTGTGTAATAAGTTGTTTGCTGTATCCCCATTGCCTGGTACATAGTTGATGCTCAGTATGGTTTGTTAACTAAATGAAGACTAAGTATTTTGCAATGCTTGGTAAAGTAAGCTAGAAAAGTACTCTATTTTAAGAGGAAAGATTAAAGTCGATGCTACAGGAATATTGTTATTTGATATGGTAAATATCACAAATATCCTAAGTCTTATGGGGGTAAAAGTTAAAAAAAAAACTTTTTTTTAATTCCTCCAGCTCTGGAAGAGAAGAAGCCTCCTGAAAGATGAAAGCATTCATGCTTAGTCGCTCAGCAATGTCCGAGTCTTTGTGACCCCGTGGACTGTCACAGTCTCCTCTGTCCATGGGACTCTCCAGGCAAGAATACTGGAGTGGTTAGCCATTCCCTTCTCCAGGGACTCTTCCCAACCTAAGGGTCAAATCCAGGTCTTCTGCATTGCAGGCATATTTTTTACCATCTGAGCCAAGAGGGAAGCCTAAAAGATGTATGAGAGTGCTGCTTATATCATCATTTTCTTAACTAGCTGTCTTCAGGCTCTAAATGTCAACCTGCCATGCCTGTGTGCTTAGTCGTGTCCGACTCTTTGCAACCCCATGGACTGTAGCCCTCCAGGCTCCTCTGTCCATGGGATTCTCCAGGCAAGAATACTGGAGCGGGTTGCCATTTCCTTCTCCAGGGTATCTTCCTGACCCAGGAATTGAACCCGTGTCTCCTGTGTCTTCTGCACTGCAGGCAGATTCTTTACCCTCTGAGCCATCAGGAAATGTCAACCTAGACCCTGACATTTCATAAGAGGTTTTCTTTTGTAGACACCAGGTTCTTGCACATAGTGTATACCACTAGAGGGTGCATTCAACTAAAACTCATCTTTAGTGATGTACTGAATTTTAATCTGTAGAAAGTTGTACATTCCTGGAAGTGAAGGAAAATGATCTCAATTTGTTTTTGTGGAAATGCATCAAATAAAAATTAGAAATTGAGTAAATCAGCCATAGATATCCTTTCAGATTCAGAAGAAAGTATTAGTATTAATAATAGCTAACTTCCACTGAATATTTTATAGGTACCTAGAACTGTGTTTAATGCTTTACATTCATCACCTGATTAATCCATCCAGTATCCTGAGAGGTAGAAAATATTATGCTCTCCATTTTACAATGAAAAACAAGTTCAGTGAACTAAAGTAACTTATCCAAGGTCACATATTTGGTAAGAAGAGTCAGGATTTAAATATCAAGATCTCAATTCAAAGGTGTGAGCTCCATTAGTATGTTGAAATATTAATACTACAGGGGATTGTTTGCTGGCTTGAACCCTTAATGTGTGTTAAAACAGACTTTACTCACCCTTGCCCATGTGAGACTTTTTTTTTTTTTAATGTATTCACTTTTACAGTTCAAGAGATTTTTTTAATTAAAATTTTTCATTCAGATATTAAAATACTGATTAAATGTGTTATTTTCAAAACAATATGGCCCAAAGCGTAAATGTTAAGTGAGAAACTGAAGTTCTGGTTATGAAGGACTGAAGTACCTCATTTTCAGAAAATTGTGAAATATATAGTGCGTACAGAAAAGGTTATAAAACATATGAAGTAATTATAAAGCACATGTTCATGTAAACACTGTGAAGTTTAAGAAGCAGACAATTGCCAGATATTGTTTGAAATCATATTAATGTAAATATTTTTGCAGAGGCAGTACCTTTTAATGTTTCAAACAAAAATTGTTTGTTATGATATTAATATAAGCTTTCTACAAACCATCTCTCATCCTGATAACAATAAATTCTGGACAAAATGTATCAAACAACTACCTGAGGATTCTGAAGAGTAAATAAAAGCAGACATTTGTGGAGGGGAGTAGAAATCTGAAGAAGCAATTAGCACATGACTGTGTGTCCCTCTGTGTGTTTGTGTCTTTGCCGTAAGAGAGGGCCACAGCCGCAAAGTACGTGAGCAGCTAGAACTGCAATAGAGACCCTACCATCAACTTTCTGGCGTGAGGAACCAGGGGAAAGAAGCATGCAACAGCCACTCCTGGAGAATGAGGAGAGAAAAATCTGAAGAAAGAGTGTTCTTGAAGCTCTCTTTGTATGTGTATGTATTTTGTATTGGGTTGTCCAAAGTTCATTCATGCTTATGGAAAACCTGAACAAACTTTATGGCTGACCCACAATATGTCTATGAATCCCTCACTAGTCTCAGGCTGCTCCCTGAACCCACATGCAGAGGACAAACTTAAGAGGCTAAAAGAATGAACTGAAATTTGAGTTTTCACTGACAGAAAGTGAGGCAAAGCCTGTAACGTAGTCTAAACACGTTAACGGCCCACTTAATTTTTTTTTCCTAAGGAATAAAACAGAACTCAGAATATATATATAATCGCATCCATAATGTCCAAGATAAAATCCAGAATGTAAATTTAGCACTGGTTTAGCGGTACTTTGAATTCTGATCTGTCCTAATTTGCCTGCTACTATTTTTCAGAGTCCTCAAAGAGCTTGATGTCTGCATTGTGTTTTACAGCTGCAATCATGGGGAGACAGGGGAGAGTGTACCCATTCCGTCTTACCTGGAATTGGAACCACTACCATTAGAATTTTAAATCCTCATTCTTGCCTGGATTCGCTGAGAATAAGAAGTCTTGGCCTGAGTAAAGTCGCCTGTAGGTGCTTTAGGGCTGGGAGTGTCCAAGGACCACACGGGATAAGCCAGCCCTCAAGCTGAGTCTCACAGTCGCACCAGCAGCTATTTAGCTGTGGAGTAATTTGTAATGAGGGTTAGAGAATCTAAAAAGAAGGGCTGGGACCAGATTTTACTAAGTTAAAGGATTTTTTAAATGCCAAATCAAAGTGTTTATAGTTTATCCTTTAGAGCTTAAACAATGAAGACCTTCACATAGTCTTTTAGATTATACAGTAGATCCCATAAAATAGGTCGAGAGAAGAGGGTTGGATGTAGAAAAATGTTTTAATATCTTATGCAGTGCTCAGGAGCCCCTGGACAATATCCAACTCAGTTCAGTCTGTCAGTCATGTCCAACTCTTTGCGACCCCATGGACTCCCTGTCCATCACTAACTCCCAGAGTTTACTCAGACTCATGTCCATTGAGTCGGTGATTCCATCCAACCATCTCATCTTCTGTCATCCCTTTCTCCTCCTGTCTTCAATTTTTCCCAGCATCAGGGTCTTCTTCAGTGAGTCAGCTCTTGGCATCAAGTGGCCAAAGTACTGGAGCTTCAGCTTTAGCACTAGTCCTTCCAATGAATATTCAGGGTTGATTCCCTTTAGGATTGACTGGTTTGAGCTCCTGCTGTCCAAGGGACTCTCAAGAGTCTTCTCCAACACTGGACAATATACTTATTGACAAATATACATACAGAATATATACTATACTAAACAGAAATACAGCACAAGAGAGGGAAAAAAAATAATGATTCTATTGTTGAGAATAAAAAATGAGATCCAGACCAGTGACATTCTAACAGGTTCCTTCTTAAAACTGTCGTGATTTTTTAAAGCTGCTTTAAGGCTCTTATAAGAAAAGATGCAAAAGGCAAGGAGAAAAGGAAAGATATAGCCATTTGAATGCAGAACTCCAAAGAATAGCAAGGAGAGATAAGAAAGGCTTCCTCAGCAATCAATGCAAACAAATAGAGGAAAACAACAGAATGGGAAAGACTAGAGATCTCTTCAAGAAAATTAGAGATACCAAGGGAAAATTTCATGCAAAGATGGGCTCGATAAAGGACAGAAATGGTATGGACCTAACAGAAGCAGAAGATATTAAGAAGAGGTGGCAAGAATACACAGAAGAATGGTACAAAAAAGATCTTCACGACCCAGATAATCACGATGGTGTGATCACTGACCTAGAGCCAGACATCCTGGAATGTGAAGTCAAGTGGGCCTTAGGAAGCATCACTACGAACAAAGCTAGTGGAGGTGATGGAATTCCAGTTGAGCTATTTCAAATCCTAAAAGGTGATGCTGTGAAAGTGCTGCACTCAATATGCCAGCAAATTTGGAAAACTCAGCAGTGGCCACAGGACTGGAAAAGGTCAGTTTTCATTCCAATCCCAAAGAAAGGCAATGCCAAAGAATGCTCAAACTACTGCACAATTGCACTCATCTCACAAACTAGCAAAGTAATGTTCAAAATTTTCCAAGCCAGGCTTCTACAGTACATGAACCGTGAACTTCCAGATGTTCAGGTGGATTGAGAAAAGGCAGAGGAACCAGAGATCACACTGCCAACATCCATTGGATCATCAAAAAAGCAAGAGAGTTCCAGAAAAACCTCTACTTCTGCTTTATTGACTATGCCAAAGCCTTTGACTGGGTGGATCACAACAAACTGTGGAAAATTCTGAAAGAGATGGGAATACCAGACAACCTGACCTGCCTCCTGAGAAATCTGTGTGCAGGTCAAGAAGCAACAGTTAGAACTGTACGTGGAATAACAGACTGGTTCCAAATTGGGAAAGGAGTACGTCAAGGCTGTACATTGTCACCCTGCTTATTTAACTTATATGAAGAGTACATCATGAGAAACGCTGGGCTGGAAGAAGCACGGGCTGTAATCAAGATTGCTGGGAGAAATATCAATAACCTCAGATATGCAGATGACACCACCCTTATGGCAGAAAGTGAAGAACTAAAGAGCCTCTTGATGAAAGTGAAAGTGGAGAATGAAAAAGGTGGCTTAAAGCTCAACATTCAGAAAACTAAGATCATGGCATCTGGTCCCATCACTTCATGGCAAATAGAAGGGGAAAGAATGTAAACAGTGAGAAACTTTATTTTCGGGGTTCCAAAATCACTGCAGATGGTGACTGAAGCCATGAAATTAAAAGACGCTTGCTCCTTGGAAGAAAGCTATGACCAACCTAGATAGCATATTAACAAACAGAGAAGCAGAGACATTACTTTGACAACAAACGTCTGTCTAGTCAAAGCTATGATTTTTCCAGTGGTCATATATGGATGTGAGAGTTGGACTATAAAGAAAGCTGAGTGCCAAGAATTGATGCTTTTGAACTGTGGTGTTGGAGAAGACTCTTGAGAGTCCCTTGGACTACAAGAGATCCAACCAGTTCATCCTAAAGGAAATCAGTCTTGAATATTCACTGGAAGGACTGATGCTGAAGCTGAAACTCCAATACTTTGGCCACCTGATTCAAAGAACTGACTATTTGAAAAGACCTTGATGCTGGGAAAGAATGAAGGCAGGAGGAGAAGGCGACGACAGAGGATGAGATGGTTGGATGGCATCACGGACTATGGGTGTGAGTTTGAGTAAGCTCTGGGAACTGGTGATGGACAGGGACGTGCTGGATGGACAGCAGGGCGTGCTGCAGTCCTTGGGATCACAAAGAGTCAGCCACGACTGAGCGACTGAACTGAACTGACTGAAGGCCCTTATAGTAAGGCCAGTGGGTAACAGAACTGAGTTCCTTTTTTCTTCGTTAAATATTATTTTACAACTACTCCTTAATGAACAAGCATTACCTTTAATATTATTACTAAAGAGCTTTTTTTAATCCATGGAAGTTTTGAGACAAGCGCATGAGAATTTCCAATTATATATAGATTCATAGAAATATATACCTTTAAAACTCTTGTTTTATGGGTCAGGGAAGTTAAGTGATTGCCAGAGAACACCCTGCTAGTGACACAGTTTTATTACCTGACATGCACATGGCGATGGCCCTATATTTTTAGTTTTTCATTTGATTGTTGGTGTTCTCACTAAATAACAAGATTATAAGCAGGACCCGAAGTGCCTAACAGCAGAAAACCATTAGTGGAAGTTGCTTGAGATTACTAAGCAATAAGGAAAAGAAATAATATGAAGTGTGTGTTCTCCCCTGAAAAAGCTTAAATCTTTTTCGTACTCTTTGTTTAAACATGAAAAAACAGTTGCACTGGAAACATTAATCACAAAAATGATGTAGTCTTCTGACGCTCTTCTCACCCTCTTCTGGTGTGTCTCTCAAGCTTGAGTTCCTAATCAAGCATTTTAGTGGTTAGAGTTTCAAGTGCTTCAAATGAATACTTAAACCTAAATTATAAGTGGTAAGATTTGTAAGCTCTTCTCTCTGAAGTACTTCCTCCCCTTCTAAAGCCTGAGGAAATGCTACCAGGTACGGCCCTATGTTCTAAGGGAGCACTGAGAGGTCTGTAGTTACAAAGGGAATTCTATAAAAGGATAGTTAGGAAGAAACATTTTTTGGTGTGTGTGTGTGTGTGTGTGTGTGTGTGTGTGTGTGCTATGCTCATTTGTGTTCAGCTCTGCGAACCCATGGACTGTAGCCTGCCAGGCTCCTCTGTCCATGGGATTTCCCCAGCAAGAATACTGGAGTGGGTTGCCATTTCCTTCTCCAGGGGATCTTTCTGACCCAGGGATCAAACCTGTATCTTTTGCATCTCCTGCACTGGCAGGCGGATTCATTACCACTGCGCCACCTGGGAAGCCTTTTTTATATCTACTGTTTGCCAGTACCTTGTTAAAGACTAGATATATAAAAATGACAGCCCTAGGCTTTAAGCAGCCAACAACCTATGAGGGTAAGGCATGAAGACCTGTAAATCACCAGCAAGGTGATAAGTGTATGAACTACCCTGGGAGCACAGATTACAGATAAGGTCATTCTTCCTGGGACACTTTTGGAAACTCTCACAACAGAATGTGTTGCAGACAACTGGAAAGAGGGATTAGGGAAGTGATGGGGAGGAGTCGATAAAAAAGAAAAAATCTACCCATCTTCTTCAATAAGATGAAATGCTTTGTGTAAATAAGGCACAATCACACACACACACACACACACACACACATTCACAGACTTAAGCTAATACTTGATACAGGACCAAAGTGAACACAATAAAATGACTGAAATATTTAGAACAGATTTAGTAACTACTATAAGCAATCTACCTATAAATCACTGAGTAAAAAATAACAATTAATTTAAGAGGACCACATAGTTGGGAAATAGTCCTCCAAAAAGTATGGCATGGCAAATAAATGATCATGGGAAAGGAGGTTCCACAAATATTTTAAGAAACATTTATGGGCCAGGAAAATGTACCATCATATTTATACTTATTCTGGAAGATGTGAGTATATGGTGGTGAGCTCTATGAAGATGAATTGGGCACCACCCATATTCCCAGAGGAATCTGTAATCTAGCGGAGGAGATAGGAAGGTGTGCCAACAGTACCCCAAGGAATAGACGAAAGAGGGCAAATGTGGAGCTGTACCCAGGTGTGCCCAAGGCAGGGCAATATGGAAATTGTTAGCCAGTTTTCAAATAGAAATTGGCCATACGTGTATGTTGCTTTAGATATCTAAACTGTGTCTTGGAGCAGGAGAGCAAACCAACAAAGGGATTTCTTTCAAGATCTGATCCGAATGTACAGTGAGGCGGTTTAGGGAAGGTTGCCCCAAGATGTTCCACTTTGGCCTCCTGATTATTCTCAGCTAAAAACAGGCAAGCCCCAGAAGACTTGAGAAGATTTTCTGAACATTCCTGATAGTGTCCAAAAGAATTTAGGATAGGCAGCCTGTCCCGGGAAGGAGGAGTTATCACCGTAAGTAACAACTATCGTAAGTATGCTGTGTACACTAGCGGTGTGTCCTGTGACAATCACTTAACTTCTCTGGCCTGTAAAACAAGAGAGGTAGACAGGAAGAAACCTAGCAAGGCCCATTTCATCAAAGTCCCGTGTCCCCTGTCTTTGCATGGCCCAGCAAACATTTGTACACCCAACATTAAGTCTTTTTATCATCCTGCAAATTATCTTACTTCCCTTTGAAGTCCCCGACCCCTACCTACTTCTCCTTAGTCCAGAATAACAGTGTTACCTCATCTTGCCTTGCCATCTTTGGAGTTTTTCATATTTATGAGGATTTTTCCATGCATATGCAATACATTTGATTTTCTCCTATTAATCTGCCCACATCTGCCTTTTAATTACCAGTGTAAACAGAGAAGAACAAAGAGCGTTTCTATTCATCACCCGATTCTGCTAGGATTAAGTCGTAGTCTGCTGCAGTCCCTGACCAACTCTGTACTCTGAGAGGAAATTAAGCTGATAACAGGATGATGCACTCTGTGCCTCAGACAGAGGGAATTAAGATAACAGGATGCTCTATGCTTTGGACAGCAGGCCCCATGGATAGTTAGAGGTACATCTCAAGTCTTGCATCTTCCCATATATAGAAATACACTAAAACCATTAACTTGTGATACCTGTACTTTGTGACTAGCATTACTCCTTTTCCAACATATATGCTTGACAGATTGCTTCTCCAAAAATCATGTATCAATATTTGCACTTATTTCTTCCCATATGTATTTGGAGCAATTCTTCAGAGCTACTGAGAGGCTGTCTCAGGCTGTGCTGCTGCTGCTGCTGCTAAGTTGCTTCAGTCGTGTCCGACTCTGTGCAACCCCATAGACGGCAGCCCACCAGGCTCCCCCGTCCCTGGGATTCTCCAGGCAAGAACACTGGAGTAGGTTGCCATTTCCTTCTCCAATGCATGAAAGTGAAAAGTGAAAGGGAAGTCGCTCAGTCGTGTCTGACTCTTAGCGACCCAATGGACTGCAGCCTACTAGGCTCCTCCATCCATGGGATTTTCCAGGCAAGAGTACTGGAGTGGGGTGCCATCGCCTTCTCCATCTCAGGCTGTAGTTCTCAGTAAAAATGCCTGGACAAAAGAAATGTATAACTCCTTGTGCATTTTTAAGTTGACACCAGCCTAAAGAACTAAGAGGGAAGCAGAGCAAAATTGCTCTTCCTCTCAACAGTCTTCAATCTATAGGTGTTTCTGCTTTTCCTGTAATGGGTATGTTTGAAAATTATATTTAGGATAGGGGCGATGACTACACACCAGTGTAAATGTGCTTAGTGCCACTGAACTGTACACTTCACAGTGGGAAATTTTATGTATTTTTATCACAATTTGAAAACCAGAAAAACTGCTCTTTGACCTTTTTATGTGTAGTATTTTCATCTTGATTCTCTTGAAGTTTACTTTTTACATTTTTATTTACTACTTAAGAAGCTGTTCTTAAATGTAAGAAGCAAGTTGTTATCCATGTATAATTTTCCTTTCTAATCATAAAGTCAGCCATCAACTTAAATTTAGAAAGTTCTGTTGTGGAGCACAAAGCATTTTTAAAATAAATATAGCCATTATTAGTAAGCACCTTATGCTCTAAAACTTTCCAAATAGTAATGAATATTCATAATATATAATACTAATGCTTACTCCAAAGAATAGCAAGAAGAGATAAGAAAGCCTTCCTCAGCTATCAATGCAAAGAAATAGAGGAAAACAACAGAATGGGAAAGACTAGAGATATCTTCAAGAAAATTAGAGATACCAAGGGAACATTTCATGCAAAGATGGGCACAATAAAGGACAGAAATGGTATGGACCTAACAGAAGCAGAAGATATTAAGAAGAGGTGGCAAGAATACACAGAAGAACTGTACAAAAAAGATAGTGATTATCTGGGCGAATGACCCAGATAATCACAATGGTGTGATCACTGACCTAGAGCCAGACATCCTGGAATGTGAAGTCAAGTGGGTCTAGAAAGCATCACTATGAACAAAGCTAGTGGAGGTGATGGAATTCCAGTTGAGCTATTTCAAATCCTGAAAGATGATGCTGTGAAAGTGCTGCACTCAATAGGCCAGCAAATTTGGAAAATTCAGCAGTGGCCACAGGACTAGAAAAGGTCAGTTTTCATTCCAATCCCAAAGAAAGGCAATGCCAAAGAATGCTCAAACTACTGCACAATTGCACTCATCTCACACACTAGTAAAGTAATGTTCAAAATTTTCCAAGCCAGGCTTCTACAGTACATGAACCATGAACTTCCAGATGTTCAAGCTGGTTTTAGAAAAGGCAGAGGAACCAGAGACCAAATTGCCAACATCCGCTGGATCATGGAAAAAGCAAGAGAGTTCCAGAAAAACATCTATTTCTGCTTTATTGACTATGCCAAAGCCTTTGACTGTGTGGATCACAATAAACTGTGGAAAATTCTGAAAGAGATGGGAATACCAGACCACCTGACCTGCCTCTTGAGAAACCTATATGCAGGTCAGGAAGCAACAATTAGAACTGGACATGGAGCAACAGACTGGTTCCAAATAGGAAAAGGAGTACATCAAGGCTGTATATTGTCACCCTGCTTATTTAACTTAGATCCAGAGTACATCATGAGAAACGCTGGGCTGGAAGAAGCACAAGCTGGAATCAAGATTGCCAGGAGAAATATCAATAACCTCAGATATGCAGATGACACCACCCTTATGGCAGAAAGAGGAACTAAAAAGCCTCTTGATGAAGGTGAAAGAGGAGAGTGAAAAAGGTGGCTTAAAACTCAACATTCAGAAAACAAAGATTATGGCATCTGGTCCCATCACTTCATGGAAAATAGATGGGGAAACAGTGGAAACAGTATCAGACTTTATTTTGGGGGGCTTCAAAATCACTGCAGATGGTGACTGCAGCCATGAAATTAAAAGATGCTTACTCCTTGGAAGAAAAGTTATGACCAACCTAGATAGCATATTGAAAAGTAGAGACATTACTTTGCCAACAAAGGTCCGTCTAGTCAAGGCTATGATTTTTCCAGTGGTCATGTATGGATGTGAGAGTTGGACTGTGAAGAAGGCTGAGCGCTGGAGAATTGATGCTTTTGAACTGTGGTGTTGGAGAAGACTCGAGAGTCCTTTGGACGGCAAGGAGATCCAACCAGTCCATTCTAAAGGAGATCAGCCCTGGGATTTCTTTGGAAGGAATGATGCTAAAGCTGAAACTCCAGTACTTTGGCCACCTCATGAGAAGAGTTGACTCATTGGAAAAGACTCTGATGCTGGGAGGGATTGGGGGCAGGAGGAGAAGAGGACGACAGAGGATGAAATGGCTGGATGGCATCACTGACTCAATGGATGTGAGTCTGAGTGAACTCCGGGAGTTGGTGATGGACAGGGAGGCCTGGCGTGCTGCGATTCATGGGGTCACAAAGAGTCGGACACGACTGAGTGACTGAACTGAACTGAATGCTCATGCACAGTAATACTCATTGACATCTGGGGGAAACTAAGATACAAAAACTAGTATCTTAAGACAGCTAAATTTGTTAATGTTAATTTTTAACATTAAATTTGTCAAAACTGTATCCAGGCTTTAAAACATCTGTTCCCTCTCCTGTACTCAGAGACATGACCCTCCTATAGTTGCCTAATATTTCATATTTGCCAGGCTAATATTAAAATAAGCATAGATACTTGGCAAACATTCATCTTTCCTTCTCAGTTTCAAATTCTGCTGAATCTCATAGTAAAGTCCTATTTGGAGGTGGTGGAACTCCCCCTACCCAACATGATGAATACATTCCTAGAAAAGATAAAAAAACAGGGGCCTCATTGGCTTATAAAAGTGCTAGCAGCATAAAACAGGGGAGAATGCCATCTCAGTAGTATAATAGGAAAATCTGGAATCTGAGAGAGAACAATTAGTTTCTATTACAAAAAATAAAACAGGATAGCAAAAGACAGATGAATCAACCTCTGTTTTCATTAAGCCAAACCCATAGGCCATTTAAGTAAAGGTTGAAGAGATGTGCCAGGGAGTATGTTGAACACAATGTATTAAACCTTAAACCTTCAATAACCAAAACTTTTTACCTGCCTAGCAGAAAGAGATGTGATTTCACTGTCAACCAAATTGTTGTCATGTGAGTAAAATGCATTAAAGACTTTAAAACCAAGGCTCTTTTACTCATTAAAGTCTTCTAGTGCTTCATTAATCTTAATAGTATAATCTAGTTCTGATTGAAGTGCACCTGAATGCAGTTAGTGCCTCATCAGCTCTGATGAGCTCCAAGTAATTCAAGCCAGGTCTGCAGAGTGATCACAAATTATGTGTCTCTGTTTACATCTACTCTAGGCCTGTTTGCCCATGTCTTCAGCAGCACAGCTTTTACATTCCAGGAGCCGAGTGGCTTCTTTTTGATTTCTCTTACTGTAGAGATTTTTATTTTCAGAGCTGCCTTTATACTAAAAACTGAGTTTTGTGCAAACAACAACAAAAAAGATTTTGTGGAGATGCCAAAATATGACATTTCTTCTCCAAACCTTCAGACTGAATACAGATATAGAATATAGATATGAGTCAAATGCATTTTTGAAAAGTTGGGCGTCTGATGTCTATGTTAAAGAGTAAATGAATATCAGTTCTGCGTTTCCATTGTAACTCTGTTTCAAAAAACTCTTTTTAGAAAAACCTCTTCTTGGGACTTCCCTGGCAGTCCAGTGGTTAAGACTCCATACTCTCAATGTAGGGGATAGAAGTTCTTTGGTTTTGTCTCAGATCCCAGGCACGTCTTTTAGTCTTCCAGATGGCTAACCTCCATTATGTGCAGATTTTTCTAGTTTAATTCTCAGAGGGCAGTTTTATTTACTTTCTCTTTTGAGAGTTTTGAGGCTCCCTCCGATATGTTGTATTCCTCAGTAAAATTTTAAATCCTTGTATAGTTCCCTACACATGAGAAAAAGAGTATTTCTACCATAGAGAGATTGTGATTATTTCATTTCTACCTTGATTATTAGATTAAATACAGTAGATATTGCATAATTTGTACCAAAATTTTCCTCCATTAAAATTACTAGCAACTATATATCCTTTCACATTAAAAAATTAGCCTTGCTTAAATGTCAAATTTTCTAATTTTTTTGGTCACACAGCATACAAGATTCTTAGTTCCCTGACCAGGGATCAACCCCATGCCCTCTGCAGTGGAAGCACTGAGTCTTAACCACTGGATCACGAGGGAAGTCCCTAAATGTCAAATTATTAAAAGTTGTTATGAAACATTTTTGACATTCAAAAAGGAATAAAAGACTTTTTATGTCTGGGGACCAGCAGGTGAGAAGAATCACCATTGTGAAAGGGGTAACCACCAAAAATCATAGAAGTCAGAAAACAGTGGAACAAACTAGAGCTGAAAGAAGGGGGTAAAAGTAGAGAATTCAATGTTTATCAAGTCAGGTAATTAGGTCTGTGTCTTCAAGAATATGAATTTCATCCCATTAATGTGTTGTGAGATCAATTTAGAGTACTACAATCAGCATTTTTTTTTAAAACTGAGAGAATAATACAGAATAGAAAAATATCAGAGTGCATCTCACATAGTAAGGTTAAGTATTATTACCTGAAACTTTTATTTGGGTTTTACATACATAAACATACACACTCACTATCTTACTCATATATGAAAAATATCTATAATGGATTCTAAGGTAAAAATATATTTTGGGGTACTCTTTCTGCCCCCTTCTGATGCCTATGTCAGAAGCTTTCTCTATCTCCTTTATACTTTAATAAAACTTTATTACACAAAAAAATAAAAAATAAAAAAAATACATTTCTTCCCAGAGGTTACAGTGAAAGAAAAAAAATGTAAGTCACTGTCTTATATTATTTAATCATCATAAAAACTTTGTAAGGCAAATTATCTTCATTTACAAATGAAACCAAGACTCTATTGAGTTAGATAATTTGCCCTTGGTCACACAGCTATAGTGACTGAGGCTGAATTCAAGGCAAATCTTTTGACCTCAAAACTTCTTCCAGATGCTTTCACAACATGCTCTTTTAAAACTTTGGCCTGAAGAATAGCCATTTCTGCATAAGGAGACATACTGCGGCAGCACAGAAGTCAAAAATAAGGACCCAAAGAAGAGAGCCAGAATGGTTTCCCAGGCCTCAAAGCCTACTCCAGCTGCATTCTGCCGCAGATACAAGGAACATCATAAATTCTAAAAGCCCCGTGACACAAAACCACGCTCTGTTCACATCATTGCTTGATGAATATTGATTAAAGGAGACTTAGTAAATGAAACTATTTGCATGATCTGATGCCTTCAGCTGAAAGATATGGCATTCAATTAGAATTTTAATTAATAGTTGTCTTTTTATCTCTTTCAATTGACTCATCTTTTACATAAAATCTCTTATTTTCACTGTAACACTGCCAATGCGCTTCTTTCTTGAATAGCAAAAGAGACCACAACTTCTGCAAAGAGGATCATATCACTCAAACAGTTGGCAATATTTGAGGAGAAAGGATATTCTTGTATCCAATTTAAGTGCTATTACATGCTCTGAAAACTGAAGAGCTGTCAGAGGAGGATATTTGATGAATATGGAAGATGTCAACAAAAACTGAGGTGCTAGATTGAATATTTAGGAATCCATTAGCTTTGTTTAAATGACTGCCTTTAGTTATGAATATCCGGCTCTGAAAGAGTAAAGTCACATGTAAGAACATTCCTGGTAATACAATAAAGGGTACTGACCCACAAATCAAGAGTTTCAAATGTAAACAAGATAATTTAAACCTTAGGAAGTCCATGGTCAAGCCAACATTAAATGCAAACAGTGCGGTTATTGATGATTAGAAATAAAGATGAGCAATGAATTAGGTAAAAATGCAACAAAAAAGGAGAGAGATGTTAGCTTAGTTAATTCTTGTTAATAATATTGCTTTGGATGTCATAGTATAGATGACAAGGCTTGCTTTCTTTTTAATATATAGTATATAATTTTATACCATTGCTTATTTTTTAGTTCTTCTTCTATAAAACAAAAATTTAAAAATTGGTATTTACTTCTATCTAATCTCTTCAAGCTCATTTATGCTTATGTTCTTCAGATGCATGAATTTGCCTTCATTTACCACTTATCTCATCAGACCTTTTAGAGGAGCGATCGTCAGATCTGTTGGTTTGTTTGCCCTAAAGAATAGTTTTAAGGTATATTCAGAGATAGATTATTATCATAATAATGATTCCTTTTTCATTATTTAACCAGCAAACTTTTACATGGTACTTAAAATGTGTTGAGCACTCCTAAGTGAACTTTACAAATATTTTGTCCTCCCAACGACCCTAGGAAAGAGGCATCATCATTCTCATTTTACACAAAAGAACTTGAAGAACTTAGAGACTAAGTCAAGTACTTAATGCCATATAATGGGAGAGTTGGGACTTGTATTCGAGAAACGTGCTGTAGAGTCAACATGCTCGGCCATGATGCGTCCTCTCAGCCCTCCATCCCTCGTCCCCAGCATGCCACTCACTGTCGAGGTCATGCTCCCTCTTATGTCTACGGGCAGTGGTGTGTAGAATGGCCCTCCACCCCATCCCATTCGGAGGATGTTCAGGGGAATATCACAATATCCTGAACTATATTGGGTGTGCCTTCCTCTTCTAAATTTCGACCACATATCTGTCACTCAAAAGTTAGTATGGTGCCTATTAGCATCAGCACAAGTGGATTATTTTTATACTTTATAAAAAGGAGGGACAACAATGCTTATAGCAATGATGTATCTTCACTGTAGCATCTACAGTACTCACAAAATGCAGAACGTGATCTCATTCCTGTTATTCAAAGTATTTTTCTATTCATGTGGAGCAGTTTTAAAGTTACAGAGTTAGTTGCTCCCACTAACTCTTATTGTGCTCTTCAGGTTACAGACATCACAGGATGGATGGAAAAGAATAACAAGATTTGAGAGATAAGTATCTGCATGCTGAGGGAAGAATTCAGTTATCGAATTATACTAAGTATGTTTTCAGTGTTTGAGACATCAAATTTTGGATTGTTTCTGAGAGACCAAATGTACAAACAGACAATGGCCAGACTATCCATGAAAACAGAACTCTGACTCACAACCTTGGCAGCATCCAATTCAAGAAGCAGACCGCAATCTCTGAAGCCATCAGCTTTGAGACTGGGCTTGGTCAGTGATTCCCAGTTCCCCTCATTTTTGCCCCTGCTTCCAATTCAGGACCAGCCAGAGAAAGCCAAATAATACTCTCCCAACCACTTAGATATCCCACTTCCAGTCAGTCTGCCTCCAATCTCCCCAGGCCTACCACACCACCCAGAGCACAGCTGAGCACACCCTTCTTTTTCACCAGAAAGCTTTCCTATGCCTGGTTTTGAGTTTTTGCCAAATTTAAGTTGGCGAAGGTGGCTGACTCCCTTGCTACAGCAAGCCCTGCATAAATAGCCTCTATTTGTCCTCATCTATATAGTCTTTCAGAGAAGGTGATGGCACCCCACTCCAGTACTCTTGCCTGGAAAATCCCATGGATGGAGGAACCTGGTAGGCTGCAGTCCATGGGGTCGCGAAGAGTCGGACATGACTGAGCGACTTCACTTTCACTTTTCACTTTCATGCATTGGAGAAGGAAATGGCAACCCACTCCAGTGTTCTTGCCTGGAGAATCCCAGGGACGGGGGAGCCTGGTGGGCTGCCGTCTATGGGGTTGCACAGAGTCGGACACGACTGAAGCAACTTAGCAGCAGCAGCAGCAGCATATAGTCTTTATTTCAAGAGAAATGAATCTCCTCTCACTCTACTTACCAGAAAACTGATTACATTAGTTCTTCATTTTCCAATGGTGTCTGTAGGGATTTGCTGAAAGGTTACCATCTAGATAGTTGGAAGGTTTCTAGATTTGTGTGAAGTGGTCTTACAAATATGAGATTTATCATTGTCCTAAAATATTTTTACTTCCTGCCACTTGTAATTGGATGTGTTTACCCATCTTAATAGCATCAAAAAAGAAAAAAAATCAGGAAAACACACCAAAGATAATAAGGAGAGTTTTATTGTAAAGATAGACAGGACCTATAATTTTTGTATTTTTCCAAGTCTACAAAAACTCTCAGAGTAGAAATTTCTTTGTCTGTCATACCAGCAGACAGATTATTTATAAATCAGGGAAAGGAAAGTTCACTTCTTGCCAAACTGAGGTAGAGGAGGTGGCACCTTAATATCCTGGCCTCTCTCCAGCTTCTTCTCACAATCCACCAGGTAATTGACTCCATCGATGACTATCTGAACAAGCTCGACCTTTGACAGTGAAAGAGATGAAAGATTAATTTGTACAGAAGACACATGCAAGGCTTTGATCAAAAGGAACAATACTGGGACACATGAGAACCTTCCCTGTTAGATGGACTGTATAACAATTTCTTCTCATTGTTTCCCTAAAGTTTTGTGGGAAGAGAGGTATCTGATAGCTAGCAGAGATATTACAGGGTTACTCTCGATCTTTCTGTCATTAAGATAAGGTCACTACTTTGTGTGTGAGAACTTTTTAAAAAATATGAAAACCATTAGTTTGCATTTCAGACATTTCTTCCCCATCAATCTCTGCTAAAAAATGACAGTTTGTCTTAAAGTATATCTACACAGTGACACCCTCGTGATATTCTCTGACCCAGATTTAAATTCTGACTTGCCACTAAGCTACCTGAGCAGTAAACATGCTACAGTTCAGATATTATCATTTACACAGTGAACGGCTTTCTGAACAATATTTCAACTCAGATATTTGGCAATTAAAGAATGTTTGCAATGTACCAGGCTAGTTTGTTACTTAAGGAAACTATGTGAATTACATTAAGATATACTTTTTAAAAAATCCCTGCTTAAAATAAGTTAGAACCTTCATTTACAAATAATTGGTTTTCTTAAACTAGAGTACATTTACCTATGATTTTTCCCCTGGGAATCACCTCTCAAACAAATTTCTTGCACTGCTCCTAAAAAAACCCAACTAAGGTAGTAAGTAATTACTATTTAGTTCCAGATATCACTAAAATACATGATATAACTCAAGAATGCCCAGCAATAATGGAGGAGATGGTTAAGTGTTACAGCTGAACATATTTTAGGCATGATGGAGTCTAGTGTCCTCCCCACTTCTTTTCATGCAGAGGGAACTGGAAGCTCTAAGAAAGGGTTGGGTCAAAAAGCTAGTCATTACTAATTTAAAAAAAAAACAAACACTTATTTTTTCTACTTATCCAACTGACCCATTCCACTGTTGATGAGGATGTGGTGAGGGGTCATTCACTGCCAGTGAACTCTCTTGGTATAAATCTTCTGATAGGAAACTTGGTCATAAGTACAGGACTCTCAAATTTAACCCAAGAATCCCCTTTCTAGAAATATATCCTAACTAACTAATCATAGTTGTGATCAAAGTTATACATAGAGATGGTCAAGCATAATATCAAATAATCAGGGAGACGTTAAATAGATGTTTTAAAGAATATTTAATACTGTAGAAAAATGCTCATGTTGAAAAATACATTGGGAAAAAGCTGTTTTATATCCAACATATGTAATAATACTAAATTTAGTAAAAAAAATTTTTTTTGAATAATTGTAAGAATGGAAGGCAATTTAGAATAATGTTCACAACGGTTAACAGGGTTGTTAGGTTAAATAAGTGGATTTTTTTTTTTTTAACACTTCTGGGAATTTTTCTAGTCCTTATAAAAGATCACTTACTAAATCATAGGTGTTTTTTTTTTTTTTAATGATGACCACCTAGCTTTCCAGTAATTAAAATCAAGTTTTAATATTAGAGGCAAACAAGGCTAGGGCCCAGATTTTCTTTATTATTCACTACACCATACGTTATTTAGCTAATTTCAGAAGGTGTGGTATTTATAGCTGCTGCTTCCTCAAGTACTTTACCAGAGCTGGTAGCATGCAGGCTGATTTCATTGTTTTGTTTTCTCCCTTCCTTCCCTCAGTTTGCTGGTAGGAATACCAACTAACAATGAAATACGCAAAAGATGGCAAGAAAGAAGAAAGAGCATCAGTGATCCATGCGTTTGACGACCAGCCACTGAGTTATTGAGTTGTATGTTGTTGTTGAGTTGTTAAGTCATGTCCGACTCTTTGCAACCCCACAGGCTGCAGCACGCCAGGCTTCCCTGCCCCTCACTACTTTCCGGAGTTTGCTTACACTTATGTCCATTGAGTCAATGATGCCACTGAGTTGTATAAGAGCCTTTTAATTAATGATGGGCACAGTATGTTCAGGGCTTCCCAGGTGATGCTAGTGGTAAAGAACCCTCCTGCCAGTGAAGGAGATGTAAGAAACGTGGGTTCTATCCCTGGGTCGGGAAGACCCTCTGGAGAAGGAAATGGCAACCCACTCCAGTATTCTTGCCTGGAGAATCCCATGGACAGAGGAGCCTGTGGGTCACAAAGAGCTGGACACGACTGAAGTAACTTAGCAAGCACATATGTTCAATGAGATAAACTGGGAGGAATTACGGAGATCGGGATTTGCTTAGGTTTCTGCTGCATGATCATTATGTGTGCTCTTTGTGCTTTTTCTCACGTGTCACTCCAGGCCTACCTATAGTTTATGAATCTCATTTATCCTTTATATTCACAGAACCCTGCTGAGTACAATCTTACACATATCTGGTGCATACCGTATGTGCCATCTTGAGCCCTAAATACAAAATTTTACAAACTACCAAGTAGCTAAAAATGCCCAAGTGAAGATGATAGCATGTGATCTTCATCAAAGGAAACTCAGAATCAAGAGAAAAATCCACTATTTCACTCCACTCAGAGACAGCACACGTGTTCTCTGACTTCACAGTGATAAGACTGCTGTCCTTTAGTAAAACAGAACTCCTGCCACTCACGATTGCTGGAACAGCTCTGGGGGCAGGCGGCTGACAGCAGTCCCATTGTGAATTCCTTCACTTGTCTATACATTCTCAGATCCCATGGTGCTTACCTTTATGCAGTGCTTTCCCATGGAGGACCAGGGCTACAGAATGAAATGCTAACATGCGCAGGACTCAATGGGCCTAGAGGAGGTCTCGAATTTTGGAATAAGGAAGGGCTGTT
Source organism: Bos taurus (assembly GCF_002263795.3). Lineage (NCBI taxonomy): Eukaryota > Metazoa > Chordata > Mammalia > Artiodactyla > Bovidae > Bos > Bos taurus. Next base: position 81,271,915 of record NC_037334.1, on the reverse strand, counting down.
GAGGTTACTTCTTTTCCTCTTAAGGTGATTTTGTTAGCTCATTTTTGGAAAGTGAGAGACATGTTACCTCCGATCGGCCAATTCGATCTATGTTGGAAATGTCGTACACGTCTGCTACCGCTGCAGTGTCCACACCGCCTGTGCCCCGCTTCTGCAGTCTCAGGTTCTCCAGGATCTTAGAAAACCGTGGATCCTGGGACAAAGGAGAATACTTGGTGTCATGAGAGGCAAAGCTGATCCATCATCCTTGGCACACGTAGAGAAGATGTAAAACGAGAAGTAATAACAATGCATGTTTAGTAAGCATGTATTTGGGCCTCCCGGGTGGCTCAATGAGTAAATAATCCGCCTACACCGTAGGAGACGTGGGTTTGATCCCTGGGTCGGGATGATCCCCTGGAGGACAGCATGGCAACCCACTCCAGTATTCTTGCCTGGAGAACCCAAAGGACAAGAGGACCCTAGCGGGCTACAGTCTATAGGGTTGCAGAGTCAGACACGACTGAAGTGACTGAGCACGCATGCACAGACACAAACATATACTTACTATGTAGCAGGGCCCTGTGCTGGAACTTTTAAAACTTACAATAATCCCATGAAGAAGGTATTACTTTTACCCCTATTTCACAGATGAGGAAACTAAGCCTCAGAGAAATTAACTTGCCTAAAAGTAGAACATAGCTAGAAGGTAGCAGAGCTGTTATTAACTTCTATACCCCTATTTTGTCATCTAGATACCCTTTGGTGAGTTTACTGTTCATCTGTATAACAGTTGTTATTGACATAATTAAAATCAAGACATTAAGTCACATCAAATAATTTTCTTAGAATTGGAATTTTGAATAATATCATCATACTTTTTTGGGGGTGGGGGGGGGCCGAAATCACATTTTCTAAACTTGTTTTAAAGTATTTGATTCACTTGGTGTGCTATGACAGAGAAACCCCCCAGGTGCCCACCAGAATCCATTTTCCTATCTTAACAGGTGAGCTGAGGAAGTAACCACTGTCTAGGTTCTTGCTAATGGAACAAGCAGAAGTGACAAGTGCACTGCCAGGCCTAGACCTCAGATCTTCACACGGACACACTGGCATGCTCTCTCACCTTCCCACAAACTGAACATGAGGTCTGACTGTGACCATGCCTTAAGGCAGTGGTGCTTCAAGTGTAGTTCCCTGACCAATAGCTTCGGCATCACCCGGAGACTTGTGAGAAATGCAAATTCTGTATTTTGGGTTTTCACAACCCTCCACGTGATTCTGCTGTAGGTTCAAGCCTGAGAACCTCTGAACTAGGAGAAAGAAGGGGATGGAAGGCTGGCCAGGCAGCAGAGAAGCCTTCCTGTCCATCTCTACTTGTGATATGATGGAGGATTTAAACTTCCTAAAGTCACAGCCCATTCTTATAGCCCCTTAACCTCTTATCCTATGGACACAAGTGTTTTTTCAAGCAAACAACCTTTTCTTGTCACTTTCTTTCATCTGTCAGAAAGTAAAGGTTAAGGAAGGGACTAGGACATTTTCCCCTCCACAAAGCAGCCCCAGGTGAGCTCATCCTGGTGGAACCCAACAGGACCACAGGCTACATGACAGTACCTTGCTGAGCTTTGGGATCCTGACATGGACACCAGCTCGCAATCCCGTGCCGAGGTTTGAAGGGCAGGTCAGAATGTACCCCAGGCGCTCATTCCACATGAACTCCCAGCCTCGTTCTTGGATTAAGCGTTCCACCTACAACAGGGAGCAAATGATGAAGTTCTCAGAGAGCCATTCACTCAGCATGCCCCCAGCACCAGGGAGAGGTGTGCGTACTGTAAGTTTGCCATGAATAAAACTCAGGTAAATTTATAGTACTACTTCTATATTTGGAAACGAAAAAGTAAAACTAACTGCAGTTCCTTTTTGAAAGTTATTTTTAATCCTTTTATTTTAATAATTTTATTTATTTTTTTGTGGGTCTTCATTGCTGCAAGGGCTTTCCTCTAGTTGTGGTGAGTGGGGGCTACGCTCTAGTTGGGGTATGTGGGCTTCTCATTGCAGTGGCTTCTTTTGTGGCAGAGCACAGGCTCTAGGGCACTTGAGCTTCCATAGTTGCAGCATGTGGGCTCATCAGTTGCAGCTCCCAGGCCCTGGAGCGCTGGCTCAATAGTTGTGGCACATGGGCTTTGTTGCCCCTCGGCATGTGGGATCTTCCCGGATCAGGGATCAAACTCGTGTCTCCTGCATTGGCAGGCGGATTCTTTACCACTGAGCCGCCAGGGAAGCCTGATATTTTTTTACTGAATGAAAGATTCTTTAAATTCTATAATGCTTTACAATCTTCAAAAGTTTCATACACGTGATTTCATATATTCTCATAATAACCTTTTTTTCCTCCTACCCTTCTATTACCCCTCCCCCATCCCCTCTCCCCACTGGTAACCACTAGTTTGTTCTCTACAGCAGTAAGTCTACTTCTTTTTTTGTTTTATTCATTAGTTAGTTGTACTTTTTAGATTCCATACATAAGTGAGATCATAACAGTGTTTGTCTTTCTCTGTCTGATATTTCACTTAGTATAATGCCCTCCAAGTCCATCCATGTTGCTGCAAACGGTAACATTTCAATCCTTTATTCTATAGTACTTCATTAATAGAAAATTAAACCTCTTCTATCACCATATCAAAATGGTCCAATTAAATTAGATGAACCATGTAAAGCACTGAACACAGTACCTAGGACATCAGTTCAGTTCAGTTGCTCAGTTGTGTCCGACTCTTTGTGACCCCATGAACTGCAGCACGCCAGGCCTCCCTGTCCATCACCAATTCCCGGAGTTCACTCAAACTCACGTCCATCAAGTTGGTGATGCCATCCAGCCATCTCATCTTCTGTCGTTCCCTTCTCCTCTTGCCCCCAATCCCTCCCAGCATCAGAGTCTTTTCCAATGAGTCAACTCTTTGCGTGAGGTGGCCAAAGTATTGGAGTTTCAGCTTTAGCATCAGACCTTCCAATGAACACCCAGGGCTGATCTCCTTTAGAATGGACTGGTTGGATCTCCTTGCAGTCCAAAGGACTCTCAGGAGTCTTCTCCAACACCACAGTTCAAAAGCATCAATTTTTCGGTGCTCATTCTTCACAGTCCAACTCTCACATCCATACATGACCACTGGAAAAACCATAGCCTTGACTAGATGAACCTTTGTTGGCAAAATAATGTCTCTGCTTTTCAATATGCTATCTAGGTTGGTCATAACTTTCCTTCCAAGGAGTAAGTGTCTTTTAATTTCATGGCTGCAGTCACCATCTGCAGTGATTTTGGAGCCCAGAATAATAAAATCTGACACTGTTTCCACTGTTTCCCCATCTATTTCCCATGAAGTGATGGGACCAAATGCCATGATCTTAGTTTTCTGAATGTTGAGCTTTAAGCCAACTTTTTCACTCTCCTCTTTTCACTTTCATCAAGAGGCTTTTGAGTTCCTCTTCACTTTCTGCCATAAGGGTGGTGTCATCTGCATGTCTGAGGTTATTGATATTTCTCCTGGCAATCTTGATTCCAGCTTGTGGTTCTTCCAGCCCAGCGTTTCTCATGATGTACTCTGCATAGAAGTTAAATAAGCAGGGTGACAATATATAGCCTTGACGTACTCCTTTTCCTATTGGGAACCAGTCTGTTGTTCCAGGTCCAGTTCTAACTGTTGCTTCCTGACCTGCATATAGGTTTATTAAACAATAAATGTCAGTTGCTCTTATTTTTTCATATGAGCATTGTAGGAGGACATAGTAATTCTCAGCAAGTAAGGCTGTGGTCGTGTTGTTTTTGTTGTTCAATCACTAAGTCGTGTCCAACTCTTTGCAACCCCATGGACTGCAGCACGCCAGGCTTCCCTGTCCTTCACTATCTCTTGGAGCTTGCTCAAACTCATGTTCATTGTATAGATGATGCCATCCAACCATCTCATCTTCTGTCACCCCCTTCTCCTCCTGCCCTCAATCATTCCCAGCATCAGGGTCTTTTCCAATGAGTCGGCTCTTTGCCTCAGGTAGTTAAAGTATTGGAGCTTCAGCATCAGTCCTTCCAATGACTATTTAGGGTTGATTTCCTTTAGGATCGCCTGGTTACATATGAACGTAGATGCATTCTATACTGTTTCTATGCTTAGAGCAGCCAAGAGCTCTGTTAAAGAAATCAGAAAATAGCTAATGATCCACAGACTTCCCTAAACCATCCTGCATTGGGGCAGGAAGCATGGGAGCTTGCTGGAAGCCGCAACCCAAAAGAGTGCCATGATCCCTAGAAAAAAAAATTAGCCCTGTCTTGGAAGTCACCACAGTACTTTTTTTCAAGAATGAAAAATATAGAGATTTTATTTTAGTGAATATTCAGAATTCTCTGATGACATCTTACCTCTTTAAGTCCACGACAGAATCGCTCAAATACTCTTTTCATATTGCCTCCTTTCTCCATAGAGATTACTCTGGTGTGGTCTTCCTCATTAATCCAGATGAGAAATGTCTTGTCATAATTATGCCTAATGAAGTGAGAAATATGGTGTTGAGTGTTAATTACACTTGTTTCAACACATGAAAATTCCTATTACCTCTGTAGCTTGATTGCTTCATTTCACCTTACTCATTGCCTTAGATGGTCCTAATTTCTTCACTGTGCCGCACAAGTACTGCAAAATAATGTTACCCTGACAGAATGAAGAGTAACACCAACTCCAAGCCTCATGTCATGTTTTTGCCAAACAAGAACATAATCTGCCTCATTCTTCAGACTAGGATGACAATAATTCAGCCATGATAACTTTCAGCTTTGTTGCTAACAAGAGTGTTCTGTCTCCTAACAGATTCAACCAAAATCATATGGCACTTAATAAAATATTTTACCTGCAGCTCAACATGTTTGGTATACAGATTTCACATGTTTGCTGTATAGATCCTGCCTCTGAACCCGCACTGAACAGCTGCTCCCCAGCACTTTGATCTGGGCTCCTTCCGGTAGTGCCATAACAACTACCAAGGAACAAGAATCAAAGTTGCCCAAGGACCGTTGGCCAAGATAAAATATGTGTACACTCATAGCCACTCTTCCTTGTAGGATTTTGCTTAAATCCTCAATATTTATTTTTCATTTTCTGCTTCTCTGTTTTAATGTCATGAAACAGAGATTCTCTAAAGTCAAATAATATGAAGCTATGTTTTTCTTACAATTTTTTCTCATGCATAATTCATGCAAACCAGCTAGCATTCCTGCACATCTTGGAAACATTACTATACTTATATATTAAACACACACACACACACACCGATTTCTAAGAACTCTATCTTCTCCATTTCTAAGTACTCTATCTTCTCAAGCCAGGCATGCCGTCAAGTGCAGGTCACAGCAACTCCAGGTTAGGACAAGCAGTGATCTGAAGGAGAACACTGCACACACTGCAAATGTGAACATGCTAAGTCCATACCAGATTCCCCGGGCATCTGGCCAGTCACGGGCCATCCCAGCACAAGTTAGTAAAGGGGATACTGGCTTATCAAATAGAAAGTGGTCCTGCAGGCCAAAAAGGACAAAGCAATGAGACAACACTAATGAGATCAGACACGATGGCAAGTGCCAGGTGGTCAATTTCCAACTCACTAATAATGGCTGAGGTCTCTCAGGCAGTGCTTCTCAGTGTTGGCTGCTCACTATAATAATCAGAGAGCTTAAACAATTCTAATGCCCAGTTCCCATCTCTCAGAGATTCTTGTTATTGGCTGTGGCCTGGACATTGGGATTTTCTAGTGTACAGCTCAGGTTGAAAACCACTGGCTTAACCCAGACGGAAATCCTTACTCACTATGGAGTTGTCTATCCAGCCAGCACCAACCCTGTGCAATGGCAGAGTGGGCAGTGAGCAAGGGGGTGCTGTCCCAAGAAGTGTTCCACACAGTTGCATTCTCCATGTTTCTAATGTTGTAGGTTTACTTATTCTTATTATCCTTTTCATTACAAACTACTCGAGATGTAAAATAATGATCTGTAAATAAAAATAGTCACCATTCATCTAATGCTCACTCGGTGCCAGGCTCTATGCTATGTACTTTTTATTTCCTTTAATCTTCACAACAACACTCTGAAGTAAATGTAATTGTTCTATGTGATAGGAAAATAAAACTGAGGCTCAGATAAAACAACCTATCACACAGCTAGGAAACGGCAAAATCTAGATGCAAACCTAGACCTGTCTGACTCCCAAGTATGCCTCTAACTACAATATACCACGCCACAAATCAAAATCAGTGTCCAGAGACAGGCATTTTTCTTGCTTGTGTGGACGCAGTAAGAATATGAATGTGGATTCCATATATTTCAATATGATCACACTGAAGTCAGAAATCAAGAGGACACGGGAAGGGGAGTCCTTCTACAGTCTCTAAGTGGAAGAGCTGGGACAGGTTTAGGGACTGTTATTGCCCAGGAAACAGCGTGGCCTTTAAGCTGGAGACCAGAAGCAGCTACTTGAGGCCGAGGAGTTGTTCTGTAACAGGGCAAGTGGAGAGAACCAGGAGACTGAGGCCTCTAGAGGCCTCTAGACCATCAGTTGGCCCATCTCGTTTGGAAATGGGGCATCTTTTCTGGTATCGCATCTTCTGAAATAACAGAAAATTTGTTTCTCCTTTTCCTTGGAGTTTAAAGTTACTTGTGAAAATGCCAGGCCAAAAAAAGGGACTTGGGTTTTGTCTCCCCTAGTGTGAGACCAAAGCCATGGAGAGCCTGGGGAGGCAGCAGGAATCTCAGAGGCGGGCTCTGGTGTGAGGCAGGTTTAGGGGCAGGCCTTCGACCTGGATGATTCCCCTTCCAGATGTTCCGGGCTTTCTGGATTTGAGTGTGGCCGTGGAGACACAGGCAGGATTTTCCACGCCCAATTGTTTCGATTTATCAACAAGCCCGGGGATCCTCCATCCACCCCCACCCACCAATCCCAGCCCACCCTATGGTTTCCTCTGCAGACTTCATTCAGAGACCATCTCCACTTTTGACCTAAACTTTTAAGGCCTGCTCTTTCTGCCTTAGACTGACCGGGTTGAAACCCCAGCGAGCTCCCAACCAGGGCAGGGTCCTGGGCTCCGGGGAGGCCACACAGCGGCCACTCCGGGCCCTCTCAGCACCACCCCACCCCTGGCAGCCCAGGTGGTTCAGGGGCCACTCACATCGATGAGCCGCTGCTGGTCCTGCTCCGTCATCTCGGACAGCTTGTAGTAGCGCCCGGCCAGGTCCCCCTTGAGACCCTCCAGTGCCGTGATGGCCACGTTCTCCACCTCCCTCCGCTCGGCCCGGCTGCAGGCGGGCGGCAGGCTCAGCCCGCGGATGCTGCGGCCTGTGCGCACCCGAGACGACAGCACGTAGCGCTCGTCGAACTGCCCCTGAGTGATCTGCCGAGCGGAGTGCGGGGTCACTGCGGGGCCGCGGCCACAGTGGCCTCCGCCCCGCCGACCAGGGGACCCCCGGGCACAGAGCACGTGTGCATGCTGGAGCCATCCTGCCACTCTGGGGGCTGGGGTCTTAGAAGACAATGGAGGAACTACTTCACAGGGCGGCGCCCTCTGCAGTCCTTTACCCCAGGTAGATTTGGAGTGAAAAAAGGAGTTGTTTCAGGAAAGGCTGAAGGTTTTCAGTGACCACCACTAACCTGGTGGTAGGAGGCAAGGAAAACTGACTTTGGCTATTTCCTGATAGTCTCAGTGGCCCTCCAGGGAGCGTGGTGTGGGAGGGCCATCACAGAGCTTTCAACTGCAGCTGGACCCAGGGACCCTTCTCTCTCCTGCTCTTCGTCTTGGGTTCTGGAGTGCCAGCTTCATGGGAGGGAACAGAGGTGGCTGGAGCCTACCTTGGATGCATCCAAATCCGTGGGGTGCTTCATCACCCTGGGGTCATAGCCATTGTGCCTCAGCTTAATGACAGGGTCAAAAAGGTCAGCAAACACCTGCAGGAGGGAAGAGGCTCTGTTTCCTTTGGAAAGGACCAAGAAAGATGTTCCTTGGTTCAACTACTTTAAGTGGTTCATCATTTGCTCTTTTTTAATCTTAAGCACCAAGCCAAAGGTGATGCCCTCCTTCTCTGAAATTCTCAGTGCAACTACGCAGGAAAGAGGTGTGAGACTGCATTGATGGCTAATCATAATAATAGTAGTAGTAGCAGTTGTTGTTCAGCCACTAAGTCATGTTTGACTCTTTGGAACCCATGGACTGTTTCCCACCAGGCTCCCCTGTCCATAGGGATTTCCAGCAAGAATACTGAATGGGTTGCCATGATCTCTTCTGGGGGATCTTTCCCAGATCAGGGATCGAACCTGTGTCTCTTGCATTGGCAGGTGGATTCTTTACCACTGAGCCACCCAGGAAGTCCAATAGTAGTAGCAGGCAAATGCCAGAGGAAACCTCTCTCAGGCACACTGCCCCCTGGGTGAGGGCAGACATACAGATCTCTGTCATGGTAATCTCTTCCCTAGTGGTTCTGCCAAGTTCACTACTATCAGATGAAGCAAGAAAATTTTGTTTAAGAATCTGAAGGATAAAAGAAGCTGCTAGATCAGAAGCTAAGCAGTTTTGTGGTCAAAACTGGTTCTAGAGTTTAAGTAACACAATACATTTGTAGAAAAGTAGCTGCATAGAAAGAAAAGTGCACAGCAGCAATTAAGGCAAAGCAGGGACCCCTTACCCTTTGAGGACCTTCCCGCCCAAACTAACTCGAGTAGAATCTACTTTTTAAAAAACCATAAATTTCTGGAAACATCCTTTAGGTAAAATAAGGATAAGAGAAGTAAAACAGAGCACCCTGCAGCCTCTGGGAGCTGTGGGATGTCAGTCCAGGAGTCAGCGCCAGTCTGGGACTCTGGGAGCTCAGAGCTGGGCTACTGCTCTTAAGTTAGCTGCCCATCTAGCCTATTCAAGGTGGCCCCCTCACTCCCCTTGACGGCTGCCTTCCCAAGGAACTGCTTTCCTCTCCCTGTCACAGAAGGTGCAAAGGAGGCAGACCTGAGGGAGATGGGCTGGAGGTATTTGCCATGACATAGAAGATGCACTAGTGGCTGAGCTCCAGAACAGGGGACCATCCTGGGCTTCTGCCCCCAGAATGAGGATGCAGATCATGGGATTTTTCCAGGAGACTTGCCTGTGTGCGTGCTAAGTCACTTCAGTCATGACTGACTCTTTGTGACCCCATGGACTGTAGCCCGCCAGGCTCCTCTGTCCATGGAATTCTCCAGGCAAGAATACTGGAGTGGGTTGCCATAGCCTCCTCCAGGGGACCTTCCTGATCCAGGGATCTAACCCCTGTCTCTTTCGTCTCCAGTACTGGCAGACAGGTTCTTTACCACTAGCACCACCTGGGAAACCCCAAGAGACTTAATGATTCACTAAGACTGCAGTGGACTGTGTCATCAGTAATTCCCAAACTGAACACCCATGGAACCATCCTCTCCCCTCAATAAAATTCAGCCACAAAAATATCATCTCCTAAAGCCTCACTGGTGAATACACATCACCAATACAATGAAACAACAAAAAATGAAAAGATTTTATTTTTTCTGTACCAGTTCACCCCCTTGATGAGCTCAGAGAACTGAGTCATGCGACTCATTCCTCTATGGGGAGGGATACTAGAGCAGTCACAAAGGAAGCCTTGTGCCTGGGAAGAATAGACCTCGTTGTTCCAGAAAGCACTGCAGGTGTTCTGCTGAAGTTGGCTCCCCTTTATGGGAACCTGTTCTGAGAATGCAGCCCCACAGAGGGAACCCAAAGCACCCACCCAACGCACACACTGTGGAACCGGCAGCTGCGAGTTTACCTCATAGGACTCCTCGTCGCCAGCCACCATGCCCACGGTCTTTATGAAGGGGTGGCCAGGGTTGTCCACTCCGGTCTGGATGCACTGGTCCAGGGTATAGCCGCTGGGCGTCACCTTGTTGCGGAGCTTGGCGTAGATGGCCGGCGTGAGGCACTCGGCCATGCAGTTGTTGTGTTTGCGCAGGTCAGGGTAGTCTGCGCTGTCCGCGGAGGAGAGAGGCATTCAGCGAGCAGCCCCGCGGGGACGGGGCCCATACAAGAGCTTTGTGAGGGAAACTGGCTAGGTCATCATTCAAGAAAGCCGGATTTTAAAAACATACGTCCCTGAACTGCCAAAGAAATGGACCTAGCCCCGCCCAAAGAGGTTTATGATGCTGGCTGCAGGAGCCCACAGACTGTGACTTATGTTTATATACAGAGGAAATAGAATGAAGATAATTAGGAAAGAAACTAAAGTCATATGCAGGCTTTTTTTTAAAACCCAGAAGGTTTGGTAAATTATAACAGTCACATTTTGATCCCTTAGGTCTGTGATAGAGAGGCTAAAATCCCTGCAGGCGTAACTACACAGAAATTCATTTATTTATCTGTCCTCAATGATGCCAACTCTATGGCTATCTGCTATGCTGAGCTCAGCGCCTGCCTATAGACACAGGCATTCAGGGAATATCTGTTAAACTAATACATAGGAAAAAATCAAACGGGGGTGCAATCTTACCTGGGATATGCACTGACTGAATAGGGAATTCAGGACCACCACAAGCACTCTCACCTCAGGAATTCCTGAGGTACCTGGTGGGTGCCAGCAATTTCCTCAGAGATCCTGATTCCCACAGAAGCCAAGTAAGTATTTCTGAGAAACACCTCAGGTTTTCCTCATGTCTATATGCACACCTGCCCATACGGAATCCCTTCAAGTCAGCACTCCAACTCTACCCAGTGTGAGACCTCTCGGCCATGGAAAGGTCCCCAGGGTACAGAAGACACTCCATCTTCATTCCATTTCTCTAATTCCCTTCTGCAAGTCCCTTTAAAGCTGATACTTCAAATCACTGCTATCACATCACAGCTTCCAGAAGGCAGTGCAGCACGTATGAGGCCCAGGTCTGGAATCAAGGGACCTCGATATCTGGCTACACCAGCTGCGTGAACTCAGGCACTACTTAATTTTCTGAAGCCTCCGTTTCATCATAGAGAGGTGCTAAGAGGAATAAAACACTCTGTGTAAAGTGCTCATCACACCTAGACATGTTCAACAAAGGTTCGGTCTTGTTATTACTATTCCACTAGACCTCACGCTCTGGGCAGGAATGATGAGACTACACTTCCTTGAGTTCACCACAGGTCACTGTGCATCACAAGTCACACTGATTTACTCATCCTCAGAGACCAAAAGCGGGGCCCTTGCTGACAGTTTCAGCAGGGGAAAGTGTATTTCTGGCTGGCATTTGGCGTCATTTTAAAGCCAAGAGGACTTACCTTGGTGGGAATAGCTTGTGTTGCTCCCGGGCCGCAGCACACACATTCTGCTTATTCAGCAGGTACCCTGTGGTCAGGGCACCGGTGCCCAAGGTAGCAAATAACAGAGAGGCATTGCGGCCAGTCAGCAACTTTGAGAAGGTACTGGCCATCCTTCCTCTTGGATGAGTGTCTGGAAAACAGAGAAGCTGAGGATTATTATATATATATATATATATATATATATATATATATTTAAAAGAATTTTTTGGCTGTGTTATATTGCTTGCAGGATCTTAGTTCCCTGACCAGGGATCAAACCTGGGCCACCACGGTGAAAGCACCAAGTCCTAACCACTGGGACACCAGGGAACTCCTGAGAAGCTAAAGGTCAGACAGCCTCACAGGATGGCCCTGAACTACAGTATAGAGATCAATAGGGGAGAGAAAAAACTGCAGGAGACTTAGCCTCTGTTTTTTTTATTTTTTTCTTCCTCCCTCTTTTCCCCACCCTCCTCACACTGCTTGGAAAAATCTGGTTAGTTTTAGACGGAGAGAATGTCAAACTGCTTGAAGTCCATGTCATTTTCTCCACCAATATAATATCAAGGGAAAAAATGGAGGCTTTCCACATTTGGCAGCTTGACAGACCAGGTGCTCTTTGGGCTCTGCCACTGCACAACTCGACCCTGAACAGAATGGCATGCTGGGCTTATGAGAGACAGAGGAAGCTGTTACTGAACCAGGTTCATTTTGCCCAACACGCAGGAATCCAAAGTGCTGAGACACTAAGGTTTGCAGCAACCCTTAGGAGGGTTTATTCACAAGGCAGCCACGGAAGAAGACGGGAGAAAAAACTCACAAATTCACCTCCTGGAAAGTAAAGGGCCTGGAGTATTTGTGGGATAACAAAGAAGCATGGCGCTCTGAAGCATAGAGTGCGTGGGGAGTGCACAGAAAGGTGATTGGGAAAAGGTGTGGTAATTGTCATTTAGCACAGGTGTAACTAGGCTACCTCTGTAGGGTCTGAGGGTGGAGTTTCCAGCCCTGCGCTGTCAAAAGGTCACTGAACTTGGCACTCGCACATGCCTAGTTGTGAGGTCAGTGGTCCTTCCAGTCTTAACCAGCTCAGCTCGAACTGGACACAGCTGAGTCCATGTTCCTGGAAAATAACTTGGGCAAACACCTTATTGTTTAGGCCAGAAACTGCATGGCGGACACACAAGCCTTAAATCGACCTTGATTGGTGAAGGCAGGTGAAATGAATTTCACTAATCATTATGCACAGTTTCAAAGTCTCTGAAGACCACTCTCCTACTTCACTCACCCCAAGTGAGTTGGTGTCAGAGCTCAGGGTAAGAAGCCAGGAGATTTGGGTTACCTTGAGTGTGGATGTCCATTTGCACACTAGGATCAGGCTATCAGCAGGGAAAGGGCAAGCTGAGTCTAAGACTCTCCAGCTGCACTAGGACCCTTGAGAGGGGCTAAAGTGGTCCAAGATCAGGAGTCCTCCCAGAAAAAGCACACTTAAATGCTCTAAGGTATATTCAGTTCAGGCCCTACTCTCCTATAGATGAAGATCAAACCATAACAAGCTCTCAGAGATCACTAAGCACATAAGGAGGTACTATGAATGGGAATCAACAGAATAAAGGGCCACAGATTTGGGCCTCCAATGACTGTAATTCAGTCCAATGACTGAAGATACTGTAATTTTCAGACAAGAATGTAGAGTAGCTCTATATAAAATGTTTAAAGAAACAATGAGCAATCAAGGAATCACAGTGATGAGCAATCAACAGGAAACTACTAAGAATGATCAACCTGATCTGAAAGAGAACCAGAATGAACTACAGATAATAATACAGCTGAAGACAGAATAAATGAATTGGAAGATATACATAATAAATTATCCAGAATGTTGCAGAGGAAAATAAGAAAATGGAAAATATGAGACATAAGAGATATAAGGATCGAATGACAAGATCAAAGATACATCTAATGGAGACCTCAGAAGGGAGAATAGAGAAAACAGAGAAGCCATATTTGAGGAGAAATGATGACTGAGAATTTTCCAGGACTGATGAAAAACAAAAATCCACGATTCAAGAAGTATGACATAAACCAAGCAAAATTAAAATAATCCATACATACATGAATAATAGTTAACTGCAGATTACCAGCAACAAAGGTATCCAAAGAAGTTAAAGAGAAAAGACAGTTCATCTATAAAGAAAAAACATCAGCTGATTTTTCAACAGTGAATAATGGAAGACAGAGAAATGGTGTCTTTAAGGGGCTAAGAGACAATAATTATCAACCAGACTTGGGAATATAGTCATAGTATCTGTCAAACCTGACAATGAAAACGGCAATTTAAGGTAAATAGCAGATCAATAACAAAGAAACTACTAAAATATATGCTTTACTGCTGCTACTGCTAAGTCACTTCAGTCGTGTCTGACTCTGTGTGACCCCATAGACGGCAGCCCACCAGGCTCCCCCGTCCCTGGAATTCTCCAGGCAAGAATACTGGAGTGGGTTGCCATTTCCTTTTCCAGTTTATGGAAGTGAAAAGTGAAAGTGAAGTCGCTCAGTCATGTTTGATTTTTAGTGACCCCATCGACTGGAGCCTACCAGGCTCCTCTGTCCATGGGATTTTCCAGGCAAGAGTACTGGAGTGTATGCTTTAGAAAGTAGGAAATAGACAACAGATGGATAGGATGAGATCCAGATAAAGTAGAAAACATGTATAAATCAAGATAAATATATAATGTCATCAGGGATGAAAATCAGATATCCTGTCTACTACTGCCCAGAGATCAGAATGGAATATTAATCCACAGCATCATCCAGGATGGGGGAGCTATTTACCATGGGTTGATGAGTGGAAAACAATAGAGCAGGCAATTCTTAGTACCCTTTCATTATACTGGTCTCTGTGATGCCCAAACGAAGGGTGGGATTTTTCCCCTAGTGTTTAGATTATCAGGACCCTGCTACAGGATTCTCCAAGCATAGGTGGGTTGGATGGCTGCAAGGAGGCTCTTGAGAGTATGGATACGGAATGTAAACCTAGGTGAAACCAGGATGAAAACTTGAAGACAATAAACTCCTCTAATAGGGTGAGGTCAGCATGGCTTTACACATAATTCTAACAGTAGCCTTCTGCAGTCCACTTTCTTACCTGACTGCATTTTGGGAACAGGGATCAGTTCCCAGTTCCCAGTTATTCTTCCAGGATCGCCACCTAGAAGTCTTTATTTAACACCTTTTTGAGCAACATGAGGGAGAAATTTGAACATCTCACCTAAAGCATCAAAGTCCTTGAAAAAAATTTAGGGAGTTATTTTCCTATGTTAGTCCAGGAAATCAAATTGTCAGACAGCCTTTCCTCTGTGCCATGTCTAAAAAGAATCCCCTCAATCCTAAAGACATCAGGAATTACTTTAGTAATCAGCAGGCAAGACAAATGGGCTATTTCTTAGAGTTGTTCCAGGGACTTGTAATGGCTCAACATTCATCTGAACACATGTGCTTCTTTGCTCCCTACTAGACTTTGGGCTGCTGTCTATCTCCTTCCAAGGGTAGGTCAGTGTTCCTCAAGGAACACCCATTCTTCCTGGCTTTTGTACACAGCAGGTGACACTAACTTTTATCTTTGAAACCTGTTGTATCTTTTTTCACATCCTCCAATCTGCTTCCTAAGCAGAGAGGCAATACTTTCTTCTCTGATTTAACCATAGAACTCTCCAAAATAAGGGAAGCATGGCCCAAGCTCTTTCCAGACTATATATGGGCCAAAATTTAAGCCAAGACATACTCCCTAAGTTAACAAGAAGTGCATTTGTTTCTGAGTTTGGCTCAAACAGTTGATTTTTCTTTTTCTTTCCTTAGTTGGCTTTCGGAGAAGGCAACGGCACCCCACTCCAGTACTCTTGCCTGGAAAATCCCATGGATGGAGGAGCCTGGTGGGCTGCAGTCCATGAGGTCGCTAGGAGTCGGACATGACTGAGCGACTTCACTTTGACTTTTCACTTTCATGCATTGGAGAAGGAAGTGGCAACCCACTCCAGTGTTCTTGCCTGGAGAATCCCAGGGACAGAGGAGCCTGGTGGGCTGCCATCTATGGGCTCGCACAGAGTTGGACACGACTGATGTGACTTAGCAGTAGCAGGCTTTAGCACTGATATGTGTTCACATCAGCGTGTTTGAGAAGATAAATTCAAAGAGGCAGGGTCAGGAGGAAGCGGAGAGGGTGGTGTCCACGTGCAACCCATCAACCACTTGTGGTCTTTAAAGGTCTTCTCCCTGTGAAGGTGATCTGTGGCTGGGTGTCTGATTTCAAAATATTCATGTTTAAAATGTTATCATATCCATATTTTAGTTTCTGTATGTGCATGCTCAGTCACTAAGTTGTGTCTGAATCTTTGCAACTCCACTGAATGTAACTTATCAGATTCCTCTGTCCATGGACTTTTCCAGACAAGAATATTGGAGTGGCTGCCATTTCCCCCTCTGGGGATTTTCCCAATGCAGGGATCAAACCTGCTTCTCCTGGGTCTCCTGCATCGGCAGGTGACATTTACCACTGAGCCCCCAATCAGCTATACTCTAATATAAAATAAAAAGTTAAAAAAAAAAGATGAGGGAACTCAAAAACAGAGAGTTTAACTGACAGCCAACAGTCAGTTAAGGGAAATCACATGTACTGACTTTAAATGAAGATCCTGTTTTTACTTATAAGGTTTGCTGCTGCTGCTGCTGCTGCTGCTAAGTCGCTTCAGTTGTGTCCGACTCTGTGCGACCCCATAGACGGCAGTCCACCAGGCACTGCCGTCCCTGGGATTCTCCAGGCAAGAACACTGGAGTGGGTTGCCATTTCCTTCTCCAATGCATGAAAGTGAAAAGTGAAAGTGAAGTTGCTCAGTCATGTCCGACTCTTAGCGACCCCATGGACCACAGCCCACCAGGCTCCTCCGTCCGTGGGATTTTCCAGGCAAGAGTACTGGAGTGGGGTGCCATCGCCTTCTCCCACTTATAAGGTTTAGTAACAATATCATAGTATGTTTGGATGGAGTCAACCTCTCCTCTCCAAGGAGTCCTCTGCCAGACAGTTCTAGCTGCCTCTGGTTCCTCATGGTCTCTCAGGGATCCTGGATGGGTCTTCTCAATCAGGGTTTCCACCGAGGGCTTGACAGAGGATAATTATGGGGCCAAATTGCCATCCAGCCACACAGGCATCATTTTGGGCAGCTCTGAAGGGCAGTGCAATCAGAGGGTGGACCCTCAGGGCTTCCGCCACCCTCCAGGAACACCACTGACCACAGACTTCCTGAGGTCATCAGGCAGTGCAGGTCATGGTCACTGTGAATGATACTGACATGCTTCAGGGAGGGAGGAGTCACAGCGGGCAGCAATGGAGGGAGAGGCAAGGCTTGGTGACGAAAGGGTAAGGAGAGGTATCTTTTTACTTGTCTGATAAATATTAACATTTAGATATCTAGTATGTGGCAGCTTTTACAGAGTTCATAGTCTGAGGGGGAAATTCTCATATAGCACTTACTACATGAGGGGGCACATGGTTCCATTAGCTTTATGGTTATTCCCCCATTAAATCCTCACAACAGAGGACGTTCTTATTATCCCCATGTTATAGACAAGCAAATGGAGGTAAAAAAAAAAGGTAAACTCATTTGTCCAAAAGCACACAGTGTGTGAGTGGCAACGTGGGGATTCAGGACGAGTGGTCTGTTTTCACAGTCCTTGCTCTTAACCAGCACCCGCCTGGGCAACCACAAGTTATAGTGTCAGTGTTCTTCCAGGGGAACCAGAGCCCGTGGGAGCCCCTGGGAGGGACTGAACTGGCCCAGTTCATTCAGCTATTCTGTTTCAGGGAGCTGGTCTGGTCTTAATCAGTCTGAGCTATTGTTTACCTCCAGCTGCCCTCGGACTGGCACCAGGACGCAAACTACCAAAGATGAGAGCAGCAACAATGCCCTGACACCACACACCCGTGTGCATAGACAGATGACCACGGAGGCCTGCGGCATCGCCTCTCTCTGGCCAGCTGCCTTCCAGCCATCCACCAGGTGGGAGTGCCACTGCACTCAGCCCACACTACACTCAATCTACTTTGGAATACAGCAGAAAGAAAGAGCGGAAGAAGGGCTGACTAGCCCTGTTCTATGCCTTGGTCCAGGATCTTCCGGATGAGGACACAGACTCCTTGACTACTGTCACTCATCCAAATCTGGCTCTGGAGAGAATCTATAGAAAATAATTCCCTGAAATGTGGAGAGTTGAAGTCCAGTGGGACTGAGTCTGCCCAGGAGGTATAGTGGCTGCCTGTCTCCAAAGGCCCAGAGAAAAGCCATGACTGGGGACAACCTTGATGGATTCCAGATTCCAGAACATTTGCAGCTACTAGCAACAAATCTGAATGAGGCCTGGCACTTATGAAGGGCTGAATATATGCACACATCTGTAGCTAGCACTTTGCTTCACACGAGAGGTCACCTCTAGGTGCTACCCTCAGAATGTTTGAGAACATTTGGGGTGGGTTGCCATTCCCTTCTCCAGGTGGATCTTCCCAACTCAGGGATTGAACCCCAGTCTCCTGCATTTCCGGCAGAGTCTTTACCATCCGAAAAACCAGGGAAGCCCCATAGAAGGAGAGAGGCACAATGATACTCAGGGAAGCACTGTGTGCAGTGGCATAAAAACCTAGAAGAACCTGTCTATCAGAGGCAGAAGGATGGTATGAAATGTGATAAAGGAGACAATGGAATATTCCATGGCTATTAAAGAATCAGTTAAAAGTGCCTCCACTTTACCTAGATGCATGTCTATGCTCTATTCTTAGGTTAAAAGAGAAAAAAAAATCTCAAAGTAATGAATATGAATGGTTCCAATTTTATAACAACCATGTATCTATGTATGTATTTGCATATATTAGTATAACATAAAGAAAAGTATTAAAGGTTACTCATCAAACTGCAAAAAGCATTACTTCAGAGCCACAGACTTGAAGTAGGCAGATTATTTTCTCTTAATAGAATTCTGTATTATTGCATCACTTGTAAAAACCAGCATGGATTGTCTTTATGATCAAAAATTAAATTTAAAACTAAAAAAAAAAGTCAGCTGTGAGGTGTGTTAAAAAGTCACATTTTCAGGCTCCATCTTTTGAATGAGTAGCAAGAATGGCACTGTCAACATGTCTATTATGTAAGCAAGCAATTCTCAGGCCCTGCTGGGTCTACGGAGCCTGCAAGTTGCCTATCTGAGCTTCAGCAACCTGCTCTATATAACGGACTCCTCCATTATATACGATGAGACCCCTCCCCGAGCTGCTGTGAGGACTAAGTGACAAGTTACGGTAGGCGCTGAGTAAATGCGAGTCTCTCCTCTCTCATGACCTTAAGGCTACAGGACAGTTATTACTCTCTTCCCACAACCACCACTGGTTTTCCTAGCCAGCACTGGTCTGCCCCTTCTCTGAATGTTTGTTGACTTCAGTTTTACCATTCAAAGTGTTTCATCTAATTGCTTTATTCTGTAATCTCTCTGAGGACAAGCCTTGATTCCAGATGGAACCCATCATGTATGTTCAGATCCACGGATCATCCTTTGAAAACCAATGTCAGGGCTCACAACATCGATTTCCTCAGGTGGGTTCCCAAGTTCTTCTTCCAGACTCTGACCCTTTACCCAGGCCTTTCCTTCCACCTAGAATGTCCTTTCCATCTCTGCATGACCACACCTTACTGTCTTTTTTTCATTTAACTACCATTTACCAAACTCCCACCATGAGCCATGCATCATGCAAGAGGCCCATACAAATGTTCTTCTCAGTCTTTAAAACAATCCTGGCAAGTAGGCATTATTTTGCAGATGGAGAAAACAGAGAGAGGTTAAGGGACCAACACTTGATAAAGCTGGGATTTGAAACAGGCTAGTCTCTGGGCCTGGATCCAGGCTCCTTGCAAACCACAGCACCTCACAGGCAGCCCTGCACTGATCAGCAATTGGAGAGAAACCACCTTTGTGCTTCAGGACCTGGGAGCCACAGATCACTTCACTCAGGCCCCCAAGACGGTAGAAATGCACTTACCACAGAAGCTTCTAGACACGGGATTGTCACCTGAGAGCATGTGACTCCCTCAGCGTCCCAGAACATTATAAGCCTGTCCTCTCTCCTGTCCTCAGGCTTCTGCTGAAGTGGCCGAGATGCCAGGTGCCACTTCACCCACCCCACTCTGACGCCAGGTGCCCAAAGTGCCTGCCAGGCATGCCGGGGATGCTGGGCAAGCCTGCCTTTCTCAGAGGAGATAGGACATGGGGTTTTCTTCTCTCTCCTCCTCTCTTCTCCCCTCTCTCCTACAGAAGTAGGGACTACAGGGATGAGGAGGGAGGTAGTCTCTAGCTCTCACCCCACAGAAGTCACTTGCCTCAGTTTCCCTAACTTGGAACACTTCATGACTCCTGATTTGATTTTTACCATCAGGGCTTCACTCTGGCCAAACTGCTGGGCTGCAAGCCAGTGAGATTTGTAAATGGGTACAAGATCACAGCCAAAAAGCAATGGTGCTGTGGTTATATACTTGCCCTCTCCACTGAAAAAACAAGAACCACCACATTAAGCTCTTCTGTCATCATGCCCAAGAGCCCCCCACGTCTGTCTCAGGCAGGCGTACTGGGAGTCTGGGTCTGGTTTGGTCTGGTTCTGTCACATCC
Organism: Bos taurus; assembly: GCF_002263795.3. Taxonomy (NCBI): domain Eukaryota; kingdom Metazoa; phylum Chordata; class Mammalia; order Artiodactyla; family Bovidae; genus Bos; species Bos taurus. The sequence goes on along the minus strand of NC_037334.1, from coordinate 81,251,902 downwards.
TAGGCTATGGACGGAACCCAGCCTTGAGTTCTGTCACTGCCTCAGTTCTGACCTCCTGGTTGTCCTGAGTAACTGGAGGGAGACGCCATGGGTGCCATTCTGCTGACTCAGAGTTATTTCTGGTCCAGCTGTACAGGGCATCTGCGTTTCGAGCTCCTTGGAGGGCAGTGGAAGGCCAGGGGTCGGACCACGTGTCGGCGTTCCCTCCAGAGAGAGTGACCCCAAAATAGAGGGCGTCCTTGAGGCTGGACTAGCTCCACAGAACACTCTGAACAAATTCTCCTGATGTCACTCGTGGCCAGCAGAGACTGGCTGTCCCTTCCCAATTCTAAGGGAGCAAAGGGTTCAAGTTACTTCTCCACCCCCGGATGTACTGGCACCCTAAGAGGCACCTTTGGGCATCTCCATTCTATTTAACAAGTAGAAAGTCATAAGCAGAGAAATCTATGGTCCTTCCCTGTAAAACAGAGGCCTTTCCTAGGCCTCCTGGTGATGAAGACATACAACCATCACAAGCTCATCTCTCAAGGGTAAGTTGCTTTCAAGAAAATAGGAAGCTAGGAACCATCTAGTTCTCTGCAATGCTGTACAGGAGTGGAAGCTTCCTTCCGTGCCCAAGGGAAGGAGCCCTGTAGCCTCCCAGGCAGCAGTGGGTGTGACCTCCAGCGGTCACCTTCAGATGGGCTCCCTGTGGGATTCCTGGCTCAGTGAGCAGGGACTCCCAGAATGCTGACGCAAGGTCCCATGTGGTCCCCTCTGGGAAGGCAAATGGCTCCTGTTCTAGGCTGTGGCAGAGATGGAGTCCCAGAGCCTCTGAGCCAGGGGCAAAGTCTGTCTCAGAACCAGTCCTCCTCCTGCCTTGGAACATGCAGGATGCTCCATTCCTTCTGTCCCCCAGCCCAAGTTTCCCGGACCTTCCTCAGCCTCCTCTTTAGGAAAACTGACCTGGCCCCTGGTCCACGCTGTAAGGGTAGATTTGCTCAGGAAGCTGGCAGAGTTTGTGGGTGCATGTGGTGCTCGTGCCCTTTGCTGGAACAGTGCCTTAACCCACAAAAGGTTTGAGGGGGGAGGCTGGAAAAGGTGCCCACAAAAGTAGAAGAGGGCTCACACAGCCTAATAACCCCCAGAGCCAGCTTGGGAGGCTCAGGAAGCCCCTTGCCAAGTTCTGCTGGCAGCCATGTTCTTCTATCTGAGCACAGGGGGAGCTGACCAAGGACACAAGCTCTGACACAGAGGCAGGGGGATGGCTGCAGACAGGAAACGCAGCACTTCTGAAAACAACACACCAGGTGAACGCACAAAGCTGTGTCATAAGGCCACTGATTGCCACCTCTGCTGATTCCACCTGACCCTGTGCAGGAGGGTGTCTCAGAGTCAGGGCAACGCTCAAGGGAAGGTCTCGGGGCAGCGCTGAGCAGGGCCAAAGGGTTTTGCCTCATTATGGTGAATGTCACTCTCCACACCCAGCAGAGATATCACCTACCCAAGGGACAAAAACAGGGCTAACAGTAACCCAGCCAAGCAAGCAAACAACAGCCCTTTGCCAGAGATGAAACACATGTAGGCCAACTCTGTAGCATTTTCACCTCCAGTGCGGGGGTTGCGGGTGGTGCAAATAGTTACTTGGGTTTTAATTACTTATTCATTTTACTTGTTTTAATTATTTTAAATTATTTTAACTATTTTGTTTAAATTTTATTTAATTTAAATGATTTAAAATAAAATTTAAAATATTTTATAAATATTTTAATTGATTTATTTAAATATTTAAATTATTTGATTATTTTTAATGTTATTTAATTATTAATTTATTAATGGGGTAGAGATTTTAAAAATAGTTCTGTAGCAATAATATTAATCAGTTTAAATCAGGTCTAGCTCCTGGGCCAATCTGTAATTAGCTCCTTTCCAGGGCTTCAAGCTATCCATTTTTCAGTTAGTTTTTCGCAAGTTACTGGTCTGCATCTCTTCTGATGCTGCTGAGGGAAGCCATCCCTCAAACTAATGAGTTTCTACAGATTACAACGGTAAGAAAGTTGAAAGCTACAGTCCCCAACTCTGTGGCATTTAGATTTTTTTTCCATCAAGAAAAAGTCCTGATTCACTATCAAACACAGGCACTGCAAGCAGGGTGCTGACAGGGTGCCAGCCCCCTGCGCGCAGCTGGCCCACGGAATGGTCACCTGCGCCTGGGTGCGGAGCGGCTCCATCAAGGACGGACGCGCTGCCGGCCCTTCTCAAGAGTTACCACGAATTCCTCACACAGGAGCATCGCCCAGACCCCGGCCCACAGCCCTGGGTCCCCCGCTCACAAGGTCCCTACCCTGGCTCTAGCAATGACCCCAGTTTTGGAGGAATAAAGCCGGGTTTCACAGCCACACTGACCTTGGAGCCGAAGCCTCCTGCGTCCCGCCGCTCGCGAACAGCCAAGGACTGTGAGGGTGGGGGCGGGGCCGGCCTTGAAAGGGCTCCTGAGAGGGCGGGGCCAGAGGGGCGGGGCGGGGCCGGAGGGGCGGGGCGGGGCCGGCCTTGAAAGGGTTCCTTGGAGGGGCGGGGCCGGGAAGGCGGGGCGGGGCCCGCCTCGGCCAATCCCGATCAGGTCTAAAGACGCACTTGCTTTCCAGCCTTGCCCTTGTAGCACCGGCCTCTGATTCTTCCGCCAGTGTCAGGGGGTGGGCCCTGTCCTCTTTCTATCTCCTATCTTTTCTCTGAAATGTTTCCCTGCCCCAAGTCCAGTCCTGTAGGCTGTCTCTCCCAGGGCTCTGCGAGGGCTTCCTGGGCCCGCAGCCCGCTAACTGGCTGCCCAGACCTGCAGGCTCCTGCGTTGGGAGTGGGAGGACCGCGGGAAAACTGCTGCACCTATTTGGGAATTTGTTTCTATCTTCCCTCAGGAGCCCATCCCTGGGTTCCTGGTTAGCTGTGGAGAATGGTCCCTGCTCTCCGGGACCCTCCCCTTTCCCCTCCAAGCTGAGAAAGACGTCTAAAGCTCCCTCAGTTTCTAATCACATTCTGAACCAGAAACCAGGGCATCTCCTTCCAACTAGTTATCTGGGGGCTGGAATCAGGGGCAATCACCCTTCTCTTCTAGATCAGGTCGTCTGAAGTAGATTGCTAGACGATACACTTTGTATCCACAGCAGCTTAATTTACTACCAGAAGGTCCTGCAGGCCATCAACCTGCTTAAAAATAGCCCTCCTTGGAACATCCACTGCAAACCGGAAAGGTTGACTGTAAATAGCATTGACCCACCAGGACTTTGGAGCACAGCCTGCATTTCAGAGGGAGCTGACCAGGCCTCTGGTGACGGTCACGTACCCAGCTTCTATGTCCAGGTGCACATCACCAGCTGATTCCTTTCCCTTCCTTCTCAGGACCCAAGCCATGCGAGGAGGGGATGATGGAGCAGGGCATGGAGCCCACCTAGAGTGGTTCTCTTTCAGAGCCTCCACCTCTTTTAAATATGACCCAAAGAAAAAAAAATATTTTACCTTTGCATGGGGGTACAGACTGGGAGAGTGCCTCAGAGGGCCTTCTGGGGCTGGAAGGGTTCTTGATTTAGGGGTGGTTGTATGAGTGTACACACGTGTAAAAATTCCTCAAGCTGTACACTTAAGATTCAAGCACTTTACTGTGTATTGGCCTCAGTTAACATATATGCTATCATTATAACCTAGCATACAAGTGATACTTACCCTTTTTGCATGTGATATGATATGCTCAGATATTTTCTAGGTTCTCCTGTGTTATCTCATTGAACATTTGCAGATGGGGACCCACCAAACTAATTGCATGATCCTGTAAAGAGTCAGAGCTCCCAGTTTGCACATTTTGTCCTAACAGACCATAGTCCCTCCTGCTCCCCTGGCAGAACAGGCAGAAAGTTAGAGGTCTGTGGGGCTGACCAAACTGTTTCATGGCAGTTCAGGCACCAGGTGAAATAAATCCAGTGAGCCTGAAATAGCCCAGATCCCAGACGCAGAGAATGGGGAGGCTTTTGAAAAGCATGGAGATATAGAATTTAAAAGATGGTGGTTACAATGAGAAACTGCTCTTTCTTTTTCTTCCAGTTCCTTATTAGTAGACATTTAGCCTCCACGGAGAAGGCAATGGCACCCAACTCCAGTACTCTTGCCTGGAGAATCCCAGGGAAGGGGGAGCCTGTGGGCTGCCGTCTATGGGGTCACACAGAGTCGGACACGACTGACGTGACTTAGCAGCAGCAGAAGCAGCCTCCACCTACCCACCCCATGGACTTCCAAGGTGGCTCAGCAGTACAGAAACCACCTGTAATACGGGAGACACAGGAGACATGGGTTCAATCCCTATGTTGTGAAGATCCCCTGGAGAAGGAAATGGCAACCCACTCCAGTATTCTTGCCTGGAGAATCCCATGGACCAGGGCGCCTGGTAGGCTATAGTCCATGGGGTCACAAAGAGTCGGACATGACTAAGCGGCTTCACTTTCACTTTCACCCACCCCATGCCTTACCTCAACTCCTCATCTTTTATAGTGTAATTTTACTTTAGTAATGTCAGAAGAGAAGTTGGGCTACTTTTGAGAAAAATGTGTGGCACCCTTTTTTTGAGGGCCTAGTTATCCTCATACTTATGATAAAGGTGGGGTGATGAAGTGACTACCTCCATAGATAACAAAACAGAAATCCCAGATTTCTGAAAATTCTTCAAATTATGATCTCTGTCATAGGCCACATACTCCCTTCTCATCTTCTCCAATTCCCTTCAAAGTTCAGGGGCTCTTTCCATACCTAGTGGCCAGGTGTTCACATGGCTAGCTCATGTCACAGGGATGGGAACAGAAGCGAAGCGTGTAAGTGCCCTATCACTTGCTATAAAGGAAACCTCCTGTTGTGGGCTTATTCTCTTTTCTGTTCCTGAATCTGGCTAGAGCCTGGATGTATTAATAACAGGACCCAGATTTGACCAGCAGGCAAGGTCAACGCCATGAGGAACGGCCAAGTAACAAAATGAAAGGAACCTGGGTTCTCAAATCCCTACCAGGCTGATTGCTCATTTCAGAAGTGGAAAAGGAAGCCAACGAGACAGAAGGGACCCACATTCTCCCTTTTCTCAGTTTTCTCTTGGACTCAACAGCAGCGTCATGTTTCCTTGAGCTCTAAACATTAGGACAACTTCATCTACTGGACAAAAGTGAAGTATTTTCATATATATTATTCCATGGATCCACTGCAGTAATTCTAGGGGCAGATATGAGGCTTTCATTTTAGATGAGGAACACAGCCTCAGACCTCCACCTCTAACCTCAGTAGCTCTTCTCTCCACAGCCTGTTCATGAGCTGCCATTGGGTGAACAGAGCTGATTGGAGAGTAATGAGTTCTGTGTGCCTGGAGGTAATTAAACCTGGGCTGGTGATGGCATGGGAAAGCTGTAAACCCCAGAAAGACAGTGAGGCTAGAAGACCTTTAATGTCATCTTTGCGTGCATACTCAGTTGTGTCCGACTCTTTGAGACCTCATGGACTTTGGCCCACTGTCCAAGCTTTAGCCCAAGCTCCTCTGTCCATGGAATTTTTCAACCAAGAATCCTGGAGTCAGTTGCCATTTCCTCCTCCAGGGGATCTTCCAGACGCAGGGATCGAACCTGTGTCTCTTGAGTCTCCTGCATGGGCAGGCGGATTCTTCACCATGAGTGCTACTTAGGAAGCCTGAGGTCCTTCAAATTCTGTGATATTTTAGTACCTGCAACATGGTTTCTTCTAAACCTTTTCCTCCCTGAACTTTAGAAGTAAAAGAATATCTGAAGGAGCCCACAGCTATGAAGAAGACAATATAGAAAAATGCTGAAACAATCAAATGAAGAGACTAAGGAGATTTTGGAGAATTTGAGAAAGGCAAAGTTTAATTTGCATACAGGAGTAACCCACACCTCACCTGGCAAGTGTTAGGCCACAGCACAAACCCCTGTCGGAGTCAGAGATGTCAGCAGATGTGCAAAGTAACTGGACACAAACAATATAGTTCTCCAAGTAATACATGGGTTTGTCCATCACACACACAAATAACAAACACACTTAAATGCTCTGCAAAAGAGAGATGAGGATGGTAATCAAATTACCTCACATTTGGACAGCACTTTACAGTCGGATCCACTTTGTCCTCATGACAGTCCTGTGAGGTAGGCAGCACAGGCATCACTGTTAACTCCATTTCACAGATGAGGAAACTGAGGATCAGAGAGGTTCAGCACTGGCCTAAGGTTTCCCAGCTTTAGCTGGGTAGATCTGAGTCTAGGGCTACGATGCCTAGTCCAGTGCTCTTTCACAACTGCCTTTCCAGAGAAGAATTAATGGTGGTCTAACAAGACAGTGGTTCAACATCATTTAGTAGAACTATTATTTTTCTTGAGCAAATGCAATCAAGTACAATCAAATCAACCCTGATGTTAACATCATGTGGTATGGTAGCCAAGATGAATAGTTTTCTGATCTTTCATGTATTTATACCTACAAGATGGTTGTTTTCTACTTTAGTTCCTCCCTGCCTTAATTTTAAGTCACTAACAGATACCAAGAAAAGACACTTTGATTAGATTTCATTGATTCAAGTCTTATTACCAGGATTCACATAGTGGTGTCAGTAATCAAGTCATTATTTAAAGCTACAATCTGTTGTCTTTCTGAAGTGAAAATGAATCTTATTCACTTATTCCTTCTGGCTGTGGATATTAGCATAGCTCTATTGTTTAGCCATAAATATTACCTTTTATACCATTTCAATAGCAGAAAAAATAATAAACTTCACAGGCTGGTTTTTAAAAAATCTTATGGTTTAAAATGAAGGGAAAGTCTCTCCCCCACCCCTTCCAGGGGGAATAAGATCAACCTTTGAAAAGAAAAGCTAAATGAAATCCTCTATTTTAAAACAAAACTCAATTCTATTGGGAACAACCCTCCTATTGTGTTACTCTTTAGTTAAGGATTTGAAAACGGTCCAATCATTGCTGACCCTAGGTCCTGTCTGTTACAACACTGTGAGAAAAAAAGAGATGTGGGTCCATTATCACACACACTCCAAACTGGAATGTCATGGATTTTTCTCTGCCAAGTTATTCAACATCTGTACTGAAATTTAACAAACAGTAATAGGGACTTGGTGTGACAGTCAGTTGAAAATACTGCAACAGTAAGTTTGAATTTCCCTCTTTAAATTCCTTCAGAGAAACACTAAGGAAAATTGACAACATTCTACTTCATGCCTGAATCAGTCACATAATATATTGCCTTAAATAAGAGACTTGTCCTTGTAGCAAAACTGGATGTCTGAGTTAATCACCAAAGGCACCCCCTAAAATCCCCAAGATAATTTCATTGACTGTACAAAATGTTGAGTATTCATCTGAAAGCATGAACTTGGATTTTACTTCTGATTTTCTAGGTTAATTTTGCAAGAATACAGGTGTTTCCTATTTGGCTGTTAGAGGCTGACCTCCCATCTACTCATAGAAATGGGTCTCGTGTAATAGAATACAAGCAGACCCAGCCAGGAGCGCTCATTCCAACCGTCACACAGAGCTTGCAAGGCAGAAGAGGATGGGTGCTTTAAAAAATCAAAAGGAAACCACAAATTGCTCTTGGGGCTTTTAAATGTGACCAAATTGAGCTTTTTAAAAATGTGCTTTCCTCTCCCAGCTGGCCCAGAAATGGTGCAGGTCGTCAAAAGTAACTCCCTTGGAGGTGGAAAGGCTTCACACTCTAGGAAGCAGGAGAGGTGTGTAACTAGCAAAAAAAAATACTTAAAGGTCAGCAGAGACGACGGACAGTGCCCACAGTTGACCGCCAGGGGGCGCTCTTCCAACATTCTGCGGGAAATAGGCCTGCCGGCTTTGTCACTGGCTGAGGAAAACCTGTATGCCAAAAGGGAAGGAGCATTTGGAAATTCCTCAAGTTTCTGTTTTTCTCTAATAAAAACGGCTGCAGTGCCTCTAGAACCACTGGGTCAGAGAATTAAGGGTCCAAACTTCCAGGGACGGGGCCCACAGACCCACACCCTCCCTTCTGGAAGACTCTGGAGACTCTTAAGGCCAGAGTCTGATATATCAACATTTCCATGTGTTGCTCTGCCTGAAACTGCTATCTGTGTGGTCTTTTCACTGATCTGTCCCGGTTTTAGTTCACTTTCAAAACTGTGTCTTTGCACCAAGAAAGTTAACCTTTACTTTCTTATTCTTTTGCAAGACTTTGAGGTGCTTGGTGCAACTGGCATATATTAGTTCAAACTTTGTTTCTGAACACTGAGAAATAAATGATAAGTTATGCACTGTTAGGATCCAAAGAACTCATGCTTCTTATCATGCATCAAGATGCATCAACTTTTTATTTGAAACTAAAGAGAAAAAACAAGCAACTTTAAAAAATAAAAAAGAAAGAAAGAAAAAAATTAAGCATCCATAAGTCACCCTCCTTGAGTTCAGTGCTACCCTGTTAGCTAATATGAGCTATTGAAAATATTTTTGGAATGGTCTTCAAATATTATAAATATTTTCTTTTACTTACTTGATATTTCACTATATAGTTATGTACAGAGATGGCCCTTACCATGCAGGAAAAATGTACATTCACCTCTGTGGGACATTATCAATTCCACTGGGTCTTATGAGCCAGTAAGTTGAATTTATTAGTCAGCTGTCAGCTCTAACAACATAATTAAAGTGCAAAGAGAGAAAGCAGCCAAAAAGATCAATTTTTTTTCAATGTCAGCATTAATATGCTTCATGCCTCTAAGAAATAATGCCAGATGCAATAGGCTCAGGTAACAATATCTTTTCTCTTCTTTGAAAGCAGAGGTCTCCCTGAGAAGAGAAGAGGGAGGTAAACACGAGAACATGAGCTAGCCCTATTTCTTTAATAACCAACAATCCTGGGGAAATCACAGTCGCTTTCCCAGCCTAGGGTAGGAGGACGAACCCCTGCATTTGGTTTTCTGACACAAGAGCTCATGAGTGCTTGGGCCCATTTCCCATATATTTTCCCATTTTCCCATATATTTTCACTCAGAAATGCCTCAAAATTTAAAAACAAAGATGACTGGAGAAGAACTGTCTACTAATAGCACATGGAAGGGTGGGTTTTAAAAAGAAAATCTCACTAAATCAGGGGTCCCCAGCCTCCAAGGTCTAACGCCTGATGATCTTTGGTGGGGCTGATGTGGTAACAATAGAAATAAAGTGCATGATAAATGTAATGCACGTAATCAATCTGAAACCAAGTCCCCTCCCTCTGCCCCACCCTGTGGAAAAATTGTCTTCCATGAAACCGCTCCCTGGTGCCAAAAAGCTTGGGGGCCACTGCACTAGACAACTTTAAAAAACAAACAAGTAATGTTCATAGTGAGCCGAAACATGGTTCGTGTAAATCAGAACAGATTCCCACGTAACCAAGGGGGTGGGGGGGATGAAAAGAAGCACAGAAAGGCGCAGAGACGATTTTTAAGTATATCTTTTCACTTAGCACTGAAACCCACTCTTCCCCTCGGTGGCCTTCTGTTGTATTCCACAGTTTTGTTCGTGAGGCACGTGGGCATCTTTCTGCAAAGCCTGCACCTGCCTCTCCAATGGCATCGACTTCCTGAACTGCACAGCCTCAGGAAGAAGTCCCCCACGTGGCTGGACTCTGGGGGCACAACGATTGGGTTTTAAATTATGGAAATGTTACATACAAATCCATTTGACTTTCAACATGTCTTTCCTGTCCTGTTGCCTAAAGACTGAAAGAGCAGTTTCAGAACATGCCATTCCTCCAATATAAATATTTATGATGCACTGAGAACCATGCACATGCTGAGGACTGAAATTGCTTATGTGTCGGCCCATCCCTACAGAGACAGCCTCGGCTCTTCTGGAAGCCTGTAACAAAGGAAATGTAAGAGAAGCAGTTAAATCCTAGGAGAAAACTGGGAGGTGCCCCAGGCCAGTTAAATGCCAGTGAAACATCACAAGCCTTTTCATGGACCTTTATCCCTGAGTTCTTAACAGAACACGGGGCAGAATTTGAAATTTCCCTTCTTAACCTGCTTCTTTAAAGTGGCTACCAGCACCTCCCAGTTTATACTCCCTCATGCAAATGTGCCCTCAGTTTACCAAACACCACTCTCTTCAGCTTCCCACCCAAGTCTGAAGCGTCTATCCTTGATCCCAACCAGCTGGGCTTCCCTGGCTGGAGACAGAATTCTGGTTTGGCTCCATCATCTTTGGGGAACAGAGGAGACTGGCTTTGTCTCCATCCCCCTGTCCTCTCAGCACTGTGGGAGGCATGGCATGCACAGTTCTGTCCACTCTGCTTTCCATGAAAATTCCACGGACGTGGGGCAAGGTCGGATCGTCAAGCAGGGAGCCGAGGTTCAATTTTTAGTGACAGCTCATACAGCGTATCTTCATCTATGATGAGGGCTTTGTCAAGCAAGTACTGAGTGACCTGGAGAAGAAAGAAGAAGAAACCCGCTTTGAGTTCCTTCACAACACCAGATGTACATTTTCTGAATGGAGCCTGACACAATTCAACATTTTCTCCCAAGCACTGAAATACTTTATGTAACTAAAATACATTAGGAATATATTCTGACTGTATATTCTGTTCCCCTCTTAACTCCCTACCCTAGGCACTGCCCTCAAGAAGCACCACTGTTATCAGTTGGCTTATATTCTCCCAGATATTTTTCAGTATCTTTCCAGACATTACCAGGTACTTACAGAAATCATTTTTCCTCTAATACATGGTATCACAAGGGTATATTTTATTCTGCTTTCATCAGACTAGAAGTTGTGGAGTGCTCCTCATGTCATACAAAGAGCTCTCACTGCTGTGCTGTATTACAAGTGTGACATATCAGAGTTTATTTAATGATCTCATATTGATGGGTTGCCATCAATATTTCACTATGACACAAAGTTACGGTGAAGTCTTTGTTAGCATACTCCCTAGTCCTCACACATGAATGGTTCCACACCAGAAATGAAATGAAAGGACACGGAAATGAACAGGTTAGAACAGGGGTTAGCACCATAAAAATATCTCTTTATTTTTAGGGAGAGATAGCAGATATAAGTAAAATTAAATACTTTCATTAGTTTTGACAAAAGTAAATGCCCATGTGACTTATATATCTGGAGAAGGAAATAGCAACCCACTCCAGTATTTTTCCTTGGGAAATCCCATGGACGGAGGAGCCTGGAGGGATACAGTCCAGGAGGTTGCAAAGAGTTGGACACGACTTAGCGACTAAACAATATCAAGCTACACATGTATCGTGCTAGAGGATAATTTCATCACCCCAGAAAGTTCCCTCACGCAGCTTCCCTGTTAACCTACTGCCAGAAACGATCGCTGCTCTGATTTCTGTCACCACGTGTTAGTCCTGTCTGCTCTAGAACTTCATGTGAGTGGAATCACACAGTAGGTACTCGTCTGTGTCTGGTTTCTTCTACTCTGCATCATGTGCTGGACTCATCTGTGTTGTGGAGTGTTTCACTGGTTATCTTCTACTGCTGAGTAGTGGCCCACTGTATAGATACACCGCAATTTGTTTATCCATTCATCTGTTTATGGACACCTGGGCTATTTCCAATTTTTGGCTATTATTAAGAAATGCCATCAACATCTTATGTGAGACTTTTTGTGAGCATGTTTTACTTCCCCCTTGGATAAATACCTGAGTCATAAGGTATTTAAGTTAAATATGCATATTTAACATTTTCAGAAACCTCCAAAGGACACACTTTTCCAAAGAGGTTGTACCATGTTACTCTCATCAGCAATGTATGAGAATTCTGGTTACTTGGTATATCAATTTTTAATAAAAAAAATATATAAAATAACCTCCAAAACTGTTGTGCCTATAGTACATGAGAGTATCTGTTATCCCATATCCTAACTCAAGTTTGCTGTTAACAATATTTTAAAAATTTGTCTGTCTGATAGCTGATAATGATGCTTTGTAATTTGTATTTTTCTTATTAGTGAAGTTGAGCATTCTCCAAATATGTACTGGACATTTTTGTTTCTTCTTCTGTGAATCACCTGTTTATAGCTTTGTCAATTTTGTGTTGTTTATGATTTTTCTTATAGATTTATAGGAATACTTTTTTAATTTATAGGAATAATTTTATTCTGTCTTTGTTTTTTATGTTACAAACATTGTCTCCTAGTCTATTGCTTGTACTCTTCTACAATTTTTAAACAATTGCCCTTTGTCAGATAGAAGTTTTAGATTTTGATTCAGCAAACTGTATCAATCTCATCTTCTAAAGCTTTTGCATTCTGTGTTTAAGAAGGTCTTTCAAATCCAAAGATCATGAATATTTTGTCCTATATTATTTCATTTAAATAATGTAATGTTTCTTTTTGTATAAGGTAGTGAATTCATCTGGAATTTATTTTTTGAATAGTATAAGATGGAGAACAAAAATCCCTATTTCATTTACACAATGGTCAGTTTCTTTCTGTCACTTTCTTTAAATGTCTCCTTTATCCCATATTAAATTTTCATATAGACAAAATCTGCATCTGGACTTTATCCTACTCCACTGAGTTTGTATTCCTCTGCCAAGATAGTCCTCTTCTATTCACTGCAGTGTTAGTGTCTGTATCTGGTAGGGAAGGCTCTCCCTTACTCTTCTTATTTTTCAAAAAGTTCTTATCTTTTTTTTGCCTATCAAAGCTTCCTTATGAGTTTCATAATAAGTATGTCAAGTTCCATGAAATAACAGGGATGATGAACTGTGTGTTAAATTGGAATCTTCTACCTTACCATTTCAATTTTTCTGTAAAGCTAAAATGATTCTAAAAAATAACATCTATTACAAAATGAAAAAAAAGAAAGAAGAGGAAAGGAAAGAAAGAAAAGGAAGAAAGAAAAAGGTAACAAACATCAGTTATTGTTGGGATGGAGAGAAGAAGGGGATAATGACATGAGATGAATCCTGAAAGATGAGTAGGGACTACATAATGCAAGATTTCTGGGATATATCAAAATTTTTTCTTTCCTTAGCCTAAGAGCAAAGATAAGCCAATAAAATATTTTAAGCAAGGGGCAAATAACTCCCACTGTGTGTTTCAGAGAGTCCTATTTGGCTGTAAATTTGTTGAATGGATTTGCATTCAGTACACCAGGTACCAAATAGGAAAAGGAGTACGTCAAGGCTGTACATTGTCACCCTGTTTATTTAACTTATATGCAGAGTACATCATGAGAAATGCTGGGCTGGAAGAACCACAAGCTGGAATCAAGATTGCCGGGAGAAATATCAGTAACCTCAGATATGCAGATGACACCACCCTTATGGCAGAAAGTGAAGAGGAACTCAAAAGCCTCTTGATGAAAGTGAAAGTGGAGACTGAAACAGTTGGCTTAAAGCTCAACATTCAGAAAACGAAGATCATGGCATCCGGTCCCATCACTTCATGGGAAATAGATGGGGAAATAGTGGAAACAGTGTCAGACTTTATTATTCTGGGCTCCAAAATCACTGCAGATGGTGACTGCAGCCATGAAATTAAAAGACACTTACTCCTTGGAAGGAAAGTTATGACCAACCTAGATAGCATATTGAAAAGCAGAGACATTACTTTGCCAACAAAGGTTCGTCTAATCAAGGCTGTGGTTTTTCCTGTGGTCATGTATGGACGTGAGAGTTGGACTGTGAAGAAGGCTGAGCGCTGAAGAATTGATGAACTGTGGTGTTGGAGAAGACTCTTGAGAGTCCCTTGGACTGCAAGGAGATCCAACCAGTCCATTGTGAAGGAGATCAGCCCTGGGATTTCTTTGGAAGGACTGATGCTGAAGCTGAAACTCCAGTACTTTGGCCACCTCATGCGAAGAGTTGACTCATTGGAAAAGACTCTGATGCTGGGAGGGATTGGGGGCAGGAGGAGAAGGGGACGACAGAGGATGAGATGGCTGGATGGCATCACTCACTTGATGGACGTGAGTCTGAGTGAACTCCGGGAGTTGGTGATGGATAAGGAGGCCTGGCGTGCTGCGATTCATGGGGTCGCAAAGAGTCGGACACGACTGAGCAACTAAACTGAACTGAACTGAACACCAGGTACCAGACATTGGTAGCTTGGACAAGGGGTGGTGGTGGTGGTGTGGACAGCTTCACAAGAAATACTGGATATAAAATAGATAGAATTTGATAATGAATTGATATTCTTTTTGCTTTCTTTCTTGTTTTTCTTAATCAGAGTTACCAAATGTTTGTCTGTCTTTTTGGTCTTTTCTTTGAGTTAGCTTTTGGTATTATTGATCTACTCTACTGCTGTTTCCAATTAACTAACTTCCACTTCTTTCTTCAAGTTCCCTGACAACCATACAAGATTACCTTTGGCTGATGATCGATTCGATAGGAAGTCTGCTGGAACTGGCGTATCTCTCTGATGATGTGTGATATCTGATGGAGGAAGAACAGAAGCAAAGCATGAGCACTGCCCTGGGTTGCAGCACAGTATTCTGGGAGCCTGTCCCAGAGCAGTCAGTCCCTTACTCCATCCATTGAGGCACCTGGAGCCCTGCTCCATCATGACCTAGCCCTAGGGCTTTTTTGCCTTCAATGAGCCACAAGAAACCCTAACAGCAAGAAGATACTGAATTCCCAATCAGGGAAACAGCTGGCACAGGGTATCCTCAGGTGACAGGCATGGGGCGCTAGTGTCCATGGGCTCCTCACTTCTAAATGCTCAGAACCCAGCTGTCCAACAAGAAGCCTTCAGCATCTGTCTATCCCTGCTCAGTCTCAGAAAGTCATCCCTGGGGCTTTATTCCCCACCCTCATTGTCTAGACTGCCAGCTGAAAGAGGACTGCGAATATCTCCTGAATCAGCCAACATCAGGTATCAGACCCAGTGTCGCATAAAAAGGTCAAGATGAAAAAGCAAACGGTCACTCTTCCATGACATCGCCTCTTCTCTATAAGCCACTGAGGTCACCAAGACAGGCTGCTTACATGAAACTCGAACCCACCATTCTCATCTTGGAGAAATTGACGAGGCCTTCCTCGGTAAAGTTTGGTGTTCCTTCTTCAATGAACGCCAGGTCTGTCAGGTACATCCCCAGATAAGGAACAGCCGGGGGGTTACAACTGGAAGAACAAGAGGCACTGTTCACAAGCTCATTCACACAGGTGTCCACCCACCTCCCCCGTTTCAACAGGAAGCAGCTGCGCTGCTCCCCTCCTGAAGAAAAAAACTCTTTTAATCCCATTTTCAGAAGCATGCTCATAATATGCAGAGGTTTAATTATGTCTTACAATAGAGTGTGATACAACATCACAGCTCATGCTTTACTATGTGTTTGAGACAGTGGTACTTCAAACCACAGGATGTCTTATAGACAAATACAAAACATGTGCTAATGGGACTTGCTTGTAGCATTGGCCTGCAGTGCTTGTCAAATGGCCACACCGTTAGGGATGTAAAAGCATGTAGGAAACCCCATGCCCTCACCTCATTTAAGTGCAAACATTCAACCTTGAAGAAGTGGGTGGAAAAATCAATGTGACTAGAACTTGTAAAACTTGTTTTCTGTTTTAGTTAGTATTTAAATGTCTTAGAAGATAGAGATTAATATCACACCTGCACACTAAAGTGAGACCTTCTTTGTTTGGAAGGTGCATTCTCAGAGTCTAGAGGTTGAGAACACGGCCTTTTAATCCAGGGGAAACTGAGTTTGAGTCCCCACTTGCCTACTTCCTAAGTGGTGGTGGGCAAACTCTCTGAACTGCAGCTTCCTTGTCTGTAAAATGGAGACAATGAAACTTTTATCTCTAGTTTTCTATGAGGCTTAAATAAAACACATCAAGCACTTAGCATAGAGTCTATCATTTATTCAATCTTCAGTAAATAGTTCTTATATTATCATTGTTACTTTAAGTCTTTCTTTCCATCATGGCATCACAGGACAAAATTTTCCAGAGTAAGTGAAGTCCATGTGGCAGGTCATAAGAAAACTAATTGCAGGAGGATATCCTCTGTTCTCCCTCCCTCTCTCTCTCTGTATGTCTGAAGAACAAGAAAAGGATCCAGCAACAAAAAGCCAAAAATAAAAAACAAAAGCAACAGGGACTGGAATATTCAAATAAAGAATCACAGGAAATCACTGTATTTAGATTAGGAAATACCAAATAAAGAAACTTTTTATAGTAAAATATAGTAAGATTTACTGTGGTGACATTTTCTTCTTATTTGGAATGCTCTGCATACCATGAGTATATCCATGACACTCACTACATGCGTGGTATTCCAAATGAAAAGGCAAGTCAGAAAAACACCTGATGATAGAAGCTGTGTCCCATTTGGTTTTCTTTTCAAAGCAAAGTATGAGGTAGGCCACTATTTGTATACTGTAAAAATTATATAAATACACTTCTGAATTATGAATAATTTAACAAAATAGACATACTTTTTAAGGGTTTCTCTGAGGTTTTTAAATCTTCCTTCAGACGAAACAGTCTTCTGAAGCTTGTCCATTAGAGCTTTTGTCTAGAAGGAAACAAATAACTTAGTATGTCATGAAAATACCCCTATGGTTTGATAAGGTTGTGAGTTACCGAAAGTTGCTCAATTCTCTTCTACAGTGGCAGGTACGACGACATGATATGATTTTCAAAGTATGGAGATGTACTTAAATTTCACTTGTTAAAAAAGAACATGGGACAATACTAACTCTTTTTAAAAAAATTAATACTAATTTTTTAAATACATTTAAAAGAGAGAAAATGTATAGAAAAGAAAAATTGTAATGCATGGGAAACTTAGGAACTTAAAGACCTAAAAAGAACATACCACATAGGGGATCTTAAAGAGAGGTCCTGTGTCAGGGGGTTTTCATGATGAATCTTTCTGACTGTTAATTTCCAAGTCATCCAAGCACATATTATATTGCTTGGCTGCGGATTGATCAATACCCTCTAGTCCAAATCCTTTGTGTTCATCTTCATCAATTTATTAGAAAAGAATAATTAGTATTTACCAAGAAATACATTTGCTGATGACATTGGTCTAAAGTTTCTTCTAGAGAAATGGAGAATGGTAGGGTGAGCCTTGGAGATAAAGACTCACTCCTGGTATTACCCACATCCAGGCAGCTTGGTTGTGAGAAGCATCTGGAATGAAGCTGAGAGTGAGGCTCCTCAGACAACTCTGTCTCAGTCTAGAGAGGAGCTTCAAGGCACCATGAGAGCTTCCAGAGTGACTCCAACGGCTACCTTCCCATCCTGGTTCCTGAGGGCTCTGGGAAAAGACAGCCAGCATGGCTTGAACAGGGATGGAGGGTTGTGGGGGTTGGGCAGGGCTCCTGCCTGGTCCCTGGCTGGCCTTCCCTCAAAGAAGCTGCAGAAATAACTGTCCTATAGCCACAGACCAAATTTGGTGGGCTTCAGAGAACATACTCTACCAGGCCTTTTGGATGTTTCCCAGACTAGACTCAGTTCTGCAGAAAAGACAGCTACACAGCTGGTGATATTAACAAAAGCATCTGAAGCAGGGCATTTCTGCAACCAGGCCCTGCCTATGACAGGTCTGAAGCACTGGGTCCTTGAGTATGGCCCATTATTCACAAGAAAGCTGCTTTGAGTGATCTATGTATGTGACTGAAATGGTAGCTTCTATTTAATGTCTCTACAGGTAATATATTCAAATTTTAAAAAATAATTTCAACACCTGCCTTATCATCTCTATTCCATAGTCAGTTCAGTTATTCCTAACCTTGCAGCCTGCCAAAGACATGAAGATTGCTTAAGTTAACCACAGTGAAGGCCTAAAGAAGATTTAACAAGGTGCCAACTTCAGAGGAAAAAAGAAACAGAATGCAGAAAAGAATAGGCAGAGGAGTGACCTGCTGACCCTGATGAAGTGTGGCATGTATGACAAGAGAATAGGCTCTTTGCATCCAGTGCCCAATGGCTGAGGCAACCACTGCCTTTGGTTCAGTTCAGTTCAGTTCAGTCGCTCAGTCGTGTCCGACTCTTTGCGACCCCATGAATCGCAGCACGCCAGGCCTCCTTGTCCATCACAAACTCCCAGAGTTCACTCAAACTCATGTCCATCGAGTCGGTGATGCCATCCAGCCATCTCATCCTCTGTCGTCCCCTTCTCCTCCTGCCCCCAATCCCTCCCAGCATCAGAGTCTTTTCCAATGAGTCAACTCTTCGCATGAGGTGACCCAGCCATGACAAAGGCATCAGTGTCCAGGTTTTGGATTCTGATATAGCTTTTTGAAGTCTATTTAAAAAATAGTATTCCAATACCAATTTGTCATAAAATCTCTCAAAAACTAGGAAGAGAGGGTAGCTTACTCAACTTTATAAAAAAGCATTTACAAAAAAACATATAGTTAATATTGTCCTTAATGGTGAAAAACTGAAAGCTTTCACCCCAAGGTTGAGAATACTAATGAATATTCTTCTTACTATCATATTCAACATAGCATTGGAAAGTCTAGCCAGAGCAAGAAGGCAAGAAAAGGAAATAAAAGGCATATAAATTGGAAATAAACAACTGACATAACTGCCTATGTAGAAAATCCCACGGAATCTATGGAAAAGTCCCAAGGAATAACAGTGAGTTCAGCAACATTACAGATATAAGAACAGAGGAAAATCAATTACATTTGTATATATTAACAATGAATACATGGAAACCCAAGTTAAAACCACAATTACATTTAAAATATCTCCAATGAAAATGAAATATTTAGACATAAATCTAATGAAATATATACAGGACTTATATGCTGGAGATTTCAAATGTTGATTTAAGAATTCAAAGAAAATCTAAAGACTATTGAGAAAAATTGTGTTTATGGACTGGAAGAGTCAATATAGTAAAGATGTCAATTCTCCCAAAATTGACTGATTTAATGGAAGGACTGATGCTGAAGCTGAAACTCCAATACTTTGGCCACCTCATGCAAAGAGTGGACTCATTGGAAAAGACTGATGCTGGGAGGGATTGGGGGCAGGAGGAGAAGGGGACGACAGAGGATGAGATGGCTGGATGGCATCACCGACTCAAAGGACATGAGTTTGGGTGGACTCTAGGAGTTTGTGATGGACAGGGAAGCCTGGCATGCTGCGATTCACGGGGTCGCAAAGAGTCGGACACGACTGAGTGACTCTGAACTGAACTGAACTGAATGGAATTCCAATGGAAATCTCAGCAAAGTTTTTAAGACACAGTTTTTATTCTAAAATGTATATGAAGGTCACAGCATTTAGGGTAGCTAAAATTTTGAAAGAGAAAAATAAAATGAGAGGAGTCTAGAAAGAACTCAAAGATAAAAAAACCCAAAGAACCTAATTAAAAACGGATCTGAAAACATGAACAGACATTTTGCTGAAGATGCAAACAAGCACGTGAAAAGATGTTTACCATTATTAGCTGTTAGCAAATGCAAATTAAAACAGTGATGAAATATCAAAACGGCTAAAATTAAAAACAGTGACAGCACCAAGTGCTGACAAGAATGTAGAGAAACTGGTTCATTCATACCTTCTTGAGAGGAATGTAAAATGGTACAACCTCGCTAGAAAAGACTCTGGCAGTTTCTTATGAAACTTAATGCACAATTACCATATGATCTAGCTACTGCACTCTATGGCATTTATCCTAGAGAAATGAAACGTTATAGTCACACAAAACCTATACATGAATATTCACAGCAGCTTCATTTGTAATAAAATGAAAGTGAAGTCGCTCAGTCGTGTCCAACTCTTGCAACCCCATGGACTGTAGCCTATCAGGCTCCTCTGTCCATGGGGTTTTCCAGGCAAGAGTGCTGGAGTGGGTTGTCATTGCCTTCTCCAGGGGATCTTCCCGACCCAGGAATCGAACCCAGGTCTCCCACATTGCAGGCAGACGCTTTACCGTCTGAGCCACCAGGGAAGCCTCATTTGTAATGCTATACTAAGTCACTTCAGTTGTCTCCGACTCTGTGCGACCCCATAGACGGCAGCCCACCAGGCTCCCTCGTCCCTGGGATTCTCTAGGCAAGAACACTGGAGTGGGTTGCCATTTCCTTCTCCAATGCATGAAAGTGAAAACTGAAAGTGAAGTCGCTCAGTCGTGTCCGACTCTTAGCAACCCCATGGACTGCAGCCCTCCAGGCTCCTCCGTCCATGGGATTTTCCAGGCAGGAGTACTGGAGTGGGGTGCCGTTGCATTTGTAATAGCTAAAACTAAAAACAACCCAGATGTTCTTCAAGGGGTGAATGGTTAAACCAAATAAGGAACTAAGTACTGATATGTGTAAAACTTGAACAGATCGCAAAGGAGTTACGCTGAATAAAAAAAAAGGCAATCTCAAAATGTCATATACTATATGATTCCATTTATATAACATTTTTGAAATGACAAAATTATAGAGATGGAAAACAAATCTGTGGTTGCCAGGAGTTAGGGAGCGAGAGGGAGGAAGGTGGTTGTGGCTATAAAAGGGTGGCAGGAGGTATCCTGGTGATAGAACTGTTCAGTCTCTTGACTGTAGTGAATCTACCCCTGTAATAAAGGCACGTAAAACTAAACACACACATGTACACACATGCGCGAGTACAGGTGGAACAAATGAAGTCTGAATAAGGCTGGTGGATGGTACGAATGGTTAAGTTTGCGGTTGTGATACTGTCTCTAGTTACACAAGATGTAACCATTGGGGATACTGGGTGGAGGGTGGAGGGGATTTCTACTACTTCTTACAATTGCATATGAACCTACAAAGATCTCAACATTAAAAGTTTTTTTTTAAACAGTTTTTAAAAAAGCTGTGGATATTATTTGCAAGGCTTTTTTCATAGAAGAAGAGTCTGCTAGTTCTAGGGGCCAAATTTGAGATTCTCAAAGCACTCCATTTTTACTAAGGAATGGTGGGGAAGGGAATAAAAGATATAGCTTAGGCTTGGTTTCTTGCTATACAGGGAGGAATTTAAAAGGCTTGGAGAGAGAAAAGAAGATAGAATAGAGTAAGAAGTGGTGTCTCTGAGAGGGGACTGAACTCTCAGGAGCAACAGAAACCAGATAGTTTTGAGGAAATGTCACAGAATATATGCTCTTCTTCCTGCCTGAAACCCTGGAGGTGGGCGCCCTGAAGACGCCCCTCACCAACTCTAGGCAACCACAATTAGGCGTGCATAGTGGTCTGTGGAAGAAGGATATGCAGAGAGGCCCTGGCAAGACACTCCTAGCCTCTGGTACCCACAGAACACAGAGGAGCCTAGAAAATTCCCCCAACACCCTTTGAGAGGGTCAAACAAGTTATTTATTAATTGTAAAGAAGAGTTAGCCTGCCCACCAGGGATCAGCAAGGGGAAGGGCAGCCTGTAGTAGAGGTGATACACACCCCACCTCAGAGAATCAGCAGCGCCAGTGAGAGCTGAGATGAGATCAGCCAAGCTCCCTGGGGCATGCTCCTGATGGGGTAGGCTTGCCATCCGAACACCAGGCACAGGCAATTCACAGTGGCTTGTACCCAACAGGAAACCAGCGGGGGCACACAGCCTCCCACGAGCCCAGAGAAGCCCTCCCCAACACCCGACATCCACGGACACCATGGCGAAGACCAGGAGGAAAATGGTGATGTCACTCGAATCTTCAAATTATCCGAATGAAAGCAAAAAGCATGAGCAAGCTGAGCCCAATTAAGAGAAAATTAAGAAAGTTATATCCCTTCACATCCATGTCATTATGCAACAACCTGACTACAAGAATGACAAATAAAAAAGGTGAACACACAGGCCCTCGGTCCCTGGTCTCTGGCCCTAAGGTACTTGTACCTTTACTTTGAGGGACGAAGAATGGATCCAGAGACATCACTGTGCTCACCCGGAGTCAACGTGCCCTCCCTAAACAATTCAGTGAACAGCTCCTAACTGTCAACCACAGTGTCTGAAGATGTCCCCAAACACGTTATAATGAATATTTTGGTTTGTATTTCCCCTCCTTAAATTAACCATTTAGAAACGCGCATGAGAGGAATCAATTACGTGGTAAGAACACAGTAATCACCCATGTTGGCACTTTCTTTGCCAATGGAGCTGCTCATTTCAGCTAATTATTTCCTAATCAGTAATATTTATCTTGGCGCTGGTCTCCCAGACTCTCCTCCCCCGGCGGCGGGAGGTGCCGCCCGCCGGCGCTCACCTGCTTGGACACCTTGGCCCAGGTCTTCTTCAGCCGGTAGATGGCACTTCTGTTTAAGGCTGAGGTGATCTCCAGCACGCCGTTGTAATTGTGCAGGCACCGGCAGATGTCCGCCACCGCCACCCACTTCTCGATGGTGTTGGCTCGGGAGGTGACATCCGCGTAATTCATGATCTGGGAGGCCACCAGGTTACTCATCTGAGACAACGGAAAAGCCGAGAGAGGCCAGCTAAGAGCCAAAGCCATTCATGCAGGGACAGTACCCGAATCATCTACAGCAACGTCAGGAAAGCGAGGGGCAAGGGATGCAAGGTCACGGTTCATCTTTGTTTCTGAGTGGCTTAACTGAGTTTTATTTTTTCAATGAAAGGTATTAATGTATAAGTGTTTATTAATGTATATTTTCCTCAGGAGGAGGTACGACAGAATTTGCCCTGAGTGAACTGACAAGTACGTATTTGTGATTTCTCCTTTGGGACATGGTCCGTTGTAGATCCAGATTCTGAAGAGACTAAAGTTTGTAATAATAACATTATTATTATTAACATTATTAACAGTAATCATGCTCATTCTGAGAGTGAAGAAAGGAACTGTTTGGGATAATCTTGATGGGGGAAGAGGTGGTTTTTGTTAATCAGTAATTTTGATGAAGAAGTCATTTCCAAAAATTATTGAAAGAAAGGCATAGGATGAGCTATTCCCCTGAGGAATGGCAGCCTTTGCAGATCAGAGGTTTCAATTCTTGGGGCCTCTCCCCATGTTCCCTGGGTCCCAACAACGTGGGGATAGTCACTCTAGAAACCTCAACCATCACAGAGAAAGAAAACACGTTTCCCTCCAATCAAATCAAATTCTAACCTACCAACTCTCAAACCAGAAACGCTTCGTGCAGGGGAAGAGAACATTTTCACCTTCTTGCTGATTTTTGTTTTCCACCAGCAGTGAAAGGGACCTACAGTTTCAAAGCTAAGTGCTATAACTCTAATAGTTAAGTGCAAGTGCAAGTCGCTCAACTGTGTCTGACTCTTTGCGACCCCATGGACTTTATAGTCTATGGAATTCTCCAGGCCAGACTACTGGAGTGGGTAGCCTTTCCCTTCTCCAGGGGATTTTCCCACCCTCGGGATTGAACCCAGGTCTCCTGCATTGCAGGTGGATTCTTTACCAGCTGAGCCACAAGGGAAGCCCAAGAATACTGGAGTGGGTTAGCCTATCCCTTCTCCAGTGGATCTTCCCAACCTGGGAATCAAACCAGGGTCTCCTGCATTGCAGGCGAATTCTTTACCAACTGAGCTATTAGGGAATCCCCTATTAGTTAAAGCCAAGAGAAAAAAGAGGCACCTTAAGATGCTTAAGACTTAGAAAATGGAAAGGAAAAGGATAGAATTGGATTGATAACTAACAAGAGGAATAAAAGATCCATAATCTCCTATCCATACACTAAATCTGATGAGTACACCCATTCTTTGATAATTCCATAGGTATTTTAGGTGATGGGCTTCGCAGGTGGCTCAGTGAATTAAAAAAAAAAAAATCCATCTGCCAAAAGAGGAGATGCAGGTTCAATCCTGGGTTGGGAGAATCCCCTGGAGAGGGGAATAGCAACCCACTCCAGTATTCTTGCCTGAGAGATCCCATGGACAGAGGAGCCTGGTGGGCTACAGTCCTTGGGGTTGCAGAGAGTCAGAGACATGACTGAGCCCAAACACGAGCATCTTAGGTCACAGGGCCTCCACGTGTGCATATTCATTGATAAGTTATTTTGTAATGAGCACCTACTAAGGACTAGGCATTCTTATAGGTTGTGAGAACAGGAAAAACAAATAAATCAGTCTCCCTGACCTTAGGGTGCTGGGCCTGGTTAGGCCTGGTTAGGAGGGAAGGTGAGGGGAAGTCAGACAGACTCAAGTAAATATCACACAGTGAGATGCAAAGCTAAGGGTGGGGGTGGGGGCAGCTTGAGAATTGGAGGCAGCGTGGGACAGATGCTGGCTTCTGGAAACAGGTCACGCCCGCCCTGGCCCTGAACCCTGAAGGAGGAGTAGGAGGAGCCACTGTCTCCCATCCAAGCATCTGCAAAGGGACAGGGAGAGAAGGTGTGGTGGCGTGGGGGACCTGGCCGGACAGTTGTGTGAGGAGCTTGGGGGACCGTGAGAGACAAGGACGACAGGTGGGCGGGCTCCTGCAGGCCGGGCTGAGAGGCTGCGGCCAAATCAAGAAGACGAGAGGAAAGGCCATGGACAAAATGTCATCACAGACAGGACTACAATTCGATGGGTCTTAGAAGTTATTTCTGTGACACTGTGTGAAGAAAGGGTTGGGTGGCAGCGAGATGGCGTGGGGGTGGGGATTGGTGGGTTAGGAGCTCATGGAGAAGAGAATGAAAGGCCAGATCAAGGTTATGGCCATGGGAAAGGAGGGGAAAGAAGGGTCTGAAACATGGGTAGACTTAGGGCTCACTGGTGTCCTGAGGGGTGAGCAGGGTGGGGAAGACCCCAAGGTTGAGTGAGTGAGTGGCTGGCAGGGCCATCACCCATGGCCAAGGATACAGAATAAGATGAAAAAGTGGGTTTGGCAGGTCTGGGAAGGGCTGGTGATGAGTTCTACGTGCAGTCTGGACACAGTGGCCAATCACGTTATTTTAAGTAGAGACTTGTGGGTCTGGAGCCTGGCACACACAGTCTGGGACCCACGATCTGAACCTCTGATTTAACAGGCATTACATCCCAAGTGTATGTACAACACAGGCAAAAAAAAAAAAGGTTTATGGTCCACAGCAGGGCCTCTGTTTCTCAGAGAGTGATCCAAACCGGGCATGTGTCCTATCCTTTAGGAAGCAGCTGCATTGATGCTTATTATGTGATAACATCTAATACACATGTACCCTCAGAAAACAGAAAAACTGTACTGAGGATTTGTACGGTTTTGTATTTTGATTCTGAATCATTTACTAATTTACCTACAGGGTCCCTGGCAGTCTTTTTTTTTTTTTTTAATTATCATTATCCCTTTTACTATAGTTTAGTAGAATTGACACGGTAGCCTTCCCTTTGCCCGCATAGACCTGAAGATACTCCAACATCTGTGGTTCTTCCACGGGACTAAGACCATTAGAACAGCACCAACAGGTAGTTGGAGGGTATAAAAGCAACTCCGCCTTACTGCTGCAGAAGAATAGAGGAGATGAACCGACAGCTGGTAACCACTGCACACAGCCTCAGAAGCACTGTGATTATGCTCAAAGAGGTCCCTTCCCACCCTGGAATGTACTGAACTGATCGTTCAGTAATAATGAAGAAGAGCTGTACCAAAACAGCCTTACTATCACCAGCACCACCAGGGGCCTGTGACAAAGTGCAGTCAGAATTAGTCGATCTATGACCATGAAGTAATGATGACCATGATAAAAATAACAGCAACGACCTATGCTTGAGAGTCCCTTGGGCTCCAAAGAGATGAAACCAGTCAATCCTAAAGGAAATCAACCCCAAATATTCATTGGAAGGACTGATGCTGAAGCTGAAGCTCCAGTACTTTGGGCACTTGATGTAAAGAGCTGATTCATCGGAAAGGACCCTGATACTGGAAAAGATTGAGGGCAGGAAAAGAAGCAGGTGGGAGAGGAGGTGATGGTTGAATGGCATCACTGACTCAGTGGACATGAATTTGAGCAAATTCTGGGAGATACTGGAGGACAGAGAGCCTGGAAGGGTACAGTTCATGAGGTCACAAAGAGTTGGACACAACTCAGCAACTGAGCAACACCACCTATGCATCACTAAGCATTCATGGGATGTGTGTACCATCAAAGTGAACCTTTAGGACTGAAAGGTAACTGGAAGTTATCACATCACTGTGAACTCATAGAAGAGATTAAAGCTTATTTTTTAACATTCCATCAATTTTGTTGAAGTGAGTGGCAGACTTCCTTTAATTTAGAGAAGGAGTCTGAAGACCCTGATACTCATCTTCCTATAACACTCCCGCCCAAGGTTTCATTGTTATGGTTACTCACATCATTGAAGTGTTGGCTGGTTTTCATAATGTATGGTGTTCTTTCATTTTTATCCAGCTTCATCCACCCCTGCCCAAGAAATTCTCTGAAAGTTCAAAGCAAAACACAAAATCAATTAAGTTTTTTAAGGGTATCTAGGGTCCTGAATATCTATTATGAATATTATATAAATTAAACTTGACACTGCTCAACTGCTGCTGCTTCATCTCAGATGAATTTTAGCCCAATTCTACTGTTTCACCACTGGATGCCAAAAAGAAAGAGATTTTTCGGTTTTCAGCTTTCTCTTATAAATGTTTGGAGTGAGTGAGTGATAGTCAGTCGTGTCCAACTCTTTGCAACTTCATGGACTGTAGCCCGCCAGGCTCCTCTGTCCATGGGATTCTCCAGGCAAGAATACTGGAGTGGGTTGCCATTTCCTTCTCCAGGGATAAGTGTTTGCAACTGTGTCCTTATTAGGATCATAATAAAGGCTTCTCTGAAATTGGAAAACAAAGACAAGAGGAATAAAGAGGCTAAGTACTAACTCAGAAACCAAGACCATTTCCCCTGGATCAGCTTAAAAAATCTTAAGGCTTAGCAGAAGGCTCAAAAAATTCATCACTACCAAAAATATTAATCAGCAACAGCATGTTTTCCTCCACTTTGTTCTGACATTCTCCAGGAGAATGTCAATTCCACAGGCAGGGACTTTCCTTTGCTCTCCCCAGAGCCCAGAACAGTCCACGTGGGAAGGGCTAAAAGAACAAACACCAGTGTTAGCACTTTGCAGCCTGGTCATTTGAGGAAGGCAGTTATGGCAGGGGGAGCTCAGCCTGGTGGAAAGTCTGTCTTCGAAATAACATTCCCGCTCCTTCATTTCATTCATGAGCAGGTCCCGGGATCACAGCAAGCAAGGGACAATCAAGCTGGAGCATACAGGAATTATTTTGTCAAGGCACTACCAAAAATAACTTAAAAAGAAATTACTCTGACACATTCTCAATCCAGAAATGTTGACTGAGTCCCTAGGCAACGACCTTTGTCCCGTGATGTAGACGGTACTACTGTTCCCGTCCTGCAAGGCCGTTGTATACAAGATGTGCTAACTCCATGGAGGAAAATAACTGGTACATGTTCACAGCAGCACAGAGGGGACAGGAGGAGAGGTGAGATGCATCCCAGGAAGAGACCACAACACAGTCAACCACAAAGGTCCAGGCTTTGCTCTTTCTCCTCCTCCATAGAGGTCATGCCCCGTCCCTCCTGAATCCTCATTGCACAGAAGGGTTGTCAGGAGGAAGGCGAAGAGGCTCCTAACTCAAGTCATCAAATAGTTAATGGGTTCATTTGTTCGGCCATGGGGCCACATTCCTTTTTTTAAATGGCAGATGCTATTTAATTATTTTTATTGGGGTATAGTTGCTTCGCGATGTGTTAGTTTCTGCTGTACAACGTAAGTGAATACGTATATTCAGCTGTATGTATACATACAAGCCCGCCCTCCGGGACCCCCTCCCCACCCACCCCACCCCTCTAGGTCATCACCGAGCACTTAACTGAGCTCCCTGTGCTATACAGCAGGTTCCCCTAGCTCTCTGTTATACACATGGCAGAACATATGTCAGTCCCAATCTCCCAGTTCATCCCCCTCCCCTCTGGGTCCATGTCTGTTCTCCGTACCTGCGTCTCTATCTCTACCCCCCAAATAAGTTCACCTGTACCATTTTCCTAGATTCCACATATATGCATTAATATATGATATCTGTCTTTCTCTTCCTGACTTACTTCACCCTGTCACGGATAGGTCTACAAGTGCTGAAAGAGGAGGCAGGAAATAAGACAAACGCATTACAGAAAAGTCTGCAGGAGCATCGCTAGCCCTGCTCTTTATGCCCCTTTGACCTATGACCCCCCATGCTGCTACGCCAGAGCCTCCATCATCACGGGTGCCCCCTGCTCTACACACGACACGGACCTCCCTTAGACCTCTTGCTCGGCCCCTTCCTTGCCTTCCATTCAGCTAGGACTTCACAGAGGATTTGGGCCAACAGCTGTTATTTGTCCAAACAGAGGCTCTGTGTGTGGACCTGCTGGAGGACTGCTGGAGGCGGGCGGCTGAAAGAGCCACCATCCTCTATACATGAGGCAATGATGCTTGTTATGTGACAGCATCCACTTGCCACATACACACTCCACATGCACTCTATGCCAAGCACTGTCCTGGGAATCTGTCTTGCTGTGGAGTTGCCACGGTCAGCAGTACTTGAAGATTTATGGATGTGGCTGAAGAACTGCAGCGGAATTTACAGCATTGACCCAACATCCATGTTTCTCAAAGTATAGTCCTGGACCACACAGAATTACCTGGAATTCCCATTGAAAATGAAGTTTCTTGGGCCTCAGACCTACCAGAATCAGAATCTCTGAGGGAAGCACCTAGGAATGTACATTTTTTAACAAGTCTCCTGAATGACTTTAGGCACCATGAAGTCTGAGAACACCTGTTACAGCTGCATAAAGGTTTCTATAACATTAGGATGTGAGTGGTCAGAGAAACTCACATTCTATGTTTAACTGCAGTACATACAGAAGCATAACAGTGACCATCTTGAGAGTTTCCAATATTTCTGTATCAATATTTTCAACATAACCTGGAACCCAAAGACATTCAAGTGGGTCCAAACCATCATAAGATGAAAAGCCACAGCTCTGTGCACACACGTGGGGTTGCAGCAGGGTGGGGGTGGGGGGCGCTGCGGCCGTGGGCGCACACTCACTCGTAGGGAATGCTTCTGAAAACGATGTGGTCCAGGAGGGTTATCTGCTCAGCCAGCTCCATGGCCGACAAGGTCTCGAAGCACTCGGCCTTCGGACAGTCCGTCTGCAAGAGATGAGGGCAGGGAATGGCACACACCTCGAAGCCAGGTACCCGTCAGCTCACTGCAGTTGCTGGAGTACAAAGTCCACCCCGGATTCCAGCTCTGAAGAAAATGGTGGAGCACTCAGAGATATCAGGCAGCATTAACATCATGGACCATGATGTTAAACGCTGAGCCAAATCTGGTCCCTTTTACACAGTTTCAGGGATAGAACATATAGTCCGGACCCCAGTTACCAGCTGTGGGCACAGTGCCTGCCTTTGCGAGGTTAAGTCTCACACATAATTAATTGTGCAGGATAAGACTATGGCTCAACTTACCAGCTGAATTATATCCTCTAGTTTTAGGTGGATGTCATCTTGATCATCTTGTGAAAGGGCCCTAAAAAAAGTCAAAATATCCTCCATGAAAAGAACATAGACAGGCCAGGAATGAAACGACAAAAATGCAGTTCAGTTTCCCCCAGGGTGGAAAGTCAGAGGGTTTGGGTCTACGAGACTGTGGGGACTTGTGTTGAAGACATGGGGTCCAGAAAACAGAAGATGCACATGTTAAAGGCAGAAGAAGATCATCAAGAGAGCTGACTTATAACAAGGAGTCAGCCCGTTGTACACAAAAGTGCTGTGTTAGTCACTCAGTCGTGTCCGACTATGGGACCCCATAGATGACGCCAGGCTCCTGTCCATGAAATTCTCCAGGCTAGAATACTGGAGTGGGTAGCCATTCCCTTCTCCAGAGCATCTTCCCAATTCAGGAATTGAATCTGGGTCCCTTGTACTAAAGGCAGATTCTTTACCATCCGAGCCACGAGGGAAGCCCAAGGTTGTAAGTAAAACACCCACCGTGAGAGCGAAGCAGAGGGTGACCTGGGGCTTTGCCTTACTGAGAGGACCTGCGCCAGGAATCCGGGCGCCCTGCACTGCTGGCAGTCACGGTTTCTAACAGGCTGAGTGCTCCGTCCACACTCCTCCAGCCCCTGCCCTGTCCCCCCCCCACCCCCGCACCGCTGGTGCTGAGGCAGAAGATGCAGAGCTGCCCCCTCCCCAGGCACAGGCAGACCAGAAGCTCAGGATAGTTTCCAAGTATCAAGAGTTTGAACAATGCCAGGCAAAGACCAGCAGGTAAACTCTTCCCTGTTGCTTCCCAGTTGGGCTTTCCCAAGACACATTTGGTCTTGTATCCATCCCCACACTTGGTGTTATTCAGCTGTTAGCCAATATATTTTTGATCAGTGACAAATGAATTAAAAGAATTCCTAAGTTAAGGCAGGTGCTGGTTTCAGAGTGAGAGTGATACTTCATGTCCGACAGAGTTCAGAGTCCAGGGTTATTTAATCCTGATTATATAACTTTTATCTGGACCAAACACTTTAGGTGTCCTAAAATGAAGGCACGATCATGTGTTAAAAGTATTAAAAAAATTTAAACACTGCCCAACTGTGTACCTGTCTGTTGGAGGATGCTAGTTTTAAAAAGCAACAATGATATGATATTCTGTTGTGTTCTGAATGGATTAAAACAAAACTATCCCCTTAAAAATACAAAATCAACTGAGGTGGGTAACTGTATGCCCATTATGTGCTAGGAACATGCTAACCATCTGACACACACTCTCTCCTGTATCATAAAAAATCGCTTTAAGTAAAGCTTTATTATATCCATTTTATAGATGAGGAAACAAAAGCTCAATGAAATGGACTAACTGGCCCAGGGTTTGGTTCAGTTTGCTTCCCTGTTGCTCTTGCTTGTCATGAGCAGGCTTATGAAAGGCACTGCTTCCAGAGTCCAGCATAGAACACACACCCAAAAAGGTCAGTTCCCTTTCCTCTGTCTTCCTTCTCTCCAACAAAAGCTCTAGGCTTCATTTTGATATTTGGCAAAACTAATACAATTATGTAAAGTTTAAAAATAAAATAAAATTAAAAAAAAAAAAAAAAGCTCTAGGCTATTTACAAGGGAGCAGAATCCTCCCAGCTCATAGGAGTGGCAATCCTCTTGCCTGCAATTAGCCATATCATTTGTGAGAAGAAAAAGTCACCATATGCTAAGGGGCAGATGAAGGTGAGGAAAAAATAAGTAAACACAACTCCTTCTCCAAAAACTGTTACCTCACACTTAAGGGTCAGACACAGGGGGAAAGCTCTTTCCCAAAGTGCATGTCATTCTTTCTACTGTAGCCTAGGTTCCTGGAGAGAGATCAGTGGCCACATAACTATGCGTCGCTGTGGAAAAGATCTTTTTTATGAGGTTGGGCAATATTCTTTACTTGGAAAGAAATGGTCCAGAAGTTATTTCACTTCTTTCAAATGTTCCTTTCCTCAGTGATCTTACTCTAATGTTCCAAGCTATGTCTGGTCCCATTAAGTTACCTAATATTTCTCTCTTCAAAAGAATCTCTGCTCTATAGATCAAAATAAAGGCTATCTCTTTCAAAAGGGCCCCTTAGAACAAAAGCTCTTAACCCTAGAGTATCACTAAATAATCTCTAAGGGTCCATAAACCTTTTTGAAATGACATACAAATGTGTGCATATATTCATGCATTTCTTTTTTGGGGGAGGATATGGCTTCCATTATATTCTTTTGGGGAATCTGTGATCCCCAACAAGATTAAAGATAACCATAGAAATGTATGCTGTTGCTGCTGCTGCTAAGTCACTTCAGTCATGTCTGACTCTGTGCGACCCCAGAGACGGCAGCCCACCAGGCTCCCCCGTTCCTGGGATTCTCCAGGCAAGAACACTGGAGTGGGTTGCCATTTCCTTCTCCAATGCATGAAAGTGAAAAGTGAAAGGGAAGTCGCTCAGTCGTGTCCCACTCTTAGCGACCCCATGGACTGCAGCCTACCAGGCTCCTCCATCCACGGGATTTTCCAGGCAAGAGTACTGGAGTGGGGTGCCATTGCCTTCTCCAATAGAAATGTATACTCTGCCATAAAACAGCATGTGACGTTGCTGTTTTACAAAAGATTTTTGTGTTATCATTAAGGAACCAGCCCCAGAATTTGATGCCCACCCATGAATTCATCAGTGATGGCAAGTTTTGAATTCTTAAGGTAGATGTGAACCAAGGAAATAGCTCAAAACAATGTAGAAATGTGTTTAATAAGTGAGGATGATCCAGCTGTCAAAAAACACTTTACACCAAAATTAGAAGTGACTATAAAGTAAAAAACTTAATGGATGATTATCTTTGAAGACATTCTCAAGCCAGGAGGTGAACAGACTCTGTCTAGTAAGAGAGGTAACCCCTGACAACCATTTGGAATAGGGGCAAGATGTCATTTTGGTGTAAAAGTTCTAATGGGTCTGAACAAAATAAATGCTATACATAAACACCCACACGTAAAATACTCTTGCTCTGAAACATGTAAACCTCCACATGTGAGTACCTAGCTTGATGTAAAAGTTTCACAGAAACACAGTCTCCTGAATTTCCTTTGATTCTGGTAAACTGATTCAATGAAACCAAGGAAACCATTTATCCTGGCCTGTTCATTTGAATATCTGG
Organism: Bos taurus; assembly: GCF_002263795.3. NCBI lineage: Eukaryota > Metazoa > Chordata > Mammalia > Artiodactyla > Bovidae > Bos > Bos taurus. The sequence continues at coordinate 81,219,357 of NC_037334.1, read as the reverse complement.
TTTACTGTATGAAACAATTTGAATAAAGTAGTTCTTCTTCAAAAAAGTCTGATACTACTAGGGTCTGTGTGAGGTTTGTGGGTCCCCTTGTCATGACTGAAGCCATTCCAGTTGACCATCCAGGAAGTCAATCATTGCTTCTTTTCATTCAGTGGCATGCTAGTTGTCTACAAAAAACTATACTACATAGATTCAGAAGCCAGCTAGTCAGACAACATTGGAGGAATATGAAAGTCTTCAGCAGAGGTTTTTATTCACAATCAGGGCCATAACACTACTGATGCCAATCAAGCTTCTTCATCATAAAGTAACCCCCATGACACTGTGTGAGGTGGGGATGGTTCGTCACAGAAAGTTTTCACTGTACTGTATTAATGTATCATGCATTTAAATACATGTGTCATGGCTCACTGTTATATGACTTGAATACATATAAATCTTTAATATCAGGACTTTTTTTTTTTTTTTACCTTTCCCAATCCTAACATATTCACTGGGAGGTATGTTCAGAAAAGTTCCTGTCGGATGTGAAGGCTTCCCTAACTCTGTCCAGTTCCAATAGAGGATGGATTTGCTTAGTCTTCTGACTACTTTGGAGTTTGATGAGTACTCTGGGATCCTGGGTTTCTATCATGCAGTATGATCATTTTAATATTTGTGGACCTATAATGCAATACCAGGAGAAAAAAAAACTAAGAGGAAGTGGGATTATGCAAGTTTTACAGCTAGAAAATTTCCCCTTCAAATGCAGAAATCATGTAGTCTTAAAAACAGAGTCAAGAGCACCGGCCTCTGCCCTTGAAGCGTTCCACACCCTCTGGGCTGCTTGCTTGCTGCTGTGACTGGATGCCTGGGTCCATGGCATGGCCTGCCTCAGACTGCTCCTCCCCACCTTGTGAATGGGTTAATCTCATGTTGCTACTGGGACCTACCAGACCACCTCATCCTTCCCATGCTTTCTCAGGCATGACTTTCCTTCCTCCCAGGCTTCCTTGAGCCCATTGCTATCCATGCTCTGACACACTTTTTAAAGGCAGCTGTCCACAAATGCAATGAAATGTTTATTACTAAATTCTCTCGGTTTCAGCTGAAAGTAATTCCCTGTTTATTTTCAAATTAAGAAATGAACAGGAAAATCTTCACACTTTTCAGAGTTGTTAAATAATCCTTTTGCTTTCTGTTTCTTTCTCCTATACCCCACACTTTCTTTTTCATAAAGAGATTCCATGAACGATAACATTCCTTCAATTGATGGTTCTATCTAGGTCTTACTTCCTACTATGCTTTCTAATTATTCTAATATGATTTTTAAAAACATAAATTTCACACACATAAGTATTTGATATGGAAAATTATCAAAAACCCTAAAAACAAATCTATGATGTATTCCTCCTATAATCACAATCTCATGTGCCGGGGCTGCTGCTGCTGCTGTTGCTAAGTTGCTTCAGTCGTGTCCAACTCTGTGCAACCCCACAGACAGAAGTCCACCAGGCTCCCCCGTTCCTGGGATTCTCTAGGCAAGAGCACTGGAGTGGGTTGCCATTTCCTTCTCCAATGCATGAAAGTGAAAAGTGAAAGGGAGGTCGCTCAGTCGTCTCCGACTCCTACCGACCCGATGGACTATATAGCCTACCAGGCTCCTCCATCCGTGGGATTTTCCAGGGATCCTCAAACATGATGCAAGTGGAATGAATTATTTGGCAGGAGAAATTCAATCAAATACCAGTTGTTTTCTTGTAGCAGGGTTTACTGCACAAATCTATTCACTAGCTTGTTGGGAAGATAAGTTAGTGCCCCAGAGGCTCAGCTGACCCAGACTAGGACTCAGGATCTGGCTGTTGGCTCAGCTGATGGGCTGGTGACCGACCAGTATCTGTATCTGTCGGCTTCCGTTGATAAGTCCCTATGTTAAGGGCTAAACAAAGGCTTTTGTTTTGGGTTCATGGGAAGAAAGATGGTCAGAAGTGGGAGAATGGACAGGGGAGTGTAACATCTATTTCCTGCTAGGCTCCATGAGTGACTTTTGAATTCTTACAGTGAAACATGTGGAACTAAGAAAGACATGGGAAGAGCTGTTTTCACAAAAGACAGAGACTCTGGGTTGAGGGAGGCTGCTCTGGGGCCCAGGGGGCACAGGGACGGGGCAGGTGGCGTCTTTCTCAGCTTTTCAATAGGGAAATGGTAACTTCACAAGACTGCAGGCAGCATCTCCACAGAAACTGTGGCAGTGCTGGAAGGGGTCTCCCTCAAATGGCCTGGGAGCTGTGAGCGTGAATAAAGGTGCTGAGGCAGAAAAATCACTGGGTTCGTTCCTGAGCACATTTCTTGGGACTTTCAGAACACCTGGAAAGACTCTACAAGAAGCTGGAATTCTGCATGGGCAGCTAGGAGGCACCCCATCGGTGGAATTGCTTTTTTTTTTTTTTAACTTGTTTTTTTCTTTTACAAAATAGTAGTAAGTAGGTTATGACTGTGGAAGTTGCTTTGGTAACAACTTTGAGATATAATTCATATACCAAACAATCCACCCATTTAAAGTATATATTTAATGATTTTTTAATTGCATTCACTTGTTGATTTATTTACTATTGTAAAATATTAAATTAGTTTTTTAATTGAAGTATAGTTGATCTATAATATCGTGTTAGTTTCAGGTATACTACTGCTATGCTGCTAAGTCACTTCAGTCGTGTCCGACTCTGTGCGACCCCACAAACGGCAGCCCACCAGGCTCCCCTGTCCCTGGGATTCTCCAGGCAAGAATACTGGAGTGGGTTGCCATTTCCTTCTCCAATGCGTGGAAGTGAAGTCGCTCATCGTGTCCAACTCTTAGCGATCCCATGGACTGCAGCCTACCAGGCTCCTCCGCCCATGGGATTTTCCAGGCAAGAGTACTGGAGTGGTGTGCCATTGCCTTCTCCAAGGTATACTACAGTATAGGGATTTAATATTTTTGCAGATTATATTCTACTATAGGTTTTCAAAATTATTATGATGTCTTTTCTATAGATACGATAACGAAGCTCAAGGCAAGTTGAGTTTGACTAAAGATCTAGCCTGGTTTTACTTGGGCTGTAGAGCCCTGACAGCAGAAACTATTTTTCCCAAGAGTCAGTGCTTTATAATAATAACAATGCCTGTAGCAGTAACATGAGTGCTAAGTATGTTTCAGGTATAACCTCTTCACACATATTACATCACGTGATTTTCACAACAACCCCATGAGGTAGGTATTTAGAGTCCCGCTTTATAAATGAGAAAAATTAGGTTAAGATTGACTAAGAAACTCGACAGTTATTAGTGGTTGAACCAAGATTTAAACCTGTGACCCCCTGCAAAAGCTAGAATCAGACGGCTAGATGTCACAGTCCCAGGCTGACCATCTACTAAAATTTCCACTCGTTACTGGTCTTACACCTCTAATTCTTAGGTCACTTATTCAGGACAAAAAATTGTACATCTAAAGCCTGATGACTAATAAAGACCTGGGATGGTAAATAAAGTTCGTCTGAAGTAGAAGTGCCAGTCAGCTGAGTTCTGAGCTCACCTGCGGGCACAGGCAGAGAGTGCTCAGGATTGATCGGTGATGCCTGGCATGGGTGCTGGGAGGGGAGAAGCAACACAAAGGCCTCAAATTGCCCAGGCCTGACAGCCTTTCCAGTCTGATCACCTCCATTTTCCTGCCAGCTATTTGGTCAAACGTCACTAGGGGTCCACACTTCCAGAACCTAGTTTTCAATCATCCATGCTTTAAATACAAAGAGCATAGCCAACAGTTTATACAAAGAGAAGAACAGCAGTCACTCAAAGACGTAACCGCTCATCCACCGACACCAGGCTTTATCTGAAGATGTATTTAGAACTTTAAAATCTGAAGATAGCATAGTAACAGAGTCTCAAAGTTTACTGAGATGTTTTCATAGAATGGAAAAACTGAAGACCCTTAACGGCTTCCTCAGCTCAGTTCAGTTCAGTCACTCAGTCGTGTCCGACTCTTTGCGACCCCATGGACTGCAGCACGCCTAGGGCTGCCCTAAACAAGTACAACAAACAAAGTGACTGGAAACAACAGAAATTCACTGTCTTAGTGTTCTAGAGGCTCGAAGTCCAAACACAAGGTGTCGGCAGAGCCATGCTCCCTCTGAAACCTGCAGAGGAATCCCTCCTTGCAGGGGTCCCCAACCTCCGGAATCTAATGCTTGATGACCTGGGGTGCAGGTGATGTAATAATAATAGAAGTAAAGTGCACAATAAATGTAATACCCTTGAATCATCCTGAAACCATCCCCACCCTACCCCACCCTCAGTCTGTGGAAAAACCGTCTTTCAAAAAAACCAGTCCCTGGTAGCAAAAAGGTTGGGGACCGCAGCTTCCTTGCTTTTCCCCAGCTTTTGAAAGTTTTCCAGCAATCGTTGGCACTCTCTGGCTTGCAGCTGCATTACTCCAAGCTCTGCTCCATCTCCACACGGCCTTCTTTCTTTTGGAGAGGTCTCCAAAAGCACGATGGATTCAGTTAAACTGGATTCTCCTCTACACACAAGCATTCAGGATAATGAAGAAACAATAGAGCCAAGCATAGAAGAAAGGAAGGGTTCTTTCCACTGCAGATGCAGAGGGAGCTAAAAGTCAGAATGGTATAAAGGAGGAGCAGGCACCAGGCTTCCTACCCCACGCAGGGACAGACACACAGCCACAAGTGAGCTGGAAGCTGTAACTGAAGTGTCCGCACAGAGACACTAATGGCTGCCCTCTTCATGTAGAATGGACTGGAAAAAGCTCACTCATCAGTTCAAGGAGGCACGAGAAAGTCTGTTACCTGCCTGGCCGCTGGGTGTAATGGGACACAAGCAGCCTCTAGCGCAAAACCCAAAGTTGAAGACTTTGTCACACACAAGTGCAGGGTCTGAATTCATACAACCTGCAGGATGTGGAAATCTCCACCTAAGAAGCCGACGGTAGGGACCTCCCTTGTGGTCCAGTGATTAAGAATCCACCTTCCAACACAGGAGATGCAGGTTAGATCGCTGGTTGGGGAACTAGGGTCGCACGCGCCTCTGGGCAACTAAGCCTGGGTGACGTAACTACTGAGCCCACGCCCCACAACTAGAGAGCATGCGCGCTGCAATGAGCATGCGTGTCGCAACTAAGACGCGCTGCATTCAAAAAAAAAATAATAATAATATTAAAAACGAAGACACTGATGGTAAAATTGGTTCGGGACCAGTGAAATAAGCGAAGAAAATGTATAGCTGCTCTATGGTGGCACAGCCACAAGCCAGCTACACGAGACTCCTACAGAAATGGTACAAACCACCACCCCCAGTAACCACGAGTGTGTGATAAACAGAACACACATGAGGGAAAAACACCTCTGCAACACCCGCCGGACCCTCAGGAGACCATCCTCCCGGCTTTTGGTTCTACAGTAAACTACTGTCTGCCACACAGACAGGAGCAACTGTCCTGCACACAGGTATGTCGCCCAGACTAAAGTCTTCCCAAGGGAGCTTTACCAGTGAGGACAGAACTGTAGCTGTGCTTCAGAAGTCTAATACACGTCCTTCCCGACTGAGAGGATCCCATCATCTTGAACACAGCACAAATCAGCCAGGGTGATTAACAGGCACCCACAAGTGCTTTTACCTTAGGATGTTCGCTGTGGCTTTCCGTTCTTGGGGAAGAAGATCTGGGTCTCGTAAAACTTCTTCTAGCAAATTTAAGACGTTCATCTTTAGTTCATTGTTGAGTTCAAAGTCCTAAAAAATGAAGTGGATTTTTAAGATTTTAGTTCCGAAGGGTTTAGCTCCATGACACATGACACCATTCCTCATAACAAATTCTCTAGAAGCTACATATGGAAATTAAAATGTATGGAAACTAGACGCTTCCCCCTCCTGGGATCCTGACTTAATTGGTTTGGGGTGGGGCCCTGCTGACAGGCTTCCTGGGCTGTACTGTGCTCAGTCCTGTCCAACTCTTTGCGACCCCATGGACTGCAGCCCATCAGGCTCCTCTGTCCATGGGATTCTCCAGGCAAGAATACTGGACTGGTTTGCCATTTCCTTCTGCAGGGGATCTTTCCCACCCAGGGATCGAACTTGGGTCTCCTGCACTGCAGGCAGATTCTTTACTATCTGAGCCACCAGGGGAGCCCTGAGAGACAGGAATTCCTCAAAGGATGTGTGCTTCCCTTATCCTGGAGCACTGCCTTCTCCCCAGGTTTATTTCTGTTCATCTTTCAGGGTGAGGAGGTGATGTACTTTATCCTAGGAGCCTTCCTGAGTTGACCCGAAGCCACGGAGAGCTTGTTCTCAGTGTTCCCATGATGCACTCTGTCATAACTCACTGTACTGTAAGGGCTGATTTAATTGTCTGTTTGCCCATTGGTCCATGAGTCAGTAGCTGGGGCACAGCAATAGCTTTTAAAAAAAAAAAGCTTTTTCAAAGTATAAATTCTGCAATTAACTTCAATACAGGTATGCTAAAGAATAAACGATACACACCCATGAGGCCGTGTCAAACAAACATAGGAGTGATCATGAAAGGGCACCCACCTGGCAAAGGTGAGTAGGACCACATGCACACCAAAATGAATGAGAGTAGTAAGTAATACCCAGCCGAGTCAAAACAACTTGCAAGCCCCTACTAATGCCCACAAACACATAAATAGACACATACATGAAGAGGGCAGAAGAGAAAATTATTCTTTACAGTGGACTTCCAATAAATATAAAGGAATATGAGTTAGAAAATCACCATTTTTGACCAAAGCAGTAGTAACTTATCAGGTAAGGATCATGAATAGATGCCACAATTTATACGGAAACAGAATTAATAGTGTCGAGTACCCTCTCCCCTGCAACACCACCATTAGAAATGATTAAATACAAAGGGAGAATCTGACAGATGGCACCTGAACCCAGTGATCAGTTACTGTCACAGGAATGGAGCAAACCAACATCATGGGCCCACAAATGTAATGTTCTGTGAAGAATCATCATTTAGTATTTTTGCCCCAAATGCATAATCTCACACTTGCATTATGAGGAGGCACTAGCCTGCACATTGCAAAAATGCTAATGTCATCAAAGACAAAGAAACTAAGAAATTGTTCCTGTTTGAAGGACACCAAAGGCACCACAGATAATGCAAGAGGTGAGCCTGGATTAGATCCAGGATCGAGGGGGAAATGCTACACAGGGCATTACTGCAACAGTTTAGAATTATGTACCAGTTGAGAGCATCCTATCCATGTTACATTGTCCTGAATTTGATCACTTTGCTGGGGCTATTTAAGAGCAGGTCCCTGGGGGAGAGGGGAGGAGCGAGAGAAAACGTGAGAAAGGGATGGGGAAAGAATACACATGTGGTAAACATGTGAGCCATTAGTGACTCCAGATGTGTAGCCACACCTTTTATTTTATTCCGGCATTTTCTCTTGATTTGAAATTTTCAAAAAGTTAAGGTCAAGTTTTTTCACACTCTTTTATTGTATGTATTCTTGTAAAACATGGACAGCATCCTGGCAGCATCCTGGGATTATCAGGTACTCAGAGATAAACTGAACGCCGCCACACCTTGCTTTCAGATCTGACTCTGACGGACTGTCTTCGCACGTGCAGCATATGGTTTACTTTCCCTACTACACAAAGTTACTCATTATGAGTACATTTTAACTTTAGAGAAAGTAATTTTGAAGCACTACATTCTGATTTCTTTTAAATGATTAGAGAAAATACTGCTCATTGCAATGGATCCAATAAAAAAGCATACTTTTACTATACTAAGTTCCTTCGGTAGTGTCTGACTCTTTGCAACCCTGTGGGCTGTAGCCGGCCAGGCTTTTCTGTCCATGGGAAGAATACTGGAATGGGTTGCCATGCCCTCCTCCAGGCATCTTCTTGGCCCCGGGATTGAACTGGTGTCTCTTATGTATCCTGCATCGGCAGGCGGGTTCTTTGCCACTAACACCACCTGGGAAGCCCATATTTAGTAAATTGGGGGCATAAAGTCCATAATTTCACAAATTATAGACAATACAAAAGCCTAATTTAACCTGAATTGAATATTTGTGAACCTCAGTTTGGTGAAAAAGTGTCATTAATTTTTCTCAGTATTTCCCTTTCACTGTTTGACAATCAGTACCACTTCCTCAGGAGCAGGAGCCACTAGGGTCCAAGCAACACCTTCAGATGATACGTTTTCCTAAAATTTCACCTACTTTTTGCCCAACAACTTCTTGACTATTGATTTTATTTTTAAAATGTATGCAAGGAAAAGAGAGTAATATCTTGCTGCTCTTTTTGTCCTTTGTCCTCCTCCTCCCACCATTTCAAATGTAATGGGAGTGACGTTTGTAAACAGCTAATGATCTCACCTACCCCAGTCTTCATGCACTACCAAAGGATTTCTCAGCCATCCAGCATCTTTGCTTAATGAATGTTTGATACTTATTATTGTGATGACTGAGTCCTGGAGCTATGTTGAATCTCTCAATGATGCAAATAATCTGATTATCATAAATGGATTAGTGTGAAGGACATCAAGCCGGTGTTTGGACCTCGCTGGGGGCTAATTACTGGCTTAATCAACAAGCATTCTCCAGTGCCGACTGTGCCCATTCTGGGCTCAACAGCGGGAACACTTCTGAGACCCCAGGAAGGCAAGTTGTGTGAAGAAAGGTCTTGTTAAGGAAAAGAGAATGTAATTTGATTATTCTGAGCTCTGGGAAGACTAGCCTAAGAGAGACCTTTGCAAACGTGGTGAAATCTGCCCAGACAGTATCTGAAGTGTGATGAATGGTTACGGGTGAATACTCACTTTGCTCATGTAGCTAATATAAAGCAGGTTAGCTAATGATGCTGCTGCTGCTAAGTCGCTTCAGTCATGTCCGACTCTGTGGGACCCCAGAGATGACAGCCCACCAGGCTCCCCCGTCCCTGGGATTCTCCAGGCAAGAACACTGGAGTGGGTTGCCATTTCCTTCTCCAGTGCATGAAAGTGAAAAGTGAAAGGGAAGTTGCTCAGTCGTGTCCCACTCTTAGCGACCCCATGGACTGCAGCCCACCAGGCTCCTCCGTCCATGGGATTTTCCAGGCAAGAGTACTGGAGTGGGGTGCCATTGCCTTCTCCTAGCTAATGATGGCTAAGTACAAAACAAGAATTTTCACTCAGAATTTTCCTTTACACTTGCACAGGCTTTTATCATGTTCAAAATGACCTCCTGTGTTTGATTTCAGCCCTTCCTCAGCCGATCCAGGGGCAGGCAAGGTGGGAACCATAAACCCGGTTCACACCCAGGCCACTGAGGCTGATGGATGTGATCACATGGGGTGAAATGAGGCCCTTAAGGACATGGCCGTGTGGGGACAACACTGATCTTCCATCTTATTTCCACCTGCGCTTCTCAAACTGTCCGGTGCCCACGAATCACGGCAGATTCTGGTGCAGAAGGTCTGGAATGGGGACTCAGATTCTACTTTTCTAAGGACCTCCTGGGTTTTGCTGCTCACACTCTGAGTAGCAAGACTGGGCCACTTAAAAAAATCATGCAAAAAGCAGCTCCTCAAAACCTTAGTGAAAAAAATCGGAATCTTCTGATGTACAACCTAGAACGTAATTTTTTCTTTTTTTTACCAGAGCATGTAAAATGCAGAATTGGCCATTCAAAAATCCCTGTTAAAAACAGTACCTACTATCAAAAGAAATCTGGGGACTTCCCTGGTGGTCCAGTGGCTAAGACTTTGCACTCCCAGTGCAGGGGGCCTGGGTTCAATCCCTGGTCAGGGAACTAGATTCCACATACTGCAAGTGAAGATCCAGCACGTGCAACTGAGACCCAACACAGCCAAATAAATACTAAAAAAAAAGAAATCTGAAACATCTAAAAGGCACATGCAGTAAACAGGAGGTAGATTATTTAAACAGGAGGTAGGCAATAGACAGTAAGTTTGCCTAACAACCATTTTGTAATTTATCTAGAATCTCATTTTTGGCTACATTTCCCCAGGTCCTGAGATGGGAAACCAGAATGAATACTGGGTGTTGGAAGGACACTGGCTCCTTCTCAAAGGCAGCAATAATGACGCCCACAAGGTGGCGCTCCTGGGTCGCCTGGCTCCCCGGGAGTCCGCAGCGCCTTTCCCAGACCCGCCGGCGGGTGTCAGCGAGCCAGGCCTGAGCCTGGGAGCTTTCAGGGAAGATCAGCAAACATCACGGCACCCAAGAGGACCTGCAGTCATTACAACAACAGCTTACTTAGGTTAGTTTTTGTTTTCCAATTCACGAAGCAGGGTTGAGGAGACTGAAGGCTGGAAAAAAGAAACCAGTCTGCTTTCAAAGGCGGAGAGCCCAGAAAATGTGAGACTTTTAACACTTCAGTCTCTAAAAAGGAGACTACAGCTCTTGTTCTTTCAACAGGCACTGAGCATCTTAGCATCTGGGGCTTTAGGGAAGACAGCCAGCCAACAGAAGTGGGCGCACAGAGCAGATATTAACCAATAAAATCCAGGGAGAGGGGCTTAACAAGGGGCATCTGAAGGTGCCCACTGAGTCTTAGGAGAGGGGCGGCGTCTGGGAGCCCCCTGTAAAGAGGTGACAGCTTAAGGAGGGTGTCAAAGAGTGCAGTGTAACACATAACACATGCTTAGGAACAAAAAGTTACCAACAGATGACGCTAGAACCCTCCTGGTAAGCTATTAGGACTTATGGACATTTTACCGAGACCTTACAGACTCAACTCAAACACACTAAAAATTCCTGGGAGAGTCAATACTTTCTCTAGGTTACTGAACAACTCCTGAGGTAATCATCACAACTAAGACTTAAGAGTTTGCCACAGGCTAGATGATATTTTAATCGCTCTATTATCTACTTCAACCCTCAACAGCAACAAGTTACAATCATTATTACTCCCATGTCACATATGAGGGAGTCAAAGTACTAAGTATCTCGTCCCAAGTCACACAGGTGGCAAGTGGCAGACCCAGGACTCAAACACAGGTAATGCTGGCTAAAACCTGAGTTTTTTAACTGCTATACTCTTCAAAGAAGCAGTTATCAGTGAAGCTGTCTTGGCCTGAAAGACACATCTCGACAGCATTACCATGCTGATCCCGAACCACCTTCCATCTACAGTAACAATGATTTGAGACATAGATCTTGAGACTCAGGTTTGTATGAATAAGACTAGATCATATAACAGAAAAATCAGTTTCTCTGGCACTTTAAAACTAACCCCTGTTGATAGTTTGGGCATCTTGGAAATGACATTCATTCTTGCAGGAGAATAGAATATAATATACCACATATGGCCAAGGGAACTCTAGGACACTGGGAAAGTCTGATTCAATAAGCACAGTTTGGGGGTAAAGAGAATTATGAGAGTAATCTTCTCATTGTAATCAATACAGTGTATTCCTAACAGTGGCCAGAATTTTTAAAAAGAAAGTGGAAATACTGCAGAGTGGAGTAAAATCACATAGATAATTTTAATGGATTGAAGGGTCATAAAGAAGGGGCCTTGGGTGTGCTAGGCTCAAAAATAAGAGCCTAAAGTTTGACTTCACGATTTTCAATGCAAAGCTACTGTTTCCTGTTGTCTTTGACTACAGAAGATGAATTTTTTTTACTTGAAATTGTGATGTAGATTTAGGTTAGATCCAGGCCATTTTGTCAAATGGGAAACTGAGCCAAAGATGCTGACTGATCTTCCCAAATCTATTCAAATCACCCTGGAGTCTTCGGTGAACGCCATGGATGTTAGTGAACTAAAGATAATAAGCTGTCAACCCCTATGGATTTCAGCTCTTTTGAGGGGAACCTTTATTTAGAACTTCAGTATTGACACCCGATCCTCGGGGAGACTGTGCTGGATAAGGGACCCTGCATAGTACCTGGGTTGTCTTGTCCACTCGCCACCACCCTCGTCTGCCTGCCTTCTCACCACCTCTGGGCAACCATGACTCTGAATTGGGGTTTCTCCCTGGAAAAGTGAAAGGTATAGAGTTTTCCAGAATGTCTCATCAATAAACTGCAAGAATATTTTAACCACCTCTTTGTTCACACTACAAAGAGAACAGCCTAGTTGAAATTTTAAAGAAAGGGCATTAAGTGTGGAAGAGAACCCTACAAAAATACCATAGTAACACTAAACTCTCTATAGTACCTGCTCAACACTTACTAATTACTCATAAGGTTGAGAATCTTCAAAGAGGAACGGAATATATAAGAAATGTATGCCTGACCATCATGTAGGAGTTTATGAACCAGGAAAAGGTAGTATATTCCAGATATCATTAACCCCCAGATTTGGTAAGCATGCATGTGCCTGGTGGGTCCTCAATTATTTGTCGGATGAATGGATAAACGTTCTTGGGAGTGTTCTTAACTTTGAGACAAGTGATAATAAGCTACCTAATTTTTCTTAAACTGGCGGTTTGGGAAATTAGTTTAGCAGATGTGAAGTGGGAGGCTACGAGGAGAAGGCACAATGCGAAATGTGGAAGATATGTTAGAACAAAAATAACTGGGGAGAGGCAAATGGCAATGAATGACACCAACTCAGCGCGAAGGAAAAAGCTATGCAGAAAATCATTTATTCCATCATTTTCTAACAAATGACTCTGCATGTGAATGACTTGCTAAAATGCAGCCTCTAGACCTGAACAGCTGTGCTTAGAAGAATTTTAAATACTGCCCTACAACCTTGAAATCCGATAGCTCCTGAGCCTACATCTCTAAGCTTCAAGAGAGAATCAGCCAGTTTAAAAGCATTTCTCAGGAAAAAAAAGAGAATTTTTCCACATGCTGTGTTTTCCATTGGTTTCTAGATAGGTGTTAACTGATATGGAATTGTCTCTTTCAAGATAATGGCAAGGTTCAGAGGGAGAAAGAAAAGTGTGGAAGAGCCTGGTTTTAATCCTGATTTTGTAACTTTCTTAATTAAAGAAGGCCACATGCCAGGAAAATTTAACTTGAATAAAAACCTTACCAAAATGCTAGAATGTATTCTAAGCTATGCTTTGTCCTCCCTTCCTGGATTCATGAGAGGGGAAAAGACTGATAAGGAAAGCTGGTAGGTTTTCCCCACAGAGAAGACAGACTCAGAGTCACAGGAATCTGGTAGAATTAGAACCTTCAACGTCAATCCAGAGAGAAACGTTACCCGAGCAGATGAGACGATATAGGTGGGTGACTCTGGGGAGCAGAGTTGGGAGGAAAGAAACACAAAAGCAAAAGTCAGCAGGTGAGACAAGATCTTGGACCCGAATGAACCATCTGATGCACCAGTGTTAAGCGGGCTCCTGCAAGTCCTAAGGTGACTGACAGTAATGCAGGCTCACGGGTCCTGAGGACCTGATGGCACACCGTGGTCTCCTGAAACACTTCCAAGACCCAAGAATGATTACGAGCATGTGGAATGCAAACCGGGAAAAATGAGGATCCCCACAGCACCTGTAATCAGAAAACTCTATAGCAGAGATACGAACCTATCAAAGGACATACAGTCCCTTGTGTGCTTCTCTGAATTTTCTCTGTCAGTGCAATCCATCCTCAAAAGGTTAAAGAATCCCACTAGTTCTACAGGGAAAACTACAGTTCTGTCTCGGCAACTAATGGAAACTGAAAATAAGTTCCATTTAAGACATCTTCTTTAACTCTTAATTCTATTTCACACCGACTTAAATAAATCCTGATGAAAATGTCTTGCCAAGCATTTTTTAAAAGACAAGCATGGAAAGCTTAAGGAGAGTTTAAAGGATAACAATATGGATGCATAAAAGATAAGAAAAAGCTCAGTAAGCAGTTCAAGGAACAAGAATCTTGTTTGCCTGGACCACAGAAAGAGTTAAGATCTATCCTCAAGCTTAAAAGAAAAAAAGAGAGAACCCATATTTATCAGCTAGTAGTTTCTTATATATTTTCTAGAGCAGTCTGACAAATCATTCCTTTCTGTAGAAGAACCCTACAGATCATTTGGTCAAGTTTACAAATTTACAGAAAACACACACTGGAATCCAAACTAGAATTCAGGTTTCTGGATTTTGTTCCTCATGTGAGTCTTTTTTGACCCAGAAACTAAAGTGAAATGCAATGCCCAGGGCAGTCTATTCTGAGGGGAGGAGAGGACAATGTCGATAACCACAACAACAAAATTCAGCAGGATCAAACACCCACTGATGAATGTAAGTACCAGCCTACATGTTCAGGAAATCAGAAGGAGTGAAAAGGACGTTGCTATCCTAATTAAATTAGATTCAGCATTCTCTATTTGGCTGCCTTTATGGGAAGTCTTGGGCTTCCTTGGTGGCTCAGCGGTAGAGAATCTGCCTGCCAATGCAGAAGATACGGGTTCGATCCCTGGGTCAGGAAGATCCCTTGGAGAAGGAAATGGCAATCCATTCCAGTATTCTTTCCTGAAAACTCCCATGGACAGAAGAGCCCGACGGGCTACAGTCCATGGGGTCGCAAAGAGTCAGACAGGATTGAGCAACTAAGCAACAGCAACAAATGGCCAAGTCTGGGCTTGTGAATAAACCCTGGTTTGCACCTGGTGGATGTTGAGATTTCTTAGCTTAGACATTTAGAGGCCAGAGGTGGTAGTGTGGACAGCTAGAAGCAAATCGGGACCAATTAATAAGGATGAGACTAACATAAAAACTATGCCCATGGATTATCTTTCTATTTGGTGGTTTTTATAAAAGCATTTACAAGGCTGAGGTAATACACACTAATTTACCATTAAAAATAAATATTTCAGAGACTTCCCTTGTGGTCCAGTGTTTCAGAATCCACCTTTCAACGCAGGGGACGTGGGTTCTATCCCTCATGGAACATTAAGATCCCACATGCCTTAGCGCATGTGCGGGCTTGCCAAGCCTGCAATTACTGAGCCTTACTGCCGCAACTAAGACGTAGTGCGGCCAAAATAAATAAATATTTTTAAATATTTCATAGCTTCCAGCATCTCACAATGTGACTGAATTCTCTCTTCCTGTTCCTGGCATCCCCATCAGAACCCACAGGCAGGGCAAGGCCTAGGAGCCTCCCTGTACTACCTGAGCGATGAGGCCACATCCTAACCTACCTGGGATACTGGTGGGATGTCTGGGGTCCTGAGGCCTTGAAAACAGCAGGGGTTTTTCTGGCCTGTGACCTTGGACAGCACCCCCACTCCCGCCCTGGCAGTGCCCTGGGGAGACTGGTACGGGAGCCGGCTAATCACTGTCTGAATGCAGGAGGCACAGGAGTGGCTGCTGGAAGCGGGCAGGACTCTGCCCAACCTTTAGCAAGCACAAATCCTTTGTCTAAGTGACACAGAGTCTAGGGCCAAAGGCTCAGAGAAGACTAAGAAATAGAGAACGGAAGTGTTGTCAGTGCTGACATACGACACGCTCACTGTCTGGGGTCAGAAGTGGCTTTTTCCTATCCGTTTGGAGTGCTCTGCATCCTGAGTGTCAGCTGGCGAGATGCAGGGGCCGTGAGATGGGCGGTTGAGAACCTGAGCTGGGCAGCCAGCAGCCCGGGTGTGAAACCTGGTTCTGCCACTGGCCACCTGCGACACCTCAGGCAAATTATTAATACTTCGTCCCCAGGCTTCAATTTCACCATCTGTGAAACAGAGACTATACCTTCCCTCCCGCAAAAGGCTGGAGTGAGGAGTGAATGACTGACTGTTTGAAAACTGCTTAGAACAGCACCTGACATTAATACAGAATTGTTAAAGAACCTTTTGAACACTCTGGGAGGCTGTCACTCAGAATGCATCCTCAGAGAGTGGACTGCCTTCTGGGGGCGGCAGGGGTGGGGAGATTAGGTTTTCAAGTTGCCCATGAAAGACCGAGTGTCCCACTCTGTAACTAAGACCATCTCAAACTTTAGGCTGGCACAGAGATCATTCCCCTGGAATCCCAGAGCTTCTCCTCCCAGGTCAGTGTCAGGGACACATTTCCCCAGGAAGTGGATGCTGGGAACTCTCATTCAGCTGTGGTGAGGATGTTGGGGAGGGACATTTGTAAGGTCCTGGTCATCTTTAGGAGAATGAGGTCAGGAAGCACCCAAGTGCGGCAGAAAATACTGTGGTCCGGGGAGGGACTCTTTCTCCTGAGAAAGCTCCAAGATCAGGCATCCCTACTCTGAAGGCTGTCTCATGAGTGGAAAGAAAATCCATGACTCAGGAGCAGAGTCTGGGTGGCCTGTATAGAGGGGGAGAGTCTCCCAGGCAGACTGGTAGAAGCAGTATAGACAAGGAGGGGGTGGACCTGAGGACAGGACAGGGCTGGATGCAGGCTGAGAGCCGTCAGTCCAGGCAGCAGGAGCTGCCTGGTCAGCAGCGGGTTCTCTCTTATCCATCTCATTCTTCCACCCACAACAAAAGTCTGCCATGTGCTTGTCCTGGCCACCCTCCATTTCAGATTTGGAGCACAGAAGAAATCTAAACTTAGTGCTTTAAGTTGACACTGGATTTTATGTTTCCTTAAGCAAGGCCAAAACTTTTAAAAATTTAAAGGGGCCTCCTGGGGCTTCCCCAGCAGTTCAGCAGTAAAGAATGCACCTGCAATGCAGGAGACCTGGGTTTGATCCCTGGGTCGGGAAGATCCCCTGGAGAAGGAAATGGCAACCCACTACAGTATTCTTGCCTGGAGAATCTCATGGACAGAGGAGCCTGGTGGGCTTCAGTCCATGGGAATCACAAAAGAGTTGGACATGAATCAGCAACTAAACAACAATAAATAAATAATAACCAAATAAATACAGTGCGTGCATGCTCACTTGTGTCTGACTCTCTGCTGCCCCATGGACTGTAGCCAACCAGGCCCCTCTGCCATGGAACTTTTCAGGCAAGAATATTGGTGTGGGTTGCCATTTCTTTCTCCAGGTATCATCTCAGCCCAGGGATCGAACCCATGTCTCCTGCATCTCCTGTATTGGCAGGCGTATTGGAAGCCCCAGTAAACACAGTATGTGCCCATAAAATCCAGTTTTAAAAGGGCTCTCTGTCACCTGTCAAAATAAGAAAAAGAAGGGTTGAACTGATAAGCTCTCATTTTAGGACGCCCTGATCCCTGAGGTCTTTGAACACACTAAGTACAGGCCGTCACAGCGGCACCTACTTTTCTGCCTCAATTAGTCAACAGGGCATGTTTCCACTGTCCCGCTGGCCTGGGGTCGCAGGTCCAAAGCCCAAACATAAGGGTGCTCATTGTCCTTCCTTAGTGAGAAAAAGCTGTCATCTTCTCTGTGCGATTTATAACCCTAATACCAATGTTCCATAAAGATTTTGCTTTTGCTTCAATAAACCCAGTCTGGGTATTTCCTTCTTCAGCAGGCTCACTGGAGCCCTGGCGGGGACCACCCACCCAGGTTCCTGCTTCAGAGGAACGGGGCCCTGCAGGGCAGTGGAAGGACAGGACATCAGAGCTGGGTCTACTCACTGCTGAACTCTTGAGTGGCCTGTTACACTGTAGCCACTATCACACATGGCCAGAGGCTACTGTTCTGGACACCACGGACACAGAACCTTTCCATCACTATAGAAAACTCCCTGGGCAGTGTTGATTGAATCTCCCTGAGACCTAATGGCCTCACTGGTCAAACAGGGGTAGTGGCATTTTGTCTGAAGGCCTGGATTCAGCCCAGATTCCACCTTCACAGGGCTCTCCCAAGAGCAGCCATACGCAAAGTTCTGAGCATCTATCTAGAATGATTACTCTAACAGGAATTGTTGTTCAGTCCTTTGGTCATGTCCAACTCTTTGCAACCCCATGGACTGCAGCAGACCAGGCTCCTCTGTCCTCCACTGTCGCCCAGAGTTTGTTCAAATGCATGGCCGTTGAGTTGGTGATGCATTCCAACCATCTCATCCTCTGTCATCCCCTTTTCCTCCTGCCCTCAATCTTTCCCACCATCAGGGTCTTTTCCAATGAGTTGGCTCTTTGCATAAGGTGGCCAGAGTATTGGAGCTTCAGCTTCAGCATCAGTCCTTTCAATGAATATTCAGGGTTGATTTCCTTTAGGACTAACTGGTTTGATCTCCTTGCAGTCCAAGGGACTCTCAAGAATCTTCTCCAGCACCACCATTTGAAAGCATCAATTCTTCAGTGCTCAGGCTTCTTTAGGGTCCAACTCTCACATCTGTATGTGCTACTGGAAAAAACCATAGCTTCGACTATATGGCCCTTTGTCGGCAAAGTGATATCTTTGCTTTTTAATATGTGGTCTAGGTTTGTCATAGCTTTCCTTCCAAGAAGCAAGCATCTTCTAATTTCACGGCTGCAGTCACCATGCATAGTGATTTTGGAGCTCAAGAAAATAAAAGCTGTCACTGCTTCTATTTTTTCTCCTTCTATTTGCCACGAAGTGATGGGACCACATGCCACTATCTTAGTTTTTTAATGTTGAGTTACAATGAAACACTACTCAGCCATAAAAATGAAATAATGCCATTTGCAGCAACATGGATGCAACTAGAGATTATCCTACTAAGTGAAGTAAGTCAGAAAAAGAAAGACAAATACCATATGATATCACTTATATATGAATCTAAAATATGACACAAATAAACCTGTCCACAAAATAGAAACAGACTCACAAACATAGAGAATAGATCTGTGGTTGCCAAAGGGAGGGGAGGTGGGAGAGGGATGGATTGGGAGTTTGGGGTTAGCAGATACATTATTATATATAGAATGGAACAACAAAAAAACAACAAGGTTCTACCGTACAGTATAGGGAACTACATTCAATATCCTGTGATAAACTATTAATATTAATATAATGGAAAAGAATATAAAATGGAATGCATATATATATATATACACACACACACACATATATATAACTGAATCACTTTGCTGTATGGCAGAAATTAACACAATATTTTAAATCAAGTATATTCAATAAAAAATTACATAAACATTTTAAACAAAAGAACAAACTGGGGTAAATGAATGTAATTGACAAATAAAGGGCTTTATTCTGAATGTATAAAAAGTATACAAAATCAATAAGAACAATGCTAAAACTAAGAAAAAAAGAAAAACTGAACAATGCCCAGGAAGTGGGACATTGACAGGAAGGGGCCTCTCCGATGTCAGAAATATTCCATTTCTTAATCAGGGTGGGAGATGCACAGGTGTATACATGGGTAAAAAGTCACTGAGTTCTACCCATGTTCAATGTCCTTCATACGAAGTATGTAATATCTCAACAAAATGTAAAAAAAACATTTAAACCAAGGTATTCTTCATCAGCAGCTAAATATGCTTTGTCCATCATACAATGAATGTAAGAGGACAGAAGTGAGTTAGAAACATAGGAAGTGAGTTATCTTGATAAATTCTGTGAAACTTGCTCTGCCAAGGTGACCTACACTTCCTGTACTGTGAACAATAATGAAATAATTGGGCAGCAGTACTGTTTCTCAGCGACCTCATTAAATTGCTCTACAGGCCATCCTTCCCCACCTTTTAGGATGGGCACCAGAGTTTCCAGAAGCTTTAGTTATAAGAACAATCTCTTCAGTCAAAATGTCTGATCCAATACATGAATTGAAATTCCGTTTCAGTCCAGAATACACCAGTTCCCTCCTGGCCCTGCCTGGCTGGCCTCAAGCCTGGGACCCCACATGGAAGGCCCCTTCTCTTTCCCCTACTTCCTCTCTGCTTTCTTGCTATCACTTCTGACCTTCCAGGGGAAGAAGGTTTAGCCTGACATACTGCAGCAGGTGGAGCCTGGTCCTGGTTCCCTCCGGACATGGCGGATGGGACAGTGCCAAGCTCCTCCTTTTGTGGCATTTGTGGGGTTTCCGGAGACCTCTCTGACAGAGACTTAAGGCCCACTACCCGACTCAGGCTCTCGCTCACGTCTACCCCAGTGTCGGGCACACTCTGGTACTCAGTTCTTATAAGTGAATGAGTGAAGGAGGTGAGAAACAGAAAAGGGAGTAGCAACATTCCCTCCACAAACTCTTTCGGGAAGGAGATTTTAACATAACTAGGTCGTTTTTGTCTGATCTTACACTTTTAAAATATGTAGGCTAATTCCCTTTAGCTTGCAATTAAGAAAATAAATGATTGTTTCATTCTCAGGTACTTATTATTCCATTGGTGCCCACAGTCTGATGAAGTGAGTTGCAACCTGTGGACACAGTTGCAGGCTCTTTTATCAATGCCATTACATGCTTTGTAATAATCCACAAACAAGTGGACAGAGTATTTTTTGCAGAATTAGTTGATCAATAAGACAACTCAGGAAAATCAAAATTGCTGTAGATTGTACATACGAGACCTTCCATAGATACTAGAACACAGATCTGAGTTGTTTATAGCCAGCCTCGAAGTCCCTCCCCAACTTGGCTGTACACAGAGGACACAGGCAGAAACACTAATTTGAAAAGATACATGCACCCCAATGTCCACAGCAGCACTATTAACAATTGCTGAGACACGGAAGCAACCTACACCAACAGATGAATGGATACAGAAGACGTGGTGTATATTATATGGACAATGGAATACTACTCGGCCGTTAAAAAGAATGAAATTTTGCCATTTGCAGCAAGATGGATGGCCTTGGAGGGTATTATGTTAAATGAAATGTCAGACAGAGAAAGACAAACACTGTATGATATCACTTATATGTGGAATCTAAAAAGTGCAACAAACTAGTAATACAACCCTGGATCTATAACACAGTAGAGTAGACTCACAGATACAGAGAACCAACTAGTAGTTACCAATGGGGAGAGGGAAGGAGGGAGGCGCGATATAGGAGTGAGGGGTTAAAAGGCGCAAACTACCATGTATAAAATATGCTACAAGGATATATTGTACAACATGGGGCATATAGCCAATATTTTAAGATAACCATAGAGTACAACCTTTAAAAATTGTGAATCACTCTATTGTACACCTGTAAGTTATAAAATATTGTACATTAACTATACTTCGATTAAAAAAAAAATTAAAGTTCTGCAGTCCAGGAACCTGCAGACACCTTGTAATCAGGAATTGTGTGAATGACACATAAGGCTGCCCAGCATGACACCCCCAAGGAGGGTGTGGACACCCAGTTGAAAACACTTTGTCTACTCAGACTTTCTATACACACAGCCTTGATTTCCATTAGTGGTTGTAGTCTCTGCCTTGGCTGACTTGGGAAACTTTAAAGGCTAGAAAATGACTTTCTGGAGAGAATGAACAACAGCAACATTAAAGTGTAAACTCAACAGCTATCACTGGGCAGTTACCACGTAGTCAGCATTGCAGAGCCAGTGAAAGGTGATATAAAGATGAATGAGGCAAGGCGCCCTGTATGGAGGGAGCTTCCGGGCTGGTTGGAGGGAGAGGAAGTGTACATCTCTCCTGTCCTCAGCTGGAGGGGGCTGCACCTATGTTGTACCTTATGTCCTTCATGCTTCTTAATTCAACATCACCTTCAATTCTCACCACAGTCTCAGGTAAGGGAAAACATGGATAGCTGTTCTCTTTTTTAGAAGAGGAAATTAGCCCCCAGAGAGTCTGAGTAACCAGTTCAGGGACCCAGAGAAGACACAATGGCAGAGCTGGAAGAAGAACACAGCCTGGCCCCCCACCCGCCCCCATCCCCCCACCAACTCTGGGCTGCTGATCCATAGACAAGTGCATATGTGAGAAACTCAGCTCGTCTTGTGGCTTCACTTTCAACATGGAAGGAGAAAAATGAGTGAAAAAGCATGACAAGATGAGGAGAAATTAGGGGAGAGTATATTCACAGGTGAGAAATTCTAAAATCAGGAAAATATGAAACATTTTAGCCTTACCAAATACTAAAGAAAAGCCTAGGAGAGGAAGTGGCACCCTAACACTACATTTGGGGGGATGGGGAGAGCTGAAGGTGACATCCTAGGGAAGTTTCTATTTCTCTGGAGACCCATACCTGTAATTCTGCAGTTCTTTATTTCTCCTGAAATAAGTTCAGGATAGTATCTGCCAACATGAGTTACCTTTGATGAGAACTGAGAAATAAATGCATGATCTCTAATACTTTATAGAAGACTCGATTTTCTAGATTATTTGTAGACAAATTTGCATCTTGCTGTTTCACTGTGGTTGTTTTCTACAAATTGCAATGGTGCCCCCTAGTTAGTCTACCATGTGAGGAAAAATGCAATTGTGAGCATGCTGTGCTGCTTTTTGAAATGCGTTCAACTCATTAATTTTCTTATAAAGCTACTACTTCAAAACAGTCAAGTTGTCACAATAGTGCTGCATTCTTCCTTAAATGGGCTCAACTGGTACTGAATGAATCAGATAAGAAAAACATCCTCTTGTCAAGCCCCTCATTTGTGATGTGAAAACCAGAGACAACAAAGATGACAGGGGATTTCTCTGGCGGGACTCCCCACCTCACTTCAGTGATTAATAATTTGCCTTGCAATGCAGGGGACATGGGTTCAGTCCTTAGTCAGGGGATCTAATGTCCCACATGACATGGAGCAAATAAGCCCGTGGGCCACAACTAGAGAGAGCCTGTTCATCACAATGGAAGATACCACGTGATGAAGATACCACGTGATGTAATGAAGATCATGTGTGCCACAATTAAGACCCAACGCAGCCAAATTAATTAATTAATTAATTAATTTTTAAAAACCCCTCAAATATGGGGGTTAACTGACAGAGTCAGACTAGAGCTCAAGTTTTCTGACCAGCAGTCTCAAGTCCCATTACCTCTGTGAGAGTGCTGCTGCTGCTGCTAAGTCACTTCAGTCGTGTCCGACTCTGTGCAACCCCAGAGACAGCAGCCCACCAGGCTCCCCTGTCCCTGGGATTCTCCAGGCAAGAACACTGGAGTGGGTTGCCATTTCCTTCTCCAATGCATGAAAGTGAAAACTGAAAGTGAAGTCGCTCAGTCGTGTCCGACTCTTCGCGACCCCCTGGACTGCAGCCTAGCAGGCTCCTCCTTCCATGAGATTTTCCAGGCAAGAGTACTGGAGTGGGGTGCCATCGCCTTCTCTGTCTGTGAGAGTAAATACCTTTAAATAAACCTGGAGAGTCAAAGCTATGGTTTTTCCAGTGGTCATGTACGGATGTGAGTTGGACTGTGAAGAAAGCTGAGCGCCGAAGAATTGATGCTTTTGAACTGTGGTGTTGGAGAAGACTCTTGAGAGTCCCTTGGACTGCAAGGAGATCCAACCAGTCCATCCTAAAGGAGATCAGTCCTGGGTGTTCTTTGGAAGGACTGATGCTAAAGCTGAAACTCCAATACTTTGGCCACCTCATGCGAAGAGTTGACTCATTGGAAAAGACCTTGATGCTGGGAGGGATTGGGGGCAGGAGGAGAAGGGGACGACAGAGGATGAGATGGCTGGATGGCATCACTGACTCAATGGACATGAGTTTAAGTGAACTCCGGGAGTTGGTGATGGACCGGGAGGCCTGGTGTGCTGCGATTCACGGGGTCGCAAAGTCGGACATGACTGAGAGACTGAACTGAACTGAACTAAACTGAAACCTGGATAAAGGCTTGAAGCTGTTAATCCTTCTTCAAGGACCATGGTGGTCACCTTGCTTGGGGGTCTATCAAGTCGGGGGCCATGCACCCACCTCCTCGGGTGGTGGCTGGCTGGGGTGGTGGCTGGCTCAGGTGGTACTGCAGTGGTGACAGGAGGTGGTGGGCACACAATGTGGTCTCCAGGACCATGAGCTGAAACCAGGTCTGTCTATTGGAACTGTTTACCAGCCCATTACTAAGAGCCTGCCTTGACCTGCTCTTGATAACAACCCATTAATTGATTCCACTCTCCATTAAGTGGTCATGACTGAATGCTTTACAAAGCTCTGGTCTGTGTAGTGATCGCATAGGAAATAGAATGAATTTGGGGAAAGAAACACTTTAATTTTAATGACATTTTAATTAAAATGTCATTAAAATTGAACTTAATGACATTTTAATTGTAATTCCAGTTGGATAAATAGAGAATTTTGTTTAAAATCCATTACCATATGAAACTCTAAAACAGTGCTTTAAGTTCTTATCATGCTCTTCAAAATTCAGAAAAGAGAATTAAAACGAAAGTACTTACTTTCTCAAAATATTCAAATGGCAACTTCTCTTGTAGCTTTAAGTGTTGTTACCAACTTGTAATTAAACTTAAAGTCTAAGCTTTGGATCCAGGCCATGAGGTGTAATTAAAAGCACTCTGGCTTTAGAAATGGACAGGCCTGGGCTCAAGTCCCACCAAAAGCAAGGCAGTAAAGCGAGGAAGGGAAAATGGACACTGAAGCCAGTAAAAAAATGTCCTAAAGCTCTTTTCCAATAAGCAGAAATGCTATGGAAACGCCTGCACCTCACGCGCTGACTGAGATGGAGAACTCACTTGAATGAGGAAGGTGACAGGCTGTGCACATGATGAAGTTATACCAGGACAATCCAACACCAACCACACATCACAACAATGCACTCACACAAGCAGGCAAAGTAAGAAAAGACAAGTGCACTCACTGCCTTTGGCACATCAGGGTCTAAATTTTATACAGTAATCCTGAGAGGAGAAAAGACTGGATACCTGAGCAGCTTTACTGTCCACACGTGTAGAGATGTACCACTTTGATGTAGAGAGGGTCTGGGATGCTAAAATTGACTGCAAAGTGCTTTCCCATGTATAAGCACATCTGAAGTGACAGGCTGCAAAGTATCTGAACTGTCCAAATAAAAGCTAAAACCTAGGGTGCTTTTTGTTGCACATAGAAGATTTTATTTCCAAGATGACAGCTTCATTTTAGTCCATTTCACCCACACTTGGAAGGGGAAAAGGGTTTCCTAGGAAATTAACCATGCACCATTTCTTATTCTGCCTTTGCTTTTCTAATTAAGGATTCAGGTTTGTGGCTGCCTTTCCAGCCAAGTTCACTCCGAACTGGCAGACTCAACTCTCTGGGACTAGGACTTGAGCTCTGGAGTTCAACAGTTCTTGGTTCAAGTCCAGGTTCTACCACTTAGAAGTGCTGTGACTTTCGGTGCTTCATGTCTGGGATTCAACTGTAAGATATAGACAATATAGACAGCAAGTTCGAGTTGGCCTGTAGAGTAGGTGTCCAGTAAATTTTCGTACCCTCTCCTTTCCATTTACAGAATCTTCCTCCCAGGTGTCTGCTGCATCAGATGAAACTTTGCACCTGCTGCATTTAGTCATCTGTTTGACCACCTATCTATCTAGGCTTCCCTGTTGGCTCAGTGGTAAAGAATCTGCCTGCCAATGCAGGAGACGTGGCTTCAATCCCTGAGTCAGGAAGATCCCTTGGGGAAAGAAAATGGCAGCCCACTCCAGTACTCTTGCCTGGAGAATCTCATGGACAGAGGAGCCTGGTGGGCTGCAGTCCATGGGGTCACAGGAGTCAGGCAAGACTTGGTGACTAAACAACAACATCTATTTATCAATCATCTCCTTCTATCTATCTAGGGTGCTTTTGGATTAGAACTAAAGGCCATTTGGACACAATCTGAATTAAGAGACTCTTGCTTTCATATCAATCCATTTTCCATTCCAGTAGCTAATGGCTTGGTGCTATTCAGCCTGATATTGCCTGTATGCACACATGTATACCTGCATGTATAATGTAGCTGTTAAGTCAGATGATAACACTTTACTATAAATCTCTTAATTATAAGTGATGGATTTAGTACACCAATCTCTTCTATCTATGAACTGTCATTACCAAAAGTAAAACAACCCCAGTCTACTGTAACTTGAATTGAGGTACTTTTCTAGCTACTGTAAGTATTATACGTGAATTTTGAGGGACCCCTGTTTGAGATCATTAGAGGAAGAGGGTGCTGGGGATTGATAAAAGGGATAAAAGGAAAGTGAGGCTAACAGGGAGGTGGGGTTAGAGTTTTTGAGGGAAGACGTGGAGGAGAGGAAGGAGCTGGGACCAGGGAAACCTGGGCTGTGACTGGTGCTGTGACTGCAAGTCTTGGCATGAACATGCAGGGCCAAAGCTCTGATTGGGGAAGAGAACCACACAGCATCTGCTCAGTTTTGTCTATCAAAACTACTCTGCATCTCCAAGCCACTGTCAGACTCAGGAATCAGAAGCCAAGACTCTGAGTCAAAAATCAGAGATGACAGGATGGATGGTCAGGTGGCAGAGAAACATCACTACATGTTTTATCTGCAGTGAAGCAAAAGGGATTCAAAGCAGCTCACTGAGGTTGTGGAAAAGAGAGACCAGACATTTCCAACGAGCTAAGGATGGTTCTCTGAATTTGAGTCATATAGGATCCATTGTTATTTATCTAAGATGTACAAGATGAAGTGCTTACAGCCTTTACTGACGTGCTGTACTTGTTTTTATTTTAATTACTATTTAGGAGCTGTCATGGGCCAGCTAGAGGTAAGGTCCACATCCCACTTGTTCCAGTTAGTGAACTGTCCTGCCACAGGGTTTTCAGGAGCCTGGCCCTCCCAAGACTGTCTCTGATGAACGGTCATTACCAAGGACCGGGCAGTAGGCCTGTGACGGCCTCTGAGAATATAATGAAGTGAGGCATGGGAATTCCTTGCATTTTTCCCCTCTACTCATTAGCTAACTCGCACTTCATATGTTTCCCGTGTGCTGATCTGAGCCATGAAGGGCCCCCTTCTCTCTCCACAACTCCCCTTTCAGGGTGCTAGCCTGCCTCAGGAAGGCCCACTGCTTATTTGAAAAAGCGGGGACACTGTTTGGCACAATTCATGCCCTGAATCAGTGAGGCAAAGGGGGCCCTTGCTTTATTTTGTGAAATGGTGAAATGGATATGAAGTCTATAAACTTGCACTGAATACGCACAAATAGAAAACAAGTAGGTGTCCTGTCAGCATGATGCAATTTAAAAACAGAATACAGTAGACTCTTAAGAAACAGATTCGAACTGTGTGGGTCCACTTGTATGCGGACTGTTCTCAATAGTAAGCGCTACCACACTGCACAGCCTGAGGTTGGTTGAACCCGTGGATGTGGAGGAACCACATACATCACAGGACCACGGGTACGGAGGGCCAGATGTAAGCTACACGCAAGTGTTCCACCGCATAGAGGGCTGGCGCTCCTAACCACCATGTCGCTCAAGAGTTGGGACTTCCCTGGGGGGTCCAGTGGCTAAGACTTCACACTCCAAATGTAGGGGGCCCAGGTTCAATCCCTGATCTGGGAACGGGATCCCACATGCCTCAACTAAGAGTCAACTGTACTAGAAACAAAACATCAAAGGGTGTGAAGGCAAAAGTGTCTTCTGAATCAGGCTGAGGAAACACCCCCGTGTCTGGTACGAGAATGCTGCTTGCTTTCAGGGGCACCTGCTGTTCACCTCCATGAGGTACCACTCCAACTGACCCAACTCCACTTAGAGACAGGGCCCTGTGAACAGCGCTCCCAGGTGGCAGGGGACAGCTGGCAGCCACAGTGGGTGCTGTTCCGCAGAGATGAGAGAAGGGGAGTCCTGCCCCACTTCCTGTGTCCTGCTCTTGGAAGAACTGAACCACTCGATGGTGTTGGTACACATTTGCTTGCTTTGACCTGCAGGCCCACCTTCGAGTTTCTTCCCCTCAACATGCTCTATTTCCAAGGTTTCAAACTCTACTTGAAAGCATCAGGAGGTGCTGTTAATGATTTTTAAAGCTGGTGTTTAAAAAAATCCTTGAAAGTAATTACCGAGGCTACTCAATTACCTGTGCGTGCTTTGAGACCCAGTGACGGAGAACGTTCAGTACTCGATTGGTGGCTGTTCTACGTATAATAAACTCTTTGTCGCATGTTCTCTCGGAGTTGTTAAATCCTTGGGAGGAAAAGAAACACACATGTTGTAGTTAAAGCCAATCCCCGGGGACCTGGAAAAGGTCACTTATTTTGGGACACTGCTTAACGCCACTCACAAATGACACATCTTGGCAGAGGAGTAAGTGGCTTCAGCTGGTCGTGGATTCTGCTTACTTACCTATGATGCCCTCAGAGCTCACCACATAGTTATAGGTACAATTAAATGAATAACGTGCACATATTTATTAATGGCCACTGATTAAAGCTACAGATGGTCTAGTGACATTTCCACTTACGGCTGTCCTGTTGTATCACATAAAGCCAAGAAGGAGTTTTAACAAAGTATTTGAGCCAACATTAGTTTATACTTTTGCTCCAGAGTCATATAACCACAGGTATTTTCAATATTTGCAGATGGATAAGCTCATACCTCGGAGAAGGCAATGGCACCCCACTCCAGTACTCTTGCCTGGAAAATCCCATGGATGGAGGAGCCTGGTAGGCTGCAGTCCATGGGGTCGCAAAGAGTCGGACACGACTGAACGACTTTGCTTTCACTTTTCACTTTCATGCGTTGGAGAAGGAAATGGCACCCCACTCCAGTGTTCTTGCCTGGAGAATCCCAGGGAGGGGGAGCCTGGTGGGCTGCCGTCTCTGGGGTCGCACAGAGTCGGACACGACTGAAGCGACTTAGCAGCAGCAGCAGCAAGCTCATACCTTGGCTCACAGATGATATAAATACTTTGTTGTGCACTCACATATTGAGAAGCAGTATAGCACAGTGGTTAAGAACATGAAGGAGCTTCCCAGGTGGCGCTCGTGGTAAAGAATCCGCCTGCCGACACATGAGACGTAAGAAACTTGGGTTCGATCCCTGAGTCAGGAAAATACCTCGGAGGAGGGCATGGCAACCCACTCCAGTATTCTTGCCTGGAGAATCCCATGGACAGAGGAGCCTGGCGGGCTACAGTCTATAGGGTTGCACAGAGTTGGACATGACTGAAGCAACTTAGCACACAAGGAAGTAAGAACATGAACTCCACAGCCAGACTGGGTTCAAACCCCTGTCCTCCCACGACCTAAGTTACAGCTCCTCTTTGGTGATCAGCTTCCTCATGTCTTGAATGGAATGAGTGTATCAACTGCAGAGACTTTTTGGAGATTAAGTTAGTTAAGCATTTAGAGTGGCACTTGGGAAAACAGTGAGAGCGTAATAAATGTTAGCTATTACTACAACTCAGTTTTGGGTCAGAGTCTTCATCTCTGTGCCAGCCTATGTTTCCACCTTGGCCACCTCTTCACTATCAAGAAACTATTTTAATATTTTCTATTGATTCTCTATTTTAAAATATTTTGCTTTCCAATCATAACTAAGTGACTTGTTTCCTTTAAAAATGAATTCAAGGGGACTTCTCTGGTGGTCCAGTGGTTAAGAACCTGCATTTCCACTGCAGCGGGCCTGAGTTTGATTCCTGGTCAGGGAACCTTGATCCAACATGCCGTATGGTATGGTCAAAAAAAATAAAATAAATAACTGCCATAATTTTTTAAAAAATGAATTCAAATCTCATGTAACTTCACTGGGAAAGTTCTTAAAAGTTGTCCACATTCACTGATTTCATTTCATCTCCTACTCACTCTACATCCTACTCCTAGCTTCTTATCCCTTCTTACCACCAAAATAGCCCCCACTAAACTCACCAATAACCTCCACATTTCTACAACCTATTCAATGGACATGAACTTAGGCAAGCTCCAAGAGATGGTGAGGGACAGGGAGGCCTGGCATGCTACAGTCCATGGAGTCAAAAAGAGTCAGAAACGACTTGGCAATTGAACAAACAACAACTTATCATCTCTCCATAGGAAATCTCATTTAATAATCACCTATAAAAAATTACTCTCATAATTACATCCTTAGTTTTCTTCTCTGGACTCTGGATCCATGAATCCAACTGCCTCTTAGATCATTCAAAAACCTCAAACTCAACACATGCAAAAGGAAACCCCCTGGCCTTTCCAGCAAACCTTATTCTCTTCTGGTGTTCCCCATCTCAGTAAAGGACCACCACCAGCCATCCAGTTATGTAAGCCTGGAACTTTGGAATAGTTCTTGGCCTGCCTCTCTGCTTCTCCTCGATAGTTCTCCCTGCTAAATAAATCTCAGTTTTGTCCATGTCTTTGTATTTACAAAGCCAAAACTGGCACTGAGCTCTAGCAATTCTTAGTCAGTCTCCTGACAACAGCCTCCTAACTAGCCTCACTGTCACGCCTGCCTCCTCAAATTTCTTCTCTTTTCTGAAGTCAGAAAGATCTTCCAAAGGGCAAATTAGATGTGCCCTTGCCCTGTTTAAAGCCCTTAATGACTCTCGGGATAAACACAAAACTCCTTAACACAGCCTTCAGCATCTTCCATGGTTCGGCTCTCAGCTCCCTTCCAGCCTTTTCTGAGACCTTATTCTTTTCACAATTTCCTCTTCCAATTAACCACCCTTCTTCAGTCCCTCATCCTCACCCCAGGGTCTTTGTACATTCTGCTCCATATCTGGCCCAATTATCACTTCGCTTTTCACTCAGTGAAAGCCACTCTTACTTCACATCCCCAAAAAAGCCCTTAAGGGCCTGAACTGGGTAACTCCGTCATTGCACATCTCACAACAACATGCACATTTATTTCCGGACACTGGCCATATTTGCAATTTTACGCATTTTATCTATATGATTATCTGATCAGTATTTGTGTCCTCCATGAAGACAGGGATTGGGTATGTTTTTGCTGAGCGTGAGCACTTATGTGGCATGTAGCAGAAGCTAGACACAATATATGTTTGCTGAATAAATGAATGCAAGCTTGTATAGTAGGAAATCAGTAATTACTGAATGTGCTATAAAGGTAAGGGTGATTGAATGAAAGACTGAATGGACAGTCCTCAGAGCCTACCAATGAGTTGGACCAAAAAGTGCATGCACTTCTAAAAGGCAGAGGTCCCTTCTCCATACTCCTCTTTGAACGTGGACAGGTGTCTTCCACCCACTAGAAGACACTGTCAGAGGATGCTGATGTGCTCTTGGTAAAATAGATATTTAAAAAAAACAAAACAAAAACTTTTTGATATTAAAATCTTAGAAATTCTGGGGAAAATATCATATCTTTTTAAATGCATGGCTGAGTTCTCAAGAAGATAAGGAATTTTCCAGAGTCAAACACAGAGAGACTTGAAAACAAGAACTAAGTCTCTGAACGACTGCTCTGAGAGGAGAGTAGGTTACCAGCCTTGCTAACAGGAGATGTAGATTGTAAATCCACGTGACTCAAGAGAAGAAGCCCCAGGGCCTTCAGGAAGTGTGGGTGACAGAATTGGAACTGACTCCCACATAAAGCTGGAATTCTCATCAGACCACCCCCTCTGCCTGAGAGAGAGGATTAGGAAAAGAAATTCTCCAGCCTGCACAAGGAGGAAGTTAAGAAACTTGCCTATTTTAGCCTGGATCTCAGGGGAGTGAATCCCCCTGCCGAGAATAGGTAACCACAGGCCCACCTCAGGTAGGTTTGAAGCCCAGAATGAACCATTACTGGGTGGCCATGGCCAGCAATAACTCTGGCGCCCTGACAAAAGCATACAAACCTCTCCAGAAAGACATGAGCTTACCCTCAGCCTTTACTGGATGACCAACAAGAAAGACCCTTAAGAAAAACTCACAATTCCAAAGCACAAAACAAATAAGCCATCCACCATAAACAAGGGTCCAGAGACACAGGGATCAGGAACTCCCCACCTCATCCCACCCCTCCACGACTACCAAAAATTTCAAATATCCTAAATTAGGATGCTTATAAAGACTAAAGATATAAAAGTGTGAACTAAAAACATGTGAAAAGAATTTAAAATATTTTAAGTTTTATAAGATCCACATAAAATGTCTTCAAATTAACAGAATTATTCTTTAAATTATTGCTGAAAAATAGACAAGTTGAAATTTAAAACACAGATTTGTTAGTCACTCAGCTGTGTCTGACTCTTTGCCACCCTATGGACTATAGCCCACCAGGCTTCTCTGTCCATGGAATTCTTCAGGCAAGAATACAGGAATGGGTAGCCATTCCCTTCTCCAGGGGAATCTTCCTGACCCAGGGATCAAACCTGGGTCTCCTGCACTGCAGGTGGATTCTTTACCTGTCTGAACTACAAGGGAAGCCCAAAACATGGATAGAAAAATATAAATAAACACGGGTTAGACCCAGTTAAATAAAGAAAGGAGCAAACTGTAAAAAGATCTGAAAATTTGCAACCTCATGGATGGTAGCCCACCAGGTTCATCTGCCCATGGAATATTCTAGGCAAAGAATATTGGAGTGGGTTAGCCATTTCCTCCTCCAAGGAGTCTTCCCAACCCAGGAATTGAACCTGTATCTCCTGTATTTCCTGCATTGCAGGTGGATTCATTACCCGCTAAGCCATCAGGAAAGCCCTAATCAGCTGCAATACAAAGAGCTAAAGAGGTAGAAAACAGGAAAGAGGGGAGATAGGTGCTCTGATTGGGAGCATGAACCCATGTGCAAAATTACATCAAGATCCCATGTATCAGCTTAGCACATAAGAGTCCCGTTAAGGCAATTTCAGTTCATGAGTAAGCTGTAACTCCACTAATAAAACTTGACCTTCAGGATTTACTGGAGATATCCCCTCAGAGAGATGGTTTATGTATCTGGTGTCGGGAATTTCTAAATTGGCAGTTTAAACATAATTGATAAGAGTACTTCTAAGATCAAAGATGTCCATCTGTTGATCAAGCAATGAAAGATGCCCATTTTTCACAGACTTTAAAGCTCTTTGATCAGAACAACCATTTTTTGCAACTTGCCAGACTTCCTCCTTATTGTAAGCCACCGTACAAGCTGGGGGCTGCTTGAGCAATATTTATTTCCAAATTGAAACATGAACCACACAGCCAATTGGTGGTGATACCCAAGTAGAAGCCAATCTGTCCTATAGTCATGGATCCACCCCCAAGGGGTTCTTAAGGCACTTTTTGTAAAGCCAAACAGAAACTCTTTGTGGAGTTTTACAAATCTTTCCCTTTTCAAGTGTGACAGCCCAACCAAACTCTACAGATGCCAGGAGGTTTTATTTTACTAACATCACACGTGTGAAATACCGCCACCATGAAATTCTTGTCTTTCCAATTCATGCATGGTTTTTTTTCAGTTGTAGGCACTGGTCAGATGGGCTAATTTGGGCAACAAAAGTCATCTAGAAAAGTGGTAAGAAGCAAATCACCGTGTGTGTGAAGTTAAGAATGAGATTCAGCTTTATGGTCCTTCCCCCAGACACCTCATGAGTCATTCTCTCCCTTACAGCTGGTGGTACATATGACATCTCTCTCATTAAACTATACATTCCCTGGTGAAGGGATTTTATCTCAGGCATCTTTGTAGGCCCTTCAGTTTTGCACACAGGCACTCAGCAGTTATTTTTCTTAACAAAAACTGCATTCCTCCCAATGAAAACTATCAGAAAGTGTCTGCAGATCCTATGTATGTGAATTAAGGGCATTTTCCCACGATATTACTATGATGACTATGGATATGAGATCTATCACGAGCAGGCAGACAGTAAAAGTGGTGAGGAGGGATGCAAGGACATTTTAAAATATAGGAAAGCAGGAAAACTTTCCTTTTTTTTCTTCAAATGATGTGATAGTTAACTTCACTGCCTACTTTGTAAGAGGCAAGTAAAATAACAGTGAGATGGAAGTAAGATGGCATGTAGGTGGACTATGGGCTTGTTCAGTTAGAGCTACCCTGACGTTGCCAGGGGCAAATTGACCAAAAAAAAAAAACAAACAAGGAATTCTTGAACATGGTGAGGTATTTTAACCTGAAAAGTAGATCATCAAGAAGTGGACCACAGAGCTGTCGTGAAGACCAACAGAGCATCTTTAGGCCATCCTCTGACGTGGTGTGGAACGTCAATCAGGAAGACCCAAAAAGCACAGAGAGAGTGCTGATGGCAGTGGTCCAGGGGGATGGGGTGCCTGGGAGCAAAAGTAATGTTAACTATTGTTTATTTTAACCACACTTCTAGAAACTGTTTCTTATTGTGTTTTTATCCCCAGTACCTGGCATTGCAGGTCTTAATAAACATAGGTTTATTGAATGAATGCATTGAGATCACTTTAATGATTACATCGGTGGGGGAATTAAGAAAAAAGCCACAACAGTGGAGAATAATTTCTCATGTTATACAAATGAGACTCAATCTCTCCAATAACATCAATGTTATCCATGTGCTTTACTTTATCCAGTAAATATCTTTCTTTAAAAGTTGTATGTAATATAAAATCATATAATTTGTTTGTACATTTCTACATACTTGGCTTACAACTGTATTTCTACTTTTTTGGTTGTTGGCATAGAAAGATCATCTGTATTTATTGCTGCCTTATGCCAGGCACTGTGCTAGCAGCTTTACAGGTAGTCTGTACTTTAGCCCTTGTCATAGTAACAATTGCCACTTATTGCCTGCCCAGCAAGTAACAAGTATTGGGCCATAAGTACTACGTGTGTGTGAAAGTCACTCAGTCACGTCCAACTTTTTGCCACCCCATTGCCTATACAGTCCATGGAATTCTCCAGGCCAGAATACTGGAATGGGTAGCCTCTTTCTTCCCCAGGGGATCTTCCTGACCCTGAGATCGAACCCAGGTCTCCCACATTGCAGGTGGATTCTTTACCAGCTGAGCCTCAAGGGAAGCCATTTAAGTAACGTGGTCAACAAGAATTCTTCAGCAACAAGACCAACTGAGTAGAGTAAATGTTGCTTTCCCCACTTACAGACAAAGAAACAGGAATTCAGAGAGGTTAAGAAACTTGGCAAAGGTCACATAGTTAATAAGTGCAGGGGCTTCCCTGGTGGTCGGTCCAGTGGTTAAGAATCCACCTCGAAATGCAGAGGATGTCAGCTTGACCCCTGGTCTGGGAAGACCCCACAAGTTGTGGAGCCATTAACCCCATAGGCCCCGCTACTAAGCCTGACCTCTGGAGCCTGTGAGCTGCAAGTACTGAAGCCTGCATGTCCTGGAGCCTACGTTCTGCAAAAGGAAAAACCAGTGCAAGGAGAGGCCCGCACACCGAAACTAGAGAGCGCCAGTGCACAGCAACGAAGATGCAGAGCAGCCAAAATAAACAAATAAATGAACAATAAAATAAGCGGCCGATCCACCACCTGAGCCCAGGTCTGTCCATTTCCAAAGCCAGAGTGCTTTTAATTACACCTCATAGCCTGCATCCAAAGTTCAGACTTTAAATTTTATTTACAAGTTGGTAAATACTATTAAAGCTCCAAGATAAGAAGCCATTTGAATGTTTTGGAAAAGTAAGTGCTTTCCTTTTAATTCTTTCTAAATTTTGAAGAACTATAAGAACATAGCATCATTATAGAGTTTTACATGATAATGGATTTTAAACAAAAACTCTTATCTAATCAGAATTTAATTTTTCTCAAAATGTATACTTTCATCAAATTCATTACATTTCTTACGTGACCTTCACATAGACCAGGGCTTTTAAAACTTCCAGACTTGATCTATTAATGGGGAGTGAGATCAATTTAGTGGGTTGTTGCCAGCTTTAAACAATGAAACAGATGAAAACTGAGTAGACTGTATATAGTGAGAGTGCGTATTCGTCAGAGAAAATCTTATACCAATTGTGTGTGTGTGCATGTGTGGGTCAAAATGTAAACTGTATTTCTTAAGAGTGGGTTGCAATAAAAGTCTGAAAGTGACTAATATGGACAATCTGATTATGAGTATTATGTTTAAACTACCTGTATTAATTTCCCAGAAATTCTAGAAAACTAAGTCTGTTCTTTACTCTGAAACAAGTCTGAAGGAACAAGCAGAGGATACTCCTCCTCTGTTTCTGGTCTGTTCTCAAGCTGACTCCAAGCAGTTCTCACTCCTTTGGGGACATAATTCTCTCCCACGGTTTTTCTACATATTCCAACCTGACACCTTGAGTTCCATCATTTCCCCAAATCCTTCATTCCTTGAAAGAAATCTTTCTTACATTTCCATATGAATGACACATTCTTCTCTCATAAAAAAATATCCAGAAATAAAAAAAATTTTTTTTCTCTCATGCTCCTCCCCATCCCAACTTGCCTTTTAGTTAATGGAACAGCCACGGTTTCTGTTTCTTGGGTGGGAAACCTCACTCCTCTCTGTATTTCCTTGGTTTTTCCCATTCAGTCAACAAACACTGTTAACTTTTTGGTAGCATCTGTCAGACTGATGCCTTTCTTCTCTAGTCTCCTGCTATAACCCTGCATCTAGGCACCTCACACATGGGTTGTAGCTTCTTATCTCCTACATGTTCCTGTTTCCCCATTCTCTCTGCCTTCTATTCATCCTCATCCATAATTCAGTTATCTCATCAATATCTATGTTCCAGGTGCTGTGTAGAAATATTGACAGTCGTGTCCTGAATATCTGTGTTCACAGGTCCATTGTCCTGTGAATAATATCTATGTTCACCTGGTGAACAAGAGATGTGGCCCCTGCTCTCATGAGCTGGTTTTTTTAAATGGAGAGAAGACAGCCTTCAAACAAGTAAAACACCAAAGATGTGTAATTCGAAATCCTGCAAATGAGCAAGGCACTGTCTCTCCAACAGTAACTGCAAATATCCCTCTAATTTGTTATTGCTCCAGCACCAAGTACTTCTAATGTCTCCCTATTGCCCACTGAACCAAGTCTAGAATATTTTCCTAGTTATGAAGGGGCTTTATGAGTTGTAAACTTAAAAAAAAAAAAAAAAAACTAATGCAGACAAGCAGATTTGCACATACACTGTGCTGAACATCATGATAACAGCATTCCCTCAGTCTATAAACTGACAGACTCATTTTTGAGAGATAATCTAGAATAATAGCTACAGTTAACAGAAATTGAACCTTAGTTCGTACATAGTAGGATGTTTGCTGTAGTAATATACCAGTACTTTCAATTACTCCCATTTTAATGGTCTCTTTCCTGGCAATCTTTTGTTTGCAAAAGGACAGAACACCCAATTCAAACTGAAACAGGAGGGAAGGGGGCAGGTCACAACCTTTAAAAGACTAACAAAGCCCAAGGACATGACAAAGACTGGTAGAACCAACTGGGTCCAAGATGGCAGAAGATCTCACTTCTACTAGACCTTGAGCCTCATTAGACACTTATTGTGATACCGTAATACACTAGCATGCTAAATGACACACCTACCAGTTCTGAGGCTAACCAAAAAAGGTCAAAAAGTGGGCGATGGCCCAACTCCTGGAAAATTCTGCCCCTTCCCCCCAAACAATTGTAATAATCCTCCCACTCATTAACCTATGAAATTACCCAGCCCATAGAAACTAACCACACCATATTTCAGGGCTGCTCTTGCCTTTTAAGGTGGCCCACAGTCTGTAGAGTGTGTTTCTCTCTAAACAAATCTACTTCTTACCTATCATTTCATTTCTGAATTCTTTCACAACAAAGTGAGAACCTTAAATTCACCAGCAACAAAACTGGCTTAAAAGGGAATTGCTGTTTTATACTGGGGATAGTTCTAGACTCAGATCC
The DNA here is from genome assembly GCF_002263795.3 of Bos taurus. Taxonomy (NCBI): domain Eukaryota; kingdom Metazoa; phylum Chordata; class Mammalia; order Artiodactyla; family Bovidae; genus Bos; species Bos taurus. The sequence goes on along the minus strand of NC_037334.1, from coordinate 81,181,962 downwards.
TGTTTGATTCAGACTACATGTTAGTCTGGTCCACGTCTATTTCTCTTCAGTGCTTTTATTCTGCTCTCATTTCCAGGTAGCAAAAATGGGTAAGGCCTTGTTAATCATATCATCATATTACCTCATATAACAGCATCCAGAGGATGACAAGGCATTCTTTTTGGTAGCTTCCACTAAAGATAAAGAAATGTGTAACCTAGAAATCCTCTAAAATATCTTTGCGTTTCATTGACTGCATCATATGCCTTCCTCAAATTGATCCCTATGGCAATAGTGGGGAGGTGTCAGAGATGGCAGGGAGGTGTGTGTGTGTGTGTGTGTGTGTGTCTGGAGGAGGTAGCTCCCACTCAAAGCACATGGCCAGAAATGTGAAAGGCCCTTTCTCAAAGGTGTTATAGGGCAAGACATTGATGAGGCAATGAACAAATTCTGCATAGTGAGATTTTTCTAAAAATTTGTCTATAAGTGTGTCCTTATCTTTCAAGTTGTTAAGTTCTTCTCTTTACTCTGTTTAACCTGAGATTTTTTCCTAAGTGCGATTAACTGCAATAAACACATCCTTAAATAATAGAATGAGGAAAAGAAGTTCAGCAGGTCTATATCATCATTTGTGATGAAAAATACATGAAGAATGGCAAAATCAATATCTTCCCTTTGCTTTCACCTTTCAAGAAAATCAGTAAGATTTTCTTGACTAAGATTGTCAGCTGAACTGTTCTCATGGATTTTTAAAAAAATATGTGCTGTTTAGATTCTTGAAGAAATGGTTATATACTAAATTTAAAACAAAACTTATTGAGAACCATTGGGTGTTACTTCTTTTAATTCTCACAATTGTATAAAACAGATTCTTTGTCTTCACAGATGAGGAAACTGAGGCTCAGAGAAGTCCGATAGTTACCGAAGGTCACAGATGGTAAGAGCAAAGCCAGGATTTATGGTGAGGTCATTGGATTCTAAACCCCAGCCTCTTCCCACTGAGACACGAGACGTGCTGGCTGCCCGTGTTTATTGCTGTGTAAGCTCCAGGCCTCCCACTGTGGCTGCCATCAGTTTTTGTGCTGACATAGAGATACATCAAGGACACATAACCAGTATGGAGGGAGATGGAGACTTCTGCCAAGGCAGAATGGGGTCCTTTGAGGTGTAGGTAAGAAGTGAAGCCAGAAAGTAACCAAATTTAAATGAGTTGTCAAGAAAACTGCTGTGGCAAGAAGAAAAGAGATAGTCTAGAAACTGAGAAGTGATAATGATTTGTGGGAGCCAATAACATGAACCACTCAAAATCAAAATATGGCAATCTATTAAAGGAAATCAAGAAATCTAACACTCATGGTCAGAGTTTCTTGATAGAAAAACCAGTATTACCCAGGCCTTGGAAAATACAGTAAATGCTCTAGAAATGGTTAACATAACAAACAACAAAAAACAAAAAGAACAAAACTTTAAATTTCCCAATTATTTCCTTTTTGGCCCAATTTCATAACCAACTGTCTGGAAAACAAGGAGGATGATTCTTCAGTTAGTCTGAATTCTCTGATGGTTGTCTGCTACCCCTTCCGGATAATAGGCAGCTCACCAGCGTGACGTGGAACAACATTCCCGTCCTTGTATTAGGCAACATCTCCCCACAAACCCAAACGATGGTAATTTTCCAAAGCCTTCTACATTTCTTTCTACAGAAGCCTATATACACGCTTAGAAAAGCTTTTCCACGGGGGCAGGGGGTGAGGCAAGGAGTGACAGCTCCTGATTCTGGGAGGTGTATCGAGTGTGTATACAGTGCTGGAGGAGCAGGCACTGGTGTGTGCTAGGAGAGGGGACAGCCACTGAATGAGCTGAGCTGTTCCGAAGAAGCCACTGCAGAGAATTTTTAGAGACGGCTGGGGAGGGGGGATAAAAACAGGCCCTTTTTCCCCCCTCAAACGTTAACATTAGACTGTACACAAAAAGTTTCAGTGTATTAAAACGATAGATTCTGCCAGTAGAAAATGAAACGTACCTTGGGAGAGAGGGTGGAAGCCACAGAATACAAAGAGAGCCCATTTTATCAGACACAAAATACTGACTGAGAGTCTTTGTGCCAATCTCTTTCATAGGAGCTGGGGTACAGCAGTGGACAACAGGAAGCTAATTAGCTGTTTACAGGAATTTATGCTCTACTGAGGGAGACAGAAATTACAAGTAATAAATCATGTCAGTGATATTATCTATAAACAAATGAATAAGGTAAATTCAGATATTGAAAAGAAGAGCTATGTGGGAAGTAAACAGGCGTGTGTGTGTGTTGTAAGACAGAGAGACAAAGAAAGAGAGGCAGAGATAGAGAAAGAAAAAGAAACAGGGACACACACAGGAAGAGAGAGAACATTTGTTAGGCTGGGTTGGGAAGGCCTCTGTAAGGAGGGGACTGGGACAGGTGAGCTGGGACATGAACAATGGAAAGGAAACAGTCATATGAAGATCCAGGGGAAGAGCGTTTCAAGCAGAACAGTGAATGAGGAGGCCATGAGACAGTCAGCCTGATGGAGGCCCAGAAAGCGGCCTGTGTGGCTGGGGCCCAGTGAATATGGGATCCAGAGAAAGGAGACGAAGTTGGAGAGCAGGCAAGACAACTGAGCATCTCCCAAGTCAAGCGAAAGAGCTGGATTGTCTTCTCGGGTACCAGGAAGCCACCAGAGGGTCCTGTGCAAGGGAATCGTGACCTTGTTGACACTCTGAACAGGTCACTCTGGCTTCCTTAGGTAGTATGCACAGGAGTGGGCAAAAGTGGAGTGGGAGAGACCAGGAATGAGGCAGTAAACCAGGGTTGGACAAAGGCTGGGGCAGGAATGGTAAGAACTGTTGGAAACGGAGGAGCTAAGACTTGCGGACGGACTAGATGTGGAGGTCTGCAATGATCTGAACAGTGCTCTCCCAAATTCACGTTCACTCAGAACCTGTCAGTGTTAGCTTATTTGAAACAGGGTCTTTGCAGGTGTAATCAAAGTAAGATGTCAAACTGGATTAGGGGGAGTCTTAAATCCAATGACTGATATGGTTATAAGAAGGAAATTTGGACACAAACACACCCAGAGGAAGAAGGCCCCGTGACAACAGAGGCAGAGAAGAGAGTTCTGCTGCTACAACACAGGGAATACCAGGGACTGCCAGCAGTCAGCAGAGGCTGGAAGAGGCAAGGCGGACTCCTTCTCTAATGCCCTCGGAGAGCATGGCCGGGCCGCCACCTTGATTTCAAATTTCTAGCCTTATCATACTCCTTTCCCAATGTGGAACAAGTCCATTGTTCCAAGTCCAGTTCTAATAGTTGCTTCTTGATCTGCATACAGGTTTCTCAGGAGGCAGGTAAGTAAGTGGTCTGGTATTCCCATCTCTTTAAGAATAGCGTGGACAGAAGAGAGTAAAATTCAGATTTCAGATTTGTTTCATGAAAGAACAAATTTCTGCTATTTTTAGTCAATCATTTGAAGTCATCTATTACAGCAGCGCTAAGAAGCCAATGTGAGGTCTAAAGGAAAGGGAGGAATCAGGAAGAGTCCCATGGTTTGGGGACTGAGCATCTGGATTAGATGATGATGTCATTTCCTGAAACTGGGTTATAGGGAGAAAATCCAGAGTTTGGTTTTAAACTGAAAGATGCCTCTTTTAGACATCTAAGTGTCTATGTTGAGAAGGCTCTTAGACATAACAGCCTGAAATTCAAGTAGAATGTTTCACACTGGAAATGTAAATTGGAGAGTCTCAAGCATTTACAAAGTACTTAGAATCATAAGGCTACATGAGTAGAGAGTGTGTACAGGGCAAAAGGCCAGGAGAGCCTTGTGATCCCAAGACCCACAGAGATTTTGTAAAAGATGAGACAGCAAAGGAGATCAAAAAGGGAAGGAGAGCAAGGTGAAAGGAAAATCTGGCACATGTGGTGTCATGGAGACAAAGAGGACAAGTGTTTCAACATGGAGGATGCCATCAGCTCCGCCATATGCTGCTGAGAGGTAGACTAAGATGAGGGCTTTGGCTTCAGCAAGATGTAGGTCCTAGGTGACAAGATAACAGTCACTTCAGAGTGAAAGTCCAAGAGAATAGGTGGAGGGGAAATGGAGGTGATGGAGGGGAGACATCAGGCAGGCTCGCTCTTGCGAGATGTTCTGCATTGAAAACAAGCTGTGAAATGGAACAGGAGCGGGTAAAACTGATGATATAAGGACACACTGGTATGCCAAGGGGGATGGCTGGCTTAGGGAGAACTGAGGATGACAGAGGCAAAGGAAGGAACTGCATGAGAACAGTTCTTGAGTATGTGGAAGGGGAGGGGTGGACCCAACAGCAGGGCAAGGGTTATTCTTCCAGACCCACGGGAAGAAGGCAGAGGATGAGTCCAGGGGCAGAGGGCTGGTGAAGTTAGTGGAGGAAAGAGGTCATCCTTTCTGTTTTCACTGTGAAGGAGGAGAGATGCTCACCAGTAAGCCAGAAAGGGAGGTGGAGATCTGAAGAGAGGAGAGGAGAGGATGAGAAATCCCGGTGTGTGAGGCAGTGACTTTACCAGGATGACCTGGCGGCACAGAGTGCCCATGTGAGATCTGAAAACGGAGGGTTAGTCTGGGCAGCCCAGCTCTGCCAGCCTCTCCAGAGAGCAGCTCCACTCTGTGAATACCAAGTCCATCTGATCCTGTCGATGTTTAGTAAAGGTCCTGGTAGCTCCAGGCTCTGTGCCTTTGATCACACCAGCAGAACATGCCAAGCAGGCTTCTGCTTTTCCTCACGTGCCCTGGAGGCGACTGCAGAAGGGGGCGGAGGGTCAGAATGCAGGCTTTCAAGCCTGCAGGGGCTCTTTCATTTAAAATTCTGTGCCTGCTTTGAAACTTACAGGAAGCTCAGGGAGGAGAAAATCACCACCACCCCACTGTGTACTGAAGTGTGCAGTTTAAAGACATCCCCCAGGAGTTCAGACAGATTCTGAGCAGCTTGCCACACTGTTCTACTCCAGTGGATTAATTTAACAGCACTGACGGATGGATGATTCAGCCCTGGCCCCTTATGCCAACAACTTCGGATCCATCACCTAGTCGCAGAGGGCAGTGTCAAACAACTCACAATGCTAATAACGGTGCAGTATGGCATTGTTAAGAGTACTGAGACATACGCCGCGGGGATGGTCCGGTTCCTTCACCCTCAGCGCACCTTGCCACCTGTGACTTGAAGACTGTAGTTGCAGTCTGAGACACCTTAGAGCCCCTCTTCAAAATTTCTCTGCCACTCCATCCCCACTCTTTTCCTTCCCCATGGAGAAAGCAGCAAATGTGATATAAGGACTAGCAGATTGGAGATGTTTTAACGGACTTACCTTACTGAGTTGCTTTGGAAAAGTGCCTTCGCCTCTCAGGGTCTCAGTTTCCTCTTTGGCATCACACAGAGCATTACTTTGCCAGCAAAGGTCCATCTAGTCAAAGCTACGGTTTTTCCAGTAGTCATGTATGGATGTGAGAGTTGGACTATAAAGAAAGCTGAGCACCGAAGAATTGATGTTTTTGAATTGTGGTTTTGGAGAAGACTCTTGAGAGTCCCTTGGACTACAAGGAGATCCAGTCAGTACATCCTAAAGGAGATCAGTCCTGGGTGTTCATTGGAAGGACTGATGCTGAAGCTGAAACTCCAATACTTTGGCCACCTGATGCAAAGAGCTGACTCGTTTGAAAAGACCCTGATGCTGGGAAAGATTGAAGGCAGGAGGAGAACAGGACAACAGAGGATGAGATGGTTGAATGGCATCACCAACTCGATGGACATGAGTTTGAGTAGGCTCTGGGAGTGATGGACAGGGAAGTCTGGCGTGCTGCAGGCCATGGGGTTGCAAAGAGTCGGACATGACTGCGCGACTGGACTGAACTGAGAGCTTATGTAAATGCTCCTAAGGTCCCTTCCTCAGGGTCTCCCTGGACAAAGCTCAGGTCTCCCACCAGGTGTCTGACACCTTCTCTTCCTTGACAGCATCAATTACCTGCCTCCTCCCCTCCCCACGCCTTTTCTCCAGCATCTCAATCTCCATAGATCCTCCCCTCGGCTTACAAAGGCCTCTCCTCAACGCTGCCAGTCCTTCACATGTGAGAGTGCACACTGTCTTTCTTGCTTATTCCTAGAATTGTAAGCAGGCACAGCTTTCAGCAGGAGAAATAAAGTGCCGCTTTGCCCCAGTAATCCACCTTTGGTAAATGTGGGCAACACCAATTCCATACATCTGACTGCATCTGTGATTTTACATAACGCCCCCTTATGACCACAACCCCATCCCTTTTCTTTGAGGTTCTGTGACACTGAGCTGCACCAGGTGGCCCCAAGTGGCACAGACAGAACCAGATCAGACTGTAGCAAAGGGTGATGGGGCTCCTAAGAGTCAAGTCACCAGAAGAAAGGAGAAATCTGAACTGATACCCAGAGTAAGTTCTGGAGCTTAGGAAACGGGTAAACCATGTGGTCTGGGCAAATCAGCAGAGACCTGCAGCAGCCCCAGGGGTGGCCGTATAGAGAGTAGGGTTCACGGGAGCATCTCTGTGGATTGGCCAAATCTCCCACAATAGCAGCAGAGACACTGAAGAGGCCCAGCAAGTGGGGCCTTAGGCAGTTAGAACTTGACATTGACCTAGAGAAGCACCAGCAGGCAAGTGAAGACAGGGAAATGCAGCACCCGCAATTCTTAGAAATATTCCCAAGGAAGCCTATGAATGATGGATATTCCAATATTAATCCATACTGGATGTGAGGTGGAGGAGGCGGTTCTTAAACTGATTTAACTCAAGTTATTCTCTGGTTGCTCAGATGGTAAAGAATCCACCTGTAATGCAGGAGACCTGGCTTCGATCCCTGGGTTGGGAAAATACCCTGGAGAAGGGAACGGCTACCCTCTCCAGGATTCTGGCCTGGAGAATTCCATGGACGCAAAGAGTCAGACACAACTGAGTGACTTTCACTTCATAAGAAGAAATCAGGCCTCACTTTGAGGCTCCACGCTGGAAGCCTGGGGCACTGGATTAGGTTTACATCTCCCTTCATTCAGTAATGTAATTTCACTCAGATGGGAAAGGATTAGCCTATAATGTGATTCAACTCCTCAGTCAGGAAGGTCTCCTGAAGAAGGGAATGGCAACCCACTCCAGTATTCATGCCTGTAGAATTCCATGGACAATTCCAATATTTTTAAATGCACTTTATCACCGTGGATAAATATACCAACACAGACTGGTTCCATTTGTTCTAAGACGTTGGTATTTCCTGAGTCTGGAGGTTCCTGAACCTCCCTGCCTCGGAATTTACCACACTTCTCCTCCCATCCCATGCTCCCCGGGGTCTGTAACCACAAGACTTGAGGTGCCATTAAGTACTTTCAGTTCAGCAACTGAGGACTCAGAAGAGAGGCTTGTCCACAGCTGTGAAACCTTCAGCCCCAGGAAACGCCCTCCTCATGCAGGTGGGGTTGAACCCGGGCCCGTCCTTGGGGCCCGCTCCACCCTGGCTGAGGATTCTTCTCTCAGAAAGTGTTTCAGACAAAATCGATTTGTATAATATACTTTCAGCAGAAGACGGCTGCTCAACGCTCAGTGTCGAAAACTTTCAAACAGATCTCTAACGATTCTTAAAATGTGTTTGAAAGCTTCAGAATGTCTCGTTGCCCTACCCAGACACCTTCACCTCATCTATGGAAGACTTTAACTCACATACAGGAATTTCACGGGGAACTTCTTCCCTTCAGAATCCATACTTTGCTGATCAGGTCAATGGCTAACTGGTATGCAACTGCCAGAAGGTATTCGAAGCTCCCCAAGAATTTCATTCGCTAAATCTGTGTTACTGTCACTATTCATCAGGCTAGAGAAAATCTTTTTAACCGCAAATTCTGAAAGTATGTTCTTTTTAACGTCCCAAGAAATGATTCAACAGTCTAAAAATGATTCCACAGTCTAGCAGATACTCATGCAAAAATATTTTCTACTGAATCAGGTCAAAGTATTTGATTAATATAAATACAAATTAACAAACCATATTGATTCCTAAACTTCATGAAGGTAGGACCTGTTTTTTTTTTTTTTTTTTCATTAAACTTGTCCAAATTTTAAGGGTAGAGACCTTAATTCACACAGTGAATAAGTGTGGTACAGAGTTGTTTTGATTAGAAAAATAATTTTCCAAAAGTAAACTAACTTCTTGGACTTGAGGTTCTATTGAAAGACTGTAAAGGTTACTAAAGCTGTGAAGTAAATGTGCAAGTTGCTGAGAAGTTAGTCTATCCTGAAGAAGAAAAGATGGCCCTTGTGCTCATCTCTCAAATTCAAGCCAATGACTCTTACTCTTCAGAAGCAGGAGGTCTCTGGGTTAGGGAGGGTCTAGGGAAATACGTTACAGCAAAAGCATCATTCTCAGAGTTAAAACATTATGACTATATTATTTTATAGCTAACATTTACTCAGCGCTCACTTATGCCAAGGACTAAACTCATTTAAGCTTTCCAATAATCCTATGTCAGTTACCCTCACTTCATGGAAAATAATAATGATTAAATAATAATAGTAGTAGTGGTGGTGGCAATTATTTATACAGGGTTCATTACAGGCCAGGCACTGTACTAACACTTCACATGTATCTAACCCGCACACTAACCTCACGAGGCACCAGAGTTTTTGCACACACGATATCATTGGCTGCCATTCACACCAACTACAGACGTGACGGCAGCACTCAGGTTCTACTTTCCCCAACTCAGAGTCCCCCAGTGAGCAAACATGCCTGATGCCCTCAGCCAAGTCCAGCTCTCTGATTACACAGCATCTCATGCTGGGACACACGCTGGGTCTGTACTTTCCCGGGTCAGAAAAAAAGGGCTGTTTATTCTCAGCACAGGACTTGACGGGCAGACATATACACATAACTGGGGTCCCACAAGGACACTCTAATTGCATGTTTCTTTTGTAGCTAGACCACATATTGTACAAACATTGCTTGACTTGAAGACATTTTAAACTAGTGAGTCTGGTGGTCAAGAGAGGTGCATTTAGATTTGTGCCTATGGACTACTTCATTTTTGCATATTCTGCCAATACGTGTATTCATATCTGTACTTGAATTAACTATGGTTAAAAATAAACATCTTTTGGTAAGTATAAGTGATTATGTGTAAAAGTCTAAGATGGAGAGGGGGTTCCTTCATGTCTTCTGGGGCTGGAATGCTCAAAAGCTAAAAATTGTATTTCCCAGGTTCTCCTGCCATTCAGGTTCTGAATGCAAGTTAGAGCATCTGCTCAGGGTCTGGCAGGTGGAAAGGAGACCAAGGCCATTATCCGCTGCAGCAGCCATTTCTGCCAGCAGGCATGGCCACGGAGGCCAGCAGTGTCCCAGCCCACAGGCGCATGCTTCACAGAGGTAGGCAGCGGTCTTCTGATGACTGAAGTGGTGAAGTCACTGTCTTTTGGGGTCAGCAGTTTCCAAAAAGACCTCCTGTGTGCCCACCACCCTAAGGACCAGAAGAAGCAGCCCTTGGTGGGTCAGTTCTACGCCGTACCTCAGAAGTGATTTCCTGAAGCCCAGACTTAAGCCTGTTCCTTCCTCTGAACCCAATTCCCTGTAATAAATCTCTTCCCAAGGAAAACAGCTCATTTGTCCTCTACAACCAAACTTTCACAGATAACAGACAGCAAGCATTCAAAGCCAAAGGTCTAGGAATTAGCCTACGATACTCACTATTTGTGGTTTCCCTGATGGTTCCGTGGTAAAGAATCTGCCTGCAGAGCAGGAAATGTGGGTTCAATCCCTCGGTCAGGAAGATCTCCAGATGAGAGCATGGCAACCCACTCTGGTATTTTTTTCCTGTTTTTTTCCTCTTAAATTTATTTATTTTTTAATGTTCAATTAAAACAGCATTTTTCACATTCAGAAGTAACTGGAGGCTCTTTAGTTTCATTATGCTGAAGCTTGTCTTTTAACAGAGTGCCATAATTTCTAGGTAAATATTCACTGATCAAAACTGCTTTACACATGTGAAGGAAGTAAAGAAGGAAAGAAGGAGGGAGGGAGGGAGAGAGGTCCCAGCAGAAGTAAGGAGACTTCATACAGAAGCTTCTCTCTCCCCCTGGGGACCATTCTGGGTGAATCACATACTCTTTGAGCCAATCTTTAGAAGTCAACCTGAAAGAGTTTTTAAAAACCTGTCTCTGTCTATGTTTGATGGCAGACCTGACCATTCCTTTATATGAAAACCAAACCATTGCAAAGGATTTTCTACAGATTCAGAGAAAAAGGCTGACTGACAAAAGAAATGAATTTAAATAGATGATACTGCATATCTGACTAAAACACAGGCAATGAGCTCACTGGTGCCAAGAATGCACATAGCAATTAGTAATCTTCATTATAAGGATTTAAATAAAGCATCTAATCTTTTGCACACAATTCATATACATAAATCTTTGTAAACAAGATGGAAAGACAGTACAGTAGGGACAAAACAATATATATACAAATATTTTGTCCAAGAGGTCCTCTCCAGCTCTATAATGTTCAGGAAGCTCAGCAAGTTAGAAAAACCTATGACTGGTAAATAACACATCCTCTCAAGGGCATACTTTTCACCTCTGGCTCCTGGAGACGCTAAGAGCCAGCTCTTATACTCAATTCCAAGGGTGAGGGTTTAATAGCATCTCAGTCATACAGTGTAGTCACTCATTAGAGCCTATTCCCCACCATCAGCCCAGAGAGTAGGCTGTTTTCTTTCAAGATCACACTTCGGAAATGCTCTCTGATGAGGGAAATGAAAGCAAATCAGCAGATCATGGTACTGGCCATCACATGGCCCTCTTTCTCTCAGTATGACTAATTCTGTCACCAGCCAGATAATTTTCAGTTTCATGAAAGTCTGTCTGTGTATCAGGAATGCCAGTGGTTCTACATTTTACTCACTCACTCTCTTGGTAAGATGCTGTGGGCAATTATGCAGTAATCCCAAGATGAATTTAAATTGAATCCCTGACCCATCTGAGCTTCAGATCTCATGATGGGAATGCAATGATCACAGCAGACAACTGACACACACAAATACCCTCTTTTTAGCATATAAAGGGAGAAGGCCATGGCACCCCACTCCAGTACTCTTGCCTGGAAAATCCCATGGACGGAGGAGCCTGGTAGGCTGCAGTCCACGGGGTCACTAAGAGTAGGACACGACTGAGCGACTTCACTTTCACTTTTCACTTTCATGCATTGGAGGAGGAAATGGCAACCCACTCCAGTGTTCTTGCCTAGAGAATCCCAGGAACGGCGGGGCCTGGTGGGCTGCCATCTATGGGGTCGCACAGAGTCGGACATGACTGAAGCGACTTAGCAGCAGCAGCATATAAAAATCTTCAAAAGGCATGGGCAATTCTTTAAGCTTCAAATGAATTAACCTACCCTAGTCTCATATTATCAGAACTTTTAAAGAAGGCAGGAAACAAATACACACAATTAAAAGCTTCCTTGCTTACCTACCTCTGAAATCACAGTCCCTAACATTTGGTTTCAGACACTCCAGTACTGATGGTGCTATAAAGCTTCCTTCAGAATTCTCAATAGGGTTTTCCTTATAGTAAGATCCCTGGGAGAGAGTTCAAAAAGACTTCACCTAACATGTATCAACTTTTGCTCTAGAGGGAAGAGTTCAAAGGTACAAGGTGCTTATAAAACTCTGCTCTGCTTTTAGCTGGAATAGTAGAGTCAGTTGTAAAATAAAATTTTCACTGGAGATAAAATGAGGATAAAATAGTTAAGCCAGTAAAGAAAAGAACAAATGAAAGCACATATAATTTTTAACAGATTTACTGAGATAATTTACAGGCCATGAAATTCATTCCCTTTAAGTGTATAATTCGCTATAATTCACTAATAGGTAGTAAATTTATAAGGTTGTGCAACCATGATCACAAGCCAATTACAGAATATTTCCATCGCCCCCCAAATATCCCTAGTGCTGATCTGTAGTCATTCCCTGTTCCCGCTCCCATGCCAGGCAAGCGTGAATCTGCTTTCTTTCACCACAGATTTACTTTTTGACATTCACATAAATGGAATTATATTGTGTGTAGTTATTTGCATCTGGCTTCTTTCACTTAGCACAGGAGTCAGCAAAGTACCTGCTGTCTGTTTTTGTAAATAAACCTTTATTAGAACACAGTCATATTTAGTCATTTACATATTGTCTGTTGCTGCTTAGTACTACAAAAGCAGAGTTGGGACAATGCCACAGAGACTATATGGTCCACTAGCCTAAAATATTCACTATCTGACCTTTAAAGAAACATTGCTGACCCTGACTTAACATGACATTTCTGAGGTCTACCATGTTGTGATACTGAATTTTGATATTCAGTTTCAGAGTAATCCAAGTCTATGCCCTGACCAATAATGCTGAAGAAGCTGAAGTTGAATGGTTCAATGAAGACCTATAAGACCTTCCAGAACTAACACTCAAAAAAGATGTCCTTTTCATTACAGGGACTGGAATACAAAAGTGGGAAGTCAAGAAATACCTGGAGTAACAGGCAAATTTGGCCTTGGAATACAGAATGAAGCAGAGCAAAGGCTAACAGAGTTTTTCCAGAGAATGCACTGGTCATAGCAAACACCCTCATCCAACAACACAAGAGAAGACTCTACACATGGACATCACCAGATGGTCAATAATGAAATTAGATTGATTATATTCTTTGCAGTGGAAGATGGAGAAGCTCGATACAGTCAGCAAAAACAAGACCAGGAGCTAACTGTGGCTCAGATCATGAACTCCTTATTGCCAAATTCAGACTTAAATTGAAGAAAGTACAGAAAACCACTAGACCATTCAGGTAAAACCTAAATCAAATCCCTTACGACTATACAGTGCAAGTGACAAATAGATTCTAGGGATTAGATCTGATAGACGGAGTGCTTGAAGAACTATGGATGGAGGTTCATGACACTGTACAGGAGGCAGTGATCAAGAGAATCTCCAAGAAAAAGAAATGCAAAAAGGCAAAATGGTTGTCTGAGGAGGCCTTACAAATAGCTATGAAGAGAAGCGAAGGGCAAAGGAGAAAAGGAAAAATATACCCATTTGAATGCAGAGTTCAAAAAAATAGCAAGGAGAGATAAGAAAGCCTTCCTCAGTGATCAGTGCAAAGAAATAGAGGAAAACAATAGAATGGGAAAGACCAGAAATCTCTTAAAAAAATTAGAGATACCAAGGGAGCTTTCTGTGCAAAGATGGGCACAATAAAGGACAGAAACAGTATGGACCTAACAGAAGCAGAAGATATTAAGAAGAGGTGGCAAGAATACATAGAAGAACTATATAAAAAAGATCTTCACGACTCAGATAATCACAATGGTGTGATCACTGACCTAGAGCCAGACATCCTGGAATGTGAAGTCAAGTGGGCCCTAGGAAGCATCACTAGGAACAAAGCTAGCAGAGGTGATAGAATTCCAGTTGAGCTATTTCAAATCCTAAAAGATGATGCTGTGAAAGTGCTGCACTCAATAGGCCAGCACATTTGGAAAACTCAGCAGTAGCCACAGGACTGGAAAAGGTCAGTTTTCATTCCAATCCCAAAGAAAGGCAATGCCAAAGAATGCTCAAACTACCACACAATTGCACTCATCTCTCACAGCTAGCAGAGTAATGCTCAAAAATTTTCAAGCCAGGCTTCAACAATACATGAACTGTGAACTTCCAGATGTTCAAGTTGGATTTAGAAAAGGCAGAGGAACCAGAGATCAAATGCCAACATCTGTTGGATCATCAAAAAGCAAGGGAGTTCCAGAAAAACCTCTACTTCTGCTTTATTGACTACGCCAAAGCCTTTGACTGTGTGGATCACAATAAACTGTGGAAAATTCTGAAAGAGATGGGAATACCAGACCACCTCATCTGCCTCCTGAGAAACCTGTATGCAGGTCAAGAAGCAACAGTTAGAACTGGATATGGAACAACAGACTGGTTCCAAATAGGAAAAAGAGTACGTCAAGGCTGTATATTGTCACCCTGCTTATTTAACTTATATGCAGAGTATATCATGAGAAACGCTGGACTGGATGAAGTACAAACTGCAATCAAGATTGCTGGGAGAAATATCAATAACCTCAGATATGCAGATGACATTTATGGCAGAAAGTAAAGAGGAACTAAAGAGCCTATTGATGAAAGTGAAATAGGGGAGTGAAAAATTTGGCTTAAAACTCAACATTCAGAAAACTAAGGTCATGGCATCCAGTCCGATCACTTCATGGCAAATAGATGGGGAAACAGCGGAAACAGTGGCAGACTTTACTTTTTTAGGCTCCAAAATCACTGCAGATGGTACTTGCAGCCATGAAATTAAAAGATGCTTGCTCCTTGGAAGAAAAGTTATAACCAACCTAGACAGCATATTAAAAAGCAGAGACATTACTTTGCCAACAAAGGTCCATCTAATCAAAGCTATGGTATTTCCAGTAGTCATGTATGAATGTACATGGACTATAAAGGTGGACTATGAAGAAAGCTGAGCACCGAAGAATTGATGCTTTTGAATTATGGTGTTGGAGAAGACTCTTCAGAGTCCCTTGGACTGCAAGGAGATCCAACCAGTCCATCCTAAAGGAAATCAGTCCTGAATATTCATTGGAAGGACTGATGCTGAAGCTGAAACTCCAATACTTGGGCCACCTGATGTGAAGAGCTGACTCATTTGAAAAGACCCTGACGCTGGGAAAGATTGAAGGCAGGAGAAGAAGGGGACACAGAGGATGAGATGGTTGGATGGCATTACCAACTCAACGGACATGAGTTTGAGTAAACTCTGGGAGTTGGTGATGGACGGGGAGGCCTGGCATGCTGCAGTCCATGAGGTCGCAAAGAGTTGGACACGACTGAGCAACTGAACTAACTGTCTGAGCTACTGAACTGAACTGATCCATGCTGTGTGGCACCAGCAGTAAAGAACCTGTCTGCCGAAGTAAGAGATGCGGGTTTGATCCCTGGATTGGGAAGATTCCCTGGGGGAGGGCACGGCAACCCACTCCAGGATTCTTGCCTGGAGAATCCCGTGGACAGAGGAGCCTGGCGTGCTACAGTCCATAGGGTTGCAAAGAGTCGGACACGATTGAAGTGACTTAACACGCGTGCATACATGTTGTAACATGTATCAATCAATCATTCTTTTATCTTGTGGAATAATATTCTATTGTATGAAAATATCACATCTGTTTATCCATTCACTTGTTGATGGACATTTGGTCTGTTTCTAATTTGGGGCTATTATGAATAATGCTACTATAAATATTCCTGTACAAGTCTTTGTGTGAATATATGGCTTCATCTCTCTTGTGTAGATGCCTAGTGCATGCATGCATAAATGCTCAGTCACTCAGTTGTGTCTGACTCTTTGCAACACTATGGACTGTCCCTCCAGACTCCTCTGTCCATGGGATTATCTAAGCAAGAACATTGGAGTGAGTTGCCATTTTCTCCTCCAGGATCTCCAACCCAAATTGCTGGATCATAAGATAAACTTACGACATTAAACATTTTAAGAGACTGGCAAACTGTTTTCCAAAGTAGTTGGTCTATTTTACTTTTCCATCAGCAATATTTCTCCACATTCTCATTGCTGCTCATCTGGTTTTTTTTTTTTTTGGTCAATTTTATTATAGATATTCTGATGGGTATTAAGTAGTATCACATTGAGATTTTAATTTGTATTTTCCCTAATGACTAATCAGCATCTTTTCATGTGCTTTTTAGCCATTTCTTGATTTTCTTTGGTGAGCTATCTATTCAAATCTTCTACCCACTTTTACTTAAGCAGTTTGTCATCTTCTTATTCTTGAGTTCCTTATATATTCTGGATAGAGGCTCTTTATCAAATATATGATTTGCAAATATTTCTTCCCATTTCTCTACAAGTTGTCTTTTTTGCTTTCTTGATGGTGTCTTCTGAAGTACAAAGCTTTCAATTTTTATGAAGTCTAATTTATTAATTTTTTCACTTATCAATCTTGAATTTGATGCTGTACCTGAAAACTCTTTGCCCAACCCAAAGCACTAAGACTTTTTCCTATACTTCTTACTAAAGTTCATAATTTTAGCCTTCACAGAAGGATTAAGTTAATCTTTTTGCTTGTAGCCAACAATTGCTCCAACACCATTTGGTGAAAAAGACTATCTTTTCTCCCATTGAATTGCTTTGGTACTTTTATTTAGAAAGAAAAAAATCATTGCACCATAAATTTGAGGACTTAATTCTAGACTCCTATTTCCATTTCATTGAAGTATATGACTATTCTTACACCATTACCCTAGCTTCTTGCAAACTGTAGTTTTCTATTAAGTGTTGAAATCAGGATAAAGAAGCTTTCCAATTGAGTTCTTATTTTTCAAAATTGTCTTTGCTATTCTGAGTCCTTTTTCCATATAAATTTTAGCACCCTATAAAAATAAAATAAAAATGAAAGCAAAAATAAATATACATTAAAAGCTATGAATTTAGGATCAGCTTGTCAATTTCTGGAAACAAACCTGTTGGTTTGATATGAATTGTGCTTAATATATTATAGATCAGTTTTGGGAAAACAACCTTCTAGTCAGTGAGCTTCGAACCTCTCCATCAATTTCTCTCAGTATTTTTCTGGACATTATAGTACAGAAGTCTTTCACTTCTTTTATTAAATTTATTCCTAAGTATTTAATTCCTTTTGATGCTTTGTGAATAGAATTGTTTTCTTAATTTCATTAAGTTCATGGTTAGTATACAACATACAATTGACTTTTACATATTGATCTTATATTCTGCAACCTTGCTTGTTTATCAGTTCTAGTAGATTTTCTCTGAGAATTTATTATAGTTTTCTACATATAAGATCATGTCATCTGTGAATAATGACAGTTTTACCTCCTTCCTTTCTTCCAATCAGGATGCCTTTATATTATCTTCCGCCCCTCTCCTCCACCAACCTCAGGAAAAATACTTGAGTGCAGATCTGAATAGAAATGGCCAGATATCCTTCAAATTGTTCTTGATATTAGCAGGAAAGCATTCAGTCTTTCACCATTAAGTAAGATGTGAACTGTACATTTTCCATAGATGACTTTTATCAGACTAAGGAATTGCCTTTCTTAGTTGGATCATATGAAATGTTTTCTCTGTTTCTGTAAAGATAATCAAATGACTTTTACCCTTTATTATATTTATATGATATATTATATAATTGATTTTCTGATAAGCCAATTTCCCATTCCTGAGATAAAATGTATTTGTGCGTGATGTTTAATACTTTTCATAAGCTGTTGGATATAGTTTGCTAACATTTTACAGAGAATTTGTGCATTTTATGTTCATAAAGGCTATTTCTCTACAGTTTTCTTTTCTTCTTATGTCTTTCTCTGGTTTTGGTATCATGGTAATATTGGCTTCATAAAATGAGTTCAAAAGTGTTTTCTCCTCTATGTCTTAGAAGATTCTGTGATGCACTGACATTATTTATTCTTTATATGTTTGGTAGAAACCTCAGAACCCATCTATCTAGGTCTGGGATTTTCTTTTGAGGAATATTTTAAATTAATAATTCAATTTTTTCATCTGTAGTAGATAAAGCCAGCTTATTTCTGAATCTGACAACTCTGTGGTGGGAAGGGAATTATATACCACCAAAAAGCCTACCTATCTATAGTCGAACAGAAAAAGAATAACTTACTATGGATATCCTTTCCTCTTTTTTAGGTATGATAAGTCATTTCATACATTTCCAAAAAGAGTACTGAGAATTTTAGTGACACCTTCAAATTACTGGTGACTTCCCTGGTGGCTCAGATGGTAATGTGTCTGCCTACAATGTGGGAGACATGGGTTTGATCCCTGTGTCGGGAAGATCCCCTGGAGAAGGAAATGGCAACCCACTCTAGCATTCTTGCCTGGAAAATCCCACGGACAGAGGAGCCAAGTAGGTTACAGTCCATGGGGTCACAAAGAGTAGGACACGACTAAGCGACTTCACTTTCACTTTTCACTTTCAAATTGATAGCAATAACTTTCCAAAGGCTGAGTTTAGTACCTATAATCTTTATTTGAATTTGAACAAAATACCTCTTCATTTCATAGATTTAGTACTGCTTCTCAAGATCCTTCTAACTACAAAAAAATCCAGTGTTCCCAATATTTCAACATAAATGAATCTAGTGTTATAGTCATTACGCATGAAAATTAACAGGACTGAAAGCTATCATAAACTGACCTGAACCACAATGGGAACTATTCTGGAGCATGTACATGACCACAGTACCAGCATGGCTGAGTCCAACCCTGGATATGATCCCACAGTACCTACGAAAATCATCCATGGGAATGTCAGTTTCAGCAGCTGGACCTGTGATTGGCAGGGCTGGGGCAGTGTCAGGGGAAGTCTCAAGGAGCCCTTATCTAAGAAAATACCAGAGCTGACCATAGTAGGTGAAATAAAGCTATTCGGTCATATTGGAGATATTCCTCTTGATCCCAGACTTCCTGTCTTTCTGCTCTCAGATTCTCTCTGTCTGACAGAATCATCTCTTTATAGCACAGGACAACCAAGCAGAAGGAAGGTGCCAATAAGCTTGAAGCACCAGGAAATGCAGCTTCATTCATTTGCCATCCTGCACCCATACCTCAAATTTGACTTCATGGAGCCCTTTCTTTCTGATTATCACTGTGTTGGGAAAAAAATGAGTTAATTCTCAAAGTTCCAGTAAATTAAACACAATTATTCTTTTTTTTAATGGTGAGGAAACCGATGCCCCAAGGAGCTAGTAAGTAACATAACCTGGAGTTTGAGGCTAACACAACAGGCAATCTGTGCACCGGCCCCTTGAAACCCTGACAAGTACAGACAGTGCACAGAAGCAAACACCATGTCAGAGGACCTCGCCTTTAATAACGGCAACACTGCTCAAGATTTGTTTGCTAGGATGTGTGACACTTTCAGGATAGAAGGTTGCAAATGTAATTTCCGTTAGTAAGATACCAGTTCCCTATGGACTGAAACTCAGTTTCCCTTGGACTCTATCCAGAATGGAGCCTGGACAACATCTTCAGACTCGCTGTGCAGCCAGGGATTAGCCTCAAGCCCAGTGGTCCCCAACCTTTTTGGCACCAGGACCAGTTTCATGGAAGACAATTTTTCCATGGATGAGGGAGTTGGGTGTGTGGTTCAGGCAGCGATGTGAGCAATGGGGAGTGATGTGGGATGGCAGATAAAGCTTCACTCACTAGCTCGACAGCTGCTCATCTCCAGCTATGTGGCCCCGTTCCTAACTGGTCCACAGCCCAGGGGGTGGGGACACCTGCTCAAGTCCTTTCCTAAAAGATGGGAGGCATAAATAAATAAGCTCAGGGGACATCTCTCTAGGGTTGCGGGGGGCCAGACAAACTCATTTGGGAAATGTGTTATTCCCTTCTCTTTGGTTCTCCCCACTTAGATTTCTTGCTGACACCTAACACTTAGCTAATTGTGAACTGAGATCATTATATTGTTAACTCCGTTTTTCAGGCCTTGGACTTGCAACTTAACCGTTTGCATGGCTTCTCTCTTTTTCACTGGGTACTATGTATCAAAAATGTCTATACTAATATTTCTCAGACTCCTCCCCCTTCTGGAACCATCCAGTGCAAATCCTAAGCACCATCTACTATTACTACTATAAAAACATGCTGGTGAGTTGCTCACCTCTTCTCTCCCCAGTTATCTGTCATAATACACAAGAGTCAGCTGAATGAATACCATTATACAGCATAGATTTACTTTACAAACTTATCTCTAAGCCTCTTGATTTTGCCCAGAAACTATACTCCTTTTATCAGATGACTATGGGAGGACACACAATTAATACTCTTTTGCAGTTATTTTACTAATTCTTGCCCATGTAAAAGTAGTCAGTAGGGGGCACGGTATCCACGTATGTGTTCGTGTGTGTATGTATGCTCATACATGCACACACGTAAGTGAAGCAGGAAGAGACAATGAATGGGCAACAGAAGAATGCATTCATTTCAATGCAATTCTGCTTGTCATGATGACAGGGGCTGGAGATCTAATGGTAAACACAACAGTGCCTGTTCTCAAGAAGCTTATAAATTATGTAGAAGAAACTGCCAATAATAACAGCAGGAAATATTCAATGAGTGCTTAGCTGGTTCCAGATGCTAAGAACTGCATGGGAATCATCTAACCCTCGTGACAACTCTATGAGGGAGGTACAATCATTACTCTCACTTTTCTCAAAGATGAGAAAACTCAAACTTAAGAGATTCTGCCCGAGATCACACAGCTTAGGCAAGTGGCAGAACTCAGATACAAGAGGCTTGCTGCTGTGCTGCTGCTGCTAAGTCGCTTCAGTTGTGTCCAACTCTGTGCGACCCCAGAGACGGCAGCCCACCAGGCTCCCCCGTCCCTGGGATTCTCCAGGCAAGAACACTGGAGTGGGTTGCCATTTCCTTCTCCAATGCATGAAAGTGAGAAGTGAAAGTGAAGTCGCTCAGTCGTGTCCGACTCTTAGCGACCCCATGGACTGCAGCCTACCAGGCTCCTCCGTCCATGGGATTTTCCAGGCAAGAGTACTGGAGTGGGGTGCCATTGCCTTCTCCATACAAGAGGCTTATTTGACACCAAAATCCACTCTCTTAACCACTTTCAATGCTGACTCCTTGGAGAGTCATTCACACTGCTCTCACCGACACTGCATTTGCACTAAGGCCCTCATGGCCCCTGTTCACTGAATAACTTCTTTTCCCATGGCCAGATCACCAGGAACCAGCACTCAGAGACAGCTTCTCCAGCAAGTGTTGTTCTCAGGACAGGGCATGCAGCCTTCCCCTACCCTTGACGTAGTAAGAACGGAAGTGTGAAATCCTCCGGCCTGAGTGTGAATTCCCACCAAGAGGGCAAGAGGGCCTCTTCACTGCATCCTCCACCCACCCGACAGTTCCCAGTGAGACCAGACACCCTGAGTCCACCAATGATCCCAACTGAACTGTTTTCCACAGTAAACAGCCTGAGTGCTTTCCAAACCCAGACTGGAATTCCATTAAAGATGCCAGGCAATACTTAAAGCCATTAAATGGTATGTCTTAAATGGGTGAGTTTACAGTATATAAAATATATCTCCATGAAGCTATTAAAAAATTTGAAAATGACAGGGTAGCCCATCTTTGAAAATGAAAGGCTTCTGAGTCACCATCAAAGGTCGTTGAATGGCAGAATATTTCAAGGAAATGGGTGGTGAGTGGATTTTAAAATGATAAAGTAAATAAGTAAAATCTGGTTGTGAGTTCGGGTTTCCTTCTACTTGGCATGATATCTATCTGAAGAAATGCTTAAGAAAGCAAAGAAATACATTCTAAGCCCTAACAACTGACTTTCTGTGTATCAATCAGTATACAAGCACCCTCCTCAGGAATGTTTTGGTGGCAGACCCTGAGCTCTGCTGAGAAATTAGGCACAAACTATTAAATGAGGAATAAAAGCAACCCCTAAAAAGAAAAGGCAATCCTTGAAACTTCCTTATGTATAGGAAGTGACTGAATCTGAGACGGAAGGAAGCTGAGACTCATATTTGAAGATGGTTAATAATTAAAAGGCAATGGCACCCCACTCCAGGACTCTTGCCTGGAAAATCCCATGGACGGAGGAACCTGGTAGGCTGCAGTCCATGGGGTCGCTAAGAGTTGGACACGACTGAGCGACTTCACTTTCACTTTTCACTTTCCTGCACTGGAGGAGGAAATGGCAACCCACTCCAGTGTTCTTGCCTGGAGAATCCCAGGGACGGGGGAGCCTGGTGGGCTGCCGTCTATGGGGTCACACAGAGTTGGACAGGACTGAAGCGACTTAGCAGCAGCAGCAGCAATAATTAAAAGGGCTTCCCAGGTGGCGCTAGTGGTAAAGAACTCCCCTGCCAATGCAGGAGACTTGGGTTCAATCCTGGGCCTAGAAGATCCCCTGTAGCAGGGCACGGCAACCCACTCCAGCATTCTTGCCTGGAGAATCCCATGGACGGAGGAGCCTCGTGGGCTACGGTCCATAGGGTTGCAAAGAGTCGGACACGACTGAAGCAACAGAGCACACACGTACATACAATAATTAACATTATTAGGGGACTTCCCTGGTGGTCTGGTGGTTAAGAATCTGCCTTGCAATACAGGGGACGTGGTTATGGTCCCTGGTCGGAAAACCAAGATTCCACATACTGTGGAGCAGCTAAGCCCATGCATCACAACTAAGGCCCCATGCAACCAAATAAATATTAAAAAAAAAATAAACTCATTAAAGACCAATTAAGTGGATACGAACTAACGAGCTTCCTAGTGGCTCAGTTGGTAAAGAATCTGCCTGCAATGCAGAAGACCTGGGTTTGATCCCTGGGTTGGAAAGATCCCCTGGAGGAGGGCATGGCAACCACTCCAGTATTCTTGCCTGGAGAATCCCCATGGAAAGAGGAGCCTGGCGGTTTACAGTCCATAGGGTCACAAAGAGTCAGATATGACTAAGCGACCAAGCAGAACTAATGGTTCAACCATCCCTTGACATTTAAGAGGTGGCTCAAAATGCCACTTTACAAAAGTAACCTGGTTTAATGGAATAAGCCTTGGACCAGGAGTCCAGAGACTTGGACTCAGGGCCCATTCTGCAATTTGTTAACTGCCTGTAAGTTGCTTCACCTCCCTACGCCTGGTTCTTTACATATTAGAAGAGGAAGATAATATCCACTTTCCAACCTTGTTGTGATGGACACCCACGCTGTTACTCATAAAAGGACTTTGAAATTGTAAGGCAGTATACAAATGTGAGGTGCAGGATTAGGTCTTCACAAACCCAAACTTCTAGGATAGGAAAAAAGGAATGAGAACATCACTTATGAATCTGTAACACTGCAGTGAGCAAGGTAAGTAGGATGGAGGCAAGAAACTCTAGCCTTTGTAAGACTGTTAGCTTTCGTGCCTGCCTCTAAAGGGGTCTGGCTCGTTTTCCGCATAATCCACACGGATCAAGAGAACTAACTCTGGTAGTGTAACATTATTTGCCAGATGGAGCTTTATCCTGACTAAGATGCTCTACTGTTTCGAATTAATTCTGAATTATGTACAGGATCTTGAAAATTAGAAGCAATGCCAAAGAAAAGTCTGTAAAGAGGAGGAGGATTATAGGCAGGTAACATCTGCATTGCTGCCACTCAAATGTAACACATGATTAAACATTGAACCTAATGGACAGAGAAGCCTGGCAGACTACAGTCCACAGAGTCACAAAGAGTCTGACATGACTTAGCAACTAAACAACAACAATAATAACACTCAGAGTCTTCACAGCCGGGGATTCAATAACATCTGAAAAAGGAGCTGTTTGCCACAAACATGACTATTTGTTATATTTATTGGAAAAAAAAAACCAGACACACACACAAAAACATATCTGGATACTACTATTTAACTCTACTTCAACAAGTCTATTTCCGGTTTTCTGCAGGTTTAGGGCTTCTGATTTTTGAAGACACTGAAATATACTTTGTATAAGACTTTCATCACTTCTCATTCTGATGTACATGTGGATATCCTGGTAATATTAATTTACTCGAGTGTGACAGACACTGCCTCCACTTAATGTAAAAATAACTAAACTCCTAAGACTATAACACACATCAGAAAGTATGGGGCCACACAGATAACATGAAGATCCAGAGGAAAATGTCTCAAAGTTAAAAATAAACCAAAAAAAAAGCTCCAAAAAGCTCCACTATTTTCAAAAAACTAACTGGAAGAGTGTATGAAATGCTTCGAAACCATAGTAACCTTTTCTTTCAGGGTTACGCACTGAAGGCTTGTTATTTTGCTAATGTGATATTTTCTCTTGGTTTTCAGTCCAGAATTTAACAACATGGCCAATAATTACACTGATTATCAGTAACCTGGAGTTTACATCTTGATCATTTGAAATTTACTGTATGCCTCTTCATCTAATCTCTTTACTGGATTTATCAGTTCTTAGAGAGCAGAGGCAATGCCTATTATTTCATTTTTATCTTTCCACAATGCCTGGTATAGCATAGTGTGCACACGGAAAGACTGATACAACTAATTGAAAATTAAACAAAATCAAATAAACTTGTTCGTCTTTTAATCCAAAGAGTGGAAAAGAATAATGTTTTTAATCCCAGCAGAGACTTCTGAATTTCCATACCAACCTCTCTGATGAACGATTGGACTTAGACCTTAAAAATCCAAAGCAGCTATTTCTAGGAGTCTTTCCAACAGAGCCAGGTAGGTAGTAAGGTCAGTGGCAGCTAAACTTCCCACCCCTTCCTACTCTCCCAAAGTTCTCTGGAATCCCTATGCCACTCTAGCCCCTCCCCTAATGTCACTGGGCCAGTTTCTAGTCACAACACTTCAAGAGCCAAGTTTTCATTCCCAGAACCACAAAGTCAGTGTTTAGAGAATACAAACCACCTACCAATAAGGTCAGTTTTCATTCCAATCCCAAAGAAAGGCAATGCCAAAGAATGCTCAAACTACCGCACAATTGCACTCATCTCACACGCTGGTAAAGTAATGCTCAAAATGCTCCAAGCCAGGCTTCAGCAATATGTGAACCGTGAACTTCCTGATGTTCAAGTTGGTTTTAGAAAAGGCAGAGGAACCAGAGATAAAATTGCCAACATCCGCTGGATCATCAAAAAAGCAAGAGAGTTCCAGAAAAACATCTATTTCTGCTTTATTGACTATGCCAAAGCCTTTGATTGTGTGGATCACAATAAACTGTGGAAAATTCTGAAAGAGATGGGAATACCAGACCACCTGACCTGCCTCTTGAGAAACATATATGCAGGTCAGGAAACAACAGTTAGGACTGGACATGGAACAACAGACTGGTTCCAAATAGGAAAAGGAGTACGTCAAGGCTGTATGTTGTCACCCTACTTATTTAACTTATATGCAGAGTATATCATGAGAAACTCTGGACTGGAAGAAGCACAAGCTGGAATCAAGATTGCTGGGAGAAATATCAATAACCTCAGATATGCAGATGACACCACCCGTATGGCAGAAAGTGAAGAGGAACTAAAAAGCCTCTTGATGAAAGTGAAAGTGGAGAGTGAAAAAGTTGGCTTAAAGCTCAACATTCAGAAAATGAAGATCATGGCATTTGGTCCCATCATTTCATGGGAAATAGATGGGGAAACAGTGGAAACAGTGTTAGATTTTATTTTGGGAGGCTCCAAAATCACTGCAGATGGTGATTGCAGTCATGAAATTAAAAGACACTTACTCCTTGGAAGAAAAGTTATGACCAACCTAGATAGCATATTGAAAAGCAGAGCCATTACTTTGCCAATAAAGGTCTGTCTAGTCAAGGCTATGGTTTTTCCAGCGGTCATGTATGGATGCGAGATTTGGATTGTGAAGAAAGCTGAGCACTGAAGAATTGATGCTTTTGAACTGTGGTGTTGGAGAAGACTCTTGAGAGTCCCTTGGACTGCAAGGAGATTCAACCAGTCCATTCTGAAGGAGATCAGCCCTGGGTGTACTTTGGAAGGAATAATGCTAAAGCTGAAACTCCAGTACTTTGGCCACCTCATGTGAAGAGTTGACCCATTGGAAAAGACTCTGATGCTGGGCGGGATTGGGGGCAGGAGGAGAAGGGGACGACAGAGGATGAGATGGCTGGAGGGCATCACCGACTCGATGAACATGAGTTTGAGTGAACTCCAGGAGATGGTGATGGACAGGGAGGCCTGGCGTGCTGCGAATCATGGGGTCACAAAGAGTCGGACGTGACTGAGCAACTAAACTGAACTGAACTGAAGTTGCCTCTTCAGGTCTTCCTAGCACTTGTGAAGCCACAGGCCACATAAATGCCAGTAAGACAAAAGCCTATATTCTGTGCATTTCTTATAAGTTTACTCACTAAATAGCTAAACGATTCAGAGCCGCATGTTCTCACAAATCTTGAAAAGAAAAAATAGACAGTGGGGTACACGTGTAACATTAATGTACTGAATAATTCATGGTAATCAATATCTTGTTGTTTACTCGAGAAGTCATGTCTGACTCAACTCTTTGTAACCCCATGGACTATAGCCCACCAGGCTCCTCTGTTCATGAGATTTCCCAGGCAAGAATACTGGCGTGGGTTGCCATTTCCTTCTCCAGGGGATCTTTCTGACCCAGGGATTGAAACCTCATCTCCTGCATTGCAGGTGGATTCTTTACCACTGAGATACTTGGGAAGCCCGATCAGTATCTTACTGCAGATTTAATCAAATTCTCAATACCAAGATAAATACCTCATCTGACCAGTTTATATCATTGTATTAAGACTCAGTTTCTGCAATCCTATGAAAGAAATCACAGGTCCCTCAGTGTTGCTAGCCAAGTAAGACTCTACCCACAGATGACTAATTTTATCCATGCTTATCTCTCTGGAGTTATCAGGCTGCTGTATCTGTCAGGTGAATGCCAGGTGGACACAGAGGTGGAAAGAAGATGGAAAGAAATGGATATGCTGCAGACGAAGACAGGATCTTCGTCACTCAAGTTTCCCAAGATCTTGTTTTGCAGTAAATGTGAAATCAGAGGCAATAACAGGGCAGCAGTGTGGTAGGAACAGATCTGAGCCTCATTCTCAGGCACCGTGAGAACGTGAGCCAAGCCCTCCATCACTCTCGAGTCTCACACTTATTTCAAAACTATAAAATAAGAAAGACAGTCCCCGAATCCCCTCCGTGGTGCAAGGGTGACAATGAGATAATATTACACCGTGGAAGCAAAAGTCGTCAAGCCACAGTGGACAAGAAGAGATGGACTTCCTATAAAATAGCCCGACCAAAGAAATAAGAAATCGTTTTAGGGAAGGAGGACTGGGGAGGTTCGGGAGTCCACTGCTACTATTCAGGTATGTCTCAGGAGCTCTTATCTGGATCAACCCACAACTCCCCTGTGAATGATTCCAGTACATCTGAGGCCACATACTGGCGGCTCATAGCCGTACGTGGTCCACAGAAGGATTCTGCTTGGCCTGGATAGTAGTTTTTAAAGTGTATGAATTCACTTCCCACTTACAAATAGGATTTTTCATACAAACATCCAGATTTCTGGGTTTTCCTTAAAAAAAGAAAAGAATGAAAGAAAACAGCTGTGACAGCCCTAATCTGTCTCTGTCAAAATCAGAATGAGCTGAGCAGTAGCTGCCCCTTTTTCACACGATATCAGCTCTTCAACCCCGTCTTTCAGTTACCTGCCTGGCCCCGAAGTGGATGAAACTGTACTGCGGTCAAGCAGCAATTAAGCAATGTGAGCACATCAAAAAGTGAAAAGGCACAATCAACTGCTTTGTGTCTTGGCTGCGGAGAGACAGTCAGAGAGGAGAAAGATCTTCACAGAGTTCAGGAAAGGGCAGCACAAAGAAGGAGAACTTGGCAACACAACATGGTCAGGAAAAAGGGTGCTCGGGCCAGCTGGAACAAGGACCTGAGTCTGCTTGAAAGGCTTATCAAAAACACATGACGGGCAGAGGAGGCGCTCCGTGTGATCTGGCTTGCTGTGGGCATCCTGCCAGAAAGAGAATGCAATGGCCTCCTGACATGAGCATCCCTAGCTGTTCTGCAGGCTCATGCTAGTTCACAGGGATACATCAGGAGTCTGGGATTAGCAGATATGAACTACTATGTATAAAATAAACAGCAAGGTCCTACTATATAGCACAAGGGACTATATTCAATATCTTGCCTATAATGAAAAAGAATATGTATATTCACATTGCAGTACACTAGAAATTAGCACAGCATTGTAAACCAACTATACTTCCATAACAAAGAAAAAATTCTGACACACATGTAACTTCTCAGTTACAAAATTTTAATTCCAGTCTCTGTGTGCATGCATCTAAAAATAAGACTGGAATCCATGAGCCCAGAATATCTTTCCATTTCTTTGTGTCTCCTTCAAATTCAATAATGTCTTATGGTTTAACATTGTTAAAATGTCCATATTACCTAAAGCAATCTATGATTCAATGCAATTCCCATCAAAATCTCAACATTCTTTTTCACAAAAACAGGATGAAAATCTCAAAATTTGTATAGAACCACGCGTGTGCTGTGCATGCTACGTTGCTTTAGTCATATCTTTGTGACTCCATGGACTGAAGCCCACTAGGCTCCTCTGTCCATGGGATTCTCCCGGCAAAGATACTGGAGTGGGTTGCCACTTCCTCCTTCAGGGCATCTTCCTGACACAGGGATCAAACCTACGTCTCTTATGTCTCCTCCACTGGCAGGGGGGTTCTTTACCACTAGCATCACCTAGGAACCCTTATACAGAACCACAAAAGACCAAAAGCAATCCTGAGAAAAAAGAACAAATCTGGAGGTTTCACACACTCTGATTTCAAATTATACTTCAGGACTTCCCTGGTGGTCCAGTGGTTAGGAATTCACCTGCCAGTACAGGGGACACGGGTTCCATCCCTGGTCCAGGAAGATCCCACATGCCTTGGGGCATCTAAGACGATGTGCCACAGCTACTGAAGACCATATACCTAGAGCTCGCGGTCCACAGTCAGAGAAGCCAGCGCAACGAGAAGCCCCTGCTCATCAAAACTAGACAGAGCCCATGCCCAGCAATGAAAACTAACACACCCCAAAATAAACAAATAAAAAAGATATACTTCAGGTATACCTTGGAGATATTGCAGGCTCAGTTTCAGACCACAGCAAAAAATTGGATATTGCAATAAAGTAAGTCACGCAATCTTTCCAGTTTCCAGTGAATATAAAAGTTACATTGACATTATACTATAGTCTGTTAAATGTGCATTAGGTCTAAAAAAATAATGTACATACCTTAATTAAAAATACTTTATTGCTAAAAAGTGTTCTTGCCTGGAGAATCCCAGGGACAGAGGAGCCTAGTGGGCTGCCGTCTATGGGGTTGCACAGAGTCGGACACGACTGAAGTGACTAAGCAGCAAAAAGTGTTAACCATCATCTGAGCCTTCAGCAATTGATAATTCTTTTGCTGGTGGAGGGTCTTGCCTCAGTGTTGATGGCTGCTGACTGACCAGTTGCTGAAGGCTGTGGCAATTTCAAAAAATAAGACAACTATGAAGTTTGCCACATCAATTGACTCTTCCTTTCACCAACGATTTCGCTGTAGTATACAATGCTGTTTGATATTTTACTCCTAGCAGAGGTTCTTTCAAAACTGGAGTCAGTTCTCTCAAACCCTGCTGCTGCTTCATCAACTAAACTTATGTCATATTCTAAATCCTTTGTTGTCAAGACATTCAACAATCTTCCCAGCATCTTCGAAAAGCATAGATTCTCTCAAGAAACACTTTCTTTGCTCCTCTATAAGCAGTATCTCCTCATCTGTTCAAGTTTTATCATGAGATTGCAGCTAAGTCAGTCACATCTTTAGACTCCACTTCCAATTCTAGTTCTCTTGCTATTTCCAACCACATCTGCAGTGACTTCCTCCACCTGAAGTTTTGAATCCCTCACAGTCATCCACGAAGGTTAGAATCAACTTCTTCCAAATTCTTGATAATCTTGAGCTCTTCCCATGACTCATGAATGTTCTTAATTACATCTAGAAAGGTGAACACTTTACAGAAAGTTTTCAACTTACCCTTCCCAGATCCATCAGAAGAATCACTATGTATGGCAGCTATAGCCTCACAAAATGTAATTCTTAAATAATAGGACTTGAAAGTCAAAATGACTCCTTCCTCTACAGGCTGCAGAATGGATGCTGTGTTAGCAGGCGTGAAGACATGAACCTCGTTGTAGGTCTTCATCAGAGCTTTTGAGTGATCAGGTGCATTATCAATGAGCAGCATTATTTAGAGATGAATCTTTTTTTCTAAGCAATGGGCTTAAAATATTCAGTAAATCATGGTATAAATATATGTGCTATCATCCAGGCTCTGTTGTTCCATTTACAGATCACAGGCAAAGTAGATATAGCATAATTCTTAAGGGCCCTAGGGTTTTCAGAATGGTACATGAGCACTGGCTACCACTTCAAGTCACCAGCTGCATTAGTGCCTAACAAGAGTCAGCTTGTCCTTTGAAGCTTTGAAGCCAGGCACTGACTTCTCCTCCATGGCTATGAAAATCCTAGATGGCACCATATTCTAATAGAAGCCTGTTCCACTTGCATTGAAAATCTGCTGTTTAGTGTTTCCACCTTCATTAATGATCTTAGCTAGGTCTTCTAGATAACTTACTGTGGCTTCTATTATCAGCACTTGCTGCTTCACCTTGCACTTTTATGTTATGGAGTCAATTTCTTTTTTTTTCAACTTCATGAACCAACATTTGCTAGCTTCAGATTTTTCTTCTACAGCTTCCTCACCTCTCTCACTCTTCAAAGAACTGAAGAGAGTTAGGGCCTTGTTCTAGACTAGGCTTTGGGAATGTTGCAGCTGGTTTGGGGCTTCCCAGGTGGTGCTAGTCGTAAAGAATCTACCTGCCAGTGCAGGAGACACAAGAGAGGCAGGTTTGATTCCTGAGTCAGGACAATTCCCTAGAGGAGGGCATGGCACCCAATTCCAGTATTCTTGCCTAGAGAATCCCATGGACAAAGCAACCTGGCAAAGCTACAGTCCACAGGGTCACATGGAGTTGGACATGACTGAAACGACTTAGCATGCATGCAGCAGCTGGTTTATGGAGAAGGAAATGGCAACCCACTCCAGTATTCTTGCCTAGAGAATCCCATGGACAGAGGAGCCTGGTGGGCTGTTGTCCATGGGGTCACACAGAGTCGGACACGACTGAAGCGACTTAGCATGCATGCATGCATTGGAGAAGGAAATGGCAACCCACTCCAGCGTTCTTGCCTGGAGAATCCCAGGGACGGGGGAGCCTGGTGGGCTGCCGTCTATGGGGTCGCACAGAGTCGGACACAACTAAAGTGACTTAGCAGCAGCAGCTGGTTTGATCTTCTATTCAGACCACTAAAACTTTCTCCATATCAATAATAAGGTTGTTTTCCTTTTTTATCATTCATGTGTTCACTGGAGTAGCACTTTTAATTTCCTTTAAGAACTTTTCCTTTGCATTCGCAAGTTGGTTAACTGGTGCAAGAGGCCTAGCTTTCAGCATATCTTGGTTTTTGACATGTCTTCCTTAATAAATTTAATTATTTCTAGCTTTTGATTTCAGAGAAGGCAATGGCACCCCACTCCAGTACTCTTGCCTGGAAAATCCCATGGATGGAGGAGCCTGGTAGGCTGCAGTCCATGGGGTCTCGAAGAGTTGGACACGACTGAGCGACTTCACTTTCACTTTTCACTTTCCTGCATTGGAGAAGGAAATGGCAACCCACTCCAGTGTTCTTGCCTGGAGAATCCCAGGAATGGGGGAGCCTGGTGGCTGCCGTCTATGGGGTCACACAGAGTCGGACACGACTGAAGTGACTTAGCAGCAGCAGCAGCAGCTTTTGATTTAAAGCAAGAGACGTATGACTCTTCCTTTCACTTGAACACTTAAGAGGCCACTGCAGGATACATCATGAGAACCACTGGGCTGGAAGAAGTACAAGCTGGAATCAAGACTGCCGGGAGAAATATCAGTAACCTCAGATATGAAGATGATACCACCCTTATGGCAGAAAGTGAAGAGGAGCTAAAGAGCCTCTTGATGAAAGTGAAAGAGGAGAGTGAAAAGGTTGACTTAAAGCTCAACATTCAGAAAACGAAGATCATGGCATCTGGTCCCATCACTTCATGGGAAGTAGATGGGGAAACAGTGGAAGCAGTGTTAGACTTTATTTTTTTGGGCTCCAAAATCACTGCAGATGGTGATTGTAGCCATGACTTCTTGGAAGGAAAGTTATGACCAACCTAGATAGCATATTGAAAAGCAGAGACATTACTTTGCCAGCAAAGGTCTGTCTAGTCAAGGCTATGGTTTTTCCAGTGGTCATGTATGGATGTGAGATGTGGACTGTGAAGATGGCTGAGTGCTAGAGAATTGATGCAGTTCAAAGAACTGTGGTGTTGGAGAAGACTCTTGAGAGTCCCTTGGACTGCAAGGAGATCCAACCAGTCCATCCTAAAGGAGACCAGTCCTGGGTGTTCATTGGAAGGACTGATGCTGAAACTGAAACTCCAATAATTTGGCCGCCTCATGTGAAGAGTTGACTCATTGGAAAAGATTCTGATGCTGGGAGGGATTGGGGGCAGGAGGAGAAGGGGACGACAGAGGATGAGATGGCTGGATGGCATCACTGACTTGATGCACATGAATTTATTTGAGTAAACTCTGGGAGCTGGTGATGGACAGGGAGGCCTGGCATGCTGCAGTTCATGGGGTCGCAAAGGGTCAGACATGACTGAGTGACTGAACTGCACTGAATGTCAATACTCTTGTATCTCAGGGAACAGGGACGCCCGAGGAAAGTGAGAGAGACAGGAATGGCAGGTATAGAGCAGCCAGAATAAAAACATTTATTAAGTTCACCATCTTTATATTGTTATGGTTCATGGACCACCCCCAAATTAAATAGTAACATCAAAAGTTACTGATCATAGATAACCATAACAAATGTAATGATAAAGAAAAAGTTTAAAATATTGCAAGGATTACCAAAACGTGACACAGAGGCATGAAGTGAGCAAATGTTGTTGGAAAAATGGCACTGATAGACTTGCTTGACACATGGTTGCCAAAAATCTTCAACTTGTAAAAAGTATAAGATTTGTGAAGCACAATAAAGCAAAGTGTAGTAAAGTGAAGTATATCTGTACAAAGCTATAGTAATCAAAACAGCATGACATTGGCAGGAAAATAGACACAGATTAATGACACAGAATTGAGAGTCCAGGATAAACCTACATATATATGGACTATTAATTTATGACAAAGATGCAAAGACCACACAATGGGAGAAAAGGCAGTCTCTTCGATAAGTGGTATTGGGAAAGCTGGACAGCCATAAGCAAAACAATGAAACTAGACCACTCTTCTACTCCATACACAAAAATCAACTCAAAATGGATTAAAGACTTGGATATAAGACTTAAAGTCACAGAACCCCTAGAAAAAAACTTATGCAGTACACTCTTTAACATTGGTCTTAGCAACATCTTTCTGGATATGTCTCCTGAGGTAACGGAAACAAAAGCAAAAATAAACAAAAACTACATCAAGCTAAAAAACTGCACAGCAAAGGAAACCATCAGCAAAACAAAAAAACAACCTACTGAATGGGAGAAGATATTTGCAAATCATATATGCAATAAAGGTTTAATATCCAAATATATATAAAGAAACGCATGCAGGGAATTCCCTGGTGATCCAGTGGTTAGGACTCCACACTTTTCGTGCTGGGGGCCTGGGTTTGATCCCGGGTTGGGAAACCCAAGATCCCACAGGCTGGACAGTGCAAAGAAAATAAATAAAAGAATCTATGATAGAAGCAGAGCTGAAAATTAGAGGAAAACATTTTTTTAAAAAACTCACACAACTCAACAACAATTAAACAAACACCTCTATTAAAAAGTGGGCAGAGGATCTAAGTAGACATTTTTCCAAAGACCTACAGTGGCCAGCAGGCACATGAAAAGTGTTCAACATCACTGATCATTAGGGAAATGCTAATCAAAATCACGGTGGCATATCACCTCACACTAGTTAAAATGACTATGATCAAAAAGACAGGAAATAACAAGTGCTGGTAAGGATGATGAGAAAGGGAATACAAACACTGGTGGTGGGAATGTAAGTTGGCGCAGCTACTATGGAAAACAGTATGGAGATTCCTCAAAAAATTAAGACTAGACTCACCATATAAGCCAGTTATTCCATTTCTGAACAGTATGGAGATTCCTCAAAAAATTAAGACTACAATCACCATGCTGCTGCTGCTGCTATGTCGCTTCAGTCATGTCCGACTCTGTGTGACCCCATAGACGGCAGCCCGATAGGCTCCCCTGTCCCTGGGATTCTCCAGGCAAGAACACTGGAGTGGGTTGCCATTTCCTTCTCCAATGCATGAAAGTGAAAAGTGAAAGTGAATCACCATATAAACCAGTTATTCCATTTCTGAGTATTTATCCAAAGAAAATGAAGATACTAATTCAAAAAGACACATGCACCCCTATATTCAGTGTAGCATTATTTGTAATAGCCAAGATATGGACACAACCTAAGTGCTTATCAATGGATGAATGGATAATGATGCAGTATATGTGCACAACACAATACTATTCAGCCATAAAAAAAAAAAAAAGATGAAACAACATGGAGAGACCTTGAGGGTATTACGCTAAGTGAAATAAGTCAGATGGAAAGAGACAAATGCCCTATGTTTTTACTCATATGAGGAATATAAAAAATAAAATAAACAACTAAACCAAACATAACAGAAATGAACATAGATACAGAGTAATGGTTATCAAGGGGAGAGGGACACTGGGGATGGTGCAATGGTTAAAGGGGGTCAACTGTGTAGTGATGGATGGAAACTTTCTGTGGTGAGCAAACAGTAGTGAATACAGAAGTTGAAGTATTATACAATGTTGCACACGTGAAACTTAAAAATAAATAATTTAAGACTTGGAGTCATTTTCAGTTATATCCAATTTGCCAAAGCTCTTTGTTTTTCACTAATAATAGTGATAATAGCATTTTCATTAAAAATATAAATCAGATACAGGCTGTCTTCCAAACTTCAACTAGCTATATTAAGACGTTTTAAAAAATGGATTTTATATTATGCTGGAAAAAAATAGAAAATATGTCTCAGACTAGGATACTTTCAGTAGGCATGCTACAACCAGAGAAGGAATAAATATACCTTCTCCAGCTAGTTTAGTGGTTCTCCATCTTGGCTCCTCCTAGGGCCAAATATCACCTGGGGAACTTTAAAAATCCTGATGCCCAGGATGTACCCAGACCAATCAAGTCAGAATCTGTGGAGGAGGAACCAGTTATCAGTATTTTTAAAAGTGGGTCCAGAATTGGGAGAGTGGCACTGACATATAAGCACTGCCATGTATAAAATAGAGGCTTAACGGGAAGCTGTTGTATAGCACAGGGAGCTCAGCTCAGTGCTCTGCGATGACCTGGAGGGGTGGGACAGGGATGTGAGCGGACGGAGGTTCAAGAGGGAGGGGATGTGCACACACACACACACCTCTCTCTCTCTCTCTCTCTCTCTATATATATATATCTGATTTACTTCACTGTACAACAGACAGTAACACAACATTGTAAGTCAATTATACTCCAATAAAAAACAAATAAATAGCAGGTCCAAGATCAATTCACACCAAGCTCAGATCTACTACTGGCTACACAAACCTGAGTGGTTTGACAGGGCATAAAACAGATTATGAATTATCTATTTCACAATTACCAAGTCGCCACCAATAAAGAACTCACTATTCCCCCAAGCAACTGTAACTGTGCCATTAATTTTCCTATAAATGCAATCAACCATTCCTCTACTTTGTTAATTTAGTTTGACTTGCACAGAAGGGCAAAACCTACAATCATCTCCCAGATAATCAAGAGTTGCTTGTAGTACCTCTGCTGCCATTATTTCTACTCTCATAAAAATAACCCACCTCACACTTTCATATTTCATTTTAGATCATTTCATAAACTCTATCATTAATCCCAGAGCTTCAGGTGTATAGTAAGCACCATGATATGCTCTGATATGTGTATTCATTGGATTTGCATTTCTATTCAAATCATAACTATATCCAAACTGCACCTGCAGATTCCCTGTATCAGCAGCCATCTGAAAGGCACACATTTTAATCTGACTTTAATGCAGAGCTCCTCAATTTGAGCAGATGCTCGAAACTACATTTCAACCAGCGTGGTGGCTCATAAGACCCACTGATTTTTTTTTTTTTGGTCTCATTGTTGTATAGAGTTAAAACCCCGCCACCAAAAAGAGGACTTATTTGACTGATTGATGATCATTGGTCCCACTGCCATCTCCAAGCCCACCTGCTCCCCAAGATGATCAGAATTTCCTAAAGCTGCTATCATTCCAGGAATGATCAGGACTGAACTCATAAGCAGATTTACCAGGAAGCCAATGAAGCTTAAGCCTGAGGGCCTCTCAATGTGTCTGGGCCTCTTCCAGAGCTCTGAAGGTTTGTACTTGTAATTTGATACACTTTTGCTTTAGGCAAATTGTGTGTTATACCCCACAAACCCTAGATCCATTCATAATGGGCCTAATGTAACTTGGTTGCCATTTGGAAGGCAAGCACTAAACTAAGCTGTGAAATCTTCATAATGTGAAGTCAACAAGAATTAGCTGTGTTACAACCATGTCGACAGGTCAGTCTTTTCTTCCTCTCCAACAGAGGTTGCCAACAAAGGTCTGTCTAGTCAAGACTATGGTTTTTCCTGTGGTCATGTATGGATGTGAGAGTTGGACTGTGAAGAAAGCTGAGCGCCGAAGAATTGATGCTTTTGAACTGTGGTGTTGGAGAAGACTCTTGAGAGTCCCTTGGACTGCAAGGAGATCCAACCAGTCCATTCTGAAGGAGATAAGCCCTGGGACTTCTTTGGAAGGAATGATGCTAAAGCTGAAACTCCAGTACTTTGGCCACCTCATGCAAAGAGTTGACTCACTGGAAAAGACTCTGACGCTGGAAGGGATTGGGGGCAGGAGGAGAAGGGGATGACAGAGGATGAGATGGCTGGATGGCATCACTGACTCGATGGATGTGAGTCTCAGTGAACTCTGGGAGTTGGTGCTGGACAGGGAGGCCTGGTGTGCTGCAATTCATGGGGTCGCAAAGAGTCAGACACGACTGAGCGACTGATCTGATCTGATCTGAACAGAGGTACTCCTGTTGGTCTACAAGGAAAGAGGGCATGGTGTGGAAGGAAAAGAAACCCATCATTGGAAAGGACAGGCTCTAGGTCCTAAAAGAAACCAGAGGGAAAAATCTAGGCTTTTCCAGTGTGTGCAGAAATCAGGTAGGCTTGGACCCAAGGGGCAGGACTGGCAATCCTGAGCAGATCCCAGGCCACCTGCCATAGATACAAATCAGCTTTCTCTGCCTTTACAGCTAGGCATGTACATCTTGTTTGGCCTTTTTGTGAAGAAATTCTCTGTTCATCCTCTTGCTAAATTAAAATTCATTCTCATGTAGTAAAGTTACTTTCTAAGCAAATATTAATGAGAAATGGCTCACATGCAAATGTCTGGAGTGAATATTTGAAAGCATAACCACTAATTGATGGTTCTAACCCAGAGTTCCCAGACTGCTGTGTATTTTGATGGAGGT
The DNA here is from genome assembly GCF_002263795.3 of Bos taurus. Taxonomy (NCBI): domain Eukaryota; kingdom Metazoa; phylum Chordata; class Mammalia; order Artiodactyla; family Bovidae; genus Bos; species Bos taurus. Next base: position 81,144,639 of record NC_037334.1, on the reverse strand, counting down.
AGAAGTGGGGGACGTGGAGATAGATGGGAGAGGATTAAAATGGGAGGGAACCTGAAGAGGAGCCTGAAATATGGAAGCCCACTCTGCAGACTGCATGGCTTGGCCAGGCAGCACCTTGTATCAGGCTATCAGCCACAAGCAGCAGGTTGGAACCACCAGCTGGGCTTATATTGCAGTCAATCAAGCAGATAGACCTGGAAAGATAGATGTGAGCATGAGGTCTCTACAACCTTCTCTCCTGCTCACTTTGGAGCTCTCCACATTCTGTGGGCACATGCGGGTCAATAATTCCTGATTCAGAGAGTGGATGAAAAGACCGATATCAGATCTTAACCGTTCTCTAGCACTCCTTCCCTTCGGACATTTGTCCTTCTGGGTCTAGAACTTCTTTGGAGAGCATCGGGCTCTCCCTGACCAGCCAAGAAGTCCAGATCATCCTCTTAGTACTTCCTTTCTTTCTGCTCCATTTCCACCTGCTCTCTTGACCTGTGAACTTCACCCTTCTGCCAAGTTCTCCCAGGCAGGTGGACTCTCCTGTGGGACCAGCTCCATGGAGCAGCTGAACCCCAGGGAAGTACTGATCCCTTCTCCAAAACTGATCCCCTTTCTTAGTACCATGGGCCATGGAGACTGACCCCTGTATCCCCAGCAGGGCCACAGACACTGCCAAATCCATCTTTCATTTCATTTATGTCTAAAATTGGATCACGTAGGGGCACAGTTCTTGAGATGCTATCCTACTGTGTGCCCCCTTTGCCTGGTAAAGTAATAAAGCCACTCTTTTTCCTCCATAAAAAACAAAAACAAATAAAAACACAATTGGATCATGAGGCTCCAGGCCATATTATAGGAGACAGCAGCAGCAGTGTGATGAGAGGAGCACCAGGCTACCCTGCATCCAGCACACTGGCTGCGGTTAGCCAGCAGTCTGCCCTCCTCAGCCAGCTCACTGAGCAGGAGCTTTCTTGCTGCGGCTCTTCCAGCAGCAGGAGAGAAGCAGGAAGACAGGCGGCAGAGCAGCAGCAGGGTTCAGTGAGGAAGACGGCTCTTATGGCTACTTCATCTCTGGCTCATCATGGATGGATAAGCCCGAGTCCGAAAGCAATTCTCCATTAGAAGTCTGCTTCAGCCTCGGGTGAATAAAGGTACCTTCCCTGACCCAGCCTCCAGCTAATGGGGAGATGGGTTCATTCCAAATTGACTGAAAAGCTATTTTCCCTCACAAACCATATTTAAATTAAGAAACCTGTGAGGAAGCTCTATACTTCACCTTTTCCAAAGATAGGCTAGATTGTGAGAACAAAAGACAGGAGAAAGTCTCAAGGAATCACAGTTGATAACTCACTCTGCCGAAAGGGTAAAGAAGACCCCTATTACTTCATCAAAGAAATGTTCATTATTATAACATGCAGTCAACAGCAGAAGCTGACTGGATTGAGAAGACATCCATATTATTACCGTTACATGCTGTACTGTGTGCCATGCTGATGGGAACTGGGGGGAAGGTTTAGGGAATATTTGGGGCAAAGAACATCCCCAGTTTGCCTGACCACATCCAGTGAAGTATGTGTGGTAAAATATTTAAGATGTGGAATGTCATCAATGTGCAAAGATTTTCCATTCAGATGGGATAATTACCTCATCTATATATATATATATAATCATAATTACCATGGTAATTCGTGTTCATTATAGAATATCTCTCTGTTCTGACATCAGTTTAGAAAGATTTCACCCAGACAGCACCTACCAGTTACAACTGTTTAATACAGGTTCACAGGCTTTGGAAATATCCTTTTTTTGTCCATTGTTAATGAGCAATTGCTAATTAATAAAATATATCATCACTTCCAGAACCCATGGAGTTAGTTTAGGTGAAGGAACTCACAGCAAGAGGATTGTTTAAACCACATACAGATTTATTTTAACATAATGTCCTTCTTGCACATGAGAAAAGAGGACAGAGATAATAAATATAATTTTTCATCTACTTAAAATACTGTGCTTTTCTTTTAGGTACTTCTTTACCTTGAAAATTAACTGACAACAATTCAGCACCACAGAGCTACTGGAAATGAATTATGAGTCCAATAGATCCCTCTCTCCTCTCCCACCCTCCACAAGCCTTCCCTCCCACCGTGCATACGCTTTTAGCACCGTACTCAATTAAAAGGGAAACATACGTTCTCAACAATTTGGCTTAAAAGGTTAATGAACTCTGCTAATACAACATAAGAGAAATAACACATCCTGTTCTGATATGGAAGTTCTTGAAAGTGTTAAGCATAGGCTACCTGTATGAGACTTACCTGTAGGTGTTTATTTAAAAGACAGTCTTACACCAAGACACACTGACAGACTAGGAAGCTGGGAATCTGCAATTTTAAGAAGCTGCCCAGTGTATTATCAAGATGCTGGCAGGCGAGGACCCCTGATTTACCATAAATTGCCAGAGGTCTGGGCAATTAATTGCCAAGCGCTCAACAGCTCGCCCCTACTCACCGGGTGGACTCCCGTGTCCTGCTGCAGCTGTAGCGATTGCAAAAGCAGAGGCCGGTGAAACAGAGCAGTGGGAGTTGTCAGCCGTCTGTCCTGGTTATTTAAAAAGAATGGGAATGGCATGGTGAGGCACATGCATAATATTACATAATGAAAATTCTCATTTTCATTCCTGCACTGAATGAAGGGTTGGGTCAAATATCCTGTGTTGTCCTTATTAATAGGCAAATAACAAGATTCTATATCAACCAGTTCATTCTAGTTATAGATCCAAGAGAAATGAAAACATACGTCTATACAAAAACTTCTACACAAACATTCACAGCAGTATTATTCATAATAGCCAAAAAGTAAAAACAGCCAAATCTCCCCCAACTGACGAAATGATAAACCAAATCAAAAATTCCCATGTGAGGGAATATGATTTAGCCACAAAAGGCATGAGGTAATACATACCACAACATGAATGTACCTTGAAAGCATCATACTAAGTGAAAGCTGGTCACAAAAAGTCACGTATTATATGATCCCATTTATATAAAATGTCCATAATAGGTAAATACACAGAGGCAAAAAGTAAATTAGTGGTTTCCAGGTGTATTGGGGGATGAGAATGGGAAGTGACCACTGATGTGTACAGGATTTCTCTAGCAGGGGTGATGAAAATATCTGGATTGAGACAGTGGTTATGGTCGCTCAGCCTTGTGAATATATAAAACCAATGAACTGCACACTTGAAAAGGGTGAATCTTATGGTATGTGAATTTTATCTCAATATAAACATATATATATTTTTTAATATTCTACATGTTACAGATAGAATTTTCTTCTCAAAGCACCCTCAGAAAGGGGGATGGGCTCTCATATTGAAGGATGCACTGAGCACCTTTTTGTACCCCCTCTCACTTCTCAGATATTTACACACAGCACTTGATAATGTTGATGCCAACCTCACTGTTTTTCTCGTTCAGGCTTTTAGTGAAGATAGTTCATTTCTTCTGTGGCTTTTCTGTGATTCTGTGGTTTTATTAGTTTGCCTCTAAAGTCATATAGTCATGCTTAAAATAAATAAAAGGGGAAGCAAAGAGCTGCTTAATGTGCCTAAGCACTAAAGCACAAAACAGCTCTACCCTCTCCTTCAGCTATAGCCTGAAGACATTTGTGGAACAAGGTGGGCAAGAAGATAGATGAACAGGCAAAATTTCAGCTACACACTGAGAAAACGTGGGCTGCTGTCACTATTTGGATCCTCCATATCATCACAGACTGTGGTTTCCTTCCTGCATCTCTGGGATTTGGTTGGATCAGGAAAGAAACAAAGGACTTAGTTAATCCACAAACAGGATGAGGATTTTCAAATAATGCCTATATAAATTTAAAGAATTTTAAATGAATATAAACATATGAAAATAGACCATAAAACAGGGCTCTAATGATAGTAACCAAGTGGATAGCACTTAAATAACTCTTGCCTTGGTAAAATTTTGCTTCCATATAGTTTGACCCCAAACTCTTCCAGGTTAATAATGAACTCAAGGGAGTCTGTCTGACATGGCAATGGTCACGGAAGTTGCCAAGGTCTGGACTGATCAAGGCTCTAAGAACAGTAAAGAGATTTGGCCAATCCCATAGTAGTCTTATAACAAGGCAGAGAAGTCTAACTTGTTACATTGGTTTTCCAGAAGTACCCAAATGTCAGGGTGACCCATGACTGATCAGGAGCCCAAAATCAGTCCCACTCCTCAAGAGCTAATATCCATCAGGGCAATTCTGCTGACAATGGTCCACTCAGGCTAGCTTCTCTTGGAGCTGATGGCAATGACAGCTTCCACTGTGTTGCTGAGGCTACAAATGAAATGACCATTTGCAGCCAAGCACTCTGTCTTTTGCTAAACTGCCTTACTTGAAGTAGAAGTATGAAAGTCAGAAAACATCTACATTTACTTAGGTTACTTGGGGTGAATCTGCTTTCACAAGTGAATAATTTTCCCTTCCAATTTGAAACAATTGTCTTGAGAAAAAAGGAGACATTTCAAAAACAACTGTTATTTGTAGTTATATTTACTTAAGCGATGGGGAGATAAAAGTTTTCTATCTTTTGCTCTGATAGTTTTCCCTTCAATTAGAAATGGTATATTTTAAAACAAATTATGGGATAATATTTTATAATTTTCATAATAGAAAATATACCAGATTCTGCCACTAACAATGAAGACTGGAGTCCCAGGCAACTGGACATTACTTTAGTTGAAATACTGTTCTTAATAAGGTCACCCCACAGTTTTGTGTCCCAGACGAACCTATTTAATAGAGACTACACTGGGATTCATTGTAATGTCATCAGAGTCTGGGAACACTTTGGCAAAACCAGCACTGACATTTAATCAACTGGCAACCAAGAACAGGCTTAGAGATTAACCTGTGATTCAGGTTACTCCACACAAAATACCACGCAATGATGGTGGTCAAGTAAATACTGGTTATATTAGTGACATTTTCTCTAATCATTTATGTTCCACTACTTGCTCCCATGGTAACATTTGCTTCCAATTAATTTTCATAATTGAGACTGAAAAATATTTGGGAACTGAAATGGTAAGGTAAACAAAAGATTCAGGAGCTAGAATCATCTCTCACTTGCATGTTTCTGAGACCCTTCCTGAGTGCTCACCTCCAGGCTGGCGGTAGCGGAGGTGCCGAGGAGTTGAGGGTGACCTGCAAGGTGACAGTTCTGCGGCATCGGCTACGGGTGAGCTGTCCACACCTGCTCGGTCCACCGGCGCAGACTCGAGGACTGCTGCTTTAAAACATCACACATTTTAACAACCAGGTTATGAATTCAAGAGCTTCTTGTTAGTATCATGCATGGGAACACAAAAGTTCCTTATGGATAATAAGCATTTCATACTAGTCTGTATTTTTAAAGGACTTTATCATGATATCGAAGAACCGACTCATTGGAAAAGACCCTGATGCTGGGAAAGATTGAAGATGGGAGGAGAAGGGGACGACAGAGAATGAGCTAGTTGGATGGCATCACCTAAGTGATGGACATGAGTTTGAGTAGCTCCAGGAGTTGTTGATGGACAGGGAAGCCTGGCGTGCTGCAATCCATGGGGTCGCAAAGAGTCGGACAAGACTGAGAGACTGAACTGAACTGATCATGATATCAAGCCACTCCTCCTGGCAGAATGCTGACGATACACAACATGTGGTTAGTGGCTACAGTACAGAACATTTTTCCATCCTTCCAGAAAGTTCTAATGCCCTAGAGCTACAGATAAGCAGCAGGCCAGTGGAAATTTTTATAATGAAAGTTGAGAGGTTTTAAGATAATTTGAGTCTCTTCACTGCAGGTAACATCCCATGAGTAAAAGAAACATCATTTCAGGGTCACATTCAAGCTATTACCACATCCCTTGCACTAACTTGTTAACCAGGTAAAACTACAACTGCATGTGTGTTATTTTAAGGAAAAGCACTACAAAAATTTCATAAACTTCTAACAACTCTTTGATTTCTTTTTCCTTGGGCTTTGCATCAACTGGTAAAAACTGCACCACCTCCACTAATTTTCCATTATCTCTATCAGCAGAATTATTCTCAACTCCTTTTACCATTCCATTCAAGATTTCACTCAACAAACTCGACAAAATTCCTAATGACTTCACATAAAGCCATTTTTACACTTGTATGTGATTCACTCCTTTAGAAATATGGCCCAAATTCAGCTCTTCTGAAACACAAAGGGGCCAGGGAAGGGAAATGGTTAGAATCTTTCCTTGAATGACATAATTACAGTCAAGCTGGCAATGATGCAGGATGGAGACAAAAAAAAAATCAGTGCTTAGCTGTTAGTTTTATTATTTTCTAAATAAGTCCCTCAAAATTCAGTAATAGAAGGCATCTGCTCTGCAAGAGCAAGCAGAATATCAAACGTGTGTCCTCGGTCTGATTCAAGCATTCATTCCTCTGAGGCAAATGAGCAAATCATTTAGTCAGCAATTACACTGAACCAAAAAACTTCCCAGTGCGAGAGCTGGACAGGGCTCGGGAAGTCCACTGAAAGGACAGAAAAGCACAGCGTAACACTGCAAGCAAACGGGCACCTACAGAGAGGAAAAATCACACCAGCACAGTGCGGGGGAAAGAAGCGTTTCCTTCTGGCAGGTTCACGTTCAATCAATCCCTGCAAACAGCTTTGCCTGCAGAACGAGTGGGCAGATGTGGGCTCAAAACAAATGCTAAAATTGGGAGCACTTTCAACCCACAGGCAGGCAATTTTCAACCTAGGAACAAAGAAACAGACACTAGTGATGTGGGTCGAGAGGCAATGCTTAGACTGTGTGGACAGCCAGGGCCCAAGAGAACGCGGATGGACTGAGAGACCCGAACACCATGCGCAGGCCCCCGTGGTTCTCCTCTCTTCTCCGCTGCAGGTTATGTTTTGTTGATATCCCACCACTGGGTGGAATCTGAATGTGTGTTGGGCTGAAATTTGTGCTTTTTAGAAGAATTCAATATAGCAGAAGGTGGGGCCTTTCTAGAAGGAAGAAAGAAGACCACTAAACCAGTCCATTCTGAAGGAGATCAGCCCTGGGTGTTCTTTGGAAGGAATGATGCTAAAGCTGAAACTCCAGTACTTTGGCCACCTCATGTGAAGAGCTGACTCATTGGAAAACACCCTGATGCTGGGAGGGATCGGGGCAAGAGGAGAAGGGGACGACAGAGAATGAGATGGCTGGATGGCATCACCGACTCGACATGAGTCTGAGTGAACTCTCGGAGTTGGTGATGGACAGGGAGGCCTGGCGTGCTGTGATTCATGGGGTCGCAAACAGTCAGACACGACTGAGTGACTAAACTGAACTGAATGGATGTTGAGTGAGCCTGGAACACATCTGGGGATTAGTAGAGGTGAAACCAACTGCATTACTCTTCCCTTACAAGTTCAGAGCCTCACTGAGATGAGGGATAGCTCCTGTTTCTCTTTTTTTCCCTTCATGTCATTTGAAGTTCTCTTGCCAGGAAAGATGGCAAGGCTGGCATTATAACTGCAATGACAATAAAATCGGACAAAGGTTACTAGCATTTTGCAAAGACAGCACCCTGCAACTGTCTAGCCGGACAGCAGTGAGAGGACCCATGGCCCCACTACAGACCCAACAGAGAAGCTGATCTTGTGCAATGAGCTTTGGAAAGTTGCATCCTGAGGTGAACAGCAGAAAATGTATAAACTCCGGGCACAGACTTCTTATTCAAGTTTGCCGACTGTTTAAAGTGTCAACATTATGCAAAGCACACACAAACATCTTTCAAATTAAAGAGAGATCATTGTCTCCATTTACTTTGCCAACTGGAATTTTCAAGATTAGACAGCAGAGTTAACACAGCAGCACTCTTGGCTTCTACAGACATTGTGCACACGCACACACACACACACACACACACACACACACACAAACTGATCTTGTCAGGCTGATGCTGAAGTAAAGTGTTTCATCTATGACTTTTCTGGAAGTATTCATGATCGGTACTGCCTATATACCAATGCAAAATAAAAGGAAAAACTAAATCTATAATTCCTTCGTTTCACCCTTCAAAAAAATGCCCAAGAGCTCCCTAGACCTCAGAATTATGTCTAAGCTTTCTATTCACAGTGTTTCCTTTATGAGGATCCACAGGATAAATTATTCTCAAGTCTCAGGAGCAAGAAAATATGTGCCTGCAGACCAGTCTATTCTTAGTTGTCTGTATGAATCATATAATTGATTACACTCAAAACCAAAATCAGAATGACTCCAGGAACTGGAGAGAACCACACAGCATTTGTTTGTTCAACAATTTTTCTTCATTGCCTATTTCTTTATCTATTTGATTTTTAATCCAGCGTACCATGTGCCTCTCTTAGTTACATCTTTAATACTTTGAAGAACAATATGGGAAGTAAATACATTAAAAATCATCAGAAGACAGCTACCCGAAAGGGAAAAGAAATCAAGATGCAAAGAAGTGGCCAGAAACAAAGTATTTAAGGGAATGATGGGCCTTCCCAGGTGGCACTGGTGGTAAAGAACCTGCCTGCCAATGCAGGAGATGTAAGAGACACAGGTTCAATCACTGGGTGGGGAAGATCCCCTGGAGGGGGCACAGCAGCCCACTCCAGTTTTCTTGCCTGGAGAATCCCATGGACAGAGGAGCCTGGTGGGCTATAATACATAGGGTCACAAAGAGTCGGACACAACTGAAGCGACTTAGCACACACGCAAGGGAAGGATTGTTAGGGGGGTAGTAATTATAGTAAAAATGAGAGAAAAGGGGGGACGTGTCAGTGGGTAGTCGTGACTACGACACGCTGGACTGTGGGGAGAGGACTGGACATCTCTGGAGCTGAGGTAGGTTTTCACGGGCTAACAAGTGCCATGGCCATGCATGGACACAATCCTGAACAACCCCACCTCCACAGCAAGATGGCTCTGCATTTAACCTTGACTGGAGAACCACAAAATCCTATCTCTACCCCACAAGCCATGTGAATAAACTGACCCCTGAAACTCTAACTGCATATCATTTGTTTGGGGGAAATCCAGTGGAGATACAGAAGTAGTAAGCCCATAACTTTGGTTTTTCTCTAATGTGAGAAAGATCCTAATATTTCTGCCTCGCCTTTATCCATGGGCCCTCACCATCTGCTGGGCCCTGGTCAGCAATAACCTGAGCTGCCACATAATAAGGTCTCCAGGTGCCACTAGCTGTGCCCACAACATTCCCACCTCTGGCAGTCTGTTAGCGTCTTGCCCTGAGAGCTTGATTTGGTCCTTTCTCATTTATCTTGGCTCCCCAGTTCTAAACTTTTTCCACCTCATTACTCTTGGGGAAAAGCCACTGATTCCTGCCAGTGATTACACCTCTACATGAGACAGTAGGCCAAACAGATGTTATGATGCGGCATGGGACCATCACATGCACTCTGGGCTTGGGCCTGGAAGACCAGAACTAGGGAACTTGGTGACCACTGTAGAACAATTCATGTGCAAGTAAAAGTCTAAAAATTAATTATTATGGGTAAGGGGCAACTTGACTGAGGGCCTTTAGAACTGTAACACATACTTAGTATTTAATGCAGAAAGGAATAGATTTTTCTTTTGCTCCTCTATTAAAGAAAGAAGTTACTATCTATACTATCAGGCCCTAGCCAAGTTAAAATGCAATCTCTAGAAAATCACAAAAAAGGAGAAAGATTCTTACCATGCTCCCATTAGAAGGCCACTATCAAAAGAACAGAAAATACTAAGTGTTGGCAAGGATGCAGAGAAACTGGAACCCTGTACTCTGTTGATGGGAATGGTAAGTGGTGTCGGCACTATCAAAAACAAAAATTTCCTCAAAAAATTAGAAACAGAATTACCATATGATCTAGCAATCTCGCTTCTGGGTATATATGCAAAAGAACTGAAAGCAGGGTCTTGAAGAGAATCTGCATACACGTGTACACTGCAGTATTACTCACAAGAGCCAAGAGAGGGAAACAACCCAAAAGTCCATCAAGAGAGGGATGGATAAAAAAAATATGGAATGCACATACAAAGGAATACTATTCAGCTTTAAAAAAGGAGAAAACCCTGGCATGTGTTACAACAAAGATGAACCTTGAGGACATTATGCTACATGAAAAAGCCAGTCACAAAAAGGCAAATACTGTGTGGTTTTACTTATATACAATACAAGAAGTAATCAAACTCACAGAAACAAAAATAAGATGGTGGCTGCCAAGGGCTGGGGGAGGGAGAAATGGGGAGTTGTTCAATGGGTATATAGTTTCAGTTTTTTAAGATGAAAAAGTTCTGTGTACTGTACAATAATGTGAATATATTGATACTTAACACTACTGATTTGTACACTTAATGGCTAAGATGGCCAAAAAGAAGAAGGAGGAGAGAAAGGAGAACTTTTTAGGAGAGTTTTAAATAGTTGCTAGATACTAGAAAGCAGGAAGACTAGTAACAGGGGCTACTCTGCAGAGCTTCACATGGTGTCCAAACTGGACAAAAGCTGTCCCTTCACAAGCTGTGACCACTCCTGCTCTCAGAAATGGCTTTCACCACTGGGGGTTACCAGCAGCCTTTTGCTCATAGGTGCTCTTTGGCCATGAGTTTGCCTATTTCCTCTGAGCAGCCCACTTGTCCATTCTTCTTGGCTGACGTCAATGACCCCTGCAGATTCTGCTCAACCAAACATGATCTCCCCTGCTTTTCACCTTCCTGAGCCTTCCATCTATACATCTTGAACCACCTGTGTTTGCTCACCTTCTCCAGAGAACTACATATAAGGGGCCAGGGCACCATCTTATTTACCACTGTGGATCCTGTAGCACGGCAACGTGCAGAGGAGGAGGTCACAATGACTCCTGAACAACCTTACCCTGTTCCAATCCCAGTCTCCAAACAAAGTCTTGGAGCCACCAATGTCTAACACTGAAATGCTATTCCTAAAGCTCTGCTAACTCAAAATGACATGAGAATCCAGACTAACCTCCAGATTCCTCCTCTCTCATTTAATACAATCCAATAATGGAGGAGAAAGAACTTTCTATATTCTGGGAAGTTCCAGTAATTCCCAGGCCGCTCTGACACAGAGAGGAGATTTGAACTAAGCCTCCCAAAGTCACTCCCTCCACAGAGACTCCCAAGCACTGGTCTGGATCAAACCCCGGATGCACTTGTCAGCCTGTGCACTGCCTCACTATTCCCAAGAGAAATCCATCATGATTCTGCTGCAGCTTGTTGTTCTAATGACTTTTTAAATTATCTTTCCCCTTTCATCCTCCTTAGTTGCTAATGTGTCAACTTAAAGAATTTCTTGGTTAAAAGGGTGCTACTTTTGATCTTGACAACCACTCCAGTTAAAATTCCACAAAGCACTTCACTCAGAAAGCTGATTTAAATGATCTGAGCTAGAAAGTGCATAGAAGCTTCAAGCAGGTAGAAAGCAGGAATCTATGCTTCCGTCTCAGTAATCCTCCTTAAAATTTGGACAATTTGCCTGACTTATTGCCCAATTTTTTATTATGTTATCAGCAAACAAATCAGTCACTGTGTAGTTTACAAAGAAGCTGTTTGCTAATTTGGCTGTTAAATTCTGTTCATCACAGAAACACTGGATTGTAAAAGAACAAGGCTAGGCTCATTTCCTCCAACCCTTACGCTGTACCAAGCTGAGAAAGGTATGGAGATGTGTCACAGCAATCCCTAATTAGTCCCCTGAGTGTTTTGAGTGATTTATTCAGTTAACAAAAATTTACAATCTGTGAGGTACTGGCCAATGCCCTGACAGTACAGAAGTGAACAAGACAGACAAGATTGCTGATCTCATGAGCTTCTGTAGGAAAAGACTGTCCAGGCAGAAAAGACTGCCCAGGCAGGGGCATAAGCAAGTGCAAAGGTCATGAGGCAGTAAGAACCCAGGAGTTTTTGAGACACAAATAGGAAATCAGTGTGACTGTAGCCAAGAAGATGAAGAAGAATGGCAGAAGCAGGGATTAGAGACACAGCATCCAAATCTCATAGGATCTGAAGGCCTTGGGAAGAAGATTGTACTTTATTCTAAGTATGATGGGAAGTCTTTAGAGAATATAATCAGGAAACCAGATGATCTAATTCACATTTCTAAAAACCGCTTTGGTTGTGTCATGGACAGTGAACACTGTCTCAGACTTTATTTTTTCCCTATATCTCTGTCATAATATGGAGTGTTGTCTTGGAAACTAAACTGAAGAAGTCATCTTAATGCTTCCAGGTTAGGTTGTCATCCTAAGCAAGGAAAGGCCAGAAGCAGTACAGGTGCTTAAGATGGACACTGGAGGAGGAGAAGGCTCTGGGGCTCGAGGTCATGGATAACGGTGCCTGCAACTTGCCTCTATGCCAAATATTGGGCTATGCTCTTTAGCCAACCAGCCTTAATCAAATTCCACTAAGAACCTTCCAGTGATAATCATCTAGATGATACCATCCTTCCATAGACAATTGACTACAATTGGCCTTTTACTACAGAAGGCAGCTAACCCTGCCCTCCTTCCACAAAGGCTAGAAACTTTCAGGACTTTCTAATTAGCCATTGCACTCACTCTACTTTCTATGCAAAAGTAGGAAAGTTGTAAAGAAAGGGAACTAGGGTTCCAGAAGGAATGGTGGGGCCAGCAAACACAGAGTGTGGTAGCAGGATAATACCTCTCTGAATACTTCGTTTTAGCTTGTTACACAGATCCACACGGGGGTTATCAACAGACTCCTCTACAGATCCCGGGCTTTGTTCTGGAGAAGAAAGGCCTCTGCTCAGATCCAACGGCACTTTACCAGTGTGAGGCGGTGGGGATGCAGCTGGGCTGTGGGTGGTGGTGGGGCTGCTGGATGCTGAGGAGGTGGTCAGATCCAGTGCGCCTATCCTTGAATTCAAGGGAGAAGTCAAGGACAGCTTTCTGGCCCTCACTGGGGAGGACGTCCTGGACACAGCCAGTGGAGGTGGGGAAGAGAATTTGCGACACAGGCGTGGGGATTTGCCTTCCACCAAGTGTTCACCTCTGTTGTTCTGGCTGGTAGCAAAAAAGAGTTCCAATGACCTAAAAGCAAGAGCAAAAGCTATTAAAAGATTGTGACCGAGTGAAAAATTAGTCTCCTGATGTCGTTCAAGACATGCTCCCTACATTAAAAGGCCATGCTATCATAGAACTTCTGTGGCTGGATTCCTTTATTTAAATGTTGGGTGTATACCATACACTTGCCAAAAGAACACACTTTTTAGGCTTTGTCTAACCCCTTGCTACTAAACTGTGTCCAAAGACAAGGAACACTGGCATTGGGCTCCACTCCAGATTTACTGAATCAGAGCCTGCAATTTAACAAGGTCCCCTGGTGATGCTTCTGCATATTAAAATGTGAAAAGCACAGTTGCTTTTAAAAAAAGAAAAAGAAAAGAAAGGTAGAAAGAAAAGCTCCAAACAATAGCTTTATCTTGGCAAAGGCCACTTGGAAACTTAAACTGCTTCCTTTGGGAATTGTGACCTCCCCTCACCGTCTTCTACTGGGGACTTGGGGGTCTGGTAAGCTCAAAGGCCAGCCAGGACCCTGCAGAGTGGGCTGTCCATCAGCACAGAGACCCAGGGACCAGGTGGGGCATACTTTCATCTCAGGCTAATCCCAGGCCTACCTGACAGGGATGGAGGTGAAAGGCCTCTTATATATGTCAGAAAGCTTCCCCAGCACCACAGCTGCTGTCGTGAAAATCCGATAGGTGTGCAGAAAGGTGTTGAGGAAATCGATGCTAAGAAACCGCAAGTCGGTCAGTCTCTCCAAGAGGCGCTCCACGCTGGCATACCGGATCTGCGGCACTTTGCAGGAGTTGAGGGTTTTACTGAAGCAAATGTCAGTGTCGTCCTTGTGAAGCCGGGCGTCAGACCTACGCATAAGGCAGGAACGTGAGGACAAAACCAGAGCATAACTGACCTTCAGCCCCTGAGTATTTCAGGGTCTGTAAATGCACACTCATGTCCAGGCTTCCCCTGGCATTTGATAAAAGATGTGCTTGGACATATACAAAGCAGGGCCACAAAAACATCAACCATGCCATTATAGTTTAGGAAGGTCAGAATTAATTGTGAAAATAGGAATCATTCATTCCACTCTGTGGATTCCTTCTCCAGGGGAGGAGAAATAATTTTCCCTTTACACTCCTGAGATCTTAATTGAGTCTCTGTGATAAAAGATAAACAAGAGAAAAATAAAGAAGCTTATTAACATGTATATCTCATGTATCCCTGGGAGATAACCAGGAGAAAATGAGAAACTCAAAAAGGTGGCTTAGAACTTAGACTTAAATGCCATCTTAATAGGGAAAGGGTGGTGGGGGTTGTGTATAGGCCTCTCAGGGAAGAGTAAATGATTTTTAGGAAAGATGAATGGACCCTTAGAATAGATGGAAGGTATGAGAACAGATGGAAGGTATCAAAATAGATGGAAGGTTTGTGACAGTTAGCCTGGGTGTGATGTTGACATCTAGTCTCTCCTGTGACAGCTGTCAATTTTCCATGGTTGGTGAAGCTCCTGGGAAGATTTATGACAATTGAGTTCCTTTTTGAGAATCTGTCTTTAGGCAGATAAGAAGAGTTCAGAAAAACCCTCTCTGCATTTGCTGTTTTTCAAGTGTCTGTAGCTCAATGTAATGAATATGCCAAAGTGGCCTATGTTAGAGAAGCATACTCCGCTTTCACTTCTTTCTCTGGTTCAATCCTATTTTATTAGGAAATTAAAGCCAAAGTCCTATTTAGGAGGAGCAGGGCTTATACCCTCAAATCAGAATATCAGAAGTATGATTAAAAAGTAAGGGTGACATTCTCCCCACAGAAGGGTGGGGAGGAGGGGAAGATGCAGATAGCACTGCTATTATCTGTGGTTATTTCTTTTTCTTACTTGTAATTTTGTACATCTGTGCTCCCCCCCCCCACCAATTTTTTCTTGACTAAACCAATAGATATTATATTATTAGGTATTTTTTCCTCTGGAAACAGCTCTTTGATCAGCTCTATTGTTTTTTTTTCTATATTTTAAGGTATTAATTTCCATTCTTAGTTATTTTATTCCTACATTTTCCTACAGTTGATTTTTGTCATTCTTTTTCTAACTCCTTGAATGCTTAATCCATTTCATTCTTTCTGGCTGATTAATGCATTGAAGGCCATCCATTATTCTGAATACACTTTAAACCATCAATTGTGTAAAATACTGTGTTTTCCTTATGTTTTCAATACTCTGCAGTGTTAAAAAGTGTCTTCCTAAAAAAATAATGGATGTAATATACTCAGTGAACTCTTCTAAAGATTCCCCTTCCACAGACTCCACCTGCCCACCTGCAATGCTGGGTTTCTCTCATTCTATAAAACCACCATCTGGCTGCTCCTCAACTTGTCACCTGGAGGCCCTTGTCCTGGAAGCCTGCAGCAGTCTTTCCAGGTGGACAGGAAACTCAGGGGAAGGTTCACACAGCAGCCCTCGGGATCCTTGGGTGTGCTCAGACCCCTCAGCTCGTGGTGCACCTTCGTTAGAAAGGTCAAGAAGCCGGGCTAAGTTCATAAGATGGAAAGCGTGGAAGCTGAGGCTGAATCCAAGTGAGGCTCAAAGAAACGCACACCTTTGCGAGGACTGCCCGTAGCCTTCACGTTCCCTTCTGAGACCCCCGTGTCTACCTTCACGGCAGCATCTCAGAAACAGGTGATCAATGAAGTGCTGGATTTAATCACTTGACTAAAGGATACACTACGGGCCAGTGAGGTTCAGTGAGACAGTCGCTTACTAAGAATCAGCTGGCTTGTTGTGAGTGTCCCTAATTAGCTATTGCAGTACTTGGGAGGGATTTTAAATTATATATTGCAGGGAGCGAGCTCCGCCCCTGGCAAAGGTCATGAGGAAGGAGGCTTGGCATACGCAAAGGCGGGATCAAGCCTCAGGAGTCTCCCTGGAAATTCTCGAGCAATCTACCCCCACAACCAGAGTCTGCCTACTTTCTGCTTTGTGCCTTCACCTACACCTCTGACTTTACGGGGGGCTGTTCCCCACTACCTCTCTGAAAAAAGAGTTAGCTTACAGCTCCAGTTAATAATTCTTGGGTGTGACAGTGTTTCAACCTACAAACTCCTTTGGAAATCCTCTAGCCTGCCTGAATAGGTTTTTCCGGCCACGTGTGACTGTTCAGAGCCTCCCAACTGTGAGAGGCAGGAGATGTTCTAAACTGTCTAAATACAGATTCCTTTGAGCAATTAAAAGATTGATTAGAAATTGTATTGGTGAAGGGATTTTCACTTGCTGGGCCAATGTTTGCTGCTAAGTTTCCATATCCCTTATCTGCTGTGTCCCTGGCAGTGTATTGATTAATATAATTGGTGTAAGTAGTAGCTTTAATGTTTGTAACCTGGGACCCTTGAGTTAATTCTTTTTCTTGTTATAGCCCACCACACCTTTGCTCTGTAGGAATGCAACTTTATCTAATGCTTTTTGGAGGCTGGCGCCTGACTTTAGAATAATCACCTTTAGAGAAAAAGGCCTCCGGGCCAGAAGATGATGCAAATCACCTAAACTTTTGCATATGATAAGTTTGCAGGAAGAAAGCCTGGCTTACTGCATGACTCTACCCCTTCCCCCATTATCCTCTATGCATAACTTAAGGTATAAAAACTACTTTGGAAAATAAAGTGCGGGCCTTGTTCACCGAAACTTGGTCTCACCATGTCGTTCTTTCTCTTACCTTCTGGGTGAATTATTCAGCCTCTTTTCTCCACTGAATTTCCTCACTGAGCTATCCTTATTCTATTACTCTTTATATCCTTAATTAACGTTTAATTAAGCAGTTGTTTCCTGATCCTCGCCGACGCCGTCCCCGCTTCGAATTCCCTGGATCCACCGGGGCTGGACCCCGGCAATATATTTATTTTCTTTGGGATAAAAAGAAATCAATAGCTTCTTTAGCTTGCTCTTGGAAACATCCCACCCTAAAGTAAGCTCAGTGCAGAGGGGAAGACTTCATTTGAGGGCCTGAAAGAGCATTTTAAATGAGTAGCTTACTTCTGACGAGGAACTAAGGGCAGCCTGTTCATTCTAGTCACATCACTGATCTTGAAAATATAGAAGAGCATTGAGTGAGGTTCTTGAAAATACAATGGCTCTTTCTTGTCCTTCATATGTGACCACCCACCAACTTTACTTTTCTGGTTTTTAATCTTCCTCCCTTGTTAAAAGACCTCAGAAACTTCTTTAATTCAATCAGTCTCAGTTCAGTTCAGTTCAGTTCAGTCGCTCAGTCGTGTCCGACTCTTTGCGACCCCATGAATTGCAGCACGCCAGGCCTCTCTGTCCAGCACCAACTCCCAGAGTTCACTCAGACTCACGTCCATCGAGTCAGTGATGCCATCCAGGCATCTCATCGTCTGTCGTCCCCTTCTCCTCCTGCCCCCAGCATCAGAGTCTTTTCCAATGAGTCAACTCTTTGCATGAGGTGGCCAAAGTACTGGAGTTTCAGCTTTCGCATCATTCCTTCCAAAGAAATCCCAGGGCTGATCTCCTTCAGAATGGACTGGTTGGATCCGCTAATCAAGGTGATCACTTTTTCTCCCACCATTTTCCCATCTAAAATCTCCATTTTCTTAGAAATGGCATTTCTAAGTAATGCCATTAAGCTAGGAAAATTTTTTGTTTTAACCTCTAAGTTGAGGTCAACTATTATGAAAAGAAAGCAAGCCTCAGCCTAAATACATAAAGTATAAAACATCACTTAAAGGAATATAATCACCTAATAAATATCATGATTTTGCATTATAATGGTAGTTTTGCACTTGGCATTTTTTGACTATAATTACTTTAATCAAATACTAGGAGGAAAAAATATATTGTAGCCAACATGAAATTACAACTAATTACACCACTGCCTCTCAAAATTATGATTACAGTTTCATTTTAACTAAAGAAAAAAGAATTAAATATTATGAAATTATTTAATTTTCTTTTATTACACTGAAAGAGATTTTACTTTATTTCCTAAGGGGCCCTCAAGAAGATATAATGTGTTACTTAAGCCTCCCATGATAATAACAACTCCTTTTTGGTAAACATTTTAAAAAACAATCTTGAAACATCAAACCCAAATCACCTATTGTAATTAGTAAGTTTTAAAAGTGAGTCCCTGCAAAGTAATGCCATTAAGATAGGATAATTTTTTTCTTTTAACTCTGCAAAACATCTTTTTTTATTTTTTATTTTTTTATTGCATGTAGCCAGAGAGACGTGCAGGGAGGCAAGAATATAGAATTTAGAGAAGAACAGGACCACGGAGGAGACTATCAGAAGGAACAGAGATTGCAAAATCATCTTTTTCTCTGATTGAAGAGAATCAGGCTCAATGACCAGGGGAAAATGGAAGGAAGAAAGATACAAAATATATGAAACTCTGCCTTGGGAATACACCTCGTAGAGAATAGGGCATCCAAATATGTGTGACTTCCATAGGAAGTCCTTACAGCCTCAGATACAGGTTTCTATTCTCTAGTGAGTGGTTCCAACTCATAACAGTGACCTCTCTGTCCCTCCAAATGCAGAGAAGTCTTGGTCTATATAGGAGGCGGTTACAAATGAAACTGGAAATGGGAATTAGTCAAACTCCCAGAACATAGGACAGAAGATGCATTGAGATGCCAGTCATAACTGAGGCAGGCAGAAAACTAAAGTTTTTATCTGTATTAATTTTTTAAGTGAACAAAGTGTATGTAGAGTAGGTGTGCAGCTGCCCTAAGGTTCAAGAGTTTATAAGTTGGCTACCAAGTCCAACTTACATATTCTCATTCTAAAGCAGACTGGAATTTCAAGGCTGTCTAATCTTCAAGAAAGTACTTCAAAAAAATGAATGAAAATAATATACATTATTTTGTGAAGTATTAAAATAAGTCCCATCGCTTCATGGCAAATAGATGTAGAAACAATGGAAACAGTAAGAGACTTTATTTTCTTGGGCTCCAAACTCACTGCAGATGGTGACTGCAGGCATAAAATTAAAACACGCTTGCTCCTTGGTAAAAAAGCTACGACCAACCTAGACAGCATATCAAAAAGCAGAGACATTACTTTGCCGTCAAAGGTCCATACAGTCAAAGCTATGGTTTTTCCAGGAGTCATGTATGGATGTGAGAGTTGGACTATAAAGAAAGCTGAGCACTGAAGAATTGATGCTTTTGAACTATGGTGTTGGAGAAGACTCTTGAGAGTCCCTTGGACTGCAAGGAGATCCAACCAGTCCATCCTAAAGGAGATCAGTTCTGAATGTTCATTGGAAGGACTGATGTTGAAGCTGAAACTCCAATACTTTGGTCACCTGATGTGAAGAGCTCACTCATTTGAAAATACCCTGATGCTGGGAAAGATTGAAGGTGGGAGAAGAAGGGGACGACAGAGGATGAGATGGTTGGATGGCATCACTGACTTAATGGACATGAGTCTGAGCAAGCTCTGGGAGCTGGTGATGGACAGGGAGGCCTGGCGTGCTGCAGTCCATGGGGTTGCAAAGAGTCAGACATGACTGAGCAACTGAACTGAAATGAACTGAACTCTGGTAGAAAACTAATAAGAAAACTAGCCTGGTGATGTGAACTTAAAAATTAAGTCATAATTTGAAACTTTTGACTTAATATTCCATACTTGGTTTTAATTTTATTATCACACATTTTTAACTGATCTTTTCTTTTTACTTACCTTTGAAAAAAATACACTTATTTATTTATTTATTGTTGGCTTCATTGTGTCTTGGTTGCAGCACCTAAAATCTTCATTGCAGCACACAGGTGCTCTCTAGTTGTGGTGTGTGGAATTAGCTGCCCCATGGCATGTGGTATCTTAGATCCCTGGCCAGGGATGGAACCTGAGTCCCCTGAATTGGAAAGTGGATTCTAAGTCCCTGATCTGTTTTTTGTTTTTTTTTTTAAACTATACTTAAAAACCTAGGAAAAATAAGGCTAAAGGAATCTCTGCATGAGAGTCTTAAAATGACCCCTGTTGTTGTTCAGTCACTCAGTCGTGTCCGACTCTTATGACACCATGGACTACAGCAAGCCAGGCCTCCCTGTCCTTCACCATCTCCTGGAGCTTGCTCAAACTCATGTCCATTGAGTCGGTGATGCCATCTTACCATCTTATGCTCTTGCCCCCTTCTCCTCCTGCTCTCAATCTTCCCCAGCGTCAGGGTATTTTCCAATGAGTCGACTCTTCACGTCAGGTAGCCAAAGTATTGGAGCTCCAGCATCAGTCTTTCTAATGAATACTCAATGTTGATTTCCTTTAGGATTGACTGGTTTGATCTCCTTGCAAGTCCCAGAGACTCTCAAGAGTCTTCTCCAACACCATAGTTCAAAAGCATCAGTTCTTTAGCACTCAGCTTTCTTTATAGTCCAACTCTCACATCCATACATGACTACTGGAAAAACCACAGCCTTGACTAGACAGACCTTTGTCTGCAAAGTAATGTCTCTGCGTTTTAATATACTGTCTAGGTTTGTCATAGCTTTTCTTCCATAAAAAGAAAGAAAAAAATGACCCTCTTCAAAATATTTTAAAACTTGACTAGCAATTTATTTTTTTAATTTTATTTTACTTTTAAACTTTACATAATTGTATTAGTTTAGTTTTAAAGTTTGTACAATTGGGATGATGCTAATTACAATAAATACCTATCATTGTACCTATCAATTGTACCTATCAATACCTGCAATGTAGAGAAAAGTTGATGCTGCTTTTTGTCTTAGCTCAGACCTAAAAAAAAAATCCACATAAAAGGCATGGAAGACAAACATTTTCTTAGCTTCATGTAACTTTTTGGAAAGATATAACAGGACTACTTTTAAAAATACATTTTATTCTTAGAATTTGGACTGCAAATAACCAAGAAAATGAGAGTAGGGAACAATTTGGTCAGCTTGAAAATCCTTCCAAAACAATTTTTGAATTTGGAAACAAAAAAGTATATAGAGACAAAAGTACTAATGTAGAGAGTTATGGCACATAGTTATTGATATAACTTCTCGCTTCAAATAAAACTACAGTTTCCTTAGTGATAACACTAAATTATCGGATTTGCTTTCTTAACAAAACACATAGACAGCAAGATGGAAGCCCCCAGCAATAGCCTCTGGGGCAAATCCATACACAGGCTGTGGGTAGATAGTACCATAGAAAGCCAGTTAATTTATGTTGAATGTCTTCAAAATCTCAGTGTGTCTCTACAACCAAATCTAACTAATATGATTCATACTCACTGAGAAGACTGCAAAAGAATCTGCCAAACTTTTGTCCATCCTCTGACACATCTGCTATCACAACTTTATATACTGAACTTAAAAATTTTGATAGGCTTTTTGTACTGAGGAAGGCATTCTGAATAGTATGAAAAACTGTATTTCTATGCTGTGAGTCAATAAACCATGAATCTGAAAAACCATTACAATAGTTTTATTATTTATAATGGCATATTATGAATTATCACATTACTGCTGAATGTATTCACAGTATGAAGCTGAATCCCAGTGAAGCAATATTTTATTCAGGGTTTTACATTCTCCACCAATTTGATCCTGATTAAAATGTCAGAGAAAGGATTATCACACTTACTTAATCATATGTGGCACAGTAACTTTGGAATTTTCTTCAAACACTATAGTCATTAAACCATTACACCGTATGTTGTCCACACACTGTGAAATTAAAAAACAGACAGTTACAACCCACATGAAAACCTAGGCAGAGTATGTATTCCTAGAATTATTTAGAGTCATAAAAACAATTCAGTTTCTCATCTGGGCACATAAGCATGCAAGCATGGGTATGCACACGTGTACACACACGCACACACACACAGGGAAACATTACACAATGAAGAACAGAGTCCATATCCAAATACCAAAACTGCGCACCTAGCAAATGCCCAAGGATAGATATAAGGGCTGCATTTTCCTGGAACGTGTTCCCCAAGGATTCTGAACACAGCGTCACATCGGCACAATCCTCTGGCAGTCACAACTCTACTTGAGGAGTTTATTCCCCTAGTGACCACCTCTGCAATATTCCTTCTCTACCACAGGGCGTGGTATGGGGCAGGCAGAGAAGAAATGGTGGCTTCCTTGGATGGGATTCATCTTCTCTCTCACTAGTAAGCTCTGTGTGTGCTTTTGTGTGTGTGTGTGTGTGTGTGTTGTTTTTTTTTTGCAATAAATCCCCACATTTTACTAGTTTCTCAAGCAGCTTCTATTGGCAATGTGTTGGTTTGGTGAGGATGAACTGTATGCTTTCTCCTGTTTCTGACATACATAAAGCCTGTTCATCTCCTCTCTTTTCTTTCTAAGAAGAAAACTCAGAACGTTGCTAATTTTCTCTGCCTTCTTTATTTACATCTATGCCTTATCAATTCAAAATTTCCCTTTGCAATTACTTTGGGCTAGAGAAGTATTTTGAATTATACATATTCCCTTTAAACAAAACAGAAAATGAAAAATAAAATCTAAACAGTTTTTAAAATCAGAAATTACTTTTAGTTACTAGGATACCATGTACTACTTAAAGATTATAATTAAATGGTGTGAGGAAATTGATTGCCAAGTGATTTCACACAGCTCTTGAACTCAGGGTTTATCCTAAACCCCAATGTCTAATGAAAGAATGAATATGCATATAAAAAACTTTGGATTACCAGCATCCCCTGACTGTTGATTCCCCTACTTAGCATAATAGCCATTTTCATACTTAATATTCCTTAAAACTTTGTTTCCTCAAGTCTTATGCCATTATTTCAATGACAAGGTATAGCGGATCTCTACTTCCAGGAATAAAGCAGAATATTTTAAAGTTCCTCTTCAATTCATTTCTTTAAACATCTGAAATTTTGAATTAGCTTCTTATATGTATAATTGTGGTTCAGTTCAGTTCAGTTCAGTCACTCAGTTGAGTCCGACTCTGCGACCCCATGAATTGCAGCACGCCAGGCCTCCCTGTCCATCACCAACAGTTTGAGTTCACTCAAACTCATGTCCATCGAGTCGGTGATGCCATCCAGCCATCTCATCCTCTGTCGTCCCCTTCTCCTGCCCCCAATCCCTCCCAGCATCAGGGTCTTTTCCAATGAGTCAACTCTGCACATGAGGTGGCCCTAACTATAAATTAGATGATATGTGCTTATACATGAGTTTATACTATATCTTACTCCCCTAGGTGGATTACAAAAATGCATATAGTAAGACAAAGTCAAGTAAGTAAGAAAATCAGAGAGGATTTGGATAAAGTGTGGAAAATAATAAGATGAAGCCTGGAACCAACTGACCACATATACTTTATGTTGAGAAGTTCCAAACACTTGCTCTACATGGTCCTCAAAGTTAGCTGAGCCATGGGGCAGCCAACTCAAAGGAAGCCATATGATCAACTACAAAATTCATGGCTTAACAGAACCTCAATTCATCCTACTCTCTGCCCAAAGGAAAAGTATCTCATGGGTCTTATAAATAAAACATTAAATAATGTCATGAACATTATTGTCCTCAACAACTTCATTTTAAAGTAATTAAAGTTTGGTTTTTTTATCAAATCATGTCTTATGAACTTCCTCAACATTGGTTGAAGAGTATAATTTCAAACTAACCACTCTGTGGTGAGTCCCAAAGGATGGGTCCTGCCTTTGCTTATCTGATTTCAAGCACTAATTTCATACTCTGCAGAAAAGGGTCTGTATGGCTGCTCTTCTTTAGGCATAAATAAATGCAGCCTCTCCCATCAGTTTTGAGTAGCAGGAAGTTAGACATGGTATTCTTCCCAAAGTTCTGAAACTGCGCTGTCCTAAATTAGTACCCAGTTGTATGGAGCCAGTGTTTTCACCAGTGAGCCAAGCTGCCAGTAGGAGGGGTATCCTCGTAGGCCTCAAAATGACCACACGACCTCAAGGGAGAGCTCTCAGTCAGGGCCAGGTGAAAAGAGACTCCAGTGACTCCATTCATTTCTATGCATGAGCATACAGGGGAAAGCAAGGAGATGAGTCTGGCTGGTGTGAGCATCTATAACGGAGGAGACGGTAAGAAAGAGGAAGTCAGCTGCAGTCAGCAGTCTCGAATCTGGATTATATCCAGCAGGCAGATGGTAAGTCACTGCAAGTTTCTAAGTGGTCTTGTTCAAGTTAGAAGATCTACAGCTGGGGGAATTCACTGAATGGCAAGATCATCAGGATGATATTCTGAGTCACAAATGAAATGATTCATAGGCTCCGCTGAGGCAGACCATGGGAATGAAGAGGAACAGATGGAGATAAATATTTTGAAGAAAGCAATAATAGAAATTGATGAGTTACTGAATAAAACCAAGAGAAAAAAAAACAGGGTAAAATTCAAAGATGACTTCACTATTAGAACATTTTAAATTGGAAAATGCAAATATATTTAAAAGCAATAAACATGGCCAAATGTTTTTTGAGTGACACAGAACTTAACCAAAACTAGTCTACCTTTTTGGATTCTCATGGGCACCAAGAAGATGCATAGATTATATGGCATTAGAGAAGGCAATGGCATCCCACTCCAGTACTCTTGCCTGGAGAACCCCATGGACGGAGAAGCCTGGTAGGCTGCAGTCCATGGGGTCGCTAAGAGTCGGACACGACTGAGCGACTTCACTTTCACTTTTCACTTGCATGCATTGGAGAAGGAAATGGCAACCCACTCCAGTGTTCTTACCTGGAGAATCCCAGGGACAGGGGAGCCTGGTGGGCTGCCGTCTATGGGGTCACACAGAGTCGGACATGACTGAAGCGACTTAGCAGCAGCAGCGGGGATTTTATTAAATGAGGGTCTCATGTCTGCATTTATTAAGTATGTATCTATGTGACAGATACTGGGCTAAATGCTGGGAGATGAGGGCAGGGAGCAGAGAAAGAATATATAAAAGAGTTTCAAAGATGAGTAAGGTAAACCACTTTAAATTCATTTTCCTAATTCCAATGGGAAAATGGTTTAGCACTATCCCTATTCTTATGAAACTACGAGCGAGATTTTGGGGCATGGGGACAGATGTGGCATACAGACAGGGAGAGGAAGGAGGGGTTAAGTGACACCTTCACCCCAGTGACATTTCTAGCTATTCCTTAGACTTTTCACTCTCGGTTTTTCTGAGCAGAATGAAGATGTTACCTGGGTAACCAACACGGAAAGTGGGAGGACAGAGCTGGTGTTTGGTGAGAATTGTGGAAAGTAAACAGTGTTCCTTCAATTTCCTTTAACAGTCTAAGCAAAAGCATAGTTATCAGACAACAGCCTTAGGATGTCTCAGGGCTATAGATTTTACGCTTAGATACTCTATTTGGTTCTTTGAAAGTTAAATCTGGATCCTTTTTACATAGCGATCTTTTCTTTCCTTTCTTCTTCCTTCCCTCCTTTCATTTCATACTTTACTTTAAATCTTCTTTTAAACCTGTCTTCTCTAAGTTATCACTGTATTAGATGAAGTTCCAGCAGTGCTAA
This sequence comes from Bos taurus, assembly GCF_002263795.3. Taxonomy (NCBI): domain Eukaryota; kingdom Metazoa; phylum Chordata; class Mammalia; order Artiodactyla; family Bovidae; genus Bos; species Bos taurus. The sequence continues at coordinate 81,119,069 of NC_037334.1, read as the reverse complement.
TTATACTCCTTACTGAGTCTTCTGACTCTCATTCATGATAGATCAGTTACTCAAAAGATTTGTAATTTTTTATTTTGAGCACATTGTCATGAGCCCCGAACTGTTGAAGTGTTGCTAATGCAGTGACTTTGTGTTTGCTTCTACCAAGCATTCTTGCGAACCAGCAACAGTCCAAAAATTGTTTCTGCATTAATTTCTCAGTTTGGAATTTTCACACCATGTGAATATTGCGCATCTGAATTTCAAATCCATAGACCAGAAATGCATTTGTTTTTCTCAAAGGAGATTTTAAAAAATTCAGAACCCAAGACAAAGACAGACTTCTTTATGATTTCCCAGGCCAAATGGTTTTTTTTTTTTTTTTTTTGAGTTCTTATTTCATGCATGGGACCGCCTTCCAATGCTCAGGTTTTAAACAGAAATCTTAGTTCCTTTAAGGGGCCCAAGGCTAACCCTCCCTCCTTTAGCTAATACCCCTCAGGCATGGGACCGATAACCAGACTTAAATCATCCTCATGTCTCTGTGTCTTCAGCTTACATGCTGTTTGCTCTGACTTTAAATTTCCCTGTTATTTCTGGCAACTAGAGATTTCCTTTTATATTTATAAATATCATCAATGAATTAAATTTTTTATTATACTGATTTTATGTATTAAATATTTCTTTTTTTAAAAATTAATTAATTTATTTTACTTTATAATATTGTATTGTTTTTGCCATACATTACTTGAATATTTCTGATTTTATAGCCAGAGGGGATCTAAATTGGTGCAGTCCTCCACACTGCCAGAATTGAAACTTGAGATAAATGTTTTAGATCCAAAAGAGAAGATTTATGTGACCACTTTTGAACATCTTATTATCCAGTGTCAGATCTCATTTTGTAAATCTATTTGATTCATTGTGTCAAGCATTAAATTATTTTCAATAGGAATAAAAATAATTTTTTACTTACACTCAAGTCTCAGAAGGAAATATACATGCAATCTGAACCAGAGATCAAAAGACCATGTAATAAAAAAATCACATTTAATTGTACAAAAAGGTCTTTGATAACTGACACATCTATCTGTGGGATGGATGAATATATATACATATAAATATACATACACACATATACACATATGTTGCTGTTGATTAGTAGCTAAGTTTTGCGACCCCATGGACTGTAGCTGGCCAGGCTCCTCTGTCCCTAGGATTTCCCAGGCAATAATTGGAATGGGTTGCCATTTCCTTTTCTAAGGGATCTTCCCAATCCAAGGAGTGAACCCGCATCTCCTACATTAGCAGGCGAATTCTTTACCACTGAGCCACCAGGGAAGCCCATACACACATATACATACATGTGTATATAAAATATATTATGGTATATTTATAACAGAGAAGTGGTTTTGAAATGGACTCTTTATCTATTAGAGGCTCCACAGACAGGGTTCAGTGACAACATGATTTTGAACAAACAGGATTCCTAGGGGCCCTGGGTTTACCAATTCTACTTCAACCAGAATATTTTGCTTTTATCTCACTTCCATTTGGTATTTTCAGTACTGCTGCACTGAAGAAAAGAGTTCTCTTCCAGAAAGAAAGTTAAACTGCAATAGAACTTTTATTTATGAATGTGTGTATGAATATATTAATATTTATATTGAAAGTATATATTCATAATCATATAAGCACATATCTTGTGTTGGGGAGAAGAGATTGAGCCCTGGGAAAATGAATCCAATTCACTTAGTTAAAAGAGAAAGACATGAAAATAGCCAGGGTGTCATATAACTTTAAGGACACAATTTATGTGAATTACTATAAACTTTAAAATCAGTAAGATAACAAAAGCAGATTCCTAGATCATGGCTATTCTAGTTCAGTTTTGATGACTATGACCAGGGGATAGAGGACTGGGAATATGCATATTTATAAAAGCCCCAGGTAATTTAAAAAAAATTTTTTTATTGGAGGATAATTGCTTTACAATATTGTGCTGGTTTCTGCCATACATCAACATGAGTCAGCCACAGGTATACATATATCCCCTCCCTCTTGAATCTCTGTCCCATCTCCCACCCCATCCTACTCCTATAGATTGTCATAGAGCACTGGACTGAGCTCCCTGTGTCACACAGCAGATTCCTACTAGCTATCTATTTCACGTATGGTAATGTGTATGCTTCCATGCTACTCTCTCAATTCTTCCTACTATCTCCTTCCCACACGGTACACAAGTCTCTTCTCTGCCTGTGTCTCCACTGCTGCCCCTACCCTACAAATAGATTCATCAGTACCATCTTTCTAGAGTCCACACACATGCGTTGCTGCTGCTGGTGCTAAGTCACTTCAGTCATGTCTGACTCTGTGACCCTGAGGACTGTAGCCTGCCAGGCTCCTCTGTCCATGGAGTTCTCCAGGCAAGGACACTGGAGTGGGTTGCCATGCCATCCTCCAGGGGATCTTCCCAACCCAGAGATTGAATTCTTATCTCTTATTTCTCCTGCACTGGCAGGCAGGTTCTTTACCACTAACCCAACTGGAAATACAATATTTGTCTTTCTCTTTCTGACTTACTTCACTCTGTACAATAGGCTCTAGGTTCATCCACCTCATTAGGACTAACTCATATATGTATTCTTTTTTTAATAGCTGAGTAAAGGTCCATCTAGTCAAGGCTATGGTTTTTCCAGTAGTTATGTATGGATGTGAGAGTTGGACTATAAAGAAAGCTGAGCACGGAAGAATTGATGCTTTTGAACTGTGGTGTTGGAGAAGACTCTTGAGAGTCCCTTGGACTGCAAGGAGATCCAACCAGTCCATCCTAAAGGAGATCAGTCCTGGGTGTTCATTGGAAGGACTGATGCTGAAGCTGAAACTCCAATACTTTGGCCACCTGATGCGAAGAGCTGACTCATTTGAAAATACCCTGATGCTGGGAAAGATTGAAGGTGGGAGAAGAAGGGGATGACAGAGGATAAGATGATTGGATGGCATCACCAACTCAACGGACATGAGTTTGGGTAGACTCCAGGAGTTGATGATGGACAAGGAGGCCTGGGGTGCTGCAGTCCATGGAGTCGCAAAGGGTCAAACACGACTGAGTGACTGAACTGAATATTCCATTGTGTGTGTGTGTGTGTGTGTGTGTGTGTGTGTATATATATATATATATATATACATATATATCACAATTTCTGTATCCATTTTTCTGTAGATGGACATTGTCCTAGCTACTGTAAAGAGTGCTGCAATGAACACTGGGATTCATGCATCTCTTTCAATTAGGTTCTCTCAGGGTATGGTGGCTCAATGGAAAAAAAAATCTGTCTGCAATTTTTTTTTACAGACAGATCGAAGATGTGGGTTCGATCCCTAGGTTAGGAAGATCCCCTGGAGGAGGGCATGGTAACCCACTCCAGTATTCCTGCCAGGAAAATCCCATGGACGGAGGAGCCTGGCAGGCTACAGTCCATGGGGTCATAAAGAGTCAGACATGACTAAGTGATTAGGCACATGCCCAGTAGTGGGATTGTTAGACCCAGGTAATTTTGAAGCAGTTGGTCCTTGAAGGAAGGCTAACAATGCCTTTTGCAGCAGTGTTTTTGTTTGGTTGGTTGGTTGGGCTTTTTTGTTTTGCTTTGTTTTCCTTTTTTTTTGACTGTACCACACAGTTTGTGGGACCTTAGTTCCCTGACTGGGGATGGAACCTGTGCCCTCTGCAGTGGAAATGCAGAGTCCTACCCATTGGACTACCAGGGAATTCCCTCTAGTAGGCTTTTCTGCAGGTCCTGCTTAAGGAAGTATCTGGTCAAAGGTTAGTAATCTACTGCATCACCATACCTTTCTATCTTCCTAATACTTCTAAAGAGTGGGAAGAAAAGTAAACTCAATTTTTCTCTTAAATCACCTTTTTATATTAAAGTAAAAAATTCCCTATTGATTCCAGAGAAGCTATTTTAAGGGAGGAAGCATGTCAGTGTGCTACAAATTTGTCTATATTTTGACACATCTGCCCAAACCAAGAAGCTCAGAGGTGAATTTTAATTCTGCATTTTAGTTAATACCCATAATTACAGAAAAGTCTGTTTAATACTCCATTATGTATCACAGTAAGACATGCACAAATGAATGCACTATATTGAAATGAACGGTCAAATCTTCAGCCTCAAATTTTTCCCTATAAATAGATGAAAAAGGGAAGAATTATTGGTCAAGACCATTAACCACTTGCACATTTTGTTGGACGCACCAACAGTTAATTATGACCTTGCTGGTGGAGCTAAAAGTATAATTAATCATTCAAGCAATTGTTACTTCTAAAAATTACAGCTTCAAAGAGAGAGGCCTGACAAAGCTAAAAGTCTTAATTTTCATACAGAGTTCTCTATGTGAAAGTGGGATTGTGTCAATACTTAGGCACCACTTTATTATTTCAAGTAAGAGCTACATGTGATTAGTATAACATGGTACAAGGGTTTAGCAAGGTAGAGTCAAATTATGCCAGAAAAAATTAAAATTATGCAAAACAAAAAAATGACAAAAATAAGGACAAAATCATGGAGAATATATTCATAATTTAGATCGAAAGAAATGTTTATTTCCCTAGGACAGGGAAGGATATCTACAAGCATAGCCCCAACAAATAAATGTCCATCTGGTATAAACAGACAAGAAATAGATATGGTGGAAAATGTCAGTCTCACTGATAACTGCAGAAGTAATTAAAACCACTAGGAAGGAATTCCACTTTTCCATTAAATGAGGAAATGTGACAAACATGACAAAATTCAGCACTGGCAGGACTTAGAATAGACGAGTTACATATTTCTTGGGGTGTTTTGGCAGTCTGTCGAGTCATGAATCATGAAATCATGAAAGTGATCAGGCCCCCTTCACCAGCCCTATACCTGTGGGCAAGATACACCAACAAGGGGCCTTGAAAGGAGGAGTAACTCTCGGTGCAAAGATGGCTAGCACCACCCCATCATACATTAGTGCTGAAACTTGGAAATTGCCCGTATGCCTAATTATTCAGAAAGAGCTAGAAAAGTGGTAAGTTAACACGATGCGTGCTTAGTTACACAGTCACGTTGGACTCTTTGGGACCCCATGGACTGCGGCCCACCAGGTTCTATCCATGGGATTTCCTAGCCAAGAATACTGGAGTGGATTGCTATTTCCTTCTGCAGGGGATCTTTCTGACCCAGGAACCGAACCCGCATTTTCCACATTGGTAAGCAGATCCTTTACCTGCTGAGTCATCAGGGAAGTCTAAGTTAACATGGTAGAATAAACATATATTACCATTAGGAGACACCGATACAAAGAACTCATAGGAATATAGGAAGATGAAAAAGGAAAAAATGATGCATATATGCAGCTAGAGGCAAACTGTTGAATTATTTTGGTATGGCAGGGTTGTGAAGGTTTCAGAGATGAAAATATTTGATTTTCAGAACAGAGTTTCTCAAATGTAATTGTGCAAAAGTGATCAGTGGGGCCTGTTAAACCTGAGGGGGTGTCTGGAAGGTGGGTTCGGGAATCTGCATTTAAAAAAAAAAAAAAACCTTCAGGTAATTATCTGTGAAAGACACTTTGATAAACATTTATTTAGTGATCTGGGTGTTGGGAGTATTTCTGGTTCCTTTTTGTATCCATATTTTTACATATACATGATAAAATATTAAAAGGTACATTTCAAGCATTCTGTAGGCTCATCTTATCAATAATGAATATGCCTAGAGGGATGTTTGGGAGACTGACAGATTTCATCGATGTATGTATAGCACACAGTTTCCCCCATAAAATGAAAATGTTTTAAGTGGAGAACAAGCCCAGTTGAGATGCAGGCTGCTGGGCAGTAAACTAGGCTCAACTGATAGTGGAGCACTCTGTCCCCACCACCCACCATTCAAACCCTGCGTCAGGAAAATCACTAAGTATCTCAGAACACTCACTACCTGGCTCAACACTTTTTTTTAAAATTCGAGTGTAATTGCTTTACAATATTGTGCTGGTTTCTGCTGTCCAACAAAGTGAATCAGCTACATGCATACATATGTTTCCTCCCTCTTGAGCCTCTATCCCTCCCCCACATCCCAGGCCCTAGGTCATCACAGAGCATGGAGCTGAGTTCCCTATTCTATACAGCAGGCTCCCAGTAGCTAGCTATTTTACACACAACAGTGTACCTATGTCACACTTAGTCTCCCAATGCATCTCACCCTCCCCTCACCGTGTCCACTTGTCTGGTCTCTGTGTTTACGTCTCTATTCCTGCTCTGGAACTAGGTTCATCTGTACCATTTTTCTAGATTCCACACATGTGCATTAATATATGATGTTTGTTTTTCTCTTTCTGACTTACTTCACTCTGTTTGATTGACTCTAGGTCCCTCCATATCTCTACAAATGACCCAATTTCATTCCTTGTTATGGTTGAGTAATATTCCAATTTATATGTGTACCATAACTTCTTTTAGAAGCAGTTGGCTCATAGCCACTCCCTCCTCTTCGATGCATTTCCTTCATTTGACTTGCAAGACACCACACCCTCTCGGCTAGCCTCCAATTGCACTACTGGTTCCTTCCCTTTGCTGTTCTCCGTGACTCCTCACTCACTCCACAGGCTTCTCCTCATTTCTATCTGTACTGACTCTCTAGGTGATCTCAACAGTCTTGTGGCCTTAAATATCATCTAAATGACAGAGAGTCTCACACATGGACCTCCCTCCAAGCACTGAGCGTCCATACCCCACTGCTTACTTAACAACTCCATTGAAATTACTTCCCCCTTTCTACTTTCCCTCTCAACATTCCCCTTCAGCCACATCTAACCTTCATGCTATTGCTCAAAATATACTGCCTCCTACTCTAGAGTGCTTGCAGAGGCTGTTCCCTCTGTGCGGAATGACTTTCCCTTTGTTAAATATCTACATGGTATTTTCCATAACTCGCCACAGTCTTTGTTTACATGTTGTCTTCAAAATGAGATGATCACCTTTTCAAAATTGTACTGACCCACACCTACCTCCAGTCGCCCAATCCTTCTCAACCTGCCCTATCACCTTCCAACATAAAATATTATATATTTATTATCTTTACATTGTTTTCAGTTTCCCCACACTAGACTGTAAGCTACACAAGGTCAGGGAATTTTTGTTGTTCTCTCCTGTCCATGATATATCACAAGCACTGAGATAGTTCCTGGTATATGTTATCACTGCATAAATATATTTGTTGAATGGCTGAAATTTTAAGTATCGAAACCACACAATATTAAGGCTCTACTGAACACAGTAATTTCATATCATGATATCACTGTCACTCAGAAAGACACAATTTCCTGTTGTTTCTTTCTCCGATTCACTTGTACATATAATCTAGTACACCAGTATATTAGCCATACAAACTTGGAGAAATAGGAAGAAATTGTACACCTAACTCAAGATGTAGTCTACATGCGTACTCAGTCGCGTCCAACTCTTAGCTACCCCATGAACTATAGTCTGCCACGTTACTCTGACCATGGAATTTTTCAGGTAAGAATACTAGAGTGGGTTGCCATTTCCTGCTAAAATGTAGTCTAAGTAGAGAGAATCACTGCTTCTGGGAGGCAAAGTATTAGATCCTTTCCTTAAAGGACTGGGCATAGAATCATTCATACACCTCAAGGGTCTTTTCTCTCTTAGCGATGCCTCACCTGGCCCCCTAAGTAAGATGGCTTAAAGTTTTTATCAGCTCTGAATCTTAGGCACCCCAGTTATATCAAAAGGCAGAAACAATAAGAAGCTGGAAAAACATCTTTGTCTACAACTCTAATTCTCCCCATTCTTCCTACTTATCTTGGCTTCACAACACATACACGATTTTGTTGCATTAAGTTATCTACTTCCCTTTCTTCTCTACTAATCTGTCTGTCTCCTTGAGAGCAGGGATCGTTGCCAAACCCCTAGTACCTACACAATGCCTGGGAGCACAGGGTGATTGCTCAGTTAACATTCACAGAATCAATGACTGATTCAGAGTTTCTTAAGGTAAAAGATGCATTCCACAGACTTAATTACAGTATTAATTCATACAGCTTAGAGCTAATGAAAGTATTAGTAAATCACCATAAGTGTGTAATTATGCAAATATACATGATCCCATATTTTTGTTTCTTTGTTAACCAGAAAAGAAGCACCTTGACTTCAGCTATGTATTCATCATCAACAGTCCTGGAAGAAAAGCAGTAAAAATCTGGAATTCCAGTAGAGGACATTTAGAGTGGTAATAAAAGACCTGGATTAGGTTTCAGTCATGACCCAGCACAGTTGTGTAACTTCAGACAAATGCTTATTAACCTTCTGGACCTCAGTTTTCGTACCTGTGAAATGGGACTACTGTTTCTGTTTACCTTCAGAATATTATTGTAAAGGACAAATGAAATTAAGTCTGGTAAAACTTCTCTGACATATAAAAATAATTAACTTGCACATTCATTTTTTTTCTATTTTTGCTTTTCAGTCTCTTAGAAAAAAATTAAGGGGTTTTTCTGGGGTCTAGTGGTTAAGACTGCCCTCCCAATGTAGAGGGCACAGGTTCAGTCCTTGGTCAGGGACTTAAGATCCTGCATGGCTCACAACAAGGCCAAAAATTTAAAAAAATATTAAAAAATTGCTTTTTAAAAAAAAGAAAAAATTAAGTATCTGAAAAACTATGATATATTTATAGTTCATATTTATATCTAAAGCATATATAAATTACTAAGAGCTCTTCAGAAAAGGAAGACAATGGGATCTATAACATATGCCTTTTCTGTTTGCCCCAATCATCCTTCAGTCAACAACTCTGAAGATGATTAAGCTTTAATATTTTCCTTCACAGCTTCCCTTTTCACCTAGATTGGTTAATGGAGCCAAAATTAATGTGGAGCTTGGCTTGAAGAATGCCCAAGTCCAATCATCACAGTTTTGACATTTTTTTCAAATCCTGAACAAATGTAGCAATTCCCTAACCAGACAGTGCTGATCAAAGAAAGGTAAGCAAATCTGTTCCCTAACTTTTTCTATATAAAATACAGGAACTCATTTTCAGGCCTCATACTACAAGCATTGTCTCTTTTTTTATTTGATTCCACAGTCCTTATTAGCTATTTTTACATCTCTCACCATTTTCCTATCTCAGCAACAAATAAGCAAAAAAAAAAAAAAAAATCTAATGAGGTCACTGGAGAATTTACTACTCACGGGGCAATTTTAACACTCTCCAAACAAACACACAAAACCACTGTCCCACGCAAATGCATACTGGCTTATACAAGAATGCCCAGGATACAAAGTACAATGACAACATTTAGGTAAACTGTAAACAAACAACAACAAATGATTCAATACATGAAGACAATGACCACAGCAACCAGATGTAATTTTCTAATAAAAATAAATTGACTCTAAAACTGCGTCCCAAAAGTTTATGCTGGGAAATTTAAAACACAAACAAAAACCAACCTGGGGCCAAAGTCACTTGCTCACCTGACTGATGTCGCTTGTCCAGGCAGCTTTCTCCTGGCGGGAAGGTGCTAACAAGACCACAGTGAAAGGGGCAGCATCTGCAGGCTCCACCACTATTTTGAAATCCAAGTGTCCAAACACTTGGCCAGAACCTTTGGCTTCAACACACGTAAACCAAACAATTAGATGTGAATACAAACATAGGAGTGATAGGTAACTGCTTTCTCAAGGTCCTAGTAATACAACCAATGTGATTTAAGTCCAGAATCTCCTTTTAGTGATACAGTACTTCTCAAGCATGGGGACGGCTTTGTTAAGCTCATAAGCAGAGGAAAAAGCTGAGATCGGTGGGTTACTCAAGACTAGGGTCCTGCTCTCCTTGTCAATTCATGGCTTTTTAAAAATTTTCCATAAATTACAGAATTCCAACATTCTAGTTCAATTACTTTCTTCTCTGTTGCTGCAAAGCCACTATCACGAGACAAATTCAGTAAAATGTAAATTTCCAAAGATGGCTTAACTGGGGTCACAGGTTAAATGGTTCAACAGAATTTTTCACATATAAATGAATTCAGGGAATTTATTCTTAACATCTTCCCTGTCTCCTGAAGCACCTCTTCTTAGCTATCAACGAATAAAAACCATAGGGCTATTTAATGCTAATATAATTCTAAGTGATAGAATGTGACTTACAGTCATCATCGCTCGCATCGGGCTCCTCAACCAAGGTACATTCTATTAGAGACAGAACTCCACCTGTCTGGAAACAGACCAATTTTTCATTAAGTGGCTGAGAGACTTGCATAGGTTGGGAAGCTGTGATTTGTAAACCTTATATTCGAACTGCCACAGAATAAACAGCAATTCAGTCTTGAAACTAATTTTTCATAGAGCCCAAAGTTAAATTTAAATGTGTAAAAGTAATTGAATTCATTGAGCTTCATGATTCTTCCCCACCATCTGACTCTCACTCGCAATGTCTGTAAAATTTAAAGAGTCGATCTATGGGAGATTATATGGCACCCCAGAGGCCCCACAGAGTGAATGCAGAGCAGCAAAGGGTAAAACTCTACAACCAGTAAGTGACTTAAGCAGTAGAACTCTGCTGTTGTGATGCTGGATAATATTTTCAGGCATTAATAACAGAAGGTACAGATAGGCAAACTTTTTCTGTAAAGGGCCAGCTAGTAAATTCTTTAGGCTTTGCAAGCCATTAGATCTCTATTGCCACTGCTTAAATTTGCCATTTTAAAAAGCATGAAACAGTCAGGTACAATAAGGAAGGAAATGAGTTGTGGCTGTGTTCCAATAAAACTTTATTATTAAAAAGAGGCAGAAAGCTGTGGGCCATAGTTTTCTCACTCTTGGTACTAAGTAAGATAAAATAGCATTTAGCGAATATTACACAATCAGTAGGAGAAGGCAATGGCACCCCACTCCAGTACTCTTGCTTGGAAAATCCCATGGACAGAGGAGCCTGGTAGGCTGCAGTCCATGGGGTCGCTAGGAGTCGGACATGACTGAGCGACTTCACTTTCACTTTTCACTTTCGTGCATTGGAGAAGGAAATGGCAACCCACTCCAGTGTTCTTGCCTAGAGAATCCCAGGGACGGGGGAGCCTGGTGGGCTGCCGTCTATGGGGTCGCACAGAGTCGGACAGGACTGACACGACTTAGCAGCAGCAGAACACAATCAGTACACTGCAGTCATTTGACAAGATTTTTGAGCTCAGTCAACAACTAGTAATTTTGTCCAGGTTATGATTTTAATTGCCTTATTTTATGGCAATTGCACTTAAATTTCTATTACTTTGGATTTAACTGACAACAAAGTAAATGTCAAGGTTGGCAACTGTATATTACCTCATCATGATACGGTAATAATCTATTTTATGATAGTAGGCACGGGAAAGTCATAATTAAATTAACCTCAATGCCTCTTGAGTGCATGGAACATAAATGGAATAGTCATGTAAAACCAGTACCTTGAGCAGATGCAGCTTTCCTCCTGAACTTCTTGTACAAATTAAAAAGTGTTTTGTAAACAAGAAGCACTGTCTTTCTCCTTCCTTTTTCAAAGACAGTGAACCCAGGCGAACTTTACTAAGTTTCCCTCTCTCAACGGAAGGTACTTGAATAAGAGAACCTGGTGATCACAAAAGTGAAGAACACACAGTAATTAAAATTCTGTCAAGTGAGAGCAGTTCCTGATGCAAAAACACTAGGGCCTGTTTCCCAAGATACCAAGGAATTATTTGTTGTACCATCGGAACAAGCAAATCCCCTGCACTTTGAGCAGAAGAAACAATACATTGCTATGCTTTAAGAGTCACACCAATTCTTACTATTTTTGTAGAACACTTTAGATTTGATTATTTATATATAAGCTGGAAAATAAGTTTAAAAACAAAGCCATACTGAATTCAAAGAATGAGACATTTCTGCCTTCTGTCCTTCATAATCTGATCTTTATCAATTTATTTACATAAGAATAGGGTACATATTGTATAATTACATATAGTAATAAAACAACATAATAAAAAGCAAGTCAAATTTGTTTTTCCTAAAGCAATAAAGGTAGATGAATAGCATTAATATAGCCTACTTTGTATTTAAAAACATGATGCACATTTATAATGTACATTTTTAAATGTACATTATAAAAATACACAGATTATACAATTCAACACAATTTAGTGAAGGGCTGTTTTTAAAGGGCAGTTATTTCAGGTTACATTTAAATTATATGTGATAAAAATTCTTTGTGAAACCTACATAGAAAAGAAACCACATAAATTCTATATGCAGAACACTCCTGTGTTCTTCCATTCAAGAAGCTAAGCAGAGATTTTATATAATTTCACTCTAATTATGACCTCCTGCTCTCCTCAAAAGGAAATTCTAATTTAAATATCAAACCAAAAAATGCTAAGAAAGATGCTTGCAAATACATTGCCTCTGACTCCTGAAATGCTCTGAGCCAGTACTATTTCTTTTTTTTTAATAAAGCTTTGATTTTACTATTTCTACTATTTGTGTAATTCACCACCTACCCCAAATGCAGCTTTACAAAGACTCCTATCAGCCTCGTAAGAACTATTAAATGAATATTCATCACTTAATTATGAACAGAGGTCATCACTAAGAGATGAGACTGTAGGCAACTTTATTTTCCTCTTCATACATTTCCTAGGTTTCCTGATTGGTTTTTTTTTATTGTGTTTTTGGAATATAAATCTGTGATTGTGGGTCACAAAACACTTACATTAACATATGACTATTCCAAACAGTACCTACCTTTACAGACATCTAAGGATGTGCAGGAAGTAAAGAACCCAAATTTCTATGGGTCCCTGAATGCCCCCCATTCAGGTGAGTGTTTAAGAGGGCTGCCTGACAGAGGCACAGTCATCATCTATTTGGTGCCTAAAGAATAACACAGAGGTAGTCCTGGGGGAGGGCGTGGGACTGGGGAATGGGGACGGGGAAGGGCTTGGTTGCAGTGATAGGAATGGGCAACAAGGAAGAGAAGTAGGTGGGAGCAAACTGGCAGAGAGCCAGGGAGCAAGTAATCAAATATGAGGAATAAAGGAAAAGTGAAAAAGCAGAAGACAGAACGCTTCGAGGAGTAAATGAGCAAGTAACAGCCACAGAAGGATTGTACTCGTGAGACCCATTGGTGGAATCAAAGCCAGAGATCTTTCAGAGGACCTGGGTTATCCTGGCCAGGAGACGGCGGTGGATTCAACAACATAAAAACTGAAAGTCAGAAAGGGAATGGATGGGAAAAGACAGCAAGTTCTAGCTTTGCCATGGGCGGTCATGAGTCATCCAGACAGATGGGTTAGGGCCGAGTGGAAGACTGCAGCAGAGACAGGTGGACAAGTGGGCTTAAGGGTCGTTTTCAGAAAGGATATAACCGAGGCTAAGAAAACTGAATAATAATGTGCTCGTGGGTAAGTGCTTCTAGTATTTAATGATTCTATAAGTTGGAAATTTTAAAATACACTGGTAACTCATGTATTAGTCATTATTGTGAATTTTAGCTTTGAGGTAAAAAACCAAATGTTTCCTTGGCAGCTATACACTAATATGCCTAATCTATAACTGCTTATCTTGGATCCAAATAAGAGACTATATGCATTAGGTATGCACAGAAATCTGTACATCTGAATTAGAAGTGAACAATTTCAACACTGGTTTATAAAATAATATTGAAAAATATGTTAAGTGGTTTTTTTCATATTTCATCTTATGTTTGACATGATGTTTCAACACAACTATGAGACTTGAAAATTTCTAAATTTCCTAGTTATTACTAGAAACAACTAGACTTTTTAGTTATTACAAATAAGTGAAATCATTAGTCTTAATGATTCTTTGCATTACCATTGTCATCAGTCTAATCTAATAACTGGGGTCAACTTATAAAAAAACTTGTTTTTCAGTCATGAAATTCCCATGGTGTGGCATTTGAGACTGGCTAAAGCCCTTATTCTTATTCCATTCAGTAGTTAAAAAGACTGAAGAGCAATTTCCAGGTTATTGGATTAGGCATTTGAATAGGTGAAACTATTTCCAGACCGCATGTTACAATTTCAAAGAACACTGGTACATTGAAAGTACATGATTTTGAATCTGGAAATGATTAAAGTACCGGAAAGTTTCATGTTTCATTCTTGATGCATTTAGCTTTAAATTCAGTCACTCTATTTACTTTCCCTAATTCACCTTTCTACCAGACAACGATGACTATGTATAATGGATTTTGCACAAAATGTCAACTTACAGTGCCTTTATCTTCTAAAAAATATTCATATATATTTCATGTTATTGAAAATAGAAACTTATTCCAAAATTTAGATCTTGGTTTTTAAAGTTTATGTCATAATTTCACTGACTCCAGTCATTTTTATGAACATTTAATTTTTACAACAACCCTAAAAGACAGGTACTACTATTAACCCCACTTAAAAAGAGGAAGGAGCTTCCTTGGTGGCTCAGTGGTAAAGAATCTGCCTGCCAATGCAGGAGGTGCAGGTTGGATTCTTAGATCAGGAAAATCCCCCGGAAAAGAAAATGGCAACCCACTCCAGTATTCCTGTCTAGAAAACCCCATGGACAGGGAAGCCTAGTGGGCCCCAGTCCATGGGGTCACAAAAGAGTTAGACATGACATACTGACTAAACAACAAAGAAAGGAAACTGGGGCTAAAAGAAGTTAAGTAAATTGTCCAGTATCACACAGCAAGGAAAGGGAGGAGACAGGATTTGACCTCCATGATGGAGCTGGCTACACTGTCTATTATTGCCTCAAACATGTACAACATTTGCTCAAGAAACTTTGAAAAGATTTTGAAAATAAATGACAATGTCAGACCACTGCTATGACACAGTCCTTTGCATCATACTCATCAACTATCTAGTAATTGGAATCAGTTTATAAAAAATAAGCTTTTTCAATCAATGAATTCCCACGGATTGACATTCAAGATTGGCTATCACCCCTGTTCAGAGGGGAGCTTTCAGACGACCTTATTTTTTCTAGTCCTCAGAATTAAAATTCATTTTGAGACTGAAAACACACGTATTTGTGCATATATGTTTGCACTCATGCATTGAACGTATCTAGTTGGCTGCCGTCTATGGGGTCGCACAGAGTCGGACACGACTGAAGCGACTTAGCAGCAGCAGCAGTAGTAAAAGTAATAATTGTTGCAACCAAAGCAAAACAACACAAACTTTCCAAATTGACTGTAATTGGATTATCTTCTACTTTCAGATTAAGGCCTGATTTCTTTTTAAACCACCTTTATTGAATAATTCCCAAACAGACTAACCAAACCAAACAACACAGAAAAATACTGCTGAAAGGCAAATCATTAATATCAACGTCAATACAGCAATAACATCAGATATATTAATAGCTGACAAAAGCGCCTCAAACATGTGGTTCAGAACAAGCAATAAATAAAATCTAGATGTGAATCAAAGAGAGGGGTGGCTCATGATTGGTTTTCCTGGTGCAAGGAAAAAAAATACGATTTCTTCACTGTATTCAACCTTCTAGCATTTTTCATCATAGATGCTTTTTCCAACTTAGAGATATAGTAAACGTTTATGTGTAATAATAATACTCATCAATCCAAAGTCCTTTCAGAAATGGAATACTAGTTATAGAAACTTTTGTTTCCATTTTCACATATTACAAAGCTCAAGTCCTGTAGTAAGTATTTTTCGGTGGACTCCGAACATAAGAAAAATACGAAACAAGACAGCTGACATTCAAAACTGCAGTTCAGCAAGCAATTCAATTTAACCCATTGTCCATTTTCCAGATGCCTATAATGGAAAGCATTGAACTAGGCAAGAGAGAATTCATAAATAGTGCCCTGCAGAGTTACAGTTGCCAGGACAGACAGGCAAGCAAACACGTAGAAGAAGACGAGATGCACGCACCAGGAGCAAGGGCGCTTGGAAACAAGGAGGAGAGTACACTCATTCACACTGGAGGGGAGAGGAGGGGAAGATGAGGAAATTTAAAAGGCTCTGATCTGAGCCTAGCAGGACAAGAGGACCTTCCACAGGCACCAGAAACATGGATGAGGGAATCCCTGGTCTCCAGGGGCCTACACATGTAAAGGCACAGAGGCAGACAATGCCAGGAAGGCAGGAAGCCAATACAGGGACGCAGTCTGTGAAGAGGAATGGAGGGGGAATTAGGAAGGCCTGGTGTTGTCAGCATGATAGTCCACTATTACTTAAAGAAAAATTAATACTTCAAGTCAAAAATGCGAAAGGTATCATATCCTCAAATATACTTCCAAACTTTAACATATGTGTGACTTCTCTCCTTGTAAATAAATAATGGAAAATAGAACAGCATGTGTTAAATTTTTTAAGTGTTCTGTGCAAAAATTAATGTGTGCAGCACAAATAATGTCTTGTTTGATGAGGAAAAAAAAATGTTTCAGGCAGCACATTTTGGTAGACACTAGAAATGCAAATATCTTCAATTAATATTGGCACATTATAAACAGAAACCACATTAAAGGTTAATTGGAGTTCCAAATGTATATGCCACTCCTCCCCAAGTTCAAAATTATGACTGTGTGCAATATACTGCCTGAAATCGACTCTGTGAGGGCATGTTCCCCTCCCTCAGGACACCTACGCACTTGCAAAGAATTTCAAGTGTGGTTTACTTCGTGTACTTTGTAATAAGAACCACAGAGCAATATGCACTGTCATGGCATAGCTTCTCTACAGTTTCCAGCATAAATATCTTCCACTCTTCAAAGGCTTAATTTACTGGGTGATGCCCCCAAAGCACACCCCTCAAACGTGATACCTTGGCCATCGCCAAAGTATGGCAGGGCAAGTTGAGACATTTCATCTAGCAACTGGAGTTACCAACTGAATCAAGTCATATCGTGTGGGGCCGATCCGGAAGTGCTGATGAAAAATGGGAACAAGAGACAGCTGTTTTCACTGCGGACATTGTCCCCTCTCCTATGGGAAAGGGCTTTGAGTGAGGCAAGTTTCTCTTGGGCCTTTGCCTGGATGTCGTCACCACCTGGCACTGCCACTCCAGTCGGCCAGACCAATCTGTCCTCCTTGGAGCTGTAGAGAATGTCGGGTCCACTGAGGAGCAGGGTCCAGTCAGAATGTAACTTACTGTCCCACTCGTGCTTTACTAGTATTGTGTTGCTGTTTTTCATGGCCCCTGAAAAGAAACAGCACAAAGGTGGGCCTCAACCACAGCCTCGGCCAAGGCCATGGGGACGTCCTGCACGAACAGCATCAAGCAAACAGCCTAATCAAGCCTGCTCCACCACGCTTTCCTGGATCTGCCTGTGACAGGTGACGGGTACAGAGACCACTTAGCTGGTAAGTCCGCTGAACAGGGACTTACCTTGGCGGATGAAAGTCTGGCTGGTGTCCAGCAAAATATCACAGCCCTCGACGATCATTCTTTCTATGGCAAGGTTCTTCCTTATGTTTTCGGTGTCACTCACTTCATCATGCATGACCCTGTCAAATACAATACAGGACCACAGTGAGAGATCTTCTATTATCCCAGTGGGTAAGCAACAGAGCTCCATCTGGGAAGCAAGTGTTTGACCTTGTATCAGTTTAACTGGAGATGTAGGGTAAGTCACACTGGACTTCTAACCTTCATCAAGTCATGACTCAAAGCAAAGCAAATGGAGTATTCTGGAACCGTTGCTTATAAACGCAATAGGAAAGCAACACATTATTTTATGAACAGCTTCTTTCATTGAAATTAGGACGCCGTTTCTTAGAGGTGGAGCAAACTAGAGACCTTTACACTATATACACTATTTATATTTGTCCCTTATAAGTTAAAGGAACACAGCTGTAAAGAAATGCCTGAAACACTGAAAAGTCACCGATCAATCGAAAATATACATTCTCCAACTTCTTACCAAATATGCATACAAAAACGCAACTAACCATCTTCCTATTATAATGAAAGAAATGTGAATCTTTTCAAACTTAAACCAAAATGTGTCTAATCTCAATTATATAAACTTAAATGACATAAAATCATTCTCAAAGATTTTATATATATATAATTATACTTATTATATAAATGTTATATATATATAATT
This sequence comes from Bos taurus, assembly GCF_002263795.3. NCBI lineage: Eukaryota > Metazoa > Chordata > Mammalia > Artiodactyla > Bovidae > Bos > Bos taurus. The sequence continues at coordinate 81,100,953 of NC_037334.1, read as the reverse complement.
TTTTCTTGGTTAAAATTAATGTGCATGCTGATTTAGCACCATCTCAGAAGCTAGCATTTAATGTTCAGGGAAATCTGAGAAGCCGCTTATGTCTTGCTTCTTGTTCCCGTGGACATAAACATTCAGTTCAGTTCAGTCATGTCCGACTCTTCGCAATCCCATGGACCACAGCACGCCAGGCCACCCTGTCCATCACCAACTCCCAGAGTCTACATCAGGTCTTCACAAAAGACTAACATGCTACTTTGCCATATCAAGCCTTTATTATAAATTCTTCACGTACCTGGACAGTTCCTCTAGTTTGGATTTCGCAAACTCCAGACTTTTTCTCTCCACGTGCTCATGGGGTGTATGAGCCAGGAGTTCATGAAGCGTGATGATATACCTGGGGATCTAGAAGCAAAGCAAGGCCAGCGTGAGAAGGAGGGCTGGGTGAGTAACACTAGACCTTCTCTACTGCACCATCACCACTTCTGAAGAGCTCATCTCTACTCTGACACGTCTGGCTGTTTTACAAATATATTTTTTAAAGTAGTTATTTATTTGGCTGTACTGGGTCTTAGCTGCACATCTGGGATCTAGTTCCCTGACCAGGGATCAAACCCAGGCCCCCTGCATTGGGAGTGCGGAGTCAGCCACTGGACCACTCAGTTTGAATATTAGGCTTCAAACATTTGTTTGAATCCCCACAAACAAATATTTTTAAGAAATACATTTAAAATGAACTATGTTTCAAACCTCACACACGCAAAAACTTCACCAAGTGCCGGGGACCAGCCCCGGCTGATCCAGGGTATTCGAAGGAGAGACGGCATAGGCGAGGATCAGGATACAATAGCTTCAATTAGATATTAATTAAAGATATAAAGAGTAATAGAATAAGGATAGCTCAGTAGGAAAATTCAGTGGAGAAAAGAGGCTGAGTAGCTTGGTTTACGCGGGAGACCAATAAAACTTCAAGACAAGAAGTTTGCACCACTTACGTAGGCCGCAGGCGTCCTTCCGTTCTCCCGAAGGAGAGGAGACACTGAGGCCTCCCTGGTCGGATCTTAGAAGCCCAGGCATACTTAGTAAGCATGGTGGGTTCCGCGCTCCAGATGGAGACTCAGCCAGAGTGAGAGAGAGAGCGACATGGGGAGACCAGTATTTCGAGAAACTGATCCCAATTCTTTATTTTCCAGAGTCTGTTTTTATACACTGAGATGTTATACAAAAGTCACGCGGGGTCAGCAGTCCTGACTTTTATCAAAGTCAGGTGCTTCATACAAATGTATACAGAGGTCTTAGGGGTGTTACATCATCTTCTGGCCAGGGGGGCCTGCTGACAATTTACGACCCTCTCCTTGTGACAGCGGTCAGTCAATCAGGACACTTATTTCTCAAAACAGACGCCACCCAAATAAAGTTACATTCCTACAGGGTGAGGGTGTAGTGGGTTTTAGTTAAGGAAAGAATTTACTTAGCCTAAGGTCTAACGTGATTAATATCAAAGGTTAATTCTATATATTCATTAATGTGTGTAAGGTCAGGGGATATGGAGACTTAGCAACAAACGTTGGCTCAACAAATGAAAAACCCTTCACCAATACAATTTCTAATTAGCCCATTATACTTATACTAATAGTTTTCTAACTTTTCTAAGGAACCTGTTTTTAGAAGGTTTAAAGCATCTCGTGCCTCTCACGGTTGGGAGGCTGTGAGCAATCACATGTGGCCGGACGAGCCTGTCAGGCAGGCTAGAGAACCTTCAGAGGAGTTTGTAGGTTAAAACACTCTTGTCACACCCAAGAGTTTTTATTGACTGGAGCTCTAGGTTAACTCCTTCTCCGAAAGAGGTGGTGGGGGACAGCCCCCCGTAAAGTCAGAGGTGTAGGTAAGAGCACAAAGTAGTAAAGTAGGCAGGCTCTGGTTATGGGGGTAGACGCTCGAGGATTTCCAGGGGGACTCCTGAGGCTCGATCCCGCCTTTGCGTATGTCGAGCCTCCTTCCTCATGACCTTTGCCATGAGCGGAGTACCTCACTCTGGCCCCCAACAACCAAGAACACATGAAGATAATAAGGCACAAAGAAACAACTGTTTCTTTAGATTTTTAATATAATCATATATTTCTCAATCATAATTTTTGAAAACTGGTTCATAGGGGAAAAGATACAGTTATCAGCAAGTCACTTGAGTCTGTATTTTAGATTTATTTGTCTGTTTACAATTTTTTAATAGACAATCCTATTGCAATGTTCTCTTTAAGAATCAAAATGTGGGAAAAGATATGTTTACCCTTATTACATTCTGATCCCGCTTTACCTCAACTCATCCTTCTAGCAGTAAGCAGTATTGCTTAATTAGATCATTTGTTTATGCTTTTATTAATGAACAGACTATCTATCTGAATTCTCTCAAAAGCAGAAACGCCACCAACCCTGTGGAGGATTTAATAGAACACAATGAAGAATTAACTCAAGTTAAATATGTTGATTTAACTTGACATATTTTTTACTGGCTTATAAACAAAAAATTGTTAGAAAGCAGGGGCAGTGGGTTTAATTTTAATAAAAACCTGCATGAACAACAGCTACCATAATGCTGTCCGCTATGGGTCAGATTGGGAGTTTGAGGTTTGCATCCATCCTCCAGCAAAACATAAGGATCATTTCCCCACTTTATGGACAAGGACACAAAGCATGAAGAGGTTCCATAACTTGCCCAAAGTGGCCTCACAGTAAATGGCAGAGCCAACCATGAGCCCAGCTCTGACCAGTGCACTAGTCTAGTGGGTGTCTCTGCAGGGACTGGGGGTCTTACTCAGCCTTTGAAAGGACCCCTAAGAATGAAGAAAGTAAAGCAGCTTCCCAGACTCTGTGGGTAGCTCCTTTCATGTTGACCTGAGGCTTTGTCAGCTCTATCTACAAATCTGCTGTTCCTCTCTTGCCTTCACTGAGTCATTTGCTAATATTTACTGCATACCCAGATCACCCATGGGTACAGAGGGCAGTGCCCTAAGCACAGACATCTATCAGCAGTTCATACTCTAGGATCATGTCCTAGAGACTGTCATCAAGTCAGGGTTTTGGAAGTGTAGTATCCTCAGTTATAGGAGGATGGGTCACAAGAGAACCCTTCCTCTGAAGCTAATGTGAGGCTTTGTGACTCTCTACCCCATAAACTTCTCACTAAGACAGCTGGTTGGGCCATTCCTCTTGGTGAAGGCTGCTGGGATAAGTATGCTTTCAAATATCCCTTTTGTACAATGCCATGACTGATAAAAGTTTGCCTCTAAGTTAGTAGTTCTACAAGAAAATCAAGGCAATCAATAGCTAAGGTACTCAATTTTTCATAACAAGTGGAGGGCAGGAGTGGGAGAGCCTGACTGCTTATAATGTTCTGAAAATCCACAAAACCAAGCTCAGTCAATAGCTTCATGGTCCTCCCCAAATCATTAAATCTATTTTAGAAAGCTCCTTGGCTAAGTGTCAAGTGGATGGATTTGAAAGTAACTGGCCCATCTCACTTTCTGGTAGAGAAACCAAGAAGCCTGAAACGACCAAAAAGCAGGCGAAGGACTTCTGCAGAGAGAAATGGACAGCGCTCCAAAGAGCTCATCTGACATATTCAAGAACTGATTATAAATCTGTCCCCGCAAAAGACCTTGGAGCTTCCCAGGTGGTGCAGCGGTAAAAAAAATCCACATGCAAATGCAGGAGACATAGGAGATGTAAAAGACAAGGGTTCGATACCTGGGTTGGGCCGGAAAAATCCCCTGGAGGAGGAAATGGCAACCCACTCCAGTATTCTTGCCTGGAAAATTCCATGGACAGAGGAACCTGGTGGGCTACAGTCCATGGGGTTGCAAAGAGTCAGATAAGAGTGAGCGCTCATGCACGTGCATGCACGCGCACACACACACACACACACACACACACACCCCATGGGGTCACAAAAAGTCACATATGACTCAGTGCGCACACACACCCCCCAAAACCCAAGGATCATAGTAAGTATTGTCTAGATGAATCATAATTCTTTCAATTATGAAATAATACTGTCACCTTTAGACACTAATTAGCTTGCTCTTTAGTTACAGTAAATAGGTAAGTAGAGAAGCAAGTGGTTACTTCCTGGAGGACCTCTAACAGCACTGTCCTTCTCAGAAGCATATTTCATGATTTGCTCATCTATGGATATATGAGCAGCTGAAGACAATTTAAATAGTACTAGCCAAACCAGTTTTTGCTAAATAAAAATTAAGTTAATCACTACTGTATTGTCTATAACACATATCTTGGTAACACAAACTTTCTTGTCTGATATTAATAGTCCAATTGACTATTGGACTATAGTCCAATTCACTGCATCATCAATTAAGGATACATTCACTATAATTCCTCCATGCTTCCATAGCTCAGCCTAATTCACTCACAGTAACAACTGACCTACTCAACAAACAGCCCAGAAGAGGTGGAATATAACACTTCTCTAAATATACACAGGCTAAAAGTTTCCATTTACTTCTCTTCCTCCTTTGGCCCCCATACCAACTTTTGCCTCCATATCTAGAGTCGGCAGTGGCCTCTTGGCAGTACGAGCTAAGGTCACCTCTTACACTCTTGATCTAAGGAAAAAAGCATCACACCCCAGTCTTATCCCAAGGTGTCCAGCTTACATTGGAGCAAGGCAGATGTGCAGAAGTACCACTGCTAATACAATTTATGCAGAGGGAAGCAGACCATCTGAGGGAGCAAACGCCTCAGGGTTCCTCAGGCAAAGGACCCAAAGGGAACAAGAAGTATAGAATGAACCTAGCAAGAAAAACCTTCAAGTTTCTAGAAAGGGCAGTTTTCTCCCAAGTGTTCTACGTGGTCTCTCCTAGGAAGAAGACAGGAGGGAGAATAAGGCATTTGGGCAGCAACTCCAATGTTTTCTGCTCTTGGTCTGTTCAAAATAGCTAGAGAGAAGGAAAACAGTTTTGGAGAAGCAAATAAATAAGAGCAGAATTCAGAGCTCTTTCAATTTGCACATTTCTTGCAGTTGCACCAATTCTGGCTAAATTCTTTTAAGTTTGAGGCTTCTTCCAGCACCCGCTGGTTACCCTAGTCTCAAAAAAAAAACAGACAATCTCAACATCTGACCCTTTAGCTTAATTCTAGGATCTGGAGGGAGGGATCTGAGACTTAGAAGGTTAGTTAGTTACCCAGCTCAAATTTCTAGTCTGGTCCCCCAGAGAGCCAGGGCTCTGGGAGATATTTAGAGCTCAACTGTCCCAATTTTAAACTTAAGAAACAGAAATTCAGATTGGTTCAGTTAAGTTTCCCAATGCTACCACTGAAGGGAGAGCAGGACATGCAGGTCTCCTAAATACTCCCAATCCAATGGTCCCTTTTGGACATTATGGGAATTCATTCCCTGGGATCAATCAAAATGCCAAGTTGTTGTTATTGGGCTTAAACTCCAGGCGGAGAAAAGAAGGTTAGAAGAAGACTATCTCAGCATTTTTAAGAAATCCAAAGGCCTTTCCAAGGCCCTACATTCAACTGTTTGGACACCTGATCTAAAATTCAAGTACAGTTCTTGCATTTTAAACCACTGAGAGACACACGAAGGGAAATAAACAATACTTGAAAAGGCATTCGTGGGCTTTCAGGAAGGGAGTGAGGTTCCTCTCTGAATGTTCCATGCATCTTTCACAACCCTACCTTTGTTTATCCACCTGAGTTGAGGGTTGCTAGGCAGACAGGATTTAGAGAATTTAATCATAACCTAGAGCTAATTGCCAAAGATTCAAATAGAATCTCAGAACATTGAATAAAATTTTGTTTCACTCTAAACAAAATCTCAAATTATAATTTTGTATAAGGTTTTTAAAACTCATTTTTTTCTTTGTAGTTTCTCTTATGGAATATTTGTTCAGAGAGGCAAAGAGTTAAACAATTCAGTTCCATGGTAAAGAAAAAACACAAGGGCATTACAAAGTTTCACTATACTTAAGTTGTTACACATGCATCCTTTTGATTTTTTAAAATCTTACTAAACTTCTACAGTGACTTCCAGGATTTCAAGCAGGAGAGACAAACTTTAAGACAAACAATTATGAACCAGAGCAGCATCTCTCTCAGAGGCTATGAAACGATCAGCTGAGGTCAGAGATATCCGTTCAGAGGGACAAAGCCCTCCACAGAAACCATAACACACATGATTAGAAGAGTCGGTTTGCCACATAACAATTTGGAGGGCTGGATTGAAGCCCCACAAATTCCACAACGGGAACACTCGATGCTTTTCCAAAAGAACAAAATCAACACTTTTTAAAAGGATAGGAGATTCAATTCACATTTTGGCCTCTGCAGCTCTCACTAAAGAGTGGTGAAGTCTTAGATACAGGAAAGGCGCAAGTGTACTTGATCTTTGGGGTTGCTCTAACCCCCAAAAGTGAAGGTCGGGACAAGCCCTAGATTCACTGGAGCAACCTGACTAGGGGCCAGGAGCCTCTGGCTCCTTCGTCTCCCCACAGCCTCTGTGATGGGGAAGGTTCTTCTTGCGTTCTGCAGAGCTCCGGCCAAGGGAGACTCGGCAGCAACAAGAACAGGGCAGGAAAACAAACACCTTCCCAGCAGTCCTTCCTACCCCCCACCCCACCCCCCGGCCCCAGAACCTTTTATGCAACCAGCCCGCACTGGAACATTTGCACGGCAGCCTATTTCTGTAAACCCAATAATATTTTTAAACATGCTGGAGGAGGAGACTCCATGGAAGAGGTCTGTGAGGAATCTTTCTGCAGAGTGAAATTTGTGCTGCTTTAAAAAAAAAAAAAAAATCACTCCTGATTTAATTGTCTCAAAAATGCCTGGTTTTCTTACAAACACTAGACAGACTGGAGAGAATGTGTGGCAAAGATTTGTTTATCTCAGGGTCAAGCTCAAGATGACAGAGGAGGTGTCACAACCTCCCACACGGAACACTTGCACATCTCATGCTGGTCACACTGGGTATCAGTCACATCGAGCTGGAATCAGTGACTTATAAGACACATCCTGGGTGACTTACCTGAAACATTGGATATGTCAAGAACGTCTCCAGCATCCTCCCCTCACAGGCAGGGTTGGCTTCATACTGTTTTAAGAGTTTGTCAAAGTCTCTGTTTTGCTTACAATTGGCGAGCACTTGGAGGCTGTACTGGTGATTACGCACAAATTCTTGATAAATGTTCAGCATGGGGAGCAAAATATCAAACAGATCAGCTGGAAAGAAGAAGCAAACATGGCCGTCTCTCAGTAAATTACCCACGGGACAGGGACAGACTGCTCACTCTGCAGGAATGGCAGAGAGCGGCCCCCGGAGCCAGGTTTCAGGCTACACAGCCCAGTGCAGATGCCAGAATGACTGACCTGGTAGAATGCACCCCTCGGCAGAGCCCAACTCTAGTCCCCAAAGAACCTTGACGGGCCACGGGGAAGAGTCAAAAAGGCAGAGTCCCCGTGCCCACAGAAGCTCCCAGGTCATCAGAGAAGTTCAAACAATTTAGGATGAATAACATTGAAACTGTTTTACTCTTTATTGCAGCCACATTAAGAGAAACTTTTCAAAGCATGCACTTACCTAAAATTAAAGTAGGCCAGTTGGCTATTCTTGCCTTCAGTCCTTGATGAAATATTTCGTGAAGAAACATGATTGTTTCACTATAAAAAAAAATGGAAAAAATAATATAATTTAATCACTATAAAGTATCTAGTTTGTTAAAGAAGTTCACTGAATCCTTAAAGCCTTAAGTACATGATATACATGTCTCTGAGGGCCTTGGAACCATACAATCAATAAAGACATGGATTATATCAGCCCCCAGAAAGCAGTTTATCTTTCAACAACACTAAAACCTCAATGAAAATTCTGAGCTAAGCCCCAAATACTGGAAGACAGTAAGCACCAAATCAGTGTCATATAGCCCTCTTTATCAACTTATAATATTGATAAAAACAGCTTTCTACTGTTAGGATGTAGCACTTCAACTGATAATCAGAAAATTAGTTAAGATCCTTCTCTTCAGATTTAATTCTAAATGATAATTCTCTTTCACTAAAATGAGTTTTGACAGAGAGAAGACTTGACAGACCTCTACCATAACCACTCCTAAAACCCTCATGCCAGAAAGGTAAAGGAATCTTCTGTAAAGAATGTAGCCTACATAAATATATTAGAATGAAGATTGCATCAATTAAAGATCCAAACTTCTAGAAGGTTTAAGAAGGGGAGTTATCAAAATAATATTTGCTTTCTCCTCACTAGAATTAATCTACTGGAACGAGCTTTTGAAGGTTTTTCTGAACTAACACATCAACACAACCAAAAACAGGATTATTCATGTCAGTGACATACTTGGGTTTGTTATAAGTCAAAGTCCACAACAAGAAACATCAATGGGAAATCCTTACTTTCTGTGAATGGCCCATGGAACACGACAGATGCTCCTTGTAGACTGTGATTTGTTTTCTTTCACAGAAATTTTAACTAAGCGGTGTTTGTTGTTTTAGGATTTCAACCAAATCTACTTTGGTAGGTGTTGTAGATTAGTCCTTCAATCTCCATTCCATCGTCCTTCTAGGTAGAGAGGACGGGGAACTAAAACTACATTTTCCAGAGTCCCTTGCAGAGAGGGTTCTAGATGTAAATTCAGTCCCACCCATGGACGCACATAGTAAGACATGAAAGGCAGCAGCAGAGGCCATCTTCCTGTTACTGAAAGTCAGTCATGCACATGTGCTTTGGGGGCAATTTCAGTGCCTAGCCTCAGTGGTCTAGTTTCTAGGCACCAGTCTGATGTGGTTGAGAGGCCGCTGCGGTGGCAACAGCGGAAGCAGTAGTTTTCTAACCTCTGGGTTGTATTTGTGGTGCTGTGCCCTTGAATTCAGTGGTCCAGGCCTGCTGTCTGACTTGTGCCCCAGCCCTTCCTAAGGAACCTATAAGCAGTGAATTCCCTCCAATCACAGAGGAGGTTCCTCTTGCCTACACTGAAAACTAACTGGAATATCTACCTTCATATTTTGGTATTTAAATAGAAAACAGGTGAAACAATTCTTGGTGACTCCAATATGCGTACAAACAACATTCCAATGACCTGGCCTTTCTCGGGTGTTTGAATCTCTTTCTCCGAAGGTCTTGTCTTCCACTGACCTCAGACAACACTCTCTTAATCGTACCCTAGACCGTCTCGTTGTCCATAACCGCATCCTCTCCCTTATCTCAGTTTCAGGGACACTGCTCTGTGACCATCCCCTTACCTCCAAGTTCATTATCTTTAGAAACCTGACTCCCCAAATCCCTTCCCACCATCAGGACCCGAGACCATTGATCCTGCTGCCTTATTACTGACCAAAATCCCCTCACAACATCATTTCCCATTCTCCACAGTTTAGATCTCATGGTTCAGTGTTATAACCCCTTCCTTGCACACACCTTCAACTCCCTTCTGTTTTCAGTTCATCATATTAGCCTCATACACACCAATACTAGTTAAACTCAACCCTTTGCCCACTCTTTACCCGCACCTATGCAGCTGAAGGTGGTTAAGAACAACATAAAACCATCCTGAATAGTCTCATTGTAAAGTCATAGCCACAAGCCTAATATCTGCAGTTCTATTACATTTCCCTCATCCATTCACCGCCCTGTTCTCCTTGATTATCATTTCACACCTTTCCCTCTCTTCCCTGACTCCAGCACTTCCCTCCCATCAGCACTGCCACTTGCTATCCTTGATTCCTAACCACACGATGTGTCCAGGTATTATTCCTTCCCTGTCCATGCTCCCACTTAAAGTCAAGCTCTTGACTTGTTCACCACATTCTATCCACTTCTGCCTGTGCAAGTACCCGCTCCAGCAATTCTTCCCTCTCTTTCCCATATCCCTTCCCCCCGCCGCCTCATCACTCTTGGTGTCATTTTTATCCCATCTAAACACATGCACAAACACACACACAACTTTATATTTCTTTATTTACCTCCAGGTACCACTCTGTTTCTCTGATCCTCTTTATAGCAACCCTCCTTGAAATAGTTTTCTACACTAACTCTAATTCCAATTCCCCTTCTCACCAAATCAGGTTTTGGTCCCTCATCAAAATTGCTAATAAGTTCCAAGTTGTTAAACCCACAGTCAGCTCTCAGTTATTGTTTTATTTGACCTTTTGACATAGTTGTTTGTTCCTGCTTGCACTGGTTTCCAGGACAACCCATCTCCTGGTTTGTATCCTACAACCCTAGCTGATCCTCTTCATTATAATTTTTTGAAGGGGTACAGCTGCTTTACAATGTGGTGTTAATTTCTGCTGCACACAAGTGAATCAGCTATATGTATACAAACATCCCCTTCCTCTTGAACTTCCATCCCACTACCCCAATCCCATCCATCTAGGTCAACACAGAGCACTAAGCTGAGCTCCCTGCTCTATGCAGTAAGCTTTTACTAGCTTTCTACTTTACGCATGGCAGTACACACAAGTCAATCCTAATCTTCCAGTTCACCCTCCCTGCTGTGGCTCTTCATACTCCTAACCTCTAAATGTTGGAATATCCCAGGGCTCAGTCCTTGGTCCTCTTCTCTCATTTATTTGTACTCACTCCCTTGGTAATCACATTCAGACAAACAACTTTGAACACTATTCATATGCTATTAGACTCCAAAATTTATACCTCCAGCCCTGAACTCCTCCCCTGAACTCCAGACTAACATCCAACCCTGCTCCCTTGATTTCTACATCTGGCTAACAGCATCTCAGACTTGACAAGTTCGAGATAAAAACTCTTGGTCTTTTCCCATAAACTTGTTCTTATGTCAATCTTCCCAATTTAATAAATAGCAGCTCCATCGTTCTAGTTATTCAGACCCAAAACCCTGGACTTTCCTTCAAAATCCACTTCAAACTCATCAGCAAATTTTATTGGCTCTATGTTAAAAACACACTCAGAATTTAATCACTTATCATTACCTCCATCATCTCTTGCCTAGATTACTGCACTAGCCCCACCTAATAGGCCTCCCTGCTACAGTCATCTCTCACCTGGTTTATTGAAATAGGCACAAAACTGATCTGCCCACAGTCTATACTCAAAAGAGAAAACCAGGGGGAACTTTTAAAACCTAAATCACGTCATGGAATGCTTCTCCTTAAAACCCCACCAATCTCTCCCCATCTCATTTAGAGTAAAAGAAAACATCTTTACAATGCCTTAACTGTTACCCCTCTGACATCTCCCTTCATCTGCTCTGACACTGGCAAGCCCGGCAGGCTCCAGCCTCGGGCCCTTTGCACAGGGCACCACCTCTGTGTGCGTCTCTCTCCCCTCGGGCAGCCACATGGCTTGCCTTCTCATCAACCGCAGTCTCTGCTCAAATGTTAACATTATCATTGAGGTCTTTCTAAAAACTGGCTATAGAAAAACTATGGGACATTCTCATAATGTAATACCATGTAGCAATCTTTTGAAAAATAGAATACTGTCTCTATATATCAAATATGGAAAGATGTCCAGGACATACTGTTAAGTTTAATACATATCTGTAAAAAGCAGGCACGTGTTAAAGTACTTGCCTTTTGTGTTAGAGGGGGGGAAATAAAATTATATTCAAATTCGATTGACCTACAATAAGAAACACTGTAAGGCTATATAGAAAACTAATTAAAACAGTTACAGATAGCAAGTGAGGAAAATGGGGTGGGGAGAGACAGAGTTCAAAGCTGTTTGATGTTCTCATGTTGTTTTAATTTTTTTAACCATGTAAATGCATGGTTAAATGCATGTTTTTATCTACTTAAAAAACAAATAAATAACTAAAATGTTAAGTAAAATAGAATGCTGGAGTGGGCCGCCATGCCCTCCTCCAGGGAATCTTTCCAACGTAGGGATTGAACACGGGTCTCTTATGTCTCCTGCATTAGCAGGTGGGTTCTTTACAACTATACCACCTGGGAAGCTGAAGCAGCACTCAAAAACAAATAAATAACTAAAATGTTAAGTAAAATACCCTAACAGTCCCCTTTCTCCCATCTCCCCTTTCCTTCTTTATTTCTTCCACAGCACTAATCACAATATAAAATACCGCGGCTGCTGCTGCTGCTGCTAAGTCGCTTCAGTCGTGTCCGACTCTGTGTGACCCCATAGATGGCAGCCCACCAGGCTCCCCGTCCCTGGGATTCTCCAGGCAAGAACACTGGAGTAGGTTGCCATTTCCTTCTCCAAAGCATGAAAGTGAAAAGTCAAAGTGAAGTCGCTCAGTTGTGTCCAACTCTTAGCGACCCCATGGACTGCAGCCCACCAGGCTCCTCCGTCCATGGGATTTTCTAGGCAAGAGTACTGGAGTGGGGTGCCATTGCCTTCTCCGATAAAATACTGCATCTTTCACTTATTCACTGTTCATTGTCTATATTCCCACATCAGAATTTAAGTTCTATGAAGGCAGGGACCTTCTGCTTTGTTCACTGATGAATCCTCAGCAGTAAACGCACTACAAATATTTATTGAGCAAATAAATTTACTAAGAGATACTCAGACCCTCTGTTAATTTTTGTTCTTCCTAAAGTACTTCTGTGTAAGTTACATGTGAAGAGCTATTAATCACTTCCATTTCCCTCAGGTTATGAAGGAGGTAATTTTCCCCAACACACACACAACGACAAGATGTCAGAGGGGTAGCAGTAGGTAATGCCATGTCAAATAGAAAAAAAGAGAGAGAGAAAAAACTAGATGCGAACATACCAGATAAAAATAAGAAAACATGGGCTAATAATGAAACACCAATGACAGCTTTCTTATTTTCAATATCATAAGCTCGTACAGGTGAATTTATGATACCTCTTCTTTTACGAGTGAAGTAAAACTTCCTTTAAAAACTACAGATAGGTTTTTCACACAACTTTTACTTATCCAAGACAAACCTGTTGAGAAAAATACTGCTGACGTCGTCGTGGCTGATGGGGGGCTTCTTGGAGCTGGCCGCCATGCGCAGGGGCCTCAGGAAGCCATTGACGAGGATGTAGAGCTGGTGAACGTACTCCGACTCGGCCTCCACCATGGTGAACACGATCTGGTTTCTCTTCCTCATGCTTTCGGCGTGAGGAGAACAAATGTAATCCTGCACGATGGTCTTCCATTTCCTTCTACATAACCACCCTCGCATGAAGCTCTGAACCTACAGAGCAGCGGCAACAAAACAGAAGTGAATCTCAGGGAGGGGTGAGGCAGGCTTCTTAAGCTGGTCGGTAGGGTGTCCGTCCTGTGCCGCGTGTATCGTGCTCCTTCACTGGAGCACTGGTGGGCCCACCACAGAATAAATAATGTCAGGTTTGGACCAGATAGCAGGAAAAAAAAAAAAGATGAGTTTTAAAACAATACTTTTCCTCAGCTTTTCAAGTTTCTTCAATAGCTTAAGCTGTTTAGGCCTGCCTAGAAGGACAACAGAATATAATAATATTACACATATTTAGTTGTTAACATTTCAAGAAAGGAATAAATCGAAGGCTTATTCTTTAACAACATAAAGTCAGGTATTAACATTTTTTAATTGTGGTAAAAAAAAAAAAAAACACACGCATAACATAAAACGTACTGTCTTAACCATTTTTAAGTGTATAGTTCAGTAGTGTTAAGTAAAATCACACTGTTGCACATACAGATCTCCAGAACATTTTCATCTTGTGAAACTCAAACTCTATAATTGTTAAACAACTCTCCATTTCCCCCTTCCCTCAGCCCCTTGTAATTCCCATTCTACTTCCTGTTTTTATGAATTTAACTACTTTGGATAACTTACATAAGTGGCATCATTCAGTATCTTTTTGTAACAGGTTTATTTCACTTAGTATAATGGCCTCAAGGTTCATCCGTGTTGTAGCATGTGTCAGGATTTCCTTTCTTTTTAAGGCTGAATAATATTCCACTCTGTATATGTATGTGTATATAGATATATAACATTTTGTTTATCCTTTTATCTGTTGATGAACATTTGGGGTGCTTTCACCTCTTGGCTATTACATATAATGCTGCAATGGATACAGGAGTAGAAGTATCTCTTCAAAATCCTGCTTTCAATTATTTTGGATAAATATTCAGAAGTGGGATTGCTGGTAGTTCTATTTTTAAATTTTTGAGGAACCACCATACTGTCTTCTATAACAGTTGAACCATTTTACAATCTCACCAACAGAGCACAAGGGTTCCAATTTCTTCGTATCATCAACAATACTTGTTATTGGGTGTTTGGGGTTTTTTATAGTAGTCATCCTAATGGGTGTGCGATAATATTACACTGCGGTTTTGATTCGTACTTCCCTGAGGCTTAGTGATGTTGATCATCTTTTCAAGTCTTAGTGATTTCTCTAAAGAATCATCTTTGAAAGAAATGTGTATCATCTTTGGAGAAATGTCTACTCAAGTCCTTTGCCTATTTTTAAATTGGGTTTGATTTTTTGTTATGGCTATTTGAGGTTTTTTTTTTTAAGCTTAAAAAAAAACAGTGTTAGACATCAACTCATCTGACCCCTTCTTTTTACAGATGAGTAAACTAAATTTCTTGGTTAAGTTACACAGGAAAGCTACAACCAGGCTTGCCCTTCTTTTACCTGCTTTTTGTTAAGAACTATAAGGACTCTCTTTCTCAGCCACATGGGCAAAAACACACACTAAAAATTCACAATGGTGTTATCTTGTGGGGAAAAAAATAAGAAATAAAAATTAAAATCAATGTTGTAGGAAGATGGAAGCCCCTAAAACTGCTCTGAATCCCCAAGATAGGATTTGAAAAATAACAGGCCAACTGGACAAAGTGTGCTAGCCTTTGCATTTCAGCCAACAAATGTTTACTGAGCATCTTTTAAATGCCCAGGTAAATGCTGAGAGCTAAACAGAGAGGTCGGAGAAGGCAATGGCACCCCACTCCAGTACTCTTGCCTGGAAAATCCCATGGACGGAGGAGCCTGGTAGGCTGCAGTCCATGGGGTCGCTAAGAGTCAGACATGACTGCGCGACTTCACTTTCTCTTTTCACCTTCATGCATTGGAGAAGGAAATGGCAACCCACTCCAGTATTCTTGCCTGGAGAATCCCAGGGACGGGGGAGCCTGGTGGGCTGCTGTCTGTGGGGTTGCACAGAGTCGGACACGACTGAAGCGACTTAGCAGCAGCAGGAGCAAACAGAGGTATATGTCATATCCCGAACCCAAAGGCTCTGCCACTTAACCTACTGGGTGACCTTGAACTCTGGGCTCCATTTCCTTATCTACAAAATAACTGACCCCAAAATCTGAAGTCCTTTCTAAATATAAGAAAAATTATATGATAATTTATTAGTATTTGTTATATCTAAGCAGTAGATTAAGCAACAAAGCAGGTTGCAAAGTCATACATAATTGAAA
This sequence comes from Bos taurus, assembly GCF_002263795.3. Classification (NCBI taxonomy): domain Eukaryota; kingdom Metazoa; phylum Chordata; class Mammalia; order Artiodactyla; family Bovidae; genus Bos; species Bos taurus. Next base: position 81,085,561 of record NC_037334.1, on the reverse strand, counting down.
GCAATAAATTACTATCAAATCATCTTTAGTATCATTGTTTTCTTCTTAACAGATTATTTTCCTTTTTTCTCATACTATTTCACCCATATGGTCTCAATTATCATGCATTTAAACAACTATTCTTCTTTTGCAATATTTAAAAGTGTCTCATTTACCAACTGATGTCAGCAGACTATCAATTTTCATAATAGGCATTCACACAGTTGTCATATCTCAAGCAATAAAAATTAAAAACACATTTTAGTAGAATTATGTGGAGAAAATTATATGCATATTATTTGGATAAATCATATGGGAAATTTCTGTGAACCAATTTCAATTTTTGGTCTCCTGAAGTTAAAAAATTATGTTGCTATTTGTAAAGATCAGCATAGAGTATCTAATTCATTTGTGGGACTTCCCTGGTGGCTTCGATGGTAAAGCCTCTGCCTACAATGCGGGAGACCCAGGTTTGATCCTTGGGTCGGGAAGATCCTCTGGAGAAGGAAATGGCAACCCACTCCAGTACTCTTGCCTGGAAAATCCCATGGACAGAGAAGCCTGGTAGGCCATAGTCCATGGGGTTGCAAAGAGTCAGACACAACTGAGCAACTAACACACACACACACAATTCATTTGTAAACATCCCTTTCCACAGAGACGTTAGTCTGATTGGGGACATAAAGGGAAATCGAGTCAAATTCAAAACCTGTTAACAAATTTAAAAGTAAGGTTTTTAAAAAATTATTTCCATTATGAAAGAGGAAGACAGGAAACTATAAAATGTATTTTATCATTATTCCTCTATTTAACAGAAATATTTTCAAAAATCAACTGAATTTGTGTTAAATAAAAGAATCTGCCTGCAATGCAGGAGATCTGGATTCGATCTCTGAGTCAGAAAGATCCTCTAGAGAAGGAAATGGCAACCTACTCCAGTATTCTTGCCTGGAGAATTCCACGGACAGAGGAGACTGGTGAGCTAGCTACAGTCCATGGGATTGCAAAGTGTCCGGCATGACTTGAGTGATTAACACAAACAAAATCTATTTACTTGAGCAATATTGCCTGCTGTGCAAAAGCTGGCTTGTTTACTTCCTAGCATTTTCTACAACAGGACAGTACTACAATTGTATTTTACTGATATCTTTGTTTATATGGAACTGCATGTTATTAAAAGAATGGTGATTGGGGGCAGGAGGAGAAGGGGACAACAGAGGATGAGATGGCTGGATGGCATCACTGACTCAATGGACAAGTGTGAGTGAACTCCGGGAGTTGGTGATGGACAGGGAGGCCTGGCGTGCTGCGATTCATGAGGTCGCAAAGAGTTGGACACGACTGAGCAACTGAACTGAACTGAACTGAACAGCATTCATCTTGTTACAATGACATAAACCAAATTTAATTTAAAGATTTTCAAATTCTAAGAGAGGAATGTTTTTATTTTGCTTTGTTATTTCTTGAAATCTGAAAACAGTGCAACTTAGTCCTAAGGAGCTTTTCTATTTCAAATTCTGAGCAATATTTAAAGCTTTATTGCAACTGAAGGGGAATAATTACCTAACATAGGAAAATAGGAATAAGAAAAAAAGAAGAAGAAATAAAATTCTGTAACTGTGCACCTTTTAACATAATATTAACACAGCTGAATCAGTGCATTTACACAGGACAACTAAGACTGTGGAATTCAAAACCGAGATGACTTAAATCAAACACAGTAGACTAGAGAGAGTGCCAGGGTCTGGTTAATTGCAGAAGTTGTATAGTTGTGACAGTAAGATGGAAGGAGTTGCTGATTATGTGGATGTTAAACAAGAAAGAAACAACAATAAAACAGAAACCTGAGCAGATGTATTGATTCACTCAGTTTTCTCACATGCTCAAAAAAATAAACTTCTCTAAATAAACACTGAAGACTAAAGCTAAAAGAAACATTTTTGAAGTGTAATTTAAAAAATACTCCCTAAAATATAAAAGTAGCACAAACACCAGAAAATTCAGCAGCACTTAAATAACCCAAACGGAGAATACCACTGTCTTAATGTCCACCTTTAGCATCCTTCTCACAGAATCCACAAATGGATTCCCAGAACTGGAAAGAAATCTCAAGCCAAAGCTTTTCCAGAGAAGTAACCATGTGTGATAATTTTTAAGCAGAAGTCAGGAAGCCACTGGGAGAGAAACACCAAGATTGTTCTTAGCTCAGAGTCAGGGTGGCAAAGACATCACTACAGAAAGACAACTGGTCCCCACCACACTCGCCCAAAGCTGGAAACCCTACCTTTTTTATCTTCTTGATGTCTGGATCCTCATCTTCTTGATTGCTTTGGTAAGGTCTCATTCGTTCCTTTGTTTTATTAAGAGCGATAATCTGTAACACAAAATTGGTCCATTTCATGACTTGGGAAACACTAGGCTAAAGCCATATATCACAGGAAGTTACGCTTACAAGGTAACTTATAAGATCCTCAGGAAACAGTCACTTTTCAGGCACATTATCTTCGTTTGATGCTAAGGCAGGGGAAGCCTGAACTTTACCCCAAACTTGTCTTATTATGCTGCTAACAAAAGTGCTTATAAGAAGTGACTGTGGAGAGTGTGAATGGGGGCCTGGGTTACAGAAACGCGAGTCCGAAACTAGACCCTGACTGCCAGCGATGACCAGACCAAGGCCTTCTCAGCATCTCAGTGGTGTGTCAAGCATCTCATCAATGGCAGCTTCCTGTAAAGCCCTCTGATCTCCAAATGCAGTGACACTCAGCTCCAAGCTCATGCTTTCTATACAGCAGAGTCACAGATCTCCTAGGGAAAATGGTAACTGCAAAGGGAACTCCAGAGCCCAGGGGCTCGGCCAAGCCAGTCAAGAAAACACAAAAAGGCAAAAAGAATGGAAACCACCTGGGGAATCTCTTTATAGCCTCAGCTCATTTTTGTGACTCAAAACCAGGTAGCCTCAGAACCACACTTAGCAATGAAATTCCTTGGACAGAGAATCTCTATCACTCAACTGCAGGCTCCTGAAAACTTAAGGACTGATTCAGATTTTACCAACAAGCAAACACTTAAAACGCTGAGATCATAGTTGCCCACTCAGACTTGTCTTTACATTTTGTCCCCACTACCAAACTCTCTCCTCTGCCATTTTTCTGGCAGGGAAGTGGGCAAATAAAAGGAGTAGGAAATAAATTATGGCTCCTGTCAAGCAACCACACAAGACAGACCTGCTACTGACAGTTTGTGGCTGCAATATATATTCAGACTAAAAAAGAACATAGTGAAGGCAGATAAGCACACACAAATAAATATTGGGGAACACTGCTTGGTGCTGAGTTTCTCTCATGGAGTAAATGCCAACCTCTTTCACTTAGCAGACAAGCATCTGCTCTAGCTAACTGTGGCGAAGACAGAACACAATAATTTTGTTTTAAATTACAGTGCCTGATATAGTCTTTTAAAATGCAGGTTTGTTATGTTTTTTGTTGTTGTTTTCACTATCTCAGATTTCAGGGTTGGATCGGGATGTTAACAACACTAATGATATGGTGGACAGTCTGCAACTTTTCATCCTCAGAGAAGCAATCAGATCCCAATGGGAACATCAGCTTAAACCCTGCTCTGTCTGCTGGAGGTGAGGTACACGGGCAGCAGGAGGTGAAAACCCTCTCAGAATTTGCAGAGTAAGTCTCAAAAGAAGATGTGAGGAAATGAAGAAGAAAATGTTGAATGACAGAGAAACAAGAAAGTACCCAGATTGAGGAGCCTGCGGTTTGTTTCTATCAACAAAGTTACAATCAGCAGTAGGTTTCATTCTGTCCTGTTCTTTTCTTTGAAGCTAAGAGGACACTATTGCACCACTGGTCAGAAAGAGTGGAAAAACTGCACTTTCTACATTCCTCTGCAATTCTTCAGGTATTGCTCACTTCCCACAAGGGATGACAGGACAACAAAGGGAGGTACACTCAGGTTTCTGTATACAGATGGAGGCACCTTGGGGAGGAGGGGGGACCCACAGACACCGCAACGGCTGCCGTCTCCACGACCACCTGAGTCAATCTCACTCTATGGGGGTGCAAAGCCCGAGGAGTTCACAGTGAGGGTAGGGCAGGGAGGGAGGCAGGAATTCCAGCTTCAGGAAACAAATGCACCCTAGCATATGTCACATACTTTAACCCAAATGAGTTTTTCAAAATTCTATAGAGAAGGTTGGACTCTTTGGACGGAGAAAAAAAGCAAAGACTTTCTGACTTCATGTCTGGACCTTCTTTAGTTGTCATTCAGACTTTTACACTGAATCTATGACAGGTTCACAATAATCATTACTATGAATCCATCTGAAAACAGATAAATACTGTAGTCAATTCTTGAATATTCGAGCAAATGAATGACATCAGGAGCACACATAATGTAAAGCTGCATATTATCCTGATATTTTACTGTACATATTTACCTAATCCTAACTTAGAAAATATATTCATTTCTCATGTACCTGTGATGGCAGAGGACTAAGTTTGGGATCAAAATTTTGCCCCTATAGGCTTTAAGTAACCATAAGGAGATGACAATAAACATGAAACAATGAGGAGTCTATCAACTAGGAAATACCTCTGATTTAAGCCTTTCGATTTCTGTGTCTTGATCTTCAAGTTGATGCCGGAGTTGGTTAGCTGCAATTTTTTCTGTCTCTACGATCTGAACTAGATGAATGTACTTCTGCATTAATACTTCCCTCTCAATCAAAATGTCTGCATAACTTAAGAGAAAATTACAGTTAGTCATTGAGATATTATTCTACTACAGTTTCATATAGAACAGCATACTCTATGTTTATTTTAAAAGAAGCCATAGAGTTTAACTAACTCTATGTAAACATTAACGTTTGACTTACATTTGGTATACTTTAACTATGTAGACTTTGAATCATCACCTTTTTACATCACCTTTAGAAGAGTTGATTTTACAATGGCAGCAACTCACAACTTTGTCATATAAATGAGAAAGATGCAAAACAAATCTATTATTTTATAAAGAAAATAGTGGAACTTCTTTAATAAAAACTGAAGTCTTTGAATTGATGGAACATATTTAAAGTATTTCACGGGGTAAGGCACCAGCCAATCAGAATAAACCAACTACCAAGCAGAATGAATGCAGGAACCATCAGAAGAGGCCCTGGCTGCAGAGAACCCCGATGACTGTACCACCAGCCTGGCTCTCTTCAGGATTATGCGACCTCTGAATTCACGATTCCCAAAACCATTAGAGGCAAAAACTTTATTCTAAAAACAAGTGTAGATTCTTGGGCCCTGACATCATCAGCCTAACTTGTTTCCACTACTTTGGCCAAGTGTGAAAAGCAAGACATTCTCTCTTAGATTTTTTATTGATCTCTGCGGCACCCAGATTTTTGCTTCCAGAGCTTCTTGTGCTATTTAGGGTGGTAAAATGTTTGTTTACCCATTCCCATAATCTTTTCCATATGATGTGATAACAGTAATAAATAATAACTATTTACTGAGCATGTAGGATGTATCACTGGAGAAGGCAATGGCACCCCACTCCAGTACTCTTGCCTGGAAAATCCCATGGATGGAGGAGCCTGGTAGGCTGCAGTCCATGGGGTCGCTAAGAGTCGGACACGACTGAGCGACTTCACTTTCACTTTTCACTTTCTTGCATTGGAGAAGGAAATGGCAACCCACTCCAGTGTTCTTGCCTGGAGAATCCCAGGGACGGCGGAGCCTGATGGGCGGCTGTCTATGGGGTCGCACAGAGTCGGACACGACTGAAGCGACTTAGCAGCAGTAGCAGCAGCAGGATGTATCATATATATTCTCTTACTCCCAGAAACCCCAAGAGACAGACTTTATCACTTCAATTGTACAGAGAAAGAATCTGATCCTCACAGCTAATAGGTGGCAGGGCTGGGATTCAAATCAAGGTCTGTCTGACCCCAAGCTCATGTTCTTAACCACAAGATAAACTGTCTCTCTAATGAGAAACAGCACACTGGATATAAACAAGAATATAATAACAGATAAGTTTTGAGCTATCTGTCCCCTTGATATATCTTCTACCCCACTACCTCTTCTTTGAGAACCTGGGCTGTGGCAGTCCTGTTTATACCACAAAATCTGCCCTCATGACCACATGGCACTGGTCTAAAAAGAGATAACTGGCCCAAGCTAAACCAAGCTGGATTATTTCTCTTTGGAATCTGGGAGTGTGCCTCTGACTTATTTGCTTGAACTGAGATGATATAAACTTGGAAACTCAGATCACTATTATTATCAGCCACATTTGGCCACACCCATGCCAAAACAAAGATAGAAAAGAATAAGCAGATGTTCAGAAAAACCTTTGGCTCTTTAGTTTCTGGTCCCAGACCCTCATGATATCCGAATATAATTTTACCCTTGGGTTTGGTGAGATCCTATTGCAGTTTCCACGTAATAAATTCTCTTTCTAGCCTACACTAGTTTGAAATAGATTTTTGTTGCCACTGCTGCTAAGTCGCTTCAGTCGTGTCCGACTCTGTGCGACCCCATAGATGGCAGCCCACCAGGCTCCCCCGTCCCTGGGATTCTCCAGGCAAGAACATTGGAGTGGGTTGCCATTTCCTTCTCCAATGCATGAAAGTGAAAAGTGAAAGGGAAGTCGCTCAGTCATGTCCGACTCTTAGCGACCCCATGGACTGCACCCTACCAAGCTCCTCCATCCATGGGATTTTCCAGGCAAGAGTGCTGGAGTGGGGTGCCATTACTTGGAACTAAAAGAGTCTTAAGACAATTCTAAAAATCACAATTTTAGTTCAGTTATCTCAACCTTCTCAGCACTTACATCATGTGTGCCATTAGTGTTAGAAAAAAAAAAAAAGCATAGTGTCAGCAATATTTTAAGTCACTTGTTCTAAGAAATTACCCTAAGAGAAGGAAGAAAGGCTGTGTAAGTGTAAACGGGAAAAGGGGGAAAGGAGAAAAAAAAGGCACGGTCCTCAAAGAAATATGCTTTAGGGTACTTTAAAAGGAGGATGTAATAATAGCGCATGAGAAAATTACTTATTATAATAAAAACTCTACCCTTTCTCACCGGTTTTATTAGAAATATGCCAAATTTATTACAAACATGTTAGATCACTGTTAGGCAGCAAAAGAGTATTTTATTTTCTTCTATAAAAAGAAAAAGTCCAGACCAGTATGTAGAGCTGAATTCATGCAGACTTATCATTGATATATCTGGCTCCCTTCATTTCCAAGGTCCTGCTGAAATGCTAGGAAAACTGGTTTTTGTTTAAAGAAGGAAACCATAACAGCATTATAAAACAGGAAAATACGTCATCAACAGACCAGAAGTTTTATGAAATTCCACGAAGAGGAAAACCAAGAAGAATCAGAATGGTGGGAAAATCAGAGCAAGGAAACCACACAGGCAGACCCCTTGCAGAGGCATGGTTCCCACCAAGAGTGGCCAGAGAAGCTCCAAGTCCAGAATCAACAAAGGACAGGAGACGGCAAGGGAAGGATCATCAGGGTCTTCATTAAACAAGAGCCTTCAGAACATCTGGAAGTTAGGTTCCTCCTCTTCCCATTTTACAAGATAAAGAAAGAAAAGGTCCAACAGGCAAGAATGACATGCCCTCAAGTCAGCCGAAGATCTGCTCTCTGTAGAAAGCAGGCCGCCTTCCCAAAGAAGGCTCCTCATGAAGGGGTTAGACTCAGGGAGCAGAGCTTGGCTTTATATCACATCCACTGCAGACACAAGACAGAGAGCAAAAGGGAAAGGGAGAGGGACTAGGAGTGAAATACACTGTGTGACTTTTCTATCGGGTAACAAATTACCACAAATACAGTGGTTTAAACAGCACATACATATTATCTCATAGATTCTGTGGGTCAGTGTAGCTGGATCCTCAACTCAGAGTCTCCCAAGGTTGCTATCAAGGCGTCAGCCCAGGTGCCTTCTGTTCTAGAGGCGTGAATGAGAGAAGCCACACTCACGTTCACTCAGGCTGTTGGAAAAAGGGATTTTCTTGCAGCTACAGAACTCAGGCAGTTTGCGTCTTCAAGACCAGCCGGAGAGCATCTCTGACCTCAGGGGTGGGCTTCTACCCCCACCTCCCTCATTTGATTAAGTCAGGCCACTGAGGAAAAGCTCCTTTTTAATTAACTCAAAATCAACTGATTTAGGACCTTAATTAACCTGCAAAATCCCTTTTCCTTTGCCATAGAATGTAATCTAGAAGCCACTATTCACTCGTGTTTGCTATATACTAGTTGCTGGTAGCCAAGTCACAGGTGCCACCCAAGCACACTAAAGGGGGTGGAACCTGACAAGGGAGAGTCCCAGCCAACCTTGCTGCCATTGCCCACATACCTGAAAACGAAGCCTGCACAACCACACAAGGCACAGACAGACCCTTGTTCACAGTCACAGCGTTAAGCCCAGGCCAGCTGCCTATAGTAACCCTCAAGATCCTGCATTTAGAAACAAAGATCACTAGACACTTGAGAAAATTAATCCCTAAGAAAAGTAGTAGGCGGCACGCAAGATGACCCCTAGTGATGGAACAGATCACAGCAAAAGTGATGGGATGGGACTTCCAAGATCAGTGTACTAGGAGACTCTGGATTCCATCTTATTATTGGCCTTCTCTTATCTTGCCAGTTTGTGCTGGCCACTGCCATGTCGTGAGCTGCTACATGGAGAGGCCCACACAGACAGAAACTGAGAGAGGCCTCAGCCAACAGCTGATGAGAAACTGAGGCTTTAGTCCAACAACTGGCAAGGAAGTGAATCCAACCAACAATCATGTGAGTGAGTACCTTTTGAACCTGCTGATGTGACTGCAGACCTGGCTGACACCAGGATTGCTGCCTTGCGTCCTCAGGGCAGACGCATCCAGCAAAACCATACCTAGATTCCCGAGCCACAGACACTGCTGGGGACCGTAAGTTGTTTATTGTTTGTTTTTTTGTTTTTTGTTTTTTGTTTTTTTTGTAAATGATGCATTTATTGTGATTATTCTTGTTTAATTTTTTTTTTTTTTCATTTTCACCAAGAAGTTTATTGTTTTAAGCATTGGGGAGTAAACTGTCAAGCGGCAAGAGTTAATAAGTAAAGCCTCAAATGAACAAACAGAAGAGATACTAGGGAAACAAGACTAATCAGGCTACAGAGATTTATTATCTTCAGAGAGATATGGAAGGATAGTAAAGCCATAAAACAAAAAGCGGCTGGAAAAGAAGTGATCAGATAAAAGGAAGAGTTCTTGGAAACAAAAACAATTATTGAAAATTTTCAGGTCAATGAATGTGCTAACCAATAAACCAGACATGGCTAAAATCTAAGCTGGGTGGTGGCAGAGATAAAGAACACTGAACAAAAATACAAAGAGATTAAAAATAGGAAAGAAAATTTGAGCAGCCTGGAGTACAGATCCAAGAAGTCTAAAAACTATCTTATGGGAGTTTCAGAAGGAAAAAAAAACACAGACTGTGATGGGGAGAAAATAATCAAGAAATTCAAGAAACCTTCCTTGAACTGAACACAGTACAGTTCAAATAGAAAGGCTAATCCAAATGCCAGAGAGAACAAATTTAAAAAATGTCATACCCTCTCACACCCTTGTAAAATATCAGAGCTCTAAGGATAGAGAAAAATTATGAAATCTTCCAAAGAGAAACCATAGGTTAGCTAAAGAAAGTGAGTATCAAGCAGATGCGTTCCTCCTCAGTAACCTAGGGAGTTAGATCACAATAGAGAATTGAACACCAGCCTTGATAGTTGGTACGTAACATTTGTATAACCATGATGCAAATGCCCCTCACTGTTTTTTAATTTTCAGAACCAACAGTGGTTTAATTAAATTTATAGAACAGAAGGTAAATGTTTAAAAAAGTTTATAAACAGAGAATAAATAATAGTGAAAGTAATAAAACCTCAGGGTTAGAAGAGAGAAAAGAACAATAAAAACATATTAAATGTCTCAAATTATGTATCTTGCATAGCAGAGAGTCAATACACACTGTCCAAAGTTGGTAAATTAACAGAGGCTTAATGATATGATTTTAAGATATAAAGTCAACCATTGTGAGTAACACAAACAGAGGGGACAGAGGAAGGAGAGGTAAGAGATTTGTAAGAGTCTTAAAGTCTTCATCTTTATAACAGGGAGCCAATAATATTGCTTAAAATTATTGAGTCAAGAAATAGATAAAAGGACGTCATAGAAAATAATATATGTATGAATAATAAATACAGAAAAAAGGTGCTACTACTTAATCATATAAATAAAAATTGTTTCTTTCACAAGGGCTTCCCTTGTGGCTCAGCTGGTAAAGAATCTGCCTGCAATGAGGGAGACCTGGGTTTGATCCCTGGATTGGGAAGATCCCTTGGAGAATGGAAAGGCTACCTAGCCTGGAGAATTCCATGGATTATATAGTCCACAGGGTCACAAAGAGTCAGACATGACTGCACAACTTTCACTTTTAAAAACTGTTTATCAAATGTATCAAGAGTTTCAGTAAACAATGCTACTCAGCGCCAGCAAAGATATGTTAAAACGGCTACACTACTGGAGTGAACTATGTCACAATATGTATCAAGATACACTAAAAAGGTCATACACATCCTTGGTCATTGTAATTACACTTCTAATAATCTAACCCAAGGAAAATAAACAGAGGTTTGCACAAAGATGTACAAAGAAACAAGATGTGCATTCATTAATTATTTTAATGACTATAAGAAAGTGCAAACAATCTAAATGTACATGTATATAATATGGAAGTGATTAAACAAGCAATAGTAGATCTACACAGTGGAATGATACATGCCATTTACAATCATATTTTAAAAGAACAGTAACATAATGAAGAGATATCCAAGACTTACTAATAAGTGAACAACAACAATAACAAAAACTCCAGGAGACAAAAATAAACATGTTTTGTGCATGCACATAAGTTCAGTTGCAGAGAGAGAAAATTATGTATATCACAGATATAAGGGTTGGGAAGGAGGGGTGACCAAGAGGGAATGATAGGCACTCCAAATACAAAGAGCAGTGTTCTTTCACTAGTAAAATTATGGGTAATTTTTAATTAACTTCTTTTGTGCTTTTCTGTATTTTTCCAGCACCTCTATAATTTTAAGTGGAAACCCCACATACACCAATCCTAATGACAGATATTTATTCTGTGAGACAGGATTATGTAATGTTTATTTCCTTCTTAATATGTCCCTATGGCTTCAAATTCATTCTTTCATCCAATGTTTATTGACCGGTATGTACCCAGAAACTGTTCAAAGCACTGGAGACAGGAGTAAACAAAGCAGAAAAAAACCAAAAAAAAACCTGTGCTCTTGTGAAGTTTATACGGTAGTACAGAGCAAAAAAAAAAACAAGGTCTTAATGACCTAGATAACCATGATAATGTGGTCACTTACCTAGAGCCAGACATCCTGGAGTGTGAAGTCAGGTAGGTCTTAGGAAACATCACTATAAACAAAGCTATTGGAGGTGATGGAATTCCAGCTGAGCTATTCCAAATCCTAAACAATGATGCTGTGAAAGTGCTGCACTCAACACATCAGCAAATTTGGAAAACAGCACTGGCCACAGGACTGGAAAGAGTCAGTTCTCATTCCAATCCCAAAGAAGGGAAATGCCAAAGAATGTTCAAACTGCCATATAATTGTGCCCATGCCAGTAAGGTTTTTCTCAAAATTCTTCAAGCTAGGCTTCAGCAGTATGTGAACCTAGAACTTCCACATAGACAAGCTGGATTTAGAAAAGACAGAGGAACCAGAGATCAAATTGCCAACATTCTCTGGATAAGCAAAGAAATTCCAGAAAAACATCTACTGCTGCTTCATTGACTATGTTAAAGCCTTTGACAGTATGGATCACAACAAACTGTGGAAAATTCTTAAAGAGGTGGGAATACCACACCACCTTATCTGTCTCCTAAGAAACCTGTATATGGGTCAAGAAGCAACAGTTAGAACTGGACATGGAACAATGACTGGTTCAAAATTGGGAAAGGACTGCATCAAAGCTGTGTATTTTCACCCTGCTTATTTAACTTATATGCAGAGTACATCATGCAAAAAAGCAAAGAGGAACTAAGCCTCTTGATGAGGGTGAAAGAGCAGAGTGAAAAAGCTGGCTTAAAACTCAACACTCAAAAACCTAAGATCATGGCATCCAGTCCATCACTTTACGGCAAATAGAAGGGGAAAAGCAGAAGCAGTACCAGATTTTATTTTCTGTGGCTCCAAAATCATTGTGGATGGTGACTGCAGCCATGAAATTAAAAGATGCTTGATCCTTGGAAAGAAAGTAATGACAAACCTAGACAGCATATTAAAAAGCAGAGATATCACTTTGCTGACAATGGTCCATATAGTCAATGCTATGGTCCTTCCAATAGTCATGTATGGATACGAGAGTTGGAGCATAAAGAAGGTTGAGCACCAAAGAATTGATGCCTTCAAATTGTGGTGTTGGAGAAGATTCTTGAGAGTCCCTTGGACTGCAAGGAGATCAAATTAGTCAGTCTTAAAGGAACTCCACCCTGAATAGTCATTGGAAGGACTGATGCTGAAGCTGAAGCTCTAATACTTTGGCCACCTGATGCAAGGAGCCAACTCCCTGGAAAAGATCCTGATGCTGGGAAAAACTGAAGGAAAAAGGAGAAGGGAGTGGCAGAGGAAGAGACGGTTAGATAGCATCACTGACTCAGTGGACATAAATCTGAGCAAATTCCATGAGACAGTGAAGGACAGGGGAGCCTGGTGTGCTGCAGTCCATGGGGTCGCAAAGAGTCAGGCACAACTTGCGACTGAACAACAACACAGCAAAAGACATTAATATAAGAAAAATCTGTAGTGTGCTGTTGCTGTTTCGTCCTTCTCCAGGGGATGTTCACAACCCAGGGATCAAATCCATGTCTCCTGCATTGGCAGGTGGATTCTTTATCACTAAGGCATCTGGGAAGCCCAAGCAGTATGCTACTGGTGATCAGTACCTTAAAGGAAAAAAACAGAGGAGTAGGAAAGGAAATGGGGGAGATGGGGTTACCATTTTAACCAGGGTATGAGAGAGGCTCTTTACTGAGAAGCCAGCACTGGAGTAATAAATGATCAGAGAAGAGAGCCTTGTGGCCAGCTCAGGGGAAGCCTGACAGGTAGAGGAAACAGTAAGTGCAAAAGCTCTGTGGTGGAAGTGGGTCTGGCCTGTATGGGAATGGCAAAGTGGCTGGTTTACTAGGGGGCATACATGAGAGGCAGAAGAGGGGACAGGATTTTAATGCATGTAGGGTTCTAGAGACCAATCTAAAGTCTCGGTTTTCACCCTGTATGAGATGCAGAACTTTAATCAGAGGCATGGCAAGATCTGACTTCTTTACAGGATCACACTGGATGCTGTGATACGAAAGGACAGAGCTGAGGGGTGGAGTATAAAGAAGAAAAGGAAACCAGTGGAATTTCCACAATAATCCAGGAAAAGTGTTAAAGACTAGTCCATGCTAGATGATCATCTAGACGATCATGTAGCATGGGACCTGGCACAAAACAGTCATTCAAATGAAATCATTGTCAAATGAAAAAAAAGTCACTTAATATGATTTGTTTTGCACAGTTTATTCTTTTTACAAAATAATTTGCTTTTCTCATAATTTTCAAGTCATTTGAAGTATTTCATTGGGTCTCCCTAGTTTACTCTTATGGGGATATTGTCCCACCTTAAAAATCATAGTTTTTTTTTTATGTACACCACTAGTAAAATAAAAAATGTACTACAGACCGGGTCAAATCATTGAAGACACATGCACGGCTTCCCTTTAGTGTAAGAGTTTTCAGAGCACTGCTATTTCTCTTCTACTATATTATCAATACATGTTTTGTCTGATTAAATTTTCTGGTTACTAGATAATGCTCAGGTTTAAGTGTTTCAGTCTAAACTATTCATTACTTCTGTTTTGCAATTTATTCACATATTAGTTTTTGTTATTCAGTTTAAGATTCCTTGAGAAAAAACGGTTCCTCACTGCCAAAGGAAATAATAAAATTAAGCCATATAAATGAACATGATGAAAACCAAACTAAGCTGTTGAGTACCAACAGATGGCAAGTCTGAGAAATATATATGGGAGTAAAATATTCTTGGGTAATATGTATAATCAAAACCACTACTCCATGCAAGAGAGAAGAAATATTCCAGTAGAATCCTGAAGAGTTCAGAGATAAGGCACAGTATAAAATCACAGGCCTTAAAATTATCAGGAAGGAATTTTACTTGGGCCAGAACCTTATCTGAGTTATTCTGCCCTGTCTTTTTTTGTCCTTCAGCTGCTCCAAGTCTTCGTTGTGGCAGGGTCTTTAAGTTGAGGCATGCGGGATCTAGTTTCCTGACCAGGGACTGAACCTTGGCCCCCTGCACTGGGAGCACAGAGTCTTAGCCCCTGGACCACCAGGGAAGTCCTTTATCCTAGCTATTTTGATTGAAGATATATTTGCTAATGAGAGAGAGAGATGTGTCTAATACGCTGCTGCTGCTGCTAAGTCGCTTCAGTCGTGTCCAACTCTGTGCGACCCATAGACGGCAGCCCACCAGGCTTTCCCGTCCCTGGGATTCTCCAGGCAAGAACACTGGAGTGGGTTGCCATTTCTAATACGCTAGACAATTATAATTACAATTAGCATATATATCTAGCATATCAGAGAAAGGGAGAGAACTACAGTAAAACCCAAACTAAAAAGCTGTATAATGGGTAACTGAAGAAACAGTTTCACTAGCTCCAGGGTTATGCTAAATTTTATTGAGAAAACTTTGGAATCAGCATTCAGAGGCATCGTGGAGTCTTTGGGAACTGGAGAAATCCAGTTCAGGATGACAGCATTGTGGTTCCCAGCTAAACAATGTTTGAGCACAGGCAGCAGCACTCTTATCTAAGCAAGACCAGGCCTTCAGGCATCATTACAGCCACCTTAACATTGCTACCCTCCATTTTTCTGGCTCTCAACTGCTCTTACATCAATAGGTCCACTCCACTAGCTTATCAATATTTTCCAGGTATCACATCAGTGTTAGAGGTTCTAACACTAATTTACTCCCACTAATCTCTTTTTTTCTACAAACAGGCTCTTCTTTCCTACACTGTCCCCTTTACAATAAGTGGAAACTCAAGCATCTCTGTTAGGAGAGATCAAAAAAAGAAATAAAATTTAAGGACTAAGGATGTCAGAGTTGGACTATAAAGAAAGCTGAGTGCCGAAGAATTGATGCTTTAGAACTGTGGTATTGAAGAAGACTCTTGAGAGTCCCTTGGACTGCAAGGAGATCCAACCAGTCCATCCTGAAGGAGACCAGTCCTGAATATTCACCGGAAGGGACTGATGCTGAAGCTGAAATTCCAATACTTTGGCCACCTAATTCGAAGAACTGACTCACTAGAAAAGACCCTGATGCTGGGAAAGATTGAAGGCAGGAGGAGAAGGGGGTGACAGAGGATGAGCTGGTTGGATGGCATCACTGACTCAATGGCCATGAGTTTGAGTAAGCTCCGGGAGTTGGTGATGGACAGGGAAGCCTGGTGTGCTGCAGTCCATGAGGTCGCAAAGAGTCAGACAGGACTGAGTGACTGAACTGAAAGCTCCCTCTTTTAAACACTGCTTTCTTTTCAGTTCACAGTTGTAGTTCATTACTTACAACATCTGATTAACTTTGGGACATGTGAAAAGTTGTCACTAATCTTTTCTAAAGCACAATTAAACATAAAAAATGAGCAAAACATTGTTATAAGGAAGTATAACAGAAAGCCAATAATGGTAAAGTTATTACTTTGACAGAAAGAAATGTTAAGGAATGCTTCTAAAACTAAATACATTTTATAGTATAGTAGTATATTTAAAAAGTGAGGAACATGTTTTATATCACAATTGATACTGATGACCCTTTCCTAACACTGAGACTTTTCTTTCTTTACAAATATGCATAAATAAGTATTGGTAGAATTCTCTTTATGATCACCAAAAATTCTTGAGCCAAAGTATATATCTAACTATATTCATTAAACACAAATGAATTAAAGGTGTTTATAAATTTTCATGTTTAATTTCTACTATGAGGACTCTGAACAAAATAGCAATGGAAACAGGTGTTGGTGGGACTGTGGAGAAACTGGAACCCTCATACACTGCTAGTGGGAATGGAAAATAGTGTATCCATGGGGGAACAGTCTGGCAGTTCCTTGAAAAGCTACACATAGAGATGCTACACGAGCCAATAATTCTTGCCTTGTGCTAAGTTGCTCAGTCATGTCCAACTCTTTGTGACCCTATAAACTGTAGCCCTCAGGCTCCTCTGTCCATGGGATTCTCCAGGCAAGAATACTGGAATGGGTTACCATGCCCTCCTCCAGGGAATCTTCCCAACCCAGGGATTGAATGCGTGTCAAACCCGTGTCTCTCATATCTCCTGTGTTGGCAGCTGGGTTCTTTACCACTAGTGCCATCTGAGACCTGAAAACATAAATCCACACAAAATCTAGTACACAAAGATTCACAGTGGCACTGCTCATAACAGCAAAAAGAGGAAACAACCCAAATGTCCACCAATTAATGAATGAACAAAAAGCAGTATAGTCACACAATGGAATAGTATTCAGCCATAAAAAGGGTGGAGGGCTGATTATGCTACAGCATGAATGAACCTTGATAACTTTATGTTAAGTGAAAGAAAGTGAAGTCACTCAGTCGTGTCCGACTCTTTGCGACCCCATGGACTGTAGCCTATCAAGCTCCTCCGTCCATGGAATTCTCCAGGCAAGAGTACCGGAGTGGATTGCCATTTCCTTCTCCAGGGGATCTTCCTGGCCCAGGAATCGAACCCAGGTCTCCCGCATTGCAGGCAGACGCTTTACCGTCTGAGCCACCAGGGACAGAGACAAATGCATTTATATGAAATGTCCAGAATTCACAAATCCATAGAGACAGCAAGTAGATCAGTGGTTGGCTAGGGCTAGGGAAATCAGGGAATAGGGAGTAACTGCTAATTGATGGGGTTTTTTTCTTGAGTGTTGAAAATGTTCTGGAATTAGGTAGTGGTGATGGTTGCATAACTTTGTGAATATACCAGAAATCACTAAATCACAATCTTTAAAATGGTACATTTTTATGGTATGTGAATTACATCTAAATTTTTAAAATAATACTACTTTGTAAAAAGCAATGGAATGACTTCTCCCCAAAACCAGTATTTTCACTGCATGATAAACCAAAAAATTTTACGTCAAAAATGCCATAGATTTAAGTACAAGATAAAAAATGACATGGGCTTACAACAAATATGAAAAATAGAAAATATCTCTGTTACACAAAGAGCTCACAAACAAACTGATAAGAAAAACACCAATTGGAAAAATGGGGAATGGATATGAGATAGTAATTCATATAGGTAGTAGAGACAAATATTAACAATAGCAAAAAATAGTCTCACCAATAATCAAGGAAATACTCATTACACAAGATACTATTCTCTACCCATCAATATAATAAAGATTTAAAAAAATGATTCCAGCTTTCTCATGCCCTAGCAGAGGGAGATTAAACTGGTACCCACATTTCTGAAAAGCAACTTGGCCCTGTGCCAAGAGCAGGGATAAGAGATGAGCAGGACACGTTTGCATTGAAGGAATTCAAGCTGACAGGGAGAAGCAGAGAAACAAATCAATGCAATAATCTCATAGAGGCTCAGAGATAAATAAGAGGTTACAGTAGGGGCTCAAAGAAGGGAATGGTCAGCACTTCCCTGAGCTGGAGAAAGAGGATCCAGGAAGATGGTGCAGATGACTGAGAGCTGAGCCTGAAAGACGAGCTGGAGTTACTCAGGCTGGAGGGACACCCCAGCACATCAGAATTCCTGAGCTCAGGACATGGGAGGTGGCGGTGGTGTGGTGTGGGATGGCATGAGAAGCTCACAAAGGTTAGCTCAGAGGGTCCTTGCTTGACTGGCTCACTGCATCCCAGAACTTGCTAGGGAGGGAATAAACATCAGTTGAATGAATGAATTTTTTTTTTCCTTAAAAGCAGCACGGGGGACCATCATACTATTCTCCCGACCCTTGTATCTGTTTAAATTTTTATATTATAAGAAAATTGACTTTAATAACTAAAATTACTCAAGGGCACCCTGGAATTCTTCTAGAAGATCAGATGTTTTCTTCAGAAAGGGTATTCTGGTAATCGTGTGGAGGACAGATCAGAATGATACACATTTGGAAGGGAGACCTCTTGCAGAAAACTATGAGTTTAGTTTTAGGCTTACTGAGTATCAGTCTATCTATACACACACGTGCAAATACGTAGGAAAAAAAAAAAGAACAAATTGTGACCAGTAAGTACCTCTGAGGACATAAGTAGGCTTGGAGAATGTTGGGGGAGAGGGGAAGGATATGAGTGGAAACTAGAACTTTTTACCCTCTGCACTTGTGCATTGTTTAAATTTTCTTTTTGGAGAATTTGCATTTATAGGTATTATTTGTGTAATTCAAAAATAAGTACTAAATACAAAATGGCAAGTTGAAGTTACATAAGGAGGAAAAAGCTCTGGAAAGTCATGTTGACCCAGGTGACACAGCTTCAGTGGGGGAGAGACAGAAACCCACCCCCAGAGGCTGGAAAGAGCAGGAGTGTGTACAAAGAAAGAACAAACAAATTATTTCTCCAAGAAACCTGGCTGCACTTTCAAGAGTGGTCAGCAGCTAGAGGAGGATTTAGGGACAAGGCAAAGGGTTTCTGGTTTTTAGGTGGGAGACAAATATTTAAGAAAAACCAAAGAACACAAGAGAAAAGTCATGTTGAGCAGGATAAAGGGAGAGAGGAGGCTCAGGGAAACCCATTGGAACTGTAAGAGAGAAATGAATCAATTATCCAGCAAGAAAATCAGAGGGAAGAAGCCAATGGTAGAGATCTTCCTTGAACCAGAGAGGTTCTCTGGAGGCGGCCCCCTGCAGAGGGTGAGCCCACGTGCACATGAGGACCCGCTCCGTGAGTGGAGACTCAAGGTCGCACTGTGGTGTCAGCTGACGCTTAAGGAAGGAGACAAGACAAGCATCTGAGGCAAACACTCTATGAGGAAAAGGAAAGATAACTGACGGGTAGGAGGATTAACAAAGGGCTGCAAATAAGACAATCCAAGCCCAATTTTTCTCCACAGAAAACAATTTCTACTATCCAACCAAGCAAATCTTTTAGTCCACAAACACGACTCCTTTTCTTTTGTGTTGCACTCTTCAAACTCTAAGGGGAAAAGTACTGAAGTCTCTTTCATTGTGGCAGATGTGGAGGCAAAGGTCTGACAGACCTTCTTGGTAAAGAAAGACAAAATCTCAAACACACAAAATCCACATCTTCAGCTTTTTAACAGTGGCAGTCTTGCTGTTACAAAAAGAATACAAAATATGCCCTTGGGATTGCTCTAGGCTGTATAACATTACCATACGTTTCTGATTTCCTAGTCTTGAGGCTTTGCTGTGATACATAAAACATTTTCAGCTTTTCTGTGTAATCACGCTTCTGACTTGTGAAGGACTTCCCCATGCTCAATCTACAAAGTGCTAATTTTATGGGGATGACAGGATACATACAGTGGCCTTCAGTGTTGGACAGATTTTGTATTATACACTTTGCTCCAAAGTAAGCCTCTAGCCAGGTAAAAAGAATGAGGTTACAGGCATTAGGTGTTTGGTGCAATTACCATGGGGGTGTGTGTGTGTGTGTGTTTTAGAGGGAGAGGTGAAGAGATAGAGAATATGAACGAGGCTGCCTCAGGTACAGACCCAAGAAGCTGGATTACAGCTTTCTTTAGTGGACAAGAAGACAAGGTTTAACTGAAAACCTTAACTGGAGGATTAAGTTTCTCCACTCATCAAGTTCACAACTGACTTCAGGGTGAAGGAAAGGGCTGTGGCAAGCCCCAGCCAAACAAAACGCGACGTGAGCTTTATGGGACCGAGTCACATGCCCAGTTCCTTTTTCTCTTGCAAATACCTTCCCCATGAAGGAAAATCTAAGAGCCACCTGCCACAGGCACACACAAAAGGGAGGAAAGAGCACCGAAGGTGTTGAGTTTTAGCTGGAGAAGTTGGAGGCAAAGCGGGCAACAGATAGCAGGACCGTCTCAAACACTGAGAGCATAAGCAAGAGCTCTGCAGGTGAGCAAAGCCACACACACCCCACGGCGTGCGACATCAGGCACCACGTTTTCCATGGCTCTGATGTTTCACAAGCCCTCCCCTGACCTCAGACCCGGTAGAAACCCAGAGCCAGCTCTCCCCTCAGGACATACCTTGACTTCTCTAGGAGCTCCTGATGCTCATTCTCCCATACCTGACATACCAGTGGGCAAGGAGACCCACCAGTATTGCCCGGTTCCCTACTCCCCCTTCCAGACACTCATACACCACAGTTCCCTGCAGAAGCCCTTCCTGGCCAGCACTTGTCATCCTGCCCCACAGTCCTCCTCTCAGTCATCATATGCCCTCTCAGAGACTGACACCATCCAAGCTAGGGATCCAAGAGACATGTTAGATGCCACCCTGGTCCAATACTGTCCTTTTCCAGGTGGGCACAAGATCCTTTGAAGTCTACCCTCTACAACTCTGAAATACTTTCCACCTACCTCTTTCCCCAACTGCCATCAACCAGGTCCTTCAGGTCTTATGCTTAGATCAGAATGAGAAAAGCTTTGGTACCTCTGGTTCAACTGGATCCTCTTCCAAGACATGACTACCTTCTAACTTCCGAGGTTCCATTTGCTCAGGGCTCCAGCAGATGAAACTCAGAGGAAAAAGAGCTGTGGACATTATCATGTCAGCCAATGAGCCCTTAAAGACCCACAATCAATTGGATCAATGCTTTTAATTGTCATAATGGCTACCATAAAGAAGACTGAGTGCTGAAGAATTGATGCTTTTGAACTGTGGTGTTGGAGAAGACTCTTGAGAGTCCCTGGGACTGCAAGGAGATCAAAGCAGTCCATCCTAAAGGAAATCAATCCTGAATATTCATTGGAAGGACTGATGTTGAAGCTGAAACTCCAATACTTTGGCCACCTGATGTGAAGAGCTGACTCATTAGAAAAGACCCTGATGCTGGGAAAGATTGAGGGCAGGAGGAGAAGGGGACAGCAGAGGATGAGTTGGTTGGATGGCATCACCGACTCAACGGACATGAGTCTGAGCAAGGTCCAGGAGCTGGTGAAGGACAGGGAAGCCTGGCGTGCGGCAGTCCATGGCTTGCAAAGAGTCAGATACAACTGAGAGACTGAACAACAACCACAACAATGCCTACAACCAAATCAACCATGGTGGACAGATATGGCCAAGAGAACAAAGAAATATGAAGTTACTGGAAATGTCCAAAGCTCCATATCTAAATAGCAAACCATTTCTAGAACAAATACAGACTTCATTACTATTAAAATACTCTGGCTTCACCTCATCTCAACAGAAACAAGACTAAGCCTTGCTATTGTTAGGGGAAGCACATTGATTGAAACAGCCCACCCTGGCCAGGCACCATAGTAACCATTTGCATGAGTTGTTTTACGATAGGAGATCCTGATAAGGAATACGGAACTAATAAGCCACCAAAAACCGGAAGAGTTTGGGAAAAGTCGAAAGGAGACACTGCGTGTCCATCCACTCCCCAGAATCCCTCTCGCTAGCATCTATCTTGGCTGAGCGATGCGTGTGCCACCAGGAAAGACTCTGAATTAGAAAGATTGGCCACAAAGAACTAAATAGACATTTCTCCAAAGAAGACATACAGATGGCTAACAAACACATGAAAAGATGCTCAACATCACTCATTATCAGAGAAATGCAAATCAAAACCACTATGAGGTACCATTTCACACCAGTCAGAATGGCTGCGATCCAAAAGTCTACAAATAATAAATGCTGGAGAGGGTGTGGAGAAAAGGGAACCCTCTTACACTGTTGGTGGGAATGCAAACTAGTACAGCCACTATGGAGAACAGTCTGGAGATTCCTTAAAAAACTGGAAATAGAACTGCCTTATGATCCAGCAATCCCACTGCTGGGCATACACACTGAGGAAACCAGAAGGGAAAGAGACACGTGTACCCCAATGTTCATCGCAGCACTGTTTATAATAGCCAGGACATGGAAGCAACCTAGATGTCCATCAGCAGAGGAATGGATAAGAAAGCTGTGGTACATATACACAATGGAGTATTACTCAGCCATTAAAAAGAATACATTTGAATCAGTTCTAATGAGGTGGATGAAACTGGAGCCTATTATACAGAGTGAAGTAAGCCAGAAGGAAAAACATAAATACAGTATACTAACGCATATATATGGAATTTAGAAAGATGGAAACAATAACCCTGTGTACGAGACAGCAAAAAGACACTGATGTATAGAATAGTCTTATGGACTCTGTGGGAGAGGGAGAGGGTGGGAAGATTCGGGAGAATAACATTGAAACATGTAAAATATCATGTAAGAAATGAGTTGCCAGTCCAGGTTCGATACACGATACTGGATGCTTGGGGCTAGTGCACTGGGACGACCCAGAGGGATGGTATGGGGAGGGAGGAGGGAAGAGGGTTCAGGATGGGGAACACATGTATACCTGTGGCGGATTCATTTTGATATTTGGCAAAACTAACACAATTATGTAAAGTTTAAAAATAAAATAAAATTTAAAAAAAAAAAAGAAAGAAAGATTGGCCAAAGACCACCCGGAAACTAATCCCATCACCATAAAACCTGACATTGTGAGCCACGTGGCAGAGCAGTTCTCCTGGGTTCCCTTACCCTACTGCTCTCCACCCGGGTGCCCTTCCCAATAAAATCTCTTGCTTTGTCAGGACATGTGTCTCCTCTGACAATTCTTTTCCAAGTGTTAGACAAGAGCCTGCTCTTGGGGCCCTGTAGGGGGGCCTCCCCCTTCCTACAACACTATCACCTTCCTGTGATCCAAAGCCAGTAATACATAATGAAATGATATTTTAAATGTGCCAATTTCTAGAAATGTAATAGCAACCAACTTTGAGCAAAACTGTAAAACAAGCTTCCTGGACAAGGTCAAAGCTTCAAAATGAGAATATCAATTTCCAAAAAGATATCTTCCTGGGCCAGATCTAAGGAAGAAAACAAGCAACTGAACATACCAGGAAACGACCTAAAGATCCTCTGAAAGCAAATCAAGTCGATGCAGCTCGGAGGTACAAAAGCCAGCCTCAAAAATGTGATTCTCATGACACCCCAAAGATAGAACACCCAGGCCAGTACTGATAAACACCCCAGGAAAAGAGGAGCAGTGATCAAGAGAAGGATTCTGAGCAGTCCCTGTTTCTGTGTAGTACCTACAGAAGGATCTATAGCTCAGAAAAGAACTAGTCTCAGGCTAAAATACTCATCAGTTCATCAAAAGCTCATACTTAAAAAGAGGGATCAATAAAACCATAATTATTGAGCATCTGCTATTAAAAAGGCAGTAATACCAAAGTAATGCCATCAGGCTGTCCTCTAAAGGTGAAATGTTTAGTTAGCAACCAGTTGTTTAATTAGCACAATTTCAAGCAAAAAGGGCTGACAAATTCTTTCTCTGCATCAGCCTCATTAACTTTCTGGCTCTGCTCATTTACAAACAAAGTCAGGATGAATTTCACAGACCCAAGTTTACACCAAAAACTTGACTTAATGAAATGTAAATGAAAAAGTTATTATCTTCTATGATTTAGAAAGCAAAAATTTAAGAAGCATCTCAATACAAAAAGTCAAATACAAGAACAGGTGTAAAACAGTCAAATTAAAAGGAAGTCATCAAACAATAGAGTCCTGGACCTCAAATCAAAGGAAAAGCAAATCTAATAGACCAAAAGTCAGAACACCAAAAAAAAAATGATCAATTAAGAACCAAATCTTCACATCTAAAAGAGAAGAAAAACTTGGATTAACCAAACCACTAAAGTGGTTTCTAAAATCTATGCTTCCTGACAAAATCATGTAAGCCCTGGATTGATCATATGGCAGTCAATATCAAATAGCTACTGACCTACTTCCATATATATGACAAAGTTTTCTTGGTATACCAAAAAAACCTCTTACTTGAAATTTCACCATTTTAAAGTAATTCATACTCTATTTGGTTCACCACAATGTTTGCTTGGCAACTACAAAGGAATTTAGGCTGCTAATGGTACTTGGTTTTTCTGGAAAGAAAAAAAAAAATGGGCAAATACACGTGTTTTAAATTATTTACTTCATTTTAACTCCCAGGTAGAAAGGAACAGAAGCGGTCACAAAGACTGTGTCTGGAAATGACCCAAAGGTTCTACCTTGCCAACTTGATACTTCTTTCACCTTTGAAAACCTGGCTTTCTTTCTACAGCAAGTCAGTCTGCATTAGCCTTCAGTTTGGAGCAAAACTGTCAGACAGAGACCCTGAGAGTGAAGACAGCTGAACAGTGTGCCTGGATCCTGATGTTAGCAGGCTGCCTCAGGGTCCCCCTCGGACAGCAGCATTTGGTCACCAACCATGCGCATTTCAAAGAAATATTTTGGAGGGGAGGAAAGAAAACGAACTGAAATCTTTTGCAAATAACATCTACTCTCAACCCTGACCTGACATTAATCCACTTTGATCTTTGAATTAGAGGGAGAGAAAAAGAGACAATAACGAAGACTAATACAATATAGAACATTGGTTAAAGGTTGTGGAGTCAAAGAGACCTGAGCTCGAGTCCCAGCCCTTTCCTCTTCCGTTTAACCAGCTTTCTACACCTTGGCCAATATGCTTAATCATCATGAACCTTTGTCTTCTCATCTGTAAAACAGAGTTAATAATACCCTACTGGTAGTTGGGAAGACTTTTTTTTTTTAAAGATGAGTATGTAGAGCTCTTAGCATGCTGCCTGCCACAGGGCAAGTAGTCAACATACAGTAGCTGAAGAAAGAAGAGGGGAAGGGGATGAGAGGAGGGAAAGGGAAGGGAGCAGAGGGGAGGATGGGGGGAAAAGCCTTCAGGGTTCAAAGAACAGCCTACACTCACTCAGGACAGCACCTTAAATTCTTTATAATCAATGTCAAAATATTTCCTGGTGACCTACTACATAATCAGCACTGTGCTTCATTCAGAAATGAATGTGTCGCCATCCTCCTCCTCTCATGCTGTCTACAGTCCAGCTCAGGAAACAGAAATCACACGTGTGAAATATATGAAAAATAACCCACATTGTACTAAGTCATTAAATATTCCACATGTAATAAAGCAAGAACTGCGGTCATTTGTAGAAGGGGGCCAGTGAGTGCTGGCTTGTGGCGAAGGGTCCGGGAGACACACAGAGAGACAGACACAGACGTGAGTGGACTTATAGGTGAAGGAGGGGTCATGTCCGGCAAAGAAAGTCACGTGTCCCAGGCCAAGTTTCGCCCTGAAACTTCAAGCAGGGAGTCACGGTGCGGACAGGAAAAAAGCCGTGAGCACAAGAGCCATTCAAAGCAAAAATGAACAGGACTTTGGAACTGAATATGAAAAATAAAAGAGAGAGGTCTGCCTGTGTGTCTCTTGTGGATTTCTCACTCCCGTTTGAGGCCAAGTGTGCTCATGTCCACCTTTCTGGTATTTCTTAGGAGGAAGCAAAAGCACACTCTTCTGTTTCCCCAGATGGCAGCTGGTGTTGCCTTTGTCGATAACCAGGCTGTACAGGGCAGGGTTTCCAAGTGGAGGCTCGGCTGGGCCTGTATCCCAGCTCTGCCACTCACTAGCTGTGAGGCCTCAGGCAAGCAAACTAACTTTCCAGGTCTTGGTTTCCTTATCTGTAAAAGAGGGGTTAACCATGACGTGCCTCTCACAAATTGTTGAGAGGATAAGGAATCCAAGCATTTAATAGATTCCTTAATTGAGAGGCACTTGTAACAGGGCCTGGCACACAGGCACAAACCCTGTGTTCAGTAATCATCATTACTATTGCTGTATCTATTACCTTTAATCTTCTGCTAGAATATAGCCACAGAAAGCATAAAGAATCATCTCACACATGACTGAGGAGGAGGTACTAAGGGGAAATCCAACTTGGAATTGCAAGTTCGCCCAAAACTAACACTGATGGTGAAACCTCAATGCAAAACCCAGACAATCCAGTGGCTCCCATACCTGGCTTGGTGAATGGCCTCCATCCACTCTTTACCATCCTGCTCCTCCTCACAGCGCAGCTCTAGTGGCTTCTGACCTTCGTGGCCAAAAAGAACAGTAAAGTAATACTGGAAAGAAAAACAAACAAAGTTGTCTTTTATTTTTGAGGCATAATAGCATAATAAGACAATACTTCCCTACAAAGAGTATATGCTTATAAAACACATCAGCATTATGTAAATCATATTTCAAAATTTAATAACATTCCCAGTCCACTTGGCAATGACTTTGCACCTGGAAGATACCATAAATTGCATCTTAATACCCCTCAGTAAGAGTCAACTTACAATGCCTCACATACAGAAAAGATATTTGGTAAAATTCTATACAAACACATGATTAAAATTCTTTGCAAACTCAAAAGTGAAATTTCTGAACCTAATAAGGGATTTCTACCAAAAACTTACTACAAATATTTCACCTAATGGTAAATTATTATAAGCAGCCCTTCTAAAATCAAGAATAAGAAAAACTGCAATTATCACCACTTCTAATTACCAATTCTGTCTGGAGGGCAACATAGAAAAATTAAGAAAAAAAGAAATGGAAAGCAAGGGGGGAAATCATTTTGCACAGATGATGTAAGTGTCTATACTAAAAATCCATTGACACACTATTAAAATAAGAGCATCCTTCAAAATTATTGGATGCAAAAATCAATATACAAAATGTATTGCACTTTGGTACAATATCAACAAATAAGTAACTTAATTTTGAAAACACAGCATTTTCAATAGCAAAGAAACATAAACAGTTGAAGGACCTAAGAAAATAAGTTTATCACCTCTAAAGAACAAATTAATCTGTAATTTCAATATATTCTAATAAAATTACCAATAGGTTTTCTTTGGGTGGAATTTGACAAAGTGAACCTAGAATCTGAGCCAGGGACGGGGAAGATGTCACTTTAAATCAGTCTATTTGAAGCTAGATGTATTAATTACCAAGCTCAGACTGTCTGGGAAGGAAATATGACTGGAGAACTTTTTATTATATGAGAATGATCAGAAAATACACTGGGCCTGCCCACAGTTTCCTCCTGGGGCCTGAAAATGACCAGTCCCACGCAGCTGCTCTGAGATTAAAAACCAAAGATAAAACCCAAGTTCTTTCTGTTGTCCCACCTTACCAGCCCCTGCAAACTTCTCTTTATTCAGTATGATCATTACACGCTCATTTTCTTCAAACAAATTAAAAATACTCAGGACAAAAGCTTTTAATCCATAATAACGCTGAATCACTATTTTTTACACTTGAAACCATATAATATTATAAATCATTTATACTATAATATAAAAAATCCTTCAGGACAACAATCCTAGAGATAAATTCTTAAAAACCCTAGAATTTTCAGCACAATTTTACAAAAAAGGCAAAAACTGGCCAAGAGACTTCTCGTGTTACCTGGGGATAAATCATCAGAAGCCTTGCCTGTGAGAGAATCCACTGCACTACCCTACGGACAGGCCTGAGCCCATAAATGACAAGCTGTCTTTAATTCTTAAACCTCTTGTCTAGCCAGAGGACTAAATGCTATGAACTAGGGGGAAATAACCCGATGAAAAGGCCACTGAGAAGGGGAAGAATTGAGTTTAGCACTGTACTCAATAAAGCTCCAGTTAAACTTGAGAGGAAAGGAGTTGCAAGTCAACAAAATAACAAATCAGTGGTTTAAGGGCAATCCTATAAGCGATGGCATTTCAGCAACAGCTGGCTACCATCCAAGGCCAGATGCCCAGTCCGGGAAGAGGAAACACTTAATGAACCTGTTATTGAAATGCTGCAACCAGAACCTCAACAGCAGCTGCTGCGTGGGAACCCAATTAAAAGCCACCTTTAAAAGACAGCAAGGTAATTATATTAGCAGAACTACATCCAAAGGTTAGACTGTGTCTCAGGCATGCCAATGATGGAGTTTTGAGAGTACAGGTTACATTTCCAGGAGTTCACTTAACAAATTCAGCTCGACCACAGATAATCAAAACACTGTCTCTGCATCAGATCAGATCAGTCACTCAGTCGTGTCTGACTCTTTGCGACCCCATGAATCGCAGCACGCCAGGCCTCCCTGTCCATCACCAACTCCCGGAGTTCACTGAGACTCACGTCCATTGAGTCAGTAATGCTGTCCAGCCACCTCATCCTCTGTCGTCCCCTTCTCCTCCTGCCCTCAATCCCTCCCAGCATCAGAGTCTTTTCCAATGAGTCAACTCTTCGCATGAGGTGGCCAAAGTACTGGATATACCTGCAAATTATTCAGGCTAAGCTATTCATCAAAAAGCCTTCTTTGTGTGTTCTGGTCTCGCTCTGATATGAACTCAGTTTATCATGGACAAAACATACACCTGAGCCCCAAATGACCTGAGAGAGCTTGGAGCACAAGTGGCAGCAGTCACACACTTCGGCATCTGACGACCAAGGCAGAGCTAAAATAAATGCCAGACCTGTCAGCACCAGCAAGGACCACCCCCCAGTGTCTGATAGACATGCATGCAGTCTCAAGGACAGGGAGCCCCGCTTACTGAGATACAATCTTAGGGAGGCACAGAAGAAAGAATGGATCACTTTTTACTTAAATTGAAGAAAGTAGGGAAAACCACTAGACCTTTCAGGTATGACCTAAATCAAATCCCTAATGATTATACAGTGGAAGTGAGAAATAGATTTAAGGGACCAGATCTGATAAACAGAGTGCATGATGAACTATGGACGGAGGTTTGTGACATTGTATAGGAGACAGTGAGCAAGACCATCCCCAAGAAAAAGAAATGCAAAAAAGCAAAATGGTTGTCTGATGAGGCCTTACAAATAGCTGTGAAAAGAAGAAAAGTGAAAAGCAAAGAAGAAAAGGAAAGATATACCCATTTGAATGCAGAGTTCCAAAGAATAGCAGGGAGAGATAAGAAAGCCTTCCTCAGTGATCAGTGCAAAGAAATAGAGGAAAACAAGAGAATGGGAAAGACTAGAGATTTCTTCAAGAAAATTAGAGATACCAAGGGAACATTTCACGCAAAGATGGCCACAATAAAGGACAGAAATGGTATGGACCTAACAGAAGCAGAGGATATTAAGAAGAGGTGGCAAGAATACACAGAAGAACTATACAAAAAAGATCTTCATGACCCAGATAATCACAATGGTGTGATCACTCACCTAGAGCCAGACATCCTGGAATGTGAAGTCAAGTGGGCCTTAGGAAGCATCACTACAAACAAAGCTAGTGGAGGTGATGGAATTCCAGTTGAGCTATTTCAAATCAAAGATGATGTTGTGAAGGAGCTGCACTCAATATGCCAGCAAATTTGGAAAACTCAGCAGTGGCCACAGGACTGGAAAAAATCAGTTTTCATTCCAATCCCAAAGAAAGGCAATGCCAAAGAATGCTCAAATTACCACACAATTGCACTCATCTCACACGTTAGTAAAGTAATGCTCAAAATTCTCCAAGCCAGGCTTCAATAATACGTGAACCGTGAACTTCCAGATGTTCAATCTGGTTTTAGAAAAGACAGAGGAACCAGAAATCAAATTGCCAACATCCACTGGATCATCAAAAAAGCAAGAGAGCTCCAGAAGAACATCTATTTCTGCATTATTGACTATGCCAAACCCTTTGACTGTGTGGATCACAACAAACTGTGGAAAATTATGAAAGAGATGGGAATACCAGACCACCTGATCTGCCTCCTGAGAAACCTGTATGCAGGTCAAGAAGCAACAGTTAGAACTGGACATGGAACAACAGACTGGTTCAAATTGGAAAAGGAGTACGTCAAGGCTGTATATTGTCACCCTGCTTATTTAACTTATATTCAGAGTACATCATGTGAAATGCTGGGCTGGAAGAAGCACAAGCTGGAATCAAGATTGCCAGGAGAAATATCAATAACCTCAGATATACAGATAACACAGAAAGTGTTTATCTGAGGTTGTATTATCAGATATGCAATATCAATAACTTCAGATATGCAGAAAGTGAAGAAGAACAAAACAGCCTCTTGATGAAAGTGAAAGAGGAGAGTGAAAAAGTTGGCTTGAAGCTCATCATTCAGAAAACTAAGATCATGGCATCCAGTCCCATCACTTCATGGCAAATAGATGGGGAAACAATGGAAACAGTGAGAGAGTTTATTTTGGGGGGCTCCAAAATCACTGCAGATGGGGACTGCAGCCATGGAATTAAAAGGACCCTTACTCCTTGGAAGAAAAGTTATGTCCAACCTAGAAAGCATATTAAAAAGCAGAGATATTACTTTGCCAACAAAGGTCCAGCTATGGTTTTTCCAGCAGTCATGTATGGATGTGAGAGCTGAACTATAAAGAAAGCTGAGCGCCGAAGAATTGATGCTTTTGAACTGTGGTGTTGGAGAAGACTCTTGAGAGTCCCTTGGACAGCAAGCATATCCAATCAGTCCATCCTAAAAGAAATCAGTCCTGAATATTCATTGGAAAGACTGATGTTGAACCTGAAACTCCAATACTTTGGCCATCTGATGCAAAGAGCTGACTCATTAGAAAAGACCCTGATGCTGGGAAAGATTGAAGGCAGGAGGAGTATGGGATGACAGAGGATGAGACGGTTGGATGGCATCACCAACTCAGTGGGCATGAGTTTGAGTAAACTCCGGGAGCTGGTGATGAACAGGGAGGCCTGGTGTGCTGCAGTCCATGGGGTTGCAAAGAGTTGGACACGACTGAGTGACTGAACTGAACTGAACTTTTTACATGATTGGAGCAAACTAAATTTACTACTCTCAGCAGCTTCTTTTTTCTCCACTTATTAAGTATGGAGGGGGTCTTAATGAAAAAGTTGGCTCAAATTTTGGAAAAAAAAATGTTTGCACATCTAAGTGTAGTGAGGATAAATCTATTAATACAACCCTGTTCACAGTCTTATGCAGCTCCCTCCTGGCCAAACAAGATGACCAGAATTCTCTTCCTTAAAGATAAACCTGAGCTTTCATATGTCCTTACAAAACCCTCATTCATATTCTCAAACTTAACACCCTACAAACTGGCCTTAGTCTCCATTTTAAAGTTCATTTCTGCCTCTTTCCTCCTAAGTATGCCACACTCCAGCCAATCAACCCATCACTCCCCCAAGAAGACAAGCTCTTTCCTTGGCCTCATGCTACTGATAGAGTACATCTCTGGGATCAGCAGACCTGGGTGTGAGTCCTGACTCCTCCAAGTGGTAACAACCTATGAGACCTTGGGGCAGGTGACTAACTTTCTGAGACTAAGTCTCCTCTAGTCAATGAGGCCAAAGGTAGGTTTACAGGACGGACTAGCTGACATGTAATGCCTGGCACCCAGTAGGTGCTTAACAAATGTTAATTCCCTTCTCTCTCAGCGCAAACCATTGTCTTGATGTTCTTCCTCTCCAGTCCCTCTCCTACCTAAAATTCTTATTGAACTTTCATGACTCACGTCATGAACCGTCAATTCCACTAAATCTTTCCCAGGTACCTTCTGGCATAAAAGAGTCCCTCTCTCCTCTGTGGGGTCAGTTGTGGCTCAGTGGTAAAAGAATCCGCCTGCCAATGCAAGAGACGTGGGTTCGACCCCTGGGTCAGGAAAACCCCTTGGAGAAGAAAATGGCAATGCATTCCAGTGTTCTTGCCTGGAAAATCCCACAGAATCTGGTGAGTCCATGGGGTCGCAGAGTCAGAGGCGACTGAGCACGCACATATGCACACACTCCTCTGTGTTTCAGTAACCTTGAGCACACTCTTCTCACGTAGCTGGAGAGTTGTCCACACATGTGTCTCTCTTCCCTGTAGGACATGTCCCTTTGTACCCAAATCCCTCAATAATGTTTGGTGAATAAATGATCATCATAAAGAAAACATGAGGTATAATCAACCTAATAAATTTGCTTCAAACAGCCACATATGACAATTTTATGACTGTATAATCACCTCTAGGTAGACACCCAGAGAAAAGATTTAGAAACACCATTAAAGCTACTAAATACATATTTTTATCAAAAAAAAAAAAAAGGAAAACAGAATATTATGATGTTCTTCATAATAGAAAAGCAGTAAGTACAGATACTGCAGGTTGGCAGATTCCCTAAAGGGTCTTACCACTTACCAACAGTAACTACAAAATGCCAGAATGACAGCATAATGAACAGGTCTAGGAAATCTAAATATTCAGGGTCTTATTGGTATCTACTGTAGCTTCATATGACTTTTCATTTTCCATTTGTTTGGTTTTTATTATAATTGGTTTGCTGCTGTTTATGCTATGTGTTTTTGCAGAAAGAACAAACGTAACCCAATATGAGAACACAAGTTCATTTAAAACTCTGGTCCTTAGACTTCTCTGCAAGCTAGAAACAAGTTTATGGTTATGGCAGTGGCAACTGCAGGGGAATAATATTATAGGGCCACTTCCACTTCCTCCATTTCTGTATTGGTTGGATCATTTACATAAACACTTATAGCTATATAGCCAACAACAATATGCTCATTCCACTTTCAAATTGAGTCATTAACAATAAACACCTATAGCTATATAATCAACAGTAAAGATATTATCCATTTTCAAAACTATCCCTGCTGGCTCAGCAGGAAAGAATCTGCCTGCAATGCAGGAGATTTGCGTTAGGTCCTTGGGACAGGAAGATTCCCTGGAGGAGGAAATGGCAACCCACTCCAGTATTCTTGCCTGGGGAGTCCCATGGACAGAGGAGCCTGGCGAGCTACAATTCATGGGATCACATGAATCAGACACGACTTAGCAACTAAACCGCCACAGGGTCTTTATCAGTTCAGTTCAGTTCAGTCGCTCAGTCGTGTCCGACTCTTTGCGACCCCAGGAATCACAGCACGCCAGGCCTCCCTGTCCATCACCAACTCCCGGAGTTCACTCAGACTCACGTCCATCAAGTGAGTGATGCCATCCAGCCATCTCATCCTCTGTCGTCCCCTTCTCCTCCTGCCCCCAATCCCTCCCAGCATCAGAGTCTTTTCCAATGAGTCAACTCTTCGCGTGAGGTGGCCACTGGGTCTTTATAATACTACTTATATACCCAAGAAAAGTAAATGATGTTAGTCAAATCCGAGATGTTCAAAAAAGATTAAAAACCACCACCGGTGTTCTTAAAGTACCAGTTAGAAAAATAACCTCTTTTAAACAAGGCTATGGTTTTTCCAGTAGTCATGTATGGATGTGAGAGTGGACTGTGAAGAAAGCTGAGTGCCGAAGAATTGATGCTTTTGAACTGTGGTGTTGGAGAAGACTCTTGATAGTCCCTTGAACTTCAAGGAGATCCAACCAGTCTATTCTAAAGGAGATCAGCCCTGGGTGTTCTTTCGAAGGAATGATGCTAAAGCTGAAACTCCAGTACTTTGGCCACCTCAAGCAAAGAGCTGACTCATTGGAAAAGACTCTGATGCTGGGAGGGATTGGGGGCAGGAGGAGAAGGGGATGACAGAGGATGAGATGGCTGGATGGCATCACTGATTCGATGGACGTGAGTTTGAGTGAACTCTGGGAGTTGGTGATGGACAGGGAGGCCTGGCGTGCTGCAATTCATGGGGTCCCAAAGAGTTGGACACAACTGAGTGACTGAACTGAACTGAAACAAACTTCAGTACCATATGTATTATTATTTTGATGGCACTTAAGGGTTTTAAATTATCACATATATTAGTGAAATTTTTTCAGTTTTAGAGTAAAAGAACTAAAACCAACCCTCTCTGCAGCCTCTGAGGAAGAAGATTCTCTTCAAATCTTCTTCCTACACTTGGCCCCTGTCTAGGAGGAGTGGGAGGACCTACAGGAACTAGCTATGGTCCCCTCTCCAGAACCACATTTCTGACCTTGCAAGTCAGACAATGGATGGGATAAAATGGGTGCCTTCCAAAGTTCCCAACTTGATGACTTGCACACCTGGGGATGGTGATCATGAGAATACAGCAGTCTGGCATGGCAGTGCCTCTGGGACCACAGCATGGCTCTAAAGCCAGGCAGAGCTCTCCACCCCGACCTGGGCCTTGGGGTCTGGCCTTCCCAGTCTCCAGGAATGTGAATAACACTGCTGAGTGGCCCTCCGCAGCCCAGAGCATATTCTTCCCACAGCAACCCCACATGTTGCTATGACCATCCACCCCAATCAGCAGGGAGACTCCAAGCATTCCTGGATGTGGAGATGGATGGACACCATGGACAGCAACTCTCCAATCTAGGTGCGTTTCCCAAGCAATAATAAAGCCTGAGCTCATGTTAATCTTGCTATGCTTCATTACATCTTCTTCTTTCTCCCTTTTCCCCTCTCTTCTCCCTTCTGTAATTGCTTGTAGAGTGGAAATGAAACACATTTTAAACACTGGATAGATTGACAAAACTGAGCTTGCTGTGCCCCCTATACTAATTTTCACTCCCAGGGGTTTGTTGTTGCTGTTCAGTCGCTGAGTCGAGTCCAACTCTTTGGGACCCCGTAGACTGCAGCACACCAGGCTTCCCTTTCCTTCACCATCTCCCAGAGTTTGCTCAAAGCATGTCCATTGAGTCAGTAATGCCATCCAACCATCACATCCTCTGTCGCCCCCTTCTCCTCCTGCCCTCAATCTTTCTTAGCATCAGGGTCTTTTCCAATGAGTTGGCTCTTTGAATCAGGGGTTTAACTTCACCCAAACTGCTAACTATCTTTAACATTCACAGGAATTTCAATTAAAGTCCCCAGAACATGACTGGCCCTCCATAAGAGAAAGGAATCCCATCCTTGAGCCCTAAAGGCACAGACTGCTCTAATCAGATTTACTGCCACTGCCCTGGCAGCATGTGAGAGGGAGATGAGAGAAGACAGACTGAAAATAATAAGTGAGCATTTAAAAACGGGAGATACTTCATGTTTTTGATACCATTCCCTTCCCTCCTCCTCCTAACATTCCTGCTCTTTCGTATTTCCTGCCATTGAAATGTTACTTGCATCTATGGCCATACCTGAACTAGCCCAGTCTCATCTGAAACGTTACTTGCAAGAGACTTCTCTGCCCACTGCATCTGGTCACCATCGTGCCAGCCAATGGGGTACACCCTGAAGAAACGTCTAAAGCATTATATCTGGGACCCAGCCCTACTGGTATCTAGAATAGAAAGCATTTCTCTCTCCTGCCTCAGGGACGGTGTTCATATAGTGCGATCATTTCTTAACCACAGTTCCATCTCATACTTTTAGCTTCAAAGAAGACTCTGTGTACATTAAAGGAGACTGAATTTTCCAACTACTTCATAGACACCATCTTCTCCTATCATGGTTACAGACTGAAGCTCATTTTTTGTTGTTAAAACACATGTCAAATCTCCCAGCTACTACCAGGTCTTCTTAAGAACAAAGATCCAAGATGCTGAAGGCTTTCCCTCCCTATTGGTTCACTTTCTTGTCAACTCTAGATTCAGAGGTCTTGCTGCGGGCATTTTCGCTTCAGCACAGGCAACTTCACAGACTTCTGTGCATCTGAACCAGCAGTGTGGTCCAGCAGTAGGCTCCCCAGGCTGGAAAGTAGGACACTGGGATTCTGTCCCGTCTCAGATGACTCAGTGTGAGCTCTGGCAAGCTCCTATCAAGCTCAGTTTGTTCCTGGGCCAAGTGAGGACAAGGCCACCTCTCTCACTAACCCTGAAGATCAAATGGTGAAGGTGAAGATCTTCACTGAGGTGAAGACCAAATGCAGTAACACACATCAAAGTGTCTTGAAAAGCATGAAGTACGTCTTGTCGTTACTATAGCGGTAGACCTGCCAGCTCTCGCTGGGAAGCCAGTCACCTCGAATCTGCCTCAAACACTGGACTTGTTCCAGCTCTGCAAAACTGGGTAATTTGAGTGTTCCTCAGGTTTCCCTCACTGCTTTCCCCAGATAAAAGCACATGAGTGGGGGGAGAAAAAAGGATGTATTAAAATTATGAACCAGCATAGTGGGTACTTGGTAATTATACTGTTTTTATTATGGTGGTTGTTTGTTGGTTGTTTTGTTCTTATGGATATTTTTGTAGTTGGTTGATACTCATGATGAAAAGATTTCTAATTTTCCCAAAGGCTTAGATAAGAATTGTATTTTGCAGTTTCAATGACATGCAAGAGTTAATGATTTGCCCCAACAGAAGCCAACATGTAGACTATACATTTGAAACTGTGAGTAAAGCAGAGTATTAACATGCATAAAATCCAGTATCACCATTTAAAAATTGCCTCAGAATATATCCTTTTATTAAACATATTTTAATGTTTAATAAAGAATTTAATGTAGGATGCAGCTCAAGGAGTAAGGGTTTAACTGCCTCCTACCTGTGGTTTTCTACCACAACAAGAAAATATATTATGTCTGGCTTCCAAATTTCATAGAGAAGTGAATCAAATTAATTGTGCCAAGGGGTCAGAAAATCTGTCATTTTAAGAATGGCTAAACCAAGTTGATATATTTGGTTGTGCTTCAAATCTTTGAAAGGTTATCATATAAAATTGCAACAGAGAAACTTTCATGAACCAAGGGATCTGAGCTCCCATAAATCACCAGATATGCTGAAATTTATGAAAAGGGAAGCAAGCATGATACATGGTGGCTTAAGTCATCATCCTTGACTCAGAAAAAGGCAACAATCCTTCTCCATGTTTTGTTACATTTTCACACAGTGCTGATTTTCTCTTGTACTACCACTCCAGACAGCGACATGTGTTATTGATAACATTCCATCTTTGTGATTGATTTCACCTCATCCCCATCCTCCTGTTTACTTACCATCTTATCTTTGGAGAGAGAGATCTAACTCCCATCTGTCTAGAGCCACTGTAACCATTGTTACAGCCTTCTCTTACAGCAAGGCAAGTAAACTTTATCACCATTCCAATGTCCATTCTATCCCAGCCTCTCCTGAACTAATCTAGAATCTCTAAATTCATATGAAACCTCCAAAACCTTTTTACTTCATGCCATCTTCATCACTTTCTCATTACAATCATTGGTTTGAGTTATTCCTCATTTGCCAACCGTATTCTCATTTGTGTAAAATGTATGTACAGTGAAAATGCATGCTGTTAACACCGAGTTTAGTTAGTACCACTTAGTACTCTTGGCTAGAAAATCTTATGGGCAGAGGAGCCTGGTAGGCTGCAGTCCATGGGGTCGCTAAGAGTGGGACACGACTGAACGACTTCACTTTCACTTTTCACTTTCATGCTTTAGAGAAGGAAATGGCAACCCACTCCAGTGTTCTTGCCTGGAGAATCCCAGGGACGGGGGAGCCTGGTGGGCTGCCGTCTATGGAGTCGCATAGGGTCGGACATGACTGAAGCGACTTAGCAGCAGCAGCAGCAAAGAATACTTCAACACACAGACTTGAGTGTCAGAGTTCCCCTGCTGCTACAAGGAAATTTTCTGAGGTGCTCTGTCAAAGAGCAACCCATGGTTATGCCAAACAAATGGGCAGGGAAAATATACATAAATGAGATCAATTTTAGATGTATCCTGTGTAGCTCCATAAGGCACAAATAGAAACAGTGGTTCAAGTGAGAGATTTGAAAGATCTTTCTAAAAATGAGAGGGGATGCTGACGCCAGTTGGCCATCTCTCAATGGTATTTAGAAGGGATTCCTGTCCTCTGAAAACAGAACTAGGTGGCCTCTAAGATCCCACATTATCAAAATCCTTTAGTAGCTATAACATACTCTAGAATTCTACCATTAAGGTATGACACAGAGGAGTCATATAAACAAGGGTTAGACCACTGTGCTGTTCAACATCTCAGTTTTTATTGCACGGCAATTTACCAAATGGGAGTAAAAGAAAACACAAGTCTAAACAAAGAAATAATTAGTGCCTGTTAAGAAGTAGGACACAACTGAGTGACTGAACTGAAGAAGTCTTTTATGACATTATGCCTGGTGTATATTGATAATCATCAGTTACACTTACCAAATTAACTAAAACTAACCACTGCTGCATCGATGTTTTTAAATCAGAAGCACTGGGTTCGTAACAATACAAAACTGACAAAAATGCTTTATCTTTTACATTTTAAGTGCCAACTACTGACAATAATTGCTAGCACTTAATTCATTGAGCAAACCTCAAAGATGGAAAGCCCTAATAATAATAATAATCAAATAATAGTGATCACATGCATAGCTCATGAATCAAAAACTGGATAATAGTAAAAGATTAATGACTGTATTTAATGAATAAAGAAATTTTTTAAATTGATAAGGAAAAGTCAAATAGCCTAGTAGGAATGTGGGAGAAGAAACAGAATATTCACTTGTCCACAAATAAAAAAAAATAATAAAATGATACAAATAGGTAAAAATATGAAAAAATGCATATTAGTACATTAAAATGTTCCTTTCAAATTGATTTTGTTAATAATAAAATCCAGAGTTAGGAAGTATAATGTGTTGATTAATATTAAAATGGTTACAAACTTTGTGAAGTTGGTTGGCAATTTGTACCACAGAATTTACGCCTCTGTTTTTATATAGGAATCTATACTAATGAAATCATTAAAAATACTTTCAAAGACTTATGTCCAAGAATGTTTAAAGCATCAAAAATAACCATAAAAGTACGCAACAATAGGGGGAAAATTAAATTTGGTATTTAAATTGAAATGCTCTGAGCAATTAATAATGATCTGTAAGAATATTTTCAAGCTAGCCTCTGAACTTTGCACAGCAGGAAAAATTTCAAGCAATCTTGTGAAAAATAACAGCTAGGAGACTGAAAAGACTGAACAAGGATTTCAGCTACTACCTGCCACAGGAAGACAGAGTTTAGAAATTGAGTCTGCCAAGTAAACTGCCTGTTAGAACAAAAATGAACACTCTTCAAAGGACAACAACATAATCCAGAATCTTTAAAATGTATTATCCAAATGTCTGGTATATGCTAAAAGGTTAGTAGAAAAGAAACAACAGAAAAACTAGGGCCATAATCATGAGAAAATAGAACACAGATGTTAGAATTAGCAGACAGAACTTCAAAGCAGCTATGAGACAGTGTATACAAAGGAAAAGAGAAGCATAATGAGAACACAGATGGGGAATCTCAGGAGAGAAATGTAATTCTAAAAAAGGACCAAACGGAAATTTTAGAAATGAAAAGCATAACGATTGAAAAGAAAAAAGTAAATGAGTAAACCTAATTGCAGATTATAGACGGCTGTTTTAAATGAAAGAGTAAATGTAGTATACCTGCACACAGAAGACAGTTAATCGCTTTAAAAAGTGGTTCCATATGAAGGCTCAGTGTTGTCTCTATTGCTGTCAGTTTGAACATTTAGCACATTAGTTATATCAGCCTTTGTAAGAATAAGCCTATGCTGGGCCCATGAGTAGCCACCTTTTTTTGCCCCACCTGTCATTTTGTTCATATGCTCATTGTATCAGCACTGGGGTAATCAATGACAGCGATTATCTGAAAAAAAGTGACCTGGTCGGTCTGTCAATTTGATCATTTAGTGCCAAGTAAACGGCCTGCTAGAATAAGAAATGAACACTCTTCACAGGAAAATAATAGAATTCAGTCTTTAAATCTCTCTAGTGAATGCTGCAGAGATGATCCTATTTGGGGCCCATTCCTATTTTGTCCATCCACATGTTTCTACTCAGGCTTTGCTACCCCCAAACGTCTAATCTTTTTCCTTCCAGGTCTTTGATGCCAGCCAGAACATTCACCACCTCCTATAAGCCTATGTACATTTAAGCCTCAGACCACTTCTCTTCCAACACAAAATAGGTGGCCAGGGGCATGATCTGCTAGTCCACCCACTGGGGGAATTTCTCCTTATCACAGTCTTTCAAGACCATTTTGAAGTGATCCATCCCCAGGCCAAGCTTGGGTTTGTCCCTTTTCCTTCACTGGGCTGTAAAGAATCCCCCATACAGCC
Organism: Bos taurus; assembly: GCF_002263795.3. Taxonomy (NCBI): domain Eukaryota; kingdom Metazoa; phylum Chordata; class Mammalia; order Artiodactyla; family Bovidae; genus Bos; species Bos taurus. The sequence continues at coordinate 81,045,454 of NC_037334.1, read as the reverse complement.
ATCAACCGAGGCTGAGAGAGGGCTGCTGGGGTGACTGTGGTGGATGCCTGGAGGTAAAAAAGTTAAAATTGTGTGTCAGAGTTGTCTCCCCAGGCTGAAATGGCTAGATCTTTATACCACTGCCTCACTCAGTCACTTGATGTGGGCTGCTTCAGGAAAGGTACCATCTTGGACAAGACAGATCTCTGCAGCTGTGGCAGACTCTGAAGGAGCTGACAGCTAGAGGCTGTCTGCTGACTGACCCCCTGCAGCTAGGCAGCAACTTTCTCTGAAGGGGAATCTGGTTGGTGCCCCACCATGCCAAGGAAAATCCCCAGGGTCCTTCAACAGGTGAATAAACAATATGTGGAGAAGGCAATTGGCACCCCACTCCAGTACTCTTGCCTGGAAAATCCCATGGATGGAGGAGCCTGGTAGGCTGCAGTCCATGGGGTCGCGAAGAGTCAGACACGACTGAGCAGCTTCACTTTCACTTTTCACTTTCATGCATTGGAGAAGGAAATGGCAACCCACTCCAGTGTTCTTGCTTGGAGAATCCCAGGGAAGGGTGAGCCTGGTGGGCTGCAATCTATGGAGTCGCACAGAGTCGGACACGACTGTAGCAACTTAGCAGCAGGTACACTAATACAACCGAACATGGCATCCAGTCCCATCACTTCATGGGAAATAGATGGGGAAACAGTGGAAACAGTGCCTGACCTTATTTTTTGGGCTCCAAAGTCACTGCAGATGGTGACTGCAGCCATGAAATTAAAGGACGCTTACTCTTTGGAAGGAAAGTTATGACCAACCTAGATAGCATATTCAAAAAAAATATGCTTGCTGAAAACTATTCAGCAAGGAATAAGCAACTGCTGATACTTAAATAAACTTGGGTGAATCTCCCCATAAACTAGTAATAATTACACAGGAAAAGGTAATTTTCAGGTGGAGAAATCTGGCAGACACCATGATAACTAAATGAACAAGATAAAGAAAAATTCTGAATTCCTATGTATGGAAAGAGAGAGAGAAAGAAAGTAAATAGGGCAAAATATGCATGCCTAGTGAATCTGGGCCAGAGAAGGCAATGGCACCCCACTCCAGTACTCTTGCCTGGAAAATCCCATGGATGGAGGAGCCTGGTAGGCTGCAAGTCCATGGGGTCGAGAAGAGTCGGACACGACTGAGCGACTTCACTTTCACTTTGGCAACCCATTCCAGTGTTCTTGCCTGGAGAATCCCAGGGACGGAGGAGCCTGGTGGGCTGCTGTCTATGGGGTCGCACAGAGTCAGACACGACTGAAGCGACTTAGCAGCAGCAGCAGCAGTGAATCTGGGTAGAAGACATACAGGGGTTCATTGTACTACTTTCGCAATTTTATAAAGTTTGAAATAATAACAAAATTTTGAAGAACTGACTCATTGGAAAAGACCCTGATTCTGAGAAAGATTGAAGGCAAGAGGAGAAGAGGACGACAGAGGATGAGATGGTTGGATGGCTTCACCAACTCAATAGACATGAGTTTGAGCAAGCTCCAGGTGTTGGTGATGGACAGGGAAGCCTGGCGTGCTGCAGTCCATGGGGTCACAAAGAGTCAGACATGACTGAGTGACTGAACTGTTTTTTTTGAAATTTTTAAAATGTTGCAGTGAAAGAGGAGAGTGAAAAAGTTGGCTTAAAGCTTAACATTCAGAAAACTAGGATCATGGCATCCAGTGCCACCACTTCATGGGAAATAGATGGGGAAACAGTGGAAACAGTGCCTGACTTTTTTTTGGGGGGCTCCAAAGTCACTGCAGATGGTGAATGCAGCCATGAAATTAAAAGATGCTTACTCCTTGGAAGGAAAGTTATGACCAACCTAGATAGCATATTCAAAAGCAGAGACATTACTTTGCCAACAAAGGTCCGTCTAGTCAAGGCTATGATTTTTCTAGTAGTCATGTATGGATGTGAGAATTGGACTGTGAAGAAAGCTGAGCGCCAAAGAATTGATGCTTTTGAACTGTGGTGTTGGAGAAGACTCTTGAGAGTCCCTTGGACTGCAAGGAGGTCCAACCAGTCCGTCCTAAAAGAGACCAGTCCTGGGTGTTCATTTGAAGGACTGATGTTGAAGCTGAAACTCCAATACTTTGGCCACCTCATGCAAAAAGTTGACTCATTAGAAAAGATTCTGTTGCTGGGAAGGATTGGGAGCAGGAGAAGGGGACGACAGAGGATGAGATGGCTGGATGGCATCATCAACTCGATGGACATGAGTTTGAGTGAACTCTGGGAGCTGGTGATGGACAGGGAGGCCTGATGTGCGGTGGTTCATGGGGTGGCAAAGAGTCAGACACAACTGAGTGACTGAACTGAACTGAACTGAAAATGTTGCCTGGGCTTTCCTGGTGGCTCAGAGGGTAAAGAATCTGCCTGTAATGCAGAAGACCCGGGTTTAATCCCTGGGTTGGGAATATCCCCTGGAAAAGGGAATGGCACCCCACTCCAGTATTCTTGCCTGGAGAATTCCATGGACAGAGGAGCCTGGCAGGCTATAGTTCATGGGGCCACAAAGAGTCAGATACAACTGAGCAACTAACACTTTCACAAAATGTTGCTAGAAGGCAAATTCATGGTCATATCTCCAGGTATCTGACGATCTATTATATAAGTTCAGTTACACTGTAACATTTCCATTGATTGGGGAGAGGGAGTCAATAGTCAAAAAAGCAAGATTTAGACTGGTGGAATGCAACTATTTACCCTAAAAGAAAAAGTATATGTAATATATATTTATTTATAATATTTATGTCTGTAAATGAATAAAGAAATACACTGAAAATGCATACTATATGAAAAAATGTAAGAGCAAATCCATCATCCAATAATTCTGCTTCCTAGAGAAACACTCAAAGAGCACATACAAAGATGTTCACTGCAATGCTATTTCAAGAGCCAGAAAAGACAACAATCTAAATATCTATCAATAAAAGCATAGTTACATACATAGTAGTAAACCAAGAATAAGCAGTTTAATAGAATGAGTTCTATGTAGATCAACATTTATAGGCAAACCAATCAAAGCAAGCTAGATAATACAGAATTAGCATTTACAAAACAGTATTAATGAAAATGGGCTTCCCAGGTGACTCAGTGGTAAGAATCTGCCTGCCCATGCAGGAGATGCTTGATCCCTGGGTTGGAAAGATCCCCTGGAAGAGGAAAGGGCAACCCACTCCAGTCCAGGTGCATGTGGGCCACAGTCCATGGGGTTGCAAAGAGTTGGACATGACTTAGTGACTGAGCACACACACACACATTAATGAGAACAAATGGAAGGAAAAAAAACAAAATGTCAATGGTAGGTAGTCCTTAGTAACTATCATCTTCTAATTCACACACTTAATGCATTTTTCAAACTAGTCATAACGGCATATACATTTTAAAGACATAAATATAAAAAGTCCTATGAATGGTAAAATTTGAAAAATACCTGGGGTCAATTAGACATCTTCCTGCTCTAAAAAAAAAAACAAACAAATAATGCTAAAGCATCACAATGTGAGAAAGAGGGCTATATGGTATGCATTTATTTTTAAGTAGAAAAATGTATAACGAATTGCTGGAAACATTTATGTAAATAAAAGGACTTGGAGCACATCTGGTGGATATGCCTGGCTATTAAATACCAAAGAAGCAGGATTAGGAAAGGAGCTTAAAATTTTGTCTGAATATGAACTATTAATGATGGTTCTGCTGGGCTTCTTTGCCCCCCAAAAAGACTTTTAATATTAAAAATACATTTTCACCTCATTTGCTGATAGCTGAAAGCTTATAGCTGTCAGACATTTAAAAGAAAATGACAGTCTCAAATCTCCACAATCAGAATGGCTCAGAATATCAAACTTCAGTCCCGGAAAAGAAAATTCACACATGCACGTGTGCATAAGCTAGGGCTTTTTTTTTTTTTTTCTGCTTCTCCAAAAATCCTCAAAAAGCTAAACCCCTCTCAAATTCTCCAAATCAAAGTGTCTTTAATTTAGTTTATGCCACACTCTTATTTCTCTTTAAGGAAGACATAGCAAACAATTCAGGTCTGTGCCTTCTGCATTTGATTTTTTTTTTTTTCATTGTGAAAACACAAGCCAAATGCCACGGCTTTTGTCTACCACCTATGTAAATTATTTATCTCTTATAAAATGTACTTTTGCCCTATGAAAATAATCACATAAATCATATAAAGATAGAAAACACAAAGAAGCAAAATTAGAGGGGGAAATGTATCGAAAATTCCAACATCACCCAAAGACAACCACTGTTAAATTTAGATGTATTTCAAGCCATTCTATTTTCTAAAACCAGTTTAATATAGTTGACCTCATGCTGCATATGCAACGTTACTCCAGTTTTTTTCAAGTTATATGATAACCTAAATATGTTTCCATGTTACTTACAGTGCGGTAAACATTTATGAAAGCCTGTATAGCACTGCACAGAGAGGACACACTACAGTTTACGTAAACATATTTGCATATTTTTGAAACACTTAGAAGGTTTTCTGCCATTCCTCATACTATTTATGGTACATAAAATTTTTCATTTGAATTTTGATTTAAGACTCTCAAGTGTGGACAACCGATACAGAACAGTTTGGGGATTTTTTAACTTGTTTTTAGATTTTTCTTTAGGGATCTTTGTTCCACATTGGCCAAGGCTGACACCAGGTTGCATCTGACAGGCGTGATAATCAGCTACTGGAACAATCCTTACACAACAGTTACAGCAACTAAGCAGCCCCAATTGTGATACTATAACTGGAAATTATAAGCAGCTGAATATTCCTCCCCTCTGGGAGCTTACGCTCTCAGGGGTGCTTCTTTAACCTGAGCAGCATATGATGTCCATGTCTGCATGTGTGGACATAAGAATCGCTAACATCTATTCAGTGCTTAACATACACCAGGCATTGTACTAAGATTCCTTCTGTATTTTCTCATTTAATTCTCATAATACCACCGTGATTTACTCCCCTTTTACAGATGAGGAAATAGGCCTAAAGAAGCATGACAGTCATCCCCAGTCCACCAGGGCATGTGCCCTACCCTGGAGGCCCAGGGGTAGTAACAGACCCACATTCAACCACGCACCCTGCTTCCTATTCTCTGTTGTGAAAGCTGTACACATGGCAGAGCTAGCCGGGTCATACGCGTAGCTATGAGCGTATATAGCTATATATAGCGTAGCTATACGCATAGCCAGAGCTAGCCGGGTCATACGAGTCCATACTGGACTCAGACACACAAGTCTATTCTGCTGAGCCAACTCACCATTAAAGGATGGACTGCATGGGAAGGAGAAATAGATGGGCTGGAATCTCAAAAGAGAATGTGTGTGTCCGGAAAATAAATTTCCCCAAATCATCAAGTCTACACAGTTTTACCCCTGAACTTTATAATATTCCCATCTGCTGCCATAACCATTTGTATCCTCATTTCTAATCTTTATATCAATAGCCCGAGAGACAGCAGGTGCTACAGAAAGGAAAGGAAAGAGAGAGGGGGAAAGAGAGAGAAGGAGGGAAGAAGATATCTATTAAATATTTATCAACCATCTTATTTTAGGAAGGATCATGCTGGTGTGTTACACACAAAGACATACATAACACTTTCTGGCCATGAGGACATTTCTATTTCGCTATAGAGCTAAATTACACACTTATACAACAACTGAATAACAATGTAAGATTAAATGTGTGTGTGTGTGTATGTGTTCAGTTGCTCATTTGTGTCGGACTCTTTGTGGCCCCATGGACTGCACCATACCAGGCTCCTCCGTCCATGGGATTTTCCAGGCAAGAGTACTGGAGTGGGGTGCCATTTCCTCCTCCAGGGGATCTTCCTGACCCAGGGATTGAACCTGTGTCTCCTGGATTGGCTGACAGATTCTTTACCACTGAGCCACCTGGGAAGCCCAAATAACAGTGTAAGGTATGTCATAAGCTGTATGAAATGGCAAGTGTCAACATTTTTTTCAGATTACTAGACATTTGAGACAGTTCCTCCCGTATATCAGACTACTCAACCGGATTTTGGCCTATGAGAAAATACTTACTACAGATAAAGACAGTAAATGCTATAGGAGATCACTGAACAAACATCAAGATACCAATGAGTCACTCCCCAAGGCTAAGTCCCTGAGGACAAGTCCCTAAGCATTCAGAAAGAATGATGGTACCGAATATGGGAAGAGTAAATGTGAAAAGGGGGCTTCCAAGATGGCTCAGTGCTAAAGAATCCACCCACCAAGCAGTTGACTTGGGTTTGATCCCTGGGTAGGGAAGATCCCCTGGAGAAGGAAAAGGCAACCCACTCCAGTATGCTTGCCTGGGAAATTCCATGGACAGAGCAGCCTTGTGGGCTACAGTCCATGGGGTCGCAAAGACTTGGGCACAACTTAGCGACTAAACAGCAACAGTAGTAGTGTGAAGAGACTGGCAGAAACAAGGCCGAGGTCTCTTGCTGGATATTCCTGGGGAAGCCCGGGGCCTTTAGGTCTTCTCCATTACTGCCACTGCCACTGCCAAGGGATGTGTACACTTCTATTGCTCTTTCCACTCACGTCTCCACATCCTACTCACCCCCTCCCAACAAGGATGCCCTATCTGATCTGCCTGCTCAGCATTTCACATTCAGCGGGCTGGTCTCTGTAGGTGGGGTCACTGCTCTAAAGAACAACATGCAGTCACCCTTCTCTCTCAGTTGTGTACACAATTAGGGGAGTAAGGTTAGCAGAAATCATGGAAAGGCAGGTGATCCTAATGGCTGACTTTGTTGGTCGTGATGCCAGCCTCTGTGGGTTCCAGTCCCATTGATGTCCCTTAGGAACTTACATATCCTTGGGCAAGTTGCTTAATATCTCTGTGCTTCAATTTTTGCATATAAAATGTAGGTGATTGTTATAACTATCTCACAGAGTTACTGTGAAAATTATATGAATTCTTACAAGTAAAGAATTTATGCAAATACAACTATTTTCACTAACAAATTTGGGTTTGCCTTGCTCTTTATTTGCAGGGCTTGCGTACACAGGTCCAGACTTACGGGAAATAGGAAGCTCCTATTTCAACATCAAACTCAGGCCACACTGTCCTACATAGTCAGCGGGTGAGGTCTGCCCGGGATAATAAATCAGCCTTTGTTTCTCATTTGACTGGATATTCTTCAACACATGGCCCACTGGTTAGAATCAGAGGAGGAAAGGAACATAACTCCATAAAAGAAGGGATGGAAGGTTGCACCAATTCATTCATTAGATTTTAAAGAGCCACAGAAACTATAGAAAATAAATTTTATTCCATAGGCAATTGCAACTGTATATTTTCTTGGGCTGGAATCATGAGATAATAAAAGCTGTCTTTTATAAAAATTAACTGGCAGTCATACAGAGCCTTTGGCAGAAAGTTTCTGCATCCATTCAAACCAGGGTTTTTAAAGGTAAAAGAGTTTCCAGCACCTATGACTTTTTTTTTTTCCTACCCAGATTCTTTTGGGGCTTCCCTGGTGGCTCAGACGGTAAAGCATCTGCCTGCAATGCAGGAGACCCAGGTTTGATCCCTGGGTCAGGAAGATCCCCTGGAGAAGGAAATGGCAACCCACTCCAGTACTCTTGTCTGGAAAAGCCCATGGATGGAGGGGCCTGGTAGGCTACAGTCCATGGGGTTGCAAAGAGTTGGACATGACTGAGCGACTTCTCTTTCTTTACCCAGATTTTTTTAGCCAGAAATGTAGTATACAATACTACATTTCAACAAAGCAAGAGTTGTGACTCTTAAGTTCTTAAACCCCATGCCTGACATAGAGTAAGGGCTCCACAATGATGACTGCATAAATATAAAACAGTATTTGCAATAACTGAAAGGATACAATAAGAAAGCTGAATTTGATGGCATGAGTTTAAGAAAAAAAAAGGAAAAGAGAAAAAGTGAGGGAGTGTCTGCCCAGCTAACTTCCACTGCAGTAACCAGCAGAAGCATTCTAGGGAACACAGGCTGGAGGGCCCGGAAGGTGTGTGGCGTCACAGGGGAGGGGCCGCTCCAGCCCAGGGCCCAGCTCGAGAAAGGTCCTAGGAAGGAATGGACCGCTACACCCCAGGGAAGAAGGGAAGCTTCACTGTGCAGAACATCTCTCAGGAAACAGAAAAGGTCAGTGTAAATTCTCAAGTTGTTGAGCTTGAAAACCAGCAAGTAAGCAAAAGGAAACTCAAGTTCACCCTTCCTTCCAATAAGGGAAAAAAATCTTGGGAGCGTGTTTTCTCGGAAGAATCAGTCTACTTGAAACCACAATCAGAAACGTTTCGAATAAATTACATTCTGGGGGGAAAAAAAAAAAAGCACATGATTTGGATGGCATCTAAATCAGTCAAAATACAAGAAGAGGAAATGGATTTGTTGCTCCAGGGTTGAAACTACTCATTTTAACTCATTTACATCCTCGTCCTTGTCTACCATGTACGTATCTTTCTACTGACTATTCTGACTGGAACACACTTTGGCGAACACCTTGCCACTCTCAAAACTGTTGAGGCTTTCAGAAAGCTGTTTAAGTCAAGAGACTGCCTCTTTCAAAGGCCCTTCAATCAGAGTAAGAAGCATCACACTGAAATCAAGAAGAGCCCAAAGAGCCATCAAAACAGGATCCCGCCAGAGAACTGTGAACCGAGTATGATTACAGCTCAATAAACAACAAAACAACTTAAAGTGGAAAAAGCTGACAGGAAATAACCCAAAATGTTAAAGCGGATGTTTTGGGGTAATACAAATTTAAGTAATTTTGGTTCCATAGTCATCTAGTATTTTAAAGAGCATTTATTTGCTCTTTTTGGAAAAGCACACAAACATTTTCTGAATATTAAAGTCCAAGTTTTTTTCAAAGTCAAGAAACATAAAATAGCATCTAGGGAATTTAGTGGGGTGTGGTGTGTTATTTAGACCTCACTGGAAATAGCTTCCTTCACATCTTGAAAATCTTTTATTATCACTCAGGAATTTTTTTTTAACTTGGAAGGGATCTTAAAGATTGTATGATTAAAAAAAAGTACCTCATTGTACAACTGAGGAAACAGTGAATTTCCTAACAAATGGCCTGTCAGGGGCAGACCTAGAACTCTGACCCACATTTCCTGCCTCCTAATCAACATTCTCTCCAGCTCTGAGTACATCACCAAGGAAAGTGCCCCTTCCCCTCTCCAAATAGGAAGAAAAAAAGCATTGCAAAAAATTGTCTCTCTCCACACCTGGGTATATACCCAAGAGAAATGAATACAAATGTCACACAAAAGCTTGTATATGAATATCCACAGCAGCATTATTCATAATAGCCAAAAAGTGGAAACAACTCAAATATCTTACTAACTGATGAATGGATAAACAATGTGGTATATCCATGAAATGGAATATTATTCACTTGTAAAAAGGACTGAAGTATTGATACATGTTATATGATAATACATACATGGATGAGCCTTGACACTACTATGTTCAGTGAAATAAGCTAGTCATAAAGGACTCCATACACAGGATTCCATTTGTATAAAATGTCCAGATGGGCAAATCCATAAAGTCAGAAAGTAAATTAGTGGTTGCCCAGGGCTGGTGGGGCTTCCCTGGTGGATCAGTGGTAAAGAATCCACCTGCCAAGCAGGCAATGCAGGTTTCATCCCTGGGTCAGGAAGACCCCCTATAGAAAGAAATGGAAGCTCACTTCAGTATTCTTTCAGGGGAAATCCCATGGACAGAGGAGCCTGCCGGGCTACAGTTCATGGGGTCACATCAGACATGACTTAGTGACTAAAAAAACAGCAACACAGCTGTGGGGGACAAGTGGTGGGAAATTGGGGGAAACTGAGTTGTTTTAAATTCACTGTAGGGAAGAGTGCAACTGAAAACAAACACTAAAGATTTATCAGCACTTCTGTTCCAAGTAAAGAATAATACTGATGATGTCATATGGGGGGAAAACAATCATTTGTGTAGATTATGATCTCAATCAGAGCATTTATACCTCTTCCATTTTTGCTGCCCTGCCATTGATTATGCTACCCAAGCTCTGGAACTCTGTCTCTGAAAGTCTCCAGAGACATTTCAGCTGATGAAATGACCCAAATGAAATAGCTGTGTACACTATCCTGTGGAAGAAGCCAGGCTTAGTCAAGAGCCACCTGCTTTAAAGAACAACACGTTATTAAGCTGCAAGAAATGAATCTGCTTCAAATGGTTTAACCAAGTGGTTAGGTGTGGGGTGGCTCTCATTCACAAGCCAGCTGATGGAATGTTGCTATTGGACTCAATGTTCAGCTTCATGGCTTCCCACCACACCCAAAACAGCCTCTTAGCTGTTTGCCCTACTTCTCACTCACAGAAAGTCCAGGAACACACTGGGAAATGGATCCCATTCTGTGATCAGTGGGTCAATCACTGCCTGGAAACAAAACAAAAAAAAAAGGGTGTGCAAGAAGTAATGTGCCAAACCCTATCTGGTTTCAAATCAAGGAGACCTCAAATCCAAGTACGTCCAAAACTCAGTAGCTGAGCATTATTTTTTCTCCCCTGTTCAATGACAGGAAACTGCTCATTGTGTTTAGAGTTCAGCAGCAAATGAGAGCTTTATTCTGGCCTCAGATCATCCTGGAGAACCTTAAATGCTCTGAGGCTCTGACCAACCTGCCTGCCAACATTAACACAAACACAAGCACACATGTCAACTCCGAGCTCTCATTTCACCATCAGCCCTGCAGCAGGGACTCTGCTTCCAAGCAGGAATTTTTAAACAGAAGGGTCGGGATGCATACAAGGGATGGATACGCTGTTTGCATGACTGATCTAAAGTTACATGAGCCCTTTTCTAGGCAAAGCCCCTAACTGTTACCTCCAGGACTCTCTTCAGAGACCTAGGACAATGGTAAACATGTAGAAGTCTCAGCTCCCCACCACTTAGGGAGCAACGTATAGGCCTCTTTTTCCTAAAATAATTGAGAAAAAGTAGATATTCCATTTCTTTAGGTCCACAGTTCAGCCTCGGCACTGACTCTACCTTACACAGATTTCTGTTTTGTTGCCTGAAATCAAAACACTGATTTTATACAATTTTATTTGCCAATTATATCTTAATACAGCTGAAAAACTGTTTTCATAAATAAACCTTAAAACAAAAACCAATTTATTTTTCCTTTATGAAAAAAAACCTGACTTTTTTGTTATATTAAAAAACTGAGATAGCTACTTTCCTCTGGCAGGAAATCAATAACTTTGACCAATTCACACCCACTGGACAGAGTTCAAGGGACTCTCATTGACAGTTTCCATCTGGTCTGAAGACATCCAGAACAGATTTTTTCCGTAAGTGGTCCAATGGCCAGAGGCAGGTCTCCCATGCTGCTTGCCAAACCTGTCACAATAAATGTAATATAATGCTGATAATTTATTGTTGGGGAAAATGATGATTCTACTATCAAATATTCCATTTCACTATCTAGTGAGATAACATCTTGCAAAATCCTGGAAAAAGATAGCTTAATTACAAAATTTCCAGGTCTACATAATAAATACTCTTATTTACATGATCTTGATATTCCACAAGGACTAATACATTTAAAAATCTAGGCTGTTACTATGTAAAGGTACACTAAGATTTTTTTAAATTTTTTACCTCTTCCAAAGATGCAAATTTATCCAGGAGTAATTACAGTCCCTTTATGTTAATATCATATAATCACTTGTTTACAATGACAAAACTACATCCTCTGAGTCACAGGAAAAATTAAGAAGAGATGTTGTGCATATGCGTGCTCAGTTATGTCCAACTCTCTGCAACCCTGTAGACTGTAGCCTATCAGGCTCCTCTGTCCACAGGATTTTCTAGGCAAGAATATTAGAGTGGGTTGCCATCTCCTTCTCCAGGGGATCTTCCCGACCTAGGGACCGAACCTGCGTCTCTTATGTCTCCTATGTTACAAGCAGACTCCTTACCTCTAGGACAGGTCACCATAAGATACTGTCCAGATGCTCCTTAAATAGTGCTCCATTATATCTTTTTCCCCATAATTGATCATTTAAAACAGGTAGTAAATGAATGGCATTTCAATAGCCATCTAGCTATGTTAGTAAATACTTGGCTCAAAACATAATACTAAATCCAGTATCCAGAATATAAATGCAGGAAAGAAAAGCAAATAAATAATTAGATGTATTGCAGCGAAAAACAAAGCCCTGCAAATAAAGCTGACAAATTTGATAACTACTCCCTCTATAAATAGGAATAGTTGTTAAATGCTAAATATGCCACTTTTACTTCCTCCAACAAAGCCAAACTAGAAGGAAAAATTGGTTGATACTCTTTTTGGAAAAAATCCACTGGATATATATAATAGTTTGCAACTGGACTACAGATGCAAAGCCATTTGCTGAAAACTACAGAGGTAGCCAATTACCTAATTCCACACATGTGCTTAGTTGCTCAGTCGTGTCCAGCTCTTTGCAACCCCATGGACTGTAGCCCGCCTGGCTCCTCGGTCCATGGGGATTCTCCAGGAAAGAATACTGGAGTGGTAGCCATGCCCTCCTCGAATTCCACATAGAGATGTGTCTTTATAGATAAGACTGAACAGATGAACCCAGTCAACCGAAATGACTGGACACTTTTCTCCCATTCCTTAGAGACCACCAATTCTGTCACAATTCAAGAAGATACAGAAGACAAGACCTTGCTCAAACCAGCAGATGAGGGGAAACCCAGATTTCCGTTCAATCTAACACAAGTTTCTAAGTGTTCGTCATGTGGCCAAAATCATGCCAGGCACTATCAAGATGAGAAACTCTTTTTCTCAGCCCTCAAGGAAGTTACATTCCTACAGCAAAACAGACGCAAGAAAACAAGTAAATACAAATCAGGGTAGAATTAGGTTTCATAAGGTAGCTGCTCAGGTTTTTCAAAAGTGGAGAACAGTTCATGTGTATGTCTGTGAAAGCCCTTTGGTCATCAAACATCCACATCATATTCTTTAATTGCCAAGGAGAAGTACCTGTGCTCGAGAAGCAGGGAACCCTTGACTCTCAGAGTACCAGAGAGCATCTTCATGGTCACAAAGGAATGAGGTTGGAGGATGAAAATAGACTGGATGTTTGTCTTCCCCAAAAATTCATATGTTGAGTCCTAATGGCCAATGAGAAGGAATTAGGAAGCAGGGCCTTTGGGAGGTGATTAGACCATGGAGTGGAGTCCTTGTGAATGGCATTAGTGCTCTTATAAAAAGAGACCGCAGAGAGGTCCTTCACTCTTTCCAGCATGTGAGGACAGTTGGAAGATGGCCTTCTATAAACCAAGACGCAGGCTCTCACCAGACACTCAGTCTGCCGGGGCTTTGATCTTGGACTTTCCAGTTCCTCCGGAACTGTGAGAAATAAATTTCTGTTGTTTACAAGCCACCCGGTGTGTGGTATTTTGATATAGCGGCCCATACAGACTAAGTCAGAGGGCCCTAAAGTGGCAGTGAAAACTGAGATGTTCATGCGTCAAAGGAATAAAACCTATAAGACTGCAGGGCCACATTCTGCAGGGGTCCCAAGCAGTGCGCCTGAAATCTGTGGGCTCCTCCGGTGAATCCAAACTGACACAGCAGAGAAGCCCAGCCAAGGCTGGTAAGTCCCCACTCATCCGTCATTAGCTCCGAGTACCTTATCCTTGATCACAAGTATCCCAGAGAAGACCTGTGTAACAAAGACCAGTTTCATTCACAAACCTAATAGAAAGACTGCTGCCGGAAGGCTATTGACTGGGTTAACAATGGTATTTCCCGGGAGTGAAGACATAAGAACAGAGAAAGAAAAACAGCTTGTTGGATCATATATCTCATCTCAGTCTCTTTAGAACAGTGCTTCTTAATTAAGGCTGCATGCAGCGTTGAGCTTGGTAATATGCCTGATCTATTTAAATAGGAAATAAGAAAAATACAGAATAACTGTGATAGCACTCACTGGTGCATAACTCAGCCATGCAACAAGTCCCCTCCCTTACCACTTGTAGGTCCTCATTTTCTGTTATTAGACTGTAGCTGACTTACAAAGTCATCTTAGTTTCAGGTGTATAGCACAGTGATTCAAGTATAGTCTTTTCACTTTTCGGTGATTACAAAATTTTGAGTATAGTTCCCTGTACTATATAGTAGGTCCTCTACATACAAACCTTCAAACTGCAAACTTTCAAAGATACAAACATGTGATCACGTGTCTAATCACATGCTTTCGTTCACATGTCCAGTGTGTGTTTTCATGTGTGTGCATCCTCTACAAGTGGTTGTGCTTTTGGTGTACTTTACTTTACAGTAGTGTAGAGTGCTCTCCTAGTGGCTCAGTGGTAAAGAATCCGCCTGCCAGTGCAGGAGATGTAAGAGACTCAGGTTTGATTCCTGGATCAGGAAGATCTCCTGGAGAAGTAAATGGCAATCCACTCCAGTATTCTTGCCTGGGAAAACCCATGGACAGAGAAGCCTGGTGGGTTACAGTCCAAGGGGTCACAAAAGAGTCAGACACGACTTAACTGATTGAAGCATACATACTGAATAGAGTACAACAGTCTCTTTCAGTACAGCCCAGTGTCTTTATTTCAAACCTGGGATGTCCAGAAGCAAACATAAAAGCAGCAGTGATGCGGCTGGTACTACTAAGAAGCGCTACCTATTGCACTGGATTACAGTATTTTTCAAGGTACTGTAAGATTAAAAAATGTTTTATCTTTATGTTTGTTTTCATGTATTATTTTGTGTGAACAAAGCTAGTGGAGGTGATAGAATTCCAGTTGAGTTATTCCAAATTCTGAAAGATAATGCTGTGAAAGTGCTGCACTCCATATGCCAGCAAATTTGGAAAACTCAGCAGTGGCCACACGACTGGAAAAGGTCAGTTTTCATTCCAATCCCAAAGAAAGGCAATGCCAAAGAATGCTCAAACTACCACACAATTGCACCCATCTCACACACTAGTAAAGTAATGCTCAAAATTCTCCAAGCCAGGCTTCAGCAGTATGTGAACCGTGAACTTCCTGATGTTCAAGCTGGTTTTAGAAAAGGCAGAGGAACCACAGATCAAATTGCCAACATCCGCTGGATCATGGAAAAAGCAAGAGAGTTCCAGAAAAACATCTATTTCTGCTTTATTGACTATGCCAAAGCCTTTGACTGTGTGGATCACAATAAACTGTGGAAAATTCTGAAAGAGATGGGAATACCAGACCACCTGACCTGCCTCTTGAGAAATCTATATGCAGGTCAGGAAGCAACAGTTAGAACTGGACATGGAACAACAGACTGGTTCCAAATAGGAAAAGGAGTTCATCAAGGCTGTATATTGTCACCCTGCTTATTTAACTTCTATGCAGAGTACATCATGAGAAACGCTGGACGGGAAGAAACACAAGCTGGAATCAAGATTGCCGGGAGAAATATCAATAACCTCAGATATGCAGATGACACCACCCTTATGGCAGAAAGTGAAGAGGAACTCAAAAGCCTCTTGATGAAAGTGAAAGTGGAGAGTGAAAAAGTTGGCTTAAAGCTCAACATTCAGAAAATGAAGATTATGGCATCCGGTCCCACCACTTCATGGGAACTAGATGGGGAAACAGTGGAAATAGTGTCAGACTTTATTTTTCTGGGCTCCAAAATCACTACAGATGGTGACTGCAGCCGTGAAATTAAAAGACGCTTACTCCTGGGAAGGAAAGTTATGACCAACCTAGATAGCATATTCAAAAGCAGAGACATTACTTTGACAACAAAGTTCCGTCTAGTCAAGGCTATGGTTTTTTCCTGTGGTCATGTATGGATGTGAGAGTTGGACTGTGAAGAAGGCTGAGCACTGAAGAATTGATGCTTTTGAACTGTGGTGTTTGAGAAGACTCCTAAGAGTCCCTTGGACTGCAAGGAGATCCAACCAGTCCATTCTGAAGGAGATCAGCCCTGGGTGTTCTTTGGAAGGAATGATGCTGAAGCTGAAACTCCAGTACTTTGGCCACCTCATGCGAAGAGTTGACTCACTGGAAAAGACTCTGATGCTGGGAGGGATTGGGGGCAAGAGGAGAAGGGGACGACAGAGGATGAGATGGCTGGATGGCATCACTGACTCGATGGATGTGAGTCTGGGTGAACTCCGGGAGTTGGTGATGGACAGGGAGGCCTGGCGTGCTGCAATTCATGGGGTCGCAAAGAGTAGGACACGACTGAGCAACTGATCTGATCTGATCTGATTTGTGTGAAAAGTGTGACAAATATATTACAGTATAGTACTATATAGCCCATTGTGTTAGCTGGGTACCTAACCTAACTTTGTTGGACTTAGAAACAAATTGAGCTTACAAACACGCTCTCAGGACAGAACTCATTCATATGTAGGAGACTTACAGTATAGCAGCGTGAATATGTTGATCTTATTTTTGAAGCTTCTAGCTCCACAGTTACAGACGCTGCGAGGTGCAGCAGCAAGCAGCTCACGTCATTAGGCGTGTGGCCCTGGCTTCATCTATGGCCTTCTTGGTCTTGGCCAAGGTGATAGGGTGTCAGGGGTACAGCTCTGTTTGAATTCAGCTGGCCAACCACACCCCTGGTTGTAGTTATTTGTGTTTTGTGTACCATGTTGAGGAAACACAAAATGCACAAAGCCTTTCTTTGCTCAGTCATAGCAAGCAGATGAGCATGGAACATCACCAAGACAGTGTACTGTATGAAATCTGCTGTATTCGCGCTCCAGGCTCACGCCATCAGAGCTGTCTGCACGGCTTTGACAAACCAGCCTTGAGGAAAGTCAGATATGCCCTTGACACTTCAGCTTTTACTAGGAAGAGTTCCCTGCCCTAGTTAAGATCCCAACAGGAAACCAGTGGCGCCCTCAGATTAGGACACTTGGGGTACATTTACAAAACTGAGGAAAAGAGTGCAATAACTGGGGTGCTAGCACAAGTTATCCACCCCCCAAGCTCAAAGGGACAGCAGGAGTTAGTATCTACCAAATCAAAAAGCTAGGGAGGCTGCAAGGATGCCAACCTTAAAAGGAAAAGTGACCTTTAGTAGACTGAGGCAAGCTCACAGACAGGGAGCCCACAGAATGACTACGCTGACTTAATGTTCCCCTCTCCTGCCTGTCGACTAAAAACAAACAACACATAACCTAAAAGCTGAGAGTTATGCTGTATTCAAGATGTCCCAGGTGGCACTAGTGGCAAATAACCCACCTGCCAACGCAGGAGACATAAGAGACACAGGTGCATCTCTGGGTCAGAAGAAGACGAAATGGCAACCCACTCCAGTATCTGTGCCTGGGAAACCCCATGCACAGAGGAGTTGATGGGGTACAGTCCATAGCATCACAAAGAGTGAGACACGACTGAAGTGACTTGGCATGCATGCTTTATTCAGGGAACTTACTGAGGACAAGAGCCTGGGAGACAGCCTCTCAGATAGTTCTAAGGAACTGTTCCAAAGAGGTAAGGGAGGAACCAGGATATATATAAGTTTTTGCTGAAAAAAAATGTAGTCAAACATCAAAAGATTACTGCTAATCACAAAAAACCAGATATCTCAATTAATGATTTTAGTGCTTTTCTATACACAGGAAGATGCAAGAGTCTAGGTTTATAAAAATTATTCCTTTTATATGCATCTTAACTATGTAGGACCAGTATCCTGTTTTTCACCATCCTAAATTCCTCTCAGGGTCACCATCGGGGGGCAGCTGCAGTGGCTGATGGTTTGATGGTGGTCAACCATCATTGTTTATTGAAATGGCATGCAATGTTCTTTATTCATATGCTCATCTCCTGTTGGGCTCCTTACTGACTGAACCCAACTAGAAGCCACCAAGCATGGTACTCTGTTGACTCAATGCATATAGGCAGAGAGTACAGGGTAAATATGAGTGGAGAGTGGGTGTACAAGGGGAGTAGTAGAAGGCACTCTATGCATCTCTTAATGCATAAAAACAAAAAGCAATACAGAACTCCAGGGAAGAGAACATGCAAAAGAAAGTCATGGTGCAAAAAGGAAACCCACTAAAATGTGGCCAAATGTGCTGAGTATATTGGAAAGAGAATTTAACATTTCCTGAAGACAAAGAAGTTGTGGTCCTGGTACCAGAGAGAAAGAAACCTAATCATAGTATAGCTCTGTATACTGCAGTAAAACCTACTTTCAGCTTTTGTCTTTCAAAAACCAACCTATACATAAAGCAGATGACGATTTAAATTTCAGAATGTATGTGCTGCTGCTCAGTCACTAAGTCGTGGCCAACTCTGCGACCCTCTGGACTATACAGCTCACCAGGCTCCTCTGTCCATGGGATTTCCCAGGCAAGAATACTGGAATGGGTTGCCATTTCTCTCTCCAGGGGATCTTCCTGACCCAGGAATTTAGCCCACGTCTCTGGCTTGGCAGGCAGATTCTTTACCACTGAGCCACCAAGGAAGCCCCATAGTTTCAGCCATAATGACTTTCACAGTAAAGACGAGGGGAAGAGAGAAGAAGGAAGGGCAGAAAACAGAGACTCAAGAGGCACTGTTGAAAGCTGATCAAATAAAACAGAAATTTACAAATATCAATAACAGCTATAAAATTGGAATATGGTAACCACTGTAGAAAGGTCACCTCAGGCCTTGCTTGCCCAGCAGAGAGCATCTTCCCCTAGACATTTCAGCTTGAAATAACTGAGCAAACATAATGTCTTCTCGTTCCAGTCATTCAAAACTCTCCATCAGCACCAGTTCATATGCTATGTTCCCACTGTCATCTTCCTGTTTTAAAGATGCAGCTGTCCTCAACGGAGAGATCAAAGCTTTGACGATTTTAAAGGGAAATACTGACCAATTTTCTTCTACGCTTTGGGTTTCACTTTCATAGGCTATTGTTTAACTGGTTCCAAATCAGGAGGAGTACGTCAAGGCTGTATATTGTCACCCTGCTTATTTAACTTATATGCAGAGTACAGCATGAGAAATGCCGGCCTGAGGGAAGCACAAGCTGGAATCAAAATTGCTGGGAGAAATGTCAATAACCACAGATACTCAGATGACACCACCCTGATGGCAGAAAGCTAAGAACTAAAGACCCTCTTGATGAAAATGAAGGAGGAAAGTGAAAAAGTGGCTTAAAACTCAACATTCAGAAAACAAAGATCATGGCATCCAGTCCCATCACTTCATGGCAAATAGATGGGGAAACAGTGGAAACAGTGAGAGACTTTATTTTTCGGTGGGGGGGGGGCGGTGCTCAAAAATCACTGCAGATGGTGAGTGCAGCCATGAAATTAAAAGACGCTTGCTCCTTGGAAGAAAAGCTATGAACAACCTAGACAGCATATTAAAAAGCTGTTATTACTTTACCAAAAGAGAGACATTACTTTACCAACAAAGGTCCATCTAGTCAAAGCTATGGTTTTTCCAGTAGTCATGTATGGATGTGAGAGTTGGACTATAAAGAAAACTGAGTGCCGAAGAATTGCTGCTTTTGAACTGTGGTGTTGGAGAAGACTCTTGAGGGCTCCTTGGACTGCAAGGAGATCAAATGAGTCAATCGTAAAGGAAATCAGTCCTGAATGTTCATTGGAAGGACTGATGCTGAAGCTGAAGCTCCAATACTTTGGCCACCTGATGAGAAGAACTGACTCTTGAGAAAAAAACCCTGATGCAGGGAAAGATTCAAGGCAGGAGGAAAAGGGGATGACAGAAGATGAGGTAGTTGGATGGCATCACCAACTCTATGGACATGAGTTTGAATAGGCTCCAGGAGTTGGTGATGGATGGGGAAGCCTGGCATGCTAGTCCATGCGGTCACAGAGTCAGACACAACTGAGCGACTGAACTGAACTGAGTCGCTAAGTCGTGTGTGACTATTTTTGTGATCCCATGGACTGTAGCCCTCCAGGCTCCTCTGTCCATAGGATTTCCCAGGCAAGAATACTAGGGTGGATTGCCATTTCCTTTTCCAGGGCATCTCCCTGACTGGGATTAAACCCAAGTCTCCTGCATTGGCAGGCAGATTCTTTACCACTGAGTCACCAGGGAAGCCCCACTTTTGTATGAACTATAGGAATTTTCGCATTTTATGACAAAACAAATGAGTTCCATGATATGCGAAGCTATTACTGTTTCAACATTTCAGAATTCCCACTTTAGCCATCTTCCCATGATAAATACACTAAGAAAGAAAAATGGTTATCTGGGCCTGAGGTTATACTTTGTTGTTTTGTTGTTGTTAAATTTAACTAAACAAATTTCTTGAGATTGCAGTTGCTGTAAGAGGGGTTTGTCTTTGTATGAAAAAGTCTCTTTATTCCTGCCTTCAGTGAAGTTATCAAGTATCTGAGAGTCAACAGTATCCTTGAGGGGCTTCCCTGGTGGCTCAGACAGTAAAGAATCCACCTGCAATGTGGGAGACCTGGGTTCAATCCCTGGGTTTGGAAGATCCCCTGGAGGAGGTGATGGCAACCCACTCCAGTATTCTTGCCTGGAGAATCTTCATGGACAGAGGAGCCTGACGGGCTACAGTCCATGGGCTCTCAAAGAGTCAGACAGGACTGAGTGACTAGGCACAGCACAGTGCAGTATCCTTGAGCACAGAAAAGACCCTGTGCTTGGTGAAGACATTCTAGTTGCAGAGTCCAAGAGAAGTCTGATCCACAAACTGGATGCCAGGTGCCAGATGATGAAGTCAAATCTGACAGATTCCAAAGGAGACATGGAGAAAGTAAATTAGTAAACCACCCTCTCTGCAGCTCCTCATAATCAAAGAAAATGGTCAGAATCCCCTTTTACCATCTCAAAGATGACTGTCTGTAGCACAACAAAGAAAGCATGCTTGCATGAAAAATATTACTCTGAAAGGTTTTCTGTAACATTGGCTAAGAATACTTCAACTCAAATAGCTACCAATATAAAGGGAGTCTTAAGCTGTAAAATCTTTGTTAGCTAATTTTTATCACGTGCCTCATTTTAAATTTCATGTTCTTGCTAGAAAGAGCAAATCTCCTTCTTAGTTCACTTTACTGAACTGTGCACCAAAGAAGTGGAACAAACACAGCTTTTTCCTAAGTCTCCTACAATTTCCTTCTGAATTTTCTTTAACATAACACAAATTACATTGTTAACATCAAATGTCTAATTTAGCTATTTTGTAACATATGACTGAAACAAAACAGAGCTATAGCAAAACACACCTGCGCGCGCGCACACACACACACACAATATGGCAAAGTAACTTCACTGGTCATGCCTGATCCCTTTCCCTGAAATTTGTAATTTATGCAGGTATTTTCCATAAAGGACAGTCTACTGAGTCCAAGAATTGTAATTATTAACACTTTTATCTTCAAAGTGCTAGTTCAAGGCACAGGAAGATCCCCTGGAGGGGAACATGGCAACCCACTCCAGTATTCTTGCCTGGGAAATCCCATGGACAGAGGAGCCTTGCAGGCTACAGTCCATAGGGTCACAAAGAGTGGGACACGACTGAGCAACTGAGTGACTTCACTTTCACTTCTTCCAAGAATAGAGGTGACCATAGACATCTGCAAAGAATATGGGCCAGGAAATCTCAGCAGGGCCTGGAGGCCAGAGTCTACTCCGTGTCCCACTGTTTCTGGACAGTCCAGCAAACACTGATTTACCAAACGTTTGCTTTTCTATCTCCATGTGAACTGCCTTCCTCTCAAGTTCCAAAGCACTGCCCTCAGCAACCTTTTTTTGTCTTTAGCTGAAGATGGGATTTCAGGTGAGGATTTCGACCAGTTTGGTGAATCACTCAATTCTCCTGGGTCTCTGCCATGTATACATGTTATCAAACTTTTGTGTGATTTTCTTCTGTTAATCTGTTTCATGTCAATTTAATTCTTAGGCCAGCCAGAAGAACCTAAAAGGGTAAAGGAAAATTCCTTCCTCCTCAAAAGTACTGTCAAGAAACAGTGGCTTGTATATTAATTAAAACCTCCAGAAGAAGGAAAGGCAGACACAATTAAATGCTGCTGGCTCTTGAAATGGGATTAGAAATGAGAGTGGGCGGTAGACTTGTCTTTTCATTTTAAATCTTTTTATACTACTCAGATCATTTTAACCATGTGTATCTACTTGGATAAATATTAACTTGTATAAACATGTAAGCACAAATAGACAATAAAACCCCAGGAGATTTATTTGTAAAAATTAAAAGACTGGTTCTAAAACTCAAATGTTATACTCTATATATGATTCCATTCATATAGAATTTTATAATAAGCAAAGCTACAGTAACAAAAACCAGATTAGAAACTGCACAGGGCCAGGACTTACCACAAAAGCACCCAAGTAAACTTCCTAGGGTGTTTATGGAATATATATTCCGTATTTTGATTGTGGGATAAAATATTCCATATTTTGATTGTGATAGTGATTGTGATAGTGACTACACAATTGTACACATGTACGCATGCTAAGTCACTTCAGTCATGTCCAACCCTTTGTGACCCTATGGACTCTATGTAGCACTGAGTTCCTCTGTCCATGGGATTCTCAAGGCAAGAATTCTAGTGTGGGCTATCATGCCCTCCTCCAGGGGATCTTTCCAACCCAGGGATTGAACCCGCATCTCTTACATCTCCTGTGTTGGCAGGTGGGTTCTTTACCCCTATTGCCATCTGGGAAGCCCACACAATTGTATACATGGGCCCAAACTCATAGAACTATATACTTAAAATGGATGAAATTTATTGTATGTATAGTCTCTATATATGTATAGAAAAATGTACTTTTGTTTGAGAAGCTGGGGGAAAATCCACTATAATTCCCTCAGAAGAGTATATTCCGATACTTGACTTCTAATCACAACATTTTTGTGGCACAGCTGATTTTGCTTCAAGCTATTTTTCTTCAAGCTATCACGTGAATGGAATGGAAGCTAAGAGAGGAATGGAATACAAGCTAAGAGAGTGGTTTTTCACAATAGAGACTGTCACAGAGGCAAGGCCACGGTGCCATCTTGCCAAATCTGTGAGATTTATGGATCAGAAAATGAATTTTCTCCAACACCATAAAGGTGAAAGCAGCAAATGAAATTTTATGTAGGCTTTATTTTTGTCCTGCAGTCTGAAAACTATTCTCATAGGATTCATTAGGACTTGACAACAAAGACTCTCAGAAACCTGACAAAGCTGTCAGCTCACATGTCTGTTTCATTTCCTTGGCTCTGCAGTGATTGTTGCCACTTACTTAAGGTCCCTTCACTGCCCGGTGGCCCTTTATTCACTGAACTCTATCACAGACCAGGTCATGGTTTAAGCACTGGAGCTACAGCAGTAAACCAGAGATAAGGTCCCTAGTGGAGACAACACAAAGATAGAATTTCTTTGCTGTTGTTCGTTGGTTAGTCACTAAGTTGTGTCCAATTCTTTGCAACCCCATAGACTGTAGCACTCCAGGCTTCCCTCTCCTTCACCATCTCCCGCAGTTTGCTCAAACTCATGTCCACTGCGTCAGTAATGCCATCCAACCATCTCATCCTATGTCGTCCCTTCTCCTTTTGCCCTCAATCTTTCCCAGCATCAGCGTCTTTTCCAGTGAGTTGGCTTTTCGCATCAGATGACCAAAGTATTGGAGCTTCAGCTTTAGCATCAGTCCTTCCAATGAATATTTAGGGTTAATTTCCTTCAGGATTGACTGGTTTGATCTCCTTGCAATCCCAGGGACTCTCGAGAGTCTTCTCCAACACCACAGTTAAAAAGCAACAATTCTTCAGTGCTCTTCATGGTCTGCCTCTCACATCCATACACGACTACTGGAAAAACCATAGCTTTGTCTATATGCACCTTGGTTGGCAAAGTGATATCTCTACTTTTTAATCTGCTATCTAGGTTTGTCACAGCTTTTCTCCCAAGGGGCAAGTGTCTTTTAATTCCATGGCTGCAGTCACTGTCTGCAGTGATTTTGGAGTCCAAGAAAAGAAAATGTGCTACACTCAATATGCCAGCAAATTTGGAAAGCTCAGCCGTGGCCACAGGACTAGTAAAGGTCAACTTTCTTTACTATGAGGAAAATCAAAAGCATTTGTTAGGAACATGAAGTTAGGAAAAGTGCTGCAGCTCTTCAATTTGCTCCTTTCCAGCTCCACTCTTCCTCATCTTGCTCTATGCCCCTAGAGGCTGAGGTGTATAGACATCCTCTGGCTTTTGACTGGGTTTGGCCCATGGCAGCCACCATCCAGGGATAGAAGGGAAATAGACTCAAGCTGAGGTACCCATCCCTCCAGCTCACCTCTCAACCATGACTGGTTGTAGTTTTTGTTAAGTAGTTCCTGAAAGCTAATCTCTCCAATATCTTTAACCAGGTTCTCTGCTCATGTCTTCAGGTAGTGCCAAGGACTCCCTGCTCCAGCTACCCCTGGGTGACGTCCTCTGGCCTGCTGGTAAATGGTCTCTTTATTGACAGCCCCTCAATTACCCAGTTTGAGAATATCAGCTCTTACTTGCCAAGACCTTGGCTAATACAGAAGACTCTGGAGACAAGAGGAACCTTGGGGATACATTTTTAAACCCTCTCACTATGCAAATTAGGAAACTGAGGGATCAGTAGCAGCCACTGGATTTAATTCATTTTGTACAGACTTTCCCTGAAATTAAAGTTGATGACTTTCTGCTAGAGAAAGCTTTAGTCCCAAATTTTCTTCCCTTTTTAAGCAATTCAACTTAATATTTTCCAAAATATAGCTTGGTTGAGCAAAATAACACTCATGGCAGACTGCATAATGGATATGGGTCCATCCATTCTCCAGAAATGATGATTTATCCCTGGAGGCAGTCAGAGAGCTGAACACTTATTGGGACCTTGTAAAAAGGTCTTCACTAAATTATGCATACATATGCCATCAGTCTATATGAAAAGACCTTTTGAAAAACAGTCCCACAAACCATTCTACATTTGAGAAATGCTGCTGAAAGCATAGTTCACAACACATACAGTGTTCCCTTTATGAGGTGTTTCTCTCCAATATAAACACAGGGAACGCTGTTTTGCCTTAATCTTAGGGCCATGATGCATTGTATCACTGACTCAGGGAGCCTGGACGCTCTCAGCCAAACCCGTAGCTCACTTCTAATTAGTGAATGGCATCTTCTAGAAAATGTTTTGGGTGCTGACCCTACTCCTAGCTTCTTTTTCTTTCCATATCCTTACATATTTTATTTTTAATCTTTGTGGGTGCACCTTTGTGGGCTATGCAACAAACTGAATGCTGTAGTTCAGTTCAGTTCAGTCGCTCAGTCATGTCCGACTCTTTGCCACCCCGTGAATTGCAGCACGCCAGGCCTCCCTGTCCATCACCAACTCCCGGAGTTCACTCAGACTCACATCCATCAAGTCGGTGATGCCATCCAGCCATCTCATCCTATGTTGTCCCCTTTTCCTCCTGCCCCCAATCCCTTCCAGCATCAGAGTCTTTTCCAATGAGTCAACTCTTCACATGAGGTGGCCAAAGTACTGGAGTTTCAGCTTTAGCATCATTCCTTCCAAAGAACACCCAGGCTGATCTCCTTTAGAATAGACTGGTTGGATCTCCTCGCTTACATCCCCCCAAAATCCATGTCAAAACCTAATCCTCAATGTCACAGTACTGAGAGATGGGGTCTTTGGGAAGTGATTAGGTCATGAAGGTAAAGCCTCATGAATGGCATGGGTGTCTTATAAAAGACACCCCCAAATCACTCCCTCACCCCTTTTACTGCATGAGGACACAGCAAGTGAGAAGATGACCATCTATGAAGCAGGAAGTGGATCTCACTGGACACCGAATTTGCTTGTCTGTTGATCTTGGACTTTTTAGCCTCTGGCACCGTGAGAAGTAAATTTCTGTTGTCCATAAACTGCCCAGTGGTAATTTTGATACAGAAATTCAAACAGACTAAGACAGGCTTATCAAATTCTTTTTGAAATGAGACAGAGATGAAAGATAATTTAGAACAAACTTTCAAAAAAGGCTGAAAATAGTGACATGTATCTTTCCCCATAAAGCTTAATCTATATTTTAAAATGCCCCTAAAACTGTCAAGAAGCCTGAAATGTGATGATAATCTTTATAACTTATCCTGACGCTTATCCTGGAACCCATTCCTTTCCATTTTGTTGAAGTTTCCTCTCCCTTTCAAAGGAAGCCTCTGGGCTGTATCTCCCTCTTATTCTTTTCTGCAAATGACACTACTAATCTCAGTTTTATTAGCCAGAAAATAAGTGGAACAGATACTAGACTACACTGGACAAACCTGCAGAAGCCCCGTGACATATCTCCCACAGGCATGGAGGTCACTGGTGCTCCCAGGCGGGGCCCAGGAGACACCCCTCCTACAGCCTCAGCACCAAAGGGAACGTTCAGACCTAAAAAGCAGGTCCTCCCATGAACAGTACTGGCTTCCCTGAGGGTCTTGGTCCTTCAATATGTCTCTCTCAGTTTCTATGTGTGTGTGTACGTGTCTGTGTGTGTGAATGAGAGTGTGAGTGTGTGTGTGTGTACAGCACATGTATGCATGCAAAGAGTTCTTTTCTCTCTGTTAAAGAGAATGGGTCTTCTTGGTCCAGGATGGGGCTTAGGGGAGGAGCGTGTGATGGAGGTTAGGATATGGCAGGTACTCATATGGAGGACTGTCTGCATTATGAACATCCTCGTGGGAATTTTCTCCTTGGACATCCCATCCTTGTCTATAAGGTCCATGAAACCAAATTTACCCAAGGCAGCACTTACTTATCTAAAGACCTTCTGCTTCCAGAATTCACAATGAAGTTGTTAGATGGGTTAAAAGACACCTTCCCTGGTAAAGCTGATATATAAACTGCTGGTGCTCAAAATATCTCTGTAAAATTTAAATATGCTTACAGAATTTAAAAATGAAAATATTTAGAAATTGATGCAACTCAGACTTCCTCGGTGGTGTAGTGGATAAGAATCCACCTGCTGATGAATCCGCCTGCAATGCAGGAGACCCAAGAGACATGGGTTCAATCCCTGGGTTGGGAAGCTTCCCTGGAGTAATGAGTAGGTCTTAGTCTTTTAGGGCTTCCCAGGTGGTGCTAGTGGTAAAGAGCATGCCTGCCAACGCAGGAGACTCAGGTTTGAGCCCTGGGTAGGGAAGATCTGCTGGAGGAAGATATGGCAACCGACTCCAGTATTCTTGCCTGGGAAATCCCATGGACAAAGGAGCCGGGTGGTCTAGAGTCCATAGGGTCACAAAAAGTCAAACATGACTGAAGCAACGTAGCAGGCTAATGCAGAGGACACAGGTTTGATCTCTGGTCTGAGAAGGTCCCACATGCCATGGAGCAACTAAGCCCATGCACCCCAACCACTGAGCCCGTGCTCTAGAGCCATGGAGCTGCAATCACTAAGCCCACACGCTTTAGAGCCCGTTCTCCACACGAGAGAGGACACCGCTCTCCGCAACTAGAGAAAGCCTGCGTGCAGCAACAAAGACCCAGTGCTGTCAAAAATAAATAAATGTAGTAGCATATACGTGTCAAAAAATTTTTTAATTAAAAAAATGTAAAAGTAGAAAAAATGCAACTATTTGTTTTCATAGATAATATCTTAGGAACACGTTTGACAGTTGAAAAGTCACTTCAAATGTGTATCAATACACATCTCAGTGATAGCAAAGCAAACAGACACACCAGAAATAGCTCTATTAATAAAATAAAATGGTGTGTAAGGTGGGATTTTGAGGGAAAACTGGAAAAAGGTGGAAAAGATCCTATTGAGTGTGAGAACCACGATGAGGTCTTCTCGAGCTTGTTAAAAATGCACAGTCTAGGCCCCAACATGCTGGATCACAGTCTGCATTTTTAAAAGCCCTCAGGTGATGTGGAGACCTCTGTAAGGCTCCAGAAGCCTTGCTCTAAGGTCCCAGGAGTTCATATACTCTATCAGTGAACATATAAAATTAGGAGGTACTGACAGATGGCACCCCACTCCAGTACTTTTGCCTGGCAAATCCCATGGACGGAGGACCCTGGTAGGCTGTAGTCCATGGGGTCGCGAAGAGTCAGACACAACTGAGCGACTTCCCTTTCACTTTTCACTTTCATGCATTGGAGAAGGAAATGGCAACCCACTCCAGTGTTCTTGCCTGGAGAATCCCAGGGACGGGGGAGCCTGGTGGGCTGCCGTCTATGGGGTCACACAGAGTCGGACACAACTGAAGTGACTTAGCAGCAGCAGACAGAAACAAGGGGTGGTAGAAATCTATAGTAAAACTAAATGAAAATGAGGTTTTGACATTCCTGGAGGTACCTCTCCTGCTCTAGTCTGATTCACAAACTCCTCCACTACAATAGCGCCATCACCTACCTGAGCTTATATAGCTCAACCATGTGAACCTTTGTATAGTAAGAAATCAGCACTTACAATGTAGGAAGACAATTTGAACTCCACTCTTTCCCAGAGTCATACCAAGGGATGTCCAAAGAATAGAGGTTAGAAGCCATCAGGATAAGGGGCATGCCAGCCAACCAGCCAGTGAGCCACCCCATGGGATGGGAAAACCTAGCTGGGAAGTAGGAAGAGCCAACAAAGAGGAGCCCAGAGTGCTGGGAGCTCGGAGCTCAGGCTGGTGCAAGCCCTGGGACTGGCTACACGACCTGCAACAGGGCCGGCCTGGGCAACAGAGCAGCACCCTGACAAGCCCCGACCCCAGCCCGCAACAGGCTTTCACCTGGACCGACAGCCCTGCTCATTCCAACAGGGCCACTGCCATCGACAGCAAGCCTCCCAGGGAAGGCAAGTGCCCCAGCAGACCTGAGCCCCAGCCTCAGAACTCTTTGGCCTGGCAACAGGGGTCTGAACTGCTTGTGGCTACAGTTCCCACTCTGCTCCTTCCAGAGGCAATGAGACTACAGGAGTGGTCAGGAGGATCCTCAGGACTCCAAAAGCAGGCTCTGAGTTGGCCATGAAATTGCAGGTGTGAAGGAGCTCACCTCCTTCCTACGGACCCTGGAAATCAAGCTACTATTGGACCATACAGTGAGCCTTTGTGCGATTTAGAAAATGGGGCTCCAGCTAGACAGAAAAAGAAGAAGAAAAAAACTCAGTAAGGAACGTTCCTTTGGGTGTTGGGAACACAGGGCTTAGCAGACAGAAGGCACCTGTGTGCTAAGAAAATGGCCCTCCTTTCCCCAGGGAATGCAGCTCCCGCTCAGTTCCTAGCACAAACATGTATGCAATGCTTACAGACAAAGCCATCTGCCCTGCCCACCCTGGCAGCCTCTAAAGTTAGGCTGGAAGAGAAAGGAAAATAGACTACATAAGCACAGGCACCCCAGAATCCAATAAATAATCCAGACAAAGAACAGTACTTTAGAAGTAGGAATAGTTCCCAGAGGACTCATCCGTCCTCACATCTCATTATGACTCGTGTTGTAATTGCATTTTACACAATACGATTATATTGAATTTTATAAATTGACTGATGGCATGATTAACTACAGCATAACTACACTGTATCGTGTCGGGAGTAATGGAATACATTTCGGAATGCAGGAATATAATAAAGCCCAGGCTGCCAAAGTGGAGCTGTTGATTTCAGCAAGCACAGGGAGTGGGGTAACTGCTCCGCTCATGGGCCACCGCCGTCCTCCAGTTCTCATTTGCTAACACGATGGGGCATTTTATGAAAACATTTTCCCACCATTCTCACAGTAATAGCTCCAAACTGCAACAACATTATTGGTTGTTCCAATGATAAAGTTTGCTCCAACACAAAATTTCACACCGAGGAATCTTTAAAGGAGCCCCCACTACAGTGGAATGCCTAAACTAAAAATGGCTGCCCAGAAGTGAACTCATGAAAAACATTTCCATAAGTATGTTTTTACTCAATTCTTTTAACATCTGGTGTGTCTTCAGGCCAGACTTTCTACAATTGACTTAATTTGATTTTAGGTATCAACACACAAGTAAAGGAGTTCTTTCTTCTACAAAATAATAGTAACAGTGTTCAACTTTCTGAGTCACAATGTCACATTAATTTTTTTCATGCCTGCAACAAGTCAATTTTATAATCACTGGAATAAATCATTTATATATGCAAACTACGTTTATTGTATTAGAATTCATTTTTCTGTGCTTGTATGTACAAACCATAGATAGCAGTTAGTATGTATCATGCACTTATTATATATCATACATTGTTAAGGATTTTGCACATGTCTCAACACCATTATCTTTGCATCAACCCTATGGATGTACAATAGATATGACTTTTAGCCTCATTAAGAAATGAAAAAGTGAAGCACAGAAAGGTTAGACTGCTAATACACAGAAAAGTCAGTATCTGAAGCCAGGAAATGTGTTTCTCTCTCAATTACTATCAAATAAATGCAAACAGTATCCATCAAGGCCTGAACCAAGATTTTAAACACTCAACAATGATTTAATTCAGAAAGACTTCAACATTTAATACTTCAACATTTAAACCTTCAGAGAATGGTACTAAGATATCCACATAATTAAAAAGAAAAAAGATATTGTCCATGGCTACAAGTACTTTGCAGGCTAATAAAAAATAAAAACATACACATAAGGTACATTTATTTCAAAGCTATATATCTAAGTGGAAATGATAATGATTTAAATGAAATAAAGAGAAAGATGACAGATATAGCAGGAAGTGTTGCCAAGGTGATCCCTAACGTAGCTTTCTAAGGAACCAGTGCCTGGATTGACAGTGATGGGAGAAGGGAACTTCACACCTTGATCAAATACAGAGGCAAAAAGTAAAAGGAGAGATGGAGGTGGCAGCTGGAGAACAGAATGTATGTCACAAAGTATTAATATTTCAAGCCATATGAAACTATGCTGAGCTACTTCACAGTGGTTTTCCTTTACCCAAGAATCTACATTTTACACAAATCACCACCACTAATCTGGCTTTATTCTCCTTTCCTCTCAGTGTTCCAGGGCAACACTCTGGATTGTTAAGTGGAAACCGTATTTCCTGTGTTCCCTTCCTGGTCTGCTTCCCACCAGTGTACAATGATTCGCTCAGAAACAAACTAGCCGGCTAAATGAGTGATGTCACCAAGCAATCACCCACCACTGACATATTTGCAAAAACTGTCTCTTCCTGAAGCCAAAATAAAATGAGGGTTGAATTTACATGACTCAGGTTACTTGTCTGCTTCTTTTAAAAGATGATGGAAAGGTCTTCAGTCAACCATTATGTTTTATTTAGAGAGCTCCTGCCCAACTAGGTGTTCAGCCCAGAGTAAGTGGTTAGCCCCCAAAGGTTCTAGCCCCCAAGGACTTGGTGATCCACTGGGAACCAAGTCAACACAGTGCCTGGCATACACTGGCATTCAGTAAACGGGAGCGCCTGTTTCTTGACCACTGCAGCTGAGCCAAGGGAACTGACGTAGAAGTCAAGAAGCAAAAGACAAATACAGAAGGTAAATCAGAGAGCTGAGAAGCACTGGACAGGGACCACCAGAACGGTGTGGCAAACTCCCCAAAGGGGTCAGAGAGCTACTCTTTCACGGAAGAGGAGAGCACCTGGCAGAAATAGGAAGCTGGAGAGCATTTTGAGCAGTAACACAGCAAAGAATCCGACCTGTTAAAGAATGATAGCCACCTCTGTGTGGTATGACTGGGGCCCAGACACGGGGAGAGTGGGAGAAACTAGGTCAACCCACTGAGGGCTGCAGTGCCCTGCAAAGAAGGCAGGATTATCGAGCAGTTACAAGGAGCCAGGAACAGATATTAAGCAGGAAATTAATCTGATCATACTAATTTAAAGAGAGAGGTGTGATGGCAATGTGGAGGATAGACTGGAAAGGAGGCCGGGAGGTCATCACGTAGTGCCACTGAGGGAAGAGGAGGGTCTGAACTCAAGTGGTGATGAACGAGATAAAAGGAAGAATTTTAACAAATATCAGTACTAAGAGATTTCTATCTGCAAAATATGTAGCTTAAGCTCTCAAGTTAGAGACTGCTGGATTTTCTCATGTCTGCAAAGCATCAGGCAGGAGGCCATTCAGATTAATGCCTTTTGAAAGAGGGATTAATTAATAATTCTACATCCCAGAACATTCCTCTCCTGCTTTCCTTCTTTCAATAAACATCAGCAAGACACTAACTATATACCCTATACTGGTAGCTAGGGATACAAAAGTAAGACACAGATGTGGTGGTCGAGGAGCTCTGAGTTTAGTAGAAGACAAATGGATGCAGAGATAACAAGCACAATAATCCCAATGCTGTATGAAGCGTATGAGAGCTGGCAAGTGCACAGAGACTCACAAGCTATCTGCGCAGAGCAGGTAACTTTTTTGTGTATGTCTTTTAAAAAGGTTTTTATTGGAGTATAGTTGATTTACAAAGTTGTGTTAATTTCAGGTGTACAGCAAAATGAATCAGTTATACATATACATATATCCACTCATATTTCTATTATTTTCCCATATAGGCCATTACAGGTATTGAGTAGAGTTACCTATGCTATGCAGTAGGTCCTTATTAGGTATCTATTATATATATAGTAGTGTGTATGTGCCAATTGAAATGCTTCATCAGTTTACTTTTAATTACAGAGATAATTGGGTATGACTGCAGCCATGAAATTAAAAGACACTCCTTGGAAGGAAAGTTATGACCAACCTAGATAGCATATTCAAAAGCAGAGACATTACTTTGCCAACAAAGGTCCATCTAGTCTAGGCTATGGTTTTTCCAGTAGTCATGTATGGATGTGAGAGTTGGACTGTGAAGAAGGCTGAGCGCTGAAGAATTGATGCTTTTAAACTGTGGTGTTGGAGAAGACTCTTGAGAGTCCCTTGGCTTTTAAACTGTGGTGTTGGAGAAGACTCTTGAGAGTCCCTTGGACTGCAAGGAGATCCAACTAGTCCATTCTGAAGGAGATCAGCCCTGGGTGTTCTTTGGAAGGAATGATGCTGAAGCTGAAACTCCAGTACTTTGGCCACCTCATGCGAAGAGGTGACTCACTGGAAAAGACTCTGATGCTGGGAGGGATTGGGGGCAGGAGGAGAAGGGGATGACAGAGGATGAGATGGCTGGATGGCATCACTGACTCGATGGACATGAGTTTGAGTGAACTCCGGGAGTTGGTGATGGACAGGGAGGCCTGGCGTGCTGCAGTTCATGGGGTCGCAAGGATTTGGACACGACTGAGCGACTGAACTGAACTGAACTGATATGATCTTGCAGGTAACACTTGACTCCATTAATGTCTTAATAATTTAAAGAATCTATCACCAAGTTTTTAATGATAAACACATTGCCAGTGATTCACTCCCCCTTAACTTAGCCGAAGCGATAGATGGATTATTTAAAATACATCAGAACATAGATTCTATGAAACTTTAACCTTGTGAATGTTAAAGGCAAATCCCATTTGCAGAGCTCTGCTTGCTAGCTGGGGCTCACCCATTAACTACTATGATGAGAGTCATTTTCTTACATTTTCAACTAATTCTCAGCATTGAATTTCATCACAGAAATAAACAAAATGGTAAAAACCTATTCAGACCTGTTGGGGTCAAGCACACACTCTCTGAAGAGAAAAAAACCTTTGCTTTGTAACAGCAATCTCTTCAGACTACTTTCGGTGGCCCTAGTCCACTTTCAGACAATTTTTCCAGTAACTGGCAGGAGTTCCCATGGTACTCCACCCCCTCCACATCCTTCCTGTGCTAGGTCACTTAAAAATAACTAGCCATGAAACAATTTAAAATTTCAGGAAATTATTTTAGAGGAAAAATCACTGGCTATCACAATTGTGGTGAAGTGAAGACTCCAGGTAGATCTTGGAAGGATTTCAAATAAGAACTTTACTTTTTAGGTAGTACAAATTTCTTTACTCCCTACCAATGACTACTCACCTTAATATCAAGACAATTTGTTTTCAATATGTGAGGAATCTGGAGGAAAAAGCTTTTTATTTAATATCCTTCATTATGTGACAACAAAATCTATTTTAATGAATTCCTATACCTCATAAATATGTTCACTTTGAATTCTGAACTTTTTCCAAGGAGCTGTTTCATATATTAGTTACAAAGTATCAAGTAGTTAATTAATTATATAAGATTACAGATTATAGAAAATTAGACCATATACGTAGGCATGAGGAAAGTTAAAATAACCCAAAGAGAATTAGTATAAACAGTTAGAACCTATTTTCTTCCATTCAGAATTTTTAAAGTACAATTTCTCTTTAAAATACTGCTTGTCTATAAATACTTTTTAATAATTTATTGCCATAACTTATATTGGCAATATAATTATGTACATATTTCATAATTTAGCTAATCAATCTTCAGGGTGGGGCGTCAAAAATTGTTTCCAATTTTTCTCCATTGAAGGCAATAATGAGCATAGTACTTAAATACTCATCCAATGGTTTCCTTAGGACAGAAGGCTAGAAGTGGAGTTGCTGAATCAGAGTAGACATGATACAGTCATGATTTTTATAGCATAGGAAATATATAGCTCATAGGTTGTTTAAAACATGCAAACAAAAATAAACTATAAAATAATGTAAATATAGCTGTATTTGAAAAACATAAAGGAAAGTATATATTTTTAAGAGTAAGAGTTTACATCTATTAAATTATAGCTTGCTGCTGCTGCTAAGTGACTTCAGTCGTGGCCGACTCTGTGCAACCCCATAGACGGCAACCCACCAGGCTCCCCCGTCCCTGGCATTCTCCAGGCAAGAACACTGGAGTGGGTTGCCATTTCCTTCTCCAGTGCATAAAAGTGAAAAGTGAAAATGAATTCGCTCAGTCATGTCCAACTCTTAGCGACCCCATGGACTGCGGCCCACCAGGGTCCTCCGTCCATGGGATTTTCCAGGCAAGAGTACTGGAGTGGGGTGCCACTAGCTGTCAACAAAGCACAAATTCTCAAACTAGAATAGGCTGCCAGCTCTTCTGTCCAAAGAATTCTCCAGGCAAGAATACTAGAAGATTCCCTTCTCCAGGGGATCTTCCCCATCCAGGGATCAAACCTGGGTCTCCTGCATCGCAGGCAGATTCTTTACCATCTGAGCCCCCAGGGAAGCGAGAGCATAGGGCAATAAACTTGGGTGCTACGCTATAGTAAGTACTATACTATAGAAATATAATGTGCTCTCAAATGTAAGCCACACATGTAATTTTAAATTTGCTAGGGGCTGCAGGGGAAAAAGGACAGAAAAACTGGTGATATTAATTTTAATAATACATTTAATTTGACCCAATGTATTTAAAATATTCTTTCACCATCTTATCAAGTTTAAAAAAAGAATTATTGAGATATTCTATGCTCTTTTTTCTTTTTTTGGTACCAAGTCTTCAGATTTGAGCATGTGTAAGTGTAAATATTTATAACACATCTCAATTCTGTCTAGCCACATTCTAGGTTTCAAAAGCCACATAGGCCTGGTGGCTACTATATGGATAGGCAAGCTTTCTTCTGTAAAGGATCAGATAATAAATATTTATGGCTCGGCAGGCCAACAGGCAAAACTGAGGATATCGCGTAGGTACTTAAACAGCACCTTTTGCCTGAGTGGCCCATCCAAGGTGGCGAGCAGCTTTGCACCCAAGTGCCCTCAACGGGAGATACTTTTGAGATGAAGACAGTGGCTTAAAGGTGGACAGGGAGACTGCTGACACTTAACCTGGATTTCAGTGAGATCCTGCCTCCTCCTGAGAACCCAGGTCACACTGCCACTGGGACAGGTGGCCATGACAGAGCAGACTGAGCAGTCGAGATTCCCAGACAGGGACAACTCTATCCAGTGCCCTGCATCTGCCAGAGTGAAGACCCCAATGTGTGGGCAATTGAAGTGGGCCAGAGGGAGAGCAGAGGCCCACAGGCATGCCACAGCTTGGTCCCTGCAGCTCTCTGTGCCAGCCCACCCTGGTTCTGGAATAGGCTATCAAGGGAGATTTAACAAAGCCCCTTGCACGGTGAAGATTCTGAGAAATCCTGTCATGAAGAAACCTGCTTCACTCTGGATAACTCTGCTTTTTCTGCTTTCTTAACTTTTTTGGTGTGAACCCATTTTAACAATTAATAAACACCAAGGCACACAAGTTGATATTTCTCATAACACAGGGCTCTCTTCGAGAGATACTGTTCTGATCTAATTTTGTAAAGCCCTGTTTGACATCAGGAAAAATGCCTCACAGTGAACCTTACTAATAATAGAACCAAATTCCCAGGTTCCTTCTCAGGCTCCCGTATTTCCTTGTTCCATTTTCCCAGAACACGGTGCTAGATTAGCTCTTCAACTCTCCCTTGTCCACACTAGTTCCCTCCAAGCTCTTCATGATGCACAAGCCAGTGATTGTGGTCTGCTCCAAGTGCCTTTCCGATTTTTCCCAAACGTTACTCCCAACTTGAACCTAAATGTCCCAGCTGAAGTCAAAATGAACCTAGCTCTTCCTTTTTCCTACGAGTTAAACTTGGTTCCTCTGTCAAGGACCGAGGACCACAGATGTGCCTGCAATCCTCTCTGACCACAAAGCCAGAAAGGTCCTCCTCATCCCCCAAACGTGTACGGCCTTTACAAAGCCTCACATATCCTCAGAGAACTCCTTAAATATACCACCTTACCTCCCCTCTAGACAGGCACTTTCAGGATCAGGGGCTAGACCTGAAACTTTGTTCAGAGGCCTCGGTATAATGCTCTGCAGCAAATGCTCAAAGTCTGCTTAGTGAATAAAGGAAGGAATGAAGTGCCTGGGTTCTGATGCAGAGGGATCTGGTTTGTGAGCACATTCAGGTTTCCTAAAAGACACATGAGGTGAGGATATACCTGCTAGCCTTCACAGCAGAAAAGCCAATAATCTAACCCTTGTCCTGATTTATCGTTTTAAGGCATGAGCCACATACTGCTAGTGAATTAATTCAAGGTCAAACTTCTTTTTCCCTTTATGACACACTTTATATCCTTTATATTATTATTCTTCAAAGACAAATTTAATATATTGCAATTTCCCCACTGAAACTAGAAGCTTTGCTTCTGAAAAGCACTTTTTAAGCATGAGAAAGGAACTGTCTGGAATACCTCTTAAAGAGGATGTTAGTTACTAAAGCATCACAACATACACACACATGTGCACTTACAAACTTCAATAACAAAAACACAACCCTTGTAAGAAAGTCTCTTTCATCCCAGTTGTACCACATGGACTGCTGAGAATGCCATTTAAGAGTCTAACCAGAATTTCACAAATTTTTTCAAAGCTACCAGGAAGTACAGGTACCATAATTTTCAAAGCAAATCATGACCTCATGACCTGAAAGCCAAATGCTGTTATGGGACTGTAGAGATAGAATATTTTAAATCAAGATTGTCCTGGAAAACCTGGAACCCTGCTGTGATATCAATTAAGCCAAATAGTATGAACAAAAACAAGTCTTAATAAAACCTAACGTGGAAGGTTTTCACTTCATAACAGTGATTAGGTAAATAACTACTGTTGGTGTATTGAGACTACAGTAACATGTCACACATAAAAACTCAGCTCCAAAACTTCTAGTAACTTTTACACAAATGTGCAAAAGAGATTAGAAGTATCTGGAAAACACTTGAGTGGGTTTTACTGTGATGTCATGAGCAGCAATCCTGAGAAATCTGGGAAGTGGGTATGCAGGAGGTGTGGTCTGTGAGGGCTCTCGCCAACAAGGCTGCCCACCTCACTAGCCAACAAGACTGCCAGGAGAAAAGGCATAGGGCTTTCCTCCTTTATGGAAGGTGACCGAGTCTCCAAACAAACCTGCCTTCCAGGATGCTAAAATAATCTTCAAATAAAATGTTTTGTCAAGCAATCTAAATTTCCATTGACAGATGAATGAATAAAGAAGATGTGGTACATATATACTATGGAATATTACTCAGCCATACAAAAGACTGAAATAATGCCATCTGCAGCACCATGGATGGACCTAGAGATTATTGTATTAAGTGAGGTAAGTCAGAGAGAGAAAGATATATATCAAGTGATATCACTTATTTGTATAATATAAAAAAAGATAGCAATGAACTTATTTACAAAACAGAAATAGACTCACAGACATAGAAAACACATATATATATGTATATACGAATCACTTTGCTGTACACTAGAAACAAGCACAACATTGTAAATTAACTATACATCAATAACAATACATAAATGTTTTGTCTAAACAACAAAACTAGAAAGCCCATTTATTTAAATTCACAGCAACATATAAGTTTTAAAATAAGAGGACAGAAGAGGTTCAGTGACCTTCTTTCAGAAGTTCTGCTTGGGGCCAAAATCATTCTTATTATCAAAAGCCACAGGGAGAGGTGTGATGGGGTAGGGCTGGTGGAACACCAGGATCATGAAAGATGTTCTTAGTGGAAAGGATCAGAAGTTGCAAGAGGCAAGGCAGCCGTTAACAACTTCAAAGGTAGGAAAGAATGATTATCCCAGGAGGGTTTAATTGTTTTGCTCTGGTTTCTTTAAATCACAAAATGTTAACACAATTCAATTTAAGGACAGTCTGCTGCTGCTGCTACTAAGTCGCTTCAGTCGTGTCCGACTCTGTGCGACCCCATAGACGGCAGCCCACCAGGCTCCCACGTCTCTGGGATTCTCCAGGCAAGAGTACTGGAGTGGGTTGCCACTGCCTTCGCCGAAGGACAAGCTAGAATCGTCAAATTTGCCATTCTCTAACCCAATGGAAGAATTTGAAAAATAAAGACCCACTGCCAAAAAAGTTGCTAATGTTTTATGGAGAAGCAACATCTTGAATTTTAGTGACCGAAGATCGTGTAATTTAAAGGGGCTGCAGGAAGAGATAACAACCGCGATAAGAGGAGAGTAAACACCTTAAAAACCAAGCATTGAATTTTCTTCTTTCTCACGTGGTCAGGACATTTCCCATCCTTATATTTAATTATTATCAAAAGGTCAAAAGCCCACTGCATATGATACAATATGTGCTGTGCTTAGTTGCTCCGTCATGTCTGACTTTCTGCGACCCCATGACTGTAGCCCACCAGGCACCTTTGTCCATGGGGCATACTAGAGCAGTTAGACAGACTCTCCTCCAGGGAATCTTCCCAAACCAGGGATCGAACCCAGGTCTCCCACATTGCAGGCGGATTCTTTATCATCTGAGCCACCAGGGAAGCCTATGATATAATAGAGATATTTATATACCTCTAGGCTCAAATGACATGCAAATTCGTGAAGTGTTCCATATTTTTTTTTTTTTTGGACTTCCCTGGTGGCTCAGATGGTAAAGCGTCTGCCTACAATGCGGGAGACCTGGGTTCAATCCCTGGGTTGGGAAGATCTCCTGGAAAAGGAAATGGCAACCCACTCCAGTACTCTTGCCTGGAAAATTCCATGGACGGAGGAGCCTGGTAGGCTACAGTCCATGGGGTCGCAAAGAGTCGGACACGACTGAGCAACTTCAGTGTCAATGTCAATGTCAGGCTCAAATACACAGAGCAAACAGCACTGCAAACCCAACTGTCAAGTATCTTAGTCTGAAAATTCCCAGTCTATGTTTATCATGGTATCACTAAGTGTGTTCATACTGTCATATCCAACTCTTCAGACCCCATGGACTGTAGCCTGCCAGGCTCCTCTGTCCATAGAATTTTTTAGGCAAGAATACTGGAGTGGGTTCCCATTTCCTCTTCCAGGGGATCTTCCTGACCCAGGGATCAAACCTGCATCTCCTGTGTCTCCTGCATTGGCAGGTGGATTCCTTACCACTGAGCTACCTGGGAAGCCCATGGTATCATTAAATGCACCTAAATTAGTAAAGGTGTATAGGAAAAGTATTATCACATCAACCAAATGTGCACATTGACTGAAAACACATTCTAATTTCACAAAATGTAAAACATCACAATCCAAATATGCTTAAAATCGATGGAATGTGGTAGTTTCAGGCATTTCTATTTTATTCATTCAAACAGAGCTCATTTATCATGGTCCTAGGCATTCTAACTAATCCAAACAAACACCTCCTAAGAAGAGTGCTGCTGCTGCTGCTGCTAAGTCGCTCCAGTCGTGTGCGACTCTGTGCGACCCCATAGACGGCAGCCCACCAGGCTCCCCCGTCCCTGGGATTCTCCAGGCAAGAACACTGGAGTGGGGTGCCATTTCCTTCTCCAATGCGTGAAAGTGAAAAGTGAAAGTGAAATCGTTCAGTCATGTCCAACTTTTAGCAACCCCATGGACTGCAGCCTATCAGGCTCCTCCGCCCATGGGATTTTCCAGGCAAGAACACTGGAGTGGGTTGCCCATTGCCTTCTCTCCTAAGAAGAGTAAATCCCACCAAAATGCATTTATAGGTCTATAGTTTTATTTCCCCAAATTAGACTACTGTATTGGACCATATTTGTTTCTGTATTTTACTCACAGGTGAGATTGTACCTCCATTCCAGGAATTTATATTTCCTGTTGGGTTTTCAACTAGCTACAATACTACCTTGAAATGAAAGTGGGGCATTTATTAGAGAAAATAGCTTTTATTAAGGTGGAGAAGTTGAGGGAAATACCCTTACGGTCATAGCTAAAAGCTGCCTATCACTTCCTGCTTTTTTGTTTATTAATTTAATTGCATGTGCCTCCACCTGCCCTGACAATTTTTTCACAAATGTCATCCTGATGTTCACTGCAGCATTACTTACTATACCAAAGCACAGCTTTATAACATTAAAGCAATCTAAACATCAGACAGCAGAATGTTTACTGTACATCTGTGTGATAGCAAGAATGTTGTATGGTAATTTAAAATAATGTTTTGAAAGATAGTTACTGACAAACAAAATGCTCACAATACAATGTTCAATTAAAAAATCAAGATCCACAACTCTACATATAAAATATGATATTGATTATGCTTTACTTTTAAAATGTCTGTTTATTATATTCATACCCATGAAAAAAACTCCTGAACGAAATCCTCTGACAATTTAATATATGTTTTTTTCTGAGGAATGGGATTTCAGGAAATATTAATTTTCTTATAGTTCTCTGACTTCAAATTATACACAAAAAAATTATTCCTTTTTGAGAGAATGAATTTTATAATTCATTAATAAGTTTAACCATGTAGCTAAGTGGTTAGAAATTATAAAGGAAACACAATATAGAGTTATTAAGAAATCAATGGTTAAAATATGTGAATGTATTTTGAAAGTTAAATAGAATTATATATCATTATTTAATTTTTAAATAATAATAATAGTTTGAATTTCTATTGCAACTGCATAAAAATAGAATAGACACTAGTTTTAGAAAAGGCAGAGGAACCAGAGATCTTGCCAACATCCGATGGATCATGGAAAAAGCAAGAGAGTTCCAGAAAAACATCTATTTCTGCTTTATTGACTATGCCAAAGCCTTTGACTGTGTGGATCACAATAAACTGTGGAAAATTCTGAAAGAGATGGGAATACCAGACCTGCCTCTTGAGAAATCTGTATGCAGGTCAGGAAGCAACAGTTAGAAATGGACACGGAACAATAGACTGGTTCCAAATAAGAAAAGGAGTACGTCAAGGCTGTATATTGTCACCCTGCTTATTTAACTTCTATGCAGAGTACATCATGAGAAACGCTGGGCTGGAAGAAGCACAACCTGGAATCAAGATTGCTGGGAGAAATATCAATAACCTCAGATATGCAGATGACACCACCCTTATGGCAGAAAGTGAAGAGGAAACTCAAAAGCCTCTTGATGAAAGTGAAAGAGGAGAGTGAAAAAGTTGGCTTAAAGCTCAACATTCAGAAAACGAAGATCATGGCATCCAGTCCCATCACTTCATGGGAAATAGATGGTCAAACAGTGGAAACAGTGTTAGACTTTATTTTTCTGGGCTCCAAAATCACTACAGATGGTGACTGCAGCCGTGAAATTAAAAGACGCTTACTCCTGGGAAGGAAAGTTATGACCAACCTAGATAGCATATTAAAAAGCAGAGACATTACTTTGCCAACGAAGGTCCATCTAGTCAAGGCTATGGTTTTTCCAGTAGTCATGTATGGATGTGAGAGTTGGACTGTGAAGAAAGCTGAGTGCCAAAGAAGTGATGCTTTTGAACTGCGGTGTTGGAAAGACTCTTGAGAGTCCCTTGGACTGCAAGGCGATCCAACTAGTCCATTCTGAAGGAGATCAGCCCTGGGTGTTCTTTGGAAGGAATGATGCTGAAGCTGAAACTCCAGTACTTTGGCCACCTCATGCGAAGAGGTGACTCACTGGAAAAGACTCTGATGCTGGGAGGGATTGGGGGCAGGAGGAGAAGGGGACGACAGAGGATGAGATGGCTGGATGGCATCACTGACTCGATGGACGTGAGTCTGAGTGAACTCTGGGAGTTGGTGATGGATAGGGAGGCCTGGCGTGCTGTGATTCATGGGGTCACAAAGAGTCAGACACAACTGAGCAACTGAACTGAACTGAACTGAGACACTAGTTAAGGTAACGTCTATTTGGGTTCATGGGTAGTGTCTGAGATACCAAGACAGTTTGAAGATCACAAACATCAATCCTTTACACTCAATTATTTACAAACAAACAAGCTCTGTTTTTCATCCCTGACCAAATGTTCAAGAAATTAGATAATGTCTTAATTATTCTCTCAAAGAACTGGGATAAGAATGCAGGTATTTTGACTCGTATCCAGTTGGGCTACAGTGTTGCAAGAACAACCAATCACTTCCATATATAATTCATGGAATCAGAAAATATATACTATTGATATCCATTCACTGATTTCTTTCCCTGGTTTCATTGAGGAAAAACTGACAAATAACACTGTGTAAGTTTAAAGTGTACATGATGATTTGATATACTATATGTTGTGAAATAATTACCATGATAAGGTCAGCTAACAAATCCATCACTTTATGTTGTAACCTTGTATACCTGTGTGTTTGTGTGGTGAGAACATTTTAGACCTACTCTGGTAATTAATTTCAAGTATACAATACTGTATTGTATAGTAACCAAGATATCCTTAGGATCCCCAGAAACATTACTTTTTTAATGAATAGATTTATTTATTTTAAAATAAAAATTATATATTTAAGGTGTACATCATGATTATTTTATAAACTTGGTGAAATAATTACTACAGTCAAGCTAGTTAACATATCATCTCTTCGCATAGTTAGCATTTTGTCCAATAAGTGCATCTGATATCTATTCTCTTAGCATATTTTCAGTTTTGATACAATACTAGAGTGGGTTGCAATTCCCTTCTCCAGGGGATCTTCCTGACCCAGGGATTGAACCTGGGTCTCCTGCATCACAAGCAGATTCTTTACCATCTGAACCACCAGGAGAGCCCAAGTATGGCCACCATGCCTATACATTAGATCTTTAGGCTTATTTGCCCTGGTTTTCAGTTAGAACTCACTGCTTGCCCAATTAGACCAAGCAGTTTCCAATTCCTTCATAAGATTATTTTCATAAATAAAAAGTTGCTTTAAAAATGTTCTGTTAAATTAGGAGATTGGGATTAACATATACACACTACTATATATAAAGCAGATAACTAAACAAGAGCTTAGTGTACAGCACTGGGAATTCTACTCAAAATTCTGTACTAACCTTTATGAGAAAAGAATTTTTAAAAGAATATACATATATTCAATTATATATACATATGGATATACACTTGCTTGCTTGTTTAGTCGCTCAGTGGTGTCTGACTCTTTGCAACCCCATGGACTGTAGCCTGCCAGGTTCCTCTGTCCATGGGGATTCTCCAGGCAAGAATACTGGAGTGGGTTGCCATGCCCTCCTCCAGGGGATCTTCCCAACCCAGGATCGAATCTAGGTCTCCTACATTGCAGGCAGATTCTTTATCATCTGAGCTATCAGGGAAGCCCAAGAATACTGGAGTGGGTAGCCAAACCTTCTCCAGAGGATCTTCCCGATCCAGGAATCGAACGGGGGTCTCCTGCATTGCAGACGAATTCTTCATCAGCTGAGTTACTAGGGAGATATATACATAAAATATAGGGTGTATATATATATATATATATATATATATAGGATATATAGGGTGTATATATATATATGGGATATATACATATATATATATATATATATATAGGCTTTCCAGGTGGCACAGTGTTAAAGGATCTTCCTTTAACCAAGAAAGAGACTCAGGTTCAACCCCTGGGTCAGGAATATCCCCCGGTGAAGGGAATAGCTACTCACTACAGTATTCTTTTTTTTTTTAATTTAAATTTTATTTTAGAAAGTTTCAAATTAATACAAAAGCAGAAAATATAACTTCATGTATCTATCACCAGTTTTCACAGTTTCCAACACTCTGACGCTACCTTTCCACATAATAATACTTCACACCACTTTTTTTTTTTCTGGATTAATCTTAAGCATATCCCAGACATCATAAAAAATTTCTCCTTAAGTCTTAGCTTTTATTATTAAAAAGGAGACCTTTTAAAATATATATATATATAACTACTAATAAATACCCCTTATACAGAATTCACAACAATTTACTAATAATTTTCAATACCACTTAGTCTTCAGTTACCACCACTTGTTTCAAAAATACCTTTTAATAGGTGGCTTGTTCAAACCAGAATCCAAACAAGGTTATTATTGTTTTTAAAATCTCTCTTGTATCTACTTTTCCTTTTTAATTCTGTTATTTTTTTCTTTTTGTATCTTTTCTCCTTTTTCTTAATTGGCATTACCAAAGGTCTACTGGTTTTAGCTTTGTGAATCTTTATTATTTTTTGTGGCTGT
Source organism: Bos taurus (assembly GCF_002263795.3). NCBI lineage: Eukaryota > Metazoa > Chordata > Mammalia > Artiodactyla > Bovidae > Bos > Bos taurus. The sequence continues at coordinate 81,000,667 of NC_037334.1, read as the reverse complement.
TGTCCTTTTGTATGTGTGTGTTTGGTAAAATCTACTGATACTATCTTAACCATTTTAAGTGTACAATTCCATGACATTAAGTATGTTCACAATACTATGCAACCACTACCATTTATCCATTTCCAGAACTTAGACAGGATCAACTTTATAAGGCGACCCAAGAGAGTAACTATCCTAAAAAATAGGTCAAATGCAGATTTCAAAAGAGATATTTACAGATTCATTAGTAGTTTCCAATTTCATGCCAATTTTTAAAGCTATTCTTGCTTAGGAAATCCCACGGACAGAGAAGCCTGGCAGGCGACAGCCCACGGGGTTATAGCGTTGGACACAACTTAGTGACTAAACAACAATGTGTGCGTGTGTGTATTTTGCTACACACCTAAAGCTAACACTACATTGTACTGATAAATCTCCAATAAAGATTTTTTTTAAGTCAGGACAACCAAGAAAAAACAATAATAATAAAAATAAAAATATTCTGTCAACATGGCAATTTGTACCAAAAGGGAGAAAAATGAGTAAACTGTGGATTTATTTTTTAGAATACATTTTAAATACCCTCTATAAAAGGCTGAACCTTTAAAGTGCAAATATTAATTTAGCTATATTTTTCTTCTGAAAAATTATCTATTAATCTCATTACTATATTTAAATGTATCACCATTAGAAGGATCTATACAAAAGAAAGCATCTAAATGACAAAATTTTCACTAACCTATTTAGGTAATACTCTCCTGCACTTAGTAAAAGTAATCTTCCAACTATTTCTTGAGGAATCTGCCATCCACTAAATATTTTCCACAGACCTTAAAAACCCTGGGCTCAAAAAGATGCCAACAAACTAGGCAGAGAGCTATCTGGTTCTCAAAAGGGACCATAAAATGAACAGAACACACAGCTACAGTAAGCAAACTCTCAACTGACCTACTGTTTAAATGGCCTCACTTAAAGGAAAAACATGTAACTGTGAAGAATTTAAAGGGACATTCTTGAATTTAAAGAATATAAAAAGCGTCACTATGTGAAAAGTGTCTTATAAACTTTTATCTCAATTTAATACTCCCATTTTCTTTACAAAGTAGGAACTATGCCCATTTTCCAGATGAGGAAATAGATACATCTCAGAATACATATATTCAAAGATGTTCAGAATTAAATTGATAAAATAAGGAGTAGTTGTGATTTGACTTCTTAGTATTTTATTATTACTGAATTACAAGTAATTAACAGATAAATTTCTGGGAAAAGGAAACAAGATAATTCTTCCACTCCTTTGAAAGGAGTTTGACTCATTTTTAGACTCACTATTAAAACTTTCTAAGTGGCAATAGCCAGGTAACTGGTTATAGACCCTCCCCAACCACTCTAACATGCACACACTAGGGACAGTTAGAAAAGCTGGACACAACACACATATACATACACACACACACACACACACACACACACAAACCTATTTGAAAGCATCAGTGAGCTAACAAGATAACCAGGACTTAAGAAGTAAAGACCTTAGAGAAGGGAAGTAAACTAGCGAGTCTAACAGTCTTTGAAGTTGTTCCTCTCAATGAATTTGCCAATTGCAAAGACAGGCTCGATAAAGGACAGAAATAGTATGGACCTAACAGAAGCAGAAGATATTAAGAAGAGGTGGCAAGAATACACAGAAGAACTGTACAAAAAAGCTCTTCAGGACCAAGATAATCACCATGGTGTGATCACTCACCTAGAGCCAGACACCCTGGAATGTGAAGTCACGTGGGCCTTAGAAAGCATCACTATGAACAAAGCTAGTGGAGGTGATGGAATTCCAGTTGAGCTATTTCAAATCCTGAAAGATGATGCTGTGAAAATGCTGCACTCATTTTTTAATATGCCAGCAAATTTGGAAAACTCAGCAGTGGCCACATGGCTGGAAAAGGTCAGTTTTCATTCCAATCCCAAAGAAAGGCAATGCCAAAGAATGCTCAAACTACCGCACAATTACACTCATCTCACACGCTAGTAAAGTAATGCTCAAAATTCTCCAAGCCAGGCTTCAGCAGTATGTGAACCGTGAACTTCCTGATGTTCAAGCTGGTTTTAGAAAAGGCAGAGGAACCAGAGATCAAATTGCCAACATCCTCTGGATCATGGAAAAAGCAAGAGAGTTCCAGAAAAACATCTATTTCTGCTTTATTGACTATGCCAAAGCCTTTGACTGTGTGGATCACAATAAACTGTGGAAAATTCTGAAAGAGATGGGAATACCAGACCACCTGATCTGCCTCTTGAGAAACCTATATGCAGGTCAGGAAGCAACAGTTAGAAATGGACATGGAACAACAGACTGATTCCAAATAAGAAAAGGAGTACGTCAAGGCTGCATATTGTCACCCTGCTTATTTAACTTCTATGCAGAGTACATCATGAGAAACGCTGGGCTGGAAGAAGCACAAGCTGGAATCAAGATTGCCGGGAGAAATATCAATAACCTCAGATATGCAGATGACACCACCCTTATGGCAGAAAGTGAAGAGGAACTCAAAAGCCTCTTGATGAAAGTGAAAGTGGAGAGTGAAAAAGTTGGCTTAAAGCTCAACATTCAGAAAACGAAGATCATGGCATCCAGTCCCATCACTTCATGGGAAATAGATAGGGAAACAGTGAAAACAGTGTCAGACTTTATTTTTCTGGGCTCCAAAATCACTGCAGATGATGACTGCAGCCATGAAATTAAAAGACACTTACTCCTTGGAAGGAAAGTTATGACCAATCTAGATAGCATATTCAAAAGCAGAGACATTACTTTGCCAACAAAGTTCCGTCTAGTCAAGGCTATGGTTTTTCCAGTAGTCATGTATGGATGTGAAAGTTGGACTGTGAAGAAAGCTGAGCGCCGAAGAATTGATGCTTTTGAACTGTGGTGTTGGAGAAGACTCTTGAGAGTCCCTTGGACTGCAAGGAGATCCAACCAGTCCATTCTAAAGGAGATCAGCCCTGGGTGTTCTTTGGAAGGAATGATGCTAAAGCTGAAATTCCAGTACTTTGGCCACCTCATGCGAAGAGTTGACTCATTGGAAAAGACTCTGATGCTGGGAGAGATTGGGGGCAGGTGGAGAAGGGGATGACAGAGGATGAGATGGCTGGATGGCATCACGGACTCAATGGACGTGAGTTTGAGTAAACTCTGGGAGTTGTTGATGGACAGGGAGGCCTGGCGTTCTGCAATTCACGGGGTCGCAAAGAGTCGGACACAACTGAGCGACTGAACTGAACTGAACTGAAGTAGTATAGAGCCAAGAGGCTAAGAGGCCAGGCAGAAGTAGCAGCTAAGCTGCTGGAAATCAGCACTGAGTTTTTGGCAGTCCCATGGGGCTGTGAAGAGACCAAGGAGGAGGGGGTTATGTAAACACTCAGAATTCCTGACAAGATCTTGGAAAGCCTATACTTTAGAAATCAGGACAAAGTGGAAACTCTGCTCTCACAACCTGAAACCTAACTTTCACCAGCTCATCCTCAGAATGGATTAGTATAAACTACCCCACATTAATGCCAGCAAGAAACCAAAAGTAAATCCTCTCTGAAGGAAAATAATGTCATGCAGAAACTGAAATTACCTCTTTTGGTTTTTCATAAACCATGTCCAACATCCAAACAAAATCACAAGGCAGGCAAGTGACCATTAGTTTACAGCTGAGTCCTTGTTGAAACTGACCCATAGAGGACTTATAACTTTCCGATCTGAAATTCCAATTTTTGGATGAATTAACTCAGACTCAAGAACTGACAAGGTACGCAGGGCTCAGACCTTGTTTGTTCAATGGAAAAGGTATGTTTACGAATGTAGTTGGTGTGGCCCCAGAAGCATCTCAGTTTTACATTTTAAAGAGCAGCATCTCTCTCTCTCTCTCTGTAGGAAACTTTATCTGCTCAGCTACCTGAGGCAAAGCCACTGACTCAATAGGATCCTTGATTCACAGAAATTCCCTAAATATCTGGGCCTGATTCACTGATGTTTTGGCTAACCTGAAACCCAATGATATCCAGCGGCGCGCTGTGGCTGGTCAGTCTCAGTGTCAGCAATGCAGAAGAAAGAGCAGATGGAGTTGCTCCAGTCAGAGGGCAGGGCTCAGACTTCATGGCTGTTGGCAATGGCACAGCCATCTGGTCTATCACTTGGAAAACTACAGACTGCAAGATTCAAAGATCCTTCATTGGAAACATGAATGGGGGGCACTGACTGAACTGTCTGCTGACTGAACTCTCTGGATCAGGCATGCAGGTGCCCACAGGAAGGGCTGTGGGCCAGCTGGAATCAAGCCACTGATAGAGGCTGACTCTTTCTAATGCACAGGACTACCGCTGCAGGGCATGCTTGTGACTCCTGTCCAAAGTTGGCCCATTTGTCTCACAATGGGAGAGGCCACACCATGAGGGGCATTACCCCTCCCACTCTTGGCAGCTTGCCTGCACCAGACACCTGAAGCCCTCTCAGGGCTCACGGAGCTGCCTCAGCACTGTTGGTACTCATTCGGGTGACTGGTTAGCAGGTTCCAGTCACCCCACTGTGGCCCTTGAAACTAACCTGTGCGCTCAGCAGTGGACTGACTGTCCACCTCTTTCTCCCTCATTCCCTCCCAGTCCATATGTTTCAGCAAGGCAGTTTGATTAATGAATACAGGTTATCCAAGAAAAGGGCTCATCCCTTCTTGATCATTTCCTGGGTACGGATCAGGACAAAGGGGGAAGGATTACAGAGCGTTACATAGATGTATTTTGAAAACTGAGGACTCAGTCTTGACCAGTGTTGGGCATAACACATTTTTCTTACCCCACTCCAGTACTCTTGCCTGGAAAATTCCATGGACAGAGGAGCCTGGTGGGCTGCAGTCCATGGGGTCACTAAGAGTCGGACACGACTGAGCGACTTCACTTTGACTTTTCACTTTCATGCATCGGAGGAGGAAATGGCAAACCACTCCAGTGTTCTTGCCTGGAGAATCCCATGGACAGAGGAGCCTGGTGGGCTGCCATCTATGGGGTCGCACAGAGTCGGACACGACTGAAGCGACTTAGCAGCAGCAGCAGCAACAGCACCCCCAGGTCAGCCTGGATGATACATCCTCCAGGTGGCAGTATAGTTGAAAGGTAGCTGTCAGGAATTCAACCTTAGCTCTGGTTAAGTTAATAAAAGTACCTTGTCCCTCTCACATCTGACCCTTTGAGACGAAAGGTGGGTGTGAACTGGGGATGACTGAAAACAAAGTGAAGTTAGAAGTACTGGAACAGAACACCCTCTTTTGTGAATAACACCGCTGTCAAAATCCTTGTACAAGTCTTTGGTGCACATACATGTATTGCATCTCTAGAGGAAGAACAACAACCTACCATGTAGGAAGGGAACACCTCAGGCTCCAGGAGGTATGAGGGAGGAAAGAACATTAAGATATTTTTGTCCTGTAGATTGCCCCTGGAGCTTTTCTCAAAGGGGAAAACATCCTGGTGTGGCAATCTGAAGCTGCTGCAAGTGCATTCTGTTTTACCCACAGCTGCATCTTCTGTGATCCACTTGATTGCTTTGACCACAGAGCAAAAGGGAGACCCCAGCTCCTGCACCTTCCATACAAAGCACCTCCAGACGCTGTCTCCATCCACACCGCACCCATTTCATGGGCAGACAAATTCCACAAAGAAAAATACAGATATTTTATACTACAATAAAATTTTAAACTTCTCATCATCAAACAACACCTTTAAGAAAGTAGAAAGGCAAACCAGAGTAGAGAAAATATTTCCAATACATATAACTGACAAAGGACTCATGTCTTCATACATACTGGGATGAACAAGATGATATTCAATTATTTTGACATTCAAAAATGGCAATTCATATAGTTTAACTTAATATTTCAAAACTCCTACAGATCAGTAAGGGCTTCTCAGGTGGTGCTATTGGTAAAGAACCCACCTGCCAATGCAGGAGATGTAAGAGACAAGGGTTCAATCCCTAGGTCGGGAAGATCTACTGGAGAAGGGCATGGCAACCCACTCCAATATTCTTGCCTGGAGAATCCCCTGGACAGAGGAGCCTGAAGGGCTACAGTCCATAGGGTCACAAAGAGTCTGACACCACTGAAGTGACTTAGCATGCACTCACAGATCAACAAGATAAGACAACTCAATTGAGAAATGGGCAAAAGATTGAATAAGCACTTCAAAACAGAGAATGTTCAAATGGTCAAGAAATACTTGGAAAAATGTTCAAGTTAAATATCAGAGAAATAAAAATGAAAACCAACATGAGATACTACTTCATGTCTACTAGAAGGCTTAAAACTAAAAAGACTGATAATACCAACTATTAGCAAGGATGCAGAGCAACTGTAATTCTTATATACATTGCTAGCGTTAACACAAATTGATATAACTATTTCAGAAAAGTGTTTAGCAGTAATTATTGAAGTTGAATATAAGTAAGTCCTATGAATCAAAAAGTTAACTCCTGGGCATATACTGAACAGAAATGTATCAGATCAGATCAGATCAGTCACTCAGTCGTGTCCGACTCTTTGCGACCCCATGAATCGCAGCACGCCAGGCCTCCCTGTCCATCACCAACTCCCGGAGTTCACTCAGACTCACGTCCATCGAGTCAGTGATGCCATCCAGACATCTCATCCTCTGTCGTCCCCTTCTCCTCTTGCCCCTAATCCCTCCCAGCATCAGAGTCTTTTCCAATGAGTCAACTCTTCGCATGAGGTGGCCAAAGTACTGGAGTTTCAGCTTCAGCATCATTCCCTCCAAAGAAATCCCAGGGCTGATCTCCTTCAGAATGGACTGGTTGGATCTCCTTGCTGAACACAAAAAATATCTGTACAAGAATTTCCATTGCCATATTATTTGTAATAGCCCCAATACAATTTGTAATTGTAATCTGGAAACAATCCAAATGTTTCACCAACAGTAGACAAAGAATAGACCAAGAAACCATTGTATACTCATTCAGTGGAATACTACAAAGAAATGAAAAGGAATGAACCACAGCATCCGAAGTGTCATCCAAAACTCACAGATATGATGTTGAGGGAAATAAGCCTGACACAGAAGAGTACTTACTGCATGAGTCTATAATGAAGTTCAAAAACAGGCAAAAGGAATCCATGATGTTAGAAGCAAGGATGGTGGCTACCCATGGGGAGGAGCACCGAAGAGGAACAGAAACAGTTTCGTTTCTGGAGGGCTGAACATGTCAATGACTTGATCTGGGTGCTGCTTACAAAAATATAATCACTCTGTGAACATTCAGGAAGCAGCACACTTGTGATGTGTGCACTTTTCTATACGTATGCCATACCCTGAAAACAGGTTTATATTGTAATTTATGGTTAAAAGAACAACATTCAAATAACGTTTACTATTGAAGTATTAAAAAGTAAAGAGAAGTTACGAACATGAATCCTTAGCAACACAGGAGGCCAATCAGGACCAGAGGATAGAAACTGTTTTATTGGAAAGATCTTATTGATAAGGTGAGGATGTAAAATTGCTACTGAAGGAAGAGAAGGTGGCTTACAATGTATGAATATTAGTTAGTGAAAATAATATTTACTAGCTTGATGAAAACACTAGACATGTCAATAATGTCTCTGACATCCACCAAACTTTTCATGAAACTCCCTTATCCACAGCTCCTGCTGATTGACAGCCAGTCCACGGACTGGTCAGAGTCCAGCAGTCTTGTCTAGTCTCCAAATGTGAGTTAAGCCAATGAGATTCTCTCTCACAAAAAGACGAGCTTGAATACACTGAGTGAATAAGAGATGCCACAGTGGGAACTAAAGCAGTAAAAGCAGAGAGCAGGGCCATACCATGCTGAGTCAGGTACCACAAGAGGCATGGCAGCATACAGTTGAGGGAAGCAGAAATGACGAGAAAACAGAAGCCACGAGGAACCCAAGAGGCATAACACACTGAAGAACACGTCAGCCAGCACCAGTGTCCGAAGCACAGCGCTAGTGGTTTAGTCGCTCAGTCATGTCCGACTCTGCAACCACATGGATTGTAGCCTGCCCAACTCCTCTGTCCACGGGATTTTCCAGGCAAGAATACTAGAGTGGGTTGCCATTTCCTTCTCCAAGGGGATCGTCCTGACCCAGAGACTGAACCAGTGTCTCCTGCATTGCAGGTAGACTCTTTACCCTTGAGCCACCAGGGAAGCCCAAATCATAGCTGGTCACAATAAAGATAGAGCAATACTTGCCTTTTTATGATATTCCCACTATCCCCCTACCACACAGAGAGGTCCCCATAATTCAAGACAACTTGAGTTCATGTCCCTCCCTTGCCTAAAGCAAATAAATAATCATGTGACAGTAACCAACGAACCCTGGAAAAACTTAGCAGCACTAGAAAAAGCAAACTACACACCTGACTAATTAAACCTTAGTAACTGCCTTAAAATAGCAGTCTCTCAGATATATGTGAGATGCTGCCTCCCGGTCTGCGGTCCTCATTTTGCCCCAAATTAAGCTTAACTCGCAACTCTCAAGTTGTAACAACTTTTTAGTCAACAGTTATGGCAACCGATGAAGCGACCCAGAGTGGACTTCCTTAGTTCGACTGGACTTCATGAGGAACCAGAGCTTTGGTACCTGCAGTGGCGCCTTGCACCCATCCACCTCCTCGGGGAGTGCAGACAAATTTGGGTAAGTCTCTCCTGTTCTTAAATCTCCTGTATTGGTTGAGATTCTGAGTTTTATTTGGTGGTGGAGCAGTTTACCTAACCGCCCCCAGTAGGAAAGATACTGGGGGCGGGCGGAGAGAGTGGAGCATCCAGGGCATACCTACTCATGGTCTAGACACTGAGGAGGGTTCAGTTGAAAGATACCGAGAAATTACCACCCAGTCAAAAGACACTGGGTGGGCAGGGGAGGGGGATGGCTGAAAGATGCCAGGGGAACAGCCCACTCAGTGGAAAGGTACTGGCGGGGAGGGCTTATTTGGGAAAAAATTCGAGGAATACCTGGGGCTCGGCTGAATGATGCCAAGGTCGCTCTGTTTCAGGGGACTGAAGGGTCTTGGCTGAGTGGTTAAGTAAGAGACTGATCTGACACTTTTCCTTAGTCCTCATACCATGCAGTGGTCCCATAGGGAAACCCGCTCACTAATTAAAATACTTGCTTGTCTGGAGTTTGCACATAAGAACTGGCCATGCAGCTGCCTGAGCAGCCACAGTGGTCTTAGATTGAAGAATCCGAGACATGTAAGACAAGCTGAAACAACTCTGGGATAACTCCTGGAGGAGTTAAGCTCACAAATAGAACATTGGCCCACTACACAAGTTAACTAGTGATTTTTACCCAGCTTAAAATGGAAACAGAATCTCTCAAAAACAGAAACAAAGGGGTGTCAGAAAGCCAGCCTCTGACTAACACTCCAGCCAGAATCTTGTACAGTATGTACGGAGCTCATACTTGCAAGTACCTAGTTAATTGGAGAAATTATACTAAAAGAGATCTCAACCTAAAATGGCCAAATTGGGGTTCTTTTGATATTCCAAAACTGACATTTTGCATGCACAATTAGAAAAGGCCAGCTGTGCTTACTTTGACTTGTATCTAGAAGCTTCTAAAAGAGGAAATGATGGAGTAACTTCTTTGCAGGAAACCAACAAGAAATTGCCTGAAACTATATCATCAGTGAAAAAGGCTGCTAACGCTGACTCTGCCAGGTCTCAGGATTAGTGGAATAAATGTTTGGCATTTACGCCTTTTGGCTTTTGATTTCTGGGCATCACTTTATCATCTTTTGGGGGACACTCTTCCACCTGGCTTTTGATTTCTGGGCATCTCTTTGCCTTTTGTTTCAAGTTTGACTCCTGGCTGGTGAGGTTTTGGTTCCATTTGGTTTGAGTGTACAGACAACTGGTGCAAACTGCTCGAACTAACATGGGAAGTGCTCATCTAAGCTTCCACACCCCACTTTGGAACCCCTAGGGAAAAAAAAATTTTTTTGGACTGGTCAATCTATAGCAATCATCTAATGACAAGAAAAATGGCCTAAAAATATTAGATCTTTATTGACACAGGATAGGAAAAGGTACTAAAGTTCCCTTATGTCCCCTGGTGGCTTAGATGGCAAAGCATCTGCCTGCAATGCGGGAGACCTGGGTTTGATCCCTGGGTCGGGAAGATCCCCTGGAGAAGGAAATGGCAACCCACTCCTCCAGTACTCTTGCCTAGAAAATCCCATGGACAGAGGAGCCTTGTAGGCTACAGTCCATGGGGTTGCAAAGAGTCGGACACGACTGAGCGATTTCACTTCACTTCAACTGCCTTAAAATAGCATTTACTGCTGCTGGGTCTCAGAACTGATTTTGATAGATGGATGAAACACTGATTTATGGATAATGTCCTGACTGTTGCAAAGCTATGCAAAATACTGAGAGATGAGAAGTATCAATGGCATCAGAAAAGAAAGCACTCACTCTTAACTCTAAACAAGACTCTTTCAGCTGCTGGAAGAGTTTGGTAAGTAGATTTCAATAAAGATAAGAATCCCTCAATAAGAAAACCACCAATAATTTAATTTCCTCTATGTGTGCTGTGCTTAGTCGCTCAGTCATATCTAACTCTTCGGACCCCATGGACTGTAACCCTCCAGGTACCTCTGTCCATGGGGATTCTCCAGGCAAGAACACTGGAGTGGGTTGCCATGCCCTCCTCCAAGGGGATCTTCCCAACCCAGGGATCGAACCCAGGTCTCACGCATTGCAAGCAGATTCTTTACCATCTGAGCCACCAGGGAAGTTCAATTTCCCCTACAATGGGGTCAAATCATGAAAATACTTTTTACACCATGGTCATGGTTTAACAACTGATTTCAGACTTCTTTTCTTTAGGATTTAACAAGCCAGGCCTTATTTAAAACCTATTTCTACTACCTTTATATCTTCACAACTACTGTCTCCAGTTTTCTCCTTTATAATGATAGCAAAGGAACAAAAAGATGATGACAATTACAATAACACACATTAAATCAGAAACACATTACAAACTCTTTCCAGGATCGTTCTCTTCAGAGCTACACCTACTACAATCTTCAGCGCCAAAAAGGAAAAACCTCCTTATTTAATATGATGTTTGGGACTTGCTTTGAAAGAGTCAAACAACAACAACAACATAGGCATGTGTGGGGAAAAAAAAATGTAACCAGAAAGCAGAAAGCTGAATATTGTTGAAGGTAGACAATAAGTATATTGGTATTCCCTAAAATATTCTATTTTATCTGTGTTAAATTAGAAGTATTTTTTAAAGAGAAAGAAAGGAAAAACCTGCCCAAGCAACCCTAGTAATTAAAGCAACAAGAAGAAAATTTAAAAAGAATTGTATTAGAAAGAGAGGAACACAAACGCCAGCTGACAAACGAGCTCTGTATGCGCTGGGGCATGGACCGGTTGCCTATGAGTCTTTCAACAACCCGATGATGCAGCTACCACCATGATCCCCATCACAGGCAGGGATACAGGCGTAGAAAGAGAAATTGCTCATCATGGATCCAGTAAGCGTCTGTGTGGAGACTGAAACCCCCACAGTTTAACTTCTGAACCAAACCATACACAATACTACTATCTGACCTGGAAAGTGACATTCTTCAAGTTGAAAGCAAATCCATATCAGATATGAGCGGTCACCTATTCCTATGCATCATAACATCATCTTGTTATGACTCTGCAATGAGGTATGATACTCCACAGTGAGCCTGAGGCCAGACTACCTCCTCCCCACTCCCATATTTCTAACCCCAGAAGCCTCCTAGCTTTCCAATCGTCCCTCTATTTGACGGCACTAGCCCTCCTGTTTACATTAGTCACACAAATGGCATGAGCTCGTAAATATAGTTCAGGAAATGAATCAGGCGTTGTCTACATTAAATCAGAAAATGACAAAATAAAACATTTCAGGAAACTGAAAAGAAAGAATGCAAATTATCAGTAACCAGGGTCCCTCAGACGCCTGCTGATCCCGACATCATCAGTCTCAGCCAGTTCACAGCATAAGTATGGGAGGAGCTAATAAAAGAAATTTTAGCCTTCATTAAAAAAAATAAATAAGGCACCGAAGCAGGGGTTCCCAGCCTCCAGGATCTAATGTTTGATGACCTGAGGTGGAGCTGATTTAATAATAATAGAAATAAAGGGCACAATAAATGTGATGTGCTTGAATCATCTCGAAACCATGTCCCTGTTCCCTGTCCAGGGAAAACTCTTCCACAAGACTTGTCTCTTGTCTCGGAACCATGTCCCTATTCCCTGTCTATGGAAAACTCTTCCACAAGACTTGTCTCTGGTGTCAAAAATGTTGGGGACCACTGCACTAAAGAATCAATAACTTTTATTTTTAAGCATAGCTTTTCTTAAAGTAGTTTTACTTGTATCTTCTCAGATGTTATGAGAATTCTAGCTTTCATTAACTTACCGCACTCTAATGCTATGACTTACATAAGCCTCCCCAACTTTCTCATTTCTTTCTTTATAGTTCAATAAAAAAAGAATTACGACTTAAATAAACACAGATAAACTTTTTTCTTGTTTTCTTCCCTCTCCCTAAAAGTATATTTGGAGCATTCTGCATTCACTATGCGGAGAAGGCAATGGCACCCCACTCCAGTACTCTTGCCTGGAAAATCCCAGGTCGGCTGCTGTCTATGGGGTCGCACAGAGTCAGACACAACTGAAGTGACTTAGTAGCAGCAGCAGCAGCATTCACTATGAGAAGTCTTAAGAAAAATGATTTGAATGTTCATTTCTAGTGAATCATAAGTTTTTCAAGTGCTAGTAAAAAAGGAAAAATTGTGAGAACATGTGCTTTCTGCATCTTTGTTCCACTTTCTGATACAAATGTTTTATCAAGGAAAACTTGTTGCTGTTTTCCTCCCAAAATATACACATAATCATATTTTAATTCCTTGGGGAAAAAGGGTAAAATATTTTATACCCTTTGGCGGAACCAAAATAATGTACTTATAATTTTACCATCAGCTAATATTTGAAAATTATACCAACTGAATTGCATTGAATAATTCTGGAATAATGGTCAATTTTTAGAATAATTGCCAAATATTATATAGTAAACATTTACCATAGTGCTATATTGATACCTAACAAATATCATTGCTAGTTTTGTTTCAATATTAATGAGGATTTTCATATACATAGTCTTAAGGTAAACTAATATCAGAGAGGAATTTATACTGTGATGTAACTTAACACAATCATTAGTCCTGAAAAATCACCCCAAATTGTATTTACAACTCATTGTAAATAGTATTGTATTTACAACTCAAGTCTTGAAATACATGTCTTAATGATACAAATAAAACCCTGCAAACTCCAAGATATGTAATTGAATGCTAATTTGCTTCAGCTGTGGCCAATTCTCTGCAAATCAATGAACCACAGCCCACCAGTCTCTGCCTATGGGATTCTCCAGGCAAGAACACTGGAATGGGTTGCCACTCCCTTCTCCAAGGAGCGAACCTGTGTCTCTTACGTCTCCTGCCATTGGCAGGTAGTTTCTTTACCACTAGCACCACCTGGGAAGCTCTGTATCATTGTATAAAAATTGTCTGATTTTTAATGATGGAAGATAAACTCAATAAACATATACACAATATGCATACACAAATATACACTAAAAATTAAAGTGCTTAATTTTTAATGATGGAAGATAAACTCAATAAACATATACACAATATGCATACACAAATATACACACATATCCCTTTCTTATAGGACAAATAAACAAGGCATTAAAACATAAAATCAGGACTTCAGACCTGAGTAAATCCATATTGTTTGTCAATATGGCTTATTTCATTACTTTTTCTACTCTACAAAATTAAAATTATATTTATTGTATCATGCATATTTATTGAGAAATATGGACAAAAATATGGTCAACTAAAAAGTATAATCTGCATTAAACAAACAGCAATATCAACAACTACTATTACAACAAACTACTAATATTTGCCAGCTAAGCCAGAAGCTTTTGGTTATCATACATGCTTTTGGACTTATCATTTAATGAAAGAAAAATACTTCTGCTTTTTCATTCCTGAAAGAAGGGAAAAAAAATTGTTATTACACTACAAATATTTTCCATTTAGTAGTATATTTAGTACTCACTTATTAAAACCCATGGAAAAATACTTGTCACAATAAAAATTCACTTTTATGTACATCTGTCCCATCAAAGATGGATTTCTCTACGCTGAATTCTTAACGATAAGTACAATAATATAAACAGTAAGGTTTAGTGCAGTCAAAATTAAAACTGTATTTTTCTAATCCATAGATTATTTTTCTTCATTCAAATCTTAATTGGAAGAATGACTACAAAATTCAAGTGATAAATCACTTCTTTCCTAAATTATACTTTAAAACATTTTATAAGATTTAACAAGTACTTTTATTCCATTTCCCCTTTATTTGTGTTCAATAAGCAAAGGTTGAAAAGAAAATACTGAGTTGGTTATTATATTTCAATTAACGTGAGCTGGAACAAAAACCGATCATCCACACTCCCCAACCTCCACAAATATTTCAGGGCTTGCAGGCAGCTCTGCCTAATTCGATAAAATGATTAAAATCCTCTGCTTGTGGTCAAGTTAGGAAGGCTAAAATGACTGGCTGGAAATGAGGTGACAGGGGGAATCTCATAACCTTTAATCCCTTAAAAATTAAAACATGTTTCATTCAGCACAAATATGACTAGTATCTACTACTTTAAACCTCCAGAACTAAGGATATGTTCTCTACCCTGCCTCTGAAACAACTGAAATCAGGCTGAACAGAACACTCAACACTACCAGGAGAGTAAGAGCAAAGATGACTTCGTTCCTGTCTGCCTCTCCTGCAAGCAGGCAAGATGGATACAACCATGTAAACAGACCAGACTAACTGGGATGTATGCTTTCACCCCAGAGTGAGTATTTTTAAAGATTCCCTACAAAGTAAATGAATGCCCCATACAATTGTTTAAACATAAAGCCCATTTTTCTTTGAAAATGGAATGGTCTGCAACTGTATTTCTCAAAATGGAAACTGCTCCTTAAACAGTTTTAAGAGGAAAAAATTAAACAGTGATTCACTTACTACAACTCCAACCCCCATTTCACCCAGATCTGAAATTTCTTCAAGCTCAGTGGATTTAAATAGTCTCCTTAATAAGCCACTCTTCAGAGATTATTCAGTCTTCATACCTAGAGTTAGACTTTGGTCATCTCCCTAAAACTCTCAAAGCCTCAATCTTATCATAGGTAAACATGAAAGAACATCACCAATCTCCAAGAGCCGAAGTGAGGTTCCAACTTGATTAGCTAACAGAATGTAACACTGAGCTTAGCACACAGAATGTGAAAGTGAAAAGTGTAGTCGCGCAGTCGTGTCCGACTCTTTGTGCCCGGATGGACTATAGCCTACGAGGGTCCTCCCTCCATGGGATTCTCCAGGCAAGAGTACTGGAGTGGGTTGCCATTTTCCTTCTCCAGGGGATCTTCCTGACCCAGGGATCGAACCTGGGTCTCCTGTATTCCAGGCAGACGCTTTAACCTCTGAGCCACCAGGGAAGCCCAGCACATAGAAGGTTCCTACTAAATGCAAATTCCTTTCCCCCATGAACACCTTTACCTGGAATGAAAGGTAAGTTTGTCATTTTCCATAAATGGAGCTCTTGTAGAAAGAAGTGCTATCAATACACATATTTTCAAGAAAAGGAGCACCACTTAAAATTTTCTGTAATTGAGAGCATTTTGACTGCATCACCGCAACTATCGCTAAGAAATAGCTACTATAGAAGGTTGATAAGAGCCATGCATCTCCTGAGGACCGACTAAAGTGAAATCCTGGGACGCTATTGAGAAATATAGAGTAATGCAAATAATCCTTCGACCTATGCACATTTGGAAAGTGAAAATCACTTTTTTCTTCTTAACTGGAAACAGTTTAAGATAAAGTGCGAAATAAAGAAAAGAAGTGCGAGGGAGGAAGGGACAGAGGGAAAGAAGGAAGGAGAGAGGGAAGAAAAAAATGAAGGAAAAAAACCTTAATTTTCTTTTGTCAACCAACGCACTTTGAATGAGTATTAAGAAGAAACAAACCAATGAGTGTTTTCTTCTCATAACTTACCACAGCTAATTAGACTTTTAAATAATTTGAAGAAGTAGAATCTAAACTGGCAAGGATGACTAGAGGCATTTTATAGCAAGAATTACATCAGCTGTCATCGTCATTACAATACGTCGCCCTTCAATGTGAATGGTAGGAACATCTTTGTCTCAAGCAATGTTTCTATAGTTCTGAACCTCTGCTGATCAAATTTATCAGAAGGTCCACTTCAATCACCTGCTTGGCCTCAGCTACTCAGAGGCAGTATTTATTACAGAGACGGGTAATCTTTAAATCTTGTGAAATTGTCTTTCACATCCTTGTACATAGCAAAAAGCTCGCACTATCTGTTAAAATCCTAGAAGCAGGAGATGTTCTAATTGGAAGGCAACTTAGAAATCATCTTAGCCAAACTCTTAATATTTACATGTTAAAAAGAACAGATTTCATTAACAGAAAAAATGTTAATGAGATGTTAAGAGATTTGCCTTAAAGAAGTCACACAGAAATGGTGGAGGAAACCTATTCTGTCTCCTTAAGACCTGTTTCAAGCCCTAACCTTCAAGTATGTTTATGGGATTGCTAGAAACGTTTATGAGGAAAGTTCCAGAAGCATACTTGGAGAAGCAGACCTTGACAGGATCTCTGCTCAGCCCCTCTCATTTTCCCCTACTCACCCATTTCATAGATCCACCGTGTCTAGCTGAGGTGAGGCACACTGTTGTTCAGTCACTAAGTCGTGTCCAGATCTTTGTGACCCCATGGACTGCAGCACACCAGGCTTCCCCCTGTCCTTCACTATCTCCCCGAGTTTGCTCAAACTCGTATTCACTGAATTAATGAGGCCATCCAACCATCTCACCCTCTGTCATCCCCTTCTCCTCCTGCCCTCAATCTTTCCCAGCATCGGGGTCTTTCCCAAAGGCTCTTCGCATCAGTGCGTTAGCAACACAAATTAACTGAAAGAGAACCAACTAAATAAACTGTAGATTTAAGGTAAACTGTTTCTGCTTGCTTCTCATCTTCACAGTTTCTTCATTCTTCAAACACAGCCAGATAGTACTACAGAAAAAATATCAGCCTGCTCAGCCAACCTAAGTCATAAAGGTTGTCTAACACAAGACAAACTAACAGATTTCCCCATCCAACTCCTAATCCATTTTGAATGCTGTATTCTCTATCTCAGTTTTATTACAATCACCGCAGGTTCTAATTTCTAACCTCACGGAGATGTAGAAATGAGTGAGAAATACTCATGGCTTGTATGACCGAGAAAAAAAATTTTTTGTAAGGAGACCTATTTTGGACTTCCATTAGGAAGTAGCATGAGAATCAAACTATTTATAGAGATCAGAGTTCTTTATAAAGTATGCTTCAAAGAAAACAGTCCTAAAGATGAGAGTCTGGTTATTCTCCAAGTAGAAAAATCTTGGTTTTCATATGTTATTAGGACAGGCAGCCACGTTTGGGTGCAACAGGTAAAAACTCCCCACTCCCAGTTTTTTTTTTTAAGTGGCTATCTCCTGATATTAGCATACATACAAAGAGAGAAAAATACTTTGTAATTAAGTCATTGATATATCTTCAGAATAATCTAAAGTATCCTATTTTAGTTTAGGCAAAATAACACATTTTAAATCTATTGGTCTTTGCTCCTATAGGCCTTGGAACACATGCCTTTAAGAAAAATCTCACCAACAGAAACATTAAAAAAAAATTCTGAAAAAAAAAAAAAACTCTACATATTTCTTCAAAACCCCTCCTCTGGCTCTCAATTTAATTTCTAAAATATCTAACTTGAAATTTAAACCTATATTTCCAGTACCTACATTTACAAAATTGGAAATCAGTTTTTCAAAGACGTTCAACATGCCCTCAAAAACCAAAGGGGGTGTACGTTTTTCAGGTGTGTGGTATACCAAGCTTAATTAGTTAAATCTGAATGACTTACAGTGAAAGTAAAGTGAAAAAAGAAAAATCAAACTTCTGGTCCATCTAGCTTTAACTCCTCTTAACTTTACACATTGATTTATGAGCCCCCAGGGGTTATGCAGGCATCTTATTCATCTTTCCATCGCTAGCGCCTCCCACAGCCGCCCTTGGGGTTTGCAGTCGAAGATGTTTGGTCTGACTTGCACGGAAAATTAACCTGCTAAATATGTTTATGCAACAACAAAGACCATCAATCTTTTTTTCCAGGTGGACATCTAGAAGCGAAGTGAGAAGATCTGGGAGCATAAAATTAGTCTGTTTTAACTTTAATAACAAATGGTGATTGAAAAAATACAAATTTCGCATTCGCAGGAATGGGGTGCGGGAGTTACTAAATTTGCAGGGGTTTTTTTTCCCTCCCTGAGTGCAAAACATAGCAAAACTAATAAAATCACGACCCAGAATAAAAAGATCACATTCATTTTCAAAGCATTCATTGAAAAGTACACAGAAGCGTTCTTTTTAAATGCCCGCATGTTTACACATAGCAGGAATGTGGCTACTAAATATTAATCCTGAGGGAAACGGATACACATTTACCTTCATAATTAGACCCAGCAGGCCAAATATTAGCAAAGTAAACTGACAGAAACCACAAAGACAGATTGAAAGTGACCAACAGAAAGTGCCTGTCCGTCCCGGGAGCCCGGTGTGTTCCCTGCTCAGCCAGCGATCAAACATCTCAGGCAAAGAAACCTGCACGCACCAGCCGGGTAAAGGAGAAACCAAACTTTCCCAAATAAGTTAGTTCCGTTTTGCCAGTCTAAGTCCAACAGGTGTCAACACACGTCACCACACTAAATCCTTCCGAACAAGGTGTAGAGAGGCCATGGGAGGTGAGCAAAGAAGCTGAAAGGACCCGCCCGCTTTCGGGACGCGGAAAAAAAAAATAAATAAAGCCGAGTCCCTGTACCAACGGATCATATAGATGAAGGATGGAGGACAAGGGGGGATGGAGATGGGGAGACGCGTAGAGCGGTCCTGCCACAGACGCCGCAGGGGGACCTCGGAGCGAGGGCCTTGCGTGAGGTCGGGCCCTCGACCTCCGGGGTTAGTAGAGTTGGGAATCGCCGCGGCCGCAGGCAGGGGAACAGGGAGGGGACGGCGCGTGGTACCTGCTTGTCCAGCGTGTCCCGGGCGCCGCCCGGCCCGGCCCCGGCCCTGGGCGGCGCGAGTGCCCGCTCGCAGCTGCAGCCCTCCAGGAGGTACATGCCCGCCGGGCGGCAGCTCTGCTCGCCCTCAAAGTAGAAGAGCACATTCTGGTAGAGGGCGAACCACTTTTCGTGCCAGCGGCTCGCCTCGGCTGCCTTCTTGCTCAGGAAGCCGCGCTTGGTGCCCTCTTTGCGGGCTAGGAAGGCCAGGTACAGGGCGTGCCCCTCGTTGTAGCGCACGCTCTTCTGCATGGTGAGGGCGCGGGGGGCTCAGCCCTGCATCGCGGCCATCTCCCGCCGGCTCCTCCGAGGGCGCGCCCGTCTGGCTCCAGACGACGTGGGGGGCGCCCCGCTGCCTGACGCGGCGCACCCTGCACGCCGTCGGCCTCCCGGGCGCGGCGCCGCGCGGGTCCGAGGGACGGCGGGCTGCGGCGGGACACGTTGTCTGCCCTGACCGCCCTCTACGCCCCGCCCCCGGCCGAGCGAAGCCCCCGGCGCCCCGACGCCCGTGTGGAGAGGGGCCCGCGAGGGCGCCCGGCCGGCCGCCGCTTCGCTCAAAGTTGAGGGAGCCCGAGCCCCGCGGCGGGCTGAGAAGGACTGTCCTCGGGCAACTAGCTCCGGGAGACAGAAGGTAAAACGTCACGTGGGAGATCAGCTGTAATCGGCTTGGAGACCGATTTAAAGGGCAGAGTCGGCGCGGCGGCGGTGACGGCGGCGCTAGCCGCTCACCGCGGCGCGCGTCCCTCCCTCGCCCGTCAGCCCGCCCGCCCAGCCGCAACCTCTGCTCCCGCCGCGAAGGGGCGGTTCGCGAGGAGGTGGAGGCGCGCGGCGACCGCACACACCGGCTCACACGCGCGCTCCATCGCGCGCGCACACACACACACACACGCAAACCAAGTATACATACTCAAACACACAAACCCACATTCCCGTGGCGCGCACAGTCCCAGCACAAA
Organism: Bos taurus; assembly: GCF_002263795.3. NCBI lineage: Eukaryota > Metazoa > Chordata > Mammalia > Artiodactyla > Bovidae > Bos > Bos taurus. The sequence continues at coordinate 80,980,418 of NC_037334.1, read as the reverse complement.
CGCTCGCGTTTGCACAATTACACCCTCACACTCCCCCAAACGAGAACACACAAATACACAATCACAGACCACATACTCCAACACACACAAATATATTCGCACAAATACACACAACGCAATGCTTGAACACACAAAAAATGACACATATATACAAATAACACCCACAACGTGCATTCCTCCACACAAAAATACAACCCCACTTGCAAATTACACACATATGCAACTTACACAAACTCACACACTGACATGCTCACCCAAACATACACATTTACACACACAAATCATACAGTCATCCACACACTCAACCAAACTCACCCACACAGTGGACACATGCACACTTTTACACTCATACACACATTCATACACAAATAGACATCCATACACAATACAATTCTATTCACATTCATGGTCATACACTCACACAAAATGTGATCATATGCAAACACATATATGAACACACACACAACTGCACACATTTACTCAAAAATACACACAAATAGCATATTCATACACAAACACTCAGAAACATACAAGTACACATTCATGCAAATTTATACACTTTCCCAAACCCACTGACACACAACACTCTCACCAGCCAAATCCACATACTCATCCACCACTGTGTTCCCACTGCAGTGGGTGGGGTCACGATGGTTTTGCATAGCAGGCAACCTTGACTTTTCTGCCTATACTTCACTGTACTTAAAAATGGAGGTGAAGATCTCCTGTTCCCAGAAAGGTATCGGATATTATGGGTTCCCTGTCAATGACCGTTATTTCTCAGGATTGAGACAAAAGACTAAATTTTAAGCACAGAGTTTTCAACCAGGAAAAAACAGCCCAACAGGGAGACTTGGGGCCCCTGCAGAATTTATCCGGAGAGATCATGCTGTCATAGGTTCATTAGATACTCTTGCTGGGACTGGGATTCATTTGATTAACAAATCTCACAGGTTCAGCCAGAAAACCAAGACCCCTACTAAACAATATAAGTGGAATAGAAGTAATGGGCCCAGCAGAGAAAGCTGTGAGAGAAAGCTAGTGAACACTCCAGGGAGTACCTGTGTTTGATTCTGTTATATACATTTTTTAGTCTCCTTAGTCACTTATCATAAAAATGGTTTGCTATAAAGTGTTTATTGTTAAAGATAAGATAATAATGGCAAAATCCTTTCCTGGGCCATGAATCCGCCATAGCACACCTGTGTCTGGTACCAATAGTTGTGTGTTCATTAACTGGTAGCCCAGGGGTTCTGCTGTAAGTGCTGTTTTTGCAGAATATTTTAACTCTGCCTCACTGAGCAGCTGAGTGTTCCTTCCATTTTAGCTAAAAAAAAAAAAATCACTATTAAAAACTATACAATAGGGAAGTTGCCATTTGAAATTTCAGTATGAGAACTGTGGCCATTTCTCTCTACATATTTTTAAATATCTAAAGGCCAGTGCTTGGCTAATTTGGGTTTAACCCAGGTGGGATATTATTGTATTGTTCTTTAGAGGAGATACCCGTAGAGAGACACTAAGTAAATGTGGACACGGTTTTGAGTCAGGTCCGAGAGGCAGAGGAGATGGCAGTTATCTCAGGAGGTCTTTCATTTCTTTCGCTGTGATCCAAACCCCATAAGTGAGTTGACAGGGGTAGAGTTGATGAGCTCCATTTTTGAGCGGAAACCATTAAGGGTGTGAATTCAATACAAAAACAATTTTGCAATGAGTATTTAGAACTTCTAACCACTTGTGTGTTTTTTTAGATGTGAAACTTTTTTTCCCCCCAATAAGCAGTGTCTTTGGTATTTAGGCTAATTTCAGTGCTTATTTATCTTATCTGCTCAAAGTTCCTTTTGATTTGAACCACATGAAGTATTCTTCTCAGCCTCTGGTCTGTCACCACTTTCTACTATGGAAGGTGTTGTGACTGTCATATGCCCTCTGACAGTGAGAGAAAGGAGCTCTTTCTTTCCCCAAAAATTTGACTGGTGACCATTACGGGTTTTAATTATGAAAATTCATTGGGAAACTGATCACTTGTTTATGTCCTCAATGCTACATTTAGGTGAGATAGAGGATATAGAGAAAAGCCCTTGCCTCTGCCCCTGGTGTGCTCAGTCTGTTAGGAATAGGGTTTACCGTTGAGGCACTTCTCACCTGTCTGTTCCTCCAAGGCAGGGCTGCAGCACCCATGCATGCCCAGCTGCTAAGTCACATCTGACTCTTTGTGACCCTGTGGACTGTAGCCCTCCAGACTCCTCTGTTCATGGGATTCTCCAGGCAAGAATACTGGAGTGGTTTCCATTTCCATATCCAGGGGATCTTCCCAACCCAGAGATCCAACTCACATCTCTTGCATTGACAGGCAGATTCTTTAGCACCAAGCTACCTGGCAAGCCTGAAGCACCCAGTAGGAGAGCTTATATGCAATAGATATACAAGTGATTCATAATATTTCCTAAATATTGGGCCACTGAATTATTAAAGATGACACGCACATTAGCAAATATTAGATCATTCTGCAAGACTCTTAAGAGATGGAGAAACAACCAGAAATTCCTAGACATTCTAGAGAAGCTATATCCAGTGAGTATCTGATGGACATTCATGGACTTTCAGCTTCCTTCATCTAGAGGGAAACTGCACCCCTGGAATGGTGCCATCTTGAAACACCAAAGGGCCAAGAGGTTATGAAAATGAGGATGATTATTCCCCCAGCTAATCACACAGGCTGGCAAACACGGACTATGTTCCAAGTGGGTGGGAACAAGTGCTTCTATGAATTCATTGTTTTTCCCTCTTGCGTTTCATGAACTCGTTCCTAAAGGGGACAGTTTAAGTTGATTTTCGAAAATGGTGCATTTCTCACTGATAATGATGAAAGTGTCCTCTTTCACTTTTCCTGAGTAAGAGAAAAAAAAATGGCAATGAACTATCGTATCTGGAAACTATATTTACGATTTGTAGAGGGAGACGATTTCCAGATAATTTGACCAAAAACTAAAGGAGGGAGAAAGGGAAGGAGGAAAGAAGGAAGGAAGGGAGGAAAAGTGGGAATAAGGGAATAAAGAGGAAAGATAAGAAGGAAAGAGAAATTTTCTCTGAGTTGTCCAAAGCTATTAAGGTTGGGGAGGTAGAGGCAGGGAAACTCATTCTCCATTTACAGAACTTAATTCATAGCTTTTCCAAATGCCTACTTCATACATGAGAAGACTTTCCAGGAAGGGGCTCTGTGGCCAAATATTCAGGGGTTAGAAGAACAGTAGGCAGGTAGGACCTGAGGAGCATGGTACCCCAGAGGCTAAATAGCAGTGTTTGGAGAAAGAAGGAGTGATCAACTGTATCAAATACTTCTTTGATGTTAAGTTAGGTGCTGACCATTGGGTGTGGACAATGAGAAGATCATTGGTGACAGTGACAGCCATGGTTTCAGTTGAGTGGTAAGGCTAAAAAGACTGAATGGAGTGGTTCACACACATTAAGTATATTATCCTCAAAATCCAGGATGAAAATAAAAATATTAGCAAAAACTGTGTCAATCACCTTACCAGTGTGGACTTGGAAGCTCAACACTCAGATCTTCTCACTCTGAGCACAGTCAGCTGTTGGCCCTTGTAGGTAATTGCCAGACACATTCTGACAAGTCAGGTCATCCCCAGGACCAAAGACACCTGGGTGAGAAGTGCTGCTGAATTTCTGCCGTTGGGGAATTTGCTCCAGGAATAGACATCTGACGAGACCCTGTCATGGTCACCCAGCTGATAATAAAAAGGTTGGATCCAGCCTTACCACAGTCACTGCTTGTCCAAAGCGTCACACAGTGCGGCTGTCTGGATGCTTCAGAGAGGAGTCTCTTTATCCTCCTCTATCCCACCAAAGACTCTGAGCAAATGTTCTCAGTAGCTCTGCGTCATTGGTCTGGATCCAGTTTCTCCTCGTGCTGTAGGTGCAAGTGCTGATGGTGTAGGACGCAGGATGCATGCCTTTGCCTAGACTGAACCCTGAATGCTTTGCAACCTTGGGGATAATTAGTAGAAAAGGAGTGGGGGAAGCCGTGGGAATGATCCATAAACCGTAAATAATTTTCTGCCTCTCAGGAGCTGGAACCTTGGATTCCCTTTGGTGTAGAAACTGTTCCTTCATAAGAAGCCCTTGAAAAGGCTCTTCAGTTGAGAAATATAAAACAAATGACTTCTCATCATTTCGAGAAAACCATGATGGGATCGTTGTGTGCATAGCTACTCTTGGAGGAGATGTTTCTTTTCCTTCTGGCAGAGACTGGCTGGATACAGATGAACGCACAATTCTTCTCTCCTGGAGTGGAGGGGACTCTATTTCCCAGCCCTTCTTACCATATAACTGGGTTTTGGCCTAAGGGACATGGGCAGACTGATGGGCACCTCCTGCTAGGTCCGGTCAGGATCATCTCTGCTCTTTCTTCTCCTTGGTAAGAGTGAAGATAAATCCTGAAGTCAGCAGGGCCACCAGATGGAAGAAGCCGTGATCCCTGAGTCACTGCATGGCTTCCAACTGCTTGGAGCAAGCAGCCCAGCCCATGTGACACTGTGACATAAGCAAAACATAAACTTTTGTTTTATCAAGTCATAGAGATACTAGCCTTCTTGTTATAACTAGTGCTAAGTGCCCTAGTTATACATTTTTTGATGTATACATTTTTTGATGTATACATTTCTCTGTGGACTTAAAGTGCGTTATATCAGCTATAAAGTGTTCTTTTTGCTTTTTAAAAAACAGGCTTATTGAAGTATAAATTACTTACAACAACTGCACATATTTAAAGAATACTGTTTGATAAGTGTTGATATATTTGTATACCCATGAACCCATAGCTAAATCAAAATAACAAACATTTCCCTGGTGGCTCAGATGGTAAAAAAAAAAAAAATGCCTACAATGCAGGAGACCCAGGTTTGATCCCTGGGTTGGGAAGATCCCCTGGAGTAGGAAATAGCAACCCACTCCAGTATTCTTGCCTGGAGAATTCCACGGATAGAGGAGCCTGGCGGGCTACAGTTCATGGGATCAAAAGAGTCAGACACAACTGTGCAACTAACACATATCACTCCCAATAGTCTCCTCATCCCTCTTTGAAATCCTTTCCTTCCCACCTCTCCTTCCCCTCCACCCCCATGCAAACACTGGTCTACTTTGCCATTGTTGGTTTGCGATTTTTAGAATTTAAAATAATGGACTCATACAGTCTTGTAGCCTTTTCATCTGGTGTCTGCCATTCATAGTGGTATTGAGATTCATTCATTTTGATGAGCTTTCCAATAGTTTATTCCTTTCATTTCTTTTTTTTTTTTTAAATAAAACTACTCAGACTTTAATGTACACAATCAAATCACCTGAGAATCTTGTTTAAATGAAGATTCTAATTCAGTAGGTCTGGAGTGGGGCCTAAGAACACATTTACAGTAAGATCCCAAATTTGTACTTGCTGCTGGCTCTTGGAAGATACCAGCATAGAGGCAGAATTATGATGTTTAATAATAGAAGCCACCTGTGGCTATTGGGCATTCAAATGAAGCCCCCCAAAAGAGATGTGCTATGAGTACAAAACACACATCAGATTTAAAAGATTTACCATAAAAAAGTTAGTGAAAGTGTAAGTCGCTCAGTTGTGTCCAACTCTTTGCGACCCCATGCAATTCTCCAGGCCAGAATACTGGAGTGGATTATCTTTCCCTTCTCCGGGGATCTTCCCAACCCAGGTATCGAACCCAGGTCTCCCGCATTGCAGGCAGACTCCCCACCAGTTGAGCCACAAGGGAAACCCAAGAGAATAGTGTGTGCCTATGCTGGGAGGGATTGGGGGCAGGAGGAGAAGGGGACGACAGAGGATGAGATGGCTGGATGGCATCACTGACTCGATGGACGTGAGTCTCGGTGAACTCCGGGAGTTGGTGATGGACAGGGAGGCCTGGCGTGCTGCGATTCATGGGGTCGCAAAGAGTCGGACACAACTGAGCAACTGATCTGATCTGATCCATTCTCCAGTGGATCTTCCCAACCCAGGAATCGAACTGGGGTCTCCTGCATTGCAGGCAGATTCTTTACCAACTGAGCTATCAGGGAAGCTACAATATGGTTCTATTTATCTCGAAAACGGGGCGGGAAACTCTCTTCACATTGAGAGCAGCAACCTGGACGTCCTAGAGCTCACTCTGCGTTTCCTCTCCGCAAGTCCTCGCATTCCCTTAAGGCCTCTACTCCACGTTTGGCAGCAACCGTTTTCTGGCCTGGCCCCCAGGAGCCCCCAATCTTCCAAGTTTATACTGATTGCTTAAGGGGTTTCAGGCCTGGATGCCCCAGGTGATTTCAATAGCCTCCTTTCATTTCTGAGTAGTATTCTGTGGTGTGAGTACACCACATTTGTTCATGCATTTGCCTGCTGGTGGACATTTGAGTTGTACTTTGGATTAACCTAGTGAAAGTGAAAGTTGCTCAGTCGTGTCCGACTCTTTACAACCCCATAACCTAAGAACACTAAGATTTTCTCCTATATTTTCTTTCAGAAGTTTTCTGGTGTTAGGGCTTATATTTCGGTCTATGATCCAAGGTGTGAGGTATGAATTGAGGTTTGAATTTTTTACATATGGCTGTCCAACCATATGGTTCCAGCACCATTCATTGAAAAGATTATTCTTTCCCTATGGAATCGCCTTGGCATGTGTGTCAAAAATCAATTGACTAAACATGTGTGGGTCTATTTCTGGATGCTGTTCTGTTCCTTTGATGTGTATCTTTATATATATATATATATACACATATATATCAGATTTACATTGATATATAACTTTATATCAACTTTATACTGTCTTGATTAACTTTTTAAAAAGTCTTAAAAATCAATAGTTTTAAGATTTGAAACTCATTCTCCTTCTTCAAAATTGTTTTGGCTATTTTAAGTCTTGTAATTCCACACAAATTTTAGATTCAGCTCACAGATTTCTGAAAAAAAAATTGCTGGGCTTTAGATTGGGATGGGATTGAATCTATAAGTCAATTTAGAGAGAAATGACATTTTAACAATATTGAGGTCCTCCAATCCATGAACATGGTGTATCTCCCCATTTTAGGTCTTCTTTAATTTCTCTCAGCAGTGTTTTATAGTTTTCAGTGTACAAGTCTTACACAACTCTTGTCTAATTTATTCTAAATATTTCACATTTTTAATGCAATAGTGTCTTAGCTTAAGGCTGTTCTTAAAAAAAAAAAAATACTGTAAACTGGGTAGCTTGTCAGCAACAGAAATTTCTCTCAGTTCTAGAGGCCAAAAGCCCAAGATCATGGTGCTAACCTGGCTGAGTCCAGCCAGAGAGTCCTCTTCCTGATTGCAGACAGTGGACTTCTTGCTGTATCCTCATAGTGTAGAGAAAGAGAGCATTTTGGTTTCTTATAAATTGGTGTCTTATAAAGGCACCAATTCCATTCATTAGGACTCCACCCTCACGGTCTAATTACCTCCCAAAAGCCTCCCACCTCCCAGTATCATCACATTGGAGATTAGATTTCAGTATGTGAATTTGGGAGGGCAGGCATGAACACAAATAGTCCACAACAAACAATAAATGGTATGTTTTCATTTATTTTCTGATTTCTCATTGACAGTAATATAGATATAAAATTTATTTCAACATATTGATCTCATACCCTGAAACCTCACTATATTCACTTCTAAGTTCTTACAACCTTTTCATAAGTTTAAAATTTTCTACATAGACAATGATGTCATCTGTTAATAAAAATACTTTTATTTCTTCCTTTCATATCAGTATGTCTTTTATGTCTATTTCTTGCCTTTTGCTAATGGCTAAGTCCTCTGAAAAATATGTTAAATAGAAGAGGTGAGAATGTACATCCTTGCTTGTTCCTTATCTTAGAAGGAAAGGATTCACCAGGTGTGATGTTATCTGTAAGTTTTTCATAGAGGCCATTAATCAGGTGGAAGAAGTTCCCAGCTATTCCTGGTTTGCAGAGAGTTTTTTTTTTTAATCATGATTGGATATTGAATTTTGGCAGACGCTTTTTCTTATGTTCATATGGTTTTACTTTTTAAATCATTCAATATGGTGAAGCAATAGCTTTAAATAATAGTGTTAAATAAACCTTGCCTTCCCAGGATAAACTCTACTTTATTATGGTGTATCATCTGCTGTTAACCCATACAGTGTATTTTTCATCTCAAACATTATTTCATCTTTAAAAGTTTGATTGGGTCTTTTTGTCTTCCATTTTCCTCTTCATCATGCTCATGCTTTCTTTTACCTTATCAAACATATGGGAGTATATTTATAATAGCTGTTTTAATGTCCTTATCCTTCCATTTTATTGTTTCTGTCATTTGTGTCATTTCTGGGCCTACTCATTAATTTCATTTTCTCTTTCCAAAGAGCCACATTTTCCTGAGTCTTTGCCATATTTGGTTAGATGCCTAAGGAAGTATTCTTACCAGGATAATCCAGTGGACAAACGGATTATCTTTGTTCTGGCGGGCTACAGTCTGTGGGGTTGCAAAGAGTCGACTGAAGTGACTGAGCACGCACACACACGCGCATGCACAGACACTGCGAATTTTACACTTTCAGTTTTGTTGCTTTCATTGTGTGTGTGTTTGTTGCAATACACTGCTTTAAATATTTTCTACTTTGTTCTGGAACTCAGTTAAGTAACTTGAAAATAGTTCAATCTTTAGAAGGCCTACTTTTAAGCCTTCTTTTCAGGGAGGTTCAGAACAGCCTTTCATTTAAGTTCGTTTAGCCCACTCAGCCGAGGACTCGACTTCATGCTCCCTGTGTTAGGAGATATGTCCATTCTTCTAGGAAGTGGTGTAAACTCTGGAGATTTTTCCTCTTGCTTCTTTTTTTCTTGTTCTGACTTTAGTCATTTTCTCACATGCATGAGCTGATCTGGGCTCAGCTGAAGACTGAAGGGGAACTTTCTGTAGATTCGTAGCTCTCTCTTTATGTAGCTGTCTCCTCTCCAGCACCCTGTTCTGTGTATTCTAGCCACTGGCTTCCCTGCACTCAGTCTTGTCTCTTCACCTCAGTGAGGCCACCAGGTCTTCATGGGGTTCTCCCTTTAAGCTCTGCAGCCTGGCAGCTCTCTCCAGGATGGGTGGTGGGGCCACTTGTAGGGCTCATCTCATTTGCCTCCCTCACTCAAGGACTCCCAAGTGCCTTCCTGCCTCTTTCCCTGTGTCTGGAAACCACTGCTTCATATATTTTGTCCTATATTGTGGTTGTTTAGGGTCCGAAGTAGAAATCCTGTCTTTGTTCTTGAGAAATTATTTGGTGGTTTTTCATAGGTGATGACGAGTAGCTGTTGCTGGGATATTCACAACATAAATGACGGGTGGGAGCTTCAGCCCACAGGTAGGAGAGAGGAAGAGGGGCTGCACCAAGCTCGGCAAAGCCCCATTGTGGTCTGGACCATGGAGGTCCTCCCTACTCAAGGTGTGTTATTTAACACAGGAGACCACAAATGGCTTGTGCTGGACTCTTTAGTCCCATTAGTGGCTTAAAATCAGCCCAGACAGGACCTATGTTTTCTCCTAATGAGAGTGATTCTTCCTTCCATAGAATCATTCTAAGAGGCCGATTCTATGACAAGTGAAAACTGGAGAGGAAGGTTTGTGCCGAAGGAAGAGAGAAAATTTTTCTCTAGCAGGGAACTTCTCCCTTCATCTCCATGTTAACATCTGCATTCTCTATGTTGTCAGAACCTTCTGTTCTCTGTTGTTCTGATGGAAATTAACGGACCAATTCCACGCTTGAGATGGGTTGGTAAAGGTGAGTGGTGCTTCCCCTTGCCAATCTCCATTCCCACTGGCCTGAGGGTAACTCTGGCTCGGAGTTGCACGGAGGTGATTTGAGCTTCAAGGAGATACTAGATAAAGACCACCACAGCTGGCAGCTCAGTGAGACTGGAGCAGGAGACTATATACAGATCTTCGAGTGAATCCTCGTAAGGAAGCAGCCCTGTGGCCTCTTAACAATTGTGTGTGTGTGTGTGTGCGCGCGCCCACATGCATGAGCATGTTCAGTCACTCAGTTATGTTCGATTCTTTGCAACCTCATGAACTGTAGCCCACCAGGCTCCTCTGTCCATGGAATTCTCCAGGCAAGAATACTGGAGTGGGTTGCCATTTCCTTCTCCAGGGGATCTTCCTGATCCAGGGAGCTCATGTCTCCTGCTTGGCAGGCAGATTTTTTACCACTGAGCCACCAGGGAAGCCCCTGTGAGGCCTATCTGCCTGTACAAAACCGTTTATCTCATCTGGACCTCCACAGTAAAACCACTTATCTTCTTTCTCTTCATTTTCTCTCTTCCTCTGCCAGGATCCACTGCAGGCTGCCTGGTGAATACTGCTCTTCTCATACCCTCTCACTGCTCCTTTTTCTGTTTTTCTCAGTCTGTCTTCTATTGGGTTATTTCACTTGTATCCACAGCACAGTGCACTTAAAAGACTAACCTCGCCCAGTCATGAACAGCCAATCAGAGAACTGCTTTGCTTCTGGGTGTCAGCCTCCACAGCCAATCAGAGAGCTGCTTTCCTTCTACATGGCAGCGGTCAACCACAACTCATTGGCTGTGAGTTTCAGAGCCTTACTTCTCCTCTGAAATCTGGCCTTCACAGGGTGACTACCTTGTCCCAGATTCTCAGGACTCTGGTTTTAGCATTGAAATTCCTACATCCTGGGAAACTCCCCAGACCCCAACAAATGGAATGGTTGATCTCCCTAATCCTGAAGCCAGTGCATGACTTCTTTGTTCCCAAGAGCTGGCTTTTAAGGCCATTCAAGGTTCAAGTCCATCTGAGCAACTTAAGGGTGGAAGTGGCTAGTTACCAGATGACCTAAGATTTACTATGGTGGAGCTTTTATCAAATCTTTATGCAGTTAAATTTGTACCATTTATTTTAAATGGTAAAATTACCATGTTCAATAAATGTGTCAGAGTCAAAAACACAGGTAGAGTAGCGTATGTTTGCCTAAGGCAAATAAAATGAGATTCTGTAACTCCTAGTCTTAGTTCTTAAGGAGTATGGGAAGATAATCTTATACTGTGGATTATCATTACTTATGCAGGCTTTAGTAAAAATTGTAAATATATACGTATATATATACATACACACAAAGCTTCCTGATGGCTCAGCAGGTAAAGATCTGCCTACAGTGCAGGAGACATGGGAGATGTGGGTTCAATCCCTGTGTCAGGAAGATCCCCTGGAAGAGGAAAATGACAACCTACCCCAGTATTCTTGCCTGAAAAATCCCATGGACAGAGGAGTCTGGCGGGCTACAATCCAAAGGGTTGCAAAGAGTCTGACATGACTGACTGGAGGAAAAACTGGAGGAAGGGAGGAGAAGAGAAGTGGAGTATGCACACACATGTACTTTGTATTTGAAAAAGACATTTACTTATTGACCGCTCACAATCCATGTGTTCTGAATTGATTTTCCAATGCCAGAGATGGATTTTGGTGCTCCATCCACATTCCTTGGGGCCAAAGATAGACATCTAGGCAAGGAATGCTGTGGGAGGCAGGGTGATGCTCATATAAAACCCAGAAGTGGAGTCTGCACGGACAGCAGAGGCCTCTGAAGGGCACTAAGAAAGAGAAATTCCACCATCTGTGAGTCATCACTCTGAGTTTATTATTACTATGTCCCTGTGCATTTATTAAAAATGCATATACTCTCAGTAGGGGTACACATCTTTGTGTGAATGGATTTATCAACTCATATTCTTTCCTAACAGGAGAAACAGAACAACACAAAAGCCCTGGATCATAAAGAGGAAAAACTGGAGGAAGGGAGGAGAAGAGAAGTGGAGTATGACATTGAATTCTGGGCCAAATATTTATTGGGTTGGCCAAAAAGTTTGTTCAGATTTTCCTGTAATATCTTACAGGTCAACCTAATAGTTAAAAGAATTGGTAGAAGGGATACGGGGAGATCTTATATCATTCAGGATTCAGTAAGGAAAATTTGAATATTTTACATAGAGAGAACTTAATTCAGGGATGGAAGACCAAAGGAGTCAAACGGGGTTCAGGGTGGAAACTCAGAGATGAAGAAAGGCAGGAAGTCAGTACAGCTTCTGGGCTGCAGAGACAAAGGGAGAAGATGAATTCCTGGGTCCCTGGCATAGCTGGGCAGAAGCTGGTATCATGTGGGCATGTCTGGCAGGAGGTGAAGCCAGGGAAGGCTCAGCTATTGCTGCAGACTCAGCCAGGCAGAGATGGGGGAGAGAGGGAAAGAACTGGATGACTCTCTCCTGCCTTCAAATTCACCTGCCTTCTTGTTGGCTGCACTCACCCTGAGCCGGCAAATACAAAGTGTGTGTGTGGCGGGGAAGGGCAAGAAGTGACTGTGAGAGCAAGCAGCCCCAAGACTGGCAAACACCAGATAAATACCTAACTCTCTGCTTCAAAAGCATGCCAGGGCTGTGCTCTTAGCACCTCAGCCCTAGACTTCAAAACATACAACCTTGCAGTCAACTTTCCAAAACTCCCAACTCTATTTTCTCAAACTGGAAATGAATTTATTCTGTAAACCAGCTTAATGGCCTCTGTGACCCAGATCATCAAGAGATCAACAAACGTTTATCAACTTCTTACTTGTTATGGTGATGATGGTAGAAACAAATATGAATAAGACTGAAGCACTGACATATATACACAATCATGTATAAAATAGACATCTAGTAGGAAGCTGCTATATAGCATAGGGAGCTCAGCTGTGTACTCTGTAACGACCTAGAGGGGTGGGATTGAGGGGTGGGAGGAAGGCTCAAGAGGGGAGGGGATATATGAAAACTTATAGCTAATTCACATTATATAGCAGAAACATTATACATATTGCTTTACAACACTGTAAAGCAATTATCCTCCAATTAAAAATAATTTTTTTAAAAAGTGCTGTTGACAGGTAGGAGATGGTAGAAATGGGTGAGGTGGTCAAAAGGTACAAACTTTCGGTTACTAGATAGGTAAGTTCTGGGGATGCAATGTACACACGGTGCCTACAGTTAATAATACTGTATTATATACTTGAAAGTTGCTAAATGACTGGAGATTAATCTCATCACAAGAAAATTGTAACTGTGAAGTTACACATGTTCACTAAACTTATGTTGATCAGCTCACAATATATACATATCAAATCATTATGTTGTATACCTTAAACTCATAAATGTTGTATGTCAATTATATCTCAATAAAGGTGGAAAAGGGTGCAAAAAAAAAAGAGCCTCTAATAGTTTCCCATTTTATACAAGAGGGCAAGCAAATACACAACTTTTTCTTGCCTTGTTTATAATGCAAGGCAAGACGAAAGGCCAAAATGAGTTTTCCCTGTGGCCATCAGAAAAACTAGGTGATTGAGCTAGATGATTAACAAAAAGAAAGAGATGCCAAAACACAGTTCATAATTTGTGAGCACTTTCCAAGTTGGTGAGTTACGATAAGACTGAGGAAAGGAGAGACTTGCTAAAACTAATTGGTGAGATTCTTTAACACCAGTCCACATCAGATTCCCTGACTCAAATTCCATCTCTCACTACATAAAGCCCGAGTTCCTTTTCTGGCACAGAGGGCTCTCTGTGACCTGGTCTCAATTCCAGGTTAGTCTCATCGTCTACCATTTCAAATATTACTCTCCAAGAACTTCAAAATTCAAATTTTAATTTCCAAGCACTTCAAATATTAATCTCCAATAACTCCAGACTTCTGGTAGATCTCAGCTTTCACCATGTTCAGTGGTGCTCATTGAATAAATGACTGTTTCATACTTCTAGCTCTTTATCTGTTTCTTTCTGTAAGAGCTTTGGTTTAGACAGTAAAGAATCCATCTGCAATGCAAGAGACCCAGATACTATCTCTGGGTTGGGAAGATCCTCTGGAGATGGGAATGGCAACCCTCTCCAGTATTCTTGCCTGGAGAATTCCATGAACAGAAGACTCTGGTGGGCTACAGTCCATGGGGTCGCAAAGAGTTGGACATAATTGAGCAACTAACACTTCTCTAAGAGCAGCCTTCTGTCTTCATTTGACAAGTGTGAAATGCTTATTTCTGCTTATCCTGCAAGAAATTGCTTGGTTATTTTTCCTCTATGGAGGCCTCACTGACTTCCAGCTGGATTTAGTCTTCTTTCCATGTGCAACAGTCATATTATCTCTATAAGCATTCACCACAGTTTGGAATTATCTGTATGTCTATCTCTGTTACTGGACAAAGCTCCCTGAGGCCAGGGACCCTGTCTTACTCATTTCTGAACCTCAACGGAGGTCTCAGTCCAAGCTAAGCTGCACTGAACCTAGCTGTGACTAGTGTTGGTTATCGCCACCCCAAATTCCTCTCCACTCCTCTTCCCTAACAATACCCTACAAGTACGAGTATAACCAGGAGTGTACTCTAATCTGCTCAAGCCACCAGAATATTCTCTCTCTCCCACTTGGAATGATTGATCTAAGCCAGTCCAATCAGAGTGAATGTGAGGACTCTCACTTGAAACTCTAGGGTAAAGACTAAAACTTTCTCTTTACTTAGATGTGGAAGATAGCCAAGGAGCTTCTGGAGCATCAGACCACAATTTAACCCTCACTGCTCAATTGCTAAGGCAGTGGCACCCCACTCCAGTACTCTTGCCTGGAAAATCCCATGGACAGAGGAGCCTGGTGGGCTGCGGTCCATGGGGTCGCTAAGAGTCAGCCATGACTGAGTGACTTCACTTTCACTTTTCACTTTCATGCATTGGAGAAGGAAATGGCAACCCACTCCAGTGTTCTTGCCTGGAGAATCCCAGGGACGGGGGAGCCTGGCGGGCTGCCGTCTGTGGGGTCGCACAGAGTCGGACACAACTGAAGCGACTTAGCAGCAGCAGCAGCAGCTCAATTGCTATCCCATCTGAGTCTGGGCAGTTGGACTACTTCCAAGGGAAGAACTCAAGAGAATGGAGGGCACACTTCTGCCCACCATCCCAGGCCCAGACACTTGCTAAAATTTGTCACATGGTAGGACTTGCCCTGACAGTGTGGATCCCTGCTAGGGATCTTTTCATCCTGCAATCCTATCTACCCCACAAAATGAGGGCATCCCTGACTAAGAGGCAAAAATCTACCGAACAAACTTCTGCTCCCACAAAGGAGGACTCCTCTCTAGATTTAAAAATTACCAAATAACAATAAGGCTTCAGTGGAAAAGTAGGAACTCTAGATGGTAACATAAGACCCAGAATCTGGTTGGGACACACACACACACACTTGATTTCATGTAGAGAAAACAGGTACTGGAGTTTGAGGAGGGCAGAAATAAAGAGAAGGGAGTGATGAGGAGTAGGGTGAGCCTTTAGCATTCTGGAAGTCTTGGAAACCTCGGTCAAGGGCATATCTGCCCAGTTGCTTTGACCACCGTGGTTACCTCCCTCCATTTTTTTGAACTAAACATACTGGAGATTTCCTCCAGTGCAAATAACTCAGGTGAGTCTCTAGTCCTAGCTGGCATTTTCCCACCAAGTAAGTTTTGGCCTGAAAAAGCCCAGGAGTCTGGTAGGGTCATAAGTAATAATAGTGACGGCAGTAAACACACTTACTTACATAGCACTTACTATGTGCTTGGTCTTTTTCTTAAATTAACTCATTTAATCCCCACTGCAACATTTTGACTTGCACTTTATTATCATCACTATTTTATATTTCAACAAAAACATTTACTTCAAAATATACTGGGCAGCCACATACACCATATCAGCAGTTGCCCTATTGCCATCCCCTCTACTAAAGGATTGAGCAAATGAATTCTTTTGTCTGCATACATTTCCTGTTCAAAACCTTCAGTGGTTCCCTGTAGACTGGAGAATGATATTAATACCTGAGTTCCTTAAATAGCCCTGCAAGTCTTTCTAGTCCAATCTGTGTCCAGTGGACTGTACTCACCTGCCCTAACCCCTAGGATTGGCCCTGCTCTCACCTAGAAAACTGCACCATCTGGGAAAACTGATCTTTTCTGCAGGCCAGCTAAGCCCTACCTCTGCTCTGAGGCCCCCACTCTAACCCTCCCCTCCCCCAGCCTCCTCTGAACTCACATGGCAATTAGAATTGGTAAAATGCCCTGGACAGCCAATATGTATTTCAGGAGACAGCTCTTGAAATATTACTTATTTTGGTGGATAATTCCCATTATATTTTATCTTACTAGTCAGATTGTGGACTTCTTGAAGAGCGATCATGACTGATAATAGATCTGTTTTCCCTGCAAGGTGGTGCACAGGGACCCACCCTGGAAGTATTTGGTAACTTTTAGACAGATTCCAGGACGGGAGAAAAAACCCTCATGTTTAAGGCTCAAAGTTCAAATCCCAACTCTTTGCCACTTTCTGGCTGAGTGAATAACTCAGGGGACTTGTGCAATTGCTCAGGACCCTAGGCCTTCCCTTAAAGAGTAGTTAATGATCTCTTACATCGCTTAGCCTTGCATACAAATGCGCCGTGCATTTTAGCTAGTCTTTTTGTTCTCGTTTTTAACTCTAGGCACTTTTAAAAGTTCACCTGAAACCACAGGTCTTAGACCACAAAGATGACGCACCTGACTTGGCCATGGGAGAGGAGGAGTTTTGCTAGGGAAAGATTCAAGGGCGAAGAAAGGTGACTTGAAGGAGCCTGTATTCGCATCTCTCCTGTGGGCTCCAGGCTGTATATTAAATAATATTATAAATCTGATCCCGCCTTCCACCTTTCAGAATTTATGTAGGAATTCAATTGTCCAAATAATAATATAATTTATAGGGTTTGGTTTACTTCAGGCTTTACTTTTTTCCAGGCTTAGCTGTGGTCCATCCACAGCAGCATGAAAATTAGAAGGCTTTTTTAGCAGAGGATAAATGTCACCACTGAAGCCATTTTTTAAAATGATCGATGGGCAAATCCTATTTTTAGCAGAGACCAGAGCATATGTAATTTGAACTGAAGAAGACAAGTCAGGATGAGACACATCAGTAAGGATCTGGGAAGTAAAAAGCAAGATAAAAAAGCTCCCTGACAATGTTATCTAAGAGAGGCAAAGCACAATGGAGCCTCTTAACGCTCAAAATGTAGCATGTTTGAGGCAGTATTGTTTTATATCAGTGCTGGAATGTGTCATGATACTGTTAGGCATAATATCAACCATCAAACAGATCAGAGTTCAAATCCTGGCTCTGCCATTCATCAAAGGTAAGACTTTGGGGAACTCTATGAGCTGGCACTCCAGAATCCAGTGGAAATTTGTTCATTGATGTCCATGTCTGTGATTAGGGATGATAATGATAATGAACTGACCTCATAGGGTTGTTGTATTAATACATGTACATTTTTAACACAGTTCTAGGGACATGGTATGTACCCATTAGTTAGCTATTATTATTCTACCCAGTTAATAATTCAACTCTATTGTTTTAATACCACAATCCCTGGTGTTAGCCAAAATGCCAAGAAAAGCACAAGTCTCAATTATTTAACAGCTTCCTTCCTTTGATCAATCTTCAGTCACTGCCACTCTCATTCTTTTATTTCTCACCAAGTTTATGGTCATGGACAATAAAGCATTTCCTGTGGGATTGAGTCATTTGGATTTCCTATGCTGGAGGCGAGCTTGATTTCCCAGGAAGGACCATCTGGCATTGCCCCTGGCTAGACTTTGGAGCCAAGGAACATTGCCTGGCAGTGGGCACAGGAATACATTTCATTTCCTCTTGTAGGATTCAATAGTCATATTTTGTTCAAATTATAGCTCTGTTCTCCTTTAGTGCTAGGATCGACTGTGAAAATTAGGCCTGAAATGCACATTCATTTTCTAAAATTGTGCTGTTCTGTGTAACAGCAGTCTCTAGGTCTTAACTAAGTCTATAGATTCTGTGATGTTTCTATTAAGAAGTCAATGTGAACCAGACAGATTAGAAAGGAAACCTCCAAAATCCATATATCCTGGGCTGGGGGAAAGAGAAAACTTCAGAAGACACAAGCCTGAGAGTTCTTACAATGTGTTGTATATGCATTTTCATTTACTTTTATTTGTCTTTGTTTGCATGAGTTGTGTGAAGTTAACTGTCAATGTATTTATTTATATGACTCATGATATTGCAGTTGCTGATATCTACTGCTGCAATTATTATTTATGACAAAATTAGCTCCTGTTGGTAAGTGCGCTAAGTTTTCACTCAAAGAGTACATCCATGTTCGGGCTATTTTAATCCCAAATACAAATTGGCAAGCACAGTAATTGCGGAAGAGAACAAGGAAGCTGGATCATAAATTGCCTTTATGGAAGACAAAATATTCTGGGAATACTTAGAACCTTATTTCTAAATAATATCTGATACAAACTATTATATATATATATATAAATAGAACGGATAAACACCAGGTGGTCCTATTGTATAGCATAGGGAACTATATTAAATATCCGATGATAAGCCATAATGGAAAAGAATATGAAAAAGAATGTATATGTAACTGAACTACTTTGCTGTACAGTAGAAATTAACACAACATTGTAAATCAACTATATGTCAATAAAACATACTTAAGAAAAAATAAACAGCATCCGAAGAAAAATGAGAAATTGCCCCAACTCTGATGACTTTGACGGTGACGTTTTTTGTTTGTTTTTAAATGTTTCTTTGGCTGCACTGGGTCCTAGCTGTGGCACAGAGGAGCTTTGCTGAGGGCTCTCTGTTGCAGCGCGCAGACCTCTCTCTAGTTCCTGAACACGGGTTCCAGAGAACACAGGCTCATTTGTGGCACTCAGGCTTAGTTGTCCCGCAGCCTGTGGGATCTCAGATCCCCCACCAGGGACTGAACCTGTGTCCCCATCCTTGGATGGCAGATTCTTAACCACCAGACCACCAGGAGACATTTTTGAAGTTAAGGAGCTAAATTTTAGCTCATGATCTCCTGGTTTTATGTCCTGCTCCATTAAAGATCATGGGAACTTTTGAAATATGTTCAGTTGTCTTAATGGCAAGGAATATCATTATTTTTTAAGAATAAAAGTTATTATTGAAATTGCTTTGAAATCAAGATGTGAAGCTAGACTTATACAAGGTCACATGGGGTGGACTTCAGTGCATTTGGAAAGAGAATTTTGCTGATTAGGATTGGATCAGATGAACAGATGCTGAGATGTTAGGAAATTCTGGATTTCCAGTCACTGAGACCTCCTCTGGAACTTTATTTCTAACTTTTCTGTATGACCACAGTAACATTATCCCTTGAGCATTTTCAAGTCTAAATTGTCAAATGGTCAAGAAAAAGATAATTTCTCAAAGCCTTTATCAAAGGCACTTCTCTGGTTAACTTTTTTACAGCTAAACCTCTCTGGGGCCACCTCTGGTTCCAGCAGTGCCATCATCCTTAGTTTATCCTAAAGAGCCCACTGCCCACTGAGGCACGGAAACTGGAATATTCCCTTTAGGGCAACTGGTGGGGTGCTGCTTGGGCAACAAAGTAAAACAATAGTACATAGTTTCAACCCCTGGGTTGGGAAGATCCCCTGGAGAAGGAAATGCGATCCACTCCAGTATTCTGGAATAATCCCATGGATAGGGGAGCCTGGTGGGTTATCATTCATGAGGTCGCAAAGAGATACGACTGAGCAAATGAGCACACACACACACAGACACACTCATATTTTTAGCAGGCTTTTATTTCAAAAAATATCAAAATGTGTCATATGTCATCTTGCAGAAAAGACATTTAGGAAGTCATCTAGACCGTGTTTCTCAAAACATTGGGTTTATAAAGTTTCACTGTTTCTCTGTGAAATTAGAAAAGTAAGAACAGTGTAGTAAGTTTATAGTACAATTGCATTTATTTAAATTTAAAGGCCTGTCTTTTATTCAGAAGATTTTGCCCTTCCTATTTAAGGAATTAAAATATCACTTTTATATAAATGACAGGTATTGCTGACATTAGGTTTATATATATAAACCCACTTCCGTAAGCTGATAAAGGGGTTAGCAAACTGTCAGTTTGTGAACTAGTTCCTACAAACCCTGCATGGGGAGCTACTTTATTCTTTGCTCCTGGGGACCTAGTTACTAAGCTAGCTCTCTCCAACTCTGTCCCTGCAAATGCACAAGACAGTTTGTAATCACACATAATCACATTGCAACAAATGTTGCTGTTGCTATTTTATCACCAAGTTGTGTCTGACTCTTTGCAACCCCATGGACTGCAGCCTGCTAGTCTCCTCTGTTGATGGGATTTCCTAGGCAAGGATACTGAAGTGGGTTGCCATTTCCTTCTCCAGGGGATCTTCCCAACCCAAGGATCTAACCTATAACAAATATAAAGTAGCTTTTTTTAATTAAAAATTTTTTTTAAAATGTGCATGCTACGTGGCATGTGGAATGATGTTCCACATGAACACACCCATGGATGAACACACCCATGATGTTCCTCAATCATGGATCCACCTGGTGCCCCTTGTATTGGAAGCACAGTCCTAACTGCTAGACCACCAGGGAAGTCCCTAAAATAGCTTTTTTATTTTGAATCAAAACTTTTGAACATTTCTCAAGTTATCCCTTATGCTTTACTCTTTGAAACCATGGAATTTATCTGAGCGAAATTGCCGCCAAATCACCTACCCTTTCCCTTGGCTTCACTTCCTCTAGTTCCCAGCATCCATCTTACAAAATGGCCCCTTCCCTCACTGCTGTGTGGAAATTGGCTCCCTGCCAATTTCATATCCCCATATGCCCCCTCCCAACACCCCTGACAATTATATCCCCATCTAGTTAAATTTGTTTTTCCTTGACAATCAGCTTCAACATACGTTTTTAAAATCTCTTTCTTATTCAATTGTATTGCTTTTCTAGCTCTTTAAGACTCAAAATATTCTGCTCTTACAGCAATCTGTAGAATTTTAGTTATTTTCTGGGTGAAACAGGCTTTTATGAACTAACCTAGAAACCTCTTAACCTTGTTTCCATGGGGAAATGCATTTCAAATAACCAACTGGTATACAGACCATCAGAACACAAGCTGTTTGTACACCACTGGCTGTCTGGAATGTCAAGGGCCTATGACTTTTATTTGCCATATGATATGCAGCAACAAAGCAGCTAAATGTGCTTTTCATTTCCATGTGACCACTGTTCTCCCAAGCACAGATGTTTCAAGGTTTCTGTGAGCTGATGGAAGAATGGAAATGCTCCCAAAAAAGAAAAAAAAAAAAAAAAAAAAAACCCACAATAAATCAACAAGGTGAAAGAGCCATTAAACTCCTTGAGAACTGGGTACATTAGTCTATCCAAGAAAATTTTATGGGCCAATGTTCAAAAACAGATTTTTAAATAAAGCTTTCCTGATTCAAGGCATAAATCTAAGAAAGAATGCTAAGAATTCACAGGTGCCAAGTAGCAACAAAACTTGACCTAAGGGCAGCCTGTCCATAAAATGGAGGATATAAAAAGTGGAGAAAAATTGCAAATACAATCAATTGCTAGCTAATTTATACTAAGCAAATTAAAACAGGAAAATATAAATTAAAAGAAATAGCTATTGTGACGTTTATGAACATGGACCACTCAGGAAAAAAAAAAAAGCTATTAGTTTAATAGTAACTTAGCTGCTCTTAGGGGAATTTTTCAAAATAGCTACCAGGATTGATTTAAATAATTGCACAAGATAAATTTTGTATATTTTTCTCTTATTTACAAGGACAAAAGAAGTACATGGTAGCATAAGCAATAAAAAGGGACACCAAATATTAAAACATTTTTGGCAAAAATGAAATATGTATAAAACAGAGATGAAAGGAAAGCAGCACAGCAACAATTGAGATGTTTATGTGTTTCCAGAAATGTACAATGAAAGTAACACTCCTACATGATGTCCAGAACGCAAACTCAGGTACCACAACAAAGAAACAGATACCTATAAAAATTAAAGAATGACCAGATTTTTGAGATCTTTTCAAGGATCCACAAACACAAGTCATAAAGCACGGAAATGGCAACCCACTCCAGTATTCTTGCCTGGGAAACTCCATGGACTGAGAAGCCTGGCAGCCTACAGTTGGTGGGGTCACAAAATGGTTGGACACGACTTAGCGACTAAACAAAAGTAATAAAACATGGTTTGTGAAATAGAAAACTACTATAAAAAACAAGAAATATCTGGAAATACTGGATGATCACAGAATGCCAAAATGAAGACTGTTCCAAGAAACTATAAAAAAGACCAAACTCACGTTGAGCATTGAAAGGCAGCCCTGCTTGCCTAAATCTATGATCTAAGCTGTGGAGTTGCTGTTGCTCAATACAGCAGCTGGCTGGTGTTCCTTTGATGGCAAGGAAAAGAAAAATCAGACTTACAGCTTGAACTATAAGGATGTTAATAGTTCACTAAGTCTAGGTCAGCAATCCTAAGCTTGATTTGATGGTTCAATTGTGTCATCAAAGACTCCAGCTCTTTCTATTCTTGATTTCACTGCTTTTGTGGCCATAGTTCCAGGCATCACATTCTTATACTACAGCTTTCAAAGCTAAAAGTGGACAGAAACAACTTCCTCTTTGCATGCTGCTCTTCTCAGAGAGGAACAGTATGTCCTGAGTCCTCTAGCAGATTCCCCTTAAATCTCAGAGTTAGATCTGTGGCTCCGCTGGTAAAGAGTCTGCTTGAAATGCGGGAGACCTGGGTTCGATCCCTGAGTTGGGAAGATCCCCTGGAGAAGGGGAAAGCTACCCACTCCAGTATTCCAGCCTGGAGAATGCCATGGACTGTATAGTCCATGGGGTCACAAAGAGTCAGACACAACTCATCGACTTTCACTTTCACTGTCACTTTCAGAGCCAGATCAGATGCTTGCATTCTCCATTGTGTATGGTTCTTTGTGACCCTATGGTCTGTAGCCCACCAAGCTCCTCTGTCTGGGAAGCCCTGATAAGACGCTTATCTGTAGACCAATTTTAATACTCTCAAGGAGGAACAGAGTTGCTGTGATTGGTTTAGACTAATCAAACTAGAGGGATTCACTAGTGGTTCAGTGGTAAAGAATTCACCTGCCAATGCAGAAGACACAGGTTTGATCACTGGGTTAGGAGGATACCCTGGAGAAAGAAATAATAACACGCTCTAGTATTCTTGCCTGGGAAATCCTATGGACAGAGGAACCTGGCAGGCTATATAGTCCACGGTGTCGCAAAAGAGTCAGACACAATTGAGCAACTAAACAATGACAAACAAAATCAAACTATTAGTTGGGCACATTGCAGCTAGAACAAAAGTTGGGATTCTGTTATCAAAGAAGGAAAAATAAATTGTTTAAATTTGGTCTTTAGGAAAGGATAAATAGGTAAATAAAAAGCCTAAGCAAAATGTTATACAAACTACCTAAACAACTATGCGGCTGCTGTAGTGCGGATGGAAACGTGCAAAGGTCAGTATAGGCTAAGTAATGCTGCAGGAATAAACAACTCCAAATGAGCAGGTTGATTTTCCACTCATGTTACATGTCTATCACAGGTCAGCTCCACTCACAGACCAAGACTCACAGAGCAGCTTTTATCTGGAATGCTGCTGGTCTTATAGCAGAAGAATAAAAGATATGGCGGACATGATGCTCATTCTTAATATTTCTGCTCTGAAGTGACACACGTCACTTCTGCTCATAATTTATTACCTAAAGGAAGTCATTTGGCCATGCCTGAGTTTAACAGCCAGGGAGTATTATTTTCCTGCAGGAAGGTGATCTCAGGGAAGGGCAACAAATATTTTGAATGATAATGCAATCTACCAAAAGGGTGAATGTGTCATTTGCCCATTATTCACTTCAATGTGATCATGAACATCTGTGACTCAGCATTAAGCTTTTGTAAAACGACAATCTAACTTGAATTTTTCTGTTGCCATTAAAGCCCGACCTTGCTATTGATCCTAAGATAAGCCACCTGAAGAATGAAGTAAACGAGGAACAGCACTTGTTGGTTACTTACATTGATTTTTGTCAGTAGAATAATACAACCGTATAAAAAATAATTTAAAACATCCATTAAAAAGTTCCATTTCCTGAGTTCCATTTCCCCCTTTTCCCTTAGCTTTGAGTCCTTCCAAGTGCAGAAGGGATTTTTAACTGTCCCCCTGACACCTCATGTTCTCTCTTTTTTAATCTAGAATTAGGTTGGCTCAAGGAACAGTTCTGGCACAACCACAATAGCCTAACCTTTCACAGTTCGGATATGACTTAGTTGGAAAAAGCATATTTGATTGTTGAGTCTGTTTGGAGTCAGGGTAAATCCCACACCTTCTGAAGTTCTGTTCTAACCCTCCCAGGACACAGCCTGATAAAGTCCTTGCAAAGCAGCTCTCTCCCACAGAGCGTTGCCTTCACATTTGGCTCCTGTATCCTCAGGATGAGAATCAGAGCAATTATGTAACTATCTGTGATTTCTCTGCAATTAGTTATGGGAGGAAACATGGCTTTTCTTGCTGCGTAGGGCTTTGCAGAAGGGTTTAAAGCAAGTTTTTGCACTGAGAATTTATTGTAACTTATTTTGTGATTAACAAAGTTCTATGGCAACATATTACACAGAAATCATATATGACTTTTTGGAAACAGTTAACAGATTAACTTCTTTGTTTTTTAAAGCACACACAAAATTAACCTGAATAGGGCATATCTAAGGCATCTTCCCTAGTATTTCTCAGTCAAGACCTACGTAAAAGCAATATGTGATCCATTAACTTTTTTGTGTGCATGTAAGATATACATCCACTCCAGTATTCTTGTCTGGAAAATCCCATGGACAGAAGAGGCTGTACGCTACAGTCCATGGGATCGCAAAGAGTCGGACACGACTGAGCGACTTCACTTTCACTTTCTCTTTCAAGATATACATAGAATTTACCGTTTCAACCATTTTAAGTGCACAGTTTAGTACCATTAAGTATACTCATAGTTTTGTGCACATATCACCACCATCCTTCATGAGAACCTTTAATCACCCCAAACAGAAGCTCTGTACCCATTTAACTGTAAAGCCCCATTACTCCATCCTGCAAGCCACCCATTCTACCTTCTGTCTCTACAAATTTGACTACTCTGCGTGCCTCATGTAAGTGGAGTCATACAGTTTATCTGTCTTCTTATAACTGGCTTATTTCATTCAGCATAGTGTCCTTAAGGTTCATCTACATTGTAGGATGTGTCAGAATTTCTTTCATTTTTATGTCTATTAATTTTTAAATTGATATAGATGATAATGTTTTTAAATTGATATAGATGATAATGTATTTTATTTTTTATTATTTTTTTATAATGTATTTTAAAATGATCTGCATTGTCTTTAAATACGGTTTTGCTTTCTTTTTAATTTACATACAGACTTACTTTTGATGTACAGTTCAATGCACAGATTTGTGTAATCACAAACACAATCAGGATCCAGAACTCCCCTAAATTCTTCGTCAGGCTCTACTCTCCCCCAACACTAATCTCATGCAATCATTAATCTGTTCTCCTTCCCTCTAGTTTGCCTTGTCCAGAATGTCACATAAGTAAAATCATGAATATGTAACCTTTCCGGACTGTCTTCTTTCATTCAACACAACACACAAGAGCTTTACCCGTGTTGTCATTTGCGCCCACAGTATGTTCCTCTTCCTTGCTGTAAAGTACTCCGTTGTATGGAGCTATCATAGTGTGTTTACCCAGTCGCCAGCTGAAGACATTTGGATTGTTCCCAGAAATGGGCCATTCTGAATAATGCTGTTATAAATACTCATGTGTAAGTTTTTGTGTGAATGTAAGTTTTTGTTTTTCTAGACTAAATATCTAGGAGTAGGAATGTTAAATCACATGGCAAGTGTATGAAGTGGAAGCGTTAGTCACTCAGTTGTGTCTGACTCTTTGCAATACCATGGACTGTAACCCGCTCTGTCCACGGGATTCTCCAGGCAAGAATACTGGGGTGGGTAGCCAGTCTCTTCTCCGGAGGATCTTCCCGACTCAGGGATTGAACCCGGGTCTCTTCATTGCAGGATTCTTTACTGTCTGAGCCACCAGGAAAACCTGGCAATTGTATATTTAATAGAAACTGCCACATTGCTTTCTAAAGTGGCTGTACTATTTTTCATCCTCACCAGCAAAGTATAAGAATTTCAGTTGCTCCACATTCTCACCAGCATTTGGTTTTATATGTTATGTGTATGTGTCTGTTTTAAGACATTCTAACAGGTGTACACTGGTATCTTATTGTGACTTTAATTTCAGTTCAGTTCAGTCGCTCAGTCGGTCCAACTCTTTGCAACCCCACGGACTGCCGCACACCAGGCTTCCCTGTCCATCACCAACTCTCGGAGCTTGCCCAAACTCATGTCCATTGCCGTCGGTGATGCCATCCCATCTCATCCTCTGTCATCCCCTTCTCCTCCTGCCTTCGATCTTTCCCAGCATCAGGATCTTTTCAAATGAATCAGTTCTTCACATCAGTAGGCCAAAGTATTAGAGCTTCAGGTTTAGCATCAGTCCTTCCAATGAATATTTAGGACTGATTTCCTTTAGGATGGTCTGGTTGGATCTCCTTGCAGTCCAAGGGACTCTCAAGAGTCTTCTCCAACACCACAGTTCAAAAGCATCAATTCTTTGGTGCTCAGCTTTCTTTATAGTCCAACTCTCACATCCATACATGACTACTGGAAAAACCATAGCTTTAACTAGATGGAGCTTTAATTTACATATCTCTAATAATTGATGATGTTACACATCACTTAATGTGCTTATTTCCCATTCATTTGCCTTCTCTGGTAACAGGTCAGTTCAAATCTGTTGCCCATTCATGTACTAAATTGTTTACTTACTGATGAGTTTTGAGAGTTGGTGCATTGATAAGGAGGAAGCAGCATTATGATTTATTGCTTTACTGTAGCCTAGTGTATCTGACAGAACTGCTTCACAGTAGAATCCCAGGGACAGGGGAGCCTGGTGGGCTTCCGTTTCTGGGGTCACACAGAGTCGGACACGACCGAAGTGACTTAGCAGCAGCAGCAGCAGCAGCAGCAGCAGCCTCGTCTATACACTAATGAATGAATCATTTCAAAAACTTTATGGCATACAGTATTACAGTCATATTCATAATATAGTATTGGAAACACTGCTACACTAACACACACACTTGTTTAAAGATCTAAATGTAAGACCTGAAACCACCCAAGTTCTAGAAGAGAACATAGGCAGAACACTTTTTGACATAAATCATAGCAATTTATTTTAGAGCTGTCTCCTAAGGCAAAAGAAACAAAAGTAAAAATAAACACATAGGACCTAATTAAACCTAAATCTTTTTACAGAAAAGAACATTATCAACAAAATAAAAACACAATTTATTGACTGGAAGAAAATATTTGCAAAGGATACGACCAATAAAAGGTTAATATTCCAAAATATATAAACAGCTCATATGAGTGAAATTCACTCAGTCGTGTCCGACTCTTTGTCACCCCATGGACTATACAGTCCATGGAATTTTCCAGGCCAGAATACTGGTGTGGATAGCCATTCCCTTCTGCAGGGATCTTCCCAACCCGTGCATCAAATCCAGGTCTCCAGGCCAGAATACTGGAGTGAGTAGCCTTTCCCTTCTCCAGGGGATCTTCCCAACCCAGGGATCAAACCCAGGTCTCCCACATTGCAGGTGATTCTTTACCAGCTAAGCCACAAAGGAAGTCCAAGAATACTGGAGTGGGTAGCCTAACCCTTCTCCAGCGGATCTTCCTGACCCAGGGATGGAACCAGGATCTCTTGCATTGCAGGCAGATTCTTTACCAAGCTATCAGGGAAGCCCATAAACAGCTTATACAACTCAATATTTTAACAAAAAATTTTAAAATGGGCAGATGATCTGAGTTGACATTTTTTCAAAGATGACATACAGATGGCCAACAAGGACATGAAAATATGCTCAACATTTCTAATTAAAAATATGCTCAACACTGCTTATCATCAGAGAATGCAAAGCAAACCCACAATGAGATATCACCTCACACCTGTCAGAATGAATATCATCAAAGTCTACAAATAACAAGTGTTGGAAAGGAAGTAGAGAAAAGGGAACCCTACTATACTGTTGGTGGGAACAGAAATTGGTGCAGAGATCAAACCAGTCAATCCTAGCAGAAACCAACCCTCTTTATTGAAAGGACTGATGCTGAAGCTGAAGTTCCAATACTTGGGCCACCTGATGTAAAGAGCCGACTCACTGGAAAGACCTTGATGCTGGAAAAGCTTGAAGGTAGGAGGACAGGGGGGCAACAGAGGATGTGACAGTTAGATGATATCACTGACTCAATGGATGTGAGTCTGAAAAAACTCTGGGAGATAGGGAAGGACAGGGAAGCCCAGTGCAGAAGACGATGGCACCCCACTCCAGTACTCTTGCCTAGAAAATCCCATGGATGGAGGAGCCTGGTGGGCTGCAGTCCATGGGGTAGCGAACAGTCAGACACAACTGAGCGACTTCACTTTCACTTTTCACTTTCACGCACTGAAGAAGGAAATGGCAACCTACTCCAGTGTTCTTGCCTGGAGAATCCCAGGGATGGCAGAGCCTGGTGGGCTGCTGTCTATGGGGTTGCACAGAGTTGGACATGACTAAAGCGACTTAGCAGCAGCAGCAGCAGCAGCAGGGAAGCCCAGAGTGCTGCAGTCCACGGGGTTGCAAAAAGTCAAACATGACTTAGCAACTGAACAATAACAACTGTGTAAAACAGTATGGCATTTCTTCAAGAGAGTAAAAACAGAACTACTACATGACCCAGTAATTCTCCTGGGAATATATTTGCAGAAAATGAAAACACTAATTATAAAAAAGGGCTACATGCACCCCAACTTTCATTGCAGCATTATTCACAATAGCCAAGATTTGGAAGCAAACTAAGTATTCACCAACAGATGAATAAATGAAGAAGATGTGACATATATATAAAACTGAATACTGCTGCTGCTGCTGCTACTAAGTTGCTTCATTCGTGTCTGACTCTGTGCGACCCCATAGACGGCAGCCCACCAGGCTCCCCCGTCCCTGGGATTCTCTAGGCAAGAACACTGGAGTGGGTTGCCATTTCCTTCTCCAATGCATGAAAGTGAAAAGTCAAAGTGAAGTCGCTCAGTCGTGTCCGGCTCTTAGCGACCCCATGGACTGCAGCCTACCAGGCTCTTCCATCCATGGGGTTTTCCAGGCAAGAGTACTGGAGTGGGGTGCTCAGTCACAAAAATGGATGAAATTCTGCCATTTGCAACAATGTGGATGGACCTAGAGGGTATTATGCTTAGTAAAATACGTCATAGAAAGATAATATTCTGTTAAGCAGATACATTACTTTGCCAACAAAGGTCCGTCCGGTAAAGGCTATGGTTTTTCCAGTGGTCATGTATGGATGTGAGAGTTGGACTGTGAAGAAAGCTGAGCACTGAAGAGTTGATGCTTTTGAACTGTGGTGTTGGAGAAGACTCGAGAGTCCCTTGGACTGCAAAGAGATCCAACCAGTCCATTCTGAAGGAGATCAGCCCTGGGATTTCTTTGGAAGGAATGATGCTAAAGCTGAAACTCCAGTACTTTGGCCACCTCATGGGAAGAGTTGACTCACTGGAAAAGACCCTGATGCTGGGAGGGATTGGGGGCAGGAGGAAAAGGGGACAACAGAGGATGAGATGGCTGGATGGCATCACCGACTCGATGGACATGAGTTTGAGTAGACTCCGGGAGTTGGTGATGGACAGGGAGGCCTGGCGTGCTGTGATTCATGGGGTCGCAGAGTCGGACACGACTGAGCGACTGAACTGAACTGAACTGAACCACTTACATGTGCAATTTAAAAAATAAAATGAATGAATATAATGAAACAGACTCACAGATAACAGATACAGAGAACAAACCATTGGTTACCAGTGGGGAAAGGAGAGGGGGGAGGATCAAGACAGGGGTTAAATGATACAAACTACTATATAAAAAATAAATAAGCAACAAAATGCATTTTGTACAGAAAAGGGTAATAAATTCATTTTTTGTAACAACTTTAAATGGAGTATAATCCATAAAAGTATTGAACTACTGTTATACACCTGAAACTAATATACTATTATAAATCAATTGTTCAGTTCAGTCACTCAGTCATGTCCAACTCTTTGCAACACTTGGGATGATAGTCTGATATGCAGTTTCTTCAATTACAAGAAAAAGAAAGGCATACTGTATAGCACTGTGAGTCTCTGAAAGCAAAGTTATAAAACAGTGAGAAAATCAACACATTATTCATTTTATATTAACTGTCACTCACCTTATGCCTATGGAAGGATATGCTATCCACTTCAACACAAGTCTTGCACACAAAGTTCTACACCATGAATACTTAGGCAGTGATGAGAACCATGATGACACAAAAACATCTCATATAGCTCTTGTATAAGTTACTAGATTTTCACACAAAGATACACACACATATACAACAGATAAGTTTTCGTACGATAACCATATGGCACAGCGCTTCTTTACTACTCATTAAGTGGAGGTGGATCATCATAAAGGTCTTCATCCTTGTCATCGTCACACTGAGTAGGCTGAGGACAAGGAGGAAGAGGACAGCTTTGTCTTGCTGTCTCAGGGGTGGGAGAGGTGGAGGAGGTGGAAAGGGAGGCAGGGGAGCACATTCAGTATAACATCAAAATACTTAATAATCTCTTCTGACTTTTTTGCTTTTTCATACTTCTAAAAACTGTTTCTATATGCTATCAATGCTTTCTCCACCATTTGCTTTTGTTTCAGTGTCCATATCCATAAAAGGGTCTGTGTTGTAAAGAAGTCAAAAGCAGTCTTAAATGACTGAAACCCTTCTGCCAGACTATGTCAATTTATTTTCTGGCACTGCTTCTTCCACATCTTTTTCCTCATCTGGCACTGGTTCAGAAGCACTTGCCTCCGTCAAGTCATCTTCTGTCAATTCCTCTAGTGTGGTATCCAGCAGCTCTTGAAGTTTTCTGAGATCTGTATCTTGAAACCCTTCACCCACCCGACCCCACCCCACTTTTTTTTTTTTCCATATCCATGATCTCTTTCATGATTTCCCTATAAATTCTGTGAAATCATGCCAACATCTGGATACCGTTTACTCCAACAGGAATTTATAGTTTTGGGCTTGATGGTTTTCATGGCTTTTTCTGTAACTATGATGACATCTTCAATGATGTAATCATTTCAACAGTGTAATCATTTCAGACTTTCATGATGTTCTCTGTATCTGGGTACTTTGCCATAGCATTAACAATTCTTTCTGTATAGTACCATGCTAATGAGTCTTAAAGGTCCCTAGAACTTCTTGATCTAGAGGCTGAGTTAGAGATGTGTTTGGGAGCAAGCGGTCACTTTGATGCCTTCAGTATTGAATTCATGGGGTTCTGGGTGGCCAGGGACGTTTTCCAGTATCAAAAGAACTTTAAAAGGCAGTTCCTTTCTGGTAAGGTACTTTCTGACTTCAGAGACAGAACATTGTTGGGATCAATCCCCAGAAAAGGTTCTCATTGTCTAGGCCTTGTACAACCAAAAGACAGACGGCCGGTGCTTATCTTTCCCCATTAAGGCCCAGGGATTAGCAGCTGTATAGCTAAGGGCTGTCTTGGTCATAAAACTGATTGTATTTTCACAAAACAGTAGTTAGCTTATCTCTTCCTGCTTAAATCTTGGTGCATGTTTCTATTCCTTACTATTAAGTGTCCTTGTTGGCATTTTTTTGCCCCCAGAATAAGGCAGTTTCATCTGCATTAAAAACCTGTTCAGGCAGATATCCCTTCTCCTTAATGATTTTCATAATGGCATCTGGGAACTTGTCTGCCGCCTCCTGGTCAACAGAAGCTGCTTCTCCTGTTACTTGATACTTTTTAAGCCACACCTCTGTAACTGTCAAACTATCTTTCTGGTATTAAAGTCTCTAGCTTTAGATCCTTTACATTCCTTTTGCTTTAAGTTGGCATATTTTTTCTCCACTTTTTCTCAAATCATATTAGAGTCTATAGGTATGCCTTTTTGATAGCAATCCTGAACCCACATAAAAGCTGCATTTTCAATACAAGCTAAAAAGGTATTTTGCAAAAAGTGCAAGGTTTTTGTGTCTGCTGGCACAGCTACAGCAATAGCTTCATGAATTTCCTTTTTTTTTTTTTTACAATAGCCTTTATCCTAAATTCATTTACCTTGAAATGGTGGGCAACCACAGCTGCAGACCTTGATCTATAGCACATATAAAGCAACTCAACTTTTCCATGACTTTTCTCTGCTTCCTGTGAGTATTTCCAGCATCACTAGCAGCACTTTGTATGGGGCCCATGGTGTTTTTCAAGGTTTATGGTACTGCACTAAAAAAGGTGAAAAACATGCAAGAATCATAAGAGATCACTTTTTACTGTGATACACAATTTACTGGAGAAACAAACTGCTCATGCAGAGATGATTAACATCACACAGCATTTTAAGTGGAGCTCACTGCAATAGCAACAGGAGGTGGCTACAAAATTATTATAGCAGTATAGTATGCACTAAAGTTAATTGTATACAATTATGACTTAATACTGCAGTTTTATGTTTATCTTTCATCTGCAAATGGTGCCAGGTATGGCCTGTGTTTGTATGCATAAATTTTGATAAATTTTAACTTTTCATAATAGATTTGTGTATATTTTATGGCAATAAATGATAAAATAGACTAGTGTCTACATATATTTTTTACATGGATGATATCCCTATCATTTTTCTTACTCTTTTGATATCTCTGGGCTATTTGATTTCTGTAAGTTTTTTCAAACTGTCACAAATCTCCAAAAAAATTTCCAACATATTTATTAAAAACATCCTCACATAAATGGATCCCCTCTGTTTAAACTTATATTTTCTGACCACAATGAGAAAAACCCTCAAGTGAAACTCAATCAGTTGTGTCCAACTCTTTGCACCCCATGGAATTCTCCAGGTTAGAATACTGGAGTGAGTAGCCTTTCCCTTCTCTAGGGGATCTTCCCATCCCCAGGATTGAACCCAGGCCTCCTGCATTGCAGGCAGATTCTTTACGATTCGAGCCACCAGGAAAGCCCAAGAATCCTGAAGTGGGTAGCCTATCCCTTCTCCAGTGGATCTTCCCAACTCAGGAATTGAATTGGGGTCTCTTGCATTGCAGGTGGATTCCAGCTGAGCTACCAGGGAAGCCCCGAAAAACCCTCAAAATGAGTAACAAAAGCAGATGCTGAAGGCTGCCTCAATCAATATGACTTCAACTCATCTGTAGTATTTCTTCAGAGCTGGAAGGTCAAAGGTCAAAGAGATTTCTCCCATTCCCTCAAAGCTAAGGTTCTGTGTGGGACTACCTGTTGCCAATAAGACACAGTTGTGTGAGACTTAGCAGAACTGACTTTGTAAAGTGAAAATCACATGCTTCCTCAGAGGTTCTGTCTTGGAATTTGGTTTCTCTGCAGTGGTTACAGAAGAATATCTGTGTGTGTATGTTAGTCGCTAAGTTGTGTCCGACTCTTGGCGACCCCGTGGACTGTAGCCTGCCAAGCTCCTCTCTCCATGGGATTTTCCAGGCAAAGAATACTGGAGGGGGTTGCAATTCCCTTCTCCAGAGGATCTTTCCAATTCAGGGATCGAACCCTGGTCTCCTGCATTGCAGGCAGACTCTTTACTGTTTGAAAAAACCAGGGAAGCCCCAGTAGAACATCTGGTGTCTAGTAATTAGCTTTGTGAATTGCAAAGGAAAGGTACTGCCAGCAACTAAGAACTTGGCCAAAACAATCCCAAGTACTTGATGATTTTTAAAATGTCTCAACCTTATAGACCAAAGAAGAAATAAAAATTTAAATTATATCATGCTTGGAAATTAACTACAATGAAAATATCAAAATGTATAGGATGGTACTCAAAAGTGTGTTTAGAGGAAAATTTGTAGCTTTAAAATGTTAACATACAAATATCATTATTAAATATGAGGACTTTGGGGTCAAACTGCCTTGGTTTAAATACTGACTCTTGAACTCAGTGCTCAGAACTCAGTCATGTATGATTATGGGCAAGTTACTCAGTTCCCCTCTAAGCCTGTATTCCTTTATCTGAAAAAATGGAGATATTATCTCAGAGAGTTGTTAGAAAGATTAAACAGGAAATACACAAAGCAACTGAGAATGCACACACACAGATCTAAAGCCCTCAGCTCAGTGCTTGCATAATTATTCAAACAATATTAAATATTAGTACAAGAAGTTAGCAAATAGATATATCAGTCGCTTTCTAGAGGAAAACAAAGACAGCGAAGAGTAAATGGGGAGTTAGTAATTTTCTCAATGAAGGAAATTCCGTATCTACTCTTAATTTGTTTTCAGTAGGTTCCAGGACCATCACAACCCTATTCAAAGCAATGAAAGAATTTGGAACCTTGGCCCAGGGAAAAAATGCTTGAGGATTTCTTGTAGAAACAATTTTTGTTAGAATCTCCTGATTCTGCATGAGAGAAGTTTTAGAACTATTTAGGGGACTATCCAAAATTAGATTGAATTAAGTCTCCCCAAATATATTCATAAAACATTCAATACCAGTATTAATGTGATTTCTAACTTGGTATCTAGTCATTTTTATCAGTCATACTCAAACAACAAGCATGTCATTTGTAACTATTTGATATTGATCAGCTAGCTATGTTACAGCTTATAGAGCTCTTTCTTATGCATTTCTAATTGACTCTTAGAACAATCCTATGAATAAACTAAGCAAGTCACTTGTTAGTATTCCAATTAAAATTTTACAAAGGAGAAAACTGAGTTTCAGAGACATTTTATATGATTTGTTTGAAGACACTAAATGGCAGGGCATAGAAATTTAGAACTCAGTTAAGAACCAAAAAGTACTAGACTCACTACAATATTTTCCTTATATTTTAATCCAGAAGTAGTACCTTTAGGCTGCCTGCTAGAGTTATGGTATTTGAGACGGTTTTTATTTACTAAGAAGAAAACACTCTGTTTCATCAGGATTTCTTTCTACAACCCTTTCAACACCCTTTCAATCTAATCCTAAATACCATAAGAGTGTAAGGATCTGCCATTATCATTAGTACAGTTATTCCCAACAGTATCTAGTTTTCTTCCATTCCCAAGAACTGTAAAAAGCTTTTCCTGTTCATTCTATATAACAATATTAACTCTGGATCCATCATTTAAATATCGTAACTCTTCATGAGCACACTAACATTTCATTGCTTATATATTCTCACGGATGTGCATGCTCAGTCGCTCAGTTGCGTCTGACTCCGTAACCCCATGGACTACAGCGGGCCAGGCTTCCCTGTCCTTCACTATCTCCCAGAGTTTGCTCAAACTCATGTCCATTGTGTCGAGGACGTCACCCAATCACCTCCTTCTCTGTCGCCTCCTGCCCTCAATCTTTCCCAGCATCAGGGTCTTTTCCAATGAGTTGGCTTGTGCTATACAGTAGGTCCTTTTTTTCTATTTTATATATAGTAGCTTATACCTGTTAATCCCAAATCCTAATTTACCCCTCCCCCACCCTCTTTCCCCTTTGGTAAAACCCTAAGCTTGTCTTCTCTGTCTGTGAATCTGTTTGTGTTTTGTAACTACGTTCATTAGTGTCATATTTTAGATTCCACTTATAAGGGATATTCTGTGGTATTTCCAAGCAGATATTTTTATCTTTCCTTTAGTTATGGTCTCCCTTTCAATTTTAAGATATTACTTTCTATAAATAGATCATGCAAAATGTTCTCTAACTCAGATATTTCACTAATTCAGATAGGTAGGTGTGTTGGAATACTCCTCCAATCAGGTTGAACTGGGGAAGTTCTCTCTTTCTAGAAGGCTGATTTCCAGTGTATTCACATATTGCACAAATCTCCAGCACTCTCATGAAGTCAGATTAATCACTGGTGTTCAGAGCTGCTGCCAAGCTCATAGTCAAGTGAAGCTGGATAAAGTGAAGCTGCCCTCTGGACAGAACAGACTAAACAGAGTAGATGCTTGATCTTGGGGTTGCGACTTCCCAAGCAAATCAGCTGTTCAGGAGGTGGCCCAAGACAAAAGCTACCCACAGGAACAGCTATGATAAATTGAACCAATCAAGTCTGCCTTCTTAGGACATCTGAAATCAAAAGGAATTAACAAATTGGTAGTGGGACAGAAATGGAGACCCCTGGAGAGAGGGCAGGAAGTATAAGTGACGAAATTACTCAGCCATTAAAAATAATACATTTGAACCAGTTCTAATGAGGTGGATGAAACTGGAGCCTATTATACAGAGTAAAGTAAGCCAGAAGGAAAAACACCAATATAGTATACTAACGCATATATATGGAATTTAGAAAGATGGTAACAATAACCCGGTCTACGAGACAGCAAAAGAGACAATGATGTATAGAACAGTCTTATGGACTCTGTGGGAGAGGGAGAGGGTGGGAAGATTTGGGAGAATGACATTGAAACGTGTTAAATATCATGTAAGAAATGAGTTGCCAGTCCAGGTTCGATGCATGATACTGGATGCTTGGGGCTAGTGCACTGGGACGACCCAGAGGGATGGTATGGGGAGGGAGGAGGGAGGAGGGTTCAGGATGGGGAACACATGTATACCTGTGGCGGATTCATTTTGATATTTGGCAAAACTAATACAATTATGTAAAGTTTAAAAATAAAATAAAATTTAAAAAAAAAAAACAAAAAAAAGAAAATGCAGAGGCCAGAAAACAGAGAGACACGGTGGAAAGTCAATAATGGTAGAAGCAAGCAAAAAAGAAGACCAAGAGAAGCTGACTCACTACAGTGGTGCAACAACAGCCACATCAGTTCAGTTCAGTCGCTCAGTCGTGTCCAACTCTTTGCGACCCCATGGACTGCAGCACGCCAGGCCTCCCTGTCCATCACCAACTCCTGGAGCCTACTCAAACTCATGTCCATCGTGTCGTTGATGCCATCCCACCATCTCATCCTCTGTCGTCCCCTTCTCCTCCCACCTTCATCTTTCCCAGGATCAGGGTCTTTTCCAATGAGTCAGTTCTTTGCATCAAGTGGCCAAGGTATTGGAGTGTCAGCTTCAGCATCAGTCCTTCCAATGAATATTCAGGGCTGATCTCCTTTACAATGGGTTGGTTGGATCTCCTTGCTGTCCAAGGGACTCTCAAGAGTCTTCTCCAACACCACAGTTCAAAAGCATCAATACTTCAGTGCTCAGCTTTCTTTATAGTCCAACTCTCACATTCATACATGACTTCTGGAAAAACCACAGCTTTGACTAGATGGACCTTTGTTGGCAAAGTAATGTCTCTGCTTTTTAATATGCTGTCTAGATTGGTCATAACTCGCCTTCCAAGGAGCAAGCGTCTTTTAATTTCATGGCTGCAATCACCATCTGCAGTGATTTTGGAGCCCCAAAAAATTGTCACTGTTTCCATTGTTTCCCCATCTATTTGCCATGAAGTGATGGGACCAGATGCCATGATCTTAGTTTTCTGAATGTTGAGCTTTAAGCCAACTTTTTCACTCTCCTCTTTCAATTTCATTAAGTGGCTCTTTAGTTCTTCGCTTTCTGCCATAAGGGTGGTGTCATCTGCATATCTGAGGTTATTGGTATTTCTCCCGGCAATCTTGATTCCAGCTTGTGCTTCATCCAGCCCTGCATTTTGCATGATGTACTCTGCTGCTGCTGCTAAATTGCTTCAGTCGTGTCTGGCTCTGTGCGACCCCACAGAGGGCAGCCCACCAGGTTGCCCTGTCCCTGGGATTCTCCAGGCAAGAACACTGGAGTGGGTTTTCATTTCCTTCTCCAATGCATGAAAGTGGAAAGTGAACGTGAATTCGCTCAGTCGTGTCTGACTCTTTGCGACCCCATGGACTGCAGCCTACCAGGCTCCTCTGTCCATGGGATTTTCCAGGTTAGAGTTACTTATAAGTTAAATAAGCAGGGTGACAATATACAACCTTGATGTACAGAAAAGAAACCTGTTTGTGATGAAATGACTAAGCAACAGAAATAGAACTGTATATGCTGTATCCTGAAAATAATTCAAATTTCTCCTCTTTTACAAGTCCAAGTGAGGCTGCTGTTTCTGTCTTCCTTAACTTTCAATGTATCCTCTGGTATCTTTCTGTTCTTGAAACTTAGAATCTATCACTATTAACTAAGTTTGCAATTATCATTTAAACACAGATGAATGAACTTATGATAAATTGCTATTCTAAAGGAACAATTTTAGTTGAAAAAATATCTTAACTGTGGCTAGACATTTAGGTAACATTTTATTTCTTGTTTGGAGGCCAGTAGCTAAACTGAATATATATATAATAAGATGTCTTGCAATTGGCTACCTACACTCACCTGCCACTAATAAATATTTTTATATTTAAACAAGATGCCTTGAAGTCTCTGGTTTGTAGAAAAGTTAATATTTTCAGCTTGTTCCTTCCTATAAGTAAGGAATTACATTTCCTCACAGCAAGAGAACATTAACTCTAGAACTTTTTTTTCAAACCTCACTCCAAGGTTTCTATCTAACATAGGAGTGATTGTTCTGAGAGCTTCTAATACTGCAGGTTTGTTAAACCACTGCTGACCCACGTTAATTGACACAGGGACCTGTTTGCCTGTTGCTTACAACGTGTGAGTTAACTTTTGGGTCCATTAACAATTCTTTTCAGACTAAGGTCATCTTATTTTCTGTGCCTACAGAGAAAGGACATTTTGGAACTTAGCTTGTGTACCAATAATATCAAAGCTACTATTCACTAGAAAATTGTAGTGTTCAAGGTCATGAAGCAAGTTGATGCTTGGGAAGATTTTCATTATCTCCTTTCCTGATTATGCTCTACACTGGTTGGAATATTACTTAGAATATAAAAATAACATTATAGCAGAGAGCTTATGAACAGTTTGAGGCACCATTGCATACTCTTTATAGACAATCCTTTAAATCTCATAACACAAAGATGCAACTTCATGTGTTTCTTTTGCCTAATTCTCTATTACAAAGAAATGCAAGGATTTTAGAAAAATCAAAGGCCCACCATTATTTGCAGAACTGACTTCTTATGAGTAAGAATTTGATGGCGTTATGACCATGCTCCTCATAACTCAATTCTTTAACTATCTGCATCAGGATCACTTATGACACTCATTTTAAAAATAAACTTTCATCTTGGTACCTTCCACTCAATTTTGCTATGAACCAAAAACTCCTCTAAAAATAAAGTCTATTTTTAAAAATGAATATGAATGCAGACCTTATACTGTTCACAAAAATTACCTCAGAATGGATCATAGACCTACATGTAAAATGAGAAACTATAAATCTCTTTAAGGATAACAAAGGAGAATACCTAGATGACCTTGAGTATGGCAGTGACTTTTTAGATATAACACCAAAGGCATGATCCCTGAATGAAATAAGCTGGTAAGCTGGATTTCATCGAAATTTAAAAAAAAAAAAAAAAAAACTTTGCAAAAGACAATGTCAAGAAAATGAGAAAATAAGTCACAGATTGGGAAAAAATATCTGCAAAAGACAAATCTGATAAAGGATTGTTATTAAAACTGTTCAAAGAATTCCTAAGACTCAACAATAAGTAAATGAACCTTCCAATTCAAAAAAAGGCAGAAGGCCTATACAAACACCTCATCAAAGATATACATATGGTAAATAAGCAAGAGAAATGTACGCTATCAGTAATTACAAATTAAAACCACAATAAACTCTACACACTCATCGTGTGTGTGTGTGTTAGTCGCTCAGTTGTGGCTGACTCTTTACGACCCCATGGACTGCAGCCCACCAGGATTCTCTGCCACGAGATTTTCCAGACAAGGATACTGGAGTGGGTTGCCATTTCAGAATGGCCCCAGTCCAACAAACCGAAAACACAAGTGCTGGCAAGCACGTGGAGCAACAGGTGCTACCATTCAGTGCTGGTGACAGGCAACAGGGCACAGTCACTTTGGAAGAGAGTTTGGCAACTTTTTACAAAACTAATATATGCTCACTCTCCTTGGTATTTATCCCAAACTGTGTCTGCACAAAAGCCTGCACACAGATATGTACAGTAGCTTTATTCATAATTACCAAAACTTGGAAGCGACTGCAATGTCCTTCATAAGGTGAATGGACAAACTGCGATAAATACAGACGATGAAACATTATTCAGTAATAAAATAGCGCTATGAACCAATGAAAAGACATGGAGGAAACAAATACATATTACTAAGTGAAAGGAGCCAATCTGAAAAGGCTACATGCTGTGTGATACCAACTAAATGACAAAGGAAATGAAAAAGGCAAAACTGTAAGTGATTTCCACATGTTAAGAGAAGAAAAGGGATAAACAGAGTATGGAGGATTTTTAGGGCAGTGGAACTATCTTATATGACAGAATAATGGTGGATGCATGCCATTAAACATTCGTCCAAATCCACAGAATGTGTAACACCGAGAATGAACCCTAGTATACATACCATGGGCTTTGAATGATAATCAGTGTGTCATTGATTGTAACAAATGTACTACTCTAGTGGAGGAGGCTGTGCTTTATGGGCAGAGGGTAGGTAAGAATTCTCTGTACTTTCTCTTCTCAACTTTGCTCTGAACCTAAAACAGCTCTAAAAATACAGTCTTAAAAAAAAAAAGCTTCCTGGGGTTCCATGGCAAATCTACTGAATCAGACTGAATCTTGGCAAAGGATTATGATCTAAGGAATGTGATTTTTAGCAAATTTCTTTGGAGATAAGACCACTAATCATGAATGGAGGAGTAAGACAGGGGAAGGGGAGAGAAAATGGGAAGGAAGCGATGAGGACAAAAATTAGTGTCGACTACTATTGCTGTGTACCAACCTCAGAGATTCAGATTCAGCAGAATTGAATGAGGCTTAGTAATCTGTATTGAAAATCTCAGATGTTTCTGAAGCTACAATGAGGTGCCACCTCACACTGGTCAGAAGAGCCATCACTTAAGTCTATAAATAATGGTTGGAGAGGGTGTGGAGAAAAGGGAATACTCTGCCACTGCTGGTGGGAATGTGAACTGGTGCGGCCACCACTGGAAACCAGCAGAGAAGTTCGCCCAAAAAAAACGAAAAATAGACTTGCCATATGATCAGCAATCCCACCTCTGGGCATATAACCAGACAAAAATGTAATTTGAAAAGGTATATGCACTCCTGTATTCACAGCAGTACTATTCACAAGAGCCAAGACATGGAAGCAACTGAAATATCCATCAGCAGATGCATGGATAAAAAAATATATACATATAAAATTGTGTGTATATATATGTGTACATATGTATATACTTCCCTGGTGCCTCAGATGGTAAAGAATCCACCTGCAATGTGGGAGACCTAGGTTCGCTCCCTGGGTTGGGAAGATCCCCTGGAGGAGGGCACGGCAACCCACTCCAGTATTCTTGCCTGGAGAATCCCCACGGACAGAGGAGCCTGGTGGGCTACAGTCCATGGGGTCGCAAAGAGTTGGCCATGATTGAGTGACTAAGCACAGCACATACAACACATAGGTATATATACACAATGGACTCTTAGTCATAAAGAAGAATGGTGAAGAGTCCGCCTACCAATGCAGGAGACATTAAGAGACGCGGGTGTGATCCCTGGGTCAGGAAGATCACTTGGAGGAGGAAATGGCAACCCACTCCCGTATTCTTGCCCGGAGAAACCCATGGACAGAAGAGCCTGGCGGGCTACAGTCCACAAGGTCACACAGAGTTGGACACGACTGAAGCGACTTAGCACGCAAAGAATAAAATAATGCCATGTGCAATGTGAATGGACCTAGAGATTATTATACTAAGAGAAAGGGGCAAATATCACGTTATCACTTATATGTGGAATCTAAAATACGACAAAAATGAACAGAAACAGACTCATAGACACAGAGAACAGATCTGACGCTGCCAAGGTAGAGGGAGGGAGAGGGGAAGAAAGGATTGGAGTTTGGAATTAGCAGATGCAAACTATTACATATAGGATGGATAAACAGCAAGGTCCTACTGTATAGCACAGGAGACTACATTCAATACTAACAGAAAAGAATATGAAAAAGAGCATATATATATATATATATATATAAATGAATCCCTTAGCTGTATAGCAGAAATTAACACTGTAAGTCAATTATACTTCAATAAAATTTTAAAAAATTAAAATAGAACAAAACCTCCTTAGGTGATTCTGATAGAGGGAGGGACATCCCTACATCCATGAAAAAGCTTCATGGAAGTAAAGTTTTCTGGAAAAAAAGCAGCATGAGACTGAAAAGGAAGCTAAAATCACACATGATATTTCTGATGAAGAAAATAACAGGTTCTTTATGTTAAAGAAGAAAAAGGATATAGTCAAAGCCAATGAAAGGATGATTTGAGCAAAGGACTAAACAACTCGAGAAAAGAGTTCTTCATTCTGAGATTAATAATTATTTCTACCAGAGGCCAAGCCTGCGACATGTCTATGATCATACAGCTGCACATTCTTCACCATGATTTCATGAAAACAAGGCAGATGACAAAGTTATCTTTGGGGATTTAGTCT
This sequence comes from Bos taurus, assembly GCF_002263795.3. Classification (NCBI taxonomy): domain Eukaryota; kingdom Metazoa; phylum Chordata; class Mammalia; order Artiodactyla; family Bovidae; genus Bos; species Bos taurus. Next base: position 80,937,795 of record NC_037334.1, on the reverse strand, counting down.
CATAAATAGATTAGGTAGCAAAGCTCTAACATGCCAGTTATCAGAGTTGTAATTTCTAAATGCCACAATCCCATGGAGGAGGGCATGGCATCCCACTCCAGTATTCTTGCCTGGAGAATCCCATGGACAGAGGAGCCTGGCAGGCTACAGTCCATAGGGTTGCAAAAAGTCAGACAGGACTGACTGAAGCAATTTAGCACATGTGCATGCAAAGCATTTATTATGAACACGTAAAATTCATTAGCAGAACTTTCAAATAAAAATCAGTTCATACAATGGGTTTAAAAAATCAATTTTTAAAGATGATATTCAAAATCTATCAAGTTGGTGAGTGTGTCCACGAATTGGCACCTAAAGCTAGGGTAACCATGAAATTTATTATTCAGAACAGGACACTTTTGGGGGAGAGGGCTATGCCCTGTAGCTTGTGGGATCTTAGTTCCCCGACTAGGGATCGAATCTGGACCCTTGGCACTGAAAGGGTGGAGCCTGACCACTGGACCACCAGGGAACTCCCAGATGATTCAGTTTGAACTCACGGCATACTTTTTCTTACAAAATTCCTACTTCTTTCCACTGAACAGGCTAAGAAACAATGACCAACCCAAAAGCACTGACACCTCTAACGCCCAAACTGTGGCTGCCAGATGTCATTTATCACTCAACAGGGTTGGGACTCCTTTGAGAAATATTCTATTCCAGGTGTCTGCACAGAAAATGTACAAGATGAGACTGGAAATCTTGTCATCTCAGAAAGTGAGGAGTCTCCCAAAGATGAATAGGTTTGGGTACAATAGGACACTTCTGAGTGAAAGAGGCTTTTAATAAGTGTACCAGGAAAACAGGTACAGACCAGGATGCCCCAGATTCACCCTGGGCAAACCAGAATGAATATCCCCCTTAGGGCAATACCTCTATAGACATTAATACAGTAACAATAATCATCTATCCTAACTTCAGTGTTCCAAAGAGGAAGTGATGGTAACTACAAACTTAGAAACCACAGATCTAACCCAAGTTCTTTTTTCTCCCTACCCATGTTCTTGGTGTGAAACATCAAATGGCACTTTTATAATTACGTGGCACAGCAGTAATTAATATTGATCTTGGAACTTGGGAAAGTCAACATTAACTTGTACCCGCATTAGATTCAATCTCATTTTTCCTCTGGAATTCATGCAGTGAGCACTGTTTCACCAGCTGCATTACCACTACCACCAAGACAACAAGCTCCATTTGGACAAACTGTAAGAAGAAATTTTTATTTTTTTGTTTTAAGATTTACGACACTTCTGTACAGATCTGTAATCCTTAGTGAAATAGTATCTTGATTATGAAGAGTCATTTCACTGTGTTTCTAACATGACAAGGTTTGTTCTTTTCTATTTCAATAAATATTTGTTGGGGTTCTATAGTATGCCATGCTTTGTCTAAATGATAGATTAAAAATAGCAGAGACAGAGCACATGATTTGTCAGTCCAATGAAAAGTACTGTTTAGTCACTCATAATCTATGAGACTCAGTTTAGTTCAGTCGCTCAGTCGTGTCCGACTCTTTGCGACATCACGAATTGCAGCATGCCAGGCCTCCCTGTCCATCACCAACTCCCGGAGTTCACCCAGACTCACGTCCATCGAGTCAGTGATGCTATCCAGCCATCTCATCCTCTGTCGTCCCCTTCTCCTCCTGCCCCCAATCCCTCCCAGCATCAGAGTCTTTTCCAATGAGTCAACTCTTCACAGAGGTGGCCAAAGTACTGGAGTTTCAGCTTTAGCATCATTCCTTCCAAAGAAATCCCAGGGCTGATCTCCTTCAGAATGGACTGGTTGGATCTCCTTGCAGTCCAGGGACTCTCAAGAATTTCTCCAACACCACAGTTCAAAAGCATCAATTCTTCAGCACTCAGCTTTCTTCACAATCCAACTCTCACATCCATACATGACTACTGGAAAAACCATAGCCTTGACTAGACGGACCTTTGTTGGCAAAGTAATGTCTCTGCTTTACAATATGCTATCTAGGTTGGTCATAACTTTCCTTCCAAGGAGTAAGCGTCTTTTAATTTCATGGCTGCAATCACCATCTTCAGTGATTTTGGAGCCCCCCAAAATAAAGTCTGACACTGTTTCCACTGCTTCCCCATCTATTTCCCATGAAGTGATGGGACCGGATGCCATGATCTTCATTTTCGGAATGTTGAGCTTTAAGCCAACTTTTTCACTCTCCACTTTCACTTTCATCAAGAGGCTTTTTAGTTCCTCTTCACTTTCTGCCATAAGGGTGGTGTCATCTGCATATCTGAGGTTATTGATATTTCTCCCGGCAATCTTGATTCCAGCTTGTGCTTCTTCCAGCCCAGCATGTCTCATGATGTACTCTGCATAGAAGTTAAATAAGCAGGGTGACAATATACAGCCTTGACGTACTCCTTTTCCTATTTGGAACCAGTCTATTGTTCCATGTCCAGTTCTAACTGTTGCTTCCTGACCTGCATATAGGTTTCTCAAGAGGCAGGTCAGGTGGTCTGGTATTCCCATCTCTTTCAGAATTTTCCACAGTTTATTGTGATCCACACAGTCAAAGGCTTTGGCATAGTCAATAAAACAGAAATTGATGTTTTTCTGGAACTCTCTTGCTTTTTCAATGATCCAGCGGATGGTGGCAATTTGATCTCTGGTTCCTCTGCCTTTTCTAAAACCAGCTTGAACATCAGGAAGTTCACGGTTCACATACTGCTGAAGCCTGGCTTGGAGAATTTTGAGCATTACTTTATTAGTGTGTGAGATGAGTGCAATTGTGTGGTAGTTTGAGCATTCTTTGGCATTGCCTTTCTTTGGGATTGGAATGAAAACTGACCTTTTCCAGTCCTGTGGCCACTGCTGAGTTTTCCAAATTTGCTGGCATATGGAGTGCCGCACTTTCACAGCATCATCTTTCAGGGTTTGAAATAGCTCAACTGGAATTCCATCACCTCCACTAGCTTTGTTCGGAGTGATGCTTTCTAAGGCCCACTTGACTTTACATTCCAGGATGTCTGGCTCTAGGTCAGTGATCACACCATCGTGATTATCTGGGTCATGAAGATCTTTTTTGTACAGTCCTTCTGTGTATTACTGCCACCTCTTTTTAATATCTTCTGCTTCTGTTAGGTCCATACCATTTCTGTCCTTTATCGAGCCCATCTTTGCATGAAATTTTCCCTTGGTATCTCTAATTTTCTTGAAGAGATCTCTAGTCTTTCCCATTCTGTTGTTTTCCTCTATTTCTTTGCATTGATCACTGAGGAAGGCTTTCTTATCTCTCCTTGCTATTCTTTGGAACTCTGCATTCAGATGTTTATATCTTTCCTTTTCTCCTTTGCTTTTCGCTTCTCTTCTTTTCACAGCTATTTGTAAGGCCTCCCCAGACAGCCATTTTGCTTTTTTGCATTTCTTTTCCATGGAGATGGTCTTGATCCCTGTCTCCTGTACAATGTCATGAATCTATGAGACTAGTGGTTCACAAACCAGACTGCACTTTATACTGGGGAGAACTTAAAAAAAAAAAATCCTATACCTTGCTACATAAAAATCTGCATATGAATGCTCATAGCAAAATTCTTCATGATAGCTGAAAAATGGAAACAGTCTAAATGTGTATCAGCTGATGAACTGATAACAAAATGTGATATATACATATAACCGAATAGATTTTAGTAATAAAGACGAATGAAGTATTGCTCCATGCTACAACATGAACCTTGAAAACAGTAAGCCAAGTGAAAGAAGCCGTATACCAAGGTCCACATAGTGTACAATTGCATTCATATGAAATGTCCAAAATAGCAAACTGATAGAGACAGGAAGTAGATTAGTGACTGTCTAGGAGTAGGGATTTGGGGGAGGAATGGAGAGTAACTGCTAATGAGAATGGATTTTTGGGGGGTGATAAAAGTGTTCTAAAACTGACCATAATCATCAGAGAAATGCAAATAAAACACAATGAGGTATCAGCTCACACCTGCTAGGATGATAACAAGCAGTAACAAGTGTTGATGAAAGTGCAGAGAAAAGGGAACCCTGAGAACGAAAAAGTTGGCTTTTCAGAAAACGAAGATCATGGCATCCGGTCCCATCACTTCATGGCCAATAGATGGGGAAACAGTGGCTGACTTTATTTTTCTGGGCTCCAAAATCACTGCAGATGGTGACTGCAGCTATGAAATTAAAAGATGCTTACTCCTTAGAAGGAAAGTTACGACCAACCTACACAGTATATTAAAAAGCAGAGACATTACTTTGTCAACAAAGGTCCATTTAGTCAAGTCTATGGTTTTTCCTGTGGTCATGTATGCATGTTAGAGTTAGACTATAAAGAAAGCTGAGCACAGAAGAATTGATGCTTTTGAACTGTGGTTTTGGAGAAGACTCTTGAGAGTCCCTTGGACTGCAAGGAGCTCCAACCAGTCCATCCTAAAGGAGATCAGTCCTGAATATTCATTGGAAGGACTGATGTTGAAGCTGAAACTCCAATACTTTGGCCACCTCATGCAAAGAGTTGACTCATTGGAAAAGACCCTGATGCTGGGAAAGATTGAGGGCAGGAGGAGAAGGAGACGACAGAGGATGAGATGGTTGGATGGCATCACTGACTCAATGGACATGGGTTTGGGTAGACTCTGGGAGTTGGTGATGGACAGGGAGGCCTGGTGTGCTGCGGTTCATGGTGTTGCAAAGAGTTGGACACTACTGAGCAACTGAACTGAACTATACCCTGTTGGTGGGACTATAAACTGGTACAGCCATTATGGACAACAGTATGGAGGGTGCTTAAGAAATAAAAACTAGAACTATCGTATGATCCTGCAGTCCCACTTCCAGGTATATAACTAAAGGAAATCAACTCAGGATCTCAAATACATTATATCTAATGTTACAACTGCAGCCCTCCTTAAGTTTGATACCTGGATTATGTACCCAATCAATCATCTTTACTGCCAACCTCCACAACATGGGGACAACCATCATAACTAGGACTCTGACACAACTTTCTCTTCAACACCTCAGTGCCCTGGCTGGGAAGGAGTCTCACTTAGAAAGCGTGTTTGGCACGCTTCTTTCAAACTTGGAGGCAGGCCTGTCCTCCCTCAAACTGACCAGCTGATATCCCGCTTTATGTTAGGGAATCTACCTTGCAACGTTCCGCATTGTCACTTGCCAGACTCTGGGGTCTGTCACTGCCTGGACATACTATTCCTGAAACCCTTACCTGCTTGAATGTTGACACTGACCTGGGCAAGCCAGAGATGGCCCGGAGTGAACACCTGGACATGAGCAGTGACTGCTGGTCCCTGCAGCTCCCCGGCCATGGGTGTGACATTCCTGAATTCATCTCCTTTTTCTGCTGACCTGCCTACACAGCACTACCTCTGTTAACATAAAACATTGACAGTCTTACTGAGTATATTGAAACATTGTTTAAAAGGTGCTGCTATTTAAAATTTAAAGAGTAAATCCCAACTAACTCTATTTTGAGATATTTTTGAGAATTTCATTATATGTTAATGAAACATATAATGCAAGGATGGAGGAATCAAACCACATCCTATTCTAACTCCATAAAGGGCTAGAGTGTAAGTGACTCAAAAGCGTAATGGTGATCTAGCGGCTAAGACTCCCTGCTCCCAATGCAAGGGTCTGGGTTTGAACTGGTTAGGGAATTCGATCCCACATGCCAAATACTAAGACCTGACACAAATAAATAAATAATTTTTTTTTTTAAAGTGTAGCAACCAACCACTATTCATCAACTTGGAGAGACTCAACTGACTGTCTTCATGGCTCACTGTTAAGGACACTGTTATGAAATAACCTAAAGAAGAAATTAGAAATATGACCATCAAATGTGTGGAAGGCATTTCACTGAGTAAGAATGAAAACTGAGTGGGAAGTAGGATAGAGAAGCTTTGTGCAAGAAACAAAAAGCATATGAGAAGCCAGGTTTCAAGTGCTATAGAAAGCTCAGGGACATAGATGATCATGTGTTACCCTAACCTTGCAGGGAGGGAGTGCTTTTATGAATCAACAAAGCTATAAAGCATTTGCTGTATCAGATAGTAGAAAGGTCCAAAGTGAGAATGCTCAGTTCTGTGCACATGGAAAAAACAGCAACCTTGGTTCCATAACTAAACCCCAAATTCAATAGGAAAAAGATCATAAATTATACCAAGTATTCATCAATGTTTATTACTGAAATGAATGACAAATAATTTCATCCAACAATCTCCAAATTGCTTAAGACTATGACACTATTTAACTTCTCAAATTTCATGACCTTGTTATTTCTGCGCTCTAGTTTCTAAACAGCCTGACAATTCTATTTCTTTTCAAAAATTCTTATGCTCACAGTGAATAAACTGGTAGTATCATAAAATTATTTCAGTTCGAATAAAAGGTATATTCCTGCCAGACATTTCACCCAGCTGCAAATTATCTGAACTGAAACAAATAAAATCATGCTTTACTTTTTATATCAGCCTCTAAAACTTCATGAACTATACAGTCTACTTCAGATTTTACTTAGAAGCTTTTTATTTGAATCTTACTGTCCATGAGGTTTTCTAATGACATGATAGGAATCTTAATATTCAAAAGTGTTTATACTTTTAAAAATCAGGATAGCAGGAACCTACACAAAAGGCCTCCCTGTTTCTGATAGGAATATGCCACAGTCAGGCTTTATGCTCACATCACACAAAGATGGGCTGTTACTGGAGAGTTGTTTTCACACAGTTGGTATTTTTAATTCTCTATTTTTTGGTTCCAAAACGTAGCCTTCATTTTCATCACAAAGAGACGTCTGTAATTTCTTCTTCCGTCCACTTTTGCAAGTCTTTTGCATCATTTACCGTCCATAGCTTGGTAAAACACTTCAGCTTTTTCCTGGACAGAAAATAAAATACCATTTCTTTTATAAATGGAATTGTTAGGGGCCAGTCCATCCCATCAAAACTATGAAAAGTCTGTGATATTAGAATAGCAGGCAAGCTGTATGGTTAGGAGGCTATGGCGGGGAGCATCAGCCTTTTGGTGAAAGAAGTTCTCAGGGCGGCTGCTTTAATCAAGAGACCAAGGTTGCTGATCAGCTCCAGGGAGGAGATGGCACAGCTTCCTCCGTCTTCTAACTCAGCTGGAGGCTGTGTGTGCTCACAGGATGAAAAGTGAAATTGACTTAATAAAATAACAGGCTATTGGAAAAGTAAAATGCCAACATAACACAGACCTACTTTTCTTTCTGCAAAAATGCAATCCAGTTAAATATTAACATCTTATGGAAAAACCTGAATGAACTTTTTGACCAACCCAATATTTAGGGTCTGCAGAGGGAATGTGAGTTCCAATCATGGCTCTACCACCAACTAGCTGGGTGACCCTGGTTTCCCGGTCAGTCTCCTACCCTCATTTTTCCCAACTACAACACAGGATGACAGCAGTATCTATTTCACAAGGTTATCATAAGGGTTACGTGAATTAATGCATGTAAAGCAATAAGAACAGTACCTGGCTACAGTGTCTAGGCTGCTGCAAAGGACTGACTACCTAAACTTGCTGGTATCCATAGCAAGCACTCAATAAATATTAGCTATTAACAAACTCATAAGGATGCACCAGATTCAGTTTGGGTTCTGTGACCAATGAAATCAATGGGATAACCACTTTTAGTGAAAAGGAAAAACAACAAATACAGTTTGTCCTGATAAATCATCAGATATCATGCCAATGCAGCCTTTTCCTACAATTCTGTCTTATTAAGCTAACTTTCTAGATTTTAAAATATTATATACTAATTGGAAGAGCTAAAATATTTTTTCCCTTCTTATTTTTTAATTAATTTATTTTAATTGGAGAATAATTACTTTACAATATTGTGATGGTTTCAACTATATATCAACATGAATCAGCCCTATCCCTCTGGGTTGTCCCAGAGCACTGGCTTTGGGTACTCTGCTTCATGCATCAAATTTGCACTTTGTCCTCCATTTTACATATGGTAATGTACATGTTTCAATGGTGTTCTCTCAAATGATCTCTCCCTCGCCTTCTCCCACTCAGTCCAAAAGTCTGTTCTTTACATCTGTGTCTCCTTTGCTGCCCTGCATGTAGGATCCTTGGTACCATCTTTCTGAATTCCATATATATGCGTTAATATGCAGTAGTTGTCTTTCGGAGGAGTTAAAATACTTATAAATAACCTGTGAATTTTACTGCTCTTGCTTTATAGTCTACAAGAACTTTCATATCTTACTGCCATCTTGCATCTTTTATAGTAAAGTTTAATTCCAGTTTCTTTATGAAAAAAGAAAAATAAGAAGACAACAAGAGAGGATTAAAGTTGTCTGTGGACTTTGAGCAGAACTAAGGGCTAAGCTTACTTTTAAAATCTCATAGATGATCACTTTTCCCTCTAGAAAAATTTTATGTGAATCTATTTTGTAACAAGTAACTGGAAGTAGCCCGTCACTGATTGAATCATTTGTTTCTAATCTGGTGTTGTGGAAAGGATCCAGAAGAGAATGCCACCAGACGACAAAGTGCTGCAGTATTCCAGCACTTTGGACCTAGCCCACCACCGGTTACCATGGCAAGGTTAGGAGTATGAGGCAGAAACACAGAGGAAGAAAGAAGAGGAGGAGAAGCTGCTTGCAGGACTGTCAGTATACAAGCTGGCAACTGTCTCTTTAACTAAAATATCAGGTGTTCATAGTTCAATATTTAAATTGGTAATAATTCCCAGAACTAAAAAATATTCCTACGGCACAATGGCCAGCCAGGATGTTCTATCTGACTTACAGCCTATTCGCGACAGATCACATGGTCATGGACCAGAGCAACAATACCCTGCCGCAGGTCAATTAGACTCTTCAGGCAGAGCAGGGTGGGGTAGGAGGTGGGCGAGGAGTTTATGCTTTTTTAAAATATAATCTGATATTTGGGAAACAAAAGGCTGCAATTTATTATTTATTAATAGGGTATTTTCCTAGGAATATCTTCCTTCCAAAGTATGTTTCAGGTTTGTATGACGATCAGTTTATATACTGACTACATACTCACTGGATGTCCAGGGTAAAAGTGCATTCACATAAAGCATTCTAGGTGGTGGAGAAGTTTGTTTAGAATAAAAAATCTGTCACAAACAAATCCACAAAGTAAGTGACATGCACAGATACCGACTCTAATCACCTAGCTCTGTGATAATGATTTTACCAAAAAGTTCATTCAGGCATTTCTGTAAGATGTTATGTAAAAACCTAAAGAACTTTTTGGTTAACCCAGTACTATTATTTTCATTCACATTCTGACAGAATTCTTCACTTCTGAATGCAACTGCTGCATATCTGAATGAGCATAAAAGAGTATAAAAGAAATACTGTAAATATTATTTATATATCGAGGTTTCCATTAGTAATATTCTTCATAAATGAATATTTTAAGCAACCAATGTGTTGGTATACACAAAGGAGTTAATTCTTTAGAAAAATGATCGGAACTTAGCAACTTAGCAACTTAACAGATAAAGATCTGACTAGAGAGGCCTAAATGAATTCACATGGGCTTTGGGAAGAACCATTTTCATTTTATCATAATTGAATGTTTCAGAATATTTGAAGAGGTGCTTGAAGGAAGATCTGATGTTCATTTACAGGACAATCCTCTTCCTGGGACAACTTGGAAGAGTTCATTATAAATCAAAAACGCAACACAATCATTCTGACCTTTTCATATTTACTAATCCTTCCAGCTCCTTGGACTTGCTAGCTGCTTTCTTTAAAATTTCTCCAGGAACATCTGCTAGTTTAGCCACATTGAGTCCATAACTCCTTGCTGCAATTCCTCTGGTTATTTGATAAAGAAATATGACAGAATCAGGGACCTGGTCTTCTTCACCTAAAAAAATAAAGTTAAAAGAAAGAGAGAGATAAAGAAAACCACACTTGAAAATTGAAAGAAATTAGATTAAAGACAAAATAGAAATCTGTATAACTTTATTCAATTAAAATTTGTAATCTGAAAAAGAAATCCATTATTCCTAATCGCCTGTTACCTTCTTTACATATCTAGAAAAAGGGTAAATACTGTTTTGAAAATGCTTTTGCATTTAGGACTATCTTTTAGCTTAGTTAAAATGCTTTTTAACAATTATTCATTGTAAGTTAAGAAATATTTAGTTGTATGCTGCTTGCTGAAAATTTTCAAATGAATTTCTATACCCAAAAGAGAATGATTCTAATACATGGTACAATATAATTTCTCCTTTAAAAACAGTTTTTTTTTTTTAAGTGTTTTCCAGTGAAAGAATGTATTCACCAGTCTTGTATGTAATATAATCTGTAAAGTAACATATATAAGGGATGTTTCCAAGAGTGCAAGAAACAAAGCCACAAAAACAGATAAGGAAATAATACATGTTGCATAGTTTAAATATCAAGACTGAGAAATTCTGGCTTATTAAATATCCTAGTTAAAAAAGAGTTATACATATTAAAGTTGATACTGTTCACATGTGTGCATGCTAAATTGCTTCAGTTATATCCAACTCTGTGCAGCCCTATGGACTGTAGCCCACAGGCTCCTCTGTCCTTGGGATTCTCCAGGCAGGAATACTGGAGTGGGTTGCCATGCCTTCCTCCAGGGATCGAACCCCTGGTCTCTTGCATTGGCAAGAGGGTTCTTTACCACTAGTGCCACCTGGAAAGCCCGTGGATGCTGTTTGGTACCATCCAAATCCCATTCGGACTGCCCCAACTATCAGAGCAACCCTCAGCTGTGTGCTCTCTTTGGGAACTTCCGCAGCTGAAGAAAGCTGTTTCGCCCAAGGTCACCTCCCATCGTGGCAGCCTGCATCCAGTGGACTGGCTGCTACAGGGGTTGATAGGCAGCTTCGAAGGTGGCCACCAAAGATCCCCTGTCTCCTGGTGTCCATGTCCTTGAGTCATTCTCCCTCTCTGACTGTGAGCTGAACCAAGGGACTTGCTTCTAATGAATAGAATACGACAAAGATTATGGTACGTCACTTCTGAGATTAGATTGCAGGAGACTGTGGCCTGTCTCGGGCACTCTCACTTTCTTCCCTGTTTGCTCTAAAGGGAGCCAGTGGCCATACTGTGGGCTACCCTATGGAGAGGTCCACATGGGAAGAAACCGATGTCTCTGGTCAACAAGTTAGTGAGGGTCTGGAGGCCAACCAACAGCTGTGTGAATGATCTTGGAAGTGGATATTCTGAGGTATGCAAACAGCATGTGAGAGGGCTGGGAAGTGGGCTGTCCCAGTCAGGCCTTGAAGTGACTGCTACCTGGCCAATATTTGGATGAAGCCTGTGAGAGAGACTGTGAGGTGTTCAGCTTGGGTTCGTGACTGACAGGAATTATGAGGTAATAAACAGTTGCTGTGCTAAGCTGCTATGTTTTACGGGAAATTTGTTATGGAACAATAAGATAATAAAAGGCATAAAAGTCTGGCTTTCTCGCCTCAAGCTGAGGTGACTCTGAAGGACCAACCCCTGACCGGGCTCTCTGCAGGGTTGGCTGAAGTCTTACAACTGTAACGCAGCCCAGAACTGCCTAGTCCTGCTCGGGTGTTGATGGTGAAAGCATTCCTCAATAAAACTCGGACACTCGAATTTCAGAATCTGTTTCTTAGGGCACCAGTCTACCACCTAATACATATGCTTGAAGCTAAAACTTTTAAAGAATTGGGATATCATGAAGTACAGTGTTCACTGGAAGGACTGATGTTGAAGCTGAAACTCCAATACTTTGGCCACCTGATGCGAAGGGCTGACTCATTGGAAAAGACTCTGATGCTGGGAAAGATTGAGGGCAGGAGGAGAAGGGGACAACAGAGGATGAGATGGTTGGATGGCATCACCAACTCAATGGACATGAGTTTGAGTAAACTCCAGGAGTTGGTGATGGACAGGGAGGCCTGGCGTGCTGCAGTCCATGGGGTCACAAAGAGTCAGACACGACTGAGCAACTGAACTGAACTGAAGTACAGTAATACAAAGACAATGCTGCAAAGGTATTCAGAACAAAATGTGCCACTTTGGCATGCAGACTCTCTTGAGTTGAAGATAGTGAAGGTCCAAAAGGCTCAGGAAGACCTATCTCCCCCTTCAATGGCCTAAAAGAATTTAGATGGGCAGAGGGGTGCTGGCTCGGAGACAGACTATTACCAGAGAGAACTTTTATCAGAATGACCTATGCATATGGCAAGACAAACAACCTAATTACCAAATATCTGTTTTTCCCATTTTCCCGTCAATTACCCTCCTCCTCTTTGAAGCTCCTTCTCCTATCCCATTCCTTAGCTCTGGATGGTAGAGAAGCCTCAACTGCCTCACTGGCCCTCATATTCTTCTGGGGCCCCTGTAGGTACATAATTAAATTTGCTTTTCTCCAGTTAATCTGCTTTATGTTAATTTGGTTATCAGATCACCCAAAGAACCAAGAACAAATTCTTCCTCCCCAACAGCTGCATACAGTTTAATCTTTGATAAATCTAAAGCAATTCAGGATTATGCAGCTTTTATTATAAACTTCAACATAATTGCACTCTACTGCAAAAATGGCCAAGATGACCAGATTCACGGTGACTTCTGAGACCCTGGTATACTTATTATAAGTTTATCAGGAGCTTTTCTCATAACATTATTTCATTTGATAAATATGTTAAGCTTTACTCTTATCAGCTACAAGCTAAAAAGCCCAAAGACTGAACACAACAGAGAAAAAAGGATAATGGAAATGTCTTTAATCTCCTCTAAGAATTCAGCAACAGACAAATAATATCTTTCTAAGGGTAGGTGCTAGAGGTGGGAGGTGAAAAGAATGCTGACACTCTCAGAATACATAGACTAAAACTCACATTGCAAAGCACTAAGAATATCCTTTACCTCCAAAGAAAACTAAAGGAACACAAAGAACAGGTGACGAAGTGGGTGGGAAAAGACTAGGAAGGAAGCATGCAGAAACCAGTGCCTGCCAACCTGGATAGTTTTTTGTTACCCTTCAATTGCTCACAAGACCCAAAGCGAAATGAACAGCAGTGGGGTATCAAAAAAGTTAGCTCTCTTCATTTTTAAGACAAACACAGATTTTATCACTTCAACTAGGCTAGTCCTAACTGATGTTTTCACCTCCAGCCTCACCTCTATAATCCAGAATTGAAAATGACCTTTCTAAAAATGAGATTAATTCATCTGTCAGTCCATCTGTCCATTCATTATCCATCCATTCATGCATCCATCCATCCATCCTTTACTGAAAGCCTGCTGAATTCCACAAACTCCCCTCATTTAAACATTGCTTTGCTGACAGCTTTTTTCTTTTTTTGCTTTATATACATATAATATGTATAATATGTGGTATATATAATATAGCTAGCTAAAGATGCTTCTTAAATACAGCTATAAAATATAGCTAAATTATATCTGTCGCCCCAAAGACTCATTAACACATCTCAGGACAAACAACTGCTGAATTTGTCATCATATGTAGTCTCTACTTTAGTAATGATTATGGTAGTTCTTGGTGGCACTAGCGGTAAAGAACCTGCCTGCCAATGCAAGAGACATAAGAGACGTAGGTTTGACCCCCGATGGGAAGATCCCCTGGAGAAGGAAATGGCAACCCACTCCAGTGTTCTTGCCCGGAGAATCCCATGGACAGAGGAGCCTGGCGGGCTACAGTCCATGGGGTCACAAAGAGTTGGACATGACTGAAGTGACTTTAGCACACAGCATGGATGGTAGTTCTTAGAGCAGCATCAAGGTAAATAATGTGACCACTCTTCCATAATCACCTGAAGGAGCTGTATTAAGTTAGGTTCTACCTTAAGACTATCTTTCACCACTCTTCCATGGGAAGGAGAGGTAAGAAGTGGGAGGAGGAACAGAGAAAGAGAGGACAGGGAGTGCATATGTGTGTGTCTGTGTGTAAGATGGAAATGTGGAGGCAGAAAGAGCCAGGTCAGAGAGCAGATGGTAAAAACAACTCATGTCTTTACAGCCTCAAATAAAAGCTCATCATGAGGACTCTCCTTATAAGCTATGACCATTTCTTGTGTGTGTGTGTGTGTGTGTGTGTGTGTTAGTCGCTCAGTCGTGTCCGACTCTTTGCGACCCCATGGACTGTAGCCCACCAGACTCCTTTGTCCATGGAATTCTCCAAGCAAGAATACTGGAGTGGGTTGCCATTTCCTTCTCCAATGATCATTTCTTAAACAGATATTATTGAAAAACTTATCCGACACTGCTTAGAGTCAGTGAAAGCAATCATTCAAGTTTCTCCTTGTTACAGGGAAATTTAGCACAACTGTCTTAAAGCAAAACTTCTCTAGGCAGTTATTAAACAGATGTGTGCTGATCAAATAGTTTCTGCAGTCACTTTCGGGAGAGATCCCTAAAATTTATTAGACACAGATGAGATTAGGTGACTTGTCCAAGGTCTGGAAGACACTACAACGCAGGTCTGTCACTGCTGGTCCACTGATTTATCCCACCCCAAGGGAAAGAGATAAGCACAGAGTCTTGGCACCCTAAAGGCCTTTGGGGGATTTACTGATGACCAATAGCCTCGAATTTAGACAGAAGAGGGATTAGGTCAGAGGCAAAGGATGAAGCCTAGATACAGCCAGGGTTAATACTGGATGTGAGCAGGCAATGGAGCAATGCTTCAAGTTTCTGAGAGAAAATAATTCTCAACCTAAAATTCTAGCCCTAGCTAAATTATAAATCCAGTGTGAAGGTATAATGGAGACATTTTCATTCATGCAGAGTCTTAAAAATTTTATCTCCTTTAATTAATATTATTAGCAGCTTCTCCAAAATCTATTACAGTTCTAAGAAAACACTTATTTATAAAGGGATTAATTCCCTGAGAAAGACTGGACTGGTTGAAGCACAAGCTGGAATCAATATTGTTGGGAGAAATATCAATAACCTCAGATATGCAGGTGACACCAAACTTACAGCAGAAAATGAAGAAGAACTAAAGAACCTCTTGATGAAAGTGAAAGAGAAGAGTGAAAAAGTTGGCTTAAAACTCAACATTCAGAAAACTAAGATCATGGCATGTGGTCCTATCACTTCATGGCAAATAGATGGGGAAACAGTGGAACAGTAGCAGACCTTATTTCTCTGGGCTCCAAATCACTAAAGATGGTGATTGTAGCCATGAAATTAAAAGACGCTTGCTCCTGGGAAGAAAAGTTATGACCAATCTAGACAGCATATTAAAAAGCAGAGACATTAACAGCAAAGGTCCATTTAATCAAAGCTTTGGTTTTTCCAGTAGTCATGTATGGATGTGAGAGTTGGACTATAAAGAAAACTGAGCACCAAAGAATTGATGCTTTTGAACTGTGGTGTTGGAGAAGACTCTTGAGAGTCCCTTGGACTGCAAGGAGATCTAACCAGTCCATCCTAAAAGAAATCAGTCCTGAATATTCATTGGAAGGACTGATGGTGAAGCTGAAACTCCAATACTTTGGCCAGGTGATATGAAGAGCTGCCTCACTGGAAAAGACCTTGATGCTGGGAAAGACTGAAGGCGGGAGGAGAAGGGGACGACAGAGGATGAGATGGCTGGATGGCATCACCAAATCGATAGACATGAGTTTGAATAAACTCTGGGAGTTGGTGACGGACAAGGAGGCCTGGCGTGCTGCAGTCCATGGGATCGCAAAGGGTCAGACATGACTGAGCGATTGAACTGAACTAATTCCCTGACCATTTAACCCAGGGGATAGTGTCCTTATGTCTACTTCCAAATGTTGATTCAAATTAGTCTAGGCTATTCAAAGTTATCCTTGTCATTCTCATTTCTAGAAAGTGGTTTAAGAATAAGCATGTGCACTGATTCATTTTGCTGTACAAGAAAAACTAACACAACATTGTAAAAGCAACTACTGTTGTTGTTTAGTCACTAAGTCCTTGTGTCCAACTTTTTTGTGACCCCCATGGACTGTAGCCCACCAGGCTCCTCTGCCCATGGGATTTCCCATGGACAGAGGATTTCCCACGTCCATGGGATTTCTCCAGGCAAGAATACTGGAGTAGGTTGCCATTTCCTCCTGTAGGAGATCTTCCAGACCCAGGGATGGAACCTGCATCTCCTGCATTTCCTGCATTGCAGGTGGATTCTTTATCACTGAGCCACCATATTCCAATAAAAATTAATTAAAAAAAAAAAAAAAAGAATGAGCATGTGAATCCATTCTGAAAATAAGACAGGACACTGATGAGATCCTAGTCGGCATCTAAGAAAAGTTCTCCTGCTCCTAAGAAAGACTCACAGGAAATGCTGGTCCTTTTTCTTCCTTCGGACATTATCAGTTCTGGATGTGATGCACAAAAGAACTGCAGCCATCTTGCTACTAGTGTGATGATGAAATTAGCAGAGCAGGAAGGCAAAGCCTGGAGAATTGCAAAGAAGAGAAGCTGAAGCCCACCCTTCCTGAGGTTCCCATAATACAAGATTGTATTTATCCTCATTGTCTGAGCCAGAGTGAGTCCAAGCATTCTGTTACTTGCAAGTAAACAAACAGAAGACAGGTTAAGAGACATCCCAGAATGACACCAAGGCAGGTCTCGGGACAACAGCTGAGGTCTAGGGAGAAACCAGTTCAGATGAGCAGGAGGACATAGGACTCCAGGAGGAATGACCGCAGTAAGGAAACCTGTAATCAACAGGTGCAATCATGTGAAAACTGTCTAGAGAGGCGTTTTACAGTTACTAGAGGATAGAATCAACAAGAGACTCAAAACAATGAAATGAAAGAATAAAAACAATTAATTATAACCTTGGAGAAAAAAGGTGTAAAAGAAAGAAAACATACTTGTCTCCTTATGTGCCTCAGGAGTAAGCAATACCTAATGGCAGTAACAGTGAAACAATGAATTCGAATGAAATAGGAAAAATGTGAAACCATTACACTAGGAGGAAAGGGGAAGGGAGGACTGAAGACCCTCATTTAACACAAGCATTTAATACTCTCATTTAATACTGTCAGGCTGGTGAACCAAGAGATAGGAAAATAAGCACAGTATTTAGACCCAGGGAAGAAACGGACGGATGAAAGAACCAAAAACAGTTGCCTTGGGACTGGAGGGAGGAGGGGCCGTGTAGGAAAAGCATGGAAGAGGGGACCACTGCTGTTAGCACGTGTCTTTAGCATCATTTAGTTTTTCTAAAATTCTGTTCATGAATAAAAATTTAAATCAATAAAATAAAAAGTCAAAACACTTAAGATATAAGGGTCTGGGTTAGCAGTTAGTTCACATCAAACGCTTACCACTGACTCTCCCTCCCCTGTTGGTGAAATCTGTTTTGTTTATCCCATGGAGTTTTGGCTTATGAGCTCCTCTGGTCACTTTGGATGCAGATGAATAGATGTGAAACTGTTTCCATGAGAGAATTTATGGTGTGTTTTTCAAGATCGCATGGTGGCGAAAGGCAAGGATTGCCTAACATTGTATTTATCTCAGGTCCACTGCTTTGTTTTATTTGGGCCAGTTGCTTGATTTCTTTTTCAGGTCCATCCTTACTTAGTACTTTTCCAAAATAAAATCTGGACTATGAAGTATCTTGGATAATGGATTTTCCATTGTAGCACACCAACTGTGTAAACCATCACTGGCCCACAGGCTGGTGGCTTAAAAAAATTACTACTGAGCATGGGGAAAAATGCTAAAATCTACTACATTACTAACAGCACTTGAATTTTTTTATTGGCTAATGACATTCTTTTTTCATGAAATGTTTCATTTCTGTGACATGAGTAGTAAGTGGAAGGCTAAGAAAAAAATATTGTAACTCTCACATAGCAGTTCTAACAGAGATGAAAAGAACCTGCAGGCAGAAGACATGGATTCTAGGTTCAACTCAGCTCCCACCCAGGTGCCTGACATAGGGGATCCAATTTACCTGAGATTCACTTTCCTTGTCAAATTCAGATAAAACATATGTCCAGTATAGAATACTAGAGACATCACTTTGCCGACAAAGGTTCGTATAGTCATAGCTATGGTTTTTCCAGCAGTTACGCATGGATGAGAGAGTTGGACTATAAAGAAGACTGAGTGCCGAAGAATTGATGCTTTCAAACTATGGTGCTGCAAAAGACTCTTGAGAGTCCCTTGGACTGCAACGAGATCAAACTAGTCAATCCTAAAGGAAACCAACCCTGAATATTCATTGGAAGGACTGATGCTGAAGCTGAAGCTCCAATACTTTGGCCACATGATGTGAAGAGCCCACTCACTAGAAAAGACCCTGATGCTGAGAAAGATTGAGGACAAGAGGAGAAGGGGGCAAAAGAGGGTGAGATGGTTGGATGGCATCATCGACTCAATGGACACAACTTTGAACAAACTCCAGGAGATGGTGAAGGACAGGGAAGCCTTGTGTGCTGCAGTTCATGGGGTCATAAAGAGTCAGACACAACTGAGCGACTGAACAGCAAGTATAGAATATTGCTCTTAGTAAGTAATTCATGTTAAATCATATTTTGGGAAATATATTGAGTATTTTTCAAAGATGACTAATATAGTTGACTGTTAAGGCATCTTTCCTAAGATGGACCTAGGAGTAAAATCTAAATGTTCCCCCCTCACCCCACCTTCTTCTTGAAGAAAAATGAGATAAAGAGGGCTAGAGAAGGACTCAGAGATGGTGAGGAGAAATGCAAACTCTGTTTGACCCAAAGCTTAGAGAAAATGATGTTGGACAAATGTCAATTACAATCGACATTCATAGTTTTATTATTAATAAGCAGTAAGTTCATACTCCTATGAACTTTGGGTTATTCGTCACAAAAGCCAACAGAATGATAGTTGTACTTACGGCAAGAACAATTCATACCTGCATCCTGTTTGCTCTCATCCTCGTTAACCAAAAATCCCATGTGATAATTCCCCACCTGCTGTGAGTAACTTTTTTCCAGTTCACAAACTGGTGGATAATGGGTAACAAACAGGGTTAAGGATTTCACCTAAAGCAGTGAGACATAATGAAAGTTATTTTATTTTTAAATTTAAAATTTTCTCCAACTTTTTTTTGAAAAATTTCAAACCTTCATAAAAGCTGCAAGAAAAGTACAATGAACATTCATATATTCTTTATCTAGACAGCCATTTGTTAATAGTTTGCTGTATTTCCCCTTTCTTCCTTCCTCCCTCCTCTACACACACTCACATGAACACACATAGTTTTTTTCCTGAACCATTTAAGAACTGCAGACATCATGAAACTTTATCCTTAAATACTTAAGATTCTATCTTCTGAGAATAAAAACATTCTCCTCCATAACCAAAATAAAGTTATTATGCTCAAGAAATTTAACATTGATACATCACTATTTGGGCTTCCCGGGTGGCTCAAAGGGTAAAGAATCTGCCTGTAATGTAGGAGACCCAGGTTCAATCCCTGTGTTGGAAGATCCCCTGGAGAAGGAAATGGCAACCCACTCCAATGTTCTTGCCTGAAGAATTCCATGGACAGAGGAGCCTGGTGGGCTATAGTCCACGGGGTGGCAAACAATCAGACACAACTAAAGCGACTAACACTTTCACTGACACTGTTTATTAACTATGTAGTCTGTGAATTTCTCTTACTGTCCCAATAATGTTCTTTAGAAATTTCTTTTTTTTTAAATATATTTATTTATTTGGCTATGCTGGGTCTTAGTTGCGGCATGTGGAATCTAGTTCCCGAACCATGGATTGAACCCAGGCCCCCTGTACTGGAAGTCTCAGCCACTGGATCACCAGGGAAGTCCCTAGAAACCTCTTTATATTTTAAAAAAAAATCAAGACTCATGTAGTACATCTGGTCATGTCTATTTAGTACCCATTAATTTAGAAGACTTCTCCAGACTTCTCTTTTTTTTGACTTTTATGTCTTTAAAATTTTTGAAGTATCCAAGATAGTTGTTTTGCATAATCTCTCTCAGTTTGGATTCACCTGATTGTTTTCTCCTGATTAAATTCAGATCAAAATTTAATGCCAGGAATATTACATATACATGTAGGTGACATAATCTTTCCAATATATCACATCAAAAGGCACACGGTGTCAATCTGATCTATTATTGGGGATGCTAAATCTGATTATTTGGTTTAAGTGCGTGCCCATTCTTCACTGTACTGACACCTTTCTTCTTCTTAATTAATTAATAAATAACTTGTGGGGTTACACTTTGAAACAATCTTACCATCTATTGATCATCACTGCCAGAATCAGTCATTATCGTCAGAGTTGATAAACGTCAACTTAAAAAACAGCATTCTCTATTTATTAGCTGGCATTTTGTAATGTAGAGCTTTCCCTTCTTCCCACCCTACCCCCACCATTTTAAAATTTACTTTAGTGTTGTCACTATCAGTACGGACTTGTGAGTTACTTAATTAGCATTGTTTCAAAGCACACGTTCTATGTATTCTAGAAATCCTTGTCTTAGGGGAAGTTAACATCAAATCTTGGTCTAAAAATTAGCAGAAAAGAGTAATCGAATTAAAGAACTCGTTTTGATTCATCTGCCATCCGCCTTATTAAAAGTCAGAACATATGTCTTCTGTCTAAAAACAAGTACAAATAAACTTATTAAGGCAGGGTTTCTTTGACAAGTTGCTCTTAAAATCTGCCCTGAAGCATCTTAGGACCAGCTGGCTCCCTGGAGCCCCTTCCCTTAGCTGAAAGGCATTTCTAGCTGGAAGATCTAAGGGTTTGGGTTACACCACTGCCCTCATCAAGGCCACACTCAGCTTAATGCAGCAACACAGAGCCTCCCCAATTCCTCCTCTCTTCCCCATTCTAGTGATCAATAGACATCATGAAAAATAAATATTTTCAACCATAAAAAGGTTAGAACTCTTGTTCCTGAAGAATCCTCTTCAATGACTTTCCTCCAAGATAAATTTTACCTAAGACTTTCTTCACCAACATTTATAATATCCAAAAACTGCTATAGAAGCAATGAAAACAGAAGTGACAAATTCATTTCTGTCATAATTTGTTCCTGAAGATTCTTAAATAACTCTCTGGAATTTTGACAAACTGCTTCTGGCAGACAGACTCTAACGTGGCCCTAGCGATCTTCACTCCTCGTTGTTCATGCTCTGGAGGACCCTCTTCCCACACTGAAGAGCGCTGGCCCTGTGTACTCAACAACATGATGGCAAAATCAAATGCTCTGTTGCTTCTAACCTTGGCCTCTTGGAATGCCTCCCTCTGGGGGAAGCCAGACGCCCCTCTGTAAGGATGCTCAAGCAGCCCATGGAGAGGCCCACGAGGTAAGGAACTGAGGGCCCTGGCCAATCGCCTCACCAGCTTGCCAGCCATGTGACTGAGCCACACTGTAAGAGGATCCTCCAGCCCTGGCCGACAACCAGACTGCAACCTCAGCAGAGGCCCTGAGCCAAAACCACCCAGCCAAGCTGCTCCCAGTTTCCTCACCTCCAGACACTCCAAGAGATCATGAATGATTATTGTTGTTTTAAGCCACTAAGTTTAGGGGTAATGTGTTATGTGGTCATAGTAACTGATAGACTTCTACAGAGTAGATACAATTAAATTCAAAGTTGACAAGTTCAGCTCTGTCATAATTTGCTCCTGAAGGCTCAAAAAAAAGGAGTATCTTAAATAATTTTTTATTAAGTGAAAAATTCTTTAAATTCTATAGCACATTACAATTTTCAAAAGTTTCACACACATGATTTATAATCCCGTAACATCCCTTTTTCCTCCTAACCTTATAATGCCTCTCCCCGTTCCCTCTCCCACTGGTAACCAACAGTTTGTTCTCTATATCTGCGAGTCTGCTTCTCTTTTGTTATATTCACTAGTGTGCTGTATTTTTTGACTCTACATAAAAAGTGATATCCTACGGTATTTGTCCTTCTCTGACCTATTTCCCTTAGCATAACGCCTATCTACGATGCTTAACATGGCAAAATTTCATTTTTTACAGCTAAGTAGTATTCTTAACTGAATGTTAAAAAAATGTGTTTTGGAGGTAGATATAGGACTTTATTGAATCCATGATATATAGTTCCTATAATGATTAAAGAAAAGTTCCTGAGCTATACCTTTCTGCAAATACAGAATTTCTTTTTTTAAAGAAAATATTTGTCTTAACAAAATATATCATCATTAACTATGTAATGGGGAGAGTCTGATGAAAGTGACAGGGATAGAAAGTTTTACACAAGTAAAATTGTACATTGAGATGCTTAGGAACAAACTCTGAAAAAAAAAAGGACACACACTGAAGGAGGGGGGTTACTAAAACAGAGACTCAAGAAGATCAGCTCAAAGGCCTTATATGGAGATCTTTTAGGATACTGCTGAGAAAAAGTATTTCACAAGGCAAAAATGGTACTATCTCTTATTTGGTTCCTTTCTCAAGAATTGGGTTGAAGGTAGATGGTCTCTGATCTTAACTTAGTTTGTCAAGGATAGTAAGATACAGTTTCTAGGTGGAAATATTGCCAAGGAGGCCTTTCTCCTACTGACCAGGTTTATTCCACTTCAGCTAAATAAAGGAAGACACATTAAAGAACTCAAACATTATTTAGGGCCAATCTACTTGAGTTCCACGTATAGCATCTGAATGATCAATTGCAGGAATAGGATCAACTATAACAAAGATAGTGTTGAATATTTAGAAACTGAGGTCAGGATACAAAAAAGGTACGCAAGATACTTACATCTCTAATGAAATGCTCAAGTGTAGCATAAGCAATGGCGATTCCATCATGGGTGCTCGTCCCCCTTCCCAATTCATCCAAGATAACCAAAGACTGTGGTGTTGCTTTTCTTATTATTTCTGCCGTGTCAGTCAGTTCTTCCATAAATGTACTCTGTCCTTTATATATGTTATCTGCAGCCCCCATCCTATAAACAAAACGACAACATCTTGATTTTCCCTCATTATTAGGATGCCAGACATTATTTTCTGAACAATCATTATAAAAGAGTTCCATGAGTCTATGTACTTTGAGCCAATAACAGCTGAAATTACATTAAGCAAACCAAAAAAATGTTGTATGTAAACTGTGTCTAACATCAAACGGCACTTTATAGAAACATTCTGGAGAGAATCCAATGTATTGGACAGAGCTCTTGAAAAGCAGGGGAACCTCTGACTAGGCCATTTTCTGACTAGTCATTTCAAACAGAAGTTTTGGTATTTACAGGGCAAAATAATACTTGTCTGTGTTGCTGTGTTTAAAATCCATGAGTAATAGTATACTGTACAGTCAAAGGCTTTTTCCAGTGTTTCCTTAAGATTCCACACTGATATTACAAATTAAAGGACCACATTGAATAAGATAAAACTATTTTTTATTCAAACTAAAAGTATAAAAGTTTAATAGCCTAAGATACCTAATACAGGTTTCTAAAGTGGACTTCATGGAATAGAAGTGCTTTAGAGATGTCAAGAAACAGGTTCAAAAGATTTAAGAGTTCTTTCCTATAAGACTTCTCAGAGCCTTTAATATTCTACTACACATTATGCATTTCTTACAGCATATCTAGCACACAGCATTTCAAACTCATTTAACCACAGGCCCTTGAAACTTCCCCTGGAGTTTCAAGGTCTACAATAATGGTCTGACAATAATGGTCTATAGAACACATTTCGGAAAATGCACAAAAGAAACTGGGGTGCGGGGATGAAATTAGGTATATGCACTCCAGGCAACTCCGTCAGCGGCAAAACCTAGAATTGACTCTGACCCACTAGCCAGCTTTGTAAATGCTGTAACTATTAATATTTTCTCAGCAAAATACCTTCAGCAATTTAGCTTTTATACAACAGTTCACATGTGACCCACGGGAGGATAATATATCTCTTATTTCTGGAGGAACTCATGGTGAAACCGAGCCTTCATCAATCTGTGACTGGAACCCTGCAGTGGGCAGGAGACAGAGTGTAATTCGCCCCCATGCAAGACTGGTGGAGCCTTAGAACTGATCTAGTGGCATTTAGAAACTATAATTAATTACATCTCTGATGGAGGTGATAGGGGTTTACTCAAAGTGCTGCTGATTTTATCTATTTTCAAATCGGCAACCACAAAACATAATTTCTGAAATGTTGCTAACTTAGGAGCATTCTCGTTACTTTATCAGAGTTCAAATTCTGTTATTTACCTCAATTTCAAAGTTCACTTTACCAATACATTCCCTACCACAAAGCAAGAAGATTAAACTTCCCTATCTCTGCAACCACACTGAATTCTTCAGAATATTAATGTTTGATCCTCACTTAACGATATTTTATTTTATTCCTGATTGTGAACTGATGACACGAACATATCTTTGGCTGATAGGTGGGTGGCTTTATATATTGATCTGTGTGTGCGTGCTCAGTCATGTCCAACTCTTTGCAACCCCATGAACTGTAGCCTTCCAGGCCTCTCTGTCCATGGAACTTTCCAGGCAAAAATACTAGAGCAGCTTGCCACTTCCTATTCCAAAGGATCTTCCTGACCCAGGGATGGAACCTGCGTCTCTTGCATCCTGCATTGGCAGGTGGATTCTTTACCACTAGCGCCACCTGGGAAGCCCGCATGGCATCAAAACGCGTGAAACCAAATCCCATGGTATCAGCATGTCTCACAGTATTACAGGGTTTCTGTCCTTAAGAAGGTTGGGCCAGGTTTGGGTGGATCTTGGATGTATTTTTATTAAACAATGATCTCGACTCTATAAGACCAGTGGTTTTCAAATATCTTTTTACCTGTTAAATCCTTTGTTCACATGAAATCTTATAAAGAAACTCACTCTGCAGACGAGACAAAAGGAACACTGATGTGGCCAAGAGCCCAACACTATGAGGCTCACCTTCCCACCTAGAGGGGGCTCTGTGGAATATTAACACCCTGTAGAACAGTCTGAAGGCCACTGCATTATTAGCAGCCAACGCATTTTCTTTCACAATTCCATTTTTCCATAGCACCTGATGATAAAGTAGCAATGCTGCTCAGCAGACAATGAAGAAATGCTGGCAATTAAACAGTCACTGGGGTCACTGGGGAAGTATGTGTTTGTCACTGTGGCAACTTGTTCATTGATAAAAATATTTTCTGTTAACTTCTCCTAAGAAATTTAAGAGATTCTTCTTAAGAAATTAATTTTTCCCATAAACTTCAGCAATATAATAACTTTGTAAGATTCTGATGGACAAAGAATTTTATCACTAAACACATTTTCCTTTTAGTCCTGGTTACTAGGAAACAATTGAATAACATCTTAAAATAATAGCAAACAGCAACTGTGACTTCATCTAATGTTTCTATGCTAATTTCTCCTTGACCTTTGAATACGATTTTACTTTCTTATTATCCTGCTCTGTTGTATATATCCCAGTAAACTGCCTAAAATAACTTAAAAACAAGGCAAGGTTTAGCATCCTTAACAAAAAGTCTCTAATTTTCTATCACTCCAACAAGCATTTACAAGACATACTACAAGACAATGATCCTGAATTTTTCAAATGTTAAAATATATTAGAGATTTAAGGAATTTCAGAACATATGTCATTGTTATCATTCTGCCTGTATTTGTATTCATATGCAGTGAAAAATGGGAAACGCACTCTTTAGGTTTCATCTCAGAGTTTGCTCTGAGTAGACAGGTTACAGATATGTGATTAAGAAAAAAAAAAATCACTCTGATATTTTTAGGAGTGGAGGCTCACTAATCTTTCTAATCCCCTACCCACTCCTCGTCTATAACCCTTATATAGGTCAACAAAGCTTAATAAAGCATTAATGGAGAAAAGAAATTACTACTTTTTTGAATCAGTTTCTAAAGTCAAGAACACTTTCATGAAAATTTGAACAAGGGTTTGTTTTTATGAAGTCTTGATATTTTGAAATAACATTCTAGATGTTTCTAAATTATAGCAAATGGGTGGGCCTCTGTCCATTCAAAACACAATCTCTGGGCCTTGTGAAAGGAAAATGCTAGCATGAGAGAAATACTGCAATTAACAGGGGGGAAAAAGATTCTTTATATTGAAAGAAAGTAACTGGAGCTTAAATATCAAAATTGCTAAATAGAGGCAAAGATTATTTGTATGCATCGGTATTTTTTGACATAATAAAAGTATATATTATTATATATATATATATATATATATATATATATATATACATACACACATACATACATACATGGCTTCCCAGGTAGCTCAGTGTAAAGAATTCGCCTGCCAATGCAGCAGACTCAGGTTTGATCCCTAGGCTGGGAAAATTCTCTGGAGAAGGAAACGACAACCCACTCCTTGCCCAAGAAATCCCATGGACAGAGGCACCTGATGGGCTACAGTCCATGGGGTCACAAAAGAGCTGGACACGACTCAGCAACTAAATAACAACAACAGCATGCACACACACACACACAACTAAACTTTACCATTTTAACATTTTTAGGTGCATAATTCAGTGTATTAAGCACATTCACGACGCTGTACAGTCATCACTACTATCCATCAGCAGAACTTTTTCATGATCTCAAAATAACTCTTTAAAAACTAACTTCCCAATCTCCCCTTCCCTCAGCGCTTGTCTCTACAAATTTACCTCTTCTAGTTTCTCAGATAAGTGAAAGCACACTCTATTTGCACTCTGTTTTGTACAGAAGGCCTTTTATATTAGCTCATTTTGCCTTCTTTTTGAAACTGAAGATGTTCTACTCACTTCACTTTGCTAAAAACTTTGCAGAATTTTGTGCAGTATTGGTATCTTCGCTTGGGTTTGTTTGTTTGTTTTTGCATATTATATAAATTTTACAAAAGGAAAATAATCTCCTGAATAGCAAAATACTCTAATTTTTAAGAAGGGTGGTCTAAGGGAAAAAAAGTTGAAGTCTAAGAAGAGAAAAAGCTGAAAATGGTTACCAAATATTGAAAACTGTTTATACACCATGGCATTTAAAAGGCATACAGAAATGTGAAGTAGTAGATTTGTATCACATTTAAGTAAACATAAACATTAACCCAGCAATGGAATGAAATCACAAATAACTTACCACTATACACGTGCACTTTTTAAAAGTCTGGAAGGTCATATACCTAAAGAACAATGGTTTTCAGGTCATGGAATTACAGGTGATCTAAATTTTTTTCCTTTTTGAGCTTTTCTATAGCTTTAAATTTGCAATGAACAAGCTTTACAGTGTCATCAGAAAAACACATGTTAATTTAAAAAAATCACAATACATTAAAATACTTTGTACTCTACTGATACATTTAAAACACTTTATATTCTACTGTATCATTACTTTAAGACAAGGCAAAATGATTGTAATTACCAAGAAAAATAACCAGCTTTCTTCTACCAATATCAAAAATACCTTATTAGCAGCAACGAGATTATTATAATAGAAAAGAAAAAGGTTTATTTCTCTAGTTTACCTGTTTCTACTAACAGCTGCAATCAGATCACACTATGGTATTTAAAGTCAATTTATAACAACTATGACAGTGAACTGCGAACATAACCAAGCAAAAAACCACTACAGCAATCTTTCTGGGTCGCTGGAAACATGCTGAGAATCAAGGCAGCAATCCAGGAATGCCAGACTGTTATGGGCTCACATGAAACCACAACCACTAGAACCACCTACAGAGTACACGCAGGCCACGCAAGAAGGACAAGGTGCTCTCCTAGCAAAAGAAACTCACAGTGTGCCGGGTGGGCAAACCATTTCTCAAAACATCTACTAGTCTACTCAGGGGGATGGTCCCAAGAAATTCAAAGGAAAATAATTAACTATTTCTTAACTATTTTCTGTGAAAAAAAACACAAACAATTAAAGCCATCAAAGGAAGGATAAGATTAATCAGTCATGAGGGCAAAAACTAACCTTATTAATTAATAAGTATTAGTTAATAAGAGGGAAATCCGACACAATCAAAGGAGGCATTGTTATAACTGTATGAGCTTGAGCAAATCACAATCTGTTTTCCCTTGTGTAAAACGTCCAGCATGGAGACTGAATAATAGCTCCTAAACCTAGATATGTTTCTGAGTCACTTGCAGAGGTTCTTTTTTAAAGAATATTTTAGTTAAAAAAAAATGTAAGTATAGAGGGCTTCCCCAATGGCTCAGTGGTAAAGAATCCACCTGCAATGCAGGTGACACGGAGATGGGGGTTCAATCCCTGAGTTGGGAAGATCCCCTGGAGGGGGAAACGGCAGTATTTTGCAGCACTCTTGCCTGGAAAATCCCACGGACAGAGGAGTCTGGTGGACTACAGTCCATGGGGTCACAAAAGACACAACTGAGCAACTAAACAAAATAAATAGTTGATTTACAATATTGTGTTAGTTTCAGGTGTACAGCACAATGATTCAGATACATGTGTGTTTGTGTGTATTCTTTTTCAGATTCTTTCCACTTACAGGTTATCACAGAATATTTTTTAGAATTTCTGTACTATACAGTCAGAGAAGGTGATGGCACCCCACTCCAGTACTCTTGCCTGGAAAATCCCATGGCTGGAAGAGCCTGGTAGGCTGCAGTCCATGCGCTCACTAAGAGTCGGACACGACTGAGTGACTTCACTTTCACTTTTCATGCACTGAAGAAGGAAATAGCAACCCACTCCAGTGTTCTTGCCTGGAGAATCCCAGCGACGGGGGAGCCTGGTGGGCTGCCATCTATGGGGTCAACAAGAGTCAGACACGACTGAAGCGACTTAGCAGCAGCAGCAGCAGTACTATACCGTAGGTCCTTGCTGGTTATCTATTTTATATACAGTGGTGTGTAAATGTTAATCCCAACCTCCAAATTTATCCCCTCTTCCCTTCCATTTTGGTAACCATAAGTTTGCTTTTTATGTCTGCAGGTCTGTTTCTGTTTTGTAAACAGGTTCAACTGTATTTTTTTTTTAGATTCCACATGAGATCCAACTAGTCCATTCTGAAGGAGATCAGCCCTGGGATTTCTTTGGAAGGAATGATGCTAAAGCTGAAACTCCAGTACTTTGGCCACCTGATGCGAAGAGCTGACTCATTGGAAAAGACTCTGATGCTGGGAGGGATTGGGGGCAGGAGGAGAAGGGGACGATAGAGGATGAGATGGCTGGATGGCATCACTGACTCGATGGACGTGAGTCTCAGTGAACTCCGGGAGTTGGTGATGGACAGGGAGGCCTGGAGTGCTGGGATTCATGGGCTCGCAAAGAGTCGGACACGACTGAGCGACTGATCTGATAAACAATATCATATGATATTCTTCTCTCTCTGTCTGGCTTACTTCACTGAGCGTGATAATCTCTAGGTCCATTCCTGTTGCTGCAAATGACAATATGTCATTCTTTTCTATGGCTGAGTAATATTCCATTGTGCACATACATCTTTATCCAGTCATCTGTCAATGGACATTTAGGTTGCTTCCATGTCTTGGCTATGTAAATAGTGCTGCTATGAACACTGGGTGCATGTATCTTTGCAAATTATACCTTTGTCCAGATATACACTCAGGAGGGGGATTGTTGGATCATATGGCAACTCTATTTTTTAGTTTTTTAAAGAACTCCATATTGTTCTCCATACTGGCAGTGCCAATTTACATTCCCACCAACAGTGTAGGGGGGCTCCTTTATTTCCAACACCCTCTTCAGCATTTATTATTAGTAGACTTTTTGATGATGGCCCTTCTGCCTGGAGTGAGGTGATACCTCATTGTAGTTTTGATCTGCATTTCTCTAATAATTAGCAAGACTGAGAACTTTTTCATGTGCCTATTGGCCATCTCTATGTTTTCTTTGGAGAAATGTCTATAGATTCAATGTAATCCCTATCAAACTACCAATTGCATTTTTCACAGAACTGGAACAAAATTTTTTTTAAGTTTCATAGAAATACTAAAGATCCCAAATAGCCAAAGCCATCCTGAGAAAGAAAAACAGAGCTGGAAGAATCAGGCTACCTGGCTTTAAATTATAGTACAAAGCTATAGTAATAAAAATAGTATGGTACTGGCACCAAAAACACATACATAATCAGTGGAACACAGTAGGAAGCTCAGAAATAAACCCATGCACCTACTATGGTCAATTAATCTATGAAAAAGGAAGCAAGAATACACAATGGAGAAAAGACAGTCTCTAGTCTCTTCAATAAGTTGTGCTGGGAAATTGGACCATTATATTGAAAAGAATTGAAAAGATTGAAATTGGAATGCTTTCTAATACCATATCAGTCGTGTCCAACTCTTTGGGACCCCATGGACTGTAGCCTACCAGGCTCCTCCGTCTATGGGATTTTCTAGGCAAGAATACTGGAGTGGGTTGCCATTTCCTTCTCCAGGGGATCTTCCCGACCCAGGGATCGAACCCAGGTCTCGCTTTACTGTCTGAGCCACCAGGGAAGTCCAATACCATATACAAAATAAACTCAAAATGGTTAAAGACCTAAAGGCAGAACCAAATACTACAAAACTCCTAGAGGGAAACATAGGCAGACACTCTTTGACATAAACTGCAGCAATATCTTTTTAGATACATCTCTTAGAGTAACAAAAATAAAAGCAAAAATAAACAAATGGGACCTAAAAACTTAAAAGCTTTTGCACAACAAAGGAAACTGTAACCAAAATGAAAAGACAGCCTACAGAATACAAGAAAATATTTGCACATGATGTGATTGACAAGGGATTAATTTACAAAACATACAAAGAGCTCATATAGCGCAGTTAAAAAAAAAAAAAGTACATAATTAAAGAAGGAGAAGACCTAAGCAGGGGTTCTTAATTACAGAGTCCCAAAACCTCCTTCATCATACTGGTAACACTTGAATCTCCAGGGAATCTACATTTCAGGGACATGCCTGGAATCTACACTTAAAATTAAACCAAATCAAACCCTCAGGTGACTCTGAAGCATTAAATTCATACAACCACTTCCCATCAAAAAGATGAAGTGAGATATCTCCTGTTTGGCAGACAAAGCTATAGGAGCTAAATAAACCAGAGAGACACTCATAAGGTAACATTTCTGATGCCAATAAAATTCTCAACAGCCCACTCATTTAGTAAAATATAATGTGGTTTTTAGTGCTAGTATTTACTACCAACTAGACAAACACATACTGACTCAAGATGTTTTCTTTCTATTCAACCAGGATATATATTTTTTTAATAAAGTATAAATACTCCACAGTAGGTACTCAATCAATATGTCCTGAATTAAACTAAATTGGGCAAACAGACCAGTTATCATCCACACAGCCAAAAGCAAACATTTAAGATAATTTAATTTAAGTATCTGAAGACCTATTACCTTCAAATTCTCTCTCAAAATAAACACACTGGAGCCATTCTGGTTACACAGCATTGCTGAAGCTGGGGGCCATAAGTAAGAGTTTACGTGGGGAGCGTGGCATGAAAATTACTAATTAATGTAAATACTCCTTTCTACCAACATTTAACTGACATAAATAGACATAAATTATGCTGAGAGAAGCCAATTGTTTTATTTTAAAACTAGACAATAAGTCATCGCTTTTCTAAAACTTAACTACTGAGTCTAAAGCACTGAATAAGGTTTAAGTTTGCATTTATCAGGATAACAAAAAATAGATCTTAATTCAGTGATGCACTCAAAGATGTTAATGATCTTTGGAAATAAATGTCTAGAAATATTTCACTGATGAGTATATATATCACAATACACTGATATAAATATACCAATTATGGCCAAATGAATATGTTTGAGAAAATTCTATTTTTAAAAAATGCTTCTTATTCAGAGAAAGGTTCAACATTCAACATTCATATGAGGTTACAACATTCATCCCAAAGCCTCTTGTTTATAGCTTTTCATCTGTTTATTTAGTCTCCTTATAAAACAGCACATAGTAGGTACTCAATAAATATTTAAGCAAAACATGAATTTAGTCCTAGTGTTGTAAATATCCAATTAATAATGCAAAAATAACCAATTTAAAGATACAGCCTGGAGCCACATGTTATGCATATATGTTAGATTTTATTATTTTTTCCACTGAGCAAAAAAAAGATTTGCAGTGATTTTGAATAATAATATATTTATAACAGAAGAGTTACAATGAATAGGAAAGTAATATTACAAGCCATACAGCAGATTTTCAAATTTGAACAGCAAATATAGCATGAGCTTTTAAAATGCTAAATTTAGGGTCTCAGGCCAAAGATTCCAATATAATAGGTCTGTGACAGGCCTTATTAGAAAATATCATTTTTAATAAGAATCTCTGATTCTGAAACAGCTGTTCTCAGAATCATGCTATAGAAGTACTCATGGGAGAAATAGTCCCATATAAAAAGAGAAGGGGAAAAACAAACCCCGAATTTGTTTCCACATTTCTGCCTTGAATTTAGCTCTTGCCTTCCTGGCAATCAACACAAAAAGTAATTAAAGAGGAAGCAGCCATTCGCTGAAAACAAGAGGCCTGGTGGTTTGTTAGGGAAGGTTAATAAATTGCTTCAAATCTCTTTGTAAACAGGCAGTGTATGCACATGAAGGAAAAAAATTTCCTTAGCATTAATAAAAAGTGATTTATCAGATGGTACTTTATGTAAAACACATTAAGTAACAGGAATGAAAATGTCTTTAAGAGCAATTTTAGAGAATATAGAGAAACATCATCAAATGGGTATTCTTATTCTAATTCATTTTAAAGCATCAGGAAAAATTTTACGCACTGCTGATGGGATTCTAAACTGGTCCAGCCTCCTTGAAGACCAAGACAGGTGCACTTTCCTTATACTCTACCATCCCACTCCCAGATGAAGTCTAGAATCAGCAAACTCACTTGTGTACTACATGTGTGTAAGACAAGTATCAGCACTTTTGAGATTTGCAACCAATTTGGATATTAGATATTAATAAAGAAAAATGGATAAACTATGGTACATGCATACAATGGACTACCACAATTAGAGAAAAATGAGTGAACTAGAATTATATGAATCCACAACAATAAAGTTCATAAATAAAACACTGAGCGGGGGAAAGCCACTTATAGACGTTTAAAAACATGCCAAATAATTCTGTGTATTGTTTCAAAACATACCTATATTGTAAAAATACAGAGAAATTCGTGGAGTAAAAACCAGAGTCAAAAAGGACGGTTACTCTGGAGGGACTGGAGAGGAAGGAACCTGGGAGGACTATGGGCTCAGCTGTATTGGTGATGCTCTGTTTCTTTAGGAGGGTGCAAATTACATAGGCGATTGCAGTATGTCTGAATAATTTCATGATAAACAAATGAAAAATGTGAGGGCATAATGTTAAACCATACCCTAGTAAAAGTTTAAAATCCTAGGGGCTAGTGCACTGGGACGACCCAGAGGGATGGTATGGGGAGGGAGGAGGGAGGAGGGTTCAGGATGGGGAGCACATGTATACCTGTGATGGATTCATTTTGATATTTGGCAAAACTAATACAATTATGTAAAGTTTAAAAATAAAATAAAATTAAAAAAAAAAAAAACCCAAAAAATAAAATAAAATAAAATCCTAGGGATACAACTGAATGTGGTCCACACAGACTCCTTTCCAACGGTAACAAGAACAGAAGGTGAGGACAAAGAATGGATAGGGAACAGGGTCCTTTCTACTAGAGCAGTGCAGTGCATCCCAGATGGAGCTTTCAGAGGCTGAAGAGTTCAGGGAACCTCTGCACGGCAAATATACAGCAGCCAATAACAGTGTGATTCTAATCCATATGAACTGATAGGCAACTCAAAGTGAAGTGAAGTGAAGTCGCTCAGTTGTGTCCGACTCTTTGCGACCCCGTGGACTATAGCCCGCCAGGCTCCTCTGTCCATGGGATTCTCCAGGCAAGAATACTGGAGTGGGTTGCTATGCCCTTCTCCAGGGGATCTTCCCGACCCAGGGATCGAACCCGAGTCTCCCACATTGGAGGTGGATGCTTTAACCTCTGAGCCCCACAAATTAGGAAATAAAAGCAAGCTACATAAACAATAATACTTAGTATTAATATAATTGGGTTTTCCTGGTAGCTCAGATGGTAAAGAATCCACCTACAATGCGGGAGACCTGGGTTCGATTCCTGGGTTGGGAAGATCCCCTGGAAAAGGCGATGGCTACCCACTCCAGTATTCTTGCCTGGAGAATTCCATGGACAGAGGGGCCTGGCAGGTTATAGTCCATGGGGTTGCAAATAATCGGACACAACTGAATGACTAACACTAACATTTTAAAAAGAGAAGATTTATGTATACTTGTAAATTTGCAGAAAGTTGTATGCTGCTGTCACTTCAGTTGTGTCCGACTCTGTGCAACCCCATGGACGGCAGCCCACCAGGCTCTCCCATTCCTGGGATTCTCCAGGCAAGAACACTGGAGTGGGTTGCCATTTCCTTCTCCAATGCATGAAAGTGAAAAGTGAAAGTGAAGTCGCTCAGTTGTGTCTGACTCTTAGAGACCCCATGGACTGCAGCCTACCAGGCTCCTCCATCCATGGGATTTTCGAGGCAAGAGTACTGGAGTGAGGTGCCATTGCCTTCTCTGAGAAAGTTGTATAAAGAACCATAAATAGATGCTGGCCTGAGAAGAAGGTAAACATTTCACTTTATACCCCATTACATCGCAAACAGTTTTCGTAAGAAGTTTCTATTACTTTATAATTAATCAACAGAACTCTCCAGCAAGGGCTTGGGGAAATGTGTCTCAATCTTGGCCACCTTCAAAACCATCTGGATACATGAAAAATTCAACTTCCAGACCCCACCCCAAATTAGAACCCCTGAGATTAGGGTTCAGTACCAACATTATTTTAAAAGCTCCATTACAAAGAATCCAATGTACACAAAGGGAGATGTTAAAAATGCAAATGGCAATGTTTCTGTTATGAAAAGCAAAAACACCAGGTATACTGATCTCACAGAAAGCCATCAATTCCTAGTAGGAAGAACTAGGGCTACTTAGAGGTTCGGTTGAAACTTTGGAAACAAGATCTGATGTGTTGTTGGGAAGCTTTAAAGCTTCGAACCCCAAATTCCATGCAACTGAGTTAGGAAGAGAAATTTACCCTAGGAAAAAAGTATTCCCAGACAACAACCAAATACACATTTCAGTAGACTCCTAGGAAACATCTCATTTTGACTGATACTACCCTTAACTGGGGGGTTGGGGAGGTATTTACTTAATTACATGTTTATTTCAGAATTTAAAATATATTCATAAACCAAAGGAAAAAAGTCACCATAATGCCATATCCTTCACAATGATTTTGGAATAGAGCCTTCTATCTAGATGGTTTGCACTGCATATATTTACATATATAATTTCTCATACAAAAGTGGAATCATACCGAACGCCAGGCTCTGTAACCAGCTCTTTTTCATGTATTTTAACAAAAATATTCTTTTATGTAATACTACCTCTGGATGGGTTGACCAAGACCAGGTAACTATAAAATGTATCTTCAAGTAGCTGAATAAACTACTGTGTTTAAAGGAGTTAACTCAGAATGAACACTACTATACTGGGCTTCCCAGGCGGTGCCAGTGGTAAAGAACCTGCCTGCCAATGCAGGAAACACAAGAGCCATGGGTTTGATCTCTGGGTCGGGATGATCCCCAGGAGGAGGGCATGGCAGTCCACTCCAGTATTCTTGCCTACAGAATCCCATGAACAGAGAGCCTGGGTGGGTACAGTCCATAGCATCACAAAGAATCAGACACGACTGAAGCAACTTTGCTGTTGTATACTGAAAAAACAAATTTAGTGTTGGCAAGGTTTACAGCTCAGGTGTTGTCTTATGCAGTGACTGGTCACTACTCTGGTTCCTTAAGGCGGCCCCTGGTTCCTGAGCTCCAGGCACGCCTTCATGCCATCAGTGTGAAAGAAGCAGCTCACATCTCATGTGAACACCCACCGTGTCAGCTACATCCTGAGTAACAAGAGGAAGGGCTCTACCACCGCTCCATTCTGTGGGGCTGGAGCCTCAGGGTCGACGATTCTTATCTGTCTTACATCCTGAGAGTTCCAAAAGAGTAAGTGCCAGGGGGGTTATATTTGGTTAATGTCTTTCAAGGATAACAACTAAGACCAAAAATTCATAGTGGTTTCACATCCTTTAAAAAATATTCTCAAAGCCTGTAAAGCTGATACTATCAAACCTTTGTTCTATAGGTGTCAGACCTGAAGCTGTTAGAAAGGGAGCGCTACACTAACATACAGACGAAGCCAGACTCTACAGCCCAAAATACTAGTGACACAGACTCTGGCAGGAACAAAACTCAATTTACTGAGCACCTATTACACGCCAGGTGCTTCATACACTTAATTTTTATTTCTCACAATAATCTGTGATTTAAGCAGTATTGTAGGAGACAGGAAGAATAAAAGAAAAGCAGGCCCTGGGAAGTGCCGCAAAAGAAACTAAAGAGCCTCTTGATGAAGGTGAAAGAGGACAGTGAAAAAGTTGGCTTAAAGCTCAACATTCAGAAAACGAAGATCATGGCATCTGGTCCTATCACTTCATGGCAGATAGATGGGGAAACAGTGGAAACAGTGGCTGACTTTATTTTTCTGGGCTCCAAAATCACTGCAGATGGTGACTGCAGCCATGAAATTAAAAGATGCTTACTCCTTGGAAGGAAAGTTATGACCAACCTAGATAGCGTATTAAGAAGCAGAGACATTACTTTGTCAATAAAGGTCCATCTAGTCAAGGCTATGGTTTTTCCAGTGGTCATGTATGGATGTGAGAGTTGGACTATAAAGAAAGCTGAGAGGAGAAGAATTGATGCTTTTGAACTGTGATGTTGGAGAAGACTCTTAAGATACCCTTGGACTGCAAGGAGATTTAACCAGTCCATCCTAAAAGAGATCAGTCCTGGGTGTTCATTGGAAGGACTGATGTTGAGGCTTAAACTCCAATACTTTGGCCACCTAATGCGAAGAGCTGACTTATTGGAAAAGACCCTGATGCTGGGAGGGATTGGGGGCAGGAGGAGAAGGGGATGACAGAGGATGAGATGGTTGGATGGCATCATCGACTCAATGAACATGGATTTGGGTGGACTCCAGGAGTTGGTGATGGACAGGGAGGCCTGGCATGCTGCAGTCCATGGGGTCACAAAGAGTCGGACACGACTGAGCGACTGAACTGAACTGAATTATTGATAAACTGGATGCTATAAGGCATGAGACTCTTGGAACAAGTCCAGAGGGAACAGTTCATAATCTTGAAAACAAGATATGATCCTGAGGTCGGAAAACCAACCCGAGACTGTTTCTCAACTGGTGTCTCAGAGTCACATCTTTTACGTATCTGGTGGAAACTCTATAGATAAGAATATTAGTCTTAGTTACTGATTTGTTATTGATTACTGTTTCCTAATTACTCAATGGTTAATGATCATTTTGTTCTTTGGCCCTGAAGGCCACATGAGTTATAGTTTAATACCCCACATATTCTTTCATTCATGGCTGAAAGTACAATAAAGCCGGCTTGGATTCAGTTTCGGCGCCTTCACCTTGGAGCGGTGTTGGTTCCCTGATCCTCGCCTTTTTCTGAATTCTTGGTCTCATTTCTCATTCTCTCGCTGTATAGCTCTTTCGGAAACCTTGCTTGTCGAGCTAGTCTCGACACAGTATAATCTCCATTTTTATAGGTGATAAAATTGAAACACTGAAAAGTCAAGTAATTTAGTAAAGGTCACATGGTTGTTAAGTGGAAAAGTGGGATTTGTAATCAATTATAACACATCTTTTTTTTTTTTTTCCTTTAAATAAAAGGACATCATACTGCTTTCAAGGCCCTAGGTGAAGTAACTAGTGAATGGTCAGGAAATTGGTGAATTTGTATGGAAACCTACATTTTCTGGCTCTAAAGCTTCCATCCTTTCCCGATACTAACCCATCTACTTACATTTTCAATCCAGTTCAGTTCAGTCGCTCAGTCGTGTCAGACTTTGTGACCCATGGACCGCAGCATGCCAGGCATCCCTGTCCATCGCCAGCTCCCGGAGT
Organism: Bos taurus; assembly: GCF_002263795.3. NCBI lineage: Eukaryota > Metazoa > Chordata > Mammalia > Artiodactyla > Bovidae > Bos > Bos taurus. Next base: position 80,899,752 of record NC_037334.1, on the reverse strand, counting down.
TTACCCAAACTCATGTCCAGTGAGTCGGTGATACCATCTAGCCATCTCATCCTGTCATCCCCTTCTCCTCCCGCCTTCAGTCCTTCCCAGCATCAGGGTCTTTTCCAATGAGTCAGCTCTTCACATCAGGTGGCCAAAGTATTGGAGCTTCAGCTTCAGCATCAGTCCTTCCAATGAATATTCAGGACTGATCTCTTTTAGAATGAACTGGTTGGATGTCCTTACAGTCCAAGGGACTCTCAAGAGTCTTCTCCAACACCACAGTTCAAAAGCATCAATTCTTCAGTGCTCAGCTTTCTTTATAGTCCAACTCTCATATCCATACATGTCTACCAGAAAGACCATAGTTTTGACTAGATGGACCTTTGTTGGCAAAGTAATGTCTCTGCTTTTTAATACGCTGTCTAGGTTGATATTATCAAGAGATAAAAGAATCCTAGTGACCCATCCAGTACTGGCCAAAGTCTTGGGTTTTATTCTGTTTACGTCACGTTAATCCAGCACCCGTTTCATGGGTGCTGTCAAAAGACACAAAAATCCTGAGTCAGAGACAAAGGACTTATTACCCATGTTGGTTTGCATCAGCTGTTCCGTCCCGTAGGCAGAAGGCAAAGGGCTCACCATGGATGCTGCTACTGTGCATGCAGTGGGTCGTTAATCAGCAGAAACACTGAGCTTGAGGACTGACTACTTGTACAACAAACAGAAGCCAGCTTTCTCATTGAGGGGAGATGTCACTTCTTCTCTCAATATTGCTTACTGCAAGTCCACCCCTGACAAAAGCTTAGGTAGGGAGAAATCAGGTTTTCTTGGTATACTTAGCAGGTACATGCAGAGATGCTCAGGGCCGATGGCAGACTGCTTCTATCAATATAAGCATGACCTTGAGGTCCATGAAACAACAGCTACTTAAACGGAAAGCATAAGAGAATGTTCTATATGTATGTGTTTAAATCTTTATAATCTATTTATTTCTTTACTTCTTTAACTGATTCACAGTTAAAAGTTTGCTAATTAACTAGTGTTTTAAAGCTGTGCTCAATCATGCAGTATAAAAAACCAGTATCTCTCTATGTTTCAGACAGATCTAGAGATCCAAATAGATTCAGATTTGATTTGTTTGCCCTGATTTCATAGCTTGTGTTACAAACTTTTACCTAATGTTTGGTTGTCTCTCTTTTCATGACATTAGCTGCCATTTCTAATTATTGCCTAGATGTATAATGACATTAGGGATTGAAAAAAAAAAAGTGGGGGGGGGGTACGGTTATATTCTAATTCCACTATTCCCTCTTTGCTAGCTGGAATACTGATATAAAGGGAAAATTCTTCTCATCATCTTTTTGGAAAGACATGGTAGCTGCTTGATTCTCCCCTTTATCTTTAAATTCTCATTCTCCAAAGTGACTAATGACTTCTTATTTTAAATATCATGAATTCATTCTAATACCCTCCAAGGTGACCAATGCATCTTTTTTTAGAATCATAAATTCATGGACATAAACATACCCCACTGGACATCCCTCTTAAACATGTTCAAGTCTACCATTCAAAAACAAAACAAGTCCCTTACTGGATTTCTCACCTCCTCTTCCCAGCCAATCTGCTCCAGTGTCGTCTACTAACTCTATTTCCTAACCTCTCACTTACTGTTGAACCTTCTATAACTGGAGGGTTAAAGTTATAACCTCCCACCACCCAGACATAATGGTTCTTGCAAAGGTCACTAGTCACATCCATTTTGCTAAAACCAAGGTGGACTTCTGAGGCTTCATCTCATTCAACTACTGTGGACCACTTCTTCCTTGAAGCACTCTTCTCCATGCCCCCACGATACTGTGATGTCCTGGTTTTCCCCTACCTCTCTGGCTACTCCTCCTCTGTTGGTTGTTCAAGCTTATTCTTCTTACTCAGCCATGACATGTTGGCAGTTCTAAGGCTCAATCTTGGAACACTGTCTTCTTCACTATACTCTCTGCCAACAGGATCCCATCCACACCCAGGATTTCACTCCCCACCTTACACAAAGATGTCTCACAACAAATCTATATTGTTACCTTTTCTCTCTCCCTCTGAACTCAAATTTTATATTCAACTGACTACATGACAGCTTTCTTAAGGTCTAAGAGTGTTTCTATCTACTGCATACAAACATAAAGTCAATACTCAGTCATCAAAAAGAATGAAATAAGGCCATCTGCAGCACCATGGATGGACCTAGAGATTATTATACTACGTGAAGTAAGCCAGGCAGAGGAAGACAACTACCAAGATGTCACCCAAATTAGGAGCTTGGAATTAACATACACACACTACTATATATAAAATAAATAACTAACAAGGACCTACTATATAGTACAAGGAACTCTACTCAATATTCAATAATAACCTGTATGGCTAAAGAATCTGAAAAAGAATGGATATGTGTATATCTATAACTGAAGCACTTTGCTGTACACCTGAAACAAACAACACTGTAAATCAACTATACTCCAATAAAATTAAAAACAAAACTAAAGTCAGGATCCATGAAAAAAAAAAAAAAAATCATCCTCTTCCAGTAAATGCCACCATTCTCCAACCAGACGCACAAATTACTCTCATCTCTGAAAACACCACTTATTTATCTCAGCCTCATACCTATCTGTCATCAAGTCCTGTTGATTTATCTTCTAACTGCCTTTCAATTATGACTCCTTTCCACTTTAACACTACATCCCAGTTCAAACTACTGATACCTCTCACCAAGGCCACTGCAAGGGCCTACTGATAACACTGGTCTGATCAACTGTGTCCTTTCTCCACATATCTTCTGCACTGCAGCCAGTGTAGAGGTGATCGTGCCAAGCCTTTCAGTGGTTTCCCATGGCTTTTACACAAACTCCTAACATGGCCTACACTCTGTGTAACTTGCTTATTTTCTTCATCTTCATACCTTCATTGAAAAGCATGCTCCCCTAGAGAGCAACCACTCACTCTGTCGTCTACGTGTTGTTGTTGTTTTTAATGTGAAAGAACTTTGCACATGCTGCTTCCTTGGTCTGAAATGCTCTTTCTTCAATTTAACTCCTCCTTCACACATACATCACTTGCTAAAGGGAGCCTTCCCCTGACCTTCCTGACCAGATCAGATCCCAGTACCACAGGCAGTCGTAGCCTCTTGTACACAACCTTTGTAGATTTGTCATATCTGTAATTTTACATTTCTTTATATGACTTTTTGGTTTATGCTAATCTTCTCCATCAGGAAATTTCATGGGAACAGAAACTATGGTTGCTTTGTATTCCTAGTGCTTGTCATGTTAGATGTCAAGTTAGTATATGCTGGATGAATGAACAAATGAAAACGAATGGATAAATATCCAAGTTTGTTGAAATTAATATGTGTTGTCCTTTTCCAGAAGGCTTATGTTTGCTCTCACTGAATGTACTTTATATAAATATTTTATGTACACAGAACAGTGCCTATTCATTGATAAGAATGTTATTATATTAATATTATAAATATGTTATTATCATAAAGGTTAGTTGTTGTTATCACTGAATTCATTCCTTGTGATAGAAACTATTTTCAGGTTACTTCTGAATCTATTCTTGAACACCCTGTCCCTTACCTAACTCCATTATAAAACCAGACAAAATCACCAATTCATAATTTGTTTCCCTTATAATTATTGCCATGAGACACAGTTCTGGTTAGTGAAATATAAGTGAAAGCTTTCTGGGAAGCTTCCAAAAAGGTATGGACTTCCTGAAAACAGGAGAAGTCTTTGCATTCCTTTTCACTTTTTCCTCATGCGAATATCAACGTGATGTCTAGATTCACAGTAAGTATCTTGCAACTATCAGGAGAAGGCAAAAAAACTGCAGAGCCACTAAAGCACCAGAAGTGGCCACCTACTTCAGGCCTTTTTGTTCAATGAGAAAAGTAAAACCTATTTTCTTTTCTATTACTTGTGTATAAAAATACTCCTGATATTCTGCTAACTAGATTTTCTTCCAGACAAGTTACCTTACATGGACCAAGATATTTTTTCCTTTCTTTTTATTTTCCTTTCTTTACATCTTTTTTCTCCTAATAAAACTTCTCTGTCACTCTCCCTAATAATGTAACCAAAATAAAAATATCTATATAGGAAACAGAAAATTAATTATAATTTTAAAAACTAAAGAAAGATTTTTAAAATTTCTTTAAAGTGAAAGACAGTTGTGTCCAACTCTTTGTGACCCCAAGGACTATGCGGTCCATGGAATCCTCTAGGCCAGAATACTGGAGTGGGTAGCCTATCCCTTCTGCAGGGGATCTTCCCGACCCAGGAATTGAACCAAGGTCTCCTGCATTGCAGGCGGATTCTTTACCAACTGAGCTATCAGGGAGGCCTAGTTAATTTACAAATATATGGAAATCAAAATAACATCTGTTTGGTGATATGGCATAAAACAGAATTTAAGTTGCTTTGCTTTTGCTCATTCTTAGATATAAGACCAAATTTTAAAGTATTCTAATGTCTATTCAAATACATGAATATTAGCATGTGATATATTCTAATGTGTTCAAGGGTCAAATATTAAATAAGCAGGAAAATAAATCAGATACTCTACAGACATACTTTGACTATGTGCTATAGAGTATATTTACTTTTTTCTAAAAATTAGTGTAGGAAGTATAAATAATGCTTTAAGAACTCATAAATCTGAATAAGTAGATTAAACTATGAATCTTAACCCATGAGACCAGGATATTTCACCTATATTCCAAATATGGCATACAATTTAGGTTTATATGTTGAGGGTAAGTCTTAGCCTCATGTTATGTCCTTAAAGCAAAAACGAATATGAATTAAATTATTTTGGGCCAGTGCCTTTTCCAGTCTGTTCTCAGTTCCCCATCTATAAAACAGGGAAGGTAGACCACCAATAAAACATGGATAGCAGACTTCTCTACAGAGCCTAGAAACCAAGTCTCCAAGCTCTCTACTTCTGATTGATCTTCTACACATGATTTCCTTTAAAGAAAGAGCTCAGTAACTAAAAATAACTTGGAAACTACTGGACAAAATGATCTCCTAGGTCTCTTCTGATATTAGTTTCATGATGAAGTGATTTCTTTAAACTCCTAAATTCTAAATAGCAAAATCCTATACAGCAAATCTGTTCAATTAAATATGTACGTAAGAAAATTCATGTGACATTGTGGTCTTGATTTATTGCCAGAAATATATCCAAATAGAATTCGTGTTTTTACCTTGTGAAAATGCCATCCACGATTCCAATTGTGGCTTCCTCTGCAGGTACATAGGAGCCAATCTGAGCCATGACAGTAATCAATGCAACTTGTTTTATATACGAGCTTTTTCCACCCATGTTTGGTCCGGTAATTATCATTACTCTCTCCGAGTCCCCCTAGAAAATTAAAAAGCAATTTCACTTATTGTACCAGAGGGGGTTCTATATAATATCTATAATTTATTCCATAAATGGGAATGTATTAGGCAAAGATTATGCTGTGGTATTTAAATGTCACCCATTAAGCATCACAAAGGGAAAGAAGCTCTCTGTTTTCAATTTGAACTGTGATATTACAGAACAGTGAATTCTCAGCAGTGCACAAGGTTGTTTCGGAGTATAAAAAAGGAAATAACAAGAATCAACCTAGATGAGATAACCCCTATGGTTTTCTCTTTAAATAATCATTAATCTGCTTATGAGTGTCTTTTATATTACTTACATTTAAAATCTATCAATTTCCATATGTCCAAATCACAGGTATTATTTATCTAACTGCAGAAGGCCTAATCTGAATTGGTAGCACATGATATTTTTAGTTACAGATTTTAATATAGACAGTAAAGAGATTGATAATACCAAATTCTAGGTATCAATTTTATCAACATTTAATTACTTACTGGCATTTCACCAGAATAAGTGAAAAAGGCAGAAAAGCTGCAATGCTTGCTGTGATTTAATTTCTAGAAATTACCTGTATTAAACAATTCTAGTACTTGCCAAGTATATCCTAAGAAAAACCATCCAACTGCAGTCCTCTACAGAGGAGTCAGCCTTAGGCATCCACGTGCTTTATTATGTGAACACAACGCCCTTGGCTATACCTGCCTGGTCAAGAGTAGCCGATCCATAACTGACCAACAGCCTAAGAGAAGACATAAACGTCTTCTGAAACTAGGCTCATCAAATCATCTCTTGGGAGTTGAAATTGAGAACCATGGAGTGCGTGCGTGCATGCTCAGTCATTTCAGTCATGTCTGACTCTTTGAGCCCCCATGGACTATATATAGCCCACAAGGCTCCTCTGTTCATAGGATTTTCCAGGCAAGAATACTGGAGTGGGTTGCCATGCCCTCCTCTGGGGATCTTCCTGATGCACAGAGGGAACCCGTGTCTCCTGTGGCTTCTGCACTGCAGGCAGATTCTTTACCACTGAGCCACTGGAGAAGCCCCAAGAACCATGGAAAGGATCAATCTATTGATAACCAGAGGAGAGGTTGATAAGAAAGGCAGAATGAAGCTACACAACACTGGGGACCGTAAATGAGAAGTTATGAGGAACCAAAAGGTATGACAGGGGTGAAAAGAATAATTATCAATGATAAGGAAAGAAAAAAATAGAGAAGAGCCAAGAGGAGTTGAGATGCCTCATGCAAATAATGGGGGTATCAGATTAAAGCATTATAAAGCCTTATAATTGAGGGGATAAAAAGTAAACCTATTCCATCTCTAAGTTGTAAAAGTGAAAGTGTTAGTTTCTCAGTTGTGTCTGACTCTTTGCAACCCATGGACTATAGCCCCCCCAGGCTCCTCTGTCCATGGAATTCTCCAGGCAAGAATACTCTAGTGGGTTGCCAACCCTTTCTCCAGGAGCTCTAGCCAACCCAGGGTAGAGTCCCCATATTGCAGGCAGATTCTTTACTGTCTGAGCCACCAAGGAAGCCCTGAATGATACAACTTGTGAGCAAACATTTTTTAATTTTTCTACAGACATTAAAAAATAATAAACCTATTATAAACAAACATTTGGCATATGAAATGCTTTGAAAATTCAGATTAAATGAGCAGAGTTCTTTTAAAAAATTGATAAAAAATAATATAATAAATAGAAAATAATCCAGTATATATTAAAGATTTTAAATCTATAATTAAAAGTCCTTCAACAAGAAAAACTCAAACTGAGATAACTTTCCCACTAAGGACAGGGAAGCCTGGCGTGCTGCAGTCCATGGGGTCGGAAAGACTTGGACACGACTGAGCGACTGAAAAACAAAATAGAAAAAAATAGTATCAATCTTACAAAAACTATTCTAGAGAATAGAACAATAGAGAACTCTTCCCAAATCATTTCTGAAAGCCACCATGATCTTGACACCAAAACCTGACCAAGAGCATTACAAGAAAGAAAACTTACAAGTCAACTTTATCCACAAATACATACACAAGACTCCTCAATAAAATATTAGTAAGACAATCCAAAGATATATAAACCATTTAGAATTTTTGAGGAAAACAAGGTGGTTTAATATTCAAAAGGCAGTTAACAAAATAAATTAACATTATAAATAACAATAAAATAACATTAACAAAATAAATTAAACATCCATTCACTTTTAAAAATGCAGGAAAAGGAAATAAAAGGTATAAGGATTAAAAAGAGAATAATGAAACTGTCATTACTCCTATATGTCATTACTATGTTACCAGAAAATCTAAAGTGATCTATGAAAATTATTAGAATCTACAAATGAAATGAGCAAGCGCTTTAGGTACAAGTTCAGTATTCAAATGCCAACATTATTTCTACATTTTACCAACAAGTAACTGGAAATTTTTTAAATGATCTAATTTACCACAATATCAAAAGAAATCAAATATCTAGGAATAAACGTAATACAATGAACAAGACTTCTACAGAGAAAACTACAAAATATTATTGAAAGAAACTGAAAAAGGTAAACAGTGAAAACAAGGTTTCTTTTAAAATAAATTTATAAAAGCTTTTGAAGGCTTGATGCTTTTGAACTGTGATGTTAGAGAAGACACTTGAGAGTCCCTTGGACTGCGAGGAGATCAAACCAGTCAATTCTAAAGGAAATCAGCCCTGAATATTCACTGGAAGGACTGATGCTAAAGCTGAAGCTCCAACACTCTGGCCACCTGATGCAAAGAACCAACTCATTGGAAAAGACTGACGCTGGGAAAGCCTGAAGGTAAAAGGAGGGGAGGACGGCAGAGGATAAGATGGGTTAGACAGCATCACTGACTCAATGAACATGAACTTGAGCAAACTCCGGGAGACAGTAGAGGACAGGGGAGCCTGGCATGCTGCAGTCCATGGGGTCACAAAGAGATGGACGTGACTTAGCGACTAAACAACAACAACATTGATCAAAAGATGTCATTAAGAGAATACAAAATCACAGAATATATGATATACGTACTATATATTTCCCAAAGACTTGGATGCAGTGTACATAATGAACTCCCACAAACCAAAAGAAGGACAAACTTCAAGAAAAATGGTAGAGGAAAAAAAATTTTAAATGACAACACAAAAACCCACAAATGATCAGTAAGATGACAGTATACTTTAAATCATTAAGAAAACACAAACCAAATCAGGGAGACAACATTACTTTACTTAATGGCTACAGTTAAAACCAAAACTGTCAGTATTAAGCTTTGGCAAAGATGTAGGACAACTAGAATTTTTATATACTGTTATTAGGGGAGTAAATTGAAAACTATTTTGGAAAACTGCTTGGTAGAGTCTACTAAAGCTGAAAGTAGACATATCTGAACAATTCTGCTCCTAGGTACATGTCCAACAGAAATGTACATGATGTACATTAAAAAAAAAAAACATGTAAAAGAATGTTCACAGCAATACTTTCATAATAGTACTAAATTGGAAGTAACTCAAATGTTTATCAATAGAACAGAAAAGTTATATATTTATACAATGAAATTCTCTATGACAATATAAATAAGCAATATGCAAAAAAAAGGATGAATCACATAAAACCAATGTTGAATCAAAGAAGCCAGATACAAAGAATACATATTGTATGTTTCTATTATATACAGCTCAAAAACGAGAACAAAAATAACCAAATTATTATTCGTTGGTAAAAGAAATTAGGAGAGTGGTTACCCTTTAGAGGGGAAGGAGTTAATGGGAGGCCCTCCCTCCCAAGTGGGGATTTTAGAATGTGTTCCTTCCCTTACTATTCTTCTGTTTCTTGACCTGGTTTTGGATACTTACATGGGTACACTTTGTGAAAATTCATTAAGCTGTACACTTAAGATTTGTACCTAATTCTGTATGTTTCAATTAAAGTTATCTTCAAAAGGAAATGAATACATTCTCACAAATTAACCTACATGCAGTACAACTGTAGAAGTTAATTCTGAAATTTATTTGATAGAGTTAAGTCAATTCAACTTTGAAGAATGAGCTGGGAGAGGAGACTTTGTAAAGCTATAGTAATTAAAAGTGCAGCATTACTTTAGGAACAGGTAAACAGAGAAGTAACAGCAAGCCTGGACACAAACCTATACTGGCCTGTGAGACATGTGAGAGTTAGGATCACAAACAAGCAGAAAAGACGCCACGCTCAATAAACAATGGTGGGATAACTGGGTACCCACATAATAAGAGTCAGACTGGAATCTCACAGCCTTTAAATCAATCCAGATGGATGAAAGAAAAAAATATGAAACGCAAGCAATCTTTTAGAGGAAAACATGGAAGAACAACTTAATGACATGAAGGTAGGGAACAACTTATTGACAAGATAGAATAAGCAATATAAAAATATAAATCATACAGGGGAAGACTAACATATTTGATTAAATTTTTAAAACCTCTGTTATTAAAAGCAGTCACCAAACACAAAATGAAAAGGCATATAACAAAGAAGTAGTGCTCCTACTTATTAGGACCATCAAAACAATGGAAAAATAGGCAAAGGACATCAGTATATTATATACACAAAGGCCAAAAAGTATTTATCAGAGAAAGGAAAATGAAATCAGCAGCATTTTCCAAGGGACCTACAAGCTATTCCTCATAGTCACATAAGGGGAAAAAAAAATTAATTGTGAATATTTCTGAAGGAATAATTTTTAAGGAATAACTTTTTACATTTATCATACTATCAAAAAGTTTAAAAGTTTGCTTAAATAGCATGTTGGAAAGAACATGGACAGCAATTTGGAAATGTTTACTGAAGCTAAACAGCCCATATACTGGTCTACATGACACAGTGATTCCCCTTTTAGAAATCTAGGAAGATACACAAGCACTCAAAAAGACATTTATAAAGCTGTTCAGAGTAATAAACACCCTCTTCCAACAACCCAAGAGAAGGCTCTATACATGGACATCACCAGATGGTCAACACCGAAATCAGATTGATTACATTCTTTGCAGCCAAAGATGGAGAAGCGCTATACAGTCAGCAAAAACAAGACCAGGAGCTGACTGTGGCTCAGACCATGAACTCCTTATTGCCAAATTCAGACTGAAATTGAAGAAAGTAGGGAAAACCACTAGACCATTCAGGTATGACCTAAATCAAATCCCTTATGATTATACAGTGGAAGTGAGAAATAGATTTAAGGGCCTAGATCTGATAGAGTGCCTGATGAACTATAGACTGAGGTTCGTGACATTGTACAGAAGACAGGGATCAAGACCATTCCCACGGAAAAGAAATGCAAAAAAGCAAAATGGCTGTCTGGGGAGGCTGTGAAAAGAAGAGAAGCGAAAAGCAAAGGAGAAAAGGAAAGATATAAGCATCTGAATGCAGAGTTCCAAAGAATAGCAAGAAGAGATAAGAAAGCCTTCTTCAGTGATCAATGCAAAGAAATAGAGGAAAACAATAGAATGGGAAAGACTAGAGATCTCTTCAAGAAAATCAGAGATACCAAAGGAACATTTCATGCAAAGATGGGCTCGATAAAGGACAGAAATGGTATGGACCTAACAGAAGCAGAAGATATTAAGAAGAGACGGCAAGAATACACAGAAGAACTGTACAAAAAACATCTTCATGACCCAGATAATCACGATGGTGTGATCACTGACCTAGAGCCAGACATCCTGGAATGTGAAGTCAAGTGGGCCTTAGAAAGCATCACTACGAACAAAGCTAGTGGAGGTGATAGAATTCCAGTTGAGCTACTCCAAATCCTGAAAGATGATGCTGTGAAAGTGCTGCACTCGATATGCCAGCAAATTTAGAAAACTCAGCAGTGGCCACACAGCTGGAAAAGGTCAGTTTTCATTCCAATCCCAAAGAAAGGCAATGCCAAAGAATGCTCAAACTACCACACAATTGCACTCATCTCACATGCTAGTAAAGTAATGCTCAAAATTCTCCAAGCCAGGCTTCAGCAATATGTGAACCGTGAACTTCCTGCTGTTCAAGCTGGTTTTAGAAAAGGCAGAGGAACCAGAGATCAAATTGCCAACATCCGCTGGATCATGGAAAAAGCAAGAGAGTTCCAGAAAAACATCAATTTCTGCTTTATTGACTATGCCAAAACCTTTGACTGTGTGGATCACAATAAACTGTGGAAAATTCTGAAAGAGATGGGAATACCAGACCACCTGATCTGCCTCTTGAGAAATTTGTATGCAGGTCAGGAAGCAACAGTTAGAACTGGACATGGAACAACAGACTGGTTCCAAATAGGAAAAGGAGTATGTCAAGGCTGTATATTGTCACCCTGTTTATTTTACTTATATGCAGAGTACATCATGAGAAACGCTGGACTGGAAGAAACACAAGCTGGAATCAAGATTGCCAGGAGAAATATCAACAAGATCAGATATGCAGATGACACCACCCTTATGGCAGAAAGTGAAGAGGAACTAAAAAGCCTCTTGATGAAAGTAAAAGAGGAGAGTGAAAAAGTTGACTTAAAGCTCAACATTCAGAAAATGAAGATCATGGCATCCAGTCCCATCACTTCATGGGAAAGAGATGGGGAAACAGTGGAAACAGTGTCAGACTTTATTTTGGGGGGCTCCAAAATCACTGCAGATGGTGACTGCAGCCATGAAATTAAAAGATGCTTACTCCTTGGAAGGAAAGTTATGACCAACCTAGATAGCATATTGAAAAGCAGAGACATTACTTTGCCAACAAAGGTTTGTCTAGTCAAGGCTATGGTTTTTCCAGTGGTCATGTATGGATGTGAGAGTTGGACTGTGAAGAAGGCTGAGCACCGAAGAATTGATGCTTTGGAACTGTGGTGTTGGAGAAGACTCTTGAGAGTCCCTGGACTGCAAGGAGATCCAACCAGTCCATTCTGAAGGAGATCAGCCCTGGGATTTCTCTGGAAGGATTTATGCTAAAGCTGAAACTCCAATACTTTGGCCACCTCATGCCAAGTGTTGACTCATTGGAAAAGACTCTGATGCTGGGAGGGATTGGGGGTAAGAGGAGAAGGGGACAACAGAGGATGAGATGGCTGGATGGCATCACCAACTTGATGCACATGAGTTTGGGTGAACTCTGGGAGTTGGTGATGGACAGGGAGGCCTGGCGTGCTGCGATTCATGGGGTCGCAAGGATTTGGACACGACTGAGCGACTGATCTGATCTGATCTGATCAGAGTAATACTGTTTGTATTCATAATAGACAAAAAAATGGAAAAAGTCTAATTGTCTATCATTAGGAAAATGAATTGATCTACTTTGTATAATAATTAAAACAATTATTTACAATGCATAATACAATAAGAAACTTTCACTGGGGTATATGTATGTACAGTTTAAGTATATCCAAAAATAATTATGTCATATTAAGATACATCTATATCAAATAAAAGAATAAAAACCATAGCATACGGATAATAAATAACACCAGGATAATAGTGAGGACAGGAGGTGAAGAGGGAGGAAAAGAGATGGCAGTTAATTACATATGACCTTAGCTATATGTGTAAACTTTTTACTCATTTCAAAAAAAAACCTAAATTTTTACAAAATGTCAGTCTTCATGATATTTAAGTGAAGGGTAAATGAGAATCTATTATATAGGTTTCTGTACCTTTTCCTTTGAAATATCAGGTAGTTAAAAGTTAATTAAGTGAATTACCTTAAGATTTAATTATTTATTCATGGATAATCATGAACAAAGAGAAGGCAACGGCACCCCACTCCAGTACTCTTGCCTGGAAAATCCCACGGACGGAGGAGCCTGGTGGGCTGCAGTCCATGGGGTCTCTAAGAGTCAGACACGACTGAGCGACTTCGCTTTCACTTTTCACTTTCATGCATTGGAGAAGGAAATGGCAACCCACTCCAGTGTTCTTGCCTGGAGAATCCCAGGGACGGGGGAGCCTGATGGGCTGCCCTCTACGGGGTCGCACAGAGTCGGACACGACTGAAGCGACTTAGCAGCAGCAGCAGCAGCAGCAGCTTCCTTTTAGTGCTTTGGCAACTGCTCCACCCACTTACGGAGAAGCCAATGGCACCCTACTCCAGTCCTCTTGCCTGGAAAATCCTATGGACAGAGGAGCCTGGTAGGCTGCAGTCCATGGGGTCGCTAAGAGTCGGACATGATTGAGTGACTTCACTTTCACTTTTTACTTTCATGCATTGGAGAAGGAAATGGCAACCCACCCCAGTGTTCTTGCCTGGAGAATCCCAGGACAGGGGAGCCTGGTAGGAGGCCGTCTATGGGGTCACACAGAGTCAGACACGACTGAAGCAACTTAGCAGCAGCAGCAGCAATCATGAATAATCAAGTAACTCTTTACAAAGACACTACTATAACTTACGAAAAATCCACTTAAGTTTCAAACATTTTGTTATTTGGACTTCTTAGTGTATTACACAAAAAACAAGTACTACAGAAAAGCACAAAATGGAAAATGAAAGAATACAGCACAAAGCAGATAGCCCACAGAAGGGTTACTCCTGCCACGCTAAGGCCCCCCATGAAGGCATGGTTTATGGAGCTACCTGAAGCAGAACTACCCAACTCAATGAGCACCAGAGGGTGGCCAAGGAAATGTGGGAGTCGAATTTTTGTTTAAATCAGTAATTTAGGGAAGCTATGAGATAAAGGAAAATGAACACCTTTTATCTTGTAGATACCTTACTCTTTTCAATATCTTAAAAAATAAGTAATTATATTTATTCTTCAATTCTGTTTTTCCTTCCAAACAGAATCAATAATTTCACAGAGTACCTTAAAAAATCTTAATTTAATAACCAAATACTTTAGTAAATAAGATATGCAGTGATAAAGCAAAATAAAATAGAAAATAACGTTTGTAATTAGAAGACAGTATTGGTTTCTGGCTTTCATTCAGTTCAGTTCAGTTGCTCAGTCATGTCCGACTCTTTGCGATCCCATGGACTGCAGCACGCCAGGCGTCCCTATCCATCTCAAACTCCCAGAGCTCGCTCAAACTCATGTCCATCGAGTTGGTGATGCCATCCAACCATCTCATCCTCTGTCGTCCCCTTGCCCTCCCGCCTTCAATCTTTCCCAACATCAGAGTCTTTTCTAATGAGTTAGGTTCTTCGCATCAGGTGGCCAAAGTATTGGAGCTTCAGCATCAGCATCAGTCCTTCCAGTGAATATTCAGGACTGATTTCCGTTAAGATGGACTGGTTTGACTCCTCGAAGTCCAAGGGACTCTCAAGAGTCTTCTCCAACACCACAGTTCAAAAGCATCAATTCTTCAGTGCTCAGCTTTCCTTATTGTCCAACTCTCACATCCATACATGACTACTGGAAAAACCACAGCTTTGACTATATGGACCTTTGTCAGTAAAGTAATGTCTCTGCTTTTTAATATGCTGTCTAGGTTTGTCAGTATGAAGAGACTTTCATTAACAAGTTACAATCTCATCTTCTCATCTGTAAGAATGAGTAATAAAAATCCTGGCCTTACACAAATTTTGTGAAATTTAACTAAATAAGAAAAAAATAATGTGAAAGTCCTTCAAAATTATAAACACTGTAACAATTTTTGTAAATCACTGTTTCTTAAAACTAAGCCACATGAAGAAAAAAATTGCAACACACTCTAGAGTATCTGAAACAGAAAAAATGAACAAAAGGAAATTAAAGTTATTTTGCCTTAGACTTAATGTAAAAGTCAAATGTGAAACTTACTGGAAGAGTTTGATAAGTAAAATAAGCATGTGTATGCATGGGGTTGCAAAGAGTCGGACATGACTGAGAGAGTGAACTGAACTGATGGCACTTACACAAATAGAAATGTTACTTTCTTTTGGATTCAAATTGCATGTAAGTTAGTGAAAAATGGATAAGCGAATCTGGTACTTCCTATTATTTTCAAGAGGAATGACATTTTTCTTCTACACTTAACTACACAGAAACTGCTGTTATTTAGAACCACATCATCATGTACATGTTCCTTGAATACATCTCTCCTTCAATACAGGATAGCAAAGCTTTTAATTTTTTTATTTCAGAGCCAACTGATACACAGAAATCAATTCTTTGTACTTAGCTTCTCCAAGCCTTTCTTTCCTCACCTGTAACATGGGAAGAAAGGCCTGGAGAAGCTAAGGATCTTGGCCAGTAACACAGAGCGACTACAGTAGCTAACATCCTGACAAATGTCTCAAAGGGAACTTCCACTCAGTGACAAGAAATAACAGTCACTGCTAAAACGGAGGAGTGCTCCCCTAGCTCTGGGCCAGCATCCTTGGACAGTAATGATCAATCAGTATCCATGGAGTCATGAGATGCAAAGAAGGAAAAAAAAAAGTTGTCTAATGTTAATTTCCAAGACTTGAATATCAGCTAATTTTCTGCAAAAACTGTCTTCTTCCTTGACAGGTACAGATATTCACATCCATCCTTTAAAAAGAATCATGGTAGAACTATTTATATAATAGTTGCAGATTGATGAAAAGTTTGACAGTTTCAAAGTGTTTTATTCCCTGAAAACATCAATCAATGGCACATTATAGTAAGAGGACTTCCCTGGTGGTCCAGTGGTAAAGAATCCACCTGCCAATGCAAGGAAAATGGGTTCGATCCCTGGTCCAGAAGATCTCACATGCTGTGGAGCAACTCAGCCTGTGTGCCACAACTACTGAGCCCAAGCCCGAGAGCCCGGTCACTCTGCAACAAGAGAAGCATCACAATAAGGACACGCACTACAGCAAAGAGAAGCCCCAACTTGCCACAACTACAGAAAGCCCGTGCACAGCAACAAAGCCCCAGCACAACCAATAATAACTATAATAAATAATTTTTTTTAAATAGCATGTTACAGTAAGAGACTCCTCAGTGAAAGCTCTGTCCAGGCAAGCTCTCAGCCAAATTCTTATACTTTTAACTCCAGGTACATTTCAAACAGAAAGGGGGACAATGAGGCTGGAGAGTACAAGCTGCATGCGAAGATACCAAGATAAAAGTCCAACTCTTTCTGACATCTACATGCTTTCCAATTTACATCCTACTGAGAGCTAGTGGTTACTCACCCAACCCCTGCACTTTATGGATGACGAAATCAAGACCCAGTGAGGACGGTGGCCTATCTGGAGATGACAGCACACTGACAGCAGAGCAGGATTTGAATTGACCTCTCCCATCATGGTTAGGCACTTTCCCACTACACCCATGCACCAAAAAGTGGTATATGATGAGAATTTTTTTTTTTTTTTTTAAGGAACAGAGAAAGTGCTAGAATAGAAAGAAATTATTTCTGGCCAGATGGGGAAGGCTTTAAGGAGGCAGTAGCATTTTGGGGGCCTTGAAGGCTGAGTAGTGCAAACAATGACGATGAGTGAGGCAGGAAAAGAAACAGGAACATTCTGTATCACAGAACAGTTTAAAAAGCGATTATCCTTGACACTCAAACTGTGAAGAGTTTTATGTTATCAATCTATAACAAAGGAGGCAAGAGTACACAATGATGATAGTCTCTTCAATAAGTGGTGCTGGAAAAACCGGATAGTTACATGTAAAAGAACTAAATTAGAACATTCTCTAATACAACAACACAAAAATGAACTCAAAAAGACCTAAATGTAAGACTGGATACTATAAAACTTTTAGAGGAGAACATAGGCAGAACACTTCCTGACATAAATTGCAGCAAGACCTTTTCTGATCCACCTCCTAGAGTAACGAAAATAAAAACAAAAATAAACAAATGGGGCCTAATGAAATTTAAAGGCTTTTGCACAGCAAAGG
The DNA here is from genome assembly GCF_002263795.3 of Bos taurus. Lineage (NCBI taxonomy): Eukaryota > Metazoa > Chordata > Mammalia > Artiodactyla > Bovidae > Bos > Bos taurus. The sequence goes on along the minus strand of NC_037334.1, from coordinate 80,882,538 downwards.
AAACCATCAACGAAACAAAAAGAAAACCCACAGAATGGGAGAAAATGTTTGCAAACAAAGTGACTGATAAGGGTTAATTTCCAAAATATACAAGCAGTTCATACAATTCAATAACAAAAACAAACAACACAATCAAAAAATGGACAGAAGACCTAAATAGACATTTCTCCAAAGAAGATATACAGATAGCCAACGGACACATGAAAAGATGGTCAAAACTGTGGATTATTAGAGAAATACGAATCGAAACTATGAGGTACCACCTCACACCAGTCAGAATGGCCACCATAAAAAAGTCTACAGAAAGCAAATGCTGGAGAGATTGTGGAGAAAAGGGAATCCTCCTACACTGTTGGTGGGAATGTGAACTGATACAGTCACTATGGAGAATAGTATGGAGGTTCCTTAAAAAACTAAAAATAGAACTACCATATGATCCAGCAATCCCAATCATGGCCAAATATCTAGAGAAAACCGTAATTACAAAAGATACAGGCACACCAATGTTCACTGCAGAACTATTTACGATAGCCAAGACGTGAAAGTCCATCAATGGAGGAATGGATAAAGAAGATGCAGTATATATATACAATGAAATATTACTCCACCAAAAAAAAGAACAAAATAATGCCATTTGTAGCAATGTGAATGAACTTAGAGATTGTCATACTGAGTGACATAAGTCAGACAAAGACAATATCATATGATATCATTTTTATGTGGAATCTAAAGAAATAGTACAAATGAACCTATTTACAGAAGTTGAGTCACAGATGTAGAAAACAAACTTGTGGGGGGAAGAGCAGGATAAATTGGAAGATCAGGACTGACATATACACACTTATATATAGAATAGATAACCTATTAAGAACCTAATGCATAGCACAGGGAACTCTATTCAATACTCCGAAATGACCTGTATGGGAATAGAATCTAAAAAATTGTGGATACATACGTATCTTTGACTGACTAACTTTGCTGAAGAGCAGAAACTAATACAACACTGTAAATCAACTATACTCCAATAAAAAAAAATTTTTTTAAAGAGTAAGAAAAAACATTGATTATTTTTTTAAAAAAGCAGTTATACAAAATGTCCTTCTTTAACTCACTGTTTCAGAATCAGGAAGAAAGGAGACAGAAGACAGAAGTAACAGAAAACAACACTGAAATGCCATTAATGTTTCCTTCCAATCGTTAACAATATATCTGATGATTGAAAACCACATTTATAGTGATTCTCACTGAAAATAAACTAGAGCCTGGCAGAAAAGACTTCGTACAACCAAAGCTGTAAGAAAGATCCATAAAGAGAATCTTCAAAAATGATACAAATGAACTTATTATAAAACAGAATAGACCCACAGGCACAGAAAACAAATTTATGGTTACCAAAGGGGAAGAGGTAGCGGGGATTAATAACTGTAGACAGTCAAACACACAGATATACATATATATCTATATACAGAGATAGATATAAAAAAAACTATATCACTTTGCTGTACATGTGAAACATTGAAAATCAACTATGCTGCTGCTGCTACTGCTGCTAAGTCACTTCAGTCGTGTCCAACTCTGTGCAACCCCATGGATTGCAGCCCACCAGGCTCTGCCGTCCCTGGGATTCTCCAGGCAAGAACACTGGAGTGGGTTGCCATTTCCTTCTCCAATGCATGAAAGTGAAAAGTGAAAGTGAAGTCGCTCAGTCATGTCCGACTCTTAGCGACCCCATGGACTGCAGCCTACCAGGCTCCTCCATCCATAGGATTTGCCAGGCAAGAGTACTGGAGTGGGGTGCCATTGTCTTCTCTGAAAATCAACTATACTTCAATAAAAAATAAAAAGAAATACAAAGATCACAAAGAATCAGGTAGGAAAAGAAGAAAACTCATCAGGTCAGGATATAGGCCCCTGGGAAAAGACACAGAAGAGAAAAGGGATCCTTCCTGGGGAGTGATCAGATCAAGACACATACCGGGTGTCCCAATCCTGGAGTACATACAACACCAGGAAGACAAGTCCTCTGAGCTGCTTAGAAAGCCAGTGGTACAAACAGGAAGGCCTAAAGAAACCTAGCAACATAAATAAACCCCATGCATGCACACTAAGTCACTTCAGTTGCGTCCAACTCTGTGCGACCCCATGGACAGCAGCCCACCAGGCTCCTCTGTCCACAGGATTCTCCAGGTAAGAATACTGGAGTGGGCTGCCATTTCCTTCTCCATATAAGCCCCAAGGTAACCACAAATCAAAATTCTACAATAAATAAACAAAAATTAGAGACAAAGGAACACAAGCATTAACACTAAACAAGAATCATCAAACCAAAGGTATGTAAAATAATAAAAGAACAGACAAACTACAAAAACAATCAGAAAGCAATTAACAAAATGGCAATAACAATAAGTGAATGTGCATGCCTGCTCAGTCGCATCAGTAATGTCTGACTCTCTGTGACTCTATGGACTATAGCCCGCCAGGCTCCTGTGTCCAGGGGATTCTCCAGGCAAGAATATCAGAGTGAGCTGTCATACCCTCCTCCAGGGATCAAACTTGAGTCTTCTGTGTCTGCTGCATTGCAGGTGGATTCTTTACCCACTGAGCCACCTGGGAAGCCGTAGTAAGTATATACCTACCAATAATCGCTTTAAATCAAAATGAACCAAATGCTCCAGCCAAAACACATAGTGTGGCTAAGGAAATTTTTAAAGTAAGGACTCATCTATTTGCTGCCTATAGAATACTTGCTTCAGAGTTAGAGACACACATATTGAACGTGAGGGTGAGAAAGAGATATTTCATGCAAATGAAAACAAGAGAGTGGAGGTAGCAATATTTATATCAGACTACAGAATGATCTCTGTTCGTTTCCAAGGCAAACCATTCAATATCACAGTAATCCAAGTCTATGCCCCAACCAGTAATGCTGAAGAAGCTGAAGTTCAACGGTTCTATGAAGACCTACAAGACCTTTTAGAACTAACACCCAAAAAAGATGTCCTTTTCATTATAGAGGAGTGGAATGCAAAAGTAGGAAGTCAAGAAACACCTGGAGTAACAGGCAAATTTGGCCTTGGAATACAGAATGAAGCAGGGCAAAGCCTAATAGAGTTTTGCCAAGAGAACACACTGGTCATAGCAAACACCCTCTTCCAACAACACAAGAGAAGATTCTACACATGGACATCACCAGATGGTCAACACCGAAATCAGACTGATTATATTCTGTGCAGCCAAAGATGGAGAAGCTCTATACAGTCAGCAAAAACAAGACCGGGAGCTGACTGTGGCTCAGATCATGAGCTACTTATTGCCAAATTCAGACTGACATTAAAGAAAGTAGGGAAAACCACTAGACCATTCAGGTATGACCTAAATCAAATCCATTATGATTATACAGTGGAAGTGAGAAAAAGATTTAAGGGACTAGATCTGATAGAGTGCCTGATGAACTATAGACTGAGGTTCGTGACATTGTATAGGAGACAGGGATCAAGACCATCCCCATGGAAAAGAAATGCAAAAAAGCAAAATGGCTGTCTGGGGAGGCCTTACAAATAGCTGTGAAAAGAAGAGAAGAAAAAAGCAAAGGAGAAAAGCAAAGATATAAGCATCTGAATGCAGAGTTCCAAAGAATAGCGAGAAGAGATAAGAAAGCCATCCTCAGTGATCAATGCAAAGAAATACAGGAAAACAACAGAATGGGAAAGACTAGAGATCTCTTCAAGAAAATTAGAGATACCAAGGGAACATTTCATGCAAAGATGGGCTCAATAAAGGACACAAATGGTAGGGACCTAACAGAAGCAGAAGATATTAAGAAGAGATGGCAAGAATACACAGAAGAACTGTACAAAAAAGATCTTCATAACCCAGATAATCATGATGGTGTGATCACTGACCTAGAGCCAGACATCCTGGAATGTGAAGTCAAGTGGGCCTTAGAAAGCATCACTACGAACAAAGCTAGTGGAGGTGATGGAATTCCAGTTGAGCTATTTCAAACCCTGAAAGATGATGCTGTCAAAGTGCTGCACTCAATATGCCAGCAAATTTGGAAAACTCAGCAGTGGCCACAGGACTGGAAAAGGTCAGTTTTCATTCCAATCCCAAAAAGAGGCAATGCCAAAGAATGCTCAAACTACCGCACAATTGCATTCATCTCACACGCTAGTAAAGTAATGCTCAAAATTCTCCAAGCCAGGCTTCAGCAATATGAAACTGTGAACTTCCAGATGTTCAAGCTGGTTTTAGGAAAGGCAGAGGAACCAGAGATCAAACTACCAACATCCGCTGGATCATGGAAAAAGCAAGAGAGTTCCAGAAAAACATCTATTTCTGCTTTATTGACTATGCCAAAGCCTTTGATTGTGTGGATCACAATAAACTGTGGAAAATTCTGAAAGAGATGGGAATACCAGACCACCTGATCTGCCTCTTGAGAAATTTGTATGCAGGTCAGGAAGCAACAGTTAGAACTGGACATGGAACAACAGACTGGTTCCAAATAGGAAAAGGAGTACGTCAAGGCTGTATATTGTCACCCTGCTTATTTAACTTCTATGCAGAGTACATCATGAGAAACGCTGGGCTGGAAGAAGCACAAGCTGGAATCAAGATTGCTGGGAGAAATATCAACAAGCTCAGATATGCAGATGACACCACCCTTATGGCAGAAAGTGAAGAAGAACTAAAAAGCTCTTGATGAAAGTGAAAGTGGAGAGTGAAAAAGTTGGCTTAAAGCTCAACATTCAGAAAATGAAGATCATGGCATCTGGTCCCATCACTTCATGGGAAATAGATGGGGAAACAGTGGAAACAGTGTCAGACTTTATTTTTGGGGGCTCCAAAATCACTGCAGATGGTGACTGCAGCCATGAAATTAAAAGATGCTTACTCCTTGGCAGAAAAGCTCTGACCAACCTAGATAGCATATTGGAAAGCAGAGATATTACTTTGCCAACAAAGGTCCATCTAGTCAAGGCTATGGTTTTTCCCATGGTCCTGTATGGATGTGAGAGTTGGACTGTGAAGAAAGCTGAGCGCCGAAGAACTGACGCTTTTGAACTGTGGTGTTGGAGAAGACTCTTGAGAGTCCCTGGACTGCAAGGAGATCCAACCAGTCCATTCTAAAGGAGATCAGCCCTGGGTATTCTTTGGAAGTAATGATGCTAAAGCTGAAACTTCAGTACTTTGGCCACCTCATGTGAAGAGTTGACTCACTGGAAAAGACTCTGATGCTGGGAGGGATTGGGAGCAGGAGGAGAAGGGGACGACAGAGGATGAGATGGCTGGATGGCATCACCAACTTGATGGACGTGAGTTTGAGTGAACTCCAGGAGTTGGTGATGGACAGGGAGGCCTGGCGTGCTGCAATTCATGGGGTCGCAGAGTTGGATAGGACTGAGCGACTGAACTGAACTGAACTGAAAGAGACTCTGAAACAAGGTCTATAAAAACAAAAGACAAAGAAAGGGCATTATATAATGACAAAGGAACCAATACAAGAAGAAGCTATAACACTCATTAATATTTTTGTACCTAATACAATACAGTGGTGTTGGAGAAGACTCTTGCGAGTCCCTTGGACTGCAGTCAATCCTAAAGGAAATCAACCCTGAATATTCATTGGAAGGACTGATGCTGAAGCTGAAACTCCAATACTTTGGCTACCTGATGTGAAGAACTGACTCACTGGAAAATACCCTGATCCTGGTAAAGATTGAAGGCGGGAGGACAAGGGGATGACAGAGGATGAGATGGCTGGATGGCATTACCTACTCAATGGGTATGAGTTTGAACAAGCTCTGGGAGATGGTGGAGGACAGATAAGACTGTCCTGCTCTGGGCTGTGGGTTTCCCTTAGGTTACACAGATACACAGGGTTCCAGCACTTCCTGGGAATCTTCCTGCTTTGCATTTGACTAACTCTCCTCCTCAGAAATTTAGAAGGCACCAACTATATCTTCCCCTTTTTCCTTCCCAATGTTTATATTATTTATATTTTTTAAAAAACACAAACAAAAACCCCCACCTTTGATTTCTATCAAAAATCCATCCATTACATGAACAACAAGGATCTACTGTATAGCACATGGAACTCTGCTCAATGTTATGTGGCAGCCTGGATGGGAGGGGACTTTGGAAGAGAACTGATACATGTATATGAATGGCTGAATCCCTTTGCTGTGTCCACCTAAAACTATCAGAACACTGTTTGTTAATCAGCTACACCCCGATACAAAATAAAGAGTTTAAAAAAATCCATCCATTACAAAGTCATTTGGCTTAAAATGCAGAAAACTCCTGAGATTACAGCAGGTTATGGTGGAGTTTCCCAAGTAGTACTGAGACAGGCTGGGGTCTGGGATCTGGGATACTTTGCTATAGTGCTTACATCTGGACAAATATCTCTTTGAGTGTTATATTCTGTTAAATACAAAGAAACTATAAGGGACCATAAATAACTGCATACATATACTGCTGCTGCTAAGTCGCTTCAGTCGTGTCCGACTCTGTGCGACCCCACAGACGGCAGCCCACCAGGCTCCCCCATCCCTGGGATTCTCCAGGCAAGAACACTGGAGTGGGTTGCCATTTCCTTCTCCAATGCATGAAAGTGAAAAGTGAAAGTGAAGTCGCTCAGTCGTGTCCGACTCTTCGCGACCCCATGGACTGCAGCCTACCAGGCTCCTCCGTCCATGGGATTTTCCAGGTAAGAGTACTGGATTGGGTTGCCAGTGCCTTCTCCAACTGCCCATACAGTTGGGGCAAATTATGGACAATAACATACAAAGAGACCAAGAATCCAACTGCCACTTCTGAAGGCCAGGAGCAAAACAAGTGTACTTTGCATGCCTCCTGCATACAACACCAACAAAGGGGTGGGCAAACCACCTAAGCTCCCCCTCTGGCTTGACCCTGGACACAGCCCTACACTCACCCCATATACGGAACCAGCTCAGCTCCCTTGAGCAAGCAAGGGAAACTGCTGCTTTTTATCACTCTCCACTGCCGCTGCAGGGGCTCCAATAAAGCCATGCCTGGCCTCTTAACAATTTCTCTCGATTAAGGAGTCCAAGAACCCTGGTTGGTAGCAGTATGTCTTGGCATACTGCGTCTTGGACTGCCTCAAAGGTTACAGGTGTTCTAAAATGTTGACCCTCAAAGTGGCAGGCGGGGCTGGGGCGGTCAGAGCCCTTGGGCCAACCTCATTTTGCTCTGAGCAACCTTTTCCTCCAGGGTACCAGCACTGTAATCCTTTTCTTGCTGTGCTGTGAAGTGAAAAGGGTTGGAAAGCACTGGCTTGCCTTAGAATGCATGTTTTGGGAAACAGGTCATGACTATTTGACTTTAGAAACCCCCAGCAAGTTGATTCACCTTTCTGAGCCTTGGTTTACTCCCAAGTATGAAGAGGTAGTCACACCAAATGATCCCTAATATCCCTTCTAGTTCTTCAGTATAATTACTGTATGAATTGTGAACTCCTAATATGATAGCTTGAAAAATAACATTTTGTGAAGGAAAAAAAGCACAAATTTAAAGTAAGACTTGGTGACTGCTCAAAACTTCAAACCTTTTTTATTTAACAAATCTGATTGGATATGCCAGAGAACTGCGACTGACAGTATGATTACAGCTAAAGAGGAGAAGCAAAGCCCCTGTTCTCTTTAAGCTTGTAAGCCACTGGCAACCACAAACCCAAAAAAAGGCAATTACAATTCAGTGGGATAAATACTAAACTAGGGAGAAATATAGAGTGTTGCGGGCATATGACAGGGGGCACCCATCCCAGCTTCGGGAGGGAAGCCTTAGTCAGGATGAGACACCAAGACCACACTTAAAGAACAAGCAGGAGCTGGAGGGTGGACGGGGTGCGACGTGGGTGTGTGGGAGGTGCGTGTGGACGGTGCGGGGGAAGATGACATTCTAGGCTGAGGGAAGACCATCTGCCAAGTCCTAGAGGAGCAGTAGCTTTGGGAGCTGCACGGCTGGAATTTTCAGCATTAATTCAAATGAGGGAGTGATATGACAGGTTAGGAAAAGCCCTGTGGCTGCAGAGTGGAGAATAAACTGGAGGTGGGCAGATCCAGTGGCTGCTAAGTCTACAAATACTCAGATTATGTAAGGAGTCGGGGAAGGGAACCAAAAAAAGAGGGTTTAAAAGTGTATTCCTTTCAATTATGCTTGCAGAAGTCAAACAAGGTTTCCTAGAAGATGAAGCAGAGCGAGGTCTTAAAGGCTAAAAAGAAATATACAATAGCTCCTTAAAAAAATTTTTTTGTATTTTTATCTTTTTGATGTTCAGATGAAACAATAACTAAAAGCTAAACATTAGGTAGGGATATATTTAAAAGATACTTGAAAAGTTCTCTTCATTTAAACCCACTTTCAATGAAATTACTCCTTTCATGTCAATGCTTGAGAAGGCTTTTTCCTCAGCCTTCTTTACATGTTTATACAATCTCCCTGAGCGACAGACCCAGAATCTAAACTCCCTGAACATGCATCATGATCTCTGTTAAATCCCTAACTCCATCTCAGCCCTCTCTCCTGGCTTTTATATCCACCTTCACATTGGGATCTCCACCAAACGTCCCCCAAATACCCCACAGTTCCTTACTACTTGATTCTTTGCTAATACTCCTCCAGGAAACTCAATATAGCAGTTTAAAAAAATGTTATTTTGTTTACTGACCATTTGGATATCCTTTACTTTGTTTCGCCTGTTCAAGTCTGTTGCAATTTTTCTACTGGATAGTCCATTAGGTCCCTCATAGCCTTTAAAAATAGTCTATTGGTGTTAATTTAATTGGATCAATTTCTCACCAGATTAGAGATATTATATCTCTTCTTTGTGAGCCTAAATTCAAGCACAATATTGACACAAAGTAGTTGTATTAAAATCTATAAGAATAAAATATTCATAAAACAGTGCTAGCAAAAAATTTGTAAATCAATGCAAGATTGTGAAATGTGAAAAAATGAGTATTCTTCAATTATACACATACACATATATTATTTTTCAGATTATTTTCCATTATAGGTTATTACAAGATATTGACTATAGCTCCCAGTGCTATATGGCAAACCTTTGTTGAGTGTTGGGTAACCAAAAAAATGAGTATTCTTAAAACTGGTTGAGGAAAAGTGGGCAGTAACTTGGCTCGTTTAGACACTTTATAATGAGTTCATATAATACAGATCCAGAAAAGTACACTCATAATTACATGTACAAAAGACCATTTCTGAAAATTACATGACTGTCAAAAGCAATAATGCCATTTGACTTTCAGGAAATTATTTTCAGAGTATATTTTATAATTAACACTTATAAAATATTTAAAATTGAGTTTTACATAGTAAGTTCTTCTTCAACACTATCCCTATATAGAAATTTATACCCTGCAAAAAAGACTGTACTTCGCCATAGCAACAGTTCTATATCAACTCCTACTCAAGTTAGAAAAAGCATATGTAAAAGAAATGAATATTCTGGAATATTCTGAAGTGCTTGCTGGAATAAATCGCTCCATTTATTTTGTAAAAATTTAAATACAAGAGTTCAACGTTTCTTTAAAACATCCCTGTCATTAGGCTAATTTAGTTTCTCAAATTTTGCTGTTTTAAATAGTGTAATACATTACTTAAAAGAAAGGAGGGGAATGAAAAGGAAATAAAAATTCAGTGTCAAGAATAACATACTTGAGATCAAGTTGACGGGTGTTTAGGGACATAATAATAGGATATGATATTTCAAGTGATTTATAAGTAAACCAAGGAACTAAGTGGAACAGCTGTATTATTTTCTCAAGAAAAGCTATACCTTACTAGTATGGACACTGAAAAAGGAATTCTTACATTCACAGAGACTTCCTGTGAAAGACAATAAATACATGAGTGCCTGTTAACTTGGTTTGATAAATTAAGCAACTCACAAATTCTCTAAGGAGAATAAACATGTTTACAGACATCAGAGATCTAGTTATGTACTACTCCAAGTTTTTGTATGATACTGCCAGCTAAAAATTGCCACCTTCCATCTGCCTCTATAAGGACTAAGTCATGAACCGCTGCAGCCACTGTTCTCCAACACACCCTGAAAGGAGTTCAGGGTGGAGATCAGGAATCAGGCACTCTGGGCTTTGGGAAAAACTGGCAGACCAGGTCTTTGGATAGTTAGCTTATTTGCCGGAGAAGATTTTGAGCCCAATTGTTGCATCTCCTCATATCTAGAAAAGCACTAAAGTGACATCTGCTCCTTGTGACTAGCAGTAAGCATCTGCCAAAATGTGTGCTTAGCTGCACGTACCCCACTTCCCTAAAATCATACGTAACAATGGCCTTCCGCCCATGTCTCTGGAGCATGGCTATCTGAAACGCTACCTCCTGGGCTACAGTCCTCATTCTGCCCCACATAAAACTTAATGCACAGCTCTCATGCTGTGCATTTTTTTCTGTCAGCAATATCAAAAATGTATTATGAAACTAGATATAACTCAAAGTATTTCCTTTTACTTGCCCCACCCTTGTGTCAATCAAATTTAGCAGGCTCACATCTTTGTCACCCTTGCTCACGGCCCAAGATGGAATATTCTGTGATATTCCCAACTGCCTTGCCCTCCTGGGTTTCCTTTGTGTGACCCAATTTCCAACTGATTCCCTACATTTCAATTTTCTCACTGTCCTCTGAAAAATTCCCCAAGACTTCTATGTTTCTAACCTCCTTGCTTAACATTTCCTTCACACATTGACTTGAGCTGAAAGCTGGCTGTTACTCCCCTGCGGTTCTCTCATTTCAAGGATGAGCTTTTTGTATCTCAGGGTTCAAAGGTTCTCCCATATCTGTTTCTTTAGGGCCTTACCATCTCTACTTGTCTGCACCACAGGCATCTACATGTACCTCCAGCTCATCAAGTCTCCATCTTGTGGAATCTCTGACAGCTGGACCACCTTCGCATTCCACTACAAATTAAGTTGTTTGGACAATTTCAACACGCCTATGGATGCCTTTTTCTCAAAAGCTGTTCCTCAATCTACTCATCTCCAAAGGCCTCCTCCACTTCTGCTCACCTTCCATGTCCATCCTTGGGCAAAGACCTCCTCCACTTCTGCTCACCTTCCATGGCCATCCCTAGGATCTTTCTGTCACCCAGCACACTGCCTCTGGAATCTGGAAGTCATGAACCTAATTTTCCGATACAACCTCCCTCACTTAGTGACTCCTTCCATGTTAATTCTTTCATCTAATCACCAGATAATTTCACTGTGTTGACAGAGACTCCCTCCTTGATCAAATGCTAGTCAGGCTCCTCTGAGCCCACTTGGTCCCAACCTTGGCCTATACAGCTGCAACCCTCTCAGCACAAATGATTTCATTCCCTCCCCACTAAGAGACCAGAACAAAAGCCAGCATATAGTTTCTATTTAACAGCTCAAGGCCACAATCTTGGGATGATCCCAGTCCCCATTAAAGTCCCTGCTTACAAAAGCACACAATGCCAGGAAAGAATTTGTATTTGTTCCAGCCAAAACCTAGTGAAAGATAGACATCAAACCTACCTACTTTTTGAGCAATTACTTCAGAAATCTTGTGGTTATAAATCCTTTCTCTAACTCCTTTAAGAGGTAAGTCTTCCACCACTTAAAAATGTGTGTGGAGCCTCTCTTTGAAATGCAAACATCCATGGAGATAACTCTCACTGTTCTTCTCAGTCCCCATGGAAGGGGATCAGCAACAGTTGCCAGTTATGAAACCCAGAAGGGTTTCATATTAACCAACCCCTTTTCTCAATTTTTCTATTTCCACTTCCTTGAACCCGCCCATGCCCAGCCCTCCTCCCTACTTGCTCATTCTTACTTTAAGACACCTAGTCATCTCTGAAAGGGCGGCAGAGGATGAGATGGTTAGATGGCAACACTGACTCAATGGACATGAATTTGAGCAAACTCTGGGACATAGTGGAGGACAGAGGAGCCTGGTGTGCTACAGTCCGTGGGGCGGCAAAGAGTCGGACACGAGTTAGTGACTGAACAAACAAAAACATCTCTGCACAAACTATACTCAGTTCAAGCTAGACTCTCTTTCCTATGCAACAATACTACCGAGTAAAATTACCCTTATCACCTGAATTAGTGCATGGCTCGGTTTATCATGGACAATGTAACTCGGTGTAACAAACACACAAACACAAGTTTACTTTTTTCTGCTTTCTGTTTAAAAGAGGTTTAAACACTCTTTTCTTAGCATTCTCAATTCTTTAGGAAAAACAACAACAACAAAAAAAACCTTTAAACTCCTTAATACGCCTTTAAACAAATTGGCCTCTTCCTTATTTCTAACACTTTTTTCTTTATATTCTATGCCCCAACCTTACGCAACATCTTTCAGTTCCCTGAACCCACCAGTGCTGCTTCACCCCCAGACTCTATCACCCTGACTCCTGCCCTGGAATACTCGTCTCCACTTCCCTGGTGTGCACTGACTCACTCTCTCTTCAGTCAGTATCTTGTCCCTGGGAAACCTTCCCAAACACTCTCTCTAACTCTGGGTTACGTCAGTCTGCTACATGCTCTATGACCCTGGTCTCCTGAATCCTGGCCTGACCTAGCCACGTTAGAGTAATCTATCTTCCCTGCTAGACCACAAGCTCTCTGCAGGCCGGCGTACTCCTGTCTTGCTTTCCACTGTCTGTCCTAAAACTCTGTTTCACTACCTGGTGCTAAATAGGTACTCAGTAAGTACGTGTTAGATGAATAAATACTGTAAATCATTAATGTTCTATAAGAGAACCCTAGTCCTTATGACAAAAATTCTTTTTTTTAATGATAAAAATTCTTATCACTGAAATCACCTGAAGCATCTGTGATCCTTTCACAAAACATCTGAAAACAGACCACAAGACAAAGCCTATACTATACACCAACAGGAATTTGCAAAACCATCGTGTGATTCCTCTCCATTAGCACCTGTGGGCATTTAAAAATATAAAATATTTTTGCTCTGGGTTACCAGCTAATTAAGGCTAATCTTTTAGTTGCTAAATTGTTCCCTGTATGGATAATTGGAAATAGCACTGACTCCATATTTGGTGTTGAGTATAAAACTATAGCCATGGATTAGTTGACTTAAAGCCAAAGGCAAAACTTGGGTAAATTTTTTAAAACATCGTATGGTATTTAAAAGTTCGAGATCAATGTTATCATCTTCATCCTTTTTTTGTCATGATGTGGTACTTACTGACAAATCTGTACTATTGGGAACAAACTGGTCCTGCTCTCCCAGCAGCACATCAATCACAGGGTGCCGGCCATTTTTTATTAGGATTTTCCTTTCTTCTTGTAGAGTTGGTCTGCGAGAAGAGACATATTTCAATTGACAAAGCAAGGAAAGAGACTTTTAAAAAAATCTCAAAAAGCATGAAGATTTTTATGGACAGTCTGTCAGACACACAACCAAACCTTAAACATGGACTTTAAGAACATATGCTCAGGACAAGGCTGAGTATAAAAGTTTAAACTCAACTGTAGAATCAGAATTGGAAAGACAACTATAATTACAGTGCTCTGAAGCACAAACTTTAGAAGAGTCTTATGATGGCTCTGTAACTAAGATCTCCCTTATAAGATCCTTTTTTTCTTTTTCTACTACTCTCTAAGATATATTCATCAAAAAAAAATACAGTTCTGATTATTGCTACTTAAAATATTTTTAGCAATAAACAAAATTTTAAAAATCATGCAAAATTATTTCTAGATTATTACATTAATATAAATTGTATGTTGGACTTGGGGACAGAATGACCTAAAATTTTCACATTCTGTTTAATTAAAACATCTTTCTATGGTCTTTAATATCTTTTAGTTTTTTTGATATAAAAAATGTTTATCTGCCTTGTTTTTTTTTAAGGTTTTCTATTTCTGCTTTTACTGATAGCTTCATCAGTTTATCCAAGCTCTCTGAGCACCAGCCTTCTCTCAGTTTCCTCCCCAGAGGTTACCACTGGGAGCAGTTTGGCGTCTACCTTTTCCAGTTTGGTGTCTACCTTTCCCAACGTTCTTCTATGCATTTAAGTTTCCATAAACTCATTGTATTGCTTTCTGATTTCTTCTTTAAAAATAAACAAACAACAACAACAAAAACCAAGAATCATACTGTAATTCATCATTCCACAACTACTTTCCCCCCCTTAATATGCCTTGATACCTATAAAAGGTAGACTTCACCATTTACCATGTGGGTCCAATGGACTCTGTCATTTTATGTCTTTAAATCTTTCTAAGTCGTTTTATAAGTACGATGTAGAATTGAGAAAAACAATAATAGTGAGAGGAAAAAGGCATGACAACTAGTAAGAATCCAAACAGCAAATTTCAAATTTTTATTCCATATTTTCCAGGTTTTTAAAGCACATATAGGGCCTCCCTGGTGGCTCAGTGGTAAAGAATCCACCTGCCAATGCAGGAGACCCAGGTTCAAACCCTGGCTCAGGAAGATCCCCTGGACAAGGAAATGGCAACCCCATTCCAGTACTCTTGCATGGGAAATCCCACGGACAGAGGAACCTGGCAGCTACAATCCATGCAGTTGCAGAAGAGTTAGACACAACTTAGTGACTAAATAACAGGCATATCCACCTGGAAAGGGCAACACACTATGAATCTAAGTGTGCATCAGCTGTCATGCAGGCACACGGACGATGTTCACTTATAAACACTAATTCTAAAGTTCAATACAGTTCTAATAGGTTCTAGCTTATCCTTATTTCTGGTTCTTCTCCCACTTGCGACGAAAATGCAATGTTTGAAGAACTTTTTGAAATCTTTTAAAGCTTATAATTTTCATAAAGAGAAGATAGCTATCTTCTTTGCTTCATAATTACAAAACATTTTCATACCTACATTTATAAAGACAATTCGAATAATCAGTCAAATGAGTACTTTTATTTTATATCATCTATTTTCTTTCACTCTCCTGCTTCAGCATCTATCCCCAAGCAAACAGTATCAAGTAAATTTCAGGGCACAAATATCATAAAAGACTACTCACATATGTGTTTTTAGCAAATCACGTTGGTTCCAATTCTTGTCACTAAGTACTGCACGATGGATGCATCTTTTGGAATAACACACTGGATAAGAATACTCCATTTCACTTTGCCCTCACAAATATATTATTCACACACACCTAAGACATATTATTTGCACACTCATAATCTGAGATTTTGTTTTATACAAGAAATTTCACTACTATCATTAGTATATAGAGCACTGCTATCCTTCTGTTCACATCCATCTTTAGAATAATCTAATAATGAAATGAAATGTCTTCTGTCAGTTTTTTTCTTTTTGCTATTATGAGGGAAAAGAAAAATTCTGAATTCTCAACTGTATTCACTTAAAGTCAGAAACAAACTACAACCGTGGCATCGCCAGTCTACTTTAATCTCTTCTTGAAAGATGATGTGACTGGCGAACACAATGAGAAAAATGAAGAATGATACGACAGTGACTTCCATCTCATTTCTGTATTTCCCGCTTCCTTCTTATTTTAGATTTTTACAGCCTGCTGGGAAATACTGATAAACAGTGATGAAATGATTCCTATCATGATGAGATAGTAAGGCACTCCAGACAAAAGCAAGATAAACATTATTAAAGATCTCAAAATGCATTTTAGATTTATAAAAGGGTCCAATGGGCCCATCTGGTGAATATAAGACTGAATACATTTTATTCTCCTTTTAAAAAAAAAGTAAATTTTCTCTTTGTTCTTTATAAAACCTTTAAAAAACTCCAAAGCTGAAAATAGGTCCAGTAAACCCTGATGGTATGGAATACTGAAGATGAAGGATTATTCCTTGGAGGCATTCTTTCAAAGCTGCTGAACAGCAAGTTAGCTATCTCCACTACTGAACATTCAGACTGTCTAGACTTTCAATGTTATAAACAATACTCCAATGAACAACCATATATACACATTCACGTAAATATTTTCAAGTGTTTCTCTAAGCCAGAGGAAATGCTTGAAGTGGAATTTCCAAATCATGGGACATGCATATTTTTAAATGCATGTTAAAATTAAAATGGCTTTTAATTAAAACTCAGGCCCGTTAACTCAGTGATGCCATTCAACCATCTCATCCTCTGTCATCCCCTTCTCCTCCTACCTTCAGTTTTTCCCAGCATCAGGGTCTTTTCTAATGACTCAGTTCTTCATATCAGGTGGCCCCAGTATTGGAGTTTCGGCTTCAACATCAGTCCTTACAATGAATATTCAGGACTGATTTCCTTGAGAATGGACTGGCTGGATTTCCCTACAGTCCAAGGCACTCTCAAGAGTCTTCTCCAACACCACAGTTCAAAAGCATCAGTTCTTCAGTACTCAGCTTTCTTTACAGTCCAACTCTCACTATAGTCCACATATAGTTGGACTATATGTGTCTCACACATATATGACTACTGGAAAAACCATACATTTGACTAGACAGACCTTTATTGGCAAAGTAATGTCTCTGCTTTTTAATATGCTATCTAGGTTGGTCATAACTTTTCTTCCAAGGAGCAACTGTCTTTTAATTTCATGGCTGCAGTCACCATCTGCAGTGATTTTGGAGCCCCCAAAAATAAATTCTGTCACTGCTTCCACTGTTTCTCCATCTATTTGCCATGAAGTGATGGGGCCAGATGCCGTGATCTTAGTTTTCTGAATGTTGGGCTTTAAGCCAACTTGTTCACTCTACTCTTTCACTTTCATCAAGAGGCTCTTTAGCTCTTCTTTGCTTTCTGCCATAAGGGTGGTGTCATCTGCGTATCTGAGGTTATTGATATTTTTCCCCGCAATCTTGATTCCAGCTTGTGCTTCATCCAGCCCGGCATTTTACATAATGTACTCTGCATAGAAGTTAAATAAGCAGGGTGACAACATACAGCCTTGACGTACTCCTTTCCCGATTTGGAACCAATCTGTTGTTCCATGTCGAGTTCTAACTGTTGCTTCTTGACCTGCAAACAGATTTTTCTCAAGAAGCAGGTCAGGTGGTCTGGTATTCCCATCTCTTTCAGAATTGTCTACAGTTTGTTGTGATCTACACAAAGGCTTTGGCATAGTCAATAAAGCAGAAGTAGATGTTTCTCTGGAACTCTCTTGCTTTTTTGATGATCCAATGTGGCAATGTGATTGTTCCTCTGCCTTTTCTAAACACAGCTTGAACATCTGGAAGTTCACAGTTCATGTACTGCTGAAGCCTGGCTTGGAGAATTTTGAGCATTACTAGTCTGTGAGATGAGTGCAATTGTGCGGTAGTTTGAGCATTCTTTGGCATTGCCTTTCTTTGGGATTGGAATGAAAACTGACCTTTTCCAGTCCTGTGGTCTCTGCTGAGTTTTCCAAGTTTGCTGGCACATTGAGTGCAGCTCTTTCACAGCATCATCTTCTAGGATTTGAAATAGCTCAACTGGAATTCCATCAATTCCACTTGCTTTGTTCATAGTGATGTTTCTAAGGCCTGCTTGACTTGGCATTCCAGGATGTCTGGCTCTAGGTGAGTGATCATACCATCGTGATATCCGAGTCATGAAGATCTTTTTTGTATAGTTCTTCTGTGTATTCTTGCCACCTCTTCTTTATATCTTCTGCTTCTGTTAGGTCCATACCATTTCTGTCCTTTACTGTGCCCATCTTTGCATGAAATATCCCCTTGGTATCTCTAATTTTCTTGAAGAGATCTCTAGTCTTTTCCTCTATTCTATTTCCTCTATTCCTCTATTCTATTGTTTTCCTCTATTTCTTTACACTAATCACTGAGGAAGGCTTTCTTATTTCTCCTTACTATTCTTTGGAACTCTGCATTCAAATGGGTAAATCTTTCCTTTTCTCCTTTGCCCTTAGCTTCTCTTCTTTTCTCAGCTATTTCTAAGGCCTCCTCAGACAACCATTTTGCCTTTTTGCATTTCTTTTCTTGGAGATGGTCTTGATCACTACCTCCTGTACAATGTCATGAACCTCCATCCATAGTTCTTCAGGCACTCCATCAGATCCAATCCCTTGAATCTATTTGTCACTTCCACTGTATAATCATAAGGGATCTGATTTAGGTCATACCTGAGTGGTCCCTGCTTTCTTCAATTTAAGTTTGAACTTTGCAATAAGGCGTTCATGATCTGAGCCACAGTCAGCTCTCAGTCTTGTTTTGCTGACTGTATGAGAGCTTCTCCAATCTGATTTCACTACTGACCATCTGGTGATGTTCAGGTGTAGAGTCTTGTGTTGTTGGAAGAGGGTGTCTGCTATGTCCAGTGTGTTTTCTTGGCAAAATTCTATTAGTCTTTGCCCTGCTTCATTTTGCACTCCAAGGCCAAAACATACCCTTACCTATTAGTAAATTCGGTATTATCAAACTTTCTAATTTTAACAGTGTGATCTCATTGTCTAAATATGCACTCACTGCTTCATAAGGTTGATGTCTCTTCATCAATTTCTTGACCCCTTTTCTTTTTCATCTTAATATCCTATCAGTGATCTCGAGTTTTTAGACTCAGACCTTTCACATATAAGCACATTTCTGAACGTACTCATAACACCAAGAAATAATACTTTCCTGAATGCTTGAATTCTTCTTAAATATATCCGACTAACAAAACCCCGAGAGTATACACTCACATCTCTAAAAGAAAGTTACTAAAGTATCTTCCAAGTAAACAATTTGAAATCACCTTTTGAAAAGGGACATTTAAAGTTACAAGAAAATGACACTTTTTAAATTTTAGAGTATAATTTTAAAACAGAATTTTTATCTATATAGGTTACAAATATACCGTAAAGAAAAAAAGATGATACCAACTATAAGTTATATCAGTTTTAAAATTCTAAGTGCTCTGCCAAGTGAAATCAACATATCATATTCATGACACTGATCTGACTTCCCAGAAAGGTTTTCACTTTAAAACAAAAATCTGAGTGGTTTGTTCTGCTCTAAAATCTACAATGACTTACTCTGTTGCTTTCAAAACTACATAATGAGAAAACACTTCCTGGTACAGTATGAAGCGAATGATTATTCAGAGACCTGAGAAGATTTATTAGGATGGGACAGTGATAGCAGAAAGATATGAAATGTTGATAGCATTTAGTGGCACTGAAGAGAAAGAACTGAGAAAATCTGGATGCTGCCTGAAAAGAACGAAACACTAAACTTAAACAAATTCACCTATTTTATATTTTTAAAACTGCATCATTCTCCTTTAAATGAGCCAGAGAAACAGAACAACAGCCTATATTAGTAAAAATGTACAATGTCCAGAATACAAATTGGATAGAAAGACCTAGAATAAGAACTTCCGTATAACGATTTAGAATATAGTGAATAAAATGTCCTAATAACATTTAGAAAGACGACTGTAATTATGAAGCCAACGATCAATTTGAACTAACTGCAATAACTCAAATGCCTAAAAATCTTTAAACAAGCTGGAAATCTAAGGGAAAAGAGCATAAACTTCAGATTATTTAGATACTAGTTTTAAATGCATTTTAGAAAAAAACTTCCTATTTCATGGCTATTTACACTCAATTTTATGGCTGCCAAAAAAATAAAAAAGAGAGAGACTGATTGTATTACTTAAAGATGATGGCACAATTTTCATTTAAAATTTTTCAGGTGAAATTTTCTTACTATAAAATATATAGTAGTCAATTTGGAAAGTATTTTAGCATGTGACATTTCCTGAAACTGTTTTACTGACAGAAGACGTGGTTTAGAACAATCCTACTGAGGACAAATAAAAGGCTGGATAAAGTATAGAAAACCTGTACTTTACTTGAAGTATACTACTTGAAGCCACCTGACAACTAACAAGACAACAAGGAATTGGAGCTGGGGTAGGACAGAGGATAGAGGGCCAGGGAGGGTGTTTGCTGATTTCTGCTGCTTTCTGAGGGGATGCTGAGCACGATGAACAGCTTTAATCTAGATTGAGACACCAAAAGACTGCACACCAGGCAGAAGACTGGATCTGAAGTGAGAACTGTAGGCTTTGAATCTTTGAACTTTTGAATCTTTAATCCTTTGAATTTCTGAACCTTCTCAAGCTCTGATGTGGACTAAGTGATGCCAGAACAACATTAGTGTGTTGAGATGTGACCCTTTCGGAGAAATATACATCAAATTATTTCTACAAATGATTTTGCAAATATAATGCGCAGAAGATAATCAAAATAAGCAGGCATTCAAAGAGATGCATGCATGAAAATGAACAGAAACAACAGTCAATAGAAAGAGACCCGCAAGGACTACAGACATATGAGTGAGTCATCAGACACAGACTTTGAGATAATTATCTTACCACATTCAAAAAGACAGAAAAGACTGTGAACTGATAGAAAACAAAAAGTGATTTTTAAAAAATAAATAATAATAGGTATGAAAGATACTAACAACACATAAGCTCAGATGTTTTTATTAAAGGCAAAAAAATTTTACAATACTTAATCCTTTCTGATTTTTGAATAAACATCAATGAGTAACTATCGCTGTTTATTAAGTATTTATCATCTGCCTGGTTCTCCTTAGAAATTTCATAAAGTCTTTATCTCATTTAATTTGTACAACATTTCTAAGGGGTAGGTATTATTTTGTGAAGAATATGAAGAAACTGAGGAGCACAGAGGTTATGAAACTTAGTTTAAGGTTAGTGGTTAAAATAACCAGGCTGGTGATCAAACCTATGACCCTGGGAGGTGATTAGGTCTTAAGGGCAGAGCCCTCAGGAATAGGCTGCTGCTGCTGCTAAGTCACTTCAGTCTTGTCCAACTCCGTGTGACCCCATAGATGGAAGCCCACCAGGCTCCCCTGTCCCTGGGATTCTCCAGGCAAGAACACTGCTAGTACTCTTATATAAGAGACCCCAGAGAGTCCCCGAAAGGGCTTCACAGAAAGCCCCCAATGCAGAATTGCAGCCTAGGGGAGTTGCTGGAATGAGCCCAGGCACAGAACACCTCAGAAGCAGAGCTTGGCCACGGAACAAACCACTGCGGGGACTGGGCAGCCTGGAGCCCTAGGGGCCCAACCCTTGCCCAGCAAAGCTATGGGAACAGGACTACTACCCCCTCAGGTCTGGAAAGCAGGACCCCTGTGCCCCAGTGGGCCTGGAAGGCAGAGCACTGAGCCAAAGCTTTAGCTTAAGATTTAGTCTTAAGGAAGAGCAATTTGAGAGCAACTGAGTGGAATTTGCCTTAAAATGAATCATACCTTAAGTCTCCCCCATATCTGATTTAGATAATGTTTAAATAAGACTTTTATAATTACAAAGTTAAACATATCATAAGTGTTCAAGTGAACGCTAACAAATGAAAAGGATTGCTCCTCTATAAAAAATGTCACCCACATAAACCTAAAAATTGAAATATGTAACATTTCCCTCTAGTTATAGTCATCATCTGCTTTCATTATACTCAATGGTAGAGCAAGAAAGGAATTTCTTAATTTTAAATCAAGCTATATGCGTATGACATTCAGCTTTACCAAGAGTTCAACATATTTGAGTAATTTTAATACTTTATAATGAAAGTGAAAGTCACTCAGTCAGGTCTGACTCTCTGCAACCCCACAGACTATACAGTCCATGGAATTCTCCAGGTCAGAATACTGGAGTGGATACCATTCCCTTCTCCAGGGGATCTACCCAACCCAGAGATCAAACCCAGGTATCCCACATTGCAGGCAGATTCTTTACCAGCTGAGCCACCAAGGAACACTAAACTTAATTGAAAAATTCTATCTGTTCTAAAGCACTGAAAAGGGCTGAGGTAAAACAAAACAAAACACATTACCTGCAGTAATCTCTTTGCTTAGCGACCTTGGCCAGGGACAAAATGCAGTCAATCGTTGCTAGGTGATGGACTGCTTTACACAAGGTGTGATAATGTTCATTGAAATTCCTACAGAATCAACAACAACAACAAAAAGGTGAGCAAATTGATTTCTTAGATCTATAAAAACTGTACAATTAGTAATCAGTTTGGTAGCTATGATGAGCATAAACAAATAACCAGGCACACAGCTAGCAGTTAAGAAAGGTGGAAATTACATTGAACTATTTTCTGTTTAATAACTTGATTATTGAGACTTTATTTGGAAAAAGAAAAAAATATATATATATATATTTTAAAATAGTTTCTTTACAAAGATGTCTACTATTAATACCATATTGCACATTTCATCTGACCATGACCCTGAAGTCAGACCTAATTAACACTAATGTAGAGATTATTTTCATTTAACTTAAATGACATCACGAACTACCCAAATGGATCCAGCTTCCCTTTGCACATATCCTTCATAGCACTGTCCAAACTAGGATAACAGTTTCAATATCTTCTCCTAAAATTTATTGGAAGTGTCTCAATGGTAGAGCTCATCAGGTCCACCTGATTTATTTATCTAACATTTAATGATAGAGTTGACACTACAATAAATTTTTTGAAGGTAAGCAAGAAGAAAGGTACCTTTTTTTAGTGATCTTCAGTTTTCTTATTAATAGTTCATATAGAAATTAAATATTAGACTTGTTTTTAAAAAGGTCACTTTAAATCTTTGGCTAATTAGGTAGCTGGTGATCTAAAAGTTTAAAAGACTTGCAATGAAAGACTTATTCTAGAAAAAACATACGCTACATGTAGGGGTTTTCCTTTCCTTTTTTTGCTTAGATACTTTCATTATCTCTTATCACAGGAGTTCCTTATAACCTTCTAAAGATGCTCCTCTCCAAAAGAGATGAGTATTCTACTGAATGCATCTCTTAAAAAATATTTCTCTATTTAATACTGCGGGTTTCAGAAACTAAGAGATTTAATCTGTTTGCTTCTTAAATCCAAAGGTTTTTAGACTGCTTCCTACTAGAAAAGAATATCCAGATTAAGCTACTATGTGATCAGTTATTCCAATATTATTACCATTGTACTGGTTTTTTAGAACCCATAATTTCTGACTTCTTATTAATATTAAAATAAGATATTCTATGTAAGTGACTTTTCCAGATACTAGACCATTTTAAATATTCAGTTTTAATTGTAACTATTTGTGAATTACAGAGTATATTTACAGTATATTTTAAACTTCTTTGTCCAAGTAGATACAGCACTTGTTGTTCAGTTGCTAAGCTGTATCCCAAGGTGCCACGGACTGCAGCATGCCAGGCTTCCCTGTCCTTTCACTATCTCCCTGAGTTTGCTCAAACTCCTGTCCACCCATCTCACCCTCTGTCACCCCTTCTTCTGCCCTCAATCTTTCCCAGCATCAAGGCCTTTTCAAATGAGGCAGCTCTTCGCATCAGGCAGCCAAAGTATTGGAGCTTCAGCTTCAGCATCAGTCCTTCCAATGAATATTCAGGGTTGATTTCCTCTAAGATTGACTGGTTTGATCTCCTTGCTGTCCAAAGGACTCAAGAGTCTTCTCTAGCACCACAGTTCAAAACCATCAATTCTTCAGTGCTCAGCTCTCTTTATGGTCCACCTCTCATATCCGTACATGACTACTGGAAAAACCATAGCTTTGACTAGATGGACCTTTGTCAGCAAATTGAGAACCTCATAAACAAGGAGAGCATAATGAATATAATTTACCAATTTCCCCCAAATTAAAGTTACTCAGAAGGAACTATATGATTACCACTAACAACGTTAAGAGTCTGTGCAAAATACCAAACACAAAGGAGACTGGACCCTGACATTAAACAGGAGCACTCAGTTGCCACCTTAAAAATGATTCTTAGTTTTGAAGATGCCACGCGCTGTACGGACATAACGCTCCTGAGGGTGCCCTGTCACTTCTAGTCTAGCTTCAGTTTTAGATTTGACCACTCATCTACCCCTTGGACTGCAGCTGATGCTGTCCCTATTCTAATTACTAATCCATCTGGTCTTCCTATCCTGGCACTCTCTCTTTTGCGAGAAAGCAGCCATATTTGATATTTCTGCTCTTGCCTCTCTGGATCTGAGTGTTCAATATATCTGTGCTGCTACTGCTAAGTCACTTCAGTCATGTCCGACTCTGTGTGACCCCATAGTCGGCAGCCCACCAGGCTCCCCTATCCCTGGGATTCTCCAGGCAAGAACACTGGAGTGGGTTGCCATTTCCTTCTCCAGTGCATGAAAGTGAAAAGTGAAAGTGAAGTCGCTCAGTCATGTCCGACTCGTAGCGACCCCATGGACTGCAGCCTACCAGGCTCCTCCGTCCATGGGATTTTCCAGGCAAGAGATCTGTGGCACTACAGTAAAAAAATTTAAAAACAGCCTATTTTTTCTTACCCCCACTCTTCCTTCTCAGGTCCTGTCCAGGCCACTAATTTGTCACTACTCACCAGCCTTAGGTTGAGGATAACTGTCCCTGATGATCTAACTTCCGGGATTGAAATGAGTAACTTAACTCTTGGTCAGTACCATTTCAGCTTAGTAACAACAAAAAAGGTAGGAAACAGAAGGTAAATTATTTAGCTGTGGACAACAATGTTCCTTCTCATGTCAACTGTATAAATAAGGCATGTGAAAAAAAAATTTTAAGCTATCATAAACCTTAAACGTCACCATCACAACTCTTACAAAGCCTTGCTTGGCTTCTTGGTCTTTGTCTATTTGTTATTCTTGACCAAATTTCAAAGAGATCATTTTAGAAAAATGACACGCTGAAAAATGGACAATTCAGGCAACAATCCAATAGACTTGTGTTTACGTTATAACAACATACAACTTTACCACTAAGCCACCAAAAACAACTTCAATTAATCACTGTGATTTAATCTCAAAAGGTATTGCTGGGTCCATGGGAAGAAGATTAAAGACACTTGGGTTCTAAAGTTATTATGACAGTTTACCATCCGATGTGATTCAATAATATTTGAAGTTAATTAAAAAGGAGAATATTTTCTTTTCTATTTGCAAATGTATTTCTAAAATCCTTGAACTACTATATGAGACGTAATTTTATTCAATTGAATAATATTCAATAATCTTATTATTAAAGATTTTTCTAGTGAGATTATTCAATATCGAGAGCCCATCTTTTAGAACATGAAAGAAAAGACACTGTTTTTTGAGAGAGGGTTCCATTCACAGACTTTCTTACAGCCTTGATTTCTTGCAATATTTCAATATAAAGTAATGTGACTAATGGACAACTGTTAGTATCTCAGTAAGAGACAAAAACACTTGTATAGCTGGTATTCAATCCTCTGGTGTCAGGTTCAATGAGGTTAATCATTTTTGAAATGACATTATATTCACACCATCTGGCACCTCAATAAATAGTATGTCTAACAATCAATGCTATTCTCAAGTGGGGGTCTAACTGCAAATGTTGTAGCTAAATTTCAGCCAATATTCTTTCTTTAGATAAAAAAATTTATATTTTTCTATTTGAAAGTAATATATGTATATTACAGAAACTTTTGATATCATGGATCTACAAAGTACATTAAACTTCCAGTAATCTCACCCTCCAGAATTAATGTCAATATTTGAAGTTATTTATATATATATGGTCAATAGGCATATTAATAACAGCATATATTTAATATTTTAAAATACAAAAATGTGTATGCTGTGCATGTATGTGAATTTACACATACAGAACTGGCATCACATTTTTAATACTTTTCATCCTTTCTTTACTTAGCAATATATCATATCATATTCTTCTGTGATGTTTTATTTAATGTTAGCTTACTCTCAGCAGCTCCCAACTCCAGCCAAGCCACAGTATGATGAGAGCAGGATTCTCCTGGGTTAATGGGGTAGAAGGGCCCAGGCAGAGGGCTGACACAGTGAGAATGGCGGGGTGTGAGAAGAGGACAGGAGAGGAAGGGGCAAATCAAAGAGATGTTTCAAAGAGAAAAAAGACAAACAGGAATTTGATAATAGATAAAGGGGAAAAAAGGAATAAAGAATCAGGATACTGCGAAAATCTTTACCCTGGGAGATCTACGCTAGAAGCATGAAAGAACATAACCCAGACCTATAAAATCACATACACTATGCAGGCAGGGAAGACGAACAACCTCACCGCATCCCAGGACCCTAGATACAGTCCCTGAAGCTTGAAAGGGAAAACATCAGTCCACTTTTCATGTTCTCAGTGATATCACTAAGGGGAAAGTCAGGAAAACAAAAACTCAAGAGCCCTGAAAACCCTTAGCAAGGGTAATTGAAAGTAAGTTGGAAAAGGAAGTGAGTAGACCAAATTTCTATCCCCAGATTCAAGACTCAGAGTCAAGATAATCTCAAAAGATTCAGGGTAAGTGTACTGAAATCTCTTTCTGATCCTGTAATTCAAAACTGCTCTGGGCAACAAGAGATACTACCAACCTACCACCTTTTAAAAACTGTCACATATTATCTTTTTTGTTCCTCTTTTTTCACTTGTCAGAGTTGTTACTTTAAATGGAAAAAAGTTCCCTGAAGACTACACTGAATATACTGTTTAAATTTTTAAAGAGCAAGACTGAGAGATTTCCCAGTGATGCCCATGGATTGATTCACCATAGGTGGGCTCTACAGCCTGACAGTATAGCGCACACGCCCTACCACCAGACACCCTGGGTTGAATCTGGGTTACAGTCTCATTGTGAGCAACTTATTCTTTAATTCTGTCACTCACCTTATTCATTTGCAAATTGGGGATGATAATAATATTTCACTCTTAGGGCTCTTGTGAAACAAAATGAGCTAATAAACAAAGTGCTTAGGTGACTGGTGGTCGGGAGCTGGCTTCTATGGACTCATGAAAGTCAACTGTGTGCACATCTCCTTTCAATCCAGGCCAGCCGGACCTTGTAATCAGTCCTGGATGGAGTAGTGACACCACAGAAATCGAACACTACTGCTCTCCAGAGAGCTGGGCATTCACCATTTATCAGAACACCACCAACTTAAAACTATTACGATGAACATGTGACTGCTAATAAATCCAGAATGAGATTCTTTGAGACAATGGCATGGATACCTCCCCTCTAAATTTCATAATATAAACATAGAAGGCTATTCTAGATTAAAATATACTAATGAAACATAATAGACAAATGCAACATGTGAAAGGTTTTTTTAAATATGGGAGGAGGGGAAACCACAGTCATGGAGAAAAGACTTGTGGTTACCAAGGAGGAGGGGGCTGAGGGAGGGAAGGACTGGGAGTTTAGGATTAGCAGATGCAAACTATTATATAGCAACAAGGTCCTAGTGTATAGCACAGGGAAATGTATTCAATATCCTATGATAAACCACAATGGAAAAGAATATAAAAAAGGAACGTCTATATGTATGTAACTGGGTTACTGTGGTATATACAGCAGAGTTTGGCATAACTCTGTAAATCAATTGTTAATCAATCAATTTCAATAAAAAATAAAAATAATAAAAATATGGGGAGAAGAGGAATTGAGACAATTTAATATTTAACTTAGTAGCTGCAGTCCATGGGTTGCAAAGAATCAGACACGACTGGGTAACTGAACAACAACAGTTATAGTTTCTCAGGTATAACAGTGGTAGCAAAGTGTCCTTATTTTTAGAAGATGTACGCTTAAGTATTTAGGGGCCAAGTGTTATAATGTCTAAAACGTACTTTAAAGTGTTTCAGAAAAAAAAGTGTGAGGGAGATATAAAACAAATGTAGTAAAATCTTAACACTTTAAATAAACCTAGGTAAAGAGTACAGACCACCTGACCTGTCTCTTCAGAAACCTATATGCAGGTCAGGAAGCAACAGTTAGAACTGGACATGGAACAACAGACTGGTTCCAAATAGGAAAAGGAGTTCATCAAGGCTGTATATTGTCACCCTGCTTATTTAACTTATATGCAGAGTACATCATGAGAAATGCTGGGCTGGAAGAAGCACAAGCTGGAATCAAGACTGCTGGGAGAAATATCAACAAGCTCAGATATGCAGATGACACCACCCTTATGGCAGAAAGTGAAGAGGAACTAAAAACCCTCTTGATGAACGTGAAAGAGGACAGTGAAAAAGTTGACTTAAAGCTCAACATCCAGAAAAAGAAGATCATGGCATCTGGTCCCATCACTTCATGGGAAATAGATGGGGAAACAGTGGAAACAGTGTCAGACTTTATTTTGGGGGGCTCCAAAATCACTGCAGATGGTGACTGCAGCCATGAAATTAAAAGATGCTTACTCCTTGGAAGAAAAGTTATGACCAACCTAGATAGCATATTCAAAAGCAGAGACATTACTTTGCCAACAAAGGTCCATCTAGACAAGGCTATGGTTTTTCCAGTGGTCATATATGGATGCGAGAGTTGGACAATAAAGAAAGCTCAGCACCCAAGAATTGATGCTTTTGAACTGTGGTGTTGCAGAAGACTCTGAGAATCCCTTGGACTGCAAGGAGATCCAACCAGTCCATCCTAAAGGAGATCAGTCCTGGGTGTTCTTTGGAAGGACTGATGCTGAAGCTGAAACTCCAACACTTTGGCCACCTCATGTGAAGAACTGACTCATTGGAAAAGACTCTGATGCTGGGAGGGATTGGGGGCAGGAGGAGAAGGGGACGACAGAGGATGAGATGGCTGGATGGCATCACCAACTTGATGGACGTGAGTTTGAGTGAACTCCAGGAGTTGGTGATGGACAGGAAGGCCTGGCATGCTGTCATTCATGGGGTCGCAAAGAGTCAGACACAGCTGAGAGACTGAACTGAACTGAAAGAGTACAGAAATCATCATTTCAACTTTCCCATAGATTTGAATTTTTTCAAGATACAAAGTAGGGGGAAATAGGTAAAGGATGCAAAAATATAAGAAAAAAAATTAAATGTAGATAGTGGGTTGGCCAAAAAGATCGTTCGAGTTTTCCTGTAACATCGTACAGACTTTGTTTCCTGTAACAACAAACTTTTTGGCCAATGCAATAAAACAACTAACCCAAACTTGTCCAACTCTGAAAATGTTAAGGCTTTATACGAGAAAAGTAAACAAAATCCAAGGTGGAATTTCAAAGTGACACTACTAAACATCCTTAGCAACAAAATGTTAGTACAGTAACAAAAAGTATATTTGGTCTCTTACCAAAGACTAAGATGAGTTTACATTTCAATAGATTAAAAATAAAATCAGAGAACACATGTACTCAACTATTTTATGGCAGGTCACAAGCAGTAATCTCTACTTTTCTTTTTGGTGGAAAGATTTTCCGGTCTATTTCTCATAGCAAAAAGTCAGATTACATTTTTCATTGTAAACTCACTCTAGAAAAGCAAGCCATTCAGCACTGCAGTCAAGGACTAGCTGCTCCCGGAGCTGATTCAGATGTCTGTAATTTTCTACAATAAAAGGAGAGTGAAAGCGGCTCACAGCTTTTGTGCTAGAAGAAGAGAAAAAACATAAAATAGGAAATCAAGGTTACTAAGAAGTCAGTAATGCCATCACTTCAGAAAATTAAAGTAGTTATTTATTATTCTCTGATGAACCTTGAAAGTAAATAGCTGTAAATAGAGAACATTCTTTAATTATGATCCTAAACTTTATTGATTCCAAAGATCTTTATCATAAATAAAGTATTTGAAGTTCAGAGTACTTTGTTAGGAAGCTTTTAAAATTCAAGTTATATCTATATGACAAAAATCAAAGTTTAGAATTTCTGTTAAAGAGGTTTTTTCTGTAAATTATACAAAATGAAAATGTTTGGTTAAAAAAAAAAAAAAGATCAGAAGCAAATATAACAAAGTTAAGTCCTAACAAATCAGAGAGTTAGATATATTGGTGAAGGTCATATCATTTTTTATATTTCATACATTTCTGTATGATTAAAGTATTTCAATTTAAAAAAAAGCATTACAATGAACAGCAATGCATTAATTCAGGAGGCAGTCAAAGAAGGGTTCACGATCCAACTGCAGATTCACAGTGACCCTGGATGGGAAGAAATATCATCTACTCCTCTTCTGAGCTTGCAAACAATCTCTGCTTCCTCATCAAGAAGCTACAGAACACAATGGTGGATGCTATGGGTCCCCAGTCAGAGAATCCGCAGTAAGATTCCAACTCTGTCACTTACTCGTTATCTATGTGACTCTGGGCCAATAAAACTGATTTTGTCTAAATTAAAAACTTTCCTCACCTATCAAATGGCCTCACCTATCAAATGGGGATAACAACAGTATCTACCTCATGAAAAGTGAAAATGTTACTTGTACAGTCATGTCCAATCTTTCCATGGACTGTAGCCCACCAGGCTCTTCTGTCCATAGAATTCTTCAGGCAAGAATACTAGAGTGGGTAGCCAGAGCATCCTCCCGACCCAGGTATTGAACAAGGATCTCCTCCACTGCAGGCAGATTCTTTACCGTTTGAGTCACCAGGGAAGCCCATGGGTACTGTAGGGAGGATCAGATAGTGCTCAGCAGAGTAATTATGTCACTAGTACTCAATGATTTCCTAAAGGAAATCAATCCTGAATATTCATTGGACAGACTGATGCTGAAGCTCCAATACTCTGGACACCTGATGCAAAGAACTGACTCATTAGAAAAGACCCTGATGCTGGGAAAGATTGAAGGCAGGAGGAGAAGGGGATGACAGAGGATGAGATGGTTGGATGGCATCACCAACTTGATGGACATGAGTTTGAGCTACTTCTGGCAGTTGGTGATGGACAGGGAAGCCTGGCGAGCTGCAGTTCATGAGGTCACAAAGAGTCAGACACAACTGAGCAAATGACCTGAACTGAACTCAATGTTAGGAGCCATTCTACTGTGGTAGTGATTACTGCTTATTGATGCTATTACTATGATGGAAACTTTAAGAAGAAAAGGTCAAGGTTGAGTGATAGGTAGGTGATGACAGAGTGTACTCTGATCTCTGTTTGCACACTCACTCCTGTTAACACATGGTCACAATTATCTTTAATTTGGCAAGTTACTGAAAATGAGCCTTTTGCATTCGAAATCTGACTAGTGATATTTTAACTTACTCCTGTCAAGGCTATGGTAGCTAAACAGATAAAAAATACCTTCCCAACCACATTTATTCATTTGATTTATATCACTGAAATGTTGAAAAGATGCTGGTATTGATTTATGCCTTGCTTATTGCTTTTAAAGTATGTTATCTAGATTTCTATGCAAACATATTAATCATAGCTTTTTCTTCTGACAAAACTCATTTAGTGAGACATTTCAGTGGTTGTTCTAGACAGATTAACACGATTTCTAGTAATTTCTCTTCATAAAGTGTATTACCATTCATTAGCTGTAGTATAGGACAAGAATTGGTAAAGGAAAGAATGCCTGCAGAAGAAGAAAACATTCTCTATAATCAACAATATCTGAAACTCAATTACAGCTTCTGGTAAAAAAAATAAAGGATGGTATTAGAGCTAAAGAAACCCATGATTATGCTTTCAGGATCCTTTGATAGTGGCCATGGATAACAGGGTTTTTTATTAAAATAACAAATTAATAATCATTCACACATCATGTCAAAATCATGTCAAAATTTCCTTCCACTCTTAACATAGCATTCCTCACACCATCACCAGCTACTAGTCCCTATTCTACTATCTTAGGAAAATGTAACATTTTCATCTCAAGTTGATACAAACATTCTAACAGTAGTAATAAATATTTCTGAAACAGTACCACTCACAAGAGGAAATAAATTTCCCTAAAACCACTTCTTTAATGAGTCACCTCTTGAGGATTAATGCCTAACCAAGAAGACAAGGCAGGGTCTCATTGTGGTTCTCTAATTTTGTTTCTGATTAATTATTTTCATGAATCCAAGACACAATGTTAAAAAAGAACATGTAAAGAACTAGTGTAACTACTGCCATGGAAAGCAGTAAGAACAAAGAAAGGCAGAGCTCAGTGAGGCAGAAAATGAAGTGTCAGCTTCTTAAAAGAATGTCAGGTACAGCATTCATCAAGAAGTTCAAGCGACCAAATTAATCTTATAATTGAAGGTTCTGCAACTTTCTCTTTTCCTGTGTTTAAAGTGTACTCTGAAGTATAAGGATAAAATAATAATTCACAAAACAAGGAAACAAATATATACAAATAAGATACCTTTTGGACAAAATGTTTAAAAATCAATGATTAAAAGAGTTTAAGATAATTATTTCTCTAATTTAAAGTTCCACAAGGAAACTGAAGGGCAAGAATTGTTTTTAATATCAAGGATGTGCTTTTAACAGTCCAGAAGCATGAAGGTAATTTATTTATTATAATCTACATGAATAATAAAAAAACATGTATTTTTAAACTTACCTTCCAATCTTAACCCAATCAGTTGGTATACAAGATACAGCAGAATTCTTTACTTCAATCATAAACTAAAATAAATACAAATAAAGGTTAGATATTTAAAAAATTAGCCATTATATTTTTAAATCTTCCACAAAACTGTGCTGGGATAGTCTAGCAAATATCATTCTAAACATTCAAAATAAATCTAGCACTGTTATTGGGAGAGTTCATATATGTCTGTACAACCAAATATTAATAATTAGGGTTTCAACACTTAGGAAAAAGTACCATTTGTACTAAGCAAAAAGGTTGTAATAAAAAATATAACCTGGTGATTTAATACCTGTAACGCTGTTACGTTCACACTACAAATGGTGATTTTTCCTTAATGACCTTTTTAATTCATTTCATTTATTAGCAGCATTTATCTTAAGAATTCTATGACTCAGTAATAAGACTGAACCTCTAAATACATAAAATTTTAGAATATTTTATTATTAGACATTATATCAGTTTGAGACATGGCTAATCCCTTATTCTGAACAGAAGAGGATTTATTATAATAGCTTTTATCCAAGAAACCTAAGTCCTTTAAAAGTATCATCACAGAAAGCACTTAACCCCTCAGTAATTAAGGAAGGAAGAGATTTCTTCACATGAGTATTTTCTTTAAGTTTTCACTTATATGAACTATTACAGATCCAACTGTACTCTACAAGCTTTTCTGAAATCAACCAGGAAGTAAATGAAATCACTATTTTTATCACACCTTCCATTTTTCACACAAATTATATATCATCTCCTTTTCCTGCTCACATTTCTGTATTATTACAGTGAAATTTAATGTTTCATTTAAATAAAAATACACCTATTTTGTATGGGATGGGACCCAGAAATTCTAGAGTTGCCATTAATTTTGAGATGACTACAGGAACTTTGTCACATATGTTTTACAACATTTAGGTATTTATAACATGCATATTATTAATAGTATCAGTCTGGCTTTTGAGTTTACTTTTCTGTTAATAGAAACACTTCAGCTTTTATATTCATTATAATTGGAATCAATGGTTAACCTAAAATCTATTTTCTCCTCACTTTAAAAAAAATTCCACTATCCTGAATCAGCATCATTACTGCTTTTCTTGCCTTCCTGCCTCAGCCAACCTTAAAGAACTTGTCTACATTCACTTTCTCTACCTCACATTCAACCTGCCCAGGAGACCACTGCCTTGAGGGCAAGCATTATGTCTGATTCTGGACTTCTAGCAGCCAGTACATGTTCAGTATAGTTCCTTAAATGAAGGAACCAAGTATAGTATGGTTTTTTTCACTTGTTTTCCTCCGAAACAGCTCTCACAGAGATCATTAAATATATAATTAATTGTAAATTCAAAAAAAAAAAAAGAATTTTTATCCTTAGCAACGATTTTGCAACTAATGAAGTCCTCCTGTATAGAGGATATTAATACAATTTCAAATCTGACATATCCAGTTAAAGAAAAGAATTTTAAAAAGTCTCTCCTTTGGCTAAGAAAAGTAACTGGGGGGGGTGGGGCAAAATAAATATCACTAATGAGAAAGATAAAATCTCTCGAAGACTATGCTAAAAAATACTCTGCTTAAATATTTTGAAATCTTCTATGAGAAAACATATTGGTGTTTTTATACAATAATTGTGGGAGGAGATAAGCCAAAGGCAAACAGCAAAATTCGGGACCACAGTAGACCACTAACATTTGGGAATAATACATATAACACAGAGCTCCACAGAAATTACTGCCTAAATTATAGTGGAAATTTTGAAAAGAAGCTAAAACTGCCTCAGTGAGGTCTCTGGGCAGCCAGCTGGAATAGTGTGCTTGAGTTATGCACCATAACTATGCAGCATGATGGCTCTGAATTCAGACCCATGCCCTATACACATTACTAACTGCCACCGGTCACACTCCTTTGGAGCACCCTGGGAACAGTTTAGACCAGGGGTCCTCAACCTTCAGGGTCTAATGCCTGATGCTCTGAGGTACAGCTGATGTATTAGTAACAGAAATAAAGTGCACAGTAATTGTAATGCACCTGAATCATCCTGAAACCCTCACCCACCGCCCACTAACCTGGTTCAGGGAAAAACTGTCTCAACAAAACGGGTCCCTGGTGCCAAAAAGGTTGGGAACTGCTGATTTAGACCATAACTGTTCAATCTTAAAGTATCCAGGGTCTACTCTAAGGACCACAGCTCCTCAAGCAAGCCCTTTACAGAGTCAATACTGGATGGAAAACGGTGAGAATCAGGAAAGCCACGTGGACCCCCTGTTTGTTAAACTCCCGGGGTCACTTTCTCAGGTGCTGGTGCTGTGTCCTCTTGTGTTTCTCTTCAGCATTGTCACCAATGAGCAGTTTTTCTCAGTTCTACAGTAGTTATGGGATAGGAAATTTTCTATTTCTTTTCAATGAACATTCTAAGGATGAGCAGACAAGCCTTTTGTTTAGAGACTTTACTGCTAAAGGAAACTAACAAAAACTGGAAATTAACATGTATGTCAGAAATTTTAGAGAGTTCTCATAGAAACTTTCCTTGCTCTATGGTTTGTGACTTTGTTTCTTAGGTGTTGATGTGAAAAATCTGTCCAGATTCATTCTAACAATCTCTCATATTCTTCTGCTGGGATCCAGTTCTGTCTTGGTTAAATGTCAGATACTGTTACTCAAACTACAGCCCATGGAATCAATGGGCTGGAATCATTGTTAAGTTTGCTGAAATTCACTCATTTCAGAAACTGCTCTCTGTTCTCTCCAAGGCCACACTTCACCCATTCCTATTCTCCCCTCCTTCTCATTGTTTCTTAAGAATTCACAAATATTTTTTTATTTAGATGTAAGATATAACAGATTGCATTTCAAGTCTCAATCATGCTAAGCAGATATCTGGATATGCTGCATCCTGTGAATTAGTAACTTTTTTTCTAAAGATGTTCCAATAATATTTATTCCCTTTTCCTTTAAGAAAACTACTAGTCAAAACTGTCCCAAATCTAAGTATCACCCCATGCCTATTCCATATTTGATTCAATGTTGAGATATAATTCTCCCCACACATAAAAGATGAGAGACCCTATAACAGAAACAATGAACTATGTAAAGCTATGTAAGTTTCTACTTTCATTATTTTCTTCCCAGGATTTTTTTTCTTTCA
This sequence comes from Bos taurus, assembly GCF_002263795.3. NCBI lineage: Eukaryota > Metazoa > Chordata > Mammalia > Artiodactyla > Bovidae > Bos > Bos taurus. Next base: position 80,847,096 of record NC_037334.1, on the reverse strand, counting down.
CTATTTTCTAAAACAATACTGTCAGATGAAGGTGTGACAGTCACTCAGTTGTGTCAGACTCTTTGCCACCCCATGGACTGTAACCTGCCAGGCTCCTCTGTCCATGGGATTCTCCAGGCAAGAATACTGGGGTGGGTTGCCATTCCCTTCTTCAGGAATACTATCAGAGTCAGACACAATAATTCACCATAGGCAATAAGGCTTAGTATTCTCCTCAGTACATAAAAACCGGGAACAAAGTGAAAAAAATGAATAGAGCAAAAAGTAACACTGGTTTGACAGTTTATTTTTACTAGCAAACGCACGTACCACACAGGGCTATTATAACAGGTATTTTAACATATATTACAAAAGTTATATGTATGGAAATAAGCTTTCAGCTAGAAGAGAAGGGTATAAAATAAGCAGCACATATATATAATACAAGAGTTTTCCCTCCCAGCTCCTTCACTTCTCAGAGGTAATCATATTTGATGAAGTCTGTTCTACTCCTTTAAATATCTCTAAATTTTGTTGATACCTTTAGTACAAATATTTAAACAGAATTTGATTATAACAATGCTGGCTACTTAGAATTTATTTGATGTTTGAATGAACAGCATCACTAATTCCCAAAAAAATGTTATAAAAGTGATTCTATAATGAAAGACTATGGAGAAGGAAATGGTAACCCACTGCAGTTTTCTTACCTGGAAAGTTCCATGGATAGAGAAGCCTGACAGGCTACAGTCCATGGGGTTGCAAAGAGTCAGACACAGCTGAGCACACATTCAATTCGAATGAAGTACTATCAAGATTTTAGAGGTTTAAAAAAAAAAAAACAAGAATCTATCCTTTTGTTAAAAACTAAAAAATTTCCTGTCTCAACCTCATCACCTTAATTTAGTAAAAGTTAACAATAATTAGATAATTTACCTTCCTTGATAATCCTTTGTAATCCAATTACTTGATCTCCATGCTGTGCTTTTTCTTTAATGTCAGTGCTATACTGTCAATGCTAATCTACTATCCCTTACGAATTTTTGATAAGTTTTCCCCATTTTAACTTTAAAACTCCAACTGAATCTAGGGCTGTCTTTCAAAACCTTACGTTTTATTTCAATCTGAATAGTACAAGCTCTCAAATGTCTGGATTTTATCAAATAAAATCTATGATGTTGATAAACCCTTGTGTTAACACTGTTTGTGAGCTGAGTGAAATGACAGCATGGTATAAAGATCAGAAACAGGGAGACCTGGGCTGGAAATAAGGTTCTAACTTGGGCAACTTATCTCACTATATTATGCCAAGTCTGAGTTTTCTTTCCTGAAAAACTGGAAAAAACCCTTTTGTGTTGTTACAAGGATTCATTAAAGCACTTAAAACCATTCCGAACTTTAACAAGTGCACAACAAATGGTAACTATATTACTATTATTAAGTGAATAATACTGTGAAGTGCTTTATGATTAGAAAGTACTTTCATGCTTTTTAACTCATTTGGTCTTTGTAGTAGTCTCACTTCAGAGGTGACTCTTCCATGGTCACAGAGCATGTAAGTGGTAGAACTGGAAGATTTCGCCACTATAATACCAGGTAACCACTTTTCTACTACACATTTTCATTAATATATATAAGCAACTTTGATCATCTCACTTCCAACAAATAGACCAAAACAGTGGTGCTGAGGTCACTTGTCACTTTGCAAGATCATAATTATATACTCCGATGCTGTAAAGAGCAATATTGCATAGGAACCTGGAATGTCAGGTCCATGAATCAAGGCAAATTGGAAGTGGTCAAACAGGAGATGGCAAGAGTGAATGTCAGCATTCTAGGAATCAGCAAACTAAGGTGGACTGGAATGGGTGAATTTAACTCAGATGACCATTATATCTACTACTGTGGGCAGGAATCCCTTTGAAGAAATGGAGTAGTCATCATAGTCAACAAAAGAGTCCGAAATGCAGTACTTGGATGCAATCTCAAAAATGACAGAATGATCTGTTAGTTTCCACGCCAAATTATTCAATATCAAATAATCCAAGTCTATGCCCTGACCAGTAATGCTGAAGAAGCTGAAGTCGAATGGTTCTATGAAGACCTACAAGACCTTTTAGAACTAACACTCAAAAAAGATGTCCTTTTCATTATAAGGGACAGGAATGCAAAAGTAGGAAGTCAAGAAACACCTGGAGTAACAGGTAAATTTAGCCTTGGAGTACAGAATGAAGTACCGAAATCAGATTGATTATATTCTTTGCAGCCAAAGATGGAGAAGCTCTATCCAGTCAGCAAACACAAGACTGGGAGCTGACTGTGGCTCAGATCATGAACTCCTTATTGCAAAATTCAGACTAAAATTGAAGAAAGTAGGGAAAACCACTAGACCATTCAAGTATGACCTAAATCAAATCCCTTACAATGGTAGTAACAAACAGATTCAAGGGATTAGATCTGATAGAGTGCCTGATGAACTATGGACAGAGGTTCATGACATTGTACAGGATACAGGGATCAAGACCATTCCCAAGAAAAAGAAATGCAAAAAAGCAAAATGGCTACCTGAGGAGGTCTTACAAATAGCTGTGAAAAGAAAGGAAGTGAAAAGCAAAGGAGAAAAGGAAAGATATACCCATTTGAATGCAGAGTTCCAAAGAATAGCAAGAAGAGATAAGAAAGCCTTCCTCAGCAATCAATGCAAAGAAATAGAGGAAAACAACAGAATGGGAAAAACCAGGTATCTCTTCAAGAAAATTAGAGATACCAAGGGAACATTTCATGCAAAGATGGGCTCAATAAAGGACAGAAATGGTAGGGACCTAACAGAAGCAGAAGATATTAAGAAGAGATGGCAAGAATACACAGAAGAACTGTACAAAAAAGATCTTCATGACAGATAATCACAATGGTGTGATCACTCACCTAGAGCCAGACATCCTGGAATGCGAAGTCAAGTGGGCTAAGGAAGCATCACTATGAACAAAGCTAGTGGAGGTGATGGAATTCCAGTTGAGCTATTTCAAATCCTAAAAGATGATGCTGTGTAGGTGCTGCACTCAATATGCCAGCAAATTTGGAAAACTCAGCAGTGGCCACAGGACTGGAAAAGGTCAGTTTTCATTCCAATCCCAAAGAAAGGCAATGCCAAAGAATGTTCAAACTACCACACAATTGCACTCATCTCACACGCTAGTAAAGTAATGCTCAAAATTCTCCAAGCCAGGCTTCAGCAATATGTGAACCATGAATTTCTAGATATTCAAGTTGGTTTTAGAAAAGGCAGAGGAACCAGAGATCAAATTTTCAACATCCGCTGGATAATGGAAAAAGCAAGAGAGTTCCAGAAAAACATCTATTTCTGCTTTATTGACTACGCCAAAGCCTTTGACTGTGTGGATCATAATAAACTGTAGACTCTGAAAGAGATGGGAATACCAAACCACCTGACCCGTCTCTTGAGAAACCTGTATGCAGGTTAGGAAGCAACAGTTAGAACTGGACATGGAACAACAGACTGGTTCCAAATAGGAAAAGGAGTACATCAAAGCTGTATATTGTCACCCTGCTTATTTAACTTATATGCAGAGTACATCATGAGAAATGCTGGGCTGGAAGAAGCACAAGCTGGAATTAAGATAACCTCACTGCCCTTTTGGCAGAAAGTGAAGAACTAAAGAGCCTCTTGATGAAAGTGAAAGTGGAGAGTGAAAAAGTTGGCTTAAAGCTCAACATTCAGAAAACAAAGATCATGGCATCTGGTCCCATCACTTCATGGCAAATAGATGGGGAAACAGTGGAAACTGTGGTAGACTTTATTTTTTCAGGCTCCAAAATCACTGCAGATGGTGATTGCAGCCATGAAATTAAAAGACATTTACTCCTTGGAAGGAAAGTTATGACCAACCTAGACAGCACATTAAAAAGCAGAGACATTACTTTGTCAACAAAGGTCATCTAGTCAAGGTTATGGTTTTTCCAGTGGTCATGTATGGATGTTACAGTTGGACTATAAAGAAAGCTGAGCACTGAAGAATTGATGCTTTTTAACTATGGTGTTGGAGAAGGCTCTTGAGAGTCCCTTGGACTGCAAGGAGATCCAACCAGTCCATTCTAAAGGAGATCAGTCCTGGGTGTTCATTGGAAGGACTGATGTTGAAGCTGAAACTCCAATACTTTGGCCACCTCATGCGAAGAGCTGACTCATTGGAAAAGACCCTGATGCTGGGAAAGACTGAGGGCAGGAGGAGAAGGGGATGATAGAGGATGAGACGGTTGGATGGCATCACCAACTCAACAGACATGAGTTTGGGTAAACTCTGGGAGTTGGTTATGGACAGGGAGGCCTGGAGTGCTGCAGTTCGTGGGGTCACAGAGTTGGACACAACTGAGTGACTGAACTTAACTGAACTGAATTATATAGTGAAACCAAGAGATAAAATTAAGGATTTGGTATTTGCCAGTTCAGGGGAAGAGTGAGAATAAATATACACATTATGGAATCATTTTTTTGTTATATAGAGTTCTACTCAGAATCCATTATGAAATGTGTATAATATCTTAACTTCATTTAGAAGACAGGCTGACTTAATCAATAGTATATTAATAAACATTTTAATAAAAGATTATAATTTATTATAGAGTGTCTTCTTTCAAATAATTATACAAATTAACACTCTTTTGGCTAAATAAAGCAATGCAAATATGTTTAAAACTGATCTGAAATTAAGTTTTTCCCCATTGGAAAAATATCTATTTTTTAAAATTCTGAATAAAATGTTATCCTATAGAAATTACTCACAAATTTCCCAATTTGCTATTTAAACAAGAAGAATTTTTCAAATTGCTTCAGTTGGAACCTTTATATTTTATTAAACATAAGATGTAGAGGTAGCAATACCTCAAGACTGAGAAAAGAACCAATGGATATAGCCACAATTTGAAAAGTGTACTTCTTCCTGTTTCTCATTCAGGTACTAATATCAAACTTTAACACATACTAAAAAACACTTCCTACACAGCACCATAATCTTATGGAAGATTCACAAAATGTAGGTGTTTGCTATAGTTTTGTTTTTCTGGTTTTGTTTTTTTTTTAGCAGCTATACTCCTTCAAATAGAAGCCTTGTCATTTAATTACTGTATGATCCAATTAGTGTAGATGGTTCACTTTGTACCATTTATCATCTGCAGACTGGGAGTCAAAGACTAACTTCTCTCTTCTAGAGTAAATGAATTATTTAAAGTTATTATTTACCATAGTCAAGGTTTCCTATAATATAATTTCAATAGCTAATACTAAAATATATGTAACATTAAGATCCATGATTTTACCAAGAAACTAAATAAGCAAACAAAATACTGCCATTAAAAGAAAGTTTTTATCAAAATAAGGTATTACAATATATTTCCAAAGAATAAAACAGAAAATCTGAAAAAAAAAAAAAAAAAAAACTTTCAGCCTATTATCAGATATTTATTTATACTTTAGAAAAGCTTTTCCAATTGAGGAAAATTAATGTAAAAGAAAAGTATTTCAATATTACCTCCTGTCCTGATACAGTCACATATTGTGCAGAAGGATTTTTTAGTATTTTTCGTATTTCTTGTAAATGTGTTTGGATCTTCTTGGTAACGTCTTGAATTTCATCCTTCCTCTTTTTTATTAAAGGGAAGTCAGAAAGGTCTTTGAATAATTCAGTTTTATCCCCAATCCTAAAAAAAATGAAAAAATGCAAATATATACTTTTAAGCATATTACTTATACTAATTATCAATTATTTTTCAGAACATAATAAAAGGGACTTCCCTGGTGTCTTCTGGCTAAGACTCCACGCTCCCAATGCAGGGCGTCCGGTGGTCGATCCCCGATCAGGGAACTAGACCCCAGAAGCTTCAACTAAAAGAGCCTGCATATGGCATAACTAAGACCTGACATGGCCAAATAAATAAATATAAAAAAAAAAAACATAATGAAAGACCAAAGGGTGGGAAGTCAGGAGAACAAGATTCTAATCCCAGCTCTTCCATAAATATTTATGGGTAAGTTTCTTAATTTCTTGGAAGACATACGAAATTACCCTAACATCACTTTCATTTTGGAAGTTCATGATAGTCATGATGAAACCAAAAGATAGAATTCAACATTTGTTGTATATTCAGAAAATAAACACAAATGAAAATACTGTCAAATCTGTTTTCTTATACATAAAGTTCTTTGTGGGATAAAATGTAAAATGACGACCCCTTAAAGGATAAGTTTACTTCTACAGTTTCTACATATAAAACAGACCATCTCTGGCTATCTAGCAGATAAGCACAAGATGCCATCTGCCATCTACTTTTGGATTAATAAACTGCTACTACTTGCTCAGCCTGGACTTCATCATCTGATACCTGAAGAAATACCATATTTGTTCTGTCTGACAGAACTGACTAAACACTAAGGGTTATTTCCAGCTGTAATACAGAGCCTTTAGTATTCAATCACATTTCTAGTTTTATATGCAACTTCTACTATTAACTCTAAGGGAAGCTTAAGTATCCACATATTAAATGGTAAATACATTACTTTCACTACTAGAAAGGAAATGCTACTTACTTGGCAGCTTGTTCATTGAGTATCTTTAAGTAATGCTCCACTGGACTGAGGAGTCCAGGAATTTCTAAAATAAATGTCTGGAGCAACTCTGACTCAACATGGGAATTCACAGCAGGTATTAGTGCTTGAAATTCTGACTTCAAGTGATACAGGGTTTTGACAATCAGGAAGAACTCTTGCGTGGAACACTGAAAAGAGAAATATCTTTTACCTACATAGCATAAGATACATGAAAATGAAATTCAGTTTGTGGTCTTTTTAAAGTTAGAATAAAAGAACATTTTAATTTATTGCATAAATGCTGCTGCTAAGTTGCTTCAGTCGTGTCCGACTCTGTGTGACCCCACAGACGGCAGCCCACCAGGCTCCCCCATTCCTGGGATTCTCCAGGCAAGAACACTGGAGTGGGTTGCCATTTCCTTCTCCAATGCGTGAAAGTGAAGAGTGAAAGTGAAGTCGCTCAGTCGTGTCTGACTCTTCGCGACCCCATGGACTGCAGCCTACCAGGCTCCTCTGTCCATGGGATTTTCCAGGCAAGAGTACTGGAGTGGGTTGCCATTGCCTTCCCTTTGCATAAATGAGTTAATTGAAATAATAGCCAGGACATGGAAGCAACCTAGATGTCCATCAGCAGATGAATGGATAAGAAAGCTGTGGTACATATACACAATGGAGTATTACTCAGCCATTAAAAAGAATTCATTTGAATCAGTTCTAATGAGGTGGATGAAACTGGAGCCTATTATACAGAGTGAAGTAAGCCAGAAGGAAAAGCACCAATACAGTATACTAACGCATATATATGGAATTTAGAAAGATGATAACAATAACCCTGTGTACGAGACAGCAAAAGAGACACTGATGTATGGAACAGTCTTATGGACTCTGTGGGAGAGGGAGAGGGTGGGAAGATTTGGGAGAATGGCATTGAAACATGTAAAATATCATGTATGAAACGAGATGCCAGTCCAGGTTCAATGCACGATACTGGATGCTTGGGGCTAGTGCACTGGGACGACCCAGAGGGATGGTATGGGGAGGGAGGAGGGAGGAGGGTTCAGGATGGGGAGCACATGTATACCTGTGATGGATTCATTTTGATATTTGGCAAAACTAATACAATTATGTAAAGTTTAAAAATAAAATTAAATTAAAAAAATAAAAATAAAATAAAATAAAATTGAAAAAAAAAAAAAGAAATAAAGCATTGTTGATATGTCCTAAATGTTAAATCAATAGTTTAAGTACTTTATAAGGTAAAGCTATAAAGAAAATTTGAGGCAAGGATAGGAAAACCAATACTTGTTCAGTATTTTTTCATTTTAAAATATGCTGATCACATAACAAAAATACAGTAAACAATGTCACAAATAAAAAGGATAATTCTGGGAAAAATCTGCAAAATATTTAAGAGATAAAGGTCAAAATTCTTTCAAGTATAATGAGATTTTACAAATTGGAAAAGATGAATAATTCAAAGAATAGTGGCTAAATGATCTGAATAAACTCATAGGAAAAAAAAAAGTCCAATAAACACATAATTAACCTCACATATAATTAGGACAAGCAGATTAAAATGACAAGATAGCATTTTTCATTTGTCAGAATGTCAAAGATTTAAAACTATGATAAGAGCCAAGTCACACTGAATATGAAAAATGATACTTTTATATACTATTAGTAGAGGCATTACCTTCTTGAAAAGCAATTTGGCATATATTTATAATACAAAGTGTAATACTCTTTGACTATACGATTCCATTTTAGAGAATTTTAAAATATTTTTCACAAGTAGTAAAAAAAAATGTTTGTATCTGAATATTTACAGTAGTAGTTTTGGTAATAATATTAAAAAGATGAATAAAAAACAAATACCCAGAAATTGAGATATTAGGAAAAATTCATTCAGTGTACAACTATAAGACAGTTAAAAAACTAACACATATGTAAATACTAATGTACAGATTAATACAGAACTTCATAATTTCAACATATAAGTGTATATAGTATATTTTTACACTATATACCATATATCTGTTTTACACAGTAAAATTTCATTTGTGATTCTTTAAATTATGTTATTCTACAGAAGTTCAAGTATAATTTAACTTTCTCTAGTTATCTCTGGATAGTGGATATGCCAAAGGGTGGTAAAGGGAGACTTTTTACTCTTTATTTTATACTTCTGCTCATTGGAAAAGATCCTGATGCTCAGAGGGATTGGGGGCAGGAGGAGAAGGGGACGACAGAGGATGAGATGGCTGGATGGCATCACCAACTCGAAGGACATGAGTTTGGGTGAACTCCGGGAGTTGGTGATGGACAGGGAGGCCTGGCGTGCTGCGATTCATGGGGTCACAAAGAGTCAGACACCACTGAGGGACTGAACTGACTGAACTGATACTGTTGTAATTTTGTAACATGAATGTGAATAATTTATACTTCTGGAGTTTTGGATTAAAAAAGTGGGCTAAACAAGTGCATCTAATTTCACTCTGTCTTGAAGCTATAGTCCAAGATTGTTTTAAAAGACATGAAACTTCAAGAATAATTAGGAGAAAAAACAAAAGCAATAATCTCTTAGAAGCTACAAAGTAAACAGACTAACGGTAATCTGACATAGAAGACTCTAGGTACCTGAATCTTAAGCTTGCCATGAGGAAAACTAGGACTCAACTTTAGCTACACCCAGAATCCTAAGACTCAGGAATTGGGGGCACAAGTTATCTTTGAAAGTGGAAGCTGGGGATTTGGGAGTGGAGAAAACAACTGGCTGAAAGTGACATACACAGCAATTAAATCCCTCAACCCCCTATTCCTCTTCATGTCACTAAAGGGCCACCGTTCTCCTACCCTACAAAGACTGTAGTGGACACCTGAACAACTGAATCACCTTTCTGTACAGCAGAAATTAACACAACATTGTAAATCAACTATACTTTAATAAAAAATAATATTTTTAAATAATAATTCAGAAAAATTTCCTAGAACTTGGTTGCCAGATTGAAAAGCTCCAATACAAATGAATTAAAACACAACCGAATCACAGCTGATCATCATGAAATTTTAAAACACTGCAGACAAAAGACACAATCTTCCATTTCTAGAAGGAGAGAAAAAACCACCACCACAACAAAAAAATGTCACACAAAGAATCGGGAACCGGTATGACTTCAGCCTGTTTAAAAATAATAGTAGAAGCTGTTGAAAAAGACAGCACAAAATTCTAAAGGAAAATAATTTACTACCTAGAATTTTACACTCAACCAAACTACCAATCAAATGTGAGAGCAAAACAAAGACATTTCCAGACATCAATGTTTCAAAACTTACTCCTAATACCCTTTCTCAGGATGCCTCCAGAGAATGTACCCCACCAAAATGGAGGAATAAACCAAGAGGAAGTCATGAAGTACAGAAAACAGAAGATTCAATTCAAGGAAATAAAGGGAATCTAAAAAGATAGCTATTCAACAGGTATAGCAGGCAACAAGTCCAGGCTGGATCAGGTAGGAAGGCTCAAGAACATGAAATGAACAGAATATTTGATGAAAATGAATACCTTGAGATGAGGGGACAATGTAAGTTTAAGTTAATGGTAAGTACACACCATAAATAGTATATATGTGTGTATATATATATAATGCCTGAATGTTAAGACATATTTAGAAAGATAATTACTAATAAGAAATAAAGAAAACTGTACAAAAAAAAAAAATAGAAACTAGGTTCAACTGAACAAATGGTGAGTTCAGAATGTATCATAAAGCACCTCATCTCCAGAAAGGCCATGGCTCACTGGGAAAGATACATACAGGAAACTGCACTGTTTGTATAAATATGGAGCCTGGAAATAATTTATAGCCTAGAATTGAACTCAAGTCACTTAATGGTATATTCTAATAAAAGTAAAGGGCCAAAAATAAACATTTTCAATAGAATTTCTGAATAATAATCTCATAATTATTGCAATTTGATAAGCAAAAAAGAAAAAAAAAAGGAATTGGTTGTTCATGCTTAGATATGATATCAAATTTAAGTGAGCAAGAGAAATAAGGTGAAAGCCAGAAGTGCTGGCAACCAAGTCCTAAGTGCCCAGGGCAGGCTGCTCTCAAATTTCTTAAGCAAAATGACTCAATGGAGTCACAAGAAAGCTGAGAATAAGGGTAAAACAGTTGCTCTTGAAGTCACTCATGTTCAACCCCATTTCTGGCAGCAAGCTTCTCTGTGGAAGTGCTTGAGAATACATGTGCAAGTGCAGAGGCAGATCATCACAGGATTGGAAGAACCCCAACCTAAGCTCCACACTGAAAATATGGAGTTGGGCTTCTAGCAGTCTAGCTAAGAAATTAACTATAAAACCTACAAAGTCTGGAAACCCTCTCCTTTCAACATTTACTAAGTGCTACATCCTTAGCAGCTATGTATCATTTTCTTACAAAAGTTATTTAGTTATTGAACAGTTAATGTGAACTCCTATCACTAGCACTATTTTCTAAGATTTAAATTTGAAGTCTTACTATCAAAAGAAATGTTTATTTCAGAGTCGGCCCACTTGGTATCCTCTATTATTATCATCATAAAAATACCTATTTGTGCCTATTCCACGGCACTTTCCACACAGCCAGATGGCCTAAGCCTACCACTTCCACAATATTCAAGCAGTGTTCCTTAACATTTTCTGAATTTCACAAAATTGGCACAATCTGTACCCAGGATATCACTCACCATTTGGTGCATATAGCAGAAGCTTATTTAGAGTAATCTAATGATAAAGAATAGACATGTGTTTTATGGTATGTTCCAAGAGCCAGCTAACTAATCTATAAAAATGTGGTTTAAAGCATTCAGACTTCCTAAAGTTGGTCTATACCAAATCATTTCTAATCTTCCCTTTTCAAATCAATCCTTAGGCATATTCTTGTACAAACACTAAAACAGCAATAAAGGAACAACTTCTGAGTGAGTCACAAGTTTCATCAGTATAAGCTGAAAGTCTAAAAAGTCATTCCTGTTCTGCATATTGGTTACTTTTAAAAGAAATTAGATTGTATTCTGTATGATCTCACTTGGATGTGGAATCTAAAAAGCCAAACAAAAAACCTGAATTAATAGATACAGAGCACATATTAGGGGTTGTGGAACATGGTTATGTAGGCAAAATGGGTGAAGACGGTCAAAAGGTACAAACTTGCAGTTGTGAACTGAATAAGTCCTGGGGATGTAACGGCATGGCAACCACAGTTACTAATACTGAATTGTGTATATTTGAAAGTTGCTGAAGAGGGGATCTTAGGAGCTCTCTCTCATCAAGAGACAAAAAAGCTTTGCAACTTTACATAGTAAAGGATGCTAACTAGAGACTTATTGTGGTGATCATATATATTGAATCCTTATGTTATATACCTGAAACTAAAATAAAGTTGGATATCAATTATACCTCAGTTAAAAAAATTAGATTCTGACATTTACCAGAGTTTTAAACTTTTATAAGTACACAAACTTTATGCAAATATGCAAATAATAAAGTACAGTTTAAAGAGAAGCAGGAAGGCGTAATAGAAATCACCACAGTAATAAATGATGATGCCATCTTAATGCCACAGATACTATGATTCAGCTCTTTTGATTAGCCATTGATAATTTTTCAGCTTTGTTCCTATCTTCTTTTGAGAAAAACAAAAATCTCTAACATCTGTCAGTGAATCCTTTTTAGTAGTGAAGGCAATGTGTTTAGAGATCTGCTGCTTAATGAAGGGTAACAAGCATGGATTATCAGCCACTGGGTCAAGGTCAAAAACAAAATAACAGATGGTGTGTCATCCATTCTGTAACCTCAAAAATGGCAACCATAATACTTCCTACTACCGGAACAACCTCAACTCTTGCCAACAAAACAGAAACTCAGCAACTTCCCTGGCCAGTCCAGCGGTTAAGATTTCACCTTCCAAGGTGGGGGGTATGGGCTGGATCTCTGGTTGGGGAGCTAAGATTTCACATGCCTCATGGCCACAAAACCAAAAGATAAAATAAAAACAGTATTGTAACAAATTTAGTAAAGACTTTAAACATAGTACACATCAAAAAAAATAATCTTGGGCTTCCCTGATGGCTCAGTCGTGAGGGGTTCTCCTGTCAATGCAAGAGACACAGGTTCAATCCCTAATCCAAAAAGATCCCACATGCTGCAGAGTAGCTAAGCCCATGCACCACAATTATCGAACCTGTGCTCTAGAGCCCAGGAGCCACAACTACGGAAGCCCACGCACCCTGCTCTGCAACGAGAAGCCACTACAATGAGAAGCCCGAGCACGGAAGCTAGACAGTAGCCCCTACTTGCGGCAACTAGAAAAAAGCCTATGCTGCAGCGAACACCCAGCACATTCCAAAATAAAAATAAGTAAATAAATATTTTTTAAAAAGTCTTGGGGGGAAAAAAAAAAACTCGAACACAGCGCATCAAGCAATGAAACAATAGATGCCAACCCCATAACCAAGGCCTACATTTTTTCCCTAGGGATCAGTATTTCCCAATTTTGACTTTTTCTTTCTTTTCAAATTTAGCCGAAGCATATGGAACAGTTACGTAAGTCCTCCTGGACACTGCAAGTATTTTCAGAGGCAGCAGTTATTATTCCAGTTAAACACTGTAAAGGAAAAAGCCTTAAAAAGGTAAAGACTAATAGAAAATTGGTGACAACTAAGGTTTTTCCAGTAGTCATGTATGGATGTGAGAGTTGGACTATAAAGAAAGCTGAACACTGAAGAACTGGTGCTTTTGAACTGTGGTGCTGGAGAAGACTCTTGAGAGTCCCTTGGACTGCAAAGAGATGCAACCAGTCCATCCTAAAGGAGATCAGTCCTGAACATTCATTGGAAGGACTGATGCTGAAGCTGAAACTCCAATACTTTGGCCACCTGATGTGAAGAACCGACTCATTTGAAAAGATCCTGATGCTGGGAAAGATTGAAGGCAGGAGGAGAAGGGGACCACAGAGGATGAGAAGGTTGGATGGCATCACCAACTCTATAGACAAGAGTTTCAGTAAGCTCCGGGAGTTGGTGATGGACAGGGAAGCCTGGCGTGCTGCAGTCCATGGGGTCGCAAAGAGTCAGACACAACTGAGTGACTGAACTGAACTAAAAGTTTGGGCACATAAAAGCTATTCTAAAAAAATTATTAAATTGGCAAGGATTTACATTTGGGCAAAAAATAAAAGTTGCTTACATAGGGACAGCCAGGAAAAAAAGATTTAATAGTATTCAAAATTGCTGCTACATCAAAAATGGTAGTGTCCAAAAATGTAAGCCACTAAAACCCAGTCAAGGACCCTGGTTTAAATATGAATTCTGTCACTTATGAGCAAGTTATTAACCCTCCTCTTAGCATCATTTTAGCCAAGGTAATGCAAGCTGTCATAGCATTATATAAAGACAGAAATATACATAATTTCCCACCAGTAAGAAAGTAATAAACCTTCTCAACCTCACAAAGTTTTTTTTTTACAACAGAGTCTAACATATGTGAATGACTTCTGTAGTAGGTAAGACACTATAAAAAGTTTATTAACAATTACAAATATCACCAACTGATAATTTTTTAATTTTAGGCATATTTTGAAGATAAATTATTTGTCTAACAACTCTCACTTGTTACTGTTATACGATTTAAACTGGAAACCTTGCTGCTGCTGCTAAGTCACTTCAGTTGTGTCCGACTCTGTGCGACCCTATAGACGGCAGCCCACTAGGCTCCTCTGTCCCTGGGATTCTCCAGGCAAGAATACTGAAATGGGTTGCCATTTCCTTCTCCAATGCATGAAAGTGAAAAGTCAAAGTGAAGTCGCTCAGTCATGCTCGACTCTTAGCGACCCCATGGACTGGAGCCTACCAGGCTCCTCCTTCCATATGGGATTTTCCAGGCAAGAGTACTGGAGTGGGGTGCCATTGCCTTCTCCAAAACTAGAAAGCTTAGGTGATAAAAATCAAAATAATGTGTTTTACTTAGCTTCAATATCCAAACTTGTCTGCATATTAATAATACCACAAATATTTTACAAACAGATTTTTCCTTTGGGTAAGTCAAATAAGAAGTTGTTGTGAGGTCAAAAGAAATAAGGCATCTCTTCTTCAAGTAGCTAGTCTAAGTAAACTTCCTACTTTGATGATGGTCCATACTTTGAGGATGAAACAGGAGAATACCCTGTATTAGAACAGCCTCTATGTATTGCTGTAGTTAACAGAAGTGGGCAAACAATGCAAAAATTGGAATAACCTCAGTTTGTGCAATTAAAATCTCTAAGGATTCTCTTATGTTATCTGTAAGATTTTACAAAATAAAATAACAATAAAGCTCTGTGATGTTTCCTATTAATATCTGGTATCCCCTGGTGGCTCAGAGGGTAAAGCATCTGCCTGCAATGAGGGAGGCCTGGATTTGATCCCTGGGTCACAAAGATCCCCTGGAGAAGGAAATGGCAACCCACTCCAGTACTCGTGCCTGGAAAATTCCATGGATGGAGGAGCCTGGTAGGCTACAGTCCATGGGATCACAAAAAGTCAGATGCAACTGAGCAACTTCACTCGATCCTCAAGCTGAAGAAAATTAACAATTTTAAAAGATGTGATTTCTATCACACTTACTTTTTTGTGATAAATGCTACAGAGTCCTCTCTCTATGTCAGGCAATTTACGTAGATGATTTTCTATCTGACCAAACACACTGGATTCTGAATGGAGAACTTCAGATACAGCATCAAGTCGAGCATTTATTTCCCTGTGGGAACAGAGAAATGGCAATTATCAGATAAGTTAGGAACTCAGAATGTAGGCATTTCCCACTCTAATGCCCAGTACTGTGACAGCAGCCACTTAGAAAAGCACAAAGGAGATTTCATCCGTACCTGCAGCCCTTCTCGGTCCCTTATCACTGGAATCAAAGACCAGGTACCACACTAGGAACATCATTAAACAGATGGGACAAAGATGGGCTCTGTAAGTTTTCCTTCCTCCAGAACAAACACACAGACTACGCTTCCCAGCCTCCCCTGCAGTGAGGTATAGCCATGTACCCAAGTTCTAGCCAATGAAATACATGTAGGAAGGATTACATCACTTCTAGTCATGGCCCATAAAACCTCCTGCAGTATTTCACATTCACTCTCTCCCCTCTTTGCCAACTAGATGTTGAGCCCAGGGCTAGTCTGTGAGCCACCTCACCTGTTGACTCACAGCGTGAGTCTGTGAGTAGAGCAGAAAACCTTCCACCCCACATCTGCTATCAAATGAACTTTTCATTAGCAAAAAATAACCATTTCTTTTGTATTTAAACCAATGAGATGGAGAATTTGCTACTACTGTTTTTATTACCTGGCTAATATAATGGATCTACAGTGAGCAACTGGATTTTCTACTCTGATTGAAGTAGAGTAGTAGATGTACTAGAGTAGTACTAGTACATCTAGTAGATGTACTAGAGTAGATGTACTAGAGTAGTAGATGAAGTAGATGACTAACTGACCATCTCAGTCAAAAAACACTTCATTCAGCCAACCAGCTGCTTTGGGAGACATCTCAATGGTGGTAGCTGAACTGATCATATGCTTGATTGAAAGAGGTCTTAGGCACACTGAGCCTGGGCAGAGATTGGAAGCAGTAATAGAAAGGGCAGAGGATAAAACATTAGGACCTCAGGAAACTACATTCAATATCAGGTGATAAATTACATAGCAGAAAAGAATATGAAAAGAATGTGTGAGTGTGTGTGTGCACATATATATATATATATATATATATATATATATATAAAAACTGAATCACCATACTGTACAGCAATAATTAACCCTATATTGTAATTCAACTACAATAAAAAATTAAAAAAAAAAAAACATCAGGAGACATGGGAGGCCAGGATTGCAACATTTTATCAATGGCTACACCTTAAGTAATGGGTCACTTGGAAAGAAATGGTGAGACTGTCAGCTCAACATGGAAACTTGACTAATGTGCCCCAAATGAGATAAAACCCATCCAGCACCTACACATGTCAAAGGCCTATACTAGGTATAATGGCCATATGTGAAAAAACTGAAATAAGTAAACATATCTAGTAGAAAATGGGCCTTCGGTAAAAGTTCTTTTCGATAAATGAATGAATGACAACAAGCAAGCAAATGAAAAAAAGAACTGACATTTGGGGGGGAATGGGGACATCAGCTACTGAATGCACTTTATCAAAATTCTTTTGCTATCACACACACTGATGTAAAGGGCAGCCTGACATCAGAATCCTGCCTAGATGACTATTAAACTGTTTTACAATTAATTGAGAGTTTTTATCTTTCTTATCCCTATAACTAGGGTTCCCAGGTGGCTCAGTGGGTAAAGAATCCACCTGCAATGCAGAAGACACAGGAGATATGGGTTTGATTCCTGGGTCAGGAAGATCCCCTGGAGGAGGAAATGGCAACCCACTCCAATCTTCTTGCCTGGAGAATCCCATGGACAGATGAGCCTGACAGCCTCACAGTCCTTAGGACTGCAAAAGAGTCAGACACGACTGAAGTGACTCAACACAACACCATATCCCTATAACTATGCTGTGAAGTCAAGCTTGTTCACAAAGCAGAGGCTAACTTCAGGTATCATTTTTTGTTCCATTTTTCTCTAGCTCATCCTCTGCTGCATAGAACAGGCATTTGATGTCATGTGAAAAAGTAGAACAAGCCAGAATCTTGCAGACACACAGGCTGATTCTTCCATTCTCAATGCTGTGGCCTCTTAAATCTCCAGTTTTTTCCATTCTATTGCCTCTACACTAGTCTAAGGTAATATGACTTCTCACAAAGAGAAGTGTTCTACCAAAACAGCCTCCGAACTTTTCTCCTTATGTCCACCTCTGTCCCTTTTCCCAATCCATTCTCCACAGCACAGCCTGAGCAGTCTTCCTAGAACCCAAACCTGTTCATGCCTTACTTCTGCCTTAAGCTCATCAATGACTTGCCACTAATCTTAGATTCAAATCCAGGATCCTTAAATGCCCTGCTTACCTCACAAGTCTCATCTTAGATCACCTGTTACTCTTTTCCTCTCACTCTAAGTTTCAGTCGGACTGAACTTCTTCCAACATCTTGGTCACTCCAAGTTCTCTGACATTACGGCTTTCTCACCTGCTCGTCACTCTGCCTTGAAGACTGGTTTCCCTTTTCCTCCTGCCTACCACCTTCCACTTTGTTTGGCAAACTCCTTCTCATTCTTCCTCTGAAAGGGCTTTCTAGACTCACTAGAACTAGATTTCATCCTTTCCCATCCTTTTCCATACAACTCTGTTTTCTTTTTATAGTGAAACTTACAACCGTATTTACTTCTCCACTGTCTTCACTGCTCAACAGTAAGCTCAGTGAGTGTGAGAGTGTGTTTGTGATCAGTCATATCCTACTCTTTGCGACCCCATCGACTTGTAGCCTACCAGGCACCTCTACTCATGGGATTTTTCCAGGCAAGAATACTGGAGTGGGTTGCCATTTCCCCCTCCAGGGGATCTTCCCGACCTAGGGATTGAACTCACATCTCCTGAGTCTCCTACATTGGCAGACAGATTCTTCACCACTGAGCCACCTGGGAAGTCCTAAGCTCTGTGAGAATGGGGATCATTTCTCCAGTAGCACAACTGATCATGATACATGCTCAATAAGTAGCTGCTGAAATCAATTGAATTTCGAAGACTACATATAAAATAAACCAAGATGAGGTGAAAAAATTAAATTAAGATTGTTAGGGTAAAACATTGATTTATTTTATCACAACGTTTACCCCAAAATGCTATACAAATATAAAGTTTTATTTTAATAGCTCACTCCTGCACAAATGAAAGAAGACACCAATTGAAATAGACTAAGTTGATGCTGCAGATGGTATGAGGACAGATAAAATAATGCCATCTGTGAATGTATAAGACAGCCAGATAGCTCCTCTTTCAAAAATTATAAAGGTTGTCTGAGATACGGAAAGATAAAAGCAAAAGACTTAAATCATATTTATGAAGTCTTCCAAAAGCCTTTTTCAAAAAATATTTTCTTGGAAAATATACAGGTAGTGGCTTTTATTTTAGCATTGTGACAGCAAAGACAAAACCTTGTTCTGAATCATTTTCACATTAACCCAGGCTTCACTTGTTAGGGAGGTTAACAGCTCGGAGGTAAAGAGCTTGAGCGAAGAAGAGAAATAACCTCAGTTCAAATCCAGGTTCTTTCATTTACCAGTTATTTAGACTTGCCCTAGCTTCTCCATCTATAAAATGGGAATAATAACGGTCCCTAACTCATATAGAATTGTTATAAGAATTCAATGAAGTAATACATATTAAGCACTTAGCAGACTGCCTGACACACAATAGCTACTCAATACTTGTTGGCTGTTACCCCACTATTATTACAGACACCTTGGTGGTGGTGTAGTCACTCAGTCTTGTCCTACTCTTTGCAACCCTATGGACTGTAGCCTGCCAGGGTCCTCTGTCCATGGGATTTTCCAGGCAAGAATACTGGAGCGGGTAGCCATTTCCTTCTCTAGGGGAACTTCCCGACCCAGGGATTGAACTCTGGTCTCCTCTACTGCAGGTAGTCTCCTGCATTGCAGGCAGATTTCTTTAGCAAATGAGCCACCAGGGAAGCCACAGACACCTTTATTTGGTTATGAAATTTGTTTGGTAGGTACCACAAAGAACAGCACAGGGGAGGGAGAAACAACACCCAAAACCTAAGCTGGGATATAACTATGTTTAGACAAGCCTCTAGGCATAGATATACAAAATGGTATTTTGTGCAAAGTGAACAAGAAAGGATTACACAAGAAAGGCCAGTCCTAGCATCTTAAGTGCTAAATCTGACTGGCAGTAGTGACCTGAAGTACTGTGCTGAGACCTGATAGGAGGTACATTGAGAAACAATGCCATAAACGTCTACCCCAGTCAGGGAGAACTGGAGAGGGTGTGAGGCAGTATTTATCGTGAATTTCTCATCACTGGGGCAGCCATACTTCCACTTTTAACTCCAATAAGCAGATCAGAAGGCAAATCAGTAAAAATGACCTCCAATCAGGTTTTTTGGTGTATCTCAGAACTGTTCTCTAATTGGCGGGTATAAGACTTTCTAAATAACTGTAATAAAATAATTGGTCAGACCACCAGAATAGAAAACAATTATTTTGGTGCAATGAGTGTGCTCAATCGCTCAGTCATGTGACTCTCTGCAACCCTTTGGACTGTATAGCCCAACAGGCTCCTCTGACCATGGGATTTTTCAGGCAAGAATACTGGAATGGGTTGCCATTTCCTCCTGCAGGGAATCTTCCTGACACAGGGATCAAACGTGTGTCTCCTGCATTGCAAGGTGGATTCTTTATTGCTGAAGTATCAGGGAACCAGTCAGTGAGAGAGATCAACAAAACAGGAAATAGCACTGCCAATTAAATGATGATAAATATATTATTCTTCCAAGATATCCTATGATACTCTACAATTGATCATACGACAGGATACATTCTAAACAAATGAAAAAGAGAACACCTGGATCATTCATTTCATTCCATATGACAAAAAAAATAATGAATCTAAGGTCCTGGAGATGACAGAGATTCTCCTTTATCACCAAAGATCCAACAAGTAAATGTGGGTGTCACTAGAGTCCTTCACATTTGAAAACCAATGGAGTGATGACGTTAGTATCTGCTGTGTGGGGCTGTCACTGAAACACAGTGTATCACCTACAGCCACTGCCACAGTAAGGTCAAGTGATCAGTCTGTACCTACTGGTTGCTATTTGTGGAAGATGCCTCTATTATTCTAATATAAGTTTATTTGGAGGGAAAGAGATAAACTACTGGGGAAAAGTTGGGGGTGTTTTGGTAGTTTGTTCTGATTTTTTACTGAAAGGTTAGCTCTAAAAGATAATATAAAATGAATAAATTAAATTCAGACATTAACACATTGGTCATACAATATGGCTAAATCAACTACCTAAACAGCTTTCTGGTAGAAAGAAACATGAGTCATAGGCCTTCTCCTAGGGCCTAACCATCATTACTTGAATCTACCTAGCTTTGCCTTTCACATACACTATTCACTTATTCACTCAATGAACAATTACTGAGTGTTTATAAAGCACCAATTGCATAAATAGAAGAAGTAGGGACTTCCCTGGTGGTACAGGGGCTAATACTCGGCACTCCAAACGCAGGGGGCCTAGGTTTGATCCTTGGATAGGGAACTAGATCCCACATGCTGCAACTAAAGACCCCACACGCTGCAACAAAGACTGAAGACCCACATGCCCTAAGACCCAGCACAGTCAAATTAAAAAAAAAAAAACAGAAGATGGAGAGTGAAAGTGTAACAGTAGGAGCTAGAAAACAGAACAGGAACTTGGTCACGGGAATAATGCAGGCCACACAGGAGCTCTGACTTAGTCCTGAGAGCAAGGGGAGTCAACGGCTAATTTTGACAAGGACACAAGGACAGTAGCAGGAACACTGATTAGGAGGACGCTTCAGGAATCCAGAGGAGTGGCACTGATGATCTAAACCCAAGTAGAGGACATACCAGTGCAAAGAGCACATAGTTTAAAAACATATTATAGAGGTAAAGTAAACAGGGATTGTGATGGATTATACAGGGAGGGAGAGAGGAGAAAAGGAGGAATAACTTCTTTCTGAGAGGTAATGAGAGGTAGTAAGATGCCATCTGCAAACATCATGCTCAAAACCTTACAGACCATGAAAGAAAGGGTTTATTTATGAAATTACATTGTAAAGAGCTATTCTGAATATTTACTTAGTTGCAAACTGTAAATCACCCAACCAGTTTTTAAGGATTTTTATTACTCATATTCAAAAGAGGCATCATTTTACCGAGACAATTTACCCCTTTCAGAATATTAGACAAAACAATTTCCTGACAGCTACCTTCCATTATTGGTTCAGGCCACAAACCTAAGCCATTGAAAAGAGCATGAAAGATGATTTCTGTTTTTGACAATAATGGGAATGGGTACTTCCAGACCATCCCTCCCATTGGGGACAATTTAAAAAGCCAAACAAAACATAAAAACATGTTGTCACAAGTATCAAAGGACTAACAAAATGGTAAGAAAAAACTATCAAAATGAAAACAAGAACCCAAATAAATAATCCAGCAGTCAACACTACTTTTGCACTAAAAAGATATGCCAGAAGAATCTTCTGCAAAAATGAGCTGGCCTCATAGTAAGGGTAAATTTGTAGTCTAGGTTAGTATCATTTGGATGAACTGAAACATGTCAAAACTGAACTTATATTAAGACAGTCCCAGACTGGTAATACCACCAAGAATCTGGCAAAAGCAAACAAAAATATTCTTTAGGAGAAGGTACCTTCACGTTAGTACTCGTATTATTTATTTAATTAAAGTACAGTTGACATCAACTATATTGTGTTAGTTTCAGAGGTAAAGTGATTCAAGTTTTTTTTTCATATTATGTTTCATTATAAATTATTACAAAATATTAAATATAATTCTATTTTTATATATATAATATTTATATATATATATAAAATGCTTTCAAACCTTTCCCTCTGTAACCATAAGTTTGCTTTCTATGAGTCTGTTTCTACTTTACATATACATTCATCTGTATGGTGTTTAGATTACACATACATGTAACATCATACAGTATTTGTCACTACATATAATGTTCTCTAGGTCCATTCATACTGGTGAAAATGGCAATATAATATTTCATTCTTTTTTATGACAGAGTAACATTCCATTATTTATGTGTGTGTGTGTGTGTGTGTGTGTGTGTGTGTGTGTGGCCCATATGGTAAAGAATCCACCTGCAATGCAGGAGACCTGGGTTTGATCCCTGGGTTGGGAAGATCCCCTGGAGGAGGGCATGGCAACCAACTCCAGTATTCTTGCCTGGAGAATCCCCATGGACAGAGAAGCCTGGGTGGGGGCTATAGTCCATGGGGTCACAAAGAGCTGGATACGAATGACTGACTAAGCACAAACACAAGCACAAGTGTGTGTGTGTGTGTGTGTGTGTGTGTATACACACCACATCTTCTTATGCCAGTCGTCTGTTGATGGACATTTGGGTTGTTTCCATATCTTGGCTACTGTAAACAGTGTTGCTCTCGCACGATACTGGATGCTTGGGGCTAGTGCACTGGGACGACCCAGAGGGATGGTATGGGGAGGGAGGAGGGAGGAGGGTTCAGGATGGGGAGCACATGTATACCTGTGATGGATTCATTTTGATATTTGGCAAAACTAATACAATTATGTAAAGTTTAAAAATAAGATAAAATTAAAATTACAAAAAAAAAAAAACAAATTTTCAAATAATATAATTCATACACAAAGATAATCAAGTGTTCATGTATAAAAAGAAGCCAGATGAGTAAGAATCAAGAGAAGCAACAGACAATAGAAAGAGGCTACAAACTACCAAGCTTTGTGGGGTATGGGGCTGAATGATAAAAAAATACTCAAAAAATTCAAAAGACATTGTGAAAAGAAAGCAGATGAAGAACAGAATAGATAGGGAAAATAGAACTTAAATCAGTTATGTAATTTCCATTGCTTTACAGTTGATCTTTCTTTGCTCCCTTGACCTCTATAGGATTTTTATCTCTGATTTAGAATCATACATAGTTTCATTGTAATTTAGGAAAATGTGGATTTCTTGTTTGTTTTCAATTGCACTTTGGATTCAACTGTGCTTTCTAAACCTAAAGATTCACATCTTTCATGAAATGTGAGAAACTCTCATCTTTCATTTCTTTGAACACTGTCTCTCTTTTCCTAATCTCTCTCATTTTCTTCTACTGGAAATTTGATGAAGACTATGTTAGACCACCTAATTTTTTATTTGTCTTTTAGTCTCTTTTCTCTTTGCTCATACTATCTCTCTGTGCTACACTCTGGGTAATTTCTTTAGATAATATCTTGGATTTCAGTTATTTCATCTACACTGGTCTAACTCACCATTTGTTTCTTTTCTTTTTTTTGGAGACTATTACTTTAGTAAGGAATCCACTTCCATGACTCAAGAAGCTCAGGCTGAGTTAACAGAGATGAGTTCTGAGATAACGACACTCCACTCTGACCTTCTCTCTCTTCCTCTGTTTGAGCAGGCAGATAGCTAAAGAAAACAGAGAAAGGGGGGTGCAGGCCAAATTGCAGGAGACCATACATCTTATCAACAATGTGAGTCCTTGGGCATACAAAGAAAAGAAGGAACCTCTGGACTGACATGAAACCACACATTTTGGGGTGATAAGTGTCCTGGAGGCCGACAAAGAAAGATAGGAAAAGGAGGGAATCTCTGGCATCTGAATGTAATCTTTTGCTCATCATGGTCTTATTACAGTAAAATTAGCCTTGAAGATAAGAAGTTCCCATCATGCAGTGATACCATGATACTTCTGATCAAGACTAAATAAGGACAAAAATCCCCCCTCGCCTCAGGAAGGTGGAGCTGGGATGAAAATCAGAGTATACAACTCCAAACCCCTCCCTCCCCAATGAATATTCTGCTCCTTCATTTCTATGCCTCATATAACTGCAATGCCAAACAAACTCAGTGCAGCTACTCACCTGAGACTGCCCACTGTCCACTTAATAAATTCTCGCTTTGCTTCCCTGACCTCTCTGTCTTGTCTCTGAATTCTTTCTGCAACCTAACAAGAACTTGCTCCCCAGTAACACCTCAACTGAAAACCCAGACTCATGAAGCCTCAATCCCTGCCCCTCTATTCCTAGAAGATGCCAAAGCCAACTATGTAAAAGGTTTTTTCAGAGGAGGAGACGACTTTTGTCCTCCCAGAAGAAAAACCCTCTGCTTTGCTTTATGAGGCAGGTAGCAATCCCAAACCATGGTAAGGCTGGGACCTGCGCAGGCCTCAATCCTACCCACTGTTTATATTAATAAAAGCTACATGGAGTTGTTTTTAAAAATCAATCTGATTTCTTCTGATGGTATTTTTGTGCTGTGCTCATGTTTTGATTCCCTTTTGTGTTTCCTTTAATTTGGTGGTTCAATATTCATCTTTCTAATCTCACTATCTAAAGGTCTTGGGATTCTGTCTAGTGTTTATAACTTCCACTAACTCACACTCATGGGTACTTGTTTCCCCACATCTTTTGTAATTATGGTTTATGAACTTATGGCAGAGTTTTCTCTTTGAAATTCCTAGGAGGCCTAGATGAGAGTGTACATCTTCAGGGAGGATCTGTATTTGTTTTTACTAGGAACCATAAGGCATGATGGGACAATTATAAATAAGTTTCACAACTTGGAGACTGCCAGACCACAGGGATAAGACGAATCAGAATAATGAACCTGGGTGTAAGGTTGGCCTGTTATATATTCTTGGAAACTTGGCAACTACAGAACAAAGCAGAGACCAGCTCAAGGTTCCTGCACAGAAGCATCCCAAAAGATGCTGGTTAAACCATACGCAATAACAGGGCAGACATTTGGATAAGAGGCTTTTAGGGTCACTTTTTCTTGGTGGCAGCAAAACCCCTCTCCACTTTCACTCACGTCCACACAGCAAAGGTGAAGAGGCAGGGGGTCAACACCCATCAATCACAGCCCCCAGGTAGGCTTCACCCACCACTCTTCCATCCCATTTGTGAGCAGTACTGTGTCTCACTGGACTGAGTAAGATTAGAGTCACCACATGTGAATGTTTATAAGCAGACTCATGGATCATGGGAAACCACAAAGAATAAATAGGGCCTTCTCATGTAGTTAATTTCAGGAAGTTCCAGAGTTAAAAATGGCACTTAGTCTTGCTAAAATAAATGAAATGTTAAGTGGAGCAAACATATAATATTCTATTACTTTGTCACTTAGACTAGGGCTATGTGGCACTAGCGGTAAAGAACCTGCCTGCCAGTGCAGGAGACCTAAAAGACACAGGTTCGATCCCTGGGTGGGGAAGATCCCCTGGAGTAGGAAATGACAACCCACTTCAGTATTCTTGCCTGGAGAATCCCATGGACAGAGGAGCCTGACGGGCTACAGTCTATGCGGTCACAGTCAGACACGACTGAAGCGACTTAGTATGCACGTATGCATATGAATTAGAGATACAAACGCTAATACCCCAAACATAAGGGTTTACCAAAATAAAAGTCATTTAATTACTCAAGAGAAGGTTCAAGAGGGAAGGGACATGTATACCTATAGCTGATTCATGTTAATGTATGGCAAAAACCAATACAATATTGTAAAGCAATTATCCTCCATTAAAAATAAATAAATTTTAAAAATTATTCAAGAGAATTAACTATCAGTAAAATATACTTAGTGCTCTAGAAAATTACACAGAAATCTAGTCCCAGACCTACTTCCTAATACCAACAAGCTTCAATTTTCTTAAATATTTATGTGATTTAAATTCCAAGAATACTTAGCATGCTTAATTCTCTTAAGCAGCTTTCTAAAAATCTAACTGAATTATAAAAGTATTCTTCATTTGTTCTAACTACATTATTGAGCTAGATAGTGAAGAGCAAGCATTTTATTTTAGGTATTAAAGTTTCCTTCACTTTCAGCTCCTCCTCACTAGAAGATTATACCTTGGTCAAATTAGATTAGAAGCTCCTTGAGAATAGGAACACTGTCTTGTCATTGAGATTAAATCATACAAAATTTTAAAAACCTATTTTATACTACTAAGTGTTAATGGGCACCTGGTCAATCAGAACAGAAAGTTGAGCTTCCTAAATCCCCAGGATTGGGTCAAGTTAAAGCATTAAATGAAAGAGAAAGGTTGTGATCCAAGCCTGACCACAGACAATGACAATGCTCAACTGCTAATGGTTGTATGATTCTGAGAAAGACGCACACAGGGACCCCCACCTACTCACCAGTAGCCCTTGCACATTCTCCAAAATCCTGACTACAGCTACACAAAAGACACAACGCATGAAGCACCAGATTCCGGAGAACTGATGGGGACATATACTGGACAGCTGACAACAGGGGCACATAGCCTCCTTCCTTTCACCACTGGAAGCCCCCAGCCAGGACTGACTTCCCATCTTTCTAAAACAAGATGAGGTGAAAAGTAAATGCTCTGGAGTCTAACATGGGCTTTCCAGACAGATGGGCTTGAGTTTGCATCTCACTGTCACCTGATCAGGATGGTGGTGAAGGGGTGGTAGCAGTACCATTTAAAAAAATATACATGTATATGTGTATATGTATATTTTCTCCATATTATTACTTTCTAAAAATAAAACACTGCAAACACACAGAAAACACTCCTCCATCCATTTTTCTTTCTCTTTCTTCTCTTCCCAGAAGTAACCACTTTCCTGATGTTATTAAACATCCTTTCTACTTCTTGTACTTATATTTCTGCCACTTATGTCTGAAACCTGAAACAACAAACGGTATTACTGTGTGTTACAACATTTAGATAAATAGGTTATCATGTCCTATGTCATAAACATTATTTTTATGAGAGTTATCCATGTTAAAACATGTAGACTCAACTCATTCATTTTAACTGCTATCCCGTATTCTAACGTATGACCAGGTAACTATTTTAGCACTCCCCTCCTAATAGCCAGGTTGCTTCCAATTTTGGGGTATTATAAAGTCCACAGCCTTTGGGGTATTATAAAGTCCACAGCCACTTGACCGTGTGACTGACGCCAGGATCCACACTAACCCTTTATGCAGACCATCTCATTTGGTCCTCATAACACCACTACAGGGTAGGTGGTGCAATTTCCATTTTACAAGTGAAGAAACTGAAGTGTTCAAAAGTTCGTAACTTGTCCCAAGTGACAGAAATGCGGGAGCAAATCTGAACTCAAGCTCTAGTGTCTCATTGGCTCCAAAACTGTGCTTTCAGATATGCCTGTGTGCTTTGCTGGATAATCTTGGATAATGAACCTGAATGTCACTTTTTCTCATCTATAAAACAAAAGCAGTAACCGCTACCATCTTCTATGCATTTGATCCTTTTGAGTTTTCATCTCCTACTTCCCCCACGTAGACACTGGTACAGAGAGGAACAGACCAGAACTCACCTCTCAAGCCTCAGCACTTCCCTCCTCCCACCTTGGCTACTCTTCTTTTCTCAACTCTTAGATCTGGACATCTCCTTTCTAGCAAAATACTTTCCTTTCTTTTTTTAAAAAAATAAAGTTTCCTTTTCATCTCTAAAATCAATCTAAACATTTTGCATAAATACCTACACCTGGACAGATACAATCCAGAATGTTTTTCAAAGGTAAGGAAGATGAAAGATTTTTCAGAGTCCTGTACTACAGGCATAAAATTACAGAACGTTTGCAATTTACAAATTCAGTGTTCTCTACCATCTCACTTCAGATGTTGAATAAAAATGTGTGACACATTTAAATGATAATCAAAACACTTGTTTCCATTCAAGAGATGAGCACATTTGATCTGTCTGTGCCAAGAAAAGGAAAAATATGAAATAATTGAGCCTATCTGTTATGGATGAAATTGTGTCCCCTCCAAAAATATGTGTTGAAGACCTAACCCCCAGTGCCTCAGAATGTGACCTGACTTGGAAGTAGGGTTACTGTAGATTCAATTGGTTAAGATGAGGTCATAATGGAACAGTGTAAGCTCCTAATCCAATATGATTATATTCTTACTAAAAGAATGCCGTATGAAGAGAGAAGCACACAGGGAAAATACCACACGAACATGAAGGCAGAGGTAAGTGTGACACACTGGATTTCCCTGGTGGTGCAGTGGGTAAGAGAATGCCTGTTAATGCACGGGACATGGGTCCATCCCCAGTCTGGGAAGAGTCCAGATGCTGTGGAGCAACCAAGCCCGTGCATCATGACTGAGTACATGCTCTAGAGCCTGTGAACTGCAACTACTGAAGCCTGTGTGTCCTACAGCCCATGCTCTGCAAAAGAGAAGCCACAGCAGTGAGAAGCCCGTGCACCACAGCGAGAAAGTAGCCCCAACTCGTCACAGCTAGAGAAAGCCTGTGTAGAGCAATGAAGGCTCGGCACAGCCAAAAATAAATAAATAAAATGTAAAACAAACACAGGAAAAAAACAAAAGGCATTATCCCTTAAAAAAAAAAAAGACACGTCTATAAGCCAAGTGACACACCAAAGATTGACAACAAACCACCAGAAGCTAGGAGAGGGACACTGAATAGATTCTCCTTCACAGACACACAGATGCTTTGATCTTGGACTTCTAGCCTCCAGAACTGTGAGACAAATTCATGCTGTTTAAGCCACCTAGTCTTTGGGTACTTCGTTTCAGCACCCATAATAAACTAACAGACCCATTATGTACTTCAGATTCTACTGGTATGGACTTTAAAAAGCCATACTCGAAAATCATAATGACTCTAAATATTTGTAAGCAAATAAAGTTTGACTCAGATGAGTTTAGAGGTATAAGCTAGATTTTTTTTACACGATACTTAAAACTAGCTATGCCTGATTCTTGTCACCAAGCCTGGATTCCTTACTAAGTCATATGACTTTCTCTGAGTAACTTCTAACCCTATGAGGGGTGTGACAAGAATGCAAGATGTTGCAACACCATTTCTTCCATGGTTAAATATCACCTTTTCACATCAGACCAAGCAATTATTCCACTAGAAGGGAAGAAATGATTTCTCAGAACCAATTCTATGGCACTAAGACAAGGAATCATATGAAAAAAAAAAACAAAAAAAAAACTGCTTCTAAGGGTCTTTTAATTCAAGGAGTTTTTCTGAGAAAAATAAACTTCCCTTACATAGATGTGTTTTTATTTTCAAAGCCTACTTACAACCCTAAGATTGTTAAATGGATTCATTTGTTCATAATTTCTTGATCACCTGTTATATTAAAAGCACTGTTAGCCTCATTATGCATTCTGTGTATGTGTCAGGGGTGGAGGAGTAAGAAGCAGGATAAAATTGAGGGAAGATACCTTTCTACAAGGATGAAGTGGGGATTGAGGGAGAAGAACTTTTCAGAGGCAGGAACTGAGTTAGATCTTGAATGAGTTACTCTTTTAATTATTCCTTCAATGAATAATAAATATCCACTTAATAACAATACTACAAAGCTACAGTAATCAAAACAGTATGGTACGAGTACAGAAACAGATGTATAGATCAATGGAACAGAGTAGACAGCCAAGAAATAAACCCATGCACTTATGGTCAATTAATCTATGACAAAGGCGGCAACAAGAGACAGTCTCCTCAATAAGTGATGCTGGAAAAACTAGATGTGACACGTAAATCAGTAAAATCAGAATACATCATTGAAACATACACAAAAGAAACTCAAAATGGATTCAAAGATCTAAATCTAAGACCTGAAACCATAAAATTCCTAGAAGAAAACATAGCCAGAACACTCTTCAACATAACTCATAGCAATATGTTTTTGAATCTGCCTCCCAAGACAAAAGAAAAAAAAGCAAAACTAAACAAATGAGGTCTGATTAAACTTGAAAGCTTTTGCACAGTCAAGGAAACTGTCAATAAAACAAAAATACAACCTACTGATTGGGAGGTTACTTACAACTGACATGACCAATAAGGAGTTAATATCCAAATTACATAAATAGCTCATACAATTCAATATAAAACAATTTTTAAAATGGGCAGAAGATCTGAATAGACATTTTTCCAAAGGAGATACACAGATAGCCAACAGGCATATGAAAAGATACTCAACATCACTAATTATCAAAGAAATGTGAATCAAACCATATTAAAATTATAACTTCACAACAGTCAAAATGACTATCATCAAAAAGTCAACAAATAAATGTTGGAGAGGAGAAAACGGAACCCTAGTGCATTATGTGAAATGCCAACCTGGATGAAGCTCAAGCGGGAATCAAGACCGCTGGGAGAAATATCAATAACCTCAGACATGCAGGTGACTCTACCCTAATGGCAGAAAGCAAAGGGGAAACTAAAGAGCCTCTTGATAAAGGTGAAAGAGGACAGTGAAAAAGACTGAAACTCAACATTCAAAAACTGAATATCATGGCATCCAGTCCCATCACTTCACAGCAAATAGATAGGGAAAAAAGTAGAAAGTGACAGACTTTATTTTCTTGGATTCCAAAATCCCTGAGGACTGTGACTACAGCCATGAAGTTAAAAGACACTTGCTCCTTGGAAGAAAAGCTATGACAAACCTAGACAGCATATTAAAAAAGCAGAGACATCACTTTGCTGACAAAGGTCCACATAGTCAAAGCTATGGTTTTTCCAGCAGTTATGTAGGGATGTGAGAGTTGGACCATAATGAAGGCTAAGTGCTGAAGAATTGATGCTTTCGAACTGTGATGCTGGAGAAGACTCTTCAGAGTCCCTTGGACAGTAAGGAAATAAAATCAGTCAAACCTAAAGAAAATCAACTCTAAATATCATTGGAAGGACTGATGCTAAAGCTGAAGCTCTAATACTATGGTCACCAGAGGCAAAGAGCTGACTCACTGGAAAAGACCCTGGGGCTGGGAAAGATTTAAGGCAG
Organism: Bos taurus; assembly: GCF_002263795.3. NCBI lineage: Eukaryota > Metazoa > Chordata > Mammalia > Artiodactyla > Bovidae > Bos > Bos taurus. The sequence continues at coordinate 80,815,966 of NC_037334.1, read as the reverse complement.
GAGAAGAAGGGGACAACAGAGGATGAAATGGTTGGATGGCATCAACAACTCAATGCACATGAGTTTGAGCAAACTCTGGGAGATAGTGAAGGACAGGGAAGCCTGGCAAGCTGCAGTCCATGAGGTCACAAAGAGTTGGACAGGACTGAGTGACTGAACGACAGTACACTATTGGTGAGATTGTAAATTGCTGCAGCCAATATGGAAAACAGTATGGAGGCTACTCAAAAAACTAATAATAGAATACCATATAACCCAGTAATTCTACTGCTGGATATACATTTAAAGAAAACAAAAACACTAATCTGAAAAGATACACGTACCCCAATGATCACATGATCACTATTTAGAAAAACCAACATATGGAAATAACCTAAGTGTCCACTAACAGATGAACAGGTAAAGAATCTGTGATATATATACAATGGAATATTACTCAGCCATAAAAAAGAATGAAATTCTACAATTTGCAATAATGTGGATAGACCTAGATAGTATTATGCTTTATGAAATAAGTCAGAGAAAGACAAATACTCTCTGCCAAATAGGAAAAGGAGTACACCAAGGCTGTATACTGTCACCCTGCTTATTTAACTTCTATGCAGAGGACATCATGAGAAACGCTGGGCTGGAAGAAGCACAAGCTGGAATCAAGATTGCTGGGAGAAATCTCAATAACCTCAGATATGCAGATGACACCACCCTTATGGCAGAAAGTGAAGAAGAACTAAAGAGCCTCTTGATGAAAGTGAAAGAGGAGAGTGAAAAAGTTGGTTTAAATCTCAACATTCAGAAAATGAAGATCATGGCATCCCATCACTTCATGGAAAGTAGATGGGGAAACATGAAACAGTGGCTGACTTTATTTTTCTGGGCTCCAAAATCACTGCAGATGGTGACTGCAGCCATGAAATTAAAAGACACTTACTCCTTGGAAGGAAAGTTATGACCAACCTAGACAGTATATTCAAAAGCAGAGACATTACTTTGTCAACAAAGGTCCGTCTAGTCAAGGCTATGGTTTTTCCAGTAGTCATGTATGGATGTGAGGGTTGGACTATAAAGAAAGCTGAGCACCAAAGAATTGATGCTTTTGACCTGTGGTGTTGGAGAAGACTCTTGAGAGTCCCTTGGACTCTACAAGGAGATCCAACCAGTCCATCCTAAAGGAGATCAGTCCTTGGTGTTCACTGGAAGGACTGATGTTGAAGCTGAAACTCCAATACTTTGGCCACCTGATGCAAAGAGCTGACTCATTAGAAAAGACCCTGATGCAGGGAAAGATTGAGGGCAGGAGGAGAAGGGGACGACAGAGGATGAGATGGTTGAATGGCATCACTGACTAGATGGACATGGGTTTGGGTAGACTCCGGGAGCTGGTGATGGACAGGGAGGCCTGGCATGCTGCAATTCATGGGGTCACAAAGAGTCAGAAACGACTGAGTGACTGAACTGAACTGAACTGAACTGAATCACTTATATGCAGACTCTAAAAAAGTAAAACAAATAAACATATGTAACAAAACAAGAACAGACTCACAGATTTAGAGAATGAACTAGTGGTTACCAGCTGGGAGATGAAAAGTGGGCTGGGCAAGGTAGAGGTATAGGATTAAGAGACATAAACCACTATGTATAGAACAAATAATGGATATATTGTATAACACAGGGAATTATAGTCATTATTTTGTAATAACTTTAAATTGATTATGCTGCTGCTGCTGCTAAGTCGCTTCAGTCGTGTCCGACTCTGTGCTACCCCACAGACGGCAGTCCACCAGGCTCCGCCATCCCTGGGATTCTCCAGGCAAGAACGCTGGAATGGGTTGCCATTTCCTCCTCCAATGCATGAAAGTGAAAAGTGAAAGTGAAATCTCTCAGTCGTGTTCAACTCTTTGCGACCCCATGGACTGCAGCCTATCAGGCTCCTCCGTCCATGGGATTTTCCAGGCAAGAGTACTGGAGTAGGGTGCCATTGCCTTCTCCTAAATTGAGTATAATCTATAAAAATATTGAACTACTGTGTTATACAACTGAAATTAATAAAATATTATAAAGCAACTACATACTATACCTCAATTTTTCAAAAAAGGACAAAATATTGATATATACAACATGAATGAACCTTGAAGATATCACACTAAATGAAATAAGATGGTCACAAAAAGACAAACCTTGTGTTATTTCACCTTTGTGGGGTACCTAGAATAGTCAAATTCATAAAGACAGAAAGTAATATGGTGTTTGCTCAAGGTTAGGAAAAGGAGGTAATGAGAAGTTATTCAGTAAAGTGTACTGAGTTTCAGTTTTGCAAGATGAAAAGAGTTCTGAAGATGGACTGTGTTGTGGTTGCACAACAATATTAATGTATTTATTACATTTTCAAATGTACTTCATGAATGTAATATATTTACTGACACATAAAAATTATTATGATGATAAATTATACATTATGCATATTTTACAATAATAACATATTTTGTTTGAAAAGTACACATGTAGAGAAATGAGCACAGGGGAAAGATACTTATTGAATGCTTGTTATAAATGAAACACACAGTTTTGTGAGACAGATATTAAACAACACTGATAAATATCAATCATAATAAGTCCTATATACTATTCAAAAATGATATGAAGAACATAACTTGGATTAGGAGGGCAAAGAAAAAACTCTCTGAAGAAGTAGCACTTTAAGGTAAAACCTAAAGAATAGAGGAGTTAACTGTAAAAATTGAAGAGAGAGCAAAGAACATTCTAGATAGAAAGATGAGTAAATGCAGAGACCAAAAGATGAGAGAAAGTTCTGGGATACTCAGAAATCAGAGGAAGGCCGGAGTGATCAGGAAACAATGAACGCACGAATGCACAGTCATATTGAAGAGCCATGTTTAAGAATTTTAATTTTACCCGAAGCACAATGGAAAGCCAATGAGGATTAAGGAAGGGGAGTGACATAATTCAGTTTTCATTTTCTAAAGGGAAATCAGTTAGTGTTATATTTAAAATGGACAACCAACAAGGACATATTGTATAGCACAGGGAACTCTGCTCAATGTTATGTGGCAGGCTGGATGGGAAGGGAGCTTGTGGGACAATGGATACATGTATATAGATGACTGCCTTTGCTGTCCACCCGCAACCGTGACAGCACTGTTAATCGGCTATAGCCCGAGACAAAATAAATAGTTTAAAAAAAAGAGAGAGAGAGAGATCAGTTAGGAGGATACTGCTGCAGTCCCAAGTGGGAGCTACTGAGAATTTAGACCAGGGTGATGGTGGTCAAGATGGCAAGACACACACAGACTATGGATATATTTTAGAGATAAAAGCAAAAGGACTTAGATTGGATGTGGTTGTCAAAAGGAAGCATCCAGAGTAACTCCCAGGCTTCTGGCCCAAGAACCTCATGAGGTAGAGCAGCTGGTTCCTAGAACAGGGAAACCAGAAGGAGGAATAGGGTTAAATATGTTAAGCTTGAGATGCTTGTGATACACCTATGTGGTTAGGAGTCTAAGTTGAATATATAAGCCTGGAGAATAGAGCAGGGTAAGGACAAAAGACATAAAGTTGAGACTCACTGACATTTTGATATTTAGGGTCATTGGTTTAGGTAAGGTCATTGGAGAGAGGAGGGGAAGGAAGGATAAGGGAAGGAAGAAAATGGAGCTCCTAAGATTCAGGCCTCAGAACTCCAACATTTAAAGACACAGAGAAAGGGACTTCCCTGGCAGTCCAGTGGTTAAGACTTCGACTTCCAATGCAGGTGGTACGGGTTCGATCCCTGGTCAGGGAGCTGGAATCCCACATGCCTCACAGCCAAAAGGGGCCAAAACATAAAACAGAAACAATATTGTAATAAGTTTAATAAAGACTTTGGAAAAGGTCCATATTAAAAAAAAAAAGAGAGAGAGAAAATCTTTAAGAAACAAATTAAATTAAAAGAAACAAATTAAAAAAAAAAAAAATACAGAGATGAACAGAGAGCAAAGGAAACTTTGAAGAAGCAGCCAGGAAATTAAGAGGGAAACAGAAATGAGTAGTTTCCATTTTAGAAAAAGGGAACAGACTGTACAAAGGTCCAGAAATAAATTACACCTCAGTGTGTTGTGAGAACTGTAAATAGTGGAGAGCAAAACATAATCAGAGACACATTGTTTTTTCAATCATCTTTGGGTAGTGCAGACAGGAACAGAGAAGGGCAAGACCAGACAGGTGGAGATACTTAGCCTTCTTGATAAACAAAGTCTTTACAAAAAGGCTTTCATCTGAGAGTCTTTCATAAAAAGTGATTTTACAAAAAGGCAAGGTGATATAATACTACTTCTTACAGACAGACTATTTTCATCATTGGTCAAAATAATTCCTCCACTAAGAGTGGAGAAACTGATTTCTCAGGTTCCTTTTGTGGTCAATACTCTGCTGTTCTGTAAGTGTATATGCATACCTGTATGGGCATGCACTCACACACGAGAGCTGCATTTCCAAGAGATCACTCTCTCACTGAAGGAAATAATGTTATTTCCAATTTCTTTTGCAACTCATGTGGAACGTTTCCTGAGGCAGAAATGTGCTCGCGGATGTGTGGGTCTGGAACTGGGGGAGATGGTGGTGACCAAGCCATCAGCACATGAAGTTACAGGAGATGCCACGGCCACAGGTAAGACCCTAAGCAGTGCTGAAAGTGAGAAGACGCCCCAGAAGAGAACCAGAGGTGACAACAACATATAAGGTGCAGGAACACAAAAAGAGGTGGGCTTCCCTGGTGGCTCAGTGGTAAAGAGTCCACCTGCCAAGCAGGAGATGCAGGTTTGAACCCTGGGTCAAGAAGATCCCCTGGAGAAGAAAATGGCAACCCACTCTAGTACCCTTGCCTGAAAAATCCCACGGAGAGAGGAGCCTGGTGGGTTACAGTACATGGGGTTGCAAAAGAGTCAGACACAACTCAGTGACTAAACAATAACAGAAAAAGAAGTACTCATGGAGAAAGCTCAGAACTTACTTTTGTTAATATTTCAAAATACAGAGTAAGTTTTTACTGAATCTTTAGTACTACTTCTATGACGACCAGATCTGCCTTAGAAACTAATCTTTTGCCTAAAATATCACTTAAGAGACTCATGCCACACTTCTCAAAGTTTTCTTTCCCCTGCTCCTACCTGCCCAATCATTACTGTATTTACAAGCAGAATTTGCATTTGGGGATTTGTGGACAAAACCAATAAGGTACATATGGTATATATATATATATATATATAAGATTGACACAACTTATCAACTAAAAGAAACAGAAAAAATTCAAAGACAAGACCTTGAAAAAATGAATTCAATATAATTTATTTAATTTTAAAAGGTCTTAGGAATAATGGCTTACCAACATGACATTCATTTATAAGAAACCAGAGACCTACACTGAAGAAGCTTCCTGCCTAAATTAGAGAACTGATAAAAAGCATAAGTCATAACACATAAGAAGCATAACCTATTTATACAGGCCGATGTGGTTTCAATAGAGTAAAATCTGATCTCAATAACCCAAGTGAATTCTTTGAATCAGTCAATAAGAATAAGGTCAAAGCCATTTATACTTTCTAGAAAGTCACTAGAAAATCCTGCACCAAAGAAGTCATTTTGCAGAATAAAAAGTAGTGGGAGTGGAAAATCCTCTGAAACTTGAAACATCTGGTCCTGAATTTATGAACTGTGATTGCACTGGGAATTAAAATAGACTAAAAATATAAAATATATATATATTTATAAAAATATAAAGAGATTTAAGATAATTCATGGATGACTGACAAATAATGGGCTCTTGAAAAACTTAGGGAAACCCACTTTACATCGTGCTGAATTCCCTTGTCACCAATAATTTTTCTATGATCTCACGATAGAAGAAAACTAAGCCCTAAACTAACCTTTGGTCGCCAATGTCAGAGACAGAATATTAGCCTGGATAAACAACTGACATGATCAGCATGGCACCTAATGTCAGCATTAAAACAACAACGACTATACAGCTGAACAACTGACTAATCAGCTCAAGATTTTCTCTAGGTATTTGGAACAGGTTGCAAGTGCAAGTAAGATTTAACTGGAGTTCTTCTGAAGTCAGTTTTAACTGATTAGAGAGCTTAAAGTTTTAAAACTATGACCTAAAATTTCAGCTATATACGCTTTAGAATGGTCTAATGTTCACACTTGAAAGCACTGGAGCTCAATGCATGGAGTGCTTTCTCTCAGCCTTTCTGGGCAGGGAGGATCCCAGGAAGAATATGATCAACCCACAAGGAACATACAACATGGTCTACTGAATTCATCTCAAATTAATCCTCTTTATACAAAACAAGTTTAACAACAGAAATAAAAATTTTCATTTACATGAAAAAGTCTGCTAGTAAGTCTGTTTCTGCTGAATATTTCAACCAATCAAAAAAAAAAAAAAATAGTAAGAACGGTGTGGCTGCTTAGACAGATGCCTTTCCATTAGCCAGCAGGCAATGCTTCTTACACGGCTGTCCACAGACTGCCTGCTCTTGTTCCATGAGGCATCTTTATCTCATACAAATGCTGGCCCAAAGCAGAGACTTCCATTTTCAGAGTTTCATCTTTACCTAAGTCAGTTTTCACTACCTGAAGGTCTTTATGGTCAAGAAAAGAAATCATAATAACCCACTAAAACCTGAAATGATTTAGTAATTATCATCATCAAAACAGTATTTTAAAGCCTATGACCAACAGTGACATCTGCTATCCTTTGCCAAAGATGGCTATTTACCAAGCCAGCATAAAATGCAGCCATGAGTGAGGCTGCTGTGCAGTTTAAAAGAGACGATGCACATAAAGCCCCTGGCACAGTGCTTGCTGTAAGATAAGGAGCTCAAACATGGCAGTTAGGATTACTGTCTTATTCTGTTCCTTACAGCAGCCTGTGAGAAGGTATTGTACCACTGCAAAGGTGAGAACGCAGTGTGCCGGGGCTGACGGGCTATGGCCTTAGTGAGACTGACTCACACTCATATAACACCAGCACCACCCCCTCTCTGCTCAGTCCATATGGGAAGCTGTTCAGGATGGAGTCAATGCTGATCTTACCTTTACGGTCTACCCAGTTGTGAAATGTTGAGCAAGTTATTGAAACTCTCTGAATCTATTTACTCATCTCAAGGATCTACCTCAGAAGATGATTTGAATATTAAATACTGGGTCAGAGCAAAAGCACAGTAGATAACAGCATTCAGTCATTCAGTCAACATTACTGGGACTCCTACTAAGTGAGAGGCACAGGTCACAGCTCCCAAATCTATTTGCGTGTCAGAATTATCTAGGGAGCTTTTAAAAATTCCAACTCCCAGGCCACACTAATAAGTCACAATATGTGGTGGCAGAACACAGGTATAAGTTTTTGGAGCTTCCCAGATGACTTCGATGTGCAGACAAGCTTGGAGACCACTATGCTTAGGCACTAGGCTCACCTACCTTTCCTGAAAGCTCTCCTAGTTTACTCATTCTTCTCTCTTAAACATCTCACACCGAAGCCCTCTTTCAGATTCCTACGCTCCTTCTCTAGCTCAGGTTCTCAGAACCTCTCCGTGAACTTGCTAACTTGTCCCCTACCCATCACTACTTTCTCCATCCCCCTACACCCACCAGCTCTGATCCAGCACTCCCGTGTGCAGAACCACTGGATTAACTGCCTCTGGCTACTAGCTCCTCAGCCCAGCCTGCAAAGCCCTCAACAAAGGCAGTGCCCCATATTCCCAGCACCTGTCTCCCTACACCCTATGCTACTGATGACCCAAACCAACTGATTACCTCACTCTCCCCAGGTAGATCCCATGTCTTTCAACTGCAAAGACTCATTCTTGGGAACAAGGAAAAAATCCTTATGATATTGGACAGTATATCACTAGTTACAAAGTGAAATCTTCCCCAATTGAAAATGGTGTTCTTATAAACCATGGTGACCTTGGTTTTAAGGAGGCTGATGTACCTTTAATTTCATAATTTTATATAATTTCAGATAAAACACAAAAAAGAATTCCTTTTACCTTAATTTAAGGAGCGGCTGGGTCACCCACTTCTTTAACTTGCGTCTCCCAAATGAAGTTTTAGTATGGTCTAAAACCCAAAATAAACTTCCTTTGGTTTTCATATCAGTCTAAAAAAGACCAGAAAGCATGTTTTATTAACTCAATGATGGTATTTGGACCAAAATTGCCAGTTGTTCATCTGCCCTAATTATTCCATATTCCCCAATTATAATCTTACACATGCTTAGCTTTTATGCTCAAAACAGGTGTTCAATGTATATATATATATATATACACACATACACACACATATATACACACATTCTGTTTCCCAGGAGGCGCTAGTGGTAAAGACCCTGTCTGCCAATGTAGGAGATGTAAAAGACACAGGTTCCATCCCTGGGTCAGGAAGATCCTCTGGAGGAGGGTACGGCAACCCACTCCCGTATTCTTGCCTGGAGAATCCCACGGACAGAGGAGGCTGGTGGGCTAAGATCCACAGGGTTGCAAAGAGTCGGACACACCTGAAGCAACTTAGCACACACGCACACACACACACACACACATCCAAATAAACACACACAAAGTAATGACATTTTGCATAAGAAAGATATACTTTATGTGTAGTTTTTAACTAACAATAAATTACTGAGAAGTCTCTTTTAAAACATCTGTCCTGAACACCTTAAAAATATAACTGCATCCTTTCCTGGCTTAGGAAAGCACAGTGAAAATAATTTCATGTTCCTTTGGCAATTCAGTATCTCCCACTACCTAAGAGTTGACATTCTAAAGACAGATAATCTCATGACAACACTCTCTCTTAAGGAAAGACGTGAACGTGCACTGCACCCTAGGACTGTACCCGGGAGGGTTTGATTTTAGCCTCTTATTAAATCCTTAGCAAAAATTTACCTATGCTTTGCTACTTCAAACCATTGAAAAAATTTACAATTAACTAGAGATTGTATTTAATTTTAACCAAGGTTTCACTGTAACACAAAATGTCTATTAATAGGTTTGTTTAATTTGGAACACACAGTTACAATTTTCATCTGAATTTGTTTTTGCCTTTTCCTTTTCCTTCATATCAACAAACAGGTACTTATAGGACACCTCCCGTGTGCTCAGTAGAATGACTGGCAAAGGTATATTAAGACACAGTCCCTCCCTCAGGGCTCTTATATCCAAGTGTGGGAGGAAAGACTCCCAATGAGGACACGATGTCATCTGGCAGAAGGCAACTATAAAAGGTGTGCTACAACCTCTCCAGACCTCAGGAGTTTAAAGCAGAGCATGGGAACAACAGTGGTCATGGAAGGTTCCCTGACGACGAGCTGGGCACGCAGAACTGACCTATGAGGGGAATCCACATAGGTGACTGCACCATCCCATCCTGAGACAAAAGCCCAACTGCTGGGACCACAGTGAAGGGTCCCAGGAAGAGCGCGGAGCATTGGAGAAGCACACTCAGACGGGAGAGGGACAGGTGGGGGAGACGGAGGCCTGTTACACCTTTGCTCTCTCTGCTACTCAGACCCCTCCTCATGACCCTTTTCCACTGATCCATGGAAAAGGAGAAGAAAGCTGAAGTGCGAAGACAAGCAGAAGATGTTAACTCTCAGCCTCCACTTTTACAAGCGCCCGAGTCCTAATAGAGAAAGGGGTTTTCAAAGGGTATTTTGAGGATGGATGATTTTTGCCTTAGGACTTTGATTTTGGAACTGACGCCACTGTGATAGGACCTGAACAGGAAGGATGTGGAAGAAGTACGGAAATCTTGGAATGCTGGGGCTGCATCTGGAGGCTCTGACTGTGGGCTCTACTCCTACCACTTGTTTCCTGTCTTGGGGATGTATATAGCGTTGAAGAGAAAGACTTGTGGGAAAGATGCTCAACTTCCAAATAACAGAATGATATGATAAAAATGCTCATGCATAACAGGAAGGCTGACTGCAGTACATAAGGACAGCCTGGCAGAGGGAGAAACCTGAATGAGAGAAAATAGACAGTAATAAACAAATCCAAGAGTCAGGAGACTGACTAATTCAGCATTTACTTTAATTCACAGCAATAGCAGTGATTCACAGCAGATGGTTCAGCTCTTTCTACTTACTCAAATGACTCGGAACTACCTTATATTTTTGTGACTTTATGTTATAATAACATTATTTTTACAATATAGTAGCTCACACTTTCAAGTGATAATTTAATGAATGAAAGCAACAATTTTAATATCTTCATTATCCTTCACATTCATCAATAAAGGGCAAGTAAGCAATGATGAAAGTTTGTGAAGTGAAATATTATGTATCTTACAGTTAAACGGAGTATCAGAGAAACTTGTTTTATATGCTGGACCATGAAGTAAGGCTACAGACATTTTAACAAAAAGTTATATAGAAAACAAACATATGTAGAAAAACATAACCAAGCAGATCAAAAATATCCACTGTATATTAATTTCTAAAGATGATACCTTTCCAAAGAAATATTTAATATAAAAATTATGAGGACGGCCATATTGCTTCAATCATTAAAAAGCATGCTCTAAAGCTCCCAATATAATCCCCGAGTAAGTATTTCATGTATTTGATTCTCCAAAAAGTGAGCAGTACCATTACCAAGAGATGTGAGGCAGACCAGCCGGCTGAAGACAATACTGTTTCACCTGCACTAAGAACAGACTGCTGCTTCATCCCAAATTTCTTTTCAAAACCATTTTGAATCAAATAGCCCTTATGTTTGCCTGACCTGATTCTGAAGGATTTCCAAGTTCCTTAATGTTGTTCCATTAATTGTCATAAATTCCATTTCACCTGACAACTGTTTAAAATTCCTGTAAAGGAATGAAATAAAAGCCATGAGGCAAGTGCATAAACAAACAGAAAAACAAATTCAGTGGTTACAAATATTCCAGTAACATTACAACAAAAGTTTTAGCCCTCTGATAGGAAATCAAACCAAAAAAAGCCAGAAGAATATTCATTAAAAGATTGTCTTCCACCAGTGTTGGTGCTTTTAGGTAAACTGATGTGAAAGGACAGCCGTTCTCACACCAAAAACTAAAACAAGGGAAGTAATGGTATTAACAGCTTTTTAGTTTTTTAATTTCCAGTAACAGAATCAAGCATAGTCTTTTAGTATCAGGAAAGCAAGTGGGGGGTCTCTTCAGGAAAAGCTATGCAATTTGCTAGAAAAATATGTCAAGGTGCTTTAAAATGTCCTCCCTCTTCTTTGGCATGAGATCATCTTGATAAACACTTTAAAAACTTTTAATCAACATTCTGATACGTGCAAATGTTATTTATTCTATAATCAAGACCACACATTCATGTGGCTAATGTTTTAGTAGAGTCTAAACTGAAAAAGTAGAAATTATTTAAGTTCAAAGAATTCACATTTTCCTTATGCCCCTCCAAGTACCCCAAACTAGATTAAAAGCTCAGTAAATTTCAAATAAGCTTGGGTATTGAGTTCAATGTGATTACTAAATGCATGCATGATTCAAACTGCATCCTTGTTAGTCTTTCATGTTAAAAAACATATTAATCAATGCATTACTAATTCAATAATTAATTTCCTTTATAAATCAGTCCTTTGACATTTCTATCCACAGCACTTACAGACTTGATGGATCATTTTTCAAAGCCAGGAAAATAACAGCAGGTCACTAAGCTATTTGGAGGGAAAGCATGAATGTTTGCATCATAAAACCAATCCCACTCATCATGGCCCTAATAAGAGAAATAAAATCCAGTTTCCCAAGCCAGTGATGGAAGAAAGCCTTCATCTAGGAATCTAGAGCCTAGAATCAAGGCCAAGGAGCCAGTGTTCATTGAGAGATGCCTTAACTTCTAGATGACTCCCACAACAAAGACCCAGAGACCTGAAAAAGAAATAACTTGCTGCATATTAGGAACACTACCTAGTGACTGAACATTGTCCTGTGGCAGTGTAATATACCTGTGACAGGTTTACCTAGCTTCCAAAAGATGACTTGTTAAAGATTTTCAGAGGGAAGCAACTCCAACACTGATAGCAGGTGTGTGTGGCCAATCTCTTCTTCTTGTAACTGTTAATCTGCCTTGCATTATGGAAATTTATGTTCTTCGGTGATCCTTATTAATAGATCTAAGCTCTGTGGAGGCATGGGTTATCTCACGCCTTACACATTTTGCAGCACCTGCAGAGCCTAGCAGAAAGCAGATGCTCAGCAAAGGTCTGTCATCTTTCGATGGGGAGGCCAGTTTGGGTCTCTTTGTTTTCCTCTGAGTCATAAAGCCCAGAAATATATGTGAAACATCCAGAGACAATAATAAAATGTAAAACATTATTTTTAGGAAGAAACAATTGGGCAGTGATTTGCTGTACAACTGACAGATGTTCATACTCCTTCATGGTGAAAAACAGTTGGAAGTACTGCTAGCCTGGCCTCTGAGTTGGTATCCAACCAGGTCTCATAGCTTTAAATAAAGTCATTTACTTTCCCCTCTCCCAACAGGTTTAAACTACATCCTAGGGGTGATTAATGAACACTTGAGTACCTTAACATATTATTGACCAGAGATGTATTAATGCCACGGGCATGAGTTTCGACAAAAATGCCCCTGTCAATAAAGTGTTAATCATTCTCAGACACTGGGAATGCTTAGCTGGCATCAAGAACCCACAATCCAGCAGCACTGACATCTGCACTGATCTTAATAAAAGAGATCGACCACTAGGAATATTAAGTTAAACCGATTCCTATGGCACAATAATTACCAAACAACTAAAAGAACTAACTCTGCTTTCAGGTTTCCCATGTTTGGATGATAAAGTACTCTGGAGTTGTGACTCTTCCTTGCAAATACAAAAGAAATTTCCTCTGTTGGTGCCTATTTTCAATAGGAATTATATATATATTTTTGAACTCAGGGTTGTATCTGCCAGCATTCCCTAGGAATTTGACAGGAATGATCACTGATTAAGCAACTCTAAATTATTTATCCTTTTGGAAGAAACCAAATTTGATATGCTTTGAAATAAACCTTATAAACAAGGCCTGGCTAGCATTCACACTGTGTGAACTTCGACAGAAATCTTCCAAGTAACATGGGAAAATACTTCATTAATATTTCAGACAACAATAATACATAGGATGTATATGTACATCAAGTTTTATAATGGGAGAAAAACATTCCTGCTAAAAATTGCCAAAGAAGTTTAGGATTCCACATCACTCCTATTTCAACTTTTAGAAAAATGAAAACCAATCCTTCTGATTCAGACAAAGGCAGCAAAGGTGCAGACCTTATGTGAAAGATCAATCCCTTACAACGATTCTATTTAAATACTGTTAACATTATTTGAAAATGAAAACAGAAAAAAAAAAACCTACCATATGCACCATCTTACATATGAAATCCATAGTATAAAATAATTCTCTATATAGTTTTCAGAGTTCATACATTCACTATTAGTCTAACTTTTGATTGTTAACTTAGAAATTATATCATATTACAAAAATTCAGTTTTATTGTAAATTCACTTCTAATTTATTTGCAATTAAAATAAATATCTTTGCATTCCTAACTACTGCCAGTAAGCATATTAGAGAAGAAAATAGTAAGAAAGATGACCTACATATCTCCAAAGATTCACTAGGAGAATACACAGTACTCAGCATACAGTTCATATAGCTATGATTTATTGCAGTGAAAGGATATAAAGCAAAATCAGAAAAGCGAAAAGGTACACAAGGCAAAGCCTGGAGGAAACCAAGGGCAAGCTTCCAAGAGTCCTCCTTGGCAGAAATACACAGGATGCACTTACCTACCCCAGAGTGAGTTGTGGCAATGTATGTGAAATATTTACCAGAGAAGCTCATTAGAGACTCAGCACCCAGGATTTTTCACTGCTGCTGCTGCTGCTGCTGCTAAGTCGCTTCAGTTGTGTCCGACTCTGTGCGACCCCAGAGATGGCAGCCCACCAGGCTCCGCCATCCCTGGGATTCTCCACGCAAGAACATTGGAGTGGGTTGCCATTTCCTTCTCCAATGCATGAAAGTGAAAGTGAAGTCGCTCAGTTGTGTCCGACTCTAGCGACCCCATGGACTTCAGCCTACCAGGCTCCTCCATCCACGGGATTCTCCAGGCAAGAGTACTGGAGTGGGGTGCCATTGCCTTCTCCGGATTTTTCACTGGGGGGCTATTTTTACAAAGGTACCTTCTCCTGAGCAGGTGCCAAAATTACAGCTCTCAGAAAGTAAGTAGTTGTCCAATATAAACCATACTGCCTTCAGAAATGGTTTAGGCACAGGGAGTCATTCTTACCAGAAAATGCTGGAGATTGGCCCCAAATGCAAGTCCCGGATGCCAGTCAAGAGTCAAGCTTGAAGTAGGGTTTTCTAAGGATAGATGTCTCATCTGGCTTGCCATGTTAATCTGTTTTTAGTATCAGTGTTACATTTATATTCTTTTGTGTTCCTTCTAGTTTACTCTTTATTCCTAAATTGATCTTTTCTGGACATATAGTTCATTCTTAAGTCTTATCATCTCATTTCAAAGCCTTCCTATTTCTCATCTATTCTCCTTTGTTCTTTCACATTTAGCATCATTTCCTCAACGTCGTTTAGCTCATTTTGAAGTAGTAGGTTATAGTTTTTATTTCATCTGTGAGCATGTCTTTCTGGTGTGCGTTTATTTTCTATAAGGATATTATCCTATTCCCCATTCTTTTCTATTATAATTTTATATGGGATTTTCAATTTTGTTCTTTTCCCACTGCTAATTTTTAAGTGAAAATTTGTTTTCCATAAGTTTCAAGACAAAGACACTGTTTAGGAAAGCTGCTGTTACTTTATACATCTCCCTCTTCTGTTGCTTTTGTGTGGTATTTAATCATGGAACCTCACCTGCTTTCATTCATAAAAAGATTAAATGCATGAACATTGCTCTTTAGCCACAATTAGAAAACTGGACACATTGTATTACATATGCACACACACACACACATATATACACATATACATATGTATATAATTGTGTGTTTGTGTGTGTATTTTAAATTGTTTTTCAGGCAGTTGAACATCAGGCAGCATAGAACTGTGGTGCCTGAGAGAAGAAAAACAAAAAGAGATAAACACTAGGACTAACGTCTCGGAGAGACCAAGGAAAGTTGAAACTGTTAGACCGAATGCCAGAGATGACAGAGACGCACACAGAGAGATGCAGAAGGGTGCGCTCAAGTCTTTGGCCAAGCCCTGATCCTTAAATTGTGGAGGACGTCACATGAGATCATAAGAAACAGCAGGATGAACAAGGACCAGGGTTCACACATGGCTTAGTATAGTTTGTTCTCTAATGAGAATGGCTGCTGCTGCTGCCAAGTCACTTCAGTCGTGTCCGACTCTGTGCGACCCCACGGACGCAGCCCACCAGGCTCCACCGTCCCTAGGATTCTCCAGGCAAGAACACTGGAGTGGGTTGCCATTTCCTTCTCCAATACAGGAAAGTGAAAGTGAAGTCACTCAGTCGTGTCCTACTCTTCGCAACCCCATGGACTGCAGCCTACCCCAGGCTCCTCCGTCCATGGGATTCTCCAGGCAAGAGTACTGGAGTAGGGTGCCCTTGCCTTCTCCAAATGAAAATAGAAATACCTCAAAATACTTGGGACACTGGGTAGAATCTCAGAAGTGCATTGGGTGGGGTTAAAATACACAAAGACAAGGACTTCCCAATCTTGGTACCAAATGATATTTTACTGAGACAGCTCCTATCTGTCCACTCCATCTCTGCAGAAGAGGAAGCAGCTTACTTACAGGATCAATATGATACAGGACAATTCTTCACAGAGCCAAAGGTAAGGGGCCAGTAAAGATAGAATATGGAAAGGCAAGAAAATTATTCTGTTACCCTTTTTTTCCCACTAGCTTTTAAGCTAGCACTTTCTTCGAAGGTCAATTGCCAGCTTTTAAATCTCTCAACTCTACAAAGTTAATCACTCTTTTAAAAAGCTGTCTATGTTAGTGGCTGTCCTCTTTATCTTCATCTTTATGGTCTGTGAAATTATGACTGAAATCAAGAATAAGAAAGGTGATGAAGTTTTATGAACGCTTTTAAATACGCCTTCTTAATACTACTTGTCAATTAACTGTGCTTTAATATAAAGCACAGTTCTTTACTCAACACTAAAATACATTCAATAGCAATCATAAATACAAACTGACCCAATTCTTAAGCCTTCTATTAATTTTTTATGTCAACTAACATTTTTAATACTCCTCAGTAACAATACCACACAAGTCACTCTTGCCCCAGAATACAGTATTCCATCAAGAGCAGGTAACTGAGTACAGTACTTACCAAATTCAATTTAAGAAATGTTTTTTAATATAACCCTACCCTTCTTAAAATTTTTCAGAAACCACTTACTTGGGTTTGGAAAGCACCTTTTCCAAGTTAAACTCTTTGAGGTATCTTATTATGGCAGCCAAAGAACAAATCACAGGCTTCTCCAAGTTAATGATGTCAGAAAAACTTTGAGAACCTAAAAAACAGAATATATACCTTCATTAAAATTATTATTCATCATATTTAAAAACAAACATTAAGTGAAATAAAATTTTGTTTATAATTATTGAAATAATCATTTAGACACTTAACTCCTAAAATTACCCTTTGGAAAAATACAGATTAGAAATACCTAGAGTATGAAAAAGGGCAATTTTCTGAATTGAACCTTCTTTCAAAAGCAAGGGATCAAGTATTTTCAAAGTGTAAAATGCTCATCTGCTTTGACCCAGAAGTACTCCAAACTGCTTGTTAAAGATGTGTATACAAGGAAATGAGTTGAAAATCTTTCATAGTAGTAAAAAATTACAGAAAACCTAATTGAATATCAATTAATAGATAAATTTCAGTACCTCTAGATTGGTATGCACCTACTACTGGGAAGGACTTTCCCATTAGCTTTCCATCTGGTCTCCCACTCCCTGTGCCCTATCAGTTCAGTTTAGTTCAGTTCAGTCGCTCAGTCGTGTCCGACTCTTTGCGACCCCATGCATTGCAGCACGCCAGGCCTCCCTGTCCATCACCAACTCCCGGAGTTCACTCAGATTCACGTCCATCAAGTCAGTGATGCCATCCAGGCATCTCATCCTTTGTCGTCCCCTTCTCCTCCTGCCCCTTATCCCTCCCAGCATCAGAGTCTTTTCCAATGAGACAACTCTTTGCATGAGGTGGCCAAAGTACTGGAGTTTCAGCTTTAGCATCATTCCTTCCAAAGAAATCCCAGGGCTGATCTCCTTCAGAGTGGACTGGTTGGATCTCCTTGCAGTCCAAGGGACTTTCAAGAGTGTTCTCCAACACCACAGTTCCAAAGCATCAATTCTTCGGCACTCAGCCTTCTTCACAGTCCAACTCTCACATCCATACATGACCACTGGAAAAACCATAGCCTTGACTAGATGGACCTTTGTTGGCAAAGTAATGTCTCTGCTTTTGAATATGATGTCTAGGTTGGACATAACTTTCCTTCCAAGGAGTAAGCGTCTTTTAATTTCATGGCTGCAGTCACCATCTGCAGTGATTTTGGAGCCCCCAAAAATAAAGTCTGACAGTTTCCACTGTTTGATGGGACCGGATGCCATGATCTTCACTTTCTGAATGTTGAGCTTTAAGCCAACTTTTTCACTCTCCACTTTCACTTTCATCAAGAGGCTTTTTAGTTCCTCTTCACTTTCTGCCATAAGGTGGTGTCATCTGCATAACTGAGGTTATTGATATTTTTCCCGGCAATCTTGATTCCAGTTTGTGTTTCTTCCAGCCCAGAGTTTCTCATGATGTACTCTGCATATAAGTTAAATAAGCAGGGTGACAATATACAGCCTTGACGTACTCCTTTCCCGATCTGGAACCAGTCTGTTGTTCCATGTCCAGTTCTAACTGTTGCTTCCTGACCTGCATACAGATTTCTCAAGAGGCAGGTTAGGTGGTCTGGTATTCCCATCTCTTTCAGAATTTCCCACAGTTTATTGTGATCCACACAGTCAAAGGCTTTGGCATAGTCAATAAAGCAGAAATAGGGTATTCTTAACAGAACAGGCAGAGGAATCCTTTTGAAAACGTACATCATATCATTAGATTACTTTGCTTTCAAATCCTGCAACATCTCTCAACTCACTGAGAGATGTGGCTCAAGTTCATAAGGATCTAAAAGTCCCTAAAAAACCTGCTCTCCATCTCCTTTTATCTCTGAGCTTACCGCCTAATAGTCTCTTCCTTAGTTACTCTGTACCAGCACCCAGGCTCCCTGACATTCTTTAAACACACCAGGCACTTAAATACACTATACTTAGTGTTGTTTCTGCCTGAAAAACTGTTTCTTCGCTCATCCATGTGGTTTTCCCCCTTAACCCCTCTAATCTTTGTTCCATCTTTGTTCAATTGCCATTTTCTCAGTGCGGTCTTCCTTCACCACTGCATTTAAAAATTCACCTCTTCCCTGTCTGTCTTCTTTTTAAACTCTGTGCATTTATTTATTTTTGGCTGTGCGGGGTCTTCGCCGCTGCGCGGGCTTTTTCTCTAGTTGCTGCAAGCAGGGGCTACTCTCCAGTTGTGACGCACAGGCTTCTCAACCACGATGGCTTCTCTTGTTGCTGAGTACGAGCCCAGGGTGCGTAGGCTGCAGTAGCTGAGGCACGTGGGCTTAGTAGTTGCGGCTCCCAGGGTCTAGAGCACAGGCTCAGTGGTTGTGGTGCAGGGGCTTAGGTGCTCTGCGGCATGTGGGATCTTCCCAGACTAGGGATCAAACCCGTAGGACCTGCACTGGCAGCTGGGTTCTTTACCACTGAGCTACCAGGGAAGACCTTCCCTGCCTTTCTCTAAAGAACTCATCACCTTCAAACACTATTTTATTGTACACCTCCTCCCGCTAGACTAAAAAACTCCAGAAGGGCAGGAATTTTTGTCTGATTTCTTAAAGTATAAACAATACTTTTAATAGGCATTCAATAAAAATTAGTTGAAATAATAAATCCAAGTCATATTTAATAAAAATAAAGAATTACGCATGTTCATGTGTAGACCTGTACATGAAAAAATTCTTAAGAATTTGACAGGAGGGACTTTTACCTTTTTCCTTATACACAACTATGTTTTGATTTTTTTTTTTGCAGTAGGTATTTACTACCTTTAGAAAAAATTATAAGACACTGTCTATAAATCTGTAATATAAAGTATATTACTTTCAACATAACTTTTTGTAAAAACAAGGTATAAATGAAGAATTAATTCTTTTCTCTTCTACTGAGAGTTTCATCTTTTGACTGCCCAGCTCTGTTCCCCAGGAAACCTGATAAAGATGGAATGCCAATGTGTTATGAGACAGCACTGCATATGGAGGAAATGGCCTGAAATCAGGAAATTGCATCCAGACTAGGAGAGGAATTACCTGATTCTAGAATTTTGGCCTTCCTTCAGTACACTGACTCTTTGAACTTGGTATGTCCTTTGGAGAAATTCCAGCAAGAGCTAAGGTTTCCTGTAGGGCAGACCCTGCATCCACCTGCTTTCTTTGCAGCTGAGTTGTCACTAGAGGATGCCGGGAAGTTCAGTGCCCAGTGGCTCTATGGACTGCTGCAAAGATGGAGAAGACTCCTCCCGCTAAAGAAATGGTGCTGCGCCAGCAAACTGGATTTTCTGTCCTATGTGATTCTAGGTGAACTGGATGCCAAGAGTGGCTTATGTATTTTCATGACTTAGTCCTGTCTTTAGCTGAGCATAATTTGATGATTCCTTGGCATTGGCCAAGACACCATGAGATTAAAAAGAATGGGGGGAAAATGCCATAAGACACTGATGCCTAAGAGGGAGCTGGGGGAGGTTGGTCCAAGGGTGAAAGCTTTGCAACAGGATAAAAACGGATCTTAACATAAGCTGGACTGGCAAGAATGAGGGGTGCAGGCCAGATCAAACAGACACTCAGCTGAGGAAACGTGAATCAGACAAATAATGGATTCAACCTATTAAGACCCTGTCAACAATGTTCTGGTATTTTAATTCTGGGCATTAATTTTTAGAAATGCTAGCCTTCCTTAGGACATTTCTCCACACATTTTATAAAACTGCAAGGAAAATCATGGCCACCTTTTGAGGGAAGGAAGAAGGAAGATGACTCAGTAATTAACTTGTCACATTCCATGAATATGTCAAAAACACCACATTACTAAAATGGTCACAACTACAAAAAGCAACTGCAGTAATCCATCTGATAAGTGTAAGAACAGTGAATGCTTTCCTCTGCTTCTTCCAGTTGTTTATCAATAACTACCTAGCTTTCACTAGCCTTTAAGTCAAATTTGCACCTTTATCCAGATCTCAACTCAGTTATATTTGCAGACATATGGCTAACATGTATAAAATATTTACCTTTAATGTCGACTACATCTTTTGCATAAAATTCTGTAACCTCTTGGAAAGCATGGCTGTATTCAAAATACACATTCTTCATCCTTTCTACTCGAATTCTGTCATCCCGCACACTGAAAGAAAAAAAAAAATTTTTAAATAATTATACATAATCTTGAAAGATCTGTATTCAGGCCCTGACCTGACCAAAATAAATACTCATTCATTATTTTTTCCCAAGATGAAAAAAAAAAAATAAGATCTAAGGTTTCCCTGTCAAAAGTCTACATTTCATAAAATACTATTACTTTAACTACTGGTATTTTATATCACCTTCACATAGTGAGCACTCTAAACATACTATTATCAAGAACTTATTAAAAGTACAGTTACTTTAATAAACACCAAAGAGAGAAAAACGGAAAAGCAATCAATTTAATTGCATCATTTGTGTAAACCCACTAACAAGAGAACACATCACTGAGTATTTCTTTCCTCGAAAAGGCATCTTTGTCTGGTTGGCTCTGTGCTAAGTCCATTTCTTCTACCAGAGCCTCCCTAGTCAAATATAGTAAATTCCTCTTAGGTCCACTCCCACTCTTTACTTAAAAGAGGAACTAAAAAGCCTCTTGATGAAAGTGAAAGTGGAGAGTGAAAAAGTTGGCTTAAAGCTCAACATCAGAAAACTAAGATCATGGCATCTGGTCCCATCACTTCATGGGAAATAGATGGGGAAACAGTGGAAACAGTGTCAGACTTTATTTTTTTGGGCTCCAAAATCACTGCAGATGGTGACTGCAGCCATGAAATTAAAAGACGCTTACTCCTGGGAAGGAAAGTTATGACCAACCTAGATGGCATATTCAAAAGCAGAGACATTACTTTGCCAACAAAGGTCTGTCTAGTCAAGGCTATGGTTTTTCCAGTGGTCATGTATGGATGTGAGAGTTGAACTATGAAGAAAGCTGAGCAGTGAAGAATTGATGCTTTTGAATTGTGGTGTTGGAGAAGACTCTTGAGAGTCCCTTGGACTGCAAGGAGATCCAACCAGTCCGTTCTAAAGGAGATCAGTCCTGGGTGTTCTTTGGAAGGAATGATGCTAAAGCTGAAACTCCAGTACTTTGGCCACCTGATGTGAAGAGTTGACTCATCGGAAAAGACTCTGATGCTGGGAGGGATTGGGGGCAGGATGACAGAGAATGAGATGGCTGGATGGCATCACCAACTCGATGGACGTGGGTTTGGGTGAACTCCGGGAGTTGGTGATGGACAGGGAGGCCTGGCGTGCTGCAATTCATGGGGTCGCAAGGAGTCGGACACGACTGAGTGACTGAACTTAACTGAAGACTTATTTAAAACTATGCGTGTATGTGTATATGCTCATCTGAGTACATAAACAAAATCATCAAATCATCATCCATGCTGCTAGTACACTCTCATCCATTTCCTATTTTGCTTGACTCCCCCTTCCCCTCCCTCTTCTCCTTTCCTAATCACCTCACTCCCAAGCCATGGTAACAGCCTAGGAGGAATCCTTTCTCATTTTTCTCATGTTCATATGGTCACATACATATATACTCACACATACACACATACATATACATATATACTCACACATACTCCATTTCATAAAAATGGAGCGACTTTATACAAACTTTCCTGTATCTTATTTTCTCTACTAAGTAATAACTCTTGGAATTCCCTCCATATAAAGTGACCTAGATACAACTCATTCTTTCTAATGGCTAAAAAAATATCTTATAGTATGTAAAAGCCATAATTTATACAACCATTTCTTTACTATTGGACATTCACTTGATGTTAATATTTTGCCACATGTTACTTTAGAATATTTTTATCTAAAAAAGTTATAGATACAGATGTATCCGGCACACGTCCCTCTTCAGTCATATTCATCTACCATCTTTAGAAGTAAATGCTACCATCAACTTGGTGTATATCACCACCATGTATGTTTTTATATTTTACAACATATTTTATCATCTTTACACAATACATTGTATTGTTTCATGTTTTAAATCTCATATAAGCAATACTTTATTATACATACACTTCTACAACTTGCTTTTGCACTCAGTACTATATTTCCAAGATTTGTACATAAAGCTAGACATGCTTCTTTTTATATTTTCAATTATTTCTTATATTTGAGTAGACTTTTAAGATTTGTCATTCAAATTTAATTAATCCGAATTTATTTGAGGGGGTGGTGTGACGTTGAAAATACACTTTTATTTTCCATATGATTATCAATTAATGACCAAGCACCATTTATAAAACATTCCATCTTTTACTACTGATTTATGATGCTGCCCCCACATTTCTGTATATGTGTGACACTGTTTCTAGCTTCTATCCTATTCTACTATCTTTTGTCTACCTCTGTATCAGGGCCATAGTACTGTAATTTCCATGGCTTGGTATCAATATCTGTGGCAAGGCCCCCACCTTGTCTTTCAAGATTGTCTTCATTACTCCTGGGCTTCTGATTTTCTTTAAAATTTTAGTTTCATTTTGTCAAGTTTTACAAAAATCTTATTGGGCTGTTGACTGGATTGCAATGAACTAATTTAGAGAGAAATGATATCTTAACAAATTAAGAGATCCCACTGTTAAAGATGGCATAAGATCTCTACTTATTCATGTCTTTTATATCTAACAATATTGTTCCATTATTTTCTCCATATTATATGTATCTTTGGTTGCACTCACTCTTAGATTAATAATACTATGAAGGGAATCTTTTCTTCTATTATATTTATTAAAAGCTTATCATTGGTGTACATCAACCCAAATTCTTATATGTAGCAATTATACTAAACACTTTTTTCTTATATTGTCTGTGTATATATTAATATCACCCGCAAGAGGAAAATTTCCATTTTTCATTTCTTTTTCCTATCTCATAACACTACAAGCTAAGACCTCCAGGGCTACATTGAACAAAGGTAATGCCAACTGGCATCCTTAGTTTCTTACTGAAGCTAATGGGAATGCTTCCAAAGTTTCAGCTCTTAAGTATGATATTTGCTGTGGGTTTTGGAGTAAATGACTTGTTAGCCAAAGGTTTGGTAAGTTACCCAGTTTTTGCGAAAAGAAAAAAATTAGTCATAAACGATTACTGAATCTTACCTAATATTCTTTTTACAGGTGTCAAAATGATCATATGGTTTCCTCTCACTTAACCTCATATTATTCGTATTTTCTAATGCTGAATGAACCCTGCATTCCTGGAATATATTATACTTGTAATGATGCTCTGTACTGCTTAAATAAAGTTATAAACTTGATTTCTTAGTTTTTTTCCCCCAGAATGTCTGTGCCAGCATACCTAGCTCCAAAGGCTTTTTCTGTTCTACTATAAAACTAGACAGGCATCAGCTGCTTCAGAAAGAAATCTTAAAGGGAGAATTTTCCCCCATCTGTGGTGCTGAAGAGGATTTTTCCACCTTAATCCAATGCAGAGAGTATCAGACTAACTATTGCAAATCTCTTGTCAATTTTTATCTTCCTATAGACACCCTTAATACCTGAATTTTTAGAAGCTTGTTGCAAAGTTATTTAGCCACTCAAAGAGCAATGAGTGACCTTACCTGAGTCCCACAATGTTTCTGTACAAGTTCCTAGAGTGAACACACGAGGCAGCTGGTAACTCAATTACTGTTCTAATTAACATTTTGTTCGAGAAGCAGATAAGAATTTAGAAACCCATTAAATCTGATAAAAAATGACTTGTCAGTTATCTTTGAGGCTTTCCATGGAAGCATTACAAGAGTGTTAAATTCAACATTTTGCAATCTGTATGTTAAATACCCTCCTACATTTTTTTTTCCCCCACAAACTGGTTGGAGTTATATGTGAAATCTCTAATCTGTGGTTTCCTAGATTTTTTTCTTTTTATGGTAAAATCAAATCACTGTATCTTCTAAACAAAAGCCTTCCTGAAACACTGTATTCATAAAGAGTAATATCCAGCCAGAGAATTTTGTCAAACTGGATATTAGTAAAATTTCTATATTCAACAGAGAACTGTCGATCTTGGTTTCTTCAAACTGCAGCCTGCGGAAATACCCGGGTGGAAAACACCAGCAACAAACATTAAAAGCACAGGTGCCACACCCCAAATGTGTTCAATCTGAATTCAGATTGAATTGAATTCAATCGGAACGGAATTCAATCTGAATTCAGCAGGAAGCTGGGGGAGAGAGGGTATTTTCAGCAGCATTTTGGGGGTGATCCACAGGCAAAGTGCAAACCACAAACACTCATCTATATGAAAAATACTGGTGACCATCACAGGACTAGAGTACGAAGTGGAAATGTAAATCTTCTCCAAAGGCAGTCCATGTTTTAGCTGCTCTATTAGAGGTGGGCCGTCAGTATCTTCGCACCAAAAAAACCAGTAAGGAAGTCAACTAAGGTCAAGTAATTGACACAGGACTTTAAAAACGATTTTAAAGAAACAGAAACAAAAAAACATCTTCCCACCCTCTTAAGAGGCTGTTTGTGACCAGGGGTTGAAGCCTTCTGAATGGAAAAGAGGCCGCAGAAGCTATGCTCCTCCAGGGACCTGGGGAGGCAACCACCCTTCTGGGCCGGATGGGAGGACCACTGTCAACATGCGAGGAGTCTCAGTCATCACGTGGGGTAGGCAAAGCTGGACTGTCTTAAGATTTCCAATTAAAAATTCCTTTTTGTGTATTACATGCCTGCCAGTTGCCAGATATACTGTATTTGAAAAGTTAAGTAGTGGTAAGACTCTCAACAAGAGCGGAGTCCATGCTAAAAAAGAGGGGGAGCTTTAGACCGAGGAACTTTTAAAGTCACCTTGGACATAAAACTGGTAATTTTCAGGTGTTGAGTAACAGACTACCTACAAAGGTTTTGATAATGTAATTGTGACCAAATGTCAGCTTACCAATTTTATGATCTATGCTGACTTTGGAAACTATCATTTTTATATATAAAAAAAAAGCCTTGTTAAAGGCTGATAATCTACTCTAGGAAAACTCAAGGCCTCTTCTGACAGTGTATTTACTGATAATAACAATACAGACTGAGTTCCAAGCTTGCTGAGTGATTAAATTCTGTCCTCTGAAAACAGAATGCAATAGAGGTTGAGATTAAATAAAACAGACCATGTAACAGAGTCATGATGTCTCCATATTAGGATGAAATTCATTAATTTTATCACTGCTCATAATTGGGAACTGCCACCACTTTCTTAAAAGACAGAGGGCATAATGTCAAATTATAAAGACAACCACTAGAACAAAAATATCAGAATAACCCCAGCAGAACAGCAAGGAAAACATACCACAGTGAAAGATTCTTTGAAAGATATTTAAAAAAGAAAATTAAATGCCAGCAAGCTAATATCACATATATCTGCCATGACAACAAATGTGAGTTAAACTCACCTATTTAAAGAAAATTAACCTCAGACTGGATTACAAGATAGAAAAACTTTCTACACTACCAATAGGAACAAAATTTTAAATCATTCAGAAAGGGTAGAAATGGATAGATGGAAAAAACTGCCCAGATGAATATATTAGGCTAACACAAATTTTTTAAAAAAAGCATGGGACAAAATTTTGCTATTAGACAAGGTAAAATTCAGGACAAAAAGCATTATAACAAGACAAAGAGAGCTACTTAAAGATAAAAAGGACAGGATAGAAGAAAAGCTTTTCATCCCATATTCTTTTAAGAATTTTAAATTTCTGAACCATTAGAATATACTACTTATTAAAAACTGTTTATTAAGAAGAGAGAAAAAAAAAGGAAACCGGATTTACACAGGCGCTCCCAGAAGACATCTGTCCATTTCCCCCAACTTGAATCTGAAAGGCTAGGAGCTCAGGAGACGGAGTGGCTGCCTCCGTCCTGCCACCTTGCAGAACATAAGCCGTCGGCCAACACCGGAGTGGGAGACAAAGGAGAAGAGCTTGTAAACCCAGCCATGCCTAATTCCAGCCCACCTTCAAGCTTTTCACTGATGTGAACCAAGATGCTCATTTTCTACTTTTTAAAAATTCAGTAACAACTCAGTAGAAAGTATAGGGTTTTAGAAAAGTCAAAAAGGAATCTTTTACTGTCCAGAGAAGGAGGTAGACACCATCTCACAGACAGCATCTTAAAGATGGCAACAAATGGAAGTGAGAAAAACCCAGTCTGATTTCAGCTGGTGAGGCTACTTCAGCCCCAACCAAGAGGGAGACAGAGAATAAATCAGAGATTATCTAGAGACCACAATGACCCCCCTTCCCCACCATGCAGAGCGAGAAGGACCCTTGCCAAGTTACTGCTGGGGGCTAGAAAGTAAAGCAGGTTTAGGGCCAAGCCCCTGCAGGATTAGAAAGAGCTGAGGTAAAGAAACACTAGGACGTGGCCCCAGAGGACAGCCCAGCTGGGGAGCGAGGGGAAGGACTGAGAATTTCCTCGCGCACTGTGTAAACCCCATGGGGCCTGAGCAAGAGAGAAGGCCTAAGGTCCAGCGAGTAACCAAGGCTGGCGGCTGTGCTTGCTGTTCTAAAGACTAAGATAGGAGATCTTATCTTAAGGGAAGACGTCTATACTAGCTAAAGTCATGTCTTTCCAAGAAAATTTTCTGGTTTTTATTTTTTCTTTTACAGTAGTATTTACTTTAAGAGGGAAAAACAAAAAAACAGGTAACACGCCATCAAAAAATTGCTAATCTGTCTGGAAATTGCTAACCTGAAGGAAAGCACTTCTATCTGCAATGAGGTTAGGAAAATAAAGAGAATTAGAGTGCTCAAAGTTGGGGAGCCGGTGGAAGGGGAAGATGAAGGGAGAGGAAAAGGGGGCAGAAAGTCCAGGGGCCTAGAGAAGGCATCATTTCTGTCTACAGTCATAATCAGCTCTTCTTCCCTGACCCTAGAAATCTTTCCCAAGGATGAACTCCCATGGAACAGTATTTTAAAACCTCCATCTCTTCTTAATCTTTCAGTCTATCCCAATCATGAATCTTTTTACCACCCATCTCCACATACCACAGCCACAGGCCTGTGCACACATTCTAACTTAACAAGCCAGCCAGGACTCACCTCCTCTAAGAAGCTTTCCCAGAAGAATAACCACAGGCCAGGATGACCTGTGCTTTCTACTGGACCCGCGGGACTGTGGTTTGTAAAGTAATACCTTCAGAAATAGGTTTGTAAAGTAATACCTTCAGAAATAAAGTTACTTTGTTTGAAGCCCACATACTTTTTGTCAAGAACTTTACTGCCAGAGAGAGAAATACAAACCGTAATATGCATTACAAAGGAATGAAAGTTTCATGGAATATTAACCAAAATAATGTCAACTGTGCTATAAAACATTCAGTTCAGTTCAGTCGCTCAGTCGTGTCTGACTCTTTGCGACCCCATGAATCGCAGCACGCCAGGCCTCCCTGTCCATCACCAACTCCCGGAGTTCACTCAAACTCACGTCCATCAAGTCGGTGATGCCATCCAGCCATCTCATCCTCTGTCGTCCCCTTCTCCTACTGTCCCCAATCCCTCCCAGCATCAGGGTCTTTTCCAATGAGTCAACTCTTTGCATGCGGTGGCCAAAGTACTGGAGTTTCAGCTTTAGCATCATTCCTTCCAAAGAAATCCCAGGGCTGATATCCTTCAGAATGGACTGGTTGGATCTCCTTGCAGTCCAAGGGACTCTCAAGAGTCTTCTCCAACACCACACTTCAAAAGCATCAATTCTTCGGCGCTCAGCCTTCTTCACAGTCCAACTCTCACATCCATACATGATCACAGGAAAAACCACAGCTTGACTAGACGAACCTTTGTTGGCAAAGTAATGTCTCTGCTTTTGAATATGCTATGTAGGTTGGTCATAACTTTCCTTCCAAGGAGTAAGCATCTTTTAATTTCATGGCTGCAGTCACCATCTGCAGTGATTTTGGAGCCCAGAAAAATAAAGTCTGACATTGTTTCCACTGTTTCCCCATCTATTTCCCATGAAGTGATGGGGCCAGATGCCATGATCTTCGTTTTCTGAATGTTGGGCTTTAAGCCAACTTTTTCACTCTCCTCTTTCACTTTCATCAAGAGGCTTTTTAGTCCCTCTTCACTTTCTGTCATAAGGGTGGTGTCATCTGCATATCTGAGGTTATTGATATTCTCCCGGCAATCTTGATTCCAGCTTGTACCATTACTCCTTTTGAAATCCAGAAGCAGCAGAGGGGAAGGAAGGGAATGGCTGCTTCTCTGTGTGTTTTTCCTGAGAAGCCGTATAATAGAGTGGTTCCGAGCCTGTGCTTCAGAACCAGGAAGTCTGGGTGAAATCCCAGTTCTGCCCCTTACTGGTGGAATACCCTAGACTTAACAGCCTTAGGCCTCAGTTTCCTGGAAATCTGTATTAAAGGAACAGCTGCTCCCTCATAGGGTTTGTGACGATTAAGTCAGTCAATAAATATAAAGCCCTTAGAATAGGTATCTAATACCTACTGTTAGCTGTTGCTATTATTATTAATATTCTCACTGCTACTTAAGAATGAGAGATAGCAGTAGTCAGGTGCTCAAGGACAAAAGAGAGAGCTTTAAAAACAGATGGAACTGGGCAGGACAGGCACAAAGGAAAGACCACGCCAGCAATGAGAAATATTCTCAGTAGCTCCCACGATGTTTCTAACGGCACCTTTTTCACTCCAGGGATGAAGCTGAGGAAAAGCTAAAGAGGGATTTCAGAAACTACTGCCCCTCCCCAAAATAGACACAAACCGTTTTCATTAAACAGGGAGAAACAAAAGAAGTCACTCGAAGGGTCATTCAAATAGCAGTCTTCAGAGTAAAGTAAGCCAGAAAGAGAAAAATAAATATTGTATTTTAACACATATATGTGGAGGCTAGAACAATGGTACAGATGAACCTATTTGCAAGGCAGGAATAGAGATGCAGACATAGCGAACAGACACAGGACAGGCAGGGGATGGGATGAATTGGGAGACTGGGATTGACATGTACACACCACCATGTGTAAAATAGACAGCCAGTGGGAATCTGCTGTGCAGCACAGGGAGCTTAGCTGGGTGCTCTATGGTGACCTAGATGGGTGGGATGAGAAGTGGGAGTGGCAAGGAGAACCAAGGAGGAGGATATATGGATATATGGATATACATGTAGCTGACTCACTTCGCCGTACAGCAGAAACGAACAACATTGTAAAGCAACTGAATTCCAATAAATCAAAATTTTTTTAATTTTTAAAAATGAGAAAACAAAAGATATGGATTAATTTTAAAGTTAAGCGTTAGAAAAATTAACAAAAGCTGCTAAACTCTAAAACTGATAACCTCGATATATACACACTACTACATATAAAATAGATAACTAATAAGGACCTACTGTACAGCACAGAGAACTCTACTCAACACTCTGGAATGACCTATATGGAAAAAGAATCTGAAAAAGAGTGGAATGTATGTGTATGTTTAAATGATTTCAGGCTTCCCAGTGGCACAGTGGTAAGGCAACCACCTGCCAATGTAGGAGACACAAGGGACATGGGTCCAAGCTGGGTGGGGAAGATCCCCTAGAGTCAGAAATGGCAACCTATTCCAGAATTCTTGCCTGGGAAATCTCATGGACAGAGGAGCCTGGCAGGCTGCAGTCCATGGGGCTGCAGAGTCAGACATGACTGAGCACCCAAATCCACACACATATGCGCATATCTTTTCCCATACTCTTCTCCATCACGGTGTATTACAGGATACTGAATGTAGTTCCCTGTGCTATACAGTAGGATCTTGTTTATCTATTTTGTATATAGCAGTTTGCATCCATTAATCCCGAACTTCTAATTTATCCCTCTTCCACTCCCACCTTTGATAAACACAAATTTGTTTTCTGCGTCTGTGAGTCTTTCTCTGTTTTGTTAATAAGTTTATTTGTACGACATTTTAGATTCTGCATATAATGAGCAGAGGATAAGATAGTTAAGACAGCATCAACAACTCAATGGACATGAATTTGAGCAGACTCCAGGAGATAGTAGGGCTTCCCAGGTGGCACTCGTGGTAAAGAATCCACCTGCCAATGCAGGAGATACAAGAGATGTGGGTTCGATCCCTTAATCAAGAAGATCCCTTGGAGAAGGAAATGTCAACACACTCCAGTATTCTTACCTTGGAAATCCCATGGACCTAGAAGCCTGGCGGGCTACAGTCCATGGGGGTCACATGAGTCAAGACATGACTGAGTGATCGAGCACACACACACCAGGAGACAGTGAAGGACAAGGGAGGCTGGCATGCTGCAGTCCATGGAGCTGCAGAACTGGACACAACTTAGCAACTGAACTACAAGACAAGTGGTATCGTGTGGTATCTGTCGTCCTCTGTCTGACTGACTTTACGTAGTGTGATAATCTCTGATAATCTAGGTCCATCCATGTTGCTATAAATAACGTCATTTCATTCTTTTTTATGGCTGAGTAATATTCTATATATGTACCAAATCTTCTTTATTCATTCATCTGTTGATAGACATTTAGGGTTGTTTCCATGTCTTGGATACTGTAAATAGTGATGCTAAACACAAAAGCATGTATCTTTTCAAATTAGAGTTTTCTCTAGATATATACCCAGGAATGGGACTGCTAGATCTTATGGCAATTCTATTCCTAGCTTTTTAAGGAACCTCCATACTGTTTTCCATAGTAGCTGCACCAATTTACATTCCCACCAATACTGTAGGAGGGCAACCCATTTTTTTCTTTAACAAGCAAAAGAAGCATATGAAAACATCATTGGTGATCAAAAAAGAAAAAGTAAGTTAAAACCAAAAATGAGACACGACTTCACACTCACTATAATGGCTAAAATTAAAAACAATGTTAACACCAAGGACTGGGAAAGATATAGGACAACTGTAATCCTCATATCCTGCTGACGACAGCACATAATTGGGTAACTAAGAGTTTGGTTGGGCTTCCCTAGTGGTCCGGTGGTTAGGAATCCACCTGCCAACACAGGGGACACAGATTTGATCCCTGGTCCAGGAAGATTCCACATGATGCAAGGCTACTAAGCCCAGGCTCCAGAGCCTACACTCTGGAGAAGCCATGGCAACGAGAAGCCTGTGTGCCATAACCAGCGAGTAGCCCCTGCTCTCGGCAGCTGGAGAAAACTCATGCACACCAACAAAGACCCAGTGCAGCCAAAAATAAATAAAATTAAAAGTTTGGCTGTTTCTTATACAGGTAAATATATACTTACCAACACAGCCCAGCGATTCCACTCCTGGGTATTTGCCCAAAATAGAAATACATGTCCACAAGAAGACTAGAATACCAACACGCTCAGCAGCTTTACTGCAAATGGGCAAACACTCAAACGTTCAGCGAGTGAATGGATAAACAAATTCTGTGGAAATACTACAAACAATAAAAAGGAACAAACTACTCACACACTCATAGGTTTTATGCTGTAAGGGGCTGTACACAAACAACGCATACTGTAATGAGCCCATCTATGTGAAACTCTGTAACAGTCTAACCAGATCAGTATTCGTTTGGAGTAGGAGGTGGAGGTAGGGAGAAGAATCCAAAGAGGCACAGGGAAATTTCTGAAAAGAGGGAAATGTTCTATATCTTAATTGGGGTGGTGGTTACATTGATGTATATATTTTTTCAAAACTGATTTGACTTATACGCTTAAATTGTGTAAATTGTATTGCATGTAAATTATACTCAATTAAAGCTGATTAAAAATTAAAGCTTTTGACATTTGCCATTATAATTTATAGCTGAAAATATTCTATTAAGAAATCTGAACATTGGCCTTAGGAAGCATCACTATGAACAAAGCTAGAAGAGGTGATGGAATTCCAGTTGAACTATTTCAAATCCTAAAAGATGATGCTGTGAAAGACCTGCACTCAATATGCCAGCAAATTTGGAAAACTCAGCAGTGGCCACAGGACTGGAAAAGGTCAGTTTTCATTCCAGTCCCAAAGAAAGGCAATGCCAAAGAATGTTCAAACTATCGCACAATTGCACTCATCTCACATGCTAGCAAAGTAATGCTCAAAATTCTCCAAGCCAGGCTTCAAAAGTACGTGAACTGTGAACTTCCAGATGTTCAGGCTGGATCTAGAAAAGGCAGAGGAACCAGAGATCAAATTGCCAACATCCACTGGATCATGGAAAAAGCAAGAGAGTTCCAAAAAAAATCTACTTTATTGATTACACCAAAGCCTTTGACTGTGTGGATCACAATAAACTGTGGAAAATTCTTCAAGAGATGGGAATACCAGACCACCTGACCCGCCTCTTGAGAAATCTGTATGCAGGTCAGGATGCAACAGTTAGAACCGGACATGAAACAACGGACTGGTTCCAAATTGGGAAAGGAGGACGTCAAGGCTGTATATTGTCACCCTGCTTATTTAACTTCTATGCAGAGTACATCACGCGAAATGTCGGACTGGATGAAGCACAAGCTGGAATCAAGATTGCCGGGAGAAATATCAATAACCTCAGATATGCAGATGACACCACCCTTCTGACAGAAAGTGAAGAACTAAAGAGCCTCTTGATGAAAGTGAAAGAGGAGAGTGAAAAAGTTGGCTTAAAACTCAACATTCAGAAAACTAAGATCATGGCATCCAGTTTGATCACTTCATGGCAAATAGATGGGGAAACAACAGAAACAGTGAGAGACTTCATTTTCTTAGGCTCCAAAATCACTGCAGATGGTAACTGCAGCCATGAAAGTAAAAGAGGCTTGCTCCTTGGAAGAAAAACTATGATCAACCTAGACAGTATATTAAAAAGCAGAGACATTACTTTGCCAACAAAGGTCAATCTAGTTAAAGCTATTGTTTTTCCAGGGGTCATGTATGGATGTGAGAGTTGGACTATAAGGAAAGCTGAGCACTGAAGAATTGATGCTTTTGAACTGTGGTTTTGGAGGAGACTCTTGAGAGTCCCTTGGGCTGTAAGGCGATCCAACCAGTCAATCCTAAGGGAAATCAGTCCCAAATATTCATTGGAAGGACTGATGCTGAAGCTGAAACTCCAACACTGTGGCCACCTGATGCGAAGAATTGACTCATTGGAAAAGACCCTGATGCTGGGGAAGACTGAAGACAGAAGGGGACAACAGAGGATGAGATGGTTGGATGGCATCACTGAAGTGATGGACATGAGTTTGAGCAAGCTGTGGGAACTGGTGATAGACAGGGAGGCCTGGCGTGCTGCAGTCCATGGGGTTGCAAAGAGTAGGACATGACTGAGCAACTATACTCAACATTTAGACCAACAAATTCCTATGCAAATGTGTATTTCAAATACATTTTTGGAATAAGATCCTAATTCTAGCATTTATTCAGCAAAAACTATGGTGCAACTTCTTTTTGAAGAAAAACATTTAACTCTAAAAAGTACATTCCATATTTACATGCTTTGAGATGATCACAGTTTAAATGTCAACCACTGTTTTACATACATACAATCATCCTAATACCAAGCAAATTTTTACAAATTAATTTACATTTCCTGTGACTGAAAGACATTTTTTTGCAGTCACAAAAATCACAAAATCATTATCTGATATTATACGCCTTTAAGAAAAGCAAACAAAACCCTACTTTCTGAGAACTCAATCATTTTATAGAATTCTGAAGAGAATCATCAGCATTACATTCTCAGATTAGTGGAAAGTCATCTCAAATTTTTTTCATGCATGATTAAAAACATTCTCTCAGTGACAGACACAAAAGACAATTTCACTTGGATCATAAGCCTTTTGAGGTCATTAACAAGCTCAAGGCTGCATGAGAAAACCTAAAACAAGCAATCTTCCTAAACTAACATTTTCCTCATCAAATACCAAACTCGGATATTATCACCAGAAAAGGCTGCTTCAAAAAAATATTTGGAGGGAGGTTCAAGAGGGAGGGAACATATGTACACTTATGGCTAATTCATGGTGATGTATGGCAGAAACCAACACAATATTGTAAAGCAATTATCCTTCAATTAAAAATAAATTAAGAAAAAAACCTAAACAAAAAAAAAAAAATCAACAAACTGACAATCTGCAATTCATAGTACAATGAATAACTAACTGATGTTTCCTTTTCAATGCAACAAATCTTCACTACAGGAATAAATGGGGAAAAAAGAGAAAAGGAGGTCCCTGCTGTGTGTTATTGGAGAAGGCAATGGCACCCCACTCTAGTACTCTTGCCTGGAAAATCCCATGGACGGAGGAGCCTGGTAGGCTGCAGACCATGGGGTCGCGAAGAGTTGGACACAACTGAGCAACTTGACTTTCACTTTTCCCTTTCATGCATTGGAGAAGGAAATGGCAACCCACTCCAGTGTTCTTGCCTGGAGAATCCCAGGGACGGGGAGCCTGGTGGGCCGCCGTCTATGGGGTCACACAGAGTCGGACACGACTGAAGCGTCTTAGCAGCAGTAGCTGTGTGTTATGGGTTGAACTGTGTCCTCCTAGAAGCCCGATGTGGAAGTCCTAACCCCAGTACTTCAGAATGTCAGCTTATTTGGAGACAGAGTGCTTACAGAGGTCATCAAGTTGAAGTGATGTCATTAGGTGGGCCCCCGTTCAGTATGACCTGTGTCCTTATAAAAGGGGGAAATCTGGACACAGATCGTGTTCATGCTCAGTTGGTAAATCGTGTCTGACTCTGCAGGGCTTCCCAGGTGGCACCAGTGGTAGAAATAAGTTAGTGAAAGTTGCTCAGTCGTGTCTGACTCTTTGCGACCCCATGGACTATATACAGTCCCTGGAATTCTCCAGACCAGAATACTGGAGTGGGTAGCCATTCCCTTCTCCAGGGGAGCTTCCCAACCCAAGGATCAAACCCAGGTCTCCCACATTGCAGGTGGATTTTTTACCAGTTGAGCCACAGGGAAGCCCAAGACAAGTGATAAAGAACCCACCTGCCAATGCAGGAGACACAAGAGATGTGAGTTCTCCTGGCTTGGGGAAAGAAGATCCTCTGGAGGAGGGCATGGCAAGCCACTCCAGTATTCTTGCCTGGAGAATCCCATGACAGAGGCAAGAATACTGGAGCAGGTTGTCATTTCCTTCTCCAGGGGATCTTCACAACCCAAGAATCAAACCCACATCTCCTGCATTGACAGGTGGATTCTTTACTGCTGAGACACCACGGAAGCCCCTGGACACAGAAACACACAAAAGAAAGACAATATAAAGAAACATAGGAAGAAGATGGCCATCTACAAGCCAAGGGGAGAGGCCTGGGAAAGCCTTCCCTCACAGCCCTTAGAAGAAACCAACCCTGCTGGAACCCTGATGTTAGATTTCTAGCCTCCAGAAGTAAAACAGATTTCTGTTTTTTAAGCCACCCAGTTTGTGGTATTTTGTTACATCAGTCCCAGCAAACTAACATAACCCCACGGAAAGGCTCAACATCTATTCAGAGACGCTTATAAATGCATCACTGAGATACCTAGTACATTGAGAGGCATGCTGTGGCAACCAATTTAAAAAGTGTAAATATGCTCACCACGGCTGATTTTAAGCTACCAAGGCTTTAACAACCAGAAAGCAAGTTCCATGAGAACATAATTAATTAGCCAGTCTCCCAAGCCTCTACAAGCTAGATCTAACATAGACCAACGACACAGGCTTCAGCATCTAAGAGCTACAATCCCTTTTCCCAAGTGAGCTTTCTGAACCAGGGATCGAACAAACCAGGCCTCCTGCACTGCAGGCAGGTTCTTTACCCTCTGAGCTACCAAGGAAGCCCTTAATATCTACAGATTACGTCAATGTATAGCCAAGGTCAGAACCTCAACTGAAAACTGTAGGAGAGCTTCATAAAGGCCTAAGACTGTGAAAATATGGGCTATTTTAGAAGACAGATGTGGACAAAACCCAGCGTACCACATAATAATAACTTAATAATGGTAAAAAAAAAAAAAAAAGAAAAAGAAAACAAGCAGTGAATGAAAAAAAGAGCTAGCACTTACTGAACACTTCCTATGTTCTATGTACTGTTTTAAACCATTACTTGTATTAACTAACTTCATCACCACTACTACTTTATGAAAAAGTTCTATTATA
Source organism: Bos taurus (assembly GCF_002263795.3). Taxonomy (NCBI): domain Eukaryota; kingdom Metazoa; phylum Chordata; class Mammalia; order Artiodactyla; family Bovidae; genus Bos; species Bos taurus. Next base: position 80,779,442 of record NC_037334.1, on the reverse strand, counting down.
ATATACCTGTTTTGAATAAGGAAACAGAGCCAAATAGAGGTTAACAAGATCCATAGCTTTAAAAAAAAAACAAAAAACGGGAAGCTAAGATGCTAAGATTCACACACAGGCTGTTTGGCTCCAGACTCCACACTCAGACCATGGTCCTATGCCATCTCTCACTGTATATGACATGTTTAGAACATGACCATCAGCATAGAGCAACCAGAGAGAGGGACAAGGGACCAGACAGGAGAAAGTGTGCCATATTCCTGGCCTCATGTTACCTTACACAAGCAATGGGTTTGCAACTCAAATGGGGTCTTTGCAATTCATGGACTATACATGGAATTCTCCAGGCCAGAATACTGGAGTGGGTAGCCTTTCCCTTCTCCAGGGGATCTTCCCAACCCAGGGATCGAACCCAGGTCTCCCACGTTGCAGGCAGATCCTTTACCAGCTGAGCCACAAGGAAAGCCCAAGAATACTGGAGTGGGTAGCCTATCCCTTGTCTAATGGATCTCCCTGACCCAGGAACTGAACCAGGGTCTCCTGCATTGCAGGCAGATTCTTTACCAACTGAGCTATCAGGGAAGCCCACTGCAACTCAAACTCTGGTAAAATCAATTAATTTAACCTTTTTGCATAACTTGTTGCTTAAAAATGTCGAATCAGTAGACGAGTATGCAAGTGAAAACTAAAACTCTCTATAAAACAACATCACTATCTCCTTACTTATGTATAAAAAATAAGGTTTAGACACAAGATAAGGATTGCCGAGCAGGCAAAAAGCACCTGTCCCCTCTCAGAAGCAATCAGCACAGCCCAGAGCCTCTGAGAAGGAATGCCGGAGAATCACACACATTCCCTAAGCCACAAAGAGAATTCTGGAAGATGAGGCTGGCACTCACTAAGCTTCTGAAACAAAGGCAGCACCAAGTAGGAAAAGTCAAAGTTTTCTACTTTTAAAGTTAGAGGGAAGACATCCACAAACACTTCACATCATCACGGCCCCCGGGGATGAATGAATCCCATGACTATTTCCAACTTTAGCCAGTAATTAACTCTGGAATTGTTCTTTTTTAAAAAAATCCTTTTCATCTATGTATCTGCAGAGCATTGTGAAATACCAGCACTTTGACAAAGGCAGTGTATGGGACAACGGCGGGACTGAAAAAAACACATGTCCCCTTTGTCAGTACAGAGGGGAAGACAGAGTGAAGGAAACAAGCAAACAAGAAGCCTGAGGGAAGCGTCTCTCCTTTCAGGGGCATATAATTTACTGTACACAGGGCCCTGGAAGTAACCTAAGGACGCCCTTTCCTCAGCAGCTGTGGGAAAATGACAGAACGCGTTGAGAGGCTAAGTTCTGTGTCTCGGTAGCAATAAGTAGGCGGAAAGGAGGCAGAATATGACAATCAACCTGTAGACCAGGCTGTTCCCACGGTTTTCCAGTAGGTAGAAGAAATAGGATTTTATTCTGTATGGGTGAGCAATCAATTGTCTTACTCAATTTAATCACCCACAGGTAAATTCTGTGGTCTCTGGGGGTTGATAGTTAAAAGTTACATAAAAGACTGCCAAGTATCCTTACCTACAAGGTAACTTATACATCAATGACTGCCTGACTTAGCAAGTAGGAATTGCTCAGCCTTAAAAGGACAGTAATCATTTTATCAAGTGCTTCCAAACTACTAATATTTCAGTCAGAAGCCAGCTAGTTTTTACATTCCCACTTGTAAAAGTTACATCGATGTCAAGAGTATTAAACAACTGTCAGCTAGTTTGAAAAAGGAAGCAAAAGAAACTGGGCATTCAAGGAAGGGAGGCAATGGTTTGACTTCATTCTGTAACCATCTACCAATTAACAAAAAATTCTTTAAAGCTACAAGCCACAGGAAGTAAAATAGTTTGCATGACTACCCAGTACCCACACATAATGGTAGCGTATAACTCTTCTATTAATATGTAACAAATTGCTAAAAACTTAGCGGCTTAAAACAACATACATTTCTTACCTCAGTTCTGTAGGTCAGAATTCCAACACTGACCTCACTGGGCTGAAATCAAGGTATCAACAGGGCTGAGCTCCTTTCTGAAGGCTCGAGGAGAGAATCTGGTTCCTTGCCCTTTCCGGTTGCTAGAGGCAGTCTACGTTTCATGGCTCCTGGCCTCTTCCTCCATCCTCTAAGAAATCTGAGTGGGTCAAACACTCACATCGTATCACTCTGACTTTTCTGCCTCCTTGTCCACATTTAAAGGACTCTGGTGATTCACTGGGCCCACCTGCCGAATCTAGGGTCCTCTCCCTACCTTAAAGTCAGCTGAGGAGCAATTTTAACCTCCCTTTGTCATTTAACCTCACATACTCACAGATCCAGATCCTGGATTTGGGACACCGTATCTTTGGAGATAGACAAATAGATACATGTAAGCATACCATGCTACTTGGTAGCTACTAGACCACCGGCACCTATTTCCTCATATACAAATTTGTAATTTATAAATTATATAGTGATTACTATATAATAATAGTAATTACCACAAAGGGCTGTTGTGAAGATTATATGAGTTAATATAAGCAATGGTCACCAAATATACTTGGTATATACTAAGAGCTTTACCCAGTATTTTTAACAAACTCATATTTCATCTTTGTTTAAACTTTTCTCTCACTGTGGAATATATTTCCCCAACACCTGTCTAGTTAAGTGTTGTTTATCCTTCTAGGCACTCTCTTGCATGAAGCTCCCCCTACACTGCAAAAAACTGCATTTGTCTAATATAGCAGTTACTACTCATATGTAGCCACTGAGCACTTGCAATGTGGCTGGTTGGAACTAAGATGTGCTGGAAGTGTATAATACATACTGTACTTTGAAAATTTTGTAAAAAGTAATGTAAAGATTTAATACAGAAAGCAGAATATAACAGAGCTGTATGTTGAAATGACATTTTGGATATACTGAATTTAAAAAGTGAATTATTAAAAATTAATTGCATCTATTTCTTTTAGCTTTTCAATGTGGCTGCTGGAAAATTTTTAATTACATATGTGACTTAAATTGTATTTCTACCAAGCAGTTCAGTTCAATCGCTCAGTCGTGTCTGACTCTTTGCGACCCCACAAACTGCAGCACGCCAGGCCTCCCTGTCCATCACCAACTCCTGGAGTCCACCCAAACCCATGTTCATCGAGTCAATGATGCCATCCAACCATCTCATCCTCTGTCATCCCCTTCTCCTCCTGCCCTCAAACTTTCCCAGCATCAGGGTCTTTTCCAATGAGTCAGCTCTTCGCATCAGGTGGCCAAAGTATTGGAGTTTCAGCTTCAGCAGCAGTCCTTCCAAAGAACACCCAGGACTGATTTCCTTTAGGATGGTCTGGTTCGATCTCCTTGCAGTCCAAGGGACTCTCAAGAGTCTTCTCCAACACCCCAGTTCAAAAGCATCAATTCTTCTGTGCTCAGCTTTCTTCACAGTCCAACTCTCACATCCATACATGACCACTGGAAAAACCATAGCCTTGACTAGACGAACCTTTGTTGGCAAAGTAATGTCTCTGCTTTTTAATATGCTGTCTAGGTTGGTCATAACTGTCCTTCCAAGGAGCGCTGGTTCACAAAGAATTACCCTCGCCCTCTCATGTACTCTCTTAGTATTTAGTTTGCTTTCCTATCACACACACACTGTATAATCTGCTTTGTACTGCACTGATTTGCATATATGCTGGCTTTTCAAACAGACTGGTAGCCTTTAACGGGCAAGGGCTTCCCTGGTGGCTTAGAATGGTAAACAACGTGGGAGACCCAGGCTCGATCTCTGGATTGGGAAGATCCCCTGGAGAAGGGAATGGCGACCCACACCAGTATTCTTGCCTGAAGAATTTCATGGACAGAGGAGCCTGGCAAGCTACAGTCCATGGGTCGCAAAGAGTCGGTCATGACTGAGCTACTAACACACACACACAAGGGACAAAGGTCATGGATCTTCTAATCTCAAGACGATCCATGGTAAATGCACAATAAACGTTTGTGAAGCTGAATGGAAAAGGAAGCATTATTTAGCTAATGCGTTTTGTCTACATTATTTAATTTATTGTTAACTGGAATGACCAGAAGTCAATCTGTCTTTGATGCAACTTTTTCTTGGGTTAAAGGATTGATTAGGATATAAGCAAATAGAAAAAGTTTCATACTGGAGCCTATTATACAGAGTGAAGTAAGACAGAAAGAAAAACACCAATAAAGTATACTAACACATATATATGGAATTTAGAAAGATGGTAATGATAACCCTATTGCAAGACAGCAAAAGAGACATAGATGTATAGAACAGTCTTTTGGACTCTGTGGGAGAAGGCGAGGGTGGGATGATTTGAGAGAATAGCACTGAAACATGTATATTATCATATGTGAAACAGATTGCCAGTCCAGATTCAATGCATGAGACAGGGTGCTCGGGGCTGGTGCACTGGGAGGACCCTGAGGGATGGGATGGGGAGGGAGGTGTTCAGGATGGGGAACAGGATGGGGAACACATGTATACCCATGGCTGATTCACGTCAATGTATGGCAAAAACCACTACAATATTGTAAAGTAATTAGCCTCCAACTAAAATAAATAAATTAAAAAAAAAGAAGTTTCATAAAACAATTCTTAGCTTATCACATACAACACACCCATCTATCTTTGACTCTACACTACTGTACTTCATTTTCTTTCTAAGTGGTAACTGTAACCCACAAAATTGTTTTCACAGTCCACCAATGACTTGTGACCACAGTTCAAAAAGCACCTCCTTGATGTGGCAGGTGCAGGCCTCCCCAGGGACACAAACCATCTTAAAGGTGTCAGGTGATACTCAGCCCTCCCCTGGTCTCAATGGCCCCACCAGGTAAGGACTAACCCTGTGGTATGGCCACGGTTCAACACGCAGATCCACTGATCACGCATTCTTCTCCCCAACAGCCTTCCTGTTAGGGCTGGGGCAATCCAGAACGCAATCTAGTACAGCATGTTCAGCGCCCATGTCCACTCCCAAGAGGTGGAGAGCCCAGCTCAGCCTGGCCAAGAAGAGCTCATCAGAGCTGAAGGTACAAAGTAAGAGAAAGCGCTCACGATGGTGCTGAGGAAAAGAGTCCTAAGAACTCATCAAGAGTTTTCTGACCTCCTATCGTGTGTGGGGCTCCCAAACAAGCTTGTAGAAATGCCATCAAGCTCAGTATTATGTATATTAAATCAAATTAGTGTTGCTGTTGCCACTTAGTCCTGTCCAACTCTTTGTCACCCCATGGACGGTAGCCCACAAGGCTCCCCTGCCCATGGGAACAGAGTCTTGTCCTGGTAGTTGGAAGTCTTATGGTTGACTATTTTGAGGTTACGGAATGGATGTCAACCAATATGTTATTTTGTTTTTTACCTCTGACCCAGTTGCCAGTTACCCTTCATCAAGCAGCAGATCTCCAGACACAGATTGTTAATTCACCCAGGAATGGAAGGTGGACTTTCCCCATTGGCTGTGCTTTTAAAATTATTCTAACATGCATAAACTTTAGGCGATACCAAAGAGTAATAAAAACTATTTTAAATTAGAGAAAATATCCAGGAAGCAACGTTCATTCATACTCAGAAGAATCTCTAGAATAAGATCCTGACTAGAAGCACTTCTGCTCTGGGAAGAAAGTGCAGACACACTCTTTCCCCTCTCTTCTGCTAAGTACAATTCCCTGCACATTACACATAAAACAAATAGAAGCCAACTCTGGAAGACGGACAGAGAGCAGACCAGCAGGGAACCTGAGACCTGAGGAGTGACGTGGAGGGGAGTCCGCTGGGCTTACTTTTGCCACATACAGCCCAGCTTTGGAGGTGAAAAAGCTGACAGTCTCCAACAGGAGCACACAAAAAGGCTCTAACAAGCCTGCTCTCCCCAGACAAACACGCAGGAAAGAATTTTCGATAGCCAAACAAGATAGAAAATTCTTAGACAATAACCACCCTACTCCAGTCAAACACCACAGAAAAAAATACAATCTGACCCCATCCATACTAGCAAAGGCCAAGGGGGAACCTAGACTGCCTTTCTCACCAGACTGATAAATGGGATCAACGGATTAGGGTTAGTTTTTTGCCAAATGTATCTTTCTAAATGCCATGCAATTCCAGAAAATTTTAACAGCGTCAATATTGTAAAAAATCAACACACAGCACAGACCCCATCCTTTGCAGCAGATGGACTACAACTGTGTCTCCCTGCCTCATCCTGGTTCTCTGACTGGCTCTTTATCCCCGCCCTTTCTGCAGCTTTCGATTCTTCCCCCCACTTCCAGCTACTGACAGGCTCCCAACTCCTCGGTCTCCTCCTTTTCTCTGCACACTTTCTTCCTTTATGGGAACTGTTGTTGTTTTTCACTAACTCTCCCGTGGAGGCCTCTTTTCTGTCATGCCATTCCTTTGCCCAGAGACCCAACTGTCTTCCTCTAGAGTTCACATCCCTTGGCTGGACTTTATGGTCCTTGACTCTCTTTTTCACCAACTCTCAACATGAAAGTTCTCCTCCAATCAGAAGAGTCTCCCCTCTGTCTTCACACCTCTTCTAATATTTCCAGCCTGTGTGGCTCAGAGTTCGTGTCATTTCCACACATACACAACATACCATCCTTCCCACTACCAATTCGAAGCCCCACAATCCTGCAAAGGTCCCCAACCCAGCCAACCTCCTCCACAAGGCCTTCCTTGGCAGTGCCAGGACGCAGGAAGCTCTCCCTCACCGTACTCAAAATTGACCATCATCTGCTCTGTTCATCTGACTTGCCTTGAAAATCAGTTTCTTTGAGAACTAGTAAATATTAATTAATATTTGTTTATGGTTTTCTTTTATAACCATATAATATCCCTAAGCTAAAGTGATCTTAACTGCAGTTAACACACTGCTTAAAAATCATTGTTTTTCCTTTGCTTCTTTCTAAAGAGAAAATGTAAGAATGTGTACATTCTTACAACAAATGGAAAAGATAACAAGATAGTAAGACTGATTTCCTAAGAACCAAACTGAAATCTTAAAAACACATTTTACAGAAATGATCTATAAATTTTTATATAAATTATATATAAAAGATAACTCACTGAAGAAAAGTCAATAGTTTAATATTATTTAGAAATAATTTTATTTTTGTACTACCTTTGACAAGAATTCATTCCAAATTATCATACAATACAAAGTAATTAAGTCTTTATCTAGACACACAAAAAGTGAAGCTTTCCGTGTCTTTACATCGTTGCTGCTGCTGCTGCTGCTGCTGCTAAGTCACTTCAGTCATGTCCGACTCTGTGCGACCCCATAGACGGCCTCCTACCAGGCTCCTCTGTCCCTGGGATTCTCCAGGCAAGAACACTGGAGTGGGTTGCCATTTCCTTCTCCAATGCATGAAAGTGAAAAGTGAAAGTGAGGTCGCTCAGTCGTGTGCGACTCTTCGGACCCCATGGACTGCAGCCTACCAGGCTCCTCCGTCCATGGGATTTTCCAGGGAAGAGTACTGGAGTGGGGTGCCATTGCCTTCTCCGTTTACATCGTTAATAGACAATAAAAATGAAATGCTTTTGGCGCCCTCTTGTGGTCAAAGTATAAAAATATAAAACAAAAACCCCCCAATACATACTTAAAATGGATATTCTGTAATTTCAAGCCATTCTGGTTTTTCTCACAAAGCTTTATTATTTATTCTGTATTAATAAAATATCAACCATTAACGGGCAGAAACTGCTAGTTTTATTTTCTGGTTTAAAGCGAAAAAAAAAAGAATGAATCTGAGACACAAGAAACTACTCCTCACTGCTTAAAGTGAAATCGTTCAGTCGTGTCCGACTCTTACCGACCCCATGGACTGTAGCCCACCACGCTCCTCCATCCATGGGATTTTCCAGGCAAGAGTACTGGAGTGGGTTGCCATTTCCTTCTCCAGAGGATCTTCCCAACCCAGGGATCGAACCCAGGTCTCCCACATTGTAAGCAAGACGCTTTACCGTCTGAGCCACCAGGGAACTTAAAACAAAGATGATACCAAAAAAAAAAAAACCCACAAACTTTTCTCCTTGACATCAGTTCAATGTTATATTATTTACTATAGTAAATATGAAACAGACTTTTGGCAAGCTATGTTCTTCTTACCCTAATTAAAAGCATTCTCTATCCCCATTGCTAACTTTTTTTAAAAAACAAGGCCAGGAAGGCTAAATTTTATGAATGTTAAAGTGGACCCACTAGCATTCAGAAAGAAATTAAAGTAGAACCACACCTACACAGTAAAGGAAAATAAAGGAAAAATGAGTTAGAAGTCAAATGTAAAAAAAAAAAATTTAATAATAAATTGATTAAAACAAAATATAAACAACTATGTAAGCACTGTCAGAATAAGGAGATATTTCTACATATAAAAGTAATGGACTGTTCCAGTAAGTATGAAGAACTTAATTGGTCTAGGCAGTATACTAAAAATAGAAAGAAATAGTGATTAAAATATAAACAAAAATGTTTTTTCAAGAGTCAAAAAAAAAAAAAGGAAATACCCAAGGAGCAAAACCAATATGGAAACAGCTGCAAATGGAGATGACGCCATAAAGGACCATGCACAGACAGTAGAGCATGAAGTTCCAACACACTTCCAATAGCAGTTCCAATGGAGCGCAGACGAGAAGCAGTATCACAAAAGACAATGGCCGACAGGAATAACAAAAAGAACAGCTTCCATCTACACAGAGCCTTCTATGCTGGCACTGTTCAAGCGCTTTATATTAACTTTTTATATTTACTCTTCACAACAATCCTAAGAGGTAAATGCTCTTACTTTTTCTATTTTAAAGAAAAGGAAACCAAAGAACAACACAATTGAGTGATTCACCCAAAGTCACTAAGGGGAAAGTCAAGTTTTTCAACCCAAACTCTATGTCACAAGAATCACACTGTTTCACTGTTTGACTTTTGAACGTCTATTACTCCATTCTGTCCGTAGATATAGGTCAGCTTTAGACTGAACAAAAATGTGGATTAATCATTGACTATGTTTAGTCCATTATTTGAGTAAAATAAAAATTACATGTGGTTAGTAACACAGGGAAAATTACATGCCCCCTATGCTACTGGAGAAATACAAATTAAAACAAGACAAAGGCAGTTATCAAATTTGGTAAAACCTACATATGACACCCATACTATCTTTGGTATGCCAAATCACTTTTGAATCTTATCTGATGAGTAAACATTTATGAACATCCTCAGGCAATGCTGCCTACCAGCCAAAAAATTCCGTTTTGGTAATGTCTTTGTGGAATGTTTGATGTTTTATTGAATTCTGCCTTTAAATGAAAATCAGAAAAATGAAACTGTTGATTCAACTGATCAACTTTAGGCTTACATCTAAATTAATCAAATATATACTCAGTTACGAAGGAAAATTAAAATTAAAAACATAAAATATGGGAAACACAGTTTTAGAAGACTATCTTAAAAAACTTCTGAGATTTTATTAATTTTTTTAGCTCTCCAAATGCAGCATCCCTTATCAGTCTACTTGTCTGACTTTTGATTATTCAAGTTTAAACACTGAGAAAAGGATTCAGAACAAAATACAGGAAATTCATGCAAAATTTTCATCTATCCAATTGGCAGAAATTATTTCAGTGATCACTTCCCATGCTACCAAGGAAAAAAATATATAGGAAATTTTAAGTTAAAAATTAAAAAAATATAAAACTGACTTTGCAATATGAATCTAAATTTATAAACAACAAGAAAAAGGATAAATATACACAGAAATAATATACCAAAATGTTTAACAGTAGTTATCTCTGAGTTATAGCTTACTATTATGTGTATGGGACTTTTTTTATAACTCTCAACTTTTCCTGAATGAATATGGATTAGTGTTATAATCAGAAAAACACATTATGAAAGCTACTCTGAAAGAATTTTAAGTCAAAGGAAAAAGGAACATTCAACTCAAAGAACAAAGAAACATGCAGAACTTCACCGAATCATTCAGTTTGATTTTCCAACTGATCTGTCAACCTATTAAACATAAATCTTCGTGGGTTCACCTGGCTAAAGTCCAAATTCCTCAGTACATAATGTCCTCTTCACTGGAGCCTCAGCCCAACTTTCCAGTCTCTTCCCACCAAACTCCTTGGGGAACAGCCCAGAATCGTCCCACCCAGGCACCTTCATGTCTGTCACATTCACGCTTTGTGAATCCAGTTAGGTCTGTACCATCTTCCTCCCCCGGTGGATTATAGACGCTGCAGACACATGGCAAGCACATCTTCCTCCGTAGGCCATGGTGCCTAGCACACGGCCTCATCAATAAGAGGAGTGACCACAGATCTAGTAAATTTGACTACTGGACTCGGCCACAAATAAAACTTGCAGCAAAAATATGGCATTTCCAAAATTACATAAACTTTCTAAGAAATGATTATCTCCAGAAACTGAAGACCAACTACCAGATAATCTCATTAAACAATACCATAACCCCTTCCTTATCAAATAATACCATTAAATATCACTGCTGCTGCTGCTGCTAAGTCGCTTCAGTCGTGTCCGACTCTGTGCGACCCCAGAGACGGCAGCCCACCAGGCTCCTCTGTCCACGGGATTTTCCAGGCAAAAGTACTGGAGTGGGGTGCCATTGCCTTCTCCGTTAAATATCACAAACCCCTTTAAAAAGAGAAACTTCTAAAGGCCTACATTAAGGTGACATTATGGGTAATTCTGTTTTTTGAAATTTCCACTACTACGATGAAATATTTTTATACATAATACCAATTTTTAACGACTTTGATAGGTATTCACTTGGGAATCAGATCTAGGTTTCAGAATCCACATTATTTTCCAGCGATGTGCCAACTCACCTCATAGCCGTGACCCTGTGGATGAGCGTCTCTGTTTGCTCCGACAAGTCTGACGGAAGCAGCAGCTCCACTGGCTGCAGGCACAGGATCCGAGTTTCGAGCTCTGAACGGGAAGCGGAGTCCTGGAAACTGTCGAACACAACCTCACCTGTGGCGGGCTGTACTCCCTAAAGACAAAAAAAAGCAGGCACAGAAAATATATTTTTCCCCATTGTAACTACGGCACAGTATTAATACACATGGAAATAGTAAAGACGATACTCATGAGTGTGTACTTGAATTTCTAAAGTGTTTGAAAACCTGTCTGCTTTCCAAGACTCTTACATAAGAAGTCAGATTCACCAATATTTAAACTACGCTAGATGGGACTATAGACATCCTGAGTCCAGCCAAATCCTGGATATAAAACACAGGATGAAGCGACAATGACAAGTCACCAAACCCTCCTGGGCCTCAGGGCCCTCCTCTGTAAGTGGGAATCAACCAGGTTACTTCCCTCACAAAGCTCTTGTGAGGGTCAAATCAGAAAACAAATGAACACTTTGTAAGCTGTAAAGCGCTGTACATATAGTAGCTGTTATTGCTAAAAGTAATCAGTGATATGCTCCTAGTACCCTGGCCACCAGAGGAGAAGTAAGTTACTATTTTGTTATATAAAGTGAATAAATAAAAAATGCATTTTTTGCAAAAGACAAAATCGAATATAACAAACTCTGACTAAACCCCATGTGTACTGTCTATCCAGGGAAATAACTATGAGAACTGAAAGCCACTTGCATCACCCCAAGCCAATAACAGCAAAGAAAACCTGGAAAAGATTACAGTTTGGAAAAGAAGAAAAAAATTAAGTCATTTACTCATAGGTCGAGAGGCGATATAGTGGTGGAGGCAAGATTCACATGGTCTGACTCCAAAAGTCACACACCTATTCATTACTGATAATTAAGAAAGGCACGGGGTCAGTTACAGACTGCATGAGCGAACAGGAGGAAAAATAACCTCGCTACACTCAGACACGGCTGGTGGAAAGTCAACTGACACAACGTCTTCGAAAAACAGCCTGGCATTTTCTAGGAAAGTTGAAAGCATCCTGTAAAAGTATCCTGTAACTCAGCAATTCCTCCCCTGAGTTAAGAAACTCAGGCACATGCGTATCAGAAGCCACGCATTAATACAAAAATGTCTATAGTGTATACTTTGTATAAGCAGAAACTGGGAGGAATCCACTTGTCCCTTAGTGGAAGAATGAATAAACTGTAAAATGAAATACAGCGTGGCAACAAAAGAACTACTAAGGTAACACATGCAAATAAATCTCTTGTACAAAATGGTAAACAAGCACGACCCCAAAGGAGTAAACACAACATATTTATATTAATATACTGCTTAAGGTGGCAAAATTCGATCAAAAAGCGAGGGAATTATTATCTTAAAGTCTGGATTATGGTTACCTCTGGAGGCAAGGGGCCCTTCTGTGAATGGCGTTATATTTTTTAAGCTGGGGGGCTGTCTCACATTACATTGGTAATTTTTGATTTATGCATTTTTCTTTTTTTTTTTAATCACTCATTCTTGGCTCAAGGAAGTTCCTTAATTCTAGCCCATAGGGCTTCTCTAGTGGCCAGATAACTGAACTGTAAGTACATGAGCATACATACTACTCCCAATCTACAACCCAATCTACAGTTGGGTTTATCTCCCAATCTACAACCAAACTTGTACAAAAGCTACTTCCAGAAGTTCAAGTAATAAAGGTATTGGCCAAATTCCTCTTTGCTTTTTTAAGCAGAGAAATGGTCTATATTATAAAACCTGCAACGTCTGCTACTCCATGTGATATGAGACACTGATAAGCCCACAGGCAGCCTATAGATAGAGCGTCTGATTGTATTGGCGCTACAACAGTAAAGCCTTTGATTTCAGACTAACTACCAGTATCCAAAGGATGACTCCTAGGTAGACTGGGGAACATGTGACACTCATCACAACAGGGAAACACCCAGCAGGAGCAGCGTTCAGGAAGATGAGCTCCATTTCAGCCACACTGAATTTGAGGGCCTCATCCAGTGAAGAGCTGGACATGCACATGGAATTCTGCTCAGTGTTTCTGGCAGCCTAGGTGGGAGGGGAGTTTGAGAGACAATGGACATGGCTGAGGCTCTCTACTGTCCACTGGAAATGATCACAACATAGCTATACCCCGATGCAGAATACAAAGTTAAAAAAAAAAAGTCCCAAGAAAATGACTGAGATGGAAACTATCAATTCTCCTTTCTTTCACATGCCAGTTCACACACTGTGTTCACTTTGGCAAGATGCCAAACAGTATTTCTAAAGCACAAAATAGGAGTTGTATACACAATCAGCTCTGCTCCTTAGACTAAGTTCCAGGTAAGTATAAAATAGCACATTACATCTGTTAAAACTTAAAAGCAAATAACTTTACTATTTGTAGATGGGTTCAATTGCCTGCAGCTAGATAAAAAGTGCTTCTCAAGGATTAAAAAAAAAAAATTATTGAGAGTCCCCAATAGTAACGCTAATTCCCAGAGAGAATGGCTTATTGTTAAGCAAACATGAAAGTTAGTACCAAGTTATGCAGCCAAAATGAGGTATCAAAAGGTATTTTGGAGACATTTGGGCTCTAAGAATTTTTACTGATGTTGTAGCTGGTTGCAAAAGTTCAAAAATATAAAGAGAATGGGTTATTACTTAGGCAAGGAGTCCTGCTTCTGCTTAACAGAACAGTGGAGTCTAACAATAGTTCCAAGAGGCCCTTAAGTCTAAGATTTTAAGCAGAGTCCAAATAGGTCTCTAAATGGGCAAATCTGCTCATAAACTGCCAGAAGGCAAGATCAATAAAACTATGATTCACAAACTATACTCACCTGGAAGACTGGTTATAAATATTCCTCATGTTTATTAAAAATGGAGTTTTGAATTGGCCAGTTATAACCCTTAACTACCCTTTTCTCTAAAACTAGACATGACAAACTCATAATTGTTTGCCTTTAACTCCAAATCTAGAGGAAATTTGTAAAACCCTTTGTTATCCACGTATGTGTTGACGTAAATGTTTTATTCTGCTATCTGAACACTGTTTGCATACATGCCTATCACAGTGTCTATCTTCAGCCCTAAACTACTAGAGCACATGGACAGAAGACGACCTGGATCCCTCCAAAGCACAGAGTGCCAAACAGTCATGCAAGAAAATTTACATTTCAACATATAAAATTAGGAGGGAAATGTTTTTCTAGTACAAGTACTTGAAGACACAACTCATCAGATAGCCTCATTATAAACCATACATTATTACTCATATTTAAAGATACCATGAACGTATCATTCGCTCTTCACCTACAAAGTACTTACCACAATTCCAATGGAAACGCTCCCCCTTTTTTTGTCTTTAACGTTTTCTTTGTTTTCACAAATGCACAGAAGATAGCTGGTAGAAGTATCAGTCATTACCTCATCGACATTTACAGCATCATCCAGCTTGACTAGAGGATTCACATGTAATAATTATTAAGGAAAAACAAATGCTACATTCCCATGAGCTTTTCCTCCTTAAAACAGTAGTTTATTTTCCTGGATATTTTTGCTCTATACAAAATCTTCCATACAGCATTCATTCTTCTGATTTACTCTGATTATAGTTACAATGCTGTATCTTCCCTAAGATATAAGATTCATGAGAACAGACAACTATTATCCTCTCACTTCCAAAAGGCCTGGAATATACCTCAGATCCTATGGAAGCCCAAACATAATCCTTGAATCCTTAACAATCCCATAAAGTTTAATTCCACAAATCAAAGCATGAATACACTAAAATAGTGTAAATTACTTCCCCTACTAAAGTGCCTAACAGCTCTAAGACATAACAAGAGAATTTTTTTAAAAACGTGAGAAAACCAAAAAAGAAAACAGAAACATACTTGTGTGTGTGTGTGTGTGTGTAATGAGTCCATTAAATGAATTCTCAGGAATGAAAGCTGTTTTTGGACATAGTCAGTCTGGGAACATCCACTTTGGGCATCAGCTGATAAGAGAGTAAAAGAGAAGCGGGAAGGGGTGCTGTTTTAGAAGCAGGCTTTAAGAAAGAGACTCAAGTTTGGGCAAAAGAAACAACAGAATTACCAAGTTCTTACAGCCTGATCAGCTTAGAACGATACAGAGTTGTTAACAGTTTGGGGTCCATTCTGAGTGATAACTGTTCCCTATTCATGATATTAACAGAACAAAACAGCTTTCAGAATGTGGGTAGAAGCTACGTAGGACTCTAAATAAGCAGATCTAAATAAGCATATCTGTAATAAAAATAACAGAAATACTACTGTCACAGAGTGTCATTTAAGACTTTATCCCTACATTCTGAGAGACCTGATCCCATCCCACAGTAAACAAAGCGCTTCCTTATCATATTTTATATGTAATTATTCAGTTTTTTAAGTTGACAAAATTTTATGACTCTGCTGTTAAAATCATGTGGCTTCAAGTAACTCATTGAACTGATAAATGACCAAAAACTGGGGACAGTCACTGTATATACTGAAGATTCTTACAAAGTGAGAAACTTACAATCCATTTTCAAAAGTAGTAAAATTCTTGTGACACTGACAATTAATGAAAATGACCTACTATAATCTTTTATAAGCAGTTAACTGTGCGTTAACTTTGTAGTTTTCACATTGTGAAGTTAGTAAGTTATTTTGTAGGTCTCACTGAGGAAGATGTACAGGAGTTTGTAAGCCCAAGCAACTAGCCACTAAGGACACAGGCCTGGGGAAGATGTAATTTCACATCAGTTGCTGACTTGCTGTCATCATTTACCAGGCTCTCTTTTTTTCTCTTAAAATATGATGACCTCTTCTTTAACTGTGGCATTTGAAAAATGCCTCTTTCTAGCCAAAAACCAACCCTTCTCTCTTCAGTTATCATACTAATCAAAGGTCCAAGTAACCATACTGCCTCATCTCATCAAAAACGTACCCAGTTTGCAATGGACATGTACAGACTGCTCTATCTAAAATGGATAACCAACAAGGACCTACTGTATAGTACCCCTGGAACTCAGCTCAGTGTTCTGTAGCAGCCAGGTTTGGGGGAGAATGAACACGTGTATGTATGTGGCTAAGTCCTTGGCTGTTCACCTGAAACTACCACAACACTGTTAATCAGCTTTATCCCCATACAAAATACAAAGTTTATTTTTTAAAAAGTACCCAATCGAAGAACAGTTTTAAAAAATGTTATTTAAAACAAAGGCCTTGTAACATTTAAGAAAAAAATTCCTACTCAAAAAGGATATCTTCTCCAATAAGTGTAGATTTTGTATAAAGAGCAGTCAGTTTCCGGGAAAAGAGTGAGCTTTTGTTGTCCCCAATGGCCTTTAAAGCAGCTGTTTCAGTTTGCTTCACAACTCCCACCTTCAACAAAAGTAATAAACACTGCATGTTAAATACGATGGAAAATTTGTTAAGACGACATTATTTCTAGAGTTTAGAAGTCTAATTCTGAAACATTTAAAATAACAAACTAGTCCACAATGTCCAGATGTAGGACTTAAGTTTAAGTAATAAGTTAACATAAGGACCTTACAAGTGTGGATAAATCACTAAGAAACACTCCAACACACAGTTGAAAAAATTTTTTACCCTAAATATCTAATATGTTAAAAACTCATGAAAATTAAGTGCTAGTAATTATGACAAACTTTAATTTCTCAAAAATGCCCAATTCCAAAACCAATTTCAGCCTCCCACATTAGAAACGCCTCCCTCTCCAGAAGAGACTTCAACCCCCTTTTCGCACAAATTGAAGCCAGAGCTGACCTTATATCCTTTGGCCACAAGGCGGCGTACATGAACAAACAGTCGGTGAGTAGGTATGCTTGCTGTCATAAAGTTGTGATCTAAATGGCAATAGATATTGAGCTCGCGCGCTGCAATCTAAAAAAATAAAAAAATATATCAGTAAGTTTCTATTTAAAGATTCCCTGTGTGGTGTTTGTACACTTTGTTAAAAATCCATCAAGGTATATATTTAGGATTTGTGCACAGGACTGAAGCGACTTAGCAGCACAGCAGCAGCAGCTATCTATGTGGTACGTCAATACAATGTTTAAAAGACATTCCCTGCGCAGAAGCCTATGGTTTCACCTTTTTTTTTTAACAGTGTCCATGGCCTAAACTAAAGGCCAACATCTATATCTATGAAAAACTTAGAAAAATATGATACGTTTTCTTTTATGTCCTTATTAGCGATTATCACGGAGAACGCAATGGCATCCCACTCCAGTACTCCTGCCTGGAAAATCCCATGGACGGAGGAGCCTGGAAGGCTGCAGTCCATGGGGTAGCTGAGGGTCGGACACGACTGAGAGACTTCACTTTCACTTTTCACTTTCATGCATTGGAGAAGGAAATAGCAACCCACTCCAGTGTTCTTGCCTGGAGAATCCCAGGGACAGGGGAGCCTGGTGGGCTGCTGTCTATGGGGTCGCACAGAGTTGGACAGACTGAAGTGACTTAGCAGCAGCAGCAGCAGTGATTATCAGGGATTAGCGAAGTGGCTTAGTCGTGTCTGATTCTTTGCGACCCCATGGACTACAGCTTACCAGGCTCCTCAGTCAAAACCTTAAAGTGCTAAACTTTTCCCTGTGCAAAACAGAGAGCATGAGAGTGTAATGGAATAAGAATCTATTACTTAGCACATGCAAATAATTGAAAATTAGGAGATATGAAAGAAGCACAAGCTGGAATCAAGATTGCCGGGAGAAATATCAATAACCTCAGATATGCAGATGACACCACCCTTATGGCAGAAAGTGAAGAGGAACTAAAAAGCCTCTTGATGAAAGTGAAAGAGGAGAGTGAAAAAGTTGGCTTAAAGCTCAACATTCAGAAAATGAAGATCATGGCATCCGGTCCCATCACTTCATGGCAAATAGATGGGGAAACAGTGGAAACAGTGTCAGACTTTATTTTTTGGGGCTCCAAAATCACTGCAGATGGTGACTTCAACCATGAAATTAAAAGACGCTTACTCCTTGGAAGGAAAGTTATGACCAACCTAGATAGCATATTGAAAAGCAGAGACATTACTTTGCCAACAAAGGTCCGTCTAGTCAAGGCTATGGTTTTTCCTGTGGTCATGTATGGATGTGAGAGTTGGACTGTGAAGAAGGCTGAACGCTGAAGAATTGATGGTTTTGAACTGTGGTGTTGGAGAAGACTCTTGAGAGTCCCTTGGACTGCAAGGAGATCCAACCAGTCCATTCTGAAGGAGATCAGCCCTGGGATTTCTTTGGAAGGAATGATGCTAAAGCTGAAACTCCAGTACTTTGGCCACCTCATGCCAAGAGTTGACTTATTGGAAAAGACTCTGATGCTGGGAGGGATTGGGAGCAGGAGGAGAAGGGGACAACAGAGGATGAGATGGCTGGATGGCATCACTGACTCGATGGATGTGAGTCTGGGTGAACTCCGGGAGTTGGCGATGGACAGGGAGGCCTGGCGTGCTGTGATTCATGGGGTCGCAGAGTCGGACACGACTGAGCGACTGAACTGAACTGAACTGACACAGTACACACAAATGATAAACCTCCCTGGACAGAGGGCATCTTTGAGAAAGTGAAAAGAAAACCCCATGGTCTGGTTAGCTAATCAATGACACACGAGTGTTAGGAATGTGGAAACATGTAGCACCACCTGATTCCCTACTTTTTTCTAAGAAGCATCATGGCAGACTTTGCTGGTGGTCCAGTGGGTGAGGTCCTCCTGCCAACGCAGGGGACCTGGGTTGATCCCTGGTCTGGGAAGATTCCACATGCCATGGGGCAGCTATGCCCGTGCACCACAACTACTGAGCCTGCGCTCTAGGGCCCAGAGGTCACAACTACTGAGTCCGCGTGCTGCAGCCACTGAAGCCTGCTTGCCAAGAGCCCATGCTCCACTGCAAGAAGAAGCTTTTGCATCTCAACGAAGAGCAACACAACTTAGACTAAGACAGCAAAATGACTCATATTCAGAGACCTGTAAGACTTCACACACCTGTTGGTAGGCTAGCAGAGTTAATGTGCTCATCCTTTGAGATTTAACTATGTTCCTGACTAAGAAAATTCATAAAGTAAAGGTAAGGAGAATTTCATACGTCTCAGTTTTTTTTTTGGTGTGAGTCTTCATTAGGAATACTCACATGACTATGATTCATTCACTATTTGGTTCATCCACAATCAACTTTTGATGGATGAAAGACACTAGGTAAGCACCACGGAGAATAAGTATGAACATTCCCATCAGAACCACTCACTTCCTTCTCCACAAATTTAGCATCCACCAAGCTTGCTTCTGTTTATATATAGTATTTACTTCAAATGAAAGCTTTAAATAGGGCTTCCCTGGTGGCTCAGGGGTAAAGAATCCATCTGCAATTCAGGAGACCCCTTTTCAATTTCTGGGTTGGGAAGATCCGCTGGAGAAGGGATAGGCTACCCACTCCAGTATTCTTGGGCTTCCCTGGAGGCTCAATTGGTAAAGAATCTGCCTGCAATGCAGGAGACCTGGATCCGATCCCTGGGTTGGGAAGATCCCCTGGAGAAGGGCACAGCTACCCACTCCAGTATTCTGGCCTGGAGAATTCCATTGACTCTATAGTCCATAGGGTCGCAAAAAGTCGGACACGATTGAGCAACTTTCATTTTACTTAAATGAAAGCATTTTTAAAAGGCAACTGATTATATTAGCTTTTTCATAAGGTCAGAAAGCGAAAAAAAAAAAAAAACACTGGAAAATATTAAAGGCTGGACAAGAAAATCATGAAATAATGCCTATGAAAATAACTTACCTCTGCATCTTCCCCAAAGAATCTATACTTATATCCACATTCCACACACAAAATCGCATCTTTCTGCTGCTGCTTCATTTCTAAGTATTGTAATTCTAAGGGTGTGTAGATGCTTTTAGTCCGTTTGTTAGATGGTTTAGAATCAGAAGTTTTCTGTAGGTTTTCATAACTCTTTTGTGATGGTCCCAAATGGCTGAATGTCTTGTCCTGGCAACCGAAAGATTTTTATAGTTTAAAAAGTATTAACCATAATAATAGTTCGAGAGAGAAAGAGAGAATGTAAATTTGGCACAAAGCTAATAATTGGTGAATCCAGGTGAAAGGTTTACAGGAGTATATTGTACATTTAGGCAAATTTTCTTGCACGTTTGGAATTCTTTGAAAGTAAATGACTTTAAAAAATTGAGCCAAACTAAACTATTACTTAATGTCTTAAACAAATTGTGAAAGCCTAAAATAAAACAATTTCTTTTTTTTTTTTTGGCCAGTTCATGAATCTGGAATTTGCAGAAAGGGGTGTAAACTTCTAAAATCAAATACAAAATTGTGTTGGTCTGAGTATTCTTCTGAGTAAAGAATTCACAGTTTCATTAGATTTAAATGACTCAAAAAAAAAAAGTAAAGAACTATTTCTTTAATTCAGTAGCTCTCAACCATGGCTACACATTAAAATGAGAGCTTTTAAATGACCAAGTCCAGTTTTTCATGAACACCAAATAAACATGATTCTGATAAAGGGTTCTGATTATTGATTTTTTGGGGGGGGAAGTTCTGTTCTCCAGGTGATTCTTTTGTTTTAACTGACATATAGTTGACACACAACATCATGTTAGTTCCAGGTGTGCAACATGGTGATCTGACAATCAAATACATTATGAAATGATCAGAACTCCAGTAACCAATTGTCACCATACAAAATTATTACAGTAAGGTGATCTCATTTAAAGCTGGGCTTCACCACTAATTCTGAATTATAGATTTCAATGATGGATCAAGAGTTAAATTCCCTGATTTTGCAATGGTGAAAAACACTGATAGTCACAAAACAGTAGAAGAAGTAAGGAACCCATGTATTTAGTTAACTTTTCTATTTACTGTATCAGCCAAGCTTTCAACTAAAAACCTCAAAACATCTATTTCTATAAATTATTTACCATGATTTTCTAGACTAATCATGGAAACTATAAGGAGGACTATAAGAAAAGTACTTCTATTAATTATTAATAAAGAATTCCCCCCAAATTAGTGACTCCTAACCTAGGCTGTATATCAGAATCAGCTGGGAGGTTTTATTTTGTGTTGTTTTAATAAAACCAATCTATCCTGCCTTAATAGTAAATCAGAATCTCCAGGAATTAAAAAAAAATCTAAGAAGCAGAAGCTCCCTCAGCTGATTTAGATGATCAGCCAGGTTTGGGAACCCCTGCCCCGGGTAAACCCACAGAACTTAATGGCACTTGAGAACCCACCATTTTAAGTAACTGGATATCCATCCATATAAGAGTCACATACCTTTTGGCTAGTTTGGGATTTGGAATCTTCAGAAGAAACAGCATTCTTTGCACGTAGAAGATCAATATCCTCAAAATCAGTACATTTTGGCAGAACTGCAAACTTCTGAAGAGGTTCTGTCTGGACTCTATTTTGAGGAAGGGCAGAATCGCAGCAGAATTCTTTCAGTTTTTCCAGAGACTTTAAAACAGTCCTGGTCCTCAGATGTTTCTTGGGCTCTTAGCAGATCAGATGAAAATATAACAATAGTATTTTGTGTCATTATGTCAATTCATAATCAGCATAGGATTTTTACAGAAGGAGCTTCTCATTTAAGGCAAGAATCTAACTATAATGTGATAAAGGAGCACAGAAGACTCTTGACTAGGGAAACTGAAGAGCTCCATAGGGAACTCCTAAAGATACTGAAACCAGGAATTCACCAGGGGAACCCGAAAACCAAGCCCCAGGACACTTACCTTCCTGCCTCCATAGCTTGCTCATGCAATTCTCCCTGAAATGCCCTGGACCCCAATTTCCACATGTCAAATTGTACTGACTTTATCAAGACCGATCTCAAAACTACTTTTTCCAAGAAACTCTGCTAATTCTCCCAGTTAATAGTCATATTCTCTTTCCTCTGTGTTCCAGTAACAAAACCACATCTTTCTACAGCCCATATCACACGCTGCCAATTAGTTGTTATTAAGAAGCAAGCAATCCATAAAATAAGGAATACTATTCACATATTGGGTATTTATAATAATACATGCCAGAGTACATTTTTTTGCCCCTAAGAGCAATAAAATTCAGCAGTTACTTTTAAATATAAAGAAATGGGACTGCATTTATCATCTCTTACCTTTCCCATTAAGCAAAATACTCTGAGGACAAGAGTTATGCTTCACTTATTTCTAAAAGTTTAAATTGTCTCATATTCATATCCAAACCTCTTTTTAGGTATATACTTTATCCTGTCTGTTAACCTTATAGCTAGAAAAATATATATTTGAAATCTCTTTTCAAGTGTATATATTCATCTTATTTACGATTACTCTCCCCTTTCCAGGATGTATACTTGAATCACTCTTCAAAGGTATACTGTAAGTTTTTATATTACATAAGAACTTTTCTCCTATCTATACAAAAACACTTTCCCAGGGCGGGGGTGGGGTATAAGTCTTAGAGTTGTACTTTTGTAAAAAAAAAAAAAAGTATCTGAAACTGAAGTGTTAAAAACTGAGGTGAAGGAGCCAGGGACTCTTCTGACTACTGAATATTCTGTTCTTTTCTTTACATTACTTATGTTTTAAGTAAAGTTCATATTTCAAAAATTCCATGTTATTTCCACAAACTTCAGGGTCTGTTTGGCTGGATCTACAGCAAGGCCTTAGCATGCATGTGGTTAGACTCCTTGATGGCTGACTTTCCCATTTCTCTTCCTTCCATCCTTCCCCAGCCTCCTACCCCACTCTCACTATGCCAAGAAGATTCCCTCATGAA
Organism: Bos taurus; assembly: GCF_002263795.3. NCBI lineage: Eukaryota > Metazoa > Chordata > Mammalia > Artiodactyla > Bovidae > Bos > Bos taurus. The sequence goes on along the minus strand of NC_037334.1, from coordinate 80,756,711 downwards.
GCTCCATCCCTGAGTTATGCACAACTCAAAAAGGCTTATATTGGTTCAGATATGATCCTGGATTGAACTGGTTTTTCTGTATAACCTCTCTGCCACCCTTCCACATCTCTTAAAATTTGTTCTTTCCTTTTTCTATGTAGTTATCTTTCATCCTTAGGCTATAATGTCTTTTATGGGTGCACCTCAGCTCAAGAGACAGCAAAGAAGATATCCCACCCTTATTCATTTATATCAAGACATTATGATTCCTGAACCATAAAATAAGGGGAAGAACTGGTACATAAGAAATGACACAAAGTTATAATTTTTTCCTACTGCTCCCAGGGCCATCATATCTTGAGCCATCTAAAAGAAAACCAGGAGGAAATATGAACATGTTTATCTGTGGGAAGAATGAAGCTTACAGAGGAAAGCCACAATCTTTCATTGCCTTTCTCCCAGATATCTAAGAGAGATCTTTACACCTTATGAGGCCCTCAAGGGAAAAAACTAAATGGAAGCCCTCTCAAATAAAAAGCCCCCAAGAGCTATAAAACCCTTATGCCTCAGAGGAGACACAGATACAGGCCCCAGTTCCTTCATTAGGCCTTGAGGAAGACTGTAACCACTGAAAAACCTGACTGGTCAAAAACTGAGTACAGTGTGTGTGTGTGTGTGTGTGCGCGCGTGCTCAGTCGTGTCTGACTCCTTGTAACCCCATGGACTGCAGCCTGCTGTACTCCTCTGTCCATGGAATTCTCCAGGCAAGAATATGGGAGTGGGTTGCCATTCCCTTCCCCAGAGGCTCTTCTGGACCCAGCGATCAAACCCACATCTTGTGTGTCTCCTGCACTGACAAGTGGATTCTATACCATCTGAGCCACCAAGGAAGCCCCTGAGTACAGTGTGTGTGTGAAAGTCACTCAGTCGTGTCCGACTCTTTGCGACTGTATAGTCCATGGGATTCTCCAGGCCAGAACACTGGAGTGGGTAGCCGTTCCCTTCTCCAGGGGATCTTCCCAACCCAGGGATCAAACTCAGGTCTCGTGCACTGCAGGTAAGTACAGTGTATGATGAAAATTAAAAGGAAAATGGAATTGGGAGGCCAGCAGGGGGAGCTCTCCTGCACACCCAGTGTCAATACAGATCCCAAAAGGAAGAGACTTACCTTGTATCTCCTACAGAAGTGATACTACCTTACTACTACCAGAAGGAGGAAGATTTTCTCCTAGCCTAACAACAGTTCAACCAATGAGAGACTATCACAACTCAGACAAAGAAAACCCTCTATATTCTGAACTCCCAATTTCCTCTAATCAACTTTCTGTTTGTAACAAACCCTCCTAACTTCCCCTTCTCCTTTATAAAAAGTTTTCTCTCCTTAGCTTTGCCAAACTTGCATGCTATTTGCTATAGCTGCATGTCCTGTAATCTCTGCTGCCCCCAGATAAAGCCATTTTGCTGGTAAAATAATTGAGTTGTTTTTACTGTTTTAACAGTACCCAAACAAACCTTAGCAACCTCTATATTCTGCTCCTATATTTAAAACTTCACTTACACTATCTTGTTTTCTGAAGATGCCATGAAATGAGCCATCAAACTGGCACAATATGAGATTAAAACTTCGCAGCATTATCACTAGTCTCTGAGCCCTTAAGAGGATATACCCTAGAAATAAGGCCACTGGTTGCTGTCCCAAGACGTTAAATAGACCAAAACTTTCTTGCTAAAAATCTTTCACTGAAACTAACACTTTCACTGTTTGAGCTTTAAATTCTGTGTGCCGTAAAATGGAAATACATAATAGTTACTTTCCTTAAGACTATTCTTCTAGCTTTAGGTTATGAATGATCAGGAGGAAGAAGAATTATCATATTTTAAATGAAGAATTTTAATCTAGAAGGAATCACAGACTAGATGCTAAAATATAAATATGCCATTATAAACATATTTTAAAAAATCTGTACAAGAACCTGTTTTACAGATAAAATAATTCATCATCTTAAAAAAAAGGAAAAAAAGAAAAATCTTTGTAATATTACAAACATATTTTAAGTTGGTTAAATTAAACACAATGTTCAGGTAAAACCAATCTACACTAAGTCAGGATAACAGTTATCCTGGGTCGGGGGAAGGGGTTGCAGTGGGAGGGAGCACAGAGAGATTTCTGGGAGTCCTAGTAATATAGCTTGTTGATCTAAGAGACAGTTACAGAGGTGACTTCAGTTTGTGAAATTTATCAAGCTTATAATTCTCTACATATCTTAAACATCTATAAAGAATTAAAAACAACAACAAATCCATGTTCATAGATCTCAGGGTGTCAAGAACTGTCTGGAAAAACAACCTACAGCCAATGTTTTAGAGTGTTTAAGCTGGAAATACAATATTTAAACTTACACAGATAAAAAATAATATACAAGTCAAGCAGGATGAGGTCTTAAAAAGAAAAATAAACAAATTTAAGAGCCAGTTTCAAATCTTGTCTAACAGTAGAAACCCAGGTAAGCAATAGAACTTTCTCTTAATTTAAAAAACTTATTTTTTAATCTCAGTGCCTTTGTTTTAAATATTCATTCCCAACTGAGGCATGTTGTTTTAAACTTCTAAAGGTGATTTTTTTTTAATAGTATAAAATAAAAATGGAAAGTTCATTTGACAAAATTTTTTACCTTCTATAATAAGTATAGTCATTAGACAATACAAAAATGGGAATTTGGGGAATGGTATATTTAATTCCATGGAAAAATTTGATTTTTTTCATTAAAGCTAAGTAGCTTTATCCTCAGCCATTAAAAAAAAAAAAGAAAGAATGCCATTAGCAGCAACATGGGTGGTTACATTATCATACTGATGAAGAAAGTCAGAAAAAGACAAATATCATATGATATCACTTATATGTGGAATCTAAAATATGGTACAAATGAATTTATTTACAAAAAAAGAAACAAGACTCACAGACATAGATACAAACTTATGGTTACCAAAGGAGAGGTGGGTTGGATAAATTAGGAGTTTCGGAGTAGCAGATATAAACTACTATATATATAAATAGTATATACTAAAAATATAATATTATATATATAAAATAGATAAATAACAAGGACCTACTGTATAGCAACGCAACTATACTCAACATTATATAATAACCTATAAGGGAAAGAAATCTGAAATATATATAGGTATATACATATATATATATATATATAGCTGAATCATTTTGCTGTACACCAAAATCTAGCAATCTAAATCAACTACCCTTTGATTTAAAACATTTTACTTAAAAATTTTGATTAAGTAGCTTTAACTTTAGGATATTAGTGTGTAATAATTATAAATACTGGTTGATATCTTTTATAAAATGGTTCAAGGATAACCTGGCAATTATATGAATTTAAGGCAAATTTCAATTTGAACTTTCTGGGTACAGTTTAAAGGCATAATATCTGATACATTTTCCAGGTCCTTTTTTTAATTGTATATTATTTTTATATACTCTAGCTATATTTTCTTGTATCCTTAACTGATTTTGTAAAGTCCAAATTTATATAGTATTAAGATAATGGATATCTGTATTTCTCAAAATGCTTTTGAGACAGAGTTCTACACTATGTTTATCTGTAATTAATATTAATAACAAAAAGCAAGTCTGAATTTGGGGAGATTTTATTTATCAAAGTAGCCAGACATACATATACCACTGAACTGTACACTTTAAAATGGCTAAGATATAAATTTAACCATATAAAATAAAAGTTTTGGTTAAAATTTAACTAAATTCTGTTACGAAATAACATAAAATTAAATCACAAGAAGATGAACAACAAGAAATTAAATCAAAAAACTTTTGAAAGCGGTACAACAGACAAAAAGGTCACATACTGTATGATTCTATTTATATGAAATGTTCAGAATAGGCAAATCTATAGACAAAAATAGATCTGTGCTTACTTAGGTCTGAAGGGGTGCTGTTGGGGGAAAATGGGAAGTGATTGCTAACAGGTACCGAGTTTCCTTTGAGGGTGATGAAAATGTTCTAAAATTGACTTTAATGAGGGCTGCACAATTCCGTGAATATACTAAAAGTTATTGAAGTGTACACGCTAAATGGGTAAATTGTATAACCTGCAATTATATCTTAATAATTCTGATATTAAAAAAAAAAATGAGGTGGAGTAATCACCCTGGTGAAAACTCTTTCTTCTTCCTGAGAGCAATGTTTACCAAGTAACAAAGGTTTTATATCATAATATTCCAAGTCTGATGCCCCATTTCTATCTCATCTCTCCTGGGTGCCAGGGTAAGTCAGTGAAGTGTGGTAACCCTCATAACTCACATATCACCCATCTCTTCTTCTATAAAAGGAGAAAAACAAGGGTTGTTAGGAAGAGAAAAATAACTACAAAAAACCTCCAGAACAAAGGCAGGCAAACAGACGTTGCTCATTAACAGCTTGAAGATTTTACTGAAAAACTAAATAGATCAGTTCTATGCAGAGTAATGAAGCAAAGAAAAGTAGAGAGCTCTGGAAAAGGCAAATTCTGTCAAGTCATGCCTCCTGTCACGCCCATTCAGGCAGGAGGAGGAAAAGGGTATCATCAGACCTATCCTTCACTTTAATCATGCATCTCCATTTCTACAGTTATTTCATACATAAATTCAAATTTTACTTCTTAATCCACCAAACTGAAACTTTTCTTTTTTGCTTTTGACTCATTTTCTTTGGGCTTCCCCGGTGGCTCAGATGGTTTAGAATCTGCCGGCAATGCGGGAGACCTGGGTTCAATCTCTGGAAAGATTCCCTGGAGAAGGGAATGGCTACCTACTCTAGTATTCTTGCCTGGAGAATTCCATGGTCAGAGGGGCCTGGCAGGCTACAGCCCATGGGGTCATAAAGAGTCGGACACAACTGAGTGACTTTCACTTCACTTCACTTCATTTTCTTTACCTAATTTCGTGAGAATAATGAAGAAAGGATTCTCTGATCTCTCCTATCATAAACTGTCTGAGGCCAATTAACTAAAGAAAAATTTGCTCAACTATCTGTATCCAATACCTCCACTAGAAGTCCAGGAGCTCAGGAATGGTGGTTTTACCCAAAATCTTTTCATATACAGAAGAAACAGCTCCATGATTAAAAAGGACAGGATAGATCTACATGTCCTAACACTGAATATTGTTCAAAATGCTCTAAGAGGGGGAAAAAAGTTGCAAATTAGTATATATAGTATATTACAATTTACGAAATATTATTCGTTAACTAATTTGTGTATACGTTTATACATATAGATGTGCATAAGTAGAAAAATCTGGAAGAATATACAGGATCTCCAAAAATCAGCAGTAGGCCTTACTGAAAGAAAGACTATGAGGTCTTTGTCTACCTTCTACGTTTCTGAATTGTTTGAAAATTTTATAACAAGAATGTTTTACTTTTATAATCAAGACCAAAATTTGCTAAAGGGAATAAAAGAGAAAATTCAAAGAACTACAGCCAAATTGCAGAACTCCAGCTTTTACCCCTACTTCTCCAACCTTCTACCCACACACCACCACTTAAGAAGGTGCCAGTCTACTCAAGCACAATGGAAGCCTTTCTCCACAAAGGAAACAAATGGCCCAATTCTCCTATAGCCTCCTCCACCCTCAGGAGAACACAAGAATATCAGAGCCATGACTTGTGAGAACGAAGAAAAACTGCCCCAGAACTCACCAGAGTTTCCAGACATTAAAGAATCACTTTCTTCTTCCTTTTCTTGGACTTTCCTGGCTTTCTTTTTAACAGGCCCATCACTCTCCAGTGCTTTCTTTTTACTTCTGTCAATTTCTGTAACCTTTGTTAGAAAAGGATGTGTCATCCTCTAATCTCAAAATTTGATGTACACAAAATAATTTAAACTTTACTCCTGAATGACAGTAGGTTCTTGCCATCCACCCTTCATAGAATTGTCTACTTAGAGCTATGGGTGAACTGTTCTACCATCATCAAAGATAAGCTGGAGGTCAGGTCATGAGCCTCGGCATCTCAAGCAGTCCTAGAATTAGAACCAAGGCTGCTACTTTTCTTCACTTAATCAGCCTTGCCCTAGCTCAGATTATGAATCACACTACTTACCTATGTTAAATAGAGTACCTTCAAGAAAAAAACTAATATTTAGATAATTAAAGAATGGTATCATTTTTGAAATGTTAATTGCAATTTAACTGTTTCATGTTCAAGCTTGGCTTATGTTTTACCACTGAAGATGCCACAAGATTATGGACTGTATGCTGGCAGAAAAACTGTCAAAAACTTAGGTCCTTCACCAAATGACCTCTAAACAGTAGATGTAAAATAAAATCTTGGTGAATTCATGGAAATGCACACTATGGTCAAAAAACAAAGACAGGAGAGATACAATCCTCTACAGAAGAAATATAAATGAAGGGAACAAAATTTTGAAGCAGCCAAGCTGTCACCTGCTTTAAAACCTGGACGGTTACTTAAAAGCCAATCTACAACTCCCTTCCACATTTTCAGTTTGAGAAATGCTGTACCAGGGAGCCCCAATGAGGGCTCACCCTTAGGTTTTCCTTTGTGGCAGTGTTCCTGGTCAAAAACAAAACTATTTTACTCAAAGGATAGCAAGCAACAGGAAGGACCCTACGACTAGCACATCTGTATTGTCTCAAGAAACTTTATCCACTCATATCGTGTATCAGACTTTATAATCTGAACCACAAGGGGTAGGTACAGTCACCAGGGAACCGCACATAAGTCATGACTTTTACTGGTAATCGCCCGAAACATTGAGCAAGGCTGTTGCAACCCTAAAAACTGGAGATTTAACGCCAGTTTTCATCCAGTCACCTAACTAAACAAATAAAAATGAACAAGGCTCTTCTTCAACCCTCAATTCAGGGGGGAAAAAAAGGCAGGGCGGGGCGGGCGGGTAGAATGGAGATTAAAAGAGGTATCCTCTGACCCTATTCATCAGAATGGGAGTCAGGAGACCTGAGTTTCTGTCTCAGGGCTGCCATTAAGAGTTGGTGTGACCCTAACCTCAAAATTAATACCTCAAATGTAAGGGTGAAGTGAAAGTCGCTCAGTCGTGTCCGACTCTTTGCGACCCCATGGACTGCTCCATGGAATTCTCCAGGCCACAACACTGGAGTGGGTACCCTTTCCCTTCTCCAGGGGATCTTCCCAACCCAGGAATCGAACCCAGGCAGCATTGCAGGAAGATTCTTTACCAGCTGAGCCACAAGGGAACCCCTTGTTAGAATGGCACCTAGGATGGAGGCGGGCCTACCTCTTCCTACCGCCTCCTTCCGGAGTCCTGTCCCTTTCCCGTCTGGCCCAGTCACCTCGCCGATTCTCGCGCACAGTCCCCGCCTCATCCCGCCCCACCCACAAGCTCTGCCTCCGCCCATCTGGCCCCGCCCCCTCTCCCCAATGGCCCCGTCCCGATCTGGACCGAACCCACCACGTGTGGCTGCAACTGCGGCGGGAGCGTGGACGCTAGGGGCGCCTCGGAGTCAGAGTCAGGGTCCGCCTTCTCGGCTGCACCCGCTGGGGATGCGGTGGATTTCAGGCTTCCCGTAGACTGGAAGAATCTGCTCAAAACAGCCTGCCTTGCAGACGCTGGGTTGGCGGGAGCGGCGCCGCCGGAGGCCGGCTTCCGGCGCGGCATCGCAAGGCCGGGAGTCAACAACCCGAGAGCCGGGCCGAGCCGGGAGCGCGGGCCCGCGGCCGCAGTTCCCGGGGTGTCTGCGGGCGCGAGCACGTCGTGACCCGGCGGTGCGCCGGGGCGGGAGGCGGGGCGGGGGCGCGGTCTCGCCTACACAAATAGGGCTGGAGGGGCGGGGCGCCCAAGATTTCGCGCCAAGCTGCCGGACCGTGCCGGGGTCGGGGTCCACAGCTAGCTAGAAAGTGTTTTCCTGCCGCTGTCATGGTTCGTCCACTAAACTGCATCGTTGCTGTGTCCCAGAACATGGGTATCGGCAAGAACGGAAACCTGCCCTGGCCACCGCTCAGGTATCTGCTGAGTCCGGGGCGGGGGGTGGGGGGTGGGGTGTCGAGAATGGAAGCTGGCGCCAACCGCCCTTGATTGGGATACCTGGGCCGCGTCGGCCGACGCTGGGAGAAGGAGGGGTCGGTCTCGTGACCTGAGCTGGCAAGAGCTAGGCTTGGGCTTCATTCTGCGTCCGGAGCCTGGCGGCAGGTTATTGATTTACGTCCTGCTCTAGCTGCCCGGCTCCTACCCTGCCCTGGAAGTACCCTCCCCCCCCCGCAACCAGCGCCCCGTTTGTCGCGGGGCTTTAGAGCTTAAGCCCACGGGATCACATTCTGAGGAACTGCGTGTTTCTCTTAACTTGTAGGAATGAATTCCAGTATTTCCAGAGAATGACTACAGTCTCTTCAGTAGAAGGTAATGTGGCATTTTTAAGTGCTTCAAGTTTGCGAAAGGTCTTGCCTGAGGAAGCTTGCTGCTAAGTCACTTCAGTCGTGTCCGACTCTGTGTGACCCCATAGACGTTAGCCCACCAGGCTCTCCTGCCCCTGGGATTCTCCAGGCAAGAACACTGGAGTGGGTTGCCATTTCCTTCTTCAATGCATGAAAGTGAAAAAGTGAAATCGAAGTCGCTCAGTCGTGTCCGACTCTTAGCGACCCCATGGACTGCAGCCCACCAGGCTCCTCCATCCATGGGATTTTCCAGGCAGCAGTACTGGAGTGGGGTGCCAAAGCTTACCAGTGCAAATTTTACTTAAGTGAAAAGTTGCTCATGTTAGTCTTGGACCTTTTGTCTTAACATCAATGTGTATACAGTTCCCAAGACTCATTAAACATTCCTTAAAAAAAAAGTTTATTTGAAATTTTATGTGGGCGCGTTGCTGCTGCTGCTGCTAAGTCGCTTCAGTCGTGTCCGACTCTGTGCGACCCCATAGACGGCAGCCCACCAGGCTCCCCCGTCCCTGGGATTCTCCAGGCAAGAACACTGGAATGGGTTGCCATTTCCTTCTCCAGTGCATGAAAGTGAAAAGTGAAAGTGAAGTCGCTCAGTCGTGTCCGACTCTTCGAGACCCCATGGACTGCAGCCCACCAGGCTCCGTACAATTCAGGTATTGGGCAAAATTGGAAGCTAGGTAAAGGCTTCTTTGGAGGTCAGAGCCCGCAAAGGAGAACGAAAGCGGCTTTTGAAATCGCTGCTGCTGTAAGATGATAATGTCTGAATGGCAATGGAGAGGACAAAGGGCAAAAAACCGTTACAAGATGCTCAATTTGGAGATCCGAAAGTTGAAGGTGGTGCGGTAAGGCAAGGATGAACTCTCATTTCCAGTTTGATAGTCTGAGTGACATGGGAAATAGTGAGCAGCTCTAATGATGACAATTTTGAAGTGCTTGTAGGATATTCCAGACAACTTAAGGTCAGGGAACGAGGTGAATTGAACCACTGGCAAGAAGAGGATAACCAGGGAAAAGAATATGGGCATGAGGGATAGGACCATTTAAAGCCTAAGAAGAGTGTATCTTTGTTCCTTGGAGGAGCAGAAGCAGAGTAAACAGGGGAACCATAAATCGGAAAGGAGCAGATGCAGCATAACTGTAATGGCAGGGATAAAAGGTCCTTGGATTTGGCCCTTGAATCACTGGTCGAGACAAGATGGCAAGAGCTCTAAGGCAAAGGATTGACATTAACGCTCTCAAAATCCTAAGTATGGCCTGCTAATAAGAAGAGCATCCTCTGCCTGTTTGCTTGTTTTCAGTAAATATAGTATTTCTTGGATGAAAGGGTACCAAAGATGTCTTGGCTGTCTCCCTACGTCCTTCATTCATCATTTCTACCTTAGTTGTTAGGTCAGATCTGTGCCATTTTCCTCATCAGAATTCCTCACCTGTTAGCTTCATTAATAGTTGATAATCTCCTTATTGAACACATAAAGTTCTGTCCTTGCAAATATAGTGAATATTGTATAAGGATTCTCTGAATTATGGGGGGGGGAGGGGGATTGTTTATTCTTGAAGGAAAATAAAATTTTTTGCAGTTTGTAAATTTTATGTTTTTGTTTTGAAAAAATCAAACTAATGATGATTCTTTAAGAAAACAGATACATGCGCTCCTTTGATAGTCTCTCAGAACATGTCAAGAATCATAGAAATGTATATGTTCCTTTGATCCAGATAGCCAACTCCCAAGGTTTTTCCCTCCTAAGTAATTAAACAAATTGGAAGCTACATATGTAACGTTTTTATAGAAGCAGTATAGTTGAAAGAGAAGCTTAGAGGCACAATTGATAATGTTTTTTAAGCTCATTGCTTGGAATATTAAGCAGCTATCTTTAAGAAAAATTACTGTAATTTAAATATATAAAGTATGCAAATATAAATAATGTATATATGTGAAAGTTGCTCAATCATGTCCAATTCTTTGTGACCCCATGGACTATACAGTCCATGGAATTCTCCAGGCCAGAATACTGGAGTGGGTACCATTCCCTTCTCCAGGGGATCTTCCCAACCCAGGGATCGAACCCAGGTCTGCCACATTGCATGTGGATTCTTTACTAGCTGAGCCACCAGAAGTGAAGTGAAGTGAAGTCACTCAGTCATGTCCGACTCTTTGCAACACCATGGACTGTAGCCTCCCAGGCTCCTCCATCCATAGGATTTTCCAGGCAAGAGTACTGGAGTGGGTTGCCATTTCCTTCTCCAGGGGATCTTCCCAACCCAGGGATCAAACCCAGGTCTCCCGCATTGTAGGCAGACGCTTCACCATCTGAGCCACCAGGGAAGCCCTTAAATACCCTTAACAACTTAATTACCCATAACAATAAATAAGTCTTAAATACCCATAACAACTCTACAAGTAGGAACCATTGTTATCTCCATTTTATAGGTAAGGAAAATAAAGCACAGGAAATAAATATGACTTGCTTAGTAGATGACAATACATTCAATTTTAGCACTTCATCCCAGTATCTTTGCTTTTAACTACTATAATATACATGGTTACAGTTGGTTAAAGCTATATATTGGTTATAAATTGGCTAAAGGCAAAGGGAATAATAGTTATTAGACTTAGATAATGGATGACATGATAAATTTTGGTAAAGCTGTTTTAAATTTTAATTTTTAAAGCAGATCCACTAGGTGTCACTATGACCGTCATATCTATGCATGTATGTATAAGTATATAAAAATATATATGTATGCTCTCAAAATATATTTATTCTTTCCATGTGATTTTAAAGGTAAACAGAATTTGGTGATTATGGGTAGGAAGACCTGGTTCTCCATTCCAGAGAAGAATCGACCTTTAAAGGACAGAATTAACATAGTTCTCAGTAGAGAACTCAAGTAAGTATTATAACAAATTCACGGCAAGAAAATCGTGTTCCATTTCTTATGGTAGAGGGTTAGTATATGACTGAAATAGTATGAATATTACTATGGATGAAACTACTTAATATCATAAAGGTGATTACAGAAAATGAAGTAGAAGTTATGTATGCCTCATGACAGTAACTTATTCTGTTACTCAAGGGATTGATTTCATCACTTGACAAGTTACATTAAATCTAACTATGGTAATAGATTTGCGAGTTTCCTTGAACCATTATTCAGTAAACTTAAATATGTTATATAATGTAACTTAAGAAACTCTAGTTTCACATAAAATCAAAATACATATGTTTTGGAACTTACCAAAATTAAGTGGTTATCCTTTCTCTGTACCTATCCCTAAATACTGTAAGTTTTCAAATAAGCTAAAAACTGTGCTGTGTTATTTCATCTTGTGCTCTGTTATTTCTAGTTTACCACAACACCCAAATAATATTTTGTACTTAGGCTCTTTACCCAAAGTCTGAAGGTTAAAAATTTCAAAGTTTTGAAATGGAAGCATTTCCCAGGGATTCTCAGGAGTGTCTTTTGTTGACCTGTGCAAGGAATTTTTCTGTTCACCAGTCTAACATTAGGTGACATAGATCTGGATGCCTGGAAATGCCCTGGGGACTCAGCAGGGTGAGGAGGGAGAGGTGGTTCAAGTAATAGCATTAAGGCTGTTCATCAAGTCAGCTCCAGTGCTTTGTCCGGCATCAAGGCTTCCATGGCATTTACTCTACAGGGGCTTTCCATTTTGTTTCTTTTTGTTACTGTTTACATTGGTCCTAGCTCACTAAGATAACTTCCTGAACCCCAAGGGATTTGGGGGGTGGGGGAGCACCTGAATTATACCTTAAGAGGAAGTTTGGAATTGGCATGGTAATTATTCTCTCTTAAACTAATAATCTAAGCAGAAAAAGAATGCAGTATCCTAGGGTACTGCTTGCTTAAGAACAAGGGTCATAATATTCCTTTCCCATGTGTATTATTAGCGTTCAACCAGAGCATCAGACCAGTAGCAGATAGATAGGTAAAAGACTTTTATTGCAAGGAATTATACCATTGTGGGGGCTGGCTGCTGCTGCTAAGTCGCTTCAGTCGTGTCCGACTCTGTGCGACCCCATAGACGGCAGACCATCAGGAAGGATAGGCAGGAACTCTAGAAGGGGCTGAAGCTGCTGCCCACTGGGGAAATTTCTTCAGGGAAGCCTCAGATCTGTTCTTAAGACCTTTCAACCCCTTGAATTAGGTCCACCCAGATTAAAGTCATCTAATTATCAGCTTTAATCACATCTACAAAATACCTTCATGGCAACACCTAGATTGCTGTCTAAATAACTGAGTACTGTAGCCTAGCCAAGTGAATATATCAAAGACCATGGGAAGGAAAAAAACACTGCACAACTATAGCCTAAGGGGATTCAGGCTTGTGTAGATTTTCTCCCAAATCCCTCCTAGTATGGTATAGGTTAAAAACATGAAAGAAAGTATACCAGAATATTTGCACTGATTGCCTTTGGGTAGGGGAATATGTCTTGCCATCTGCCCCAGTCTTCATGCTGGTCTCTCCTGATTGCTAGGATATTCTGATGATCTCTTTACTTGGTAGGTTCACTGATTGTATTGCCATTCCCAGAGACTCTTTAATAACATATTCTTGAATACTATTTAAGTTTATTTATGGCCAGCTTGAGCTAAAACGAACATAAAGAAATCTCAGTGGGGGAGATTTTCAGTTGGGGAAGAATATCTCCAATTTCTTCCTTATGACCCCCTGTGGTGTATATACTTGGATTTGGTTTTTTCTTATGTATTTATAAATAACATTTGTTGGTGTATTTCAGTTTTTTTTTATAAGGCAGAGAGAAAATTTTAAATCTTTATAACCAAGAGAAAATTTAAAATCTTTATTACCAAGCACACCAGGGAAATAAGGATTCCAGTTAGGGAAACATTTTATTTTTTATCCTTCCTTCTGCTTCCCTACTTGTGGTCAGTTCCACATATATCCTGAGCACCTGCTGTGTGCCAGGCACTGCTAGGTCCTAAATAACAGTGGGGAGATTCACACAGGTAAATATCTAATTCATGTAAGCTTTTAAGATAGGTTCAGTTTCTTACCACTACCACCCCCAGGGTAAAAAGAAACTGAATCCTCAAAGTAGCCCCAAAATTTGCTGCCAGATATTAGTCATTTTGGGTAAGTGTTTCCTTAATAAGGTATAGGAAAAAAATGCCTTTCCAAAGCTTTTTAGACAATCCAATTGTGGCTTTAAAAGAAATATTACACAGCCACATTTGGAAAACAGGCATTTTCTCAAAACATTAAACACAGAATCATCATATGCCCCAGCAATCCCACCCCTTGGTATATACCCAAGAGAAATGAAGGCATAATTACATAAGAACCTGTACACAGATATTCAAAGCAGCATCATTCATAGTAGCCAAAAAATGGAAACATCCCAAATGTCCATCAACTGATGAATGGATCAACAAAATGTGCTATATCCATGCTATGGAATATTATTCCACAATAAAAGGAATGAATTACTGATACACGCTACAACATAAATAAATTTGGAAAACTAGAGTTTAATATTACTTTACTGTTTTTCTTTTGAAATAAATACTATGTACAACAAAATGTACATTTTTGTCTTAAGTGTACATTTCCTACATTTTAACAAATGTATGCACCTATGCCTCTGATGCTGGGAAAGATTGAAGGCCAAAGAAGAGGGCAGCAGAGGATAAGATGGTTAGATAGCATTACTGACTCAATGGACATGAGTTTGAGCCAACGCCAGGAGATGGTGGAAGACAGGGAAGCACCGTGTGCTGCAGTCCATGAGGTCGCAGAGTCAGACATGACTTAGCAACTCAGCAACAACATTCACCTGTGTAACCCATATCAAAGATAGAGAACGTTCCTGTCACTCCCAGAAAGCTGCCTCGAGTCCCTTACTGGTGAATCTTTACCCCTTCCCTCCAGAAACAACTACCGTTCTGATCTTTCTAACACACATACCATGCGATATCACAGGTGGTTTTGGTTTTGATTCATTGTGGACTGTACATAAATAAGGGTTGAATTATTGGCCATGGGCCATACTGATGCTAAATGCTTTTTATTGAAAGGTCTTATGTTTATGATGATTTTTACTTTATTATTACTGCTTCCTAGTCAGATTATTTTACTAATATGAATGGTGTTTGTAAATATTATGTGTAATTCTTTCTGTTAACCTCAGGGAACCTCCAAAGGGAGCTCATTTTCTTGCCAAAAGTCTGGATGATGCCTTAGAACTTATTGAAGATCCAGAATTAACAAATAAAGTAGACGTGGTTTGGATAGTGGGAGGCAGTTCTGTTTATAAGGTAAGAAAAATTATCTGTGAATATAAAGAAATAGTCTACCCTCTTTCAGCTTCCCTGCCATCTGAACTTTGAAAAAATAAGCCATGAGCAAAGCGTGTTATTTCTATAAGTTAGACATACTGTCAGTTTGAATTACTCATTTTTCAACACTATCAGACAAACTAAATGAAACTTTTAAAATAAGTTTTTAGGTCTATACCAATTTATTTTCAATTCAAAATAGTTGATGTTTCCAATTTTAAAAACATTCTAAACCCTTCCTGAGAATTGTATTTGCACTGCATTGTTTACTTTTCCGTATGTGCCCTGCATACACTGAGTTATCATCTGTTTTTCAGGATAAATATGTTCCTTACCGAGGAAAGGCTATGGCTGTCCATTGATATACAGTGACTAGATGGATATGAGCTAATTAAAAACAGAAGACTCCCTCAGCAGTTTTCGTTTAAAATGAGGATAAGGAGAAAGTGTTACATGATTTCATATCATAAAGGAAGACAGTATGTAAAATAGAAAATAATTCCTTTTGCTTGATACCAGAAGACCTCCAGCTTTAGAAAATGCTGAGGTTAATACATAGAATTTTATAACATTGATGAAAGATGAACATTTATGGGGAGGAAAAAAAGTCAGCCCCTCTTCTTTGGTGGCTTGTGGTAATACACGAACACTGAAATTATTTTAGAAAGAAGAGGTATATATAATATATATATATTATAAAAATTCTTGGTTTTTGTGTTCCTCTTTCTACAACCTTTATTTCTTCCATTTGTAATAGGCGGAAAATGGACATTTTTCGTTGGTCTTTTTGGCCAAGTATGAATTTTTTAAGAAAATAAATCCTGTCTTTTCCTCAGTGTCTATCATATTTTGAATGATTCAATACTGCAGTCACTTGAAAATGTATTGTAAATGATGCTGCTGCTGCTGCTGCTAAGTCGCTTCAGTCGTGTCCGACTCTGTGCGACCCCAGAGACGGCAGCCCACCAGGCTCCCCCGTCCCTGGGATTCTCCAGGCAAGAACACTGGAGTGGGTTGCCACTTCCTTCTCCAATGCATGAAAGTGAAAATGAAGTCGCTCAGTCATATCCGACTCTAGCGACCCCATGGACTGCAGCCCACTAGGCTCCTCTGCCCATGGGATTTTCTAGGCAAAAGTACTGGAGTGGGATGCCATTGCCTTCTCCGATTCTAAACGATATAAGTACTTAAATACATTTATACAATTTGATATATCTAAACGCATATAAATAAAGAAGTAGAATCCCTAGGTAGATAATTCACTAGGGATTACTTCACATCATAATGACTTGTAGAACATTCAAATCTACCAGCCTGTTTTTGTAAACAGAGTTTTATTAGAACATAGCCATGCCTATTGGTTTATTAATGTTTATGACTGCTTTTGCTACAAAGGTATGAAACTGTATGGCCCACAAAGCCTAAAATATTTACCATCTGACTCTGTACAGAAACAGTGGACCAAATTTCATTAACTATTACTTGTTTTCCAAAATTTAAGCTTTTTATTTTGTATTGGGTATAGCCAATTAACAACGTTGTGGTAGTTTCAGGTAAGCAGTGAAGGGACTCAGTCATACATACACTTGTACAAATATCATTAACTTTGATATAGATCTTCAAATGCTACCGTGATTAGTCCCTTCAATTTTTCTAATTTTTGGTACAGTAAGAATTGATTTGGTTGGGGCAAGAAAAAAACTGATTTAATGGAAGCCATGGTATTGAAAATAAAAAGTAAATTTGTTCTATGACCTTTATGTGGAATCTTAAGGAGCACAGACACTTGAATTTATATGTATATGGTTTTGTGGGTTGTTTTTTTTTTTTACCTCTGTAAGCTATTTCACAATCAAGAGTTATTGCTTTATTAGAGCTGCGATTGGGACTGACTCCTGACTTTGTATTCGAATTTTAAGATATTTGTTCTAGGGAAGTTTTTTCTGTAGAAACTAGCAACAGTGTTATAGGCAGTGGCACTGTCTCTATAAGACCAAATGCAATCATTGGCAACAACAGACAGAATGTGTTACCTACTAGCATTGTGACTATCTGCTGAGAAATTGAAGCATTATTAAATTTTATGTAAAGGTACTAAGTATGCCCTTGGGATTTTCATTAGTCAAAGTTTCATGAAATTACTATCTTATTCATATATACATACATACACACATACATATATATATATATATGTAAGTTTTTTCCATGGAGGGAAAGTAAATAATTTGGGGGTTTTAATTCTTAAACAACAACCTAAGATAAAAGACAAATTGAATGCTTAGATGCAAAAAGAGTTGATGCAAGCAAACTAGAGCCCAGAGTATATTTGAATTCACCTTTGTAACTATTGATAAATGATTAGGACCATTCTCAGCTAAGTCATACTTTTGCAGGGACCCAAAGTGAAGAATAGGATAATTATAGCATACTTTGGAGGTAATTAAAAATATTAGAGTTTCTATAGCTTTAGACACAGATAAATAAGGAAATTAATGCCTTTTGTTCTATTTCAAAGGAAGCCATGAACAAGCCAGGCCATGTTAGACTATTTGTGACAAGGATCATGCAAGAATTTGAAAGTGATGCGTTTTTCCCAGAAATTGATTTTGAAAAATATAAACTTCTTCCAGAGTAAGTAAAATGTTATCAATTAGTCTGAAGCACCTTTGGCTTTCCTGCTTAAGAACTATAAAAAAGAGAATGTGTCTTCAGATAGAATTCAAGGTAGTAATGTGTTTTATAGACATAAACTATAGGAATTTGGGGTATCTGCTTTAACACACTTGGGAAGATTCAGGTTTTAATGATTTTGCTGAAATCTAGAGAGTCGGCCTTAGTTCGTTCGGTGAGATCTCTACTTATTCAGGATCAAACCTCTGCCTTAGGGGATACAGTGCTAACCTAGACAGGTGATGTTACTATCACTATGCTCCAGATCACATTTTTCATAACAGAGGAGGAGGAGGGTGAGTAACAGATAAGCATCCAAAGAGTTGCTGTGTGGTGAATTGAAATACTGCAATGTGGTAGATTCTGTGTATTCTGAGAAGTCCTTTCTGAACGATGACGCCTACACTGAGAGCTGAACAGCAAGAAGCCAGCCACACAAAGACCTGAGAAGATCATTCCAGAAACCAGAAGTAGCTAGTGCAAGAGACCTGAGGGCAGAAACAAGCCTGGCATGTTCCCTGAACCTGAAAGCCACTGTGGACATTGTGAGTGAGGAGGGGACCGAAAGGGATCAGACCAAGGGCGAGGTTAGAGGGTTCTGAATAGAGAATGATACTGTTCTTCTGGAGAAGGGGTAGGCTACCCACTCCAGTATTCTTGGGCTTCTCTTGTGGCTCAGCTCGTAAAGAGTCCGCCTGCAATGGGGGAGACCTGGGTTTGATCCCTGGGTTGGGAAGATCCCCTCGAGAAGGGAATGGTACTCACTCCAGTATTCTGGCCTGCAGAATTCCATGGACTGTATAGTCCATGGGGTGGCAAAGAGTCAGACACTGCGCAGCTTTCACTTTGATTTAACTGTTCTGTTACGGGAAGTGGGCAAGAGGGACAGGAGTGAAGGAGGGAAGCCGGTTACAGTAGTCCAGGTGAAAGATGAAGGAACTTAGTTAGCAGTGGTGGAGGTGGAAGAAGAGGTTACATTTGGTTTACTCTGTACTTGCGCTTTTAGCATGAAACTGATTGTGAAACATTTTAGTTTAAAGGCACTTTTCAGCTGTTGGCTATGGAGAGTAGAAGATTAATTATACCAACACTTTTAGACTAGCTCTTAACACATTCTTTCAGACATTCTCAGTTGAAAACAGTCTTTCTTTGAGTCCAAGTTTGATTTTGGAAATTCCTCCTAAAAGCAACATTCAGAGCAAAGTCTGTATAAATGGATGATGAGGGCCAGTCTCAATTAAGTCATACTTTTGCAGGGTAAAATATATTATATATATTTACTATAAAGCTTTAGAGTAAAGTATATTACTTTCTAGAGTTGGGGCTTCCCTGGTAACTTAGCTGGTGAAGAATCTGCCTGCAATGCAGGAGACACAGTGTAATTCCTGGGTTGGGAAAATCCGCTGGAGAAGGGATAGGCCTACCTACTCCAGTATTCTTGCCTGGAGAATTCCATGGACAGAGGAACCTGGCAGGCTACAGTCCATGGGGTTGCATTGTTGGACATGACTGAGCCACTTGCATTTTCTTTTAGAGTAATATAGGTAATGGTCTTGAATCAAATGAAGGGTGTAACTGATTTTCTTGGGCTCTTAACTAGCTCTAAAAAAATCTGGAAACTCTAAGAACTCTAAAAATTTCCTAAACAACCAAAGTACAGCCTTTTGCTTATGTGGTCTTCAAAGGTGACTGCTTAGAAAAATCACATTATTGATTTCAATCATATATATACACGTGGGGCTTCCCTGGTGGCTCAGTCAGTAAAGAATCTGCCTGCAGCACAGGAGATCAGGTTTGATCCCTGGGTTGGCAAGATTCCCTGGAGAAGGAAATGGCTATCCACTCCAGTATTCTTGCCTGAGAAATCCCAGGGTAGAGGAGCCTAGCAGGCTACAGTTCGTGGAGTCACAAAGAGTTGGATACAACTAATGACTAAACCACCACCGTATATACAGTTTTTAAAAATTGTCTGTGTTTTGTTGTCCCAGCTTATTTTCTCCTGTGCTGCTTAGATCTGATTCTCACCTTCTGTGGATACTCATCTCTGCTGTCCCTCTTTTTTACCTTTCTTTTTTTGCTACTAACAAGAAGAATAAATTACTGTGTGAATCAGCGTCATATTAAATACCTTTAAAATACCTTTCTAAACCCTATTGCTCTGAATCAGACATCTTACAAAGCTGTGACCCTTTAGAATCCTTTATAATTTAAATACAGGACTGGCTTTTTGACTCTTAGGAAAAAAAATATGAACATCTTTACTGAGAAATGATTCACACATCTCAACATTCATCCATTCGAAATATAAAATTCAATGGGTTTTAGTATATTCAGAGTTTTGTGGCTATCACCACAATCTCAAGTTCAGAACATTTTCACCACCCCCCTAAAAAATCCCTGTACACATTAGCAGCTGCTCTTTATTCCCCTCCCATCTTGGCTCTAGGGAACACTAATCTATTTTCTACCTCTATAGATATGCCTATTCTGGATATTTCATATTAACAGAATCATATAAAATGAAGTCTTTCACTTAGTATTCTGTTTGTAAGGTCATCCATGTTGTGACTGGTTTGATCACCTTGCTGTCCAAGTCTTCTCCAGGACCACAGTTTGAAAGCCTCAATTCTTCAGCACTCTGCCTTCTTTATGATCCAGTTCTCACAACCATTCGTGTTTACTGGAGAGACCATGCTGCTGCTGCTGCTGCTGCTGCTGCTGCTGCTGCTGCTGCTGCTAAGTCACTTCAGTCGTGTCCGACTCTGTGCGACCCCACAGACAGCAGCCCACCAGGCTCCGCTGTCCCTGGGATTCTCCAGGCAAGAACACTGGAGTGGGTTGCCATTTCCTTCTCCAATGCATGAAAGGGAAAAGTGAAAGTGAAGTCGCTCAGTCATGTCTGATTCCTAGCGACCCCATGGACTACAGCCCACCAGGCTCCTCCTTCCATGGGATTTTCCAGGCAAGAGTACTGGAGTGGGGTGCCATTGCCTTCTCCGGGAGAGACCATAGCCTTGACTATACAGACCTTTGTTGGCAAAGTGATGTCTTTGCTTTTTAACACACTGTCTAGGTTTGTCATAGCTTTCCTGCCAAGAAGCAATCGTCTTTAATTTCATTGTTGCAGTCACCATCCACAATGATTTTAGAGCCCAGAAAGGGGAAATCTATTACAGCTTCCACCTCTTCCCCTTCTGTTTTCCATGATGTAATAGGACCAGATGCCATGATCTTAGTTTTTTAATATTGAGTTTTTAGCTGGCTTTTTCACTCTCCTTCTTTACCCTCATCAATACAATACAGTATTGTAAACTATAGGCACAGTGTCACACAGAACATCTCCAGGACTGACTGATCCTGCTGAAATTGTATATACCCTTTGAACAGCTACTCCCTGTTTCCTCCTTCCCCCAACCCCTGTGAACCACCCTTGTACTCTCTTGCTTCCATGAATTTGACCATTGTAGACTTCTCATGTGAGAAGAATCATGCAATACTGTCCTTCCGCGACTGACTTATTCCACTTAGCATATTGTCCTCCAAGTTCATCCATGTTGTTACAGATGGCAGGATATCCTTTTCTTTTGAACGTTGAATGATAGTCTATTTTATGTATACATATTTTCTTTATATATTCATTTGTCGCTATAGTTTCCATATCTCGGCTGTAGTGAACATGGAAGTGCAATTATCTCTTCAAGAGCCTTACTGGACTTCACTTGCTAAGTGACTTCACTTACCAGAAAAATGAGAGAGAGTGTTGGCAAGGATGTGGAGAAATTAGGACTCTTGCACACTACTGATAGAAATGTAAAATGGTGCAGCCACTGTGAAAAACAGTATATGGCTCCTCAGAATACTAAAAGTAGAACTACCATATGATCCAGCAATCCCACTTCTAAGTATATACCCAAAGGAGGGCCTGGGTTTTGACTTAGAAGCTGGTGGGAACACCAACCTAAGTGAGTGTTAGGGCACAGAAAAAATAAACAGTGATTCTAGTAAAGGATTTGCAATAAGCCACACAGTGGGGAATTAGAGCGGTGTTGTGTCTACTAATTAAACAGAAATCAAGAATTACCATACATCACATATAACTTCAGTTCCACTCTGACAGTTAAAGGTTGAATTTTATTTTCCCTTTGCTCACACAAGAAATTTGATACCAAGTTTAAGACTTAGAAAACGTCCTTAAGAAATTTCATATTAGCTGGATAATACAGTGGAAAGATAAAGACAAACTGCTAACAGTGGTTAGTTTGGGGGAGAAGAATTCGGAGTAAGAAGGAAAGGAAGAATTAAACGTTTCATTTTCTAGCGTTCTACAGAGTTTGAAGTTTTGCTTACTATTTGCATGTGTGATGTATTTGCATAATATTTAATTATACATCTTTTTTTTTTTACAGATATCCAGGTGTTCCTTTGGATGTCCAAGAGGAAAAAGGCATTAAGTACAAATTTGAAGTATATGAAAAGAACAATTAATGTGAAAATGTTTTCCGATTATTTACAATGTTGTATTAGTTTCTGCTGTAGAACAAAGTGAATAAGCTATACATATACATATATCCCCTGTTTTTTGGTTTTCCTTACCTTAGATCACCACAGACCATTGAGTAGAGTTCCCTGTGCTATACAGTAGGTTCTCATGAGTTATCTGTTTTTATATAGTTGTATATTCCCCATTAATCTTAGCTAGACTATATCAGATACCATTTGTAAAACATGTCTTGCTATAACTGTCTGAATTCCCATTAAGGGGCAGGAATAGGTTACCAGCACCACCTAGGGTAGAATATATCTATCAAGATAACCCAAAGTGGGAGAGTCCCCTGGTGGCAAGAAACCAGAGCCTGTAGAGCTAGGGGGTAAGTTCAAAGGTCAGAAATGGACAATAAACAGAAAAACTAGCATTCCGTTATTAAATTAGATCAAAAGAGGGACTAAGAATTACTCCATATAGATCACACTACTGAAAAAAATTCTGTTCACACAGACCATTCCACAGGGATAGTGATGAACAGGTACAAGACTACCTTTTGATGGTTAAGAAAACGTCTGAGACCTTTAAAAACTTTGTTTCTGACCTTCAGTGAGATTTCACAGGATGTTACAATGATAGAACAAGAATTGGCTGCTCTTTACAAGAAAGGATAATCTAAAATCACACATAATGGCTAGAATTTTAAAAGGTAATAAATTGAGAATGAATATTGCTAGAAACCAAAATTGGTAAGTTAGAAACTAAACATCACAGAATTAAAAAATAAACCATGTTTTACCCATCTTATTAGCAAAGATTTAGATTACTAATATAAAAAAATAGCATTTTCTGCCTTATAAATTGGTACAAACTTTTTAGCATGTAAGTTAGCAGTATCAATTAAAATTCAAAATATTCTGGGTTTGGACCCAGAACTTCCACTTCTAAAATTTATTCCTGAACAAAGAGATGGGTCCAAGAATATTTGTTGCAAAATTTTGTTTTAAACTTGGAAAGAACCCAAATGTTGATTAATAAAGAACTATTTAATATGTCTATAAAATGTAACATCTGCACCAGTAAAAAAAGGATGACTGAAAAATACGAAAAACTGCTAAGAAGCAACTTATGTATCAACTCAAAAGTGTTTAATAAATGTTAATGTGTGGGGGAAAGCATGCAGCAAGCTATTGACAGTACCAGTTTGGAGTGTTATTTTCTGCATTAGGTATGTCTGTTGTGATTAGACTTTCTGAAGTATTATGTGCTTATTTTTATTACAAAAATGACTTAATAAATAGAGCCCTTTATGTTTAGCAGTAAAATTAGGATACAGGCCATCAGAAGTAAAAAGAAATGTCCTAAAATCTTCCTAGAGGGAAAAGACAGATCACACAGAAAAGTAGGAACCAATACTGAGGAAGACTTACAAACCACACGAAAACAGTGGTACTCTCTGCAAGGAACATAACCAGAAAACTATTAGTGTCCAGAGTTTATAGGTCTTAGATACTGACACGAAAAAGAAGGAAGCCAATTAGAGAAGAGGAAACTCAAATGACCAAAATGTCCCTGCCTAATTGGAGAAATGCAAATTAAAGCTACAGCAGGGTACCATCCACACACATCAGATGTGGCGTTCTCAGTAATACCAATTTATTTGATAGATGATACCAGAAAGCATCAGTTGGTACGTGGAAAAGTCAAACTGGGAAGGTAAGAAGGCCAGTTCAAGGTCAGTGAGCAAGTTCCCATTGGGTTACAAACTCAGTACTGCTGAAATATCTGGGAAATGGAGGGGAGGAAAGCTGGAGTATTTATCCCCCACCCATTGATGGGGGCTACTCCCAGGGTTGTCACCCCCCAACCTATGTGTGACTGAACACACCAATGACTAGACAGAGCCCCAGGTGTTTGCAGTAAGAGGCTGCTGACACACTCAGTTCAGTCGCTCATTCGTGTCCAATTCTTTGTGACCCCATGGACTGCAGCACTCCAGGCCTCCCTGTCCATCACCAACTCCCAGAGTTTACTTAAACTCATGTCCATTGCGTCAGTGATGCCATCCAACCATCTCATCCTCTGTTGTCCCCTTCTCCCGCCTTCAATCTTTCCCAGCATCAGGGTCTTTTCCAGTGAGTCAGTTCTTCACATCAGGTGGCCAAAATATGACATGCTCAGGACCAGCAAATGTAAACACTTAAAACAATTCCATGTTTATGATTATGTACAATTTCATACTTCTTTATATAGTAAAAAGTATAAAGACACAGATAGTTTAAAGTATTTTACAATTTTAAAATACATAGAAGCATAAAGACCAATTACAGGTTCAGGAGAGGAATGATGGTAATTCAGACTAGAGAATCAGGTGCAGTTAAAAATTTGATTCAGGGTAGATTAAAAAGTTGGAGGTAACAGGATTTTCTGGTGGCATTGGATTTTGGCTGTGGACCTACTGAATTTGAAATACCTGTAAGGAAGGCAAAAGGGAATGAAAGAAAAACTGAAATAATAGAACCATGCTGTTAAAATTCTAAATTATTTTTAACTGATAAATCTGTGCTAAGTCACTTCTATCGTATATTCAATCTTACAATAAATTCTATGTGGCATCCACATTTGAGGCTGATTTGGCATTTCATTATATTAACCACATTGCTATAAATGACATTCCCAATCAATAGATTAAAGCAAACGTGTGCCCTTCCCCTCCAGTACATTAAAAGTGAAGTAATGCTGTTCACTCACCATGTTGATTGAGAATTCACTGCTTTAGCAGATGAAACCCTAATCACAATGACTTAACACATGGAAGTTTATTGCGCAGATGAAGTCCAACACAGGTGTTTCCGGTCAGCAGGTAGCTCTCCAGGTGGTGATAAAGGGAGCCAGGTTCATTCCACCTTGCGGTGTCTGTCTTCGACTAGGCATTTCCAGGACTGTTGCCAAAAAGGAAAAAGCACGGAGGATCACTTGTGGGAGGTCTGGCCGCGAGGGCAGTCCGGGAACTGGTTACACGTGACTTTCTTCCACAATCCACTGACCAAAACTTTGTCAGATAACCGCATCCAACTGCAAGAAGCCTGGGAAATGTAGTCTAACTGTGGAGGACAGAAAAAAAAAAAAAAGATTGGGTGAGCAGTTAGCCAGAAAGGGACAGAGAAAGATACGGATTATAACTTGACTTACGCCCCCCGTTTTTCTATTTTTGAATCTTTGAATAGTTTGGAAATGCATCTTGCTTCAAAAATCATTTTGTGTTGTTTCAGTGGGCTCCAAAAAGCTCTGGTACCACAGTCCTTTATGTTTCAGTGCAGAAAGAATTCAGCGAGAGGAAAAGAGATAAGAATAGGATCCTCGTGAGGCTTATAAGAGGATGGGTGAGGTGGTGCCATGCACAGAGAACTTCCTGGGCTACAGTTTTATAATCAAAGGAAAAGTGAGGAGATGGAGAAGAAGAACTTTGTCTTTCTTGAGTAGACATGCTTCCATCATCAGCTCCTCCTCCAGGTTGGGCAGGGGGGTTTTCTTTTCCCTGTGTGGTCAAGCTAGGTCCACAAGTTATTGTTTTTTATGTGTGCAGAGAGCATGTCCTAGGGATCATTAACTTATTGAACTCACTGGCAGGATGTGGGTCTCAAGCCCCTGTTGTTTTGTTGTTTGGGGGCATGTCTTCTGCTTCTGTTGCATGGTTTTGTTGCCAAGCAAGCCTGCTTGGTTTTGTGGTTAAGAACACCTGCTTTCTTGAGTAATCATTAACTTACAAGGGTCTCCCATATTTTTCTTACTTACAATCCCCAAGTGGGATTAACTGTTTATTCACCTACTTGGTCTCTTTATCCCTACCACTTCTAGTACGGGCCGTTGAGTTTTTTGAAACTAGAAGACTGGAAAGAGTTAATGCTAATTGTTCTTTAGTGGTCGTGAGAAATGTAAGCAGAGTGCAGGTCTTCTTAGAAAGGAACTCTATTTTAGGAAACTGACTCATTCATGGGCAAAGACTAGATCATTCTTGCAAAGAATGGAAAGAGTAATACCATTCTTTGCACATGGCAGTAATTTTGTCATTTAGAGCCTTTGTTTAACATTACATGTTGGGCTTGGATTTTAGTTGCATATTACCTGTATTCTCATTGCCTATGTCATTATATTTGGTAAAAAGTGTTCTTCTATTGTGGGATATATTCTTGTTTGACTTTTCCATCTGATTAGGAAACCTATCCTTCCCCAACATGCTCTTAACACCATAGATTTCTTCACATTCTGTCCTCAAAGCTTACTCCTTTATAGGTCTTTGTTTCAAGTCATGAGTGGAAAGCCTGTCTGAACCCTATGGGTCTCATTTGGTGAGTGCTCCCTGCTGGCTCTTACCCACTAGAGTTCCCCTGTGTGTATCTCCAGGCAGCCTGACAGCCCAAACATCTGTCTGACTTCCCTAGACAGCATTTTGTCACATTTGAATTGAAATTAAGAGTGCTGTCAATTCACTTAGTACAAACTCAGAGGAGCAGGAAGAAGGTTCATCCAGATTGAATGGTTCTGAATTTCCATCTTAAAAACTACTGCTAGTACTTAAGCACACAAATGTGATTGAATTGGTCTGGATTTTCCATAGAATCAGAAATATATATGTCAATTCCAGGTGGCGCTAGTGGTAAAGAACTTGCCTGCCATTGCAGGAGATGTAAGAGACACAGGTTCAATCTCTGGGTCAGGAAGAAACCCTGGAGGAGGACATGGCAACCCACTCAGTATTCTTGCCTGGAGAATCCCCATGAACAGAGGAGCCTGGCAGGCTGTAGTCCATAGGGTTGCACAGAGTCGGACACTACTGAAATTACTTAGCACACACATATACACATACATATACATATGTACGTGTATATGTTTGTATGTATATATATGTATGTATATATATATACTACAGCCTGGCAGGCTGTAGTCCATAGGGTTGCACAGAGTTGAACACTACTGAAACGACTTAGCATACATATATATATGTATATATATGTATGTATGTATATATATATAAGGAGATTTAAGGAATTGACTCAGTTAATTGTGAAGGCTGACAAGTCTGAAGTCTGCAAAGGAGGCCAGCAGGCTGAAATTCAACCAGCAGTTGACACTGCAGTCTTGAGGCAAAATTTCTTCTCTGAAAAACCTGCTTTTGTTGTTCATAGCAGCACTTTGTATAATAGTCAAGACATAGGAGCAACCTAAGTGTCCATTGACAGATGAATGGATAAAGATGTGGCATATATACACAATGCAATACTAGCCATAAAAAGGAATGAGATAATGCCATTTGCAGAAACATGAATGGACCTAGAGATGATCATACTAAGTGAAATCAGACAGACAAAGACAAATATATGATATCACTTTTGTGGGATCTTAAAAATATAAATGAACTTATTTATAAAAACAGAACAAACTCACAGACATAGAAAACAAACATGGTTTCCAAAGGGGAAAGGAGCAGTGGGGATAAAGTAGGATTAACAGATACACACTACTGTACATAAAACAGGTAAGCATCAAGGACCTACTGTATAGCACATGAAATTGTATTCAGTAACTTGTAATTACCTCTGTGTGTGTGTGTGTGTATAGGTATATATACATATGCTGCACTGTGCTTAGTTGCTCAGTCACGTCCAACTCTTTGCAAGCCCACTGTGGCCCGCCAGGCTCCTTGGTTCATGAAATTTTCAGGCAAGAATACAGGTGCACCATATGTAAAATAGCCAATGAGAATTTGCTGTACAGCTCAGGAAACTCAAACAGGGGTTCTGTATCAACCTAGAGGGGTGGGATGGGGAGGGAGGTGGGAGGGAGGTTCAAAAGGGAGGGGATATATGTATACCTATGGCTGATTCATGTTGAGGTTTGACAGAAAACAGCAAAATTCTCAAAGCAATTATCCTTCAATAAAAAATAATACGTGAGCAGCCTGCCATTTCCTCCTCCAGGGGATCTTCCCAACCCAGGGATCAAACCCACATCTCTATATGTATGTATATGTGTATATATACATATAGAGATATAATATGTATACAATATTATATATGTATGTAACTGAATCACTTTGCTGTACACCTGAAAAAACATTGTAAATCAACTATATTTCAATTGTTTTAAATTATCAGGCAGGAAAAAGAGAAACCTGCTTTGGCTGCTAAGATCTTCAACTGCTTAGATTCGATCCACCCATGTTGTTAGGGGTTGTTTCCTTTACTTAAGGTCTACTGATTGTGGATGTTAACTGTATCTACAAAATAGCTTTACAGCAACACCTGGATTCATGTTTAATTAAATTACCAAGTACTACAGCCTGGCCAAGTTAATGCAGAACACAGCATCACAGTAATCAGAGTAATGGAAAATGTGACTGTGCTGTATGCCCCTTGCAGTTATTTCCTTTACACATCAGAAAGCTTTCGAAATAGAGGCAACAGTTTCTTAAGCACTAATGTCACACTTGGTCTATCAGGATGCTTCTTAAAGAGTTTGGGGTTAGTCTAAATGGAATATCAACCACATTGGAGAGTTTTGATTTATGATTGGGTCTTAATTATTACCTCCTCCATAGTTCAGTGATGTTTCAAGCTTAGATGAAAAATAAAAAGTGAACTATAACTTTTCATAGTTATGAAAAGTTGCCCCTGAAAGTTGCCCCTTGCCCCTGAAAATCCAGCTCCAACACATCTCACTCTTGCTTTTTATCCTGTGCCTCCAGATATTTGCAGCTTCAAAAAACATTCCTTTGGAAAAGCAAATCTGAAAATATTCGAAGGGCTGGCCTTCAGCTCTGCAAACTTTTGACAATATGTACACTGAATGCAGTTTGTCAAAACTCTGTTTCTTTCCATAGCCTGTGGCTTGTGAGTGATTTCTGGGAAATGTTGATTATAAAATAAGCTCTTTTCAGCCGGTTTCAAAAGATGACCCTCAGGCAGGTAATCGTCAAGTAGAGACATCTTTTAAGAAAAACGCAGGGGTGAGTGAACCCCTCTGGGCCTGTGTTGTCACTGCCCAACTTCAGCAACCTGCCCGTTCAGCCCTTGAAAAGCACCACTGAGCGCCCGCCAGGAGAGTGGAGCCTGCTGCCCCCACAGGCACGTGTGTGGGGGTGCTTCCGCGTTTTGTATTTTAACTTTTCAACACAAATTCTAAAGCCGGGGAAGAGGGCAGGAAAACAGCCAGGCTTCAACACGAGGCAGCTCTCAGCTCCATCCTTGAGTCACCCTGTTAAGTGGAACCGGCAATTGTCTCGCTGGAGACCTGCAGAAACAGCTCGTGGGAAAGAACAATTTGCACCTGGAATATATTCATTAGCATGTGTGTCAAAAGGCCACACGTGGATACAAACCATGATCTCGGCATTCTTTGTACTCTGCAGCCTTGAGACTTCAAGGGCAGAAGCCCACGTGCCCAGGTGACCACCAGTCTACCCACCTGCCTGGCAAGGTGGGTGGCAAGTGGGCGTGGTGGGAGGGTTGGCTGGAAACACAGGGATTTAGGTCCAAAAAGAGAGAAGGCGGGCGCGTTATACAAATAAGCACTCTGTTAAAGGCTTGTTTCTGGTTTCGGGACCCTCCTACTAGTCTAGCTTAAATTGAGAGGGGATTTGGTGCACCTCACTGGCTGTTTCCTCCCACTCATACTCACAATCACAGCTCTTTTCATTGTCATTAAATACATTGAATATGTACCATCTTTGCATGGCCCTCTGCTAAAATCTGCACAAAGGCAGTGGCCCTAGCCCTGAAATTGTGGAAGGAGCACTGGGCAGAGAGAGAGGCCTGGGTTTTGATGTGAATGTCCATTGAAAACCTTAGTTGCAAGGAACAAACCCTCAATGAAACCACCTCTCATAGTGGGGCGGGACAGGGTTTTAGCCCAAGCATCTAGGGAGGAGAGGAGCATTGAACCCCAGAGAAGGAGTTCAGAAAGGAACCAAGAAGAGAGATGTTTCCTCCACTGGGGTAGGTGGAGTTTGAGGTGCCTCTGAACACGCAGAGATGTTGAGAGGCTCTGCAGCTGGATTTTCGGCCTGTTGCTCAATAGAGGAGACTGCGATGGAGATCCAGATGTAGAGGCATCAAAAGATGAAAGCATCTGAGATGATGGGTCAAGAGAAGGTGTAGTGTGAGAGTGGGGGTCCATGTGGGGACCACGGATGGACCCGTGTCTGCTGGGGTGAGGGAGACTCACTGTAATCAAAAGAAAACCCCACCCCACCGTCCCTAAGACAAGCAGCTCACTCCCATCCCACCACTCAGGAGTATGTTCTAGACAGAGACAGAACAAACCATTATTCCCTGACAAAGATTAGTGGCATTTACCTTAAACAGGAATTTGATCTGGACCAGGATAAGGATAAGCTGTAGTTTCAAAGTTTCAACCGTGTGCGTGCATGTGTGTGTGTGTGTGTGTGTGGTTTATGTAGTATTAGGGTTCCGAAAGGCACAGTGATAAAC
Source organism: Bos taurus (assembly GCF_002263795.3). Classification (NCBI taxonomy): domain Eukaryota; kingdom Metazoa; phylum Chordata; class Mammalia; order Artiodactyla; family Bovidae; genus Bos; species Bos taurus. The sequence goes on along the minus strand of NC_037334.1, from coordinate 80,726,323 downwards.
TTTGTTATTCTCCCTAAGGCCATGACCCAGTCTAGAACTCCTACTGCTCTGATAGTAATATACTTGGCTATTCCCATCACAGTAACAGACATGAGAAACTGTACTGGCAAACATATTCTAGGGAAAGATTCATGATGCGGAGAAACATGTACTTATAGGTTAGCTGAAAGGAAAGATGTCAATGAAGCCAAGACTGAAGATAGACAAAAGCACAAGAGAAAAATGATGACGAGGGAGTTTCCCCCTGGGGTTCAAAAGCAGAAGCAAGGGGCTGGGCCTGGAGAGGAGGCAGCAAGAAGGAAGGAGTCAGAAGAGCAACCCAGCTCACAGCTAAGTGAAGGGAAAGGAACTCGACACATAAGTGAAGATAGTTCACATGCCAGGCTGAAATCCCAGTGAATACAGAGAAACAGAGCAAGACTTTTCTGAGGAGAGGGACCACGTGCTTATGCACTGTGGGCTGCAGAAGAGACAGCTGTGTGGCAGAGAGCTGGCAAGGGGTCAGATACATAAAGAACAGCCAGTCAATCGGTGAAAGTCGCTCAGTCATGTCCAACTCTTTACGACCCCATGGACTATACCAGGGAATGGACTATTCCCCATGGAATCTCCAGGCCAGAATACTGGAGTCAGTAGCCCTTCGGTAGCCTTTCCCTTCTCCAGGGGATCTTCCCAACTCAGGAATTGAACCCAGGTCTCCCGCATTGCAGGCAGATTCTTTACCAGCTGAGCCACCAGGGAAGCCCACATAAAGAACAAGCCAGCACATATTTGCAGTAAAGTGTATACAGTATCTGTCAAGGTCATGTATAACTGGGGATGAAAGTGGGTATCTCATACTTTGCAGTTTTAAATAGAAAAGGACCCAGGGAAGTCATCATTTCTCCTTGAATAAACCCAGAACAATTCATAGACCTTACTAAGAGAAAACACAGGGATTTATTGAGCTTTGGGAAATCAAGCACTTTTTGTGAAAGTTTCAGTCTCTACAATATATAAAAAGTCCTGAAGCTAGAGAAGAAAAAAGCAAAGGAACGATAGGAAAATCTCATAAGAACAAAAAGGGCACAGGAAGAAATACAAATGGCTCCTACATATATGAAAAGCTGCTGACATCACCAAAAATAAGAAAAATGCCAATTAAAATTGCACCTGAAAAGCTTGACAGCATGCTCTGGTACAACCCCTGTGGAGCAAAACTCGACAAAGTACACAGCACTACCTATATAGTCTTTTGCCAAAAAATTTAATCTGAATTGAATCAAGCGCCAGACCCAAATTCTAATTTATTAGAAATATAGAAGATAAAGGAACAAGTCAAATAGCCCCATCATAAAAGCAGAGTGTTGAACATTTAAAAGCAAAACCAGACTAGACTCCGAAAAACATCAATGCTATAAATTAGAAATGACCCAAATGTCTATCAACAGTGGCATGAATAAATTTTGGTACAATCCTACACTAGAATGCTAATACAGCAAGAATGAATGAACTTCAGCTACACACAACAGAATTAATGTCACAAATATAATGTTCAGTAAAAGAAACAGAAAAAGAAGAATCAATATACCAGAGCTCAATTTATATAAAGTTCAAAAACACACAAAACTAATTTATGGTGTAAGAAGTCAGCACTCTGGTTACTCTTGGGGGATAGTGATGAGAAGACATCAGGGCAGCTCACCTTGCGAAAATTCAGTCATAAACTTAAAATCTGTTCCTCTTTTCTTTCTTTTAAATTTTTTTAAAATTGTGGTGTAATATATTCAGTGAGGGCTTCCCTGATAGCTCAGTTGGTAAAGAATCTGCCTGCAAGGCAGGAGACCGCGGTTTGATTCCCAGGCTGGGAAGATCCGCTGGAGAAGGGATAGGCTACCCACTCCAGTATTCTTGGGCTTCCCTTGTGGCTCAGCTGGTAAACAATCCACCTGCAATGCGGGAGATCTGAGTTTGATCCCTCGGTTGGGATGATCCCCTGGAGAAAGGAAAGGCTACCCACTCCACTATTCTGGCCTGGAGAATTCCATGGTCCATGGAGTTGCAGAGTCGGACACGACTGAGCGATTTTCACTTTCACTATATTCAATGAAATGCATAAACTGTAATAATCTTAATACATACTGTAAAGTGGATTTTTTTTATAATTATATGCACCCTGTAACCACCATCCAGATCAAGATATAGAATATTTTCAACACCCCAGAAAGTTCCATGATGACCATTCCCCATCTAAAAATCACACACACACACACACACAACCACTATTCTGACCCCCTTCACGCTGGATTAGTTTTTCACACACTGGATTTCATCCAGCTTCTGTGTCAGACCTTTTTTGCAGCAAAATACCTGTGAGGTTCATCCTGACTGTTGCATGTGTCAATAGTTTTCTTAAAAATTGGGAAATAATCCATTGTCTAAATATATAGTACATTATGTTTATCTCTTCTCCTTTTGGTGAATATTTGGATTATTTCTAAAGTCGTGAATTATGAACAGTTTCTCTACCTATCTTTGGTGGACACAGGCACTCATTTCTTTTTGGTTATAAATCTAAGAGTGGACTTGCCTAGTCATCGAGTGAGCCTATGTTTAGTGTTAGTAGACACTGGCAGACAATTTGCCAAAGTGGTTGTGCCAACCTCCTGCTTACTAGCAATCTATGAGATATTTGAGATATTCTAATACTTCCATAACCTCTTCAACTCGGATTTGTCATCTTTTTAATTTGAGCTATTTTGATGAGTGAATAATGGTATCTCCCTGGGGTTTAATTTGCATTTCTCTTATGACTAATGATGTCTAACACCTTTTCATATGGTTATTAGTCATTTGGCTATCTTTTTTGTAAGGTGCTTGTCGATGCTTTTTTGCCCAATTTTTCAAAGCTTGGGTTTTATTTTGTTAGTTTAGTGATTTGTAGTAGTTCTGTAGATTCTGGAACTCCGAGAAAGCTGTCAAATATAAGCACTGAAGCTGTCTTCTCAATCTGTGGCTTTCTTTTCTTTATGCTTTCTTAGTTGTGTCTTCTGATGAACAGATGGTCTTTATCTTAATGATGCTAAATCTATCGGGATTTTTTGTTTCTTTTAATGTTATTGCTTTTGTTTACTATACTATTTTAGATACATTTGTTTCCTTAAGGGTAAGCTGCAGTCCATGGTGTCTAGAGTCGGACATGACTGACCGATTTCACTTTCACTTTTCACTTTCATGCATTGGAGAAGGAAATGGTAACCCACTCCAGTGTTCTTGCCTGGAGAATCCCAGGGACAGGGGAGCCTGGTGGGCTGCCGTCTATGGGGTCGCACAGAGTCGGGCACGACTGAAGCAACTTAGCAGTAGCAGTAGCAGTATGTGTTTGCATATATTATTTCTGGACTCTCTGTTTTATTGCATTGATTTATTTGTCTTTGCTTGGGCTAATATTCTAGCATCTTGATTATTCTTTTATAGAAAGTCTGGAAATCTTATATTACACATTCTCCAAATTTGTTTCTTATTCAGCACTGCCTTGTCTATTCTAGGTGCTTTGCAGTTCCATGCAAATTTAGAATCACCTTGTCAATTTCCATTTTATTTGGAATTATTATTAAAGATTAACTATGTAGACTTACTGTCTTTCCATTTATTTAGGTCTTCTTTAATTTCTCTCATCAACTATTTTATACTTCTTAGTATGTTTGGAAAGCTTTAGCATTATTACCCAAATGCTAGTCCCTGAAAGCAAACCATGGTTTCTGTATATACACTGGTAGCTCAGACGGTAAAGAGTCTGCCTGCAATGCAGGAGACCTGAGTTTGATCCCTGGGTCAGGACTTTATAATTTTGAATTATATTTTACATATAGTAGGGCTTCCCAAGTGGTGCTAGTGGTAAAGAACCCATCTGCCATGCAGGAGACATAAGAGGTGCTAAATTTGAACACCAGGAAGATGGGGATCTTCTGGTGTTGATGATTTTGTTTATTTGCTGATTTTGGTTGCTGATTTTGTTTATTCTAATAGTTTATAGATTATTTTGTTTTGCTTTGTATACAATCATACCACCTGTAAGTAAAGACAGTTTTCTTTCTTCCTTTCCAAACTTTATACCTATGTATTTCTTTTTCTTATAAAGCAGGGTACATCAAAGATTTTTGTATTTTTCTATATGCATACATGCTAAGTTGCTTCAGTCATGTCTGACTCTTTGTGACCCCATGGACTATAGCCCGCCAGGTTCCTCTGTCCATGGGATTCTCCAGGCAGCAATACAAAGTGAGTTGCCATGCCCTCCTTCCAGGGGATCTTCCAGACCCAGGGATCGAACTGGCACCTCTTATGTCTCCTGCACTGGCACATGGGTTCTTTACCACTAGCACCACCTGGGAAGCCCTACTATATGTACAGTATAATTCAAAATTCTTAAATTTAGTGGCATAACTGAGCTAGGCTAACAGAGTCTATAATGACATAACCAAATGTAATATATGAAAACTTATTAAGTCTTGGTTTTAAAATATTTACAAAAGATGTGTTTTACAATTGGCAAATTGGAACATGATCTGAATATTAAATGATTAAATGAAATTATTGTTAATTTTCTTGAAAACAGTTTGATAATGACGTGGTCATGGCATGCTCAGTCATGTCTGACTCTTTGTGACCCCATGACTGTAGTACACCAGGTTCCTCTGTCCATGGGACTTTTCAGGCAAGAATTCTGGAGTGGGTTGCCATTTCCTCCTCCAAGGGATCTTCCTGACCCAAGAATCAAGCCCACGTCTCCTGTGTATCCTGCATTGCAGATGGATTCTCTACCCCCTGAGCCTTGCTAGTAATTTAAAAATGTACTACTCTGAGGAGATAAATGTTTGAGTATTTACAGAATACTGTTAATCATGACAAGTATTTTTAAATAGTTCAACAAAAATGTATGCATGTGTAAAATTTGTATCTATTTATGTATGGAGAGAGAGACGGACAGAAAGCAGATGTGCAAAATATTAATAAGTCTTGAATCTAAACATAGAGTTGTGCTGCACAATTGGAGTGGCTCCCCTGATCCCCATCTCCTGGAGTTCATCCTCTTGTGAGACTCCCTGTCCTTGACTATGAGCAGGACCTGTGACTTGCTTCTAGACAGTAAAATACTGCAAAAGTGCACGATGCCCATGTTTATGTGTTCATAATAATGTGATTAAGTTACATAAGACTGCAGTTTCTGTCTTAGTGGAGTCTCTCTCTCCCTTGCTAGCTTTGAGGAAGCAAGTGGCCATGGTGGAAGCCCCAGGTGGCAAGGAATTGTGGTAGCCTCCAGGATCTGAGGATGGTTTCCAGCCAACAGCAGAAAGAAACTGAGCCCTCCAAAGAATTGAAATCTGTCAACAACCTGAGTGAGCTTAGAAGCAGATCCTTCCCCAATGGAGCCTAAGATGAGACTAGAGCTCTGGTCACCACATTGTGCAGCCTTGTGAGATGTAAAAACAGGACTCAGCTAAGCCACACCAAGATCCTGACTCGCAAAAACTGTGAAATAACAGATATATGTTGTTATAAAGTACTAAACTTGTGAGGACATTTTTATGCAGTAATAGAAAATTAATACAAGGTGTGACAGTTAATTTTGTCAACTTAGCCACAGGGTCCCCAGTTATTTGGTCAAACTTATGCTGGATGTTTCTGTGAGGGTATTTTTGGTTGAGATTAACATTTATTTATTTGTTTTTAATTCATTTTTATTTGGAGTATAGTTGATTTACAGTGTTGCAGATTAATATTTAAATAGGTTAACAGAGTAATGCAGATTGCTCTCCCTAATGTGAGTGGGCCTCATCCAATCAGTTGAAGGCCAGAATAGAACAAAAAAGCTGACCTTTCCCCAAATAAGAGAATTCTATCTGCCTGACTGCCTTTGAACTGCAACATCACCTTTTTTTCCTGTCTTCAGACTCAAACTGATACATCCATTCTTCCGGTCTCAAAGCTGCTGACCTTTGAACAAGAACTATGCCATGAGCTCTCTTGATTCTAGGCTTCCAGGATATGGTAGGATATACTGATATTCACTGCAATATTCTTTTACCTTTTCTACATGTTTGAAAATATTCAAAATAAAAATTGGGGAAAATGTTCTGAAGTCAGGAAGTATCAGGAAACAGTTCAAAGAAGGCTCCTATGAAGATCCACTAGATTATTTTACCTCCCTTTTTCTCAACCTCCCTTCTTTCCCTTTTTTCCTCAGTGAATCTACTTTGTTTAATATGAGATTTAAACTTTTTTGTTTTATTGATATATTAATGCGACTTCACTTTCTCCATTCACTTTCATGCATTGGAGAAGGAAATGGCAACCCACTCCAGTGTTCTTGCCTGGAGAATCCCAGGGACGGGGGAGCCCGGTGGGCTGCCGTCTATGGGGTCGCACAGAGTCGGACACGACTGAAGTGACTTAGCATAGCATAGCAATATTGTGTTAATTTCTACTGTATAGCTAAGTGATTTAGTCATACACATATATTCATTCTTTTTCATATTCTTTTCCATTATGGTTTATCACAGGATTATGCATATAGTTCCCTATGCTACAGTAGGACCTTGTATATCCATTTTATACATAATAGTTTGCATCTGTTAATCTGTTAATCTATCTAAATGCAAACCCCGAGTCAGTCTCTCCCCACTCCCCGCTCCCTTGGCAACCATAAGTCTGTTCTTTGTGTCTGTGAATCTCTTTTTCACAGATAAGTTCATTTGTGTCATATTTTAGATTCCACATAATAGGAAATTTTAAACAAATAGACACTGTATTTAAACATAAATAATAAATCCACCCCTTTCTGTGCAGATTTATGCTCTATAAACATGACACTGAGAAAGTCTGACCTTAACCTTTGTTCTGCAAATGTTTCAGAATTTTTTTCTACTGCCACATTACAAAATAAATATCAGTCTAAATGAAGGCTTTTCTGTAAAACAGCAGCTACACAGATGGCCTCTAATCCATACTCATAAAAGACAAGACTACATTTTTTTGGTTGAAAATAATTTCAAAAGCTCTTCTTAAGTTCCCACCAGAACATAATGCTACTTTGGATGCTGCATGAGGTCAGTTAAATAAACTCAGACACTGTTCTTCAGGAGTTACCAACCAAACTGAGAAAACTACATAAAAATCATGGTTTTACCTAGGAGTAATATAACCACTTTTCCCAGAAACTTCAATAATTACACATGGCCAAATCACTGCTTTCACCCAAGTTGCTGCCTCTGATGTGTGACTTGATGAATAATCCTCCACAGAAAGTGAACAAGGTTAGCCAGAGGCAAACAATGGAGATATATCTCAAATGCATGTTCTTAAAAGCATTCCTTAAAGAAATCTAAAACCAGGACTTTCCTTGTGATCCAGTAGCTAAGACTGCTGCTGCTGCTAAGTTGCTTCAGTCATGTCCGACTCTGTGCGACCCACCAGACGGCAGCCCGCCAGGCTCCCCCATCCCTGGGATTCTCCAGGCAAGAACACTGGAGTGGGTTGGCCATTTCCTTCTCCAGTGCATGAAAGTGAAAAGTGAAAGTGAAGTCTCTCAGTCGTGTCCAACTCTTGTAGCTAAGACTACATGCTCCCAATGCAGGGGACCTGGGTTCGATCCCTGGTCAGGGAACTAGATCCCACATGCCACGACTAAAAGATGCTGCATGCGGCAGCTAAGACCTGGTGCAGCCAAATAAATAAATAGCTTTTAAAAATAGCTACTAAAAAAAGAAACCTATAACCCCTGAGAGCATGTTTAAGGCGGTCCATCACATAGTAGAGTAGTGGTTCTGGCTTGGGCCACACATGAGAAACACCTGAGGATTTAAAAAAAAAACGCTGGTGCGAGTTTCCACCCCCCAACCCCAAAAAGCGCAATTTTGGTCTGGGGTGTAGCCTCAGTATCAGGATTTTTAAGTTTCCTTTGTGCAACAAAGGTTTTGGAATTATTGCAGTAGAAGCACAGAATATGTTGAATGAATAAATAAACTCTTTACAGAGTCTTAAATTACATGCGGAAACTAATTTGAATCGAATGTACTAAATGATGATACTCCTATAATCTAGGCCACTCATGCTGTTCCAAAATGCACAAACCTAAAGGAAAAAAGAAAGGGTTGAAAATGGAGAAAGGATTTGAAAGGCTGTCCAGATTAGGAATTGCTATAGCAACAGGTGTTGATTCTGAAGACAGACCTGGAACCTGAGAGCTGTCTTCATATAATTGAAGGGTACACCAAAGGGCAGAGCTAGAGTCATGGATTACAGCTAAAGGAAGCTAGATTGTGTGCAGTATAACATTCTTTCTTAAAAAGCAGTGTTATCTGTGGAACATTCTTTGACACAAGTCATAGCAATATTTTTGATCTGTCTCCTAAAGCAGAGGAAATAAAAGCAAAACTAAACAATGGGGCCTAATTTAACTTAAAAGCTTTTGCACTACAAAGAAAACCATTGACAAAATGAAAAGACAACCTACTAAATGAGAGAAGATATTTGCAAATGATGTGATCAGTAAGCGTTTGCTCTCCAAAATATACGAATAGCCCATACAACTCAATATCAAAAAAGCAAACAACCTGATTTAAAAATGAACAGACGACCTGAATAGATATTTTTCCAAAAAAGATATACAGATGGCCAACAGGCACATAAAAAGATGCTCAACATCATTAATTATTACAGAAATACAATTTAAAGCCACAATGAGATATCACCTTTTACCTGTCAGAATGGCTATCATCAAGAAGAACAGAAATAACAAATGTTGGCAAATATGTGAAAAAAATGAACCCTCATGCACTGCTGGCAGGAATGTCAATTGGGGCAGTCACTGTGGAAAACAGTATGGAGTTATCTCAAAAAACTAAAAATAGAAATACCATATGACCCTGGGTACATACTGAAAGAAAATGAAAACACTAATTCAAAAAGACACATGCACTCCAATGTTCATGGCACCATTATTGACTATTGACAACATACGGAAGCAACATAAGTGTCCATCTACAGAGAAATGGATATATACATACATGAAAGTGAATGTGTTAGTCACTCAGTTGTGTTCAACTCTTTGCAACCCTCTTTGCAAGCTCAACATTCAGAGAACGAAGATCATGGCATCTGGTCCCATCACTTCATGGGAAATAGATGGGGAAACAGTGGAAACAGTGTCAGACTTTATTTTTTTGGGCTCCAAAATCACTGCAGATGGTGATTGCAGCCATGAAATTAAAAGACGCTTACTCCTTGGAAGGCGGGTTATGACCAACCTAGATAGTATATTGAAAAGCAGAGACATTACTTTGCCAACAAAGGTCCATCTAGTCAAGGCTACGGTTTTTTCAGTGGTCATGTATGGATGTGAGAGTTGGACTGTGAAGAAAGCTGAGCACCGAAGAATTGATGCTTTTGAACTGTAGTGTTGGAGAAGACTCTTGAGAGTCCCTTGGATTGCAAGGAGATCCAACCAGTCCATTCTAAAGGAGATCAGCCCTGGGATTTCTTTGGAAGGAATGATGCTAAAGCTGAAACTCCAGTACTTTGGCCACCTCATTCGAAGAGTTGACTCATTGGAAAAGACTCTGATGCTGGGAGGGATTGGGGGCAGGAGGAAAAGGGGACGACAGAGGATGAGATGGCTGGATGGCATCAATGACTCAATGGACGTGAGTTTGAGTGAACTCCGGGAGATGGTGATGGACAGGGAGGCCTGGCGTGCTGCGATTCATAGGGTCACAAAGAGTCGGACACGACTGAGTGACTGATCTGATCTGATCTGAACTATTATGTATAAAGTGAATAAGCTACAAAGATATATTGTACAGCACAGGGAATATAGACAATATTTTATAGTAACTATAAGTGGAATATAACCTTTAAAAAATATGAATCACTATGTTGTACATCTGAAACCTATATAATACTGTACATCAACTAAACCTCAATATTTTAAAAAGCAATATTATCTGGGAATAGACTGGGTTGCCTTGAAATTGTGAATAGCTGGTCATTGCAAGAATTCTGACACTACCTTTTGAGCTCCAGGCCAAATTGTAACAGAGGAAATCCTATGCCAGGTGCTATGTTAAGCATATTTGCTATTTTGGGGGCCATCTAATATTCCTTTGCTCTTTTCCTATAACAGCCCCATAGTTTTCTTGGAAGGCTCACTCTTATCTTACTCTCAGTTCTGACTGAGCCAAACACTGACCCACTATCAATCAACTGGAAAACTGTAGTCACCCTTCATAGTGACTGGTTCAAGAAAAAGAAAATAATCCAGTTGAGCCAATCAGGGGTAATGCAACTAAACTGTGGGGATATTCCTTACAGTTTTGAAGACTCTCTTCCATTAGATTCAAAATGTGAGCATGTGGTGTGGAAAATATGAACTGGAAATAATGAAGAGAAGAAAATTTCAAAAGGATCATTTAATAGCCTTAGAGATTAAATAAGATAATGTATCTGAGAAACAAGAGGATGATGCTATAGAAAAAGAACATTCAGAAAAAGAGTCCTTAGAAATTAAAATACATGATGATAGTTTTCTGATACAACACAGGCACAAATCAATGATCAATGTACCAAGGCTATGCTCAGACATCCTTAGCACCATCTCCCTTCAACAGACTGCTAGATAAACCACCTTTCATTATACCAACCAGCTGCCTAGATTCTACTGACAACTGTGGACACAAAATACATTCTTCCCAGTTGTTAAAAACAAAGTAATAAAAATTTGAAATATGATACTTTTATTGAAAAAAATCTCTTATGAAGTTGAAAGACAAATACGAATAAATGCTACCAAAAGTAAAAAAGGACAAAGGGATGAGTGCTACAAGAGAAATTATATATGCATGATTAATCCAATATTAACATGATAAAAACCGAAAACTGATAAATAGAGAAGACAGAAACAAGCTGTCAAAGAAACAATAAAAGAAAAATTCTTGGAACTGAAGGACAGGAGTGTCTGTAGTAAAAGGTACTACCACTGAGAGCACAGCAAAAATAAATTTTAAAGACCCACAGTCAGGCACGTTTTCATTGTCTCTGATGCTAAGTTCTTATAACCACAGGGCTTGGAAGAAAGTAAAAATCAAAGTGCAGCAGTAAGGAAGGGTCTTGCCCAGACTCTGAAGTGCAAAGCCAAACAATGCCCTGCTTTCATGATATATATCTCTCTTCAACAAAGCTAAAAAGATTTAAACATTGTAAAAGCTTTTTAAAAAATCATTTTAAAAGATATTTTGAGGAATTCTATAGAGACCACTCTCATAAATATGGAAAGCAAGATTCCCTGATCTAAATGAGACTAGAAGACAGAGTAGCTGATTCATAAAGCTTACCAGGAAAATAGCCTTGATAGTGAGGGCCTGCCTGACTGTATATAATCACAAAAAACTACAGGTAACTAATAAATCTCTCAAGATGACTTCTTAATGCTCTAAAATTATCTAATAAAAGACTGAATATGAATTTTTATGACTGCTACAATTGTGTGAAAGAATATCTGTAGTATGGCTGAGCACAAAAATCTATAAAATCAAACTAACAAGGTTTGGTAGTATGTTTCTATTGATGATGTTTTTATTCATCAGATTTTTCTTAATATTGTTAGTTTGGCAACAAAAAATTAAATTCCTTTTCTTTTTCCTTTAAAACAATTGGTCCCAAGTACAAAATGACAACTTTGATTCATTTGGATTACTCTCGAGACATGTTCCGAGATAATTTTGTGAAGGCCTAAGTGTTCCATTTAGTATTAGGAGAAGTAAAATGTTAAGGGATGCTTAAGCTCTGTAAAGTTGAACAGAATAGCATTTGAATGGCAGGATATAATTACAGATCACTAAGAATACGGTACAAAATGTACCCGATCCCACCTCTTCATACTTAGCTAAGAACAGTGCTTCAGCGGTATGTGAGATTAATAAAATAACAAAAGAAATAATAATTCTGGAAGAACCAAATCTCCCTAGTTAGATTTATCAGACCTATAAGAATTACTGATAAAATTAATAAAGTCTATATTAACCATAAAGAATTAGAACCTGTACTACATGTGTGTTATTTAATTGAAACCTATTTTCATTGTGTGATTTTCCAAGAATGTGTGTCCAAATACTCCATCTAAACTTATAAGACCCCAATACATAAATGCTGTATCCTATATATCTCTCTGTGTAAGTTTCCCCTCGACAAGGTCTGGGAACAGATCATTTATTTGGGATGCGATCCTTGGGAGCAGAAATGAGAGAATAAAGCAAGAAAGGAGGAAAAGTATTTAAAGGGCACATATCTCAAAGTCACTATTAGGTAATGGGGACCTGGCTGAAACTAGAGGTGGTCCAAGGGGATGTGACGTGGGGCACTGAAAGCATCTGCCATACTCATACCTAGAATCGTGCCCCACACTCCAAAGACTCTCAGTAAAAGTTGCCAAGTCACTGAATCTCTTGCAGTGACCCTCAAAGCTTCCTGCTCCCAAGAGTGATGTCGTCAAAGATCATCTGAGAACTTGTACATTGCCTTTTACGACTACATTCCAGGACCTAATTTCATTTTGTAAGTTCCATGTGTCTCCGTAGCAAACAAATGAAGCTTTTTCAAGAGCACTTAAGCTAAGCGGGTATTTATTATGAGGCTATGCGCATATCTCATGAACTCCAACATGACATTTAGGCTGGAAATCTGAAGGCAGCCCTCTTCTCTGCATGCTAGTCTCATCTCTCTGCAGAGTTTAAAATGAACCATCTCTGCGTCTGCATCTCCATTCCTTCCCTGCAAATAGGTCATCAGCACTATTTTTCTAGATTCCATATATATGGATTAATATACAATATTTGTTTTTCTCTTTCTGACTTACTTCACCGTATAATAGGCTCTGGGTTCATCCACCTCACTACAACTGACTGAAATTCATTCTTTTTTGATGGCTGAGTAAAATTCTATTGTATATATGTACCATATATTCTTTATCCATTCATCTGTTGATGGATATCTAGATTGCTTCCATGTCCTGCCTACTGCAAATAGTGCTGCAAACAACATTGGGGTACATATGTCTTTTTAAATTGTGGTTTTCTCAGGGTATATGCCCAGTAGTGGGATGTGTGTGTCTGCTCGGTCATGTCCGACTCTGTGCAGCCCCATGGACTGTAGTCCGCCAGACTCCTCTGCCTGTGGGATTTTCCAGGCAAGAATACTGGAGTGGGGTCTCATTTACTACTCTAGGGGATCTTTCTGACCCAGGGATCAGACCCACATCTCTAGCATCTCCTGCATTGGCAGGTAGATTCTTTACCAGTAGTGCCACCTGGGAAGCCCAGAGGTGGGATAGGGAGATAAATATATATATATATATATTTATAATTATGGCTTATTCATGTTGTTGTATGGCAGAAACCAACACAACATTGTAAAACAATTATCTTCCAATTAAAAATATTTAAAAATAAAAAGAAATTTTAATTGCTCTTATTAAAAAAAAAAAAGAACCATCATGTTGAGTGGATCTGTGGATCAGTCATCCAGCGCTCATTGCCTGTGTTGAGGTGGTACTGTCAGTGATTCAGAGATTGGAGACATGACCCTGGACCTTAAAAAGCTTAGAATTTTGCTAAGAAGTCAAGGTATATAAAGAATAATCTACACACAAACTAAAGACTAAATGATGGCTACTATGTAAGTATCACAGGAAACGTAAAAAAGGCTACACCATGGTGGTTGGGATGGTTGGCCAAGGCTCCATGGAGGATGTGAGGGGGGTTTCCAAAGAGATATGAAATTCAGAAAAGTAGAGCGGAGAAGAGGGGACTGAAAGGACAAAAATGAGCAAGGAAAGGACCAGAAGAAAGCATGCATCCAGACCATTTCCAAGAAATGACTTGACGAGTGGCAAGGGTGACTCTATCCATACTGATTAACTAACTCCTCACTAAATGCTGGTCAGGGTGGTCAACCAGAAGCTACTGGGACTATGAAAACATCTTCCAATTCTTTTCAAATTACAATTGCACAAGATCTTGAAAACTGCTCTCACAGATTATGACTTTGGTAATATCCTGGGTGAACTCTCTTACCTAATCACAAGCATAATCAATTTTACTGGGATCAAGGAACACTTAAAATTCAGTCACCAGAAAATCATACACAAAAAAAATGATTTTCTTTTCCAAGAAATCTTGACAGGTAGGTATTTTTCCATAGAACTTAGAGACATGGACTATATTAGTATGAAACCTCATAATCTATTTTTACATTTCATGCTTAAAATGATTTCCTTTGAGTTAGAAGCAAAACTGAAAGGGACACTAATTCTTAATTTATCTAGTTTTTAACCTCCCCATTCCTTAGGAAATAGCACATCCTTGACTTAAATCCATAACCTATAAAATTATTACATTACTCAATGATTAGTTATCACCACCTAAACATTACTTTAATACTTAATATAGCAGTTAGTTTCATCACACTGCTATATAAAAACCCTCACAGAATATTTTCAAAGTTAAAAAGAAAAAAATTTGTATTGGGTTGGCCAAGAAGTTCATTCAGGTTTTTCTATATGAAATTTTGGAAAAATCCAAACAAACTTTTTGGCCATCCCAATAATATTGTATCTTAATCGGGTGATCCTTTCTTAGTTTTCTTCCTTCTACGTATTTGTTAGGTAGGAGCTACAGCCTTAGCCTTGTAGAAATGGTTCTTCTTTGAACTCTCTTTTTTTCCTGGAGTGGACTTTTCCCACGCAAAAGTTTATTCTAGTTTTGCTTGTGTTTTCCAATCTTCTCTGTGCCCGGACACCTCCATCGCCTACATAGTCACCATCTTGGTTTGGAGACAGGTTTTGTTTTGTTTCCCCATTGCACAACTTTTGCTCATCCAGCAATACAACTTTAAAAAAAAAATAGTAAGAAGACCTATATTGGGCATAAATCAAATAATAAACAAAAAGCAACTCTAAATGCCAATAGCATGCAAAAGACATGAGTTTTCCTGAAGCACATCAAGATTTCAATATATCCCATCTGTCAAAAATGTAACATTAGAGCATGCTGCATGGTAGTAACGTCTGAGAAAGCAGTTTTAATTACTGATTTTCAAGCCTAAATGAGATAAATTCTGTCCTTTGAAATGATGTATTAATTTTTTTGGCAGCGGGGAGCATACAAGTAATATCTGCCCAACATGTAAAGCAAACACCTCAAACTGAAGGAGTAATTCTCCCTAATAGCCAGGTAGCGTCACCAACTTGTGACGAGTCCAATTGCAGTGAAGTTCTATTATGCTTCTCAATATCATGACCAAAAGAAGAAGGGACCAAAGTTCCAGAAGTTGCAGCTGGAATCACAAGAGTTTCAGCAAGGTGACAAGTTTCTATAGGGTTGGAAAAGAAAAAGTGCTTAACTGCTTAGGCTCCTTGTCCACACATCCTTGGGACAAGAGAGGAAATTCAGGTATGGCCCTGTCTCTGAGTCTGTCCTGTTCCCTGCATTCCAGCAGCAACTCAACACTTATTCAACTTTTCTCTGATTTTGTAACCTGGTTTTGTGACTGCTCTGGCTCAATGGACATTTGTTTTTGAGTAAACTCCGGGAGTTGGTGATGGACAGGGAGGCCTGGCATGCTGCGATTCATGGGGTCGCAAAGAGTCGGACACGATTGAGCGACTGAACTGAACTGAACTGGCCTTGTAACCAAATGAAAGGGTAACAGTCAGGAAGGCTCAGGATCCCCAAGGGAAGGAAACAGACTGCAAGTGTCAGGCTTTTTTTTTTCTCTTCCCTATACAAAATTAAAAGGAGGTTTCCTTTCAAATTCCGTGTTGCCACAAGGATACCTGGTTCCACCCAACTTAACTTTTCTCAAACCTTGAGCTAACCAATGCGTTTTTCTTATGGAAATGTTCTCTTAAGCTATGTTAATGAAACTATGTATTTGCTTGGAAATTTGTCTTTCTTCAAGATTCATGTCAATTGTTTTATGGCCCGGGATGACTCATCTTGTGCCAGTGCTATCTCAAAATGCATGTTGTGGGTGAGGGGCCTGGTGCCACTCTCTCAGTTTTGAGATATTTCCTTTCTCTAATTAATAGCTTGCTAATAGGTATATAATTCCTTGCTAAAACTAGAAGAAGCTTTGTCTATCTCTTTTATACTTTAATAAATTATATTACACAAGAGCTCTAAGCCATCAGGCCTCATCACTGGCCCCAAGATCAAATTCCTCTCCTCTGGAGGCCAAGAATCCCAACGTCATCACGGCTTATAGAGACCTTTCACAAACATACACTTTTTGATCTCAGTTCTGCAAACTGGATACCTGGATACTTGTCTTTGCCACTCCCTTCCCCACCCTGCCCATCTTTCCTCCAGGAATGGTGTCAGATTATAACCACTGCGCGTCCACTAACTGGCCATGCAATGTGGGGTGAATCATTTAGCCAGCTTGAACCTCAATTTTCTTATTTGCAAAATGAGGGGTTTGGATGAGATTGTTTCAAAGATGCTTTCGAATTCTAAAATACCACTACCTTTCTGTCAGTCTCTTGAAGACTGTGGCCTGTCCCTGATCAGTCCTTTGTCTGTTAAAAGGGTGAGTAGCAATTAAATGCACTGAAAAAACATGTTAGAACACAACATCCTTTGTAAAATACATGCTTTCCTGTCAGTTGGACCCTAAAAGCAACTGTAACTTTTTTTTTAATTAATCCTTCCTGGTCCAAAGGTACAGAATAAAACCTTGTATCGTACTCTCACACAGAGTATATACAACCAGTGTTACTGCAAATAATAAAACCAACACAGGCTAATTTATACAGAAAAGAAATTTACCTGAAAGATACCTGATACCTCAAAGAACTTGAGGGAAACTGAAGAATCAGCCTTGGAAATAGGAACTAGGGGCTGTGTTGCACAATCAAGATTCCACCAGAGGGTCAGTAAGTGTAGGGTGCTGGGCCCCAGCATCTCTTCCCCAAACACTTGTCACCATCCCCCTGTCAGGGGAGCGTAATCTCGGTTCTGTCTCGTCACAACAAAGATTTGAAGCGACAGACGTTAAAGCGCATCACAGCTCTCGACAGTCTGTGTTATAGTTCTTGGACAGATCGATTTTATTTAGAAAATAAAAGGAAAATACATCTCGAGGCATGAGGGCATGCCGACCCAAAAGATGTGAAGAGAAAAGAGAGAGAGAGAGAGAACAAGTGTGCGAGGGAGAGAGAGAGAGACCCCCGGTCCTTTGGCGCCTCTTTTTATATGTTGTTTCCTCCCCCTGGGCCTGCCCTATGTAAATTGGGCTAGCCAGGAATGCTGTTGTTCTACCTGAGGTCCTCACTCCGGTCCTCAGACCTTCCTTTGTTCTATTTTCGAGGGCTTTTCCCTTCCTTGTCTTTTAGCCACTGCCATTCTGGACTCCTGTTTCCTATTTTAACTACCTAACACACCCAACATTCAGAAAACGAACATCATGGCATCCGGCCCCATCACTTCATGGGAAATAGATGGGGAAACAGTGGAAACAGTGTCAGACTTTATTTTGGGGGATTCCAAAATCACTGCAGATGGTGACTGCAGCCATGAAATTAAAAGACGCTTACTCCTTGGAAGGAAAGTTATGTCCAACCTAGATAGCATATTGAAAAGCAGAGAGATTGCTTTGCCAACAAAGGTCCGTCTAGTCAGGGCTATGGTTTTTCCTGTGGTCATGTATGGATGTGAGAGTTGGACTGTGAAGAGGGCTGAGCACCGAAGAATAGATGCTTTTGGAACTGTCGTGTTGGAGAAGACTCTTGAGAGTCCCTTGGACTGCAAGGAGATCCAACCAGTCCATTCTGAAGGAGATCGGCCCTGGGATTTCTTTGAAAGGAATGATGCTAAAGCTGAAACTCCAGTACTTTGGCCACCTCATGCGAAGAGTTGATTCATTGGAAAAGACTCTGATGCTGGGAGGGATTGGGGGCAGGAGGAGAAGGGAACGACAGAGGATGAGATGGCTGGATGGCATCACTGACTCGATGGATGAGAGTCTGAGTGAACTCCGGGAGATGGTGATGGACAGGGAGGCCTGGCGTGCTGAGATTCATGGGGTTGCAAAGAGTCGGACACGACTGAGCAACTGAACTGAACACACCCAAGACTCAAGTCCATCCAGCCACTATGAATGACCTATGGCTGTCTCTAGCCTTATCATCACTCCCTGAAGACCCAAAGTCTCACCAAAGAGCCTCTGATTGGCTGAGCCTTGGCCAAATGTCCACACACAGGTCTAAGGGGTCCAAAGGGGGATCACCTGCTTCGCTTCAGGTTCCAGAGTGGGAAGCCAGATCCTGGCCTCCACTCATCTTGGATCTGCCTAAATAGAAAAGGTGTTTGGATGCTAAACAATGCAAAATGACACATAGCTTTCTCACTTATGATTATAAACATAACACATCTTGAAGGCATAAGTAAGAGGTTAATCATGTTTTGGAGAGGTTTACATCTGATCAATTATACCAGCATTAGTTCGTCTCTTTATTGATTTACGTGAATGAGTAGTTGGTCCTGTAAATGAAAACATATTCATCAGTATGCTGACTAATTTATTGGGCTGGCTATTCATATTTACATGGGTCCTCTACATGACAAAAAGAGTATTTGGAATGAAGAATGAGTCACCAGAAGGAAAAAAAAAAAAACACATCTTCATTCTGAATAGAGGCTGTCCGTTGAGTTTTCAAGTAAAAATGATACTGTCTGATATTTAGTTCTCTCCCAGAGTTCTTCACAGAGCTGATGGTAGTTTACCTAAGATGTGGCACTGTCCTGGTTTTATAGATCAGTTGGAATGTCTGAGGTACCCGGAATCTATAATAGATGACACGTATTGGAAGAGACACTAGAGCTAGTCTCTTTCCAGAACAAATCCACTCAGACTCCAAAACAGTTCTTCCACCCTAAGAACAAGAAGGCAGGAAGGCTCGCACTGGACTGCTATCATTAAGTGGCACCCCTCCCAAGGCCAACATAATAGAGGAGAGATTTGTCCACAAGCTCAAGGACTGAGAATATGTGGTAAGCTCAGAGAACTTGTCTGAGGAACTGCAGGGGATCAGCCTGTATGAGGCCTTTGGTTTTTGTTATGTTTTTAAGATATTCAGGGGCCAAGCAAAGAAAACCTCCTTAAAGAGAAATAAGCAGCCAGCAATCCAGAGTCCTTTATCTTGGAACACAAAGTACCTCCCTACACCAGTCCATCCTTTGTTCTTTGTACAAAGAATGTAGTCATTATGAAATAGGAATGGATGTATGTAACAGACATCCTCAAATGACCAAGGCTGAAATAGACGAGAAGTACACTTCTCTCCATAAAAAAAGTCCCTCTGTTCTCCACTGACATGCTACCTACTTGTCCTTCAGATATCAGTGGAAATGTCGCCCCCTCTGAGAAACCTTCCCTGATGCCACCTATTATAGTATTCCGCTCTCTGTTTCCTGAGCACCTTCAAACTCTATTAAAACAATGTGTTATAAGGGAATTCCCTGGCGGTCCAGTGGTTGGGACTCCATGCTGTCACTGTCAAGGGCCTGCCTGGTTCAACCCCTGGTCAAGGAACTAAGATCCTACAGGCAGCATGGCCAAAACAAAAACAAAAAAAAAACCCAAAAATGTGTTATGGATTTGTTTCAGTTTTTTCCCACATAAAAATTAGCAACACAAAGGTAGGGGCTGTGTTTATCTCACTCATCATCTTATCTCCAAAGAGCCACCTCCTACCTGCATATCACAGGTACTTATTTGATGTACCAAATATACCTTTCTTGAATGTTCTTGAGGTTAGCAGGAATTGAATACTTCTCGTTTATCATACATAGGACTATTGTCCTATGTATGATACATAGTATCATAGTATATGATACATAGTAAATAGTATTAACAAAAACAACAACAGGGAAATAGGAACCATTTATGTCCCCAGCACAACAGCAGATTTGGAAAAGACCAAAAATGTGTATTTCCAATTGAAAGACCTCAGCTTATACATCAGGGGCTGACAAACTTTATCTATAAAGTGATAGTAAATGTTTTTGGCTTTGCTGGCCATATGATCACTGCTGCAACTACCCAGCTCTGCCCTGAGAGGAGGAAAGCAGCCACAACCCAAATGTAAACTTGGGTGTGATTCCTGGGTTCCAACAGGACTTTGTTTATGAACACTGAAATGTGAATTTCATGTCATCTCATATGTCATGAAATAGTCATCTTTTGATTGTCTCCAACTATCAAAAAATGAGAAAGCAGAGGACTGGCTTGCTAACTCAGCTTGTCTGGTTTGCCAACCTCAGAGAGTACACTTAGGGTTAGGGTTAGGGTTAAGGCTTGCCCTAGGTTAAGACTCAGCTTGCCAAACTTGGCTGGTCTGGTTTGCCAACCTTAGAGAGTACACTTCTGTTCATTTCTTTAGCTGCATTCTACCCGTTCAGTGCAATTCACACTGATAAGCACCTACCATATGCCCAGCTCTGGGCCAGGGGCTCAAGAGAGGCAGAGATGGTTAAGATCTGCTTTCTGCATCCAAGGGCATGCAAGATGTGACATAAGACTGGTCCCCTGGAGAAGCAGCTGTGGCCTCTGATTGGAGGAAAGTATTTCATGACCAAGTGGCATCTGAGAGGTGAGTCATGGGCCTGGCACCCAGGAACCAGCAGCTCTGTCTGGCTGTGGCTTCAGATGAGTCCCTCAGGGAATCTTGGGCAGGCAGCCCGGGAGGAGCTGTGTCAGGTTGTGTGAGGAACCCTCAGGGTCCAGCATAAAGATTAGTCTAGTGGGCAAGTGAGAACCAACGGGGAAGATTAAACTGGTAGTAATCAGGTTATTCATTTTTTGATGTTCTAACTTACAAATAATGCAAAAGTGATCTCTGAAGCTATTTGACCCCCTTTTCTGTTACTAACTTACCAAATATTTCACCTGACATACCCTCCTGGGAAAAACACATGGAGTTCAAGGATGCCTAGGAGGCAAAAGCGCCATCAGTGTCCACCAGGAAAGAGGGTTGGTGTTTTCCCAGGAGCCAGAGTTTATAAGAGGAGTCATTGTACAATAAAATACAATATAAAATGAGGATAAAATGATAATTTCAAATATTCATTAGATGTGGGGAAAACTCTGAGCTATTATACAAGCCCCTCCCTTGCTCCATACTAATGAAGAAACCCCCATTTTGTCCCCAAGAAGAAAATTACTCAATATTATACTGTCTTTTTCTTTTTAGCTTTGAAATGGGAGTCTTGTTGGAAACCATGAATAGGAAAATAATAAATCATCTTTTCATACCAACATAAAATACAGAAAGCAGGAAAAATCAACTCAAGTAACAAAGATGGAAACTGAATTCTGCTTCAATTGTATAAAAAGTCACCTTCCTCATGCAGCCAAAAATTCAGAGCGAGTCTCCTGGAGTGCCCTCTATTAAAAGATACCATCTCAGGACATAGGATGCTCGGGAAATGAAAGTGACATTAATCTGCAGGCAGTGACCATCTCCTTCACGCCAATGTACAATCTGATGAGAGATGAGTCCAATTGCTGGCGCCCGGATGCAGTGTCTTGGCCAGAGCCTCAGGCAAAATGCCACAGCTCTGCCTTCCATTCAAGAATTCACCCAGGGGACTTCCCTGGTGGCCCAGTGCCTGAGACTCCATGCTCCCAATGGGGCCCAGGTTTGACCCTGGTCAGGAAACTAGATCCCACATGCCACAACTAAAGATCCTGGATGCCACAGCTAAGACCTGGCACAGCCAAAGAAATAATAACATTTTTTTAAAGGAATTCACCTAGCTGCTCCTTTCTGCCAGCTTTATTCATCACTTTTCTCCTTTCTCTGGGCATAGGATTAGTGAATAAGGGAGTCACATGCTGGTTGAGTGCCAATCAGTGATGAATTGGCACAAAGTATAGTGATGCAATATCAACATTTCTAATTAATGAATTAATTTTTTCAATAAGTATTACATTTATATGGGTCAAAGTTCAACAACTATAAATAGATAAGGAATCACATTTGATTTAGGTCATACCTGAATGGTAGTGGTTTTCCCTACTTTCTACAATTTAAGTCTGAATTTTGCAACAAGGAGCTCATAATCTGAGTGCCAAAGAACTGATGCTTTCAAACTGTGGTGCTGGAGAAGACTTTGAGAGTCCCTTGGACAGCAAGGAGATCAACAAACCAGTCAATCCTAAAGGAAATCAACCCTGAATATTCATTGGAAGGACTGATGCTGAAGCTGAGGCTTCAATACTTTGGCCACCTGACGTGAAGAGCTGACTCACTGGAAAAGACTCTGATGCTGGGAAAGATTGAGGACAGGAGAAGAGGACGAGAGAGGATGAGATGGTTGGATGGCATCACTGACTCAATCGATAGGAGTCTGAGCAAACTCCTACAGATAGTGGAGAACAGGGAAGCCTGACATGCTGTGGTCGACGGAATCATAAAGAGTTGGACATGACTGAATGACTGAAGAACAACATGGAGTCAGAATGAAACTAAACAAGACAAAATTCCCTCCCACTACTAACACCCAACCTCTCAGTTCCCCCTCTATAGTTAGCCTAAATACCTTTCTAGAAATATTTTATGCATATCATTAGCAAATATATTTTCATGGAATATTTTAAATTATGGAAACAATTTACTAGTTGAGGTAAAATGCTGGAATGAATATGCAATATCCAAAATGCAATAGTTCAAACAAAACAGGAATTTCTTTCTCTCTCATGTAACAGTCCAGGGTCAGTGGGTGGCTCTGTACCATGAAGTCATTCAGGAATCCAGGCTTCCTAGCAGCTCTGCTGTCTTCGTGAAGTAGCTCTAGTCACTGCCCTTCCTGCCATCAGATGGGAGAAGGCACAAAGGCCAGAGGCCAGGGTTTTCCCTCATGCACACTTCACTTCTGCTCATTCTCTACTGGCAAAAACTTAGTCACGTGGCCACATTAGCTGCAAGGGAAGCCAGGAAATGGAGCTATAGCCAAGCTTCACCTCTGCCATAACTCTTGCAGTTATGTCTCTAAGGACTCTAGCCCTTACCCCACTCTCTACACATCACCTTACAGTGCTTTTCCAAGCTGTTGCCAAGCACCTATGCCCAGTGAGGACAGCAACCATTCCCTTAATCCTCCGAAGTACAGCTAATGTTAGGTTATAATGTTCAATAGACTGTTACTACAAAAGAGAATCACCGTGCAGGAGAGCCACGCTTAATGGTGGGCCCTACTAACTGTCCATCCAGTGAATACTTTTCCCTTTTAATATACTTTAAAAACACTTTAGGGCTTTCCTGGTGATCCAGTGATTAAGGATCCACCTTGCAATGCAGGGGCAGCAGTTTGATCCCTGGTCCAGGAAAATTCCCCATGCCATGGGTCAACTAAGCCCATGTATCACAACTACTGAGCCTGTGCTCTAAAGCCCTTGAGCCACAAATGCTGAAGCCCACGAACCCTAGAGCCCAAGCTCCATGAGAAGAGAAACCACTACAGTGAGAAGCCCAGGCACTACAGCTAGAGAGTAGCCCCTCCTCGCTGAACCTAGAGAAAGCTGGCACACAGCAATGGAGACCCAGCATAGCCAAAAATAACTAAATACATAAAATTATTTGTAAAAGACACTTTAATGGTGCTCTGTTCTGTGTGCTTTATAAAAAAATTAAATCATTTAATCTTCATAATAACCCTCTGAAATAGGCACGGTTACAGTCCAGTGCCCAGTTTACAGATGAGGAAACTAGAACACAAAGAGGTTAAGTAATTGTCCAGGCCACAACTAAAAACCTATGCTAGTTTGCTGAACTTGGTAAAAAAAAAAAAAAAAAAAAATTTTTTTTTTTTTTTTGCTTTCCTTATAGTAGAGGTATGACCTAATTCAAGCTAATAAATGTAAGGGGAAATCATTGGGGCAGACACCCAGGAAAACTACTGCTGTATTGAGAAAATAAACAAACAAAAGGGAGAGATACAGGTGGCATACATCTTTGGTTCTTTGACCCTTACCCTTCTTCTGGTCTAGAATTTGGACATGATGCTTGGAAGTTATGCAGCCATTTTGTGGTCATGAAACGAAAACTGAAGCTGAAATAAGAAGAAAGAAGGAAACAGTCTTAGACCTTTTTTTTTATGTGAGAAAAAAAATATATATATATAGCCTAATTTGTATGAGATAAGAATTCGTCCCAAAGCTATCTTTCAGTTCAGTTCAGTTCAGTTCAATCACTCAGTCATGTCCGACTCTTTGCGACCCCGTGAATTGCAGCATGCCAGGCCTCCCTGTCCATCACCAGCTCCAGGAGTTCACTCAAACTCATGTCCATTGAGTTGGTGATGCCATCCAGCCATCTCATCCTCTGTCGTCCCCTTCTCCTCCTGCCCCCAATCCCTCCCAGCATCAGAGTCTTTTCCAATAAGTCAACTCTTCGCATGAGGTGGCCAAAGTATTGGAGTTTCAGCTTTAGCATCAGTCCTTCCAATGAACACCCAGGACTGATTTCCTTTAGGATGGACTGGTTGGATCTCCTTGCAGTCCAAGGGACTCTCAAGAGTCTTCTCCAACACCACAGTTCCAAAGCATCAATTCTTCGGTGCTCAGCTTTCTTCACAGTCCAACTCTCACATCCATACCTGACCACTGGAAAAACCATAGCCTTGACTAGATGGACCTTTGTTGTCTTCACTGGTATTTAAATCTAGATCATGGTTTGATTGCCCCAAAGTCCCTAGGTCAATTATCCCTTTTTTAAGGGTTCTCCAGTTAGCCTCTCCTTTATCATGCCTGCCCTGGATCCTCTTCTCAGAGTCCAGTGCTCACTGTCTCTGTGTCAGGCTCCGATACCAACCCTACCTCCAATGCAGTCAACCTTTCCCGTCATAATGCACAGCCTCTCCTCATGGTCCTGAACTTCTGACTTGCATAATAGGGTTTTGGACCTACCCACTTAGGTTCTGGGCAAGTAGTCCTGAAACTGGGTTACCCCTTTGCACTGCTGCTCCTGCAGTTGTATTTGCTAAGTCATTTACAAAGTCCAAGAAAAGAATCACAGACATCTTCTAAAATTTGGAAAATTCCAGCCTTTTTATGTCATAGAAGCCAATATGCAGAAGGACCTCTCAACTCTGAAAGGCTCAATCTTCAATCCAGAAGTGCCATATTAAACATTCATCTGCTCCTTATGGAGCAAATACGGAGGCCCAGCTTTGACCCCCAGGGCACATTCATCTGCTCCTTATGGAGCAGATACAGAGGCCCAGTTCCTTCCCCCAGAGAAGAGAAAGCCTGGCTTAAGGACCAAGGATTGGACAGAAATCATATTTAACTGGTACCTGGTAAAACAGAAGGGAAGGGGGCAGGGCACAACCTTTAAAAAGAATAACCTAGCCCTTGAGGATGCAACATAACTGATTAAAAGATTTGGATTCCAGTAAACCTTGAGCCTCATTATACACTCATTGTAACACACTAGCATGTGCTAAATGACACACACACAGGTGCCATGACAGTTCCAGGAAAGAGGCCAAAAAATGGGCGGTGGCCCCAATCCTGGAAATCCCCATCCGTTCTCCAAAATAGTTGGACTTCTCCTCCCACTCATTAGCCAATGAAATTACCAAGCCCATAAAAACTAACCACCTCATATGTCCAGGCCTCTCACCTTCCAGGAGGACCCACATTCTATGGAGTGTTTCTCTCTCAATAAATCTACTTCTTAACTATTATTTTGCCTCTCACCAAATTCTTTCTGTGCTGAGACATAAAGAACCTGAGCTTCAGTAAGTCCTGAGACCAGGTGTGTGATTTCAATTAACAGACAGTGGGTTCAAGTCCTATCTGAGTTGTGCTATTTCACTGGTAACCTTCAAAGACTATGGTGAAGCTCTCCTTTTGTGACCTCTTTTCTTTCCTCCCATCAGGTAGGGCACGGTGCGTGGCACCTGTCTGTGGATAGCCAGGACTTTGGAAGACTAAATACATCCAGGTCTAAGGCTCATGGATTTCAAGCCTGAACTCTGAAATGGAGCTGTTAGCCCTAACTTCTTATCTTTTTAGCACATCAGAAGCATTTTTTCCCCCCAGAACAGGAAAGCAATTTTCTCCAATAATGAATCAGAACACTGCTGGCAGCTTGGAAACAGCAGCCTGTCTCCACTTTAAGCTGTTAAGGTTTAGAAAATGTTAGGGAATGCTCAGCCAGGGGCCTCCCTGTGTGCTAGGACAGTGTGGGCAAAGAGGGAAACTTGAAGACAGGAGTGGAAAGGAACCAGGGGGGAGAAAATGATAAACAGAGGAAGCAAAACACACTCTGTTTTGCTCAGTCTGACAAGAAGCTTAGCTTAATGTCTTCCTACAGCCTTTCCTGTCCCAAAAAGAACCCTCCCCCAAAGATTATATTCAGTGTGTTTGAATCTTAAGTGAAAACAGCCTTGAAAAATGTATTTGCATCTCAAGAGCTGAAACTAAATATTTTTCCTGTATTGGTGAGAAGGTCAGGGGCCACGGGCTGTCAAGGCCGTAGGAAGAGAGCTCCATGCTGCCTGAACTGGATTCAGAACGCCCCCACAACCCTCCTGGTGGGTCCAGCGGTCCCCTGGGCCCAGGAACCTGGGGGTGGAGGTGGGGGGAGGGCTTCTGGAGCCCCCTCCAATTCCTCCATCTCCACAGGAGCCCCCCTCCAATCCTCCATCTCCACAGCCAATCACACAGTGTCGCCTGTCGTCCCTTGTCTCCCACAACTGCTCTGAGACACCCCACTTAAGGCTTTCAAAAACTATGAATTGTTGGCTTTAAGATGGTTAATTTTATGTTATGTGAATTTTATCTCCAACATTTTTTTCCTTTAAAAAGTTTTTTTTTTTTTTTTTAAAAATCATGTGAAATGATGAGCAGAAAACACGGTCAATGAAGGTTACCTCTTTAAATCCTAGCTCCCTCATCCATCCCCAAAACAGGTTACCCCCTCTCCCACCAGTCCTGGTTTGGCCCCGTGGTGCTAAAGCCTCATTCTACCACTGCTTCCCCTAACAGGGGAATAGCCTATTTAGGGATATAAGGGATACAGGTATATCACTAATATACCTATTAGTGATACCCTAATAGGTATCACTATTTCAAGTGTCTCCAGTGGGTACCTCTATCATTTCTTGTTCAATCAAACATAGTATTTTCACCAGCCACACCCTGCTTTGTAAAGGGAGGCCCCCCACCCACTTTCTTCTCACTCACTTTCTCCTAACTCCATGCTGTCATCTGTATTTTAATTTTTGTACCATTAAAGTTGACAGAAGTTATTCTATTCTGAAATTATAATTATTTTTTTTCCTTTTTTTTTTTTGCCACACCACATGGCTTGTGGGATCTTCATTCCTCCACCAGGTGTTTAACTGGTAGCCGTGACAGTGAAAGTGCAGAGTCCTAATCCCTAGGCTGCCAAGGACTCCCTGCCATTATATGAAGTCTTCTGTGCTTTGCCTTCACAGTTGAAAATCAAGTAAGTGTTCATACCACCCTAATTGCCCATATAATGTTTACTGCACAGTTTAATAACTGCTTTCTAAGAAAATGTCCCAGAACTGAACAACATGGGTTTCCAGATGTAAAGGGCTCATGCGTGCACATGTGCAAAGTCGCTTCAGTCGTGTCCAACTCTGTGGGACCCTATGGACTGCAGACTGCCAGGCTCCTCTATCCATGGGTTTCTCCAGGAAATAATACTGGAGTGGGTTGCCATGCCCTCCTCCAAAGGAATCTTCCCAAACCAAGGATGGAACCCACTTCTCTTACATCTACCTACATTGGCGGGTGGGTTCTTTACCACTAGCACCACCTAGGAAGCCCAGGTAAAGGGCTTACTAAGTGCCTAAAATATTACATAAAAATATTAACAGACACAGATTAGGCAAACAATAGTGAAATTTAAACCACTGTAAGAAAAAAAGGGGGGTAAATGCTGCATGTTTGTAAAGAGAGAGGGAAGAAAACATCGCCACTGAAAGATCACAAATCAGAATGGCTTCAAATTTTCTCTCAATAACTCTGGGAACTAGAAGACAGAATGCTTTCAGACTTTTGAAGAACAATCATTTTCAACTTGGAATTTTTATACCAAGAAAAATTATCAAACAAGTGTTCAGGTAGAATAAAGACATTTTCAGATATGCAAGGACTCAAAAATTTACCTTCCATATATAATTTCTAGGAACTTATTGGAGATATGTACCAACAAATAGAGGAAGTAAGTTAAGAAAAAGAAAGATATAGGACCATCCAGGAGAATCACAGAATCCTAGGGGGACAGCAAGCAGAAAGCAGTCAATTAAAATTTGAAAAGAGTGAAGTAAAAGGAGATATCAAAGACTTGACACTATCCTTGAGCGCTTGGAACAACTTAAGTAAGCAGCCAAGACAGAAAAGCTTAAGGGGAGAGGAGCGTGGTGGAAAGGAAGACAAGAAGTCCAGGGGAAAAACACTGTTCAAGAAAGGAAATAGTTATGAATAATGATGATGAGTAGGATGATGATGACCATGGGATTTTTAACTCAAAATGGAAGAATAACCACACATCTCCCTCTGTCTTGAGATCTGAATTAAATAGATAGTAAGTGAATTATAAACCACTATTTTGAGGAGAACTGGAGGGGTTCCATCAGTAGACGAAGGTGTTCAGCTTATTTCTGGGAGGCAGAAAATAGTTGGAAGGATTTTGGATCAAGATGCTTATCAAACACAGGCATTTACTTTTACTTGTTCCTAAAACCCCATCAAAACATATTATTAAGGGTATAAAACCATGAAGATAACACGTTTCATATTCCAGATCATCCCATTTTATCACCCACAAAATACGATGTGTTTAATTTGGTTTGCACACCTTGGGTCAGTTCTGCCTCTCGGCTCTCATCACCTCGGGATCTCAGTGAATCTCACACGGCAGGGACGTGGAGGAGCACCAAGGACAACAGAAGAACTGCAAGACTCATTCTGTTCTTGGTTCCATTCCTGAGGCTCCTTGAGTAAATTAGAGGGCCTCTCAGAGCCCTGCTGGTCTCATCAGTAAAGTGGAGATTATAACGTCTGTCCTATTTCCTTCAAGTTGCACTTGCTGAACTAAAATGAGACCAGGAGTAGATAGAAACTATATGTTCTCATCCTCAAGCCTTGACTGTTAAAGTCTTCACCTTTTAATATTCAAGTTACAGTGAAGGCAGGGCATGCTTGCCTAGATGAACAGACTCTTCTTCACCCCATCTCATCCTCACCTCACCTGACCTACTATGGGAAGTCAGTCCCTACAGTTCCACCATCAGCCCCAAAACAGGTCAGTCTGCATGGCTTGGAGGATGGACAGGGATATGGCATGGGCTGGGGGCACTGTCCACTGACAAGATCGTGACCACAGTGCAAAATATAATCAATTCTCCATTGTTATCTTCTTGTTCCCAGATCCCACAGAGGAGAGTCAGCCTTCCCCAACCTTTCACTCAGCGAGGTACCCAGGCCCAGACTATTGGGCCTATTGACCTGCACTCTCATTCCTTGTATGAAAGCCTCTTGTCTCAGACATGTTGGTGGTCCAGGATTGTGATGTTCTAGCATCAGCCTCCCTCTCCTGCTTACAAGCCCTGGCACAGTACCCAAGTCAACAGCACCAATCCTCCCAAGGTGAAGGGAGGTGTGAAGTGTCCTTCTTTCAAGGCTTCACTGTCCTTCTTTCCCCTAGTCCAGCCTCTCTCCATCTGTCCCAATACCCTGATGACAGGTAGAGTAGGCTGAAAAATACCTTTCCCAAAGAGGTGCACATCCTAGTCCCTGAAATATATGAATATGTTACAAAAGGAACTTTGCAAGATGTGATTAAACTAAGGATCTTGACATGAGGGATTATTCTGAATTATCTGAGTGGGCCCAGTAGTGTCACAAAAGTCTTTCTGAAAGTGAAGCAAGAGGACAGAAGGAAGCAGAGGAAGACAAAGCTGTGTGACAATGGAAGCAGAGTTGAGGGAGAAACTGAGATATGAAGGGAGTAAGTGACCACCAGCCAAGGAATGCAGGCGGCCTCTAGAAAGAGGAAAAGGCAAGGAAGTGGATTAGCTCTTACAGCAGTGCTCCCCAATCTTTTTGGCACCAGGGACCGGTTTTCTGGAAGACAATCTTTCCAAGCACTGGGTTGAGGAGAATAGTTTGGGGACGATTCCAAGCACATTAAATTTCCTGTGCACTTTATTTCTATTTCATCAGCTCCACCTCAGATCATCAGGCATTAGATCCTGGAGGTTGGGAACCCCTGCAGCAATAAGAAACTAATAAGATAGGAGTGAAAATTAGATCATTTACTTTGAAAAGCTATTTGGCAATATTTACAGAAGCTGAACATATGCCTATTTATGACTCACAATTCCACTCCTAGGTACATACCCAACCAGAAATGTGTATATATGTTCACCAAAGACATCTGCTATAACATTCCTAGCAGCATTATCTGAATAATTACCCCAATGTGTATCAGTAATAAGATGAGTGAACTGAGGGACATTCACACAATGGAATACTATACAGCAAAAGGAAGGAACAAGCTAGGGACGTCCCTGGCAGTCCAGTGGTTAAGACTCTTCACTTGCACTGCTTGTCAAAAATGAATAAATAAATAAAAGTATGAACAAGCTAAATCTATAGATAGTATGCACCTCCTCAACATAGTTTTAAGAGAGAGAAGCCAGAACAGTATATTCTTCATGATTCAATTGCTACAAAGTGTAAATATAAGCCAAAGCAATCTATGCTGGTTGAAGCCACTACCCTGCCCCCTAGAAGAGAGAAAAAAGAGACAGTCTTCTGGAGAACTGGTAATCGTCTGTCTCTGGGTGTTAATGATGTGTTAGTATAAGTAAAATCATTGAAACTGTGAAAAGCATATCTATTAAATATTTACTATCAGTTTAGTTCAGTTCAGGTCAGTCCCTCAGTGGTGCCTGACTCTTCCTGACCCCATGGAAGCAGCAGACCAGGCTTCCCTTGTCCATCACCAGCCCCAGGAGCTTGCTCAAACTCATGTCCATGGACTTGGTGATGCCATCCAACCATCTCATCCTCTGTTGTCCCCTTCTCCTCCTGCCTTTAATCTTTCTCAGCATCAGGGTCTTTTCCCAAGTATCTACTATACACTAATAAAAACTTTTTTAATGGGGGAAAGGAGACCTGTGCCTTCATGCAAATTTACCCAATCGCTTCCTGTGACCTCTGATTTCCACAAACAAATGGATGCGGCAACGGACAATCCAAACCTAGGGCTCCAGCTCCATAGAGCTCAACTCTAGGTTAAAATAACCTATGAACTTAACATATACTTACTAAGGGGCCAATTTTAGCAGATTATTTTTCTAAATAATCCTCTCAGAGTTAAATCTACTTTCCCCCTTTAAGGACTCTAAACTACAAATTATTTTTAACTGACGTCATCTGAACAACCATAAAAGACAGTCACGGTCCTTTCTCCACCAGATGATTCCTGATAAATGAATTCAAATCATTGCTTAAAATTCGTCTCTTTTTAATTCCATAGAGGAGTTTCACATGTAAAATATAAGTCAATTAATATGTATTAATGTTTTGATAATACTAGAATCAAGTTATAAACTCACAAAAACGAAAGAACAGCTGCTCCCACGAATGCCTCAACCTGAAGTGAGATTCTGGCTTTACCAAAACAGAGGACAGGGACGGGAAAGGGGACGAGAGACCCGTGGGGGACGGACGCGTGGACCAGCCGTGTGGATAAGAACTAGAAGGAGGGACGCAGACATGGACAGGGGGAACCAAGAGCAGTTATGTAGGGGTGACCGACGCCCTGCACTGGAAAAAACCCTGCCGCCCCTGTTCTGGGCCAGATCGCTGTAGCCAAAGCGCTGTGGCCGGGTTGGGGTGTGAGGATAGCGGGTGGCGGATACTCGAGGGGACAAAAGGCGGGGCTTCAGAGGCCACACTTCGGTCCCCGGGGCCGAAACAGACTTTGGCCCCGCCGCCCCCACCTGCAGCACAGCCCCGAACCCGCGCGTCACTCCCAGCGGAAACGAGGCGCAGCCCGGGCTTCTGGCGAGGTGCGCGCCTCCCGGCCCCCGCTCCGCTTCGCAGCTCCCGGTCCGCTGCCCGCATCTCTCCGCCGAGCGGGGGCGGGGACAGAGCTGCACCTACCAGGATCTGCGACTCGAGCGGCGGTGCAGCCAGCGGAGTCAACATCCCAGCTCGGACGGCGCCCTGGGTCCACCGGCGCGAAGGGTCGGAGCGGAACCGGGAAGGCGGGAGGCGCCCCGCCGACTAGACAGCGCGTCGCAGGTCAGTGTGCGGCGCCGGCTGTGCGGGCTGCAGTTAGGAAAACTTTGGTTTGCGTGTCGGCTGCCGGGAGGAGGGCGCGGAGTGCGCAGCCCCGGCCCAGGGCCTCCGTGCGCCCCACCGGGTATACTTGGGCCCTGGGAGACGGCATCTCCTGCGCCCTGACACTGCGGAGCCCTGGAGCCCACCGAGGGCCGCCGGAGTGTCGGGTCCTTTCCAGAGACTGCCCCGCCGAGCCGGGCGCGCTCCGCGGAACCAACACTCGCGCCTCCCGCAGTCCCCGCCCGTTCTTGGCTGGGGCTCTGCGGCGGCGCGGGCTCGGACCCCGCGGGCGAGCGAGTTTCGCGTCCTTCTCGGCCTTGCAGCGATGGGGAGGTGATGAGGGCAGCCGGCGGCCACAGGATATCTGAGAGGATTCGGGCAGGGGCCTCGCGGGCGCGGGTCGGCGCCGCAGCGGGAACGGCGCGCGCTCGACTGCCAGAGCGCGCGGGTCGGAGGGGCGGACTTGGGCGCGTCTCCGCAGGTGCCTGCGGCCGCCTGGCTGTGGGAGGTGCGGGCCGGGCGCGGGGCGCGGGTTAGCTGGGGCTGCGGAGCCGTTTGCAGTCACTGTCTTCACAAATGCGAGTCACACAGGGGCCGGCAGCCGGGCCCCCGGAGCCTACTGGGGCCATACAGCTTTGGCACCAGGACCCCAGGCCCCTTGTCGGAGAACCGGGGTCCAGAGGTGCGCCTGCCCCCAGCAGAGGGTCAATGGCTTCTCCTCTCGGGCGTGCTATTTCCCAAAAGGAGGGCCGTGTCCCCCGGGCGGGCGGTGCGGGGACCGCTCTGCAGCGACTCTGGTCAGAACCCCTTCTCGTGGATGGCCATCGCCTCAGCCTGCCAGCTGTGCCCTGGCTCGGAGCAGAGGCGACGAAACGCGCACCCCGCCCCCATCGGTGTCCCGACGCTGTCGCCCCAGTCACCTTCCTGTGCCCTTCTCCGACAGCTCCTCGGGCTCGCTCCCTCCCCGCTCTCGGGAAAAACTGAGGCAACAACTCCGTTCCGGAGGCCGCGAGGACTGTGAAGACGCCTCCAGAATCCTCGGCAGCCTGGAAATCCCATCACCTTGGTTCCCTGAGACTTGAAGGTATAGGTTTGCATGTCTTTATGTGTGTGTGCTGGGAAGGCGGGGTTGGAGGGGTGCGGGTTCTGCAGAGGACTGTGGGGGTGCAGCTTCCCCAGGGCCCAGCACCACAAACCTGGGGTCGCCTGCAGTAAGTAGAAGTAACCAGCCCTTTGGGGGTACGCTTGGGAAAGACAGCAAACCTTACCAGCTTGGGTCGTTTCTAAATATTTCTTTTGAGCCCGGTGCCAGAGAACACTTTACCTGGGCAAGTCATGACGTTCCCTGGGACAATCTCAGTGGCATCTTTTGTGCTGGCTTTGTCCCTTCCTTTACATAGGGAAGGAGACAGGTCTTTTGCTGGTGGCAAGCAGGCTTGCTTCGTTCCAGGTGCATCTGGCCTCCACATCCTGGCCTGGGCCTCCCACTGCAAGTCTGGACTTTCTCAGACCTGTCTGGGAAGGGTAGGGCAGGAGATCTCCAGTACGTCGGCTGCTGTAACTCAAGGCTGTACTCTTCTCTAGACCTGTGGGCTCTCTTTGCCCACTCTGAGGCAGGGCAGTTGTCTCTGCCCTTGGCTCCTGCAGCAGAGCTAAGCCTCAGATGCCCTGGAGGTGAAATGATTGGAGACAGTCTGATGGGGGAGCCTCGGGCAGGGACTGATAGCTAATAGGAAGTGGGACTGGGGGACGAGTTTGTCGCAGATTTTTTCCAAGTGTGCACAAGAAGCACCCCTTATGGGGAGTGGAGCCTGGGATCTAATTAGCAAGCTCTCCATGTTAGGCCCATAGTAGGTGGAAGACCTGTTGGTTATAGGCACCTTAGCCCCCATTCTCAGACCCTTAGCCCAGAGCACTCACATTTAGTGATGCATGTTTAGAAACTGTCATGATTGAATTCCTAAGTGGCAAATATATAAGGATCTTCTAAAATCCTCACAGTCATCGTCAGTAAAAATTATCCCCACTTTAGGAATGCGGAAACAGAGGCTCAAAGGAACAGCTTCTCCAGGGCTGGTAACTTGGGAGGAGACAGAGCCCCAGGCTTTGACACACTGCCTGCTGCCCCCTCCGAGCATGCTCTGGTCTCCTGCAGGCAGCACAAAGACAGAGTAACCTGGGGCAAAGGTGAGGGACTGGGTTTCCAGCTTGAAACTCATTTGTTAATTTCCACCCCCCCCACCCCCCCATCCCCCCCTCCCCCCCCCCCCCCCAGCCCCTTGCTGCTCTTCCTCACCATGGCCAGATAAATATTAATAACTTTTAGAGAGGAAGCATAGATCCTGTTTGGAGGTGGACTAAGAGGCTCAAAGGAAAGTAAAATTTCTTCCTGAATGACAGGAAAACTAGGAGTGGCTTGGGGAGAAAAATGCCACAGGAAAGACCCAGCCTATTATCTCCACGATGGCTTCTAAGGCACCTCGGCCCCTCTGGTGGTGTCAAGTTGTGCGCGCTCAGTCACTTTGGTTGTGCCCGACTCTTTGTGACCCTATGGTCCATAACCCGCCAGGTTCCTCTGTCCATGAGGATTCTCCAGGCAAGAACCCTTGGAGTGAGCTGCCATTCCCTCCTCCAGGGGATCTTCCTGACCCAGGGATCGAACCCCCACCCCGCGTCTCCTGCCTTACAAGCAGATTCTGTACCACTGAGCCACTGGAGAAGTCCATAGATATCACACAAATCAGGTACTCAAAACAGAACTCTACTTTCCTCTGTTTCCCCATTCCTAACGTGGGGATAAAGTGGGGGAAGCTGGTATCTAAGAAACAAGGAGACATAGGAGAAGGAACATGGGAACATCTATCAAGTCCTGGCGAGCAGGAGGGTAAGAGAAGTGACTCTGGGAGTTCTCTGACCTTTCCCCCCTCAGCCACATCAATGGGACAGACCTCAGCACAGAATGGGGCAGACCAGGTAAATGCCACAGCTCAACAGTCTTTGCAGGGCAGGCTGCGTCCTGTGTGCGTGAGTGCGTGTGTGTGTGCGAAAATGCACACACACAGGATTGCCCTGCGTAGAATCCACTCCTAACACTTTACAGATTATAATCAGTGAAACATGATTAACTGCACAAACACTGTGGGGATGTCTTCCTTAACAGGGAATTAAAAAACTAGACTCCAAATGGGAGAGATGTGTGGAACAAATTATTGGTATTTATGTCGCTCTGAATAGCTTTGATTTCCTTTAGTAGGAACTGACAGCTGGCTGACAGAAAACTCATCCAAGGAGAGAAAAGACATAAGTGAAGTATGAAATTTTGAATAACATTTTCAGGTAACTTTCTATTTCCATTTAGAGTGGGTGTCTGGAGGGGCGAATGTGGTTATGATTTGAATTGCTTCATTTATCTATAGAGATTTTTTAATAGGGCTCATAATTCTGAGATCCAGTGCCTTTTACTTATTTTTCCTACCTCCCAGTACCCTGGTGTCAGGGCAGCGAGCTGGGAATTGCACCATGTAGCCTATAGACTCTCAGTTTCTTCCGTTTTCAGCATGTGGCTTCCAAGGCTGGAGCCTCCCTGATCAGTCTGTTTAAAGAACAAATCTTCATTTCTTGCCTAGGAGAGTGGTCGTCTACTTGGGGTGGCGTAAAGTTCTGGGGGTCCAGTTGTTCTATCCAGCCATCCTGTCATGTTCAACCCTGTGCCTCATTGCCAATTTCTGTGTCATTTGGAACCTCCATGTCCTAAGCTTCCGGGGTCCTGCCAGTAAACTGGCTCCCTTCTCGCTGGGGCCATCTCCCTAGGGGGCTTCACGATGTAGCTTCTTCTATGTTAACGCAGTTAACCATGCCACCCCCACCTCTGCCTCCTCAGCATGTTTGAAATTGATCATCTGATATTACCCTCTTTCAGTTTTCTTTGTTCTTCAGAATAGATATCTTTAAAAAAAATAAACTGTAATTTTAGAAGGGCCTTGGGAGATGGAGACCATCCTGGTGACTCAGGTGGTGGAGAATATGCCTGCAATGCAGGAAACCTGGGTTCAATCACTGGGTTGGGAAGATCCCCTGGAGAAGATTGAGAGAGGCGGTAAAAGACTAGAGTAAATATGCCATGATGAATCATGAGCCTTGTTAAAGACAATTTAATTTTAAAATAAAAGCAATTTATCCAGCTGTTTAATAATTAATATCTTATATTACTCATATCTTTAATGCTGAAATTATTGTATTTGGAAATTATAAGGAAAATGCCCTTAAAGGGGTATCTTATTCCATAGTTCACTTATTAGGTTCCATTTATGTTTACAAACATTATTTACAGATTCTAGAAAAACAACATTTTAAATTTTTTATGTTATTTAAATAGCCTGTGAGTTAGAGACATGGTGGGCTTCCCCAGTGGCTTAGTTGGTAAAGAATCTGCCTGCAATACAGGAGACCTGGGTTAGATCCTTGGGTCGGGAAGATCCCCTGGAGAAGGAAATGGCAACCCACTCCAGTATTCTTGCCTGGAGAGTCCCTGTGGACAGAGGATCCTGGTGGGCTACAGTCCATGGGATTGCAAAGAGTCAGACACAACTGAGTGACATTTTCACTTTTCGCTTTAGAGACATGATAAAAATAAAAGATGGCTAAATTCTGAGATAAAAACTTTAAAAAGAAGAACACAGTGAGTAGGAAGGCACACAGGAAAGTCTCTTTCCAGATGTTGTCTGATTTCATCACCAGCCCCCAGGGGATGAATGTTTTATGATTGTCTTCCACCAACGGGGAACCCAAGACTCTGAGAGGCTGAGATATTTGACCAGGGCACACAGCTAGAAACTAGGAGAGTCAGGGTGGAAGTCTGGGTCTACCTGACCTTCAGATTTTCTCCAGTTGAACAATCTATTTGGAAGGTGTAACTGAACTGGGGGATCATTTATAAGCTAGATTATAACAGAGCCTGACTCAATGTGAATACTGTACTCTCACTAGCTGCCCTCGGTGAGGATGTTTCAAAGGAAGAGACGTGAGGCAGGAACATTTCTGAACTAGGATCACTGTAGGCTAGAGAAGTGGTCTTCATCCCAGGTGGGGCTTCACCTCTTCGAAAAGTAAATTAGTCAAACTTCAATATCAGCATTTTTGATGTGCAAATGGATGAGGTGAGAGAAGAGAACAGACTGAAAGAAGGTGAAGGCATGAAGACAAGGGGATTATTCCAATAAAGTGCTGATTACAAGATGAGACACTAGGAAACAAAATATATATATACACATGGAGAATAAAGTATGTGGTGACATTTTTTTCTGAAAAATTTAATGTTTAAACAATTTCAAAATTTCTCTATCAAGTGTAAGCAGTTTAAAAAGTGAGCATCTGACATTTAAAATGGATAACCAAAAGGACCTACTGTGCAGCACAAGGAACTCTGCTCAGTGTTATGTGGTAGCCTGGATGGGAGGGGGTTTGGGGGAGAATGGATACATGTATATGTATGGCCGAGTCCTTTCTCGTTGTTCACCTGGAACTATCACAACATTATTAGTCGGCAATACAAAATACCCCAATACAAAATTAAGAATTTTTTTTAAAAGTGATGAGTCCAGTAGCTTCAGTTCAGTTCAGCTCAGTCACTCAGTCGTGTCCCACTCTTCGAGACCCCGTGAATCCCAGCACGCCAGGCCTCCCTGTCCATCACCAACTCCCGGGAGTTCACTCAGACTCACGTCCATCGAGTCAGTGATGCCATCCAGCCATCTCATCCTCTGTCGTCTCCTTCTCCTCCTGCCCCCAATCCCTCCCAGCATCAGAGTCTTTTCCAATGAGTCAACTCTTTGCATGAGGTGGCCAAAGTACTGGAGTTTCAGCTTTAGCATCATTCCTTCCAAAGAACACCCAGGACTGATCTCCTTTAGAATGGACTGGTTGGATCTCCTTGCAGTCCAAGGGACTCTCAGGAGTCTTCTCCAACACCACAGTTCAAAAGCATCAATTCTTCGGCGCTCAGCTTTCTTCACAGTCCAACTCTCACATCCATACCTGACCACTGGAAAAACCATAGCCTTGACTAGATGGACCTTTGTTGGCAAAGTAATGTCTCTGCTTTAATGGCAACCCACTGCAGTACTCTTGCCTGGCAAATCCCATGGATGGAGGAGCCTGGTAAGCTGCAGTCCATGGGGTCTCGAAGAGTTGGACATGGCTGAGCAACTTCACTTTCACTTTTCACTTTCATGCATTGGAGGAGGAAATGGCAACCCACTCCAGTGTTCTTGCCTGGAGAATCCCAGGGACGGCGGGGCCTGGTGGGCTGCCGTCTATGGGGTCGCACAGAGTCGGACACAACTGAAGCGACTTAGCAGCAGCAGCAGGTTGGTCATAACCTTCCTTCCAAGGAGTAAGCATCTTTTAGTTTCATGGCTGAAGTCACCATCTGCAGTGATTTTGGAGCCCAAAAAAATAAAGTCTAACACTGTTTCCACTGTTTCCCCATCTATTTCCTATGAAGTGATGGGACCAGATGCCATGATCTTCATTTTCTGAATGTTGATCTGTAAGCCAACTTTTTCACTCTCCTCTTTCACTTTCATCAAGAGACTTTTTAGTTCCTCTTCACTTTCTGCCTAATAAGGGTGGTGTCATCTGCATATCTGAGGTTATTCATATTTCTCCCAGCAATCTTGATTCCAGCTTGTGCTTCTTCCAGCCCAGCGTTTCTTATGATGTACTCTGCATATAAGTTAAGCAGGGTGACAATATACAGCCTTGATGTACTCCTTTTCCTATCTGGAACCAGTCTGTTGTTCCATGTCCAGTTCTAACTGTTGCTTCCTGACCTGCATATAGGTTTCTCAAGAGGCATGTCAGGTGGTCTGGTATTCCCATCTCTTGAAGAATTTTCCACAGTTTATTGTGATCCACACAGTCAAGGGCTTTGGCATAGTCAATAAAGCAGAAATAGATGTTTTTCTGGAACTCTCTTGCTTTTTCGATGATCCAGTAGCTTAGAAGTCTTTATAATGAGCAAGTTAAGCCTTGTTGTTCTGACAGCCGGCAGTACTCAGGGGCGGGGTCTGCCTACAGCCGCATGGTGGACATCCTTGCTAGCTGCAGCCAGCTAGTGGTGCCACTTCCCAGCTTCTCTGAAGCCCTGGAGCTCACAGCATCTTCTCTTTCCACGGGACCACGGCGGAACCACTGCCCGGCTTAGCCATCCCAGCCAGCTCCCCTTCTCCTCCCAGTGAGAGAGAAACTTTCCCTGTGGGAGGGAAAGTTATGGCAGGAAGTGGCCAGGTTTAGCACTGTGAAGAAAGGTCTGTACGTGAGGATAGGTGAAAAAATTTGAATGTTGTTCCAAAAGATTTCTTTTAAAACTTAAAAAAAAAAAAAAAGTGCTTTGGCTCCAATAGTAGAAACTATATTTAATACTGAAATCTGGTATCTGGCAACTGGTTCTCATTTGAATATCTCTCTCAAATGCTACTTTTGGTCAGAGGTGTTTTTACATGATTGATACTATTACCTCTTCTTGAATGACAGTTACAGAGTAGTTTTTATATTTTAGATTATGTTCCAGCT
Organism: Bos taurus; assembly: GCF_002263795.3. NCBI lineage: Eukaryota > Metazoa > Chordata > Mammalia > Artiodactyla > Bovidae > Bos > Bos taurus. The sequence goes on along the minus strand of NC_037334.1, from coordinate 80,686,324 downwards.
CATTTCTATAAGGCTCTTTGCTTTATTAAACCCATTTGTATATGAAAAACGCTAAAAGAAGGGTTTTTTTTGTGATCACTGTCTCATGTGAGCTCTTTTCAGATGTTTCACATTCTGAATAGACCTCTGATTTGGGCCTCAATCTGTCAGCCAACCATAAATTCCTAGGTTGCAGGTACGTCTGGCTGTGGAATAGCTCTTTTAGAAGGTTGCACAGAGGACTAAAATAATATATTTTATGTATTACTTTCATTGTATTTATAGTTGTTCTATATATATTGAGTAGTTGTTCTTTGCTTAACATCATTAATGAAACTGAAGTGGAAATGAATAAGTATATCCTTTTGAATACTGCTTATAGAAGCTGACTAGTTGAAAGTCTAGGCGTAAATACTATTGAAAACACCACAAAAAGTGATTTATGTTGTGAAAACTGAGACCTAATATGGCTCTTTATAAATTTTAATTATAAGACATTCTTACATAAATATTATGTTCTTTTTTGTATATATGTCCCATTTTACAATAGAGAATAGTAGTGTTGTATAGAGGAGCATATGAAGTATATACTATTTGAAGAATAAAAATAAAACGGATACCTATATACACACCATCCAGGTTGAGAGACAGAACATCAGGTGAATCTTAAAAACCTCTCCATGTCCCTCCCAAAGTGTGTTATTCTCCTGATCCCCACCAAGAGGTCACGTGGTCTTGACTTTTGTGTAGATCATTCCCTTTGCTTCTTTTTTCCTCAGTTTCCCACTTGTATATAATCCTTAAGTAGACCATTAATTTTTTGGTAAACTGGGTAGCAAGCACAAATTAGTTGAATAAAGGAAGATCAGTATTGCCAAAATATGGCAAAAGTTCTCAGGAGAAGATATGTTGAACAATCTCTGGATCTCAGTTCAGCTCAGCATCCCTGAGTGTTTACGAGAGCCCTTCTGGGCAAGGTCTTGAGTGAATCCTGGGAAACATGGATTTACCATGACAGGGCCTCTGGCAGGCTACAGTGTCGACCAGATACTGGATATCCAAAGGCAATGGGTTTTGAGTCTCCTCCTAAGCTCAGGGCTTTCTGGTGGCTCACACAGTAAAGAATCTGCCTGTGGTGCAGGAGACCCAGGTTTGATCCCTGGGTCAGGAAGATACCCTAGAGAAGGGAATGGCTACCCACTCCAGTATTCTTGCTTGGAGAATTCCATGGACAGGGGAGCCTGGCAGGCTATAGTCCATAGGGTCTCAAAGAGTCGGACATGACTGAGCAACTAACACACACACACACACACACACACACACACACACACCCATGACTTATCCCCAGATCTCAGAGCAGGTCAAAGCAGAACATTTGAGCAGGGCTGAAATGAGTGTCATTGGTTGCCCCAGAAAGCAGAGGATGGAGGGGAGAGCAGAGATACGGTGAGGAAAAAGCAAGCCGGTTAAAGAACTGAGGTCAGGCTCACCTGGGCATTTGGTCCTCAGTTAACAAGATGGTAAAATGGCAGCATAGTCTCAAAGAGGATGCCTGTGCACATTCATTATCCTGGCATCTCACCATCTTCCTGGGGATTATTGTTGCTTCTCTGATGATCTCCAGATCTCGTTTCTTCTTTCTTGTTCCACCATTTCATCTTGATAGATGATATTCTTCAGTAGATTCTTGAAAGTGAATTGGGATTCAATTGAAAGTGATTCCCAATTATTGACTAATGGTTTAGCTAGTAGAGAATTCTAACCTGGGAATCATTTATCCTTCAGATTAAAAAAAAAAAGATATCCCTCTTTTGTCTCTCATTATTGTTGTTGATATATCTGAATCCATTGTAATTCTTGATCCTCTACTAGGTGACTTATCCATTCCACTCCCCTTACTTGCCTCCAAACTTGTGGCATCTTCCCTTTTCTCAGTGTTCCGGAAATTTATAACAATGTGCCATGGTCAGCATCTGTCTTCATCCACTGTGCTGTGTTCTAATTGAGCCCTTTCAATTCAAGAACTTGAGTCCCTCACATCTAGAAAATTTTCTTGATCTTATTCATCATTTCCTCTCCTGCTCACCCATTCCTCCACCCCCACTATTTTCTCTAGCAGGAACTTCTGTTGGATCACAGATTTCCTGATCTAGTCCTCTAATTTTCTCGTTTTTTTTTTTTCTTTCTATTCTTTTTGCTTGACTGTGTTAGGGATTTTATCAACATTATTATTCAACCCTTCTATTGACTTTTGCAGTTTGTATCATGTTTTTATCTTTTGAGAGCTTTTTATGGTCTCTGAAAATTCTTTTTAATAGACTCATATCCTTGTTTCTTGGTTACAATATCTTCTTATCCATTAGAGGATAATGAGTTTTGGAAGCTTTCATTTTCTGGATTTCTCCAGGTTACATTTTCTATTTGTTCTGGGCTCTACCTTGAATATAAGAGGCTTTTTTGTTTGCATGCTCATGATTAAAGGGCTTGGGTTAAAAAGCTAATGTGAAGCTTTGAGCACACGTGGGACGTTTATACCCCTCTGTGGGATGATTTGAGTGGCATGTTGAGGAATCCCTGTGATCAGTACTGTAGGTATTTTCTCCTTAGTAGGTCCCATTCTTGAGAGAAGCCTATTCTGTTTTCTTCTGCGGAATAAAGATATGGCTGCCGTCCTTCTTGAAGCTGAGTAGGGGGCGATGCTGTGAGTCCTTTCATACTGATGGTCAGTAAGCATACCATCATTGTTGTGGCGCAGTGGTAAAGAATCTGCTTGCAGTGCAGGAGATGTGGGTTTGCAAGGGTTCTGTACCTGAATTGGGAAGATGGAGCAACTTAACTTTCACTTTTCACTTTCATGCATTGGAGAAGGAAATGGCAACCCACTCCAGTATTCTTGCCTGGAGAATCCTAGGGACGGCGGAGCCTGGTGGGCTGCTGTCTATGGGGTCACACAGAGTCGGACACGACTGAAGCGACTTAGCAGCAGCAGCAGTAGCAGCTTGGAGAAGGAAATGGCAACCTGTTCCAGTATTCTTGCCTGAGAAATCCCATGGACAGATAAGCCTGGCAGGCCACACTCCATGAGGTCATAGAAGAGTCGGACATGACTTAGTGACTAAACAAGAAGCATACAGTCACTTATTCTCCTGTTTTCTTGTCCTCAGATATACCCAGTGTCTCTCAGTCCAGAGATTCTCTGTTTCCACCATTTGTGGAGAATAAACTGGACATCTTTTGAGGTGGGAGATGACAGTCTTCTGTCTCCCTGGCTTGGAGTGGCGAAGTGTTTCTCAAACTTTACTGTGCATGCAAGTCACCTGGGGATCTAGCTGAACCATAGGCTCTGATTCAGTAGGTCTGGGGTCGGAGCCTGAGATTTTGCACATTTAACAAGTTTCAGGTGGTGCTGCTGCTGGTGGCCCAACGTAGGCCCACCACACTTCTCGGAGCAAGTCCCAGGGATCTAACTGCCTCTCTCACGTCGTTCTCCTAACCCTCTAGGAGGGCTGTACTCTCCACTTGCTCACTAGCTAGTTCTAGAGCCTCCAACTGCTGCCTCTTTCGAGGATTCTGTGGTGTACGTGGGGTAGCTCTCAACTCTGCCACGATGACTCGAGGCACAGCCTTTTCAGGTTGGCTGAGTCAGTTACCACTGGCTCGTTTGCTTTCTGGCTTCCAAAATGCTGCTGTCATCTTCTGTCCTTTGCCCGCTATCGTTGTGAGTTTATGTCTTTCTGGAAAAAAAAATCTTTACTTTCAGGGGGTTTCAGGCAGGGTTAAAAATTAGCTGTGTTTGTTCTGCCCGTATCACCCTAAACATAATCATCTGCTAAAGTATTTTCCTAAAGTTGATTATGGTATTGGTATAAAGCCTGATCTGTGATTAAATAACTGTGCTAAATAAAGTCTTCATGTCTTTGCACAGGAGTGGTCTCTACTTCTCTGTTCCCCCTTTTTCTGCCTGCCAAACTCTTTCACAGTCATCAAGGCTTAGCTCAAATGACTGGTCTCTGTGAAGCCCCCATTCCATCCTCACACTATTAAAGTCTGTGTGTGCTCATGATTTTAACCCATAACCAGCTGCTTATTCCAAACAGCTATATAAGCTCCTCAGGGCTGGGGCCTGTACCATTATAGCTCAGAGCCCATCACAATATTAAGAGTTTATAGCTGTTTATCACTGAATTAATTTCTGTATACATGTCGATCCCTTTTTTCTTCACTTTCTTTCTGCTCTCTTCATCTCTTCTTTCTTTTAAGAAGTCATATTTATTATCTATTCTACTATCCAATAGAAATTCATGTCCAATATTCTTAATCTTAAAAGTAAATGACTAAAATAAATAACCCTTCTCAATTTATCAAAGCTACCAAGTTAAATGAAATAGACTTAAATATTACATAAACTTTTATTTGCTTTTTATCCCTAGCTCCAAGGACTGTTATAAAACTAACATTTCCTTGGCTCTCGATAAAGATATAATTCTTACCACCTAATGAAATTATCTGTTGAGTGAGTTTGAATCTAAATGATTTAAATAAATTAAACATAAATCATTTTCCATTTTAATGATAACAATAAAATGTTTATGAAGTCTACATGTCTTCATTTGTTTTTAGCTTAGAAAACGCCTTTGGAGCAGCTGTCAAAATTCAACCCAATAGCACATTGCTAACCCTGTAACCTCGGAGAATGCAATGGCACCCCACTCCAGTACTCTTGCCTGGCAAATCCCATGGACGGAGGAGCCTGGTAGGCTGCAGTCCATGGGGTCACGGAGAGTCGGACACGACTCAGCGGCTTCACTTTCACTTTTCACTTTCATGCATTGGAGAAGGAAATGGCAACCCACTCCAGTGTTCTTGCCTGGAGAATCCCAGGGACAGGAGAGCCTGGTGGGCTGCCGTCTCTGGGGTCACACAGAGTCGGACACGACTAAAGCGACTTAGCAGCAGCAGCAGCAGCAGCAACCCTGTAACCTAGTTAGTATATGATTTAAATAATGGAATCAAGAAAAATGCATAATCACATGCTCATCATTCCTATCTCAGTGTCAGACACATCAGTTCTTTTAACATCTTGTAGTCCAGATATTTTTCATCCTTTAAAAGAAACATCAAAATGCCCCTCAAATTGGAAATCTAGATCTTAATTATATTATTTAATTGAAAAGCATGTTTAAGTAATTTAATACTAAGAAGTATTTTATATTAAGCTATCATAAACATGCTCTATTTTAGTTGATTCAGTTGCAGTTACACAGAAATTTGGCTTTTTTGCTTAAATTTGCATTCTAATATTATTTTTAAAATATTTTTTCCAAGTAGAAAATAAGATGATGATTATTTAGTTAATGTGGGATTTAGAGAAATATCAGGCTAGTGTTATGTCATAAATATTCAAGGAAGATTTTAAAAGTAAATTTTAGTTTGAATGCCCTAAAGGTTGTTACTATTCTAAAATTATTTTTAATTTTGCAGTTCACTATTTTGCTCTGTATTTATTAAAGAACAATCTTATTTATGTCTTCTTTCTCTAGACATATTTCAGAAATTGTGACTAACAACATGAATATAAATTGGGACATTGATTCCAACTAATCTTTTGTTCTTCATCTTCTTTGATAACCAGGTATTGATTCTGACTTTTGAAGATGGATGAATGTGTAGAAATTTCCAGTGATGGAAATTCCCTAATTAAAGCGGTCCATCAGAGCCGGCTTCGCCTTACAAGACTCTTGTTGGAAGGCGGCGCTTACATCAATGAGAGCAATGACCGTGGGGAAACACCTTTAATGATTGCTTGTAAGACCAAACATGTTGATCACCAGAGTGTCAGTAAAGCCAAAATGGTTAAATACCTGTTAGAAAACAATGCTGATCCCAACATACAGGACAAATCTGGGAAAACTGCCTTAATGCATGCTTGCTTAGAAAAAGCTGGTCCTGAAGTTGTTTCGTTGCTCCTAAAGAGCGGGGCTGACCTCAGCTTGCAAGATCATTCTAGTTCCTCGGCCCTGGTTTATGCTATAAATTCAGAAGATAGAGAGACCCTGAAAGTTCTCCTTAGTGCTTGCAAGGCAAAGGGGAAAGAGGTCATTATCATAACAACAGCAAAATCGCCCTCTGGCAGGCACACCACCAAACAGTACTTAAATATGCCTCCTGGGGGTATGGATGGGTGTCATACTCCAGCCACCTGTGCCACTCCTTCAGAAATAGACTTAAAAACAGCCTCACCACCACTTTCACATTCTTCTGAAACTGAAACGACACTTTTTGGCTTTAAAGATCTGGAGCCTGCAGGAAGCAGTGATGATACTGGGGATCGAGGCTCCCCTGTGAGGAAGCCTGGTCTGACCCCTAATGGGCCCAAGCTCCCTCAGGCTCCTCACTGGATCAGGAGTCCTCCCTTATTAATGCACAGAGTGGCCTCCTTACAAGAGGAGCTTCAGGATATTACTCCAGAGGAAGAATTATCTTACAAAGCCAACCGGCTGGCACTTTCCAAGCGATTCATTACTAGGCACCAAAGTATTGATGTAAAAGACACTGCGCATTTGCTAAGAGCCTTCGATCAGGCCAGCTCAAGAAAGATGTCATTTGACGAAGTAAATCATCAATCATTTTTTTCAGAAGGAAATCAGCAATGCATTGACATCCCAGTGGATCAGGAGCCAGACTCTAACCAGACAATATTTGCTTCCACCCTAAGAAGTATAGTTCAAAAAAGAAACTCAGGAGCAAATCACTACAGCTCTGATTCCCAGCTCTCAGCTGGTCTTACCCCTGCAGCTTCAGACGATGGCAAAGCATTTATAGGAAAAAAAAAGATTCTCTCGCCATCTTCTTCCTTGTTATCAGGGTCCAAAGAATTGTTGGAGAATATCCCCCCAGGTCCCCTGAGCAGGAGAACTCATGCCCGTTTAGAAAGGCGTGGTTCAGGAGCTTTCCCTTTAGATCACAACAGTTACACAAACCAGACCAGGATTCCTTCCACCCTTAAATGTGAACCCTCACCCTCCCATATCAGATATCAATGTCAGCAACAAGATTTCCAGCCTTCTTTCTTGTGGTCAAAAAGTGCTTATGCCAATAGTTCCTATTTTCCCCAAAGAATTCAAAAGTAAAAAGATGTTGTTAAGGAGACAATCATTGCAAACAGAACAAATTAAGCAGTTAGTTAATTTTTAAGACATGGCTAGAAAGTACATTTTTTTTCACGTTTTATCAGAGAAATACGGAACTAGAAGATTCAAATGTTCATCCTTTTAAAACTTCTAATTGGATAGTTCATAATAGTTAGGGGTTATCAAAAGTACTGTGTACCATCATACTATGCATTGTAGATATACAAATAATAGATAATTTTTGAAAAGAGATTCTCTCAAATAAAATTAAACCGATTTTTTTTAAACCTTCCATATTTAACAAACTTTATGTGGTCCAAGTTTTTAATTTAAACAAAAATAAGCAAACAAGGTTACATATGTTGGAGATAACTTTAAAGTTTTCAATTTTGCCAAAATTTTATTAGGAAGCATTGTGTTCAAATCAGTAATTTTTAAAAAAGCATTTCAAGATTGTAATTTGCCATGATGCCAACATCGTAAAAGAAAACATTAACAGTTATAAAGTGTTCTATGATCAATAAGCCTAAGCTACAAAGAAAGAATGAACTAATTCTTGAAAAATCTTGACTCCAGGTAGGTGACAATCTAATTAATATTTTTAATGGTCAACCAATATAGTAGACAAGGCAGCTAATATGTGTTGTCAGCTTAATCAGTGTCAAAATGGTTTATAGCTTATAAAACTCAGATCTGCTGAGTTTTATAAGCTGGTTATAATCTATGCCAAATGTTTGTGTGCTATTTTTTGCTTTGCCTTTTTTTTTTTAATAGGATCTTTTCTGCTTTTTATTCTATTTCCCAAGAGCAAACGCAGTAAGACTAAAGCAAGAATAGAATACTTTTAAAATACATAAAATATTAGAGGCAGTGAAAAGAAATTATAACAACAAAAATGTTAGTTTGTTGCTTGACGTTGTGACAGTTTACTGAAATTTCTTCCAGATACTAAGCTTCTGCAGTATTGAATTTATAGGATTATTAGTCCAAGGAACATTTCTGTTCATTTGCTGTTGACAGAACCTTTTTTCTTATTTTATATTATGGGCATTTTCAGTCACACAAAAGTAGAGAGAATAGTTCAATGAGCCTTCATATATACAGTGTAATAGAGTATTGATTTTTTAAAACATGAAGGCATTTTGGAATAATATTAACTCTTTAGTCTGTAAACTCAATGTGGATCCAGATTTTTTTTTTAATCCTCATATGATGTCCTTCTTTATCTATCTTTATGACATTTCTTTTAAAGTGTATTTTGTCTGAAACGAGTATTGCTACCTCCAATTTCTTGTCATCTCCGTTTGCAAGAAATATCTTTTTCCATCCCCTTACTTTAAATTTATGTGTGTCCTTCGCCCCAGGCTGGTCATTTGCAGGCAGCATATTGTAGGCTCTTGTTTTCTTATCCTATCAACCACTCTGCATCTTTCAATTGGAGCATTTAATCCATTGACATTTAAGGGAATTACTGATAGGTGTGTATTTATTGCCTTTGTAAACCTTGTTTTCCAGTAACTTTTTGTTTCTTCTTTGTTCCTTTTTTTTTAATTTTTGTTTTTCCTTTTGTAGTTTGATGAGTTTCATTTCTGTGTGCTTATGTTCTCTTCTTTTTGGTTTTTGTGAGTCTGTTGAATGTTTTTGATATATGGTTGCCCTGTTTTTCAAGTGTGTTAATCCACTACAATATCTGCTTGCAGTTCAGTTACCTATTACCATACCTTAGTGCAGTGCAGTGCAGTTCAGTGTGTGCATGCTGAGTCACGTCCAGCTTTTGCCATCCCAGGGACTGTAGCCTACCAGACTCCTCTGTCCATGGAATTTTCCAGGCAAGACTACTAGAGTGGGTTTTTGCCTTTTTTTTTTTTTTAATGTTATTTTATGGAATTCTCTCTCTGTATCTTTTCATCCCTGTTATTGTTTTTTGAAGCTTAGTCATCGATTCCCAATGACAAGATAATAACAACTGTTAAAAGCATTTCTTGTGTTCTTGTATCAAACTATTCTTCTCTTTCTAAAGACAACTAAAAAAAAAAGTTTGGGATTTATCACAAGAGAAACTAAATGCTTGCTTTGTTGTAAAAAAGAAAAACTGATTATTAGATTATATTAGGTTAGCTAAAATAAAGAAAGCCAGTAGAAATTTAATTACAAAATGTAGTAAGTATTCGGTCAATATTAAAGAATATCTTTTTATTTCTGAGATATAATTATTAGATATTTATATAATTAGAATAATAAGGGTAATTTCCTTAGTGTGACATTCCAATCATCTAGTATTTAGGACCTGTGAATAATTTCTAACAAATGAATGTGATACTACTATCATAAAATATTATGGATATATTAGCTATATGATTTCAAAATATGGTGTCTATACAGAGTCCTTATTTCAAGTTAGCAGTTTTACAACAAAGAGTAAATCAAACTATACAGAACCTAAATGTATTAATTTGAGGTCCTAGCAATTGACACGATGCTTTTCTTCATAACTTGATATAAGCAAGTTGTATAACATAGTAATTAATTTCTTGTGGCTTTTATTTGAAAAATAGATGGAAACTGGAAGTTTTCCATTTAATGTTTTGAAAAACATTAATATTAATTGCATTAAAAGAATTTTTTGATTCAGAACTTAGAATCGTGCCTGATGTTTATAGGTAACTCAACCCTTTTTGGAAGTTTTAATACTGAGAAAAGTTCTTGGCTTTAAGTTGTAAGGATACAGTTTGAAAGAATATGTAGTTCGATTAGTTCATAAACAATGATATCAATAAAGATTTAAATGTCATTTTGAGTATCAGTGCTATTTTTTACTTTTCAGTATTTAGTACACATGCTGCTGCTGCTAAGTCGCTTCAGTCGTGTCCAACTCTGTGTGACCCCAGAGACGGCAGCCCACCAGGCTCCCCCTGTCCCTGGGATTCTCCAGGCAAGAACACTGGAGTGCGTTGCCATTTCCTTCTCCAATGCATGGAAGTGAAAAGTGAAAGTGAAGTCGCTCAGTCGTGTCCAACTCTTATCGACCCCATGGAACCAGGCTCCTCCATCCATGGGATTTTCCAGGCAACGGTACTGGAGTGGGGTGCCATTGCCTTCTCCTTGAGATTAGACAGTTGACCTTAAATACTGAAAGGACTGATGACTGACTTGGTCCAAATCCTCCAGATTAAGAAAAACAACTAAAGCCAGAAAATTGAAGTTACAAAAATATTTCAAATATTTTACCTATCCTAGGAAGATAACAATAACTTTTGGAAATAGGCTGAGGATAGATGTTAATCAAAGATTTAACAAAAGAGATTCCTTTGATTGACTGACCACCAAAGTCTTATCAACTTTGAAGAGTTTTTGAGAAAGGCTTTACTTATTGACAATTCTAGATTCATTGGGACAAGTTGAAAACTAATGATTGAAATTACGTTTTTGAATTTCAGTCATCCATGCAACTTCTTAGCTTTATTTTCATGTTTATTCAGTGTTAGCTTTAGTGGCATAAATATAAATTTTGATTGTCAGGCAACACATTTCAAAAAGGCTCTTCTCAATTTCTTAAAAAAAAAAATTCTATATTATCCCTACAGCTTTGGGTCCTATAAATATGAGGAATCTGACATCCAAGGGAAGAACAATTCCACCAAGGGATTCAATCACAGTCCACCGAAATGGAAACCGTGATAACCATCTGATCATTCCAGGTTCCTTCACAGGAGAAAAAGTTTTCGTGACACTGGTTGGAATAAATACGGGTAGAATTTGAGGAATTCACTGGAGACCCCCTTGCATTATCATAGCCAGTGGTAAATGTAGGTTATCCCAGTTCCACACAAATGGAGCATCGAGGTATCAGAATTCTCAAGAATGAAGAGATGGGGGTACACCACCAGGTACATTCTAGGCTGTTCCTGCCCGCAGCTGTTAGAAGGGGCAGTCTAAGGTGTCATATCGTCCCATGGTTCCCTTACTCCCCGACAGTAAGCTGGATGAAGGACGGACAAGTGACCCAAAGGAACAAAGGCACAAACTGGGATGAGCCAATGGGAGCTCTCTCTCAGTAATCTGAATTTGTCTTGTGGTGCACTGGAGTTTGTGACCTCCCACTGCCGAGGACCTCGTCTTAGTTGCTTAGGACAGTGGTCTTAGTTTTTGCCCTTCCTGCCGCCTAGGTGTTCAACATTTCTCTGAATTTTCTGGATATTTCTCTTATGGTAAGTTCTTCCCTAGCCTCAGTTATTTGAGTTAATTTGAGTAGGATCCTATTAATACATCCAAAGTGTTTCAGAACAAGACAGTACCTAAAGCAGTATCAGTTGGATCAAAATGGAAAATACGATCCAGAAAGAAGATAATCATTATCAAAACAAGGACTTCATGGCTCATGCCAAGAGAGTTATAAGGCAGCTTTGACACCTAAGGCTTCAGCTTTGAAGAGTGTATCAGGAGACAGTATCTTTATCAGTGATCATAGCATGTCACAGAGGTTCTTTAGTACAATGCCTAGTGTATAGTACACACTTCAGATTTTTACTGCTTCTTATGATAAATATAAGGATAAGGGTAGTTTTTGTAAGGATAAAAGGATAAGGATAGTTTTTAAAAACTAGAAAACATTTGATAAGTTGGTAAGACAATGGTTATAATTATTCTCTAAGTCGCTTCAGTCGTGTCCAACTCTGTGCAACCCCATAGATGGCAGCCCACCAGGCTCCCCTGTCCCTGGGATTCTCCAGGCAAAAACACTGGAGTGGGTTGCCATTTCCTTCTCCAATGCATGAAAGTGAAAAGTGAAAGTAAAGTCACTCAGTCGTGTCCGACTGTTCGCAACCCCATGGACTGCAGCCCACCAGGCTCCTCTGTCCATGGGACTTTCCAGGCAAGAGTACTGGAGTGGGTTGCCATTGCCTTCTCCATCTCTTTCCCCTACAAAGTTACAAATGGGTCATTATTTTATACAGCCTTTTAACTAAAAAACAACTTCAACATACTTCTGTACTGTTTGAATCTTAAAATTGCTTGTGTATATATTTTTCAATTTAAAGGCTAATAGGAAATTCCCTGATTGTCTGGTGATTAGGACTTTTGAGCTTTCACTGCCAACGGCCCAGTTCAATCCCTGGTTGGGGAACTAAGATTCCACAAACTGAGGTGCAGCCAAGAAATAAAAAAGACTAATAAAACTATTTTTCAAGGATTGAATATGTTTAGACACAAAATACATTTAAATTAGAGATACCAAGGGAACATTTCATGCAAAGATGGGCTCAATAAAGGACAGAAATGGTATGGACCTAACAGAAGCAGAAGATATTAAGAAGAGGTGGCAAGAATACACAGAAGAACTATACAAAAAAGATCCTCATGACCCAGATAACCACAATGGTGTGATCACTCACCTAGAGCCAGATATCCTGGAAAGTGAAGTCAAGTGTGCCTTAGGAAGCATCACTACGAACAAAGCTAGAAGAGATGATGGAACTCTAGTTGAGCTATTTCAAATCCTAAAAGATGATGCTGTGAAAGTGCTGCACTCAATATGCCAGCAAATTTGGAAAACTCAGCAGTGGCCATAGCACTGGAAAAGGTCAGTTTTCAATCCAATCCCAAAGAAAGGCAATGCCAAAGAATGCTCAAACTACCGCACAATTGTACTCATCCCACACACTAGTAAAGTAATGCTCAAAATTCTCCAAGCCAGGCTTCAACAATACATGAACCGTGAACTTCCAGATGGTCAAGCTGGATTTAGAAAAGGTAGAGGAATCAGAGATCAAATTGCCAACATCCACTGGATCATCAAAAAAGCAAGAGAGTTCCAGAAGAACATCTGCTTTATTGACTGTGCCAAAGACTTTGACTGTGTGGATCACAATAAACTGTGGAAAATTCTTCAAGAGATGGGAATACAAGACCACCTGACCTGCCTCTTGAGAAATCTGCATGGAAGTCAGGAAGCAACAGTTAGAACTGGACATGGAACAACAGACTGGTTCCAAATTGTGAAAGGAGTACGTCAACGCTGTATATTGTCACCCTGCTTATTTAACTTACATGCAGAGTACATCATGAGAAACACTGGGCTGGATGAAGCACAAACTGGAATCAAGATTGCTGGGAGAAATATCAAAACCTCAGATATACAGACGACACCATCCTTATGACAGAAAGTGAAGAAGAACTAAAGAGCCTCTTGATGAAAGTGAAAGAGGAGAGTCAAAAAGTTGGCTAAAGATCATGGCATCCGGTCCCATCACTTCATGGCAAATAGATGGAGAAACAGTGGACCGTGAGAGACTGTTTTTGGGCTCCAAAATCACTGCAGATGGTGATTGCAGCCATAAAATTAAAAGACACTTTCTCCTTGGAAGGAAAGTTATGACCAACCTAGACAGCATATTAAAAAGCAGAGACATTACTTTGCCAACGAAGGTCCATCTAGTCAAGGCTATGGTTTTTCCAGTGGTCATGTATGGACGTGAGAGTTGGACTGTAAAGAAAGCTGAGTGCTGAAGAATTGATGCTTTTGAACTGTGGTGTTGGAGAAGATTCTTGAGAGTCCCTTGGATTGCAAGGAGATCCAATCAGTCCATCCTAAAGGAAATCAGTCCTGAATGTTCATTGGAAGGACTGATGTTGAAGCTGAAACTCCAATACTTTGGCCACCTCATGTGAAGAGCTGACTCATTTAAAAAGACCCTGATGCTGGGAAAGATTGAAGGCGAAAGGAGAAGGGGACAACAGAGGATGAGATGGTTGGATGGCATCACTGACTCAATGGACATGAGTTTGTTTAAACTCTGGGAGTTGGTGATGGACAGGTAGGCCTGGCATGCTGCAGTCCATGGGGTTGCAAAGAGTCGGACATGACTGAGTGACTAAACTGACTGACTGACTTACATATATTTTATAGCTTAAAGAAACAATGCTAGAATGATCAAAGTAGAAATGGCATGAACCTTTTATCCATAAATGCTGAACACCTGAAACACCTTGAGACATTCACACATTTTGGTCCTAGAACTCCATAGTATTAAAAATTAGAACCTCAAATTTTTTTTTGTTATTTTGTTTTTTGTATATCTGGGTTATGTGTATCAATATTTACTACATTAAAATTTAAAAATGGGACATTTTAAAAATACTGTTTTAAAATGCCAAACCCATTACACATTAGCATAAATATTTTATGAAAAATAGCTACATTTTCCAAAATATATTTAGTGAGAAGAGTGGCAGTGTTTCATGTTTTTGCAGTCTCTTAAATGTTTGACTTAATAGAAAACAGCTGTATTCTCATCCCTGTTTCTGCTTCAATCTGTTGTAAAAAGTTTAGTGGAAACATGAAGAAAATATGGCATCACGCAGATATATATAAAAGGAAGAAATAGTTTAATACACTTTTCAGGTAATTCTAGATCATCTTTCTTGATACTGTACTCATACTTGTTAAGTAGGTGGTAGTTTCTTAAACGATTAGTTGTGGTATAGAATCTGAAGCCACACCAAGGAATTATCATTTTCTGTTACATTAAATTTCCCTGCTTTGTCTTGCACTTTGAATGGATTCCTTATTCAAGCAAGACCTTATAATATCATGCACTAGTAATTTGTAAAACAATGATTCCTTGAGTTATGCAGATATTCTAAGTGTTGACACACTGCACTATGCAACATTAAAAAATAACATTTATTAATATCACCACTGGTATCAAAGTCCTTAAGTATTGGGAATTATCAAGCTCAGCATGATGGTTCAAGTTGAGTTAAATTCCATTTTTTCATGTAAAAGCTCGGGTTTTATCATTGGCAGCAGATACCGTCAGTTGTTTTCCTTTAAGTGACAAGCTTGCTTTGTTCATTTTTGAGAAAATATCTGCCAGTTACCCAAGACTAAGTAACTGGGCTGTCAGTTCTTTCAAGTAAATATTTTTTCCATGAAAAAAATGGCTGGTTCAGTTTGCATCAAGGGCTTTTCTTTAAAGCAAGCCCTAAAAAAAAAAAATAAATAAATAAATAAAAACAAGTCCTGAACTTCAGTACAACAGAGCTGTACCCTACCTCAATTCCATCACATGGAATCTTAAAAAGATATGTACTCAGGATCAAGATTTACTGACATTACTAATTATTGCTGAGTCACTGATGATATTCCTGTGTTCTTTTTAACATGTAGGGCAGTGGAGATTATGATTGATAGTTGATGCCATGAATTTGATTCATACTAAGGGCTTCCCTGGTGGCTCACACAGTAAAGAATCCACCTGCAATGCGGGGGACCTGGGTTTGATTCCTGGGTTGGGAAGATCCCCTGGAGGATGGCATGGCAACTCACTCCAGTATTCTTGCCTGGAGAATCCCCATGGACAAGAAGAGCCTGGTGGGCTACAGTCCACAGGGTCACAAAGAGTCAGACACGACTGAGTGACTAAGCATAGCACACAGCACACCAGGTATCAACAGCTGAACCTAATGTTCTTTTTTCTGCCATCAGTGCAAATGTCAACACGGTGAGATGGGCAATTTCACAAACGGTTTTGATCTCATCTCCCTTCTAAAAGCATCTCAGGGACACTGAGGGGTTTGTGGGCCACACTTTAGGAACCATTGATCTAAGAGAATTGCTGAGGTTTCATGTCATCCATCAACCATTCATCCATCATTTGTTAAGGGCCTGTTCTGACCAAGTATCATACAAAAATGATGAATGACCTCTCCCCCAACAGCACAGTTGAGGGCAAAACACAAACCCATAAAATAATCATAGTCTAGCAGAGGACGTGCACCAGGAGAAAGCCCCAGGGAAGTCATGAAAGACCTTATAGAAACCTTGGCTTAGGGACAGAGCTCAACAGGCTCTGTGAAGAGATCACACCCTTCAACTTTAATTCAGAATTTTTTGATTAGCTCTTGAATTCACAAAGTGGCAACAGACTCTCGCAGTAAATACTTCAATTAAATTTCCTAAATTCTTACTACATTATGTGACCCCAAGAAAGGGATAAAGAAGAAAGGGGCAATGACCAGCCTTTATGAAGATTCTATAGCAGCAATCAAACCCAGAACAACGCAACTGCCTGATTTAGTCAGACTGGTTCCTTTTGTGAGCAGAAGCATAGAAACAGAAGAGCCTCCCTTAGAGGACAGGAGGTTGGGTGAGCACCTTTCAAGGTTTGCCTGTTTTCTCTCTACTCTGATGGTTAGACCATGGGGTAGCTTTTGTTGGTTAAAATTACGACATAATTAAAAAATATGTAGTAAAGTAGCAGTTACTGGGGAGTGGGTGTAGTTGTTTAAGAAACTGATAGAATTAAAGAGCTCAGTCACGTCCAACTCTTTACAGCCCCATGGACTATAGCCCACCAGCTCCTCTGTCCATGGAATTTTCCAGGAAAGAATACTGGAGTGGGTTGCCGTTTCCTACTCCAGGGGATCTTCCTGACCTGAGGACTGAACCCTCCACTCTTGCATCCCCTGCACTGGCAGATGGATTCCTTACCACCAGCACTACCTGGAAACCTGAATTAAAGAGCATTCTTCCTAAAGTCAGAATGGGAGATGAGTTCAGATGAGATTGGTTGTGTTGAGTGTGGTATGACCGTAGATGAGAGGTGAGTTCAGAGGCAGGAAGATGGGGTTTTTATTTTTCTTTCCAAATTGGTATCAAGTAGCAATGTCAACAAATCACTGAGAAATATAGCAATATCTAGCCTCTGTCTTGTCCTGTTTGGGTCAGTGGCTCCTCCTGACCCTCTGTTACACGAGCCCAGCATATGTATTATTAGATTCTTCCTTCTCCCCCATACTTCTTATTCAACTAGTTTACAGAGTCTTAAAAGTTCTTCCTTAACCTTTCTCTGTCTTGAGCCTTCCCATCCCCTTTTGCTACCGCCTTAATTCAAGGCATCATCTCCTTTCAAGAATTCTAAGGCCCCTTCTCATGCCATTGGAGTCATCTTTGTAACACTCAAAACTGAGAACGCAGCCCTGCTTAAAATGGCATGATGCCTCCTAAGCTTGAGAGAAAAGGAGCAAACTCCTTAGCTTGAATAGTTAATCTGGCCCCTGCCTAAATGTTCAGCTTTGAGATACAGTGCCTGCACAAAAACTTTTCTGAACAAGTTTTTCCTCCTTAAGAGTTCCTCTGCTCGTGTGCTTCTGTCAGAAAGGCCATTCCTTCTGTCTACATAGTGAATCTTACTTAACACAACTTAAGTATTCTCGCCAAATTAGAACAGACTGCTGTCTCTTGCCACAACCTGGAGTATAGTTCCATTACAGGAGTTACAGCAAATATCCAACATTCTATTTACAAGTCTCTCTCCCCCTACTGGGCTTCCTTTGTAGCTCGAGCTTCCCTGGTGGCTCAGACAGTAAAATCGTCTGCTTGCAATGCTGGAGACCCGGCTTCAAGCCCTGGGTTGGTGAGATCCCCTGGAGAAGGAAAGGGCAACTCAGTCCAGTACTCTTGCCTGGAAAATTCCATGGATGGAGGAACCTCATAGGCTACAGTCCATGGGGTCACAAAGAATTGGACATGACTTCGCTTTCACTTTTGCTCCCCGTACTAGACGATAAGAGCCTTGGGATAGAAATCATTTCTGAATTATTTGCCCTGCTTCAGCAAATCAAACATCAATTAGGTGTCCCTTTTCCTCCCACTGCTCCCCCACCCCAGAGTTCCTACTGAGCCCTGAAGTACATGTCTCCCTCATGAAAGACACAAGTGACTGGAAAAATTAAGGTCTCTGGACCAAAGCATGGCAGTCCAGATGTACAAGGAACAGAGATGTAATCATAATGAAGACTAGAAGAGTGGCTCTGAGGTGGGGCGCTGGAACAAGGCCCCTGAACTCCTGCTGCTGAGGCCGCCAAGCATCCTGGATCCTGCCCATTTCTTTCAAGACCTGTGATCAGTTCTTCTTGGTTCCACTAATTCATTATACTCTCATTTTCTAGATTAAAAAGCACTTCAGCACTACTATTCTCATCTTTCTAACACACAATATTCCTTGCACTGATTCATGAACTTATAAGACAGTAAGCTCATACTAGGTAGACTCCCACCTTAAATTTCAAAATGAGAAATATTGCATTTTTCTATATATTCACTAGGTATTTAGGTTGTTGTTGTTGTGGTTTTCAGTTACAAGGAAAAATCTAAAATCCTAGCTGCAACAAAGAAGCAAACGAACAACCTGTTCTGAATAACTCGCACCAGTTTCCCACTGGATAAACGAATACGCATCTGGTCGCTCAGCAATCAAATCAGTGTTACAGGGCCATCAGCCACTCTCCTTTTAAAAGCTCTGATTTTTTAAACAATTGGATCTTGTACAAAAGCATTTTCTAGGGAGAGGATTGCTCTGCAGGCTTGAGAAACAGCATTTGGATGCTATGGGATCTTAATACATTAAATCAGAGAATCTGGAGAGAAAAAAACAGGTGTTATTAAATCATTTACTTGTACCTGCGAACTTCTTCCCAAATATTTAATAATAATACCTTACAATTTTATGTGTCAATTTATCTCAGTAAAGCTGAAATTTAAAAATGGAAAGAAATAATTGCCTAAAATCATGAAAACATTCTCCTTTATTCTCTTCTAAATGCTTTATAGATTTAGCTTTCACTTTTAGGCCTAAGATCCAACTCAAATTATTATCTGTGTAGGGTGTGAAGGAGGGATCGTTATCCTTTTTTCCATATGGACCATAATCCATTTAAATTTTACTTTCAGCAGAGTAAATTTTATAATTCTCTTATATAAAATTTTTATTCCTGCTGCTGTGGGTGCTCTTGCGTCCGACTCTTTGGGGCCCCATGGAGTGTAGCCCGCCAGCCTTCTCTGTCCGTGGGATTTTCTTGGCAAGAATGCTGAAGCAGGTTGCTATTTTCTCCTCCAGGTTATCTTTCCCACCCAAGGACCAAACCAGCACTTCTGGCATCTTCTGAATTGGCAGGTGGATTCTTTACCATTGAGTCACCTGGGAAGCCCTTTTATTCCCAAGAACACTTTAAAATACAGTTTTAAATCTTAATCTAAATAACACTCAGTTGATAAATTTCGCAATATAAAGGTATTTGGCTTTAAGATTAATACTTTAAAAATATTATTGAGGACCAGATAAACAGTAAAAATAATCTGGGCAAATGAATTTTATTTTAAACTTAAATGTAGTTCATTTATAAATTCAACTTTTTTTGTGAAAGCTAAGCATGGTCATTTTAGAACATTTATAATGTAAACAATACTTTTTACCATAGTTTTTAAGAGTTATTCTTTGCTACAATTGTTATAATTATGAAATTGCACCTTTTGCTTTTGGCAAACAACCATAGAAAGTGAAGTTTTAGGTGTTATTTGACCAATAGCACCATATTCAGTTGTACTAAAATTTAAAGTAGAATATGATCATTTTCTTTAAGTATTGCACGTGTACAATGTTTCACGTTATATCTCTTACTTTTGTCTATCTACAATGGGTATAATCACACGTAAGTCTAATAAACAGGGACTATCTGTTGAGCACTTGCTATGAGACGAGCGCTGAGCTACATGCTTCCATTTCAAGAATCTCCCTTAATCTTCACAACAACCTTACAAGAGAATCCTCATCCTCCACCCTGGCCCCCGCCCCCATTTTATACAGGAAGGAGTCAAGACTCAATGAGGTTAAATATTTCCTCAAACCCATGGCTAGTAAGGGACAGAGGTGGGGCTGTAAGGGAAGTCTATCTGAATTCAAAACCCAAGCTCTTTTCTCTGCACAGCACTATTTTATTCTCTGGGGGAAATGGTTGATAAAAGACAAATTACATATCTTAGGGCATTCACTGGTAAAGTACTTTTTAATAAATCAAAGAAGCAACACATTTTTCTGAATACCTTGCTCAGGACTATGCCAGATACTGTAAAGACAATTGAGAATGTTCTCTCACCATGAAGGACTCCATAGTCTAGCTAAGGAGACACAACTACAATGGATGACACAATTAGTGAACACTATCGGTTAAAAGTAATCGTTAAAAAAATCTGGAGATTACTGATGATGTAAGCGTTTTTGAAACAAAGCACTGTGCTGAGGACACTGAATTAACTTGCAGAGTGGGACTATATTAGGAAGGGTATTGAAAGAGTAAAATTCAATGAAGTTGAATTTAAGAAGCCCCTAGAGACTTTTGATTTGGCATAAAGAAAGAGGTGTTTTTAAAGTTTTTTTTTTTTTTCAGCAGAATTATCCAGCGTTTCTTTGAGTAATGTGAGGAATGAAGTCATGAGGAAATAATTTTTAAAATTCTAGTAGTAGAACAAGGGCCTGGAACAAGGTGGTGTGGGTGAAAATCTTGAAAAACAAATAATAGATTACCAGGATTAAAATTCTGCTCTCCAATAGTATTTTGCTCACTCTAGATAAGATACTGTGATCAAAACAAAGAATACAAAACAACACATTAATATATGGCTGTCAGGATGCTCTGAGCAATAAGGAAATTCTAGATACATCCTAATTTAATCCTCATTGCTTTCAGTAAATAGACTTGATCTTGTTATAAGAAAACTGCTCAACCCTGTGAAAGTTAAAAACGTTTTTAAAGCCCTCTTTCTCTTCTGTAGTCTCTGAAATAATTAGTTCTCCAGGGAAAAGAAAAGAGGATGGCATATTTTTATGGAATCTCTGTAATGCTAGCACCAACATGTAATTTAGTATCTGTATGACACGTGGATTTTTTCAATTATTTTCAATACACCAAAATATTTTTATTAATGGTTTTAAAGATTCATTTTCCTAAATCATTATTATATGAGGCCCAGTGAAATCTCTTCTTTCCAAATCTTGTAGGTAGGTACAGTATTATAAGGACAGAAGCCTAACAGAGTAAGCCTCAATAAGTATTTTTTGATTGGATGAACTGGAACATAAATCAATCATCATAATTAATTCAGATCAGACAAAGAAGGATTGAAAAAGCAAAACATGAAATAATTTAGCAGAATTTTCATCTTAGAGATTAATTTTGATTCCAATGGCTTGTTTAAATTCATGGTTTTGTGGTTCCAAGATGTCATAGAAAACTCGTTTTTTGTCAAAATGATCTCTAATAAAAAGTAAATCTTCAGTGGAATAGCTATCATTTTTTCCAGTCCAAATGGTCAGGCTGTACCTGCATCAAAACAAAACAGAATTATATAGTTAATAGAGAAAGATAAGAAACAGTGATGAAGAATTCCAACAAGCCTAAACACAGTCACTCTCACTTGTCTCTAACCCAAATTCACATAGAAGAAAAATTAATTAGCACTGGTGGAACTGTATTTTCCTGTTTCATTCCTTCATCAACATCAAAGGGACTAGACAGAATAAAATTCACATCACTATTGCCTAAATTAGGTAACCCTCATATGACTTTAGAAACCCAGAATGGTTAGCTCTGTAAATAGGCCCAATTTTGGACAAAAGAACAGAGGAGACTGTGTTGTTGATCAAGGAATCCGTTCCCTACACAAAACCACAGCTCTAACCTGGTTTCTTCAGTAGCCAGGCCAGAGTCAAAAGCATGACTGGAAGGGACAGTGAAGAGATACAATTGTCACTGACATTCCCAACATTCATGTCCACTTCTAAGTGGCCCTGCTATCCCTTCTGGGGGTTTCTGTAAGAGATATAAGAATGCCAAAGAGAATAAACCTAGATCTATTTCTGGAGTCAAAAAACAATAATAATATATACAGATTGATTATGGATGTAAGAATATGCTCAGAAGTTCAAATGCTTCTTAAATCATATATTTTCATTTCTTCCGGTGACATTACTATTACACTGTTCTTATTAGAATTTAGAGAAATGCAAATCTCTTTAAGTATTTTCATATTTATTTTCCTCATAAGCATGTCAGAATCCAGGAGAAAATCTCCAAAGCGGCTGTTCTACTAAAGATGGGAAAACTGTCTAACCAATATATATATTCTTGTTATTATACTGACACATTACTCTCCTTAAGGATGATAACACCATTCTGGAAATGTAACAAAGGAAAGTACTTTGGACTTCGCTCCATAAGAGTATTATGTGACAAACCCAGAAAAATTTTAAACTACAGTGGGGAACACAGGAAAAAAATAAGAATTACTCTAAAAACATATTTTTGCTAAAATGGCATTTTTATTACTTTATTCAAGCACCATGGAGACAAACCTTATAAAAAGACAGATATGAATTTAGGTTAAAAGAAGAGCTTTCCAGTGTTGTTTTGCCTCTTTTAAACCTCCCACTATGGTATACAAACTAAAACAGGAAAAATAAAATTGCCTAAGGGCATTTTAAATTGCATTCATTCAAATCACCTCTCAGGTTTCATTTTTAAAGCTCTTTCCACTGTGAAATAACACATATAGGAAAAGATGCATAAAACATAAATGTAAATTTTGACAAATTATTATAAAATGAACTCCAGTGTAACACAACACAAACCAAGAAAAGAACCTTGCCAGCACCTTAGGAGACACCTGTATATCAGAGCCCCATCACAGCCTCGCCTCTCCCCCGGAGTTCTCACAGCCTAGACTTTTCAGTTGCCATCTTCATGCTTTATTTACCACCTGTATATCCATCCTAAACAATACAGCTTAATTTTTGCCTGTTAATAAATTTTATATAAGTGGAATCATATGGGATGTAATATTTTTGGTATTGCTTCTTTTGCTGAATATTTTTTGTGAAATGTATTCAAGTTGAAACATGTAGCCACAGTTTATTCATTTTCTTTGGAAAATAGCAGTATCCACTAGAATTGAAAATATGAACACCCTATGACCTAGAAATTCTATTTCTAGAAGTTCCTTCCTGATATAGTCTTTAGGCACATTTGCACCAGGATGTATGTGTGTGCTCACATTTATATATATGTACATATATATATATATATATATATATGAATGTTCACAACACTAATTTTTGCAATAGACAAAACCATGAAATAATCCAAATATTCAATAATAGACGAACTCTGATGTGCACACAATAGAATACAGAATTCATTATAAATTGATTAGAGCCCTTTTGATATACAAAAATATTCCCCAACTCTGCCTAACCTGTTCATATTCTTCATGGTGTTTTTTGATGGAAAGAATTTCCAAGTTTTAATGTGTTCAAATTACTTAAACATATCCTTTATGGCTAATGATTTTTGTGTCTTGCTTAAGAATTCTTTCCTATCCTTAACAGTCCTGGAAGCACTGACACTCTAGGAGCAATGATTATACTAAAATCCCAGATTTTGCTTTCTAAATACCACCTGCTACTATAATCAAGAAGGGATCCTTGAAGAAGTGACTGATTTGGGAATTGGGACAAGTACATGATTAGCTTGCCAAGAATGCAAGACCTGAGATCTAGCATGAGGAAATATTGAACTGATTGAGACTGAGGGTATTTTTCATAATAAAGGGCCTATAGTCTTTAAGACTGTTACGTGTATGAGAGGAAAGGAAAAATTGAGGAAGAATTTTGAAAGAGACTGATGCAAACTAAATGCAATGCATGTTCTTAGAGAGTTTCATAGACCACAAGGAAATAAGGATTGTTGGAATGACTGATAAATTTGAATGGGATCTGAAGACTATAGGGGCAGTTTTGCCTGAATGCTGATTTCCTGGTTGGGAGGCTACATAGTAGAAATACAGAAGTGCATTCTTGTGTGGGTAAGTCTACACTGGAGGACTTCAGGATATGAGACATCATAACAGAAAAACGAAACAGAAAAAAAGAAAAGGAGATGGGGGAGAGAGAAGGATAGAGGAAGAAAGAATGGATAAACAATTTGGGAACATGGGTAAAGGAGATGTTGCAACTTTTCTGCAGGTTTAAAATTATTTTTATGACAGTAAGTCACCCTTAAAACAGTCAATGAAAAATAAAATAAAAATTATATTTATATTCCTTGGTAGCTCAGACGGTGAAGAATCTGCCTGCAATGCCGGAAACCCAGGTTCGATCCCTGGGTTGGGACGATGCACTGGAGAAGGGAATGGCAACCCTCTCCAGTATTCTTGCCTGGAGAATTTCATGGACAGAGGAGCCGGGTGGGCTACTATCCATGGGGTCACAAAGAGTCAGACACGACTGAGCCTCTAACACTCAGCATCAGGTTGGTTTCAACGTTGAGTTTATTCAAACTCAGGTACAGGCTATTTGAATGTTATTTTTAACATCCTAGGAAATGTAAAAAGAAAGAAAGGTCCTTAGTTTTTTCCTAATGAAATGTCCATGATATTGATACCCAAAACTGACAAAGAAAAAACTACAGACCAATCTCACTTTAAAATGCTGAAATTCTAACTAAAATATTAGCAATAAAATTCAGCAGACTTTAAAAGAATGATAAATCTCAATCAAGAGAGTTTATTCTGTAAATGTGTGGATGATTCAATATATAAAATGCTAATATAATTTATTTTATTAATATATAATGTGAGAAAATAGGGTTATTTTCATAAAAACTGAAAAAAGCATTTAGTAAAACTCTACCCACAGGAATACGGATATTTCTCTCATATTTGGGTATACGCTTCCCTTATTCTCTAAAATACAGTGAATTATCAAACTGGGTCTTTTTCTGGATGATTTGTGATAAGTACTTGTTTGTTAGAATTGTTTACAATGATGTAACATATGTGTTGAGGACAGTTTTACCAGAATCTTTTCATTTCTATGTATTCAAATGTATCAAACTTTTCTTTTATTGCTTCTGGGTTTTGTGCCTTACCAAGAAGGGTCTTCTCCATTCTGAAACTATATATACAAAAAAAAAAAAATCATCAATTGTGTTTTCTTTATGCACTTATTGTTTGGTGTTCAAGTCTTTAATTCATCTGGAATTTATTTTGGAGGAAGATTAAGGAAGGTCATTTACTTTGTTTTTCCTACAATGTTGCCTGTCCCAATACAAGTTATTGAACTTTTACACCAATGATCTGAAATACCAGCCTTTTCCTATCCTAAGTTCCATGATAGAGCTGAGTTTATTTCTGGGCTTTCCCTGCTGTCCTATTGACTAGCCTATTAAAAAACATAGTATCAAAACTGTTTTACTATCTGTAGCTTTATAATATTTAATACATGGTCCAACATATTTTTTTGACATGATAAAAAAACAAAATTTGGGGAATTCCTTGGCAGTCCAGGACTTGGTACTTTCACTGCGAAGGGTACAGATTCAATCTCTGG
Organism: Bos taurus; assembly: GCF_002263795.3. Taxonomy (NCBI): domain Eukaryota; kingdom Metazoa; phylum Chordata; class Mammalia; order Artiodactyla; family Bovidae; genus Bos; species Bos taurus. The sequence continues at coordinate 80,660,991 of NC_037334.1, read as the reverse complement.
TTAGGGAGCTAAGATCTCACAAGCTGCACAGCCAAAAAAAAATTAATTTTTAAAATAACAAAATTTTTATATGGAAAAGACTTAGAATTATGACAGAATTCAAAGGGAAATTATTGTATCCACTTATAACTTTTTGTGAATGTATAGCATATTGAAAAAAATGACAAACATTTACTGGGTACCTATTACATGCAAAAGGTTTCGTGCGGAACGGAGGTGGAAGACCTGATATTAAGATTCATCAAGAAGCTTCATTCCAGTGAGGAGGTCGGAGCACTGCCAGATCAGCGTCCACCTTCTGTCTCTTTCTCTCACACACTGTCTGTATGACCAGTTTTCATCTTTCACACACACTCTCATCTTTCATACACACTCACATGTACACACTACGCTGTCAGATTTACACATACCTGTTTGATTGCTTCAAAAGCCAGAGTAACTGAGAACAAGACTGCCTGACTAATGCTGCTCTGACAGGAAATGTTACAGGCTGATTTAGTTCGTTACATATATATTCCATCTCTTTCACCATTGTCCAACTGTAACCTGAAGTGAAAAGAAAGAAATTTAACTTTTCTCACCAGAATCCTAAAAAGTCAATTAAGTAAAAATTAAATTATATATGAATATGTAACTTCATAGGTAATTCACTAAAATTTCCATTTGGATTCAGAGAAAGTCCATGGACTGTAACCTATAAGACTCCTCCGACCATGGGATTTTCCAGGCAAGAATACTGGAGTGGGTTGCCATTTCCTTCTCCAGGGGATCTTCCCAACCCAGGGATCAAACCCAGGTCTCCTGCACTGCAGGCAGACACTTTACCATCTGAGCCACCAGGGAAGGATAAAAATTAAATTATATATGAATATGTAAATTCATAGGTAATTCACTAAAATTTCCATTCGGATTCAGAGAAAGTAGTATACCACTTAATGAAGGAAAATATTTTGAGTGGGATGCAGATAAAAAAATTACATCTAAAGTCATGTCACAAGTGAACGAGAGCAAATCAAGCAAAAAAACTGAAACCTTAGAAAAGAATTGATTAATCTATCAAGTACAAAAAAGGAAATGTTGGCACTATATATATATATATATATATATATATAATTTAAAATTCTAAGGCTCTGCATCATTAATATACTCTATAAACTTAGATTTTCCACTTGTGTTAAGCTTTCTTTTCCAGGAAAAAGATGGTTGCTAGGTACTTACGAGCTATTTAAGTAATAATTAACTTCAGTTTTTTTTTTAAATGTGGGGACTAGTCCAAATTACTTACACATTTTTTTCTAAAATAGAAATAGTATTTGAATTGGCTTTTATATGTGTGTTTTGTGTTTTAAATCAAGTTTAGACATTGTGGAAAATATATCTGCCTATTTATAAACAGCTTCAGAAAAAAAATGTATATTTTAAAAATAACCCCTAAACTCTATCAAAAGTAGGTTGAAAAAGTATTGGTCTGTAAAGGAACAATTTACTAAAAGCCTATAGTAGCTAAATTTCCTCATGAAAGAAGGGAAAGGTCTGCTTTCCTTTAAAAATCTGGAAAATTGTACCTTTTTAATTAGAAAAAGGGGCTGCTAACATACGCTATTACTTACATTACTACAAACATAAACTCTCTTTCCTAAAATTTGTAGCATAAGAAGTAAGGGAAGATAAAGCACACGGTGGTAATGACCATCTGCCAGCAGGGGAAAAGTAGCCTGGAAACATTCAACACCAACATGACTTAAAGACCCAGACATGGTTTAATTCAGTTCAAGCCTGAGATTAAAGTCAGAGTTAGACTAAACTGTGACTAAAAAGAGATCAGAAGCAGGATGGAAGCTATTAAATCATTTCTAGTTTACCTTCTTCAAACACTTTGAATTATAGGCTATATCCTTTACTGACACTAATACAATGATTAGAAAATTAAAATAGAACAAATTTAAAGTATACCGTTTTTCTCTCGATTATATCAATTGCTGGTCCAGGGGTTATAACCTAAATGTCACTACGCAACCAGATAGCAGTTACTCTAATCTCATGTTAGATTTTAAAACTTTACATCTAAAGACAGTAATAGCAAATAAGTAAATTTTAAAATGCTATAAACATAAAATAAAGGCTAACATTTCCATAAACTCTAAATATCTTCTTGGTTAATTATTTTTACCATGTGTTCAGGTGTCCCAGAGCATCTGATTTTACTGGATCCCTGACTTAGATCCCTAATTAGTGATTTTACTGGACAATCACTCAATAGGGATGTATGAAGAAAAAGATGAATCCAAATAGTGTAATAAATTTCATCCAGGAAAAATAAGCTGAATATCAGGTCCATCAAAAAGAGTACATGAAGAGAAAGAAGAAATTTCCCAGAGAGGAAAGTCTCGTGGCCTCCCACACGCTCTGTCTAGCCTGAGGGTATGAGGGCACCAAGCTTCTTTCCTAGCAGTCTACATTTCGAGGACCTTCTAATATCAAAGGAACAGAATCCGTGCTCTTCAGCCACACACCCCCTACTTCTGGCCTTGCTGTTGCTACTGCTGCTAAGTCACTTCAGTCATGTCCAACTCTGTGCGACCCCATAGATGGCAGCCCGCATCACTTAAAAAGATTTTATTACCACTTCTTTATCTTTCATCCAACAGAGAGAGTTTGCTTCAAAGTAAAAGGAAAAAAAGAGTATTGAATGCTCTACAAGTACAAAGAGACCAACTCAGAATTTGCAGAATGTAAAGAGGCAGCTTTGGTTATTCTAGACCTTGCAAATAAATATTTTCTGTGGGAGCCTGGTGACCAAAATGTCGCCAGTGAACGAGATCTATCTGAAATAACAGAAGGAAGAGTCATACACACATCTTTAGGGCCAGATCTTTCTCTCCATTAGGCTCTTGGGTTTATAGAACGTGGTTTTGGTTTTGTATTAAAGGTATTATTTTTATATCTGAATGTATAAAAGGAACACATATTTTAAATTATCACCTTCATTGACTTTCTCAGGATGCCATCCTGTTGTCCAACCCAAGGAAAACGTCACATCTGGAGAGAAGGATGTCACAGTGTCTATAAAAGGTTTTGCATCCACTACTCTGCTGTTTCCATTTGGACCAGGAAGAACATCAGCATTAATCCACACTGGACGCTTCAGATGCCTCTTGACATTTTCCAAGAGCATCATGGATGGTTCTACAGCTGCCAAACTAAAAACAATTTGTTGTCAATGAGATACATTCCTAAAGTAAAAGTAAAAAGTTCTTTTAGACTAGTGGCTTTAACATTCTCAAATTCATAATAAGAGTATAATATCATAATGCTTGAATTAAATAAAATCAAAGATTTAGATATCACCAGAGGGGAAAGTTAACATGTGTCATATCTTAAAATACTGATTTATACTTATTATTCAAGAAAGTACTTAAAAGGTTCTATAAATGTATGAATAATGCCATTACCTGTAGATAGAAGTTTCAAAACCCTGTATTATGATCACTCTGTATAAAAACAATTTAAGAAAAGACACAAACATTCACTCATCAAAGAATGTATAAACAGGATTTAAAATTAAACATACTCACAACCTGCAAATTCCAGTTTATGAAAATACACAAAGTACACTCAGACACCATGTCTCTAGCACTGGCTAATGACCTTGGGAAAAAGAGCCTCTTTCCCTTTATGTATTCTTGTGAGAGTCTGGATGCACAAACACATTTCTAAAAACGACTGCAAAATGTAAAATTAAAACATTTCCTTAAAGCTTTTATAAACTTCATTTTTCTCCTCTACTGTAAACATCTTTTCTGAAAACTCGAGACAACTATATTTTAGTTACTTTTAAACTAAAAAGCAACTTCACTCCTTTTACTTCCTGACGTCTTCTTGGACGAATACATTTTGAAATAATAAGGCTTTGAGCAGCCAATATAATTTTTACTTTTAAAAAATACAAACTTTATTGGAAAACTACACTACCTGCAATCTTGAATCCCTTCTGAATCTTTGAGGCCTATGCATATTTCTCAGAAAATTAGCTCTTAAGGAACACAATTGTCACGTGAGTGTATGTTCCTCGGTTCTTTGTCTGGTCACAACCAAGATTTGGAGCGACGGACATTAAAGCCCTCGGTGCGTCGCAGCCCTCGGGTCTTGGACAAATCATGTTATAGCTCTTAGGCAAATCAGTGTTACAGCTCTATTTTATTTAGAAGATAGCAGGAGAACCCATCCTCAAAGAGTGAGAGCATGCCAACCCAAAGACTTGAAGAGAAGAGAGTGGAGGAGCGCGCAGGGGAGAGAGAGGGAGAGAGAGAAAGAGTGCACACACGCAGGAGAGAAAGAGAGAGAGAAAGCGCTTTGGCTCCTCCTTTTATATGTTTTTTTCCTCCACCTGGGCCTGCCCTATGCAAATTGGGCTTAGCCAGGAGTGCTGTTTGTTCTACCTGAAGTCTTCACTCTGGTCCTCGGACCTTCCTTTGACCTTCCTTTGTTCTATTTTCTCGGGCTTTTCCCTTCCTTGTCTTTTAGCCACCACCATTTTGGACTCCTTTTCCCTATTCTACCTACCTAACACAATGATTGGGGGGACTAAGAATCTGGGAGGTGGATATTGGGAGGGAGAACATGCACCACCCCTTGTCAGTCTTCAACTTTTCCTCTTAATGGACTGAAGTCCTTCTGCCTGTGCTTCCACCTCTCTTCCCTCACTCCTTTTGGGCTTCCTACTTTATGAGCAGAAACTGATAATGTCATCATTGTTGTTCGTTGTGTTCAGTCACCAGTCACGTCTGACTCTTTGAAACCCCATGGACTGCAGCACAGCAGGCTTCCCTATCCCTCACCATCTCCCGGAGTTTGCCCAAGTTCATGTCGATTGCATCAGTGATGTCATCCAACCATCTCATCCTCTGTTGCCCTCTTTTCCTGCCTTTTCAGTCTTTCCCAGCATCAGGGTCTTTTCCAATGAGCCAGCTGTTCACATCAGATGACCAGAGTATTGGAGCTTCAGCATCAGTTCTTCCAAAGAGTATTCAGGGTTGATTTCCTTTAAAATTGACTGGCTTGATCTCCTTGCTTTCCAAGGGATTCTTAAAAGTCTTCTCCAGCACCACAGTTCGAAAGCATCAATTCTTCGGCGTTCTGCCTTCTTTATAGTTCAGCTCTCAGATCTGTACATGACTACCAGAAAGATCATAGCCTTGACTATATGGACCTTTGTCAGCAAAGTGATGTCTTTGCTTTTTTTTTTTTGGTCTTTGCTTTTTAACACACTGTTTAGGTTTGTCATAGCTTTCCTGCCAAGAAGCAATCATCTTCTAATTTCATGGCTGTAGTTATCATTAGCAGTGATTTTAGAGCCCGAGAAGAAAAAATCTGTCACTGCTTCCACCTTTTCCCTTCCATTTGCCATGAAGTGAAAGGACCGGATGCCAGGATCTTTGTTTTTTTAATATTTAGTTTTAAGTTGGCTTTTTCACTGTCCTCCTTCACCCTCATCAGGAGACTCTTTTAAGAATTCCTCTTTGCTCTCTGCCATTAGAGTGGTATCATCAGCATATCTGAGGTTGTTGATATTTCTCCCAGCAATCTTGATTCCAGCTTATAACTCATCCAGCCTGGCATTTTGCATGATGTACTCTGTGTATAAGTTAAACAAACAGGGAGACAATAAACAGCCTTTTCATACTCTTTTCTCAATCCCGAACCACTCAGTTGTTCCATACAGGGTTCTAACTTTTGCTTCTTGACCCAAATATGGGTTTCCCAGGAGACAAGTAAGATGGTCTGGTATTCCCATCTCTCTAAGAGTTTTTCACAGTTTGTTATGATACACACAGTCAAAGACTTTAGCATAGTCAATGAAACAGAGATGGATATTTTTCTGGAATCCCCTTGCTTTCTCTGTGATCCAGCGAATGTTTGCAATTTGATCTCTGGTTCCTCTGTCTTTTCTAAACCCAGTTTGGACATCGGAAGCTCTCAGTTCACGTAATGCTGAAGCCTAGCTTGGAGGACTTTGAGCATAACCTTACTAGCATGGGAGATGAGTGCAACTGTCTGGTGGTTTGAACATTCTTTAGTACTACCCTTCTTTGGAATTGGGATGAGGACTGACCTTTTCCAGCCACTGCTGGGTTTTCCAAATTTGCTGACATACTGAGTGCAGCACTTTCATAGCCTCATCTTTTAGGATTTTAAATAGCTCTGCAAGGATTCCATCATCTCCACTGACTTTATTGGTAGCAGCACTTTCTAAGGCCCACTTGATTTTATACTCCACAGTGTTCGGCTCTGAGTGAGAGATTACACCATCGTCATTAGCTGGGTCATTAAACTCTTTTTTTGTACAGTTGTATGTATTCTTTCCATCTCTTTTTGATCTCTTCTGCTTCTATAGGGTCATATTTATTAATGAGCAAGGATACTGTTCACTAAAACCAGAGGAAATCAGCCTGTCTTGAACTCTGCTCCCATGTAATAAGCTGCTTTTTTTCTCATTCTTATACCCCTGAAATGCAGGCCCTAGATTATAGTGGGTTAAAAAACTCTAATGCAGGACCTAACAGATTCTAATATAGATGCTGTCATTTCTCTGTCTCAAATGCTTTCTGCCTTGAATGGTATCAATGCTGTGTTAAAAACCACAATTCTGAGATCTGGCCAACTGTACTACCTACAAAATTCCCTCATTTTTAGTACCTTGTACCTATTACAAGGTACTTAAGCAACTTGTACTATTACTCCGAAGCTTGCTTACCTATTACCTGTACCTATTACAAGGTACTTAAGCAACTTATACCTATTACTCCAAAGCTTGCTTGTCTGAAAGTCCCACAGCAGCAGCTAAGTGCCGGTGGGGTTCTGCTCTTCAGAAGTGGAGCAGAAGGAAACCTTAAACTAATCCACACATGTCTTACAGCTGACCTCCTCTCCTTTTCTAGAAATGATTCTGCTTTCTTAAGAAATCTGGTGTTTGTGCAGTTGGGTTAATCACTAACTTCCCGTTTATATTCAACAGGAAGCTTCTTAGCCTTTCTCAATTTAGTAAACTGACATTAGACTGTTTAATGATGGCTCGCCATCTGATAATATATAGTCTCAGCGTATTCTCCCCCAAACTGATATTGTAACAGCATATATTAGGTGTCTACCATGTGCAAAGCACTGCACAAACATAAAGAGCTAAGACACAGAACATAATGAAGTAAGATTTTAATATACTTTTAAATATTTTTATTTTAATATTTAACTATTTAATATTTTAATTATTAACTATTAATGAAATAGTATAACTATTAATATTTAACTATTTAATATTTTAATATTCTTTTACAAGTAAATGTTTTAATTATCACTAATGCAAAAGACTATAGTACCGCCACTTTCCCTTTCCAATACGAAAAACAAAACCTATATTAAGAAAAAAATTTCTGGAACTTTACAAAATAATTACAAAATTCTTCTGGAAGAGTAAATGTGGTTGCTGCCAAGTCGCTTCAGTCGTGTCCGACTCTGTGTGACCCCATGGACTGCAGCCTACCAGGCTTCTCTGTCCATGGGATTCTCCAGGCAAGAACACTGGAGTGGGTTGCCATTTCCTTCTCCAATGCATGAAAGTGGAAAGTGAAAGTGAAGTCGCTCAGTCGTGTCCGACCCTCAGCGACCCCATAGACTGCAGCTCACCAGGCTCCTCCATCCATGGGATTTTCCAGGCAACAGTACTGGAGTGGGGTGCCATTGCCTTCTCCGTAAATGTGGAGGAAACGCCATATTTGGGTAGGAAAAAAAAAGACTGAGGATAAACTTTTGCCCAACAGCAAAATACAATGTTTACTACAAAGAATAATATACTATATTCCTAGCCTGGAAGACTCAATGTGTAAATATTTTAAAATAACAATTCTCTCCCAATTAATCTATATATTCCTTTGTTCCTATATCTGGAGGATGAGAATAGGAAGAACCTACGTCTCAGGATTGTTATAAAGATTAAACGAATTAACACTGAATGCTCTTAGACCATGGAGGAGGAAATGGCAACCACTCCAGTGTTCTCACCTGGAAAAATCCCATGGACAGAGGAGCCTGGCAGACGACAGTCCCTAGGGTCACAATGAATCAGACAGAACTGAGCGACTGAGCACGCTCTTACTCTTAGAACTGTGTCTGACACACAGTATGTGTTTACATAATTGTTAGTTAAATTCATTCCCCTTCAAGTATGTATGGTCAGAAAACATGCAAAATCTTTTTCTAATGGCACAGCCTTTTACTGGTGACTGTTAGCATTTAGGAATGAATGAGCTGATCTGACTGGTGAGGAGTCAAAGTATATATTACATACAGAACAAGTCTACGGGCAATGGTAAACATTAAAAAAAAGGAAACTGAGCATGTGAGAAGACAAGGAGATCTAAAGTTTTGTTCGCCAAGCATTAAGGATTAAATACTTTATTTCATGGTCCCTGGTGGCTCAGTCGGCAAAGAATACACTTGTAATGTAGGAGACCACCTGCAATGCAGGAGATGCTGGTTCAATCCCTGGGTTGGGAAGATCCCCTAGAGAAGGAAATGGCAACCCACTCCAGTATTCTTGCCTGGGAAATTCCATGGGCAGAGGAGCCTGGTGGGCTATAGTTCATGGGGTTGTGAAGAGTCAGACACGACTGAGTGACTAAACCAGCATCACAGAGAACACTGGACTGGCTCTAGGAAACCTGGAATCTGGTCCTAGCTCAGCTCTCAAGTTTAGCTGTTGTTACGTAACCTTTTCAGGACTAAGTTCCTTTGTCAATAAAATGGAGTTGGACTATTCACCATTCTAAAAGCTTTAAGATTTTACAATAGCTTTCACTCACAGTATAAAGAGGTTTACTAGTATATTTAGCCCCACAACAAATGAAAAGGCAAGGAGATCTAAAGTTTTGCTCACCGAGTATTAATGATTAAATACTTATTAGGTTTTTTAAAACCCTATGAATAAGATTTCCAATCCTTATTCATTTCTTGAGATGATTCAATTTTAAAATACTGTTCAAAGATAAAGTAATTTTACCACACATCCTAGATTCTCATAGCAGTTGCCTTCATGGGTCTCATGAAGAGCTTTTACGGTGTCACAATAAATCCCTGGCTCTACCTATAATTTTTACACTGCCAAAATACCACAAAAGTAAAACTTTCCATGATGGTCACAGAGAAGGAAATGATACTTAATCTTGCTCTCTTCATTATCAGTGTTTCTAAAACATTATTTTTAAGAAACTCTTCAGTAATTAAAGAATTCTAAATAATTTCCCAAATATAATAACACAAATCAAGTAGGAAATGCATTAACTAACCCAACTACTGCCAACTCTCTCTCAGACTACTTCTTAATGAAAGTAGCATCTTAAATGTATTGTTCTATGGACTTGTGGACTTGTATTGCTCTATGACTTCCCTGGTGGCTCAGACAGTAAAGCGTCTGCCTATAAAGCAGGAGACCTGGGATCAATCCCTGGGTCAGGACGCTCCTCTGGAGAAGGAAATGGCAACCCACTCCAGTACTCTTGGCTGGAAAATCCCATGGACGGAGGAACCTGGTGAGCTACAGTCCATGGGGTCGAAAAGAGTCGGACACGACTGAGTGACTTCACTTTCTTTCTAATGGATTTGTGGACATAGTGGGGGAAGGAGAGGGTGAGACAAATTGAGAGAGTAACACTGAAATATATACACTGCTATGTGCAAAACAGATAGTAATGGGAAGCTGCTGTGTAACACAGGGAGCTCAGCTCGGTGGCCTGTGATGACCTAGAAGAGTGGGACGGTGGGGGACAGGAAAGTTCAAGAGAACTTATATATATATATATATACACATACACATACAGCTTATTCATTTCATTGTACAGCGGAAACTAACACAACATTGTAAAGGAATTATCCTCCAATTAAAATTTTTAAAAGTTATTGGGAGTTATTCACATAGAAAAAAAAATTTACCATTCTATTATTACAATGGTCAGTTATGATAAATTCCTTTATAAAAATTAACTTAAGTTTAGCCTCAAAACGTTCCCAAGAAACAATATTAGCAGACAACTCTGTGGATCTTTGGTCCATTCCTGAAAAATAAAATTTGCAATTCTATTTTCAATTTAGATAAAGTATAAAGTTACTTAGGTACAGATATATGAAGTTACTGATTTTTTTCCCTTATTGTTATTCTGTAACAACCAGGAGACTGAACATGTTTGTACAAATACCTCTTAAAATCCAGCTTTATGCCTTTATTGGTTTTAATAACTTCAGCCAGCCATTCCTGTAAAGTATTATCACTGTTTATTTCTGGAGGATGGGCCATGATTGGCTGGCCATGTTCTGATCCATCACTTGGAAGAACGACATCGGCCTCTATCATATGAGCAGTACCTGTCCACATAAAAGAATCTATGTTAGTGTTAATAGAGACTACAGCAGATGGCACGTCCAGTATCCTTTGGAGGAAGATAAAAAGGAGGAAAGAAAATAATATTTACTGAGAAATAACTAAGTGCCAGGTACTATGTCAGGCCTTGCACGTTGCCCTTGTTTGTTAGTCATGAGCAAACAGGTGGTTAGGAGTTAAATATCTTTGCCTAGGTCACACTCAGACTGTTGTCCTAATGAATTTCTTCCCAGTACACAGCAAAGTGAGGTGTGTACTCACCTTCATAAGTGAGTTCATAAGTATTTGTTGAAGCTTCTGAGAACACAAATAGTACTTTTATCTTCTCATTCCTGAAATTAGAAACTATAGGTGTTTATTGTTTATGTTTGAAACTCTATGCTATAGATTCAATTCTTTGACCCAAAGCTTAGCTACTATGTAGAAGCGCACATCCCCGGAATGGGTAAGAAGCTTCACTAGTCACTGAGTGTGACTGAGCAGGCTTTAGTGGACTACCTTCAAAGATGTCTGACAACAATCCTGCTATCTTCTCATCTCTTTTTCCTCCCCTTGCATCTGGGTTGGTTTTGTGACTTGCTTTGACCAACAAAAGAAAGTTGAAGCAAAACTGTCAGTTCTAGGCCTAGCTCTTAAAAGGTCTGGCAGCTTCTGCTTCTGTCCTCTGGAAAGCCAGTTACCACATAAAGAAGTTCAGGTAAGAATTCTGAAGACTCAGAAACCACATAGAGAGAGAGAAGTCACACAGAAAAAAACTAAGGCTTCATGCCTGACAGACAGCATTAGGTCTCTGACACAGGAGTGAGGCCATTGCAAAATTTCCAGGCCTAGCTGAGCAACTAGCCAAGTGCAGCAACATGTCCTCATCCTATTCCACATGGAAGAGAAGAACCACTATCTGACCCACAAAATCAGCAAAGATAATAAATCCCTGTTATTTGAAGCCACTAAGTTTGGGAGGTAATTTATTACACAGTATTAGAAAACAAGCAGAAATAGTTATCTGGAAGCGGGGCACTGGCATAAGAAAAACCTGAAATGTGTGACACGGGCTTTGGAATCCAGTAGATTCTAGAAAGGCACTGTTAACAGAGGTTGGAAGAGCAGTGAGAACATTATTTTTACATCATGGTGAAACTTCTGGCAACACTGGCACGTGTAGTAACTGGTGGAAGATAGATAGGATACCTAATGGATTTGTGGATTTAGCTAAGGAGGTTTCCAGGCAGAATGTTGAAAGCGTTAATTGGCTTCTTTTAGTTCCTATGATAAAAGATGGGAAGAAAGAGCTGAGTTAAATAATTAGCTGTTTAGATTTTAAGCAACATAAAGAGGAAATATTTCCAGATCAGAACTCATGTGAGTTAGAAAATAAAACCACTCTCTCCATCTGGCGAAAGATTCTCAAAGGAAGAGAAAGCCTCAGTCCAAAAGTCAAGTCCAGGATGCTGCTAGCAAACTATAGCCTCAGGATCAAGGCCAAATCAAGGATACAACTACAGGACACTTTATTAAGACCTGAGAAATATGGAGCCTTGGGTACCAATACAGCTAGATAAAAGAATTTATAGAATCTTAAAGGTGTTATCCCATAGCACCCTAACTAGCAAACCAAAGCAGACAGAGAACTGCCTCAAAGAGATTTGGCAGTAAGACTTTTGACTAAAGGGATGGTTTATAACTTGATATATAAAAATCCCAGTACATTTTTAATAGAGCTGTTATAGACTTGGACCTGAAAAAAGAGAGAGAGTTAAAATGAAAAGAGGTCTGTTGTTGCTGTTGCTCAGTTGCTAAGCCATGTCCGACTCTTTGAAACCCCATCAACTGCAGCATGCCAACCTCCTCTGTCCTCCACTATCTCCTGCAGTTTGCTCAAATTCATGTTCATTGAGTCAGTGATGCTATCTAACCATCTCATCCTCTGCCACTCCCTTCTTTGGCCTTCAACCTTTCCCAGCATAAGAGTCTTTTCTAATGAGTCAGCTCTTCACATCAGGTGGCCAAAGTATTGGAGCTTCAGCTTCAGCATCAGTCCTTCCAATGAATATTCAGGACTGATTTCCTTTAAGATTGACTGGTTTGATCTCCTTGCAGTCCAAGGGACTCTCAAGAGTCTTCTCCAACACCACAATTTGAAAGAATCAATTCTTTAGCACTCAGTCTTCTTTATGGTGCAACTCTCACATCCATACATGACTACTGGAAAAACCATAGCTTTGACTAGATGGACTTTTGTCAGCAAAGTGATGTCTCTGCTTTTTAATACACTGTCTAGGCTTGGCACAGCTTTCAAGAAGTAAGCATCTTTTAATTTCATCACTGCGATCACCATCTGCAGTGATTTTGGATTCCAAGAAAATAAAATCTGTCACTGCTTCCACTTTTTCCTCTTCTATTTACCATGAAGTGATGGGACTGGTTGCCATGATTTTAGTTTTTCAAATGTTGAGTTTTAAACCAGCTTTTTCACTCTCCTCTTTTACCCTCATCAAGAGGTTTTCTCATTCCTCTTTGTTTTCTGCAATTAGAGTCGTATGAGCTGCATATCTGAGGTTGTTGTTATTTCTGCTGGCAATCTTGATTCCAACTTGTGATTTATCCAGCCTGGCATTTCACATGATGTACTCTGCATAGAAGTTAAATAATCAGGGTGACAATATACAGCCTTGACATACTCCTTTCCCAACGTGGAACCAGTCCGTTGTTCCATGACAGGTTCTAACTGTTGCTTCTTGACCCGCATACAGGTTTCTCAGGAGGCAGGTAAGGTGGTCTGGTATTCCCATCTCTTTAAGAATTTTCCAAAGTTTGTTGTGATCTATACCATCAAAGGCTTTAATGTAGTCAATAAAGCAGAAGTAGATGTTTTTTCTGGAAATCCTTTGCTTTCTCTATGATCCAAGGAATGTTGGCAATCTGATCTCTGGTTCCTCTGCCTTTTCTAAACCCAGCTGGTACACCTGGAAGTTTTCAGTTTATATACTGCTTAAGCCCAGCTTGAAGGATTTTTAAAAGAAGTCTATGAACTCTCCAATTTCTACAGGCAGGAAATAGGCTGAAAAAGCTACTCAGCTGCACATACAGGTGATTTTCCAATAAGTGCATGAAGAGATGCTCAACATCATGAATCTTCAGGGAAATGCAAATCTAAATTACAATGAGATACCAACTCACAAATGCTAGGATGACTATAATGAAAAAGACAGACAATAACTAATGCTGACAAGGACATGGGGAAATTGGAAACATCATTCACTTTGCTGGTGAGAATATAAGAACCCACTCAGCTGCTTCAGAAAAGCTTGGCAGTTTCTCAAAAAAAGTTAAACAGAGCTATATCTAAGATGAAATAGGTCAAGCTTCTGTCTAATTTTATAAGTCACACAAACATGATTTCTCAGTAAAGTGGTATTTAGTATAACATATGTAGGCATTCCATCTTGTCTATCAGTGCAGTTGTAAAGGAACACATAGGCTTTAAAATTCCTTAAAAGTAATAGTCAGTTTCTCCATTTATTAACTCCACTCATTTCCCATGAGTAGAAAAAAAAAAATCACTAAATGGCAGTGGTAAGAGTCTCAGGCTCCATGTAAATTATGTTCCTGATGATTTCTTTTAAGAATAAGAATGGAAGCCATGTAGTAAGGGCAACAGATCATGGTGGCTTGGACTAGGGTGAAGACAACAGAGATAGAGAGATGTGGACTAATTCAAAATGTATTTTGGAATAGAATTATAATGTCCAATAGAGTAGATACAACAACAACAACAAAAAAGACAAAGAATAGATGACTCCCAGATTTCTGGCTTAAGAATATATGCAGATTATGGTGCCACTTACTGAGAGAGGAAGGATCATAGGAAATACAGGTTAGCAGACACAATTAAGAATGTGATGGACATTCAGTTCAGTTCAGTCACTCAGTTGGGTCTGACTCTTTGCAACCCCATGGACTGCTGCACACCAGGTCTCCCTGTCCATCACCAACTCCCTGAGCTTATTCAAACTCATGTCCATCAGGTCAGTGATACCGTCCAACCATCGATCCTCTGTCGTTCCCTTCTCCTCCTGCCTTCAATCTTTCCCAGTATCAGCATCTTTTCTAGTGAGTTATCTGCATCAGGTGGCCAAAGTACTGGAGCTTCAGCTTCAGCATCAGTCCTTCCAATGAATATTCAGGACAGATTTCCTTTAGGATTGACTGGTTTGATCTCCTTGCAGTCCAAGGGACTCTCAAGAGTCTTCTCCAACACCACAGTTCAAAAGCATCAATTCTATGGTGCTCAGTTCTCTTTACAGTCCAACTCTCATATCCATACATGACTACTGGAAAAACCAAAGCTTTGACTAGACAGACCTCTGTTGGCAAAGTAATGTCTCTGCTTTTTAATATGCTGTCTAGGTTGGTCATAACTTTTCTTTCAAGGAGCAACCATCTTTTAATTTCATGGCTGCAATCACCATCTGCTCTGATTTTGGAGCCCTAAAACATAAAGTCTCTCACTGTTTCCCTTGTTTCCCCATCTATTTGCCATGAAGTGATTGGACCTGATGCCATGATCTTAGTTTTCTGAATGTTGAGTTTTAAGCCAACTTCTTCACCCTTCTCTTTCACTTTCATCAAGAGGCTCTTTAGTTTTTCTTCACTTTCTGTCATAAGGGTGGCGTCATCTGTATATCTGAGGTTGTTGATATTTCTCCCGGCAATCTTGATTCCATTTTGTGCTTCATCCAGCCTGGCATTTCTTGTGATGTACTCTGCATATAAGTTAAGTAAGCAGGGTGACAATATACAGCCTTGACATACTCCTTTCCTGACTTGGAACCAGTCTGTTGTTCCATGTCCAGTTCTAACTGTTGCTTCTTGACCTGCAAACAGATTTCTCAGGAGGCAGGTCAGGTGGTCTGGTATTCCCATCTCTTTCAGAATTTTCCACAGTTTGTTGTGATCCACACAGTCAAAGGCTTTGGCATAATCAATAAAGCAGATGTTTTTTTGGAACTCTCTTGATTTTTTGATGATCCAACAAATGTTGGCTATCTGATCTCTAGTTCCTCTGCCTTTTCTAAATCCAGCTTGAACATCTGGAAGTTCACGGTTCACATCCTGTTGAAGCTTGGCTTGGAGAATTTTGAGCATTACTTTACTAGCATGTGAGATGAGTGCAATTGTACAGTAGTTTGAGCATTCTTTAGGATTGTCTTTCTTTGGGATTGGAATGAAAACTGACCTTTTCCAGTCGTGTGGCCACTGCCGAGTTTTCCAAATTTGCTGGCATATGGAGTGTAGCACTTTCACAGCATCATCCTTTAGGATTTGAAATAGCTCAACTGGAATTCCATCACCTCCACTAGCTTTGTTCTTAGTGATGCTTCCTAAGGCCCATTTGACTTCACATTCCAGGATGTCTGGCTCTAGGTCAGTGATCACACCATCGTGATTATCTAAGTCATGAAGCTCTTTTTTGTACAGTTCTTCTGTGTATTCTTGCCACCTCTTCTTATATATCTTCTGCTTCTGTTAGGTCCATACCATATCTGTCCTTTATTGTGCCCATCTTTGCATGAAATGTTCCTTTGGTATCTCTAATTTTCTAGTCTCTAGTGTTTCTCATTCTATTGTTTTCCTCTATTTCTTTGCATTGATCACTGAGGAAGGCTTTCTTATCTCTCCTTGCTATTCTTTGGAACTCTGCATTCAGATGCTTATATCTTTCCTTTTCTCCTTTGCCTTTCGCTGCTCTTCTTTTCACAGCTATTTGTAAGGCCTCCTCAGACAACCATTTGGCCTTTTTGCACTTCTTTTTCTTGGGAATGGTCTTGATCCCTGCCTCCTGTACGATGTCGTGAACCTCCGTCCATAGTTCTTCAGGCTATCTATCAGATCTAATCCCTTGAATCTATTTGTCACTTCTACTGTATAGTCATAAGGGATTTGATTTAGGTCATACCTGAATGGTCTCATGGTTTTCCCTACTTTCTTCAATTTAAGTCTGAATTTGGCAATAAGGAGTTCATGATCTGAGCCACAGTCAGCTCCTGGTCTTGTTTCTGCTGACTGTATAGAGCTTTTCCATCTTTGGCTGCAAAGAATATCATCAATCTGATTTCGGTGTTGACCATCTGGTGATGTCCATGTGTAAAGTCGTCTCTTGTGTTGTTGGAAGAGGGTGTTTGCTATGACCAGTGCATTCTTTTGGCAAAACTCTTAGTCTTTGCCCTGCTTCATTCTGTACTCCAAGGCCAAATTTGCCTGTTACTCCAGTTATCTCTTGAATTCACACTTTTGCATTCCAGTCCCCTTTAATGAAAAGGACATCTTATTTGGGTTTTAGTTCTAAAAGGTAGTGTAGGTCTTCATAGAACTGTTCAACTTCAGCTTTTTCAGCATTACTGGTTGGGGCACAGACTTGGATTATTGTGATATTGAATGGTTTACCTTGGAAACAAACAGAGATCACCCTGTCATTTTTGAAACTGCATCCAACCACTGCATTTCAGACTCTTTTGTCAACTGTGAGGGCTACTCCATTTTTTCTAAGGAATTCTTGCCCACAGTAGTAGATATAATGGTCATTTGAGTTAAATTCACACATTCCGGTCCATTTTAGTTCACTGATTCCTAAATTGTTGATGTTCACTCTTGCAATCTCCTGTCTGACCACTTCTGCCTTGATTCATGGACCTAACATTCCACGTTCCTATGCAATATTGTTCCTTACATCAGACTTTGCTTCCATAACCAGTCACATCCACAACTGGGTGTTGTTTTTAAATGCTTTGACTCCATCTCTTCATTCATTCTGGAACTGTTTCTCCACTGTTCTCCAGTAGCATATTGGGCACGTACCAACATGGGGAGTTCATCTTTCACTGTCCTATCTTTTTGCCTTTTCATACTGTTCATGGGGTTCTCAAGGCAAGAACTGAAGTGGTTTGCCATTCCCTTCACCAGTGGACCACGTTTTGTCAGAACTCTCCACCATGACCCATCTGTCTTGGATGGCTGACAGGGCATGGCTCACAGTTTTATTGAGTTTAGACAAGGCTGTTGTCCATGTGATCAGTTTGATTAGTTTTCTGTGATTGTGGTATCCATTCTGTCTGCCCTCTGATGGATGAGAATAAGAGACTTATGGAAGTTTCCTGATGGAGACTGACTGAGCGGGAAACTGGGTCTTGTTCTAATGAGTGGGGCCACACTCAGTAAATCTTTAATCCAATTTTCTGTTGATGCACAGTTCAGTTCAGTTCAGTCGCTCAGTCGTGTCCGACTCTTTGCGACCCCATGAATCGCAGCACGCCAGGCCTCCCTGTCCATCACCAACTCCCAGAGTTCACCTAGACTCACGTCCATCCAGTCAGTGATGCCATCCAGCCATCTCACCCTCTGTCGTCCCCGTCTCCTCCTGCCCCCAATCCCTCCCAGCATCAGAGTCTTTTCCAATGAGTCAACTCTTCGCATGAGGTGGCCAAAGTATTGGAGTTTCAGCTTTAGCATCATTCCTTCCAAAGAAATCCCAGGGCTGATCTCCTTCAGAATGGACTGATTGGATCTTCTTGAAGTCCAAGGGACTCTCAAGAGTCTTCTCCAACACCACAGTTCAAAACCATCAATTCTTCAGCGCTCAGCCTTCTTCACAGTCCAACTCTCACATCCATACATGACCACAGGAAAAACCATAGCTTTGACTAGACGGACCTTTGTTGGCAAAGTAATGTCTCTGCTTTTGAATATGCTATCTAGGTTGGTCATAACTTTCCTTCCAAGGAGTAAGCGTGAAGAAAAGAGCAAATAAAAAGTTGTATAGACTAGTGCTCAGAAGAGAGGGAAGCCTGGCCTGGAGACATGTATGTGAGATGCCCAGCCTCTCTCGCTATTCTCCCACCAATTGCTGTTGGGTAGAAGGCTTTTGAAGGTCAGGGTATGCCTCTGCTTTGGGAGACTGCCTGGTCACCATGTTTCCCATCTCAGGGAGAGTCACAGGAAGAAGTCTGCACATCAAGATTAACACTCCAACCACAGGAGCCCCAACTTTTGACAAGAGCCATACAATAGAAAACAGCTTTGGGTTTTTTGTGATTTTCTACACAAGAAAATCCCAAACTGACGCTACTTACACTAAAACAAAACTCAAAGAAATATGTTTATAGAAATGAAGTTAAAATTATCTATCTTGCTTATACTGTTTACATCACTAATGCAGCAATTTACTATATTTTTATTAATACATTTAGTTGATGACTATAGTCACACTTTTCCTAAATGTTACAAAGGTTTTTTAAAAATACTACATTTTTTATTCTCAAAGAGATTTAATAATTTCTATTTTTAACCAGCATTTCTTTTAATATACATTTTAAAAATCTACATGCAGAAATGTTATAACAGAAAATAACATCATATGTAATAACTTTTGTAAACAATTTTGCCTATTCCGAGATCAGCTGTGCTGACGATGCAACTCTTACGTCCACAAATGGCACTCCTACATTGTTCCTCCTGTACTTTGCTTTAAATCACAGACATTGTTGAAAATCCAATATCACATATTAATGAAAACAGAAACAGCTTCATTAATAACAGTTGTACTAAATTTAAATATTCTGGAAGAAATGAGATTAAGCAGTGTAATACATGTCTCCAAGAACCTGTTTTTTTCCCTTTGTGTTTGAAAGAAATTGCTAGATTAGCCAGGACTGAAAAAAGGGACTTGATAAAAAGTACACCCCAGATTATAAAACTTGGGGTTCTGGTTGACTAGGAGAAAGTAAAGAGGATATTATCTGAAAACTAAGTAACCTATGAAAAATTCCCAGATCAACAGCAGACTGCAGCAATTGGAAATGACTTCCATTGATTATTTTTAAAACAAGGCTAGAAGTAGTCATATTTAATTAAATTATTTCTAGGTCTGAGACTTCTACATTTACTATTACAAACCATAAAATTTAAAGATTGCTTCCAAATTTTTACCTGTTACATAGAAATCCAATTTATTTTCTGCTTTGATTTTTATATTGTCAAAAGGTTGAGATTGTCTATATCAACCTATGAATAACAATCATTTAGCTGTAGAATCTTTTTGATTTTCTAAATATAAAACTATATTGTCTGCAAATAATAGATACATTTCTTCCTATTCTTTTATTTTTAAAAATTGATATATAATTCACAAGCTATAAAATTACTCTTTTAAAGCACACCATTTAGTGGTTTTCAGAATATTCAGAAGGTTGTGTAATGATCATGCGTGTGTGTGTGCTCAGTCACTTCGGTCATGTCCGACTCTTTGCAACGTTATGGACTGTAGTATGCCAGGCTCCTCTGTCCATGGGATTCTCCAGGCAAGAACACTGGAGTGGGTTGCCATGCCCTCCTCCAAGGATCTTCCAGATTCAGGGATTGAGTCCGTTTCTCTAACATCTCCTGCACTGGCAGTGCCGTTCTTTACCACTAGTTCAGTTCAGTCGCTCAGTCGTGTCCGATTCTTTGCGACCCCATGAATCGCAGCACGCCAGGCCTCCCTGTCCATCACCAACTCCCAGAGTTCACCCAGACTCACGTCCATCGAGTCAGTGATGCCATCCAGCCATCTCATCCTGTCTTCCCCTTCTCCTCCTGCCCCCAACCCCTCCCAGCATCAGAGTCTTTTCCAATGAGTCAACTCTTTGCATGAGGTGGCCAAAGTACTGGAGTTTCAGCTTTAGCATCAGTCTTTGCAATGAACATCCAGGACTGATCTCCTTCAGGATGGACTGGTTGGACCTCCTTGCAGTCCAAGGGACTCTCAGGAGTCTTCTCCAACACCACAATTCAAAAGCGTCAATTCTTTGGCGCTCAGCTTTCTTCACAGTCCAACTCTCACATCTATACATGACCACTGGAAAAACCATAGCCTTGACTAGACAGACCTTTGTTGGCAAAGTAATATCTCTGCTTTTGAATATGCTATCTAGGTTGGTCATAACTTTCCTTCCAAGGAGTAAGCGTCTTTTAATTTCATGGCTGAAATCACCATCTGCAGTGATTTTGGAGCCCCCAAAAAATAAAGTCTGACACTGTTTCCACTGTTTCCCCATCTATTTCCCATGAAGTGATGGGACCGGATGCCATGATCTTCGTTTTCTGAATGTTGAGCTTTAAGCCAACTTTTTCACTCTCCTTTTTCACTTTCATCAAGAGGCTTTTTAGCTCCTCTTCACTTTCTGCCATAAGGGTGGTGTCATCTGCATATCTGAGGTTATTGATATTTCTCCGGCAATCTTGATTCCAGCTTGTGCTTCTTCCAGCCCAGCGTTTCTCATGACGTACTCTGCGTATAAGTTAAATAAGCAGGGTGACAATATACAACCTTGACGTACTCCTTTTCCTATTTGGAACCAGTCTGTTGTTCCATGTCCAGTTCTAACCGTTGCTTCCTGACCTGCATACAGGTTTCTCAAGAGGCAGGTCAGGTGGTCTGGTATTCCCATCTCTTAAAGAATTTTCCACAGTTTATTGTGATCCATACAGTTAAAGGCTTTGGCATAGTCAATAAAGCAGAAATAGATGTTTTTCTGGAACTCTCTTGCTTTATCGATGATCCAGCGGATATTGGCAATTTGATCTCTGGTTCCTCTGCCTTTTCTAAGACCACTAGAGCCATCTGGAAAGCCCTGTGCAACCATCATCACCATCTAATTCCAGAAAATTTTATCATTCCAAAATGAAACCTGTACCCAATAGCATTTACTCCCCAGCCCCTATTCATTTCAGCTTCAGGAAGCCATTAATCAATGTTTTCCTTAAGCATTGCTTCTGCTAAAATTTATTTATTAAAAAACCAGTGTTAGGTATTATGTGCTAGACACTGTTTTAATTATAAGGCATTAAATATTAGTAGACAAATTTCTTCCCTTTGAAAAGCAACTGAAAATAATAGCTTTTTAATAAAAGAAACTATTCAGATACATTATCCAGATACACAATTGAGTTGGATGTGTAAATTGTGTAAATTTATAAATTTTTACAATAAAATATGAGATTACAAGGAAATCTTTCTGTTGGAACAGGGCACTTCAAGCTATGCCCCATACCTCTGATGATACACCTTCATTCTCTTGCACTGCTGTAGCCAAAATGGGGTACTTCACAGGAAAAGGCTAACTCAACTGCTATAGTGTTCATCTATATAAGATTACAGATGGAGTTAGCAAACCCAAAGGCTTGGTTTCTAGCCCAGGCATAAATACTGCCCAAGGCATTATAAATTAGCATTCAATGGCTTCATTCATCCATTCAACAAATATTTTTGAGCCTCTCCTGAGTAAGCTGTGAAAGACACAGAAATACGTACAACATACAATCTTGATCTTAAACATTTTACTTAAATCACTACTATATATAAGCAAATGTAATAATACATGAGAACTTTAAATAAGGCATAGTAAAGGTAAATCATTTCTGGAAAATGAGAAAATTCTTCCATTAGGAAAATTTGTTCATTTTGTAAATAAAATGAGATCTTTTATAAGAATGTTTATGTTAGCCAAGAATTTACACTTGAATCACCTAAGACTCTGGTACCTGAAAATATGACCAGATTAAAAAAAAAAAAATTGAATTCATCTAAGTACAAGGAATACTGACTTACTTCTCAGTGCCTCGTTCACTTGCACCTTGTGGTTAGCTGCATGGTACCAGACGATTTGGGCGCCATCTTCTGTTGTGATCTGGTTATTTCTCAGAAAATATTCCAGTATATTTTCACTCCAAGATCCTAAAATGACAGCATTCATATTAAAAATAATTTTATAGGGTATTTTTAAATAAAAAGGGCACAGCATACGTTGATGGAGAAAAACAAAGCAATAAAACTGAGAAAAGATTTAAAAAAATTAAGAACCAGTATCAAGATGGGCTTCCCAGGTGGCGCTAGTGGTCAAGAATCTGCTTGCCAATGCAAGAGACGCAAGAGATGAGGGTTCGATCCCTGGGTAGGGAAGATCCCCTAGAGGAGGGCATGGCCATCCACTCCAGTATTCTTGCCTGGAGAATCCTATGGACAGTAAAGCCTGGTGGGCTACAGTCTGTAGGGTCACAAAGAGTCAGACATGACTGAAGTGACTCAGCACACATTAAGATGTGACAAGTATAAAGAGATATATATATATATCAGATCAGATCAGTCGCTCAGTAGTGTCCGACTCTTTGCAACCCCATGAATCGCAGCACGCCAGGCCTCCCTGTCCATCACCAACTCCCAGAGTTCACCCAGACTCACGTCCATCCAGTCAGTGATGCCAACCAGCCATCTCATCCTCTGTCGTCCCCTTCTCCTCCTGCCCCCAATCCCTCCCAGCATCAGAGTCTTTTCCAATGAGTCAACTCTTCGCATGAGGTGGCCAAAGTCCTGGAGTTTCAGCTTTAGCATCATTCCTTCCAAAGAAATCCCAGGGCTGATCTCCTTCAGAATGGACTGGTTGGATCTCCTTGCAGTCCAAGGGACTCTCAAGAGTCTTTTCCAACACCACAGTTCAAAAGCATCAATTGTTCGGCGCTCAGCCTTCTTCACAGTCCAACTCTCACATCCATACATGACCACTGGAAAAACCATAGCCTTGATAGATGAACCTTTGTTGGCAAAGTAATGTCTCTGCTTTTGAATATGCTATCTAGGTTAAATATGCTATAAATGTGGAATAGGAAATGGCAACCCACTCCAGTATTCTTGCTTGTAGGATCCCATGGACAGAGGAGCCTGGCGGGCTAGAGTCCATGGGCTCACAAAGAGTCGGACACGACTGAGTATACATGCACGCATGCTATATATGATGTAAGTAATAATTGGTAAACATTTAGGATAGTCTGAGCCTGAGACATGTAAAGAAAAATGCAGGAATAAAAAAAAACTGTTAAGAAGCAGATATTTTAAAGCAGGAATTTTCACATGGTATCTTCTCCAATTCTAGCCCCATAATTAAGTAAAATGTATGTAAAGCCAAAGCTATATTTAAAACATCAAAATTTTGTAGAACTTAAACTCTCCACCTGAGGCTCCATTCTATATTTATAATAACCATTAGAATTTTAAACTATACATTAAGTATGCGTGCATGCTAAATCTCGTCCGTTGTGTCTGACTCTTTTCGACCCTATGGACTGTAGTCCATTAGGCTCCTCTGTCCATGAGATTCTCCAGGCAAGAATACTGGAGTGGGTTGCCATGCTCTCCTCCAGGAGATCTTTCCCACCCAAGGATCAAACCCACTGTCTCTTACGTCTCCTGCATTGACAGGTAGGTTCTTTACCACTAGCGCCACCTGGGAAGCCCAACATTTAAGCATGCTGCTGCTGCTGTTGCCAAGTCGCTGCAGTCGTGTCCGACTCTGTGCGACCCCATAGACGGCCGCCCATCAGGCTCCCCTGTCCCAAATTATGAGTGTCAGCAACACTTATGAGTGACTAAGTAAATTCTGAGTTAGTATTTTTAGATTTCTCTAGCATGTACAAATATACATAATTCCTGTATCTTTCGACTACTTTTTGGCAGACCAGATTTTTTTTTAATTAGGCATTAAAATGTGTGAGTTAATTTAGTTAAGACTAAAATACTTGAATCAGTTCTACTCCATATAATGCCATATCCCACTGAAAGTGAAAAGTGTTAATCACTCAGTCGTGTCTGACTCTTTGCAACCCCTTGGACTGTAGGCCACTAGGCTCTTCTGTCCGTGGGATTCTCCAGGCAAGAATACTGGAGTGGGTTGCCATTTCCTTCTCCAAGGGACGTTCCCAACCCAGGGATCGAACCCTGGTCTCCTGCATTGCAGGCAGATTGTTTACTGTCTGAGCCACCGGGGAAGCCCCCATAACAAGGAGAAAAGGCTGAAAAACAGTAAGAGTTATCTATAACCTTACCTCCCCAATTTTTGTTCATTGTTTTGAACATTTAAGTACCTACCAAGTAACTACAGATTCCCTATGCATGACTGTGTGTCTTACATTAATTATTAATTCTATATAACAACAGTTTAAAAACTTAATGATGGCCATTATAAACTGCTGACAAGACATTGAAAGAAAATAAAATTTGATAAGAGAATGGAGGGGTGTATATAAAAATAACTTCTAAGTAATATTCATGGAACTTAGTGACCACTCTGTGTATTGGGTTACAGAATAAAGAAAGGGGAGAGTTAATTGTGGTATCCACTATCCCTCAAGCAGTCTCTTACAGAAACACACATGTCCCTTTATAGCATATGCAATAGTCACAGACCTTTCAGACTCAGATGAAAGAAAATATATGGTCATCATTTTAAAAATGTTTAACTTATAGATCTTAAAAAGGCACAGTAATTATTGGCTAAAACAGAAATGTCCAACAACGGGAAGTAATTAAATCACAGTTTATCCTCATGATAAAATATATAATTGATGTGGCTGTTAAAAATGAAGTTTTTGAGATATGTGACTTCTCTGGCAGTCCAGTGGTTAAGCCTCTGCACTTCCAACGCAGAGGACATGGGTTTGATCTTTGGTTGGGGAACTAAAGATCCCACTAAAGATGTTGTGTGGTGTAGAAAACAAACAAACAAAGAAACAAAAATAAAAAAAAATTCACTCCTATGTTCATAGCAGCACTAGTCACAATTGCCAGGTTATGGAAATAATCTAAATGTCCATGGACAGATGAATGGACAAAGAAAATGTGGCACATATATACAATGGAATACTACTCAGCCATAAAAAGAACAAAATGCCATTTGCAGCAACATGGATGCAACCAGAATGTTACTTAAGAGTTATTTTTATATGCCTGCGTGTCATAATGAAGACCTAGTGCAGACCCCCCTCCCCCAAAAAAAGTCAACTGTTTTCCTATTTACACAGCAATGAGTAAGTGGAAGTTGAAAACACAATAGCATTTACATTAAACCACAAAACCAAAACACTTTGGTATAAAGCTAACAAAATATGTAAAGATCTACATGAGGATAACTGATGAATGAAATCAAAGAAGAATTAAATAAATGGATTGATATTCCATGTTTATGGATAGGAAGACTCACTACTGTCAAGATGTCAGTTCTTCCCAACTTAATCTATAGATTCAAGCAATTCCAATCAAAATCCCACCAAATTATTTTGTGGCTATTAACTAACTGGTCCGAAAGTGTATGTGGAGGGCAAAAACTCAGAATTGTCAATATAATATTGAAGGAGAACAAAGTGATAACTCTATCCAACATCAAGGCTTACTTTAAAGCTATAGCAATTAAGACAGTGTTGTTTTGGTGAAAGAATAAATAAATAGGTCAAAGGACCAAAACAGAGAGGCCCCCCATATAGACCCTCATAAATAGAGGTAACTGATCTTCGATGAAGGCACATAGGCAATACAATGGGGAAAAGACAGCCTTTTCAACAAATTTTTTCTTTTTGCAAAAAAAAAAAAAAAACTAGACACAGAACTCATACCTTCACAAAAATTAACTCAATACAGATCATAGATCTAAGTGTAAAATTCAAAACTATAAAACTCTTACAAGATAACATAGAAGAAAATATAGATGACCTTCAGTACAGCAAAGACTTTTTAGATATAGCACTAAAGGCACCATCTATGAAAGAAATAATGGATAAGCTGGACTTCATTAACATGAGAAACTTGTGCTCTGCAAAAGATAACATCAAGAGAATGAAAAGACAAGCCACAGACTGGGAGAAATCATTTGCAAAAAACATATATGATAAAAGACTATTAACCTAAATATATAAAGAACTCTTAAAACTCAACAATAAGAAAACAACCCCATTAAAAAAAAAAAAAAGGCCAAAGACCTTAACAGACATTTTAACAAAGAAGATAGATGGCAACCATATAAAAAGGTGCTCCACATCACTTTTCATCAAACACAAATTAAAACAACAGGGTATAACTACACACTTATTAAAATGGCCAAAATCCAGAACACTAGTATATCAAATGCTGGTGAGGATATGGAGTAACAGGAATCTTCACTCATTGTGTGGGAATGCAAAACGGTATGGTGCTGCTGCTAAGTCGCTTCAGTCGTGTCCGACTCTGTGCGACCCCACAGACGGCAGTCCACCAGGCTCCGCCGTCCCTGGGATTCTCCAGGCAAGAATACTGGAATGGGTTGCCGTTTCCTCCCCCAATGCATGAAAGTGAAAAGTGAAAGTGAAGTCGTTCAGTCGTGTCCGACTCTTTGCGACCCCATGGACTGCAGCCTACCAGGCTCCTCTGTCCACGAGATTTTCCAGGCAAGAGCACCAGAGTGGGGTGCCATTGTCTTCTCCGGCAAAACGGTATAGCCACTTTAAAATAAAGCTTGCTGGTTTCTTACTAAGCTAAGTATATTCCAATCATACAATCCAGAAATCACCCCCTTGATACCTACCCAAAGGAGTTGAAAACTTATATCCATACAATAACCTGCACACTAATGTTTTTAGTAGTTTTATTTACAGCACACTTAGGTTTATAGCAGTTTTATTTACAACTGCTGAAACTTGGAAGCAACCAAGATCTCTCTCAGAATATGAACGGATAAACTGTGGTTCACTCACACAACAGAATTATTACTGTTGGCTCTCAAGCTATAAAAGACATGGGGAAAGCTTAAACACACATTACTAAGTGAAAAAAAGCCAATGTGGAGAGCCGATGTACTCTGATTCCAACCACATGACATTCTGGAAAAGACAAAAAAAAAAGTCTATGGATACAACAGAAAGATCACTGATTTTCAGGGGTTGGGGGGAAGAAGATAAGTAGGTAAAGCACAAAGGATTTTTAGGACAGTGAAACTATTTTGTATGATACTCTACCATGGACCATGTCATTCATTATATATTTGTCTAAACTCACAGATCTGCATCACCAAGAGTGAACAATGTAAATTATGAACTTTGAGTGATTGTGATACATCAAGGCAGGCTCAGAGTTATAACAAAAGTACCACTCTGAAGAGGAAGGCTGATAATGGGAAGCTATGTATTTGTCCCTAGAGTAGGAAATGGCAAACCACTCCGGTATTTTTGCCTGCAAGATCCCAGGTCACGGGTTCGCAGAGTCCAACACGACTGAGCACGCATGCCTATGTCAGGTAGGGCTGAATGGAGAACCTCCAGGTCTGTCACTTAGTATTCCTAAGAAACTAAAACTGCTCTTTTGAAAAAAAGAAATCCTTTACAAAAAGACACAATATTCTTGCCATTCTTGAACACCCCAAAAGCTTTTCGCTAACGCTCACACTGAGAACCAAGACTCTAGGCCAGCTGATTACGGGCACACGTGGAGAACGCGAACCACGAAGATCCAAACTAGGAAGGAGTGCCACCAGAGGAGTCTCAAAGGGCCCCCAACTACGGCACCGGGCCGGAGAAAATGTCCACTCACTGCAAGCCAACAGTGTGGAGCACGGTCTCAGACTCCGAGCCTGGGGAACCCCGCTTACCAGGGCCCCCGGCGGTCGCTGTCATGGTGACAGTGAGCCTCAGTCTGCGCAGGCGCCGAGGGTGGGCACCGCTGATGACCCGTCACCTGCGGCGAGAAAACCCGACTCGACAGACTAAGAGGAGTGGCCTGAGAGACGGAGGCGGAAGAGGCCGAGGAGCAATGCGCACGCGCAGAGGCTGCAGCTCGAGTTTCGCGGGTGCGCCGTCTTGCTGGCTGTAGTTCGCGTCCAATTGTCGCGCGACTTGCTCTTCTGCAAAGTAGTCACAGTAGTTCTAGAACGTCTCGTCAGGGAAGACGGAGGCTGGGTTGAGACGCTAAGTTGCTGCACTGGGGTACGAATTTCCAAAGTTCGATATATTTTTTCTTTTTAATTTGATAACATCCTAAAAAATGACATGAAATCATAGCTTCATAAAAATGAGTGTTTCTGCATGAGGAGGCTGAAATGCTAAGTCAAAATTTTTGTTTCCCTCTTCGCACTGACGGTTGTCATTAGAAACACTATGAGTCTCCCACCCAGCGCCTTTTTTGCCCTCCTTAACTCCTTTCCACAACCAAACTGGGATTGGAAAAAGCGCCAGTGGAATCAGACTGATGAGAATTAGCAACGTATCGCTGCCATATTCTAGTACTGTAACTAATTCTACTCTGTCAATTGTAAAATTAGGATAACAAATAGCACACGTTATACAAAGGACACAGGCAGTCCTTCTCGCCCAACTCTTCAGATTTTAACATACGTTAAGTCCAGACGAGTTGTAATTATCTCACTGGGTCTTCAATTAGGCTGGATTTTCTCAAGATAAAAAGATTTCTTGAGTTTCAGGAAACACTAAACTTCAATGACTTCACTTAAAGAAAAATCTTTCTGGAGACATAATTGATTGGCTTGTATTTGATCTGCATTTCCTAATGATAGAAAATGTTACACATTTAAAGGGTACAATTTACAATTCACTGTAGTCATAGCATTCTGCAGCCAGCACCACAATTTTAGAACGTTTTCATCATCCAAAGCAATCATTCCACATTTTTTCCTAACTTTCAGTTCAGTTCAGTTGCTCAGTCGTGTCTGACTCTTTTCGACCCAATGAATCGCAGCACGCCAGGCCTCCCTGTCCATCACCAACTCCTGGAGTTCACTCAAACTCATGTCCATTGACTTGGTGATGCGATCCAGCCATCTCATCCTCTGTCTTCCCCTTCTCCTCCTGCCCCCAACCCCTCCAGCATCAGGGTCTTTTCCAATGAATCAACTCTTCTCATGAGGTGGCCAAAGTACTGGAGTTTCAGCTTAAGCATCAGTCCTTCCAATGAACACCCTGGACTGATCTTTAGGATGGACTGGTTGGACCTCCTTGCAGTCCAAGGGACTCTCAAGAGTCTTCTCCAACACCACAGTTCAAAAGCATCAATTCTTCGGCACTCAGCTTTCTTCACAGTCCAACTCTCACATCCATACATGACCACTGGAAAAACCATAGCCTTGACCAGACGGACCTTTGTTAGCAAAGTAATGTCTCTGCTTCTCAATATGCTATCTAGGTTGGTTATAACTTTCCTTCCAAGGAGTAAGCGTCTTTTAATTTCATGGCTGCAATCACCATCTGCAGTGATTTTGGACCCCCAAAAAATAAAGTCTGACACTGTTTCCACTGTTTCCCCATCTATTTCCCATGAAGTGATGGGACCGGATGCCATGATCTTCGTTTTCTGAATGTTGAGCTTTAAGCCAACCTTTTCACTCTCCTCTTGCACTTTCATCAAGAAGGTTTTTAGTTCCTCTTCACTCTCTGCCATAAGGGTGGTGTCATCTGCATATCTGAGGTTATTGATATTTCTCCTGGCAATCTTGATTCCAGCTTGTGCTTCTTCCAGTCCAGCGTTTCTCATGATGTACTCTGCATATAAGTTAAATAAGCAGGGTGACAATATACAGCCTTGACGTACTCCTTTTCCTATTTGGAACCCACTAATCCACTTTCTGGCTCTATGCATTTGCCCATTCTGGACATTTCATTTAAATAAGCTCATACAGTATTTTGTGACTGGCTTCTTTCACTTAGCAGGTTTTCAAGGTTCATCACTATGGTAGCATGTATCAGTACTTTTTATTGTTTTTTGTGGCCAAATAAATTTTCATTGTTAGCATATTGCACATTTATTTGTCCATTCATGAATTAATGGATGGGCCATTGCGTTGTTTCCATTTTTTGACTACTAGCGAATTTTGACTGCTATAGACACTCTTGTACAAAATTCTGGGTGGAAGTATAATATGTGGATGTATTTCTCTTGGGTATATACATAGGAGTGGAATTGCTGGTTCATATGGTAACTCTCACTTCCACTGTATAATCATATGGGATTTGATTTAGGTCATACCTGAATGGTCTAGTGGTTTTCCCTACTTTCTTCAATTTAAGTCTGAATTTGGCAATAAGGAGTTCATGATCTGAGCCACAGTCAGCTCCTGGTCTTGTTTTTGCTGACTGTATAGAGCTTTTCCATCTTTGGCTGCAAAGAATATAATCAATCTGATTTCAGTGTTGACCATCTGGTGATGTCCATGTATTGTCTTCTCTTGTGTTGTTGGAAGAGGGTGTTTGTTATGACCAGTGCATTTTCTTGGCAAAACTCTATTAGTCTTTGCCCTGCTTCATTCCGTATTCCAAGGCCAAATTTGCCTGTTACTCCAGGTGTTTCTTCACTTCCTACTTTTGCATTCCAGTCCCTTATAATGAAAAGGACATCTTTTTTGGGTGTTAGTTCCAAAAGGTCTTGTAGGTCTTCATAGAACCGTTCAACTTCAGCTTCTTCAGCATTACTGGTTGGGGCATAGACTTGGATTACTGTGATATTGAATGGTTTGCTTTGGAAATGAACAGAGATCATTCTGTCATTTTTGAGATTGCATCCAAGTACCGCATTTCAGACTCTTTTGTTGACCATGATGGCTACTCCATTTCTTCTGAGGGATTCCTGCCCTCAGTAGTAGATAATAATGGTCATCTGAGTTAAATTCACCCATTCCAGTCCATTTCGGTTCGCTGATTCCTAGAATGTCGACATTCACTCTTGCCATCTCTTGTTTGACCATTTCCAATTTGCCTTGATTCATGGACCTGACATTCCAGGTTCCTATGCAATATTGCTCTTTACAGCATCGGACCTTGCTTCTATCACCAGTCACATCCACAACTGGGTATTGTTTTTGCTTTGGCTCCATCCCTTCATTCTTTCTGGAGTTATTTCTCCACTGATCTCCAGTAGCATATTGGGCACCTACTGACCTGGGGAGTTTCTCTTTAAGTATCCTATCATTTTGCCTTTTCATACTCTTCATGGGGTTCTCAAGGCAAGAATACTGAAGTGGTTTGCCATTCCCTTCTCCAGTGGACCACATTCTGTCAGATCTCTCCACCATGACCCACCCATCTTGGGTTGCTCACGGGCATGGCTTAGTTTCATTGAGTTAGACAAGGCTATGGTCCTAGTGTGATTAGATTGACTAGTTTTCTGTGAGTATGGTTTCAGTGTGTCTGCTCTCTGATGCCCTCTTGCAACACCTACCGTCTTACTTGGGTTTCTCTTACCTTGGGCGTGGGGTATCTCTTCACAGCTGCTCCAGCAAAGCGCAGCCAATGCTCCTTACCTTGGACTTCAGGTATGACCTAAATCAAATCCCTTATGATTATACAGTGTAAGTTAGAAATAGATTTAAGGGACTAGATCTGATAGATAGAGTGCCTGATGAGCTATGGAATGAGGTTCATGACATTGTACAGGAGACAGGGATCAAGACCATCCCCATGGAAAAGAAATACAAAAAAGCAAAATGGCTGTCTGGGGAGGCCTTACAAATAGCTGTGAAAAGAAGAGAAGCGAAAAGCAAAGGAGAAAAGGAAAGATATAAGCATCTGAATGCAGAGTTCCAAAGAATAGCAAGAAGAGATAAGAAAGCCTTCTTCAGCAATCAATGCAAAGAAATAGAGGAAAACAACAGAATGGGAACGACTAGAGATCTCTTCAAGAAAATCAGAGATATCAAAGGAATATTTCATGCAAAGATGGGCTCAATAAAGGCCAAAAATGGTATGGACCTAACAGAAGCAGAAGATATTAAGAAGAGGTGGCAAGAATACACAGAAGAACTGTACAAAAAAGATCTTCATGACCCAGATAATCACGATGGTGTGATCACTGACATCCTGGAATATGAAGTCAAGTGGGCCTTAGAAAGCATCACTACGAACAAAGCTAGTGGAGGTGATAGAATTCCAGTTGAGCTATTCCAAATCCTGAAAGATGATGCTGTGAAAGTACTGCACTCAATATGCCAGCAAATTTGCAAAACTCAGCAGTGGCCACAGGACTGGAAAAGGTCAGTTTTCATTCCAATCCCAAAGAAAGGCAATGCCAAAGAATGCTCAAACTACCACACAATTGCACTCATCTCACACGCTAGTAAAGTAATGCTTAAAATTCTCCAAGCCAGGCTTCAGCAATATGTGAACCGTGAACTTCCAGATGTTCAAGCTGGTTTTAGAAAAGGCAGAGGAACCAGAGATCAAATTGCCAACATCCGCTGGAGCTGGATCATGGAAAAAGCAAGAGAGTTCCAGAAAAACATCTATTTCTGCTTTATTGACTATGCCAAAGCCTTTGACTGTGTGGATCACAATAAACTGTGGAAAATTCTTCAAGAGATGGGAATACCAGACCACCTGACCTGCCTCTTGAGAAATTTGTATGCAGGTCAGGAAGCAACATTTAGAACTGGACATGGAACAACAGACTGGTTCCAAATAGGAAAAGGAGTATGTCAAGGCTGTATATTGTCACCCTGTTTATTTAACTTCTATGCAGAGTACATCATGAGAAACGCTGGACTGGAAGAAACACAAGCTGGAATCAAGATTGCCGGAGAAATATCAATAACCTCAGATATGCAGATGACACCACCCTTATGGCAGAAAGTGAAGAGGAACTAAAAAGCCTCTTGATGAAGGTGAAATTGGAGAGTGAAAAAGTTGACTTAAAGCTCAACATTCAGAAAACGAAGATCATGGCATCCAGTCCCATCACTTCACGGGAAATAGATGGGGAAACAGTGGAAACAGTGTCAAACTTTATTTTTCTGGGCCCCAAAATCACTGCAGATGGTGATTTCAGCCATGAAATTAAAAGACGCTTACTCCTTGGAAGGAGAGTTATGACCAATCTAGATAGCATATTCAAAAGCAGAGACATTACTTTGCCAACAAAGGTTCATCTAGTCAAGGCTATGGTTTTTCCAGTGGTCATGTATGGATGTGAGAGTTGGACTGTGAAGAAGGCTGAGCGCTGAAAAATTGATGCTTTTGAACTGTGGTGTTGGACAAGACTCTTGAGAGTCCCTTGGACTGCAAGGAGATCCAACCAGTCCATTCTGAAGGAGATCAGCCCTGGAATTTCTTTGGAAGGAATGATGCTAAAGCTGAAACTCCATTACTTTGGCCACCTCATTGGAAGAGTTGACTCATTGGAAAAGACTGATGCTGGGAGGGATTGGGGGCAAGACGAGAAGGGGACGACAGAGGATGAGATGGCTGGATGGCATCACTGACTCGATGGACGTGAGTCTGAGTGAACTCCTGGAGTTCACTCAGGAGTGATGGACAGGGGGGCCTGGTGTGCTGCGATTCATGGGGTCGCAAAGAGTCGGACACGACTGAGCGACTGATCTGATCTGATGCTAACTCTTATGTTTATCTTTTTGAGGAATTGCCAGTTTTGCAAAGCAGCTACATAAGACATTTTACATTCCCACCAGCAATGTATGAGGGTTCCAGTTTATCCACATCCTTGCCAATACTTAGAATAATTTTAATTATAGTCATCGAAATGAATATGAAGTAACATCTCATTGTGATCTTTGTGTATTGCTAGTGACTAATAATGCTGAACTATTTTTAAGTGCTTATTGGCTTTTTATATATCGTCTATGCATTGGAGAAGGAAATGGCAACCCACTCCAGTGTTCTTGCCTGGAGAATCCCAGGGAGCTGGTGGGCTGCCATCTATGGGGTTGCAGAGAGTCGGACACGACTGAAGCGACTTAGCAGCAGTAGCAGCAGCATGAAGTGTCTATTCAAATTATTCGCACATTTAAAAAATTAGGTTATTTGTGGAGATTTTGTTGAATTGTAAAAATTCTTTGCAAGGATTTACAAATACTTTCATTTTACAGGCTTTTATATAATTTATTTTTGGCTGTGCTGGGTCTTTGCTGCACGTGGGCTTTCTCTAGTTGCGAAGAGTGGGGGCTACTGTAGTTGTGGTGTGCAGGCTTCTCACTGCAGTGGCCTCTCTTATTGTGGAGCATAGGCTCTAGGCGCGCTGGCTTCAGTTGTAGCTCAAGGGCTCTAGAGCTCAAGCTCAGCAGTTGTGGTACACAGGCTTGCTTACTCCACAGCACATGGAATCTTCTCAACCCAGGGATGAAACCTGTGTCCCCTGTGTTGGCAGGCCGGTTCTCATCCACTGTACCAGCAGCGAAGTCCCGCAGGTTGTCTTTTCACTTTCTAGATACCAGTTGCAATACAAAAGTTTCTATGGCCTGTTGATCACCATATTGGGGCAATATTTTTATAGATTTTTATAGTAACTGGGTCAAATTTACTCTTCACTGTCCACTTCTTAGAACTATATAGTGGAATATGTAAAGAATCTGCCTGCAATGCTGGAGACCTAGGTTTGACCCCTGGGTTGGAAAGATCCCCTGGAGGAGGGCATGGCAACCCACTCCAGTATTCTTACCTGGAGAATCCCCATGGACAGAGGAGCCTAGTGGGCTACAGTCCATGGCGTCACAAAAAGTCGGACATGACTAAGCACAGCACAGCAAGTGGACTAAGTAGCATGAGATAATGATGTCCTAGATTATCTTGAAAATACTCCAGCAAAGAAATCAAAAGGTAAATGAAGCAAAAGTGGAAAATCTTGATTAACTTTTGAATCTGAGGATTGTTATAGGAAGAGTACATGAAATTTCATATTATTAAGATTTTCTCTACTTTTAAGTGTTTGGAAAATTTTATAGTAAATATGTGATTACTTTTTGTTTTGTTTTTTTTAGACCATGAACTTTATTTTTTTTTATTTTAAACTTTACAATATTGTATTGGTTTTGCCAAATATCGAAATGAATCCGCCACAGGTATACATGTGTTCCCCATCCTGAACCCTCCTCCCTCCTCCCTCCCCATACCATCCCTCTGGGTCGTCCCAGTGCACCAGCCCCAAGCATCCAGTATTGTGCATCGAACCTGGACTGGCAACTCGTTCCATATGTGATATTATACGTTATTTCAATGCCATTCTCCCAAATCATCCCACCCTCTCCCTCTCCCACAGAGTCCAAAAGACTGTTCTATACATCAGTGTCTCTTTTGCTGTCTCGTATACAGGGTTATTGTTACCATCTTTCTAAATTCCATATATATGCGTTAGTATACTGTATTGGTGTTTTTCTTTCTGGCTTACTTCACTCTGTATAATAGGCTCCAGTTTCATCCACCTCATTAGAACTGATTCAAATGTATTCTTTTTAATGGCTGAGTAATACTCCATTGTGTATATGTACCACAGCTTTCTTATCCATCCATCTGCTGATGGACATCTAGGTTGCTTCATGTCCTGGCTATTATAAACAGTGCTGTGATGAACATTGGGGTACACGTGTCTCTTTCGATTCTGGTTTCCTCAGTGTGTATGCCCAGCAGTGGGGTTGCTGGATCATAAGGCAGTTCTATTTTCAGTTTTTTAAGGAATCTCCAGACTGTTCTCCATAGTGGCTGTACTAGTTTGCATTCCCACCAACAGTGTAAGAGGGTTCCCTTTTCTCCACACCCTCTCCAGCATTTATTGCTTGTAGACTTTTGGATCGCAGCCATTCTGACTGGCATGAAATGGTACCTCATAGTGGTTTTGATTTGCATTTCTCTGATAATGAGTGATGTTGAGCATCTTTTCATGTGTTTGTTAGCCATCTGTATGTCTTCTTTGGAGAAATGTCTATTTAGTTCTTTGGCCCATTTTTTGATTGGGTCATTTATTTTTCTGGAATTGAGCTGTAGGAGTTGCTTGTGTATTTTTGAGATTAGTTGTTTGTCGGTTGCTTCATTTGCTATTATTTTCTCCCATTCTGAAGGCTGTCTTTTCACCTTGCTTATAGTTTCCTTTGTTGTGCAGAAGCTTTTAAGTTTAATTAGGTCCCATTTGTTTATTTTTGCTTTTATTTCCAATATTCTGGGAGGTGGGTCATAGAGGATCCTGTTGTGATGTATGTCGGAGAGTGTTTTGCCTATGTTCTCCTCTAAGAGTTTCATAGTTTCTGGTCTTACGTTTAGATCTTTAATCCATTTTGAGTTTATTTTTGTGTATGGTGTTAGAAAGTGCTCTAGTTTCATTTACAAGTGGTTGACCAGTTTTCCCAGCACCACTTGTTAAAGAGATTGTCTTTAATCCATTGTATATTCTTGCCTCCTTTGTCAAAGATAAGGTGTCCATATGTGCGTGGATTTATCTCTGGGCTTTCTATTTTGTTCCATTGATCTATATTTCTGTCTTTGTGCCAGTACCATACTGTCTTGATGACTGTGGGTTTGTAGTAGAGCCTGACGTCAGGTAGGTTGATTCCTCCAGTTCCATTCTTCTTTCTCAAGATAGCTTTGGCTATTCGAGGTTTTTTGGATTTCCATACAAATTGTGAAATTATTTATTCTAGCTCCGTGAAGAATACTGTTGGTAGCTTGATAGGGATTGCACTGAATCTATAAATTGCTTTGGGTAGTATACTCATTTTCACTATATTGATTCTTCCAATCCAAGAACATGGTATATTTCTCCATCTATTAGTGTCCTCTTTGATTTCTTTCACCAGTGTTTTATAGTTTTCTATATATAGGTCTTTAGTTTCTTTAGGTAGATATATTAAGTATTTTTTTCTTTCCATTGCAATGGTGAATGGAATTGTTTCCTTAATTTCTCTGTTTTCTCATTATTAGTGTATAGGAATGCAAGGGATTTCTGTGTGTTGATTTTATATCCTGCATACTTTTTGTTTTTTTCCCACAAAGGAAGGGTTTCATGTGTTAAGGGTACATGATACATTGAAGAAAGATGATGTACAGGGCTTTATGAAGATTAGACTGTGAAAAATGGGCACTGACCTGATAGTTTGGAGCTGCTTTTGATGACATATTTAAATATTTAAATAGCAATAAATGGTATAAAGATAAGTTCTAATTAACCCAATTTGGGTAGAGGTGGTGAGATTTATATGTATTCCTCCTCCAGGAGTGGAATGAGATGAGTTGTCTGTGGAAGTATGACCTGTGATTCTGATTAATTTCTCCTGATTTTTTTTTC
Source organism: Bos taurus (assembly GCF_002263795.3). NCBI lineage: Eukaryota > Metazoa > Chordata > Mammalia > Artiodactyla > Bovidae > Bos > Bos taurus. Next base: position 80,623,675 of record NC_037334.1, on the reverse strand, counting down.
AAGTTTCAAATATTTTATTTTCTTATTCGTACAGTATGAAGTTTCCTAAAGATCCCACAACATGATGTTTCGTGCAGAAGAAAAACTAAGCATTCAACATAAACCATCCCGTACCCACCCACCCACACACACTACAAAAAAAAGAAAAAACCCTCATTCTCCAGTAAGGAAATAATGTTTACACTATTTTTTCTGTAACACCAGCCAAGATATGCACAAGCAAGAGAAAGAGATAGCATTTGCTAAAATATCTGTAACAAATAGTTATGTACAAAAAATTCACAAAAGACGTGCTGCCCTCTTGAAGCAGGGCACATGGCAGTTGACATCAAAACTGATCAAACCACTGGCTGGGATTATGAGCCACCTACTGATTTACACTCCAGACTATACAGCCTTCCAATTGGCTGTATTCCATTCTGCCATTAAACCTATTTACTAATTTTTATATATTCTTGCAACATTTGTATTTCCCAAATTAGCTCCATCACTTTTTAGTTTCCCATTGTCTACAGGTACTTGACACTTTGTTTCTTTAAACACAGAAAGCATAAATTTAATATCTAAGATGATACGAATTTACCTGTTTCTACTAATTGCTGCTTCTGGAATCTGGTTCCCTCATGTGCCTTTTCAGTTGTGTGTGTGTGTGTATGTGTGTGTGTTTACTGTGTGCTAATAGATACTATATTTGAAAATTAATTTGAGACCTACAATTACTTTCTCTGGAGAGACTTTACAGTTCTGTTCCACCTAGCACCTGAAGGAGGCATCACCAGTGGGCGACCACCTTAAAGCAAGTTGAATGCTTAAGAATCTTTGGGTGATGTAGGCAATTCTAAACTTGGCTGTAGTTTTACATAATTTATATTTCTGGTTCATCTTCATCCAAAGGCCAAAACCCTTCGAGGGAATCTCAGATTACTGTAGGGAAGTTCTTCTGTTAGGTTCACAATTCCTGTTAGATTCATCATCTTGTGTGGGTCTTGAACTTTGATATCTTTCCCCCTTACCCCATTAGGCTATCATATTAGGGCCCTATGCTCACTTCTGTTTTTTGACTGGATGTTCCATACTGTCTTAAAATCTCTTTTTAAGATTAAGAGATTTTAAGATTCTTAAAACCTTAAGAGGTTTTAAGATTCTTTTTGTATTTTAATCAGCTTTGGTTGTTTTTAGCAAAGATATAGATAGATAGTGAAGTCACTCAGTCATGTCCGACTCTTTGTCACCCCATGGACAGTAGCCAACCAGGCTCCTCTGTCCATGGGATTTTCCAGGCAAGAATACTGGAGTGGGTTGCCATTTCCTTCTCCAGGGGATATTCCCGACCCAGGGATCGATCCCAGGTCTCCCACATTGTAGGCAGATGCTTTACCATCTGAGCCACCAGGGAAGTCAGGCATACTCTAAATATCCTGACAAGCAATTTGGAGAAAGAGAAAGTTTCCCACAGTTCCATCTTTGTTCCTACATGGCCACACCTACTCTTTCTCGTGGTATTCTCTGCACTTAGCACATACTCCTTGTGGCATGCAATCCGTAAATGATAAGAATTATGCTTAATTTTGTCAGAGCAATTTTTTTTTTAGAAATTTTTATTTAGAGCTGCTGTAAGATATCAGTATTTTGTTTCAGTTACCTAATATTAGTTGCTTTATGTAATTAACCAATAGAAAAAGTAGCAGCTTAAAACAACAGACATTTTGGACTCAGTGGGAGAAGGAAAGGGTGGGATGATTTGAGAGAATAGTACTCAAACATATAATTACCATACGTAAAACAGATAACCAGTGTTGAGTTTGATGCATAAAGCAGGGCACCCAAAGCCGGTGCTCTGTGACAACCTAGGGGGGTAGGGTGGGGAGGGAGGGGGGAGGTGGGGCTCAGGATGGAAGGACACATGTATACCTATGGCTGATTCATACTGATGTATAGCAAAAACCATCACAATATTGTAAAATAATTGTCCTCCAATTAAAATAAAAACACAACAAACAACAGACATTTATATCTGAGATTCAGAAATCTAAGAACTGCTTAGTTGGGTGGTCCTTGGGAGGGTGCAGTCAAATTGTGGTTGGGGCTGCAATTTGAAGTCTTGACTAGGGTTGGAGGGATCCCCTTCCACTTTCCTGGCAGCTGACTTCCCCAAGAATGAGTGACTCAATAGAGGAGAAAGAGAAAGGGACAGACAGGGAGGGAGAGGTGGGGAGAAATGCACCAAAGGTGGCAGCCACAGAACCCTTATAATACTGGAAATGACATCCCATCCCTTCTTCCACGTTCTATTAGTCACAAACACCAACAGTGGTACAAGCTGGGAAGTGACTACACAAGGGTGTGAATACCAACAGGCAGGGATCATTGTGGGCTATTTTGGAGGCTGGCTAGCATCTTATTTTACCACAAGGAGGGGAAAAAAACAACTTTATATTCAGAGGTTCATAATAAAGCACTTGATTTAGACCTATTTCTTCATTTGTAAAAACATGAAAATATGGCTTTAATTTTCTCAATGCGAATGCAGATGTTTTGCAAACGGTGTTAAATATTGTGTATCATTCCAAGCTAAGCTAAATCCAAAATAAAGAGAAGATTTAAACATACTAAAAATCTGATGTAAAAAACAAAAAACAATGTGTCAATTAAGTGGTAAAAGATAAATTTAGATGGTGAGGCTTAGTGTTGAGTAGAAAAAAAAAAAAAATAAAGGTTTTAAATATAGCTCAAATAAAAAATAACCCTGCAAGTATTTTTGTAAAAATTTGTTATGAGAAAAATAGTCCTCCTAACTGAAACATATGGTCATAATCCCAATAATGGATATTCTTCTTGCCTTTCTGCAATTAAGATTGCTCTTATCAATCAAATAGTGGTTTGAGAAGCAATGAAACTTTTAAGATTCTAAGTAGAAGCCACATAAATCAAAAGTAATTAAGGAGATGACATTGTGAACAGCACACTATATTTTGTATAAAAAATGAGGGGAAAAAATAAAAATATATATTCCTATTTGCTTCTGCTGTACCTAAACCTTGGAAAGATACACAATAATAAAAATCACTTCTTATTGAGGTTGCAGAGTGAGAAGATAGATGCATACAAGGTCGGCAGGAAAACTTACATTGATAAGTTTTTAACATTTCTGACTTTTTAATGTTTATATATTATATATGAACCATTATTTTAACCACAAAAGAATAAATTAAAACCTAGGATTGTTCAGAGGTTTCTGGTTTATTTCAAGATATTTTCTTTTAATGTTTGAGTCAAGTTATCAAAGTTATGCTTGCTATTAAAAAAAAAGTTGTATTCTTATAAAACAATATTTAAATCTAGGCTGTTGAAACACCATAGTCAGGCTACTTCTTTTATGATTAAATTATAAGATAAGATATTCACACAACACAGAAGACTCTTTAAATTGCCTTAAGAGGGAAAATTCAATGTTTTGACATATTATCTACTCTTCAGATGTTCAACTCTTGCCAAGGCAAGTTTAATGCCCATGCCTTCTCATTTTTTGGTACAGCTATCCTCCTGGATTGTTTTCCAACCAGCTACTCAAAAGTCGTATTGCTATTTTAGCAAATTACTTTTTCTTTGTTAATTATCTGCTTTATACATTCATCTCCAAGAGGGAAAGAACTAGTTTATTCATCTTCCAATCAATGAAGCTTAATAAAGTGCTCTGTGTATAGCAAGCATATAGACACAGAAAATCTGCCAGATGGCTGCAAAAAACAAACGGGCTAAATTTTACTTCGTGTATTTCAAAATTCAGAGAAAAACAGTACTCTTAAAAGGCATAGACCAAAAATAGATCATTGCAGATTGAGTACAAAGAACCATTCTATTTCTTCATCTTTAAAAAAATTAAAAATTTAAATTAAGTATCAATGAAGAACATGACAAATGCATTCAGAAACATTTATCTACAAAGAATAGTGCCTCCAAAGATACAGTAACTCCAATTTTTATTAAATGTAAAGACTTAATGGAAACAATTCCAAAGCTATCCCATCATGGGAAGAGCCCTCTACCTTCTGGTTATTTTAAAGTAAATTCAGTATTCATAGACTGTACAGTTAACTTATACTGTAAAATAAACAATATATAAAGAAAACATTGAGTTTGATATGCATTTGATTTTATCTTATATGATATCAACAAATTTCACAAATTACATGTTGCTATTTTATTTAATATCTGCAACATTTTACATTGTTTATGAAGTAGTTACTTCCAGAAGACTGATATTTTCCTTCATGCCATGTCTTTGGCTAGTACTACAGATGTGATTTAGTAGGAACCATATGACCAAACTGATTCAAATTCTGTCTTTCCTAGCCTGACACCTAAGATCCTGAGTTATTACAACCCTGACTTTGTCTTCAAGTTGAGATGCTTCATAGATACTTTTCTTAAAACAGGGCTAATATTTAGTGTAGTTTTTTTTTTCATGAGACACAGGAGTGTTTTTGATACAAAAACATATATATTCCACATAAGAATTTTTTAAAAAAACATTAAAATAATGATTATATTTTATATAACTTAAATGACAGGATTAACTAAAATATGATTTTTTTTAACACAATGAACTTAAAAATTTTTTTGCTATTTGAAGTAAAGAAGAAAGTTCTGTAACAGTTTCAAATACAGACTTTAACTTATGTTAGTATCCTGTTATAAAAAATAATTACCATAGAAAGAATTTAAAGTATGCAAAAGTAAGTAGTTCCATTTAAATTTATATTTAATACATTGGTGTCAATGAAAATATGCAGACTTGCCAAGAAACTTCTAAGGTTTCAAGGATAAGTTAAAAAACACCTGTTTCAGGCTTCATTTATTGCTACATAATGACTACTTCAAGGGTCATCTGGCCTGTCGTCAATCACTCTCAGAAGTGGTATATACAGTGGTATACTTTGGGAGGAAAGGAGGAAAAATAATGCACTGCAATACAAAAATATCACCTATTTATAAATTATTAAAGATTTATAAAACACATACCAAATCACGTTCTCGCTATAAAAACAATATACTTAAATATAGAAGCACAAAAATCCTGAAGCACCCACAATTATTTTAAGAATACCCATTTAATCAACAGAAAGTCATATATATATATATAAAATAATAATTTGAAAAGAAAAAAGGCAAAATTCTGATTTTAATGCAAATAATCTTTATCTAATCATGGAGGTAGGTCTCCACTCCAATTAAACAAATAAGCTAATCTGCTTTATTCAAAGAATTATCATATAAGTGTAAGATCTGAAAACTGGTCTGTGCCATTGAAATACATTTTTAACAGACTTTAGAAACCAGTAATTTAACTGGCATATAAACAAAACAGGTATTTCCCTCATAAGGTTACATCTGAAAGGAGCCTTCACTAAAATCGTTCTTGGCATAAAAGTGCAGATACTTTGGCTTTAGCATTTAAACACCACAGTAAATGCTACAAATTTCTTAAGGACAAAAGAAATCCTTGTCTTTTCCAGTACTTGTGAAGTGTAAAGCTTCAAAAACTGTGGATCTCTTCCATTTTTTTGAGATTTAAATATTGTGCTAATGATTTTTAAAAGATCATTCCTGCCTAAAAAGCAAAGCTTCCAAGTTTCAAACATCAAACATATTTTCTTTTAGTGTTTGTGGCATTTCGGCCTTAGTGCTGGAGTTAGTTTTAACAGGTCAATTTGTAATATATAATACAACTCAGTTCTTTCACTCAAAAAGATTTTCTATAATAAAAAATACTAATTCTATTTCTAATGGTAAACTAGTAGAGTTGGAGGTCCCACCATGTATCACAGGGATTAGAGCACTATCAAGATCATTTAGATAATGCTGAGGAAGAAGTCGGCCTTCAGATCCTGCCTGAAATTCAACCTGAAAAAAAAAAAAAAAAATCTTGGTAAGTCAACCCTACAAAGTGAGCAATCTTGTTTTAGTTCAGCAAATGAATATAAAATAAACTATTTAAGAGTATCATTCTATTTAAGCATGTTAATACTTCATATTTCCCCATATACTATATAAATTAAATTGTCCCTCCCACAGATATTACGAAAATAAAATTGCTACTACTTTACTTTAGGTCTCTTCTCTCTGAACATGTAAAACACATGTGGACCAAAGTTCTGAGTAATTATCAATATGACTTAAGTAAAAACCCCATGGTATTTTTAAAAAGATCTCCTTAAAAATATTTTTAATTTATTGTAAAATAATATTTGAATTGAATTTTGCTGGTGAAAATTACATTTTAATACATGACTAAAAAAATTAACAGTAATTACTCAAATAATTATCAGATGCTTCCTTGAAAAAGGAACTTTTAATAGATAAAAATATAAGTTCTTTTTTCCAATAAGAACTGTAACACATCCTGCCTGAAGAAAAGCAAACCTTTAGCAAATGAAATTATTCCTGTTAAGACTGACCATTCTTGGACTTCCCTGGTAGTTCAGTGGTTAAGATTCCACTCTTGCACTGCAAGGGACATGGGCTGTATTGTGGGTTGGGGAACTAAGATACCACATGCTGCACAGCACAGCCAAAAAAAAAAGAAAAAGATTGACTGTTCTAATGAAAAACCTGGAGTGAAATCTATTATACTGGATGTTGGAAGCAGCTAAAAATGCACGTTAAAATACTACTGGAGTACCATTTTTTAACCTAGTAAATTGGTAAAGTTCAAAAGTTTGATTATATGCTGCCTTGATAAGAATGTGAGAGAAAGAATACTATCATAAATTGTGGCAGAAGTATAAACTGTCATAACCTCTATTTGAGACAATATGGTAATATCTACTGAGTACATACTTGGACCTGGGAGTTCCAGGAATGTTATATACTCACAGTTAAGCAAAAGCAAAATATTGTGGATACCTTAAATATCAAGCAGTACATACTAAACATGCATAAGAACTAAATAAATTATGGTACATTTATATAGTCAACTACTACTATGCAACTTTTAAAAAGAATATGTTAAAATAAATAAATAAATAAAAAGAGTATGTTATTAATATGAAGTCTCCCTAAGATATATTAAGTTAAAGAAGCATTGCTTTTTTAAAAAAAGTGAAAAAAGTACAACAAAAAGGACATACAAACTTACTTGCTCATACATGTAAATTACAAAGAATACATAGAAATGGATAACATTTGACTGCCTGATTAGGAAGGGAGGATGAAGCAGAGTATGGAAGTGGACTAAAGTGTTAGGAGTCAAGGGCAGGAAGGAGGTCTTTTCAGGGCTATTATCTCAGCAACTCTACTGAAACCATTTACATTGTAGCCTGGAGTTAGTACCTCTAGAGGTCACCAATTAAATAGAGAATTGTGTGAATGCTGCTCTCTGAAAATGTTTAATGAGGTGGCCCTGATATATATATACACATTTGTGAGATAATACCCCTGGAAACTCCTGCTCAGGATCCTACCAGACCTTGCCCTATGTATGTCTTCATGTGCGTATCCTTTAATGAATTTACAAACACAAGAAAATGTTTCCCTGAGTTCTGTGAGCCACTCTAGCAAATTAATTAAACACAAGGAGGACGGAGGTGTCATTGGAATTTCCAATCCATAACTGGTTGGTCAAAAACACAGGTGACAGCTGTGACTCACATATGAAGTAGGGGAGGAGGCAGTCTGGTAAGACCTGGAGGTTCTGATGCTATCTCTGGGTGAAAAAAGTGACACTCAGTCATGTCAGACTCTTTGCGACCCCATGGACCACAGCCCGCTAGGCTCCTCTGTCCATGATCCGGATTTCCCAGGCAAGAATACTGGAGTGGGTAGCCATTCCCTTCTCCAGCGGGGGTCTTCTCAACCCAGGGATCAAACCCGTCTCCTGCTTTGCAGGCAGATTCTTTACCATCTGAGCCACCAGGGAAGTCCCTCTCTGTGTAGATCAGTCAAAATCAAGTTGAATTCTTAAGATAACCTGCTTGTGTCTGAGAATTGCTTACTGGTGTGGGGGAAAGCCTCTACACATCTGGTGACCAAGTGTCTTCTGTGACTAGTTAAAAGAGACACACTGGAAAGAAATAGTAGGGAAGAAATGGTTTTTCCCTACACAGGAGGAAAAAACTGAAATTTCCCCCTTTTTAACACTTCAGACTTTCATGATTTTAAACCACATAAATATAGAATCTAGCCAGCATAATTTAAAAACCTACTTATCAAGCAGGAATGTTGTAGTGTAGGGATCAGTAAGCTATGTATGGCCTGTGAGTCGATGTGGCCCACCCACTGTTTTCGAAAACAAAGTTTCACTGAACACAGCTAAGTTTGTTTATATACTGTCTATAGCTGCTTTCACACTACAATGGCAGAGTAAGTAGCTGTGAAAGAAAATGGATAGCCCACAATGCCTCAATTATTTACTGTCTGGCCTTTTACCAAAAAAAAAAATTCATGGGCCCCTGCTGTGGACAGTAAAGGAGAAGATGTACATGAAGTACATACCAAATATTAATGTTCAACAAATTTAAGTTCTCTCCAGTCATCCCAAAGTAAAAGGTTAAAAAACTTTTGATTATTTTAATATAAGATATATTCAGTTCAGAAGTACATCAGAAAAACATGTCTCACCATATCAGTGTCAATGGAAACTCTGAGGCCAATTTTATTCATTCCACTACTCTTTAGAATTTTCAAGTGAGGGCACAGTGCAGCACTACAAGCCATGGCGATTTCTTTTGCAAACTGGTAACGAGTTGCTGAAATAGATAAATCCTGGTCCTTTAGAAAGCAGAATACCTGAAATATATTCAGTTAGGAAACAAGTCATGATTAAGACTAAAAGTAACTTTAAAAATGCAATTGCTAATTTCAATTGAACTTTATGAATAAAATTCCAAGGTTGGTGCCATGAAATTTACTAATTAAGAACATTCTTGATATTTGGGCTGATCTATAAGTAAAAACTTAAAACCAAAGGTTAGGAGATACAGGAATGACTTAGCTGTTTTTGCCTAAAGTTAACTTGTAGCAACAAAAGCTTTGTTAACTCAGTTTAAAGAAGAGTATTAGTGAGTCCATCTTACAATATACCCATCTTATAAAGACATCTTAATGAAGTTAAGATCAAACAAAGAAATAATGTTCTGTAATTTCAGTATCCTCTATAGTTTCTGTATCTTGTACATACCTAAAATCACAAATACCTAAGAAATTAGTAACATTGATTGACCCAAGAGGTAGAATGAGGGGGAATATGCAGGTAGACTAAGGGGCTGGGAGGGTATAGTTTCATATTACCTTTAATCATATTTTAAAAAATTGGAACAAGTAAAAATGACTTCCATATGTGAATTCTGATTATAAACTAATATCTATAAAATATTTTACTTTTTTGTAAAATAAGAGAAAAATGAAAACACTATGGTCAGATAACATGTTATTGCATAAACAAAGATGGCAGTGCTGCCAAAACCTTAACTCTGAGCTGACAGGCAGTACCACCATATAATAAACTGAAATAATCCTATGGGGATCCAGATCTGGTGGATAAAAGGCAGTCTGGGGTGGAGATATGTGTGTCTCAAGATATAATGTAAAGTGTAATAAGCTGCACTGAAACATTCAGAGGTTGAATACTGTGAAATCTCCAAGTTAACAAAGATATATCCAAACACAGCATGTAAACAGAAGGGATCATTTTTCTATGATACCTCAGTACACTTTACAATCTTCTCATCAGTTTCAAAATCTGCTTCCAGTTTTATTTTTTCACTTGGAAATCCTTGTAATGACATTCCATCCACTGAACTAATAACACTGCAGAAAAAATGTAATAGAATTATTAACCAAAGTGCTTTCTATGAAGTGTATTATAAGACTTGAAGAAATGGAATAAGGATAAACATCATGAAAGCTATTAATTTAAAGCAGCAGTTAAGACATCTCAATTACATAAAAAATAATTAAAACTGTAGTTCACATTCATTTACCAAGATTTTTTAAATTGTGTAGCAAATTATATCTACTTTTTCAAATCCCCAATTCAGACCTAAGGTTTAAACTACCTTAAATAGTCTCCTAACAGAAAAACTATCTCATGTATTTCAAAAACTCTATTTTGGAATCCTTCAGCATTAGCCCTCTTCTTCCTTTTTTGTTCCAGATCCCTTAGGCAGTCTCCAAAAAAAGAAAGAAAATGGGTAAGAGGGAATGGCAGTAATACTCTATAAGGCCTCTAATTTAAACATATCTTATTGAATTCAGTTGTATTTACAATGGATCAACGTAATACAGAATAAACATCCAAAGGATTCCATTACTTACAAAAAATGATTGTGGGAGTAAAACCACCATATGACCCAGCAATCCCACTCCTAAGCATACACCCTGAGGAAACCAAAACTGAAAAAGACACGTGTATCCCACTGTTCATTACAGAACTATTTACAATAGCTAGAACATGGAAGCAACCTAGATGTCCACTGACAGGTGAATGGATGAAAAAGATGTGGTACATATACACAATGGAATATTACTCAGCCATAAAAAGGAACGCATTTGAGTCAGTCCTAATGAGGCGGAGGAACCTAGAACCTATTATACAGATTGAACTATGTCAGAAAGAGAAAAATAAATATTATATTCTAATGCATGTATACAAAATCTAGAAAAATGGTACTGAAGAATTTATTTAAAGGGCAGCAATGGAGAAACATAGAGAATAGACTTATGGACACGGGGAGAGGGGAGGAGAGGGTGAGATGTATGGAAACAATAACATGGAAACGTACATTACCATATGTAAAATAGATAGCCAATAGGAATTTGCTGTTTGGCTCTGGAAACTCAAACAGGGGCTCTGTATCAACCTAGAGGGGTGGATGGGGAGGGAGATGGGAGGGAAGTTGAAAGCGGAGGGGATATATGTATACCTATGGCTGATTCATGTTGAGGTTTGACAGAAAACAACAAAATTCTATAAAGTAATTATCCCTCGATAAAAAATTAATTTAAAAAATTGTGAAATAATTTCACAGAAATACATATCTGGTATATAAAAGGTAGTTTGGGGTGAAATATGTATGTCTCAAGGTACCATACAGCAGTCAAAGTCTCTTGTCTTTCATAGACCTGGCATCAAGCCTAAAGTGCTCCACAATGCACACTGTATCACTGGCCCCCTCCCAAACTGACCACCCTTTAATAACTTACAGCATCCTAGATAAAGAAATACACGTGATGCTGGTTAGGTACATTTCTGGAAAAAATACTGCACTTAGTAATTAAAGTATATGCATTAAAATTAATGGTATAATTCTATATTTATAAAATATTTGATTTTCTTAACAGCATACTTTTATCCTTTCTCCTCCATCACATCAGTTACATTTTGATAACAAAAAATTCCTACCCTTTGTTTCCTTTTTCTTCAGAATCTACCCAGCAGATGTCCACATATTCTCTCATGTCTACAGCATCAACTTTCCCACATGTAATTTTAAAGTCTTTTTGTTCTCGTAGAGCTAGCCGCAAGCCATCCATAGTCTCTGGAGTTATTTGTACCATTAAGCCATCTAAAAATAAAGAGTTATATTTCACATTTCTTTTACTAATATAAATTTATATGTCTATGCCATAAATTTTGCCATCAAAATATGTTCCACACAAGTTTTAAATCATATTTTAAATCATTTTGATGATTGTTTTCTGTCAGAAAACATCTCTGGACAACAGGAAGTACAATACCATGGTTCCTACAGGAATATTCAATAGGTTAAGCCCACAACTGTCCAAGCTCTCTGAGGACAACTTCTGCTTGGTTACCATTAAACCTACAATGGCCCTTCTGGGCTAAGAAGTGAAAGATAAGGGTTTAGGGAAGACTGAAATCTGTGGTCAAGACACTAAAAAGAGAAGCACCTGGAGATTGTGTTCAAGGGTCTCTTTGAGTCCGTGGACTGGAACTCAGGACACAATAGTGACCTTAGATGAGGCCCAACAGAAAACAGCTATTATACAGTTGGAACAGAACAGAGATACTAGAATTCAAGCAATGTTGGGAGATATTGGTAGTCCCAGTTCAGTTCAGTTCAGTCCAGTCACTCAGTCGGATCCGACTCTTTGTGACCCCATGAACTGCAGCACGCCAGGCTTCCCTGTCCATCATCAACTCCCAGAATTTACTCAAACTCATGTCCATTGAGTCTGTGATGCCATCCAACCATCTCATCCTCTGTCATCCCCTTCTCCTCCTGCCCTCAATCTTTCCCAGCATCAGGGTCTTTTCAAATGAGTCAGCTCTTCACAACAGGTGGCCAAAGTACTGGAGTTTCAGCTTCAACATCAGTCCTTCCAATGAACACCCAGGACTGATCTCCTTTAGGATGGACTGGTTGGATCTCCTTGCAGTCCAAGGGACTCTCAAGAGTCTTCTCCAACACCACAGTTCAAAAGCATCAATTCTTCAGCGCTCAGCTTTCTTCACAGTCCAACTCTCACATCCATACATGACCACTGGAAAAGCCATAGCCTTGACTAGACAGATCTTTGTTGGCAAAGTAATATCTGTGCTTTTCAATATGCTATCTAGGTTGGTCATAACTTTCCTTCCAAGGAGTAAGTGTCTTTTAATTTCATGGCTGCAGTCACCAACTGCAGTGATTTTGGAGCCCAGAAAAATAAAGTCGGACACTGTTTCCACTGTTTCCCCATCTATTTCCCATGAAGTGGTGGGACCGGATGCCATGATCTTCGTTTTCTGAATGTTGAGCTTTAAGCCAACTTTTTCACTCTCCTCTTTCATCAAGAGGCTTTTTAGTTCCTCTTCACTGTCTGCCATAAGGGTGGTGTCATCTGCATATCTGAGGTGATTGATATTTCTCCCGGCAACCTTGATTCCAGCTTGTGCTTCTTCCAGCCCAGTGTTTCTCATCATGTACTCTGCATAGAAGTTAAATAAGCACGGTGACAATATACAGCCTTGACGTACTCCTTTTCCTATCTGGAACCAGTCTGTTCAAAATTTCATTACTGGAGAACTGTCATTTTTTTGACTGGTCAGGTGGTTTCTGGAAGACTCCTCCCTAGGAGACTCTGTATACAATGTCTTTATTTGACTGGACTCTTAAGCTTGCCCAGTGAAAAATAAGTCTTTTCTCAGGGAACATCTGTCAAAAAAAATTAGCGGCCAGTGATCAACATCATAGCTGCCTGTGGCAGCAGATAATAGTAGAGGCAAACAATAGGCCAAGCAAATACTTACAGGAAAATCTGGGGAATGAGATGTCCATAAGTACTCTGAAAGGCTCTAACATATATCTGGGAGTTCAGGAGGCCTCATGCATGTGCAATACTGAGTGCACACCCAGGGTGTGTGTATGCTAAGACCAGACCTGAGAAGACCCTAAGCTCTCACCTCAGACTGACCTTCAGGCTATAAACAAACAAGAAATGCAGGTTAAGGCAGAGTTGTCAGGCTTGAGGTAGACCCAAATATTAGTCATGTTCTAGTTCTTGGCTGAGTGATGATTCACGTAAGTTTGAGGTATTATGCTTTGTAACTTACATATATTCTTTTGTAAGTATCAAATACATTTTTAAAAGGAGATAGAAAACATATTTACATTAAAGCAATCTTAAAGAAGAAACTCATACCTTCAACTATGCTGGACTTAGCAAGAAATCCTGAAGATGCTTTTAGAGCTCCATTGAATACCACAAAACTTGCACCTGTCACTGATTTAAAAAAAAAAACAACAATAATAATTATGTTTTAAACTGCTCTTTTTATGGTATATGATATTTGTTAAATGCATGGTCAGAGAAGTTCCGCCATGCCACATAGTGCACCCAATGGAAAAAAAAGTGGAAGAAAGGTGTGTGTATGGAGGGGTATTGCTTAAATATACACACAAGCAAGAAGTCTCCAAAAGGATATACCAAAAATTGATAATGTTGGTTTTGTTGCCTGTAGGGAGTGGAAAAGGGTAGTTTTATAAATCATTCTTACACTTATCTACCCTGTGCTTCCTGCTAATAGGCATTGCAGCAGAGCTTGCAAAACACTCTGGCAAAAACACTCCAGAGAACCCACTATATGAGACACACTAAACCTGAAGATATCAAAATAAATACTGTACTCCAAGTCTTTAAACCTAATGTTGCCCAAGATAAAACACACACATGCACACACACACAAATTAGAAGCAATTTTTTTCTGTTTCTATAGCTAAATATTTAAAGCATACTGTTTCATCATCATCAATTCAGCAAATAAGTAAAACATCTATATATATATTCCCTCTTTGAAAGGAATTCTATTTTTTGAGATGGTTTTATGGATCAACACTAGGAACCAATACTCACCTTTTCTAGGATGGCCAGTAGCACTGTTGGCCTGTGTCTGATAAACTCCATCATTCTGTATACAGACTAGATGAGAATCTGCTTCTGTACTGAAACTGGCTCCAATGCTAATGACATGCTCATTAGAAGAATTTATTACTTTCATTACCTAGGGAAAAAATACTCATTTAGAAACAGTTTTAACATTTTATGCCTTTATTAGTTACAATAATTCAAAGAGTCATATTTCTGACCACCTTTATCAAGCTTTTAGTCTGGACAACTCCCTGAGAATGAGTCAGAAACAAATGCTTTAAGATAAAATTGCCTCAATTAAAAAACAGATAAAAATAGTAAGAAAAAGAAAAAATAGGATTAAACATATCCTCTACTAGGCAACAAATCTTAAATTTCAACAATAACTTTTTCCTGCCATTATATATTAGTCCAATTCAGAACAAGAAATTTAACACACTTCTAAAGAAATCTAATGTTCAATATTTTCAAAACTTGAATAAATTAATTACACTTACATCACTGTATTTTTTCCGAGGTATTTTTATGCAGCTCTTCCCCATTTCCATATGAATCAACAGCTGATCTATATTATGCAAGGTATACTGGTAATTTCGAAGGTCCTACGTAAAACAATGATATTTCATAAAACTCAAAACTACTATCCATGAACATTTACCCATTCATTAAATCCTTTTTTTAAAGAGTATCTGTCATTTTTAAACTTGTTATACATAACTATCAAAATGCCATCCAGAAAGCAATGCCAACTTCACAAACAAACTAATCCTTCCAACTACTTTATAATAATATAAAAAATATTCTCAGGAAGAACTCTGTAGTATTTGAGGGTGTTCTAATCTTTTCTTTGGGGCTTCCTTGGTGGCTCAGATGGTAAAGAATCTTCCTTCAATGTGGGAGACCTGGGTTCAATCCCTGGGTTGGGAAGATCCCATGGAGAAGGAACTGGATACCCAGTATTCTTGCCTG
The DNA here is from genome assembly GCF_002263795.3 of Bos taurus. Classification (NCBI taxonomy): domain Eukaryota; kingdom Metazoa; phylum Chordata; class Mammalia; order Artiodactyla; family Bovidae; genus Bos; species Bos taurus. Next base: position 80,608,336 of record NC_037334.1, on the reverse strand, counting down.
GAGAATTCCATGGAAAGAGGAGCCCGGCAGGCTACAGTCCATGGGGTCACAGAGTCAGACATGACTGAGTGACTAACACTTGCACTCCTCTTTCCAGTTACAGATCTTCCAAAATAGGTCTTCTAACTGAACATTTATAAATAAAAGCAAGTCCACTGAAATACTTTTCTATAATAAAAGGTAAACACAAAATTAGAGAAATTAGAGGTACAAGGGAACCAGAAATCATCTAATCCAATAGTTTCTAGTAAAAAAGAGATGACTTAGGCCAGTTTGCTCAAAATCACCAAACTGATTGACTATACTTTTACTAAAACTTCAACAACTGTGTAAACCTCACATTACCTAAATATGTAAGCACTGCAGCTGAATGAATGAATCACAGGCAATCTAAATCAGGTATACATGAAGAAATGTGTTCTAAAAGCACTTCATCAAGAAAGCTCATTATGTTAAATAAATTAGGATTTATTATAAATGAACTTTCATTATACCAAATATGCCAAATTAAAATAGAAAAAAATAAATATATAAATTTGCTAAATTAATTTAAGTAACAATATAAGAATACTTAATAAAATAGTTCAATTACTCACAACAAGTAAGTTCATAATAGTGTGTCCTATGTCTCCAAAAAGAGGTTTTCGGCCTCTGATACTTGTTAAAGGAGCAGGATATGCTATATATAAGAATAGAAAACTGGTTACCATCAACAAAAACCAAAAGAAGCCTTGAATTTATTACTGTTAATTCTCATTTTTCAAAATTTATGAATAAATACCACTTATTCGGATCTTTGGGGAGAGTAAGAGGTGACATTAACACATACTGGGTATGTACTAGATGCTACATTGAACTGGGACCTCTATATACAGTTTCCTCTTTAAATCGCATTAACAACCCAATTAGGCAAGTGTATCTACTTACTTTACAAATGGGAAGTAGACAGAGGTTAATAACCCTGTGGTTTCTAAGCTAATAACTAGTAAAAGAGATATGTAACCAGGATTGCTCAATTCCAAAGCACTTAATCTTTTCATCATACATGTTGTTTACAAACATTATAATGTCTGGGAAATCACCATAACTGGCTGGACCTCTATAAAATTCTTATAATTTAAAAAGAAACATTCTGAAAATTTAAAACAAAGTATGAAGAATTCAAGATTTTTAAGGCAATTGTAAATAATGTTCAATTGTGTTAATTTATGGATGATATAGTTCTTGGATCAGCATGATAAAAGGAACATGCAGGAAGATAGTGCAAAGAAGTGACGTGGAATCTGTCGGCTAACTACTCTTCTCTTTCTCTAGGACACTATAAACACTGCACACCAACAGAGAAAAGTACCTCGGTGGCAATGCAGCAGGACTTCTGGCAGAAAAGGAAAGTAAGAACAGGAAGATAAGACTATTTCTATGATGGTAAAAATCAGACATGTTAAACTGGGAATTTCAGTCCTCAGCTTAGATTAAATAAACCTCTTTGATACCTATTATATAAATGTACTTTTTTAAGATTCTAAGAAAACACACCTGACATTATCTACTTAAAAAAAATTAAGGGTAACTTACATCTTTGCTACATACAAACATATTTTTTTAGTTTTAAAAAATGACAACTAAGCTATTTGGATGACAAAGAATACAGAAAAAATGTAAGTTAGTGGTAAAACACATTAAAATGGGAAACAATATGATTAACGTAAAGGCTGACTTTTTAACTTCATTTTATATGAATAGGGAGCATCCATTGCAACTTGATTGAGGTAATTTTACCTAAAAAATTAATCTTCAAAAGGTTATGACTTAGAATGACATTCTGTCAGTTACAAAGGGACTTCATAAATCATCTAATTCAACATTTAATGATATTCCAAATAGTCTCAACATAAAAGTACAGGAAATTCCTATTGGAAAATCACTAATTTCAGACAGTTTTCAGTCTTTAATCTTGGGACTCTTAACTTTTGCAATGAACTTCTCCATAGGTATATTATCTTTACAACAAAATAATCACACACATACACACACATCCCACAATTTCAAATTCTAGTCTAAAGTGGCATGAACACCAGTTACATCAAAATGCTGGTCTATCTAAAATCCAGCAAAACACAAAGAACTCAGAAAACAGAGACTAATTAACTTCTGTGTATAACTGGTAATTTTTCTCATTACCACTAAACAGCTATCATAGCTTTCCACCTCCAACCTGATATTTTGAGAAGTCTTTCAAAATATTACTCTGTAATTTTCCTATTTTCAGTATAAGAAAAACAGATTTAGTATATAGAAGTGATACTGGCAAAAATACTGGCCAAATTTATAGATTATTATGTTCCATAACGATTTAAGATTAGCCAGTATTTTGACCTAACTTTCCTAAAGTAACATTCAAATATTAGTATCAGAGACAAAACATGAGCCTGAATGGATGAAACACGTGGCTCAGAATGCTATCTCTTAAGCTCTTTGGTTCACAGTACAAAGCCTGAGATGAAAGTTAATTTTTCACTTCTTACAACACAATTTAATAGTATCACATATTTAAATCTCAAATGGTAAGGACCACCCCCTCAAATTAGAGTTTAATAAATTTGCCAAATAGATTTAAATGTATGTCTCTTTCATGGAATTTGTCCATTTTGAAATAGTAATGGTCACTTTTATAACTTCTCTACATTTAATTTTCCTCCAAGAAAATATCCATTCAATTAGAAGCAAATGCCTAAATTTTCCTTATATGTGATATACTTTACATGCAATAAATAAATTATTCTTTTCTGTGAGGGATAAAGAAAGGTATGAATTCAAAAAAGTTTAACACAGAAATTATTTTAGCTTAGAGATAACCTTAGAAATATACATAAGCCTTGACCATTACTTCACAGTCATTTATGTCTGTCATTATAGTATGTACAAATTGGGGTGGGGCACAATGATTTATCTTCTTAATACATAAGCAACATAACAAAATGAACTCCTTAACAGTAACTACTTTCAAGAAAACTTTTCAAGGTTTTCTGTGTTTTGTTTTGAAGTTCAAAAAAAATTTTAAGGTAAGTTAATAATATAATAATTAGGAACATCTACAAACTCGTAACATATCAAGGTTGTCTAATCTTGTACCAGAGGAGGGCTGTTTTAGAATTTTAAAAGTACATCAAAACAAAAGTAGTCCCATTAATACATTAAAAATTCATTTTAATGATATGTGAAATTCTTATTTACAGTCAGTATATGAACCTATATAATTTATTACTCTAAAACTTACCTTTATATTCTGCACCCAATCTCAACATTAAACGCATAGGAAAAACCTTTGCCCATGGAATCTCTAGCTTCTGGATAAGAATTCCACAAAGAAAAGGATTACTTGGTAATAGGAGATCATCAAGTTTCTGAAAAGTAGGTGTAATAAATAAAAATCCTCCATGATCCTTGCTGCTGAGAAAACTCTCAGTAAAGGTAATACTGTCCAAGTTTTCTATGTATTTTCCTAGAAATAAAATCATTAATAAAAAGACTTTAAATTGTTTTCAAGTGGCATTCTGAGTCTGAATGTCCCAATATAAACTTTCTTAAAGAAAAGCAATATATTTTCCTTACTTTCACTCTTGAAGAAGCATTAAATACCTTGTGTGCACAAAGTTCAGTTATTTCTGAGGACTGGAAATTGTGGACAAAAATTTGTGAATGTTTCTAACCATGGGTGTTTTTAAATTTTTCTCCTTACTTCAAGGTCAAGTGAAAGTCATCATGTTCCCCAAATCTTATACAACCTTTCCATGGTTTTAGTTACCTCTGGTCAACTATGGTCCAAAAATATTAACTGGAAAATTACATAAATCTCTTGCTATCCTGCTCTGCTCCACTGGGATGTGAACCACACCTTGGGTCATCTGTCTAGCATGTTCACACTGTATATGCTACAGGCCATCAGTCACTCAGTAGTAGTCTCCGTTATTAGATCAACTGTTACAGTCACTGTGCTTGTGTTCAGGTAAGCCTTTTTTTTTTTTTTTTTTAGTTCAGTTGCTCAGTCGTGTCCGACTCTTTTCGACCCCATGGACCACAGCAAGCAAGGCCTCCTTGACCATCATCAGGTAAGCCTTATTTTTCTTAATATTGGCCCCAAGGCACAAGACAAGTGATGTTGGCAATTCGGATGTTCTCTTACTCTGCCTAATTTATAAATTAAGCTTCTTCATAGTTATGTATGAAAAAATAGTATGCGTGTGGTATGTGTGTGGCTTTCCCAGTAGCTCAGCTGGTAAAGAATCCGCCTGCAATGCAGGAGACCCTGGTTCGATTCCTGGGTCGGGAAGCCCTCCTGTGAAGGGATAGGATAGGCTACCCACTCCAGTATTCTTAGATGTCTCTGGTGCCTCAGACAGTAAAAAGTCCGCCTGCAATACAGAAGACCTGAGTTCAATCCCTGGGTTGGGAAGATCCCCTGGAGGAAGGCATCACAACCTACTCTAGTATTCTTGCTTGGACAATCTCCATGGACAGAGGAGCCTGGTAGGCTGCAGTCCATAGGGTCGTAAAGAGTCAGACACAACTGAGCAACTAAGCACAGCACACATATATATATTATATATATATACATATATGCTATTTTTCATATAGTATATATCTACTACAGAAAAATAGTACAATAGGGTTTGGTACCATTTCCAGTTTTAGGCAGCCACTGGGGTCTTGGAACTTATCCCCTGCAGATAAAGGGGGACTACTGTGTAGACACATAAGAAGACCAAGAAAGTAAATATATTTTACCTTTTAAAATAGGAAAAAAAAAAAAAAAAAACAATAAAGACAATAGTCATGTAAAATGCTAGATTTAAGGAGACTGAAAATGATAACTAAGCTCTTTTAGGTAATAAGTAATCTTGTCATAAAATAAACCTTTAGTACAGTTAGCACTGCTAAAAGCAAAAATGCCCCTCATTTATCCATCCCCTGGTCTGAACAGTTAAAAATAAAATACTGTACCTTTCAGAGCATCCTTATAAATGGTGATAAACAGTCTGAATATGTCCTTAGGAATAGTATCTTCATTTGGCAAACATAGCAATAGAATAATAATTTCTGCCTGTCCCAAGCCATGCAATCCATTGGTTGAGAAGTACCAGTATTTGTCTGAGGAATCTTAAGCGACAAAAGCATACAACTATAAATGTCAGCTTCTAATCCTTTGCATGAAGTACAACTTTTCAAACTCCTTATTTCCCCAATGTTCTCACAAAACTTAAACTGAATTGTGTAAGATGACTTGTGTAACTATGTAAGATTACTTCAATAGTTTTGGTCTCAAGTCAAATAACAGGGAGGGAACAGAGCCCCACCCATCAATAGAAAATTGGATTAAAGATTTACTGAGCATGGCCCCGCCCTCAGAACAAGATCCAGTTTCCCCCTCAGTCAGTCTCTCCCATCAGGAAGCTGGCATAAGCCTCTTATCCTTCTCCACCAGAGGCAGGCAGAATGAAAACCACAATCACAGAAAATTAACCAATCTGATCACACGGACAAGAGCCTTGTCTAACTCAATGAAACTATGAGCCATGCCCTGTAGTGCTGCCCAAGACGGACAGGTCGTGGTGGAGAGGTCTGACAAAATGTGGTCCACTGGAACTCCCCCAGTCGGTGGGTGCCCAATACGCTACTGGAAATCAGCGGAGACATAACTCCAGAAAGAAAAGAAGAGACGGAGCCAAAGCAAAAGCAATATCCAGTTGTAGATGTGACTGGTGACAGAAGTAAAGTCCTATGCTATAAAGAGCAATATTAAAACCAATACAATACTGTAAAGTAATTAGCCTCTAATTAAAATAAATAAATTTAAAAAAAAAAAATAAAGAGCAATACTGCAAGGAACCTGGAATGTTAAGTCCATGAATCAAGGCAAATTGGAAGTGGTCAAACAGGAGATGGCAAGAGCGAACACTGACATTTTAGTAATCAGTGAACTGAAATGGACTGGAATGGGTGAATTTAACTCAGATGACAATTACATCTACTACTCTGGGCAAGAATCCCTTAGAAGAAATGGAGTAGCCATCATGGTCAACAAAAGAATCCAAAATGCAGTACTTGGATGCAATCTCAGAAATGACAGAATGATCTCTGTTTGTTTTCAAGGCAAACCATTCAATATCCCAGTAATCCAAGTCTATGACTGGAGCAGTAATGCTAACGAAGCTGAAGTTGTACAGTTCTATGAAAACCTACAAGACCTTCTAGAACTAACACCCATAAAAAATGTCCTTTTCATTAGAGGGGACTGGAATGCAAAAGTAGGAAGTCAAGAAATACCTGGAGTACCAGGCAAATTTGGCCTTGGAGGACAGAATGAAGGGCTAATAGAGTTTTGCCAAGAGAATGCACTGGTCATGGCAAACACCCTCTTCCAACAACACAAAAGACGACTTTACACATGGATATCACCAGATGGTCAACTCCAAAATCAGATTGATTATATTCTTTGTAACCAAAGATGGAGAAGCTCTATACAGTCAGCAAAAACAAGACAGGGAGCTGACTGTGGCTCAGATCATGAACTCCTTATTGCCAAATTGAAGAAAGTAGGGAAAACCACTAGACCATTCAGGTATGACCTAAATCAAATCCCTTATGATTATACAGTGGAAGTGACAAACAGATTCAAGGGATTAGATCTGACAGACAGAGTGCCTGAAGAACTATGGACGGAGGTTTGTGACATTGTACAGGAGGCAGTGATAAAGACCATCCCCAAGAAAAAGAAATGCAAAAAGGCAAAATGGTTGTCTGAAGAGGCCTTACAAATACCTGAGAAAAGAAGATAAGCAAAAGGCAAAGGAGAAAAGGAAGATATACTCATCTGAATGCAGAATTCCAAAGAACAGCAAGGAGAGATGAGAAAGCCTTCCTCAGTGATCAATGCTAAGAAATACAGGAAAACAATAAATGGGAAAGACTAGAGATCTCTTCGAGAAAATGAGAAATACCAAGGGAACATTTCATGGCAAGATGGGTTCAATAAAGGACAGAAATAGTATGGACCTAACAGAAGCAGAAGATATTAAGAGGTGGCAAGAATACACAGAAGAACTATACAAAAAAGATCTTCACGACCCAGATAATCACGATGGTGTGATCCCTCACCTAGAGCCAGATATCCTGGAATGCGAAGTCAAGTGGGCCTGAGGAAGCATCACTACAAACAAAGCTAGTGGACGTGATGGAATTCCAGTTGAGATATTTCACACCCTAAAAGATGATGCTATGAAAGTGCTGCATTCAATATGCCAGCAAATTTGGAAAACTCAGCAGTGGCCACAGGACTGGAAAAAGTCAGTTTTCATTCTAACCCCAAAGAAATCCAACGCCGAAGAATGCTTAAACTACCACACAACTGCACTCATTTCACACACTAGCAAAGTAATGCTCAAAATACTCCAAGCCAGTCTTCAACAGTACACGAACTGCGAACCTCCAGATGTTCAAGGTGGTTTTAGAAAAGGCAGAGGAACCAGAGATCAAATGGCCAACATCCGCTGGATCATCAAAAAAGCAGGAGAGTTCCAAAAAAACATCTATTTCTGCTTTATTGACTATGCCAAAGCCTTTGACTGTGTGGATCACAACAAACTGTGGAAAATTCTGAAAGAGATGGGAATGCCAGACCACCCAACCTGCCTCCTGGGAAATCTGTATGCAGGTCAAGAAGCAACAGTTAGAACTGGACATGGAACAACAGACTGGTTCCAAATAGGGAAAGGAGTACATCAAGGCTGTATATTGTCACCATGCTTATTTAACTTATATGCAGAGTACATCATGCAAAATGCTGGGCTGGATGAAGCACAAGCTGGAAGCAAGATTGCCGGGAGAAATATCAATAACCTCAGATACGCAGATGACACCATCCTTACGGCAGAAAGTGAAGAGGAACTAAAGAGCCTCTTGATGAAAGTGAGAGAGGAGAGTGAAAAAGTTGGCTTAAAGCTCAACATTGAGAAAACTAAGATCATGGCATCTCATCCCATCACTTCATGGCAAATAGATGGGAAAACAATAGAAACAGTGACAGACTTTATTTTTGGGAGCTCCAAAATCACTGCAGACGGTAACTGCAGCCATTAAATTAAAAGATGCTTGCTCCTTGGAAGAAAAGTTATGACCAACCTAGACAGCATACTAAAAAGCAGAGACATTACTTTGCCGACAAATGTCCGTCTAGTCAAAGCTATGATTTTTCCAGTAGTCATGTATGGATGCAAGAGCTGGAATATAAAGAAAGTTGAGCACCGAAGAATTGATGCTTTTGAACTGTGGTGTTGGAGAAGACTCTTGAAAGTCCCTCAGACAGCAAGGAGATCCAACCAGTCCATCCTAAAGGAAATCAGTCCTGAATATTCATTGGAAGAACTGATGCTGAAGTTGAAATTCCAATACTTTGGCCACCTAATGCGAAGAATTGATTCTTTTGAAAAGACCCTGATGCTGGGAAAGACTGATGGTGGGAGGAGAAGGGGATGACAGAGGATGAGATGGTTGGATGGCGTCACAGACTCAATGGACATGAGTTTGAGTAGGCTCCGGGAGTTGGTGATGGACAGGGACGCCTGGCATGCTGCAGTCCAAGGAGTCGCAAAGAGTCAGACACGACTGAGCAACTGAACTGAGTAAAAATCTTTAAACTATTACTTCAAAAATCACTGCATGTGAAACTGCAAAATTTATTCATATAATTTTTGACTTAAAAAATCAATATCCAATACTGCTTATTTTTTTACAGTTGTCAATCAAAATTTAACCTGACAATGAAATTAATTATTCAGAAATCCTGCTTACCAATTAGGCAAAGAAAAATAAATCGTTACTTACAAAATGCTAACTTGACATTCACAAGTAGATTAGCATTTAAGACAAATGTAACAGGACAAGAACCTTCGCCTTCAAGAAGCAAAATGATCTGTTCATGAGATGGGTGTTTTTCTACTACAGGCACTAAAACATGAAAACAACATATTAATTAGAATAAAGATGTCTCCTGTTAAATATGCCTATCACAAAAAAGCCACATTTATAAATCCACCAATGACTTGATCCCAGTTAAAAAGCAAAAACACATCTCATGAAATCAATCAACAACCAGACAACTGTTATATACTACTAATTTTTACTTTTCAATTTATGTGAATATATTAATATTAGAATACATATAAATTCTGATCAATTATATCATATGTATATATAGTCTATGCACAAACATGTTGATTAAATTTCAGCAGCTTTAAGCTTTTAAGACAGTTTTCTAAAGTGGATTCCAATCTGCCAGCCACTCCAATTACAAATTCTAAAATTTGCAACTATAAAAGTAGTCTAGACCCAAATTGTATATACTGCTTGCTGTGATATGCCTTAGGTCAGTGATAAGTGGCTAAGAAAGAACTTGACAATCAACAGGAAAATATACCAATGGCATGCAAAGAACAGGGCTTACAGTATTTTTTTGCCACCATCACTAGGATCATGAAATAGCTCCTACTTACAGAACAGAGATCCTAGGCTTCATGCTCCTATACTATGAGGCACAGAACGTAATCATTTCACGTGGGATGCAGCATAAGGCCTGGAGTTACATGGATGTATTCTTAGGGAACTATTCCAAGGTGGCAGATAGCCACAGAATCTCCAGCTTAGAAAGGTCCTTGGAGACCACCTAAATTATCTTCTTTTACAAAGGAAGCTGAGGCCCAAAAGATTAAATTATACTTCAAGTCATAGGTATATCATGTAGCAGATGAGGAACTAAAATTTCTATTTCTGTCATCCAATCCAATATTCTTTTCTTTAGGTACTATGCATCTTAAAAAAAAAATGATATGGAGTCAAAACTAATAAAAGACTTAAAGCCTATGAATTTCTCTGTTGTACCGGACTTTAAATTAGGGACCCAGATACATGAATCACATTCAAATCAACTCAAGAGGTCAGATATTTTTAGAATTGTTTGTATACAGTAAGACTTTTTGCAAACTAGTGTTCCATGCCATCATACATATTTCAATCACAGTAAGTTTAAAAAAATACATTTCATATATCAGAGACAAAATTCATCAATATATTCTTCTTTAAAAAAAAAAAACAACAAAACTCCTTTTTAAATTTAAATAACTGCTATCCTACCTGATCCCTTTTCTCCAGATGTAACCAGAAGAGGGGGCAAGCTGTCCTCATCATCAGGTAGAAGACTCATCTTATTGCAAACATTATCAATACTACACAACAACCTATAGTCTGAAGTACTAGCAACAGGTAAACTGCTGTTAACCAAGACATCAGTAGGACCTGATGGTTCCTCAGTTTCTGCAAAAACATCATCATCTAGTGTAAAAGAAGCAGATGTAGGCAACCCCTCAGTTCCTGTGTTTGTAGGCAATTTTTCCACAGGTGGAACCTGAGAAGTAGGACTTTGAATTATCTCATTTCTTGTATCTTCTGTCTCACTGTTTGGTTTTTCCACTGGAGTAGAATGGGCATGATCCACTGTGTTTACCATCTGTGAAATATGGAGGAAAAAGCCCAAATCAGTTCAGGGTCTCTGCTCAAATGTGAAATATTGATTGTAGACAGTCAAAGATATCTTTTGAAAAAGAATAAATAAAATCAAAATGGGCTCAGAAATTCTTTAGAAGCCAAATTTCCCAAAAAACAGTACCATCTTGCTTCTAAATTCAAGAACACAGGTTTAGCTTTACTATATGCTCAGGTAAGTATGACTTTAATTTTATAGACTGGAAAAAGGAGGCAAGGACAACTTCAGGATCCTATTCCATACCACAAAGTGAGCATGTTTATTAGTTCAACCCAAGGCACTCCTCCTCCTAATAGACAAAAAAGCCTGGCTGGGAGGTGGCAAGGGAGAGGAAAAGGGGAGAAGGCAGAGAGGGAGAGTGGTTAGGAAGCAAAATGGTAGATATACTCCACAACAGTAGCCGTTTGGAATAAACTATACATCAAATCTGCTTCAATTAAGCCCCTCTCCCCCCTTTTTTTAAGACTGGCCAAACCTGAGTCAATAGAGAACTGTTTATGAACTCAAGTAATACTAGCCTCTGTAAAAATTCCATTTTGTTAAAATACTGATTGAGGGTAGGTGCTAGCTAAGGAACATACTTTTGGTAATTACGGCTCCTTGTAAAACCTAGCTCATGAACTCTTACTGACAAACAACATAAGTTTATATAGTATGGAAACCTGAAGAGAGGATACATGTGCATCTTGTCTAATGTATGTACCCTGGATAAACCAGGTAACTGGCTCAGAGGAGATGCTCAATAAATCTGTTTAATGAATAAATAAGATTTCTACTTCATATGTCCATACTTACTTTTTAAAGTATATTACTATTTTACAATTAAGAGTTCTTAGTGGGTTTGGATTCTGTCTTCTATTTAACACCTAGTACATCTGTATAAATATAAACATATATACTACCATCAGATACTTCACTGAATGTTTGAAAATCATTAAACAAATTAGTCTAAATTGCCTTACTAAATCTCAGTTCTATTTCCCCATACTAGGGGTTCTCAAAATGTGGTCCAGGGATCTCAACACCCTTTCAGGAAGTCAGTGAGGTCCCAGGATTTTCTTCATTTAACTAAAACAACATATCACAACAGACTGAATTTAGAAGTAGATGTAAGAATCTATCTTCTATTAAGCCAGATGTTAAAGAAATTCACACAAAATATAAAACAATGTTATTCCTCTCACTAAACTTTTATTTTGAAAACTTTTCATAAAAATATTATTTCTATTAATGAGTTTATTTTTAATTTAAAATTTTTGTCAGTTTTAATTCAGTAATTATCAATAAACATAACCCACATAACCTGCAGTTCTTTTGAGTTCTCAATAATTTTTAGGAGCATAAAGGGGTCCTGAGATAAAAAAAAAAAAATTTAAGAATCACTGCCTTAAACTGACATTAAAAAATAAAATCTAAAATATATTCACTACATCATATGTTTCTCATTTAATGAAGCTCAAAGCCTTTTTTAAAAAGTACTCTAGTAATCAGGGGCTTCCCTGGTGCCTCAGTGGTAAAATATCCGTCTACCAACACAGGAGGTGCAGGTTCAACCCCAGGGTCAGGCACATCCCCTGGAGAAGGAAATGGCAACCCACTCCAGTATTCTTGCTTGGGAAATCCCATGGACTGAGGAATCTGGCAGGCCATAGTCTGCGGGGTCGCCAAAGAGTCAGATATGACTTAGCAACTAAACGACTCTAAGAATCATGCAAGGAATTACCTATAAAATAAAATTTTACTAAATTAACAAGTCATTCTTTAGATTCCTTACCAACGGCATATCAGGTAAGAGAGGACTAAAGTCTTCAGAACATCTTTTACTTCCAGATGATAATTTTGTTGTATCTGCAACTTCACCATTGGGCAATATACCATCTGCAAACCATACTCTCTTCTGTTCTTTGGAGCATAATCCTAGAATCAGTTTAAAAAAGTAAAGCATTTTAATTTGATATTGCAATGATTTAATATTAAATAGGTCAGGAAAAGTTTTCAAAAGCTTTTTCTAACTATTGGCAAGCCCTGCATTTCAGGGTTTCAAGGCCTACAGAAATGGCTTTTTGTGATTCATCTACCCAGAATAGTTTTTTTCCTAATTCCCACAAAGGCAGGGCTGGCCCTAGGAATCCCGAAGTCAGAAAGAGTATTCAGGAGACGTTATACCTTAAGGACATCAGATGCAGATTTAAAGCCTATATCATTAAGGCTAACTTTGTGAGTATGGAGACCAAATGAAATTTAGGGACTAAGACACAGGAAGGGAAAATGGAATAGATCAGAGCATGGTAGATAAGCAAAGGGAAAAAAGTATTAAGAACAGAAGAAAGAAGCATAAAAAATCTAAAAAAAGAAATGGGATCACTTGTGCATCAGAGGTCAATTTCTACTTCTAACAGAAGCACATGTTTTGTTCTTATAATGTTGGATATTTACATTTTTTAATACAATTAATTTACATTTCTTAATAGTAATTAATATTTTTCTCTCAGATTTGGAGGAAATAACTAGATGTCAGCATAAATATCTGTTTTCTTTTGTTAAAAAGCATCTATGGAGGAAGGTTATGAAAATTCCTACCAGATTTTAGAACATACAAACATCAAAAGGACCAACTTTCCATATCATAATACAAATAACACTGAAAAAACTGGACTCATATATAATTTCTGCAACATGGGTGGATATATTTTAAAAGGTATCTTTCTTATATTTGCAATGCTTCATAATTTAATAATTTTAAAGTCAATATAAGAAAATATATAAATATTTTAAAAAGTGGACTCATCATCTTTAGAGTTATAATAACCATACATGCTGAACCTCATTATTTAAGTTACAGTGATAAATAGAAAATAGCTATTAAGTGAGAGAGAAGTGAAACTCAAAATAGTTGACAGAAGTACTTGAATATGTCTGACAATCAGTTATCTTCTAGCATGTTACAGACTAATAGTTTATGTTAAAAAAAATATACACAGTACTGAATAGCACAGGGAACTACACTCAATATTTTATAATAACCTATAAGGGAAAGAATCTGCAACAAAATATATATACATATGTAACCGAATCACTGCACCATACACCTGAAACTAACACAACACTGTAAATCAGCTATACTTTAATTTGAAAATTAAATGAAGGTCTATACAGGTTTTACTCAAGATCCTACAACCTACTACAATAGGTTGTAAAAAAGAACAGAGTGCCCAAAGGTTTTTAAATCTTTAAAAGTTTTTTAGAAGATATAAGAAACATTTTTTATTGTAGTGAAATACACATTTAAAAATAGATTTTTAAGGAAAGGGAGACATGCCAATTATTTACCTATTGTCTTTCAAATCCAAGCCCACCCTTCTATATGGTGTTCTGTGATACTCTTTGGACATCTGAAAGGTGCAATTCCCAGCCCCCCGTGCTAGTTGGTTCTGGTCACAGGTACTAATGACAGGCACTGGTTGAAGACTGAAAGGTGGGAAGAGAAGGAATTCTTTCTGTTTCTAGTTTCTGCCAGGATCTCTGCAGCAGCACCACCACCAGATATACCTAACATGTCCCGTGAATTTCAGTACTCCTTACATCAATCAATTAATCAAGCTGGGAACACTCCTTCAGTTATCTTAACACCAATCCTATGAGGCTCCTCAGTGGCCCCAGCATTTGCCACTTGGTGTTCCTCTAGAAGTAACAGCACCAGCCTCATGATGTGGTACCCTAATCCATGAGCACCACATCTGAGAACCAAGCATCTCCTGGTATTCCTGTACTAAGTTCTAGTAACACTGACTCTCCCCTTTCATTCTCCCAACCCTAGGGATAGCAGCTGCTTTCTGCACTTACTAATCTCTGAGTCACTTGTTCAGTCACTCAGTTGTGTCTGACGTTTTGAGACCCCATGGACTGCAGCACACCAGGCCTCCCTGTCCCTCACTATCTCCATGAGTTTGCCCAAACTCATGTCCATTGAGTCTGTGATGCCATCCAACCATCTCATCCTCTGTCGTCCCTTTCTCCTCCCGCCTTCAATCCCTCCCAGTATCAGGGTCTTTTCCAATGAGTTGGCTCTTCACATCAGGTGGCCAAAGTATTGGAGTTTCAGCTTCAGCATCAGTCCTTCCAATGAATATTCAGGACTGATTTCCTTTAGGATTGACCGGTTTGATCTGCTTGCAGTCCAAGGGACTCTCAAGAGTCTTCTCCAACACCACAGTTCAAAAGCATCAGTTCTTCGGTGCTCAGCTTTCTTTATGGTCCAACTCTCACATCCATACATGACTACTGGAAAAACCACAGCTTTGACCAGACGGATCTCTGTTGGCAAAGTAATGTCTCTGCTTTTTAATACGTTGTCTAGGTTTGTCACAGCTTTTCTTCCACCCTTGAGCGTCACTTGAGCATGCCCTTTTTGTTCTTCTACCCTTCTAACATACATACCCTTCTAACCAGTCCCCTGTATTAAGTTCCTTCTGGCAGCTAGTCTAAGGTTCTCTGTTCTCACTAGATTCCTGAATACTAGAAAACTTCTATTTTAATAATTTATCTTTAATATTAGACAGAATTTTCTTCTAGTTACCTTCAACGCTTGGTTGTTTAAGTGCTGAGATTGGTAAAGTTGTAGGTGAAGGTATACTTGATGTTTGAGTCTCCTGAAGAGGCTGGACGGTGGCACACTCATCAGAATGATTAGATTTAAGATTAGAACCAGTTGGACTCATCATCCTTTCAAATGCCTGAGCTATAAAGGGAAAAAAATTCATCTCAGATGTTTTTAAACTTCAAAGTAAGTTATGATAAATATTCTATTTTTCAAGTTGTAAGGAGAAAGAAATCAAATGGCTAAACGAGAAGTGGCACGTGGGAAAGATAACATTCTTACTTCCTTATTTTAGTTGGCAGCATTCTACTTCAGTATAAGCTACCAATTAGTTAATTCAATATAATTTTGGCTTATGTTTGGTATTTACTAAAGAAAATCATTGTTATTTAATATGACCATCTGTTTTTGCCATTGCACCCTTAGAGTCTATTTCCAGTATAGTTCCTAGTGATTCTTTTAAGACATAAATCCTTATCGTATCATTCTTCTGCTTAAAATCCTTAGTGGCTTCCCTACTAAAATGAAATTTTAAGTTGTTACAGTGGCCCACAAGACCCCGTCTTAGTCTGCTGCTGCTAAGTCGCTTCAGTCATATTCGACTCTGTGCAACCCATAGACGACCCATAGACAGCAGCCCACCAGACTTCCCCGCCCCTGGGATTCTCCAGGCAAGAAGGAACACTGGAGTGGGCTGCCATTTCCTTCTCCTAAGAAGGAAAATGTCTTTGTCTACATTTCTATAAATCCCGCCTCTGCTTTCCTAGTCAGCTGATATCATTTCTCACTAAAATCCTACTTACTCATCATGATACAGCCACTGAGGCCTCCTTGTTCTTCAACAGTGAAGCAAGCACTCTTCTAGGTTAGGGTCTTTGCTGTTACTGTTCTCTCTGCCTGGCATGTTCTTCCATATAGCTTTATTCTCTTATCTCCTTCAAGTCTCTGCTTAACATACCATAGTATCATAAGCCCTTATTCTTACCACCTTTTAAAATAACCACCTCTTGCCCCCAAATCTGTTACCATCTATCCCTCTTACACTTTTATTTTTATTTAGAATACTATCACCATCTGATATTCTCTTTGCTATCCTATCCATCACTCCCCACATTCATAAGCTCTATGAGATCAAAACGTCCCATGTTTTGTTTTCAGCTGGACCTCTAAAGCACTGAACAGTGCCTGAGCACTGCTGAATGATGTTTCACCCGCACAACATGGAACAGCACTCGCAGCTCTCCCGTAAGCATTTCTCCAAACTGATCTGCTACAAATGCTGCCACTGCTACAATAACCGTCTTCAAGCGCCACTAAATTAGCACCCTCATGCAATGACTTCCTCTAACCGAACAAAATCCAAACGCAATACCCAGAGTTTCAAAGTAATTTCCAACCTGCCCTAAGTTTATGTAATGGCACTCACATGCATGCTTCTTTAAAACTTACACAGTTTTAGCACAACTTCCTCATTATCCAGTCTATAACGAAACTATCTTTTCTTTTTCCTGGAATTTGTTCTAAAAGAGTCCTCGAGCCATTTTTCTATTAGTAACATTATTTTAAATGATCATGTCTACTATTTTCAACCCTAACGTTGGTGTTAAAGTAACTTATTTATGTTTTCTTGTGGTGTATAAATTAATGATAAACAGAGCTACAAATGAAATTACATGTTATATCAAAACAGAATAAATAAAACAGATATCTAAATAAATCCATTCAAAATATTTTCTTTAATAAACTAATGCTTGATCTCAGTTTCCTAGTTGGTTTCTTTAATGACCATATCTTCTCTCCTGGATCCTCAGAGTCAGAGTATGTTCTAATGTTCACCTAAAAATCTGACTTGTCAACTCGAAGAATGTTTCAAATCTTCATGGCTGCTTTATTTTTAACCGAGGAGAGATAATTATGTTGGAGCTTGCTCTAAGATTTCTTAATTCTAGCGATTGCTTGGCTAACAGTACCAGCAGTAGTCTTAAAGGCTACTGAAATGGCATAAGCAAAAGATTTAAGTACTTAAATTCTTCATAAAGACTGGTGGTATTGTGGAAATATTAAAAGATTTACACTCTATTATCTTCCAGAGTAGAGGTCAACAGCAGGGAGTAAAGCAGCTTACCTCAGGCTAACAGACTCACATCAGAGCTTTTTGAAGAATTGCTGAAAAAATTTATCTTCATTCAAAAGAGAAAAACAAATTATTATCAGGTATTTCTTCTCCTGGCTAACAGGAAGCAGTACCTGAGCTAGTGCACAGGTCTGGTCTTAAAAGTCCCAAGTAATATTTGCTGGGAATTAAACTGTCAACAAATCTTTAAAAATGCCAAGAAGTACTTACTCAAAAGAACAAACGTGTATTTGAAGAAAAAAACAAACATACATATATATAGACACATACACAACTGTGAGAACTAAAGTAAGACCACCAAGATTTTTGCTGATAATAATAGTAAACTAAACATACAAACAAAATTATAAAACTGAGAAAGGAGAGAAATATGTAAAAGACGAAACTGTATAAATAGTGTAACAGTCCTATGAATTTATATAAAAATTATAAATATTACTACCTTATCTTTCATTCCCACGGTAGGTTGTAATTTTCCATAAGGTGGGAACTATTATCTTGCCTTATGCTATTAATATATAAGACTGGGTAATATTTACTGGTAGGTATTCTATAAATGTTCAGATTAAGATGATGAGGACGACAATGATGGTGACAAAAACAAACAGGCGGATGAAATGCAGCATTTAGGGACCTGGTACCTGTTACAAGTTAATGAACTGCCATCCCAGAAACTGAATGCTTCCTTTCCAGACTGGTAGTAATAATTGTGAGAGTGGAACAAAAAGAAGAGAAACCAAGCCTTGGGATGTCCCACCTAAGCCAGATAAGTCAACACTAGGTCCTCGCCTTAAGAAAATAAAGAAGTTTATCTTTGTCACAATCTAGTTGTTTTTAAGATATATTCAATTACTGGAAGAAGAAATGTCAGGTTCATACTCACCTTTACTAATAGTCTCATAGCAGACTACACATACTCTTGCCTCCTTCTCTAGATACTGCAATTTACACTTCCTATTACAACAGACACCGCAAAATACCTGAAGAGAATAAAATATCAAATTTGATTTTGTTTCAAGCATGGTTATACCTACTGGAGGCAAACACCATTTTTCTGATTACATGACAATCTTTCTAATCATCATAATCATAGGTAATTATTAAAATGATTCTTTTTATTTTTATTGTTTTACTTAAATGAGGTTTCTACAATTTAAAATTATGTTATTGACGAGAATTCCTTTAAATCAATTACGCTAATTAGAAGGGAAAAAAACTTTCTTAATAAGTTCACAATTTTAAAACCTTTCTGTCATCCTTTACAACCCCACTTTTTTTTTTTTAAACTTTTTGGCTGTGCTGCATTGCATGTGAGATCTTCGAATCCCAATCAGGGATCAAACCCAAACTCCATGCAGTGGAAGTACAGTCTTAACCACTGGACTGTCAGGGAAGTCTCCTTCCTTTACAACTTTTAAAAGTAGAATGTTATTCAAAAGAGAAACAGACTCAGATTTATAAAGAACAAACTAGTGGCTACCACTGGGGAAAGTGGGGAAGGGCAAGACAGGGGTAGAGGATTAAAAGGCATAAACTAACAAGTGTAAAATAAACTACTAGGATATGTTGTACAGCACAGGGAATATAGCCAGTATTTTATAATAACTACAAATGGAGTATTATCTTTAAAAATTGGGAATCACTATGTTGTATACTTGAAACTTTCATAATATTGTAAAACTATACTCAATTAAAAACAAACAAACAACACAGACAGAGGGCTTCCCTGGTGGAGAAGGAAATGGCAGCCTACTCCAGTGTTCTCGCCTGGAGAATCCTAGGCACAGAGGAGCCTGGTGGGCTGCCGTCTATGGGGTCGCACAGGGTCGGATGCAACTGAAGCGACTTAGCAGCAGCTGGTTTACATTTGGAGAAGGGAATGGCAGTCCACTCCAGTATTCTTGCCTGGAGAATTCCACAGACAGAAAAGCCTGGGGGGCTACAGTCCATGGAGTCGCAAACAGTCGGACAGGACTGAGCGACTAACACACACACACACACACACACACACACACACACACACACACACACACAGGCTACAGTCCATGGAGTCGCAAACCGTCGGACAGGACTGAGCGACTAACACACACACACACACACACACACACACACACACACACAGGGCTACAGTCCATGGAGTCGCAAACAGTCGGACAGGACTGAGCGACTAACGCACCACGCGCACACACACACACACACACACACACACACACACACACACACACTGGTGGCTCAGTGGTCAAGAACCTGTTGGCCAATGCAGGAGACACAGGCATCCCTGATCCAGGAGGGTCCCACACGCTGCAGAGCAACTAAGCCCGTGTGCCACAACTCTTAAGCCTGTGCTCTAGAGCCTGGGAGTCGAAACTATTGAGCCCATGGGCTCAGTCGTAACTACTGAAGCCTGAGCAACCTGGAGCCCTTAAGCCGCAACAAGAGAAATCACTGCAGTGAGAAGCCCGCACGCTGCAACTAAAGAGTAGCCCCTACTTGCAGCAACTAAAGAAAAGCTGAAAATGCTGGGGAAAAATGCAACGTTATTTCTATAGGCAAGCCTTAGAATTCACAGACAAGACAGAACACAAATGAAGTCATCTTCAACGTTCTGAACCTCATGCAAGTCAATCTGCTTTTTTTCTCAGTGTTTACCTCAGGTATCAAGCGTAACACTAGCTTGCATAGTAGTCCTGGAATTAAGTATTCAAGGATAAACTGGAATTAAACTGAATTCCATGCATCTGATGTGTTAATGTCAGGGAGAAAATGACACATATTGTTAGATTTCACAAAAATTAGTGTTCCTCATTTCCCAGTATGTAATACCCATGACTGTGTGATATTTATTCAAACCTCAAGCAATCTATAAAAATGGCAGGGCTTTATATATTTCCACATAAATGAAAAACAATGATTTTAAATTAACTGAATCTTGTAATCATCTATTAATCAGTTCTTCTGTCACATAACATTTCATTTAAAATGCCTCAAAAGAATAAAAGACAAACATTTTCATAGCTTACTTTTCCGCATGCTCGGCAATGATGTCTCCGTTTCGTAAAAGTAAACTTGACTTGGCAGTTCATACAGTTTGGAGCTTCTGAATCAGGAACCCAAGTAGGTTGTTTCTGGCCCAAAACAAGGCCATCTTTGCAAGTGTTTGTAGGAAGAGATTCTTCATTTGCAGTTACAAAACTGGACCCACCTTCAAAATTACTTTCTATATCAATGTAATTAGAATCGAAGCTAACCTGAGGATCAGTCACAGAATCTGTAGTACAGGTGGTTGCGACAATGGTATTTGCTGTCCTAGGTTTACTTTCAGGCATATTTGGAACATCGAGTTTATTTGGTTCCTTTGAACTCCTTGTTCTTGATGGAACACTAAACAATTGCTTAGGCCTGGCCCCTCCAACATGCACAGACTGACTGTTACTATCAGAGGTTGATAATTCATTTGTAATCTCAGACTTACTGCTAGATAACCCTTGTTCAACTGTAACTGTACTTTTTTCGCTTAAAGAAAGGCTACCATTTTCAGCTGTATTTTGTTTATCAATTGTTTCACAAATCATATTAATACCAGGACTTTCCCTAGTAGCTCCTGCTTCAGCATCAAAATATATATTATCAATATTTCCATCATCTAGGCCTTTCATATCTATCTGATTCATTTGAGGTTTTGCATCATTTATATTTTCTTCAAATGATTTTATGTTACTCGTCTGAAGATACTGTTCAGTGAGAAAGGCATCAAGTTCAGCATCACTAATTGGTGCGCCACTTTTCATGCCTTCATCAATGTTAAAGTAATCTAAGTCTTGTCCATCAATATCATTGCTTGAAAAAGTGAGACCTTCACAATGATCAGGAGATTCTGGGGCACTAGCACCAGAAAGCTCTATTTGAGATTCTGCAGCTGTATAAGAACTGCTGTTATCAACGTAATCCATAGATTCAACTCTAATTACCATCTGGTTAGAATCTACCTTTCTATCTCCCATCTTTTCAGTTAATGGCTGATGAAGTATGTTTTTACATTTATCCTGTTTCAAAAGATCAGTCTCCTTAAAAGATTCCCCACCTGAAGTAACTTTCTTCTGTATTTCTTCATGTACAGTCACTGCATCCTGTACATTATCTTTATTTTCATTCTGGGGTAAAAAACCACCATGACCTTTACTGTCAATTAAAGATCCACACAAAGACCCAGGTACTGGAAGACAGGACAATGAGGAGTATGTATTTTCACTTGAAACATGTAAAGCTGAAGCAGAATCTTGGATTACATCTTTATTATCATTAAGATCTACATTTCTTGAGTCTTCTTTTGCAGATTCTTTTATAAATACAGCAGTCCTATCTTCCTCAAAGGAAAAGTCAGGTAACTTGGAATTTTCATCTCTTAAATTTGGATCATTTAAGCATAAACCTCCATCTTTTGGAAGACTGCAAGACAAAGCACTTGTGCTGCCTCCTTCTTTTAAGCATTCTGTGGCAGCTTTAACTGGCACCTCTTCCTCCTCTTTTACCAAACAGCCAACAGCTTTTACTAATTCACATGGCTGGTTCTTGTGCTGTGGGTGGTCTTTGGCATCAAACGCTTTGGAACTTTGTTGAGTCAAAGCAGATGGCATGTTAAAATCAGCAACTGGTTCTGACTGATTAGAGATCTTTTTATCCTCTAAATTTTCTTTTTCATTGTAATTACATGAATCTGAAAGTGCTCTATCTACTTTTACACCAAATTCTGTAGTTCCACTGATTCCTCTGTTTTGTAATTCCAAGCTGACATCGTTCTGTTCCTCTCTGACTGCATTATTACCATGGTCTGCTGAAGACACACAGAAAGTTTCCGACACTGAAGATAAATCCAGTCCAGTCAAGGAATCTGCACTAGACTTCAAATCATCTGGCAATAATTTTTTAATATCTTCTTCACTATTAGCTACATGAACTAAATTACCCATGTCACTTATCAGATCACAGACAGGTTTACTACACCGTCCCATATACAGAGGCTGGATTTCATCTGAAGTGCCGCCATCCACAGAGGAAAGGAGATCAAGCCCTGTTACATTTTTTTCATTTTGTAAAGAAGTTAGTCCCCCAAGTCCTTTTTCACTCAGGGCAATCTGATTTGTCTCATAACCTGTTTCTGATGAGACACAACAATTAATGCACTGCTGATCCTTTGGTAGCAATGAAGTTACTTGTGAGGCAGTCAACTCTGAAGAGACTGAATAGTGCTTAGAATCGTATGCCTTTTGTGCATCTTGGAGATAATCTTGTTCATCTAATTAAAACAGGAACATACTGTTAGTGATGAGACCCAAAGCAAAATTATTACAAAGATATTATGGTTTCTACAACTTCTAAGCTTGTTTTTTTAGACCAGAGATAGATTACTCTCTTGCAGAATGGTAATAATTCCAGGATTATTTTTATTTGGATTTAAACTATTTGGGGTTTTTACCTTTATTTATGTAGATGTCATAATATGATAGAAACTCTACTTAAAGTAACTCTGTTGCACTATAAAAACCAGACTAAGGAAGAGCTGAAAAACAATCTAACTTCTTTGTGCTGTGCACCAGTTTCCCTGTCTTCATCCTAAGATGTGAAAAACACTGTCTTTCATAGTAATGAAATACCAATTTTATGAAGAACTCACAAGTTGCTTTTAGCTGGTTGATATGCTGGTTTTAAAGGTCTTTTTTTTACCTAAATTTATATCTGGAAAGAAACTTTTAGTTTTCTTATTTCTATGTCTGGCTATTGGTTCTATTCAGTATAAGAATATACTAATTCATTATACAGAGATATGTGAATGTTTTACAGAAGATAACCATGTGACCAAAATTGAAACCGTATTTTCTAAGAGTACTCATTACTGACATTTTAAAATTACATTAATGGTACAAACCTGGATTCTGTTCAAAATCATCGAGAAGTCTGTCCAAGTCACTGACTGCTGCTTTAAAGTAACTGTCCATTCTACTTGTAGACTTATTCAGAATTTAATTCTTGTGTGGCTAAAAAATACAAAGTATGATAGTTCCTTTAATTCATTATATTCCTTTAATTCCATGTATTGCATGCCAAGAAACACAGTCAGGGAACAGACACAAAATTTAAGAGTATTGCTTTGAAGAATCTGTGATATATCTGGGGAAATTCCTCTATACATACAAAAATGACATGAAAACAAACTCTTTAAGCAATATAACATGTATATATAAACTACTGTCAAATTTAAAACACTCATCTAAATAACTCATGGGTCCAAGAATTCATAGTTGAAAACTAAAAACAGTTTAAGTACCATGTATCAAATAATATAAAATATACTACATATAAATAATACTGCACGTAAAAACTTGTGAGAATCAGTAAAAGTGGCACTTCAACAGATATGTAGAGACTTAGATGCTTAAACTAGGAAAGAAAGAATGGAAACAAGCTAAGAGCAGAAATTAAAGAAACAGAAAATAAGCATACAAGAGAGGTACAAGAAAGCTAAAATTAACTTTATGAATAAAGTAGATGAATCTTTGATTTGTGGCAGGAACTCCACCAAATAAGCCTAAGAGACCTTAAAGGAATCTATCAATGACTAATGGGACAATATAAAAGAACACAGGGGCTAAGCTAAACGCGATCCCACTGGCTTAAATGGGACAAAGTGAAAGTGAAGTTGCCCAGTCGTGTCCAACTCTTTGCAACCCCATGGACTGTAGCCTACCAGGCTCCTCCGTCCACAGGATTCTCCAGGCGAGAGTACTGGAGTGGGTAGCCATTTCCTTCTCCAGGGGAATCTTCCCAACCCAGGGATCGAACCCAGGTCTCCCGCATTGCAGGCAGACGCTTTAACCTCTGAGCCACCAGGGAAGCCCTAAATGGGACTAGTGAACATCAAATAAATGAGGCCTGACCACAAATCAAATGGATTAAAACACACACACACACCAAGAGAGCATAATGATATTAAGAACAGAAACAAAAAACACCACTCATTAGAGGATTGCTAGGGCAGTAACTCATTACTCTGAAAATTGATATATTAAGAGAAAAGAACTAAGAATTTATTTTGCCCTTTATTTACAAAACATACTTTAGGATAACAAAATAGCTGCTAAGGAAGAGTTCTTTAGATAAGAATTCCAGTTGATAAATGCAGAAGGATATTAACATTTAAAAAATCATCTCTTCATAGTCCCTAATGCAATAAATGGACTAGGCAATGGCTATCAATGGATGTTAAAACTGTTGGATGAAAGGCTGGTGGGAAACTTTATAACGTGGAATCAGGCCAATACATATGAATCCAGTGATCAATTTCACCATCAATAAATGTGAAAGAACCAAACATTATGTGCTTCATGTGGAAGACATAGAATCACATACAAAATATTCCTGCCTTAAAAAACAAAAACAGTAACTGACTCCAAATCTAATCAAGCTTTTAGCACTAACTGCATGTTTACAGGAAATTCAAGCATAGAGGGACAAGTTAAACGACATCATAAGAAAGCAACTAAGACTAAGTGCAGAAGGGGGAACACTTCCAGCAATGTTCCTCAAACAGCTGATAGTGAATGACTTTTTAAGCTTTCAGTCTGTTACAAACTGTTGCTTTTGTAATACAATACAAATTTTGCAATAATATACAAACAAAAAGATATATATTATTAAACACATGTGAATGGTGGCCTGAAGTACGGAAAAGGAGAGGGAAATGAAAGATAAAAGACAATAAACAAATGAGAGCGCTTTACTAGAGCCACCGATGATAGTCACCACAAACTGGGGACACGAAGCTCAAAAAAATGATACTTTAAAGACGTAATTAAAAAGGTTAGACAGAGCTTAATACAGAATCAAAGAACGGAAGACCTATCTGAAGAAATACCCTCAAATGCAGCCCAGAGAAATAGGGAAGAAGAACATATGAAAAAGAAGTTAACAAACATGGATGACAGAATGAGAATGGAGCCCTACAAGGAGACTAGAGAGCATGGAACAAGAATGCTTGTAAAGATAATGCCAGGAGTTCCAGAACTGATTAAAGACACAACAGATACAGGTAACCCATTACCAAGCAACATAAATACAGCTGACCCTTGAACCACATGGGTCTGAACTGCACAGTTCACTGACATGCAGATTTTTTTCGATAGTAAATACTGCAATACTGCACAATCAGGGTTGGTGGAACCATGGATATGGAAGAACCATGGGCACGGAGGACTGACTGTAGTTATGGAAGAATTTGTGACAGCAGAGAAGGTCAGCATCCCTAACCCTCACATGGTTCAACAGACTGCAAAGAGGAATCCACAGTTACTCTATAGTGAAACTTTGAATCCTGAAGACAGAAGAGACAGAAAGAAAGGGTCATCTTCAAAGAACAATTAATTATGCTAGCACAAGGTAAACTTCAGAACAATTCTCAATAACAATGGTATGTCATCCTAATTCATTTAACTGTATTACTTCTATTTCCATTTTTAAATTGTGGTTATACCATACATATACAAAAGTACATGAAAACACACAGACACCAAAAGAAATAAAAGGAACTTGGAGGAAGGGATAATATAGGAAGAAGAAAACATCAAAGAAACTTACATTCTCAGAAAAAAAGCAACACAACTATGAAACAGCAATAGGAAGCCATACATAAGGAAGATATGAAGAAAAAAGTAATCATGGAAATTGATAGCAGAAATCTAAAAATTCAAGTGAGGATTACGGGATGTAGTAAAAGCAGTGCTTCGAGGGGTTTTTAATAGTATTAAGTGCATATATTAAAAAAGGAGAATGATCTAAAAATCCATACGCTAAGCTTCCATCTTGGGAAATCAGAAAAA
Source organism: Bos taurus (assembly GCF_002263795.3). Lineage (NCBI taxonomy): Eukaryota > Metazoa > Chordata > Mammalia > Artiodactyla > Bovidae > Bos > Bos taurus. Next base: position 80,582,141 of record NC_037334.1, on the reverse strand, counting down.
GAGCAATTTAAGGCCAAAGTAGGTAGCAGAAAAGATAAATAAAATACATTAGAGCAGAAATCAGTAAGTTAAAAACAGGAAAACAGTAAGAGAAATGAAGAAAATCACTGAAAACAAAAACTCTTTACAAAACTAAAGTTGATAAACTAGGCTAGTTTTAAAAAGAGAGAGATACAAATTACCAATATCAGAAATGAAAGAGGGGTCATAACTACTGATATCATGGGCACTTAAAGAAAAATAGAGGAATATTATGAACAACTCTATATCCCCAAACTTGATCATTTCAATGAAATGGATCAATTTCTTGAAAAACACAAACTACCAAAATTCACACAAGGAGAAACAGGATAACCTAAAGTCCTACATATATTAATGAAACTGAATTAATAATTAATAACCTTCCACAAAATAAGTCACCAAATCTAGATAGCTTCACTTTTGAATTTTACCAAACATTTAATGAAGAAATGATCCCAATTCTCCAAAGTCTCCTCCAGAAAACTGAGACCAGCATGACTCATAACACCAAACCATAAAGACATTACAGGAAAGGAAACTGCAGACCAATGTAGCTTATGAACACAGAAGTAAAAATCTACAAGGTATTACCAAACTGAACCCAACAATGCATGAACAGAATTATACACAACCACCAAATGGGATTTATCCAGGTATAAAGGTGGGTTCAACATCTGAAGATTAATCAATGTAATGTACCACATCAACAGACTAAAGAAGAGTTATCAAACAATCATACTGACTGATGCAAAAGAAAAACCATTTGACAAAACCCAACACTCATGATAAAAACTCTCAGGAAATTATGATTAGAGGGGAACTTCTTCAGTTTGGTAAAGAATATCTACAAAATATCTATAGCTCCTTCCATGGACACATCAAAACTACTATTTATCTTTTAAATATTTATTTACTGTGGCTGCGCCAGGTCTCAGCTGCTGTATGCGGTTATCTTCATCTGTTGTGGCATGCAGGATCTTTTAGCTGTCGCAGGCAAACATAGTTGCAGCATGCGGGATCTAGTTCCCTGACCAAGGATCAAACCCAGGCTCCCTGCTTTGGAAATGCAGAGTCTTAGCCACTGGACCACCAAGAAAGTCCCAAGATTACTATTTAAAGAGCAACCACTGATGAGAACTTGCAGAAAAAATCTTCTATAACCTAATATAAAGAAGGAACCACAAGAAGATGGGCAGGAAAGGTGGAGACATGGTACAGTCAAGGCACATACCCCTGGGTGGGTGACCCATAAACAGCATAAATGATTGCAGAGGTTCTGCCCAAGGAATGAGAAGCCTGAGCCCCACAGCAAGTTTCCCAGCCTGGAGGTCCTGCAACAGGAGGACAAGCCCTCTAAACATTAGGCTCTGGCTTATACTCAAGAGAGCCAGAGGGCTGGTAGAAACTTAAGTGTTCACACAAAATCACACATGCTCTGAGATCCAGGGCAGAAGCAGTAATTTGAAAGGAGGCTGTTCAGACTCACTTGCTGATTTCAGGAGACAACTGGGACTTACCCTGGGGACACAGATGCTGGCACCAGTGATTTTGAGGAGCTCATTCTACCATGTGGACACTTGTGATGACAAGCATCCTTCTGGCTTATTAGCCACAAGATATGGACCCAAGCAACAACAGGCCAGCATCAGCTCCAGGACATCCCAGACCTCAAAGCCACCCATGTCATGAAATAGCCCCACCTACCAGCAGGCCAACACCAGCCTCAGAACCCAGCTTCGCCCACTAATGGGCCAGTACTAGTTCTGGGCCAATCAGCTCATGACCGAGCCCTGTCCACCAGCAGCCCAGCATCAGGACTGGAACATCCCAGGCCATACAGCCAGCCATGCCAGGACCTGCCCCTGCCACCAGCAGCTGGCAGCCTTCACACTACTTAGAGCTTGGCAACCAAACCAAAGAAGAGGTCAGCCACACCTACCAGGATGCCCACAGCAGTCATCCCACCACAAAGGAAGGGCCCCTGCAGTCCACCCAGAGCGCACTCTCTAGAGCACATAGGTCTGGGGATGAGAGGGCAGTGGGTGCGGGACACCACAGGACATCTTCTACATAAGGTTTCACTAGTCCAAGATCAGGAAGTGTAACCAACCTACCAAATACAAAGAATAAGGCAACAGAGGAGTATGTCCCAAATGAAGGAATAAAAGAAAACCCCAGAAGAAGAACTCCACCCCAAGTGGAGATAAGCAACCCACTTGATATAGAGTTCATGGTAATGATCATGAAAATGCTCAAAGCACTTGGTAAAAGAACAAATGAACACAGTGAGAAATTAGTTTCTAGCAAAGAATTAGAAAATATAAAGACCCAAACAGAGTTGAAGAATATAATAACTGAGAGAAAAAAATACACTGGAAGGAATCAGCAGTAGGATGATACAGAAGAACAGATCCGTGAACTGGAAGACAGAGTAGTAGAAATCACTCAAGCTGAACAGGAAAAAAAAAATTAAGGAAAAAAAAAAAAGACAACTTAAGAGACCTCTGAGATGACATTAAATGTACTAACTTTACATTAAAGGAGTTTCAGGAGAGAAAGGAGCAGAGAGAACATATTTGAAGACATAATAGCTGAAAACTTCCCAAACCCTGGGTTTGGTGATGACCAATGACATGAGAAGGCAATGGCACCCCACTCCAGTACTCTTGCCTGGAAAATCCCATGGACGGAGGAGCCTGGTGGGCTGCAGTCCATGGCATCGCTAAGAGTCGGACACGACTGAGTGACTTCCCTTTCACTTTTCACTTTCATGCATTGGAGAAGGAAATGGCAACCCACTCCAGTGTTCTTGCCTGGAGAATCCCAGGGACGGGATTCTCCGTCCTGGAGAATACCTGGTGGGCTTCCGTCTATGGGGTCGCACAGAGTCGGACACGACTGAAGTGACTTAGCAGTAACAGTAATGACATGAGACATGAAAGAAAAATTGGTAAGTTGGACCTTATAAAGTTAAAAATATCTGCTCTGAAAAAGACACTGTTAAGAAAATGAGAAGACAAGCCACAGAGTGGATGACAAGAGTTGCAAAACACATAAGTGATAAAGGACTTGTAACTAAAATCCTCAAAAAACTCTTAAAATTCAATAATTATTGGGTTGGCCAAAAAGTTCGTTTGGATTTTTCCATAGCCTGAACTTTCTAGCTTCCCCAGGAGATAACAATCCAATTTAAAAACGGGCAAGAGTTCTGAACAAATATGTCTCCAAATAAGAAAGGAAATCAATCCTCAATATTCATTGGAAGGAATGATGCTGAAGCTCCAATACTTCAGCCACCTGATGCAAAGAGCCAACTCATTGGAAAAGACCCTGACAGTGGGAAAGACTGAGGGCAAGAGGAGGAGGAGGCAACATGGGGTAGATGGCATCACTAACTCAACAGACATAAGTATGAGCAAGCTCTGGGAGATGGTGAAAGACAAGCAGGCCTGGTGTGCTGCAGTCCATGGGGTCACAAAGAGTCAGACACAACTGAGTGACTGAACAACAACATAAAGCACAGGGAACTCTGCTCAATTCTCTGTAATAACCTAAATAGGAAAAGATTTTTAAAAAGAATGGATACATGTATATGTATAACTGAATCACTCTACTGTACAACCAAAATAAACACAATTATTGTTAATCAACTGTTCAGTTCAGTTCAGTCACTCAGTCGTGTCCGACTCTTTGCAACCCCATGAATCGCAGCACGCCAGGCCTCCCTGTCCATCACCATCTCCCAGAGTTCACTCAGACTCACGTCCATTCAGTCGGTGATGCCATCCAGCCATCTCATCCTCTGTCGTCCCCTTCTCCTCCTGCCCCCCATCCCTCCCAGCATCGGAGTCTTTTCCAATGAGTCAACTCTTCACATGAGGTGGCCAAAGTACTGGACTTTCAGCTTCAGCATCATTCCTTCCAAAGAACACCCAGGGCTGATCTCCTTTGAAATGGACTGGTTGGATCTCCTTGCAGTTCCAGGGACTCTCAAGAGTCTTCTCCAACACCACAGTTCAAAAGCATCAATTCTTCGGCGCTCAGCTTTCTTCACAGTCCAACTCTCGCATCCATACATGACCACTGGAAAAACCATAGCCTTGACTAGATGGATCTTTGTTGGTAAAGTGATGTCTCTGCTTTTGAATATGCTATCTAGGTTGGTCATAACTTTCCTTCCAAGCAGTAAGCATCTTTTAATTTCATGGCTGCAGACACCATCTGCAGTGATTTTGGAGCCCCAAAAAATAAAGTCTGACACTGTTTCCACTGTTTCCCCATCTATTTCCCAGATGCCATGATCTTCGTTTTCTGAATGTTGAGCTTTAAGCCAACTTTTTCACTCTCCTCTTTCACTCTCCTCAAGAGGCTTTTTAGTTCTTCTTCACTTTCTGCATAAGGGTGGTGTCATCTGCATATCTGAGGTTATTGATATTTCTCCTGGCAATCTTGATTCCAGCTTGTGCTTCTTCCAGCCCAGCGTTTCTCATGATGTACTCTGCATAGAAGTTAAATAAGCAGGGTGACATTATACAGCCTTGACGTGCTCCTTTTTCTATTTGGAATCAGTCTGTTCCATGTCCAGTTGTAACTGTTGCTTCCTGACCTGCATACAAATTTCTCAAGAGACAGGTGAGGTGGTCTGGTATTCCCATCTCTTTCAGAATTTTCCACAGTTTATTGTGATCCACACAGTCAAAGGCTTTGGCATAGTCAATAAAGCAGAAATAGATGTTTTTCTGGAACTCTCTTGCTTTTTCCATGATCCAGCGGATGTTGGCAATTTGATCTCTGGTTCCTCTGCCTTTTCCAAAACTAGCTTGAACATCTTGAAGTTCACGATTCACGTCCTGTTGAAGCCTAGCTTGGAGAATTTTGAGCATTACTCTACTAGCGTGTGAGATGAGTGCAATTGTGCGGTAGTTTTGAGCATTCTTTGGCGTTGCCTTTTTTGGGGATTGGAATGAAAACTGACCTTTTCCAGTCCTGTGGCCACTGCTGAGTTTTCCAAATTTGCTGGCATATTGAGTGTAGCACTTTCACAGCACCATCTTTCAGGATTTGAAATAGCTCAACTGTAATTCCATCACCTCCACTAGCTTTTGTTCGTAGTGATGCTTTCTAAGGCCCACCTGACTAATCAACTGTACTCCAATATAAAATAAAAGTTAAAAGGCTTCTCTGGAGGCTCAGTGGTAAAGAATCTACCTGCCAGTGCAGGAGACACACGTTTGACCCCTGGTCTGGGAAGACCTACATGCCATGGAGCAACTAAGTTTGTGCTACAACCATGGAGTGTATGTTCTGGAGCCCAGGAACCACAAATACTGAGCCCACACACCACAACTACTGAAGCCCACAAGCCCTGGGGGCCGTACTTTGAAATAAGAGAAGCCACTGCAACGAGAAGCCCACGCGCCACAAAAAAGAGCCCCTGCTCACTGTAAGTAGAGAAAAGCCTGCACAGCAGTGAAGACCCAGCACAGCCAAAGTAGAAATGACGTTAGTTTTTAATTTAAAAAAAGATATAAAATTTTGAAACAAAGATATGATAAAATGCTGAACATCATTTATCTTTAGAGAACTACAGATTAAAATAATACAATACCATTTTGTATCTCTCACAATGGCTGAAATTCAAAAAAAACCTGACAATACCAAATGCCCCAAGGATGCCAAGCAGCAAGAACTTTCATTTAGGAATGCAACATGTGCAGTCACCTTGGAAGACACCTTGGCAGTCTCTTCTAAAACTAAATATGGTCTTACCATATGGTCCAGCAGCAGTAATACTAGGTATTTACCCAACTGATTTAAAGGTTTATGTCCACACGAGCACTTAGATGTGAAAGTTTATAGCAATGTTATTCATAACCACCAAAATGTGGAAGCATCCACGATGTCCCTCAATGAGTGGATAAATAAACCTTGGTACGTCCCTGTAATGGAATATTATTCAGTGATATGAAGAAACATACTATCAATACACAAAAAGATGGAAGAATTTTAAATGGGTATTGCTAAGTAAAAGAAGTCAGTCTAAAAAACATCTATGTACTACTATAGGTTTCTAATTTTATGATATACTGGAAAGGGTAAAACTAGAAAGACAGTAAATACATCAGTGATAACCAGTGCTTTGGACTAGGGGAGGACTGAACAGGTAAAGCAAAGTGGATTTTTTAGAGTGGTGAAATTATTCTCTATAATACTATAATAGTGAATACAAAACATTAAGTGTTTAATACCCATACAACTTCGTAATACAAAGAACAATCTCAATGTATGCAAATTTAAAAAATATTTAGAAGGCTCGAGAACTCAGATGGAATGCAGAATTTGGAAAAAAAAAAAAAAAGGTCTAAATGCATTATGAATATATAAAACAACTATGCTGAAAAGGGTGGAAAAATAAAAGTTCTACCTTGGGAAATGAGTGGAGTCTAAAAGCAACACAAGCATTATACTCTAGTTCAGGGATTCCCAACCTCCAGGATCTAATGCCTCTGGGGTAGAGCTGATATAATAATAATAAAACACAGAATAAATGTAATGCACTCGAATCATCCTGAAAGCACCCTCCCCAGCCCGGTCCATGGAAAACTTGTCTTCCATAAAACTGGTCCCTGGGGCAAACCACCCAGAGGTTGGGAACCGCTGCTCTAGTTGATAAAACTGTTTCTCATGGGGGTATGGGTTAATTCTGAAACCACCATACACATAGGCTAGAAATGAAATTAAATAAATGGATGGCTGATGGTGGGAGCAAGGTCTCCCACTTTTAGAAGGAAAGGTTATAGATAAGTTAAGGGGAAGAGCTAGAATATGATCCATATGATAACAAATTTGAGTTGGAGACATCAGAATAAATTCATGTTCACCTTAATATGGACACAGGTGGTTACACATTTGTAATAATTTTTACTTGAAATATTTATAGATATTATCATAAACCCATTTATCTCTTGCTCCATCAGCTAAAAGGGCCTAAAAGCAAGACAATCCTAGTGGCAACAAACACACTAGTGCCTGTGTGTTTCTTCAACAAAAGGAACCAAGGTTCCTTGCAGAAATGGCTGACGCTAAGACTGGGACAGGAAATATACAAGAGCATGGAGTATCTTATAATGCCAGAAAGTAAGGAAATGCATGTGCACATATGGTGCACACACACAATGAAGGAGGTATGTCAAAATGTGCTTCCCACTCAGTCTTTTTCAGCAACTACTAGAAAATGTACTTTGCCAACATGAAGGTAATAGACACCAAGGAAGAAAGACCTGACATCCTGGAAACAAGCTGTCCACCACAGGGGAGAGACAAAAGAAATTCACAAATGACCATAAAAGGTCACTTCAGGAAGACAGCTGTGCAACAGGCCTAGAGAGCTACCCATCAAGATGGAGGCAGGGTGACAGGAGAGATGCTGTAAACAAACATATTATCTGACATGTGTGAATCTACCAAAGATTTACATCTTGTCTGAAAGTTTGTTAACATATTAAAGATAAAAAAAGATATATTTAAAAACCAAGATAATTTTAACTATAGGAAAAACACAAAATTATATAAGAACATATCATTATAATACACTACCTAGCTCAGCTGTACAAAATATTTACATGGCTAAATGATGTGTGCTGTGTGCTCAGTCGTGTCCAACTCTTTGGGACCCTTTGGATTGTAGCCCGATAGGCTCCTCCCTGGTGGGCTGCCATCTCTGGGCTCGCACAGAGTCGGACTCAACTGAAGCGACTTAGCAGCAGCAGCAGGAGGCTCCTCTGTCCACTGGATTTTTCAGGCAAGAATACTGGAGTGGGTTGCCATGTCCTCCTCCAAGGGATCATCCCAACCCAGGGATGGAACCTGCAACTCCTTGTCTCCTGCATTGCCAGGCAGATTCTTTACCATTGAGCCACCTGGGAAGCCCCTAAAAATTAACATATAATATGCAAACATAAAGGAGAGAAGTGCGGTGTTTAAATGTGGAGGTTGGTATAACAAAACTAAACTCCCATCTTCTGTAATAGGAAGTTGGTAAATAATATCTAAAACTTACTTGTTTGTTTACTTTGTGGTAGGATGGGAGTAGGGGAGAGAGAGAGCTGTATAAGAAAGCACGTTATTTAAAAAACTAGAGGTGAAAAGAGTTGAATTGCTGACTGTGGGGCAACATTTCTCGATAAAGGTTCTGTGAGATAATTAATCCTTAATGCCTGAGGCATCCACTCTATGTAATGAATTAACATCTCTCCTATGCATCTGAAGTGTTACTGCAGTTGACCCTTTAACAGTGGGCTACAGGAGCTGACTCTTCATGAAGTTGTGTATAACTTATAGTTGGCCCTCCATATCCACAGTTCCTCAGTGTCTGAAATTCCTCTGTATCCATGGATTCAACCAAGCAGGATCATGTAGTATGTAGTATTTATTTACTACTGAAAAAACTCAAGGTCCATGAATAAGTGGACCTGCAGTTCAAACTTGGGTTGTTCAAGGGTCAATTGTAGTTATAAATCACCCTTGGGGGAACTGAGAAAACAGTCAAATTATTTTCTGTTTGTGATTCCGCTGAGGAACACTTAGAAAAGTTGCTTCTGCTTTTGTTTCTGCAGAGTAGGATTTACGGGAGAGGATGAGGGCAGAGGGCTGCTTTTCATTATAAGTCTTGTAGTATTATTTGACTTTTTAAATTATGTACAGGTAGCCTTTTGATAAATATTACATTAAAAATAAACATAGCAAAAAGTAATGAAGGAACTCTGAATACAAAATGTATTAAAAAAAATAAAGTGCAGAACTGAAAGAAACAATTCTCATTAGAAAAGGCCAGATAATTTTTCTTAAAGAATACAGAATTTATTAAGTAATACTTAATAAGGAATTTCTACTTACAAAGTATTTCTAAGTAGCAATACTACTAAGCACTATGTTCTTAAGGCACCTAAAAGATACCCAAAAAGTAGGATAATTAAATCATAATCTAATAATTTATAAAAGGTATGATGGGTGTGTGCTTAGTTGCTCAGTCATGTCCAACTCTTTGCCACTCCATGGACTGTATCCCACCAGGCTCCTCGGTCCATAGACTTCTCCAGACAAAATACCAGAGTGGGTTGTCATTCCCTTCTCCAGGGGATCTTCCCGACCCAGGGATCAAACCCTGGTCTCCTGCACTGCAGGCAGATTCTTTACCATTTGAGCCACGAAGGAAGTGTGATACTGAAATCTTTTGACATGAAATCTTATTAAACTGCACATACTTCCCATTTCAATCAAATTTATTGTGCCAGTAATCCACCTTGTAGAGAAGACACAAAAGAAATACAAGATATACTGCCTATTCTAAGGAATTTTATTTACATGTGCATAATAACCTGTTTTAAGTAGGATCTTTACTCACTTGGTTATTTATATACACATAGTTTTACAAACAAGTACTTACAGTATTTAGTTTTACAAAAATGATTTTTAAAAATCTCTTCATGAGTGAAACCAAATTGGCAACAACGTGGAAGATTTGTCAGAAAACAAAAAAACAACAGTAAGGAGGCTCCTGAAATGGTTCAAGTGAGAGATGATGAGAATCTGAACTGAGACAGATTAGACAGAAAGGAAACAGATATACAAGTGGCTAAAGAATGGTGACTTTTGGAGAGTGAAAATAAGGGAGAAAGCTAGGATTAGCTAGGTTGCCATCACAATGAGTAGGTGGCCCGCAGTGAAGTGAAGTGAAGTGCTCAGTCATGTCTGACTCTTTGTGAGCCCATGGACTGTAGCCCACCAGGCTCCTCCATCCATGGGATTCTCCAGGCAAGAATACTGGAGTGGGTTGCCATTTCCTTCTCCAGGGGATCTTTGCAACCCAGGGATCAAACCCAGGTCTCCCACATTGCAGGCAGACGCTTTAACCTCTGAACTGTAAGATCAGTTAGGTGGCCGGCAGTACCACTGACCATAACGGGCAATACAAAGAGGAACAGGACTAAAGGAAAACAAGAGTTTACGTTTAGACTGGTGTTTGAAGTACCTTGAGACTGTCCTGGGGGAGATGTCCAATGGGTAGTTGAATGTAAGGATCTGGAATGCAGGAGAGAGGTCTGAGATAAAGATTTGGAAATTGGCAGCACATAGCTGTTAACAGATGAAATCACCTAGGAAGAGAATACAGAAGACGACAGGAGCCTGACATCAGATAACTAAAGGTCACAGCTGGTGTTCCTAAAGCCACTCTGAAAGAACTTTGCCCAGAGTTCTATGTACTTCTATAGAAAAATATCCAATATATAATGTTAAAAGACAAAAAAAAGAAAAAACCAAATTATAAAACCTCATGCATAGTACAAACTCATTTTTACAAATAAGTTGTAAAAAAAAAAAAATGATAGTATTAGCAAAGGCACAATGAAAAAAAAATACAGAGGAGCAAAGACCAAATTATTAATAATGGTGTCTGAGATTATGTAAGCTTTTCATATCTATATGTCCTTATAGTATTTTTTAACAAAAATATACTACTATAAATAGGAAAAAAGTTAATTTTGTTCCTTTCCTTCAAAAAATGATAGCATGTATCCTTATAATATAAAAAGATATTACAAATCTTTTAGAAAAACACTTGGACACTGGACCATAAACAGGCAAAAAATATGAACTAGTAAAATTATGAAAAAAAATTCAGTGTACAGTCCACACTATCAAAGTAACACGAATTAAAATACATACCTTTGGCTGCCTACTAAATCAGAAAACAATCTTTCTATTAATAAAAGCACACATGGTTGGTAAGGGTCTGATAAAAAGAGCATCACAGACCCTGATGATAAGAAGTAAACCGGTATACTCAGTCAGGGGAACATACCAAAAGACTTAAGAAAGATTCCTAAGATTTGATCTAATAATTCTCATTCCATAAATTCAAGAAAATAATTCAAAACGACTAAAACTATGCAAAGATATTATGCCAGATCATTAATTAAAACAATCTAGACACCAACATTAGGACATAAAAAGTTATGTAGACATCAAAAGTGATGTTTATGTCTGTCAAGACTTTTTAGGTACATACTCTATGACCTAGCAATTCTATGTCTAGAGAAACACTAGTACTATGCTCAAGAATACATCACAAAGAACTTTCAATGTTGCAGTGTTTGTAATAGTGAAAATTGCAAAGAACCTAACAGCTCATCGATATGAGAACGATTAAATCAGCTTTTTCAAACTGTGGTCTGAGGGCCCCTAAAAACCAAATCTTTTGTCAGGGTGAGGGCTTTCCTGTCCAAATATTTATCTGTGCAAGGATGGATTTTCTTAATACGCTTCAGCTTAAATAAGGTAGCACACCAAATGAGATTCTACTTGTCTCCTATAATACCAGATGTTAAAGTGATTTACAAAAAATGTAAAAAAAAAAAAAAAACCCCACCAATATTAAAAAAAATACTTTAGCTATTTTAAACATATATTATTAATATATAGTTAACTGGTTTCTTGTTAATTTTAAATGAATAAATAAAAAAATTAATTTTCAGTTTCAATTTCTAAAGTAGTATATATTCTTCATTAGAAAAACAAAAACTCTATTACTCCTCAATAATTTTTAAGAGTAGAAAGGGAACCTGAGACCCATTGGATTAAATAAATTGTGATACTTTCATATTATCTAGCATACTAGGGGATGATAGTTAACAGGGAATTCAGTTTTACCTGTAATATAACTATTTCAAAAGACAGTTGGTTCATGTTATCAGTTATGATTTTGTAATCAAAATCATAAAGTTATATTTATGAAGTTTTTTTTAAATATGGGGAAATGCTCAAAATATAATTTTAGCAGGAAAAGTGGGTAATCCAACTGTATAGAAAATCTCATCATCTTCATTAAGAAAATGCCATGGGGAAAAGACTCAAGTAAAAAGTCAAAATTAACTATTGTTGATTACCTTTAACTGTGGAATCATAGTTGATTATCTCCCCTTTTCCTTTATTTTAATATTAAAAAAAAATTTTACACCAAACATGCAGTTTAATATCCGGGGGAGAAAAAAAGGAAAGAAATTAGGTGAAAAATTAGTTCTACTAAATCAAACCACTGAACTTCTGCCAATTCAAAAGACAAGCTCAAAACAATAAATTAAGGAACCTAATTCGATCAACAAGCTGCCTATTTTGTCAAAGAAAAAAATAGTTATCAAATGTGGGGGCTAGAGGGTGCAAAAACACCCTCAGTCTGGAATATAATAATAGGCAATCACAGTAGTACAAATGAAGTTAACACTTTAAAAGTTAGATCACCTTTTATAAATTTTCAAAGGTACAAAAGAAAACGTAGACGGGAGGAACACCACCGCGTCCTTCGGGTCTAAAACGACGAGAAAAATGCCTGGGTGCGGGAACAGGCTTCGCTAGAGCTCGGGCGGCGATGACAGATCGGTCTGCGGGGGCCGAGTCCTTTCGGCGTAGAGGCTGCCACTCTCTTCCGGGGAGCGGCAGCCCCTCCGGGATGCGCTGTACCCCAGCCCCGGCCGGACAGGCGGCCCAGGGGTACGGGGGGCGCTTCTCCCTCCACCCGCCGCGGCCCCAGGGGGTCGCTCCCCGGGGCAGCGCCGAGCACTCCGGGCGGCCCAAGTGGGTGGGACCCGGCAAACAGTCGCCGTGATTGCCACCCTAGCCTGGTCCGGCCCTCCAGGCTTTACTAAGGGGGCCGCTGGGTTTGAGAGTGCTGATTTCCCAGCCAGTTTCAGGGGGCTCGGAAAAGGAATGGTTCCTGGGGCCCCAAGGCTCGGCCCCTGGAGGCGCAGAAGGGCCAGACCCAGCGCCTAGCGCAGCGCGACCAGCGGCCACCCCGCCCCCTCCGTGAGGGCAACGGGGGTGAGGAGAAGCCAAGAGGCCTGTAACAGGGAACTCTTACCTCCCCACACCTCTGCGGAGCTCTCTGATGACCTACGGAGACGCCGCGCGGAGGAGTGAAGGGCGACCCCGGCCGGGAGTCCAGGGAGTACTAGACGTCGGCTCAAGGTTTGTTTCCAAACCCTATCCTCCGCGACCGGGGAAAAACACAAAGCGCAGGCGCAGAAGAGGCTTTCCTCTGACTCGCACGCCCCCTCCTTCGGCGTCCGCGGCCTCCAGTATCGAAAGGCGCCTGCGCTCTGCGATGCAGGGGTCTAAGCCCCGGGCCCCGGGCTTCTTACCGGAAATGCCTGAGGAGGCTCTGGGGTCTCGCGAATGCCGGGAAAATCGGCCGTAGGTTGGGAGCCGGTTTCTCACTAGAGGCCTTCGAGCCGGGATCTGGTGGTGACCGGCGTCATTGTCCGGCTTCTTTTGTCCTTCGCTGACCTGGACGCAGCTCCCCCCGCCCCCCGCCCCCAGCCTCCTGCGTCCTCCGGCCTGTACTGGACACACCCGCCTGCTGGGCAGCCAACCCGGCCTGCTCCCCCGGCCCCCGGCGCTGCTGTTATCCCGGAAAACCTCACTTTTTTTTTTTTTTTTGCTTCAGACTAGTTTTGCAACCACCCCACCCCGCCTGCTCCTGGCAGCAACAGAAATGCTCCTAACCCACTGCCAAGCCTTAAGCCCTCCAGCTGACTGGCCATTCCCAAGGGCTCTCAGTTGCTTTAGTTCTGCTTTTCTGTCAGTGGCCACGAGAGCAGCTGCCTCTTCTGTCTGAAAACAAAAGCTAACTAATCTGGAGAAGTAAACGTCAATCATGTGATGTATATTTGGGCTTCTTTGAGCTTTACTATTTTCACCACCAATTTCCTATAAATTTAAATGAGGGAAGAAAAGACATCTATTTGGGTGCAGAGTACTACAGACTAGGGGAAATAATCCATCGGTGGCCAAAAGGTTTTAATTTCGCAATTCATACTCGTCTTTCAGAAGTTTCAAGAACTTTAGTATCTCAGTATTTCCGTCTGATGTAAATTTGTGGTGAAAGATTTAAGAATCAAGATTCAAATCTACAACTTGGACGTATGGTTTGTGATCTTTCAAAGATACTGCATCTTGATTTTTCTAAACTCTGAAGTGAAATTGTGTAGGTTTAGCTCAACAGTGAAACGTATTGATTTCTTAAAATAATTTAGTGAGCATCTGCTATGTGACAGACACTGCTTTAAGTGCTTTGCTTAGATTATCTCATTTAATCCTAAGAATAATTCTGCGAAGTGTGGTGTGCATTTTCTCTACTGTGTGTATGCTGTTGCTCCCAGATAAATAAAAAGAAGTCACTAACCATTATAGAAACAGTCTTACAGCAGAGATGCATGTATACAAGTGCCTATTTGAGACAGAAGTATTTATATTGCACAATGTGAGGACAAAGACTAGAAATAGAAAACACTAAGACCTTAAACAGATAAATGGGAAAAGTGTGGACATCAACAGTCAATTCACAAAATAAGAAATGGGTACTGCATATTTTACTAATGTTCAAACTCATTAATAATGAGAAGACAAAAGAGACATGTCCCGTGGATCTAATTAGTTTGTTTACTTTGTGAGTAAACTCCATTGGTGAGCATAGAATGAAATGAGCACTCATGCACTGTTGGGGATATAAATGAGGACAAAAATTTTGTAAAGGTACTTGTCAACTCATTTCAAGAAATGTTCACATGACCTAATTAAGTAGCTTTTCTTTTGGAAATTATAAGGATATATTTCAGAATACAAAGATTTAGATGAGTAACACTAAGGAAAATATATCAAAAACTCAAATACCTTTCATATACAGATTGCATTTTGTATCACATTTATTTGTTTATGGGTGTTTCCTCTATAAAGTGCATTTTGCTAGGAGTTGTAAGGATTATAAAGATGGATAATTTATGATTTTTTCCCTGAAGAAGTTCACAATCCATTGTGTTATTCTTTCATTTATTAACATAAACAGCTGAAAGATTGCTGCAGTATAGTAAAATTACAAGAGCTCTGTGTAGATGTTTGGCCGACTTTTCTTTGTTGGTTGAAATAAAGAAATCTACACATCAAATGCAATGCCAGAAAAAATATTAAGGAAAAACAGTCCCTGGAAAAAGTTGAGTAATAATTACTGAAATATTTTCACCTAAAGGGTCTAGTTTATAACTAAATGGACTCCGGAAAAGCCATCATCCTAGTTCTAACATATTTGGTTAATTTATTCCTTAGACTAGTCATTACTTGGCTCATCACCAGTTTTTATTATTTTGAAACGTCACTAGAATCTTGATTATTTTAAGTGGCTTAAATTTCATTCTAATTTGAACTTCCAAAGGCTGTTCCCTTTTCATAAGTAAACTGGGTGGAGAAAATACCAGAAACATATAAAAATAACTACTATAATTATTCATTTGTTTTAAGGCTGGTCTGAGACTAACAAGCAATTTTTAAACTAGGGATTCATTGCTCCAAAATACAGAATGTGACCTGCAACAGTTAGTTACTGATTAGCATTTAAGTGCTATGTTGCCATGCTAAAATACCAATGTTACAAGGAAACGAGCTGAAACATCTTAAAAAAAAATTGTCGGCTAGTTAGGGCCAGTTAGATCAGCTATTCCGAACAAGGGCACCAATGAAGAAATAGTTATTGTTTTGGTGATCATGACAGCTAGTTTTTAAACATACATAGAAAACATTTGGAAGGAATTCCACTAAAATATTAACTCTATTTTTGGAAGGTGAAATTATGGGTGATTTCTCCCTCTTCTTTGGAGTATTCCATTATTTTCCAAGTTTTTTTTTTTAAATAATGAGGACGTATTACTTTAATAATCCAAGAGGAAAAATGGAATAGTTCCTTTTAAAAAGAATTGCTGAATTCATAACTGAGCCAACCAATTACTTTATATTCATTATGCAATCTCTGCATATAATATATTGTATGACTATGAATCATCAGAGAGAAATATACCCAAAATGATTGATGAGCACTTGTATCTGGATACTGTCTTAGAGGTGATATATCATGGTACAGTCCTGCCCAGAGCTCAAGTCAGATACAGCTTCAACATCATGACACAAGCTTTCTTGTTGAGGGGGTCAGAAATCTTTACCAAATATTTCTAGTTCTTATCTCTTCTGGACATGTGATGGCAGAGTACCTTCTGGTTCCCTTGTGGTTGAATAGGTCCAGGTGAATGATTCAGGCTGATGAACTGTGTGAAGTGACATGTGTCTTCCTAGACTGGATATTTTAATCACCAATGTGTGGTCAAACAGGTGATGGCAAGACTGAATATCGACATTTTAGTAATCAGTGAACTGAAATGGACTGGAATGGGTGCATTTAACTCAGATGACCATTATATCAACTACTGTGGGCAAGGAAACGGAGAAGGAAATAGCAACCCACTCCAGTATTCTTGCCTAGAAAATCCTGTGGACAGAGGAGCCTGTTGGGCTGCTGTCCATAGGGTTGCACAGAGTCAGACAGGACTGAAGCGACTTAGCGTGCATGCATGCATTGGAGAAGAAAATGGCAACCCACACCAATGTTCTTGTCTGGAGAATCCCAGGGACAGAGGAGCCTGGTGGGCTGCCATCTATGGGGCTGCACAGAGTCGGACATGACTGAAGTGACTTAGCAGTAGCAGCAATGGGCAAGAATCACTTAGAAGAAATGGAGTAGTCATCATAGTCAGCAGAGTCAGAAATGCAGTACTTGGATGCAATCTCAAAAACGACACAGTGACCTCTGTTCGTTTCTAAGGCAAACCATTCAATATAACAGTAATCCAAGTCTATGCCCTGAACAGTAATGCTGAAGAAGCTGAAGTTGAACAGTTCTATGAAGACCTACAAGACCTTCTTGGACTAACACCCAAAAAAGATGTGCTTTTCATTAGAGGGGACTGGAATGCAAAAGTAGGGAGTCAAGAAACACCTGGAGTAACAGGCAAATTTGGCCTTGGAATACAATTAGAGCAAAGGCTAATAGAGTTCTGCCAAGAAAACACACTGGTCATAGCAAACACCCTCCTCCAACAACACAAGAGATGACTCTACATATGGACATCACTAGATGGTCAACACCAAAATCAGATTGATTATATTCTTTGCAGCCAAAGATGGAGAAGTGCTATACAGTCAGCAAAAACAAGACCGGGAGCTGACTGTAGCTCAGATCATGAACCCTTATTGCTAAATTCAGACTTAAGTTGAAGAAAGTAGGGAAAACCACTAGACCATTCAGTGACATAAATCAAATCCCTTACAACTATACAGTGGAAGTGACAAATAGATTCAAGGGTTAGATCTGATAGAGAGCCTGAAGAACTGTGGATGGAGGTTCGTGACATCATACAGGAGGCAGGGATCAAGACCATTCCCAAGAAAAAAAAAGTGCAAAAAGGCCAAATGGTTGTCTGAGGAGGCCTTACAAATAGCTGTGAAAAGAAGAGCAGCGAAAGGCAAAGGAGAAAAGGCAAGATATAAGCATCTGAATGCAGAGTTCCAAAGAATAGCATGGAGAGATAAGAAAGCCTTCCTCAGTGATCAATGCAAAGAAATAGAGGAAAACAATAGAGTGGGAAAGACTAGAGAGGTCTTCAAAAAAATTTGAGATACCAAAGGAATATTTCATGCAAAGATGGGCACAATAAAGGATAGATATGGTATGGACCTAACAGAAGCAGAAGATATTAAGAAGAGGTGGCAAGAATACACATAAGAAGTATACAAAAAAGATCTTCATGACCCAGATAATCATGATGGTGTGATCACTCACCTAGAACCAGACATCCTGGAATGCGAAGTCAAGCGGGCCTTAGGAAGCATCACTAAGAACAAAACTAGTGGAAGTGATGGAATTCCAGTTGAGTTATTTCACATCCTAAAAGATGATGCTGTGAAAGTGCTACACTCAGTATGCCAGCAAATTTGGAAAACTGAGCAGTGGCCACAGCATTGGAAAAGGTCACTTTTCATTCCAATCTCAAAGAAAGGCAATGCCAAAGAAGCCTCAAACTACCGCACAATTGCACTCATCTCACACACTAGCAAAGTAATGCTCAAAATTCTCCAAGCCAGGGCTTCTCCAAGCCAGTGAACTCATGTCCATTGAGTCAGTGATGCCATCCAACCATCTCATCCTCTGTCGTCCTCTTCTCCTCTTGCCTTCAATCTTTCCCAGCATCAGGGTCTTTTCCAGTGATTCAGTTATTTGCATCAGGTGGCGAAAGTATTGGAGTTTTAGCATCAGTCCTTCCAATGAACATTCAGGACTGACTTCCTTTAGGATGGACTGGTTGGATCTCCTTGCAGTCCAAGGGACTCTCAGGAGTCTTCTCAAACACCTCAGTTCAAAAGCATCAATTCTTCTGTGCTCTGCTTCCTTTACAGTCCAACTCTCACATCCATACGTGACTACTGGAAAAAACATAGCCTTGACTAGATGGACCTTTGTCAGCAAAGTAACATCTCTGCTCTTTAACATGCTGTCTAGGCTGGTCATAACTTTTCTTCCAAGAAGCAAGCGTCTTTTTATTCATGGCTGCAGTCACCATATGCAATGATTTTGGAGCCCAAGAAAATAAAGTCTGCCACTGTTTCTCCATCTATTTGCCATGAAGTGATGGGACTGGATGCCATGATCTTAGTTTTCTGAATGTTGAGCTTTAAGCCAGCTTTTTCATTCTCCTCTTTCACTTTCATCAAGAAGCTCTTTAGTTCTTCTTCACTGTCTGCCATAAGGATGGTGTCATCTGCATATCTGAGGTTATTGATATTTCTCCTGGCAATCTTGATTCCAGCTTGTGCTTCCTCCAGCCCAGTGTTTCTCATGATGTACTCTGCATATGTTAAATAAGCAGGGTGACAATATAGAGCCTTGACATACTCCTTTTCCTATTTGGAACCAATCTGTTTTTCCATGTCCAGTTCTAACTGTTGCTTCCTGACCTGCATACAGATATCTCAAGAGGCAAGTCAGGTGGTCTGGTATTCCCATCTCTTTCAGAATTTTCCACAGTTTGTTTGTGATCCACACAGTCAAAGGCTTTGTCATAGTCAATAAAGCAGAAGTAGATGTTTTTTTTGGAACTCTCTTTTTTGATGATCCAGTGAATGTGGGCAATTTGATCTCTGGTTCCCATGCCTTTTCTAAAACCATCTTGAACATGTGGAAGTTCACGGTTCACATATTGTTCTTTGCTAGTGTGTGAGATAAGTGCAATTGTGTGGTAGATTGAGCATTCTTTGGTATTGCCTTTCTTTGGGATTCGAATGAAAACTGACCTTTTCCAGGGGCTCTGGATGTGGGTATGGTATAAGTCCTCTTGTTGGAGGTCGCCATTAACCCCACCATAGAGCTGCCAGAACTTACATAGGACTGGGAAATAGACTTTTGGAGGGCACAACAGAACCTTGTGCACCAGGACCCAGGAGAAAGGAATAGTGACCCCACAGCGGACTTTCCTGTGGGTGTCCAAAACTCTCTGGCGAAGGCGTGGGTCGGTGGTGGCCTGCTACAGGTGTGGGGCATGGACTGTGGCAGTACATGCCTGGGATGTTTTGAGGGAGGTTACCATTATCTTCATTACCTCTACCATAGTTTGGCCCCAGGTAAACAGCAGCGAGGGAACACAGCTCTACCCATCAACAGAAAATTGGATTAAAGATTTACTGAGCATGGCCCTGCCCATCAGAACAAGACCCAGTATCCCCCTCGGTCAATCTGTCCCATCAGGAAGCTTTCATAAGCCTCTTATCCTTCTCCATCAGAGGGCAGACAGACTGGAAACCACCATCACAGAAAACTAACCAATCTAATCACATGGACCACAGCCTTGTCTAACTCAATGAAACTATGAGCCATGCTGTGTAGGGCTACTACTTAGGGCCACCTAAGACGGACGGGTCATGGTGGAGAGTTCTGACAAAATGTGGTCCGCTGGAGAAGGGAATAGCAAACCACTTCAGTATTCCTGCCTTGAGAACCCCATGAACAGTAGGAAAAGGCAAGAAGATAGGACACTGAAAGATGAACTCTCCAGGTCACTAGGTGCCCAGTATGCTACTGGAGATCAGTGGAGAAATAACTCCAGAAAGAATGAAGGGATGGAGCCAAAGGAAAAACAACACCCAGTTGTGGATGTGACTGGTGATGGAAGCAAGTACCGATACTGTAAAGAGCAATATTGCATAGGAACCTGGAATGTTAGGTCCATGAGTCAAGGCAAATTGGAAGTGATCAAAGAGGAGATGGCAAGAGTGAACATCAACATTTTAGGAATCAGCGAACTAAAATGGACTGGAATGGGTGAATTTAACTCAGATGACCATTATACCTACTACTGTGGGCAAGAATCCCTTAGAAAAAATTCAGTAGCCATCATAATCAACAGAGTCAGAAATGCAGTACTTGGATGCAGTCTCAAAAACAACAGAATGATCTCCGTTCGTCTCGAAGCCAAACCATTCAGTATCACGGTAATCCAAGTCTATGCCCCTACCAGTAATGCTGAAGAAGCTGAAGTTGAACAGTTCTATGAAGACCTACAAAACCTTCTAGAACTAATACCTAAAAAGGATGTCCTTTTAATAATAGGGGAATGGAATGCAAAAGTAGGAAGTCAAGAAACACCTGGAGTAACAGGCAAATTTGGCCTTGGAATACAGAATGAAGCAGGGGAAAGACTAATAGAGTTTTGCCAAGAAAATGCACTGGACATAGCAAACACCCTCTTCCAAGAACACAAGAGAAGACTCTACACATGGACATCACCAGATGATCAACACCGAAATCAGATTGATTATATTCTTTGCAGCCAAATGTGAAGAAGCTCTATACAGTCAACAAAAACAAGACCAGGAGCTGACTGCAGCTCAGATCATGAACTCCTTATTGCCAAATTCAGACTGAAATTGAAGAAAGTAGGGAAAACCACTAGACCGTTCAGGTATGACCTAAATCAAATCCCTTATGATTATACACTGGAAGTAAGAAATAGATTTAAGGACTAGATGTATTAGACAGAGTGCTTATGAACTATGGACGGAGGTTAGTGACATTGTACAGGAGACAGGGAGGAAGATCATCTCCAAGAAAAAGAAATGCAAAAAAAAAAAAGAAATGCAAAAAAGCAAAATGACTGTCTGCGGAGGCCTTACAAATAGCTGTGAAAAGAAGAGAAGCCAAAAGCAAACGATAAAAGGAAAGATACCCATCTGAATGCAGAGTTGCAAAGAATAGCAAGGAGAGATAAGAAAGCCTTCCTCAGTGATCAATGCAAAGAAATAGAGGAAAACAATAGAACGGGAAAGACTAGAGAGGTCTTCAAGAAAATTAGAGATACCAAGGGAACATTTCATACAAAGATGGGCTCGATAAAGGACAGAAATGATATGGACGTAACAGAAGCAGAAGATATTAAGAAGAGGTGGCAAGAATATACAGAAGAACTGTACAAAAAAGATCTTCATGACCCAGATAATCACGATGGTATGATCACTCAACTAGAGCCAGACATCCTGGAATTCGAAGTCAAGCGGGCCTTAGGAAGCATCACTATGAACAAAGCTAGTGGAGATGATGGAATTCCAGTTGAGCTATTTCAAATCCTAAAAGATGATGCTGTGAAAGTGCTGCACTCAATATGCCAGCAAATTTGGAAAACTGGATAATATCAGACCACATTTCCTCATGTGACATTTTCTTCCTTTCATGGTCATTTCCCGTTTCCTTCTCATTTTCTTTTTTATTTATCCTCTCTCCTTTCCCCGTTGATAACCATAAATTTGTTTTCCATGTCTGTGAGTCAATTTCTGTTTTGTAAATAAGTTCATTTGTATCATTTTTTTTAGAGTCCACATATAAACGATATCATATGGTGTTTGAGTTTGACTACTTAGTATGAAATCTCTGGGTCCATCCATGTTGCTGCAAATGGCAGTATTTTATTCTTTTTAATGGCTGAGCAATATCCCATTGTATATATATACTACATCCTCTTTATCCATTCATCTGTTGACAGTCATTTAGGTTGCTTCCATATCTTGACTATTGTAAATAGTACTGGTATAAACATCAGGATGTATGTATCTCTTTGAATTAGTGTTTTTGTCTTTTCCAGATATATGCCCAGGAATGGGATTGCTGGTTCATATAGTAACTCTATTTCTAGACTATTAAGGAAGCTCCATACTGTTCTCCATAGTGATTCAACAATTTACATTCCAGTCAACAGGGTAAGAGAGTTCCATTTTCTCCACATCCTCTCCTGCATTTGTTATTTGTAGACTCTTTAATGATGTTCATTCTGACTGATGTGAAGGAGTAACTCATTGTAGTTTTGATTTGCATTTCTCTAATAGTGATGTTGATTCCAGCTTGTGCTTCTTCCAGCCCAGCATTTCTCATGATGTACTCTGCATATGTTAAATAAGCAGGGTGACAACATACAGCCTTGATGTACTCCTTTTCCTATTTGGAACCAGTCTGTTGTTCCATGTCCAGTTCTAACTGTTGCTTCCTGACCTGCGCACAGATATCTCAAGAGGCAAGTCAGGTGGTCGGGTATTCCCATCTCTTTCAGAATTTTCCACAGTTTATTGTGATCCACACAGTCAAAGGCTTTGGCATAGTCAATAAAGCAAAAATAGATGTTTTTCTGGAAATCTCTTGCTTTTTCGATGATCCAGCAGATGTTGGCAATTTGGTCTCTGGTTCCACTGCCTTTTCTAAAACCAGCTTGAACAACTGGAAGTTCACGGTTCACGTATTGCTGAAGCCTAGCTTGGAGAATTTTGAGCATTACTTTACTAGCGTGTGATGAATGAGGTTTGTGACATTGTACAGGAGACAGGGATCAAGACCATCCCCATGGAAAAGAAATGCAAAAAAGCAAAATGGCTGTCTGGGGAGGCCTTACAAATAGCTATGAAAAGAAGAGAAGTGAAAAGCAAAGGAGAAAAGGAAAGATATAAGCATCTGAATGCAGAGTTCCAAAGAATAGCAAGAAGAGATAAGAAAGCCTTCCTCAGCAATCAATGCAAAGAAATGGAGGAAAACAACAGAATGGGAAAGACTAGAGATCTCTTCAAGAAAATTAGAGATACCAAGGGAACATTTCATACAAAGATGGGCTCGGTAAAGGACAGAAATGATATGGACCTAACAGAAGCAGAAGATATTAAGAAGAGGTGGCAAGAATACACAGAAGAACTGTACAAAAAAGATCTTCACGACCCAGGTAATCACAATGGTGTGATCACTGACCTAGAGCCAATTCTGGAATGTGAAGTCAAATGGGCCTTAGAAAGCATCACTATGAACAAAGTTAGTGGAGGTGATGGAATTCCAGTTGAGCTATTTCAAATCCTGAAAGATGATGCTGTGAAAGTGCTGCACTCAATATGCCAGCAAATTTGGAAAACTCAGCAGTGGCCACAGGACTGGAAAAGGTCAGTTTTCATTCCAATCCCAAAGAAAGGCAATGCCAAAGAATGCTCAAACTACCACAGAATTGCACTCATCTCACATGCTAGTAAAGTAATGCTCAAAATTCTCCAAGCCAGGCTTCAGCAATATGTGAACCGTGAACTTCCTGATGTTCAAGCTGGTTTTAGAAAAGGCAGAGGATCCAGAGATCAGATTGCCAACCTCCACTGGATCATGGAAAAAGCAAGAGATTTCCAGAAAAACATCTATTTTTGCTTTATTGACTATGCCAAAGCCTTTGACTGTGTGGATCACAATAAGCTGTGGAAAATTCTGAAAGAGATGGGAATACCAGACCACCTGACCTGCCTCTTGAGAAATATGTATGCAGGTCAGGAAGCAACAGTTAGAACTGGACATGGAACAACAGACTGGTTCCAAATAGGAAAAGGAGTACGTCAAGGCTGTATGTTGTCACCCTGCTTATTTGACTTCTATGCAGAGTACATCATGAGAAACGCTGGACTGGAAGAAACACAAGCTGGAATCAAGATTGCCGGGAGAAATATCAATAACCTCAGATATGCAGATCACACCACCCTTATGACAGAGAGTGAAGAGGAACTAAAAACCCTCTTGATGAAAGTGAAAGAGGAGAGTGAAAAAGTTGGCTTAAAACTCAACATTCAGAAAACGAAGATCATGGCATCTGGTCCCATCACTTCATGGCAAGTAGATGGGGAAACAGTGTCAGACTTTATTTTGGGGGGCTCCAAAATCACTGCAGATGGTGACTGCAGCCATGAAATTAAAAAACGCTTACTCCTTGGAAGAAAAGTTATGACCAACCTAGATAGCATATTGAAAAACAGAGACATTACTTTGCCAACAAAGGTCCATCTAGTCAAGGCTATGGTTTTTCCAGTAGTCATGTATGGATGCGAGAGTTGGACTGTGAAGAAAGCTGAGCACCGAACAATTGATGCTTTTGAACTGTGGTGTTGGAGAAGACTCTTGAGAGTCCCTGGAACTGCAAGGAGATCCAACCAGTCCATTCTGAAGGAGATCAGCCCTGGGATTTCTTTGAAAGAAATGATGCTAAAGCTGAAAATCCAGTACTTTGGCCACCTCATGTGAAGAGTTGACTCCTTGGAAAAGACTCTGATGCTGGGAGGGATTGGGGGCAGGAGGAGAAAGAGATGACAGAGGATGAGATGGCTGGATGGCATCACTGACTCGATGGACGTGAGTCTGAGTGAACTCTGGGAGTTGGTGATGGACAGGGAGGCCTGGCGTGCTGCGATTCATGGGGTCATGAAGAGTCGGACACGACTGAGCGACTGAACTGAATAGTGATGTTGCGCATCTTTTCATGTGCCTTTTGGTCATCGGTATGACTTCTTTGGAGAAATGTCTATTTTGGTCCTCTGCCTATGTTTTAATTGGATTGTTTGTTTTTTGGATATTGAGATGTACGAACTGTTTTTATATTTGAGAAATTAATCCCTTGTCAGTCACATTGATTGCAAATATTTTCTCCCATTCCACAGTTTGTCTTTTTGTTTTTTTATGGTTTCCTTTTTGATACAAAAGCTTTGAAGTTTAATTAGGTCCAATTTGTTTATCTTTGCTTTTATTTCCATTACTGTAATAGATGTATGCAAAAAACTTGCTGCAATTTGTGTCAAAGATTGTTCTGCCTATGTTTTCCTCTAGCAGTTTTATAGTATCTGGTCTTACATTTAGATCTTTAATCGACTTTGAGTTTATTTTTGTATATTGTTTTTAATTTTTTAATTTATTTAAAAATTGTATTTTTTTTTCTTTCTTAGAAAAAATTGTTACACTCCATTTATAGTTATTTCAAAATACTGGCTTGATGCCCTGTGTTATTCAGTACATCCTGTAGCCTGTCTTACACCTAATAGTTTGTGCCTTTCACTCCCCCACACCTAAGTTCCCCCCTACTAGTAACTACTAGTTTGTTCTCTCTCTATATAGAGTCTGCTTCTTTTTTGTAGTATTCACTAGTTCGTGTATATTTTAAGTTCCACATATAGATGATACCATACAGTATTTGTCTTTCTCTCTCTGATTTATTTCACTTGAGCATAACGCTCTCCACGTCCATCCATGTTGCTGCAAACAGGAAACTTCTATTCTTAATTTCCTTCTTAACATCAAGGACTCCTGACCAGTATCCTTGGTCTTAAATTAACACTATTATTTTTCCTAAATAGAATTTTCTTCAGTGACTTTTAATCTGTTTTCATTTCAGCGATGGATTGTCAATTTTATTACAGTCTGCACTTTTCTTGCTGACCTTGTATATATTCATTAGATTTAGATTTGACTAAGTGGGCTTCCCTGGTAGCTCAGCTGGTAAAGAATCCAACTGCAATGCAGGAGATGTTTCCTGGGTGGGGAAGACCCCCTGGAGAAGGGATAGGCTACCCACTCCAGTATTCTTGGGCTTCCCTGCTGGCTCAGATGGTAAAGAATCTGCCCAGAGCAGATCTGGATTTGATCCCTGGGTTGGGAAGATCCCCTGGAGGAGGGCATGACAACCCACTCCAGTATTCTTGCCTGGAGAATTCCATGGACAGAGGAGCCTGGAGGGCTATAGCCCAGGTGGTTGCAAAGAGTTGGACACAACTGAGCAACTAAGCACAGCACACAGCAAGGATATTAGTAACCTGCAAAACATAAGGCTTAAACTAGATGCTTATTTTCCTTTTGCACTAACAAAATTTGCATTAATGTTACATTTTGTAACATTAACAGATACAGATATCTAGGGCTGCCATAGAACTCTGTTTTATGAAGTCAACACAGACTTTGGATTCTTCTAGCTTCAGTACGCTTGCCTGGAAAATCCCAGGGATGGAGGAGCCTGGTAGGCTGCAGTCCATGTGGTTGCGAAGAGTTGGACATGACTGAGCAATTTCACTTTGACTTTTCACTTTCATGCATTGGAGAAGGAAATGGCAACCCACTCCAGTGTTCTTGCCTGGAGAATCCCAGGGGCGGCGGAGCCTTGTGGGTTGCCGTATATGGGGTCGCACAGAGTTGGACACAACTGAAGCGACTTAGCAGCAGCAGCTTTTTACTCTGTCAACTGTAGCCTCTATTCCCAAGGTCACCTCATGGTCCAAAATGGCTCTTCAGCTCCAACTATCGTGTCCATATTTCAACTAGCAAGGAAGAAGAAAGTGACGTAGTGGGTCAAATGACTCATGTAAGCTGTTCCTTAAGGAAGGTTCTCTGAAGTTGCTGCAGGATGTTGTTTTTTAGTCACTAAGTCGTGTCCTACTCTTTTGCAGCCCCATGGACTGTAGCCTGCCAGGCTCCTCTGTCCATGGGATTGCCCAGGCAAGAATACTGGAGTAGGTTGCCATTTCCTTCTCCAGGGGATCTTCTTGACTCAGGGTTTGAACTCACGTCTCCTGGTTAGCAGGGGATTCTTTACCACTGAGCCACCTGGGAAGCCCTGCTACAGGATACTCTTGCTTATTTGCATTGTTTAGGACTTATTCCCCTGGTCATATATAATTACAAGGGAGACTGAGGAATTGTCTTTAGTTTGGGAAGGCCCTGTGCCTGGCTGAAAATTCTAACCTGCCTGGGGAAAATGGATATTTGGAGGAAATAGCAATTTCTGCCAGATTCTAATTGAACCATGGTGCCATTGGGAGCTCCCTTCTTGCAGGAACACAGATGCATCAAATAATATTGATCTGAAAAGTCTCTGCATGATAACTGCAACTCCAGAATAAAGGCTGACTTCTCAACCACACTGGGACACACTATTAATGATTACATTGTCAATGCAAAGTCAAAAAACAAAAACTGTCCCTCCACCCCTCACTGTATTTCTTCCCCCATCACATTTTTAGGAGTGTTTGCTCTCACTGACTCACTTCCTCGCCTCCTGTTTTTATCTTCAACCTTCTCTAAAATGGATCGTCCCTGACTACTTCGCTGTTCTTGCAAACACTAACAGTGACCCATGAAGCCAAATTAATCAGGTGCTTTCTGTCATCTTCCTTGGTTCCTCAGCATTTGGCAAAGCTGACACTTCCTCTTTCTTGAAATGCTGTCTTTCTTTGGATTTCATGACACAACATTGTTCCAGAAGCTTGTGTAAATCTCCTTTGTGTACTTCTCTATCAGAACACAAAATGGTGGATCTCCTAAGAGCTGAGTTCTAAGTCTTCTCTCCTCAACTACACATAGATGAACCCATCTAGTGCAGGCTTTAATTATCACATGTGCTGAAGATCCCCAAAACTCTATCTGTAATTTGATCTTTATTCTATTTTGCAGTATCTTCCTTTTCTTTCAGTGTCAGAGCAAACAAGTAACTTGTATTTGACTAGCCAAAGCTGGTTATTATCCATCTGAATGCACAGAATTTTTAAAACACATATGAGCTTGTCAGCAAACCATAAACTGTATGCCATATTAAGACAAAAAAATATTATTATAGCTTATAATCATAGTATTTAGGCTTTCATTTCTTAAACTGTCAACCAATATGGCTCCCTTGTGGTTGAGAAAGTTCATATGACTGGTTCTAGCCCACAGTGAGTGAGTTGTGGTTGGAACTACCACGTCATGGCTAGAACACATAATCACCAGTCTGAGACCTTCTGGAGCCATCTTTTCTCTCTTGACAGCCAGCAGTATTCAAGATGGTAGCTGGTCTCTTAGCCTAGATCCCTAAGTGACTAAAATTAACTTAGTCACCCCTCTAAAACTATCCCTCACCGCCCCACCCCCCACAAAGTAATGAAGGTAGTATGAGGAAGAAAACAAATTGGTCATTTAGGCACAGACTTTGGACATTTGTTACCATGACATAAGCCATCTGATATACCCATCCCAGCTGATATAAATGTTGGTACCAGCAGTAAATGCTATTGAACAGAAACCTAAATAAAACTCGAGGCCCTGGATTAGGGACTGGCAGCAGGTGGCAAAGAAACTGCTATCAGAGGATAGAAGGATGGTGATTGATCTTGTGAAGAAGTGAAACTTTGGTCACCTGACAACTTGGAAGGCAGGTAACGTACCATTGAATGTGTGACCTTAGGAGAAGTTGGAAACGAGTGTTAGTAGCATATACTGGCAGCTGTTTTCATTTGATAATTTACTATGAGAAACAGGTTCAGAAAACAACTGGCCAGTTTGCCAACAAATGCAGACAGGCAGGGACAGAACATTAAGCAAGGAAGTGGCTATAGACCATGAAATCTGTAAAGAGGCAAGTGAAGACTTGAGCAAGGAAGTTGAAAGGATGGTGAAAAGATCAGAGAGTTGGAAGTCCGCAGGGGTTGAATGATTGTTGGATTGGGGTTCCTAAAGGCAGTGAGGTGGACAAACAAGTGGGGAGGAAAAGTGGGGGAAGGTTAAAAGCACATGAAAAGTAAGAAAGGCAAATGTGCTCATAGCTACTGCGCATAGCAAGAACTCCTAATGTTCTTAGGCACCCAAGTTCTCCAAGCAGAGGCTCGGCTGGAGGCAGTGGGCCTGGAGCCATAGCTGATGATGTGGGGCTTGCTGGCCCCCAGGGAGTGGAAATGGAACACATGAGAAATAAATGAAAAATGGAAAGGTAAAAAAAGAGACAAATTTTTTGCTCAAGAGACAGGAAAAATTGGGGACACTATTCAGAGCTTGGATGAGGATATAGGCATTGCAGAATCAGCTTCTGGTTAAGGATCGATGTGTGATTGATTTTTCAGGCCTGACCACAGGCAATTAAGAAGGCTTTACCCAGAATACCTGGTGGGACCAGGGGGGAAGCTGCCCTTCGCGCGCCAGACCTGGGGCACAGCCTGCGAGCTCCTGTTCCTGAAGGGGGTTGCAGTCAAGGACTCAGGGCCATTCCTATCCGTCACCTTCATTCCAAAATGTTTTTTTTGTTTTGTTTTGTTTTAATGTGAGTGGCATGTGGGATCTTATAGTTCCCCGACCAGGAGTTGAATCCTTGCCCCCTGCAGTGGAAGTGTCAGTCTTAACCACTGGACCACCAGGTAAGTCCCTTATAGGTTTCTATCTGAGGACTTCTGCTTCCTTATGCGTGAAGGGGAGAATTTTGAAAACTTTCCCGCTCCCAGCCTTTCCCCCTTGTCCCCTCACCAGAGGCGTCAGGATCCATAAAACGCTGGAGCATTTGGTTCCAGGGCGCCTTCAGCAGTAAGACATCCCTACGTAGCTCTGATGCCACTGACTCTCAGCTGGGGTGCCTTTCCATGGGGGAATGTGGAACAGGGGAGTTGGCGCTTTCTCCCATTTTATCTGCTTGCTTATTCCATCACACTGCATGCGAAGTCACTTCAGTCGTGTCTGACTCTTTGCAACCCTATGGACCAAGGCCCTCTAGGCAAGAATACTGGAATGGGTTGTCATGTCCTCTTCCAGGGGATCTTCCTGACCCAGGGAATGAACCCATGTCTCTTACATCCCCAGCATTGGCAGGCAGGTTCTTTACCACGAGTGCCCATTCCATCACATTAAGTGATTAAAGACCAAAGTCTCTCATTTTTGCCTCCTTGCCTTTTGAACTCCTCCTGCACCTGGCGGCGCAGCTCTCTCTCCCAGCTCAGCTGGCCTCCTTACAAAGAAGATTAGCGGGCAGTTCTCAATCAGGGGCTATAGAGGCAGGAACACCAGTAAGTTCATTCACAGACTTCAACCCTCCTCTTCCTGGGAATCTCAAGGGGTATCCTGGCCTGTCATAGAGACCCCGCAGAAAAGCTGTCATCTTCTAGTGATTCAAAGTGCTGTCCTTATTCTGCCCTTCCCAATCAACAGCAAGAACAGTATGGGATAAAATAGTCATGTCAGCCCCGGACACACATTAGAATCAGCTGGGGGACTTAACCGAAAACAGATGTCAGGCCTTCTTTCCCCTAGAGTGCCTGGTTTTAATTTCATTGACTTAGAGAAAGAATACAGTTCTTCACAACCCAGATCTCGTGTTCTCCAGCTCTGTTGCACCTTGGGTGATTGCTGTCACTTTCCTGACCCTCAGCCTCCTCATCTGTGATGTGGGAATGATGACACTTGCCTCCCGGGGGGTGCTATGAGGATTAAGTGAAACAAGGTGTCTAGAGGCAACTGGAACACACCATGTGCACCGTAAATGTTGTCTCCTTCAGAATGTGAATCAGGAGGAACTTCCTGTGAGCCCAAGAGCCAGGAAAGACTACTAGGAAGAAAGAGTTAGACTTGCCTCCTTAAGGAAGAACACAGATTCAATTGGGTGGAGGGGCCACTCTCAGATCTGAGCAATCCGGGCCCCAGCCCAGGGCCCCACATATTGAGGGCTGCACCCTGGCCTTCCTCTGTCTGCACCTTGGCCCACGGGGCAAGGAGTCCATAGTGGCCGAGTGCCGTGCCCCCGGGAGCCCACGCCCCCACCTTCTAGATCATGCATCGGGGCCAAGTCTTCCCCAGGCCAGTCCTCCTGAGGGGACCATCCTCCCAGTTTATAACTCCAGTCCCAAGGGGCTTAAAGGAGGCTGTTTGAGGGGCAGGATCAAATCTTGGATTTGAGGGCTGGGAGTCTATTTACAGACATATGTGTGCATTCCTTCAGGGTGTGGGGGCAGAACCAGGGGTGGGAAGAAAAAGGGGTAGGTCACTGGTCAGGGGCTCTTACACGCTCTCTCACTCCAGCAACACAGACATTTCGAGTGGTTCTGACACCGGTATTCATTCTACAGCCAACATTAATCTGAACATTTCCGTTAACAACACTTTGCAATCAAATAAGTGCTTTATGCCTGAGACATCATAAGTGATTGATAAATACGAGTGTAGTAGAATTCAAACATATTCACTGCAGCTCAGATGGGGTTAAAGCATCTTGCTTGGTCGAGGATTTGCAGCTGGGAGGGAAACTACCACTTGAAAAGAAATTGGTCTCTTCTGGCTTAAAACAGTCCCTTTTGGACAAAGGTTTTTCTTCTCCCTCCTCATTCTTCCTCCCCTCATCCCCAGAGGCATCAGGGTGGAGGAAGCTGACGGACATCATAGTGAGGGTATGTGGAAGGCTGAGGTCTGTGGGTTCTTCCCACTGGTTTCTGCTGACACTTTGACTCAGGGTCCATCTCACCTGGTCTTTGAGCATCAGCCTCCAGCCTCACTGCATCTGCTGGGCTGGGCTCAACCATGGCTCTTGTCACTCCTGATTCTCTGAAACTCAGCAGCAGATTCTACCCAGCTTCCAGCTTGAACCAATCCCTCTTGGAAGCTCAACTAATTTCCCTCCCCACCACTCCCACCCACCCCCGCCACCAGCACCGTTCCAGCCCACAGCCTTTATGTTAACTGTTAATTCTCGGTTACCCTACACTCACAACAGGAGGAAAGATGGGAAGAAGGGGTGATGTGCCGTGTTCTGTGCAGGTACTTCAGTTGTACATTGCTTTTCACAGTCATTTCCCAGAAGCCAATAAGACGGGCATTTTAGCAGAAAGTTCCCATCCAGTCCCTAGTGTTTTGGGCCAAATTGTGTTTCTCCAAATTAAAACACTGAAGCCCTAACCCTCAAATGTGACTGTATTTGCAGATGGGGACTTTCTGGAGGTAATTAGCGTTGTAGGAGGTCATAAGGGTGGAGATGTAATTTGACAGGGCTGGAATGCTTCTACGAAGAGGAAGAGCCCAGAGATCCCCCCCTCCTCCCCTATCTCTCTCATCTCTCTTGTGCACACACAGAAAAGACCACGTGAGGACCCAGGGAGAAGGCAGCCCTTGACAAGCCAAGGAGAGATGCTTCACCAGAAACCAACCCTGCTGGCACCTTGACCCTGGACTTCCAGCCTCCAGAACTGGGAGAAGGTACATGTCTATTGAAGCCATGCAGACCGTGGTATTTTGTTATACAGCCTCAACAGTCTAAGACACCTAAGCACCCCAAATTTAATGCCTTCTGGGGACCCAAGCAGGTCAGGTGCTACCTGTGTCCTGGAACCTCGCTGCCCATGGGAGTTACAGTCCCATACTTCCTTCCTGCCATTATCCTCCAAAATCAGGTTTCAGCTTCCCCCCCTACATTCCCTTAGTCCTTATACCCATATTTCTCCTGGGATATACCATCTCATCCCATTGGCGCAAAGACCCATCCAGAGCTCAGAGACATTCTTTATGAGTTTTTTTTTTTTTTTAATGCCATTTCTCCACTGATGGTCCCACGTCAAGCAGCTTCACACATTAACTATAAATTGTCTGTGTATATGTGGGAATCCTCACACCAAGGAAAGAGGCCAAGGTCCCCCTGCCCTTTCCTCAGTCTGGAAGGACAGAAACCCTGTATGGAGGCTCCAAAAGCTCCTTGTTGAGGCTGAGCTTACTCTGAGGAAGGACCGGATCCCTTAAGATTCTGGAAGTAATCATCCTGTTTCCTGGGAGTCCATTATCAGGCTCAGGGTTTTTTCTCCCTTTTTAAAAATTTTTTGGCCACTCTACCCAGCATGTGAGGTTCCCTGACTAAGGATTGAACTTGTGCCCCCTGTAATGGAAGCATAGAGTCTTAACCCACTGGACCAGCAAGGAAGTCCTCTTTTTTTTTTCCCCGCTGTTTTTTTTCAGCCTCCAGGTTTCATCTCAGCCATGAATCCATTAGGTTAGGATTGGAGAAAGGGCTTTTGGAGTTAGACTCCTGTGGGTTTGGTTTCTGGCTGTGAGTCTTACTGGAGGATCTGAAGCGAGTCATGTCATCTCTCCGAACTTCAGTTTCCTCATCTGTTAAATAGAAATGATCCTGGCTTTTCATGGTTTTAATGAAGAGTTCACACTGTTTATGGAAATGCCTGGATTGGGGTCTTGCAGACATTTACTCTATTCCCCCTCTTCTTCCTGAGTCAGTCTGGCCAACAAATCTGAACGGTAGCTCTCCCCCTGCATTGTAGCTCGTGTGTGTGTGTGTGAGTGAGTGAATGATAGGGAAGTGGAGGGGAGGAGCAGAAGGGTGGCCATTTAAAAATCTGATTTATCTTCTTCCTGTGTGAAGGAAGTGTATCCTCAGAAAACGCAGACCACCCATAGTCTCTGTATGAGCACACCTTTAGGAAGGTGGACCCGCTTTCCAAATGATGCGTTAGGGACCAGTCATTCCCGGATGAAATATCCAGGACTTTGGCAATTGGCAGTGGGGAGTTCTTGAATGGATGAGTGAACGAATAAATAAAAGCCCTTTTAAAAGCCTGATTTAGAACATTCACAGCTCTCCTGGGGTTGTTCACTCTCCTGCTCCCTTTGCGCTGGTGTGGAGAGCCAGAGTTGATGTACTGAACTTCAGGATCTGCAGGAACTGCCTCTCAGAGACAGATACTTTCTGAGAGTCATTTTCCTGGTATTTCTCAGGCCCTTGGTGATGCCACTTTGGAAGTGTTATGCCTTGCACTGGGAATACTGTGTTAGGTGAACTCACAGTCTACCTTCATACCCTGTATTACTATTTTGAAATCTAAGAAAAGGGGGAATTCTCTGGTGGTTCAGTGGTTAGGACTCCACACTCTCACTGCTGAGGGCCCAGGTTTAATCCCTAGCCACAGAACTAAGATTCCCACCAGCCATGTGGCATGGCCAAAAAAAGGTAAAGGGTGGCATCAGGAGGGAGAGAAAGAACACAGAGGAGTCAAGAGAGTCCTAATCCATGTCTTTGTGTTAGGACTTGTACGGTCTCTTTAGCATGGGCCCTGTCGGGGAGAGGTAAGATCCTACTGGTGTACAAGAAATAGCAATGGATTATGAGCTCCAAAGACCGGCAATTGAGTTCCATCTGGCTGTGCAAATTTGAGCAACCAGTTTACCTTCAGAAGCTCTGTTGCCTCTTGTGTAAAAGGGTAATGGTAACAAAGCCATCCTGGGCTGGCGTTCTCACTGTACACACTGTGTGCTCAGTCACTCAGTTGTGTCCAACTCCTTGCCACCTCATGGACTGTAGTCTGCTAGGCTCCTCTGTCCATGAAATTTTCCAGGTAAGAATACTCATGTGGGTTGCTGTTCCCTTCTCCAGGGGATGGTCCTGACCCAGGGATTGAACCCAGGTCTCCTACACTGGCAGGCAGATTCTTTACCACTGAGCCACCTAAGAAGCCCCATTACACATACCAGCAAATGCAAAAGATCTTATTTGAAGAGGAAAGTTGTTTAGTTGCTTAGTCATATCCGACTCTTTTGTAACCCCATGGACTGTAGCCTACCAGGCTCCTCTGTTCTTGGGATTTCCCAGGCAAGAATACCAAACTGGACGGCCATTTTCTTCTCCAGGGGATATTCCAGACTGAGGGACTGAACCCACGTCTCCTGCATTGGTAGGCGGATTCTTTAACAGTGAGCCACCAGGGAAGCCTGAAGAGAAAAGTATTGACTATTTATTATGATTAGAACTCTGGCTTGGAGTCAGACAGATGGGCTGTGTTAGTCCCAGTGCCACTCCCTGGAGTCAGGCTTGGTCACCTGATGTGTCAACGTGTAGGAAGTGCTCCAGCTGCCCCCCCACCCCCGCCTTCCAAAGATGATTTTATAAGCCCATTTCCCCAGCCCCTGTGATGAGGAAGTACATGTGAAGAGGGGCCCTGAACAGTCAGGATTTTGAGTGGCTGGAGTAAGCACAGTCCCCAAGTTGTTACTCCTTTATGGACCCCTTTCACCAGGTATCTTAGCTATTTTAGGGTTTGGTGGATTTGGAGATGTGGGGATAACTCAGTGTGGCCTCACTGATACACCTGGGTACTGTTTCTTTATATCATTTAATAGAAAAACAGTGCACGAAGAAAACGAATGGTAACACGGAGCACAGTACAGTCTTGGGCACATCTCAGGGACAGCCCGAGCTGGGTGGCTACTTGCTGCTGCTCTTAGGAAGAGGCCGATAGACCCCGACCACCACAGCGTGGTCCCTTTCGTAGGGCTCCAGAGTCAGCTGCTCTTGAGGCTTTAAATTCTCCTGCTGCAGCTTCCTCACCTCAGAGGCGAACACCGCCTCCGCGGACGCAGTGGAGTCTATGCAGTTGGCCTTGATGGAGATGAGGAAGTGGCCCCCGTTGCGCAGGAAGGTGTGGGCGTTCAGAGCCACTATGCGGGACTGGTCCGGCTGTGCCACGTCGGCGAAGATCACGTCCACCATGCCGATGAGCATGCGGTACTTGAGCGGGTGCCGTGCATCTTCGAGGACCGGGATGATGTTGGTTCGCTTCTTGGCCACGTTGACGAGATCCCGGCCAGCGCGGTGGGAGAACTCAACGGCGTAGACCAGGCCGTCCGGGCCGATGATGTCGGAGACGTGGGACACGGTGGTCCCCGAGGCGGCACCCAGATACAGCACTTTGGACTTGGGCTTGATGTGAATCTGGTCGACCCCGCCCAGGATGGCCGCGGCCAGCTTGGAGCGGAAGGGGTTCCACGTGCGGTATTCCAGCTTCTCGCCGCCCTCGGTCACCGTGACCCGCCGCTCGCCATACACCGACTGGCCCGGCACCATGTTCAGCGTGACCAGCGCGTCCTCCGCCCCGCGGTAGATGAAGACGCCCTCGTGCCGGTGCGGTTCCACTGACACCGTCAAAACGCTCTTCCTGCGGCGGTTCTTGTTCTTGGCCACGCCGCGCAGCTGCCCGCCGCCTCCGCGGTCCCCCCGGCCGTCTCCTCCGGCGCCACCGCGCCCCCGGCCCCGGCCGCCACCGAAGCCGCGCGTCCGCGCCCCGAAGCCGCCCTTGCCTCCCGGGCCGCCGCCGTCGCCTCCTGCTCCCTTGCCCGCTCCGCCTCCGCGCCCTCCGCCCCAGCCGCCACCCCCACGGCCGCCAGACCCGCCACGACGCAAGCCCACCGCAGACTTCATGGTGCGCCCTGGGCGCTCCGGGACCGGGTCGGGGTGGGGGTGGCTGGCGGCGGTTGTCAGGGGTTACCGATGGCTTGCAGCTGTTCTCAGGGACGGCCAGTACCTGGGCGTGGTTGTCAGGGGTCACCTGTGGCAGAGATGTTTTCAGGGGTCACGGGAGGTTCCAGGAGGTGGTCCTGATGCCGGAGGAAGGTTAGCAGCAGCGGTTGCCTGCTGGCTTAGCCGCCGCAGGCTGCAGGGGCGAGGTGGGCGCGGGCGGTGGGGACCAGCTCTGCCGCAGTGCCCGCATCCCTGGAGCCGCCCTTTGACGCAGCGATGGGCGTCATTGCATCACACTCGCTATGGCGACCCGGTAGCCCCGAAAGCCCCTCTTCCCAGCCCTCTCCAGCTGCTTGCTCCCTTGTAGGCGTCCCTTTCTCTCTTCCCTAGCTCTGCTTTCTCAGGGACCCCTGGCAGTTCTCCAGGGGTGTAAGAAAGGGGAAATCTCCTTGGCAGTAGAGAGGGAGACAAACATCGGTTTCTGTCCCTACTCTGCCACTCGCTTCCTGTGTAGTCTCCGAAAGCTTTATCTGACCTTCTCTGAGCGTCTTATCTGAACTTGAGCAAGTGTCTTGACATCCCTGGGTCTCATTATTCCTTCTGTAAAGCAGAACCTACCTCAAAGCTTTGTTTTGAAGCACCGCATACCCTTGCCTCAGCTATGGTATGTGTTAAGTGCTCTATATAAGCACTAGCATTTTCTTAAAATCTTTTAAAAATTTACGATTTATTTTTGGCCGTGCTGGGTCTTCATTGCTTTGCTGCTTTGCGAGGGCTTTCTCTAGTTGCAGTGAGCAGTGGCTTCTCTTGTTGCTGAGCACAGGCTGTAGACACTATGGGGGCATCAGTAGTTACTGCAGACTCAGTGTGCGGCCTCAGTTGTGGCACGTGGGTATAGCTGCTCCCAGGTATGTGGAATCTTCCCCAATCAGGGATTGAACCTGAATCCCCTGCACTAGCAGACGAATTCCCATCCACTGTGTCACCAGGGAAGTCCAGCATTAGCATTTTTTTTTAAATAAAAACTTTTGGCCGCACCACACAGCTTGCAGGATCTCAGTTTCCTGACCGGGGAGGGCATCCAGGCCACTGCAGTGAAAGTGTGGCATCCTAAGCACTAGATCACCAGAGAACTCCCTGTTTAGTTTCTCAGTGTACTGGGTTGGCAAAAAAGTTCATTTGGGTTTTTCAGTAAAGTAGAAAATCTGAATCCATTTTGTGGCCAACTCAATATTTCTTTTGGTCAATTTTTAATTGAACTGTACTGCTGGTAGTGCTTTAGCGACCTAGACATGGCTCTGACCCTCTTTTACGAGGTTGATGGAAATGCTCTTTGGTACAGCTGTCAAATCCTTAAACAACATACCTATACTTCCACTTAGTTATTCCACTTGGAAGTTTTTATCCTAGAGGGATGATTCCAACAAGAAGTGATGGTAAGTAGAAGCAGAGGGGTGAGGCTGGTGATG
Source organism: Bos taurus (assembly GCF_002263795.3). Taxonomy (NCBI): domain Eukaryota; kingdom Metazoa; phylum Chordata; class Mammalia; order Artiodactyla; family Bovidae; genus Bos; species Bos taurus. The sequence continues at coordinate 80,544,394 of NC_037334.1, read as the reverse complement.
GTGGTGTGATGATCATCATTGTCATGGAAGTGTTGGTGGAGGTGATGAAGCAGCCTAATCTGAGAGCTGCTTAGAAGATAGAATCCACAGGACTTTCTGCTAGAAAGGACATAGGAAGTCAAAAAGAGGACAATTCCAAGCCAGGGATTGCCAAAGAAATAGTGGCTCCCCTGGTGTGATTAATAGCCTGCAAGCCACAGCCCTGGTTTCTCTCTATTTAGCTCCGCTCTTTTCCATCAGCTGTGCTAAATCCTAAAACCTGTTCTGAGAATATAAGATAACAAGAAAGTATAGACTCTTCAGCATGAATGGGGACACGTAGGCCAGAGTCCTAAATCCTTTAACACATTGTCCGGAATTACTTCAGTTGTGTCCACCTCTTTGCAACCCTATGAACTGTAGCCCTCCAGGCTCCTCTGCCCATGGGATTCCCAAGGCAACAGTACTGGAGTGGGTTGCCATGCCCTCCTCTAGGGATCTTCCCAACCCAGGGATCGAACCTGCGTCTTTAATGTCTCCTTCATTCGACAGCACCACCTGGGAAGCCCCTATAATACATCAACAAAAGCCAAAATCTCATGTTTATAGTTGAATTTTAGTCTGTACTAAAAAATCTGCTCTTTAAATGTGCAGCATCTTCCTGAGCATAAAAAAGAACCATTAGGCAGCACCACAGACAGCAAAACAGGTGTCAATGCAGAGGCCTACTCTTTCTATCAGAACCATGGACAGCAACACCAATGGGACCAGTTAAGCTACTGGAGCTTGCATCAACTAGGAGCCATGGGAGATGGCGTAGGTAGGTGGTGTAAGCAACCAGTGGACCTTTCTATGAGTGAGACTAAATGCTTGGTCCAGCTAGAGACAAATAGTTCCTGAAAATTAAGGCAAATGTCAGGCAGGGTGCATACAGCAAAGCTTTCGTTTCATCCTGGACCAGGAGTCTTCATGACTCAAATTCATGGATAGCAACATCAGGTCTGGTTTTCTCTTCTGGTCAAAATGCCTCCTGAATGTGGGCTAGAAGTCTGTGTGTTGAAACGTGGACAAGGTGTTAGAGAGTGCAATGTATGGTTCCTGAGGTGGATGGTTCACATAAAACACTCTCCTTAGAGGTTCCTACTCTTCTCACAAGGGGTGTTTGTCTGAATTGAATCTTCCTGCATCAGGGATCAAACCTAAGTCCACTGCATGGGTAGCTGAGGTAGAGTCTCAACCACTGGGCCACCATGGGAAGTCCAGAAAGGAGTCATGATTGAGCAGATTAGCACAGTGCATGATCAGAGCTCAACTGTTCTGATTACCCTCTGAAGAACTGTACAGGTCATCCCAGAATTGTTCCAGCACAGGCTGGGAGGCTGGGGCAGTCACCCACCGTTCTTCCTTCCCCCATTGTCAGGAGTTGTTTCTGAGGTATTAACTGTCTTATCCTTTGAGTTGCTCCTGTGCATGGCTCAGCAGATTCCCCTGATGCTTCACACAGCCCTCAGGTGGAGAAGCTGGCATTCAGAGGAGCTGCAACCATACTGGAAGCTGCTTACCACCCACAGCTGCAGGTGAGCTCCAAGGTGAGTCTAGGCAATATTAGGCATCAACAGTACCTGCTTCAGTTGGCCACTGCATCTCAAATACAGCCAGAAGTTTGTTGTGCAAACAGAACTTGGAAGAAACACAGGACTCATAAAGCTTATATCAGGAGATACTATACATGTCATACTATAAGTGTACTATCTGTAAAATAGGCATTCAAGTTAGCAACACGAAGCTCTCATCAATAAGCATTAATATTGTTCCCCTCTGGTGCACAATATGATGAAGGTCTGCAGTTACATCTAAACAGCTTATTCCTACTTGCCTGCATTTCATGTCCATTGAAGATCTATGGAAGGTTTGTTCTATAGTCACTTGCGAGGCTCAGCACCAACATCTTGTGTCTGTAACATGAGAAACAAGAGGGTTCCCATTGTTACCACACTACCATGAGGGAAGAAATGACATGGAGAGCTCACTTCCCTTCTTCTGTGTTGGGTCCCAGGGCTTCACACAGTCATTTCTTCCCACAGCCCATTGGCCAGGACTAATCACATGCCCTGTCTAACTGGTGGGTGGGGTCATTGGTGAATGGGAAACCTTTTGGCCACAGGTGTCTACTGCAGAATGTCAGTCTGGCACACCTGGACCAATGTACCTACGAAACATCACAGACAAAATTTACCGCTCCGTGTGCAAATCTATAAATGTATTCTTCAAGGCAGAATGTAATACCTTTTTACTAACACATGACTAAAACCCAAAGTAGTACTCAATTCCCAATCACATATCTAATATAGCATGTTAAGTGAAAAAGAGAACTGTCTCTTTTTTTAGTATCCGGGCCTTGGAGAATGGTCCAATTCCCTTAGTTGGGATTCCATTGACCTTTGCTCACTACCTCCCTGGGTGAGGTGCTCACCTCTCACTCCGTTCCCCCTACAGAATTAGTGACTGACACTCGAGAAATTCTCAAAAAGCTTATTCAGTCTTATTCTAGAGAAGCACGTTTTCTCACAGTTCTGGAGGCTGGAACTTCAAGATGAGGGTGCCAGTGTGTTCGATGGTCGGTTTCTGGTCAACCACCAGAAAGAGAGCTGTCTCTTTCTGGCTTGTAAATGACCACCTTCTCACCGTGTCCCTAGCTGGTAGGGAGGCAAAATAAGCTCTCTGGCATCTCTTTTTTCTTTCAGTTTATTTTACTGAAGTGTAGTTGGTTTACAATGTTGTGTTGGTTTCTGCTATAACAGCAAAGTGATTCAGTTATACATATATACATTCTTTTTCATAGTCTTTCCTATTATGGTATATCATAGGATATTAAATGTTGTTCCCTGTGCCATACAGTAGGAGCTTGTTGTTTATCCATCCTATATATAATAGTTTGCATCTTCTAATCCCAAACTCCCAATCCTTCCCTACCCCACCCCCACCCACCTTGGCAACCACAAGCCTGTTTGCTATGTCTGTGTGAGTGTTTCTGTTTTGTAGGCTCGTTTGTGTCATACATTAGATTCCACAGATAAGTGATGTCATATGGTGTTTGTCTTTCTCTTTCTGACTTATTTCACTTAGTACGATAACCTCTTAAATCCATCCGTGTTGCTGTAAGTGGCACTATTTCATTCTTTTCCATGGCTGAGTGGTATTCCATCACACATCTTTATCCATTCCTCTGTCAGTGGGCGTTTTGTTGCTTCCATGTCTTGGCTCTTATGAAAGGTGCTGCTGTGAACATAGGGATGCACGTATCTTTTCCAATTATAGTGTTGTCTAGCTATAGGCCCAGGAGTGAGATTGCTGGATTATATGTCAACCAAGGGTTCCTTTGTTCTTTTAAAAACTTAACTTATTTGACTGAATCAGGTTTTAGTTGCAGCACAGGGGGTCGTTGCAGCACATGGACCCTCTATTTGTGGCTTGGAAGCTTAGTTGCTCTGCTGCATGTGGGCTCTTAGTTCCCCGAAACTGAAAAGTGAAAGTCGCTCAGTCGTGTCCAACTCTTTGTGACCCCTTGGACTATACAGTCCATGGAATTCTCTAGGCCAGAATATTGGAGTGGGTAGCCTTTCCCTTCTCCAGGGCATTTTCCCAACCCAGGGATTGAACCCAGGTCTCCCACATTGCAGGCAGATTCTTTACCAGCTGAGCTACTGGGGAAGCCCAGGGATCAAATCCATGTCCCCTGCATTGCAAGGCAGACTCTCAACCACTGGACTACCAGGAAAGTCCCTCCAGAGAGTTCCTTTTTAGTGGCTGAATAATATTCTTCTGTGTAAGAACTTCCTTTTTTAATACATAATTTTATTTATTTATTTTTGGCTGTGCTGGGTCTTTGTTGCTGCATGGACTTTTCTCTAGAGAAAAGTGTCTGACTCTTTGCAACCCCATGGACTGCAGCACTCCAGGCCTCCCTGTCCCCCACCATCTCCCAGAGTTTGCCCAAGTTCATGTCCACTGCATCAGTAATGCCATCCGACCATCTTATCCTCTGTCAGCTTCTTCTCCTTCTGCCTTCAATCTTTCCCAGCATCAGGGTCTTTTTCAATGAAAGTGAAAAGTGAAGTGAAAGCAAAGTCGCTCAGTCGTGTCTGACTCTTTGCGACCCCATGGACTGTAGCCTACCAGGCTCCTCTGTCCATGGGATTTTCCAGGCAAGAGTACTGGAGTGGATTGCCGTTTCCTTCTCCAGAAGATCTTCCCGACCCAGGGATCGAACCCAGGTCTCCCACATTGTAGACAGACTCTTTACCATCTGAACCACCAGCGAAGTCCCTATGAGTCAGCTATTTGCGTCAGGTGACCAAAGCATTGGACCTTCAGCCTCAGCATCAGTCCTTCCAATGAGTATTCAGGACTGATTTCCTTTAAGATTGACTGGTTTGATCTTGCTGTTCAAGCAACTCTAAGGAGTCTTCTCCAGCACCACAGTTTGTAAGCCTCAATTCTTCAGCTCTCTGCCTTCTTTATGATCCGGTTCTCACAACCGTGTGTGACTGCTGGAGAGACCATAGCCTTGACTGTGTGGACCTTTGTCGGCAGAGTGGCTTTTTAACACACTGTCTAGGTTTGTCATAGTTTTTCTGCCAAGAAGTAATCGTCTTTTAATTTCAAGGCTGCAGTCACCATCTGCAGTGATTTTAGAGCCCACGAAGAGGAAATCTGTCACTGCTTCTACCTTTTCCCCTTCTATTTGCCATGAAGTAATGGGGCCGGATGCCATGATCATAGTTTTTTTAATATTTAGCTTTAAGCTGGCTTTTTCATCCTCCTCCTTCACCCTCATCAGGAGGTTCTTTAGTTCCTCTTCACTTTCTGCCATTAGAGTGATATCATCCACATGTCTGAGGTTGTTGATGTTTCTCCCAGCAATCTTGATTGCAGCTTATAACTCATCCAGCCTGGCATTTCGTGTGATGTGCTCTGTGTATAAGTTAAATAAACAGCCTTGTCATACTCCTTTCTCAGTTCTGAACCAGTCAGTTGTTCCATACAGGGTTCTAATTGTTGCTTTTTGACCCACATATAGGAGACAGGTAAGATGGTCTGGTATTCCCGTCTCTTTATGAGTTTTCCACAGTTTGTTATGATCCACACAGTCAAAGGCTTTAGCATAGTTAATGAAACAGAGATAGATGTTTTTCTGGAATTCCCTTGCTTTCTCTGTTATCCAGTGAATGTTGGCAATTTGATCCCTGGTGCCTTTGCTTTTTCTAAACCCAGCTTGGACATCTGGAAGCTCTCAGTTCACGTAATACTGAAGCCCAGCTTGAAGGATTTTGAGCAGAACCTTATTAGCTTGGGAGATGAGTGCAGTTATCTGGTGGTTTGAACATTCTTTAGTACTACCCTTCTTGGGAATTGGGATGAGGACTGACCTTTCCCAGTCCTGTGGCCACTGCTGGGTTTTCCAGATTTGCTGACTTACTGAGTGCAGCACGTTGATAGTCATCTTTTAGGATTTTAAATAGCGCTGCTGGAATCCCATGACTTCCACTAGCTTTATTGACAGCAGTGTTTCCTAAGGCTCACTTGACTTCACACTCCAGAATGTCTGGCTCTGGGTGAGTGGCCACACCATCGTGGTTACCCGGGTCACTGAGATCTTTTTTGTATAGTTCTTCTGTATATTCTTTCCATCTCTTCTTGATCTCTTCTGCTTCTAATAGGTGTTTACTGTTTCTGTCCTTTTTGTGCCCATCTTTGGATGAAATTTTCCTTGGATGTTTCCAATGTTCTTGAAGAGAAAGATACACCCAACTAAATGCAGAGTTCCAGAGAATAGCAAAGAGAGACAAGACGGCCTTCCTCAATGAACAATGCAGTGCAATAGAGGCAAGCTACAGAAAGGCAAAGACTAGAGAGCTCTTAAAGTGACCGTTACCACCACCTAAATTCAATACATTTTCATCACCCTATAAAGAAAGTATATATCCACTAAGCAGCCACTTCCCATTTTCCCTGTTTTTAGACCCTGGCAACCACTAACCTCCTTTCTGTCTCTGAATTTGCCTATTCTGGACATTTAATATAAATGTAGTCATACAATTTGTGTCTAGCTTCTTTCATTTAGATAATGTTTTCAGGGCTTCTCCATCTTGTGGCATGATCAGTATTCCCTTTTATGGCTAAATAATATTTCATTGTATAGATTACCACATTTTATTTATGTATTCATCAGTTGATAGACACTTGGGTGTTTCTACTTTTATCTATTGTGAGTATTAAATAGTGCTGCAGTGCTATGAACATGTATACAAGTTCTTGAGTGAGCATGTTTTCAGGTCTCTTGAATATATACCTAGGAGCATTATTATATGGTATTTCTGCGTTTAATTGTTTGAGTATAAGATGGTTAGGTAGCATCACTGACTCGATGGACATGAATCTGAGCAAACTCTGGGAGACAGTGGAGGACAGAGGAGCCTGGCATGCTACGGTCCATGAGGTCACAAAGAGTTGGACATGACCTAGTGATTGAACAACAAGAACAATCTAGTTATTCCAGCACCATTTATTGAAAAGCTGTCTCTTCTCCATTGTATGGGCTTAGTACGCTTGTTGAAAATCAATTAACCGTAGAATATGGGTTTATTTCTGGACTCAGTTGGGTACCACTGATCTGTGTCTATCCTGAATGCCAGTCCCACGTTGTTTTGTTTACTGTTAATTTGTAGCAAGTTTTGAAATTGAAATTGGGCAGAGAAGGCAACAGCACCCCACTCCAGTACTCTTGCCTGGAAAATCCCATGGACGGAGGAGCCTGGTAGGCTGCAGTCCATAGGGTCGCGAAGAGTCGGACATGACTGAGCGACTTCACTTTCACTTTTCACCTTCATGCATTAGAGAAGGATATGGCACCCCACTCCAGTGTTCTTGCCTGGAGAATCCCAGGAACAGGGAAGCCTGGTGGGCTGCCGTCTATGGGGTCACACAGAGTCAGACACGACTGAAGTGACTTAGCAGCTTGAAATTGGGAATTGTGAGTTCTCCAACTGTTCTTTTTCAAGCTTTTGTCTAATCAGGGTGTCTTTCAATTTCATATGAACTTTAGAATCAGCTTGTCAGATTCTCCAAGGAGTTAGCTAGGATTCTACTGATCATGAATAGGCTGAATCTGTAGATTAATTGGGGAAGTAATGCCATCTTAACAATAAGTCTTCCAAACCATGAATATGAAATATCATTCCATTTTTTAAACGTTTTAAAATTTTCTTTCCATGTTTTGTAGTTTAACAGCGTACAGGTCTTACACTCCCTTGGCTAAATGTATTCCTAATTATTTTTTTTTGATGCTATTGTAAATGGATTTCTTAATTTTTGTATTGTTTGTTGTAAGCAATACAACAAAAAAAATAGGAATACAACTAAGTTTTGTACTTTGACTTTGTGTCCTGCAACCTTGTTGCTTTTACAAGCTCTATTGGTTGTCTTTGTGTATATGTGTGTGTATTCTTCAGGGATTTTTAAAATATATAAAATTGTGTAATCTGTGAAAAGAGAATTTTACCTCTTCCTTTCGAATCTGAATGTCCTTTAGTTCTTTTTCTAGCCTAACTGCCCTGGCTAGAGCTTCAGACCAAAGCTGATTTCCCTGTCTTGTTCCCAATCTATTGATATACTCATGTGGGGTTCCCCCATACCCTCAATTGATTACTATGATGTATACTTTATTTTCAAATGTTGAACCATCCTTACATTCCTGGATAGTCTCATTTGCTCATGATAAATTTTCTAATTTTTCCTAGTTCCTCCTTATAGTTTCTAGTTCCTTTTTACAGTAATCTTCCAGAGAATAGCAAGGAGAGATCAGAAAGCCTTCTTAAGTGATCCATGCAAAGAACTACAGGGAAATAATAGAATGGGAAAGACTAGAGATCTCTTCAAAAAAATTGGAGGTACCAAGGGAACATTTCACGTGAATTTCTTCCAATAGCCTTTCTTAATTCCTTCTGTATTTTCATTATCCTCCTTTTGAACTCAGTGTCTATTAAGCTTAAGAGGTCTGTTTCATTGTTCTTTCAGGGAAGTTCTCCTAATCTTTTATACTTGGGAAAGGTTCCTCTGCGTTTTCATTTTACTTATATTTCTCTTGCACTATGAGTTTAGGAAAAACAGTTATCTACTGTGGTCTTGGAGGTCTGTGTTTATGTGGGGACATCCCTGTGTAGCCTGCGTAGGTTTAATCTTTTGGGTGTGAGGGCTGTTTTGGTATGGATGGCTGCCACCTCTTAGTGTGGGCCAGCTGTTAATCCCCTTGACGGGAGGTGTGACTGTGTTGTGGTGAGCAGACCCTGCCCTGGTTGTGGAGCGGGGCCTTCTCTTTGCCCTGTAGTTGTCACTACCTCGCTAGGGGCAGGGTCTGCTCTTTAGTTGTTGGGGCAGACGTTCCCGATAGGCTTCTGAGCTGTGGTGTGGGGTAGACCGGACATTCCCACTGGGAGGGAGCCGCTGAGTATCCCTCTGCTGGAGCTGTTCCCTGGGGAGTGTGCTCTGTTGTGCCACCTTTCCCCCACAAAGTTCACTGTCGAGGGCACTGACCTCAGCTGTGGGTGTGTCAGCAATCAGCCCTGGTGTCTCTCAGTCTGCCAGGACTGCAGAAGTCCCACACTTGGAGCTGACGTGGGAGCGCACAGCTTAGATCCTGGCCTGGCCCAGCCCCCTCGTGCAGGCACCCGCAAAGCCCACAGCTTTGGGACGCCCACTCTGTTCGGATGTCCCTCAGGCTCTCTGTGTTCAGCTGTGCTTTCCACCCCACCTCTGCATGTGGGCAACCCGCTGGCATCTGCTCCCGAGGTGGGACCTGCAAGCCTGCCAGGGCGGGGCACACGCTCCCGGAGCCCAAGGCGCAGGGGGCCGACGTGTGGATGAAAAGGCTGTAATGGGCCCCTTAACACCGGAGCTTCACTTCTGTGGCAGCCAGGCTTGCACCCCTGGTTGCTTAGCCGTACCATACTCCAGTCCCTTCAGGGTGTCTCCAAGCAGCCAGCACCAGCCCTCTCCGCAGGCCTGTCCTCTCAACCCTGTTTCCCAGCCCGTGCCTTTACCCGCAGATGCACGTCAGGCTGGGCTCACAGGGCGGTGGCACAGACCACCTGTCTGTCCTGCCTGCCTTGAACTACCAGGCCCTCCTCCACTGAAGCTCCTTCTCTGTCCAAGCTCTCTCCCCACACGTGAGCGGTCTTCCTAGGGTGTGGGAACTTTTCCTTTCTTCAGCTCCCTCCCACCCCTTCTTCCTGCCCAGTTATGTGGAGATCTTTCTCATCCTTTCAGGTGTTTGAGGACTTCCATTGGTGTTCAGTAGGTGTTAAGAATCCATTTGTAAATGTATTTTTGATGTATTTGTGGGAGGAGAGTTCCATGTCCTACTACTCTGCCATCTTGATCGGAGCCCCTCATTTGCTCATACCATATACTTCTTTTAAAATTGTTCAATTTGATTTCTAGTACTTTTGAGGTTTTCATTTGTATTCACAAGGGGTATCGATCTGTGCTTCTCTTCTCTTGCCATGTTTCTGGCTTTGGTATCAGGGTGCATGCATGTGTGCTAAGTTGCTTCAGTCAGGTCCGGCTCTGCAACCTTATGGACTGTAGCCCACCAGGCTCCTCTGTCCTTGGGGTCTTCAGTCAAGTATACTGGAGTGGGTTGCTGTGCCCTCCTCCAGGGGATCTTCCTGACCCAGAGATTGAACCCAAGTCTCTGAATCTCCTGCACTGGCAGGCAGGTTCTTTACTAGTGCCACTGGGGAAGCCCTTGATACTGAGTGGTAGAATCTGCCTGCCAATGCAGGAGACCCAGGTTTGAATCCTAGGTCAAGAGGATTCCCTAAAGGAAATGGCAACCCAGTCCAGAATTTTTGCCTGGGAAATCCCATGGGGTCACAATCAGACACAACTGAACAACTAAACATCACAGTAATACTGGGCTTCTGACCTTACAGAACGTGTTAGGTAATGATTCTTCTTTATTTTTTGGAAGAGTTTGAGAGCTGATGTTAATTCTTTTTATCAGAGAAGTCACCCGACCCTGGAAATTTATTGGAATTTTTTTTGGTAATAATTGATTCAATCTCTTCACTTGTTTTAGGTCTATTAAGATTTTCTATTTCTTCTTCAATCAGCTTTGGTATTTTGTGTTTCCAGATTTTTAAAATTTCACCTATGCTGTCTATAATTTTTTTTGGCATGCAGCTGGACTATGTACAGTTATAACACATCTTATAATGTAAGGCTGGTAGTGACAGCCCCACTTTCATTTCTGATTTTAGTGATTTGAGCTTTTTCTTACCAGTCTAGCTATAAACATTTGTCAATTTTGCTGATCTTTAGAACCAGATTTTCTTTCGATTCTCTCATTTTCCTATTCTCTACTTCATTCCTCTCCAGTCTGGTCTTTATTATTTCCTTCCTTCGGTCTTCAAAATGTTAACTAATTAGGAAAATGCAAACCACAACTGTGATACCACCTCACACCTAACAGGATGGCTACTGTCAGAAAGTGTTGACAAAAATAGAAAAACTGGAACCCTCGTGTGCTGTTGGTGGGAATGTAAAAACGGTAGAGCTTCTGTGGGAAATGTGGCAGTTCCCAGAAAAAATAATTACTGTGATTTGTTTCTTGTTGCTTTCAAAGTTTTCAATTTGTCTCTCCAGATCGTGTTTTAAAAAGGCTTTGTTTTTATCCTACTTGGAGTTTACTACGCTTCTTCTATATGTACATTAAAAATTTTCATTAAATTAGAGAAATTTTTAATCATTATTTCTTCAAATATTTTATGCTTCTTTCCCTCCTCTCACCTGGGACTCCTGTTATACATATGTTGGTACTGCTGGTGTCGTCCTAAAGGTCATCTTAGTCTCTTTTCATTCTTTAAAAATTCCATTCTAAGCACTGATGTAATTCTGACTATCATTTAAATTTGGCCTCTCTCCAAGTTCCTTTTTCTATCTGCTCAAATCTGCTGTTGGACCCCTCTAGCAAATCTTTAATTTCAGTTATACTTTTCACCTCTAGAACTTCTACTTGGTTTCTTCGTAATTTGTCTTATTGCTATTTTCTATTTGGTTATATATTTATTCCCAAGGTATCCTTTATGCTGTGGATACGGGCTCTGTACAGACCAGTTTGTAAATGGTAGCTATGGTCATCATTCATTCATATCTAAGGCTCCTCTGACCATGGAGACCCTTGGAAGCAGCACAGTGTAGTAACATTCATGTATATTAAGCATGTGTTTCTCCAGAATAAATGGCAGTGAAGGTTGTGTTCTTGGGGACTACATTAGGGGTCAATAAATGGGATTCCTTATCTAATTAAAGTTAGTGAAAGTACTTTTCAGAAGTTTAGTTGTGAGAGACAAAGAACCACAAGTTCTAGAGAGAGTTGATAAATTCCTTTTACTTGTTTTTGTATCCACATGATTGTAAAAAAGCAAACAATGCTAATGGCCACTTTGGTGAAAACACAGTGTTCAAACCTTAGGAGGATTACATTCTTTGGACAGGTTTTATTCCCAGAATATCAAACCCCTTAGCCATGACAGCAGCAACTGCTTCACACAGCAGCATACGCCACATGTTCACCTTCAGGACTTCTCCTGAGAATACAAAGAGAGTAATTACTTTTTCTACAAATCACTGTTAAAGAATCTATGCTAGTTCTGGACTTTATTGAGAAGTAAATAGCCTAACATATGTTTTGGGGGCTTTAACTAGAATCATCTTTACTTAAACTGTAGAGAGAGAATCTAAGAAAGAAATAAATCTAAGAAATAAATTTCTGTTTAAGAAATCTGTTTTTAACTGATAAAATTACAGTCTAATAGTGCAGGCTTTGTATCTTTTATCTTATTCTTTTTTTAAATTCTGTTCTAGGCTTCATGGTCTGAATTAACTTTAAACACCATAATGATTTTTTTTTCCTAATGAAATTTTAAGTTCTCAACCATGACTCTCAGAAACGTCTACTTGCTGTATTATTATTAATCATTAGTTCAGTCTATTTCATTAACTATATAACACAATAGAGCAAAAAGCCTAAAAGAGGTATTATTTTTTTCGTCCAAGGGTAGTTTTCATTATTAAGAACCCAGAGACCGACTCTGTGACTATCAGTCACACTGCTTTTGTTGGAAATGTCCTATTCCTAGTGACCTTCAATTGCTTCTTTGGAGTTTTATGGCTCTAGCCCATGTGCCTGATGGTGGGGAAACGAGTCTGTTTAAGAATTCCATTTATGCTTGTATTAGAGCCAGTGCAATTCTGTCTGTTGTATATGATACGGGTTACTGTGTAACTAGGGGGAAACTGGGTGTGGGGGGTTTCCATAAATAAATTGAAAATTACCCACATCCAACTCAAATGAATGCCTCTGTTGGTGCCCAATCCCCAATATGACTACTGGATGAGCCACTTACCACTCTGCCGATCTTTCTCCACACAATAGCAGCTGTCATAGAATTCTGTGAAAGTAGTTGCCAGCTCATAGATATAATCACACAGAGTGTGGAGAAGTAAGTCATCTAGAATCTTCTGCAGAACCTCAGGGAACCGCAAAATGCACCTGCCTAGTTTCCATTCCTTCTCATGATCCAAAATGATTTCGGTCTCGTGAGCAGCTTTCCGGAGCATCTCTTCATCAATATTGGCCAGACGTGCAATTGACCTGAAAAATCAGGTAACGGCCATCATTCCCCTTTGTTAAGTATATTCTTCTCCGTTGAAAACAGGTAATAAAGAATGCCTGATCCAAAGTAGAAATCATCATTTGACTCAAAATTAAAAATGCTGCACCCCAATTACCTGATTCTAGTGAAGGCGTACAACAAGTAAGCCGCTGTGTTTCCTCTGTCATCCAGCATTTTGTCGAAGGAGAAGATGTAGTCATTCAGCCGGTTATGGGAAAGATCAGCATATTTGATACAGCCATAAGCAACAGAGGTCTGAGCAGCCTTCAATTCCTCTGTGGTTAAGACCTTTTGGAAAAACAAAAAATACTTCCTAAGTTACCAATCCTTGTTTTGTTGCACCATCTCACAGACAAAAGATGGTGGTAAGGAGCATCTAGGGCTTCCCAGTTGGCACTATTAGTAAAGAACCCGCCTACCAACACAGGAGATCTAAGAGACGCAGGTTCGCCCCCTGGGCCAGGAAGATCCCCTGGAGAAGGGACTGACTACCCACTCCAGTACTCTTGCCTGGAGAATCCCGTGGACAGAGGAGCCTGGCAGGCTACAGTCCATGGGGTCACACAGAGTTGGACATGACTGAAGCGACAGAACAGCACACAAAGCACGAGGAGCATCTGATGGTCTTTAACAGTAAACTGCAATGAATATCAACACTGAGGTAGGAAAACAGACCAATCTACAAGGAGGGAATAAGGAAAATAAAACTCATCAGCTCTGCATAACAAAGAATGCTTCCATGAGAAACCCGAGTTATAAATTATGAAATGTCAGCTTGAATACTCTTTCTCCAGTGTATTCAGTAGATATGAAACGAAAGCACCAATTATTAGTTTTTATCTGCTTCATTCCATAGAATATTCTGATATAGGTTATAGGAAACAAAATTAGGGTCAGGTAATTAACTGGAATAAAAACAGGGTGTCAAGAACTGGAAAAGAAAACACTGTCTTGGTAAATTTGGTCATATTCTGAAACATTATTAGGTCAAGTAAGTATATGAGGATTTCTGGTCTGGACATGATGCAGTAGCTTGAAGCAGACTAACCCCTTCCACCAGAATCAACTACTTAAAAGCTGAATAAATTGTATGAAGCAACTGTTTCAAGTCTCCAGAGAGCATCAACACAAGGACATCATTAAGACAACTAGCTGGTGTGCTGTCGGCCAGAAAACTTAACTAGGAAGATGACATTATCTAGAACTATTACAACTTTTCACCCACCAGTCAGATGAAATGACTAAAAACCAAGGAGGTGAGGTAGGGTGAGGGGGAACAAGACAATACAAACAACCGAAACACAGCAACAGCAACTTTAAAGACTGCAACTGGAGCTTCCCTGGTGGTTCAGCGGTTAAGAATCTGCCTGCTAATGCAGGGGACACGAGTTCGACCCCTGGTCCGGGAAGATCCCACATGCTGCGCAGCAACTACTGAAGCCCATGCTCCCTAGAGCCTATGCTCCATTACAAGAGAAACCACAGCAACGAGAAGCCCACGCACCACAATGAAGACCCAGCACAGCCAAAAATAAAATAAACAGATCAGATCAGTCGCTCAGTCGTGTCCGACTCTTTGCGACCCCATGGATCGCAGCATGCCAGGCCTCCCTGTCCATCACCAACTCCCAGAGTTCACTCAGACTCATGTCCATCGAGTCAGTGATGCCATCCAGCCATCTCATCCTCTGTCATCCCCTTCTCCTCTTGCCCCCAATCCCTCCCAGCATCAGAGTCTTTTCCAATGAGTCAACTCTTCGCATGAGGTGGCCAAAGAATTGGAGTTTCAGCCTCAGCATAAGTCCTTCCAATGAACACCCAGGACTGGTCTCCTTTAGAATGGACTGGCTGGATCTCCTTGCAGTCCAAGGGACTCTCAAGAGTCTTCTCCAATACCACAGTTCAAAAGCATCAATTCTTCAGCGCTCAGCCTTCTTCACAGTCCAACTCTCACATCCATACATGACCACAGGAAAGACCATAGCCTTGACTAGACAAACGTTTGTTGGCAGAGTAATGCCTCTGCTTTTGAATATGCTATCTAGGTTGGTCATAACTTTCCTTCCAAGGAGTAAACGCCTTTTAATTTCATGGCTGCAGTCACAATCTGCAGTGATTTTGGAGCCCAGAAAAATAAAGTCTGACACTGATACACCTTTTAAAAGTCTGGAATCATTTAAAGAATACTTATTAATTACAAAGAGGATAAACAGTAACTTCACAACGGAGAAAACTGATAGTATCACCGTAACAAAAGTGAGCAAAATTAATGTTAACAATCATGAGACACAGCAACATCGTGTGCCTCCTGAAATACTGAAGTGAGAAGGAAACTTATCTTCCTAAGACGGTATAACTTGAATTTAATCATGAAGAAATACCAGATAAACCCAGCTGCAGGACATTCCACAGAAAACCTGACAATAAGTGTCAAGATGATGAAAGAGAAAGAGCAAGGAACTGCCCAGATTAAAAAAGATTAAGACAACATGAAGACTAAATGCAACATGTGATCCTGGACTAGAAAAAGACAAATGGCAAAATCTGACTAAGGTCTGCAGATTAGTGAACTGTACTGTAGCAATGTTAATTTCTTGGTTTTGAAATCATACTACATCTATAGGATGTTAATATTTGGGGAGGCTGATATGGGAATACTTTGTACTATTTTATAATTTTTTTTGTCTGAAATTATTTCAAAATGGAAAACTATGATTAAGGTATTTAGAATATCCAAAATAAAGCATATAGAGGAGAAAAATAGGAAAAAAAAAAAAAAAGTGAAAAAACACTCTGGGACACAGTCAAAAGTTCTAACATAATATATGTACTTAGATTCCACAACAGAATGGGGCAAAGATGCAATGTTTGAAGAGATATGGCTGAGAATTTTCCTAAACTGATGAGGAACCCAACGCTCAGAAAAGTCAGCAACTTCAAGCAAGATAAATACAAAGGAAAGAAGGAAATACTCTACTTCCCTCTCCAAACCACACCTAGGCAATTAGAAACTGCAAGGAGGAATAAAGTTCACAGGAAAGTGTAAATATGTGGATAAATATAAATGGATGGTCTAAAACAAACACTACGCAAAAGACTTGAACATATTATTCACAAAAGATACCCTGATGATCAATAAGCAACAGTTAACGTAGTTACTCATCAGAGAAATGCAAATTTTAACTTGTGAGATGCTAATACATATTCACCAGAAAAGCTATTAAAGTAAGACTCACAAAACCAGTTATGTGGAAAGATACAGGGCAACTGGAACAATCGTACTAGTGATGGGAGTATATAACGCTTGTAACTCTCTCCTTGGCAATTTTTAAAACAGTTAAATGTAAGCCCACCCTACAACCCAGAAATGCCATTCCTAGATATACATCTAAGAGAAAAGTGCATGTACCCAAAAGGTGGCTTGAACAGAAATGCTGAAATTATTAACAGCTTCTTATTCGTTAACAGTCAACAAACAGAAACAACCCTAATGTCCTTCAACAGAAGAAACACATTAATACTATTATCTAGCAGTAAAAAGAACTACTGATATACCTGGAAAACAGCACATACTTTATGCTTTCATTTAAACTCCTCAAATAAACAAAAATGATCTATGGTGATAGGAAACTTTCTGGGGTGAGAGAGATATAACTTGATTGGTTGATGTTAGCATGGTCACAACTGAGCAACTTCACTTTCACGCACTGGAGAAGGAAATGGCAACCCACCCCAGTGTTCTTGTCTGGAGAATCCCAGGGACAGAGGAGCCTGGTGGGCTGCCGTCTATGGGGCTGCACAGAGTCGGACACAACTGACGCGACTTAGCAGCAGCAGCAGTGTGTATATATGTGTGTATAAAAATTCATCAAGCTTTACATTTACTCTATGTAGATTAAAAATAGTAGCTGAAATGGCCAAATAGTTAAAGCAGTTTTTGTTACTATGCAGACTAAACAAACTGATTAGTGACTGAATTTTCCACTTTTCATCTGACTGCCACTTATACCTAGGCCAGGACTAAAAGGCAAAACCATTCTGGAGATACCAACTGGGTACACTTGACAACCACCAACCGGAAACAGTAAAAAACAATTTCATGTTTCACTTTGCAAACAATGGAAATGGAACAGGTGGGGAGAATGTTCCCTTAGAGCCTGCCTTCATGCTCTCTGGATTATTAGTGATCTACCCAAACCAACCAGAGTATGTCCTCGAAGACCCCTTTTTTGTTTGGCTCATTCATGTCTACATTTAATCCTATTCTGTGTCTCTTTCTATAATTTTACTCTTCTGTTTACAGTAGTTATGTTCATTCCATTTGACTGCTGGAATGTAAAAGACCTAAGATCCTTTGACTCAATCTCTGACCTCTATTTTATAGTAAAAAAAAAAAAAAATTTTCCCCTACTTTGATGCAGTTCATCCAAATTTCACACAAATCCAACCACAGTCCTTTCTAAGGGTGCTATGAAAGGCCATCACGTCGCCTACTCTGTGGGCTCAAGGGAAGACTCGTGTGGTCGGTGTTACTGCTAATGACGACTCTTCACACGCTCCCAGGGAAAGGAGCTCAGCAGATGTACACTCTAATGTAGGATATTCACTCAAACCGCCTCAGTCTTCAGTCTTCTCCTGTCATTGCTTCAAAGCAGTGACAGGTGAACTGCCAAGCAGCAGCAGAGAGTCTATGCCACGTTAACAAAGGAAGAAAAGGCCATGGTCTTTTGTAATAGCTACGAACTACATTTTCACAATAAACACTCAGCAATTCATGAAACTAACTGTGCAATAACCTGAGATATAAGCCTGTCAGAAGTTGACTGACTGCTTATAAACCTTCCCAGTTCTCTCAATAAAAACAAAAATGAAAAACCACAACAAAATGCACACTACACAATATACAAGTCAGTCTTTGGATTACCTTGTCTCTTTCTTTTTCCTTCAATTTGTCCATGGAGCGTTTTAGTCCTTCTTCCAGGAGGTCAATGAGGCGCACTGTTTCACCCGATCGTGTTTTAAACTTCTTCCTAATAAAATTTAAATGTCCCGATTAAACACATTTTGAAGCAGACCTTCCAACTTAGAAATCTTTGAAAGTTAAGGTTTGACATCACCTTATTCAGTTGACAACTAGGGTGGTTGACAAAAGAAAAGTAGACACTCCCAAGTGTCTCTCATCTATAACCCTCTACTCCAAGCATTCTATGCTTTAGGCTCCTAGTAGCATTCTCTACATATCCATTTTTAATACAGTCCCTAAAAGGGAAAGAAAGAAGGCATCTGTTCATTTGTTCATTTTCCTGAACATGAGGTTTGGGTTAGTTGTTTTGCCTTCTTAGAGAATTATTTAATACTTTTGCTTCTAGAATTGCTTGGGAGGAAATTCTTAACTGGAATCTCACTTGCATTTTCCTGACTAGTAATTCCACCTTTATAGTGGTAGCCAACCAGAGAAGGCAATGGCACCCCACTCCAGTACTCTTGCCTGGAAAACCCCATGGATGGAGGAACTTGGTAGGCTGCAGTCCATGGGGTTGCTAAGAGTCGGACACGACTGAGCGACTTCCCTTTCATTTTTCACTTTCATGCATTGGAGAAGGAAATGGCAACCCACTCCAGTGTTCTTGCTTGGAGAATCCCAGGGACAGGGGAGCCTGGTGGGCTGCTGTCAATGGGGTCGCACAGAGTCGGACACGACTGAAGTGACTTAGCAGCTTAGCAGCAACCCTAAGAACATATCAAAATCAGCCTGAGAACTTTTAAAACTGGATGTCAGGGCCCCACTCATACCCACTGAAATCAGAATCTTTGTGGATGGGGCAAAAGTACAGATAAGCACTGCCCTGGGCAACTGCACTGTTAAAAAGCATCTCATGAAAATTGAATTTTACCTATTAAATAAGTTTGCAAGATACTGTCTTTTTTTTCCTTTTAAATTAAAAACATTGTTCAATCCCAACAATGATACAAAGGAAGCATGCTTTTCTATTGAACATAAAGTCTGCCAAAGTGCCCGTGATACTTCCTGTTAAAGTTGTATGTTCAAAGTTGCCTTTAAAAGGGATCATCTTGCCCTTTATTACGGAATTAAACTCCTTTATTATTCCAAAACTACATGATTTCCCAGGCTTTCCTTATGTCATCCCCGCCCATCCTTGAGAATCCAACAACTTCCAAACCTTCTGTGTGATGAAATGATACCCATCATAAAGCCTAGGCAAAATGCTAAGAAAGCCTTCCTTAAGGACGTCTCCTCTTGGCAAAATCTGGTCTTTCCTGTTACTCCCTACTGTGCCTGCCTTGAATCTTTATCTTTCGTGTGTGTGGGTCCTCTCTTCTCCTCTCACCAGTGGTTCTAGAGAGGGACGCACAGCTGAATATCAAAAAGAGCTTTCAAAAACAGATGCCTACTACCCACTGCAGACCTAGAAAGTCATTAGCTCTCCTGGGAGGGCCTGGCATGTGTATTTTAACAGGCTCCAAAGGGAACTGCTCTGCTTTAGAGGACAGGCTTCTTCAGGAAAGAGGACGTGTTTTATGTTATCTTCATGTACACACTGTGGAGCACCCAGCCAATGCCATGAACAGTGGGTGCTCAATACACAGGAAGTTGATCAAAAAAATGATAAATTTTTTATTGTAAAAAGCCTTAAAAAAAGAAAAATTCACTAAAAAAAATAGACGGCAGAATCTGAGCATTTTATTTATTTTTTTTGGCCACACTGCACGGCATGCATAACTTCCCTGACCAGAGACTGAACCCCACGCCCGTGTAGTGGAAGCTCAGAGTCTTAACCACTGGACCACCAAGGGAGGTCTGAATTTGAGCATTTTAATATCAATGTTTAAAATATGGTAGGATGCCACTGGCTAGCTATCCCTGATAATTTTTTTTTATGGTGTAGGACACCATAATTACATGAATGCAGATATCTAAAACAATACAACCAGGGTAGGAAGAATCAATACTGTGAAAATGACTATACTACCAAAAGCAATCTACAGATTCAATGCAACCCCTATCAAATTACCAATAACATTTTTCACAGAACTAGAACAAAAAATTTAACAATTCATATGGAAACACAAAAGACCCCGAATAGTCAAAGCAGTCTTGAGAAAGAAGAATGGAGCTGGAGCAATCAACCTTCCTGACTTCAGATTATACTACAAAGCTACAGTCATCAAGACAGTATGGTACTGGCACAAAAACAGAAATAAAGATCAATGGAACAAGACAGAAAGCCCAGAAATAAACCCATGCACCTATGGGTACCTTATTTTTGACAAAGGAGGCAATATACAATAGAACAAAGACAGCCTCTTCAATAAATGGTGCTGGGAAAACTGGACAGCTACATGTAAAAGAATGAAATTAGAACACTTCCTAACACCATACACAAAGATAAACTCAAAACGGATTAAAGACCTAAATATAAGACCAGAAACTATAAAACTCTTAGAGGAAAACATAGGCAGAACACTCGATAACATCAATCAAAGCAAGATCCTCTATGACCTACCTCCTAAAGTAATGGAAACAAAAGTAAATAAGTGGGACCTGATTAAACTTAAAAGCTTTTGCACAGCAAAGGAAACTATAAGCAAGGTGAAAGACAACCCTCAGAATGGAAGAAAACAATAGCAAATGAAACAACTGACACAAGTTTAATTTCCAAAATATACAAGCAGCTCATACAACTCAATACCAGAAAAACAAACAACCCAATCAAAAAGTGGGAAAATGACCTAAACAGACATTTCTCCACAGAAGACATACAGATGGCTAATAAACACATGAAAAGATGCTCAACATCGCTCACCATTAGAGAAATGCAAATCAAAACCACAATGAGATATCACCTCACACCAGTCAGAATGGCCACCATCAAAAAGTCTACAAACAGTAAGTGCTGGAGAGGGTGTGGAGGAAAGGGAACACTCTTGCACTGTTGGTGGAAATGTAAATTGATACAGCCAGTATGGAAGACGGTATGGCGATTCCTTTAAAAACTAGGAATAAAACCATCATCTGACCCAGCAATCCCAGTCCTAGGTATATACCCTGAGGAAACCAAAAGTGAAAAAGACATATGTATCCCATTGTTCACTGCAGCACTATTTACAACAGCTGGAACATGGAAGCAACCTAGATGTCCATCGACAGATGAATAAATGAAGTTGTGGTACATATGCACAATGGAATATTGCTCAGCCATACAAAGGAATGCCTTTGAGTCAGTTCTAATGAGGTGGATAAACCTAGAACCTATACACAGCGTGAAGTAAGTCAGAAAGAGAAAGATAAATATCGTATTCTAACACATATATATGGAAGCTAGGAAAATGGTGCTGAAGAATTTCCTTACAGGGCAGCAATGGAGAAACAGACATAGAGACTAGACTTGTGGACATGGGGAGAGGGTGAGATGTATGGGAAGAGTAACATAGCCAACAGGCATTTGCTGTATGGCTAAGAAAACTCAAACAGGGGCTTTGTATCAACCTAGAGGGGAGGGAGACGGGAGGAAGTTCAAAAGGGAGGGGATATTTGTATACCTATGGCTGGTTCATGTTGAGGTTTGACAGAAAACAACAAAATTCTGTACAGCAATTATCCTTCAATAAAAAAAATAAATTATATAAAAACAAAAAAAACACAAAAAATCCTCTAGCCATTACATGATAAACAAATGCTGACATATAATTATTGGTGATAAATATCAGACATAAAAAGTAAATGTGCTTTTTAGGAAGCACATTTACAGGAAGCTTGGTGCTGGTGCACTGGGATGACCCAGAGGGATGGTACGGGGAGGGAGGTGGGAGGGGGGTTCAGGATTGGGAACACGTGTACACCCGTGGAGGATTCATGCTGATGTATGGCAAAACCAATACAATATTGTAAAGTAATTAGCCTCTAATTAAAATAAATAAATTTAAATTTAAAATGAAAAAAAATAAAAATAAAAAAATAGAGACTTCCAAGGCAAAAAAAAAAAAAGTAAATGTGGTAATTTTCTCCCAATTGTAGGAATAATCATCTAAATGTTAGTCAAAAGAAAACAAAACAGGAAAATAAGATACTCTAAAGCAATACTCACGTGTTTGATTTTTAGCACTTTCTTAGGACCGTGAATACCTTAAGGACCAGGTGTCTTCCAATTACAAAAAAAGTGCAGCTATACAGAATTATATGTTTGATCTA
Source organism: Bos taurus (assembly GCF_002263795.3). Taxonomy (NCBI): domain Eukaryota; kingdom Metazoa; phylum Chordata; class Mammalia; order Artiodactyla; family Bovidae; genus Bos; species Bos taurus. The sequence continues at coordinate 80,522,467 of NC_037334.1, read as the reverse complement.
AGGTATTTTGTCTGCATATAACCTTACATCTAAAATAAATACCCTGACATTTATTTGGGTAGGGCTAGGAGTACTCTTGCCTGGAAAATCCCATGGACGGAGAAGCCTGGTAGCTGCAGTCCATGGGGTCACGAAGAGTAGGACACGACCGAGCGACTTCACTTTCACTTTTCACTTTCATGCATTGGAGAATGAAATGGCAACCCACTCCAGTGTTCTTGCCTGGAGAATCCCAGCAGGGACGGGGGAGCCTGGTGGGCTTCTGTCTATGGGGTCACACACAGTCGGACACGACTGAAGCGACTTAGCAGCAGCAGCAGGCTATAAACTTAATTAGGATTTTTGCACATTGGCGTGTTAAGCACCTTGAGCTACTTCATGAAGCTTTTAGAAACATCACCCACTTTTATGTGATGGCAGAATTTAGGCCATGTCTCCAAATCAAAAATGATGTGGTAATTAAATAACTAAGGGATCCTAAGACAATATTAAATGGAAGATGTAAAAATCTCTCAATTCTTCCTAAAAGGCTGCACTCTGGCAGTGATGAGACACAGGTACGGAACAGCTTGGCTGCGTACATACTACAGCTTATACAGACTCTGGTATCAAATGAAATGGTCTCTACTGAAGAATCTGGGGGTCGGGCGCTGTTACCACCTTCACATTTGCAGACTTACTTGTCTTCCCCCAGCACCACACCAAATCCAGCATGAGACACTCGAGTTACGGCAGGGTCATACCAACCAATCATTTGAGCAGCACCAAATACTGTCTGGAAGTGTAAGGACTATAAAGAAATAGAAAGAGAAAGTTACTTGCTAAACTTTCTAATTTAAAAAATGACTTAAAGCTCTTCTACTTAGGAATAAAGATTTGTAAAATTCAAATCACTCACTAACCTTTTAAGGCAAGTAAAGTTATAGAAGCTCTTCTTTATTCCTTATATATGAGAATAAGGGAACATCCTTCCTAGTTTACAGAGACAAGTGGGAAAACTGAGAAGTGAACAAGTTTGGCCAAATTCAAACCCTGCTCTCTCTCTCATATCACTTTTCTGAATTTCCGTCTTTGAGGAAAATTTACAGGGTTTTTGAGTGCCAAATGCTTCACCATACTGCCTTACCTCCAATCAGACAATGCAAGTTGATACAAATGTACAAACTTACTTGTCCATTGTCCACCACATAGATGATCATATCTGCTTTTTCCTCAAACAGTCTTTGTTTAATGGCAGCCAGGTCAGATGTATCATAGGTATAACCTCCATCCGATTTTACTATGGTTAATGGTACAGAACATCCTGGAACAAACACAATCTTTCTGCCATCGTCCACTTGCACAAATCCTAGAAGAAAAGAGAAAAAGAGAAAACTGTGTCTGGGCACCCAGGGAGTGTTTCTGGTAGTTCCCCAAAGTAACACGACACCTGGCTGCCAAACTCTTCGTAGAGCATTTCAGTCTATGAGGAGTCGTCCACCTGCCCAGCAGACACAAAACATGGCAATCTGTGCTTTGCTTTCAAGCAGGAGCCATAGCTTCCTTTGGGAGAAAGATGCAATTTCTATCATTACCTCTTAAAATGTATTCATTTATTTAGTTTTCGAGTTACAACTACAACAGAGTTCAGGGCACAAACATGGCAGGATTCAGCATTGAAATGACTAGTAAAATGGAAAAAATAAAATCATGTTCATACACATGATGAAAAAGGCAAAATTCTTGGATGCAAGAAGGGACAATAAGGAACATGATGGTAAAATCAGCCATATTTCAGAGTATGCTGCTGCTAAGTTGCTTCAGTCATGTCTGACTCTGCGACCCCATAGACGGCAGCCCACCAGGCTCCCCCGTCCCTGGGATTCTCCAGGCAAGAACACTGGAGTGGGTTGCCATTTCCTTCTCCAATGCATGAAAGTGAAAAGTGAAAGTTAAGTTGCTCAGTCATGTCAGACTCTTAGCAACCCCACAGACTGCAGCCCACAAGGCTCCTCATCCATGAGATTTTCCAGGCAAGAACACTGGAGTGGGTTGCCATTTCCTTCTCCTCAGTGTGTTTACTATATGCTAAACACTATATTGAGTCTTAAATTCAACCTTCACAATAACTCTATGCAGTAAATACTATTACTATTGCCTTTTTCCTTTTTTAACATTTTAGAAAACTGATGCTTGGTAGGGTGAAAGCAGTATAAAATCCTGGTTAAAAACAAACTCTGAAGCCACACTGCCCAGGTTTGAATCTTGACTTAGCAGTTATTAGCTATGTGACCTTGGGAAGTTACTAATTTCTTTGTGCTTCTTTTCTTTCTTTAATGGACATTACTTTTCTTGTTATGAGTACAAAATAATGTCACAATTAAAGTGTTTCTCACATTATGACAATCTGGATTCTCATCTTCCCCTTACAGCAAGGAATACAGTTTCCCTCCAATATCCTAAACTATTTCTAAGGACCCCACACTTGCTTTGCCTTGCTTTGGTGAATTCCTCCTTTCTGCTAGCATGACTAACATGGCCAGCTTCTTTTCTCATTATTAAAATCTTTTTACCTACGTCTACAAATAACAAATTCTGGAGAGGGTGTAGAGAAAAGGGAACCTTCTTACATTATTGGCAGGAATATAAACAGGTGCAGCCATTATGGCAAACAGTATGGAGGTTCCCCAATAAACAAAAACTAGAGTTGCTGTATGATCCAGCAATCTCATTCCTGGGCATATATCTGGATACAACTATAATTCAAAAGGATGCATGCGCCCCTGTCTTCACAGCAGCACTATTCATAACAGCCATGGAAACAACCTAAATATCCATTGACAGATGAGTGGATAAAGAAGACATGACGTACACATACAACGGGACACTACTCAGGCATAAAAAAGAATGAGATGTGCCGGGAGCCGGTGAGGCATTCCACTCGTGACAAAGGTCATGAGGAAGGAGGCTCGGCATACGCAAAGGCGGGATCGAGCCTCAGGAGTCCCCCTGGATATTCTCGAGCATCTACCCCCCCCAAAAAAGCCAGAGTCTGCCTACTTTATTGCTTTGTGCTCTCACCTCGGACTTTACTGGGGGCTGTCCCCCACCACCATCTCCCTCTCTCTGTCAAAGAGTTAACTTACAGCTCCAATTAATAAAGTTCCTGGGCAATTAGGAGTGTTTAAATCCAAACCCCTCAGATGGCTCTCTAACTCGCCTGACAAATTTACCCGGGCTCCTACAGCTATGCATACGATTGTTTACAGTCTCCCAGCCTGGAGAGGCATGGGAAGCTTAAGATATTCAAATAGCTTAGAGCTTCTCAGAGAGTTAGAAACTGTCAGAATAAAACTAGTAAAAGATTTCATTGATGAGCCAATGCTTGCTGCCAAGTTTCCACATCCTCTGTACTGTATCCTTGAATGTGTATTAATTAATAGTTGGTATGTAGAAAACATAAGTAGTGGCCTTGGTGTTAGCAACTTTAGACCCTTAAGGTAATAAATTCTTTCCTTTGTTGTAAACCCATTACACATCCGCCCTATAGGAATGCAATTTTATCTAACACCTTTGGAAGATGGCGCCAAACCTTAAAATAATTACTCTTAGAGAAAATCAGTCTTTGTCAAGAGTCATAAAATGTTAATAGGCCTTCTGGCCAGAAGATGATGTAAATCACCTAAACCATTTGTATACGATAAATCTGCAGGAAAGAAACCCTGGTTTTTGATAAGGATCAAAGACTGCTGACTTTGCATCCCCTATTATCCTCTATGTGTAACTTAGGGTATAAAAGCCCCTGTTGAAAATAAAGCTACGGGCCTTGCTCACCAAAGCTTGGTCTCCCCATGTCATTCTTCCCCTCAATTTCCAGCTGAGTCTCCATCTGGAGCGTGGAAATCCTCTGCGACCATTTATTTGCCTGGGCTTCTAAGACCCACTCAAGAAGGTGTCTAAGGTGGGCACCTTCCGCTATTCGAGAGGGCGCCTGCGGCTTCCGTGGTCAGAGCTAACCTGGTGTCACGGGTTATATTGATTTTCCACGTAAACCAAGCTACTCAGCTTCTTTTCTCCACTGAATTTTCCTACTGAGCTATCCTCATTCTATTACTCTTTCTATCTCTAATTAACATTTGAATAGGTCGCTGAAGCCGTCTCTCCTTCGAATACCCTGGATCAGCCGGGGCTGGACCTCGGCAGAGATGCCATTAACAGTAACACAGATAGACCTAAAGACTGTCATACTGAGTGCAGTCAGACAGAGACAAAATCGTGATATAACGTACACGTGGGCTCTAAAACATGACACAAATGAACCTACCTGCGAAAGAGAAACAGACTCACAGAGAACAGACTTGTAGTTAGAGGGAGGGAAGGGGGTCTGGAGTTGGTAGTTCCAAACTGCTATACACAGAACGGGTAAACAGGGTTCTATCATATAGCACAGGTAACTAAGATGAATATTCTGTGATAAATCACAGTGGAAAATATGAAAAAAAATTTATATATATAACTGAGTCACTTTGCTGTAAAGCAGAAATTAATTGTAAATCAACTATATCTCAAGTTAAAACAATTTTTAAAAATTCCTTATCTTAAAAGTATGGTCCTTAAGTTTCCAGAATGTGATTAGTAAGTATCATTTCTCATTCAAGGAACTAAGCTTCCCTGGAGATAACAGAAGAGCTGAATCCACAATTAAGGCAGGAAATGTACAAACTTATCCTGAAATATTGTGTCCAGAAAACAAGTAAACTATCAAAAACTCTAAGGGTCAAGGGGGAAAAAATGGAAAGCCACTTGAGACTACCATTAGCGAAATACAAGACAATTTGAATATTAAAAAAATAAAGGCAAACAGTTGGAAAATATAAAATATATTAAACCTAATTTACAATAATGCTAAAAATAATCCAGTTGTTACATCTGGAAGATATTAAGAAAGTAGTTTACTATTCTGAAAACTGGTAAATAAAAATAAAGAAAGAACCAAGCATTTATACTGTTTGCCTATGAACCGTACCTCTGGTTAACCAAAATGATTATGCGACAAAGTTCTGCACAGGAGAATTCCAGGTAACAAACCAAGAAACGACAGAATGCTGTATTCCCAACCTCCAATAAAACAACAGAACCAAGTCATGACCATCAATAGCGGCTAAAACCACTAGAGGAAAGTCTAATGGGGAAATTAAAGGACAGATCAGGTTGACAATACCTGAACCCACTAATTCATCTTAACATCGTAACAAGAGAGTCAACTAAAAAGTGGCATTCTCACAAATAAACAAGACAAAACAAGAAAAGAAAACACAAATCAGAGTTTAATCTAGCCTCTTTAGAAAATACAGATAGAGGAATTATGCCACACAACACCATACGGAAATCTCTGTAAGACAAATGGCCTAGTTTCTTCAATAATAAATGAGAAAGAAGTGTGGGGCTATGGAGAGAAACCCATGACTTAACAAATTTTATATTAAACAAATGTAATGTGCAGACTCTGAATCAGCTTAGGAAATGTGAACTCATGACTTGCTATTAAGAAATCATTGGGACTTCTCTGTGGTGGTCCAGTGATTAAGAATCTGCCTTGCAATGCAGGGGCATGGGTTCAATCCCTGGTCAGGGAACTAGGATCCAATCCCTGGTCAAAGAACTAAGATCCCACACGTCACAGAGCAACTAAGCCAGTGGACCAGGGCACAGAGCAACTACTGAAGGCCACGTGCCACAAGAGAGTCCGTTCACTGCAATGAAAGATTCCACATGATGTGACTAAGACCTGACGTAGCCAAATAACAAATTAAAAAAAAAAAAGAAAGAAGTATTAATTGTCATGGAGTGATAACGCTATCATGGTTTTGAGGTGGGATGAAGGGTCTGTTGTTTCAGAGACAAACCAAAGCAGTTATAGAAGAAATTATATAAGCAGTGTACAGGAAGGTAACAGACACAATAAGGTCTGCCTGTGTTCATAATTAAGTTGGTGACAAGTGCATGAAGCTGGGATGTCACTATAATATTCTCTCTGCTTTTGCCTATGTTTGAAAATTTGTACAATCAAGTTAAAAATAAAAAAAGAGTGCTTACCTCTATCTTCAAACTCCTTTACAATATCATGCATCCTATCTTGATAGAAGGATTCTCCCCTCTCTATTAAAGAGATGTCCAATGCCTCATAGATTTTATTAAACTCTAGGGAAAAAGTCATAAAATAAAGAGAATGTATAATTTAAAAAGATAACCTACAGTAACACAATACATTTTACTGCCTCGTGTGGCAAAACAGCCACCAGCCTCTTCCAAAGATCTACTGGCTATTCGTGTTCATCTGTTCTTCAAAGTGACCTTTCAGATAACACTGTCAAGTCTGAACACTCAGAACTGTCTTGAAACCATAAATGAATATGGAGAACTAGGGGACGTGGCATGACACTCTACCCAAACATTCTGTTCCACCCTGGTGTGTATTTCCCTTCATTTTAGCCCTACATATTTCTGGATAGATTTATTTGTAAGGATTTTATAGCTTCGGATGCTTAATGTGAATAGCATCTTTTTCCTTTCTACTTTTTTTCTAACTAATTTTTCCTGACTTCTAAAGAAATTAAATTTTGCACCTGCCTGTCTTTATAAATAAACTTTCTTTGTAGTTTCAATTTCAGAAAATATGTAAGAAAAAAAAATCTATTTGTTAGCCCTTGAATATTTAATACGTCATTCAAAGTCAATTCTGAATACTCAAGAAACTACATGCAGTAGTATTCGCTGGAAAAATAAACAAAGCCCAGAAGCTTACCTTGGCGGGAGACATCACAGATGAGTTTCCAAGCTTTTATGATGTCTGGATTTTTACTCTGGAGCAAAACAACACACTGATATGCTCGCTTCTTAAATTCCTCCTCAGTATCAAATCTCTTCTTGGATTCCTATATTAAAAAAGGCAAGGTTTGTAAACAATCAGCCCCATATTTCTAGATAAAACACATTTCTAAAAAAAAAGAAAAAATCCCACAAAAAAACAGAGGAAGTAAAAATTTAGATCTGTTGAACAAGTGTTCTATCTCAACAGTCAAAGAATGTTGTTACAAATGAATGTGCTAATAAAACCCAATTATTACTTCTGAAATAATTTTCCTTAAAAATGTAACATTTGATCACAATGCTACCTCCACCTTTCCAGTTCACACTAGTGCTTGTGTTCCGGGAGAATGACAATGTACAGCTAACACATGAGGCTGAATTTTCCAGGTTCTAATTTCCATTCTAAATAATTTTTTTTTGGGGGGGTGGTAATTAAAAATAAAATCATGGACTTCCCTGGTGACACAGCAGATAAAAATCTGCGTGCCAGTGCAGGGGACACAGGTTTGATCCCTGGTCTGCGAAGACGCCACACGCTGTGGGGCAACTAAGCCTGTGCGCCACAACTACTGACGCCCGAGAGCCTCAAGCGTGGGCTCTGCAACGAGAGAAGCCAGCGTGCAACTAGAGAGGAGACCCCGCGGCTGAAGCCAGAGAAAGCCCGTGTGGAGCAACGAAGACCCTGAGCAACCAAAAATAAAAAAAATTGCTTTCACTGGTTCCTATCTACTTTGAAAGCAAAACGTGCTTATTAAAAAAATATTGTTAACCCTATCCCAAACTAACCAGCAATAACATTCTGATGAAAATTCTAGGTATCTCTTTGCAATCACAGATCTGTATGTTTTAAAAACTATAAACATATGGTTTTTCTTTTATCCTTGGTATTAAAATTCAGCAATGTGTTTTAAATATTATATGGCATTAATAGATTTGCCCATTGTATTCAGTGCACAGAATTCCAGCAGATTATAGCTATCTCACTTAACTGATACCAGTAAACAATTTTCAATCTTTTCATTAGAAAATACATACCAAAAGATTAAAAAAAAAACCTGTAAAAAAGCCAGTTACCAACCAACCAAAAAAAGTTTTAAGTACTATATTACTTCTTAATACAGTAATCCTATTCTTGGGACTCTATCATAAGAAAACAATTTTAAAAATGAGAAAACTTACATGTAGAAACATGTAGGTACAACCTACAAGTAAACCTACAAGTAAAAACATGAAGTTACTTACTGAGCATCCCCAAAATGGGGGGGGAAACCAAATAATAAGGAGCATACACTTTGGTCTACAAATCCAAAATAAGATGTGGTCACAAATTAACATGAAAGAGTATGATAAAACTTTAAATAGGTACAATACAAAAATGTTACTATAACCACAATTGATATAATAAAAGTTTATATACGGATAAGTGAAAGAGTCAAAGACTGTTTACTACAGTGATTTATTTAAAATTATGGTTTATGGTAAATTTGTCTTTAAAAAACTGTTTATACTTAATAATGCTTTCAAAACATACGGAATCAGGAAGATAACAGCAGCATCAAAATTTTGAAATACTAAAATGTACTTTGACTAACAAACTCCTAAATTCACGTAAGAATGGGTAATGCTGTAGATTTAAATTTTTAACATACACCAATAAAAGCAAACATGCTACAATGAGGAACAGAGAATGGAGCAACTTTTATTTAACCCCATAATAGCTTCAAATACCATTTAAAACTCCCTAAGGAAAACAATTATGATAATTGATAGACACACAAATAATACAAAAATAAATGGCACCAAACCTTATAAAAAGCCTGAAGATCCCCAATGGGAGGTGAAACTGTTAGGTAATCTGGAAATTTATCTTGCAGGTGAGCAATGAGCATGCCAAACTGGGTTCCCCAGTCTCCTACATGGTTTAATCTAGTATCAGACACAGAACATAAAACCACTTAAAAATGATAAACATGAACTGGACTATAAAGAAGACTGAGTGCCAAAGAATTGATGCTTTTGAACTGTAGAGTTGGAGAAGACTCCTGAGAGTCCCTTGGACTGAAAGGAGATCAAACCAGCCAATCCTAAAGGAAATCAGTCCTGAATATTCATTGGAAGGACTGATGCTGAAGCTGAAACTCCAATACTTTGGCCACCTGATGTGAAGAGCTGACTCATTTGAAAAGACTTTGGTGCTGGGAAAGGATTGAAGATGGGAGGAGAAGGGGACGACAGAGGATGAGATGGTTGGATGGCATCACCGACTCAATGAACTTGAGTTTGAGCAAGCTCCAGGAGTTGGTCACGGACAGGGAAGCCTGGCATGCTGCAGTCCGTGGGGTTGGTTGCAAAGAGTTGGATACAACTGAGCGACTGAACTGAACTGATATTCCATTAGGAACCACAAACATTAAGTGCCAGTACATCATGTTTAGTAGTGTTCTTTTTATGAAGGTGTTTCCTCATCTGGTCTGAGAGGCAAAGACAAGGTCTGTTATGTTTGTCATTAGATACCCAATAATGAGCCTGCAAACACCTGGCCTACAGGATTTGCTGAATGAAGTTCCTATGAATGGACTGTGATCTGTTTATTGCTTAGTTAACTGGGAGAGTGGCAGTCAGGTCAATGTTGGTCATTACCATAATTTTATGAAAACGTAACTTTTCAACCAATTATTTCAGTATAATTTAGTAGTTCCCAAATATCAGAGAAGGCGATCGCACCCCACTCCAGTACTCTTGCCTGGAAAATCCCATGGATGGAGGAGTCTGGTGGGCTGCAGTCCATGGGGTCGCTAAGAGTCGGACACGACCGAGGGACTTCACTTTCACTTTTCACTTTCATGTATTGGAGAAGGAAATGCCAACCCACTCCAGTGTTCTTGCCTGGAGAATCCCAGGGACGGGGGAGCTTGGTGGGCTGCTGTCTATGGGGTCACACAGAGTCGGACACGACTGAAGTGACTTAGCAAATATCAGTGGACAAAATTCATCAAAATATATCAATCCAATCACTTCTCATTCCTCACTGCTTTCATCTAACCTCAAACCATCAGATCACCTCTTCAGTTCAGTTGCTCAGTCGTGTCCGACTCTTTGTGACCCCATGAATCGCAGCACGCCAGGCCTCCCTGTTCAAACTCAAATCCATTGAGTCGGTGATGCCACCCAGCCATCTCATCCTCTGTCGTCCCCTTTTCCTCCTGCCCCCAATCCCTGCCAACATCAGTCTTTTCCAATGAGTCAACTCTTAGCTGGATTATTAAAACAGACTTCTAATTAATTACTATAGTTCCTTTTCCCTTCTTTGCCTAGTTTATTTGAAGAAACCAGGGCAATCTCTAATCAGATTATATGCCCTACTAAGACTCTCCAAAAGCTTTCCACTGCATTTAATAAAACTGCAATTTCCTACCATGGGCTACAAGGTCCAGTACAATCTGTTTCTTGCTTACGTCTCCCACTAAAATATATACTTCTAGTATACAGGACGGAAAAGGCAATGGCACCCCACTCCAGTACTCTTGCCTGGAAAATCCCATGGACAAAGGAGCCTGGTAGGCTGCAGTCCATGGGGTCGAGAAGAGTCAGACACGACTGAGTGACTTCACTTTCACTTTTCACTTTCCTGCATTGGAGAAGGAAATGGCAACCCACTCCAGTGTTCTTGCCTGGAGAATCCCAGGGACGGGGGAGCCTCGTGGGCTGCAATCTATGGGGTCGCACAGAGTCAGACACAACTGAAGCGACTTAGCAGCAGCAGTATACAGGAGGCACTCAAGGAATATCTGTGCAATAAATGAGGGAGTTTTCCCCTTGGTTCTACATCCACCCCAAGTCTTAATAGCTATTAGTCCAAAGGAGGGGCCAAAGATATAATTTAAAAGCCTAATGGGTGATTATGAAGCAGACACTTAAGAATCACTGATTTAATCAAAGGTTCTTTCTCTAGTGATAACTTTCTTTTCTATAGAAATCTCCAAAGAAAGGCAAGAGTACGTACCTCAGCACGTTATATCCTGCAAACTCAAAGAGGCGGCACATGCTCTCGCCTATGATTGTTGACCGAAGGTGGCCTACATGCATCTCTTTAGCTATGTTGGGAGAGGAAAAGTCAACTATAACCTGGGATAAATAGTAAAGATTTTTTTAGAGAGGGATATAAACATTTTCTTTTGCTAACACATTCATTAATAACATTTAATAATAAACAAGGCTTAAACATTAGCTTGGATTGTAATGCAACTATTAGGATTTCTGATGGAACTTGTCCATCATTAATTGAAAAATAATCAAATCTGTTTAAATAAGTTATCTATTCTTTATTTCAGAGACAACTCATAAATATCAGTTGGCTACCTCAAATGCCTTGGGGAATGAAAACAAAAATCATATAGCAATCAAGACCCAGGGGAGCTTTTTCGAGGGTGGTGGCAATTGTGGGTAGAGCACCATGAAGGCCTCAGGGACACTCTGTGAGTATAAGGTGGTGGGGTGCTGCCTGCCGACCCCCAAATGCTGCATGCTGCCCCTCTATCGTATGAGAATTTTTGCGCCTAATCACGCTGTTGCCAAGTCCCGCTTCTGGTACTTTTGTGTCTCCACTGAAGACGATGAAGAAATCCTCAGGGGAAATGGTCTACTGTGGACAGGTGTTAGAAATCTCCCCTTTGGGTGAAGAACTTCAGCATCTGGCTGCACTGTGACTCCCACAGCATGCACTGGGAGTAGCAGGACCTGACCACAGCTGGTGCCATCACCCAGGGCTACCGAGACATGGGCACTGGCACCAAGCCTGGGCCCACTCAATCCAGATTGTGAAGGTGGAGGAGATCGCAGCCAGCAAGTGCCGCCGACCAGCGGTCAAGCAGTCCCAAGACTCCAAGATCAGGTTCCCACTGCCGCACCAGGCCCTCCGTTGCCAGCACAAGCCACACTTCGCCAACAAGAGGCCCAACACCTTCTCTTAGGTGTAGGCCCTCTCTGTCCCCGGGTCTGCCCAAATAAAACTCAAGTGGGAAAACCGGAAACAAAAAAAAAAAACCCAGGGGAAGGGGGAACTTTCAAGATAGTGGTGGACTAAGATATGGAGATCGTCTTCCTCCCCACAAATACATCAAAAATACATCTGCATGTGGAGCAACTCCTACAGATCACCTACTGAAGGCTGGCAGAAGATCCCAGACTTCAAAAAAACAAAAAGACCCAGTGGATAGGTTACTTCACAGCTATGTTCATAATCTCAAAATATGAATAGTTAAATCTCAATATAAAAAGTGAAAGCCATTTTTAGCTACAGCTAATAGAGTTCTAATGTATTATGCTATCAATCAAAAAATATACATATACCTTTTTGTTCTCTCCAATGGAAGGTATTTTAACACCATTCACCAAGAGATTGGTCAACTGTTGTGATACAAAGCCCTTTCTTAAGTGGATATTAATAAAACCTAAAGAAAAACAGAGAAGAGAAAAAAATTAGATAGCTTCCAACTTTGAAGATTGCTACTCCCAAAGCACTTCTCAATTTCACTTATGCTGGCTCCAGAACCCTAGTGTGGCTCTGGTGAAACTTTTCAGGCTTCCAACAGCACCTGGGGCCTTGGCTTGAGCCCTCTTATGAGCTCCCTGTTTCCACATCTAGTTTCATCACTTTCCTGAAAGCTTCCTACTTAATGCAGGACCCCTTCACTCCCAGCGAATGATTTAACTCTTAACAGAAAATAAACGATCCTTCTGCCACAGAGTATCTGCCATCACTATCTCCTTTTTGCTGATGAGAAACTGAGTGACAAGGCAATAAAGTAACTCATCCACAACCAGGTGAGTAAGTCTCGTTTAAAACCTCAGTTTCCTAACTCCCAATCCAAGGTGTTTTCATCATCTTGTTCAGTACATGAGTTTTAACCTTATGTTTATATTTAAAATGGTTTTCTTTTCTTATTTCAAAAGGACTCAGCAATCAATAGAACTACTTTAGAGTACATTATGACATACCAGGACCAGCAATTTCAACTTTCTCAATATATTCATTGTCTGGGAGGTGTTTGACAATGTTTTCAGCAATTTCTCTTGGATTAACTTTCTGTTCCTTGGTTTTAAGCATCTATAAAACATAAATGATTGATTACACAACAGGTCTCAGCAAATTACTAGAAAACGCACAGCTGACAAAGCATCAGATTCAACTGACACAAGACTCATTAGAAGGCAGCAGCAGAGACCAGTGACCTTGTAAAGAGAGCGAGATTAAAGCATCAGACAGCAACAGTGCCGGGGGAATGGAAAAGTGCCAAAACCACAGGATCTCTTTTCAGAATGAGCTGCCACAGCTGTCTAGAACTTCTTAAGGAAGACTTTTGAAGTCTTTAGTTATGATGCCTGTTCCAGAATATTTACATTTCTAATTTTCAAATCATGAAAGTGTGCAATATTCAGATTTGAGTAGTAAATAGCACCCTTATAAACTTAACTCCAGCACAGACACACAAAAATTATCCAGGAAAAAATCTGATCTCTTTAGATGAAGCCTTTCTATTCAGCAATGAAAAGAAATCAAAAAGTCCCAAACCAAGCGCAATAAACTACTAACACATTAGCTATTAGAAACAGGGAACTCCTCTGACTGAACATGAAATACACAAGCCTATCTCACAGACACATCTCCATCAAATATTTGATGGGAATGCTGGTGCTAATTAGCTAACTTCTAATTCCTCAACAATAAGTCAGTTATCCTGGACACAAAAGGAGGAATGTGCCAAAACAGTATCAGCTATTTCCTTAAATACTGAGTATATATAATTTAAATATTAAAATTTGTGCTTTTTAAACATTAAAAACACACAGTCCCTTTCCTCAAGCTTTTCAGAACTGTGGAAAATGTTTTTACTGAGGATACAATGCTCTATTATTTATGTAAATGATAATTATGGGCTTCCCGGGTGGCTCAGTGGTAAAGCATTTGCCTGCTGATGCAGGAGACGTGGGTTTGATCCCCAAGTCAGGAAGCTCCCTGGAGAAGGAAATGATAATGCACTTCAGTATTCTTGCCTGAGAAATCCCACAGGCAGAGGAGCCTGGCGGGTTACAGTCCATGGGGTTGCAAAAGAGACAGACATGACTGAGCACGCACGCACGCAATGATAACTGTCATGCTTAAGAAAATCAAAGCACAAAGAATGCTTTATAATAATATAATTACCTGACAGATGCCCATAGCACTATTACACTGATAGTCCCCAAACTTGGGCTGCTGACTTGGAGTCACAATCAGTGGAGGATTTTCCAAAACTGGATAGGCAGCCTTAATGGCACAACCAAAGACCTCTTCCAGGCAGCTATTAATGTTAATCATAGTTTTGGTTGGTTTGTTCCTTTCTGCTTGAAGACTCTGTAAGAAAAGAATGTAAATGTTAATAAACTTTATACAAAAATTTCCCAAATATTTTGAGAAGCCTTCAAGTATCTTGAAACTGAAAGGTAACACACACTCCTAGTGTAACACTCTCATATTTAGGATGTGCTGAGAAGCATTAATAGGACAAGTCTATCCCACAGCATCTAAGACATACATGTAAAAATTCCCCATGTACTTTCTTTCTACAGTTATTTAATATAACAGAAGCCAGCAATAGGGAGTAAGGGGCTGATGATTTTCTCAGCTTCCTAAAGCACCGAGAAAATAATATAAAATCAATCCTAAATAACTTCCTATCAAATGCTGGAACTGAAAGCTCTATGGACAAAAACAATAAAAACATTTAATCTCTTCATTAAAACGCTGACCCTTTCAAGCATGAAATGAAACAGGTCAAAAATACTGATGGGTAATATTAATGTATCAGAGTAACAGATTGTTTTGTCTTCCTGCAAAATAACCCCGTGGTACTTCCTATCTCTCACCTTCTCAGAAGTGGAATACACTCATTTAAGATGGTATATAATTAATTAATTACCTCCATTATTGCACTTTTCATACCTTCTCCAAATTATCTGTGTTTGGACAGATCTGAAATTTCTCTAAATATTCTTTTGCAAAGAAAGTGTCTTATTTATGGTTCTATCCCGATAGATGACGGTCCGTGTGGTTGCAGAAGTGTTGGACAAGCAACTAAACAACAAAAGTTCTGGCACCTAGCCCTGTACCCGCCATGTAGCAGGTCAAGATGGCTGGTGACTGAGTAGATATGGCCTAAAGAGACAGACGAACGTGCTGTCTACACACTAATCATGAGTTTACATTAGTCAAAGTGTCGATGTGTAATATGAATGGCAACAATAATGAAAACTATTATTCGAGCAGTACTGAACTGAGCGCTCCTGAGTGATTCAAGTGTCAAGAGCGGAGTCAAGTGCTTTATTTATGTGCATTGCCTTACGTCACCTACATAACAAAAATGGAGTTTGTGACTACTATCACCATTTCCTTGTGGGTTAGAGATTAAGTAACTTGCTAAAAATGATAAAGGGAAGAGGCAAAGCCAGGATTCAAGGTGAACACTCTCTTCTCCTTTAAAATGTTAAGTTCCATGAGGTGAAGAAATACTACATATGGTATAAGCATCTTTGCTACAATTCAATATAAGCATTCTGAAACATCACATTATGCAAAAAAAACCCAAACTAACTAAAACACCCTCCTAAAACAACAGAACTTATAAGAAAATTAGCATCAGGAGATAACTCAAAATCTGTGATTTTGTAATAAGAGCACCATCACATAGCAACCTTAACATTGTCACTGATGAAAAAAGGTACCTGTTTTTCTAATAAATACTAACGTAAGACTTAATCTTGAAAAGAACATGACAGCTCAAGGGGAGATTTGTAGAGATATGGATGGACCTAAGTCTGTCAAACAGAGTGTAGTAAGTCAGAGAAAGAAAAACAAATATTGTATATAACGCATGTATGTGAAATCTAGAAAAATCTAGATTTCAGGGCAGGAATAGATAAGCAAAGGTAGAGAACGGATGTGCAAGCGTGGGAGAGGGAGGGTGGGCTGGGCTGGGCAATTAGGTTCAACATAAATACATGTCCATGGATAAAACAGCTAGTGGGAACAGGGAGTAGCACAGGGAGTTCAAGTTCTCCATTATGTGCACCAACAACTTACTCCTACCTTGTGTAATGCAGGGGGAAAGGATGGGGTTTGAGTCCTTTTATCAAATTTCAGAATCTTCGCTAACAAGGATTTTTTTAAAAGACACCATAATTTAAATTGCAGGATGAAACCAAAGCCCAGAGTACTCACTTTTTGAAGGATATAACACATGTGTTGCGTAGCAGAGGATTGGAGGGTGGGAAGGAGGTCCAAGAGAGAGGGTGTATGTGTACACACACAGCTGATTCATAGTTGTTGTACAGGAGAAACTAATAGAAGGTCGTAAAGCAATTATACTTCAACAACAACAACAAAAGAATACACTTCCTTTTGTACCTTCTCCCTCCCAGCTTCCAGCACATACCAGGTATTTAACAATAATGTTGACGTGAAATAAACAGAGAAATGAATATAAATAAGTGCAGAATGAACGAGGTAATCAGAAAGGTTGAGATATTTGGGGGACAATTCCCTGGAAATGTAATTTTTTTATTTTAGAAGACTCAAAGGAGGTAATAAAAAAAGACTTCATGGCAGTGGGGCAGGCAGAGTCTAAGATGAATAAGTAAGAGGAAGCTTTGGAAAGAAGGTATAATGCCAGTGCAGCCTGCCTGAAAGTAGCAGAGAACACACAGAGCCGAACACTCATGGGAGTGAGGTCACCATCGCCCAGGACGTGTCATCAGTAGACCTGAAGAGCAGGCCAAGAAATTAAAGCCCCAACGGAAGCAAGCTCCATTTTCTGACAAAATCAATAAACACTGTTAAGATTATGAAGTCATGAAATAACCAATACAACACAAGCTTCATGGGAAAAAATGTTCCAAAATACTAACAGGAAAAGAACCTTCCCACAAATATGACTCTGTAAAACACAAAAATAAAACTGTAAAATAACCAACTTAAAGCAGAGAAGGACTGTGGGTGTAGTTAAAAATATTTTGACTTGATATAAGCAATTACTGAAAATTAAGCTGGCTACACACTTAGTATGATGAAACATTTAAAGGGCCCAGAAGGAAAACAGCAATTTCTCCATTATCTGCACCAACAACTTACTCCTAACTTGTCTAATGCAGGGGAAAAGGACAGGGTTTAAGTCCTTTTGCCAAATTCCTTTCAGTATTTTCACTAACAAGGATTTTTAAAAAGACACAATAATTTAAATTGCAGAATGAAACCAAAGCCCAGAGTACTCACTTTTCGAAGGATATTCAGTCGATACTTTAATTTTAAATTTTCTTCCCGCAACTTCTCCAAATCTGCAGAAGCTTCTGAACAGCTGTAGTTTTTCAACCGATCAACTTCAGCAGTCAGAAACTTAATCTCTTTTTCCTAGGAAAGAACAGCCACCTTGGTCCATCATGATTGATAACTCCCAGATGTGATAAACTGAACCATAAACTTACTTCCTTATCTCCCCTCCTCTCCATCTGGGCATGGTAGAGGTGATAGCAATTAAGGACTTTGCCTTTGATAAGTTGTGGTTTTTGATGACATTACCAATGTCATTTTTTGATGACATTACTGATACTATCCTTGCTAAGCAAAAAGTATTTGTCTGTGTTGGAGAGGAGGAACAGGAGTCTTAAGCCTGCAATCGGATCCCCTTCAGATGGCTTGCTTCTGTGGTTCAAGTCCCTCTGCTTTTGCCTTTTCTGAGACAAAAGGACTTTCCCCTTTTATCCTCTGTTTCCAGTGTCCTAAGTCCTAGACTAGATGTTTTACTCTAATACCCCAAACCAAAGACATGTCAATTCAAAAGAAATAAAGCTACCAAACTGTGTTATTCAAGGAGAGATTCCTCACTTTAAATGTGATTGTTTATCTGGGCATAATTACAGCAAAGACAAAAACACAGTGTGCCATAAATGAGCATACTGTGTTCCAGGCACAGAGCTCAACACTTTTCAGAAATCATCTCCATTCTTCTTATCACAACCCACTGAGAGTATACCTATGTCCCCACACCGAAAAAGACCATATGACTCGAAATAATAAAGAACGTGACAATTTACTTGACCAGCTTGTGACGGATTTAGCAATGAAGCGGTCCCCATCCTCCCACCCCTCCCCACCTGCACCTGGAATGTAAGGAAACTGTCACTTCTTGACAAGCTCTTGCAGTTCTTTCTCCACGAACACTTAAGGCAAGAAGCAAACCCCAGCTTGATAATCAGCCCCTACACGGGCTGAGAAAAAAGAATCTCAGGATTCCTCTTGCACAGTATCATGGACAGAACGGAGTGCTGAGCTGCAAACAGGGCCCAGGGCTCCTGCTCTCACCCTACTTTCCTCTTTGTGTGTTCCCGCGCTTCCCCCAACAGAGCGCGCGTGTTCGGGGAAGAACGAGCACTGGTCGAGGCGGGACTCGACACGCCAAGCTCCAGCCCCGCTGTAGATGCTGGCTTGGGGGGTGTCAAAGAGAGGGGGACCCTCCCCCTCGCTGGACGTCATTGTCACCCGGGCCTGGGAACCCAGGGTTCTTCCTCTCCCATCTCTTGGAAAGCGTTCCTGGGAGGGCATTAACCTCCGAGGCAGCACAGGCCCGTGTATGGGGACTCCGCTGCCCCTGTCGGAAGGGAGCAGGTCGGTCCCCGCCTCGCTGCCGTTGTCTTGGTGCTGCCAGGGCGGGAGCCGGGCCCTGGGGCCTCCATTTCAAACCTCCCCACCGGCCCCATGCGGTACTACCTGCTGCAGCAGCCGCGCGGAGCAATGAGCAACTAAGGCGTCCATCCTCGCGTCAGCGCCCTAACCTCCAAGTCGCCGGAAGCGGAAGCAGTAAGCCCCCTCGGAAGCGGAACCCCTCCCCTTCTTCCCCGGCCCTGCCCAGCCACGCTTGGCTGGCTGGGTGTTGTCGTCTCCTCTTCTGCTGCCCCCTGGTGGAATTTGGGAGAAACTGCGAGGAAAATTCGCGGGGAATTTTCTGCCTGGATGAGGGCTGCAGCCTTCAGAGCCTCACGTGGGGAGGACAGCAAAGAATTTGAGGGGAATCCGACCAGAGCTGCTCTGTGCTCAATGGATTTAGACAGAGGGACTTACTAAAGCCTGCGTTTAAGAAGGGCTTCATTTAACCCTCCGTGAAATGGGTACAGAACCAACAAAATTATTTACCCAATAGCATTTATTATGCACATTAATATGCCATCACTATTCCAGGCTCTGAAACACCAGCTGGACAAGTCCGACATGGTTCCTGCTTTCATGGAGGTTACATTTTAGAGTAAATAGATAAACCAGACAAAAAAATAAATAATCTCAGTTTTAATTGCCACGAAGATAATGTGATAGGGTGACTTAGGGAAGGTCTCTCTGAGCGGGTAACATTTGAATTAAAATTTTGAACGGCTAATCTGGGATTAAGTTCTGAGAAGACAGAGGCCTTAACTGTCTTGTTCACTTTTCCCAGGAGCCGCAGAGCTTCAAACAGTGGTCTCCAAACATTTTTGCCTCTGTGGCCCATATAAGAATTTTTAAAATTCATGCTCTAGCCTACAGACTTTTAAAAGTTGACATCTGAAAGCTCTTTCCACAAATTTGAATAGTTGTGATGAACTATTTTCTGGCATGTTGTTTCTTTTATAAGTGCTCTTAATGTATTTTCATCAAAACTGTGGAGCTGTGAATTTAGCTCATGCAATTTATGAAAAATTTCCACTATATTAATTAATTGGCAAAGCTAGTTCTCTTTGTCAAGTCAAATAATTCATATCATTTTTTCTTCATTTTTTTATTTTTAAACTTTGCTTTTATTTTTATTTTTAACCCAAACACAAGTGTTAATATATGTTCCTGTGATACCTTTTTACTTCTCTAAGAGAGAAAAATGGATGGAGGGAAGGATGGATGAGTTGGTGGATGGTCAAATCAATGGACAGATAGATGTCCACCTTCGAAATAAAGCAGGAAAAAGGGCCATCTTCTAAATAAATTTCTTTTGTTTGGTGCTAAAGGGGTTAACCTCAGGGGAAACTCTTGAAGTTGTAGAGAAGCAAAATTTGCCACCTCAAAATGTATCTTTTTGGTGATTATTTAGGCTGATTATTCTTTATGAAACAGAAGACTCAGGAAGTTTTTCTTTTTACCTCCTTATTAGCTGCCTAAGAAACTGAGAACCAAAGAATTGATGCTTTTGAACTGTGGTATAGGAGAAGACTCTGAGAGTCTCTTGGACTGCAAGGAGACCAAACCAGTCTATCCTAAAGGAAATCAGTCCTAAATATTCATTGGAAGGACTGATGCTGAAGCTGAAACTCCAATACTTTGGCCACCTGATATAAAGAACTGACTCTTTGGAAAAGACCCTGATTCTGGGAAAGATTGAAGGCAGGAGGAGAAGGGAACAACAGGAGATGAGATAGTTGGATGGCGTCACCGACTTGATGGAGATGAGTTTGAGCAAGCTCTGGGAGTTGGTGATGGACAGGGAAGCCTGTTGTGCTGCAGTCCATGGAGTTGCAAAGAGTTGGACACGATTGAGTGACTGAACTGAACTGGCTGCCTAAAGAATTCTATTTATTTTTTAAAAAATATTTACTTATTTGGCTGTGCCAGGTCTTGGTTGCAGGATGTGGGATCATTAGATG
Organism: Bos taurus; assembly: GCF_002263795.3. Lineage (NCBI taxonomy): Eukaryota > Metazoa > Chordata > Mammalia > Artiodactyla > Bovidae > Bos > Bos taurus. The sequence goes on along the minus strand of NC_037334.1, from coordinate 80,501,926 downwards.
TGGCCTGTGGGATCTAGTTCTCTGACCAGGGATTGAACCCGGGCCCCCTGCATTGAGAATGTGGAGTCTTGGCCACTAGACCACCAGAGAAGTCCCCAGCTCCCTAAGGAATTTAGATAAAGGGCCTGTTCCTGGCATAGAGCTACCTCCAGCGAACTCTGCAAAGAATATTGGCTAGGTGTGCTGGGGGAAACTTGGCAGGGCCTAGAGATCACGGTCCACACTTATCTCAAATGTTTACTTACCCAACACTTGCTTTTCCATCTCCATGTGAACTGCTTTTCTCTGAACTCCCAAACCATTATTACTCTCAATAGCTTCTTTTGTCTTTAGCTGAAGGTGGTATTTAAGGTAAGGGTTTGAGCCATTTGGGGAGTTCCTCATTTCTCCTGAGTTTTTCCCATGTATACATATTATTAAATGTTTCTGTGATTTCTCCTGCTAAACTGTCTCGTGTCCATTGAATTCTTAGACCAGCCAGCTCAAAGAACCTAGAAGTGAAGTGAAGTGAAAGTCGCTCAGTCGTGTCCAACTCTTTGCGACCCATGACCCGTGGACTTCTCCAGGCCAGAATACTGGAGTAGGGGACCGTTCCCTTCTCCAGAGGATCTTCCCAACCCAGGGATCGAACCCAGGTCTCTGCATTGTAGGCGGATACTTTACCAGCTGAGCCACCAGGGAAGCCCAAAGACCTAGAGGGTAAAGGAAAATCTCTTCCTGACAGAGTATACCTAGTTCAGTTCCTGTTAGTTTACACCCAGGGTAGTGGGAGGAGTGTTACGCCTTTCTCTGTGGAAAGAGAGCTATAGAAAGAGAATCGGATAACTGAATTTGCAAGCAAAAATTTTTTAGGAAAGAGTATACAAAAATTAACAATCTGTAAGTAGATTCTTCTCGTGTGTCCAGGCCGTAACCCCTCTTAGAATGTCTTCCTACACCCTGAATTGCATATGAACCAGTTTGTCACAGGACATAGCTAAAAAACTATTTCTTTATGTAATGAATAGGAGGGTTGTGAGTGAAAAATGTCTCCGGCCATATCCGTAAACAAAGGATGTTGCAGCCGCCAGGCCATCCCAGGACAGCCACCCTGGACAGTGAACCCTGAAGGAACTCAGGATGCAGGCGACACAGGTTCTATTCCTGGTCAGGGAACTAAGGTCTGAGATGCTGTGGGGGCAACTAAGCCCACAGGCCACAGTGAAGATGCAGTGTGACCAAAAAAAAAAAAAAAAAGTTGAAATAAAAACTAAAAACTGGACTTCCCTGATGGTATAATTGGATAAGAATCTGTCTGCCAATTCAGGGGGCATGGGTTCAATCCCTGGTCCAGGAAGATTTCACAGTCCGCAGGGGAACTAAGCCCGAGGACCACGGCTACTGAGCCCTGGTGCGGCAACTACTGGAGCGCATGCGCCGAGAGCCTACGCTCCGCAACAAGAGAAGCCGCCGCAGTGGGAAGCCCGCCCACCACAACCAACATCTGCCCTCGCTCTCTCGGCAACTAGAGAAAGCCCGCAGGCCGGTTGTTTTTTTTCCTTCAGTCAACAGGGTTCTAGACAGGGAATAGCAAATGCAAATGGTCTCGGACAGGAACTAGGTTTACTGGAAAGCAGAAAGAGGGATTGGGTGTGAGCGGTTATGGAAAGACTGGCAAAACCAAAGCATATAGGAATTTTAAGTGAAGGCGATGGGGGTGGGGGCCGGTTTCATTTTGTTCTAAGCAGAGTGTTAACCATTGGATGGCGTAGCAGAAAAATCAGATTTCTGTCTTTCAAAAGGAAGTTGCGCTGTTACAGGGTGAATTGTATTCTCTCCCCAATCCATATGTCAAAGGCCTGACCCCTTAGTATCTCAGAATGTGGTATATCTGGAGGTAAGGCCTTTACTTCCCTTGTAGCTCAATTGGTAAAGAGTCTGCCTGCAATGCAGGAGACCCGGGTTCCATTCCTGGGTCGAGAACATTCCCTGGAGAAGTTAATGACAACCCACTGCTGTATTCTTGCCTGGAGAATCCCAGGGACAGAGGAGCCTGGCAGGCTACAGTCCGTGTAGTCCCAAGAGTCAGATACGACTTAGCGGCTAAACCACCACCAGGGCCTTTACAGAGTGAATTAATTTAAATGAGGTCATGAGCGTGGGGCCTAATCCAATATGTTTGGTGTCCTTATAAGACAGGACACACACACGCGTGCACGTAGACACACACACGTGCACACACAGGCGCGCGCGTGCACACATGCACGCACGCACACACGCACACACACACACACACACACACACACACAGAAGGAAGACTGTGTACAGACACACTGAGAAGGCTGCCATCTGCAAGTCAAGGGGCGTGGCCTCAGAAATACTCACCCTTGCCTGCAGACCCTTTGGTTACAGACTTGTAGCCTTAAGGACGGAGAAGGCAATGGCACCCCACTCCAGTACTCTTGCCTGGGAAAATCCCATGGGCAGAGGAGCCTGGAAGGCTGCAGTCCCTGGGGTCGGGAAGAGTCGGACAGGACCGACCGACTTCACTTTCACTTTCATGCATTGGAGAAGGAAATGGCAACCTACTCCAGTGTTCTTGCCTGGAGAATCCCAGGGACGGGGGAACCTGGTCGGCTGCCGTTTATGGGGTTGCACAGAGTCAGACACAACTGAAGCGACTTAGCAGCAGCAGCCTTCAGGACTGTGAGAAAATAAACCGTTGGTGAAGCTCCCTCACTGCCCGCCTCTCCCCAGTCTTTGACAGACTGTTATGGCATCATTAGCAAACTAATACAGAAGGTTTGCAAGTGATCCAGGTGAGGGATAATGAACCAAAGTGGTAACAGGGAAAAATAAAATGGCCAGATTCACAATAAATTTTGAAGGTAGAACTGATGGAACTTGCTCTTGGACTAGGAATCCAAAAATAAAGCCATGGGGAATGAGAAATAATGAACCAAGTATGAGCAGAAAGAAATGAAGAAGGTTATCTAGGGAAGGAAAAGATGATTGGATCTTTGAATTCTCCTTCCCAGAACAAAAGTCTAATGACCCAACATACTTTGTTTCCATAGTGAATAATATTTACTTCAACCATGGCACTGTAAATGCTGTTAACAGTTCTTAATTTTCAAATCAACTCATAATAGGAAGCTGGATGATCATTGCAGAGGAGCATGTAAATGTGACTGTCTGTTTTAAACGACATAAAAAATAACCATGTAACTAACAAAAATTAGGTGTTGCTAAGGAGAAAGGGAAATATGTGGCAGAATCTCCTCATCTTTATGGCAGGGAGGGGACAGCTCTTGCCTGCAGATGATGAACAGGGAATAAAGGTCAATTATTTAAGTGGAAACCACCTGATTAACAATTATTAATTGTAGATTCCAGAGGGTAGGGTGTCTTATTTTATATCTTTCTGTAGCATTTGAGATTTTTTTTTAATACCTATAATTACATAGTAACTGAAAACAAATTCTAAAGTGAAAAAAATCAGGCACCAAGCATACTGAATCTCTAGGTGGGGCAGGCCCTCTTTCTTAGCCTCCAGCTCCCAGTGAGGACTGCCCCAAGCACAGAGGGAGTGACTTCTGAAAAGGAGAGGAGGGGACCAAGACAAAGTTCTTACCCAACAGGAGGTGAAAGGATCTCCATGTCTTCTCCCTGTTGTCAGAGAGATGGTGGGGAAGTCATCAAGGGTCCCAGGGTCCCCAGCCCTCATCATTCCCACTTGTACAGCACCTGGGCCCAGTGTCACACCAGCCTTAAGCCAATACGAAGGCATTTTACTGTGTGTAAAAGCAAGGGGGTGGCAATAACATAAATATCCATCAATTAATTCAAGTTATTTATTTCATTTAGTGGGATACTTATATGGTTGTTGAAAAGTCACTTACAGATACCTAGCACCATTCTAGATATATTGACTCAATCACTGTCAGATAAATTTCTTTGTAGATTATGTGATTTTTAAATTTTATTTTTTTTGGCAATGCCACAAGGCTTGCAGGAATTTAGCTCCCCGTCCAGGGTTCGACCACTGCCCTTGGCAGTGAAAACGCAGAATCCTAACCACTGGACTGCCAGGGAATTTCCTAAGATAGGAAATTAAGTTAAATCAATCTTTAAATCGAATTCTTTCTGAACTTAAATGCTTGCTTAGCCTCATCCTCAGGAGTAGTAGCTGTGAATTCATGAGTTCAACAGCCAAGTTAAAATAAACGTATGATTATAATTATACAAAATCCACCGAGGTACCCTCTAACAGTGCTTCCTATACTTCTTTAGAAAACTCTGCATGAAATCACTGGTTATCAAGACAGCCTGTCAAAAGGTCAAAAACCCCTGAAAAAACAAAACACAAAAAATCCCCATGAACAAACAAAAAATAAAACTGCTGGAAATTTCCCAGATTCATGTTATTACTTAGCAGAACTGCAATCAGAATTTTGGTCTTAGACTAATTCATTCACAGAACAATTGTTTGAGGCTCTGTCATCTGTCAGGACTGCTCTGGCCCTGGGGCTAAAATGGTGCCCAAGACAGCCCTGATGCCTGCTCCTAGGTGTCCAATACCGTCATGATCACAGATTCAAAACCAAAATATGAACTACGTAAATGCAAGTGGTAAAAACTATTATAATGTTAAGCGGAGGTCATTTTGTTACTTCTGATTAGCTTTGTGTATATTTATGGTTGGGAAGTCTTATAAATATATGACTCACCATGTTCTCCTAGATAAATGTAAAACCAGTCCCCAGTGCCCTGGGAGAAGCCTTACTGGTGGTACAGGACAAACTTCTACCGTTAGTTATTCCCAGGAGCATCTAGAATATAGTTAAGAATATAATTTCTACTAGAATATAACAAGTTCCCTACCATTCATCAATGACCGAATTCTGTTCAGTGCCTATAACGTATTACTTCCTTGATCCTCATGCCACCTAATAAAGCCAGCAAACACTGAGAAGAAATGACTGATAGGCACTTTTACAGTTTTACGTGGAACATTTGAAAAAGGCAGGCAATGAGACATGGAGCCTCAGGGTCCATCAACACAGGAATGGATAAAGAAAATGTGGTACATACTTACAACAAAATACTATTTAGCCATAACAAGAATGAAATAATGCCATTTGTGGCAACATGGATGGATTTGGAGATTATAATACTAAGTCAGACAGAGAAAGACAAATATATTATCACTTATATGTAGAATCTAACAAATGATACAAATAAACTTATTTACAAAACAAAAACAGACTCACAGATGTGGAGAATGAACTTACGGTTTCCAGGTGGGGAAAGATGTGGGGAAGGCATAGTTAGGGAGTTTGGGATCGACATGTACACACTGCTATATTTAAAATGGATAACCAACAAGGACCTACTGTATAGCAAAGGGAACTCTGCTCAATGTTATGTGCTGCCTGGATGGGAGGGGAGTTTAGGGGAGAGTGGGTACATGTATATGTATGGCAGAGCCCCTTTGCTGTCCACCTGGAACTATCAAAACATTGTTAATCAAGTACACTCCAATATAAACTAAAAAGTTAAAAAAATAAAAATATAGGCGGTAATTTATCTACAGATACTCTCATACTCTTGTGAAAGGCTGAATGGAAAAGAGAGTAATTAGATGCTGTAAAAGCAACAACATAAATGTCCCTCAATTCATTTGAACAAGCAGTGGAATACTATGTGGTTGTTAAAAAGAAGGAAATAGCTTACAGATATTGTCCTAAGTGAGAAGAGGCAAGGCTTAAAATAGTCTGGTTAGTATGCCCTTCAGGTGGGAAAAAAAGAATACATGTGTGAGATTGTATATGCATTGCCTATCTCTGGAAAGATAGGAAAAACTGGCAATACAGGATGCCTTCAGGGAGGGAACTAGCTGGTGGGGACAGAAATGTGAAGACTTGTCATTGTAGTGAGGAGTCTTAAGAGTACACTCTAGGTTTAATCCCAGCTATACCACTTACCAGCTGTGTGATGCTGGGCAAGTAACTTAAGCTGGAATTATCTAAAATAGTAATGATCATGATACTATCTACCTGATAGGGCTACTATTAAGATAAATGAGTTACAATTAAGTAAAGCTTCAGGACCATGCTATAGAAGTGGAAGGGTTTGCTACCATAGTACTTGAGTGCCCTTTGGACTTTGCTGGACTCAGTCAGTCCTGACCAACTCTTTGCAACTCCACGGACTGTAGCCTGCCAGGTTCCTCTTTCCATGGGATTCTCGGGGCAAGAATACTGGAGCGGGTTGCCATGCTCTCCTCTGTGGGATCTTCCCAATCCAGGGATTGAACCCGGGTCTCCTGCATTGCAGGCAGATTCTCAACCATCTGAGCCACCAGAAAGGTTCTCCCTACATAATACACCAGGAACAGCCAGGTAAGGAATGTAGTGAGGACGTGGGGGAGAGTCTCTGCAGCCAAGAAGTGGGGTGGTGTCTACTCTATCACCCCTCATGGCCTGGAGAGGGTCATTCCTATTAATGTCCCCTGTGTGACTTCCTGCGAGTGTGGGGCTGTACCACTTTGCCTCTGTCTCATTCACATTAGGCCAGTGGGTCCCTCGAACTGTACTGTGCATAAGACTGACGTGGGAATGTGGATAAAAGTAGGTCTCTGGGCCATCCAGATATGGTGAGAGAGGGGTCCAGGAGTCTGTATTTTAATTTTTATTTGTTATCTTTGGCTGCTCTGGGCCTTTATTGTTGCACAGGTCTTCTCTAATTGCAGTGAGCTAAGGCTACTCTTTCGGAGAAGGCAATGGCAACCCACTCCAGCATTCTTGCCTGGAAAATCCCAGGGACGGAGGAGCCTGGTGGGCTGCCATCTATGGGGTCGCACAGAGTCAGACACAACTGAAGCGACTTAGCAGCAGCAGCAGCAGCAGGGCTACTCTTCACTGTGGTACGCAGGCTTCTCAGTGTGGTGCTTTCTCTTGTGGAGCACAGGCTCTAGGCAAATAGGCTTCAATAGCTGTGGAGCTCAGGCTTAGTTGCCCCAAGGAACGTGGGATCTTCCTGGACCAGGGATTGAACCCGTGGCCCCTGCCTTGGCAGATGGATTCTTAACCGCTGGACCACCAGGGAAGACCCCTGTATTTTTAAAATATATTTATTTACTTATTTGGCTGTGTCAGGTCTTAGTTGCAGCATGAGGGATCTTTTGTTGAGGTGCATGGATTCTCCAGTTGCAGCACGTGGGTTCGGTAGTTACGGCACATGGGTTTAGTTGCTTTGAGGCATGTGGGATCATAGTTCCCCAAACAGGGATGGAACTGGCGTCCCCTGCATTGCAAGGTGGATTCACAAGCACTGGGCCCCCAGGGAAGTCTGCTGGCCCAAGATTCTGGTGTGGCTGGTAGTGAGACCTACTCTGAAGACAGCTGCAGTGCTCACTTCAGAGGAAGGAAGGAGGAAGAGATTCTGTGACTTGGGTGTTGAAGTCACACAAGTTGATGTCTACAGCAGTCCCCGCTCAGCAGACATTCGCTCCTTTAATGAGCACATGAGCGAACAAAAAGAAAAAAAAAAAAAAAAAAACTCTCCTGGCCTAGGGATAGGTTGGGAGGGAATGAGTGGGAAGTGGAGATTCAAAAACCAGGGGAACACTGATGAAGGGAAGGGTAGGGGAGAAAAAGCGAATGAGGACATTTGTTCAGAAAGGCCACTTTATTGATGGAGATAAAACTGAAAGGTGTTCTCCACAGCCCTCCCTCACTCGTGTCAGTGGCTTCACTGGGCATGAGACCAGCGTGGGCAGGCCTGTCACCAGCCAGCCCCACGCTGCCCGCTCCACGTCGGGCGGCCACATAAAAACACATCACAGCTCGTGAAGATTCACGGACGCACCTCAGAATCCCTGCACAGTTCCCGTGCATCTTTTTAAAAACATGGTACAAAATACGTTAAGTAGGAAAGGTCAGCTGTGCTGTGACACCTTCAGGACATCCTTTGAGGATTACTGTCCCTCAAACATTACTTCTTATTGCAGTGAAACCTCTAGTAGGTAGATCTGTACAAAAAAAAAAAAAAAAATCTAAACAACTTTAAGAAGAGCAGCAACTTAATACTGCTTTAGTTCATTTAAATTTTCTTTCTCAAAAATACATTCCTAAATATACAAACTATACAATCTTGTCATTGTAATGCTGGTTTTTTTTGTTTTGTTTTGTTTTTTTTAATAATAATAGAACTCAAACTAAAAAATTCTGTTTATCTTCAAATGGACAAGAGTGCTAGGGGACTCATGACTTGGTACCTTCATATAACACCACATAAATAAGTTTAGCCACAGTCTAGGCTCACAGCGTGATCACTGGGACAAAAGAAATACTTTTCTGGCGATTAGACGTCATCTGCAGAGAGGGTCGGGATATTCATCCGAGGCCGCGTGAAAAATGCCATCTTCTCCCTGTAAAAAAGGCCATTCCTTTATGTATTTCTTTCTTTCTTTTTTCCCATCCACACCATGAGGCATACGGAATCTTAGTTCCCTGACCAGGTATTGAATCCGAGCCCCCTGCAGTGGGAGTGCAGACTCAACCACTGGGCCACCAGGGAAGTCCCAGGCCATCCCTTTAGAGCAGGCTTTTCAACCTCACTTTATAGATATTATGGGCAGGATAATTTCTTCATTGTGGGGCTAATCCTGTGCAGGTAGGGTCTTTAGCAGCATCCCTGGCCTCTACCCACAAAACATCAGAAGCATCTCTGCCAGCCCTCCTCTGGTTCTGACAATCAAAAATGTCCCTAGACATTGCCAAACGCCTTCCCCTGGAGGCTCACGTCACCCCTGGCTGAGAATCTCTGCCTTGGGGGAACATCAGCAGGAACAACCACCCCCAGTTCCGATCAGGGGCCTCTGAAATCTCAAAGGGCCCTTGGCCATTTCCACTGTGGTCTGTTTTAGATTCCCTGCTGGTTAAGAATGAAAAGATGTCCAAGTGTGGTTAGAAAAATGACAGTATATTTTACATCTTTAAATTCCTCCAAGGGATGCATTTTAGCACATACACAAACATGAATACCTTTTCCGAGAGGACAACACAAACCTAAATGCAAAACCCTCTGTGAATGGGGAGGCCCAGGACATGCCTGGGTCCGGGGGTGGCAAGACGGCATCTCCCCGAGATCCTGGCAGGTGGCAGGCAGTACTAGGGAGGCCCAGCAAACATTTTCCACTGCCAGGCTGATTTATCCCTTGGCCAATCCTCCGCAGTTACTGGTGATGGGAGCGCTAAGAGGAAAGGCCGGAGCAGGTGGCTCACCCATTAAACAAAAGGATCTAACAAATTAGGTCGAGTTGTGCGGAGACCGATAAAGACAGCTGGGGGGAAGCACCGCGGGGCTCACAGATCACAGGGGAAGACTCGGCAGAGGACAAACATCTGCTACAGAGAGCTGGGAGCACAGATAGGGAGCATCGAGACGGAGAGGAGGAGACCGAGGCTGGGAGGGCAGGGTGAGAAGGGAAGGGCCGGCTGGCCAGGCACCCACTTGCTGACCTGAAAGACTGCACCTCTGGGGGCTCCTTACAGCTCTGGCCTCGAAGCCTGTGCACGTCCTTGGCGGCTGACCTCATCATCTTGTCTGTCTGAAGCTCTCCCTTGTGCTCTGCTCGGTCCATCTGGAGGGCAGAATGAGGTAGCAGAGAGTACTTAGGGTCTCTAGAAATGGGTCAGCCACGGAGACCCTTCTAGCATAAATGAGGAGTCTACTGTGGTTAAAAGGTTTGAGGGTCACCAGAGAGCACCATGATGTTTCCTGTTCCTCTTTATTCCAAATGATGATGAGGGGAAGTGATCCCAACATGTGTCAGACAGGATAGGTTTTCAGGGCCAGGGAACTGAATACCTATATGCACGTGTCAGAAGTAAGGCGGCAAGAGCTACCTGGTAAAATGCGTGTCACCTCACTGCTCCTCAGGGCCACTTAGGAAGGTAGGCTTTATAATAATCTATATTACAGATGCGGAAACAAAGCCTCAGGCATGTTAAGAAACTGCTTTAACGACATACAATTAAGAAATCGTAGAAACCCAATTTTGAATCATGCAATTATGGTCAAGGGTTTGAGGAACAATACATCCTTCCCTCCTGATACAAACCTAAGGAAACACTTTAGAGAACAAACCAAAGAGCCCTCAAATATCTATGTTCTACACACTTAAAACCGTAGCACGAAGACAGTATTTTGGTTAATGAAGCTATACCATTTAAATGACTCTTTAACAGAATCATCATCAGATAGTCATAGATTTACTATTAAAAAAAAACAAAACTATTTGAAAGGTCAGGTTTTCTTGGTAGGTGCCTTCTTAAGGCAGGAAACATATATACTTGTTTGCTTATCTCTTTTTGCCTTGGCTACTAGGAAGCTCCAAGATAAATGTAATAGACAGCTACCATTAGAGACATATTTAGTTCCTTCTCTTCCTTAAAACTTTCTCTAATTTTCTATTTTCTCTTAATGCTGTTATTATAACTCTGATGTAATAAACAAGAAAGAAATAAATGCTTGGGGAACTTCTGATTTACTAGAGTCAATTTGAGGCTCCCACAAGTCCAGACCTAAGAAGCCCAGCACCACCTTCCTGCTTTATGTTTTCATCACCTTAACTGAGAGCTGGAATTTTAGCTAATGGCCCTCCCAACAATCCAGTGAGGCACCGTCTGGAAGGTGCTGTTGCGTTGCTTGGCTGTGTGCAGAGAAAACTAGCAAAAGCTTGTCATTTCTGCCATGGACAGCCCTCCTGGCAGGTATGAAAGGAATGAGTCAAAGATGGCCTCTGATGATTATTTCTTCACCCTATGATGTTTATTTCTTCACCACAGTCTGGGAGCCCACTGGTGTCAAAGACAATTTTTTACCCATCCAATTGTTTTAAATGAAGTTCAAATAGCAGTTTGGGTTTTTTTTTTTTTTTAGCCTTTTAGAGCCTGCCTGTTACCTATACCCCCTAAAACTGCACCCAACATCTGCTAGTCATAGATGTGTTCAACCCCAGGTCTATAAAAGAGTCCAAACTCCTGCTGCTTTGGAGTTCTCCAACCCAAGACTCCTCATGGTGCTCCAAGTGACATCATCTCCATGTCTAGGTCCCCTCTCCAACCCCCCTTTTCCCTGGGAGTTTGCCTGGACTCTTCCCCTCTATGTCAGTCAGTTCAGTTCAGTCGCTCAGTCGTGTCCGACTCTTTGCGACCCCATGAATCACAGCAGGCCAGGCCTCCCTGTCCATCACCGCCTCCCTGTCCATCACCAACTCCCGGAGTCCCCTCTAGGTAGTGGAGCCCAAACAGCTGCCTTTGGAGGCTGGGGGTAGGGGTGTCTCATGCAATGTGAGACCTTCCCAAATACACACGTGTGAAAGCAGCAGCCACCCAAATTCAACTCATCGTGTGGTCTGGCCCCTTTGTGGTTGTATCTTTTTTCTTGAGCAATGCTGAGATCTCTCCGACTCACTACGCTAGGGATGAGACGCCAGCAGGCTTGTATCCTCAGGAGTCTTCATCAGGATAAAACCCGGCCAGGACCCACTCCTCTCCCCTTTGGAGAAACGTGCTCTGTGGGACTGGGTAGGCAGGCAGGAGGGCAGGTCAGTGTTCTTATTTACTCTGTGCAAGTGTGTGCCCCAGCGTAGATAAAGTGCCCCCCAATATGCCTGATGAAGGACCAGCTGCTGGAATAAACATGTGAGTAATAAGGGCTTGCGCACAAACACGGGAATGCAGCAAAAGGACCTGGCAGCCAGTAAACAGTGAATCAAGTTTCCTGGGGGAGGGATTGCTGGCTTCCTTTGCTGATGAGCTTGAGGGGCTCTGGGAGCACTCTCAGTGAGTCACAGAACTGCAGGACCCATTCAGGGCCCTCACCGCCCTCCCTTGCAGTGGCCTGCCCTGCGTTCCCACGGTTCGCCACCCACCCGCTTCTCCAGCATCCTCAGCAGCAGGCGGAAGCGCTCGTCCTCCCGCACCCACTGTGGCAGCTCCTTCTCCCCGTGGCTCTTGGCTTGTTCCAGCTGCTCCTTGAGCTCCTTCAGCACCGAGATCTCCTGAGTCAGCTGGCTGTGCCAGGTCCTGGTGGCCTGCAGGTCCAACTCGAGGTCCAGCGAGGTGCGCGGCAGGCGTTCAGCGCGCAGGGATTTGACGGATGAAGGCTGCGGGGGTGGGGATGGTTTGGACAGGTTAGTATGGGGCCGGGTCCAGTGACCCTGTGCTCTCCCCTGCTCTGGAGCTCAGCTACCCTCCTTCGTTCATCCGCGGGCTTCCACTCCAAAAGTGAGGCTCGTCCAACCCCTGGGAGCCTGTCTTGATTTTTTCCGTGTCTACCCCTCATATTAGTGAGCAGTTTTATGTCCCAGGCATGGTGCTGGGCGCTTTACTTCCGTTACCTGAGTTCATTTTCACGACCCTATGAGGTCCTGACTGTTATCGTGTGCACAGATGAGGCTCCCAGAGGTTAAATCACACACATTATAAGCAGTGAAGCTGAGATTCCACTGCAGGCAGCTGGCTCCGGATCCCATCCACTCACTCCCTACACGCAGTTGCTTCCCTTACTCCCACTGGCTTCCATCTACTGCCTGAGCTCTGCCTCTCTCTGCATTGACATATCCAGACAAGTTTCTGAGACTGGACATGGGCCAGAGCAAAGGAAATAGCACTCCAGTATTCTTGCCTGGAGAATCCCATGGACAGAGGAGCCTGGAGGGCTACAGTCCACGGGGTCCCGAAGAGTAGGACATGACTAATGATAGTACAGGGGCAGCAGAGCTAAGCAAAAGCAGCTTCATGTGAGACCTGGAGTCACCGAGATCACTCAGCTGGATCTCCCGGCCTTGCTCATGTATAAGCACAGACTAGACAATGGTCACCCTAGAAAAGCACAGAACCACTCCATTGAGTGGTTTCCTGTTCCTAAAAGCATACTGGCCAGCCTGAAGTGAGGACAGGTCTCATAGTTAATGTCTTATGTATTAATATCATTTAAAAAATCACTTTATTGGGCATTGTACTGGTTTTCTGTTACTGCATAACAAATTACACAAACTAGCAGCTGAACGTAATGCAAACTCATTATCCCACATTTTCACTGGGTAGGAGTTTAGACACAGGTTGGCTGAATCCTCTGCTCAGGGTCTCATGAGGCTGAAATCTAGGTTTTGACTGACTGCATCCCCATCCGGGGGTTTGACGAGGGGATGATTTGCAGCCAGGCTCCCTCAAGTCCTGGGTAGGGTTCATTTCCTTGCATTTTCTCACTCAGCTGCTGACCAGGGACTGCTCACAGCTACTAGAGGTCCTCTCAGACCCTTGCCAGGTGGCCCTGCCCACGACACGCATTGCTCAGGCAGCTAGTGGAGGCAGGTCTGCAGTGTGCACGGGTCCTGGCCCAGCCTCTGGACACCCCTGTGCCTCAGGACATAGAAAGGACCTGAAGGGAACATGGGCTCAGACCAGCTATCAAGGGCCCCCTTTGCAAGGCATCCCTTTGGCTGAGGGGAAGAGGAGATGAAGAAGCAGGAACTTCTGTGAGGCCTGCCTTGCGGCAGGGGGTGGGGGGAGTGGGGGCGGGGGTTGTAAGACGTGCAGGGGGTACTGAGTAGGAGCTCCTGGGTGTCATTTCTCCAGGAGTGGATCATGGAACACCTGGTCCAGAATTCTGAGGAGCCTATAAAAATGCTGCTTCCAGGGCCACACCCCAGCTGCCTGGATGAGGCGGTCTGGGAGTGCGGCCTTGGAATCTGCATTATCAGCAGGCTCCCAAGGTGACTCGGTGTTCCAGGGACTGGAGTGCCAGCCAGCCACAGCAGACGGGGTGGGGCAGGGGATGCCCCTGTCACTTGCGGCCATGCCCACATTCTCCTGCAGCCAGTACCCTCTCCTTTCTGGGAGGGAGCCTCTTCTGCACTGCCTTCTTTCTCCTGCTGTCTCTGGTTCTTTCTGGAGACTTGTGCGGGCAGGGTACGGCCAGGCACAGGACCACTCCCGAGGCCGGTGGTCAGCAGCAGGCCTGCCGGAGATGCTACGGGGCTGCCCCTACACGGGGCTGTCAGCATGCTCTCCTTTCTCTGCGTTTTTGCTTTGCTCTCTCCACTCCTCTTTCTGACATTCTGGCTCCTGGGTTTTTTCTAGTTCTGGAAGTTCACCAGAACTGTTGTCAAGTCTGCACTGAAAGCCCACAGTGGGGAGGGCCCCCTGCCCGTCCTGCAACCCTGACTAGTGAAAAGTCCCTAGCAGGAGTAGGGCCTTGGCCTAAGGCCTCTTGCCAACCCCCATGCAGCCACGTTCTCCATAAGGAAAGGCCAGGTTGCTCTGTGGGGACAGCATGGGGCCTCTTCCCTGGGAGTTTCCAGCTGGACTGAGTCCCATTCACACCTCCTTGCTTCCAGGTCAGCTCTTGGTGGGGAGGCGTTGGGGGGCAGGGGCACCTGGCCTCTCTTCCTGCAAGGAGGCTGTTGCAAGGGACCTTCAACTGCTCGGTCAGTTGGACAACACAGGGAGCAGAGACCTGCAGGAGGCAGGCTCCCATTGGTAGCTGTGACATCTTGGGTTGATTGGTTCTTCATGACTCTGATTTCTACACAAGTATGCCCACTCCTGATCTAACGTACTGGTCACAAAAACTATGCTACATTTACCCCTTGGCACTTTCCCCAGTGCCTACCCAGGCCTTACAGTTCACCAACTTCTATTTGCAAATACCACCATGCTTTCAAGTGCTTTCTTCCAACCAGTGGCTGAGGAGAAACGGTCAGGCATCAGGGGATGTGCGTGAGGGACACAGGGCTTGGGGAAACAAAGGGACCGTCTTACCCGCTTCATCCGGACGCTGCGTCGCTCCAAGGAATTTCGAACAAAAGGTGGCTTCTTGGACAGGGTGGAGCTGTCGCTATCACTTCGGTTCAGCTGTAGAGAGAAGAGGCGTGGGACACTCATGAAGGTCCGAGTGCGTGCAGAAGGCACACTGGGGCCAGGAGGGTGGTGGGGTCCCCAGCCCCGTCCTTCCTTTCCGTGTTCCCCATGGGGACTGCATGCAGGAGGCAGGTTTCATTCGACCTTCCTTTTCTCTCTGGGTGAGCATTCACTGAGTGGGTCCTCAACAATGCGTGGCCCTGTGTGCCAACCACAAGACCTCATTCATCCTTCCAACAGCCCCATGGGAGAGGACATCGCCACTTTACTAATGAGAAGACGGTGGGTGAGGGGCTACCCGACTTGCTCAAGGTTGGAGCCGGTGCAGCCTGGCGGGATGGACACCAGCCACAGATGACTCCAGGACACACTGCCCCCTGGCCTCCTATGCTAAGGCCTGTTTGCACCAACTTTTTCCTGTCGCCCACAGAGCCCATCTTCAGGGCTCGAATGGAGCCCATATCGAGACTGATATGGAGATGGGGCAGACAGGTTCTGTGAGGGCTGTGCTGGTCACAGCTCTCTCCTCATCAGAACCCATTCAATCCCGCAGTTATCTGGACTCTCCCTGGAGGGCTAACATTCCTCATCTGTGGCCAGAGATCAGGGCTACGGTCAAACGGATGCTTTTTTACTGACAGTTCGTGTCCCCAGCGGGAGGACGGGAGAGGGAGGGGAGACGGTGGTCTCTCTCTGGAGTCATATTTCCAGGTCAGTGGGACTGTCACAGGCTGATGCTCCAGAGTCTATTTATTCTGGCAGCTGTCAGCTCACTGAGGTGGGTCTCCTCTGAGAAGCTGTCCACACTGTCATGTTTGTGGTTATTAGTAATTATCAGTAATAATGATATTACTGGTCCTGCTACATTGATGAAATAGCTACTGCACTGGGCAGAGTGTCAACCAGAATGAGAAACAGATAACAGTAACAACAAAGCCACACTGGGACTTCCTGGCGGTCCAGTGGCTAAGGCTCTGCGCTACCAACACAGAGGGCCGGGGTTCAATCCTGGGTCAGGGAACTAGATCCCACGTGCTGCAACTGAGAGTTCACTTGCCACAAGTAAAGGTCCCGCATGCCCCAGCCTGGTGCGGCCAAATAAACACAAACAAGACAGCAGCCATACGGACGGAGCCCCTCTTATGTGCCACGGGCTTTACCGACAGTTTCATTTAATCCTCAAACTATCTTAACTGAGGGGACTGAGGTTGGGAGAGATTACCACATTTTTATAAACCATATAGCTGGTAAGCATCAGAACAAGAGTTCAAGGTCCCATCCAAGGCCACGTCCTCTTTCAGTTCAGTTCAGTCACTCAGTCGTGTCTGACTCTTTGCAACCCCATGAATCGCAGCATGCCAGGCCTCCCTGTCCATCACCAACTCCCGGAGTTCACTCAGACTCACATCCATCGAGTCAGTGATGCCATCCAGCCATCTCATCCTCTGTCGTCCCCTTCTCCTGCCCCCAATCCCTCCCAGCATCAGAGTATTTTCCAGTGAGTCAACTCTTCGCATGAGGTGGCCAAAGTCCTGGAGTTTCAGCTTTAGCATCATTCCTTCCAAAGAAATCCCAGGGCTGATCTCCTTCAGAATGGACTGGTTGGATCTCCTTGCAGTCCAAGGGACTCTCAACAGTCTTCTCCAACACCACAGTTCAAAAGCATCAATTCTTCGGCGCTCAGCTTTCTTCACAGTCCAACTCTCACATCCATACATGACCACAGGAAAAACCATAGCCTTGACTAGACGGACCTTTATTGGCAAAGTAATGTCTCTGCTTTTCAATATGCTATCTAGGTTGGTCATAACTTTTCTTCCAAGGAGTAAGCATCTTTTAATTTCATGTCCTCTTTAGGATGCATGTAATGCTCAGAGATGAAACTAATATAAAGACAGAGGGGTGGATTCATACAAATGGACTGGCTGGGTATCATTTCAGAAGGGGGCTTTATTCTGCATTGTTTCAATCCAAAAGTGGCACTCACAGAATATATGTCACACCAACTAGGAATACGTGTCAGGACGATTGGTGCTTAAGTCATAGTTGTTTATGTGTTAAAGACCATGTTATAAAAGAGCGATGAAAGTTACATTAAGTCCTTGAGTTTAACTCTTTCTTAAAGATGTTTTAGTGCATTTGATCTCAGACATGGTAGAGAATATTGTTGCCTTTTTGCTATCTCCATTAGAGGGAGATCGAGGAGCAGAGAGGTGAAATAACGGGAAGTCAGAGGGGTCTACTTGAAAATGAGAATTTTGGAAGAACTGTATCCTTCAGGTCAAAGTGGGCCAACCGACACGTGAGACAGCGCTGCTGATACGGAGGCGTCAGCGCCACAGGGCTTGTGGGGAGCTGTGGGGAGTGTAACACTGTCCCCGCCCCTCATGACTTAAAAGTCCAGTGGAAGCCCAAGCCCAGGAAACTCACCAAGTGACACAGGCCATGCTGAGGACCAAAGAGGGGGACACCCGGCAGAGGGCTCTTGATGTCAGGCCAGGAGAAGGGACTGCCTGTGCTCACAACAAAGTGCCCTGACTTGCAGCATCTATGAAATGGGATTAACGCCACTTGCCTTGCAGGGCTGTTTGTGAGATTAGATGACATAGGAAAAACAGGGAATTTTTTTGGGGGGTGTGTGTGTGTGTGTGTGCTGCTAACCTAATTAGCATATGAAACTCCATCCTCTTATGACTCTCAGTGGGAGACAAAGCCCACCTTCCACTCGAGGCAAAAGTACCAGAGTCTTGCTTTCATGGCCTCCCTTGCAGCTAGAAGCCAGCACAGGACTCAGCTATGACAATTAAATGCAATCGTGCTGGTCTTTCAGTCACAACCTGGTCAGCTGGACCAAATCTCTGTGGCTGTGCCTCTTGGACTCAGCCAGGCCACTCTCTTCTGTTCCGTGTTTGTGGGCTTGTTTGTTGCATCTGTGTTTGTTGGTTTCTCAGGGAGAAGCAGCCATCAGTGGTGAACAGTGGCGGCAGCAGCAGCAGCTAGAGCTCTCCTGGCCTCCTGCAGTGTCAGGAGTCTGCTGGGGGCCTCAGTGCTGAACCCCAAAGGCAGCTGCAGGGCCAGCTGGGGCCATGTTCTGCAGTAGCACTGTGTCCTCACCTGTCTTTAGGGTGTGATTTTGGCTGTGGTCTGGCCCGCCTTGTTCCTGCCCGATTTCTGAGGTTGCTTCTACAGCCTTCTAATGAATCTGTGAACTACTCACTTTCCTGTTCAAACATTTCTTCCCCACATATACTGCTCCCAGTCTGTTTCTGCTGCTTGCTGTGAAAGACCCTGACCAGGTACTAGGTTCTTGGTACTAGGGGAGTGGAGTGCTATAAACCACAGGCTGGAAAACAGGGAGCTGGCTGTGTACTGGAGGTAGGAGGGGGCACAGCACAGACACATATTGCCTGCTGGGAATTTGAGAATGCTCATTTTGTGGGTGAGAAACAGAGGGAAACATTATTGTTACCTCTTGCATCTCAAGAGACAGACTGAACACCCCTATAGAGTTTTAAGGGAAATGACAGGAAAAAAAATTCAGGATGTTGTACCATTGGCTACTTCCTGTAGCCTTAAGTGAGAATCTACCAGAAACAGATAAGCTTGGGCTGAAGTGTAGTCAGAAAGCAAAAGAAGAAAAAATATACATCTTTGCTAATAAAGGCCCTTTTTTTGCCTGTGGCAGGTGATCCATGCAGACTGGGAATTTCTTTACCTTCAGCCCTGAGGTTGGAGACTGGTCCAGGTAATAAAATGTGGAACGGGCTCAGCATAGTGCTAGTTGTGTTAAAAATGCTTGAGACATGGGACTGGACCTCTTTGTTATCAGGAATGCCAATTCTGGAAAAGCCCATTTAAAGTGAATCCATTTACACAGGAGACCAGAATTTTATAGTAAACATTGGGGGGCAAAAGTTTGAGTTTTTAGTTGGAAAAGAGTAACACTTTTCAAAAGTTTTATATTTCATATCTTCCATTTGACAAAATTACAACTGCATTCTAAATCCTGATGACAAAGGATAAATCAAACATTCATTTCTTTTGCTGTGATTTTTCCAACAAGTATCATCCTTCATTTTGTGTTTGATTTCCACTGCATGTTCATAAAGGCGGTAATTTTGCCAAAGACAGATTATCCATTATCCTGAGGGCTTTGCTAAATCCTTCAAGTTATTCACATTTGAAACACGGATTGGGTTTTTCTCTTCTTCAGCTGTGAGCTGGGATTAAGCAGGATTCTTCATTTGTGGTTCAGGAAGTCCCTTGCATTAAAATCACACTCAGTGACTGCAGGAAACCCTGTACCTTTTGCAAGATACACAACTATATTACGTGTACTCACACTTTCTTTTCAGATGTTTACAAGCTCTAACATTAAGTAGAGAGGACACAGAGAGGAGAGGTTTACATTATTTCTGGGAGGTACTGCAGGGAATGTTTTGGGGTGGGCACTAATTTGAAAAGTAGCCAGTGCATTTGTAAAATTGTCACGTTATGAAAAAATTAACTTCACTACTACTGGCTTACCAGTAAAGAATCTGCCTGCAATGCAGGAGATGCAGGTTCAATCCCTGGCTTGGGAAGATCCCCTGGAGAAGGAAATGGCAACCCACTCTAGTATTCTTGCCTGGAGAATCCCATGGATAGCAGAGCACGCAAAGAACTGGACACAACTGGGTAACTGAGCACACACACACACACACTCAAGCTTATAACTGGAGGCCTTGGATACCAGATATTAGATGCTGAATCCCCCATAGCCCTTCCCTCTATAACAATAGACAAATGGATGTCAGGTTGATGAGGTGGGGCGGGTTCCAGGGGCCTCTCCTGCACAACTTACTGGAACACGAGACTGGACGGTTCTGTTTATTATTCTAGTTATTGCTTGCTCATTTTGTATGGTAAGAGATAGGGAAGGATGTCAACATGTCATATGAACCTCAGAAACAAGGTCTTGGTTCTACAGCCCCAGCAACTGGAGTGACCCCTCAGATGGGAGTCATGGATAGAAGGCAAGAGATTCCGGAAGCCAAGACCACTGCACAGCTTCTAAACTTCCATGGCCTGCAAGAGCAGGTCAGCAAGTCAAATAGGTTAAAGAGGGCCGGTGGAGGCCACGATGAACTTGAAAAGGCCTGCCAGTCCCTACTCCGAGGGCAGCGGCCCTCACTGCGGAGCTCCAGCCACTCATCACTGTGACAGAATGTGTAGCCCTAGGGGCCAGACAGTCTCTCTTTTCCCCTCCACAGAAACCGGAGTTTTATGTGAAATGGCTGCATTTTAAATTTTATTTTTAATTGAATTTCTTAAGTTTTCAATGGTAGCCAAAAAGTTCAATGAAAAAAAGCTCCTAAACCCATAGCTAAGTAATCCAGGGCTGTTGCTATTTTGCAACCTCAGGCTGCATGCTGCCATTGCCTTGGAGGGGGAGGAACTGTCCATCAGGGAAGGTGAGGATCAGTCTGATCTCAGCAAGGGGTGTGGAAGGGCAGGGCCGGGCGTAAACAGAGTGGAGAGTTGGTTGGAATTATAAACAGTTCCAAATAGGAAAAGGAGTATGTCAAGGCTGCATATTGTCACCCTGCTTATTTAACTTATATGCAGAGTACATCATGAGAAATGCTGGGCTGGAGGAAGCACAAGCTGGAATCAAGATTGCCGGGAGAAATATCAATAACCTCAGATATGCAGATGACACCACCCTTATGGCAGAAAGTGAAGAAGAACTAAACAGCCTCTTGATGAAAGTGAAAGAGGAGAGTGAAAAAGTTGGCTTAAAGCTCAACATTCAGAAAACAAAGATCATGGCATCTGGTCCCATCACTTCATGGGAAATAGATGGGGAAACAGTGGAAACAGTGGCTGACTTTATTTTTTGGGGCTCCAAAAATCACTGCAGATGGTGACTGCAGCCATGAAATTAAGACCCTTACTCCCTGGGAGAAAAGTTATGACCAACCTAGACAGCACATTAAAAAGCAGAGACATTACTTTGCCAACAAAGGTCCATCTAGTCAAGGCTATGGTTTTTCCAGTAGTCATGTATGGATGTGAGAGTTGGACTATAAAGAAACCTGAGCACTGAAGAATTGATGCTTTTGAACTGTGGTGTTGGAGAAGACTCTTGAGAGTTCCCTGGACTGCAAGGAGATCCAACCAGTCCATCCTAGAGGAAATCAGTCCTGAATATTCATTGGAAGGACTATGTTGAAGCTGAAACTCCAATACTTTGGCTACCTGATGTGAAGAGCTGACTAACTGGAGAAGACCCTGATGCTGGGAAAGACTGAAGGCAGAAGGAGAAGGCGATGACAGAGGATGAGATGTTTGGATGGCATCACCGACTCAATGGACATGAGTTTGAGTGAATTCCAGGAGTTGGTGATGGACAGTGAGGCCTGGCCTGCTGGAGTCCATGGGGTCGCCAAGAGTTGGACATGACTGAGCGACTGAACTGAACTGAACTGATAAACAGCCTTGGCTGTGAATTTCCTGGTGGCCCAGTGGTTAGGACTCTGCACTTTCACAGCAGGGGGCATGGGTTCAGTCCCTGGTTGGGGAACTGAGATCCCACATGCCATGTGGTTGGGTAAGTAAGTAAATAAATATACATATTATATTTATATAATAAGTAAGTAAATAAACATATATAAGTAAACAGACACACACATATATAAAAACGTTGGCCATGTACTGGTTACTGAGCCTCTCCCATGCTTTAGCCAATTCAGTCCTTAGAGCAACCGCATAGACTTGGTCTATTAACTCCATAAGGAAACAGGTGTAACATGCCAAGAATGACTGACAACAGGGGCAGGACCAGGACTTGGACCCAGAGCTGTGCGAGGCCCAGGGCTCTCAGCTGCAGGGGGAGAAGCGGGTGCTCCGGGGAGGACGGCTGTGCGGCTGCTTACCCGGCACACGTACTGGCTCTGGGGGCCTGGGGAGAAGGTCTTGGAACGGATGATGGTGCTCCCTCGAAGAAACGGCCCCGGGGAGGGCGTGCCCACCCGCCGGTCCTTGGGCCGCACCACCGTGGGCGATGGGGCTGGGGTCTCTGTGTTGGTCTCTTTGTCCACCTGAGGAAGAAGTCACAGCTGTGAGGCTGGGAGAACCCAGAGTCTCAGCCACCCACCCTGAGACTCACGGGGTGGACACTGAAGCTGCTCCCCACTCCGATCACCTCACCCCTGGCCCTCAGACACAGCCGGGGGCTTCTGCGGACCCAGCCCGGCCAGCATGGCACCCAAGGCCCCACATGCCAGCCCCCAATCCTCCCTGACACCTGTGCTTGGGGCCACTGGGAGAGACTCAGTCCCCTAACAAGCTCACATAAGCAGTAGAGGTACCTCAGGCATGGATGTCCTGGGCCTCACACCCTCAAGAATAATGTGCCAACCATATTTTGACAAAGCCACACCCAAGGCTTCCATCACCCTAGACAAGAACTGCATATGTTTTCTTGGAGTTAGGGAAGCAACTAGCAAACCTTGTTTTTTAAAAACTAGGTGATCAGCTTTTCTATTGTCCTTTCACAGTAATTACCAGTAGAGATCAACAAATAAAAACACCCAAATGAAAAGCCTTGGTTAGCCTAAACAGTGTCTTTGTGTGCTTTTGAAAAAGGCACCCCCTTTGGCTGGAGAAACTGCAGGATTTCCTCTTGGTGTGGAGTAGTTAGAAGGCAGGCCCAGATTCTTTTCCAACGCCCCTACCTCCCCACTCAACCTGTACCTCCACCCCTAATGGAGCCTCTTACAACATGTCACCTGAGTGCAGCAGGGGAGCAAAAGGTGACAGTCACTCGACTAGACCCCCTTTCCTACTGCCCTTCAGGTAGACCCAAATGGAGAAATCTACTGCTTTGAGATCCACCCATCTGCAAGGTTGGCATTATTGCGCCCATTTTAGAGATGAGAAAGCCAAGGCTGGAGTGGGATGAAGTCATCGGTCTAAGGCGACACAGCTAGGTAGAAGCAGAGCCAGTATTTGAATCCAGGCCAGCTGACTGTACAGCCTGGGGTCTGCCCAGAGAATTGGGAACCACAGAGGGTGGGAGAGATGAGAGGGTCAATCAACTCCTCCTGATTTTCTGTCACTGAAATGACTCCAATTCCAGGCAGGGACACCCCTATACAACCCTCTGCAGGTCACCCCACTCTGAAAGCCTGTCCCCTGATGCTGGGGCATGAGGCTTAGCCCCGAGACTTTTCTGACAGCCTGGGTTCAATAGTTGAGGATTATTTCCCCCAAAACAGCCCTTCCCATGTCCCGGCCCTCCCTACCTTTACCGCTGGGCACCCGTCCATGTCAGGGGAGGCTTCCTCTTCCCCTTCCTGCTCCTCTTCTTCCTCTTCCTCCTCCTCGGCTGCGGCCTCATTCTCGCTGGTCCCCTCTTCATACCTCCTGTGATGACAAGACACTGTGATCACCCACAGTACCCATGCTCACCTGCTCACCTGCCTTTAAGTGCATTCAGGGCAGGGCTTCCAAGCATTTTCTGGATTGAGGACACTTTTAAAAAAAAAATCAATTTTAACGAGGTATATTTACATATAAAAAAACTCATTTCCTGTAATGTTTGATGAGTTGTGTTCCCCTGTGTAACCACTACCACACTCAAGAAAAAGAATGTTCCATTATCTTGAAAGTTTCCCTTATATGCTTTCCCAGATAATCTGCCCCCACCCTCAGCCCATCATTGATCAGCTTTTCATGACTAAAGATTAAATCTGATCTTTCTTGTGTTTCTTAGAAATGGAATCAGATGATATATGCTTTTTTGTCTCTGGCTTCATTCTCTCAGCATCATATTTGGCACACAGTGTCAATAATTTACTCCATCTTATTGTCGAGTCATCTTCCATTGGATGGATGGACCACAGTTTGCTCATCAGGTGATAAACATATGGATTGCTTCCATTTCTTAGAAATTATGAATAAAGCTTCTGTAGACACTCACCTACGACTCTGTGTAGAAATAGGATTTCATTTGTCTTAAGACAGTGGATTAGTTTGCTAGGGCTGCCATAACACAATACCATAGACAGGGTGGTTTTAACAACAGAAATTTATTTCCCACGGTCCTGGAGGCTAGTAAAAGTCAAGATCAAGGTGCGGGCAGGGTGGTGACTTGTATACGGCCACCTTCATGCTGGGTCCCCACGTGGTCTTCCCTCTGCGTCTGCGTCCCCGGTGTTCCTCTGTGTGTCCCAATGTCCTCTTCTTATAAGGACACCAGTCATACTGGATTAAGGCCCACCCTAACTTTAACAGACTCATGTTAACTTAATCAGCTCTGAAGACCCTGTCCTCAAAAACAGTCACATTCTAAAGCATGGTCAGAGCTTCAATATCTGTAATTTGGGGGGAGACAATTCAGACCATAAGATATGTATACATACTCAGGAGTAGAACTGCTGGGTCAGACAATAAGTGTAAGTGGTGAGCTGGTTTACCCACACGGTTATATCATTTTATGTTTCCACAGTAATGTTATGGGAATTCTGGTTCCTCACCTATACTTGGTAATATCCATCTTTAAATTTAGTCATTCAGCTGATGAGTACTCATATCTATTGTGGTTTTCATTGTACTTTCCTGTTGAGAATTTCATTGACCATTCAGATTTTCTTTTGCAAAGTTTCCATTAGAATTTTTAGCCCATTTTAAAAATGGGTTGTCTTTTTATTAGAGTTGCAAGAGTTCATTATATATTCTAGATAGGAATCCTTTGCAAATATTTTCTCCAAGTCTGTGGCTTGCCTTTCCTCTTCTAAATGGTGTCTTTCAAAGGACAGAAGCTTTTGATTGTGACAAAGTCCAATTTATCCCTTTTCCTCTTTAATGCTTTGTGCTTTTTATGTTGTACCTAAGAAGTCTTTGCAAAGAATTTCTCTTGTACTTTCTTTTAAAGGTTTTTTAGTTTCAGCTTTTATGTTTAATACTATGATCCATTTCAGATTAATTTTTGTCCATGGCACCCAACATTTATTTTTTTCTGTATGGATACCCAATGGGGTTGCAGCACCATTTGTTGAAGAGACTTTATTTTTGGTGATACTTTTCATAATTATCCTTTCCCCTCAGACTCTGAGCCTAGAAAGAGTTGGTGTGACAAATGGATGGCATTTGTTAATTAGTAATTTATCTCCATTCCCATCTTTACTTTTCAAAGACATACATAACCGCCAGGCTTCTGATCAGCATGAGGCAGTATTACCATACAGAGCTGAAGGAATTTCAGCCAAAAGCAGAGAGTTTGACATCTCATTAGCTGGCTCAGTGAGACTGTGGATAAACACAAAATCTCCCTTTGGATTTTCCCAACAGGGAAAACAGATCTTGGCTCTCCACCCTCAGCCCTGTGCTGAAAACCTCCCTGGCACTTAGATGGGGACTCTCGCTATGGAAGGGCCTCTTTTTTCTCTCCTCTGCCTCTTGATCCACTCATGAAAGAGGCACTAAACATGGATACCAGAGGCTACCCTGGTGGCTCAGAGGGTAACGCAGGAGACGTGGGTTCCATCCCTGGGTCGGGAAGACTTTCTGGAGAAGGGAATGGTAATGCACTCCAGTATTCTTGCCTGGAGAATCCCATGGACAGAGGAGCCTGGCAGGCTACAGTCCGTAGGGTCTCAGAGAGTCAGACACTGAGCAGCTAACACTTTCACTTTTCAAACATGGCCTCAATGACCTCCGGGTGCCATGCTGAGGCCCTTCAACCACACCGAAAGCCCCTCGTCTCAGAGACTGAGTAGGCCTCGCTCAGTGTCACAGGCCACTTAGCGGTGCAGCCAGGTCTCCGCTCCATGAAGCGCTCAACTGCTAGGGAAGTCTCTTCTTTGTGACTAAGAAGCTGATTGACATATTTTCCGGGAAAGGAAAAAAAAAAAAACAAACCCTCAATTGTAAAGAGAAAAATAATTAGACACATCTTTTCACCCTTTGGAAAAGTGGCCAAAAATCAATAAAAATTTAAAAATATGTATTTGATATTTGTAATATGTATTTGATATCAAGTGAGGGTTTGGGGAAAAGGTGTATCCCTGTGGGGAGTGTTAATTAGAGCAGCCAATGAATACTGTGAAGTCAAATTAGCAGTACCTGCTAGAAAAAAAACATGTACATGTTCTTGATTAAATACTGTTAGATTATATTGTATCAGAGAGGACGTAGCTTTGGGGCACTCTCAGTCAGTGCTTCTGGTAGCATTTACAATCCTGTTTGAGAATGATGCTGTAAGACCCCGTAAAATATAAACCACACATGCCCTGGGACCCAGCAAGGCCACTTCTCAACCTTTGTCCTAGACAAATACATGTAAGCTCCCAAGGAGGTAAATACTAGGGTTTTCACTCTAGCATTGTTTGTGATTATATTCTCCTGCATGCGTGTGTGTACGACTCTCTGCGACATTATGGACTGTAGCCTGCCAGTTCCTCTGTCCATAGGATTTACCAGGCAAGAATATTGGAGTGGGTTGCCATTTCCTCCTCCTCCAGGGGATCTTCCGGACCCAGGCATCGAACCCTCGTCTCCTGCAGCTCCTGCATTGCAGGCGGATTCTTTACCGGTGAGCCACCGGGAAAGCCCCTATATTCTCCTACATTTTCTAATCCTCTGAGAGTTTTGCTTTGTTTCTGAATCTTAAAAAAAGATCAAGTCTTCTGATGATACGCATTAAAGAAACCCGAACCAGTGAAAGGAGGGAACAACAGAGGCATCCTCCACTGGGCCTTGGGTGCGGAGGGAGGAGAGGAGATGAGAACAGAAGACCAGTCTGCGGAGCCCTCCACTCTAGAGCTGAGCGGGCAAAGCAGAGCTAGTTAACATTCCAGGACCAAAAGAAGCCTCCAGTGTGGGGGGAGGCGGCTGCAGATGGAGCCACCCCACTACCGCAGCAGCTCGGGGGGACTCCCAGCCCTCTTTGTAAGTCAGTGTCTGGGGAAGTTTGAATGGCCAAGGGTGGGGAGAGAGGGGGCCACAAAGGGTGAGGGAACAGAAGGTGGTTGCTAGGAGACAGTGTGAAAAGCCTCAACACAAGCTTGGAATCTGGTGGAAAACCACTGATCTTGTGCCAGGGTTTTGGAAGACAGGTCCTGGGCCGATTTCCGGCATTGGGACCTTGCAGAGTGTCAGAGGGAGGGGAAGAGAGGGAGAAAGGAAGGGGGAGAGGGAGAGAGAGAGAAGAGGAAGGGAGAAGAGAAAGGCAGGAGAGGGACGGGGGAAGGAGGAGGGAAGGAGGAAGGGGAGGAAGGAGAGGCAGTGGGGAGACAGGAGGAAGCACGGAGGGAGAGGAGGGAAGGAGAGTGGCGAGTGACAGGGGGTGGGACAGAGAAGAGAAACTGAGACAGTTGAGAGAGAACCCTAAAGCAAACGAACATATAAGAATTCAGGAACCTGGCCCTATTCTTCATCACAGGGAGGAAGAGTCAAGGAGAACAGGAAGAAAGGAGTCAGCCTAGGGGCCAAATCCAGCCCACTGCCTGTTTCTGGACAGTCCAAGGTTCAGGCTGTGAATGGTTTTTATATTTTTAAATGGCTGGGGAAAAAAAATTAAAAAGAGGGTGATATTTCACGACACGTGCAAATGATGTGAAATTTAGATTCCGTGTCCGTACATGAAGGTGCAAGGACAGAGGCGTGGTCGGCTGGTGTGTGTACTGTCTGTGACTGCTGTCACACCACGATGGCAGAGTTGAGTGGAAGCAACAGAACCTGCCTGGCCCACGAAACAGACATTCACTATCTGGCCCTTTCCAGAAAACACCTGCTGACCCCTGGAGTAAAAGGTATTAAGGAGAGACTTCTTGTCAGACCAAACGTAGAATTTAGGGCTGTAACAGAAGAGTCACTGCGTGCTGTCCGTGGGTCAGGGTCTGTTTTAAGGGCTAACCATGCATAATTTTCAGAGTCTACAAAATACACCATGACTCTATGTCACAGATGGAGAAACCGGGTTTGGAGCCTGGTTCTCAGCCCAGGCTTCACCTTAGAATTACCTTGGATGCTTTTTTTCCACACCCCCCCCAGATTAATTTATTTTTGCCTGCCCTGGGTCTTTGTTGCTGTGCACGGGCTTTCTCTAGTTGTGGCAAGCAAGGGCTACTCTTCGTTTTGGTGCATGGGCTTCCCAATGTGGTGGCCTCTCTTGTTGAGGAGCACAGGTTCTGGGTGTGCAAGTTTAAGTAGTTGCAACTCGTGGGCTCAGAGAGCAGGTTTGGTACTTGTGGTGCGCAGGCCCAGTTGCTCTGGGGCATGTGGAATCTTCCCAGACTAGGGATCGAACCCATGTCCCCTGCATTGGCAGGTGGAATCTTAACCACTGGGACCTCCAGAGAAGTCCTCCCAGGATGCTTTAAATGTACTGATGCTTAGGCCTCACCCAGACCTAGGATCCCACAAGGAGCTGGCTGAGTGAGATTTTGTGAATTCACATCTGTCTGGACTCAGAGCACATGTACTTAAGCACAACAACACACACTTCCTCCCAATGGCAAGGTTCCGAGGCTGTGCTCATTTCCGAGATGTCTCCCTTTCCAGCTGGTACTTAAGCCGTGTTCCTCCTCCATTTCCTGATAAGAATCTCTATTGTCTCTTGCGTGTCCACTACAAGCTTTGCACTTTTACTTCATCAGTGGCTGGTCCTTCAGTCTCTTCTGATGATTCTTCACAGTCAGTGTGATGTCCCCACGTTTGAGCCAAGGATCAGACAGGGTCAGAATGACTTTTGGCTCTCTTGAGTAACAGTGGCTGCTCTTGAGGGGGCGGGCAGTGACCGGAGGAAATGTGGTGTGGGCTTCCGGAGAGCTGGTGATGCTCCTCAGTTTGGACGCATGGGTAGTTTGGCTTCTGAAAATTCACTGAGCTGGACACACACATCAGCTTTTCTGAATGTGCATGATGTTGCAATAAACAGTTAAAAAATGCATTGCCTAAGGTTATACCAAAAAAGATAAAGCTAGGGTTTGAACCCTAGTCTACATCACTGTTTCCTAAAGTGTGTGATGAGACCTTTTGTGGGAAGACAAGGGACTAAAGTTTCTGATCACACAGTGGAAAAGCTGTGTCCTGTCCACTTCTTCTTCAGACTTGTTTACATCAAGAAGGAAGTCTCTCTTTGGCAGCAGCATGTCTTTAACACTGCTGACACATGGACTTTTTTTTTTACTGGAGTATAGTTGCTTTACAATATTGCGTTGGTTTCCACTGTACAGCAAAGTGAATCAGCTATTGTTGTTCAGTCACCCTGTCGAGTCTGACTCTTTGCCACCCCGTAGGCTGCAGTGCGCCAGGTCTCCTTCTTACCGAGGTCACCAAAGAGCGCTGAGTAGAGTCCCCTGAGCTATGCAGTAGGCTCCCGTTAGGTATCCACTCTGTACACAGTAGTGTATATACGTCAGTCCCAATCTCCCAGTTCATCCCCCCATCCCTCCCCTCCTTGGTTTCCTTGCATTTGTTCTCTACGCCTGTGTCTATACACATGAACTTATTCGCAAAGCAGAAATAGAGACACAGAAGTAGAGAATATATGACCTTACTTTTAACAGTAGGAGAGACCTTAGTCTTAGAACCTTGGCAAGCAATACATCTAGGTAGATTTTAATATTCTTGTTGTATTTTTATTACATTTAATCTTCCACAATTCTCTTATAAGGCAGGCTTGGCTCATGACCTACTCAATATCCACTCCTGCATTCTTCCTTAGTAACAGAATCCTGAATTTTATATCAACTGAGAGACCTCATTTCCCATCTTCCTTTAGCTACTGGGTAGACCAAGTAGCTAAGCTCAGCCCATGAAAAGCAAGTGGAAATTGCTGGGTGGGACGTTCAGGAATGCTCGTTGGTTAAAAGGCACTCATGGAGACTCTGTTGTCTTTCCTCTTTGCTGATGCCTGCCTGATGGCTGGTGACTGCAGCCATTCTGCGCTTAGCAGCCTTGATGATGGAGGTCACACAGTAAGGACAGCAAAGCAGAATAAGAAAAAGAGCCTGGGTTACCAGTAACATCATGGGGCTGATAGATGAGCCTTGGATTGCCTTTTTCCAAGTCTTCTTTTTTAAGTAACAAAGAAGTAAAATTCTATCTTGTTTAAGCCTGTTATTTCTGCTTCCTATTCCTATCTGCTGCTGCTGCTACTAAATTGCTTCAGTTGTGTCCGACTCTGTGCGACCCCATAGACAGCAGCCCAGGCTCCACCATCCCTGGGATTCTCCAGGCAAGAACACTGGAGTGGGTTGCCATTTTCTTCTCCAATTGCAATTCCTTACTGAGGAATTTTCAATTTATGGCAAATTATACTTATTTCCACTTCCCTTCTGGCTCAGTTGGTAAGGTCTCTGCTTGCAATGCAAGAGACCCCCAGTTCGATTCCTGGGTCAGGAAGATTTGCTGGAGAAGGGATAGGCTACCCACTCCAGTATTCTTGGGCTTCCTTGTGGCTCAGCTTGTAAAGAATCTGCCTGCAATGTGGGAGACCTGGGTTCAATCCCTGGGTTGGGAAGATCCCCTGGAGAAGGGAACGGGCTACCTACTCCAGTATTCTGGCCTGGAGAATTTCATGAACTGTATAGTCCATGGGGTCGCAAAGAGTCGGACACGACTGAGTGACTATCACTTTCATGCTTATTTCCACTTCTAGTAATATAAAGCTTCTTAGGAATGTTTCTGAACCAAAATAAATGTAAGTGCATCACAATAATCACTAACATGTGAACCAGTAGGAATAACTGCTAGAACATAAAGTCACAAACTGGGAAGGGACTTGGGAAACACTCTACCAGACTATATACTGCCTTGTTGCCTATAGAGAACCATTGAGAGAGGATCTCCGTTTTCACAGGGGAACACTTCTCTTGGTTGCTGTGTTGTCTGGGGATCTCATCCCTGGGCTCAGGTCCAAGCCAGGTCAGTTCCCAGGGGCACCCTCACTTACCAGGTGTCTTCCAGGGTCTGTGTGCTGCTTCTTTCCTCCTGCCTCTTCTCCAGCTCCACGGCTGTCTGTTCCAACAGAGCAGACACAGCATCCTGCAGAGACAAAGGCCGATGAGCCCTCTGTGCAAGGCAGGCAGAGCCCCACCTGGCAGGAATCAGACCCTATCACCCTCCCAGTGAACAGAGGGTAAAACTGAAGGCCAGAGTGGGCAAGCATCTCGCCGTAAGGGTACATCAACTGGAAATATGGTCCCTAGTTCTTCTAACTGACGATTCTACTGAAAATAATCTCTGTATACATGGACAAAATTTGGAAGATGAGTTTAGTGTTTGCATGAGACAGAATTACAGGTCTACAGCTGCAAGATCATCAAGTAGTCAGGGAGACTGTCCCACTGAATGGTGTCCACGCTGAGGAAGACTGTGTGACTTGAGGAAATTAATTAACATCTCTGACACTCAGTTTCTTCTTTAATAATTACTCCACCTCTGATGTCCATGCTTCTCTGCTGGCCCAGAGGGTACAAAAATCTGCCTGCAATGCAGGAGACCCTGGTTCAGGCCCTGAGTTGGGAATATTCCCCTGGAGAAGCGAATGGCAACCCACTTCAGTATTCTTCCTGGAGAATCCCATGGACAGAGGAGCCTGGCAGGCTACAGTCCATGGGGTCGCACAGAGTCGGACAGTGAGTGACTGAGTGACACACACACACACACACACCCACCCCCCTCTGATGTCCAGCCATCTCCAACTCTGGGAGAGGCTTTTCCTTCCAGCTGACCAGGTGCTGCCTTTTATAGGAGAAAGGTGCAAAGCTGTGGTCCAGCTCACCGTGCTTTCAGGCCCTGGGATGGGGGCCATGGCTCCCACTGGTTTGGGCTCCCGGCTCTGTTTCTTCAAGTATTTGTAGCTCAGGAGGTTGTACCACCGAGTCGACCTCTCGCCAGACCGGCAGACCTCAGCCAGGCTGATCTGGGCGCCTCCCTGTAGAGGATGGGAAAAAAGCATAAGCAGAGAGTGACAAGGTATTCTGGGGAAAGAGATAAAACACCACTCCAGGTGAGATAGAAGCATCCTGGGAGGAAGAAATGGCTGGGTATTGTTTTCTAATAACTCACTCATTCACTGACTTATTTGTTCACTGAGTTGTATAGGTTAAGATCTATTTAGATATTAATTTTAAGGATGGGTTCTCTGATGGCTCAGATGGTAAAAAATCTGCCTGCAATGGGGGGAGACCCAGGTTCGAACTCTGGGTTGGGAAGATACCCTGGAGAAGGGAATGAGCACCCACTAACAGTATTCTGCCTGGAGAATCCCCATAGACAGAGGAGCCTGGTGGGCTACAGTCCATAGGGTCGCAAAAGAGTCAGACACGACTGAGTGACTAACACTGTACTTTCATGGGCTGTTTAGATATTAACTCTTTATCAGATATACAATTTGAAAATATTTTCTTCCATTCAGTAGGTTGCCTTTTCATTTTATTGATGAAAATGAAAGTTCTGCTGTGCAGAAGCTTTTTAGTTTGAGGTAGTTTCACATGTTGTTTTTTTCTCTTGGTGTTAGAGTTCAGAAAGATAATCGCTAAGACTGATGTTAAGGAAAACAACTCAAAGCTCTAGCAACAGTAGATTGGGGGAATAGACTGTAACCTATATCTACACGGTTATTACATAGCTATGTACAAAAAATAAGGAAGATTTCTAGGTACTGATGTACAGAGTTGTCCAACAAGATACAGTCTACTGCAGCCACAAAACTACAAGACTCTTGCTCCTTGGAATAAAAGCTATAGACAAACCTAGACAGCATATTACAAAACAGAGATATTACTTTGACGACAAAGGTCCGTATGGTCAAAGCTATGGTTTTTCCAGTAGTCATGTATGGATGTGAGAGTTGGACCATAAAGAAGGCTGAGTGCTGAAGAAGTGATGCCTTTGAGCTGTGGTGTTGGAGAAGACTCTTGAGAATCCCTTGGTCTGCAAGGAGATCAAACCAGTCAATTGTAAAGGAAATCAATCCTGAATATTCATTGGAAAGACTGATGCTCAAGCTCCAATACTTTGGTCACATAACGTGATGAGCCGAATCATTACTAAAGACCCTGAAGCTGGGAAAGGTTAAAGGCAAGAGGCGAAGGGGATGGCAGAGGACAGGATGGTTGGATGGCATCACCGACTCAATGGATATGGGTTTGAGCAAGCTCCAGGAGATGGTGAGGGACAGAGAGGCCTGGCGTACTGCAGCCTGTGGGGTCGCACAGAGTCGGATACGACTGAGTGACTGAACAACAACAGCAACAACTATTTGGGGCTGCCTCATGGGTGTGAATGGTCTGCCTCAGTAAACTGGATGCACTTTGACAGCATCTACGCATTCATTCAATCACTTATTTGACACACACACATTTGCCCAGTTGCCTCTATGTGTCAGACACTGTTCTGGGTGTTGGGAACACAGCGGGATTTAAGGCAGAGAAAAATCCCTGCCCTCCTGAGCTTATATTCCAGTCTGGGGGAATCAGATAATCAGTAAGTAACTTCCATATTGTGTCTCATAGAGCCTACTGCTGCTGCTGCTAAGTCGCTTCAGTCGTGTCCGACTCTGTGAGACCCCATAGACGGCAGCTCACCAGGCTCCCCCGTCCCTGGGATTCTCCAGGCAAGACCACTGGAGTGGGTTGCCATTTCCTTCTCCAATGCATGAAAGTGGAAAGTGAAAGTGAAGTCATTCAGTCATGTTCGACTCTTAGCGACCCCATGGACTGCAGCCTACCAGGCTCCTCTGTCCATGGGATTTTCCAGGCAACAGTACTGGAGTGGGGTGCCATAGAGCCTAAGATGCCATCAATTATAGAGTGTACTATTATTTCATGTATCACTAAGAAAGAAAAATAGTTACCAATTAGAATATGACCTGCCAGCTAGTACACACTGCATCTTGATTTCAGAGATGATAAAAATGTGAAAATAACTTGCGCCCTAATACCTATGATATGGAGAAATATTAGGTGATATAAAGTGCTGCAGAGAAGATGATATAGGCAAAGTGCAGAGGTGGGGATAAGAGGGTGGAGGGGGCAATGTGACTTTACGTAGGGTGGAAGGAAGTCCTCATGGAGAAGGTGACATCTGGGTCAAGAACAGAATGAAGTGAGAGAGTGACTTTTGCCCATCAACATCCAGGAGGAAAGAATTACATTTGAAAAGGATGGCAGTGAGAAAGGCCGGAGAAGGGGGTGTGCTGGTGTATTCAAGGGGCACAAGGGGGCTGGAGGAAGAGTCTCAGGGATCAAATCTGAGAGATGGCAAGGAGCAGACCTCAGAGGACCTGGGGAGAGCAGGCAAAGGCCCAGGTGTTGACTCTGGGTGGAGACAGAAGCCTTCCTAAGGATTTAAGAAGAGGACTGGATGGACTCATCTGCGATTTAATAGGATCACCCTGGAGACTGTTGGAAAAAGATGAAGGGCGGCAAGAACAGAAGCAGGGAGGCCTGGTAGGGGATTCTGCAACTATCAGGTGAGAGATGGTGGTGGTCAGGAGCATGGGAGAAGTGGCTGGAATCTGGAGATCTTCTGAAGGCAGGGCTAGGAGTTCCCAAAGGACTGAATGTGGGGTACGAGAGGAAGAAAGGGGTCCAAGACAACCCTGTGGTCTCTGGCTTGGGCAATGGATGAATGAAGGGGTTGCATTCATCTGAGACAGTGAAGACATGGAAGGAAAGCTGAGGGGTGTGCTGTGGACACATGATTGGTGATGCTGACTGGATATGCAAGAAAAGATGGAAGAGACAGTGGACATACAGCACTGAGATGAGTGGGGAGGCCCAGGATGGCGTTATTACATGGAATGGTATTGAAAAGCCAGGGGATAGGACAAGATCAACGAAGCAGTGCATGCAAGTAGAAAAGGGGAGGAGAGCAAGGCCTGAGCCCTGGGGCCCTTGGAAGGGGAGAGGTCAGGGAAATGAGCAAGAATCCACAGAGCAGACAGACAGGGAAGCCAGTGATGGGAGAAGGCGGCCAAGAGAGCGAGCGGTCCAGGAAGCCAAGTCAGGGCAAAGGATGTCGAAGAAGATGGAGTGAGCAACTGAGCCAAACACTGCAGACAGGCCAAGAGACACGAGGATGGAGAGAGCTGGCCATTGGATTCAGCAACAAGGAGGTCCCCAGTGACCTTGATGAACACATTTTTGGTGGAATGATGAAGGCCAGAGCCCACGTAATCTGAGATGCAGAGAAAACACACACCTCGTTCATATGTTGCTACAGAGAAAACAAAAGAAGTAATGTAGTAGCTGGAGGAAGAAATGGGGTAAAAAAAAAAATTTTTTTTTTTTTACAGCATGGGATTAATAACAGCATATATATGGAGAGGTATATCGATCTAGTGGAGGAGGGAAAACTGGAAACAGAGCAGAAGGGTGAAGATGACCTTGAGCGAAGATGGCCGTGGATGGGAGTGCGGAGGGCCCACCCTGAGCTCTAGGTGGAACCACAGAGCCTGCAAGAAGAGCTAACTGTGGCGGGGCAGCTGTGGGGGCTCTCTTCTGGTTCCTTCTACTGTTCCAGGATTGGGTATAAAGCAAGGGCCTCAGCAGAGGGAGAGTAGGGTGAGGAGAAAGGAGAGGATGAGAATTTGGTGCTGTGTGTGTTTTTCTCCAATTGCATGGGCAGACAGGAGGGGAGAGCTCACTTTGACAGGGCTGGGGTTTTGCCAAGTGTGGATGGCAAAGTGAAAAAGGAGCAAGGAAAGGTTATAATGGTTAGCTCTGGGGTATGAGTGGGCCTGGGCAGTGGGCTGCCTTTACAGAAGCTGCACAGTTGAAGGGTGAGCAACCAGCACCTGGCTGGAAAGCCTGTGACCCTGTGATACCACCATAAAGTGACTGTGGAACTGCTGCCCATGATATTGGGGAGGGCAAGACACGTATTCCATCCAAACCCATAATCTAGTAGGGTAGTGTGATGGCTCCCAGGTAGCACAGTGGTAAAGAATCCATCTGCCAATGCAGGAGACACCGGTTCAATACCTGGGTGGAAAGATCCCCTAGAGAAGGAAAGGGCCACCCACTCCAGTATTCTTGCCTGGGAAATTCCACGAACAGAGGAGCCTACAGTCCATGGGGTCGAAGAGTTGGACTTGACTGAACAACTGATCACACACACAGTGTGATGGTGACATAAAGAAGTTGGAATCTGTGTTCAAATCCAGACTTCTCTACCTACTTACTGGATGACCTGAGCTGGTTAACCAGCCTTTCTGGGCCTTGATCCCTTACCTGCCAAATGGACCTAATGCTAATATTGCTTCCCCATTGTAAGGATTAAATGAGATACTGCACTCAAGTTCTTAGCCCAGAACTAGACACACAGACGCTGCTCAGGATGAGTACTACTCTTCTTGCCCGGCTGGTTACGTGGCACCAGGGTGCCACCCTGGTTACAGACCAGGGTGCCATCAACTCAGCAGTGCGGGGAGGCAGCATGTGGGAGCCGACAGCCCTTCCTCCACGCGTCTCCCTTCCATGCCTCCACCAGCCACCAAAACACGACAGCCTGACACTCCACGTCCCCACGGGATATGGGAGATGGAGGCTTCCGGCTGGCCGTGGATGGAGACAAGCCACGGTGGGATGAGCACTTTGGCTGCTGCCATGGCAACCAGCAATGGCCAGATTTCAATTAGGAAGGAGGAATAAAAGGGCTCCAATTAGGAGGATAAAACAGGGTTGAGTCTCTTCTCATTTAGGAATGCTCAGGGCTGAGGAAACGCTTCACTGGAGGGGCCTGGATTTGGTGTTTTTTTTTTTTTTTGTATTTAATTTCTATTCTATCCTTTAGAATAGAAATTAATATTATAGAAATAAAGACGTATATTTTTGGGCATGCCATGCATCTCTGTTCCCCAGTCAGGGATTGAACCTGGGTCATGGCAGTGAAAGCCCAGAATCCTAGCCACCGGGCGACTGGGGGATTTCTTGGAGGCTGGATTTGGAAAAGCTTTCTGCTCCATCCTTCAGCAGCACCCACCCTGCTTGCCAAATTCTTGAGTCACTATCTCATGTATTGGGCTCCTCCAGGGAGCACCGTGCTGACCCAGAGAAAACTCCAGGGTCTGACATGGGTGGATCAGCCTACGTTCTAACTCTACTCTAACCCTGAGAAAGTTCTTTGTGCCTCAGTTTCCCCACTGGTATAATAGTATGGTACCTAGTTTATAAGATTTGTAGGGAAGATCAACAGAAATAATACCAGTACGGAGTTCAGTTCAGAGCCCACAATATAAACTGCATCCAATTAACACAAGCTGTTGCGTTACTGCCAGTAATAATAACAACAATATAAATGGCAATGAAGCTGTTAGGAACCCCAGCTGAGCAGGAAAGTGATGGGAACTGATTTCCAGTGAGAGCCAGTGTGTGCAGACACTTCATTCCTTTACATCCTTGCTACGGGGACCACCAGCAGCGGCACTGCCTGCGAGCCTGAGAGAAATACGGAATCTTGCTGCCCAGACTTGAGGCATCAGAATCTGCATTTAACCCGCATTTTAACCAGGTAACTTGTGTGCACGCAAAAGTTCGGGGGGCACTGGTTTAGCGCTTCATTCAGTCCCCAGAGAACCACCTATGAAGTAGTCAGGGTGAGCTGGTTTTACAGATAAGGAAACTGAGACAATTAAAGCATCTTAGGCCACACGATGCGGAAGGCTGGTGGCTCAGCTTCAGGCACAAGGAAGGGATGAGGCCCTGCAACTCCACAGCAGATAAAGGAGCTCCCTGCTCTCTCTCCCCTGCTCCCAATAAGTCTACCTAGAACCCATGAAGAGCTGGGCTGATACCACAAGCTGTGTTTGCCCCAAGCCTTCTCCCTGAAGTGCAAAGGTGGATCAAGAAGGACAGAAGGCTGGACAGACAGACAGAGCTCTCACCAGGCACTCCTCCAGCTGGCACCTGTCGGTGGTACAGACGTCGACTCTTAAGGTCTTCTGGTGGAGGGCTGGGTAGGACATGGACACCCAGAACACCTCATTGAACACCAGGGTGTCCGCGGCATCCAGGGGCCGGGTCCGGAAGAGGCAGGTGGTGCTCTCGGAGCACGGAAGGAGAGCCGCTCGGATGTTCCTAGAGGGGCAGGCACACATGACAGCCAGGGTCAGGGGGGCCCGGGTCGGGGGGCTCAGGCCTTAGGCTACACAGCTGTTGCACATCCCCCAGGAAGCCACAGAGGACAAGAGTTTGTCATTTCCCCAGTCCCTATGTGTCCCATCTCGTCTGCCTTCTGTTTGGCCTGCTTTCGGGCCTGCCTTCCTCCTTCCCACATGTCACGCCCCAGGCGCTGGCCAGGTGCAGACCACAGAGACAGAAGCTTATACTGATGCCCTCAAGGCCTACAGTCTAGCAAAGGAGGGGCACGGAGGCAGATGAGCTCAACGAAACATAAACCCGTCTGCACCAGGCAGAGCCAAGAGGCAAACGGTGCAGGTCTCTGCTGTATTATTAGCCATAGGGTTAACACCCATCGCAACCTGCCCACTGAATCATGATGGGAACTGGCTCTTGAGAAAGGCAGGCCTGGCTCTTTCTGCACGAAACACTAGCGCTTAGAGCAGACAAAAGGGGCCGTGACTTCCTCCTTCACCAGGCTTCAAGTTCACAAGGACAGGGGTTTGCTCGCCACCCCATTCTTAGTGCTGGCACCTGGTTGGGGCTCAGGACGCATATGGAAAGCTGTCTTGGGCTCTCCTCTTTATACTGAGCGCGTCTGGCGCCCTGCCTGCATCCACGCTCACGGCCCTGACACTGTGCATCATGGTCATGTGCAGTAACCACCCACAGCGGTCTAGCGGGGCCCGTGGTCGGAGCAGGGCAGAAAGGAGAGTGTCCCCTGGGATGGGCATACAGGGCAAGAGGATGATACACGGTCCGTCAGCTACACACTCACACTTTCTGGTCTTGCTGCAGCAACAAAGCAGAAAGGTTGCTCAGCTGGATGATGAATATTGCAAACTGTTTATTCTTCTCATCATACCTGAAATGAAAAGGGGGCATACAGAGCACCTGTTGGTAACACATTTATCTCTCTCTCCTTTAATTATCACGGACGGAGATGCTGACTGCTCTGGGACCATGGTGAGCTGGAGATCACAGACCCAGTGTTTGCAGCCATGCAGGGACACAGGTCCAGAGCTGTCGGTCTGATTTTTTAAAGTGAAGCCAGAGGTTGTGTAAAATTTCCTGAGAGCTAAATGTAGGCAATGAATTCCTATTTAAAAATAATCAAGACCATTCCCCATCAAGAGATGAGCAACAACAGGAAATCTAGGCTGTAGCCCCCCAGGGGCTGACTTCAGTCCAGATGAGATTATAAGACAAAAGCTGTAGTAATGATGATGACCAAACACACCAAGAGGCAGGCGGTCTTGGTCCCTGCCTGGCTTGGCCACTGCCCAGCTCAGTGACACTGAGCAAGGTACAAAGTCTTCAAACCTTGTTTTTTTCTCTTTTGTGAAATGGGGAGCTGGGAGGCATAGAAAGAGACCCCCACCTTTAGTTAGGAGCCCACAGCTGTCAGCGGGGCCTGCTGGTTCTGGAGGAGGGTAAATGCTGGACATGAGGCAGAAGGGGGAGGAGGGGACCCAGTGCAGACCACGCCCCTCTGCCCCGCCCTCCCTGCCACTTACTTCAGGGCGACCTGAACCCGGGTGGCACCCACTGCTTCTGATTCATCACTGTCGAAAGCAGCGGCTTCCGAGACACCCAGCCTGGAAGGCAACACGGGGAAGACAGAGACAGAGGGTCAGGCTGGTCTGCAGTGACCTGGGGCCAAAGTCATTTTCCAGAGACAGGGTTCTCTCTGGGAGGGAGCAGCAGGTTCTTGAGGAGGAAGGTTTGGGTCTGCTGAGCCTCCCTGGGGACCGTGCCTGCCCACACGACTCTAGATCCCTCTCTCAAGGGGGCTGCTCTTTCCCCAATACTTGCTCCCGGGCCACACGCCCCTTGACGGCACTCAGGGAAATCAGCAGTCTCCCAGACGTGAAGTATCTCTAGCCCCCCACCCTCCTGTGGGTTCCTCCCACACACCACAGGGGGCCCGGGACTCAGGGACCCACCTCTGCACGGAAGCCTCATACACACCACTGTCCCCGGCCACGGATTCATCTGACACGGCGGCAGACACACAGGCCACTTTCAGGCCGCACCCCTGAGCCATATTCACAGCTGGAGGAAGAGAGGGGGGGAAAGGCGGGCTTCAGAAATCAGGACACTGTCATCCCAACATGTACTGTGGATCCCCTGTTGTTTTAAGATGGTCCCACCAAAATCCTACTATCTCTGACCTTTACAGCAAGGTCCTGTGTGTTTTGGGGTGAAGGAAAGGGTGGCAGAGGAGTCTGTGTCTAACATCTCAGACTCCACAGGCAAACCACCTGGGTTCAAATCACACACTGCTTTATGACACTGGGATGCTGCTTTATTCCCTCTAGGCCCTGCATTCCCTATCTGTAAAATGGGGATAATAACACCTACTTTGTTGGGAAGACACAAGGAGATGATATAGAGAAATCTTTAGTATAGAGACTGGGGCAGGGGAAGGGCCCTAGAAACCTGTACTGCTATCCTTAGTTACTATGACTACCATTCCCATCACTACAGTGATGCCTTCCAGATCAATTCCTACACACTTGGGACAGTAACACAGACCCTGGGCCCTTGCGGGAGGACAAGAAGGGGAAGAAGGATTTAAGCACTGGCTCTCCTACTTGCCTATCCCACTGCACTCCTAAGTCAGCTCATCTCCCCTGCCCTTGACAGAGGCCCTCTGAAGTCTGTGACCTGGGACTCAGACTCAGCACACGCTGCACATTCCTTCCCTCCCCAAGTAATGGGCGCTGACAGTATGCCAGGGCCGCTGCCAAGTTCAGAGCTGCCAAGATACAGGACAGCGCCTGACCTCCACGCAGCACAAGAAGGACAGCTTCAGGTGTTCCAACCTCAGGGCCAGCACTTCTGAGCACCTGCTGTGTGCCAGGCACATGGGTGGGGGATGGGGGTTGGGGGGTGCACTGGCTGGCCTAGGGGATGGTGACCGTGAGCCTGGCAGAGGCCAAGGGGCCATCTGGGTGTGGCTTTCCCAGCCTGCATCCCACATCTGCAGCCCTGGAGCCCTCCTGCCTTCAGACCCACCCCGCTCCACCCTCCACAAAACCACTTAAGAAGATTAGTTTGTCTGCTGACTGAACAGTGGCACTAATCACATAACCTGCTTAGCGTCTGAGCTCAGCCTGGCAAGGCTTCTGGAGATGGCATGAAGAAATGCCGGCCTGGGACGTGAGCGGTCCCTGGCTCCCAAGCTGCACTGACGCTGTGGGGTGGGGGTGAGGTGGGCTGGGAGGTAGGGGAGGGGTTGCTCCCCACACCCCACTGGAGTCCCAGTATCCCTGATCCAGCTGATCACAGCCCTTAGACAGGGAGCACCGGGAACCCTTCTTGAGCCTCATTAGAGGTTCCGCCTGCAACCCCTCCTCTCCAGGGAACAATTTTCTGAAGCTTTCCACCTGCTGCAGTAGGAAGCCTGTTTTTATTTTTGTTTGAGAGGACTCGGCAAGACTGCCTTCCTGATGAGGGAGCCCCAGGGATCTCCCGGCTCTTCTTCTAAGGAAGTGGCTGGCATGCACCCAGCAGAGCCTTTAATTAACCAGGAAATCGTGTTGCTTCTCCCTTGCTCCCAGTGGCCCTTGTAATCGAAGGAACTGATATTTCTGGGTGTTGCAGCTGCCCCTGCCCCCATTCCTGGAGCTGAGAGTGGTTGAGATTCTAGCTGGCTTCATGGGAGTCAGAAGCAGACCTTTGCCAACTAGGTGGTCCTGAGGCCAGTCCTGACTGTCCTGCCTTACCGCAGTGACGCTGACCTCAGACAAGTCACTTAACCTCACCGAGTCTCACGCCTTTCAGTCTGTAAGATGAGGATAAAATCAACACCCACCTCATAGTGTTGTTTTGAGGTTTACATGAATCAGTATGTGCAACAGTGCCTGTATCTTGTACACCTGAACTTAATAAATTATCCTGTTCAGTCCTGACTTTCATATGTGAGATGGGGTCAGTGAGCATCAGGGGTATCTTAGGAATAAATACACAGAGCTGCCTCATGTCCTAAGGGGACCACGGTGATAAAGAGGTTGGGCACTGGGGTCAGAAAAACCCAGATTCCAGTTCCCGCTTCCCCACCTGTTGGCAAGTGATAGCACCTCTCTGAGCCTCTGTCTTTCCATCTGTGAAATGGGTATAATGCTGCTGCTGCTGCTGCTGCTGCTGCTGCTAAGTCGCTTCAGTCGTGTCCGACTCTGTGCAACCCCATAGACGGCAGCCCACCAGGCTCCCCCGTCCCTGGGATTCTCCAGGCAAGAACGTTGGAGTGGGTTGCCATTTCCTTCCCCAACGCATGACAGTGAAAAGTGAAAGTGAAGTCGCTTAGTCGTGTCTGACTCCTAGCGACCCCATGGACTGCAGCCCACCAGGCCCCTCTGTCCATGGGATTTTCCAGGCAAGAGTACTGGAATGGGTTGCCATTGCCTTCTCTGGAAATGGGTATATTAGAAGTAGCCTATTTCACCATATCAAGCGCATTGCTCACCACATCAATGCACCCCAATAAATATTCACCATTATAATTTATTATGTGGTTGCTGTTACAGATGAAAATTTTTCTAATAAGCCTTGGCTGTCATTATTGGCATCATCTTTTACTTTGAAGCTTCTGACCTGAATCTCAGTCTAGACTACAATGCCCTTTTTGACCTCATAACAGGAGTGATCTTTTGTCATTCCCTGGCTTCAATCACATGGATCCTTGCTGCAACTAGCATAAAATGTAAACTCCTTACCTTACACAATTTGTTCTCTGCCTGATTCTCTGCCTTGTTGGTGACCCCCGACCTTTGGTCTTTCTTGCAGCCCCTGTTTCAGCCTCAGACACTTTGCTCTTGCTTCTCTCAAGGCTGGCTCTTTCTCACTGTTCAAGTCACAGTTGAAATGTTGCCTTCCTTCACCACCCAGCCTGAAATGGCAGCCCCACTCCAACCTGAAAGGCTCCATCACACCCTGTTTTATTCTCCTCCTAAGTGCTTTCCCCTGATCTGCTTTTACAGTTATTATTTGTGCCTTCCTTTGCATGCAGGCTTCATGCAACCAGGATCTTATCTGTCCTCCACACTGTATCCTCTAACTAACCCACATGGCCTATCTGTCCAATGAAAGAATGAATGAATCCATATCCACCCATTAAGACAAAGTTTCCATAGGTACTTAGTATCTGTTGCATGAATGAACCCACCATGGAAAAACCCTTTGCTCAGGGTCTGCTGCTGCTGCTGCTAAATCATGTCCGACTCTGTGCGACCCCATAGACGGCAGCCCACCAGGCTCCCCCGTCCCTGGGATTCTCCAGGCAAGAACACTGGAGTGGGTTGCCATTTCCTTCTCCAATGCATGAAAGTGAAAAGTGAAAGTGCAGTCGCTCAGTCGTGTCTGACTCTTAGCGACCCCATGGACTGCAGCCTAACAGGCTCCTCCGTCCATGGGATTTTCCAAGCAAGAGTACTGGAGTGGGGTGCCATTGCTCAGGGTCTAGATGACAGTAAACACGTAATAAATACCTACTGAATGAATGAATAAATCGATACACCGTGTACAGATCTGGTAGATAGAAAGCAGTAACTGTTGCCCGTAACTGTCACAATTATCACTGAGGTCAGAACTCGGTCCTGACCACAGCCCCACCTCCCTCCCTCCTGGGATGCGGTGCTCTCTACCTTGGCCCAGCGGCTTGCCTTCCGGGCCGGGTTCCTCCAGCCGGTACCTCTCCCGCATGCTGCTACCGAGGCTCAGCTCACACAGAGCGGCACTCAGCTCCGGGGTCTTCAAACTCCAGGTTGCTCAGGAAGGCTTCCCCAGCCAGGTCAGCGATGAGAGGCGAGCAGGGCGGGGACGGGGAGGAGAGCGAGGAGCGGGGGGACAGGGAGGTCATGGACTTGGGGGTGCCCGAGAGGGAGCGCAGGGCTTGCAGGCGGCCGCCCCCCTCCGCCTTCTGGGTCTTGGCCACTTCGTCCTCGTGGATGGTGGTGATGCAGCCAGAGGGCCGGAAGCCTGTGGCCCCCTCCAGGAGCAGGAATTCCACCTTGTTCTGCAGCTCCGAGTCCAGCTGCTCGAACGGGTCATAGTAGAGGTCGGTGAAGCTGGCCGAGGCGGAGGAGTCCAGGCTGGAGGCGGCCAGGGAGCCCCGGCTGGACGTGAGGGACCCCGGACTGCTGCCGGAGGACAGGCTCTGCATGCTGCCGGAGAGGCTGGAGCGGGGGGAGTAGAGGACACTGAGCGGGTGGGCCTCCTGAAAGCTCCCCTGGAAAGCACTCAGGACACACTGTTTCACTGGACCCCCGATGGTGCCCAGGGCAGACCGTGCACCCCTGCTTCACTGAAGGGGATATCCGGAGAAGGCCGGCAGAGTTGGGATTCGAACCCAACCCAGCTGCCTTCTGAGTCCACTTCCTCCTGTTTCTCAAACCTCCACCAGCTGCACTCCATTTTCCTATTTTTCCATATTTGAATCCAATGCCAAGTAATGAGGCTTAATATTTTTCTCCAAATCAACTCACTTTTTAAACATTAACATAGTTATCTTCAAAAGGAGCCTTTATATCCTAAGTGTAACTTGAAAAGCCCTGTCAACTGATAAAAATATCTGATGAAAACAAAATGTGATAAAATTCTGGCCACTCTGCCCAGCGAGGCCCCGGCCTGAAGCCAACCCCCTCTGTGTCGTGCAAGTTGGGTGGTAGGGGTGAGGGATGTGAACGAGACTCACTAGCACCCGACTGGGGCCTTCTGCACGCTGTCAGAAGGACCGAGGAGGCTGTGGTCTGGGGAGGTGAAGGACCCTGCCCTGGGCCACATCTGTCCCAGCACAAACCCCCCTGGACCATCCA
Source organism: Bos taurus (assembly GCF_002263795.3). NCBI lineage: Eukaryota > Metazoa > Chordata > Mammalia > Artiodactyla > Bovidae > Bos > Bos taurus. The sequence continues at coordinate 80,457,076 of NC_037334.1, read as the reverse complement.
TAGACCTGCTGTGCACTCAAGCCTATCTGGCCATTCCCCGGGGAACACTTACCCCACTGCCCACCACTCACCTCTTCAGCTGGGAGTGCAGGGCCGCAACCTGCCGGGTGGCTTCCTCCAGCTCTCTCACCAGCTGGTTCCTCTTACTGTTTAACTTCAACCTGAAGGGAGCGAGAGAAGGCATGAGGGGGAAGCCCTGGGGGATCCAGCCTCCATCTCCCTGAGAGAGGAACCACAGGCATATACTCATGAAGATGTCCACAGACATACACACACACACAGGAACATCCTGGGAGCATTATACTATGATGTTTGGAGAGATATGGTCTCTATGTACAATGTTATAGTAACTGCTATATGCATCGCCTGCTATATACCAGGGGCTGACTAGGAAACTTATGTTGTTGTTCATTAGTCACTAAGTTGTGTCCGACTCTGCAACTCCATAGACTGTAGCCTACCAAGTGTCTCTGCCCATGGGATTTCTCAGGCAAGAATACTGGAGTGGGTTGCCGTTTCCTCTTCCAGGGGATCTTCCCGATTTAGGGATTGAACCTGTGTCTCCTGCACTGGCAGAAGGATTCTTCACTGAGGAGCCACTAGGGAAGCCCTGATATTGCCTTAAATCATTTGCACAATAACCCTTCTTGGTAAGAATTTTATTATCTCACTTTATGCATAGGGAAGCTGAGGCTCTTAGAGCTAAATAGTTTACTTAAAGCTAGAGAGTTAGTGGCAGAGTTAAGACTCCACCCAACCATCCCTTCCTGTGCTGCGCACAGGTGCGCAGAGAGAGAAGACCACGTGAAGATGTGTAGATGACCGTGTGCAGACCCAGAATCCAAGGAGAGAGGCCTCAGAAAAAACAACCCTGCCAACACCTTGACTTTGGACTTCTGGCTTCCAGGACTCTGCAGAAATACTTAATACATTTTTGTTGCTGAAGTCACCCCATGTGTAGTATGCTGGTTTGACAGCCCTAACAAACAAATGCACCATCTTAGGGCAAAATATAAAGGGGACAAAAAAAGGTAGGGTCCACGACCAAGCTCTGAGTCTAAACAGCATCTCAAGGCTGAACAGGCAAGAAGCAGTCAGCAAAGGAGCTTGAGAGAATGGTTCCAGAGCGCCTGGGGAAGATCCTGGTGAGTGTGATGGAGCATCACAGAGCCCGGGAACAAAGGCCTGCACCCAGGCCTGCTGACAACGATGCTCAGTTCTGCAACTCCCTTCCTGAGGGCAAAATCCTTGGGTTTTTATTTTTATTTTTTTGGCTGGTACAGTGCAGCTTGTGGGATTTTAGTTCCCCAACTAGGGATCAAATCCAGACCCTTTTAGTAGTGAAAGTGTGGGGACCTAACCACTGAACAGTCAGGGAACTCCTGGGCTCAGGAATATGCATCTCTTCTTTTTCTTTTTTGGCCATGCCACTCAGCATGTGGGATCTTAGTTCCCTGACCAGGGATTGAACCCAGGCCTCAGCAGGGAAAGTGCCAAGTCCTAACCATTGGTCCACCAGGGAATTCCCTGGAATCTGCATCATTATTACCTATCCAGGTGACTTTTTGGCACACTGCGGTTTCCAAGTTGCTTCACTAGCTGGGGATTGTAAGGCAGGAGTTGTGCCTCACTCTCCAGCCCCGAGCACGGTGCCCACAACATGGACGTGTTTGAAAAGGCGTCACTGAAGGGACGACTCCTCCCCAGCTGACACGGGGAAAGCTCCTTTGAGCTCCTGAAAAGACCCAGACGTTCAATCTCCCTTGGGACTCCTCTGGTGGCCCAGAGGTTAAGAAGCCACCCACCAATGTAGGGGACTGCAGAGCAACCGAGTCTATGTGCCACAACTACTGAGCCCAGTCTCTAGATACAGCTCGTGCTCTGCAACGAGAGCAAAGAGAAGCCACCCACATGAGAAGCCAGAATGAAGAGCAGCCCCTGTTCGCTGCAACTAGAGAAAGCCCGGGTGCAGCGGTGAAGACCCAGCACAGCCAAAAAGTAAATAATGAATTAAAAAATTATCTCCCTGGACGGATCTTCATATCCCCTTATGCCATCCTACTGGACGAGGAATGACTGACTCACTGCTCCCAAAGCACAGCCAACCCAGCCTGGGGCCTGAGAGAAAGAGTTCATTCCCATGGAAAAACTAACCATGCCATCCCTCCACCGACACGCCCCAGGACCCCAACACAGGCCCTGCCATGAAGACCAGAGACACAACTGGAGAGTGATGAGAGACGGGCAGGATCTGTCACTGGGGAGCTGGGTTGTGGAAGTACAGAAAAGACCATGGGAACAGCGGGCGTAGTGGCCTCGGCATGGTTCATGGCCGGTTCAACCCCTGGCGCTGTTATTCCAGAGTCCTGCCTAGGGCTGGGGGTGGGGGCAGACAGCAGGCCAGCAGATGGAGCCAGTAATGAACAAAAGCCCAGTTTTCAATGGAATGGACAGGACTGTGGAATGTGGCCCTCTATAAGAGAAAGACCTTGAAAGGGTGTGAGGTCTGGGCTGGGTGGGGGCGGGGGGGGGGGGTCAAGGCACAGCTGGGGGTCACCATTTCTACCTCTGTTTTCCTCTCCTCTGGGAGGAGACCACAGCACATGCACTAGAAGTAAACGCAGGTTCCGGCCCCCCCGGAGGCCCAACTGGAGGCTTAGGGGCCTGGGAGCCAGGTGGCCTTGACTTCTTAAGCACAGGGGTGTCGCCACCAGTAACAGCATGCAGGTGCTGAGGCTGCCTCCCAGAGGCAATGGCTTCAGTAGCCATATGGCGTTTGCGTGTGATGCCCGGCACATGCTGTGAGGCCAAGGACGCATCAAGCGTGGAAGCACGCAGAGGACCCAGAGGGTGGGGCTGGAATCCCCACAAGCTGCAGCTCAGCACCTGGGGCGCTGGTTAAAAATGCAAGAGCCTGGGCTGTGGCTCAGGTCTGGGGAGTTAGGCCCTGGGGTGGGGGCAGAGATCCCACCCCAACAGGCACTGCAGCTCTCTGCAGTGGTGGGGAGGGTCCACAGGAAGGGAGGTGGGAGTAGGGGGTGGGAGTAGGGGGTAGGAGAGGGGGTAGGAGAGGGGGTGTTGGGGGGAGGTCCGTGCTTCTCACCGATTCCTGATTGGGGTTTGGCAGACCCTGTGGTGTGCTGTTCCTGGACGTGTCTCTTTCTGGCCTAATCAAATCCACCTTGAACAGAGAGGCTGTTGTGTGCAGGTGAGGAGTACAATTGTCGTTCAGTCGCCAAGTCGTATATGACTCTTTGAGATCCCATGGACTGCAGCATACCAGGCCTTCCCATCCTTCACTATATCCCAGAGTTCGCTCAAACTCATGTCCATTGAGTCGGGGACACCACCCAACCATTTCATCCTCTGCCCCACTTAAAAAATTTTTTTTTAATTTATTTATTTGACTGTGCCAAGTCTTAGTTGTGGCATGTGGGATCTTCAATCTTTGTTGCGGCATCCAAACTCTTAGTTGTGGCATGTGGGGTCTAGTTCCCTGACCAGGGATCAAACAAGGGTCCCTGCATTGGGAGCCCAGAGTCTCAGCCACTGGGAAGTCCTCTCTGTCCCACTTAACTAGAGAGAGAAGAAACAGTGGAGCGTGGCTTCCCTGGAGGCTCAGTGGTAAAGAATCCAGTGTAGGAAACACAAGAGATATTGGTTCAATCCCCAGGTCGGGAAGATCCCCTGGAGAAGGAAACGGCAACCCACTCTAGTATTCTTGCCTAGAAAATTCTATGGACAGAGGAGCCTGGTGGATTACAGTCCACGGGGTTGCAAAGAGTCGGACACGAATTTAGCAACTGACATGCATGCCTGAGAACAAAAAGAGAAAGAAACCTAGAGAACAAGAGTCAGAAGATGAACGCAGACAGGGGGCTGGAGGCAAAGAACACAGATGAAAACTTATGGCTGGGCTTTCTCCTCTCTCTCCTGCAGGGGCTCAAGCCATCAGTGCTGTCCTTCCCAAGGCTTTCCCCTGGCTTCTCTCTGTGTGACCCAGGGGACCCTGTTCTCTGGGACCTCGAGTCAGCTGCTCAGCAGTTGCCGTGGACTGGAGGTTCTGGCTTCCCTGGATGGACTGTGTGAACTCACTGTTCCAGGAGAGCAGTCAGACCTTTGAAAGATGATGCTGAAGGCAACAATGAAAGGTCTTCTAAGAGGGCAGCAGCCTGGGTAGTAATCCCGGCTCTGTGCCTCCGTGATATCGGGTGAGCCTCAGTTTCCGCATCTATGAAACGAAGATTAATCTCAGGGTTGCTGGGAGGCTTAGCTGAGATGATGTAGGTTACAGAATCTGGTACATAAAGGTAACTTTTACATGTAGTATAGAATTCCCAGGTGGCACTAGTGGTCAAGAACCCACCTGTCAGTGCAGGAGACTCTTAAAAGACTCAGTTCGATCCCTGGGTTGGGAAGATCCCCTGAAGGAGGGCATGGCAACCTACTCCAGTATTCTTGCCTGGAGAATCATGGACAGAGGAGCCTGGCGGGCAACAGGCTATAGGATCACAAAGAGTCAGACATGACTGAGCGACTAACACTTTCACTTTAGGGAGTTCTAAGAGCATATCCAATCCAAGTTTCAAGAAACTGAAATTATTAGAGAAGAGCCTCAGTTCACAATCTGGTCTAACCACCGGCCTTCAGAATATATAAATATTTATATAGAATGTAATTATCTTGTTTTTTTCCCCCTATTAGGCAGTTGAAGTCCATATGGTCAATGACTTGCTCAAGGTCAGTGGTAGGAAGGGTATTTCTACTGACCTACCAAGCAGTAAGGCTGTCATGGATCTGTTCTTTTCAGCTGCTGGCTGTGAGCATGATGAATAGCTGAGGGCTTCCCAGTGATAGCTGGAGGGCCTTGGAGCAAGTCAGGAACCCAGAGGACCGGCAGACACATTAGGAGATACATGCAGAGGCCTGTAAGGGTCTGCTCAGGTTGGCTAACCATTTATTTTTTCAAATGACACTAAAGTCAAAAAGGCATCTTGTCAGAGGCCTCGTCCCCAAGCTGCACAGCCATGGGGAAAGTAGGACAGGGCCTTGGCACTAAAGGAGATTTCTAGGAGGCGCTTCCTAGGGCTATAAACCACCAGCTACTGAAGCCCTTTTCTCCTCCTCCCACCTGCCTGGTGGTGTGTCAGCAATCAGCCGCTCCTCCCAGGAGAAGGAAAAGGTGAGAAAAGTGACACATCCCTGCGAATAGTGCTGACAAGGGGCTTGGTGGGGAAAGCTTTCCCACCTCTGACAGTCAATGGACTCTTTGATGTGCTTATAGGAGGCCAGGCAGAGGCAGGTCAACTTCATCCATCTGGCACCCTGCCATATGCAGATAGCGCTCACTCAGTTACCAGGGTGAGGCTGAAGCAGGGTGCCTTCGCACAGAGGAGGCTCCCTGAAAGCATCCTAGCCCCCATCACAGGGTGATACAGAGAGCTCAGCTGGGCACCGAGGACACCGGGCCTGCTGCCACTGGCCCAGACAGCTTCATCTGCTTTATAAACGGGGCTTCTGCCTCTGAGTACACGGAAAAGAGGAATACCCCTGCTCACCCCTTCCCCTCTTGCCCATGCCCACCCACAACAAGTTTGAAAACCACTGTCTTCAATTCTGGGCTTCCCCCGTGGCTCAGACAGTAAAGAATCTGCCTGCGATGCGGGAGACCTGGGTTCGATCCCTGGGTTGGGAAGATCCCTTGGAGGAGGGCATGACAACCCACTCCAGTATTCTTGCCTGGAGAATCCCACGGATAGAGGAGCCCGGTGGGCTACAGTCCATGGGTCACAAAGAGTCGGACACGACTGAGCGACTAAGCACAGCATGTCTTTAACTGTAGCTCCTTAAGGGCAGGTGGTGGTGGTGGTGGTGGTGGTGGTGGTTTAGTCACTAAGACATGTCCGACTCTTGCGAACTATAGCTTGCCAAGCTCCTCTGAATATTCATTGGAAGGACTGATGCTGCATATTCCTGAATATTCACTGGAAGGACTGATGCTCAAGCTGAACCTCCAATACTTTGGCCACCTGATGCAAAGAGCTGACTCATTAGAAGAGACCCTGATGTTGAGAAAGACTGAAGGCAGGAGGAGAAGGGGACGACAGAGGACGAGACGGTTGGATGACGTCACCAACTCAATGGACATGAGTTTCAGCAAGCTCTGGGAGGTGGTAAAGGACAGGGAAGCCTGGCGTGCTGCAGTGCATTCCATGGGGTGGCAAAACACTGGACACGACTGAGCGACTAAACAACAGGCTCCTCTGTCCACGAGATTAAGGGCAGGGACTTTGTCCAATAAAGTCTGCTGCCAAAAAAAAAAAAGTGAAAATAACTGAATACACTTTAAGAGTATCAGAGCAGAAATCATGACCTATTCACTTCTGAATCCTCCAAATTGCGTTGCATGCAAAATATGTGCCACAAAACATCTCTTGCATGAATGGAGAAGCTGGGGATTGAAGGACCACCTGCAGGACTGTGAACACAGAGATGTGCTCTGTGTAGTATGGGTGTGGAGGCTGGTGAGACACTAAAAGATTAAAGTCTGTTGTGGCTCAGCTGGTAAAGAATCTGCCTGCAATGCAGGAGGCCTGGGTTTGATCCCTGGATTGGGAAGATCTCCTGGAAAAGGGAAAGGCTACCCACTCCAGTATTCTGGCCTGGAGAATTTCATGGACTGTCTATGGGGTTGCAAAGAGTCGGACACGACTGAGCGACTTTCACTATACAGTCTAAACCGGAGAATGTAAACCAGTGGCTTTCATGTTAAATCAAGCCCACAGATGAAGCTAATTTAGCCTCTAGGGTATTAAAAATTGTTTTGGATTAGTTGCCAATATTGAAAAAAAATAAAAAAAACTCTTTTCTTGAAAAATGGGGCCTCTAGCAGCCTGGGGCCTGTACTCACCTCCTGGAGGCTGCAGACAACACCTGGGGTCTGTGCACTGCAGTCTAACATGGCCCATGGCCAAGTAGCCTCTGGCATTTATATCACCTGCTTGACCCCTATAAGCATCTCAGTTTGCAAGCCCCATCTAAACCAGTGTTTTTCAAACTGCAAATTGCAATTCCTTAGCACGGGGCAAAACCAATTTAGTGGGCCACGACCGGTGTGAAGAGAGACGCAATATAAAAGAAAGTATCGGAGGACTCTCGCACAGAAAGACTACGCACTGTTTCATGAAACTTTTGTCTATTCGGTAATAATGCGTGAGTCACTGTCACAAAGCTGGAGAACAACTGCTGTAAATTACATAGAGCTTATCTCAGAAGAGCATTTCTGAAAATCTGCATGTGAGCAGACGTTTTAGTAATGCGATTCCCTCTGGTAAAATTTTGGGATGGTTGGTTGGTGAGTCACTTCCCTACATTTGCTATTCTGGAAAGTGATGAGTTCTCTAAACTGTGCTCTCAGAGTGGAGCCCGGGCGTCCCAGGTTGTCCCTCTCGCTGAGGGGCTGGAGGATGACCAGCAGCAGGCAAGGGCCCCGTGCCCCCAGCCCAGCCCCACCTCTCGGTCAGCGCCTTGCTCTGGGTGTCCCGGGCCGCCTGCAGGTCCTTCTCCAGCCGCTTTCGGGCCATCTCCAGCTGCTCCACCTCCCCTTGGGTCCACTTCCGGGGGCTGATGAAGCGCATCTCCTTCAGTAGCTCCTCCTTCTCGTTGATAAGGATCAGCCGGTCCCTCTCAGAGTCGAGCACTCCAGGCCAGGCCTCGCTGTCCAGCTTGGCGAGCTGGATCTTCAGGTTGGCAATCCTGTGGGCCAAGAGGGTGAGCATTGACCGGTGTGCTCAGCGGCAACCCAGGAGCAGCGGGACAGACTGTGTTGCCAAGGTTACATGGTTCGAGGAGCACTGCCACTCTCAGAGCATCCTCTTTGACCCTGACTGGATTCCTTTTGATCAGCGTGTGGTCTCAAGGAACAGATTTTTATCTAACAAACACACGCGATGCCTACCACATGCCAATCCTGGCTCAGCAGGGAAGGGGGGTAGAGGCAGTGTCCTTGCCCTGAGGGACACGAAGCCTGATAGAACAGAAGTGGATCCGTCACCAGGCAATAGCCTCCTACAGCTAGCTATATGCCCTTGGGCAAGTTGCTTTGTCACTCTGCAGGGAATAATAACACCTCCTTCCTTGTGGGGTAACGGTTGCAGGTTTTAGGACATAATTCATAAAATATCCAAGCGCAATATCTGGCACACACTAAACCAGCACTCAATGAATGCTTCTGCTGCTACTGCGCTCGCTCCCTGGTTTAACCACTTCTCACGTGTGTAATGTGGGGCACACTCCCTGAGCCTTGCATAGAAGGAAACAGTTACTTCTGCATCAGAATTGGTGTGAAAATGAGCAATTATGTGTTCTGTGTGTCTGGCACGTAAGTGCTGAAACAATGGCAGTCACGGGCCCTCTATGATGACAGCAAATACTGCCATTGCCACCCTGGTGTTCTCAGTCCAGAGGGTAGTGGCAGCACCTGTGAACAGCTGCAGACTTGAGGTCAGAGGCTGCCTGTTAGAGTCTTGGCTCCGACTTTCCTAAGAAATCATTCAGGTGACACAAGCTGCTAGCACGGTGGCCGGTACACTGCAGGCCATTAAGAAGTGTTACGGGAAGGAGACTCAGTATCCTCATCTGTGGGCTTCCCAACTGGCACGAGGGTAAAGAACCTGCCTGAATGCAAGAGACCTGAGAGACGCAGGTTCAGTCCCTGGGTGGCGAAGATCCCCTGGAGGAGGGCATGGCAACCACTCCAGTATTCTTGCCTGGAGAATCCCAGGGACAGAGGAGGCTGATGGGCTACAGTCGGTGGGGTCATAAACAGTCGGACACGACCGAAATGACATAGCACACACACACACATCCTCATCTGTAAGGTGGGGATGATACTGGTGCCTGCGAGGTGAGTTGTGAGGACCAAACAAAAACGTATCACTAAGAGCTCTTTACACAGATGTACGTGAACCCTTTTAAAATTAATATATTTTTTAAAAAGTTGGAACAATCCATTCCATTAAAGAGGACTCGAAAAAGAAAAAAAGAGCTCTTTATACAAGGCCATGTGCTACATAGATATTCGGTATGATTATCATTGGATCAAATTAAAATTCACAGTATTGCTAAGAGTATTGCTACAAATACTTAAAAACAATCATGTGATTCTTTAGGATTTAGTCTTTGCAAAGTGTTTTTTTAAAAGCTATCACTACCAGGCTCCTCTGACCATGGGATTCTCCAGGCAAGAATACTAGAGTGGGTAGCCATTCCCTTCTCCAGGGGAATCTCCTCCACCCAGTGATGGAACCCACGTCTTCTGCATTGCAGGTGGATTCTTTACCATCTGAGCCACCAGGGAAGCCCCTTCACCGTCCTACCCTGGGGTGGACAGGACCTGATGGTAATCCTGTGGGGCAGGTAGCCAGAGAGGATGCGGTTCCCCTACGACTGCAGGTCATACACATGACCAGTATTTGTTGGGGTCCCAGGCCTCCAGACCCTCAGTTCAATCTTACCTGCAAACAGTGTGGCCAAATTCTTATTTTACCAAAAACATTGTTGGAGATGAGACCTCCAGGGTGTGTAGTGAGAAGTTCACAGAGAACCACATATACATTTGCTCCTTCCCAGCCAAGTGTCTCAGCAGGGACTCTTAGAGTGAATTAATCTTAATCCCATACTCACATATACAGCAGTCCATCAAAGCCAGCTTTGGGATAACTGTAGCTGTTATCCAGCCAACTGCTTGAGAATAGGGTGCTATGGCTAAGTCAGGGGGTGGGAGTGGGGGCTCTACTACACACAGGAAATTGAAGAGGAGGCTGATGCTTCTTTTTTTGTCCTAAATCCACCAGAGTCAATCTCTGTATTTTTAAAACATATATTAAAAGTCTTTATTGATTTTTTTTAATAATATTACTTCTGTTTTATGTTTTATCTTTTGGCCAAGAGGCATGTGGGGTCTTAGCTCCCTGGCCAGAGATCAAACCTGCACCCAATGCATTGGAAAGACAAAGTCCTAACCACTGGACCACCAGAAAAGTCCTTTAAAAATTTTTTATTTTAGTATAGTTGCTTTACAACATGGCATTAGTTTCTGCTATATAGAAAAATGAATCAACTATACATATACACCAGAGAAGGCAATGGCACCCCACTCCAGTACTCTTGCCTGGAAAATCCCATGGATGGAGGAGCCTGGCAGGCTGCAGTCCATGGGGTCGCTAAGAGTCGGACACGACTGAAGTGACTTAGCAGCAGCAGCATACATATACACATATCCCCTGTTTTTTTTTTTTTTTCTTCCCTTTTAGGTCGCTAATTGAATGTTTTCTTGAAGGTCACACATGACCAAACTTGGCAGCAATCAGACCTTGCGTTACAGCCACCTACCCTCCCTGCCTCAAGTCCCACAGCCTTTGCTTCCCCATTCAGCAGGCTACTTTATTCTTTGTCCTTAAACTACTTTCAGGTGAAAGAGGAGGCACAAAGTTGGATAAAGGTAGATGAGTCAGAAAGCTCTGTAATGAGAAGTTTAGTGGTGCAGCCCTAAAGGAAAGATTCCAGCCCTTTCATTTCTCCATAACTGATCATCTAAGATAGCCACCACTGCAAACTGGAATATATACAGAGTTCAGAGGGGCCAGGAAGTGGTTGTCCAGAGCAGAAGTCGTGCTGTTCTGCGGGCCCTCCAGGGGGAGCTGAAATAGTGCACGGGGTGTGCTTTTCCCCACCTGAACAGTATCCACTTTCTGCTTCTTTTGTTAACAATATTCCAAGTTTTCTTTGGGAAATCGACATGTCCCCCCATACTTTCAGGTCACTTGGTTCCCACAGAGCTGACCTCAGTCCCCTTCCTATAGTCGGGCACATGACTCATGTCTGGACCTTCAGAGAATTCCAGTTCCTCCCACCCTGCGACAATGACTGGCTCTCCCAGAAAAGCCAGTGAGTCTCAATCCCAAAGTTTTGTAAAACTGTATGGGGAAGGTAGGTCCTATTTCTGCTGGGGTTGCTAGCCTGGCAATATGTAAGTCTAGAAGAGCAGGGGTCATTTTTTGCTTTGACAGAAAAACCTGTCAACACAAAGGCAAGCAGGAAGGAGAAAAGGAGACTGAGTCTATGTAACATCATTTGAAACTCTGGATCCAGCTGTGCCTGAAGCTAGATTACCCCTGCACTTTGGCATTCAATAAGCCTATGAATTCCCTTTCTTGCTTCCAGTTTCTACAGGATTCCTGTCATTACCTCCAAGGGTTTCTGCATTGTTGGCAGAGGGGCAGGGCTGGGTACCACCACAGTCTCCCTGGCTGTGACTTAGAATGTCCATGGGGTGGGCCATGTAGCCTAAGGAGGAATGGATGCAATGTGCTTGGTTTCATTTACCATCAGACCTTGTGAGTTCTTTCTTAGAAATATAGGCTCAGTGTATAGAAAGACCATGGACCGTCCAGTTCAGATTCTGAATCTACCTTGAAAAGTCATGAAACATCTTAGATCTTACTTTTCTCTTAACATGGAGAGAATATGAGATAAGCTATGCTATAAGGTTGCTTTTAAAATTGATGAGTATACACTGTCTGGACCGTTACAGATTCTCTAAGAATGTCAGCTTTGATTACTATTTTATTTGCAGTTGCTGCTGCTGCTGCTAAGTCGCTTCAGTCGTGTCCGACTCTGTGCGACCCCATGGACTGTAGCCCACCAGGCTTCTCCGTCCATGGGATTCTCCAGGTAAGAACACTGGAGTGGGTTGCCATTTCCTTCTCCATTATTTGCAGTAGTGGAACCCAATTACCTAGGATTCTGTGAAGTCACAGAATATCTAAAGTCCCTGGTGTCTACACAGTTTAAAAACACAGCTTGTTCCCAGTTGGGCAGGAGACACTGAAACGGGTAGTATCAGTAATCTTTTTAGCCTGTTGCTAAAACCCCAGCTGTGCTCTTTCGCACACAACTATTTACATGATTGTTGGTAAGCCTTGATTTTAGAGGTTGATTTTTAGGCAGACAATTGGGAAGATTACTAGGTTTGAGGTTTAAAGTATGGTTCAAAGCATAGTTGCACTCTTTATCTAAGCGTCCCTGGTTCAGTCATTTCCAGAATTTCAGAGAAGACTAAAGTATGAAGATGATAATACTCACCTTCACAATCTTTGTGAGGATTAAACACCATGAAATGTGTAAAAAGCAGGCACAGAGCAGACAGGCTACAATAGTACTGGGTTGGCCAGAAAGTGTTTGGATTTTAAGTACTTACAGAAAAACCTGAACAAACGTTTTGGCCAACCAGTTATTATTGGGGGACCATCCTGGCCCTAGACCCCAGCCTCTAATTACCTTCTCTTGGCCTCTTCGTATCGAAGGCGCAATCTGACCTTCTCCGCCAACTGATTGTTGCTGCTGGTACCGAACTGGAGGAAAGAACAGGTCAGGAATTACATGGTTATGGTGGCCAGGGCTGAGCTGGGTTTCGGGGGCTCCTGAGAGACTTGACAGCTTGTGTGGGAAGGAGCTAAAAATAGTACCCAATTATTGAGCTGGCTGCGGGAATCGCAGGGAAGCTAGTTAGGAGAAAAACATTTTCTTTCCTTCAGGCCTGGGAAGAGCCCCCAAAGCACACATTTATCACTTTGAGAAGAGAAGCCGAGGGCTCGGAATATCATCTTGCAGCCCCAAAAGGCTTGGAGTTCATTCAGGTGGTAGGAGCGTGGTGGACCGCTGGCCAGGAGGAGACAGGCACGGCCACCACACGAGAAAGCCACGCTGGGCCCGCTGGGGAGGGCTCCACCACACTCAGGGGGCCTGCAGCCCGCAGTGCAACAGCGACTGACAAGAGCGTCCTAGAGCTTGGAAGAAGGCACACGGTTCCTTCACAAATGCTTCACCACAGGTGGCTTGTGGCTGGACAATGGGTGGTGTGAAGATGGAGGGGGCAGCCCCGTTGGCCATGCCAGTCTGTCAAACAACTCCAAGGCTCACCCCATCAGACATGAATGGAGCTTCTCCTCACAAGTGGGAATACGACTGTGGAGACCCCATGGAAGAGCATTTAGGCATGGAGGCTCGTTCATTCAATGTCATCTGCTCCAAGAAAAAAGCTCTTCTAAGTTACGGATTGCCATGGGTCAGTCCTGCTCTGAGGCTTTCAGGAGCCATGTCTGGACAGCACTTGAACTATTCATTACTCTAATCAGGGCTAAGCTTTTGAACTGGGAGGCGAGCAGCTGTCTGAAAGCCACATGCATTGGTCTGGGGTGAACAGGAGGGAACTATCTTCTGCTTCTCAGCTGGTGAGAGGAAAACAGAATGGCGATGCTAATCAGCACAAGGAAAACCTGAGAAAGACCCTTCAAACATGCTTTCTGTGCAGCATCTAGAGATGCGTTCCTGGGACCAGCAGTCAGAGCTGGCTACCCCTCCACGTCGTCATCTCATGTCATCCAGAGGCCAAGAGGTCTGCAAGAGAAGGCTGGGGCAGCACCCAGGCTCAGAGAGTGCCTCGGGCTCTTGGGCAAGTAACAAGAAGGGTACTCCGTTTCTCGGGGCCCGGGGGCATGTGCTGTGTACTCACACTTCCTGAGATGTCCGTCTGGGAGCTCACGTCCAGGTACTGTTTCGGCAGTGGGAAACCTGAACTCTCCAGAGAGCTGCTGCTGGACCACAGGTCGGAGTGGGAGCCTCTGTCGGTGCGGAAGCCGTCCTTCAGCATGGCGAGGCTCTGGAGCAGGGAGGGCAGGCTTAGCAACACCCCCTCCATGGAGGGTGCTCTGGGTCTGTCACTCTCTAGGAATCTACTAGGGGCCCTGACACCCCACTTCTCCTGTAAAGAGCTACCAGTGGGTGGGTATCAACTAGGTGCCGGGCCCTTTGCAGGGGAGAAACCACTGTGGACAATGGCTTTGGAGCTGCACAGCCTGAGTCAGGATCCACTGCTCTGCCACTTCCTAGCTGTGTGCTCTGACCTTGTTGATTAACCTCTCTGTGCCTCAGTTTCTTTTCCTGCAAAATGGGTCCTATCTCACAGGGCTATCATATTGACTATCATATTGTTTAGATAAGATGACCAGTGTAAAGTGCTGGTTTGGTCAATACTTAATAACTGTCTGTTTTACCATGATCTTATTTAATCCTGACTGCAATCTTACAAGGAATAACCTGTGATTATCCCCATTTGGGGCTTCCCCGGTAGTGGCTCAGTGGTAAAGAATCTCCTGCAGTGCAGGAGCCTCAGGGAACCCGGGTTTGATTCCTGGGTTAGGAAGAATCCCTGGAGATGGGCAGGGCAACCCATTCAAGTATTCTTGCTTTACAGAATCCCATGAACATAGGAACCTGATGGGCTACAGTCTGTAGGGTTGCAAAGACTTGGACACGACTGAAGTGACTGAGCAGGCATGTGTGCACCCCCATTTTATCCATGAGGGAGCTGTTATGTGGAGAAGCTGGCAACTGACAGAGCCAGGATTTGGTCCTGGTCTATCTGACTTAAGGCTTGGCACACTTAACTGCTAAGCATGAATGGAACATGCCTCACTGTCCACTCATGCCTGGTTTCAGTGTTTTCGCTGGGCTGCGGTCCTGGTAGGAGCTTTGAAATTATTCTGTTTGTCACAGAGTGTAAAGCTTCCCTCATCAAGTCATGGGCTTCTGAGTTAGGTGTTGATGGGGTTGAATCTTGGCTCTAGTGCCTACTCTCTGATCTGTGCAGTCTTTTGCTGTATGCTGGGGATAACCCAGCACTGATATAAGGGGAAAGTGAGGCATGGTGTGGGCCAAGTGCTTGGCACAACTGCCTGGCAGAGTACATCACAGCCATCACCATTAGTCAGTTCCCAGCACAGAGTCGGAACATGCAATGAAACGCTTACAAGGATGCTACATCTTGATGCCAAGGTTAGTGATGCTGAAGCCAGCTCCCACCATTTGGTTCTGTAAACCAGACAGCTAGAGCTGGTGGCCAGGATGTGACCTTTAATCTTGACCAGAGGGCTTCTGTTCTGGCTCTGCCACTGCCACTGGCTGTGTGACTTTAGCCAAGTCACTTCATGCCTCTGAACCTCCATTCTCTTCTCTGAACTCAGGGATCTGGCAACACATGGAAATAGCCCACCTGAGTCCTGCCTGGCACAGAAAGGTGCTCGGGAGAAACTGGGATGGGGCTCCCGTCACTGGGAGGTCTTGTACCTTAATGAGGTCTTGCTTCTCCTTTTCTCCACAGGTGATGGCCTTTTTGATGGCTTTTGTTTCTCTCAGAACAGCCTGAGCTTCATCCAGTTTGTAGCTGCCCTGAGCATCTGACATCTTCTTATCGATTCTAGGAGACAGTCAAGGGGAAAGGTCAGACAAAAAGAAGGTGATGGATGGGGTTCCACCAGGGAAAAAACACAGACCACAGTGCTTTAGTCCTGAAAGAAGTCTCCTTTCTGTCCCTTCTTCCTCAGGTCCTGCCTATTGGATAAAGCACAGAAGGTCCCTGTCAAATTACAAATGTCAGTGTTAGGCTGCAGAAGCAACACCGTTCTTGAAGTCAACTCTTAGTGGAAGCCTTCCCTGATCATCTCCGGGGTCTCCAGGCTGGGCTAGATGTTCTCATAACATATCTTGTAGAGCTGTGACACTCCACTCGGTACGTTGTGTTATAATTAATAATTTATGCGGTAGTGTCATCTGATAAGCTTGAATATGTTTGAGTAGTTTTATTATATAGCACAGAGCCACACTTTTTTTTTTAATGTGATCTTCTTTTCCAAATATTTATATATTTGGCCGAACTGGGTCTTAGTTGAGGCGTGTGGGATCTAGTTCCCCGACCAGAGATAGAACCCAGGTCCCTGCACTGGGAGTGTGAAGTCTTAGCCATTGGACCACCAGGGAAGTCCCTTTTTTTCCCCTTTTAACATTATTTTATTTTACTGAATGAAAGTCTTTCAATTCTATAGTGCTTTACAATTTTCAAAAGGGTTCACTCACACACATGATTTCCTACAATCCCATAATAATGCCTTTTTGCCCTCTACCCCTATACTGTCCCGTCCCCCTTCCCTCTCTCCACTGGCAACCACAGTTTGTTCACTATACCTGTGAATCTGCTTCTTTCTTGTTACGCTCCAAGTTTGCTGTATGCTTTAGATTTCACATATAAGTGATATCATACAGCATTTGCCTTCCTCCGTTGGACTTATTTCACTAGCATAATGCCAAGTCCATCAGTATCATTGCAAATGGCAAAATCTTATTCTTCTCTATGACTAATATTCCACTGTATAGATGTACCACATCTTCCTTATCATTTATCTGTCGATGGATACTTAGATGGCTTCCATATCTTAGTAATGGTAAACACTGTTGCTATGAACATTGGGGTGTGTGTATCTTTTTCAATTAGTGATTTTCAGATATATATCCAGGAGAGGAACTACTACTAGGTCATGTGGTAGCTCTATTTTTAGTTTTTGGAGAAATCTTCATACTGTTCTGCATCGTGGCTACACCAGTTTACATTCCCACCAACAGTGTACAAGGATTCCCCTTTTTGCACATCCTCACAAACATTTGTGTTCTTTCTGATGATGATCACTCTGACTGGTGTGCGGTGATACTTTTACATTTCCCTGAAGATTAGCGATGTTGAGCATCTTTTCGTGTTCCTTAACTCAGGTCTCTCAACCTCAGGATTCTTGGGGCAGGATCATTCTTCGTTGTCGGGGCTGTCCTGTGCATTATAGGATGCTCAGGAGCACCCCTGGTGCCTGCCCACTAGATGCTAGCAGCATCTGGACCTTGAGTTGTGACAACCAAAAAAATGTCTCCATATTTTACCTAATGTCCCTTGGATGGGAGGAGCAAAATCACCGCTGGTGAGAAGCATAGCCTTTAACAAGCATTTGTTGGGCTTCTCTGGTGGCTCAGTGGTAAAGAATCCATCTGCCAGTGCAGGAGACGTGGGTCCGATCTCTGGTCTGGGAAGATCCCACATGCCATGGAGCCACTAAGCCCATGTGCCACAACTACTGAGCCTGTGTTCTAGAGTCCAGGAGCTGCAATGATTGGAGCCCGTGCACCCCAGAGCCTGTGCTCCGCAACAAGAGAAGCCACTGCAACGAGAAGCCTGTGCCCTGCAACTGGAACGTAGCCCCTGCTTGCCACAAAAAGGGAAAGGTCAGTGAAGCAGCAAAGACCCAACACAGCCAAAAGTAAATAAATAAGTAAACTATTCTTAAAAGTATAATAATAATTAAAAAAAGCATTTGTTGAAGTTAATGGCCACACAAAGGAAAGGTTAGAAGGATGAAGAAACCCCTTGCTAGCACTTAGTAGCATGACCTTGGGCATGGCCCTCATGCACAGGGAGCCTCAGCTTCCTCCTCTGAAAAAAACCTGGATAATGCCATATGCCTCGCCCATGTTCACCAAGCTGTGAGCCATGTTAAGAGGGATAAGGCTGGAACATGAGGTGGGGAGCTAGGAAGTATGAGACAAATGTGAGGGGTTATAATACTTTCAGACTGGGGAGTCTGCCGGCTCATCCAGGCCCTACACACAGGTTCATTTTGATGGAGGAAGATGGAGGTGAAGAGGCACGAGGCCATTTTCTGAAGGTCAAATGAATCCTATTGGTAGGGGGCCCAGCCCTCTTGGAGAAGGAGAGCTGTGCTGTGGACAAGGCTCTGAGCACAGAGAGAAATTTTAACTGCTTCACACTTTCATCAAAAGCCCGGGCGGAGGTTTCAGTGCCCAGTGAAGAAAAGGAAGTTTTGTAGTCTGAGGGAACACCACAAACCCATTATTTCAGGATGAGATACCACTGCGAGGCATGCTTTTCTGGCCTTCTAGAGGCTGAAGTGTCCTGGGCTAAAAATAACCTGAGTGGGGAATCACAGGTTCTCATCCTAGCCTCCTTGTCTGCAATCAGGGAGGGGTAAGGAGACTTGTCTCATGGCCCCATCCCTTCAGCCTCCTCTTCGGAGGAAGACAAAGCCCCAGTTATGTCTCCCCACTAAAAATAGCCTGTCTATGCCTTTCGAGGACTTGGGCCTGGGTGAGCCTGCCAGGTCAGCTCAGATCGAGTTTGAAAACTTCGTCTACAGGGAGCTTTCCCAGCAGAGGCCTGACCAACATGCTTGGTGGAGAGAAGGCTCCCCCTAGAGCTGAATGTCCTGGGGCCAGAGGTGGCCCTGTCCCAAATGGAAAGGGGGTCAGGGGAAATGCTGTATTGTCTGAACCTGGCTGGGGGCTCTGGGCAGGGGGCTGTGCCCAGCTGTCCCCTGCCAACCGGGTGAGGGTGGCTTTGAATCCTCAGCAGGAAGAGACAGAAGTGGTCTGTCTTCAGGGCCTCGGGCGCCTCACATGGCTTCTACCTGACTGCTCTCAGGGGCTTTAGCAACCCAGGCTCTGGAATTTGGCTCCAGAGAGGAACTCGGACTCTCAGGGACTGGGGAGTGGGGGGAGCGGAACAAAGGGTTACCATTATGTACTCAGTGAATGAATCCTTTTTTTTTTAAAGGGAAAGAAAAGTTGCGTGGTTGGTGGGAAGGAGAGGGTGTGTGTGTGCTGGGAGGGGTGGGGAGCGGGAGACGTGTGTTTTAGGATTTCCAAATTACACGGCTGTCCTTCTCTAAGCTCTTGAGACAGTCACACCCGGCAGCCACAGAGAAGCAGGGCAAAGGCTCTGGTGGTAGCCAGCTCCTCTGGGTCTTGTCCAGCCAACTCTCACTGGGCAGGGTGGCTCTGGGGACCAGCAGAGAGATGCTGTCTTGTCCACCACCCCCAGGGTTGGTATGCCTAGTCTTCCTTATTTACAAGGGTTCAAGGCAGTTGACAGGGCCAAACCCCTGGCTTTGGTCCTGATTTTTCTTTTCAGTCTTTTCTGAGAGGTCTGCTTCCATCCTCAGCAACCTTTCTTTCTTTTAAAATTGGGTTTTCTGACCATGTGTGTGTGTGCTAAGTCACTTCAGTCATGTCTGACTCTGTGACACTATGAATTGTAGCCCACCAGGCTCCTCTGGCCATGGGATTCTCCAGGTGAGAATCCTGGAGTGGGTTGCCATGCCCTCCTCCAGGGGATCTTCCTGACCCAGGGACTGAATCCATGTCCCTTGTGTCTCCTGCATTGGCAGGTGGGTTCTTTACCACTAATGCCACCTGGGAAACCCCTTGCTGACCACGAACCAAATGAGTTTTAGCTTCCTCCAGGTTCCACAAAGACAGGATGCTAAGAAGTGACTGGACAGTTCCCCAGTGGACACTGAATGGCAGTCCCTTGGGAGAGGGAAAGGGGCCTGATGTTTTCGGGGTCTGAGGGGTTTATCTGGGATGATGCCAGGAAGGCAGGTATAAGGACATGAGTTTCAAAACCCAAGAGTCCCAGGTCTAGCTCTGACACTCTCGAGGTCGGGGCTATTGGCAGCCCCATCAAGTACCCTGGCCTATAAAGGGAAGCAGAATAAAAGCTGCTCGAGTAGAGACGATGGAAGGAGGTGACTGGTGCCCAAGGCGAAGGCACAGTTCATGTGAGTTCCTTCCCAAGTCCAAACAGCCAACTATCTAGAGGTCACCACCCCCTTCAGCTCACCAGGTTTTCCCTACGTGCCAGGTACGGTCATGCGCTTGACACGGATTTTCCAATTCAATGTTTACAATATCCTATTTTTCAGATAAAGAAACAGAAGCTCAAGGGGATGAAGCAAAACACTTTTTCATGTTCCCTGGGAACTAAGATTTGAACCCAGGCCATCCGGCCCTGGCAGCGACATTCCTAACCCTCTCTGCCAAGGTGCGCATTAGAGCAGAAACCTTCCTCCACAGGGAACACGGGGGCGGCTTCCGGCCCGGGAACCCTGAGAGGCCTTATCTGGGCCTGATATCAAAGGGGTGGGGGTGGGCAGGCTGAGGGAGGGGGAGAAAAGGAGTCTTGTCTTTGGGGTTTCAGCGTCAGCTTACCAAGCAACAAGAATGATCAATGCTGCTACAGGGTGACAGAGTGGTAAAACAGGTTTGTGGTGGCTCAGAGAATAATGGCAAGTGTTTTAACCAGAAGTTCCAGAGCACCTAGGAGTTGGGGGAGGGGAGTGGTGGTGGTGGGGAACGTGGCGGGGCAGACATTGGAGGAAGGGGGGAGGGGAGGAAGGAAGAGGAAGGGGGAGGACCTCTGCTCTGAGAGTGAGTAGCCCTTAAACTATGTGCTCAGAACCTGCGCCACTACCTTGGAAGACTCATGAAGCCATTTGCTTTACAGGAATTTTCTGAACTCACATTCCTGCCCCTGGCTGCCCTTGGCACTGCTGGAGACTACCAAGGAGCATAAAGTGCAGCCCCTTGTCCTGATGAGACTAGAAACTGGCTTGAGAGGCAGGACCGGCATATGTATAGATACACACCTAAACAATATATATCTATATAAACACAAAGCCATAACACATAACACAAAAAGGCACTCTAGGCAATCTACAACATAGAGCCATGTTTCCTTATATCCTGGCGGCCCACCTGGACAATCGGGGTCTGAAGAGTGGGGCGTGTGAACAGGAATCCACCAGCCCCACTGGTCAACTCCCCTCGAGAGTTGGACCATAAAGAAAGCTGAGTGCCGAAGGACAGATGCTTTTGAACTGTGGTGTTGGAGAAGACTCTTGAGAGTCCCTTGGACTGCAAGGAGATCCAACCAGTCCATCCTAAACACTCAGATCCAACCAGTCCTGAGTGTTCATTGGAAGGACTGATGTTGAAGCTGAAACTCCAATACTTTGGCCACCTGATGCAAAGAGCTGACTCATTTGAAAAGGCCTTGATGCTGTGAAAGATGGAGGATAAAAGGAGAAGGGGACGACAGAGGATGAGATGGTTGGAGGGCATCACCGACTCAATGGACATGAGTTTGAGTAAACTCTGGGGGTTTGTGATGGACAGGGAGGCCTGGTGTGCTGTAGTCCATGGGGTCGCAGAGTCAGACACGACTGAGTGACTCAACTGAACTGAACAACTCCCCTCGATTCATAGGACTTGGAGATAAACACCCAAAGGCTTGGGGCTGTGGCCAAGAGTAGTGAGGTGGTTTGAGGTCTGGAGAATGAGGAGAAGGTACAGTCAGGGAGAGTGAGACAGCAGTGTCTAGAGAAGATGCTGTCTGTGTACAGGTGACCTCACTGGGAATCTAAGCAGATAGTCCTTAGAACAGAGACATCTACTGACCGTCCTCTTTGGAGCTTCCAGGAGGGCTATGAGGCACCTCTGTAATGACTGTCCCATGAGCTCATCACACGTACTGAACATGACTCAAGGCACAAGTCTCAGTGATATGAGTGGTTTAATAACAACAATAAGCTGACACTCAGGAACATGGACTAGGTGCTTCAGTTTCTCCATCTATACAAAGGAATCAGCTAAAAGCACATTCCTTACAGAGTTGTCATGAGGGGTCACCCAGACAGAAACACTGGAAGTGCTCCCTGGCATGGACTACCTGCTTAATAAATCTCTGCTAGTATAATCATAAAAGTGACAAGGAGCACGTCTTCTCTGAGGAAACAAGAGAGCTGCATGTCCGTGGCTGCACGTCAGCTTCTAAAAGT
The DNA here is from genome assembly GCF_002263795.3 of Bos taurus. NCBI lineage: Eukaryota > Metazoa > Chordata > Mammalia > Artiodactyla > Bovidae > Bos > Bos taurus. The sequence goes on along the minus strand of NC_037334.1, from coordinate 80,435,507 downwards.
GAAAACTACATTTGGTCAAAGTTCTGGAAATCTCTTCAGCCACCTGCAAAGTACAGTGTGCACGGCATGGAGCCCACTCTTCTAGAAATCCGTTTGCTGGGGAAGGGCTCCTTGTTTCTTCTGGCAGCGTACAAGCCAGGGTCATTGTTCACTTTGGGGGACCATGGAAAGAGCTGGTTTTGTCCATGTGCGTATCAGATTCTCCCCCATCTACAGGAGGGGAGGAGTGAGGTGCCCAGATATGCCTAGCGATACTCATTTCTGTGGCTGGCAAAACTCAACTGAATGGAACAGACTTTAATGACTTCTGGAATTCAGAGGACCGTGAGAACCTGAATCGGAAATGAGTTCCCTTTTCTCTTCCTAAACCTCAAGCTTGGAGAATGGGCTTCAGTAGAATAGAACTGGAACTGAACGATTAGAAAGCCTTGTTTCAAGGAGGGTGGAACGAGGATGAAGGAGAGGGGGACAGAGAGGATGGGAGGAGAGCACAGATGAGGGTAACCCCATACCCTGCACCACGACGCGGACTTACTTCTTCAGTGTCTGAAAGCCGCGCTCTTTGAACTGTAGCTCCTGTTGCAGGTGAACCATCTCTCTCTTCAGCTTGTTAACCTGGATGGCAGAAGACCACACGGAGAGTCAGAGGTGGATATTAACCCAGAGCCCCCAGCTGCCCCTGCATAATGACTCAGGTCAACATCCCCTGGGCACCCCTCACTGATGTTGCTGGGGTCGGCCTCCCAGTCCGGTGGTCCTGTAGGTCATTCTTAGCCAGCCCTTGCTCTGCAGAAACAGGAAGTCTACAGGACCCGGCTGACCTGGGCTAGAGTCTGGCCTTCCCCCTGACTAGCTGGCTGGCCTCTCTCATGCCTGGCTGGCTTCTCTCAAGCCATGTCATTGCCTCTGTGAGCCTCCCCTTCCTGTTTCTAACAGATGAAGATAATGGCAATTTCCTGGGCTGGGCATTACTTAAAGCAGGTACTGGATTCGCTAGTGTAGTGCAGGGAGGCGAGAGGCAACGTAGTAACTTAATATGGCCAGGGAGCCAGCTTCAGCCTGCAGAAATGCTTTGGCTTGCAGTCTTACTAAATTTTTAAAAATTAGTTGCTGATGGGCATCCCTGGTGGCTCAGTGGTAAAGTATCCACCTGCCAAAGCCAGGAGACACACGGAACAACGAAGCCCGTATACCACAACTATCGAGCCTGTGCTCTTGAGCCTGGGAAGTACAACTACTGAGCCCTCGTGCCACAGTAACCGAAGCCCATTTGCCCTAGAGCCCATGCCCTGCAACAAGAGCAGCCCCCACAATTGAGAAGCCCGTGCACCATCACTGAAGTGTAGCCCTATTCGCTGTGACTACAGGGAAGCCCACGCAGACCAGCACAGCCAAAAATAAATAAATAAAAAAATTTAAAAATTAGTTGCTAATAATTAAATATTGAGCTGTTTCGTATACTAGGCCTAGATACACAGTTCTTTTATGAAAATACTTGAAGATGTGTCAATGCGGAGCCCATGTTCCAGCATGGGCACAAGAGCACAGAGCTAAAATCCCACTATCCTTTAGACAAGAATACCCTTCTAGGCTACACAGTCCCTGCTGCCTCATCTCCAGCAGCTTCTCCCCTTTCACATTTTCTCACAGGCATCTGAATTTGTAGTAAACCCATGTTCACAGCACTGACTTCACCTTGAGCAGGTCATTTAAGTGCTGGTCTTCAGTCAGTCTCCACATCAGTAAAGGGGGAATAAAACTATCTGTCCCCTAAGGTAATCAGGAAGTAATTAAATACGATAATGCAGAACAAGCAGTGGCTAGGAAGAGAGCACCTTCCATGAAGAAATTTGGGGTAAGCCTGAGTCCACTGTGACCTTGAGCAAGTTACTTAATCCTGCCAAGCCTCTGTCGGCTCATCTTTAAAGTGCAGATGGTGACAGTGGCTACTTCACAGGGCTATCGCGAGGGCATGAGGTATTACTCATGGAGCATTTAGCACTACGCCTGGTTAGAGTGATTGCCTGTGAAAGGGTAGCTGCTATCAGGAAAACGAGGGCTACTACAACTCCTGCTGTTGTTACATAGGGTCTTGTTAGTCAGCACCAGCTGCCACTGCCTGGCTGAAGCATCTACTCTGGTCTTGTGGGTAGGCTAGTAGCCCAGAGCTGCCTCAGGGACCCCCATCAACAGCATAAGCAGAGAGGACCTACCCGGGATTTTGCTGTGGCAATTTCAGCTTTCAGAATCTCAGGGTCATACTTAGAGCTGGATGACGAGCCAGAGACCACTGCAAAAAGAGAAAAAGGAATTCTGTAGATGAAACATATTTTGGTCAAGTTGGCTTATTTGGCCATCTAGATAAACCCAGAAAGGAATGACTATTAGCGAACAACCTAAATGCCCAACAAAGGGGAATTTGTTAAATAAATAGGGTATACGTATAAAATGAGGACTGTACAACGTAAGTGATTTAAAACGATGGTGTGGGGACTTCCTTGGTAGTCCACTTGGTGAAGACTCTGCACTTCCATTGCAGGGGGTGCAGTTTTGAAGAAGATTCTGCATGCTATGCGCATGGCAAAAAACAACCAAATAAACGATGGTGTAGAAGGATACTAAATATTTAGGAGATGCCCAAAACTTACTGTTAAATAAAAAATAGTAATTTACGAAAAACTACAAAGAAAGAATAAGTTTGAAAATATACAGAGGTCACACACACACACACACACACACATATGTGGAAGGAGACAAGAAAGATTATATTTAGAGATTTGGATGCTGAATAAAATTAATTTTCATCTTTGTATTTTTCTATCTTTTCTACAACTTCTAACACAAACATAATTTTCTAATCAGAAGTTGTATACCTCAGAGATATTGTGGGTTTGGTTCCAGACTCCCATAATAAAGGGATTATCAAAACAACAAAAATTTTTTTGTTTCCCAGTGCCTATAAAAGCTTTGTTTACAGTATTGCAATCTATGAAATGTGCAATAGCATTATGCCTTAAAAAATGTACATACTTTAATTAAAAAAAAATACTTTATTGCTACAGAAAGCTAACCATCATCTCACAACGCCAGGTTGCCACAAACCTTCAATTTGTAAAATCCACAATCTCTGTGAAGTGCAATAAAACGAGGTATGCCTGCAGCTGTAATCTTAGTGCATTTTAAAAATAGAATTTCTTTGTGTCTTGATAAAGGATTTTAAGGCTTACAAAAATGGACACAGAGTGATCCATCTAAAAGGAAGGAAAATGAAATAAACGTACAGCGAGAGTGAGGAAGCCAGTGGCGTGAAGCTGGGCTCACTGCATGCCATGAGGTCCCATTTCTGACCCGCCGCTGCCACAGACCTGGCTCTGAGCTTCCTACCTGCTGATCTGAAGAGGAAAATGGGCCCTGTGTACGATTCATGGTGTCTTTAAATACAACCCCACTGTTCAGGAAAAGGCCAGAGAGGCCAGAGAAGCGTTCTCCTGAGTCCTTAATCTTATGGTCTGAGCAATTTTATCACCTCCGCTTTCTGTTTAACATCACTTGCTGGCACCTGGATTTTTCTGAGGCTAAAGAGGCTTATTTGGAGATTGTGGGCAATTTTCCATGTATGGAGGTAGAAGGAACAATCATGAAGGGGCTGCTGCTCTGCTCTGTGGACCTGGTTTAAATACTGGAGTGGACCTTTTGATTTGCTGCCATTGTTTAGTTGCTAAATCATGTCCTACTCTTTTGTGGCCCCATTGACTGTAGCCTGCCAGGCTCCTCTGTCTACAGGATTTCCTAGGCAAGGATATTGGAGTGGGTTGCCATTCCCTTCTCCAGCGGATCTTCCCGGAACCAGGATTGAACCTGTGGAAGATTCTTTACTATCTGAACCACCAGGGGGGACCTTTTGATTATGCTTGTGCAGTGTGTGTGCTCAGTCGCATCCAACTCTTCGTGACCGCATGGACTGAAGCCCACCAGATGTCTCTGTCTGTGGGATTTCCCAGGCAAGAACACTGGAGTGGGTTGCCATTTCATTCTCCAGGGGATCTTCCTGACCCAGGGAACAAAACCACACCTCTTGCATCTCCTGCATTGGCAGGTGGATTCTTTACCACTCTACCACTGGGGAAACCCCCGATTATGCTTTAGGAAAGTTAAAATGGAACACTGGGGAGTCTGGGAAATAAAATTGTTCCGCGTAGAAACTGACAAGATGTCCCGCACCATGGGCAGCATTTCACCTCTGCTGAGTTTGGAATGATGGTGATGGTGACTAAGGCTGGGCTTTCTCAGAAGAGATGAGTAGCAGGAACACCTGGATAGGAAGGACCTTACAGCCCTTGTTTTGAGCATGGAACAGGGATACGTGTTTTGTTTCTAGTTTGAAGCTTTCACTTCCTGTGCTCTAACTCCTTCAACTCTGCTGGAACTGGGAGTTTCAGAGGAGAGACCTGGTTGGATACAAAGTTGGAAGCACTGACTTAGGCAACTGCCCAGATAGGCACTTCCGGACAAAATTTTAAGGTCATTGACTATCTTTGTTACCCACAGATGGTTAGTGAAAACATGGAGAAAAGATGAGAGTCATCAGTGAGGAAATAAGATACACCGAAAAAGAAGTGTGCCTGTTCTGTGAGCACCCGATCCTGCAAGTACCCTGTTCACCCATGCTGCTGGGCTTGGCCTTCACTGGGGGAAGTGTTAAGGGGAGCGTGGTAGCAGCCTGGGAGAGCCCATGAAACATGGCAAGTCCTGACCCTAGCAAGGAGAGGGTGGCTGTGGGGACCATTGCTGTCAGGGCAGATTGTGGAAGGCAGGAGTTCTTCCATGGGAACACTCAGAAACCCTCAAGGGAGAACCCAAGAAGGATGAGACTCTGCCAACGGGGCCACCAGGGGCTGGAATCATCACCCTCTCTGAAGAATCACTGTGACATGTACTGTTTCTGTCCAAAGCTGCAGAAATAGGATGTGGCTTGTTATTTTTTAAGCAATCTTTTTGTTGAAGTAAAAAAGTACATATAGGAATGGAAAAGCACACAAATCGTATGTGTGCAGCTTGGTGGACTTTCACAAAAGAAACACACTCAACTGACCAGCACTCCCAAGAAACAGGTCATGAACTTCCTTTCTGTATCCAGGTCCCCTCAGTGACTCACAACAAAATAATCTCATATTCAAACAGGACCGTATAGATTGCCTTTAAGATGACATCTTTTTCTAGTTTTTAATTTTTTAGTTTTTATTCAAGTTATGTATGAACACTCTAACAGTCTATATAAAATTCCACATATTTTATACACCCCAGATTTGCTATTAAAAAAGAGCATTTCCCAATTCGCTAATCTTACTAGCAAAAAAGGAACCATTTCAATGGGTTCAGCCAGTTTCTTGGGCATCCGACCCTGTGTGTCTGATGATATGCAAGCATCACTGTTTCTTGATTTTTTTTTTTTTTTTTTCTGTTTTAGGCATCATGTATTCATTTCTCTCTGGAGGATGGAGTGTTAGACTCACTCCCTTTCCCAACCGCTACCCCACACAGGGCACCCCCTCTCAGCTCCTCATCTTCCTTACAGATAACTCTGGCCAGAGACACCTTCAATGTTTGTATTACTCTTACTCTGTAAACGCTATTCAGGACCAAGGCATGTAGCCAACTTTGCTTACTTTTTCTTTCCAGCACATTTTTGGGGTTGTTTTTCTTAAAGTTAATAATTATCATTTCTAGGTGTGCTTACTCTCCACACATTTATCACTGAGCAACCTCACACTTGGCCAGTTATCTAAGTCTCCTCTCCCTGAGTTCCCTTCTTGGGCTCTGCCTCGCTGGGTGTGTGTCTGTATTCTCCCTGCATGGCTGGCATCCTGGGACTCCCCCCACCCTCACCCCCACTGCCTCCGTCTCTCCTCCTTCCTAAATTCCATGTCTTCCCCCTGTGACTACCTCCTCATTTTGGTAGAATATCACTTCCAGACACTTCCTGAGAAAGGAAGCATGAAGGAAGTAACACTTTTGGAAAATGTGCGTGTAGAGTCAGACGTGACTTAGCAACTGAACAACAGCAATAACATCCATGATTTAAAGGTAGTTTTGCTGGATATAGAATTCTGGGGTAGAAGTTATTTTCCTTAAATGTTTGAAGGCATTGCTCCATTGTCTTTTAGATTTCCAGTGTTACTACTGAGAAGCCAGGAGCTATTCTGAGTCCTGATCATTTTTGTGTGACCTAGTTTTTCCTCTCTGAAAGCTTTTAGAATCTCGAATCGTTCCCCGTGTTTGAAGTGGCACAATGATATGTCTTTGGTGCGAGTTAACTTTTATCCTCTGTGTTGGGTGCTCACTGAGCGCTTTCAATCTCCTCTATCAGTTCTGGGAAATTTTCTAAATTATGTCACTGATGCTTCTCTGTTTCTTCTGCTCTATCTGGAGCTTTCATTACTCGGATAGAGTTCTTAGCCTGATGCTATTTTTCCATCTCATTGTATTTTTGTTCTGCTTTTTAGAAAACTTCCTCAGTTTTACCTTCCAGGCTTCCTGTGGGTTTTTCATTTCTACTCCCGTAGTTCAATTTCCAAAGGCTCTTTTGTGCTCTCTGAACGCTCCTATTTATAAAATGCAGCATCCTGTTTCACTTTCACAGTTGTGAGCTTTGCTCCATGTTTTCTTCTCCACACACACTCTCCATTTCCTACAAGGCCTCCCCGCGGCCAGGTGTTTGTTTCATCTCTACTGTTCATGTAAGAGGCTTCCCGTAGATGTCCAGAAACTCAGCCGTCTGCTCACACTTAAACCGGGGACCCAAAAAGCTGGCTGGAGCAGAGTTTGTTGGAGATGGGTTACACGATTCACTGTGGGTTGTGTGGTATATGTGATTTATCTGGACTGTTTCATCCAAGAATCCTTGCTGTCGGTGTTTTTACATCTTTTCTATTTTTAATGTTACTGATGTACTTATTTGTGGCTGTGCTGGGTCTTTGCTGCTGTGTGGGCTTTTCTCTGGCTGCGGCAAGCAGGGGCTACTCTCTGGTTGTGGTGCTTGGGCTTTTCATTGCGGTGGTTTCTCTTGCTGCGGAACAGACTCTAGGGCTCGCGGGCTTCTCTAGTGGTGGCACACGGGTTTAGCTGCTCCCCGCCATGTGGGATCTTCCCGGACCAGGAGTTGAACCCATGTCCTCTGCATTGGCAGGTAGATCCTGAGCCACTGGGCCACTAGGGAAATCTCATCTTTTCTGTTTATATCTCTTTTCTCTGAAAAAAAGAGACTCAGATTCCCCAGATTCTTCTACTGTCCAGCCTGGCAGGCAATAGCCTGGTACTCTTCTGGGAGTCAGGTGGTACATGCCGGCTGGGGTCTCAATCCTCAAGTTCATGTTCACTTGAATACCATGTTTTCAGTACGGTGCACCTCAGTTTTGAATTTGCCTGGTATCCTGTGGTCCAGAGACTCTGTTTTATTCTCTCGTAAAAATAAACCTCCTTTTTCATCAGTTTGGAGATAGGCACTGGCCTGGGTCTCACTGATTTGGGGAAGAGATCTGGTGGTCTGTGTCTCAGAAACTACTTTTCTCCGGTCTTCTTTGAGGGCCTCCTAACTTCATTCCCATTCCACAGAGACAGCCACTGCCTCCAATTCCTGACGCTTTTGCACATGCTCCAGGTAGACCAGAGGCCTGTTTTTTCTCACTGTCAGCCCAATTCCTCCTTTCTCTGGTCTGTCAAATAGGCTGCTATCTGTCCTTCCGCCTTTAAGTCTCCACATTTTACTGTTGCCTTTTCCTCCAAGTCTCCCTGTCCTTGTGCATGTATGCCTTAAAAATCTCTTATCTGACATTTTCTTAGTTTCAAGAATGAGTGAAAGCACGTAGGTGGTTCAACTGGCATTTTTAGCAGCAAGGCGCCCAGTAACTGATTTTCCAAATGGGAAACCAAGGTCTGGAGGAGGAAGGAGCATGGTGAGGTCCCAAAGAACCCAGCTCTCCTGAGCTCTCATCTTTCAGAGGATGGAAGAACCCCAGTGTAGCCCTCAAACCTTAGAATTTGACTGGCTGACTTGGGTTAAATCAAGAGAATTGGTTTTGAAGTCAGATGCTTATGGGTATAAAAACTAGTTCTGCCACTTTTTAACAGTGTGACTTTGGGGAAGCTACTTTCCCTCTCCGGGCCTCAGTTTTCTTATCTGTAAAATGGGAACAACAGTATCTTGTAGGATTGTGTGTGTGTAGCAAGGTTATTTGATACAACATATGTACAGTGGCCAGCATATCACCCTGCAGAAATTCGATAGATGCATGTTAAATGAGAGTTCTCTTCTCATTCCCCATGGGGTGAGAGACTGTACCAGTGATGACAACAAAGCCTCCTTCCCCAAGGCAGAGCCCCACCTGTAGCCAAGCGCTACAGCAGCCAAGGCCAGGTGACAAAACTCTCACAAGCCCTGACAGGCCATCTGAGTTAGAGGGAGGCATGTGACCTCACCGGTCTATCAACATGCCAGAGAGTTTGACTTGGAAGGCAAACCTGGTTTGTCAAACCCTAAGAAAGTCATGAGGAGCCTTGGGTCATGCCTGTTTCACTAGGATGCTTGGGCTGAGGGATGCCCCCATCCCTTGCTGATTTATATCTTAGAACTAGTGATCTGAGATGATTCTCTTTTTTTTAAATTTTTAATTGGAGGATAATTGCTTTACAATGTTGTGTTAGTTTCTGCTGTACAACAATGTGAATCAGCTATAAGATACATATATCTCCTCTCTCTTGAGCCTCCCTCCCACCCCCATATCCCACCCCTCTAGGTCATCACAGGTCACAGGGCTGAGCTTCCCATGCTATACAGAAGCTTCCCACTAGCTATCTATTGATTTCTTCTTTAACATTCAAAATGATGGTGTCTTTGAACCTGATGGAGCACTCAGTAGTAGCACTGAAGTCATACGACAGGACTGCCTCAATTACTTTCTATAAGGAATTGTTTATTCTTACTGGTTCCAGGGATTGGTTTAAAATCTTGGTCATTTCAATGCCAATGAATTAATAATATCAAATAAATATTAATATTATCTATCGTGAGCTTAAGAATGTGATAACTAGTATTCCAAGTACAAATCCCGTAACACACCGGTGGAAGGTAACACTATTATTATGTCAGTTTTATACTTATTTTTGGCCACACCACACAGCATGTGGGATCTTAGTTTCCTAACCAGGGATCAAACTCCTGCCCTCTGCATTGGAAGCACAGAGTCTTAACCACAGGGAAGTCCCTGTCAATTTTACAGATGAAAAACTTCATGCAGAGAGAAGCAGCATCACTTGTACAAAGTTGAACAGCTAGGAAGTTGCATATCCTGGACTGGACCCCAGCAGTCCAGCCACAGAGTCCACATTCTCAAAAGATTATGTGATGTATTTCTTATCAGGAGAATATTTATTGAGCTTTTAATACATTCTAAGGGAATTGTGCTAAGTGGTTTACCTAGACCAGTGGTTTCTGGCTGGGGGCAACTTAGCCCACCCTGGGGCAGTGTCTACACTCATTTTTGGTTATCACAACTCGGGGTGGGAGATACTATAGGCAGAGACCAGGAATGCTGTTAAATATCCACAACACACAGGACAGCTCCCACTAAGAATGTGTCACTGCTGCCACTTGGCTCTTTTCCCCACCCTAAATTTTTATTTTGAAACCTTTGTATCTACTGGAAATTTGAAAGCATAATGTGATGAATATTGATAGATCCTTCACCTAGATCTACCAACTTTTAGCATTTCCCCACATCTGTTCTGTCTATCCCACCCACCACTCTTATTCTCTCAGTAGGATGCCTGCCTGGATCATAAAAGCCCTCAATAAATGATTATTGGGAAAAACCCATCCCACATCCAAAACCAGCAATGAGTCATTGATCTCACTTAGACTGACATCATAGTTTTTTCGTTTACCATACCCGCACCACCCCCCACCCCGCCGCCCCGGATTTTTTTGGAATTAAGTTGCAGACATGATGTCACATGAATGTCTTAGGAACAGGACATTCTCCTACACAGTTACAAAGTCATTATTATACTTAAGAAAATCTTCCAATTGCCTGAGAATATCTTTATGGCTGCTTTCCCCTCCATCCATGGTCTAGTCAAGGTGCAAACACTTCACTGGGTTTATGCCTCCTTAGACTTTTTTCATTTTGTAATCTAGAACATTGCCCCTCTTTCTGTTTTTTTTCACAGCACTATTTTTTGTAAGTGTGTTGGGTAATTATCTTGTAGGATACTGTGCAGTATGGATCTGTCTGGTTGTTTCTTCATGATTCGATTGAGAGTAAATCTTTTTTTGTCAAGAATCCTCGGTGATGTTTTTTTTATTGCATCACATCAGAAAGTATATAATGTCAGTTTGTCTCATTATTGGTGATGCTAATTTAACCCCTGTGTAAGGTGGCGGTGGCTGCAGCTCTTCAACATAAAAAATACATTTTACCCCCCAAAGATAGTAAGTTATTCAGGGTGTGATACTTGGGTTCCCTGTATACATCCTGACCTCCAAAATAGGAAGGTTTGTTTTTTTATACACTATGTCACTGTTTCAGACTACAGAAAGAAAAAAAATTATCTCTTTGAATCTGAATTTCACTAGGGATATTAATATCTCCCTCCAGAGCTCTGGTAAGAATAATGCCATGGACTTGGACTGAATTGTGTTCCCCAGAAATTCATATATTGAAGTCCTAACCCCTATTGTAATAGTATTTGGAGAAGGGGGCCTTTGGGAAGTAATTAGGGTTAGATGAGGTTATAGGGATGGGGCCCTTATGATGGGATTAGTGTCCTTATAAGAGACACCACAGAGCTTGTTGTTTTCTCTTCTCTCTCTGCCATGTGAAGACACAGTGAGAAGACAGGGAGAGGGTCCCACCAGAACTCAACTGTACTGACACCCTGATCTCAGGATTCCAGCCTCCACAACTGTGGGAAAATAAGTGTCTGTGGTTAAAGCCACCTGGTCTGTGGTAATTTGTTATGGCAGTCCCAGCTGATTAAGACAGATTAAGTGCTAAAACCCTCATGATGGTCTCTAGGACATTATTTGACCTAGAAACAGCTAATGAGTATAATGCAGTTCTTTTCTGTAATCTGAGATTCTGGGTTTTTCCCTGAGTTGCCAAGGAAAAGGGCAGGGCTGGGACACTGAGTAACCTACTCACTGTCCTCCTTCCAGACCAAATTTCTCAAAGTGGGGGCTTCACACAGGGGGAGTGTTTGATTACCCAGCCAAGGCATGGAAACCCTGACACCATCTTAAAGCTGGCCCCTTGGCCCAAACTGCAGATGTTGGGGGAGAGGATTGTGTTTGTAACTTATCACCTCTTACCAGCTGTAAGACCCTGGGTATGCTATCAGTCTTCTCTAAGCTGCAGATTTTTCATCTGTTACAGGAAGATATTAATTGTGCTTCCCCACAGAACTGTTATGAGAATTAAGTGAAATAACATATTCAGACCGTAGATGAGCATTTAGTAAGCACTCAGTAAACATAGAAAAGGATTAGCTATTAAAAATAGTGGCAGAAGACCAAAAAAAAAAAAACCCCAAAACATCAGAAAAGGTCAATGGGCTCTTTGAGAGCTATGGATCTGGTATTTCCCTACACTGAGAATGAAGGGACTGGGGTGCCTGTTCTCCTCCTGCAGACATGAGGGTGAACAAGGGAAACGGGAAATTTCCTCCACTAGGAAATACCAACAGATGTATAAGCAGATGTACTGTGATAGTGCTATGAACAAAATAAACAGCCATTACAGAGGCTAATGCTGGGGAAGGGCATCTGAGGATGGAGTTGTCAGAAGCAAGCCTCTCAGAGGAGATGACTGGAAGGGTGAGAAGGAGCCAGCTGTGCAAATGGATCAACAGAAAATCCTTCTAGGCAGGGGAGCAGCAACGACAGAAACCCCGAGGTAGAAAGGTGTAGGGCAGGCTAGGGAAGCAGAATGGGTGTGCTTAGTACATCTAGACCCTAGTGACTGGGAGCATCCGTGGAGGTGGGAGTGGCTGGCAGGAGTCTGATCACATGGGGCTGTGTATGGAAAGAGTGATGCAAAAAAATACATATAACATAACATTTACCAGTTTAACCATTTCAAAATATACATTTCAGAGGCCATATATACATTTACACTGTTGTGCAGCCATCAACACCATCCACCTCCAAAACGTCTTCATCTTTCCAAACTGAAACACTGTACATTAACCAAAAACTACCCCTGCTTCTCCCAGCCACTAAAGGGCTTCAAATAAGGAGATAGGTAAGTCAACTGGCATTGTGAGATGAAAAATGAATGAAAGGAAATGGAATGAAAATGGCAGATGAATCATAGCAAAGCACAAGCAGGAGCAGGAAAAGGGTGGTGGTTTGCGCAAGGAGTGGAGAGGAAAGAACACAGGTAGATCTGAGAAGCATCGAGAGGCAATACATGCAGGAGTCAGTGTGGCCATTTCCTCTTCCTTGAGGTCATGTTGGTGGGGGTACTGGTGGTGGGAGGTACTCACAGCTGACCTGGGAGCCAAGCTTGTGCTCCCAGACGGCATGCAGCTGCTGATACTCCTGCTGTGCAAGCTCTAAGCGCTGCTGCTTCACCTGGTAGATTTCCTTTTGTGCACTCAGGGCCTCCTGGGCCACCACCAGGTAATCCTTCAGCATGTGCTCCTGCTCCCGCCGCCACTGTACCCGGGGATCCTCGATCTGAGTGGTTTCTGGAACAGACCCCAGAGATCCTAGATTAGCACCTCAAAAATGTCTGTTGAGTTGGTGGCCTGTAGAATCTACCAGACAACAAAAAGTGTAATAAATATAAAATTACAGTAAATGTAAATGGGTTAAACTTGCCTTTTGAATAGCAGAGACTCTTCATTTGGATTAAGCAAACAAACATACACAAAAAACCAGGATCAATTTCCAAACCTGCAGTTACTCAGAGAATAGCCAGAATGAACAGATGTGAATTCTACTGTAATACAGAGAGGTTCAATGATATTACAGATGCTTAAAGTCATTCATTTCGGTAAATAGTAAAGGAAAATAAAATAACTGATATTTCAAAAGATGTACAGAATACTGTGTCCACACAGTATGTAAATTAGAACAGCCTTCCTAAAGGGCTATCTGACAATGAAAATCAAGAGACTTAAAATGTTAATACCCTTCATCCAATAATTCCTCCCATAGTAATTTATTACAAAAAGTAATAAATTCAGGCAAAGATGCATTTGTATAAAATCATCTTCATCATAAACAAGCACTTATTTAATGTTTACTCTATGCCAAGCACTATTTCATTTACTTTGTATCTATTTACTCCTCTAATCCTCACATTAACTCTATAGAGAAAATTCTTTTATTACTCTGGTTAAACAAAAGAGAAAACTGAGACATAAAGAGGTTAAGTGACTTGCTCAAGGTCACACAAGAAATTACTGCTGAAATATGTATGCTATATTTACACAATACACTAAAACAGCCATTAAAAACCATGTCTTTGAAAAAAAAACCAGAAAGGTGTTTACGATAAAAAAAATGGGTCTAAGTACTGAGGTCTCAACAGAATTGGAGGCAATTTAGCAACTAAACAATAATAACAACTGGGTAGGAACTGCATAAATAATTTTGTATTTATCAAAATATATATGTACATTCTCAAATAGATTAGGAGGAAACAGCAAATTATCGACAGTAGATAATGTCTTGTTGGTAGGATGCTTTTTCTTCATTCTTTTTTATTTTTTAAATTATGTATCCAATAAAAATACACAGTGATAATTTAGAAAAAAGTAATAGGACAAAAAAATGGTTTTAAAAGGGTAGCTGGCAGCTGAGCAGATATGGAAGAGGTCAAAGCAATGTTAATGTCAAAGAATCAATGCCCATCGACTGCCAACTCCTCAGTCATCTCCCAGCTGGAAGGTGGGGTATGGGATGACAGACACACCAGAAATTATATAATCACAGCCATATGGTAAATTCAGCTTGCAGGTAAGTTTTGCTTAGCCCAAAGAACTTTAGTAATTTTGAATTGATTACTGGTATATAAAAATAAGGAGATTTTTTTAAAATTCATTTTTTATTTTTTTAAATTGGAACATTATTGTTTTATAATATTGTGTTAGTTTCTGCTGTACAACGAAGTAAATCAGGTTTTCAGTGTTAGTTGCTCAGTTGTGTCCAGCTCTTTTCAGATCAGGTATATGTATACACATAACCCCTCCCTCTTGAGCCTCCTGTCAGCCCCACCCCCACACCTCCAGGTCATCACAGAGCACGGAGCCGAGCTCCCTGCACTCATCAGCAGCGTCACACTAGCTGTCTGCTCTACACATGGTAGTGTACATATGTCAACGCCACTCTCTCAATTCATCCCGAGCTCTCCTTCCCCTCCTGCGTCCACAAGTCTTTCTCTACACCTTTGCCTCTTTCTGTCCTGCAAATAGGTTCATCATACCATTCTTCTAGATTAGCAAGGAGATTTATACATTAAAATCTTGATCTCTGGCTTTTCTGGATCATTCAGAAGATGTGGCTACCAGGGGTCCACAAGCTACCCTCTGCACTCATTTCTGCCGTGTGTCTGGCTCCTGGGGAACTGAGTTAGAGCCTCCACTCTCAGGCCCTTCACTCTCAGTCCTCCTGAACAGGCCCCAACAGCTTTTCCAGTGAAAGAAAGAAGAGACAGGGAGAATGATCACAGAGGTAGCAGGGCCACGTTCTCATGCCCGCCGGTGATCACTGGGTTACAATGGGCAGGTTGCTTAACCTCTCTGAATCTACTTTTCTGATTATTAAAGAGAATAAGGGGCCCCGCCTCACTGCTTACACCCAGGTAAAGTAAACATACGATGGTGAGAGTAAAGCCAAAGCTATTCACTGAGGCCAGTGTTTGAATTATCTGTGAATAGCTGTTCTTCAAGCTCACCTCCTCCCTTTTTCTGGAAAAGAAAACAAGGTGTGAAGATGGCCTGTCTGTCCTGAACTAATGACACTCAGAGGACATTCTCCCACGCCCAGCCCCTTCTATGCTCACTCTCCTTCCTTAACTTCCATCTCACCAGAGTAGTTAACTTTACACCAGGGCAGGTTCTCAGAGACCCCCTTGGTCGACTACTTATTTCCTTGCTTATGTATCTGGCTGTGTCAGCTCTTGGCTACATCATGTGGGATCTTCCACTGCGGGCACAGACTCTCTAACTCTGGCTTCAAGGCTCAGTGCGGCGCGTGGGCTTAGCTGCTCCATGGCATGTGGGATCCTAGTTCCCCCACCAGAGATCAAACTTGTGCCCCCTGCTTTGCAGGGCAGATTCCCAACCACAGGACCACCAGGGAAGTCCTTGTTCAACTATTTTTCAGTTCTTGTTTTTATTAAAGTTAAACATGGACATAGTTAAATCATTCAGCATGTCACAAAATCAGCTTCACACAAAAATCATCCCTGTATCCCCTTCCCCTTCATTCGCTCTCTCCCTAAAAGGTAGCTACTTCCAATGAATGTTTAATTGATTGAATACAACCATCATTGAGACCCAGTTCTCCTTCCTCCCCCAGGCCCCAAACATCTACCTACAAATATACCGTACCCTCTCCATACAGCTCACAGTTCATGGGCTTCACATACTCTTCACCCCACCACACACCTGCTTTCTACATGCACCACACAAGCACCCATGTGACTCACACTACTGAATTCTGCAAGGGCTTGAATTACAATTATCTTAAAAACAGCTGAACATCTGGAGAAAGTCCAACCTTGTTGCTATGCAAAGGAATGCAAATGAAACACAATGAAGTAACAGTTTAAACCTGTGATGAATGTATCAGAAGTAAAGAAGTGAAATTAGTCATATACTGATCGAGGTATGAGGAAAACAGTACCCTCATTGCTTGTAGTAATGCAGATTGACTCCATCTTTTAGAAATATTATCCAACTAGGAAGAGTTACCAGAAGCCTCACAAGTGTCCACAACCTTTCACTTGGCGATCCTACATTTGGAAATGTGACTCCAGGAAAGTATCACAGGAGAATAGAGCAATATGCTTAAAGACTCTCCCTCAAGTGTTATTTTTTATAACAAACAAATGGAAAGAACCCAAAGGTCAGTTGTTTTATGTGTCATAATGTATTGATGCATCTGTTTGATACATTAAAAATGGCAAATATGAAGACTATGTAGCATCTCTCAAATATTCATGACATAGTGTGAAAAGAAAACAGAAAACACAATTTGATCACTGATTAAAACCATCTAATCCCGGAGAAGGCAATGGCACCCCACTCCAGTACTCTTGCCTGGAAAATCCCATGGATGGAGGAGCCTGGTGGCTGCAGTCCATGGGGTCGTGAAGAGTCGGACACGACTGAGCGACTTCACTTTCACTTTTCACTTTCATGCATTGGAGAAGGAAATGGCAACCCACTCCAGTGTTCTTGCCTGGAGAGTCCCAGGGATGGGGGAGCCTGGTGGGCTGCCATCCCTGGGGTCGCACAGAGTCGGACACGACTGAAGCGACTTAGCAGCAGCAATCATGATAGATAAAATCAATGCAAGAACACGAAGCTACAATCATTGTAAATTTGAGAAATAAATGCCCACAAATTAACAAATAAATATTTAATAAATAAATGAGTACTCTCTTTATGCCAACAGCTCCATTTCAAATGCCTACTTCAGCCCAGTTCTCTTTTCCAAACACCAGATTCCTACATTAAACTGACCAACATCTCCTCTCAGATGGATAACAGGCATGGAAGATGTGACCCATCCCAGTAAACCCTTGTTCTTCCTTCCTAAACACATCACTCCTCTTACAGCTTTCTCCATCCAATGGATGGCAATTCCATCCTGTCACCTGCTCAGAGAGGCTCACTTATTCCTTTTTCTTCCACACCACACATGTAATCTATCAGGAAGCTTTGTTGGCTTTATCTTGAAAACACCTCCAGCCTCAGGCCACTTTTCACCACCTCCGCCACTACAGCCTTGGTCCGGGCCAGTGTCCTTTGTCACCTGGACTACTGCAACATTCTTTCACAGGTTTCCCTATGTCTGTCCTTGTTCCATGGTCTACTCTCAGGAAAGCAGCCAATGACCCTTTTTAAGACATAAAACAGATCACACCACTCATCTGTTTAAAATTCTCCATGCTAAGTTGCTTCAGTCATGAGCGAATCTTGGTGACCCTATGGACTGTAGCCCACTAGGCTCCTCTGTCCATGGGATTCTCCAGGCAAAGATACTGGAGTGGGTTGCCATTTCCTCCTCTGGGGGATCTTCAATGGCTCCCATCACGTGGAATAAAAGCTTGAGCCCTTCAGATGGATCACTGCCCCATCCAGGCCCTGCTACCACCTGGCCTGATGCCCTCCTCCCTACTTCCTTACAAATTCTGCTAAATGCATACCTGCCTCCTTGTCACCCCTTGAGAAGTAAAATGTGATCACATATTGGCATTTTCGCTCGGTCAACCCTCTCTGCTTGAAACACTCTCCCCACCTCCTTCAAGTCTTAGCTCAGAGAGCATTTTCTCAACACTGCCCCTCCCCTGCCACCCACAAATGCACACAGCACACCTCAGCCCCACGCTCTGCTTCCCACTTTTCTCATAACCCTGATAATTTAAAAATACACTACATAATTGGCTTACTTATTCTGTTTATCCTCTGCTGCTTCTGCCAAAATGAAAGCTCTATGAAGGCAAGGGTCATTGCCGTCTTGCACTCTCATGTACCCCATGCTCCCAGTACAGTGCCTAGAACATTGTAGGGGGTCGATAAATATTTGCTGAATGAATGAATGCTTGATGGTGGATTTAATTTGTTGTTCAATTCTATTATCTCTATGACAGTAATTTCAGGGGCTTTCCCTGGTGGTTCAGTGGTAAAGAATCTGCCTGCCAGTGCAGGGGACACAGGCTTGGTTCCTGGTCCAGGAAGATCCCACGTGCCATGGAGCAACTAAGCCCATGTGCCATAACTACTGAGCCTGTGCTCTAGAGCCCAGGAGCTGCAACTACCGAAGCCTGTAAACCTAGAGCCTGTGCTCCGCACAAGAGAAGCCGCCTCAACGAGAAGCCCGTTTACCACAACCAGAGAGTAGCCCCTGCTCACCACAATTAGAGAAAAGCCCCTGCAGCAGTGAAGACCCAGCACAGCCACAAATAAATACATCAAATTCGTAAACAAAACCAAACCATAATTGCAGTCACTCACAGAGGATTGGTCTGAGTCCACAGCTCTGAATGAGTGGGCCTTGTGCATACCACCATTTGTATCACTGGCTCCATCCTCTAGAAGTGGTACCCTCCATCCAATGAGAGCACCTTTCAGCCAAAAGAAACCCTGCAGCCTGACTGCTGGCAGAACTACCAGAGAGAATTCTTCCTTTTGTGGTTTTCATTTACTCACCTTCCTATACACACCCTCGTTTCTGCTACCATCCCCTCAAGAATATACTCTACCATTGCATGACACGCCTTCCATCTCTCCAACGACTCCCAGAAGCACCAGAAAATCCCACTCCTGCCATCAGATTTCAATGAGGGGGATTCACTCAGCAATGAGAGACAGGAAAGGACTAGTGCAGGTTCCTGTACACCAGTGTTTAACCCAATATACTGTGCAGCCCTCCAAGCATTAGCCTCCTTCCCCATACACACTCAATTAGGCACATTTACGTCTCATTATCCAATATGCAATCATGAGTGCTAATAAAAACCGTTGCTACCCTCAACAATGCAATCAGTGCCATTAGCTGTCTCTCAGAAACTCTCCTCTGCTTTGGTGCCAAGTCTGCTCACTCACCCATTTATTTAGCCATGCATTCATGCACGTGTAACCTTTTCTAGGTAGCAAAGGTCAAGTGCACACCTACTATGTGCCTTGCCAGGCAAAAAAATCTGGGGAACCTGCCCTGACAGGTAAATGGTTATACTACAGAATGTGAGGGGCACAGCAGAGATTTGACCAGGTGCTACAGAAACCCAGAAGAGGAAGTGGATGGAGAAGCCCAACTTCACTCCCAGGACGAGTTCAAATCCCAGCCCTGCCATGCTTTGGCTCTGAGAGTTGCACAGTCAATTTCTATCTCTAAGTTCCATTCATAAGACAGAGTTAATCATCCTAGTGCTTCCCAGGTGGCGCCAATGGTCAAGAATCTGCCTGCCAATGGAGGAGACTCAGGTTCGATCCCTGGGTAGGGAAGAGACCCTAGAGTAGGGAATGGCACCCCACTCCAGTACTCTTGCTTGGAAAATCCCATGGACAGAGGAGCCTGGCCGGGTCTCAAAGAGTTGGGTACAACTGAAATGTCTTAGCATGCACACACAGACGCATCCGTGGAAGAACCAGGCTCTTTCCCTTCTGGCAGGCTATAGTCCATGGGGTCACAAAGAGTCGGACATGACTGAGCACACACGCACAATCATCCTAGCATCCCACAGGGGTGTTGGGAGGATTGCATGAGATGATGCCTAATCAAGTGCCTTGTCCAGCACATGGCACAGAGTGCATGCTCAGGAAACAAGGGCTACTAGGAGTCAGCGCCTTAATCTCAACCTTCGGACATGTGCCACTGCAATCTATTCTCCTCTTGCCTGAAAGGACAAGAGGAATCCCACAGTTCAGAAGGCTGAGATCGAGACAGAAAAATCCTCTTTCCTCGATTATACATGGACAAATAGGGCAGCAAATTCCCGAGGACAAGAATAGTCTTGGCCAAGAAGGTGCACAATGGATGAGGCCCAAGCACACATCAACTCTTCCTGCCTGGAAGACCTCAACCTGGGTTCTTCCACCTGTCAGACAATATGCTTCTCCCCTTCTCGACCTATACTTCCATCAAAGTCCCAGAGACGAAGACACTAGGAACCTTCATTCTGGATCAGGATATCTGGACCACAGATATAAAATGAGAGTGGGCTGACTGGTGTGATGGGCTGGAGATACATACATACATCACTCAGACCATCCGTTACAGACACATGCTGTATGCTGCTGGGGACTTGCTGTAGGGGCAGTGGCTGCTAAAAAATAATCTGGGGACGACACGGACACATCTACCTTCTGTGAAAAAAATCTGTATGCATGAGCCTCCCCCCACCATCCCTGTCCTCTAGGTTGTCACAGAGCACCGTTTTGAGCTTCCTGAGTCATATGGCAAATTCCCACTGGCTATCTATTTTACATATGGTGCATGGAAATCAAGGGAAGTGAAAGTGTCAGCTGCTCAGTCATGTTTGATTCTTTGTGACCCCATGGACTGTAGCCTGCCAGGCTCCTCTGTCTATGGAATTCTCCAGGCAAGAACACTAGAGTGGGTAGTCATTCCCTTCTCCAGGGGATCTTCCCAACCCAGAGATCAAACCCAGGTCTCCTACATTATGGGCAGATTATTTACCATCTGAGCCACCAGGGAAGCCCTGTGGAAATCAATATATGTTTAAAAAAAAAAAAAGGAATATATGTATGCACACATTTGACTGGGAAGTTTCTGGAGAGATACACAAGAAATGGCTAGCAGTAGTTACTTCTGTAAAATTGGGGAGATGGGTTGTGAGACACAGAGTTCTAGATTCTATTTAAAACTCTTCTAAACTGTTATTTATATATGAGCATACATTATCTATCTATATCTACACTGACATCTCCATCCAACTCTCTGTGAAACGAAACACAATCTGGCTTCACAAGCCCCTGCTGGTAGCTCTTCCAGACGTGGGGGCTGGCCAGGAGGTGGAGGGATGGGTGGAGGGGACTTACTGGTGTTGTGGTCTATGAAGTAATCTCCGACCTGTGGATCGTACGCCTCTTCCCATCCCAGCGGCAGCTCGTCACTGATGCAGTCAGCAAAGGTGAGCGGTTTGGTGTACCTGGCGAGTGAGAGCAGAAAGAGACTCCGTCAGCCTACGGTCCCCAGAGAGCTGCATTCGTGGCTGCCTATAGCCTCCCTGCCCCTCTGGACTGGCCCACCAGATGCAGAAGCTCTGCGCCCCGGCCCCATCGTCCCCGGGAAGATGAACGCATATCGGAGCAGCAGGATAAGGTCACCTGGGAGGGAGGTGGGGAATCTGCTCTGGTCCCAACTTTGCCACCAACTGGGAAGGGATTCCGAGCGAGTCGCCTGCCTTCTCTGGGCCTCACTGCTACGTCTCTAAGTGAGGGGTCACAGGGAAGGGCTCAAAGGTCGAGCCTGGCTTCTGGACTCAGACTCAAATCTCTCTCTGGCTTCTCCATTCACAGGGCACGTGGCCCACTCCAGCCCCAGCCGTCCTTCAGGCTCTGTCCATGTTTGTCTTACCTATTTCCCCTCTGAAAAGCTAGCTCGCTGCAGCATTGAGAAGAACAGATGTTCCCTCCCTGTGAGTTTGGCCAAACGCAGTATGTTTTTTTTTTTTTTCTTCCTGGGCTGGTTCCCAAATGCCTGTACCCACTGCTGTCCTTCTCTGTACAATCCAGGCCAAACTGATTTTTTAGCCATAACCACCCTCGAAGTCCCCATATTGGGACTTCCCAAATGGGGAGTGAGGTGGTGGTAACCACTTGGTCTCGGCGACTATGTCAGATAGACAAACCACCTAACTAAATGGACGAAGGTTTATCGAGGCTCAAAAACATCATAAGCCCTTGGTCCAGCACTTTAGCCAGCATGCAGGGAGCAGGGAATCTGGATACATTGAAGTCAGCCTGAGTGGCCCCTTTGGATGGCCCGGTTAGTTTCTCCCCATCACTGCATCTGCCTAAAATACACACACATAATATTCTCCCTGGTGTGCTGCAGTCCACGGGGTTGCAAAGAGTCGGACACAACTTAGCAACTGATCAACAATATTCTCCCTCTCCTGCCTGCTCCTGCCCCCTCCCACTTCTGAAAGACTGAAAGGTTGTGCTTCAATACTCTTTCGACAGCCTGGCAAACTGAGGTACAATGCAATAGAAGGAAAGATGAGTGGGATGGGGTCTAGGATTCCTGGTCAAGAACTTCCCTCCAAGCCATAGGAGATGACTCTCCTAGCCCATGCAACCTCCTTCCCTCTTAAACCCACCCCAAATTAAGCTGAAAACAAAATATGTGCTGAGACTTCCCTGGTGGTCCAGTGGCTAAGACTCTGTGCTCCCAATGCCAGGGACCTGGGTCCAATTCCTGGTCAGGGAACTAGATCCTGTCTGCTGCAGCTAAGACCCAGCACAGCCAAACAAATTTTTAAAAAAGAAAGAAAAGCAAAATGTGTGGGAAAAAAAGAAACCATGAAAGAGCCCCTGGTGGACAGACCTAGTGTGTTCACATACCACTATACATCCAGGGTCTGGTAGACTGAGAACATATCTACTGACTGAAGGAGTGGACAGCACCAAAGCGCTGTTAAACATACTGCTGTATTATGGGAGACAAGGATGAGGCAGAGGTCTATATGATATAAAATAGACTAAGCCCTATCCAATACAGATTCAGTAGGCATCACTTATTAGCTGTGTAAGTATGGCAACTTAAGTGTTCCTCTCTGAGCCTCAGTATTTTCATCTAAAATGTGGGGATAATAACTCTCCAAGTTGTCAGGGTAAATAAAGTCATGATTGTAAAAACAATTAGATCCTGGTGCAAATGAATGCTGAAAGAACATTCTTCTCCACTTCCCAGAAGGGGAAACGGAGACTAAGAGAGAGATGAAATAACACTCTCAATGTCTACACCAATGATATTCAAGCAAGGCACTCAGCCTTCAGAGCCCCTGCTGTGAACCAAAAGGTTCTCTTGAAAGTTAACATCTTCAGCTGAGCCCCATGGAAAATTACAAGCCACTGTCTTAAGAGTAAAAAATGAAGCGATGAGGAAGACACAAGTGATTTCTTTAGGCTAGAAGGCTCTTCATTTGGGAGCACTTATGCCAACCTGGATAAAGTTTCTAAAAAGTCGTCTTCAGTGCAATCCGCCGCTACCCCGCAAGCCCTGCCCACCCCAAGACTTCAGAAGCAAGAGACCATGTTCCTCAGTTCCTCCTCCTCCTTAAACTCCTGTAAAAATGGTTTATTCCCACTTCCTTATGGAAAATGAAGACCAGTGACCAACAGTGAAATCTCATCCAACATCATTTCATCTAACACATTACTGAAAGGGTCTCTGAAGGAAAACTCTGCACGCAGGCCTACCCTTCCACAGCAAGTGACTCTGTTACTGAGGACAGATACATCTGGGGAGGGAACAGCAGTGCTTGGGCCAACCACAGTCAGACCCTTCTGGTTCATTCCTTTCCTTGGGTGCAGCCCTGAGAAGCCCCACCTACTGGCCTGGTGATGAAGATAGGAATCTTGTTATTTACACTTTGCAACCCAGAAAACCAAGAAGACAAAGATATATTCCCTCTCCACAGCTCCCTGAATCCATGAGTGGATCAAAATTCTTTCCCCCCTCCCAGGGTTGGGGGGGTGGTGAGGTGGGGAGGAGAGGAAGAAATTTCCTGGTTGTCCAGTGGATAAAAGTCCACCTTCCAATGCAGGGGACATGGGTTTGATCCCTGGTTGGGGAACTCAGATCTCACATGCTATGGGGCAATTAAGCCCATGTGCCAGAGTGAAAACCCAGGGCAGGCAAAAAAGATAAACAAAAATCTTCCATGGGGATGAATTAAATGATTTCATCAATGGTGCATTTAAGCAATAGAATCTTATGTCCCCCATGATTGGTGATCAATAAATATTTGTGGAATGAGTGAATATGACCATAAATATCTAAGAACAAAAAATAATGGTGTATTTTATATTTTGCTAACATGGAAGAATGTTCTTAACATACTATGAGAAAAATGACATTTTTGAACAAGAAACGCTTTAGGATATTGTTTTAATACAGTATTTTTGCCTGAAATGTGTGTACGTTTGTAGAAGAGAAGCTGGAAAGATACACATTAAAATGCTATCTTGGTAGAGGGATTTTAACAATTTAATTTTTTTCTTTTTAATCTTTTTAAAATGTTTCTCTGTAATATTCCTACCTCAACTGTAATCAAAATAGTTAATGATGGGTAAATCAAGGCCTAGAAAACAAGTTTGTTCCTTCTCTAGGCAGCAGGTGCTTTTCCTCTATTTGACCAGTGAGAAAACACACCCAACATCTTGCAGCTGGCAAACACCAGAGGTATAACCTGAAGCCCCACCGCCTCACTCCAGAATCTGAGCTTTGCTAATAAAAACTGACAAGACCAAGGGAGTCTCAGGATAATCTGGAAGCTATGCCTGAGATACAGATGTCAAAGCTGGGCTGGGGGACATTGGAAGCAGGCAGAAGGCACCTGAGCTGCAGCCTACCTGGCACCTTCAGTTTTCTACGTCTCGGTGCAAAGCTACTCAACACATTTGGATAATGCACAGTTGCTTCACGAAAAGACAATTAATTGTTCTAAAGTCATCGTAACAAGGGATTCACTGAGCTCTCTGTGTGAGGCTGGAGATTGGGGGAGGAGAGGCAGGTCTAAAACACCAAAAATGCATCACTTTTCCAGAAAACCATGAACTTTACTGCTCATTCCAGCCTTGGACATCAAGAAGTCAGACCTGAAATAAATGTTAGCTACAAGCATCAGTCATGTACCTGACACTGGATTTCCTACCAAAGCTGAAATGCTGATTCCCGCCTATGGTGAACGCAGACATTGTGCTCAACAGTTATAAAGAAGAGGAATCAAGAGGACCCAAAGTTAGCCAGAGGGGGCAGGGGAGACAGGAAGGCTTTTGGGTTTGATATTCGGGCTTCTCTTAAAAGTGATCATGGAGAAAAAACCAGAGGACTGACATCCTGACTCCTATAGCTCTTCCATGGGAAAGAGAAAAGCTTCTATTGGAAGACTACACAACTTACAAGAAATCTGGACAGCAAGCTTCTCTGGAACAAATGCCAAGAGGGGGATGAATTATTCAGTGTGCAGGGACGTGTCATTCAGAGAATCAGGATGAAGAGAAGCATTTTTAGCTGTACAAGGATTTAAATACATACACACACACACACACACGTATATATACATGTGCACCCACTCCTCATCCCAGACAGAGGAACTGTCCGTTTAAACCAATCCCCTCTGGGAAACTGTGGGTGCTTCTCTGGCCTGCAGTGTTTCCCCTTGGGCAAGTGCCAAGAATGTGAGCTGGGAAGAGATGTCTGCTTTCAGATGCGGCCAGGACTTGGGGGCCTGCCTGCAACTCACAGCCCCCATCCTCTGGTGACGCGATTCACCCCCATTCTGTCCGGTGCAGTCCCTGCCTCCAGGCTCCAAGTCCTGGGCTGCTGAAAACCCAGATCGTGAAATCAAATGACCCAAATGCTGAAGGGGTGAGGGGGAGTGAGGGAGGGCGCCAAGAGAGAACCAGTTCTGCCTCTTCTTAATTACCAATCTCTGGAGGAACACAAACATTCCTGAATGTTTCACAACAGGCTCTCCTGGAAGAAGGGGCCCGGATGTGTTGCCTTGGAGACAGGTAAGGCTGTGTGGGATCACCTGTCCGGGAACGCGGGCCCCTGTCCTCTGTCCAGCTCCATGTCCCCACGACTGACTGGCATTCAGTATTCAGACAGTACATCTTTTCTAAGGAGGCAGCTCAGAGGAGCGGAAAGCCTTCTGCCAAGTCTAACACTGGGTGGTGATTCTCTTGGGCCTGAAGAACGCGTAGCATATCTTTCATGTTCCTAGTGCTTCCCGAGCAATCTGAACGCTTCCCACAGTAACCTCTTTATGGCCCGCCAGCATGAGGCTGGCCCCCGACCGGGCTCTCGCCAGGGCCAGCTGGGCGGGATCGCTTTCTAAAGGGCCCTGAGGACCACATGCCAAGAACTGTCCAAACTTTCAGCTGAACCTCTCCTCTCAACCCTGGGCACAATGGCCAGGCTGGCTCTTCCCGCCCTGGGGTGTTTCACACGCATGGTTCCCATAGCTCAGGACTGCACAACTCCTGAGGAGATGCAGCCATCTCTGGACTCCAGCAGAGCCCCAGGCCACACAGACCCTC
The DNA here is from genome assembly GCF_002263795.3 of Bos taurus. NCBI lineage: Eukaryota > Metazoa > Chordata > Mammalia > Artiodactyla > Bovidae > Bos > Bos taurus. The sequence goes on along the minus strand of NC_037334.1, from coordinate 80,409,482 downwards.
GACTTCCACACCTGCAAGGCTGGGGTGGCTGAACAAAAGGGCAATCTTTGAAGCTCTCCTTCCTTCCTTGAATTCCATTTGGTTCAAACACCTTCATTCATTCCTTAAACAAATCTGGGGATGAAAGTAATCACTGTCTCATAGTCGGTTAGGAGGGCTGAGTACACGAACCGCAGCGGAATCTGAACAAACTTCCAGCTACAGAAGCGGACAAAAGGACCCTGCCCTTACACTCCCAGCAGGGAGACATCCCAACCGGAAAGTGAATCCACAAGATCATTTCAGAGATTCATGCTGTTCAGAAAAATACAACAGGGTGGTGGGATTATGTGTAAGGGTGGGGTAGGTTGGGGCAATCAAGGGAGGCTTCTCGGAGGAGGTGATCTTGGAGGGGAGACCAGATGGTGGGAAGCATCAGGAATAGCCAGTATAAAGGCTTTGGGGTGGGATAATGTTGGTGTGAGGAACAGAAAAGAAAGCCACATGTGAGCCACATACGTCATGAGTGATGGAGTAGAGATAGATAGGGGCAGATGCTGGGCTTTTAGGACTTTGGGGTCCCTGTTAAGACTTTGAGAGCCATCCTAGTGTTGAGCCACAGAGGGTGACCCAGAGAGGCTCTCTGAGTCACCCTCTCCTCACCTCCTTTCTCCCTGCTTTCCATCAATCCTCCAAACAACAAGAATTTATTGCATGGACACAAGAGCCTGGTCCCATGCTAGGCACGACCACAGCTCAGACATTTGAATAAGCCTTGTTTCTGCCTTCGAGAGCAGAGGGCCTGGCCAAGCAGTTGAGCTTACCCTTAAAGCAGGGAGTAGCTGATCCCTGTGACAGTATGTACGGTGGTTATGCTACCTTAGGCTTTGAACCGTGGGCAGTGAGAGGATGCAGAGATAGTTAATAAGATGCTAGGTCACAGGCTTCCCTGGTGGCTCAGTGGTAGAGTCCGCTTGCCAAGGCAGGAGACAAGGGTTCAATCTCTGATCCGGGAAGATCCCGCCTGCCACGGAGCTGCTAAGCTCATGGGCCACAACTACCGATCCTGTGCTCTAGAACCAGGGAGCTGCAAGTACTGAACCATGTGCCGCAACTATTGAAGCCTGCGTGCCCTACAGCCCTGGTCCACTACAGAAGAAGCCACTGCAATGAGAAGCAACGGGAGAGTAGCCCTCACTCGCCACAACCAGAGAAAGGCCCTTGCAGTAACCAAGACCCAGCTTAGCCAAAAATAAAAATGAATTAATTTTAAAACAAATAAGATGCCAGGTCTGCTGTACACATGTGAAAGACCAAAAGGGTGGGAGAAGGGAGAGACTGAGAGGACAGGGCATAGTCAGGGGAGGCCGGAAGAAGGAAGCAGTCCACGGAGGACGGTGGTCAGCTCCGGGGCTAATAAGGAGGCAGGGTAGCCGTACCCACATAGGCTGAGGAACTGATGCTGGGGTGAAACCCACACCCTGCCTCTTCCACAGCCACAGGCATGTCACCTAACCTTGTTAGGAGTTTCCTTCTCTGTGAAACTTAGAAGGCCCAATCTCATAAGGGTGTTGTGGGAATTAAATGAGATAACCCATACAAAGTGCTTAGTACAGGGCTTAGCATGTAATAGGCCCTCAGAAAATGTGGGCTGTTAACGTGAACAGCAGAGACTTCCGTCCTCTCCACTGTGAGAATTGTGTTATCTTTCATCTTCAGTTTGTTGGATATGTTCGCTATCATCGTTCTCATCATCGCTGTCCCCATTTTTCATCTCAAGAGATATGAGTGGTGGTTAAAACTCACAAGCTCTAGAGTCAGCCACCTGGGCTGCAAGGCTGGCAGCATCACTTACTCACTCTATCCTGTTGGGCATGAACCCCTAACTTGCCTGAACCATGCTTCTTCATCTGTAGAGTGGGGATACTCAGAGTGACTACCTGGTTAAAATGAGCTATGCTGAGCCCATGGTACACAGGGCTCCACCCACATTCACTTTCTTACCAGTTAGGTTTTACATCCTTTTCTAAAATTAATTTTTTGGGGAGTGCATTTGCTTTATAATGCTGTGTTCATTTCTACTGTGCAGCAAAGTGAATCAGCTACATGTATATATATATCCCCTCATTTTTGGATTTCCTTCTCATTTAGATCACCACAGAGCACTGAGTAGAGTTCCCTGAGAAGTTTTATATTCCTTTCCATGATGAGGCAAAAACCTGTCCGTGCTGCTGCTGCTGCTGCTGCTAAGTCGCTTCATTCGTGTCCAACTCTGTGCGACCCCATAGACGGCAGCCCACCAGGCTCCCCCGTCCCTGGGATTCTCCAGGCAAGAACACTGGAGTGGGTTGCCATTTCCTTCTCCAATGCATGAAAGTGAAAAGTGAAAGGGAAGTCGCTCAGTCATGTCTGACTCTTAGCGACCCCATGGACTGCAGCCCACCAGGCTCCTCTGTCCATGGGATTTTCCAGGCAAGAGTACTGGAGTGGGGTGCCATTGCCTTCTCCACCTGTCCGTGCTAATAGCTGTTAAATCCTGAACTGTATTCCACCGCCTCCCGCCCTAGAGGAGCTGGGGTTGGTTACACTCCCTGGTTTTTTGGAAATTAAACCAGAGAAAGTTAAGAGATGACAGCTGGATTGGCTTTGGCTCTCAAACTGTGTACTCTGAAGAAAGCATTTACACCAGCAATTTCCAAGTTCTCTTTCTCTTAAAACCCTCCCTCCCTCTCCTCCCCAGACACCTGTCTTGACATTCTGGTTGTCCGACCCCCAGACTTCCTTCCTTCCCTCCTTTGGTTGGGCTGGTTTATCTAGCCACTTTCTTGGTCTGGACACTCCCTCCCATTCCTGGAATTCTATGGGGAGCGGAGGTTCCAGACTGTTCCCCCTACCCGCTCTAGTCTTCAACCCAGGCTTCAACAAACCAGTAGCTCACCTCCCCCTGATATATCTAGCTCTCACTCTGCCCTACCCCCACTGAGTTCTTGGGATCACACGCCCCAGCCTTGGGCCTGTTCCCTCCTTCGCCTCCATCCCCATGTCTCTATGCCTACTCATGCCCAGATACCCTCCAGCTCACTGACACGGAGGTGACTGTGCTATTCCTCCACGTCTCACTTGCTGGAATTTAAGATTAAGATTCTGAGAAGCAAATTACGGGTTAGCAGGGCCAAGTTTGGCCTATAGATATGTTTGCTTGTCTACTGTAATGTTGTACTTTAAGAATGGAGTTAGCATGCCTTTTGAAGTCAGCCCCTCACTCGTTGCACACAGTCCCCTCTGCTCTCTAACGTGTTTCTCCTGCATCTTGTCTTATCAAGAGGCAGCCTGTGTGTGTGCTCAGTTGCTAAGTTGTGTCTGACTCTTTGCAACCCCATGGACTAGCCCGGCAGGCTCCCCTGTCCATGGGATTTTCCAGGCAAGAATACTGGAGTGGGTTGCCGTTTCCTTCTCCTGGGGATCTTTCCAACCCAGGAATCAAACTCGAACCTCCTGTGTCTCCTGCATTGCAGGAGGATTTTTTACCACTGTTCTGCCCAGCAAGCCCAACAAGAAACAGCACAGAGAAGTCATTAGGAGCACTCTCGAGCCAGACTCTCTGGGCTTTGACTGCCAGTTTCTAGCTCTGTGACCTTGGGCAAGATACTTAAACTCTCTTGGGCTGTTTTCACACTTGCAGAACAGGAGAAATAATAACATACTGATGGAGCATGCATTCTGTGCCTGGAATTGTTCTAAGCCCTGTACATATATTGGCTCACTTGGACTTCATACCAATGCCATTCAGACCCACCTTACAGTGTTCTCTGAGGATTAGATGAGCTAATGGATGAAACAGCACTTTGGTACACAGTTTGTGCTCAACAAATATCAGTAACACATCATTATTTTCACTGCTGTTCAAACGAGGCGCCTGATGCAGGAGTAGTAAAGAATGCTAAAAGTGAATGTGATATCTGGGATCTGACAAATCAAATCCTTGTTTCATTGGTGAGAAAACTGAAGCACAGAGAGAAAGACTTGGCCAGAGCCACCCAAGAACCCAGAGGCAAGACTGAGACTAAAACCTGGGGACCAACCTCAGGCCTGCATCACTCATGACACCAAGAGATCAAGTCAGCCTGGTGCTGAGTTTAGCTCCATTTGAGATGCAGTGATCACCTGAACAGCCCTCAAGAAACAGCTATTGGTAGTACTGCCCTATTATACTGAAAGGAGAATGATGGCTGGGCCAGAGCCCATATTAAACTATGGAGTTCCCATTCATGGATAGATAAGGTTGGCACATGGGCCCTTCATTTTGCTTGTTTCCTCACTGAAGGGCAATTCTCTTGACAAAGCACTGGGTATATATGCTCCCGCCTCATCCAGCTTCTTCCAACTCCACTCTCATTTCCAAATTGGGAATTAGGCTAAAGAGGTTCTGGCCCCATAGAAAAGGCCAAGAGAACCAAATGGAATTCCCAGTTCCATCTTCCTTAGCCATATAATCTTAGGCATTCCTTCCCCAGCTCTAAGCCTGTTTCCCCATAGGTCAAAAATAAAGCAGTCAAGAGAATCTGCCTCACAGGGCTCTAGTAGTGTTGAATGAATTAGTACCTGGGAACAAGTCAGCAGAGCCCTTGGCATGTGATGCTGGGCAGACATGCAGAGCTCTTCCATTTTGATTTGTTTTTAAATTTTTTGCAAGATCTTATTCCCTGACTAGGGATCAAACCGTATTCACCCTTGCCAGGGAAGCCACAAGAGCTCCTCCTTTATGAATGTAGGCTCCTGAGGGCAGCGACCCCCAGCTTTGCCCCTTTCTAGTCTCAAGAACTGGCTGTCCAAGGGGTCCTCCCTGGTGCTGGTCTATCCAGGAGCTTCCAGCTCGGAAGGACAAAGGCCACCACCACCCTTCCCTGGAATCTGGCCATTCCTGTTCCTTGAGTTCTGACCCTCACCCCAGCCATGCAGCCTGAGGAGCTGGTCCTTCCAGAAATGGAAATGGCCATGAAGGCTTCTCTGGGATCCTGATCTGTGGCTCATTTCGTGACTACACAGTTTAGGCAGAGCATTGGAAGGGGATCTGGGTTTCAATCCTGACGTGGCCACTAGATGAACCAGGCCCTTAGGCAAGGCACCGACCCTCTCTGGGCTTCCCATCTACAAAACAAAGGAGTTGAAATGTCATGTTTCTAAGGCCCCCTTTATCTTGCCAGTCCTCAAAGTCAAGGGCATTGTGAGGTTGCAATGAAACAAAACATCTTACTGGACCATGGGTTCTAAGTGAAAGAAATCAAGCCCTTTATCTTCACAACATTTCTGTGAGGCAGATAGAGCCACCCTTACTTGACCACCAGGAAACTGATGTTTCAGTGTCATGTAATAACGATAATATAAGCTAAATCTCCCCGAGTGTTTACAAAGTACAGGCACAGTTCTGGATCCCACACACAGACTCTGTCTCAATGATTCTAAGCTGCACATTTTAAAATACCTTGTAGCATCTCTGAGACTGGGATGTGTGTGAGCACTGCTGACATCTTTCAACAGTATCAACCAGGCTGTGGTCCTGATGGAGCTGTCACTGCCCACGTGTGCACAGACATCAAAGGTGTCACGGGCTTGGGATGAAATCCCAGAGACAATAGTGGAGCACTTTTAACCCCTAGGAACCACATGGTTGTGGGGAAGGGTGGAGGAGGCAGTGAACAGACATGTTTAGCAACATTCCCAAAGCAGGCGTGCAAGGGAGGCTCCCTCTGCATAATTGCCATGCTAGCCACAGAGCCCAGCACCAGAGCCTTTGAGCTGCTCTGTGGGTCCTATAACAAGGCTGTATCACCAATGCTCAAGGGCATCAAGGACGAGGATATTAGAAGGACAGACATCAATGATTCTGAGTTAAAAAATGACTCCAAAGAATTTGATTCAAAGTGAGAAGATGTATTAGGAACACTCGAGTTTTACCTTTTTTTAGGTATTCCTTTTTATTTTTGTATGAAAAAAGCAGTATGTGAGTTTTAAAAAAATCTGAAAGATTTGAGAAGTATGAAATAAACATTCTAGTTAATTTTAAAACATTGGGTCATAATTTAAATGGCAGCATTTTTCCTTTCTTCACTAAGATAAAATAATGGTACATCTTAAAATCAGTGCTAAGTTGATTAGTGTTAATAACCCCAAGCTGGAAACAGTCCAAATGTCCATCAAGAGGGGAATAGATACATAGATCAGTACATGTGTACACTGGAATATTACTCAGTAATAAAAAGGAACAAACTATTAGCACAAACAATAACACAGATGAATCTCAGAAACATATTGGGCAAAAGAAACCAGCAGGGGAAAGAGACTATTCTGTACAATTCCATGTATGTAAAATTCTGGAAAATACAAACCAACCTATAAGGACAGAAAGCAGATCAGTAGTTGCCTGGGGATGGATAGAGGGAGAGAGGGGTTAAAGGCACAAAGAAAGTTTTGGGCGTGATGGGAATAGTTGTTATACTGATTGTGAAAACAGGCTCACGGATGTATGTGTGCCTGTCAAAAGTCATCAAATTGCACTCTTTAAATACATACAAGTTAGTGTGCTTTAATAATTCCTCAAAACTGTTGTAAGAAAAAAAAAATACAAGAAAATCCCATATTTGATGTTTTGATGCTACATATTATCGTGTTTAAAATAATCTAAGTACCATTATCAGCTCCATTTTACAGATGTGGAAACTGAGGCATAGCGGGGCAAGCTGGTACATCCTGGGACACTCAGTTTGTCAAGGGGCAAATCTAACTGGCTTCAAGTCTCAGCTCTGCCACCGAGTGACTGTGGCCAAGTCCCTTCCTCACTCCATTCCCATCATGAGGTGATGACACAGTGACTGATCACTAAGGGACCTTTCAGTACTGGGTTTCTAACACTGTGACCTGAGGACTGGTCCAAGGTCACACAGCCACAGAGGAATGGTTTCTCCTGGCACCCAGGTTTTCTGACTCTCCTTGATCCCCTGGTTCATATGCACTTGTTCTCTGAACACTCCTTCTGACACCCCCTTGTGTATACAGCAGTGATCCTCAGCCTTGAGCTGCAACACAATCCCCTGGAGAGTGAGCGCTTGTTAACTCACACAGAGCTTCATAAAGAGCTGTGACCCAGAGTTTCTGAATCTGGGATGCACTGAGAATCTGCATTTCCAACTAGCTCCCAGGGGATAATGATGCTTCTGGTCCCAGCACCCTACTCAGGACCCACTAGTGTACAACATCCCCTATCTTATAGTTTCAGAAACTTTACTCGTCACTTTTTTTAGTGAAATTTTTTTTGGTGTATAATGGCTCAGTGGTAATGAATCTGCCTGCCAATTCAGGAGCCACATGAGATATGGGTTTGATCCCTGGGTTGGGAAGATCTCCTAGAGGAGGAAATGGCAACCTACTCCAGTATTCTTGCCTGGAGAATCCCATGGACAGAGGAGCCTGGTGGGCTACAGTCCATGGGTCACAAAGTCAGACACGACTGACTGAGCAAAAGACACAGCACATAGTCGCTTTACAATGTTGTGTTAGTTAGACAGCAAAGTGAATCAGTCACGCGTACACATATCAGTCAGTTCAGTTCAGTCGCTCAGTCGTGTCCGACTCTTTGTGACCCCATGAATTGCAGCACGCCAGGCCTCCCTGTCCATCACCAACTCCCGGAGTTCACTCAAACTCACATCCATTGAGTTGGTGATGCCATCCAGCCATCTCATCCTCTGTCGTCCCCTTCTCCTCCTGCCCCCAATCCCTCCCAGCATCAGAGTCTTTTCCAATGAGTCAACTCTTCGCATGAGGTGGCCAGAGTACTGGAGTTTTAGCTTTAGCATCATTCCTTCCAAAGAACACCCAGGACTGATCTCCTTTAGAATGGACTGGTTGGATCTCCTTGCAGTCCAAGGGACTCTCAAGAGTCTTCTCCAACACCACAGTTCAAAAGCATCAATTCTTGGGCGCTCAGCTTTCTTCACAGGCCAACTCTCACATCCATACATGACCACTGGAAAAACCATAGCCTTGACTAGATGGACCTTTGTTGGCAAAGTAATGTCTCTGCTTTTTAATATGCTGTCTAGGTTAACCCCTCTTTTTTTTTTTTAACTTCCTTCCCACTGAGGTCACCAGAACACTAGCTAGAGTTCTCTGTGCTGTACAGTAGGTTCTCACTAGGTATCTATTTTATACATAGCAGTGTACACACACCAATTGCAATCTCCCAATTCCCCTTCTCATTCCCTTAGGACCACCAGCAGAAGCTCTTTCAAAGCTGAGCCATGCATTTCACACTGAAGGAATCGTGCCAGAGCCCCGCAGAAGACACGGCATTGGACTCCCTACTGTTCTATGGGCTGTAGAAGCAGGGCAGGCCCCAGGTTATTCATGCAAGTAGGTAGGGCCTTCCTAATGCCTTCCCTAGATGCTGCGGCTGGGGAAGCACACGGCGGCATAGCCTGGCCACGTCTAAGGATCTCAGAACCTGCAGATGCCCGAGTGTTTGCTGACGGCATCACAGTGGCCGGCGGACCCAGCCCAGAAGCTCGCCTCGCCCGTCCACCTGACTGCTATTTCTTTATTCTCCAAGACGGCAGAGGCCTACGGTGACTGATTACAAAGGAGCTCTGCACGGGAGTTGAAAAGAAAATGGTTTTCACCTCTGAAAAGTACAACTGGAAGGGTTTATGTTTTCCTCCCATCGTTTCTTTCTAAAGAAGAATATAAACCCTTGTTCCCTGAAGGGAAGCCCTACCTGCAAGTCAGCGTTAAACACCAGAGGAGGAAGGTGCCTTCAGAGCTGAAGGCGGCTGAATTAAAGTCAGCAGTGAAACAAATAAGCAATTAAAATAGCTATTTTGGGAAGCCTTGGAAAGCAGCAGATACAATATGAATTATTCATTCATGCTGCCAGGATGACTTCGGGGCACCGTCCTCTGTGCTACTGTTCTCTTGCTCTTGTTCATTCAGCCGTTCAAGCACAGAGAGGGGACACAATACCCTGGCCCTGGGACACGGGCGCTGAGTGAGTGTGTGCGCGTGTGCACGCACGCGCGCGTACACACACACACACACACACACACACACGCGTGTCCTCCACAAGGAAGCCAGGTGGCTACTCCAGATGGTGAACCACATGGAAAAGAAACCCACAGGTTGGCAGACACCTTCAGCTCCCATGCCAGGGGAGAATATATGAATTTCCAATTGGCCCAAGAGGGGTGTGTGTGTGTGTGGGCGGGGGGGTCACATAAGCACATAGGCATGGGGAGTGAGTCATAGGCGATCACCTGTGCAGAGCAAGAGAGAATGCATACAGTGTTTCTAATACTTCACAAGCTTCCCAGCTGCTCTGGGGTTGATTCGGGGACTCAGGAGGCAACGGGTGGGATCTGGACAATTAGTTGCGCATCACACTGAGCCCACCCAAGGTCTGGACATAAAGGAGGAGTCCCCCAGGCTTGGTGGAAGGGCTCTATCTGGGCTCTGAAGCCATCAGCCCCCTCCTGCTGCCTGACCATAGAAGTAGTACTGTGTTCTCATACCTTATACCCATGCAGGAGACCTTGAACAAGTCCCTTCCGCTCTGTGGGCTTCAGCTTCCCCATCAATGAAACCAGGGATATGAGCTCCATTTCAACTGATCCTTCCAGGTTTGACATTTCATGGTACCATTTTGTCACAAAAATCTAGCATCTCAGAGATGATTTACATGCTCCTGTTTTGACCTTGTAGCAAGTCAAAGCTTTTAAAGAATACTAACACACAGTACTTTACATGTGCTGCTGCTGCTGCTAAGTCACTTCAGTCGTGTCCGACTCTGTGTGACCCCATAGATGGCAGCCACCAGGCTCCCCTGTCCCTGGGATTCTCCAGGCAAGAACACTGGAGTGGGTTGCCATTTACATGTGCTACTTGTCATTCAATTCTGATAGCAATCCAGTTAAGTGGTTCCCATGATGATCTCCCATGGTACAGATGAGTACATGGAGCCTTAGAGAGAGATGTTAAGAGAATGACTGAGAATTTGGATTCAGGACTTAACTATGACTCAGAAGGTGAGTGGAGATAGTGACTCTACATAATTGGGAGGACAGAAGGGGAGTTTTTTAAATACCATGGAATTGAAAACTACCCTCTATAGCTTTAAACTATAAAGTCTGGTAAGAAGGGAAAATTAGGGGGCTATTTTTGCCCTGGCTACAAATATTAGGAATGGATATTAGGAATGCTGTGGGTGAGGCTATGAGAGAAGGGGTGGTTGTCTGGGGAAGATAAAGAGAACAACTTTTCGGTCAAAGTTTTTAGACAAACTTCTAAAAGTTTAGACAACCCAGGAGCAGAAGTCACGGGTGACAAAGGACAGGAGCAGTCAGAAGCACCCAGTTCCTAAAAGACAAGGGGCCTCTTAAAAACTTACAAACTTAACCCACTGTCTTAAAGACAACTGCACAAACGCTCCAGTGACCAGCTGCTGTTCTGACCTGACCCAGGTGGGAAGATTTACACTCAAAGATGTTTAAGACAACATTAGTTATCATACGAGGGAAAAAATGTGCACAGCCTCAATATCTGTAGGGAATGAACAGGTAGAAAATTTTGGTTATAATCATTCAAGTAACTGTTTGAAATATATGCTCAGGAAGCATTTTGAATGATAAAAGGGAGAAGGCTTATAGTACAGAATTGAAAAGAAAGTTAAAAAGCAGGATACAAAACTGTGCCTGCAGCATAACCTTACCTGCCTGCAACTAAAGAGGAAAATGACCATAAGGAAAAATGCCAAAATGTTGAGTGTTTGCCTTTCACTGGTGGGGATGGGGTTTGGGTTGGGGGGTTTGTTGATTTGTTTTGGCTGCTTTCATAGCCAGGAATAAGGCAAAAACCCCTAAACCACCAAGTATATTTTTCAGCCCTGCTATCCAGAACCTCTTATTCCCTCTTCATAAAAAAAAAGTCATTTGAAAATGAATCCTAATTTTCCTCTTATAGACAAGTTCAGAGTATAGGAAAGCACTAAAATAGTGAACAAAGAAGACAAGCATAAACAGTAGTTTTGTGATTCCTGCGTGAAGCAGGGTCACTTTTCTGCACTCCCAATGCAGGGGCCCCGGTTCGACCCCTGGTCAGGGAACTAGATCCCATATGCCATAACTAAGACCTGGCACAGCCAAATAAATGTTTTTAAAAAAGAAGTGGGGCCATGAAGCAGCATGGAAGCCAGTGAGACACCCCAGCACAGCCCTGGTCCATCTGCCAGGACAGAAACAGAGGCTGCCTCCTGGGTCTCCTCTCTAAAGCCGGAGGGACCAGAAGGGACCAGCCTGGGAGCTTGTCTAGAGACTGATGTGAAAGGGCCCTGAGGATATGGGAAAATCATTACTAGATACTCTCCCTGCCAACACCTGGGTATGAAGAACTTTGGAAAAAAACCGAACCATTACCAATCACCCCAAATGAAGTGTTGTTGGAGGAGGGCTGCTGCTGCTAAGTCGCTTCAGTCGTGTCCGACTCTGTGCGACCCCACAGACGGCAGCCCACCAGGCTCCCCCGTCCCTGGGATTCTCCAGGCAAGAACACTGGAGTGGGTTGCCATTTCCTAGTAGAGGATAATAAACAGGGGGCGGCTTGGAATATTTTGTGTGTCGAATAGAAAGTTGATAGAGATCAGACCACAGCCTGTGATAAGACCATGGTTAGAATACCCAGCAGCAGGGGCTGTTAAAACAACCCTCACCCCAGTCTCTCTGCCCCCAGAATGTTCTGGCCTAGGGAAAAATGGTAGCAGCTTCCTGCTGCTGCTGGTAAGGACACAACTCCCAGATCACTCAGTGCAAACTGCACGCTATTTCATGTGATCCGTGCCTTTGTCATCGCTGTTCCTTCTGCCCAGAACACTCCTTCCTTCCTTCCACCCTCTTTCCCTCCCTTCCCCACTCCCCACTCCTTTTTAAACAATATATGTACTTCTATTATCTGTTTATATATCCACCACTTCCAGAAGTTTCATGAGGATCTGAGCGGTGACTTACTCATCGCCGTAACCTCAGCATCTTACATGAGTAGACAGTGAGTGAATGTTCACTGAATGAATAAATGTACTTACAAAAGAGCAAACGAAGAGAGAAATGGTTCCTGGGAATTCCCCGCAGGGTTCAGAGCGAGGTTCACCAGGTTCCAAGTCAGGCTTGACTCAACAAAGGAATTTGTGAGCAGGTCCTCAGAGTGCCTTTGCATTCTTGACCCTAGATGATTCTCAAATAACCATCACAAAAGCAGCATCGTTACTATCTTGACTATTCCCCCACTTTACGAAGGAGCAAACCAATACTCAGAGACGCTCCTCAATCGACAGGGCTCCCAAGACCCTGGTTTGTGCCAGGACTGGACCTAGCCCACCGCTCAGTCCCATCCACCCTGAACTGTCGCGACGGCTCCCTCCGCTCGTTCCCAGCTGGTAACTGGAGATGTGTGGCAACGGCCAATTCTCCTGCTTCCGGGTAGTGGATTACCCACTGGGTAGCTGAGGGGGCTCGTCTCCTACTCCTGTGTCACTTTCATTAGCGTAATCATCACCATGCAGAAGCGGAATTGCCCCCGAACACATGCAGGCCTTGGAGGGCTCTGCTCAGAAGTCCTGGGAGAAGGAGGTGACCCTCGAGGGTGGAAACAACCCTTGTGGATTGTCTCTGAGGGTTGGTTATTCAGGAGCCTCTGCTGACTCCATCACTACACACACTCCCCAGGTCAGAGGTGGGGGGTGGCCTGGGATTGTTCCCATCAGCTGACTTAGAAGACCCTTGCCTGATACTTAAGCACTTCAGCTACTTTCCCACAGACAGCAACACAGAGTGGCCCAGAGCCTTAATTAGGTCAGGGGAGCGGGCAGGGGTTTGGGGACCACAGAGGCTTGGGTCCCCAGTTGTGAGATCTGGTGCCAGACTCTTCACCTCTGTGGGCTGCACACAGCTGGCTCCCCACCATTCTGCACAGAACAGGGCTCATGAAGTACGCACTCCATCGCTTCTCTCTACTTTTTCTCCTGAGTGAAGCCTTCCAAGAAATATGCTTTTTTAGCTATTTAACAAGTCTGATCAGTAGAAATCATGTGGCAAGATTTCATGGTGGAAAAAGAACATATTTGGGTCTAGTATCGGTGGAAGAGGGCTTCCCTGCTGGCTCAGATGAGAAATAATCCGCCTGCAATGTGGGAGGCCTGGGTTCAATCCCTGGGTCGGGAAGATCCCCTGGAGGAGGGTGTGGCAACCCACTCTCGTATTCTTGCCTGGAGAATCCCATGGACAGAGGAGCCTGGCAGGGTCTCAAAGAGTTGGGTACAACTGAAGTGTCTTAACACACATGCACACACGCACCAGTGGAAGAACCAGGCTCCTTCCCTTCTTACACTGATGGGGACACTCATCCTTGAGTTTTGAGCTTTCACAGTCCATGAGCTAGACCTTCAGCAGCTGCATTTCCGAAAGCCCCCAGATCACGCCCGTTTGTTCTCTTTGGGGTCTCCAAGGAAACCATCACCTTCTTGCTGTCCCTCTTTCCTCTGGCCCTTAGCTCCCCACCCACCCCCTGCTGCTGCCCTTCCTACACTGCAGTCCCCATTCCTCACTCCAGCTGTCGGCTTCCTCAGTTCTTCTACTGCCCCTTCCTGCTCACCCCTCACTCCATAGAAAACTCCAAGTAAGTCCAACCTTGTCCATCTACTGCTTCAATCCCTTCAAAGTCTGGCCACCCAAACTAGAAAGAAACCCTAACTTTGGCTGTGGCCCAGCCCCCTGCCTATCTCTCCAGTCTCATTCAGTTCCCAGAACTCAACAGCCTAATTCCCGCCTCTCAGCCTCGGCTCACGCAGCGCCCTCTGCCCAGGATGCCACCACCTGTCCCTGTCCACAGTCTGCCCACCGTTTGCACGGCTGTTGCCTTCTGTCCATCAGCTCTCAGCCACAACACCATCTCTAAGACGCCTCTCCAGGCAGCCTTGTTGACTGTCTGTCTGTCTGTCCCTTTCCATGGAGCCAGTCTGTGCTCACCATTGGCTCTCTAAGGTGGAGCAGAGAGTTAGCTGACGGCCCTATTGTCTGCTGAATGAATGAGACAGAGGACTTGTGAGTATTCCTTTCTCCCCAAGGGGAAAGGTTTCGAGTTTATTTTTTTGTCTTTGTTTTCCTTTACCCCTCCAGAGGCACAGTCCCTGAGCCCAACACCTACCAAGCCAGCACCGGGACTCCTGCAGAGTCCATGGCCCCACTCCAGGGTGTTATAGGTTTACCCATGAACCTCAGTGTCCTTGCACAGCCCATAGCAAACTGGAAATTCCCAAGAACAGGCCCTGAGAACCCTCCTGAGAAGGCTTTGAACTGACAGGGCCAGAACAGTCCATGAGGGTGAAACTCACTGATGGAGGGGATGACATGGGCCTCTGAAAACCTCTCTCTGTGGACTGGCAGAAGTCAGATCCTTGAACTGGGTCCATGATGAATACCTGAGGGTCCTATAAACTTCAGGAATTGTGATTTATTTTGTACCTACTGTTCATGTTGGGCACACCCTGGGCTCTCATAGGATGGAGGAAAGGTTTTTTTTTTTTTTTTTAAGTAGGGCTTCCCAGGTGGTACAGTGGTAAAGAATTCGCCTGTCAATGCAAGAGAGGCGGGTTTGATCCCTGAGTTGGGAAGATAACCTGGGGTAGGAAGTGGCAACGAACTCTAGCCTTCTTGCCTAGAAAATTCCATGGACAGAGGAGCCCGGTGGGCTATAGTCTGTGTGCATGTGTGCATGCTAATTCGCTTCAGTCCTGCCCAACTCTTTGCAACCCCATGGACGGTAGCTCACCAGGCTCTTCTGTCCATGGGATTCTCCAGTCAAGAATACTGGAGCAGGTTGCCATTTCCTTCTCCAAAGGATCTTTCTGACCCAAGGATCGAACCCATGTCTCTTATGCCTCCTGCACTGGCACGCAGGTTCTTTACCTCTATTGCCACCTGGGGCTATAGTCAATGGGGTCGCAAGGAGCCTGACACGACTGAGTAACTGAGTACACAAGCTAAAATATATTTCAGAAATTTATCGAAATAGTTGAAATGTTACTTTTCCCTAGAGAACAAGCAAACCAATGTAAAAGGATTCAACAATGAACCCTGACTTATGTCTCCTCGATGGTATTGATATTGAGAAACAGAAGAAAACACATTAGCTTTTGGAGGAGCCTAAACTAATGAACAAATTTCTTTTACACAGTTATTATGTGCCCAGCACTGAATACTGTATATGACCTTACGGGTGTGTTGTGCTAAGCCGCTTTAGTCATGTCTGACTCTTTGTGACCCCATGGGCTGTAGCCCCTTGGGCTCCTCTGTCCATGGGATTCTCCAGACAATAATACTACATCGGGTTGCCATGCCCTCCTCCAGGGATATGAACTTAGAACTAGCTGGAAATAAACACAAATGTTCATTCACGCACAATAATATATACGAAGGCATGAAAACAATGAAGACATTGTTTAAAATAAAACTTTCATGAAAGGGGCCACAGGATTCAAAGAAAGAAGAGCCCCGAGGGCTGGCAGCTCCAAGGAGGTTCCCAAAAGGAAGCAGGAAGTAGCCTGGGTCCTGAAGGGCAGCACTTGGAGTAGGCACAAGTAAATAACAAAGTAGATCTTCAGCCTCCACAATGAGACAGGCAAGCGCAGCAGAGGAAACAAAGGTCTCGAGAGGGGCTGAGGTTGGCCCGAGGGCATACCGCTAAGGAGGAACAGCCCCCTGGCCAGGAGGCTTCCACAGGGAGGTGCAGCAGCCCTAATTCTTCGGGGTGGAAAGATGGAGCAAGGTCAGAGCAGAGTGATGCCAAGAACAAGGCTGTCGTGTGTTTGCACATCAATAGCATCTTGTCTCTTTACCTAAGAAGTTCACCTGCAAAGTGCAAGACCTACCTTAGGGTCTGGAAGAAAATTCTAGAAGGAAGAGCCAGGCTGGTCACGGGGCTGCTCTAGGGAAGCCCAGGGAGGAGGAGGAAAGGCAGGAAAGGCAGGAGAGGGAGGTGAGCATTCCCACAGAGGTGAATGCTTTGGATGCCCCAGGGGTGAGAGGCTGCTCAGAGGGGGCTGCCCTGAGCCCTCTATAAGCGCCCAAAACACTCAGAAGGGTTTCCACATGGGAGCGAGGCTGCTGACGGAATGGATGGGGCGTGGCTGTCAGAGCCCACAGGCCTGGATTCAAGTGTAAGTTCACTCACTGATTCGCTGGTAAGTAAGGTCACCTCTATAATAACAACAGTTCTCACTTATACAGCATATCTGTCTGGCAGGTGTTGACCTATGAGCTCCAAGTGCGAGCTCAGTTTAATTCTCCCAGCAATCCAGTGAGAAGATACTATTTGGTGTCATTAAGGATTATTGTCTGTATTTTAGATGGAAGTTGAGGTATGAAGACCTAGAGCCAGTTACTTGAGGTTCTACAGCTGGAAAGCAGCAGAGCTGAATCCAGGCCAGCAGGTTCTATGCTCATAATACCAATGAGTAAATCAGGGAGTAAAATTATGAATACCTTGCAAAGTTATTTTGACAATGAGAAAAAAAAAAGTCTGGAAGACTCAGGAATCAAGCTGGAGCTCAATGAGCGATACTTAAGCAATCACCAGATAAACCCAAAACCCAGGTAAGGCCTGGTCAAAGAAAATATCTGCCAAGAGATACTGTGTGGTTCTCTGAAATAAATGTTATTTCAGTGGCTGGGCGAATATCCCATTTTTCAGATGATGAAGCTGAGACTCAAGGAGGTTATCTTGCTTAGGGTCCCAGAGTCAGGAAGCAATGGGAATGGGAGGCCAACTGTCTCCACTGTAAGTGCATCTGGAATGTTATTTTTCAAACCACGTTGGTTAGTGTTTATTGAGTGCTTGCCTGTGCCAGACCGTGTGCTCAGCGCTTTGTGTGCATTGTCTCATTTTACACTGCCAGCTAGCCTCCGAGGTAGGTACTCGGATGACCGCCAATGCACGGGACAGAGGGGCCCTGGGAAGGCACAGCTGAGGGTTCCGAATCCACAGGGGCTCCTTTAGCTGTACCAGCGGCCCCTCCAGAACGCCTGGGCAGAGACCGTGGAGCAAGCCCGGGTGTCCTGGGGGAGAGCGTGCAGGGAAAGAGCAAGTCACTGGGCAGACAGCCTGGTCTCAGCTGTGAGGGGAGAGCTGATAAACACCACCGTTAGGATCGGGACAAACGTAAACAGGACACACAGCCGGGCAGGTGGCACTGGGCATGGGCATAGCACCCCTGTGGGTGAGCCCCGTGCTGCTCTCCAGCCCCTGCCCCCCCTCTGCCTTCGATGTCCTGCCCACTTCTCTGGGGGTCAGAATCCTCCCCAGACTCCTAGGGGCACACCCTCTTCTCAGCTCCCACAGCACTTCATCTGAACCCCTCCTTCTGTCACGTCCTGCCTTGGAGCACTTTGATTTGTGCCTGCCCTCTCTCCCACTAGACTGGAATTTGCTTCAAGGCAAAGTTTGCATTGGATTCCTTTCTGAATTCCACCAGTATTGCACTTTTCCCACGTGTACACGAGGCTTTTCGGTGGCACACAGGACAGTGTTATATGCACACATAAAAGGCAGGACTAGGCAACGGCTCTTTCAGTGAGAAGGTGAACTCCTTCTCAATCCCCTTTCAGTTTTCCAGAACTGATCTAGAATAGAGCCTCAAAGAGCTACCATATGATTCAGCAATCTCCTTCCAGGGCATATACTCTGAGAAAAAAACAATTTAAAAAGATACATGCATTCCAGTGTTCACTGCAGCACTATTGACAATAACCAGGACATGGAAGTGACCTAAATGTCCATCGACAGAGGAATGGATACAGAAGACAATGGAATATTACTCAGCCATAAAAAAGAAAAAAAAAAAAAAACAGTGTCATTTGCAGAGACATGGATGGACCTAGAGACTGTCATACAGAGTGAAGTAAGTCAGGAAGAGAAAAACAAGAATCATATAGTGTCACTTACGCGTGCAATCTAGAAAAATGGTACAGGTGAGCTAATTTACAGAGAACAAATTTACAGATACCAAGGTGGGGAAGGGGGTGGGTGGGATGAACTGGGAGATTGGGATCGACATATATATACTACTACGTATAAAGTAGATAACTAATGGGAACCTACTGTATAGCTCAGGAAACTCTATTCAATGCTTGGTGGTAACCTAAATGGGAAGTAAATCTAAAAAAGAGGAGATATTCGTATATGTATAGTTGATTCATTTTGCTGTACAGTAGAAGCTAACACAATATTGTAAAGCAACTATCAGATCAGATCAGTCACTCAGTCGTGTCCGACTCTTTGCGACCCCATGAATCGCAGCACACCAGGCCTCCCTGTCCATCACCAACTCCCGGAGTTCACCCAGACTCACGTCCATCGAGTCAGTGATGCCATCCAGCCATCTCATCCTCTGTCGTCCCCTTCTCCTCCTGCCCCCAATCCCTCCCAGCATCAGAGTCTTTTCCAATGAGTCAACTCTTTGCATGAGGTGGCCAAAGTAAAAATTTTTAAAAGATAGAGTCTCAGTCTGGTGATACAGTGTCTTCAACAACTCCAATACCTGGCAAGCTTCCCTTTTAAGAAAGAGATCAAATACAGGTTCAAACCTATCAGCTAGGGACTGATAACATAACTTTGCTTCTATTGGCTTTTGCCAACAACTGAGAAGTGGGAAACTGTGAAGAGAGCACACCTATGTCTGAACGACAAACTAGAAAGACAGCAGGCTAATGACTGTAGTTTGAGAAACCCCGATTTAACTTGGTGCCTGAGACGTCTTAGATGTTAACAAACATGTGTTGAGCAAATAGTTGAGAAATCCAATGGGCAGAAGAATGAGTGAATGGATGAATGAATGATCATAATTACAGGCTCTCCTCTACTCCCCTACCTCCTGTCCTGTCCTTGGCCAGAGATGATTCATCTTTGAGTGGATGAGAGGAGAGCATTTGCTGGAAAGGAGGGATCAGGGGACGTGGGAAAGTCAGTCCAGAAGAGAACTCTCAACTTCTGTCCAGGTGCCCATCTGGCCCATGTAGGCAGCCTCCTTATGGACCAGGCCCTGGGGACCCCCAGGGGAAGGCATGGAAGACAGTTGGAGCTTTACCACCAGGCACCCATTTCTGCCTTTTTAGTGGGTGTATTGCAAATTTCCTGAGGAAATCACCTCTCTAGGATTCTTAGTCCGTGTACTTTGTTGGGGAGTTGATTTCAGCCGAGCTCTAGAGATAGACATTTGATGTGGGCCTGACCAAACTCCATTCTATGCCCCTGAATGTTGACTCCTGGTTCAGAGGCAAGTGACCCTCCTGTATGAGCCAGTATGATTAGATCCCAGGACTTCTGTCTGAGCCATGAAGGAAAAAGATTCTTTTTGTACTTGTCTTGAATCCTAGAAGCCCGTCATGTGGAAACTGATAAGGAAGTCAAGAGGGTAGCAAGTGCAGTCAGGAGACAGAGAGAACCCAAGTCTTGACGGCAGTACCGGAGCCTCGGAGCTGACAGCCTCTTCTCCTGAATCTTCCCAGTACATCCCCAATCTACCCCTAGAGTATTTAATGTCCAACATGGCTGAGGGCCACCACCTCCTGGAAGATCGACCTGGAAAAGCAGGTATTAAGCAGCACAGGTGGAGAGCTGACATTTGGAGGGCCTTGCAAGATGGGGCCCGTGTCCTTTCTGCAGGTGAAATGTTGAGCACTGCTTTGAGGAAGCAAAGGCACTAGGGAGGATGCTTCTGGTCACTGAGTTAGGGCTGGTGGAGCTCCTGGTCTAGACCAACTCTTCCAAAAGCAGGAGGGTTTGGGAGAGCCTGGCCCAGTGGGTCAGAGGTTGTCAACCCCACTCCCTGCTCTGCCTTCTGTCTGCAAACAGAAGCAAAGGAAAGAATAGCCAGTTACATGCAGTGGGGGTGGGTGGGGGGTGGGGAGGAGAAAGTCGCATTCCTTGAGCACCTGTCATATTTGTAACAGCAGACCAGGAGGTAAATCCCAGCTTGGAGCCACCATCCACAGACTGTGTGACTTTAGGCACGTCCTATGCCAGGCACTCAGTAACTCTTAGAGGGCTGGTAATGCCTGCCTATAGGCCTGTGCTGGAGGCAAGGCTGCTTGGCAGAGTGGGATGGGAGGCAGCAAGCTTTTATGGAAAAGAGGAAAAGGGGGTTTTGAGCTTCATGTTGGAAAACATTTAAAACCAAAGCAAACAAAACAAAAAGTATATCCTCCCTAGGGACTTCCCTGGTGGTCCAGTGGCTAAGACTCTGTTCTCCCAGTGCAGGAGGCCCAGCTTAGACCCCTGGTCAGGGAACTGGATCCCACATGCCACAGCTAACTAAGACCTGGTGCAGCCAAATACATATTTAAAAAAAAAAAAGCAAAACACCTCCCTAGGTTTGTAAGGTAGGAGATGCTGTACACAGAAGGGGCATTCAGGAGGCTGGCTCAGAAACAGGTGTGCATGGGAAGACCTGGGCAGGGGTGCCAGAAACCTAGGCGCCTAAGAGCACCTGCCTGTGAATGAATGACTCTGCAGATCCCTGTGACAGCCATGGGGCCTCAGGAGCAAAAGGCCTTTTAGAAAGCATCATGTCTGGGCCTCTCACTGTGGAGAAGGGGAAAACAACGCAGAGGGAGTGAAAGTGACTTGGCTATGGTCACTTGATGGTAGAACTGAGAGGAGGAGCCAGCTCATTGCTCCAGTCACCAGTCCTAGAACTCAGGGCATGTCTGTTAGCCTCTCCATGCCTCAGTTTTCTCTGTAAAATGGGGATAAGAGTAGTCCCCCCTCATGGGGGGACTGGGAGGCTCACAGGACACAGAGTATATAATACTGGGCAGTCGCTCAGTCGTGTCCGACTCTTTGCAATCCCATAGACTGCAGCATGCCAGGCTTCCCTGTCCTTCACCATTTCTTGGAGTTTGCTCAAACTCATGTCCACTGAATCGATAATGCCATCCAACCATCTCATCCTCTGTCATCCCCTTCTCCTCCTGCCTTCAATCTTTCCCAGCATCAGGGTTTTTTCCAATGAGTCAGCTGTTTGCATCAGGTGGCCAAAGTATTGAAGACTTAGCTTCAGCATCAGTCCTTCCAATAAATATTCGGGGTTGATTTCCTTTAGGATTGACTGGTTTGATCTCTTTGCTATCCAAGGGACTCTCAAGAGTCTTCTCCAGCACCACAGTTTGAAAACATCAATTCTTCAGTGCTCAGCCTTCTTTATAGTCCAACTCTCACATTTGTACATGACTACTGGAAAAACCATAGCTTTGACTATACAGACCTTTGTTGGCAAAGTGATGTTTCTGCTTTTCAATTTGTCATACTGGTCATTAGGTCTGACATATAGAAAGCAGTTAGAATTTTCAGACTACTCAGAATTTTCAGACTACCTTCCACCAGGAAAGAAATTCCTTCCCACATCCCCAAGCAAAGAATCCAAACTGAAGTCTGGGGACTAGTCACCCCCAGCCCCTCTCCCAACCAGATTCCTTCCAGGCCACCTTCAGGAAGGGCCCTTTCCTGAGTGGGTCATTTCTTTCTTTGTGTTTTCCAAGTGGACCCTTACCAGACAACTCCTCCTCCATCCTCCTGGTGCCCAGCTCTCCGGGGGGAGCCTCTGCTGTTTCCTCCTTGGAGAAGTCCCTGTTTGTGATGGCTGTCACCCCCGGCTGGCAAGTCGGCGATGCTCTCCTTTGGCCATCTGACGTCGAGGTGGGATAAAGGCTGGCCTGTGCTCCCAGCCAAGCTCCCACCCCACCCCGGAACTTGCTGAGAGGTGTGCTCCACGAGAGGGACAAAGCTGCTAGGCTCTTCCCTCTGCCAGCAGTGCCAGCAGCTCTTCCCATCCGGCCGTGGATTAAAGGAGCCTGGGTAAGTGCCCAGGCGGAATAAAGCCTGCAAACATCCTGGGGACGTGCCCCTCCTTGGCAGGAAGACAGAAGAGGGGGTGACTGTGATGGCTTGGGTCTCCCTGAGCAGCACCCTTCCCCCCACCCCATCCCAACAGCTCAGTCACATCCCTTCTGCTCAGGACCAGCCCTGCAGTCCTGAGTGTGCCTGGCACCCATCCCTTCATCACAGCACTGCCTGCCTGTCCCATGTGGCAACAGGTGAACCTCGCTCATGAGCATAAAGGAGCTCAGGCTTGCCATGTGTCTGCACCATGCCTGGATACAGCAGGCACTCAAGACTCTCTGGTGAGAGGTGTGTTGAATGCTTAAGTCACCACTGCCTTAACATCACTCCTCTGACCCTCCAGACCAGGTTAGATCCCAGCCTGACTTCCAGTGACTCAGAGTGTTCCCCTGGAGATGGTGACCTCTCCAAGGGCAGGCACCAGGACAGTTCAGACCGCTGCAATATCCCCAGCAGACAGCACACAGAGTGAGGCTGGAGTGTATGATGACTATGCATATATAGGGATTTGATCTGGGGACTGATTTTGCTTGGCAATGACTTTACTGAAAAATCACCATCAGATTTCACCCAGACTAATAAATGAAATGAGTCCCATGAGGATTCCTCTGTCCTGCCTTGATGCTTAAGTGGAGGGTGTACTTGGGAAAATGAAGCCTATGTTCAAATTAGGCCACAAAATGACAGAATGGCAAAAAGGGGGTTTTTAGGTCCACTTTAGCAGGGGATCCACAAACAGGTCCCAACAGAGTGAGCAAGGACTTCACAGGACCTTTATCTCAGCAGCAGCATCTCAACAAAAGGTATATGGAGACCCTGGAATCCAGGGCACTCAAGTCCAGGCTCCCTCTCCAGGCAAGACAAGGGTGGGCACTGGGGGAGGCAAATGGGAAGTTGGGAAGGGACCCCAACATGGTGGGCTGAATAAGCAGTCCCTGTGGAACTGCTTCTCCCCTGGGGTCTGCCCCAGAGGGAGTGTGGCTCAAACCTGCTACATCAAGAACTCTCTGCAACCCAGGTCCCAGGAAACAGCGCTCAGCCCAGGGCTCCAAAGCTGCCATCTGACCTGGGGAGGACTTGGCCTTGGGCCTTGGGGAGGACCCTTGTCACTCAGGGGCTGGTCCAGGGGGTTGGGGGTAATGACCAGTGCCTGGGGGTGATTTCAGAGGACCCCATCAGGAAAGGAAGGAGCACTCTGAACATAAGACCAGTGTCACAGATCCAACCACTCTGCACAGTACCTCTTACCCTACATCTCCACTCCCTATCACCACTGCCCTGGGACTCCCATGAACATTTAGAATGTGTGGCCAGTGCCCCCGAGTCAAAGGAAAAGCACCTGGGGCCAGGAGAGACATAGTGCCTGACTTAACTACACGGCACCTCTAAAATCCTTTTACAGGGACTCACCATCCATTGTCACATTAAAAAAATTAGGCGCGTTTGGCAATCACTTCTAAACCACCACCAATTTATGGAACAGTCACTGGAAAAGCATAGCAAACTTAGGCCTTGGGAGGTCCCCAGCTTTTTAACCAATTCTAACTTGCCACACAGGTTTCTCAACAATGGGAAAATGAAGCCCTTTGAAGCCAGCTGAATTCCTTTGCTCAGAGCAAAACAGGAGGAATTTCAGTGCATTCTGGGTATGTTGATTCTCACGACAAGGATTCCGGGCATGCCCATGGCATGCAAGGTGTGTGCTGCCTCTTTGCAGTGTTTCTGCGCCTCCAAAACACAGATGCCTAGCCTAACTGGAGCCCTGCTGGTATCAGTCTACTAGAAGTTGTCCTTCCCATGCCCTTTTCCTTTCTGCTTCTTACATCAGACATAAGGCACCTGATTAATTTCAGGAAGGGAACTGGAGAGTCAGGGTGGTGGCATCCAAGCCTTCAGGTCCAAGGCTCCCGAAGGTGTGTGCCTCCCTTGGCCATGGGATTCTATTAAGAGATGGGTCAGTCATTTCTCCCTGCCAAGGTGCTGTTGGGGTAGTCTCTCATGCCAGAGTCCTGAATGCTGGCAATACTCTTGTTCCCAACCTTGAGGTGGTTCTCCTTCCTGCTGTAACCTTGTTTACGTTAGACCCTGGACTTGGATGTGGAGTGTCACTAACATTGTGAACTGCATGCAGCTCCATGGGAAAACTCAGCCACAGGTGAGTAAAAAAATTCTGCTGAAAATCATGAACATCAGTACTCGGTAATAATAGCAACACCTACAGTAAACTCCAGGCACTAAACCAAGCTCCTTACCTTAACTGTCTTGTTTCATCTTCATTAAAAACCCTATGAGTTAGGGGTTATAACATTGTCCTTTTTACATAGGTGGGAAAAACTGAGACTCTGATGATGATCTTGTCAAGGGTCACACAAATTGTACCAATAAATACTGAGATTTTAACCCAAATGCTGGGCATGTCCCTGGCAATCCAGTGGTTAAGCCTCTGTGCTCCACTGCAGAGAGCACACGTTCAATTCCTTGTTGGAGAACTAAGATCCTACATGTCACGTGGCACAGCACGCCCCCTCAAAAAAAAAAAAAAAAAGAAGTGCTCTGACTCCACAGCCCACACTCTTAATCGTGAGAAACTGGGTATTATCTCAATATCTGTACACAGAGGGGCTCCTCAGGTGGCTCAGTAATAAAGAATCAGCCTGCCAATACAAGAGACACAAGAGATGTGCGTTTGATTCCTGGGTCGGGAAGATCCCCTGGAGGAGGAAATGGCAACCCACTCCTGTATTCTCACCTGGGAAATTTCATGGGCAGAAGAGCCTGGGAGGCTACAGTCCACGGGGTTGCAAAGAGTCGGACGTGATGGAGCACAGCACAGGGCAGGTTATGCAGAAGACCAATTTGGGAAGCAAGAGTCATCATGATCTGAACATTTAACCCATGAACTGAGCACTTATAAAATCAGTGCCTACTCCAATATCACTCCCCATTTAACATCCGTGTCCAGCACAGACCTTAACATTTCAAGTCAGCAACCTACTGGGTTAGTTGGATGTTGACAAAGCGATGCAAGTACAGTGTGCGGCATCTGAAGGGGAAATAACTAATATTCTAAACGATGCAGGATTTCATGAAGTCAGTGAAAGTGATTTGGAAGAACTAGCAGAATTATACCCAAGGAGTGGCAAAGTCCCTGGGTTAACAAGTAAGGGGAATATCCAGCAGGATGAAGAAGGGGAATATCCAACAGGTTCTTTAAACAGGAGAACTTTGATGACAATAGGGATCCGATGAGACTCTTGGAAAATTGATGGAGCTCTTGCCAATATTTTGCAAAAATGACCTTCCTTATGCATCTGCTGGGAAAGTTAAATGGGAGGAGAAAGCTGTGCCTTATAGCTATTGTTAACCATGTTGAAACAATTACATAAAAAATAAATCAACACTTTATTTGTACTAAGAACTGGGGGCATGGTTGCAGCCACAACTGAAATTTTGTTAACCACAACATAAAATCCACTTATGGTCCAAACTGTCTGTTTTTTTGTCAAAATAAAGACCTAATAAAATCTTTTCCCCTCAATATCCACTATAGATTTGATCTCTGTTTTAAGTAGTTTGTCTTCTAAGTGAAATC
Organism: Bos taurus; assembly: GCF_002263795.3. Classification (NCBI taxonomy): domain Eukaryota; kingdom Metazoa; phylum Chordata; class Mammalia; order Artiodactyla; family Bovidae; genus Bos; species Bos taurus. The sequence continues at coordinate 80,383,924 of NC_037334.1, read as the reverse complement.
TCTCCTTGAACTAGGAATCCCTGTGCTCCTATGTCAAGCCCTGCTGACCTCCTGCCATGGGAGACCCATCGCCAAGAGCTGGGCGATAATCTCATAGCCTCAGAGATGCAGAGAGCTTCTCACTCTTCAGAGAACTTCCCCATCAACTGTTTCATCGAATGCCTTCCAGAACCCCAGAGACAAAGTAAACCGCGCACTGGTACTCCACACGCATATATCCACTTCATGGTTTACAAAACGGATCACTTCCCAGGATCCCACATTGACCAAGAGGAACACTGAGCCAGGCAAAAATAACACTCACACATTACTCATGAGAAATGGAGGTTTAGATCAAAAGAACATGCTTGAGGTCCCCTAACTCATTTGTGGCAGCTTCAGGACTAAAATCCAGCTTTAAACCTCTTATTCTTTCCCACATGACACCTGGTTCTCGCAAACTTAGAAGGACAAGTGAAAATTCTGCTGGCTAATGAACAGTGTTTCAGGCCAGAGAAGTCTTTTGAGAAACTATCAACTTTAAAACACCCAGACATATCTCCTTTCCTTTCACAGAAACAGCCCAACGTCTTAAAGCAGAACAGTGACAATGAACACATTGCCACTGCTTTATGGGGACTGTTCCAGGTGGCAAAAAAAAAAGAACCAGAGGAGCTCTAATTCAAATGCTTATCAGAATTACCTTGGAATTTTTTGAAAAATACAAATGCCCAGGTATTGCTTTTTTTTTTTTCCCCTCCAAAGCTCCAGCTGTGTTTCTAATGAGCAGCCATGTTTAAAAACAACTAGACTCTGTGATGACCTTTTACTTTTCTCTAGTTTGTTTCGCTTTTTCTATTTCATAGTCAGTGCTCCCATTTCATTTAGTTCCTGTTCTCCCATTTCTCCATCTCTCTCTCTTTTTATGTTCTTTCTCAAGCCTTTAACAAGCACAGTAGAAAAACTTTTGTATACATATATAAAAACAGTATGTATAATGTATATGTTTTAGAAAACTTATGAAGTTTTGCCTAAGAAATTTATGACACTTTGATTCCACTTGTTTGACTTGGTGTGAATACAATGCCAGATTTCTAATTTAAAAAAATAGATATGTTACAAGCAACAAAGGTTTACTGTATAGTACAGGGACCTATAGTCAATATCTTGTAATAACCTAGAATGGAAAATAATCTGAAAAATAATATATGTGTATATGTATAACTGAATCACCTTGCTGTACACCTGAAACATTGTAAGTCAACTATACTTCAATAAAATATATATGTTAAGGAAGGAAATGCTTAGGATGCAGGGGCCTTGCAAGCCACCTACAGGCAAAGGGAGCAGTGTTCTCAGATTCCTAGCTGTGCCAAAGGAGAAGCATATGAATTATTAAGAAATGCCCACCAGTGGAAGACTGAGTCTTCTATTTGGGTGTTGGCAAAACCTCTGAGGTCTGAAGCTCTGAGGACGAGGAAGAAACACACCTGGTCACCAATATCTTTGCAACCAGTTGTGTGCTGCTGCTAACAAGCACCTTGGCTCCGTGACCTTGGGTAAGTTACTTCCCCCTGTGAGGCTCAGTTTTTCTCATCTATAAAATGGGGATCAACACTCACACCTGTTTGAAAAGCATATGAGATAACGTGAGACATACAGTGAGCCCAGTGCTAGCTTTGTAGTAAACGCTCAAAGCACAGAGGCTGTCATGACCATAGCCAAGTGCCAGGCAGATGATAGCACTCGATAAATGTTAGGCCTCTCCATCAAGAAGGTATTTCTGTGTCCCCTATCAAGGGGGCTCCATGACCTTCAAAACCATGACTACTGGTTTGTGCAAACAGAAGAGGGGATTAAGATTGGGTAAGTCGGGGACAGGAGTCTCATCCCTTCAGTGGGAGATACACGCAGGGTCCCTTGTTCACAGGACAAGAGAACCAGTCATTCCTTGGAGGGTATAACAGGGAGTAACTACTCAGCATTGGAACTGAAACGCCCTTTGCTTTTTGCCTGGGCCTGGGCACGGGTCCTTGGCAGTGGGCACCTGAATAAGCCTGACTGCCGAGGGCGGCAGTGCTCAGGGGCTCCACACAGCGCCCTTGATCCATGCACATCATGGTCAGCTCTTGGCCACGCCTGCACTTGTTCTCGGCTTCCCATCCCTCACTGGTTTCCTTAGCTGAGTTTCCTGGGCTTTTCCTCATCTACCCTTTTGAGTTCTTCCAGAAGCCCCTCCTCCATACAGCAGAATCTGGTCCCTGTGTCCCTTTCCTGCCTCAGTATCTTGACCTCTGAAAGCCTTCCCCAAAACCTTGGCCTGCCAATGACCACATCAGGGTTAGCCTTTTTAGAAGCTGTGCAACTTTCAGTGCCTCCACTAAGTCTCCGGGAATCTCCTTCTGCCTGAACCTGTCAGCACAAATTGAAGCCCATACCTAATTTTACTCTGTGCATCACTGGCTGAACTGCGAGAACCTCTGAGGCAGGGCCTGTGGCATCTGCCTCTGGGATTCACCCTCAGTCCCTAACACTGTGACTCAGACCCCACCGAGTGCCTGCCACGTGCCTGCTCAGCTGTTGATGCCCTGAGTCTGGCTCTGTGATTCTCCCCTCCAAGATCTGTGCCCTGGTTGAGCTTCATCAGCCCTAGAAACTATTACCATGATCTGTTTCCCCTCTCCCTTCCTCGGCTCCATACAATTCAGAGGAAAAGCAGGCCAGCTGGACTGGAGCTGTGTCTGATCTTCCCCATGTCTGAAAGTCGCTCACAGCAGACCACCACGGTTCCCCACACGCCTCCACTGACACGCCCTCATGCAGAGGGGGCCATTCCACCGTCTGATGAAGCACTTGGATCCAGTGCCCTGGGGACAGGGAGCTGTTTCCTCCCATCAGTTAGTCTTAGTGGCTCAGCTGTGTCTGACTCTTTGTGACCCCATGGACTGAGCCCACCAGTCTCCTCTGTCTGGATTCTCCAGGCAAGAACACTGGAGTGGGTTGCCATGGCCTCCTCCAGGACTTCCTCCCATTACACAGGTTGGAGTCCGACCCTCGCAGGGAGCAGCAGGGCTGTGAATGAGTCTGGTGGTCATAGTTAACTAACCCCACCTAATCCCCACCCACCTGGACAAAAGGAGTGGGCTCAAACGCTGCCAGTAAGAGACCACAAGGGCTTTCTTCTGCCGCCTGTGGGTGAGTCACCCGGTCTCCTTCTTGGCTCACTTAAGAAGGGGTCAGGGAGGGACCTGGCTGGCCAAACCCTCAGCAGGCGTATATATCTGGTGACTGACAACTTCTTTTTTCCCAACCCAGTTCTCATCAGCACACAAGCCCTGGACCCCTTTGAAGAGTAATGGCTCTTCTCCCCCATGTGAAAGGATAGTTATTGGGAGGGGAGGAGATGAAAACCACCACCCCAGGTTTAGATGTGAAGCATCTCAGCCTTTTGATGTTTCAGATGAGAGGTGGGGACTGAAATCTGGGTCTCCCCAACTGAGTGAGACATCAGTAATATCTGACAGTGGGACGTGTTCATGCCTGGTGCTTGAGCTGGAGGGAGTTTTCTCAGTCAGCACTGTCCCTGGGACTCGGTGTCCATGGAGGCCTGAGCCGACTAAGAGGGCTAAATAAAAGCTAAGTAAATGCCTGACCTCTGAAGGATATATGCTCTACGGGCCCTACCCTGGAGGGCTCGCACCCATTCAAGGCTGCTAACCATCTCTGCCTGGTTAGCACCTCTGCCTCCTGCAGCTCTTAGCCTATGAGGTCACGCAGGCTTGGCCCCCAGCGACGACCTGCCAGCCCACCCACCAGAACCTGGAACTCCACTGTTACAGCTGTCACATTGGTTGTTCTGTGCATCTCTGGTTATTACCCTGTGGTCTCCCAGTCAGCTTCATAAGGGCAGAGATGTGTCTGTCCGCTTTGTTCTCCTGGTCTCTCTCTCCCCTAGCTCCTTTCATAGTAGTTGATACATAGGAAGCTCTCCATGGAGCTTCCTCTGGGGCTAGGCTGCCTGAATTCTGTTTGCAGCTCTGTTATACCCTAGCTGTGGGGCCTAGGCAAATAACTTAACCTTTCCAGGCCTCAGTATCCTTACTTGTAAAATGAGGTAAGAGTAGTACCTACCAGGGACTTCCTGGTAGGTGGTCCAGTGGTTAACAATCCACTTTCCAATGCAGGGAACACAGCTTCTACTCCTGGTCTGGGAACTAAGATCCCACATACTGCAGAGCAACTAAGCCCACGTGCAACAACCAGAGAGCCCACACCCTGCAACTAGAGAGAAAGCCTGCGTGCTGTAACAGAGACCTAGGAGAGCCAAAGAAAAGGGATAGTACCTACCGCATATCCAGAAGAAATTCAAACTTATATACACCCCAAAGCTTGTAAATGAATATTCATAGCAGCATTATTCATAATAGACAAAATGTTGAAATAAGCAACTACCTATCAACTGATGAATGGATAAATGTAAATCCATACAGAGGAATATCATTTGGCAATAAAAAGAAGCACTGACACAGGATTTAACAATTTGAATGAACCTTGAAAGCTTTAAGTGAAAGAAGACACAAGAATCCACATATGGTTCTATTTATATGGAATGTCCAAAATATATATATCTATAGAGACAGAAAGTAAATTAGTGGCTGCCCAGGCTGGGAGAAAGGGTGGGAAGAAATTGATGGGGTGATCGATAAGGGAAGCTGGGTTTCTTTTTGGGGTGATAAAAAATGTTTTAAAGCGACTGGGTGATGGTTGCAGAACTCTATGAACACTTTAAAAGTCATTTAATTGCACACTTTAAATGGCTGAACTGTATGGCATTTGAATTATATCTTGGTAAAGCTGTTTAAAAAAAATCATAGATACTATCTCATAGTATTGTTTAGGCCATTAAATGTATTACTTGTGAAAGTGTTACCTAAACTAACTGCCTAGTAACTAATACTCATTAAACCTTGATTATATGCTAAGCACTTTACAAAGAGTACATTGTTTCAACCTCACAGCTCCTTCAGGAAAATGTTCACACACTTTACAGATGAGGAAACTGAGACTCGCAGAGATTAAGTAATTCACCTTACATGGCTGGTAAGCACCAGAAGCAGGCGAAACCCATGTGCTAAAACCATCACATACAGACAGAGCGATGTTCCCCAAACCCTGGGGTTCCCTGAACTTGAAGTGGGAAACCTCTTGGCAAAAACTAACAGCACTGACATCAGATGAGAGCCCCACAGGCCCTCAGAGCTAACCGCTTGCGTATTCTCCCCTGCAGGCAGCTAGCTGCGGGGCAGGGCCCTCCACCCCGGCCCTGGCCCTCTGTTCTGGGGAGTCCGGTCTCTGTCAGGGGCCCGGCGGACATGCTCTGCTTCCCCTGCTCTCACAGCATCTCTGTTTGTGTATCTCCAGCTTTCCTCACACCTGCGCAGCCTCTCTGGTCAAGGCTTCCCTGGAGCCCTTGGACCTTCCGATGCCCAGGATTGGTTTCTTAGCCCCTCTCAACATTTTTTTTAAAGTCTTTATTGAATTTTTCTACAATATTGTTTCTGTTTTATGTTTCGGTTTTTTGGCCACAGAGCAGGTGGGATTTCAGCTCCCCAACTAGGGATTGAACTCTTGCCCCCTGCATTGAAAGGCAAAGTCTTAACCACTGGATCAGGGGAGTCCCTCAACATTTTTAAAAGTGGAAAAATCCCTTTCAATTCACACTTTATAAATCTTAAGAAAAATAAACAAGAGCATGCCATGTCCCTGTTACAGGCTTTCCATAGCTTCTCACTGTGTTTAGAACGAAATCTACCACCCTCTTGCCCAGGTGTGAAGACCCCTCCTGGCTGGCTCCCCAGCTTCCTCCAGCTCCTACCACATTGTCCAAGGCTCCCTCTACTCTGCCACCCTGCACATTTCAGATCACTTCAGGAATCACTCCTCCTCTCTCTGCTTGGCTAGCTCCTGGGTCTCCAGACCCCAGTTACCTGTCACCTTCCCAGAGAGGGCTTATCTGACCAGAGCCATCTTAATTAGGTCCCCCTATTTATTCTCCACCAGGGCACCATTTTATTTTCTTCCCAGAACTTACAACAATAGGTAGTTATATGCCTGTTTCTTTGTTTGGTCATTTAATCCCTGTTCCCCACCCCCAAATTCCCCATGACGCACACTAGACTACATGATCCATGTGGGCAGGGACCAGGCCTGCATCATGGGTGCTTAACACAGACTTCAGGGTTTCTTTAATTTTTTTTAAGTTAATTTATTTTAATTGGAGGCTAATTACTTTACGATATTATAGTGGTTTTTGCCATACATTGACATGAATCAGCCATGGGTGTATATGTGTCCCCTATCTTGAATCCCCCTCCCACCTCTCTCCCCAGCCCATCCCTCAGGGTTGTCCCAGTGCACTGGCTTTGAGTGCCCTGTTTCATGCATTGAACTTGGCCTGGTGACCTATTTCACATATGGTAATATACACGTTTCAATGTTATTCTCTCAAATCATCCCACCCTCGCCTTCTCCCACAGAGTCCAAAAGTCCATTCTTTATATCTGCGTCTCTTTTGCCATATTGCATATAGGGTCATCATTAACCACCTTTCTTAACAGGGTTTCTTGACTTTGGCCTTCACCAGGAGCCTCTGCTGACATCTGGGCCCAGATAACTCTTCATGGTATGGGAAGAATTGCTTTGTGCATTACAGGATGTTTGGAAGCATCCCTGGTTTCTACCCATTAGATGCACCCTCCCAACTGTGACAACCAAAAATGTCCCTGGACATTCCCAAACGTTCCCCAGGACAGGTAGGAAAAGCTGTCAAAATCTTTTTTAGTTAAGAATCACTGATGTAGCTGTTGAAAGACGAAAGTCAAAAGTAAAGATAAAAACCATTCATCTCAAGTGCCATATGGTTTGACAGCAGGGTGTTCGGATACTCAGCAGGGCTGTTTACCACCACACATAAGAATATACAGGGTAGGACTTCCTGGGTGGTCCAGTGGCTAAGACTCCATGTTCCCAATGCAAGGGGCCCTGGTTCGATCCCTGGTTAGGGAAGTAGATCCCCCATGCCACAACTAAGAATTCACACACCAGGATTCAATGCAAGATTCCATCTGAAGATAGGGCTCCATGACTAAAACGTGTTTGAAAACCCCTGACGAGAGTCCAATGTCCTTGTTTATAGATGATGAAACTGAGGAGCAGACAGAGGCAAAGTGATCCTAGGTCCCCTAGGGGCAGGAAATCAAGGACTTTGCAGGTGGATGGAACTGGGTTCAAATCCTGGTTCTGTTGCCTGATGAAGTTCTCTAAGCCTCAGTTAAGTAATTGGAGAAGTGTGAGTGATCATACCTTCCTCGTCAAGTTTTGTGAACAGTTAGGTGAATGGATGTGAAGTACTAGGAAGACTATACCTGTCAGGTGCTAGCTGCAACTCGGAGACAGCACAGGCATTAGAACAGAAGCGTGGAAGCTTCTAGACAAAGCTATGTTCACATACGGGCACTTCCACACCCAGCTATGTGGACAAAGGCAGGTCTTTCCATTCTCTGAGACCTAATTCCTCATCTGTTTAACTGGCATAATAATCTCTCACTTACAGGTGTGCTGGGAGGACCAGATGAAATGAAGCAGGCGAAGTGTTTAGCACATTTCCTGGGGGCATAATAGATGCTCAGTAAACACCTGCCATTGTTATCAGCCCACTTTTTTTTTTTTAAACGTCTGTGATATCTCGTTTGGGAAACTGCAGGTGAGATGTTCTGCCAAGTGCCCATGGAGTATGCGTCTGCAACCTTACCTCCTCCAGGCTGTGTGAGGCCAATAAGTCTTGGAAGGCACACCTGCGCCAGAAAGAAGTAGTTCTGGGTGATGAATGGAGCGTGACTTAGAAGCTCCCACCTCGCAGCTCCCTTAGAAAGAATGTGTTGCATGATTGCCTCTTTTAAGAGAGCAGGGGGCAAAAAAAAAAAAAAATACAAGCTAGAACTTCAAGGTCAGGTTCACTTCCCTGCAGGCTCCTCCTGGGCTGAAGTGAAATTTCAAGAATGCAGCCTCTGGGCCCAGTTTACATTCCCACCCTCTCGAGTATCCAGGATACCAGAGGGACCTGTCGCATTCCATCCCACCAATCAGCCTCCTCCTGCTGGGGGCGGGGCCAGCCACTGGCTCTTGGGAGAAGCGTCACTGCTTAGCAGGAGGGTCAACCATTCATTTGTTCAACACATGTGTTCAGAGCTTATCAGGGCCAGGCACTGAGGATGGAGTTCTATGAAAAAACAGCCTGACCCCTTGCTCTCTGGGAGCTTGCAAGCACCTCAGAGAAGACAGTCAGTCACAAAAATACTGTGAACAGGCCTACAAAGCTGAAGCACACAGGGGCATGAGTCGGTGACTGTCTATGGGGGTCTGAACTACTCAGCAATGTTAGAGGAGGCTCCTTTGAGTAAGTGATGATTAAGTATAGAGCCGAAGGGTAAGTAGGCACTAAAAGGTGAAGTGAGGAGGGAAGAAGAGTCCGAGTAGAGGGACTAGTACTTGCAAGTAATGCAGTTACCAGGCCTTGGCATATCTGTGGTCAGAGTACAAGGCAGGGTGGAGGTGGGCAGGAGAGGGCAGGAGAGGCAAAATCGGGTCAGACTTTTGTTCCATGTGCCATGCATGGTAGAGCATCAGCATGTCTTGTTTCTTTCCATTTGTTTTTTTTTTGGCTGTATCATGCAGCATGCTAGATATTCCCTGACCAGGGATCCTCTGCATTTGGAGCTCAGAGCCCTAATCACTGGACCACCAGGGAAGTCCACACCAAATGCTTTTAATGCAGGGGGGCATGATCAGACTGAACTTCTATAAAAAATTACAGATTACATTATATATATATATTATTATATATTAAGATCATCTTGGACAGTGGAGTAAGGAAGAGAGAGAAGCAGATTTATCAGTTAGGGAACTTTAGTAGCAGTGTCCAAGTCTGCAAAATGATGGACCTGGGCTAACGGCGGGGGGGAGGGGGAGCCGGGGGCTGTGCAGGTTGGGGAGGGGCTGTCCTCTTCCTCCATGTCCCTCTGCTTCTGGAAAGCCCTGGCAGCCACACCAGCACTGATCTCCTTCTAGTCCTTCTAGACTGACATCACGTCAGAGCAGCCTCTCTGGGTTGCAAAGATCACAGAGGCACTGCCAGGCAGTTGGAATCTGATAACTGATAAACCTGCGCTGGCCATCTATGCATCAGGATCACTCCAGGGAGGGGAAGCCTCCACACTGGGGCAGGGGCTGGGGGGTGATGGTCCCAGCATGGAGGCACGTCCTCAGATGTAAAGGCTCTAGAGAGATGGCAAGGACCGTAACGACAAACATGTTTTGCAGGCACCTCTAGTGCCAAATGAACATCCCTCTCCAGCTCTACAAGGAAGTCTGGAAGGAGAGAGTCTATAGAAGCCTGTTTGAAGCTATACACAAGAGAGGCGCTCAAAACACATCTGAGGAAGCAAGGGGGAGAGAGAGGGGAAAGCCAACAAGTTAGTTAATTAGTGATTTCTCTGAAACCCTGATGAGCCTCAGGGGATGCTTGATCTCCTGACTTGGGGGTGGGGGGAAATACTGGCTTTCAGCCTGGTTTGATGGATAACTGAACCTGGCTGTCTCCCCCGCCCCTGCGGTCCCATCCCCAGAGATCAGGAGGTCAGGAGGTCTGAGATGGGGCTTGAGACTTCAAAGGTACTGTTAGTAAAAAAAAAAAAAAAATTAACAAAACTAAAAAAGCCAGAGAAAATATAGTGAAAGTATTAAAACAAAACAACAAAACAACCTGCGAACATAGGCAACAAAAACCTCTCCCCTTCTCACCCATGAATGCAAGCCCCCCAAATAACAGGAAAGTTAAGATTTCCTTCCCAGTTATACACGTGTAGACAACAGATCGGTAGCTGCCTGAGGCGGGGGCAGGGGGATCAATTGCATAAAGGGAGTCAAAAGGTACAAGCTTCCAGTTATAAAATGAAACAGTCATAGGGAATAATGCACAGCATGGCGACTATTGGTAACAATACCATATTGTATATTTGAAAGTTGCTAAGAATAGATCTTCATTTTTTTATTGACATAGTTGATTTACAATGTGTTAGCTTTTGGTGTACAGCAGTCATTCAGCTACACATATAGAAATACATATTCTTCTCCACTATAGGTTATTACAAGACATTAAATATAGCTCCCTGTGCTCTACAGTAAGTACTTATTATCTGCTTTATATACAGTAGTGGTGATAGGAGAACTTAAAAGGCCTCATCAGAAGTAAAAAAAATAAAAGTATGCAAGGAGATAGATGCTAACTAGATTTACTGTGGTGATCATTTTGCAATACATACAAACACTGAATCACTATGTTGCACACCTAAAACATATGTTATATGTCAATTACCCTCAATTCAAAGAAAGATTTCCTGTATGTCCTTCCAGAAATATTTTCATGGACATACCAGCATGTGTATGTACCCAGCATACACACAACACATGTCCACGTGACTGCATTATACCTAAGAGAACAACCCTATAAACAAAAGTTTTATTATGTAAACAACAAAGAAAGAACGGCACTGCCAATCAACTATGGTCCCAACGCTTTCTTTATCTCAGAATACTTACTTTATATGTATTAAAAACGCTCATTTAGGCTTCTTCAGATGTGGACTTAATTATACGGCTCTCTTTTCCATACACGAAAAGAAAAACGCAAGCGAATGACGTTGGCTCAGGGATTGATAAGACTGAACCCTCCCGAGCTCCGAGTCATCTGCGCCTGTGGCTTCCTCACAGCGCCCTTCTTTGTGCTGGGCACTGTCTGCTGATGCCTCTGCTTTTCTTCCAAGCTACTGAAAATTACTTTGAGTTTGGGTTCTGATGCTTTCGTGATTTTACCAGACGATGTCAAAGACAGATTTTTTGATAAGAACAAAGGTCCATCCACAAGAGGTCTTAAATGGTTTGGGGCTGAAACAGAGGAGTCATGGTACCAGCTACATTTGTAGAATAAGTAGAGTTTGTGCATGTGTCGGCAATGACTGCGCCAACATTTCTAAGATTCATCCACAATTTGAAGGTGGCAACATGTTAACATTTGAAGATGTTAACATTTCGTTTTTGTAAAACAAACAAAAATAAGCCATTCTTGGAACTGACGGACCACACTGTGGTGCAGGTGCTTCAAGCTCCCTCCACTCTTTCTCCGTCGACTGGGAGCTGCAAACTCAGATTACAACACAAGTCAGGCAGGGAACCGAGTGAAGTGGGAAAGGTGAGGCTGCAGGAATAGAAGGTAGTTCCAAGGCAGTGACGCTCGAAGGGTAGTGCTGGCCCAGCAGCTATTTTGGGGGGCAGGGCCGGGGATTCTCAATAATTTGATTTTTAAAATTTGCATTGGAGTGTAATTGATTTACAATATTGTGTTAAGTTTCAGGCATATGGCAAAGTGAATCAGTTATCTGTATACATATACCCACTCTTTTTTACATTCTTTTCCCATAGAGACCATTATAGAGTATTGAGTAGAGTTCCCTGTGCTCTACAATAGGTCCTTATCAGTCACCTATTTCACATGAAGTGGTGTGTTTTTACACATGATGCTTTGGAGCCCCTCTGTAAGACTAACTACACATGGATGTGTATTTTTAACCCCATCTTTAAACACAAAACATACTTTTCTGAGTCTTGCAATCTGCTGAACCATACATTCTGGAACTCTTTCCGTAACAGCACACACAGCTCCGTCTCACTGTTAACTGCATGGTCCCCACTGTGTGGACGCTCCCCAGCTTACTAGGCAGCTCCCAGCGCGAGGTGTTTAGTCTACTTCCTGGTTGCTCTCAGGCTCAAGGCTAAACGAGGAAGGGGCAAAGCTGTGGTTTGAAGCATGACTCCCCCAGTGTGGGAGAGGGGGTTCTGATGGCCCCAAACTAGGGAAGGCAGTGAGTCACCCAGCTCACTTCCTGGCAGCTCTGCCTTGAGGTCAACTGCAGGCTCTGGGGGAAGCGGGGAGGGATTGGAGGTACAGGACTCTGGAGGCACCAGCTGCTTCCTAGAGTCAGTGAGGACTCAGCAGCTTTAGGGGAGAAGACTGGGATGGGACCCCATTCTTTCCCCATCTTCCTCTTACGGAACTGCAGAGCCCTGTAGTCCCCAGAACCAGCTGCTGCCTGCCAACAACCTCACGGCATCCTTCTCCCTGAGCTCTGTCCCTCTCCTTCCCTACCAGCCCCAACTCCTTCTAGAGGAACAGAGGAAAGAGAAAGGCAAAAGGGGTCTCAGGGAGTGTGCGTGCAGGGAGGTGGAGGGAGGTCCCCAGAAGCCCCTCCTGCTAAGCCACCCCCTCCAGCACATCCCACACCCGCAGGATGGGCTCTGCAGTGGTGAGGGTAGCAATCATGATTACTGAATGCCAGAGCCAACACCCACAATCATCATGAATCCTCATGGCTCTGCACATATCAGCAGCTCTCTGTTTCACTGACAGGAAGACTGAGTCCAGGAGAAGGTGAATGCCTTTGCCCAAGTTGTACAAGGTACACATGGCCTCCCTCCACACAATGGCCCAGGTTTTCAAGGGCTTCTTCCAAGAGGGTATATCTTAGGCAGCAAATTGGCCTTTGTTTTTTAACTTTTTATTTTGTATTGGAGTATAACCGATTAACAGTGTTGTGACAGTTTCAGATGGACAGCAAAGGGACTCAGTCATAAAGATACATGTATCCATTCTCCCCCAAACTCCCTCCCACCCCAGATTTAAAGCAGCAAATTGAAGTCTTTTTCCTGGAGAATGTGGAAATAAAGTGCAAGTCACTCGGTCATGTCCGACTCTCTGTGACCCCATGGACTATACAGTCCATGGAATTCTCCAGGCCAGAATACTGGAGTGGGTAGCCTTTCCCTTCTCCAGGGGATCTTCCCAACCCAGAGATCAAACCCAGGTCTCCCGCATTGCAGGCAGATTCTTTACCAGCTGAGCTACAAGTGAAGCCCTTGTGTGGGTCCCAGGCCAATTCCCCAGACCCTCCTGTTCAATGTATTATGTTCCTGTGTGTGGTGAGGGGGACTCGGCAGGGGTGGCAGGAAAGTGGATACTTCTTTTAATAACTGAAGAATTGACATTTCAACCAAAGAAGAAAGAAAGTTAGCTGCACAGTTGTGTCCAACTCTTTGCGACCCCATGGACTGACCCCATGGACAGAGTAGCCGGCCAGGCTTCTCTGTCCATGGAATTCTCCAGGCAAGAGTACTGGCCTGGGCTGCCATTTCCTTCTCCAGCATACTTCCCGACCCAGGGATCAAACCCGGGTCTCCTGAATTGCAGGCAGATTCTTTACCAACTGAGCTACTCTGCTAGTTATTAACGATTACGGCTCTATATCATTTCACCTTCCCTTTATCTTTCTACCCTTTTAACTGCTGTTTTGCCTCATTCCTCACATATTCATTCACTGACCTCCCCAGCAGATGTTTCCACCTGTGAGTCCTGCTTTCCTAAACTCTCTCCCCTTCCAGGGGACCACAGGCACAAAGTCCAGGAATTTGCACAACTTGGCAAAAAGGTTCTGCCTCCAAATCCCTGTTCATTAGCATGGCTCGTTAATTATAAACGCTCTGCTCTGCAGCCACCCGTCTCCCCAAACACCCTAAAGAGCAGATTAAGTTTTAACTTTGGCTGGCAGGACACCTGCTTCTGAAATTCCTCCCCACCTCCACCTCACCTCCTAGGATTTACAACACAAAGCAAACATTTACACTGGTTAAGATTTACCAAAAGGAAGTGTGGCCTGGAATGTTTCCTTTGAAGTTGTGTCTTAAAAGAAGAAGGAGCCCTTTTAAAAATATATATAAAATAAGAGACCTCAAAGCTTTCTCCAGGGTGTCTGACAGGCACTCCGCATAACCAGACCCTCTCAATTTTTCACTTGGGCCTTGACATCAGCACATGGTAAATTCTGAGCATAACTCAGAACTATGGGTCCCTCTGCTCCAGGGTAAATGGAGTTATCAATCAAATGGCTTCCTGGAAACTCTAGGGTAGGACTTTCTTCCAAAGATACCACCAAGGAGGGAAGAAGAAAAGGGTACCCTATGAAGTGAAGGAAAGTGTCCGACTCTTTGTGACCCCATGGACTGTAGCCTACCAGGCTCCTCAGTCCATGGAATTTTCCAGGCAAGACCACTGGAGTGGGTTGCCATTTCCTTCTCCAGGGGATCTTCCCAACCCAGGGATCGAACCCAGGTTTCCTGCACTGCAGGCAGACGCTTTACAGTCTGAGCCACCAGGGAAGCCCACCAAGATACTACCAAGGAGGAAAGAAGAAAAGGGTACCCTATGAAGGGGGAGCCAAAGGCGAGGCAATTTTCTAGGCAGGAAGGGGCCTGAGGTACACCTGCTCGCTCCAGACAAGCCTGATGCTCTCAATGAGGCATGTCTGGTTTACTGGAGGTGGGCGAGGGGTTGGGGCACAGCCAGCCCAGGGTGGATGCTGGCTGAGCTGACAGAGTAAGTGCGAAATGCCATGGCAAACATGAGTTCATGCAGATACTTTGGGGGGAAAGGAAGTGAGAAAATTCCCCATACCTACCCCACCCCACGATTGCCTGGTGTGACCAGTGGAAAAGCGCTAACAAGAAAAGCAAGGAGGTTGCACTTGTTTGGCCTTTGTATCAAATCAGAACCTTCTATTCCTTTAGCGAGCACACATCGAAGGTGTAATCAACCAAGAATCTTGATCACGTGAGGCAGACCCAGGTGATGGTCGTAAACATGAAGCAAAGGAAGGGCAGATGAAGCATGAGCTCACCAGGAAACAGCAGCATTAACAACTGACTCTGTCCTAGGCACCTGCCGGCTACTTAACCTGACTGCTGTCTAGTCCTCAACACTACTCAGGGTATAAGTGTTCTTATACACGCCCTGCAGGTGACGGCATTGAAGCTGGCTCACCTGGCCAAGACTGCAAGTGATGTTTAAAAGCCCGTGTTCTTTGCACTGTACTGCTAAGTCGCTTCAGTCGTGTCCGACTCTGTGTGACCCCTGAGACGGCAGCCCACCAGGCTCCCCTGTCCCTGGGATTCTCCAGGCAAGAATACTGGAGTGTGTTGCCATTTCCTTCTCCAATGCATGAAAGTGAACAGTGAAAGTGAAGTCGCTCAGTCGTGTCCGACTCTGAGCGACCCCATAGACTGCAGCCTATCAGGCTCTTCCGTCCATGGGGTTTTCCAGGCAAGAGTACTGGAGTGGGGTGCCATTGCCTTCTACTACAGGCCTCTAACTGGAAGACGTGGATTAAAAGCAGCCTGCATGAAACATCAGAACCACTGGACCTACATTCCTAAATTGTGGATGGCCCAGTTCAGCATTTTTTTAGCTGAGTGACCTTGAGCAAGTCCCTCAACTGCCCCCCGCCCCCACCGCCCCGTGGGTGTTTCTGATTTCTCTTCTGTCCTCAGCTGCAGCATGTCCGCGGGCAGCCCCATTGGAGGAAGGCGTTAGCATCCACCCACTTGCTCCAACTTCCTCACCCATCCAGCTGAGCGTTCAGAATTTTACCAGCATGAATGCAAAATATTTTGGTAAGACTTTTCCTTACTCCCGGGTTCCCTATAAAGGGAGAAGCATATTCCTTCCAACATGAGCTTATATTCTCTCTATATATCCTTCCAAAGTTGGAAAAGCAGCCAACTTAATGCTCCACTAGGCGATTTTACACTCAGGCTTTCACTAAGCGGACATCGACAAGCACTGACCTCGCATGGTTCTTCAGGTAAACTCAACCCCAGCAAAAATTCATCTTTACTTGGCGAAAGAATGCACCCAGAGCCCCTGAGCACCCTTATTCTTGCTGCCTTGGGCTTTCCAGGATCTCATAAAGCCACAGTCTTGCTCAGAGGAACGGCATGTTTCTGATTCTGAATTCAATTCAAGGACCAACATTACAATTCATTTCTCAACAGTTCTGAAGCTCAATTTCCTGGTTAGTCGATTGGGGAATGAGACAATTTACCGCACAAGGTTATCCCTGAAGAGCTAATAAGACGCGAGGTAAAACTCATTCATCAGAAACAATCCAGCACTTCCTGTGTCCTGGGCCCTTTAACACACCACTTCAATGCGTCAGTATAAGACATGCACATTGGAAACATTCTAAAACACAGGTCACAGGATGAACAAATAGACCAATCAATAAATGAGGGAAACGGAAGGAGGGAGGGGGAGGGGCCTCGGAAGGGCAGTGGGGCCCTGAGTCATGCTAAGAAGTTTTGGGGTTTTCTATGGGCACTGGAGAACCACAAGAAGTTTCTGAGAAGGGTAGCAATTTGCTCTGGAAAACCCTGCGGAAGAAAATTCCAGAAGTAGTTGCAACATGAGTTGCGGGAAAATGATCTTGGAACCTGGCCATCCTGTTACAATAGCCAAAGCAAGACATGACACCTTAACTGCGACCACAGAGACCACAAGGCGCAAAGGACTGCTGGGAGAGTGGGGATGGGCTTTAAAGCCCTCAACTAGCAAAAGTGTCAGCAGCTCTCTACCACGGGGCCAGACTCTCCCGGGTGCTCATTTTTGTTCTAAGTCCCCCGTGTGAAATAAGGCTGTCAAGTGTTCTGAACCACTAATTTCTTGTTTTTCTTTTTAAAGAAGGTGGGGCAAGGAGGGGGAAACGGTGTTGAATTTTATTTATTTTTTTTCTATTTTTTGGTCACGCCACACTGCACTTGGGGTCTTAGTTCCCTAACCAGGGATCGAACCTGCACCCTCTCCAGTGGAACCATCCCAGCCACTGGACTGCCAGGGAAGTTCCTGAACCACTAACCTCTATCCCTGCCTTCACCTCATTACCTTAACACAAAGCAAAATTACACAAAAAGGAATCATTGCTGTCTACTCATGTTCAGAGCAGCAATATTCACGAGAGCCCAAAGGCGGAAGCAAGTCCAGTGTCCACTGACAGATAAATGAATAAGAAACGTGTGGTATGCGCGTACAATGGAATATTACTCAGCCTTCAAAAAGGTAATTCTGATGCAGTTACAGCACGGATGGCCCTGGAGGGCATTATGTTGGGTGAAATAGCCAGTCGTCAAAACACAAATACGGCATGATTCCACTTGTAAGAATACCTAGTAGAGTCAGATTCATACAGACAGAAAGTCGAATGGTGGAAGCCAGGGGCTAGAATGAGGAGCTAATGTTTCCATGGGTACAGAGAGTCGTCTTTGCAAGATGGAGAGAATTCTGGAGATGGACGGTGGTGATGGTTGCATAACGATATGAATGTATAATACTTAATGCCGCTGAACTGTACCCTGAAAATGTTTAAGATGGTAAATTTTATATTTTGTGTACTTTGCCACAATTGTTTTTTTTAAAGTTTGAAAGGAAGGAAGAAAGGGCAGGAGAGGGAAGGGAAAGAGAGAAAAGGAGAAAAATTATCGCTGGACTGTCAGCAAATGGGACTGAAAATGATGCAATTTCTTTGCCAGCCAGGCACACCCTATCTGGAAACCTCCTCCTCCTCCCCTTCCAGGCAACATTTCGTTATTGCTGAAAAATTCCCCTAATCCTGTCCCCTGCCCCACCTGGTGCTGACTCAGCCCTTTTTCATTCCCCGTGACCAACCCTGACCCCATCCATCACTCCAGGACCCCAGTCCTCTCCAACCTCAGGTGCACGGCCTCTAGCCTGGCTGGCATCCCATGTGAGGTCAGAAGGTTCCAGAAAACTCTTTATGGCAAGAAGAGGTGAAGGAGCCTGTGGGAATTCTCTGCAGGGGCTCCCAGGGGAGAGCCCCAGGCCTGCCTTCTCAGAGGCCCTCGAGAGACACACACGTGCACCAGGCTGAGCGCAGAACCGGCTGCGGAGTCAGCCTGCTCCTGCCCACTTCTCTCCTGTCACTGACTCGGAGGAGACAGGCCGGGAATGAGGGAGTGTCTCCATCAGCCCTTCCCCTTGCGAAGAGCCAGCAAACTTGCTCTGCTGGATCCAGTCACTTACTTACGCATGTATTTCGAACTCAACTATTACGTGTGTACACATCTAGGATTATTATGTCTTTCTGATGAATGGGCTTGTTATTATAAAAGCTCTCTCTTTCTGCTAATTCTCCTGTTTTGGCTATACTCTGTGTGCCAACATTATAGTCATTCCAGCTTTCTTCTGATTAGTATCTGTATATTATACCTTTTCCATCTTTTTACCTTTTTTATAAACATTGTTAAGAAAATATTTATTTTAGTACAGTCTATCGGCTCAGATGGTAAAGAATCTGCCTGCAACACAGACCTGGGTTCGCTCCCTGGGTCGGAAAGACCCTCTTGAGAAAGGAACGGCTACCCACGCCAGTAGTCTTGCCTGGAGAATTCCACGGACAGAGGAGCCTGCTGCTGTTGCTGCTGCTAAGTCGCTTCAGTCGTGTCCAACTCTGTGCGACCCCATAGATGGCAGCCCACCAGGCTCCCCCGTCCCTGGGATTCTCTAGGCAAGAACACTGGAGTGGGTTGCCATTTTCTTCTCCAATGCATGAAAGTCAAAAGTGAAGTTGCTCAGTCGTGTCCGACTCTTATCGACCCCATGGACTGCAGCCTACCAGGCTCCTCCATCCATGGGATTTTCCAGGGAAGAGTACTGGAGTGGGGTGCTACTGCCTTCTCCACAGAGGAGCCTGGTGGGGTACAAAACAGTTGGACATGACTCAGCAACTAAACAACAACAAAAGCTCAAAACAGTTGGTTCAGGCCTTCTAGGATCTGCACACCTCTTAAATACCAGGGAAATCACAAGAGGAATAAAGCCCCAGTGGTTGGCAAACTGGCTTCCCTTGAAAAGTTTTTTTCCTTTTTTAAAAAAGATATTTATTTATTTGGCTGCGTAGGGTCTTAGTTGAGGCATGAAGGATCTTTCGTTGAGGCACACAGACTTTCTAGGTGCAGTGCACAGGCTTAGTGGCCCCATGGTGTGCGGGAGCTTAGTTCCCCAACCAGGGATTGAACCTGCGTCTCCTGCATTGCAGGTGGATTCTTAACCCCTGGAGCACCAGGGAAGTCCCCATCCTTTTACTTTTAACCTACCTGTGTATTAATATCAAAGTGCATCTATTGTAGGCAGTCTGTAAACTGCAGTCTTGTTTTTTTCCCACCACCTGACAATATCTTTTAACTGGCATGTTTAGTCTGTTTATTTTTAATGAATAATTAATATAGCTAAACTGAAGTCTACTAGCTAACCAGTTGTTTTCTGTTTGTTGTATCTGTTTCTTGATTCTCTTTTCCTGCTTCAATAAAAATAACACCATCATGTTTGCTTTAAATAGACAATTATCTTTTAAAGAAATTAAGGGAAAAAATTTAAGTCTTTTATATTTCTGGTGCTCTTAATTTCTCATGTAGATCCAAGTTTCCATCTGATAGCATTTTCTTTCAGCCTGAAGAATTTCTTTTGACATTTTTTATTGTGTAAGTCTGCTGGTGAGAAATTCTCTCAGCCTTTATCTGAAAACAAAGGTTTTGACTTTACCCTCATTTTTAAAGGATACTTTTGTTGACATAGAATTGCAGACCAGCTGTTTTTCCGTATCTCAGCACCTTAGAGATATTATTCAATTAATTTTTGGCATGCATTGTTTCTGATAAGACAACAATAGTTCTTATTGTTCTCCTACATCCAGTATCTTTTTATCCTCTGGGAGATTTTAAGATTTTCCTCTTCCTCTTGAGTTTTCAGCAAGGTGACTACAACGTATCTACATTTAATCTTCCACATGATTATTGTGCTTTAGGGTTCACTGAGCTTCTTGGATCCATGGGTCAATATTATTCACCAGATTTGGAACTTTTCAGCCATTATGTCTTCAAGCATATTTTCTTTTTCATTCTCTCTCTCTCCTTTCCTTTTGGGAATCTAAATATACATTTGTTAGACTGATGAATAACATCTCACAGATCACTGAGGTTCTGACCACTTTTTTTTCAACATTTATTTTTTTTCCTTTCTGTGATTCAGTTTGGATAGCTTCTATGGCCCTGAGTTCACATTCAATGATCTTTCTTCCTGTAGTATCTGATCAACTGTTAAATCCATCTAGTGAAGTTTTCATTTCAGATATTGTCATTTTCATCTAGAATCGTTATTTGGTTCCATTTCCCTACTGACTTATTTTCCTTAAACATCCTTAAACATATCTGTAATAAGTATTTTAAATTCATTTTCCACTAATGTTAACAGCTCTGCCATTCCTGGGTCTGTCTCCATCATGTTTCTTCCGAAATCTAGTACCTTTTCTAAGATGTTAGAGCCTCTGAACACTAAGTTGACAAATATCTGGATTTTATGTTCCTTTTTTAAAGAATGTTAAGTTTTGTTCTGACGGGCAGTCCATTTATTGGCAGATCAGCTTAATCTCTTGAGGGTCTTTAAATCTGGTTGGGCCAGGAGGTGAGTTTAATGAAGGAAGCCACATGCTAAGAAATGGGGTACCAGAAAGGTACAAGGAACCTGGGTCCCTGAAGCCAGCACCCTGGCCCTAACTGGCCTGCCTCGATTTTTTTTTTTAATAATGTGCTAAAGAAGCCAAGATCTACCTACCTTGGCATTATTAAATTCAATCAGTCACTGTTATTTTTCACTTGGATGACCAGCCACTAAATATTATTTCTGTTACAATCCCTAAGCATCTACTAAGCAGCAGGCCCTGTACTAGGTGTTGTGGATCAAGCAATTCACTGGTTAGATGTGGTTCCTGGCGTTTTGGAGCTTATGGTCTCAAGCAGAAGAGGGCAAAGCATGGCCCATGGGCCAGACTCACTCATGCTTATTTCTGTGAAGAGAGTTTTCATTGGGGCACAGCCATGCCTATTTGTATACACATTATCTATGGCCACTTCCATGCTATAGAATCGAACAGTTAAGACAGAGAGGGTATGCATGGTCTTCTGGTCCTTTACGGAAGAAAGTTCCTGATCCCTGTTTAGGGCAGCGATTCTCACTCAAACCTTTTGGTCTCAGGATCCCTTCACACTCTTAAAACTTGAGGACCCCAAAGAGTTGTTGTTTATGTGGGTTTTTAAAAAATATTTATTTATTTATGCATTTATTGATTTGGCTGTGCTGGATTTTAGCTGCAGGAGGCAGGATCTTTGATCTTCATTGCAGCGTGTGGGATCTTTAGTTGCATATTGCAAACTCTTAGTTGTGGCATTGGGATCTAGTCCCCTGACCAGAGATTGAACCCAGGCCCCTGGCTTAAGAGCACAGAGTCTTTGCCACTGAGACCACCAGGGAAGTCCCTATATGGGTTTTATTGATCAGTATGTATTATACTAAAATTGAAAACAGAGAAAACTTGAAAATATTTATTAATTCCTTTGAAAATAAAAATAATAAACCTATTGCATGTTAACACAAATCAGATTCTTATATTCTCCAAGCTCCCCTCTGCCACATTATGAGAAGAGTGTCATTATTTCACATTTTTGCAAATCTTTTTAATATATGATTTAACAGAAGACAAGGGCTTCCCTGATGGCTCAGATGGTAAAGAATTGGCCTGCAATGAGGAAGACCTGACTTTGATCCCTAGGTTGGGAAGATCCCCTGGAGAATAAAATGGCAACCCACTTCAGTATTCTTGCCTGGAGAATCCCATGGACAGAGGAGCCTGGCGGGCTTCAGTCCATGGGGTACCAAAGAGTTGGACACAATTGAGCAACTAAACAAATAATGACAGAAGACAGTTGGGCCCTAAGAGCTGCTTTTGCATCAGTCTGTTGCAAAACTGCACGTCATGTAGCCTCCAGGAAACATCACAGTCAACTCGTGACAGGTGGAAAGTTAAAAAGGCAGATGACTTCTTTGGATTATTATGAAGTTTTGACTTTGCAGACCTTCTGAGAGAATCTTGGGGACCTTCAGGGAACAGACTTTGAGAATGGCTGGTCTAGAAAAGTCCGAGGCCAACATTAAATCGGAAAAAAAAAAAAAAAGGTGAGATCTTAACTAATAATAATTGAACCTTTGATTTCAAGGGAAAGAATACTGCTCTGTGAGGCAATGTGAACACTGGCCCCATTTGGGGAATAAGAGGACGATCCCTTAAGGAACTCATGTTAGAAGCTGGGCCCTGAGAAGGAGTTAACCAGGTAAACTAGCAGGGGAGGCGGAAGCCCCCCATCCTTCTGTGTGTTTCCTAAGGAAGCTGGGTTAGGCTTCAGAGAAGGCTCAGAGATGAGGACTATTTTCCTATGACTCCTTCCCTTGGGCTGAGTGACCAAGTCAGAGATCTGTCCTGGGAAACAGAACCCAGGGGCTTCTGACACTCCTGGAATTTACCCCAGGGACAGGCGAAGCCCTAATCTCTCTGGGAGGAGGCTGATGTCCTGTGGGTGGGACACCGCAGGGAGGCCCAAAACCCAGGAAGGACTAAGTATGTGTACCTGCAGACAGATCTCCAGGTGGTCTGGGCGCAGCGTCCCACGAAGACACATGCAGCAACACAAACCCTTAGCCAGCCGCCTTACTTCAAGGCAGCGAGGAGCCATTCCTCGTCCACGTGGTTATCAACTCTAATAGCTCTTGGCCGAAGGAACCAGAGCAGCTACCTTTGCACTGGATTCCCAGGAACAGTCCCATTTCCTGGCCTCCAGATCTGCACACACTCACTTTTAAGAAACCAGATGCTGCCGAGTTCCAGGATGGATTTCCCCCTGACATGCCCAACCTCAAATTCCAGCTGCCATCTCGCCTCAGACTCCCAAGGCTCCCAAACTTGGAAAAGACTAGGCAGAGAAGAAAACCTGCCCTGGAGGAGGGACGAGCGACAAATGCTGCTCTTCACTCGGAGCAACAAAGCCCAGCACTCAGCAGACACCTTCAGCCAGTCTCACGCTTCCCATGAGACTGATCTGTATTAGATCACAGAATCCTCCCATCACCCCTGTGAGACAGCTTGCTGATTACCCCATTTTACAGATGAGAAACTGAAGCAGAGAGACATCCTGCAAGCGACCTGCAGTTACGATCAGAAAGAAGCGGAGCCAGCATTAAAGCAGGCAGCATGGCTTCTCAGATTTAGCACTTGAACTGTACCTTTTACTGCTTTTAGCCTTGAAATACTGGGCTCTCCTGGTGGTTCAGACAGTAAAGAATCTGCCTGCCATGTGGGAGACCCCAGCTCAATTCCTAGGTTGGGAAGATCCCCTGGAGAGGGGAATGGCAACCCACTCCAGTGTTCTTGCCTGGAGAATCCCATAGACAGAGGAGCCAGGTGGGCTACAGGTAAAGAATCTGCCTGAGTGACTAAGCAGGCACAGCCTTGAAATGACAGGAGAAGTTAGCTTTTTTAAAGAAATATCTGTGTAGATGGTCAGCATCACTAATCATCAGGGAAATGTAGATCACAACCACAAGATTCCATGTCACACCCATTAGGATGGCTACTATCAAAAACAAAACAAAAACGGACACTAACAATTGTGTTGGTGAGGGTGTGGAGACACTGGAACCCTGTACACTGCTGGCGGGAATGGAAAACGGTGCAGCCGCTGTGGAAACCAGTGTGGCAGTCCCTCAAAAAATGAACACTAGAACTATTATATGATCCGACAATTCCACTTCTGGGTGTGCACACACAGGATGTGAAGGCAAGCATGTAAAGCAGGTATTTGTCCACCCATATTTATAGCAGCACTTTTCATGCTAATCAAAAGGTGTAAGTGTGTCCATGAATAAATGAACGGATAAACAAAACATGGTGTAAACATACAACAGAATAGCATTCAGCCTTCAAAAGGAAGGACATTCTGACACATGCTGCAGCATGCAGTGGGAAAGAATCTGCCTGCCAAGGCAGGAAAGGCAAGAGACTCAGGTTCGATCCCTGGGACGGGAAGATCCCCTGGAGAAGGAAATGGCAACCCACTCCAGTATTCTTGCTTGGAAAATTCCATGGACAGAGGAGCCTGGCGGGCTACAGTCCATGGGATCGCAAAGAGTTGGACACAACTGAGCACAATGCTCGCGCGTGCGCGCGCGCACACACACACACACACACACACACACAGGAAAGGAGGACCCAGAGGACATTATGCTAAGTGAAATAAGCTGGTCACAAAAGGACAAACCCTGTATGAGTTCACTCATATGAGGTACCTAGAGCAGTGAAGGCAGGAAGCAGAATGGTGGTTGCCAGGGACTGGGGAAGAGAAGAGAAGGGGGGAGTTAGTGTTTAATGGGGATAGAGTTTCAGTTTTACAAGAAGGAAAAGAGTTCTGGAGACCGATGGTAGTGATGGCTACACAGCGATGAAATGTACGTATGGCCCCTGAACTCGTACACTTAAAAATGGTTAAAATGAGACATTTTGTCATGTATGCTTTGCTGCTGCTAAGTCACGTCAGTCGTGTCTGACTCTGTGCGACCCCATAGACGAAAGCCCACCAGGCTCCTCTGTCCACGGGATGTTCCAGGCAAGAACACTGGAGTGGGTTGCCATTTCCTTCTCCAATGGATGAAAGTGAAAAGTGAAAGTGAAGTCGCTCAGTCGTGTCCGACTCTTCGAGACCCCATGGACTGCAGCCCACCAGGCTCCCCCGTCCACGGGATTTTCCAGGCAAGAGTATTGGAGTGGGGTGCCGTTGCCTTCTCCGTATGTATGCTTTACTCAGATGAAAAAGAAAACTTTTGGAAAAAAGGAATAAGAAAAAAAATTTTTAAGTGAACTAAAACACATCTCTACATAACAAACCTCAGAATGTTTATTATAATTATGATAAGAATTATCCTGAATAATAGTCTAGTTTTTGAAAAAAAAATTGGGGCTGACGACACTTTGAATTTCTGGACCTGAGAGAACAGATTACAAGCCATGGCCCTTCCTTGGTTCACATGCCAAGCTAAAGAGATGATTAGCAGGCTTAAACTACTGATTGTTAATCAGAAAGTCTAAAAAAAAAAAAAAATCATTCTTTGTCAAAGAGAACAGGAGCAAGGGGCCAATAAACTCAGGGGTTATACAATAAAAGCTGTATTATACCAGGTAACCAGGCCCTTCCATCTCCTCAGCGCTGTATTCTTGCCTGTGAACATGTTCTCTCCCAAAGCCTGGATTTTCATGATGTCATCAGGCTATTGCATTGCACTGATAACACATCACTCAGCATGGCGTGGCCCCTCACAAAGGCGGGCGGCACCCCTGATTGCAAATGGGGACGCTTGGGAGACAGACCTTCTTCTTGGATGATGAACAGTCGGGTCTAAGTTGTTTCCATACACTTCGCTCTCATGCCCACACAATCCTGCTTTTCTTTCTCTTTCTCTCGAGTGAGAGAGGCTACCAGGACGCTAGGAGAACTGGATTCTTTCTGAAAAGTTCTCTGTGCCCACCTTTCCAAACAGCTGTAGAACCCAGGAGGGCAGGGAGCAAAGAGGGAGATAGGAGAGGAGGTGCTGGGAGGCGGAGGTTACCTGGGAAGTGACAGGGAGCACGTGGCCTGTGGGTCATCATGACCTGGCTGCTGGCTCCTCCAGCCACAGATGCAGGTCTCTCATCCTCACTGCCCTGGGACCAGTTAGGGTCTATGGGATCTGACTGCCTGTGGACTCTAGGAAGGAGGCAAGGAGTCTAGCCACTGCTCCCTGGAGAGTGTGAGAGCTTAACTAATCCTCTAACCAGGACGTGTACACAAGATGCTCTGAGAAATGGTGGAGAAATGGTCAGTGATGTTACATCCCCAAGCACCAGGGACCTCTATGCGACAACCACGCAGCAAGACAAGCACCTGGGGCTGCGCAGTCACAACGCCTGCATTAAAATCCAACTCTCTCGCCAACTTGCTGTGTGACCTTGATAAATTTCCTAGCCTCTCTGGGCCTTAGCTGCCTCCTCTGGACAGGAGACACAAGTCAATCAGTAAAATTCCTTAGTAAATGGCAGCTGTCACAACCTCCAGCTGGGGTGGCAGGTGGAGCAATTGCTGTAGCATCAAACAAGATTTTTGAACTTGTATCATTTTTTGAATGTGAACAAACAGTAACATCATCCTGTCTTCTTCCTGGAAGCTATCCAAGTGTAATCTGAGGAGATGAGAAGAGATAGAGAGGGGATTCAGAAATAAATCCTTCTGGACTTCCTTGGTGTTCCAGTGGCTAAGACTCTGTGCTCCCAATGCAGGGGGGCTGGGTTCAATCCATGCTCAGGGAACTAGATCCCACATACTGCAACTGAGTCCGCATACCTTGACAAAAGATTCCTCATGCCACAAGGGAGACAGAAGATCCTGCATGCCGCAATTAAGACCCAGTGCAGCCAAATACATAAATAACATTTTTTTTAAAGTATGAAAGAAATTCAGTAACGACCTAAAAATCCTATCATACAGATGCCCTCATGGAATTTCAGTGTCGACTTAAAAAAATATTTACCACCTAAAACTTGAGAGTTATGTTTTAGTCAGTGGGAATTTTTAGGACTTCAAGCCCGGAGGACAACATCTCAAGTAACCCTGAGAGAACTCTGCATGAGATGAGGAGAGAAGCCAGGTTATAGAGAAGCTCTATGAACAGGCAGTCTGAACGTTTTAAGATTACTGTTAACTAAAGAAAACCAGATAACCCAGATTAAGGAATTTAGTGCTTTTCTACACAAGGGAAGATGCAAGAATCTGGGCTGAGGGGCACATGAAACCATTCCTTTGATGTGCATCTCAGCTATCTGGGGCCAGTATCTTGTATTTTTCACATCCTGAGCTTCCTTGGGGCTCACCAAAGGGAATGGCTATAGTCTGATAGCTGCCAGATGGCAGATATTCTTTTCCTTTCTGTGTCCCCTTAGGGCTCAACTGGAGAAGGCGATGGCACCCCACTCCAGTACTCTTGCCTGGCAAATCCCATGGATGCAGGAGCCTGGTGGGCTGCAGTCCAATGGGTCGCGAAGAGTCGGACACGACTGAGCGACTTCCCTTTCACTTTTCACGTTCATGCGTTGGAGAAGGAAATGGCAACCCACTCCAGTGTTCTTGCCTGGAGAAGCCCAGGGACGGGGGAGCCTGGTGGGCTGCCATCTATGGGGTCGCACAGAGTCAGACACGACTGAAGTGACTTAGCAGCAGCGGTAGCAGGGCTCAATGGCTCACACTGGAGGGAGGCAATCGCTGACGACTGGACATCCTTATTGACTGATACGGCAGAAAATAAATACTCCATGTCTCATTGGCAACTGTCTGAAGGATTCCGAGAGCCCACACTTAACACTGGGTGCTCCCCCTCAGCTGCTCTGCCCAGTCACCTACAATTCAGCCAATCCTTTCTCTTCAAAGAAACAAAGAAAGTTCTGACTGGACCGAGGTGACATGTTAACCAGTCAGTCTGCCTCCAGGGCTGAGGTCCTCTGTGGTCACAGCCGTCTGGGCTGACCCTAGAGTCTCACCAGGCCAGGTCTTTTTCCAAAGCCACCCTGTTCCCTCCCTACCCCACATATACACAGAAAGGCAGAGATCAGAGGAGGTGCCCTGGACTGGTAAAGCAGGTTTTCGTGGTGCTCAAGTTGTTAAGAATAAGGAAATGCATTTTGTTTTTCAGAGCGAGGAGATGGGCCACATTCT
Organism: Bos taurus; assembly: GCF_002263795.3. NCBI lineage: Eukaryota > Metazoa > Chordata > Mammalia > Artiodactyla > Bovidae > Bos > Bos taurus. The sequence goes on along the minus strand of NC_037334.1, from coordinate 80,356,315 downwards.
TCAGCTCACAGGCGCCCGGCTCTCCCTTCACTGACTCCATGAAGGCAGCCGGCCACGGGCTTCTCCTATCTTTGTGTGATTTCTGCTGGGTCGACATTTCCCAGTTTGGCAAATGGCAATTTGGAGCCTCACACTGAAAATGGTGGTAGTGATCTCTGAGAAAGGCTGGGGGAAACTGACTCTTGGGCGTTTCATGGTCTGATAGCTCTATTCTTTGACCCGCCCTGCCTGACGAGGCGAGGGGGTGTTGAACATTCTAGAGGCCTGGGCTTTGGGGTCAGGCTTAGGGCTGGCAAACCATCCTTGAGTCGTTTTTCTTCTGCATCATGCCCCTCCCTTTTTTTATCTGCTGGAGTTTTTCTAAAATGTAGCTAGGCTTCCACGGGGGACACCTCAGGCCCACACGGGTGGGCTGTGCCCCAGGCCAGCCAGAACCCTGGACTCTCCTTGGGTCCAATACTTGTTCTCCGGCTTCAAAACTTAACCGAGGACTTCAGATCGACTGAGAGGAGAATCGGAATATGGGAGCTTACTATTGGGAAGCGTTGACTTCACCCTCTGCTCTGTGGCTTCATCAGTCCCTCTCAGCTGCCTTCACGTATATTCAGGCATTTATTAGTCCTAATTATGTACACAGCTTTGTGCTGAGCCTGGGGAGATTTGACGGGATGCTTTAAGATTCAGTGGAGAACACAGATATGAAAAAAACGACACCGATGTGGCAAGAGCCGTGTTAGAAGCGGGGCACAATGGCCCCCCTACATGATCTGGGACAAAGATAGCAAGGCGGGCTCCCAGGAAGAGGTGACCTTGCATCTGGGTGTAGCAGAACAGGAAGGGAGCACCACCAGCAGGCAGAGACAGGACCTGGTTTATGCAAAGGAAAGAAAGTGCCTCACGGGCGGTGGGAGGAGAGGTTTTCAAGTTTTCAAGATTAAGGTGGATTAGAATTGGCTGGGGATCCTAGTAAGAATGCAAATTTTGGGAAACCTCACTGAGATTCGAATTCAGTTGTTTTCAGGTGGGGGCCCAGGAATCTGGGTTTTATAAGCTTCACAGGGGAGTAAGGCAGGGAGATCTGTGGACCACACTCTGAGAAACTCTGCTTTGAAGGAATGCCGCATCCATGGCTTTGATGGGATATTGGTTCATTTTTCTGGAATGTCCCCAAAGGGACTTTGGACAGCTCACTAATGACTTGTTCTTTAGTCATCTTACACAGACACACAGACAACATCCAACAAACTGGAAACGAATGCAGGGAGGGCGTCAGGGGCCTCGCTCCCCCGGAGGCACTGGCACTGTGCTCCCAGGATGCTGGTGGGTGGTTCTCTCAGGAATGCGTCGGGGCAAGGTCCACGCTTAGGCAGGAACACTGTTCACAGGTGAAGCTGGGTCAGGGAGCAGCGATGGGAAAGCCCTCTGGGATCCTGCCACACCTCCCCGCCACTCTCCTGCCAGGAAGGTGAGGCCTTGTACAGACTTCTCTGCAGCCTTAGGCTGGCTCCCTGCCCCTCCCACCCCCGGGGGCCCCTCAAGGAGACTGCCTTCTCCAGCCCCAGCGCCACCCTGCTCAGGCTGCCCCTGGCTGGGACCAGGGCTGCACCAGGCGGGTCAAGGGGTGGAGGGAATGTGTGTGGAGCGACTGATGGACCCTGGCTCAGTTGGCCCCCAGTTTTGGCCATCGGCACTGTTTCTGCTAGTCCCCACGTGGCAGTATCTTGCCCTGTTCAAAGACAGTTCCAGGGACAGAGTTGCACGGAACCTGCTGTTTATTTTGCTGGCTCATGCCCCTGCCTGGGAAGCTTCTCTGGGACCCAGACCTCCTTGCCTTGCTCTTGCCACTGTTGTCTAAGGACTGGAATCCTGCCTCTGGTTTCTGCCAGGTGCCTGCCAGGCCACCTCCTCATTCCTTGTTACAGCCAAGGGACACTGCCCCTGCCACCAAAGTTCCCATCTTCTGACTGTCTCTTGCCCCCTGGGGGCCACAGTGGTGGACTGCCCTGTAGCCTGCATCGGATCTGACCTCTGACCCTGCTGGTGGGCATGCTGCAGGCTCAAGACCTTTTCTCAAGGCCTTTTCTCAGCAGGTGTGATCCTCTTTCCACTGAGACCTCCCCCACCCCCATTTCCGGATCCAGCTTCAATCCCTTATCCCAAGTGGAATTCCAGGAACAGGTTGAGAAGCTCCCGGTCCTTGGTAGTGTTTATACCTAGATGTGAGAACCCACTGCTTACTGATACTACCTGCTATCTGTGTCTGGAGGCAGAGTCAGCTACAGAACAAAAGAATAAAACAGGGCTATGCAAACATCAGTCGTGTTGACTGGCCAGTGCTACTCAAACATTAACCTGCGAAAGGACCACTGGGGATCTTGTCAAAATGCAGTCTCAGGGTTCTGAGGTGGAGCCTGAGAGTCTGTGTTTCTAACCAGCTCCCAGGAGATGCTGGTGTGCTGGTCCACAGTCCCCACTTCCAGGAGCACAAGTCAGGGTCACGCTAATGAATGGGAACTTGTCATAAGGGAGATGAGGCCAAAAGTGGGGCTCAGAATCGAGCATGTGCTCAGAGAGTAACCACTGGGTCCCCAAACTGCCACAGCATTCCAAAACATGGACTCTGGGGGTTCTGAGAAAGCACAGCCTCCGGGTGCCAGCTACCCACAGCCTCACCTGAGTGGCCAGCTCCCGTGGGGGTACATGACCCCTGAGCCCTGATGCAGTTCCCTGTAACCAGATGAGTCCAGTTCAAGGCCGGCTCTGTCATCTTTCCAAATGAGTGTCTCGCAAGAATCTCAACTGGGGACACAGAGTTAGCTGCGGTTGCTGAGGTGGAGAATTACGAGACTGGCTGGCGCTGCGAAGGTCAGATGGGTCACCTGCAAGCAAATGCTGTGATGATGTCATGACTGTTAGCATTCTTAAGTAATTATTCCGGGCCTTGCCCTGGGCTGTGTGTCCTAAATAAGAGAATCTGTCCTGTAATTCTCACAATAACCCTCACAATGAATGGCAATCTAGTAGCGTGAGCTCTGGGGCCAGAGAGCCTGAGTTTGAATCTTAGCTTCTCGACTTTCTAGCTGTGTGACCTCGGGCAAATTACTTATCCTCTCTGTGCCAGTAATAGTACCTCCCTCAGAAAGTTAGTGTGATAGTTAATTGAGCTAATAAATGTAAAGCACTTGGAGCGGGGCTTGGCACTCAATAAAATCTGGGCTATTATTTTACTCCTCTTAGCCTTATTTGTATAGAGGAAACTGAGGCTCACAGAGATTAAGTAGCTTGCCTGGGGGTCACACAGCAAGTTCGAAGCAGAACTAATTCATAACATGGTTTATGAATGTATGAACAAACTTTAGATTTGTATAGTCTGTATAAAGGTTTCAGGAGGTAGCAGAAACCATAACTCTGGGGGTGGGTAGGGGGTTGGGGTTGCGACAGGAGGGAATAGAGGGGCATGTATGGAGACACTGTTTTTCACGGACTCCAGCTATAGCTCCCGCCAGTCCGGTGGTGGGGGTTGCTATGACCTTCCTTAAATTCCAGCAAAACCTCTAATCTCACAGTAGCCTCTTTCTTGGAGCCATGTCATGTGGGCCTCTACTGCTTTGGACCAGAACAGGCCTGACTTAAAGTAGATTCCTTTCAGCAGAGCAGCGGGGGGAGATGGCACATGATGAAGGCTTCATGAAGCAAGTGGTGTCCCAAGTGGCCAGTGAGGGAGGTGGCCCTTCAAAGGACAAGGTGGGCATGGTTTCAATGGCCACCAGTGGGTGTGGCCTATGAGGAGATGGGGTTTCAATAGACACAGGTGGGGGTGGCTTTGATGGACCCCAGTGGGCAAAGCCATTGGTTGAGTCGGAGACTGAATTCAACTTTAGATCCGTGGTAGTTTGAAGTGCTTGTCTGGGCAGAGAAGTGATATCCAGCAGGAAACTGAGCACCTGAGGTTTCACTGCACAGGAGGTGGTTGAAGGCTTGGGGGACACAGGCCACCACTAGGGAGAAGCTAAGGGATGGGAAAGACCACCAATAAAGGCAGAAGTTGGCGACACTGCTAGATGCTACAGGGAGGTCAAGGAAGATGCCATGCGTGTCACCTGGTGACACTTCTGGAACTTTGGTCAGACCGAAGACTTACTCTTGGAAAGAGAACACCTGAGCACTAGAAACATCCATAGATGCCTGAAGAAAGGAGGAGATGTTTTGGATGTGAGGTCCCAGAAGTAGGCCAGGTTATGGGGAGAGGCTGAAGGGATCTAGTCCTGGTTGAGTCTCTGGAATGACTTGGGACAAGTCTATTGATCATCGCTTCTTAAACTTAGAATGGTATCAAAGGTCCATCAACAGAGGAATAAAGAAAATGTGATATACATGTCCAATGGATTACCACTCAGCCATAAAAAAGAATGAAATCTTGCTATATGCAGCAACGTGGATAGACTGTGAGGGCCTTATGCGAAGTGAAATAAGTCAGACAGAGAAAGAATGATGATGTCACTCACATGTGAAATCCAAAAAAATACAACAAACTAGTGAATAAAACCAAAAGAAGCAGACTCGCAGATATTGAGAATAAACTAGTAGTTACCAGTGGGGGAGAGGGAAGAGGAGAGGGACAATGTAGGAGGCGAGGGTTATTAGGGGACCATATGAAATCACATGTGTGAAACTTCTGAAAACTGTAAAGTGCTATAGAATTGAAAGAATCTTTCATTCAAAAAAAAAAAAAGAAAGAAAAACACCTCTTGTTGCCACTACAGTGAGTGCCATGCTCTTTGGACTAGAATTAAGAAAACTCAGTTGAAGAGGTTGCGTGGTTATCATAGACGAATAGTGATCCATCTTTCTTTCTTTCTTTCTTTTTTTTTTTTTTACTTAAAGCTAAAAGCAAACAGTTTTTCTGACTACACAACTTTTAAATTCTATAACTTGACGTGTGGTGTCATTTACAAGGGCTATTATTTTTGAACACAGCGTCCTCTTTATTTTCCCGATCTGTAAGGATTTGGTTCATGTTCTCATTATGTGTCTATAAGCTTCATGAGGAATGACGTCTGTCTTTGGTCACTGCTGTACCTACTTCTTAGCACCATTCTCACCAGGAATGAAACACACCAAGGTAATACATTCTTTGCTCTCAATTCTAGCCAACATGCAAGAGAAGTGGAAGGTAATTGAAGCATGGCTGGAGCCACTTCAGACCTGAGATGACCCAACTGACTTCTAGGGAACCCCAAACATCCTGATGGATGTGCCACTGGGCAAGCGAGAATGCTGCAGTCCAAGCCCATGGGCCCTTCAGGCACCAAAGTGTCCGACGGGAATTTGATTCCTGATAAGTCTTTCACGCTGAAGTAACAAGAGATGGGGCTCCCTTGGGCACAACGGTCTGTGAGGAAGGTGAAGCAAAGATGCTGATCACCACCAGGGACAGGGGAATGTGAGCTGAATCTTGATGCAAACATGTCAAGTGATGGTAACACCTGGTGCAAGAACTGCAGAGGTCCCACTTGGACAATAAGCATTTGGGGGGACTTCTCTGATGGTCCAGTGGCTAAGACTCCATGCTCCCAATTCAGAGGGCCCAAGTTTGATCCCTAGTCAGGGAACTAGATCCCACATGCCACAACTAAGACGTGGCATAGCCAAATATATAAATAAATATTTTTAAAAAGAAATGAGAGTTTAGGGGTTGATATAAAAATGTTCTCAGGCTGATGACCATTTCAATGGGCTGCATCTACCCATACTCAGAAGGCTCTTCAAACCTGGACAGATTTTGCCAGCAACCACCCACAAAATACCTTACGGCATTCTGGCTACAAATGTTCGGCCAGTAGTTTCCAGACTTCAAGGGGCAGCAGAGTCCCCTGGGATGCTCCTTGAAAGACAGCTCGCAGGGCTCCCAACCACCCTCCCCCCAACCAGAGTGTCTGATCAGTAAGTCCAAGATGGGACAAGAGAGTCTGCAGGTCTAACAAGTTCCCAGGTGAAGCTGATGTCCTGCTTGGGGACCACATTTTGAGAACCACTCAGGCCTGGGCAGAGTACATCATGAGAAACGCTGGGCTGGAGGAAGCACAAGCTGGAATCAAGGTTGCCGAGAGAAATATCAATAACCTCAGATATGCAGATGACACCACCCTTATGGCAGAAAGTGAAGAAGAACTAAAGAGTCTCTTGATGAAAGTGAAAGAGTAGAGTGAAAAAGTTGGCTTAAAGCTCAACATTCAGAAAACTAAGATCATGGCATCCGGTCCCATCACTTCATGGGAAATAGATGGGGAAACAGTGGCTGACTTTATTTTTCTGGGCTCCAAAATCACTGCAGATGGTGATTGCAGCCATGGAATTAAAAGATGCTTACTCCTTAGAAGGAAAGTTATGACCAACCTAGACAGCATATTAAAAAGCAGAGACATTACTTTGTCAACAAAGGTCCATCTAGTCAAGGCTATGGTTTTTCAGTGGTCATGTATGGATGGATGTGAGAGCTGGACTATAAAGAAAGCTGAGTGCCAAAGAATTGATGCTATTGAACTGTGGTGTTGGAGAAGACTCTTGAGAGTCCCTTGGACTGCAAGGAGATCCAACCAGTCCATCCTAAAGGAGATCAGTCCTGGGTGTTCATTGAAAGGACTTATGTTGAAGCTGAAACCCAATACTTTGGCCACCTGATGCAAAGAGCTGACTCATCTGAAAAGACATTGATGCTGGGAAAGATTGAAGGCAGGAGGAGAAGGGGACAACAGAGGATGAGATGGTTGGATGGCATCACCGACTTGATGGACATGGGTTTGGGTGGACTCTGGGAGTTGGTGATGGACAGGGAGGCCTAGTGTGCTGCGGTTCATGGGGTCGCAAAGAGTTGGACACAACTGAGTGACTGATCTGAACTGACTGACAGGCCTGGTGACCAATAAGAAAGCTGAAGAAACACCCAGGGTCCTCCACTAGCAGCTGGCAAATATTTGTTTCATATCAGTAGTAGGAATAAACCATTCAGGCTGGTTTGAAATGTTTTGAGCTATTAAGATACCCCTCCCAGTCTTTGTTGACCAGGAAGATGTGTATATGCTTAAGTATGATCCGTTTTTTTCCAGAGAAATGAGAAATGGCTTATGTCCAAAAAAATTATGGTGCTCAAAATACATGAACTGAGCAGAAACTACCAAAGTATAGATAAAGCTAGCAAGGAGACCTTAATCACTGCACTTAGAACTATACGGACAGTGACCTTAAATTTGATTCTGACCAAGCCTACGAGGTAGGCTCTAATGTATTCCCATCTTGTCAATGAAGAAACTGAGCCTCAGGAGGCTTTAAGGGGCTTAACCAAGATTGGCCAACTAGCCAGTGAGAAGGGGGACATGCACAGTCCAAGTCATGGTCAAGGGGAAGAGCCATGGACAAGGCCTCCCTCGAGGATTCTGTTGGGGGGTGGACTTTGCCTCTTCCCCGCCCCTGGACTTCCTAGACTTGGGATAGGAGAGCTGCTTGGCACAGGTACCCTGGCTCAGCAGGGAGGAACAGGGAAGACTGTTCCCTCTGCTCCTCTCTGTGACCATGGATACGTGACTCCACACATTCTCGGATAAAGAAAATGTCCTCCCTGGATCTGCTCAGCCCTCTTGCTTCCCTGTACTGTATTTCACAATGCAGGAGAAAACCCTACTGGACTGTGCCACCACTGAGGTTTCGGGTCAGCAAAAGAACCAGAACAAAACTGCTCGTAGCATCATAGGGATGCAGGTAAACAGGGCTTGCTCCTGAAGTCACTTCCTTTAGCCCACTTAGCATAAAAAGGAGGGCCAAGCTACCTCATCTGCCTTCTTCGGTTCCCTGTTTGTGAAACACGGATTGAGATGGTGCTCCCCTACTCTCCCCACTTCCAGGTTACTGTTGAGGAGTCAATAAATCAACTGTTTGTGGTATGCAAAGCACAGACACAAACCAGCAGTATCGCCTATTGGAAACTCAAATTTCCGGGCCCCTCAGCAGCAGTAAAGAATCCGCCTGCAATGCAGAAGACGCAGGTTCGATCCCTGGGTCAGGAAGACTCTCAGAGAAGGAAATGGCAACCCACTCCAGTATTCTTGTCTGAGAAGTCCCATGGACAGAGGAGCCTGGCGGGATATAGTCCATGGGGTCGCAAAAGAGTCAAACACGACCTAGTGACTAAACAACTGACTCAAACTAGGGGCAGCGGTGGGAGCGTACAGGTGGGACTGGGGTTCACAGGTCCTCGAGGTGATTCTGATGCTTCCCCAAGTATGACGATCACTGCTGTAGAATGTAAACTCCATGAGGACAGGATTTTTGTGGCTTGCTGCTGCTGCCGCTAAGTCTCTTCCGTCATATTCGACTCTGTGCGACCCCATAGATGGCAGCCCACCAGGCTCCCCCGTGCCTGGGATTCTCAAGGCAAGAACACTGGAGCGGGTTGCCATTTCCTTCTCCAAGGCATGAAAGTGAAAAGTGAAAGGGAAGTCGCTCAGTCGTATCCGACTCTTAGCGACCCCATGGACTGCAGCCTACCAGGCTCCTCCATCCATGGGATTTTCCAGGCAAGAGTACTCACTGCTAAATCCCCAGTGCTGGAACAATGTCCAGCATATTTCAGATACTCTATCCATTTACAGGCGCTCCATAAATATTTTTAAACTGAGTCCAGATGACACAGGAGAGAAAAAAAAAAAAAAAGGTTCAGAGAGCCTGGGATTTCTATTTGCACAGATTGATGACAGTTTCTCACTAATGTGTAGTAAATGTTATGAGCTGGACACGGTCTTGTGTTACCCTTGCATTCCTAGCACTTAGCCAGGTGACCAGCTCATCCTCACTGGCTCTGGGTAACACCCTATCTACGGAAGGTACAAAGGTGTCTCAGATCCAAATCTAAGCTCACACCACAACTACCAACTGGTGTCTAAGACACGGTCATCCCTCCATCTTCCTGAGATGGGTCAAACTGTAGCAAATACCAAGCCCCTGGTCATAATGTAATTTGCCTGTTTAACTGTTTGCCCATCTCCCTCACCCGAGGGTACACCCCCTTGTAGCAGGGACTTTGCTCTGATCCTCGGCTAGGGCAACGGAGCCAGAAGCCCAGCAGGCACACAATAAATACCTGCTGAATGAATGGCCAACCCCAGGCTGGGTGGGACGAGATAAATACCAATGCCCTTCTGTGCTACCTCCACGCTAAAATCAGCAGGTTCTCAAACGGCTCGTCAGCAGGGCACGGGGAAGCCCCAGTGAAGGACCAGGATATCAAAGCAGTTATCAACGAATTCCAGAGACGTGCCCCCACGTCCCAGTCCAGTTCCCACAGCAGCCATTTTCACTCAGCCATGACCACTGCGATTCATTACCCTTGCCTCACACACCACCCTGGTGCCAGCTCCCTGGCAAGAGTCACTTCACTCCAGAAATTCCAAAGAAGGGCTTGCCTCTGATAAGACCAGGGGGAAAAGAATTTATTGGTTTATTTATACAGTGAGTGCCCCAAGGTGGTTTGCAAACTCTGATGTCAACGTGGCTCAAGTGAACCCTGGTTCAGCAGGAAGAAACTTGACTTGGAAAGGAGGCGACAATGGTTCTTGTTCCTCTACCAAGGCAAAGAAGGGTAAACTCGCCTAACTAGTCCCAGCTCCCATGTGAAAATCGTGTGTAGCAGGCACTGGGTAAGATCCGCCTTTCCTCTCCCCACAACCCTCAGGGGGTTGGTAAGCCCTCCTTATGAACGTGAAGTTACTCAGTCGTGTCCGACTCTTTTCGACCCCATGGACTGTAGCCTACCAGGCTCCTCTGTCCATGGGATTTGCCAGGCAATAGTACTGGAGTGGATTGCCATTTCCTTCTCCAAGGGATCTTCCCAACCCAGAGATCAAACCCGGGTCTCCTGCATCGTAGACAGATGTGGGAGACCCGGATCTGTCTGAGCCACAGGGAAGTCGTGCCCTCCTTACCTGTGCTTTAAACAATTGAGAAGGGCTTTGTTCAAGGTGACCTACTACCTGGAAATGACAAAGGCAGGACTTGACTTGATAGCCTCTGGAGATCCTTATGGAGACCTTTTCCACTGCAGGGAACTGTGTGATATATCAAACCAGCATTGGGCTGGAGCCACACAAACATTTTCCTCCATAGTGAACAAGGTATATATGCTAACAGGTGTGTTATCTCTGTAGTTAAAAAGCTCCCTTTCCTTTGCTCTCCTCCCCTCTTCCCCTCCTCTCTCCAAATGCACTGAGAAGGTTGCAGTGGTGCAAAGATTAAGGCTCTGTAATCAGACAGACCTAGATTCAGATTCCAACTCTCCCCCTTTCTACCCATGCAACCTTGAATTTGTCCCTTGGCCATTCTTAACCCCAGTTTCCCCATTAAGTCAGAAAAATACTATGCGCAAAAGACTGTGCTTGGCACATGCCAGGTACTAGATAAAGATGACTAAATATAACCATTATCATTGCGATCACCAGGGGCCGGTTATGATACAAATGCACGTGGAAGAAATTCCTGGACTACACAGTGCCACGCTCACAGAGCCCTAACTATCCAAGAAAAGCCACGACAGATGCAGGATCAGAAGGCTGTCCCAGGGTCATCTCATCCTAACAGCCACCTGATGCCTGGATCTTGACATTTTATCCTCCCTAGTCAGGCACCAGTCAGTGGATCCTAAGGGCAGCCCAGAGACAAACCGAAAAAGTAACTGCCACTGGGTGAGGAGGAAGCCAGCTTGGGGACAGCCGGGCTGCCATCAAACCGGGCCCGGCAACAGCAGGCAGCCGGCTGGGGAAAGTCAGCAGCTGCCGCTGGCCTGGTGTCTTGGCTGCCAGAGAGTGATGAATGGAGCAGGGGAAGAAAAAAAGCCAACAAAGGTGTCCCTAATCTTGATGCAGCTTCATTTTTTTTTTTCCTGGCCGACCATTGAAGGAGAATTTAAGCCTTAGTCCTTTTTCTTTGGCAGACATTTGAAACTGAAAGATCCCGTTTCTTTGCAATGGTGAGATGTCATGGGTAGAAGCACGGAAGAAGCAATGGGGGCGGGGGTGGTGGTGCAGGGACGTAACCCACTGCACTGGTCCTTTTTTCCGCCCCGTCTCTGCTCTCTTCTCCACCCCCTCTCCTTGGTCCAGCATCTTTGTAGAATTTTCTATGTTCTTCCCACACAACAGTGAATGCCCCCCCACCCCCTCACCCGGCCCCGTTATTTTGGCAGGAGCTTTGCTGCTCAGGAGCCAGAGGCTTAATGGCCCGCTGGTGAAGGTTAAATAACAAAACGCCACTGTATCCAGTTTCTGAGTTTTCTCTTCTTTTATCTCAGTCTGAAACAGGGATCCAGAACAGCTGAGAAGCTTGTCAGCAGCAGCAACCAGAGCCTCTAGCTGTTCCACCTAAGGGTGTGCGGCTGGCTGGCTGGACCCTCTGTGCTGGGAGAGGCAGGGCATGTATTTTTTACCCGGACTCAGCCCCTATCCAGCCCTCTGCCCTGTCCAAGCGGAAGCACAAGGAGATGCTACCCAGGCCATTTCTCCAAGGGAAGGGGGCTTCTATTATCCTGGGCCCCTCACTGAGCTGGGGGCAGATCGTCATCACCTGAAGGCAGACGTGGCCGGAGAGAGAGCTCCAGGTGCGCTCAGCATGGACAGGCGAATGCTGTAAAGTTGGCACCCCTGCAGATGCTGCCAAAACTTGACCGAGGGTTCTGCAGCAGCAGGCCGGCCACCTTCCAGCTCCCACTGATTCTAGCCTCGTCTCTCCTCCTGTGCACCTGAGCTTGGCGTTCCAACCTTCCCAGTAACTAAGGCAACCCGACTCTCTTCTCTTCAAAAAGGCTGTGTTGCAAGGCTCCCCGGGCTCCCAGGGGAGTGGGGAATCAGGTCAGTTTGTTGAGGCCAAAAGCAGGAGGGGCAATAACAGGAAGGAGCTGCCTTAGTGGTTACTAAGTCCCTGGCTGTTGGGAGCATTTACCCAAGCAATTTGGGAATGGCTTTGAACTCTCCACACACTGCATCCTTCAGAGTTTCCCTGCCTCTGTCTGTTCTCTCCCTCCCTCCCAGAGCTCTGGTTGGCTGGCGGCTCCCAGAGGATAGCCTTTGTGCCCTCTGGTCTCCCAAGCCACCATGTGGATTTCACTGGCTTTTCTGATCAAGCCTCCTTGCCAGCATCTTTCCCTGAGATCCACAGCAGGCTGGCCTCATTTTAAGAGTGAATGGTAACTTTCCAGCCCAGTTTGTAGACAGGGCATCTGGAGTCCTAAAATGGCTACAATGAGGAGGGCATGGCAACCCCTCCAGCATTCCTGCCTGGAAAAATCCCCATGGACAGAGGAGCCTGGTGGGCTACAGCCCATGGGGTGTCAAAGAGTCGGACATGACTGAGCGACTAAGCACAGCACAATCCGGGTTTGGATTCAGTTGAACCACCTGGGCTCCAGTCCTGGGCGCATCACCTCGTGGTGGTGACCTTGAGCAAATATAAATTCATGACCTTTCTAAGTCTCTGTTTCCTCATCTGAGGATGGAGTAACACTATTTACCTTATATGGCTGGCAAAAGGATTAAGTGAGATCATAATATAAAACACTTTATGTGCAGCCCAGAGTACATATTAACATTTATTACTATTCATTTGTGGGTTCCAAAGCCTCTTACTTCTTCCTGTTAGCTAGATTAGTGCCTTTTAACCTTATTTCTTTCTTAATGAATGATATAAGATACTCCCGTGCACTGCAGATGCCCACGAGACGTGTAGATCATAAATTCAGGCCTTGGAAGGAGAAGAAAAGCCCTCTCATAATTGTAAAGGCCCAAACTAAAGGTATTAGTGGATCATTAAGAGCAGAAGCATGGAGAATAGAGGCTTTGGGTAAATTCCCTGGCAGGCTGGTTATAATTCCCGTTAAGAAAGCATGTCAGAATGTAAATTGGTGGAAAGTGACATTAGTCTGACAATAACCTTAAATCGATTGAAACTGATTATAAAAATAGTAGTGCACTTGCAATTGCTGTACTTTGCTCGACACATAACACATTCCTATGACGCGACTCACACATGGTTGTGACGCTATGAAAGAAACTTGCTGGCCATCAGCACAGCCAAAAAGGATTACAGAGGATAAACCACAAGCATAAAATACTCTCAAATTATTACAGTGGATGAGAAGAAACTGGGTCTGATTTTCAAGGAAAAGTTTACATATGAGAAAGAAGAAAGGAGACCTTTCCCTGGTAGCTCAGCTGGTAAAGAATCTGCCTGCAACGCAGGAGACCTTGGTTCAATTCCTGGGTCAGGAAGATCCCCTGGAAAAGGGGTACGCTACCTACTCCAGTCTTCTTGGGCTTCCCTTGTGGCTCAGCTGGTAAAGAATCCTCCTGCAATGCGGGAGACCTGGGTTCGATCCCTGGGTTGGAAAGATCCCCTGGAGAAGGGAAAGGCTACCCACTCCAGTATTCTGGCCTGGAGAATTCCATGGACTGTATAGTCCATGGGGTCACAAAGAGTCGGATACGACTTAGCGACTTTCACTTTTCACCAGAGACTCAGGTTGACATTTGCTGTGTGACCTGGGGCAAGACATAGGTTTCCGTTTCATCAAGTGAAATGAGAGGGCTAGACATGACCAGAAAGGTCCAAAGCAGTTGCAAACTGCTACAGAGCTGGAGGCTATTGATATTTCTCCCGGCAATCTTGATTCCAGGTTGTGCTTCATCCAGCCCAGCGTTTTGCATGATGTATTCTGCCTATAAGTTAAATAAGCAAGATAACAATATACAGCCTTGATGTACTCCTTTCCCGATTTGGAACCTCAGATATACAGATGACACCATCCTTAAGGCAGAAAACAAAGAGGAACTAAAGAGTCTCTGGATGAAAGTAAAAGAGGAGAGTGAAAAAGTTGGCTTAAAACTCAACATTCAGAAAACTAAGATCATGGCACCTAGTCCCATCACTTCATATCAAATAGATGGGGAAACAATGGAAACAGTGAGAGACTTTATTTTGGGGGGCTTCAAAACCACTGCAGATGGTGACTGCAGCCATAAAATTAAATGACGCTTACTCCTTGGAAGAAAAGCTATGACCAACCTAGACAGCATTTTAAAAAGTAGAGACATTACTTTACCAACAAAGGTCCATCTAGTCAAAGCTATGGTTTTTCCAGTGGTCATGTATGGATGTGAGAGTTGGACAATAAAGAAAGCTGAGCACCGAAGAATTGATGCTTTTGAACTGTTGGTGTTGGAGAAGACTCTTGAGAGTCCCTTGGACTGCAAGGAGATCAAACCAGTCCATCTTAAAGGAGATCAGTCCTGGGTGTTCATTGGAAGGACTGGTGTTGAAGCTGAAACTCCAATACTTTGGCCACCTGATGCGACAAGCTGACTCATTTGAAAAGACCCTGATGCTGGGAAAGATTGAAGGTAGGAGGAGGGGACAACAGAGGATGAGATAATTGGATGGCATCACCAAATCGATGGACATGGGTTTGGGTGGACTCCAGGAGTTGGTAATGGACAGGGAAGCCTGGCGTGCTGCGGTTCACGGAGTCGCAAAGAGTCAGACACAACTGAGTGACTGAACTGAACTGAACAGAACTGGATGGAGACTTGGTCTCCATTTGACTTAAGTATTTTCTAGGTCAAAGTGTAGTCGCTTAGTCGGTCCGATCTTTGTGAACTCATTGACTGGGCTCCTCTGTCCATGGGGTTTCCCAGGCAAGAATACTGGAGTGGGTTGCCTTTCCCTTCTTCAAGGGATCTTCTCTACCCTGGAAGATCCTGCACTGCAGGCAGATTCTTTACTGACCTCCTTGTAAAAGCTACAAGATTTGACATTCCCAAGTGTCTACTGTTATATGAGGCTCTATGATAGTTTCCCTGCCCAATTTAACTTATTTCATGCTCAAAATGCCTCTTGACAGCTGATATATATCATCCCATCCTAAAGAAGACAAAACTGAGGCTCAGAGAGAATACATAACTTGCCAAGGTCACTCAGGTAATAAGCAGCAGATCAAAGATGTCAGGATTCAAAGACTCTTTTCATTTTCTTTTGTTTTTTATCTATTTGTTTATTTTTGTCCTGCCATGTGGCTTATGGGACCTTAGTTTCCCAACCAGGGATTGAACCCACAACCCCTGCAGTGGATGTGCAGAATCTTAACCACTGGACCACCAGGGAAGTCCCCTCTTCCCATTTTCTACACTGCTCTCTGAATAACTGTGGCCTGGCCACACCAGAATGGCAGCAGGTAAGTGAAATCATGCCTGTCCGGGCTCCATTCCCCAAGGCTGAATTCCTTAGGCAGTAGAGCAGAGGTTTTTGATTCTGCAAGGGATTCCAGGCAGCTGAGTGGTCAGGAATGTGGGTTCTGAGTCGACACGCCTGGCAATCACATCTCAGCTCCTCAGAAGCTGAGTGGTTTTCTCCGAACTTAGGCCCCCTAAGCCTCGAGGTTTCTCAGGTAGATAATCTACTCCCAGGGTTGTTAGGGGGATTAAAAGAAATCCTCCATGTGAAGTGCTCAGCAGACTGCCTGAATACAGTCAGTTCTCAATCATTATGTCTCAGCTAAACAGGAGGGCATACAGGTAGTCATGAGCAGTTTCTAAGCTAATCCATGGTAGGGGTTATGAATCTGGGGTCGGTGAACCCCCTGAGAAATGATGTGCCAAAAGCCCTGTTCATGCTTTTCTTCGAGAAACGTCCTTAACCTCTGTTGGAAGCTTCTGACCAGAAGGAGATTAAGATCTTTTGCCTGCTGTAAAGCCCAACATCTTACACTATGGATTGTTCCTGTAATAACAGGGTTGGCAAAAATTCCTCTTCATATCATGAGAGAAGTTGCTGGGTTCTCTCAACAAGGCCTGCTAGCCACGTGGGCCTCCAGCACTGATCACACAGACACAGAAACTGTTCCCACAGAGCTCCCAGGTGAAGAAAGTCTGAACACAGTCCCCCTCCCTTCCCCCCACACACCAAGGAGCAGGAATTAGGCTTCAGGAACCTTCTCTGGCAGGGCCAGTTCCAACAATCCATTCTTCCTCAGAGAACAATCAGTGCGTTTGTTGTTGCATACCACTAAGTTAAATACACCCAGAGTGCTGGCCCTTGGCTAGAAGCTTCCAGAAGAATTCGGGGTTATTCTGCTGAAGGGGTACTGCTCCATGGCCAGATGGACAGCACCTGATTCCCCACAGACCTGGCACCTTCTAAGACCAGCCCTACCTCAGGAGGAGCCCGAGGAGCTTGGCGGAGCCTTTGGCCCAGTCGGCAGGGCCCCGAGCTGCCCACTGGCCCTTCTCTGGTTGTTGGGACAACCGTCCTCAGGAATTTCGGCCTCCCAGTCTTCCCCTGGGTGAGAAGGGGAGAGAGTTGGCAAGGCTGGCTGCCTGGCTGCTCTTCCAACCCCCTGGTGAAAGGGGAAGCTGAAAACTGGATTCCCTACCCCCAGCAGCCTCCATGGCGGACACACACAAAACAGCTCAGGCCCGGAGGGAAGAATGTGCCAAGACATTCTGCAGGGTTGGTAACCCGAGATGCTATTTTGTTCTCGGTGGCTAAGAAATCACTTTTCTAACTGAAGGACCATTTGACTTACTTCTTTTAAATTCAGGGGAATGGGCAGTCATATCTCCTTGATTCAGATAAGAAAAAAAAAAAGACAAATGCGTGCACACACAGACATACAAACACACACACCCAGCAGAATCTTTTTTCTTTTATGTGATATTTTGTTTCATAGCATTAACCAGCTGCAGAGATGTAACCACCCTGGCAGAATTCCCCCCCACCACCACCAACAAACCCCACCACCCCAAAGAAGTCTGGCTCTTTTTTAGCTTTGCTCAATTTTTTCCTCCTCCTTACAGCTCCCTCACCTTCCTGCCTACCGCCCTCCTCCCAATTCTGCCATGGAATCACGGGGGATAAGGTGAGGCCAAAGCCGAGTCCATGAGATCATATTTGAGAACTGGCAGGGGGCCTCAGAGACCATCTCATCAACTTTCATCTCTCACCAAAGGAGCACTTGCACCTCAGAGAGGTAAGGAGATTTGCCTGGGGCCACACAGATAGAGTGAGAAGGTTGAACTCTCTTCTGGGGTGTGCGGGAGGGAATTCCAGGGAGGCAGAGGTGGACGCCCTCTGTTCAGCTGTTTCCCCAAAGTTGGCTCACTGCAAGAGTGAGCTCAGAAACCCTCAGCATCCTAAGATCAGGGGCCCCACCCCAAGCTGGTGCAGGTGGGCTGACCGGAGATACAAAGGCACAGAGTAAAACCAGTGAACAGCAAGGCGGAGAAAGTGAGCAGTTCCTTAAGCGCCAGTTGTGTTTTTAATTCCTCTCCATTGCTTGCCAATCTGCCTAAAAACACAGGCTGCAGAGGCCTGTTGCTGGGGCCGTGGACTTCAAATAGAAAGGCACTTTTTTTCCCCCTTCCACTGTACTTTTTAAAGGTTCCTTTCTCTTTGGAGCCATAGATATTGCTAGTTTCCCATTTGCAAAAGTGGCTAAAAAGAATTCAGATTGGGTTGATTCAATGTCAAGTATTAAGTCAGCAATAACACAGGTGATATAGCAAAAAAGGTGGTCTACATAATACTGAAATTTGGGAAATCATGCCATAGCCAAGTCAGTTTTCCATGGAAGCTATACTGCATGCCCTCTTCCAAGGGTAAAGAATGACCTGTGCTTAAGCAGCTTTCTGCAGCTGTGTTAGCCTCTCGGTGCCCCAGAGAAGTTCCCAGATTCAGGACCTGGGGTGAGTTAGCAATGCCCTCGACATTCAACTGCTGACAGCATACTGGACTCTGTAGCTGCTGGGATCTAAAATGCAGGAGGGCACACAAACTTGAACTTGTGTCTGTCTTAGGTGAGGACAAGGGACTGTGGAGGCTAGAACTTCAGAGCTGGCAGAGAATTTGGCAAAAGGCAGAGTGGTGAGACGATCAAAACCCCCAAGCACATCCCACCTCCGGATCTCAAAGTTTGTCTCATGTTTGAAAATGGGAGCTGGGCCCTGATCTTCTATATCCCTTCCACTTTCAAGAGTTCCACTATTACCCTTTCCCTTCCAAGCAAATCATTTGTCTGACAAACAGGCAAACTGAGGCTCAGAGGTTAAAGCAGCTTGCCCGTGGGACACTGAGCTCTTCAGCATTAAAAATGTCTTTCAGATTAAATTGATGAGATATTCAGCATAGTACTGAACTCAGAGACGACACCCAGTCCATGTGGAATGAATGAACCAAAGTGCTCACAGAAACTATGAGCAATCTCAGCTCACATTTTCTTTCTTGCTTTTTCTTTTTCTCAACTCTCATCTTGATTACACACCCCATCCTAGACTTCTGGAACCTCCATTCCCACCCCACAAGATGAAGCAGCCAAACAATTCAGCTTCATTGTTTTACAAGCACCTAACACCCAAGGTCACAATTACCAGGTGAAAACTCCGCATTCCTGGGACACTGACCACAGAGATGACAGCAAAGGACAACCAGCAGTCCCAGAGGGTGGTCCTTCCCCCTCCCCCACCCCCAGGATATTCATGGAGAGAGGGTGCTGTGTGCAAAAAAAATGCCAAGCAGCCAAAACCAGGAGAAAGTCTGGATGCTTAAGAGCCACACCAGCCATCTCACACTCCACCTGCCTCAGCAAAAAAAAAAAATCCGGTGCTCCAACCGGCGTGGTGCCCACCAAGGTCAGGACGCGCTGGTGCAGGATTGAGGAACCCCCATCCCCAGAGGAGAGGAAGGCAGGGAGGAGAATAGGCGATGGGCAGGGCTTTGCGGCGGCCTCTCACCTCTATCTACATCCTAACAGCTTCCAAGTTGCCGTGAGATTCCTGGAGAACCAGTCTCCCCGATCAGCCCTCCCCCGCTCCTTCCTCTCCTTCCCACTGTCGGCCTCCCGGCCCCCAGAATGCCGCTGCGCCCGTCTCTCCGAGCCTGGGAGGCACCTGTCAAAATTCACACTCTGGTCTGCCTTTCCCGGGACGCAGTGTCCTTCCTCCAGCAGCCTCCCGCTGAGTCCTGGGTGCCTACCACCCCCTCCAAACCAGATGCTTTCCTATCCCCCCTTCCCCGCCCCCCCACCCCGTGCTGGGGAAAGCCTCCCCGGGAAGCCCCAGCATCACTCGGCTAGATCGCTCCCCCAGCCCCCGCCCGACCTAACTAAAGGGGAGGTGGGGGGGCGGGAGGCGGGGCTAGAGCTTAAGGTCAAAACTCCCGGCAGGTGCCGGCGGGGGGCTGAGTCCCCCTCAGAGGATGACGCGGGGTTAGGAGGTAGCCTGGGACAACTCACCGGCCGACCCCTCCTCCCAGCTGCCCACCCGGCAGGAGCCGGCGGTCCGGAAGGGCACGGGGGGTGGGGGGCACACTGAAGACAGCGCAAGAGGCCCGCAGAGCTCCCCGGGGTCCCCGCCCCGTCCCGGCTGGTGGCCCCTGGGGCAGGAGCGGGATGCGGGGGGGCACACGGAATCCTACCTGTCCCGCGGGTCGATCCAGCTGGTGGTGCGGCTCGTGTGGTCTATGTAGTAGACCTTGCCGTCGAAGTCGCGCGCCTCCTCCCAGCCCTCCGGCAGGGGCAGCTCCGGCCGGGGCATCTTCTCGAGCGCGGCCCGCGCTCCCCCATGCAGCTCCCGGCCGCCACGGGGGCCCCCCGGCTCAGCGGCTCCGGCCGGTTCCTCTCGGCTCGGGCGGCCGCCGAGGCACCATGGTCGGGGTGGTGGGGAGGGAAGGTGGCGCCCGCGGACTGGGGGCCCCTAGTGAGGGCCGGCCGGGGTGGCGGCGCTGTCCATGCGGCCCTGCGGCCCCGGCCCGGCGCCTCCCGCTTCTCCCGCCGCCGGCCTCTCACGCTGCCATGTGCGCCCGCAGCGGCGCGGTGCGGGCCTGGGTGCGCGCCCGGCCGGCGGGGCAGAGCGAGCCGAGCGCAGCTGCCGCCTGTCCTCCTCCGCGGCGCGAGGCGCCCTGCAGCCTCCACGCCGCCGCCGCCGCCTCTCGCTCCCCCAAGCCGAGTGCTGTCCCCGCTCTCCCTCCGCCGTTCAGCGCTCGCTTGGTTTGCGACTCCTGCCTGCGCCAGGTGCGGCTCGGGCCGTGCAGGTAACCGCGCTGCCCCGGAAACTGGAGGCGGAGCGCCGGGCGCCAGGGTTCCCGCGTCCCCTCCCCGCGCCCAGCGCCGCGAGGGCGGGTCCTAGGGCCCGAGACGCGCCCCCTCGTGGGACAGTCCCAACGGCCGGCCGCCCCTTCGCGGCTCCTGCCGGGAGGAATGGGAGCCCGCCCTTCACCTGGGTCCCGGACCCAGGCTGGAGCTCCGGGAGGCGCTAGCAAGCCCCGCTCTGCCTCGGCTTCCCGGCGCTCCGGGCTGTCTCCACCCCGAGTGGCCGGGCTCTTGGCACAGGTGTCCCCAATCTTATAACTCCCGGCTTCTCTCCTGTAGAATCAGGAGTCAGGCAAGAAGTGGTTAAATGGAAACATTCTTGCAAATCGGGGAACATAAGTTTTCCAGGATCTCTGATCCCTTCCCCCAACACACACACCATCTGTCTCCCTCTTATTCTATTCTTTCCGCGCGTTGTTTCACCCATCCCCCCACCCCTCGTACTTGCAAGTGTAGCTGGCTCTTCCCCGGGTCCCTAAAATGAAGAGTGCTAGGCATCTCCTCCCCCCAATCCCCAAGGACCTCCAGTGGGTGTCGGGGAGGCCCTTTGTAATAGTAATGGTGGTGTTGTTCATTAAACTGAATACGTAACCTGTTCCAAGCAACTTCACCTGCCCTCTTCGAGATATTAACTGATCTGTCATGGCTTTGGGGGGATAAGGGTTATGGAAAAGAAGGAAGCAAACAAAGCAAAATTCCATGTTGGAAAAAATGAGAACTTTTAAAAATCAATATTTCTTGAGAAATGAAAAATTTGTGATTATTTAATTACAGTTAAGAATCAGCTGTCTGTGTCTCCTGAATGTCTCTAAATTTTTTTTTTTTTTTTTGCCCTGGATGTATAGCAGGGAGCTGGACTGGAGGGATGAAGCCCAGCCTGCTGTATCCTTTGGGTCCCGCAGCCTCCCAGAGGAGCCAGTGTCCTGGGCCAGGGTGTGCTGAGCATAGGGGAGAATCCCATGTTTCTGGTCTCCTCTGCTCTTGGTACAGAAGACCTGTGGTGGCAGCTCCTCACCTCCACATGCCTTCTGCTAAGCCAGTTACTTCCCTAAGGCCAGGCCCATGGGCTCAGTATTTGACCTTTCCCTCCCTCCCTCATTCCATAGATGCCATGCACAAAAGTCCAGAAACACAGACCTCAGGCTGGCCTCAGAATACCTAGAAGTAGGAGTTCACCCTCCTACTTCTTATGGGGAGTTTCCCACAGCCCTCTACAACTCACTCAACTTCACTGGGTGTAAAATACTCCCATTAATGATGAGGGCAATGCGTACATGCCACTGGGTGCAAAATACTCCCGTTAGTGATGTGGGCAATGTGTGCATGCACTCATGAGGTCGCTCAGTTGTGTCCAACTCTTTGCAACCCCATGGACTGTAGCCTACCAGGCTCCTCCGTCCATGGAATTTTCCAGGCAAGAGAACTGGAGTAGGTTGCCATTTCCTTCTCCAGCGGATCTTCCCGACCCAAGGATGGAACTCAGGTCTCCCTCATTACAGGCAGACTCTTTACCATCTGAGCCACCAGGGAAGCCCTGATGAGGGCAATGAAAAGTGAAAGTGAAGTCACTCAGTTGTGTCCAACTCTTTACGACCCCATGTACTGTAGCCTACCAGGCTCCTCGGTCCATGGGATTTTCCAGGCATGAATACTGGAGTGGGTTGCCATTTCCTTCTCCAGCGGATCTTTCCAACCCAGGGATCGAACCCAGGTCTCCTGCATTTTAGGCAGATGCTTTACTGTCTGAGCTACCAGGGAAGCTACTGATGAGGGCAATAGCTCAGAATTAAAGCCAACATGGTGCTAGCTGCTTCACAAGCATGATCTCACATAAGCTCATACCACCACTCTGGAATAAGGAATGCTACTTATTATACCCATTTCACTGATGAGAAAACCGATGCTCCAAGATGCTATATTGTTGACCAGGGATACAAAGCTAATAAGTGAACCTAGGTCTGACTTCAGTACGCATGCTCTCCACCATTAACCTATTCTTTCTTTCTGTTTAATTACTCTGAAACTCCTGAACCTACCCAGGGTCTAGATCTGGAATATTACGGACGCTGATGACTGCTTGTCTCTTTGGATGCTTGCTTCGTCATTATTTGGCTGAGAAGCTAAAGCTCTGGAATCAGTCTGTTTGGGTCTTAAACCCTCCCTCTTTTCTAACTGTGGGACCTTGAGTAACTTGATCAAATTTTCAGTCTTAGGTCTGAAAGACACCATAATCATATAGACTCTGTAGGGCTTGTTGTAAGGGCTACAGATGAGAAATGTAGGGGGCTTGACATTTCACAGTACGCCGTCATCGCAGGTGCCAAACGCAGAACACCATGCCCTCATGTGAAACGGAAGTATTTTCTGTGCTAAACACAAGCCCATGTCCTTTCCCGTCCTGAAAATTGTGTGTGGGGTTTTTTTTTGTGTGTGTGTGACAATCTTCCTCATTGCTGCTTTCATTTTCTGTCTTGTTTTCCAACCAAGACTTCACACTGGCTGATGCTGGTAATGAAGGGAAAACCCCTTTTAGACCTCCAAATCCAACTTTCTTGCCCACACCCTGGACTTTCCACATGACTTGCCCCTGCAGGTCTTTTGACCTGAGCTGGAAAGTAGGAAATCGAGACCAGAGCAGGGAATGGACTCCTGAAAGCCTTCCTCTGTCTGCCTTACCTCCATCTACCTTCCCCCGCCCCCCAGCCCAGAACAGAAGACTCCTAGGTTATCTCAGAAGCTACAAGCAGGGTGAGGTAATAAAACAGATGACTGTCTGCCCCATGTGATGGTGGGTGAATCATCCCCAGGCATTCTTTGAGGCTGAGCACAAACGTGAAAGGGATTAAAGGTAAAAACCAGCTCAGCCACGTGATAGGGCAAATTGGACATTATTGTACAGGTGAATGAACTGCAGGAATCTGAAGCGAAGACAAGAAGCCCAGCCTTCCTCCTGGGGCTGCGTGAGCCTGCCCAGGAAGTTGGAGGCATAGTCAGTTGTTGGAGCCAAGCAGAAGTGACCACAGGATAAGCCTCTCTCGGTTTGGTTTCACAGCCAGGTTGCCAACTGGACACACCTGAGCCTGAAACGGATGGTCTTTTTTTTTTTTTTAAAGACACCCACTAAAATCCTTCCCCCACTGCAGCAGCAAAGGAGAACACACACGCGTTTCAGAGAATTTCAGAGCGACAGGGTAACATATTTTATGAAGACGGTAAGGAGAAGAAATTAGCTTAGGAAAAAAAAAAGGAGCAGAAATGCCAGCAGTACTTTCCTGTTAGCATCAACATTCTTCAAGAAAATGGAAGAAACCTCTGCGGAGATTTTTTTTCTGACTCCATGACTGTTCTCCCTACATCATGCTCTCCCTCCTACACACCCTGCGGGATGCACAGTTGTGTTTCTGTGATGGAGCCGATAATGTGCCCTTTCTTTTGTCATGCATTATGTGCGATTCATAATTGGGCCCATGAACTATTTTCTTTCAATAATGGGAAAACATGTCGTAAGCCAGGAAAAATTAGGGTGCAGGAAACCTTGGCAATATGAGAGCTGAGACAGAAATGGAGATAAATAGAGACCTATTTGTCTCTGCTGCTGCTGCTGCTAAGTCATTTCAGTCGTGTCCAACTCTGTGCGACCTCAGAGATGGCAGCCCACTAGGCTCCCCCGTCCCTGGGATTCTCCAGGCAAGAACACTGGAGTGGGTTGCCATTTCCTTCTCCAATGCATGAAAGTGAAAAGTGAAAGTGAAGTTGCTTAGTCGTGTCCAACTCTTAGCGACCCCATGGACTGCAGCCTACCAGACTCCTCCATCCATGGGATTTTTCAGGCAAGAGTACTGGAGTGGGGTGCCATTGCCTTCTCCTATTTATCTCTAGGTCTTCAGTGTTTAAGGCTTCCCAGTTGGTGCAATTGGTTAAGAACCTGCCTGCCAATGCAGGAGATGCAAGAGATGTGGGTTCGATCCCTGGGTTGGAAAGATCCCCTGAAGAAGAAAATGACAACCCACTCCAGTATTCAATCCCATGGATAAAGGAGCCTGGTGGGGTACAGTCCATGGGGTCACAAACAGACATGACTGAAGTGACTGAGCACACACTTCAGTGTTTAATAGCTTGAAAATACATCAAAATAAGTCTAGCACAGTCGATTCATTTTACAAATCGATGGAGTATCTATGAATACTGACTCATTTCCCTGGTTTCTTATTAGTCCCATTTTACAGGTGTGTAAACTGAGACTCGAGAGGCGAAGTGACTTTCCTCTAGTGACACGGTAAATAATAGAGCCAATAGTCCAACTCAGTTCTTCCCAGTTGAGTTTTTACTTCTGAACTCAGGGCAGTGTGTGCTCCAGAATGTCAACGAAGAAGGGACTTCAGGTTATATAAACAGTCTAGTTAGAAGGGGGCAGAGAGCAGCCAGGAGACTACTAGTCTCTGCTTTCACTCAGATTGCATATCTGTTGGAGTGGTTGGAGGTGGGAGAGGGCACCCTGAGGTCATAGCTGAGTTTACAATGAAAGGGCAGAGTTGAGGTGGGGGCTCTGAATTCCAAGCTGAAGACAGACCAACCTGGTTCTCAACCTCCAGCAATGTGTCAACAAGACCCACCTGGGGTTTAGATAGCTGGGGCTTTAACAGAGGAGCTGTCTCCGTGGAAGCAGGGGCACTTTTCTCCCTATGCAGCCTGCCTCCCTACCTCCCTGCCTTTTTCTTGCTGCTTCATTCATTAGCTGAACTGGATTTCTTCCGGATGGAAGGTTATCCTGGGGCCGCCAGGAGAGGTTTCCACTCTCCCATCCCAGAGGCCTCTGCGGCCTGGGGGCTGGGAGCTGTTGTGTCTTTCACCAATGAGAAAATGAATTATGCACCATAGGAGGAGGTGGAGATGAAATCTCAGTTTCAAGGGCGGGGGTGTGGATAGGAGAAAGAAAGAGTGTGAACAGAGGGACAGAGTTCCTGCAAAGCAGTGCTTTCCTCCACCCCCACCCCAACCTCTGGAGAGGAGCCCTGGTGGGAAACAGGGGTGGGGATACAAGTGCAATAACCCACAGGCTGAAAGGAGCCTCTCTCGGGCATTTATAGAACTTGCATCACCATGGCACCCAAGCACTTATAGTCCACCCCAACGGCTAGTGGTAAAGAACCTGCCTGGCATTGCAGGAGACGAAAGAGACACGGGTTCAGTCCCTGGTTTGGGTAGATCCCCC
Source organism: Bos taurus (assembly GCF_002263795.3). Lineage (NCBI taxonomy): Eukaryota > Metazoa > Chordata > Mammalia > Artiodactyla > Bovidae > Bos > Bos taurus. The sequence goes on along the minus strand of NC_037334.1, from coordinate 80,330,930 downwards.
TGGAGGAGGACCTGGCAACCCACTCCAATATTCTTACCTGGAGAATCCCCATGGACAGAGGAGCCTGGCGTGTTATGGTCCATGGGCTCGCACAGAGTTGGACACCACCGAAGCGACTTCCTGAAGCACAACTGCTTAGAGACTGGTGGAATGAAGTATTCTGTACCTGTCTACTGCTCATAGTTCGAGACCTCATTCTCAGAATTCTAGATGAGCAAACTGAGTGAATTTTATAAGATACTATCAAGAAGGGTACAGGGTTGGGATCTAAGCCCAGATAACCTGTCTGAACAGGGTGACTGGGTGGAGTAGTGGAAAATACATGGGCAGAAAAGAAATATCTGTTTATGAACTATGGCTCTACATCATGGTGGATGTGTGACCCTGGGTATGAGATGGTACTTTTTTGGGCCTCGATTTTCTCATCTGTGAAATGAGAGCCACTGTACCTACCTCCCCGTCAACTAAATGAGGTGATGCAAATAAAGTGCTAGCTCAGCCCCTGAAACATAGGAGTTCATTTAAAGGTAGGTCCCTTCCCTCCTCAGCTATTTATTCATTCACTCAACAAGACTCTTGTCTGTCAACTGTAACAGACAATGGGTTAAGCCCTCAGGACAGAGGGTGGTTTTAGGTCTCAGAGAGAATACAGTTTAGTATCAGAGATAAAAAAATCAACAAACAAATATTTGCCTATTGAGACTGATAAGCAGAAGACAGCATGCTATGAAAAAATACAGCATGGTTGGGTGGGTGATGGGCTTCCCTTATAGCTCAGTCAGTAAAGAATCCGCCTGCAATGCAGGAGAAGAAGAGTCGCTCAGTCGTGTCCGACTCTTTGTGACCCCATGGACTGTAGTCTACCAGGCTCCTCTGTCCATGGGATTTTCCAGGCAATAGTACTGGAGTGGATTGCCATTTCCTTCTCCAGGGGATCTTCCCAACCCAGGGATCAAACCCGGGTCTCCCGCATTGTAGACAAATGCTTTACCGTCTGAGCCACCAGGGAAGCAATGCAGGAGACCTGGGTCCAATTCCTGGGTCATGAAGATCCCCTGGAGAAGGGATAGGCTACCCACTCCAGTATTCTTGGCTTCCCTTGTGGCTCAGCTGGTAAAGAATCTGCCTGCAATGCAGAAGACCTGGGTTTGATCCCTGGGTTGGAAAGATCCCCTGGAGAAGGGAAAGGCTACTCACTCCAGTATTCTGGCCTGGAGAATTGCATGGACTGTATAGTCCATGGGGTTGCAAAGAGTCAGACACAACAGCGATTTTCACTTTCTTTCTTTCGGATGGTTGTTAGTGGAAAATCTACTTTAAATATGCCCAGAGGAGAAGGCCTTTCTGAGGAAGTGATATATATATATATATATATATATATATATATTTTTTTTTTTTTTTTTACTTTACAATATTGTATTGGTTTTGCCTCACATCAACATGAATCCGCCACAGGTATACACGTGTTCCCCATCCTGAATCCCCCTCCCTCCACCCTCCCCATACCATCCCTCTGGGTCGTCCCAGTGCACCAGCCCCAAGCATCCAGTATCATGCATCGAACCTGGACTGGCGATTCGTTTCATATATGATATCATACATGTTTCAATGCCGTTCTCCCAAATCATCCCACCCTCTCCCTCTCCCACAGAGTCCAAAAGACTGTTCTATACATCTGTGTCTCTTTTGCTGTCTCGCTTACAGGGTTATTGTTACCATCTTTCAAAATTCCATATATATGCATTAGTATACTGTATTGGTGTTTTTCTTTCTGGCTTACTTCACTCTGTATAATAGGCTCCGGTTTCATCCACCTCATTAGAACTGATTCAAATGTATTCTTTTTAATGGCTGAGTAATACTCCATTGTGTATATGTACCACAGCTTTCTTATCCATTCGTCTGCTGATGGACATCTAGGTTGCTTCCATGAAGTGATATTTAAGCAGGCTTCCCAGGTGGCGCTAGCAGTAAAGAACCCGCCTGCCAATGTGGGAAACAAAAGAGACACAGGTTCGATCCGTGGGTCGGGAAGATCCCCTGGAGGAAAGCATGGCAACCCACTGCAGTATTCTTGCCTGGAGGATCCCATGGATGGAGGAGCCTGGTGGCAATAGTCCATGGGATCGCACAGAGTCGGACACAACTGAAGTCACTTAACACACACTCATGCTGAAGTAGCTGGCAATGTAAACAGGCAAAGAACGTGCATTCCTGGTTAAGGGAGCAGGAGATAGAAAGCATGCAAAGATTTGGTGTGTTCAACACATCAAAAGAATCCTGTTTCTATTCCTCTGTAAACCATGGGAAGTTGTTTTTCTTGAGGGATTCGAGCTAGTGGGTGGTTGCCCTAAAATCTTGCAAGGTTCTCTGATCCCAGTCATGTGTCTTCCGGCACTGCCATTGACATCCTGATTCAGGCTAAACAGAGTCCCTACTCCCTGGTCCATGTTCTTCAGCTGCAGAAGCCTCTAAAAATTGAAGACAGCCTAGTAAAGGTTGGGTACTTTGCTTTTTCTGTCTTTACTTTTAGACGTTGTTATATATCATGATGTGAATTGGAGCAGGGTTGGGGTAGAGGGACAGTTAATCTTCTTTGGCTTTACAAATCAGCTTTTTGAAGCTGTAGTTTGATGATTCCCATCAAAGTTGAGAAGTCTTCAGCCGTTATTCCTGAGTCCTTTTACAGTTCACCCTTTTTCTCCTCTCCTTCTGGGACTGTCATCTTTTATAATAGTCCCTCAGATCCCTGGGTCTCTGTCAATTTATTTATTTATTGTTTATTTTCTCTCTGCTGTTCAGATTAGGTCATTTCTATCGTTCTACCCTCTAACTCACTGATTCTTTCCTCTGTCCCCTCCACTCTGCACACCCCCCTTTAAAAAAAAAATGTATTTGGCTGCATCAAATCTTAGTTGTAGCACACAGGATCTTTGTTGCATCATTCGAGATCTTTTGTAGCGGTGCACAGACTCAGTAGTTACAGTGTAAGGGCTTAGTTGCTCCACAGTATATGGGATCTAAGCTCCCCAACCAGGGATCGAACCCTTGTCCCCTGCATTGCAAGGTGGATTCTTAACCACTGGACCACCAGGGAAGTCCCTCTGCTCTGCTCTTGAGCCCAGCCACTGAGCTTTTCATTTCAGTTGTAATAAATTTTTTAGCTCAGATGTTACCATTTGGTTCTCCTTTATGTCATTTGTTTCTTTGCTGAGATTTTCTGTTTCCATGCTGAGGGTGTTTCTCCATTTTTGTCAAGTGTGTTGATAAATAACTCATTGAAGCATTTTTATCATGCTGCTCTAAACTCTTTGTCGGATAATTCTAAATCTCTTTTTTGTTGTTAGGGTTGGGGGTGGGGGTTGATCTATTGACCACCTTTTTTTTCCCACTCAATTTGAGGTCTTCCTGGTTCTTGGTATGGTGAATGATTTTTGACTGAAACCAGGATATTTTTACATGTTCTGAGACTCTGAATCTTATGCAAACCAGTTTTAGCTGGTTTGCTTTGATACCATTCCAGCAAGGGAATGAAGGGTGGCGGGGAGGGGCACCTCGTTACTGCCAGGTAGAGGTGGTAGTCATGGTACCCACTTAGGCCTTGTTGACGCCTGAAGGTGTGTGTGTGTGTGTGTGGAGGGGGTCCACACTGCTCACAGGCCTTCCCTAACGTCATCCAGGGGAATGTTGGGCACCTCATCACAGCCTCTCGAGGGTGAAAGTTTAGGGTCCCTCCTCAGCCTTGGCCTATCTGGATGAAAGTATACTGACATTTTTTTTCCCCCTCATGGTATTTAGCTAGAGTAGGGTGGCTATTGTCTAAAAGTTTTTTTGTCTGCTAGTCTACCTCTTTGCTAGGTCTTGGCTAGAGAGAGCAGGCTTTTGTTGAACTTTCTTTTGTTGGGATCGTTGGTGTTTGTGGGTTTCCATTTTTCCAGTGCTCAGTCTGGGACATGTAGCAAAAAGAAAGCCCAGAGAACTGCCCACCATCCCATTCATCAGATCCTGGGGTCCCTAGCCATCTGCCTTCCTTTCTGCACTTTCAGAGTCTTCTTCTGTTTTGTGTATAATGTCCAAAGTTCTTGGTTTTACTTAGTGGGAGGAATAGGAGGAAGCACGCCTACTCCATCATCCTGGAAGCAGAAGTTCATTGTTTACTCTGAGCCAACAAAACCCAGTGCACCTAAGCTGGAATTCACTTTTTCTCAAGCCAGCATCTCTTCCTCCTGCTCCTCCTCCACTCTCTGTCTCCTTATCTCCATTCACGTTCCTCACAGCTATCTAATATTAAACTGAGGATCCTGCCTTCATGGCCTCGCTTATGTCTCTTCCTTCCTTATTGATGTGAGCCCTGGTCCAGATCCTTTTATCTGATTCTTGTCATTTTAATGGTCTCTTAACTGATCTCATGACTGGTCCTCTCATCCATCTTTACCATTTCAGTATAGCTACTCATCTTACTTTTTAAAAATTTATTTTAATCTTAAAAAAAGTTTTATTTAGTTATTTATTTGGCTGGACTGGGTCTTAGTTGCAACATGCAGGATCTTTTCGTTGTGACAAGCAGGATCTATTTCCTTGACCCAGGATGGGATCAAACCTGGGCCCCCTGCGTTGGAAGCTTGGAGTCTTAGCACTGGACCACTGGGGAAGTCCCCCTCCTCATCCTTCTGAAACAACTGTCCACAGGGGCTTCCCTGGTGACTCAGTGGTAAAGAATCCACCTACTAATGCAGGAGACACGGGTTTAATCCCTGGTCTGGGAAGATCCCACAGGCTGAGGAGCAACTCAGCTCGTGCGCCAGAACTACTGAAGTATGTGCACCTGGACCCGTGCTTCCCAGGAGAAGCTACTGCAATGAGGAGCCCACACATCTCAACTAGAGGGCAGGCCCTGCTCGCCGCAAGCAAAGAAAAGCCACGTAGGAACAAAGACTCAGCCCAGCCAAAAATAAAAGAAATAAATTATTAAAGCAAGTGTCCATAGGTGCATTCTTCAGAGTCGAACTAAAGAACAGTCTGACAGCAAATGAATTTGGGAAATGTTGACTTTAATAAAGAGATTTCTTTACTGTGAGATTTCTCAGAGCTCTCAGTGTATCTACATCTGTGGTAAATAGTCAAGAAAATGACATAGACTATGAATGGCCTAAACTTATTTGACTAAAACACCTTTTTGCTTCCTGAGGCATCTCTGGAACACAATGTTTATAAAGCAGGGGAATGCAAACTTTTTCTTCAAAGAACCAGACAATACATATTTTGACTTTGCAGGCCATATGGTCAATCTCTGTCAAAAGGACTCACTTTCTCCGTTGTAGCTGCAAGCAGCCTTAGACGACACGTAAACAAATGGTGGGCCTGTGTGCCAATAAAACTTTATTTCCAAACAGGCCACCGGCCCTCAGGTTTTAATTTGCCCACCCCTGTTTCAAAACATCATTTGAATTACAGAGGAGGCCTTATCCTATATTTCTTACTTTTCTTTGCTCTCTCTTTGCATTCTATCTATTCTATTTGGATCCTATCTCCAAAATATTCATCTGTTATCACCTCACATCAATCAGAGTGGCCAACATCAAAAAGTCTACAAATAACAAATGCTGGAGAGTGTGTGGAGAAAAGGGAACCCTCCTACACTCTTGGTGGGAATGTGAGTTCATGCAGCCACTATAGAGAATAGTATGGAGGTTCCTCAAAAAACTAAAAATAGAATTACCATATGATTCTGCAATCCCATTCCTGGGTACATATCTGGAGAAAAATCTAATTCAAAAAGATACATACACCCCAATGTTTATAGCAGCACCATTTGCTATGGTCAAGTCATGGAAGCAACCTGTGTCCATTGACAGAGAAATGGATAAAGAAGATGTGGTGCAGTGGTATGCATACAGATTACTCAGCCATAAGGAGAATGAAATAGTGCTATTCATAGCAATGTGGATAGATCTAGAGAGGATCATATCAGGTGAAGTAAGTCAAACAGAGAAAGACAAATGTCATGTCACTTATATGTGGAATTAAAAAAGAAAAATTATACAAATGAACATTTTTACAGAATAGAAATAGACACATAGACATAGAAAATGAACTTATGGTTACCAGAGGGGATAGCAGGGGTGAGGGGGAGGGATAAATTTGGAGTATGGGATTAACATATACACTACTATTTATAAAATTAGGAACAAAGCTAGTGGAGGTGATGGAATTCCAGTTGAGCTATTTCAAATCCTGAAAGATGATGCTCTTAAAGTGCGACACTCAATATGTCAGCAGATTCGGAAAACTCAACAGTGGCCGTAGGACCAGAAAAGCCTCATTTTCATTTCAATCTCGAAAAAGGGCAATGAAAAAGAATATTCAAACCACTATACAACCATAGTCATTTCACATGCTAGCAAGGTTATGTTCAAAATCCTTCAAGCTAGGCTTCAGCAGTACATGAACTAAGAACTTCCAGATGTACAAGCTGGGTTTTGAAGAGGCAGAAGAACCAGAGATCAAATTGCCAACATTCATTGAATCATGGAGAAAGCAAGGGAGTTCCTGAAAAACATCTGCTACATTGACTATGCTAAAGACTTTGACTGTGTGGATCACAACAAACTGTGGAAAATTCTTATAGAGATGAAAATACCAGCCCACCTTACCTGCCTCCTGAGCAACTTGTATGCAGGACAACAAGCAACAGTTAGAACTGGACATGGAAGAACTGACTAGCACAAAACTGGGAAAGGAGTATTTCAAGGCTGTATATTGTCACCCTGCTTACTTAACTTATATGCAGAGTACATCATGTGAAATGCCAGACTGAATGAATCACATACTGAAATCAAGATTGCTGGGGAGAAATATAAACCACTTTAGATATGCAGATGATACCACTCTAATGGCGGAAAGTGAAGAGGCTCTAAAGAGCTTCTTGATGAAGGTGAAAGAGGAGAGTGAAAAAGCTGGCTTAAAACTAAGCATTCAAAACACTAAGATCAAGGCATCAGGTGCCATCACTTCATGGCAAATAGAAGGGGAGAAAGTGGAAGAAGTGACAGATTTTATTTTCTTCGGCTCCAAAATCACTGCAGAGGGTGACCACAGACATGAAACGAAAAGACTTGCTCCTTGGAAGGCAAGCTATGACAAACCTAGGTAGCATAATAAAAAGCAGAGGCATCACTTTGCTGACAAAGGTCTGTATACTCAAAGTTATGGTTTTTCCAGTAGTCATGTACAAATGTTAGAGCTGGACCATAAAGAAGGCTGAGTGCTGAAGGACTGGTGCTTTCAAATTGTGATTCGAGAAAAGACTCTTGCGAGTCCCTTGGACTGCAAGGAGATCAAACCAGTCAATCCTAAAGGAAATCAACTCTGAATATTCATTGGAAGGACTGTTGCTGAAACTGAAGCTCCAGTACTTTGGCCACTTGATGCCAAGAGCTGACTCACTGGAAAAGATCCTGATGCTGGGAAAGATTAAAGGCAAAAGGAGAAGTGGGCAGCAGAGGATGAGATGGTTAGATAGTATCACTGACTCAATGTACATGAATTTGAGCAACTGCCAGAAGATAGTGGAGGACAGAGGAGCCTGGCATGTTGCAGTCCATGGGGTTACAAAGAGTTAGACAACTTAGCAACTGAACAACAGCAACAATATGTTAAATAGATAATCTCTTCCAGATAGCTCTAGTGGGAAAGAAGACACAAGAGATGCGGGTTTGATCTTGTGAGGAAGATCCCCTGGAGAAGGAAATGGCAGCCCATTTCAGGATGCCTGCCTAGATAATCCCATGGACAGAGGAGCCTGGCAGGCTATAGTTCATAGGGTCACAAAGAGTCAGACACAACCGAACATGCACGCATGCATGTGATATGAGAAAAGAATCTAAAAAAGAATGAATATATGTATATGTATAACTGAATCACTTTGTTGCATGCCTGAAACTAACACAACACTGTAAATCAACTATACTCTGGTAAAAATTAAAAAAAAAAAGAGATAATCAACAAGGACCTACTGAATACAGAGGGAATGGTATTCAGTATTCTATAATACCCTATAGTGGAAAGGAATCTGAAGAAGAATATATATATGTATAACTGAATCACTTTGTTCTACATCTGAAACTAGCACAGCATCATAAGTTAACTATACTTCAATTTAAAAAAAAATTTAAAAATACAAAATCTGTTTCCCTCTGTCCATCTCCATTTCCACTGACTTAACTGCAGCTGCTCAGCGCCTGTTCCTGGTACAGTTTCCCAGCTGTGGTTCCTCTGCCCACTTGCCCATCATCCTAGACAGTGAACCAGGACATCTGGTCGTGTTCCACCCCTCAATGGCACGTGACTGGTCTTAGGATAGATTCCAAGCACCTTACTATGTCTTCTAAGGCCAGTTTAGGTGGGCCCTCGTCACCCCCTGGCCCCTGCTTCAGCTGCGGCTTAGATGAGACCTTTTCCCCACCATCCAGCCTTGAGTTACATGTTCCTTCGTCTACTCTACCCAGAAATCCAGCCTCATCATTTTTCTCTCTCTCTCCTGATTGATTTTCCTTTCCCCAACTAGACCTGGGAGGCTTCCCTGGTAGCTCAGATGGTAAAGAATCTGCCTGCAATGCAGGAGACCCAGGTGGGGACCCTGGGTTGAGAAGATCCCCTGGAGAAGGAAATGACTACCCACTCCAGTATTCTTGCCTGGAGAATTCCATGGACAGAGGAGCCTGGTGGGCTACAGTCCATGGAGTTGCAAAGAATCCTCAGACACAACTGTGCAACTAATATTTTCACTTTCAACTAGATCTGAAACCCTGTGAGGGCAGGCTTGTTTTTCATCTTTCCCACCTCTCCAGTGCCTACTACAGGCCCACACTGACATGGGCTTGTGTTCCAGAACACAGGCTAAACCCTGATCAAGACCTAAGACTCCCCAACACCACATTTGAAGTTTTTCCTCCTCATAGGGAGCAGATGGCATTAAACTGTTGGAATAATTAGGAGTCCATATGCCCCTCTAAGAAATGATCTGCCCATCTGTGGTGAAGAATGAGAATTATGCAGCATCCAAGGGTCCTTATGGACAGATTTGTCTTTTTAGTTGGAGTCTAAAGTTTCTTTCTCAGAAGTCTTTATTGGACAGCTCTAACTCTTTCTTTACATCTATCAAAACATTAGGAAGAAGCCAAATGTAGTGCATGATCCACGAGTGTATCCCGGATTGCTTAAAAAAAAAAAAAAAGCAAAGCTACAGAGAACATTCCTTCGACCCTTGGGGAAATGGGAATACAGACTGCATTTTAGACAATATTATCATTGTTGGTGCTAATGGTCTCAGGATAACGGTGATACTGTAGTTATTGCAGAAGAATAATTCTGTTCTTAGGAGACAGAAGCTGAAACATTTAGGGGTTAAGTGTCATGATGTCTACAGCTTACTTCAAATAGTTCAGTAACTGAGGATTTTGGAGGGAAGGAAGGGTGAAGAGAATGGAAATGTGGCAATATTGTTAAAAATCAGTAAATAATAGAAAAAAGGTACTATATTTTATGTTTTATTCAACTCATCTCAGTACAGTGTCTGCCATGGAAAGTTGTTGTTGTTTAGCTGCTAAGTCATGTTTGACTCTTCGCGATTCCATGGCTTGTAGTCTGCCAGGCTCCTCTGTTCATGGGATTTTCCAGGCCAGAATACTAGAGTGGGTTGCCATGCCCTCCTCCAGGGGATCTTCCCGACCCAGGGGCTGAACCCAAGCCTCCTCTTGCCAGTCAGATTCCTGACCACTGAGCCACCCAAGAAGCTCCTGCCATGGAGGATACTTTTATAAATGTTGGCTGAACTATGAACAAAGCTAGTGGAGGTGATGGAATTCCAATTGAGCTATTTCAAATCCTGGAAGATGATGCTATGAAAGTGCTGCACTCAATATGCCAGCAAATTTGGAAAACACAGCAGTGGCCACAGGACTGGAAGAGGTCAGTTTTCATTCCAATCCCAAAGAAAGGCAATGCCAAAGAATGCTCAAACTACCGCACAATTGCACTCATCTCACATGCTAGTAAAGTGATGCTTAAAATTCTCCAAGCCAGGCTTCAGCAATATGTGAACCGTGAACTTCCAGATGTTTAAGCTGGTTTTAGAAAAGGCAGAGGAACCAGAGATCAAATTGCCTACATCTGCTGGATCATGGAAAAAGCAAGAGAGTTCCAGAAAAACATCTATTTCTGCTTTATTGACTATGCCAAAGCCTTTGACTGTGTGGATCACAATAAACTGTGGAAAATTCTGAAAGAGATGGGAATACCACCTGACCTGCCTCTCGAGAAACCTGTATGCTGGTCAGGAAGCAATAGTTAGAACTGGACATGGAACAACAGACTGGTTTCAAATAGGAAAAGGAGTATGTCAAGGCTGTATATTGCCACCCTGCTTGTTTAACTTATATGCAGAGTACATCATGAGAAATCCTGGGCTGGAGGAAGCACGGGCTGGAGGAAGCACAACCTGGAATCAAGATTGCCAGGAGAAATATCAAAAACCTCAGATATGTAGATGACACCACCCTTATGGCAGAAAGCCAAGAAGAACTAAAGAACCTCTTGATGAAAGTGAAAGTGGAGAGTGAAAAAGTTGGCTTAAAGCTCAACATTCAGAAAACTAAGATCATGGCATCTGGTCCCATCACTTCATGGCAAATAGATGGGGAAACAGTGGAAACAGTGGCTGGCTTTATTTTTCTGGGCTCCAGAATCACCGCAGATGGTGATTGCAGCCATGAAGTTAAAAGACGCTTACTCCTTGGAAGGAAAGTTATGTCCAACCTAGATAGCATATTCAAAAGCAAAGACATTACTTTGCCAACAAAGGTCTGTCTAGTCAAGGCTATGGTTTTTCCAGTGGTCATGTATGGATGTGAGAGTTGGACCATAAGAAAGCTGAGCGCTGAAGAACTGATGCTATTGAACTGTGGTGTTGGAGAAGACTCTTGAGAGTCCCTTACCAGTCTATCCTAAAGGAGATTAGTCTTGGGTATTCATTGGAAGGACTGATGTTGAAGCTGAAACTCTAATACTTTGGCCACCTGATGCAAAGAGCTGACTCATTTGAAAACACCCTGATGCTGGGAAAGATTGAGGGCAGGAGGAGAAGAGGATGACAGAGGATGAGATGATTGGATGGCATCACCGACTCCATGGACATGGGTTGGGTGGACTCCAGGAGTTGGTGATGGACCGGGAGGCCTGGTGTCCTGTGGTTCATGGGGTCACAAAGAGTTCGACATGACTGAGCTACTCAACTGAACTGAACTAAACTGCAGTAGCAACCACTACTAGGTCGTCTGATGACGTGCGTTGAGTTGCCTACGGTGATCTGTTCACTTCCTCCCTTTGAACTTCTGATATTGGGCTTTGGCAACTGTATAATGAAAAAGCCCAGCAAACAGCCATCTCTTTCCTGGTGAGCTGAATAGCTTGATCTCCAAATAGGTTTCTCATAGTTTATCATTTTTATTGTGAAGTCTTTATAAAGGAAAAAAACAAAGTTAGGGGAGAAACTTGCTCACCATATTCCAAGTAAGGAAAAAGAGCTCTGGGTTTGGATGTGACCATGGGACACCATGTCTCACCTGATTCAGAATACGGAGGACAGGGCTTCCCAGGTGGTACTAGGGGTAAAGAACCTATCTGCCAATGGAGGAGACATAGACTCAAGTTTGATCGCTGGGTCAGGACAATCCCCTGGAGGAGGGCATAGCAACCCACTCCAGTATCCTTGCCTGAAGAATCCCATGGACAGAGGAGCCTGGTGGGCTATAGTCCATAGGGTTGCAAAGAGTCCAACACACTGAAGCGACTTAGCATGTACATATGCACACAGGATACAAAATTAATATGCAGATTACGGAGGACGGAGGTGCTCTCTGGCTCATCTTCCAGGATAGCTCCCTGGATGTCCCTTTAAGAGCTTGGCTGCTGGTGCACCGCAGCCCCTCTGATATCCTAACGATCCAGCTCAATGACTGAAATTGCCTGAAAGGCTGAAGATTCGCACCTGCATGAAGTTAACAGGGATTCATGGGCCTTTCCAGGCCCCAGTCTCTTGGTATCTTATGTTTTCATTTCATGGCGATCAAACATAAGGTCCAGCCCAGAAGAGGAAAGCCCTCACATATGGCAGCTCTGAAGGCAGAGGGTCAGGGGCCAGGGGATGGCCCAAGAGCAGGTGGATGATGGGTTTGCCATACGCATAGCCTCCAAGGGGCTCATTTCGTGGACAGGAGCTTCCCTGGGGTCGGCAACAATAGTACTGACAGTGGCTGTGGATTGACTGGGCATCCTGAACCAGGCACTGAGCTGGCACTTCCCACGTCCAGCTGGGGCTGGGGGTCGCAAAGGGTCAGACACAATTGAAGCGACTCAGCAGGCGTGCACACGGAGATGCTAGGGACCTGTAGAGCCGATGTAGGGGCTTCCTTGGAACAGGGGCCTCACAGTGTGTTTTGCTGGGGGGCAGTGGGAGAAGTAGGGGGAGGAATCAGACCCAAGCCCACCTGACATTAAATTCCAGGCTGCAGAGTAGCTGGTGTTAACACAAGACCTCCCACACGTGGGAATACAGAAGATTCTCCTAGCACATGAGATCTGGCATCTTAGTGCTTGGTGAAGTTCTAGATTCATCTGAATGGTGAATGGCATGACTGTTACCCTAAGGGCACAAGGACCCAGAAGCCTTGCCCTCCACAGGTTTTCCTCCTCATTTCATCTTTAGCACCTCAGAGAATAAATCAATTTCCAATCACCAAGTTAACGAGTAACATGGTTGCCCCCACCAGGGGCAAGGTTCAGGCATGTGCTCTCACTGAACGCTGGATTGGGCAGGAGGATTGTGGGGGAAGGTGGGGGGCAAATTCTGCCTCTGCATGGAGCCACCAGCATGGACATGGTCCACTGCCTGGAGTTTGATCAGCAGAGCCCTCTCGTCGGCAGGGAGGCCAGGAACTCCCTTGTTCCAGGTGGTGAGGAGGCTCCCCATCTGTGTAGCATCCTCTTGTGGAGAGTGAGCTGGGGCTCGCCTCACACAGGGAGCTTCCGAGCCAGCAAAGATGCCAAACAGCGAGTGCAGCGAGTGTTTGGGGGAAATGAATAAATGGACTTGTGCAGGAGCGAGTGACATGTGCTAGAGGCTAGGATTTACCTGTGACCAGGAGCTGATCCCAGGACCTGATTCTTCAGCTTCACCTCTTGCACTCAAGGTGAGGTGGGCTGAGTTCTTTCCATCGCCACTGAAGAACCAGGACTGGGAAGGTGGGCTGTGTGTCTGGGGCTGCGTTTTGTGCCTGCAGGTAGAGAGGGCGTGTGTTTCTGCACACTCAGATGTGTTGTGTAGTTAGCAGAGCAGGTGGCTGTTGTCTCAGAGGTCCTGGGTGTTGCTAAACTCAGCAAGCAGGTGGCATTCTTTTGCCTCCCCGCCCCTTGCCGTGCCCTTCAACAGGGGTGGAAAACAAACAGCAGCAAAGGCACACACACACACACACACTCACACACACACACACACACACACACACTCACTCCATCATGCTCCTCCCCCTACTTCTCCCACCCCACCCCCCGGCAAAACACGCTGTGAGACACCTCTTCCAAGGAAACCCCTACATCGGCTCTACAGGTCCCTGGCATCTCCATGTGCACGCCTGCTAAGTCGCTTCAATCATGTCTGACTCTTTGCTACCCCATGGACTGTAGCCTGCCAGGCTCCTCTGTCCATGGGATTCTCCAGGAAAGAACACTGGAGTGGGTTGCCATGCCCTCCTCCAGGGAATCTTCCCAACCTAGGGATCGAACCCTCATCTCTTATGTCTCCTGCATTGGTAGGCAGGTTCTTTACCCCTAGCGCCACCTGGGAAGCCCCTGAACCTGTGCATGGGACAGCCATGCAGCCATGGACAAGTCCTCACTGCAAAAAAGCACCTGGGGTTGGGATTAGCTCTCCTGGGCAGTGGTCTCTTTACAGGGAGATGGGTAGGGTGTATTTTAGGATGAATTTCCTGGGAAAAGATTCTGGGCTGAAAATTTGAGTGCAGGAAGCTTCTTAGCATGCCAGGAACACCTGGGAGGGAGGGAGGGAGGGATGCAGGGTTGGGTGGAGGGGGAAGCTGGGCTGCAGTGCCATAGGAGCAGTGGCCTGGGCCAATCCCGTTGGAGCTCTGGAGCTGGGATAACTCTTCAGAGATGCTGCTCACCCAGGGGAGCAGCCAGGCCTTTGAAGCTTGGGGTGGACTAGTACCTGGATGTGAACTCCCCACCGGGGTAGGGGATGGTGTGACCTGGCGCCCCGCAGCTCCCTTCAGAGAAGGTACATGAGGCTTCTGCAGGCAAGGTTCCCAGCCTGGGGAGAACCAGTGCCAGGAAGCTGAAGGCAGGAATCTTCGCCTGCACCACAGTCCAGACCGTATCATTGTCAACTGGTTGCACACACCCCGAAAATGCGGAAGAATGCAGAAAATGTCCTTGTGCTGCTTCTGCCACAGTTATCAGTACTTAATTGTTGATTTGTTTTAGAATGCTGCCAGGCCTGAGTTCTTCGCCTTGGGTGTCCACGTGCTGTCTCTTTGAAGTCAAAGGAGAAAGCTTTCACCTAACCTGTAGGTATGTTCTCTACCCCCTTCTCTCTCTCTCTCTCTTTTTTTTCATGTTGTAAATGGTAGGGCTTCCTTTATTCTGTTTTTAAAAATTAATTTTTGTTGGTGTACAGTTGCTTTACAAGGCCATGTTATTAATAGTGGGCTTCTACTTCCCTGGTGGCTCAGACGGTAAGGCAAGTGTCTGTCTACAATGTGAGAGACCTGGGTTTGATCCCTGGGTTGGGAAGATTCCCTGGAGAAGGAAATGGCAACCCACTCCAGTACTCTTGCCTTGAAAATCCCATGGACAGAAGAGCTTGGTACAGGCTACTATCCATGGGGTCGCAAAGAGTTGGGCACGACTGAGCGACTTCACTTCACTTTCACTTCTACTGTACAGCAAAGTGAATCAGCTATGTGTATACCTATATCCCCTCGTTTTTGGATTTCCTTCCTATTTGGGTCACCACAGAGCACTGAGTAGAGTTCCCTGTGCTGTACAGCAGGTTCTCATTAGTTATCTATTTTATATTCAGTTGTGTCCCACTCTTTGCACCCCCATGGACTATAGCCCACCAGGCTCCTCTGACCATGGGATTCTCTAGGCAAGAATACTGGTGCGGGTTACCATTCCCTCCCCTAGGAAATCTTCCCGACTCAGGGATCAAACCCACATCTCTTACGTCTCCTGCATTGGCAGGTGGGTTCTTTACCACTAGCGCTACCTGGGAAGCCCTATCAATAGTGTATATGTGTCAGTCCTAATCTTCCAATTACTCCCACTCTCACTTCCTCCTTGGTATCCATATGTTTGTTCTCTTAATCTCTCTCTCTGTCTTTTTTATTTTTGGCCTGGCCACATGGCTTGTGGGATCTCAGTTCCCCAACCAGGGACTGAAGGTGGGCCATGGAGCAAAAGCCCAGAATCCCAACCAGTTGGCCACCAGAGGCGGCCCGCTTAATGGCTCTTTGATGTCTTT
Source organism: Bos taurus (assembly GCF_002263795.3). Lineage (NCBI taxonomy): Eukaryota > Metazoa > Chordata > Mammalia > Artiodactyla > Bovidae > Bos > Bos taurus. The sequence continues at coordinate 80,315,335 of NC_037334.1, read as the reverse complement.
ATCCTTTCTTGTATTCCGCTACCCCAACCCCACCCCAGTCTCGTGGAAATTTGCTCACGTGCATGGTGTAGCTACCCCCTCTATGGCCCCTGCCAAACTACCAGTGTGATGTCACTGAACACGGGGTTGGGAAGGACAAGTCATCTCGGGAGCGGGTTCCAGCACCTCCCTGAGTGCAGGACCAGAGGGAAGGGGCTGGGGTGGGGCCCCTGGGGCCATAAGCAGAGCTGGCCATAAGAGCTGGCCTGCTTCCCTCTGCTGAGGGCCTGAGCCTGCCTGGGTGTGCAATGGCTTAGACTTGGTCTCCGTCCTGTTTCCCCTGGTGCTTTCCCATCCATGGGACATGTTTCTGAATGGGACTCTCTTCCTTTCTGTGCTGGTCCTCAGTTTCCCCTCTGCCAGATCTCCGGCAGGACGACACAGGGGTTTCCAGCAGGGGTGGGGGTTGCAAAGAGGGGGAAAGGGCCTTCAGGGTGATGCTTCTGCCTTCGGGTACGAGAGCTGAGCCCTTGGCAGAGTCCAGGTTCTCTGTCCTGGCATTGTTGAGTTGGTGCTAAGTGCTGAGTTGGGCATTGTTAAAGAGTTGGTGCTAAGTGCTATCTTCTGTATCCTGCACTTAACAAGAGCCAGTACGTGGGACTGTGGCATCTCCGTTTAAGTGCTTTACACAGAGTGGGTGTCAGTGGAGTCTCATAACACCTGCAGGAGACGTGGAGCATCATTTTCTCCACTTCACAGAGGAGGAAGCCGGGTCTTAGGGAGCTTGTCTGAGGCTTGGAGCAAGTACATAGTAGAGCAGGGTTCAACCTCAAATCACTGATTCCAAAACTTGTGCCAGAAACCCTTTCACTGCACACCTCGAGTGTAGAGACTGTCAGATGTCCCGTCCTACAAGGTCAGAAGAGGCGCATAAAGTGGCCATCCCCCTGTACTTCTGTATACAGAGTCTACATCTGTGCCGAGAGTGATGCCACACAAACTTCCTGTCTTTCCACACCAGGGGTTCTGGGACTAAGGACTGGTCTCCGCCCTGAGCCTCCCCTTCTGGGATCCACCACCCAGGAGATGCTACTCAGTAGCTAAGTTCATGAGCCAAGTATGGAGAAGAGAATGGATTGCTGCCCCCCTCCCAAGTCCTCCCCTGCCCTGCCAGCTCCCCCTGCTGAAAGGGGGGCAGCGACCTGAACACTGCAGACGGAGTGGCAGTAGATCTGTTCGGGTGAGGCGCAGCTCCCAGGGTCCATTCCAGTGATGGACACCAGAGCCATCCCAACGAGAAAGTGACACGTGGAGAGGGGCAAGGGACCGCTCAAGGGCCCTCCTTTGGGACCTAGGCAGGATGCTGGGGCCTGAGATGGCTGGGTAATGTATTTCCTCCTTCCTCCCCTGTCATGTTCCAGGAGTCCCTTGAAAAGGGGCATCTGATGGTGACTGATGATTTCCAGTGTTCTCCGGAAGGGGCTGGGCATGGTGCCGTGGCATCCATGGCATTTCTAGAGAGAATATGAGTCAGTGTCCATCTGCGCCAACCTGTAAGGCTTCCAGGGCGGCTTGCAGGAGGTGGTGTTTTTCTCAGGAGCACTAGTCTGCCAAGCTGTTGTCCTGATTATTGTGGGAACCTCTACTGGTCAGGTGTGTCTTGACTCTTTCAGTTTGGGGATATACCAGACATCCTGATGCCAGTGACATTGGCGTGAAGAGCGAGAAGACGGGTTAGGGATAGGCATGTCTTACTTTAGTCTGTCCAGAAGTGTACAGCAGACCGTGTTCTGAGCGATGGGGTGGAAGACCCGGGGTCTGCACCGGGTGCTATGACCTGCATGTGTGTGTCTGTTGAATTGCAACACACATTGTGTGTTTGCCCGTGTGCAGGGGGCACGTGGTGCATGCTCAGAGGAGCACAGGTCTGTGCACTCACACATGATTTCCAGTGTGGTCCGCATGGAGGAAGAATGTGTGTGTGACACACTGCAAGGAGCTGGGGAGGACTGCACGGGTGCCAAGACACTGGGCATGAGCGAAGGCATCACACAGAGCGCTGAGCGGCGACCTGCACTGCGTGGGGAATCACGGAGCTTGTGAGAATGTGGGGACAATGGAATGTGCAGAGCAAAGCGGTGCGTGCAAGGGAAGCAGCACACCCTGGATGAACTTGGGTGAGCACTGACAAATGTCTGCTTAGTGGGAGCTAGCCTGCCTGACCAGGGGGCTGGAGTCTGGGGTGGAGGAGCGATGAGGGAGGGGGAGTGGGGAGGCATTAGAGCAGCACTTCTCAACTGAGGGCATTTCTCCCCGCCTCCAGAGGACAGCAGGCCATGTCTCGAGGTGTTGTCACAACTAGGCAGGTCTTCCCAGGGGGCTCTAATGGTATAGAACCCACCTGATAATGCAGCAGACATAAGAGATGTAGGTTCGATCCCTGGGTTGGGAATATCCTCTGGGAAATGAAATGGCAACCCACTCCAGTATTCTTGCCTGGGAAATCCCATAGACAGAGAAGCCTGATGGGCTACAGCCCATGGGGTTGCATAGGAGTCGGCTATGACTGAAGCGGCTAGGCACGCACACGACTAGGCATGCGGAGCTATCTAGTGCATACAGGTCCCGGATGTTGCTCAGCCTCCTACATGGACAGGGAAGCCCCACGACAGACCGGCCAACCCTAAGTGTTTGTGGAACTTGGCAGGAGACCCGTGCAGTATAGCAGAGGCTGGTCTGATGGGCAGAACCACCTCTGCTGACAACGCAGTTGACACTAAGGGGAGGTCCAGCTCCCCATGTGCTGGGGGAGGGAGAGAGGAAGTGAAGGGGCAGGAGGGATGTCCAGCCCTTCCCCATCCCCAGTTCTGCCCAGTGACAGGTTCTCTAGGTTGGTGTTGGGAGGAGGTTCCCTGCCTTCGCAGAGGACTGGAAAGGCCCATGGTGGGCCGTGGCAGGTGCGGGTGGAGGTGGATAAGAACCTTAGCAGGAAGACTTGATGGGCTTGGTGCCCTTTTGCCCATTAAGTTTCAACCTAGATCTTCCCCATGTGATACCTGTGCATGTGTTTCTTTCTTTTTAATATTTACTTATCTGGCTGTGCTGGGTCTTAGCTGCGGCATGTGGTGTCTAGTTCCCTGACCAGGGATTGAACTTGAGCCCCCTGTACTGGGAATGCAGAGTCTCAGCCGCTGGACCACCAGGAAGTTCCTATGTCCTTTTTTCCAAATCCCCATCAGCGCGGAATTACCTGCTCCCCCTGCCGTGTCCCCGTCATGCCCTGCGGTTCTCTCCCCAGCACTTCTGTGTTGAATTGTGATTGTTGTTTTGTTGGTTGGCATTCCCCACCAGACTGGTCCCAGATGGCTGTGTTTGTTCATCCTTGGATCCCCAGCCCCTGACCTCGTCAACCGAGCGCCTAAGATGTGTGGGGACGCTTTGTTGACAGCATAGACAAATGCGTGGTTTCAGTGGATACATCAGCAGATAACATGTTTTTGTCTAAGCGCTTATCTTTCCTGGGGGAAACCACCTTTCCCCACTCTTTATGGCCCCAGAGTTCTAAATTTTTCCTGCTGAAGTATAGCTTGTACAATGTTGTGTTAATTGCTGCTGTACAGCAAAGTGGCTTGGTTATATACAGATATATGCATACGTGCCTTTTCATATTCTTTTCCATTATGGCTTATCACAGTATTGAATACAGTTTCCTGCACTATACGGTAGGAACTGTTGTTTGCCCATTCTATTAATATATATACCAGTTTGCATCTGCTAAGCCCAAACTCGATCCCTCCCTGTTTTACTCCCGCTTCTCCTTGGCAACCACCCATCTCTTCTCGATGTCCCTGATTCTTTTTCTGTTTCATAGTGTGTCATATTTCTGTTCATTTGTGTCGTGTATTAGATTCCACATATAAGTGATATCATATGATATTTGTCTTTCTCTCTCTGACTTACTTCACTTAATATGATAATCTCTAGTTTCATCCATGTTGCTGCAAATCTACGGCCCCCAAGTTCTGGTGGGATTTGGGCCAATTCAAGGTCTTCTGTGGGTAGAGGGAGGGTTCTCTGCTGTTTCCGCGGGTGCTGCAAGGATATAGGTTTGGGGTTGTTAGCAGTCATGGGTCCCACACATGGAGAAAGCCTACTTGAGAATAAGGCCACTTCCCACGGGAGGCAGAAGTGGAGGCGGGGCAATGACGTCCTTTGAGCCCCTGGATCTGACCGTGTCTGAAGTCAGACATGCCTTTGGACTTGCCAGTTTTTGCTTCGTGTCAAGGTTCTGACACTTAGCATCACAGGTCCTCTGATTAGCACAGTGATGCTGCCTGGAGGCAGAGCCAGTCTGGAATCTTCCTCTCATGCCCCGCCCCCAACCCCACTCCAGCCTCCTGCATGATAGATTGCACCTGGCTAACTTCAACCCGTGGGGCAGATCCTTCTGGCCAATGGCTCCTGCCTGAGAACAAATCCATGTTTGACTGAGGTCCCACTAAGGTGAGGGGTTGTTGAGGGAGGGGCCTGGCAAAGAAAATAATGAACCATAATATAATGAGGTAGTAGACTGAGAACCGGAGGAGGATTTCCAGACACTAGGAAGGGTCTGTTGTGTTGTGTGACTTCATCTGGTCACTTCCTCTCTTCCAGCCTCAGTTTCTCGACTGCTCCTGACTGTCTCACTGGGTGAATGTAAAATTCAGATAAGGTCAATTAATTTGGGAGAAAGTTTTTTTTTTTTTTTTTGAGGTGGACCATTTTTAAAGTCTTTATTGAATTTGTTACAGTATTGCTCGTGTTTTATGTTTTGGTTTTTTGGCCAAGAGGCATGTGGGATCCTAAGTTGCTAAGTTGTGTCTCACTCTTTGCAACTCCATGGACTGCAGCAAGTCAGGCTTCCCTGTCCTTCGCTACCTCCCAGAGTTTGATCAAACTCACGTCCATTGAGTCAGTGATGCCATCCAATCATCTTGTCCGCTGTCCTCCCTGACCAGCGATCAAATCCACACCCCGTGAATTGGAAGGCAAAGCCTCAAGCACTGGACCGCCAGGGAAGTACCAGGTGAAAGCATTTGATAATTTCATTGGGTTTAGAAGTGAAGGGGACCAGAGGTTCACTGGAAAGGACAGATGAGCAAGCGCTAAGGGGAAACGATGGAAGAGAATGCTGCATGGAAGTGGCCACCCCCACCAAGGACTAAAGGTGGGTCAGTTCAGCTCAGTTGTGTCTGACTCTTTGCGACCCCATGGACTGCAGCAAGCCAGACTTCCTTGTCCATTACTAACGCCAGGAGCTTACTCAAACTCATTTTGATTGAGTCAGTGATGCCATCCAACCATCTCATCCTCTGTCGTCCCCTTCTCCTCCTGCCTTCAATCTTTCCCAGCATCAGAATCTATTCCAATGAGTCATTTCTTCACATCAGGTGGCCAACGTATTGGAGTTTCAGCTTCAACATCAGTCCTTCCAATGAATATTTAGGATTGATTTCTTTTAGGATGGACTGGTTGGATTTCCTTGCAGTTCAAGGGACTCTCAAGTCTTCTCCAACACCACAGTTCAAAAGCATCAATTCTTTGGCACTCAGCTTTCTTTATAGTCCAACTCTCACATCCATACATGACTACTGGAAAAACCATAGCCTTGACTAGATGGACCTTTGTTGGCAAAGTAATGTCTCTGCATTTGAATATGCTGTCTAGGTTGGTCATAGCTTTTCTTTTAAGGAGCAAGCATCTTTTAATTTCATGGCTGCAATCACTATCTGCAGTGATTTTGGAGCCCCCCAAAATAAAGGTGGGTGGGGCAAAAAGAGAGGTGGTCTGTCCTGCTCAGGCTGGAGCCCTGATGAGGACTGTGTAGCTGGCCAGGTGCCAGGTGATCACCCCCTACCTTCACTACCCTCCTAACTGAGAACACAGGTAACCCCGACCCCACCAAGATCCTTCTATTTCATTCTCTGGGAGGGTGACCACTGGGTTGACTGTTCCTATGGGGGGTGCAGGCATAGCTTGTTTTCCTCTTGCCCCAGGGTCTGCTAGCTGAGCACCTGCTTATTGCTTTCTGTAGTTTATGTGTAGGGCGGATGGAGAGGGAGTGGTGACCTTTGCTCTTTGACAGGTCAAACTTCAGGACTGGGACTGTGTCTAGCTAATCTCGGGACAGGAGCTTCACCTTCTGTCCTCATAGGCTAAGAGTAATCATGCTTCATGTTGGATAAATAGTCATCCCTATTTGCCAGGCACTAAGCTGGGTGTTAGTTACAGCATCTCCCTGTGAGATGGGATCATCATACCCATTTCATAGGAGGAAAGTGAGGCTTCAGAGGTTAGGTAAAGAGCCCAGGCTTAGCTAGAAATGGGGGCAGTGGGATTTAAATGGTAAAATGCTGTGAAAGGAAAACAGGGCATCATTTTGGGGTTATAGTCTTTGGAGTAGAAAATAAAACTTTGGAGCTTCCCTGGTAGCTCAGTGGTAAAGAACCTGTCTGCTAATGCAGGAGACACAGGTTCCATCCCTGATCTGGGAAGATCCCACATGTCATGGAGCATCTAAGCCCATGTGCCACAACTACTGAGCTTGTGCTACAGAGCCTTCGAGCTGCAGTGACTGAAACCCATGTGTCTAGGGCCTGTGCTCCTCAACACAAGAAACCATTGCAATGAGAAGTCCACATACCACTAGAGAGTACTTTTCACTCCCGCACCTAGAGAACAGCCCGTGTAGCAACAAAGATCCAGTGAGCCAAATAAATAAATACATAAAATTATTTTAAGAAAAAACAAAAATTTAAATCCCAATTTTGTACTTGCCAAGCACCTCATATTTATTATTTTTGTAACTCTTTTCAAATAATCCTATAAAGTAATTTCCCCCCATTTTGCACCTGAGAAAACGGGTTTCTCAGGAAGGGGAAGGTTTGTATGAAAATCTACTCAGGGAATAGGTGGTGGAGCTAGGCTCTGAATCCAGTCTGGCTGTTCCCAGGGCTAATATTCTTTGGAATCTTGCTTCCTGGAACCGATTCCAGGGGCCTCTCTGAGGGCACAGGACTCTTTTCTGGGCGCAGGGCTTTTTTGGCTGTCTCTTGATTCTCAGAGTGGAGCTAACATTTTCGCTAAACCAGTCCCAGGTGCCCAGACCCAGATCCAGGACGATTTCGTGGGAAAGGCTGCCACCTTGTGGCCAGACAGCGAGCATGTACCAGGAGGAAGCAAGGGTTTAGGAGGGTGGGGCTTGGGCAACAGGTGAGGTCAGTCTCTGGAAAGACTCCAGCTGGTGCAGACTTGGTTTTGGAGGGCTGCCTCGCCGTTGGAGGGCCAGCTTGGGCCTCAGAGGGAGGGTTCAGGCTTCCCAGCAGTTTCAGGATGGATGGTGAGGCTTGGCTGTGGGCACACTGGATCAGAATTTTCCTGCCAAGTCCTGACGTGAGCCCATCAGAGGAATCCTGAAGGTAAGCCTAGGTTAGACTTCTTATGTCCTTCTGAGGCACTGGTTCTTTTAGCTGTGTGGAGAGGCCATGTTGTGTCTGTGACACTTCTCCTGCAGGACACCCTCGGAGCTTCTGGACTGAATCCTGCCTGAGCTCGACCCTGTACCGACACTGTCCCCAGCTCTGAGGGAGATACAGAGCCTCCTCCCCCCTCCAAAACCTAATCCTGTGTATCCTCATCATCTGGGCTGATGCAGCCTCCCAGACTCAGTTCTTTCTGCTTCTCTCCTCTCTCCACTTTGCTAGTCAAAGGATTTCCTAGTAATATTTTTCACCAGGTGCAAGAGCCTTGTGCTTCCCTGGTGGCTGAGAGAGTAAAGAATCCGCTTGCCAAGCAGGAGACGCGGATTCAATCTTGGAGTCGAGAAGATCCCCTGGAGAAGGGAATGGCAATCCACTCCAGTATTCTTGCCTGGGGAATTCCAAGGACGGAGGAGCCTGGTGAGCTACAGTCCATGGAGTCGCAAAGAGTCAGACACGACTTAACGACTAGACAACAAGAGCCCCACTGCACACTCCTCGCAGTATGGAAGAGGACGTTGGGCTTCTTAGCCTGGTCTTCCTTCCTGCCTCACTCCGACATCAATGTGTGAGGCCACGTACCTCCTGTTAAGGCTCCAATCAGTACTTCTCCCCTGGCTGCAGGTTCGCATCACCTGGGAACTTCAGAATCGGCCCCTGGCAGCCACGCCCCCTCGAGATCCTGCTCTGATTGGTCTGGGCCCTGGAGGTTGTGGGCGTGTTGAGAGACCTCCAAGTGGCTGGGAGGGTCCTCGTGCGTAGCCATTGCTCTGTCCTTTGGCAAGTTCTCCGCGGTCAGCTTATGCCTTTCTTCTCATTCCTGAAACCTGTTTCTTAGTCCGGATAGCCCTCTCACCTTCTCTTCCCCACGTTCTCGTCCCTGTGAGTACCCAGCTCTAAGCTCGTGGACAGAACTCGTGGTCCTCTTCCCCGCCTTCACTGTTTGGGGGACCACTTCTGTGCCAGCTTCGAGCCCGCTCTGTCCCACAGATTGACTTGTGAGTTAGTCCTCACGCTTTACACGGTGAGATTTTGGACCACGTTTTATTTCTCTTGGTAGTCCAAGCTTCTGACGGTGCCCGGGAAGACCCTGTGCTTGGTGACTGGGAATGTCGACGAACGACTGAATGGACAGCCAGACTCCATGTTGCTGAGATCTCCGAGCCTTTCCGAAAAGCCGTGAGCAGCGTCCTGAGGTACATGTCCTGGGCCTGGGAGGGAGGAGGGGCACCCCCGAGCAGGATTTGAGGGCCAGTTTTCTCCATCTTCCTTCACAGCTGCATAAAAATCTCTTACTCCTAGGATGAACAAGTCATGCCTCAAGTTTTACTTTTAGAAACTCGGCTTGAAGCAAAGATTTAGAAATCATAAAAGCTAGCATTTACTGGGGACTTACCATGTGTTGGTGATATATGCAATCTCATTTAATCATCCAAGCAGCCCCGTGTTTATCAGCCCTGATTTACGGGTCAGGAAACAGAGGCTCCTAGATGCTGCCTTATGTGGCAATGACTGCTTAGACTCATGAACATCTGGTCTCCTCTTCCTGGATTCCTAGTCAGACCACATTGTCTAAGTGTCCTTTGCAGTAGGAAGGTCCACGGAGCCCCTCATGGAATGTGAGTGGAGGGGATGAGTATACCTCCAAGTGTGGCCCATTAGAAATAAAGTAGTCACACATGTGCTCTTGGCGCTACTTCAAAGATTCTGAGGAGGAAGAGGAGGGTGGAGCCAAAGATGGAAGGAGCCTGGGGTGCCCACTGGGGCAGAGCCATTCCCACTGCTGGCCCGCAGTGGACAACTACACAAGTGAGGATTCAACGCTTTCTGTGTTAGCTTATATTGGGTCTCTCTCTCTCTCTTTAAACTTATTTGGCTGTGTCGGGTCTTAGTGGCGGCATGAGGAGGTTTTAGTGGTGGCATGTGGACTCTTAGCTGTGGCATGTGGGAACCCTGAGCAGGGATTGAACCCGAGCCCCCTGCATTTGGAGCACGGAGCCTTAGCCACTGGACACTGGAAGTTCCTGGGTTTATCTCTTAAAGCAGCTAATGCTATTTACCCCAATTAATACATGTAATTTCCCAAAGGGCTTTCCTGGTGGCTATGATGTTGTTGAATGAAAAAAACTAGGATTGAATGAAAGTATCGTGTGTAGAGCACATAACACTGTTCTTGGCATGTAGCTATAAAGAATCTGCCTGCAATGCAGGAGACGTGAGTTCCATCCCTGGGTCAGAAGATCCCCTGGAGAAGCGAATGGCTACCCTCTCTCGTATTCTTGCCTGAGAAATCCCATGAACAGAGAAGCCTGGTAGACTATCATCCAAGGGGTTGCAAAGAGTCAGATGTGACTTAGTGACAAAACAACATACATGAACCTTCCCAAGCCCTGTGTTTCATGAGTGGTCAAGTTAGGGTTTGTTCCCATCATGCTGACTTCAGAGTGTACAATCTTGTCCCCTGAAAGGCCTTTCTGGAATTGTCTTTCATTGTTCTAATACTGAGTTGGTTGAAAAATTTGTTCAGGCTTTTCCATGAGATGTTATGGAAAAAGTGTGGCCAACCCATACTTTTGGAAGAGGTGAAACATTTTATGCTGGTCATTCTAGGTCTGGCTCAAGGAAAGACAGAAGTTTTTTGTTTGTTTGTTTGTTTTTAACCCAAAACCATCTCCTTCTCCTGTGTTATGAGTGTGCATGTTGTGAGGGGCTGGGCTTGCCTGGGTATAACAGAACACTTATGGATAATTCAAAGATGGCTGGCATAGAAGAGGAGAGTTTCACGTTCACGGGAAACTCTGGTGACATGTGACTGCCTGTGTGCTGTGCTGTGAGCCCACCCTTTTTGGTCTGCCTGCTGCCCCCGCCCCGCCATGAGGCTGGTGAGGCTGGGCAAGCTCCCACTGCCTTGTTGCTTGAGATCCCCTCCGTCTTGGTGGCCCCACTGGCTGCATCTTCCCTGGAGAGACAGGGCACAGCAGTTGGTCCCCATGCAGTTGGGATTCAGCCTGGCTTTATGACCAACTGGAGGCTGTTCTGTGGGTACAGATCCAAGGGGTCCTGACACCAGTCAGATTAAACAAGGCAGCTGGACCAAGCACACGGAAGGACCTGTGTCCTGCTTCCTGTTCTTCTAAAAGAAAATAGGGAAAGAAAGCTTTACATGTGCTTCTTTTTTAAAGGTATTTAAAAAATATTTATATTATTTGACTGCGCTGGATCTCGGTTATGGCATGTGGACTCCTGGGTCATGGCATGTGGGCTCTAGTTCCCTGATCAGGAAGTCAAACTAGCCCCCCTGCATTGGGAGTGCAGAGTCTTAGCTACTGGACCACCAGGGAAGTCCCTACACGTGCTTCTGAGAAGCAAATTCTCTGGTGTATTTTTGTTCTCCTGTTTGATTCACTCATCACAGCTTGCTCTGCTGATAAGAGGGCCATGGGATCTGATACACCATGGCCTCTCTAGCCTGGCCTCTCTTCCCATCTCCTTCCACCTGGGGAAGCCACCCCTGGTCAGGCTAGAGAATTGAAAGGCAGTGGTGATTCAGAAACCTTGGAGGGCTCAGGGTGACATGCCACCCGGATGTGCTGGAGAGGTTTGGGAATCAGCCGCAGCTGGGCTTCAATCATTCCACCACCTCCCAGCTTGTGACAAGCAGCCTGTTTCTCCACTTGCGAAGTGAATGATACTAGGAGCTTGTCTTTGCAATCTGTCCACTCAATTTACTTTTGTTTCCTCCTTGATGGCCAGCAACCTTCCTTGTTATCTCACATAGATGATTGCATCAGCTCCCTTGCCTGGTCACACCGTATTCAGAGCACTTGTTGATATCAGAGATTAAAGCAGACTCCCTGTTTGTAATACAAAAAAAAAAAAAAAAATTCCAGTCTTTAATCAGGGTGTTTTCTGAACCTTGAAAGCCTTTTCTGTTTTCTGGCCTGACTGTGTGACCACTGTCCCTTTGCACGTACTGTTCTCTGGGTCTGGGATGTGTTCACCTCTTTTCATCTGATTAACTCCTCCTCAACTTTCAAATCTCAGTAACTTCCTTTGCATTCTCAGTCTAGGCCACATCCCCAGCTAAGTGCTTTTATAACTTTGTAAATCTCTCCTTCTTGGTATTGACCCCTGTCATTTTACTTTATAGTGTAACTACTTGACTGTTGTCTGTTTGCATCCCTGACTGTAAGTTTCATGAGATTAGTGCCCCTATTCATGTCACCTCCTTTATCCCCAGAATTTAGCATAGGGCCCAGCATATAGTAAGCTCTCAGAATAATGCTGTTGAATGAAAAAAAAAAAATAGAATTGAATGAAAATATTGTGTGTAGAGCACTTAGCTCTCTTCTTGGCATGTAGTAAATATCAAAAAATGGGGCTTCCATGTTGGCTCAGAAAGTGAAGAATCTGCCTGCAATGTAGGAGGCCTGGGTTCAATCCCTGAGTCAGGAAGATCCCCTGGAGAAGAGAACAGCTACCCACTCCAATATTCTTGGCTGGAGAATTTCATGGACAGAGGAGCCTGGTGGGCTACTGTCTATGGGGTTGCAAACACTGTTCTTGGCATGCAACAAGCATTAATAAATATGAGCTCTTAATGATAGTATTACTATTCTGACTGTGGGACTGGTGGGGAAAAATTCATCCAAATCATAAGTGTTCTTCTGATGTATATGTAGGGCTGAGTCCCTTTGCTGTTCACCTGAAATAACCAAAACATTGTTAATCAACTATATCCCAATACAAAATAAAAAGTTTAGTTTGGGAAAAATTAAAAAAAGCTTTTATTAAAAAAAAATGGTCTTCTGACTTCGGTTGCCCCAAGTTTGCAAGTTTTGGGGTAAAGTGATCTAGTGTGGAGGAAAATATACACATATGCAGATACACACTGAGCCGTGACACACAGACACATGCAGGCCTCCCATGGGGACAACTGTGTGATTTCAGTTTCCCGGCAGCACCTTCTACAACTAGAAGGTGGCAGCAGGGAGAAGGCTGGCTGTCCCAGGAGTGCTGGAGGAACCCGTCCAGGCACCGGTGGGCCTGAGGGTCTTCACCACCCACTGGTCCCAGGCCCACACTCTCCTTCTCATCTCCGCTCCATGTAGAGTGGGGCTGCAGATGTTGGGAGAGATCACTCTAGAGAAGCTTGGAGAACAGGGGATGCCTCTAACAAAGACTGCCCCCAAAGTTCAAAAGTCCATATCTGCCCGAGCATCTTGACAAGATCCCTCTTTCTTCCAGCTTCTCTAGTGGCTCAGATGGTAAAGAATCCGCCTGTAATGTAGGAGACCTGGGTTTGATCCCTGAGTTGGGAAGATCCCCTGGAGAAGGGAATGGCAACCCACTCCAGTATTCTTGCCTGAAGAATCCCATGGACAGAGGAGCCTGGTGGGCTATAGTCCGTGGGGTCTTAAGCATCGGACATAACAGCAACCAAGCACGCACACACACCCTTTTCTCCAGAACTTTTGACCTTGCCCTCACCGCAAAGCATTTCCACAGAAGACCAGTGTCCACAGGAGTTTTAGAGACTTTATTATGTATAAACAATTTAAACACTTTGCCATAAATTATCTTTGCCTGTCCCTAGTCTTTGCTTAGCAGCAAATTAAAATTAATATAAAAACTCGATGAACAAGTCATACATGTATATTACAAAAAAGTTCCTGTACCAAAGTTCTTATTAGACATTTTTTTATGGTTTTTTTTTAAACTTTTTTTTTCTTGTTTTTTGTGGGTTTTTAAAATTTTTTATTTTCTCTCCTCGTGGTGACTGTCATGTGATTGTCTCAGTTTCTGGACCAAACAAACACACTAATAATTGTAAATCTCAAACAGTGATTGTGCCTCAAGGCTTAGGTATGTACAGGGTGATCTGAAGTGGTGCCCGTTTAGCAAAAGAGTGTCACGATGCCCACACCTCTACTGCAACTGATACCCACGAACTACGGAATCTAAACAGACTACACCCTGTAACTGCGTATTACTGTCCACAATGGAATCTTCAAAGACAAAAGAGTATGAAATTGATCTGTAGTGATTATAGCCACCCTTGGAATTAAATTTTACACTCTGCGCTCAAATAAATTAGCTCAGGCCAGACTAAATCAGGACCTGAGAGTTAAGTGCTGAACGGTATTATTTCGCTTCGATTTTTGATATGAATTTCCTTTTTTTTCTTGTGTTTTTCTATTTTTTTTCTTTAAAAAGTTATTTCCAGTGCTCACTCTTTCACTTTTACCCCCCCTCCCCAGTCGCTACACACAAATCACCCCCAAAGTCGTGGTTTAAATGCACCTGTATTTGTTTAAACGAAAACGTCTGTAGTTATCTATCCAACGAGCAGTCTGAATCGTGGTCCTTAGCTGGTCCTGGGATGCTGGCCCTCACGGATATCTGTGTGTCGCTCACGTGTGAATGAGTGAGGTAATAGAACATGAGGCCTTCTCGTCTTCACGTCTCTGTTTTGCGGTCGCTGTGTTTTTGTTTTGTGTGTGTGTGTGTGTGTTTTGTTTGTTTCCTGTGTGCATATGTATGTTCTTTTGTTTCTTTTGAACATTTTGCGTCTCTTTCCGTCTCTTGGCTGCGTAGACCCTGAACAAGTGGGTCATTATTTTAGGGGAACTTGGAACATGGTTGTGTGTTCGTCCATTTGTCTGTTTTGTGTTTTGTTTTTTTTTTTTTCCTCAGGAATTTTGCCGCCGGGCTTTAGTCTACTCCAGGAGGTGGGACTTCTTGTGTGGACAGTAGCATTTGAACTCAAAAAATGTGAGCTTTCTTGCCACTTGGTCTCCTAAAGCAGCCCGGCCTTTAGTGCCCCAGTTAGGTCTTCATCTCCTTAGGAGAGGAGATAACAGTGACTCCCGCTGAGCCATCCAGGCGAGGAATGGCAGCAGACGATTTTGTTACCTCTTTCCCATCTCGTTCTGTCTTAAAAACTGGATGTTGCTGCTACTGTCCGCCAGCTCAGGGTACTGCTCGACGGGCAGCACGTAATAGCCCTCGTAGCCCTGCACGCGGCCCGTGCTCAGCAGCTGCTGCTTCTCGCCCTCCGTCCACAGGCGGCTGCCCTCGCGGCCGTCCCTGGCTTTCTGCTGCTCCTTGGCCCAGGCCGTGCCCAGCGCCCTCTGCCTGGCCTGGTCCAGGACGCGGGCCTTCTCTTCGTCCAGGGTGTCGGGGGTGAGGCCGTAGCGGATGCTGAGCAGCAGCGTGGAGTACTGGAACTCGATGTTGGTGAACCTTCGAGTCCTGCCGTTGACCAGCAGCGTGGGCTGCGACACGGTCACGTTCACCCCACTCTCCAGCACCTTGCGGCCGATGGTGGTGCCCAGGGTGACCAGGTCGGCATCGGCTGAGCCGATCTTCACGAAGTAGTGGGTGTCCTTGCCCTCGATGCTGTAGTGCATCTTGTCCAGGTAGTAGGCGTTGTTCAGCACAGACGCCACTTTGCGGCTGTCCTCGCTGGCGATGCTGGACACGCCGGTGGTCACCCGCCCCTCCTTGATGGCGAACATGATGCCTTTGCCGATGATGGGCGTGGTGGTGGCGAACCAGTGGCCTGCTTTCTCGCGGATGCTGGCGTGGAGCTTCTTAGAAATGACCTGCCCTTCAAGAGCCAGGAAGGCCTGGTTGTGCCTCTCGGTTGTCTGCTGGACACCTGTAATGAGCTGTGGGCAGAAGAGACACAGAGAGCTGAGGGGGTGGGCTGGGCCCACCCTGTGCAGTTAGGGGCTGGGTCAGAAAGAGGAAGGCTGGGACACCCCTCCAAGAATACGTCTTGCGTCTGTCATGATCAGAACTAAGAGAGCCCTACCTTTTGGACTAGGACAGGCTGGCTTGTTTCCAGTGCTCTGATGGTATGGCCTCCCCACCTTGTAACTATAAATGGGGGTGCATAGGCATAACACCTGAATGGCATCTCTACCCAGGCCTACCCACTTAGTGTGTCTCTCCATCATTGCAGAAGAGAGAGTCATTTGGCCCGCTGATGGTTTAGCAGCTGCGTTATACATATATAGGGGCTTCCCTGGTGGCTCAGGTGGTAAAGAATCTGCCTGCAGTGCAGGAGACCTGGGTTCGATCCCTAGGTTGAGAAGGTCCCCTGGAGGAGGGAATGGCTACCCACTCCAGAAGGGGATGTTCATTAACTTCCTTGAGTTGGCACTGTGCTACTCCAAGTACGGCTAGGAGCCGAGGCATCACCAGGACCCTCCCTGTTAGCAAAGACTAGAATCTTGGGCCTCCCTCCTGACCCAACGAGTCAGAAGCTGCATCTAAACAAGACCCTCTACCTGGTCTGCATGCATATGAATGTTTGAGAAGCACCAGGCTAAAGAGATTCCAGCTTTGTGGGCCAGAGGGAATATCCCTGGACTTTTTGAGCCATTTGCTTTGGATCCTAGCCCTGCTTCTGCAGGGGGACGAAATCCCCATTATCTCCTTGGCCTTGAGTTTTCTACTCACAAATTACAACTCATCTCAATTGGTGGTTGGGGGACAGGCTGGGATAATGGAGGAGGCTGTGCTGGGGAGGTAACGGCACTTAGATAAATGAGCGAAATGATGGCTATTCATCCAGTGAGTGGTCCCCACGGGGCAGAACTGTGAGAATGCTGTTCTCAATTACCCGGCAGTTCCTCCTGGTCTCTCTCTAGTGACACAGTCTGGACAATTATTCAGAGCAGCTGAGACCTTTCAGAGGTTGATCGTGCCAAGCACGGGTTCTGCAGCAGGAGAGATCCAAACGCAGATGCCCACCCCTCCCATCCCATTGTGGCCGCGGTCTCAGCTGCACCCAAATTGAAACTGACCACCTCTCGGTCATCACCGAGAAACCCAAGCACAGATTATGTTCTGAAAACTCAATCTGTATATGTTTGGGCCATAAAACACTGAGATTTTATGTGAGGCATAAAAATGTTCTTTAATGGGACAGAAACTGCAAACTACCGTTTTATTATGTCCCATAAAAGCCAAAAGGGTTATGATCTTACAGGCAGTGCAGATGGTAGGTTGATGCTAGATTTCTCAGTGCTGTTGTTAATCAAGGAGTGACTCAAGGGTATACAGTGAACAGATAATGACACCACAATTAAGGTAATAATTGAAGTTGGGAAGAAATATGTGCTGTGCCAGACAAGTGACAGCACTGATGTCCGCTGTCTCGTGAAGCCACCCGGTTTCATGCCCCTTTTATACCCAGCTCCAATGTTTTCTGGTGCTACTGACATGTCCTTGGCCCCGACATGGTTCTGTTTGCCAGAGGGAATGGTGACGGTCTTTTGGATTCTTGGCAGGGACCTCCGCTTACCTGTCCGCTCTCACTTGCTTGACTCTCTGACAATTCATAGGGCGGAGGCACGAAATACATTTTGGCTCTTGGGAAGCCAGGAATTATGTTGCTGAGCTGAAATCCAAACATCACAAGCCAGCTTTTCACATCTATGGTGGAAACAGAAATAAAGACTTCTGAAATCATGATGGGTAGAAAGCCAGAGGGGATCTTGGAGAGAGAATGAAATAAAGTGGGATGTTGAGTATGGAGTCCAGCAGGAGAGGGAGGCAACAGCCTGTGAGAGTCTTCTGGTCGGGACCTAGAGCTGCTTTACCTGGGCTCTAGGAAACAGATGTCCTTCCAGACTTGGTCAGTTGACCCCAACCTCCCACTCCACATGGTGATTTAGGACAGTGCTGGAGTAAGCTAGATCTCCCTTCCGATGCCCTTGTTGTGTGACCTTTGGCAAGTTCCTGGCCCTCTCTCAGATTCAGGTTCATCAGATATAAACTACTAATGTCATTGGGTTGTTGTGAAGGTTGAGGGAGAAAATTCACGTGGAGGGCTTATCATGGTGCCTGGCATGTGGCTTGTTCAGTCACAGTGAAATCCTTCATTTGGCAAGTACTTCAGTATTGATGGGCCAGTCAATGTGCTTAGAAGCTAGAGATACAATGATCGGAAACATGTAGATGTGATGATTACACTGTGCAGGACCTCCAGGCAGGGGCTGCTGCACCAAGCCTCGCTCATTATGAAAGGGGGGGTCCCTGAGTGCATGCAATGCAGACAGTCACCTGGCTCCTGAGACCCTTTCCTCAGGTGTCTACTCTTCAAACGGAGGTCAAGAGAGTGCTCTTGTGTGCTCAGAATACAATTGCCCTTTCCTGCTAAGGCCTAGGGTTGGGTCGGCTCCATTGTCATGCTCCATCTCTATTCCTGAACTCCTTCCTTGTGATTTCGTTATATAAGCAGTCAAGCCTTCCAGTATCCTGGCCTCTTAGTTTTTTGGTGATCCTCCACTTACTAACTCTCCTGCTCATCCTTTGGAGCTTGTGATCATGAGTAATTCTACCTCAATTTCATAGACATCACCCTCTGAACACCGCCTGGACTCTCTCTAGTTTACTCTTTTTTGTAACCTCACCCCTCCATACTCCCAGAACGTCTCCCTTCTCTAGGACCTTCAAGCCAACCTAAACTACTTTTCCCATTCCCCAGCTTCTTTGTCTGTCCTCTCTTCTTACCTAGCATGCATTCCATGGTCAGTCATTAGAATCATCCCCTTGTGTATATTCTCAGATCCGTTGCCACTTTCTCACTTCATCACACTTGCTTGGTGAAATCATGGCAGGCTCCTGTTTGTCCCTGTTGCAGCTGAATGCGGCAGCAGAAGTGAACGAAGCCACCCTGGCTGGTGTTAAATTCCTGACCATGAACCCCAGCTGTGCCTTCCTGATGCCTGGTAATCTGACCATATCCCCTTTTTCCATTCAGTCCTTCTTCCATTCTCCCGGGTGATTGGCTACTTCTCATCTCTCCTAAAACATCCCACACCTTCCTCACTCTAGCAGCTGACCTTTCATTCCTATCTGAGAAAACTGATGCGGTCAGGGGGAATTTCCATCAAACGCTCATCATATTTACCAGCTTACCAGCATTAGTACCCACATTCTCACTTTCCTTCTGTTACTCCACATGAGCTGCTGGAAAAAACCCTCCGCTGGTGTAACAGGGTCACCCCATCAACATACAAACATGCCACTAAATACGCACCTTTAAAATTCCTCTCTTGTCCGTCCTTCTCCCTTTAGCCACCATACATGTCTCACCCCCTTTATAAGAACTTCTCAAACTCAAAATAATTCTCTAGACACAGGAACCCCCATTTCTCCCCTTTGAAGCAGGCTTTGCTCCCAAAGATGCATTAAAACAACACTTGTCAAGGCCATACATGACCTCCATGTTGCTGAGTCCAGTGCTGACTGTGGGCTTCATCTTACTTTGACCTATGAGAAGTCTCTGACAAGTTGAATGCTCCTGCATCTCTCTCTGTTTTAGCCTTGTGGACAACACACTGTCTTGTTGTCCCTCTCCCACCTTTGTGGCCACCTCTTGTCCCTCTTTGGTTCCTCCTCATCTCTCTGCTCTGAATGCTGGGATGTCCTAGACGCAGTCTGTGAACTTCTTCTCCACTCTATCTGTTCTTCCCAGACATGGTGATTTGACCCAGTCTCAGGGCCCTCAATACCATTTTTTTTCCTTCCAAGTTTGAGATAATATTGACATACAGAACCATATAATTTTATACAGCATGATTTAACTTACATCATGAAATGATTAGTACATTTAGTGAATACCTATTGTCTCACAGAGATACAAAATAAGAGAAAAACATTTTTTTTCTCTTATGATGGAAACTCCAGGATGGAAAACATACATCAGTTTTAGGTATATTTATCATGTCATACATTCTATCCCTAGCCCAATCTATGTTCTAAGCCAGATCACCCTAAATATACTCAGAATCAGCAAAAATGCACCTTATCATTTTCACATGGTGCCTTAATGGAGAGGAGAATGCCTAATAGAAACACTTGTCCATTATTTGATTTGATGATACACAAAAGGATTCATATAAGGAATGTTTGTTTTTAAATACTTTATTTATTTTGGGCTGCACTGGGCCTTCTGCTTGGGCTTTTCTCTAGTTGTGGCGAGTGGGACCTACTCTCTAGCTGCAGTGGTCGGGCTTCTCACTGAAGTGGCTTCTCTTGTTGCAGAGCACAGGCTTTAGGGCACATAGCTCCCAGGCTCTGCAGCACAGGCTCAGTAGTTGTGGCGCATGGGCTTTAGTTGCTTCACAGCATGTGGGATCTTCCTGGATCAGGGTTTGAACCCATGTCCCCTGCACTGGCAGACAGATTCTTTACCACTGAGCCACCAGGGAAGCCCCAGGACATGTTTTATTTGCACCTCAGTACCACTTGCGTGCTGATGCCAACTCCAAAATTTATGTTTCCATCTAGGACTTCTTCCTCAATGCCCAGCTTCTGTCCAAACCTCAGTTCCTTGTCTTCCTCTCCACATCTGTCACAGTAGCCTTCTTCATCCCTGATTATGGTAACTCCATCCTTTCAGCTACCATCCTGGACCTCTTTCTTTTTCTCACTCTCTATGTCTAATCCATCCATAAATCCTTTACTTTTGTTTTTAATTGAGGTAAATCTCATGTAACATAAAACTCATCATTTTAAAGTGCACAATTCAGTGGCTTCCAGTTACACTCACAATGTTGTACAATCATCGTTTCTGGAATTCATGAATTCCAAAACATGTTCATCATCCCCTCAAAACTGCATCACTATCAGTAGTCACTCTGCATTCTTCTTTCCCCTCAGTCCCTGACAACCGCCACTGCTTTCTGGTCTCCATGGATTTGCCTTTTCTGGATATTTCATATAAATGAAATCAAAGAACGTGTGGCCTTTCATATCTGGCTTCTTTAGCACATCATTTTCAAGGTTCATCCGTGTTGTAGCATGTATCAGTATATTATTATTATTTATGGATGAATATTCTGTTTGGATATATTCCATTTTGTTTATTCATTCATCAGTTAATGGATATTTGGGTAGTTTACACTTTTTTTTTTTTTACCTATTATGGATAATGCTGTTATGACTATCCATGTACTAACTTATTTATTTTTTTCATTTACTGCCAAGGTTTTTATTATTATTAGGATAACATTTAAACAAATGAAGTATAGTGATTTACAATGGTGCATTAGTTTCAGGTATAGCAAAGTGATTCAGTTATGTACATACATATATATTCTTTTTTTACTTTAGTTTTTATTTTATATTGGAATATAGTTGATTTACAGTGTTGTTTCAGGTGTACAGCTAACTGATTCAGCTATCCATATGCACATATTCATTCTTTTTCAGGTTATTTTCCTATATAGGTTATTACAGCATATTGAGTAGAGTTCCCTGTGCTATACAGTAGGTCCCTGTTGATTACCTATTTGATATATTAAAGTGAAGTTGATCAGTCGTGTCCAACTCTTGGCGACCCCATGGACTGTAGCCCACCAGGCTCCTCTGTCCATGGAATTTTCCACGCAAGAATACTGGAGTGGGTTGCCATTTCCTTCTCCAGGGGATCTTCCTGACCCAGGGATTGAACTCCGGTCTCCCCCATTGCAGGCAGATAATTTACCATCTGAGCCACCAGGGAAGCCCATTTTATATATAGTAGTTGTTATTTAGTTGCTAAGTTGTGTCCGACTTTGCAACCCCATGAACTGCAGCACTCCATGCTTCCCTGTCCTTCACCATCTCTTGTAGTTTGTTCAAACTCAGGTCCATTGAGTTGATGATGCCATCTAACCATCTCATCCTCTGTTGTCCCCTTCTCCTCCTGCCTTCAATCTTTCCCAGCATCAGGGTCTTTTCCAGTGAGTTGGCTCTTAACATCACGTGGCCAAAATATTGGAGCTTCAGCTTTAGTGTCAGTCCTTCCAGTGAATATTTAGGGTCAATGCCCTTTAGGACTGACTTCCTTGATTTCCTTGCTGTCCAAGGGACTCTCAAGAGCCTTTTCTAGTACCACAGTTTGAAAGCATTAAATTCTTCAGCACTCAGCCTTCTTTATGGTCCAACTCTCATATCTGTACATGACTACTGGGAAAACCATAGCTTTGACTAGATGGACCTTTGCCATTTGTCAGCAAAGTGATGTCTCTGCTTTTTAATACACGGTCTAGGTTTGTCATAGCTTTTCTTCCAAGGAGAAAATGTCTTTTAATTTTATGGCTGCAGTCACCATCTGCACTGATTTTGGAGCCCAAGAAAATTAAAATGAAATCTGTCACTGTTTCCACATTTTCCCCCATCTATTTCCCATGAAGTGATGGGACCAGATGCCATGATCTTCATTTTTTGAATGTTTAGTTTTAAGCCAGCTTTTTCACTTTCCTCTTACACCTTCATCAGGAGGCTCTTTGGTTCCTCTTCACTTTCTGCCACTAAAATGGTATCACCTGCATATCTAAGGTTGTTGATATTTCTCCTGGCAATCTTGATTCCAGCTTCATCAAGCCCAGCATTTCGCATGATGTCCTCTGCATATAAGTTAAATAAGCGGGGCGACAATATACTCCTTTGCCAACTTTGAACCAGTCCATCATTTCATGTCTAGTTCTAAATGTTGCTTCTTGTCCTGCAAACAGGTTTCTCAGGAAACAGGTAAGTTGATCTGGTACTCCCAATTGTCTAAGAATTTTCCACAGTTTGTTGTGATACACACAGTCAAAGGCTTTAGCATAGTCAATGATGCAGAAGTAGATGTTTTTCTGGAATTCCTTAGCTTTTTCTACAATCCAACAAATGTCGGCAATTTGTTCTCTAGTTCCTCTGCCTTTTCTAAACCAGCTTGTACATCTGGAAGTTCTCAGTTCATGTACTGCTGAAGCCTAACTTGAATAATTTTGAGCATAATTTTGTTAGCATGTGAAATGAGTGCAATTGTATGGTAGTTTGAACATTCTTTGGCATTGCCTTTCTTTGGGATTGGAATGAAAACTGACCTTTTCCAGCCCTGTGGCCACTGCAGAGTTTCCCAATTTGCTGGCATATTGAGTGCAGCACTTTAACAGCATCATCTTTTAGGATTTGAAATAGCTCAGCTGGAATTCCATCACCTCCACTAGCTTTGTTCATAGTAATGCTTCCTAAGGCCCACTTGACTTCACACTCCAGGATGTCTGGTTCTAGGTGAGTGACGACAGCATCATGATTATCCAGGTCATTAAGACCTTTTTTTGCACAGTTCTTCTGTGAATTCTTGCCACTTATAAATCTCTTCTGCTTCTATTAGGTCCTTGCTGCTTCTGTCCTTTATTGTGCCCAACTTTGCATGTTCCTTTGGTATCTTTAATTTTCTTGAAGAGATCTCTAGTCTTTCCCATTCTATTGTTTTCCTTTACTTCTTTGCATCATTAAGAAGGCTTTCTTATTTCTCCTTGCTGTTCTCTGAAACTCTGCATTCAGTTGGTTATATCTTTCCCTTTCTCCTTAGACTTTAACTTCTCCTCTTTTCTCAGCTATTTGTAAGGCCTCCTCGGACAACCACTTTGCCTTGTTGCATTTCTTTTTCTTGGGGATGGTTTTGGTTACCACCTGTAGAGAGTTACAAACCTCCATCCATAGTTCTTCAGGCACTCTGTCTACCAGATCTAGTCCCTTGAATCTATTTGTCACCCCTACTGTATAATTGTTAGGGATTTGATTTAGGTCATACCTGAAAGTCCTAGTGGTTTTCCCTACTTTCTTCAATTTAAGTCTGAATTTTGCAACAAGGAGCTGATGAGCTCAGCCATAGTCATCAACAGGTCTTGTTCTTGCTGACTAGATAGAGCTTTTTCACCTTCAGCTGCAAAAAATATAATCAATCTGGTTTCAGTATTGACCATCTGGTGATGTCCCTGTGTAGAGTCATCTCTTTTGTTGTTGGAAGAGGGTGTTTGCAATGACCAGTGCCTTCTCTTGGCAAATCTGTTAGCCTTTGCCCTGCTTCATTCTGTACTCCAAGGCCAAACTTGCCTGTTACTCCAGGTGTCTCCTGATTTGCTGCTTTTGCATTCCAGTCCCCTGTGATGAAAAGGACATTTTTTGGTGTTAATTCTAGGAGGTCTTGTAGGTCTTCATTGAACTGTTCAAGTTCAGCTTCTTTGGCATTAGTGATTGGGGCATGGACTTGGATTTTTGTGGTGTTGGATGGTTTGCCTTGGAAATAAACCCAAGTACTGCATTTCAGACTCTTGTTGACTATGAGGGCTACTCCACTTCTTCTTCGGGATTCTTGCCCACAGTAGTAGATATAATGGTCATCTGAATTAAGTTTGCCCATTCTCGTCCACTTTAATTCACTGATTCCTAAAATGTTGATGTTCACTCTTGCCGTCTCCTGTTTGACCACATCCGATTTACCCTGACTCATGGACCTAACATTCCAGGTTCCTATGAAACACTGTTCTTTACAGCATTGGATTTTACTTTCACCACCAGTTGTTGTTGTTCAGTTGAGACCCCATGGACTGCAGTATGCCAGGCTTACTCAAACTCATGTCCTTGAGTCGGTGTTGCCGTCCAACCATCTCGTCCTCTGTCCACAACTGGGTGTTGTTTCTCCTGTGGCCCAGCCTCTTCATTCTTTTGGAACTATTTCTCTGTTCTTCCCCAGTAGCATATTGGACACCTACCGACCTGGGGAGGGGCTTATCTTTCAGTGCCATATCTTTTTGCCTTTTCATACTCTGAATGGGGCTCTCAAGGCAAGAATACTGAAGTGGTTTGCCATTCCCTTCTCCAGGGGATCACATTTTGTTAGGCCATTAGTAGCACGGACATGCCCTCTAGCCTCTCCACATAGCTGGAAGACATGCCTGGTGCTCTGGCTGTCCCACTGCTGGCCCTCGTTCAGTGTGTAAACCTTCATGGGCCATTGGGTGTTGGTCAATGTGAAGCCGGGGGCTAAGGCAAAGGCCCTGCTGCAAGAGGGCCTGAGAGAGGCTGGAGCTGATGTTGGAGGACGCCCAGGAACAGAGGGCTCCTCCGGTTTTCCATTGCCTCTGGCTGCCCTGGGGCCAATCCACCAAGCTTCTAATTTATCCCTCCTTACCATGTTTTCCCCCAGCAACCACAAGTCTGCTTTCAAAGTCTTAGTCTGTTTCTGTGTTGCAAATGAGTTCATTTGTATCATTCTTTTTTAGATTCTACATATAAGTGATATCAAATGATATTTGTCTTTCTGTGTCTAACTTGACTCAGTATAACAATCTTTAGGGTCCATCCACATTGCTGCAAATGGCATTATTTTGTTCTTTTTATGGCCGAGTAATATTCCATTGTATATATGTCCCATATCTTTATCCATTCCTCTGTTGATGGACATTTAGGTTGCTTCCATGTCCTGGCTATTGTAAATAGTGCTGCAGTGAACACTAGGGTGCATGTATCTTTTCTAATTATGGTTTTCTCCAGATATGTGCCCAGGAGTGGGATTGCTGGATCACACGGGTAGCTCTGTTTTTCTTAAGAATTTCCATACTGTTCTCTGTAGTGGTGGTACCAATTTACATTCCCACCAACAGTGCAGGAGGGTTCCCTTTTCTGTACACTTTTTCAGCACTTATTGTTTGTAGACTTTTGATGATGACTATTCTGACTGGTGTGAGGTGATACCTCATTGTAGTTTTGATTTGCATTTCTCTGATAATTACTGATGTTGAGCATCTTTTCATGTACTTTATGGTCACATGTATGCCTTCTTTGGAGAAATGTCTGTTTAGATCTTCTGCCCATTTTTTGATTGGGTTGTTTGTTTTTGGCATGATCTGTTTGTACATTTTGGAGATTAAACATTGTTGGTTGTTTCACTTGCAAATAACTTCTCCCATTCTGTAGGTTGTCTTTTCATTTTGTGTACAGTTTCCTTTGCCATGCAAAAGCTTTTAAGTTTAATTTGGACCCATTTGTTTATTTGCGTAGTGACTATCTCTTATAATAGTTTTTAAGGTCTATTTTGTCTGATATGAATATTGCTACTCCAGCTTTCTTTTGATTTCCAGTTGCATAGAATATTCTTTACCATTCTCTCCCTTTCAGTCTGTATGTGTTCATGTCCCTAGATCTGAAGTGGGTCTCTACTAGACAGCATATATATGGGTCTTGTTTTTCCATTCAGCCAGTCTATGTCTTTTGTTGGAGCATGTAATCAATTTATGTTTAAAGTAATTATTGATATGTATGTTCTTATTGGAGAAGGAAATGGCAACCTACTCCAGGATTCTCCTGGAGAATCCCATGTGCAGAGGAAGCTGGTAGGCTATAGATGATGGAGTGGCAAAGAGTCGGATACAACTGAGTGACTTAGCATGCAAGCACCCACATGTCTTTATTGCTGTTTGGTTAATTGCTTTGGGTTTGTTTTTACAGCTCTTTTTTCCCCCTTCCTCTTTTCTTGTGGTTTGATGACTATCTTTAATGATGTGTTGGATTGCTTGTGTGTTTGTATCTGTTGTAGATTTTTGGTTTGAGGTTCCCATGAGGTTTTGATATAGCATCTATGTGTATGAGATTGTTTTAACTTGCTGATCTCTTAATTTCCTATGCACTTCTAATATCCTACATTTGTACTCTTCCCTCTTCTCACAATTGCTGGTTTTGATAACATATTTGTGTGTGATTTCCTACCCTTATGTTTGCCTTTACCATGAGCTTTTTGATTTGTAATTTCCTTGTTTCTAGTTGTGGCCTTTTCTTTTCTGCTTAGAGAAGCTCCTTTAGCATTTGTTGCAAAGCTAGCTTGGTGGTGCTGAATTCTCTTAGCTATTGCTTGTCTGTAAAGCTTTTGATTTCTCCACTGAATCGTAATGAGAGCCTTTCTGGGTAGAGTACTCTTGCTTGTAGGTTCTTCCCTTTCACCACTTTTTTTTTTTTCTTTTCACTACTTTAAATGTATCATGCCACTCTCTTCTGGTCTGCAGAGTTTCTGGGGAAAACCAGCTGACAGCCTTATGGGGATTCCCTTAAATATTATTTGTTGCTTGTCGTAATTTTTGGTTGTCTTTTATTTTTGTCACTTTGACTAATATGTGTCTCAGCATGTTCTTCCTTGAGTTTGTCTTATATGGGACAACTATGAACTTTGTGGACTTGAATGAGTATGTCCCTTCTTATGACAGGAGAGTTTGGTGCCTAATCTCTTCAAATATTTTCTCAGGCCCTTCTCTCTCTCTCATCTCCTTCTAGAACTCCTATAATGGGAATGTTGATGTTTTTAATGTCCCAGAGGTCTCTGAGACTGTTTTCATTTCTTTTTTTCTATTCCACAGCAGTGATTTCTACCACTCTCTTCCAGCTGACATATTTGTTCTTCTGTCTCACTTATTCTTCTATTGATTTATTCTAGACTATTTTTATTTCAGTTATTGTATTGTTAACCTCTGTTCTTTAAATATTTTAGGTCTTTTAAAAATGTTTCTTGTATCTTCTCAGTCTGTGCCTCCATTCATTTTCCAGGATCTTGGATCATCCTTACTATGATTATTCTGAATTCTTTTTCAGGTAGATTGCCTACCACCAGTTCACTTAATTGTACTTCTGGCTTTTTATCTTGTTCCTTCATCTGAAACATATTTCTTTGCCATCTCATTCTGTCTTTCTGTGTTTGTGGTCTCCTTTCTGCAGACTGTAGGGTTGTAGATCTTCTTGCTTCTTCTGTCCGTCTCCTCGTGGATGAGGCTGGTCTAAGAGGCTTGTGCAGGCTTCCTAGTGGGAGGGACTAGTTCCTGCCCACTGGTGAGTGGAGCTAGGTCTTGTCCCTCTGGTATGCAGAGCCATTTCAAGAGAGAGATTTTCAGGTGGCTTGTGATCTCAGTACAACTTTAGGCAGCCTGCCTGCTGATGAGGTTGTGTTCTCTCTCTGCTGATTGTTTGGCCTGGGGTGTCCGGGGACTACAGTCTGCAGGCTCTTGGGTGGGGCCAGGTGTTGGTGCCAAAATCATGACCTCTGGGAGACCTCACACCAATCACTGTTCCCTGGCACTTCTACCACCAGTGTCCTTGCCCCCACAAGTGAGCCACAGCCAATCGCCACATCCCCAGGAGACCCTCCCTACACTAGCCTTGCCAAGACCCACAGGTAGGTCTGGCCCAGACTGCTGTGTGGTCACTGCTTTTGCTGGGTGCCAGTACATGTGAAATCTTGTGTGCATCCTCCAAAAGTAGAGTCTCTGTTTCCTTCATTCCTCTGGAGCTCCTACACGCAAGCTCTGCTGGCCTTCAATGCCAAATGCTCTGGAACTCCTCCTCCTGTTGGCAGACTCAGCCTGGAGAGCCCAACATGGGGCTCAGAACTCACTCCTGTGGGAGAACCTCTGTGATATAATTATTTTCCAGTTTATGGGTTACCCATCCAGTGGGGACAGGATTTGATTATGTCACGCAAGTGCCCCTCCTACCATCTGGTTGTGACTTCTTTGGACGTTAAAATATCTTTTTTGGTAGGTTCCAGTCTTTTTCGTCAATGGCTGTTCAGCAGTTAGTTGTGATTTTGTGAGAAGAGGTCCTACTCAAGTCCTACTCTGCCATCTTGTCCAGAATTGAGGGCTCTACATATGTTCTTTTCCAGGTACTTTTCCATTAAAGGTTATTACAAGATATTGAACATACTTCCCTGTGCTATACAGGTCCTTGTTGTTTATTTTATATAAAGTATTGTGTCTGTGTTAATCTCAAACATCAAATATATTTCCCCCTCCCCCTTTCCCCTTTAGTAATCATCATACTTTGTTTTCTGTGTCTGTGAGTTTCTCTGTATTTTTAAAAATAACTTAGTTTGTACTATTTTTTAGATTCCACACATAAATTACATCATATATTTGTCTTTCTGACTTTTTCACTTAGTATGATAATCTCTAGGTTTATTCATATTGTTGCAAATGGCATTATTTTATTTTTTTATGGTCAAGTAATATTCCATTGTATATATGTACCATATCTTTTTTATCCATTCATTTGTTGATGGGCATTTGGATTGTTTCCATGTCTTGGCTATTATGAACAGTGCTGCTATGAACATAGAGGGGACATGTATCTTTTCGAATTATAATTTTATCTTTTCTGGTTATATGCCTGGGAGTGGGATTGCAGAATCATGTGATAGCTCTATTTTTAGTTTTTTTTTTTTTTTAAAGGAGCCTCCATACTGTTCTCCATACTGGCTGCACCAATCTACATTTCCACCAACAGTGTAGGAGGGTTCCCTTTTCTCTACACCCTCTCCAGCATTTGTTATTTGTAAACTTTAAAAAAAATTTAAGGGACTTCCCTGGTTGTCTAGTGGCTAAGATGCTGAGCTCCCAATGCAGGGGCCCGGGTTCAATTCCTGGTCAGGGAACTAGATCCCACATGCCACAGTGAAGATCAAAGATCCTATGTGCCATAACCCAGGGAAGCCAAACAAATAAATAAATAAATAATTTAAATATTTATTTGGCTGAGTCAGGTTTTAGTTGCAGCACTTGGGATCTTTAGTTTCAGTATGTGGGATCTAGTTTCCTCACCAGGGAGTGATCCTGGGCCCTTTGCATTGGGAGCGCAGAGACTTAGCTGCTGGACCACCAGGGAAGTCCCATTTGTAGACTTTTTGATAATGGTAAAAATTGACATTTGAAAATGTATTTTTAGTTCTCTTGTGTATACACCTAGGTGTGGAATTGCTGAGTCCTATGGTTAAATCTTTTAGTTTTACTTTTAAAACAGACCAGAATCTGTGTCTTCTCACCACTTCTACCATCTCAACCCTTGCCTCGTCTTCTAACTGGCCTCCCTGCTTTCACCTCTGCTCCACACACCCTGTCAACACAGCAGCCAGAATAAGCCCTTGTTGTTGTTGTTGAGTCACTTCAGTTGTGTCCGACTCTGTGCGACCCCATAGACGGCAGCCCAACAGGCTCCCCCGTCCCTGGGATTCTCCAGGCAAGAACACTGGAGTGGGTTGCCATTTCCTTCTCCAGTGCATGAAAGTGAAAAGTGAAAGTGAAGTCGCTCAGTCGTGTCCGACCCTCAGCGACCCCATGGACCGCAGCTTTCCAGGCTCCTCCATCCATGGGATTTTCCAGGCAAGAGTACTGGAGTGGGGTGCCAATAAGCCCTTAGCATTCCTCTACTCATTACACTCCAGGGATTCCCTCGTTTCTCTCAATGAAGAAGTGAAAGTTCTGCTAATGGTCTGTAGGGACCCTTAACATATGATCTCTCTTCTCCTGCTCTCTCTGCTTCAGCCTCTCTGCTATTTCTTAAACATGCTAGGTGCACACTCATCTTGGGGCCTTTATACTGGCAACCCCTCTACCTGGAATGTGCTGTCTCACTCTTCCCTTTTTCAAGTCTTGCTCAGATACTGCCTCCAATAAGGCTGACCTCAACCACCACATTTAACACCTGCCCATTCCCACCTAACAATCCCTAGTCCCCTTCCTTTTGCATCCCCCACTGCCAAAACTGTAACCACACTTTAACATGTGTCTCATATGGTTATTTATTGCATTCATTCTTTATTGTCTGTCTCCCTCACTGAGAATGTAAGCTCCACCAGGACAGGGAGTTAAATGTCTATTTTATTCACTGATGTCTCCCCAGGGCTGGCACAAAATAGGTGCTCAGTAAGGATTCATGGGGTGGATGAATGAAGAAACACTGAACATATGTGGCAAAAGCCACCCTGACTACTGTGTGTGACAGAGGAACTACCTGTACCTGCCTGAGAAGATGCATCTGAAGGGGTTGAATAAGGTCTACCCACCTCCTGCCCGGGGGCTGGTATGAGGGGCTTAATGCAACTTTGCTACTAAACACCCAGGCCTAGAAGACCCTTTAATGAGGGAGATTCTGGGATCCGTGGTGTATCCATCAGCCTTAGGTACAGACTAGGTATTGAATGACTTGGTAACTATACTTATTAACGATAGTCCATTTAAGACTGATTAACATCAATAATCATACATGTATACAGGCTGAGTTGCTTCAGTCATGTCCGACTCTGTGTGATTTAATGTAGCCTACCAGGATCCTCTGTCCATGGAATTCTCCTGGCAAGAATATTGGAGTGGGTTGTCATGCCCTCCTCCAGGGGATCTTCCCAACCCAGGGACTGAATGGGAGTCTCTTATGTCTCCTGCACTGGCAGGTGGGTTCTTTACCACTAGCGCCACCTGGGAAGCCCATTTAAGAGTCATTATCATCAATAATCATAAGAGAGATGCACATAAAAACCACAGTGAAATAGTACCTCATACCTCTCAGAATCACTGTCATCAAAAAGACAAGAAACAATAAGTGTTGGTGAGGATGTGGAGAAAAGGGAGTCCTTAAGCCCTGTTGATGGGAATGTTAATTGGTGTAGCCACCACAGAAAACAGTATGGAGGGTCCTCAAAAATTAAAAATACAACTGCTATATGATCTGGCAATTCTACTGCTGGGTATTTATCCAAAGAAAACACTAATTTGAAAAGACATATGCACCCCTATGTTCATTGCAGCGTTATATATAATAGCTAAGACATGGAACCTAAATGTCCATGGACAGATGAATGGATGAAGACAATGTGATGAATGAAGACATCTATAGTGGAATATTACCCAGCTATAAAAAAGAATGAAATCTTGCCATATGTGACAACACATATGAGGCTAATCTTATTGAAAGAAGTTAGCGAAAGACAAATACCGTATGTTTCTACTTAAGTGTGGACTTTAAAAAACAAAACAAATGAACAAATATATTAAAAAATAAGAGTCACAGATACAGAGAACAAACAGGTGGTTGACAGAGTGGAGATGAGTGGGGGAATGAGCTAAATAGATGAAGGGGATTAAGAGCTACAACTACCAGTTATAAATAGGTCACAGGGATGTAATGTACAACTCAGGGAATATGGTCGATAGCACTGTAATAACTGGTGCGTAATCTATAAAAATACTGAATCACTATGTTGTATACTTGAAGCTCATATAATATTGTAAGTCAACCATACATCAATAAAGAAGTCATTTAAGAATACAGGTTTGAAATTGCTTTAAAAATTGTGTCAGCATCCTAGCAGAGAGAAGCCTGGCTTTAGCCCAGCAACAATCATATACCCACAGAGCATCTGTGTGCAAAGTACTACTAGATGATGAATGCTGTGCAGTGTGGATTTCTAAACTGGGTATTCCTGGTCACCCATCATGGTCACCTGTCAAGATTGTTCTGCCATATCTAGGTATTATCTTACTGGTATTTGCTATCTAATTAAAAAATTGTTTTGCCTTGTCTACTTAAGGAAATCCATTTTAAAAAAGAAGAGACTTTATGTCACTACCATAAGTAGGAAGGCAGACTCGCTGCAAACAGAAAATAACTGTAAAATTAAAACAAAGCAATGCAATTAAATTGGAGCATGATTTTGTTACCTGCTACCGGGGGAGTCTTAGACCTGCTCTCTCCGTTAAAAAGGGAGATAAGAAGTGTTAATGAGGTGTTAAATACAACCAGCATCAACTGGAGGCTTTCTCCTTTGCCAATTTGGGAGAATAAAAAGAGCCTGGAAAGAAACTAACTTTCCCCATTTGTGTTGCCATGTTATTTAATACCTCATCTATACAACATATAAAATCATCACATTTTTCACCAGGGATATGAAGGGAATCCCACGAAAGGCAAGAGAAGAGGTCTTTGCCCTTAGCAGACTCTCCGCATCCTGACCTCTTCCCTGAAGGCATCTCTCCCTGTTCTCCAGGAGATAAGTTAACAACACCCTGCCTTGGGGACCACACATTTCTTCATTTTTTTTTTTTTTTTTGGCCACACCATACGGCATGCAGGATCTTAGTTCCCTGGCCAGGGATTGAACATGTGCCCCCTACAATGGACGTGCAGTCTTAACCACTGCACCACCAGGGAAGTCGCAAGGGACCAGACATTTTAATGGCCGCTCCGATGAACACTAATAGTTCATGTCATGTGTTTTCTTTTTTTAAAGTTTCTAACGTGGCTTGGTTTCCAAGTCTAAACCTCTTCTGAAATGTTTATTCAAGTCGCTTGTCTCTTCCATTTCGCAGAAGGCACTTGTGGCATCATACAGACACCTCTCCTCCTTTCAAAGCAATTGGTACCCTCTGATGATAGCCTCCCTAAACAATCAATCCTCGAGGTAGGAGCTGGTGATGTGGCCCCTCCTAACAGCTCATCACTCCCCCTCCTCATGTTCTTCGCAGCGAGTGCCGCTGGAGCACGTGCTCTGTAATACACACTGTCAGCACAGCGGCTTAGGTGCTAAGTGCAGACAGAGCAGAGGGTAGTGAGGAGGAGGCTGGGCCTCCCTCCTCTCAGGGAAATCAACCTCCATGAAGTCCGACTTCAAACCTGCATGAACCTGGGGGTCTGTAAGCCCAGAGATCCCCAAGGGAGAAAGGTGGGGAGCCAACCCAAGTCATTGTGGGTAACATTTCTGAGGTTTGCTTACCTCAGAATGTGGGGTTTCAGATTTGCCAGAGCAATGCCACTCAGGCCAGAGTTTGGGATCTGTTTCAAAGTAGAGCTGCAGACCCCTGGGAGCTCTAGGGAATTACATTAAGGGGATAACTTCACTTCTCACCTACAGACTTCCTGTCTCTGAGTCTAGAACTTCTTATAAAGCCAAATGCATTCCTACCATCAATCAGGCTTTGTGCAGGCCTCGGCTCTTTACATATCATGACTCACTTGCTCCTAACAGGGGGTCTATGCTGCCCGCCTCTGTGCCAGTAGAGGAAACAGCCTCCACCAGCCTCAAGAGGTGTCTGCTGCATTCAGGGAGCTGTATTTCCAAACAGCAAAGACTCTTTTGAGCACAACAGAGAGAGAGAGAGAGAGAGAGAATTTCTATTCATGGCATTCCTGCTGACTACACGTTAATTACTTCTTAAATTGTGAGCGGCAAGTTCAACCACTCTGCTCATCTCCTAAGATTCAAATTAAGAGTCACAAAGATGGGTTTACAGATGAGCCAACACTTGAATAGTGGAGAATGATTTGATGTTCTCCCCTGGGATGCGTCCTTCGGCGGTCATCTCATCTGCAGCAGGCAGCAGGCGTGGGCTTGTGCCTGGTCTAGCGCTCTCCACCCAGGTTCTCTTCCTCTGCTTTGACTGCAGACATTAGTCCTAGGCGTGGAGATTCTCTAATAGGACCTTTTATTTTAGACTCTTTCTAGTGTTTTCTGGATTCAGTTTTGTTGGACTTTGTTCAGCCTGGCTTTGATGCCCATTTATTGAGTCTCCATGAAGCACTGGAATGAGGAGTGTCATCTTGCTATGCAAAAACTCTGCTAATTTCTTTTTTCTATTTTTACTGGCGAATAGTTGATGTATTTATTTTAAATTATACTGCAGTAAAAACATTTGGAGTATATTATACTCCAATAAAATAATTCAAAAATACATGAAATTCTAAAATGATTTTTATTGGAGTATAGTTGCTTTACAATGTTGTGTTAGTTTCTGCTGTGCAGCAAAGTGAATCAGCTATACGTATTCATATATCCTTTCTTTTTTAGATTTCCTTCCCGTTTAGGTCACCACTGGGCACTGTTAAGTTCAGTTCAGTTTAGTCGCTCAGTCATGTCAGACTCTTTGCGACCCCATGAATCACAGCACGCCAGGCCTCCCTGTCCATCACCAACTCCCGGAGTTCACTGAGACTCACGTCCATCAAGTCAGTGATGCCATCCAGCCATCTCATCCTCTGTCGTCCCCTTCTCCTCCTGCCCCCAATCCCTCCCAGCATCAGAGTCTTTTCCAATGAGTCAATCTTCGCATGAGGTGGCCAAAGTACTGGAGTTTCAGCTTCAGCATCATTCCTTCCAAAGAAATCCCAGGGCTGATCTCCTTCAGAATGGACTGGTTGGATCTCCTTGCAGTCCAAGGGACTCTCAAGAGTCTTCTCCAACACCACAGTTCAAAAGCATCAATTCTTTGGTGCTCAGCCTTCTTCACAGTCCAACTCTCACATCCATACATAACCACAGGAAAAACCATAGCCTTGACCAGATGGACCTTTGTTGGCAAAGTAATGTTTCTGCTTTTGAATATGCTATCTAGGTTGGTCATAACTTTCCTTCCAAGGAGTAAGCGTCTTTTAATTTCATGGCTGCAGTCACCATCTGCAGTGATTTTGGAGCCCCCAAAAAATAAAGTCTGACACTGTTTCCACTGTTTCCCCATCTATTTCCCATGAAGTGATGGGACCAGATGCCATGATCTTCGTTTTCTGAATGTTGAGCTTTAAGCCAACTTTTTCACTCTCCTCTTTCACTTTCATCCAGAGGCTTTTTAGTTCCTCTTCACTTTCTGCCATAAGGGTGGTGTCATCTGCATATCTGAGGTTGTTGAGATTTCTCCCGGCAATCTTGATTCCAGCTTGTGCTTCTTCCAGTCCAGCATTTCTCATGATGTACTCTGCATATAAGTTAAATAAACAGGGTGACAATATACAGCCTGGACGAATTCCTTTTCTTATTTGGAACCAGTCTGTTGTTCCATGTCCAGTTCTAACTGTTGCTTCCTGACCTGCATATAGATTTCTCAAGAGGCAGGTCAGGTGGTCTGGTATTCCCATCTCTTTCAGAATTTTCCACAGTTTATTGTGATCCACACAGACAAAGGCTTTGGCATAGTCAATAAAGCAGAAATAGATGTTTTTCTGGAACTCTCTTGCTTTTTCCATGATCCAGCGGATGTTGGCAATTTGATCTCTGGTTCCTCTGCCTTTTCTAAAACCAGCTTGAACATCAGGAAGTTCACGGTTCACGTATTGCTGAAGCCTGGCTTGGAGAATTTTGAGCATTACTTTACTAGCATGTGAGATGAGTGCAATTGTGCGGTAGTTTGAGCATTCTTTGGCATTGCCTTTCTTTGGGATTGGAATGAAAACTGACCTTTTCCAGTCCTGGGGCCACTGCTGAGTTTTCCAAATTTGCTGGCATATTGAGTGCAGCACTTTCACAGCATCATCTTTCAGGATTTGAAATAGCTCCACTGGAATTCCATCACCTCCACTAGCTTTGTTCCTAGTGATGCTTTCTAAGGCCCATTTGACTTCACATTCCAGGATGTCTGGCTCTAGGTCAGTGATCACACCATCATGATTACCTGGGTCATGAAGATCTTTTTTGTACAGTTCTTCTGTGTATTCTTTCCATCTCTTCTTAATATCTTCTGCTTCTCTTAAGTCCATACCATTTCTGTCCTTTATCGAGCCCATCTTTGCATGAAATGTTCCTTTGGTATCTCTAATTTTCTTGAAGAGATCTCTAGTCATTCCCATTCTGTTGTTTTCCTCTATTTCTTTGCATTGATCGCTGAGGAAGGCTTTCTTATCTCTCCTTGCTATTCTTTGGAACTCTGCATTCAGATGCTTATATCTTTCCTTTTCTCCTTTGCTTTTCGCTTCTCTTCTTTTCATAGCTATTTGTAAGGCCTCCCCAGACAGCTATTTTGATTTTTTTGCATTTCTTTTCCATGGGGATGGTTTTGATCCCTGTCTCCTGTAAATGTCACGAACCTCATTCCATAGTTCATCAGGCACTCTATCTATCAGATCTAGGCCCTTAAATCTATTTCTCACTTCCACTGTATAATCATAAGGGATTTGATTTAGGTCATACCTGAATGGTCTAGTGGTTTTCCCTACTTTCTTCAATTTAAGTCTAAATTTGGCAATAAGGAGTTCATGATCTGAGCCACAGTCTTTTTGGGAGAACCAGGAGAGTTAGTGAGGTTGAATATGCTTTGCAAATGATTTTGTTTGGGTCTTGGTAGCTGTAGGGTGTCTGTTTAGCCCACACTGACGACTTCCATTTGCTTCTGGCTGATCCATCCCCAAGGTGTCCAGTGCCAAGAGGAATCTGGGAAGTGCATTCTTGGGGGTGGAGGCCTTCTTCTATGCCTGAGATAGGTGTGGCCTGCCGCCCCATTCCTATTGGTGTCTTCATCTGGAGACTTCCTCTCCCTTCCCCACTTCATAATGGCCTCAGCTCAAATGGCCCTTCCTCTGTGAGCACCCCAAAGAAATGAGATCCTTTGTTCTCTAACTCTTAGCTGTTTCATTTATCTTCACGGCCCTTGTCATTATCTGAAACTATATATATAGTGGTGTGTGTGTTTTCCTGAGACACTCTTTAGTTAGAAACTGCAGTGTGGTCAGTGGGAGAAGGAGAAGGTGGGATGATTTGAGAGAACAGCATTGAAACATATACGTTACTATATGTAAAATAGATAAGCAGTGCGATCTGATGGATGAAGCAGGGCACCCAAAGCTGGTGCTCTGTGACAACTTGGAAGGATAGGGTGGGGGGTGGTTCAGGATGGAGGGGGCACATATATTCCTATGACCAATTAAAATTGATGTACGGCAAAAACCACCACAATGCTGTAAAGTAATTATCCTCCAGTTAAAATAAATGAATTAAAAAAAAAAAAGAAACTGCAGTGAGCTGGGTGGACACAAACCCTGCTAAGCCCTGGGGAAGAGAAGCAGCCCTGGCAGAGTAGCATGGCAGGGCCTCCCGATGATGCACAGTGGGGCGACTAGAAGGGAACTAGCTTGGCTGTAACTCCTGTACTCCTGAGGTTCCAGCTGCTTCGGTTGTAGGGGGATGCTGGGTTCAACTTCAAAGGCTCTGGAACTTGTCAGTAAGGCACAGCATGGCCAGAAGTTGACCTTTAAGGTCATCTATTTCTGCAGCATGGGGCACTGAGGGCCACACTGTGCTCCAGGGAGCTGCTGCTTCCTTTCCTATCTTGGGGATGGATAAGTGATCCCTGGTTACCTGAGGGTAGGGACCCTCTGGGCTTGATGCTTCCCTGGCCCATGGCTAAGAGCTATGAGTTCCCTGGAACTTGGGGTGGGGCTTGGAATTGGGGTCCTCACTGTTATTCATCTACAATGCATGTTCAGGTGAGATGGCTCCATATTCTTTGCTGAATATTGGTCTTTTTCCTTCATCTATCCATCCATCTATCCAGATTTCCTTGTTTCTCTCCCCGAAAAAAGGGGCTCTATCTTGCAGTCCACTGCATCTCTAGTACTTATATGTTAGATGAAAATATCTGTCAATAGGTGAACAGACGGATGGATAAGGACCCTCATTTAACCAGTTTCTCACTTAGCATGAAGAAGCAGATTATTTGCCTTCCTTGACCTGTCTATCCAGACCTCTCTCCAAGCTTCCTATGTCCTTTTGACCTGTTTTTCTTTTTTCTGTGACTCAGCTCTGAGTGGCATGCAGGATTTAAGTTTCCCAATCAGGGATTGGACTTGCGCCCCCTGCAGTGGTAGCACAGAGTCTTAGCCACTGGACCACCAGGGAAGTCCCCTGTCCTTTTGGACTTTTGCTCATGTCTTTCTTCAGCCTTGAGCTCATTTCTACCACCAAGATCCCCTTCATTCTCAAGGTTTGAGGTGGGGCCCTTCTGGACTATGCCAAAATTTTCAAAACTGAAGTCATCTGCACATGCACCACACACACACTTCTTTGAGAGAAGTGTCTGCCTTGTTTCCATTGCATCCCCAGTAGGCATCACCAACTCGATGGACATGAGTTTGAGTAAGCTCCGGGAGTTGGTGATGGACAGGGAAGCCTGGCGTGCTGCAGTCCATGGGGTCACAAGGAGTCGGACATGACTGAGTGACTGAACTGAACCCCAGAATGAAGCATGTTGGTGCCTTAAAAACGCTTGTTGAATAAATACCTGGACAAACACCTATATGGTAGCATGGACTTAATCCCATTTTCCATTATCACTGCTTATTTGTATTTGTTTCTCACCAGCCTCATCATAAGGTCAGGAGCTGGGTCACAGACATCTCAATACCCACGCTGTTCCGTTGCTTCACTAGTAATGGTGATGTTAATAACACAAGCAGATACCCTTTCGTGAACGTCCTCTAAGTGCCAGGCACTGAACTTTACATACATAAGTTCATTTCCTTCTTACGATCACTCTGTGAGATGATTTTGTTAGTGCCCTTTTGCAGAGGAGGATACTACAGCTCAGAGATACTGGACAACCAGCCCAAGGTCCTTTGACTTATAAATAAAAGAATTTGAACCAGGTATTTCTGAGATTAGGGTCTCATCCTTTCCTCCTTCATAAGGTTGCTTTCCTCTTTTGAGTTAGAGAGGGCTCTTATAAAAGTTATTTCAATGGAAAGGACTTGAAAATAGCCAGGACATCTTCAAACAGAGCTGCCTGGCTAGCTCAGTTGGTAGAGCATGGGACTTTTAATTCCAGGGAAGATGGCCCTGGAGAAGGGAATGACAACCTACTCCAGTATTCTTGCCTGGAGAACTCCATGGATAGAGGAGCCTGGCAGGCTAGAGTTCATGGAGTCCAGAGAGTCAGACACGACTGAGTGACTAACATTTTCACACTTCTCTTCAAATAGAGCTAAGGACTGCTCTGTACTGTGATTGCTTGACTGTCCTCAATCCTGTACTGGCAGTGTACACAGCCCTCCAGGATTCTCCTAGCATCAGACATAAGACCTTGTTTCAAAGTCCCTGATAGTCTACTAGGACAACCACCCCACAGGGAGCCACTGCCCAACTGAGGTGGCCAGGTCCTTACCTGTCACATAGTTCTTCAAGTCCAGCTCATTGCTGAGAGGATTGTTGCTCTTGAACATGTACAGGTTAAAGGGGGCCGGCTCCTTGCCCACATTTTTCCACATGGTGTAGTCTGGAGAGGTCCACCGTCCCGCCAGCACGTCATAATCACGCTGTGTGAAGTGGACCAGCTTGGTGAGGGGATCGTAGAGTCCCCCGTGGAAG
Organism: Bos taurus; assembly: GCF_002263795.3. Lineage (NCBI taxonomy): Eukaryota > Metazoa > Chordata > Mammalia > Artiodactyla > Bovidae > Bos > Bos taurus. Next base: position 80,276,131 of record NC_037334.1, on the reverse strand, counting down.
CCAATGACCATCTGGAAGTCAGGGTTGGAGTCGTAATAAATCTCCCCATAGGCGGTGTACTGCAGCTGCTTGATCATGAGACCATTGATGCTGAACACAGCCAGGGGCGTCCCCGTGTTATCCGAGGCAACGTAGTACTCCTCTCCACTGCTGCTCTCCATGGCAAAGAGGTGCCCCTGGAGGTCATAGTAGAGCGAGGTTATCTCTGAGTTGGAGTGATTGTAGACATGGGTGATGCGAGTCGGGTTGTGGAGGTCAGAGTAGAAATACTGCAGGTGGTGGCCCAGGTTGGTCTTGTAGGAAGCCCGCCGCCCCACGCCATCATAGCGGTATTGGACGCTCCAGCCACTGGCCTTGTTATAAGCCCTCGTTAGGAGGCCCTTGGAGTTGTACTCAAAGATGTCAGCCCCTCGCTGGCACAGATAGCCATCGTCGTCAATTTTGTACTGCACGTCGCCAAGCCTGGTTATCCGATCCCGGAGGTCGTAGCGCAAGGGCATGAGGCGCACACTGTTCCCTGGGTTCAGCAAGTGGAGGTTCCCGTTGAGGTCGTAGCTGTAGCGCCAGGTGGGGCGGTCATTGACGGCCACACTCTGGAGCTGCCCATCCCCATCATAGTCGTAGGTGTACTTAGTGGTGTTGGCGTAGGGCCCCAGTTTCAGCTCCCTCTTGATCACCCTGCCCATGCTGTCATACTGCACCGTCATCCAGTACATGAGGGACCGGAACATCTCGTATTGGACTTCCTTGATCCGCCCATGGGTGTCAAAGTGTTTGCTGAGGGTCATCACGGCCGTGGTGATGATCTGGTTGATGTCATAGTAGATGACCCCGAACTTGCCAAAGTGCTCCACTTTGCCGGAAATCTCATCATAGCGGTAGAGGTCAACGGGAAGGGGAGTCTCACTTATGACAGGCTTGATGCTTGCGATCCGGAAGCTGTTGTCGTGATAGGTGTATTCAAACCTAGCGTTGACCATGCCTTCCTCGGAGAACCTGTAGATCTGCTTGTCCACAAGTGGGCCGATCTTTCGGTACCTGATGGTGCAAGAGAAGCCCCCACTTTGGAGGTTGACCATTTTTAAGACGCCGGTGGTCTCATCATATCCGAAAGTGATGGCAGTGCTGTCATAGACAATCTCCGATAGCTTGGAGAGTTTCCCATACTTGTAGAATACCTGGCGTCCAGTGCCCAAAAAGGATGTCTTTAGGATGCGGCCATCATCACTGTAGTCAAAGATGACGGAAGCGTTGCTTTCAGGCGGGTTATAGGTGTTGCGGATGTAGCCAATGGAGGTGTGGGTGGACATGCTGTGCCGGGCGACGCTGGGCATGGTGACAGCGTGGAGGCGCTCAGAGGAGTCGTACTCAAATATGTACTGACGCTGACTCTGTAGCAGGAGCACCATGGACTGGAGGAGGAAAGGGGAAGGGAACACGTGAGTTAGCCATTTAGGACCCAGTGCTCAAATGGACGGAATTTATTCCATGTCCTGGATGGCAATTCAAAATCTGTGAAGGATGGGGAGATTTAGATTAGAGATTTAGGGTGAATTGATGTCATGGGGCATGCTACTCTATGGATCATGGCCGCTAGAGGAATGTTCCCCAAACTTTAATGTATGTGTAAAATACCCAGGGATCTGGTGAAAAGACAGATTCTGATTATATTGTTCAGTGTGAGAGGGCAGTGGGGAGGTGGCCTGTGAATCTACTTTGGGAACATCCCAGTGATGCTGGTGTTGCCTGGACCATAGTCTGAGTTGTAAGGGTTTGAAGGACTGAGATGAGAGGCACTGGGTTCGCCTCCAGGCTCAATGACAAGACATCCTGAGACTGGTGAGAAATGACTGCTGCTGGCCCGGCAGGGGGCAGGTATGATGCACATACTATGTTTGGGGGCACCCCCTACTAAGTCTCACCATAAAGCACATCCTTCGTTTAGAAGCCCCTGGAAAGATTAAATAACCTGGAATCATTGATTCTTTGGGGGAAAAAATGACCTCCAACTTGAAGCCATGGGGAGATTCTTGCCTTCCCTGATTGACCATTCATTCTGATATCTTCTGTCCTAATGAGAACAGTATTGAGGAGGGACCAAATAGACAGAAGCCCCTCTTACAGAAGAGGTAACAGCTCTGTCTGCAAGTGACCACTGTCATCAGGAGGCAAGAAGGGAAGAAATGGAAATGGGCTTGTGTGGAGGTGAGTCCAGGTGAGAGGTCCAGGCTGAGCAAGCCCCTGTCTAATGATAGATGACCAAGGCAGTCTTTAAAAGTCTTGTCCCCCGCTCCCAGAAGGGACTTCTTTTTTACTGCTGCTCCAACCTGACCTTTTCTAACACGGAAACCTGAGTCTGGCACTTTCAGACACAGGGAATTATGTAGCAAGAATCTGTTGACTGCTTCAGCCAACAAGCCAAGTAGGAGGGGGCTGCTCCGTGTGCTGGAGTTTTGGGCAGAGTTCCCTACCCTGATGGCTTAATTCCAGGCATGGCAGAAATGAATCACTGCATTTCCAATTCATAAGGAATGATGAACTGTGCTGCTAGTGACATGATTCTGTCCACTTCAACAGCACTTTTCTGGGGGAATAAAATCAGACAATCTATTCTTTTCGCTATTACCGAGTGTCTAGCAGGTTTTTTTTTTTTTTCCTGTTGATGGTAGTAGTGCTGGGCTATGAATAACATTTTCCTTGGGATTTCCTCCCTCCCAGAGGGTGGTGGGAGTACATGGGAGCCCTGGTAGTGTCAAAGTAAAGATGTTAAAATGTCTTATGGCAAAGTGTATCAGGTCAGCTTAAAAAGAGCAGTGTGAATGAGAGAGACAGCCCCAGCTGAGCAAGGGCAGCATGTCCACCCACCTTGTCAAGGTAGGAATAGCTCCACACCTTCCCGTCGGCAAACATGCGGGACACGATCCGGCCCTGCTTATCGATGTCCGTCCTCTCGCTCATGGCCCCACGCTGAAGGCCGGCCAAGCGCCCATTGAAGAAATAGGAGACATTCACGGCCGCCAGCCCGCTGCTGGGGAGCCAGAGGAAGGGGCGGCCCACTTGGTCATAAATGATCCTCAGGGTGAACTTCCGGTGATCATCATAGATCTTCTCTGTCCGAATATTCCGGTCATAGTCAATGGACAAGAGATTTCTTCCATGGACCTAGGGAAACACAATGTGCCTGCTTTGAAAGACATCACGGGGCATGTTAGCTCAGGTTGCTATGGAGGGTGTGGCCAGGGTATGTGTGTGCTTTACAGGAAGAAATACTCTTGAAGTTATTTAGGGAAGTGCTTCCTAAAAGCCTTTACATCATAGTACACACAGGAAATGGTAATTTTTGTTGTATTCACTAGAATACAGGAACAAGGCTGCTTATGGCTGGAAATGACTGATCTGGGCATGGCCACCATGAACAGTTATATAGGCTGTACACTGCACAGCTCAGGGGTGCCATCATGTAGACCACATAAATGGTGAAATTACATGGCCATCTACAATAGCCCTGGATCCCAGGGTTCTGACTGTCCTGCCTGGCCATCTTGGCAAGCAGGAGAATTTGTATATTTACACACTTAAAACGCTTTTTGGGCACGTCATCAACTAATGGGTAGCTAATGATTTTTGAGAGCAGGTGCCAAGATTTGTTCCAAAATCTTAAAAGGTACCCAGGAAGGTGAGGAGGAGCTCTTAGAAATCCATGTTTTACCACGATCTGGGAATACAAAGCCTTATTCCTACGCGATATCCTTTAATTCTCCCACCTAGAGAAAAATCTCGCCATTGCCAAGGATGCAAGACACCAATGGGATGATAGCAATAGGGCTGGGGAATGCCAACAAAGGGAAGAACTGATTCACTTAGATTTGAAAAGAACAATCCAGATATAATTTAATATTTATTTAGCAGTTGATCTGTTTAGAGAAGAGAGCCTCTCTCCGAAGGCAGAGCTGAGAGACTACACTCTGGGTATGGGGACATGAGAGGGACTCTAGAGATTCAGCTAGCCTGGAGTGGATGCCTGGAATTGAAGGGAATGAGGCCAACTCAGCCCAGGCTCTTTCAACATAATTGACTACAAATGTGCACATCCCCGGGGTGACTGCTGAAGGCAAGAGAAGGTATAAACATGCAGAAGGAAAGGATGTGAAAGATGTCTGGTACCTCCCTACCTTATAGTAATAATTCAATAGCACTTAACAATAATAATGATGGTAATACTAACTCTGACACATGTTCAGAGCCAGTCTATATAGGCATTATCTTGGGCAATTTACATCCACTGTCAGAGCTGATGCTCACAACTGAGGAAACTAAGCCTTGAACAGAGGTTATACACTTGCCCAAGGTCATGCAGCAGTGACGTGGTAGGTTAGTCTGGGACTTAGGTCTTTAGACTTAGACCAGTTAACCAACCAGCTCTACTATTTCCCACACTGTTTATATTGGATGTGCACTGAGTGTCCTGAGATGTGTCAAATGACTGTAGAGCATTGCCACAGCCCTTGAAGGATTCCACATTGCAGCTCTGGTGGGGGCACTAGGAATAATTCTAATATGACAGACGGCTGTTATACTGGGGAGCAGCACTTTACCCAGGTAAAGAACTACATTTCACAGCTTTCTTGCGACTTGGGTAGAGTAGTAGTCGTTGGCTGGGTCTTCTGGGACCTTGAAGAAAGCAGACATAGCCAGGAAGCAAGCACCCTTTTGTTCTTCCTCCCTCCTTTCCTTAGGTGGAATGTGGATGTGATCACTGGCGCTCCAGTATTCACTTTGTGAATATGAGGTGACTTTGAGGATGTTAAACCTCAAAGACTCATCCAGAGAAAGAGTCTAGATCCCTGTCAACCTAGGTGTCCTCAAGATGACCTAGGTCATCTGTACCAGCAAGGAGATCCAACCAGTCCATTCTGAAGGAGATCAGCCCTGGGATTTCTTTGGAAGGAATGATGCTAAAGCTGAAACTCCAGTACTTTGGGCACCTCATGTGAAGAGTTGACTCATTGGAAAAGACTCTGATGCTGGGAGGGATTGAGGGCAGGAGGAAAAGGGGACGACAGAGGATGAGATGGCTGGATGGCATCACCGACTCGATGGATGTGAGTTTGCGTGAACTCCGGGAGTTGGTGATGGACAGGGGGGCCTGGCGTGCTGCGATTCATGGGGTTGCAAAGAGTCAGACATGACTGAGCGACTGAACTGAACTGAGGAGAAGGGAATGGCTACCTACTCCAAGTATTCTTGCCTGGAGAATTCCATGGACAGAGGAGCCTGGCAGACTATAGTCCATGGAGTCACAAAGAGTCAGACATGACTGAGTTATGAACACTTTCACTTTTCAGACTCCTTTTAGATCATAAAAAGTGTCTATATCTTGTATAATCTCCTGTTATTTCTAATCTGTTACCAGGAGTTGAAGCTAATCTAAACTGATAGAAGTCCCTGATGCTTTGACAGATACTGTGCTAAGTACTTTACATACTTGATTCCATTTTATTCTCACACATAGGTAAAAATTGTTTTATATATGAGCATCCAAGCTTGAGGGGGCTCACATAACTAGAGAAGTGCCAGGATCTGAGCCCAGGACTACCTGACTCCCCAAACCATTGCTGTTTTCATGAAATCATCCCAGAGCAAAGGGGACAGAACATGTGAGATAGAACATTTATCTAAAGCATGGAAAGAGAATAAAGGTGTGAGTTCTTGGGCTTTTAAGGAAATCCAACTTTAAGTGGAAGATTCATATCATCAAACCTGCAGTAATTGGAGGAATCCAAAAAAGGAGTGAGTGTGGCAGGATATTTCTAACATGTCCAAAAGTTAATGCTGTCAGAATCATTGAAGATGCTGAAGATACGGTATTAGAGTTATCATAACCAGAGCAAACCACAAGCTTGGGTTAGAAAGATCACTTCCTCTGGGAACAGAAATGTGGCCACACTGGGTCGCTTCACTTGGGACAAGAGCAGCAGAAGGCCACCAATATCCTTAAGCCTATTGTCTAAGAATTTCAGTTCAAGACCCCGTCAACATTTTATTCGGCAGAGTGAAACACATGGCAACAGGAAGGATTTTCAGGATTTCCTAAGCCGCCTGTACCTATGTATTTCCCATTTCCTCAGTCATCCGTCCATTCCTCTCCTTACTCTTCCCCTTTGTTTCTCTTCACTAATATCACACAGCCCCAGGGCATTTATTATTGATTAAACATTACATCTCTGCCCATGTCAAGCATGGTGCCTGCTCTGGAATGCAAGGAGGGACACCACCAACAAAGCAACATGCCCTGAGAACTTTTTGCCATGGGCTTGGTGTGTTCTCAGCACTGCCCATGTTTTTCTTGTTTAATCCTCACAACACTCACAGGCAGGCACTATTATCCCCACGTTACATGCAAGGCACAGATGGTTAAAATGCTGTGCTCACGCTTACACAGTAAGTGTTGGGGCCAGGATCCCAATCCTGAGCTCACCACCTCCACCCCTAGGCTGTACTGCTGTCCCCCACACCCCCACCCCATGGGCGGCTCTCCATCAAACGTGTGATTCTAAACCATCCGGGATGCTCTCTCAAAGCACGGCGACTGCACTGACTCCACCACTGCTGAATCAGCCTCCCAGGGAATCCAAGCTGGGCGATTCTGATGAGTACTACTGGCTAAAATACTTGGTGAGCCATAAGGCTCTACTTCAGTTACCTGGGGGAGACCAACAGGCAAATCATATATCCATAATCGTGTGTGCATGCATGTAAGTATAGTGCTATAACATGCATTCATGGGGATACTAACATGTAAATCATATGTGCAAGCATGACTATCATAGTACCAACTATATTAGTGTATGAAGGTGTTGAGAATGCAGAAAAAACAGAATAGTAGGCAAGCACAGAAGAGGGTTCCCAAACCTCTGACTGCTACCATTTGGGTTTGCTGCTGTTACTGAAAAGCTAACGAGCCCCAGGTACACCAACCATAAAAAAGTAATAGGTGCTAATCATTCAGTTCAGTTTAGTTCAGTCGCTCAGTCGTGTCCAACTCTTTGCGACACCATTAGCCATTGATAATTCAGGGTAGGATTTTATTCCCAAATTCATTTCATTCTGGGAATGGGATTTTATTATAGAGCTAATTTGGGATTTTCCCCCGTTTATTGAGATAATTGGGCTTCCTTGGTGGCTCAGACAGTAAAGCATCTGCCTGCAATGCAGGAGACCTGGGTTCGATCTCTGGGTCGGGAAGATCCCCTGGAGAAGGAAATGGCAACCCGCTCCAGTATTCTTGTCTGGAAAATCCCATGGATAGAGGAGCCTGGTAGGTTACAGTCCATGGAGTCGCAAAGAGTCAGACATGACTGAGTGTCCTCACTTCACTTCACTTCATTGAGATAACTGATATACCTCATTGTATAAGTTTAAAGTGTACAGCACAGTGATTTAAGTTACATATATTATGAAATGATTACCACAATAAATTAGGTTAAATCCATCATCTCACAGAGATACAAAAAAAGGGAGAAGTCTTAGGATTTACTCTCTTCACACCTTTAAAATCAATGATTTTTATGTTTATTTTTAAAGTTAAGATCAAATTGACATACAGTATTCTATTAGTTTCAGGTATACAACAGAACAATTCAATATTGTACAATTGTACATACTGTAAAACAGTCAGCTCAGTAAGTCTAGTTAACATTGGTCACTGTACACAGTTGTGAAATACTTTTTCTTGTGATGAGGACTTCTAAGATTTACTCTTCAGTTCAGTTCAATTCAGTTCAGTCGCTCAGTTGTGTCCAACTCTTTGCAACCCCATGAATCGCAGCATGCCAGGCCTCCCTGTCCATCACCGACCCCTGGAGTTTACTCCAACTCATGTCCATCGAGTCGGTGATGCCATCCAGCCATCTCATCCTCTCTCATCCCCTTCTCCTCCTGCCCCCAATCCCTCCAAGCATCAGGGTCTTTTCCAATGAGTCAACTGTTTGCATGAGGTGGCCAGTATTGGAGTTTCAGCTTTAGCATCAGTCCTTCCAATGAACACTCAGGACTGATCTCCTTTAGAATGGATTGGTTGGATCTCCTTGCAGTCCAAGGGACTCTCAAGAGTTAGCAACTTTCAAATATGCAATACAGTGTTAACCATAAACACCATGCTGTACATTACAGCTCCATTACTTAAGTGGAAGTTTGAATCTTTTGACTCCCTTTCCTCATTTTGAGCACCCCAACCCCTTACCACTGTCAACCACGAATCTGTTCTCAGTAACTATAATCTTTTTTTTGAATATTCAGGACTGATTTCCTTTAGGATGGACTGGTTGGATCTCCTTGCAGTCCAAGGGACTCTCAAAAGCCTTCTCCAGCACCACAGTTCAAAAGTATCAATTCTTCAGAACTCAGCCTTCTTTATGGTCCAACTCTCACATGGACCTGTACATGACAAATGGAAAAACCAGAGCTTTGACTAGACAGACCTTTGATGGCAAAGTGATGTCTCTGCTTTTTAATACACTGTCTGGGTTTGTCACAGCTTTTCTTCCAAGGAGCAAGCATCTTTTACTTTCATGACTGTTGTCACCATCCGCAGTGATTTTGGAGTCTGAGAAAATAAAGTCTGCTACTGTTTCCATGTCTTTCCCATCTATTTGCCATGAAGTGATGGGCCTGATATAATCATCTTATATTTTGAATGTTGAGTTATAAGCCAGTTTTTTCGCTCTCCTCTTTCATTTTCATCAAGAGTCTCTTTAGTTCCTCTTCACTTTCTGCTATTAGGGTGGTGTCATCTGCATATCTGAGGTTACTGATATTTCTCCTGGAAATCTTGATTCCAGCTTAAGCTTCATCAAGCCCAGTATTTCACATGATGTACTCTGCACAGAAGTTAAATAAGCAGGGTGACAATATATAGCCTTGATGTTTGCTGTTCCATGTCCAGTTCTGTTGTTTCTTGACTTGCATACATGTTTCTCAGGAGGCAGGTAATGCAGTCTGTCCTGAGGCCAAACTATGTTAGAGGTAATGGTCATCTCCTCAAAGAGGACTTATGCCAGCACACCATGCCTCCCAGGACTGTTGCTGTCAGTGCTCCTGACCCCGTGGCAGGCCACTGTTGACTCTCAAACACTCACAGGCAAGTCTCGATCAGTCTTTTGTGGGGTCACTGCTCCTTTCTCCTGGATCCTGGTGCACACACAGTTTTGTTTGTGCCCTCCAAGATATTCTGTTTCCCTAGTCCAGTGAAAGATCTGTAATCAGATCCCACTGACCTTCTAAGTCAGATTCCCTGGAGTTTCTCAGTCCCTTTGTCAGATGCCCAGGTTAGGAAGTCTGTTGCGTGGGGCCTAGAATTTTTGCAACAGTATGAGAATGTCTTTGGTGTGATTGATTGATCTGTAACATGTTGTTTAATCTCCACATATTTGTGAATATTCTAGTTTTCTTCTGTAATTGACTTCCAGTTTCATACCATTGTGGTCAGAAAGGATGCTTGATATGATTTTAGTCTTATACATTTGTTAAAACTTATTTTGTGGCCTAACGTATGATCTGTCCTGGGGAATGTTCCATGTGCACTTGAGAACAATGTGTATTACATTGTATTACATTGTTTTTGGATGGGATGCTCTACATATAACTGTTAAGTTTATTTGGCCAAATCTATTGTTTAAGGCCACTGTTTCCTTACTGATTTTCTGTCTGGACAATCTACCCATTGATGTAAGTGGGATATTGTCTCCTACTATATTTCTGTATATTTCTCCCTTTAGATCTGTTAATATTTGCTTTATATACTTAGGTGCTCCTATAGTGGGTACGTAAATATTTGTAAACACTATATCCTCTTGCTGAATATACCCTCTTGTCATTATGTAATGCCTTCCTTTAACAACTTTTCCATATCATACAACAGTGTTGAATTATGGTCATAATGGTCATTACTCATAGCACTTATTTGTCTTAAAACTGGAAGTTTGTACATTTTAACCGCCTTCTTCTAATTCTACTTCCCTCATCTCTGCCTCTGGTAACCAAAAATCTGATCTGTTTTTTACAATGAGTTTGGGGTTTTTTGTTTGTTTTACATATTTTAACTATAAGTAAAATCACGTAGTATTTATCTTTCTCTGTCTGACTTATTTCACTTAGTGCAATGCCCACAAGGTTCATCCATGTTGTTGTTACTGGCAGGATTTCTTCATTTTTATGACTGCATAATATTCTGTTGTCTGTCTGTCTCCATCTACCTACCTATGTACAGATTCTTTATATGTTTACTTTCAGTGGACACTTAGGATATTTCCATATCTTGGCTATTATAAATAATGCTGTTTGTAAACCTGGGAATACAGATAGCTCTTTGACATAGTGGCTTTTCCCTTCAGACATACTCCTAAAAGTATAATTGCTGGATTGTATAGTAGTTCTATTTTTGCCTTTTTGAGGAACCTCCATACTGTTTTCCATAGTGTCTGTGCCAATTTGCAATCCCAGTAGTGTAAGAGTTCCCTTTTTTCTACATCTTTGCTACTTTTATTATCTCTTCTCTTTTGAGGATGGCCATTCCAATAAGAGTAAAATGCTGTCTCATTGTGTTTGTGATTAATGGCAACCCACTCCAGTACTCTTGCCTAGAAAATCCCATGGACAGAGGAGCATGGTAGGCTCCTATAGTCCATGGGGTCGCAAAGAGTTGGACAAGACTGAGTGACTTCATTCACTCAGTGATCAGTGATGTTGAGCATCTTGTTGAGATGTTGAGCACACCTGTTGGCCATCTATATATTTTCTTTGTAAAAATGTCTATTCAGGTCCTTTGCCCATTTTTAATTGGATTTTTGCCATTGAATTGTATGAGTTCTTTACATAGTTTAGATGTTAACCCTTTATCAGATATATGTATGTATCTCAATTGCTCAGGTATGTCTAACTCTTTGCAACCCCATGGACTGCAGTCTGCTAGGTTCCTCTATACATGATGTTTTCCGCACAAGAATACTGGGGATCTTTCCAACCCAGGGATCAAACCTGCGTCTCTTGTGCCTCCTGCACTGGCAGGTGGATTCTTTACCACTCTGCCACCTGGGAAGCCCTATCAGATGTATAGTTTACAAATACTTTTTTCCCATTTTATAGTTATTCCACTTTGCTGTTTTTTTTTTTTTTTTTTCCTGTGTAGAACTTTATAGTTGATGTGTTCTCACATGTTTATTTTTGATTTTGTTGAGTATGCTTTAGGTGTCATACCAAAAAAATCATTATCAAGACCCATGTCAAGGATTTTTTTCCCTATTTTTTTCCTCTAGAAGTTTTATAATTTCAAGTGTTTCATTTAAGTTATTACTCCATTTCAAGTTAATATTTGTGAGTGGTCTAAGGGGCCTAGTTCATTCTTTTACACACGAATACCCAATTTTCACAGTACAATTTATGAAAGAGACTTTCTTTTCTCCATCAAGTATTCTTGGCTCCTTGTTAAACACAGTTGACCACGTATGCCTGAATTTATTTCTGGGCTCTCAATTCTTTTTTATTGGTCTGTTTGCCAGTATCATACGTTTTGATGACTATAACTTAATACTAGAGCTTGAAACCAGAAAGTGTGATACTTTTTGCTTTGTTCTTAGTTCTTAGGATTTCTTTGATCATCAGGGTCTTTTGTGGTTCCATACAAATTTTAGGAGTGTTTTTTTACTTCTGTAAAAAATGCCATTGGAATTTTAATATGAATTGCATTGAATATGTAGATGGCTTTTGTTCAGTTCAGTCACTTAGTCGTGTCCAACGCTTTGCAACCCCATGAATCGCAGCACGCCAGGCCTCCCTGTCCATCACCATCTCCCGGAGTTCACTCAGACTCACATCCATCGAGTCGGTGATCCATCCAGCCATCTCATCCTCTGTCGTCCCCTTCTCCTCCTGCCGCCAGTCCCTCCCAGCATCAGTGTCTTTTCCAATGAGTCAACTCTTCACACGAGGTGCCCAAAGTACTGGAGTTTCAGCTTCAGCATCATTCCTTCCAAAGAAATCCCAGGGCTGATCTCCTTTAGAATGAACTGGTTGGATCTCCTTGCAGTCCAAGGGACTCCCAAGAGTCTTCTCCAACACCACAGTTCAAAAGCATCAATTCTTCGGCACTCAGCCTTCTTCACAGTCCAACTCTCGCATCCATACATGACCACTGGAAAAACCATAGCCTTGACTAGACGGACCTTTGTTGGCAAAGTAACGTCTCTGCTTTTCAATATGTTATCTAGGTTGGTCATAACTTTCCTTCCAAGGAGTAAGCGTCTTTTAATTTCATGGCTGCAGTCACCATCTGCAGTGATTTTGGAGCCCCCAAAAATAAAGTCTGACACTGTTTCCACTGTTTCCCCATCTATTTCCCATGAAGTGATGGGACCGGATGCCATGATCTTCGTTTTCTGAATGTTGAGCTTTAAGCCAACTTTTTCACTCTCCTCTTTCACTTTCATCAAGAGGCTTTTTAGTTCCTCTTCACTTTCTGCCATAAGGGTGGTGTCATCTGCATATCTGGGTTATTGATATTTCTCCCGGCAATCTTGATTCCAGCTTGTGCTTCTTGTGCTGTACAGTAGGTTATCTATTTTAAATATAGTGGTGTGTATATATCAATTCCAGACTCCAAATTTGTCCCCTACATTTCACCTTTGGTAACCATAAGCTTGTTTTCTAAGTCTGTGAACTTATTTGTAAATAAGTTCATTTGTATAATTTTGTTAGATTCCACATATAGGCAATATTATATGATATTTTTCTTTGTCTGACATTTCAATTAGTATGATAATCTCCAGGCTCATCCACGTTGCAGCAAATGGCATTATTTTGTTCTTTTAAATGACTGAGTAATATTCCATTATATATATGTACCACATCTTCTTTATCCATTCCTCCTGTGTCAATGGACATTTAGGTTGCTTCCATGTCTTGACTATTGTAAACAGCACTGCAGTGAACACTAGGGTGGCATATATCCTTTTGAATCATGGTTTTCTCCAGATATATGCCCAGGAGTGGGATTGCTGGGCCATATGGTAGTTTTGTTTTTAGTTTTTAAAAGGAATCTCTACATTTTTCTCCATAGAGATGGTACTAATTTACCTTCCATTAACAGTGTAGGAAGGTTCCCTTTTCTCCACACTCTCTTCAGTATTTATTGTTTGTAGACTTTTTGATGGTGATCATTCTCACTGGTGTAGGTGGGGAAACAGTGGAAACAGTGTCAGACTTTATTTTTGGGGGCTCCAAAATCACTGCAGATGGTGATTGTAGCCATGAAATTAAAAGACGCTTACTCCTTGGAAGGAAAGTTATGACCAACCTAGATAGCATATTCAAAAGCAGAGACATTACTTTGCCAACAAAGGTCCATCTAGTCAAGGCTATGGTTTTTCCAGTGGTCATGTATGGATGCGAGAGTTGGACTGTGAAGAAGGCTGAGCGCCAAAGAATTGATGCTTTTGAACTGTGGTGTTGGAGAAGACTCTTGGGAGTCCCTTGGACTGCAAGGAGATCCAACCAGTCCATTCTGAAGGAGATCAGCCCTGGGATTTCTTTGGAAGAAATGATGCTGAAGCTGAAACTCCAGTACTTTGGGCACCTCACGCGAAGAGTTGACTCATTGGAAAAGACTCTGATGCTGGGAGGGATTGGCAGCAGGAGGAGAAGGGGATGACAGAGGATGAGATGACTGGATGGCATCACCGACTTGATGGATGTGAGTCTGAGTGAACTCCGGGAGATGGTGATGGACAGGGAGGCCTGGCGTGCTGCGATTCATGGGGTCGCAAAGAGTTGGACACGACTGAGCGACCGAACTGAACTATTAAGTCATTTTGAGCATCATTTCATGTGCTTCTTGGCTATGTGTATGTATTCTTTGGAGAAATGTCTATTTAGGTCTTCTGTCCATTTATTTTTAAATTTTTCTGATTTTGAACCACATGAACTATTTGTAGACTTTGCATATTAATTCCTTGTCTGTCACATTGTTTGCAAACATTTTCTTCTGTTGTATGGGTTGTCTTTTTGTTTTGCTTATGGTTTCCCTTGCTGTGCAAAAGCTTTTGAGTTTAATTAGGTCCCATTTATTTTTGTTTTTATTTCCATTACTCTAGGAGACAGATTGAAGAAGCTATTGCTCTGATGTATGTTAAAATGTGTTCTTTCTATGTTTTCCTTTAAGAGTTTTATACTGTCTAGTCTTACATTTAGGTCTTTAATTCATTTTGAATTTCTTTTCTTGTATGGTGTTAAAGAATGTTCTAATTTAATTTTTTTTAATATGTAGCTGTTCAGTTTTCCCAGCACCATTTATTGAAGAGACTGTCTTTTCTTCATCGCATAGTCTTGTCTTCTTTATCAATAGATTAACTGACCACAGGTGCATGGATTTACCTCTGAGTTTTCTATCCTGTTCCATTGAGCTGTATTTTTGTTTTTCTGCCAGCACAATACTCTTTTGATGACTGTAGCTTTGGAATATAGTCTGAAGTCAGAGAGTCTGACTCCTCCAGCTCTGTGTTTCTTTCTCAAGATTACTTTGGCTATTTGAGGTCTTTTGCACCTCCACACAAATTTTAAGAATTTTGTTCTAGTTCTGTGAAAAATGCCATTGGTAATTTGATAGGGATTGCATTGACCCTGTAGATTGCCTTGGGTAGTACAGTCATTTTGACAATATTGATCCTCCCAATGCAAGAACATGGTATATCTTTCCATCTGTTTGTGTCATCTTTGATTTCTTTCATCAGTGTCTTACAGTTTTCAGAATAGAAGTATTTTGCCTCCTTATGTAAGTTTATTCCTAGGTATTTTATTCTTTTTGATATGATAAATTGTTTAATTTCCCTTATCTTTGTTAATGTATAGAAATGCAATAGATTACTGTGTAGTAATTTTGTGTCCTGAAACTTTACTGAATTCTTTGATGAGCTCCAGTAGTTTTCTGGTGGGAACTTTAAGATTTTCTATGTATAGTATCATGTCATCTGCAACAGTGACAGTTTTAGTTGGTGAGAAAATGCCAGCCTCCAGGAGAGCTCACACCAATGAGTGCTCCCCAGAACTACTGCTGCCAGTGTCTTTTTCCCTGCAGTGAGCCAAAGCCTCCCCCTTTGTTTGCAGAAGGCCCTCCAATACCAGCAGGTAGGTATTCTATGACCAGGCTTCCGTGAGTGAGGTCACTGCTTTTTTTCCCTGGGTCCTGGCACACACTCACTCCTGTGGGAGAACCTCTGCAATATAATTATTTTCCAGTTTGTGGGTCATCTACCAGGTGAGTGGACTTCCTTGGTGGCTCAGATGTAAAGAACCTGCCTGCAATGCAGAAGACTTGGGTTCAATCCCTGGGTTGGGAAGATCTCCTGGAGAAGGGAATGGCAACCCACTCCAGTATTCTTGCCTGGAGAATCCTATGGACAAAGGAGCCTGATGGGCTACAGTCCATAGGGTCACAAAGAGTCAGACATGACTGAGTGAATAACACTTTCACTTTTCACTTTACCAGGTGGGTATGGACTTGATTTTAGTGATTGCGTCCTCCTACCATCTTCTTGTGGCTTTTTTGTTTTCGGATACAGGATATCTTTTTTGGTAGGTTCCAGTATTTTTTTGAGGATGGTTGTTCAGCAGTTAGTTGTATTTTTGGTGTTTTCATAGGAAGAGGTGAGCTCATGTCTTCCTACTCTACTCTGTCTCCACCTCCAGACTGTTTCTTTAGGAGCTTTCTTGCTTCCTAGTATAGGTGGTGTTGATGTGAACTTCCATCTTAGAACTGCTTTTGCTGCATCCCATAAGGTTTGGTATATTGCATTTCCATTTGACTCAAGATTCTTTTAAATTTCCTCTTTAGTTTCTCTTTGATCCACTGGTTTCTCAGGATTGTGTTTTAAAATTTCCATGTATTTGTAAATTTTCTAGTTCTCCTCCTATTATTGATTTCTAGTTTCATACTACTCTGGTCAGAGATGATACCTGCTATGATTTTAGTTTTTTTGAATTTGTTATGACTTGTTTGGTGCCCCAACATATGGTTTATCTTAGAAAATGTTCCATGTGCACGTGAAGACTGTGTATTCTGCTGCTGTCAGACAGCACGCTCGGTGTGTCTGTTAGGTCTATTATATCTATCTATACTGCTGTTCAAATCTGATGTTTTCTTATTAATTCTGTGTCTGAATGATGCATCCATTTGTTGAAAGTGGGATAGTAAGATTCCCCACTATTATTGAATTGCTGCTTATTTCTCCTTTTAGTTCAGTTTTTGTTTTATATATTTAGATGTTCCAGTGTTTGGTATATAAATATTTATAATTGTATTTTCTTTAATGAATTGACCTCTTTATTAGTATATAATGACCTTCTTTGTTGTTGTTTTAAACTATTTTTAAAGTCTTTCATTTGATATGAGTACAGCTACCCCTTTTTTGGGGGGGATTATTTTTTGGTGTACTATCTTTTTCCACCTCTTCACTCTCAGTCTATACATGCCTTTAAGGCTAACGTGAGTTTCATATAAGGCAGCATATTGTTGGATTTTTTAAAAATTAGCCATTCTATGTCTTTTAATTAGAGAATTTAATGTTTATGTTTAAAGTGATTATTGATAGGTAAGGATTTACTACTGCAATTTTGTTCATCTTCTGGCCTTTGGTAGATGCATTGTTCCTTTTTTTCATAACCTGCTGTCTTTTTTTGGGTGTGTTTTGATGTCTTTTGGCACGAGTGTTCTTTGACTTCTTTATCATGTTCTTTGTGTAATTACTACAGGTGTTTCTATTGTGGTTACCACTAGGCTTACATAAAATATCTTAAAATTATAATATTCTATTTTAAATTGATAAAAACTTCAATGTAACTCCTCAAATTTACACTTTAACTTTTCCCATTTTAGTTTCTGGTGTTATGGTTTACATATTTTTAAGATTACATACCTAATAACAGATTAGTTATGAGTATTTCTATTATGTTAGCTTTTTAACTTATAACTAGAGTTGTACGTGAATTACATTACACTCTTACCATATTACATAATCTAACTTTGACCATACCTTTATCATTACAAGTGAGCTTTACTTTCTTCATTTTTACGATGCTGGTGAGTGTCCTTTTATTTCTACTCAAAGAACTCCCTTTATCACTTTTGTAAGGCAGGTCTAATGGGGACGAACACCTTGCTTTTGTTTGTTCATGAGTCTTTATCCTTCCTTCATTTCTGAAGGACGGTTTTGCTGGGTATAGAGTTTTTGGTTTAAAGTTTTTTCCTTTCAAGATTTTGAGTATATCATCCCATTTCTCCTAGCCTGAAGTTTCTGGTGAGAAACCTGTTGATAGTCTCATGGGGGTTCTTTTGTATGGGATGTCTTTTTTTTTGTCCTGCTGCTCTCAACTTTCTTTATCTTAGACTTTTGACATTTTTTTTTCTTCTTTTAAAAGAAAAAAAAATTCTTTTTTTTAAATTTAAAATTTCTTTTTCTTTTACAAATTTGTGTGGCGGGCTGACTTTCAGTAGATTACAGCAAGGGTGAAACCCCGACCCAGAAGCAGGTCTACGAATGATTTAGCACCAGGTTCCTCACGAACATGCAGTGTGTGACAGGTGACGGGGCGGCCACTTTTCCCGCCGCGCCCCATGTCCCAGGATGAAGGGCTCTCCACACTGACCCTGGTTCTGACACCATGGTGGGAATGGTGGGGGACCGACTTTTGAAGATTTTAATTGTAATGTGTCTCAGTGTAGCCCTATTTGGGTTCAAGCTATTTGGGGTCCTTTGAGCCTAATTGATCTGGATGTCCATTTCCCTTTTTTTTGATTTATAAAAATTTCAGCCATTGTTGCTTTCAATATACTTTCTGTTCTTTTCTCTTTGTCTTCAGGAATTTCTGTAATGCAAATATTCTTTGTGCAGGAGCTAGGGTGGGGTGGATAAGTGCAAAGCCTTTCATCACTGTTTTTCTGTTTTGTTTTTGTTCCTCTGAATAATTTCAACTGCCTTATCATCCAGGTTGCTGATTTTTCTTCTGTGTTGATTCTGCTTTTGAAGTGCTTTATTGACTTCTTCAGTTTGGTTATTGTATTTTTTTTTAGTTTTTTTCATGGTTTCTATTTTTGCTCAACTTGTGTTCAATAGTTGTTTTCCTCATTTGTGTGCTCTTGCAGTTCACTAGAGTTCTTTAAGAGGACTATTCTGAATTCTTTGGCTGACAGCTCACAGATCTTCATTTAAATAGGGTCAGTTATTGAAGCTCTCTTAGTTTCCTTTGGTGGTGTCGTATTTTTCTGGTTTTTCATTGCCCATGGTGGCATCTGTGCAACGAAGTAAGTGGTCTCTCTTCTAGACTTTATAGGTTTGCTTTGGTAGAGATAATTCTTCACCAGTTAGCTCAGTTTTGGTTTCTGGATGTATCTACTGATAAAGTCTTTGAGCAGGCAGGGCTTGATATTAGGATCTGTTTTTGAGTAAGATAACTGCCTGAGGCCAGGGGTGAGAGGGTGTGCTGCTGACTGCGAACAGTTGGACAGGACTCTTATCTCAGTTTCCTGCCTAAGGGAGGGCATAGTATAGGCTCTGCAGTTGCCTAGGTTCTCTGGTCAGGCTTTTTAGACCATTGGGCCAGGTTACTATACTCAGCAGTAGGTAGCGTCCTTGTCCTAGTCAGGCAGCAGAATGGAATCCAAGGGCTGCGTGGCTTTTTGTCGTGGGATTTGAATTTGGGAAGTGTATATACTGAATTCCCTGTCCAGATGGGGCTACTGGTTTTGCTCTGCAGATGGGAAAAGCCACGGAGTCTTTCTGTTCAAGTGCCACTATAAGCAGGGCTCTGGTTAGTTTCCTTGGTTGGGTGGGATGAAGCCTGTAGTCAGCACTGGGTAGGGCTACACATGAGTTTCCCTGCTTGGGCACAGTGGAAGAACTAGCTCCAAGGTTGGTAAGGCTATTCGTTTGTGGTCTTGATCCAAACCAACTCTTGCCCCAAGCTCCCTGCTCAAATAGGGCCACTGGCTCTGCTCTACAGGCTATCAGCTCAGCCTTCCCATCTCTCTGCTTGAGATTGCTGTGCAGTCCATTCTCTATGTGTTCCTGGCAGTGACCCTGGCCAGTCTGGGTGGGAGCCACACTCAGCAGCTGGCAGGCCTATGATGTGCTCCCCTGCCTGGATGCTGTGTGTGTGTGGGGTGGGTCCGCTTCAGGCACCTCCCACGTTTTCTGAAGAGGTTTTTCTGGTTTGCAGGAGCTGAGAGCTCCACTTAGCAGCAATGGGACTGTGGATGAACTATCCCTGTCTTGGCATAGCAGGGCAAGTCTCCATGCCTGACACAGACTGTGCTCTGGGGGCCATCCGCTCTGCCTGCCTGCCTCCTGGCTTGAGCACTGTTGGGCTTCCATGCCTTGGAGAGGGAGGTGGGCAGATCGGGCTCCAGGGCTGGCAAAACACCCCTCATCTGAGGACCTGACTTGCACCCAGGTGAGTTCCCTGGTCAGACTTGGTTCTGCAGCTGAGCAAAGCTGCCCGACGGGATTACTACCTGGGTGCTGCAGGCAGGGACTTGGTGTCACCAACCACACTTGGTGAGTGTGGGTTGTTGCAGGCCCCTCCCCATTTCCCCCATCAAGTCCGATTCCCCGTGGTTGAGCCCTGCAGACTCCCTTGCAGGCCTGTGGGACGATACAGGTGTAGTGGCTCTGACAAAGCAACTCACATTGCTGGGGTGGGGGCGGGGGCCCTGAATGCCTCCCATGAGCTTGCTTTTTCCACTAGTGGAGCTGTGCCAGCTGGGGGAGGGGCAATGTGGTCTGTGGGCAGCTGCGCCCCTGACCCTTCTGATGTATCTGTCTTTCCCTCTGTGGTGCGTGTGTTGGGAGTTGCCTCAGCCTCACCCTGAGTTGTAGAATGCTCTCAGTGGTGCCTTGTTAGCTGCTGTGCTTGTAAGGGCAGAGCAGTCAGGAATGACCTGCATTCCCACCTTGGTGATACTGCTGAGATTAACTTTGGAAATGTGTAATTTCTATAAAAATATCCAATCCTTCTAATAATTAAGTGTGATAAATTCACTGGAAGCAGAGCCAAGGAGTCTGGGCCAGCCACATCATCTAATCAAACATCTTGAATTGTGAGGGTCCCTTTGCTAAAGAGGAGGTGTCTGGGCTGTAGGGGTCGAAATCGTGGGGAGTCTGACAAGCATGCTCAGCTCATCGTGGGCACCTGCCCCGCCTCATCTTCAGAGTGTGCGGGAGTTTTCACTTAGCCACACCGCTTTCTTATTCCGAATTAAATTACCCATCTAACAATATTTAAATTAACCTTGAGGCTTCCTGGAGAACATAAAAGTTATTTTGAATTATTTTCACTGCCAGAATCAGCACAATTCCCTTCCCAGCCAGCTCGGTAGGTATTCAGTGATTGAGAAACCAATTTTTAAATTAATACAATTTTGTGTTTCCAAGGAAGCCATTATTTTTAATTATCGGGCATTTTCCTCAGCCTGGCTTCCCCAGTTAATAAAACTCAGCTACTTAGCGTGGCTTTTATTTTTGCAGAGGGCAGACTTTGGGAGGTAGTTTCCCCATGTGGAATCTCCCTCCAGAATGTTTTGATCTCACCAAGCACACGCCTGTCACAAGGAGGCTCGTAAAAAACCCCGAGAAAAGGAAACGCTGTCGTCAAAATGGCCCTGCTGGGCCCATAACGGATGACTCTAACTTAGCTTGAGGGGCAGCGTGGGGAGCCGGTGAATCGAGAAACTGCAAAGAAGAAATTAACACTGAGCTGGGTCCCCTCCCGGAAGTGGCACTGAAGCACAGGAGGAGAGACCTCAGTTAGACTTAGAGCAGAACCCTTGCCTCTTCTGCTTTAAGTCTGGGAAACCCTGAAAAGATTCGTGAGGGAGGAGGGGGAGAGAGTCTCCTTGTCTGGCAGCGTTGAAAAGCAGAACTCCCCGCTTGGAGAGTTGAGCTGTTCACCCACCCAGAGGAGAAGCCTGGCCTGGATGACATCTTCATTTCCTTTCTGGGTCAGTCCTCTAGGATTTAAAAAGCAGCCCTCCCCAGCTCCCATACAACATGACTCTGTGCTATGTTGGGATCAGGGCTGGAGCAGACAGAACAACTTGCTATCAATTTAATATTAGCTTAAATAATGCATAATTAGAAGGTTAAGCCTCTGCAAACACGTTAAATAATGTATTCCCCAAGCAAACATGATTTGGTGATGATGTGCTATTTTGGATGGCGGTGAGGTGGAAAGGTGGAAGAGACCCGGATCTGAGCTGCATTGTTGATACGGATCGTTTTTGTCATTATAAAGTAGACCCTTCCCTGGTCATGCCGTGGTTTCCTTACCTGTCATGGCCTGTGAACTTCTGGTGGGTAGAGGCTTTAGCTTAAGTTTCTCAGGGTCTCTCTTTTTTGGAAAGTGCTTGGTGCTCGACAAGCATTTGTGAGTAAGGGGACTGAATTAGATTGGGTATAAGCATGTTAGATCTAAGGCTCTAATGTGAAAAACTGAGACAAGAAAATGTGAGCAGGACACTTGTGACCTCCAAATATCTGAAAGGCTGTCTTCATTCTAAACAGTGATAGTCATTCTGGGAGGAACCCTGGAGTCCCGGAATGAACACAGATGGGAGGGGGTGGATTTTCAGGATGTCAATTTAAAATCACATCCATTCATTGAGCATTTCCTGAGCACCTACTATGTATGCTTGTTGATGTGATCAATACTTAAAATAGAGCAGAACAGTTAGGGCCCCTGCCCTTGTGAACTTACAGGTCAGAGGAGGATAAAGACACACAAACCGACAGTGGAACACTTGTGTGGTTGTGAGCGTATATGGAATGGAGAAGGGACACAGACTCAGAACTGAGCCGACAAGGACAGCAGCCCAGAGAAAGTGCTGCCTCGGCGGTGGGGTCGGGGTCCCAAAGTATGAGAGTTCAACAGGTGAGGGCAGGAGGTGGGTTAGGGAGAATATTCCAGATGGGGTGGTCAGGAAGTGAGAGCTTGGGTGGTTAGCAGGGGCCCCGCGCAGGTGTCAGAGAACTTCACTCCTGATGCTTCGGGTATCCTGGTGGAGGCAGGTGGTCCCTGGGGAGGCATGTGGCAGAGAGGAGAGGTGTCTGATGTGGAGGTTCAGCCTAGATGACCTGAATGGGGCTTGTACTTGTCATCCTTCAACCTGAACTTCTGGATGTCAAGTATGCTGTACGTCTCTTTAGCCTCTAAGAAGAAAGGAAGACGGTGCAGCCTATGGATGAATGCTCCTTTGCATTCAACAATGGGTACGTCTGGTGGGGACTTCTATATTTCTATAGTCACTAAGTCATGTCCAACTCTTTTGTGACGCCCATAGACTGTAGTCCACCAGGCTCCTCTGTCCATGGGACTTCCCAGTCAAGAATACTGAAGCGGGTTGCCATTTCCTCCTCCAGGGGACCTTTCCGACTCTAGGATCAAACCCGCGTCTCCTGCTTGGCAGGTGGATTCCTTACCACTGAGTCACCTGGGAAGCCCTTCCAAGATCCTTACCAGCACAATAAGGTCCCAATCCCTTGACCTCACCACCCCCAGCTAATTTGCTCTAGCCCTTCTGCCTCATCTTCTGCTCAGATAACAAGCAACAGTCTTTTCTGCCTCAGGGCCTTTGGATGTGCTGGTAGCTTAACCCAGAAGGCTTTCTTCCCATTCCATTACTGGAAAATTCCTACTCTTCATTCATTTCTTACCCCAAATGCCATTTTCTTTGTGTGGCCTTAACCTCAATCAGATATGCCCTGTTATCTCAACCATGTTCTCTCACAGCATCCATCACCATTTCTTTACATTATTTGTAGTTAATTTGATTACTGTCTGTTTTCCCCTTGCTACAGTATAAGCTCCATGAGGGTATTTTTACTTTTCTATCACACCAATCAAAATAGCAAGTAATCCAAAAGTAATGCTTGTTTGGGGATATATTATTGAATATATTTGCAGAGGCTTATCCTTCTAATTATATATTATTTAAGCTAATGTACTGTTTGTAGCAAGTTCTGTCTGTACAAGCTCTGCTCAGAACTGAGTGTCTTGTCTGTTCACTAATATATCCTTAGTGCCTAATACAGTGCCAGGAACATAATAGGTGCTTGGCGGGGGGGGGGGTGGGGGAGAAAACATGGGTTGGTGCAAAGTGAATGCACTGGGGCAGGAAGGGCGGATAAAGCTCAGGCTTTTGTGATGACACTGTAGGTGAGCAGACCTACCAGAGTGGGACCCATGCGCAACTGAGTTCACGTGTGTGTGTTCACAGGCACACATGCACATCTGCCTCCCACCTTGTTCCCGTGTCACTGTCATTTGCCACAAAAGTAAAAGTAACACAAGCCAACGTGTAATTGCAATGTCACACTAATTATACAGAAACCAAAACAAAATTACTAACTCCCACTCCTTCTGGGAATACTAATAACACTAATACCAATATCATGATGGAAGATTATCTTGGCAGCAATTTTCCTTTTGTTCTGCTACCTACACATGTAGCTGTGTCGTGCTTTTGCAATCTCTGTGTAAATCATAATCAGGAGGAGATATCCTAGAGGGTGGTTATATGCCTTCCTTATCAGAGAGAATCATGCAGTAAGCCTGTCTTAGCAAAGAGCAGAAGTTTTAAATCGTAACAGGAGGAGTTGGTTTCAGTTCTCTCTTCCAAAAGTATAGAAAGAAGTCTTGCTGGAGGGGAGAGGCATTAAAGCATGAACAAGTCCTCGGGACCAGAAGTGTGTTTTATGATTAGGCTTTGGAAGGATGGACGAGGAAGACTAGACAGGGGGTGTGTGAGTGTGATGTAACCATGTCTTCCTTCTTTGGGCGCAGCGCCCCCTTTCTTTGAGGTTTCCCCATCTAGAAGTTTTTCCTGAGCCATCCGTCATGTGGTACACGTGACCCAGCCGTGTACAGACCCCCCCCGCCCCCTCCCGGAGCAGTGGGACTGGCCCAGGGCTGTGACTGCCATTCCAGCTGTGGCAGGCCCTTCAGAGGGCTTCAAAGGGATTTTGGCTTTTAATTCTGTAACAGATCCCTTTCTCGTCCCTCTGGGTCACTTAGCTGAGCTAATAGCAGCCTGGAGTCATCTTTAGCCAAGCCTGCCTGACCTCCCCAGTGTGAAGAGATCACCAGTTGAAGGTAGGGGTAAATGAGCCTAAGTATCAAGGGAAACACTGATAAGAGATGGAAGGGGTCCGGGAGAAAGATGTCAACGTGATGATATCGTTTGAGCTGGTGAAGTCACTGGTGGGGAGAAGCAAGGCCACGCACAATGCATGCCCTTTTTAACAGCTCATTTGAGTACACGTCCTGTTTCTTGCAGTGGAAAGATTCCTGACAGACGCATTTATGGACTATGCACATTCCACGGAGGAGCCTTTTAAGGGGGCGTGGTCATCATATCTTCATCACCCACTGCCTACATGCCCATCACATGTCATCAGGGATATAGCCGTGAGATGGTCCTCATGCCCACAGAGCTTACAAGGTACCCTGATGTAATAGCTTTGTGAGAAGGTCAGAGGAAACAGGGAAGAGTGATGGGTGGTGAGGGCTGGAGGCAGGAGGAAGTTTTCAAAAGAGATTCCTGGAGCAATCCTTGGGAGGCAGAAGGAAAAGTCTTCTCCACTGTGAGTCTAGGCAGCGACAACTGCTCGAGATTTGGCCCAAGGAAAAAAGCCATAAAGCTTTTGGTGGAAGGGAATGGCCATGGTCCATCCAGCCACCATTTTAACTTCAACCTTTAGGTAAGGGCTGCTGGTGCATCCCTCCCCTGAGAGATGCCCTTGGCTGGAAAGCTGGAAGAAGCAGGTACCTAGGTGGGTTAGACTTTCACTGGGGACCATTCTGGGGGTTCTGAACTCCAGGGATGCTCAGAGCCTTTGGCCCTCACTGCTCAACTGGCCAGACTCTCAGGAGTGGGCCAGCCCCTGGGAAAGGTCAGGCTGTTTGCGTCAATGCAAACAGATCCACGGGGGTGGGGAGCAACGATGGAATGGTGCTGGTTTGGTGGTAGCACGTGACAGTTCATTCAGTTTCTTCCCTCTCCAAGAGGCAGGGCTGGGGCTGCCGGAATCGCACATCTCTGTCTCAGGGTTCAGGTCCCAGCCTCTGTCCCACAACAGAGCCTGGCAGGCTAGTCCTTGAAGTCTGGAGGACTCCTTGGCTTCCCAGTCTACCTGATCACGCAAACGGCCCCTTAAAGGTGAGCCTGATGTAGCCACCCTGCTAGCTGCCAAATCCCATTAACTGTGTGTGCTAAGTAGCGCTCAGGTCTCCCTCTGTCTTCTCTGCTAGGGATTTTGTTTCTTGTTCGAATTACCCCTCCTCCTATCCTGCCCCCATCTGATTTATCTTCCTCTGTACCCAAGGAAGCCTGAGAGGTCTTTCTAACACGACAAATCCCAACACGTCACTCTGCCAACCAAACCCTGGAGCAGCAGCACCCCCACCCTAGCAAAATATGCCCTTCATTCCCTTCCCATCCTAACCCTGACCAACTCACCCTGTCTCACAGTATAACACAGACCTTTCTCTCCAGCCACGCTGAGTGAGTTTTCTGAAATGCCATTCCTTTTTTTGAGGGGGGGGGTGGGGGCAGAAACCTCTTTGCCTTTTCACAAGCGACGCTTTGATCACCCCTTGCTGATAATCTTTGCCTGGCTAATTCCTCCTGCTCTGTAGAAGTGATTCCAACTCTTCTGTGAAGCATCTCTCAGCCCTGAGCTGGAGGGCAGGGACCCTGCTATGTGGTCACCAAATCTCCTTTCATTTTCTTCTTAGGCTTGTATAAAGACACCATTTCCTAGGCTTCCTTGCAGTTAAGTTGAAGTCACCCCACTGTGTTCTCACCAGGGGGAATGGCAGTGATGCCTGCCACATCTAGCCATGTTCATTAAGCCCCCACTTTCAGGGCTTATCTGTGCCCATTTGTTAACCGATCATAGCTCATCCTCCCCCGACTGATACAGTGGCGTTCCCCCTTCTTGACATCCTGGCCTCGTTGACAGCTCACAACATCACGTGACTCGCACTTGCCACTCCACCTTCCTCCTCTACCTTCTCCCAACGGCTCCCCAGCAATTTCCAGGAGTTGCTTTTATTTCATTCACTAAACAATTTATGAATTGAATTAAAATAAATGAGATGCAAATAAATTCCAGGCTTTCTCCCTCATTTTCAAATTACATTTTCAGTCCACTCAACCTGTTATAATCTCATAGTGATTTTCATTTAAGAGAGCTAAATGGATATGTGATTATTGTTACAGGAACTAACACCAGACAATTAAATGTTGAGGTGTTGATAGATAAAGCTGTGTTTCGATTTGCATAAACATGATGCCAGCAAATCTAACCCTGGCAGAAATTCAGTTATAAGACTTGCGTGCCTAACTTCTGCTAATTACCACGAGTACCATTATTACGAGACTTTTAATATTCGGAGTTGGGATTATGGCCATTTTATTTGAGGGCTGCATTTATCTTTATTTCAAAAACTCAGTCAAAATGCATCACTGACTTATCAGAGAAAAGGCATGATTACTACTCCTAATCAACTTCTACAGTGCAGTGTATCAAAAATCAATTATACAGCCCTGAAATCCAGTCATTAAGGATTTAGTTACTAATCTCATTTCATTTTTGTCTTTAGGAAGATACTGCAGCTTGCAACTCTACAGATACCAGCAGAGGAAGAGAAACATGGGCGACTGCTGATAACCTAATGTGGAGAATTAAACTCCAAGTAAACAAAGGTAGAATCTTAACACGGAGTGGCCTGTTCTGCAGGGAGTCACCTGGGCTGGCTGGATTTCAAGCCAATAACACAGTAGCAGTTATGACCCAGGTTTTTTTGTGGGTGAGCCTTCTGAGCTCAGGAATTCCAAAGCATTTGTGAAGCCCTGCAGCATCACATTGTGTACCATCTTCCTTGTGAGTAATCTCGATCTACAATGATGTTTTATCTGTTAGTTGGTTTACTGTCTGCTGCCTCACCTGCTGGCTGTAAGCTGTAAGAGGGCAGGGATCTTGTGCGGTATAGCTCCAGTGTGTCCACAGTGCCTGGCTCCTCGTTAGGTGTTCAATACATAGGTGTTGAATTTGACAAAGACTGAGATCCCAAAGATGTTCCCAGTGAGCATGAAGGTAAGAACCCGTCCCTCTTCACGCCATGTAAATGACCAGAGCAGGACCCAGGCTATCTGGATGACTGTTGATGGAATCAGGAGTTGTGAAGCCTATTGGCTAAGAATCCTAGCACGTGAGACAGAAAGAGAGAACTGGGGCTGAGTTCTGTCCTTGGCATTTTCAAACCATTGTACCCTGGAATTGGTTACTTAGCTCCCCAGAGCCCATGTTTTCTCATCTGAAAAATGGAAAGAATACCTACCTCCATTGGAAAGTAAGATAATATAAGCAAAGCATTTAATGTCGTGTTTGCATCATAAAAGTCCTCCATGAATGTTATATATTGGTTTTAAAAGCTGTAACTTGTGGTGAGTTACCTAGTCTGCGGAAGCTAGAGTTGGTTAAAACTTCTTGCTGCAGCTTGCTTGTTACTTCCTCTTAGGAAGCCTTCCCTGATGCCTGCAGGGTGGATAAGAGCTCCTCCTCGGTGATCCCACCAAGCCCTGGATGCTCCTCCAGCTTCTCGCTCAACCCACTGGATTATCCTGAGTTCATCTGTTCTACCAGACTGTCAACTCCTTGCGCCTAGAGAGTGTGTTATAAAACTTATTTAGCAAAGCACACAGTAGGGCATAGGCACCAGCTCATTTGTTAAGTTGGCCAAACAGTGAAAGGTGACAGAGAAAATGGCAAGTGTGAAAAGAACACCAAAGGGAATCTCTACTTTCAGCTGAAGGTAAATCCCCACCTTTCCCATCCTAGAAAATGCAGAACCTTCTCCCTGAGACCTAAGTCCCCGAGGGATGCGACTCACGTGTTTCTTCCAGGGAAGAAAGGAGCCATGGAGGCTTGGGAGAGGGCCTCAGCTCCTGAGGAAAGGGGGTGTACCCTGCCACTTTGTGGGGACAAGTTGGGTGGGACGACTTACCCGGAGCTTCCTGCCAAAGATGGTAACTTTGCCTTTAATCTGTTCCTTTCTTAGGCGCCACTCAATGGAGTTGAGGCCATTCTCCATGGGCAGGGAGATATTGCAGCGCCCGATGGTGGGGGTGATGGTGCCCGCAAGCACGTGGGGCTCACTGTGGAAGCTCACGCCCATCCCATTGGCGTACATCACCCGCAGGGTCCCGTTGTTGCAGAGCTGGTAGCTGTTCCGCACTTGATCTGGAGAAATGGAAGTGGGGGCAGGGAGAGGGAAATAAATTATCCATGCTGCTAGTCATGAGAGAACGGAACCCCTATTTTTGTAGGTTTCCATGGTACTTTGCAGCTGTCAGTCTAAGGCTGCCTTCAATTAGCACACGTGCAATGTTAAGGTGAGTAGCAGAGATGCTACTGATCCGTGGAAAGAAAAACATTATTAATATGTGGCATTCTAGAAATAATTATGCTGTGATATTTGTCTTCTACTCACTGAAGACTATTAATAGTAGTACATTTAAAGATGTAGCTTGCCTACACAATTCATGTCAATCAAATCCCTGATCTTTAACATATATATTTTAGCTGAAATGGAAAAAAATAAATGAAAACAGATTTAATTTTGTTTCCTTTCCCCTACCATCTAACCTGAGGCTGATGGTTTACCATGGGTCAGATCCACTGCAAATCAAGTCTAAGATTCTTCAAGAAGCAGCAGCCTTCCTGCCCCTCATCTCCTTGCTGCTGACTCTACCATGATGCCACCTCCACACGAGACAAATCTGAGGAGCCTCAAATAGCAAGAGAGAGACTGAGCCAGTGGGTGCTGATAATGTGTGTTTATCTGCCCAAATGGAATCTACACTCGTCCATCAGACTTCTGACCTTTTCCCTTATCAAAAAGTTCCAGGTAGGAAATGTGACTCTGAGACTCTTCTTATGGATAAGTTGCTTCCTGATTATTTGGGCAGAGTCCAGCTGGGCTGGCCTCCGAGATGCTAACTTTTGGGGGTAGCAAGCAAGTGGGGACCTGTCACTCCTGCGACTGCAGCCATCACGCAGAAAGACAAAAATCTACATCATTAATCATCTGGCAGAGAAGAAATAGAGTCATAGAAACAGGCTCTGTCATGGGATAATAGTCCAGAAATGTCACCATTTATCTGCCATGGGACACTTTTATCTTCTGACAACGGGCTAGCCCACCGACAGTCTATCTTAATTAAAAGAAAAATTAATCTGCACAATTCCTTTTCTTGCCAGGCCCCGTGCTTGTCCTGGAGTGTGCGTCATGTTGAACAGCAAGAGAAACTACAAGCTGGTCAGAGACCTTTACGGTCTGGGCAAGAGACTGCTAAAGGGCTCTGTGACTTGAGGACAACGGACTCATCACACAAATGTTTAGTAGACAGAATGAGACTAAAACCACCTCTGAGGAGGTAGCTGTGTTTGTTGGGTGAGTAGGGAGTGCTGGTGACAGAGAGGTGGGAATGGAAAAGGACATTCTCCTGCATCTGATTCAATCCTTTTCTATAACGTGGATGTCTTATAGAGTTAGTTTGCTATGGGCTAAAACTGCAAGCTGAGGGGTGCTAGGAAGTCCTCCCAGGCTTGGTAACTCACACCTGCCTCTGGCCTTGGCTGCGTCAAGGGTGAGGGTGTGGGTAGGATGGTGATGAGTGAGGGACTTACCTTGTACCACTGTGTAGGAGGCCTCCACCGAAGACAGGTTGGTAATGACGGTGACATCGTCATCACGGTTGGAGTTCTCAATGTCGATAGTGATGGACTTCTCCATTTCCCGGTGTAGGCTGGTCACCACCCCCGTGGGGCGTGTCACGTTGGTGAGGCGGCCCTCGTGGTCATAGCTGGAGAAGAGATACACTGATGAGAAGCAGTTCCTGGGGCTGAAGACTTCCTCAAAACTCAGAACCCCACAATGGATAGACTCATGGAGCTAGAAAAGGAGAGAGGGGGAAGGAGGGGTGGCCGGGTGGTGCAGCACGCCCACCTGCCCTGGGAAATGGTGATGCTTTCTACTACCCACCCATTTACCTAACAACATACTAATTATGCTTTCCCAAGTTAGTGAGAACAGCTCCTTTATGCTCTTTAATTTGGGCTCCACAAAGTACAGGACTAATGAATGAACAAGAAAATCTGAATAGACCAATGAGGAGTAAGGAGACTGACTCATGAATCAAAGCCTCCCACCAAACAGAAGTCCAGGATCACCTGGCTGGCTTCCTGGTCAGTTCTACTGAATATGCAAAGAAGAATTAATACCAGTCCTTTTCAAACTCTTCCAAAAAATAAACAGGAAGGAATAACACCAAAGTCATTTTATAACGCTGGCATTACCCTGATCCCAAAGCCATATACATGGACACTGCCAGAAAACAAAATTACAATTCAGTGTCTCTAAACATAAATGCAAGCATCCTCAACAAAATATTAGCAAATCAAATAATTCAACAGTACAGTAAGAGGCTCAGACACCATGATCAAGTGGGAGTTATTCTAGGGACTGCAAAGATGGTTCACATCAGCAAATCATTCCATGTGAAATACCATATTATCATCTCAATAGATGCAGAAAAACATTGACAAAATTGACAAGAAAACCCTCAACGAAGTGGACATAGAGGGAACATGTCTCAAGATGGAAAGACAGACCATAGCTAACCTCAGACACAGTGGTAAAATCTGACCATTTTTACTCTAAGATCAGGAACAAGACAAAGAATGCCACTTTATTCAACATAATATTGGAAGTCTTATCCAGAGCAATTAGCCCAAGGAAAAAAGGTATTATTTGTAAATAACATATTCTATATATGTATATAAAACCCTAAAAACGTCACCCCAAAAAACTGTCAGAAATAAGTTCAGTAAAGTTGAAGGATACAAATATATAAAATCCATTGTGCTTCTATAAACTAAGTACCAGAAAGAAAATTTTAAAAACCATTTATAGTTATACCAAAGAAGAAAAAAATACCTAGGAATATATTTAACCAAGGAGGTAAAAAACCTGTACATTGAAAGTTATGACACTGATGTAAGAAATCAAAGAATATACAAATAAAAGATAGTATATGCTTATGGATTGGAATAAATAATATTGATAAATTATCCATGCTGTCCAAAGCAAGTTACTGTCTCAGTGCAATCTCTGTCAAAATTCTAACAGTATTCTTCATAGCAATAGAACAAATACCCTAAAATTTGTACAGAACCACGATCCCCAAATAGCCAAAGTGATCTTGAGAAATCACTGCTGCTGCTGAGTCGCTTCAGTCGTGTCCGACTCTCTGCAACCCCATAGACGGCAGCCCACCAGGCTCCCCCGTCCCTGGGATTCTCCAGGCAAGAAATCACTAGGGAACTGCAAATCAAAACCCACACATACATGGCCAGTTTATGACAGAGGAGCTGAGAACATACAGTGGGGGAAGAACAGTCTCTTCAGCGAGTGGTGTTGGGAAAGCTGGACAGTCACCTGAGAAGGAATGAAACACTGTCCTCTGCCACTCACGAAACTGACTCAAATGGAATGAAAACCTGAATATAAGACCTGAAACCACAAGTCCTAGAAGTAAATAGAGGCGCTAAGCTCCATGACATTAGTGTTGTGGTGTTTTGTTTTGTTTTTTGCACTTGACACAAAAGCAAAGGTCATAAAAGCACAAACCAACAAGTGGGATTATTTCAAACCAAAGAGCTTTTGCACAGCAAGGCAAACCATCCACAAAATACAGCAATGTACTGAGTGAGAGAGAATATTTGCAAATCTGACAAGAGAAAATATCCAAATATAGAAAGAATTTATACAACCCAATAGCCAAAAACATGAACAATTTGACTAACAAATGAGAGGATATACAGATGGGCCATCAGGTACATGAGAAGATGCTCAGCATCGTTAATCATTAGGGAACTGCAAATCAAAACCATACTGAAATATTGCCTCACAATAGTTAGAATGGCTCTTATGAAAAAACAACACAAACCATGTTGGTGGTGATCTGGAGGAAAGGGAACCTCCTACATGGTGGTTGAGAATGTAAATTGGTGCAATCACTATAGAAAACAGTATGGGGATTTTTCACAGAGTAGAATTATCCTGTGATCCAACGGCTCCACTTCTGGGTGGAATCTGAGGAGCACAAACACGCTAATTTGAAAATATTTATGCACTCATATTCACTGCAGCATTATGTACCACAGTCAAGATATGGATTAAGGGGTCCATCTGCAAGATGAATCAAAAAAAAAAGCTATGCTATAAACAGAACATTATTCAGCCATAAAAAGAATGAAATCATGCCATTTGTGACAACACACGTGGACTTTGAGGGCATGATGTTAAGTGAAATAATTCAGACAGAGAGACAAATCCCCTACATGTAGGTCTCAAAAACAAAAACAAAACCCCACAAAAAACCAAACCTATAGACACAGAGAACTGATTGGTGGTCGCTAGAAGTGAGGGGTAGATGAGGGGGGTCAAAAGGTACATCATTTCCAGTCTCCCAAGGCAATAGAAATAAAAAATAAACAAACGGGACCTAATCACACTCACAGGTTTTTGCACAGCAAAGGGAACCATAAACAAAACAACAGACCTACAGACTGGGAGAAATATTTGCAAACAATGTGACCAAGAAGGGCTTAATTAGCAAAATATACAAACAGCTCACACAACTCGGTAACAAAAAAGCAAACAACTCAATCAAAAAAATGGGCAGAGGACCTAAAAAGACATCTCTTCCAAGAAGACATACAGATGGCCAAGAGGCACATAAACAGATGCTCAACTTCGCTGATTGCTAGAGACATACAAATCAAAACCTACAATGGGAGTTTGGGTCAGAAGAACCACCAGCAAAAAGTCCACAAGTAAACACTGGGGAGGATGCGGAGAAAAGGGAAAGCTCCCGCACTGTTGTGGGAATATAAGTTGGTGCAGCCACTATGGAAAGCAGTATGGAAGTTCCTCAAAAAACTAAAAGGAGAGTCGCCGTATGATCTACAATCCCACTCCTGGGCATATACCTGGACAACATGCACCCCAGTGTTCCCAGCAGCACTGTTTACAACAACCGAGACATGGAGACAGCCTCAATATCCATCGACAGAGGAGCGAGAAAGACGTGGTACACACACACAATGGAATACTACTCAGCCAGCCAGGAAAAGAACGAACCAACGCCATCTGCAGCAACATCAGCGGACCTAGAGATTACCATACTAAGTGAAGTAAGCCAGAGGGAGAGAGACAAATGCCACACAGCACCACTCATGTGTGAAATCTAAAATACGACACAAATGGACTTATCCATGAAACAGAATCAGACTTACATACAGAGAGAATACACTCGTGGTTCCCAAGAGAAAGGCGGGCTTGGGGAGGGATGGATTGGGAGTTTGGGATTAGCACATGCAAACTGTTAGGGATACATTACAAGGTCCTATTGTATAGCACAGGGAACTATATTCAGTCTCCTATAATGAAGCATAATGGAAAAGAATATGAAAAAGAATTAACTGAATCACTTTGCTATACAGCAGAAATTAATGAAACATTGTAAACCAACTACACGTGCGTGCATGCATGCTAAGGCGCTTCAGTCGTGGCCGACTCTGTGCGACCCCGTGGGCAGCAGCCCACCAGGCTCCTCTGTCCACAGGATTCTCTAGGCAAGAATACTGGAGTGGGTTGCCATTTCCATCTCCAGTAAATCAACTATACTTCAATAAAATAAACTTACAAAAGGTACAGATTTTCGGTTGTAAAATAAGTCATGGGGAAGTAATATATAGCATGGTAACTGTAATTAATAATACCGTATTACATATTTGAAAGTTGCTATTGCTGAGAGAGTAGAACCTGAAAGTTCTTATCATAAGAGGTTCTTGTAACTATATGGTGACATGTTAATTAAATGCATTGTGGTCATTTCACAACATATACAGAATCATTATGTTGTATCCCTGAAACTAATACAATGTTACACATTAATTTTACCTCAATAAATAAGAAAATAAAAACCAGTTCTAAGTGGTTTGATGTGGGGTGCTTAGTGGAGAACTCAGACAGTGTTCCAACTCTTGCTGCCAAGTAGGGACAGTGTGAGCAGTGTATTCCACGAGTCCCAGGCAATGATTTAATTCCAATCCACTATATTACCTGGACACCTACAGTGTGTAGATTGCTGTGCTTTGCTGTGAGAGAAACAGTAGGAACCGGAGCTTCTACTTTTGGGGAACAGAGAATTAAGGCTGAGACCAGAATCTCAGTGACCACCAGGAGAAAAGCAGGTTTTCTTTAACTTTCAAAGAAGATTCAGCTTTTGATACCCCTGGAGTAAATGTCTAAGATTCAGGTCTCTCTGCAAAGAAGCCTGGAGACACTGGCAAGGAGCTGTGAGTTCCAGTAATGGGGCCTCATGGCCACCCAGTGGAACCAGCTCTGCCTTCCTTGTCTCAGGTGGGGCTGGAGGCTGCATCTGACTCCTTCATTCAGCACCTACTCACTGAGTTCCTCGTAGGTGCCAGGCACTGTTCAAGGATCCGGGGACCCATCTAGGAACAAAATGGATGAAAATCCTTGACCTCGTGATGTGTGTAAACTAGATGCAGAGGGTCAAAATAAAGCTCACAATACAGAGTATGTCATGTGGTGGCAAGCGGTAAGGAGGAGAGAGAGAGAGCACGTGTAGAGCTGGTTGTCCTTTTCAGTAGCCCTGTGCCCTTCAGCGATAACAGACCGCTCGCGCCCATTCTGAGAACTTAGCAGACACAACAGCAGTCCAGAGGGCATTCCCATGTTGGCTTCATCCCTGCCCAGCTCTCCACGGGGCACTT
This sequence comes from Bos taurus, assembly GCF_002263795.3. NCBI lineage: Eukaryota > Metazoa > Chordata > Mammalia > Artiodactyla > Bovidae > Bos > Bos taurus. The sequence continues at coordinate 80,241,161 of NC_037334.1, read as the reverse complement.
CCCAACTCAAAGGGGAGCGGGGATAAAGGCAGCCCCTTAAAGGGACCCACTCCAGGCTCCTCGAGTGGCAATGCTGGCTGATTCTAGAAAGTAACTCTTGAACCCTGCTCCCTGGAATGTAACGTCCCTCCCTCCCTCAGAGCTGATATTCAGTCCTTCCTCTGTTGCTTTGTTGGGAGGAGTTGATCAGGACTAGAATAGCCCTTTATATTACTTTATTTTAGTTTATATTTAGTAATGCTAAAAGTATTTAAAATTAAATATTACAGTACTAAAGTATTATTTTATATTATATAATAAATGTATTTTATATACTATATAAATATATTTTATTAAAATTTTAATAAATACTTTATATATATATATAGGCTACGTTGCTTCAGTCATGGCTGACTTTTTGTGACCCCATGGACGGCAGCCCACCAGGCTCTTCTGTCCATGGGATTTCCCAGGCAAGAATACTGGAGTGGGTTCCCATTTCTTCCTCCAGCGGATCTTCCTGACCCAGGGATCCAAGCTGTGTCTCTTATGTTTCTTGCATTGGCAGGCGCATTCTTGACCGCTAGCACCACCCGGGAAGACTCCCCCCTTCTGGAGGGCCGGTCCTCTGGGCCCCAGGTCTGGTAAGGCAGGCTCTGCCCTGGCAGGAGAGAGAGTGGCAGGAGTACAGGGGGTGAGGAGAGAGCAGGATGAATTCAAAGTGGAGTATTGGTCCAGTGGCTAAGACTCCATGCTTCCAATTCAGGGGGCCGGGATTAGACCCCCAGTCCAGAAACTAGATCCCATGTGCCGCACCTAAGAGATCCTGAGTGCTGCAACTGAGACCCAGGGTAGCCAAGTAAATAAATGTTTTACAAAGTTTTCAAAGTGAAATATTATGTAGAGATCAGATGGGAAAACTACATGCTTTAATTCTGACTCTTTAAACTGAATCCAGGCATCTGTGGGGTTTTGTTCATGACTTTGTTGACTCCTTTCTCTAAAGTTTTCACTAAGGTGACCATCTCAACAGGAAGTCGAATTTGTGTCTGACTATTACACAACCAATTTGCTGACAATGTGTGAAAAAAAAATACCACTAAACAGAAGCTACCATCTTTTTTAGGAGGCTAAGAAAACCATATGCATTGAACTCCTACAATGGAGAATGTATGATCTTTTGCCGACTTTATGGAAGAAAAGCAACTCTTCATATCAAGAGAGAAAAAAATTCTCTCTTCTGTGTAACTTCTGAACAATCATGAGGGGGAAAAAAGTGACCATGTTTTCATTTAGTTCGGCGCCCCTTCTGGAAACTACTCTTCTACTTAAGAGTTCCTGTCTCAGGATGCACCTCAGCCTGAACTCTGTCACTCCAGCCTCTTATACCTGGCCCACTTCAGACTGGCCTCCTGAGAGTGACACCAATTCTCTCTGAAATGTGTTGGATCTTCAGGTGCAAGTGAGAAGAGAAGTTGAGAATCTAAGAGGCATCTGGATTACAGCGCAGCTTTAGCTTAACTTTGTGTGAGAGCCAAAGATGACACTCAGATGGCACCTTCAGGGACAGAGTCACCTGGTAAAGTGTGGTCCAGTCCCAGTGCCCTGAAGGATGTCAGGCTGCTTCGGAAGTCTGAGAAAGACAGCTTTGCCCAAAGGAAGATGGCAATGCAACCTACTTCCAGCAGATGGCAGAAGCTTCCTTTACATTCTCTTAAAGCCTTTGGAATGCAAACAGAAAGTGAACATGCCTGAATTTAAGACTGATCATCAACGAAGTCTTCTGTTCTTTCTCCTGTCCTTTCCTTCCGTGACAACACCTGGCCAACATACTAAATTCTCAGCTAGCAGCATCACACAGACAGAAAGCAATGACTCCAAATTACACAGTGGTTAACCAGATCCTTCACCATCAAGGACAGCCAGATCCTTACCCGTGCCATCCCTGTCTCAGCCAGCCAAGGAGCAACCTTAGCAATCATGCCTTAGCAACCTCCTCCCACTGGCATCCCACTGGTTAATACCTGGAGCAGCAGGCAGGTGACCAAGAACTGCCTGCAGGAGTGAGGGAAAAGAGCTTTTTGGTAAAACAAACAGCAGGACTATCAAGTATGAGATAATTGTTAGGGGAAATATGACCAGCTCTCACATCTTTTAATATACCTAGCACTTTATCTGTATTGATCTGCTTCTGCTAAAGAGGAAATTCAGAGTTTATCTACCTGTCTGTGCAATCAAGTGTGTTGCTGGACCTATCGGCAAATTACAGGAGCCCCACCAGGACCATGCCTTTTAGTTTCTAATTTCCGCACCCACGGCAAACATGAATAATCAGCAGAGTTAATCAACACTTGATCTCTCAGGCGCTGTGCGTGTCCAATATCCTGAAACTGGAACGGCAAGCAGACAACAGGAATTCCCAACTCTTGTAGGGAGGACGTTCGATATCAGACACCCAATAATGCAAATCACTTACGAGTCAGGCAGAGGGGACAGGACTACCCCGAAGCATTAAAGTCAGGAAGACAACATGACTAAATGATTCTAAAAGCCACACCAACAGTTGATCCTGATGCCAGCGAGGGTAGTAGGGAAAGTGCTCTGAGGAACTACTTTAAAAGTCGACTTACTCATAGAATGTTGTCCATCCTGTTTCATCACTCTTGGTGGCTAGGAGGCCAGTGTTCCCATCATAGGTCATGAGGCCAAGCTCCAAGTTCTGCGTGGACACGACTTTGAGACCTCCGTTGGTGCCCACTGTGAGGGTGATGATCTGGTTGTCGGGCATGAGCAGATGGCGGGGCGTGCCACTGCTGTCCCGACGGATCTTCAGGGAATTTCCGTTGTTGTCAATCAGCTCAGTGACATCATTGTCAGCACTGTACGTGAAGTTGTACAAGTACTCCCCCGTCACCAGGCTCACGGTGTACTGGTGGATACCCTCGGCGTTGAAGACGTACAACTCCTGTTCCCCAGGGGAGGCAGCCTCATACTGGTTAAAAGCATTCAGAACGGGCTTGTTCTTGCTGACTGCCCTGATCCGAATATTCCCAAGGTCCGCGATGTAGATGGTACCGTCAGGAGCTACAGCTAAGGATGATGGGGAATTCAAGATGGCGTCAGTCGCGTAGGCATCGTCTCCTGAGTAGCAGTTGCAATTGACATCGTTTTTGCAGTCACAGTCAGAGGCTGCGCCTGCTAACAGGCAGATCTCCCCATTGGTTGTTACCTGGCGTAGTCGGTTAATCTTCTTCTCATCCGTCTCGGTGATGTAGAGGACCCCAGTGTGAGAGATGGCAATGGCGCTGGCTGACTCCAGGGCAGAGTGAATGGCTAGTTTGCTAAGCGAGTAGTCAATGCCAGGAACCTGGCAGTGCATGGGGCGTCCCGCGATGATGCTGACTTGATGGTTCTCGGTGATGCGAAGGATGACGTTGTTCTCCAGAACATACAGGGAGTTGTCCATGGGGTTGACAGCAAGGTCTGTTGGCCACTCCAGGCGAACCTACGGATGATACAGCACCAAATTCAAGGACAGCCTCTAACATGCTCAGTGTTTACCTGCGCAGGGCACTTCTATTGATTTTATGCAACTGGGGGAAAAATACTTTTTTTTTTTCCCCCTAACACAGTGTAGAAGTGCCCATCATGGGACCACTTGCTCACTGTCCATGCTGGGCATGATGGAGAAGAGACTGTGGAACAGAGATCTTCTGTGGCATCACCTGCTGGGGCTAGAGTAGGTCACCAGTTCTACCCACAATGCTCTTTGCAGCCCCAGATGATTGGGCCAGGGTTGGATTCACCACGCATAGTTGGACAGGTAGTTCAGAGCTCAAGGGCTACTGTAATGTAGTCCAGGCTCTGCTCACCAAGCCATGGGCCTGAGGAGGCTATGTTCACTTAGAGGAGGCAGCTTGATCTAATTCACAGCAAGGAACCATGCAGTCTAGAAGGGGTCCCTGCCCCAAGGGCAGCCAATGCACAGGCTGGCCAGTGAACTACAACCTGCCTGTTTGCCTGAAAAAGTAAACTGCGTAAACACTTCCCTTCTCCGTAGAATCGGAAATGAAAACCTTAGGAATCAGTTGTCAGTTAGTTGAGGAATTTGAGCTGGAAGTAATTAGGTTGACTGAGGGTTTTGGAAAAGACCCTTTTGGAAGAGTAAGCACAGACTCAGGTTGAGGGCCCTTATATTCAAGTCCCATTTCTGTAAATCAACTATACTTCAATAAAGTTGTTTTAAGTATACAGTCCTTTTACTCCTGTTGTACATTTGAGTGAACCTCTGTTCTCTGCTAATGTAAGAGCCCAGACTAAAAGACTATCACTTGGGGGAATATCACAGAGGGATCTGCTCAGTTACAACTTCACAAAGTAAAGGTTTATGTAGTGAGGGTGCAATTGCTTCAGATTAACAGGGAAGTTCTGATTGACATGTAGTACCGTATGGTATGTTCTCAAACCCACGATAATGATGGAGAAGAGAGGTAATTACACAGTAACGCCTACCCTATAATCTGCCACGGCTGGAGCATGTCACCAGCTCCACGCTTCTGAGCAGAATTCCCCTCTCCCTTTCTCCTATTTCTCTCTCATGCCTGTCTCACATGTCCCATTCCATCTTGCTGTCCAGTTCATTTCAAACCTTCTGCAGACAAACCTGGGATCTGTATCTCCTCCCACTCTACTTCTAACACAAAGAGAACCCAGGTGAGAAGTTCAGACTCAGAATCAGGTGTGGCACAGTGATGGGAAATGAGAGGAGAGAGAGAATCCCACCTGGGCCACATCCATGCTGGAGTCACAGCTCAGGGGCCGGACAGCGGTGAGGTCGTTGGAGCCCAGCAAGGTGGAGATGATTCCATTCTGGTCGACCTTGCGGATCATGGTGGCGTCGACAAAGTACATGAGCCCATTCTTGTCAACTGCAATACCTGAGTGGGACAAACAGCAGGAGTGTGTCTCTTGGCAAGGGACAGAGCTGCTGGGGCGGTGGTGGTAGTGGGGATGCCCTGCTAGGCATTATTTTCTTGGATGAGGAACCTGACTGGACAGCACACTCAAGAGTCGTTTAAGGCGACACCCTTTCTCCCGAGCGCTGTGCTACGATCTGGTTAATTCCTGGGGTATTGGCTATTTCACCATGCAAGTGAAGAAAGAACCTTGGGCTGCAAATGAACCACGGCTGCGAATGAATGAATGGGGAGATCATTTTGCATCTGCTCTTTTTTAGAAAAGAGCTATTTCCCAAGTTCACTGCTTGAAAAATCATTGGTAGTAAATTACTGGAATACCCTTCACAACTGATTGCCACACTAAGGTTGAGAAACAGTGACTCTTGCAGTCACAAACTCCTAATTCAAAATATATCCTCCAGGAAGTATTCCCAGTTAAGCCGTGACTCCAGTCGGCACATTGCTATTCTGGGGGAATGCTGGTTCTAGCACTCCCTTGGTAAGAGGCAGACAGCAGCTTTATTTCTTCTGCATTTTCACCCCAGTGCCCAAGCCCAAGGCTCCCCGTCTTTAATCTTCACTGCTGTGTGCTTTCAGCTTAGCTAAAAATGCTAACAAGGATCAGACCTTTCAGTGATGGTCCTTAACCTTCAGCATCTTTAGTCCTTTTCAAATAGAGATCCCTCAGAGCCAAGAACCCCTCCTTGCCAATCCCAGTCCCTTGGAACTTATACTGATTCTTAATTGCTACCATTATGGGGCATTTGCAAAATGTCAGGTACTGTTTGGACTTTATATACACTGCTATCTAACAGGAACAGCTGGGAGTGGTTGAAGGCTCCCCGCACTGGGCTCTGTTCTGTCTCCAGCCCACACAGCTGGCCTTCGGGCTCACACAGCAGACATTTCCTTCTGACTCTCTATGACTGGCAGCAGTCAGCAATCTCTAGGGGCAAGCGACTGCACTTTCCATTTGTAGCCTATGTGGGAGATGAAGTTTACTTCAGATAAAGAAATACTTCTTCTTAAACAACACTCACCCACCCACCAAAGCCATCTATCAGAGTTAAATGATTCTAGGAGAAGCTGGGTTTGGGACTGCTGGGGCTGAGTTCACTTCGAGCATGAAGGGAGCCGGGTGTGCAGGGAGCTCTCCCTGGGGTGGGGCTTTGTTGCTGGGCCTTTACCTCGCGGGCTCATCAGGGTGGCATCCACAGCCTTGCCTCCGTCCCCGCAGCGGGCTTCGTCAAAGGGCAAGCACTGCTCGCCTGTCCCCGCCACAACTTCCGAGTTCCCGGCCAGGTCTTTGGCTCCACTCAGAGACTTGACTCGGTAGATCCGCCGACTGTTGGTGTCAGACACGAAGAGCGAGCCGGACACGGGGTCCACCGCCAGGTAGTACTTGTGTGCCGGGTTGTTGCTTCAGGAGGAGAAGCACAAAGAGGAGTGAGACGGCGCCACGCACTGGCCTCCTGGGTCAGGGAGATGACAAACATCCCAGCGAGACTCCAACCGCCTCTGGTGTCTACTGGGTTGGCCAAAAAGGTCGCTGGGTTTTTCCATGAGATGATATGGAAACACCTGACCCAATTTTTGGCCCAACCCAATACTTTAGTGAACTGGAAAGAATCTAATCTAGTAAGTTAGTGTTTTAACATATCATGGCTCTGAGCTATTTCTGCTTGGGCTTAAGCTCCTCATGCTATCAGAGAATTCATCACTTCCCATCATGCTAAAATACCACTGCTTCATTTAGCCAGTGTGAAAAATCCCACTCTGATCCTGCTTTTGTGTTTGTGTTTTGTGGGCACTGGTCTTCTTTACTTCCCCTGTGGGTTTACTCTGTTCTCAAGTGGGATTGAGGAACACTTCCATGAGACAATGTCCTTTTCTAATCTATGCTCCCTCAGTGACTCCAAGGTACTAGCCCATGAAGACTGGGGTAACCTTGAGTCTTCCTAACTTTGTGATGGGCAGCTCCCCGCAGCCATCTCAAGTCTTCAACCTCAGATCTTCTCTACTGTTTCTCAGTGTGGACACGAACAAAATTGGTATTTTGTGTGACAACCTGTGATATCTTGCTGATGATCATGTTCAGAATCTAAATTATAAAGGAAGGAGATGTAGTTTTCAAATATTGGGTAACAGTGAGATCTGGGGGTTTCCCTGGTGGCTCAGTGGTAAAGAATCCACCTGCAATGCAGGAGATGTGGGTTCGATCCCTGGGCGGGGAAGATGCCCCAGAAAAGGGAATGGCAACCCAGTCCAATATTCTTGCCTGGGAAATCCCATGGTCAGAGGAGTTGGTGGGCTACAGTCCATAGAGTTACAAGAGCTGGACACGACTAAGCAACTAAACTACCACCAACCAATAGTGAGGTCACAGGTGTGCCCCAGAAGCTGCCAGGACCCTAAGTCACACTGGGAGAGAAGTACCTCAGTGTGGAGGTGATGTATCAGAAGAGCATGAAGCCTCAGAGACCTGGATCTCTTTCTCTGCTGTGCGTTCAGCTCTCCTATGGGTAAGATCTGTAAACTTGGCTCAGAACTAAGACTTAGGAAACTCTAAACTCAACTTGAACTCAGCCGGGGGACCTTAAGGAAGACTTTTGGCCACAGTGGGTCCTAGATTCCTTACTGGGGGTAATGAAGAAGTTGAATCAGAGTATCACTCATGTCCCTTTTGGCTCAAGCCCTACATTTTTGTCCCTCTCTAGGGTGTCTAGTGTGGAGGTTGCAACAGAATGGGTCCCCGTGCTATTCCCACACGGGTTATTAGCATCACTGTCCCTAGGATACAGGTGGCAGATGTCTCTCTGTCTTAGGTTTTGGTGCCACAAGTCTAAATGAGCACAGGTCATTTTTTTTTCCTAGTCATTTTGCATCTGTAGTTTGGAATGATGGGAAGAGAGGAGCTGGAAAAGGTGAGGCAAAGATGAGGGCGATGAAGGTGTTGGATACATCTGTCCTGTAGACAATAGCTGGTAAATTACTAATTAAAACACCACCACTTGGGTTCTTTGCTGATTTAAGTAAGAAAAGAACTAGAAAGCTCTTTTAAGGAACAGTTTATGCATCGATATCATCTTAATTCCAGCTTCTCCTCAGGTGGCTGTTAAGACCCATAACTGAACCAGAAATCAAGGGCTTTCTAAAATTCCAGCCTAGATGATGAGTCTGAGAGAGTAGGCTACCTGGAGTCCTTGCCTTCCTTCATTATTCCTTTTATTTATTATTTATTTTTGGCTATTAAGTCTTAAGAGACTATCTATACAGGCAAAACAAATAAGAGCAGAAAGGGAAAAACTCATGCAGGTTTTTAATTAGATGATGTTACTTTGTTACTGGCCTTGGAGGAGCTGGTGCCATCCTCAGAAGAACAGGGCATTGCACGTTTGTGCCTATCTTAGGAACAGGATAATTAATTCTGGACTTCCTAGGGAGCCCAATTCAAGGAGGCTTTTCAAAGTTTCTGGCAGAAGACCAGCCAGTTGAGGGTATGGGGTCAGTTCCTACTGGGAGCCCATTCTTCCCCCAAGGTCTCATACTCATTCCAATCGAGATGCTTACAGAGGAGCTCAGGTAGATGGGCAACCATGCTTTCACACTGGGGCTATGCTGAAGGTCAAATGGAGTATGGAAATTTGAGGGGGTGTCCTTCCAGAGTGTTGCTGCTTTTTAAAAAATTTGGACCAATTGGGGTGTCTATAACTAGCCAATTTTGGCAGTGCCTGAGATGGAGAGGCAGAGGACTTCTACGTATGGCTTTTACACTGACTTTGATGATCTTATACAACTTAACTCTACTCTGCCTGTGTGTGTGCTCAGTCACTCAGTCATGTCCGACTCTTTGCAACCCTATGGACTGTAGCCGGCCAGGCTCCTCTGTCCATGGGATTTCCCAGGCAAGAATACTGGACTGGGTTGCCATTTCCTCCTCTAGGGGATCTTCCCAACCCAGGGATCGAACCTGCATCTTCTGCATCTCCTGCATTGGCAGGAGGATTCTTTACCACTGAGCCACCTGGGAAGTCCCACTCTTGATTTTGACCTAACATGATGCAGAACCTTCTGCCAACATTTCATTTCAAGGAGTGAGGAGAAGAATTCCCTCGAGTATTAAAATGCACTTTTTCTTCTCCTCTTCCAAGTAAAAATAAGGTCACTTTTCTGATGTTTTAGTGCAACCCGAAGTTTTCCTAACTTTGAACAGGAAGCTCCTCAGAGCACTATGCATGTAGATATGAACTGTACCAGTTCGGTTTTAAGTGATAACCTCAGAGTGGCTGAATGACAAAGGGTATTTAGACAAAAAGTACTTGGTCCACACCCTTCATACTACTTAAAAGTGACTGAATTTTATAAAAATTCCCAGTGCATCTGACTGTTGGATTCATTTTGACCAGCAGATTGGCAATTAACTTGTTTTTTTTAAGTGACCATACATTCAGGGGAAAAAAATCATTAATGAGTTGAAAATGAGTTTTTGACCCGTTTCCAGTTCATTAAAGCTTTTGTGAACCCAGTCCAGCATTTACAAAAGCCAGAAGTTTGCCTCAACTGTTTAGCCCAATTATGGACCGCAATGAGCAGTCGGGGTAAAAGTTCGCTGAGGGTTCATTATCTCACACTTGCATCTTCCGGAAATTCTAATTACTGTCAGCTTATTTGGTTCTTTTTTTGACTGCATTTCATAATTGCTAAAGCTTATCATATCCACAACACACAATTAGCACATAAAAAAGTTACTATATTTGGCATATAAAAATATACAACATTCCACAAGAAAGCACAAAAACAAAACGGAAACACAAGGAAGCAAACGAACCATATCAAATTATATGGGAACGAGTTCTTCATCTTACCTATGTTTAAACTCTTTATTTCTTTATAGAAAGAAAACAGAAGGAAAAAGAACAAACAGTTAGCGGAAGAATTGATGATAAAGCAAACATAACATTTTCGTTTCTTGTATAAAGGGCCCCCCTCAAAGGCAGTCTTTTTCTTTTTTTTCCCTTCTAGCTGACAGCTCCTAGTACAATTACAGAAATGAGTCCTCTACATACAAGTAAGTTCCCTTCCAAGAGCTTGTTTGTAAGTCCGATTTGTTTAGTAAAGTCCAACAAAGTTAGTCTTGGTACCCAACTAACAGTTGGTATAGAGTACTGTACTGTAATAGGTTTCTAATACTGTTTGCACAACTGAGCATAAAAAACAAACACAAAAAATGAAGAAACCATTCTTAATGTTACAGTACAGTACCTTGAAAAGTACAGTCGTTCAACAGCTGGTCTACAGGGACTGGCATTAAGTGAGCAGGCAAGAAGAGTTTGGAAGAAGGGAGAAGGGAGAAGAGGTGGGAGACGGCAGAGCTGAAGGATCATTAGCAGTAGGAGATGGAGGGCAAGCTGCAAGTTCACGTATGCCTTAGGTGAACGGACCAGGGTACAGTGTGCATCTTTGAAAGTTTGCAACTTGAAGGTTCATATGTAGGACACTTACTGTATTTGGGAAGCTCCTCTAGTTTTAGATTCTTCCCAGCCACTGGAAAATCGAGACAAGAATGCTTAAATTCTCTGACCGGCAGTGTGGCTTTATGTGACTCAGGTGAAACAGCCTAATGCAGGGATGGCACACAGGTGACCTCTTGGGTGCCGACACCTATCCACTGGTACTGGCTGCTGGGAGGGTGGGAGGGGAGGAATCTGAAGCCACATTCAAGCCCATCTAAAGTCATTTGGGATATCTGCCTTGGGTGTGGGAGGGAGCCTGGTGACACCCGTGTCACCTACTTGCCACTGGTGCATCACAGAACCAGGGAGAGAGGGACTCTGCCCCCGGGAGAGAGCCCCTGCCCCAGACAACTGCATTTGCCAAACACTGTTGAGACCCTGAGCGTCTCAACTATTTCCTCACCCTGCTCCATGTCTCCTCCCCATCTGACATGCATGTGTGTGGCCCCTGCCTAACATGCACTCTTCCTTACAGGTAACACTCATCAATGAAACGCACAGGTGATGCCATCCTCTCATAATCAGAGCCAAAGATTCCAGTGATCATTCTTTTTCAGAAAGCTAGTGAAAGTTTTGCTTCTTTTTTCTTTTAAAAGTGAAAACATGGGGACTTTCCAGTGGCTAAGACTCCAAGCTCCTAATGCCGAGGGCTCGAGTTCCATCCCTGGTCAGGGAACTAGATCCCACATGCCTCAACTAAAGATAACCACATGCCACAGTGAAGATAGAAGATCCCACCTGCCATAACCAAGACCTGGTACAGCCAAGTTAAAAAAAAAAAATTCTTAAAAAAAAAAGAATGAAAATACATGTCAAGTTCAACAGAAAAGGAGCTGAATCTTAACAGCATTAAGGAAGAGGAGAGAGACTACGGCCTCAAATAGAGAAGTACTCCCCATTTCTGAGGTTTCCTGGCCACTGTGGAAGGAACCCCTGACCTCTCTTTCCCTTCCAGCTAAGGGAGGGGGCTTCAGGGAAGGAAAGAAGAAGGTTGACTGCCCTGATTCCTGTCTGGGTGCAGCTCAGGCCTTTGCCAGGGGCCATCATTAGTGGTGGGTTTGCACAGAGATTACATTTTTATATTTTATTCCAACATGTTAGTTTTTGCAAAAAAAAAAAAAAAGTTAATTAAATGATGCTGATAACTCTTGAGCTCTGACTGACATAGTGCAATTTAAGATTCATTCTGCAAAGCCTGGTGTGTCAGGGTGGCAGCCGGGAATTCTCGCATCTATTTTATATTGCTTAATGAAAGTGAAATGTTATCTGCCACCAGTGGTAGTCATATTTGGCTCTTAATTATTACAATATCAATTCCACTTTTTTAAAGTTAAGATTTTGTGAAAAGACTGGTTGGGATTTGGGTCTGTAGACCTGACCTACTTCTTTGCTAAGAACATCTGCTTTAAGTTGATTAATATAATATCTATGTTGGGGGAAGGAGAAGGCAGTGGGGACTCAGTCACTGAGACTGCAGGGTCCGAATGATCATATGGATCTGAGTTTTGGACAAAGGCTGAGATTACGGCTGTTCCAGTCCAGGGCCATTAGCAAAGTGGGTGTTTAGGACCAACAAACCCAAATAACAGCACCATTGAGTCAATCTCCGTACATGTGTGTAGGTGCCCTACTTACAAGGGATAGGCCTAGTCTTTGGGTCCACGGCCTCAGGACACCAACCCTTTGAGGGAAGGGTTGTCTCTGATTCAAGAATTGAGATGGATTGGTTCTCCACACTGTGGAGTTTCAATGACTCCCCTGCAAAGTCTTCAGGGTCTCTCCAAGCCTTCTCTGCTTGTCTCAGGGATCTCTCCGTAGGCTGTCTTGTAATTTGTGTGTGTGTGCTTATCTTCCTTGATTCATCAGCAACGGAAGTGAGTGAGTAAATCTGGACATGACTGACTTATCTCTGTGTGGCTGATTCTTAGTAGAGAGCCCTGGAGAAAGGCAGGGCTGGAAAAACGGGTTCTTGAGTAGAGGAAGGAAGCAACGGGCTGCTTCCCTTCATGCTGGAAGACCTGCCTTGGATGAGGTCCAGTCCCTCGTGTCCTGCTGAGAATCACAAAGCTGCCATCGGTGGACGCTGGAGTCTTTCTATTCCAATTCTATCGCTCTGTGGCATAGAACAGGGTGGATGTGGGCTGGCCAGAGTTTTTGTTTATGTGTATTCTTTAAAAAATTGAGTTGGGATACATTTAGTTTAGTTTAGGGGGATGTGCTTCTGTGGCTCATACATAGTCCTTCACTATCTTTCAGATGACAGTGGTATTCATGGCTTTAAGGAATGCTCCTGCCCTGTTATACCAACTCACCTAACATCATTACAGGAACTAGAATGTCCAGTGGAGAAGTCATATATCATGGAAGTGCAATGGTTAGTTAACAACAAACTTTAGGTTATTTGTCTGGATTTTGTTATGTCTGCACTAATTGCCTAATTCTAATTCTAATTCTAATTCTGCACTAATTGCCAGCTTTTCTAAATTTGTCATTTGTTTTGGGTTCTTTTCTTATTTTAAATGGTAGACACTTTCATTCTAAAACTGCATGAAGATTCAGACCCCATGAAACCTGGATCTGTCCTTGGTAAAAAGAGCTTTGAAAACAGTGCCAAGAACTGTCTACAATGTTGTGGCAATATTGTTGTCACCGTTACTCTGGGTAGGTGCTGTGTTATATTTTGCTTTCTGATCTCCATGTTTATACACTGTCTACACAGAGAAAGCATTTTCCCTCTGGCTATAATCTCATTCTTCTCCCTAACTTTCTATGTTGGCATTAAGCAGGCTCTGTTGGAGGTGAACTCTCAGGCAAAGCTGGCCTTTGGTGAAGCCTCCTTTGAATTTCTGCTGCCCTTACCCACTGGCCTAGGTTTCTGCACTCTGGCATCTCTTCCCTTTCCAGCACTCACACACCTGGGCAGGACAATCCCGTCCCCTAAACATCTTCCCTAGGGCAGTGGTGCTGCTGACCCCCCACCACCAGCATCCTCAGAATCTCAGCATGGGGAAGTGTTTTAGTTGGAAAAAAGCACAGCTCATATCACAGTATAATCTAATAATGGGAAAAAGAAAAAAAGCTTAGAACTGCAAACATGAAGGAAAGTGTGAGATTCTTATGTTTATGGAAAGGGGCCAAGTCAAGAAAAGGCAGAGAGACACTGTCCCATCCGTTATCATTTCCTGCCTCATACTGGGGTTCAGGTCCAGAGATATTCTCAAACAGGGAAGACAGGAAAGCTTGTTTGTTGATAGAACTTCACCCCAAGATGTGAGTGACTGACAGATATACTCTACTCCACAGGGCTTGGGTTTTCTAAGAACCACCTGCAGAGGATAATTGTTGTAAGAAGGGAAATGGGCTCCCAGAGGTAGGTTATCAGGCTTTTTGGGGATGTGGGTATTGAAAATGTCTTGAATGCTGGTGGAATTAGAGCAGGCAGGTGATAATTGGTTTACATAAGAAGAAGGCTTCTTCCAGCATCAGTTCTTCAAGTGTGTAGAGCTCTGCCCCTACATGTTTGGGATAGGCAAAGGAAGAAGTGAGGGAGAAGGAGAGTGAACACTGAAATAAAATTAGGGTTTGGAGGCTCAGCTCTGGGACGGGCACCAACTCCCAAAATTGGCTAATTCGGCTGCCAACTCACAATGGAGAAAAGACAGAAGCACGACAGGTCTCTCCCCACCCCCCCCTCCCTTTGCTGGTTACTGTTTTGAAGAGAGGGGATTGACAGCCCTTTGTTTTCAGGTATGTGGTGGGAAGCAAAGAAGAATCAAACCAGTGTTCTTGTTAAAGCTTAACTTCTAATCGTCTGGATACCTGGCTGATGAAATAAGAGCAAGTCTAAAGGTGGTTACAAAGGGAAAAAAAAAAAAAAAATCACACAGCTGTCAAGGGAAATTGACAGTTACCCTCCCTCCAGCTGTCTTCAATGTTACCACGTGGGCCCTTAACTTGTGCCATTGATGTTGTGGCCCCTGCAACTTGAGAGATGTGGAATCAGGGACAAACTCCAACCAAAGGGAGGATGCTGGGCTTTATCCACTTTAACTCAAGGAGCACGTCTCGAGCCCCTCCTGTGGGCCAGGCACCTCTTTGGGCATCAAGGGGCAAAGATGTCAAAGGTGCTGGCTCTATAGATGTTCACACCCCAGGGCCCTGCGGACTTGCAGAAATAGCTGAAAAACATGACAGTCCCATGGTGTCACGTGTGTGCAAAATGAGAGTTAAATGGCTCAGGGGAGGGAGAGAATTTTTTCTGCTGGGGAGACCAGGCTTCACGGAAGAGGCGGCCTTCAAACTCCACCTCTAAAGGGGGACCTGATGCCGGAGATGAGGCGGAGAAGGTATTTTAAGTGGAGCAAGCAGCACGAGTCAAGGCGTGGAGGCGGGGAAGTGGCGGGCGTGTGCTGACGGGGCCCTGAGCAGCAACAGCAGTGACAAAGGAGCAGGAGCCAGATGCTGGATGCGGACACGCAGCCCCTCAGAACAGGCCCAGCGCTCCCTCCACTGCCGTCCCCGCCTCCTCTCCTGGCCCTCCACTGCCCACAGGATGCCTGTGAGAAGATGTTCTACTAGAAAAACAAAGGGAATAAACAGCTTGGCAAAGGGACCCGGCTGGGGAGCGCTAAGAAAGTGGCGTGTCTCACTGTCAGCGTGACCTCCTGAAGATGACCCAGCCTCTCCCCTTTTGCCTGCCCCTTCCTCTCACTGATTATCTTTTGGTCATTACACCCTCTGCCCCATGGCCCCCGCCCGCCCCACCATGTTTCTGTGATGGTTGGTTGTTGGCTCTTCTAGAACACTCAGCTTGAACTGCTTTTCCTCTCCCAGGTGCCCATATCTCGTCCTCGAACGGGTGCTCTTTAAGCCTGGGTTTCATCCCCTTTGGGACCCAGCTTAGGGTCTGGTTCACCCTTATGCTCAGTAAACGCCTCCAGGATCCCTGATCATTGTATCACTGAAACCGTCACCTTCTTGGGGTGGAGCTGGGTTGTATTCTCTTCTTGTACCCACTCCAGACAAGTGCCTGGCACAGACAGTCTCAGCCCCCCAGGACACCAGCAACACTTGCTGGTGGTCAGAGCACTGACTTCTCTCTCAGAAGGTTCTCAGAGACACAAAATGCAGGGGCAGCCTGTGGCTTCTTCCAAGTCCTTCACTTGGCAGCTGAGGCTGCCTCAGAAAATACCACCGCCCACTTGGCTGCTCAGACCAAAATCTTAGCATGACCTTTGATTCTTTTCTCTCTCTCTGGTTCTCCCACCCCAATTTCTGAAAATAGTCTACTGACATTTCCTATGAGATTTGCCCTGAAAATGTATCTCAATTGGAAGCTCCCCATCCCCCTGGCTACCACCCTAGTCCATGTCACCATCACTGAAATCCTGGACAATGGCTACAGTCTCCCTATTGTCTCAAACGCCTACAGTCCCTTCCTCATCCGATAGCCAGAGTCATCTGTAAGAAAATGCAAATCAGATCATATCAGCTCCACCCATGGCTGTGCATTGCATAATGAAAAAGAATATAAAAAGCATCTATATGTATGTATAACTGAATCACGCCGTTATACAGCAGAAATGAATACAACATGGTACATCACCTATCTTCAATAAAATAAATTAAAAAGAATGTGACCCACACGTGTAGACATGGTCATTCCGATCTTGAAGCACTGGCCCCCTACCTACCTCTCTGCTCTCCTCTGAGACACTCTCCCCTGAGCTCCCCACCTTCCTGGATTTCTATCAATTTCTATCAATCCCATAAATAAGCAGGTTATTTGCTGATACTGGGCTTTTGCACAACGTTACTCTTCCCTAGTACACCACATAGCTAACCTCATCATTCATGTCCCACCTCACGAATCACCTAATACAAGGGGTTTTTCTGAATACTTTATCTTATGTAGCTTTCTTCTTCCTCCTCCCCATCACCACAGTCCCTATTTCTCACCCTGTTAGAGTTTCCTTAGAGCATTGAAGGCTACTTGAAAAACATTTTTAAATTTGTCCACATGATTTAGTTTGAAGTTCCCTATCAGACCACCACCTTTGGCTGCCTGATGAGAAGAGCTGACTCATTGGAAAAGACCCTGATGCTGGGAAGGATTGAAGGCAGGAGGAGAAGGGGACGACAGAGGAGGAGATGGCTGGATTGCATCATGGACTCAGTGGACATGATTTTGAGCAAACTCTGGGAGGTGATGGACAGGAAAGCCTGGCATGCTGCAGTCCATGGGGTCGCAAAGTCGGACACAACTTAGCGATTGAACAACAACAACAGACCACCAATGTGACAGCTAGGGCTTTGCTTTTTCCATGTTTTTTTTTCCCCTGCTTCACCAGACAGTCCTGCACATGGTATATATTCACCAAGTATTTGTTGAATGAATCTTCCCCCTTGTTTATAGACTGCATTTCTCCCTCTATTTATAGATGGATTCCTCTCTAGGTTTGAGGACCTGGAATCAACTTTCCCAAAAAGAGAGTTTCAAAGAGCTTTTGTCCAGACAGAGACCAGGACTTTAAATCCCCTGGAGTGGCTGGAATTTACCTAGCAAGGCCTATGCAGTAATTCTAAGTCAGATCCTAATAAATGTGCAAAGATCTAGAAAATTCGCAGAGAGCTAGCACACAGAATTGCTCAATAGAAATGTTTGAATTAATGAATGAACATTAGTGATTCTCAAACTTCGATGCATATCAGAATTTTCTACAGAGCCTTTCAAAGAGAAAGACACCTTGACGCTGCTCTAGACTTACTGAACCAATTCTCTTGGGGTGGGCTCTGGGAATCAGTATTTTTAAGACGTGCCACTTTAGAAACCAGGGAAATGGACCATCAGCTTAGAGTAGTGGTTCTTTCACTGTTGGGGATGTATCAGATTCTCTTGTGGAGGTTTTATAAAATATAGCTACCCAGGTCCCACCCCCAGCACAATGTCTGAAGGCTTTCGTCTTTGCCGTAAGGTAGGTGTCAACAACTGTATTAAATACATGGGTAGTGTTTTATCGCTACACCAAGGATTTTCCCCAGTCCTTATTTGATCCCAGGCCTTGGTTATCAAACCTCAGCCCATCACACCGAATGTGCATCCTCTGGAGAACCCCACACGTGGCCACCATTTACCCAGGGAAGTTTTGTAGCAGTGGGAGCCATAGAGTAAAAGCAGGTTTTCTGTGCTGTCACTTACCGTAACTCCAAGATGCTGGTCACGTTTCGAGAGGGAAAGATGCGTCGGATGTAATTGAAGTCACCAACGAAGAGGCTCCCGTCGACTCCAACGGCCAGGGCGACTGGGGCGAGCAGCTTGTTGCCTTCAGCAAGGCCGTTGCAGCTGGGACAGGAGATGCTCCGGCGGCGGCCGTTGCCCATGATGCTGGTGATGATGGCGGGCTGCTGCGTCAGGAACTGGTTCTCCCCGGTGCCCTTGTGCAGGATTCCTGGGTGGGGTGGGGAGGCAGTAAATTGGGATGGTTACTGCAGCCCTCCGGGGTGGACATGTCTATCAACTTACTGAGGATGGGTGAAAGTGACAGAGGGAAGAGAAACAGTAGGAAGCGTCAACTGTGGGGAGTCCCCAATTTCCTCACAATGCCGACAGCACTGCAATAGGATGCGTAAACCCCAAGGCCGCGGTCCGGGGTAAGAAAACATTTGCAGAGATAATTGAAGACTTGTGAGGGCCACTAAGATGCATGGTCTGGGAAAACCAGCTCTACAGTGTTTGACATTTCAAAGGAGAAGGGGGGAAAACCTATGAGTATTTTAGGCACTTGATGAAAAATAGATGCAAGAAGGGGATGGTGCTTTCGCTTAAATGTCAAGGCTGGGGAGAAGGTTCCAGAGGCAAGACTATGTTGTATGCAGGAAAAGGAGCTGTGCTCACAAACCACTTTTTGTGGGGGGGATGTAGGCCATTTTTAAACTCTATTGAATTTGTTATAACATTGCTTCTGTTTTATGTCTATTTTTTTTTTTTTTTTTGCACCAAGGCATGTTGGATCTTAGCTCCCTGACCAGGGAACTGAGTTTGTACTGGAAGGTGAAGTCTTAACCATCAGATCGTCAGGGAGGTCTCCCACATACCACTTTTAACGTTGAGGATATGGTGTTTGTCCAGGGACCAGCCACCGAGGTTGGAAGGGTCCAGCTCAAATCCCTGAAGGAGGGCTGTCCTTTTCTCCCACAGGATGAGACTGGGGCACGTCTCGTATTCAAAGCCGACGGACACTGAAAGATACCAGGGGGTGGGGCAGAGCGGGAGATGAGAGAGTTTACTTGATTACTCCAGAGCCCTCCAGCAGGAATAAGAAACTTGTGTGCACAGTAATACAGATTCAGTTCAAAAGACTCACTCAAGGAGGCAGGCTGATTGCTTTTCTCCTTGTGATTCCATACAATATTAAATTCAAATTTCAGGCTGAACTCAACCTTGAAACTTTACACAGTAGTAGTCTGTGGGGATGGAAAGACCTTTCCAATGAACAGCCGGCTTTTCAAAAATGACCCCAGTGATGGAGAGGGAAGAGATGAATCATTTAAAAACTGAATACAACGCTCCTTTAGAGATGGACAGGAGACCGTTTCCCTCAGCCTGCTGCTCACGGCATGCGTTCGCTATATTCTGCGTTATTTATTTCCACTCACTAGGAGAAAGACCTATGGAGGCTTTGTGGCTCATTTATAAGGAGATTTTGGAGGCAACAGCTTGTGTTAGTTAAGGCACTTTGTACATTCACTCAGGATTCCAGAGGGTTCCAAGTGAGGCAGGCACGGGGACACAGCCTGCCAATTATGTGGCAATGCAGTGGGGAACAGAATCCAAAAACTATAAAAATCCTGCACTTGCCACATGGACAAATAGGAGAGAGGGGCGGGAGATGAAGGACTTGAGTCCCAATTCTGTTACAGCTCACACTTCCTCGTGGTTCCATTTCCCCCATGTGTAAAACAGAGCAAGTGAAGCTTCAATTTCTGAGCGATGTCGTGAGGATAGATGAGACAAAACGCCGAGATGCCATACATTTTTAATTGGAGCGCTGCTTTAGAAATATGAGGCGTTGTTATTATTGCTGTTCCTACTACATTAAATTCTTAACTATGTGTGTCACCTTTGGGGATTCTCCTCCGCTTCTTTTAAATCCTGAGATATAGGAGTGCCGAGATGAACGAAAGATACATTTCATCTTTTTTAAAAAAGCTCCATGTATTTCCTGGCTTGTCCTCTGAAAATTCTAAGAAAAACAATGACCGACTCAGTAGCAAAGAGAATAGCTAGTGCTTGGTCTGTGGCCTTGAAATATTATTTCTCATTAAAAGGAATCAGGGCTCCTTGAAGACATGGCTGGGGCAAGAAATGAACAATAGAAGACCAGGCCATTTTATCAGACCAGATAGGAAGGAAACAAAATCTACCAGGGCAATGGCAAAAGAATTTGGGAATCAGCTTGAAGAGGCTTCTGTTGACCAAAGATGAGACAATCTGACTATTAGGAAAGACAACTTCAAAGGATATATTAAGAGGTGTTTCATCCTGTGAGTTTATAATGGTATTTAAAAAATGGATTTGCCACTGGTAGAGGATATTAGAGAGCCAACTTACAATGTTGAAAACTAGTAAACAAAGGGAAAGAATCAAGCATTTATCTTATTTAAACTGTACTTCAAATAACAAAGTAGTTAATGAGGAAGTATCTCTATAGAAAAGTATTCTAGCTAGTAAATAATAAAGAAGCAATGACATTATTAGAATATCCTTTTGTAATCCCTAATGACCTAATGAATCTACGTAGTGAGCATCAATGCTGCAGAAAGCATAAAAGAATAGACAAGCTGACATTAGTCACCTCCTGACAGAAGATGAGAGCACCACCTGTTTTTCTTAAAAAAAAAAAAAGAAGAATAAAATACCTAGAAATAAATTCAACCAAGGAGGCAGAAGACCTGTACACTGAAAACTCCAAGAAATTGATGAAAGAGACTGGAGAAGATACAAATAAATGGAGAGATACTCCATGCTCATGGATTAGAAGAATTAATATTCTAAAATGTCCATACAACCCAAAGCAAAGTACAGATTCAGTGCAATCCCAATCAGTATTCCAGGGGTATTTTTCACAGAAAAAGAACAAACATTCTTAAAATATGCATGGAACCACAAAACCCTGAACAGTCAAAGCAATCTTGAAAAGAAGAACAAAGCTGGAGGCACCACATGCCCAGATTTCAAACTATATTACAAAGCTATATTTATCAAAACAGCATGGTGTTGGCATAAAAAGACACAAAAATCAGTGGAATAGAATATAGAGTCCAGAAGTAAACCTAAGCATACACAGTCGACTAATTTATGATGAAGGAGCCAAGAATATTTCAGTGGGCAAAGGACACTCTCTTCAATAAGCGGGCTGGGAAAGTTGGACAGTCACATGCAGAAAAAAAAAAAAAGAAACTGTTCCACTCTATACTATTCATAAAAATTAACTCAAATGGATTAAAAGGCCCCAAACCCATAAAACTCCTAGGAGAAAACACAGGCAGTAAGCTCCTTAACATCAGTCATGGCAATGATTCTTTGAATTTGACAGCCAAAGCAAAGGCAACTAAAGCAAAAAAGAGCAAGTAGGACTAAGTCAAACTAAAAAGCTTCTGCACAGCAAAGGAAACCATCCATAAAATGAAAAGAGAAAATATTTGTAAATCATATATCTGATATGAGGTTAGTGTCCAAAGTACATACAGAACTCGCAACTCTTGACAACCAAAAGCCAAAAAATCCAATTAAAAAAACAGGCAAAGGAACTTAATGGACATCTATCAGAACACATACATAAGGCCAACACTACATGAAAAGATTCTTAGCATCACTAATTTCCAGGGAAGTGCGAATCAAACTCACAAAGTGATATTACCTCACACCTATCAGAATGGCTGTCATCAAAAAGAATACAAATGACAAATGGTGAGGATGTGGAGCAGAGGAACCCTTGTGCACTATTGGTAGCAATGTAAACTGGTATAGCCATGGCAAACAGTATGGAGGTTTCTCAAAAAATTAAAATAGAACCACCATTGTGACCCAGCAATTCCACTTTTTGGTATTTACCTGGAGAAAACAAGAACACTACATTGTAGCATTATTTACAATAACTAACATATAGAAACAACCAAGGTGTCCATCGACAAATGGATGGATAAAGATGATGTGGTATACAATCAATGAAATATTCAGCCATGTAAAAGAATGAAATCTTGCCACTGGTGACAACACACATGAACCTTGAGGGCATTATGTTAAGTGAAATATGTGAGACAAAAAAGACATATACTGTATAATCTCACATATATGTGGATCTAAAAATTTGTGTAAATAGGAATACTGCTGCTGCTGCTGCTGAGTCGCTTCAGTCGTGTCTGACTCTGTGCGACCCCATAGACAGCAGCCCACCAGGCTTCCCCGTCCCTGGGATTCTCCAGGCAAGAACACTGGAGTGGGTTGCCATTTCCTTCTCTAATGCATGAAAGTGAAAAGTGAAAGTGAAGTCGCTCAGTCGTGTCCGACTCTTCGGACCCCATGGACTGCAGCCTACCAGGCTCCTCCATCCATGGGATTTTCCAGGGAAGAGTACTGGAGTGGGGTGCCATTGCCTTCTCCGAAATAGGAATATTACTTACTTTAAATACCTTAATTCTTTATCGTGATAAATAGTACATTTCTTTTTGTGAGATCTAACTAATCTTTTTAAAGTGTTTATGGAGTAAAGATGATCATAAGCAGAATAAAAAATTAAAAACAAGCAAAAAACCAAGATCATGTACAGGTAACAAATTGGTTGCTGTCAGAGGCAAGGGCTGAAAGATGGGCCAAACAGGTGAAGGAAATCAAAAGACAGAAACTTTCAGTTAAAAGATAAATGAGTCATGGGGATGTGAGGTACAGCATGGTAACTATAGTGGGTAATACTGTATTGCACATTTGAAAGTTGCTGAGACAGTAGATCTTAAAAGTTCTCATCACCAGGAAAAAATTTTGGATCTAAGTATGGTGACAGATGTTCACTAGACCTATTGCAGTCATCATTTTGCAATATATACAAATATAGAATCATTATGTCATACACTCGTTATATGTCAATTATATTTTAAAAAAGTTAGTATAGATGAAAAATCAAACCTGTACTTAGGAAACCTCCAGGTTCAGCTATTGATTTACAGGAGATACAGAACAGCGGAATACGTTAGACAGCCACAGGTGTGCAATCAGAAAACAAACCAGACTATGAGAAATGCTACAGGCAAACAATTTCTTCGACAAATACATCATAAAACAAAAATGAGCTAGAAGTGAAAGGAAAAACCATAGTTTAAAATAATTAAAGAGAAATCAACTAATCACACAAGGCAGATCTCATAGTAAGCACAGGGAAATATCTATAGTAATTACACAAAAGAACATGATAAATAAGTCAAAGTGACAATATCAAAGACAGCAAAAGAAGAAAGAAGGAACAATCGTTCACAAAAAAGCTAGAAAACAGAGGCCAAAATGACAATGCCAAGTCCCTACCTGCCAATAACTTATTTAAATGTAAACGTTACAGTCTCCAATCAGAAGACATGAAATGACCAAGTGAACAAATCAAACAAACAAGATTCAATGATATAAGCCTACCCTAGGCTTAAGGCGGAGGAGGCAATGGCACCCCACTCCAGTACTCTTGCCTGGAAAATCCCATGGATGGAGGAGCCTGGTAGGCTGCAGTCCATGGGGTCACTGGGAGTCGGACACAACTGAGTGACTTCACTTTCACTTTTCACTTTCATGCATTGGAGAAGGAAATGGTAACCCACTCCAGTGTTATTGCTTGGAGAATCCCAGGGGAGCCTGGTGGGCTGCCGTCTCTGGGGTTGCACGGAATCGGACATGACTGAAGTGACTTAGCAGCAGCAGCAGCAGCATAGGCTTAAGGACCCATATAGACTGAGAATGAAGGGATGGAAAAATACATTCAAGCTTTCAAGCAAGTGGTAAACCTCCCTACCCTGCCTCAAGCAAGGGTAGCTATATTTATATCAGATGAAATAGATTTTAAACTAAAAATGTTCAAAAGAGGCAAAGATGATCATTATACAATTGTAAAGCAGTCAATACACTGAGAAGATATACCAATTATAAATATTTATTCACCCAACATTGCAGCATCTAAACATATAAAGCACAACTAATGAAGCTAAAAGGAGAAATAATACAGTAAAGTTAGGGATTTAATATCTCATTCTCAAAAATGGATAGATGACCCAGACAGTAAATCATAAAGGGGACAGCTGATTTGAACAACACTATAGACCAAATGGACCTATCACACATAGAACATTCTATCCAACAACACCAGAATACAGATTGTTCTCAAGGGTACAAGGAACATTTTAGGTCACATGTTAGGCCACAAAACAAGTCTTAGCAAATTCAGGAAGATTAAAATCATACCAAGTATCTTCTCTAACCACAGTGGCACGAACCTAGAAATCAATAACAAGAAAACTGGAAAATTAAAAAATACATGGGAATTAAAAAATGCTCTCCTGAATAACCAACAGATCAAAGAAGAAATTAAAGGGGAAATAAAAAGAGACAGATTAAAATGGAAACACAAATACCAGAACTTCCAGGATGCATTAAAAGCAGTACTAAGAGGAAGGTTCACAGTAGTAAACACCTACATTAAGAAGGATCCCAAATAAACAGCCTAATTCTATGTCTTAAGGAATTAGAAAAAGAATAAACTGAGTCCAAAGTTAGCAGAATAAAGGAATAAAGACTAGTGCATAAATGAATAAAATAGAAAGCAGAAAAACAATAGAAAAGATTAACCAAACCAAGAGTCAGTTCTTTGAAAAGATAAAACTGAGAAATCTTTAATAAGACTATGGAAAAAAGAGAAAGGACTCAAATCAACAAAATTAAAAATGAAGGACACATTATAATTTATACTACAGTAATACAAAGGATCATAAGAAGCTCTTCTGAATAACTACACACCAATAAACTGATCTGGAAGAAATGGAAAAATTCTTAAAGGCATAACTTATCAAGACTGCATCAGGAAGAAATAGAAAATCTGAACAACCAATTACTAGTAAAGAGATTGAATCAGTAATCAAAAATCTCCCAGTGAAGAGAGGCTGAGGGCCAGATGGTCTCACTGGTGAATTTCTCTAAACACTTTATGAAGAATATACAGCAATCCTTTTCATATTGGAAACAATCAGAGTGTCCAATGATGGATGAATGAATAAAGAAATGGCAGTGTATACACACACATACATACACACACAAAATGTAGCATATGTGTACATACACAATATTTCCTTCTCCAACGCATGAAAGTGAAAAGTGAAAGCGAAATCATTCAGTCGTGTCCGATTCTTCATGACCCCATGGACTGCAGCCTACCAGGCTCCTCAGTCCATGGGATTTTCCAGGCAAGAGTACTGGAGTGGGGTGCCATTGCCTTCTCCAATACACAATATTCCCGAGTCATAAAGAACCGGAAATCCTACTATTTGCAATATCATGGATGGACCTTGAAGGCATTATGCTAAGTGAAATAAGTCAGACAGGGAAAGACACTGTATGATCTCACTTATATATGGAACCTAAAAACAAAGTGGACCAAACTAATAGAAAAAGATCAGACTCGAGGTTCCCAGAGGCAGAGAGTGGGGAAAGGGGAAATGGGATGAAGGTGGTAAAAAGGTACAAATTTCCAGATATAAGATAAATAAGTACTAGAAAGAAAGCAAAAAAGTACTAGGAATATAACGTATACCATGATGACTGCTGTTAACACTGCAGTATGATACACAGGAAAGTGGTTGAGAAACCAAATCCTATGAGTTCTCATGATAAAAAGAAAAAATTGCCCCTTTTCTCCCCTTTTTTGCTGTATCTTTATGAGAAGATAAATGTTAGCTGAATCTGTGCTAATCATTTCACACTATAAGTAAATCAAATTATCATAGTATATGTCTTACATAGTAATGTATGTCAATTATTTCTAAAACTGAGGAAAAAATTCAGAGATGAAAGGGAAAACCATTGATTTAAATTTTTAAAGAGAACTCAGCTATTCCCTTCTTGGTATTTATCCAGAGAACACTAAGACATTAATTCCAAAAGATATATGCATCTCTGTATTTACTGCAGTATTTACAATAAAGATACAGAAACAACCCGAGTGCCCACTGGTGGATAAGTGCATAAATAACTTGTGCTACATATAGACAGTGGAAATACTACTTAGCCGTAAAAAGAATGAAATCCTGCCGTCTGTGACAACATGGATGCACTTTGAAGGTACCATGCTAAGTGAAACAAATCAGAAAGAGAAAGGCAACATTCTGAATGGTTTCACTCATAGGTGGAATGTAAAAAAACCAAAGGAACAAAAAAATAAAGCAAAAAAAAAAAAAAGCAAAGATACTGAGATCGGACTAGTGGTTCCCAGAGGGGAAGGGAGTTGAGGATGTGTCAAATGGGTGAAGGGGATCAATGGCATGGTGACAGGTGGTAACAAGATCTGTGGTGGTGATCACTTTGTAGTGTGTACAGAAGGCAAGTAATAATGCTGCATATCTGAAGCATATGTAACAAAAAGAAGAAATCAACCAGTTACAAAAGGTGGATCTTATGTGGATTCTGATTCAAGCAAATGAAGTACTTCTATTTTCAGATATTCATAAGGCAATTGAACTATTGAGTGATGATTGGCTGTTTGATATAAAGAAATTCTGTTTCCTTGTTGTAATGATGATGTTGTTCGGTTTTCAAAGTCCTTTTTAGGGATACATTCTGATATATTATGAATGAAATGATGTGATGTCTGGGACTTGCTTCAGAAAAATACAGGAGGCAGAGGAGTAGCTGAAGGTAAGGAAGAAACAAGAGTCAATGAGATGTGTTGATAATGGTAGAAATTGGAGTACATGGGGTGTGTTATAGTATTCAGTCTATTTTTTGATGTTAGCTATCATTTTGATATTGGCTAAAGCCTGACATACTGTTGACAGTAAATGCACTGGTTACTCCAATAACTTATTACTGTTCTGAAGAATAGCAAGGAAAGATAAGAAAGCCTTCCTCAGTGAACAATGCAAAGAAATAGAGGAAAACAACAGAATGGGAAAGACCAGAGATCTCTTCAAGAAAATTAGAGATACCAAGGGAACATTTCATGCAGAGATGAGTACAATAAAGGACAGAAATGATATGGACCTAACAGAAGCAGAAGATATTGAGAAGAGGTGGCAAGAATACACAGAAGAACTATACAAAAAGGATCTTCATAATCCAGATAACCATGATGGTGTGATCATTCACCTAGAGCCAGACATCCTGGAATGCGAAGTCAAGTGGGCCTTAGGAAGCATCACTACAAACAAAGCTAGTGGAGGTGATGGAATTCTGGTTGAGCTATTTCAAATCCTAAAAGATGATCCTAAAAGATGTGCTGCACTCAATATGCCAGCAAATTTGGAAAACTCAGCAGTGGCCACAGGACTGGAAAAGGTCAGTTTTCATTCCAATACTAAAGAAAGGCAATGCCAAAGAATGCTCAACCTACCGTGCAATTGCACTCAACTCACACGCTAGTAAAGTAATGCTCAAAATTCTCCAACCCAGGCTTCAACAGTACGTGAACTGTGAACTTCCAGATGTTCAAGATGGATTTCAAAAAGGCAGAGGAACCAGAGATCAAATTGCCAACATCTGCTGGATCACCAAAAGAGCAAGAGAGTTCCAGAAAAACATCTACTTCTGCTTTATTGACTACACCAAAGCCTTTGACTGTGTGGATCACAACAAACTGTGGAAAATTCTGAAAGAGATGGGAATACCAGACCTTCCTGACCTGCCTCCTGAGAAATCTGTATGCAGGTCAGGAAGCAACAGTTAGAACTGGACATGGAAAAACAGACTGGTTCCAAATCAGGAAAGGAGTATGCCAAGGCTGTATATTGTCACCCTGCTTATTTAACTTATATGCAGAGTACATCATGAGAAATTCTGGGCTGGAAGAAGCACAAGCTGGAATCAAGATTTCCAGGAGAAATATCAATAACCTCAGATACTCAGATGACACCACCCTTATGGCAGAAAGTGAAGAAGAACTAAAGAGCCTCTTGATGAGAGTGAAAGAGGAGAGTGAAAAAGTTGGCTTAAAACTCAACATTCAGAAAACTAAGATCATGGCATCTGGTCCTATCACTTCATGGCAAATAGGTGGGGAAACAATGGAAACAGTGAGAGACTTAATTTTTTTGGGCTCCAAAATCACTGCAGATGGTGACTGCAGCCATGAAAGTAAAAGGCACTTGCTCCTTGGAAGAAAAGCTATGACCAAATTAGACAGCATATTAAAAAGCAGAGACATTACCTTGCGAGCAAAGCCCATCTAGTTAAAGCTATGGTTTTTCCAGTAGTCATGTATGGATGTGAGAGTTGGACTGTAAAGAAAGCTGAGTGCTGAAGAATTGATGCTTTTGAACTATGGTGTTGGAGAAGACTCTTTAGGGTCCCTTGGACTGCAAGGAGATCCAACCAGTCCATCCTAAAGGAAATCAGTCCTGAATATTCATTGGAAGGACTGATGCTGAAGTTGAAACTCCAGTACTTTGACCACCTAATGCGAAGAGCCAACTCATTTGAAAAAACCCTAATGGTGAGAAAGATTGAAGGTGGGAGAAGGGGATTACAGAAGATGAGATGGTTGGATGGCACTGCCAATGGGATGCGTTTGAATAGGCTCTAGGAGCTGGTGATGGACAGGGAAGCCTAGCGAGCTGCAGTCCGTGGGGTCACAAAGAGTCGGACACGACTGAGCAACTGAACTGAACTGAACCACTCCCTGACGAAGCAGACCACAGGACTATATTCTGAGCATGTGTAACCCGCTAGGTGTGTGTCTTTAGGTAGCTTGCTTACCCTGCCCTCCTGTCCCATCTAGGTAATGGGGAGTATGAGAGGGGCTTCTTGACAGTGTTAGTGAGAGGTCACCCAAGACAAAAGATTTAGCACAAAGCTCTGCACAAAGGGAGTGTCTGATAAACATTGGAGGCCAGTTACAGTGAACATTTCTGAGTTTGCTGGTTTCTTATTTTGGTAAACTTATTGCAGTTCTTGAAAACCACAAGCCTATTAATGAAGAATATACAGGATTCTGGATTTTAATTAATCCCAGACAGCTTTCTACAAGTAAGAAAATATACTGGGTGGGTTGATATGAATCCACAGTTCATGGTTCTTCAAAGACTGACAACTGTAGGACCCTTCTCTCACGGTGGTCTTTCTTAAGTAGGAAGTCGCATGATTCCTTCAGAGGCAAAGCCTGGAACAGAGCGTGTGGCGTTCAGATGCCCTCTCGCTCCATCCCCTGGTCCCCCAGGTGTGTTCTGTGCCACTCTGGAACACGATCCAGCCCTGCCCAGTTCTCTCCCCGTCTCACACAGTCTCCCTGTCCACCACATTCCAGCCATGCTGGCCTATTTTTGTCTTTCAAAAACAGCTCTTCTCTTTGTCACAGGGTTCCTTTACCTTCAAGTCTCTGTTTAAATGCTACCTGCTGAAGAACCTCCCATGAACACCCTCTCATGTTTGCCCCTCCTTCCCAGTATACATCACTTATCTTTATTTTCATATTAGCACGTTTCACTGCTTGAAATTTTCTTCCCAGTCTATGTTTATCATCTCGACACCCACTATAGAAGGTATAGAAGGTCTGTGGAAGACGACTCTTGTCTGCTTTATGGACCACTGCACTCTTAACTACTGGAAAAGTGCTTGGCACATACTAGGAATTCAACAAATACTTGTCAATTTAATGCATGCCCAAATCCAAGAATCAATAAGGGGTTGAAACTGAAACATACCAACAGCATCAGAGAGTCCATAGACCCTTTGGCCGTAGGCATCTGTCTTGTCCCAGATGAAGGTGTAGGCCAGGTTGGGAGAGGCCTGGAATGACTTCTGGAAGAGGTGCCCCTCTACAGCAACCATGAGATGAACCTTGATGAGGTTCAGGGGCACTGTGGATTGGGTCATGGTGATCTTCAGCAGTGACTTGTAGCCTGCGGTCCTGGAGCTCAGGTAGCGAAGCTTCACGGTGGAACCAGGGAGCTCAATTTCTTCATGAAGAACCTGGAGGAGAGGAAACACAGGTGGAAACAGTGCATCAAACACACCCCAGACGCTAAGCTGCGTGCAACCCACGGCTACCCTTCTGCTATCGTCCTCACCAAAGCATCCCACCTTACAGGGGTCGGGTGTAAGAACCCCTTCCCATGGCTGAGGAGAGAGGAAAAAAAACCAACAACCACAACTTTATCCTGCACGATGGGGCGAAGGGGCTGAGGTTATGATTTTTGGATTAATAATTATTCTTGGTCACTGTTGTGTTTCTTTTTAAAACCACACTGTTGGCAAAAGATGTAAATAAGAACAGCAGGCTTTATTGCTAGTTGCATGCAAGGAGGCCACAAGAGGCTGTAATTATATGAACCTGCAACTTCCACTGACAATTGGTATAAAGCAACAGGGAAGCAATAATGTAATATGCCCTCTGTCGTAACACCGATGTAGATCATTAAAGCGCCTCTTATCATGTATCTCTGTGACTAACAGGAATAAAAAGCAATTTGCAGGTGGCGTGCACATATGTGTATCGTTTTTATTCTATTAAAAGCTCCAGTGACTGCCAAAGTCTTGAACAACTATCTGGAAACATCTGGAATGTCCAGGAGAGATTCGGTTTTCTCTCCAGCGACAATAAATTATACTGTGACCTTACTTTTTGTCCCTCCCGCTTAATAGTAGTTTCTGGCTTACCCCAGGAGAAAGAGACGGTGGGAGGAAGTTGGCCAGTGGGTTTGAGTCAGGGCCGGATCGAGAGTCCCACCCCGGGACCCGGAGCTCCTACCTGGGTCTCGGGCACAATGGGATTCTGTCCCGGGACAGCACTGAAGAAGGTGGACAACGGGGAGGAAATGATGATCGGATCCGGCCGGACAAAGCCACTGAGGTCACAGCTGGGGATGGAGTTCTCCTCTGTCTTCATCACCAGAGTGTCCATGGCGTAAAAGCTATTCCACGGCAGCCACACGGTGCGCTCCTGGCTCATGAACGGGGCCCGCTCAAAGTGCAGCGTCAAGGAGGCACCACCGTTGGCGATCAGGTCGAACCTGTAGGGGGCAAATGGGCTCACTGAGAGGGGCTGAACTCACCTGCAGACCAGGCGGGTGCTCTGACCTCCGCGCTGAGGGCAGTGGAGGGGCAGAGCGGGCAGGAGGAGACGGCGGCTTTGTCAGCAGACGGGCTGGGTGCGAGCCCGAACTCTGCCACTTACTAGTTGTGTGACTGTGGGCAAGTTGCCGCAATTTCTTCATCTGTGAAATGGGAATAGTTACACCGACTTCACAGTGTGGCTGAGAGGATGAAATATCATCATGAATTCAGAGCAGACGTCAGCGGACTAGACCCGTGAGCTAAAGCCGGCCCACCACCTGTTTTGGTAAAAAGTTTTGTGGGAATCCCAGCCATGCCCATTCATTGACTTATTCTCTCCAGCCATTTCTGGGGTACAGTGGCAGAGCTGAGTAGTTGTAACAGGAACCATATGGCATCTTAGCCTAAAATAGACACAATCTGGCCGTTTACAGAAAATGCTCCCTCACTACTGGTATAAAGCATTTAGCATTGTGCTGGGCTAATAGGAGTCTTTACTACTTACTGGAGTTACAATGATTTGATTGTAGGCTCAGGAAAGCTTTCTTTTCATCAACCTGTGCTGTTTCTGACTTCTTTTTTTGGTTTCATAGAACTTTAACTTTTTTTGAGATACCATTGACATATAACACTATATTAGTTTCAGGTCTACAACATAATAATTCAATATTTGTATATATTGTGAAATGTTCACCACACCATAAATCCATTCATCACCACGCTCAGTTACGATTTCTTTTTTTCCTGTGCTGAAATTTTTAAGATATGTCTTAGCAACTTTCAACTATACAATATGGTATCATTAACTACAGTTACCACACTGTACATACATTCCAGGACTTTATTATTAGAAGTCTGTACTGTTTAAAAACTTTTTATTTTATATTGGAGCATAGCTGATTAACAATGTTATGACAGTCTCAGGTGAACAATGAAGGGATTCAGCCAATCATATACACGCATCCAATCCACCCTAAATTTCCCTCCCATCTAGGCTGCCACGTAACAGTAAGCAGAGTTCCGCGTGCTATACAGTAGGTCTTTGTTGGTTAAGAAGTTTCGACTTTTTAACCTCCTTCATCCATTTTGCCTTGTTTCTGACATATTTTTCCAGCACACAAATTTATTGGCATTTGGAATGAAATGGTTCTTACTGTTTCTTATATTTTTGACAATTGTTCTTAAACTATATTCCTGCTTGTTCTTTCAGGCTAGATGGAAATCTATTACTAGTGAAGTAAAATAAAGGTAGTTCTTCCCCCGTTAAAGGAAAAGAAAGTCAATGGAGAGAAGTCTCTCAATTTGACCTTTTACTCCTCCACCAGGATCTCAACTGTTTACAGGCAGTGGTGCTCTCTTCCACACACTTCAGAATCCCCAGCACTTAGCAGAGTTCCTAGAGTACAGTAAAAACCCAATGGAAAAAAAGGGGAGATATATGTGTAACTGATTCACTTTCCTGTACCCCCGAAACTAACACAATACTGTAAATCAACTATACTCCAATAAAAATTTTTAAAAACTCAATGAAAATATACAGACTCTCTGACTTCATTCAATTTTGGTAACAGTTTTGGTGTTTCTCAATAGACACAAAATGAGTGAACAGGGAGCATATGAGTATTAAGGTAAATATCATGGTGGAGGAGTTTATTCTGTTAATTTGTTTATATTTTTATTTTAGGGCGTGCACGCTGCTGGGGACAGTGTTTTATTTGGAGTGCAGGAGAGTGAAATGTTTTGAAGCGACATTGTTCCTCCTTGGGCTGATAGAGTCGAACCACCCACATCTGTGGCGCACAGCACTACACAACAGATTGTGGGATTCCTTGGAGCATTTCCACACAATCCTGTGACTTCCAGGCTCTGCTACCTGGACAAGCTGAAGAATCACCAATCTGGGAGGTTGGATACATGATCTGGGAAGTTGATTTAGGTGATAATTAGTCTGGAAGCAGCGAGGAAGGATGGGGCAGTGTGAGGTGAGAGAGACAGCAGACCAAGGACTCAGACACCTCCTCTGGTGTTATCACAGGACTCACAGGGCAAGAACGCTGGCTTCTGAGCATGAACAAGTGCCTAAGTAGCCTTGTACAGTACACCCTCACAGTCCTAGTGCATTCAAATAATGAGATTTGGCTGCAGGAACATAAGATCTAAGACACCAGAAACCTGGTGAATATTAAGAATTTGATGTGAATCATCAGATGCCTTCTTTGAGTCTCACAAATAGAAATAGGATAGGGCTACTGTGGGCTGGTCATTTTTGAAACTACCCACAAGGCTATTTTAGGACATTAGGGAAAAAAAAAAGACCAGATTCTTCACCAGAGAAAAGACGAGAATCAGAGTACATGATTCGTTTATGATTTTCCAGACTCCAGTTTTATAGAAAAAGTGTTGCATCAGATTTACAGCCACAGTGTCCTCTTTCATTTGAAATAGAATACAGTAGCGTGTGGTGTATGTGTGTGTCTTTGTGTGTTTTAAGGCCAGGGTGGGTGCGTGTTTTCCCCTTCCTATAGATTTCTTCTTTTTATCTTTTTCTCTAAATTGCGATTCCATGCCCAACGGATTAAGGAAATGACAGAGCTTTCATCTTGGTGGGGGCTGCACGGGTGCAGGTTTCCAATCAGAAGATAATAGGGTAAGGTTGCCTCCTTCACACAGCAGGGTGAAGGCTAAATGTATTTAATTAGACTTCCCTGATTACATCCCACCCCCTCAAAACAGAAGCGAACACACCACCGCTCCTAAAGTCACAGATGAACGCAGAAGGGGTTCACCACAGGACACTGAGGCCTGTGGATCCCTGTCACCCGGCATGGCCTTTGATTTAAAAGAAAATAGGAGTGAGGTTCCAAGGGCTACTTTCCTTTCCTTCTAGACTCTGCCACCCTGAACCTTATCCCCAACATACACCCCTCCCTTCCCCACACACAGAGTGAAAAGCATTTCCGTGCCGTGGAAAAAGCATGGCTGTCAGCAGCCCTGGAGAGGTTGGCTACTCTAGTTATCTTCCATTTTTGAGATCATACCAAAAAATATATATCTGGGCGGGGGGATTCTCCCTCGAGATCTGGCCTGGTGGGTCTCCCCCCAGTCTGCAAGGGGGAGGCACGTGGTTCCAAGCCCATTGCACCATCTGTCTCTTTGCAGCCTCAATACTAAGTAAGTGGAGCCCCACAAAGCTACTTACGTGCCATCTTGGCGGGTGATGGTGTAGCCGTATTTTGGATACTTGACAAAAGACACGTTCACACCAATCAGGGGAGTCCCATCTGTAGTTACTACTTGGCCTCGGATGAGAGAAACCAAACTGAGAGAAAGAGAAACACAAGCTTTTGAGCCATACTCAGGAGAACAAGGGGACAGGCGGTGGGGATCGCCGACAAGTTCCCCTTCTCTGCCAAAGCTCCCCACGCCCCCATCCTCATCTGGTCCCTAAAGTAAGGAGAAGACTTTCAAATGTGAACTGCTGGCTTCACACGATCAGGGGGAGCTGTGGGCGAGAGGTGTGCCTCAGTGCTGGCTTTCCCTGAGGAGCAGTCTGGGCTGAGATCCATGGGTAGTGTCCTCAGTCATTCTACTGGGCAATGGGGTCCCCTGGGCACAGTCCCTCTGCTCTTGGTCTCACTCCGCTTCTTGACATCACTTGGCTTTTGCTTGGCCGGAGCTCTAGGCTGCCCCACATCACTCATGTTTGTGCCTTAGCCTGGCACAGAGAGTATTATCCTCGGGTGAGAGCTTCCCCATCTGCCTACTCATTTCATTTTTTTGGCTTTGGAGGAAGGCAATGTTACTTTTTCCCTCCAGGCTGGGATGACAGAGGGAGTGGGGAATGGGGAGGAAGGGAAGCACACACAGGTTTTTAACAAGGCCAGGGCATATACATACATTGGTTTTTTTTTTGTTTGTTTGTTTTTCTTTTAGTTGCCCTTTAAAAATAAAATTTCTCACAATCCGTGACAGCCTAAGGAAAAGAGAATATGAGAGATATTTTCTCCAGCAGAACTATCTTGGATTCTGGATTCCATGTAACTATATATTTTTCTTACATCAAATTCCTGCTACCCTGATTTTGGGCAGGGGAAGGGGGAAGTGGTTGAAACCCCTCTCAACTTTTGGCCCCTGTGGCAGACACCTTTCCTCTATCCAGATCATAGTAACTAGAATGTTCCCAAGGATGCCAGCATTCAACCAGCTCCTTCGGGGAAATCCCATAAAGCAAAGGACATGATACAATAGTCTACTCAAAATCCATGGAGAGAGAATGCACATGTCTCCCTTTGCCTGAATTCTCCTGAGTTCATAGAGCAATGGGTGAACGAGAAGTTCCACTTCTGCACTGAGGTTCCAGCCTACCAGGCAGGTCTGCAGCTGTATTGTTGGCCCTCAAGCCACTGGGCAATTTGGCAAAGGCAGAGAGGTTCTCAGGCATCCAGGTTCCTGGACATGCTCCCAATTTCTGGACTAGGTAATAAAGCTGACCTGTTCTGTGCCAGAATCTTGTCCAAGTCCGCTCAATTTTTGGAAAGCACTGACTTCTGCAATCCCAAGTGACCAGAAAACTGGAGGGATGTTCTCTCCAAGCACCTCCCTCTCTATTAGCAATCCCCCCAGCTGTTCCACTCCGACCCTTTGATGATCTCAGGAGGGTTTAGACTGTTCCACTGACAGCTCTAATTGTCTGCGACTGGCTGCCTAACAAATGAATTCCATTTTTAGCTGGTTCTAACCACAATGTTAGAGTCTTTTGAAAGTGGAAAACTAATTTATGAAAATAATTCTTTTGTTCAATTCCCTTTCCTTATCTTAGCTCAGACTAAGATTTCTTTCAGGCCTTCCTAGACACTATTTTAAAATCAACGATGTGTGTTGATGACCACAAGGTACAAGCTGCTTGTGACGAGAAAACAAAATTGGGAATGTATCCCACGGTGGAGTTATTTCCCCCCTCCTTTTGAATACAACTGTTATTTCTTTAAATCACTCCTGCAGCACAAGACTTTGCAGTGTGCCATAGGAATAAAGAGAGCTGGGTTGCCTGTGATTTCTACCCTCTATTTTTCTAATTCTTCATTGCTGCTGGCTTCCTACATCTGTAGGCAGTCAATTCGCAGCAAAGATTCAGCTAAGACATGCTATCGGTTCATTTCTATTTATGATTATTGATGTGTAACAATTATCACATTATCTAGATAGTGAGATCTGCTCTATAAATTACAGTGGTGGAGTCAAGGCATTTTAGTTATTTTTGTATGCCATTATCTAGGGGAAACGCCTTCTTAGAAGTCTTGAATTAAGTTCTTTTTTACTCTGAGCTTTGTCCTTCATTATTTGTCAGAGGATAATGCACTGAAATTCACATGCTTAGTGAACTTCAACCTATGTCTTGGAGTAACATTTTCCATTTCTGAATTATGGATCCAAGCCGACATGCTGGAGTGTGGACTCATTTGGGTGGTGCTATTGATTGCTGCCTTCAAAGCTTCAGAGAAGCTTTCTCTAAAGGAAGTTTCTTTTGCCCAGATCTCTGGGGCTGGTACAGTCTACCTAAAATTCTGGAGTCCCTGCCTGCTCCCCAACTTCTTGGCTCTAACCCAGGGTGCCTTCTGGGAGTGGTAGCTACTGGTGAGGAGGATAAGACTGACTTTTAAGGCATAAGTGAAGAAAGAGTATGAAAACAATACGAGAAAATAAAGGATTTAGGGGAGAAATAAAATGTTAATAAGAAGCGGATTAAAACAGAGTATGAGCCTTTGAAAGATGCATTTATAGTATAATCAAATGGTATGCAAACCTCATGGACTTCCCAGGTGGGGCTAGTGGTAAAGAAACTGTCTGCCAATGCAGGATATGTAACAGAGGTTGGATTCGGTCTGTGGGCAGGAAAGATCCCCTGGAAGCAATCCACTCCAGTATTCCTGCCTGGGAAGTCCCATGGACAGAGGAGCCTGGAGGGCTACAGTCCACAAGGTCGCAAAGAGTCATCCTGGCAATGGGAATCACGTCCATAATTAAAAAGAAACATACCAACACAGTCTCTGCCCCAGAACTAGGAATTAACAAGCAGAGAAAATATTTTTTTTGGTTCCAAGATATGTGGTTTATTTTTCTTGAGGGTTACTCATATTAAAATAATATTACTGTGTATAGTATAATCTACACTTACTAAGTTAATTTTACCAATCAAGAAAATAAAATTTATGAGGTTAAATCACTTGCCTAATGTGACACAGCCAGAAGATATCAAGGTTGAAACAGGCGAGGGCTGAGATTATTTTTTTTCCTCTTCTATTTTATTTTTAGTGAAACCAGAACAGAGAGAGGCTAAAGTTGCTGGCCCAAGGTGACCTTAAGAACCCTCATAGTCAGAAAGCTGCCATGAATTGGGGCTACATAGCTTCCCAGGGCGGAGAAGGCAATGGCACCCCACTCCAGTACTCTTCCCTGGAAAATCCCATGGATGGAGTAGCCTGGTAGGCTGCAGTCCATGGGGTCGCTAGGAGTCGGACACGACTGAGTGACTTCACTTTCACTTTTCACTTTCATGCACTGGAGAAGGAAATGGCAACCCACTCCAGTGTTCTTACGGGGAGAATCCCAGGGACGGGGGAGCCTGGTGGGCTGCCATCTCTGGGGTCGCACAGAGTTGGACACGACTGAAGAGACTTAGCAGCAGCAGCAGCTTCCCAAGGAGTTCTAAGGGGCTGCAGAGTTCATTGGCTGTACCATTACCCACACCTCCCCACTCCCACCCTCACCAGGCTCTCCCAGGGAGGACCAGAGTCTGAGTTGTGACGTGGTGATGTCTCCTCCCCAAAGTCTAATGAGTGGGGCTCCAAGACAATCTCTTGTAGACCCAGGGGCTCTTCTAAAGTGTCAGTCAGTTCAGTTCAGTTCAGTCGCTCAGTCACGTCTGACTCTTTGCGACCCCATGAATCGCAGCACGCCAGGCCTCCCTGTCCATCACCATCTCCTGGAGTTCATTCAGACTCACGTCCATCGAGGCGGTGATGCCATCCAGCCATCTCATCCTCTGCCGTCCCCTTCTCCTCCTGCCCCCAATCCCTCCCAGCATCAGAGTCTTTTCCAATGAGTCAACTCTTCGCATGAGGTGGCCAAAGTACTGGACTTTCAGCTTTAGCATCATTCCTTCCAAAGAAATCCCAGGGCTGATCTCCTTCAGAATGGACTGGTTGGATCTCCTTGCAGTCCAAGGGACTCTCAAGAGTCTTCTCCAACACCACAGTTCAAAAGCATCAATTCTTCGGCCCTTAGCTTTCTTCACAGTCCAACTCTCACATCCATACATGACCACTGGAAAAGCCATAGCCTTGACTAGACAGACCTTTGTTGGCAAATTAATGTCTCTGCTTTTCAATATGCTATCTAGGTTGGTCATAACTTTTCTTCAAAGGAGTAAGTATCTTTTAATTTCATGGCTGTAGTCACCATCTGCAGTGATTTTGGAGCCCCCCAAAATAAACTCTGACACTGTTTCCACTGTTTCCCCATCTATTTCCCATGAAGTGATGGGACCAGATGCCATGATCTTCATTTTCTGAATGTTGAGCTTTAAGCCAACTTTTTCACTCTCCTCTTTCACTTTCATCAAGAGGCTTTTTAGTTCCTCTTCACTTTCTGCCATAAGGGTGGTGTCATCTGCATATCTGAGGTTATTGATATTTCTCCCAGCAATCTTGATTCCAGCTTGTGCTTCTTCCAGCCCAGCGTTTCTCAGGATGTACTCTGCATATAAGTTAAATAAGCAGGGTGACAATATACAGCCTTGACGTACTCCTTTTCCTATTTGGAACCAGTCTGTTGTTCCATGTCCAGTTCTAACTGTTGCTTCCTGACCTGCATACAGATTTCTCACGAGGCAGGTCAGGTGGTCTGGTATTCCCATCTCTTTCAGAATTTTCCAGTTTATTGTGATCCACACAGTCAAAGGCTTTGGCACAGTCAATAAAGCAGAAATAGATGTTTTTCTGGAACTCTCTTGCTTTTTGGATGATCCAGTGGATGTTGGCAATTTGATCTCTGGTTCTTCTGCCTTTTCTAAAACCAGCTTGAACATCTGGAAGTTCAGGGTTCATGTATTGCTGAAGCCTGGCTTGGAGAATTTTGAGCATTACTTTACTAGCATGTGAGATGAGTGCAATTGTGTGGTAATTTGAGCATTCTTTGGCATTGCCTTTCTTTGGGATTGGAATGAAAACTGACCTTTTCCAGTCCTGGGGCCACTGCTGAGTTTTCCCAATTTGCTGGCATATTGAGTGCAGCACTTTCACAGCATCATCTTTCAGGATTTGAAATAGCTCAACTGGAATTCCATCACCTCCACTAGCTTTGTTCGTAGTGATGCTTTCTAAGGCCCATTTGACTTCACATTCCAGGATGTCTGGCTCTAGGTGAGTGATCACACCATTGTGATTATCTGGGTTGTGAAGATCTTTTTTGTACAGTTCTTCTGTGTATTCTTGCCACCTCTTTTTAATATCTTCTGCTTCTGTTAGGTCCATACCATTTCTGTCCTTTATCAAGCCCATCTTTGCATGAAATGTTCCCTTGGTATCTCTAATTTTCTTGAAGAGATCTCTAGTCTTTCCCATTCTGTTGTTTTCCTCTGTTTCTTTGCACTGATCGCTGAGGAAGGCTTTCTTATCTCTTCTTGCTATTCTGTGGAACTCCACATTCAGATGTTTATATCTTGCCTTTTCACCTTTGCTTTTCACTTCTCTTCTTTTCACAGCTATTTGTAAGGCCTCCCCAGACAGCCATTTTGCTTTTTTGCATTTCTTTTCCATGGGGATGGTCTTCTTTTTTTTTTGAATTTTTAAAAAAACTTTATTGGGGCAAGTTGATTTACAATGTCGTGTTAGTTTCTGCTATACAACAAAGTGAATCGGTTATACATATACATATCTCCACTTTTTTAGATTCTTTTCTCATATAGGTCACTGTATTGAGTAGAGTTCCCTGTGCTATAGAGTAG
The DNA here is from genome assembly GCF_002263795.3 of Bos taurus. Lineage (NCBI taxonomy): Eukaryota > Metazoa > Chordata > Mammalia > Artiodactyla > Bovidae > Bos > Bos taurus. Next base: position 80,201,420 of record NC_037334.1, on the reverse strand, counting down.
GTCCTTACTAGTTATCTATAACTTTGATGGTGATTTTTTTTTCTTTTTTTTGGTTTCACTGGGTCTTCGTCGCTGCATGCAGGATTTCTCTAGTTACAGCGAGCGGAGGCTATCTTCCTTGCTGTGCATGAGCTTCTCATTGCCGCGGCTTCTCGTCGCAGAGCACAGGCTCTGGGTGCTCAGGGTTCAGCAGCTGCAGCACGTGGGCTCAGCAGTTGGGGCGTGCACGCTCCAGAGCTCAGGCTACTCTTGTTCTGGCACATGGGCTTAGTCGCTCCTCTGCCTGTGGATACTTCCCAGACCAGGGACCAAACCCGCGTCCTCTGCGTTGGCAGGTGAATTCTTATCCACTATACTACCAGGGAAGTCCTCTTTTTTATCTGTAGTAGTCCGTATGTCAACTCCAACCTCCCAGTTTATCCCTGCCTGCTCCCCAATGTTCAATATTTTGATTGTGAATTTACACAACATAATTATATAGAATTACACACACATACAAAGGTGAAATCTGGATAAGCTCTGTGGATTGTACCAATGTCATTTTCTTGGGTTTGATATTAGTTATTTGAGATGCTACCAGTAACCTCCCTGGTAAAACATTTTTTTTTTTTGGAGGGGGGTGGGTAACATCCTCTCAGTCTGTAATTACCTGAAAAAAAAATTTAAAAAGTCTATCAGAGATGCATAACAACATATTTACAGATTACATGATACCGCTCTTAGGTTTGTTTTAAAATATATTCTAGTAATTAAAAAAATAAAACAGTAGAAGACATAGATGAAACAGAATTGAAAAGATGTTGCTAAATGTTGAAGCTGGGTGAATAATACATAGGGAAAGCACTAGTTTTGTGTTTGCAGATTTCCCAAATAAAAAGTTTTAGACTTTTTATTAAGCTTAGGACTAAGCCTAACTTACACAGCCTTACTCAATGCTGTAACTTTTCCATACAAATTGAGTTCAATGCTTGTAATTGTTTCATTCACAAAGTTTATTATGACCTTTTATTGCTGCTAAGTTGCTTCAGTCATGTCCGACTCTATGCGACCCCATAGACGGCAGCCCATCAGGCTGCCCCGTCCCTGGGATTCTCCAGGCAAGAACGCTGGAGTGGTCCACGGGGATGGTCTTGATCCCTGCCTCTTGTACAATGTTACGAACCTCCGTCTGTAGTTCATCAGGCACTCTATCTGTCAGATCTAGTCCCTTAAATCTATTTCTCACTTCCACTGTATAATCCTTCTCGAGTTGGAAGCCTGCTTAAACAGCATGTTTCCTGAGTTGCTTCAGGGTCTGCCCAGACCTAAGTGAGGGGGAAGGAAACTAAGAGAAAGATGGCGTGATGAGGGCTGTCAGAGGGGTAAGGGGATGGGGACAAGTTTCTAGAGGTTCCCAGTTCTTATTTCTCCATGAGAAGGAGCACAAATACGGGGCAGGGCATTCCCAAGAAGGTCACACCCGCCATCGTCACATCTGCTGACACCACTGTTATCTGGATCCAGACTGACCCAGAGTGAGAACAGAGATGTGCAGGCAGGCCTGAAGAGGACAACACTGCCACCTCTCCTTGCCTCCTTCCAGCCTCAGCATCAAAACCAGCGCCTAGAAGACACCGACTAGGAGGGCGGGCATCTCAAGGCCAACGCGTCTCTTTGCTTTCTTCTCCAGGGTACAGCTCTAATCTGTCCTGGTGGGAGAGGAGGGGCCAAGCTGTCTACAAAATAAATCCAGAATTTGCCCCAGAACACTCACAAGCCTCAAATTAGCAACCGAGAGCAAATGTAAATTCAAGAGAATCCACTCTGCTGCCGCCATTTTGGAATGAGAAGGGGAAATGCCCAGGCACAACACCTAACACCAAGTAAGGAATTAGCAGATACAATCATTGGGGGTGGGGTGGCTATGAGGATGAAAGCCAATCTATACACATCAGGTCTCTAGCTCATCATAGGTGCTCAATAAATTCTAGCAACTGGCATCATCCTGACTCTAAGACGCCACAAATGATAACTTGTGTTATTGAGTTTACAGCTGCTTTAAAAGCCTATGGTTGATTCATGTCGATGTTTGATAGAAACCAATACAATACCATAAAGCAATTATCCTTCCAATGAAAAATAACTAAATTAAAAAATACTCTAACGAATGAGATATTTCAGTGATGATCAAACAGAAGTCACAATCAGGGAGATTTAGAATAACAATAATGTCATAAAATAATAGATCATCAAAATGATCTAGAAAGCAGGCAGTTAACGGGTCTCCAGCAGGTTCTGCGCCGCAGGGGGTCAAATGCCACAGAAAAGCCAGGAGCACTTCCTCCTGCTCAGACAGGAAGGGAAGCAGTGACTTCAGCCACCTGCAGGGACAGAAGGGCGCCTACCTGCTGTTGAAGGGGTTGTCTCCAGGAATGATGTGGGTGCTGTCTTTGCCAGCCAGGAGCTTGATGCGGTCGTAGAAGGACTTCACGGCAGGTGAGTCTGTCTGGCCCTGCTGAATGATGTCTAGGGGGTCCCGGGACCCTCGGCAGAGCAGGCTATTCTGACAGGCTGACTGCAGGCAGCAGTCAGGGTCCAGGCAGTCCACCAGGCCATCTGGAAGGGCAGAGACAAAGCCAGGGCTCAGCAGATTTCACGGCCCAAAGCTGCTCTGAGATGCTAGCACCTTTTAAAAAAATTAATTAATTAATTTGACTGCACTGGATCTCAGCTGTAGCACGGGGATCTTCGTTTCTTTCACTGTAGCCAGCAGACTCTCTAGCTGTGGCACAGGGCTCAGTAGTGCTGCACGTGGCTTTAGTTGCTCTACAACATGTGGGATCCACTGGTAAAGGATAATTGCAAGGCAGATTCTTGACCACTGGACCACCAGGGAAGTCCTTGAGATGTTAACATCTTTGTCCCCACCAGCCTCGACCCTTCCCAAAGGCCTGGCCTGGCAGGTTTCCCACAACAAGCCTAGTATATTTCCAATATAAATTAAAGACTGAAAGAAAGTTGTTGAGAATGTTGACAAATGGTTATCCCCAGGTAGTAGATTAGTGTGTCTCTTTCTTTTTCTATCTTGTATTAAAACTTTTGTATTTCTACTTTTTCTATTACGAACACGTATTATTTGGGCGGTTGGCAATAAAAACTAACACTTTGCTTTTAAACAACATAGCACAAAAAAATTACCTGTTGCTAGATTTCAGGGACCCATGTTAATGGGTATGCAAGTCACCAAAATGCATGGGATTCCTTAAATCCTGCTTCAGTGGAGAAAAGCATTCCATCCCCACTTTCTCTAAGCCAGGGAGGGTAGTGCTGATTAGTGGGAGCACCAGGGGGTGATGAATGACATTTTCCAGAAAATGTGGAGATATGGCTTTGGCATGAGCATCCACAAACTAAGCCATTAGTTTACCCAATTGCTTCTGGAGCTGCTTTCACCATAGCTGTAGGACTCTGAACATTCTGATTTACTTGCCTAGATTCCTGCTCCTTCACCCGTTCCTGAGTCATCTGTGTTTAGTTGCTCAGTCATGTCTGACTCTTTGTGACCCCATGGACTGTAGCCTGCCAGGCTCCTCTGTCCATGGGATTCTCCAGGCAAGAATACTGGAGTGGGTTGCCATGCCCTCCTCCAGGGGATCTTTGCAACCCAGGGACTGAACCCAGGTCTCCCACATTGCAGGCGGGTTCTTTACTATCTGCGCCACCAGGGAAGCCCTCCTAGTCATCTACGCTTCAATAAATACTTGAGTGCTATTTATGTTCTGAAAATAAAACAGGGAACAAAGAATGATGGTATCGGTCCTAAAGGAGCTGACAGTATAGAGGAGGAAATGGATATGACGCATCCTTTAAGATCCACACTAGGTGTGGCCTCCTCCAGGAAGCCTTCCTGATGATGTCCATGGCTAAGGGAGGTATTCTTGTTCTGTGTATCCCTGAATGTGAGGTTCTCAGAGAATGATTCTACATCAAAATCCCACAGGGAGAATCAGAAGCCTACCCCAGACCTCCCCAGGCAGAGCCTCCAGGAGTAGGTCCTGGAATCTGCATTTTAAACATGATCCTCATGTGATTCTAATGCACCAGAAATATTAGAAACCATTGTTCACGCTAACTTCCTTGTACTAGAATTATCTATCTCTGACTGCTTGCCTTTCTGTCTGGAAAACGAGCTTTTTGAAAAGAAGAACAGTGTCACATTCATTTTTATATTCCTGCTTTGCTTAGTGCCAACATGGAATCAGGACCCAACAAATGTTTGTTGAATGAATAAATGACTGTTTCCCATTCTCCACATGTCTATTAGGAATGGGGATGGGAATGTTTAGGGCAGTGTTTATGCCTTGGGATTCCTATTAGAATGGATTAGTTAGCTAGTCCTTCTTCACTCTGCTGGGAGTTGATTGAATACACAGTGTAGGAGCTTGGAGAGTAACTTGCTTACACCTCCTTGATTTGATAGCGAGGCATTTGGGGGCCATAATTAGCATGATAAAAACATGCACTCCAATCCCGGGCTGTGACTTGATGAACACTTGAACTGGAGCACTGAATCAGAGGCCTGGCTGTGTGCTTTAAATTCACTACAATGTAATTTTTTGGCATTACCCTTTACGTTTGGTTCTGCTAATGAAATTGAAATATATAATTTCACCCAAGTTCCACTGTAATTTAGCAATTAATGTACAATGATTTTAATGCATTACTTTCTTTTTAGCAAACAAACAAATTAGGAGGTTGTGTGTTCTGCTCGGCTTTAAATTACTAAAACTAGCCTCTCATTTTCCACATGGGCAAATGTTGCTCGGGTGTCTCGTAACACGTTTAGATTTACAAAATTTCTTGGAAGTTCAGACACAGGAGGGTGAGCAGGCACGCACACTTAAAATTTAGAGACTTTCAGAGTCATGGCTATGAGTACCTCTGTCCAACGTGCTGGCTGAATTGGGTACCCACCCCCTCAAGAGTCCCGCAAACCTCAGACCTAAGAAACAGTGTTGGAGACTCATATCTCAGCAGCAGAATGATGCCAAGGTACCATTTTACATCAGCCAAGGGCTCCCAGAGCCCTCGGTAGAATATGAAAGAAGAATAGGATAAAAAAGCCAAGTATTCTTCCTGTAACATTGCCTTCCATGGACTGCCCTCACTAGACAGAAGGAATCCACCACAGAATGCCTGCTTTGGATTTAAAAATATCCTGCTGAGATATGTTGGCAGTGCTTCATTCAGCCGCTGCAGAAAGTTCTCAGGTAGAAGAAACCCACTGTTATTAGCACTATAGATTTCTTTAAGGCCACCGGCCTCTTCCCATTAGGAGTTCCATCCGTCTCTGGTGGCCTTTTCCTCCCGAAGCTGGGAATGTGACCCCCCCACCCTCAACCCTCTACCACCCACTCTGTACAGCCAGCTTGAGGGCCTCACGTCGGGATCAAATAATAACTTAAGACAGTCTTTCCTGTTAAGATTCCTCTCCCAACCCCCTCGAGTTGGCTACTCCTTCCGGATCTGTGACTGCTTCAAAAGTGTGGACCTCAAATTTCCTCACTGTTTTTGTTGACTCTGGGCTTTTTATTCAAGGGTCCGTCTGGCAGCAGGAGATGTCCTACAAACACATCAGCAATAGCAGATGGCAAATGCTTAAAATAAAAAGGATATAAATGATGTCCTCCTACATATTTACATTTACCTGCTCCAGACATTATGCATTTGGGGTTCTAGCCGTTATTAAGTGTGAGCATACGTTATGCCTGTAATGACCTCATCATGTTTTGTGATTATGGGCTGCAGCCGCCAAACACTTGCAGACGACACTGTGAACTTGAAATTGGCACTCCAATCTCCCCTCGGCCTGTCAGTCACAAGAAGCGCATCTTTATGCCAGCAAGCCCCTCGCATGGAGTCTGACATGGCAATCTTCAGTAAATTACCCTGTCACTGACAATCTTGCAGTTATCTCGCAAACAATCAAGCAGGCAATCAAACTGTTCTGAATTGCCAGTTCAGGACCTGAGAGGCTGCCGACGTCTCCATTCAACAGGGGCGCAAAAGCGGCTCGGCCCCAGCATGACATTGGATGATTTATTTTTTTATTTATCCGCCTACTTATTTGTTTGTCTGCTTGGCTTTCTCCTGGTGAGAGAGGTTTGCAGAGTCTTCGAAAAGGGCCCCGTTCTGACTCAGCGGTTATGGGAAAGTTTGACCCAGGCCTTCCCCATCAGCTCACAGCGGGGTCCTACGTCCGCTTCATAAACATTCTTATTTACTCCACTCTGCAAGATGCGGCTGCAGAGCATTAACTAGGTGCTTTCTGTTAGAACACACACTAAAGAAAAGTTCTGGCTGTATGCCACGCACAGACATCATATGCTAATGGGAATGGCCATTTCAGAGAAATATGGACAGGGAGAAATTTTCTGAGAACGGTAGGTGAGGCATTCTTTGTATTGCTTTTGACAAAGAAAATCAGAGAGAATCTTGCATAACAGTTCTGGCAACGTGACACTAAAATCAGGTTAATGCTAAATGGAAAACTTTGGATTGGCATTCTCACGATAAGAAGCCAAAAGTCTACACAGTGTCTACATGGAGGTAAGAACCTGGACTGTGAATTCCTCTAGTCCCTGGCTGTGTCAGCTTAGAAAGAAAAAGTTTAAAAGTTTAAAATCAAAGTTTTCCTGGCTGAAACTCAATTTCTTTGCCTTTAAAACTGAGTGATAACAACGCATATATCATAGGGTCATATGATGGGGAATGGACAGATATAATATCAGTCGGGCATACAGTATACATGGACAGAGGATGAGGTGGTTGGATAGCATCACTGACTCAATGGATATGAGCTGGAGCAAACTCCAGGAGATAGTGAAGGACAGGACATGCTATGGTCCATGGGGCTGCAGAGTTAGACATGACTTAGGGACTGACCAATACAGTATATGTTGAATGATAGGAATTACTATAACCAGAAACTCCCTGAAGTTTTCCACTTTTTCAGTGGATAAAAATGGGATATAAAGAAATAAATGAAACGAATGTCCCCTGATTAGAGTGATTCATGGGTAGGTTGCAGTTGGGCAAGAATGCTATGTTTTCAAATAGGGATAAGTTAATAATTGATGGTAATAATAAATGCTATAGGTTGTACAGGATTTACATATATTCTTGATTTATATCCTTATGGCAATCCTACAAAGCAGAAAAATAGAACCCTTAAGCTGCAGACTCTGGATTGGGGTGTCTGGGTTTGAATCTCAGAGCAGCTAGTACTCATCTGGTGACCGTGGGCAATTAAGTGCTCTGTGCCTCAGCTTTCTTAGCCACAAAATGAAGAAGATGATGACAAGCACTGTTGGGAGGATGAAAGCAGTTATTCCATATTCAGGACTTGGAAGAGCACCTGGTGTAGCAAGTACTCAGAACAACACCCATCCTATAGAGTTGGAACTGAGGCTCGGAGAAGCTAAGTAAATTCTTCGAGTGGTCAAGAAGCAGCTCTTGAGAAAAAGCAGAAAGAGGCAACCCATGAGATCACCACTCACTGTCTTCATCATCGGAAGGAGGAGATGCTTCCTTCCCAAAGGGAGCCTGAAGACAGGGCAGTGGACACTCATTAAGCCGGGAAGGCATGAGCCGCAGCGAGATTTAATCACTTCTGAAGGCTTGTCTGCCCTACAGCTGAGGAAGAGTCTGGCTGGTTGAAATGAACATCTGAAAAAGGAATCAACATGAGAAACAAGATGCCTGGGGATTCACTGTCTGATATGCAGGCTGCTAAGGACCACACTGTTTACCTGGGAGACTCGAGCCCCCTCCAGCTGTTTACCACTGGTACAAGGTGGCACACCTGGGTGGGCTGCAGGCTGGTGCCAGCTGTTTCCAGCTCCTGCCTCGTTTGTTCTGTAAGGCTTTTTAAGGAGTTCCTCAACAGTCCAGACATTTAACCTCAAAACCTTCACTGAATACTCAACAGTGATGCTACTCTCGGGGGACAGGGGCCACGGGTAAACAGAGAAGCTGTAGCAAACAAGTGAGTATTTCCAAGCTGGCTGAAACATGCACCTCTCCTCTGTCTGGGGAAGGCTGCCCGAGTCCATGCATCACTCCTGTAGGAAAGTGAAGTCTCCAGGAATGAGACGAGGGTTATTTCATTTCCTCTCTGATCTTTGTAAACTGGGCAGCTTTGGGAGAATCCAGATGGAGGCATTTGGGTCTGTTCTTGGTGCCTGTTGTTCCTTGCAGCTTGGTAAGCAAGTGACTCCCTCAACGACCTGCATGAACTCTCTGGCTTTTGTGGGTATTAAAGGCTTCAGAGGAAGATCCAAATTTACTTTTCTCAGTTTTATTTTGTGACAGGGTGGCACAAATCAACTCTCACAATTCACTTCAGGTGCCACGGATAAACTCTGCCAGTGTCTGTAGGCAGCACGGGGTTGGGAACTCGTCGGCAGCTCATGAAAAACGAGCCCAACTTTTTCCAGATCATGGATTGATGAGAGGGACCACCAACCATCAAATCTACCTTTCCCATTCAGTAGGATGGACTGGTTAAAACACTGGCTTTCAAGACTACATAGTCTTTCCTTTATCGGATGTTCAAGAACAGGCAAAGTTCATGACTTATAGTAGAAACATTAGAAATTGTAGTCACCTTTATAGGGAGGTATTGCCTGGAAAAGAATATAGGGGACCTTTCAGGTTCTTGGAATTTTCTAGATTATCTTATTTACTTGACCACACAAGTGATTATGTCAGTAAAAATTCATCAAGGTGTATATTTAAGATTATGTACTTTATGTATTTGCCAACAGATTGACTTTGGGCAAAATAATCACCCTCCCTGTGCCTTGTCTTCCTTAAGTACAAAGTAGGCATGATGATGATGATAATGGTGATGCTGCTGCTGCTGCTAATGATGATGACCTCACAGGAGCATTGGGAGGATTAAATAAGAGCACCTAGTAACCTACTGCGGTTGCTGTTTAGTTGCTAAATTGTGTCTGACTCTTTGCAACCCCATGGACAATAGCCTGCCAGGCTCCTCTATCCATGGGATTTCCCAGGCAAGAATACCAGAGTGGGTAGCCATTTCCTATCCAAGTAACCTACTACATGCTTCCAAGTAATTTCTACTTCTCTTCTTTTTGAGTCTTCTTGGCATCATATAGGTCTGTTTCCCATACAGAGTACAGTACTTGTCACATTCTCATTCCCCACCCCCCCCCAAAAAAAACCCCATGGAATCCAGGTAGTAAACCCAATAAATCCTAGGGCAGTTCTTGAGATCACCTGAATAATGGAGAGGAGGGGGGAATGAATGAAGCAGTGGTGAGAAGGAAGGAGGTGACAAGTTGGGGCAAGAAGGAGACCTGTGCTGTGGGCTCTTTGTAATGGACATGAAGAGGGAGCAAGGAGGGGTGCTGGAGAGCAGGCTCTACTGCAGGCTGGCAGAGGCCAAAGGCTCCTGAATTCTAGCCAGACACATAAAGGGGTTCTTGAATGAAAAAAGAAATACAGCGACCACAGGATTTGACTTGCCTTGGGAGTTATTTTGTTTTAAGGTGAGCTCTTATAGGATGTGCTGAAAGTGTATGGGGTCCCTGGCTAATATTTTCCTGCCAGGCCTATATCTGGGTAAACAATCTGAGTTACCCAGATCAGCATATCAGCACTATTCTGGCAGCCTGATCTTACATAAACTTGCAGAAGAAACACTCCTTCAGCCAGCAGGAGCAACTGACTCACCAATCTGCTCTCTGGTATTCAGGCTGGGTGTTGGACCTTGAGATAACTCAGAAATGCAAATCTCCAAACATCTCAGGGTATCTGGTCAACCGTACATGTGTGGGGGTGAAGGTGAGGAGGGGGAGAGGGTCAGAGAGCACGTGAAAGGAAGAAATAGGACCCAGGGCTCCTGAGGGCCCTAGTCCAGGTGAGGGTACTGCATTGCTGATCCTGGCCAGTCTCTACCACTGGGACAGCACTTACAAAATTTTAAGGCAGGTACTCCAAAGCTCAGGGAACCACTGTCCAGGGCAGCACTGGGCTCCTATCCTAGTTAAACAAATAGGCTTTAGAGTCAGAATGGTCTGGTTTTAAAACCTGATCTATCTATCATTCATCAGCTACGGTGAGTGACCTCCTGTGACTCGGTGTTCCCAACTACAGAGTGGACTTAATAGCACCTATGTTACTGAAGATCAGGGAGATGCTATAAGATGGTCCATGTGAAATGAGAAGATGAAGGTACTGCACTAAACACAGAGGAAGAGCTCAATAAACGGTTGAGGCTGTTTTTAATGATATTTCCTGCTCTCCACCAGGGAAGGGCACTCTTCTATTTGCATTTTACCCAATGCCTGCTGACAAGTTGGAAGTGAGGGATAATTGAAAGTATTCCAGCTTGATGTAACTAAGAAGTGAAAGGCACAGGCAAGGCTGACTTGATTTAACCTGGCAATATGAGATTAGTTCTTCATTGCCTCTGTTAGGTCTCCCGCACTGCCAACCTTTTAAAGCAATAGATTGGCTGACAGGGTGCTCATTTGGAAGGTTTCACCTGCCATTAATACCCTGGCTGCCTGATGGCCCATCGTTCGGCAGGCATCTCGCCTCTCCCCCCATGGGGCACCCACCATTCTCAAACATTGCAAGAAGTAAAATTGTATTTGCATTCCTTCTGGAAGGCCTGTTGGAAGTGTTCCTCTTGCTTCCTGTCAACTCTTTTTGTCAGTCTCTGAATTCCAAGGCCTGGGATCCTTGCCCCCAAAGCACCTTCCAGCTTTTCTTATAACTTAGCAGTGGAAGATCCATCACGTCCAATCAGAGACCTGGCAGAATGGAGGCCCCCACTAAGAGCTCCTTTGCTGGCTTTCCTGGTCTTCAGGATGGATGTGGGAAAGAAAGCAAAGACTGCCTAGGAAAACCCAGGCACTGCTACTGAAGGCAGTGATATGATCCAAGTAAAACCTCTTTTTAATGTGATTCTGGTTTACCCTGAAGCTACTGGGGCATCTGGTCGACTCCATATGCATGGGGATGGGAGGTGAGGGATGGTAGAAATCTTATGGCAATGAACTTGAAATGTGTGTCTAGTTTTCTTTTTTGGGGGGGTGGGGGATGGGGGGAATGATTCTTCATCAAAAATAAAACAAGTGGACCAAAAACAAAAACAAACACTATCAACCAAACCCTTTAAAACCAGTGCTTCTCAAATTCTAACCAGCATCAGAATCACTTGGGGGAACTTGTTAAAATGTAGATTCTAATTCTGTAGCTTTAGAGTTTGGGACTTGAGAGCTTGCATTTCTTATAAGCTCCCAGGTGATGCTGACGCTGGTGTTCTGAGCACGTACTTCTATAAATCAGGCACCAAACTGCTGATGGTCAGGTTACGATCCCAGATTTCCTGTCCTGGAATCAGCTCAGTGATGTTAAAATACTGATCGTTATCTCACCTACACCTACTGAATTCCTGAGAGTGGAAACTGGGAATCTGCATTTTAAAGAAAATGCCCCACCTGATTCCTTTGCTCACTAGAGCTTGAAACCCCCCTGCTCTCAATGACTGAAAACACCTTTCAGATATCCACAGCAGCACAATTCACCCTCAGGCAACTTATGCCTCCTGGGGGAGAGTAACAGGGGTTCCCTAAAATAGAGAGTGAGGTGGGACAGGAGGGTCTGCAGTCAGACAGTCTAGGGGTGCTGGTCAAACAAAGGTAAAGTGGTTTCATCACAGCGGGATTTCTCAGAGCCTTTGTTGAGTGACTATGCATTAGGAATCTTTACTGTTGCAGTGGCGTGTACAGTATTTCCTGACAATGGACACTTTTTGGCTGGGAGCATCTCCATGCCAACAGTCTAGTGTCTTACTAGTTGGGATGCACTTCAGGAGAACACAGGGCTCTAGGTTTGGGGATTCTCCCCTAGGAAGGACCAGCCAAACCTTCATCTACTCCAGTCACAAGTGACAGCTCCATGCTTTACTGACCATCTTGTAAAACACAGGCTTGGGGTGGTCAGGCCTAATGCAAACTACACCATTGAAACAACCACATTGGCTCAGAGCCTCTGTCCTTGTGCTCCCGGAGCCTCCCAAAGCCCGTGCATTTCAGCACAGGGATCCTGTGCTAGGTGACAGCATCCCTGGGGGTCAGCACGACCACGGATCATCTAATAAGAGCTAATAGCTGCTCTTATGAAGAGCTTACTAAGTGCCAGGCACCGGGCTAAGTGCTTTACATGCATCCTCTCATTAAATTACCATCAGAACTCCAGGCATCATCAACACTGCTGTTTACAGATGAAGACTTGCAGATTGAGAGAGATTAAACACCTCACCTAAGACCATGCAGCTTTTATCTGGTGGGGCTGTTCTTTTTTATTTTTCACAGAGAACATTTGTAGTTTATTCAAAACTGTAAAAGTGCCAACGTGAAGACAGTTTTCCACACGGTGTCTACACTCCTTTGCTTGGAACGTGTCTGGGCTCCACCCCGAGACTCACCATCATTTGAGGTAACGCGAGGAGGCCCAGGAATATGAAGCATCTGGGCGTGACCCCAAAGGTCCTGGTCAAAACCCAGCCATCAAGGATGGTCTTTCTATCTACACACAGCCCGAGGTCATGTGTACAGGAACCCAGTGAGTCTCAGGGAGCAGACCCAGTCTGCTTTGTGTCTTCCTGAAATGAAATCTTCTCAAATTACCTGCTTCTAACATGCTTCCCCTGCAGCCAACGTGGCCCTCCTGTGGTCTGACCCTCCAGAACACCACCAGAATGGGAAGTACCCCTGTGAATCAGGGCACACCAAAACACACACCTACCTGCAGTGTGCAAAGCCGCAGGGTTTGGAGTCCCACATTCCTCATCGAAGTCGCTCTAACATTGCACCAGAATTTCCCCCGACTATGTCCATGTGGTCTCTGACCCTTGGACTGTCCCATGAGCATAAGAACAGAAACCCAGTGACCTCACACACCTCGCACGGGCTGCCGTGTCCCCTGCTTCACAGGTGCCCCTGAGTGGTGCCCACAGGTGACACCTGCCAGAGACAAGCACTCGGGGTTAAAGGGTGCTGGTTAACTGGAATGCAGCTCTTTGCCTTTCCTAAGGAGATCGTTGTACATCTGGTCATATGTGGTTTGAAATCATAAATGTTTGGCTTCTCGGGTGCTGGTCCTGGAAGCTCCACACCAGTTCCTGTGCTGAAGGACTGGATGCTGAATCCTTGTTTGCTACAGAAAGTTAGAGATGATCCTTAAGGCAGGGAAAATGTTTTAGCTGCTGGAGCTGATACCATGCTTGATCTACCCAGTTTCGTCTCAATGTTCAGATCAACACAGAAATCGGCTTTCTTTCAACCAATCCTTCCAATCTTAGTTCTGCCTCCTGAGGATGTTGTGCGCCTCCGGTTCTGGTTGATCGACCACACCACTGCCACCCGCAGAGGCGACGATGGCATGGCGGCGGCTGCACTGTCTAGGGCTGGGATTTGAACCCAGTTTGTTGCACTCCAAAATAAAATCCTGCATGAGGCTGCCATGACAGGTCTGCTACTGTTAAACATTCTGAATGGCCAATACACAGGAGCAGTTTATCTGCCACGTGGCCATGCTTAGTGCTCGTGCCAAGCTCTTTAAGGCAGGACTACATCAAACAGAAGAGGGACGATTTAAAGCCATAGGGAAGGGTGATTTATTTTGAAAAACCAGGATGCAGAATGTTTTAGCTGCCCTCCACCCCAGCTCCTCACTTCACCCAGCTTCCACTTCCGCCTCGGGTAGACCGCCACAGGTCTCCTCACCAGCAGCTTAAGTTTCTCTGTGCTTTCTCAGTCTGCGCCAAACATCCTGATCCAGCCACCAGCCAGTAATGCCCACAAGAACCGTTTGAGGCGGATTCTGTGTGGCTCATATGGTAAAGAATCTGCCTGCCGTGTGGGAGACCCAGGTTTGATCCCTGGGTTGGGAAGATCCCCTGGAGAAGGGAATGGCAACCCACTCCAGTATTCTTGCCTGGAGAATTCCATGGACAGAGGAGCCTGACGGGCTACAGTCCATGGGGTTGCAGAGTCAGACACAACTGAGTGGCTAATACTTTCACTTTTCTTTTTATCTTCTGTGAGCTCCGCCTTGCTGGTGAAGAAGTGGAGGCTCAGAGAGCTTAAAGGTCTTGCCCACAGTCACACAGGAAGTACATGATGGAGGAGCGATTGCCTGCTAGGCGGTCTGTGCTCTTGGTTTCTGCCCTTCGTTCTTCACAGGAGGCTGCAAGTGGCCACCACCATTTCAAGGAGCCCTGTGAACGCTGCAGGACTTGGGGAAGGCAATGCCAAGCCTTCAGAGAACACCTTCATTCTCTAGCTGCTGTTTCTTTCAGTCTTTCTCTCTCTTCCTTCTTCCCCTCCCCTCCTGCCTCTCCTCAGCCCACACAGAGCCTCCAAGAACAGTGATCTCACTTGATCAGAAAGTTTCACCTTGGACATCCCTGACAGGCCTCGCTGGCACAGTCTCCCCTGTGTTAGCCCAGGGCCACGTTTCTATACCCGGGGGCTTTCTCCCCTGCCTGCAGCTGTCTGCCCCTTTCCTGCTACAAAACCCAGTGGCAACAGAGAGCGGGGGCTTCTGATCTCAGGCACTGACTTCCCCACATGCTGGCCTGGCCCTGCTGCTTGTGGCCTCTCCCAGCTCCGTCTACTCCCCCCCACCATGCCTGCTGCCCTCGTCAACTACCATTTCAAAGACCCAACTGACAGGTCAGACAGAAGAGAGCCGATGGCCAGGGAGTCTGGGCCTGGCAGGGGGTGGCAGCCTGGTGGGGTGCCAGACACTGACTAGCTGGGGCCCTCAGAAAGGAAGAGGGCTGTCACCACCGACACCTCTGAGCAACAAGCCGGAACCGTCCCTTTCCGCCTGAGGAGAGGCCCTGTCTCCTGGGGGATGGAGGGCAGGTAGGAGGGCTGGCCCCAAAGCTGAGAGAATTAGCAGGTAAAGAATAAAGAAATACCCCCAGCCCGGCCATGGGGAGAAGGGACCAGACTTGGCTATCAGAAGCTTCCTGCTAGATGAGGGCAATCAGAAGTGCGAATTCCTAAACCTGGCCATTACTCCGCCCCAGGCACTATGCTGAACGCTCCCTAGAGATGTGCTCAATTTAATCCTGACACCCACTCTACAGCGTAGGCACTGAGAACTGGTACAGTACTGCCAATTATGATCCCAGGATCTGGAGGTCTGCAATGCATTGGCTGTGTGGCTTTGGGTTAGTTACTTTGCCTCCCTGAGCCCCAGCGTCCTCATCGGTAAACTGAAAATGATTGTTGTTGTGAAAGACTAAATAAGCTCCGTGCAAAAGCACTCAGTGGATAGTAACCATCTGTTTACTCTGGCTTCCTTGCTACTCCACATTTGGTCAAGTGACCCACACTGTGGGAGGTCGGGACCCACTCAGGACTGATTCCTGGCTGCCTCTGCCTTTCGTTGGAGGAGGATTATGGAGCCTGCCTACCTACTGCGGTCAGCCCACAGGAAGTCAACGCACAGGGTGAGCAAAGTTGGCTACAGAGGTAAAGAGCAGCAGAACCACACGTTCACATCTTTGTGAAAGAAACAGTGTAGCTTACGCTTGGATCTTCTTTGCATTAATACAGTGGTGTCAATGATATGTAGTGACTTGGGTGTCATTGTCTCTGTGTGTTTCTTTAATCCTCAAATGAAATTTATTCATCTTATTAATAATCTCTTGAATAAATGACAACTGCTTCTTATCTTAGATACTTCATATTCAAGCTTTCATTCTTCAAGTCACTTAATAATGAATTGACCAAGACAGACGGGAACCTGGAGGTTGTGGGGCTAGACTTGACAGGGGAAACAGTGGACAAACAAATTATACTAGACTTTGCAAGAGTGATAGTGTTTTGAAGAAAAGTAAATGGGGGCCAAGGGTTGAAGACGGATGGAGGAGAGCCAGGGATGGCATCTCTGAAGTGACGACTGGGTGGAAGCCTAAGTGAAATGAGGAAACAAACTGCAGAAACGTCTGGGGGAAAACATTTGGGGCAGAGGGAAGAGCAGGTACAAAAGCCCAGGGATGGGGTGTATTTTGTGAGCTATGGGGAGAACAAGAAGGTGGACACTGGGCCAGTGGAAGGAGAGGGTAAGGAAGAAAGGAGATCAGATGGAAGCAGGGATTTGCTTTTGCAAATGAATGGCCAATGTTGCACCTGGACACCATTCTATGGGAGAGGAGATGCCCTGGGAAAGTCTGAGAAGAGCTGTGATATGACCTGACCTTTAAAGAGGATTCTTCTGAGGGCCCTGTGTGGAATAGACTGGCAGCTGCAGGAACCGTAGTCAGCCTAGCAGAGTTGATGGCAGGATGTGGGTGGAGGTGGGAAGACATTAAGAAACCAGGGCCTTAATAATTAGGAATAGAGACTGGAAGGGCCAGAAAAAGGTGTATCTATGGATCTGTGTGACACCATGCAGACAAAGGTGGCAGGTGAGAGAACCAGGGAGTGACCGCTCCAGTAGACCTGCCCCAGGGATGTGAGCTTGGGGATGTTCCCGTGGCCTCAAGGCCAGAGTGCCTTAGCTGGTTTCCCCATCGGGCAGCCCAGGGCCACCAGGACTGCAGACATCATGCCCTGCAGGCACTTGAGCTCTCCGCACAAAGGGACATATTGTGCCAAGTCAGTGGTTTTCAAAGTATCAGCATCTTCTGGGCACTCACTAGAAATGAGCATCGGGACCCCCTACCAGACCTATCGAATGAGAAACTCTGGGAATGAGGCCCAGCCTAACCTATGCCTTACTCCCTTCTAGAGACTCTGATGCCCACTGACCGATGGAAATCACTGTGCTAAGCATTTTGCACGGATGAGCTCATTTAAGCATCACAGTATCCTGTAAGGTAGGATCCATCATTAGCCCCACTTTAGGGAGGACAAAACTGAGGCTCAGAGAAATAGAAGGGACCTACTTACATTCATACCATGAACCAGTGGGGGGAGCCAGAAGGTGAACAAAACCTCCTGACCCCAGAACCTCTTTATCATCCTGCCAGGTTGCCTCTTCCTGCCACAGGCAATAAGGCATCATAAAGAAAGACACTTCTCTGCTGTGAGTATGTGTGTTCCAGAATAATTCAAACAGATCTGTCAGCTTCCTGTCTGAAGGAAAGGGGTGGCTGCGATTTTGGGGACCAAGATGCTCAGCAGAGGAAGGTAAAGCCAGTACTTGGGATAAAATGCTCCGTCTGGCACACAAGAGCTGGTCTGTCCCTAGCAGCTTCCCGGGTCTCCCCCTCCTCCACGCTCCACACTCAGTCATCTCAGATGCCCCCAAATGTGCTCTGTGTCCCTTGCCATTTTCCTCACCCACCATGCCCTTCCCTCTTTTCTTATCTGATTCCTCTCGAGCTTTCAAAATTCCAACTTTACTGGCTTCAATGTCTCTCTTCCAGGCTGCCACTGTCCTGTGGCCTCAGGTCTATCGTGGACACTTAGGACATGGCTTTGACTGGTTTCATGTCTTCTTCACCCATCATTAGACTGTGGGTTCTTTGCGGGACTCTGTGTCTCACGCATCTCCACAGAGTACAGGCTTGGTGTACATCTGTTAAATGAATGAATGATCTGGGGGATTCTGTCCCAGAGTGGCTGGTGTGGGGGGAGGTGTTTGTCATCATCACCATCAGTGACAAGATGTCTGCACAGGGTGGGGACTGGGGTGGGGTGAGTCCCACTTGGGGTGCACCTTTAAAGACGGCACTCACGGGACTTCCCTGGTGGTCCAGTGGCTGAGGATCTACCTTCCAGTGCAGGGAACGCAGGTTTAGTCCTGGTCCAGGAACTAAGATCCTACATGATCCGGGGCAACTAAGCCCATTTGCCTCGATTTCTAAACCCATGCGCTCTTGAGCCTGTGGGCCACAACTGGAGAGGAGCCCCAGAGTGGAGCAACGAAGAGCTTGCACTCCATCTCAAAGACCCAGTGCAGCCAGGAAACAAGACGGTGCTCACTCTCAAGTGCGTCTAGGTCCCAGGTCTCAGACAGACCTTGGCTCCAATGAGCAATGCCAGGCATCCATTCTCTGGAGGGTAACTGGGTCCCTTTGGGGAAGCATGTATTGGATTTAAAGCCAGGAAATAATTGAAAAGGACACATGTCTCCCAGCATTCCTCACAGCACTATTTACTAAAGCTAGGACATGGAAGCAACCTAGATGTCCACTGTCAGATTAACGAATCAGGAAGTTGTGGTACATATACACGATGGAATATTACTCAGTCAGAAAAAGGAATGCATCTGAGTCAGTTCTAATGAGGTGGATGAACCTAGAGCCTATTATACAGAGTGAAGTAAGCCAGAAAGAAAAAAACAAATATTGTATATTTATACATATATATGGAATCTTGAAAGATGTTAATAATGAACCTATTTGCAAGGCAGCAGTGGAGATGCAGACATAGGGAACAGACTTGTGGACACAGCGGGGAAAGGAGCGGGTGGGACGAATGGAGGGAGTGGCACTGAAACGTACATATTACCATATGTAAACAGACAGCCAATGGGAATTTGCCGTATGTTGCAGGGAGCTCAGACCTGGCGCTGTGTGACAACCTAGAGGCGTGGGATGGGGTGGGAAGTGGGAGGCAGGTTCAAGAGGAAGGGGACATGTGTACAGCTATGGTTGATTCATACAGATGTATGACAGAAACCAATGCAATACTGTAAAGTAATTATCCTCCAATTAAAAAAATAAAGAAACAACAACAAAATAGAGCCAGGAAACCAGGCGTTTGGCTCCTATCTGTCCTTCCCTGCTGTGTGGCCTTCAAGGAGTTACTTTCCCCTCTGGACTTTGCAGCTGCTGGCAGCTGCTGGTATACTGCAGCTTTCCCGCGCCTGACAATCCTGGGCTCCATAGTCTCATAAACGAAAGACATGGTGTCCCTCGGTGTGAGGCCCCACCCCTGGTAGTGCTGGTAGTCCCGGCTGGGGGCAGATCGATGCTGATACACCTTGAGGACTGAAAAGGGAGGGAATTCCCTGGAAGAGGCTTGAGTTCTGCTGCATGTGGAGAAAGGCAGAAACACTGGGCTCTGAGCTTGGGGGACACCTTGCAGTTTTCTTTCGATTCACATTTGGCCGCATAATTCTGGCCCCTCTCCAATCCCCCAGAGCTCTTGGCTGAGAAGATGGAAAGTCAAAGAAAAGAGCACAGGCCTTGGGCAGCTGTTCTCTCCTCGCTGCGGAGAACGCCTCGCTATTTAAAGTCCAACTGCTCCACTTTCCCCTGCTCGCCCCTGGCACTTCAGCGCAGAAGCACTTTGTGGCAAAAAATGCACTCCAGATCCAAAACTGAGGGGAAAAAGCTAATGCCGAGGCGATTTTTCAGAATGCTGCAGAATTCGTGCTGCTGAGGGGCTGAGGGTGTTAAGCAGATCTGCTCTGCTCTGATCCAGGACACAAAACTCAGGAGCTGTAAGGGGCCCTTGACCACGTGTCCTGAATCCTGATTTGGCTACATTTTAGCTGGGGGACCTGGGTAAGCCTTCTCTCGCCCTTCTTTATCATCTATGTAAAGGATGATAATAAGAGGCTCCTAGGGCTCTCCTGGGCCAACACCATGGTTTATTTGGGCAGTCTGGTAACATCTGAGCACCGGCCTGGCCTCTGCTAATAAGGGCTCCATGCACCAGGCCTTTGACCTTGAAACAAAGGACACTCCCTCTGCCAGTACTGTCTAGCCCCTCAGATATGCTTCTGGGAGATGTTAGTGTCTGCATCAGATCTGTCAACCCTGGCATTACTGACCTTTGGGGCTGGAGCATCCTTCGTTGTGAGTCATCCTGTGCAGGATGTTTAGTAGCATCCCTGGCCTCTTCCCACAAAATGCCAGCAGTGCCTCCTCTGTTTCTCCTTGCTGTGACTCATACAATGGCAGACGTGGCCAAGGTGCCCTGGAGAACTCAGTCGTCCCTGGTAGGGAACCACTATTCTGGACTGAAGGGAGGGTTGTGGGAGCATCAGAGCTAATCATCGCACCTACGCCCTTTAACCCTGAATTTGAAATTTAAATGCTGGTCACAGAAACCAGGGGGGCATCTCAGTCATCTAGGCAGCTTCTCTGGTCAAGGCAAAAAGCAGGAAGCCAACAGAATGATACAAATGTTACCTCTCTGCCACCAGTTAGATCTTTGTTTTGATCCTTTAATTTCCCCAAGTAAGTCCTCAGTGATTTGAATTATCAACATTTTTTGCAGTTATGCATTTTAATCATAATTTTATGATGAATATTTGATTTGTCATCTAATCAGGGAAAAATATACAATTCCTTAAGAGACACTTAATAACCATTTAAGCCTCTAAAGATTTGATTAGAAAAGACTGAAGGTGCTGTGTTAGGTAAACTCATGAACTTTCAACACCTTTTTATTTTCTTCAACAAATTCCATGGTCAAACACATTTACTATGAAAAGAGTTTCAATGGAAAGTTTTACCTAGGAGGCGATGTCCCCTCAAGACCTTTTTTAGCAACAGTACACATTCTGTACTTGTTTGAAGCTTCTTCAGAAACAACTTCCAAATTTTGTTGCTGTTTTAGAAGAAATGAGATGCTGGCTTTAAGGAAGAAAAGCTATGTCACAGTGGCCAGCTGAAAAGCCTGTTTTGAATATGCCTTTCCTGAGGTATCCTCATCTGGGAAATGGAAAAACTATGAAGAGAAAGACTCATAGACCTTGTTGTGAAGACATAGATAATGCAGAAGAAAGTAAGGGTAAATTGGGGTGTGACATTTGCTGTGAAGGAAACACCAGAGAGTGATGGGAGAAAGAAAAGGTGAACCTTCTATGATAGGCCTTTCTGTGGCCTTTGAGCTGAGACCTAAGAATAAGATGCTTCCCAAGTGGCTCAGGGGTAAAGAATCCACCTGCCAATGCATGAGACGTGAGAGATGCAGGTTTGATCCTGGGTTGGGAAGACCCCTGGAGGAGGAAATGGTAAACCCAC
This sequence comes from Bos taurus, assembly GCF_002263795.3. Taxonomy (NCBI): domain Eukaryota; kingdom Metazoa; phylum Chordata; class Mammalia; order Artiodactyla; family Bovidae; genus Bos; species Bos taurus. The sequence continues at coordinate 80,180,398 of NC_037334.1, read as the reverse complement.
TCCACTATTCTTGCCTGGAGAAGTCTGTCATGCAAAATGCCCAAGTCAGAGTATTGCTGGCCTTGGACCAGCATGGGCTGGGGGATGAAACTTAGCCCCCACAAGGCTCAGAAGGCTGGCCAGAGAGGATGAAGCAGGTCTGCTATGGAGGTTACTGGGAACAGTGAGAGGGAAGGTAGGGGCCCATCACAGCAGGCCCTCAGGCCAAGGTGGAACATGCAGAACTCTTAGTTGCCGAACCTACCGATCTAGTTCCATGACCAGGCATTGAACCTGGGTCCCCTGCATCGGGAGTGCAGAGTCTTATCCACTGGACTACCAGGGAAGTTCCCCAAGGTGAAACATTTGATTTTGATGCTAACTATGGGAGAAGCCTTTGGAGGGCATGACATCATCTGTCTACAATGTAAAACTCTCTCTCTGCTTCTGTGTGGGGATAAGAACAGGGGCAAGAACAGCAGCAGGGAAACCTCGTGGGTTGCCTGTTCCCATGATCCAGGTGCCTCCAAAGCCCAGCACAGTGCTCTTAAAATCTTAGTGATTATAGCTTGTATATGCAGTGGAAAGTGGATTCTATCTCTTTTTTTGAACCTCAATAGAATAAAAGGAAACCAAACCCCCTAACTCTCAGTGCCCTCAACAGAAGAAGCTTCTCTAGTCAAATGTGCCCAGGAAATCAAAGACCTTATTACAGCTGGAAGGCCCATGTGGTTCGCTAGGAGTTCAGTTGGGGCTAGTTCTGTTTCCCTCCCAAAGACGAGAGCCCCAGCGCCTGGCCAGCTGGCAGTGGCCTCTAGGCCAAGTCTTAGTCTTTAAGCGTTAGATATATTGCTTTGCTCTCTGGGAGCTAATTGGTTATGGCTCCAGCTACATTTGCCACAAGGTCTTTGGACTGCAAAGGGAATCCTCATCCAACCCAATTAATAGAGCAACATTGCATTTTTATGCTGTCCTCCACCCAACCCATCCATCAGTGTGATTTACACACATTCATCAAGGCATTTACAATGGGTTCACCAAGCTTGCTCCCTCATTGGATGGAGACACCGGACTATTTGGATTCTTCTGGAGTCCCTGAGGTCCCGAGCTTGGCTCTGCTAAACGTACAGACAAGGTGAGTTATTAATTAACAATTGAGATAAATGCCACAACAGCATCCTTGAATCATGTCAAACCAATTTGGATGGTTATGGGATGGGGAGGAGGCAGTGGGTGAAGGGTGGGTTTTGTCCGTTCCAAGTGCTTCTGGACAGACTCCAGTGTTTTTTCTCCTCATTTAGGCCTGGCTGGAGTGCCCTGAGCTCAGGCCAGCATCCACATCTCTTAACCCTAGGCAGCCTCCTTTGGAGCAAAACAAGGAACTGAGCTTCACAGATGGAGGTGGGCTGGGAAATACCATTCTGAAAAGCAGCCTGACTGAAGACCTTAACTTACAGAGAGAAAGGTAGATGCTGCTGGTGAAGGGAAGAGCTCCTACCAGGGGTTCCTGACCACACAGATCTGAGGACCTGAGGGAGCTAGGAGGCAGGCTGGAGACCCAGGCTTGATATTGTGATGGGCTTTCTCTCCGCAGAGCCGACGCCCACACTCTGTGGCAGTGTCTCCCCGAAGCTCCCGGTGAATGGCTTCCCGCCCCGTCTGCCTTCACACGCTGGACTGTGACACTAATACTACCATGCTAATACATCTTTCCAGATGGATTCTGAGCTTCAGATGGATTCAGTGAACTCTTTGTGGACACTCTGTGTCATTTGTCTTCATATTTCCAGAGGCCTATTTCCAAAGTCTAACATTTAGTCAGCCCTCAACGAATGTTTGTTAAACCACGAATGAATGACAAATGGAAGGGTGGATTCACACTCTAATGACAGAGAGTTAAAGGCTACTTAAATTTTGAGTACATTGGCCACCTCTCCAACCAGGAATGGAGAGCACTTCTAACACATACTAAAGTTATTTACTCAGAAACACAACAGGAAATTGTGTCCATATTTTTCCAATTCCTTCCTTCTTCCTGAATTAAATTCTCCTTTCTTCACTTCATTCCTCTTGGGTTCTGGAAATACTAGGGGTAGAGGTCTTGGAAACAGGTATCATGACATTGGGCTGTGTCAGCCCATGCAGGGGAAACTATTATTTGAAAATTTTTTTTCTCAAGATGTGGTTGGCAGACCACTTGCATCAGAATCCTTGGTAAAAATGCAGATTCCTAATCCCACATCTGACTTAATAAATCAGAATCTCAAAGGCTGGGGCCAACAAATCTATATATTTAACAAGCTCTCCAGTGTTGTCCTACAACCCTGAGGTCTGATGAACGCTAGTTAGAATCTCACTGGTTATATACCGTGGGGAGATTACAGGTTCGGCTCCATCTCTGTGGATTCAGCATCCATTCTGGACAATGACAACACCATCAGGACTAATAACGTGAAAGCCAAAAACAGCCAACACAAGAGGGCATCCTATGAGCTGGGCGCCTTGTAAAACATATCACACACATTTTCTCCCTGAAACGTCACACCTGCTCATGGAGGTGGCATAACTGGGCCTATTTTACAGACAGCAAAACTGAAACTTTGGGGAGGAAACTGGCTTGCAGAAGTGGGTTACAGTGACTGACTTCTGAGTCCAGGCTCTTAACCATATTCTGCTACAGTGTCACCTATTCAAAAATCAGGGAAGGGACAGGGGATGCACACAAAGCATCTTTCTTTTCTTTACCTTTTTAAAGACATTTGTTGATTTCTTTCTTTTTTTTTTTTTCCGGCTGCACCATGTGGCATGCAGGATCTTAGTTCTCCCACCAGGGAACTTAGTTCCCAGAACCTACGCCCCCCTGTGGTGAAAGCTCGGAATCTTAACCACTGGACCACCGGGGAAGTTCCCAGCATGTAACTTCCAGATCTGTGTTGAAGCAAGATAGAGGCAAACACAGACAATCCCTCCATTGTGGAGGGGAAGCCTTCAGAAGGGCTGTCTCCTGCCTCTCCACCTCTGGGCCTCTGCCCACAGACAGGGGACAGCTTCTGATAGGCTTCTATGAGCACTTCAGACCATAATGGAGGCCAACCTTTCTACACACAGAGGGCCGGAGCGCCTGACTCCAAGGTTCGGGTGATAAACGGATGGAGGGAAGGCATAAGGTCTGTCTTTCCAGGGCAGATGATCCACCAGTGCCTCCCCACCTCGAGGTTCCCACTTTGAGAGGAAATCTACACCCTTTCTCCTACCCCTGGCTGTGATGAACTAAATCTCACACCTCTGTCTTGGTGGTGATAATTAAATATTATCCGCCTGTCACTTGACGCACATGTTGTGTGTATTCTCAGACTTTAATGAGCTCATATTTGTCTTCTGTAAGCAATAATATTTCTTTGAGTCTCTTCTTTTTCAAACTGGGGTGAGCAGTTCAAGCAAAGATCTCTCACTATTAAAAAGACAGTCTGCTCCCATGCATGTCTTTCTGAACCGTGTCTGCTACGTCTCAGGGGCCATGGCAGGAGATGTTTGTCCCTTCAAAATCAGCCAGTACTTCCTGAGGTTAAGCTGGTGGTCACATGGCTGGGGGTGTTGGGAGATTTTGAAAGTGATGAGAATAAGAAGGTAGGAATCGATAAATTGTTTGGCGGGGCATATTTTAAGGCAGCTTTTTCCAACAGGGTTTCTCATCTAAGAACCACAGAAGCCAGAAAATATTTGTGTGATCAATTTTCCAAATTTTCTGAGGAAGGTACTTAGTACCATTCTAGATGCATGGGGCTTCCCTGGGTGGCTCAGTCAGTAAAGAACCTGCCTGCAATGCAGGAGACCCAGGTTCCATCCCTAGGTCAGGAAGATGCCCTGGAGACGGAAATGGCTATCCACTCCAGTCTTCTTGCACTGGAAATTCCATGGACACAAGAATCTGGTGGGTTACAGACCATGGGGTCACAAGAGTCAGACGCTACTTAGCGACTAAGCTACCACCACCATTCGAGGTGCCTAGGAGAGAAGTTCATTCATTCCATATAACAGATGTGTTAGTTAAGTGGCTCTCAGAGAGAACCTGCATTAGCACCCTCTGGAAATTTACTAGATGTTCAAATTCTTGCATCCTTCCCTAGACCTACGGAATCAGAAAAGGGGGTAGGACTAACAACCTGTGTGTAATCAAGCCCTCCAGGTGGTTTTGCTATAAGCTCAACTTTGGGACTTCCCTGGTGGCTCAGACGGTAAAGCGTCTGTCTACAATGCGGGAGACCTGGGTTCGATCCTTGGGTTGGGAAGATCCCCTGGAGAAGGAAATGGCAATCCACTCCAGTACTCTTGCCTGGAAAATCCCATGGACAGAGGAGCCTGGTAGGCTACAGTCCATGGGGTCGCAAAGAGTCAGACATGACTGAGAGACTTCACTTTCACTTTCAACTTTGGAAACTACTAGAGTCGGACACGACTGAAGCGACTTAGTAGCAGTAGCAGCAGCAGTGTCTGCAGGCATTAAAACGTCTTGATTCGCCGGGCAAGAATACTGGAGTGGGTAGCCATTCCCTTCTCCAAGGGATGTTCCCAACCCAGGGATCGAACCCAGGTCTCATGCATTGCAGGCAGATTCTTTAGTGTCTGAGCCACCAGGGAAGCCTCTCATGGAGGAACTCAGGTTGAAAAAGGCTGCAGAGGACTTCAAATATCTATTTCCATATTTGCATCTATATTTATCTCTGTTTAAAATAAAAAAAGATCTATCACTTTAAACTTGAGAGTTTAAAAAAAAATGTAGAGCGTTCCTAGATGGAAAAATGATTTGGCTCTTCCAGCTTGCTCTGGAAGGGCACTCTATTATCTTCTCCATTCATGAGGTTTATAACAAATGCGCTCACTGCAGCTGCTCCCCAGGCCTGGGCGTCCCTCCGACCCACCCACTGCCATGTCTAGAGACCCACAAAGCTCTCCCTGAGAACTGACAAAGCAGGCCAGAGCCTGGGGCAGAACTCCCACCCCCACCCCCAAAACGAGTAGAACAGGATAAAATTAGTCTGCTGCAGGGCTGGGTCTGGAGTTGATGAGGAACAACTTCAATATTTATCAATAAACCCCATACTGTTGAGCACACGTCCTCGGGAAGTAACTAACCATACAAAGGATACTCTGCACCAAGGAATCTCCTCCAAAAAAAGAACTCAGTTCATTTGTGAATTGCTTACGCCAGGTGAGAGAGAATCCCTGCCTACCCCTCTCACCTGACATAAGCAACTCTGAATTAACTGGGAGTTTCTTTTTATAAATACTGTGCAGAGCCTTTTTTTTTTTTTTGGTGGTTAATTACTTCCTTGGGAGGTTTCTTTAATGGTTCCCATAACAAGGCTATTATTGTCTTTAGCATAATCACTGCCTCCTTTGCTTCTGTGGCCTGCCTTTCGGATGCCTCTTGCCTCTGTCTGCCAGGAGGGACCCTGAATGGTGCACTTTGGGCAGTCCTCAGGCTGGGGACTTGCAAGGTATCTCCCCCAGCCCCATCACTTCAGGAATTTTCTCCTGGTGGGAGCTGGGATCCGAGTGGGGCTGGTGGAGGGAGAAGGGAGTGGTGCAGGGCACATCTGGAGGAGATTGGGTCCCCCTCCCTTGGGTGCAGCGTTTCAGCCATTTGCTAGGCTTTCAGCTGCTGACACCAGTGCCAGGGAAGGAAGACAGTTCCTTTCTGGAAGGTGAAGAGCAGGCCTGTAAGCAACCGCTTTGCTTGGAGAGACCACCAGGGACCAGATGCAAAAATAGTGACTATTACCAGGAAAAGCAGTGCAATGTCTGACTATCTATTTTGGAAAAAAAAATGTATTACGGACTTATGCCTCACTTCATTCAAAAATGAATTAAAAGTGGCTTCTACTTGGGCTAAACGAATGAATGGGAGCGTTGTGTCAAGTCTATAAACTTTTTGTGACTGGTGTACTCCTATCAGTGTACACAGATTTGTTTACCTAGGAGCTATAGACGTGTTACAACTGCAATAATAGGTTACGGGAATTGCAAAATGGGAGGATGAAGAAAAACAGAAATAGGATGTCTGTTACTTTCAGCCTACACCTCCAGACACCACTGAAGCCGGCCCCGTGGGGCCATGAGGGCAGGCGCTGACAGTCCCAGGGTGCAGGGATTGGCAGATATGAGAGAATACATGTTTTTGTTAAATAATCAGACTCATACCTTCTTATACCCAGAAACAGTTTCTGCCCTGAGGAAATGCTGACCACATGAGTCATTCTGGTAGGGGTGGATGACGAACCTGTACTCATGTTAGGGGACCCTGACTCTGTGTTCCTAGGATATCAGGTGGTCCACGCGATACCGCAACCCCATTTAGCCCCCGAATCTCAGGACTCCATCAGGGAATAAACAACTCAGGAAAATTCAGCTCAGAGGGATAGAACAGAGGTCAGCAAACTTCTGATAAGGGATCAGAGGATAACAATTTTGGCTTTGTCTTGGCCAACTAACCAATATTGCCTTCATGCTGGAAGCAGGACAAAACATAAACAAATAGGTGTGGCTATGTTCCAATAAAACTCTACATATGGACACCGACATCTGAATTCTACATAGTTTTCATGTGTCATGAAGTATTTTCCTTCTTTATATATTTTTCCCCAACCATGAAAAATGTAAAAACCATTTTTTTGCTTGTAGGCTCTGCTGGTACAAAGACAGGCAGTGGGTTGGATCTGGTCCAAGGGCTGTGGTTTGCCAACCTTTGGTTAGAACATGGATTTTGGAGTCAGAGCTGGATTTGGATTGTGATTAAAACAGAAAGATTGTGATTAAAACAGAAAGAGAGTCACAGATGTAGAGGACAATCTTATGGTTACCCAGGAAAAACGATCGGGAGGGATAAACTGGGAGACGGATTGATATATATATATATATATATATATGCTGCTAAGTCACTTCAGTCGTGTCCGACTCTGTGCGACCCCATAGACGGCAGCCCACCAGGCTCCCCTGTCCCTGGGATTCTCCAGGCAAGAACACTGGAGTGGGTTGCCATTTCCTTCTCCAGGACTATATATATACTATATATAAAATAGATAACTAATAAGAACCTACTGTATAGCACAGGGAACGCTACTGAAGGCTCTGTAATGGTTTACATGGGAAAAGAATCTAAAAAAGAGTGGATATATGTATATGTATAACTGATTCACTTTGCCGTACACCTGAAAGTAACACAACATTGTAAATCAGCTGTACGCCAATAAAAATGAAAGAAAAAAGTGACGTCATCACTCTCTAGGCCTCAGTTTACTCATCTGTATAGCAACATCTCAAAGGGCTGAAAGGATGTGGCATTTTCACAGCTCACAACATCCTAGCCCATGTTGAACATATAATGTCACCAGCACAGATTTGTTTGTAACTCCATACCCTGTAAGGAATGGTCACCCAAAGGCAGAGTCAGGGCCTGGCCACCTTTCCGTGGGGACCTGTACTTTAGAAACCAAGGCTAGTATCCACCCCTGGTGCCTCCAGGGGCCCCCACTGGCCCAAGGACCCCACTGTCTGCTGTGTTTGCTTCAAAGGAAGTGTTACAACAACATTTGACAATAGCAGAGGGGAGGTCTTTCAAAAGGGACTCATGAGGACCGTTTATACACAACGCTCCTCTCTTGAGGGGCTGGGAATTCGAAGACGATCACTCACCTCCCTCATTATCCTTGTTATCCGCACAGGAGGTTTCCATGGCAACGTTGCATCCGGGCCCTCTCCAGCCGGTCTGGCAGACACACTGCCAGCTGTTCTGACCCAGTGTGCATCTCCCGTTGCCGTTGCACAAATCGGGGCAGCCATCTGGTTGGAGAAACGGAGAGGATGAGGAGGAGGAACGTGAGGCCGCGCTGGGGCCGCGGGGGAGCCATGCAAAGGGGGAGCGAGGCCACAGGGCGGCCGCTGGGCCAGCCTTAGAGGGGGGCCCGTACCTGGCTCAGGAGGAGTCGGGGAAGCAGGCGATGCATGCGGTTGCAAGACGCTAGCAGGGACCCGGATGCAGACGCTCCCCAGTGACACTGACCTGTGCGAAGGGGTCTGAGGCAACCTTCCCAAAGTGGGGAACGTTCTGGAAAAATGAAACTAGCCCTGAGCGGACAACAAGTCTAGTAGGCTGTTGCTTCCAGCCCATGGCTCAGGGTTGATGCTACCTCAACAAATATCTTTTCTGTCTTTTTTCAGTGCCTTATGCAGAAGGGAGAAAATTCCCTACCAACACAGGGTGGGGGCTGAGTGCCCTCCATCTTTCAGAATTTTAAAACTAAATTTACATGTGATTAGCATGAGCTTCTTAGGACCAAGAACTGGATGGTTCTGCTGGGCTATTTTCATATTTTTGTGGTATTTAGTTAAAAGGGACACTTAAAATGTTGGCTGCTAATCACTCAACCTATTTATGGCATGATGTAAAAATACTGCAGGATCTGATGCCTGGGGAAGGGGTAGGTTCTCAGTGCTATGGATCAGGAGAAAGCAGAGAAAAGCTTATGTGCCTGGGGGGAGGCGGGAGCGTTGGAGTCATTCTATTTTGTGGTTTTCTTTTCCTTTTTGGATGTGTGTTTGTGTAGAATCAGTAGCCTGCCTCACTCCCTAGCTGCCCCAACCCACAAAACAGTTGCAGCTACTGCTGTCCTGACCTGAGCCTGGTCAAAGAGAGTCTAGATGAGGAAAGAAGAGAAAGATTGGGGGTCACTACAGAGAGAGGGGAGTCTCTGGGAGGATGTGGCCATGCTCACAAAACCTACTTGCTGGCAAGAATTCCTAGATATGTTTTCATCTTTCTTTCCTTTAACAGCTTTATTGAGGTGTAATTTACATACCATAAAATTCATCTGCTTTAAGTGTACAAGGCAATGACTTCGAGGAAATTAAAGACGTGCAATCTAGGTATGTTCCCTTACATATCTACATTTAAAGAGATTCTTACGTTAGAACAGATTCCGAATGACCATTAATTTAATTGGCCTCAGAAAATAACTTTTCCTGACTCTCTCTCTTTCTATCTCGACTTCTTGCTACCATCTCCATCTCTTCCTATATCTATTTTTAAACCACACAAAGTGCAGGGTGGATTGGGCCGTGGCAGAGTGATGAAGTGCTTCGTAATGATGGAGGTAATTGATTTGAAACCTTTCTGGCCCAAATCTTCTGAATCAAAACTGTGTCTCTCCCCCTCCTTCTCTCTCCAGTGTTCTGGAGGCCATCACCTGGCCGCCTTCTTCTCTTCTCTTGAGTCCCCCTTACGAGAATGCCGATAAACCTAATTTGTGCATGTGGCAGAGGTGGGAATTTAAAGGACTCCTCCTAAGAAGAAAGGGCTGGAGGGTTTGAAATTGAGTTGAAATTTACTTCTTTAAGGAGTTTCACTCCTCAATACTTCTTCCCTCCCATCCTTTCCAGAACGTGGTATGGGTTAGGACCTGCGTAAGCAACAGGAGAAGTCCTACATGCAGAAGTCTCTGTAAAGAAACAGCTTTCTTGAGAGGAGGCATGAGGAGATGGTGATCAGGGAATTTTTTTCTTTTGTTGTAGAGCCTGGCACTCAGTCCAGGATGTGAGCAAAGCACTGGTGTTTGCATACCTAGAAAAAGACTTACTGGTCTCCACACCTATCCTCTCAAAGTCAAGAGTCACATTTCCATTCCTTACCTACCAAGGAGGTGACCACAGCCCTGCCTGGAATACAGGTGATTTTCCCGTCTCTTTATACTTTGAGAGAGAGCTGGGAGAGGAAGCCAGCCCCGGTGTCAGGGAAATGCCACAAATATTTCTACAGGAGCAAAATGCAACTCAGTAGGAAAAGCCCAAGGGACACTTCACAGATTTGCAAGGAAAAGAGAGGATCCGCAACCCCCAGCCACCTCCAGCTTTACAGTTTCTACGAGCAGAGTTTTAGGGGCTGGGTCACAGAGGAGACACTGCATGACAGACCCACCAGCATTCACCTGGTATGGTATCTATTATGTGTGCTTTGTTATTTAGCTACTTTGAGGTCTTGTGTTTGACGAAAATCATGCCCAAAGTCTCAACAGAAGCCTCATTGTGTAGGAAACCCACGTCCACTACATAAATTTCAAATTTGCAAAGAACACCAGCATGTCAGTCAGATATGCACTCAAAATATGTATGCTCCTAGATTGAACGAGGTTTTTTTTTTTTTTTTTCCCTTTTCTTTCTCTCTCCATTCCCCTCCTCCTCCCCAGACCAACTGAAGCGAGATAAACAGACCACAGTAGCTGGTTTTCTCCACATTGTATGAGGAAGATGAAAACATGAACAGTGGGAAGCTGGCAAATCTCTGAGAAGTTTTGGTGCAGCTGGGAATTAATGGACAGGACGTTGCTTTTTAGCTTGAAGAGGAAGAAAGCAGCCTTGGTAAATGCGTGGCGTTGCTAGGCAACCCCAAGCTACCCCCAGCACAAGTTCATTCTGCTGGTGGCTTTCCGAGGAGGTGATTCGTTGTGTTTGTAAAGTGCAAAGCCAGCCTCTGCTTAAGGGAAAACAAAACGTAGGAAGTAATTAGTCTGGAGGGCAAATGGGTATCGGGTGGTGGCTTTTCCCTGGAGAGGAATCTAAAACTGCAGTTGAATGGGGCTTATGGGCTTAGACTTGGGGATCCAGCAGGTCTCTTATGTTGAGTCTTCTGGATTTTAGGCTAGCTAGCACTGCTCCTTCCTTGAGTGCTTGTCTCTGAGACCACTGATACAGAAGGCCTGAGGCACAGCTGCTTGGTTCATCGGTACAGCTGGCGAGCTGGCTGTTGGAAACTTCAGGTTCTATCATGACGACTTGAGATTCTCAACTGAGGCAATTGTGGCCCCCATCCCTCCCTCCAGGGGACATGGGCAATGTCTGGAGACACTTGGGATTATCACATCTTAGGGAGGATGCTACTGACAGCTGGGGGGTAGAGGCTGGATGTTTAGCATCTTACAATGCCTAAGATAGTCCCCACGACAAAGAAGGAAACAGCCCCACGTGTCAGGAGTGCCGAGGTGGAGAAGCCTTGCTCTTGATCTAAAGTTGCACGAGAGCGGAGATTTCCCTGTTTGCTGTTGGATCTCAGAAACTGCCCCAGTGTCAGGCACACAGTAGGTGCTTTAATGAATGGAAACACAAATCAGGTGGTGCTAGATCATTTCAGCCTGGCCTTCACTTATAGACTCTTCTGAGAGTTATGAGAAGCTAGTGGGGCCTCCTTCTTAGGAGACCTAAGTCTTTTTCCTAGAGAGAAATTTCTAGGGCAACAATGATATCTGGGGCTGGTTCTATCACACTTTGAATGCTTTTGGCAGAAAGCATTGGAAATGGAATCATTTCCAAGACTTTCCTACACGCAGAGTTCTAACCACTAGGAAAAAATATTCATTGGCACAGTTACCAGGTAGGCAGAGTTTCTGCCTTAACAAAAATTAGAGCTGATGTAAAAATTAAGGATTTAAAAAAATCCCAAAACCCAAACACACTGGTATATTCTGATGAATCCTGAATTTTCAACTCTATTCCCTTGAACACTGGACCTGGACTCCAACTTGCATCTCAACATCTCCATCTGTTCACTCACAAGTATCTCAAACTCAACAGAATTTGGTTTCTTGATCTTCCTTCCCCTCCCAAACTCTGATTCCTTGATCAATGGATGGCACCTCAGTGTATCCCCACTGGCCAAGACTGAAGTCTTGGAGTCATTGTTAATTACCCACCCCATGCCCCTCCTCTCTCATCTCATGTATCTAGTCAACAATCAAGTCTTGTTCTTTCCTATAAGAAGCCCTACCTGTTCTTCTTAAATATCTCTAGAACCTTAACCTGAGCCGTCCCCATCTTTGGTTTAAACTCTGGTCAAAGCCATCTAACTGGTCTCCCTGCCACCAGTTCTGTAGCATTATCCCTTCTCTCAGTTCTGGACCCTGCTGCAAACACTTGTATAGCTTTCCGATGACCTTAGTAAAGTCTGAACTCCTTGGCTTCCAGATCTTACACTGGTTATCTTCATATCAGTCTAACTCAGTGTCACTTTAGGCTTTATTCACATCGAAGCCATTCGGCCTTTTGTTATCTAACTTCACCCCATCCTTCACTCAACTCGCTTCCAGAAAGCCTTTCTGAAGCTCCCAAATCGAGTTCCACCCATCAGGGTGCTTTATCCTACCCTGTCCTATTCTATCCACCACACAGAATCACAGCTCTCCGGCATCTCCTTGATGCTTGCTAGCCCTTGTAGCAGCTCTGCTTTAGGATGTTTTATCACTACCTGAGGGAAAATCGTTGTAATAAATGTGCACATCGTCACAACTGCCATTTGAATGGGGCCCCTAAAGTCATGCAGTGTACACTGCTCTGGGCATTTCTGTTATCATGTAAACCTGCTAAGGCAGGGGCCATGTCTATCCTGTTTACTCTTGGATTGCTAGTACTCAACACATAGGCAGGGGATGAATGAATGAATGACTTCTGACTGAAATCAGCATCTCTGATACCTTTGGCAGAGTGGAAATGGGATAGTTTCCAAGACTTATATACACGCAGAGTTCTGAACACTAAAAAAAAATTTCATCGACACAGTTACCAGGTAGGCAGGCTCTCTGCCTTAACAAAAATTAGGCATGAGTGAAATAATGTCTACAGCACAGTAAAAAGGGGAGCATAAATGTACTTGAAGAAAGCTATAATTACCATAAAAGGCTTTTCTAAAAAAGCATCAAGAAATGTTCTGCCACGTGTGGCAATTGAGAGGTACAAATAAGTGGCTGATAGGGGACAAGGGATGTGGAAAGAGAAGCAGGACTTTAACATTCTACATTGGGCAGCCCTTAGAAAAGCAGAGAGGGCAGCACACAGATGGCAGTGCAAGTGAAAACACAGAACAAGATGCATGGCAATGCAGAGAGATGACAAAGCAAGCTGGAGAAGGGAGACGTATGTGCCTGCTGGTTCAACAGACCATTAGGAGAGCTACTGCAGCCCGGACTACACCCCTGTGGAAAGGTTTTTCTGAGTCCAGGGGAAAATCTGAACCTGGTTTGTAGTCAGAGATCAAAACCTCGATCTGCCTGTTGTTGTCTGTGTGACCGTGAGCTAGTGGCTTTGCCTTTCACCCTTGTTTGTAAAACTCTATCTTGCTAATTGGAAAAGGAAATACGGCAACCCACTCCAGTATTCTTGCCTGGGATAATCCCATGGCAAGAGGAGCCAGGAGGGCTACAGTCCATGGGGTCACAAAGAGTCAGACACTACTTAGCAACTAAATGTCCACCACCATCTTGCTAATGGATCTTATTCCTTGTCCCGCCCAGAAGAATGCAACCTGCACAAGGGCTAGGATTTCTGCATCTTTCGTTCATGGAAGTATCCTCAGTGTCAGAAAAATAGCTGGCATATAACACATGCCATCAACGTTTGTTGAATGAATGAATGAAGGAGGATGATGGTTAATACTTTACACAGATGACAGAGGGGTAAAATGAAATGTTAAAGGCAAAGATTTTAGCATCAACTGCAACTGCTCCATAGAGAGAAGCACTTATGGTTATTAGTGTTGATATAATTATTGATATTACAAATATTATATATAATTAGTGGCAGGCTTATTCTTTGGGGCATAAGGTGAAGTGCAGGCCACTTCTTCTGGCCTCATCTCCAGATTAAGAAAAAACCAAGAGCTTATCCTGTTTCAAATAAAAAAATGGAGGTTTCTGGGGGTGTCCTGAGTGTGTAACTGCTTCACATCCTAGGAAAACCTCACTCCCCTTTGCCTGCCACCCAAGACTCTAGCAAGGTCACTGGAAGTGTTTTCAGATAACCCAGTGACACTAAGAGCCACTCTGAGGAGCAGAAGAGTTGAGAATAAAATGAGTGATGATCTTTTCTTTTGGGAAGCATTGTACTTTTGCTTGTTCACTTAATTAAGGGACCTTTTCTCCTGCAACTGCTTTAAACACCACTATTTCCTGAGAGCCATGCATTGCTGAAACTGAGGAAAAGATGCACGATGGAAATATGTAATAGAGTCCGTCACTGCGTTCCAGAACTCTTTAAGGCTGCAAACAGCTGAGGGGCTGGGGACCAGGGGTTTGCTGGTCATTTCTATTAAAGAGCAGCGGCAAATGCTCAGAAAATTCAATTGGGTGTTTCGAGAGACTCTGGGGCAAACTCTAATTTTAGAAGCTTGGCTCTGCCAGAGAAGCATTTTGGTCCCCAGAAAACAGCAGGACTTGTCCTCTAGCTCATCTGGGTGAGTAAGAAGGAGCAGGGAAGAGACTCTGTTTCCAGGCACAAATTGGTAAGGACCCTCAGCCACTAACCTGAGCTTGAACAGATAGATGCCCCTGCTTTGTCAGAAAAGATGCAGAAAATCCAGAGGCAGATGTTCCTTCATCTCAATAGCAAGTGTGTGTCTTTAAAGGTTTGTGTAGGACTGAGGAGTGGGTATGCTGGGGCGGTGGAGGGGAGGGCTGGGAAGGCCAGTGATCCTTTCCATGGTCTGCTGCTTTTTTGCTCGGAAGACAGAAATCATGCCCCCCACCCCAGCAGCAACGGAAGCTTCCATGAGGTGATATAAATTTGGATCCAGGTGTTGATGCTGCCTGTTTCCTGGATGAACCAGGATTCTCACTGATCAGCATCATTTCTGTCTGCCTGGGAAAAGGAAAGCAGCAGGCTCAGCCTTGGGCTCAGAAGAAAAAAAAAATGCATCTTATTTTGTACACTTTTGACGCTTCCAGCTCTTACTAGTACACTTTTTAAAAGAGTAGAAGATCATGAAGGGAGGAAACAGTTTAGGCAGCAGTAACTGGGGATCATTCTGGGGAGGGAAATCCCATGTCAGTTACTTAGTGAATTGAGACTGAGTCTTTATTGCTTCTAGGCCTTTTGGCTAAGTATGGGGGCTTCCGAGGTGGCACAGTGAATCCACCTGCCAATACAGGAGATGCAAGAGATGCAGGTTCGGTCTTTGGGTTGGGAAGCTCCCCTGGAGAAGGAAATGGCAACCTGCTCCAGTATTCTTGCCATGGACAGAGGAGCCTGGTGGGGCTACAGTCCATGGGGGTCACAAAATGCTGGACACGGCTGAGCACATGTTATCACCCAGGAGCACTGGAGTTGGACACAAGTCTGTGCTTTCCTTGGGGGAAGCCTGCTTTTTCCCTTTCTTTATCACTTTTCTTTGTCCCACTTCACCCAGTCATGGGAGGATGCCTTGGGATAGCGATGGGCAAATATCAGGAGGTTGCTAAGGTACACATCAACTGGAGCCACACTGAAACCACTGATGATGCACCAGGGATTTCTCCCATTGCTTCAGATCACAGCAGTGCTTCTCCAAGTGTGGTCCTGGTACCACCAGGGGTAACATCACCAGAGGCAACATCTCATTAGAAATGCACACTCTTGGGTTCCATCCCAGACCCTCCATCAGGACCTCTGGGGCTGGGGCCCGGCAGTCGGCATTTTAACAAGCCCTCCAGCAGGTTCTGAAGGCTGCTGTGTGAGAACCGCTGCTTCAGGATCAAGTCCTAAGTCCTTAAAAAAGCCTCCAAGGCCCCACATGATCCAAACCTGCCCATCTCATCTCCTGTCACTTGAGGTTTCTGCTCTCTGACCTTCAGCCACGCTGCTCTGCTCTGCTCGAGAACACAGCCTGCCTGCATGGCCTGGATCCTCCTCTTATGCTTTGGCAGATTCCTCCCCTAAACCCTGCTCCCTGCACTCACTTTGGCAAAGCCATGCATCCTTGGCTTGTTCAGAGAAGGCTTTCTGACTTTCAACTCAGGGTTCTGCCCCCATCATATGACTTCACAGCACCACCTATTCCTTCTAAAGCACGCGCCATCATTCTAATTCATCCTTTGTTTGGAGCAGTAGGTCTCCACTTGGCTGCACATTAGAATCACTTGGGAGCCTTGAAAAATCCTGATTGTAGGCTGCACCCCAATTAAATCAGAATCTCCAAGGATGAGGCTCAGACATCAGTATTTTGATTTCTTGAGCTCCCCAAGTAGTTCCTCTGTGCAGCTGAGATTGAGAACTCTCAGTGCCCGTCTTCCTGGGAGCCTCCAGGCCTCCTGAGAGCAGAGACTCTGTTGTACAGGCTGTTTTCCCCGCACCTGGCATTAAAGATGTTTGTTGAATGAAAGCATAAATAAGCCACATGGTGTTTCTGCTGCTTCTCTGTGTCCTTGAGTCAGCAGCCAGGTAAAGGGAAAAGCTTCCTGCAGGCCACACCCCCTGGGTGGATGACACCTCCTCCAAGTCAAAGAAGCAGCTGGTTCCAGTGCTGGGTCTAAAACCAGGCTGAATCCAGTGGCCGTGGATGCATGCTAGGGGAGTCTGTGCATTTTAACTTGGAACCAGCTGATGCCTTCTGACCAAAGAGACAGGATAGAGCACCCAGGGAGAAGGGAGGAGAGGGAGAGGGAGAAGAGAGGCATGTTGGTAGATTAAGAGGGTGACAAGAGTTGCACAAAGGCAAGGATGACAATAAGAAGAGAGCCCAATGGTTTAATTTGGTTCTTGGAGGATAATCAAGTTGTTGTAGCTCGTGCTGCCTATTCCCACAGCTGTCCAGCAAATAATGAATGTGGTACCTACCCGGTATGGAAATAGGGACAAAGGCACGACTTTGATTTCTTATTTGTTATTTTTAACCATCCAATTTCTACACCCACTGAGCATCCGTATAGCCACAGGAGAGTCATAAAAATACAAATAACACCTAGGAGGCCTGTGGGCACGGACCTGTTACTTACTGCAGGGCTGACGGCTCTCTTTTAACCGGTGTAAAATCAGGCTGGTGATAAATTGCCATATATATTTCTTTGTTGTTGCTGTTTGCAGCCCAACTTGAGAAAATGTACGGAAATCACTACATGTTTGTTTCTTATAGATGTCAAAAGCACTAAGCAAAGAACCTGCCCTAGGACTGTAGCTCTGGATTTTTGGAAGCTTTTAATAGGAAGACAACAATAATAGCAAATCCTCAAGTAGACATTTCTGTGTGCCTGGCACTCTTTTATATGTCTCTCATGCATTAACTTATTGGTTACAATAACCCTATGATGTAGGCAGTATTATGATTCCTATGTTACATGTGAGGGAATGGAGGCACAGAGAGGTTAGGTAACTTGGCCACAGTTGTAGAGCTCATTAGTGGTGGAGCCAGGATGTGACATCAGACGGGCTCCAGAGGCTCTGCTCTCACCTAAGGGGACCAACCATCCCCACATGCCCGGGACTGTCTAGTTTTAGCTCCAAAAGTAGTGAGTCCCAGGAAATCCCTCAGTTCCATGCCAGCTGGGATGACTGTTATCATCACGGTCAGGGAAGGAGGACTAGGCTTGTTTCACTGGTGGTCATGGGGGCGAATGCCCTTAAGGGCAAGGGACAGGGCACAGACTTTTATACTGGGTTACCTGTTTGAGGATGTTGGGCCTCCAACAGCATCTGCTGCCCCACTTGGGACAAAGTACCAGGTCAGTCCTGTAACCACATGGCTGTAGTGTGGTTAAGACAATGGGCTCTGAATCCAGGCTGCTGGAGTTCATATCCCAGCTCTATCCCTTGGTTGCATAACCTTATTAGCAAAAATTATGAGATCTTTAGTCCTTAGTTTCCTCATCTATGAAATGAGGGCAATAAGAGTACCTATTCTAGAGGACAACTGGGGTTTAAAAGAGAATACATATCATATTACTTATCATACTTAGCATGGGTGTTAGTAGATGTTAATGCACAAAAATACACATAACATGTAAACTACATGTAAATGCACATAGTAAAAGTTCTAGAACTAACAGCTATAGTTATTGCTGTTACTAAAAGTAACCTCAAAAAAAAGGAAAAGAAAGAAAGAAAGAAAAGTAACCTCGAATAATAGAAGGGGCCTGTGTGGCTAAGAAGAGCCTCTGATTTGCTCTCACAACCTCTGAACAGGTGATGGGAGGGAGCATCGCGATCCGTACAGTCAGTAGAGCAAAGACCCCAGGAAGATGCCCTCCAAAGACTGAAATGGAAATGAGAAAAGTGAGCAAGCTTCCTGGGAGTTACATGAGTAAGGTGGGTACATAATGGATGTAACATGTAATCTGCAGAATTGTGCTTAAAATACAAGAGGCATGGGTGGTGAAACTGTAAAGGATCCTAAGGTTGAGAAATCTCATTTAGGCTCAAGGAGGCATTTTAAGAGAGAGGGGTGGTCTGCCTGGGGTGTGGAAGGGGAGCCTACGGAGCAGGGGGGAGTCAGGGTCAACTCAGCCACGAGTACGTCCTCGTTGATTGAGGAATAACGGGACACCCCTGCCACTGATGAGTGAAGACTAGGAACTTAGCACTGCACAACCTCATTATTTCATCAAGCCCTTTCAAGGACACTATAAAGTATGAATTATTATCATCATTTGTGGTTGGATAATCTGCAGCTCAGAGAGGTGAACAAACTCGCCCCAGGTCAGAATCACTGAAAATTGTGGCTTGAGGGTTTGCACCCAGGCGCGTCCAACTCTGAGCCCACACGCTTCACTTCCCTCTAACCAAGTTGGATTCCATGGGGAGAAGGTGGCATCAGAATAGCACACTCCTTGCTTTGACTCCTTGCTTCCCCGGCGATCTTGTGATCTTAACTTCCTTTCCCACATAGGTTTCCTTTGAGGGGGCGAGTACTCTGAGATGGAGATGTGGGTTTTCCTTACTGTGGATTAATCAATGGCCATCTTGGATTTTTGGAAAAGACCTCAATGCTCCAATGCTGGGAAAGACTGAAGGCAGGAGGAGAAGAGGGTGACAGAGGATGAGATGGTTGCACGGTATCACCAACTCAATGTACATGAATCTGAGCAAACTTCGGGAGATGGTGAAGGACAGGGAAGCCTGGCATGCTGCAGTCTATGGAGTCGCAAATAGTTGGACAAGACTTAGTGACTGAACAACAACAACCTTGCGTTTGTAGGTGGTTTAGGGCAGTGTGAGGGTGTCAGTCTGGAGACTGGCCCACTCTGTTGTAATGAGAAGCTGATGGTGCGCCATGAGGATCCTGCCGGTGAAGCCACACTGTGATGTCCTGCCTGAGTGACTTGGTGGTCTCCAGTCAAGAGTGATGCCCTTGGTCTCCTGTTCTATCTCTCGCTCTTGATGTGTTTAGTGTGTGGGACTCACAGAGTGAAAGGACTTCTACAGAAGCAATCCCAGTCCAACATCAAACAGGTACAGAGTGATGCAGTGTGCCAACTTCTGGAATACATTCACGAGTTGGTTCTTTCATTCATTCGGTCAGTATATGTTGTGGTGGTGGTGGTGTGGTCTCAAAGCCATGTCCGACTCTTTGTCATCCCAAGGACTGTAGCCCACCAGGTTTCTTTGTCCGTGGAATTACCCAGGCAAGAATACTAATGGGTTGCCATTTCCTTATCCAGGGATCAAACCTGCATCTCCTGCACTGGAGGCAGATTCTTTACTGTCTAAGCCACCAGGGAAGCCCCAATATTTGCTGAGTATCTACCAAATGCTGGGGTATGTTCTAGACACAGAACATATGGTGGTAAATGAAAGAGACAAAGTCTCATTCTTAAAGATCTTACATTCTATTAGGGGGAAACTCATAGGAAACAAGTAAGAAATTAATATGGCATATCTGATGGTGGTAACTGCTAGGGGGAAAATAAAACAGCAAGGGGGGATGGTGATGGGGATGGTATGTGATGGGGATTGCTGTTATATATGGGGTGGTCAGAGAAGTCCTTGTTGATGAGGTGATATCTGAGTGAAAATCCTACAGGAAGGGAGGGAGAGAGTCATGCCAGTATCTGAGGGGATGGGACTCCAGGCAGAGGAAACTGTAGGTGCAAAGGCCCTGAGGCAGAGAGTGCTTGGGGTGTTGGAGGAACAGCAAGGTGGCTAATGTGGCTGGAGTGAGTGAACAAGGATGCAGTGTGGGGACTAGGCCGGGCCACGCAGGACAGTTTGCTGTGAGGGTAGTGGCTCTACTCCCGGCAAAAAGAACTATTGGGATATTCTGAGCAGTGAGTTGTCTGATTTGATGAAGTTTTAGAGGATCCCTTTATGCAAGGAGAACACACAGGGATGGGGCAAGGGCAGAACCTGGGAGGCTGGCCAGGAGGAAGCCATAGGGCCAGTCTTGGTCACCACGGTGGTGGCTTGGGCAGGGTACAGGGTGGCTCTATATGGCATGGCTAATCCTCTATGAATTTAAGGTTCCCTACACATCCTCCCAAAAGGAAAGGCTTTGGGGACGTGAAAGCGGATGATAAGACATACTGTTCATATAGTGCTCTGGTCGATGTAAACAAATTCAATTCCTCAGCCAGGAGTTAGCAAACATTCTGCCATGATCCTGCCCTCGTCTCCAAGTTGCTTTTCCTTATTAAAGACAATCAGGAGAGGCCAAGGGAAAGAGTAGCATGTGTGGAGGAGAGCAGAGAACCATGGGGTTTCCCAGCCTTGGTCCCTAGGGTCAAAATTGACAGTCTAGCACAGAACAGCTCCAGCAAATAAGATTCCCAACTTCCTTAACATAATGACTTCAGACCACAGGATTCATGTGTTCTGCCAGCTTTGTCTAGTTCTTCTTGGCATTAAGGTCTCCTTGGATCACCCCCAAGCATCCTCCCAGATTAGTGCTCCTGGACTTTAAATCCCTTTGCATTCCGTTTATCCTTATAGATCAGCTGGACGCATCTGAATTGTGGCATTCAAACACACTAAAGCTACATCCACCTATCTAATACCTATCTATCTAATTATCTATCTATCTAGGGCTTCCCTGGTGGCTCAGATTGTAAAGAGTCTGTCTGAAATGCAGGCGACCAGGGTTCAATCTCTGTGTTAGGAAGATTCCCTGGAGAAGGAAATGACTACCCACTCCAGTATTCTTGCTTGGAGAATTCCATAGACAGAGGACCCTGGTGGGCTACAGAGGGTCGCAAAGAGTTGTACATGACTGAGTGACTAACACTTACTTATCTATCATTTACCTTTTCATCCATCACTTGTCCATTATCTACTTATCTATATTTATATTTATTAATCTATTTCAAGCTTTCCCTACCAAACAACCTCTCCAAAACCTCTAAAGACTTGCTTTCAGAACACTGCATATCAATTAACCTCACACAATAGCCATATTTTATCTTGTTTTCTGCTACTTTCTGCCTGGTACAGAGACAATAAAGACACTCCAGCCTCCCCTCCACTTTCCACCTCCTGTCTCTCCTCTGGCTGGCGTGGCACCTCGCATCACCCCCTTCACTCACCCAGCACGTCCATCATCCATCCCTCCCCATCCTCGTGACTCAGGTGACTCCGTCCTCCTAATCGTCCTGACCATATCCTGTACTTGGAAACGCTTACTTGCATGTCGTGTTCTAGTCCATTTCTAAATACACAGCTGATCAAAGACTCAGGGGAAGGATGCTGCTCACGACTGGGACTTTTTCTACCAATTTTGTAGGATGTCTCTATGAAGAGGTGCAAGTGTGTGTGCTACAGTATAAAGAATAAGGAAGCTTGCTTTCCCAAAGTACAGAATTCCAACAATCTGGCCCCTGCTATTGTTAGGTGCCAGTCTTCAGTTTTGTATAATAAGTGTGCCCTTATGAAGGCAAGAGCTACCTCTTGGAAATCCTCTCATTCACAGAGAAACAAAAAAATCCCTCCTTTTCCAATACATTTTAAACATGCAAAACAGCAGTATGTTTCTGCTAAGTCACATTTTCGCTAAATGGATAATTGAATGCTGAATAGAAGCTGCTACTCAGCTGCTAACCTGCCGGGTTTCCACACTC
This sequence comes from Bos taurus, assembly GCF_002263795.3. Classification (NCBI taxonomy): domain Eukaryota; kingdom Metazoa; phylum Chordata; class Mammalia; order Artiodactyla; family Bovidae; genus Bos; species Bos taurus. Next base: position 80,158,589 of record NC_037334.1, on the reverse strand, counting down.
ACACTCCCAAACTGCCGCCGAGCAATCCCCAGGAGGCAGAAAGCATGACTGATTTTTCCAATAAAGCTACAAAAATCGATAATTCTTGTAGACGGAACGCTCACGTCTCTAACCATCTCCGAGTCTCCCTCCCTCTCGCAAAAAAGCCTCTGACTTTACCCTGGCGCATGTCACCAATTCTATACCGCCAGGACTCAGCCCGAGTTCTGTTCCAGTTCTGCTGAACGTACCTTTTAGAGAGGCTCTGCAATGCGTCTTGATTTAGAGATGCTTGGGTTTTATGGGGCTCTGGGAAATGTTGTTTAGCTTTTCCGGAGCTCCAATAAGTTCTGATGTATGGCTGTGCATGCCTGCATGATTAATGGCACGTGCGAGGACTTGGAGCTTTCAGAGGTCACCCTGTGTGTACTGAATAATACAGCACAGAGCCAAAAATACCCTTGGATGAGAATCCTGGCTCCATACAAAAGCAATGGCATCGCCTGCTTTAGTTGACATTGCCCGAGACTTGGTACCTCTCCCTGATTATGCTTCCAAGGAAAGTAACCTCTCCAAAACATTGCAGGGATAAAATGGGAACCATTTTGGTTTCTTGGCGATTTCTCTGTTCAGTGTCATAGATACCAGCATGAGTAAGAAGGCTGAGAAAACCAGAAGGCTGTTACGCTAGTCTCTGATAGGACTTTCAAGTTCAGGGTAGACTGGCCAGGGGGCGGACCAGATGAAGCTCCAAGTAACATACGCTATGGAGTACAATGCTGTGGTTGAGAATTTAAATGCCCCCAAAGTCAAGATTCAAAATGATGGTTCCCACAGCAACTACAACTCAGTTCTCTGGTGAATATGAAATTAACTTTATTGCGAAACATGCTGCTCAATTTACACCTTAATATAGTCATGGCAGAGTTACAGTTGCTGTGAGAATGCTAACTCTGAATTGTTTTGAATAATTAATTTAATGAAAAGTTAGTGGAAATGTGAACGCTGATAGAAAGTCAACTTAAATTTAGGGGAGTTGACCTACAGTATCTATGCTGAAGAGCAGTAAGTCATTTTCAGATTCTAAGTCAGGGAACTCTTTGGATGGGGGGTGCTGGTAAACCAGAGAACCCCAAAGCATACTAACAGGGGAGCAGTCCCTCATCACCAAAGAGACACTATGGCTGGTGGTGACTTTACCAGGAGGTGAGGGTGGCTCTCTGGTGCCCATATATTTCTGATTTTAGCTTTGGTCTCCAAAGTAACCCTCTTGCTGCAATTACCTGGGGTCAAAGCAGGTGATCAAAACAGTACAATTAGTACACCTGGTCTCTGTCAAGTAGTCCTGGATTTAGAACTCAACTTCCCCTGTCTCTGCCAGGTAACACACTGCCTATTGCACCTCTCTGAGCCAATTTTCTCACCTGTACAACGGTGACGACAACGTGTGTGCATGCTAAATCGCCTCAGGCATGTGTGACACTCTGCAACCCCATGGGCTGAAGTCCGCCAGGATCCTCTGTCCATGGGGTTCTCCAGGCAAGAACACTGGAGTGGGTTGCCATGGCCTCCTCCAGGGGATTTTCCCGACCCAGGGATCGAACCCGTGTCTCCTATGTCTCCTGAACTGGCAGGTGGGTTCTCTACCACTAGCACCCCCGGGGAAGCCCTGCTGACGACAACAGTTTCCACCTAACAAAACTGGTGTGAGGATTCGATGAGAGAAGGTTATGTTTAGAATCTGGCACTGGCCTTGGCAAGTGTAATTGGTCAACACTCAATAACTATTAGCTCTTATCATCATCCAAAAAGGCAATCCGTAAGTTCAAAACGTATACAACATCAATTATTTTGGCCCGTCTCCTTATTTCAGCCCAAATGGATTTGGCGTAAGCCTGAGTCTGCTGCCGGGGGGTGATAAACACAGAAACATGAATTGGAAGAAGGTGTCCCAAGCCACAGGATATCTTCAGTAAAGATACTTCAGGCTGCTTCTACTGAAGTTCTAGAAAACGGTCATCTCTTCCACCAGATGAGTAATTCTCAACCGTTTTAGGTTACTGCCTCCTTCTCTGTGAATCTGTTTGATTCAATAAAGGGTAAGATTTTCTTCGCATCCTCTCAAGGAGCCATTTTTCACTCCACTGGGGGTGTTCCTGCGCCATTTTGAACGTATACACTAGATGACAGGCCCGCATTCCCTGTGTTCACGCCCTCAGGCTCCCGACTCAGGAGGAGCCCTGCATTCACTCAGCTTCTGTTACTCCCTTTGCTATTCCTTCTTCCCACGCAGCTCTTGACTTTGGAACAATGGACTGTTGTCGGCAGCTAAGAAGCACAGTGCTCACAGTGGCTTTTCACTCTCTGCTCCCCAACTCTTCTCCTCAGAGCTGAGATGGCCCAGAGGGTCCTCCCCAAGGCATCTCAAGCCAGTTAGCACTTACAGAGCACCTGCTGTATTCTTACTCAGAGCAGGGAATCATTTAGGCTCTATCTGGGTAGCACTTTCGCTGCTGGGTGCCAGGGTTGGCCCAACCCAAGGAATTGGCCCTGCCAGAGATCACCTTTCTTAGGAGCCACTCTCAAGAGTTTTAATAGAAAGGGATGAGGTCCCAGCTGGGGAGGAAAAACAGATGAAAAGCAACACCCTCCCCGGCTCCCCCCCCACCTCAGCAACATGCATTTCTAGATTCTGAAGCCACTCCTGGCTGGCTTTAACTCCTTACTTTCTGTGTCAGCCTCCTGCTGTTTTCAGGGACTCGGCCTCCTCTCCCTCAAGGTCTTAGCTTGTGCCTTTTTACCTCACAGCATAACATTTTAATGTCTCCTACAAGACAGGACTTTATAACACTGCAACCATTTGCCTTTACTGCTCAGAAAATATTTTAAGGTTGCATTACTTAGAGTAACCAAACCTCACTGGTGATGGATGTGGAAATTTACATGTCAAGGTAAAGCTGTCCCAGGAAGCTGGGATCACTGAGAGGCACTGAAGTGACCTTTTGGTTCCACAGGTATTTAATTCAACCTGGAATTTCACTCCAGCTTCTGCCAAAACCTGAGTGAGGCTGAAGGCTGAAACTCCAGTGGTTGAACTCCCTGTCGACCAGTGCATCTGACCTCTTGAGCTTCCCTGAATCTGCATTCAAGAGCAAATTTAACATGAAGGCCAGTTCAGTCACGTAGGCCTGAATTTGCCAGCAGATAAATCTTGAGGGTCACCTGCGCTAACATTTTACACACTGTTGTTGTCGTTCAGCCGCTAAGTCTTTGAGACCCCATGGATTGCAGCATGCCAGGCTTCCTTGTCCATCACCAACTCCTGGAGCTTACGCAAACTCCCGTCCATCGAGTCAGTGATGCCATCCGACATCTCATCCTCTGTCACCCACTTCTCCTCCTGCCCTCAATCTTTCCCAGCATCAGGACAATTTGGGCTTTACCAGGTATTGCAACACTGAGGATGCCAGTGGCTACCCTATTTTGACTTTCTAGAATGTCACCCTGAGGCTATGAAGACAGAGGTGTCCCCAACAGGGTGCCCCCTAAACTCCCTCAAATGCATATGTGCATATATGTTTGAAAAATACAAACGACAATTTGTATGATACTTTGAGGCATAATGAATGGAGATAAAGAGCAGCCCTGGCTGACTTTGAAAGCTTCCATTCTGAACAGCCACATGGAAAGCACAAGTACATTTCTCCCAAGGCAGCAAAAAAGCCATTTCTTCATATACTCAGCTGGAGTCGGGTATATAAAGAAATCATTCTCTTAATTTACATACTTGAAACATATTCAACATTGATTTTGATCTGCAGAATGAGCTAAAACACTATGGTTGATTCAGGAGGCACAATCAATTGTGGTTCAGACTAGATCGAGGAGGGGTTTCCACTGCTTTTCTGTAAGATCTTTAGAAGTTTTCATCCCTGGAAAAGGCAAGTTTCCTTTGACTTTAATGAAGAGTCTCCTGATTTGCAGGATCAGATGGGAAGCTGGTGGGTATGACAGCCTTTGTAGTTCCAATGTCAGTAAGTCTAGTTATCCCCCCAACACATGCATTTGAAAATGGCCAGGTGTTTCTTGGGTTTTGCATCTGCCTCTGAAGGATGTTCACGGCATGCTCACATGCAGAGTGTGAATGACTGTCATAGAGTATCATGCTGGGAACTGTTCCCAGGAATCAGTAGCATGATCTGAGACAATTTGGAAGGAAGAGCAAGGCAATCTAGAAAATGTAGGATACTTGTGCTCTGCTGTCCTGGGGTAAAGATCAATAGGTTTACATTGCTGTACTGGAGTCTTCTCTCTGGGTCACGCCTGTAAAGCCCAAGGAATTCCCCTGAGTAGAGCAGGACAGACAGCACATATGCCCAAGAAGCCAAGGGGAAGGGGCTGAGTAGGGAGACTGTATAGAAAGCCCTTGAACCCAACCAGTGTTAGAGAAGTGATAACAGTGACAGAGCTCCAATCACTGCTGGTCAGTGTGACTTTCTTGGCTGTTCTCCCCAAGGCAAGAAGATCTTTGTTCCTGTCCCTTGTCCGTGTTTTACATGGCCATTCCCACTAATCCACTGGGGCCAACGAGAGGGCATGCATGGCAGCTCTGTAAGAGAAAGACTTCTCTACCATTAGTAATTCTATCAGATTGAGGAAGAGAAAGGGACTGAGGGGCCCCAAGCAACATGAATTATTCAGGCACTGCTAGTTAAAACAGGTATCCAGATTCCTGAAGACACCTGCTGCGAAAGTCTAGGTCTTGAGCTTTTGCAAAAGAAGCATTTCAGAGCATGGCATTAGACCAATGACCGATGCAGGGGCGTGTTGTAATGGGGGCAGATGTACCATGCTGGGCCTGCTGGGAAGTCAGATGGGCACACACACATGCATGCACACACAGACGTGGACACACTCACACGCACGACAGAAATTAGTTCCTGGCTTGGTTGGCCTATATTGTTGACATTTGGGGCTGAGCTGTCAACTGGAGCAGATGCAAAGAAAATAAGCCAAGAAGGCAGCAGAGGAGGCAGTATTGGAAACCCGGTCCATGCTTCTCAAACGCTATGTTTGCCAACTGTATAGACTCTGGATTGAAACCAATGAGTTAACCCAGCTGCCTGTGTCCAGTTCTTTCTGAGGCTGCTCACTGTGCATTTGGGGGCAAGGGCCTCCTGTCAGCCTCACGGGTTTGTTGTGAGGTTGACTGAGGCAACACAAAGTCTTTTGAGCTCCTTGGAGAAAATTCACCATGTAAGTGCAAAGTATCACCATTGTATCATGGTAACCAGACTCCTATCAGCTTACACCAGGCAACAGGAGAGTTGGGGTATCAAAAAAAAGTAGCCGAAGCTGTCCCAGTCTCATGGGCAAATGAGGTTTCCTTCTTCACTACTCACCTTGCACTGGAGGTGTCAGGGGCCCCAGATGGGGCCTCATTTGGCCTCCAGCCTTGTCTGAATGGCCTGTAAAGCATTTTTATAAATTTTGAACTGCTTGCCAATATTTAAACTTTGGGGGGGTATGCCTGCCCCTTTGGATCTCTGGCTTCTATTGAAGAACTGGAAAAATTCGGCAAAACCACACTTCTATTTCTACATGGCGGCAGTCGGCTAGTGGTGGGTTGCGTCTGTCCTCCACAGACGGGGCCTCTGCTTTCCAGATCATTCCCGTTCCCTACCATCTTACACCCTATTTAATGCACTTACTTACGCTGGTCTTGCTTCATTTACATAGGGGTGTTTGAGTTCATAACTTCTTTTGCAGATTCTGACCTCCCTTCCCTTCCCATAGCCAACAAAGATGCGGAATGCGTGGTGCGTTCATTCTCCAAATCTAGGCTAAGTCCCCCATCAGGGGAGAGGCCCGTCTAGCAGCTCCTGCCAGGGGGAACCAGGGAGAGAACTTGGTTTCTCCTGCCCCCTCCTCTAGCCAGTAATTCCACCTGAAAACTCCACAGTTCTTTTACTTAAGAGATGTCCAAGCAGTAATCCAACTAAATTAGATTATAAGCATCTGAAGGTTTTCCTAATAAATAAAAATATAGATACAGCGAGGAGATGATGAGATTTAATTAATGAGTGTTATTTAACGGAACAAGCCGTGCCATACACAGAGGATTAAAAGATAAAAAAGGATAGGAGGGAAAATCAAATTTTAATGAGTTGCCATCTTCATTTGATTTAACTAAATGTCTTCCGTTGTTGGAAATATTAACACTTATGATGGAGTCATTTGTGTGTATCCACACAGTTTGATACCTGACTGCTTCCTTTTATGTAATTACATTGTGTTACAAATGAATTTAAGCTACCATTTGAAGTAGACCGGCTTCTATGCTTACATTGATCTCCTCAGGAAGCTGTGAGCAAGGGATGGGGTTGAAAAGTCAACCAAAAACTATTGACAGAAACACCAGGAGAGGTGTCCCAAGTTAGAAAACAGCCAAGTCTCATGCAGTCGAAAAGGCAGGGGAGGTCTAGAGCCCCTGTGCAAGTCACCTCTCTTTCCTGCTGTCCCAGGGCTCACACGGAGGAGGGGAGGGGGTGTGTGCTGCAGCCAGCACACAGTAGGTGCTTCATAAATGTTTTGTGATGAATGAATGAATGTAGTCGCCATTACTCAGCTAGAACCAGAGAGAGGAAGAGCAGACCCCAGACATGGCATGCAATGATACAGGTGTCTCTCGTTTGTAACACCCACGTTTCTACAGCTGGCAGTCAGGTCCATCCTGGGCCATTTCTATCTCCCTCCCTGCTTTACATGAGCTCCCAGGCTTCTCCTTTCTTAAAGGAACAGAATCCCGGTATTCCAAAGAGCTCCTTCTGCAAAAGTGAAGTCAGAGGAGGGGCCCAGACATCGAGCTTGACACACAAGGCCTAGTGCCCTGGCCTCTCCTTTCCATGCTTGCTCGTGTCCTATGCCTACTGCTTTCTTAACTGCTCCCTCCACGAAGATCCAGTGGGGAAATGACAGCCTAGGCACAGAGATGTGCTGTTCATGGTTATTAGGTCAGCATTGATAGAATTTCAAGCACTGTGTAAAGGGCTTCACCTATAAGTGAAGTCCCCACAACAGTAGGACATGGCTATTATTAATTCACAATTTACAGAAGGGAAAAACCAAGGCTTACCGAAGATACAGAAATTGCCAAAGTCACCCAATGTGCAGAGGATTTGAAGCTAGGCCTGTTTGATTCTTACATTTAATCCTTTTGCTACACACTTCCCAGGTGGCACAAGTGGTAAAGAACCCACCTGCCAATGCAGGAGACATAGGAGACATGGGTTCGATCCCTGGGTCAGGAAGATCCCCTGGAAGAGGGCATGGCAACCCACTCCAATATGCTTGCCTGGAGAATCCCAAGGACAGAGAAGCCTGGCGGGCTGTGGTCCACGGGGTCACAGAGAGTCTACCACCACAGAAGTGACAGCACAGCACACACGTTTCCTGACGCCAGCCCCACCCTGCGGATGCACGACAGCTAGAGCACGAAAGCACTGGCGATAAGTGTTCATACGTGGCAGACAGGGAAGACGGCACAGTCTATAGACAGAACATGGGCGCCATTGAGAGTCTGGAGTGGGTGTTGATGCGTATTTTGTATTTTGAGCTATTTAATTCTGGGTAGACTGTTTTCGGCACTAGGCTTTCCTATGATATGATAACATTTCCTGTATCAGACCCCCAGAGAGTAGGTCTGTAAGTGAACAGATACACATCTTTCTTGGCTCCATTAAATGAAAATAAAAAGTTAAATCGGTTCATATTCAAAGTATGGGGAGAAGTTGATAGCAGCAGGCTTTGGGGACCCAACTTGACTTGCCTGCATTCCCTGGATTAATAGAAAAAAGCAAGTCTCTCTCACTGCCTCCAACATCTTCAATCTCTCTCCTTATTCACAGGAGTTGCTATCACCAGCAACATCTGGGCTTACTGGGCTCACACACACCTCATGTAGAGAAACAATCCCACAGCCTATTGCCAGGATGCTCTCTTGCAAAGCGAAGCCACCACTTGTAAGTTTTGTGTCACTAGACAGAGTGTGTCTTGGGTGGAGTAGTGTGACCAGTGATTGACAGCTTGCTAACCTACTGGAATCAAATCAGATACAAATGTTTCCTCTGTGTTTGTGAGGTGATTGTTTTATGATCTTTGGGGGTCCCACCCGTAGATGCTGTCTTTAAATGAGACAGGCTGTCTGGCAAGCCCTCTTGAAGTTAAAGCATAATTTAAAAAATAAAGAAATGCAATTCACACTTATCAGAGCCCATCACTCTGCCTACCACTTTAGACAGATGACGCTGCTGGGCCAGGCTCTAACCAACTTCATTGCTAATTTGACCAGGTGCTGCTGTGGCTGAACTTGGAATTTGTGGACCAGGATCCTCCGCAATTTTAATTCCTCCTGGACAGTGATTGTATGTGGCTTTCTGTCTCTAGAACATTCGTTAACCCTTTCTTTCTCTGAGGTCTGGCAGGACGTAGTTTTTGTGATGTACAGTTAGCCGTGTGATGCTGGGGGGCGTGAAGGATTAGAACACATGATCTCAAAGAGCTGTGCCAGAAACTGCTGGAAATCTGCAGTCCAGGGGATATGGAAGCAGTTCTCCTGGTGCATGATTATGAGGAAGGTGGGAGGCCACAAGGGGATCTCTGATTGGCAGCTGAGCAGGCTGAAAATGGAAGCCACCCTTAAGATCTGGTTGTGTAGATGTCAGAGGTCCTGAGGATAAACTGGGATTCACAGCTATCTGGCCTGTTTAAAGAACATGTGACTGTTGTTGGGACAGCAACTGATACAACCACTATGGAACACAGTATGGAGATTCCTTAAAAATCTAGGAATAAAACTACCATACAATCCAGCAATCCCACTACTGGGCAAATACTCTGAGGAAACCAGAACTGAAAAAGACACATGTACCCTGATGTTCACTGCAGCACTGTTTACAACAGCTAGGACATGGAAGCAATCTAGATGTCCACTGGCAGATGAATGGATAAGGAAGTTGTGGTACATATACACAATGGAATATTACTCAGCTATAAAAAAGGAACACATTTGAGTCAGTTTTAATGAGGTGAATGAACCTAGAGCCTATTACATTACACAGAGTGAAGAAAGTTCAGAAAGAGAAAGACAAATACTGTGTATTAACACACATATATGGAGTCTATACAACACTCCTATGTACAGAGCAGCAAAGGAGACAGAGACGTAAAGAATAGACTTTTGGATTCAGTGGGAGGAGAGGGTGGGATGATTTGAGAGAATAGCATTGGAACATAAATATTACCATACGTTAAATAGACAGTCAGGGCAAGTTTGATGTATGAAGCAGGGCACCCAAAGCTGGTGCTCTGTGACAACCCAGAGGGATAGGGTGGGGAGGGAGGTGGGAGGGCGGTTCGGGATGGAAGGACACATGTGTACCTATGGCCAATTCACCTTGATGTATGGCAAAAATCATCATAATATTAAGTAACTATCCTCCAATTAAAACAAATAAAATATAGAAAAAAAAAAGATAAAGAAGGTGTGAGCATGTCCCAGCGCACCTGGGTCTGCAGAAGGTGTCCAAGGATGAACGCAGGTGATGAAACAGAAAGGATCCCATGGTCTGTTCTATAGCCCAGTCCTGGATTAAAACCTTGAGATACAGGGGCAATGGGCAAAGAAAGAAGCGCTGTTCTCTCAAAGGAACGTGTTAGCAGCTGATAAGTTTCCCCAGGGTGGGAGACCGTGGCACCCTCTCCTGGGTGTAAACACAGTGGGCTTCAGTAGACTGGTTGCTGTGGCTGCTGGCTGGCACACCCCTGGCAGCAGGGGAAGTACTGTAGGGCTCCCCCTAACTAAATTTTGTAGGCAGTGAGGAGACTTGAGCTAGAGGAATCTGAATGGGCTAAAGATGAGCATGTGAGACACATTCAAGAAACATTTGGGGTGAGAGTGGGGAGTGAGTTTTGCAGTTGGGATGAACCATGATGGAGAAGTGATGTGAATGATTCCTTATTTGTGAGACAGACTTGTAGGGCCTGGGGCAGTGTGGGGTCTGCCAGGCTTGGAAAGGAACACATGAAGGGCGAGACTGTGACCCTGTTCTATTTCATGCACGTCTCATGTCACCTACTGGTCTCATGTTGACTCTTATCCCAGCTTGCTTGGAAAAGTATATAAACCTCTCTTGAATTATTCTTCACACTCGACACTTGCTGACCAAGGGGAGTCAACCACATCTTCAACTATCTGGGCACAGAAAGAGGGTACTGTCACCATAGACCACAGAAAAAGGTCTTTTATGGAGAATCCTGCAGTGAAAGCTATGGGAAAACATTGAGTAGGCTTCTGAAGAATCTTAATCATCGAAAAAACAGTGGCTGGTAGCTTTTAATTACTTTGCAGACTGCTGAAGCCTATCACTAAGGACCAAGCAGGCCTTCTCCCCTTACTGATTACAACGAGAATATGTTTTTAAAAACAAACACTTTACTTAAAACCAGGGATATTTTTTTAATTAGAGGAAAGATTAACTAAATGCATTTTCTCTTGTAATTTAATCCATTCTAATTATCACAAGAATGTTTATGATAAAATATTCAACTTTCTCCTTACCACTGATTCGTGAGGTTTCTTTCTTTATTACTCATGAAGGGAAAGGCTCAGAGATGGTCAATGGTATGATGGCCTCTGCGGGTCTGATTATAATGATACACAGAAATGCACAGTGGAAAGGATGGAGGAAGAGAGCAATAATCCCTGATTTTGACTGGAGGGTTTTCAAAATGATGGTACCATATTTTTCAAAAGTAATAAAGGTAAGTCTTTTAATACGAGTTTGTGAAACAGAGTGCTAGAAAAGAAGTGGGTTAGTGTAAAAGTGAACCCCATAAGGCAGGCAACTTGGGAGAAAATGCAGAATTTGTTTCTTCCATAAACATCTGGGATACCCTGTATGACTCCTGATAAGCCAGGAGATGAACCAAGGAATTGCAAAGAATCTCCATATCCGACCCCTGGGTTATGCTTCAAGGAGTCAAGCAATTGCAGCCTGGGAGTTAACTGGGCTGAAAAGAGACAGACAACCAGTGAGAACCTTGAGTCTCTGAGAAAAGCATGCGTGCTACTCAACTGAGTCAGAGTTGAGGCTCCTGGATTATTACGTGAACAGAGCCAAGCAAACAGAATCTTGGAACCCAAGAGTCACGAGGAATGAGAATGAGTACGAAAAGGTGAGAACCAGGACAAAGTGTCCTAAGACACACTGACCTGGCAGCATCCTCAAACGTGAGAAATATCAGATTTCTTCTTAAAGGAGAACAGATCCCTACCAAAGGCCTCAAGAATATGTCTGTGGTCCCTAGTAGGAGAAATGCTAGCTGAAAGAATTGAAGTTTTATCCTCTTCAAATAATAACAGAACTCCAAACTAATATTTCGGGGAAAAGTTGGTTGTTTTTTTTTTTTTCCCCCCTTTTGAACTATACTTATGGGAATAAAGGAAACCCAGCATTAAAAATAAATTCTCACAGATCTCTTGGCTATCCCAGGATATGTCCAAGATATCTAAGTTGGAGAAACTGGTTGAAAACAGCAAACTCCAATTTCACAATCAGGCTATATTAACACAGGATATTCAGATATTTGATTTCATGTTTGAATAACTGGACTGTTTGGTAAAATAAGCAGGTTCAACTCCAGGTAAGAGAGGCAGCTTGTCTGTTAAAACCAGATGTCAGCAAGTTACAGAACAGATCTTTGTTTGGGAAATGGATAGTGGGTAGCTGCTATGTCCAACATGCTGCTAACTGCTTGAGGGACTGGAGGCAGATGCGTGAGAGGGAGATTGAAGGTGGCAGAAATGTCTTAAAGGGGATTCTGTTAATCCTCCCTTGTGCTCACTGGTACTAGATAAGGATGGTGATGATGGCGAATGATGATGATGTTAGCTCATATTTACTTGGCTTGTACATTATGACAGGGGCTGTGCCAACTACTTTACAAGTAACCCAGTGAGGAAGGTCATATTCATTATTCTCCTTTTATAAACAAAGAAACTGGGGCATACAGAGGTTGGGAAATTTGCTAGGATTTGATCTCAGGTTGACTTGAACCAAAAGACTCTGTCTTAAGCACTTCATCATCACGCTTGCATTGCCCCCAAACCAAGTGAAGTGACTATAGTCAGATGGACCTCTACTAACACTACCTTGTTTTTATTAAGAGACACAAATGTATCCAAAGAAAGAAACACAGATGACCAACAGGCACATGAAAAGATGCTCAACATCACTAAATATTAGAGAAATGCAAAGCAAAACTGCTGTGATGTACCACTTCACACCATTCAGAACGGCCATCATGAAAAAGTCTACAAGAAACCAAGTAACAAATGTTGGAGAGGTGGGGAGGAAAGGGAACTCTCCTACACTGTTGGCGGGAATATAAGACGGTGCAGCTAGTATGGAAAACAGTATGGAGATTCCTTGAAAACTAAAAACGGAATTACGGTATCATCCAGCAATTCTACTCCTGAGCATATATTCAGACAAAACTGTAATTCAAAAAGATCCGTGCGGAGTACTCTTTCTACCCCCTTCTGATGCCTATGTCAGAAGCTTTCTCTATCTCCTTTATACTTTAATAAAACTTTATTACACACACACACACACAAAAAAAAAACCAAAAAGATCCGTGCATCCCTATGTTCACAGGAGCACAGCTGTTCCAAGATATGGAAGCAACCTAAATGTCCATGGACAGATGGATGGATAAAGAAGATGTGGTACAAAACACAACAGAATACTACTCATCCATGAAAAGAATGAGATAATGCCATCTGCAGCAAAATGGACACAACTAGAGATGAACATATTTAGTAACTAAGAAAGAGAAAGACAAATAATGTATGCTATCACGTATACGCGGGAATCTAAAATATCACACAAACGAACCTATCTATGAAACAGAAACAAGAAATCAGACTGGGGGTTGCAAAGGGGTCAGAGGTTGGGGGAAGGGAATGGAGTGGGAGGCTGAGGTTAGGTGACTTAAGGTATTCATTTATATAGAATGGAGAAATCACAAGGTCCTACTGCATAGCACAGAGAACTATAGTCAATACCCTATGATAAACCAGAATGGAAAAGAATATTTTAAAAAGGAATATATACATATATATGTGTGTGTATATAACTGAATCACTTTGCTGCACAGCAGAAATTAACATAACTCTGTAAATCAACTATACTTCAGTAAAAAAAAAAATTTTAAGAAACATAAATATAAAGCATGTAAGGAAGTTTTTGAATGCCCAGAAGGATTCTCTAGGTAAACCAGATATAAATTGGGACTGAGATGAGCAGATAATCAGACAGACTAATAAAAAGCAGCACTGACTTCAACAATTCACCCATGTGTCACCACTGAAACACTCTGCTGTATCTATCCCTTTAATGTAAAGTATGTATTATGGGAATCTACCTGGAGACCCTCCCTGACCTTAGAGAAGAGGAAGATTTGATTGTGCTGAAATGGACCATTCCATTTCATGCACATACATTTGCATCAAAAGTAATAAATTTCTGGAGATGGACAGGTCCTTAGAGATCACCTCATCCAAGTGTGTTCTAAATCCAGTCAATCACATATTGAATTTGTGATATTTGCAATATCTGCACTGTTATTTACTTAATATTTTTTTACAAATTTGCTCAGGCCTAATATCACTACCTGCTTCTGCCACATCCCTAAGCAATAATGCCCCTATAATCGTGAGTTTGATGAGCTAGTTATGGTTTTCCTAATACTTCTTTTTTAACAGCCATGCATAACCAGTCAATAAAATATACTCACACACCAACAGAAAGCAGCTCGTGTTTTTGGACAGTGATGTAGTCGACCCACTCACTGGTCTCAGGAAGAAACTGAGGCCAGAAGGTTGGGTGACTTCTCAAGGGCACCCAGAACGTTCGTGGCACAGCCAAGCCTAGAACACAGATCTCCTCTGTCAATTTATTCTTCATGACACCATGATGAATCAGAGAGCAAGTGGTGAGTAAATGTCCATCATGAACATCTTACGGAATTCATCGCTCTGGGGCCCTCTCTGTGTTCCCTTTCCCTTTAATATGAAGTCTTGAGTGCACGCTGTGAACCCAAGAAGCACAGACTTGGAAGAAATGCTGATTCTCTGTAAAAGTTGAAGTGAACAAGTGCTCATTACACACACTCAGGGAGTGCAGCTCAGGTTTTCTATAGCTCTGACTCTTTGATGTTTTCCTTTCTTTAGAATCTGGCATCTGTCATGCTAACGCTTACTCTGTTCTGACAGTTCAGAACTGTTTTTAGTTCTTTGCTCTTATGAAGGCAGTAACTCCCTGTATCATGCTATCTCCTTGTTGGGCCTGGCCTTGTCCCTGTGGGCCACACAACAGCACATCAAGGGACCCTCTGACATCTGAAGGGGATGGTACAAGGAATGCTCCAACTTACTGTCTCCTCACAGATCTAAAATTCCAAGACTTGTTTGCCTCTTTTCTTTTTTGATGGGACCTCCTTTTCTTCTGGGGCATATATTACTAAATCACATAGGAAGTAATACAAAAGAAAATTTACATTTAAACTAAGGACGGTTGAGCTATAAAACTAGTGGGAGCTTTGTGACTACCTTCCCCCAAAAGCTCCTCTTCAACATCTAGGCCAAGAAAGTAAACACTTTCAGCAACACATCTTACTACTTATAAGGCAGTTTTCTTTTCCTTTTTTTCCATTTTATTCCACTTTTTGCAGTGAGCTGAAAATGGGTTCCCATAACCACTACCACCAGGCCCTTGTTCTGAGTTTGGGTAGGAAACCTGGGCAGACTGCCTGAACAGACTCAAAGATAACTTCTGGGCATGTGGTGATTCCTGATCTTCAGTGAAAAGGCTCACATTCTGGCCAACGTGTAGGGGGGAAAAAATAGCAGAGGAACATCCTCTCCTCTCTGCTATTCATAGTCTTAAATGGTAAATAATCATCACTTTTAGGTTTTCACTTCAAAAAAGATGGGAGATCCTAGGATAGGTTCCAAGAAGGACTCCAGGAGGAATAGGTTAATGAGCGAATCAGAGAATTAGCTGCTTCCACAGATCCTGTAGGAAGGACGCACCACAGTGGCAAATTTTATCTCAACTTGATATCTCATTGTAGAGTCATGAAAGCTCAAATGTTGAAGGATAATAGCTACAAGAAAAAAAAAAGTTTCTACAACTAGAGTGAAGCTGGAATGAGATGCAGAAGCAGCTGTACTGGTCTGAAGCTGGTTCATTTCGACAGTCGTCTCCTTCCTGACCGTTCCCTGTAGCGCCGAAGTTCTCTGCCTCCTGGACTGTGACCCTGTCTATTCCTGGTGACAATCACTTAATCAGCATATCAGATTTTCGCACGGCTGGTTCTACCTTGGGTAAAGATTCATTTTCCTTATTAACATCGCAAGAACCTAGTTCTTTCCCCAACCAATTAAAGAGGAAAAATAGAAGGGCCCCAGTGCGATCGAGGGAAAAGAAAACTGATGTGACTCGTGTTCCAGGGGCAGGTTATTCAGCCCCACAAGGTTCTGGGAATCCAGTCCTCATGATTCCGAAATGCAGTTGGAGGTCAGGACCACATAGACAAAATAAACAGGCTAGAATAACCATTATAGACATTGCTTGCTACCCAGATATCAAGGAGTTCACGCAGGGTTGGAGCCTAGTGTCAACGGGTTTATTCTGTGCACGTGTTAGCTTGTATTATTTAGAGTGGGTGTCTGGACAGCTGACATTCAAGAGATAATAGTGACTATCTTCAATTAGCATTTTGCTTTCCTCTTTCAATCTCCAGTAATAAGAACACTGGTCTCTCCCTGTATTTTGCCCCACTATTCTGTTTGCAAAACATGTTAACATTTACTCTATTTCTTTATAAGAGATGTTTATCTGACTCTACTCTAGCTCACAGAGACTTCTGACCTATTCTATGGTTCCTTTATGCCCTGGTGTTATAGATTTTGAATGGACTTCTGAGGTTAAATCTCCAGTATTAATAAGAGGCAGGCAGGGGAGGGGTGGCAGGTGATTGGAAAAACAACCCATTTTAGGATTATGCTTAAAGAATGAGACTATTCTCACCACACAATGTGCTTTCCGACTTATTCATATGCGTAAACTGCCGTCTATTCAAATACTGCTAATATATTCTAAAGACATACAGGAATTGCAGTTGATCTGGATTCAGTACCTATTTCTCATCAATGCAATTCTGTAGATTTTAGCCACCCTCTGTTTTTAACCTGTTAGAGACAAAGTAAATTCACTGCTTGGTAGAATCCAGCCTAGGATTGGTTAAGCTAGCTCTACCAGCTTATTTCACATAACGCTGAAATGTGATACCTTGTATTTAAATTTTCAGCGATATGTATTAAATATCCAAATACAATTGGGTTGAAAAATTCTAGAAATGCATTTGACCAGCTATGAATAGATTCTGGTGATTCTACTTGACTGAGCTGTAGAGGCTGTGCTTTTATTCTCGTCCCCGCCCCTCCCCAAGCCCAGCATCTATCTTCTTGCTTCCTTCAGTAAAATACATGTGATACATAAGGACTGATGTGAATTGCTTAGCTACTATTTGCAATGACCCTAAGAAAACCATTGCACCATGACCTTTTGAAAACAAACCACAGACAACCCAAAGCACCCCAACTCTAAGCACCCACGGCTTTGTCTTACCCCAAACCTGCCGATGCCTTTTTTGTAGGCTAGGTGCCATTTCATTCTTATTTATTTTCTATTTTTCAAAACACAGCATTTGAGGCTCTTTTTGAAAGGAACCAAAGAGCCTCGCTTTCCTTTCTGACTGTCAGTATCCCTGAGGAGGAGGACTGATTCTGGGCTTGTAAATTGTGGCATTTACTTAAAGCGAATTGACAGGAGTGTCTGCTCAAAATAAAAGACTAAAACTCCATGATATAGCTCTGGGGGCAGAGGTTGCAAAGCAAAAGGCGCAATTACGTGTGTACGAACACCTCTAGAGTTTGAATAGCAAATCTCACCAAACCAAGGTATGCCTGGGTTTTTTTGAGCAAAGCCCCAGAAAACATATTAATAAATCTATGAGGAGATGGCGTGGATCCTACTAAGAAAACCATAGAGCCCTAATTTCTCACAAGGACAGACACTGGTGATAAAGACCTTTATAACTTAAGTAGTGCAAGCTCATGAAGTCACGCGAGATCATAATTCTCAAGGAGAAACCTTCCTGGGATGTCACTAGCTTCATTGGGGGAGCTTTACTTGGCATATAAATCTGCATCTTTCTCTGTCTCTCAAGAGGTCATGGTGATATGAACTTGAACCAAATGCTTCAAGTAGCAAAAACACCTTTCTCTAATTCATCTCACCCAAAGGGCTAGCTAGAATCATCTCCTGTGCTCTGCTGCTGGCCGCATCCTCACCATCTTCTATGAGACTCAAGATACCATCTTCCCATCTCATTTTCAAAGACCACAGAGACATTTCCATGCCACAGTTTTCTTCTCTCTCCTCGCTCTCTGTGACATCTGGACCTTTCCCTTTCTCTTGGCCCCTGATGTCCTTCAAGTCACATTTGGTGTCCTTTCCCTAAAGTGAGTTGCTGACCCTCTTCTCTTTCCTCCTCTCTCTACCCAGACTGGTACAACTCTCCGATTCAGGGGTGGGCCAGTTTTTTTCCAGTATGTTTTGCATCAGACCACACAGGGCTTCGCGGACCATGCCGCAATTACTCAAGGCTGAGGAGCGGTTCGGAAGCTAACAATACATCAATCACATGGGTGGGGCTGCCCCCAACTAACACCTTGTGTAATGGACACTGAAATTGAAGTTTCATATAATTGTCATGTGTCAGGAAATATTTTTCTTTCAACCCTTAAAAAAATGTGACAACTATTCTTAGCTCATAAGTCACAGAAAAACAGGCAGCAGGCTAGATTTGGCCCCCTTCAGCCTAGAGTTTTCCAAGCTTTGCTCTGATCCATCAGCACTGTGAGCTCTTCCCAGAGTAGAGATGGGTTGTAGGATGGAGAGGGCCAGCAGGCATCCCTGTGGGATGCTAAACCCTTGGCAGATGGGGGGTGGGGGGTAAAGGGGAGGTTGAGGTTGGATTGTGTGAACTGAGAGAAAGTGGGATTTTCCACCTAAAGGTTATTGGTTGGCAAGAGCTCTTTTGGGGAGGAAGACTGAGGGCAATGGAGGTATTGGGGGAGAGTCTGTATTTACATCACACCAAGCATGCAAAAGTATTTCAAGAGGAGCACCCCTAAAGAGCAGGAACTATTGGTAATGATTTTAAACTGTCTGGATACTGGGTTGTACACATCCTTCCCTTGAGAGCCTCCTGAATTTTCCCCCAGACTCTGCAGGGAACTATAAATGAAAGCAGGAGGGGAGGGGGGCGTGGGATCTGGAGCATCATTGAGAGATTGCAAAAACAATTCACTGCCAACAGACTGTCCCGGCAGGGTCCCAGTGCTACGGTCATGGCCTGGATAGGCACGCTGCGCCCTCTGATGCCCAATTAGATGGAATTAGGGAAAACCAAATGCAAAGAGCACTTTGTCTCTGCCTGACCACCCAAATGAACAGCATGGGAAACTGAGTCTGTTCTCATGAGTCAGCCCTGGACCAGCTCCTAATCCTGCCTTTTACTCCAGGTGCCTGGGGTCTTGAGGTTAGGGCAGATGGGAGCGCCCCCACCTCAATGGCTAGAATCAAAGGTAAGTTCAAGAGACCAAGTTAGTAGTTCGGATGGAAACTTCTCTGAGAGTGTCCATGCCAGCCAGTGGCTTCAGCCAGACTTAGCATGAAATCAACCCTAGATCTGACTTAATTAAATAACAAATGCAAAAAAACAAATGCTAATCCCACCAGTCTAAGAGATGTGGAAAGCCAGAGGGCAATCACTCCCATCTCCTCAATTAAAGGGGTAACTGGTATAATGAATCCAGTTTTGTCCTACCCCAAACCACAATAATGACAAAAAAGAAACCAAAATGGAAGAAACTCGAGAACTACCACTTCTTAACAAAGAAAATGACCTGTAGAGACATATTCTCGGTCATGAAGCTTATATAGAGATATGGCTGAGTGAGAATGAAATGGGGTCAAAGGAGGAAACATTTATCGATGGTGGTGGCGGTAGGCAGGAGCCCAAAGGCAAAGTTTTTGTCTTGGGACAGCAAGAGGATGCTCAAACTTATTACAATTGGTACCTGGTTACCCAGGAAACCTGGGAGTCCAGCCTGCATCCAACCATATCTCCAAGAAGTGAGTTCCATTGTTGCCACCAAGCCAGGATCCAGTGATCCAACCAGCTGGGAGGATATTCAGAAAGGGGAGACCTGCAGACCGCAGTTGCGTGGGGTACTTAAAACCTCCAGGTCCTGACAATTTCCCATGCATGTGCATTTCTCTCTCCCCCTGCTCAGTAATTTGGATGGGTTTTCTTATCTAATCTGGTCCCTTTCCTCCCAATCTGGAATTCTGGGAAGCAGGGAAAATCTTTTCCAATCTGGACCATGCTTTTCCCTTCCCTATGCCCCCGGGAGATTTGAGAGGCAGCAGGAAGCATTGTGTCCCTGAGGGAACAGCCAGTTGCAACGCACGACCATCACTATAGATCTACGATTTATGAAAATAAAGCAATATGTGCCTGTTTCGGTGCCTGCCGTTTGCCTACCAATGGTGCAGTGTTCACCATTCCAGCCCTCTCGGCATTCACATTTGCCATCTTTACAGGTCCCGTGCTCAATGCAGCGGGGGTGGCAGACGCGCTGGTCGCAAGCTGCGCCTGTCCAGCCCTCTTCACAGCGGCAGGCTCCCCCGATGCAGACGCCGTGAGTGCCACAGTCTACTGAGCACACTTCTGGAAGAAAAACAATGATTACAGCTCAACACCACCTCCGGTGAAACCCTCCATGGGAGGCCAGACCACAAACGTGGCCCAGGTCCCTGGAACTGGCCCAAGGCCCATGTCATCTTGGGCAGCCTGTCTCTCCATTGGCCGGGTATTCATTCATGGTTAGGTAGTTTCTAGAGCAGTGTTCTCAGAGGGAGACCCCTGGACTGGCTGCATCAACCATCACTTGGGAACTATGTAGAGATGCAACTTCTTATGCCTTGGTTGGTCCTCCAAGCTTAGAAATGCAGGGAGTGAGACTCAGAAATTTGTTTCACTATGTTTTCCAAGTGTTTCTGATGCACGCTGAAATGTGAGGACCACAGTTCTGGGGCGGGACATCATCCCAGGAAGAGGTCAGAGACTGCCCATCTGGTTTGGCAAAGCTCCCTGGGAGGTGCCCACCTGAAAAGATACCCATGGAGCCTGACTCCCTGGCCAGCTGGGATGTCTTTCCCTGTTGAGAGCCTGCCTTGCCCCAAGGCCAGTTGGGGCCCCACAACAGCTCCATCCACACAGGAGGACGCAGACCCAGCTGTCACCTGGAATGGCACTGTGGTGGCCATCGGGACCGCTCTAACTGTGCTGCATTTACACAGCTTCTTTCTCAAAGGAGCTCAAAGTCTTTTGTGGTTGGGGAGGAGACAGACAGACAGATATGCACTCTCTGGCGTTCCAGACCTCTCACTCGAGGACAAGCACGAGCCAGACACTCATCCTTACAACAGACTACGGAGGGAGGCATGGCTCATCAGGCCCGGGGAGGGGAAGCCACACCAGGAGGGTCAGTGACTCACTCCAAGTCACACAGCAAGTCGGCCGCACAGCTGGGCCTTGGATCTAGGACTGCCCCGCCCTCCCCATCCTCTGTAGCACCTGTCCTGGGCCACTAGTCTCAGAACTGAAGCCAGAGACGAGTGGGTTGAGAAGACACCCAACATAGCCCATTTTAATGGAATCTTCCTTTTTTTTTCCTTCTGGAATGAAATATTCACTTCTTTCCCATTGTAGCAAAGCTTCACATAGGTTCCCTTTCTGATTGCCATGGCAATCTGACAGCTGTCTCACTACCCACAGGAAGGGGGCGGAAAGATGATGGCTTGCTTGGATAGGTGCTGTCAGTGTGAATGGAACGGTTCTTGGAGAGGTGGGGACTGGCCTGAACTGTTGAACCGTTCCTTTTTAAGGTCACTTGGGAGGGAAGACATGTACTCTTAATTTTAGGAAAATAAAGTGTATGGTACAACTTCATTATTTTCCTGTCACTAGAGTATTGCAGAGCTTTATAACATGTTCACCCAGGACCCCGAGGGAGCCTCTTTTCTGTTTTATAGGACATTCCATTCAGTTTGTCTGGGACTGAATTGTTTGGTTTTGTTTTCTAGTACCTTTAGGGAGTGTACATAAGAAAGCTCTAATGCAAATAGAAGCGTCCCTCCCGGGCCCCTCATCCATTTGTGGTGATGAAACCAACAAGGCACAAGAACCTATGTGGATTTGTTTGTTTGTTTCCCAAGGATCCAAGACTTCAGGGCTGAGAACAGAGTAAGAAAGGTACTATGCAACTGACTAAAGTCCCTCCCTCCCAAGCTAAGTGCAAAGAGTTGATTCCCATCTTTGTGGGCTCATGGAAGGAACACAGGGTGTGAGCGTTGGGGGAAGTGAGGAGGAAACCTCTGGACTTACCGACGGAGCAGTCGGGACCCATCCAGTTGGGATCGCAGCTGCAGAGGCCAGTATCTGGGAGGTACGTGCCGTGCCCACTACACTGGTCTGGGCACTGGACCCTCGCCAGCTCACAGTTGAGACCACCCCAGCCAGGGCTGCAAAGGCATTCTCCATTTACACAGACCCCATGGCTGGAGCACGTAGGATCCAAGCAATCAACTGAAAAAAACAGAGGGGAAAAGTACTGATTACTCATGGGGGCGGGGACATGAAATACCAGCTGAGAGCTGAACAGACCAGTGGTTCACCAGTTCCTATCCACCTGCAAGAAAATGGAGCAGCCCCAGTAAGAGTTATGCGGCCCTTTGAAGAAGACCCATACAGAATGAAAGATTTTTGATTTGTTAAAACACTACATCTCAAACTTGAAGAGAATGTAAAGGAAAAAGGGAGATTTCTCAAGAGGAATTAGAGGAACTGAATACAGAGTTGTGTCATCCAACTTTGAGAGCTTTGTAAGGTTATAAGTAATAGTATCTTAACTGAACCACATCGGGGCTTCTGAGACTGGACCATGAATGCTGGTGATATCTTTAAATGCATCACCAAACCCAAACATCACCCACTATTGGAAAGAAAAGTAGAGAGGCTCAGTCTAACTTCACTAATACTTGACTTCAGATGGTACCAAAAGATGAAAAAGAAAACCAGTGAGACTCATGCATGAGTCACTTTCCTAATTAAGTTTCACTTAGGATAAGTCTAAAATTAGTGTTCACTCTCTGAGCACATATCTACTCAAGAAGTTAGTAAATGTACAGGATGGAAGAGGCGAAAGTGGTTGTTGTTCAGTTGTGTCCGACTCTGCGACCCCATGGACTTGCCAGGCTTCTCTGTCCACGGGGTTCTCCAGGCAAGAATACTGGAGTGGGTTGCCATTTCCTTCTCCAGGGGATGTTTCCAACCCAGGGAACGAACCTGGTTCTCCTTCACATAAAGGCAGAGTCTTTACTGTCTGAACTACCAGGGAAGCCCAGAGAAAGTGAAGCTGGGTATGGAAATGACCCCAAAGGGGTCATCTTCCTACACATAGTCATGAGTGGACTGGATGGGGCAGTCTCTGGCTGTGTCACTGACCTTTCCACAGACGGTTACTCAGACAAATTAATGGTCAGATTCTGGTCACTGTTGTTCTGGCCAGTTTCATGGTCTGCTTGCTTGGCTATCTCAGTAATCAGAGTGGATACACACCCAGTAGTAACTTGAAGATTATTACTCTGGAATCAACTCAGAATGAGGAGAGGAATGAGATGCAAAGGCCAGTTGTCAAGGACAGGACTTTTTGTATGAGAATGTGACCCCAAACTAGGACATCCATCTAGCTTGTGAAGCGCAAGTGTTAGTCACTCAGTCATGTCTGACTCTGTAGCCCTTCATGCTCCTCTGTCCATGGGATTCTCCAGGCAAGAATACTGGTGTGGGTAGCCATTCCCATCTCCAGGGGATCTTCCCGACCCAAGAACCCTGTGTTGTAGACAGATTCTTTACTGTCTGAGCCACCAGGGAAGCCCTCAAGGAAGCCCTCCTGCCCCCTCTCCATTTAGCTTACAGGTAGGTAAACACAGCTTTTCAAAGGAAGACCAGCTTCCTTGGGTATTCTTAGAAAATGATGCAGTGGCATTTGGAGGAAAGAACACCGCACACTGTGGGGTCTGAGTGGTGAATAGTGATCTTGCAAGAAGCTTAGATGTTGCCTTGTGGATCATGGCAATGGAGGGAGGGTGTCTTATAATCTTATTTGACTAAGACATACATTTCGCTCATTTTAACAGCTTGGAAATCAGGTCTGTTGGCATAGATTAAATCATTTGCTTCTGCCATCATCTGGGGGCACAGCCAGCTTGAGATCACTTAAACCCTTTTCTTGAGGTTTTTCAGGCCACGTTGATAGTGTCATTCAGTCCCTTGTATGAATGTGTGCCATCTTGTAGTTCAGATTCTCAGAGAAGATTTTGATTTCTCTCTTTTCCCAGTGCCAAGACTGAAATAAGGTTTTTGTCCTCTAAATAGCTCACTGTGACATTCAGATGGGGTTCTAGCTTGCTGTAGTATAGTAGCTCTTTTTCTTTCTTATGATATACAAAGTAATGGTGTTATTTTAAAACTGATGGTGCATCAGCTCCAAATATGGCATGATTTAGATTATCCAAACTACTTCATTCTGGGGGACATCAGACTCGCGGAACTTGGATTTAACTGAATTCATGATATTCCATGAAGCTTCCAAAGAGTACCTCTCCCTTCAGGTAAAAAGTAAGAATTTTCAGTGTTAAGAGATGTTTCTCAGGATCGCATTTGGACCTTCTCAGGAAGATACTATTTATGTAAATCAGCTCAAAATTATTTGAGCCACGAGGAAACAAAAGCTGCCACTGATTTTTTTTTTTTTCAATCAGGAATACTGTCTCAGAAAGGTACGTTTCAGTGATTTATTATCACTTAGAGATGTTTATGATGTTACTTGCTCTGGTTACAACCACTTTCAGGCTGAATTCATTCTCTTGGGGACTATTACTCCTGACGACATCAACCCTTTCTGATACTTTCTAATTTGCTCCATTCAGTCGGGTGGAGCACATCTGGCTGTAAATGAACTGAAAGGTTCCAGCACACAGAAGACATTCACAAAGAGGCTGTGCAATGCCCTTGACAGCTCATGCCTTGCTCAGTCAAGGGAATATAGTAGATGCTCAATACACATCTGCTGAGAGGATGAATGGCAGACTTCGTCGTAAGCATTATTGTTAATGAGACAAATTTTCAGTGTGAAGGACTAACTGACAAGAAGGACAGAAGGGTGCCAACAACATCTTTCTTTGGGGAAGAATGTAGTGCAACTTGGAATCTGCAAAATATGAACTCACTCATTAAGCATCAATCTTGTCCATATTCTTTTCATAAAAGAAAACCCCAAAGTTCTGTCCTCATTTCGGACATAGAGAAAGCAACAAGTACATGAAAATACCTCGTGTGCTTTGCGCCTCAATAATGACTCCCCATCTATAATTAGCCACTTAAAATGTTTGGTGAGGTGCCAAGAGCTAGGAGCTTTCAAAAAACTGAAAAAACTGTAATATGATCATTTTCTTAAAAGGATGACATAAAAAGTAATATACCAAAAAAAAAAAGAAAGAAGGAAAATGGCACTTTTCTTCCAGATTTAAATTAGTTTTCTCTGCTCTATCCTGAATTACAGTGTGGAGGAAGGAGGAAAATCCACTGAGATTTATTAGCCTTGGAGTGGAATGTCATCAAAAGAACCATTTGTTGTATCTAGAAATGGGAGATAACCCTTTCTCTGGTCATTGAGACCAGTAAATATGCCCTTTGTGCTACATAATTACAGCAGCCGATAGAATAACTAAATTCAGACTTTAAGGGGCATAGTTTCACTGAGAATTTTAAATTTGGTTCCAATTTCATAAGGTGGTCTTGTGGTCACGTCCTTAGAGTCTTCAGCAGGCAGGAGGGAGGCTGGCATTTTACGAAGCTTTATAAATAGAAACAGTGTTATACTTAAAAGGGGGACAGTGGCCTTTACCAGCTAAGTACCATGTGCCTTATACCGCCAGCCCCTTGGCAGCTGAAATCATTAGAACTCATTTAGTCTTGGGCCCTCTGTAGGTTTGACAAAAAAGGATTGTGAATGCAATTTTTATCCCTAAGGATAAAAAAGGAGGTCAAGGAGTTTTACAAACAATATGTACTATAAACCCCTGAAGAACCATGAATTACATTTATGAAGTTAAATGTCATTGAAAAATGACTCAACCATGAAACTGACATGAAAACATGGCTGACTGAAACTAATATGTCAATTCCTCTCTCATCACCTTCCCACTCCCCCAGATATCATTGAGTGAAGCCTCACGAATCTGTCCTTCCGTTTTCTTGTGCAAATTTGTTAATAGTACAACAACGTTTAGGCAGCAAAAACAGAGGATGGCAGCTATTGATTTCATTGCCATGGCCATTTCAGGTAAATTGTTTGAACGTTATGGCTATGATGAATATCAAAGAAAAAAAAAGCTAAATGGAAGAAAAAGTGCTGATCCAGGCTTTCTGATTCCATTTCCTGTTTTGAAAACAGCATATGAATCATTTCGGTTCATTCTTTTGGGGTAGCAGAAATCAATAGAGGAAACGTCATCCTCTCATAATGATCCACGTGACTTCCTTGTTTTGTTGGATGTTTAATTCATTCCAAACATTTAAATAAGACCAACTGGGACAGTGAGAACGTTGAGAAATTACTTGAAATTCCACTCATACAGATATACACAAGCCTTCCTGGACAGAAAAAATTCTAAGACGGGCAATGCCATGGTTCTATCACTACCCTCTTGCCAAATGATGTATGCAAAAGGTCGTTTTAACCTTTCTTGTCATATTATTGGCTTCTCCCATGTTTTCACAAAATGAAGCTTTGCCTCCTGCAGTCCATTTATCTTTAAGAACTTTGACCTTTTTATTAAATCAGCACTTCCTCCATCCAAACTCCCAATTTGGTTTTATGATGCAGACAGAGGGAGGAAGCCTACTTTTTATAACAGAAGAAAAAAGAGAGAGAGAGTTGAGTAAGTGATGACCTGGGGCGGGGGGTCACACTTCTGGGTCCCACTAAGGGCACCAGCACTGATGTATTGGAAAATCTTAGAATACTGTCACGGAAGCAGAGCCTTGTGGAAATAGTTCTAAAAACCATGAAATGGGAGATGTTACAAGGCGAGCTTTTGTATGTGTTTCTAAGGGTAAGCCATTGTCATTCCTCTGTAGTGAGGGCTGTAATGGTTCGTGAGTTTGTACAAAAACCCAGAGATCTGTGAAATAACAGGATGAAAGAACAGATCCACTTGCATCTAAGAACCTCGTGGCATCTGAGGTCCATTCTTAATCAGCTTGGCAGTGAGACGCTGGGAGAGTACATGGGTGCCTGACATTCAAGGATCTTTTCCGGGGAGACATCCTGGGTGGTCATCTCAAGCTGTTTCCTATGGGGGAGGTAATGGGCTTCATTCCTCCCCTTAGTTTGTTGGGCGAGTGGATGCTGATTTTTTCCACTGGGAGGATGGGAGAGAAACAGCCATTTGGGTTGCATGGGGACATTTTGCTGGGAGATGGACTGAGTGGAAAGATGCTGAAGACTTCCAATGCAAAGGCTGAGGAGCAGGTGAGGTTCTGAGAAGAAGGGTTTTTTTACCTTCCTACCACTTGGGGTTGATTCTTTATATGGGAAGATGCAATAGGTGGCCAACTAGAGCCCATAGTCTGGAAGGGCAAACACAGAGGGGAAGGCTGACAGGCAGCTTGGCTGAGTTCCATTGCCATACAGGTCCCAACACTTGGCTACCAAATGACTTTTAGAAGCACCAACTGGAGTAACGAGGACGACTTAGAGCTTGTTTCTGAACACCTCCAGAGGGGAGCTCTTTACCTGTATTCCTGCATTTTCTCCTCCAAACCTCCCTTTTTCAATCTCTAAGCCTGATCTCTGATCATGTTTCGTCAAACTGGATTTAGCTGATTACATCCTCTGATTTCCCCTCTCCCCCGCCATGTGCTAGAGGCCACTTCAAAGCATAGAGTGAGCTCCTCAGGACTCATCAAATCCCAGCTTTCTCACTGCACACCCTCTCTCCTCTGTCTCTGTGACTGTAGGTAACCAGGATCGTTTGCTCTACATGGTGTCTCTAAACGACATGGGTACCCACTGTCTCTCAAGCCTGACTGTCTTTAATGAATATGAATTTTGGCAGAAATATTTACACAGACATATACATATCTGAGATTACCAGGAACAGTTTTTTTTTTTTTTTTTAAAGCTTTGGGGAAGGGAGGAGAATTAAGGATTCTTGTTTGTTCTTAATGCATAGCATAATTCTCAATGTAGAGAGCTTTAAATAAAGCAGAAGAAAAGAGAAGAGGGGAAGGGCAAGGAAGGAAAAGGAAACGAAAGAGCAGGAAGGGAAGGAAGTAGAGGGAGAGAGAAGACAGAAAAACAAAGGAGAAAGAGAAAAAGAGCTAATTATCATAAAGAAGGGGAAAACAGACCATGCCTTTCAGAGCCACCCTTAAGCTCACTCTCTAAAGTTCTACAATTTAAGAAGTCCATCGAAGCTGAGGGGTTTGAAATGTAAAATGTTTCTTTCCTTTGCAAAACAGGGAGCCAGTACTAGGCTCATCAGCATAGGTCCAGACCTGCAGACACCAGCCCAGCCCTTGGGCTTACCTTCCTCGCAGTGCTCGCCCTTGTAGCCGGCTGAGCAGACGCAGTTGCCATCAATGCAGGAGCCGTGGCCCCCGCAGGAAGGATCAATGCACTGATTCAAGGGCACGTCGCACTCTGCGCCTTTCCAGCCGCTGTAGCACTGGCACGTCCCTTTAGAGTACTGTCCATTCCCGCTGCACAGCACGGGGCAGGCGGCTGCAAAGAGCGAAGACAGAGCACCAGGTCAGGGGGTCCAGAGCTTGAAGAACTGTGTCAGTCTAAGAAGGCAGAGCCCGCTGGGCATCTCAGCTCTGCCTGTACTGCTCTGAGCTGGGGACTTGGGCCATGGACTTGGCAGAGCAATTTTCAAATAAACAATCACCACCACCACAGAAATGCTACTAATGATCACTAATAAGAATCTGCCATATAGCACAGGGGACTCTACTCAATACTCTGTAATGATCTACATGGGGAAAAAATCTAAACATGAGTGGACATATGTATAACTGATTCACTTTGCTGTACAGCAGAAACTAACAGAACATTGTAAGTCAACTATACTCCAATAAAAATTAATTTTAAAATGCTACTAATAAAAGCAGTTACCATCAACTGAATGCTTATTATACTCTGGGCATGGCATAAGATGCTTTAGGTACAATTTACTGCTGAATCGTCATTACCACCCAGTGAGGTGGAGTTAGAATCACAATCCCATTTTATAGGGGAAGCTCAGACTGGGGAAAGAACTTTGCTGAAATCACAAAACTCAACAGTAGGGGGCCCCATGGGAAATCAGGTTGCCTCACCTCTTAAGCTGTGCCCTTAACTAAGACCCAAGGACAAGCAAGTATTGTTGCTGTTGTTGGTAAGGGGAATCGGGACCCATTTTGCTGAATATTTTACCTTCAGATTGCTGCTGCTGCTAAGTCGCTTCAGTCGTGTCTGACCCTGTGTGACCCCATAGACGGCAGCCAACCAGGCTCCCCTGTCCCTGGGATTCTCCAGGCAAGAACACTGGAGTGGGTTGCCATTTCCTTCTCCAATGCATGAAAGTGAAAAGTGAAAGTGAAGTCGCTCAGTCGTGTCCGACTCTTTTCGACCCCATGGACTGTAGCCTACCAGGCTCCTCCGCCCATGGGATTTTCCAGGCAAGAGTACCAGAGTGGGTTGCCATTGCCTTCTCTGTACCTTCAGATTAGTCAACTGCTATTCCTGGTAAGTTTATGTTCATTAAAAAGGAAGGGGATGGGCCAGTGTTGAGACACAACCTCTCTATGCTTCACTTTCCTTATCTAGACCACAAAGAAATAACTGCCGACCCCAAAGGGTAATGTGTGATAAAGAATAAAGAGGAAAGATGCCTGGCCTTAAAAAAAAAAAAAAAAAAAAAAAGGACTGGAGGGCAGGCTAAAGACAGGAAATCTCTAGCAGTTCTCTAGCAGGGACCCTCTTTCATCTGTTGAGAGGAAGAAGGCTGACAATCAGAGGGGATAGCCTGGTATGAATTATCAACAATTCTCACCAGTTTGGCTTCAATTATGCTGATACTGTTCCTTTGGAGGTCATTAAGAGTGGGATTTTAGTGGTCAACTTCAGGCTTTGGGCTTTGCACTTCAGGATCAGTTTGTAAAGAATCTGAATTTCCAACCTGCCTTCTGTTGTTCAGTCATTAAGTTGTGTCCGACTCTTCGTGACCCCGTGGACTGCAGCACGCCAGGCTTCCTTGTCCTTCACTATCTCCAGGAGTTTGCTCAAATTCATGTCCATTGAACTGGTGACACTATCTAACCATCTCATTCTTTGCCACCCCCTTCTTCTTTTGCCTTCTAGAGGAGGGAATGGCAAACTACTCCACTATTCTTGCTGCGAGAACCCCATGAATAGTATAAAAAGGCAAAAAGATATGACACCAGAAGATGAGCCTCCCAAGTCAGAAGGTGTGCGATATGCTACTGGGGAAGAGTGGAGGGCAATTACTAATGGCTCCAAAAAGAATGAAGATGCTTCAGTGGAAATGAAGATGCCAAAGTGGAAATGACGCCCAGTTGAGGATGTGCCTGGTGCTAGAAAGTAAAGTCCAATGCCATAAGGAACAATACTGCATAGGAACTTGGAACGTCAGGTCTATGAATCAAGGTAAATTGGATGTGGTCAAGCAGGAGATGGCAAGAGTGAATGTATCGACATCTTAGGAATCAGTGAACTAAAATGGACAGAAATGGGTGGATTTAATCCGATGACCATATCATTATATCTACTTCTGTGGACAAGAATCTCTTAGAAGAACCTGGCTTTTAGTGTGAGCCTAAAATGAGGACACTGTTCCAGGTTATGGAACTGGCATCTAGAGACCTTCAGAAATGACCTACAGAGGTATTTTTAGTGATTCCTGGTTTACCTGCGATTTGTGATGCCGTGGCTCCAAGAATTCTGCAGTCACATATGTGTGTACAACTGGAATGGTCTCCCCATCCCCTGATGTGATTCCATTATCTAATTAGATCACTCCATAATAATGGCCCCACTCACCTTATCAATCCCCCTTTGTTGTCATGTTGTTTATTTTTTATAGTAATTCATTCTCCTTCTGTGAGTGTTTAATTTCCCAAAGATATAGTAAACTACAGAAGGACAAGATTGTGGTTATCAGTGTTGATTTCCTTCTAGTGCTACATTCATCAATGTTAGCTTGCTTGAGTAAATATTTCTATTATGTTCTTGATTCATTCAGGGATTCCCAAGTTGTGGGGGTGTGGGCAAGCACTACATGGCCATTTATGAAAGGTGTGGAAAGAACAATTTCTAGAATGGACCTCATGTTGTACATACAATGCCTTTTTTCTGGGGAAGGGTGTGTTGATGGTAATTGACCTTAATTATAAACTGATGTGAAACAAAAACATCGCAACAGTTGACATACGACGGAGGGGTTATTTCCTCCCCTGCCCAACAAATGCTTTGTAGTAGAATAAGTGGAAAAAAAAATGGCCATTTCCAGTAGAATTCTTATCCTTATGACTCTATTAATACCAGAAAAGAAGAATGAGTTCAAAAGTGAGAACATCAAAGTTACATGTTAAATTTAGATAAAATCTCTCTAAATATTGAGAACTTGCCTTCTATTCCAAGAGACTTGAGTGGAGAGACCCATAGAGTTTCTACCCATGCTGACTGTCTGAGAGAGAGTAGAGGGAAGAGTTTTATATCAGGGAACCCAAGATTCAAAATTAGAGACTGTGTTAATATGAACAAGTATGAGAAATGATGGGCTTCTCAAAGTTTGCAGAGGGCTTCCAGGACAAAGTACACTGGTTCCATGTCAGTGCCCCAGGATACACTCACGCTAAGCTCTAGGTCAGGGATGGCCGTTGAGTGCCCATGGGCCACTATTCTCCCTTCCTGCACCTCTGCAGAGACGAATCAAAGCATTTTGCTCTCCCGAGTCTAGAAAAAGCCTGAAAACCTTCAAGGTAGCGGCCCTGGCTGGGACTTGGGAGCAGGAGGAGAAGAGAAAACTCAGTTGCCCTTTCTGATCTAGGTAACACTGAAGATATCTCCTGGTGGGAAAACTTGAATAAGCACCATTTCTTACCCCCCGCCACCCATGCACACTCAAGAGGGAAAAGAGTGAGAAGTGTGAGTATCTAGTGGGATGAGCTTCCAAGGGCTGTTTCTGACCTGAGGGTTATATATTAGACTAGTTCTGGATGGCAGAGAAAGTTACATTAAATCACCACCAATGGGCTTCCACTGGACATTCCTTCCACCCCAAAGGTGGAAGAGGGTAAGAAGCAAAGAGGAAAAAATTATTGTCTTTATCAATTGAAAAATAAAGTTAGGATTATTTTCTTATTTCATATTGAAACAGCTTCTCTTTTGCAAAAACTCTAAGGTGGTGGAAAAACATTGGATTCTCTAGAATGTAAGCATGGATTTATTTAAAACCAGGTGCCTGGTTTAAAATGTGACCTACTTACATTTCTCAGGGAGAAAAAAAGGGAGAACAGTCAGGTCAGAGAGTTCTCTACATTCTAAAAGCAGCCTTCCTTCAACATGTTTGCTGCATGCTCACCAGGAGGGTGGTAAAAAATGCAAAACACTGTGATGTTCTTCAGAAAGCAGGACACTTGACAGGCTCCACTGATGTTACATGAAAAAAAAAAAAAATAGAAGGCAGGCTAAAGAAGCATGAAGCTCTCTAATAACCCGTTTGCCATGGGACAGAGTGCAAATGCCAGATGAGCCCCCTCTGGTAGTCACTGTTGACCTGCATCAGAGAGAACTCCTTCCCTCAGGGTAACTGACTCATCCTCAGACATAATTCAACCCAGAGCACCCCAGTATGGAAGGCTCAGCCTGATCCTAACCTGGAAGGCTGCACATGAAGTAGGGACCTCCTTCTGCATTACTAACTTTTCTTACTAGTTTTACTCTCACTAATTCTACAAGATTTTTTTTTTTATAGCAAGTTATAGGACAAATATTTCTGCTCCACCTGCCTGCAAGTGATAGGACAAATATTTCTGCTCCACCTGCCTGCAAGTGATATGGAACAGTTAAGTGGAAAGAACAACGCTTTTGCTGCCAGAAAGACGTGGGTTCAAATCCTCACCCATCACTTACCAGCTGTGGGATTTTGACAAGATTACCCAAACTTCTCTGAGACCCACACTCCCCACAAAAAACCCGTCTCTTTGAGTCGCTGGGAGCAGTACGTGTGCGAAGATCTTTGAGGACTCAAAACAGTAGCTGACACCTGGAGTAGAAATCAATCGATGTTCCCTGTGACATTCCAAACTGAGTGACCACACTGACTCCCAGGTCTCAAAGGCACACATACCACCACCACCACCACCACAGCTCCAAATAATACTAACAGAAAGATCTCATCTTGTTCTTCCCCTGCTTGTGGGTGGGAGGTGGTTCTGGAACCACAGTGGAAAGTTTTATGTCCCTGTCTCTCTTCCCTCTTCCTAAGGCTTTAAAGGAGCATGGTACTATACATCCAAGCTTCTATTTAAAATTAATTAAAACGTTTGCATAAAGTGGCTATTTCTGTTTTAGTAAATCTAGTAAGTGGAAGCTCTAAGACTTGTGCAGAAGAAAAATAAATTACTGCTGCCACTAATGACTGACAAGTTATAGGCTGATGACAAAATTATGACACAATTTAGATTCACCTAAATGGTGTAAAACTCATTTTAGTGATCAAGCTGGAGCTTTCCCCTCGCCGCCCTAAAGTTCTCCATAAAGGATGAAATGAATTATCCATGTTATTTACTCATTGGGAAGTAACAGGACAAGTCAGGCATGTCTGCTGCTTTAAGTGAAATGGGTGCCATTTCTTTGGGGCTTGCAGTACAGCGAGCAGCTGGAGAGAAGACAGAGGGGGTTGAAGAGGGCCAGTCAGCCAGACACACAGGGAGCACGCCTGCATCTTGACGAGGCATCTGCAGGCTGGGCTAGATGTTGGAGGGATTTTTCAAATAAAGTGTCTTTTTAAAAACAGGGTTCCATATGATTCTGCAATTCCATCCCCGGGCATATATCCAGACAAAACTACAATTTGAAAAGGTACACGCGCCCCAATGCCCATAGCAGCGCTTGCGCTATTTACTAGAGTCAAGACATGGAGACAACCGAAATGCCATCAACAGATGAATGGATAAAGATAGACATGCATACATATATACAATATATACATATATACAACAGAACACTACTCAGCCATAAAAAAGAATGAATTAATGCCATTCACAGCAGGATGGACCTAGAGATTATTATACTCAGTGAAGTAAGTCAGAAAGAGAAAGACAAATACCACA
This sequence comes from Bos taurus, assembly GCF_002263795.3. Taxonomy (NCBI): domain Eukaryota; kingdom Metazoa; phylum Chordata; class Mammalia; order Artiodactyla; family Bovidae; genus Bos; species Bos taurus. The sequence continues at coordinate 80,124,884 of NC_037334.1, read as the reverse complement.
TGATGTCGCTTACATGTGGAGTCTAAAATACAACACAAATAAACTTATTTACAAATCAGAAACAGACTTGTGGGTGCCAAGGGGGTGGGTGGGGAAGGGAAGGACTGGGAGTTTGGGATCAGCAGTTGCAGACTATTATATACAGAATGGATAAGCACCAAGGTCCTATTGTATATAGCACATGTATCTATATTCAATATCCTATGATAAACCATAGTGGAAAAGAATATGAAAAAGAATGTATAAATGAGTCACTTTGTTGTACAGCAGAAATTAACATAACATGGTAAACCAATTAGACTTAAATTTGAAAAAACAAATAATGTGTCTTTTAAAATTGATATGAAATCTGATTGAACATTTCTCTGGAAAAAAGACTGGAGACTACTTGAGCCTAGGACTCCGAGAAATTGTCAAAACTGTACTAACAATTGGTTGCCTCACATCCCAGTTAGTCAATAAACACTTACGAACAACCTAATATATGCGAGTAGCTGGCTTAGGTGGTAGGAAAAAAGGACAGAGAAATAAAGATGCCTCGAGTCCTCTGAGGCAATTAAGGATATAATATTAATATTTTGGGTCATGGAGGGGAGACAAAGTTCAGTGTCATTGAAACCAAAAGAGGTGTCCCGTTGTCTTTAGAGATTGTGGACACAGTTTGGTGCTGAGCTGAAGTCAGGAAAGGCAAGTTTCCATTATTTCTGGGCTCCTGCAGGTGACAATCTATTTGATAGTCAATAAAGTCTGACCTCTATTACACACCATAAATTTGATACAGATTAAAGATCCAAATAAGAAAAAAGACCGACACAGTATTTGAAAAAATACTGAAGACTAATTTCATTTTCTTGTGAATGGGATATATAAAAAAGATAAATTCGAGGGACCAAGAAGATCAGCTTTGAGAAAAGTACACTGATACGAATGCAGAGTTCCAAAGAATAGCGAGAAGAGATAAGAAAGCCTTCTTAAGTGAACAATGCAAAGAAATAGAGGGAAACAATAGAATGGGAACAACTAGAGGTCTCTTTAAGAAAACTGGAGATACCAAGGGAAAATTTTATGCAAAGATGGGCACAGTACAGGACAGGAATAGTATCGACCTAACAGGAGCAGAAGAGATTAAGAAGAGGTGGCAAGAATACACAGAAAAACTATACCAAAAAGGTCTTAATGACCTAGGTAACCATGATGATGTGGTCACTCATCTACAGCCAGACATCCCGGAATGTGAGGTCAAGTGAGCCTTAGAAGCATCACTATGAACAAACCTAGTGGAGGTGATGGAATTCCAGTTGAGCTATTTCAAATCCTAAAAGATGACGCTGTGAAAGTGCTGCACTCAATATGCCAGCAAATTTGGAAAACTCAGCGTGGCCACAGGACTGGAAAAGGTTAGGTTTCATTCCAATCTCAAAGAAAGGTAATGCCAAAAAAAATGTTCAAACTAACACACAATTGTGCTCATTTCACATGCTAGCAAGGTAATGTTCAAAATCCTTTGAGCTAGGATTCAACAATACATGAACTGAGAACTTCCAGATGTACAAGCTGGGTTTAGAAAAGGCAGAGGAACCAGAGATCAAATTGCCAATATCTGTTGTATCATAGAAAAAGCAAGAAAATTCCAGAAAAACATCTACTTCTGCATCATTGACTACACTAAAGCCTTTGAGTGTGTGGATCACAACAAACTGTGGAAAATTCTTAAAAAGATGTCTCCTGAGAAACCTGTATGGAAGTCAAGAAGTGATAGAACCAGATAAGGAACAATGGACCAGTTCCAAGTTGGGAAAGGAGTACGTCAAGGCTGTATATTGTCACCCTGCTTATTTAACTTATATGCAGAGTACATCATGTGGAATTCTGGGCTGGATGAAGCACAAGCTGGAATCAAGATTTCTGGGAGAAATATCAATAACTTCAGATATGCAAATAACACCACCCTATGGGAGAAAGTGAAGAGGGATTAAAAAGCCTCTTGATGAAGGTGAAAGAGGAGAGTGAAAAAGCTGGCTTAAAACTCAACATTCAAAAAACTAAGGTCATGGCATTCGGTTCAATCACTTCATGGCAAACAGGTGGGGAAACAATGCAAACAGTGACTGACTTTATTTTCTGGGGCTCCAAAATCACTGCGGATGGTGACTGTAGTCATAAAATTAGAAGACGGTTGCTCCTTGGAAAAAAAGCTATGATAAACCTGGACAGTGTATTAAAAAGCAGAGCCATCACTTGGCCAGCAAAGGTCCATCTAGTCAAAGCTATGGTTTTTCCAGTAGTCATGTATGGATGTGAGAGTTGGACTGTAAAGAAAGCTGAGTGCTGCAGAATTGACACTTTTGAACTGTGGTGTTGGAGAAGACTCTTGAGAGTCCCTTGGACTGCAAGGAGATCAAACCAGTCCATCCTAAAGTGAATCAACCCCAAATATTCATTGGAAGGACTGGTGCTGATGCTGAAATTCCAATACTTTGGCCACCTGATGCGAAGAGCCAACTCACTGGAAAAGACCCTGATTCTGGGAAAGACTGAGGGCAGGAGGAGAAGAGGGCAACAAAGGATGAGATGGTTGGATGGAATCACTGATTCATTCGACATGAGTTTGAACAGGCTCTGGGAGATGGTGAAGGACATGGAAGCCTGGTGTGCTGCAGTCCATGGGGTTGCAAAGAGTTGCAACTGAATAACACGACAACTGAGGAAACACTGGGGAAATATATTTTCTAACATTTTACAGAATAAAGCTTGGCATATGAAATACAAAAGGAACTCTTACAAATCAATAAAGAGAGACAAACAAATGAAAACCTGGGCAAAGGACAGATAAATATAAACATAAACTGCCAATAAGGATTTCCCTGGTGGTGCAGTGGCTAAGAATCTATCTGCTAAAGTAGCGGATACAGGTTTGATCCCTGTTCCAGGAAGATCCCACATGCCACAGAGCAACTAAGCCTGTGGGCAACGACTACTGAGCATGTGGTCTAGAGCCCAGGAACTGCCACTACGGAACCTGTGTGCTACAACTACTGAAGCCCTTGTGCCAAGAGCCTGTGCTCCACAATAAGAGAAGCCGGCACGACGAGAGGCCCATGTGCTGCAATGAAGAGTAGCCCCAACTCTCCACAGCTAGACAAAGCCCAGGCTCAGCAACGAAGACTCAGTGCAATGAAAAAAAAAAAATCGCCAATAAAAGTATGAAAAGTTCTCAACTTCACTAGCAATTAAATAAATATAGATAAAAATGAGAAATAATCTTTGACTTATCAGATTAAAGAAATCTATAACTTTTATATGTAGAATGGATAAAAGACAAGGTCCTACCATATAGCACAGAGAAACTATACTCAATATCCTATGATAAACCATAATGGAAAAGAGTATAAAAAAAGAATGTATACACATATAACTGAATTACTTTGCTGTATAGCAGAAATTAATACAACTCTCAATAAAAAAATTTTAAAAATTGAAAATACATAACTTCCAATGCTGCCACAGCTGAGGGGAAACGGGCTCTGTCACAGTGGATGGGGGGCAGAAGTTCAAACTAGCTTCCAGGGGGCTCATTTGCTCCCATCTGAATAGCTCCCTGGCTCACCATGCCCAGCTGACAAGCCTGTTGACCTTGGTGCCTCAGTTTTCCCTTCCTATGAAATGGGTGGGACAAGAAAGGACCGTTTTTGCAGGAAGAGTGAGGAGGATGGAAAGCAGAACTAAGAAGCCATGCAAAAGTATAGATGCAAACATGACCGGCCAGTCTCCTCACGATGATAGTCTCTGACTGGAGCCGCCCCCCGCCTTCCTGCCTGGATTACTCAGACACTTTAGTTGGCCTCAGTCTAGGGGGAAAGATCCAGCAGCCCCTGTGAAGACAGGAAAGCCAAGGATGCTTCTGACAGAGCCTCTGGCTCAGAGGGCCAAAGTTCGGGTGCACCCACTTCCTCATTCCCCTTCTGTCAAAAGGCACATTAATAAGCAAGGAAGCGATTCAGGGAAGAATTTCCAGAAGGACGAAAAACTCATCAGGTGTGTCAGATCTCTGACATTCAGGAGCCATGTGGGGAAAGCAGCACACGCTGACTTAAGCACGAAAGTATGGATGCTTTAATTAATCCGGGGTGAATTTAATTGCTTTAGTTAAGTGGAAATCGGGTTAAAAATGATGCAGAGCATGCTGGGGTGTGTTAAAAACATGACATATGAGTTGGATGAATCGATAAATTAAAAGTGCACAGATGTTTTAATTAAACCCAGGGAAGTTAACGAAGATCGCAAGAGACTTTTAAGCCTATGATTAATTCAATTCATTTAAAATACCTGTAGAGATATGGGGATGCCTCCATTTTGAGAGTTATAAAAGTTCTCAATCGATAAGGGCTTAAGCTTTTCTTAAAAAACGTCTAAGTTTTTCTGTGTGTGTGTGTGTATGTGTGATCGAACAGCATTAATTACATAATGAATATTTAAAATTTTCAGAGTACACAGTAAGCTTTTTTGCAGCTCACATCCAGACTGAAGTAACTTTTCATTCTTATTGTGATTCAGGCATTGAGATGGGCTTGGAAGTTACTGCTGTCCGGTTGTCTGTAAGCATGGGAGCTCCCCCAAGACACGAAGGCCTGTTTGTTCACTGTTTATTGACTGGTACATAGAAGAGGACCAGGCAGTGCAGGCTTATGAGTTAGACAGCTCAGATTTCCCTTCGGTTTTACCAGTGATGTGACTCTGGACACCTTATTTTCAGCCTCATTTTCTTTATCTTCAAAATAGGACTAAATTGTTGGATTACCTAACCCATGGTGTTTTTAAGAGGATGAAATGAGATAATGCCTGTGAAGTGCTATGTACAATGCCTGGCACATAGTAAGAAATCTATAGGTATGATTTATCATCATTTTTTTTAGGAGAAAATTGTTCCAGATTATCACATCATAAAGAGACAAGAAGGGCTTCCCTGGCAGTCCAATGGTAAAGACTCCCCGCTCCCAAGCAGGGGGCCGAGGTTCCATCCCTGGTTGGGGATCCTAAGATTCTGCATGCCACACCGGGGCCAAACACCAATAAACAAAAAGACCAAGAGACAGGGGAGGGGGAAACGCTCTTTCCCATCACCCATCCTGGCTGACCTCCTCTCTAAAGACTGGTTTATCTCCCAATATGGAACGTTTTTTTCCTAAAACCAGAGTATGTTCCCACCTCTCTACGTCTCATTCCTACAGCAGGTTTCCCTAGGGTTAGGCCCTCTGCTTTCTTGGTCTGCTCTGCTTATCTAGTTTTAAAAGGAAACAAAAAGTTTTTTAGCCTTAGAAGTAACTTGACTCGGGGGAGGGCTGATGGAGAGATTGCTGTTTGGTGGTGTACCACCCAGCAGGAGTGTCCACGTTCTGGAGGCAAGGCTCTGCAGGAGGGCACCAAAGAAAGGGCACTGCAGCTTCCAAACGGAGGCAGCAGGCATCCTCTGTCCCTGCCTGGCAAGCTGGGGAGAGTGGAAGGTAAATGAGATATTGCCGCTCCTGCTCTCTGGGCCATCTGGGCAGAGTCCAAGGGCAGCGGCATCCAGACTCAGACCTGGATGTGCGCCCAAGTCATCTGGGGATGCTGTGAGAATAAGATTCTGATTCAGAGGGTCTGGTGTGGGGCCGGAGGTTTGGACATTGAACAGGTTCCCCAGGCTGATGCTAGCACCCCAGACCTACTGAATCAGAAACTCTGGGGGGAACCCAGCAAGCTGTGAGTTAACAGGTGATCCTGATGAGCAGGGCTCTAAAGCCACGCCTGGGTGAGTACCTTAGCTTCTCTGAGTCTCAGTTTCCTTAGTTCTGAAATGGGGATGACCCAAGATCATTCCGTTTAAACCCTCTGCACAGGGCCTGGCATTCACTGCATGTTCAATATGGGCAGAGATTCTTACACTACTTTACCAAAGGTGCCTTTGCTGAGTGTGGACACTCACTTTCTGCAAAGCCTGAACCAAGGGCCCGGCTTCAAGCTCCATCTCCTGGGTCCTTGCCGCCAAGAAATTTCTGCACGTTTTCTCAGGTCAAGGACAGGAACAAGGAGAGGTGGGATTCAGCCTTGAACTGCACTGGGCGGTGGAACGACTCCTGTGGGCAGCAGCCATGGCCCCTGGCCAGTCTGTATTACAGGGGATTGTGAGGGAGGTGGGGTGGCAGAGGGAGACAGGTGTGAAAGACAGGTGGTCTAAAGGAACATCCGTGCTTGTTCCAGGAAAGACAGGTGGAATCTGAGACAGGTGAGCCAGCTGTGAAAGGGGAAAGTGGCTTCCTTGGCAGAGATGCTCCGAGGGGAGCATTTCTGGGGTGGTGGGGAGGACCCCTATATCACTGGTGGAGATGAAGGGGCTCATCATTCCCCTCCCGAGTGCAGATGTCCACTTGGGGGAGGAACTGATGGGGAAATGGGAAACAGGTGAGCGGATGAAGCCAGCCAGGAGAGCCAGATAGCTGAGTTTCTGTGATGGTTTTAGAGTAAGTGAGGGGTCACTGCTCCTCATTTAGGAGATTTTTCTGCCAAGTTAGGAAAACCAAGATAGGGTCACAAGTTTCAAAGTCAGCCAGACATGGCATCAACATCTAGCCTGCAGTGTGACCTTGGGCAAGTAGTTTTCTTTCTCTGAGTCTCTGTTTCTCCTGGATAACAGTGATTTCCAAGGCTTGTGAAGATTAACGCTGGGTAGTACTTATGGAGCATTCAATACGTGTCAAGCATGGTTCTACATGCTTGACATGCATTTACTTTTTAGTTCTCACAGCAATCCATCAGGTAATATTGCTATTGCCCCCATATTATGGATTTGACAACAAAGGCTTAGAGAGGTTAAGTAATTTTCTACAGTGGGTATAGTTTCAAATACCTGCTTTGCCACTCTCTACCTAGGAAATCCTAGTTTCCTCTCCTGAGGGTTTCCTGGGGTTCAAATCCAAATCCCAGTGTATATCTGCTACACAAACTGCGTGCCAAGCACATCTTCCTACACTCACATCTTCGGTGAATCCATCTCACGGCTGGTCTAACGTTAAGGGTTCAGGCTGGATTGTTTGGTTTGAATCCTGGCAATACCACTTATGAGCTGAGTGATCTTGAGCGAGTTACTTAACTGCTCTGTGTTTCATTTTCCTTGCCTGTAAGAGGGGATGATAATCATCTATAAAATAGGACAATAAATGATTCATTGAGCTAATTATACAGTTGTTTAGTGCAGTAGCTGCACACAATAAGCACTCAATACATGTCAGTGATGATGACAATGATTTGACTTTAGTGCTAGAACTTGGCCAAGAGGGATTGGGTAGTGGGTACAGCCAGACATCCTAGAATGTGAAGTCAAGCGGGCCTTAGGAAGCATCACTATGAACAAACCTAGTGGAGGTGATGGAATTCCAGTTGAGCTATTTCAAATCCTAAAAGATGATGCTGTGAAAGTGCTGCACTCAATATGCCAGCAAATTTGGAAAACTCAGCAGTGGCACAGGACTGGAAAAAGTCAGTTTTCATTCCAATCCCAAAGATAGGCAATGCCAAAGAAAGCTCAAACTACTGCACAATTGTACTCATCTCACACGCTAGTAAAGTAATGCTCAAAATTCTCCAAGCCAGGTTTCAACAATATGTAACTGTGAACTTCCAGATGTTCAAGCTGGATTTAGATAAGGCAGAGGAACCAGAGATCAAATTGCCAACACCCATTGGATCATCGAAAAAGCAAGAGTTCCAGAAAAACATCTATTTCTGCTTTATTGACTATGTCAAAGCCTTTGACTGTGTGGATCACAATAAACTGTGGGAAATTCTTCAAGAGACAGGAATACCAGACTATCTGACCTGCCTCTTGAGAAACCTGTATGCAGGTCAGGAAGCAACAGTTAGAACTGGACATGGAACAACAGACTGGTTCCAAATAGGAAAAGGAGTACGTCAAGGCTATATATTATCACCCTGCTTATTTAACTTCTGTGCAGAGTATATCTTGAGAAACGCTGGGCTGGATGAAGCATAAACTGGAATCAAGATTGCCAGGACAACTATCAATAACCTCAGATATGCAGATGACACCACCCTTATGGCAGAAAGTGAACTAAAGAGTCTCTTGATGAAAGTGAAACAGGAGAGTGAAAAAGTTGGCTTAAAACTCAACATTCAGAAAACTAAGATCATGGCATCCAGTCCCATCACTTCATGGCAAATAGATGGGAAAACAGTGGAAACAGTGGTAGACTTTATTTTTGGGGGCTCCAAAATCACTTGCAGATGGTGACTGCAGCCATAAAATTAAAAGATGCTTGTTCTTTGGAAGTAAAGCTATGACCAACCTAGACAGCATATTAAAAAGCAGACATTACTTTGCTAACAAAGGTCCATCTAGTCAAAGCTATGGTTTTTCCAGTAGTCAATCATGTATGGATGTGAGAGTTGGACTTTAAAGAAAGCTGAGCACCAAAGAATTGATGCTTTTGAACTGTGGTGTTGGAGAAGACTCTTGAGAGTCCCCTGGACTGCAAGGAAATCCAACCAGTCCATCCTAAAGGAAATCATTCCTGAATATTCATTGGAAGGACTGATGCTGAAGCTGAAACTCCAATACTTTGGCCACCTGGTGCGAAGAGCTGTCTCATTGGAAAAGACCCTGATGATGGGAAAGATTGAAGGTGGGAGGAGAAGTGACAACAGAGGATGAGATGGTTGGATGGCATCACCAACTCAATGGAGATGAGTCTGAGTAAACTCCAGGAGTTGGTGATGGACAGGGAGGCCTGGCGTGCTGCAGTCCACTGATTCACAAAGAGTCAGTAGCGACTGAACTGAATTGAACTGAAGAGAAAAATGGCAAGATTTCCATCCTCTTTTCTCAAGGCCCCACAGAAACTTGGTAGGAGCAGAGACCAATTCCCAGAGAGAAGACTATGTTCCTGTGGTTGCAGCATTTCTGGGCCTCCCCTGACAGCCATTCAGCAGTGGACCTTGTAATTTCTAATTGCTATTACTGAACAAGGAAAGCTCTGCTGTATTAAATTTCTACTGCAAGTTGGGGCCTTAAGTTCAGCACCAAATACACCACCTGAAAAACTTACATCAAAAACCACACCATCAGAAGCCTTATCTTTTCTGAAAGGCAAGACTGCTTTATGCACAAGCTAAGGAAGCATCTTAAGTCAATGAGAGACTTCAAACAAAAGTCAATGAAAGAAAAAGGAATCAGAGTTAAAAAGCATCTAGCCCAGGATGACCCTGGTGGTACAGTGGCTAAGACCCCACACTCCCAAAGCAGGGGGCCTGGGTTCAATCCCTGGTGGGGGAAGTCGATCCCACACCCCACATGCTGGAACTATGAGTTTGCATGCTGCAACTGAAAGATTCCTTGTGTGGCAACTAGAATATCCTGCATGCCACTTGGAAGTTCCCTTGTGCTGCAACTAAGATCCAGAGCAGTCAAAAAAGCAAATAGGTACAAATATTAAAAAAAAAAATCTAGCCCACAGCAAATAGCATACAAGTATAGTGATGAGAAAGTCATGCAAGGGAATTAGTAATAACAGAAAAAAACCATAAACTAAACAATAATTGAATAATAAGCATGATTCTAGCTGGACAGGAGAGGCACCTGATGGAGAACAGTGCAAGACATCAGGAAAAAAAACCACCATATCTCCTCAAGCTCTGAATGTGAACAGGTTGCTTACTGCATTAAGAAATTAATGACATTCTATGCTAGAAGACACTCTTCAGTGTAGCTCCTTTACTGTATGCCGGGAGCCGGCATGTTGCATATTGAGTGCATATTGCATATTGAGTGCAGCACTTTCACAGCATAATCTTTCAGGATCTGGAATAGCTCAACTGGAAGTCTATCACCGCCAGGAGCCAGCGTGAGGAACTCCGCCTGTGGCAAAGGTCATGAGGAAGGAGGCTCGGCATACGCAAAGGCGGGATCGAGCCTCAGGAGTCCCCCTGGAAATTCTCGAGCATCTACCCCCAAAACCAGAGTCTGCCTACTTTCTGCTTTGTGCTCTCACCTACACCTCTGACTTTACAGGCTGTCCCCTACTACCTCTCTCTGAAAAAAAAAGTTAACTTACAGCTCCAGTTAATAAAGTTCCTGGGTGTGATAGTGTTTCAACCTACAAACTCCTTTGGAAGTCCTCTAGCCTGCCTGAATAGGTTTTTCCGGCCACAAGTGATTGCTCAGAGCCTCCCAACTGTGAGAGGCAGGAGATGTTCTAAACTGTCTAAACACATATTCCTTTGAGCAGTTAAAAGATTGATTAGAAATTGTATTGGTGAAGGGTTTTTCACTTGTTGGGCCAATGTTTGCTGCTAAGTCTCCATATCCCTTACCTGCTGTGTCCCTGGCAGTGTATTGATGAACATAATTGGTGTAAGTAGTAGCTTTAATGTTTATAATCTTGGACCCTTGAGTTAATTCTTTTTCTTGTTACAGCCCACCACACCTTTGCCCTATAGGAATGCAACTTTAATGCTTTTGGAGGGTGGCGCCTGACTAGTCACCTTTAGAGAAAAATAAGTTTTCTGAAGAAAGGGTCTTAAAATGTTAACAGGCCTCTGGGCCAGAAGATGATGCAAATCACCTAAACTTTTGCATATGATAAGTTTGCAGGAAGAAAGCCTGGCTTACTGCATGACTCTACCCCTTCCCCCATTATCCTCTATGCATAACTTAAGGTATAAAAACTACTTTGGAAAATAAAGTGCGGGCCTTGTTGATGGAAACTTGGTCTCCCCATGTCGTTCTTTCTCTCACCTTCTGGCTGAATTATTCAGCCTCTTTTCTCCACTGAATTTCCTCACTGAGCTATCCTTATTTCAGCCTCTTTTCTCCACTGAATTTCCTCACTGAGCTATCCTTATTCTATTACTCTTTATATCCTTAATTAACATTTAATTAAGCAGTTGTTTCCTGATCCTCGCTGACGCCGTCCCCGCTTCAAATTCCCTGGTTCCACCGGGGCTGGACCCCAGCAACTGTACTCTTCCGCCATGGAATTTTTTCCACATTCCTTGAAACGAGTTGACTCTTCATAGATCCACACTTTATTGCTTCATGAACTTTCTTATCTTCTCCTTAATGACATCCATAGCATTCAGAGTCCACATCCCAGCACGCCGGACTTAGGCTTACATTTCCTATGTCCTTATCATGTGCATCCATCAGACGGGAAGCTCCCAGAAGGCACGTGCTGGCACTCTCGCTTGTTACCTTATGCCTGGTACTTAGTGCAGTGCCTGGCTCACAGCGGGCACATGATAGGCACTTGCTGGATGCACAAATAAGTTTGGTCCCCTGAACTGATTTGGATCGAGGTGTTAGAACCCGCATACGTTCTTCTGGGGGTGAGGGTCAGTTCCACTTGAACTTCTAGCCCCTTGGAGGCCCCAGTTCAGCGGCGGACTGTGGCATGACTGCCCTGCAGTTCATGCCGACTGCTTTCTTCACTCACTGCGAGGATGTCTTTGAGTGCCTGATGCAGACTGGCAGGTTTATCAGGAGACAAGGAGCTGCCGTCTGCACTGCATATCTGAGGGCACAAGAGGCGCTGCGCCAGGTCAGGAGAGCAAACCCGCGTTTCTGTCACTTGGACGCACACCTGGCCACTTGGATGTGATGGGAATCTCGTCCGCTACTGTGGCAAATTCTCCTCCTGGCAGGAGAGCCCGAGTCTGCTGGCTGCCTGCAATACAGAAACTGGCAGACCTGAGGCATACTGGGCACAGCTGGCAGTGCAGGAACAAAGGGGAATGTGAGTTTGTGATGAAGGAGGACCTGGGCTCAGGTTCTCTTAAAGACATTTATCAAGAAAGAAAGGACATGATCGTGGGCTGCAGCCGGGAGATGGCATGCTCCGTTCAGGGTGGCAGGAGCCCCGGGACTGGCTGTCTCTCTCCTCTGCACTGGCTAGCACGATTACTCACCCTGTCTGCTCCAGAGCTCTCCCTGCTAACACCTAGGAGTTTCTTAGGCTCAAAAGTTGTCCATGAGTGGCAATTTGTCATCGTCACCAACAGATTGCATAGGACCAATGGGATCGAGCCACCCTACCATCTCCGCCTTATGTGTGAGGGGTGAGGGGCAGGTATACACATGCTCACACCCACAAGCACACACCCCCTCACACAGAACCATATTTGAATCTTTTCTTATCAAAGACCAGAAGTGCATCTTTGATAGAATTCACTGAGAAAGGCACAGCATCTTATGTAACCTCAATCTTTTTTTTTTTTTGCTGCACTGCACGGCACATGGGATCTTAGTTCCCCAACCAGGGATCGAACCTGTGCCCCCTGCAGTGGAAGCACAGGTCTTAACCACTGGACTGCCAGGCAAGTCCCTGTAGAACTTCAATCTAATCATGAGAAAACATCAGACAAACCCACATCTAGAGGCTAGCTAAGAAATGCCTCACTAGTACTCTGCAAAACACACTCAAGGTCATGGAAAAAAAAAAAAAAAGACTGAGGAGCCCTTGTAGACTGGAGGGCACTAAAGAGACATGACAACTAAACACAAAGTGAGATCTGGACCAGAAAAAAGGGGCAAAATTAGAAACAAGTCTGTAACTTAGTCAATAGCATCGATCCATGTTAATTTCCTGGTTTCACCAACTGAACTTTGGTAATTTAAAACGTTGACATTAGGGGAAGCTGAATGAACCCTGGGAACTCTGTGTACTATTTATGCAATCTGTCTGCAAGACAAAAATGATTTTAATATTAATAAAAAAAGCTTAACATATTGGGGAGGGTGGTTAGAATAGGATTTATCTCACATTGCTGATATGAGAATGGATAAGACTGTATGCATTAAGTACTTTATACAAAGCCTGGTACATCTTTAATACTTAATAACTATTGGTGGTTATGAAAAAAAGAAACTATTTGAAATGGAGGCTTAACAGACCCCAAGTAAATCAGGCACTAATCATTAAGCTTACCCACTTGAAGCTGGTAGAGTTGAACCTGTGCGCCTATTTTTACCAAGTTTCCCACTTTATCACCTACCTCTTGTGTAAGCAGTGAATTGCATTATTTTCAGGACCCTAAACTTAGGACTTGAGATGTTCAAGGCTTGAATTTCTCTAGAAGCCAGGCTGGCTCACACATGCTATACAGTAGGATCCAATTTGGGGATCACTGGTGTGAAATGATGGAGAAGGCAATGGCACCCCACTCCAGTACTCTTGCCTAGAAAATCCCATGGACGGAGGAGCCTGGTAGGCTGCAGTCCATGGGGTCACGAAGAGTTGGACATGACTGAGCGACTTCACTTTCACTTTTCCCTTTCCTGCATTGGAGAAGGAAATGGCAACCCACTCCAGTGTTCTTGCCTGGAGAATCCCAGGGACGGGGGAGCCTGGTGGGCTGCCGTCTATGGGGTTGCACAGAGTCGGACACGACTGAAGTGACTTAGCAGCAGCAGCAGCAGGTGTGAAATGAATGTCTGAGAAGCTGACTTGGCTTGACTGCTCAGAGCAGGGAAAAGATTCCGTACTTGAATGCAAAACAAAATGACAATGAGGTGCCACCTCACGCCAGTCAGAATGGCCATCTCTGAAAAGTCTACACTGTAGACTCCACAAATAACAAACGCTGGGGAAGGTGTGGATTAAAGGGGACTCTCCTACACTGTTCATGGAATATAAATTGGTACAACCACTATGGAAAAGAGTACAGAGGTTCCTCAAAAAACTAGAAACAGAGTTGCTATATGATCCAGCAATCCCACTCCTGGGGATATACCTGGACAAAACTACAATTTGAAAAGATGCATGCACCTCTATGCTCATAGCAGCACTATATACAACAGCCAAGACATGGAGACAACCTGTCCATCAACAGAAGAATGAACGAAGATGTGGTACCTACATACAATGGAGTATCACTCAGCCATAACAAAGAATGAAATAATGCATTCTGCAGCAACACTGATGAACTATGTGAAGAGATTGTAAGAAAGACAAATACCATATGATATCACTTACATGTGGAATCTAAAACAGGACACAAGTGAACATATCTACAAAACAGAAAAAGGCTCACAGACATAAAGAACAGGCTGGTGGTTGCCAAGTGGGAGGAGGGGCAGGGCTGGAGCAGGAGTTTAGCAGATGCAAGCATCTGGAGCATTAGCAGATGCAAACTATCATACACAGGATGGATGGACAACAGGGCCCTACTGTGCAGCACAGCAACTGCAGTCGATATCCTGCGATAAGCCATAATGGAAAAGAATATGAACAAGAATGCTGCTACCACTGCTGCTAAGTCGCTTCAGTCATGTCTGACTCTGTGTGACCCCATAGACAGCAGCCCACCAGGCTCCCCCGTCCCTGGGATTCTCCAGGCAAGAACACTGGAGTGGGTTGCCATTTCCTTCTCCAATGCATGAAAGTGAAAAAGTGAAAGTGAAGTCGCTCAGTCGTGTCCGACTCTAGTGACCCCATGGACTGCAGCCTACCAGGTTCCTCCGTCCGTGGGATTTTCCAGGCAAGAGTACTGGAGTGGGGTGCCATTGCCTTCTCCGATGAACAAGAATAGATATGTGCATAACTGAATCACTCTGCTGTATACCAGAAACTAATACAATATTGGAAATCAATTATACGTCAACAAAATTTAAAAAAAGAAAATATTTCTTTCTCAATAGATTTAAAGGCAGCACTGGTTGTTAGTTAGTGTTAGTCACTCACTCATGTCTGACTCTTTGTGACCCTATGGACTGTAGCTTGCCAGGCTCCCCTGTCCATGGAATTCTCCAGGTAAGAGTACTGGAGTGGGTAGCCATTCCCTTCTTCAGGGGATCTTCCTGATCCAGGGATCAAATCCGGGTCTCCTGCACTGCAGGCAGATTCTTTACTGTCTGAACCACCACGGAAGCCCAAAGGCAGCACTAACCTTTCCTATTTATTGCAACAGATTCCAGGTTTCTTTTCTAACTTTTCATTTTGACGTTGTTCCTTTTAAAAGAAGTTCACCTATGTAAACCTAATGGGTAGACTTAAAGAAATATATTAAGGAAATAAAAATTCTGATGCCCCATGAATTTGACAAAAATCATGAAGGTGGTACATGAAAGAGCAAAGTGTGAGAAATGAGGGATTAGGGTGTTTCTAAACACTGTCCTTGTTAATGAAATAGCTAAATTGTGCCCATTTCAAAAAATACTAAGGAAGTAATATCTTCAGGGCCAAGAGGCAAAAGCTTAATCCTAACATTCTTAAGCCAACTTACCCAAGAATAAGTGAGGAAACAAAGAGAAAGCAATTTTCGTCTCTAAACACTTCAATTTTGCCCACTGTAGGCATCAACAGCTGAATTAAAATATACAACAAGTTCAGAGGCCGATTTCGGGAACGGCTTCTGAGTATGCCAGAGGAACTACTCTTAACAGCCACTCGATATTTGTTTCGTGAGGATCAATTATATACCCCGACTAATGCACAGTCAGAGCATGCCACCCGGCCCGCAGTACAGGTGGTGAATACAAAACACACACCGAGAGGCCTTTTAAGCAGCTAAATGCACACCCCATTACAGATCCATAATGCAGAATGGGCGCTCATCTGCAAATGGATGGAGAGCGAAGAGTTCTTAAATGGCTGGGGTACTTAGGGCTGAAAGGCCGGTCCCTGGATGTGCAGCCAGAGCACACACGGTTTTAGGATTAATAATACATCGAAGTGTGTCAGTGTTAATACACATTTACAGCTCGCAGGCCATGCAGCAGAGTGTTCAGCCCGTTTG
This sequence comes from Bos taurus, assembly GCF_002263795.3. Lineage (NCBI taxonomy): Eukaryota > Metazoa > Chordata > Mammalia > Artiodactyla > Bovidae > Bos > Bos taurus. The sequence goes on along the minus strand of NC_037334.1, from coordinate 80,109,101 downwards.
CAGCCATACAGAAAAGGACTATTCTGTCCTTTCTCTCATTAATGCCTTCACTCCCAGGAAAATTAGATTATGCAAGAAAAGCCATTCAGACGCTATTGAGGTTTTCCCTACTTTAAAGCCTTTGCTCAGGAAAAGTGCTCGGCACCACGAGGCAGGTGTCATCTACCTCCCTCCATCAAAGCCCATCAGAACTGGAGCCAAGGAGCGCTAGGCTCTGCTGTCTACTTGGGGGATGTGTCCACATGCCCTTGGGCATAGTGCGGTAAAGAGAAAAGCGGCCGAGAGAATGGTCTGGTCTGGTGGATCCCTGCTCTCTTTTCCTTTTGCATCTGACGGGTTTACTAAATCTTTGACATGATCCTGTGGTTAAGGATATGAATGTAGTGGTGTCATTTAGCAATGAATCTCACACAGGTGCAACCAAACCACAGTCCTGTTCATTTATCAATCAGCATTCGGAAGGATATGGGAATTGCAAATCTTTGAAATACTGTGAATATTTGAAATACCATACAATTTTCCCAAGCCATTGTGGTGAGGGTGGTACTATTTAGCATTTACAGAGTGGCTTTATTAATGATTGCCTCTCTCTTAGAATATCAAGGCAGCATGGTCTTTTGAAGAGGAGCACATAAAGGGATGAAAATAGTATACAGATATATAAATAAACATACTATGACATGTGTAAATAAAAGATGGTAAAACTAAAGCCTCCAAGGGCTCCCAAAGTGTTCTGCTAAGAGCTTGGGGGTACATTCTCTCATTCCATCCTCACAATGAATTCAGGAAGAAATTCCCTAGTTTTCCAGAGGAAGAAACCAAGATTCAGAAATGTTAGGTCACTTGCTAAAGGCCACAGAGATCCTGAATGGGGCTGGAACCCAGGAAGGCCTGACTCCTGAACAAAGGCTTGGAAGCTCTCTACTGCTGTTTTTCAGACCCACTCACTGGTGGGTGGGGAGTCAGTGTAGTTAGTATATTTCATTTTTTAAAAGTGAAATAGGACAGAATAGAAAAGAAACATGAAGTGTTGTTTTATGAAAGTCTCATTTTAATTTTATACCTGTATTTATCATGAACAAATACTTGTGTGTGTGTGTGTGTATGCATGCATGAACCATGTCTAAAAAGTGTGAGAAGCTCAGCTCTCCACTGCACTTGCCTGTGATAGCATCACTTGAAGGGCAAACTCAAGGTCTCCTGTTAGCTAGATATGAGCCATAAGTCCCCTGTTTTTGTGAGAGTCATTTTCTTTCTTCTATTACCTTTCCCCCAAGAATCCCAGGGCCCCCGTCATTCTGTGCAAAGCAGTGTAGATAAATTAATAATACAATTTAAAACCGATTCCACCAAGATAAATAGCACTTCCTAGATTAAGAGCGTAGCTGGCCAGAATGAATGAAATTTACTAACCCTGAGATGCTTAATCTTCCATTACACAGAAGTTAATGATTATAAGAAAGGAGTGATGGTAATTCACTTCTGCTTTTACAGGAAATCTAACCATCTCATTTTTAGCAAATCTTTCTTCTCAGCACACCTCAATGCCAAGGATAACTGCCCTGCTCTTATAGGTATATTGGCCAATTGTCATATATCAAAGTCTCCTCTTTACCAAAGTGGTAGGATGCACAGCTTGCACCGGCTTACAAAATATCCCAGTGGAATTTGCTGGGGAGGCAACCTTGGTGCTCCCTCTCCCAGCCCCATTGAGAAGTCTCTTTTCTATTTTCCAATCGTCGCAGGGAAGTGGTGGTAAGTACCTTTAGCGCAGTCTGCTCCTAGAAACCCTGGGAAGCAGTGACACAGCCCGGACACACATTCGCCATTCCCGTGGCAGTTACGTGGACAGTCCTGCACTGAATCTGAAAAAGAGAGAACGTGAACAATTACTTCTTTCTCTGCTTGCTGGTGAAGCAGTTTAGTAGCCAGCCACCTACTGTTTTTCAGGAGCAGTGGCAGTAACCTCGGATGCCTACTGGGGACTGGTAAGGAGAAATGGGCGAGGTAGGAGAACAGGGATGGGTGGGGACTAGGGCAGCTTGGACAATGCATGGCTGTAACCACTGCTCTCCATGGGATTAGCCCAGGCAGGAATTTGAGTATAGTACTATTGCATTTTTTGCTTTTTCAAAAGAAACTACTTATCTGAATTTAAAAATTGCAGTGTTCTATGCTGGCAAGATTGAAACACTGTAAGCCTCAGCCTGTCCCCAATATCACCCTATCAATATGAGATTTGATTTGAGATATCAGCTTTTAGCCTCAAGTATAGAGAATGATTCTCCAAATGACAGAGGTGCTCCTGATCTCAGGTTCGCAGAGTAAAAAAATCCCCTGCATTAAAGAAAGAAAGTCTAAATACCTGAGACTGATCAATTTTGGCATGATTTGGGGATTCATTAAGTAGTAGGTTTGGGGTGGTACAAAAGTCCTTTTATGCCTAGCTTTTTGCAGATTTTTTTTTTTTTGTGAAAATCAATTAGTTCACCCTTGTTCTCACCTGTATAGCCATCTTATTTCATGATTTACTTTGCTATGTGTACTCTCAAGAAATGCCTTCAAAGGGATCATTTTGGAACTTTTTCATGTTGATTTGGGTCTGCACAGCAGTAGATGTATTCTTTTAAAATTATGATTATTATTATCCTCATTTCGCCTTACATTCAAATAAACACATTTAGACTTTCAGGTTCTAAATTACTAAGATGATGAAAAGCCACCGTGCCCCAAAGATGACATGACACAGTCCGTGGAGAGCTAGGGACATTGGCTTAGTGATGTGCGTGAGACTATGAAGTCTAATTGTCCCTAATGGAACGGTAAGGCCTTCCTTTAAACTGAATTTCCCATTTATTTCCACTCTGGACTGAAAAACCAAACTGTGCTTTCTTTCTATAGTTGCACTTCTCAGCTCTCATCTTCTAGAATCAGGCTGTGGTTAGTTTCTGGCAGTAGGAGAATTCGAGAAGTCTATCTGTGTTTTCCAAAATCAGTATCAAGCCGATTTCTTTCCTTCTTCTTTTTTGTTTTTGGCTGCGCTGCGTGGCTTGTGGATCTTAGTCCCCAGACCAGGGAGTGAACCCGTTCCCTCAGCAGTGAAAGTGCAGAGTCCTAACCACTGGACCTCCAGGGAATTCCCAAGCCAATTTCTTTAGTGTCCAACAATTATCACTGCAGAATCAAATCCTTGAAGTTGGCTCTATAAAGGTGGGCTGAGAAGCATCCAAGTGGCTATCAATTTGTTTCATGTTTCATCTACTCATTGTCCCTTTCCTTCTTTCATTCAAAAAGCATTAGGTTGAATCATACGAGGTAGCTGCTTTGGCAGGTCAAAAGCCAGCAATTTCACATGATGGTAGGAGATAACTTGCCATGGGTCTCGTGTGTTTCTGAATGTTTTATGAGCAGAGGCACCGACTGCCTTAGCTCTGGACTATCTTTTGAAAGGCTGTCTGTACAGTGAACAGCCTTAGGAGATATAGCAACTGTCTTCAGAGCAAAGGCCAGGTTTAGTTACTGTCCAGTAGAATAAAGAGAATGTCTCCCTCTGGAGAAAAGCAAGAGCAGGCTCACTGCCCATGTGGAGACTGGAGTATAGTAAATGAAGAGTTGTACATAATGTAACCCACAGCCTGTGCAGCTGTCACCTGGCCCTGTCTGTGTTGCCCTGTGGGAATTGGTGTTTGGGAAACTTGCACATAGGCTGGTATTCTCGAAATTACATTGCTCTGAGGAATAAAGCCTGTTGTCTCTTACCCAGGAGCACCCCCTCTTCGGATAACATTGATGACGCTGTGGCTGGCTAATAATATGTTAGCTTACAATTAGGGTGAGATCTCAGACCTGCCATGGTCCTTGAAAGGGGGGTTTACTTTATTAATTGAGCATCTGTTATACATAATGAGGTGTCCCTGGTGGCTCAGATGGTAAAGGATTTTCGTGCAATGTGAGAGACCCAAGTTTGAGCCCTAGGTCAGAAAGATCCCTTGGAGAAGGGAATGGCTACCCACTCCAGTATTCTTGCCTGGAGAATGATACAAGGCACCCTACAAGGCACTGTTGAATACAGTGGTGACTAGGAAAGACATAGTCTCGTCCTCACAGAACTTCCACTGTTATAGAGAATACAGGTTAAAAAAAATCATCAAATACAGTAAAAATTGTGGTACGTGGACTCTCTTGGCCATGCGGTGATTAAGACTATGTGCTCGCAATGCAGGGACAGGGATTTGACTCCTGGTCAGGGAACTAAGGTGCCACATGCCGAGCAGCATGGTACAAACCCCCTCCCCTGCCCCGCCCTGCACAAATCATGATATGTGCTTTGAAAAGAATGGGATACTGTGAAAGGGAGTAAGAGGAGGAAGCTACTTAGAGAGGATGGCCAGGGAGGGCCTCACTATTCCATGCAGGTGACATATAAGGGTGAACTGGAAAAGCCAAGTGAAGAGCAAGACAAAAGTACTCCAGACAGGAGGAAGATATGCAAAGGCACCGTGTCGGAAAAGAGCATAGGTGAATCCCATGTGGCTGGAGGGTAGAAAGAAGGAAGAGAGTGACATCAGGTGGAGCTGGGGAAACCTAGATCCTCCAAGGCCCCAGAGGCCATGTGGATGAGTTAGATTTTATTCTGAGACCAACGGGAACAAATGAAAAGTTTTCAAAATAGAAATGACATCATCCAGCTTGCATTTTCAGAAGTCACCCGGACAGCAAAGTGGAACTTGAGTCTCACGGAGCAGCTTGGTCTGGGAATGGTTTGGTGGAAACTGACATGACTCAGGCCAAAGCTCCCTGTTCTCCAACCGAGCATCCTCAGAGCAGCGAGGATAGGAAGCTCTTAACCATCACAGTCCCAAGGAAAAGGACCAAGGATTTTGCACAAACTCCTTGCTCTTTAGTTGACGTATTTATCTTTAAGTCTCAGTTTAGAAAACATTTAGCTTCTATCTAATCTTCCTTCTCTGGGCTTCCCTGGTGGCTCAGCAGTAAAGAATCCACCTGTCTATGCAGGAGACGCAGGTTCAATCCCTGGGTCTGGAAGATCCCCTGGAGAAGGGAATGGCTACTCATTCTAGTATTTCTGCCTGAAGAATTCAATGGACAGAGGAGGCTGGAGGGTTATAGTCCATGGGGTCACAAAGAGTTGGGCATGACTCAGTGACTAAACAACAAAATCTATTTCCCTCAACCTGGGTTTTGTACACTTTCCATTATCCTCCCCTAGCTCCTATAATTGCCTTTTTACCTATCTGTCTCCTCTCATCAAGCTCTATGAGGAAGAGACCAGATTTGAACTGTTTACTGAGGTATTTTCAATGTTTGGCACATAGTAGATCCTTGGAACAGAGAAGGCAATGGCACCCCACTCCAGTACTCTTGCCTGGAAAATCCCATGGATGGAGGAGCCTGGTAGGCTGTAGTCCATGGGGTCGCTAGAGTCGGACATGACTGAGCGACTTCACTTTCACTTTTCACTTTCATGCAATGGAGAAGGAAATGGCAACCCACTCCAGTGTTCTTGCCTGGAGAATCCCAGGGATGGGAAGCCTGGTGGCCTGCCGTCTATGGGGTCACACAGAGTTGGACACGACTGAAGTGACGCAGCAGCAGCAGCAGATCCTTGGTAAAGAGTTACTAAAGTGTTTGTGTGTATACATGTGTGTGTATGCACACACATCTCAGAGGAGAGGAGAATCCAGAATAAGCAAAAATTGCAATGAGGAGTACTTTTCATTCAATTTCCCCCAGGTCTTATCTTAGAAGCATTTCTACAGTTTTTGAGGAAAGCAACAATTATGTGATACTGCCGAAATATTGAAGGAACCTACTTCCCTCAATCACCTTTTTTCAACACTCAATTTAAATATTACTCTTGAAATCTTATCAGTTTTCCTTTTTGTCATCCTGGTTGAAGTTTTCTTGAGGAAACAAGGCGGGTGATGAAAGACCAGGAAATGGGATTTTTACTCAAGCGGAGGCCAGCCTCCCTGAAATGTGCACCACACTTCAAGAATGCCACTCCATAGTCCCCTGAGATGAAACTCATTTCTGAAAGCAGGCTGCTTCTCTCCAAAACACATCGGAAGACTTCCCTGAGTCAAAGGTATATTTAGCGTGATGGCTGGTTGACACCCGTCTAACGTCCTTCCTTCTGTTTCATATCACAGGGGCTTTCGGCGCTCCAGGCTGCTCTTGATGGCGAATGGTCTGATAATAGATATGTGTGGGAGAATCCCTGAACCAAATAAAACACTGTTCTTTTCCCTACATTTCAGGCCAATTACTATCATTGCTCTATCAAGATGTCTGCCCAACTATTAGGCCGATTACCTTTGACTTTCTCTTTGAGCTATGTCCAGACAAGAGAAATCCTCCGGGTAGAATTGCTATTCCCAGCTCCGACAGAGAAGTGAGGGTAATGGCTCAGGGGAAAGGGCATCTCACCACCTCCATCTGTGCCCATGTGGATAAAGGTGATGGAGGGCAGAAGCCATTATTAGATAACATGGCCCCCAGACAACTTGCTGCGTGGAAGGGAAGAGGGTTTTAGCTGGCTACAATCCAAAGCAATTCAGTGGTTAAGAACACAGGCTCTGGAGAGCTGATTCTGACTCCACTTCTCACTAGCTATGTGAGACCTTAGGTTAACTTCTCTGAGCCTGGGCTTCCTCAACTGGAAAACAAAATATTGGTAATCCTGACCTCTTATAACTACTCTATGGGTTGACTGATCTGGTCCCCAAAAGGGCCAAGTCCACGGGACCTGGAACATGGACAACTCTCTATAGATGTGCTGCTGTTACTGGTTTTGCTATTATCCATTCCACTGGGTCTTTGTAGACTCCAGCTAAGCCAGCTACTGTGCATGAGGTGTGTGTATGAAGCCTCTGAGTTTTAAACACAAAGCAAATGGATGGATCTAGAGGTTGTCATACTGAGTGAAGTAAGTCAGACAGAGAAAGACAAATATATGACATGGCTTACATGTGGAATCTAAAAAATGGCGCAAATGAACTTATTTACAAAACAGAAAAAGAGTTACAGATGTAGAAAATAAATTTGTGGTTGTCAGAGGGTAAGTGGGGGAGGGATAAATTTGAAGATTGGGACTGACATGTACACATTACTGTACATAAAATAGATAAAGACCTACTGTAGAGCACAGGGAATGCTACTCAACATTCTATAATGGTCAATATAGGAAAAGAATCTAAAAAGAGTGAATGTATGTATATGTATAACGAATTCCCCTTGCTGTATACCTGAAACTAACCCAGCATTGTAAATCAACACTATTCCAATAAAAATATTTTAAAAATGTGATTAAAAAAAAATTTTAATAAACCCACACAGGGAACTGAAAAGACATCATTTCTCATCATGCTGCTGCTACTGCTAAATTGCTTTAGTTGTGTCCGACTCTGTGTGACCCCATGGACTGCAGCCTACCAGGCTCCTCCATCCATGGGATTTTCCAGGCAAGAGTACTGGAGTGGGGTACCATTGCCTTCTCCACATTTCTCATCATATTCTTATGCAAAAGATTGTTTTTTTTATCTTAACATCTCAAACTAGGTCCAAATGTATTGCCAGTGTCTTTCTTTTGTGTTCTGGTTTTTATCCTTTTAGATTTTTTTCCTCACTGGTACATAATATGCTCTTGGAAATTTTCCCTAACTATTGGAAGATTTCTCCAGTGACTTTCCTGTTACAAAGTTTATGCCATTAGTGTAGAGCAGTGCTTGGCAAACTTTTTCTGTCAAGTGACAGTAAATATTTAGACTTTGTGGGTCAAACTGTCTCTGCTGCAACCATTCCACTCTCCTGTTATAGCTGCCACAATGTGACAACAGATGAATGTGGCTGTGGTCCAATAAAACTTTATTTATAAAAATAGGCAGTGGGCCAGATTTGGTCCATGGGCTCTGGCATGCCAAGTACTGCTTTAGAGCATTTGGCTTGCCCTGTTAGGGCCCATCTTTTCTTAGCAGAGGAATAAGCATTAACTTCAGTGCTATCAGATCAGATCAGTCGCTCAGTCGTGTCCAACTCTTTGCGACCCCATGAATCGCAGCACGCCAGGCCTCCCTGTCCATCACCAACTCCCGGAGTTCACTCAGACTCACGTCCATCAAGTCAGTGATGCCATCCAGCCATGTCATCCTCTGTCGTCCCCTTCTCCTCCTGCCCCCAATCCCTCCCAGCATCAGAGTCTTTTCCAATGAGTCAACTCTTCGCATGTCTATGGTAAACACCAAATACTGATTTTGGCAGCTATGGCTGCCACCTGGATTTTAGGTTGGCTTATATATCTTTTTCAAGGATCAGGGAAATCCTAAGAGCAATCCATGAAACCAGTAGGGAAGTTCTTAACATGAAGTTAAGAGAAAAACAGCTGCACAAGACGTGCTCTTAAAAAGTCATCAGCTCTCATGAGTGATTACCAGCTCCACTCCAGACAGGTTCCATAAGAGATGGTACATCATCCTTCCCTCCAAGGACATGGTCATTACTTGTCCACAAATGATGAAACTGAGGCTTGGGAAGGCAAGTGACCCTCCCAGGTCAGATGTGGGAAAGAAAAGGCAGGATTTAATCCTAGATCAACCATCTTCTCCAGGTTTCTAGAGAACCATGAGGTCTATGGCTGAATGCTGCTGGGACAACATGGTGCTGTAGAAAGGCAATGAATAATCCCTGGAAGTCCATGTTGTCTCCATCATTTATACATCCTGGGACCTTGAGGGACTCAGTTTTCTGAACCTCAGTTTATTCATCTGTGAAATGGGTCTAACAATCTGCCATGATTCAGAGAGGTTCTGCCCAGGATCAGTTATCATCATTAGTAGACGATTAAAACCTAATGACAAAGTAAATGCAATGAAAATATTTATAGGTGCTATGAATGCTAAAATTCTTAGGATTTGCTTTTGGACAACTCATGAAATATTCTCAAATGGCCCTTTTAGGGGTTATTTGACTTATAAGGGGAACTTTTGGAAAAAATCTTAGCTTTTCCTCAATAGCTACTAAAAAGTTGTGTTAAAATATGCCCCACACGACAAGTGCTTAAGTAAAGCTTTTGGAGATTTACCAATCTGAGAACAAAGATATGATTTCCTTCTTATTGCTCAGTTGCTTCAATCATGTCTGACTCTGCGACCCCATGGACTGTAGCCCACCAGGTTCCTCTGTCCATGGGATTCTCAGGCAAGAGTACTGGAGCAGGTTGCCATGCCCTCCTTCAGGGGATCTTCCCAACCCAGAGATGGAACCCACGTCTCATGAGTCTCCTGCGTTGCAGGTGGATTCTTTACCACTGTGCCACCAGGGAAGTCTGTCCTTCTATGGTTACACCCTTATTTTTCAGGTTTAAAAAAAAATTTTTTTAAGTTTGGACTTTCCTTGGTTTTTGAGAGAAATTGTGAGCTGGTATAAATGGTCAGTATTTACTGGATCTACTATACGTTTAGTGATTTATAACTTATACTTTATTTTATTTAATTTCATAGTATGAGGTGGGATTTTTTAGTTCTATTTTACTGCAGGAGAACTGGGGCTGACAAAAGTCCAATGATTTGCCTACTCCGTGTGGCCAGAGCTTGAGCCAGGTGGTTGGATCCAAGTTCCTCATTGCAACTCAATCCTTGGGACTCACAGTGGCTTTTCCATGAATTAGTAGCAATAGTATTTTAATCAGGGCTAGTTTTAGGTGGATGAAACTATGAACCCTAAATTAAGGATGCTGGTTGGCCCTCTACATAGTAGAACCACCTTGGAAGGTGTGCCTTCAGCAGAGAAGCCAGACACTTCCATGCTTTCTTTGGTGACACAGCACCTCAGAGATCCCGTACCTACCTAAGACCACAGTGTTGAAGGAAACCATCTCTTTGTCTTTGCCATCATTGTAGAAGGCCAGGTGCCACAGGCCCACATCCAGGTACTGGACAAACACGGCTTCGTTCTGAACCAGCGTTTGTATGCTCCGGCGTTCCCTGGGCGACTCGACCACGCTCCACTTCTCCTTCCCGTCCAGGCGCTCCATGAAGTCATACTGGGAAAAGAAGAGAGCGTGCTACGTGTGACCTGGGGTGCACACCTGCTCCCATGACCAGCACCCTCCCTTCCCGCCCCACTAGTTAACTGAGAGACACTTCTGAGGACATTTTACTGTAAACTCATTTTGTCACAAGTAAAACAAGAGTCATGAAAGTTGTAATAATAACAGTCACCACGTATTGTGCTTATAATTATTGCTAATAGTTTTATGACTATAGACCGCAATATCTTTTCTGCTTTTATGATTTTTTTCTTTTGAGTGTGTATGTGTGACAGAGAGGCAGAGGGGAAGGGGGGTGAGTTTTTGCTCTATTCCTCAATAGGGTGTTGCATAATATGTAGCATATGCCAAGTGTAACTTTTTAAAATAATTCCCCCAATTCTGAATTCCAAAATGCATCTGGCACCCCCAAGAGTTTCAGGTAAGGAATTACTAACCTATGTTAGCAGATACCAGATACCCTTGACTGATCATTTACTAAGGGAAGGTGGGAGAGTAGTTAATCAAAGTAGTTATAGCAGAGGTGTTAACACATTATTGACCAGAGGCATATTAATGCCATGGGCATTAGTTTCCACAAAAATTCCCTGGTTGATACTGTGCTAAGAAAGAGGGCGGAGGATCCAGACTACCTGAGAGGGAAACTAGAACTTATTACTGTCACCCATCTGTGCCTCAGTTTTCCCATCTCAAAACTGAAAATAGCCGTGCTTATGTTATAGGTTGTTGTCAACAACAAGATCATATAGATATACGATCAGAGCACAAAGTACTTGTGAGCTATCATGACCACCATTATTATCACCATCATTTAATTCAGTTCTTCCAAAACCCCTCTAAGACAGGTCCTATTTGTATCTTATTTTACAAATAAGAAAACAGACTCCGAGAAGTCCAGCAAACATACCCAAAGTCACCCAGTGACCAACTGGGCAAGCAAAATTTGGACCGAGATCTGTTTAGGTGCAATGCCTGGGCCCTTACCAGCAATCAACTATGAAACTCTGTTTCAATGGAAAACAGGCTCAGAACTGAAAGTAATCAGTGGGAGACAGAGTGGAGGGTGAAGGCTTCTAGGAATGGGTGGGGGGAATGGGAGAGCAATTGTCCTCCAAGGGGGCCTGTCCGAGGGAATGGCGAAATCCTGGGGTGGGCGGGTCGGAGCCACAGAAGACACGTAAGCAGTGACTGACATGATGAGAGGAATGTTCTAAGGTTCATTTGCAGGCAGCCTATGAGATGTCCTAGAGGAGGGAATGGAAAGAAGCAGGAAGACCAGTTACCAAGCCATTGTAGAAACCCAATCATGAAGTGACAAACATCGTGATTAGGTATAGTGAAAGAGAAAAGGGGACAATTTTGGAGGACCGTTTTCAGGGAAGAAAGGACAAGGCTTGACCTGGGCTGGACAGAAAGGATGAAGGAAAAGGCCAGGAAGGTGGCCATGTCTCCTTAATTGTTGACAAGTAAAAAATCAATAAGACCCCAGTAGAAAAGGAATCATCTTGAACTCATGCAAAATCATTGCACAGGAAAGTCATGTGCATGGTGACTTCCAGAGAACATTCAAAGTGTAGGTCTTTAGCAGATAAAAATCACCACTGTGGGACGGACCTCTCTCTCACCACTTTCAAGCCATGAAAAGGGTTTCATAGATTTCCACAAACTTCACAGAATGAAAGGCTAGGAAATCCACTAATGGGACCTCCCCATCAGCAGAATTGCCACTTTTCCCACCTGAAACATGATCAGTGAAAACAAAAGAGTCTATAATCTTAGGGACAGAGGTTTTACTGTCAGATAAACCTGGGTTTGAATTCTGACTCTGCCGTTTGCTACCCGTTTGAAGTTAGGTGATTCTTGAACCCCTTTCCTGGTTTTCATGCTAGGGAATAATACCTACACCTTTTGGGGATGTTGCAAGGATAACATGAGATAATGCTTAGGGCCGTGCCTGAAAAAAATAACCATTTCATGAAATACTTTGTGACTCTGAACAACTTACTTGTAAGTTGTAAGGGTTGTGGAGGAAAGCACATGGTTTTCGTTTTTGTGTCTGGGGGCCTGGGGAGGGATGTTGTATAGGAAGTAGAAATTTCCTCCATCTCTCAGGAAACAAATGTTCATATTTAGCTTCCCTCTATCCTACAGTTCATTGGTCGCAGCTGTCTTTATGGGATAAAATAAATGATCTAAAAGGATATGACAAACAGATACTGCTTTTGGAGCCTCTTGTAACCAAGGCATTTGTTCCTTAGCAACCTAGTAAATGTCCGGCTACCCAGACCCACGTCTACAAATTGCTGTCAGCCAGAGGAATGAGTGTAGCTTCCTTGGTGGCGAAGTGAGAAGGATATACTTCACCTGGGATTCGAGTTATCACCCCCATGAGGAACAGGTCGGGGAAGGTGATTACTTGCGTGGGACCATTGCTCATTATTAATTTGGGCATCAGTCATCTTTTTCTGAACTGGCTGCCCAGCCCAGGGGCACAGGAATGGCTTAGGACCATCGGTGGTGCTCGCTGTTCAACAACCAATCAAATGACCCTGGGAAAGGCATTTTTCAGAAGAGAGAAGGGACATCTGTCTTGGCTGGCTCTTCAGTTCTCTCCACGGAAGCAAGGACGGCAGTTTTCATTTAAAGAAGAATCTGTGACCCTGCGGCACTGGGACGTGTGGGTCTGAGGTGTCCCAGTCTTGTATCTCTTTGTTGTGCTTTATTTCCTTCAAAGCACTTATCACCCTTGAAAATGACTGTAATGTTTTTCTGCTTATTGTCTGTCTACTCAGAAGAACATAAACTCCAGGAGGGCGGGGATTTCACCTGCATGGTAGAATGGTTAAGAGTGGGGACTTTGGAACTAGACTGCTTGATTAGAACCTACGCTCTGCCACTTACCTGCTATGACACTTGCACAAGCCATCTCAATTCTCCATGCCTCGGTCTCCTAATCTTTAAAATGGGCAAAATATCAAGACATAATAATAATACAGCATAATACTGCTGTAAGGACTAAACGAGTGCAAGTATGTAAAGTGCTTAGAATACTAAGTAGTCTGTATATTGTGAAAGTGAAAGTTGCTCTGTTGTGTTTGACTCTTTGTGACCCCATGGACTGTTGTAGCTCACCAGGCTCCTCTGTCCATGGGATTCTCCAGGCAAGAACACTGGAGTGGGTTGCCATTCCATTCTCCAGGAGATCTTTCTGACCCAAGGATCGAACCTGGATCTCCCGCATAGCAGGCAGATTCTCTACTGTCTGAGCCATCAGGGAAACCCCTGCATATGGTAAGCATACTTTGAAAGTTTATGCTATCCTGATGATAATTCATTGTTAAATCTAATTCATCTTGAGCTGAGTCTGATCAATAAATATTTGTTAAATATCAAATACATAAAATACTGAATCTGCAAATGAATTCCATTGAAAGGAAACTAACTTGCAATGTTAGAAGATTTTGCCTCTAATAATAAATCACTTGCCCTCCCTTGTCTTCTAGTGTGCCTTTCTTGAGTAGGAGATACATGGTCAGAGTTAGAGGCAGCGAGCCTCAGTCAGGCCCCTCACAGTGTAGGTCATGCATATGACGGACACTGCAGCCCAAGGAATCTGTATATTCACAGAGATCATCAAGATTTGAGAGGTGACTTCAGATGGCCATTACGACTTCACCTTTTCAATTCTAAATGAGATGAGACGGTGTCCAATGCACACTTCCTTCCTACAGACTTTCTCGTCTTCCTTCTCTTTCTCCTTTGACACTGTGCTTAGTGACCACTGTAGTAGAGATGGCTGGTCATTGTCTGTATCAGAGTCTCCTTCCTTTCCATTACTTGCAAGCATGTGACGGTGTTCCCATCAAGGAACATAAGCTGTTGTGACTACTCTCCTTCTGGACTCTTCTGTGCTTCTCCTACTTGCTCGCTCCCCCTACCTGTCTGTCCCCTGAGAGAACCAGAGTTCTCTTAAAGCCCAAGATGATGGAGTCACAAAATAGGAGTGGCCTGGATCCTAGATTTGCACTTGGAGGGAAGCTGGAGATGCTGACACGAGCAAGCAGTAAACACTTATTAAATTAGGCCATGGATGCAGAGAACACAGTAGTGGCTACCAGAGAGGAAGTGGGGTCGAGGAAGACAAAATGGGTAACAGGGGCCATCTGCATGGTGAACGATGGACACAAAACTCTGGTGGTGAGCACGCTGAGGTGTATACAGAAGCCGAAATACAACGCGTACGTGAGAAAAAGTAAGCTACAGAAATGTTGAGGCTTATTTGTTATTTCAGCATAGCCTTCAGGATTTCTTGCTTCTCTTCCTTCCTGGTTCACTCTGCAAGCCTGTAAGTGTTAGCAAATTTTCTGTCCTTAGGAGCGGTAGGAGAGGATCACCCGGGAAGGAATGTAGCATCTTTTGTTGGCTAAGTTCCACCTATTATGTGTAGGCTATCTATTTACCTCTGTTTGCCCAGGGGTGTCCTAGTTCCCATCTCCTATTGCTTCTCTCACTCTCAAAAGTGCTCTGGTGTGTAATCTACAGTTACCCTCCTCTTTAGTTAACATGTACCAAGCAGCATCACGCAGCCTCGTTCACGGCTGCTATAACCTGGGGAGGGCTGGAGGCTAGAAACACAAGGTGGATCAAGCCAGCCAAGGGCAGAGACTGCTTTCCATGGCAGGAAGGGCAGGGGCGCAGTAAGAAGCTGGTTTGTGCGGAGGCCATCTGGTTCTGGAGAGCCTCTGCTCTCTAGGAATCCTAGACGGCAGTCTGGCCAGCTTGCTTGGCAGCCTGGCTGATACCAGAAGGAGGCCAAGGACTTAGGCGCTGGCCAGAGTCACTGTCTCATGCCCCAGTGCTGGGGACTGAGAACTCAGGCTTTGTACCAGAGGCATGTGCCTCCTCAGTTACAGAACTCCATCACGATCAATCCTGGATCCAGGGCTGCTCGGAAAACCGTGCTGTGCTTGAAGGACTAAGAAGGTTGCTTCCTATCACGTCCTATCTGATAGATCTGCAGAAGCCCTGGAAGAGGATTAGAAAGCACGTGGCCCAGTCCCACTGGGGGCTGTGGGAGTGCATAAGCTGCCTGCAGGAGCAAGCCTGTCTCCCAAGGCAGCTGGTCTCTCTTGATCTGGCAATAAGGTCACCCAGAGGGTGACAGTGCAATAACCGGAAATAACCGCCCCCCGACCCCGCCACTAAAGTTCTTTTTTCCTCCTTGGCCTTTGAAACACAACCCATGCTGGCATGAAATGTGAGGGCTGTGCTTCCGAGTCATGTGTCATACCCCAAAGTGGCATGAAAACGCAACTTTCATGAGCGCTCTAGAGGCAAACAAAGAATCCACTGCAAATATTTGACTGATCCGACTGTCAGTCTCCCCTGCTTCTTGGCAGAGACCCAGGAGGAATGGTAATTAAGATAACTTAGTGGCTTCCCAGGGCCCTGGAGGAGACAGCTGAGGGGCCTTTCACTTTCCCTGGAGGGAGTGCGTCCACAGGCAGCGACTGCGCAGCTCAGAGATGCTTCTGGAAGCCATGCCAACGCACACCTGCCACAGAGGACAAGGTTAGAGACAGACTCATGGCCCTTCTGGAAGAAGTTACTACTGGGGCCAGGACCTTGGGAGAGGGCAGGGAGTGGGCAAATAAGTTTATTGTTATCTGGTCCACCTGCTTGCTCCTGGTCCATGTAGACGGGGGCAGTGGCAAACGCTGACCTGTCCCATGGAGAGCCTGCAGTGCCTGGCTCTGCGCAGGCAATATCCCCAGCCTCCAACGTCTGATGTTGATGCCACCTTAGATAGCCAGGCACGTGTAGCAGGTGGTTGGACTGCAGGGAAGCAGCATGTGTCAGTGAGGTCTGCTTGAAGCCACACGAGCGTGGAGGCTGCGGTGGCATCCAGTGACGATTGGCAGCGGCGGGTCGCTCCTGGGGGCCTGTGCATCTCTTTCCGCCTCCAGCCAGGCCCGTGGCAAAGTGCGTCTGGCTGATTCCTCATTAAAGCTCTGCACAGCTTCTTTTCTCTCCTTCAAAGGGCTGAATGCTCCAGGAAGCATGGAAGGATGAGAGCGGTGGGCCGTGCTTGGGAGGGTTGGGGAGTGGTTGCCTTCCCTCCACGTGGCCTCGCCTGTCATTTTCAGTTCCTACTTGCAGGCTCCATGTCTTCGGTGTCCAAGTTGCTTCACTAGGTGCTGACTGGCCCAGTGTGGGCACTGCGGGGTTGTCTGTCCCCCAGCTATGAGAACAAGACCCAAGCCTCCGGGCAGGAAACAGCATCACCTGTATTTGAGGACTGTAACAATCATCGTGCTGGGCTCCATTATGAGTATCGAACAGATAGAGAAGAATCAAACATGATTCCTGACATAAGGAGCAAGGAGACTACATCTACATAGGTGCAACTCCTGATTCTTTCATGACATGTTTTCTTGTAGCAGAGGAAAACAGAATCATCAAGAATAAGAAGTAGTTTTTTTTTTTTTTTTTTCTAGGCACTTGCTATGTGCCAGGCAAAATGCAAAAGCTGATATGTGTTATCTCATTTCACCCTCCCAGAAACCTTATTCTCATCCCCATTTCTCAGGAGGAACAAAGGCTATTAGAGAAGTTAAATAACACACCCAGGGCCACAGACTCTGGTTGGTGGCCAAGCAAGGACTTGAACTTGGATCTGCATGAGTCTTAATGGTGGGAGGTTGCCAGAAGTTTCCCAAGAACCTGGGTGTAGCTGGCTGCCAGCATATTTGGTGACTGGCCTGGTTGGTAAGTTTCCCAAAGAACCCAGTAAGCAGAGAAGAGGGAGCAAGGCAGAGCCGAGGAGTGCTAGGGTCAGACTTGAGCAGAGTGAGTTGGGCACCTGAGGACAGGAAGATGTCCCACTGGAGATGATGAAAAAAGATGCCAAGAGAGGCCTGGCATGCCTTTGCTGGGCAATGACTATACCCGGCCCATAATCTCCTCCGTCCACCTCCTAACTTCTCTCTCTTGTGTTTCAGCCATACCGCTCTCCTCTCTGTTCCTGGAATAGGCCAAGCTCATCCCAGCCTCAGGGCCTTTGCACGAGGTCTCCCTCCTGATCTCAGAGCTGTCTGCTTCTTGTCAATCAAGGCTGCCTAAACACCATGGCCTTAGAAAGCACATCCTAAACCATCCATTCTAAAGTACTCTGATCACTTCTCCATTTCTGCTCTCAGCAAAAAATGATCAAAAACTCTTTGGGGAGGAAAAAAAAAACCTTGTCACTTATCTGCTAATTTATACTTCATCTCACTACTCTCAGACACAAACTTCCTAAGACTGGAAGACTTTATGATAACTACAAACGGAATGTAATCTTTAAAAATTGTTGGGCTTCCCTGGCGGCTCAGTGGTAAAGAATCCGCCTACCAGTGCAGGAGACATGGGTTTGATCCCTGGTCCAGGAAGATCCCACATGCCACAGAGCGACTAAGCCTGGGCACCACAGTTATTAAGCCTGAGCTCTAGAGCCTGGGAAAGGCAACTACTGAGCCCATGTGCCGCAACTATTGAAGCCCAAGCACCCTAGAGCCTGTGCTCTGCAACAAGAGAAGGCACCGCAGTGATAAGCCTGCGCACCTCAGCTAGAGAGTAGCCCCCACTCGCCACAATGAGAGAAAGGACCACAGAGCATCAAAGACCCAGCACGGCCAGAAATGAATTAAAAAACAAATCGTGACTCACTATGCTGTATACCTGAAACATATATAATGTTGTGTACCAACTATACCTCAATAAAATAAACCAATAAATAAATGTTAACCAGCTTTGAATGCAGAAAAAATAAACTAAAAGAGAGTAGGAGACTTGTTTGTTTTACTTCGCATGGTGCCTCTGGGGTCTAGATCAGTGCCTGGCATACAGTGGGTATACTCAGAAAAGACCTTGACTGAGCAAATGAAAACTTTCAGGCTCAAAAGAAAATAGTACCCAGAGTGAAGTGTATGATAGTCCAGTGGAATCTTGTGATACAAATACTGAAAGGACATAACCTCTTGAGGAAAGGTTCCTAGGAAGTTTTACTAAGCACTATACAGTTTTCCTGGGTTTTGTTTGCTAACTGCTCAGATGATAATACAAGGTGACGTTTAATGAGGCTAGGCACTGTTCTAAGTGAGTCTCATGCATGATCTTATTCAATGCTTGTAACAGCCCCTGAACATGAATCATTATCCCCATTTGCATATGAGGAAACTGAGGCACAGAGAGGTTACATCACTTGCTCTAGAGTTGGCAAGGGGTGGAACTGGGGTCCTCACTCCAGCAGTCAGCCTCAGAGGGTGTGCCCTGAATCCACTGCACTCCCCGCCACTGGGCACACCAAACAAGCAGGTGGTCACTGCCGGTCAGCCTTGTTCACATGGGGAGACCAAGGTTTAGCCTCCTGTCTTCAGGAGAATCTACGCATCAGGGCCGGAGAGCCTCGGATGACAGAATGGGGCTCCTCAAGCAGCCCCCAGGACTGTCAACAGAATCACACTCAGGACACAACCAGCTTCGTGTTTTGGATCCTATTTCTTTGGCCCAGAATAACTCTTCCCTCTTGGGAGGCTGGGGTGGTAAGACCAAGATGAGGGTGCCTGTGGTGTGGGGGGTATCCCACCCACCTGTAATGAGATAGAGCAATTTTCCTAAACTTATTGGGGGAGAAACTGTTCTTTAACAAACTGTTTAGAGCAGAAAACAAGAAACCAAGGAATTCAGGGGCAGGCAGGACTTTCCTGGAGGAGACAAAGGAAGGCTCTTTCAGTTACTGGAAACGGGGAGGGAGCTAGAGAGAGATAAAGGGAGGGGAGGGGACAGCAGCCAGGTATTGGGGACCAGCCAGGCCACAATGTGGCTTCTTCCTGTGATTCCCAACCCCCTCACCAAATCCAAGCAATAAAAATGAGAAGAAACTACGGGAAACTGTTAAGAGGCTTGCTATGACCAAGTTTGTTAGAGAAACCGGCAAAGAAAGAGCATGCACCATTCCTGGACATCACACAGCAGGAAAGTGGGGGTTAAAATATTCGAGAGGAACAAGCCACAGGAACTCAGAAACCATGGACGAGGCGACAGGGCACAGACACACTGAACACTGAGCAGGGACTCCCAGCCAATGCCTGGTTTCCAGTGGAAGGCCTGAAGGTCTCTAGATTGGGTTCACAGGAAAGAAAAATCTGAAGCTCCGCTCACAAGCCTGAGTCTTGCTCAGGCCTCAGGTTACAGGGGAAATTGAATGTAAAACTATTGGTTCCATCAACAAACACTGACCACCTACTATGTGCCTGGCCCTGCTCTGGGCAGTGGGGATCCAACAGTGAATCATATGGTCAAGGTTCCGGCCCTCCAGGCACAGGACACCGTCTTGGGGGAGTAAAATCCCAGGGAGTGACGAGGGCTATAAATGAAGAAGAGCAAACCAAGGACAATCCAAATGCCCTCAACAAGTGAACAGACACACTGATTACAGCATATCCATACAAGTGGAAGTCGACTCAGTAATAAAAGGGATCAGCCACAGACACACACAGGGCTTCCCTGGTGGCTCAGAGGGTTAAGAATCTGCCTGCAATGCAGGAGACATGGGTTCGATCTCTGGGTTGGGAAGATCCCCTGGAGAAGGGAATGGCAACCCACTCCAGTATTCCTCCCTGGAGAATCCCATGGACTGAGGAGCCTGAAGGGCTACAGTCCATGGGGTCGCAAGAGTCAGACACGACTGAGCGACTCTGACTTGACTTCACAGATACACACGACATGGATGAACCTCACCGACATTATGCAGAACGAGAGGCTAGACACAAAAGAGCACAGGGTACCGTGTCCATAAAACTCCAGTGAAGACAAATCCAACTTCGAGTGACAGGAAGTGGATCAGTCGGGGGGAGGGATGAGGTAGGCCCAGGGAGCTCCTGAGGGGTGGTCACATTTTACATCATGACTGCGATGGCGCTCACGCAGTTTTCACATTTAAGGAACCAAACCATACATGTAGAACGTGGGCACTAGCAGCCAGTAAACGATAGCTAAATCAAGTTGATTGAAGCCAGATAAAGCAGAGCATGGGGATAAAGTATAAAGGCGTCTTAGATTCCCTTGTCAGAAAAGAGCTCACAGAGGGCATGGTGTTTAGGTAGAGTCCTGACAAGAGGAAGGAAGGAACCATCTGCATATCAGGGAGGAACATTCCAGAATGAGGGAACAGCCAGTGCAAAGCTATGCATGAGACAGGATGACCTGGGTGTGACTAGGGGAGAGAAAGTGCATCAGTGTGGAGGAGGGTCTAGGGAAAGAGGATAAGACCAAAGATCCGAGGGCCTTAGGTACATCAGAGCCTGCTACAGACCAGCACAGCTGTCAGCGCTGGAGACACAGCAGGCAACCCCACCGTCTCTGCCCTCAGGGAGCTGGCACTCTAGAACAACCTCAGATTTTCCTTTTAGTGTGATGGGAGGCCGATGGAAGGTCTGCAGAGATGAACGCACTGATGAAGAGTTAAATAAGGTGAGACCAGCTGTTCTTTGTAATAAGAAGACAACTCCTCACCTGTGTTCATGGTGGTGGGCTCCCGAGGGCCCTCAGGGCTGGAAGGGGCTTTGGTGGGCTGCTGGGTGAGGATAAGCAGATGGTGGGTTCTGCCAAGCCCCCCTTACTAACCCCTCATCAAGCCTAAAACTGTGGTTTTCAAGTTTCTAAGGAGTATGATTTGAAAGTCTGCTATGGGATGGGAATCATGTAGGCAGAACAGAAAACGAATAGAAACGGATCAATTATTACTGCTAAAGAAGACATCAGCATCATCATTATTCCTATGGTGAGATCCTAGCACCCCTCCATCTCAGGGGTGTTTCAGAGAGGGATCCCACTTCCACGAATAGACCTGCAGTGATAAGGCCAGGCCGGGGCAAGGCAGGGACAATGTATTCCTTGGTAGGTGGCCCTTCCAGGCCTGCTGCCTGGCAGCCACACAAGGGCCAGCACTGTCTTGCCCACCGCTGCAGCCCCTTGACACATAACACACAGCAGGTGCTCCATAAATGCTGGTGGAGTCCAGGGTTATGGCCTGAATGATGTATCTAGCTGAAGAGAGTGTCTGCTTGGGGGATCGTTAACCCTCTCCCATGAAATTTTTGAGATAAGAGAGAAACAGTTGAAAACCATAAGCTTGATCTCCTATTTTTCAAGACTTCCCCTCAGTACATAAAAGCATGTGCTCCCAGTTTCAAGGGTAACTCCTAGCTTTGTGGTGTTTGGCCACTTTTTTCCTTTTCTATAACACGGATGCCTAGTGGGGGCTGTGTGCATGACTATAAGCCCGCAGTAACTCAACACAGGGTCACGGCCAGCAAACCTCCAGAGAGGCTGCCCTCCTTGGTTCCTCCTGGCCGTACAAGAGCCAGGTCTCAAAGGCAAAGCTATGTCCTTGTTGGTGAGTGACAGCTAAAGAAAAGTACAGTTTCGAAAAAGAAGACAGTCTTATGTGAAGCTTTAGCACAGCCCATACAGAAGGGGGATCTTCGCTGCCCTCGGCTTGGAATGGTCTTTCCCTCTCCTCCCTTTTTCTTTCTTTGCTTGACTCACCTTCTAACAGTCAGCTTGGGTAGAATCTCCTTCAGGAAGCTTCCCTAAAATCCTGCACAGGTTTGAACTAGTAGCCAATTTTATGCTCTTAAACCTCCTATACCCAACTCTTCAGGAATGGTAATAGCTAAAATTTGATGATCATGCAAGCAATAGGAACAATCTCCATAAATGATACACGGCACCGACTTCAAGAAATGTACAGCACAACAGTGCTAGCAGGATGCACGCTGTCCACCTGTGGAAAGGTGGGCTTGGGTTGGACATGGCTGGATGTGCTGGGCAACGTGCCCCAGGAAAGGCACCCCAATCCCCTACCACTGCATACATTTATAAGAGGATTGAAAGGAGACAGGAATCACCTGACCGAGTTGGCAGACCCTAATCTTTGCAGTCTGGATTAGAGTCTTGAGGGAGATCAACGAAAACTCAAGTTTGCAAACCAGCACTGGTTTCTGCCAGAGGCCTTGCCATCCTGCCTGGAGAGACCTCTGGTTGCTAGGTTACCTGCAAGAGAGTGGTAAGGGCTCTGGAACCAGTCAGACCGATCGACTGATCTCCATGGGGTGCTCACTCTTTCCTGGGCATTATCTCATTTATTTTCTCAACAACCCGACGAGGTACAGTCCTCATTTTACGGATGGTGAAGCTGAATCTAGAGAGTTTCATCCACAAACTTCCAGCTACTACAGAGGGGAGATAAGATTCCAACCTAGACCAAGCCTATTCTGGAACATCAGTTCTAATCTTCTGCCTGGTACTTCATCTCACAACTCTCCCTGCACGATGATGCCATTGTTACTTGCCTTGTCAGGTCCCTATCTTTTTAAATGCCTTTAATCTCTGCATTCACTACACAGACCTGCAGTGAATATCTGTTGAGCGCATGATTGGATTGATTTCATATTTTGTCTTCCCACAAGGTAATGCCCTCATTGTGCTGCCTTATGATCCAACCTGAAGACCAAGCCAGCCACAGTGTAGGGATTAAGTTCAATGAAACTGACGGACATCTCTAGGCCATGCCAAGATGCGCTGACGCTCTACCATGGGGCCAGAACAATGGAGGTTTTACCTCTTAGTGCCTTGCTGATGTGATTTCTTATTTACTGCACATTCCCATCTAATTGTCTTTAGCCAACGGTTTCTCAGGAATGTCACATTTGGCTCTTTGCCCTCCTAAGATCAAGAGGAGGGTCTCATGCAGGCTGCGTGTGAAAATAAATTAAATGTATCACTGAGGAGAGGGAGCAAACTGGGAACATGTCCAGTCACAAAACGCCTTCTCAAGTGGGAAAGAGGCACAGTCACGGGCACTGGTGGCTTGTCTCCAAACTGGCCTGACCCTTTTGCCAGGCAGCACTGTGACCTTAAAAAGCAGAGACATTACTTTGCTGACAAAGGTCCGTCTAGTCAAAGCTATGGTTTTTCCAGCAGTCATGTATGGATGTCAGAGTTGGACTATAAAGAAAGCTGAGTGCTGAAGAATTTATGCTTTTGAACTGTGGTGTTGGAGAAGACTCTTGAGAGTCCCATGGACAGCAAGATCAAAATAGTCAATCCTAAAGGAAATCAGTCCTGAATATTCTTTGGGAGGACTGATGCTGAAGCTGAAGCTCCAATACTTTGGCTACCTGACTCATTGGAAAAGACCCTGATGCTGGGAAAGATTGAGGGCAGGAGGAGAAGGGGATGACAGAGGATGAGCTGGTTGGATGGCATCACCGACTCCATGGACATGAGTTTGGGTAAACTCTGGGAGTTGGTGATAAACAGGGAGGCCTGGCGTACTGCAGTCCATGGGGTCACAAAGAGTCGTACAAGACTGAGCAACTGAACTGACTGACTGTGATTTTAGGCAAGTTACTTAACTGAGTCTCTGCTCTCTAATCCCTAAAATAAGAATAGTAAAATTTCCTACCTCTAGGGGTCATTGTGAGTCTGGTCCACCTCACAGTAAGCACTGGATCAGTATCAGCTATTTTTATTTTTTTTCACTTTACAATATTGTATTGGTTTTGCCATACATCAACATGAATCTGCCATGGGTATACACGTGTTCCCCATCCTGAACCCCTCTCCCACCTTCCTCCCCGTACCATCCCTCTGGGTCATCCCAGTGCACCAGCCCCAAGCATCCTGTATCCTGCATCGAACCTGGACCGGCGATTCGTTTCTTATATGATATTATACATGTTTTAATGCCATTCTCCCAAATCATCCCACCCTTTCCCTCTCCCACAGAGTCCAAAAGAGTGTTCTATACATCTGTGTCTCTTTTGCTGTCTTGCATACAGGGTTATCGTTACCATCTTTCTAAATTCCATATATTTGTGTTAGTATACTGTACTGGTGTTTTTCTTTCTGGCTTACTTCACTCTGTATAATCGGCTCCAGTTTCATCCACCTCATTAGAACTGATTCAAATGTATTCTTTTTGATGGCTGAGTAATACTCCATTGTGTATATGTACCACAGCTTTCTTATCCATTCGTCTGCTGATGGACATCTAGGTTGCTTCCATGTCCTGGCTATTATAAACAGTGCTGCGATGAACACTGGGGTACACGCAGTATCAGCTATCCTTATGGCTATTTCTATTGTTAGAAAAGCAGCAATTCCACTCTTGAGAATTCATATAAGGAAACTATTAAAAACCAAACGAACGTATGCCTGTGAAGATATTTACTGTAGAATGAATACAATGTTGAAGAAGGGAGCTTGGTTAAAAACTTTTAAAGTCTAGAATGAGCTATTTTTGAGGCATTTAGAATGAGTTTATGGAACAATATTCAGATATAGAAAGATGTTTCCTACTTATCATTATGCAAAATATCAGGGTAAAAACAGTATGTATGACAAGACTCAAATTTGTAAAAATGATTACTGTATGTGAACAGAAGATATACTAAAAATATACTAAAAATCTTAATGTTTTCTGTTTTTCCTATCATTATATATTGCTCTTAAATAAAAGTTATCTTTTAATAAAACTGTTGGGATTTGTTTTGCTTTGCTTGTTTTGTTTGCATTTTGGATGCTTTGAAAAACATAATAGCTGATATCATTTCTTTGTGCCAACACAGTGGTAAATGCTTTATAAAGATTACCCCATTTACATCTCACAACAAAGCTATGAATGTGTAATATTATTATCTTCATCTTACAGATGAAGTAACCAAGGCGCAGAGAGGCTGAGGGACTTGCCCAAGGTTGCACAGCTTGCAAATGCTGGATCTGGCCGTCTGGCCTGGTTTGAACCCTTGTCCCATGCTCGTCTGTGTCTGGAACAGTTGCATAGGCATTCCACAGAATGTCTGCTTAAACTGTATTTTTATTTGTGTATTTATATATTTAAAAAATTATATTTAAATACCCACCCTGACTCGACATACACAATAAGATCAAGTTCATCTGAGCGTATTTGGAAATAATAAAAGGTCACTTAAAATGGATGCTCTGAACAAATGGGAAAATGACTGATCTGGAATTTACCTTGAACAGTAAAACCGCAACTATGAAAGTATTTTTATCTCATATTTAGGAATGTTCAGGTTATGTTTGCCACTACACTCTAATTATTAGAATGAACACTGAGCTTTCCTGTATACACAAACATGTGACAACCAACATTTCATTGTCTCTCCGCTATACTGACTGCAAAATGCACCCTGTTTTCAGAGATGTCAAAAGATGAGCATCGTGAGCATCTCAAAATTGATAAACTATCTGAGAACAATGCAGCTTCACTGTAGCCTGACTGGCACCACACAAACAAATGCAAACATATTGGGTGTCTTCATCAAATCTTAAAGGACCCCTCTTCACGTTATTACAACCGCCTTCTTGGAAGTGCCGATCATGTCACTTTCCTTGTTACTTCTCTCTGCCACGGTAGTTAACTGTGCTACCTTGGCCGGATTCCACGTTGACCAAGTCCCCCCGGCACTCAGAAGCAGATCTCCAACATCACTTCCTCTGATTTAATGAGATTCTTGTCTTGGGCTTGAGTTGTAATTTTACTCTGTCAACGAATTCATTGACATTGTACTGCAGGATGCCCCTGGAAATGACGGCCAGCAGCATTAATTTTCTCTGGCAGGAGGGAAAGGGGGTGCCTGTCTGCTGTGTCCAGTACACACCAGCTTTGAGACCCTAAACTCTGCCTCAGTTCTTTCCTCTGTAAAATGGGGCTGCTCCTAACAGTGCCTCAATAATAGGTTTGTTGTGAAGATAAAATAATTTATATGAAACACTGTAGCCCTCAAATAATGCTATCATTATAATGCATGTTAAATGGCAGGGGGGAATCTCTGAGTGGGGAACATTTTTAAAAGAGATCAGATAATTAAGTTATTTTTTCTTTCTAACAACTTTGGCTTCCCTACAGACATCTGTACTGAGAGGGGCTTCAGTGAACATTTCTCAAGTCAATTAATTCTTGTGAAGAGTTTGGAATAAAGCTTTTCTGAATATCTCTGAACACAGATTTGACCTTCTGTTACTCTGTCCTTCATCAAGAAACTTCAAGATCTGCACTGGGCTTTCTTTGAAGCCACCTGATGTGTGTCTGCTCAGAAAAAGTTGTATAAGGAACTCCACTGGAGATCCTGTTCAACCAAATGCCAGGCGGAGCAGAGACGCAAGTTAATGTCAGGATGTTAAACCAGGAATGCAATTTCAAGTCAACATGTAGCAGCACCCCTATGTTAGAAATAGCCACACTATTTCTAACAGCCAAGATACAGAAGCAACCTAAGTGTCCATCAAGAGATGAATGGATCAATATATGGTGCGCATGTATATATGTGTGTGTGTGTGTATGTGTGTGTGTGTGTATGTGTGTGTGTATACTTTGATAGATATATACATACATATACACACAATGGAATACTACTCAGCCATAAAAAGAAGGAAATTTTGCCATTTGCAGCAACACAGATGGACATAGAGGGCATTATGTGAAATGAAATAAGTCAGACAAAGAAAGACAAATACTGCATGATATCACTTGTATGTGGAATCTAAAAACCATAACAAACTCGTGAATGTAACAAAAAAGCAGCAGAGTCATAGATGAGAGAACAAACTGGTAGTCACCAGTGGGGAGAGCGGAGGGAGGATGGGAAATACAGGAGCAGAAGACTAAGAGGTGCTATCTATTACATAGAAAATAAGCGACAAGGATATACTGTAAAACGTGAGGAATACAGCCAATATTTTATAATACCTAGCAATACAGTACAATCTTTAAAAATTGTGAATCACTATATCATACACTTGTAACTTACATAAAACTGTATACCAATTATATTTCAATTTAAAAAAAGAACATGTCACATGTTCCAAACAGTGTTGGTTTTTTTTTTTTAAATAGTTTCACAACTTAAGTTTGGGGTACAACCTTTCTGTATCTGAGGCAAGAGATGTGAATAGTTAGATATTTTACATTATTTAACCTTGAAATGATTATTTTCTATTGCTCTTCTTTCAATGGATCAATTTAATTGAAGACTATCCAGAGCCTGTAAGGGAAATGATGGAAAAATACAGTTGCTCTTTGCAACTACTTATATACATTCACTGTGATTTTTCTCAAAACTGTGCAAACAAAACAAAGTACATAAATAAGTTGAATCCTGAGAGTGATACAAGATTAGAGTCATCATCTATAACCTCTTAATGCTTGTTTTACTCAAAATAGACTCAAGTTTGTCACAGACCCACTTTTCCTAAAGAGACAGAGGTTGCTAAAATTAAGAAAAGGATAAAGAACACGCTGAGAGACTGCCCATATTTCAACCCCTGGAATGGACGTTAACACTGTCACATTTACTTTCAGCCATTGTGTGGGTACACGCATGCGTGTGTGCCTCGCACATGGGGAAGGGTTCGCCTTACCTTTAACGTTTTATTATGGATAAAAAAATACTCTTTAAATCTAATTCTCAGTCCTTTTTTCCTCACCTATTCCTACAGGTGACCAACCTTATGAATTTAGTTTCTCTGTTGGTGTTTCTATCTCTATGTACAATATACATATATAGTTACACATACAAACAGGTATACAGAGATTAAAACACATATAAGAAACACATATAAGAAACATATGCACACAGATTAAAACATTACAATAATAAATATGGATTTGAATTATAAACCATACTTATGCTAATAAAACTGTCACAACCTGTTTTATATATGGAGTTCTAATAAGATTCCACTTTAAGATAAAGGCCATTGCCTAGAAAACTTGAAACTCTTGAATTACGGTACCTCTGAGATTTTGCTCAGTCAAAATACGTGTCTTGGTACCACCCCCTCTTACTCATTTCTGCTTTCTCTGTTTCTGTCTTTCTCCCTGAGTTCCATGTACTCAAATCAATGCCTTTTTGGAAAAATATTCAATGTGCCCTCCTCATACACCTTCCTCAAAACCAGGTCCTTTGTAAAACTCAAGAATCTCCTGAGATTTCTCCTGACTGGTGACTGCCCAGGAGGATACTCATTGATTTAAATGGCAGTTTCCATTCCTGTAGGACAGTTTTATTAGATAATCAGAAGGGGTCTCCTGAGAAAGACCTTTCCAAAAGCACTTTTAGTACAATACAGAAGAAACCAAGGTTCTCTTGGTTTCACAAACTTTTTCTCTATACCTCAAGTTCTTTTGGAGAGGAAGGGTCTGTAAAACATGTCTGTAAAAATATGTCCCTTCCTAAAATGGAATTAAAATGCCCACTACTAGGCATATACCCTGAGGAAACCAAGATTGAAAAAGACAAATGTATTCCAATGTTCATTGCAGCACTATTTACAATAGCTAGAACATGGAAGCAACCTAGACGTCCTTCAACAGAAGAATGATAAAGAAGCTATGGTACATTTACAATGGAATACTACTCAGCCATGAAAAGGAGCACATTTGAATCAGTTCTAATGAGGTGAATGAACCTAGAGCCTATTATACAGAGTGAAGTAAGTCAGAAAGACAAAAACAAATATCATATACTAACACATATATATGGACTCTACAAAGATGGTACTGATGAAATTATTTGTGGGGCAGCAATGAGACACAGACATAGAGAACAGACTTATGGACATAGGGTAGAAGGACGAAGGAGACGGTGGGATTTATGGAGAGAGTAATATGGAAACCTACATTACCATATATAAAATAGATAGCCAATGGGAATTTGCTGTGTGACCCAAGGAACTCAAACTGGGGCTCTGTAACAACCCAGAGGGGTGGGATGGGGGGGGGATGGGAGGGAGGTTCAAGAGGGAGGGGATATATATATACCTATGGCTGATTCATGTTGATGTTTGGCAGAAACCAACATGATTTTGTAAAGCAATTATCCTTCAATTAAAAAACAATGCAATGTGGTGATTATGCAAGCTGACAGCCAAACCTGGTATGGGGAGGGGTCCCCATAAGATCACCGAACACAGTTCTGCAGGATGAGTGAGGTCCAGGGAGAGCTCATGTGACTGAGCAATGGGCACTGGACAGGAGCACAGCGACAGAAGCAGGCTGCTCAGAACACGCGGGCATTCCAGGGACCCAGGGATGCGGTTAGTTACATCTCTAATGAAACTATGTACAGCTGACTTGCTTGGACAAGAGACAAGAGGACAGGACAGAGAGAATTTATTTTCAAATAAGGCTCTGAACTGGAGAGGGATAAACTGAGCTGGGAAAAAGCTAACACCACTCATCACCATCTATAAATTTGCCTTTAAAAAATGTCATTTAGGAGAATTCTGCTGATGAGGACAAACAGGAATGTTTGCTCAGCTCATTTGCTCTTGGTCTGTACATGCTTAATCTGCCGTATTTGCACTTATTTGGTATGATCATGGGGCAATATGTGGTCTCTTAAATAGTTCCTTTCTATTGTTCAATAAATGTGTGGATAGTTTTGCTTCCCACCCCACAGACACATCTTAGGGTAAAGCGCTGGGGCTGACAGCGTCTGCTTTTATCTTAGCATCATTTAATCCTCACGACTTCCTTCTAATAAACCCTTATACCTGGAGCTGGAAGTCCACCCCACACTTTCAAGTTGCCACTGGAAGTGACTGGACTCATGGCTCCATCAGTCTGAGTGATGAAATAGGCATTTTTGAGATTTGCTAAATAGGATTGTGAAGAAGGTGAAGTCCCAGTAGGGCTCCCCAGCAATAACTGCATCTTGTTGACTCCGGTTATCATGTACCTAATTTGCCGATTACTGACTTGTTCTCATGCAGGATTTTTACTTGGCTTGACATATTGGTAGCAATCAGTGATGAACTGTCAAGCAAACCTGCTCCCTGCCTTAACAACCCAAGAGTCTCACTTGCATCAATAGCTTCTGAGATCTCCTTTGATTCCCAGTACTGCTGCCAGGTCAGATGATGATGACGACTTTTAAGTCTCATAGGCTTCCTTTCTAAAACTGGGGTCAAGCAAACCCGACACGGTTGGTAGGATTTCAAATACTTGGCAAGATGGACTAGGCTACCTTACACACACTAGCCCCATAAGAACTTGAGCTGGTAGGTTGAGAGTGGCTTCGACTGACTCCTTTTTTTTTTTTTTTTCTCTTTGTGCCTAGGTATTTAAAAAAAAATGAAATTCAGGGTATGAAAATGCTGCATTTAAAAGAGAATATAATACCTATCTTTCAAATGGACAAATTAAACAATGATAACATTCAGTTTATACAGGAGTTAAAGTAAATAGAACGAACACACACTGCCGCTGGTGGTAGGAGAGTATAGTGTGTGCATGTGTGTGCGTGTGTGTGTGTGTGTGCATTTAGTTGTTCAGTTGTGTCCAACTCTTTGCAACCCCACATACTGTAGCCCACCAGGTTCTTCTGTCCTTGGGATTTTCCAGGCAAGAATACTGGGGTGGGTTGCCATTTCCTTCTCTAGGGGCATGGAGGGTAACTGGTATAAGCTTTCAGAAGGACAATTTGGCAATTCATATAAAATCCTTAAGAGTTGCTTTCAGGAAAAGAATTAAGGGTGCACACAAAGACTAACCTTGAGGACCGGTCTCCCAAAGTTTTACTGTAAGTCTTAAGGGCCTTTCATTGGGATATCTGGTGCCCCGCCACCCAGGAACACCAGAGGACTGTAATTCCTGCTCCACAGAAGTTAGGATCTGACTTGCTTTTGGTCCATAGGTGAAGGGCTTAAATGATATGTGACGCTTGCAAGCAGAAGACTTTAGGGATTAGTGCATAATTCACCCATCTTCTCTTTCCTTTGCAATAGAGTACTAGTCATGTTCCTGACAGTGGAAGCTCCACAGTTCCCTGTCCTTGAGTGAGACTGATACTGAGTCAAGCCCAATGTTACCTGAAATGAACACGTGAAGCAGGGTTTCCCACCTCAGCACTTTTGCCCTTTGGAGCTGGTTGTTGTGGAGGGTTCTCCTGTGTGTGTTTAGCAGCATCTCTAGCTGCCACTACCTGCTGGAGTAACCTCTTCTTAGAGCAAAACCAAAAATATCTCCAGACACTGCAAAATGTCTCTGGGCGGGGGCGGGGGCAGTGGGCAGAACTGGCCCAGGTCGAGAGCCACTGATATAAACAACAGATAGCCTCTGTGGTTTTAAACCATTCAAATTCTGAGTTTTTTTTTTTTTTTTTTTAACTGCAACTGATTTGCTTTATTATAGCAAAAACTCTGTATAAATATTTAGCAAAAGGGGACTGCTTCCAATTATGGGTGTTTTTACTTTCCTTTTGTTCTTCTGTGCTGTAGAAATTTTTTTGTAATGAAAACAATTTGTCCTTTGATAAGAAGAAAAAAATGAGCCAATTAATTTTACTTTAAAAACCTATATTTACACAATTACTTATTGATAGACAGTATTGGCTAGGGACACGCAGGATTTCTAAGTACGATGAGATACTTGTGTACCATATTTTTATATTGCATTTCTATTTACAAAGTGTTTTCTCATCTTACCTTTGTGGGGGGAGGTGTAACTACAGTAACATTGGGAGATGTAACAACAGCACCAGGTAGACAAGGAAACTGAGGCTCAGAGAGATTAACGTGCATGTCTGGGGACACCTGGTTAATACACAGCAGGGTCTTCATCCTCAGCTTTCTTGCTAATTCCAGTACTTTCTCCTCTATGCCACGCTGCCTCTGCATTTCTGTAGAAAGCCACTTTCAAAAAGTCAGCTGGGACAGACTCTGATTCTTTGGGAAATTTAAACAGGTAAGAAAGGATTCTCCTCTGTATTTAATATCCTTGGACAAGGATACTAAACCTTGTAGGCACTTGGTCAGAGCGCGATCCTCAATAAAATTTAAGCAGAGCCGTTTCGTGCAATGCAGCCGAGAGACTTTCACATTCCTCCCCCTCCCCACTTCTTTCTCTTTCTCTCTTTTCAGCTCAAATGAGTCACCTTGGCTAGTCTGCCAATCCCCATAGAACTTATGTTCCTTGATAGAATATGCCAATAGAAATGAGAAATTCTATAATGGTTTGAGATGTGAGTTAGTTGCCTATCCCTGCGTGGGGCTAAGCTCCGTCTCCTCCAGGAAATGTAACTCGTCAAATGGACATGAGTGCTCGTAATAACAGCGAATGAATGTGAAGATGCGTGGGGAATCGGTTTCCCCCCTCTTTCTTTTTTTTTTTTTAAAGAAGCGCCCCTGCATTGTAGCTGTCTCGTGCATTTCCAAGCATCTGCACCGCGGCTCGCTTACCTGACCCTCCAAGTCAAGCTCAACTCCCAGACTGGCAGCTGGACTGCAACCCTCGGTGCACATCAGCCCAGACCTATTCATTTCTCTTCTCGAGAAGTGGGATGGGGCTGTCCCTGGAGTGGAGCTATTTTGAAAGAACGATCACTAGAACAATCACCGGCTTGGCAGGAGATGGACAGCGTGGTGCAGCCACAAAAGGAGAGACACTGTCATGGAGGGTCTGAGTCCTGAATGTCAGAACAGCGGGGAACCCGGGTAGATCATGTTCCTGCCTGCTGTCCACTATCAGTCAGTTTCAGAGAGTTACCGACTTGACTTGCCATGATCGCTGGCTTTTCCATGATTCTGACTGCTCAGAGCATGCAAGCGGAGGGGGACAGCAGTGCTTCAGAACAAGGTCAAAAGGGGACATTTTCCCCCGCCAGTAAATCTCCTGGTGTCCAAAGGGCTAAGAGGAAAGTTATGCTCAGCTGTGCCCAGAGGCAAGTTCCTACTTACTTGAATAATGCTAACAAGCAGATTTCACTGCTGTCAATCTTTCATTATGCTACTGTAGAAACGGTGGCGTCTGAAGGTCAGGGAGACCCTCTAACACTTTGCATAACTTCCCAGACCGGCTCCCTGCTCCTGGCAGGAAGTTACAGAAATGCCTTGGGGACTCCTCTTAGCTGAATTCCTCTCTTTCTCTTAAGGGAATCTCTCTGAAGGACAGGTGTGATTTTTGTATTAGGAGTTTTGCTTGGTTGCATGCATGCTGCATGCTAAGTCGCTTCAGTCGTGTTCGACTCTGTGCGACCCTATGGACAGCAGCCCGACAGGCTCCTCCATCCACAGGGTTCTCCAGGCAAGAACACTGGAGTGGGTTTCCATTTCTTTCTCTTAGGGGCTATGCTAACTCAACTCTGGATAATCAGCACCTAGACCAATAGATGTTTTTCTGGATCGACGGATGGTGGAGGACTTATTGATTACCACTTTACATATTGGTCCCTATAGCACGGGCCGTATACGGTGTTAAAAACCTACACAGTCCTCCATGCTCAGAAAAGAAAGTCCTTTTAGTCCCTTATATCGATTATTTCAGGCTGTAAAGATGGGACTGCAAATAAATTTCATCTTGTGAGCCAACACTGGTCAATTGGTGGTGGCTGCCTCGAGGGCTCTCTTGGGGCATCTGTGCACGGAGTTTCGTGAGGAAAAAGTGCAGTCGTCGATTAGCAATGTCTGCTATAAGCTGAAGACAAAGAGATGGTGGCCCGCTTTGCATTTGCCAATGGGTTTAAAGCTTTACATTCTTCCACTGAATTTTCTGGATGAATACCTCTCCAACACATGTTTTAAAAAGCTAGCTTTGACTGGATATAAAGGGTGGTTAAGAGTGTTTTTCCCTCCACTGGTGTATTTTCCTAATGGACTTCCTTATATACTTTCTGGATTTGAAAGCAAGTGAGGCAGGAAACACTACTTGGGTTTCCTTAGGATACACAAATCTTACTGGAAAAGCAAACCAAACTAGATGAGGGTTAATGTATCCCAAGTGGGATGCTTAAGAAAATCTCTACCAGGAGGGATGAGAAGAAAAATAATGAAATCCATAATATAATCCAATCTCTTCATTTCTAATGCAGGGAATAATCTCACTTTTGCAGTGTCAAGCCACTTCCCAAGGAACTCAGTACAACAAGAACAGGGAAGCCATAGAAAAGTGTTTGCTGAATTTTGGTTAAAGTTACATCACTCTTGTCAAACACAGTGGGCTGTCTCCTAGGGATGCTTTAACAAATAACCCAAATCCCTGAACAAAAAGTACCCAACGATTAGTAAAGGTCTAGTCGGGATAAGCTAATTACATCAGGTAGGGAAGTAACCAATTTTTTTTTCTTTTTTTTGAGAAATAGTTTCCATAACATAAATTTCACCATTTACAGTTTGGCAATTTTTAGTATATTCACTGTGTTGTACAACTATCACTGCTATCTAATTTCAGAGCACTTACATAACCCAGAAAAGACAGCCCATAGCTATTAGCTGCTAAGTCTGCTAAGTCGCTTCAGTTGTGTCTGACTCTGTGTGACCCCATAGACAGCAGCCCCACGAGGCTCCCGTCCCCGGGATTCTCCAGGCAAGAACACTGGAGTGGGTTGCCATTTCCTTCTCCAATGCATGAAACTGAAAAGTGAAAGTGAAGTCGCTCAGTCATGTCTGACTCTTAGCGACCCCATGGACTGCAGCCTACCGGGCTCCTCCGTCCATGGGATTTTCCAGGCAAGACTACTAGAGTGGGTCCCCAGTGCTATTAGCAGTCAGTCCCAATTCCCTCCTCCCTCACCCTTGGCAATCACTAATCTCCTTTCTGTCGTGACCCCCATGGACTGTAGCCAACCAGGCTCCTCCGTCCATGGGGTTTTCCAGGCAAGAGTACTGGAGTGGGTTGCCATTTCCTTCTCCTTTTGTTTCTATAGATTTTCCAGACAACATAAATAGAGTCATATGGTGGTGATCAAAACCATCCCCAAGAAAGAGAAATGCAAGTATGCAAAAGTATAGTCTGGGGAGGCTTAACAAATAGCTGAGAAAAGAAGAGAAGTGAAAGAGAAAAGGAAAGATATACCCATTTAAATGCAGAGTTCCAAGAAGAGCAAGAAGTGATAAGAAAGACTTGTTAAGTGAACAGT
This sequence comes from Bos taurus, assembly GCF_002263795.3. Classification (NCBI taxonomy): domain Eukaryota; kingdom Metazoa; phylum Chordata; class Mammalia; order Artiodactyla; family Bovidae; genus Bos; species Bos taurus. Next base: position 80,074,049 of record NC_037334.1, on the reverse strand, counting down.
GCAAAGAAATAAGGAAAATAATAGAATGAGAAAGACTAGAGATCTCTTTAAGAAAATTAGAGAAACCAAGGGAAAATTTCATGCAAAGATGGGCACAATAAAGGACAGAAATGGTATCGACCTAACAGCAGAATATATTAAGAGGTAGCAAGAATACACAGAACTGTACAAAAAAGCTCTTAATGATTCAGATAACCACAATGGTGTGGTCACTCACCTGGAGTGTGAAGTCTAGTGGGCTTTAGGAAGCATCACTATGAACAAAGCTAGTGGAGGTGATGGAATTTCAGCTGAGCTATTTCAAATCCTAAAAGATGAAGCTGTGAAAGTGCTGTACTCTACTGAGCAAGTTTGGAAAACTCAGCAGTGGCCTGAGGACTAGAAAAGGTTAGTTTCCATTTCAATCTTAAAGGACAGTGCCAGAGAATATTTAAATACTGCACAACTGTGCTCATTTCACATGCTAGCAAGATAGGGCTCAAAATCCTTCAAGCTAGGCTTCAATAGTATGTAAACCAAGAACTTCCAGATGTACAAGCTGGATTTAGAAAAGGCAGAAGAACCAGAGATCAAACTGCCAACATCTGTTGGATCACAGAAAAAGTAGGAGAATTCCAGAAAAACATCTACTTCTGCTTCACTGACTCATAGTCAATGACTGTGTGGATCACGGCAAACTGTAGAAAATTCTTAAAGAGGTGGCAAGAACAGACCACCTTACTTGCCTCCTGAGAAACTTGTATGCAGGTCAAGAAGTAACAGGTAGAACCGGACATGGAACAACGGGCTGGTTCAAAACTGTGAAAGGAGTACGTCAAGGCTGTATATTGCCACCCTGCTTATTTAATTTATATGCAGAGTACCTCATATGTACTGGGCTGGATGAAGCACAAGCTGGAATCAAGATTGCGGGGAGAAATATCAATAACCTCAGATATGGAGATGACACCACCCTAGTGGCAGAAAGTAAAGAGGAACTAAAAGAGCCTCTTGATGAAGGTGAAAGAGGAGAGTGAAAACGCTAGCCTAAAACTCAACATTCAAAAAACGAAGATCATGGCATCCGGTCCCATCACCTCATGGCAAATAGATGGGGAAACAATGAAAACAACGACAGACTTTATTTTCTTGGTCTCCAAAATCACTGCAGATGGTGACTGCAGCCATGAAATTAAAAGACGGTTGCTCCTTGGAAGAAAAGCTATGACAAACCTAGACAATATATTAAAAAACACAGACATCACTTTGCCTACAAAAGTCCATCTAGTTAAAGCTATGGTTTTTCCAGTATTCATGTATGGATGTGAGAGTTGGACCATAAAGAAGGCTGAGCACCGAAAAATTGATGCCTTCGAACTGCAGCGCTAAAGAATACTCTTGAGAGTCCCTTTGACTGCAAGGAGATCAAGCCAGTCAATTCTAAAGGAAATCAACTCTGAATACTCATCGGAAGGACTGATGCTGAAGCTCCAATACTTTGCCCACGTGATGCAAAGAGCCAGATCATTGGAAAAGACCCTGATGCTGGCTACGATTGAGGGCAGGAGGAAAAGGGGATGACAGAAGATGAGATGGTTGGATGGTATCACTGACTCAATGGACATGAGTTTGGGCAGACTCTGGGAGATAGCAGACAGGGAAGCCTGAAGTCCTATAGTCCATGGGGTAGCAAAGAGTCAGACACGACTAAACAACTGAACAACAAATATGCTGTGTAACCTTTTGTATCTGGCTTCTTTCACTTAACAAAATATTTTCAAGATTCATCCATGTAAGAATATTTCATTCTTATTTAAAAAAATTTCATCCCCTTTTATGTTTTAATCATACCCCATGGTATGGAGAGATTACATTTTGTTTCTCCATTCACCGATTGATAGACATTTGGATTGTTTCCACTTATGAGCTATTATGAATAAATGCTGCTATGAACATTTATGTATATTTTTAAATGAGAAAGTTTTAGTTCTCTGTAGGAATATATCTAGTAATGGAATTACTAGGTCATACTGTAATTCTTTAACTTTTTGAAGGACTATTGAATTCCTTCCACAGTGGCTCTATATTTTACATTCCCACAAATCATGTATGAGGGTTCCAATTTTTCCACATCTCCACCAATACTTGTTATTGTCCATCCTTTCGTTATAGCTGCCTCAGTGGGTGCTCAGTGGTATTTTTTAAACTCATGGTGTATCAAGCATGGTCCTACCTGGGCATGAGACGGTGGAAGTCCTCTTCTTATGTAAACACCAAAGAGAGCGTCCTTCCCAAGGGAGATGTTGAACTTTAAGAACTGTGGTTGACTGATGTGAATCTGCGATCTCCAAAACACGCCTGGTGGGACTTCTTGGGTCACGCGCCGACCAACTTCTGCTTCACCACTGTCTATGCTGCTGTTCTTCAAGGACCAGGGCACTGGAAAATAGGAATTGACATCAAGTCGGTGACATGCGTACCCATTATTTGGCTCTACATTTCCAACTGATTACATGCTAGGATTTAAATATATATATATATATATATATATATAAAGATGAAATTCATGGCAAGTTTCTCTTCAGGTCACAGCTTAAAACATTTAGATTTTGGGGACTTCCCTGGTCACCTGGTGGTTAAGAATCTGCCTGCCAATGCAAGGGACACGGATTTGATCCCTGGTCCAGGAGGATCCCGCTCACTGTGGAGCCCTGAGCCTGTGAGCCACAACTACTGAGCCCACGTGCTGCAACCACTGAAGCCTGCGGCCCCCGAACCTGTTTTCTGCAGCAAGAGAAGCCACCGCGATGTAAAGCCCGAGCACCACAGAGAGTAGCCCCTGCTCAAGATGACCACAGAAAGCCTGCGCACGACAACAAAGAACAGGGCAGACGAAAACCAAAACAAACCATCTCGGTTTTAAATAAGAAACACAGAAACGCGTACCCCAGGGCATCCGAAACATCGGCACAATGCTTCCTGAACTTCTGTGACTGCTCGTTACTGATCAACTATCCTAAGAGTTACAGTCTGACAAGTACATGTAAAGCTTCCAGCACCCCAAATGTGACTGGGATGTTAAATCATCAGCAGGAGAGCGGAGAGTGATGTTAATTTGGCATGAAATGTAATTCGTGCAGCCTTTAATTATTCTTTCCAGCCACAAACAAGTCCAATATACTCTGACATTCTCATAAATTAAAAAAGAAAAAAAAAGAGACCTCGGTGAATAAAAATCAGTCCAAAGTAAATAAAATAACTGAACAGAAAATGCTGGCTTGCCCTCAGGCTGACCCAATACTGCCGCTAGCAGCTTCCCTGGTGGCTCAGAAGGTAAAGTGTCTGCCTGCAATGTGGGAGACCTGGGTTCGATCCCTGGGTCAGGAAGATCCCCTGGAGAAGGAAATGGCAACCCACTTCAGTATGCTTGCCTGGAAAATTCCATGGATGGAGGAGGCTGGTAGGCTACTGTCCATGGTGTCACAAAGAGTCAGACATGACTGAGTGAGTTCACTTCTTCACTTCTTCCCTGCTCGAGGGAGGGACTTAAGAATCATGTGGAAACCACACCCCTCACATGTTGACACTGGTACATCTCTGTTGCATTATTTGAAATCACCTACATAGAAACCATTGGTTGCACATACTCAGCATCCTTCAGAACTTTAGTAATAGGAGTTCCAGAAAATCCCACTTTAAAAGAGGATTTCTTAATAACAATGAACCAGACAGGGTCACCTGCACTTCAGAGGGTGGTTTGCTTTACAAATATAGAATTAAGAAAAAGCTGGGAGTTACTAGTAGTTGCCTAAGAAGAGCAAGTTAATTAATTTCCCAGAGCCTCATTAATCTCCTCTCTAAAATGGGAATAAAACCTTGTTGGAAGCTGGTTTCAGATAGGCCATTTGTGATTCCTTCAAATGGATTCTAAACTTGAAATATAAAAGCACACTATCTTCTTAAGATCTTCTAAACCAGCTGAAATCAAATACAGAAAGAATTGAAGACATTTTGGGTTTTGAGGGTCTTTTCATTTTTTGATTGATCACTTTGGTGGCCTTGTGGATCTGAAAACTTCAGCCTGAAAGGCAAAGCAGAGGAAGCAGGCTCCCTCCTGCATTCTGTAATGCATGGACTCCTCTGAATATATTCATCTGTACTTGGCCGCAATCCATTGCCAAAGGTTTGGATGGTCAGGAGGGATCATGCAGTTGCAAAAGACTGGCCTGAAGGGTTAGTGACTTAGCCACCCCGCTCTGTTACTATCTGGCCACTGCAGTCAAGACAAGACTCGTAAATGACTCATAAATGACAGCTTCGCCATCTGGAAAATGGAGAGGTGACATTCTTGGATCCTGAAGGTTTTCTATATCTAAATTATAAAAGAGAAACCGCAGAGTGACTTGAGGGTGTAAAGTTATTTTTTTTCCCCTTTCTAATAGTTCAATAGCGGGGCAAATACAAAGTAAACAGGGGCTTCAAATCAAGTAGGAGACACCTTGGTTTGGCCCTTAAGAGGACACTCTTGACCTTTAGAATAGGGAATGGGCTTCCACAGGAAGTTGGGAAGCTTCCATCACAAAACACTGTTAGGAAGAAAAGAAACTAGTGAGTCCTGTGGTCAGCTCTTTAGATGGGGACTCGATGATGCGTTCCCCAAACATTTTCATGTGGCCTCAGAGACTGTGGAGTTGGAGGGTCCCTGTATCACATGTAAGAGCAGAGACTCTGGACTGAGACCACCTTGGCTCAAATCCCAGCTTTGCCACTTGCTAGGGGCATCCTTCTCTGGGCCTCAGTTCCCTCACCTGCACAATTGGGACATTATTATTATTTATTTCATAGGGTTGTTAAAAGAATTTAATGACTTAATCTATGCTCTTAGAGGACTTTTTGGCAAGAAACAAGCACTAAATAAAAACTATCTAAGACTCAATAGTGGAGAAGGAAATGGCAACTCACTCCAGTATTCTTGCTGGAAAACCCCATGGACTGTATGTAGCCTATCAGGTCCTCTGTCCACAGGGTCGCAGGAGTTGGACATGATTTAGCAACCAAACTACCACCACCACCAAGACTCAACAGAGGGGTGTTTATTTTGCTGACGTAATGACATACCCAGGGGGAATCACTTTTTATCACCACTTGATCAGAAGCTCTGATGAATATAAATTAGAAATACATTTGTACTTAAAAAATGCTGCTTTTGATGGGCTTCCGTTCTCCCCAGTTAAGACCTTTTGGAAGAAGGGATACAATAAAAAGGATGCAGTAAGGAAGTAATACAGGAAAAAAAAAAAACAAAAAACCTTTGGGGAAGAACAGTTTACAAACCTCTTATAAAGACCACATGTAAGCCTAGCAATCATTCATAGTTTGCAACAAGTTAAAGAAACGCATTAAAAATGAAAGCATTTTAAAGAAGTTATTCATCTTTACACTTAATAAAATGAACTTTCCCTCATGTCTGTTGGGCTTTCAGGGGTTGCTGGGTTAATGACAGGATATGAAAAGGAAGCTGGAAATAGGCACCCACGAGCCTGCTAATCTGATGCTGAAACTTAAACAGATTTTGATAATATCAAACCAAGTAAGGATGCCAGAGATGGCAAAGGGAGCTGGTTTCCAAAGAGTGGCTGTGAGGGAGAAATTCCTGCAAGGAGCCTCAGGGGTTTGGTTCAGGGCTGAAAGCAGTGGGGTCCCCCTTCTTTCATGAGACCCTGACTTCAGGACACTGATGTCAGCAACAGCTGCTCCCGCCAGTGGTGACAGGCTGCTTTCTCGGTAGTCACACTCCCCCCCTTGTTCTAGATGCTCGCTCCCCATGCCCTATCCACTAAAGGAGGCAGTGTACCTGGTGCTAAAGGTTTTGCAGTCAGACAGAACTGGGTTCAAATCCTGGCTCCGGTTCTTGCTTGCTGTGTGACCTCCACCAATCTGCTTAACCTCTCTGGGCCTTCACTGTCTTTTTGTTAAGATGGGAATGATAATAGTAACTATCTCATAGGGTGAGAGTAACAAATCAAAGTACACAAAGTAGGTGCTGAGCAGACTAATAATAAAATAAACGCTCAGATCAGATCAGTTGCTCAGTCGTGTCCGACTCTTTGCGACCCCATGAATCGCACCACGCCAGGCCTCCCTGTCCATCACCAACTCCCGGAGTTCACTCAGACTCACGTCCATCGAGTCAGTGATGCCATCCAGCCATGTCATCCTCTGTCGTCCCCTTCTCCTCCTGCCCCCAATCCCTCCCAGCATCAGAGTCTTTTCCAATGAGTCAACTCTTCGCATGAGGTGGCCAAAGTACTGGAGTTTCAGCTTTAGCATCATTCCAAATGCTAGTTACATTAATTAAATAAAAGAATGGAAAACTATAATGGAACTATAAGGGAAAGCATCTGTCTTTCTTTTCAGAGTACAGAAGTTCCAAAAGGAAACAACGTGTATATATGTGACATGCACGTATATATTTATATATTATGCACATATCTATCTACCTACCTATTCATCTATCCATCAAGAGAGAAGGGAGAGTCTAACTCTCTCTTAAGAGAACGATGGGAACAAGTTTAAAATTGGGAGTCAGGCTCTGTTTCCATTACTGACTTTTGGTGGGACCTTCCAGGAGCCAGTGTGGTTATCTTTCTGATTAGATTATTGAAAAACCTGCTTTCTTGAGTTAACACTGAAATAAAGATCCTGTCAGCTTTACCTTCACACTGAAGCTCTTTTGTCCTTTACCCCCCGCCTCCCACCAGATAAACAGGTTCCTTCTCTGTCTCCGTAGCATTTACACTTAGCTCTACTGCAGCACTGTTATTAGGGACTATGTTGATTTTGTTCGCCTTCCTAGTTGTCATTCAGTCTCTAAGTTGTGTCCAACTCTTTGTGACCCCAGGGACTTCAGCTTGCCAGGCTTCCCTGTCCTTCACTATCTCCTGGAGCTATCTTGAGCACTACCTTGCCCAAACTCATGTCCATTGAGTTGGTGATGCTACCCAACCATCTCATCCTCCATCACCCCCTTCTCCTTCTGCCTTCAATTTTTCCCAGCATCAGCATCTTTTCTAGTGAGTTGGCTCTTCACATGATGTGACCAAAGCACTGTAGCCTCAGCTTCAGCATCAGTCCTTCCAATGAATATTCAGGGTTGATTTCCTCTAGGGTGGGCTGGTTTGATCTCTTTGTTGTCCAAGGGTCTCTCAAGAGTACTCTTAGCACCACAATTCAAAAACACCGATTCTTCAGTGCTAAACCTTTTCTATGGTCCAACTCTCACGTCTATACATGACTACTGGAAAAACCACAGCTTTGACTAGATGGACCTTTGTCGGCAAAGTGATGACTCTGCTTTTTAATGCGCTGTCTAGGTTGGCCTTCCTAAGTCTCCCTTATTAGACACTGTGCTCTCTGAGGTCAGGCAGAGCCGCAAATTCATCTCTGGGTTCTCGGCGGCTTGCACTTGGCAAGTCACGGGTAATCTATAAATGCCTGTTGAACTGAATCAAGTTTTATCTGCCCATCTGATTGGGTATTTTAACTTAATCCTTATGAATACTGAGTGAAATGAGAGCTTTCAGGAAGATTTACTTTGAAAGGTTGCATGGAAACTGATTTTTTTTTTTTAATAAAACTCTCTTTTCAAATCTCCACAGGGAGATTTATTTAAACAAAACAAAAGTATCTAAACAAAATTTCTTTATGAATTCTTTTGAAAAATCATGAGTCAGCTTTTAATTTATCTTTTATATAAAATCTTATAAACAAAACAATGAGCCAGGGCAGCTGGAGTCTAGTGGGTAAGTTCTTAGATTAACAACCCAAAGTTGAGAGTCCTTATCCTGATGCTTTATGACTCTGAACCATTTGTGGAAGGAACAGGGGTGTAAAGGAATTATTTTGTTGACCTCCCCTCCTTGCTATTAAGAAGGTGGCTAGTTTTAGGCGGGTTAGCTCTCAGGTCTCATTGTTCTTGTTTACATAAGAGTGGTATGACCCCCAAATATCTTAAGATGCATTCCACCCTAGCCTGCTGTGGTCTACAGAGTGAGCTAGGAGGGCTGTCTCCTGTTTTGTGCTACAAAGGCGCATGTGTGGTGTCTGCAGGGGAAGGGTTATCAGAAAGTGAAGGTTACATCCCTTTTAACAAACTAGTGATTGCTTTCAAAGTAAGCTTCCCAGATGCAAAACTGAAGTATGCTTTTGCAAACAGGGGTTTTCACTTTTTCCCCATCAGATCAGTTCAGTTGCTCAGTCGTGTCCAACTCTTTGTGACCCCATGGACTGTAGCATGCCAGGCTTCCCTGTCCATCACCAACTCCCAGAGCTTACTCAAACTCATGTCGACTGAGTTGGTGATGCCATCCAACCATCTCATCCTCTGTTGTCCCCTTCTCCTCCTGTCTTCAATCTTTCCCAGCATCAGGGTCTTTTCCAATGAATCAGTTCTTCGCATCAGGTGACCAAAGTATATGAGTTTGAGCTTCAGCATCAGTCCTTCCAATGAATATTTAAGACTGATCTCCTTTAGGATGGACTGGTTGGATCTCCCTGCAGTCCAAGGGACTCTCAACCTGGAGAGGGTGTGGAGAAAAGGGAACCCTCTTACACTGTTGGTGGGAATGCAAACTAGTACAGCCACTATGGAGAACAGTGTGGAGATTCCTTAAAAAACTGGAAATAGAACTGCCTTATGACCCAGCAATCCCACTGCTGGGCATACACACTGAGGAAACCAGAAGGGAAAGAGACACGTGTACCCCAATGTTCATCGCAGCACTGTTTATAATAGCCAAGACATGGAAGCAACCTGGATGTCCATCAGCAGATGAATGGATAAGAAGGCTGTGGTACATATACACAATGGAGTATTACTCAGCCATTAAAAAGAGTACATTGTCTTCAACACCACAGTTCCAAAGCATCAATTCTTCGATGCTCAGCTTTCTTTATAGTCCAACTCTGACATCCATACATGACTACTGGAAAAATCATAGCTTTGACTAGATGGACCTTTGTTGGCAAAGTAGTGTCTCTGCTTTTTAATATGCTGTCTAGGTTGGATAGCTCAGTTGGTAAAGAATCTGCCTGCAATGTGGGAGACCCAGTTCGATTCCTGGGTTGGGAAGATCCCCTGCAAAAGGGATAGGCTACCCACTCCAGTATTCTTGGGCTTTTCTTACGGCTCAGCTGGTAAAGAATCCGCCTGGAACACAGGAGACCTGGGTTGGGAAGATTCCCTGGAGAAGGGAAAGGCTACCCACTCTAGTATTCTGGCCTGGAGAATTCCATGATGAGTTCATGGGGTTGCAAAGAGTCAGACACGACGGAGCAACTTTCGCTTTCACTTTCTAGGTTGGTCATAACTTTTCTTTCAAGGAGGAAGCGTTTTTTAATTTCATGGCTGTAGTCACCATCTGCAGTGACTTTGGAGCCCCCCAAAATAAAGTCTGTCACTGTTTCCATTGTTTCCTCATCTATTTGCCATGAAGTGATGGGACCAGATGCCACAATCTTAGTTTTAATATATATATATATTTCCATATATATATATATTTCCATATATATATATTTCCATATATATATATTTCCATATATATATATTTCCATATATATATATATTTCCATATATATATATTTCCATATATATATATTTCCATATATATATAATATATTGCTGCTAAGTCACGTCAGTCATGTCCGACTCTGTGCGACCCCATAGACAGCACCCAACAGGCTCCTCCGTCCCTGGGATTCTCCAGGCAAGAATACTGGAGTGGGTTGCCATTTCCTTCTCCTATATATATATGTGTGTGTGTGTGTGTGTGTGTGTGTGTGTGTATATATATATTTTTTGTTGTTGTTTAGTTGCTCACTCATGTCCGACTCTTTGTGACCCCATGGAGTGTAGCCCGCCAGTCCCCTCTGCCCATGGGATTTTCCAGGCAAGAATACTGGAGTGGGGTGCCATTTCCTTCTCCAGGGGCTCTTTCCAACCCATGGATCACACCCAGGTCTTCTGAGTGTCTTCTGCATTGCAGGCATATTCTTTTACCACTGAGCCATTGGGGGAAGTCCAAATTTTTCATTTCGAAATAATTTCAGATTTATAGAAAAATTTCAAAAGTTGGTACAAAGATCCCTGCATCTCCTTCACCCAGACTCCAAAAATATTACATACACTCATGCTTTCTCTATATATAAATGTTTTTTTTTTTAACTGAAACATTCAGAATTAAGTTGTAAACAGGTTACTCCTCTAAATATCTCCATGTGTTTCTCTTAAAAACAAGGGCATTCTTTTTCAGAACCACAGTGCAGTTATCAAAAATAGAAAAATAACAATGATACAACTAAACACATATATTTATAGATCTTATTCAAATTTGCCAATTGTTACACCAATAGTCTTTATAACTAACGGAAAAAAAAAGACTCTACATACTTAAAAGAGTCTTTAAAATGAATGCGCATAACTTGGGTAATTTTAAAAATAATAAAAAGGAGGAAAAATACACCAATATTGCCACTGAAGAGATAAAAAGGAAAGATGGTTTTTGTAAACTACTATTGCTGATGTGAGGAACCATTCCAGTGACTCCATCCCTGAGGGTCAAATCCCTGGGCGGCTGTCTGGAAAGTCTGTGCTAGCCTCTGAGGTCAAAGGGGCCAGCAGCCCGAACCAGGCTCCTAGTCCCACAGACAAGGATCTGAACCTGGGCTCCTGGAGCCGTGCCAGCTGTTCCAGGATCAGAAGTATGGTTAATCCCTAAGAGGATGCCACTGAGAGACACTCAACAAGGAAACAACATAATTACATTTCCAGCTTTACCACCAGAGAAACGGTGGCTCAGATGGTAAACACGCTGCCTGCAATGCTGGACACTTGGGTTTGATCACTGGGTCAGAAAAATCCCCTGGAGAATGAAATGGCAACCCACTCCAATGTTCTTGCCTAGAGAATCCCATGGACAGAGGAGCCTGGCAGGCTACAGTCCATGGGATTGCAAAGTCGCACACTACTGAGCAAGGAACACTTTCTTTACCTCCAAGATGGGTGTCCACATACTGAGAAGCTCTAAGATATCAGGGGGCAATGTTACGTGTGGAGCTGGTCAGCCCTGGGTTTGAATCCCAGCTTTGACAGCTACTAGCTGCATGCCTTTGGGCTGATCCTGCCCCTTCTCCAAGTCTGTCTACTCATGTGGGGTTGTATAATGGGGTTGCTTCTAAGGATTTATCAGAGTAACATAGGTAGGACCTGGCTTTTAGGCGCTTCTATATCTTTCTATCTGTTGCACTACCTTCGAACATCTGTAAATATTTATCACAGATCTGGAGGATAAATGTGTAGTGGTCTAATTTATGATATCAGCTGCATAGTGTAGGCACTATTTTTTTTTAAACTGGTGTATAGTTTCCAGTAGTTGTATACAGATGTGAGAGTTGGAACCATAAGGAAGGCTGAGCACCGAAGAATTGATGTTTTTGAATTGTGGTGCTAGAGAAGATTCTTGAGAGTCCTGTGGACTGCAAGGAGATCCAACCAGTCAATCTTAAAGGAGATCAACCCTGAGTATTCATTGGAAGGAATGATGCTGAAGCTCCAATATTTTGGCCACCTGATGAAAAAGCTGACTCACTGGAAAAGACCCTGATGCTGGGAAGAATTGAGGGCAAGAGGATTATGGGGCTACAGAGGATGAGATGGCTGGATGCTATCACTGACTCAATGGACCTGAGTTTGAACAAACTCTGGGAGATGGCAGACAGGAAAGCCTGGCATGCTATAGTCCATGGGGTCACAAAGAGTCATACATGACTTAGCGACTGAACAACAACACTAGTTGCTTTACAATGTTGTACAATGAAGTGAATCAGTTATATGTATACATATATCCCCTTCCTCTGGCCCACCGCCAACCTGCTCCATTCCACCCCTCTCGGTCATCACAGAGCACAGAGCCCAGCTCCCCGTGCTATTCAGCAGCTTCCCACCAGCTATTTTATGCACGGCTGTATATATATGTCAATGCTCCTCTCTCAGTTCATCCCACCCTCTCTTTCCCCTGCTGTGTCCACAAGCCTATTCTTAGTATCTGCATGTCCATTTCTGCTCTGCAAATAGGTTCATCTGTACCATTTTTCTAGATTCCACATTTATGCATTAATATATGATATTGGTTTTTCTCTTTCTGACTGGCTTCACTTTGTATGACAGACTTTAGACCCATTCACACCTCTGAAAATGACCCAATTTCACTCCTTTTTATGGCTGAATAATATCCCATTGTATATATGCACCACATCGACAGAGGGCCTAGGGCTGGGACTGGGCCATAATGAGACAGGCACTTTTCAGAGCAGCTGAAATCAATATACAATGAGTGGTCAATATGTCTGCAGACCTGGGGGGAACTTATGGCATAAATTAAAGTGGTATGGTCGGAGAAAGCAAAGTCTATTCATCCCAAACTACAGGTGTTGGTGGAGACTCTAGCTGCTTAGGTGGACAACTGAAAAGCGGTTGTATATTTATTTAACAATGATTCTTGAAGGTACCAAGCAATGTCAGGTGGGTCATTCACTCATGTATTCATGCAACAACTATCTATCAGGCATCAACTGCAGCACTAGGTAATCTCTGGTCAACATTAAAGTTGGGGTGTCTGTCATTCCCGTTATCTAGGCAGCCTGAAATCAGGGTCCCATGGAGAGCATCAAGCACAGGGGAATTTAACACCATTCTGTAATCATTCTGTGAGAGTCCACCACCATCCTTGGGCTCTTGGTAATGACCGAGGGTGGGGTCCTGGCAAACACCATGGAGTCCAGCCTGCGACTGCCAGAGCTGCAGCTTCCATGGCCAGCTTTTCTTCCTATCTATGAGCTGCCCAGTGAAAAGTGGAGATGACGATCATTTTGCCCTATGAAGCAGATGCTTAAGACACATTGGTTCTGGCTGGTTCACCTCCAGCTTAAAGATGAGATTTCTGGGATTTTAGAGGCAACACTCTAATGATCAATTTCACAGGATAGTCTACTTCTATAACTTCCACGGAAGATTGCTCATAGAAATGTGAAGCGACTGCCTATTTCAGACACATGTACCTAAAATTCCAGCCAGTTAAATAAGACTGATGTTGAGCAAAATGACAGCCATCCGTAGCCCCATTAGAAGCTAATAATTTCAGAAAATGTTGCCATAATTCATTTATGGATACAGCGAGACTATTCCCCAAACAAGTGATAAAGGGAATGGACTCATAGTCATACCAGGAAAATGAAGCCTCATATTAATACTTCCCAAACTTGAACTGAACTCTGGAGGCACCTTCGCATAAATCTGCCTTGCAGATTATTCTGCCTCACATATTTTTATCTATCGCAAATAAAGTGGAATTCAGAATATTGCTTCAGTCATTACACCTCGTTTCCATTTATTTGGGAAGCAGGACAACCATCTGGGGGTTCTGTTTAACCAAGAGATAGGTGAAAAGATCCACCTAAGGACATTAGATTCACCAGCTTGTCTAAGTCAGCAGCAGCCTGGAAGCCTGCCCGCTGCTCTTGGCTGGCTAATCCTTGGGAATAGACTTCCATCCCGAGCGTCCACTACTCCCATGATAGTTTTCAGAACATCACATAGCAACAGTGATTTTTATAAAATCCTTCAGCATGAGGAACTACATGTGGCTTTTACATCTTTTGAAACCTCAATCTTAGACAAAAATGGCCAACTCTCTGCCACTCAGGGTGTTAACAGATATTTATCCATCTAATTGTTCAGGTGAATATGCTTCTGTATTAATTTGTAGTTCAGTTCATTAGTATTACTTATAGCGGCTAAATTTGACGGATTGGTTACAACTCACCATGGAATCTCCCAGTTCCTTTATGTTTTTTTTTTTTTTTTAAAGACCAGAGGACCACAGAAGTAACGTGACTTGCTTAGGGTCACACAGGTCTTAAGTGCTGGCTGGAGCTTGGATCAGAAACCATGTCTGACCGATTCTGCAACCCACATATGTAACCACTATGCTGACTGCATTTGGGACCCTGGGCTAAGTATAAGAGATACAAAAACACATGTATCAAGCAGAGATCAAGCTTTGGGTGTGCAGGTCTCTCTGAAAGAGAAACATGCCAGTGAAATTTCAGGGCAAATGCAGCAGGGAGGGAAACTGGATCTCATTATTAATGCCTATGTCAAGGCATGATGGGCTTCCCCGGTGGTGCTGGTGGTGAAGAACCCACCTGCCAATGCAGGAGACACAAAAGATGATGGTTCCATCCCTGGGTTGGGAAAAATCTCCTGGAGAAGGGTATGGCAACCCACTTCAGTATTCTTGCCTGGAGAATCCTATGGACAGAGGAGCCTGGCGGGCTGAACAGAGGAGCCAGGCAGGTTAGAGTCCATGGGGTCACAGAGAGTCAGACATGACTGAAGTGACTTAGCACACATGCATGCATGATGGTGCTATGTACAACAGGGAGTATGCAACTCAGAACACGGTGCAGGTGGCAGTCAGAAGCTGACATCCAGCAGTTAGATGCACTAAGAGGTACCCTTCTGTAACAATGGTAGAATGGCCTGGCCTCCAAAATGAAGGGAGTTGCTGCATTGCTATGTAGGCTATGGGTGTTGTATCTGCCAGCAGATGTGCAGTACGGTAATGACTGGCTCAAACATAATGACCCCTTGCCCTTCTGGGAACTTCACCGACTTTGAAAAAGCTCCATGTAGGGAAGTGATCATTTTGGAACCCTGGGCTGTGTTCATTGAGAGGCTGACGAGAGCCAGAGGAAGAATTAGCAACCTCCCTGCTAATCTGGCTCCTAGTACCATACATTAAGCCAACTAGTAAAAATCATTATGAAGTTTTTGCTGAAAGGGCAAGTGTAGAAAAACATGTTTCTAAACAGAATAACAGTCTTTGCCATTTTTTTCCAACTTGCATACCATCTGGAAATTCTGATTTTTTTTTTTCAAAGGGTAGGAAAGAAATGTGCTCCAGGCACAAATAAATGTTTACAGCTGAGTTATAAACCGAGAATGGTGGGGCTTAAAACAGACAGGCTGGCAGTGATGGAACTCAAGCTGCAGTGAGACAAATAACGTGATGAGGAGCTGGCCAGCTTGTTTTTGCACATTGGCCCTTCGGAACGGGAAGTCCTGCTTCCTACTGACCTCATCAAGCATCTAGTTAAGAAGAAGTCCTCATTACAGTTTGCCCCAATTCTTAGAAGATAAAGAAGAAAGATAAAGTGGCAGGATTGTCTACCTTGACATTCTGAAGGCAGCCTTTGCCTTTGGGAAGTACAGCACCTCATAAGAAGTTGGCAGTCCGTGGAGGCTTGTTAAACGGACTGACTGCGAGACATGATGATGATGTCAGGAACAACAACAAATATTCATGGATCTCTTATTAGTGTCTGACATCCTATACCGTGTTGTATAAGTGACATCTCATTTATGCTGGACAGCAAGCTTATGAGGGGGTACCATTCTACAGATGATGACCCAAGAGGCCGAGGGAGGGCAAATGACCTGTTTACATTCACACAGCTGCTAAGTGATGGAGCTGGTGTTTGTATCCCATGAGACCAACCCCAGAGCCCTATATTACAGAGCATTTGTCAATGCAAAGTCACCAAGATTATATTAAACCCAACTCTCAGTCAAGAAGGAAAAATTGATATATTGGTGTTTGGTCTTTCTCCCTAGTCTTTTATAGTTTTTAGTTACAGACAAGTCCAAGGAAAGTAGAAATGGGTTTGTACACAATCAAGAGCAGTCACCAACATTTTCTGTAAGGGGCCAGATAGTAAATATTTTAGGTTTTTGGGGCCATCTAAGCTTAGCGGCACCTACTTAACTCCCCTGCTCCAGAGCAAAAGCAGCCAGGCACAATGAATAACATGGCTGGATTCCAATAAAACTTTAGTTGAATAAATAGACGGCTGGCCAGATGGGGTCCATGAGATACAGTTTGCTGACCCCAGATCTAGAGGATGCCCTGAATGTAAAATGAGTGAGAGGTTTTGAGAATGGTCCATGAAATTCTATTTGGGAGTTTATTCTTTCTTAAGATCAGTGCACAAATTGGCTACATATGATGTGCCCTTTAAAACTTCTTGTACACTTTGCCTCTGGGCCTGGCCAATCAAACTGGATTCCCTTATGCTGTCTGACCAGGTCAGAACACTGTATTGAATCTTTGTTCTCCAGGCTTATCTCATCCCAGATCTATAGAAAAAGTGCTCCGTGCTCTTGTAATGAAGATGTATGAGTTCATTCCTTTTAACATAGAAATACACTCGAGATGGTGAGTGATTCTGGCAGTCTGTGGGCTCCCTTTCCTTGATGTGAAATCCAACACCCAAATCAACCACATTAAGGTTTAATTGAAAGAGAGAATGGAAAAAGAGAGAGAAAAAAAAAAAGAACCATGAACAACAACAAATGGAAAAGGGGAGACAAAGCCCACAGAACATATACTCTCCCAACTAATTAATCAAGGGCTTTGCTTCCACTAACATATCCGACTGTGTAGGCTGCCCTGTCTATTAGATTCCTTGCCAAATCTGAGCAGTGTAAACACTCCTAAAGACCAGGTAATGAAATCTCTATCAACGTGCCATCTTAGATGGGACTCACATGCCTGCGTTTTGCTTACATTTTAATTTGTGTCTGCTGGATACTTACCCAGTAATTGCTTAATAAGATTAACCTTCCTGGCAATGTGTGGTGGATTTTGATGAAAACATTATCGGAGTGAAGGATTATCGTATAGCACAAAAAAACAGAGGGGGTGGTATTTAATTAACTTATTGCCAATATATCTTGATTGTCTCTTTGAAACACTGGAGAAGTAGTCGATTGGAATTGATTCAGGTTATCTAAATGTATAGAATTGGCGAGTGCGGAGGAGGTGGGCCACTGAGTAAAGAAATTCAAACCCAGGGTCACTGCCTTTCGAAAGTGTTAGGCGGGTGTGTGAAAATGTAAACCTTCTGAGTCGATTTTAAAACCAAACTTTTCAACTTAGGAAGAGATGTGATCTCTTTGGTCACAGCGAAAGTACTGTTTTGGTGTTCAGAAGAAGGTATTCCGAGTTTTATCTCAACTTTAAGCGATTTGAAATGCTCAGACTTTATCATAAGAGTTCTCTTGACAAAAGAGACTTCAGGGACTTCCCTGGTACCAGTAGATAAGAATCTGTGTGCCAATGCAGGGAACAGGGGTTCCATTCCCGGTCTGGGAAGATTCCACGTGCGGTGGAGCGACTAAGGCTCACGAGCCACAGTACAGAGCCCATGTGCCCCAACTGTGATGCCTGGGTGCCTGGAGCCTGTGCTCTGCAACGAGAGAAGCCGCAGCAATGGGAAGCCCGTGCACCTCGATGAAGAGGCGCCCCTGCTCGCCGCAGCTAGAGAAAGCCCACAGGCAGCAACCTGGGCCCAGCGTAGCCAAAAATAAGTAATTATTTAAAAAACCACTGGACAATGATTTGGCAACCCCTTTGCTGTCTCAGAACTCACTTGGAAAACATTCTTTTGTGTGTGACGTTATGTGACTCACACACTGTTTTCAAAAGCAGGTTGCATCTGAGGGGGAAAATTCTGGTCTTTTCCAAGACACTGTGAAAACTGTTCCTTTGTTCATTGAGAGACATCATACTCTTAGTTAGGAGTTGTTCTCTTCAGGGAACCTTCTGTCCTGCTGCTGTGGGAGGCTCAAGTCGGGTGGGGGTTGGAAACAAAGCTTAACCACACTGGGAGAAGCGGCGGACCTTCATTTATGGGAGTTAATGCCTATTGGGGATTTCCTTTTGTGAAGACTGCTATTTTAAAAGTGTGGATAACCTCAGTATGTATGCACACATAAAATATATCCCTGTGCAAAATACATGCATATTCACTTTTCAACGTATATTCTGCACTCTTTTCAAAGGAAGGGGTGCTGATTTGGAGAATAAAGGACACTTGTGGATCAGACATAACAGAGTCTCCCCAAAGCAGTGTTTCTCAAAAAGCTTCGTCACGGACATTTTGGACGGAAAGATTCCTCATCGTGGGAGGCGTTCCTCTGCGCTGCAGGCTGCTTAATTGTATCTCGGCCTCTACCTACTAGATGCCAGTTGCATCTCTTTTAAAAGTGACAATCGAAAAAGTCTCCGGACTTTGTCAGATATGTCCCCAGGGGGCAAAGACACTGCAGCTGAGAACCACTGCACTAAAGGGAACTCAAGTTACATTTATGGGTGGTCAAGTCCTAGAGGAGAGCAGACTGCAAATCTGGGGCCAAGAAATTTGGCTCCTGGCTTTTGGGTCAGTGAAGACAAAATATACTGTTCCTTTTCAGGTCTGGTTTTAGTCACCTGATAATGGAAAGCACATAATTTCATCCTCAGATAAAAACTTTTTCATGCTTACTTAGAGGTAATTCAGTGTTTTGATTAGGATAGATGAGGAGAGTGATTCTTCAAGCCTGGCTCAAAAGATGAAAAAGTCACACTTGAAGCACCAGGACAGCTCAAGAGAGAGTAATTTAAGCAACATTAGCATCTCAGAGATGACTAATGTATACCTCTATGTGAGGTATACACATAGAATCTGGAATCTTCTTTGTGGAAAATGCCTCACCTTGGGAAACCCCAACAACTCCCCTAAAGATGCGCATGACAGAGACCTGAGTTCAAATTTGTACCTGCCTACTTGTTTGATTTGGGGTAAATTTCTTGTTTTCTTTTCTCTCTCTCTCTCTTTTTTTGCTGTACCACGCAGCATGCGGGATCTCAATTTCCCCAACCAGGGATCAGACGCGTGCCCCCTGCAGTGGAAGCGTGGGCTTCCAACCACTGGACTGCCAGGGAAGTCCTGGGGTAAATTTCTAAAACATCCTGGGTCTGTTTCTTCAAGATAAATTTTATCCCTTTAGAGTTATTGAAGTCATTCTGCATTAAACCTAGCACACAATAGGTGCCCAATAAATGTTTCCCTCCCATCACTGAAATATCTCTCCAGGGTTTTTTTAAAATGTGGAGTGAACTGCCTTGTGAGCTAAGAGGCAGAGCGAAAAATTCTGTGTTTGGATAACCCTTCCAGGCAACCTCTTCCTTTCTTGATTTCTGTCCTGAATCAAGCATCCTTCTCCCCTCACCCACATGCCAACCCACCCCATAGTGCCATTGGCTGCCCTGCATGCATGCTAAGTCACTGTAGTCGTGGCCGATCTTTTGGAACCCTATGGGCGTAGTCTGCCAGGCTCCTCTGTCCATGGGATTCTCCAGGCAAGAGTACTGGAGTGGACTGCCATACCACCTTCCAGGGAATCTTCCAGACCCAGGGATCGAACCCACACTTCCTACCTCTTACGGCTCCTCCACTGCAGGTAGATTCTTTACCGCTGAGCCATTGTTGTTCTTTAATTGCCCCACAGTCCCACTCCCCCACCGTTCTGTTTTCTCTCCTCCTTCTTAGCACCTTTTTAGCACCTATTTTTTTTCCTGCAAAAATACAGTTGCCTGATTGCTTTCATAAACATTCCTATTGTCCCCCTTCGATGTTCTGCCAAGAGAAGCTTTGTTCCCGAGTTGTCAAAACTCTTTTCTCTTCTCTCCCGAAGTGGAACCGCTCGGGGTCTTTCCCTTTCATGCCTTGCCAGGCAGCGCTTCCTCCCAGGGGAAGCTGTATCTCTCCCCTCGGGAGAGGCTCCCATCTAGTGTGCCGCCTGCTGCTCTCAGCTTTCCCCATCAGGCAAGACTTCCTCCTGCTGCTTCTGCTGCTGCTGCCCCAGCTGCTGCTGTTGTTGCTGCTCCTGCCCCGGCCTTGAGATGCTTTCAAGTAGCTGCAGAGCATGCCAGTCGCTGCAGATAGCTTAGGTATGCACATAGCTCCAAGCCGGCACCTTGCCAGCTCCCAGTGGCTCCAGCCAAGCCCAGCTCCCAGACAGGGACAGCAGACAGCTTGGAACAGGGGCACCTGAAAAGGGCAGTTCTTTTTCCTCCCCTTTTCTCCTTTTTTGCATACCTTCCAAGATTTGGATCAGAAAACCTGAACCAGGTGGCGGGGGAGCTCTGACTTTTCCTGTGACCTCAAGAGGGCAAGCTGCAACTGTAACCTCACCTTTGCCTCCAGATGGCATTGTTGCCACATCATCGCTTCCTGGTAAGCCGGTCCTTATCCCATTGTTAAAGGTGTGTCCATCTGCCGGCTGGAGTTGCCAATTGAGTCCGAGCAGATGCATTGCTGCAGGAGAGACAAAGTAATGAAAATATGAATAGATAATTCAGCAATGCAAATGTCAAGGGGGAGGGCCAGGTGCTTTTTCCAAGCGGCTGCCTTTGAAGGAAGCTGCAGTTCAAAAATGGCTTGCCCCAGGCCACAGGGATTAGCTAAATGCAGAAAGCAAGTAGGTCTGGGTGGGCTGGGTTTCCTCCTCCAGTGGAAAGGAAACAGCCTTGCTGATGGTGGGATAGCATCCCTTATGGTTGGGCAGAGGAGAAGGGAGGAAACACAGCCCAGACCTTCCAGAAGTGCCCCTGCAAAGGGGAACATGCCCCTTTGGACTCACTGTGAAGGGTATTCTCTATCCCTCTGGGCCTTTCCTGCTCTCTGGACAGAGTTGTTTATAGACTGCTGGTCCAGGGGCATTGACAAGGATGGTTTTCCTCCAAACTGCTCAAAATCTAAGCCTATTTCAAATCGAGGCTCCCCAAGTGGGACCAGACTTTCGGTCTGGTTCAGGTGAGACTACACCTGTGTTGAAATACCCATGTAGCCCCCAGTAGCTGCAGTACTCCTTGTTGCTGTTGTTTAGTCACTAAGTCATATCCAGCTCTTTTTCTACCCCACGGACTACAGCCCAGCAGGCTCCTCTGTCCATGGGATGCTCCAGGCAAGAGTACTGGAGCGGATTGCCATTTCCTTTTCCAGGGGATCTTCCTGACCCAGCCATTGAACCCACGTCTCCTGGTTGGCAGTAGTACTGGCCCACGGGAAGAGCCCACCTCCCAGACTATTTCAAACTTTAAAGATAGTTTTCCCTCCCAGCCCTCCTCCTCATCAGTGAGTACCTTTCTGCCTATGGTGGAAAAAGCCAGGGGGTAGCAGTGGAATGGGGTCCTTCTCTAGAGAAAGTACAATGACAATTCCCTGTCTTTCCCTCTAAAATCCTTCCCACTTGCCTCACCCCGACACCTCCCCAGAATACAGAATGAGACAGAGTTCGGAACACTGCCTCTTCTTTGCTAAGCAAACAAGAACGCCTGCAAAACTCTTGCTTCACTCCTAGGCATGCCTCAAGCCTCCAGATACACACTTCTTTCTTGTTGTCCTTGTCGTTCTGTCGGTGCCAACTCCCCACATCCCAGGTCATTGAGCAAACTCAATGCCCACCTACATCTGCTGGTTCTCAGTAAGCTGTTTTTACTGAGCACGAAAGGCAAGTTCACACACCTGCATCCTTTCAAAGTCCGGGTCTAAGAAATGCTTCCTTTGCAAAAACATAAGGAGCTCCCTTCCCTGCATAGTTCTCACCCAGACAATAACCACCCTGTGTCTGTCTGGCATTTTCACCGGACACAGGTTGATGCCGTTGCTATGTTTCCAGCACTGTGGGAGAGAAAGGGCTGTTGACAGCGAAAGGTTCCTAGTATGATGCAGGGATGGGAGAAACAATTAACCACAGGAAACGCAATTAACAATGCTTAGGAAATTGTTCACACAGCAATTAATTCTGCTTGCTTACCACCACCTAAAGTCAGGCTGCATTGTTTTAAGGTTAGAAAACCTATCTTCAAACTTTACAGCTCAGATTGATGGCTGTGGATGAAGGTGGCAAGGTGTCCTTGGGGGCATGTCTGCTTTTTTCTTACACACGCCCCTACCTCATAACCAAGTTTTCTTTCTCTACATTCCTCTGAAGTGCACAGCCCACTGTTGCAACTCTTCGAGATGATTCATGCTAATAAGTGACATTCACTGTACACTTTCCATCTGGGTAACACCTAATTTTCTCCTGCAGTTTATCTATTCTATGTAGGTCACTTACTTGAAGAGACCAGATCCGACTGCCTCAAATAATGACATATTTTCAGCGTACAGAGGTCAGGACATGAGAACTAATTGTGGCAGCTTCAAGATAACGATAGCATCTGATTTGTAATTACCAGGTGAAGGGAGCCAAGGAATTAGCTATTTTTAAATGATTTTTTAAAAAGTTACAATTGGTTATTGGGCCTCGCCTCAAGCCGGCTTGCTGCTACATGGGAGATGCAAGGAGGGCCTCTGTGTTTTAAGAGAGACGCAAACACATATTGCAGGTCTAGCTGGGGCCCAGGCCTTACACGATTTTGCCTTTTCACATTTAGAGAAGGAAGCGGAGGGTTCATCAGTCAAAGAGGATAAACAACCTCCCCAGGTGCCTTCTCAATATGGAAACTCTTGTCAAAACTGCTCCCCTCTTGAGGTTGTTGCTGTTTAGTCGCTCGGTCATGTCTGACTCTTTGAGACCCCATGGACTGTAGCCCTTCAGGCTCTTCTCTGTCCATGGGATTTCCCAGGCAAGAATACTGGAGTGGGTTGCCATTTCCTTCTCCAGGGGATCCTCCCAACCCAGTGATTGAACCTGGGTCCCTGGCATTGGTAGGCAGATTCTTCACCAGTGAGCCACAGGGAAGTCCCTGTTCCCCTCTCCTGGTATTCAAACTTGCCATTTCAAGGTGCAGAACATGTTTCAGCGATCAGCTTTGGAAGATCAGCAAGCAAGCAATACCCCAATCTTACTGGATAAAGAGAAAACATCCAGGGAACAGTGGCCTCTGTTTGCAAAGATGCCTGCCCCCCCCCCACCCCGCTTTTTATCTTGGGTTCTATAGCATCTCTTTATTAAAACAAAAAACGAATTCTGAAAGCAAGAAAACCCCAGGTGGGATGAGAAGGGTTCGGGTTAGAGTATACACGTAACTTCTCAGAGAACTCCCAGAAGTGAAAGGAAAAATAAAGTGAGAAGAAGATTGGAAAAGGACAAGAGCCAAATCGATGGTGCACAGGCTCTGTCCTCCCAGTAGAAGCCATGTAACTCAAGCTGCAAAATGAAACTCAAGTTTGGGCGTATGTTCTGTTGTTGAATTGAACTTTAACTAAAGAAATGAGAACTATATCAGATGTAGAACCACCTCTTGGTTTTTTCTTTGTGGGGGCGGGGTGGGAAAGTTTGAAACAGACTTTTGCTTGCACTTTTTTTTTCCCTTGGTCAGCTATTCCTTCTCTCTTCCTTGAGTAGGAAAATGAGACTCTCTTTCTGGACTGTGGGGAAGGACCAAAGTGTCCTTAGGATAAAGACTCAGGGGAGCTGTGAAGTAAATGAGTTTCCTGACTAATGAGAATTCTGTTTCTTATTCTGCTACTGATTGGCTTGATGGTGGGGGCTGAGAAATCAGTCTCTCAGTCAGTCTCTCTCTCTTTACCTTTTGTAAAGGTTTCCCTTTACAGGTAGGATAATGGCTGCTTAGGGCCAGAGGGAGGTTCAGCATCTGCCACCCCCTGAAGACTTAGCAGAATGTCTTGAATATAGAAGACACTCCATAAGCGTTCATTACAATTGGTAATGACACATGGGGGCAGATGTGAAGAGCTGGATTGTAGGATACGGTACTCCGATAAATAAAAAATACATAATATGGATGTGTAAAGGATGGAATGAAACAGTGCTGGCAGTAATACGGACAGGTCTGCGAAGAGAAGCATTTTGATGATTAGGATATTAATACCTGCTGCCGGTCCTTGGATCCCTGCTATAGGCAGCCCCGTGGCAGACATTCTACAGATATTATGTCAAGGCTCACTGCTTACATTCGAGGCGGGTGCTATCATCATGCCCATTTCACAGACAAGGAAGCTGTTGACTATTAAGTATGATCACAGGGGGCTTTTGGAATCCCAGGAGGATTACAACATGAGGTGGTTGGATGCTTCATACTTCACAGTGATTTGGTTACAAATTCTGGTTCGCAACAGGATCTCAGCCAACCTGGTCTCATAACTCATGATTAATCTCCCTATAGTCTATGAAGTGCCATTTTATTGGGCTGGCCAAAAAGTTCATAACATTTTATGGAAAAACTCAAACGAACATTTTGGCTGGCTCAATATATAGTTAGCATCCTTTCCCTGGGGCTGGTTTACAGCTCCACACCTTGTTGATTTTTACCACACATGCTGTACATCTTTTCCCTCTGCCACATGATCAGCTTGGGTCTGGAGTGAAGACAGCAAGGCCTGGAGCCATGACTGATCAGTGATAGAATACAGAATGAGTGCCGAAGGGAACTGTTACTGTTGCAAGCAATGGAGAGTTTAGGGCACTTTGTTACAGCAGCATGCTTGAGCCGATCTTGACTGATACATTTAAGTATACGGGATGTGAGAAATTGTACATTTATACCTTAGGTGTCTGTGCAGACCTAGAGTTATTTACTTACAGGGTCAGGATCCTTTCTAAAAACCAGCTGGGAAGAGTTAGCACATATTTAGGGCCACCGCATTTTTTTCTCTATGAACAACAAGTAGCTCTTTAAACATTAAGTGATGATATCTCCAATTCTGATCTACTCTCAGAATCAGACTTAGAAAGCCAAGAAGACTCAGGGAAGAAGCCCATTGCTTTTTCATCTAAAGATTTTAGGTGAACACTGGCCTCATTGTTTTCTTCCCAAAGACATCTGGATGCAGTGGGGGTGGTCCCCTCCTCTGCTAGCCACAAATGCTCCAGCAGCTCATCCCAAAAGGTCCTGTTCAGGCCATCTGAGGGTCAAGAGTGAAATGAGTTTGGGAGACCCTTTCCCTAATGTTATTCACCCCCTACCGACAGCCAAAATGCACAATTTATCATGATTTGACAGGCTCCACTCCAGAGAGACCCTGGGATGGAACCAGGGGGCTCCACAGGGCAGGAGGGACAAAAGAGGAAAAGCCTCCAAGTAGAAGTTCATGTAATGAAGGGGCAGCTGGGAAACCAGCCACTAAAAACACAATAGGCAAACAGACTCTGAAAGTGTCTCTGGCTAATTGGAGAAAACTTTCATCAAGTACTAAAAATGCACCAAGGCAGGACCGACAGACCACACACAGACCCCAGATTTCAGCAGGAATAATAAACAGACCTACCTGGAGTGAGGGTACTGTTTTCTCAGTGAACTTGCCTGTGTTTGTGCCAGATACGCTCTGATTGAAATACTCAGGGGGAACCAAAGCAAAGGGAAGGTAGAGGGGCTGGTGGCAGGTAAAAGAATTCTCTAGCAACCGCAAGGGCAGGAGACTGGAGGCCTGGAAAAGTGGCAGCTTGGAATGGGGGTTGTCTGAAATAGTAATTAGGCTATGTGTGGGCCCTGCTGGGTGCCACTTAGAACCTTCCATGCTCACTGGCTGGCAGAGGATCAAGTTGACAAGAGGGCCAATCAATATGTCAGCAACGCTTCCCAGAGAGCTGCTCAGCCCCTGCTTGTCAAAGAGGGCAAACACGGGGGCCACGGGGGTTCTGTGTTTGCCGAGCAGGTCCCCAGGAACCGGGGCTATCTTTAAAGATCAGCTTTGTCGATACATAAATGGAGGAAGAGACTGGGCTTTCCTTTTGAAAATGGAAGCCTTCAGGCCAAGCAGAGCTTAGGGAGGGGGCCAGGGAGTCGAGCTCGCCGGGTCTTGTGGCTCAGCCTGCGAGCAGATTCGCAAGGGCCTTAGAGATGACAGCAGAGCTCCTTTGGAGACCAGGCAGGCTGATGGGGAGGGTCAGGGCTGGGTCTCCCCACCCTGACATCAGCAGATCAAGCCAACAATGCCAGGGCTCCTGTGGGAAATGTACCCAATTTGGAAAGGGCCCCTGTCCAGAGGAGAGAAAGAATCCAGGTGGAATACTCTGATCTCTAGTGCACCAATGCTAACCTGGAACTTGCACAGGCAATCTGCAAAAGCACTTCTGCAAGCAGTAGTGAAAATTAACACATGCAAATGAGCCTGCTCAATGATGATGGTGACAATTAACATTTATTTTGGCATGGAGCCAGGTGTTGGGCTAATTACAGTGTTTGCATTATTTATTCATCATTTATCATTCAGCATATATTTATTGAGTACCTAGAGTGTGTTAGGTATGTATTCCTAGGTGCCAGGAATAAAGCCATTTAACCAGACAAATCCCTTGCTCTCATGGAACTTACATTTTAGTGGGAAACAGAAACTAAACACATAAATGAAAAGTAGGGTCCAGGGCTAGGAAATGCCAGGATATGGGGGATGGGGAATGGAACTTTTTTTTTTTTTTGCTTGTTTAAATATAGCAGGAGACCTGGGTTCGATCCCTGGGTTGGGAAGATTCCCTGGAGCAGGGAAAGGCTACCCACTCCAGTATTCTGGACTGGAGAATTCCATGGACTATACAGTCCATGGGGTCGTAAAGAGTCAGACACGACTGAGAAACTTTCACTTTCACTTAAATATAGTAGTTTAGTAGTAGTTTTAGTCGCTCAGTTGTGTCCGACTCTTTGTGACCCCATGGACTATGGCTTGCCAGGCTCCTCTGTCCATGGGATTCTCCAGGCAAGAATACTAGAGTGGATTGCCATTCCCTTCTCCAGGAGATCTTTACGACCCAGGGATCAAACCCAGGTCTTCTGCATTGGAGGCAGATTCTTTACCATCTGAGCTACAGGGAAGATCCTGTTTAAATATAGACCAATCAAAAATAATGTCTGTAGTGGGGAGGGAGGTGGGAGGGGAGTTTAAGAGGGAGGGGACATATGTATACCTATGGCCAATTCATGTTGATGTATGGCAGAAACCATTATAATACTGTAAAGTAAACGAAAAGGGAGTGTCCTCCAGTAAAAGAAAATAAATGAATAAAAATGACATCTGTGATAGGTAACATTTGAGCCAAGCCTTGAAGGAAGGAAGGAAGAAAGCAAGCAAGCAATTTATGATGACATCTGGGGAAGAACACAGAGAAGGCAATGGCACCCCACTCCAGTACTCTTGCCTGGAAAATCCCATGGATGGAGGAGCCTGGAAGGCTGCAGTCCATGGGGTCGCTAAGAGTCGGACACGACTAAGCAACTTCACTTTCACTTTTCACTTTCATGCATTGGAGAAGGAAATGGCAACCCACTCCAGTGTTCTTGCCTGGAGAATCCCAGGGATGGGGGAGCCTGGTGGGCTGCCGTCTATGGAGTTGCACAGAGTCGGACACGACTGAAGCGACTTAGCAAGGTCTGTGGCCTGCGATTTGTTTTGTAAGTGAATACTGAAATGTCTCTGGTCAATAACACTTGGGTAATTACATCTCTGGTCAATAATGTGGTAAGTGACTAGCCCAAGATCCAGAGCCAGTAAATGGGAAGCCTGAGATTCTGACTGAGACACGTGTACCTGCAGAGTCGACCACCATGCCCTCCAGCCAGTGACTCCCTCCACCAAGTCCTGACTGGAGGTCACTGGGCCCTCTGAGTTTTTTAAATGAACCACGGCTTTGCCAAGACGGAACAAGTCAGGTGGGCTACAGAATCTCTTCCTAAATATTGTCAAGGCTCACTCGGGAACAGATACCTCCTTTTGTAAGTAGTGATTAGTCTTCTATAAATATAAAAAACCCAGTGTGCTATTTAACTTAAAGGAATGGCCATTGTCTGGAGAAAATAAATCTGTGTGGCAACTTCAATTTACAGTCTGACTGCCCAACCATCAATATGTTTGGTGACTTTTTCCAGGGTCGGTTTGCTTATCATCCTTTGGGGATGCGGTAGACGACAGCATGTCTTCCTACTTGAAGGGAGGGGTTGCTGCAACGTATTAATTATCCTTTTGAGGAAGGCTGTTAGTGCCAAAATGACCTTCTGCCTAAAAGAAGAGCTGCAAACAAAACCGTGAGAGAGAACATTCTTGGAAATGCCTAAAGTCTTAAAGGAGTTTTAAACAATTAAATCTTAAAGGAGTTTTTTTTTTTTTTTTTTTAAATCCCTTTCAAACGGCCATGGTGGAGTGATTTCTTTTATTTTCGCCCTACTGTACTGCGATACACTGAACGGAATAAACTTTCAAAGCACTGCAGGGAAGTTACGCCCACAAATCCCTTTACTACTAATGGGATTTGTGCACCTATCTCCCAAGAACGCTCTGAAAACTTACTTGCCTGTGTCCAACTTCCAGCCCGCAGGTTCCAAAGTGGTCGCAAAGTTTACAGCCCAGGAATTACACGGAAGAGAAAAGATGAGCTGTAGATGACCATATCAGAATCCTGGCAGGACCACGGGGAGTGAGAGGGGCTTGGGAGAAATGGACCGGCCTCTATCCCTCTACCTGCACTCTCTCATCCACCGGCCACGGTGCCACAATGGTTCCCCACACACGCTTTGTCTGTGCCTTTCTCATTCTTGTCCCTCGAAAAAGTAGGGAGGATTTCTGGCCCCTCCTGCATGTCTGCCATGAGGACAAGGAGCCAGTTGCATGAGGCAGCCCTGAGACCAGAGAGCAGTATGTTCCGGATGCAAGAAGAATCCACACAGAGGGACCAGCACATTCATCTATTCCTGTGACAGGCTTGGAACGGTACAGCGAGTGGGAAGTGGTATGAGATTAATCAGTTCCTGTGTTTAGAGGAAACAAATGGGGCTCCTTGCCACCTGAGGGTGCACGGGGCTCCCACCTGGTGTCAGTCCCACTCCCGTCGTCCCCATGCGCCCACTGCACTGCAGGTAGCAGCTGTGAACAGTGTGAGTGTGTGGTGTCTGCTGTGCTCCAGGGACCTCTATCAAGGCCCCCCCAGCTCCCAGCATCACTGGGCAGATCGATATGTGAGACAGACACACACGCTCATGGCCACTTTCTGTTTCTCGTGTGGGGACCCCAAGAGAATACACTGGAGGAGAGGTGATGCTGCTGGAGCCTCCCATTGTCCAACGAGCCAGCTCATCCTCGGGCCGATAAAACACACACCCGGAGCCATTCAACACACAGAGCATCATTTCCCACCCCAGACTACTCCGTTCCTGCTGTTATTTTTCCCGGGAAAGAACTAAAATAAAAGCCTTTCTTTCTCCAAGAAAGGACCCATGTGATCAAAATACCTTTAGAGAATGATAATATCGGTAGGTTTTATTCTGCAAATATATCACGGTCTCGGATTTTAAGAGCTTTTGTGATAGCAAAACACATCCCCACAATCCTTACACATACACCTCAATGCATCTTTCTCCCCGCCGCACCCCCTGAAGATTACCATTCAGGGCTGACAATCCGAACAATACTCAGCTCTCTTTAAGGAACAGCAACCAGCAGTCCTGTTCAAGAGGGTGCTGGTCCCTAAGACCACCAACTACAAGGGAAGGCGATGTGGGCTGCGCGTGGCACGTGGCCACTGGAATCCTAGGAAGCAGACATTATAAATGTTTTAGAGGATGAGATGTCATATCGATCAGGAGATGTGCTGTTTGTGCTGGAACAAAGAGGGGGAACTCTCTTTTGAAAATAGCCTTCTGTAAGCGGGAGTGAGGAGAGGGGTCTGGAAGGTGACAATTAGCGTGGTGGCCCTACTCTGTTCTCTCAACTGCTGCAAATGAGAAGTAGGGTCCAGACTCACTTCCTTCCCTGAGACCCAGGCAGCCCCCAGCCAACTGCTCCCAGTGAGCCTTCTGAGTGAACTCAGAGCCCACAGCCAGGCAGTCTGAGAATGGCAGCCAAGCCAGAGCAGCTTAGCAACAGGGTAAAGAAGGAGCTATCTCCCTCTCCTGAGTCCCTGAGAGATTCAGCCCCATCAGGGTTCAAAGCCCTGCATGGCTACTCATAAGCAGATGACCTTGAACCAATGAATTCACCTCTCTGAGCTTTACATTCCTCAGCTAGAATAAAAGCTAACATTTTTATAAAGTACTGATTCAGTGGCCAGTACTGAGCCACTGAGTATGCATTACCTTACTTACCCTTTACAATAAATCCAGAAGTGGGTTCTGTTATCATTCCCATTTAATAGATGAAAAAATTGAGCCCAAAAGGTGTTGGGAATTTTGCCCACACTAACAGGGCTCAGAATTGGGGAGCTGATTATGGAATCAAGCACATGCTCTCAGCCATTTATATCTCTATGGGGAGAGGGGTGATCAAACCAACCTTGCAGGGTGTAGTCGGTATAAAAGAGGCAGGAACCTGGGGATATCAAACACACAGGAGGCACTCAAGAAATGTGTCTCACTTCCTGTTGGGTCTCAGATCATTTTGTCATGACAACCATGGTGATCGTGGCTACCTTTTATTAAGCCCTTAATGTGTGCCAGGCATAGATTTTATGGAGTGTGTACATTATTCTCCCATTTCA
The DNA here is from genome assembly GCF_002263795.3 of Bos taurus. Classification (NCBI taxonomy): domain Eukaryota; kingdom Metazoa; phylum Chordata; class Mammalia; order Artiodactyla; family Bovidae; genus Bos; species Bos taurus. The sequence goes on along the minus strand of NC_037334.1, from coordinate 80,043,703 downwards.
CAGATAACAAAATTGAAGCTCAAGGAATTGATATAACATGCAGCTGGTGAGTGGTTGAGGGGTGACTTGAACCTGAGTCCCGTGACACCTATAGCCTGAGTACTGACTGCATCACCCAGCTCACAGCAGGACAACTGTCAGCTCAAGTCCAATACCAGTGGAGATGGGGGATGTATATTCATCTAGATAGTCCTCCCCCATTGGCATGAACCCCTTATCAGAGGCAGCCTTGTGGCTTCCTTTTCTGCATCACATTAGGAGGGAAGAGCCACAGTTAAGATGGGCTCAAAGGTCATCTGGTCCATATCTTTGCTGTACAGATGGTGCCCATGACAGCCAATGACTGGCTGAGCCTGGATTTGAAACTTGGTCTCTTAATTCTTTGTCTGGTGCCCTCTCTGCTGTCTCTTCCATTTCCTTAAAGACAGAGAAGCTGATGGGCAATGAAAGGCCTTAAAAAACAATGAAGGCACTGCGGAGAAGCCATCTTCTCTCACCTAAGATTTTTATTACTATTATCTGCAATGCAGGGCATGAGCAAAAATAGCCTGTTAATAAATTAGTCAACAAACTGGGCTTTATTGTTCTTCCTGATTCTAAATTCATTAGCTAGGGTTTCTATGACGAAGTACTTCTGCTGCAGAAGTTCATTCACACCTGGAATCTAAAATCACTATTTTTCTATTTATTTCTACCTGGCCCAAGGATGCGGTGGTTGATAGAGATGTGATTCCTCCTGCGTGTCAACTTGGTAATTTTTCAGGAGTGAGAAATGAGTTGAAGAAATAAGGATGTTGAGCAAATCCTGTATGTAATTCTCATTTCATTTGGTCATTTGTTCAGCAAAGCCAAATTAGGCACATGGGGAGGCTGCCAGTGTTCTTTTCAATTTTTAATTTCTGACATGGTTCACTCAAGGATTTTTTTTCAACTCCAGAATAAAAAAATCTCGTGTTAGTAAATTGGACTTGATCTTTTTCTTAAATGGTTTTAAGTTAAGTGGATTTCACATGCCTAACCTGTAACATTTAAAACTTGATTCTTATGGAAAGAAACATTGAATTTTAAAAGGAGTTAGTTCTTTCCCCCAGAGCCTGATCATAGAGTGGGAAGTGAAAAGTTTCAGAAATATGGTAGTCCTGGTTCTCTGATATGCTTACTATTAACATGGTCAACTTTTTAACTGGGAAAAAAACTGCTCTAGGAAAAAAGGGATACCTTCTTATTGCAATGCAAACCACCAGTATCCATCAAAAGAGAAGTACATTTTCATCTGCAATAAGATAAATGATACAGCTAGACTTATTTTGAATTTTTGACAATTTACACGCAAGTTCCACAGATTTCTTTCCTGCTGAAGGTACACGTTGGTTTCAACAGGCAGCAGCATTGTAACCACCAAGGCATTTCTGGCTTATATAAAGCATTGCAATGACAGCAGAACGACATTCTATGCACCCTCCCTCTTCTCTTCAGCTGGTGACCCCTCCCCACCTTGGGTACAGTGAAATGTGGTTCTGCCAAAACAATAAAAGTTTGTTAAACAGAAAACCATGTTATATTCCTTCAGCTTTTACATTTAAATGAACTACAGTGAAATAAAGTGAAAAATTCAGTTCACATGTGGCTACTGGACAGTACAATTCCAGACCACTGGGGCTTACTGGGGTTCTTCTAGGCCGATTTCCTCCTCTTTGCTCCCAGGATATTTTGTGCCCACATCTCTCAGGGCATCTGCAGCTTTATGCGGTAATAACTTATTTGCTGGTCACCCTACCTCCCCTCAAACTCTGAGCCATGACCACCTTGAGGGGTGAGAGTGAGTCTTTAGCCAGCTCATTTCAATTTGCCTGCAATGGAGGAGACCTGGGTTTGATCCCTGGGTTGGGAAGATCCCCTGGAGAAGGGGATGGCTGCCCACTCCAGTATTCTTGCCTGGAGACTCCCGTGGACAGAGGAGCCTGGCAGGCTACAGTCCACAGGGTGTCACAGAGTCGGACACGACTGAGCAACTAACATACTTTTCAGTTTGCTGCAGCAGCCTGTATCAGGTTTAGAACACACTAGCGTCCAAAAAACATTTACTGAATAAAAGAATGACTTGATAAGCTGTGTTTAAAAAAATGCAATTAACAGAGGTCTTACAGTGTACCAGGCTAAGAATAATCATGGCGATAGTCATAAGCAGTATCTACTGAATCTGGACTTTGTATCAGGCTCTCAATTACTATAGGCATTTCTCATCTGAATATCCTCTTGCCCCTAAAACATCATCTTTGAGGCAGGACTTATTATGTCTGTTTTATAGATGAAGAAACTGAGGCCTAGGGAGATTAAATAACTTAACCTACTCTCACACAGCTACTAAGTGCCAGAGCCATATATTTCTCAATCCCTCACTGGTGGTTCCCTAACCTCAGTCATCATGGACCATGTTCCTGATTTTTTACTAAATCCCATCTCCACTCATCCTATTATTTCCTCACTACATTTTAAAATCACCCTTACCCCCCCTTAAAATTTTAATCCACTTAGCCTCATCCCAAAATAGTATCTGTGAAATAAAAAGCTTGATGTATTAGTTGTAAGGCTTTGTGATAATGAAAATAAACACAGAATTACTGAAATAAAGACGTGTGCCCACACAGTTCACAGTGGTCTGCCTCCTACACTGGGCAAACACCACCCCCTGCTAGACTGCCTCTAACTTAGAACATTCGTCTTTCTATTTCCAAAGACCCACCATTATTTCTGTGTTTTTCTGCCCTCTACAGTAGTCTAAGAGAGGAAAAAAATTAACAACACCAGCAGTAGAAGAATGGGCTGGAAAGAAGGCTGCTCCTGCCTGTCTTCTCTCATTATTTCTTAGCTGGATAAAAGCAAAACATAATTGAACCACAAGACCTGACCTCCCACACAGTCCCTCCACCTTGAGGCTTGCTCTTTATATCTTCAGTGCCAGAGGACTAAGACGGCTGAAGGCAGGCTGGATCCATGGGGTCAGTCCTTCCTGCTGAGAGCCTCCCCACCATATACCAGGATCATGCCAGGATAGTCTGGAACCTGCTGGAATTCAAGAGTCCTGATCCACACCACCTGCTGCCCACAAACATATCCATAGCCCAGACCACCATGGATGTCTTCCTGGCCATTCCTGTTTCTATTTAACTCACAGATTCACTGGCAATCATTGTGCACCTACTATATCCCAGATACTACAAACCCACCATGCAAATCTCTTTCCTTTTTCTAAGTGTTATTGACGTATAGCTGATGTAGAATGCTGTGTTAATTTCTGCTATATAGCAAAATGCTTCAGTTGTGTGTCTGTATATTCTTTTTCATATTCTTCTCCATTATGGTTTCTCACAGGATACTGAATACAGTTTCCTATGCTGTAAGTTGTTGTTGTTCAGTCGCTCAGTTGTGTCCAACTCTGAGACCCCATGGATTGTAGCACACCTGCCTTTACCATCTCCTGAAGGGCCTTGCTGCTTAAGCCTCTTGTATATACTAGTTTGCAATGTGATTTTCAATAATAGTCAACACTATTTGGTGGTTGCTGGGTGCTAGACACTTCTAAAAGGTTAAATATTTAGCCATGAAATATTTGATAGATCAAATGTGGTAGAATATCAGTAATTTTCAATGGTCCAACTTAAATATATTAATCATTTACTACAAGAGCTCCAGAGACAGATATTTTTATTATTACTCATTTATATCTGAAGAAACTATAGAAGTGAGAGATTAAGTAACCTGGTCATCCAACCACCAGTAACAGAGCTGGGCTTTGAACTTGGAAACTCTGGCTCAGAACACTTAACCATAATGCATTCTGCCTCTCAGAATAAAAGTGTCAAAACAGAATGCTACTTTCTTTCTGCCTAAAGACTAGAAGCTACACTTCAGGTGCATTGTGGGCAAAATATACTTTTATGGAGACAATGGAACATGTAGTTAGAGCAGCTTAGCAGCCAAAAAGACTTGGCTTCAAGCCCAGGTCTCCCTGGCCCTTAGGTATCTGAGATTCTGGGAGTTTTGTTTAGTCTTTTGACTTATCTGACCCTCAGTTTCCTCATCTGTAAAGTGGGAATCTTCACACTCCCTGCCTCCCAGGAGAGATCGTCACATTTAATGAAATACAGCATGTATAACACTGAGCCCAGCTTGACAGAGTTACAAGCTCAATAAACAAGTCATTGTGTGGATTGGCCAGAAATAACACTATTTGGAGAAAAGTATCTTTCAAATTCCAAATTGCTCGATTATAAGCAAATAGTCATCCCTAAATTGGAGATGCCCTGCATTCTGAATGAAAACCTCAGAATCCGAAGTGGAAAAATACTTAGGGGTCATCTTCTCCAGACTCATCTTACAGAAGAGGTGACGGAGCCCAACCGAACAGGGGTTAAACACCTTGGCAGGGAAGCCAGGTGCTGTTCTCGAGGAGCACAGACCCCTGACCTCACTCGCTTCCACCTTGCTGCCTGGATTCTTAAAGTCATCCTTTTGGGGAGACACTTTCAAGTGGGATGTCAGACCTGCTGACCCGACTCACAGATTCCATGCGTGTGTGGTGTCACTGGCAACACGAAGCAGTGCTGGGAGGTGCAGCTGGGGTGGGAAAGGGAGGTGAGGGGGGATTCTAAATGATTTCTATCAACCTTCTCCAAAGCTACCACCAAAACACAGTCCAAGTAAAATCAGCATCTTTTCTATGCAAATGTAACTTCAACACAAGCCCTCCAACCTCCCTCTTTCTACCCAGATTGCTACCTTGAATCCCTTCCTGTGTTAATATTCAGGAGATGCTTCTGTGTAAAAAACATTCAATAGCAATATTTCCTACATTTACTCTGATAGTCACAAATTCAGCCTGCTCACATGGTTAGGTTTGTGCAGTGTGGGAGAGCCCAGTTAACGAACCTCCTCTAATCCTTGACTGTGAGCCTGGTGCTGAGCCAGGCTCAGGAGGGGAGTGGTTACCGAGACGCTGCTGCCCTCCAAAAGCTGCCTGTCCAGGCCAGTGGGTTCAGGCCATGGTGCCCAGACTAGCAGAATCAGCATCCTCTGAGATCTTGTTAGGAAATGCAAATTACTGGGCCCTACTCCAGACCCATAAATCAGAAACTCAGGCACGGGTGGGGCTCAGGTATCTCTGGATTAACAAGCCCTTTAAGAGATTCTGATGGATGCTCACGTTGGAAAACTACTGGTGCAACAGCAATGAGTAAAGCAGAACCTGAAGGGTGGGAACAAGCTCCCCTTGTCCGTTTCCACAAGGGTGGAGGAGGTGAGAGACCCAGAACCTCCCGCCAGGTGCTTGAGGTCTCCTCCCACACGAGACGAATGTCACAACCAGCTAGGAAGACGCAAGACGGAAAAGAGATGCTCAAGCCAGAGTGGAAAGACGGGAACAATGCCAGAACCAGACCTGAGCCAGAGTGAAACAGAGAAGCGGGGGAAGTTCCTCCCCAGCCTGCCTCCTCTCCTCCCAGGGTCTGCTGTCTGTCTGCTCTGCCTATCTGGGAAGACCAGCTATCAGAGACCCACCAACACCTCCAGATTCAGCAGTGCCACTCGTATGAATGCCTTCCCATCACACTGGAAGCTTCCTGGACTCCCATCCAACTCACTCAGAACTTTGCTTTCCCAACTATCGGCCACTTCAATGCATATGAATTCAATGAATGTCCTCCCCCGCTTATAGCAACTTCACATTTTCTAGTGTTAATAGATGTGTAATTATAAGGGAGCTTAAGCCAAACATATAAACTCTCAGGGTGGAAATTTTAGGCACTGTGCCTAAAATTGGGGAGATATTTTCAGAGAGACAACATTTTAGACAATGGCTCCAAGATGGCACAAAGGGAGGGCTCCCCCCTCCGCTCTCTGGTCAGCCCTGACTGCTGACGTGCAGACTGAGGGCAGGAAGGTCTTGGCGGATCTGAGCTCTGTTTGGCAGAAGGATTGCAGCCCCTTCCTCCCATCAGGCACAGTGCTGTCCAAAGAGATGCACTGAGGTAGTTGTGGCAGGGACTTCTGACAGGAAATATCTGTTGGTGAGCATTCTTGGGGCAATTTCTTTTCTTCTTTAGCCCGGGAGGCTGAACCCACGAGTCTGAGCTTAAAAGCTATGTACTAGCTCAGGACCATTAAGGCTTAGCCTGACGTAGCTTCAGCAGAATAGGGCAAGTTTTGGAAGGCTGTTAAGACAGTTCATGGAAGTGCAGGAGGACCTGGCCCACTGTCTGTCTCAGCTGGGGTCACAGGTCCTGCCTTGGGCCTGTCACCGTGGCCTTGAAGGAAGATAACACCATGGGCCTGAACTGAAGACAATATGCAGAAGGTGCTGTGTATAGAGACCTGGTCATCAGGTGAAGATGCCACATCTGAGCCAATAAAAATACAGGATGCTAGTTACATTTGAACGTACTAATTTAGGACACACTAATTCTAAAAGCTTTACGTGTTACTTATTTGCAACTCAGATTTCATTGGGGTTCTACAGTGAATCTGGCAGCCTTGTCACCAAAGGAACTTGTGGGAGTCAATCAGGGTTCCTATTTTGTATATACAACAGTTTGGTAAAACCCTTGAAGAGGTACAGAGTTCTTTGTGGAGCAAAGTACTGTCCATACCCAGAGGTGCCCAGACACTGCTCCCGGTTGTGTTGGGACGGCTGTCCACGCAGATGAGAGCCTGTGGCAGGCATTTGCATTCTTCACCAAGTGTAAAAACTGTGGCTGTCTGCTGTGTAAATCTTGTGCACAATACTTTTTATCAACTGTATGGATTCCCAGATGGGACCTGAGGATTTTATCAGAAAATTCATCTAGGATTATTCAGTTCAGTTCAGTTCAGTCACTCAGTCATGTCCGACTCTTTGCGACCCCATTAACTGCAGCACGCCAGGCCTCCCTGTCCATCACCAACTCCTGGAGTTCACTCAAACTCATGTCCATCGAGTCGGTGACGCCATCCAGCCATCTCATCCTCTGTCATCCCCTTCTCCTCCTGCCCCCAATCCCTCCCAGCATCATTGTCTTTTCCAATGAGTCAACTCTTCGCATGAGGTGGCCAAAGTAGTTAGAGGGATGCAAATTATACCTACAACTAACTATTTAGATCACACAGGTCAGAATGGCCATCATTAAAAGGTCTACAAATAAAGTCTGGAGGCAGTGAGCAGAAAACGGAACCTTTCTACACTCTCGGTGGGAATGTAAATTGGTGCAGCCACTATGGAAAGCAGTATGGAGGTTCCTCAGAAAGCTAAAAGGAGTCACCATGTGATCCAGCAATCCCACTCATTGCCATTTATCTGGGGAAAACTTTAATTTGAAAAGATACAGGGAACTGTATGTTCTTAGCAGCACTATTGGCCATTAGCCAAGACTTGGAAGCAACCTAAATCCCCATCGACACAGGAATGGACAAAGAAGATGTGATACATTATGAACCATTGAATACTACTCGGCCACAAAGAAGAACAAAAGAACGCCATCTGTGACAACATGGATGGACCTAGAGATTATTATAGTAAATGAAGTAAGTCAGAAAGAGAAAGACAAATGCCACGTGATATCACTTATACGTGGAACCCAAAATATAGCACAAAAGCGCTTATCCGTGAAACAGAACCAGACTTACAGACACAGAGAACAGGATTTGTGGTTGCCAAGTGAGGGGGACAGCCAGGGAGGGATGGATTGGGAGTTTTGGATTAGCAGATACAAGCTAATATATATACCATGGGTAAACAACAAGGTCCTACTGTAAAGCACAGGGAACCACATTCAATACCATATAATAAAATTTAATGGAAAAGAAAAACAGAATACAGCTAGCATCAAATTGATATTTCACTCTTGCCAAAGCTATTCCAAATCCTGAAAGATGATGCTGTGAAAGTGCTGGACTCAATATGCCAGCAAATTGGGAAAACTCAGCGGTGGCCACAGGACTGGAAAAGGTCAGTTTTCATTCCAATTCCAAAGAAAGGCAATGCCAAAGAATGCTCAAACTACCACACAATTGCACTCATCTCACACGCTAGTAAAGTAATGCTCAAAATGCTCCAAGCCAGGCTTCAGCAATATGTGAACCGTGAACTTCCTGATGTTCAAGCTGGTTTTAGAAAAGGCAGAGGAACCAGAGATCAAATTGCCAACATCCGCTGGATCATGGAAAAAGCAAATGAGTTCCAGAGAAACATCTATTTCTGCTTTATTGACTATGCCAAAGCCTTTGACTGTGTGGATACAATAAACTGTGGAAAATTCTGAAAGACATGGGAATACCAGACCACCTGACCTGCCTCTTGAGAAATCTATATGCAGGTCAGGAAGCAACAGTTAGAACTGGACATGGAACAACAGACTGGTTCCAAATAGGAAAAGGAGTACGTCAAGGCTGTATATTGTCACCCTGTTTATTTAACTTATATGCAGAGTACATCCTGAGAAATGCTGGACTGGAAGAAACACAAACTGGAATCAAGATTGCCGGGAGAAATATCAATAACCTCAGATATGCAGATGACACCACCCTTATGGCAGAAAGTGAAGAGGAACTCAAAAGTCTCTTGATGAAAGTGAAAGTGGAGAGTGAAAAAGTTGGCTTAAAGTTCAACATTCAGAAAATGAAGATCATGGCATCTGGTCCCACCACTTCATGGGAAATAGATGGGGAAACAGTGGAAACAGTGTCAGACTTTAATTTTTTGGGCTCCAAAATCACTGCAGATGGTGACTGCAGCCATGAAATTAAAAGACACTTACTCCTTGGAAGGAAAGTTATGACCAACCTAGATAGCATATTCAAAAGCAGAGACATTACTTTGCCAACAAAGGTTCGTTTAGTCAAGGCTATGGTTTTTCCTGTGGTCATGTATGGATGTGAGAGTTGGACTGTGAAGAAGGCTGAGCACCGAAGAATTGATGCTTTTGAACTGTGCTGTTGGAGAAGACTCTTGAGAGTCCCTTGGACTGCAAGGAGATCCAACCAGTCCATTCTGAAGAAGATCAGCCCTGGGATTTCTTTGGAAGGAATGATGCTAAAGCTGAAACTCCAGTACTTTGGCCACCTCATGCAAAGAGTTGACTCATTGGAAAAGACTCTGATGCTGGGAGGGATTGGGGGCAGGAGGAGAAGGGGGCGACAGAGGATGAGATGGCTGGATGGCATCACTGACTCAATGGACGTGAGTCTCAGTGAACTCCCGGAGTTGGTGATGGACAGGGAGGCCTGGCGTGCTGCGATTTATGGGGTTGCAAAGAGTCGGACACGACTGAGCGACTGATCTGATCTGATCTGAAAGCCCCCCTAGAGACATCTGATAGCCAGCATGATACTACCTAACTGGTCCAAGTCCCTCTCTTAGGCTGGATGTCAGTACCCTCTTTCCAGAAGGCGCACTACAACCCATTCATAAGGTCTTTTCTTCTCTCATCTCAGCTGAAAATTTGAAACCTAAAGATCTCTGCCCAGTGGTTCAGTGGTAAAGAATCTGCCTGCAATGCAGGAGACCTGGGTTCGATCTCTGGGTTGGGAAGATCCCCTGGAGCAGGGCACAGCAACCCACTCCAGTAATCTTTCCTGGAGAATCCCATGGACAGAGGAGCCTGGCAGGCTACAGTCCATGGGGTTGCAAAGAGCCAGACACGACTGAAGCGATTTAGCACGCATGCAAGCAAAGATCTTCTGCAAGTTCCATTTCTTCCAACAGTGTTGATTCCTGTAAATATTTACCAAACGTGTTCTGCAGTCAAGACACAGCCATTTTTTCTTTTCCTTCTGGAAGGAGGTTTATTACACAAAGTAATAGGTGATGTCTTCTTACTACCACATCAATCTGCTATAGTACCTGTGTGCTGAACTTCCTTGACAGCAAGAACAAACAGTTGTTACCGAAACCTTCCACACAGAGGAAAACAGTAAAACCAGAAACAAAAGCAAAATAACAAACAAAATTTTTACAGAGATTTATTCTCTGTTAGACTACTGAAAACAACACAGAGCAGCCCAAAGCTAAAGTTCAATTATATTTTCTAAAGCAGGAATGTCAAACAGTTCAACTTGATTTTTTTCTTCAGACAACACTGTCTTATTTTGCTGATAAGAGGTTACTTTTCAGCACCAAGTATCTCCCAAAGGACCCTGAGCTTTGGGGTGAAGTACTGGGCTCGGATTTAGGATACACAAAGCCAGTCCAGGGGAGGGTCAGCATAGGCGAGATTTTGAGCTGAATAACTTTTTTCTATGTGTTCTCCCATCTGTTCTCAGGAGCAATGGTGTCTGAGAAGCTCTGGTGAATGAATTGATAGTTAGTGAAGCAAAAAGCTAGGCTAGGAGCCCATGGGAAGCATGTCTGGTTTAAGGGCAAGACAGTATTTCCTTTTCCGGGAAGGCTCTATACATTTAGAACAGATTCCTTAATCAAGTGTCAATGATCTCAGACTCGATCTTCAGTGTTCTTTTCACGAGGTCTTGCGCTTCATACCGTGGTCAGGAGCCAGCTCTCATCGGGTGAGGGTACTTGGCTCCAAAGTCTTTCTGAGAAATATGTTTCAGTGCATGTGGGACCACTTTGTCCAGAGAGGGGATTATCATTTTAATGAGTGGCTTTAGCCAATTAGTTTATTTTTTGCTGAGTTTGTTTTTTTTCCCATTCCACACTCCTAATTCAATATCCTTATTTTACATAAAACGTGGAAGGCTGACTGACCCTCCTAAGGATTCATGCAGAGGTTATGGTGGGCCCTATTATGGAAACTGAGTAGACTGGGGGTGATGAAACACATTTCTCACATGGACTCTCTTTACAGGTCGACTGTCTCTGTGTATCCATGTATATGTACGTACATGTGCTCAGTTGCTCAGTCGTGTCTGACTCTTTGCGGCCATGGACTGTAGCCCACCAGGCTCCTCTGTCCACAGGATTCTCCCGGCAAGAATACTGGAGTGGGTTGCCATTTCCCACTCCAGGGGATCTTCCCGACCCACGGATTGAACCCTCATCTCTTGTGTCCCCTGCATTGGCAGGGGGATTCTTTACCACTAGTGCCCCCTGGGAAGCCCATGTGTGTACATAAATGTACACACACATAAATGCATATATGTCTGTATATACATATGTATGTGTACACACACACACACACACACACATATCTCCCCTCATGTATGTATATGTGTTATGAGTGATTTGTCTTCATTGATTCTATCTGGCTTTGTTGCTGTGTATTCTAGAAGGCCAGTGATTAGGTATATCTGGCTCACTACTGTACCCCTGGAACCCAGCAGAGTAAAAATGGTATCTATACAGCTCCTTCCTTTGCCAAGCACTGTGCTAAGGGTGAGTCATAAACTCTCTCATTTAATTTCCTCCCAACTCCTATGAGACAAGTATTATTATTATGCCCATTATATACAGAAGAAACTGAGTCACAGGGAGGCTTAGCATCCTGCCTGTGCTGATGTAGCCAGTAAATAATTAAAACAAAACAAAACAAAACAAAACACCCAGGGATTTGATCCCAAGCAGTCTGGATTCTGGAGCCTCTTTTCTTGCCTTATACTGGAAAATACTTGTTTTATAAATTAATAAATAAATGGATGGCTAGTAAGATTAAAGCACTATGACAAAACCATGTTTTCACCCTTAGTTATTAGGTGCAGAAATCACATAAAATTCTCTAAAAGTATCACCCATTCCAGCCTTTCTCTCTCTGAGTCAGGTATGTGGTTTTCCACACCCTCTACAACTCATTCTGACTTTCAGAGTCTGCATTATTCTCACAGTTCTATTACACAAACTCCCTGTTATGGGATTGCTAATTGCTAATCTCCACATCGGTGGATAAATGTTTAGGTGGACACTGCTACTGCCTCCTCTTTTCAGAAAGGTCTTCAACATTTTAGAGGGGTCTTCAACATTCAAAGAAACTGTGAGCCATACCTCCTCATCAAGGACAGGTTTCTTGTGATGAGCTACAGGCAGTTAGGGGCCCTGAAAATCCAGATGAGACCACCTGATCTAACACCTTGAGAAAAGCAAAGAAATATACAAGATCCAAACCATGTTCATCTCTGGACAACTGAGCAGACCACTCTGAATTAGGAAGCTGTACTTCTCTCCATTCACCATTCACTCCCCATCACAGCTGGGTCCCCATCATTGCCCTGGGAGAGGAGTACCATACTCTCTGAGCTCAGATGGGTGATCAAATCCTACCCTCGAGTCTCACGGGCTAATTAAGACTCCACGGCTGGTCAATGCTAGTCACTGTGGCAGTTATTTTAAACAACTCTAGACAGTCTCTTCTGGAGAAGGCGATGGCACCCCACTCCAGTACTCTTGCCTGGAAAATCCCATGGATGGAGGAGCCTGGTAGGCTGCAGTCCATGGGGTCTCGAAGAGTCGGACACGACTGAGTGACTTCACTTTCACTTTTCACTTTCATGCATTGGAGAAGGAAATGGGAAGCCACTCCAGTGTTCTTGCCTGGAGAATCCCAGGGATGGGGGAGCCTGGTGGGCTGCTGTCTATAGGGTCGCACAGAGTCGGACACGAACGAAGCAACTCAGCAGCAGCAGATAGTCTCTTCATGTTCAAAAACCTCTCTATTGTCTCACATGTGATTTACACAAATAAATCTCGAATGGTAGATTTTCTGTCAACCCCACAAGAGGCTTCTCTAATTCCATACCAAAAAGGCAGCCCTACTTGATCCCCAAACTTGTGTTTGCTCTTTAAAACTCATACATACATAGTCAGTAGACAAAACTACACAGAATAAAACACTACCCACATTCCACTTGGAGAAGGCAATGGCACCCCACTCCAGTACTCTTGCTTGGAGAATCCCATGGATGGAGGACCTGGTAGGCTGCAGTCCATGGGGTCACTGAGAGTCAGACACGACTGAACGACTTCACTTTGACTTTTCACTTTCATGCATTGGAGAAGGAAATGGCAACCCACTCCAGTGTTCTTGCCTGGAGAATCCCAGGGACGGGGGAGCCTGGTGGGCTGCCGTCTATGGGGTTGCACAGAGTCGGACACGACTGAAGCGACTTAGCAGTAGTAGCACATTCCACTGTGTTTACCCATCAAGACACGCAGTCCCAATACTTGAGTCTGGATACTTTTGCCACCTGGATTCCAATTTTCAATTCCCACTGGAAAAGTCTCATATTCTCACTGCGGCATCATCTGTTAATGCCCATGGTCCATGGGGAACCATTGATTAACAATAAAAAATGGAAAAACAAACAAACAAAAAAAGATTCTACTTTCCAACAAAACCAGTTTCCAAAAATTTCTGCTAAAGAGAAGTGTTGAACCCTTTTCCACTTCAATCATTTTCAAAACTTTTAATGAATCTTCTCTTTTAAACAAATAATGCCATTAACATGGATGCTATGCAAATGAGATGCAGGACCTGCATTTGTCTGGCTTCCTCAAAATTGTTTCAGAAACCTGATCGCATCAAATATTTTTCAGTTTATGCAAAGCAAGACCTCTCAATACATTTTTTTGAAGAGTATGTAGTTTTTCATTTGCATGTTAGTCCCAAGTGGTAAATTTACACTCTGAATGTAGGATTAACAAATTTCCATGTCTGTACTGCATTTTGAAACTTAATCATAAAGAAGTTACTTTCATACACCAAGGGCCTTAATCTGAAATTGAATGAACTTGGAGGTACCTGGATACAAGAGTTTAGCATGGAGACGGCACTGAGGAAATCTGTTTTCCCAGGGGAACATCATTTTTGTAGTTACCGACTTCATACAGTGGTTTTTCAAAAACTGATTTCAAGTCATCTTGGAGAACTCAGGAACAAGAATACACTTTGTGCGGCTGAAGAAACCACTTAGATTCTTGGCTCGACAGATCTGCATCCTAACCTCTTTTCCGACTGCTCTTTCCCAGTCTGGCGAGTAGGCCTGGCAGTGCCACTTCCTCCTTGTCAGTGAACAATGTTAGGGCTTGAGAGAGCGATGCATGATCACATTTACTGTAGCATCAACTATTTTTTTCTTAATTGTCCTGAGATCCTAGAAAGGAAACAAGCGTCTGTGCTGACAGAGGAGCTCAGCGTGAACTCTCATTTTTCACATGGAGCTAATTAAAAACTGAAATTAGTTAAATATGGAAATGACACTTGCAAGCACTTTAGTAGAATTCTGGCAAAATCCCTCTGGAGTGCTGTGACATTACCTGCTGCTCCGAAACTCCCCAACTGAATTTCACAGTTAAAAGGCTGAGCAAAGGGAAAGTTATTATTGAGATTTTGGATTCAGAATGGGTCTGTAAAACTCCAAATTAAATTTCACGGCTGGCCCTTGAGTGGCTGGCGATATATAAGGCAGGCCAGTGGAGTGGGCTGTTCACAATGTTCCTGCAAGCAGGCGCTGCAATTATCCCCTCTTTAGGTACGGTCCTGTGGGGGGCAGAGGGGTGACGATCAGAAGGTTAATGGATGTATTTCTCCTGGAACCTGTCTCGAGGCATTTCACATATACACCGGTTTGGACAAAGAGCCTGGACTCATGCACGGGGTATCGGCTCCTATTACGAAAACTGAGGCGACTGCTCAGGGCTTACAAGACACCCTTTTCACATGTATTCTCTTTACAGATCAGACTGTCTGTGTATCTCTGCACATGTCTATACAGAAATGCATATGAACATATGTGTATATGTGTGTGTTTATCTGTGTGTACACATCTGTATCTCTCCCTGCATGTATGTATATGTTTTACAGGCATTTCTCAGTTTTTATTCATCATTGTGATACTTATCATTGTGGTCTCCCATCATGAAGCAGGGAGATCAAACAGCTTGAGTCTTACTGGGGGAGAGAGAATGGCCTTCTCTTAAAAATCCCTCATAGAAGAAAGAGCCTTTCCAAATGGACTAGGATGAAGCGGGATCCTCCAGTGTAGATGGCAGGAGACACCATCCACGATGCCACATTCTCCGTCACAGGCAAAAACAGTAGCGTTTGCTCAAGGGCAAATTATGGTGTTTGTCTACATCTGCATACAATTTAATTAAACCCGCCTACATGTCTAATGGCTCAGGATCTGTGGTGGAGTGTTTGGGAAGTCCAGCCACTCTGCAAACCACTGGAGTGCTGGGATTTTTATTGTTTTTCTAATACCCTGTCCATGTGCCCTTGAGGCATTCCCTCCTCCTGGATCCTGGCCACGATGGAGGCAGGCACCGCATCCCTGCCTGGGCAGGCCAGCGAGAGGCGCTGCGTCTTGCCAAAGCTGGCCCTGCTCTGTGAGTCAGCTGGCAGGGCACCGGCAGTGGGCTGAGTTGCCAGAAAGAGTTCTCTGGCAGCCCTGGCGTGCATCTTCCCATCACACTCAGGCTTTGCTAGTCCGAGGCCTGGAAATCAGTGCGGCTTACCCAGCTGGATGGGTGGAAATGCCGCAGCTGTACCATCAGGCTGGCTTATTTTTATTGAATTTTGAATATCCAATTTCAAAGCAATTCAAATGAATTTGCCCAAGGCTTCGGATCAGCGTGGCTGCCGACACTCTCTGCAGCAGGGTTTCGAAGTTCATATTTCTAAACAAGGGCAAGATTACAGAAGCTTTCCTTGTCAGGACCAGCGCCTCTAAAGAACCCTCTCCACCGACTCTATTAGGTCACATGCTGACAGCGGCGGAAGCTGTTGTGCTAATCCAGGCCCCACTGGTCAAGCAAACTTCTTCCACTGCTGAGAGAGAGACAGGGGGGTGGAGTCAGGGGTAGGTTTCAAAGGGTGCAGGTCGTGGAGGTCAGCACATAGAATGTTGCTTACAAAGCGCAGACTGGATAGACAAAGATGCACAAAAGTGAGGCACTGCAGGCGCAGGGGTGACTCCATAGCCTTGACCCCAGGGGGAGAAAACAACCTTGCTAGAAGTCAGGATCAACTCCAAACTTGTTCTGTAACAATCGTTCCCCCCACCCCATTAAGATAAAAAGAGTACAAACAAAGAAACACTATACCTGTTTTGCTAAGACTGACTTGATGATTGGAATCTTCCATCTCATGGAGTCTTTCCATCAGCTCAAAAAAAAAAAACACCCAAATATCTGTCTTTCCTCACCCCTGTCATTTTATTCTAATCCTGCTACACTCATGCCTGGAAGGCATTTGTTTTAAATGCACAAAGCAAAACTGAACCCAAGAGGTAGAAGGCTGAAGAATTGAGAAAAATGGGCCTCCTGAGGAAAAGCCCGCAGAACAACCTGAGGCTGAGGATGGTTAGATAATCACAATATGACCCGCTCTGATTTCTTCCAGTAGGACTTGGGAGACATCCCAAGTAGTGCCATGGCATTCACTGAAAACTGTTTTTAGGAAGCTTGGGGAAAAAACCCAACTCAATCACTTATCAATGTTCCAAATCTGTCAACTCTGCCCTGCAGGGGTTAAAAAATAACTTCAAAACACAGAGCAAACCGTGATTTGGTGACTCTGGTTGTAACAGGAGACAGTCAGCTTCAGAAGAGCAGGGACCTGCTTCTTCTCCCTGAGTACCGCACCCCCGGCCCAGCACAGGGCTGGCCGAGATATTAGCAGGACATAAGGAATATTTGTGGAATGAGTGAATGAACAAATGAGCAGAGGTGGTCTTGTCATCCAGGGGTGTAAAATGGCTTTTAGAGTCAGAAAGACTCCTAATATGGCCACTTAATTGTTAGGTAGCACTGGATAAGTAATCTCTAGCCCTCAGTTTTCCCATCTATAAAATGGGTTTGATAGAAATACTGACTGCATGAAACTGTACTGTAGACTAGATAAGAAAATGAACATAAAGGGCCTGGGACCATTTAGAAGGGGACGCTTTCCCACTTATTCAACTGGATAAACCACAACTCTTGTACCTGATCAATTGTGTTCCCTTTGTATCATTCTATAGAGTCTGCCTTTAAAAGGGAAAATCAAATATGTAGGAGAGCCTTGTGTTTTTGAAAAAAATTTATAGACCTTCAACAAGGAAAGTTTTGCCAGCTCAAGGCAATTACTGTTTGGGTACCTCTTGCAAACCTCACCATAAATGAGGGAGCCATGATTTTCCTTTAAAGACAAGCACTTTAGATTCAGATATAAAGACACAGAAAGCCAAAAGTGAAATAAATAGCAGCAGGATAAAGCAGAAACCCCAAAGACAGAAGTAAAGGAAAGACAAGAACCCAGTGGCCGGAAGAGGGTGCGGGACCTGCGTAGACGCTTCTGGAAACCAGAGGTAAGAACAGCCACCCACAGGTCACTCCCCTTTTGTGTGTGATGCAGTCAGTTTTAAATCATTTGCTCCTCTGAGCAAACAGTGCTGCTGGTTAGTTATCCAGTAGATGGTTTTTAATTACAAGCTGAAAAAGTCATTCTGGAGCCCTGAAACCGGTGCCCTCATGCCTAAGAAGTGCTTTTGAATATTTATACGTCTAAAGAGGGTTTGCCCTTGCAGACACAGAAAATCATCAGGAACCTTCTCGAGAGGATGTAACTTTGGTCAAGGTCAGGCACAAATCTAAATTTCGAATTTCAGCCAAGGCTTACCAGTAGGTGCCACTTCTGTGCCACAAACCATTTCAAGCCTTTTCTGACTTTATTTCTAGGTTATCAATTTTTAAATAGAGGGAAGGAACCAAAATATGCTTGTGAGACAATTCTGAGCATATGAAAGTTGGAAGAAACTTTTCTTTTTTTCCCTTGTTACTTGGCACTTCTATTTAATAGAGCTTTTTTTTTTTTTTGATTTGACTTTTTTTCTTCCAGCACGGCAGATGAATGGGAGAACCAAGGAAACTGCACTCAAAGAAATGTCTTCTAACAGTGCTAACTTTGGTTTGGCATGTCACCTATCTAACGATATCGGGGAGAGGAAATATTCCGTCAAAGCTGTGAGCCTGGAGGGAAACAGGCTGGATGGTGTCCAAACACACGCAGTATCTTAGCAACTTTTGAAGTTCACAAAAGCCAACATTTCAGTTTGGGAAGCCGGCTGGTGGGAGCTCCATGCTACCCAACCATGAACTGCTGAAAGCCACAGCCCAAGGTGGAAGTGGCAATCATTTTCAGGACCTGCTACCCAAGCTGGCAAAAATCAAGTGGCTGGCAGAGGGCAGGCGGCTCTCTTCCCAAGAAAACAGAATAAAACGATGATGCCCCAAACCCCACAGACATGTAGAACAGTGATAACCAGGTAGGGGCAAATATATCATGACTGAATGACTGAAAATGTCTTTTGGAGCATGTTGGACCAAGACAGACACACACAGACACACACACATACACATACACACCGCATTCATTGGAAGAAAAGGGGAACAGGAATCAGGCAAAAGGTATTCCAAGACCTTCTTGTTAAGAATCTGGGTGTGCCAGGACGTCCCTGGTGGTCCGGTAGTTGAGATCTCGCCTTCTGGTGCAGGGCGTGCAGGTCTGATCCCTGGTCAGGGAGCTAGGATCCCACATGCCTCATGACCAAGAAGTCAAAACATAAAACAGAAGCAATAATGTAACAAATTCAATGAAGACTTTAAAGATGGTCCATGTCAAAAAAAATCTTAAAAACCAAAACACTGGGTGTGTCTTTGTGCCGTTGCCCTGTAAAGAGAGGGCTTGAGAATCCTTCTCATTTATCTCTGGAGAGTGGAGACCCCGAGCACCCACTAAAGATGTCAGTGGGGATCACCGTGGAACCCCTAGTCTGTCTGTCATAGCTAAGTGATAGCGTGTATTTGGGTGGGGCAAGGTCTAACTGAACTTGACGGTAAGCCTACTTATATCCTCAACATTATCCTCCAAATCTGAAGCTGATAGTTAATCCTAACCATCTAATCCCTGAATCCTTCCTAAATCCAGCCCTGAAGCCCCAAACTGATCCTAACCCTCTGAGAACCTAGTGAATAACTGTCGCAGGAGGACAAATCCATGTCTCTCTCTGAAGCCCACCTTAGGTTATCTGCAGCTCAATCATTCCTCACTTTCAGGCAATTAAATCACGAGGCAGGTGAGACAAGTCATTTTAAGTAAAAAGAAAAAGCAAGTACTTCTTAAGCCTTTAGCTTTCTTTAACGCCTACTGTCCTTAAAACATCATTCATATAAACATTAGTATGCACAAACAATGTATGTAATAGATAACTAATGAGAACCCACTGTATAGCACAAAGAACTCTACTCAATGTTCTGAGGTGACAAAGATGGGATATATGTATACATATGTCCAATTCGCCTCGTTGTACAGCAGAAACTAACACATCGTAAAGCATCTACATTCCAATAAAAATTAATAAAAACATCATTCACCAACAAAATCTGAAAGTGTACTACATCCAGTTCTAGTGGCCTAACTTCTTTGTTACACGTGTGAAAGTAAGAGAGGAAGCACATTCTTTGTCCCAAAAGCCCCAGCACTGTCCAGCCCAGTGGGCATGTACTGATGTAACACAAGTAACTGATCGGGCTTCCATTGTAATTATAAGAACAAGAACACTTCTCTTCACTTCCCCACGTTAAGAGACTGGCTGCAGTTTTCTCTGCCCAGGAGAGAGCAAAATCCTGGTCAGTTGGTGAAGTCATACCTGGTACCCCTCTCCTCTTCCTATCAGATTCACAATGACCAAACCTGGACATTCAACCTCCAAAATGTCTCCCAGATCCTGACCTGCCCTACTTCTGTCGTTGGTCTATCCATCTTCTCTGCTTGCTGGGTTTTGGAAACAGTCCCCTTAGATCTTATTGCCTCCAGTGTTGAACTACTCATTTAAACTCACTGAAACCCTCTGGCACAGGGCTGCCAGACTGTTCCATGCTCTCCTCTATTCATAAGTCTCAGCAGGGTTTACATCACTTGAGAATCAAATACACACACGCCTTTGGATGGCGTGAAAGGGTCTTTGTCATGTGGTTTGCTTCGGCGTGAACCACGTGGGTCCCTACAACACCATGCTTTCCCAGGCTTGAATCACCACGCTTGGTGTTCTTATTTCCTGAAATATACTTTTCTCACCCTGTCGTCTGCCAAACTCCTATGTACCTTTCCAGCTAGAAATCAAATGTCACCTCCTCTCTGAAGTACTCCCAGATACCTTCAGCTAAAATCCTCCTTGTCCTCTGCCCATTCACTTGCTATGAAGCACAGTTATGGTCTCCTTAGCCTTGTGTTGTCAGGGACTGTCTGCACATCTGCTTGCCTTCTGTGTGTGACAGCTATCTGCCGGAGGTAGGGGGCAGGGACCTTGGGTGCATTTTTGCATCACCAAGGTCTCAGAACTTAGAAAGGATTCTGTAAATGTTTGCTGAATGAATGGATAAAGGACAAAGCCAGTCCTAGGGAGGTACCCTAGGATAGATTCAAAATTGAGAATGAGCTGTAAAATTAAAATACCAATGTGGGGATTCTCTCACCTCAAAAGTCCTCAGCTGCCAGACTAGCTCTGTTTTCTGAACTCAGTTGCTTCCTTTTCTCTCCTCCCTCTTATTCTATTCCTTTCTGGGACTCCTAGGGCAGGGGTCTGAATTGAACTGTCTTCCTTCCTCCCTGCAACCTTGGGGTCAGCAAGTCCCTATCTGCAGTTTCTCCAGAGATCAGGGATCCAAAGTTGTCATCAACAAAAGAGACCCAAGAACAGAGGGCAATCCAATCCTTTTTTAACTCCAGGCTCTATTTCCCTAGAAACACTTATTTCCTCACACACACACACACAAAAAAAAAAAAAAAAAAGAGAGAAAGGAAAAAAAGAGCTCACAAAACCACATTAAAGCAAAGGCTTGGAAAATATTTTTGAAACATTTGGAAGTAATTTCTATTCACAAATTATCTCTATTCACAAAATGAAAAGGCAAATTATGTAAGCTGGATAAATTGAGAGAGAGAAGAAATCAGATGTAGCTGGGAGCAGAAGAATAGGGAGAAAGGAACAGAGAGAAAGACTAGCAATTCTTGCATTTCTAGAGTAAGTAGAATTTTAAAAACATTAAACATGTACTACCCTCTTCATGAATGCTTCAACCAATTCCAAGATGCTGCTGGGCAGTTAATTTCACCATCTGGGAGAAGAGAAAGTTTAGGCTAAAGAAAGACAGGTCTTCCATCACCCAACAGTGGGCGAGTTGGAGCTAGTGAGTAAGAGGTATGGAAGAAGAAAAAGAGATGAGAAAGAACAAGCTGGGAAGATGGAGGAAGAACAGATTAAGGCTAATATGTCAAGAACAGAGTGACAGGAGGGTCCCCAAAGATTCATCCAACATCAGCAATGGATGGCAAAAATGGTGTGAAGAACTTTGAAGCCATCCTCTGCTATGAGGTCCTGACACATGAAGCCCCTTTCTCAAATAGCCACAACTGGAAAAAGAATCAGATAATTATGAATATCCAGCCCCCAAGTCCCCTTGAGTTTCAGGAGGTTGAACCCACTGACGGTTCACAGACTTCAATGCCCGGCTAAATGCTTCTGAATATCCTAACGTGCAGATTGCTTTCCTTGTAATATGCCTTGCTCCACTCAATGAAAATTAAACAGTTACACATACTATTCAAAAGTAATTTGCTTGTCACACGCTATTCTCTTAAACTCCTTCCCACCAGCAACAGCTGGAGTGGGGGAAAATTCAGAATACAAACAACGTCAAACAAAATGAGCAAAGACCACTTGTAGAATTCAGATCATTTCTTCTCTATGGACCACCACAAATTGCCAAGAGTAAACCTGTTGGCCAGTTTAAAAATGACAACCATTTTTCTATCACATGCCAGGGCACTCCACAACGATCCTCTTGTTTAATGACAATGCTGCAAAGGTGGGCACTATTATCCTCATTTTAAGGTCATAGTCTGAAGCTCAGGGAGATTTAAATAACATCCCAATTTGAACCCGGTTCTGAGCAGATCTAAACACACATTCTTTCCATCTCGGTCCCGTTTCTAAAACTGACCATAAATCGTCTCTGCTTCCTATTCCTTTAATGAAATGATGAGAGGGCCCCCTAGATGGGTCAGAACAAAGGGATGAAGAAATATGGAGGGGCAGGAGAAGAGGATGCTAAATGATTAATGCATGCAGTAAGGAGCCTAAGCAGGGTGCCTGCTGGGAGAAGCCCTGTGCAAAGTTGGGTCCTACCCTGGGCTGGCTCAGGCTGGTAAGCCTATGAGGTCCACTCCAAAGTCATTGAGCAATTATTGGGCACTTAATTATACCAAGCATGGTGCAAAAAGCTGTGCACATAACCTCTAATTTAATCTGCGCAGCAGCTTTTGGAGGTGGGTGCATTTATTATCACCATTTTATGGATGAAACAAAACTATCTCAGAGAGGTTAAGTAACTTGCTCACAATCACACAGCTGGTAAGTAGAAGAGTGGGATTCCAGCCCTGCTCTGATTCTAGGGGGTTGGCCATAAACCACTTTCTTCAACTCCCATGAAGAGGATGCTCAGGGATCATGATGTCATTGTTCATATGAGGTCAAGGTCAAGGGGCAGTAAGTCTAGTTTCTGAGTGTCAGCTACATGATCCATGATAGTGGGCACTGGAGTACAGGAGGCCTGACCTTGAAGACACTCCCCCTTTCCCTAATTGTATTACTTTAAGTGAGTTATTTGGTTTGTATGTCAGTTTCTGCAGCTGACAAATGGGAATAAAATGAAGACAATGGTGCAGAACTCACTACAGAAACACAACACTTGGGAAGAAAAATTTATACTAAGTTTAATAAATTTGATAAAATAATGGATTAATAGAAATTTACAGTTGAAGGATCTTGGGGATGACCTGTGGCCACAGAGCTCTATGGTTAAGGGCCGGGATGCTTCACTTATGCAGCTCCTGGCTATGTAATCCTAGACAAGTTATTTAACATCCCTCGGTCTCAGAAATGGAGGTAAAAACATTAATAGTAAAACCTGATAGGCTTGTTGGGAGGAGGAAATGAGAGGATGCAGGCAAAGCCCAATGACCTGCACAGAGAAAGTGCTGCATAAATGCTAAGACTGTTATGATGGGAAAGCTGAGGTCCTCAGAGGGTAAACCCTTATCTGTGGTTACACTAAGAATTAACAATAGAGGAAGTAATGGAATACAGACCTCTGTTTCTCCCTCCAGCTGTGTAAACCTGGACAAGTTACTTAAACTTTCTAAGACTTAGTCCCCCCATCTGCTGAATGGGGACAAGTGTTCTTACCTCTACTAATAAGGCTGTGGAGTGGAAGTCAATGAGTGATTTAAGCAAAGCCTTCAACCTGAAGCATCTCAAGGGCTCACTAAATATCAACTGCTATAATAATTCCTTCCCTTCTGATTTGGAAGAACATAGCTTTTATTCTCAGGAATGAGGATCAAAAAAGCGGGAAGAAACTGTTCCTCATGGCTGTTGACTAACTCAAAGAACGAGTGATGTGGACAAATTCCAAATTGAAGAAAGGTAGCCAAGAGATGTCCCTTCAATTCCTTTCATCTCCCCAACTCAATAGACTTCTCCTTGAGGCATGGCACCTGGAAGCAGCACCTTGGTCCTCTAGGAGGAAATCTTGCCCTTTCTGAATCTAGAAGCTTCTGTGAGCCCAAATCAGAAGCCCTTCATTACTGTTCTCTGCAGCAGTGCTGAATTTTCTTGTGGAAGAAGCACAGTATTTGGAGTCCAGCGACCTGGGTACCAGCCCTTGACCTGCTATGGACTAGCTGTGTGCCTTGGACAAGTTCCTTCCCCACCTGAGTCCGTGTCTGCAGCTGTTAAATGAGGACCATCATGCCTGGTGTTGACCATACAGACATAAAGTATTATTGCTCTTGGCTCTCACATCCTTCCCTGACTGACTCCAACCAGGAAGAAATGAGCAACCTGTGTGATTGCCTTTAAAAAGCCTCATTTCCCTCTCTGTCTTCAGTCCTTGATTATAAGGTGGGGCAGCCTTCTTTTCCATTCATGGTTCTGGTGCAGAAGGATGATAGCAAAGCACTGGATCACTATAAGTGGCCATAAGGCAGTTTATGGCAAGAGGGATCAGTTACAGGGCTGCATGGCCAAAGCAATGATGATCAAGTCCTTTCCCTGTTCCAGCCGGCAGATCAATGCCAGGCTCCCCGTGACTGAGGAGAGCCAGAGCACCAGCATGGAAGCATCACTTCTGCCCCGTGGATTGCCTGGCCACCCACAGCACCACTTCATCCAGCTTCCCAGAGCCTCTCTTTCTCCAGGGGGTTGTCAGAGCAGACCACAGTTACCCTGAGACTGGGCGGAAGTGGTGCGCAGGACCCATCACCTTGGATTTTGCCTCAAAGGTGGCACATTTGGGCTTCTACACGAAGTATTTGCCTTTGACTTAGGAATCCTTCCATTTCATCTTTCCATTAAGGGTGATTTCATCTTTTAATTGAACTTCACCAAATGATGAAAATAAAATACTTTGCAGATGGCTCTGCATTTGAGTAAGAGGAAACCATTATACCCAGTACAGAATAAAGTGTTTTATTTGTGTTTCTCAGGCAGCAAAGAAATGTTTGAGAAAAAAAAAATTTAAGCTTGGGAAACTGATTTGTCTACCTTTACATGGCAATCGACTTGTCTACCCTTATTTGGCAGTTATGAATAGGATTCTTGTAGTAGCAGAGATGAAGATGGCTGTGGTGAAGACAGTCTAAGTGACCGTTAAGCACAAGGTCCTAGTGGTCACACTAAATTAGTATTACATACTAATTATGTGATTTGGGGGGAATTACCCAATATCGTTTTTTTTTTTTGCCTCAGTTTCCTTTTCTGTAAGACAGAAATGATGATACACTGATCATTTAGTGTGGTGGTAATATACATTAAATGAGAAAATTCCTATGAGCTTTCTGGCATATAGTGAATGTTCAAAAGTATTAACAGTCATCTTAAGATAATATGAATGATTCAGAAAAATCCTGTGTATAGGTTAAGTTGTATTCCTCTCCCCAACCCCCACCAAAAAATGTTGCAGTCCCAAGCTCCAGTGTCTGTGAATGTGATTTTATTTGGAATTAAGTTTCTTGCAAAAAAAAAAAAAAAAGTTTCTTTGCAGATGATCGTTAAGATTAGCTCATTATGAGTGAGCCCTAATCCAATATGACTAATGTCCTTAAAAAAAAAAAAAGGGAGACTTTGGGTACAGAGACAGATATGCACACAGGAAGAAAGCCATGTGAAGACTGGAGCTGTGCTGCCGCAAGCCAAGGAACCATCAGAAGCCAAGAAGAGGTCTGGAACTGATCCTTTCCTAGAACCTTCAGAGGGAGCAGGGCTCAGCTGACCCTTTGATCCTTGACCTCTAGCCTCTAGAACTGTGAGACAATAAACTTTTGTTGTAAACTCTCATTTCACAGTATTTGGTATTTGCCCTGGCAAACTAACACACCCTCTTTCAAAGTGCCACACAGAGCATGTATGCAAAAGAGATTTCTTAAAAGTAGCTATTGCATCTATTAATACTTTCAGAAAAGCAGAACTGACTTAGCGTTAGAGTATAAAAATCACTCTTAAAAGACACTGCTGTGTTTTGGGTTTATCAGACAATTCCAACCTTCTTTTCCCTTGCTGTCTTGAATAAGAGTCTAGAAAAGCTTTCCTAGCCTCTCTTGAAGCATGGAACAACCATGTGACAATTCTCACTAATAAGATATAAGTAAAATTTTGCTAAGTGTCTGTGTGTTGGGGGAGTGGGTTTATGCTTTTTCTGATAAATGACTCAGAGACTTGGATTCTTCCCTTCCTCTTTGTTCCCCCTTGTGAAGGTGGATATGATATTTGGAGCTACATTGGCCATTTTGTGACAATGAGGCAGCAAATGCAAGGGGAACACACGAAAGTTCTGGGAATGACAATGTGGAGAGATAGGAAGGGCTGGCATTGCAGATGGTATCATTGAGCAGGACAGACAATGCCAGTTTCCTGCCAACCATGGCTATCTAGCTGGATCTGTGAGATAAACAGAGCCTTACATTTGTTTAGGCCAGCATGAGAGTTGCTGTTTTTGATAACTGGAGGCTGAATGCCCCCCTAACTGAAACACTGCCTTGTCTGATCTCCCTGACCAGGACGTTCAGGTCCCTTCCTCACTTTCAGTTTTGAGACATATTTATTTCCCAATTCCTCTTGCCTGTCTCCAGTCTTCCCACCTGTCCTGCCGTGGAGAACTGGCTAAGCAATGTGTCATCCTTCAACTTGCAGGACAAAGTTAGGCTGCAGCTGACTGGTATGCACGTGACCAGAGGGACTGTAATTTCTCCTTTCTTGAAAGCGGCGTGATTAAGGGTGGGTGCAAGAATTTCTTGGGGGATGGAGACACATAACGTCAAAGGCACCAAGTTAATGGCAGTTCACATATTGGTGAGAACATGGACTTGGAATTAAAGAGATCTTTGTTTTAATTCCAGATCCCAACCACTGACTAGTGTGTGGCTGTGGGCAAGTCACTCAACCTTTCTGAATCTCTTTCCTTAATCAGAAATAGGAAAACAGAGTCAATGGGAACATTATGTAAGATACCACATGTGAAGTTACTGCACACAGGACTGACATCACTGTCCTTGTTACAGAGAAAAAAGCATCGGCAATGATACTTTGGGAAAGATGCACACTGAGGGGTATTTGTTCTTACACGTCTGCAGTTGAGCCCTCTTTTCATAACACAAAGTTGACCAGTTCAGTCGAAGAACTTCTCAGAACTTAGCACCATAGCTTGCTTTCATGAAGGGAACTGAGGACTGAGTGTGAAAAACAGCATCAAGCAGAATAGCAGCACAGAGCTAAAGATGACTCACACAAGGCTGACACTGGGTCTGAGCTCTTATTTTGGTTCTGATGGTAAAGGAGAAAAATAGACACCTAAAAGCATGACGACATGTCAGTGAGAAAACAGAATTTCTTGATCACAGCACTATGGACATTTGGGTGAGGCAATTCTTCACTATATGGGGTTATTCCATGCGTTGTGGGATGTTGAGGAGCATCTCTGGCCTCTACCCACTAGATGCCAGTTCAGTTCAGTTCAGTTGCTCAGTCATGTCCGACTCTTTGCGACCCCATGAATCAAAGCACACTAGGCCTCCCTGTCCATCACCAACTCCCAGATTTCACCCAGACTCATGTCCATCAAGTCAGTGATGCCATCCAGCCATCTCATCCTCCATCGTCCCCTTCTCCTCCTGCCCCAAATCCCTCCCAGTATCAGAGTCTTTTCCAATGAGTCATCTCTTTGCATGAGGTAGCCAAAGTATTGGAGTTTCATCTTTAGCATCAGTCCTTCCAAAGAACACCCCGGACTGATCTCCTTCAGGATGGACTGGTTGGATCTCCTTGCAGTCCAAGGGACTCTCAAGAGTCTTCTCCAACACCACAGTTCAAAAGCATCAATTCTTTGGCCCTCAGCTTTCTTCATAGCCCACATCACCTAATTGTGACAACCAAAGGCGTCTGCAGATGCTGCCAGATGTTTCCAGGGGCGGGGAGGGGTGTGCTGAGTTAAGAGCGAAAAGCAGTGGAGTCTTGATGCACAAGAGAGTCTCACTGGGTGACTCTTACTGGGTCACATTCACAAGTGGTCCCCCAGGCACTATAATCCTGCATCGTGCATGAAACAGCAAGAGTGGCAAGGAAATACTTCTATACATCTTTGAGTCCTGACCACCTGTTTGATAAGCAAAGCTTAAGGTGACTGCTTATGACTCTATGACTTCCAGACTGCAGAACAAGGAGTGATCATACGTGGATTATTTCATCAATCCATGCAAGGGCTCCTTCAAATCAAGTCAGCTTAATGGCTAAAGTATTTGGTGCTCTATAAAGGAAAAGTGACAGTGTTACTCGCTCCGTGGTGTCTGACTCTTTGCGACCCTATGCGCTGTAGCCTGCCAGACTCCTCAGCCCATGGAATTCTCCAGGCAAGAATACTGGAGTGGGTTGCCATTCCCTTCTCCAGAGGATCTTCCCAATCCAGGGATTGAACCCAGGTCCCCTGCACTGCAGGCAGATTCTTTACCGTCTGAACCATGAGGGACCTGCTGGGTTCCACTTTATCCTTTACTCACAAGGCGCTATTCTAGCCAAAAGAATCACAGAAGAGCAGTTACAGAAAGGTAGTGGAGCCTGAAAGGAGTCTTAGCTCTGTTCTCTAGTTACACCCTCAGCTTGAAGTGGAAGGGTGCAGCTAGCCAAACCCTTGGCTCATCAAACACATGAAAACGATCAGAGATCTGCTCATCAGTGTAGGTGCGGAATATGAGTGTTTGCATTTTACTTTCATTCTCTGCTAATCCTAATAATTTTAAGGGGCTCTTCCCCACGAAGAGTCCTCCTCGTCATCATTCATCATCTTTTACTTAACAAAAATGCAGTCTTTGAGCTGCTCCTCTTTTACACTTCTCTCAGGATCTTTGAGGGAGCCCATGGTCTTGAGATGGTGCAACACTGTTCTAAAAGACTCTGTTGTATACACCATGGAGTGCGGAAGAGGGTAAAACTTGAGGGAAAGGCTGCTCTGCATGAAAATATTCATCCACATTATTTCATTATACACTCGAGAATGACAAGCTGGTTTGCCAGAAGAGTGTTAAGAAATTCTCTCACAATTTCATCCACAGTTAAGGGCCTATTCGCTCTCTTTCAAACTCCACTTTAAAACTTCATCCTATCTTGGAGTCCCCAGAGCACGTTCCTTTGTATCTTGAAGAGGTTTTCAGAGTGTTGTCGTTGATAGTACTGCTCCTAGACAATAACATATTGTCCTGTGATGACTCTAACCTGGTTGAGAAGTTGACTAAATTTAAGTGCCGTTTATAATAACTCTCCACATTTATGACGGAGCCATGGGCTTGTTGGGGATGCACACAGTTAATTACCCCACAAGACATGACATTCAATCCCAGGAACTTCTCTCACAGCAGCTTGGGGAGGATGTAGGAAGACTGCAGAGAATTCAGGAGAAGGCTGATCTGGCATCATGGCACTGGCTTTCCTGTGGGATGAAGTGGAGAAGCCCCAGCACTGACGTCCATCTTTACCTGACCGAGCTTGGAAATGGTTACTGATGTGAACCTCCCTGAAGACCAGTGCAGGGTCAAAACCTGGATAGAAATGGGATGTCTGGCTTCCTAGCCAAGCCTTATCTCCCGCTCCCCTCTGGCAGAAAAGAGACTAGAAGCAGGGAGAAGAAGGAAAAAAAAAAAAAATACAGAGATATAATTATCAACTAAATTTAAGATCATCCACGCACCCAATCCAGATAAGAGAAACTAAACTGCCTTTAGGGTCTAAATTATCTTGGTTAGTTTGGAAGCTCATTCTAAAATTCCCCAGGTGATGAAGCAGTTTTAAGTTTTATGCTTTACTCTGGGCCCCTAGCAACCGTGAGGGTATTTTGTGCACTTCCATCGAATGTTAAAAGCACAGAAAATTAATGGAGACTTGAGCATGGTGCAGGGCGAGGGCTGGCAGGAGGAGGGCAAAGGCCCATTCCCTGATGTCTGGTCCTCTCTGTCCGGATCCGCAGACCCATAACCCACTTCATCCATCTCACCCTTCAGCCTGGGTCCAGTCGGTTAGCCTCACTTCACAGACACGTTAGAGTTTAAACCTGCTCATACAGTGAATATGTAGCAGATTTATCATCATTTCAAACTTGCCTTGAACTGGCTGATCAAAAGGCAAGTTTCTTCTTTGAAGATTTTCTTTTGTAAGCTTCACTGCCCCAAATCAAAAAGGGCAGTGGTACAGACTCCCAGGACTACGCTCTGCATTTTCTAAGGCAAGTGCCTTCAAGTCCTGGAGCATGTTTTCTATTTATAAGTGGGTGTGCTGTGTGTCAGACTAATTCCTGATGCCTCTTTTTTTGGTCCATAAGATTTGCATGACCTAGGAGGACTATGTTTTGGAGGAAGTTTTTTAGCCCTTCCGAGTTTAGTTTTAACACGATTCTGCTCTTCCCCGCCCCCCACCCAGACTTTCACACGAAATCCAAAGTGAATGCCTCTGAAGGGGTCTTGATGGGTTTTATTGGATCAAAGGGCTCTCTGATAATAAAGAAACCGCACAGAGATTTACTGAGTGCATTAAAAAAGAATGGCTTTGCGTCAGCCCTGGTAAAATTACACACCCATAAAAAAAAAATATTTTGGCCAGCCACTCTTTCAGAAAAGTGAGTGGTGATTTCCAAAATGGTGGATTCCTTTTCAAGTTTTTCAGCTCCCCCATTCTTGACAACATCCCTCCAGGACTCCAAGTCAGAAACCTGAGGAGCATACTAGATATTTCTGTCTTCACCTCCATAGTCGACACACCACAACTTCTATCACCAATCTGTCTTCTCTGGAAGGCACCGCTCACAGATCCCTCCTGTTTTCTCTATTTCCACGGCTCCCTTTCTGATCTGGGCTCTAACCGACTCATG
The DNA here is from genome assembly GCF_002263795.3 of Bos taurus. Taxonomy (NCBI): domain Eukaryota; kingdom Metazoa; phylum Chordata; class Mammalia; order Artiodactyla; family Bovidae; genus Bos; species Bos taurus. Next base: position 80,013,285 of record NC_037334.1, on the reverse strand, counting down.
CCCTCACTCGTTATTGCCTGAGCCTCTGGATCAGCCTCCCTGTCTCCTGTCTTACTTCCCAATCTATCTGAATCTTCAATCAATTAGCGAATAAATATTTATGGGGCATCTACTAGGTAACTGACATGCTATCATGTCGTAATTTTATTGTATTATACTCCAGCTTATGAACTTAAAGCACCTCCCTGTTGCCAAATTAATCAAATTAAACCTCCTGCCAGATTTCTAGGCCATCCATCAATTGTTCCTGCTGCACCTCTCCTACTATTTTCCACGGCTCTTCCATCACATCCTTCCATTCACTGGCCAAGCTGCTCACTACCCTCATTCACCCTCTGCATTCCTGCCCCTTGCCTTCCCTGCTGTGAGTTTCTCTGCCTTGAACACTTCTCAATCGCTTCCGGGTCATTTTCTCTCCATCCTCCCAGGACTGGGTCAGACTGGAACTTTCTCCACTCAGTCACCTTCAACTTCTCCAGTCCTTGGGGTGTTTCCCCCTCTTCTCTAAATCACAATAGCCTAATCCCTAAAATGCAATTCAGCATCTCTGTGTGTTTTCTCTTGAAAGAATTCACAGAGAGCAATAATAATAATAATAAAACCTACTTTAAATTTCCCATAGACTATTTAAAAAAGGGAAACCATCACTGTAACTATTATCAAACATTCCTCATAGCTGAAATCAAGGAGGCTCACCTTCTTGAATTCTTTGGGGAATTCACCTTCCCCAAAGCACTGTTAGCAAGGGTTCAGACTGGAACCCAGTTGCCTAAAGCAAATTCAAAGTTTTTTGCACTGGAGTGCTCTAATGTCAGCTGACCCTGTAACAAGGCATTATTATAACTACCAATCAGGTTTCCTAATCCATGTGAACAATGACTTGGATGTATAGAGTGTCCATGAGTTACTATTTGGGTCAAGAAGGAACAGAGGCAGGGAATTCTGTGTTGATAATGCAGGAAAAAGAAAACCTATCCCCAAATGATAATCTACTCTTCTCATCATGGGCACCCTTCTACAAGCTAGTCCCCAAACCTTTCTCAAAACTCATCATTGAAGATTCTCCCCCTCTGCCGCTCCGTGAGACAGGATGTGCTCAAATCAGTCTCTTGACCACACATCTCAGTCCTGAGAAGAAGAGAGGCCTGGAGTGAGCCTGCTGAATTTCTTGAGTTCCCGTACCAGGAAAACTTAAATGAAAAACTGAGTTTGCCATGAAACAGTAAAACCTTATACGACCTTCAAACGGTTGGATGGCATTACCAACTCAAGATACATGAGTCTGAACCAGCTCTGGGAGATGGTGAAGGACAGGGAAGCCTGCAGTGCTGCAGTCTATGGGGTTGCGAAGAGTCAGACACAACTGAGCGACTGAATAATGACCTTCCAAAGGATGCACAGCTACCGAGGGGAAAGGGGAGTAGGGGGAGGAATTGGGAGATTGGGATGGACACATACACACTATTGATACTATGTATAACACAGACAACTAGTGAGAACCTACAATATAAAACAGGGAACTCTTAATGGTCTGTGGTGACCTGAATGGGAAGGAAGTCCAAAAGGGATACATATATGTACATGTATGGCTGATTCATTTTGCTGTACAGTAGAAACTAACACAACACTGGAAAGCAACCATAATCCAATAAAAATTAATTAAAAGAAAAAGAAATACACTTGTGTGTGTGTTGGTGAACCTGCTATGAGTGAAAAATGAGATGGGAGCAATGTACCATACCCGACCACGCTGCTGTCTCCACCGCTGGCTTCCTTGTCAATTTCAGCAGCACCACCCTCTCCCCGCCCCAGGTGGGACCTGACTCAAATTGTAGCTCATTAGCACCAAGGGAGAGAAGTTTAAGGAAAAATGTGTCATAAACAATGGTAATCCTGGCTTAAGCGGGAGAAAGCGACCTTTCTCCCCTCCCTAAAACAAATCACTGTTTTGGGCCAGGCGTGCCTGTTTTACTATTACCAGTTAATACGACCGTGGGCCGAAGATGCAGCTGTGGCCCCGGGAACAGCCTCCAGAGCCAGGCTGAACCTAATCCCTCAGGTAATGGAAAACCTATTTCTATTTCTGAGGCCTCACTACTCTTCATACCGAAGAGCCTTGTGCCTGTCACACATTTATTGAAGCTTATTACTCATCGAGACAGCGGGGTCCAGTTAGTATTTGGAATTATATTTTAAATCACAATTTTTCTCTTATTTATTTTGGGATTCCAAGGCTATGGTGAAAGCATGTCAGAGTTATTCTTCATGTGCTTTCAAACACCTTAAAGCCCACCCCTCCCCCTGAAATTCTCTTCTACGCAGAGAATCTTTACGCATACGTGGAACATCTTCAGCCAAGACACAGGGGTCACCCCTGTGCTCTGGGACCTCAGGACTCCACCAGATCACAGGGTTCTAGGGGAGAGATTTCCAGTCTCCTCACTCAGCATTAGAGTAATCTTCCCCAGGCCACTGGCTTTACTTCTCCCTCTCACACCACGCTCTTTTCTTTGGCTTTCAAAGATAAATGGATGCAGTCTCTGAGGATGCTGGGGACGGAGGTGGGAACAGATGGGCTAAAACTGCAGTCTCATCATCCAGTGGAAAAATAAAGACCACCTTAATCTAAAGCAGAGGATTTTCTGAACTGACCATGAGGCTTGAGCTTATTCACTAGGCTAGTGGTGAATATGTGGTTTTCTTGTTCAACAGAAGCCAGAGGAAACGATAATTCTCTCTAGCTATTCATCTGGCCTCCTGCCGTCTTTATCTTCCCAAGAAAAATATATACACCATATACACTACAGTCACTCATAGGGATGCCTCCCCGTATATTTTCTCTCTGGTGCATGCTTGCTTTTTCTTGCGGCATTTATGCATTTTTCTTCCTCAGTCATGTTTTTTTTTTTTTTTTAACATGCTCTGCCATTAGAATCTGCACCCCACTTTTTCATGTGAAAGAAAATCAGCCACAATTGGACAGTGTTTGCACAACACGTTTCTCTGCAATTTACACCTAGTTACTTTCCCGATCTGGAGTCTTTCTTTACATTTCCACCGAGAGAGAGTCCAGATCAGCTGGCCCTTGGAGGAAAGTCCCTGTGCTATATCTAATCTGGTAAATGAGTTTTGAAGGATGTGACAACAAGCCAAGAGTCCACTCTGGGTATCTTCTCAATTATCTAGGTTTTTGTTTTGCTGTTTTGGTTTTCTGTTTGTTTCAAACTTTATATTGGAGTATTCCCTGGTGGCGCAGACAGTAAAGAATCCACCTGCAATGCAGGACACCCCAGTTCAATCTCTGGGTTAGGAAGATCCCCTGGAGAAGGAATGGCAACCCACTTCGGTATTCTTGCCTGGATAATCCCATGGACAGAGGAGCCTGGAAAGCTACAGTCCATGGGGTTGCAAAGAGTCAGACACGACTAAGCGACTAACACTTTGACTTTTCATAGCTGATTAACAAGGCTGTGATAATTTCAGGTGAACAGTGATGAGACTCAGTCATACATATACATGTATCCCTTCTCCCCCAAACTCCCCTCCTATCCAAGCTGCCACATAACATTGAGCTGAGTTCCCTGTGCTATACAGCAAGACCTTGCTGGTTATCCATTTTAAATAAAGCTGTGTGTACATGTCGATTCCAAATTTGACGTGGTGGGAAACATAAGCATAGTAAAGCTTTTAGTTGGGGTGAGGCAGCAGTAGTGTGTGGTGAAGAATCACAAAGGGAGTGGGAAAAATTAGCAAGGGTGTTCAGACATGCAATTAGGAGAAGAGTTCAGGCTTGGCTTTTCTGTGATCTCTGCTTTCTTCTTCTTCATGTTTTGACAGCATTCTCCTTGGGTGGGGTACATAGCCTGTTTAATAAATTCCTTAGTCATACAAACATGACAGAAAATTCTTTTTCTTCCTTTGAGATAAATTTAGTCATGGGTATTTCAGGTCTGCTCTCCAATCTGCCTCTGACATTAAAATAATCCATTGGTATTTTTCTGTGATAAGGATAGGATAGCGCTGCTGGGTCAGCTGACCTTTCCAGAAGGCTTCACTCCTGTCAGTTTTGACGAGAAGAATAAAATACCATGCAATTAGCATCCACATCTCTACAAAAGAAATAGAGATATGTGTTCCCAGAAGGAGTCAGAGCCACGAGCCTCTAGGGAGCACTTTCACCCCCATGACCTACACCTAAAGAACCAAGGTGGGGGTTGGGGCAGGGGTGGGGGAGACAAGAGCTGGGGATAAGCCACAGATTGGCAGGCTAGTACCTTTTAAAAAAATTATCAGTAATGCATGCATATTCCTTTAAAAAAAATTAAACTTGACAGAGCAAGCTAAATCTGGATGTGCCCCAAGGATACTTAAAGTTGAAATGTATAGAGGAGAGGAAGAGACAGAAACAGAGACATCCATATCTGTGCAAATAAAAGCAGACTTTATGAAAGAACAAATCTTTAGAAGCAGGATTGGAAGCTGATTTCCTTAAAGTCGGACTGAATTTACATGCCAAAATATTTCATTAAAATAAGCATATGATAAAAAGTGTTTCTGACCACAATATTCGGGACGGGGTCTGAAGGAGTAGTGGTGTGTGACACCATTTACACACGTGCCAACTCAAGAGCTCACCTCCCCTCCCTTCTCCTTCACTGCCCCACGCCCTGCCTCCACACCAAGAGATAGGACTTGGGTAAGTAGTAAGTGGCTACTGGCCTGGGCATAGCCATGTCCTATCCTAGACCAAGACCTGTCTGATGAGGAATTAGGGAACTTTACAAAATGCTGGTGGGTTAGTTGCTCAGTTGTGTTCAACTTTTGTGACCCTATGGACTGTAGCCCACCAGGCTCCTCTGTCCAGGGATTTCCCAGGCAAGAATACTGGAGTGGGTAACCAGTCCCTCCTCCAGGGGATCTTCCCAACCCAGGGATCAGACCTGGGTCTCCTGCATTGCAGGCGGATTCTCTACCAACTAAGTCATCTAAATGCTAGAAGTTTATAAATCCACTGAATTGGATTGGTTGCTAAAATTGTACAGTTAACTCAAATAGTCTTTACTGGACTTTTTTTTTTTTTTTACATCATGATACAAAATAAGGCAGAGAAAAGATATGATATAAAATAATTCTGCTCCTGTCAATTTTTGATCAAGATTGAAGACTTAGAGAATGCCCTCATAATTAAAAACAAATATCCTCACCCTCTGGCTGCAAGGGTCATTCCAAAGACAACACAGAAGACAAAAGCGATTCCTGATCCCCAGCTTCCAGCGCTCTCCTGGGAACCAACACCCATGGTCATTCTTTCCATCTCTCATATCACTTGCAGTAGCAAAGATGGTAGTGGAATTACATGGATATCAATTAGACACAACGGAAAATAAACTAATCTTAGTGAGAAATGATTTTGGAGGAGGAGGTATTTTGAGAGCGCTGCCCCCCCCCCCAACAACTTTGTACACTGTATCTGAAATATAGATTGATATTCATCATTGAACACATTACTCTCATCTATTAGGCAAGAGCCTGCCGTGTCTATAAACTCAATTTCCTTTATCATGGTAGCTTTCTGGTTTATTTGGATAAATGTCGAGCTGTCTACTGTTATTTATCTAAGTAGCTCATGAGGGAACCAAAAGTTTAATGATGTAAGATAAGGTGGTGAAACAGCACCTCCAAGCAATTCTCCAGGATAGCTTTCATCTCATTACCTTGCTGGATGTATCGGTTCGAGAAATTGTGCGGAAGATTACGTGTAATTTGGTATGCTGGGTGTCATTTTTTTTTCCCCCACCACACTTGTGTCTTCTAATTGTGCCATGTTTTATCCGGCTTGATACATGGCATTTTGTAGTTTGCATTGCTAGGTAACATTTTTAATTATTCTACTCACAGCTGCTTATGCCTTATTCTTATTTCTCATCTTAATTCCATCTCGTTCTTTTTAGTATTTACTCTTCCTTCTTTGGCTCTTCACTCGTCACTGGTATGGTCTTACGAAGTGTAAGCTTTATTATTTGGAAGCCTGATAGTAAAGCTGAAACTCCAGTACTTTGGCCACCTCATGCGAAGAGTTGACTCATTGGAAAAGACTGATGCTGGGAGGGATTGGGGGCAGGAGGAGAAGGGGACGACAGAGGATGACATGGCTGGATGGCATCACCGACTCGATGGATGTGAGTCTCAGTGAACTCCGGGAGATGGTGATGGACAGGGAGGCCTGGTGTGCTGCGATTCATGGGGTCGCAAAGAGTCGGACACGACTGAGCTACTGAACTGAACTGACTGAACCGATAGTTGTTCAAGTAAATTCAGGAGGAGATAATGCCTACATTGGACAAAACCAAATTGGGTAAAGACAGACACAAATCTCCTCAATTTCTGGTTGTAAAATGGTTAGGTCACTTCACATTTCTAGCGGAAAAAATGAATGGCTGATCACAGATTCATGCCAATGCATTAAACAAAGTTTTTCAGGATGAAAGCTTTGGTTCTCTGTTGGAACTGGGAAAAATGAAAGTCAGATGCTTCTATCACTATTGTATGTGTCTGATTAACATCATGCATAAGTCGTTTATGCAAAACATAACTTACCCAGGTGCTAAGCTTTCTACTAAATGTACTGTTTTACAGGGTTGCTCATTAGACTCTAGGTCTAGGAAAACATTTCAAGTAAAAATGTCCTAGATTCTGAGGCTGGTGAGCAGATTCTAGCATACAATGTGACTGGACAATAGCTCACCTAAATAACATTTCTTCCCCAACAGAAACACATAAAATTAATGTAATATATTTAATACATTTTAAATTAATATAAAACTAATACTATATAAAATTAATATATAAAGTTACAATAACTTTTTTCATGGTAAAAATGTCTACCCACAATTCTCTTGAGATTCAGGAAGTCTACAAATCATCTTATGAAACACATGTACTTTAACTAATACCCCAGAAATCTGTGTTTGTACAACTGAGGTCACAAGGGAGCCTTACAGTCCATTTCCAAAATGCGTCTGATTCAAAGGCACACTGAACTTCCTTGAAAGATGTCCCCTTGTTTATCATGGCACGGAGAAGAGAAAGCATCTGACACAGGGCCACTTAACCTTTCCCTGTGGAATATGATGGAGCCTAATCTAACCTTCATTAACGTCACGCCTAAAATGCTTGTAGTGTTAGCATAAGTAAGCAGACTGATAGAACTGCATCGTGACTGCAAAGTCCAAAGCAAGGCAATATGCCTTTTTCTTCCAAAGATCAGAGTCCCTAAGGGGAGTACGGAACATGTTCGCACAAATCTTCCCATAAATGACCTAACTCCACTGAAAACCCATCCCCAGGGAAGGGCCTTCCCTAGCTGCTGTGCAGACAGTCATGATGAAAGAAATGTAAAGACTGGAAGCAAAGCTCATCCTCCCTTTCCACCCATAGGTCTGACTTTTAGGAGAAAAAAGAAAAAGCCTTTGAAAGACGATACATACTATATATCTTATAAATTCCTCTCTCTCTCCAAGAATGGAGAGCTTTTCTTTTGCAAAGCTCTTTTCTTATCAACATGTAGCTGAGGACTATTTTCTGAAACACTCTGATATTTATATATTTATTTAAGGTGAGAAGTCGGTAAGATAAAAAATGAAATTAGTGGAACGTGCAATGCATTATCCTCTTTTTTTATGGTAATATTAAATATGTTAATATAGTTGATGGACCATTTGCTCTCCTAATGCAGAGGATCTTATTATGAGACATCAATTTAATAAAAGATTTATTTGATGACAAAAGGGCTCAGGCAAAAATTCTGAGGGTCTATTCTTTACAATCAAGGTAGAATTTTCTCTAATAGCATTTTCCATGAAGGACACAAGAAATCTGGTTTAAGGTGACCTCAAGGGAAATACAAATGTTTTAAAAGTTCACTTTGGGGGTCAAGTTTCTGTTGTACGAAGCTATACAGCTATGCTGGGTGTTGCAGGGCATGAAAGATTCTGTATGGCTTGTATACACAGACCTAATTCACCATATAATAATTCCTTTCACTACTTGGTGCCTTGTAGCAATTGTTTTCATTTCTTAGCACATCCTCATTTACAGGGACACAGCCAGCAGACTTTCAGATTTATGCCATTATTTGCTTCTTCACCTTGAACTCCAACTGAATCCTGCTACACTTTTGTAATGTGAGTGCCAAATGCTGGCCGTGTGCCAGACACAAACACTTCCCAGTTTCGCTCAGCTGGCTCTCTTGATTTCAGGGAATCACGGGTTCCTGCTAGAGGGTTTCAGTCTGGTGCTTACACACACAGCCCACCTCACTGTTCCTTTGCCTATGCTTTCTAACTTGGGAACGCAGTTTGGGAACAGAGGCAATTACAATTACATCAGGGAACCCGCAACTTCTCTGGACAGGGGGAACAAGTAAAGCTAGAAATCAGGGATTCTGGGTGCCTTAGAAATGCCCTCCACAATTGGTTCAACTCAGCCCTAACCCTGATTAGCATTCAGCAACTCAACAAATGTGTACAGATCGCTTATGAGGTACTCGGCACTGTTTCGAAGATACAATGACCCTGGGACTTGCTTTAGGCCTCTTACTGTACCTACCGAGGAGTGTGGCAGCGAATGCAATAATCACAATAACTCCATTTAGTTGAGCTTCTAGCTGTGCACCAGGTACCACCACCATATTTCACCTGTTCTAAGATTTTATTTTATTTTTTTTAACATTTTCACATTTCTGGAGTCAGGATGCTCCTTCAAAACTGGTGTTTTCTTACAACTGAGGCCGACCAGGCAGCACACTGGTCTGCTGGTCTGACTAGATCTCTTTAAACACATGGTTGCGTATCAATCCAGGTGGTCTGTGTCTACCATTTCCGAAAAATACAAATTACAAATGCTAAGTAATCATGCCATATTTTAACTGATAACCTTCTCTCCCCTTGAGGATACAAACAGTAACATCACCTCACATACAACCACATATTAGATTTGAGGGGCTTCCCTGGTGGGCTCAGTGGTAAAGAATCCACCTGTAATGCAGGAGATGCTAGAAATGTGGGTTTGATCCCTGGGTCAGGAAGATCATCTGGAGGAGGAAATGGCAACCCACTCCAGTATTCTTGCCTGGGAAATCTCATGGACAGAGGAGCCTGACGGGCAGCAGTCCAAGGGGTCGCAAAGAATTGGGCATGACTGAACAAAGGTTCGTCTAGTTAAGGCTATGGTTTTTCCTGTGGTCATGTATGGATGTGAGAGTTGGACTGTGAAGAAAGCTGAGTGCCGAAGAATTGATGCTTTTGAACTGTGGTGTTGGAGAAGACTCCTGAGAGTCCCTTGGACTACAAGGAGATCCAACCAGTCCATTCTGAAGGAGATCGGCCCTGGGATTTCTTTGGAAGGAATGATGCTAAAGCTGAAACTCCAGTACTTTGGCCACCTCATGCGAAGAGTTGACTCATTGGAAAAGACTTTGATGCTGGGAGGGATTGGGGGCAGGAGGAGAAGGGGACGACAGAGGATGAGATGGCTGGATGGCATCACTGACTCGATGGACGTGAGTCTGAGTGAACTCCGGGAGTTGGTGATGGACAGGGAGGCCTGGCGTGCTGTGATTCATGGGGTCACAAAGAGTCAGACATGACTGAGCGACTGATCTGATCTGAGCATGTATTCATGCATACATGCATTGGATTTAAATGAAAGTTGTATGCATGTATCAATTCAATGAATACTCAAAGCATCTTTACAAGGCAGGAGTTATTCCTATTGTTTTGGGTGGGAAACTTGGGTGCAGTGAGATAAAACATCAAGTTCATAGTCATATGGTTTTTAAATATATACATTAGAAATCGAGCCCTAGTCTCTGACATCAGTGCCCACATATGTGCTTTCCATCACATCAAGCTGTTTCTTTTGTAATTACCAAGGCAGGGTGAGAACCTCGGCAACCATGTTATAGGTTCAGAGTAGAATGAAATAATTCAAAGTGGTGCTGCTGCTGCTGCTAAGTCGCTTCAGTCGTGTCTGACTCTTCGCGACCCCATAGACAGCAGCCCACCAGGCTCCCGTCCCTGGGATTCTCCAGGCAAGAACACTGGAGTGGGTTGCCATTTCCTTCTCCAATGCATGAAAGTGAAAAGTGAAAGTGAAGTCGCTCAGTCGCACAGAATTTTAAATCATGAAACAAATAAATGAACAAATGAAAGACTCAGAAATGGGGATCTGTGGGATTGGTGCCCATCCTAAGTGATCCAGACAAATAAACAAAGTGTGTAGAGAGACAGAGAAAATAATGCTTGACTACTGCTTCTGTACTGATGACGGCTAGGGAGACAACTGTCAGAGAGAGTCAGAATAATCTCTGTTCGTTTCCAAGGCAAATCATTCAATATCACAGTAATCCAAGTCTATGCCCCAAACAGTAATGCTGAAGAAGCTGAAGTTGAATGGTTCTATGAAGACCTATAAGATCTTCTAGAAATAACACCCCCAAAAGATGCCCTTTTCATTATAGAGGACTGGAATCCAAAAATAGGAAGTCAAGAAATACCTGGAGTAACAGGCAAATTTGGCCATGGAGTACAGAATGAAGCAGGGCAAAGGCTAATAGAGTTTTGCCAAGAGGACACACTGGTCATAGCAAACTTCTTCCAAAAGAGATGACTCTACACATGGACGTCACCAGATGATCAACACCGAAATCAGATTGATTATATTCTTTGCTGCCAAAGATGGAGAAGCTCTACACAGTCAGCAAAAAGAAGACTGGGAGCTGACTATGGCTCAGATCATTAACTCCTTATTGCCAAATTCAGACTAAAATTGAAGAAAGTAGGGAAAACCACTAGACCATTCAGATATGACCTAAATCAAATCCCTTAATGATTATACATTGGAAATGAGAAATAGATTCAAGGGATTAGACCTGATAGATAGAGTGCCTGAAGAACTATGGATGGAGCTTTGTGATACTGTACAGGAGGCAGGGATCAAGACCATCCCCAAGAAAAAGATATGAAAAAAGGCAAAATGGTTGTCTGAGGAGGCCTTACAAATAGCTGAGAAAAGAAGAGAAATGAAAGGCAAAGGAGAAAAGGAAAGATATACCCATTTGAATGCAGAGTTCCAAAGAATAGCAAGGTGAGATAAGAAAGTCTTCCTCAGTGATCAATACAAAGAAATAGAGGAAAACAATAGAACGGGAAAGACTAGAGATCTCTTCAGGAAAATCAGAGATACCAAGGGAATTTTTCATGCAAAGATGGGCACAATAAAGGACAAAAATGGTATGGATCTAACAGAAGCAGAAGATATTAGAAGAGGTGGCAAGAATACACAGAAGAACTATTAAAAAAAAGATCTTCATGACCCAGATAACCATGATGGTGTGATCATTCACGTAGAGCCAGACATCCTGGAATGCGAAGTCAAGTGGGCCTTAGAAAGCATCACTACAAACAAAGCTAGTGGAGATGATGGAATTCCAGCTGAGCTATTTCAAATCCTGAAAGATGATGCTGTGAAAGTGCTGCACTCAATAGGCCGGCAAATTTGGAAAACTCAGTAGTTTCCACAGGACTGAAAAAGGTCAGTTTTCATTCTAATTCCAAAGAAAGGCAATGCCAAGGACTGCTCAAACTACCGCACAATTGCAATCATTTCACATGCTAGTAAAGTAATGCTCAAAATTCTCCAAGCCAGGCTTCAATAGTACGTGACCTGTGAACTTCCAGATGTTCAAGCTGGATTTAGAAAAGGCAGAGGAACTAGAGATCAAATTGCCAACATCCACTGGATCATCCAAAAAGCAAGAGAGTTCCAGAAAAACATCTATTTCTGCTTTATCGACTATGCCAAAGCCTTTGACTGTGTGGATCACAATAAACTATGGAAAATTCTTCAAGAGATGGGAATACCAGACCACCTGACCTACCTCTTGAGAATTCTGTATGCAGGTCAGGAAGCAACAGTTAGAACTGGACATGGAACAACAGACTGGTTCCAAACAGGAAAAGGAGTACGTCAAGGCTGTATATTGTCACCCTGTTTATTTAAAGAGTACATCATGAGAAATGCTGGCCTGGATGAAGCACAAGCTGGAATCAAGATTGCTGGGAGAAATATCAATAACCTCAGATACACAGATGACACCACCCTTATGGCAGAAAGTGAAGAGAAACTACAGAGCCTCTTGATGAAAGTGAAAAGAGGAGAGTAAAAAAGTTGGCTTAAAACTCAACATTCAGAAAACTAAGATCATGGCATCTGGTCCCATCACTTCATGGCAAATAGATGGGAAAACAGTGACAGAATTTATCTTTTTGGGCTCCAAAATCACTGCAGATGGTGACTGCAGCCATGAAATTAAAAGACACTTGCTCCTTGGAAGAAAAGCTATGACCAACCTAGACAGCATATTAAAAAGCAGAGACATTACTTTGCCAACAAAGGTCCGTCTAGTCAAAGCTATGGTTTTTCCAGTGGTCATGTATGGATGTGAAAGTTGAACTATAAAGAAAGCCGAGCACCGAAGAATTGATGCTTTTGAACTGTGGTGTTGGAGAAGACTCTTGAGAGTCCCTTGGACTGCAAGGAGATCCAACCAGTCCATCCTAAAGGAGATCAGTCCTGAATATTTATTGGAAGGACTGATGCTGAAGCTGAAACTCCAATCCTTTGGCCACCTGAGTGAAGAACTGACTCATTGGAAAAGACTCTGATGCTGGGAAAGATTAAAGGTGAGAGGAGAAGGGGATGACAGAGGATGAGATAATTGGATGGCATCACCGACTCGATGGATACGAGTTTGAGTAGACTCCAGGAGTTGGTGATGAACAGGGAGGCCTGGCGTGCTGCAGTCCTGGGTCGCAAAGAGTTGGACCCAACTGAGTGACTGAACAGAACTGCTTCTGGACTGATGACGGCTAGAGAGACAACTGTCACACAGAGAGTCCAGGACAGAGCTGAATGGTGACTCAAGGAACAGACAAGTGGTGGACTCCTTCCTTGTGCCCCTAACACTCTATCTCTTGTGGGGGCACAGAGCCTCGGGATGGCAGACGATAACAGCACCCTGTTTCCTTACTGTGCTCCTTAAGAACATGGACCCAAGGGGTCCACGGGGCTGTGTCACCTACTTCCTTGTTTTGCGTTTAGATGCTGTATTGAGTTAGGACCCCAAATTTCTTCCTCATTCTCACCAATCAAGTTTACGCATGATGGTGGAAAGCCCTGTATTGCCTGATTATCTTGATTTTTGCATTTACTATTATTATTTTTTCTATTGAAGTGTAGTATATTTACAATGTTGTGTTTGCTTCAGGTGCAAAGTAATTCAATTTATATATGTGTATACTATATATGTGTGTGTGTGTGTGTGTTTGTGTGTGTGTGTGTGCACATGCATGTACTCAGTCACTTCAGTCACATCTAACTCTTTGTGACCCCATGGATAAGTGGCTCCTCTGTCCATGGGATTTTCCAGGCAAGAATACTGGAATTGGTTGCCATGCCCTCCTTCAGGGGATCTTCCTGATACAGGAGCTGAACCCGAATCTCCTGCCTCTCCTTGTACTGCAGGTGGATTCTTATCTGCTGAGCCGTCAGGGAAGCCCCAACATATACATATACACGGGAACATATACTATTTTTCAGATTCTTCTCCATTTAGGTTACTACAAGATATTGACTACAGCTCCTTGCACTCTTCAGTAGGTCTTTGTCATTCACCTATTTTATCGTAGTGGGTTATCTATTAATCCCCAACTCCTAGTTTATCCCTCCCCTCCACCCCCAACTACCTTGATTTCTGACAGGCACCTTGGAGAGGAGAGCAAAAACACCTCCTTTCCCTCAGCAGAGGAACTCATCTTTTCTGAATGTCAAACATGAGATACAAATGTTGCCACACGGCGGCTAGGTGATGGGGACCTAGCTAATGACTTAATTTACTTTCCATAAGTCGACAGATCCTCTTGAAATCAGGCATACAATTAGGAAATGGCAGCCCCACTGCCAGAGACACACTAGTGTGGAAGCACTGACAGGACTTTATTATCCGGTTAAGAGCACATTAGCATATCTATTAGATAAAAAGTCTGCTACTAACATCGAATGCATAACATAACTGGGTCCCCTGACTTATTTGTGGGCAGTTCTCTTTATCTCTGTGTGGTTGACTGTGAGGTTTGACGATCTAGGGCCAGGGAGTTGGGCGGAAATGTTATTTGCTGGATTGTTCAAACATCATCATTAGCATTTTGCCCTTCAGATAATGGGAGATAAATACATAATTTGGAATTCATATAGGAGGGGAAGGTGTAGTATTTCTCTGGATAGTCAGAGAGCGGTGAGCTTGAAAGGGAGGGCTGACGCTTCTCCTAGGCTGCGTCCTCAGGAAGACTGCCAGGTTAAACTAACTGTTCTCATCATCTTCTGTCATTTTCTTTATGTTTTCCCCCAAACCCGCTCTATTCGGCGAGATGGGAATACACAAAATAGCAGCCGAGAACGCAGGATTCATCAGCGTGAGTCTCAACACATCAATTTCCAAGTGTAGCAACTTTAAACACATTGTAGGCTTTTAGTTTCCATAGAAAATAATCTCTCATTGTTTTCAAAAGAAACTGAAAGCACCCCAAATTACCAGACTCTTAACATCCTGACATGTTGATGGCCCGCGTTCTTCCCAGATCAAAGTGAGAGTGGCAGAAGACAGAGCAGTGAACAGCTTACTTAAAACACAGTATTTCATATTTGGCAGGAGTTACTGTAGTGAACAGAGACAAGGTGACTTTCTAATACATATATATGCATTTTAGTTTGGCAGGGATCTGAAGAGCTGAAAACTAATTTAGGATGACATAAATGCTCTTATCTCTCTCTCTACTCCCCTTCCTCTCCCAGCCATGGGAAGAGTTTTTGACAGAAGACTCTTGTTTTTAACTCAGGGGCGACGGTCTGAGCCCTGCGTCATGTTGAACCGTTGTGTTTGACTCTCAGAATTTCGAGGATTATCTGGATTTAAACAGCAAAGTCATAACATTACGAGCATCTTTCTTCCTTGATGGGGGTTAGCCCTGCAAGAATATTGTTGCCTTTTAAGGAAATGAGATCTCGCCAGTGTTAACCCGGGACAAGAAAGCAATGATGTCATTCAGCAACCCAGCATTGTTACGACCTGTTGGAAAATCTCACCAAAGAAGGTGTCAGGCGCTGAGTCATCTTCAAAAACAGACAATAGTTTTGCAGAAAAATCTAAAGATTGAGGGCAAGTGAGTATGTGGCAAAGTTCCTAGGCAATTATACTCCATCCATGAGTTGGGGCAGTGTTTCAAACAGTCTACTGGGAAGGAAATTTTTATCTTATAGAAAGTTTTTATCTTAAGGAGAAAAGTGAATTACTTTTTCCACTTTTAGTTTGGGTCAGAAAATAAGATGGAAGCATTCATTATTAAGTGGAATTATAGGCAATCACCATTTACAGTGGACTCTTGCCAGTTTGAGAGCACTGTAGTGTTTCTTGTTTGCCTGTTTTTTTTGTTTTTGTAAAGGTGGAGATACTCTGAAAAGATATTTTTAGGAAAAGAAGAGTAATGCAATCAGACAGGGGTTGGCAGACTGTGGCAACAATACATGGACCTAGGGGGCAGTTTTGCATTTTAAATGGTTGAAAAAAATCAAAAGAATAGTGTTCCATGACACATGAAAAGTATATAAAATTAAAATTTCAGTGTCTACAATTAAAGATGCCCAGAAAAAAGCTATGGCCATTTGTTGACACACTATGGCTGTTTTTGAATTACAACGGCAAAGTTGTGGAGTTGTAACAGACTGCATGACCTGCAAAATGAAAAATATTTACTATCTAGCTTTTGACCAAAAAAGTCTGGTGGTCTCTGTGATAGAAGGTACTTGGGAAAGCAGAAATATGAGGCCAGGTTAGGAGGCCAAGCAGGAGATGTGGCTTTTTTCCATTTTTTTAGAAGATGATTCGGGGAGGATGGGAACCAATTATTCTCCCTTGCTAATAAGGACAGAATTAGGTAAGGTGAATTGATGCTACGAAAAGGATGACTGAGGCTTCATGCAGTATTTGGGAAATGTGGCTAACCGTGATGTTTAGGAGAGAGCAGTCAAGGGAAAGATGTTAGACAAGGCATCAGGAGAATGAGTGCTTACTCCTGGGCCTGCAGCTAACTAGCCATGTGACTTGAGACCCTCTGGGCTTCAGTCGCAACAATTGTCAAAGGATTGCAATATGCCAATTTCATTTTCTGCCAGAGTGTATATTAGGGGGCTGGGGTACGGTTCAAATTTAATAATTATATGGTGATGCTTTAGTCACTAAGTCATGTCTGACTCTTGTGACCCTATGGACTGTAGCCTGTCAGGCTCCTCTGTCCATGGGATTCTCCAGGCAAGAATACTGAAGTGCGTTGCCATTTCCTTCTCCAGTGGATCCTCCTGACCCAGGGATTGAACCCAGGTCTCCCGCATTGCAGGCAGACTCGTTACTGACTGAGCCACCAGGGAAGCCCAATAATTATATACAAGTGCTTTAAATAGAAAAACAATTCTAATCAAACAGAAGGCACTAACCAGTTATTGTATGCACCCTATAAGGAGAGAAACTCAGTAGACTTGGCATAAAACAGGAGAGAAACAGTATGCTGGTTACATGCTTTAGGAACCCAGGGATCCAGAGGGATTTCTGGTGTTGCCGGCAATGAAAGTATTTGAGCAGCCCAAGGATAACAGATGACTTCCTGAGCAGGAAGCTCTCGTGTGTTTCCCAGCCAAATTCTCCAAAACCAGTCTTCCCGAGGAACCATTTGGGCGAAGGGCTGAGTGATGCATAAGATGGTCCCCTAGTGGTTCATGTAGCTTTTCAGAATAATTTATTTGAGAATGTTTTGTACCCTGGGAGACTTTGGCACTGGAAGAATCTGGTGGAAGAGTATCACAGAAAAGACCCCAGCTGCGTGAGCAGGAACCGGGGGACCTCACCACAGTTGGTAGAGGCTCACGTCTTCCATTTTGCCCGAGGGCTGGTGTTACTCTGATCTACACTTGCCCACAGGCTGAGGCTATGGAAGAACTGTCATGGGGCTGAATGTTTCCAAATTGCTCATTTCTGGAAAGACTTCATGCAAGTTTCAACACGCAAGGAAGATAATTTGGCCTATTTGTCAGAGTTCCTGGCAGGCCTGAATCAGTGCCTGTCCATAACTGTCCTGGGGCGGATGTGTCAATTTCAGGACCTGTCATGTTCCAGCGGAACACAGAGTCATGTATGAGCCAGAGCAGGCTCAGGTCTTAAAATCGTCGCCCTCCTTAACAAAAGGGCTTTGCTTTTTAAGTTGTCCTTCTGTCCTGTCTGATGGCTTGTTTTCTAGGTAGGCACAATCATGTGTTGCTCCTGACAGCACTCCGCTCTGTGTTTTCAATGCACTGTTTATGCCCCTGTGGTTCTGTAATTAATAATATACTGCTTTTCATCTTCAAAGTGATTTATACACATTAATTAATCCTCATCATACTTTAGAGTTTCTGAATGTCAATAACCATCACTCCCAGGTTTTACTTAGGAAACCAAGACCCAGAAGGAAAACAACTTAGTCAAGGCCACAGGGAAAGGGGTCACTGGGGTCAAGGTCAGAAATCCCTCTGGATCCCTGAGTTCCTAAATCAGGCACCCTCCAGATGCAGACACCTCACCATGCTTGCAGACCTGCCCTCACCTTTGAAGAGTAGCCTTGGCACTACCAAGACTGCTGGGTGAATCAGCCCCTTCCATCACTCATTTTGAGTCATAAACTATTCTTCAATACTCCAGGGTCGAAGCATAATCTTACCTAAAGCATACATAATACAAAATGATGGATTATAAACTAATAAACCATCCTAAGATGCTTGGGTCCAGCTTCCAGTAGCCTCCAGACTGAGGATAAATATGTTTCCTAATCCATCACTTACAAGTTACACACCCAATTAAAACATTAAACTCTCGCTACACTGTTTCCCATTTATATGATCGCCCTACAGAAAGCATATATTTTAACTATCAAGCTTAATAAATCAGGCAGTAGCCATCTATTTCTCTCCTGCGAGTAGAGAAGGAGGTACACCGGGGACCTTATTGGCAGAAGCAGACAGTTTCTATATCTGAGCTCCCCATGGTGCCCACTAGCCCAGCAGAACATTGAAGCCCAAGAAGTGAGCTCACGGACCCTTTCTGAAATTTCTGACATACAGACAAATCAAGCAAGGACCCTGAAGGCATTTTGAATTTGCTTCCACCAAGCCCCACCCCTGAACAGCTACCAGCAGAAACCCACAAAACTACCTTTAAGGACAGAGAAGATTCCACCCAAGTGACTGCAGGGACAACAGATGCCCTTCCCACTCCTCCAGTCCATCCCTGACTCCATCCTTCATCAAGAGGTAAGTGAGAAGCAGACATGACTTTAAATTAGGGGTGCCCGGGTGTCTGACCTCAGCCCAAATGTAGAGCTGGGGTTTGAAGTACAAAGGATTTTGCAAAGCCCCAAATAAACAGGGTGCCTTTCCCCAGAGTGTCAATGTGCTTACTTCTAGAGGACACTGACTCCTGAGAGATGCAAATAACAAGGGCTACAAAACTTAATTTTCCATATTAAGATGAGCACAGCAACAATATTTAGTGAGAGAGAGTGAAACCCTTCCATCAGTTTTCGGTCTGTTGTGCTTTGCTCTGTGCAAGGCCCCAGATCTCTGGGGGCGCACAGGTGCCCTCCTCTGCCTCCAGGCAAGCTCGGGCACAATGGTCTGGGAAGCTCCGGACCAGCTTATCCTCTGGCAGGTACCTTGCTGGCTGCCTGAGGATGAAGAAAGTGTGTGTGAGAGAGAGGAGGGTTTATATTGGGAGAGAGGGCAAAACGAGAATGATCAGGGTTGTTTTTTTATTTTCCCTCTTGTAAATGCGAAGGAGTTCAGCAAACGTGCTAAGAACTCACTTAGAACTGGTCTCTTTTTTGCTGGTGTTTTATAGGTTTGCTTTGCAACACAGCACAGCCAAACTGGGGAGGCCTGACAGAGGAGCCCTGAAACCATGCCAGAACCATCCAGTGTTTCAAATAAATTTAAACAAATGTCACCGTGGCCTCTGCCTGGGCCAGGAGATCTGCCGCTGGCAAGCTCCGTTGACAAAGCAGCAGTGCGAGGGGCTCTTAGTTGGGGCCAGGAGCTACGAGCAGGCTTTGTGCCCAGCTCAGGATGCTCTAATGCAGGGGGCACCCTGTCCCTGAACGCCTGGCATCTGCTGCTTCCCACAGTTAGAAGGCCATACCCCATGGATGCACACCAACATCCCCAGTGGGTGAAGAAACATACTCCAGCAACTTCATCAATCTGCTATCCTAGCTCATACCCTGACCTCAACCCAGAATCACAGCTGGTGTGGGAGGTGAATCTGATTCAGATTCAGCAGCACATGAGATGAGAGTTGAAGCAATAGAGGTGAAGGAGAAGAGGTGGACAAGATCCACTGGGTCTGAGAGACTTGATTCCCTATGAAGACCTGGCTGGATGCTTCAGTCCCTCAATCCTCTTTCTGTTCCCCAGCTCTAAAGATCAGCTAGCCACTCTGACTTTCCTTGCAGTCACAATGTTCCAGGCCTGCTGATGGCTACTCTTCTATCCAGTTTTTGGCTGGCTGAAGTTTAACCAACGTTGCGTGAATTGCTGAGCCCAGACCTGGGTTAAAAATCCAAGATGGAGGAGACCAGAAGACTACTTGAGGAATGAGAGAGGGGTTGACAGCAATGACAATTTTCAGCTTATCTCCAAGAAAGTATACAGTAAGGATATTTAATTTCACTTCTGATAAATGTCATTTAGCATCATGAAGGAGAAACTCATCAAAGTGAAATGGATTTCAGGAGGGGGAAAAAGCACTCCCATCCATCACTCATCTTTACATCCTGCAGGAGCCAAGAGGCCGACGGAACAGACCACAGAGGCCCCCTCTGTTCACAAGTGGGTGACTGTGCCCCCGCCTGGTCACAGCTGCCCGGACTCACCTATGAAATACGCCAGCAGGATGGCGAGGAGGAGGGCGGCCGCGATGGCCGACAGGGCGGCGCATTTCCAGCTGCAGTACTTGGAGGGCTTCTTCAGCTTGAAGGCCTTCCTGGAGAACGTATTGCGGGGCAGCAGGCGGGGTGGTGGTGTGTAAACCGTTCCTGAGGTCAAAGGGTATCCCGGGGAGGAGCTGCTAAACAGGGGTGTGCTTCCCGAGGACGTCTTAAAGAGGAAGTGCCTGCCAGGGAAGAGGAAAGAGTCAGGACCCACATCCTAGCTGTTGAGGACCAGTCAGCTGCTCCCCCCTACTCCCTCAACTCTGCTTTACATAGCACGAATATAGTCCTAATTGGGGCTTCCTAAGTGGCGCCGTGTCAGGAATCTATCCATAGTGCAGGAGACCTGGGTTTGATCCCTGGTGTTGGGAAGATCCTCTGGAGGAGGGCATGGCAACCCACTCCAGTATTCTTGCCCAGAGAATCTCCACAGACAGAGGAGCCTGGCGGTCTGCAGTCCATGGGGTCACAAAGACTTGGACACGACTGAGTGACTGAGCACAACACACAGTCCTAATTTTCTACCCTACCCTGTCATGGGCAGAGGGATGAACATGACATTTGATGGTCATGACTTTTAAAAAAAATATTCTGCAATCTTTTCATGAGTATTACATAAAGGCAACCACAATTAAAACAGCAATTAGTATCACAAACCATATCCTCTGATAAAGGAAAGGCTCTCTGTACCTATGTGCTCATGTCCAGAATGGTAAAAGACCTACTACTGATCGATCAACAGTGATTCAAGCGTGACAAATAGGTTTTTTCCCATTCAAAGGCTAAAACATGTAGTTCTGAGTATAAGATACATAGAATTTTTTTAAAAAAATTTTAATTAGAGGATAATAAGTTTACAATATTGTGATAGTTTCTGCCACACATCAACATGAACAGAAATGTTTTGAAAAATCAAAATGTATAACCAAGTGGAAAACAGAATTGTTACTACACAGACTAACATCAAGGATAAAGTTATTCACACATTCTACAGATTTCCTTCCAGCAACCCAAAGCTCAAGAGAGGTTTTCAGCTTCAGATCAGGAAACTCTGAGAGGGCAGAAAGAAATGATTATCAAATGACTACAATTATAGTTACTACTAATTTTAAAAAAATGAAGCCCTTGGTTTGAGAAAGAGTAACTAACTGCCTTCAAAATGAAGTGCTAACACTAGAAAAAGGGCCATAAAATTTGAGGAAATAAAGTTTGAAACTTAATAGATAAATGCTGAGAAGATATTCATGATGAGTGGAAACCAAGACCTTTTCCCATATCACGAATATAAAATTGGAAATACAATCTTAAAATCTTGTGGTTGCCAGGGGGGTGGGGGAAGGATGGAGTTGGAGTTCGGGCTTAGCAGGTACAGACTATTATATACAGGATGGATAAACAACAAGGTCCTGCTATGCAGCACAGGGAACCATATTCAGTATCCTGTGATAAGCCAGGATGGAGAATATGAAAAATGAGGTATATATATAACTGATTCCCTTTGCTGTATAGCAGCAACTAACACAACATTGTTTATCAATTGTATGTCAATTAAAAAAATAAAAGGACTTGAACTATATTGTCACAACTATTTACAACCTAAATATCACAATATTTCCATTTAAGATTTGAGAAATCGGGCTTAGCAAAGTCAAGCAACTGTTCAAGGATTTAAACTGTGAGCTCTGTCTTATACTACAGTCTGTGCTCTGAAGTTTTACCCTAAACTGTCTCTCTTGAGTCTTCCTTATGGGCTGTCTTCCTCCCTTCATTTTGCTTTCTCTTCTCAGACGGCCTCTTTAGATCATGTGATCCTGGTTCTTTTTTTTTTTTTTTTTCATTAAAAAAAAATGGTTGTATAGTTGATATACAATGCTGCATTAGTTTCAAGTATACAGCAAAGTGACTATACACAAACACACACATATACATAAACATATATTCTTTTTCAGATTCTTTTCCATTTTAGGTTATTATAAGACATTGAATATAGTTCCCTGGGCAATACAGTAGGTCCCTGTTGCTCATCTATCTTATATACAGTAGTGTGCACCTGTTAATCCCAAACTCCTTACTTAACCCCCTCCACATCTCAACCCCTCTTTGACAATTTCCCCTTTGGTAACCATAAGCTTTTTTTTTCTAGATCATGGTTCTTTCATTGGAAATGTTTTTGCCTGCTAAGTGAATAATGTGCCCTTAGTCTAGAATTATGGCCTGACAACAGGGTAACGTACTGTTGATCCCTAACAGAACCCTTCCTCAGGGGTCAGAAGCCTGTCGCTCTAAAGAGACTTCAGGGACCATCAATTCTCCCACTACAGATTTTCTCCCTCTTTGGTGTGCCATTTATGAGACTTCAAAGGTGCCAGGCTGTATCTTTCTTGTTCAAAACGACGACTTATCTTCTGGAAAACATCTAGTGGATATCAAAGCACGGGTTTAGTAGCCTAGAGTCTGAGCAGCTGGAGGTTGGGGACTGTGGCTTATTTTGTTCATTTTTATGTTATTTGTTCATCTTTATGTTCCTAGGACCCAATTCAAGTTCAGCAGGTAGGGGTGACTTGAATAATGGAGTTTCCTCATTGTTTTGTGAATTTACTCAACTTCAATTCTGATTTTAAAATGTTACACAGGTATTTCTGCCTCTTCAAGTTTTCAGTAGGTGCAGCTGTATTTATGGAATACATACTAGGTGTCAGTTATAATGCTAAATATTTTACTTGTAACCAAATCTCACAACAATCCCATAAAGTGAATACTCTTATTACCTTACTTTTACGAATGAGAAAACTGAAGCCAAGAGTTAGCATGTGGGATCACTGGGGCTTAAACTCCAGTCTGCCAGACTCTGGAAGCTCTAACTGAACCTATGACACCACATGTTCCCTGCATATGGTGGTTAGCTGGCTTTTCCAGGGGGCTTCTGAGGCAAGATCGTGGTCCTTTCAATTATTTATATCATGGCCTCGTCCAGATAAAACTCGCAAGTATTTTAATCCTTGGCAAAGACCAAAGGAGGCTGAGATGACAGACAATCATGTCAGAAAATGACTATCTGATTAGTGAATTATTTAGCACAGCTAACATCAAAATAAACAACTGATACTTAAACTTTATTTGTACTGTAAGAACATTTGATGATCTGAATACAGCCAAGAGGTTTGATTCTATAAATGAGGTTTGCATTCCTTGTCCAAGAGCTCTCTTTGAAAGCTCCAGATAAAAAGAGCCTTTTGGAAGAGGAGGCAGTGGGCATTGTGTTTAAAGGCAGCCTTTTGGAGCAAAATTCATCTGCATTGAGGTCCTGGTTATGCCATTTCTGGACACAGAAGCTCATGTAGGTTACCTTATGCTGTTCTTGACAACCTCCAGGTCCTAATCAGTAAAAGGGGAGGAATAACAACACGGGTTGTTGTGGGAATTACACAGCCATGTAGCATGAGCATTTAACCAAGGGTGTGTCCCATGGCAAGTGCTCAGTGCCCAACAGATAGCACTTATTCTTAATTCCTCAGAGAACATAAGGAGCCTGAAACATGAGTTTTAATTTAAAGCTTGACAAATGTTGAGGAAACACCTGAAGAGTTCTCCAAATCACTAAATAATAGTCCACTGGCCTATAATTAAGCTAGCACATATGCACACCAGAAAGCCAGCATGGTGGGAAAACTCCAGGATTTGATTTAGAATGACTTCAAGTTTACTTCTTGAACAATTCTTCAGTTCTGGTAAAAAAAAATAGGGAATCAAACTTAGGGGAATATACAGACATTGTAAGCCATCATTAATGAGTATTTACAAACATACGGACAACCAGTTTTCACTCCACCAGGGACCTCACCCACTCCCATGACTTTAGCCATCGTTGATGGGCCTGGAGTCCTCAGATTTCCATTTCTAGCTCAAGTTCTTCCCTGAGACCCACATTTCAATTGTGTATTGGATATCTCGTCCTCCACATTCCTTAACTCTCTTGAGCAAGTTACAACCAAACATCGACTCTTTTCCTTCCCCTCCCCAATTACACTCCTCCTGACTTCTGTTACCTCCAGTTGTCTAGGATATCATTGTCATCCCCACCTCCTTCCTTCTCTCATCTTCTCCTAAACAAAGGCTTAAAGATCCCATCCATTTTATTTCTGAAAAGGTCTCCCACCAAACTTCTCCTTCATCCCTCTCCCACTTTTCTTTCCAAATCACAAATTTCGTCATACCGCACTTAAAAAGCCCTGTGGGTTCGCCATTCCCTAGAAGAGGAAACCCAGATATCAATATGGGACCAGACTCTTATAACCACTACCCAACCTTTTTCTCTTCATCTCCAACCTTGGGCTTTCAGCTCCCATGAACTCTACACTTCAGCCAAAAGAAAGATGCAGTGCTCCTTCACCAACCCATTTATGACACTGCGCCTTTGTGGATGATACGTAATGCTCTCCAAAATGTCTTCCTGTTCCTTCCCTCCTCCCATCCCAGGCAACTCCGACTCACCTTCCAACCACCTGCCTGGGAAACCTACTCCAACACTCCCCCCACCTCCACCACCCCATCACTTTGTGCACTCAAGAAGCTATTTATACACTTGTTTATATGTATATATGTGTGTGCTTATAAAATACATGTTATATATTGTTATATTATGTAAATATGTTTAATGTGACTGTCACAAATCCAATCGTAAAATCCTTTCCACTTGATACTGTTAAACATTACTCTTGGCATTTGTAGAATCTAAATATCAGTGCCTCAACACCAGTCATATTTGTGGACAGAATCCATAAATTGGAAACAAGGATGTTTTTAGCAATATGAAAGAAACCACAAGATGAAGATTAAAACGTTTGAATTGATTTTAGTTGTCTTTAATGCACTCATTTATAAGAAATACTATAAGAATATGATTATTTCTTTTATATGGGATTGCTTCATGAGATCCTCCAATTGTCCCCTTGACAATCCAGGCTATTTTTTCACACTTCCTTCTAAAAAGGAAGTCAGATTATGTTATGTCATCACTGTCCTCTTTTCCCAGAAAGAAAGAAAGAGAGAGGGAAGGAAAGAAAGAAAAAGGAAAACATTGTAAAAATTAAAAAATGAAAAGTAATTAAATAAAAAGACAAGGCTTCCAATAATACTTCGAGAAAAATTGGAAATCTTTCCCATGGCCTACAACTCCCCAGATGATCTGTCCTCCGACTCTATCTTCCACCACTTGGTCCCCTCCGCTTCATGAGTTACACTCATCATATCATATCCAACATATTCCTGCCTCAGGACCTTTGAACTTGCTATTCCCTCTGCCTGGAAATGGCTCAGATGATGCAGAATCTGCCTGCAAGGTGGGAAATCCACCTTTGACCCCTGGGTCAGGAGGATCCCCTGGAGAAGGGAATGGCTCCCCATTCCAGTATTCATGCCTGGAGAATTCCATGGACAAATGAGCCTGGTAGGCTACAGTCCACTGAGTCACAAAGAGTGGATAATGATTGAAGCAAATAACACTTTCACTTTCACTGCCTGGAAATACCTGCACAATTTGTTTCTTCATGTTGGTCAACATTCTATTTCCCCTCACTTCTTTCTTTGTCACTCCCTCCTATTAAAACTGCTTCCCGCCCCCCCGCCCACCTCCAGGGCACATGCATGTGTGCATTATTTATTGTCTGTACCCATCATGAGAACTGAATTTCTATGAAGTTCAAAACCATCAAGTACTTTGTCTGATGTGTTCATCACTGTATCCTAACATCTAGAGCAGAGCCTGGCACAGAGAGGGAAGCCAGCAAATCTCTGTTGGCTGAAAGTCCTGCAACCTTCTCAAGGCCAAAATCATGAACGCTCAAGGGACAATACTGTGAACATGATGAATTTTGAAATGAATATTTCTTCTGCCATGTCAACTCTTATTTTCCAAACAGATTGATAAGTATGCAAAGTTCATACAGGCAAGAGAGTCTGTATGTATACAGACAAGGCCAGATCCTGCTACGGACGAGAAACAACCTCCATTCTTTTTGGCACTGTATTGACTTTTTCAGGATACAATTCTCAGGCCTCTCACGGGTATTGCAGTGTCTGTAGTCATCACTGCTAGATGAAACTCATTTAATTATCACATCCTTTCTTTCTGGTTGCTGGTCTTTAAAATTATTAAACCAGGGTGTCAGAGATAGGTAGACTCCTCACACAATACAATTACACCCTGGTGTTTTGTATCTTTAGAAGATTAAATTCGGCAAATAAAAAAAAAAAACCTTTTTTTTTTATTAATCGAAAGAAGCAATCTTTTGATTATATCCCATAAATACCTGCTTTAGAATTACTTGAAGGCTCTGTCAGAAAAGTGCAAATTCCTGGGCTGCATTCAGACCTAGGCCTGGGGTCTGGGAATGCATTGGTGAAGAGGATTCCTAGGTGCTTCTAATGTATCATAAAGCTTAAGAAATTCTACTCTAACCCTTGGTGCAATTTTCAACTACATCTGCCTCACCCAGAACACACTAAATGGTTACTAGATACATGCCTTAAAATGCAAGTTTTGAATGCTTGATGTCTTTAGACGTGAAATGTCATGAAGTCTACAACTTATTTTCAAATGACTCAGTACAAAGATCTCTCTGTCTCTCTATGGATCTAAAAGCGATATGCAACAAAACGATAGCAATTGTTTAAACTACAATTAACTACTACTGTAATACAGGTGGTTTTTCTCACCTGTATTATTCTTCCAACTTTTCTGAATGCTTGAAAGTTTTCAAAATAACAGGTTGAAGAAAATGCAGACTCTGATTCACTCAAAGATCACAGTCAAATGACGCAAGAATAAAGGTAAATAAAAGGAAGCAAAAAGACCCACAAGGTGATGGTCTGGCCAGATGGTCAATGGGAGGGCCAGGAAGGGTTAGGGCACTTTGGATTTTTCCTAAACTAGCTCTTAAGACAGCTTATCCCTCTCGGGGGCCTGCTTAGTGTGCTCCAAGAAGTCATTTGTGATGCCCCAACCGAAGGTCTTCCCAGTGGTTGGCCATGGAAACAGCGCAGCTCGGGACTCCGGGCGTCAGCAAAAATGTGTAGTTTCCAAATGCACTTGACATTTTTCAAGCACAACTCAACTGCTCTCAGAATTGGCCACTTGTGCCTCAGGAAGGAAGGCAAATGAGGGGCCCCCAAAGTGCTGTCTTTGGAGTTTGCTAACACTCGAGGGGAGAGAGAAAATCAGTCCTTGATGTTGTACAAAAACCAATACTTCTTTTGTTGTGCACACTTCTTTCCTTGGTAGCCACGTGGGTTATCAAAGTTCAGCCCCAGCACCCAGCATCATGCCTGGCACAGGTTAGGGGCTCAAAGGCTGGCTGTCAAATTGAGTAGTGAGACTAAGGAATGGTGGTCCCTCTCTCTTCTCTCTGCTCTATAGCCTCCGTCCCCATGAATTCTCAGAATAAAGTGATCATCACTTCACTCTAAACTCTCAATCTTTTTAGTACAAGTCACCACTTCCCCTCTTGTGAAAACAAAATCATTTAATAAAAATTGTGTGTGTGAGAGAGAGAGGGCTTCCCCGGTAGCTCAGCGTTAAAGAATCTGTCTTTAAGGCAGGAGTCACAGGAGGTGTGGGTTCGATTCCTGAGTGGAGAAGATCCCCTGGAGGAGGGCAGGGCAACCCACTCCAGTATTCTTGCCTGAAGAATTCCATGGACAGAGGAGCCTGGTGGGCTACAATCCATGGGCTCACAAAGAGTCAGGCACAACTGAAGCGACCCAGTACACACGCATGTGAGAGAGAGGAGAGCAAAACCAACAGCCATTCCCCCATGGGCTTTACAGGACTGCAAAGGCATGCCTTTGAGGCAGAATCTTGGCAAGCCAGGCTTTCACTTCAAATTGCTTAGAAAATTAAGGACATACATTTTCTCTGATGAAACAACCATGGAAGATTTTAAAAAGCAGTTGAACAAACAAGACACTCATGCTTCGCATCCATGCAAGAAGGACCCCATCAATTCAAAACATGGTGCATTTTTATTTTATTCTTGTGATACAGAAGGAGCTTGACGGATTAGAGTGGACGCTTTGAAAAGCAGTGGCTGGCTAAACTACTTGAGGCCCCAACAAAAGATTTCTCTTCCTTTTTTTTCGGAGTCAATGGCGAATAAACTCACTCATTAACCTCAAAACCTACCAAAGAAAAGAAACAAACAAATATTGAAAGGCTCTTCATGCCAAGTATCATTCCCCCCCACCCCCACCCAGCTCTCAACCAGTGGGATCCTTAGAGGCGGTCTCCATCTTTTCTGTGGCTTTAACTTTATTCCCGGGGGAAATCCCAGTAGGGTTTCGAAAAAGAAATGTACTAGAGAAACAATTGCGTAGAGGTCAAGTTTTTGTGTCTTTCTTCTTGCTTGCTCACTTTCAGTCTGGATCCAGCTCTTCCATCACAGAGCATCATGGAACTAACCAGGAAGACTCACGACTAACAGTGCAGCTGTGGTCTTTGCTCATGAAGTCAGCCATAGCCACCATTCTCCTTGAAACTGAGTGAATGTCTTGAATGCTCTCCAGGTTGCATGGTGTGCAAAAAAAAAAAAAAAAAAAAGCAGCTCTGTTTATCAGGGCAGCCAGGTGTTGACTGTTGTTCTACCGAGAAAATTGACCTCTCCAGAAAATAAACTCACAGGTATTCAGAGTAGCGGATGGGAATATTGATACACAGTCCATTAATCCCTAAAAGATTTTGAATATCATACAGGCAGTTGCTGAAATGCGATAAAATGCCAGAGAAAGGAGAGAGGCAGAAGTCCAGCAGGCATGGGGGCGTGGTGATCAGTAAGGGAGACCAGGTGTGCCTGGAAAACTCGAGATCCCCTCCCATCTCACTGGCGCTGGCCGTGCCCTTTGAAGCATCAGGTTTACTGTCTCAAAAGGAGTACGTTTAATAAAGAGGCAGCCCATAAAGGGTACTGTAGCATGTAAAGTTACTGTAATTAGGTTTTCAGGAGATATCATAAAACAGTTAGCTGGAGAGAGGTTAAACAACCAGCACACTTTCTGCCATTGCTAGTCTGCTCTCCAACCTGAGAAGGAATGGTGATGGAGAGGGGCAACTCAAAGAGTAGATGAGAGAGAGAGAGAGAGAACAAGAAGAAGGAGGAGGAGGAGGAGGAGGAGTGTGGGGGGGAGACAAAGAGGTAAAAAGAAGAGAGAAAAGGGTAGAGATAAATAAGAAAAAGAATGAGGAGAAAAAGGAGAGCGAGTGGGGAGGAGAAGAGAGAGAGAGAGATGCAGGGCATGCAGAGAACGAAAACAGAAAAAAAGAGAAGCTTCCAGGATGAGACAGAGAAAAATGATGTTGGACACTGTACTATTCAGCTCCCCCACTTTTGGGGGGCTGCACCACGTGTCTTACAGGATCTTAGTTCCCCAACCAGAGATCAAACCTGGGCACAGCAGTGAAAGCCCATGTCTTAATCATTGAATGGCCACAGAATCCCCATTCAGTCACTTTTTAAATAGCAAAACTAAACCATCTTTTAAGTGTCCTGCATTTATTTTCCTGTTTGCAAACAAGAGGCACACATTATAAAAGAAAAACCAAGTACGTAAGTTAAATAAACAGAAAGCAAGTCTCCCTTACACTGAGAGTGTGTGTGCGTGCTCAGTCGTGTCCAACTCCTTGTGATCCTTGACTGTAGCCCGCCAGGCTCCTCTGTCCATGGGATTTTCCAGGCAAGAATACTGGAGTGGGTTGCCGGGCCCTCCTCCAGGGGATCTTCTCAACCCAGGGATGGAAACCACGTCCCCTGTGTCTCCTGCATTGCAGGTGGATTCTTTACCTCTGAGTCATCAGGGAGAGACTGGTAAACATTTGATGTTTAGAGTCAGATTTTTTCCCTACAGATAAAAAATCTTTTATTATTATTATTAATTATTTTTGAAATCAATAGGATCATGCCAAGGAGGTGGTACTGAATCTACAGATTCTGAACTTGGACAACCAGGGTTTGGATCCTGGCACTAGGCAAGTTACCCTCTCTAAGTTCCTGTGGTCTCACCTGGAAAGTGAGAGACGGCTGGTATATATGTATAGGCTTGTTAGAGGGATTGGGTAAATTTATTTATGTGCAAAGGCTTCCCAGGTGGCTCAGTGGTAAAGAACCCTCCTGTCAATGCAGGAGCCATGGGTTCGATCCCTGGGGAGGGCAGATCCCCTGGAAGAGGAAATGGCAACCTACTCCAGTACTCTTGCCGGGAAAATCCCCATGGACAGAGAAGCCTGGCAGGCCAGTCACTGGGATTGCAAAGAGTCAGACAGGACTGGCCAACTCAGCACAACACAACAACACTCATGTGAAAGCCTTAACACTGAGCCTGATGTTCAGTGAGTGATCAATCAGTTCAGTTCAGTCGCTCAGTTGTGTCCAACTCTTTGCAACCCCATGAACTGCAGCATGCCAGCCCTCCCTGTCCATCACCAACTCCCAGAGTCCACCCAAACCCATGTCCATTGAGTCGGTGATGCCATTCAACCATCTCATCCTCTGTTGTCTCCTTCTCCTCCTGCCCTCAATCTTTCCCAGCATCAGGGTCTTTTCAAATGAGTCAGCTCTTTGCATCAGGTGTCAACAGAATTGGAGTTTCAGCTTCAGCATCAGTCCTTCCAATGAACACCCAGGACTGATCTCCTTTAGGATGGACTGGTTGGATCTCCTTGCAGTCCAAGGGACTCTCAAGAGTCTTCTCCAAAACTACAGTTCAAAAGTATCAATCCTTCTGCGCTCAGCTTTCTTTATAGTCCAACTCTCACATCCATACATGACCACTGGAAAAACCATAGCCTTGACTAGATGGACCTTTGTTCACAAAGTAATGTCTCTGCTTTTTAATATGCTGTCTAGGTTGGTCATGACTTTCCTTCCAAGGAGTGATCAGTAAATGTAGCTATTAATTGCTTGAAGGGAGGAATCAAGTATATCTTACTTTTTACTAGATCTGCTTGACCCACACAGTGCCCAGCTCATTTAAAATATCTCTAGAACTAATGCATTGTCCTAATTAGCACAGCGACAAGAGGATTGTCGGCAACCCTACCCCTCAAAAATAATTTTATTAGGAAGGGAAGGATGGAGGATGTTACTAATACACATCTCTTTTTCCATTTGGGAATTTATGCTTGGGTTGAGAACTTAACTGTTGCTTTAAAAATAAAACTTGAAAAATGTTTTAAAAAACTGCTACTTCCCAAGTTTGAAGAAGCAGCCAATAACCCAATTAGTATAATGAAAAGCCCATTTCATATCATGATTCCTTAAGCTTTAAACTCAAACCAATTTTGATTCAATGAGAAACAGGCTTTCAAGGTTTCTGAGCTCTGAACCTTTCAGATCAGAGGGGACCGTCATTACATTTGCATATGCCACGAACAACAGGAAAATCCTCTATTTTGCCCTCTTCAAAATTTGCAGTCATACCAAAAATACTCACAGCTGGAATAATTAGCAACTCAATTTATTGCCTTCCGTTTTCTAAATAGAAGCTTGATATTTAAATAGCATCACACTGTGATATAACATAGCATTTTTTCATAGAAAAACTTTGTTTTTCTTTTCCCCCCATGAAATGACACAGTGTTTAGTGTGACAGGCAACGTCTCAGGAGGTCACTAAAGAAACCTGCTGTTGTGTGAGCAAATCCATTTCGGAATCTTTGGCATGCGATGACTACGAGTCTTTCTTCGCGCCCCTCTCCCCCTCCCCCGAGTTGTTAACTTGACTTTTTTCAAGTTAATTGGTAAGAGTCATGATATAGTAGAGGGAAAAAAAAAACAAAGACTTCTGACTTTGGTTTACACTTGACCTTGAAACCACCTTACACCGTAATATGGGAGTGCAGAGACAGCCATTTGAAATAGACTTGCATCTGTGTTCACCGGCAGCCAGAGGTGGAGAAAGAGAGAATGCACGCCATCAGATACAATCAAGGAGCACCGGGACTCCTCCCATTGTGCTTACTGCCTGCGCCATTCAGAGAGTCAAAGAATTTTCAAGCTGGAAGGAGCCTTAGGATATGTCCCTTTATCATATTCTGCTTCACTACCTGGGTCTTGTGTGTCTGCCTTGTCTCTTCTGTCGACTGACAAGCTTCTCCAAGGCAGGCTCTCTATCTTTTGCTTCCTAGTACTTTTCTCTGTTCACAGTTGGTATTCACAAGTGTCTGCTGAAGGAACATACAAAGTATGGTTTAATGGAAAATGTACAGGCTTTGGAATGAGGCACGACTGCATTCAAATCTCAAATCCTTTGGGAACTGTGTGATATTGGGAAAGCCAATGAATTTCTCTGAGCCTTGGATGCCTCCTCTAAAAGATGGGTAAATAATAATATCTACATTATAGAACCGTTGGAAGGGCTGAAAGAGATCATTTGTGAGCACAGAAGCTGGCCTATAGGAGGTGTTTAACACATGCATGTACTGTATATTTGGGGAATACAGTACATCCATGTGTTAAACATGTCCTGAGTCTTCATTAAATGTTGGTTGTCCTGAGTCAACCAATATTTACAGGGATCAGTTCAGTTCAGTCACTCAGTCTGATAAATCTTTGTATTTACAGGGATACAATGGTAAATTACGTCCTAACCCTCATGCGGAATTTCTAATTGGAGAGGCAGACCAAATAAAACTCAAATGCAGGTAAGTCAATTTGTTGTTGTTTTTCAGTCACTTAAGTCATAGACCCATGGATTGCAGCCTACCAGGCTTCCCTGTCTGTCACCATCTTCCAGAATTTGCTCAAACTCATGTCCACTGAGTTGATGCTGCCATTCAACCATCTCATCCTCTGTTCTCCCCTTCTCCTCCTGTCCTTAAACAGCATCAGGGTCTTTTCCAATGAGTCGGCTCTTCGCATCAGGTGACCAAAGGATTGGCGCTTCAGCATCATTTCTTCCAATGAATATTCAGGACTGATTTCCTTTAGGATGGACTGGTTGGATCTCCTTGCAGTCCAAGGGACTCTCTCCAGAGTCTTCTCCAACACCACAGTTCAAAGGCATCAATTCTGCAGCACTCAGCCTTCTTCATGGCCCAATTCTCACATCTGTACACGACTACTGGAAAAACCATAGCTTTGACTAGACGGACCTTTGTAAACCAATAAATACATGATGTAATTACAAACTGTGAAAACCACTGAGATAGAAAATGTGGGACTCCATTAGTGTGGTCATGCTTCTCTGAGGAGACAATGAAAAAGAGGACATCTGAGGAAAAGAAGTGGGTGATCAAATGGTGAAGAGAGTGTCCCAAGCAGAGGAGACTTTCTCGTTTTTATTTTGAGGAGGCATCTAGCAGGTCTTGTGAGAGTCTTCTTGTTTTCTTCATCTTTCAAGTTGGAATCCTCCTCAACTTTTCTGTCATCCTTGAAGTATGCTAGCCACCATTACATCAATTATTTCCATTGAGGAAACACGATGGTTTTGAAAAATAATGGGGTAATGCATTTTTAAGGCTAATTTCTAGGATCCTACTTAGCGATTCTATGCATTCTGCAGCCGTCCCTTCCTCCCTTTCCACAGCAAACCCAAAGGATGCATATATTCAGGCATTAGTTTACAGGAATCTCAGGGCCAGTTACTGGTTTGTCACCAAGAGCTCAGAGATAACACTCCTTTAAGTCTGGAAGAATTTTTGGTGAATGTACTTGCTACTTATCTGTCACTTCTCTGCCCACCTATATACAGAGCAGTTTATCTTCACAGGTTTCGTATCTCTGCAAACATGGAGATTTCATGGTGCATTTTCTCTTCCAAATCACTTTGAAAAGAATACGACAAGAACAGACTTCATCTCTGAAAAATCCAATGTTTACCCTCTACTACCCAGAGAAGAATCCATTTATCTTTCTCTTCTTTCCCCCCACCTCGGTTATGAAGGAGTCCTGCCTCATACACTTTTTTTCTTTCCTTATCTTTGATGCTTCAGTGATCTCAGGAAAACCTGAAGAGTTGCATTTACCAGGATGCAGCCCGGGGATCATGTAGACCATCTTCCAGATATTAACATATTACACACGTGGGTCTATTTACCAGTATTAATCAAATCACATGTGCTGGTATTTTGTGCAGTGCCTGCAAAGTTCACCATTTCAAAGCATGTTTTGGAAGAAGACATTTATTCCCTAGCATCCTTCTTGGAAAAGACTGGAGCAAGAATCATGTTCTCCAGACTACTGTGTCTCTCCCTTGAGTAGGTCTTTCAGACTGAGGGAGACGCATCGATCCTCTAGCTGCTCTTCATTAATTAAATTTTTTTTCTATTGAGGTGAAATTCACATAAAATTAACCATTTTAAGCTGTACAATTCTGTGGCACTTGGTACATTCACAACGGCATAAACCACCACCTCTATTTTGTTCCAAAAATTTTCATCATCCCCTAAGAAAACGGTCTCCATTAAACAGTAACTCTCATTCTCCCTTCTCCCACCCTCAGCTCTGGGTAACCACTGATCTGATTTCCATCTCTATGGATTTCCCTATTTCAGATATTTCAAACACTACACAATATCATACAATATGTGGCCTTTTGTGCCTGGCTTTTCTCAGCTGGCATAATGTTCTCAAAGTCATCTCTGTCATAACATTCATTGGTACAGCTTTCCTTTTCTGTGGCTGAAAACTATTCCACTGTATTACTATATTATGGTCATCCCTGGGTATCCACAGGGGACTGGTTTCAGAACCCCACTTGGATACCAAAACCCATGGATGTTTAAGTCCCTTAAATGAAATGGCAGAGTATTTGCATATAACTACACACATGCCCCTTTAAATTGTTTCTAGTACAAAGGAAACACTATGCAAATCATCGTAAATATAATATAAATGCTATATAACTAGTTGCTGGTACATGGTAAATTCAAATTTTGCTTTTTGGAATTTACCCCCCAAATATTTCTGATCCCTGGTTCACTGACTCCACAGATGCAAAACCTGTGGCTGTGCAGGGCTGACTATATGTGACACATGTTGTTCACTGTCATCCATCAACGGACATTCGGGTTGTCTCCACCTCCTGGCCTCTGGGCACAGGGCTGATCTGGCTATTTGCATACAAATACTTGTTTTCATTTTTTTTTTCTTTTTTGGCGGCTATACCCAGAAGTGCAATTGTTGGGTCATTTGGTTACTATGACCCATGACCTATAACTATGAATCTAGCTGCAGCCTGGGAGACCTGGGTTTGATCCCTGGGTAGGGAAAAACCCCTAGAGGAGTACATGGCAATCCATTCCAGTATTCTTGCCTGGAGAATTCCCATGGACAGAGGAGCCTGGTGGGCTATAGTCCATGGGGTCACAAACAGTCAGACATGACTGAGCAATTAAGCACAGTGGTCATTATGTTTAACTTTTTGATAAACCTTTAGCTAGCTTCTAAATGCAGAGAATGATGGTCTACATTGAACTTCTCTGCAAGCTTACATTCTGGTTGGCTCTAAACCTTGTGTCAGGCTTCTTGCATCTAATCCATGTTGTGAACTTGTTTCTGAAACCTTGGACTAAATTATAAAAACAAGAAGCATCATCAAAGGGCCAGGGAGCTATATGTGCAGAAAGCGTAATATAACTTCATATCTTACAAAATGCTTTCACATGCCCAAGTCAACGGCTTTCATTTCAAGAAAGAGGTGTGAAAGCCTGGTAAAGTTTATATTCTAGCAAAGCTATCTTATCCCCTGATAGTTTATTTTTTTTTTAAAGTTTCATTGTTAGCACATATTCTGAGCACCATATTATTAATAGAACTTACAAGGTCCAAGTACTGTAATGCGGCTGCTGCTAAGTCGCTTCAGTCATGTCTGA
Organism: Bos taurus; assembly: GCF_002263795.3. Classification (NCBI taxonomy): domain Eukaryota; kingdom Metazoa; phylum Chordata; class Mammalia; order Artiodactyla; family Bovidae; genus Bos; species Bos taurus. The sequence continues at coordinate 79,977,304 of NC_037334.1, read as the reverse complement.
CTCTGTGCGACCCCATAGACGGCAGCCCACCAGGCTCCCCCGTCCCTGGGATTCTCCAGGCAAGAACACTGGAGTGGGTTGCCATTTCCTTCTCCAATGCATGAAAGTGAAAAGTGAAAGTGAAGTCGCTCAGTCGTGTCTGACTCTTAGCGACCCTATGGACTGCAGCCTACCAGGCTTCTCCATCCGTGGGATTCTCCAGGCAAGAGTACTGGAGTGGGGTGCCATTGTCTTCTCCGCCAAGTACTGTGGAACCTTATAAATGAGTGAATTTCAAAACTTTTGGCCAAAAGAGATACTATGTTTTATTTTAGAGAGCAAAACCACAAAGTCCTTCTCTAGCAAGGACGTGAAGACATGCCAGGCTTCCTACTTCAGTCATGACATCAGAGACAGACTGAAATATTAAGACTCAAACTGTGTTTTTGGGACCACCAACTGGATATGTGTATTACTAACTTCAGCTAAAGAAAGAATTCCATGATATTTGGGAAATATTGGAGTAAATAAAATTAAGGAGATTACTACCTATTTTCACAAGCCTTTCACATCTTAAAGATCTCGGTGCCTTCTGCAAAATGTTTATCATTTTATTTACTGATTTGATCACATAAATTTTAACCCACGCACCTTCCCGGTCTTAAAACTGGTATCCCACTGGGTACATCTTTGAGAAATAAAGTTTTAATTCATTTCTATCTCTGAACGAGTACACTAACGCCCAGAAAGAAATGAGAAATAAACAAACAAAAATGGTTATTTCCTAGATGTCTGTAGATTCTTAAGACCCAGTCTTGGGGTGGAGGGAGAGAGGGAGGGATAAGAGGAGGAAAGAAAGAGAGAAAGAAGAGAAGAAGGCAGGACTAGCTTTATGTCATAAAAATTAAAAGGGACAGATTAAGTATGTTACAGCTTCCTTCAAGGCCTAGAAAAGAAACACTGAATTATCTAAGTTTTTGCAGTGTGTATAGCTGAGACCGTGTTGATGACTTAGATGTTGGTAATTCAAGCTATACGGACAGCCAGAGGAGAAAGAAAACTGCTACCCGTTCTTTTGTCTTATACATTTGCTTTTTCCATGTATCTACTGTATGTGGAGATTTCTGGCATTTATGTTCAGGGCTCTGTTCACTTTTTTAGCCCTCAAATAAAAGTAGTTATCTTTATAATTTGTTTTCTCATCTGAATTTACATCAGACCCTTTAGGGCATAAGCCCTAAAGAAGACCTATCAGTGTATGTACCCACATTTTTTTTACATGTATAATATCCATAGGTATTTTTTCTTAGCACTCCTCAGGAAATGATACAAGAGCCCTTCAGGGATATTAATTAAGCTTTGTAGCAACCCCTGTGACATGTCTGCCTGTCTACATATGTCTGTTGGACACTCAGAAATTAATGCTTTGCGGAAGTGTGCCATTTAAGTGTGTTTGTAGGCCAGCCACATACCCACTGACAATGCATGAACAGATCCATATGTGTCAGTCATCAAAAAAGAAAAAAGCGCCATTTAAAAAGGCAACCATCTTTTAGCATCAACACATAAATACCGCCATGGCAACTTTTTATCCTCTCGGGCAGATCCTGCCGCCTCCCTGTCACAAAACAGGTCCCGGGGAAGCAGACTCTGCAAGTCTGGCTTCCTTGAAAGGCTCCTGGTTTCTTAAATGCTGGGTTTCCCAGGGCCCCAGGCAAGGCTTTTTAAAAATGCAAGTGTCAAGGCAAACTGTCATGCGTGTTTGCCTTAAGTACCCGAAAAGCTTGTCACTGCCATCTTGGAAACCTTGATGAAGATGCAGACGGACAGGCTGAGGCACGGGAGATGGAGAGCTGCCCGATGGGAAGGTGGCATGCGAGACGAAAAGGCAGGGGCCCACCTTCAGGCATTTTCTTTTCGAGTGGCAGAATTAAAACAAAACCTCAAGGAGAGTCTGGTAAGGGGAGGGTGCCTTGCAGACGCTGCAGAGGCTTGGACTTGAACCGGGGTCCCGTCTGGCTCTGAGGTTTGGCTTGATAAGAGGTGAAGTGGTTACAGGACACAAAAAAGCCGTGTCTGCCTTTCTGGGAGAGGACATGGGGTGGATGGAGAGGTCAGGGACCTGGAAGGAGGAGGAAGGTCAGGGCAGGGTGAAGGCTGGGACAACATCTGCGCATCTTTGGGTGCTGGGCAGGGCTGAGGTTACAGGGTGAACTGCGGGCAGCATGTGGGCTCCATCACCTGGCTGCCCCTCCTGGAACCTGGTGCAGCCTGGGGCAAACGACCCGATGTTGTTGAATCTCAGCTTCTTGAGATGGAAAATGGTGAAAATGACTGAAAATATCTCATAGGGATATGGTCTGGATTAAACATGGGGGCTCAGCACATACCTGATGCTGAGTAGACCCTCAATCACTGCTGCAGCTAATGAGCAATGACCCCTGTAGATGGCCTCCTTGAAGTAACTGTTTCTTGCCTCTTAGTCCCCATTCCTTTCTTCCTTATGAGATCCTTTGTTTAACAGCCGAGAGCCTATTTTATTTATTTCATTTATTTGGCCGCACTGAGTTGCATCATGTGGGATCTCTCGCAGCTTTAGTAGTTGCTGTGTGGCTTTAGAGGCTTTGTGGCACGTGGGGTCTTACTTCCCTGACCAGGGATTGAACCTGAGTCCCCTGCATTGCAAGGCGGATTCTTAACCACTGGACTACCAATGTGCTGTTAACTTTTAGCTCTTGCACTTCCGGTGTGTTCATCAAAGTCTTTCTTCTTTCTCACCACAAATGGGGTCATAACACACCTTTGGATAAATCCCTCTGCAGGGTCCATCAGAATAAACCACAGGGGGCTTCACTGGGCCTGGAAGGTGCCCCTGCCATGGGCCTCTCCTGCACTGAGTCCCAGTGCAGTGGATCCAGAATACTCGTGCATTCTTCCATTTCTGGCCTAGTTTTATTCCTTGTCTCAGCTTAGAAGGCCCTTTTGCAGGGGTAACTCTCCTATTTCTAACAGAATGGGACTCAGACCCCATTCCTACAGCCCAGACTCCTTGACCCTTCACTCCATGTCCCCAGACGGTGCCCTGAACTTTCTTCCCTCTTACAACTGTTTATATTCATGTAAATTACTTACTTCGCTTTTTCTGTTGTTTTATGTTTCTTCACTAAATCGAACCTGAGTCTCCTGCATCTGCAGGCAGATTCTTTACTGCTGAGCCTCCAGGGAGGCCCTAGTTTTCTCCTGTGCAAGTGAAAGTGTTACTCGCTCAGTTGTGCCCTACTCTTTGAGACCCCATGGACTGTAGACTGCCAAGCTCCACTGTCCACGGGATTCTCCAGGCAAGAATACTGGAGTGGGTTGCTATGCCCTCCTCCTGGGGACCTTTCTGACCCAGGGATCAAACCCCAGTCTCCTGCATTGCAGGCAGATTCTTTTTATCTGAGCCACATTCTTTACCATCTGAGCCACCAGGAAAGCCAAAGAACAATCTGTTTCTGCCCAGTTTTTAATCAGGCAACTTTCATGTGTGAGGGCAAACGTGATCAACACTACACTAATGGAAAGCTTTCTCCTGCTGCTGCTGCTGCTGCTGCTAAGTCGCTTCAGTCACGTCCGACTCTGTGCGACCCCATAGACAGCAGCCCACCAGGCTCCCCCGTGGGCAGGCAAGAACACTGGAGTGGGTTGCCATTTCCTTCTCCAATGCATGAAAGGGAAAAATGAAAGTGAATTCGCTCAGTCGTGTCCGACCCTCAGCGACCCCATGGACTGCAGCCTTCCAGGCTCCATGGGATTTTCCAGGCAAGAGTACTGGAGAGGGGTGCCATAGCTTTCTCCTACCAGACTGTAATTCCCAGGGGACAAGGGCCTCACCCTCTTCCTCCTTTACTCTCAGAATCTTGCTTGGTGCTCAGCCCCTAACAGGACCTGCATAAATGTTGGCTGAATTAAGTTGAAGTCTGATGAACACTTCAACACGTTAAGTTGTAGTCTGATGAACACGTCATGTATGGCTGTGAGAGTTGGACCATAAAGAAAACTGAGCCCCGAAGAATTGATGCTTTTGAACTGTGGTGTTGGAGAAGGCTCTTGAGATCCCCCTGGACAGGAAGGAGATCCAACCAGTCCATCATAAAGGAAATCAGTCCTGAATATTCATTGGAAGGACTGATGCTGAGGCTGAAACTCCAATCCTCTGGCCACCTGATGTGAAGAACTGACTCATTAGAAAAGACCCTGATGCTGGGAAAGATTGAAGGCAGGAGGAGAAGGGGACAACAGACGGTGAGATGGTTGGATGACACCACCGACTCCACGGACATGAGTTTGAGCAAACTCCGAGAGTTGGTGATGGACAGGGAAGCCTGGCGTGCTGCAGTCCATGGGGTGGAAAAGAGTTGGACACGACTGAGAGACTGAAGGACTGAACTGAACCGAACTGATGAACACAGCTAGTAATGGGATTACCAACGGGAGGTGCGAAATACAAAAGTCCTTATTTAGCATAAAACTGGAGTTTCAGATAAAGAAACTAGATAAGTTTGGCCAGAGGCTCTCATATTGACTGAGCCTTCACATACTTATTTCACAAAAGAGAATGTCTTTCATGAGGGATTTTCAAGCTCTTGATGATCACACTGTCCTGTAATAGAACAATGATACTGCTGTTCTCAGCATTTCTCTTGGGGACTCAGAAACTTGACTCAGTCATCTTAGATGTTCTGATAATATCCCCATTAGGCAGAGAGAGGCAAGGTAGACAGGGAAAAGAGGCAAATTTAAACCTTGCCAAATTAGAAACGTTGGAAAAGACTCTGATGCTGGAAGGGATTGGGGGCAGGAGGAGAAGGGGACGACAGAGGATGAGATGGCTGGATGGCATCACCGACTCGATGGACGTGAGTCTGAGTGAACTCTGGGAGTTGGTGATGGACAGGGAGGCCTGGCGTGCTGTGATTCATGGGGTCGAAAGGAGTCGGACACGACTGAGCGACTGAACTGAACTGAAATGAATTGAAATTAGAAACGAGAAAACAAAAGGCAGCAAAGGTTAGACTAGAATCACATTGGCCAGGTTGCAGAACGTCTGGGAATAAAGAGAAAGGGCCCTACAGCTAGAACCAAGGGCAGTGAGCAAATCCAATTTCCCCCACAGCCATTCCTCTTTCTTGCTTTACCTGACATGTAAGAAGGGGAGGTGAGTTTCTGGAACATTTGAGTATTATATAGTACAGTATTCCTTGAAAAAAGAAATATTGTACAGTATTCCTTGAAAAAAGAAAATTCAATTCTATGTCTAAAATCCAAGACTGTAAATTTCAGGACTCTTATTTTAAACCCATAAAAGACATTCAGGCCAAGAAAGGAGGAATAAAAAGAGACTGTAACATTCAAGTTGAGACAGACATAATTTGGCACAATCTATCAAAATTCAAAATGTACATTATACATACCCTTTGATCTAGCAATTTCACTTCCAGGGATTTAACTTTGGAATATAATCATGGAAGTATGCAAAGAAAGATATATACACAAGACTTGTCATTACAGTTTTGTTTGTAACAGCAAAAACCTGAAAGCAATCTAAATGTCCATCAGAAAGAGATTGGTTAAATAAATTATGGCGTTACGGAATATTACACAGACTTTAAAAAAGAATGAGGCAGTCTACATGAAATTACCTGAAATGGTTTCTACAATTTCTTATGAAGTTAAAAAAAAGACATCGCCAAATGGTAGGTATAACACAATCCCATTTATACTAAACTTAACAAGAAATATGCTCAGACACCATAAATATTTTTAGAAGCCTAAAATAATAAACCTTCAAATGAGATTTCCTTGAAGATAGGAATGGAGGGGGCAGGGAGTATACTTTGCATTTTTCACCTTTATAATCACTGAATATTTTTATCGAGAGAGTGAATACATTTTGTAATAAAATACCTGGAAATACTAAATCTATTGTAATCAGTTCAGTTCAGTCACTCAGTTGTGTCTGACTCTCTGCGTCCCCATGGACTGCGGCACACCTGGCTTCCCAACTCCTGGAGCTTGCTTAAACTCATGTCCATTGAGTCGGTGATGCCATCCAATGATCTCATCCTTTGTCATCCCCTTCTCCTCCTGCTTTCAATCTCTCCCAGCATCAGCGTCTTTTCTAAAGAGTCAGTTCTTCACAGCAGGTGGCAAAACACCAGTCCTTCCAATGAATATTTAGGACTGGTCTCCTTTAGGATGGACTGGTTGGATCTCCTTGCAGTCCAAGGGACTCTCAAGAGTCTTCTCCAACACCACAGTTCAAAAGCATCAATTCTTTGGGCTCAACTTTCTTTACGGTCCAACTCTCACATCCATACATGACTACTGAAAAAACTATAGCTTTGACTAGATGGACATTTGTAGGCAAGTTAATGTCTCTGCTTTTTTAATATGATATCTAGATTGGTCATAGCTTTTCTTCCAAGGAGCAAGTGTCTTTTAATTTCATGACTGCAGTCACCATCTGCAGTGATTTTGGAGCCCAAGAAAATAAAGCCTGTCACTTTATTTCCATTGTTTCCCCATCTGTTTGCCATAAAGTGATGGGACCGGATGCCATGGTATTAGTTTTCTGAATGTTGAGTTTTAAGCCAGCTTTCTCATTCTCCTCTTTTACTTTCATCAAGAGGCTCTTTAGTTCCTCTTCGATTTCTGCCATAAGGGTGGTGTCAACTGCATATCTGAGGTTATTGATATTTCTCTTGGCAATCTTGATTCCAGCTTGTGCTTCATTCAGCCTGGCATTTCGCATGATGTACTCTGCATAGAAGTTAAATAAGCAGGGTAACAATACACAGCCTTGACGTATTCCTTTCCCAATTAGGAACCAGTCCATTGTTCCATGTCCAGTTCTAACTGCTGCTTCTTGACCTGCATACAGATTTCTCAGGAGGCAGGGAAGGTGGTCTGGTGTTCCCATCTCTTGAAGAATTTTCCAGTTTGTTGTGATCCACACAATCAAAGGCTTTGGCGTAGTCAATAAAGCAGAAGTAGATGTTTTTCTGGAACTCTCTTGTTTTTTCTATGATCCAATAGATATTGGCAATTTGATCTTTGGTTTCTCTGCCTTTTCTAAAACCAGCTTGAACATCTGGAAGATCTTGGTTCACGTACTGTTGAAGCCTGGTTTGGAGAATTTTGAGCATTACTTTGCTTGTCTGTGAGATAAGCGCAATTGTGTGGTAGTTTGAAAAGTCTTTGGCATTGCCTTTCTTTGGGATTGGAATGAAAACTGACCTTTTCCAGTCCTATGGCCACTGCTGAGTTTTCCAAATTTGCTGGCATATTGAGTGCAGCACTTTCACAGCATCATCTTTTAGAATTTGAAATAGCTCAGCTGGAATTCTATCACTTCCACTAGGCTTGGTTGTAGTGATACTTCCTAAGGCCCACTTGACTTTGAACTCCAGGATGTCTGGCTCTAAGTGAGTGATCACACTATCATGGTTATCTGGATCATGAAGATCTTTTTTTGTACAGTTCTTCTGTGTATTCTTGCCACCTCTTCTTAATATCTTCTGCTTCTGTTAGGTCCATACCATTTCTATACTTTATTGTGTCCATCTTTGCATGATATATTCCTTTGGTATCTCTAATGGTATCTCTAATTTTCTTGAAGAGATCTCTAGTCTTTCCCGTTCTGTTGTTTTCCTCTATTTTTTTGCACTGATCACTGAGGAAGGCTTTCTTATCTCTCTTTGCTATTCTTTGGAACTTTGCATTCAGATGGGTATAGCTTTCCTTTTCTCCTTTGCCTTTCGCTTCTCTTCTTTTCTCAGCTGTTTGTCAGGCCTTCTCAGACAACCATTTTACCTTTTTTGCATTTCTTTTTCTTGGGGATGATCTTGATCATTGTCTCCTGTCCAATGTCAGGAACCTCCATCCATAGTTCTTCAGACACTCTGTCTATCAGATATAATCCCTTCAATCTATTGTAATATGTGCTCTAATTCTTTGCCTAATTCTTGACTGTTTCTTTGCAGAAGGAAATGGAGATAAAGATTCTTAATGGGATGAATAGGCAACAAAGTTGCCTCATCATCATGCAGGAAATGGAGGGAAGTTCCAGAGACCTGCCTACAGCCCCACCTGGACAATCAGCTCGAGAAACTGATGAGTCATCTGGCCTCACAGCTCCTCATCTGTAAAACGGATATCAGCCTGCAAATCCTGTTGGCCTTGATTCCTCCTCCTGGTCTGCCTTCTGATGCAGTAGTCAGAATCAAGGGCCTGGTAATTCCATGGTGGTGCAGTGGTTAGGACCCTGCACTTCCCCTGCTGGGGGCCCAGGTTCAATCCCTAGTCTGGGAACTAAGATCCCTCAAGACTTGCAGTGCAGCCAAAAAAAGAAAAAAGGAATCAAGGGACCAACTTCTCGGAAGATGGCAGGTGTTTCTATACTCTCATCATCAGACCCCTTCCTTCCCACCTCACCTCCTACCTCTCTCTCTTCCTCTCTCATTAAAATAGCCCCTTCAACTCTAGCCCTGCAGAAAATTCTACACTTCTCCCTTTTCTAAAACCTGAAGGTACTGTGAATTTGAAGATGCATGTTATAGGCAGGACAGGAGGAGGTCTCCATCCTAACACAGCTTTCGTATTTCCGGACAGGGCCCATGATGGTGAAAACTCAGAAAAGTACCTCCAGACACACACTGAACGTGTCCTTTCCTACCTGGTTCTCACACCCGCTGCAGTGTCACACACACCATTCTACTGAATTTCTAGGGAGTTTAAATGTAGGTGTGCACTTTTCCCCCACTACTGAGCTTCTCCACAACATGCAACATCAGATTAAATCACAAGAGTGTAAATAGGAATGGGCATAATTATTGACATTAGGAGAAGCTGATTTTTAGGACAAAACTTTTTGTCTCATTAAATGTGGAACTATTCTGATGGTACCTATAAGAAGGTCCATTAGGGAGCAGACTGACTCCTATCTAAAATTTTCAGCACAAAAAGGAGAAGATGCATTTTTATATTGCTGAGAAGAGAACCTTGGAGCATGGAATTAGAGGTTTCCCATTCACTGTCTTATTAAAAAGCAAAACCAAGGACTTCAAATTGATAAAGGTAAAACTGCTTCTCCAGCCATTTTCAGGAGAGGAGAAATGCACTGAGTTGTTCTGAGTTAACTTTCTCATCAAGAGCCCTCATAAAGAGCACTGGTTAGTAAGACAATAAATGAGCATGTTTTAATTAGAAAATGTGGAATCCAAGCACTTTTGCAGGAAAGAAGATGATAGCTGGAAAGAGACATCAGGGGACTAATAAAAGTCAAGATGCATTCAGTGGCCACAGTGAACTCCAAGGTAAAGTTGTGGGACATTTGAGAAGTGAACCAGAGAGGGTGATGAATCAGAAGGGGATGGGAATTACTCAGTGGAACTTATTCTTTCTACTTCATAATGGAATCAGTTGTAAACCCCCTGCTGTGTCCAGGCAAGTGAGGTAACTGATACTCTTGAACCTCCCATACTCCCAACCCTGGCCAGGACTGTGTGCCCAGAGGAGAAAATAATGTAATTAGGGGGTAAGCAAAAGCAGCTAGGCTAGGGCACAGCTAGCACTGAACTTGGCCTGGGTTTTCTCGTCTTTTTTTCAGCCTGCCAGCTCTCTGTCTTACCGTCTAACACCGTGGTGTTTGGTTATGGCCACACCCTTTTTTCTGGTATCTGGTCCTCACAGGCATATGATCCAGGCGTAATCAGTCAACACGGTCCACACTCCAGACCTCCAGACTGGGTCTGCTGTGGGCACAGGTTTCTAGCTGAGTTCCTGGGAGTTTCCTTGAAATATGAAGAGGAAATCCTTTTTCTTTTAGTTTCTAAGCTATGAGAATAGAGCCTGCAGTTCCCACAGAAATCTCACAAAAGGACACCTGCTTAAGAATGATGTTAGGAAACGGAAAAACAGCTGAGAGAGAGAGAGATGCCTAGTGCCTGAGCTCAAGTCCCTGAATCAAGTTCTGCCTGAGTTTTGATTCTGTCCCACACCCTACATTACCCCAAGTTGTATCTTCCTGACAGGGCTCCCAAATGGATAACATAAAGTGTCTGAAACAGTGCTTGGCACCAGGCAGGCGTTTAAGAGATGACAATGACTAAAGACAAAACCAGGAACAGCGTTCAGTCCGTCCACACAGTGCAAAGATTTTCAATATAGCCACCATCTCTCCTCGCATGGACTCAGAAGTTTAGAAGCTGGACAAGACGATCCCTGCCCTTCTCTGCCTTTGGACAAACAAAAGTGTTCAATATTTTACAGAAAATAAACACGTGTTTAATTTTTAAAAAATGATTAAATATTACACTATTTCCAAATATAAATCAAGTCACTTGCTAATATCTGCAGGATATTGTGTGGAGTGCTCTCGTCAAACTCATTCACAGAACATCATGGTCAAATTGTCAGGTCTTCAAGACACCTTGCCTCTGACAAAACCCCATTTCTGTGCTCTTCAAACTGCCTTCATACTTTTGTTCCACCTTCCAGGAACTAATATCCTCCATCCCCGGGGTCTCTCTTTCCAAGACATCACATTCAGTAAGTCCTCAGATCTGCCAAGGGCCTTAACACCAGACTAGAGAGATTAACTCATTGGGTTTTGGAGAAAGAGAGAAGAGGTCACTCAGGGTCAGCAAAAATGCAAAAGTTGAGCTGCACCAGCCTCTGAGCCATGGACTGAGTACCTCCTCTCAGATCGTTGGCAGCATTAAAGTGCATAATAAATGTAATGCAGTTGAATCACCCCGGAACCACCCCCCACGCCCCACCCCCGGTCTGTGGACAAACTGTCTTCCACAAAATTGGTCCCTCGTGCCAAAAAGGTTGGGGACCGCGGCACTAAGGTGACTAAGAAAGCACGAAGCTGGACACAAGACACCCACACAGCAGGGCCCTACTTTCAGACGGTTTTTACATTTATTATCTCACTTTACTAAGCTGGCTTTCCCCAGGGTCCCACCAAATGCTTCAAAGTGCCTAATATCACCTTATGCTTTCTCATTCCCTATTCCTAAGTGTAGTGGAGAGGATCTGGGTTGATAAGAGATTTAAAAGGCACAAAGACTAAGTTCCCCATTTAAAATTCATATCTAAGCACATATCCATGCAAGAGGAAGAACATTTCCTACCTTCTTCCTAGAACCGGATTTTATATCCAGTCCTTCAAGTAATTGCAAAATAATAATAATAAGCTTTTAATTGTCATATCGTTGGTGTCCAACATCTTGACAGGAGGACTAATGTTGAGCAGTGGACTTAGGGATGCTCCAACCCAGCCGAAGCTTTTTAACAAATTGAAATAGAATTTTAGAACCATCTCACAAATACAAAAAGGAAGTGCTACTCATTCTCTTTTGAAATATAAGGCAGGCATGCACAGCTAAAACACTGAGGACAGAAATTGGAAGCACTTGCTGATTTCTCAAACAATTACTTTGAGCAAGAAAGGATTCTGTAAGGAATTAAAAACACATGATTTTGAAGCTGATTCTCCGTGGTTAATGTTGTCATAAAAATGGATTATTTGCATACAAGACTTAGGGAACAGTCTGAAACGTGTGGGTTTTGGAGGAGAAAAAACAGCTATATGAGAAAAAGTGCTTCAAGTTGTTTCAGCTCCCTTATCATCCAAAGGATGCAGTCCTAGCTGAGCACACTGGCTGAGTGCCTCATGATGGACTGCGATTCTGGGGACATAAGATCCCCAATCATGAAGGCAGGCCAAACCAAGACTAATAAATCAAAGGAAGCTTCAGAAAAGGTGCAGAGCCTACTGCCTCTGCCTGGGAGAACCACGAGTGCCTTATCTGGCTTCTGTGAAAAGAAAAAGATCATTGCGGAGCCAGAATTAGAAAAGCCTCGCGCGCTCCATCAAGTCTCTCCCATCTGAGCCAGATAAAATATCCTCTGGGGAGGCTTCAGGAAATGCCCCGAGGGTATGACAGTTGATATTAGCTGAATGGGTGAAAGAGCACAGACAGAGATGGAAATACTGGGTTTTTTTCAACTGTGAACTTAACCCAAGAGTCTTTGACGTTTACACAGACTCAGGGCAGAGGCTTGCACTTCCAAGGCATGACCGCAAGGTGGCTTCAGTCTGTAATAGGGTCCCCGTGGTCCAGGCTGCAGAGGGATGGCTTTTAAAAAACACAAAACATCTTTCTACCCAGAGGCTTTCCCGTGGTAACTCATAAGTAAGAAGTTCAAGTCCCCAGAGCTTTAATAAACTTAACAAGGCTTTAATTTTATAGCGGGAGACACATTTTAAAAGTTGAGCCCTCCTTGTAGACCTTTACCTTCAAGTATGTTTCCAAGTTTGCAAACCATGCCAAGAGCAGACTAGAGTGGTCTTAAATAAGACAATGCTTGTTTCTTTCTTAACGCACCTTGTAATTTGCACACGAGCCACAACACTTTATTTTCTTATTAATGGGTTTAGGTGTGTTTAACACCGCAAGCCATAAATAGCAAAGCAATGGATTAGACCAGGTTGTCTTTATTTTCCTGCCAATTGTTAGAAAGTGATGTGGGGTATGGGGTACCCCTCCTTACTGGGTTTTTCTCTACCACTCACCAACACACCCCCAACTCCACCTCCCGCCTCTAACCAACCACCAACCCCTGTCTCCATCTGCCAAGAAAAAAAAAAAGGCACAGTCTGGTTTCTCATTGGAGAGCATGCCTATTGAGCTGTTCAGTTATTGAGATTAATAAGCTGCCAGTTTCCAAGGAAGACTAAGAAAACTACAAAATTAAAGTGCACCGCAACGTGAAATGCTGCTGGTGGCCAGGCGGGATCACAGTGTCAAAAAGGCAAGGTAAAGCTATAAACTAAGGCTGAGTTTGAAAAGCTAACCTAAAGGTCTCATTAATTTCCATGTTGCCTCTGATGAGAATTTAGAGGGGGCATAATGTTTCGCAGTATGGAGAAATCATGCTGCCTACTGATTTGAAAAGTGCTAGAATGCATTTCATGCATTGGAGAAGGAAATGGCAACCCACTCCAGTGTTCTTGCCTGGAGAATCCCAGGGACGGGGGAGCCTGGTGTGCTGCTATCTATGGGGTTGTACAGAGTCGGACATAACTGAAGCGACTGAGCAGCAGGAGCAGAATGCATTTGGTTCACCCAGAATGAATTCTAGTTTTACACCTCACTTGAAAACGTTAAAAAAAAAAGGGGGGGGGTGGGAAGCAAACAGGTTACCTTGGTTTAATATTCTCAAGATCAAGCTTCTCAGGGATTCTGTCAGAAAATTAATCCTTAGGTAGAAAAATCAATCTGAGAACAAGTTGAGAAGAGTCTTCAGGTTCATCATGGTGGGGATGTTTCCACAATCTCATTTCTTCTCCATGAAAACCTTATTTACTAAAGATCATTAGGCTTGATTCCCAAATATGCAATCCCCATAAAGCTTCCAGATGAGGCTAAAATTACTTGGTCTTGAAGATAAAAAGTAGGTTTTCTGAAATGCTGATACCCAAATTAGATTCCTGGGATTCCCTGTGCCACTTGTCAAGCCCAAAATGCTCCATTCTCGATCAGAGCACTTCCTGGGTGTTCATCACAACTTTCTGAGTGTCCCTACACGAACGATGACCAAATGGCCATCCAGCATACTCAAGGCAGTGTGGCTTTCTCCTGCCAATCTGGCAAAGTCCTGTTTGGAAGATAAACCTCCTGCAAATCAAAGAGGCTAAAAAAAAGTAGCAGTGCTTTTTATTTCTGCAGCTTCAATTTACTCTCGCAGTTTATGATAGGCAGAGCATTAAACCTCTGAGCTCAGCTCACATGTATCCCATGCTGCTGGCACCATAGTCCTTTGAGGCTTCAGATTTACCATTCTGGGTGGCTGTCAGTCTTGCAGAGCTGAAGACAAGGGTCCCTTATATCTTGCCTAGCTTATGAATTTGTCAGTGACCAACTCTATGTCCAGTAACAGACTGGGATTCATCCCTCAGATCATTTCTTGCCTCACATCACTTATAATGCATTAACTTCATCATTTCCATGGCCTGGGTAAATTTTAATTGGATAATAAGTATCATTTTATTTTGTTTTGTTCTTCTAGTTTCAAAGACATTATCATGTGTTGGGAATACGGCATGTGGAGTCAGGTAGACCCAAATTTCAATCCCGGTCCTGCCACCTACTTATTTGGAGATGTGCAGGTAATTTCATCTTCTCAAGTCTCAGTTTCCATTTATTTAAAATAGGGATAAGTAACATATACTCAACAGAAGAGTTAAAGGGTTCAATGGGATCATGCCTGTAAAACTAAGTATTGAGCAAAAACTATTTGATAAAGTTGTTATTCACAGAACTATACAATCATGTAGAATAACTAAGTTGAACAAAATTTCTGGAGAGTTTGTTTTTTTTTTTTTTAAAGAGAAACATCAACTGCTGAGAACTTTGGATACAGTCAAAGTGAAAAGTGAAAGTCACTGTCGTTTCTGACTCTTTGTGACCTTGTGGATTATACAGTCCATGGAATTCTCTAGGCCAGAATACTGGAGTGGGTAGCCTTTCCCTTCTCCAGGGGATCTTCCCAACCCAGGGATCAAACCCAGGTCTCTAGCATTGCAGGCGGATTCTTTACCAGCTGAGCCACAAGGGAAGCCCAAGAAAACTAGAGTTGGATACACTAACTATGCTATTATTTGTAAATGGATGTGCTTTATGTTACATCTGTTATTTTAGAATCAAAATAAGTCTGGACAATAACAGCAACTCAATACTCTTTCTTGTTGCCTCAGAGATTTAAGAGGTGGAAAACTGAACTTGTTTTCTAAGTGACATCACTATTCACTCAGCCTCTTAAGTAAAAAAATCGGGTATTGTGCTCACGTCTGTCTAAGCTACATCCTGACATTCCAGCCATCATTAATTTTACTGATTCTACCTTTAGTACATTCCCCATAACTCTGGTCAGATTGGTAGGAGAAAGGCAGACAGCTCTGATACTGCAGCTATGGGGACCCTAATGGAAACACCACCATTTTTCATCTTAACCATGACAGTATTCTCCAAATTGCATCCTCAGTCTTACTGTACCTCTGCCCAACCCCCTACCTATTAACCATAAGGCAGCTACCATAATTAAAAGCAAAACAAAACCATCTATGTATTATTTCAGCCTTCTGTTTAAAATGCTTCAGTGATCTTTCACTGTTTTGGGGAGAGTCCAGAATCTTTAAAGCAGCCCCAAACCATGCACTGTCCTGCCCTTGCCTGCCTTTCTAGTTTGCTTTCTCTTCCTGGAGTCATAGCACTTCTTCTCCCACTGGATCATAGTTTTCACCAAGAACATTCTTTAAGTCTGCTGCTGCTACTGCTGCTGCTGCTAAGTCACTTTAGTCGTGTCCGACTCTGTGCGACCCCATAGACGGCAGCCTAATTAACACCTACTCATCCTTAGGGCTCAGCCTTTATGCCAATTTCTCCTGAGTCTGGCTTCTCTATACCTCTCATGGCACTTAATACATTTGTCATTGGAGGGTCACAGGCCTAATCTTTTGCTCGCATTCTGTCTACAGCCTAGAATCTACAAAAAGACAAGGACTTGCTTTTCTTCTTCTTCAATGCCTGGCATCTGGTTGGGTCTCATAGATGTTTCTCTAATGAGTAATGGATGACCATTTCAAAAAGTAACTTGAAAACTTGCTTGAGGATCTTGATGGCTACTCTGGTATTCTGGGGGCAAAAGCAAACTCAGAGAGAAGTTTTGTTCTGCTTAGGGATTTTCTTTAGTGACCTGCTACCAGAGAGAGATTCCGAGAAAGAAGCTTGCTTCAGCAAAATGTACGACGGAAGGAAAGTTAGGTTCTTTCACTGAGCTACTTTTTACTACTTTAGACAAAGAGATGCTGACTTCAGAAACTCCCAAAGCAGCAGCTGGCCAGAAAGATTCCTGACCTTGTTGCTCTCAGAAGAAGGAGGAGGAGATAGGTGGTATCAACTCAGAATTACCCATGGACCTTGTTCTAAGACCTTCTGCAAGTAGGCTGAGAGAAAGATGGTTGAGGAGAGTGATTCTGTAGACCATCCTGTTTGCAAACAGTTCCTCTGCCCTGTGTTTTGTTTCTCTTGGCTTATATTATGGTTTACACATGAACTGATTGTTTTGGGTAGTACGCATTTATATGCATTTTTTATTTATATGGTTAACATTGATACAAAACTTTCCCTTATAAGCTTTTTTTGTCTTGTGTTATATTCCAAATTTGTACAGTGCTGTTTTCTGGCTATGCCTCCTTAACCAGCACCTTGATTCTACTTGTCATAGAACAAAAAATGGAAAAAGCACAGTTCAAGGAAGATCTAACATGCCTCATTAAGACTGATGGGAACATCAACAAGCAATGCAGGGGGCCAGGGCTCGTTCCTTGCTGGTCTAAAGAAACACCTTGGATTTGGCTTGGAGTCTCTGGGGTGGCAGAATGCCTACCCATCACCTTCCAGAGTTATGAAATTCTTCCATCATGCCCAGAAGTCTAGATTAATGAGATCGGGGGTGGTGAAGTTTTGTTTGTAAATTTCCATTGCACTTTCACAGTTGATGACTACATCATAATCAGCCTCCAGAATGTCTTGCCTTCAATGGTTCTCTGTCTCCAATGTGGTTAATCAATCCTTATTTGATATGAAAGACATGAATGGGAATCCTAGTATGATATCATTACCCTAACTTAAGAGCTTCTGTTCCCTACATTTGCCTGGTGGGTAAGAAAATGACACCATTAAACTAACAATATTTCAGCATTGGAGTGAAATTGTTCACTTTTACAGTTTCCAAGACTACATGGAAAAATCACTGAAGAATGGGAACAAATGATGCCATAATCTTTGATTTTTTTTCTCCACTTATCTACTAGGTAAAACTCTTATTTATCCTTCCAAACCCAGCTCAAACAGCCCCTCAGCTGGAAAACTTTTCCTGAACATCCTGGAATAGTTAATTATGATGTCAGCTGTTCAACCACTGTAACTTACAGACTTTCTTTATTGTAAACACTGCATGATCTTTCTGTTTATGTGCCTATATCCTTTTTTAGGCTGTATGAGCTCTAAGGGAAGAATACACGTTTTAATCATAATCTCCCCAGTACCTAACATAGCACTTAGTATTTTCAAGAGACTCAGTAAATATTTGCTAATAAGAGACTGAATAAATAATATCTAAAAGAGAAACATAAAGTTCAACAATTCAATTCAAGACCAGTTGCACACCCAAATTCTATGTATTCAGTTCTATAGATAGAATTTCAAATACCTGGGTTTGATTTTAGTAATGGCCCTTCTCAAGGGACTTACATTCTCTAATTCTTGGCCCTTGAATGTACTGATCAGAGAACATCTGATACTGTTCTTGCCTTCTGATAGGATTTGGCTTGCTTCCTCTAAAAGCACTGAGAAACTCCAAACCTAGGAGAAATGCTAAGTATTCTAATAACCTGACGAAGGACTCGACAGGTTGGAAGGCATGTTCTGGGAGAACTTCAGGAGAGCAGGAAGGGGATATGCTTGGTTTGCTGGTCCTCTCCCCCAGATCTTTTCAAGGGAAATATTTATTGCCAATCACATCAGAATGTGATGGGTGACAGCAGATACCCTCATGCAGTGCATGTGTTCCCATCACCAATTAGAGACTCTTTGTGCGGAGTGGACATTCTGATGGATCTTTCCCTGATGATGTGACAATCAAGGCAATAATTGTAGGTTTGTGATCAGATACCTCACCATCTTATGTGTAGAAACCACCAGAGTTCCATCCAAAGTCTCATAATTTACGATCTCACTGATGCTCTAGAATGCATGCAAGTTATGTTGACCCCAAATCTACATTCTGAAATTTTTAAATGGTGACAACAATGATTTCTTCCTACTTCACTGACGTGCTTCCAGGCTTGATTGAGACAGTGCATTTAAACCACTGATATTGGCATTTACAAAGTACACAATAGAAACTGTTCGGTATTGGTGATGCTAGTCCTCTTTTTCCCTTTTTCTCCTTCTTTTTCCCAATATCTACTACATTTCTTCTACCCTTTCTCCTCCTCCTCCGTCTTACCCACTGTGCATTGCCTCATGTCTAGTGACTATTAATATTTTTCAAATAATGGCTGTTAACGTGAAAACAGACTGACTAGTACCCCACAAACTCTATGGCAGTTCATAAATATAAGGAAGAAAAAAGAAAATCTTATCCACTCTTAAAGACCACCACCAACTATGAAAATTGACTGAGTTAAGCCTGGTGGACTAGTTAGCTTTCAGCCTGGAACCCTTCCATAAAGCTACTTATTAGTGGGTTATTATATCAATGCAGATGTTTAAACCTATCTATTATATATAATATATACATATATTTTCTATTGAGTTTACTTATTATAAACCTTAGAGATTACAAAGGCATGGTTACAAATCACCTACACTGGTTAGAAAATAAAATGCATCAAAGTTTGAAGTGACTATAATGACAATGAGGTTCAACGTATCCAAGATCTTATTAATAATTAGAGATAAACAACATGAAATGCTATGGCTTGCATAATTATTGCCAGCTGCATGCAAAAAATTCACTGGCCATTACCGGAAAGATTACAGATTATTTTTTTTCTTTAAACCTAAGTTATTAAAGTTTAAAAACTATGTGAGAACTTTCTAAAGGTTCAATATGAATTAGCCCCATTCTCTATTTAGTTTCCATGGTTCTTCTGGGCTAGGAAACAGTGACCACTGAAGTACATACACCCTGAAAGTGCCTGGGGATGGAAAAACAAGAGCATTCCAGTATCTGGTCAACCCACTGCCAATTACACTGTAGCCTGCCACGCTGTGACCAATGCCCCTTCCTTCAGGTCGCTAAGGCAAGGGTCATTTTGGAAGACCAGAAGCAAAGGTGAGAAAAGGACAGCAGCAAACACAAAGCAAAGCCAGAGCTGGAGATCACTTTCCAACTCTTCCCTTTCAACATAAATGCTGCCCCTTTTTTCTTGTTTGTTTTTCTCTACATTGTTGTTTGCCCCTCAGGCATCAAGCTGTTAAAAAGTGTGTACAGGAGGGATTAAAGAGAGACTGCATGTTGGATGAAATATAAATTAAAATTATACTTCTGTCAGTCTGGAATTGGGGATTGTTTCTCAAGGTCTCCCCAAACACTTACTTTCAAATGAGTCTTCATTTATTACTTCAGGAAAGGCTAAATGCATAATTTATCAGCAGCTTTCAGTCAATATACCCTTATAAGCATGTTTCCCATGAGCCTTTGTGTAAAAATATGTTATGCTAATTCTATTAGTTGGGTACACAGGAGCTGTCGAAGAAAGTAAACATGCATTAAAAGGAGACACATGTGAACAAAAGAAATACCTATCAACCTGCTGTCCAGGGTGGAATTACCAAGGGAACAGCCAGAGCTGGTCAACTTATCCCACAACGTAGGCGGGGTTTTCACCCCACTATAGCTCTGCGCCACCCCGATGCTCTGCGAGGGTGAGGCAGGAAGGAGGCATGTGTGATCACGATGGGGACTTACCGAGTCTCCAGCGGCACGTTGCTGTTCAGCACCCAGCTGTCCTGAAGCTGAACGGACTCGGGAGTGGTGGCCAGGTCATTGGGGGCGGGAGCCGGGGCGTGGATCTGACTCCGCCGGTTGGTCAGCGAGTTCCTGTTGAGGGAGTTGGCGGACGAGTGGTGATGGGACAGCGTGTGGTTGTGCGGGGGTGGCAAAGGGGGCCTCAGAGTCGACTGGCTGTGGTGGTTTGGAGGGCCTGGGAAAAGAGGAAGGAGAAATGGCAGTCAGGGGCTGCTGGCCACCGCCGCGAACACACTATCTGGAACCAAAGCCTTGATATTGACAAGTGCTGAACATCACCCATTGGAAACTCAGGTAAGACTACATCAAGCATCCCAGGGTCAGTTACTAATAAACAGTATGCCTTGATTTGCCTTTAGGTAATTGCACTCATCTCACACACTAGTAAAGTAATGCTCAAAATTCTCCAAGCCAGTCTTCAGCAATACGTGAACCATGAACTTCCAGATGTTCAAGCTGGTTTTAGTAAAGGCAGAGGAACCAGAGATCAAATTGCCAACATCTGCTGGATCATGGAAAAAGCAAGAGAGTTCCAGAAAAACATCTATATCTGCTTTATTGACTATGCCAAAGCCTTTGACTGTGTGGATCACAATAAACTGGAAAATTCTTCAAGAGATGGGAATACCAGACACCTGCCTCTTGAGAAATCTGTATGCAGGTCAGGAAGCAACAGTTAGAACTGGACATGGAACAACAGACTGGTTCCAAATAGGAAAAGGAGTACATCAAGGCTGTATATTGTTACCCTGCTTATTTAACTTATGTGCAGAGTACATCATGAGAAACGCTGGGCTGCAAGAAGCACAAGCTGGAATTAAGATTGCCGGGAGAAATATCAATAACATCAGATAGGCAGATGACACCACCCTTATGGCAGAAAGTGAAGAGGAACTAAAGAGCCTCTTGATGAAAGTGAAGGTGGAGAGTGAAAAAGTTGGCTTAAAGCTCAACATTCAGAAAACGAAGATCATGGCATCTGGTCCCATCACTTCATGGGAAATAGATGGGGAAACAGTGGAAACAGTGTCAGACTTTATTTTTTTGGGCTCCAAAATCACTACAGATGGTGACTGCAGCCATGAAATTAAAAGACGCTTACTCCTTGGAAGGAAAGTTATGACCAACCTAGATAGCATATTGAAGAGCAGAGACATTACTTTGCCAACAAAGATCCATATAATCAAGGCTATGGTTTTTCCTGTGGTCATGTATGGATGTGAGAGTTGGACTGTGAGGAAAGATGAGTGCTGAAGAATTGATGCTTTTGAACTGTGCTGTTGGAGAAGACTCTTGAGAGTCCCTTGGACTGCAAGGAAATCCAACCAGTCCATTCTGAAGGAGATCAGCCCTGGGATTTCTTTGGAAGGAATGATGCTAAAGCTGAAATTCCAGTACTTTGGCCACCTCATGTGAAGAGTTGGCTCATTGGAAAAGACTCTGATGCTGGGAGGGATTGGGGGCAGGAGGAGAAGGGGGCGACAGAGGATGAGGTGGCTGGATGGCATTACTGATTCGATGGATGTGAGTCTGAGTGAACTCCGGGAGTTGGTGATGGACAGGGAGGCCTGGCGCGCTGCGATTCATGCGGTTGCGAAGAGTCGGACACGACTGAGCGACTGAACTGAACCGAGGCATCAAATGATGCATGAGAAGCTAGGTTAGCAAAACCAGGCTGGTGAGGGCTCACCAGTGGGAATTATTTGAAACTTCTTAATTCTGCAAGGAAAGTCATGTGACATTCAAGGTTGACCTCTATTGTAACAAGTTCCCAGCCCATTTCCTGGTAAGCCAGGATACTCCATACATTCTTTAAACAATGTCCACAATGGGGGGAGGGGTGGGCTTCCCTGGTGGTCCAGCATTAGGGCTCCACACTCCCACTGCAGGGTGCATGGGTTCGATCCTTGGTTGGGGAACTCCTACATGTTGTGAAGCATGGCCAAAATACAGATAAAAAGAAATAATGGTATGGTATCTTTCTGAAGGTATAAGAATATGGCATACTGGAAGTCAGGGAGTAGCAAGTTTAAACACCTATCAGGGGCCAGGCAGGAAAGTGAAGTGGATTGAGGTGAACGGGAGCAGGTAGGGAACAGCCTTCACTCAGATCAAGGCTCACGTGGCTATTTAGGGGTTAGAGATCAAGGCAACTGATCCTCCAGTTTTTCTAGGAAAGCTGAAGATCTGGACTTTTAGTTTTTTTAAAAATGTTGACAATGAAAATATATATGCGTGTGTTTTGGGTATGTGTATTTATATATATACCCACATATGTATGTATACACACACACATATATATTTTTATATATACACACACACACATATATATACACATATGATTACATATGACTTCCCTGGTGGCTCAGATGGTAAAGAATCCGCCTGCAATGTGGGAAAACCTGGTTCGATCCCTGGGTCAGGAAGATCCCCCGGAGAAGGGAATGGCAACCCACTCCAGTATTCTTGCCTGGAGAATTTCATGGGCAGAGGAGCCTGGAGGGCTACAGTCCATGGGGGTCTCAAAGAGTCGGACACAACTGAGCGACTAACACTTTCACGTTTATATACAATCACATGTATATATGTATACCTTTTTAAAAATGAGAGTCAACGAAACACACCTATGAGCTCACTCAGATCAGGGGCTTGATAACATCTGTCCTCTGAGAGATGAACCCTGAGGACTCGGTCTCTGGAGAAGGTCAGGGTTGATGTTTTCAAACCGTGACCCTTACTCAAAATTGCATCCTAGTTTCTAATCTTGAAATCCTCCATCCTTGCAGGAAAAACACACAAAGGACAACCACACCCCTCTACATATTCGCCTGTAAATATGACCAAGGATGACAGTCCCCTCCACGGTTTTCCTGGCAATCCGTTCTCCATCTACAAAGTGAAATATTTTAAGCGTAATGAAAATGAAAGCAGTTCACTATGCAATGCAAGCCTATAATTTGGTTTTAATGGCTGCTGAAACATGACTTTTAATTTGTGTCCTTTGAGAAAGTTTATTTTTTGAAGCCTCCAGTCGGGCTTGGCAGCCCACCAGGTGACTGCCGAGCCTTGTCATTTTGGCCCCTGCCAACTTTGAAAATCCTCAGCCCCTGCTGTCCTGGCTCTAAGAAGTTGGCTCAAGTCATTTAAACAAGCAATTTGACACAAATTTCAACTACTTGTCTCCTTATGTGGCCAGGCTACATCTCCAAAAGGTGTAATCTACATTCCATGGCTCCTGGGAAGCTTGCAGAAACGTTCCGAGAGAAAGGCAACATGTCAAGAAGATACTAGGTTTGGGGAGCATCGTGACCATTGCAAACAGGAAAGAAAAATGCAGAGGAAAGTGGTTCCTCGAAGTTTGTGTCTCTGGGCTGAAATTACTTGGGTGATTTTTTTTGGCGGGGGGAGGGGGGGTTGTGGGACAAATAAAACTAAAACTAAAACCCAGTGGGAAATGCCACCATACCGTTGTATAGATTTTTAAATTGCGTCCTCCAAATGAACCTGTTAATTCGTATTTTCCATTCTGCACCACTGACATTTTAAATATAACTTTGAAGGAGTTTCATTGCTATAGCAGGCTATTATATTTTCTGGCATTGTTGTCTGTCTTGCAATGTATTATTATATAGTTATTTAGCATTTGTCTGTCTCGTATTAGTGGAAAGAGGGGAGAAAAGGGGGTGAAATGATGTAATAATGATCCTTCAGAGATGCTATCTAAGCCCCTCACACAAGGTTAATGAATTCTCATGCCTTTCTTTCTCCCCCTCTCAACTCCCATCCAAGTGGTGTCATTATTCTCCATTAGTTAGGTAATTATGAGCCTTGCCTCGGGAAGGCGAGATGAATCAGAGCACAAGCGAGAACCCACCCTCCCCAGCCCCAAGCCCTAACTTTGCATCTCCCTCAGCCCTCAGCCCCCACCCTCCAGCTCTCCAGCTACACCCTCCCAAAGTACAAAGAGGCTGTGTGAGGGATTTCATTCACTAAATGGGACACCAGGCCCCTCCTGCTTCTGGTCTGTTCACCCTGAGCTGAGCCTTCTCTGCCTGCTCCAGCTTGGGTGGTCTTTTCCTGTCCATCAGTGTTCCCTGTGGGTGCAATTCCTGTGGTTGTCTTCCTGTGGACACAGCTGGCGGTGGTGCCCACGGGGGAGCGGCGCTTCCACCTGGGTGTTGAGTGGTTTGTTTCCAAAAGATGGAGGGTGAGTTTTCCAGTTTTCCAGACAGGTCAAATTCTCCATTTCTCCTTAAGAGAAGGCCTAGGGCATCATCGTGGGGGGCGGGTGGGGGAGTTGAGGGATGGAGAAGGACGAACAGGAGAAGATAAACAAATACTCAACTCTCCACTCACCCGGCCCTCCTGTAAAGCAGCAAGCTCTTTGCATAAAATCAAATGACCCATTGCAACAACAGTGCAGCAGTCCCCCATCCTCTGTATTGAAGGATGCTCACCTTACACTGTTGCTCATTTCCACTGTGACACTGGTCATATTTGCTCATTTATCTATCTATTCAAAACTCAAACTTTTGAACTAGGTGCAGGAGCTAGAAGGAAAAGACCCTGACAAGAGAGGCAAATGCTATCACTGGGGATAAACAGAACTGGTGCACGAGCATCTGCAGGGGGCACTGAGCCAGTGGTTAGGAGACAATATCTGAAGAACTGGGTTCAAGGATCAAGTCTGCCCACTTTTGAGTTATGGGAACTTAGGCCTCAGGCTTCCTTTCTCTAATTATCAACATCCTTATCTGTCAAATGATGAAAACAGCAGTAACTACCCATAAGGTTGCTGTGAAAGGTAGGGAGGAAGGTGACTGCAAAGGGCTAAATACGCTACCTGATGGCTGGCAAGTTCCCCCCAAACTGCGTGCGTGGACCACTGCTTGGTTCTGGGGGACAGAAGGATGGATAAAGGAGTAACTGCAGCTCTCAAGAAGCTCAGATTTAAGCAGAAAGAGTGCGCTCAGAGTTCATCTCCCAAG
The DNA here is from genome assembly GCF_002263795.3 of Bos taurus. Classification (NCBI taxonomy): domain Eukaryota; kingdom Metazoa; phylum Chordata; class Mammalia; order Artiodactyla; family Bovidae; genus Bos; species Bos taurus. The sequence goes on along the minus strand of NC_037334.1, from coordinate 79,952,687 downwards.
GGCAGGAGTCACAAACTGGCAGACCCCAAGCTGACTATTACCAAAAATTCAAGGTGAAGACTGTACATAGGGTTCCAGACTTCTGACTTCTCTTGGAAACAAATTAAAGACATCGAGTCTGTATTCCCTCATGGCAACAACTGGATGGAGCCCAGCACCATTGGGTGGTTTTGCTTGTTTGCTTCTGTCATCAACCTGAACAACCCCTGTTACCTTCACCTGGTCAGATGTAGCCTTTGTATTACGGGCTGGTAGACATTTACGCTTTTGGACCGCTGCCTGAACTCAGGGTTCCTTAGCATTCTGTGTGGGTCACGTGTCTCTCATATAACAACACTTCTGCTACAGTGAATGATCTCAAGCACTTTTTGTGTTTGTTTTTGTCACAGTCATCCAATATGTTTGCTGGATGTGACGGTTTTCTATTTCAAAAAATGCACACAATGGCAAGCAACATGCCTTACTGCTTTCTAGGAAGCGAAATGACATGAAAGAGTCATTCTCTAAGGCAAGTGTTGTCTTCAGTCTATGGTGAAACAAAGATGAATATCTCAGCTTGATGAAGGAAGCTTCCTTCATGTCCACTCTGAGTGCCACACATTTATTGGGCTTAATTCATCGTATTAATGGCTCTTCTATTACATAAATCTGAAATCACACAGTAATGTAATTGAGGCATGAATAACTATGTAGCATAAACACTTACATGGTATCAACCTAATAAGTATGCTATTAGCAGCAAAAGGCAGTTGTCATTAAAATTACTGTGCTAACCTATTATACTGCACCTGATTTATCCTGAAGTCAGAAACCTGGAATTTGTTTTTAGGTGCTGTGCAGCTTTTAGTCCTAGGAAGAAGGAGCTATATATCGGTCCTTTGTTAAAAGCTAGGGCAGGACAGATAGGAATCCGAGCAAAGTTAATTCACGGAGAAGGTGCCTCCTGTAGATTTTAAAATGAAGTGCTTGAATGAACACTTAACTTGAACTGTTTGCTTATTTGGATTGTTTGCTTGAACGGTCTAGGCGTCTGAGGTTTTAGATGTGCTGTGGGACAGCTGCCAGCAATTCTGTTCCTGAAAGAGATGCTGTTCACATATTCTGTCCTTCCTAAATGCCAACTGGTTAACGGTGGAGTCTTAAAAATAAAGCAGGACTTCTTGATCAGGTCACAATATCAATTCCAACATAGTTGTCTGGGATTACAAAATTTTAGAGTATCAACTCTTTTTGTAGAAAAATTTTTTATGGAAGTACAGTTGAATTATAATATCACCTAAGTTTCAGGTGTACAGCACAGCAATTCAGTTATATACACAACTTTTCCCTTAAAAGTTATTTTGGAATACCAAGTATGGTTCCCCGTGCTATACAGTAGGTCTTTGGTGGATTTATGGTAATGTGTATATATTAATTCAAGTCTCCTAATTTATCCCTCCCCTACCGCTCTTCCCCTTCGGTAACCATAAGTTTGTTTTCTGTGTATGTGAGTCTCTTTCTGTTTGGGAAATGTTTGTATCTTTTTTTTTCCTTCAACCTATAAGCAATATAGTATAATAATTGTCTTTCTCTGGTTTACTCTACCTAGTACGATAACCTCTAGGTCCATCCATTTTGCCGCAAATGGCATTATTTCATTACTTTTTATGACTGAGTAATAGTCCATTGTATATACATATACACATACATATTAATACACACTGGAGTTTCATCACCCAGAAACTCCAGTCTGTCAACATTATCCCCACTTCCAGCATATTCTAGCTATTCTAGCATAATTGCTGTCAAGAAGGAACTTGCTTCAAAGATGAGGTTCAGGAGGCAGAGAGTTTGTGGTTAATTCATTATCCACAAATAAATAAATTAGGAGGGATAAATTAGGAAGCTGAGATTAACATATACACCTTCACTATATATAAAATAGATAATGAGTATCACTCATTCTTGAAGATGGCATGCTAATTGTTGATCTTTAAAAATTACATATATATATATATACACACACACACATACACACACGCACACATACACACATACACAAATACACTGGAGTCAACTTATGTGTTGACTAGATGAGTGGTGCTCAAATAGCATGTGGAAACCAGCAACGCCCACATTTTAAAGAATGTGTAAAGAAAGCATTTTCTATGGAGCTAAGGAAGTAAATTCACAATAACTGGCTATTGTTGTACTTTTCTAAATAAACAGCTGGGGGAGGCATTCAGGCTGGGTCTTCCTTTGCCAGGCAGGGTGTTGATGGCAGTGGGAGGGCAGGGATGAACTCAGATAGCCTTGACTTGCCCACACCAATTATTCCTGGCGATTAAAAATGATGAGGAAATGTGTGAAAGAAAAAATAAAAGTAGAGGCCTGCCTAGCTGCCAACGATTTACTCATTCTTGGAGCTGACAAGCCAGTTGTCTGCCTTTAAAAATTTTAACCCTTCAGCCCCCAAGATAATGAATTAACCACAAACTCTCTGCATTCTGAACCTCATCTTTGGAGCAAGTTCCACCTTGACAGCAATTTGAATATGCTGGAAGTGGAGATAATATTGACAAAAACTCTGGAGTTTCTGGGTGATGAAAACTGGCACCAGGAAACCCTGTTCAATTTTAACCTTGAATGGGCGCCAGAGGGAATCGGAGGTGAGCATTTCCAAGCCTCAGGTTAGAACTAAGGAGAGTGGAGGCTATTGCAGACGGCCAGGCTGGTGGTAAGTTGTGAACCCCTGTTTGGCCACTTATTAGCTATGTGATCCCTGGAAAGTTACGTATTTTTTTCTGAGTTTGTTTTTTCATCTGTAAGATGGGTATAGTCATTTTATTTCTTTCATATAATTGCTAGGATAATCAAATAAGAATATTTGTAGGGAGCCTAGCACAATTCTTGGCACTTTAGTAAGCTATCAATACATATCATTTTCTTTGCAATTAATAATACCAATAATAGTAATAACAGTGATAGCAACCATGGTTCTGGCGAAAGTGATGAGTACCTCTTGAGGCACTCCAGTTTTCCTAGCTGTTTTAGGCAGCAGCTTTCACAGTGAAGTTTCAAATCAACATGTGGAGGCAAAATTACCATCCTCAGATCCCCTCTACCTTCAGATTCTGTCTGCAGAAGGGCACAGGGACTAAGTGACAAAGCGGGACATTAATACAGGCGGTCTCAGGAGTATCTCTCTAAAAGCCTGCAGCAGTGGAACCTGGGATTCAGAGCTCTCTCATTTCCATAAACAAAACAATGGTCACGACGACAAACCAATAATATTGACAACAGATGCTATGAATTAAGCTCTCTCTGTGTGTCTGATCCCACACTAAGGGCTGCATTTCAGTTATTTCAGAGTATTTCCACTCCCTTTTATGGGATAGGTTCTCTTATCATCTCCATTTTACAGACCCAGAAAGTTAGGCTCAGAGAGGTTAAGTAGTATGCTACTGGTCACACAGCTCAGTAAGCAATAAAGCTGGTGTTGATCCCAGGGTCTCCTCCTCACTTTGCCCCACGCAGAGGAGTACAAGGTTCTAGAAAGCATGCTCACAGGGAGGGAATGAGGACCCTCCCCAGTTTGCTCAGGACCCTGCAAATCCCCGCCTGTCACATGGGTTCGATTCCCTAACAGAGAAAGTGTCAAACTACTTTGGGCTTCCCTGGGGGCTCAGATGGTAAAGAATCTGCCTGCAATGTGGGAGACCTGGGTTCCATCCCTGGGTTGGGAAGATCCCCTGCAGAGGAAAGTGGCAACTCATTCCAGTGTTCCTGCCTGAAGAATTTCATGGACAGAGGAGCCTGGTGGGCTATGGTCCATGGGGTCACAAGAGTCGGACATGACTGACTAACACGCACACACACTGCAAATACAGAGGAAAACTGGCTTGCTGTACTCTTTTACACATTGCTTAAATCGCAGAACCAGATCTCGTGAGAAAGTGGAGGGAATCTCCCCCTCACAGTATGGCTTGAATCAAGAGAAATAGGCCAGAACAGCCAAACTGCAGAGCGGTCTCTTTTCTGCGCCTCTCCAAAGGGCCCTCCCCGCACTGCATCCCTGGCTCCCATAACCAGTGGCGGGAGGGATGAGCAGCAATTAGGTCTGCTGGAGGCGGAAACAAGGGCACGCTGGGCCCGGCCTGTCCTGCTGGCTCTGATTGGAGGGCCTCTGCCAACAGCCCAGGGATGAGGCAGACGGAGGTTGATCAGATTCAGCTTCCTCCTCCGTTTGGAGAGAGGCTTACTTACCTGCCTCTAAGTACTGGACCCAGTGGACATTCAGCGAGCTCCCTCCTTCCCTTAACATCTACTGAATGACCTGTCTCCTAAAGAACAGACTATTTTTTATTATTGACCCACTGATGGTATTGCTGGCATGTGGGATGGGTGACTTGTCTGTATTATTTCTTATATCTAACTGTGCTATTGTCAGGCTATTTCTCTGCATGTCAGAATAGAGGAGGAAAGAAAGAATACAAGGTGAAGGAGAAGCCAAGTTATGGCCTCTTTCTCATCTCCCAGAGGGCCTCCCTGGCCAGGGCCTCTCAGTCTGCGTTGCATGGTCCTGGAGCCAGGAGGCTGACCTTCCTGGAAAGACCCCATTCAGCCTGACCGGAGCACCAGAGGAGGAAAGGACAGTACTCACTCATAAGGAGTGATTTGTACTTTACTTGCTTACACAAAATGTATGACCTCAGAGAAAAAGCATTCCAGGCACCTTTATGATGATACTCGCAAGGCAGACGTGTTGTCAGATTTACCTACATTCATAAACAGCTAGGGTTCAGAGGGACATCTTAGCTCATCTAAGGACAAGAGTTTGCATTTAATAAGCCCCACCTGTGTGATAAGCACTCCATATATTTCGCCTTATTTAAAACTTGTAATACTCTACTCAATATTCTGTGATAACCCAGATGAGAAGAGAATCTGTAAACGAGAGAAAATAAGTATGCATAACTGAATCACTTTGTTGTACACCTGAAACTAACCCAGCATTGCAAATAAACTCTACTCCAGTGAAATCAAAATAAAAAAAAATTGAAGAAAAATTTATAACAACATTCAGGATAGATATTGTTGTCCATTTCAAAGAGGAGGAAATGGAGGGGCAGGGAGGTTACGTGATACAGGCTTCCTTTTGTACATTTCACATTTAACCACAGTATATCCGGGCCCCTTTCCAGTGCACCATCGCTTTCATCACCCTTGGCAAAAAGCTTTGGATGACTTTTGGACCCTCCTGTGTTCTGCACGAGACTGTGAGCTCCTCCAACACCAGGAGCCTACCTCTCTTGTTTGTAAATCCCCAGCACAAGGCCACAGCACCTGGCATGGAAGTGGCACAGAATGAATGAATGAACAAATGAACTGATGCCCCTGGAGGGTTCTGTTTGGTGAGCCTCAGCTCAGAGGAATCACAGTAGACTTATGCCCCTGTTCCTTGAGCATTCCAGTTACTCCCCTAATTCTCACTGCCTCAGAAGGTCCTTTAACAGGGAGATGGGCAGACACAGGGGAGAGGTGACTTCCATCCCCTCTATTTTTATGTTTGGTCCTGGCTCTGCCTGACCTCCTACTCGTTTAATTGTTATTAATGACAACTTAACTGAGCTATAATAAAATTCAGTCCTTAAAGTGCACATTTTAGTATTTTAAAAGTATATTCACCGAGATGTACAACCATCACTACTGTTTGAGGACATTTCTGTCACCCCCACTCCCCACAAGGAAACCCCATACCCACTCGCAGGTGCTGTCCAACTGCTCCTGTTTCTTTCTGTTTCCATGAATCTGCCTATTCTGGACATTGCATATAAAGGGTGATCCCCTCCGGGATTTTATAATCACGTTGTCTGTCTGCTGCGGAGCCCCACTTGAACAAAGTTAGACTTCAGATGGGGAGGCGAGCACTTCATACCACTTAGAAAACATCTTTCTCAGGCAACCCGAAGCCAGTCCTTCACAGGTGCTTTTGGGCTGCTGTTGATATTTTTCCGGTGGAGATTGTTAGGTGATGGCCATTTGAGAGCCAATTGTGTACTTGAGGGTCTGAGGGGGATCCTGGAATTTGTTGCAGTGCTTCAGGCATGGCTGTAATCACAGCAGAGGGCCATTTCTGCTCAGCTAAAACCCAGCCGTGCACAGGCAGGAACTCTTGACGGCGGAGAAGGAAGAGAGAGGGAACTCTTGCATCGGGTGCCAAGCCAGCAGCTACCCTTGAATTACGAGCTTCAGGTTGCTTGTTGGTTTGGGACTGTCCTGCCCCAGGTGGGCAAGTTCTCACCTCTGGTGGGTCGGAAAGGGATTTTAATCCGAAGTGCCACATTAGTTTTACCATACCCTTCCCTATATTCACTCCTTATTTTCTTATTTTTCTCACTCCTTGCTTTCTTAAATCATCAGGAAAGTATCACTTGAGATCAGTGTCAACTCCATTAGCTCTTTCCAAGTGACAAAGACAAAAAAAAAAAAAAAAAAAAACCACTTGAAATATCTGAGAGAAATCCTTCTAAAGAGAAGATTTTATTGCAAAGTTACATCTGAGCAGTGCCTATCTGAGCATTTCAATAAATCTACATTACCCTAGGTATTTTGGCATCCTCTGGGAGAGGAAAGCCTATCAGTGAAAAGTAATGATTTTGGGTTTTTCAATTGCCCTAAGGATCTTGACAATGCTATTAAGACCCATGCTCTCCCAGTCGAGAAGTTTAGGAGTGAAATTATTAATACGCCCAGACGTTATGTTGATTGTTGCGCTATAGCAGAAAATACTCTCTCTTATTTGAGCTGCATTATCACTTTCCCAAGCAGAGAATTGCATCAGAAATTTAAACTCCTCTCATTCCAGCTCATCGCATAGCTTTTCAAGGTCTTATTGTAAAATAGGTTGGGCATAATTTGAATATTTCCCTACCCATGAAAGATAATATGTTTTTCAAAGACTGGACTTCTTTCTTTTTTTTTTTGAAAAATAAAAATCACAGTGGAATTTTCTTCCATCAAGATGTCATACTTTAGCTTTTAAACTAGGTTTTCCTTGCGGTGTATTTCATTCTTTTTTTGTTTCTTTGAGATGGTCACAATTCTTTTCCCAGAACATAGGAAGGGAATCAAAACAAAGATAAAATCTGATTTTGATGTCAGATTGAGCCTCTGATTAACAGAATGACGGGAACATGCTCTGGTCGACACCATTCATTAATACCAAGAATGACTGAAGCACACCAGTTAAATGGCAACGACAGGATAAAGGTTCCTAGCACATTTTCACTTCAAAGCTCAGCAGAATTATTTACTCTCTGGGTGACCTTTTCCCCAAATCTCTCATGGTATGAGCCTTATAAGGCAAGAGAACAAAAGTTTCTCCAAACTATGTAAACAGAAGTCCGCTGAATGTCAGACCTTGAACTTTGTGCGTCTGATTTCCTGTCAAGTGACAGTGGGCATGATGGGATACATAGGGTATATTGCTGGGGATGTTTTCAGGTCTGCCTTCCAGATAAACAAACATGGACACACACACAAGCACATAATTATGCCGGAGAAACAAATATCCGAGAGCTTTCTGAAGAAGCATACCCCTCCCAGGATGTAGTGGTTCACAAGCATGAACATGTACCCCTCGGCCTGATGCAAGAGTCTCAGGATGCAAACAACTTTCAGAAAACACGGGGACCAACAGGAGGCCAGTGTGCTCTGCAGATCTCCGTTTTGTTGGGGAGGAGGTGTCCGTGACATGAGAATCACCATCTCCCACTGTGCCCCTTTGGCAAACAGAATTTCCTCTTAGCCACACTTTAGTATGCTATTTCCAGGACTTTCCCACAGCCTTCTCAACACTGATTTCTCCGGTTTTCCCTGGGTGACTTCTGAGTTCAACAATCAGAGTTATGAGGTAGGTAACCTGTCCACGCCTCTGTTTCCCATCCATAAAAGATAGTTAATAACCATTTCCATTTGGTGAAGAGAGTTAAATGAGATAGTACGCTCAAAGTGCAAAGAAAATGCATCATGAATAGGAAGTACTTAGGAAATGTCAGTATTTATTTCTATCTTATCAGGTTAATTCTTTCTAGAGATGACGGAGAAAGGCGTGAAATAGATCCTGTGATCCTGAGATTATTTCAATGACTTGGAAAATTTCCTGTTGCCAGATATTGTTGAAGTAAATGGCACCTTTACGAATAAGGGACTCTTATCTAAAAATGATACAAATGAACCTGTTTAAAAAACAGAAATAGATTCATGGATATAGAAACAAATTTTTGTTACCAAAGGGGAAAGAGGGAGAGGGATAAATTAGGAGTTTTGGATTAACAGATACATACTACTATACATAAAAGAACAAGGACCCTTTGTAGAGCATAGGGAATTATATTCAATATCTTGTAATAAACTGTAATGGAAAAAAATCAGAAAAAGAACTGATATACACACATATGTATACATGTATCACAATATCTGTGTGTGCATGCTAAGTCACTGCAGTTATGTCCACCTCTGTATGACCCCATGGACTGTAGCCTGCCAGGCTCCTCTATCTGGGATTCTCCAGGCAAGAGTACTGAACTGAGTAACCACTCCCCCCTCCAGGGGATCTTCCCGACTCAGGGACTGAACCCACATCTCTCACATGTCCTGCATTGGCAGCCAGGTTCTTTACCACTTGTGCCACCTGGGAAGACCGTATCTATATCTGTATGTATATATGTATAACTGGATAATTGTTGTACACCTGCAACTAACACATAACAAATCAACTGTACTTAGATTAAAAAAAAAGAACAAGGGTTTTTTTTTTTCTACTGATGAGTCATAGTAGCTCTTTTAGGTCTTAAAACACACTGAAATAATCAATGCCCTTAATTTTCACCTTGTGTAATAAATACACTGAAATAAAACCATCTGATGGTGGATAATCTGAAGGGCCTTATCAGTAGCTTTCCACTTTTTATAAATTCTCTTATTTTCTATGAAAATCAGCATTAGAAAAGCTAAGCTTTTCTGGAACCTTGGTATTCCTGGTTGAGTATCAGCCCTCATTTTGCATGAAAAACCAGTGGAAAAACCCACACTTTTAAGTTTCTTTTGCTCAGGTTCACTGATAGCCAAGCAGGTTGCTCTATCACTGCTAATTCGCCAGTGAACCCACTGAGGCCCTGAGTTATTCATCGAGTTTACATGGTGTAAGTCATGAATTAGCCATTTGTTTCTCAGGGCTTCTCAGGTTACTGAAACTTTCTAGTATTTGTCATCTCAAATGGGATCATTCTTAATCCCATAACATAGAGATGAGTCATCTCTCTCATGAAATAATCAGATTTGGTGGAGCAAATAATTTCCATTTCTAACACTGCTTATCTGAAACTTTAATAGTGTGGCATGGGAAGGCTTCTCAGTAGGATGATATTTGATCAGAGACCTGAAGGAAAGAGGGAGAGAGCCATTCCAATATCTGGGAGAACAAACATTCCAGGCAGAGAAAAAAGCAAGAACAAAGGCATTTTAAAATCTGTGGTGTGTGTAGGGATCAGCCAGATTATCAGCCTAGATGGGTCTCTTGCATTTAGCTTCAAGCCTGGTTCTCAGAGAAAACATTTAAGTAAATGAGAAAGGCTCTGATCCTCTCTGGCCTCCGCCTGATATGGGACTTAGCCAACGGGCTTCAACGCTAGGTCCCTTGCACTCACCACACCCTTGATCAGGGATACAGACAGTTGAATGGCCCACTCCTTTCCTGTGTGCAGGTCTTGGCTACGTGTCATCTCTCAGGACATGCCTTCCCACGACAACCTCAGCACGCTTATCCTCCTTACACTGCTTTCTTTTTGTCTGAAGCACTTATAACATTTTGAAAAAGTGTCTTTTAGAAAGTAAGCTCCTAGAAGGCAAGGAGGCTGTTTTATTTCCTGCTGAATTCCTGCCTCCTGGAACACTTGGTAGATACAACAAAGGGCTGCTGAGAGAATGAATGACACTTTGAGAAGTAAGGTAAGAACAAAGGAGTCAAAAGGAGAGTCCAAATCCTATCAGATTTGGAAGTCTTTCAAAGGGGCTGTTGCTTGATACCCTTCGAGACAAATTGTAAAAGCTTCAACTTGACCGAAGTTCAGGAAAAAAACGATGGCGGGCTTCCTTACCAAAACACAGCTCGATCTCACGCAAACTGCAGCAATTTTTTCTCTTCTGCAGCAACCCAAACATGACAACAAATGCCTTACAAACTGAAATCCCCACGGAACTCATGATGGCAGAGGCCTCTGACACACCCAAGTGGGAATAGACGCACTTCACTTCCAAACTCCGCTAACAGGATCTCTGGTGGCTGTCTAGGCCACTGGAAAATGTTCATTTCTCCATCATGAACCTATTGTGTTAAAGAACCTTTGCTGCAGGCCACTGACTCTTGAGTAGGGTAAATCCTGATTTATCTGTGGCTCATGACACAAAAAGCAAATGAATGTGGCAAAGGAAAGGAGGGTGCTGCAGGGGATTTGCAAATCAAAAGCAAGGTAGATGGATTTCTTCCTCCGGCAGGAAGGCTTTTTGGACTGGATCAGAAGAAATCCAAAGGCTTCCTTACTGTATGGTTACAAGTGTAAGACGTTTGATGGTTGTACTGTTCTAGGACTACAATCAGAGTAGTAATATATCACATGCCACTGGCATGTCATACATTAAACAATTCCCCGTGGCCATATTTAGCCCATTAAGTCTTTACAAAAATCTCTAACTTAGCACCAAGGACTGGTCTTGTGGAAGACAATTTTTTCATGGACTAGGAGTGGAGACTAGGAGTGGAAAGATGGTTCACGCAGCGATGTGGGTGATGGGGATCGGTAGATGAAGCTCGCTTGCTTGCCCACCGCTCACCTCCTGCTGTTGGTCCCATTGCTAACAGGGGGTTGGGGACCGCTGTTATACACAGCACATAATAGGAAAAAGCTTTCAGTCTATGGGTTTCTCTTTGTACAGAGCCTAGTGAAGTCATATGCTAGTTGGATATTTACCAAAGCCTTTCATATTCTCTTCCATTTGCCTTCTCTCCCATTGATTCCTTGCCCAGTGACCCATGAGCTAAACTCACTTATGACAAATCATTTTCAACCACTTGTTTGTTCCTTCACTCAGGTTTTTACTTATTCCTGTGCACATTCATTTAGCAATTAATTATTGAGCTTCTACCCTGGATCCCATGGATTTTTGAGGCTATAGAATCTCTGACCTCTAGGAAGGTCAGGAAAGACAGTCATAACCTACGCTCGCCTTTTCACAAGAGCCACAAAGATCTCACCTTAACTTTTTTTCCCCTCGTGATTGTTAACAATCAAAATGTTTCATTTTTCATATAGGTTTTTATTCATGTTGCAGTTCACACAAAAACATTTTCTAAGGACCATTATGACATATTGCTTTGAACAATTTTCCTATATGTATATCATTAAAGTAAACATGAATCCTTACCTACTCCTCCCACCCTAATCTTATCTCCAGAAGCTAACTCACTGTTCTGTTGGGTCTATATACCCACATGTCTCAGTGTACAAGGATTTTTCTTTTTTTTTGCCAGCATACCATTTACAGGGTGATCTGTGACACACTGAGAAATTCACAAGAATGTTAATTATTACCTGTGGAGAGAAACTATAACATTTTGATTCATTTGTGTTTTCAACTGAATGTGGTATTTATCGACTGTCTTTTATGTTTAATTCTAGATAACAGAGCATGGTGAATTGGAGTCCTCAATTATACACATGGAATATACGTGCTATACTGCTTTCTTAGCAGGACTCAGACTTGGCATTCCTGCCCTGGATTCTCAGCCACATGGGCAGGACACACATGGCCTTCGCGGTGCTTTATGCACACGTAAGGTGCAGTGAGACGCCCGGTGTCATAAAGTGAAAATGGAAGTGGACCACGAAGAGGTTTTACCACTCAGGTTTACTCCGATGAGCCAAGCTGCGTCTGTCTGCACCTCTAAAGTACCCTAAGCTCATGGCCCTCATTCTGAGAAAAACTCGGAGACATATATCACTGATATATTTTCCTAATTAAAACACATGTAATCTGAACCAAAGAAGAAACCATAAATAGAACTGAGAAACGTAGGCAAACATGTTTTATGCTTCTTCTTCTTCTTCAATAAAGTTAACTTTAACATTAAAAAGACAGAAAGTTAGGGACCTCCCTGGTGGTCCAGTGGCTAAGACTTCACACTCCCAATGCAGAGGGCTTGGGTTCAATCCCTGGTCAGGGAACTAGATCCCACATGCCACAACTAAAGATCCCGCATGCCACAATGAAGATTGAGTACCGCAACTAAGACCTCGCCCTGCCAAATAAAGATTAAAAAAAAAAAAAAAAGACAGAGAATTTAAGGACTCTTTCATTAGGGAACTAAAAAATATGAAATTATGAAGTTAGAAGCAGCTCGTGACAAGAGAGAGCATTACGTGAGAACATACTTTTGACAGACGTGAAAGCTAATCAAAATACCATGATGGGAACTCCCATACGTTGCTGGTGGGGTGCAAAATGGTATCGTCACCCTGGCAAACAGCTTACCAGTGTCCCACGACGCTACACTTAACCACACCCACTAATAACCCCCATCTCAGGTGTTCGCCCTAGAGAAATGAAAACGCATGTCCACCCCCGATCCACACGTGAACTGACGAACCTAGCGGACACAGCTGGGGAAGGTGAGGGGCCACGCACTGAGAAAGCGGCACTGACGCGCACACAGTCGCGTGCGAAACAGACAGCTATGGGGGGCTGCTAAAGAGCACGGAGCCCCACCTGGCGCTCTGTGGCGACCCAGAGGGGCGGGCTGAGGGGAAGGGAGGGAGGTTCCGGAGGCAGGGGACTGATTCACATTATCGTATGCCAGAAACCAACACAACACTGTAAAGCAGTTTTCCACCAGTTAAAAAATAAAATAGAAAAAATACTCAAACCAAAATCCACACACAGAAGAGTCATATAGCAGCTCTATCCACAATCACCAAAACCGGGCAACAACTCAGAGGTCCTACCACCTGTGCAAAGATGAACAAGGTGGGGCACAACAGAATGGTACGCGGCAACGGAAGGGATCACCTAGGGATACAGCAAGCGGGACCCCCCTCCAAGGCACACGTTGAAAGAAGGAAGCCTGTTTCAGAAGGTTACATACTATATGATGTTGCTCACAGGACATCCTCAAAAAACCCCGAAAACTTTAGTGACTGAGAACAGATCAATGACTGCCAGGGGTTGGGAAGGAGAGGAGATGTAACTATTAGGTTGGCCAAAAAGTTCATCTGGGTTTTCAACATTAAGGAAACCCCGAACAAACGACTTTTTGGCCAATCTAATTCAAAAGGAGGGCACAAGGGAGGTTTTTGAGGTGATGGAGCTGTTCTGTGTCATGAGAGTGATGGTGTTACCCAAATCTACTATTCATGTAGTTAAAATTCACAGAACCCTATACCGTAAAGGTAGGTACTGTATGCCAATTTTTAAAAATATAATATTGATAAAACAAAATTAAACATGTGGATGGATGTGGAGAGCAGGACAGAGTTATTCGGTGTTGACGGGGAAACACTTGCATCAGATCAGGAGCCATTCCAGGTAGAGAAGCTCAGGCTCTTCTCTGAAAAACAAGGAAGCAAATTAACCCCCAAACCTGGAACATCTGCTTTCAATATATACACTAGCACATCCTTAAAAAACAAAAAGCACACCAGAAACAAGTCAAAACAGAGTCAACATCTGTGCAAAAGTCCTACTGGTGTGATGTTAATAGTTTTTATATTTGAATTCATTAGAATATTGCTTGCTGAAGCTTGTGTGTCTCTCACAAGCTGTTTAAGAAACTCTGCTGCGTAAAATGAAGAAAGGGTGGCTTTGCTGCACGGCACTGTCGGCTCCTCTCCTGACACTCAGCACAATCCATAACCTTGTAGCAACATTAACAGTACTGTATTATTCATCACAATAAGATTATTAGTTGATGGGAAACAAATTACAGAGCTTCACAACCTGCTATACTTTCTGACTGCACACAAGGAAATTTTTCATGAATGGGAACTGCTACCCAGGAAGAGAAACTTCTGTTTGTCTTGAGAAATTTCCCATAAGTAGAAGGGGTTGATTCTGGGAGTATAAGAAAATTACAGCATAATAAAAGATAGAAAAACTTGTAAAAGTATTTAGAAGGAAGCCCGAAGGGGACTCACAGCTCAGCTACACAGTTGGGGCTCAATAGAATGTAAGCTGGGAGAAGTGGAGAAAACAATCCCTGCCTTGTCTAAAGTGATGGCACAGTTCTGCATGATACCATGGATATATTGGGAAAACACCTTCAGGAATAGAGGGGATGTTAGCAGGGATATAGGTCTGGCAGGTCAGGGGGCCACCTACACTGACTTGGCTTGCGCTGGTCCCTGGGCCCCGTGCCAGCAATTGGTTAATGCCTTCTCATCTTGTACATTTCACATACCAGATAGCCCTTCCTGACCTCATTCTTCCCCGGCAGGTGGAACGGACTCTTCTTTCATCAGCTCCAGGTAACACATACAGATGCTACTTTCCTGTGGGCTGTTCCTTACTGTCCTTGTCCCCTAAAGGGAGGGGCCAAGTCCCAGGTCCAAGGTTTGTTACTTGCTGGGGGGTGGGGGGGTGGGCGTGGGGGGAGAGCAATGACACCTTGCTGGGAAATGGATACATGAAAAGGGATATCAAGGTTGCCAACAGCAACGGCTTAACCTGGTGAAACAGGCGTGGTGTAATTAGCATAGTGTCTGTGCAGCTCTAGCACCTGTGACCCGCATCGGTCCTGTCCTTCAGAGCCCAGGAGGTCCCCAACTGATGGGGCTGGGCTCTGAGCAGAAAGGAGCGGGGGGTACAGGAAAATGACATTGCCTGCACTCACAGCAGGGGCTGCGGCTTACACGGGCTGGTCCCAGGAAGGGGACGAGAATTCTAAGCAGGGTACCGTAGGCACTGACAAATAACAGGACGCCCCATAGTGCTAAACGCTCTTCTCTGCTCCTCCGTCTCCAGCGCAGTTGCGAGAACAGTTCACGTCTTATTTCCCCTTCCATTCCCAGGCACACTTTTTTCCCTGTCTCTGCCCCTGTCCCTTAGGTGTTCTGATGTTTCCCACACACACTTATGAGGACAGCAAAAATGCCGTCTACTGTTTTGATATTTTCCGCCCCTCTTCTGTGCTTTGAGCCTCCAGGAAAAGTCAATAGGAAACCGTCATTCTGCCTACCTGGATGAAACAAGGGCAGGGCTGCCTGTACAACAGTCTGCTGACCGCGGAGTTGAGGACACAGATGCCAGGCCGTGGAAAGTCGGTGCTGCAGGGGCTGGACCCGAGACGCCCACTCATGGAGATAGTCTGCACGAGCAGAGCCTTGCGGGAGGGCAGGGCGGTGCAGCAGTCTGGGCAGTCCTGAGTCAGGAAGGCGGGAGCTATCTTTGTCTCTCCTCCCGGGGATCACGCTGCCAGTCTGGTTAATACCCAAAGGCTCTCGACGTTTCTCATTGCTCCAGCCAAACTCCCTTGTCCCAGTTTCTCCCTCTGAAGCAGCCCTTTCTCTGTGTTACATCAGTGACTAGACTTGTCATCAGCGCTTATTATTCCAGAAGGAAGCAGTCCTTTTCAGGTCCTTGCTTTTAAAGGTCACAACCAGTGTGGTGTGTCAGTAACTCCACTGGGTTACATTTGGGGGATACAGTGAAGCATAGTCTGAAGCCAGAACACTTTGAAAGAAAATTGCAGGGGAAAAAATTGTGAATCGTGTCCCCTTCTAGGAGGGGCTCTGGTGGCCTGAGTGGCGTACGTGTGTGTGCTCAAGTGGTGTCCGACTCTTTGCGACCCCATGGACTGTAGCCCGCCAGGCTCCTCTGTCCATGGGAGTCTCTAGGCAAGGATACTGGAGTGGGTTGCCATTTCCTTCTCCAGGGGATCTTCCCGACCTAGGGGTTGAACCCACGTCTTTGCATTGGCAGGAGAATTCTTTAGCACTGAGCCACCTGAGTGAAGTGAAATTCTATTGTTCCACTCCACTTCCACACTCCCTTTTTTGCCTTCAGCAAGGAACAAAAAGCTAAGGTGATAGGGTACCGGAAATTCAAGACATTTGGGAGTTTAGAGTAGAATCTGATGTGAAAATGTGTGTGTGGATTTTACTGTTCAAGAAAACAGACTTTCTCAACCTAAGAAAGTATCCCAGGGGTAAACAGAGTTCTGAGGTAATTAGTCCCAGTTTAGCTTGATTTCTAGACTTCACATGATCATTCTAGATAGAGTAGCACCTTCCATTAGGTACCTTCTCAGTTGCTTTCAACTTCCATATTTATTCTTTTATGTCGTCTCCTTGAGGACTCTGTCACATTCATTTTTCATACTTTATCATAATGCTGATAACAATTATAGTCCTGCTGCTGCTGCTAAGTTGCGTCAGTCGTGTCCGACTCTGTGCGACCCCAGAGACGGCAGCCCACCAGGCTCCTCTGTCCATGGGATTCTCCAGGCAAGAACACTGGAGTGGGCTGCCATTTCCTTCTCCAATGCATGAAAGTGAAAAGTGAAAGTGAAGTCGCTCAGTTGTGTCCAACTCTTAGCGACCCCATGGACCACAGCCTACCAGGCTCCTCCGTCCATGGGATTCTCCAGGCAAGAGTACTGGAGTGGGGTGCCATTGCCTTCTCCGATTATAGTCCTAAGAGCTAACTATTTTGAGCCCCCACTTTATGTCAGCTTCTGTGTCAAGAATTTTATTTACTTAACACAGAATGTGAAGTAATGATAAGATATTTACTTACTTAACACAGAATAATGAGATTCTCTAAGTAAGTGACCTTGAGAGATAACCCATTATGGAGACTGAGGCTTAGAGAAAGTTACTGTGTCAGGCTGCATGGCTGGAAAGGAAGAACCAGCCCAGGTCATCTGCGTCTCCACCCCTTGCTCTTCATGTTAGGTGGTCCTGGGTCACAAATGTGTCTTTCATCACACATTATTCAAAAATGAGAGGGTCCAATGAGGGAACTTTCCAGATCACCAAAACTGTCTGCAAGTGCTTGGATATATTTTTATTTTAACCGTGTTGTGTAGATATAATAATTTGAAATTGGAAGCTAAATTTGGCTGTATTTTTAAAGGGAGCCTAATGAGCATAATTCAACATTTAATTGATGACTGAAAATCTGTTAAGAGCACAGATAATTGTACCAGGCAGTCAGCTAGCTCTGTATCTCCTGATTTACTCTGTCTCCTTCTTGGAGGTCAGGCTGTCTGGTGTCAATCTTGGGGTTGCCTCTAGGCCGACTGCTTTGCGCAAGCACCATCGCACACCCCTCTCCCTTCCTGCTGTCCATCTTTTAAGTAATTTATTTTTAATTATTAAAATTACAAAACCCCTGCATGCTAAGGAAGAACAAACAGGACCCCAGATGAAGGCCTAATGAAACACAGAGCAAAGGCTTTCATAAAGCTATTGTGGGAACTTAAGAGGGCATTGAAAAAACTTATTTCTCAACTTGGGGTTCTATTCCAGAAAACCAAGTTGCCAAGGAGCTGTCGAGAACACGCGCTGTGTTCTGAATCGTTACTTAACTCGTTTCTGTACAGGATCTTTTTTTTTCCCAGCTGGAATATAAAACTGGAAGGCGGCGATCACTGTATATTTGGAAAATGAACACTTGCCAGCACTGAGGCCAGGGCTGCAGAGATAAGACGCTCCCCTCCGAGAATTTTGAGTTGAGCTCTTTTCAATACGATGTGGAGGCTGCTCTGGATGAAAAAACAAGGGATACTTGGCTTTGTCTTGGGGTTGGCAAATTATGGCCGATGGACCATTTTCAGTCCTCGAGCTAAGAATATTTTGTACATCCTTGAAGGGTAATTAAAAAAAAAAAAAGAACATGTGATAGAAACCATATGTAGCTCACAAAGTGAGGCCTAAAATATTTACTATCTGGACCTTTACAGAAAAAATGTGCTGACTTCTGGCCTAGTGGATGCAAGAAGTCTTCCTGGAAGAGGAGGTACATGAGCAATCTCTGAAATTCATCAAGGTGTACTTCAGTCTTGAACACACATGTATGGATGTTTATTACAGGTATATTACGTTTGTGTGAATGAAGTGATGATGAAACACACAGACATAATTAGTAGGCTCAATTATGAATACTTTTGACCACAGGCTATGGTTCTGGCTTATTCCTCTGGGCTGATACCTTGAACAAACACAGACTCTAAAGCAGACACATTCATATTAGCATACTGGAGAGACCACCAAAGGGAAAAAAGCAAAACATCAAGAAACAATTGGGTTTCCTTTCTAGGGCTCCATAGTACATTCAATCTATCTGTACAGGACTGAAACATTCAAATATGGAATTACAGCAAGGCACATGCGCTAAGTGTCCCCCCATTCCTTCCCCCACCTGCAATCTACCTCCCTACTTACAACGGTTCACCTAGGCAGCTCAGTAGGGACGATGGAAAATCAGCAAACGCATCTTTTTCTTCTTGGTGTTTTATATCTTGCCTACTATTTAGGCTTCAATGAAACAGAAATGTCACACTGCTATCTTTAGAATGCTCAGAGTTTGAACTAAAAAATACTGTAGCTGATGCCCTAGACAAAAAGTGAAGGCATGCAGATTTCATCTCTGGAACAGCCAAAGGAGACACAGTTTCAAAACAGCTATTAATCTGTGATGGGGGGAAAGGCAGAAAGGCATAGGATCTTTCTTCCAACCACAGTCAAAGCCAAAGTTAAAGAATTCAGCTATTTCTGAAGCAATTAGCAGTATGTATTATTTCCCAGCACTCATGAACAGAATCATTTTGAAAACCAGTGCTCTTGACACGTTTCACTATAAAATCAATTACTTTTAAAAGCAAGAAGCTCATTCTCCGCCCCGGGAACATATGATACACCACCTGCCTGTTCCAAGAGATGCTTCCTTTTTTTTTTTTTTTTAAAAAAAAAAGGGCTTATGGGATTGGGGTGCTCATCCTTCTGGCGTTATCTGCACATTTATGCAATGAGGAATTTCAAATTCATCCTTTACTTTTATGACCATTACATGGCCCCATTCACAAGCATTCTGAGTCTATGCCATTGGGAAACTTTCATCTCGTTACGAATTAAATTTTCCAAATCTGATATGATCTTAATTATCAGCAGTGTATTCATGCCCAAGTTCAATCTCTGACATCATAGTAAAGTACAATAGCTGCATTTCAGATGAGAAAAAGCTGATTCAGGAAGATACTGTATGTATCTGTTTGCATAGCAAGAATCAGGCCTGAACTTATCTTCTTAGATGTTTCATGGATAACATTTTCATTTTCATCAAAGGCAAGCGATTTAAAAGTTTCTGTTGCTGTTGACACTCTCTCTCTAGCAGGGGATCTGGGCTGATTACAAATGGCAATGTTTCAAAAGGGGCAAAAGGTGCTATTTTATTTCCAGAGCATTTAAGGTGGAAGCAGGGTCAGGATGGAGATGCAATACTTTGGGATCTTTTGTTTTTTGCAGAAAAGGAAAATAAACTCCTCCTAGCTAAGGCTGGCAAGAATAACATTGTAAGTGTTATGGAACTTCATTGTATATGATGCATGTCTCACTCAGTAAGTGTTTTAAATGAATCATTTTTTATCAGAGCAAAAACAGTAACTTTGCCTGGCCATTTTAAATGTCATTTAATGAATTTCCAGTTTGGCTCAATTAGAGGCTCCTTGAAAAGAAATCACGCTTTCTTTTCCCCAAATCTTTCTGTTTTATGAACAATATACTCATTGTCAAAAACTGGCTAAGTATCTTTAATAATTTTTTTTTAAAAAGGAAAAAAGTTCAGTTAATCCTAAATCAAGTGTCAACAGTCTACAGAAATCCAGGATTTTTGGAACAAGCCTGAAGTTCATGCCAAAAAACCAAAATGACAAAAAATCCTTTTTTTTTCTTTGACTCTTCATTCATTCTTCATACAGTGTCACTAATATATTTGTTCCTACAACAAATTGAACATTTTATGTCTATCCATCCAGACAAAAATTAATTGTTAAAAAATCTGTATTTGTGGGGATGTGTCTCAGGTCATGTCAAGCTGGCCCTTTAAATTACCTCTAAAAACGCCTCCCCTATCTGAGATAGGCCAGACCCAATTGATCTTTTTATGTCTCTGGTCTTCTCTGAAAGAAAGTAAGAATTGCTATTTCCCTAGAGCACAGTGAAGAGATCTGAGCATGCCTCTTCTTTAAGCAATAACCATTAATATGGGTTCCGCTTGTACCAGACATCTGTAATGCTCTGGGCTGTATTTTCTGGCGTGATAACAGTGTTGTCTTGAGAACTGGTGCATGAAGAGGACAGAAGGCAGACAGCCAGAGCTCAACTGCTCACTTGTGCTCCTATCTAAGGGATGACACTCTTATCGTGCAGGAAACTGAGCCCTGAACCATCAAGGAAAGTTCCATAAATCTTCCTCCACCAATTTTGCCAGTCTCTATTCTAGCTTATGGCCTGTGGGTGACCTGGATTAGAATCCATTCTCTTGCATAAGGGCACCAAGCCATCTGGAAGGAGATCACCAAGGAGAATTGCTCAGACTCCTCCAGGTCCAGACCCCAGCTTCTTTGATAATCCATCCTATCGGGACTCTTTCCTGGAACCCAACTAGCGCTTGTGCTTAAGAAGCTCATCAGCCATTAAATGAACATCTACTTTGTCCCTGGATCCGAGCTTGGTGCTAAGAGCCAAGCGATACCTAAGATTTAGCCCTCACCCTGGAGGAATTTATAGTAGGAGGAATGGGCAACTTCAAGAGAACTTGGAAAGTGGTAAGAAAGGAGAGGGTGCAGGGTGTTTGGCAGCTGGCTTCTTACTATGATAACAGAATGCAATCTCATAAGCTTTTACTTGAACTCAGAATTTTCTAGATGAGAGCAAGTTCATGGGCAAGCGAGGCAGGCTGTAATATCCCCTTCCAAGATTTTCTCAGATGCTCTTAGGAAAGTCTAGGGATGACCCTACACTTCTTCACATGTTCTTCCAACACACATCTGGGTTTCTCTTAGGTATGCTGGGAAGACCTAGACATATTACTCCATCTTCGGTTATCACTGAATAACTAAATGTGCTGCTCTTCCCATAGGATGTAATTTTGAGAACATGAAAGCTCTAGCTATCGGCTTAAAACTCTCTGTCCCATGGCTCTACTCTGGGGCCTAGGATTACACTAGGAATATCCTTTATGGGCCTAGAGGAAACGAATGGCTTCATGACATGTTAGAGCTTCATCTTACCCAATTAATCTAATTATCACTTGGAGTCTTATCAAGCCTCAGGGTCCAGAGAGACTGGGAAACAGAACTGGTAAGTTCTGATGTAGGAGTGAGAATGAGATGGGAACCTCAGGCATTAGGTGGGAGGATTGGGGGAGTGTCGAGAAGGTAAGAAAATGCTAGTAGAAGAAATGAGAAAAGGCAATGAGGACTTTTCGTATTTGTCTGAAATTCTTACTATGCCTGCTCCCCAAGGAGGAGGAGGAGGGGCAGGAGGAGGAACAGGAGACAAGGAGGAGAGGAAGAAGAAGAAAAAGAGGAAGAATAGTAATATGAAGAGCGTGCAGAAGGAGGATGTGGTTTAAGTGAGATTAATTACTTTTCCTTTCTGCAAAACAGGATAAACTGTATCAACCCACCTCTTGGACATTGTTAGACATATTAAGACAATGCTGGTGATGTCCTTGCCCAAAGAAAGGTGGGAGGGACTTAGCCTTCCTAACGTGCACCTTGATAATCACTGGCATCTGTAACTCAGAGTATCAGCCCTACTATAGCAGACATTTGACTGAAGCAGAATCCACGAGCTTGGGTGTGTTTCCGAGTGGCGTGGGCAGGTGTCAGGAGACAGGCTGCAATGGTGACTCAAGGATGGGTTTAGACAAGCCAAGGCTGGCAACATCATTGCAGCTGATGAATTCCTTCCTTCACAGTTGTCTAAGCCAGAGCAGCCTTCCCGGGGGATTTCAACAAAGAAACAAAATACCTCCCAAACCTAGGTTCAGATAGTGTATGCATTGCTTGTTCTTCAGACGCAGATCATTTACACAAGGAGACATCTTGCCTTCTCTCCCTGTGTGCAGCACACATGAGGAAGCCCTCTGCATGGACAGGAAAAGAAAAAGAATTGACTTATGCACTGAAGGCCCTCAAGGGAGTGACATAAACCCAGCTGGTGTCCTTGCATCCAGGAGACTATATTAGTACTAACTGCATTACCTAGAAGGAGAAGGCAATGGCACTCCACTCCAGTACTCTTGCCTGGAAAATCCCATGGACAGAGGAGCCTGGTAGGCTGCAGTCCATGGGGTCACAAAGAGTCGGACACAACTGCGTGACTTCACTTTCACTTTTCACTTTTATGCATTGGAGAAGGAAATGGCAACCCACTCCAGTGTTCTTGCCTGGAGAATCCCAGGGACGGGGGAGCCTGGTGGGCTGCCATCTATGGGGTTGCACAGAGTTGGACACGACTGAAGTGACTTAGCAGCAGTAGCACCAGCAGCGTTACCTAGAAAACCTGCAAAAGCGGGTGTGGCTATAAAATCACACGTGACTGGCATCTCCACCCACCTGGCACATAGACGCATCAAATGCACTGTTTGCTCCATGAAGTTAATGGATTAATGGTTATGTTCAAGAAAGGAGTTCCTTGTATTCCATGGCAATTTTGGAGTGATAAGACATTGGGAAGAAGCAGGGAGTGATGTAAGAATTTTTGACCTTAGAGTGATGAAGTCAATACCATTGAAGGAGTGAATGTTCAATCATGAGCATACAAAACAAAAATCAAAATAAAAATGGAGAAATCAAAACAAAACTCAAAATAAATTTCAAATTATTCAAAAGCCCTGTTTTCTTTCTGTCTTTCCCATAAAAAGTGCACATGCACACACACACAGAAACACAGCAGGTTACTTACAAGAAGACAAAAATTCAAATCCCAAGCTGTTAATACCAAATGTTGTTGTTTTGTTTTAATGAAAACTTTAAAATTTGAGATAATTATAGATGCACACGCGGTGGTAAGAGTAATGCAGAGACATACCAACTACCCTTTATCCAGTTTCCCCTTATTGTAAATAACAGCCTATGAAACAAGAGCAACAGTGTTACCAGTGAGATTCTGACACTGACCCAGTCAACATACAGAACATTTCCATCACCAACAGGGTCCCTCACACTGCTCTTTTATACCCACTTCTTCCCTGTTGGCTCAGACGGTAAAGAATCTGCCTACAATGAGGGAGACCTGAATTCAATCACTGGGTTGAGAAGATTCACCTGGAGAAGGCAATTTCTGGCTACCCACTGCAGTATTCTTGCCTGAAGAATTCCACGGACAGAGAAGCCTGGTGAGGCACGGTCTGTAGGATCTGTCCAAAGAGTTGGACATGAGTAACTTTCACTTTCTTTCACTTCTTCCACTCTCCTTTTTAAAAAGCAAGATGGACTTCTACACATATCAAACTTAAGCATACAATCGGCGAAGTTTTGATAAATAATGCACCCAAGTAATTATCAGCTTTTTCAAGGTACAGACTATTTTCATCATCCTAGAAAGATCCTTTGTGGCTCTTCTCAGTCCCCAAGCCTTCAGGTCATGCTTATGATTTCAATCACCATGAATTAGTTTTACATGTTTTGAACATGTATAAAGGGAAGGATCAGTTCAGTTCAGTTTAGTCGCTCAGTTGTGTCCGACTTTTTGTGACCCCGTGAATCGCAGCACGCCAGGCCTCCCTGTCCAACACCAACTCCCAAAGGATAAGTCACTGCTATTTTGTATCTGACTTTTTTTGTTCAGCATAATGTTTCTGAGATTCATCCATGCTGTTGTGTATCTCAGTAGGTGCTAAATACAACTCTGTTGTGTGATGATATCAGAGTTTGCTTATCTATTAATTTGTGACTGGATGTTTGTTTTGTTTTCAGTTTAGGGTTATTGAGAACCAAAGCTATTACTACCATTCAGGCAAAAATCTACTTTGGGACATACATTTTTATTTCTTTGGGGTTAACAATTTAGGATTGAGATTACTGGGTAAATGCTTAATTGTATAAGGAGATGCCAAACCATTTTCCAAAGTGATTATACGAGTTTACAACCTGTCACTCCCACCACTATATATGAAGTACTCTAGATTCCTGCTAGTATTGTCAATCTTTTTAACTTTAGCCACTCTGGTAGGTGTGAAATGATACCTTTTATTCCTTTCAACCCAAAGGTACTGCAGAAAGAAAGTCTTGAGATACACTTTGCAATCCAATGTGTGGATTAGACGCTAAAGTCCCAGGTTTAGCATCTAGCTGGCAACATCAGACAAGACATGTCATCTAAAGCTCTCCTGATGCTTCTGCTTCTAACATAGGTGGTCCTCCAACTTCACCATGACAAATAGTCCTGGGAATAAGTTTCATATGATCCTGACTTTTGCATTTAGTAGAGTTCCTTTCAGGTTCTGGTTTATCCACACTTTGGTTACCTTGTGTTGAAGGAAGTGTTAACCTGTGCCCCAAACTCTAAATATTTTGCCACTTTTATGCTATTGCCAAGGGAGCGAAAAATTGGCTGACAGGTCAGACCAGCCAGTTTGCTGTTCTTGCCTACTCTGTAAGCTCCTGTCAAGAAAAACATTTGGCCCATCAATGACATCCCATTGTCTTGCCTGCATGGTTCCTGGCAAGTGCCCACAGACAGAAACGGATCAGAGCTGGTCCCCACAATACCAACACAGGAGTCAGCAAGAGCACCTTGCCTGTCATCTGTGTTTGGCTAACTGGGCCCCAGAGCTGAGACATGCACTTGATTCTGCTCATCCGTAAAGAAAAAAAAAAAAAAATATATATATATATACACACACACATATATATATATATGTATGTATCAAGAGAAATGTGTGACTAAAGTCTGGATGTAGAGAGATGCTATGATCGTATCTGTGGGCTGATATGAAGCATCCTTTTCCTGTCCAGGATACGGGAGACCCAGGACTTGGACACTGTCGATACACACAGTTGGTCATAAGTACAAACACAGGGGTATTTTCCCACGGCAGGCATGATAGTAAGGCATAAGAGAGACCTGTATGTATATTTTACTCTGATGTCTTCTGTTTTAGAGTCACACATCATGTCTCTATATTGTTACACATACTCCCTAGGAAACTTTGTTAGAAAACTGATGGCCATGAGAGAGTGAGCGAGCGAGTGAGCTGTGGGTGAGGCTGCCTGGTATAGTGGGATATACTGGTCTACCATCTGAGAAGAAACTCTCAACTTCCACACTTACAAGCCACAGGTGGGATCCATGTAGGAAATTATTGAACATATCCAGGACCTTGATCTCCTCATGAGTAAAGCAGAAGTTATAGCAGTTATTCCATAGGACTACTAGGAGAAATGGGGCTTCCCTGGTGGCTCAGTCGGTACAGAATCCTCCTGCCAGTGCGGGAGATGAGGGTTCCATCCCTGGGTCAGGAAGATCCCCAGGAGAAGGAAATAGCAACCCACTCCAGTATTCTTGCCTGGAGAATCCCATAGGCAGAGGAGCCTGGCAAGCTACAGTCCATGGGATCGCAGTCAGACATGACTGAGCACACACACACACGGAGAAACAGACAAGCTAAAACCCGTGAAAGTCATCTACTATACAACATGAAACAGTACTAGGACTCAAACATGGACTGAATCTGATGACATCCTCCATGGGGACATAATTCTGGTTTGAAGTCACTCAAGCTGTCTTTCTAACTCGCTGGCAGAGGTTCTGAGATTCTATAGATAATTCAAACTATTTATGCTTCAATTAATCCTGTTTCTATTCAGATGCATGCAAGGCTGTTGGAATAAAAGTGGCTAGGAGACCAGGTGGTGTCCTCACATCATGAATTAAGCCTAAAAACATTCCACACCCTTTTCACGTAACTCTGGTTAGAGAATAAGAGATGGGTGTTGGGGAAAATTCATCTACAATGTCTTAAACCTAACAGAACATTTTAATGCCTAGTTTTTTTGACCTGTGAGCCATTCTCTTGTCTCCATATTCTTTCTTTCTTCCAGGGCCATATCAAGAATACACATTATGATTTAAAAGAGGCAATAAGCAAAGTGTTAACTGATCTAAAAGTGGTCTAAGCCAAGGGAGCACGTCCTTCTGCTTGGGTAAGGTGATGGATGAGACTGCACAGCTGAACTGGCTTTCACTGAAAGCTGGGTTGAGTTCATTGGATAGCTGAGATGCAAAGAGTGTTCCTGGTGGTGGAAAATATGTGATTGGTGAGAGTGGCTGGGATGGCGAATGCAGGGAAGGAGAGAGGGAAATGAGACCAGATAGGCAGCCCGGGTAGAATGTGAGGGGTTTCCGTGAACTTGTCACTTCCTTGAGGGCAAAACATGTATTTCAGCTGCCTTGGTGTTTCAGTACCTGACATAGAGCCAGGCAGAGAAAACATGCTTGGATTGGGTTTTACGAAGACAGTGGTGATTGACTAGCAATATGGCAGATGGGCTGGAGTCAGGGATGTTGTGGAGAGAATTTCTCCCTACCTAGCTAGAGGCAGTGAACTGAGACAGCAGTGTGAACTTCAAGAGCCAAGGAAACAGGAAAGAGACACTAAAGAAAGAAAATTACAGAAATGGTCAACTGGATATGGGTCATCAGGGAAAAGGAAAAATCAAGGACTGCAGGCTTTTAACTGGGGAACTCAGAAAGGGACATATTTTCATAGAACCTAAAAGACCATTTGCTGGTCTTCCTTTTCTCCTTCCCTATAATGATGGTTCTCATTTCAGGACTTAATTTCCTGCTCAATATTCCAGGTTCTCCCTCCATACAGCTTCCCCTGTCAACTAGCAATTCTACCTAACGGGACCATCTTACAGTTGTTTTGAAGCCACACAGATATGGGTGTCGTCCACCTTGGCAATGCTACTAACAAGCTTGCAGACTGGGGGAAAGTTCTTTAATTCTCTTAGGCGTTATTTCCTTTGTAAACAGGAAATATTTACTCATAGCAAATATTTATTTACTGTCTACTCATAGGGCTGTCCTCATGAAGATTATGTTGGGTCAAGAATGAAACACCCTCTGCAGAGCGTCCTGTTCATAGTAAGTGTTCAATAAACATTAGCTACCATTTTTACTGTTTTGCTGCTCTGGTTTATCATCATCATCATTTGGGTCATGTCTCACGGTCATTCAGGACACTTTCCGAGATACATTAAGAGCTCCCCACCTCCTTTCATGCTTTATGTCTGTCACAGCATGATTTGCCTCGAACCTACACTTCTCAAACAGCAATACATCTATGAATCACCTGGGGATCTAACTCAAGATCCAGAATCTAATTCAGTGAGTCTGGGGTGGGGGGCCTCAGAGGCTGTATCTCACAATCTCTCAGAGATTGCAAACGTGCTGATCTGTGGACCACCCTTTGGGCCATAAGGATCTAGACTCTCAAGACAATTCTGGAGAGGAGAATGAAATGCAGATTGTAACCCCTCTAGGTCTTCTAGTGCATATCATTCATGGTGACCAGGAAACATTTCTGTTCAGAATCAACAGCATCACTGTAACTATACCCTTTGTTTTCCCTACCTATGTACTTTAGTAACTCCTGTGAATGGCACCAACTGAGGAAGTGGGCATTAAAAAATAAGTTCTTTTTATTCGATACACAGCAAGTGAAATCCTTGCACACACAAACATAATAAATATATTTTTCAATGTCTCTTCCTTAATTTATCACATGATTTCTCTCTTTGCGTACCGTGGCTTATCATCAGGACACCACCAATCGGATAAGATGAAGATGCTGCCAGTAATTTTTAATATTATGGTAAAATCATATATTTTCCTAGATGGTTGATTTGATACGAGGCCTAGCCCTCAGTCCATAAATCTTTGGGTGCTTGAGATCTGTGGTAATTTCATATTTAATCTATAGCCTATCAATGCATCATCGGGACCTGAGAAATGATTATGAGGAACTTGGAAGATAAGCATGGGTCATAGTGTATAATAACACAATTTCAAATATAGTTATAGACAGAGGACCCTGGAACGGGCAAAATAAGTCAGATGGGTTTTCTTCCCCCTTATATTTGTTGATGATTTTTACCTAACTCCTAACTTGCATGCTGGGTTCTTTTGGGGGTGTTTTCTTAGGCCTTCTGGATGCTACCATGTCATGAATGAGGCTAAATGCAAAGAAAACTGTCTCTTTTCTGAGCATTTTATTTAGTAAACATGTGTATGTAAATGTCAACATCTCCTTCAATTATGTACCTCCTTGAACCTGCTAAGGGCTGGGTGGGAGAATATATGTGGCCTGGAGGCTGTGACCTGCTTTATTCATGACTGTACTCCCAGCACCAAGAATAATACTTGACCCATATCTTCTCTGGGTGATTGAATTTTGACGTTTAATCTTCCTTCATTTGTTGGAAGCCACCAACAGAGTCACTTGTAAAACACAGCATTCCTGCTTCTCCTTTAGTCCAGGTGTCAAGCTCAGTTGTCCATATCCTCTGGCCAGCTCCTTTCCTGACAGATGGGCCTATCTGAGGACAGTCCTGGGTGCCCCAGAACACATACACCCTGATGTTAGGACTCTTATTTCCTCTCTGTTGCAAATGGAGAACATGCTCCCACCTTTACAACTAGGCAGTCAGCTGGGATCAGGCTACTCACACAGCACAGCTTTCCTTCATATTTGCCTTGTCTCGTCTGAAAATAAGAGTGCCTTGATTTATTCC
The DNA here is from genome assembly GCF_002263795.3 of Bos taurus. Taxonomy (NCBI): domain Eukaryota; kingdom Metazoa; phylum Chordata; class Mammalia; order Artiodactyla; family Bovidae; genus Bos; species Bos taurus. The sequence goes on along the minus strand of NC_037334.1, from coordinate 79,923,847 downwards.
ATCTTGAGTCACCGTGATCTTGCGGGAATTTAGGAAACGCAAATAAACTCGAACTAGAAATGGTTGCGATCCCGTCTGCCTCTGAGAGTTTTTGCCGGATCTATCGCCAGGGCACTCTGATGTTCACGCCAACATGTTCAGTTTACTGCTCATAAATTCTTCACGGCTTGCTATTCTTTTTGTAAGGGGATTGCAAGAGTGAGACAGAGAAACAGAGCTTATTTCCAAACAGAACGCATCCCCCTTAAGTTTCAGACCAAGGCCGCTCTTGGAAAGCATCTTTCTCTGAAGCCAAGGGATCGCCGCCCACCTCCCCTCCACACCGCCCCGCACCCCGAGCCCGCGCCCCACCGCTCTGGGAATCCAAGGAAATCTAAGCTCTCCTCCCGCACTTAGAATAAAAGCCAAGGAATAATGTGTCCTTAAACTATAATTTGCTTGCATTCACCAGCTTCCTATCCACCCCCACAATGGTCCTCTATGTAAATCAGATTTATTTATTCATAGGCACTAGCATTCCATTACTTTCATCAAAACCAGTCAAGCTGCATTCAGTGGTTTCTGCATTCTTATAAACTAACTGGAAAAGCAATTAACATTCGCCAGCCCTTTAGATAGTGGGGAGAAGGGGCAGGACCCCACCACCCTCTTGATAACACCACCTCTGTAGGCGGATGGCGGTGCCAAATGACTGCTCCTCTGTGTCGAGGGAGATAAGAGAAGTGACACAGATTAAAACAAATTGTTGATCCATACCAGGGAGAAGCTAGGGAAACAATAGAAGTAAAAGCATAAATGTCAATTTGGGATGATAAAGGATACAATCTAAATGTAATATGAGAGGCCCCCAGACAAAAGCAAGAAATAGAGATTGCACATTAGTGAAGTATCAGAGTACTGGAGCGTTTGAACACACATGCGCGCGCGCCGAGTCAGATGCTCTCAGCATATGAAAACACAAGCAACACATTGTTGATTGCTCAGCAAACCCAATTATGAATTAACCCGCTCTTGCAGAAATTCTCTCAAATTATGCTCATTTCAAGCTGCTCTGAAGAACATTTTGTCCCTGTAGTAACTTTGCTTCCCATATTGGCTTCATTCTTCGGCTCCTTTTTCTCCTAAGTGCCTGCCGGCTACACACACACACAAACACACACCCATTCTGGTTGTCAGCCTAACAAGAGGTTCTGGCCAAGTGCTCACCAGGCTCTCTGAAAGAAAGATTAAGACTGAGGGCAATGCACAAGGTCACCATCTCAGCTTCCAAAACACTGCCACCCGCTCCCGCCTCCCTCTCTAGCAGCATGCTGGAGAAGTCGAGATCTGAAAATTCATTCCTAATTACTCTAGTGTCATTTTGAGTCTTGCCTTTATGGTGACAGAAATCAAACCTCGGGCTCAGCTGTGGCTCCGTCTAATACAGTCGCTGTCGCCTGCTAATGCAGGCAGAGCTGATGGGGAGGTATGCAGGTGGTGACGTGTCCCCGAGCCTCCCAGACTAGGGCAGCATCTCATGCCTTATGGACCTTCAAGTGTCAGGATGGTTATTAATTACCCCTGTGGTCAGTGCGATGCAGTGGGGTTCAGGGACAAGACCCCATTCTGGAAATGTTCTGTGTTTGTTCAACACCCATCTCACGGCCTCTCTTTGAGGATGAGTGGTAACTATTTTTGTTCACTCAACATAACTTTTATGCTTTAATAAAAAAAGAGAAATACAAACAAATCTTTCATGTCACAGATGCAGTGCCATGAATGCATATGGAAACCAACATTTTGAAAGGCAGGCTATGTATTGTTTCACTATTATTTAACCTTCACTGAATGCTAACTTTGTGCTAAGTGCTATACTAAATGTCAGGTATTAGTAAACAGTAGCTGTTGTTATTGTTGCCCTCTGTAGGAAATAATAATGTTAATCAAAGTAGTTACAAGAATAATATTGGAGTGGTTACAAAAAGCTTGATGGTTCCCTTATACACACTTTCCTGAACATATTGAAAATATTGCTCATTGTTAAAGTCAACTCAATCTAATCAATGCACACGGAGTTTCCATAAAGTGCCAAGCAGCGTGCTAGGCATAGGGAGACATATAAGATTGAGACTCTCTGGTTGTCAGAGAAGGCTTCTCTCGGTGTCTGACACCCTAAGGGGCTATGAACTCTGTGGGGCACAGACTGTGTCAGGCACTGGTTAAAGCACTTTGCATGGTGTTATATCATTTATGTTGTTGCTGTTCAGTCACTAAGTCATGTCCGACTCTTTGTGACCACTTGGACTGCAGCACACCAGGCTTCCCTGTCCTTCACTATCTCCCAGATTTTGTTCAAACTCATGTCCATTGAGTCGGTGATGCCATCCAACCGTCTCATCCTCTGTCACCCCCTTCTCCTCCTGCTTACAATCTTTCCTAGCATCAGGGTCTTTTCCAATGGGTTGGCTCTTTGCACTGCATGGCCAAAGTATTGGAGCTTCAGCATCAGTCCTTCCAATGAGTATTCAGGGTTGATCATCCCCAATCTCCCATTTTAAGAGTGAGAAACCTGAGATTCGGACAGTGACGTGAATCTCTAGGTCACCAGTAGGCAGGAGGCAGGCTTGGCCACCCCCTCTCTCCACTCTGCCTGTTAGTATACATTGTTCATCCTACTCCCTGATCTAAGGTGGAAATGGAGTCCTTCCACTTGGTAACTATTATAAAAAAGATTCCCTGCCTAGGGACACCCTGAGATTCCCAATTCACAAAGGAACATAGGCTCCATTTCTCCTGGATTTACAGCACTGTCTCCCCGTAAGTCCTGGAGATGGCATCATCAGAGGATGAAGTATATTCATCAAGCTGTCTTTATAGCTTTGCTTGGCATCTGGGCTAGAAATGGGGTTTATGAATCACCCTGGATTCCATAGGCAACTGGTCCCGTGAGCAGGTTTTTTCCTCTTCCTCAGTTTCCACATCATAATTTAGAAGTGAGAGGAGAGGAGGCGGAGGAAAATGAAGCCCCTTTAAGAGTTCCTCCTTTCACAGAACTGTCAGGGGCGTCTGATGCACCAGGCGGCAAAGACGGGCCTTCCTCGGTTTGAATGGTCCTGACGTCTCCCCTTGGGAATAGCATTTCCTCCCCACCGCTTCTCATCCTCTCCAGGCACACCTCTGCATTGGGACCCCAAGTGAAAAACCCAGGGCAGCTCCTTGTTTAAGTAACAACAATGACAACAAAAAAAGGCGAGGCCGGCAATGCTGAAAGCAGAGCTGTTGCCTCGCTTCTCTGTGGATGGCGGAGCCCAGGCTGGCGGCTTCTCTCACCACGAGAAGGAGCTGAGCTGCCCAGTCAAGGGCAATGGACCACTGAGAATGAGTGAGGCCTCCCGCAGACTTTCTTTTTTCCTTTTTTTTTTGTTCCGGGGCCTCTCTCCCTCTCAGGAAGAGCCCGGCTCTGCTCACCGGCATCTCAGCCTTTCAAGGTGAACCTCCAGTCCTGGAGATGTGGTTCCCGGCAAGGGCTGAGGCAAGGTTGGGGGGGGGGGGTCCAGATCAAAGCTGGCTTTGAAATGAGTCTAATTTTTGGAATGTTGCTAAGAGTGTAACACACAGTTCAGCAGGAAATTGGCTCTGGAAACAGCTTTGTAGTTGCTCCCCGGGACTGATGATTTCCCTGACCTGGTGGCAAAGGTGCGGAGCCGAACAGTGGGGGAGACGAAGATTGCTGACTCTCGCCGATCTGATTTAAATTTTTCACCAATGGGGTCCTCTGGCTCTGCCTCGCTGCACAAAAATACAGTACGATCAGGTCGGAAACAAACCCTGCGAGAAGCTGGGGCTCTTGCAACGGATTTTTGAGCAGCTTCCGAGACTGGACATAAAGGAAAGGAAGAGTATTTTGCTTCCTGTGACGGATCGAGGCGGGGCGGGTGGCGGGGGGGTGGACCATGGAGTCACAAAAAATAGCAACTGTTTCTTATGCATCAGACTTTCTAAGTGACCTCCATCACCTGAGAATCCATGAAAAGGGCACACAGCTAGTGTCCCTATATGTTATTAGCTTCTTTAATCCTTGTCACAAACCTATGAATTAGGTACTTGAAAAAGAGGATAGAAAAAGAGGGGATATATGTATACATATCACTGATTCACTGTGCTGTACAGTAGAAAATAACACAATATTGTAAAGCAACTGTACTCCAAGAAAAATTAATTTAAACCAAATACAGATAAGGGATGAGTCCAGGTTACTTCTCCAAGGTCAGGTGGACAAAGTGGCAGCATACATAGATCAAATACATCTATCAGAATCTGAACCTACATTCCTTACATATCTAGAGTGGGACTTGTATCTTGGGCCAGAATAGTTAACAGTGACATTTGTTTTGATATAATTAATGTTTTGATACAATTAATGCCCTCCAAACTAAGGAGATATCATCTTTTCATAAAATAAGATCCTGATTATGTGTTCCTACAGGAAAAGAAATAGAGGACAGCCCGTCTTTGTTATTGGTACATGGGTTTGTTTTTCTTCTCTGAGATGCCCTGAGAGCTGACCATGTTCTGGTCTGGGTTAGGCATTTAATTTCTGGTTTAGGTAGTGTTGGTGTTAAAAGGGGAGGGAATGGACAGTGGGGACTAGGTGGCTAATTGTGGCATCGATACAGGGGAACAAAAGATGTTGCTGGAAAAGTGAGACCTAGTCACACACTTGTAATGTCAGAGGAGTAACAGAGGCTGATGCCAGCAGAAGGGAGCTGGTGGTTAGAGGGGGTGTGGAGGAGAAAAGAATTTCAATATGGAGCAAACTTCCCCGAACAGGAGGGGAAAAGACACTTCCAAGAACAGATTCAGACACCTTAAATGAAAGCTCACTTGGGATGAGATTTGACCATATGTTGTCAGGATTTAATTTCTTCCTTTTTCTCCTCTCTCCGACTCCCTACTCTACTGCCAGGGACTGAAATCCCTTTCAATAGCACAGGCTAGCTGTCCTTCATGGGTCACGTAAGGGCTATCTCTCTCACATTAATGGTCATTCAGAAGGTAGCACCATGAGGCTGGGGCTAAATCTAAGTTTCTCCTTCTTTCTCACTCTGAGCTGTGGCCTCCTCATCCCAATCTGGAATGAGGGTGACTTAAAGAGGGGTGGTAGGTGGAATGCTGACCTCTAGAAGTATCCACATCCTCACCCCCCAGAACCTATAAAATGTTAGGATACATGCTGGTAGGGGTTGAATTGTGTGTCCCCTGCCAAACAGGTTGAAGTTCTAAACCTCCAACCTCAGATGTGACTTGCAAACTAGTTAAGGTGAGGTCATGTTGGAGCAGGGTGGGCTCCTAATCCAACATGACTCATGTCCTTGTAAGAAAACAGACACACAGGCAATACTCCATATGACAATGATGTCAGAGATTGGAGTGACAAGGCTACAAGACTGTCAGCAGACCATGAGCATCAAGCAAGAGGGAAGGAAGGATTTCTCTAGAGGTTTCAGAGAGAGCACGGTCCCAACAACACTTTGATTTTGGACTTCTAGGCTCCAGAACTATGAGACAACGTTGTTGTTTTAAGCCACCCAGTTTGTGGTCCTTTGTTATAGCAGCTCAAAGAAACTAACACAGCAAATGAACTAATGGGGAATGAAGGCTGCCGATGAAATGAAGTTTGTTAATCAGGTGTCCCTGAGATGGAGAGATTATCCTACCGTATCTAAGTGGACTTAGTGCGATCAACAGGGTCCTTTTAATTAGAAGAGGGTGGTGAAGAGAGAGAACCAGTGAGATGGCAAAATCAGAAAGAATAGTCTGCCACTGCTGGTTTTGAAGACGGAGGAAGGGGGTCCATGAATCAAGGAATTCTGGCAGAGCCTCTGGAAGCTGGAAAAGGCAAAGAAACACAGGCTCCCTGGAGCCCCCAGAAGGAACACAGTCCCAGTGACATTTTGATTTTAGCCTAAGCCAGGGCATTTCCAGTGTCTGACCTGTAGAACTGTAAGACGATACATTTCTGTTGTATGTAGCCACTGAACTGTGGTGACTTTCCTCTGCTGATAGACATTTAGGTTGCCTCCATGTCCTGGCTATTGTAGATAGTGCTGCCATGAACACTGGGGCCCATGCATACTTTCAAATGATGGTTTTCTCAGATGTATACCCAGGAGTAGGATTGCAGGATCATATGGTAGCTCTATTTCTAGTTTTTTTTTTACAGTACGTCCATACTGTCCTCCATAGTGGCTCTACAAATTTACATGATATCACTTACAAGTGGAATTGAAAAAACATGGTACAGATGAACTTATTCACAAAACAGAAGTAGAGTCACAGATGTAGAAAACCAACTACGGCTACCAGAGGGAATTGGGTGGGTGAAGGATAAATTGAGAGATCGGGATTGACATATACACACTACTATATATAAAATAGGTAACTAATAAGAACCTACTGCATAGCAAGGAAACTCTACTCAGTACTCTACAATGAGTATATATGGGGGGAAAATCTAAAAAAGAGTGGATATATGTATGTATATAACGGATTCACTTTGCTGTACAGTAGAAACGAACACAACATTGTAAATCAACTAGACTCCAATAAAATTTTTAAAAACTATGGTGACTTATTACATCAGCCATGAACAACTTATACAGGGGTAACCCTGAACCCATGCGAGTAAAACTGAGAGTCAGGCATGCCCCACTCACGCAAAGTACAATATAAGAGGAAATGGGAATACTCAATCTTGGTTGAGCTTCTGTTTTCTCCCCTTCCTGCCTTTCTGGCCCTTCAATTTTAAACACACAGTCTCTGTTATGTACATGTAAGAATAAGAGTAGGGGGCCTCCCAGGAGGCACTAATGGTAAAGAAGCTGCCTGTCAATGCAGGAGATAAAAGAGATGTGGGTTTGTTCCCGGATCGGGAAGATCCCCTCAAGAAGGAAATGGCTACTCACTCCAGTATTCTTGCCTGAAGAATCCTATGGACGGAGGAGCCTGGCGGGTTACAGTCCACGGGGATGCAAAAATTCAGCCATGACTAAAGTGACTTAGCATGCAAAGCACGATAATAACAATAGCCGCTAACATCGTCGGTATCCCAACAGATGCGGGCACCATTCTCGGCACTTAATGCACATGATCTCTTTTAACTCTTGCAACAACCCTTGCAGAGCTAGGCTCTGCTCTCACTTCCTTTTTACTGATGAGGAAACAGGCAATCAAGAAATAACTTGAGCAAAGTTACATGGCTGGTAGGTGGTGGAGCCGTGACTGCAGTGGACAGAAGTGGTAGGGGGGTGGGATTCAGAAGTTGCCAGACTGATGGGGCCTCCCAGAGACGGAGCAGCAGAAGAAGGTATAACCTCTCTCCCTCTTCTGCCTGCCACTATGCCCACAGAGGGTATGCATATTGCAAACTACTATCTATCTCACTTTGAGACTTCTATTGTTTTAAGTTTTCCACCACAATCTAGCAACAGATTCATGCTGAAGATATTCAAATCTTGAAGTTGGTCTTAATTCCAAGTTGGCAGGAAGGGTATCGAAAAATGGGAACATGCTGCTTTCTCCCCCCGCCCCCACCCCATTTCAACTGCTGTGCCAATATTCTGTCGAGAAAAGGATAAAAAGAGCGTCTGCATAAATAAATATGCTTTGTAACACTACTGAAACTTATTTTTTCTGCTTGATATGAAAATATGATGGGTGATAGTATGTGAAACTTGCTGCTTCCACTGCTTTATCAAAGTTTATAAACCCACTGATCTCTGGCATGGAGTTAAGATGCTGAAATCCCCGGCAAAGAAGATGTATTCAAGCCATCAGAACTTAGCTGAGGGTCCAGGTTGTACAAGGAAAAGAGGCAGGAAGATGCAGCACTCCACTAGCCAGCCAGTTAGCCACTGGGCACCCCCCAAGATTCTCAGTATCACCTTGGGCTACTCTGTTGTGCTAAGGCTACCACAGAGCTTTCCTGGAATGAAAGGATGCTAAGGAATGATTGCCTCCAGGTTTTCTAAGGGACAGTCCTTCATCCATCTCTTCATGCCTGCCTGAATCTTCCCTGCTGTGTGACTGGTCCCATTCCACCTGGGAATGCCCTCTCCTTTCCTGCCTTTGCCCAAGGTATTCCAGCAGCTGGCACAAGGAACAAGGATGAGCACAAAGTGTACACTGAGTAAATCACCTCCATTCTCTATTTGCTCTTGAGAAGAGGAAAAGGCACTCTGGATTTCTTTTTTCAAAATCACAGTGGTCTCAAATCACTTTAGGCCCCTTCTTTCCTTTGCTTCACATCTTCACACCTAAGTGACCTCTAATCATTCCCTATATACCTCTGAAATCATTGTGCAACATGTTTCATATGCCCAGGAGATACCAAGGCCTCCGCACACAGAGATAGCAGACTTGTGCCCACCCTTAGGGAGCTCGCTGTCTGCAAAAGGAATGTGTGAAATCACATGAATCCACTCACTCCCTCTTCCTGCTCCCTTCATATAATTCAATCTGTGAGTGCATACTGAGCACCTACTTTGTGCCAGAACTGTGCTAGTTGCTAAGAATCCAACAACAAACTAGAGAGGCAGGGTCACTGGCCCCTGAGAAGTTCATTTAAGAGAAACTTCATGTGAAACATTCATAAGTTATAACCTACCACCCCTGGTTGTTTATCTTTCTGTAGTCTGATACAGCCCTGGAGCACAAGGACACTGCCTGGTACAAAGAAAACATCCACAAATATTCACTGCATGAATGACTGTTGGAGTTGATGCCCACTGCCTTCTGGAGCCCTTCATGGGTACTCCTGGGAGCTATCATGGCTACCTGAGCTGCAATTTCGATGCCGAACACAGAATAGGTGCTGGATTGAAATTTGTTGATCACAGTTGGGTTCCTCACCTCACTGCCCACAGTACAGTATGCATGGCCATTCCTGTGCAATACCTCCATTCTAGAGGAACAATAAAACTGCAGGCAATTCCCTCCATCTTAAGTAAAACAAGATATGACTGTCTCTTATCACAAAAGGAAATACAAAATCACTCTGAATTCTAGAGATTGCTGCAGTTGGAAAAAATTCAACTCTTCTAATAAGAAGTTTATATTTTGAGCTCTTAATAACAGGTTTTGGATGCCTAAACATGCTTTTTTTCCTAGGGTTTGTTTAACCAAAAAATATGTATTCATAAATTGCACAGTCCTCAATTTAGCAGAGATCCAAAGAGAATCTGAGAGTAATGATAGGTTCTTGCTCTTAGGAATTTAACTGTGCTGCCATGGATTTACTTATTTTAATGTAACCCAGGATAAATTATTCCTCTATAAATATAACTCCTTCAAAATTCAGAGTATTTCATTCTGTGGAAGGACACAATTTAGTATCAGTATTCAAGACCAAGGATGCTAAGCATTCAGAACTATCTGCTCATAGAAGAGAGATTTAATAATAGTGAAATTGTACCATAAGGGTTGGCTCTTTCTTGTTCTTGGAGGAAATGAATGTAAACTGAGCTATGAGTTAGTGGATTTCAAAGATAGCTCTTTTGGTGCAAGAACAGTTTAAATCTTGGAGAAAAGCAAAAATGTTAGATGTTCCTCTCCCAAACAGAACAGAACCTACTTTGCATGCTTTTATTCTTGTATTTGTATTGGAGAAAAGGAGACTATTAAATACACATTTTGAAGAGAGAATTTATAATAGGTTTTGGCATTGCAGATACCCCCAGAGAATCACATGTATGAGACTGCTACTTTATGTGATTATTGCCCTGAATGGCAAGTGCATTTCATCATGCATGCCAATCTGATTGATTAGTACTGGCTGCTTAGAAGACTGTTGAGAAGTATTGGCAGGCTGCATTTGTTCCCAGCAGGAAAGAACACAGTGATCGATTACTAATGTCTGCCCTGGGTGCAAGAATGAGGAGTAATAGCCTGTACACTTAGTTTCTGCCAAAACAGATATAATTCCGAAACCAGAAAAGAAAATTTTCATTGTGTTAGTATTGCAGAAAGATAAATTAAGCTACACATCCCAGTGGGCCATATGGTTATGTCAAAAAATGAATCCTGTGCGAGTTCCAGAAGATAGATCCCTGGTCAATAATTGTATAATACTGAGCCCAATCTGTCCTTCAATATTAAAAAATCCTAGCTATCAACACAAAGTGTTACATTTTGTACAAATGTCGTCTGTGCTAGAAAAAAGCCTTACAATTGTAGAGTCAGGTGTGAACTTCAGAAGGCTTAATTTTCCTTAACCAAATGATTTCCATAGTCTGTCCTTTCCCTGCTCATAAGTGCTATCATCAATTTATTTTTTTTAATAAAATAAAACTAGTTACAAAATTTTATGTCTAGTTTGCATGATAAAGTCTAGCCATTTGGGTGATAATACAATACACTAAGCTTTGTATTCAAACCCCTACTATTTATATTTTTTAACTGAAAAATTAATTTTCTAAACTTTGCAAATGCAGGTTTGATAACTGATTGTCGAATGCAGGTTCACCTTTAAGGCTCTAAGAGAACTTTTCACCTAAAAAGTACTGACAAATAAGAGTTAACGATCATACAATTATAAGTGAAGGACTACAGCTGAGTACTGACAAAGTAGATCTCTTTAAGAATAATTTTTTATTATCTAAAAATTTTTTTAAGAATTTTCTGGTGACAATGCAACAACATTTTTGACAATCCTTCATTCCCTAAAGAAGGCAGATTAAACACAAGTGATTACATTATGTCACAGGACAAAGGGAATGTAGATAATATTTTTGAAGTAAGGCAATCAGATAATCAGATATTCAGTCCACTAACTCTTTAAAAAGTCCAGCTGTAAACCCTGACACAGGATAGAGTAAACAAAACTTCCATGAGGCATCCAAAATGTAAAAAATTATACTATGAGTCTTTAGTTCATTTTTCTCTTTTCTCTTTAGAAAAGGAAATTCTCTCCCTTGGAAGAGAATAAAACTGGTTCAATTTTTTGCTTACAAAAAAAAAAGAAAATGAAAATATAAAACTCAGCAGAAATGTCACACTGAGGAATCATAATAAGCATTAAACATTATTTAAGTCGTGCATAACCACTAAAATATATGACCCCTTTCCATAAATTGAAAGGCACTATATTCAGCAGATTATGGGCCTCAGGTGCTGAACTAAGGAAAGCTCCCAAGATCCCCATGCCTTGGAGACCTGAAGATTAACTCTGATCCACGGTACCTTTCTCTCCAAGCAAGCAACACACTATGCCTGAAGAACTGCAAAAGCTGGCCTTTCTTCTCTCTCTTTTGTTAGGGGATATTTGTGAGAACCTACATGCTGAGGACTGTGTTGGGGAGAGAATGAGGGAGGGAGGGAAGGAAGAAGGGAGAAAAGAGGCAACAGGAAAGAGAAAAATAGAGAAAAGTGTGAGTACAAGCTCTCTTATTCAAGGATTTCCGGCTAGCTGAGGCCTGCCAATAGTCTCCAGATAACTGTTAGGCTCACTTGTTGCTAATAGCATGTGTGATTCTAACAATAGAAAGCCTAGAACAGAGTGATTCTGAGAACCAAGTACTGGCCGGAAATGTGAATCAGGCAATCAGAGGAAACGCGGCAGTCAAAAACTTTAACGTAGAGACAGAGACTTTTGGCTCTAGAAGGATCTAGAGGATCAAGTTGAATGTCTTCATTTTGTAAATTTCCTGGTGGCTCAGACAGTGAAGCGTCTGCCCGCCGGGTTCGATCCCTGGGTGGGGAGTATCCCCTGGAGAAAGAAATGGCAACCCACTCCAGTATTCTTGCCTGGAGAATTCCGTGGACCGAGGAGCCTGGTGGGCTACAGTCCACAGGTCGCAAAGAGCTGGACACAACTAAGCGACTTTGCTTCACTTCACTTCACGCTTCACAAACAGAGGCAAGGGTTTCCCAGGTGGCTCAGTGGCAAAGAATCCACTTGCCAATGCAGGAGACACGAGTTCCATTCCTGGGTTGAGAAGATCCCCTGGCAACGGAAACCCACTCCAGTATTCTTGCCTGGAGAATTCCGTGGACAGAGGAGCCTGGTGGGCTACAGTCCACGGGGTCACCAAAGAGTAGGACACGACTAAACAGCAACAAAACAGAGGCATACGGACAAGTGACCTGCTTTCCTTTGGTTATCTTTCTATAGGACACGGTGTCTTTAGGCCACAGAGAATTTCATGTTTTCCTATGAATGTCAATGTCATCAGCTCTATCAGATTGATTTAAATGAGGGCAGCTTCAGAGTTAAAAATTGGTTGTATGGCTATTCATACAAAATCAGTGAGGCTTTTCATCTGTATGTTGAGGCTTGCAGGAGAAAAGGAATAATACATCTTCCTTAATTCTTTAGGTCTATATTAAGGCTACAAAAATTTACAAAAAGTATTTATTTTCATTTTCAAGATGATTTCAAACAAACTAAAGGGTGTAGAACTATCATGATCAGAAAAAAATTACCCACTTGTATTTATACCCCTTTTTATTACTGAGTTGGTGTTGTGAGTGACAAAGTCAAAAGGGACCAGGTTCAACTTTTGGTGCAATATTTTGCAAACAAGGGTCTATGAGTTCTTAAAATGGAGATGTATGGATGTAGAGTTATAGTAATTCAGATTTATGCTCTTAAGCGGCTATGTCTTCTTCATCTTTGACTTCATCTTCTGGGCCACCCAGAACAGAGGGTCTACCTAATTAGATTCTATGGCAGCTGGCAAAAATATCGGCTCCCAGTCACTCCCCATGCTTTGCCTCACTTACTGTGCTCTCTCTCTTAATCAAAGAAATGTGATGTCGCCAATCAGGAGAAAGCCTGCAAAGGCAAAGGAGGAGCCGCAGGAGGCACAATTCACTCTGGACACCCCAAGGCACAACTTCACAGAGAAAACAATGTGAAGGGCTGTCGCTCCCCTGGGGCACTGAGTATTTTCCTCCCCAAATCTGGTGGTCCACGTGGAGTCAAAATCTTGATCCTCAGCCTCATTACAAACAGAACGAAGCCGGGGTGGGTAGGTGCTGACCTTGAGTAGGTTTGTCAAAGGAGAAATTGATGGGTTTGATCGCGGCCACTGAGTTCGGGGTGGGTGGGTAGCGATGCCTTTCTCAGAAAATCAGGGGTCGCACTTGGGCAAACAGGTGCACGGGCTAATTGTCAGCTCCCAGCTGAGTCTGCCAGTCCCTGGAGAGCGTGCCTTCGCCTTGGGAGTTCTTTCAAATGGTCCCTGATTTGATTGTTTAGCACCGCCCACAAGAGGCTCTTAATTGCATTCCTAGAGCACTGGCTTTCGACGGAAATTACTTAAAACACAGCTTAAGTGTTAAATTCTGGACTGTGTAATGTGCAATTGAGGGGTTTTCTTTTATTTTATTATTAAAAAAAAAAAAAATAACCTCACTCCCGGCTACCTCCTTGTAGGAAGCTCTGACAGGTTCAGTGGGAAACCTCGGGGCTGGCGCACATTAGAAGTTCTCTCCTGCAGGGCTGGCAGGTGTGAGCTATGTCAAATAAATTTATTACAGTCTGTGCTAATAATGAAAATTATAGAAAAGCTAGATGAAAGTGCTCTACAGCCAGCTAATTTGAAGCTACCTTACTAGACAATAACAAGCTCCTAACAGTTTTTCCTTTTTGGAAAAAAAAAAAAAAAACACTAATTATGCTTAATGTTCCCTGTCGCATTAGCTTTCATGGTAATTATATTTCAAAACTTTTGCAATTAGGGTGCAGTTAATATTGTGGAATATTGCAATTATTTTTCATTGTGACACCTCTATTGAAAACTGGTGGCATAATGATCACATTGTTCAACTAAATCAGAACTGTAGAAATATGGCAAATGAACCAATTACACATTATTATTTCTAATTACAGATAATGTCATTTTCTCCGCTTTTGTCCAAAAGAATTTCTCAAACACAGATATCCCAAATTCTCCTATTTGTAAAGACTCCCTCGTTCTCTCATCCACACTGGTATTTTCTTACATTAGTGCCTTGAGTGCTAAATTTAAAAAGGTCTCATAGGGATTTCTTGAATTTTCCTCTTCCACCCCCAACTCCCTCCCATGGAGTTTGTAAGCCAGATGCTCTCATTGAAAAATCTCCGCCTTGGCCAGGCTATAGACAGCAGCCGCTTGCTAGGAGCCAGTGTGAATTTAGCATCTCATAATCATCATCGATGGTGGCTCATTTTTATTCATGCAACAGGTCTAACCTCCCGTCCCAATGAAGATTCATCTGTGGGAACTTGCTGTATCCCAAATACCTTCTAAGTAGCCCCTACTCCCTGCTCTCCATCACAAAATGATGAGGTTGGAAGCGGAATTTTTTTATCTGTGTTTCTACCTACATATGGAGAAGGAAATGGCAGCCCACTCCAGTGTTCTTGCCTGGAGAATCCCAGGGACGGGAGAGCCTGGTGGGCTGCCACTTATGGGGTCACGCAGAGTCGGACACGACTGAAGAGACTCAGCAGCAGCAGCTACCTACATATTACTATCAGAGCATGGAGTAGAGACCAACAGAGGGTTTCTAGGAAATAGTTAAGTTTGAATTTGGGGTTGTATTTTTTTCCTTCTACCTCTAACATCCTCATTTGTGGTCATCCTAATAATACAGATTGTGACCACAAGATCATCTACAGAGTCCCATTCCTGATCATATGGAGTATGAAATACTGTTCAGTTTCATCTTACAATCATGTCCTGAGAAATACAGGCTGGGAAATAATCAGTCTTACAGATAAAGAAACTGAAGTGTAAAGAAATGCCCAAGACGTTATGACTAGTCTGTGGTCATTGAGAGCAGCTCTCCTGACTCTTGGTGGCTTGGTGGTCAAGAATCCAGCTGCCAATGCAGGAGGCATGGGTTTGATCCCTGGGTCGGGAAGATCCCCTGGAGAAGCACGTGGCAACCCTGTTCCAGTATTTGTGCCTGGAGAATCCTGTGGATAGAGAAGTCTGGTGGGCTACAGTCCATGGGGTCACAGGAGAGTCAGATATGACTTAGCGACTATACAACAACAACTCCTGACTCTTAGCCACCATTCCTACAGTCAGGGCCATCAATCAGGGGCTGGGGGTATCTGGGCTACAGCACTTACAGTGTTCACACCAGGACAGTTTCTGGCAAACTAGGACCTTTGATCACCTGACCTACAGTTAAAGTTAACTAGTCTATGAACTAAGAAAACATACAGGTAAGATGCTATCTAACTTGGGCTTCCTTTAAGTTCTGAGTTTTCAGAGTAGAAGAGGGACATAAGTGAGGGATGGGGAAAAATAAATCGAAATGACCCCATAGCTAGACTTAATCCCCTTCCTCATCTGTTTTCCCATGTAGTCTGCAATCTCTGCAGGAAAGGCTGGCCATTGCCCCCAACTTGGACTCTACCACCCGGCTCTATGCAGCCTGTGGTGGGTATGCAGTACATATTTGTGAAATAATATTGCTCATGCTAATAACTTGTGTTTATAGAGCCCTTATTACATTACTTTGCTAAGTAACTTAAATGCATTTTCTCAATTAATACACATACCAATTTACTAAGGCAAACGTTGTGCTACTTTTCTCCCTTCTGCACTGAACAGGAAGCCAAGACAGACAGAATCCAGGTGATGTGATCACTGGTGTCCGGGAAGGGTGTGGGGGAGGCAGATGGGGACAATTCTGATGATTCTACAGTCCATACTCTTAACTATATGCTGATGGTTTGCAAAGAAGGACCTCTGTGGCTCATCCAGGCCCTTGAGGGTATTTGACTCTTTGGGAGTCTAAGACAAAGCACCCACTTGAGGGGAAACAAAAGTCCTATTTTCCCGCCTGGGGGACATGCTGCTGCTGCTGCTAAGTTGCTTCAGTCGTGTCCAACTCTGTGCCACCCCATAGATGGCAGCCCACCAGTCTCCCCCGTCCCTGGGATTCTCCAGGCAAGAACACTGGAGTGGATTGCCATTTCCTTCTCCAATACATGAAAGTGAAAAGTGAAAGTGAAGTCGTTCAGTCCTGTCCGACTCTTCGAGACCCCAAGGACTGCAGCCTACCAGGCTCCTCTGTCCATAGATGGGCATATTTTCCTCTGTTTGCCCAGGCTCACAGAACAGTAGACAAGCTTCCCAGAAACATAATCATCTTTGGAATTTCTCTGTCCTCTAGTTTGGGTTGAATTCAGTGCTCAGAGGAGCTACTGCAACTGCCTCCTAACTTGTGTTCCTATTTCTTCTCACCCTCCCATCCTTCTCTGTTCAGTCAGAGTGATCTTTTAAGATCTTGTTAAAGCATGCCACACCCTGTTCAACCAAAACTTTCCCTTGCCATTAAAGCCTGAATCTCTTACCTTAATTGCCTGCATCAGCTCTTTTCAAAATTTGCTGGGCAGGTCCACGAACGACCTGAGGATCCAGTGCAGTGAAAAGCCTGCCCTGACTCCAAAGGTCTAGGACGGGGCCTGGATGTTGTAATTTTAATGATCTCCCAGAGGCTGTGGATGGTGCTGGGCTCATCTCCACTGACTCTTCGATCATCTCTTGGGCTTCTCTCCCTGGGCTGGTGACATTCTAGCCACAGGCCTTTTCTTCTAGCTCAACACTATTAAGGGCTTTCCTGTCTCTGAGCTTTTTTCTTACTGTTCTCTTGGTCTGTATAAAACCTTTCTACTGCCCCCTCCTGCCCCAGCCACTCAAAACCTTGTCCCACGGGGACCTCAATTTTACTTTTCAGGATGTGGTTAAAAAGTCACCTCCTCAAAAGCATTCCTCCCCCATCCTATCTCAGTAGGCATCTTCATGCTTGTTCGTTTAATTTCAGCATCTGAATACTGCTGTCACAGCACTCACAATTGGTCATCATTATGTTTTCATGACTCCAGAGTTTTAAGTTTCCCCTTTAGAATAGAAGCTTCATGAAGTTAGGGGCCACATCTTCCTTCGGTACCATTAGGCCCTTAGGGCTTAGAAAAGTGCTAGCTTGGGACAGGCATGCAGGGATTGTAATGAACGGAAGTGCTCGCCAGTCAAACAGTGGGTTTACTTTATATCGAAACATTCATGGGAATTGCTTCCGTTTGAACTGCGTTTCCCTTAGGCTGCCAAAGCTATTTTTCCCTGGAGTACAGAATAATATGTAAAAATGCCAGATTTGTTTTCCTCTTCGAAACAAATACAGCCAATCTAAGTGCCTCGCTCCTTTCATATAAACTGGGGGAGTACAAAAGCGAACTGTCATCCATGATCACTTTCCAGGCGGAGCTGAAGCACTGCAATATGAAGCCAGGTTCCCTTCATAAGATACAGAGAGCTCCAAAACATTTAAGTGACACCGGGGCTCATCCTCCACGCATCGGCTGCCAGAACACTGTATTTATACAACTCATTCCGTTTATCCAAGGAGTTTTACAAATACCTTATCAGTTTTCCTTTTGAGGAGGCAACTCCATAGGTGGGATGTTCTTTTAGGCTGGGGCAGCCCCGGAAAGCGGATGCTATGATCTGCGTCACGGCAGCAGAAAGGGAGAATGCAGGGGGCCAAGGAGGCTGCAATGGCCTTGAGTCTGATATCTTGAGACGGGCAAGGAAATGAAAATGACAAGGTGAGGGACTTCCCTGGTGGCCCGGTGGCTAAGACTCCACACTCCCAAAGCGGGAGGCCTGCCTGAGCTGGATCCCTGGTCAGGGAACTGGATCCCACATGACACAGCTAAAAATCCTGCAGGCCACAACTAAAGACCTGGAGCAGCCAAATCAATAAATGTTAAAAATGAAACAAAATGAAATGACAAGGCAATCAAGTATACAAACAGAAGCAGCTGTGGAGATGTCAGCCCCGGCCCACACTTTGGGTATGGCACTTCCTATGCTGTGCTTTGAGCACTTAAATTTATTGAGGGCAACAGTTAGGTTCATCCGTGATACGCACGTAGCTTCTTGGGACAGAAGATCCACATCCATGCTTCTCCCTCACCCTCTACACTGCCCCTCACCTGCGCAGCCACCCAGAACTTGCTCCTAAAACTCTGTTGTCTGTTGGCAGAGCAACTCCTTGACCTGACTCAAGATGGCCTGAAGAAATAGAAGGGGATCTGTTTTTCAAAGAGAAACTGCATAACTGGTAAAAAGAGCCTTGCTCATATGCTGTTGGAGGTTCCTACACTGCTACTACATTTCATCGGCAATATGTTATACAGAGTTATAAAAAGATCTATTGCCTATGATCTTCTGTTTCTACTTCTACAATTTCATCTGATGGGAAAAATTATAGGTGAGTAAAGCAATTTTTATATAAGGATGATCTCTGCCATGATATGTTTTAACACCAAAAAAATTGAAAAGAGTAAAAGTGATTGACAAAAGGGAGTAAGTTTAAATACGTTGTGCTATGTCAGCATGATGAGATAACATTAATATCTAGAATAGTGTTTAATAACATACAGTAAGATGAATAGCTAGCATTTACCAGCAGGTATGAGCTTGTGAGTCAAGGTTCTAAGCTCATTTATGTACCTATTTATTTCCCCTTACAAAGATGCATTGAGACGGGTATTATTATGGCTCCCATTTTACAGATTAAGAAACTGAGACCTAAAAGATTAAGACATTACCTAAGGTCATTCTGCTAGTAAGTGCTGAAGTGTAGATTCCAGCTCAGGCAGTCGGCCTCCAGAGCCCCAAATTCTGAAGCCTAGTGTCTGCATGTGATGGTTCATGGTACCGTATGTTGCCATTTGAAAGAGGGTTTGTATAAGGTGGACTCTCTGACTGGGATTTGAAAATTACATGAATATTCCATCACATATAATTATGTGTGTAATATATAATTGCATATAATACATGTAATGGGTTTTTCTTTCCGTCCTACATCAGCACATATTTATTGAGGGTCTACTATGCGTTCAGGAACAGTTCTGAGTGTTAGTAATTTAGTGGTGAACAATTAGGATAAAGTCCTAATGAATCTGTTTGCAGAGTGGCAATGGAGATGCAGGCATAAAGAACTGACTTGTGGACACAGTAAGGGAAGAGGAGGGATGAATTGAAAGAGTTAACACTGAAACACAGATGTGTAAAATAGATGGCCAGTGGAAATTCTCTGTATGACGCAAAACTGGTACTCTGTGACAACGGAAGACTGAGACGGGGTGAGAGGGAGGGGACATATGCATACCTATGGCTGATTCATGTTGATGTATGACAGACACTAACAATATTGTGAAGCAATTATCCTATTTTAAAAATATATTGAAAAAAAGATAAAATCCTTGCTCTCACGAATCTTATGCAGAGAGAGGAGAGAGAGGGACTCTACATAACAAAAGGTTAACAGTGATCATCTCCGTGTACTAAGTCACTCAGTCGTGTCCAACTCTTTGCTACCCCATGGACTATAGCCTGCCAGGCTCCTCTATCCATGGACTTCTCCAGGCAAGAATACTGGAGTGGGTAGTCATTCCCTTCTCCAGGGGACCTTCCTGACCTGGGGATTGAACCTGGGTCTCCTGCATTGCAGGCAGGTTCTTTACCATCTGAGCCAAATTTGGGGTATTTTTAACAGTCATTTTAATCTTGTCTAAATATTCCAACTGTTTTATTTTCATAGAACACAGAGAATGAGAGAATACTTAATTCACATTATTAACAAAAAAACAATTTTAAGGAATTAAAAAGCGCCTACATTTCAAGAATGACATCTCAGGCCATTGTTACCCTCCTGTCCCCTGAGGGCTCCCTGTGAGTCTGTCCTGAATCTCTGGTCTCTAACAGAAGAGTGCCCTGGGCCAGCCCTTCCATCCGCCCCATCCCTGGAAGAGCTGGTCACAGTGTCATCAATTCCACCTCCCTCGCCCCTCCCACAGCTGAGCCTCTGTGCTTCCCGAGCCTTCCATCAAGACAGGACACGCCGGGCTGAATGAAGGCGTGACCTATTTCAGACAATCTCTCTCTGCCACAGTCATAACCAGGTAGTTATTAACCAACCCCATGATTAACAAGAAAATTAACAGTTTGAAAACAAGGCCAATCCTCCCATCCTTTCACTTCAAAAACGAATTTGTGTCAGCCTCAGTTATCTGGGCTCATTTGCGATGAATTCTCATGGTCAAATTTCACTTTGAAACATGGGAAATGGCTTTTAAAAACCTTGCGCTGATAAATCATTACCCCAATTCCCAAAATTTTCCCGTGGATCATCAGAGCAGCCCTCATTAGAAGACAAATACAAATAGGGAAGTTCTCCTGGCCGGCCTGGGAAAGTTTCTCCTCTCACCTGCTGGGAAAATCATTTAACCTCTCAGTGCCGCAATTCCCAGTTCATGATAACCAGATAATAATTCCTCCCCCACAGAAGTGTCGGTGGTTTCATGTATGTAAAGTGCTTTGATGATTTTTTAAAAAATTGCACGGGAAGCACCAGATGCTGTTTCACATCTCCTCGCTGCCTGACATCTAAGAGTTTCCTAACGCACCACCGTGAAACCGTTGCTTCCGTGTGATGTTTCCAGAGGAAGATATCATTCCTTTTCCCCCCTTCTCCTTGCTTTTCTTTCTTTTTTTTTAAAGGGTTGAGAGCACAGACAGAAAGATACTGTAAGGAACGGTATGAGGTCTAACCATTTCAGGTGTGAAATGAACTTTCTCTGGCATCATCCCGAACGTGCTATGGAAACTCGGGGAGGTGAGCCAAGGGTAGACTAAAAGCCTTAATTGAGAACGCCTTTGCGTGAGTGGATTTAAACAAGACCTTTCAAATTAATTTAACGCACTCTCTTTTATTTAATTCTCTTTGTTCAAATGTCAACTTTTTGTCAGAGTCGAGTGCAGAGCTTTCCCTCGGTCCTGATAGGTGTTTGCACATTTTGCCCAGTGACATTTTCTCAGCACAGAGAATCCACTCTCTGTGGAGAATTCCTGTCTGGAGCCACGCGGGAGATATTTTCATCTACCTGGACAGAGACTTCCGGTCCCTGTTGGTTTTTCCAACCCTACAAAGCATCGCCTTCTAAATGGCTCCTGCTGGTTTCCACCGAGAGGGCAGATATGGGTAGTCCAATGGCCCTGAGTTCTCATCGGGGCTCCACCACTTTTTTCTGTGTTACCTTGTGCCTCAGCTTCTTCAGCTGCAAAATGGGGAAACCCAATACTTGAAGGCTTGTTGAGTTCACATACAGTGCTTGGTGAAGAGCCTGGCTCATGAATGGATTATAAACGAGTTATCATTATTATTACTATTGTGATGATTTTGTGAGCTTTCTTCTTATTTGAAATATCTCACCCTCCTGGCCTCTCTGTGGCATTTGATACTATTGGCAATTATGATTCTTGTGGTCATCCCAGGATGCTACATTAATATGGCTCATCTCCAAACACTTGGCCCCTTTGTTACCCTCTTTTTCTGTTTGTTTCTGCCCTGAACATTCTGGAGACTGTTTTCTATCAGCACACCCTTGAGCTCAGTTTCGACCTTCTCCATGTGCTTCAAATGCCACCTCTAAGCAGATGCCTGCAAACTCCCTTCTCTGTTTCCAGCATCTCTCAGTGTTCCTAATGGTTTCCCCCTTCATTCTTCTCTTCCCTCCTGTCTCTCCTCCCTCAATTCCAGATCCAAACTTTTAGCTGCCCACTGGGCATCACCATCTGGTCAGACCACAAATTACCAGAGTCAAAGCTGGTTTCTACCTGCCTTCAAAAATCTCCTTCCCTCCAAACCTCAATCTTTCTGTTGCTAGGAGGAATCTTCTATTTCCCTGGCCATGCTCAAGTACTCAGATCTACCTTCCATTTTTACTTCTCTTCCATTCCCCTGCATTCATCCAACATGCAGGTTTTGTGGCTTCTTCCCAGCCAGTCTTAGCATCTTTCACCATCCAGTGAGAGGGTACATGCTCAGTTGCTTCAGTCCTATCCAACTCTTTGTGATCCCATGGACTGTAGCCCGCCAGGCTCCTCTGTCCATCGGATTCTCCAGGCAAGAATACTGGAGTGGGTTGCCATGCCCTCCTCCAGGGGATCTTCCCAACCCAGGGATCGAACCACCTCTGAGCCACTGAGGAAGCCCCAATAAACAATGGCACAGCCTAAATGTAGATGGGGAAACAGTGGAAACAGTGTCAGACTTTATTTTTTGGGGCTCCAAAATCACTGCAGATGGTGACTGCAGCCATAAAATTAAAAGACATTTACTCCTTGGAAGGAAGGTTATGACCGACCTAGACAGCATATTAAAAAGCAGAGATATTAGTTTGCCAACAAAGGGTCCGTCTAGTCAAGGCTATGGTTTTTCCAGTGGTCATGTATGGATGTGAGAGTTGGACTGTGAAGAAAGCTGAGTGCAGAAGAATTGATGCTTTTGAACTGTGGTGCTGGAGAAGACTCTTGAGAGTCCCTTGGACTGCAAGGAAATCCAACCAGTCCATCCTAAAGGAGATCAGTCCTGGGTGTTCATTGGAAAGACTGATGCTAAAGCTGAAACTCCAATACTTTGGCCACCTCATGTGAAGAGCTGACTCATTGGAAAAGACCCTGATGCTGGGAGGGATTGTGGGCAGGAGGAGAAGGGGACAACAGAGGATGAGATGGCTGGATGGCATCACCAACTTGATGGAGGTGGGTTTGGATGGACTCCAGAAGTTGGGGATGGACAGGGAGGCCTGGTGTGCTGCGATTCATGGGGTCGCAAAGAGTCGGACACGACTGAGCAACTGAACTGAACTGAACTGAACTGAACTGAACTGTAAGTCTCTCCTTACTTCTGAGGACCCAGGCAGTGTTTTGCCATAACTAGCTCTTTGTATAGCTCCAGTTTCTCCCCCACAGCTTGTCTTACACCTGCTTCCATGGGAACCCTTCCTCAAGAACATCTGGGGAGCTTTAAACACCCTGCTGACCAGGCTGTCCCCACCCTGCCCCAGGTCCTATCCCATTAGAATCTCTGAGCTGTCACTCAGGCATTATTTTAAAATTCCAAGGTGATTCCAACGTACGACCAAGGCTGCCAGTTACAGCATAAATGGACAGCTCAGCAAGACCAAGCTTCTAGATCAGGGCTCCCCAATCGTTAGCATGAGTCAAGACCCCCTGGAGAGCCTGGCAAACCAAGGACTGTGGGAACCCAACCCTAGGATTTGAATTTCTAGCAAGTTTTCAGAAGCTGCTGTTGCTGCTGGTCTAGGGAAACAAAACTCGGAGGCCCATGGCACTAAATTATTTCCTTCATTGGAGTATGTATATGAAGGTAAGGTCATTGAGAGGAAAAACACGCTACTGGGTAGACTAAGCAATCCTGAGCAGCTACAGCAAAGGGCTCTTGGAAGATGATCCAGATGAGCGGGAGGCTTGAAGAGGTCTCACTTTCTGTCCACAAATCCCTTGTCTCAGCAACCACGTTGCCCACTATGAAAGGGCCAGAGTTAATATTCTGACCCTACTTCCAATAGGATTGTGTCAGCCGCCCGACAGGTTAAAAAAAAAAGAAGAAGACTACAGCATGGATTACTGGTGTATTCTTTTCTAACTCAAACTCCTGGAATTTTTCAAGCTCATGAGTTTAGCTATCTATTTCTGTTTCTCGCTCTACTTATCACTCTACCTATGTCTATCCACCTGCCTACCTATCAACCTATATCTATGTATCTATGTGTCTGTCTACCTATCTACTTATTTCTTTCTATACTGGTTCTAAAATAAGGACCTTTAGACTAGCCCAAGGCATCTCTCACAGATGCAGCAAAGAATGTGGGTGCCTACAAGACTATCGCAGGAATATCCCATTACTGAGAAAAATGTGGTTTCTCTTTCCTTTTTTTTCATTTCATGTAGGTTTTAAAGGTAATTTTGACCTGCAAGGCAGATTCTATACTCAAATCTATATTCAACATCTCCTGACAGTGATCACTGTAAATAACTTTCCTACCTGAATTCTTGAGAGTTTAGAGTAAGAAAGGAAGATGATGAATATAATCTGGAATGAGGTTTATAAATCCTTTTAAGACTTGATTTCTCCCCCTACTTTTCTAAGCATCTGTATTACAACCAGCGCTTCAGTTAATATTGTTCTTGGGCTGAAAAGCAAAGTTTACCAGAGCCGTCTTGACCGTGAGCACTTTATAATTATAAGAGAAGAAAGAGTCTCTGAATTCTGAGTAGGGGAAAAAAAAAAAACCTGACCATGAGCTGTACTAGTTCAGCTCATGGCACAAATGAGACTTAAGAGCCAAATGGAAGAGTAGAAATAGCGCGGGTCCTCATTGCTTGCTAAATTGGGGGAAAAATCCTACAAAGCTAAACTAAATCAGCTCATCAGTCAGTCTTTGCTCATATTCTAAGAGCGTGGATTCATCAGGGAGTGTGGGAAGAAGGGAATAGAGCCTCTGCTTCCCATTCTTTGAAGCATTTGCGGGTGATAACCGCCACTGCAGACCAGCCGAGTGCTGCTCATTTGTGTGCTTATAAAGATTCATGCAGCAATTATTTAGAGGCTGGCACATCCATCCTTTCATCAGGCTGCAGAGACACGCAGGCCAGCTCTTCTCTGGATGTTGAGCAAGGAGGAAAAGGCAGGCGTAAGTCTACAGGCAACCCCTCTCTAAAAGCCTTTGGATTGTAAGCTTCCTACCTTCTTCCCTACACTTCTGAAGGTCAATCAGAGAACTAGGTATACAAATACTCATGAAGGTCTGCGAGGGTGATAGTTGGGACCTGCTTTACCTCTGACTCTCCTGTGAGAGTTATCACAAATGTGGCCTCTGGGCTTCTCCCGGTGGGTCACCGCTTTTCCTCCAGGCTGCTCCACAACTTCTCATTCTGTCGTGATGCCTCTTGTGCTTTTTTTGGTCAGGTCTTTGTGGCACGTGGGATCTTTAGTTGTGGCACGACTCTTAGCTGGGCACGTGGGATCTAGCTCCTCGACCAAGGATCAAACACACTCCACTGCACTGGGAGCGTGGCATCTTAGCCACTGGAACCCCAGGGAAGTCCCTTGACACCTTCTACTAAGGGCAGATTTTCACCTTCATATTGGAGTTTAGGTCATAATTGTTTTCTCTCTTCCTAAAGGAGAGGTTCAGAGTTTGAGTCTTCTTTGTACTGCTCTCATCATTCAGCACAGACTCAAAAAAAATTTACCAAATGAACGTATGTCTGAATAAGCAGCAGGTTTGGCTTCCCTTGTGGCTCAGCTGGTAAAGAATCTGCCTGCAATGAGGGAGACCTGGGTTCCATCCCTGGGTTGCAAAGATACCCTGGAGAAGGGAAAGGCTACCAACTCCAGTATTCTGGCCTGGAGAATTCCATAGACTGTACAGTCCATGGGGTTGCCAAGAGTCAAACACTACTGAGCGGCTTTCACTTTCATTGCCTATCTTGTTCAGGAGACACCTACCTCAATTATGAGCTTTCTTCATTGTCTGACTGCCATTCATAACCCACGGTATGTAGACAAGGCCCTTCACAACCAAATTCCATCCTCATTTCCAGTGGTTCCCCATACTGGCCTGAATCTAGACACATCTGCATGCTAGTCTTGGCATCAACATTTCCCTGAGTCGTCCTCAGATAAACCACATTCTTTCCTATCTCCATGCCTTTGCACTTGCTCTTGGATTTCCTGGAACCCCACCTGTTCCTCCCAGCTGACTACTAATCATGATGTAGGAGACCAGTCAGGTGCCAACTCTGTAGGGAGACTGTTCCCCAGCCCAGCTGTCGCGCAGACGGGGAGGGCCCAGTTATGCCTGGGCACTGGGTCCCTGCATTCATCAGAACACCTGACATGCTGTTATCACAGTCATCTGTTTATTTTTACTCTCCTTAGTGCCCTTCCTCAGCCCATGCTGCCACCAGCCAGATAAGGGTCTCCCTAAGGCCATGTACCTGGAGTTAGTCATTTCTGACTCTCATCTCTGTTTATTGCATCATGGGTCTATAACAGTAGATACTCAAGAAATATCTGTGGAATTAAAATGAATTAGTTGTATCATTTGAAGGCAGGAACAACTACTTGAAAGAGTCTTCAGCTTCTCAAGCCTCTAAGAACTATTACCAAAAAAAAAAAAAAAAAAGGAAAAAGAAACAGTGATACTTGCTGTTTAAGCCAGTGGTACTCAAAATGTGGGCCCCAAACCAGTAACATCAGACACTACCTGGGGACTTGTTAGAAATGCAAATATAGGGGACTTCCCTGGTGGTCCAGTGAGTATGGGTTCGATACCTGGTCAGGAAAATAAGTTCCCATATGCTGTGGGGCACCTAAGCCCATGTGCCACAGCTAGAGGAGCCTGTGGGCCTCAGTGAAGACACAGTGCAGCCAGAAAAATAAAATAAAATAATAAAAAGATTTCATTGGCTAAAATAGGGATAATAAATTATTTTTTAAAAAAGAAATGCAAATGTACAGGTCCAACCTTGGACCTACTGAATTAAATAGGCTAGTAGAAGGCCCAGGAATCTGTATCTTATAAGCTCTTGAGGTGATTATACTGCATGCTAGCAAGAACATCTGCTTTAGTGAATTAGAAGCAACATTTTGAGAAGAATTGTGTAGCAGTGAGAAGATCAAGGCCATTGGAATCAATGGTTCAAATCCTGGCCGCTACGCTTGATTTGATGGTTCTGTGAATTTGGTTGAGTGAGCTAACCTCTGTGAGGCTCATTTCTTCATCAATAAAAGGGAGAGGGGCCAAAGCAAGTGACGAACCTGAAACGCCTCGTCAGGGCCTGGGATGACGGTAACTGTCTTGCACATGTCTGTTCTTAACTTCCTGTTTTGCAAAATGCATGCCAAGATGAGTCCCTGGATCTTCGGGACAAGGAGGAAGACGGGGAGGAACACTGCTGCCTGGTCAAATCATTCTTAGAAACAAGGCATCTTTTCTCCTCTTGAAGACTTTTAGCTGACATAAACATATTAACAACTTGGAGAAGTCATAACTTTTTCTCCCTCAAACTTAGTATGATCCAGTCTTCTCTGAGATTTTTCTCTTTCTCTCTTTTTCTCCCTCCCTCTTGCCCTCCTCCCCTTCCTTTCTCCCTTTATTTGGTGGGGAGTGGTGGAGTGGAGGCAACTCCCTAGCTTCCAGTTTAGGAGGACAAAACAAAAGGAAGATTTCCACCTTGGATCTGCCTTTTAGATTGTTCGTTTTTCCACTGGGTATGGGGAAGAAGCACAACCTCCTGAGTTTCCTGACAGTATCATACTCAGTTGGCAAATATGGATTATTATCTGGCAATCACCCAACAGATACTGAATATACGCTTAATGCTAGGCGTTCTCTTGGGTGCTGAGGATACGGAAAGAGGAGAGGCCAGTCTGAGGAGATGATATTTAGGCTAAGGGGATGAAAGGTCAGCTATGGGGAGATAGGGGGTTAGCCCTAATAAGTGGTCCAGATTTTGTTGTGAGTGCACTGAAAACATTTTACTAAACATATCACTCCAGCCTGATTTTTAGGCATGAGAATCTTACCCTCTATATCTTCACTGATGAAACCAGAAACTTCAAAGATCAAGGAAATCAAGTCTTTTCTCTCCATTCATTCATTCCTCCATCCATCCACTCACCCATCCACCTATCCATACAATAGTCATCTCTGGCTTCTGACATGCTGGGCACTGTGCTTACCATGTAACAAAGATGTAAAGATAAAGAAGACAAAGCTTCTCCTCTCAAGAAATTTATTATCTAATAAAGTACTTTAAGTGTGAAAGAGGCCTAGTAGAAGTATAAATGATGATGTTTGCTCCACTAAATTACCT
Organism: Bos taurus; assembly: GCF_002263795.3. Taxonomy (NCBI): domain Eukaryota; kingdom Metazoa; phylum Chordata; class Mammalia; order Artiodactyla; family Bovidae; genus Bos; species Bos taurus. The sequence goes on along the minus strand of NC_037334.1, from coordinate 79,896,113 downwards.
TGCCATTTTTCTCAGGGACTCAATGTATCTACTGGGCTTCCCAGGTAGCTCAGTGTTAAAGAATCCACCTGGCAATGCAGGAGACACAGGAGACGTGGGTTCGATCCCTGGGTCAGGAAGACCACATGGAGTGGGAAATGACAACCCACTCCAAAATTGTTGCCTGGAAAATATCATGGACAGAGAAGCCAGGCAGGTTACAGTCATGGGGTTGCAAAAAGTCGGACAGAGTACACACAGAATGTCCCTACGAGGACTAAATCTTTGGGTAGAAATACCACAGAACTTTGTATTATTTTATCATATTCCAAAACATGCTAAGCAGAACTGTTTGGACCCTGAGTTTTGGAGGCGCACAGAAACTAGGGTAATAAGGATTTAAAGCCGACACATCAAACTCAGTTCATCTGTCACCCATCAGACCTCATCTTGCTTAGGGGCTGATCCTGTACTTGAATGACTGTCCTACGACATAGTTTTAAAAGCCTTCGGAAATTTTCTATTTTATTTCATTAACCAATGCTTTTGCCCCCTCTAACACTTTCTTGAAATGCCTCTTATAAAACCCTTTTTCTCTTTCTTGTGGCAAAGGAAAGGAAGAAAAATACTAGCATTGAAGCATATGCTAAGGTAATTTAAGAGTTGTGATAAGCCAAAAGGAAAAGATAAACAGCCCCCAGAAACCCACAAAGTTAAAGAGTTTGTTCCTTTTTAAGGAAGTCTAATTGGACACGGCAGGGGGTCTTGATCAGTGTGCCTCGTTGTTTTATGAGCGGAATTTTCTACTACAATGTAGAAAGTTAAAGTGTGTGCTTAATGTCTCTGTAATTGCTTTCTCACATCTATTGTTCAACCTTGAACTGGTTGGACTCCTATTGGAGGGAGTAGGGCCCTGGAAATGTAGGAATCACCTCTGAACCTGGAGAGCTTTTACAGTCTGCCAGATCTTCAGTCTGAGTAGCCTGAGTCACTTTCCCATTATGAATTTCTCTTGTGATCATTCTAGTCAGTGAGTTTTGGGTAGCCTGAGCCCAGCTGTTTACAGAGGTCTTGATGAAGAGGAACATGGCAGCAAGAAAAGAAGAAATCAAGCAGAGAAGTGATGCTCTATCTCTGTCTACCTTCCTGCGAAACCTGAGTGAATGTCAGGTTTGATAAGGGAGTCCAGAGGAAGGCCCCTCTATGGGGCAGAGTGCTGGATTCTACTGTCCACGTGGGGGCATTGTTACTCTCAATCAACAATAGCAATAACTTCCATGTCTGCTGCTCACTGGGCAAAGGAGAGGCATCTTCCCCCTCACACATGATCCTAAAGTAGAATGATCCCTTTGTTAGAAATGGTGAAACTAAAACACAGAAAAATTAATTAAAGATTTTGCCCAAGGTAACAAGAGTCCAGGTGGAAAAGCGAATAAGGCACAGACTTCGGATGTCTTGCCAGAGGGTTTTTCAGAACTGTGTGATGGACACAAAATGAAGGCATGGGCTCCCACCTTGACCCCTGCTGAGGAAATATTTCTCAAGTGCTTTGCCTAGCCTTGACCTCTGAAACATAATAGGTGTGGAAGAGAAAATCACCTCCTTCCCCAAATTGCTTCACACATGCCCTCCCTTGTAAAGCTCTTTCCAGATGATCTCTGCTTTGGTTCAGAACCCTGATAACGAGCAAGGTGTGCTATCCTCTCATTCCTTCACCCCACGAAGGAAAACTACTCCTGTGCAGCGATCCCTTCAAAGCCTGGGTGCACTGCAACACAGGGATGTTTCTTACATCAACCTAACTTGATCCAGGTTATTCAAAACAGGCAACTCTGGGCATGACTGTGGGCCAGGCATGCATCTTCCACTCATTTACAAAGAAATGTGTTTGGCTTATATGCATGTAGTTGCTGTTTTCTCCATTCTGGGAAATTTTTTTCACATTTAATGTTGCTGAAATTAGGACTTCATGATTAACATGCATGGTTAAAGTAGCATTTCTTATTTCTGCCCATGAAATGCTGTAATTAAGTCCATGGTGTACTTACTGTCAATGTCATCTCACAATCTAGAATAGAGCCTAAATTTATGTATTTCTAACACAAGCCCCTTTCACAAAGAACTTAAGGACTTTATAAGAAAATACAATGAAATAGACTTTCCTCCGCATAGGAAGTCTCCTCTTTGTAAAAGCTGAATCTTTTCCAAAACAGGCTAGAGTAAAATTAAACCCTAGAAGCCTCTGGGTTATTTTGAAAAAGGGATCCGATCTTGTGCTGTTGGGGGACATGAGCAAGTTCAGGCCAGGAGTGTTTCAGAGCTTCAGAACTCATGAGGATCAGACAGAATGCCAAAAGGAAGACAGGGGAGCTAGCTCTGGGGTGACGATGGGACTTCAAATCCAGGCAATGCCCAACCCCTGTGACATGATGGATGTACAGTGAATATTGAATTAAAATGTGCTGACACTCGGTGGCTGCCAAGTACTAGCCCCGGAACAGAGGTGAGACCATTTTCCACACTGGATACTCCCGTATCAAAAATAGCAACAACAAAATATGTGAGTCTGAAGTCTTCCCCATCTGGCTGCCTTGGCAGTGACCTTAGCAGATCAGCATAAAACTCAGCTATGTTATAAAGATATCTGGTCCACTTTCCATGACCCACGTAAGCTGTCCTTCCTCTTAACTGTATACGCTTATTGATAAGTCCACCTAAAAATTCAGAGTAATTGCACAAAGGGACCAAAGAATTTATTCATTAGCAGTTATAATTTTACTTGGTAAATAAACTCATCATTGAGAGTACAGGAAGACAGCAGTTGAAATGTAGTTTGAAAAAGTTGCTGATAGCTTAGGGGAAGTTAAGAGCAATCACGAAGGTAAAAGCCTATTTGGTGGAGTGGGAGGTGGTCTAAGCCCAACGTGCAAGAATTCTATTAGTTTAGTGTGTTAAAACAAAGCGACGTTCTGAAAAAACATATATGTGTATTTTCATGTAACAAAAATGAGAAAACAAACTGTGATTTAATGCATGTGAATAGGTAGACAAAGTCCTACGAAATAGATTTTGGTAGTGGGAAAGTTGGGAGATTAGAGACTAATCTAGTTTTCTGACCATCAGATATTTTATCTCTTACGTGAGGATAATGAAACTCTTTACATCCTCCTCATTGTCTGGTAGTAATGGGGTTTTAAACAGATAATGCACATGACAGAGTTTTCCAAAGGCAAAAATGGTATACCAACAGGGAGATTATTATCAATAACGTCATCATCATCATCCGTAAACTAGATAATTGGGACCACAAGTTCAAATATCTAAAGAGGCCAAGTCAGTCACAGGAAGAAGTCAACGGAAAATGCCTACCCCCTCTAAAATGGGCAGCTCCTACCTGACTCCATGTATTTGTGGCCATGATGTAGAGCAGGCAGGTAATGCTAGATATGTTATTTCAAGAAAGATGGTCTTACGACTGTTTATATAAAATATCCTGCCTTTTCAGTGTCATCACCTAAACAAATCACATAGGTTTGCAAGCTTATGTATCCAGGGGCCAGATATTTGCAACCTCTGAGATAATGTACACGAACTTCCTCCTTGAAACTATCAATGATATGTAAAGAAACATTAAGTGATAATGATTATTTAATATCATCATCATATCACTGTCATTATTACTATCACTCTCACTATCATCGCCACCAGCAGTCTAGAAAGGGACTGCAGTTTTAGTTCCCTACCTTTGGGAAGGAAAGAGCTTTTAAAGAGACGTAACAGAATTGGCAACTCAAGACATCCCTACAAGCGGACTATATGCTTTGTGCCCAGTTATTCTTTTCCTAGAAGTGTGACTTTTCGGAACATCTGGCCCCAACTTTCCCAGCGCTAGAGAATCAAAAACAGAGGGTCCAAGGAGAGAAGTGACCACTCAGTTGACACAGTGAGCTCCCCTAGAATCAGGACTCAGCTTCTGATTCCCTGGTTCCCCCACTGTCTCGGGGCTCTTTTCTTCTTTGCCATGATTTTCTGTCTTTGTTTCACATTCTTTTTATCTTCCAAACCCTTTCAGCAATTTGAGATCAATAAAAAGAGGCAGAAAAGGCCAAGGGTGCCCAGTATAAGAAGACTTTTTTCCATCCCTGTGAATTATTTTCACCACCCATTTTCAGTCTCTTATATGCTAACCAGTCTTCAAGCGGAGGTGCACAGGTTAGCAAAAGAAACAGAAAGCCAGCATCCTAGGATTTAAATAGGTGGCATCCCATCCTATTTCTCCCCACTTTTTATAGCAAATTGCTCGACCTGAGAAAGAACCCACCTAGAAACAGGGGTGGGAGCATAGGCTGATAAAGATCACTGCTCCAATAAAATTGCTGATAGAAATGTATTAGAGACAATGGTTCCTGCAGAAAGAGTAACACATAAAGCAATATCTAAAGCAGGCAGAGAGGAAGCAGGGTGGGCAATGGCTAGGCGCCCCAGGGAGACGGAAAAGGTCATTGAGATGAAAATAACCTTGGGAACTTGGAAAAAGTGCTCCATTACCACAGACGGGAGGAAAACCCAGTGTCCAATCAGATGGAACAGACTGAAATGCGATTCCAGTCAAGTGTGAATGCCACCAAATGCACTGCGGAACTACTGGGAGTGGGGTGGGGCTGGCAGAGGGAATGTGTGCCCTGGCCCCACCCCTCAGTCCAGGGGTGGACATCGACACAGTTGAAAAGCAGGGATTTGCAAGGTCCTAATTTGCACGCATGCATTTTTTAAATCTTGGGTGAAGGTGAGGAGTGAGAAAATGTGATAAAGATAAATCAAGGGTCTTTCTGTGAAGGGGCAGGACTGTTCTGCTGAAGTATTTAAAAAGATGCTACACTGTCAGCTTAGCTTTTTTTAAAGCAAAGGGAGGCAAAATCTGCCTTTAGCGTAGAAGAGGGAACGAAAAAGACGATTGATCACTGCCTTCATCGTTAGCTTCCCATGGTTGAGTGTTCACTGATAGAATTGGTTCAACTCCAAGATGCTGTCTTTGAAACAATTATTGTTTTCCACTAAAATACAACTCTAGCAGAAAACATTAATTGAAGTGATAACTGCCTAAATGCTTCAGTATCAAAAATGCATGTGCCTTCACATCTCTGGGCTTTACGAGCACGAGAAAGGAATAAGCATAATAAGCAACAGAAATCATAAAACAAAAGATGAGATAGAAAATGACAAGAGAGAAAGGGCTGGAGGCCCAGGCAGAATCAGGCAGAAGGCTGGTGCAGGAACTTTAAAGCACTACAAGAAATAGTTTTTCTACGCTTTACTACTTTATTCAGATTCTAGAGTTGAAAAATTAACTATACTGCTTTTCTTCACTTGCTCCTGGGCTTTCTCTGCCATGCACACCGCACCGCACTACTCCACCAACCAGAAATGCCTTCTTCATGTTTCACCTCTTCTACAACAGGATGAGGAAAACAGCCTGGGAGCCAGGGTCGCCCCACTGCTTTCTTGGACCAGCCTTTGGAAACTGAAAACTCTCTCTGAGCACCTTTGCTCTACCCTTTGACTTCATTCCTATTTATCTGCTCATTCCACCAAATACTGATTGAGCATCTGCCCTGTGCCTGGCACTGTGCTTGTTAAATGCATAGAGTCAAATGGGACACAAGAGATACAGTGCTTGTCTTCAAAGAGCTTCACTATAATGTTGAGTGCAGTCAGATGGTGAGTTCAGTAACAGAGGTGGCTTGAGAGCTACAGAAGGGAGATGGAAGAGACACGAACCCCGATCAGGTAGACCAGAAGGCTTACCAGAGGAATGAGCATCATGTACAAAGATGCTACAGCACAAGTGTGCCACATTCAAGAGCTATTTATGGAGTGGGGCAAAGGGTGAGAGATGTGGATAGGGACATGCACAGGAGTTTTTTGTGACATGATTAAATGTAAATATTATATCCAAGGAACAAGCAGGTCCCACCAAAGAGTCTGAAGCAGCAGACTTGTTCAGATATGCATTTATATGGAAACTCTGCTAACTGCAATGTAAGAAAGAGTTAGACTAAACAGACAAAAAAGAAAGAAGACTCAATTAGAACCAATTAGCTCTTTAGGCCAAAAATCATAGTCATTTGAGCTAGGGTAGTGGTAGCAGGGATAAACAAATATTTGAGAGTCCAATTTGATAGGCTTTACAATGTTCATTGCAGCACTGTTTCTAATAGTCAAGACATGGAAGCAATTAAATGTCCAGCAACAGAGGAATGATAAAGATGTGGTACATACATACAATGGAATATCACTCAGCCATTAAAAAGAATGAAATAATGCCATTTACAGAAACATGGATGGACCTTGAAAGTGTCATTCTGAGTGAAATCAGTCAGACAGAGAAGAAGAAATGCCATATGACATTCCTTATATGTGGAATCTAAAAAGAAATGATATAATTGAACTTACAAAACAGAAAGAGACTTGCACCTTAGAGAACAAACTTATGGTTGCAGGGAGGAAGGAGTGGCAGGGGAGGGATAGTTAGGGAGTTTAAGATGGACATTTTCACACTGCTGTATATACAATGGATAACCAACAAGGTCCTACGTTATGGCACGTGGAACTCTGCTCAATGTTACGTGGCAGCTTGGATCGGGGGTGGGGGGTTTGGAGGAAAATGGATACATGTATATATATGGCTGAATCATTTCATTGTTCATCTGAAACTATCACAACATAGTTAACTGGCTTTAGCCCAAGAAAAAATAAAAAGTTGAAAAAAGTAAAACAAACAGATTTGATAGCGTTTGGCAATTTATTCTCCATAGAACTGAGGAATAAGAAGGCTGTTTTCTAGGATACTGGCTTGAGCAACTGGATGATGGGGCATGCATTGAGATGAGGAATACCAGAGATGAATCAGATGCAAAGAACATGTTTGGGATTAAATGAATTGAGCTTTAGCAGTTTCATCTCAGAGCTGTTGTATTTGAAAGGCCTATTGGAGATTCTAGTGGTAATATCCAGAGGACGGTTAGATACATTGAGTAAAAGATTTGACCTAGAGAAATGGATATCAGGGTCATAAACTTACAGATAGTAATTTTAGTTATGAGTGTAGCTGATCGTCCATAGTACATAAAAAGTAAAATAAAGGGGGCCTGAGTTTATAGATACCCTGACATTTAAGGGATCAACAGAGAAGGGGGCATGTATACAAAGACAGGAGTGGCCAGAAACACAGGAAAGAAAATGAAAAGAATGTGGTATAAAGATGTCAAAGGAAAGGGCATTTCAAGGTGAAAGGAGCAGTGAAAAAGAGAAATGTAAGATGTGATGAGACATGGTTATTAAATTTAGCAAATAGGGGGCTATTTGTGAATGTAGTAAGAGCAGTTACTTAAGTAAGTTAAAATAATAAGTTGCAGAGCATGTGGGGAGTGTGAAAGTAGAAAGAGAGGCCAGATAAGTCTATCAGGAAATTTTTCAAGGAGAGGAGTAATTCTCCACTGAATTAAATCCTGTTGGCAAAGTTCCTCTAAGGGAGATCCTTAATACAGGGAGAAGGTGGGACCAGATGGAAATCGAGAGCACCAGAGGAGGGAGGCAAGAGGGATGTTGCTTCTTCCATTGTCACAAAAATAAGACAAGAGGCTTGAGCTCTACTCTGAGGCCCAGCATCTAGTAGCTCTGTTTTGTACTCAGTGGGATCTGCTGTGGGTAAACTGTATTCCTCCAGAAGATATGTTGAAGTCTTAACCCCTGGTCCCTGTGAAAATGACCTTATTTGCAAATAACGTCTTTGCAGATGTAATTAAAATGAGGTTATACTGGATTGGGGTGAGCTCTAAATCCAATCACTGGTATCCTTATAAAGAGAGAGAAGGGACTCCCCTGGTGGTCCAGTGGTTAAGACTCCACCTTCCAATGCTGGGGACATGAGTTCAATCCCTGGTAAGGGAGCTAAGATCCCACGTGCCATGGGGCATCTAAGTCCACGTGCCTCAACTAGAGAGCCTACGTGCTGCAAGCTACACAGCTCCCATGCTCTGGAGCACACGTGCCGCAACTAGCGAGAAGTCCACGGGCTGCAGTGAAGAGCCTCTATGCAGCAACAAAGATGCCAGGTGCCGTGTGCTGCAACTAAGATGCACCACAGTCAAAAATAAGTACTTTTTTTTTTTTTTAGAAAAAGGAGAGAAAGCATTTATTCTTCAATTAAAAGTAAATAAATTAAAAAGAGAGAGAGAGTTTAGGGGACCTAGAAATACATACAGGGAGAAGGTGGTCATGTGAAGATACAGGCAGGGATTGAGTTATGCTGCTACAAATAAAGAATGCCAAGGATTTCCAGCAACCACTAGAAGTGGGGAGACACAAGGAAAGACTGTCCCCTAGAACCTTTGGAAGGAGCATGGACCAGCCAACACCTTGAGCTTGAACTTGTAGCCTCTGGAACTGTGAGAGAATACATTTCTGTTGTTTAAAACCACCTAATTTGTGGTGCCTTATAACAGTAACCCTAGAAAACTTATAGATACTGAGAACATGCATTCCCCAGGTTAGCTTCCCAGGTTATGACTGTTCCACCAAATACTCATCAGTGGAAGCAACTATCTCAAAAGCACCATCAACTCAGGAGAGCAGATGCTAGAAAGAATGGAGAGAAATATTCTTTTAAGTCCAAGGAAGACAACAGATTGGACAAACACATTTCTCATCGTGCCCTAGGCTGCCTCTTCTGCTCTTTCTAACAGTGAGAAACTCATGCCCACAATCACAGATAACCGCAGACCTAAAATCATGACAACGATCTTCAGTCAACTGGCCCAAGTCAGAAGACCTTAACTGGGAGTGCATCCATCTTTTTGTTGCCCCAGTCTGCGTGCGTGTTCAGTTGTGTCTGACTCTTTGTGACATCATGGACGGTAGCCTGTCAAGCTCCTCTGTCTGTGGGATTTCCCAGGCAAGAATACTGAACTGGGCTGCCATTTCCTTCTCCAGGGGATCTTCCTGACCCAAGGATCAAATTTGCGTCTCCTGTGTTTCCTGCATTGCAGGTAGATTCTTTACCACTGAGCCACATGGAAAGGCCCTGCCCCAGTCTACTACAGTCTTTTTAAAGCCTAGATCAGTAAGGATGTCTTAACTCAACTCAATCTATATCGAGGGCTAAATGATATAAAAAGACCGAAGAAATGACCCTTGTCTTGAAGTGGTGACAATTTAATGTTGACACGAGTGACTTATATGCATGAAATACCAAGAGAATATTACAGATCAGAATGTAATGAGGTGCTAAATTGAATAAGGCAGCCTATAAGACTAGTGCAATTCTGACTCTGGCTGGAGTTGGGCTATATTGGTTGGGAAATATGTGGGAAAAGAAGGGACCTGTGCTTACATGGATACTGGGTTAATAATGAGGAGGAACAGTGCTTAGGATATCTCCTCCATTTCATGCCATTCTAAGCCTGGGATTTTTCAACAAGGCTGGGGGCTGGGTTTGGATAAAGTTTTAAAGCCCTAAATAACTCCACAGGACTCCCTCATCAACAGTAGCAAATATAAGACAAATCTACAGTTTTGATGAAATGTTTCAGTGACAACCATTCAAATTCCCATTGCCTGCTATCATCTCAAAGACATAGCCTCTAATCAACGTATGTATGTTGAATGAAAATATATCTGGTAATATTAAACAGCTACCGTTTGAGTGTTCTAACATTGTATGAAGTGTTGTGCACAACCAATCCCTTGTACTTTGTTTTAAATTTTTTTTTCTGTTTGTAAAGAGAAAAATGCACATAGTTTAAAGAATTGAATAGTTCTACAGTATTTGCTTCAAAAATAGCAATCCTTTCACATCACTACCAATTTCTTCTTTCCCAGAGGCAACTACATTTACCTATTTTTTTTTTTAGCTGATTATTTTGGTATTTAGCTCCAGGTTTATAAATAACATGCTTTGCTGCTATTTCTTGCATTTCCAATTTTAGGCATTATCTAGTAACTTCTCACTAGAAAAATGCACAGCTAGCCTTTTTCTTCTACCTGCTCCATCCATATATGTAATGTACTTTTCCATCTCCCCATCTTTCTGATATAATGCTTAGATCAATATTCAGTGTTTAAGAGCTGAGCCGTGTCTTAAATGATAACCATCTTTCATTTCTTGAACAATTTTTTTGTTGTCTTTTAAGAATTTCCTTAAATTTATATATACTTCTCAACACTGCAGACTGATTTCTTTGTTTTCATTGTACTCCTTATTCACTCTGTGTCCTTGGGCAAGTTAAACTCTCTGCGCCACAGTTTTTCCATCTGTTGAAAAGGAGATCATACCAACCCACAATGTAATGGTGTTAACGTCCTGCAGCCAAAACACCACTAGGAACACACTGTGGTCAAACAAAGTGGGGTTAATTAACTCATTGCAAAGAAGGTGCCATGGGGTGCTTCAGTAGAAGGGTATTAGAAAGGGCTATGTTGAATAATTTTAGGGAGGGGTCAAAGAAACAGGCTCCCTGCATTTGGTGCTATCAGATAGTGGGGATAACCCTATGATTGGATATCTCAATATATTTCATGTACAGGAAGGGTTGAGTAGAAGAGGCTAACACTACCACTGGTAAAGAAAGTACTGTTACTCATTTAGCCTGGAGAGGGGGGTGTTTTGTACTTTTCTGTTTGGGATAGTGACTTGGTTTCTGTCTTTATTCAGGCAAGATTATAAAATGGGCTTGCTTTCATTTTATCGTACTTTATCTCAACCACAGAATGGTCCTGATGAATGCTAGCATTCTTTAAGACTGTTTAGGTTCAAGGGGAGGCTTCCATGGCCTAGCTGGGAACACCGGGCCAGTTCCCGACAACAGAACTTTTGCGAAGATGCTAGTGTCAGGCTAGTTCCCAGTGTTAAGGGCTGATTTTCTTGTTCTCATAGGTAAGGAAGATTAAATGAGCTGCCATCTGTAAAAACCATTAGCACAATGGCTGCCATATAATAAGCCCTTAAAAGTGTTTGTTATATGACACTAAAAGCACAGGCAACAAAAGAGAAAAATAGGAAAGTGGACAGACAACACTAAAATTAAAACATCTTGTATATCAAAGCACATTCAACAGACTGAAAAGGCAACCTCCAGAATTCAAAAAATATTTGCAAATTATTTCTAATAAAAGATTGATATCCAGAGTACAGGGCTTCTGTGGTGGCTCAGACAGTAAAGAATCCTCCTGCAATACAGGAGAGCTGGGTTCAACCCCTGGGTTGGGAAGATTCCCTGGAGGAGGGCATGGCAACCCACTCCAGTATTCCTGCCTAAAGAATCCCAAGGACAGAGGAGCCTACAGTCCATGGAGTTAAAACGAGTCAGACACAGCTGAGCAACTAAGCATATCCAGAGTACAGTCAGAACTCAAGAGATATTGTGGGTTTGGTTCCAGATAACCACAATAAAGCTAATACTGTAATAGAGTCACATGAAATTTTATTTTTATTTTTTTGGTTTACCAGTGCATTTAAAGTTATGTTTACACTATACTATAGTCTATTAAATATGCAATAGCATTATTTTAAAAAATGCAATGCATATACCTTAATTAAAAAACACTTGATTGCTAAAAAATGCTAACTATCACCTGAAACTTCAGTGAGTTTGAGTAATAACAGCAAAGATCACTGATCAGGGATCACTGTGTCAAATACAATAATAATGAAAAAGTGAAATATTGCAAGAATTACAAAATGCGACACAGAGATACAAAGTAAGGAAATGCTGTTGGAAAAAAATGGTCCTGACAGATTGATTCAGGGGTGCCACAGAACTTCAATTTGTAAAAAAAAAAAAAAAACGGAAGTGCAGTAAAACAAAGTTCAATAAAATGGGATACACTTGCATATAAAGAACTCTTAAAATTCAACAACAACAAACAACCTGATTAAAAAGTGGGCAAAGAATCTGGAAAGCATTTCTCCAAAGGCCAATAAGTACATGAAAAGATGCTCAACATCACTAATCATCAGGTGAACGCAAATCAAAACCACTTCACATGCATTATGATGGCAATTATAAAAAACAAAGAAAATAACAAGTGTTAGAAGGATGGAGAGAAACTGTAACTCTTGTGCACTGCTGGTGGGGACCTGAAATGGGGTAGGCACTGTGGAAAGTGGTATGGCAAGTCCTCGAAAGATGCAGCATAGAATTTCTACATGGTTCAGCGTTCCACTTCTGGGTATACACCCAAAAGAAGTCAGAGCAGGCCCTTGAACACATGTTTGTACACCAATGTTCACAGCAGCATGAGTCACAATAGCTGAAAGGAGGAAATAACCCAAGTGTCCAGTGACTGATTAATGAATAATTGAAATACAGAATCAAAAGATTATTATTCAGCCTTAAAAAGGGAGAAAGCTCTGACACATGACACAATCTGAGTGAATCTTAAAGTCATGAAACTAGGTGAAATAAACTGGTCACAGAACAGACACATGTTCTGTGACTCCACTTATATGAGGTACCTAGAACAGTCAAATTCACAGAGGTAGAAAATCAAATGAGGGTTGCAGGGGGCTGGAGTGAGTAGGGAGTTTGTGTTTCATGGGTAGAGAGTTCTGTTGGGAAGATGAAAAATTCTGGAGACGGATGGTGGTGACAGTTGCCCAGCAATGTGTATGTACCTCTTGCTGCAGAATGGTGCACTTAAAAATGGTCACCAATGGTAATTTCACATTATGGAGAAGGGGACGACAGAGGATGAGATGGCTGGATGGCATCACCAACTCGATGGACGTGAGTTTGAGCAAGCTCCGGAACTTGGTGATGGACAGGGAAGCCTGGCGTGCTGCAGTCCATGGGGTCACACAGAGTCAGACATGACTGGGCGACTGAACTGAACTGACTGGTACTTTTTCACAATGTATTTGCTAACGTAAAAAGTAAATAATATCAAACTTGATCCCTGCTCCATCTAAATCTTCTTTTAAGATACTTAGATGCATCAGAATGTCCTTTAATATTCATGACAACTTTAGGAGTTGTACACTCTTACTTCTGTTTTACGGATAAAGAAAACCGAGGCATAGATGAAGTCAGTCATTCATGATCACAGTGTTACAAAGTGGCTGAGCTATGATTCAAATCCAACTAGTATAGATTTGAGAGCCCACTCTTAAGAACACAGTTCTTTTTAATTATTATATTTGGGAGGGGTCTAAGAGATTTACCAGGGGCTGGGGTTATTACTTCTGTTAGAACTGCCCATTTGTAAAAGAAATCTATCGTTTCATTTAGTAGAGCATTGAGACATCTATAGCAAGAGACTGGGGCCACATTTTAAAATGGCTATTTAATATTAGCCGAGAAGCTAACTAACTAGAATTAAATATAATCTTTAAGAAATTTGGGAAAAGCTGAAGTTCTGGATAAAAATTGTTAGGGCAGGAAACTGTTAAGATGTTGCATATAGCTCCTAGGGCATCTCGCCTGTATTAATATCATGAAACCAGGGGCAGAGATGGAGAGGCAGAAAGTACACAATGCTTATCGACCTTGGGAATTTTGTCAATAGCAAGATTATTTGCTGAGAAGGAACATTTCGGTGCCGTATGTCACTTCCATGCTGCGCATCTCCAAAGGAATTACCTGTCCATCTTGCCTGTGTGCTCATTTGCACTGTGGGGCAGACAAGCGATCCCAACCATAGCTGGGCTGGAAATAGCTGAACCTACAAAATTCCTGTGTGTGGGCGCATGTGCACATGAGCATGCATGCATTACAAGAAGCCACAAATGAAAAGAAGAAAAGGTCCGACCTCTGTTTATCAACATCAAGAGAGTTCCTGAGAACGATCAATTCCCAATCTCAGAGTGGAAGACCTTGTTTAGGAGGTGCTCTGGGAGCCCAGGTGCTCTGCTTTTTCTGCTTGCTGGGATGGCAATCAACATTTTCAAGCACATGTCATCAGATGCCAAACCATGCTTCTCAACCTCTGCAGGGAAACTGCAAGCAGCTACTTGGCCTGACTGCATAGGTCTCAGTTTTGACAAAGCCCTAGAGGATGGGGTGAAATTCACACTATGCGGGAAGAGGGGTGGAGGGTAGGCTCTAAATGGGGGGAGGGGGCGTAGTTTGGTCCAGCTGGATACAAGGAACTTACACATACAGAATATTAGAGCAAGAAGGGAAGATTTTGGGCCAGTGCTCAACTTTGACAAGTAGGGAAACTGAGGCACAGGATTGACTATTAAAGTTCATGCTGTGAACTGAATCTTCAGCTTCTATTTTAGGGCTTTCCCATTACACCCAGGCTTCCCAAACTTGCCAGACCCTAAGAATCATCTGAACAGAGAAGTGAAAGCATAGTTCCTGAGCTCCTCCTAAACTTATTCAACCAGAACCTTCTGCAAAGAGCCAGGGGATGTGTGTGTTTGCCAAGCAGAGGAGGTCAAGACTATTTTTGTGATGTGGTATCAGTTTTTTCCCAATCTTTTAAACAGCGTAACTCGTGTCCCTTGAGGCAATGCTCTCATTGTCTTTTGTTTCTCTCAATAAGTCACTTAGATATTTTCAAGGTTAACATTTAACAGAGGAGTGGGGATAAAAGTCTCTGGAATTAGGAAGGTTAGGTTTGATACCCAGGCCATTCATTTCTCAGCTTTGTGACGTCACTTCTTCTGTGGTGTTACTCTATGGTGTTTCATCCATGGAATGTGTATGATGGTAATCCTTTTACTCTGGGATGTGGTGGGGATTAAATAAATGAAAGGAGGTATGTGCTGTGCTGTGCTTAGTCCCTCAGTCGTGTCCGACTCTTTTTGACCACATGGACTGTAGCCTGCCAGGCTCCTCTGACCATGGGGATTCTCCAGGCAAGAATGCTGGAGTGGGTTGCCATGCCCTCCTCAAAAGGAGGTATATAAAGTGTCTGACATAATACCTAGTGTAAAGGGAGAAGGCAGCTTTGGGGGAGAAGCAAACCCATGTGTTTTGCGTTTAGGGCAAGAGCAAGGTGAAAGTGTGGCCTCCCCAGCCTCGAGTCAGCACCCAGGACTTGGTCCATGCTGCTGGAGCACTGGAAGCCCTCTGCAGAAGAGGCAGTCAGACCACTGCCTAGAACCAGAAAGGGATTACAGGCAGCTCTAAACATCTGGCCCCCATGTCCAAGTTGAAGGAGAAGAACTGGGAACCAAGCAACTCATGCACAGAAGAAATCCCATTTGGGGATGTGAATGATAATTGGACTCGATTTCCTGACCCCCAAGTCAAGAGTGAAGAATGCAATCTCTCTGAACAGGTGTGCCTCTTTCTGCTGAGGTTCCCACTGAGTCCTTTACACTGGCTCTGCCACTGCTTGTCGTGACATGTACACGTGTTATTGAACACTTTCTCATTTAAAGACAATCGACAAAGTTCTAGAGGATCAAAAACAGGAGAAACCAAGCAAAAAATAGGTATACTGAATATGGTTTGTATGTTCCTCTGAGTTGGGATATTCTAAAGCGCCTTCACTCCCCCTCATTATCCAGTTTTCCCATTCACACATGATGTAAAGCATTACACGTAGTTCCTGAAGACACTGATGGATTCATTTATTTAATAAATACTTATGGAGCATCTATTTTGCACCTAACACCAGAATCCTACAGAGGAGCTTTATGCATAATGAATTGAACCTAAGAGAAGAAAGAGAAGCCTAGAAAGAACAGGTTAACATGGGGTACCTTAAAAGAGGTGCAATAAACTGTGAAGAGGTGACTCACTGGAAAAGACCCTGATGATGGGAAAGACTGAAGGCAGAAGAAGAGGGAGGCAGAGGATGAGATGTTTAGATAGCATTACCAACTCAATGGACATGGATTTGAGCAAACTCTGGGAGATAGTGGAGGACACGGAAGCCTGGCATATTGCAGTCAGTGGGATCACAAAGAGTCCAATACGACTTAGCAACTGAAAAACCACCACAAACAGTCTCACAATGTAGAAGGATTTTTAAAAGAAAACAAGTTCGTATTATCAGCACAGTCAGATCATCCATGTGTGAAAGAATTGCTGTGAGCTATTTAGGAAATCCTAAATAAAATTAAATTAGAGTGGGCATAATCTATTTAAGGAGGCAAGAAAATTTGTAACATATTAGAGGAAAAATTCTTCCCTAAGCCTAAAATACACTGGGTTGGCCAAAAAATTTCTTCAGATTTTTCTATATGCATGTATAGGAAAACCCAAATGAACTTTTTGGCCAATCCAATACAAGGGGACATCGTTTCATTAACTTAAAAAAATTCTGGGCACTCCCCTTATGCTTGATCCCAAATCCAGCCCCGTGGATGGTGGGCCAGGCCAGATGAATGAGACTGTCTTAGGCAGTGCTTTAGTTCGCAGGAGAGGATGTCATTTCTAACATCTCAAAGGCTGTCAAGACAAAGCTGTCATACAGAACATCTGCTTCTCAGGTTCTGGGTGAGGACGACCACCCCAAAGTTCACTAATTTCTGTGAAACATTTAGTTATGAGCAATGATATTTAAGGTCAGTTGCCCATGGGACAAACAGCTGACATGGTCTTTTATAGAACTAAGGTTTATCTATGCATCAAATCAAGTTTTGCCCCTGGGTTGTGCAATTTTGGCAAATTAGTAGAAAGGTTTTTTAACTGAAAATGTTCTCTATGGCTCATGAGGAGGGAGGTCTTAAGACATTTTGACAGGACACCCTTTCGCATGCATTATAGCACGTTTCTGGGAATCGGTCATCTTTCTGGCCTCACTAATATAAGGATTTGCAGAATTTCCCTGAAGCAGTCAGTTGATTTGTTTTTATCTCACGGATGTTGTGTGTGTTGGGGTTTTTCTCTTTTTGCTTTGGTTTCTGGGAAGCTTAGAATCAAGTTTTTCTATCTTAAATAATGGAACGGGACTTTATGTATATAAGCCTATATGTATGCTTTTCTCCCTAGACTTTTCCCTTTATTCTCTTATAATTTTCCACTTTTTGAGAAAAATTTGTTAGAAGCTGTCCAAATTATAGGGAAGATGTAAGAGAAGGAATGAATGAATGGATGGATGGCTGAATGAATGAATGGATGAGTGAAATTTTTTGCTTTATGATGCCAGATAAACAAGAGTATCGTTTAATGAGCTAGGCAACTGAATTCCTGAACCACTCTAGGGAATTCAGGGCTTGCTGTTTTGAAGTACTATGTTCTTTAGAATTAGCCAAGGTGATGCTTTTTAAAAAAGAGTTGGGTACCTTCAATGCGCTTTAACAAAGTGACACTCTCCAGCGGAGATAGCATCTTTGTCACACAGAACCAATGGAAAGGGTCCTGGCAGATGCATACTGATTACATTTCTTCTGCATACTTTGATGTTACTAATGAGTATTCAAAATCCCTTTATTTAGACTTTTAAGAAAATGAAAACTCAACCTTTTAGAGTGGAAGAGGTAAGTCAATGCTTTTAGACTATAATGCAGCCGCCCAGGTATTTTCTGCCTCATATGCTGATAGCAAAATGCAAACCCCATTCCTATCTGGAAGGTACTCTTAGGCATCCATCTGCAGGAGCCTCCATTATGCTGCCACTGGGATCCAGACTTTTTTCTTCTAGATGAGTTACTTCACAGAATCTGAAATTATGCTGTTGTAGACAAGAAACATCTCTGGAGCTGACCTGCCCTGGCAGAAGATCAGAACACAGGATGAACCACTTGCCGGAGCTCAGTTATCTGGAAGCAAATGCTTGAGGGGATGGGAAGCACGCCTCTTCTAAGCATCTCACTAGCTGAACCTGGCTACCAGCACGATTGGCACAGATTGAAGGTTAGAGCAATTGGGCTGCGCAGGTGCCAAGGGTTTAGGACCGTCCACTAAAGAATGCACAATAGTCATAGAAAATAATGACGGTGGAGCCATAATGGTGAAGTTTTGTTGTTGCCTTGAGATGTTCATGTTGTCAAAATCATTTTAGTGTGCAGTTTATGTCCAGTTTGTCTCTTTAGAACAGAAGCTCTTTGAGCAGGAAATGAGCACACTGACTCTCCTAATGATGGGCTTCACTAATGTCAAGTCATAACAGCAACAATCAGAGGGCAGCAGGAAAGAATTTTTTTTACTGTCATGTATGTGCTGAAGGTGTTGGAAGGGGTTTTATTTCACCTAAGAAAGAGACAAGGACCAAACTGGTCCCAGATCTTCAAAGCACAGGGTCATTGCCAAGAGACTGGCTTCAAAAGGTCTGTGTTCTTAAGCAGCTGAACATAACACAACCAATCATGTGGTCACTTTATGCCTCCACAGCTACTGAAAAAGCCAGCCCCTTTCATCAAACTCAATTCACAACACCCAGGCATGGCTCCGCACTTTGCATCTTCTGCGTCAAACTCTATTTTCAATCCTTTATGTCAAATTTAAGTTCATGGCAACTACATTCAGATCTTGATAGAATCCCCAATTTGCTTTGGACCCCACATCCATTCCACAACACACGCACACATGTGAGCACACACATATTCAAAATGGATTTGCACTCACTTTAGCACTAAGCCAGAATCAAGAATTTTGAATGGCTGCCAGGTGACTGGAGCTTTAACCAGTTCTCAGATTAAGTAACCTTCTGAGAACAAGGACAGAGCACATTTGGATCTTTACCCCGCAGGTGAAGACACCCGTCACTGTAGTCTTAAGTGGGATGAAAATGGACCCTCAAATTTTCTGTGGTATTTTTCCCTATTACTGAAGCTTAAATAGCTATCAGTCTGAAGTGAGCAAAACAAATTGGTGCGAGTGAAGAAAAATGGATAAGTTTGAGTCCGAACACACGCATCTGTTGTGTCCACCAGAAGGAGGTCTTGATTAGGCAGCAAATCAACAAAAATTCCCTATCAACCACTTACAATCTGATACAACAGAAAAGAAATCACTCACAGCGTTATCACCAAGAAAACATTCTAGACAGCCCTGAGTATGAATTGACCCCTCTTATGGAAATCATCTTGGCTTGGGTATACATATATGCATAAAAGGAGATAGTTTTTAAAAGCTCATTTTCTTGCTAATAATCATCTGTTTTTAAAAAGCTATCAGCAGGTGCACCTCATTTCAAAAGCCTCTTGTCCTTTATAATACAATATTCATCACGATTACATAGTATGAAATAAAAAGCAGCAAAACATAAGCGAGGATAGTTCAATTAAATGCAACATAATCTCAGAAGCAAAGGGAAAAAAAAATGATCCTGTAGCTAAAATCAGGTTCTGATGAAAGAAAAAAGGGAATATATTTCCACATATTTTTAATTATATAGAATTTCCTCAAACATGATTTTTCATAATATATTCCATTAAGTTAACATCATATTTGAAGAAAGAGCATTTTCCGATTTCATTTTAAGCCTGATTTTGAGCAATTACAGTGTCATTGTTCCACGGTAGAAAGGTTGAATTCATTTACTGTGTGGTTATGCTAGTTATGATTGATGTCTCTTCTCCAAATGATAAACCAATCACCCCAATGATGTAATGTCATTTTAAGAGTGCCATAATCACATTTCTCTCAAACTAGAAGCTCTGATGAGTTCTAATAAAGATTTATGGTAGATTAAAGGCCTTCATAATATCAACAATGGATTGCTCATTTGATGAGAGATTTGATTAGGTAATTTTTTTTTGAAAAAGAATATGAGTTTACTAAATATATCAGGGCTGGCTTTGAAGAAGGGCATGGGCCATCATAAGTAGCAGTCCATCATTCCATCTCCTGAATGAATCATCTTTAATGTATTTAGGAGGTCCTTTCTAATTGTAGAGGTTGAGGCCATTGGTGGCACATATTCATGGATGGAGCCCAAATACAATCTCATCGAGGAACACCCTTGGCATAGAAATCCAGAGCTTTCTGGATTTTGATGGGATATGCTAATGAACACCATGAGCGACCAACTCCAAAGATAACTCCAAAGCCTTAGGGGTTGGGAGCAATTAATTTCCGCAAATGTCTTTCCTTGGGCTGTGGGTACTTAACCCTAGATCTTGCCCAATCCTACAGTCACGTGTTTTGTGAGCCACCAACAGCAGAAATCAAAATAAGGCATTGCTACTTCTGGGTCTAGGGCAATTCCACCTAAGATTTAGAGATCTGGAGCTGAGGTAAGTACCACAAAATCCTCAAAAGGGGGACGGAATGCTGTGACCAGTCCTTTTGATGTGTGAATGTGAAAACCACGGTGAGAATCAAGGATTTAGAGGTGTTATTTATCCTGGTACCACAGAATCAGCTCATTAATCTCAAGTGAAGTGGGACAAATAGAGGGTCAGAGGAAAGATCACCCTCAAATGCTTCAGACTTGGCAAGACATTCAGCATTCACATCAGGAGAACACATTTTAATTGCAAAATCATCTAAATAAGCAAGGAAGAAAGAGTCAGAAGCCAACCATCAAAAAAAAAAAAAAAGATCTGAGATGCATATGCATTGGTCACGTTGAGGGTGTCTGTCGCCTATGACCAGAATTATAGTAACACAGCATTCAATATTCCGTCATCTCTCTGCGCTTCACCTTTGAGACCTGCAGACTCTCACGTGCAGCTAGGGGGAAGTGCTTCCCACTGAAGGAGGGCCAAGCTCTGTTCAGATAAGCCACACCTCTTCAGTAACCACGACCTTCAACAAATAGACCCTGAAACCTCAGTGTCACCAGATGACAAAGGCACTTCACCTCCTCGCTCCCCACACCACCTTCTCCCCAGCCCTGGTTTCAGAGGTGTAGTTTCGTAGGAGATGCCAAATCATCACGCGCACAACACATGTTCAGACGCCACGGTTTCCTTACCACTGCTGGAGGCTTGCTGGGGCCCTGAGCATGCTCTGAGCAGGTATGAATTGGGGGAGAACTCCTCATCGGGGTTGGTGTCCATGATTTGATGGGAGGTGTTGCTGTCTAGCAATGGCATCTGGCAGCTAACGGGTGGAGGATTATGGGAGCTAGGCAGCTGAGCAGATGGGAGGAGGCTAGACGAGGATGTAGGTGGAATGGGACGACCTGGGAAAGAGGACAGAGGGGTCAAAGGTCAGCAATGAGTGTCATGAAAGCATCCAGAGAAAGTTACATTACAATCACCTCACAATACAAATCTCCAAAAAAAAAAAAAAAAAGCTCCAGATGTATTTTTTTGAGTGATTTGATGGTTTTTCCAAATGTCCAAATTCATACGATTGTAGTTGTGTATTTCAGAAAATGGACATGACAACAGAAGTATCCATCGACACAGCTGAAATGGGATCAGTCAGGAAGACATCCACTTCCTTCTGTCTTTCCTGCTATGGTCCTAATCGACGTTTCCACCATCTCTCAATAGACTAGCTCCCTTCTGTTCTCCCTGCTTCCACTCTTGCCACACACCTGTCTCTGACCCTTTGTTTCTCTCCCTTCTCTACAGCAGCCAGAATGCTATTTTACTGATAGACATTAGATCATATCATCCTGCTGCTTGGCACCTTCTGGTGGCTTCCCACTTTCTATAGAAAGAGACCCAAACTCTTTACACTGCCCTGCATGTCTCATCTACACTGGCACCAGCTGCCTCTTCCATCTCACCACTGACAGTGGCCCTTACCATGCTCCACTTTTATTCTCCAGCCAATGTACTATCTTTATTTCTGTTGCTTGCACACATCACACCATTCCATTTTCAGAGTCTTCACACTTCCAATCCCTTCTAGTGGAACATTCTTCCTTATCTGCAACCTCACTGATACTCACAAGCCTGCTTCTTTTCATTCAAGCCTTCCCTGTTTGCCTTCTTGAGAACTGCCCATTTATCTGCTCTATCCTGTCATCCTGTTTAAATTTCTTGACAGCCCTTATGACTATTGGAAGGGAGATATGTCAACTTATTTTATTCACCCCTATGTCCTCAGTATCTTCCTAAAAAACAGCATCTGTTGAGTGAATGAACAGATAAATAAGGGAGACTAAAATCAAACTCATTAGTTTGGGGAAGAAGGGGAGGAGAGGCAGAAAGGGCGACACATTTGCATTTCAAAGAAGTGGCCAGCGTCACCATTGTCTGGTGGCTCAGATGGTAAAGAATCTGCCTGCAACGAGGGAAACCTGGGTTTGATCCCTGGGTCAGGAAGATCCCCTGGAGAAGGGCATGGCAACCCACTCCAGTATTCTGGCCTGGAGAATTCCATGGACAGAGGAGCCTGGTGCGCTACAGTTCATGGGGTCCCAGAGAGTCAGACAGAACTGAGCGACTAACTGTTTCTTTCACCACTGTCTTCACCATGTGGTTCTTCTGGACATCACTAGGAAATTTCTACAAGGACCATCTGCACCAAGCCATAGGGAGGAGCAGCCAGCCTGGAAGGAGGTGGGCAGTGTCTTGGAGCTGGCCTTCGGTCAAGAACTTCTCCCGCACAGAAGGCTGCTACAATGCCTCTTTTTCTGTGGCAGGGAGCTCCTCAAAGCAGAACTGCTGAGTGAAGGTAACTGCTGTGTGGACTTTAACCTGATTCACCCTTATATCTTGGGGTCCTTGTGACTGCTTGCCTGCTGGTTTGTTCATTTGGAAAGCTCAGCAAAATGAGCCAAGAACAGCAGCCCAGGGGATATGCCCTGTCGAAAAGAGGGAAGGTATTAAGAAGGCAAACTCAAGAACCAGGTTAGAGTTTCAACTCAGGCAAGACATGCCCGAGGCAGAAGAAACCCATGTTCCTGCTTTTAGATGCACTGCACCTGTGAAGGCATTTTCAGACATCTCATTATTGTTAAGTCACTCAGTTCAGTTCAGTTCAGTCGCTCAGTCGTGTCCGACTCTTTGCGATCCCATGAATCATAGCACGCCAGGCCTGTGTCCAACTCTTTGAGACCCTGTGGACTGTAGCTCTCCAGGCTCCTCTGTCCATGGGATTTCCCAGACAAGAATAGTACAGTGGGTTGCCATTTCCTCCTCCAGGGGATCTTCCCGACCCAGAGATTGAATCTGCGTCCCCTGTACTGCAGGTGAATTCTTTACCACCGAGCCACCTGGGAAGCCCTCAGATATTACATCTGGATGTATATTTTTGTCATCGCTTTTGTAATTGTATTTCATGATCAGTTCCCCAGTGCATTAAATGTTATTGACAGATTATTTTGAATCAGTAAAATGTATAAGCATCTCCTAAAGGCACTCTGCTAAACACTGAAGATACAAAAGTAAGCAAGACATCATCCTTGCCCTCAGAGAGCTCACAGTCTAGTGAGAGAGGCAAGCAGTAAAATGCATCATTTCAGCAGCACATGGTAAAGAGCACAATGGTCCCATGTAAGAATATGCTTCTATGGGGGCCCAGGAAGAGAGACCAGGTTGAGGTAGGGGTGGAGGGTCAAACAAGGATTCTTGGGAAAGCTGGTATCCAGGCAGTCTTCAAGAGAAGAGGAAAGGGGCTCCTGGTGACATGAAACAATGAACAACAGTACAGACACGTCAAACCACTAGCCAGTTACCCTTTTCGAGGATGGGAGTGGCAGAAAGAGATAGGAAACAAGGTACCCTTAAAGCTTAAATGTTAGGGTCTCGGTAACACAGTCAAAGAAGACTCATTCCTGCAGCAGGTCAATGGATGAATGAAGTTTGGTTTAAAAAATCCAATTCATTCATAACTTGCTCAGAAGCCATATAAGGCACGATATTCTTGCCAGATGCTCTGGCAAGGGTAGGCTGAATAATCAGCTTGTGATCAGAATCAGTACTCACATTTAATCAACGTGACTTCCCCCCAAAGCTGATAAAAATACTACCATCATCATCATTTTAACTGCTAATCTTTTTGCATGACTATCTGCCTCTCACAGCGCAATCATGATCAGTTCTATGAGGTTAAAGGATTATCATCCCCATTTTGCAGATGAGAAGACTGAGGCACAGCACAGTGAGACTGCACAGGCAGCAGGTGACAAGTGCCAGGTCTGCCTGTTCCCAAGTCTCCTCTCTTACCCGTCTGCATGCTGTTTGCCTAACCTGCATGGTGACAAAAATGGAGCAAGGTGACATACAGGGAGGGGAGGTGATGGACAGGAAATCATATTTCAGGTTTCCCAGTCCCCCATCCCAAGGCACTCTGGAGATTCCAAATGAGAAACACTGCTTTGAATAATCATTGATAGCAGCTATCAGATGGCAGAGTTCAAAGCTTTGCTCAAAATTCTGTTATGAAGTTCAAAGTGGCTTCTTCACAGCCATGCTACCCTCCACCTTCTTCAAGGCTCCTTGATGCAGAGGCAGCCTGACCAGGGCACGGTGAAGTTGGCATTGACATCTACTTAGCAGCGAGGCAGTGGCAGGAATGGATTTTAACTCCCAATCAATAGGCTTTAAAGTTTGTATTATTGAGGCATATCTGAAGCTGCATGTTGAAGAACAAGGGTGGCTGGGAGCCAATTTTTAAATTCCTTTGAGTGACTGAGGTGGAACTGAAGTTCAGGGGCAATTTTCCAGGAGCCTGATATGATAGTTGCTGTGAAATCATTCTTTACACGAACTTTTGGAAATTTTGTTCAGCACGAATTCATTTCCTAGAGTACAGACAGGACTGCTTTTTAATTTATACACATACAGACAATGGAAGAGCAGCCCTAACACAGTGCAAGCATGAGAGTTATTCCGGTCTATTAGAATGCGTACTGTAGAATTAACTGATTCTTGTAAAATCCATGTACCCTTAAAATCCATGCTTTGGTAGCTCCTTAAATTCTCTAGCTGGTATCCACTACTACTTGGGAAATTTCTCAGTCCCAAGATCTGCCCCCAATCAAATTGTGTGCTGTTCTCTATTTGCTATGTCATTTGCTAATTTTGTTCACTTATGCTACATTTTTCCCCATGACTATTCCAACTGACAGAGACCATCTGTACAGACACAAACAGGTTCCAAAGTACAGGGGAGAAAGCTGGAACTTACACAGGCTCACTTTATAGACCATGATTTCTTACTAAAATACTTAGTATGGGATGGGCATGAAACCAGGGGCTACGTCCTTACCCAGTTCCTACTTGATGCACTATGCGGGCTCCCTGACCCCCAAACTATTTTTGAAATTTTATTTTAAATGTGTACAGAGTCCATGGCAAATATACAGAAAACCAGGTTTCATCAATCTGTTAAAAAGCAAGAGGAAACATGCAAAGGCAGCAATGTGTCATTCATTAAACTCACATGGTCTTGATATGTGTGGGTGCATATGTGTGTGTGTTTTCTAAGATCCCCATGTAAATCAAAGTCTAATTATGTGTGAATGGATTCCCCATGACCTTAAAAGTGGGAAGTAAGTAAAATTTGCTGATTTTTCTGCTTTCAAATGAGTAAGATTTTGTGACAGTTTCAATTTGTAACATGTTTTTGGATTGAAAGACACATGGCGTGGGCAAACCACTTAAGGCACCTCTCTGTGCAGCCTCTGGACCTGTCCCTGTCCTCACTCCATATAGAGAACAAGCCTGCCCCTCCTTGAGGAGTGGGCAAGCAAGGGAACTGTTATTTGTTCTCACTATCCTCTGCTGTGGCATGAGCCCCAGTAAAGCTTAGCCTGAAAAAAAAAAAAAAAAAAGGACCCTATGAATTTTTACCTAACTAAAAAATTTATGACATTTTGATTCTACTTGTTTGACTTAGTATGAATAGAATGCTAGATTTCTAATTAAAAAAAAAAAAAAAAAACAGATCTGCAACAAGCAACAAAGGTTTACTGTATAGCACAGGGAACGGTAGTCTTTATGATAACCTATAATGGAAAATAATCTGAAAAATAATTTATGTGTATAACTGAATCACCTTGCTGTGTATCTGAAACACTGTAAGTCAACTATGCATCAGTAATACATACATTTAAGAAAAGCCATGTAGCCAGACAAATCAGTTTCATGCTAGTTCTGACTGGTAGTGGCTGTTCAGAAGGCTGTGTTGAGAAGGATTCCGAGGACACCCTGGGCTCTGAAGGAAATAGTCGAATCATCAAATAGAAAAATCATGGATAAGGAATGACGGGAAAGGCAACATATCTTTAGAGTGCATTTGCCATCTACGCTCCCGCCCCTCATGCATCATCTGCTTCAGCCACATCTGAAAACCTCACTCCACACCATCTGTGGCTGAAGTCACCCTGCTTTCTCTCCCAATGTCTTGATCACAGCTCTGTTTTTCTTCTTACGCTGACTTGGATCCAACTCTAGTTCTCCCACCCAAGATTAAATGGCTACAACCTACTCTCCATCCCCAAAGCAGTAAATATCATCCGTGAAATTGCTGCTCTGCCCAACTGTTGCTAACACATTCACTAATTTATGATTGAGGGCATGTTGCAGATCAATTCCCCAAATTCACTTCCAACAAGTTCCTCTTTCGTTCAAAAGATTAATGGCTAGCTGATATTAAAATCTTTTGTGTAGACAATGCATAATTGATCTATGCAGGGACGGGGTGTCAGGATACTCGGTGGAGCAGAGACACACGGGTGGGAGAAAGTCAAAACAAAACAACACGAACATCATGCAGAATGATTACATATAAAAAAATAAGTGAAATGACCTCATTATTAAATATACATGTGATTTCGCTTTGTGCTAAAAACTTAGCCAACTATGTTACATGCACTTTTCTCTTATAACATTCACAACTTCTCTGTGAACAAAATCCTATTATAATCCCCATTTACAGGTGAAGAAACTGAGGCTGAGACGGACTAACTTTCCTAATGTTGTACCAATAGCAGAGCTGGCTGGGATTTGAACTCAGGTGTTCTGATGGCAAAACCCAAGCCTCAGATGGTTCCTTCTATGCTTTCCCACTTCCCACATTAAAGAAGAGAGATTGCTTTAAAAAAAAAAAATGAACAGGGTATGAACCCCAGACTCATTGATCCTCTTCTGGAAGGCACCATAGAGGTCAGCCTTCTGCTGCTGCTGCTGCTAAGCCACTCCAGTCATGTCCGACTCTGTGCGACTCCAGAGACAGCAGCCCACCAGGCTCCCCCATCCCTGGGATTCTCCAGGCAAGAATACTGGAGTGGGTTGCCATTTCCTTCTCTGAGGCGTGAAAGTGAAAAGTGAAAGTGAAGTCGCTCAGTCCTGTCTGACTCTAAGCAACCCCATGGACTGCAGCCTACGAAGCTCCTCCGTCCACGGGATTTTCCAGGCAAAAGTACTGGAGTGGGGTGCCATTGCCTTCTCTGAGAGGTCATCCTAGGGGAGGTAATCAACTGGGGGCAGAAACAAGGCTCTTCCTGGAAATAGAGATCACACACACACAATACATGATTTGCAAAGAAAGAAAGCAATTCTTAAGTCAGAAACAAGAACTCCTCTGTGGTTTTGTAAATTTAAGCACTTAATAAAAATATCACTTTTGTGTTAAAGTTGAGGTTGCAAAAGGATGGCGTTAACAAAAGCAAAGCAGTTGGTCGAGAATTTAAACAATTGTCCTAATGACATTTCCCAGTACTTACTGTTTACTCAGATGTCTGACAGAATTATCCATTTCCCCTCAGATGTTTGGGATTTATGAAATCTCTATTTCTGACAGAGTGAAAGTGAGGTATGTGGGTATGTATGTAAACAGAAATAATTTCAGTGTCTGACACTGCGCCCTCCTTTTATTGAGGAGGAAATGGCAACGTACTCAAGTATTCTTGCCTGGGAAATCCCTTGGACAGAGAAACCTGGTGGGCCACAGTCCTTGCAGTTGCAAAGAGACTGAGCAACTGAGCATTTGGTTTGTAACTGATGAATAGTTGAGGAATGTGGCCCCACTTTCTTTGGATTTCCATGTGAACATCATTCTGGAAGATGGATCAGATCTTTTTAGCTCTACCTAGTTCCACACATGGAACTTGCAGAAGGCTGTTGGTGGGACAGCTCACTCGAGGTAGGGTGAGCTCAGGGAGGCACTGGGGCACGGGAGCCCCAGCTGCCACCACATCTGGGCCAAAGTACCCTGACAACTGCTCGAGGCGGACTCCCTGCCTCCAGCTGAAGGAATGTGGATGAAGCCGCTGCACATCTCTTCAGCTATTTTATGTGCTAAGAAAAAGACTCTGGACTTATCACATACCCTTCCCCAATTGTCAGGTCGTTAGAATAGGAAAAAGGAGTCCAGAATGGTGGTGGCTAAAAGACAAGGGAAGGGAAAAGCCCTTGAAAACAGAACGAAGGAAGGTCCGAGGACTACCATAAATGTCGGGGGAGTTTGTAATTTCCTTGGTTCTGTCTTGTCACAACAGAAATTTGAAGCAATGGCTGGACCAGTGTTACAGCTCCATGTTACAGCTCAGTTTTATTTAGAAAGTAAAGGAAAATACATCCTCGAGGCATGAGGGCATATCGGCCCAAAAGACGCAAAGAGAAGAGAGGCCCCCAGCCCAATTTTGGCTCCTCTTTTTTATATGTTTTTTTCTCCTCCCCCTGGGCCTGCCCTATGTAAACTGGGCTAGCCTGGAGAGCTGTTTGTTTTACCTGAGGTCCTCACTCTGGTTCTTGGACTTTCTTTGTTCTATTTTCATGGGCTTTTCCCTTCCTTGTCTTTTAGCCACCGCCGTTCTGGACTTGCTCCTATTCTACCTACCTAACACAATGATCATAGGTAGTTAGAATAGCAGCACTGTCTAGAGACTCAGGGAGGTTAATAACAGAGCAGAACCAAGATCTGAACTTCAGCTTGTGTTTTACTGAAACTGTAATGGATTATTCCTAAACCTGGACTTGGCTCATGTTGAAATCCACCTGTTAATTGCCTTCATCATCCAACCCACCCCATTCTCACTTTCTACTCTGCCCTAAATGAAATCCTGATTCTAATGGATGTGATTATCCAAGAGTCTTGGGCAAATGAGGATCTCTGCCTTCCTGCTTACAGCATTCCTGTCTCGATACTGTGTAACCATCCTCAGTTCCTTGGTCCACCTGCTTTCCTCTGTCCTCCAAAGCCCAAGGCGGGAATGGAGAGGGCACAGACTTTGAAGCCAGGCTGACTGAGTTCTGCCACTTTCTGTGTGAGTTTAAGCAATTAACTTCACCTCTTTGGGCCTCTATGATGACACGAACACTGATGAACACTGACTTTACATGCTGTAGTGAAGGCCAGAGATAATATATGTAAGGTGGTGTCTGACACCATGGTAAGTGCCAGGGACTCAGATGGAGACAGTGAAACTTGCAGCTTATTGGTTCCAGTTAGTCTGCAAGCACCTACTCTGTGTGCATGGCCATGCGATAGTCATGGGGTCTATCATTCTTCCCTCTTGGGTTGAGTCTGGTAGATAGTGAGTCTGGAACAATGTAGCTATCCTGCCAGTCCAGGGGAGAGACTGCCTGAGAAAGGGGTATGCAGGGAGGACAGCAGAGGTGGGAGGGGCAGAGAGGGATACTCGGATGGCACTGTTAGGGTACTGGATTCAGCTAGGACTGAACCAACTCTGTCACCGAACTTCTCAATATATGAACCAATTCATTCTCCACCCAACCCTCTTTTTTTTGTTTTGTCTGGTTTTTTGAGTCACTTTGAGTTGGTTTCTGTCACTCAGAAGGAAAAGCATCCTGTCTAAACCTGGCTAGCAAGCCAAAGTGAGAATATGACTTGGTCAATACCATAAAGTTATTTAGTAGAACACCTAGAATAGATTTCAGGGCAGAAGACTTCCAGAATTATGAGATGTTCATGTTCTATAAGCTGATTCCCTTCTTGTTAAATCACGAGAAGTTGAACATGTTGGGTCCCAGAGAAACCATTTATGGCAGGGGGTACCTAGTCTATTGATATGAATACTATGGGCATCAGAGCATAGATGCCGGCCAATGTTGGTATCAATCAAGCTTATACTGCAGTAGCCTTCTGTCCTTGGCAATGGAGAAAAACTCAGATCACCTTCTAGCTGGACTGGGCCTTACAATAAATGTACCGATCTTGGAGTAGGGTGAGAGAATCACCCAAGACTCAATTTCTTGCCTGTGTCTAGATTTTAGAAAAGAACAGAGACAGTAGGTTCAATCAAAACTGTAGAATGCAAAGTGACCTCAATGAATATAGCATCTGAAAATTCAAATAGGCATGTATATATGTGTGTGTGTAATTTTTACATCACATTATGTATTTATATTCCCCTGCTGCTGCTGCTTCTGCTAAGTCGCTTCAGTCGTGTCCGACTCTGTGTGACCTCAGAGATGGCAGCCCACCAGGCTCTGCCATCCCTGGGATTCTCCAGGCAAGAACACTGGAGTGGGTTGCCATTTCCTTCTCCAATGCATGAAAGTGAAAAGTGAAAGTGAAGTCGCTCAGTTGTGTCCGACTCTTAGTGACCTCATGAACTGCAGCCTACCAAGCTCCTCTGTCCATGGGACTTTCCAGGCAAGAGTACTGGAGTGGGTTGCCATTGCCTTCTCCGATATTCCCCTGCTAGCTGCTTATATTTAGTGTAGATGTTAGTCTAGATCAGTCATTCTTAATGGGGGTAAATTTTGTCCCTCCAGGGGACAACTGGCAATGTCTGGAGACATTTTGGTTGTCATAATTCAGTGGGATGGGGGAAGGAGAGGATGCTACTGACGCCTAGTGAGCAGAGACCAGAGATGCTGCCAAACATCCTACAATGCACAGGACTGTCCTCCACAACAAATAACTTCCAGCCCCAAATGTCAACAGTGTGGAAGCTGAGAACCCCTGGGTCAGCATGTGTGACAGCTTGCGATTAAAATCCTTTACGTGACATGGTCAATTTCTAAGTAGCTCCTTTTTTTCCCAACTGATAGAATTAGGTAGATATTGGAGAAGAAAATGGCAACCTACTCCAGTATTCTTGCCTGGAGCATCCCATGGACAGAGGAGCCTGGCAGACTATGGTCCATAGGATTGCAGAGAGCTGGACACGACTGAGGCGAATAAGCATGCATGCAGGTAGTTATTAGAAGTAAAAATTGGATCCAGTTAGCTCTTCACCCAAGAAAACTTCAAGCAAATAAGTTTAAGATGAAAATGGGGGGATTTAAGTTAAAGAGAGGGAAAAGTTCCTCAGAGCAAATCTAATTTGTTGCTAAGAGACATTACAGTTGGCCTTTATCCAGAAGATGGGGAGACCTGCCTGTCAGTAGAGAGTTGGGTTGCCTTTACAGATATAAGAGATTCAGGGGAGAACATTCCAGCTCGGGTATAGGTAAGTGCATCTCACCTGAGGAATTTTCATGATGACCTCTTATGTCTTCTCAATGAGGCAGTATCAGCTTAACTGGGCTTGAGCTATTCCATATCAGGCCATTTCAAGTTTTTATTTTTACAGCAGAAGACCTAATTGCCCTCTTCACTCACACTTCACTGAACTCACTAAAGCCCAGTTAAGCATTTTCTCGAAAACAAATCGTTTTCAGATGGCCCTGGCAAAACTATCCTGATTTCACACAGGCCATTATACATAATTTATCGGAAGAGTGGCAGGCTGTTGGACTTGCCCCAGTTAAAGAGCCTCTTTCAGGAGCTTGAGCATGAACTGTCTTCACAGTTTGGGGCTCCATGCCTTTGAGTGTCATTCCTAGATCTCATGAACAACTTGCCTGTTTATATAGCACATCTTCCTGGCAGCACTGCACTTTGGAAGGTGTCAAATATAGATCGGGCTCTAGATAGAGGGGAGAGTTTATTTTTGAAGTAATATGATTTCTATAATTTTTCTTAATGCCAGCCCTTCCATATTCATGAGATGAAATGCAGTGAATCTGTACAGTTTCCCCTTTGGAGGACATAAATTCTATTCCACCAGAAGCAATACAACTCTTTACCCAAGGTAAGGGAGTCTCAAACACATTCCGACCACAAATTCCTAGTTCCTCGATACATGCATCTTAATTACATCTCTCAGCTTCTTTAAGATGAGATGGTATTATTATTTTGGTGATGTGCACTTGTGTGGATCAGTGCTGACTGATGGAACTCTCCGGGATGATGGGTATGGTCTATGTCAATAATGATTAATGCATGTGAGTACCGAACAACTGAAAGGTGACTACTGCAAATGAGGAAGTGAATTCTTAATCTAAGTTCGTATAGCCACATGTGGCTGTTGGCTACCATATTGGATGGCCACCAATATGGTGTATAAGTCTAGCCTATGGTTCTAGCTTACCACTAAATGGTATCCCTCACTCCTGTGTCTCTCTCCTCCATTCAAGAGCCAATATATTTCTGAATATACAGATTTGTTCCTGACATCCTCCTTTACTTTCCCAAGGCTCCTTAGTGCCTATGAAATATAGTTCTAACTCTCCCATGGAATTATCTCTTCCCAGATGCTCTCATGCCCTATACACATCAGAGCACTGGGATGACTGAATATCCATCTTCCCCTTCCCTCCTTCCTTATGTATGGAAGTCATTCCTTTCTCTTTGACAGTTTCAACCTTCTCCTGCAAACCTCCTGGAACACTCAGCTTAAGCATCATCTTCTTTATAAATCTTCCCTGACCACCTCACCCACTGGTTACCCAGGACATCCTTCTATCATTGTGTTTGTAATATGTTAACATATTTATTTTTCTACATGTCTGGCTCATTCATGAGACTATGATGATCGGGTAGAAATGAGGGATCCTGGACCTCTGTATCATGGTACCCAGTTCAGAGCCTGTACACTGTAAGGAGTGGTGCTATTGGTTGATTATAACAATTTATGCCACAAATATTTATTGCACATGTGTCAAATGCACCACAGTGCTGACTTTACTGCTGGATGCTGTTTCTATTGGTCTTGGGTTTTTGGTGCCTCTCAGTGTGTCAGTATTTTGCTAAAAAGAATTTATTCTGATTTTAAATGTATGTTTTTCTTTTAATCAAGTAGCTGGTACATTAAGAGTTGGATCATAAAGAAAGTTGAGTGCCAAAGAATTGATGCTTTCAAACTGTGATGCTGGAGAAGACTCTTGGGATTCTCTTGGACAACAAGGAGATCAAACCAATCAATCCTAAAGGAAATCAACCCTGAATATTCATCAGAAGGACTGATGCTGAAGCTGTAGCTCCAATATTTGGCCAACTGATGTGAAAATCTGACTCACTGGAAAAGACCCTGATGCTGGGAGGGATTGAGGGCAGGAGAGGGGGGTGACAGAGGATGAGACGGTTGGATGGCATCACTGATTCAATGGACATGAGTTTGAGCAAACGCTGAGACAGTGAAGGACAGGGAAGCCTGGAGTGCTATAATCCATGGGGTAGCAAAGAGTCGGGCATAACTTTAGTGACTGAACAACAGCAAAATATTCAGCTACTGCTTCATCTGGTGCTCAAATGAAGACACAGCAATATGCAACAACCTTGGAGGGAAAACTTAGTGCTTGATTTATTAACAGGGACTATGTCAGTTGCTAAGATGGTGCTTTCTAAGGAATTCTCCACGGTGGTGGTGTGACTATTTTTTGGCTTGGCTGGGTTGACCCCAGAACCTAAACCCTGTTTACGATGCACTCCCACTCTATAATTATGAAGGCTTCCTATCCCAGGTCAGAGGAGTGACCCAATACTGTCCAAGAACACAAGAAAGAAAGTGAAGTCGTTCAGTCATGTCCGACTCTTTGCAACCCCATGGACTGTAGCCTGCCAGGCTTCTCCATCCATGGGATTTTTCAGGCAAGAGTATTGGAATAGGTTTCCATTTCTTTCTCCAGGGGGTTATCCCAACCCACCTGGGTCTCTCACATTACAGGTGGACTCTTTACTGTCTGAGCCACCAGGGATCCCAAGAACAGAAGGGGCAAGTACTAAATGCAGTTCCTACGGTGTCACAAGTAATACACAGAACATACACTGGGCTGTTTTCCAGTCCTCCTGTAACCTACATTATATTCGCATAAGAGCTTATCTGGGGGGAAGCTTTTAGAGAAAGACTGAAAGAAACTGTATGCCCATGACAAAACTTAACTTTCAAAAGGTTTCCTTAGGAAACATCTTCCATGACATGTAGGAATCCGTCTTACTTTTACGTTCACTCCTTGGGTTCATGGACATATAAGACTACCAACTGCTAAGAGTCGCTGAGCTCTTATAATGCACCAGGCATAATTTCCAAGCCCTTAAAATATATTATACTTAATCTTATAACAATCCTTTAGGGTAGGAAATATCCGCATTGCAAAGGACAGAAGACTGAACTAAGACAGGATGGGTTGTCTCCTTGTAAGAACTTGAGCTAAGGCTCTAGAGCTTTTAACACTGCATAGGGAATGACAATGAAATTCAATTAACCATTATAATGACAAAGTACCCATCACTGATGTGACAATATGATTGGCAGTGGAACCAGACTGAAGTTTAACTTAGCTCTGCCACTGAATTGCTGGGTGAATTTTGGCAAGTCACTTAACTTTACTGTTCTCAAATGCCTGATAAGCAAATGTATATAAAAATACAGATCATTCTAGGCACTGAATGAGATATTTATATAAATGTTCTGAAGTAAAGAGTAAATATTATCATCCATCAGAAGGTGATGAGAGAGATGTCCTATTCCCCTTTTCCAGGACATTTTGAGGATTAAATAATAACATATATGAAAGCCCAATGCAAATGGTACAGTGCTCTACACATGGTAACTGTTTTTGCTCTCATTATTGAAGCTTTCTTTTTCAAAGGCTTTGTTTGCAGACAGCAAACAGTTCTCAGCTCAAGTCTGTATTCTGCTCTGTGCCTTTGAGACAGCAAAGATAAAACAAGGGATCTAGGTGACAGATGCTTGAACTCTGTCATCTCCCTGTTGCCTACTCAGACTACCACCCACCCATTCCTCATGGACCACTCCTTGATAAGGTGCTAAAGATTAGATATTGAAGGAATAACCACCGATAGCCAACAGAAAGGCTGAAAATCTCCCCGTCAAAGAATTTAGAAATGTTTGAAAACTAGAATGGAGAAGGTAAACTAGACCAGTACTAAGTCCAGCTTGTTAGGAGACCACAGATTAGTTCATTAGTTCATTCTTTCCTCATATAGTCATTTCTAAGTCACCGCCTTGGACATAAAGAATTCCCAGTAGTAGTACAGTTAGAGTGAGGAGGCCATGGCTCCTATTGTGGCTACCTGAGGGCTTGCTAGCTAAGGGATTTAAAGCAAATGACTTACCCTCAGTAGGCTTCAGTCAATGCATGCAATCAGTTCAGTAGAGTTCAGTTGCTCAGTCACGTCTGACTCTTTGCTACCCCATGGACTGCAGCACACCAGGCCTCCCTGTCCATTACAAATTCCCAGAGTTTACTCAAACTCATGTCCATTGAGTCAGTGATGCCATCCAAGCATCCCATCCACTGTTGTGACCTTGTCCTCCCACCTTCAATCTTTCCCAGCATCAGGGTCTTTTCCAATCAGTCAGTTCTTCACATCAAGTGGCCAAAGTATTGGAGTTTCCGCTTCAACATCAGTCCTTCCAGTGAATATTCAGGACTGATTTCCTGCAGGATGTAC
Organism: Bos taurus; assembly: GCF_002263795.3. Lineage (NCBI taxonomy): Eukaryota > Metazoa > Chordata > Mammalia > Artiodactyla > Bovidae > Bos > Bos taurus. The sequence goes on along the minus strand of NC_037334.1, from coordinate 79,860,675 downwards.
TGGTTGGAGAGTCCAAGGGACTCTCAAGAGTCTTCTCCAACACCACAGTTCAAAAGCATCAATTCTTTGGTGCTCAGCTTTCTTTACAGTCCAACTCTCACATCCATACATGACTACTGGAAAAACCATAGCTTTGACTAGACAAATCTTTGGTGGCAAAGTAATGTCTCTGCTTTTTAATATGCTGTCTAGGTTGGTCATAACTTTCCTTCCAAGGAGTAAGCGTCTTTTAATTTCATGGCTGCAGTCACCACCTGCAAGTGATTTTGGAGCCCAGAAAAATAAAGTCTGACACTGTTTCCACTGTTTCCCCATCTATTTCCCATGAAGTGATGGGACTGGATGCCATAATCTTCGTTTTCTGAATGTTGAGCTTTAAGGCAATTTTTTCACTCTTCTCTTTCACTTTCATCAAGAGGCTCTTTACTTCTTCTTCGCTTTCTGCCATCAGGGTGATGTCATCTGCATATCTGAGGTTATTGATATTTCTCCTGGCAATCTTGATTCCAACTTGTGCTTCATCCATTCCAGTGTTTCTCATGATGTTTTCTGCATATAAGTTAAATAAGCAGGGTGACAATATACAGCCATGATGTACTCCTTTTCCAATTTGGAACCAGTCTGTTGTTCCATGTTCAGTTCTAATTGTTGCTTGCTGACCTGCATACAGGTTTCTCAAGAGGCAGATCAGGTGGTCTGGTATTCCCATCTCCTTCAGAATTTTCCACAGTGTGTTGTGATCCACACAGTCAAAGGCTTTGACATAGTCAATAAAGCAGAAGTATATGTTTTTCTGGAACTCTCTTGCTTTTTTGATGATCAAATGGATGTTGGCAATTTGATCTCTGGTTCCTCTGCCTTTTCTAAATCCAGCTTGAACATCTGGGATTTCATGGTTCATGTATTGTTAAAGCCTGACTTGAAGAATTTTGAGCATTGCTTTACTAGCATGTGAGATGAGTGCAGTTGTGTGGTAGTTTGAGCATTCTTTGGCATTGCCTTTCTTTGGGATTGGAATGAAAATCGACTTTTTCCAGTCCTGTGTCCACTGCTGAGTTTTCCCAATTTGCTGGTGTATTAAGTGCAGCACTTTCACAGCATCATCTTTTAGGATTTGAAATAGCTCAACTGGAATTCCATCACCTCCACTAGGTTTGTTCGTAGTGATGCTTCCTAAGGCCCGCTTGACTTCACATTCTAGGATGTCTGGCTGTACCCACTACCCAATCCCTCTTGGCCAAGTTCTAGCACTAAAGTCAAATCATTGTCATCATCACTGACATGTATTGAGTTCTTATTGTGTGCAGCTACTGCACTAAACAACTGCATAAGTAGCTCAATGAATCATTAATTGTCCTGTTTTATAGATGATTATCATTCCCTCTTACAGGCAAGGAAAATGAAGCAAAGAGCAGTTAAGTAACTTGACTTTGCATTCCAGGATATCTGGCTCTAGGTGAGTGATCACACCATCATGATTATCTGGGTCATGAAGATCTTTTTTGTACAGTTCTTCTGTGTATTCTTGCCGCCTCTTCTTACTATATTCTGCTTCTGTTAGGTCCATATGATTTCTATCCTTTATTGTGCCCATCTTTGCATGACATGTTACCTTGGTATCTCTAATTTTCTTGAAGAGATCTCTGCTGCTGCTAAGTACCTTCAGTCGTGTCTGACTCTGTGCGACCCCATAGACGGCAGCCCACCAGGCCCCGCCATCCCTGGGATTCTCCAGGCAAGAACACTGGAGTGGGTTGCCAATTCCTCCTCCAATGCATGAAAGTGAAAAGTGAAAGTGAAATCACTCAGTAGTGTCAGACTCTTAGCGACCCCATGGACTGCAGCCTACCAGGCTCCTCCATCCATGGGATTTTCCAGGCAAGAGTACTGGAGTTGGGTGCCATTGCCTTTTCTGGAAGAGATCTCTAGTCTTTCCCATTCTATTGTTTTCCTCTATTTCTTTGCATTGATCACTGAGGCAGCCTTTCTTATCTCTCCTTGCTATTCTTTGGAACTCTATATTCACATGGGTGTATCTTTCCTTTTCTCCTTTGCTTTTCACTTCTCTTCTTTTCACAGCTATTTGTAAGGCCTTCTCAGACAGCCATTTTGCTTTTTTGCATTTCTTTTCCATGGGGATGGTCTTGATCCCTGTCTCCTATACAATGTCCATAGTTCATCGGATCTAGTCCCTTAAATATATTTCTCACTTCCACTGTATAATCATAAGGGATTTGATTGAGGTCATATCTGAATGGTCTAGTGGTTTTCCATACTTTCTTCAATTTAAATCTGAATGTGGCAATAAGGAGTTTATGATCTGAGCCACCGTCAGCTCCCAGTCTTGTTTTTGCTGACAATGCTACTGTACTATTACATAACACTTCCTAGTACTTGGCAATGTGAAGACGTAGTCTTAGCCACAATTGAACCCATATTCCAGTGGAGGAGACTAATACTCACTTTTTGAGCATTCACAATGTTCTAGGCAATATGCTTAGCACACATCATTGTTTGCAACTTACTAATCCTTTCCAACAATATTATCTGGAAGTTATGATAATTATTCCCATTTTACAGATGAGGAAACTGAGGTAGGTAGAGTTCCAGTGGCTGGACCAAGGTCACAGAGTAAGTAATGAGCAAAGCCAAGATACTAATTCAGATCTCTATGATTAATGATCAAATGGCCACAAAGAGTTATTGCAACATGAGTGAGATAAAGAGAGAAGAGTAAATAGAATCAGCAGGGAAGGCAGATTAGAAAGTGTAGCACTGTGGAGGTGACAAAACGACCTGTAGGAAGTTCTCCTTCAGCTCTAAAACTCCACAATTTCTAAATACCATCTATTGCCCCCAGATAACAAGTACAGAGACCAATAATCAGGTCAAGATCACAGGTGAGGTTGCATCCTAGCTGAAATTCACAACCTGACTTCTACCTTCCCCATCATCTCCCAGCCTGGCTTCCTTTTTTCATGAAAGTCAGAATGAATCTTCACATTTCTCTTTTCAGGTACTGCTGGGTCCTGTTCTCTAAAGGCTCATTTAGAATACTCACCAGGGGAAACTATGCTTCCATGCAGACAGCTGAAGACGTGAAAAAATGACCTTCGAAGGGCAGAAGGAAGCATTAAGGGGGAGAAAAGAGGAGCACTGACTCCACAAGTTGGCATAATAATCACACTGACCATATACCCTAGCCACATGTTTCTCAGTCTGAGGATTGCATGCCAAATGACTGATGCGTGTCTGAAATCGCTATGCTGTGGTTGAAAACACATGGAAAGGGACATGTTTCAGACTTTCGACAATACACAGGCATCCTTGTGGCCTGCCGGACAATGAAGATGTCCCCGTTTAGCTCATGAGAACTTATTTTGTGTGCGTGCATGTGCCCATGCGCACAAGAACACATTCTTAAATTAACTGGAGTCAGCAAAATTAACATGCACCCACGGGGCACTGTTGGCCAAGGCTCTATTTTCATAAATAATGCCTTTCTCGGCTTCTACAAGCCTGTTGGAAGACCTGCAGTGCATCCTGGCTACAATTCAAAGCCCACCTAATGAAAGCACCTCCACTGTCAGCAATGTTAATGTCACTTTAAAGAGTGTGAAATGTTGCTAAATGTGTCAGGAAACAATTAGATAACATAAGAGGCATGTTTTCTCAGTGCACAGAGAAATATATTATGCAGACAGGAGATAAACGCAAAGTTTTCTGAGCTCCGGCATATTCAGCACTCTCACCCCCTCCCCCCTCGTCTCTTTTTAATCCAACAGAGAAACTGTTTGGCAAGGCTCAGCCCTGTTTCAAATACTTGGAGAAGGGAGAAAGGCCTGCTTTGCCTCTGACTGTTGTCGCTTGAGCCCTGTGCTCTCAGGCTCAGCGAGATACAAACAGTCTTCCACTCAAATTAAATGTGTGCTCTCCTAATTAGCATTATAAATATAGGTTTCTCTGAGCCAGAGTTGATAAAATTACAGTGTTGGGCTGGAAAGGAACCGGCAGCTCTCCCATGCCGACACAATGGCTGCAGCATTTGCCCAGCTAGAACAATGCCTCCAGGGCCTGCCCCCATCATCAGAGGTCAGCCTGGGGAAGGAAGGTAAATGCCAAGCGAGCTGACATTAGGACAACGGCAGGGCCCAGATGCAATCTCTTCTTTGTATGTGATGGTATAAGGTTTGGCTTCTAAGCTCTGGGGAGAATGGTTCTCACTGCAAAGTGTCTTTGTAGAGTTTTGTCACCTCCACCACCTGTGGGGTTCCGACAGGGGCCTGGTAACCACAGGCAAAGACAAATGGATTTTTCCTATCGCCATCAAATATCGCTGTCCATGGTCCTGAAACATCACTGAGCTCTAGGAAATGGTTGCTTCTTTCTTCCCAGCCCTCAGATGCCTCTGTCCAACTTCTTGGGGAATTCTGAATTAGCCAAGGGAATTGATGGAGGAGAGGAGGAAGAGAATAATTAAAGAGAGATGAGGGCAGAGACTCAGGAATAGGCATAGCTACTAAATGATTGTCAGGCGGTGAAAAAAGGAAATTATTTGTTTTGACATTATTTTCAAATAATCACAGCTGCTAAGAAAGAAACTAGTGCCAACCTGGGCTGAAACGCAGAGAGACTTAAGGTGAGTGAGGAGTTTGCATGTCAGGTGATGCAATGATGTGCAAGGCAGGGTATGAACATGGCAGGGCAACCCCATCATGGTGGAAGTGATGTGACTGAAGTGTCAGTATCACTAAGCAAAAATTCTCAGGATTTTTCTTTTCTTATGAAAACATGCCACACTATACAGGCAAAGAACAAAGACAGTCACAGGGAGTAGTTCACGTTTGTTTTGCCATGTACACAGTTCTGCCATGTTAGGTGAGTCTCATAAGTAGGGGGTAAGGTTGACTTTGTCCCCAAGAAAAAGAAATGCAAAAATGCAAAGTGGTTGTCTGAAGAAACCTTACAAATAGCTGTGAAAAGAAGAGAAGAGAAAGGCAAAGGAGAAAAGGAAAGCCATACCCATTTGAATGCAGAGTTCCAAAGAACAGCAAGGAGAGATAAGAAAGCCTTCCTCAGTGATCGATGCAAACAAATAGAGGAAAACAATAGAATGGGAAAGACTAGAGATTGCTTCAAGAGAATTAGAAACACCAAGGGAACATATCATGCAAAAATGGGCACAATAAAGGACAGAAATGGTATGGACCTAACAGAAGCAGAAGATATTGAGAAGAGCTGGCAAGAATACACAGAAGAACTGTACAAAAAAGATCTTCATGACCCAGATAATCATGATAGTGTGATCACTCACCTAGAGCCAGATATCCTGGAATGCAAAGTTAAGTGGGCCTTAGGAAGCATCACTATGAACAAAGCTAGTGGAGGTGATGGAATTCCAGTTGAACTATTTCAAATCCTAAAAGATGATGCTGTGAAAGTGCGGCACTCAATATGCCAGCAAACTGGGAAAACTCAGCAGTGGACACAGGACTGGAAAAGGTCAGTTTTCATTCCAATCCCGAAGAAAGGCAATATCAAAGAATAATCAAACTACTGCACAATTGCACTCATCTCACACACTCGTAAAGTAATGCTCAATATTCTCCAAGCCAGGCTTCAACAGTACATGAACTATGAAATTCCCAGATGTTCAAGCTGAATTTTGAAAAGGCAGAAGAACTAGAGATCATATTGCCAACATCCACTGGATCATCAAAAAAGCAAGAGAGTTCCAGAAAAACATCTACTTCTGCTTTATTGACTATGCCAAAGCCTTTGACTGTGTGGATCACAACACACTGTGGAAAATTCTTCAAGAGATGGGAATACTAGACCACCTGACCTGTCTCCTGAGATCTGTATGCAGGTCAAGAAGCAACAGTTAGAACTGGACATGGAACAACAGACTGGCTCCAAATTTGGAAAGGAGTACATCAAGGCTGTATATTGTCACCCTGCGTATTTAACTTACATGCAGAGTACATCACGTGTAATGCTGGGGTATATGAAGCATAAGCTGGAATCAAGATTGCTCAGAGAAATATCAATAACCTCAGATACAAAGATGATACCACCCTTATGGCAGAAAACAAAGAAGAACTAAAGAGCCTCTTGATGAAAGTGAAAGAGGAGAGTGAAAAAGTAGGTTTAAAACTCAATATTCAGAAAACTAAGATCATGGCATCTGGTCCCATCACATCATGGCAAATAGATGGGGAAATAATGGAAACAGTCAGAAACTTTATTTTGGGGGGCTCCAAAATCACTTGCAGATGGTGACTGCAGCCATGAAATTAAAAGATGCTTGCTCCTTGGAAGAAAAGCTAAGACCAACCTAGACAGCATATTAAAAAGCAGAGACATTACTTTGTTAAAAAAGGTCCATCTAGTTAAAGCTATGGTTTTTCCAGTGGTCATGTATGGATGTGAGTGTTGGACTATAAAGAAAGCTGAGTGCCGAAAAACTGATGCTTTTGAACTGTGGTGTTGGAGAAGACTCTTGAGAGTCCCTTGGACTGCAAGGAGATCCAACCAGTCTATCCTAAAGGAAATCAGTCCTGAATATTCATTAGAAGGACTGATGTTGAAGCTGAAACTCCAGTACTTTGGCCACCTGATGCAAAGAACTGACTCATTGTAAAAGACCCTGATGCTGGGAAAGATTGAAGGCAGGAGGAGAAGGGGACGGCAGAGGTTGAGATGGTTGGATGGTATCTCCGACTCAATGGACATGAGTTTTAGCAAGCTCTGGGACTTGGTGATGGACAGGGAAGGCTGACCTGCTGCAGTCCACAGTGTCATAAAGAGTCGGACTTAACTGAGTGACTGAACTGAACTGAAGGTTGACTTGCTGCTTATCTTCTTTCCTTTGCATCTCTTTAGAAGAGCTATCTAGTTATCTCTTAGTCTTCCCCGGAGACTAGTAAAATTTATAGAATGACCTGGAGAAAGTCAGAGAAAGCTTTGGCTTAAGACCATCAAAGGCTAGCTCTACAAGGAATATCCGAGAGTATCTGGACCAACCATTTCACTTTGCTGATAACAAAACTGTGGTTCAGAGAAAGAAAATGGCTTTTCCCAGAACATGCAGTGAATCAGTGACCCGAGTCCAAGGTCCAAGTCCAAGGTCTGTCCACTAAATCACACTACTATTAATAATATTCAAGTTGAAGGATAAGTAGAAAAACCAAAGTTCAAGTTCTGACAAAGAAATCAAATTTCATAGTAAATCATATTAATGGGCTACAATTTTACAATTCTACTGCAAAAGGTGTAAAATAGGTAGTGACCCCTCTTCCTGAAGTGAAGCCCAGCACATAACATTACACTCTTATTTTCCAAACTGTGTTCTTTGGAACACTGGGTTTTCTTAGAATATAAACATGTGACCCAGGTAAAAAAGGGTTCCAGGACCAAATGGTTTGCACAATAGGAGATACACAGGAGAAAAGAGCCTCGGTGTATGCTAGGCTGGTGTGATCATATCTGGACTGGCTGATCTATTCCATTTTAGGCTGACATCATCTAAGAGCCCAGCTGAGAAACTGGACTTGGCTGGGGGAGGATATTCAGACTGATAGGTGTTTTAGAAATCATTTAAAAGGTTATAGGCCCTGCAACTCTTGAGTCTGGAAAAGAGGTAAGGGAAGATGTAGCAATCCTGAAATAATACAGCTATGATTCATGGAAGAAGAAGTGAACTTTTATGAATGAATTCAGATGTCAGTGCTCAGAATGATTAAAGTTAAAGGGAGGAGATTAATCTTGTTTTCTGCTGTAGTTATTTTTCCCTCCCTTTATCTAAATTCTACCTAGTATTATGATTCCTTAGGCAAGTACTTTCTCATTCTTCTTAGAGTGTAATCTACTCTTCCATTCATTCAACACATATTTACTGAAAAACTACTATGTTTCAAACTGTCTTCTAGGCCAGAATATTGCTCCAGGTGGTTGTTCAATCCACAATACTAGTGGTTGTTTTTAATCTTTCCATGTCCCAAAGCACTTCCTCATGCAAAGTGTTTAATACTACTATTGGATCAAACAGAGACATTAGGCAAAGAGTTTTCTAACAACAGTTGCTAGATAATATCATAATCTGCAGCCATGCAGGTAATAAGCTCCCCATCACAGAGATTATTATTTAAGCAGTCCAGATCAGCCCTGGTCAGCAGACCATAGAGAGTGTTTCATGTTTAGTGAGAAGTGGGCTTACAGGCCTTCTACATTCAGCTCCAGCTCGAAATCTCCATGATTTTAGGGGTGTTCTTGTCACTGTCCCTTGGGGTAAAGGAGACAGAGGATCATTTAGAAGGTATCTCGAAAGTAAGCGGTCTGCTCCAAGTGTCTCCCCACCCCATCAGAAGTCAGAGACACATCTGTCTTCCTGCCTTCCACATACATGAAAATGTTTAGTTCCTAGCTGAAAATTGAGACCTGTGTAGATTCAACACATCCGGAGAGGACCTTGCTTTATGTAAAGGAAACGTGTCACTGTGCTGAAGCTCAAGCTCACGTTAATTATAACAAGTGTGATATTTGGCCAACCTTAGTTCCATGATCCAACATTTGCACTTGATCAGTTTCCAGAGCTAGATGAGCGCCTATAGCCATTCACAAAGTAATAACACTTTTTCCTTTTACGAGAGCTTTCATCTGTGGATCTCAAAGCACAGGGTAAACAGTGATTAACGTTCATTTGGGAGGTGAGGATGCATTTGCTTCACTTGTTTGGCAAGGGAGGTGTGGGAGGGGCTGACCGGTCAATGCTCGGGCAGAAACTGGCATGCTGGGCTCTCTCTTCCCACCTGTTTTTTTGTTTTTTCTATGATCACAGTAAACAAGTCATGTAGTTTATTGAAGCCAAAAGTCAGCAAACGTGTACCTAAACTAAACCAGTTTCTATGCAGTATAAGAGGCTATGTGGAAGATAAAAGCACAAGTAGGGAATTCCCTACCCTACCTTTCTTTTTCTCCCTCCAGTGCCTTCTCTCTTTCCTTTTTTCCTTTTCTTCCCTCCCTCCCTTCCCCCTTTCTTCCATTTATTCAACACATATTCTTGTGTGTCAATGAAATGAAATGCAATCTTTCATTTCAACACATGAAATGAAAAGCCAAAATCTTTGCCTTCTTAGAGTTTATACTCTGGTTGGGAGAGAGGAAAACCAACAAAGAAGTAATAGCAAAAATAGTAATAAATTTTAAAAAACCCAACAAAATACATATTTACAGGCACTCATATACAAACACAAGCATAAATGTGTACATGTATAAGAGGGCTACAGGGGAAAATAAGAGAAGAGTAGAAAGACCAGCGAGAGGCAGGGGAGGGCTTAGGAGGTGGTGCTAACTTAGGTCAAGGCCATCAGGGAAGAGCTCCCAGTTAACATAGCGTTTGAACAGCGATCTGAAGGAAGTGAAGAGAGGGGCTCTGCTGATACCTAGGAGGAAGCGCATCCTGGACACGAGGACCAGCACTGACAGAGGCTCTGAGTTAGCAGTATGCTTGGTGCATCCAGGAAGAGCAGCAGGGTAGGGAGCCTGGAAAGCGATGACAGATGGGGACAAGGGAGGCCCGACAAGCCACCGTGAGGTCTTTGGCTTTCGTGCTAAGCCGCTCAAGACTTCTAAGAGAGGAGTGACCTGTCTGGTGCATGCTTTAGCAAGATCACTTTTGCTGCTGTGTTGAGAGCAGACCTAAGGAGGGGTAGGGCAGAAGGTGGGAGACCCATTAGAAGGCGACATAATAATCCAGGTCAGAGATTATTGGGGCTTGGACTGTGACAAAGATCAGAACCTGGAGACATTCTGAAGGTAAAGCTGACATGTTTCACTGGTGGACTAATGTGGTTTAAAGAGAAAGGAGGAAATCGACGATAATTCAGCTTGTGGCCTGAATAAGCATGGCGTGAGTCCTACCACACTCACTTATGGAGGCTATGTTTTGTTTCCACACGTAGCATAAGATGAGAGATATACCCGGATTGAAAACCATTCTCAGTGTTTGAAAATGTTGCTAATTGCTGCCTAAAATACACTTCTCAAATGGATAGGCAAAATTGCTATTTTATTCACAATTTTAAAAAATATATTTCCCAGGAAGAAAGAGGTACAAAGAGGTCTTTCAGATGTTCTGAAACAGTACTTACAAGGTAGACATCTTTTATCCAACTTAAGAAAATCTAATAAAATCTAAGCTGAGAGGGTTGAACTTTCACCTTTGTCTAGCCAAGGTGATGCTACTCATGCCTTAGAGTAAAAATTTCTCAACCTATTACAGAGATAGGAGTGGTCCAGAAAATAAGCTATTTTCTCCCTGCAAACTCATATTCACATGTGGTACACAGCAGTACATTAATTTGGTCCCATTCTTTGATTTCTCCTTTAACTTGACCTGATTTTCTTGCAAGCCTCAGGCACAGTTAATTTGTAGTGAGGGGTGTGTACATATATCAGAGAATATGTATTTGTGTGTGTGTGCCTGAGTAGATGCGGACCTTGGTTGAAATATTAATATAGCACCTTTTTATTATTATTTATAGGAGAACTATATCTTCAGGGCTTTTAAAATAAAAAGAAATGGAAGATAGGTGATGTGAAATTATTTTTTTACTGCTCATACCCTTTGGTTGATGTATAAATAATACAAATGAAATAGTAAACAGCATTAAGGGTACAATTATTGAGTAAAGAGAAATGTAGATTCACAACTGTACAAAGTTCTCAGTTGTTATGATAGGGAAGAAGTTATTTATGTAAAGCGCCATGAGTTTTTAAAGTCTTATTTGAATTATTCTATCACAAAACTGGAAGATGAATTTCTATCTCTGAAGTTGAAAATCTAAAGTTTGGATAGTAATTGGCCACAAACATACAACTTCAGTCTGCACAGAGTAAGTAAGAAGCAAAATGTGATAGTCTGTGGAGTGAAACAGTTGCTTAATTGGTTCTGAGTGACCCGCCGCTGTAGCCAGCATGCAGTATTAATGGTGGAGACACTGCTTAAACCTTTCCAGGAAAACAAACCAAGTCCTGGAAAGAACAGCAAACTACCTCCTTAAAACAGCAACAAAGGAAACATCGCCAGAAAAACCCACGTCAGAACCATCTACTTCAGAGGACGTTATGAGGGAAATCTCTTCTCCTCAAAGGGAGCCTTGATTCAAATGAACATCTCACCGCTGTAATCTCCCATAGGGTTATGGAATCTTATTTATTTAAATTGGCTGGTCGTCCCCTGAGAGTCCTACCAGTGGAGTGATGCAAAAACTCATTAGTCCCATTTTATTTTTAAATTCCACGGAACAGTCTCAAACAGAGCACGATCACTTTCTCAAGTGTTCCCACTGAGGAGCGTCATTTGCCACGGGATGTGCAGCACTAAATCATAACGCCCATCACTCAGACAGAGGCTTCTGTCTGCTGACTTGCCTGTATCGCTTTGTGGGTAACAAATCCAGCTCCAAATGACACCTCCTATCAAAAATTGACTTACCACAGCAGGGCACATGTGCTCCTTTTTGTCTAATTCTGCCATTTCTTAAATTCTATGAGGAGGACCCAAAACTTCAAAATCCATGCTAAAGGGAGATATAAAAGAGCCGATCACTCACATTTGCTTTCTAGAAGACTCACACTCAGCTTATACAGTAGAGGCATGAAAGCAAAACAACACCAATTATCATTAAGCCCAGATGTAAAGAGATCAAGGCACGGGCTAACAATTGGGGGCTGTCAAATGTTAAAACCACTAAATTCTCGTCTTGTTAAATCATCTGATGGCCGTTTCTTCTTTAGTTAAATAGGAATAAATAATAAAAAACAATTTACAACTAAAAGATGCTAGTATTTTGCAGCTGCTGAATGTCTTTGGGGGAGATTAGGTTCTATAATGAGGAGATATAACCATCATTTTATAAAAGCTGTTGCTGTCTTGGGAAAAACACCACCGAATACGATTAGAAAAAGGCTTTCCTTCATGAACCTATTACAGTCATGCACTGATTGCCTGGCATATGCTTAATGATATCTTCATAGCTGAAAAACAATAATTTGTTACTGTAAATCTTGATATAATATATTAAGTTCAACTGTGCTTTTATTAGTTCTGCCTTTGACTTGAGTGCTTTAAACTTGCAAAACCTTACAGAAGTTGAAAAGCAAATCAGCTACCTGCAATTTTAGCACAGATCCATATATTTCCCAATAGCTTAATTAGAAGTCTTTCTCAAATACTTTAAATATCATATCAAGCATCCCTGGCTTCTGATTCTCCATTAAGAGTATCAAGGATACGGTAATGGGGTGATGAGAATTATGGAGTGGGGAAAATCCTGTGTGTAGTATAGACAATTAGTATATTAGGTAACAAACAGCCAACATTACTATTCTCCTTATTTTTAAAAATATCAGAGGGTCAATTAAGACAGTATTAACTTATGTTATGCTAATGAAACTTTTCTAAAAGAGACAGTAACTCCTTGGCTTTGATTTCTTTCACCAGAGAAATGAAGAGAGGAGGAAGGAAGGCAGCACTTCCATTTCCTTCACTCGTTCCCCACCTCCCTCCCAAACAAGTCAGCTGTAGGAGTCTCCAGCTGTCCCCTGCACAAAGACCTAAGCAAGTCTTGACCCGAAGACTCCTTTTTGCTGCTGCTGCCGCTTCCCACAAAGACAGACATGGCCTCAATCAGAGCTTAAGCCCAAGAAGTTTTTTTTTTTTTTTTTTTTTATTCCTTATAGTCAGAAGTCTACCCTTGAGCACTGGTATTGTTACATTCAAGCCCAAATCCGAAGCCTTGCAGGGAGACTTTTTATACCTTAAAACAAGAAGATGAATAACGCCTAGAAGGGAAATAGATAACAGGCTCTTTGACCTTACCAAGCATTTCTGTAGTGTCTGACACGATAAAAATCCTTGCTTAATATCTTGGGTAACCAGGGTAAATGTGGATACAGATATATACATATTTCTTCATTATATATATATATATATTTTAAATCTATGACTATACACACAAGCATTGTCTTCTCATCAAAGACAACTCCATAGCAGGACTCAGAATTCGTGAGCCACAGGACAAACTGAGATAAAAATGGCTCTGACTCTCATAGTTTACCCATCTACCAACACCTAGCAAATGATCACACTGATCGATAAGCCCCTCCCCCCAGTTGATCTTCTACTGACTCCAAACAACATAATGTCCAAGGTGGGAAATGGAAATCTCCTTGTAGGCAGACACATGGCCTCGTATGTCAGCTTTAAGGCTTTGCTCTTCGTTGCTGGGTTCCACAGAGAAGCTCACCTCCAGAGATTCAGACAACAATTAGTGATTCATTCTAAGAGTGATAGTACTAGGTGGGAAAGATCACACCTTTGTGAATGAAGATGAGAAAATTCAGAGTTGTAATTATTTAGCATTTTTAATGCCAAACCTCATCTACGTCACACTACGGAGAGCTGCAATTAACTCCTTTCACGCTAACGGGTAGGGGTGGGCTCGGGGTAGCCACACGAAGTCAGCCCTTGGCGACCAGCTGAAGGTCCGTTTTCCTGCTTTCTCTTCAGAGCCCAGGTGCTTTGGCAAAGAGTTTGTTTCTCTTAAATAATCACGCAAACCTTACCTTTGTAGACCCTTATCTTCTGGAATAGCCCCGTCCCCCAGAAAGTTACTTCTTGGGCTTTTCCTGGATTCTATTTATGGCTTTGCTTACTTTCAGAAGTGAGGTGACATCTTCTTTGGGTTACGTGTTAAGGAGGAAAGAAGTTTCTAGTTTTAAATGTCGAGGTCAAGGAAAGAGCTCCATTATCTCTCTCCATCACATGACCTAGCACAGCACCGAGACCGTGACTGTCCCCTAAGTCCTAGCAGAGTTCCCCTCCTCAGTGAACCCCTCCATGCACAGTGTCGCTCAGCTGATAAGAATGAAAGCAGCAGAGCTGAGTGGTTTTCCCACCAGCTGGCCTCATGCCTACACGCAATACGGATGAGTCATATAACATATGTGGTGAACACCGTGGTCCCCAACATCATCCATAACTTAGTTGGTCCCTGCAACCTGTGACTTGTTACCTTGCACAGTAAAAGGGAAAGTGCATATGTTCAGGATTTTGGGTTGGGGCGATAAGAGGGAAATAACAAGGCAGCAGAAGGGTCAAAGTTCACAGAGAGGTAACCACAGAAGCAAAGGTCAGAGTGACATCAGGAGGGGGCCAGGAGTCAAGGGATGCAGGCAGCCTCTAGAAGTACAAAAGGCAAGGAAAGAGATTCTTCCCTAGAGCCTACAGAAGGAATGCCTTCTGTGGACACCTTGATTTTAGTCCACTGAGACTCCTTTTGGGCTCTCACCTCCAGAATTGTAAGCTAACAAATTTGGGCCACTGGGTTTGTGGTAATTGGTTAGAGTCCTAAAAGGAAACTAAACAACGTGCAATGTGGCTTTAAAAGAGGCCTGTTCTATGTGGTCTGCCTGGTCCAGTGTCAGGACCACCCCCTCCAGGGTGCTGGGAACGGGCTAGAAGGGGGACAGATGTCCAGCCTGCTCCCAAATTCCACCACCAGGGAACCGAGCTCTGTGAGAGCAGTCAGATCAACAACAGAAATAAGGCTGACACAGAGAGTTGTGGCAAAAAGTCACCAGTTAGTGAATCAACGAATACCTTAAAAACGACCCAAGAAGGAAAAGTGCATGGGCAGTTTTTTAGTAATCACTCTCCAGAAAATGTTTTAAGAGCTGGGGATTGCTGTTTACACGGGAGAAATACACGGGTCCAGGTCTGTTCCTTGGTTCTAATGCTTTTCTCTGGAGTATGGTCTGCCCTGCGGTGGGTCACTGGTCTTATCTGGCATGCACACACACACACACACAGACACACACTCATATACACGTATACATATGTATTTTTTAACCAAAACTGTGTTTTTTTTAAAAATTGAATTTTAATGCCTTCAATTAAAATATACACTCTTTCCCAGCATGCGTGTATGCTCAGTTGCTCAGTTGTGTCTGACTCTTTGTGACCCCATGGACTGTAGCCTGCCAGGCTCCTCTGTCCATGGGATTCTCCAGGCAAGAATACTGGAGTGGGTTGCCATTTCCTCCTCCAGGGGATCTCCCTGACCCAGGGATTGAACCTGTGTCTCCTGCACCTTCAGCACTGGCAGGTGGATTCTTTACCACTAGCACCACCTGGGAAACCCTTACTTTACCAGAGTCCTCACCATTCTCTTTTACTTACCTCTGGCTATTTCATCCATTCATATTGTCTAGATGGTCCTTAGCAGAACTTGAGTCTTCAATCCAGGTTAAGATCTATGGTCACTTTATTATGCATTTATGATTTAACACTCTGAAGCGAGTCTCATGGCCCATCCAGCACTCATGGCCTATTTAGCCGTCTATTCTGACCCACCAAAGTCTATCACTCTGCACATTCCTAGTGATAAACCACAGGGCTGCTTTGTTGAGAAGTCCTGTAGGTTCACAGAAAAACTGAATAAGGATACAAAGAGTAGTCTTGGCACATTTGTAGGAAACATAGTACTAGAGTCAAAAGCGTGTATTTTGGACATGAGAATGAAGACACAATGAAGGCTGAATCACTTAGCTAAAATCTAAGAGGGTAAATATAAAGTTCTTCATAGAGGATAAAAGAACAGAAGAAAAAAACCTATCAGGTCCTAGATGGGAAAACAGGATTCAACAGGAGCACATATGAAACAGCAGCTCTGTTATTAGCACTGATAGACATGTTTGGCCCAAACAAACCACTAAGAGAAGTCAAGGTTCTGAAGACACCATACTTCAAGTTCTGCACTAAGACAGCACGTGCTCAAAGATACAGTAACATTCCAACATGACGCTGTAAACTGCAAGATGTTTGTAAGAAAATGGCAAGATGGCTCTGGGGAGTAAATTCAAGTCAGGTCAAAGTCTAAAAGAAACTGAGGGACTTCCCTGGTAGTCCACTGGTTAAGACTCCACGCTTCTAACACAGGTGGTACATGTTCAATCCCTGGCCAGGGAACATGCTGTGCAGTGCGGCCAAACAAAAAAAAATTTTTTTTTTTTTTTTTTTTAAAGAAACTAAGATACTCAGCCAGGAGAACTAGAGACTGGGCAGGTAGGGTCTGCTGTGCACAAGAGCAAATTTAATCCAGTCCATACCATCCCACCCTGTAGAGGAAGGTTGGCATTTATTTGTTTACAGAGGGTAGAAAAGGGACCAAGAAATAAAGAAAGTAAGGGGGAAAAAGTCAAGCCAAATAGGTTGGATTTTCTGATGAACTGACTAGTATCCACATGAAATGATATTTCTTGTGTGGGAATGAGTTCATCATAAGTGGAGGCATTCAAGCAGATATTAAACGGCCCTTGGTGGTGATGCTAGAGAGGAAATCCAAGTGTGGGTAAAAATGGAGTAAGATGAGTTCTGTGGTTCAGTCCAAAAAGCCAGAGTCTCTGAAACCACGTCCTTATTGTCTTCAAGATAACACACAATTTGGAATGCGGATCTTATCGAAGTAGAAAGGGAAAAATTAAGTTCATTTATGTGGAGCAAAAGATGCCACTTAGGAACAGTCCAAAGAGGCTTTCTCTGAAACCTAGCCCTGGGAATGTGGTTTATAAGCATACCCCGGGCTATTAATTTTTTAATAGAAGAGATCCAAAATACCCTAGCATTGTTTTCAGTGTTACTTGCAGCATTTTACGCCGTGGCATCATCTGTTCTCAACCTTTCAAAACATTCTTGGCATCATGTAACCACCACCTGAGCATTCTAAAAAAGACTCCCAGCACTTTCAGGCTACTTGGGGGTGAACTTTCTCTAGTGATCCGAGTGCTGCTGACAGGTCAGAGTCCCTTTCCCTCTTGTTTCTGACTCAGGATAATTTCTAAATCCAAGGATTTGCCAGTCAGGCCCTGTGGATGGATGCATGCAGATGGAGAAAAAAGCTGACTGCAGGGATGCCAGATTCAACACTTTTCTAAGTCGCTGAGCGGTCCTGAGGGTATACTAACATTTTACATTTGTTCAGCCAGTCTTCACTGAGGGCTGGCCACGTGGCAGGAGCCTGCTTAGATAGGAGGACCAAAGCATGAAACCAGGCATGGCCTGTGTCCTCGAGGAATTCACACGTTTGCGAGGAACACAGACTGGTAACTATGTGGCTGTTTTCAAGGTGGTATCTGCTCTTCAAGGCATCTGCTTAGCGTGCCGGGAGAACCCAGAGACAGTGCAGTGAACTCTCCCTGGGAAAGGAGGGGCTGATGACAACTAGAGACCACTAGAGATGGTTTAGGAATGAGACCTTGCTAAGTAGTTGGTGGAGGGAGGCGAGTGAAAGAACAAGGCTGGAAGGAAGGCATGTATGAAACCTAGGTGGGTGGAAAGAGGCAAGAAGAATGGCCACAGGAGCAACCGCCAGGATGAGCTCTGCAGCCTCTTCCTTGTCTCCACTGAATACTTGTTGGTGTGTCTGTTTCTACTGTGAAGTGGGGAAAATGGAATTTCAAGAGCCTTCCTTCCAGGGCTGTTCTGAAAACAAAAATGAGATAGCAAGGGAGTATTTTGGAAAAGGTTAAGGGCGGTAAGTTTAAGCTGAAAAATCACAAAACTCTGCATCTCTACAGTTTAAAGCATGCAATGTCTGTTTGCCTGTCTGTGGCATAACCTCAAATGCTTTTAGCGGGGTTTATATTGTCCAGTTCACTTCAGGCCCTACACTCTCTTATTTCACATACATGGAATTCTCCAGGCCAGAATACTGGAGTGGATAGCCTTTCCCTCTCCAGGGCATCTTCCCAACCCAAAGACTGAACTCAGGTCTCCTGCATTGCAGGCAGATTCTTTACCAGCTGAGCCACAAGGGAAGCCCATTTCATATGCCAGACTGCTTCAAACATCTCTGTGACCTGCCTAAAGCCAGAAAGAATACTTTAATAGTAAAGGGGTCTATGCAAGATAATATGGGAATCGTGGACATTTTTTGAGTCTGGATCTTTCTCGTGGAGAGTGGTAAAGTGATATATTATTCAGAGTTGCGACATCAATGAAGGTGGTTAATAAAATAATACCTAATTATTTCAAAGATTCACTTATATTTAATATATTATATTTTGAAGTTATTTTTCACACAGCCCTCTTAAATAAAAATATCATTCCTACCCAATCAAGAATGGACAAAGGTCTGAAAACTTCAGAGAGAGAGAGAAGGTAATGATTTTCTACTTGAAAAATATAAAAAGAAATTTCTACAACAACCTTTTAATTTATATTACACTGCTAAAGGGAAAATAAATTTTTACCTAATCTGCAAAAAATGGCAAACAAGACTGAAAGATGACCGCTAGATGGATCTTTCTGGCAGGCTGCCCACTACTTGATACAAATTATAGTTGAATTTATAGAAAGAGGTGTAAAGAGGGGACTGAGAAATGACAGACATTCACTAATTCGGCATGGTGGAAAGAGAGACGGGGAGGGAAAGTTCTAGAAAAGTAATGCTAGTGGGGAGAGGGGGCATGGAAGAAATTGGGAGACTGGAATTGACACATACACACTATTGATACAAGATATAAAATGGATAACTGGAGAACATACTGTATAGAACAGGGAGCTCTAGTTAATACACTGTGGTGATGTGAATGGAAAGGAAGTCCAAATGGGAGGGGATGTATGTATATGTATGACGGATTCATTCTGCCGTACAGTAGAAACTAACATTATAAAGCGACTATACTCCAGTGGAAATTAATGAATGCCAGTACTCTTGCCTGGAAAATCCCATGGATTGCGAAGCCTGGTAGGCTGCAGTGCATGGGGTCGCTAGGAGTCGGATACGACTGAGCGACTTCACTTTCACTTTTCCCTTTCATGCACTGGAGAAGGACATGGCAACCCACTCCAGTGTTCTTGTCTGGAGAATCCCAGGGACGGGGGAGCCTGGCGGGCTGCCATCTATGGGGTCGCACAGAGTCGGACACGACTGAAGCCACTCAGCAGCAGCAGCAGGGGACAACTAAAAGGGAATAAAACACTGAAGGGGTGAAGGTAAGAAAAACCTATGCAGGATTTTTTGGCCACTCTCAAATCTCTAAAAACAAACTCACATGTCTAAGAACTGCCAATTCTTGCCTATGATGAGATAAAGCCAATTAGATCCATCACACCAGAAGAAGATCATGGGAAGTGGGTGGAAAGGAAACTCCTGCACATGAGTTTGTTTGAAACCTATTGTCAAGAGGAAAATGTCTGCCAAGCAATTTCCTATATTGCAGTGGAAGATGCCAGCTTGAAGCTGGTACACTGCTTCCCCTTTTCTCCCCCAATTCAAAAGCCGTTTACAACGCATCCTGGTGATTCAGACCAAAAAATTACCAAATCTGAGAAAAGCACAAAGCTGTGTAGGAATCTGAACTTTGTTTATACAATTAGGAGACACTCACGTGTACATTCCATAAATGACAAGGTTCCCGCAGCAAATTAACAAGAACAATTTTCCCATCTCAGGAGCTGTCAAGATGGGCCCTGTTGGCCAATTTATCTTACTCTAGCACATCTCTGGTGCTTGTCAATCAATGCGTGAAACATTTGGTGCTGATTGCCATTTTTCTCTCCACTTCCTTTCGCCTCTTGTACCAGGCAATTTACTACAAGTCAATCAAGGTCGGAGCCGACCTTGTTTAAATAAAACACTGTTGAGCTCTTTTCACACCAACAATTTCAAAGACAGAATGAGCTGTATCTTTTACATTTACACTTATACTACCTTCCCCCTGCCTCACCAGTGCTCTTAAAATGTCACACTGGAGTTGTAAGTCATCAGTATCCACCACAGTGGCTGAGAAAACTAGGTTGAAAAGTGGTGAGGAAATGTATGTTTCAGATACATTCCTTTGCTGCTAATGATTCACCAAGCCAAGAGCACTCCTGACTGTCTAGCTATCACTTGTTGCTGTTTAGTCCCTCAATCATGTCTGCCTCTTTGCGACCCCATCCCATGGACTGTAGCCCCTCTGGCTCCTTCATGGGATTTCCCAGGCCAAAATACTGGAGTGGGTTGCTGTTTCCTTCTCCAGGAGGTCTTCCCAACCCAGGGATCCAACTCAAGTCTCCTGCATTGACAGGTGGATTCTTAACCACCGAGCCACCAGGGAAGCCCCTGGCTACCACTGCTGCTGCTGCTGCTGCTAAGTCGCTTCAGTCGTGTCCGACTCTGTGCGACCCCCCACAGATGGCAGCCCACCAGGCTCCCCCGTCCCTTAGATTCTCCAGGCAAGAACACTGGAGTGGGTTGCCATTTCCTTCTCCAATGCATGAAAGTGAAAAGTGAAAGTGAAGTCTTTCAGTCGTGTCCAACTCCTAGTGACCCCATGGACGGCAGCCTACCAGGCTTCGCAATCCATGGGATTTTCCAGGCAAGAGTACTGGAGTGGGGTGCCATTGCCTTCTCCAGCTACTACTGGTCAGCCCTAATTTGAGACGGGGTCACACAGCACAAACGACGTATCCCAGATCATCAGCACTTGAGAATCCAAAGGCGCAGCGTTAAGCTTTAAGTGTGTGCCCCAGAGATCAAGTCCTACGGTTTAGAGGGTTTTGGTGAGAGTTCCTATTGTTATCGAGTAAAGCATCAACTTGTATTACTATTATCATTATCATTCATATGGAAGGAGAAAAGTGGAAGAAGAGGCAACTGAACATATTTAACTTCTTAAAAACAACCTGTTCCAAGGTTTGGCTTTCAAAACCTTCTTTTGCTTGCAAACCTTTTATAATCTGTATTTTCCTGAACAAACAGGGCTCTGGTTGTTTAGTAAAACAGAACTTTGGGGTCCCTCCCCAGCAAATGTTAAGAATATACACTGAAATGAGGCCTGGCTAAATGTGATTCTTAAACAAAGTAATACAATGGGACAAATATAGAATTTCTTGAAAATAGCAACATGCAGCTTCCCTGCTAAAGTAGTACTACGCTCTCAAAACAATGAATTAGAAATGGATGCTTTTAAGTGTCTACTATGTATATGTAAGGCCCAATTTAGGCATTTTTCAAAAGTATGATTTCTCCCATTTAAAACTAAAACAAGCAAAACATTCTCAAATTCTCAGAGCCAGAACGATCCATCTCTATTCTTTTATGCCAACAGGAGTTCCGCTGGGTTGAAGCATATCTCAGGGTGCCACGATCTTACTGTTTGTTAGAAGGCACTGCTGATGTAGTCATTCTTCCACGTGACAGCTATTTATTGTCTATTAAGCACCAGGCACCACTGAGGACACATGGGGGTCAAAACTGACAGGGTCTCTGTTCCATGGAGCCTAGAGTCAGGTCAGGGCCCTGGATACTAATGAAATCATCCCCCCAGTAAAAGTATTGGTAGAAACAGAGGTTACTGCTGTGCAGGAGGCATTGGACGTGGCCTAAAGCAGGCTGGGGAATCAGGAATGCTCCCAGAGCATGTAAACCAGCGAATTCTGCCTGACAGGAGCTTACTGTTCAGCCCCAGTGCCTTGCATGGAAGTCCCAGGGGTACAGACTGCACATAGTCAAGCTCAGAAGGACCATATTTAAAAGATCCCCAAAGAACTGGAAGACAAAAAGGTCCATCACCATAGGCAGGAGTTCTGCTCCTTAGATGTGAACAATATCATTCCCCTGTCTAACTTCATTAAGTCAAACCCTTGGCTTCCTTTAGACCACAGTGGACAGCAATGCCCTGCCCCTTCCTGGTATCAGATGGCAGCAAGAGGTCTGTTCCACCACACGAGTGAGACAGCTTAGAGCCATAAGCAGGAGATATGTTGGGATGAAAGAGCTGAATCTGGTCAAAAAGAATTCATGCTTCTTTTGGCTAATCAACATGCACAATAAAAATTAACTGCTGAGGAGGGCTCCTGGGTGCTGTATTTAGGGTCTATTTCTTGCTCTGGTGCCAGTAACATGGGTGTGTTCCATATGTGGAAAATTCACTGTACTGTACATTTATGATATATGGTGCTGCTGCTAAGTTGCATCAGTTGTGTCCGGCTCTGTGTGACCCCACAGACACCAGCCCACCAGGCTCCTCTGTCCCTGGGATTTTCCAGGCAAGAATACTGGAGTGGGTTGCCATTTCCTTCTCCACGTTTATGATATATATATATATATATCAGACTTCCACCAGACTTCCCTGGTGGCTCAGATGGTAAAAGCGTCTGTCTACAAAGCGGGAGACCCAGGTTTGATCCCTGGGTCAGGAAGATCCTCTGGAGAAGGAAATGGCAACCCCACTCCAGTATTCTTGCCTGGAAAATCTCATGGACTGAGAAGCCTGGCAGGCTATAGTCCTCGGGGTTGCAAAGAGTCGGACACGACTGAGCAACTTCACAACAACAACAATATATATCAGAAGCTTTTATTTATAGTAAAACTTCAATAAAATGTTTAAAATGTCATAATCAAAAAAGACAAAGAAGAGCAAAGGAAACATTTGAGATTAAAGGAGACTGAAAAGACACGAAAACAAAGTTGCAGGGTGTGACCCTGAAATGAATACTACACCAAGAAACAAGAGCTATAGGGGCAACTGATACTATTTGAATATGGACTGAAGATTAGATTGTTTTCTATCAACGCTAATTTTGTTGTTATTGTTGCTGTTTGGTTTTGGTTATTTGTATTGTAGTTATGTAGGAGTGGAGGCTTCCCTGCTGGCTTACACAGTAAAGAATCTGCCTGCAGTGCAGGAGACCTGGGTTTGATCCCTGGGTCAGAAAGACCCCCTGGAGAAGGGAATGGCTAGTATTCTTGCCTAGAGATTTCCATGGACAGAGGAGCCTTGCGGGCTACAGTCCATGAGGTCACAGAGAATCAGACATGAGTGAGCAACTAACACTTCCTATGTAAGAGCATCTTTGATCTTGGGAAATACACACTAAAGTATTCAGGGGTCAAGGAGCTGGATGTGGGAGCATTTTATTCAACTGACTCAGGAAAAAATGCTCATAAGAAAGGGGGGTTTGGGGGCAGAGAGGGATGGGGAGAAAGAGGAGAAAAGGGACAAAGAATGATAAAGCAATTGACAAATGGGGCAGACATATACAAGTGGTGAATCTGGTAATTGTGCTCGAGTGGTTCTATTTTTTCCTACAGTTTTAAAATTGCATCAAAAGTTAAAAAAATGAGGATGACAACTTTAAAGAAAGTTAACTCTTCTTTAAACGAATGACCAGCATGCTAGGTGGCGCTTGGTTGCTCCAATAAATTGAGTGTTATGTACAAAGAAAAGTGAGGTGGCAAGGTTGCTCTGAGCGTTCAGAGTCACTGGCACAATTACCCCTCAAATGGAGGCTGGGAAAACTTGACAGTTCCCTGGGCGGACATGTTCAAACCAGACTGACATAGTCTGATAGACCAAAGGTTCTTTTCTTTTTCTGACATTAATTCGCTTGTGATCAGTAGCAACAGTGAGTACCTTATCTTGAGGTGGTCCTTAACAGTCCACAGTATAGTTGTTGCCGTTTCCCTGATTCTGTGTTTTCTCTCTCATGATTATATCTGTTGTTACTGTCTGTCTCTTTCAAGATGCTATTCTCTTTTTAGACTAAGCACGTTTTAGAGGCTTAATGAGGCTTCTATATCGTTAGCTGATTTATTGTGTCCTCAGTTAATGTAGGGGTGGGAGAGGAGTGAGTGTAGAAGAGATAAGTTGGTCCAGGAGGTGCTAAGCTCACACAGTTTGTGTCAAGTTCGTTCTTATGTGTGTAGAATTTGTTAAAGAGTGACATTCAGTTGCAGCAGAACCCTTATGGGAGAAACACACTGGTCGGTGTGTCCTTTCTCTCCCATTGTAATAGGGAAGATCAAACCTGACTCCATAGCTTTTGCTTACAGTTAAGAACGTGGCCTGTAGGCCAGTGCACTGGGATGACCCTGAGGGATGGGATGGGATGGGGAGGGATGTGGGAGGGGGGTACAGGATGGGGGACACATGTACAGCCATGGGTGATTCATGTCAATGTTTGGCAAAAACCATCACAATATTGTAAAGTAATTAGCCTCCAATTAAAAAAAAAAAAAAAAAGAATGTGGCCTGTAGCCTGAAATGTACAGGACAGCCCATTCTCAAGACTCTGACCTTTAAGAGTGTAGCATTTTCCCATTTATACAGAGATAAAAAAGTTGCAGAGCAGAGAATAACATTTGTCATGTTGGGAGTTTACAGGAATACCATGACCTGACCTATGTGGACAGCTGTAACAACAAAGGATTCCCACACCAAGAAGTCTGCAACAACCAACCACACCTCTCCTTCATCTTGCCTTTAAAAATGCTTTGCTGAAAACCTTCAAGGACTTTGGGGTTTTGAGGGGAACCACCCATCTCCTTGCACGGCCCTGCAACAAACCTTTCTCTGCTCTGAGGTTCCACGTTTCAGTGTGTTTGACTTCATTGTGCATTGGACACATGAACTTGTGTCTGGTAACACCAGAATTTTTAAAGCATCATTATTACAATTGCACTCATCTCACACGCTAGTAAAGTAATGCTCAAAATTCTCCAAGCCAGGCTTCAGCAATATGTGAACCATGAACTTCCAGATGTTCAAGCTGGTTTTAGAAAAGGCAGAGGAACCAGAGATCAAATTGCCAACATCCACTGGATCATCAAACAAGCAAGAGAGTTCCAGAAAAACATCTATTTCTGCTTTATTGACTATGCCAAACCCTTTGATTGTGTGGATCACAATAAACTGTGGACAATTCTTCAAGAGATGGGAATACCAGACCACCTGATCTGCCTCTTGAGAAACCTGTATGCAGGTCAGGAAGCAACAGTTAGAAGTGGATATGGAATAACAGACTGGTTCCAAATAGGAAAAGGAGTACGTCAAGGCTGTATATTGTCACCCTGCTTATTTAACTTATATGCAGAATACATCATGAGAAATGCTGGGCTGGATGAAGTACAAGCTGGAATCAAGATTACCGGGAGAAATATCAATAACCTCAGATATGCAGATGACACCACCCTCCTGGCAGAAAGTGAAGAACTAAAGAGCCTCTTGATGAAAGTGAAAGAGGAGGTTGAAAAAGTTGGCTTAAAGCTCAACATTCAGAAAACGAAGATCATGGCATCCGGTCCCATCACTTCATGGCAAATAGATGGGGAAACAGTGGCTGACTTTATTTTCTGGGCTCCAAAGTCACTGCAGATGGTGACTGCAGCCATGAAATTAAAAGACGCTTACTCCTTGGAAGGAAAGTTATGACCAACCTAGACAGCATATTAAAAAGCAGAGACATTACTTTGTCAACAAAGGTCCATCTAGTCAAGGCTATGGTTTTTCCAGTAGTCATGTAGCACTGAAGAATTGATGCTTTGAACTGTGGTGTTGGAGAAGACTCTTGAGAGTCCCTCGGACTGCAAGGAGATCCAACCAGTCCATCCTAAAGGAGATCAGTCCTGGGTGTTCATTGGAAGGACTGAGGTTAAAGCTGAAACTCCAATACTTTGGCCAACTGATGTGAAGAGCTGACTCATTTGAAAAGACCCTGATGGTGGGAACGATTGAGGGCAGGAGGAGAAGGGGATGACAGAGGATGAGATGGTTGGATGGCATCACCGATTCAATGGACAGGAGTTTGGGTGGACTCCGGGAGTTGACGATGGACAGGGAGGCCTGGCATGCTGTGGTTCATGGGGTCGCAAAGAGTCGTACACGACTGAGCGACTGAACTGAACTATGGGCAAGTGGGTAGTTGGACTGACCTTGAAAAATGACAACTTATGAACTAGGTAGATAATTCAATCTATTCCTTGAGCTTGGAAAATGTTCTTGTCACTAAAAAAACAGAAACCGTCTTCTAAAAGAAACTATAAACATTGCATGTGCTCACTGCTAATAAGGAGAATGATTTCACTATCAATGGAAACTAAGCCATTCTAAGAACACGGTATCACATATACTTTATATTTTGGCCTCAAGTCTTTAAACACACAAGTGCTCACGTGCATGCACCCACACATCTTTAATTTTTTTAAATAAAAAATTGGTTAAAAATCTGTTTCTCAGGTTCGATCTAACCTCTTTGTATTTCTTTCTTAAAGCTATGATGCCTAAGTTTTCGATGCTAGCAAATGTTATATGACAGGGCCACCGATTTACTGCTCTGCACCCTTTTTAATTATGGATGGATGAAGGAAAATTTTACTGAGGAAAACAATAAATCACCAGTGAAATTATTTGTTAGTTGAATGAGCTGTATAAACAGTTGGCTTCAGGGCAGAGATTCGTCTGGCATCTCTTAAGTTATCCCATATTTTTCCTCTCTATTTCCACATTAAAAGCAAGATTGGGCCTTGCTGGAATCAGCTGGGGATATTGATAGCTCTGAAAAGAGGAGGGAACAAATAATGACCTCAGAGATGTGAGTGCCGAATACAAATACTTTTGGTCAGCTTTTAACAATAATAGGTGTTTCCCTGGTAGCTCAGATGGTAAAGCATCTGCCTACAATGCGGGAGACTGGGGTTCGATCCCTGGGTTGGGAAGATCTCCTGGAGAAGGAAATGGCAACCCACTCCAGTATTCATGCCTGGAAAATCCCATGGATTGAGGAGCCTGGTGGGCTACAGACCATGGGGTCACAAAGAGTCAGACACGACTGAGTGACTTCACTTTTAATAATAATGAAGACGATACAGGTATACTTCATTTTACTGTACTTCACAGACATTGAATTTTGTACAAATTGAAGGTTCGTGGTAACCCTGCATTAAGCAAGTCTACAGAGACATTTTTCCGGCAGCATTTGTTCACTTTTGTCTTTGCGTCAAGTTCTGGTGATTTGTGCAATATTTTAAACCCTTCACCAGCAAAAAATGATTGCAACTTGTTGCAAGCTCAGATGATAGCTTATAGTTTTTAGTAATAAAGTATTTTAAAATTAAGGTATGTACATTGTTTTTTTTAAAGACATAATGCTATTTCACACTTACTAGACTACAGTGTAAATATATCTTCTATATGCACCGGGAAACCAAAAAATCATAAAACTCACTTTACTGCAATACTCACTTTATTGTAATGCTTTGGAACTGAATCCACATCTCCAAGGCATGCATGTACTCAGAAATCCTTATTGACAGTATACTGTATGCCTAAGTCATTTCACTTAATTCTAACAACAACCCTATTTCCCTCATCAACAGCACCACCTTTAACCTAGAAAGTGGCAAATCAAATCTAGAATTCAAGCCAGTTTATGACTCCAAAGTTTGAGCTCTCAGCTATCAAGTGTCTAAAAATTTATTCCAAGGAAACCACACTTTCTCAAAAAAGTCTTTGTTTATTATTTAAACTTTAAAAAGAAAGCCCAAATTAGCGCTAGAAACCCTGGTTTGTAATGTTACCTTAAACCTCTACAACACTCTTTCTGTTTAGTTGATGAAGGAAGGAGATTTTCCAAGGCCTCTTCAAGGAAAGCAAGTTTGAAACAAAGTCCGCAAAGTACCAGCTGAGATGAGAACCACAGAAAAATGGGCTACGGCTGGAGTTTCTTGGGGACATGACAGAAATAAGAGTAGTAAGAGTTAGTTTCAACTTGAAAGTGTGGGCTGTGTCAGGACTGACAACTAACTGTTGCTATTTTTATAAAAATGTCTCCATCAGAGTCACCAGCAGATGCTGAGCCCTGGAAGCTTCTATGTAGGAATTCATTTAGCACCTACCCTTCTCTGATGTCCCTGAATGTATCTCCAAAGTTATGAAGAATCGTGGCCACCTGGAACGGATTCACAGCAATAGTACCGACAGTTTCCCAGTTGAGGACACATAACTAGGCTCAGACTTGCTCATTCCAGCAGATGGGCTGCTCCGCAGTGACTCTCATAAAGATTTCAGCTGGAACCTTTGTTAAAGGTACTTCAATGGACTCTCGAGCTCCCAACTTTGGAAAGAGATTTGAGTCATCAGATATTCTCACTCAAACTGCTGACTATTTCTGTGGCTCCTTATGTATCATTAAGTATCAGGTTCCTCATCAATATATTGATTAGACATTGCTTAATGCTGGACCCTATGAACTTGGGTGGGGAGAAGTGCTTGTGAGTTGGTATTTTGGACTAGTAGCTCCAGTCTATGTTTCTGATGGTCATTTCCTAATTCCCTCACTTCTCATCCAGGTGCAAGTTCTTAAAGGGCTACCCAGGGACTCGTCAAGGGGGCCGAAGCAAGGACTAGAAGGAGGAAGACAAGGTGTCTGGGGCAGTTTTGCTAATGGCTCCCTATGTTGTTCTGAGAGACAAGTGATTCCTTCCCACCTACGGCAAATGTGTTAGGGCAAACAGTGGTGGTCAGACCCAACCCTCCTTTCTGCAGATCCTGAACTAGTTGTGTGTTTGGGGCTTGAGTCTGTTGTTTTTCTTGCACTGACAACCTACTGGCTTGGAAGCAGCACTATCTCTAGAGGTTTAATGAAGCACAAAAATTTTAAAATCTTGATTATGACTGTAAGAAAAAGTAGTACACTCCAAGGGGAAAATGGCCAGTGTGGGGAAGAACTGGAGTTCAAAAACACATACCCAAGCTATAAATTAATAATCAGATGAAAAAGATGTTTGACTTCACCGTTGATCAAATAAATTCAACTTTACAAAATGATGGGATTTTTTTTAAGTTAGCAGCTAGACCAATATTTTAATAAAGGTCAATATCTAATGTTGAGGAAAGTATGGGAAATTCAGTACTCTTATATACTGCTAGGAACATTTATAGTGAAATTCAGCTTTTTGGAGGATGATTCAAGGGTATATGCAACAGCCAGGACATGTTCTTGAGGGAATTATCAGAGATGGATATGAAGCGCACATCGCTTTTTTGCAATGGTAAAAACAGAGAAACTAAATATCCAACAGGAGTAGAATGCTTCAGTAACCAATGGTGAATCCATATGTTGGACCATATGTAATCCTTAAAAATAATATCTTAGAAGAATATTAAATTATGTGGAAAATATAAACACTAGTATACTTATATGTATGCATTTATGCAAAACTATACTATTTACTATTAGTAAAATTATAGTTAGTTTCCTCTATATTTCCCTTTGTACTTTTCTGAATTTAACTTAAAAAATAAACATAAATTATCTTTGTAGTTAATGTTATTCTACGTATATTAAGATATGTACGTACCTCTACTGGGAATTCTGTCCTTTTCTGAATTCACAAAGTTAATTACACCACAAATCCTACAGGAAATGGGGCAGGACATCTTCCCTTCTTCCAGAATGTTCACACTTATTGCAATAAAGTACCAGTATAAAAGTCCTTGTTAAAACTGTTAACAGTGTGACATTCTTTTTTTTTTTTTTTTTTGAGGTAGTTTCAAAACAAAGTGGACAAACTCAGTGATGCAGAAATCTGAAAAAGTATCACCCCAGTGGGTCCTTAAAAAGATGTGTCACATTCGTCACCATGGCTGCCACCTCAATCTGACAATCCACCAAGTCCTAATAGTGTCTTTTGAGTTTCCAGCCTGAGGTCTCTGGGGGTGAAGCCTGGTCTGAAACCCTTCGGTGAATGGGACTGTTTGTTAGCTCCAACAGACAATTATGAAGGGCAATTAAAAATTCAAATTATGTTAATAGGCCCGAGAAAAATGACTGTTTGCAGAAATCAGTGGCAATTACCAGACATAATGGTTCCCAATTAGGCTGGAGGGGATTTTCAGTCATTCATAATTCACTATCTTAAATGTATCATAAAAAAGTAATTGTCACTTGTTAATAAAACTTACTTAAAAAACAACATAGCTGTCTTGTGCAGAAAGTAACTTGCCTCTCTTCCTCATCGGTTTTTTAAAAGGTACAGTTCTTTAATTAAAAAATGTAGTACAGGCTGGCTCAAAACAAAATCAAACAGTGATGAATGTGTTTAAAATAAAAAATAAAGGCCTTTCTAGGTCCCCACTTGTACTTCCCAGGGGTAACTACTGTTTTATCAATTCAGCGAGCGTTCTTCCTCCAAACCACTTTTTCTCACTCCCATTAAAAAGAGGGGAGGGGGGCTTGGGGAGACTGTCCAAGGAGTGTGTTGTATTGATATTTTTAGTCAATTAAAGGTGAAAACATAAAAACATTATCTGGCTGCTTCTGTCATGTTTATTTTTCTCCCAAGGTTTTTGAGTTTTTATTTTCATATTCACATGCAGCTTCCTTTACCCCTAGGACTGGAGGCAGCATCCATGCATGTCCTTACAATTCTATTCTCAGGCAATGCCATTTGCTGTATGAATCTCACTGCACGTGGGATGTGATTCAAGGACTCTGACCAGTTGGTTCTGAGCTGAGCTTTATCCCTGGTGCTTCAGGGAGAACCAAAAAAAAAAAAACCCAAACTAAAAGAAGAGAGAAGGAGGAGGGGGTAGGGGAAGGGCAGAGGGTAACTCTTGAATAAAGGCTGAAAGGAATGTGTGTTTCTCTCACTGAGTAGCCATCCTATCATGCCTCTTTTGTCTTCTGCCATGGATCCTGCTTAAAGAATAACAGCTGCATTTTCAATTTTCTTGCCCAACCTGGGATACTTTGCTACAGCTTCAAGTCTCAAACTGCAGCGCTGCAGCCAACAGAAAGATGGAAGCAAAGATATGAATGAGCTCTCCCTGTCCCCATGCAATGAAAGTTTCACTCTGGTGAGTCATAGTTCAACAATATTTCCAAAAACTTCTCTAAAAGGAAGCTCCCGGATGCTCTGAGCCAGGCACTTTATAGACATGACCTTACTCCATTTTCACCATCCCCCTATGAAGAGGGCATTTTTATATCCCCACGTTACAGGTGACAGCCCTGAGAAATCAGAGAGTGTCCATACCAGGTGAGTGACACCAAGTGGCAGTGCTGACATTTGAACGCAGCTGTTTCTTCATCCGAAGTCTGCGTACATTCCCCTCAACACCCCGTCTTTCTGTTAACATTCTACGGACACAACTCACAACTGTGAGATGTCACAGTTGATGACATCTCAACTTATGACGGCCCTGTCTGTCTTTCATGCTCTCTACTCCATTGACCAGTAAACCATCTCAGACATAGTGAAGAACATGACATCAGCTACACATACACAAATGATCCCCTTCTTGAACATTTCTCAGAAGTACTTGGGGCGGGCAACTTGCTTTGAGATACTAGGAAAGCAGACAAGCACCTCCAGTGCCCTTCATTGCACCCAGTCTTCACAGCAGGTAAACCTGCTTTTAGGTTAAGGAACCTCCATACATTCCATATTATGCTCTGCCCATGGCTGGCTGCCCCCTGTCATTCCCATTTCAGTTCAAAGTTTATCTTCCAGAAATGTTTTCCCTTCCTCCCATCTAAAGCAGAGGATATAAAGTACCTGTTACTCTCTATCTCACCCTCTTATTTCACTGTGTTTCAAACATAACTCACGCTCTGTTTTTGCTTGTTTTTTATTGGTTTACCTGCTTCTCTCTGTCTCCATTTACTGGAATGTCAGCTTCAGGAAAGTGAGGTATTTGTTTGATGTCTTTATGACTGTATCTTTACACTAAACACAGTGCCAGGCACACAAAAATGAGACCAGCTGGAACCTAGGACCTGGGACCATTTGCAGCAGTACTTATACCTGGGCAAACGCCTCCTTGAGTGACAAAACACAAAGAAACTCTAAGGGACTGAAAATAACTGAGTGCATGTGCAGTTGGGGAAATTATGGACAAGATACAAAGAGACCAGAAAACCCAAGTGACACTCCTGAAAAGCTGGGAGCAAAAGCAAAAGTGTGAAAGTGTCAGTCGCTCAGTTGTGTCCGATCCTGTGACCCATGGACTGTAGCCTGCCAGGCTTCTCTGTTCATGGCATTTCCCAGGCAAGAATACTGGAGTGTTCCCTAATCCAGGATCTTCCCCATCCAGGATCTTCCCCATCCAGGGATTGAACCTGGATCTCCTGCTTTGCAGGTGGATTCTTTACCTTCTGAGCCATCAGGGAAGCCCTAAAAGCAGAGTGTCAGGAGGAAAAACAGGGTACTGCTCATGCCTGCTGCACACACCACCAAGGGGTGGGCAAACCACCTAACCTGCCCCTCTGGTCTGATCCCTGGACGTACCTTTACCCTCATCCCACATAAGGAACCAGCTCAACCCTCCTCAGCATGTGAGCCAGTGAGCAAGGGAAACTATTACTTGTTTTTGCTCTCCCCCTGCTGTAGCAGGGGCCCCAAGAAAGCCTTGCCTGTTTCTTATCTGGCCTATCAATTTTTATTGGTACTCAGCCATTAAAAAGAAAACATTTGAATCAGTTCTAATGAGGTGGATGAAACTGGAGCCTATTATACAGAGTGAAGTAAGCCAGAAGGAAAAACACCAATACAGTATACTAACGCATATATATGGAATTTAGAAAGATGGTAACAATAACCCTGTGTACGAGACAGTAAAAGAGACACTGATGTATAGAACAGTCTTATGGACTCTATGGGAGAGGGAGAGGGTGGGAAGATTTGGGAGAATGGCATTGAAACATGTAAAATATCATGTATGAAACGAGATGCCAGTCCAGGTTCGATACACGATACTGGATGCTTGGGGCTGGTGCACTGGGACGACCCAGAGGGATGGTATGGAAAGAGAGGAGGGAGGAGGGTTCAGGATGGGGAACACATGTATACCTGTGGCGGATTTGTTTTGATATTTGGCAAAACTAATATGATTATGTAAAGTTTAAAAATAAAATAAAATTTAAAAAAATAAAAATAAAAAAAATAAAAAATAAAAAGACTGAGAACCCTGGTCAGTAACAGAAATATGTCGAATGAATGAATACACGTTTATAAAATCAAGCATCTATCTTCATGAATGGTTGAGGTATGGGCTTTTAGATGTGGGACTTTCATCTGTAAGAGTCCTAGGAAACAGGAGCAATCTGGTCATTAGTTGGATATCACCTGGAGTTCATGGAGATAGAACTGAGCAGACAGACAGCGGTGTGGAAAGGAAGGGGAAACGGTGAGCCTCTTTTCCTCTGCACCTTACAGAGGTGGACTAGAGATCTCAGCATCTGAGAGTGGGAAAAGAAAGCATCACCATCACTTCAGGTGGTGACAGACTGGCTGGACCCCGTGGATGGCACCTTTACAGTGGGGTCGCAGCTCCGTTTCTGGGCTGGAGTGCTTTTCTCTTCATTAGCAACGCTTCATGCTGTCAGCTCAAGGCTACTGATTAGGTAAAGACTGTGAGGTGATTTGGCTTAACTGGTCAACATGAGGAGACGAGCTCTGGATGGACACCATCAGACTTTCGTCACTAGCATTTACTGTGGGGTGGGATCTGACTGCAAACACTACACACTCCGGAGCCAGGGTCCATTCACACTTTGTGTGTGATTCTGTTTTCCTTTGGATTTGGAAGACTGAGGAAGTTTTCACCACCAAAGCACACACTTCCGAGTGCCCTGAGTCTTAAGTCCCTTGAGTATTTGATTCTATCACTTGTCTGAATTGCTTTTCCTTGTACAAACTGTTCTGTACCTGACTTACAAAGCAAAGGTGATTAATTCTATATATTTTAAAAAATGTTTCAGTGATATTTGTGGAACAATTTTACAACAAACTGTTTAAAAGCAATTATTATTACTATAAAGTAATAAATGCTATTGGAAACTGTAGCAATAAAGAGGAAACATACTTGTTTCTCAGCCCCAACACTTCTGCTTCATGGACCACTCCTTCTCCTAGTCAACCTGCTTTCTAGATATAAACACTCTGGTTTGTTGTATGTCCAGCAGTATTCGTTGCATGTCCAAAAGCTTAACAATTGGCTTTGCAGAAAAAAAGTTCTGGTTTATAATAGCATTTGCTTATTTCTGTGGGGTCGATACATCCACCATGTGCAATTTTCAGCTGCAGTTTTGATGGAATCGGGAAAGGCTGTTACATAATCAACTCTACATGACAATCCAAGCCAGCTCCAGAACACTACAGCATGCTCCTTCCACATTATCTGTGCTTCTTGCCCTTCCCCTCTCCTTCCCTCCTTCCATTCCTCCCATTCTCTCTTTTCCTTCTCTCCATCATTCCTTCATCTATCCACATGTACCTGCAACATGAACAGACATGCATGAGTCAATATCTAACATACACACTGTGCATTCTAGTCTGCGAGTTTCTCTTTTTCACCTGGTATATTACAGCTCTGTATTTTGAAAAGTTCTGGACCCTCCTTGTAACTGGAAACACTCTGTTAGCTCAACAGCGAAGCAGAGCATCACCTGGTCTACAGATGAGCCTGTGAGCATGCGTGTGTCCACACACTGGCTGTCTTCTATCTGTTGTAAAAGGGAGTAATTCATCACTGGGCAGCAGGTTCTGCTCAGATGGTTTATTGTCCTGACCTCATTAAAAGCATGTAATCCACACAGTGCCGTAAATCCATGCCTCTAAATACTTTCCTCTTTAATTTTTTAATACTGCACACATGAAGGGAAAGGTTAAAGCCAATTAAAAGAGATACAAATACCATTATTACTGCCCTGACAAACAGTTAGTTATTGGATTTGGTCATTCTACTTTAGAATGCCATTATTTTTGTTCCAGAATGAATTAGTAATCAAGCTGTTTATTGACTTGTCTCATCACTGAGACACTGAATTTTTTTGGGGGGGGGGGTCCATTCTCTGTCTCAATTGGCATCATTCCTCCACACATAAAAATTACAGACAACTTAAGGTCTACGCACAAACAATAACAGCACAGCTGCGTGTGGAAACCCACATATGGACGGATGATCATTTTCACTGTGTCCAGGAAGGGGAGAGACACTAAGTTCATTCTTATGCAACGAGGAGTTGTTGCTGTTGTTGTTGTTGTTTTCCCCTCCCATTAAGGCTATTATATGCTACTGACAGATGCTTAAAAGCATTTAGAGCTGAAAGAACTGTTAGGAAAATTGCTGCAAAAGGATTGACAAATGATGATCTTTCTGTCCACAAGGTTCTTATTTGCTGTGCAAAATGGGCCAAAAGAATAAAGAAAAAGAGGAAGAATCATTAATCTAGAAACTGGGTATTGTTTTCTGACACGAGTTCACATTTTCCATTGCATTTGGCCAAAAACGTGACTCTATTTATGAAAAGCCTGCAATACTCTCACCGTGTAAGACTTTTTTTGGGTGTTCCTTGGTCGCTTGTCTCTCTCTTTCATTTCTCTGTGAGCATGATGTGGGGCCCATAGGATGTGGGATGACCTGAGGATGTACGGGAGGGGATCTGAAATCTGACTGCCTTGTTTATTTAATTGTCCATCCACAGTATTTTGTAAGACTCAGTGCTAACCACTGTTTTATAAGAAACTCATCCTCACACCCTCACATCCACTAGAATTTATACATGATTCGTGTTAAGTGGTCTATCATTTCTCTTAGCATCTCACTGTTCCCTCCTATGAGAGGTCAAAGTCAAGAACTTAAAAAGGAAAACTTGGAGAACACTACAGAACTATACTTTCAAAGGCGAGAACAGAAGCATACACTTTTATAAGGAAACCTTAAATAAGACAGAGAGAGTATAACAGGGAAGAACAAATATGACTCCATACTGGACCTGTTTCTTTTACTTTAACCTTTGTATCCTACTGTTTTTTTGCTACAAGTTAAGAATGCCACCAATAGTCTAAAATACACAGGAGAGCCTATTCTCAAGGCTCTGGCTTTAAAGGTATAATACTTTTCCATTCTTAGACATAAAAAGTTGCAGAATAGAGAATAATATTTGACTTGTTGGAGGTTTATAGGAACATCAGGACCTGACCTTTGTAAACAGCTGCAAAAACAAAGGATTCAGATACTAAGAAGTTTGTACCAACCAACCACACCCCTCCTCTTTCAGTATAAAAGAAGCTTGAATTCTAACTCCATTAAGATGATTCTAGTGGACACTGTCTTTCTTGGTCTGCTCTTTCTGAATACAGTTCTTATTCCTTGCCCCAACAACTCGTCTCTCAATTTACTGGCCTGTTGTGCGGTGAGTGGTGTGAACCTGGACTCAGTAACAAGAGGATGAAATATTTTTAACTTAGGGGATAAAACCATAGAAACAGTAAAGAATATTTTCTATATCATCCGTCCTCTGGAAAGGCTAGAAGAGGGGTTCTCAAAGTGTGTTCCCTGGACCAGCAGTGTTACCATTATCTGAGAACTTCCTTAGAAATGCAGATTTGAGGACCAACTCCATACATATGGAATTAGAATCTCAGGTTGGGGCCCATTAATCTTGTTTTAACAAGCCCTCTGGGGGTTTCTGATGCCTACTCAAGTTTAAGAATCCATATTCTAGGGAACACATTTTTCCTGCCCGCGTAGCCAGTGATAATCTTCTGAACGCGAGTCGACCAACTACTCCGGCAGCTGCTTCCACGCTGTACTACACACTGCAACGCCTTACACAGATTTGTTCACACGGCCTGCTCTCCTACTAGACTCCTTGAGGCCACATGCTGTATCTGACTCACTTCTTTATTCTCAGTGCCCAGCCAAGGGCCTAGACCAAAGCAAGTGCTTAGGACATCAATCACAAACGAAATGGCTAGATAAATCCCAATGAATGAAAAATAAAACAATGGAAATATGCAAATTCATTCAAGTTATTAGTTCTAACTTGATAAATGACATCCACATCTAAGTAAAAATAACGTTTTGTTTCCTTCAAAAAAGAAAGAAGAAAAAGTGGTCACAGGAACATTCTCAAGCAACTTCTAATGGGTTCACTGTTTATCCTCCTGAGGAAAGCAAGAAATAATTGAATACTTCTCAAACTAATAGCCTCTTGTAAAGTGGTTCTGAATATTCTTAAGATGGCTTCACATTCAGACAGGGCCCATCTGCCCATCTGATGACAGACACTATCAAATTGAAAGTTAACTAAATATGTATGTGTTAGCCACTCAGTCATGTCCGACTCTTTGTGACCCCATGGACTGTAGCTCGCCAGGCTCCATGGAATTCTCCAGGCAAGAATACTGGAGGGGGGTAGCCATTCCCTTCTCCAGGGGATCTTCCCAACCCAGGGATTGAACCTGGGTCTCCTGCATTGCAGGTGGATTCTTTACTGTCTGAGCCACCAGGGAAGCCCCGATCTAAACACGGGCAATGATAAAACCACAAGAACATCCATTTAGTTCCTTGGTACTCCAGTCTCCCAGTATGTGGGAAGGTGGAGGGAAGTTCTTGGAAAGAGGAGATACCCCGAGACCATTCTGATTGCTTCTCTGAGGAAATGAAAGACCTGGAGCATGGAGTCTCCAGCCCTTCATAGCTTTCACTGACACTCTAAAGTGAAAGTGAAAGTCGCTCAGTCATGTCTGACTCTTTGCAATCCCATGGATATACAGTCCATGGAATTGTCTAGGCCAGAATACTGGAGTGGGTAGCCTTTCTCTTCACCAGGGCATCTTCCCAACCTAGGGATTGAACCCAGGTCTCTTGCATTGCTCATTCTTTACCAACTGAGCTTTCAGGGATTCCAACACTCTAAAGGTGTTCTATTTAGCCTGTATCTTCTACCA
Source organism: Bos taurus (assembly GCF_002263795.3). Classification (NCBI taxonomy): domain Eukaryota; kingdom Metazoa; phylum Chordata; class Mammalia; order Artiodactyla; family Bovidae; genus Bos; species Bos taurus. Next base: position 79,823,107 of record NC_037334.1, on the reverse strand, counting down.
TGTATCTGCTACCATGGGATTTACCACAGCATTGCATAGAATATGATCAAGGCCTACTTTATGAAAATGTCCTATGCCTGCCTTTATGTGGCTATGGTATCAAATCACCTGGGTTCTAATCCAGGTTCCAATATTTTCTGGCTTATTTAGCTTCTTCTGATTCTCAGCTTCCTCATCTGCAAAATGGGAACAACTGTGACCCCTGAGAATTAAATAAAAAATTTACATATATGCATAATTCACATAGAAAGCATACCTATCTATCTAATGAGCCAAGTATCTGACACATAAGCGCTTAATAAATATTAGCTATTATAATTAACTAATATTATTATGCATTCTGTGCTACCAGGACTTCTTAAATCGAAATCCATGGGTCTCTAGAGATCTATGAAATGGACAAAAATGTGTCCATGAGCTCCCTGAAATAATCTCCAAAACATCTCACGTTTGTCCATATTCCTTTTCTCTGGGCATATGGCCCAAAAGTTTAATCACATTCTCAATGTGATCCATGGCTTCTAAATTGTAAAAACAAAAAATTCATGGTGTTGGGGATTTTAGGAGCCAGACCATATTCCCTATAAGCTGGCAAACCAGAGAACTGAGATAGTTTCTCAAAGGTGGTATCTTCCTCTAGGGTGTGATGTTTAGAATTGTGATCTCCATTTCTAATTCCACATGATGTGTGTTTATTTTTCTTCTTTCACTTCATAACAGGAAATAGCATTTCAAATGCATTCCACCACGAGGACAGACAGTTAATTTTCACCTCCAACACCCCCAAGATTTAAGAAAATAAGAGCACTTCAATCCACCACTCCTGACCTGCCAAATACAACATTCTCAGCAGCAGCCACAGTTAGTCTTAAGTGCTCTTCCGTTTCTGATGAGTTTCTCTTGATGCTATCAGCTTGGGTGACTGTGTAAGCAAGGCAGATGTGCAGAAACAACACTGGATCATGAGCCAAGAGCACTAGGGTTTGCTCTTGAATCCAGTCCTGACCCCCTCCCTAACTTGAGCAAGTGGCTTCTCCTCTCAGCTTCTCTGATTATTTACTGATCAATCTCTATAAATGTTCTACAACTTTTTGTCTCTACTAAAGACCCAGATTTAATACTGACATGGCTATACTAGGCTGCCATTTTTATATCAATTGACTAAGAAGGATTTAATCACAAAAAGAAAGTTACCTTCTCCTTTTGAAAATTTGAAAAACGATTTTGTTTCACTTATTTGTCAATCTATGTGGATAGACAGATAGATTAAAAATACCATTTATTCTGGCTACAGACAGCAAATGCTGTACATATGAATTCAAAGACCCATTAAACAAATATTTATTCAGTACTTATTAAATGTCAGTTACTTGAATACGATTGGGGATAGAGCATCAAACAAGAACAGTTGCTGTCTTCACGGACATGATGATAGTGCCAGAAAATGAGAACGACTGAAAACACACACGCGTCTAACGGTGGCTCAGACAGTGAAGAATCTGCCTGCAGTGCGGGAGATCTGGGTGCGATGCCTGGGTTGGGAAGATCCCCTGGGGGAAGGCAGGGCAACCCACTCCAGCATTCATGCCTGGAGAATCCCATGAACAGAGGAGCCTGGCAGGCTACAGTCCATGAGGTCACAAAGAGTCAGACACAACTGAGCAACTAACACAATATGTGCTGCAGAGGATAAGCTAGATCCTGAAAAGTTCCATGGGGGAGAATGAATGAAATTAAGCTGCCAGGGACAGCATATGAGCTGAGAGCTGGTAGTGGCCGACCCCACAAAGAAGCAACAAAACTTGGTGGCAAAGAGGAGACCTCAAGTTAGCAAGACCCAGGGCAAGGCCCTTGACCTCCTTTTGACTCATCTCCTTGTCTACAGAATGGAGCTGATAAGGAGATTGATTTAGTCCATCAGACTGTTGTGAGGATTAAATGAGCTGGTAAGGAAAATTTGTTTGGGGATGGAGCCTAGCATTGTACTAATAAAATAGTATAAAATAAACCTCAGACCAAGGTAAAAGCACATGCTAAGGCCCTGGGGTGGGCAAGAGCTGGGTATGTTTTAGAAACTGCAAAAAGGCTGGGGCTCTTGGGTGAAACATAAATGGGAAGGTGGAGGAAACTGAAGCCGGGGGATGCTGAATCCCATGCCAAGCTCAATGCCAAGGAAGTGGAGAGTTTTGCCATGTCCCCAGCGGACCTCTGAAGTTCATTGCCCCAAACTTAGAATATTACTGTCTCTAATTCACCTTTTGTATAGTTCTCTAATTCAACAATTCTATGAAATACCTTGTTCCTCAAAGGGAACAGTTTCTTTAGGTAAGAAGTTTTAAATAAAGAACCCCTGTTTCATTCATGCTCATTAAACTGTTCCCCCCCCCCACCTAGATCCCTGCAATAATAAATATAATTATATCCATCTTTAATGACTTTAGTTTCTTGAGCTGCAGGTGCTGGAATACTGTATTTATTAACATATTTTAAGCCCTTTAAAAAGACTGCATTAATTCCTATGATAATTTGGTACCCATAATACATTCTCTGTTCTGAATAGATGTTAATCACCACAGAATGACTGATTTGCCCGTGTAGGAGCTGAGCCGTGCTCTAACTAGTAGCTAGTAACTCTTTAATTCAATATTGTCACTGAAACTGTTGATTAAAATTTAGTCGCCATAATTGTCCTTGCCCCCCTGCCAGCCCCGCCCTCTGAGGACTCAAACCAAGAGCGAACAATTGGATTCTCTGCCACCAGAGATGAATGAGATAATTTTGAGTGTTTGCATTTCTGGTAATACTCTGCTTGGGGAAAAAAAAAAAGTTCTGCTATGGCCGGTTATTCTGAACCATTTCGGGTCTGTGAGCAGTAGGAAAGATGGTGACTGAAGAGAAACAGACACCAACCCAAAAGCCTGCATGGAGGAAGCTAGCAGGACCACCTCCCTGCCCCCCACAACACCTTCTGTCTTGAACAGGAGGGACGTCCCTAACTTGTGTCAATTTCTATGTGGTGGGCTGGGGTGTGTTCTGCCAGAATCTCAGCGCCCTGCCAAGTTCAACTGAAATTCTTCCTCTTTCTTTGGAAATAAAAGCAACAATCCCATCATAAAATTTGGAGGAAAATCAATGCAGACACCCGAAGAAACAACCATTGCACGTGCCCAGTTCTGAGATAACATCTCACTGAATCACATAAGAGGGATCAGAGAGACACCAAGATGACCCCTCAGTTACCTGGAGCTCAGAGAACTTTGGAGGAGGAAATGGCAACCCACTCCAGTATTCTTGCCTGGAGAATCCCATGGACAGAGGAGTCTGGTGGTCTATAGTCCATGGGGAAGCAAAGAGTCAGACACGACTGAGCACAGCGCAGCAGAGAACTGTAACTCGCTCAGGGTCACACAAGGGGCCAAGCATCAGAGTCTGGACTCTTACTCAGCCACACTGCCTCTATAATCAATATGTCAATCAACTGGCCATGGGGGAAGGGCATTGAAAAGCATAATGAAATACATAACGCACTATGTCTGAAAAACTCTTATTTAAAACAAGAACCTAACAGCTTTTCCTTTCTGGTGGCTTAGAGTTTGGTGATGGGAAGTGGTATTATTCAGCTCTTCAAGGAGCTAAATCTCTCTCTGACTGTCTTCCTCCAGCAGAATCTGCTGAGATAGGGAGAGAGGCCAAGCGAGGAACAGACTGGCTTCTGTCTGCCAACATCATGCCAAGGGCACTGGCTCTGGGGGCAGAGGTGAAGACTGCTGACCTGCTCTGCATAAGCATAATGGGAGAAACACTGAATTTCTGGTCAGTTAGGAAAGAGACAGACACCGCATGGAGCTTGGTGGGCAGGTGGAGTAGGTAGACAGATCATTATTGACTTCGCTTCCTAGAGCTTCAGCGACTGTTTAAGAAGGGGGTGTGTGCTAATGCTTCAGTCATGTACAACTTCTTCGTGACCCCATGGACTCTAGTCCTCCAGGCTCCTCTGTCCATGGGATTCTTCAGGTAAGAATACTGGAGTGGGTTGTCCTGCCCTTCTCTAGGGCATCTTCCTGACCCATGGATTGAACTCATGTCTCCTGCGTCTCCTGCATTGGCAGGCAGGTTCCTTACCACTAGCTCAACCTAGGAAGCCCTAAGAAGTGGAGAGTGGGCACGAGTGTGTGTGTGGGTGTGCACGCACGTGCACACATGCTTATCTCGCAGTAATTTCTGACTCTTTGCGACCCCATAGATTGTAACCCGCCAGGCTCCTCTGTCCATGGGGCTTCTCCAGGCAAGAATACTGGAATGCGTGGAGGGCATAAAATATTCCAAAGTCCATTTTATGGCCTGCAGATGCAATTCTTCAGCGTACTCTGCTCAGAGGTCTTGGGCGGCTGACTGTGTTTGCCTTTGTGTTTGTTCGCCAGGTTGTGATGCCTTTTCTGTACGTGCCAGGAGAAAGGGGCCAAATTCTACAAGTGGATTGATATGAAGCGGAGAGAAAGGAACTCGTGCCGGCACTGTGATAGGCCAGGCCGCTGGACCCTGAGACTCTGGGCGCTGGGTGGCAGGCCTGGGGACGGAAATGAGAGCAGGAGCCCAGGGAACCCGGGAATGCACAGCAGTTGTGGCTGGTTTGCAGGACTAGGGTCTGAGCTGATATATTGGTCAAATTAAAAAAAAAATCATTATTATTTTCACAGAGTTGAGAAGTATTACTCTCCACTCTTCAGACAGATAAATTAGGGCAGGGAGGGGTCAGTCACTCGAAAAAATTCACATGTCAGCACCCATCCTTAAAAGCAGCCAGAGAGCCAGGGCCCAGGCCTGGGTCGCTCATCGCTGGCCCAGCTCTTAACACCCCGGGAGCCCTGACAATTCGGGAGGCAGAGCCTGCGGGATGATGGATGGGCTCCTCTGGCTGGTCTCTCCTGTGATGCACAGCCGACAGACTGGCACGCATCCCAACCTGGGGCCAGATGCAGGTCAAGTGGTAGCAGGGAGTCAAGGTCAAGGCAATCGCTGGCAGCCTCCTTCCCACCACCTCACTCAGTGGGGGCTGCATTCTCAAAAGATAACACAGAACCCGCGAGGACTCTCTAACAGCAGCGGGAGCTTTTCTGCCATGACTGGAGGGTAGAGAGTTCTGCTGCTGATGAGAAGATACAAAAAATTGAATACAAAGGAAAAATGCCCCCAAACCTCCTATAGCATGGGCTAAGCACATGTGTGCGTGCTCAGTTGGGTCCGACTCTGCAATCCCCTGGACTGTGGCCCGCCAGGCTCCTCTGTCCATGGGATTCTTCAGACAAGAATACTGGAGTGGGTTGCCATTTCCTTCTCCATGGGCTAAACACAAAGGCCCTCATTAGCTGAGACAGGCTGACTGTGTATGTCTTTATTCATGAGGTCGGCATTTCAACCCAGATTTCTGATTCCACCTCCAGGAGCTTTGACTCCGTGAAGGAAACTGCACACACCCACTACTATATAAATACCTGCAAAGCACAGGTAAACATAGATATATGTATTTTGACCCTCTGCCCCACAACCAGAATTTCAAGTGAGAGCACTTGAAAGTTAGAGAATTTTGGAGACACTGTGTCTCGAAACACACTGTTTATGTATATGGAAACACGTCTCTCTAAACTCCTTTTAGATCGAAAGCTAGTTGGATTTGAGCCGGAGGGTGAAATCTCTTTGTAGACATCCTCTTGTCCACATGTGGAGGATGCCAGCTAGCAGCCCCGAGGCTCCATCTGGGACCTTTGCATTTAATTGTTTGGTTCACATGGTGGCAGCCGGTGCAATTTTTTTTTTTTTTTTTAAGTTGAATTAGGAATGGAAATTGCAAAGCTCAGGAGTTCTCTCCTAATGCCCAGTGTCTGGCCTTCACTGTGCTTACTGCTACGAACAGTCTGGCTGCTTTACACTTTTAAGAGAGTGGCCCAGACTGGAGGGTATGGAAAGCCAATAACCACGAGGGCTCCACCACCCATCTAGTCCAATCCTTTGCCTTCATCGTGCCCTGTGTACCTGCCTTCCTGAACTGAGCACCTGAAGTGATCTGCCAAAGGGAAAGTGAAAGCCACTCAGTCATGTCTGACTCTCTGCAACCCCATGGGCTGTCGTCCACCAGGCAAGAATACTGAAGTGGGTTGCCATTCCCTCCTCCAGGGGATCTTCCTGACTCAGTGATCGAACCCTGCCTCCTGCACTGCAGGCAGATTCTTTACCATCTGAGTCACCAGGGAAGCCCACGACTGGCCATTTTCAGGGCCCACAAGACCCCACCCCACATCTTCCAAGGGAAGCTTCTGGGCTACTTCTCTTGATCAACGGCCTCTACCAAGCCTTTCCTGTTTCCTGACCTTCTTCCTCTGCACCCATCTGGTGCCTGTGGCCGTTCAAGACTTTCCTTCCTCAGCACCGAGGACTATGCAGTCTGCATTTCTGTTGGCCGCCCTTCCCCATGAGACGGGAGCTCCTTCAGGATGGGGACCACGTCTCATTTGCTTTTCCCTCCAGTGCCTGTCAGAGTGCCAGCACAGAAACAGGCCTCAAAAGAGGCGCTTTGAAGGGAAGAGAGCCACCAGTGGGATGGGACAGTGGTCAGAAAGGGATTACATAGGCAGTAGGCTCCTCAGCTGGGGGGCTCTTCAGGGCGGGGTTGGGGTGTCATCAAGGCAGTCAAAGATAAGCTGCCCCCTGACCCCACTGGATCTCAGCCCTTGGACCCAAAGGCCCTCCTGGGGAGTGGGTGGTGAGTGAGCACAGGCCAACCATCCTGCCTTCCCCTCTGCCCCCACGTCAAAGTAAATAGGGCTCCCTAGCAGTCCAGGCTATTCCTTTGTACCCCCAATCCTGAATGCAACCTCCAGGAGAGTTAAAAGAAAAATCAACTCAAGAAAGTATCTGCTGCTACTTAGGAGAGGGTTAAAACAATTTTTTTTTTTAAGGTTAAAAATGCTACTTGCTCTTTAGGTCAGTCACTGTCGTAACGATTTTTCTCTTGCCATATGCTCCTCTGAATTGCATTAATATGACATCTCTCGCTGAAGCATCTGGTCTCAGCCACTTCAAGGCATGCAAGGAAGCACACACATTCAGACTGAGTCTATAATAACACGGAGAGGTATTCATACTCCTGCCATCACAAAGCCAGATACCATACTCGCAAAATTCTGTGCTGGTCGTGTTGGATAAAAACACTCCAGAAATGGGGCAAGGGATAATTCAAAGGAATGGAGGCAGAATCTGGGGGGAGGCTTTTGTATGTCTGTATGCTGTGTGCATATGTATATGTATGCATGTGTGTGTAAACACACATCTGTACGTTCTCACATATGTTTTATGAATTGCTAATCATCTTCATGGCTCAAATATAAAGTCTTCTTTTCTACTGAAAGAAACTAAACATTGAAAGCATGAGAGGAAAACAGAGCCTCACGAATTTGGACAGGGAGGTAGGGCATATCTATATTTTTGCACTTGGAAATACAAAAAGGAAAATCTTCCATCACAAGCCAAAGGCAAAGTAGCATTATCAACTACCAACCACATTTTTCCCACTAAGAAGAGGGAAAAAAAAATGTACTGGCAAGCAATGCCATACCAAGGATTTCTTCTTTCTCACTGGTAACAATCTTTATCAAACAGATACATTACCTTCAATTTTCCCCAAATATCACATTCCACTTTCTTAAATAGCTCATTAAAAAAAAAAAAAAATCCAAGTGGGTTAAATAAAAAGTTTACTACATAACAAATGAGACTGCAATATCCATTCTTTTGTTGTCCTGGAGATCCTTGTGCTCATTTTGTCAGAAGCACAAGAAGAAGAAATGTGATTGCATTTGTGCTGATGCTAAATGTTAATAGATTTGCCTAAACACCTGCTAATAGCCCCCCTAAAATTAGCTAGACTAGTAGTGCATGCCTAATGTGGTGCTGTTTTTGTTGTTTTACTTGCATTTTTGCTTTTTTGGTGTCGCTCAGAGGGGGAAAAAGGCCCCTAAATAAAGCAAAGGTCTTTGGATGTGAAACATTTCCAAGTGTCACATGTGAATTCTGCAGAAAGAACATATATTCTTCAACTATCCCAGAGTTCTGACATTCTGTCATGAAGGTGACAAATCCTACTGCTCTAATGTTTCATTAAATTAAACATGAAATGTTTAATGTTTTGTTAAATTAAACATGAAGCTGTGACTCTGCACCCGAGAACCGGGGCCTTCTATCAAGCCCTCACATTCCTCCAGGTCACTTTTTGGTTATATAAGCCGAGTTTTGTTTATCGGGAGTATTGTATTTCTCTCTGCAGTTACCACGTAAACCGTACTTTATCCTAATGCGCTTATAAATAAAAACCAACAAGTGACAGTTTTCAGGTGCTTCCAGCATTTCTAAAGTCAGGCCCACAGAGAACAGCTTGCAGACAGACCCTTAGCCAACTCTCTATTACAATTTTTCCCTTTCAAATATTTACCACCATGACTGAGAGTTCCAGAGTGCAGAGGTGTTACATTTTCTCAGGTCTCAAGCCCATTTCACAGACGGGCTCACGAATGGCTAAAGAATGTAAGGCTTGCTAGAAAACAGTTGAAACAGATCTGTAAGACCACAGATTTCAGGCTAAAGAAATCTCAGTTAAACTGTCCCGGCCTCATGTCCTTTTCTACCATGACAAAAACCAACAAGGTAAAAAGAGCAAGACAAAACAACTACTCTGTTTTAGGAATGTATTTCCACAAGCAGAGAGGCCCACGCAGAGGGCTTGTGATAACTGAATAAAAGTCTTGCTGGAACCCCTTAAAGCAGCAGGTAAACACACCAAGGGCACTTTTGGGAGAGTGAAATGAAGTTCAGACCAAAAAACGTCGCTCCTTTCCAACTAGTTCAATAAGATGGTTAAAAGCATAGGATCATACCACAAGCAAAATTTCCAAATGCTATTTTATAAAACACATTTGGATGATACTTTTTAAACAGGGGAAAAATCCCACCAACTATGTAGCAACTTCAAAAGGAAAAAAAATACTCATGTCCCAGAATGAAACTGTCTGAATATTTTTACATTTTTTCTAGTCAATTTAAGTGGGTTATACCTTAACCCACTTAAAAAAGGTCCCATCATTGTCAAACCAGCAACAGCAGAAAGAACCATCTCTCTCTCTTTTTTTAAAGAACCATCTCTTAAAGGGCAAGTTGCACAGACCCTTCCAGTCCAACCAAACTTGATATCTATACTTTCTCTCTGTTGACACACCAGCTCCTATCACTGGCCAGAAACTGCAAAATAGTCTGGAAGCAGTACCACATCTTTGCTCAGGTCTCCTGCTCCCGGCTAGTTCCCCAACAGGTAGGAATATAATTGACACTTACCATTCTGAAGCTTCATGTCTGTGAGGCAAACTAAACAAATGAAACGGATCCTGCTTTAATCTTCTTTCTAGACCACAAATGCCTTAATCAAAAAGAAAGACAAAAAAAAAAAAACAAAACACAAATGTTCCCTGAGGTTCCTTCTCTCAACCCCCAGAGTATAAGGAGGAGTCATCCTTCTTTACTGAATGGCCAGAATTTGTCCCTTAATATCAACAACAGAGAATTCTTTCTAACATTTCACTACGCCATCCTCCTCATCCCCCATCTCTTCCCTCACTTGTATAATTTGTACCCGAGACAAGGCTTAAGTTGTACTTTAAATCACAATCTGGAAATGCTTCAATTGGATATTTGGCTTGGCAGACCTCCTGTAAAAATCCCACGTAAAGCCACATTTGTTTCCTTCCTGCAAATGAACTGTGGCGTTTGTGGCCCCTCTGGCTCTCGCCATCACAGACTTCGGCTTTCAATGAGCTTAAGTCGCAGGACTTCATTTGGGGTTAGCTGTCCCGCAAACCTCATTTGGCTCTTACACCATTAAGGCGAGAGGCTCTAAAAGGCAAAGCAAGATGCTTTTAACTACGTTGGAGGGGCCAGTCATATCTTGTTAGCAACAGCTGCACACTTACCAGGCTTTCAGGGACTTCACAGAGCTGTCCTATTCCTTCTGGGATTAGGAACACAGAGTGAAATGAACCAGTCATTCATGGGAGCTGGCCAGGCTGCGCCAGACTCTCGTCTTCCTGAAATCCAGCGAGGCGGCTCCCTCCAAGGTTACTCCTCCGTCAGCTTTTCCTGGTGGAGACAGCCCGCCAAGGCCCTGGCTGCCGATTCCAAACTACTATTCAATAAAAGGATTTTAAAGGCTGTGCCGGGAGCTGGGAGCTTTAGATCCCAGTTTGGCTCTTTCTCCATCAGCATTCCTCGGCAAGCCTGCACAGAGCGAGGTATGCTACATTATTTATGTCAGCTCTAGGCTCTGGAAAACACACACTGGCATCCTGAATTACTGAGAATCCTCATGGACACAATTAAACCGTTCCCACATATATTTTTTCACCCCCCCACTCCCTTCCCAGATTCAACCTCTTTCAGAGGAAACAAAAGCACTTTGAGGCGTGGTCCAGCTCACCTACTACGAGCCAAGAGAGCTCTGAAATATGGTCACAACGGCAAACGAGCTGAGAGAAAAGGACACTTTCCCTGGAGTGGGCGGAAGGCAAACTTCAGGGAGGAAGTTCAAGTAAGAGTCTGGGGAATAACCCAGCAAGTGGCCTCCCTGGGTTGAGGACGCTGATGTGGAAGCAGCACAGTGAAGGCGCTACCCGAAAGCCATTTTGATGGATTCATGGAAGATTGATTTAGAATGGGCTGTTAAGGGAAGGAAGGAAGCATTTGGCAACACGACTAACCTTTCAAGCTGGATGAAGAGCAATCATGCTCCCCCACCAACTGCTCCTTGGTGCCCCATCCAAGTCACAGCCCTAGACGGGAAGACCATGGATTCAGCCAAGTAGAGCAACCATCCTGGCCTCAAGTGTCCTCTTCAGCAAAATGAACAACTCTCCAAGTTGCCGTCCACCATCTCCCTTCTTGTCAATAGCTCGGCCACACTTTCTGAAACGGGTCTCTTAGCCACAGGCAGAAGGCGCTGCACGCAGGCACAGCTGAGGAAGGCCGATGACAGCCACTTCCTCCTCTGTAGGAGTAGCAAGAAGGCTATGCATCTCCCCCCTCCCTGTCTAGCTAGAAAGTCCCTGCTTGGCAGGCAGAGGTGACTTCACTTTGTGAAAGCCCCAGGCACCGCTTAGTGAAACCACCTTTGGCAGGACCTCACAGTGAAGTCAGTGGATGTGGGCAAGAAGTTGGCTGAGGGAAAGGCAATTGTCTCATCTAGGAACACAAGGAGAAAGGAGCGACCTGCCTCTCTCCAAAGGCTTCCTTTGAACGTGAATTCCTGTGTTGTGCCAGTTTTTTTTTTTTTTTTTAAGTGACTGTCACTTCCAATGACTTAGTCCATCCCCACTCAGATATCTTGGGTGGAAGATTGGTGTGTGAGACGGCAACAATATAGAGAACACAGTGTGGGTCAGTGGAGCAGAGCCGGAGCGGGCAAGCCCACTCTCTGATGCACGCAGTAGCAAAGCAATGGGGAATCTGCTCCGGTGCATGAAGCAGCAGTGCTTTCCTCAACCGTAAACAGATGAAAGGAAGCGTGATGGAACACACGCACACACACTCTCACACTCACACATCACAGAATGATATAACCCAGGCACCCAAAGATCTGATGAATGGAAAGCATATACAAGTTGCCCGACGGGATGACTTCAAGTTGCGGTATCAGCTGCTGAGACCCAGAACACTGGGTCATCCCATCCACGGACCCTTAAGCAGGCCTTGGCCACAGAGGGTAACCACTGTGCTCCCAGCTAGAAGTGACTTCTCTTATCCTCTCCACAAAGGAATCCCACCCACATTGTAATCTCTCTTGGAAAGGACTTAGAAGCAACTAACAAGAGTGATGAGAACAGAGATGATCCCTTGGGAGAAAGGTGACTCAAGAGTATCATTATTCCTCCAGGAACTAAGCAGTCATTAACACAGAGGCTGGAGAAGGCAATGGCACCCCACTGCAGTACTCTTGCCTGGAAAATCCCATGGACAGAGGAAGAGGAGCCTGGAAGGCTGCAGTCCATGGGGTCGCTGAGGATCAAACACGACTGAGTGACTTCACTTTCACTTTTCACTTTCATGCACTGGAGAAGGAAATGGCAACCCACTCCAGTGTTCTTGCCTGGAAAACCCCAGGGACGGGGGAGCCTGGTGGGCTGCCGTCTATGGGGTCGCACAGAGTTGGACACGACTGAAGTGACTTAGCAGCAGCAGCAACACAGAGGCTAGCCTCAAGCTAAAAACCTTGATAAGGATACCCTTCATGCTGCCCCCCTAGAGCTGTGGTGTGGGTGAGACCCGGGGCTCCACCAGTACTTTGCGAATCTGTGGTCTCAGATGAGCTGTTCAACCGTCCTGAGCCTGTATTCTCATCTGGAAACTATGGATAGTGAGACCCACTTCCAGGATTTTGAGGATTCCATCAGAAAAGTCCAGGGCTTAACCCAGTGCCTGGCACCTTGCGAGCTCACGATAAACTTGGCTACTATGAGTTTCCAAAAGTGTATCAGTTCAGTGGCACAAAGCTGACCCTGACTAGTTTGCAGATGCCCGAGCCTGTTCTCTAAGCACTCCCTCAACAATCAGATCGTTATTGACAATCTGTGTGCCAAGCACTTTAGTTATGGCGCTCGTTTCCCTCAATAAACTTGCTCAGATGAGTTGCCCCATGACAGAGATGTCAATAAAAACTAAAGACAAGAGAAGAACTGAGAGTATTAACAGGCAGATGGTAAAACATTTTTTTTTTTAAAGGAAATTCCAGCACATTACAGATCAATTGAATTCCTTTCTGTTGATTAACTGTAAACTAAAACTATTTCAGAATGTTGGTATCCAAAACAGGGCTGCTCTACTTGAGATGGAAGGAAAAGTGGCCTGAAATCCCATTATCTAGAGCCCTCCATCCATTTATAAGGACCAAAGGCTGAAAACCTCTAATCTAGTACAAAGGCAGAATTTTATGAACAAAAGACAAGGAAGACCAGAGAGATTAAGGGACTCAGTCAATTTCATGTCACCCAGCACAGCTCAATTGTAACCCACAGGTCTGACATCCTGCCAGATGCTCCTTCCATCCTCTCACAAGGCCAAAGGTAAAACCAGTGGAACTCCAAGTTTTTATTTCACTGCCCAATAAATTGGTTTTGATTCAGTCCAGTCTCTTTGTTTTAATACTGTGTGTAGAAGACCAATACTTAACCACATGATGAACTTCATTTTTTTTTTTTCAGAAAGTGACTACTTTAAATTTAGATTTTAAGTTTCACTATTTTCCTTAAGCCATTTTTGTTCTGATCAAGATTTTTCAGTCTTTCAAATGAGAAAAGCGCTACTTCCAACTCCTATTTCATATTAAGGCTGCATCTTCAACGGATGATAACATACGCGGGTTAGTATCAGTATCTTTGAAAAATAGAGACGTTTGCCCATATATTTCATCTCTAATGACCTAGTTAATAGATCACTGTATCCTCTTCTGTATACACAAACAAAGGAAGTCCTTAATAGGCAGTATTTGAAGTATTAACCACAATTCTTTTCTAACGTAAATGAGGACTATCAGAATTATAAATCTTCAAAAGAAGCAGATTCTCCAACATTTCATTACTAAGAAATACCCAAACATACTGTGACTACACCTCTATGACCATCAGGACTGCACAGACACCTCTGAGATCCTCATCTCAATTCAAGTTTCACAGAACTCCCTTTCACTTCTTGTCAAACCACCTGAACAAAAATGCGGTATGTTGCATCATTCACTGAAGATATTTCTCCAGTTGAAACATGAATTATGAGTTCTTCTGAAACACAGCAGCTAAATCAAGTTGCAACATGGCCCTGCTTTATTCATGGGGCAGATCACAGCTAATCACCTTCTAATACACGTCATGATTTTGCTTTGTTAACATTTCTCTTATATTTTTCCTCCATGGTACATACTAAATTGTGTGGCATGAAGCTGAGTACTTTTTCCCTTACCAGCTCTGCTTCACCTGAGGGTAACTGATCCTGCTGGGCCATATGTATTTTGACAACATGTGGGGTTCAACTTCTAGTCTCACAACATAGGCGTCCTTTGTAAATAATATGGAGGCACTCTGGGTGGTCTTTAAATTCTAGGGATTTTTTCCCCTAGGTGGAAGCTCAAACTCCATCCCTAAGGATGAACAGCACTAAATATGTACTCCTGAGACTACCTAAGAGGCATGGGTGTATCTTGTTGGCAGCAGAATTGAGAAACTGCCCTTACTTCCAGAACAACACAATGGACAGCCTGGGGCATCTACATCCTGTCTTCATCAGGCAGAACAATTGTTTGAGGTTATCCTTTCCGCTGGAGACTTCAGAAATTGTATAATCCTCATCTAAATAACTTTCTTCAATGAAGCAAAAGAACAACAGTCATCCTATCCCACTCAAGTTAAAGTTAAGCTCTTTAGGAAGAGGACTCTTGGCATTTTTCTTGTTCTGCAACATTCCAAGCTATGGGTGGGCCAGAAGGCAGCAGGGCATCCCTTACAGAGACCACAGAGAGAGTTTATGGATGGGGTAGAATGGAGCCCCGCCGTCCCTCCTATGTCATGTTCTCTGTTTCTGCTGTAGAATGAGATACCCTGTGTAACCCTTTCTGGGATCTTTTACGATGATGTGGCTCTGTTTTCCCTTTTGAAGCTGAGTTATTTGGTGAAGGTAAGATTTTCCTGGTGTTTTAACAACTGCGAGTGAGTGTCAGTTGCTTTAGTCATGTCCGACTCTTCTGTGACCCCATGGACTGTATCCTGCCAGGCTCCTCTGTCCATGGGATCTCCCAGGCAAGAATACTGGAGTGGGTCACCATTCCCTTCTCCAGGAGATCTTCTGGACCCAGGGATCGAACCCACGTCTCCTGCATTGCAGGTAGATTCTTTACCATCTGAGCCATCCTCTAACCCAATTCTCTCTTTCTGAGCTGTTCTACATCAAAGACAAACTCAAGATAAACTACTTATCCTAGGATTGAGAAGATTTTAATGGGACTAAGTGGCCATTTAGTCCAAATCCCTCACAATATATTTGAGGAAAAAGAAGATCAAAGAGGATAAGATATTTTCCTAATGTAGTCAAGGCTCACAATGAGCTGGGAAGAGAACCCTGGCACAGAAATTCCTCTCATTTATATGGATTTGTTATTTTATTTCCCTACTTTTCATCCCACGTGTCGGCTTCCCAGGTGGTGCAGTGGTCAAGAATCTGCCTGCCACGGCAGGAGAAGCAAGAGGCATGGCTTTGATCCCTGGGTCAGGAAGATTTCCTGGAGGAGGAGATGGTAAACCACTCCAGTATTTGCCTGGAGGATCCCCTGGTCAGAGGACCCTGGTGGGTTACAGTGCAAAGTGTCACAAGGAGTCAGACACAACTGAGCATGCGTGCACTGCACCTTCCACATCAACCATCCTTCCCCTTCCCCACCTTCGCCAGATCTGAAAAAAGATCATGGTCAAAGTTTTCTTCGTCTGTGACTTCCTGTTGCCAGAGGGAAAGTTTAACTCTGGGCACCACAGGGAGCGTTTTGTAGGATATTCAAATTCCACTGATGATGGGACTACAGGTTTTTCTGAGCAGCTGTTCCCCAAAGCGTTCAGCCCTGGAGCACAGCCTCTCATGTCCAACTACTCATTAAGAAAGAACTGGATTTGAGTCTCTGAGTAGTGTATGTCCTGACTTTAGCTTCTGTATAAACACACCGGAGATAATGGTGTCTGGGTCATCTAGTTCTTCTGAAGTTTAGACTTAATGAGGCACGCCTAGCATATCCTGAAGACTCAGTGGCTAGGTACTGTCGTCATAATCTCTCCACCATGGACTTAGATACATCCTTGTTACTTACGTGCTAAGTCATGTCCAACTCTTTTTTAACCCCATGGACTGTAGCCTGTCAGGTTCCTTTGTCCATGGGATTTTCCAGGTTAGAATACTGGAAAGGGTTGCCATCTCCTCCACCAGAGAATCTTCCTGAACTAAGGATTGAACCCACGTCTCCTGTATGGGCAGGCAAATTCTGTACCACTGAGCCACCAGGGAAGCCCTAGATACATCCTAAATGAGTTATAAGTTCTAGGAGAATTGTAAGTTCTTCTCTAGTGCTTGAGAATCCTGGGCAGAGCCCATTTATTTGAAGGACTCCCTCTCTGAAAGGCATGTCTTCTGAGTGGTCAGCAATATCCTGTCTCATATCCTTCCACTGGGGAGAGGGTAGATAGGACATGTTGGATCGAGATACTATGAATGTGCAGTTTTCTGCTTAAAACCACAAGAAAGACAGGACTTCATTCAACAAGGAGATGTGATTCAAATCCCACTGAGCCCCAGGGCATCAGTGTGTTCCGTGTTTCTGCCTAGGGATGTAAGGTCACAGATTCTTCCTCATCACCAATGGCTGGGAAAGGGCAGGGCTGGCCTCAACTCTCTCATTAACTCAACTGGTGGGGAATTTTCCTAGATAAGCGTTTCCTCAAGCTTAGTCATTCCCTTGCTACCTTCTGCACTTCGGCTCTACCCAGCTTCTCCCTGCAGGAGCTAGAGTTGTCATTTCATCCAATCTTTGCTTCTTCCACTTAATATTTTTCTTCAAACTGACTTGCTGTTTCTAATTTTAGCCTCATCCTAATAATATTGATGAAATCACAGTTTATAAGTAGTAGCTATGTATAACTACATATACATTCTTAAACATGTGTCTACATGTCATACATATAATTTCTAATACACATTACATTAAGTATTAAAAAAAATTAGCTCTGTGCCTCTTAAAGCCACCTTGTATTTTTGTACCACACATGTTGGCAGCCAATAGTGCTCAAACATGTGTTTGGAAATAGTGTCCTGGATGAAACATTCTTTTTTCTTTTTGGAGTCAGAATGTTCCTTTTCCTCTTCAGAATGCGGTGCCTCAGAGTGAAATGTCACCAGGAAAAGAAATGCTCTAAAAATGAAGTTTTGATTATGTCCTACAGCCTGGATAGAAAACTCAGAGAAGAGCCCACACGCTACTTTTCATCCCGGGGACTGACGCTCGAGGGTGTTAAAATGCTATTTATTTTCCGACAGCCCGCTTGGGCCTGGCACCATGTAAATCCAAAGTGTTTGTAGAGGTTCCCTTGGGGACAAAGGAAAAATCATCTGTATAGATCAAACGTGTATTAGCCGCATTAGCAATTGGTCCCTGGAGACTGATAAAGACCTTTTTAGACAGATTTCCCTGCACAGCTTTTTAAGAGCTTGTGTTGAACTAGCCTGGGCTCTCACGGGTTTGGGGCTTGCTTCAAGCCCTAAGTGTCAGAGGATAAAGGTGGAAAAGGAGAAGCTGGGGTGAGATCCGCTGCCTTCATCGTGGGCAAATCTCGATTCCATGTCCATGTTCTCTTCCCCCATCAATATTTCATGTTCCCAGAACCATAAGAAAACACATCTGTTGCCTTCCTGCATCGTAATGTGTGGGATGGCAGGAAGATTATTACGGCGCAAGTTCAAGAATTTAAAAATTCATCACCTTCTCAATTTAGAAAGCTGGCTGTGGCTGGGACTTAGGAAGGCTCTGCAGGCCTGACGTGACCAAGGAGGACAGAGTCCTGTTCCTAAGAGATCCGAGCAGCGTGGGAGGCAGAGAGGGAGGGGACACTTCCACTGGCACTGCCCAGAATGCAGAGCCAGGAAAGCGGAGGACTCAGTTCTCTGCTTCTTGTCCACAGAAGGTTTGCTGTGTTCCCTGAAACTGTATGGGGCTTCCCAGGAGGTGCTAAAGAACCTGCCTGTCAAGGCAGGAGATTTAAGAGATGTGGGTTCGATCCCTGGGTCGGGAAGATCTGCTGGAGCGGGGCATAGCAACCCACTCCAGTATTCTTGCCTGGAGAATCCCATGGACAGAGGAGCCTGGTGCGCTATAGTCCATGGGATTGCAGAGTAAGACACAACTGAAACGACTTAGCACTCACGCACTGGCACCACATGAGGGGCAGAGGGAGAACGCTACTCTGGTTGGAAGTTTAGGGGCAAAATCCAACGTTTCAACAGCATGTATTCTCCCTGCTTTTTCAACATTCCATTGCTCTTCCCATTAGCAGAGAGGTTCCCAGGGCTTAGCTCAGTTCTCTGTGTGTGTGGGATGGAGGGTTTATGACTGTTAAGCTCTCTAGTAAAGCAGCTCCCTTCCAGAACCCTGGGCAGTGATATAGTAGTTCTCCATCCACTGAAGACCTTCCAAGGCATTCATCTGGGTTGGTTTAACAGCTTTACTTTCACTTTTGGACACATTTCAGAGACTTAGACAATCTCACAACATCATCCCCACCGCCACTAACTGGGACGCACGCTGTCCTCAGAATGGAGGGTCCAGGCCCTGCTTGTGAAGGAACAAGAGCCACTGGCCACAGCAAGGGTTCCCAGGAAACTGACACTTTCCATGGTGGGAGATAAACCTTTGCATTTTCAGCAGCTACTTCACAGAAGCATGCAGGAGACTAACCTGAAGCAAAATGGTTAGGGAAGTTATAAGTGTAACTTGCTGGTCTGATACATTATCACCTAATCGCATACCCTGCACCCTCCCTTTGCTTGGGGATGTCATCACCAGTCTGAGTGCCATCCCGGACACCTTGCTGTGGCTCACACACGTTACTGCTTCTGCTTCGTCCCCCTCCCCTGCCTTTCTCATTTGCCTTGGCTCTTAGTCATACTTCCCTGGTGGCTCAAACGGTAAAGAATCTGCCTGCAATGCAGGGGACCCTGGGTTGCGAAGATCCCTTGGAGAAGGGAACGGCTACTGACTCCAGTATTCTTGGCCTGGAGAATTCCATGGAGAGTGGAGCCTGGCAGGTTATCATCCATGGGGTCGCAAAGAGCCAGACATGACTGAGCGACTAACACTTAGTCATGCTACTGGGCCATCAAAGGCAGGTATAGCTCAGCAAGATGGCTTTCCTCAACCTTTAAGTATGAGACCAGACGTCCTCAGACACAAGCCTAGTAGAAAAGGCAGATGGGCTTCATGTCTGCTCCAGTCAACTGCCCATGGACATAATCATTTCCATGGACATAATCAGACACTTAGTGGGATACACTCAAAGTGAAAGTTGCTCAGTCTGTCCAACTCTTTGTGACCCCATGGCCTATACAGTCCATGGAATTCTTCAGGCCGGAATACTGGAGTGGGTAGCCTTTCTGTTCTCCAGGGGATCTTCCCTGGCATTGCAGGCAGATTCTTTACCAGCTGAGCCACAAAGGAAGCCTGGGATACACTCAGGTTGCCACTTAATGAAGGTAATGTTTTCTAAGAACTCCTAGAACATTAGATTTGATACAGGAGCATTATGATTCCATGAGCGGCATTCACTGATAAATAAAAAATACAAATCTTCATTCCTTCCATTTCTGGTCAACAAATAAGAAAGTTGGGAGAGTTCTACACAGGGACCTTTGCCAGGGCGTTGCCCACCCTCAGAGGAGGGTTTTTTTTTTTTTCCCAAGGGATGTCTACAGGGCAAACTGGCATGGTTACTACATCAACAGAAATGGAAACAATTCTAAATGGAAATCAGGTCATCATCCCTACCTTAAAATCCTTCAGTAGCTCCATCACTCACAGGACAAAACCTTCATTCCATCCCATGACCTTCAGCTCCTTCTGCACCATCTGCCTTTTGCTTTATGCTGCAGGAATACTATATTTCTTGGATGATTTCATCTTATGTCACACTTTAAGCCTCTCTATCTGAGATTTTTCTCTATTTAACAAGGTGTTTTTTTTTTTTAATTCTATTTCTTAAATGTAGGCAATAGTTCCATACTTTCCAAAATCCATTGAAAACTCCTCCTTTGGGGAGATTTTCCACATATGCCTTTGTGCTCCAGGCATGATAACTGAAACTTTACATTAAATGACTTGTTCCCGCTCGCATGTGTGTGTGCGTATGTGCTCAGTCATGTTCGGCTCTCTGCAACCCCATGGATTGTAGCCTGCCAGGCCCCTCTGTCCATGGAATTTTCCAGGCAAGAGTACTGGAGTGGCTTGCCATGCTCTTCTCCGGGGATCTTCCCAACCCAGGGACCAAACCAGCATCTCTTGCGTCTCCTGCATCAGTAGGCAAGTTCTTTACCACTAGCACCACCTGGGAAGCTCCTTCTAAAGCACTCCAAACAGTGACTAGCACAAAGCAGCTGCTCAGTGATTTTTCAAAGCTATAAGTATTGCCTCATCATTGAGTTAAACCACCTCGCATTTATAGTATTCGCTCCCATGCTCTTATTAGACATGAAGCTCCTGTCTATGACTTTGCTGCTGCTGCTGCTGCTGCTAAGTCACTTCAGTCTAAACCACTAATATCTTGCTACTGTTTGGCAAGTGGTAGGTCTCATATAGGATGTGCTGAGCTAAAACAGACGAAAGCAGTTTGGGTGCCTGAGAATTCGACACGGAGCCTGGTTAAGTACTTCAGGGACCCATCATGCAAAAGCCCGGGGTGCGGCTCATTTTGATTCTGTTCCCAGTAGACTAGGTCTCACACTCTCTTCTATTTGGGCACCACTGTCTGGTGTATTACCTACCAGGCTACTGCCCAGAAGGCACACATCCTAGGAGCAGAAGCAGCAGAGGCAAGACAAGAGTTGGCTCCCTTCTTTCCATTACTCTAATCAAGCTCCGAGTTATAGCATCTACCCTTAATCTGATTCGAGAAGGGCCTTAATAGCAGGATAGAAGCAAAGAACGAAGCCAGTTCTTCAAGAGTGGCTCACTTTAATGGCACTTATTTTTGTGGCCCAGCAATGAAAGTGCGGCTCCTGACTGGGGCCAACGGTTGCTCTTGGATACGCGCATCGGGCCCTGCCTGAAGGTACACCGTGCTTGATGGCACAAGTCAGTCCTTCCTGATTTAATTAAGAGTTTTTTTTCCTCTATCTCTCTTGACCTTCCGCTTGATTATGTAGTAAAGTATTCCTGGAGAGCAGTAATCCTATAAACTCAACATCAATCCTTGCAGTGATGAAAACGACAAAGCTGTCAAAATTTCAGCCTCACGAGGACTTCCCTGGTGGTCCAGCGGGAACTGTGCTTCCAGTTCAGGGGGTGTGGGTTCAGTCCCTGGCTGGAAACTAAGATCCTACATGCCGGGCAGTCAGAAAAACAAACGAATAAAACAAATACACCTATTTTAAAAATTAGTTTATTTTAATTGAAAGCTAATTACCTTACCATATGGTGGTGGCTTTCCCATACATCGACATGAATCAGCCATGGGTGTACATATGTCCCCCCTATCCCTGTGGGTTGCCCCAGAGCACCAGCTTTGGGTGCCCTGCATCATGCATCAAATTTGCACTGGCCATCTATTTTACACATGGTAATATACATGTTTCAGTGCTATTCTCTCATATCGCCCCACACTCACCTTCTCCAAATGTACCTATTTTTAAAAGGTGTTATATATACACTACCACGTGTAAAATAGATAGATAGTGCTACATAACACAAGTCAGTGCCCAGTCAGGCACTCTGTGATGATCTAGAGGGGTGGGATGGGGGAGGGGAGGGAGGTTGAAGAAGGAGGGGATATATTTATATAATTATGACTGATTCGAGTTGTATGGCAGAAACCAATCCAAAATTGTAAAGCAATTTTCCTCCAATTAAAAAATTGGAGGAAACATACTGGTATGTTTTAAAAAAAAAAAAAAAAAAAAAAGGTGTTAAAAAATTTCAGCCTTACAACTTCCAGATGGGATCAGCTTGGAGATAGAAAGGCAGAGAAACGGAAGGCCCAGGATCCATTAAGAGAAAAAAATGAAGAGTTAAATAAATAAAAGGACCCAAACAATGACAACGGGAAGCTTTGACTTTCAGGATACGCAGGAAACTTTTGCCTTTCTGCCTGTGCCATTAACACAGTGATTTAGTAATTTCCGTGGGAGCTGCCATTCCCTTGGAATACTATTAGTGTCAGAGTCAGGGAAAATGAGGAAGTCTTTTTTTCTCCCCTAGTATGCAAACAGAGCTTAGAAACATGTTTGCATTTGGATTGGATGATCTAAACCAACAAAGTTCAACCTTTTCACTAGGAGCTGTGAGCTGTTTGACAAGACCTACTTTTTATCAGGCAGGTTCAAAGTCTACACACTGCAGAGGCCTCCTTAATAAGAGGGACTAATAAGATTATTTCCTTAAAGATCTAACTCTGGCACCCATCCGCCTATTAGACAGCAGAGCCGATTCATTCTCTAAATTGCTTACCTTCAAAAGAAAAGCTCTGTTGATTGGACCAGGGCCCCAGCATGGCACACCAAGATGCTATTAGTGGGATCCTCATTTGGATTTGAAGTGGGTATTATTTTTGTCTTTTTCTGGAGTTTGTTTTTTTTTTTTCCCTGTCATCAAAAAATTAATTTCCCAAACTAAATACAATGATTGCATTTCAGTGACTTGAGTCAGAATCACTTATATTTCACTTATTTTCAAAATCTCTCCAAACATCTTGCCTCCACTTGGGGACATATTTAACCAGCTACCAAAAAAAAAAAAACAAAAAAAACTAGTAAATGTAGGCACATTTCTGGGTAAGTCAGCTTTAATGTAAGGACTGAGAAATGGGGCAGATCTGTATTAAGTATACACAGAATAGAGCAAAGGGACTATTCAGAAATTTTTTTCCAAGCTTCTATTTTGACTCATTTGGGATCATAACCCAAAATCTTCAGTTGAATGGGAAGGTTTGAGGAAGAAAGATCATGTGATCATCAAACTGAATTCTGGCTTCCTACCTCCTACGTTCCTCTATCAAGGCTTGTGTGATCTGCTGAAATAATGAGCCGTTTTCACTCTCCCTTCCCTAGGTGGGAGGGCATTCAGCCATTTAAAATTGGCCCCATTCGGAGAAAAATGATTTAAAAATGGGGACCATTTAAACAGGTCATTCTATTTTGCAAAGGTGAAATGATGATCAGCGTAGGATATTTAATGATCTAAGAGAGGCATGAGAAAAAATGTTCTTCTGATGGAAAGAGAGTCACTTTTCTAAGGAGAGAGGGTGAAGCCATATGTGGAACTTGGTGCTTTCTGGCCTCCGGTGACTGAATCAGCATCTTGTATAGCTCTGAAGCCTAGCATCCCGGATTACACCACATCTGTGATATACATTTCCTTGCTCACTGGAACATGTATGAAATAGGAATTCCTTTTGCAAATTATAGCATTTTATAAGTTTAACTGGCAAAGGTTTCTCTTATATTCATATATAAGATAATAATGAGTTATTTGGAAGTGAGTATATTTTAGGATTGCTGAATTATTGTCATAGAGACTTAATAAATCTTGTCTGGAAAAAAATAACTGAATAAATGGGCTACCTTCTCAAGGGACTCCCAATACTTAAGGGAATAATCATATTTAACGCCAAAACCTTCCAACCTTTGCATCACCGACTGAGACATAATTTTTTGATCCTATATAGATATGTTAAAAATAAAGAACAACAAACCCAAACAACAATGTCTGAAAGGGAGATAAACAAGAGAAAGGGGTTCTATTCTATCACTCTGAAAATAAATGTAAGGATATAAAAAGAGAATTGATATTTTCTATGTCAGGCACTTTCTCCATATTTTCTTTCTGAAGTTCCATGTGGTAGAAGTTACCAGTTGTTTCACAGATGATGCAATTGAACCTCAAAAACTAAGATATTTGCCCAAGATCCAACACCTAGTATATATAAAAGCCAGGTTTGAACTTGGCTATCTGACATCAGTTTTGTACTGCTGCTGCTGCTGCTGCTAAGTCGTTTCAGTCGTGTCCGACTCTGTGTGACCCATAGACGGCAGCCCACCAGGCTCCCCATCCCTGGGATTCTCCAGGCAAGAACACCGGAGTGGGTTGCCATTTCCTTCTCCAATGCATGAAAGTGAAAAGTGAAAATGAAGTTGCTCAGTGACCCCATGGACTGCAGCCTACCAGGCTCCTCTATCTACATCCCACTAGTCTTGGAAAATAATTCTTCTGACTAGTGGTTGGGTAGTTTTCTTTTAATTAAATAAACTTGTCCATAGTAGAAAATAGTGTCAGAGCAGTGGTGTTGGTGTTGCTTTAACATCCTATCATGATGCTTCCAAACTCCTTCACACTGGAATCTCCTAGGGATCTTTTAAAAATACAAATCCCTGGATCCCATCCCGAGCCATTCCGATTTCACTGCTATGGGGTGTGACCTGGGCACTGAGACTTTAAAAGTTCCCCAGATGATGCTAGTGTACAGCAAGCCTGGGAACCACTGCTCTAGGTGGTTCCCATGATGCTCTAGGGAAATGAGACAGACATCTCTTTGCTGGTGGGAAATCTGCATGAACAATCACATATGGAGCCTTGTTATTATTCTGCTCTTTCTTAAATAACGCACGCCATATTTTAAGAAGTTATTTCTCTTTTCAAAAAACTACATTTATCTTACGTCACCTTTAGCTCCTTTTCCTATAGACTTGCTAATGCCAACTCATGAAGTCAAAATAAAAGGAATTTTGTATTTTTCTTATTCTGTGGAGTTTTTTCATCCTCTTACTATTTAGACTTTCATCCTCTTATTTACTACTGAAAAGACCTTGATCACTGTCCAATTTTCTTGGAGAACTACCACTCCTTGTTCTTGTTTTTATGTACTGGACAGATGGTTGGTGTATTTCATCTCCATGCCAGGGCAATTGGTTCAGGTATGGGCTCGTAACACCAATGGAGACCAGGGCTGTTAATAGAACAGTAGGGGAGTTGTGTAGTAAAGAGTTAACCGTACTCAAAAAGAAGTCTGGCCTTTGTCCTCGGCTCCTGAGAGGTGACCTTAAAGCCCTTGGAATGTTCTGCCCGGGAAAATCCTGTGTTTACCTGGAGGGCCTTGGGTCACACTGAGTAGTCTAACAATGTGATTTATGGTGGGAGCTTGACCTCTGGGGAGACTAGACACCGAAGGTCAGCATGTGGTGGTCAATCATGACTCTGTGACTGATGCCCAATAAAACTCTGGACGCCAAGATGTGGGAGAGCTTCCCTGGTTGGCAGTACTCCCCGTCTACTGTCCCACATGGTTACCTGGAAAAGTTGGTGTTATCCATGACTGTACTGGGGGTATCCAACTGGAAGCTTTGCTCTTGGAAATTCCCTAGACTGTGTTCCATGATGTTCCATGAGTTTCTTCCCGTGACTTAATTTCATCTGTATCCTTTTATGGAAATAAACCCTAACTATGAGTATCACAGCTGACAGTGAATTCTGTGAGTCCTTTTAGCAAATGATCAAACCTGAAGGTGACAGTGGGGACTTCTAAACTTTGCAGTTGATGTAAAAGGTGAAAGTGATCCTGTGGACTTCCTGTCTCTGCAGGTAGAGAGTCTTCTTTTCCATGGGGATTGGTCTTCCTACGACAGAAGCTGGAGTTGTTGGTGCTCATCTTTATTATCATGGAAAAATGCCAACATAGAAGACAAGGGCCCTATGATATCATTTGAGCCCCTAAAATCTAACTTGTCTAAAGGTACCCCTGGACTCATTTTCAGTTTTGTGAGCAAAAAAAAAAAAAAATTCTTTCTAAAGCCTAATCTTCACTGAGACACTCTCATTTGTAATTCACTGTATTATTTCATTAGGTTCTTGTAAAGAATCAATTAAACAGCATGATGTGTGAAAGAGCTTAGTATAATATCTGGAACTTAGGGGCTTGATGAATATGAGCCCATTAATTATTATTATTATAGTCATTTTGATTTTCAATATTGTTCTACTGAAAAAAAAAAACAATTAAAGCCCAATGATCCCAAGATTAAGCAATGATACGCTGGCTGTGCTGACCAAGGTAACCTGGTCCTGTGTCTACTCTCAGTTTTCCTGCAGCCAAAGGTGGCACCCCTTGGCTTCCTCAATGGCCCATAGCTGCCCCTCTGAACTCCTGAGCTTCAGATATATTTCAGAACACACTTAGGACTGTCTGTGATAAAATATGCATATTTCCTGAAACTCAAAGGATTCTCACTGAATGTAATAAGTGGAAAGTTATTTTACAGGAAATGAAAATCTAAGATTAATACTCTCTGATGTTATCTAGTCCCCTCAGGACAATTATTCACTGTACAATAGCAAAATAAACTTGCAAAATGTGGGAATTGGTTTTCTCCTTGGGTTTCTAGGGTAAGTGAACTCCTGAAATGACTCAAAATCATCTCCTGGCTGTTCTAGCCTGAACTTCTCCTCACTGAAGAAGCATCAGGCTTTCTAGAACTCAAGACTTGAAGCAAATTCATGGCCACTTCCCCAATGCCGAGCAAAGGTAGAGGAAAAATAAAACAGACTTAGAGCTAATCAATCAATACATAGTTATCGATCACCACTTACTAACGTTGTAAGAGGTAAGTTACATCATCACCGACCTCAAGGAAATTAAAATATTCATTCATTCCCTCTTTCCATCAACAAATCTCTACTGAACTTTATGCCAAGCTCTCTGCTTTTTTAGTTTGCCTGAAGCAAAATATCCTTATGGACTTAACGACTGTAAAGAACGGCAAATCGCAAATATGGTCCATTTAAGATTCACAAGAAAGCCTTATAAAAAAAATACAGTTATCTGAGCCTTAATTCAAAACTACTATATGAAAAGTTTCTCAGGGGTCCAGAAACCTATTCTTCCAGCAAGTGGTTCCCTTGACTATCGTGCTTAACTGAGTTTGAGAACCACAGGGATAGATGTTAAAACACATACATGAAAACAGTCTAATACAAGGCAGTGTTTCTGTGCTAAGCGGCAATGAGGGGGTGCACTGAGCGGTCAGCTAAGGGAGAGATGACTTCAGACAATGCCCCTCTTTCATCCCCCAAGTTGCTACATAATCATAACTTACTCTGAGTTTATTCAAGCTGGTAGATGGTGATGCCTCCTGAAGCATTACCACAGATCTGTGCAGTTCATTCCCAGGTAGAGAGTCAAAAATGAGTCAGGCAGGCTTCTCCGTACAGTCTCACCCCCTCACTCAGAGCCTCAAACGCCACGCAGCTCAAAGGATAATGTCTCAGGACTTCCCCAGCCATAAGGATTCTTGCCTTAAATCATTCTTCTCTTCACATCTATTTTTGAATGGCTGTTAAGTGTGATGTCGGCATACCCTTTTCCGTAGGGCCACGTGTCTTTTTCTCCCTAGCACTAGAAGCAGACCGCTGACACCCGGGCTGCCCCTGGATTGCCGTGCCTTGATTCATTCGTCTAGAGTTGGAATGAAGTATGATCTTGAAAGGAGGGGGCGGGGTGGTGAGACAGACCTGGGTTTCATTCCTAGCTTTGACATCTGCTGTGGAATGACTGACAAAATGCATTCTAACTCTCAGAACCTCAGTTTTCTAATCTTTATGAAGGGAGAGAGCCCAGGGTGAGGCTTCACAGTGAGGCTTAAATAAGACAATATATGTGAAGAGAATAAAATAGAAGATATGGTCAATGAGAAGCAGAGACGGTTATTATTAGTTTCCAATTCACTGGCAACTACCCAGGTGGTGTTAGTGGTAAAGAATCTGCCTGCCAGTGCAGGAGACATGGGTTCTGGTTCAATCCCTGGGTCCAGAAGATCCCCTGGAGGAGGGCACGGCACGGCAACCAACTCTAGTATTCTTGCCTAAATAAAGGAGACTGGTGGGTTATAATCCATGCGGTCGCCTAAGAGTCAGATACAGGGGAGCACATGTGCATGCACACACACCCTCCCCCACACAGGCTTACCCCAGGTGGTGCCTGTGCAAAGAATCTGCCTGCCAATGCAGGAGACACAAGAGATGAGGGTTTGATCTCTGGGTCAGGAAAATCCCCTGGAGGAGGGCACAGCAACCCACTCCAGTTGCCTGGAAAATCCCATGGACAGAGGAGCATGGTGGGCTACAGTCCATGGGGTCCCAAAAGAGGTGGACACACCTGAGCACGCATACCCAAAGGCTTGCTACCTTCAGTATAAGGCACATAATTCAAGAAGTGGGCTCTCCCTTCTGCCATCCACACAAAGTTGCACTTCAAATCTCGGTGTGGGCTATCAAAGTACAAAGAAATGGAGCTGCTCTGCAAACTTGGCTTAGTCATTGTAAAAGACCATCTTTCCCCTTATTTCTTCTCATGCCACAGAAATTATAATAGTATACTAGAAACTAGGAAAATCAGTTTAAATACCTTTTTATGATAAGATATTCAAAACATGCTTCTATGGTTTTCAAATAAAGAACATATCATCTAACTGTCAGAGAAGGCAATGGCACCCCATTCCAGTACTCTTGCCTGGAAAATCCCATGGATGGAGGAGCCTGGAAGGCTGCAGTCCATGAGGTCACTAAGAGTCAGACACGACTGAGCGACTTCACTTTCACTTTTCACTTTCATGCATTGGAGAAGGAAATGGCAACCCACTCCAGTGTTCTTGCCTGGAGAATCCCAGGGACGGGGGAGCCTGGTGGGCTGCCGTCTATGGGGTTGCACAGAATCAGACACGACTGAAGTGACTTAGCAGCAGCAGCAGCAGCATCTAACTGTGGAGGGGTTTGTAGACTATATAAAAACACGCTGGGCAGGCACTTCTGATATGAAAGAGAGGAACTTTCTGATATGATAGAAGAACTTTAAAAATGGGTTTTAGGGATGATTGTGCAACTGTATAAATTTACTGAAAATCATTAAATCTAGGACTTACAGTGGGTGAATTTTTTGGTATATAAATTATACCTCCATAAAGAGACACAGCAACTTAAGAATCAAGAAATGAGAAGAGAGGAAGGGAGGAAAGGAGAAAAAGTAAGGTTAAACTTTGAATCATAAGTATGCAGATTTAAACAGTAACATTAAAACAGTTACTGTTTTAAACAGTAACATTACTTTGATGAACCCTAACCTATCAGATCTACCTCCTGGTAAGGGAAAATTTGGAGTTCCATAGGAACCAGTGCTTCCTAAACCATGATCTGATCTCGACACAGGAAGCAGAGCTTTCCCGAAAATGAAGAAAAGTGGAGAATGGCAGCCTGCTACTGGCTCATTTCCAAGTTCCTTGAAGACTCTTCTTCCCAATTTGCTCCTGCAAGATGTCCTAATACTCTTTAAATCTTCCATTAATCAAAATCTGCTTTCAAATCTTTCTCTGTTCAAAGGAACGGAGAAAGTAAGTAAGGCAAAGGCAGACAGAGCTGAATATGCACAGGACGCTCCTGCTCCTGGAGGAGACTTCGCTGGTGGAATTTTTGGTGCCAGATCCTGGGAACAGAGGTGCATTCTCCTGTCCTTTCTATCTTCCCAGGTACAAGACCATAGAAGAGATATCTGACCCAGGCAGGCGGGTTTGATGTTCACCGTGTAAGAGGTAGAGAATTTGATAAAATTAGTAGTGATTTTCAGCAACTACTGATTTGCCACTTTCTCATCTATGCCTCAGGCTCTCCCTAATGCCTCCCACATCAGGTGTTTAGCTTCATCTGCACTGAAGTCTCCATTGCCTGCAGTTGGCAACTGTTCCTGCAAGCACTCATTTGATTTTCTTTGAATATGCAGGGTTAACACGCCATCAATTCTAGGACTCATTTAAGTTAATACGTGGCATCCCAGGAAATAACAGTCTCATAGTAAAAGAATGAAGGTTGATAGGTATGAACCTCATGCGGATGACATTAAGGTTGTACTACCAAGCATTTACAATCATTCAGACCAACATGAGGGCTTGATCACTTTAATGGGAATCAAGAAGAATCCATTTAAATGACCAGAGAGGTCTCTCACCAGATGCTTCAAACAACGTTAACCTTGCCCAGTGTGTAAGTGTATGAATATCTCAAGCCATAGGGAACATCGTGGTCATCCTTTAACAAATATTCTGAGATGCCTAAAGGAGGAAGACAGACCTTTCAAATCTGAAACTCAATGTATTACTACCTGAGAAGACCACACATTTTATGGAACTGGACAGATTCAATGAATGTGCTCAAAGCACGGTCAAAATAAGGTCTAATGAGGTTATTTTAGGTCACCATGTTGTTTAATGCTCTTAGTAACACAGAGGGACATATCCTATCAAGGAGGAGGCACTGAAGGGGCACAAATGCATTGGAAGAAATGCTAAGTGTGAAGATGTGATTAGTCTTAACCTGCATGCCTCATCAAAGTCTCAGGGGTCTTGAATCGAAAAGGATTCCACACTTATCGTGTTTTTTTCCTCTCCAACTTCATCGCCCTGACCCTTTACCTGTCTTTCAGCATCACCCAGCTCTTTAGGTTAGGTCAATGTACCCCTGCATCATTCCCGTACCAGTCTGTACTCACAGATCTTAAATATGGGCCAGATTCATCCTCCTCTGAAGAGACAACCCCTCATTCCATGTCAATATTTTCCAACCTGCCTCACTTCCCTCTTGCTTCCCTGGATCTCTGGTTCTCTGTCTCTCTGTTTCAATCCTGATTCTTCCTGGGTCGCCCCCAGCACAGGATCTCATTATCTGTCCAGTCTTTGTCTTCTCTCCATCCTGTCGCCTTCTGTTCACAGCTCTAATCATGCCATTCATCTTGCTCCATTGTATTTATCTGTTCAGAAGACTGGCATTCCCCACTAACTATCAGTTCCATTAGGGAGTGAAATGGGTGTGATTTATCACTGTACTTTTCAAGGCCTAACACCCTGCCAGGCACATTCAAGGCACTACTAACTCACTGATTGACGAACGAATGAAAACACTCCTTCACAGCCAGCCATCAAGGAAAAAAAAAAAAAAAGTGATAGAAATAAATGATTCCTTTACCAGCCAGCATCATTTCTTTACAAAATTGAAACTGCCCAAATATAGTCCCCATAACACTGGGACACTCTGACCGTAGAGACACAGAATATTTTCCCCCAAATGGAGGGCTTTCAAAATACAGGGGGCGAGGGAAGTGCTATACTTAGTTGGCTAAAGGCTTTTATTTGAAATCTGATTATTTGGAATTAGAGCATTATTTTTCAAGGCAGTGGTTTGGAGACACACAGAAATAATGTCTAGAACAAAGGGAGATCTAATGAACTCCAGAAATCAGCCCATTCATTCATCTACAGGGACTACTGGGTCTAACTTTCACAGTGTCATGTAAAATTAATTTGGTTCCTGAAGGAATCCATTCACTAGAGGATCAAGAAAGCCTCTTTGGTGATTGAAGGGACACCCCCAGACAAAAAGTGACAGGAGACACAAACAGGGTAGGTGTCCTATTTTATAGTCCGCCCAGCCTCCTGGAAAACACACAGAAAGCAGCAGCCCAAGGCAAAGACCCCGGGGCTACCAGGGTTCCTATGCTGATGCCCAACAGAACTGAAATTCAGTGGAAATCAAGTAGCAGACAACGTGAGCCGCAAGACTTGAAAACTAACATGCAGCCTAATGAGCATATTCTAACTGCAGACTCTGCTTGTTAACTGTTGAAAATATTTTCACACGGCTTTGGGTGAGGCAGGATGGGGCCAGTTACGCGTCTGTGCTGAAAGGGAACTCGTGTAAGCCAGGCTCAACCAAGTCACCTGGATCTTGTCTGTGACTAGAAATGAAATCTGAGCACGTTCTGGACTGGGCTGTTCCTCGACAAAGCCCATCGGTTTTGCAGAAACCAGAAGGTAAACAGCTTCGTCAGGCTCAGTAAAGAGAAGGGCTGTCAAGCTCCTATTGGAGGGACGCGTGGTCCTTCTCTGATCTGTGCAAGAAAACCTGACTCAAGACGAGCCTCAAACAGGAACTGAGAAAGCGCTTGCATGACATCAGTAGCCTTCGGTGAGAGCGAGTTTTTAAGGGAACAAGTGCACACTGTGCAAAAGAGAGAGACCTAAACATTTATCCAGCCAGATGTGTTACTCTCATATAGGTGAGTATCATCAGCCTAACTTTCCAAAGACTCCTGAGGTCAAGAAGGCCAGTGGGATTGACAGGCCACTTAGCTGTTGGGTGAACACAGGGCTGCGTGAATCGGAAATTTATTTCTGCCATTTCTAATTACAAACTCTAATGCTGTTACTTGTCTCATGTTGGTCTGGGCTCTTTACACCAGAAGGCTTGATACTTATATGACACAGTCCACATATATTCTCCTCTTGCACACGACCCTGGGTACTAACATGGGCCAACTTCCATCCATCGAGCTTCTCCACTGGGAATGCTCAGTGGTGATCTGGATTAGTTATTAAAATGCACATTCCTTGGCCCTACCCCAGACCCACTGGAACAGAATCTCTAGGGGTCGGACTCAGGTATCCTAATTTAAACAGAGAAAAACAAAGCAAAGATCTCTCATAAGTCTGATACCCAACAAACCACTTATCATAGACTGTGGCAACCTATGACGTATGGCAATACCTACCCCCAAATACATTCTTTTTATCCTGCTTTTAGGAGCCTGCAAATGTCATTAGATCCAGTCACCACTCAGATCCAGTCACCACTCAGTGTTAAGAATCTGCCATACTTCTCAAGACTCCCTGAAAACGCACACATCTGAGAAGAGATGTGCAGAAACAACGTCTCGCAGGCTGAGTTAGAGTGCAGCAGAACACAGGGCCTCCAGAATAAAGCTTCTGTCAAAACTTCATCCTTCCTGTTTCCCTCCCTGTCTTTACTTTAACCTTTACCACTACTGACCTAAGTTTTCTTTAAGTACATCTATACATCTGTTTTTTTCTCCTGATGAAATGCATTCACCGGAAAGAAAATTTTACACCACTGCCTGAAGTGTAAAACAAGCATCGCCTGCCCTACATACAAAGTAAAGGTAAGAACAGATAGAATGAAACAAAAGTGAGAAGATAAAAGCACCAAACATGTTCTCCTTGATAGAGTTGAAGTGAGTGAAGAGTGAAGTCGCTCAGTCGTGTCCGACTCTTTGCCACTCCATGGAGTGTAGCCTGCCAGGCTCCTCCCTCCATGGGATTCTCCAGGTAAGAAAGAGTACTGGAGTGGGTTGCCATTTCTTTCTCCAGGGGATCTTCCCGACCCAGGGATCGAACCCTGGTCTCCTGCATTCCAGGCAGATGCTTTAACCTCTGAGTCAGTTGAAGTGGAACTCACCCTATAGTGTGATTCAGTCATTCAACACACTGCTGTGCACCTACACTCTTAAATAATTCCCCAATATTACTCAGAGGCATGACCCTAAGGGCATGCCCCCCACTCTTAGCCTCCTGGTAGGGTACAGGGCAGCGCACTCCCAGAATGTCTGAGTCACAGGCGTGGGGCGTGGGGTCTGGGAGTCCCAGGCGTCGGATGCGGGACGTCCATGTAGCCCCCCGGACATCACAGCTTTGTTCAAGGCCACTCAGGCTCTGCCGCCTTCATACGCTGCAGAAGCCTTCTCATGAGGTGTTCACGGGAGTCAGGGCAGAGGTGGGGACAGTGGGGCAGCAAAGAGAGAAAGGTTCTTTTATTCCAGGTTTGAATCTCATGCAGGGTAAGGTTCAGCATACCAAGTCCTTTCCTGACTGTAAGGATAAAAAGATAAAATAGCTCCCTCAACCACAGTGGAGTTGAGGATGCCTCTGACAAGCGGCATAATTAAGATCTCGCATAAACACAGTGCCTCCGAGGACCGTAAAAGCTGACTAAATTGGGACTTGTTCTGTTTGGCTTTTCTTTCCTTTATTTAGTTTTCCCGTGGAAGTTTCACTTTGAAGCCAGGCTGGCCTTAGGCAAAAGTGCAGAATGTACGATCTCCTGGCATCGACCCCCGCCTCCCCCATCTTGTTCCTTCTGAGGTCCAAGCCCTCAGTCAGGGCCACCCAGCCTGGAAGAGCTTCCCGCTCTTGCACCCTGCTGGCCGCCACCCACTCTGGCCCCTGCGGGCTTCTGTGCTACACGGAGGCATTCAGTCCCTGGAACTGTGCTACACGGTCTGAAGCTCTTCTCCTACTTCCCCTCATCAAACACAGAGGACTGTGTCCTACACCACCGCAACATCTGCCCTGCACTGTGGACTCATCTGCATGGGGAAGAGGAGGCTGCCGGCGACTTCCTGGTTGGGACTTTTCATAGGAGTGACCCACTTACCATCTTGAGCTTACTGAAGGCTGATAGAGGTGGGACTATTGATGGAGGTGCAACTGACCCAAGAGGTTTAACATGTACGTGGTTGGTGGTGGTGCGGCTCTGGCCCTGGAGATAGCCTGCCTACATCCAAGCCCCAGTTCTGCCATTTTTAGCTGAATAATCTCAGGCATTTAACTGAAGCTTTCTAAACACCCATCCTCTCATGGGTAAATAGGACTGTCAGGATGAGTAAATGGAATAAATCATGGAAAGCTCTCTGTATAGTCCCTGGAATTTAATAAGAACTCCCTAGATGTTCAACCTGGTTTTAGAAAAGGCAGAGGAACCAGAGATCAAATCACCAACATCCCCGCTGGATCATGGAAAATGCAAGGGAGTTCCAGAAAAACATCTATTTCTGCTTTATGGACTGTGCCAAAGCCTTTGACTGTGTGGATCACAATAAACTGTGGAAAATTCTGAAAGAGATGGGAATACCAGACCACCTGACCTGCCTCTTGAGAAACCTGTATGCAGGTCAGGAAGCAACAGTTAGAACTAGACATGGAACAAAAGACTGGTTCCAAATAGGGAAAGGAGTACGTCAAGGCTGTATACTGTGACCCTGCTTACTTAACTTATATGCAGAGTACATCATGAGAAACGCTGGGCTGGAAGAAGCACAAACTGGAATCAAGATTGCCGGGAGAAATATCAATAACCTCAGATACGGAGATGACATCACCCTTATGGCAGAAAGTGAAGAACTAAAAAGCCTCTTGATGAAAGTGAAAGACAAGAGTGAAAAAGTTGGCTTAAAACTCAACATTCAGAAAATGAAGATCATGGCTTCTGGTCCCATCACTTCATGGCAAATAGATGGGGAAACAGTGGAAACAGACTTTGCGTGACAGACTTTACTTTTGGGGCTCCCAAATCACTGCAGATGGTGACTGCAACCATGAAATTAAAAGACACTTGCTCCTTGGAAGAAAAGTTATGACCAACATAGACAGCATATTAAAAAGCAGAGACATAGCTTTGCCAACAAAGGTCCATCTAGTCAAAGCTATGGTTTTTCCAGTAGTCATGTACGGATGTGAGAGTTGGACTATAAAGAAAGCTGAGTGCCAAAGAATTGATGCTTTTGAACTGTGGTGTTGGAGAAGACTCTTGAGAGTCTCTTGGACTGCAAGGAGATTCAACCAGTACATCCTAAAGGAGATTAGTACTGAATATTCATTGGAAGGACTGATGCTGAAGCTGAAACTCCAATACTTTGGCCACCTGATGCGAAGAACTGACTCACTGGAAAAGACCCTCATGCTAGGAAAGATTGAAGGCAGGAGGAGAAGGGGATGACAGAGGATGAGATGGTTGGATGGCATCACCAACTCAATGGACATGAGTTTGAGTAGAATCCGGGTGTTGGGATAGACAGGGAGGCCTGGCGTGCTGCAGTCCATGGGGTCGCAAAGAGTCAGACACAACTGAGTGATTGAACTGAACTGAACTGAACTGAAATGTAACAACTGCACCTTCCAACTCCAAGTACTTGTTTTTGATTGATAGCTTCACTCTTTGTTTCTCTGACAGTGGCCGGAAGCCAGTGATCTCAAAGGTAGTGGGAGAATTAATTATAACATGTGAAACATACTCAACCTTCAGATCTGAAATGACAGGTAAATAACACAATTTGAAAGGAATAGAGTCTCTCTCCTTAGACAACGTTTATGTCCTCTCGCTTACAATGTAAATATGACAACTCACAATAACGCTGCTCTTAGCCTCACAACCGCATTTGTGCAGGTGCTATCACAGAGAAAAATGAGCAACTATCTTCCAGCTTCAAATGTGTCCACAAACGGTAATTTGAGGCAGCCATTCTTCCTAAACAAGAATTTCCCTCAATGCTAATTGCTTCTAAGGGCTGGTCAGTTAACGGTGACAAATACTTCCACTCATTAAAGGAGATGCCATTGAGAATGGGTCCCACTTAATGCAAGGATGCTTTAAGTGGCAGGTCACAAGATAAAGGAACTTTGGGTCCCAGGGCTCAAGTGACACCTCCCATGTGCCACAGCAAATGGCTAGAGGGCTTTGAGCTGATTGGGTCAAAAATTAGCAGATATGACAACACTGAGAACGTGATTCTGCATGTCAACCATTGTGATGTCCCCACCACAGCAAAACTGTCAATGTCGAGCAAAGACTAAATGTCAAGTCTGGAGATCCCACCACCTTTTAACCACTCACCACTTCTCTGACTGGTATTTACTAGGGAATTGTGACAAACTGGAGAGTGGGCTCCTGTTTGGCTTCTGTATGCAGTAAAGTTTATGTATCTTGTTGTCAAATACCATATCGATACTATACATCAGAAAGGAATAAGATAAAAATTTACTCCTGGGGAGAAATAGCATTGAACCAAGCTATATTAGGACCTTGACAGACAACAAGAGAAGGGATTTCTAGAAGAATTTCCAAAGAACCACTTGAACACGAACAACTCATTTTTGCTGTTCTGCTTTGTATGTTCTGGTTGCTGTTTCCAGGCAGTGGAGGATGCATGGCGACAGTATGGCATCCCTAAATCCTTGAGCTGCTCCCAGCTACATTCAGGAGACACACACATATTCCCTAATTCTGTGTGTGTACCTAATTCTGTGTGTGTGTACACATAATGCACGCACACACACAGGCCAAATGAACTGTGAGAAAAGCCTCAAAAGAAAAGAAAATGCTGTAAGAATATAAAAATGGGAGAACTGAGGGACATTGTGGAAGGCCTCACTGAGGTCGTGGTCACTGAGCTAAGAGCTGAAGGATGAAGACAGAAGGGAAAGGCAGGAACGAGCAAGCAATGCGGGCATGCCTCATTTGACTGCACTTCGTGTTGCTCTGCAGATAGTGTGTTTTACACAAATGAAGATTCAAGGCAACCCTTGGTGGAGCAGGTCTGTGGGCACCATTTTTCCAACAGCATTTGTTCACTCCCTGTCTTTATGTCATAGTCTGGTAATCCTCACAGCATTTTGAACTTTTTCATTATTATTATATTTGTTATGGTGATCCAGATGGTGCAGTGGGTCCACCTGGATCACCGTAAAGAATCTGCCTTCCAATGCTGGAGATGCAAGAGATGCAGGTTCAATCTCTGGGTCAGGAAGATCCCCTGGAGGAGGAAATGATAACCCACTCCAGCATTCTTGCCTG
Organism: Bos taurus; assembly: GCF_002263795.3. Lineage (NCBI taxonomy): Eukaryota > Metazoa > Chordata > Mammalia > Artiodactyla > Bovidae > Bos > Bos taurus. The sequence goes on along the minus strand of NC_037334.1, from coordinate 79,785,783 downwards.
GAAAATCCCATGGACAGCGGAGCCTGGTGGGCTATAATCCATGGGGTTGCAAAAGAGTCAGACACAACTGAGCGACTGAGCATACATGGTGACCTGTGACCTTTGATGTTACTACTATGACTCACTGAAGGTTCAGATGATGGTCAGCAGTTTTTTAGCAATAAAGTATTTTTAAATTAAGATATGTACCTTTTTTTTAAGACATAATGCTGTTGAACACAATAGGCTCCAGCATAAATATAACTTTATAAAAAAACATTCATGTGATTTTCTTTATTGAGATAATCACTTTATTGTGGTGGTCTGGAACCAAACCCACAGTATCTTGGGCACATGCCTGCTTGTACCAATACTGAGAGAGAGGAAACCATAGTGCTTTCAAGAAATGGAAAGCAAGCCATTGTGTGTGGAAGCAGAGGACGAGAGAGGATGGTGTCATATAAAGCTGGAAGGCTTGTAGGATTTTGATCTTTATCCAAAGTGCAATGGTGTAAAGGGTTTTCAGAGGAGGAGCAGTACCACATGCTAAGATTCTAGTTAAACTACGACAAATACACGGCGCGGGGAGAGCAAGAGTAGATGAAATAGATAAGCCAGGAAGCTATCATGGTTCCAGATGAGAAATGATGGTGGTGTCTAGAGACAAAGCCAGTTCCTTTACAGATGTCCCTTTTCTATCTTTCTAAAGCTCCTAAAGGACACTGTTTCCTTTCCATTCCTTTCTTCAGCATCTGCAGTCTTTCCTACCTCTCTCTTCTTGTTTCACAAAACCCATTGTCTCTATCTTGAAAAAAAAAATAATAAAACCCCAGCAAAATGCATTGACTCATACAGATGTCTCCACTACTTAACATCTTCTTTCCCCCTCTATTTTTTCTTATAGTTACTTGGCTGTGTTGGGTCCCAACTGTGGCACATGGGATCTTTGTGATGTCATGTGGGATCGTTCACTCCTGCGGTGCAAGGATTCTCTGGTTGTGGCGCACAGGCTCTTCGTTTCCCTGTGGCAGGTGGGATCCCAGTTCCCAGACCAGGGATCAAACTCACATCCCTTGCACTGCAAGGCAGACACCTAACCACTGGACCACCAGGGAAGTTCCTCCCTCTATTTCTAAAGAAATCATTTCTTCTCAGAGTGGGAGGTGCACTGTGCCTCTGTTTCTTCTCTTCTCCATCTGGTGAAAATCTGGCCTTTGTCCTCATCACTTCCGTGAAACACTTCCCCTGGTGGTCGCGGTCACCTCCCTGCTGATATCCGTACGCCTCCTGTTTACCGTGCTGGAGTTTGCTACATTTAACAGTATGGTCCATGCTCATTACCTTGGATCCTTCCCTTCCTTTGTCTTTGGGGGCCTTAATCCTTATGGCTCTTCTCTTAGCTCCTCCATCTCCTCACTCTTGAGTTACCTTCAAGGCTTCTACCCTCCTTGTACTGCCTCACTGTGAATTTCTGCCAAAGGGAGGACTCTGATCAGACTCTTGTGTGGGTCACTCCCTTGTAGAACTGAACACAGCTCAATGTGGGTTTCTCCTCCAACTTCTAAAATCCACCCATAAGCCTTACGATTTTGGAAGACATACCTGCCTTTATGTACCACCATCACTACATTCTCAAGTGCTCAGAAAGTACCCCCTCATTTCCCCAGTAAAGGAACTGCTGATGACTTAACACTCTTAACAGGTAACCTTTACTCTGTAGGCTGCCAGGGGAAATCAAAGCATAAACCAGTACCTCCCCACAAATGGCTCCCTCCAAAAAATCTAACTTATCCACCTCGCTTGCTTATTGGTTTTTCCTGCACACTTCTACCAGATACCAGATCAAATCATATGAAAACTGTATCTAAGACTGCTTAAAACAAACAAAATAACAAAAGCACTTTTCTACCCAAGTGAAGATTCTCCAGCCTGGCATTCAAGTCCCTTTTCTTTTTTTTTGACCATGGCACATGGGATCTTAGTTCCCTGACCAGGGATAGAACCCATGCCCCCTGCAGTGGGAGTACAGAGACTTAACCACTGGACTACCAGCAAAGTCCCTCAAGTGCCTTTTCAATAAGGTCCAACCTCCCTCTCCATCTAAGTTGTAGCTTCACTCACCTACCCAAACTCCAGGTCAAACAAATACACCGTTCTACTCTGTATTCCCCACTCTTGATCTTCTTTAGTAAAAGACACTTATTTGGGAATAGTTTTAAATTTATAGAAAAGTGTCAAAGATAAGCTAGAGTGTGCTTATATGCCCTGTACCCAGTGCCCCAGTCCCAGCATCTTATGTCCTCAAAGAACATTTTTCAAAAGTAAGACACTATCACTGCCACACTGCAGGTAACTCAACTCCAGATCCCGCCAGGTTTCCTGTCCCAGGATCCAAACCAGGACACCACACTGCATTTAGCACGCTTGCTTTTTATTAGCCTAAGTATCTCCTCTCCCTGTCAATTTGTTCCGTAAGTACCTTCTGGCTTTCTTCTCTTCCCTGCTACTTCCAGACTTCTGCCATGGAACTCTCTCTCTACTTGCCTTCATTGTGAAACCTCCTGCAGGAAAGTTGCCTGCTTCTTTCTCTTGCCTTCTAATGCTTCCAGAAGTCTTTTCTCTACTAAACTGACTCTTACTGTATATACCCATATCAACATCGGTACCCAAAATACAGAAGGAATCAACACTCACTGATTCATTTCTAACCGAGAGCTAAGCAAAATCATGTTGTAAAGGACTCATTTCAAGTATAATTTCCCACCCCTGCCCCCCTCCATTTTCCTACTAAAGGAATTACTAACGACTTGACTCTCCTAATACCCAACCTTTCCCCCAGGACCAAAATAACTTACTTTCCTTTTGAGGTTCATCAGTAGAGGCAACAGTTTTGGAAGAAACATATGTAATTTATCACGCCCAAAGAAAATGTTTTTCTGGAACAACTGCTTTATTTGGCAAACATGTGCCACTTTGTAGCACTGGTAGAATGCATGTTTGTAGAAGCAGCTTTAGATTTTATCTGGGTTCTGAGTGGACTGGTGGGTGACATATCTACTGTAATATATTCCTCAATTAAATACGTGGATAGAAATAGAATTTAAATATTCAGGAATAATAATTGTTGGGGAGAGGAGCCCTAAGCGATATTCCTCACTGTCTATCATTTTTCTATTCTTACTTCTCAAATTTAGGGCTTATTAACATTTTTCTAATATTTTTCCCTCAAGCGAGCAGAAAGGTGAATGCTGAAGTAAAACTGAAAAGTAACAAAGTTACATTACAAGGTAGTCTTATCATAATTTGTACCCTAGCTGGTCGTGTTTACACAAATCTGGATGGTTCTTAAGAATAAATTACAACTTGAGGGAGAAATCACTATTTATACATGCTTTTACCAAAGAGAAGAAAACAGAAAATGAAAAAAGCTAAGGAGATAGAAGTTGAAAAATAATAGTAGATATTTATGAAGCATTTACCATCATCTATTACACATGGTTATGTAGTGATTATAGTCATTCTCTCCTCTAATCCTCAAAATCACTCCCATCAATCTATTACAACCCCCATTTTACAGATGAGAAAACAGAGCCTCAGAGACTAAGTCCTTGGGCCAAGATCATACATCAACAATTGGTGGAACTGAGTGCACTCTTGATTTCTAAGCCCAGGTTTCACGACACCACCTCACAAGGGAAGGTGAAGGTATTTCATTTCAGGCCATGGTTTCATTCTAGGAGGGAAGAGCTCTCTCTTGAGGCTTTCACAGCAAGGAGACACCCTTTCACTCCTGCCCATCTCCAACAGCTTGGAGGAACAAGTATTTCCTGCACGTTCTGGAGAATCCAGGAAATGTGGTGTACAAATGAAAGATTTTCTTCCCAAGAGTGCTTTCTGTGCGGCAGGACTCGCAGAAGAAAGAAGACAAACTGGAAAATGCAGTCAGGGACAGAAACCTCAGAGGAGAAGGCTCCTGCAGAAGCTGTGAAAACCTTACTGGGCTTATAGCAAAAGTCTTTTCTTCACATTACAAATGTTGACATCAATATTATCATGTAAATGCTTGTTAAAAGAACAATACCTCCTGGAGGTAAAAATGAGTCACCTTAAAAAAAAAAAAAAGAAAGAAAGACATCACAGATCACTATGCAGGGTTTTTTTTTTTTTGCCATACTAAGGGAGCATGTCAGATCTTAGCTCCTCACCAGGTATTTAACCATTGCCCCCTGCAGTAGAAGTGCAGAGTCCTGACCACCAGACCACCAGGGAAGTTCCACCGTGCAGATTTATGGTGGTAACAATTTCTAGTAACAATTTGCCAAGAGTCACTCTGTTCTACTGAGTGAAACACAGGCTCTGGTGTTTGTTGCTGTTCAGTCACTGTGTCGTGTCCAACTCTGCGACCCCACGGACTGCAGCATGCCAGGCTTCCCTGTCCTCCACTATCTCCAGAGTTTGCTCAAGTTCATGTCCACTGAGTCAGAGGTACTATCTAACCATTTCATCCTCTGCCACCCCCTTCTCCTCCTGCCTTCAATCTTTCCCAGCATCAGGGTCTTTTCTACTGAATTAGTTCTTCGCATCAGGTGGTCAAAGTATTGGAGTTTCAGCTTCAGCATCAGTCCTTCCAACGAATATTCAGGATTGATTTCCTGTAGGATGGACTGGTTAGGAAACTCCTAAATTTAAGGATGTAGACAACTGCTGTGTGTGGCTCCTGAGGAACTCTTACAGTCACTGAGGTAGACGAGGTAGTGTCTACCTCGTGTCTCCAAGTGTCTAGCAGCCCTCTGGAGCCCCACGTGGACCACCTGTTCTCCTAAAGCACGCTTCTGGCTGGAATGCCTCCTGATGCCCTCTCCGTACCTGTGTCATAACCACCACCAGCGAGATTGGTGGAGTAGAGACTCTATTCCTCCAGAAAGTGCCAGCATGCTCTGCCTTGATGTCCAAGTTGTCCCCGGGACCCACACAATGATCTTTAAGACAGAGGTCAATGGCTAACCCTTGATTCACAGAGATGGTCTGAGCCAGTTCTAATGATATCATCATGGCTGTTACTCTATTGTATTCGCGAAGAAAAACTACGATGAGAAGAACACGTAAGGAAGGTTCTGGTCTCTTATGATTTGCTTAAGATGGGGTGTGCAAATTCACAGGCCTGGAGCACCTACTTAGAGCTCATTAACTAGAAAGCCTGGCTATGAGAAACTGAAGTCCTTTTGATTTGTTTTTCCTGATAGAGACATGGGGGTAAGAAATAGTTCACTCTCATACATTGGGAGATTGGGACTGACATATACATATTAAATACTGACATATGCACATTGCTATGTGTAAAATATATATAAAAAAGATTAATAAGGACCTACTGTATAGCACAAGGAACCCTACTCAATACTCTACTCTGTAATGGCCTATATGGCAGAAGAATCTAATAGACAGTGGCTGTATGTATATGTACAACCGATTTACTTTGCTGTACACCCCAAACTAACAACATTGTAGATCAACTATACCTCAATAAAAATTTTTAAAAAAGAAAATGCAATTGAATTGTTGCATTTGTACAATTAGAAAATGTCCATGGGTTAAAATGCATCTGGTAAGGTACAACTTATGTTGATAATAAAATCCTCTCTTATGTTAAAAAAAAAAAAAAAAAAAAATAGTTCACTCTCCTTCTCTCTTCATTACCTTCAGAAAAAGTTATTTCAATCTTGATGATAAATGCATGTGACACCAATCCTCATTGTTGGGAAGACAAAATGAAGAGCTGGGAACTCTGACCCCCTGGAAAGCATATGTTTTAACTGAAAGATCAGTGCCCTTGTGCGTGAATGATGTCACATGGGGGTGTGGCTCTGAAATCAGACTGTGATATTTCAAAAACAATCGGAACTCTAGGTGCTGGCTTTGTTTTGAACCCTAGCCCACTAATTCCAAATTTTCTTAATTACTGTGTGGGTCACACAAGACAGGTTTGTGCCTTTAAACAGCAAGAGAAGGCTCAAATCAAGAGGAGAACTTGCCTCCTGATTTCTAATTGCAGAATTTGAGAAACACTGATCATACTTAGGGTTCCAATTGCTTTCCTTATATGCCATGCAATCATGATCCTTGTTAATTTATTCAATACATATTTACCAAGAATTTACTATATGTAAACATCTATTTCTGCTTCATTGACTATGCAAAAGCTTTTGACTGTGGATCACATAAAACTGTGAAAAATTCTTAAAGAGATGGGAGTACCAGACCACCTGATCTGTCTCCTGAGAAACCTGTATGCAGGTCAAGGAGCAACAGTTAGAATCTTACATGGAACAACTAGTTCAAAATAGGGAAAGTAGTATGACAAGGCTGTATATCGTCACCCTGTTTATTTAACTTATTTGCAGAGTATATCAAGCAAAATGTTGGCTGGATGAATCACAAGACTGGATCACTATTGTCAGGAGAAATAGCAACAACCTCAGATATGCAGATGATATGACTCTAATGGCAGAAAGTGAAGAGAAACTAAAGAGCTTCCTGATGAGGGTGAAAGAAAAGAGTGAAAAAGCTGGTTTAGAACTCAACAGTCAAAAAACTAAGATCATGGCATCCGGTTCCATCACTTCATGGCAAATAGAAGGGGGAAAGGTAGAAGTAGTGACAGATTTTATTTTCTTGGGCTCCAAAATCACTATGGACGGTAACTGCAGCCATGAAATTAAAAGATGCTTGCTCCTTGGAAGAAAAGCTATAACAAACATAGACAGCATATTAAAAAGCAAAGACATCACTTTGCCAACAAAGGTCCCTATAGTGAAAGGTATGGTTTTTCCTGTGGTCATGTATGGATGTGAGAGTTGGACTGTGAAGAAAGCTGAGCGCTGAAGATTTGATGCTTTTGAACTGTGGTGTTGGAGAAGACTCTTGAGAGTCCCCTAGACTACAAGGAGATCCAATCAGTCCATCCTAAAGGAGATCAAGCTTGAATATTCACTGGAAAGACTGATGCTGAAACGCCAATACTTTGGCGACCTGATGCAAAGAGCTGATTCATTGGAAAAGACTCTGATACTGGGAAAGATTGAAGGCAAAAGGAGAAGAGGGCAGCAGAAAATGAGATGGTTAGATAGTATCACTGACTCAGTGGACAGGAATTTGAGCAAACTCAGGGACATGGTGAAGGACAGGGAAGCCTGGAGGGTTGCATTCCATGGGGTCCCAAATAGTCAGACACGACTTAGTGACTGAACAACAACAAAGCACTTTATTATGTTCTGTGGAATATGTCCATGTTTCCACAGGGAGGGTGTATGTGTATTATATTTTTAATAAAATACAGATATAAAAAATTACATATATACATACATTATATTATATAGTTCATGTTTCTTAGAATATACAACGTGCCAAAGAGAAAGAAAAATAACTCAAAAATTGAAATATGATGGCTAAACCATCACTAGAGAGCTTTTATTAATGACACAAGCTTTGTGAGATGAAATCTAAGGATTACATAGATGCTCTGCTGACACACCTGGGGTTTATTTCTTAAGCCAAATGCATCCTCATGGGCAGTTATTGATAAGGTATAGACATAGAGAAACAGAAACCTTTAGCAGAGATGTGACTGGCCATGAAATTTTTGAGACATAGCCTAAGGGTTAGAGTGAAAAATGAAGGCAAGATCCATTTTTCACTGGAAAAGAGGAAGAATCAGTCACTGAATGGCTGTCCTGCCCAGAGATGGAGAAACATTTTCAATATGGAAAGTATTTGAGGGAGAAGTCATGTTTTCAGACATTGTTTTCTGAGGGATGGATCATCACTTGGAGGTTTCAGGCAAATGTTTTTGAGGGGATACACTGAGGAGAATGTTAGAGAAAGGAGTGTTGAAAAGTAACTTGGGAACTGAGTACCACCCTTGAACACCTGCCTCCTGTCTGCTGGTATGTGTGTGCGAGCTACATCACTTCAGACATATCTGATTCTTTGCAATGCTATGGACTAGAAACTGCCAGGCTCCCCTGACCATGGGATTCTCCAGGCAAGAATACTGGAGTGGGTTGTGACGCCCTCCTCCAGGGGGTTTTCCTGACCCAGGGACTGAACCGGCATCTCTTAAGTCTCCTGCATTGGCAGGCAGGTTCTCTGCCACTCCTGCCACCTGGAAAGCCTCTCTATTTGGCAGCTAAGACACTTCAATTGTGTCTGACTCCTTGCGACGCTATGGACTGCGGCCGGCCAGGTTCCTCTATCCATGGGATTTCCCAGGCAAGAACACTGGAGCCAGTTAGCATTTCCTCCTGCAGGCGATCTCCCGACCCAGGGATCAAACCTGCATCTCTCTCAGTCTCCTACATTGACAAGCTGGTTCTTTACCTCTAACACCACCTGGGAAGCCCTCGGCTGGTATATGTCTTCCTATTACTGATTCCCACAGTGATGGTGAATGACAGCAGAAGGGTATCTCTGCAATAGAGGGGCTATAGGAACCCCCCCGCCCCCTTTTATATTCTGCCAGGTCTAGGGACCTAGTGTTGACATTTCCAGGTTTGCTTTTGGACATCCACAATCTGAAAGCCCATTATTCCTCTCCCTATTTTGGTTAATCTGTGTTAAAAAATGATGTTCTAGCAGTTGGAGAAGGCAAGCATGTGCATTTTCTAAGTAGGAATCACACAGAGTTGAACATCGCTTTACCCAAATAAAACTTTTTTGCTTTCAGACTTTTGGTGGGCATGTTCCTTTTTTTAGCTTAAAAATTTTCTGGTCTGTATTAACAGCTTCTTTCACCCGCTTAGTCTCTCCCGTTTTGCCAGCTGTGGACGCCGCCAGTGATTTCTTTTGTGTCCTGCTTTAAACAGTCTTAGAAACAGACGGTATTCTGCCATCAATCCATGCAGAGAAATCGCTCTGACAATGAATGGAGGCTCTGTGCAGGAATCAAAGCCAGGGCATGGCTTCATCATATCTTCAAAAAAAAAAGTCTGCTTTTTATTTTGTCTGTTATTAACAAAAAATATACTCAAAGCACTGAGATAGAGGTTAAATCAAGAAACCAGGCAATGAGAAACTCAACTTCCGTGATGTTATTTCTTTTATCTGTAAGCTATAATAGGACCTAGCTCCCTTTTAAAAATTTTCAGGTATGAATCCCTGGATAATTACAATGAAAATAATGCTGGTTAACATTTATTAAGTACATACTATGTCTCAGGCACTGTGCTAAGTACTTTTAAAAAGGATAATAACCTTCTAGAAAAGGAAATATTATTAAAGCCCCATTTTACCCCACTGGTGTAGCTGAGACAAGATTTGAATTAAGGCAGTCTGATAGCTGATAGCATATTTATCATTGCTTCTCTAAGCTGCCTTAGAAGATGACCTGAAGAATGCTGCTGTTCATGACAACAGGGGCACCCACTAAGTTAGTTTATAAAAGGTGGCTGGCCAGAATCTAAATAACACAATTGAAAAGGAACAAAGAAAATTCAAATTAGTTAATATGAATGCTAAAATAATCATTGTTAACAGGGCTTTCAAAATGCCCAAGTGACCTGGAAGATGACAAACCCATGGCCCGTGGGCAGCTGGCCAGGCTGGCCAAAGGGTAAAACTGCACTCTGCTCCTATAGCCTGCTCCAGGCTACCTTGGCTCCTTTTTTACAAACCAAAGAATGAGCTGGGCTTAGCTTTGCAGAGAGGATGAAAGGTGGGGAGAGAATCAGACAGTCATTGACCTGCAACTGGCCTGGCTTCCTGCACTGGGTTACTCCTGCTTATCAACCCTCTGTCAGATGCTATCAAGGTTATAATGATCCTTCTTTTATCTTAAAACCTACCAGGAGGACAGAGCCTAGGGAAAGGAAAATATGAACCTCAAATGATTGCAACTATTGATCTAAGAATTACTTTTGAGCCCCATCTTGAGGATGTGCTAGTTTGCTTCAGTAATTCCTTTACTCAACTAGGAAACATTTAGGTACGACACTGGGCAATAAGGATGCAATGCCCAATGAGATACAACATTCTTGGAATGCTCACAGAATCCTAAATCACAGGAGGGACAGCAGGCTCTAGGGTGGCAGAGTTGAAGCAGCTAGCCCATGTAGATTTTGGCTTTGTCCCCACTTCCATTGTGGAGGTTGTTGCTATATTACATTTCCCGGCCTCACTTGCATCTTGGTAGGGCCACATAGCTATTAGTGGAAAGGGAGAGGAAGCCATGGGTCAGGGATCAAGAAGTGGTACTTTTCCTGTGGCTGAATGGAGAGGATGATGACAATCAAAAGGCAGGCAGAGCCGACAACTGGAAGCAGTTTGCATTCCTGAATAGCTATGGGGAAGGCTGGACCCTCAGCAACTGGACTGTGATGCAAGAGATCATGCGTTTTTCTTCTGAGGTAAGCTACTGGGGGAATCCAAGCGTTTCTAGCATCACCTTAACCTAATACATGACCTAGAAGCAAAGTATTGTTGACGATCCATTCTGTGATGAACCATTTTGAGTCTTACAAGACCTAAATACATCCCATATTTTCAAGATCTTGTTTGGTATTCCTCTGTTGCTTGTATATGCCACTAACAATTACTAAGAACACTTTTATCATAAAAATGAGTTATAAATCGGGTGTCTTTTTCTTGATGAAATAGATTCAGTCTAGGAAATATTTTTATAGATTCCTTTACTGTAAATTAATCTATGGTTCACACGTTCTAAGGAATTTCTTATTTAAAGGATCCTTGTGGGTAAATCACTTGAAAGAGGAAAAAAAAATACTTCCCATGAGCTAGGCACTGTGTTAAGATCTTTTTATAAATCATTTTGTTTCAATTCATCATCATAAAAATTCTATGGAGGAGGAACCTGGAGGAAAGCATTGGCTCAAAGTCACACAATGGCCAGGATCTGAGTCCATTACCTGCTATCTACTGTACATATATTTTCTGAACAGTGTAGTAAAAAAGAACACCACCTCTCATTTTTGGCAAAATAGCAATCTCTATGAACTACCTATCCCATTACTTATATTCCTATAACTGTCATGGGAAAATAAAAATAATTCAAAAAAGTGAATATAAAACTACTACCTTTAAAGGCCTATACCACAGACAAAGGAGAGACAAGATATAGTGGAAAGAGTACTCATTTGAAATTAAATGTCTATGATATTATTCTGGCTCAACCATTGGGCTGGTGGACTTTCTCACCTGCCATTAGACACCTTCCACTAACAATCCTCTGGTTTCCCTTTAGGGGCCATCTCTCCCATGCTTTCAACCCAAGTGGATTATGAGGGTCTTCTCCCATTTCTAGGTGCCCAGGAATCACCTGACTCTATCATGATCCAACAAAGCATGGTATTCCTTTGGCCACAGAGGTCAGGAGTAGGCAGGCAATATAAGACAGGTCAGGTAGATCTAGTAAGACTCAATGACAAGCAGATCCAGTAAGGTTCTTAGAACTATTGGAAAATGAAGGTTTGTCTCTGTTGAGATTGCTAAAAGATGGAATGAATGCTCGGAACTACCTGGGGAAGAGGCACGCTCTAAGCAAGTGAGAAAAGGAAGGGTGATAGATGAACATCCAGCTTCTACGTGGAGACAAAGAACAGAGCGAATCTTGAACAAAAGAGATCCAAGGTGTAAATCCCTAGAATCAGCTCTTCCTGGACTTTTCCGTCATTTCAGTCAATACATTTCCTTTCTGGTTGCAGTTGCTGCTGTTAGAGATTAGAGTTCCATCATTTGCAATTGATGAATACTGAAAAGAACATCACTTAATTACTTGATAAGTAATATTCAGGAAAAAATATTAAGTACTAATGCCTTAAAAAAATTAGTACACAGAACATAAAGATGTGAGACTGATGAAAGCACTGCTCTGGGTTGATACAAGGCTTAGATCTCCTGGCTCCCTGGAACACAAATTAGAATCTTGAACAGCGCATGCTCCCTATTTGGACCCTGGGGATGATCATTTCTATGCTTTGTGAGATGGCTGCCTGAATACAATAAAGCACCACATAAGAAAAGAATATCTAACCAAGTACCTGATATTTAGTAAGTGCTTAATAATGTAAGTTAAAGAAAAGAATGGAGAAAATAGAGAGAAAAGGGGTTCACCTTTTGCATTTGAGTCATTGGAAATTGTACTGGTCCCCAGCCCTGCCTTCAGGTCAGTCCAGGGAGTGTTAAGATGTTTTCCTACAAATTCCAACTATCTAAGCCCTATGCTAGTGGTCCTGCTGGGAGAGACAAGCACTGAACCCAGTACAAAGGGGAAGCATGACAGATATCTATTGTTTTTACCTGCCTGGTTCTTATCACCTTCTTTTAAAACAGTGTCTCAGTCTTTCTTGTTCATTCCCAAGCAAGGACATTCCCTGGGGAGACTTTACCTCCATTCAATTATTCCTTTCTCCTGGCCACGCTGATTGCTTTAGGAAAGAACATTTACCCCAAAACTATTCCAATGAGATCCCTGGGAAGGGAAGATTCCCTGGAGGAGGGCAAGGCAACCCACTCCAGTATTCTTGCCTGGAGAAACCCACGGACAGAAGAGCTGGGCGGGGGTCACAAAGAGTCGGACATGACTGAGTGACTAAGCACAGCACATTTCATTGAAAATCAATCTTAGGATTTTGTTGTTTAGAGCCACAAAAAACTAAGATCATGGCATCTGGTCCCATCACTTCATGGCAAACAGAAGGGGGATAAAGTAGAAGCAGCAACAGATTTTCTTGGGCTTCAAAATCACTGTGGATGGTGACTGCAGCCATGAAATTAAAAGACTTGGATGGAAAGCTGTACAAATCTAGACAGCATATTAAAAAGCAGTCATCACTTTGCCAACAAAGGTCCATATATTCAAAGCTGTGGTTTTCCTAGTAGGCCTATATGGATGTGAGAGTTGGACCATAAAGAAGGCTGAGCACCAAAGAATTGATGCTTTTGAATTGTGGTGCTGGAGAAAACTCTTGAGAGTCCCTTGGACTGCAAGGAGATCCAACCAGTCAATTCTAAAGAAAATCAAACCTGAATATTAATTGGAAGGACTGATGATGAAGCTGAAGCTCCAATACTTTGGCCACCAGATGTGAAGAGCTGACTCATCAGAAAAGACCCTGATGCTGAGAAAGACAGAAGGCAAAAGGAGAAGGAGATGGCAGAGGATGAGATGGTTGGATGGCGTCCTCAATGGACATGAGTTTGAGCAAGCTCCAGAAGATGGTGAAGGACAGGGAAGCCTGGCATGTTGCAGTCCATGGGGTCACAGAGTTGGACACAACTGAGAGACTCAACAACAATAACAAGAAAGAGAAGCTCTACCACAATTTGGTTGGGTTATCACATAGATATGAAAGTCTGGATCTAACAGAACTCATTTTGTCATGACAAAGGGAAGTCTTCCTAAAAATGAGGCAATAGGGGAAAAAAAAATAAAACACAGCCAAGAGGTGGAGACAGTGTGTCTTGATGAGCTGATTCAAGCATCTAGATCCAGCCACACCTTTAGCTAGAGCTTTGCTGCTCATGTCCCAGGCATTGAATCCCCCTTTAATTTTTGCTGAAGCTGGCTGAAATTCACTTGCTGTCAATTTTAAAGGAGAGAATCCTGTCTAATACTGTAAGCAACAGCATTCCATACGGCTTGGTGCCTGAGGTAAGCAATAGCATTCCACAGGGCTTGGTACCTTCCTAAACCAGAAGTTGAACTTTATGCATGGCATCTGGTAATGACATCAGGTAGAAAAAAAAAAAAAAAAAAGAAGAAGAGCAGAAAATTTGAGTATGACACATTGGGTTTTACTTCTCACCTTCTAAGTTTTCTATTCTGGAAAAAGGGGTGAGACTAATTCAAGGGCCACAAACAGCAGGCTTTTGGCAAAGATAACCCATGAATATGTTTTTTCTATGCAGACAGACTTTTTTGGGGGGGTAGGGAGGCCTCCCTGGTGGCTCAGCTGGTAAAGAATCCACCTGCAATGTGGGAGACCTGGGTTTGATCCCTTGATTGGGAAGATCCCCTGGAGAAGGGAAAGGCTACCTACTCCAGTATTCTGGCCTGGAGAATTTCATGGACTGTATCGTCATGGGGTTGCAAAGAGTCAGACATGACTAAGTGACTTTCACTTCACTTCAGACTTTTTTTGAAAATTGAAGTATAGTTGATTTACAATGTTATGTTAGTTTCAGGTGTACAGTAAAGTGAATCAGTGATACACACACACACACACACACGCACTCTTTTTTTTTAGATTTTTTTCCCAATAGACGTTATTATGAGATATTGAACATAATTCCTGGTGTTATATAATAGGTCCTTGTTGTCCCATGAATATGTTTTGTGTGGCCATTTTATTTCCTTATCTCCTAGCATAACACCTGCCTACTTACGCTGTCTTATAAAGCATTAGTTGAACATTTACTGTCTTACACCCACCCACCTGGTACTTGTAGATATCTGAATCTGCAATCCTTTGACTAATGTTCTCTTGGGGCACTTGAGCACCATAATGTAATGTTTCTACCTTGGAGTTGCCAATTTCTAAAGTCTGAACTCGTGAATTTGTCAGTTTACTATGACAGGGCAGACCCAAACAGGGATGAACGTGGGCGAGCACACCTGCCTGCTTCCGCTTCTCTCTGGACCCTATGAAGTTACTATCCTGGGGATTTTCGTATTGATGAGAGGATTGTTCATGCATTCAGGATGCGGGTGATATCGAAGCATCCCACAGGGCCTGTATCTTAGCGATCAATCCATCTGACTTTTCTGCTGTTTCCCCTTTTCCTAGCAGGGCGGGAAATCAATTGTGTGTTAGCTACTCTCTAGGTCTGAATCCAGGGAGCCTGGGAATTGAATTGCATATGGTTTCATTAGCAACATCAGCAAGGACAAAAAAAAAAAAAAAAAGGGAAGAAACTCCCCTAAATGACTTCACCAAATAAAATGCACATAAATAGACACTTGAATTATCTTCCAATGACACTGAGGAAAAAACAGGAAAAATTAAAACAAATCCAGTGACCATATTAAATCATACAGTATGATACTCAGAAATGAGGACCGACTGGGATAGGAGATCAGGAGGGAGACACTCTGTATGTACATAGAATCTCTATACACACATGCCTTCACAGACTGCATAGTAAGGGGAAAAATAAAGAAATTCTATTTTAGGATTAGATATGTGAAAATTTTTCCTGTTAGTTCAGATTGGCTCAAAATACCACACAGGGCTGCATTAATGAAGATTAAGTATATTTAGAGAGAATAATTCAGAAGACTTTATCAATTTGGCACTATTTCTTTCAACATGAAAAAAACTCTTAATGTAACAGGATATAGATGAATTCCTAGATTTGTTGAAATAGTTTGGAGTTGAATAAATTGAGTAGGAGTCACAAATCATTTGTCTTTGGTATTTTAGGTTTTCCACCTTGAATTAAGACCCAAATAACACAAACTCTCGATTTTGGGCAATGTTCTGAACAGAGACTGGTACACACTTTGATATTTCCTTCCAATGCATGACATCCCTGTTAACCTTCTTTTCACCCCTTTTTGGGAACAAAAGAATTACAATGGCAAATGCAAATGTGTCAAATCTCATATTCACTGGCTGGCTGAGAGGAAAACAGAGTGTTATGCTTCTCTGGCACCCAAAAGTCACGTAACTCCTCATGCTGGAGAAGGTTAAAGAAGACAGGAACTATGCCATTCTTTGGTTAATAACTACACACATGTGGTCGCACTTAAGGTTTGTGACAATGTATCACTTGGCCTAAAATGGAAGGATGGATGATTTCTGTAAAACCACTGTTCCCACTTGGCATGATCTAACCATAGAAGACTAGTAAAGTGGTCTAGGCCACGTGCAAGTGACAGTCACACACACTGCTTCATTTATCTCTTCATCAAATGAAACCCCTAAACTGAAATGGAAACCCTTCGGATCATTATTATTTCCCTCCCCCCATTTCATAGATGAGGCAACTGAGGCTTTAGAGATTCAGCACTTTTGTCCAAAATCTAAAATTTAATAAGCGACTGAGTCAGAATTTTAACTAGACAACGAGTTTAGTGCCTATTCTTGCTTCAGCTATGATCCTGTCGGGAATCCTGCCCTTGTTTTCTACTGAATTAACCCCAAAGTTGGTTACAAAAAACTCCACAAGGTTATCAATTTCACCACATGGTTTACTCAGTTACTAGGAGGTCCCTCTCTCTCCCTTTCTCCCTCCTTCAGTTCCAAACGTTGATACTCATCATGTGCCCACATAGGACTGTACACTAAGTCCCTGACACAGGAAACTTCAAGTAGCAAACTTTCAAAGACATCTTCAACGCCAGGTGTTGCCCTCAATCTCCTATTGCAGACAATCCTTCAGTTCTACCATCTCCCACCTCCTCCAGCCAGTAACTCCTTTGCCTGTTCACTAGACCCCAGCCCCTGTATGCCAGCTGCTTAAAGGTACTGTACTCTAAGCTTACAAATGTTTTATGTTTTGTGTTTCTTTATGTATTATTTGTGCAAGTATTATAAACCTGTTATAGTACAGTACTGTATAGCTGATTCTGGTAGCTGGGTCCCTAGGTTAACTTTGCTAGACTAACGAACAAATGGGACTTCCGAATGCTCTCTAGGAACGGATCTTGTTTGTATGTAGGGGACTTACTGTACCCATAAGCTTGACCAAGGCCTTGCTAAAGTCCTGTGATTCCTCAGCATAACCAAGTGATTTGCCGGTAGGCAAAGAACCCTTCACGTGCCAGCTGACGTTTTTGTAACATTAGAAACATCACTGGTGCTTCGCAACCGTGCCTGCGCTAGTCCTCAGAAGGTGGAAGCATCTCCAGAAGGTCAGTGTGGAGGAAGGGGCGGGGCTGGTGAACGGAGGAGCTGTTCCAGCCCTGGTGGAGCGCAAATGCGGCTAGGCTACTCTGCCTCTCCGTCTGAAGCACACACAGCCGTGGCATCTAACTGCATTAATGAGTTTCCTGGGGATTGCAGCCGGAGCCGTGAAGGGCTTGTTAAACTGGGGTTCAGAAACCCTTCCTTGTGAAACGATGTACTCTGGGTCCCAGCAGTGAAAGCTGCTGCCAGGGCCGTGTGGGTCTGCCCCGCGCCGTCCAGTGGTCATCCATAAACATGCCCCACTCCTGCCCTGCACCGCCCTAGCCTGGCCGGCACCATCTCCCAGACGAACGTGACCCTTCTCCTTGGACTTCTCGAGTGAACTGAACCGGGGTTGTGCTGATGAACAAAACCATCCAATGGGAATAAGAAAAAACAAACAAAAGGAAAAAAAAAAAAACCCCACAAACCAAAACCAAAAAACCTGTTTTTAGTTGGAGCTGATTACTGTTTCACTGTCCTTGCTAAGAACAGAACGCAGAACCGGAGCTTACATCCGACTTCAAAAGCATTGTCCTTTCAGTGTGCTTTGAAAATTAAGCAACCCTTCCTCCTCCGTTTTAAGTGGCAGAAGCAGCCAGTCGGTCAGATGATCATAAAAAATGTCAAGCCAAGTGGAGACACACATCTGATGATTAGAAAAGAGGTGTAAAAAAGCTTCTGCTTTTATACGGGAGACTTTTGTTGTCCAGCATAAGCCCGGCGACTGAGCTAGGCAAGCAGACCCTGTGTTCATGGCATCTGACAGCTGCTTGATTGACTTCACCTATATTTGTTTTTTAATCCAAAGCAGCCTTCCCCCATAATGCTCCTTTCTTTTCCACCAGCAGTACTTTAAGCTAAGGTGGGGAAAATTAAAAGCTGCTAATTCCTTGGTGAAAAGATCAAAAAAGTACCCAAAAGGCAGCTAATGGGACTTTTTGTCTCTTTAATTGTTCTCATTTCAGTTTGACTGCTCCCTTGTACTTTTTTTGGTTTTTACATCTTTTGCTCCAAGTGCAAAAAATCTCCTTTCTCTTGAGCATTTACTATAAAAACAGGTTGGGGGACTTCCCTGGCAGTCCAGTGGTTAAGACTCCAGGCTTCCAATGCAAGGGTGCAGGATCAATCTCTAGTTAGGGAATTTTGATCCCACATGATGTGTGGTGTGCCCCGCCCCATTCCCCCAAAGAAGCACGTTGAAGAATGGTTTGCCATAAAGAGCTGAACTTGGAAATGATCTCAGTGCCTTACTGAGGTGGGGTGGGAACATCTTCCCTTCCCAGGGGTGCAAGCGAGTCATCTTTATCACATGGCGGAGAACCAGCTTGCTGGGTCACTGGCCCACTTGTGTTTTGAAGGCCACATCTGGTGAGTTAGATTATTAACAGTAATTCAGAAGACTGTTAATAAATTATAAAGAAACACCAACTCAATGGACATGAGATTTAAGCAAGCTCCAGGAGATGGTGAGGGACCAGGAAGCCTGGCATGCCTCAGTCTATGGGGTCACAAAGAGTCAGACGCTACAGAGTAGTTGAACAGCAGCAACAACAAAGAACCAATATGGAAAACTCCTAACCCACGGCCCTCATAAATTCTGTCTAGAAGGTCAAGGGTTATAGTTTGGATTTAGAATGGCCATACACTCACCCCATTCCTGACATTTACCCTTTTCACTGCTTTGACTTAAGTCACAGAATCTCTATTAAATGTGCTCGTGGCTACAGAACTAGACTCTAAGGGGGCAATAAGTAAGAAAGATGAATAAATGCCTTCTCCAATACCAAGTTCCCATAAACTTTTACTTTTCCTACCTCCTTCATATATTATTTTGTGTTTGCATTTACTACCATCTTTCCTAGTCCATATTATCATTGGCTTGACATTACATAAGTTTCAATTAACTCAGTTATTTCACTTAAATAAATGCATCCGGAGAAAATCTTTATCACTTTATAACCCAATGAAATTTTATACTACTATTGTATTTATGCCATAAATTTAAAGTAACAGCAAAGACAATTAATATATGAAAAACAAACAAATAAGGGGGAACAAAAGTGTTAACAAATTCTTACAAATGCTGCTGTCACCTAATTGTAAGGACGATCCTCATTATTCATGATAGTTTTAAAGTCACCATGGACACTGAATTAGGGAATACTAAGCCTTTGCTCTTAGGGAGGAAAAAGGGTTAGGTTCCTATGAGCCTCTCTGTTCACAGTATTTTCACTGACTGGCCAATACATAGTTCTATCTCATGTTTCTGTTTAAAGACAGAATTAAATCTTATTTAATATATTAAATAATATTAATCTTATTTAATAGATATTGTTGAGTCACTAACACTGAACTCCTAGCCAACAGTATTGTAATTCATGCCTGAACAAAGCTTATTGAACACATGTGCTTTCTCCATAAGTCATAATGCAACTTTCTTGCGCTCAGGATCTCTAGACAGTACTTCAGCAGTGTGCTCAGGGGTCATTTTAAAGAACAGAATCATCAACAAAACCCACAAACATGTGAAAACGTGACACCAAAGAGACTGTGAAATAACACTTTAACACTGGGGGACAGAAACAAGAAGGCAGAGCGTGTCCTTGTTCAGCCTCAGCTGGAATGTGCACAGGACAGCTGAACTCCTGCCCTGCCCTGCACACATTCATGAATGGCTGTGGAAGCGCCACAGGTCTGGCTTTTTGGGGGTTAACAGTAAATTTTAGTGAGTATGCAAATTCACAAATATGAAATCCACAAATAATAAGGATTGCTTGTATTAGGAAGAAAGACATGCTAGTATCCAGTGGAGGCTTTCTCAATGACATAATAAAAAGCCAACACCGTGCTTGCTCTGTGATTCAATACACTTAAATGTCAAGCATGTGAACCAGCTATCCCCTGGAGTATCACCATCGATACTGGTCCCACGCGTTGGGAAATTCTCCCTTATCTGTATACATTTGGGAGATTGAGGTGTGTCATGTGGCTTCCTGGCACCTGGTCCTGGTCCCTTTGGAACACTGAAGGATGGTGGCTCATAACATTTCATGGCAAAGTACAAAGCTGCCTATGTTTCCTTCCAGTGCCCCAGTTGCAGCTGGACGTCGCCTTCTGTAGAACTGTGCTGGGAACAGGGTAGACTTTTTGTGCAGCAAGTGTAGGAGATCTATGCAAAGCCAGTGCTTATAAAGCATTTCAGAAAGCCTGTCTCTCTAAGTCACATTTATTCTGATGTGTTACCTGACTCCAACATCATGTGGAGGACCGCTGACCAACACATTGCTTAAAACTCAGTTATTTAAAAGCATTCTGCCATAGTATACGCTGTTTTAAGCTTACTGGTACAGAGACTAAAGGGAAAGTGGGTTCTAGTAGAGTCCTTGTAATATAGGACGACAGGAAGTAACATATTTTCATTTTTTCCCCAAGAGTCTGCGGTGTGCTCACCTGATTTTATGAATTTTTGGACATGATGAAAGTGCATTTGGGATCTCATGATGTATAATCTAGGCTACTGAGGACCTAGTCCACCTCACTATTAACCCCTACTCCCATCCGACTGAATTCTAGAGAGGTTCTTGGTTGGTAGGGCAATGAATATTTCCTCTAATATCATCTGTGCTGATGTTGGGTTGGGTTGTTTCTCAGTTCTGAGTCGCTAAAGACGTTTGTCAATGGAGGCTTTAATAATTAACAGAGGAACTCAAAGATGTAGTATAGAAACCCTTCCACCCAGAAGGCAATGTTGCTGCTTACCACTGCCTGTCTACTTGGTGTTTCAAAGGTTGCATATTGGATACTTTCCTTTTCACTTTACATTTAGGATGGAAACTTTTTCCCTTCCACCTCATTACCACTATGATGTTCTGTGCCACAGTAAAGGCCTATAAAGATACCCTAAGCTCTGGATAACAGCCTGATGTGTGCTAATGCCGTTGACACCATTAGCCAAGGGCTAAGTCGAGTGCGAGTCAGATCAGAAGTTATCAAGTTACCTTGATAACTGGCAAGGTAAGCAGGCAGATCCTGCCACGGCAGAAGGAATTCTGATAGAATAAGATCATTTTAATGTTGTTTCCCCAAACTAAAGCTTGTGCAGCCTACACATACACGAATGCATGACTTTTAAAGGAAGACACTGTGAGCCTTTTAATCCAAAAGAAGCGTCCCATTTTTGAATTACTATTTTAATACCTTTTGTTGAAAAGACTGCTATTCTGCTAATGTTGATGAACTCTGCTGCTGACTGTATGCGACTAAGCTTGTTTCCAGGGAAGAAACCCACGATGTTTTCTTTGTGAAAGATGGTGGGAAATAGTTCTTGAAAGGATTACAGGACTACGTGAAACTTAATTTTCTCTTCCCTCCCAGTAATAATCTTGCTGAGGTCCCATTTTCTCATCACCACATTGCTCTAATAAGTACCTGTTCCTGTTCTGGTTGCAGGTTTACCTTCTATAATCCCTGCACAAACTCCACCATCAGACAATCTCCTATAAACTAAGTTGCGTTTGTCCTGTTGAACAGCCTGTGCGCGGCCCAACATACAAGACTTAAGCATCTTTGCTGCAGTGGACAAAGATCGTCACACTGGTCCTACTCAGCCGAACTATTTTTGGAACCTATCCTTCCATATATCTTACTGGCTTCAGCAGCGTCCTTGAACACACCATTTGGACACACTTCTGACAATCTCTTTTTGTCCACCTCCTTCTGTCTCACAAAACCTTCCCTTTTTACTCCATCGTATAAGGATACTCAGTGAATTCCCTACAGCGCGGGTGGGCAAACATCTCCCATAAAACCCAAGTAAGTAAATATTGCAGCTTTTGCAGTCCACATAGTGTCTGCCACAGTTACTCAAACTCTGTCTGCTGCAGTGTGGAAGCAGCCACAGACAATAAATAAATGAGTGGCATGGCTGTGTTCCCAGAAAAACCTTATTTACAAAAATAGGCTGTAGGTCAGATTTGGGCCACGGGTTGTAGTCTGCCAAACCCTTCTCCCACAGCATCAAAACAAATACTTGAGATCTCACTTAACTTTTGTTTACTTGCATTTTTCTTTGAATAACAGGTAAGCCTCAGTTTGACTCACAATTTAGAAATTTGGCCCCTTGACATGAGAAAAATAATAGTAACACAAGACTAGCTATGCAAACAGAAGTACTTTGCATCATCAAGTTTTTTAGATCTTGGTATACTTTATCTGATTTCAGATAAAGCCTGGCCACTGGATGCTATTACTACTGTCTCTATTTTGCAGTTACAGAAACTGGGTTTAAAATAACATTTCCCAAAAGTATACATGTAAAGTATACATGTAAAAAGTGGGAGATCTGAGATTCAAAGCCAGGGAATCCAAGTGTAAAGACAGTCCTGCTAGCAAATCTGAATCACCACATCTCAAACACAGACTGCATCATACAGCCCAGGGCCAGATACACTGCATTTTTTGTCCTTTATATTTATTAAAAAATTAATTAACTGAGTAACCTGTCTGCTAATAAAAGAATGCTTGCTCATTGTAAAGAGTTTATATAATAGAGAAGATGAAGAAAATAATACAAATGTGTCTTAATTGTCCACTTCCAGTGATAAGCACTACTAACATTGTGGTTTCTATTCTTCCAGGCTTCCCTGGTGGCTCAGATGGTAAAAGAATCCGCCTGCAACGCAGGACACCTAAGTTCAATCCCTAGGCTGGGAAGATCCCCTGGAAGAGGGGATGACAGTCCGCTCCAGTATTCTTGCCTGGAGAATCCCCATGGACAGAGGAGCCTGGCAGGCTACATTCCATGAGGTTGCAGAGTCCGACACGACTGAGCAACTCACACACACACACACACACACACACACACACTCTTTCAATCATTTGCTTTTGTCTCCTGGCTAATGTATGCATCAAGCTTCCTTGATCGACTTTCACTTGAGTGGTTGGCTGAACTGGCCCATACGCTGTATCCCTGTGTAAAACATACAAGCATACCCACAGCACACAGCTTGTAGGCGACTCTCTAATAACCTTCTCCCTTCTGCTCCTGGTAACTGTGCTTGTTCCCAAACCTATTTATGTCAGTTGTATTTTAATCTAATTTCACAATTCAGTTAAATATAGCATGAACCAACAAAATGGTATAAACACAAAGCATTTTCTTAAGTTCAGTGCTTTGAAAAAACTCAATGCATGCAAATTGCTACAAACAATACTGTCAAATTAGGTATGGATACAACCGGAAAAAATTGTTGGAGAACATGTAAACATCTAGAAGGATTCAGGATTCAGACTTCTTTGCAAGCCATTTGATTTCTGGCTTTATTTTAAAGAACTGCAATAGGAAATCATACAGACTGCATAACGGGAGTAGTTTATGCAAGAAATAAACAATTTCACACTCAAAGAAAAAGCTTAGCCTTGCCCCTTAAGATCAGTGTAGTTTAGGATTAGTGGAACAATACTTTTTCGTATTGTAAGTTGAAACAAACTACTTAAGATATGTATGGATTGATCTTTATGACCCACTGCTCTACTGTTTTAGCTAACCCATCAATCATTTGGTTTGATCATATAGCATGAAGTTTTTTCTTCCGTATTTTTTTTCTTTTCACAAAAATCAAAATCATACTACACATATTTCTTTGTAAGGACTTTCATTAAATAATAAATTGAAAAATCTTTCCCATGCTATATTCTTCACAAAATTTAAAATTCCTCCAAAATCTTTTAGTTGGTAGATGTCATCTTTAGCTAATCCTTTTTGCTACATTTAGAAGTTCCCATTTCTGCTCTTATGAATACTTCATAATAATATTTATTTATGCAACAAATAGTCATTGAGCATCTACTTAGCTACCAGTCAACATGGTACAACCAAACCAATAGCCATTTAAATATAATTTTACACACTGTTTCTCTGGATAAATTCCTGGAAATAAACCTGCTGGGTCAAAAGGTAACACAATTTAAACAACATACTGCTACACTGCTTTATACTTACCTGACTACACCTGTCTTTCCCAGTCCCTGAGAATAGGAACCATGTCTTGTTCATCTTTTTATCTCAGAGCACTGAACACAGACTGTGCCCAGAGTAGGCACTCAAAAAAAAAAAAAAATGTTTATTGAATCTTGAATAATGAATAGTCCTTGACTCAAGTACTTATTTACTAGAATTACAGATTTTTTTTTCCTAAACACTCCTGGTAAAGTCAATTAAAAATCATTACTTGCATTTGTAACAGGAAGCAGGATAAGAGGAAATATCCAAAACTGAGTGCCATTTTTGTCAGAAGTATCTGAGGGCCTTAGTTAAGCCTCGTTCTTAGTTACCAGCAGCTTGGAGGCTTACCAATGCATCCACAGTCTCAGGAGATTTTCCAGCAAGAGCTGGAAATTCTCAGGAGAGAAATTCCATCTGCCAAGGGACCACAACCTGGTTTCTTCCTGCTCACTCCTCCTGGTGAGGTGGCCTTGTGAGATCTCACATCCTGGAGAAGGCCCAGCACATCCTCTGGACCACTTGCTAATTGGGCACCATTCATTCTCTCGACAGATGCACTGGAAAGGCTGTCTCACGGACACACACAGTGTTGAGGATAGGTTTTAAAAATACTTTCAGAGAAAATCATGGCTATATGGACTCTCAGGCTTGCGGACTACTGCCAACAGTCCTCTACTTTCTCACCAACCATTCTGCGCGGAATACATTTCTGAGACTCTTGATCTGATGACGGGATAATACCCACAGTTCCTTTCCAGTAACTTGAAATTCGCCATTCCCTTTAGTAAACCATGTGAGGCAACCGGGGGTGTCTATGTACTAGCTAAATGGATGTACATCTATTAGATATTTCTGTACCTTTTCTAGAGCTGACTACTGCTAAGAAAGATTGCTCCTGATGTACCTGCTGAGATGATAAATGGCAAGATGAAGAATATAGCATAATTTCCACCTGGTTTAGTATTTTCATGTCTAGGTTTAAAGATGCCTATGAAGTGAGGGTAGGGGACCAGACTTCTGGGCAAATTCAGCAAGGCAAGTCAAGCCATCTCCATGGTATGCTAGCCATACTGAATATTATCCGACAGATAAGGATATATAACACTTTATCTAAAGAAGCTGCCCTCAGCATATCTCATCCACCTGAGAATCCATCTACCTTCTTTTTTCTTTACAAAATACTGAGGTGGCAATTGTTTGTGATTGGCAGCGGGGGCAGCCCTTTCTCACAGCTACGTAAGGACTCGGCTTTTGCTGCTGGCATGTGGGTCACCTGCTTCTTCTAGGCATGCCCTTATATTAGTTAATTTGTTAGCTTGCTTGAATCACAGTCGAGAACCCTTCAGCTTTGGTTTGCAGCAATAAATTCAACTGACAGCTGAAATTTGGAACGCTCACTTAATATTGATTCTGAATGTAATAACAAGCGACATGACCTTTTGGATGGTGTAAAATATGGCCGCCACAACATCTGTGCCACATTTCTTGCTGTTTAGTAATATGCTGTAACAGCATGGAGCTGGCATTAAAGCTAAGCTTTATTATCAAGCAGATCACTCCATCTCTCTGGCTTCATTTAAAAAAAAATGCTTTCCGCTTCTAGAGTTGATATCGTGTCTAATACAACGTCGCTGTTTTTGAGACTTAATTTACTCTGCAGTTAAAAAAAAAAAAGATATCTGATGACCAACTAGGAAGAACAGAGTGGGTAAGAAAGCCCCCCTCCCCGACACTCCAAATTCCAATAGGTCAGAAGTGACACAATTCTCCTTGACTATGGCAGGGACACTAAGAATTCTCAATTGTATCCTTGAAAAATATCTATGAAGTTGATGTCATTTAGAGATTCCCACAAGATGGAAAAATCGCTTTCCTTTCTCAACACTCCCCCAATAAAAAAAAGATGATTACCAGTGGTACTCGCCCTCATGCCTGAGCATCATTCTAATTTAGCATTGCCCTAGGAAATCCTAAACTAATTTTGCTAGGAAGGATACAGGGATGTTTGCATCTGATTTACTCTCACTGTTTTTCTTTGAAGTCTTGGTATCTTTAAAACATTCTCCAAGTAGGCAGAACATCAATTTGTGCACTTTAAAAAATCCAATTTAAGCAGGTTAAAAATTGTCAAAATAGTCTAACCATATTTCTCCAACAGAATTTCCAACCATGGAACACACACAGAAATGCTCAACTTGAAAGCTTTCTATCATTTCAATGTATTCCATGGCTCAGATTGGCTCGTACCCTGTGAATAGAGAGGATTTAAACCTCTTTATCACAAGAGACAGATCTGGACTCTGAAACAATAAAGCATCTTTTTCTCACTGCTGTGATATTCTGATTCTGTTTGGTTGAGCCTTTTCTGGAGGGTACAAGCACAAAGTTTTAAATCCTATTTCTCTGGAGGGAAGAAAAGAATTAAATCATATTTAGGAAGTCTTCTCCCCTGTAAAATATACTTCCAAAATAAAAGACCTGTCAGTAGTTTGAAAGAGGTGAAACATACAGAAAACAGAGAAGAGTTTTATTCATTCTTCTGGTTAATAGGATACTATTAACCAGATACTATTTAACATGCAAGCCTGCCTATTGAACATGCTTAAACTTGGCACAGTGGTCGTGTCTATGCAACATATTATTAATAGGGGGCTTTCAATATTATGGCTGCAGAAAAGTGGGTCTGATACTTGGCGTTTTATTCAGAGAGAACACCAGGTCTGGTAGGTAATTGAAAACGTCATACTTCAAAGTCCTAACACAAAATGAGAGAAGGTGGCCTGTGCCCTTTCCCTAGGGATACCGAGGAGAACACCCACTGGGATAACATCCAAAAGAGTAGAGAGTCACGCTGCCTACCATGAGGCTGCCTACCTTACCCAGCCGACGTGCCTTTAGGTAGATCACCAAGACTGACAGGCACTATCACTGTTAATCCCTGCTGCTGCTGCTGCTAAGTCACTTCAGTTGTGTCCGACTCTGTGCGACCCCATAGACGGCAGCCCACCAGGCTCCCCCGTTCCTGGGATTCTCCAGGCAAGAACACTGGAGTGGGTTGCCATTTCCTTCTCCAATGCATGAAAGGGAAAAGTGAAAGTGAAGTCACTCAGTCGTGTCCGACTCTTCATGACCCCACGGACTGCGGGATTTTCCAGGCAAGAGTCCAGGAGTGGGGTGCCATTGCCTTCTCCGAATCCATGCTACTTTCCCCATTAGATTACATCAATTATTAGGATTTCTTAATATTTAATAATATGTTATATTTAATATTATATTTAATATATTATATTTATATTATATAATATTAATATATTATATTTAATAATATGTTATATTAATAAATAATATGTTATTTAAGTAGTATTCATTTAGGAAAGATCAGCAACTTTGGAGGCTATTTCTATATGCCATAAAGACTAAGCTCATTATTCACGTGGAATAAAATGGGTAAGATGTGACTGGATTCCTTTACTGACAGCAGTCTATGCCAGATGGCTGAAATGCCACTTTCATTTCAGGGAAGAAAGGCAGCCCTCGCAGACAGAGGAAGGCTGAGCTGCAAGGTAGGATCCTTCTTAATTATTAGGCCCAGGGAATGCATGGCCCTCACTGTCTTCATTTATTTATGATTAGAAAGTGAAATTCAAACTAAGGAGTTCAAAGCCTACCATTAATAACAAAGTACACACGGCATCCGGGTTAGAGGGTCTGTGAAGGGGAGCTGGACCCAGATCATCAAAAAGTATTGCAGCTTTGAGATGAGTTTTTGGTTCTGGGCTTAGAATGAATCAATCCTCAAACTCGGCAAGTAACAATTAATTCCAGGAGTGTATCACTCATCTGTGTAGTGGCTGCTCCCTCAAATAGAGATCTTACAAAACTCTCCCTGGTGCAATCAGCGGAGCCATCAGACACAGCCATATGTTCAAAGCTCTGAGCCGGTTGGTCAGGAGACAGCTGTCTCTGAATTGAGATGTTAACTGCCCAGCAAAATTTTCATAGCCTGGGGTGGAGAGCCTCGGGGTTGTATCAACTGTTACCAAGAAAGCAAAGAAAAACAAAAGCCAGAACCCACTGCTCTTGAAACATTTACATCCACTCCTTTTATTTTTCTTTCTGGTCTGATAATTGACATGTTCTCAGAGATACTGGGATCCCTGTGTTGGGAGCACCCACTGAGGCCAAGAGAAAGGATGAAATGATTGGGAAAAAAGAAGTGCCCACACAGACAAGGTAAACAGGCGTGAATTGGATTACTCCAACATCCTCCACTGAGGTAGGATTCAAAACTAATCTGATTATATGAATATTATGAGCCACTAAGTATCTTTCTCCAGCAATTACCAAGCTTCCACACATAAAAGAAGGCCTTTTCTTTAGCGGTGGGCTAAGCTAGCAAGTGTTTAGCTTCAAAGCAAAAGTTGAGGGTAGGGGAGGAGGAGGGTGGGGAAGGAGCAGGTGGGAAGAGAGGGAGGGAGAGAGAAAATATGATTAAAGTGGACTTTAAAAAACATTAAAAAAAATGTTTTTCTTCTCTCTTCCCCTCCCCTCCCTTTTTCCCCTCTTTGTATGGAAACTTAGAGGATTCTTTTCATTGCTTAAATACACTGTAACCATCGTTTAATATAACACTAGTTTGCTCTCTTTAAACTTCTTTTCTGGACTTCTCAACTTGGTCTCAGCTAAGAAAGCTATACAATCCTCTCCCAGCCATCATGCTGCCCAAAGGGACTAAGAACACTCACTCAAACCCTAAATTCTAAGCCTCTTTCTAGGCTTGGAGACCTAAGATTTGGCATAAAGATAATAGCGGTTATATAAAAGGTCCTCTGTGCACTGTTTGGTCTACCAGAAGTTAGTTTGGTTTCTTTTCCATGCCAGCGTTGGTGGTGGCTCAACAGTAAAGAATCTGCCTGCCAAATGCAGCAGTCACAGGAGACGTGAGTTCGATCCCTAGGTCAGGAAGATCTCCTGGAGAAGGAAATGGCAACCCACTTCAGTATTCTTGCCTGGAGAATCCCATGAACAGAGAAGCTTGACAGGCTACAGTCCATAGGGTCACGAAGAGTAGGACTTGACTAAGCAACTGAGAAGGCAAACCAATGGCAGAATAAAAGGAATAGATTTTATGGAAAGACTACACTGACACTGGATGACAACTCCTGTGCGTAAAAACCCCATGAAAATGTTTCAGAAACATCTCACAGAGAAACTATAATAGGATGGTTCTAAGCTCAGGCTATGGTTATATAGCTATAATATAGTTATAAACTCAGGCATCCACACAATGGAGTATTACTCAGCCATTAAAAAGAATATATTTGAATCAGTTCTAATGAGGTGGATGAAACTGGAGCCTATTATACAGAGTGAAGCAAGCCAGAAAGAAAAACACCAATACAGTATACTAACGCATACATATGGAATTTAGAAAGATAGTAACAATAACCCTGTGTACGAGACAGCAAAAGAGACACTGATGTATAGAACAGTCTTATGGACTCTGTGGGAGAGGGAGAGGGTGGGAAGATTTGGGAGAATGGCATTGAAACATGCATAATATCATGTATGAAACGAGTTGCCAGTCCAGGTTCGATGCACGATACTGGATGCTTGGGGCTGGTGCACTGGGACGACCCAGAGGGATGGTATGGGGAGGGAGGGGGGAGGAGGGTTCAGGATGGGGAACACATGTATACCTGTGGCGGATTCATTTTGATATTTGGCAAAACTAATACAATTTGTAAAGTTTAAAAATAAAATAAAATTTAAAATAAAAACAAAAAAAACTCAGGCATCCTCCATATGCCACTTCCTATTTGAGGAAGGAGGTGATTTCATTATTTAAACTTTGATTTGCCAAAGCATTGGGAAGATAGTATTAATAGTATCTCCTATTGTACTAAGTTGGTTTAAGGAGTCAAGACACAACTCCTAAGATGGTCTGGGGGACTGGTCCTTCTTACTTCTCCAGAGTTATTCTGGACCTTGCTTTTCCTGGCTCCAGCCACCCAGAACTTCTCCTAGATCCCCAGTTGGCAATGCCCACACTTGCCACTCAGCCACATGGGCCTTGCTTCTCTTGCCTGAGATGCTCATTCCTAGTCATTAAGCCTTCACTCTTCTGCCCAATTGGCTCCTTTTCTGGGGAACCTTCCATAATTCCCAGGACTATATCACCTCCTCCTTGATCCCCAGAATAGAAGCTCCAAGAAACAGGGGCTGTGCCTGCCTTGGGTCATCATTCCATCCCCAGCTGGAAGCTGAGGGCTTAACACACAGAAAGAACTCCACAAATATTAGTTGTTATCATGATGCTACGTGTTAGGTCTTCAGAGCAGAGGCTGGGGAAAAACTAATGCCTGTCCTGTAGGATTTCAAGGCATTGGGAAGGCAGAAAGAGGCAGCACTTCGGTGGTTTTGAATTTCCCATAATTCATATGATTGAGACTGGGCATAACTTCAATTGACTTGTGATTGTAATGAGCAATGTCCTATGTTTGCTGCAAAGCTCAGGAAAATCCAACTATACATGCAAACTGTGCTATAAGCAGTGATACGCATCCTGGTTTCACTGGCCATTGTCTTGAAAGCCACCCTTCAATGTGCACCATCCTAGTATTCATAGGCAGCAGCCCAGGTATTAGTATTCAAGTTTGATCATCTCTCTGCAAATCCAGTGGCTAAATACATATTTTAATTGAGCCCAGGAGTGTTGACTTGCAGACCCAGCGTAGAAAAAAAAATCACGAGAAAAATGGCAAGTGGAAGCAGCCTTTTACCTTTGAATGGAATGTGATACTTACAAAACATCAATAACAATTTTCTACTGGGGAAAAGCCTGCAGCAGGAATAACCGGCTTAGGTTTCTAAGCTGCAGCTCAACCAGAAATTAGTGTTTCTTTTTCTTTTGAAAACAGAACTGCCCACAGTAAGCCAGGTAAGGCAGCTTTAACTGGATGAAATATAATACAATTAGTTTTCTGTAATGTTAAATTATTGAAATTATCATTAGCCAGTGATTGGTCTCCAATGTCCAGAATGATGTGAAGAGGGGTCACTGTGATTCAAATGGGCAACATAAATTTAATAAGAAACAGAACATCCAGAGTGGGTGAGGAGGTGCCTTTGAGATCAGATCAACCTAGTTATGGACCAAGGTTTCTAATCGCTGTTGTACAGGGTAAAACGCTGCTAAATCTATCATGGGCACCAAGCACTCCATAAAGTATAAGGCACTCTTCACATTAACACTGTCATATATACCTAGTCACATACATAATAACCTCAATGTATCTATTTCTCTGTCTCTTTATATCATGTCTCTCCATACATTTATTTTCATATATAATGCCTTTCTCATGAGCATATGATTTGCAGTTCACTGGTGATAACAACAGCTAATGCTTACTGAACATTTATTCTAAGGCTCTGTTCCAAGACTTTTACATTTAGTAACTCAATCATCACGAGGACCTCTGGAGATAGATATGGCTATTGCCCCATTTTATAGAGGATAACACTGAGGTTCGGGGAGTTTAAGTACATCTAACACCACACACCCAGTCAATGGCTAGGATATGACTCAAGCAGGGGAACTGCTGAGCTCTGGACCCAATCAATGCTTCTATAATTTTATAACCTCATGGTTCTGACCATTCTGGAAACATCCCAAACAAAGAAAACAAAACTCCTAGGGACTTCAGAGGCTTCATGGGAAGCTGAAAGTGACCCTTCCATAGATCATTAAATCTTACATGGAGTGCTTGATCATATCAAATGTTTTCTTAATAATATCATTATTTTAAGATTCCAAATCGCTTACATGGGATGCTACTAAAATGGGGTAGATTTTCAAATTTTTAAAAAAATTAACCTAACCCACATTCATAACCTTTCTAGTGGGCTTCCCAATTGTTTGTTTCAGTGCCATGTAATTATCACATAAAGAACTACTTATGCAGAAGCAAGAAAGAGAAAACAAAACAAATGGAAAACACAAACACAGCCATGTTTGTTATTTCATATTGAGGGTTATTTAGCTTGGATAATAAATCATTACAAGGAATGTCAACACTACACAGGGGAAAGGGAGTAGTTAGTTGCATATGCTAATGGAAGACATGCATTACTAATAAGGAAGGGAATGAACAACTCCAGCCACATGCTAGTTACCCTGCAAATCACAAGACGAGCTGTGTTCACCCGCAGTCTATGATTGCTGTGTGGCAGTTCACACAAATATTCACATATCAACAGCAATAGCTCCCAATCTCCATCCAAGACTACTGAAGGGTTTAAAAGTAAAGCTTTCCTTGTCATGCACCAAGACGTCAAGCTTAAACACATCTGCCAGTCAAAGGGATTTTGCCAGTCTTTACCCTCCATAAGTGTGGTCTAAAGGCTTCAAGTGTATCAGAGTTCAAACTATAAAGAACTGAGATGTTATCCAGCAGTAAGTCCTGTAGCTTTTCCCCTCTAATATATATCTCACATTCACAGATCCTCTGCATCTCTATTGCCACTGAATCACCATTGTCTTAACACTGGACTAGAGTAGTAACCTATCTTCCCTACTATTTTTTTGCTTCCTTTCTATCTAGTATAAAATAGACTGGGGTTTTTTTGAAGCTGTTTTATGTTATGGTGAAATATACAAAACATAAAATGTATCATCTTACTTACCTTGATAAGTGCAGAAGTGGCATTAAGCACATTCACATCACTGTATAGCCATCACTATAATGCGTCTCCAGAACTTTTACCCCTTTCCAAAAGCAAATTCCATACCAGTAATAACTCTTCTTTCCCTTCCCTCCCACTCCTGGCAACTACCCACTATACTTTATCTCTATCAATTTGACTACTTTAGGTCTTGCATGTAAGTCTGACCATATGATAATTTGTGTATTTGGCTTATCTTCCTTAGGACAATGTCTTCAGGGTTCAACATTCTGAGGCATGTGTCAGCATTTCCTTTTATAAGGCTGAATACTATTCCACTATATGTACTGGGTTGGCCAAAATGTTGGTTCAGGTTGTTCTGTAAGATGTTATAGAATAACTCAAAAGTACTTTTGGCCAACTCAATATATATCATATTTTGCTTATCCTTTTATCTGTTGATGGGCAATTGGTTTATTTCCACCTTTTGGTAAATGTGAATAATGCTGCTAGTAACATGAATGTACAAATATCTGAGTTCTTGCTTTTAATTCTTTTTGGAATATTTTCAGAAGAGGAATCCCTGGATAATATGGTTATTCTGTTAATATTTTGAGGAACTGCGACGACTGTGCGACTTCACTTTCACTTTTCACTTTCATGCATTGGAGAAGGAAATGGCAACCCACTCCAGTGTTTTTGCCTGGAGAATCCCAGGGATGGGGGAGCCTGGTGGGCTGCCATCTATGGGGTTGCACAGAGTCAGACACGACTGAAGTGACTTAGCAGCAGCAGCAGCAGTACAATTTTATATTCCCATCAGCTATGCATAAGGGCTCCAAATTCTCATTCTTGCCATTAAAAAAAAAATAATCACCACCCTAATAGGTGTGAAAATATAGTTTTAATAGATATAAACTGAACTAAGAAACACTCTTCCATGGCTTCTAACTGTACTTAGGATAAAATGATAAACTCCTTCCACGGCTACAAGGCCTCGATCTACTTTCTGCAGAAGCCTCTTTAATTCCATCTCATCCCACACTGCCTTCTTGTTTTGCACTAGAAATGCTCATTGCCATTTAATTCTTCAAACATGTCAGGCTCTTCCCCAGTTTAGGATCTTTGCACATACTATTTTTGTGTGTGTGTGGAAAGCTCTTTCCCTTTCCAGTTTCAAGACTTACTTAGCCTCATCCTTCCTATCACAGCTTAAATATTGTCTTGCCTCCAACAGACCTAGTGGTTTCCTCCCCACGATCCCCTGCATTCTCTTGCTGCTCTTCTCACGGGGCACTGATGTTAGTGCACAATTATAATATTTCGCTTGTGTGTTTGTTTTATTGCTTCTCTCTGTATCTAGGAAAAAAGCCTACGAGAGAAGAGCCCAGATCTTGTTGTTCCCTGTTACATCTCCAGAGTCAAGCAGAGTGTCTGGCACATAGTAGGTATTCGATGAATATCAATTAAGTTTATGAGTGAATTACAGGAAACGGCAGACCTCCAAACACAACTTGGTAGCAGGCACAATGATAAACTCACTCAGTTCTGGGAAAAGGTTGGAAGGAACCTATCCCAATCAGATATTCATCAGCCCTGGCAACAGGCACTGAGAGTCTTAGGCCTGAAAAAAAACACACATCTCAATAACAATGGGATCAATTTTGACATTAACACGAATATTACCAAAGCCCAAGAGATACATTTAAATTCACCGAGCTCTGCGGGAGATAATATAAAAGCTCTAACTTGCTCTCTAGAAACAAGAAACTTTCATTTATGGCTTCCCAGCTCTTGCTAATCCTGCCCATTAGGCCCCAATATTGCATTTTACACAGGATGCAAGATCATACAAGAGACTGATGTAATACTCAGGCACAAAACCAACTGGCAGATTTAACACTAAAATCCCCTGGATTCAGAAGACACAAATCAAGCCCAGGATGCCTTTTC
Organism: Bos taurus; assembly: GCF_002263795.3. Classification (NCBI taxonomy): domain Eukaryota; kingdom Metazoa; phylum Chordata; class Mammalia; order Artiodactyla; family Bovidae; genus Bos; species Bos taurus. The sequence continues at coordinate 79,751,280 of NC_037334.1, read as the reverse complement.
TGACAGATTCCTGCATGTCCCTCATTACAGATAGATGAAAGAAGACGACTGCATTCCAGGGCACAACCCCCCTGCATTTGCATACTCTGTCTTTTGTAAACGGAAAGAAACACAGCCCTGCTTTTGCCCAGAGGTGAATGTTTACTGAGAAAGGTGACTTCTGACATTGACAATAATGTCAGTTTTCAATCTGCATATTTTAAGGTAATGCATCCTGCCTTTAAGTGCTTTTACTTCAGCTTCTTGGTTTCCTTCTTTCTATGAGCTTGGTGACACCCAGACCTCGAGGTCTCAATTTGAATAACTTTCTGGGAGGAGAGAGAAATGCAATAAGGCTTCCTTCTAGCCCAAGGACAGGCATGGGGTTGCTAAAAAGTGAGCCTGATAACTGGAGTCCTTTCATCTTCCTTACCCCACCGTACTCCACTAGCTCAGGGCTAAAAGCCTCACCCCAGGCTGCAGATGAAGCCTTCTCTAAAATGTGGTTTATCCCCGGAGATCTCCCTGGAACATGTGCTCAGGTAGCTGAGCAGTTCATCAGCATAGCAATTTGCCCGGTCAGCTCCATCCGTCAAAGCAAGGAAGTGTGGCTGGCGGAGGGGAGGCTCGTGGGAGAGCTCCCCGTGGGCAGGTAGGAAAGACACATTCATCCAGAGATCATAAATATGCATCCTGGCCCTGGTCTCTGCATGAGGGTGATAGACTGGAGAAGAGGCAATCCTCATGGCCCACAATGTCCCAGCGCCCCTGTTCTGCTTAAGAGTGTGCTCTATTTAGATCTAAAAAGGCAGGTGAATTTAGCCACAAGTGACTCCACGGACTGTCTGAAACACAGAGGCAAGAGTGGACGAACGCTCTTTCTGGCTTCCAGATCACATCCAACAGAGGTCTGTTTCTCGGGAAGCTCCTCTCTGCCAGGTGGGATCCAACAATGAGTTAGACAGCCTCTCACTCCTTGGAGAGCTGACAATCGAGACAATTTAAATTAAATTGCTAAATTAATTTAAATAGGATATAAGAAGCACTATGATGGAAAAACAGATGGTGCCATGAGAGCAGGGAAGAGGAACCTTACTTAACTGTGGGTGGTGTGGGGCGGGGGGCGGTCACTGAAAATTTCCCGGGAGAAGTAAAATCTGGACGGAGACATTAAAAAAAGCGGATAGCAGCTTGGAGCGTCAAATCGGAGTACAAGATGTGGAAGGAAAACTCAGCAGTCTCTCAAATTTACCCCCAATGATTTTTTTTTTCTTTTTGCCACAGCTGGAATGTGAAATTGAGAATTTCCCAGCATCTCTCTCTCTCTTGGCCAGACCCTATCTAAAGATGCCTATGTTAAGAAGCCAAAATAAAGAGACAACACAGACCATCAGTGGGAATAGCCTGGAAATTCAGACTTTAATTGGATTCAGACTTTCCCCCTAGAAAGCCCAGATTAACAGTGTATTGCTTTTCTGTTGTTCATTGGCTTCTACGCCAGCCAAGTATGAGAGGGCTAAAGAAAAAAAGAGAAAAAGGAAAGAAAAGGTAAAAAAAAAAAAAAAAAAGGAAAAATAATGCTCTTTGTAAATTAATGCTTGTCAAGCTCAACAAGTTGGAGAGCTGGGGAAGGCTTAATTAAACAGACAATTTAAAGTGAGGGGAAGTTCACCCTACATGGGAGAAATATTCCAGGCATTAAAACAAATTCATGAAAAGTTAAAAGTACCTACTGCCAGTTAACATTTATTCAAGGCAACGCTGGTAATGAAATTAGCAAACTGCCTCCAAATGTGGAGTTAGCACGGCTTTGGTTATTAAAAGATGCTGAGTAACTGAAGATGCGGTCTTTGTGTCTATGCGAGGCATCTTTTTTCCTTTTTCCCCTTTTCTTCTATTCCTCATCCCACCAGAAACCTAACAATAATACAATCCCCCTTCAGCCTGCAGTGCCTCCGTATCTCAGCTGGTTTCTGTGCTTGGGGACACTTGACATTTGCTGATCGCTTGGGAGCTCTAGGCTGCCATTTCAAACTCTCAGCATAAAGAATCTAATGCAAAGAACAGAATGACATTGACTTGGGAGCTGGGAAAAGCCCTTGGTAAAAGCTGTGCTTTCTGTGGCCCGTGTAGGTGAGACATAAAATGATCACAGCAGGCAGGATGGAACACAAACCAATCTACCTCAAGAAGCACTTTTTAAAAACATCTTTTAAAGCATGCACTTGCTTAAACCCCATTTTTCTCTAAGCAGCAAGTCTTGCATGGGCGGCCTTCAATGAGAGAGTTGGAGTAAACTCTTTGGGACTTGGAGTGGCGATATTTAATAACATGTGCATTAGGGCCAGAGAACTGATTACTAGAATTGCTCTGGAGGGAGAAGGCAGGCCAAAGAGAAAGTGTGAACATGGACTTTACAAGCTAGATAATCAGTGATAATGGAAAAGGAATCAAGGCAGGAAGGGGAAAAACAAAACAAAACTCTGACAGTTCAATTGGATTTTGGCAAAGTATTTCCTATGTGGCAGTCATTCTTTATCCCCAAAGACAGCAGCTTTTGGAGGCTAAGATAGAGAGGTCTTATGGCGATTCTTCTGGTAACAACTGTAGGAGGAATTCTGATTGCTCTGCAACCTCTATGTAAACTTGAGGAAGCCTCTTGAGTTGGATGTTTCTAAAACTGGGTTAAAGTAAGGGGAATGGCACCCTGGATGTCGATGCTACTTTATAACAGATTGAATACGCTGGGGTCATAAATCTGCCAAAGCCTTTGCCTAAGCAAAGAAGCAAACCAGCACAGCAACACCTTTTCTGATAAACGGAGATCGATACTAGTGGAGCATCTAAAATTGACTTTTCATCCCTAACCCCACTGCCTGCTGACAACCAGAACTCTGCAGACTGGGGCACCCACTTAAATCCAAGAGGGTCTTGCATCGCCTGAAGAATGAAACGCACAAAGATAAGGGAAGGGAGGTAACCCAGAGAAAATGATTGGCCATCGCAAGCATCGTACATTCTTGTTGCTCTTTAATGAAATTTCTTCTACTTGATAAAGAAGTGCTAATGACGTGCAGACAAAAACCAGATCATAGATGTGACTAGTTTCCCCCACACCTACGAGCAGAATAAGGATGTTTGCGGATGTGGCAGGAGGAGGCTTTTTTTCCTCCTAAAAAGCTGCTCAGATTCTTAGTTCATTTGTAGACAACCTTAGATCTATGTATGCATGCGTGTACTCTGTGTGTGAGAAAGATGGAAAATAAGTCACTTTGATTTCCTTCCAAAAAACCATCTGAGAATCAAGAACTTCATGTTCCTCAGGCTAGCCCCAAGTCAGGCATACTTGCACATCTGCTTAATTCTTCCCAGCTGCAGAGCTGGTTCCTGCAGCCCTCAGCTCATTGGTGCAAGCATGCTGAAGATTCAAAGTGGAAACTTCCAATCAGTGAACTTGCTAGATGTGGCCCGGCTAGCACTTGCAGACTCTGGCACAGAGGATTCATGATCATCGCTGAATGCCTCTGTGGTGGAAGGGGGGATTGGCAAGGGCCCGAGCTTGAAACAGCTGCTGGGAAACTCAGGAAGCCAAGTGGAGACACCAGTATCCTCTGAGGGCCCCCGGGGTGGGTCCTGACGCTTCACATCAGGCCACTGCCGCCACTGATCAGAAGCCTCCAGGGCATTTTGTAGGAGTCATGTGATATTTGGGGATTTTAATCTCATGTTTTCAATTTAATAATCAAAAGCTAAAACATGTATCCATTATAAAGACAAAGTTTTTCTTTTGCACTGATACTGAAATGTTCATAGAATCTGATTTTTGAACGATTTTTCTTAATAGCAGTTCATCATCCCCAAGGTAGAGAAACACAGCACTGGGCCTAGAGTTAAGGAATTTCTTGGCATGGCCTCCTCAGGATGCTTGTTTAGTCATTCATTCTGCAAAATATTCACAGAGAGCCTACCATGTACCAAAGGACATATTTCTGAACAATCTAGCCGGAGTTTCCTGCCCTACTGGGGCTTATGTATCACTGGGTAGAGGCGAAGAAACCATAACATAATAAGTAATTTTACAGCATGTCCAAAACTCAGTGTCATGAACAGGAAAAAAAAAAAAGGGAAAGGAAAGAAAAAAATACACACAAAACAAGGTAAAGGGGATTGAAAGTAAGGGGGCTGGGTGGGAGAAAAGAACAATTTACGTTTAAACAGCATGTTCAGGAGAGGACTCACTGAGAAGGTTCCTTTAAAAAATGACTGAAAAGAGGGACTTCCCTGGCGGTGGTTAAGACTCCAAGCTTCCAATTCAGGGGCACAGGATTGATCCCCAGGCAGGGAACTAAGATCCCACAAGCCCTGTGGCCAAATTAAAAAAAAGAGACAGACAGAGACTGAAAAGAGGTGCAGCAGCAAGTTGAGGAAGGAGGGTACGTTCACTCAGGATCTTAGCCACAGGCAGTCCTGGACACTGCACCACAGAGGTGCTCAGCGGGTCCCTGGCTGGGCAGGAGTGGGGACGCCCACTGTGGACAGAGTGGCAAGAGGCCAGCTGTGGCGGTGGGGCACACACTGACCAGGGACTGAGGTTTATTTACAAGTCACTCCATCAAGGGCGTTTTGGGCAACCTCAACACACCTGATCGTCAGCTCCAGGGTTAACAACCTTCTGGATCAGAAATCAAAACCGTGGTCAAAGGGGAGAAGGGGATATGTTAGGACCAGAGCCTGAGCTGCAGAGATGGGACAGCGTGAGCTTCCTCGTAGGATCTCATGGCCTCTGACAGGGTATTAAATTCTCTCCTTGTCTGACATAAAGTAATAACAGAGAGCTGTCACTGGGCAACAGGAGATGAGATGACTTTATATCCTTTTCTTCCAGAGGCATGTCCCAGTCTCCTATTTAACGACAGGAGAGAAGCCACTGGATGTAAGTCAGGGAAGCCAGGACTCAGCATACCTCCGGGGAGACCGGGAGTAAAGCCAGGAGGATGAAACGTACCACTCAGAGTTTTAATCGGGTAGGAGCCAGCCTCACATTCTACTCAGGTTGTTTAGGATGGTCCAGTCTCTCTCTCCAAACACCCCACAACTATTCTCCAGGATGGTCACACTAACATATAGCCAATTTCACATCTCTGGATGTTCATAAAAAATTCCAAAGGAAGAATAAACATCTGAAAAACAAAATCTCTTTTTTAAAAAAGAAAAGAAATTGATGCTTTTTTTCACACTCTAGAACTAAAGAAATCCCATCTCCAAGTGGGGGTGTGCCAGCATCTCTGGAAACTAGCTCTTGTGTCGTTACTGTTGCAGGAACCCCCAGGTTCATGACTGTCTCCCTCAAGCAACAGATCCCATGGTCTCCCCTCAGGTCCACCAGCTGGGAAGGGAGGGAGCCCACCCTGCCAGAAGGGAGTGATTCCTGCCCCTCCCAGGCAGAGCATAGCTTCCAGGCACATCCAGGCGTGTCCATCAGGGTGCTGTCTGCATTCCTGCTCCATCTGTCCTCGCAACCCCAAGACTCACATCCCCCGCCCACCCCAGAACCTCCCCACTACTCTTCAGCGTTCCTGGGAACTGAGGGCTTTATCCTCATGAAATTTTATGACACTGTGCAAGGCTCAGGAAAATCTGCACATGTTCCATTTTCAGAAATGGAGTCCTAATCAATGTCTCCATGTGCAGAATGCGAGTCCTAATGAAGAGCCAACACTAGTAAAAGCTAACATTTACGGAACACTTACCATGTGCTGGGCACTTATGAACATTTAATTCGAAACACATAAGTACACTAAGCCCTCTGAACACACTGATATCATTTAACTGTCACCATAGCCTTTTAGTTATGAATGAGGATACTGAGACACAGAGACGTCAAGTAACTCACTAGTTAAGAAGCAACTAGCAAGTGGCAGAACTGGGATCTGAACTCCAGACTCTGAACCATGATTTTAACCCCTGAATGCTAATACTTTTCACAGCAACTAGCAATATGTATTTATAAGAGGTGATGTATGTGTGCCAAGTATGAAGCTATCCATCACAAAAGCAGTATGGTTCAAGGACTAAGAAAGTAGGGGTCAGGAGAAGGAGAACCAGCTGGGCTGTGATGTTAGTTCTAGCTGCTGCTGTGCCAGTCAAGGTCACAATCTGAAGGCAGATGACATACACACCGAGTCACGTGAGGAGAGTTTATCAAGTAGACTATTTTAGAAGTAGTGGTTGGGGTTCAGGGAAAACAGGAGGGTTGGTGCAGTGTTCCCAGGCTGGCCAAAGAGGGAACTTGCCAGCATCATCAAGGAGCAAGGGGAGGGAGTGAAGAGGAGAATCGGAAAGAGAACACTATATGGATTGGGCCACTTGAGAGGACTGGCATCTTGGGGACAGAGAAATAGCCAGCCCCTGGCCCCATGACACAGAGGAAGCTGGTAATAAGTACATGCTTCCCTTTCCTCCATCCTCTGATCTGTTCCCACTGAGTAAACAGTTGGCAGCCAGAGGATGAGGGCACCCACTGATGCAGCCCATGTGGTCAGCTCTCAGGATGGAGAGCAAGGTCCTGAGAGATGGAGGGGCACGTGAAGGACAAATGGAAAATATGGAACACAGTCATTATCGTGATAAACTGGGACAAACCTCAACCTCCCTGGGACTTGATTTCTTCATCATTATAATGAGACAATTGGACCACATGCAATTTATGCTGCCTTCCAGCTCTGACATTTTAAGATTTGATGAATCCACCCTCCACCTATGTCTCAAGAGATTTTTTAAAAGAATAACTTCAAAAAAGAAAGTTGAAAACACAGCCCCCACCAACTCGGGTGATATTTCGCATCATTTCTACATGTGCAAGTGGATGGAAGCATGAAGGCAGACAGTGGCTGAGCTGGGAGGGCATCTGTCTGCTCCAGAAAGTAACTGAGGCATTGTTCAGTGATCTAAGAAGGTGGCTTGAGAATACGAATTGTCATGACAAAGGCGGAAGCGTAATGCGAAATCCCTCATTCCTCCCGCAGCGGAAGCAAAGGTACCTAAGGGTACTACATACTTGGTAAACCTGGAGATAGATCCTGCCCCTTTTGTGGGAGCCTATGTCAAGCTCCATCCCTGGGTTCTCACAAAGACCCAGTAGACACACACTGTTGGGCCTGAATGAGGATGCTGGGAGGCAGCAGATGAAGGGAGCGGTTGGGAGGAGGGGATCGTATCTGCTTGAATCCTATGCAGCTCATCCAAATACTATTAACATATAGTATATTAATGCAAATATATGGAACCTAGGAAGATGGTACTGATAAACCTATTTGCAAGGCAGCAACAGAGACATAAACATAGAGAAGAGACTTGTAGACACAGTGGGGGAAGGAGAGGGTGGGATGAACTGACAGAGAGGCATGGAAATGCATACATGACCATATGTGTAAAATAGGTAGCCAGTGGGAATTTGCTGTCATGATTCAGGGAGCTCAAACCTGGTGCTCTGTGACAACCTAGAGGGGTGGGATGGGGTGGGAGGGAGTTCAAGAGGGAGGGGACATTATGTATACCTATGACTGATTCACATTGTTGTATGGCAGAAACCAACACAATATTATAAAGTAATCATCCTCCAATAAAAAATTAATAAATTAGGGGAAAGAAGTGCTTCTAGGGAATTCCCTGGTGGTCAGTGGTTAGGATACCATGTTTCCACTGCAGGGGCATAGGTTAGATCTCTAGTAGGGGAACTAAGATTCCACATGCCACAAAATGCAGTCCGAAAAAGAGAAAAACCACACACACAAAGGAAGGGCTCCTAGAATGTACTTCATGAGTGGGTCTTAGCTCTCAAGGACTCCGGCTGGCCAGTTCTTGACAGAGCACTAGGCTCCATGAGGGCATCTGCCCTCCCCAGCTGCTGGGAACACACCTGCTTGTTCTCAAAGGCTGCGGGACCCTATGTGCGATGATCTGAAGGATACTGGATTCCCCTCTGCTGCTGCTGCTGCTCAAGTCCCTTCAGTCGTGTCTGACTCTTCGCGACCCCACGGACTGCAGCCTACCAGGCTCCTCCGTCAATGGGATTTTCCAGGCAAGAGTACTGGAGTGGGGTGCCATCGCCTTCTCCAGCATCCCCCTGAGCTTTCCCTAATTCCTTCTACTCAAACAAATCTCAGTGAAATCACACTATTACAGAATCACCCTTTTGTTTTCTCTAGACTCATGATAGGGAATATTAACCTCCTATCAGATTTACTAATGATTTGCTTCTTTAATGAGAGGAAATTCACAGTATCTCAGGGCCCCTAGATCCAGGGAGCAAAGTGTGTGCGTATGTGGGCATGTGTGTGTGTACACACGTAAATACGTGTGTGCACGCCTGAGGCCAGGGAGGCAGCACACGCTCAAACTGAACTTGTTTTCTCCACCCCTGTCCTTACTGTGACCTGAAGAGCAGGAAGCAGGTCAAACAAGGAAAACGGCAAATATGTTAGACACCAAGGGAGCAGGAATCCACGCTTGTGTTTGTGTCTCTACCACCTACAACTCAAAGCCTGAGGCAGGGAGTGGGCTGGAATACCAACACATTGGCTTAGTAGCTGTATAACCTTGGAAGAGTCCTTTGTCCTTAATTTCCTCCTTTGCAAAATGGAGCTGATAAAAATCGTAATGCCTACCACACAGGGCTGATGTACTGATAAAATCAGATCAATTCGATAAAAGAAGTGAGAGAACTCTGTAAAACATAGATTGCCCTGAAAAGCAAGGGATTATTCTGACTTTATTTAAACTGCTGTGACAGCAGTGTCCTCTTTGAAGGCAAATGGTACACCTGAAGACGCATCAACAGACTCAGCACCTGCAGCGGAAGACACCAGGAGTTTCTTAAAAATCTGTTCGGCATACTAAATACCAGATCCAGATCGCAAGAATCATCCATGTTTCGAAGAAAAGTTTGGTTACTAGAATCAATCAGTTCCCCTCTCTCCCTTTTTGCCTGTTTTTTTAAAAACCCCTCGATGCAGAGCCACAATCAAGGGTGAAGACAATCAGTGCAAAGAGAACTCCCACAGATAGGTCTCCGGAGGGTGAAAGAATGCGGCAGATGTAGACAGAGTCCCTCGAAAGTCTATTTCGACAACAGACCTAAGATGCTTGACTCAACAGATGTTTGCAGTTAGTTGAGCCCTATCTACGTTCACAGCATATTTTTCTGATGTCGTACCTGGCAGCCATCATGGAGGTCACAGAAAAAAAACCCTGCAGACCCACAGGCCGATAGGAATTAGAAATTACACTTGGTGGCAAGAGGCCATGGCTACTCTGAGAGAGCTGTGGGCAGCAGCAGTTTCACTGTCATCCGTCCTTCCCGCCACACCCACTGAAGGGTTCAAGGAAATGGTCCCGCTCCTCTGTCCATTCGGAAAGGTCCTTGTGAAGCCCCATCTGCATGCACATCACATCCGATATCCTTACCCAGAGACTCCATCACCACTTTCCCACGGAGAGGGCTCTTGGGCAGGGGTGAGGCATGGCCATATCTCCATGAGAGGCGGTCCGGCTTGCGCTCAATTGTGCCAGCCACGCTGAGGAACAGCAGAGACTGGCTCACCATTGGCATAAGCTGGGAACGGGCTGCCAGTCCTTCGCTGGTCCCCTCTAACTACAGAAAATCGCCAGCAGTCCCAGCCTGCCACAGCTGAGGTCTTCTCCAGCTGCGAGGGAAAAACATCATCCCACTGTCTGCTCTCCCCTCCTCCCTTTTCTCTCCCTTCCCTGTAGACAGACACAGCATGAGGTTCCTGAGGAATTAGTAGCGGGAGACGCCTCCCCCGCTGGCAGCCAAATGCCAACTGCAAGTCCTGCCCATGTAATGTGTCTGACATTTCTGCATCTCTCTGGGTTAACATTGTTTGACACAGACTTTTAAAAATATCTCTTAAAATGGTTTGTGTGTGTGTGTGTGTGTGCGTGCATGTACAACTGCAGTTGTTGCAAGGCATCATTGGGTGTATTTATTATTATTTAAAACAATTATTCTCTTAGTTGCTGACATCTCTCTGCTTTGGCATTTCTACTTAGGCAGAAGTAATTGGTTTCAGAAGGTTGGAAACCCTTATTTGAGACCATGTGCACATTCCTGTTGATGGATGCCATAAAATGTTCACGTATCATCTTCCCTCAAGTAAAACAAGCGTTCAAATCCAGAAGGAGGAAATGTGATTGACAGCATGGCATACTTCGACGGTAACTACCTGTTGTCAACTTATTTTAAAGCACCTGTATGTGAAGTGGGGTTGGTTCTCCTTCTTGGTCAGTTACCTTTAGCTAGATCTTACCAAAAGGGATCCAAAAGGGATTCTCTTGCTCTCCTTTCTGTACTAGAAAGTACTTCCCATGTCTTGTGGTTTCTGTCAACGGGCTGATTAAGGCAAGACCTCTTGCAAACATTCCTATCAGGCACAGTCTCTGGGAGAGAAGACGACACACAGCTCTCCATCATGTCTGGAAGAAAGGCTGAGTTGTAGCTCGTGTACCCAGAGATCAGGGCTGGTTTTCTCTGTGATATTGTGGGATATGTTTTTTACTTTTGTAAAGGAATGGCGTGGCATGGCTGCTGAAGTGGATGACATTGATATGGCAGACAGAGAAAATTCTACCAAGAAACAAGGAAGCCCCATTCCAGATGGCGCGGGGAGGGCAGGTGAATGGCTACGTGTACCTACAGAAGAATGATCAACCGGGCATGGAGGTTCAAGCCCAAGGGCTCTGCGTGCACAGGCAGAAAGGCACCTCTGACTGTGTGACGTGCCACCACAGAACGCACCGCCACTTGTGGGTGCTTTAAACACCTTGGAAACTCAGGGCAGAAATACAGCCACAGATTCTCTAAATGATGCCCACCTATAAGCAATATAGCAGCACAGTTAAGCCTGTGGATTCTACCATCAGACTGACAGGTCAAATCCAAGTTTTGTCACCTACTAATTGTGTGACCTTAGACAAGTGGCTTGGCCATACTGTGCCTCAGTTTTTCCATCCGTACTATGGGAATGATTAAAAAAAAAAAAAAAAAAAACAACTTACGTCAAAGCAGTGTTATAAAGATTGAGTTAATACATGCAAAAATACTTGAATCACTGCCTCTTATGATCAGTATTGTTAATATCCACTCTCTTGCTTACTACTCCCCCATGCAAGACAAACTAGGTCCCCTTCCATTCTTGGTTAGATGCTGTTGTCAGAAATTTCTTCTCCACACCAAGCCCAGATTAAGCTCCCTGAAATTTCCATTGATTTACCCCAAGCCTAATAGGAAAGACAGAGCAGAGTAAGTCTCATTTCTCTTCCCCTGACAGTTCTACACAATATTTGAGACAGCTGTAATATATCCCTAAGTCTTCAAGAACAAGCCTTTCCCATTTTTAACAACTTCTCCTTATATGGCAATTTTCCCAGATTTTTCTTCATCTTTATCGTGTTTGATTCAGATTTGTCAGCATCTTTAAATTGCATCATATCATACAGAACAGAATTTTCTGGGTGTGGTCTCAGAGTGCAAACCATGGGAGACTTTTTAATCTTCCTTAGCCCAGATATGCCATGTCTTCAATCTTACAAACCACCAGGCACAGTCAAAATTCATATTCAAAGAACCACCCACCTTCTTGGCCCAAATGCATTTTTCAGATACTTAGAGGACTAAAAGAATTCTCTCCTTTTTTCCTCTGACATAAGTATGAAGCATACATAGAGACAAGCACTCTCTGGTGTATAGACCCATATAACTAAACATTTGCAATTATCCGGAGGCTAAAGAGCCTTCTGAAAAATTAGTTCACAGCTCTCCTGGATGGAAATATATCTGGAACTAAAGAGTGAAAAACACCTGGATGATCAATCAGCCTAACCATCTTATTTTTCCAAAGAAACTCAGGGAGCTTAAATGACTTACCCAAGCTCACATTCAGATGGAGCTGAAAGTTAAGCCAATACGAAATCATGAGCGAGAACTTTCTCAATGCCTTTCTATATGGCCAAATGGAAGTTTTCTTTCTCATGAGCTCAGGAAAACCTAGCCTATTTCTTTTCCAAAGAGATTCACTGGTGGAGTTTGGTAGCTTTTCCATTACAGCAAATCAGCACACTTGATTGGCCGTTCCCAGTGCAAGAGATCTAGATGAAGATGTTGGGAATTGAGGAATGAAAAGCAGAATGGGGTTTCAGAGGGTTGTTTCAAGAAGGGACCCCAAGAGCTATAGCAGAACACTGTACAGGTCTTTCTACTGGCAATCTCTTTCAGCTTTATCAGGGTAAAAGCATAATATCCCTTCCATTTGCCCGTGTGCCCACATTGTTGACTTGGCAGCAGTATGCCCTCTACAGCAGTGGTCCCCAACCTTTCTGCCACCAGGGACCGGTTTCGTGAGACAATTTTTTCACAGACTGAGGAGAGCGGATGGTTTCAGGATGAGTCAAGTGCATTACATTTACTGTCCACTTTATTTCTATTATTATCACACTGTGATATATAACGAAACAGTTCTACAGCTCACCATAATGTGGAATCAGTGGGAGCCCTGAGATTGTTTTCCTGCAACTAGATGGCCCCATCTGGGGGTGATGGGAGACAGTGACACCTGAAATGTGCTATTTTCCTATGGGAATCTAATGCCACCGCTGATCTGACAGGAGGCAGAGCTCAGGTAATAATAGGAATGGCTGTAAACACAGATAAAGCCTAGCTGGCTCGCTCTCTACTTACCTCCCACTTTCAGCCCGGTTCCTAACAGGCCATGGACTGGTACTGAGACCCCTGTTCTACAAAGAGAAGATCTGTCTCTAAACCTACCCAACTATACTGACAGACAGATGACCTGGACAAGGAATGGGAAACTCACTTGCTCCTTTCTAAAAGGAAATTAACCAAAACCTGCTTTCCACTGCCTGCCAAAGATAATGTGAAACTGAATATAAAATGTGTGTGTGTTGTAGCTTTAAAAACAATGGAAACAGTGGGAATGTTACTTTTAAAGTAATTTCTTATCCTGGAGGCTGTTGTAACTAAAATCAAAACAAGAGCAAAAAAGCAAAAAAAACCCCAAACAAACAAACCTCAGGTCATAGGATTTGCTGTTCAACACATAAGATATTTCCCTTATTTTTCTCTGCTGAAAGGGGCTTTTCCCTTTTCTCATTTTATTTTCCTTAATTCCTGTGGCACATTACATACTGCGTGATGACATGGGTACGCATGTTCACTTCCTTACTCTTCTGTGAACTTTTGCGGCAAAGGGACAAGTTATCATGCTGTTCTCTGCCATGACTGCATCTTTCACAGTGTGACGACCTCCTGTTGGTTCTCTCCATGCCACTCTTGCTCCTCCCTCTAATCCTCTATCCACACGGTAGGCAAAACGATCTTTTAAAGACAAATCTCATCATTATAACCCCGCCTTCAAAATCCTTCACTGGCTTCCAGTGTTCCATACTGTTCCATATGGAGTCCATACCCCTTTAAGATGATCCAGGAATCCTTGCTGGATCTGGAACTTTCCCACTTCTTCCCATCTGTTTCACGCCTCTCTCCTGCTCCCCCTCTCTGCCCCAGTAACCTTATCCTTTCACTCCTGGAACTCACTCTGTTACTCCCGCTCCACATATATTCCTCCTCTCCCTCCCACCCCCCATCCCCTCCTCTGGTTACTTGCTATTAATCAGTTTACTTCTTTAGGGAAGCCTTTCTTTCATATCATATTCAAGTCAGGTTCCCTCCATGTTACATACTGCTGTCCTATCCTATAAATCTTCTCTAAGACCATCCCAAAACATAATTTTTGAAACACTGGTGGAATATGATATAATTGCATCAGAAAATGTTAAGTCCTAAGTTCTCAGAAACCTTCTGAAGAGCCATACTACAGAAGGAGGACTTCTCTCTCTCTCCTGGAAATAAAGTATCAGTCCAGACATATTTCTGGAGGGGAGTGGAAGTTAGAATCTACTATAACGTTGAATCAGCCACCCACATAATTTTTACTAAAAAACAAACAAACAAACCTAGGCTGGGTAATGAGCTTAATATTAAAAAAAGACTCCGCAAGGCCTAGAGAAAAGATTGAAATGTAGGTATATTACTTTACTATCACATGGTTTCAAGGTCCCAGTTGCCCATCTGTGATTTGCTGCCTCTATGGTATGTCAACCACCCCAGCAGAAGATGTTAGGTCACCACACACACTTATCCCTTTTATAATCAGACTCACAACTTCAGAGAATGCTGGAGATGAAGAGAAGAGGACCACTGCTGGATGCCAAGGGCAAAGCGACCATCAAGAATTACTCAGCACATCAGGAGTCAAAGAGAAAGATGTTGTTCTGATAATCAAACCCCCAACCCCAAGATGTTATTAAAGCCCTTGAGGCTCTAAGCATGTTTATGGGAATACCAACTGGAATACAGGGGGCAAAGCCATCCTGGGGCCGGAGCAGGGGGAGAGGGATGGAGAAATTACATTCACTGAGCACCTATCCAAAATCACTGCAGATGGTGACTGCAGCCAGGAAATTAAAAGATGCTCGCTCCTTGGAAGAAAAGCTACGACAAACCTAGACAGCATATTAAAAAGCAGAGACATTACTTTGCCAACAAAGGTCCATCTAGTCAAAGCTATGGTTTTTCCAGTGGTCATGTATGGATGTGAGAGTTGGATTATAAAGAAAGCTGAAGCGCTGAAGAATTGATGCTTTTGAACTGTGGTGTTGGAGAGACTCTTGTGGTCTGGACTGCAACGAGATCCAACCAGTCCATCCTAAAGGAGATCAGTCCTGGGTGTTCATTGGAAGGACTGATGCTGAAGCTGAAACTCTAATACTTTGGCCACCTGATGTGATAAGCTGACTCACTGGAAGACTCTGATGCTGGGAGGGATTGGGGGCAGAAGGAGAAGGGGATGACAGAGGATGAGACGGCTGGATGGCATCACCAACTCGATGGACATGAGTTTGAGTGAACTCCGGGAGTTGGTGATAGACAGGGAAGCCTGGCGTGCTGCGATTCATGGGGTCGCAAGGAATCGGACACGACTGAGCGACTGAACTGACTGAGCACCTCTTCTGTGCCAGTCCTCTGTCAGGGGTTTTAAGGTCAGTTTAGCGTGTAAATAAACTTGTCCCCTGGCTGGATCCTTCCTTCTTTAGAGTTCTCCAGGAAGACTGATAACTTTCCCCTTGAATAATGAACCAATCCTGCAAAGAACCCCCTTATGTCTTTTTACTTAAAAAATCATCTCATTACTTTTGACCAAAGTCTACTATACCTGATCAAAGGAAAAGGGAGATTATTCAGATGACAATGATTTTACCAGAATGGGCAACATAGCAATTGATCAAGCCAGTTCTGGATCCCAATTTTGTCCCTGAATTTCCTTCTTCATAAAAGGGGTGGGGACTGATATCCTTATTGGATGGTCTAAGAGATTCAGGGTAAAAAACAAAGATACCCGCTCAGAAAAGAAAGATATCAAATGCTAATGCAAGTCACCAGCTCCTCTTACTGAGCTGCCCCCTCCTCTCATGCTGACTGGAAGATATGGGTCATAAAGACTCAGTGTTGAATTTGTAGAGCCACTCAGCCTTCATAAATCTCACTTTTGGGACGTCCCTGGTGGTCCAGTGGCTAAGACTCTGCACTCCCAATGTAGGAGGTCCAGCCCAACTCCTGGTCAAGGAACAAGATCCCCTGCCATGATTAGGTGTTCACATGCAAAAACTAAAGATCCTGCAAAAAGAACCCACATGCCACAATTAAAGATCCTGCATGCCATAGCAAAGATAGAAGATTCCATGTACCACAGCTAAGCCAAATAAACAGATCTCTCCCTTTCCCTTCATATTTTACTTCTTTCAATTCTTCTAATTATGAATATCTGAAATTTTTTTTTTTTTGCCCTAACCTACTCAAGTGCAAGTTTTTAAAGACAGGAATCATGGTCTTATTTATCACCCTATTCCTGTCAGTTCTTAGTATAAACACCTTGCATACTTCCTGTTCTAAATTACAATTTTTTTCACTTTTGCCTCAGTCTCTCTATTGTTACAGTCAAGGTAACACTCAATTTCAATAGACATGTAATGAAATCATTATGTTTGATTCCTCTTAAAAAATGGAAATATATATACACACACATAAAAACATGAATTGTTCTTAATGAAAAACCAGCAGCTTTTCATAGATTGAAATGTCTTTATACATCAACACCTTAAACAGGGATCAATGAAACATAATGGAATTACAAAAGCTTCTCAATATATACCATGAAATAAGTGTGCAGTGGGAAGAATTCTACAGATTTTTCCTAATGGATAAAAATTCTGTTAACGACCACAGGCAACTGGAAGAAATACAGAAAACTAATTCTATAGTAGGAAGTAGTATAGGGTAGTAAATTTTCAAAAAGGAATTCTCTGGAATGGGGAGATGATAAAAGATGAAACTATACTTTTATCCTAGAAATCTCTAAGGAAAAAATAATAACGTAACTAAAGGTTTCTGACAACTGGAAAGTAACAAGAATTAGCCAGAGAAGCTTTGTAAGCACTGTGAGAAAAGACTGAGCATGTAAAGAGAAGAACATCTGAAATGAAATGCAGTGTGTCACTTAAGATTGTAAAACAAAGAGCAGGAACCTAACCTCAGTAAAAGAAACTTCAGAGCTAGAACCACCTGTTGTTTTTCTAATTCATGAAATAGTTGAAAATAAAAGTCACAGGATACG
The DNA here is from genome assembly GCF_002263795.3 of Bos taurus. NCBI lineage: Eukaryota > Metazoa > Chordata > Mammalia > Artiodactyla > Bovidae > Bos > Bos taurus. Next base: position 79,734,535 of record NC_037334.1, on the reverse strand, counting down.
GTTGGCATTGAAGACCAAATCTAGAGCAAGGAACCAAGAAGCAAATTCAGTTTTTAAACCCTTCAAATAAAAGACGATATTTTCTCCCCAAAGGGAAGACATCCTCATGATGAAATGAGTCAGAAAAGGCCCAACTGATGTTACTGAAATTTAGCAAAAGTATTCACATTTCAGCTGAATTATAAGCTTGAGGTTTTACAGCCCAGAGGCATATCTTTGAGAAAGTTATAGGGGAACATAAATAGATTTTTAAAATAGAAATGGCTCTTTCAGCATAGGTTAATGGAAGATATGTTATCACTAACGTGGGCAGGGAAAATGGAGAATTGATATATTAGGTTACCCAGGCTTGATAGAGAAATTGCCAATCTTTATGGAAGATTTGCAGAATATTTATTAAAAAAGACACAGAAGGAAAGGTTTTACATTTTTAAATGTGACTATTTCTCTCCATTTATCCTGCCAGGCCCATATTCAAAGCCACTGGGATGTATCACTTGAGCCCTGCTAATTCTTCATACATTGCCTAGAGAGGCAATGTTCTGATTTTTTGTTTTGCTTGGTTATTCATTTTATTTTAATGCAAATTTGAGCCTAAGCCCACTGTCTTCTGCCCCTGACAGACATGTCCTCTTGAGACACTCTGTGTCTTCATGGCTTTTCCCATTACTTCAATGATTTATCTATTTATTGAATACCCATGGTTTTTGGCAGCTCAGGCTGCTATAACAGATACCCAAAACTGGGTAGCTCAAACCACTGACTCTCACTTCTCACAGTTCTGGAGACTGGAAGTGTGAGACAGGGTGCCACAGTGAACTCAGGTGAACTCCGTTCAACTCCGGTAAACTCAGCACCTGCTTTGTAAAGTGCCTTCCCACCTTGGCCTCACACCATGAAGAGAGAAACAGCTGCGTTCTAGTCTCTTCATCCCCTTATAAGGGCACTAACCCCACTATGGAAGCTCCACCCTCATGAGCTCATCTAAACCTAATTACCGCCCAAAGGCCTTACCTCCAACTGCCATCACATTGAGGATTAGGGATTCAACACATGGATTTTTTTTTGGTTGGGGGGAAGGCACAAATGTTTAATCTATAACCTTCATCTTCCTTGTAATACTGTAAGCTCTCAGGGGTCAGGGAACTCTAGTTTTGCTCCCTGCTAAAACCCGCATGCCTTACACTTGACCTGGAACATTATGGGTGTTTCATAAAGATTTATGGGATGTATGAAAGAGAAAAAAATATAATCCTCTTCTACCTCCACTCCGTGTATGTGTGCACACATGCACACGTGTGCAAACATGTATATATGACTACAATCTCTAGGGGAAGCTGTAGATTACCTAATTATCCAACTGGGAAACATGAAAAAATAAACTGCCTCATCATTAACATAGATGATGTTAATGTCTCTATGTTTCCACAGAATATCTTTTGAGCAGCTCACTAATTGCATAGAGTCCAGCCCTCTTTATATTATATATTAGTAATTCACCTCCACAGTGGCCACACAACTCAAGAAGGAAATAGGCAGGTGCTGTGTGAGTTGTAAGCGGTCTGAATATTAGCAAAGGTTTTTAACTAATCAAAGCTCTCAGTACACATGTAGTTGATTTTACATTATCTAGATGAGCGGTTATGAGTCTGTGCTTCCATCATGCAGCTCTCCAGGGGCCATGTGTTTGTCGTTCATCTTTTGAATTCTCACACTGCCTATCCTGTGCTAAGCATAAGACAGAAAATTGATACATTTGCACTGGTCTATGTATCAATGTTAAAACTGAGTTGGAAGTGACCTGCTAAAATTTAGATGATTATACTTTTAGGTGAGAGAATCCTAGGGCAGATTTGCAAACCTCAAATCCATTTAAAGTGGCTACACTGGGGACTTTTGATGTGGCTAGAGGGCGGGCAATGGGGTTTGTGGTGGAAAGTGCAGTGCGAATGCCTGCTTTTCTGTTAGAGAGGTAGAGAGGCTGCCAGGTGTGGTGGAAGGAGCATAACTTGAATTTTGGCCCCAGAAACATTTTTCCCAAGTAAGCATGCTTTTGTAAGCCTCAGTTTCCTGATTAAAATTCTTGTATTATCAGTTGTGAAGTCTCAAAATGATGGACTGAAACTGATGAGCATAGCTTGGAGTACATGAGAATTTAGTAAGTGGCAGTTAAGAGGTCCATGCAAAGAAATGCATACAAATGTTCATAAAAGCATAATAGCACACAGCTAGAAATAATCCAAATATCCATCAACCAGTGGATGGATGCAGATAAGGTGATACATTTGTGTCCACGGAATACTATTCAGTCACAGAAAGGACTGAATTACTGGTACATGCTACAACATGGACGGACCTCAAAAACATCATGCTACATGTTATATAATTCCATTGGTAAGAAATGCCCAGAAAAGGGACACTCATTGAGACAAAAAGTAGGTTAGCTGACTGAGGGCTGAGAGTGGAAGTGTAGATTATCAGGAAATCAGCAGTAGGGAATTTCTGAATGGTAGAAATGTTCTAAAACTAGAGCATGTTGATGGCTGTACAACTCTATGAAATTGACAAAAAATCATAAATTGCATACTCATGGGTAAATTTTATGGTATATAATTTATATAGGAATGAAGTTTTTTTTTCCTTTTACTTTTTTAAAGATCTATAAGAATGCTGAGGGAAATTGAGGAAGTAAGAAATCCCCTTGTACTCACTATTTGGGGAAGGGTCTCAGATGGAGCTCTATGCAGAAGCTGATATAAAGGCAGTGGCTTTGCTGGGCAAAGGGATGGTGGTGCTGGCATTCTTTGAAACTCTTGGGAAATACCCTCATTCCATCACAAAGTAGGCAGCCAGCCAGAATACTAGGGAATGGCTCCTGGAGCCAATGTCCACGCAACTGTCGGCCTGGGGAACGTGGGCTCCCTCAGGGGTATTCAGAGAGCTGCCACCAGGACTGGGTTTTGAAATGAGAAATTCTGGTACTTCCTATCCCTGCCTTCCAGCCACCCTTTCCAATTTCATCTCATTGTAATTACTAACGGCAGGCAGCTAATTTAAGAAGTCCTCTGTACGACTTGCTGATCTGATGAGAATCTATATGGGGGCTGTTGGCTGTTACCTGTCCAGAAAGGTGTTCAAAGAGACATGGGTGTCTGGTGTCACACAGAGACAAAAAGGTGCCTGGAATACCATCAGTCACCCACAAACATACAAGTTCCAATAAAAGAGGAATAATTGACATTAAAATCTATAGGTCCTAGGAGGATATGAAACCTATCACACATTTTTTTTTTTTTTTTCAAAGAGAGAGATAGAGAAAGTACAGTGCCCACAACACATCAATTAAAACCTGCCATTTCCCCGAAGCTGTCAGCTGCAGAGTGGCTGCCAGAAGTCCTCCTTCTCTGAGGGCGTCTTGAAAATGAACACCTGGGGCAGCCAGAGCTATTAATAGGTGGAGGGAAAGATATAAAATGTCACAATGCACCTTTCCAAATAAAAACGTGTCCAGACTTCTTGGGGAGGGGAGAGGGAGGGGAAAATGGCCCAAAGTATTTAAGAAATGATTGCATTTTCCTTTTTCTGAACTCCTACTATATATTACCAGGGAAAGCTTGTCATTTCCAAGGTGTCCAGACCCTCTCACTGCTGTTCTGGAGAGTTCCATAAGTCACTCATGGCTGGCGGGGTCTTTGTGCTACATTCTACTCTCAACAGGGGCCAGAAAAGGCGCTGCTTCTGTTCCAACAAGGAGAGCACATGGGTACAAGGTGCTTGTCACCATGTGCCGTGGGAGGAAGACTGGGGTCCCGTCTTCTGCTGTTCAACGCCTAGTCCAGACTGGGAAAAGAACTCCAGGTCTTTAATAGGTATGCTCAAAATCCCTGACCATGCCTCTGGATTGATTTCAGAATAATCACCATGAATTTGTTTTTAGTGGGATGCCTTCCTAGTAAGACAGAACAAACAGATTCTATATCTGGGGAAAGTAAGTTTCCATTCCTGCCAATTTCTAGAATTTAACCTTGAAATTCAAAAGCTGGGTGAGCATGGGCAAGTCACTTAACTGCTTCAGACACCAATTCCTCCAATTACAAAATAAGACACTCTCACACAGTGATGATTCAAGCTTCCTATGAGTTTTAAAATTCCTGGACTGTATCAATGAGCTAATAATTTTGCCTCTGGAACAGACTCAAGAAAGCTCTCAATGAAGATAAGGTCAGTAGTCATCGCTTCCGTAGAGGCTGATTAAAAGATCTTTTCTTTCTTTCTTCTTTTTTAATAGCAAAGGTTGTTCTATTTCCCTCCAACCAAACTATCAAGCTCCTAGTTGCTCTAATTTAACTTTATTACTCTTTTGTCTTGTCAATAAGAACATAATAGTGTCCTTAAAGAAAATGACAGCTTTTTTCTTTTTCTTTGAGGTTTATTTCAAACAATTTTCTTTCTTCCTAATGAGCCTGATCCATGTTTGCCGTTGCATATTGTGTTCTTTTAATGGGGAGGTTTTCAAATACAGAGAGGAGAAAGAAAAGCTGGCTTTGTTTTCCTTATTTTTTGCTAGCCTTTTTGTCACTTCAAATAGTTACCTTACAGATCATTTACAAATCATGGGCTGTTTGCAATGCAGTGCATTTCGAAGATGGTGCCTCTTTTTTTTCTTTTTTAATCTTTTTATAAATGAGGTCTTGCCCAGAGACTCAATATGTCCACCCCTCCTTCTGAGGTCTTGGGTTCCCCGTGTTTTCTTTCACAAACGGTAGGGGCCCGGCAGCTTTAAAGCTTTTTGATCAGGTTTCATGCAGGGAGACAATGTGCATTAACTGGCATATTGGAGCTACCACTGTGGCACCATTAGTCAACAATTATTGGTCTTTTAAACTCTTGCTTCAGCTGTCCCCTAGTTAGCGGACTCCCAAGTTTTATACTAAAAGACAAAAAGCAACTATGTATGCCTGTGTGTGTGTGTGTGTGTGTGTGTTTTTCCTTTAGCACTGAGGTGAATTCAAGGATCTGGATTGCTAAAGATTTGGGCTACTAAGGATTGGTATTCTATTCTATTGACCCAGATGACAAAAGAGGATGAGTGGAGGACACAGTCACCCCTCTGTACCCATCAGGTACTGGCTCCATGACCCATGTGGATCCCAAACTCCACGGATGCTCAAGTTCCATAGCTGGCCTTCTGTGGGTTCTGAATCTGCAGATGCAATCAACTTCTGATGGCAAACAAAATAGACAACATGTGGTTTGTTGAATCCACAGATGCAAAACCCAAAGATACTGAAGGCCGACTGTAGTCAAATCTGCAAACGCGCTTCCTTTTAGCCTATGTCTTTCTTCTTTCCTTATTCAACTGTTCTTCCCCAGTTTACTGGAGAAAACTTCTCTGTTAATTCTCCACTTGATTTAAGAACTCTAAATGGGCTCTGATAGTAGCTGCTAAATACTAGCCATGTGGACACACACCTACAAAGCCTAAGTGAAAATATATTAGCTAAAGCGCCTTAAAACTCAGCAAATATTTTTAGGGCTAGCTTTCTGACTTGAAGCCTATGAACTGTAGTTTTCTTTTTGATACCATGCAAGGGTTGGGCTGAATAATGTTTAACGTTCCATCCACATCTGAAATCTATGATAGGAAATATAGAAATAAAAATAGGGGTTAAAGGGACAGGGAAGCAACTGGTATGGCTGGGAAAGAGGAAATTATTGGAGAAATGTGGGAGGAATTTAGAGTGATGGTCAAATGATAAAAACTTTTCCAAAGTTAAGTATAAGAAAACTCTAGACCCAAACTGGAGTTAGCTTAGATTCTTAAAGAAGAGGTAGAATAATTCACTGCTGATGAGGATGATTAGTTGGCAACAGTGTGCAAGATATGGTTAGAAGATTGTTATTCAAGAAAGGGGGGCTTCAGGGACTTCCCTGGTGGTGCAGTGGTTAAGATTCGACACTTTCAAAGCAGAGGGTGTAGGTTTGATCCCTGGTCTGGGAACTAAGATCCCACATGCTGCACAGTGTGGCCAAAGAAAAAAAAGAAAGGTGGTGAGGGCCTGGGTCCTGGGAGGGATGCTCATTCATTGTTCTTTCATCCAATTAAAACAGAAACAGGGTGACTCTTAGTTCCCCAGGGGGCCAGAGCCTGGTTTGTTTATAGGCTAACACAGTTTCTAGAAGTAACAACAGGTGCTGAATGAATGCATGATTGCTTAAGTTTATAGAAAGTAACATAACTCTTGTTTAAGATATTGAGAACAAGGGACTACAGATGGTGAAGAGCCAGGGAGGGCTGGTTTTTTTCTTCTTGAGAAAAGAGAAGACAGGCAGTGAAACTGACAGGAGAGTTCAGAAGGTAGATGTAGTTGCTGAGCCAGAAGTCATGATAATATTTTCAATATGTTGACTCAGAGGTGATGGTAGAATCTAGGAATGAGGGAAGATGGCATACATCCCTGAGAACATTTTGTGTAGAAGTGATGTCTAAAGTGGCTTCTCAGGTGGCTCAGTGGTAAAGAATCTGCCTGCCAAGCAGAATATGTGGGTTTGAACCGTGAGTGGGGAAGGATCCGCTGGAGAAGGAAATGACAACCCACTCCAGTATTCTTGCCTGGAGAATCCTATGGACAGAGGAGGCTGGGGGCTACAGTCCTTGGAGTTGAAAAGTGTCAGTCAAAACAGTGACTGAACAGCAGGAGCAGCAGCAGATGTCTGAAGCAAGACGGCTGCACCACAGCCAAGTCTCGGAGATGGTCCGTGGCTGGAAGCTCCTGAAGAACTACAAACTTGAGTGCTAGAACCTGAACCAACAAGACAGTTTTCCCACTGATTCCCTTTTGAAGATCATTCACTGTATTTTATTCTGATTCTTCCTCCCTTAACCCTATTCTTCAAAATTTATTCATTCAACAAAGATCTACTGAGTATCTCATCTGTAATGAGCACAGTTAAAGATTCTGGAGAAAATAGGGACCACAGCACAAAGTTCTAACCCTCATAGTGCTTACTTGTGATAGTAAGAAGGTTAAGGAGTAAATAAGTAAGTGGAAAGGAGAGTGACCAGTGGAAATGGAGAGAGCACTTCAACCAGCGTCATCAGGGGAGATTTCTTGAAGGAGATAACATGTGAGCTCTGAACTTCTCAGATTCACGAGAAAGACACAGTGAAGCTACAGTGTAGGGATATACCAGGAAGAGGAAACAAAGTCCAGGGTTTTCAGATAAGCAGGATGAGCATGAGCTTGGCATATATGCAGGGTCCAAAGGAGACTGGTGTGGCTAGAACCCTGCAGTGAAAGGGGTAATGGGGGCTGATGAGGTCAAAGGTGGTGGGACCACCAAGAAGGAATTAAGAATCAGGTCAGGGATGTTTTTTCTCAGTAAGAGAAAATCAAGATTGTCTTAATCCTTAATCTTTCAGAATAAAGCCCAGAGTACGAACGTCTGGTTGACCTCTATCCAGTGCCATTCATGAGTCCCTAGCCCCAGTTACTGAGGCTAAAGGGTAGTTTTTATCTTGGCATTATCCCAATTGTGTTTGCAGAGGTAAGACAGGGATCAAGTAGGACATGGAATAGAAAAGAAGTAAGAGCAATGCATGGCATTGTTTCTCAAAGATTGGCTGAGCTGAGGTATAAAGCCACCGGCAATAGAAACGGGAAATCCGAGCAGAAGGAGAATTGAAGTTATATAGAAAGGGAGATTGAAGGGAAGTAGAGTCAACAAAATGTCAATTGACTGCACAATTCAAAGCAGACAAGAGAACGATTCTGTGGGTGTGATTACAGTTTTCCAAGTTCCATTCAGTGTATTTCAGAAGCTGAAATGCAAATGACCTTGAACTTCTGAGATCACAAAGATTTGTGCAAGTTTCTCCTTTTCAGTTCCTATAACCCTACGTGATGGAATAAACGAAGAGACAGTACTAAAGCCAGAGAGCAAAGATACATATTTGAGTCACTGTCGACTCAGAAAGGGGATTTTTTGGGCAATGGGGCAGTGAATGAAAATGGGAGAAACATATGCATGTCCAAGCAAATGCAGCTACCATCCTGTGTTTGAAATGCATTGAGCAAGAGGACAGACATCTAGACCAGAACACCTCACTAGTGAAATAAGGCAGAAACTCCTGCATCTATTAACCATCCTAAGATCTTATTCTCAGAGAAGGCAATGGCACCCCACTCCAGTACTTTTGCCTAGAAAATCCCATGGATGGAGGAGCCTGGTGGGCTGCAGTCCATGGGGTCGCTAGAGTCGGACACGACTGAGCGACTTCACTTTCACTTTTCACTTTCATGCATTGGAGAAGGAAATGGCAACCCACTCCAGTGTTCTTGCCTGGAGAATCCCAGGGACAGGGAAGCCTAGTGGGCTGCCATCTATGGGGTCACACAGAGTCGGATACAACTGAAGTGACTTAGCAGCAGCAGCAACAGCAAGATTTTATTCTAGCAGCATCATAGCAAGTTTTCACATAGCAAAACAATGACCATTTTTTAAAAGACAGAAGGGTAGAAGAGGGTTACCAAAAGTTATTTATTGCACTTTCCTGGAGTATTACACTGGAGGGAACAAAAAAAAAAAATTTCCGTTTCAACTCTGTCATTTCACTGCTCAAGAAAATGTCTCAATTAAGCCCTCAGAGGAAAGAATAGAAAACATCAGTGAGACAGGGTGGAGAGTAGTCCTTTATGGGGTTTCTTCAGTTATCTATTCTGAGCTTTGGGGCAGAGTGGGGAAAAGGGCTAAGTTTTGACTATTACATTTGCGGAAATATGGTCTTTCTTACTGTCTCAACCACCATAACCCCCGAACTCATCATGACCAAGTAGGTAGAGATGGATGGAAGCCAAGAGTGGCTCCCAGTCAACGAGATGGGAATCTGGAGCATTGGCCAGCTTTTTCCTATTCAGGAAGTTATTTAAAATTGCTTAAAACAGGTTATTTGGGAAGCATCCTGGGGTAGAGACTTTGCCTCCCCAGGTCTCCGACTTGCAGCACAGAACTGGAATCCCACTAAGGAAACGACAGGGGAGACTTTGGATTCCTGCTTTCTCTTCCCAAGCGTTTGAGAAAGAATTACTGAAGGTCACTGCTGTTAGTCAAACAGACTAGTCAGAAGGAAAATTTCCATTCTGGTCTGCTTTTCACAGAATCACAGAGTGACTCAGTGATTCCAAGCCCTTCATTTTGTAGGTTAAAGAACTGAGGCCCAGAAATAGACAAGCCCCAAATGACAGAGCTCACCTGTGCTCCCCAGCCCCAGCTAGGACACCACATCTGGTCTGCTGGCTGTAATACCACCCTTCTTTTTCTGCCCAAGGGAACCTAGGAGGGAGCCTGTGACCATCACGAGGAATAACCTTAACTCATTTTGATGTAATATTTATGTCCATTATTCTCAGATTTCTCCACTTTACTATGAACCAGTTTCCTGTGTAATACGTAATTCTGTTTATCTCATTCATCCTTGTAATCTGAAGTGTGCTGCCCCCCACCCCCACCCTGCACAAGTTCATATGTTGAAGTTCTAATCCCCCAGTACTAGAGAATGTGACTATAACTGGAAATGGGCCATTTCCGAGGTGATTAAGTTAAAATGAAGCCACCAGGATGGGCCCTAATCCAATCTTACAGGTGTCTTTATAGGAAGAGGAAATTTGCACGCACACACAGGTGCACACACAGAAGACAAGACACAGGGAGGGAGCAGCACCTGCAAGCCAAAGAGAGAGGTGTCCGGAGAAACCGAACCTGCCAACACCCTGACCTTCTACCTCCAGCCTCCAGAACTGTGAGAAATAAATCTCCATCGTCTAAGCCACCCTGACTGTGATATTTTATTATGTCAGCCCTACTGAACTAACACAATCCCTTCACTAGATACTGAGTACTTCCTGCCAAATCTGTTCAAGGCATCAGGGTTATAATAGTGAAGAATCCATGTTTTGTTATGCCTTCGTGGGAATTACAGTCTTTCAAGAGTGAAAGACATCAAATAAATTAGGTTACTAATAATTACTTACCTGCTGCTGCTGCTGCTGCTGCTGCTGCTAAGTCGCTTCAGTCGTGTCCGACTCTGTGCGACCCTATAGACGGCAGCCCACCAGGCTCCCCTGTCCCTGGGATTCTCCAGGCAAGAACGCTGGAGTGGGTTGCCATTGCCTTCTCCATTGTGTGAAAGTGAAAAGCGAAAGTGAAGTTGCTCAGTCGAGTTCGACTCATAGCGACCCCATGGACTGCAGCCTACCAGGCTCCTCCATCCATGGGATTTTCTAGGCAAGAGTACTGGAAAGGCTTGCCATTGCCTAGAGTGGCAGTAAGTCTAAAAGAAAATTGCCTAGCATAAGAAGTCACTCTCCTAGGAAGTAAGAGGGTGTCAAAAGTAGGAAAAAGCAGGCACCACCTAACTAACGTAAGCTCAAGTCCTATATATCAGTTTGTGTTCTAACAGCCTCTAATGCTACTTTCTTATTTGATAAACCAATTAGAACATCCCCTGCCCTGAAATGTCCACCAACACAATGTTATTGCATTGCCAGACACTAAGTGCTCACGCACAGCAACCTGAGTTCTGAGTTACAAACAAAATCAAGAATAAAATCAAGCAAGTAACACAACAAGAAAGAAAAGCAAACAGGAGCTAGGCGTTCAGAATGCAAGGGTGGATCAACCACATCAGCCATGACTGCTAGAGTCTGGCCTGGCTTCCCTTTGACCTCAGAGGGATATGGATCAGTTGAGTGCTCCCAAGAGACTGTCTGGCAAAGCACCCCACAGATCAGAGGCAGCCCTATTCATTCTTGTGAGGTCTCTCCTCAGCAGAGGCCCCACTTTGTCTTACATTGTGTGTCCTAAAGTGATAGGCAGAACCAGGATAGGGCAGGGGCAATAGCATCGGGTGTCTACTAAATGCTGCCAGTGATCCTTTTGCAGGGGCAGCACTACATCAAGAGCCCAGAACAATTCCTGAATTTCTGCAGCCATGACTGCCAAGCTCTTAATTACACAGAGGCTCCATGGATCATCTGGCTGCCTCTTGCCCATGCGTCTGGACTCCCTGCCAGGACTGTAGACCACCCGAGGGCTGCACACCCCACAGGACTGGACCCTCAGCAGGAACACATTAAATACTTGTAGAGTTTGAAATGAAGGAGAAGATTGCCTGCAACTGGCAGCTTCCCAGCTGAGTTCTCTCTTCCTAGGAGGTATCAGCATGGACCTTCCGATGTGGCAGCCGAACAGTTAAGCCTCTGCCAGAAGAAGGATTTTGGACTCCTGGGCTGGGGCACTGGCTCCGTAGCCGGCGGCACTCGGTGACAGGCATGTTCTGATCAGAGGAGAGACGTTCCCACCTCCCAGGGAAACTTGTTGATGAGCAGTCCGCCCCGTAGGAACCACAGAACCTTTGCAGGGGCTCATCGGATGAGCCTGGTGTCCAGAGGACCATCATTTTAGACTTGTCCATTTAAAATGCTTTGACACACGGGCTCTTGCAACTGGCTAAGTACCCAGAGGTGAACTAATGAACTTAAAAATAGGACATGATGGGGAGTGGCAGGAGTTGTCTTTCTGGAAGGCAGAAAGAGCTGAATTAGAATCCCAGGTGTGACAGGGACGGTTTCTATGGCCTTGGGCAACTCTCATCAACTCAGTTTCATTTTCCATACCATTCAGCAGGGAGGCCAGTGCTTCTCTGCAGCCAGGTCGAAGCAAGGCTTAACCAGCCTGGTCCCTGTGGCTGGGGAAGGCGGGTTTCCTTGCTGGCATTCCACAGTGGGGCTGCTCCAGCCCCTCCTTAGGGCTCCCTGCTTCCTCAAGTTCTCTCTGGGGCAACTTCTCCTGGAAGTATGCTTGTCAAGAAGCACTTCCTTTCCTCTAATGCCTCCCTGCAGCACGCCCAGCGTTTCTGTCCTGGCCTGATGCTGCAGAGGTCCTAGGTGACTGGCTGCTAATCCAACACATTTACTGGAGTAGAATTTTTAAGGTTTTCTAACAGCTTTACATTTTCTCAGAGAAGACAATCTTTAACTGAGACCTTAAACACCTCGAAGAAATGAGAGATATAGATACTGGCTGGACAAAATAGGCATCTGGATATCTATTTACCTAACCACCCATCTATCCACCCAACTATCTACCCACCCACCCATCTACCTACCTACCCACCAACCCACCCTCCTACCTGCTCACCTACCTAACTACCGATCTATATTGCATTTGTGTCTCCTTTAAAATCATGGACTAGAGGCAGATGGCTCTTTTGTGTTCAGATTCCTTTTGGTTAGAAGCAGGAATAGACATTTCTAAGTTCCTTTGGTAACATCAAATTTATAAAACTTCCTTTTTTTTCTCTTTCCCCACTAGATGGTAAGTATCATGCATAGGGTCTCAATCTTAATCCCTGCATAGCACTTATTTAGGTGTCCAGTGAATAACTGATCAATTGATAAGGACGGCTCTCCGAACTTTCTTGGTCAACAGTTCTCATATCGTGCCCAACTCTCCTTTCTAAACAATCTGCTAAGTATTTCAATAAAAAGGTTTTGTTTACCAAGTTGCACTTATTTAGTATTGATTTTCTAACTGAAAGAAAACTCAACTGATTTTCTAACCAAAAGCAACTTGACATTTTAGTAGCCTGAATCAAGAAGGGTGCTCTTTCTGTTCGGCTTTGTGAAATAACCGCGTGACCTTGGATACCCCGAGGTAGTTTTGTTCACATGTAAATTGTGAGACTCCAAAATGGGAATTGGTGGGTGAGATTATTATTACAAGTTAACCATAATTTTCAGACACATTGGATGTGGCTGCCTGACCCGCCACAGTATGAGTGTAGTGGACCTTCAAAGCAATAGCATTTTGTTATTATTCTTTCTCTTTATACATTAATGTTTGTTGTCTCCATAAGACTCCAAAGAGAGCCAGATGCACCACGGATATAGCTGGTTAGTTTGTCTACACGACACTAAACATCCAGAGGCTTGGATAATTTGGAGACCCTGTTTGACCAGAATATTCAGTTTTCACTGAGATAGGCTAATGCCATTTAGACTAAAACAAAGCAAGTGCATTTCCTACCAGTTTTGAAGGATAAAGGTTGGGTGTGTGCATTGTGGAGAATGGCAGTTAAAACAGAGGGAGGGTAGGAGGGAGGGAGGGAGAACGAACAGAATTGATTTTTGTAATCACCTCTGCTGTGTGGATCTTCTCTGCCCTACAAAAGAGGGCAGTAGGTCAAGCTCAGTGTTTAATTGCCCCTGTATTCTTAAGGGTGCAGTACAGATTATGCTAATCATTCCACTTAAATAATTCAGACCACATTATTGAAAGCTGCAGAGTCACTCTGAATAATGCAGACAGAACACACTGAGAAACTGGAAATCCTATGAGTGGTACCTGTTTGGCAGAAGGATGAAATGAGGGAACAAGCCATTCTTTTCTTTAACCAGTCAAGTTTCAAGGAACCATAATTATTGATATTATTGACTGACATTTATGAACCACTATTATTGATATTTATAGCATGGGATCCTTTGGCTTTCATTTTAGATTTTACTGCTTGCTCACATTTATTACTGGAAGGACTATTTCTCATGCCATTTTATACAGGGTGTTCAAGACAGAACACAGATCTTCTTGTGTGAGTCCTCACAAGTTAGTCCTACCAAGTCTCAAAGATGACATGTCAAATTAGATATGATAAATAAGAACCATAAGCAGAACCCCAAAGGGCCATGAATACTGTTCACGCCCTTTTCAGCAAAGGGGCCAACTGCATTTTTGTTTGGTACTGTAATTTGTCCATCCTAAAGGAAATCAAGCCTGAATATTCACTAGAAGGACTGATGCTGAAGCTGAAGCTCCAATACTTTTGCCACCTGATGCAAAGAGCTGACTCACTGAGAAAGACCCTGATGTGGGAAAAGGTTGATGGCAGGGGGAGAAGGGGGTGGCAGAGGGCGAGATAGTTGGATGGCAACAGCAAACTCCGGGAGACAGTGAAGGACTGGAGAGTCTGGCATGTTATAGTCCATGGGGTCACAAAGAGTCAGATGCAACTTGCTGCTGCTGCTGCTGCTGCTAAGTTGCTCCAGTTGTGTCCGACTCTGTGCGACCCCATGGACAGAAGCCCACCAGGCTCCCCCCATCCCTGGGATTCTCCAGGCAAGAACACTGGAGTGGAGTGCCATTGCCTTGTCCGCAGATGCAACTTAGTGACTGGAAAACAGTTGTAATTTGTTCCCCGCAAGTGTTTCCTAAGTTATGGAAAACCTGCAAAGCCCACTAGGACACAGCAGAAACCTCTCTCCAGACAGGATACCAAGGGTGGGGCAGTGTAACTACTGTTTGAAGTGAGACAAACCTAGAGCTATCGAGTCATCACTCCCCGCCTTGCTAGGTGTGAGATGTGACCTTGGACTTTTGCCTCTCTGAACCTTAACTTCCTCACATATAAAACGGAAGGATGATTCCTTTGCTGCATTCTGAGGACCTCATGTATATGGAGTAACAGGCACAGACACTGTCAGAATGTGGTGGCCTCTTTTGTGAGGATTTTCTGGGATTCTTGTTGATCACCTGGGCAGCAAAGAGTGAGGTAGTGACTTTGAAAATTTGGATAGTCTTCTGGTCTTTAGCAGAGAACCATAGGACGTTCTGTTTTTTAAAAAATGTGTTAATGTTAGCAGCTGTGTGTGTAAACATATGTAAGTCAGATTATCCGCTTGTTAAAAACTGGACTTCAGAAGTTAAGAGACAGACATTCTGGTTCAAGCTTTTCCTCTCTTTGTGCAATTTCAGGAGAGCCTCTTAACTCCTCTGTATCATGGTTTTCTCATATGTAAAACAGAAACTTGGAATAGAGGTGGTGGTATGCTGGTGCTGACTATTACGGACTCACGGGATCCAATTACTAGTATCTCTTTCTAATTCCACATTCAGCATCACACTGGCAACTTGAAATTTGGCCGTGGTGAGAATGTTCACACCATGGAAATCAAATTGGCAAATGCTGTAGACCAACCTCAACTCATGCACCCAGAGCCTGTTGTTAACCATTTACCAGCACAGCATTGACGAGACATTCTATTAGAAAGATCCACATTTAGCTCCTTGATCTTATACTACATTTGTACGGCTTCCACTTTCATAGCAGGTGATCAAAACCAAAAATGGCAGATTGAGTAGCTTCACCAGTGAGTATCTTTTGACTGAGAGCCATGGAAAACTCAATGATCTTGAATAATAAAGGAAAAGAATTTAGAAAAGAGTCTAGAAATAGGACAGGCTTCAGAGAGGGCTTAATTCAAAGGTTCGGAACTTGGCTCACATTTCTTTGAGATTCTTTTAGCTCTTCCCTTTTTTGGAGGACCCACTTTATCTTCAGGCTGGCTTCTCCCTTTGCAGCTAAAACTGGTGGCAGCCATTTCTGTCCTCACATCTTTACACCCTACTGATTCACTCTGGGCTGCTTCATGCCTGGTTGTCATTAAGAGTCCTGAGAGGCTCTCTGGTCAGGCCAGCTTAGGTCAACAACCACACGGCTAGAAGGATAGACTCAACTGGCAGGCTTAGTCTATGTCGTGGCTTCCTCTCCAGTACCCCAAAGGACACAGTGGGTAAAGCTGGCAAGGGGGTGACAAAATTTGTTTGTTGCTGAGGGTTAGGGGAGTAATACACAGATGTCCACCTCTGCGTGGGAACACGCCTTTCTCTTTGACATTACCAAGCCAGTTTGGAGAATCAAATTGAGGAGATGCGGGGGTTAAAGAAAACAGAAGAATTTGTCATTTTCCCTTTCTACTCCAGAAAAATATTTCCTGATGGGAAAATAAGACTCCAGTGTCAAAAAATTCAAACCAATGCAGAGTCTTCACTACAGACTGAGTACCATACACGTCACTCCTTAATGAAAAGTGAAAAGTTGACATTGTTAATGTGTTCAGTTACCTGCAACCTTATACAGCCCGAAATGAACAAGGAAGCATCTTCCATTTCAAGGCTGCAGATTTCAGTTTCACTTTGTCACATTTGGCACATCTACAGCCTGTTTGTGAATCGGAAAGATTGGTTCAGAGCTTCTCCACTCAATGATGGAATAACATTTTCTTGGAAACGCGAACCGTGTCATCTATCTCTGTCAGAAAATCGTCCACACACAATAAAGTGAAGTGTCACTACATGTCACTAATGAGAAATTCTCTTGTCCTCCTCACCCTTCCAGCCAGGACACAATAAGAAAGTGGCAGAAGAGGGTCTGACCAACAAACTCCAAAAGCTCAACTGAAATTCAAAAGAGCAAACTGTCAGCCATTTGGCAGCGAGAAAAAAAAATGTCTTATCTTTGAAGTTTTCTTGAAAACAATAATGTATTCAGTTCTTTTCTCCCTCCATAATTGATCTTAAATCACATCAAATTGACGAAACAAGACCCTGAGTGTACATTTTACACTTTCCAAAGCCTCTGGTGCACTTAAGTTTTATATAATGGACATTACATTCACACGGGACACATTACTCTCTGGACAGTTTTTAAAAAAATTAAGAGAAATCTAATGAAAATAACCACAAACACAGTAACGGCTTAGCAATTTTTTTACACATCCTGCTTCTGGCAGTTCTCCTAGGTGCTGATAGTTACCATCGGAGGAAAACTAAATACAAAAATACCTCATCTGTCTGGAATTCGGCTGTCATACAATATTGTGGATCCAGAGCTCAGTTTCAAAAGAAGAAGCAAATTTTAAAAGTGACCTCTTTGCAGTCAAAATAGGTGTCACAAAATCCATGTCTTTGCTGGGTTGTCATTCCTCAGGCAAGTCAAGTCCTCATTCCTATTCTGCTTAATCTTGATTTGCACATATTACTATTATGTATGCTATCAAATTTCCAAACCTGAACAAACTAGACATAGGCACTTTGAAAAGGGAAGGGGAGACACTGAAGCCAGAAATGCAGGAGCAAAAGTGAAAAATGACATTTATTCATTTAACAAATAACTTAACGAGCACCTACTATTCACCAGGTACTGTGACAAGCTAACAGCATTAAGGCAACACACGAGAGAGCAACATTATAAAAAGAAAACAAAAAGACAAAAAGCCTCATCAAAATGCAATAGTCCAGGCACGTTTAGGAGACCAGCAAAGAGTCTCAAATATCTCAAAAAAATTTCTGAGAAATTGGATGTTTTAGCAACCACCTAGAGTCCATGAAAAGATATTTAATTATACCAAACATATTCGAGGAAGGCAGAAGTCAGAAACAACATAATATACATATTTTCAAATGATGAAATAGGTCAATAAAAATATTTTGTTATAAAGAAAATTAAACCACCAACAAAATGACATTTTTCCCTGGATGTCTGGAGGGTTGAGATATACCCTATTCTGATCTGACCATTAGTAAGTTCAGAACAAGATAAAGATCAAAGAATAACCTAGTCGAGACCTCAAAAAGCTGGAAATGATCATGCACCTGATAGAAAAGGCATCTTCAGCACACAGACCAGAAAAGTCTCCCTCAGCAGATGCCAGCTAATTTTAATTCCATGGAATGCAAGAAACTCTAACAGAGGCAGACATCTTCCAAGTTGTACAAAAGTACTGATACAGTTAAAAACTGAACGTTCCCCCTTAGAACTGGCCAAAAAAAAAAAAAAATCTAGAGAGTAAAAACACATTTTAGTCAACCAGTATGGGGTTTTCACCGATGCTTTGATATTAAAAGGTTATTTGCATCTTCCAAAGGTGAAAACAGCAGCTGCCTACTCCCCTTCTGTATTGGAACATAAGGGTATTTCTCTCAAAAGAATCCCTGCCTCCACAAAGAAATCAGATAGACTATGTTCAAACACTGTATGGATTGTCTTTTAACTGAGTAATTTTCTGTGAGAAATATTATGTTGAAACTGTTAGGAATCTAGATATATATGTATACGTCTTACTCTGCTGTCCACGTTGCAGAAATTTAGTGGAGGGGAGGATAAACATAACAGCCAGTTGAGTAAATCCCTCTGGGGAAACATAAAAGTTTTAGACTATTAAGCGAGTTTATTTCAATAATTTTTGGTTCTAGCAATAAAGTGATCAGCTTCACAAGTGATTGGATTGACAAAATCAATACTGTGAGTATTAATCACAATAGTCCATCAAACAAACCCCACACGTCTCTGTCTCTACGTGAACAATGTGCGTGTGCTCAGTAGGCTGTGCCCGACTCCTTGCGACCCCAGGGACTGTAGCCCGCCAGGGTCCTCTGTCCACTGAATTTTCCAGGCAAGAATACTGCAGTGGGTAGCCATCTCTTCCCATGACTCTTGTGTCTCCTACATTGACAGGCAGATTCTTTATCACTGAGTCACCTCGGAAGCCCCCAAGGAGAACAAAGAAAACTTGAAGAGATGAAACTCTCTGATGGTTTGGTTCCAGAACCATGGGGGAGTGGGGTGGGAGGGGGAGAAGAGAACTGTGTCCTTTCATAAAATGAAGAAATACTATCACTTAGTCATCACAAGAAGCCCTAGAAATTCTACAGGACCCACCACCTACAATGATTGCCTTCAAAGGCTGGATGACACCCAGAACAGGTGTTGACAGAGAAACGCAAATGTGGGACTCTTTTCTGGTTTGCAAAGCTAATGACTCACAAACAATATGCAGTAAGAAATGAGCTTGGAGCTCTAGAGTATTATTCATACCTTTGTCTTCACAGCCTCAGTCGAAAAGATCCCAACATCCTCGGCTGACCTCGATTCTGTAAATTGCATAAGTGACCAAAAATTCCCTTCCCTACAACTATTTGGAAACCACAAGATATTTTCATAAATAGGTTTCTGTAGTATGCTCCAATGAGAACATTTACACTGCACGACTAGAGTTACTAGCAGTTCCAGTTGAGGGCTGTTGTGAAGACGACAGATTTTAGGACTGTCGTATGGCAAGGGTTATTGTAAACAGTATAGATTTTAAGGAATTAAGGGAATGCAATGCATGCTATCAAAAGCAGAAAGATGTCTTTATAACCTCAAAATCCTTTTCTAAAAGGAAAACTATCTCAAAAAAGAATAAAATGAAATCTCCAAATATTTCTCTATGTACCCACAGCATGGTGGCAGACATACCGTGTGGCCCTTTTATGGCCAGCCAGAAAATGACCTTCACATAGGAAAAATGCTCTGAGTGTAATTTCCTACAAACTGCTAAATTTAAAATTCTGTTACTAAACGGAACCTACTTCTGACAAATGGAAAAGAAAATCCAACAGATTCAAAAACAGGGCAGAACAAAATAGTCATAAACCTTCCCTCAGGCCTTAGACAGTCATTATGACTTTACTAGGACCATTTTCTAAGCTACAAGAGAAAATTGATTGTTTAAACAATATTATTTAACAATCTCCTGTTAATTGACATTTCCCAGTTGTTGGGTTCACCCAATTACATTAGCCTTTAAACAGCCAGCACACTTCCATAATTTTTAATAAAAATGGCCATTTTGCAAGGTTTAACTTGCTAAATAAGGGTATTAATTTCAATAAAGCAATTAACACATTTACATAATTTGATATTGTTATTTTAATGGAACACAAGAGCTTTAAAAAGCAGTTTCTAATACAGGAAGAACAGTGGCCTATTCACATGCAAAAACTAAACTTTCGCTCCCTGATTAAAAGTTAATAAGAATAGCTCCTTATATTTTAGAAGTAAATGAAATTAGAGAGTTAAGGGCTTGGAAGCCTAACATCTAGACAAGGAGCCAACAGGAGAGAGGAAAGGGAGAAGGAAATCTCTTTTAGGAATTTAAATGGCTACTGAGAGGTGGAAATCGTGCCTGAGTTTTCAGTGATGCTCTTGTGAGGGAGCATTTTGGTGAATGTGAAGTACTGAGAAGCATGTTCAGTTAGAGTACTGCTGCTAAGTCGTGTCTGACTCTGTGCGACCCCATAGACGGCAGCCCACCAGGCTCCCCGGTCCCTGGGATTCTCCAGGCAAGAACACTGGAGTGGGTTGCCATTTCCTTCTCCAATGCATGAAAGTGAAAAGTGAAAGTGAAGTCGCTCAGTCATGTCCGACCCTCAGCAACCCCATGGACTGCAGCCCTCCAGGCTCCTCCGTCCATGGGACTCTCCAGGCAAGAGTACTGGAGTGGGTGCCACTGCCTTCTCCGTTAGAGTACTAGGGCAAGGCAACAAAAAGTAAAGAAAACAAAGCAGGAGTGTCACGGTAAAGATGCTACCAACTTTGGGTATCTGTTGAAATGGCAAGTGTCTGCCTTCTTGATAAGCATGCCCACATTTGAACACGAGAAGTGTCTCTTTCTGACAATGACCCGGCAGTATCACAAGGTCAGATTAGCCTGGACTGCACAGATTTTGTTTGGACCTCTTCCTCAGTCCTCAGTGTCAAAGCCTGGGCATTTCCAGGAGTCCTTGTGGTTCCCACCCACATTGGTCCAGGAGCTCACTGTTGTTGGGGGAAGTGGTGGGTGGTCGGAAGACAAATAAGGCTGTAGATTAAACACACAATGAACCACACTCTCTCTCAGACACTCCATTTAATATTAGGAAAACTCACCTAATGCTTGTGTACAGGGAAGGCTGAGGATCCTTGACTAAAGCAAGGGAGGAAGGGAGGGGAGGTAGCTAATCTTTCTCAGCTTCTCTGAGATAACTCTTGCCAAAAACAAGGAGTACAGAATAAACTGGGGTGGAGAAAAAGAGTTTTAGAAATATATACAGCACATGCAAGGAGCCTCTATCATAGCAATGGCTCTGGTTTCCTCTCGTCAACTCAGCCTCCTTTTCAAGTAAAGAAAGTGATAGTGTCAGATGCTCAGTCATGTCTGACTCTCTGCGACTCCATGGACTGTAACTCGCCAGGCTCCTCTGTCCATGGGCTTCTCCAGGCAGGAATACTGGAGTGGGTTGCTATTCCCTTCTCCAGGAGATCTTCCCCACTCAGGGATCAAACCTAGGTCTCCTGCACTGCAGGCAGATTCTTTACTATCTGAGCCACGAGGGAAGTAAACTAGGTTTGAAATTGTTATCTTGCATGTTACCTAGAGCCATGATGTTAACAGAGACAAAAACTAAAGCCCAGGTAAGCTAAGTGACATGCCCAGGGCCTCAAAGAAGGTTCCCGATGAGAAGTGAATATACAGCGTCATTTTTAGCACAAAATGTCTTCTTGCAGTGTTCAATGAATCCTGATTTGAACCTTGTCTGGTGATGTTGAAAACTCTAGAAATCAGGGTGGATATGAACAAGCACATACCTACACTAGAAGAGTTGAGAGTCTCAAGGGTTCAGGATGGTGACACAGGAAGATCCTGAACTTTCTCCCATAAGCACAATGAATCTACATCTACACAAGGAATAACTCCTATGGAATGGGGCCTGAAAACTGGATAAACAGAGCTTGAACAACAAATGGAAAAAGGACAGCATTGAGACAGGTAGAAGAGGCAGAGATACAGTCCTGCCAAGGAAAAAAAAACCAGACCCGTCATGGTGATTCACAACCAGTAGGTGTCACAAAGGAATGGATTTTTCCCTCCGGAGTATTTGAGTTCCACACCAGGCGCCTGAAGCCTTAGAGCCTGCACAGGAGAAATGAGCCCCCCAAACAGCTCGCCTTGAAAACTAATGAGGAATATCTCCAGGAAAACAGAACTACAGAACTACAGGGAACAGAAAAGCTGCTGTTAAAGGGCTTGTGTGTATACTTACTTGACCTGAAAATGTGCAGAAACACCTGACTGAGAAGCACAAAGACCATAGGTGAAGGGACCTGTTTACTAATCTTGACGCATCTACCGGGAAGGCAGGAACAAGTTGGGATGTGCCCCAAGGACTGAGACACTGGCTGGAGCGACTTCGTGGACACTGGTAGTCTATTGCTGCTGCTGGCAGCTATCATTTTGGCGTTCTCCCTCTAAGGTATTAGTGCCCTGCAGAAATCTCTGCCCATCTTTGCACCTCAACTGGGCCTCACAACTGGTGAAATGATAGTCCCCCCCATGAGTACGTTATAGAAGTTACAGTTGGGCCCCACAGCCAGTCCAAAAGACCAAGCCCAATCAAATCTAGTGTTGCACATCAGCCATGACCCTGCCCAGAAAGAGGGCACCCCTTGAGCACTTGGCTCTGGTAGCCAGGTAGGATTGCTCCTCTGAGCCCCACAAAACATTTCCTAAATATGGCCACTCCAAGTCTAGGAGAAAGAGCTGATTTACCTAATACATAGAAACAAACACAGAGTTAGGCAAAAATAAAGAAAACAGATGTTTTCAATCAAAAGAACAAGACAAGACCTCCAAAAGAGAACCAAAAGAAATGAGATAAGCAATCTACCTGATAGAATTCAAAATAATGGTCATAAAGTTGCTCACTGAACTTGGCAGAGTAATAGATGAAGCCAGTGAAACTTCAACCAAGAAAGAGACGATATAGAACAGAAGTTATAACTAAATTGAAAAATACGCTAGAAGGGTTCAGCAGCAGACTGGGAGCTGAAAGATAAAAAAAAAAAAAGTGGGGGGGACTCAGATCATCAAGGGAAAAATTCTTTAAAAAAGATTAAAGATACTCTTAAGGCACAGTGGGGACATCAAGCAGGACAGCAATCACACGATAGGGTTCCCAGAATGAAAAGAGAGAGAGGATGAGCCAGAAAAACTATTTTCAAGAAATAGGGGCTAAAGACTTGCCTAAGCTGGGGAAGTAAATAAACATCTAGGTCTCATAAGTCCAGAGAGTTCCAAATATGATGAACCCAAATAGACACACATTAAGACACATATAATTAAAGTGAAAGTTAAGAATAAAGAGAACAACTTGTTACATACAAGGGTAACCCTGGAAGACAATCAGTAGATTTTTTTTCAGCAGAAACTCTACAGGCCAGAAAGGAGTGACATGGCGTATTAAAAGTGCTAAAAGGAAGAAAAACTTTCAACCAAAAATTCTCTATCCAGCAAGCTTATCATTCAGAATTGAAGGAGAAAGTTTCCAGATAAGCAAAAGCTAAGAGTTCATCACCATTAGACCAGCCCTACAAGAAATATTAAAGGGATTTCTCTGAGCTGAAAAGAAATTACTACTAAGTAGTAATAAAACATACAAAAGCAAAAATCTCACTGGAAAAGATAAATATATAAAAGTAGTGGATCAGTCACTTACAAGGCAATCATGAGGTTGAAACAACAGCAGTAAAAATAATTAACATTACAATAATCAGTTAACAGATGCATAAAATAAGATGTAAAATATGTAAAAGCATAAAACATGTGGGGGGTAAAAAGATAAAACATCAGGGTGTTTTAAGTTGCTACCAACTTAAAACAAGCTACTAATTACATATGTGAACCTCAGGGTCACCACAAATAAAGACAATAAAACAAAAGAGAACTTGAAAGCAATCTGAACAATAATAAAGAAAACCACCAAAACAGAAGGGAAGAGAGAAAGAAGAACAGAGGAATTACAAAAATAGGCAGAAAACAATGAATAAAATGGCAATATGCACCTACCTATCAATAATTAACTTAAATGTAAATGGGTATATAAAGCAAATATTAATATACTTAAAGGGAAAAATTGAAAGAGATACAATAATAGGAGACATTAACACCACACTTACATCAATGGATAGACCATCCAGACAGAAAATCAATAAGGAAATATCAGACTTAAAAGACATATTAGACTGGATTAATAGCTACGTGCAGAATATTCCATCTCAGGCAGCAGGATACACATTCTTTCCTCAAGTAAACACGGAACATTTTCCAGGATACATCAAATGTTAGGTCACAAAAAAGTCTCAAATTTAAGAAGACTGAAATCATATCAAATATCTTATTTGACCCCAATGATATGAAATTAAACTTGCAAGAAAAAATGTGAAAACCCACAAAAAACATAAATATCACATGCTGCTGAACAACAAATGGGTCATGGAAAAAATAAAAGGAGAAATTAAAAAAAAAATACCTAGAGATAAATGAACACCCAACGTATGAGACGCAGCAAAGGTAATTCTAAGAGGGAAGCTCACAGCAGGACAGGTCTATCTCAAACAAAAACATCTTCCCACTCCAAGTCTGTGCACACATGCTCAGCTGCTCAGGTCAGCAGTGTCTGACTCTTTGTGACCCTGCTTGCCAGGCTTCTCTGTCCTTTGAATTTTCCAGGCAAAAATACTGGAATGGGTTGCCATTTCCTACACCCCAAATCTACTTTACACTTACTAGAAAAAGAATAAATGACGCCCAAAATTAGTAGAGAAAAGAAATTTTAAAACCACTGCAGAAAAAGTCCAAAATAGTCTAAAGACAATAGAAAGTTCAATGAAACTAAGAACTGGTTCCTTTATTAGATAAAATTTATATATATATGTGTAATATACCACATAACTATATATATATGTGTGTATTAGCTAGACTAACCAAGAATAAAGAGAGGATACAAATTAAATCTGAAATAAAAGAGAAGTTACAACTGATAAAACAGAAATACAAAGGATTCTGAGAAGCTACTAGTACAAACCAAAAAACTGGACAACCTAGAAGAAACATATAAATTCCTATGGCTAATTCATCTTCTAAGAAACCTAAAGAAATTAAAAACCTAAATAGAAGGATTATTATAAAGGAGATTGGGTCGGTAATAAAAAATTTCCCAACAAGCAAAGTCCAAGACCAGATAGCTTCACTAGAGATTTCTACCAAATTTTCAAAGATTTAATGCTCATCATTTTCAAGCATTTCCAGAAATTAGAAGAGGAGGGAAATCTTTGATACAAAACTTGTGTAACTAGCATTACCCTCCCTGATAACAAAACCAGAAAAGGGCACCACAAAATAAGAGAAAAAGAGGCCAGTATCCTTGATGAATATAGATGCAAAATTCTTCAACATACTATTAACAAACTGAATCTAACAACATATTAATGTGATCATACATCCTGACTATACCAGGATGCAAGGATGATTCAATGAATGCAAATCAGTGTAATATATCACATTAACAAAATTAAGGATAAAAAATATAAAAAGCATTTGACAAAATTCAAATCCACTTATGATAAAACTCTCAATAAAGTGGGTATAGAGGGTATATACATTAACACAATAAAGGACATACACAAAAAACTCACAGTTAATATCATACTTAATTGTGAAAGCTGAAAGTTTTTCTTTAAGATCAGTAACAAGTCAAATATGCCTCCTCTGTTACTTCTATTCAGAATAGTATTGGAAATCCTAGCCACAGAAATTAGGCAAGAAAAAGAAAGAAAAGGCATCCAGATTGGAAAGGGAGACATGAAATTGTCACTATTTGCAGAGGACATGATACTATACATAGAAAATCCAAAAGACTTCATCCAAAAACTGCTAGAACTAATAAACAAATTTCATAAGGCCACAGAATACAAAAATAAAGATACAGAAATACGTGGTGCTTCTATACAATAACAGCAAACTATCAGAAATAGAAATTAAGAAAACAATTCCATTTACAATTGCATCAAAAAGAATAAAATATCTAGGAATAAATTTAACAAAAGAAGTGAAAACTATACACTGAAAATTATAAAGATACTTATGAAAGAAATTAGAGAAGACACAAATAGGAAAAATGTTCCATGTTCACAGATAGGAATAATTAGTATTGTTAAAATATCCAGAGTACCTAAAGCAATCTATAGACTCAAAGCAATACCTGTCAACATTTCAATGACATATTCACAGAATTAGAACAAATAATTCTAAAATTGGCATGGAACCATGGAATACCGTGAATAGCTGAAACAATCTTGAGAAAGAACAAAACTGGAGGTATCACGCTCCCTGATTGCAAAGTATAGTATAAATCTATACTAATTGAAACAGTAGAGTATTGGCACAGAAATAGACACAGTGGTCAATGGAACAGAACTGAGAGCCCAGAAATAAATCCACTTGTTTATAAACAATGGATGACTAGGGCACAAAGAGTCTACCACAGAGAAAGGATAATCTCTTCAATAAATGGTGCTGGAAAGACTGATCAGCAACATGCAAAAGAATGAAACTAGACCACTACCCTGTGTCATATAAAAAGTAACTCAAAAATGCATAAGATTTGACTATAAGACCTGAAATCATAAAATGCCTAAAACAAAACATAGGTAGAAACCTCACTGATTTCAATTTTAGCAGTGGCTTTGTGGATCTGACTCTAAAAGCAAGGGAAACAAAAGCAAAAATAAACAAATGGGATTATATCAAACTAAAAAGTTTTTGCACAGTGAAGGAAACCATCATCAAAACAAAAAGGCAGCCTACTTAAGGAGAGAAGATATTTTCAAATCTTATCTCCAATAAGGGGTTGATATCCAAAATATATAAAGAACTCACACAATGAACAACAAAAAAGAAACAACTTGATGGGCAGAGTATCATTTTTCCCAGGACAATAAAACATGGCCAACAGGTACATGAAGAAATGAACAGTGTCACTAAATATCAAGGAAATACAAACCAAAACCATAATGTGGCATCACTTTACACGTGTTAGAATGGCCAGTGTACAAAAGACAAGGAATAACAAATGCTGGAGAGGATGTGGAGACAGGGAACCCTTGCGCACTGTGGTGGGAATATAAATTGGTGTAGTCACTATGAACAACAATATGGAGCTTCTTCAAAAAATGAAGAACAAGCTGCCATGCGTGCGTGATAAGTCACTTCAGTCATGTCCAACTCTGTGTGACGCTATGGACTGCAGCCCACCAGACCCCTCCATCCAAGGGGTTCTCTAGGAAAGAGTACTAGAAAGGGTTGCCATGCCATTCTCCAGCCAATCTTCCCAACCCAGGGATCGAATCCATGCCTCATGCTTCCTCCATAGGCAGGTGGATTCTTTACCACCAGTGCCACCATATGACACACTATTCCGACCCCTGGTATATATCCAAGGAACATGAAAACACTAATTAGAAAAGATACATGAATGCTTATGTTCATTGCACCAATATTTACAATAGACAAGATATGGAAACAACTTAAGTGTCCATCAATGGATGAATGTATAAAGAAGATGTGGAATGTAGACTCAACGGAATACTACTCAGCCATGAAAAATGAAATTCTGTGACAACAAGGATAGATCTTGAGGTTATTAGGCTAAATGAAATAAGTCAGAAATATAAAAATATAATTATTGTATGGCCTCACTTATATGTGGAATCTGAAAAAAACTAAACAAATGAACAAAATAAAAACAGACTGATACAGAGAGCAAACTAGTGGTACCAGAGAGGAAGGGAGTTGGGGTATATGTGAAATGGTCAACTTTTGATGATAGACTATCGCTAGACTTGTGGTGTTCACTTGTAGTGTATACAGGCATCAGATCATCATGCTGCACACCTGAAACTTAAAATGAGTTGAGAGTCTCTGCCCTGTCCAGCCATAGATAAACTGCAGATCTATGAAGTAATTTTTGATTTAGGTGGGACTCAACAGATGCTGGTGGGAGCCGTAACAACATCTGCAAAGAACCATGTCAGAAATTAATGGAGTCATTACTGATTCAGCAAGCTTTACTCTGGATAGACTTGGAGGCTTCATTTCAGTAACCATTTAAAACACACAAGTTTTGCATTTGCACTGCTGGGATTTTCTTCAATAAAACATATTTATTAACCTCTCATGAAGACTTATTCTTTCAATTAATTACTAACAATAGAAATTCAAAGCAATCAATTCTACAGGACAAAATTGAAAGCTAGGGGAGTTTAGGGCCATTAGAGGCATCCACGGTTATTAGCAAGCCCTCAGAATGAAAGGCAGGCTCCTGACATATATTGCCAGAGTTTGCAATGGTTCTATTCTGAAAAGGAAGGAAAAAAAAAAAAAAAATAAATAAGAAGTTCTGCTATTATTTATGAATACTGTTATGATCAAATCGGATTTTTAGACTGTAGATCATGAAACTAGACTTCAAGTAGTAAAGAGGTTATCTACTGTGTGCTGTGTGCTTATTAGCTCAGCTATGTCCAGCTCTTTGCAAGCCCATGGACTATAGCCTACCAGGCTCCTCCGTCCATGGGATTCTCCAGGCAAGAATACTGGAATGAGTTGCCATTTCCTCTCCAGAGGATCTTCTCGACCCAGAGATTGAACCCAGGTCTCCTGCATTGCAAGCAGATTCTTTACTCTATAAGCTACAGGGAAGTTCCTAGACTTCAAATAGTAAAGAGTTTATCTATTAATATTGCTTTTTTCAGAGGCGTTTGATTTAAAGGTGCCTTTTAAATTCCAGGCTTTCCCGGTAGCTCAGATGGTAAAGAATTTGCTTGCAATGTGGGAGATCTGGGTTCAATCCCTGGGTGGGGAAGATTCCCTGGAGAAGGAAATGGCAACCCACTCCGTATTCTTGCCTGGAGAATTCCATGGACAGAGCAGCCTGGCAGACCACTACTACCACCTCCACGGGGTCACAAAGAGTCGGACACGACTGAACGACTTTCACTTTACTTCACTTTTATATGGCAAAACCAATACAATATTGTAAAGTTAAAAAATAAAATAAATTAAAAAAAATACAAAGTAGTATTAAATTTACAGTTTTACATGTAAAACATACATATGATGTAAAATGTACATCATATATTCTTTATCCATTGGTGAACACTCATGCTGTTTCCACACCTGGGATACTGTAAATAATGCTACAGTGAACATGAGGAAACATGTATCTTTTCAAGTTAGTGTTTTCATTGCCTCTGAATAAATATCCAGAAATGGAATTGTTGGATCTTAAAAAAAAAAAAAAATTCAAGAAATGCTTCCTGGGTACTTTCTCTACCCCATGTGGTATGCCCAGCACTGGGGATTTAAAGAAGAACCTCTTAGTCCTAATGCCTGCAGCCATCAGCTAATTGTCCAATATTGGGGCTGGACAGGCAGCAATGACAACCAACCACAGTGATTCTGAGACTGGCTTCCCCGGTGGCTCAGTGCTAAAAGAATCCTCTTGCCAGTGCAGAACACGCACGTTCAATCCCTGGGTCGGGAAGATGCCCTGCAGGAGGAAATGACAACTGGTTCCAGTGTTCTTGCCTGGGAAATCCCATGGATGAAAGAGCCTGGTGGGCTACCGTCCACAGGGGCACGAGGAGGCGGACATAACTGAGCACACACACTGAGCCCACATGTCCTGAGAGGACAGCTAACTAGACACAGAGCTAGGAAGGACATGAAATGTAGTCCTTGGGAGATGACTTAAGCGGGGACTTAAAGGATGAGTAGAAATTAGGTCAGTAAAAGCAGAGGCATCACTGATTCAATGGACATGAACTTGGGCAAACTCTTGGAGATGGTGAGGGACACAGAAGCCAGGCATGCTGCAGTCTGTGGGCTTGCAAAGAGTTGGACACAACTTGGTGACTGAACAACAACAAAAAAGCAGAGGAGAAGAATTTAGGTGGAGGAAGGGCGTTTTAAAATGTGACAGCATGAATAAAAGAGAGCAAGGATTCTCTGAAGGAAAGGAAAGAATTTCAGGGTGATGGTAGGAGGCCGCAGGAGATACACTTGGAAAAATAAATAAGGGGCAAAAAACTAAAGACACCCCTGAACCACTCAGGGCACTGAGAAGCCAAGCAGAGATGTGAAAGCAGAGAGCAAAGGAGCATATTTGCATTTGAGAAGACCTCATTAGGAAGCTGCTGCAGAAATACAGGCAGGGAGGGTAGAGTCTGATAGTGTATTTGTTGGGATAAAACAATTAAATGTACATTAGAGGTATTTAGCCTGTAAAATCCACACAACTTGGGCCTAATTAATAAGCATTTAGAATGCAGCATAATACAGTCACTAGCATTAAGTATTTGTTGGAAGAACAAACAAATATACCAATTAATGAAAACAATTTTTATTTAAAGATTTCCAAAAACTTTCAGATACGTTTTTGGTTCACATAGGCTATCAGGAAATACATATACCAGGAATTTTCTCATTGCATATTTTTCTTGAAGATATCCAAACCAAAAAAAATTTTTTTAATAGCATGATTCATTTTGCACCATATCATGGATGACACGATTGTCTTAAGTGAGGGGGAAATGCTTGAGCACATTTTGGATTAGAAAGTTAACAAATTTTGGGACTCCCCTGGTGGTTCAGTGGTTAAGTATCTACCTGCTAACGCAGGGGAGATGGGCTTGATCCCTGGTCCAGGACGATTTCACATGCTGCTGGGCAACTGAGCTCATGCACCATCATTGCTGAGCCCACACTCTACGACAAGAGAAGCCACCGCAATGAGAAGTCTGAGCACCTCAACTAGAGGGTAGCCTCTGCTCCCCAGAACTAGAGAAAGCCTGTATGCAGCAAGGAAGACCCAGTGCAGACAAAAGTAAATGAATGAAACAATTTTTTAAAAGTTAACATATTTTAATAAGGATCAATTTTGTGTGCCTTTAATTAAAACCGCGATTGACAATAAATGCAGTGTAGCACAAACACACCAAATTACTAGAATATGCCCTTGTTTATGCCCTTTATTTTACTGGAGAACAAATATACTCTTTCTACTTGGAGAAGTTAAATCTGAAAGAAAGAGAAAATTTTAATTTATTGGACAATTACTAGGTGCCAGGAGCAGGGGTAAGATGATTCTCCCAGGAACACTTGGCCATGGTGCTTCCAATATGAGCCACCTTTGCTAACATCTTGGAGCCCAGAGATTTAGTGCCACGCTCACTTCTGCTTCAGCCACAAGAACCATCTTTCTGGTCCCTGAATCATCTAGCTCCCAGCCATTGCAGGCACTTTGAACCTACTGTTATTCCCACATGGAACATTATTTCATTAAACATTTTTGTTTGATTCGTCTCAGCATTTGAATCTCAGGCTAGAGAAAAGTCTTCCCTGAAAGTTCCACCTTAGGTAGTCTCTCCCCCGCCCCCACATCTACCTCCTCTCTCTCTTCCATCACCCTGAGTTTATTTGTTTTAAACATCACTCATTGAAAATACCTTACTAAATTATTTATCTTCTTCCTACTTGACTATCACCGTCCCCAACCCTAATGCCAAAAGACTGAAAGCTACAGAAGACAGGCATCTTATTTATCTAGCATATCACTCTTTCTGTAGCACCTAAGTGATGCCTGGATCATAGCAGGTACTCAGTAAAATGCTAAATAAATGTAAACCTTACAAAGCAGATCTTTTGAAAATATCATTTTATACATGAAGAGATTCAGAGAGGTTAAGAAATTTGCCCAAAGTCACACAGCAAGTAAAAGGAAAAAGTATAATAGTATTTTGCCCTAATAAGGTCTTTTCCAAAGCTACCAACGAGGAGGCTGCTGGAGAGGAAGGCAAGTACCACTGGAGCCTAACAGGTGTACTATATAAAAAGTGTTATTTGTACAATATTCCCTGATATGAGATGCAGTAAGATGTGTAAAACAAACATGGACAAAAACAAAGGAACCAATCTCTGGTTTCACTGCAACAGTTACCCTGGCTAAATTATGAAGTACTCAGGAAACTCACTTCTGATCAATGGCACAGAGCCGAAAAGGCAGTAGAATCTGTGTATTTATACCTCAGTGAGTGTGAACACTGACATTTACAACCTGTTTGGACGCCACCTTTTACATTATGTTCAAGTTCCTGCCTAGTGGGGTGTAGATCTAATTTTCATCAATGAGGGCTTGTTTTCTTTCCGATTTACACATTCATCAAATATTTATCGAGCCCCAACTATGTGGCAGTTTTGCAGTTAAGTGCGGGGGACACAGTCATGAAGCAGTTAGTCATGGTCCCTGCTCTAGGAGCTAACTTCTTAGTAGAGCCAATAGAAAACAGAAAATACGCAGGCAAGTTCTATAAAAGAAATAAAGAGGGTGATGCGTGGCAGCATACAGGGAGAACCATAAATAGCAGTGTCAGGAGGCTCCGTGAACAAGTAACACTTGCTTTTGTGCATCCATGCACTCAGAGACATTTACTGAGCACCTACTAAATGCTTGTTCTAGAAAGTATAGTGGTAATGAGTGAAGTGGGGAGACGTCCTGCATACATCTAGGGGATGACCACCGAGCCAGACAGCAGAGGTAGAGGTCTAGAGGTGGGAGAATACAGAGCACATACGAGGGACGTGGAAAAATCTGAATGTGACAATGAGGAGGGGTGAGCTACAGAAGGTGTCAAAGAAGTTACTGAGGCCGAATTGTGGAGGGCTTTTGAGGTCACTGTAAAGACCCCTGTGAAATCAGAGGCCCTTGGAAGGCTGGGTGCAGAGCAGTGACAGATCAAACTGTATCAAGCGCCCTCTGGTGGCTGTGCTGAGAACACAGGTATGGAGAAAAGGCCTGGAAGGAGGTGCTTTGGGGGCAGAAGGAACGGCAGGTGCAAAGATCTAGAGATGGGGGGACCTGACTTTTTCCAGAAACAGAAGCCCAACATGACCACAGAATAGTGATCAAGGGAAACAGGGGCCAAATCAGCCAGGGCATGTGGATCTCATGCTAAATATAAAGAAAGCTGCAGGTACAAGAATCTTTTTACAATAGCAGCCGTGTACCTTTGGGAAAAGCTCACCTTTTAATGCTTTTCTTTGCTTAGTTGGCATCAGCCAACAGTGGAACAGAAGAGTGTGGTTTCTAAGCACTGACTAAAAAAAATGCCTTAATTTTTTAAAAAGCGTGCCAATAGAGTTATAATTACTGAACACACAACCTCATGTGTATTTAAATGACAGATGTAGTGATTACAGTGTTAAAGTCCTTCAGGGATAAAGAAATCTAATACCATCATTCTGGTTCCAAAGAGGGTTTTGTAGTTGGCTGCCTCATCATACTCTCCCTCCCAACAAAATGCCTCATTTCTCCATGACTTGTCATATTGGAAACATCTCTTTTCTGCAATTTAGGAGAAAGAGCTAAGGTAAATGTAGAAACATTTCTAAGAACTTGAATAAAAAAGTTGAGGAGTTTTTCAACTCTTCCTAATAAACCCCTTCTCCTCCTTTTTAATTTATAACCAGGACTCATGAGTAAATAAAGATACTTTCTTCCCACAGCTTTCATGGAAAACGAGTAATACTTTATTCTGGCCACAGCCTGCTTCCCATTAGAAAGCCTGGTTTCATTCGCTCAAAGAGCAGTTTATCTGGGATGGGTAGATGGGTAGGGTTCAAATGATTCCTTTTACCAAATATTAACAGCGAATCATGCAGCCAGCCAGAGCCACATGCTTGCTGACACCAGAAATCGTCTGTGTGTAGGAATCGTGCCTGAGGGAAGGCAGCAGTGACCCAGCTGAGCTTCGCGGAGCCAGACACTCAGGCCAGGAGGTGATGCGGGTATTCACAGCCAGACGCTGACAGGCGAGATGCTCCACTAACATCTACCACTTACTGCGTGTCCTGGGACAAACCTTACTCAGCGTGTTCAGGAGTTGTATTTCTACAGCATGAATGGGGAAGAAATGGAGCCAACGAGTCCATGTCCGTGTTAATTTCATTTCATTTCAAAGCTGAAGAAGTAATGGCTCCATGTTTGTTTGTTTGTTTTTTAAAAACACTTTGAAATATGCTTTTCTGATTTTTGAGCACTTTTCAGAATTTCTCTCAAATCATACTGGAAACAAAGCATGCTAGGTAGAAAATGAATTCCCATAGATGTTCAGATCTGAATCCCCATAATTTGTGAATATGTTACCCTACATGGCAAAAAGGATTTTGCAGATGAAATTAAGGACCTTGAGATGGGGAGACATGATCCTGGGTTAGCTAGGTGGGCTCCATCTAACCCATGTGTGTGTGTGTGTACTCAGTCGCTCAGTCGTGTCCAATTCTTTTGCGAGCCCATCGACTGCAGCCCACCAGGCTCCTCTGTCCATGGAATTTCTCAGGTTGCTATTTCCTTCTCCAGGGGGTACTTCCCAAACCAGGGATTGAACTCACATCTCTTATGTTTCCTACACTGTAGGTGAATTCCTCCCCCCGCCCCCTCCCGCCACTGAGCTACCTGTGAAGCCCAATCCATGAATCCCTGTAAATGGAGAAACTTCCTTGGCTGTGTTGAGAGTGAAATGTGCCTAAGAGCAGGGTCAGAGAGACACAGTGCTGGTAATCTCTGATGATGGAAGAAGGGGCATGAACGAAGGAATGTGGGCAGCCTCAAGAGGCTAGAAAAAGCAAGAGACAGCTTCTCCCTTGGAAATTCCAGAAAGAAATACAACCCTTGTTTTATCCCAGTGAAACTCATGTCAGACTTCTGACCTACAGAACCATCAGATAATAAATATGTAGTGTTTTAAATTATTTTTGTAGTACTGCTACAGTAGCGATAGGAAAATGAATTCATAAGTTTTTTAGTGGCATTAGATAAAAAATTAAACCATTCAAACCACTGAAAAAATTTCCAACATTCAAGTGATGTGTTACCTTCTCTTTTTTAAACCTGAGAAATGATGATAGCTGATTATATTAACTGACTTTTCTGCAAATGGAAATGGGGATTAGGTATAACATCAAGCTAATGAATGATTGAAGGACAAAAGGTCCTAAGGCTTTTAATCCTTTAATACTATAGTAAGTAGGATCAAAGGAGAGATGAGATATAAGTTTTCTCCTAGAAAATTAAGTAATTGGGCTACTAGAAGGCAGGGATTTATTATGCTAAATACACATGCCTATTTCCTAATAAACTGCCATTTGTAACAGATTACTGTAGATTTCACTACAGCACAACACACACCCAACTTCCTCTCCTACAAAGCTCCTTGCAGGTCCTCTTTGCAGGGATGCATATTACATTCATGTAACTAAGGGAACTTAAAGATTCCGTATAACACATAAACAATAATCAATTCCTCCCTTCTTCCTCTGGGCTTCTATTTCACTCAAAAGCTCTGATGTCAGCCCAACACCTCCATTTAAATTATGTCCTTGCACTCAACCAGGGAGTTTACATTATTCGGGCTCTCTCCTGAATATATCTTCTAAGAAGATGCACTGAAATAAATAAATGCAATATTTCAGAGGGAAAAAATGCAAGGATGGAATTCGTTTTACAGACAAAGCAATCAGATGTGAGCATCTGCTGTAACTACTCACTTATAACGGGGGTGGGGAGAATCACTTAAGTATCAACAATAAATTCAGTTCAACAAACACACTGAGTGCCTATCAGGGAAACGGCTGTATTAGCATCTTGGCACACTGACGAGACATTAGACTTTTGTCATTCTTAACTGCTAGAGATAGTATGAGGGAACTGTGGACTAGAATATTCTTAGTTTCTTCTCGGCCCGAGCCATCAAGATGACGTATTCTGTCAGGAAGCAATCTTTTGTTCAAATGCACGGCTAGGTTTTGTATTTGGTTGTGTGCGTTTAAACAATTTAAGATCGACTTTGTCTACTTTTTTTTTTTTTTTTCAAATAGATACTGTGGAGTAATTAACATGAAATACTAGGTTAATAGTATTTCCCATACTACATTTTGTAGAATATTTAGAACTTACGAAGTTATTTCTAGGAAAATTGGCTTTGGCAGTGCTTCCCATTTTAATTAAATACTCAGAAACACTCTGTAGTAAAGAAACCTATTTACATTTTAGGGTCACAGAACCTCCCAAATTTAGGGGGACATGGAACCTCCTCTTCCCTAGCCACATCTCCCCACCACTGCCCCATGAAGTGTGGTTATCTTGTGGCATGCAGGTGGAGTGGAGCTTGGAAAAAGCCTTTCTAGAGCAGCGTTTCTCACCCTGGGCCCTCCTGATGTCTTGGGCCAAGTCACTCTTTGATGAGGGGGCGGGGGCCATCTCGTGCACTGTGTGGGGTGTGGTGGCATCTCTGGATCCTCCTCGCTGGATGCAGGCAGCACACCTACCCCTGTTGTGTGAAACACGACGTCTGTAGACAATACCAAAACCCTCTGCGGGCGGGGGTGGGGGCGTCTGGTTGAGAATCACTGTTCGAGGATGTGCCCAGTCCCTGGGAAGACGACCTTTTGTGTATTTCATTGCACACGTGCTGTTTATTTCGATTTTCCTTCCATCTTGCCACTAGCCCTGTGCCCAGCCATCATCCAGGGCTTAGGATGCTTATTACCTATCAGTCTGCTCTCATCTTCAGTTCATCAAACATTCATTTTACCTTTCGCCTCCTCAGAAACACATCTTTTCTCTATGGAAGCCCAATTCAATCTGTTTAAGTACTCCTCTGGCTCTCCAGGACCCTCTCAGCTCAAACCCTCAGGAATTTTCCTCACACCTTAGTGTTGCCCTAAAAGCCTGCTGGGCTACAGTCCATGGGGTTGTGAAGAGTCAGACACGACTGAGCACACACACACACACACACACACACACACGCAAAATCACCAAAGTGCTGTCTTCTCTATCCAACCCTTTGTGATCAGTCACTGAGACCAAGGGTATTGACCCAAGACGAAACTTGGTTCACAGGGACCTTCACAAGCGTGTAGGACAATCCATTTCAAAAAGGTGTTTCTAGTTTAAAAATCTACCTTGATAGGTGACACATATTTTATTAGGAATGGGATCTCCTCTCTTGACAAACAATTTCTTTCATCTGTTCAGTTTTAATTACATTTCCAACCCATACTTGCTTTTCTGGGTAGAATTATATTCATCCTTCTTTTATTTATATAGACTTGAATACCTAAAAAAGCATCTATAACACATGGGCTGAGTTCAACAACTGATTTAGTTGTACACTTGAAAGGTGTGAAAACTAGGAACAGCCGTCAGTGTTTCTCTGGGGCATGTGCGTATCTCTGGGGTTGTGCCTGGTGCTTCACATACGTTTATGTCTCTCTAGTTCATACACACACAGAAAAGCTGAAAAACTGCTGTTAGTATTACCTTCAGGCAGATGAGGAAACTGAAGCTCAGGTGAAATGAAAAGCCAAAGGCTTTTAATTGGTACATTTTGAAGCAGAACAAAATATAAAGCTAAACCACTGATTCAAACTAGACTGTCTTAACCCGAACCCACCTTGTGGTGCTTGAAAATTGGTTCCTCTCAATTTGTGTGAATCCTGATCTATGGTATGACCTCAAAACCTTGATTCTTTCAACCACACAATGGATAAAATAACTCCAATATCAAATCCCACTCAACCTGTCCTTGAATTACAATTTGACTTAGGCTCCTTTGAGTCCCAGAGGGTTACACAGGCTTTGCACTCTCCCACACTACCAATGTTCCTCTGAAATTTGTTCATCCCAGGAGGTTTTTCAAAGCTCTTTAACATACATTGTCTCTGGCAAGGCACAAAGGACAAGGGTGATTACCCTGTTTTAGACACGCAGACACTGAGCCACAAAGAAGCTGTGACTTACCCAGGTCACCGGCTCTTCTGTGAGTGCTCCAGGAATAGGACTCAATTTGTCAGACAATAAGCCCGGCACTACTGCCTTCACACAACACAACTTCAAGTGAGGCCCTCAGAGCTGTATCAGCTCCACAGCAACAGAGAGAATGATGGATGCAATTATGAGGCCATATGAAAAAAAAATATATATATATATATACACGCACACACACACACACGCACACACTAGCACAAACTGGATGAGTTTCCTGTGCTTAACTCTGCTAAGAGAGTTAAAATTCCCCACATTACGTAGAGGGAAGCTGTGTCTCTTGGATTCAGGAAATAAAGTACATCTAAAATCCAATTCATATTTGAATGATAGATTCAGAATTTCACATTAGCAAAATCTTTCAAGACCACCTATTTAAAATGAAAACTCCTGTGCAAACGAGCAGGACTAAAAATCTCAACAGTCAAGGTGTTTGACAAATGTAGAGCAGCTCACTGTAATTCCAACTCAAAGGCCACTGGTCTTTCAGAGCAAAAGTTTGGTCTGCTTTCCCCAAAAGTCCACTTTGGGGCAGTCCCTGAAGGCTTCCCTAGTAGCTCAGACAGTAAAGAATCTGCCTGTAATGCAGGAGACACAAGCTTGATCCCTGAGTCAGGAAGATCCCCTGCAGAAGGGAATGGCTACCCACTCCAGTATTCTTGCTTGGAGAATTCCACGGACAGAGGAGCCTGGCGGGCTACAGTCCGTGGGACTGCAAAGAGACAGACCCGAGTGAGTGACTAACACTTTCACTCTCACTGTGAGCAAAGTGATGCAGTTTCTGTTCCATAGTGATTTCAGGTTTTGTTTACTTTAATCCCCATTTTGCAGATTTACAAACGGAGGTTCAGCAAAGTGAACCAAAGGGCACGTCTGTCAGTGACGCAGCTTTGGTTACTACTTATAGCCAATTCCAGTGATCGTGCTTTTTTGTTATAAGTCCTTTCAACCAGAAGGGGAAAATACTGCTTCCTCAAGAAGCAGAAAAATATCTTTATATTTTAAGCACCAATAAAATCTCAAAAGAGATAGATGGTATAAAAACTATAACATTCTAGCAAAAATTAAAAAGCATTCAAGGAGGCAAAGAATTCAGAGCATGAGGTGTGTGCTGATGAAGTAATTTAAACACAACTCTTGGGTTATTTGAGAATATGTTCACCTATTTCTAAGCCATATTGCTTTGAGACTCTAAAACTGAGGATGTAGAAGGGGTCACTTTACAGCAAGCATGAAGCACTCAAAATACCAAGTTTAAAGTCAAGTTGAAGAAAGCAAGTTAGTGTAGACTTAGTCATGTTGGAAAATGTACAAAGGCTGAGTAAAGATGGCTATATGCAAATTTTCCCGCTTGAAAATACAGGTAACAAAAGACTTAAAATTGATATCTTCCCTTTATATTTCTGAATTCTAAGCACAGCAATGACTTGCCTCACAAAGTCAAGTTTACCCAGCTTTCAAATACTACTGCTTAGTATCCATCTGGATTGCTCAGACTTGCATAAAGCCAAACCTTATATTTTACATTTGTCAGTTTTACTGGAAGCCATTCAACTCATTTCATTTATTAAAAGCATAAATAAAAGTTTTTTTTTTTTTTTTTTAAAGAAAGAAGTGACTTTCTGAGCTCCTAGACCTTAGCTCATTACACATTCCAGTGGTCTCCCTACCCAAAGGCCACAATCTGGAAGTTATGTAAATATTAACAATAAAAGTCCACGAGTGAAACTGCTGTTAATTCCAGCTGACGTTACCCCATTGCTGATGAACACGTGAATTTTGGTCATCAACTCTCAGATGAAAGCACGGGGACGCTGCACATTTCACAGACATGACACAATAACAGGAGCTGGGTGGCGCTCAAGGAGATGAAAGCTGAAGTCGACAGACTAGCAGATTGCTGGAGGAGGCATGAATGTTAAAGAGACACCTTGGGATCCTTCACAATGCAGTTTACCAGTCATCGTCAACCCTCAGGTGACTTGTTTTCAAGCCTTCTTGACAGCAGCCACTGTTTCTACAACAAAGGACCTCACCAGGTCCCTCTGCTCCTGGGCTGATGAGGGATGGATGGGGGACCATGTTCCTCAGTGACCTTGAAGAACCTCATTCTGCAAGCACACACCAGCAGCTGTCGCTGGGGTGAGCAATGGTGGGGACAGTGCCACCTCCCCTCCAAGCTCCGCCTCTTTTGTTTGCGATGGCAGCAAAGTGTGCCTAATGGTTTGACCTCCACTGTCCCTCTTCGTAAAAAGCTTCAGGTGAAACATGTACAGAGGGAATTAGAAAATTTAAAAGTTCCCCAAGGAGAGATGCATTATAAAATAACAGATTCACTGAATTGAGGTGGACCCCTCATGCATCCCAGACAAATACAAGAATGTGGCAGGAATGTATTTTGCATTCAGCGGCTCGTGTGACCTCTATAAAATGAGAACCCACGCAAGGAAGCCTTGAACTCACTACTGGTGTTTTTTCCTTCGCTACTTTGAATTTTTTTCTTTGTCACTCTGATTCCAAGATCTGACCCTGTTAATTCACTCTGGATGAATGGGTTCTACTCTATGGAAATGCATATGAAATTGAGAAATTAAACTGTCTAAAGTTTATCATTTCTAGGAAATATTTTCTCAATAAAAACATCAATCTTGGGGCAATTCTGTTGAAAATATCTGTGTTTGTATCCCATAAAGTCAAAACACCCCAGAAGTCAAAGCCATGAAAATGATATTTTAATTCTATTGCTTTATTCTTTTAATTGGAGTATAATTGCTTTACAATGCTGTGTTAGTTTCTGCTATACAACAATGTGAATCAGCTGTATGTATAAATATATCCTCTCCCTTGGGAACCTGCCCCCCTCCCCTCCATCTCACCCCTCTGGATCACCACAGAGCACTGAGCTGAGCTCCCTGCGCTACACTGCAGCTTCCCACCAGCATTCTACTGTTTTAAATCTTTTAATGGCTCATTTTGGATCAAATGGCTTCTCTAGCCCCCTCTCCATCTGGGCCTCTGTAAGTAGCACACACTACCCACCCCCAGATACAGATTTCTTGAAAAATCCCCAAAGAAACAGGTGGTCACTAATATATATCCCTCTGAGGGGACCTGTCATCCCAGCTAAATAGATTTGACTAACTCTTTGCTTTCCCCTAAGATTTAGTTTAAAATGTACCTTCTTGCGTCCACTCTGTCAAGCCAGCCTCCTTTCTTTGTGGTATCCTTTTTTCAGCCTCACCATCATGTGTCCATCTATTTTGTACTATGAATTCTTTATAATATGAACTGCCCTGTCTCTTCCTTCCAAGACCATGAGAGGGTTGAGGTCAGGGGCGACGTTCTGTTCTCCCGGCATCCTTAGAGCCTAACACTTAAGAGTAATGTGAAGGAGGTACTCATTGTTCTATTAACAGTAAAGAGTATGCTGCTTAGAAATCATGAACAAGGGTAGAAAGTGTTTATGTAATTATATAGGTCAGGACTATTTGAGCCAACACTGGATTTCCACCTACACTGCATTCACCAACCTCGGGGACAAATGACAGTGTAGAGGCTGAGGAGAGAGCCTCAGTGACATGAATTTGGGGGCAGTGTCTGGGTTAAGGGTGGTAGGCTAAACACTGGGAAAATACTGAGTCTTCCCTGGTGGTCCAGGGGTTGAGAGTCTCCCTGCCAGTGCAGAGGACATGGGTTTGAT
This sequence comes from Bos taurus, assembly GCF_002263795.3. NCBI lineage: Eukaryota > Metazoa > Chordata > Mammalia > Artiodactyla > Bovidae > Bos > Bos taurus. The sequence goes on along the minus strand of NC_037334.1, from coordinate 79,693,422 downwards.
CCCTGGTCTGGAAAGATCTCACATGCTTTGGGATAACTAAGCCTGTGTACCACAACTACTGAGCCCCTGAGCCACAACCACTGAAGCCCACCCACCTAGAGCCTGGGCTCCACAACAAGCCGCCAAAATGAGAAGCTCACGCTCCACAACCGAGAGCATCCCCCACTCACTGCAACTAGAGAAAGCCCGTGCACAGCAACAAAGACCCAACACAGTCAAAAATGAATAAACAGAAATTTAAAAGAAAGACTGGGAAAAATACTGCAAGAATCTCATGGGATTTCAGCTGGGAGATGCTTCCTCCATTTGGCTTGTCAATCCCCCTAATCAGTTTGCTTTGTTTATCCAATTTAGTTACAAAAGCCAGTTCCTCTCACTTGTCTGTTGTTTAGGAGCCTCCCTGGCTGGGCTTGTGGGCCTGAGAGCTGACAGATCACAGAATCCTGAGCTGAGAGGCCTTGGAGGCCCAAGTCTACCCACAACAAGAAAAGTAGGAGTCAATGAACTTAGGTCATTCAACTAATAGACGCAACCCTCCTCCTCCTCTTGTTTCTAATCTTTTTCACGGTGACTCAGCAGAGGTCAGAACCAGAGGTGCCCTTTCTCAGTGCATGAAACAAAAGAAGAAGAAAAGAACAGAGATAGATCTACAGAGTGTGATGAAGCCACCCCCAACTCCTGTCACTTCTTGCCTCATCAGCTTTAAAGGCCTCTCTCCTCAACCCAACACAAAGAACCCTAGAGTACCAGGGAAGAACTGGGACGTGAAAACCCATCCCCCAAAAGAAGTAATGGGGGAAATGGTAGAAAACACATACAAATCCTTGTGTGTGTTAACACCCTGGTTCTAGGGAAGGAGGCTGTGGGATATCCTCAGTGTCATGTCCCTCACTCTGTACAACACAGACAGCCCAAGTCAGAAGGCAAGGCCAAGGTGGCCCTCGCTTCATCAGTGCTAGGCTTCAGTGATCTGTTTCTTCTGCGCAGGTGGGTTATGAAAACTTCCATACCTGCTGCATAGGACTGTTCCAGTGATCTTATAAAATGAGATATCCAGACTTCATCTGTAGAAATATCATATTCTTAACAGCTATGGGTTATCAATAACCTCAAAAGTCTCAGTATTGGGCACGTTGAAGGGTAATGTATCATATCATACAGGTCAGAATAGCCATCAAAGAGTCCACAAACAATAAATGCTACAGGGGGTTGTAGAAAAGGGAACCCTCCCACACTGTAGGTGGGAAAGGCCCTAATTCAAGAAGATACTTGCACCTCAATGCTCACTGCAGCACTCTTTACAGCAGCCAAGACATGGGAGCAACCTAAATGGCCACCAACGTAGAAACGGATAAAGAAGATGTGGTATATACAGTGGAATATTACTTGGCCGTTAAAAATAATAATGCCATTTGTAACAACATGGATGAGCCCAGACGTTATCATACTAAGTGATGTAAGTCAGATGGAGTGAGGCAAATCTCATATGGTATCACTTACCTGTGGAGTCTAAAAAATAATAGAAATGAACTTATTTATAAAACAAACAAACTCACAGACTTTGAAGACAAACTTACGGTTACAAAGGGGAAAGGCGGAGAGCCTGGATAAATGTGGAGTTTGGGATTAACATATACCTATTACTGTATATAAAAAATAAACAAGGACCTTCTGTATAGCATGGGGAACTCTACTCAATATTCTGTAGTAACCTAAATGGGAAAAAATATCTGAGAAATAATGAATATATGTACACCTGAAACTAACACAAGATTGCAGTAAGTTAAGTATACTTTAATATAAACACAATTTAAACAGGGAACAAAAAGAGTTTAGGTTGGAGAGGTAAAGGAAAAGGGCTCAGATGTGTGTAATACGCATGTGTGTTCACGCACATGCAGATGAATGCATGCATGCATGTGTACTACACACACATGTGTGTATGTGTGTGTGCATACACAGGCATGTGTTGTCTGTGACACGTGCATGCATACCTGCACGGGCAGGGGGTGCGTGATATTCGTGTGCGTGTGTGTGTACATGTATTTCTGCATGGGAGTGCCCATGTGTGTGCTCATGTCTGTGTGCATACACCTCTATCTGTGTGTACATGTGCTCGGTCCATGAGATCAGTACCTTATACGCAAACTAGTAAAATGATTCACCAGGAAGAAAGAACCAGCCAAATTAAATACGAAGCTGAAACTCGAGCTCTCGCAGCCAGCTTTGGCACAGAAACCCAAAGGGAGTACTACAGGATGGCGGTAACAAGTAGCTTCCTGACTTCTCTCTAGGCTGTCGATTGGCATCTCTCATCAGCGTTATATTTTAAAAGACAGAAAAAAACCCCAAAATCTCCATAGGAAGATAGAAATCATGGCAGAGGCTCAGGGAATTCAAAGCATTCTAATAAACATTCACCAAACATTACATTCACTGAACATTATAAACAGTGTGTCCTTTTCAGAGTGCTATTAAAATATATAAACATACACATAGGTGTACAGAAAAGTATGTACCATCCATGTAGCATCTCTAGCTGTGAGCCTATGAGACCCCAAAATACTTTTACCCAGCCTGAGTCATGGGCTTAATTTGTGCAATCAAATGCTTCCAGCAGGAAGACACTAAAATCTAGAGTGAAGTTATCATTTAATAAGGGAAACATGCACACACAAACACATATGGGTGTTTGCTGAGAAATATTCTGTCATTTTAGAGCAAACAAATTGTTTTCTCCATGAAACTCCTACTGGGGTAGAACACTGAAATATGTGTTCTCATTTGCTTATGTCCAGATTCATATTTTATCCCATATTCAGAAAAGCCTCTGAAGTTACAGGCTTTTCTTTCCTTGTGGTGCTTCAATCTTTACTGAAGGTATGTTTATGTTTTTGAAAAAGATCATTGAGCAAAGGCATCAAAAACCAATTCCTAACCTAAGAGAGAAATGGCTGTCATGAGTCTCAGATACTACTTCTATGTAAAACAAAAAATAAAGCAAAATTTTTAAAAGAGGGCAATATGGCCTCAAATTTTTCTAATTGACTGTTAGACTCAGCTACAAATACTAGATAAAAAGAAGCATAATTCTAGGAATAAAACTTATTGTATTATCTGAATTGTAAGATCCAATTTTTCTTCACATTTTCCCATTCACATTTCTGATATTAGGGTTGCATGTGTGCATGCTAAGTCACTTCAGTCGTGTCTGACTCCTTGCAACCCTATGGACTGCAGCCCACCAGGCTCCTCCATCCATGGGATTTCCCAGGCAAGAATACTGGAGTGGGTTGCCACACCCTTCTCCAGGGGATCTTCCTGATCGAGGTATCAAGCCCAAGTCTCTTTATGTTTCCTGCACTGGCAAGCGGGTTCTTTACCACTAGTAGCAGATTAAATTTGCATTTATGCATTCAATTTCCCCCAAATCCCTTAAAAGACTCTCAGTTGGTGGCATCTTAAAACTTGTTAATATAATATATAGTAAAAGACCTAATTTTTGAGACATTAATGACTTTTGCCTTTCTTCACTTGTTAAACTTATTTTTTATCTGGTTATTCAGTGGCTGGGGCTTAGAAACGGAAGTGAAACATCATTTGGGGGCTAATTAAAATCTAGTTGATTGGAGCTTAACCTACTTCATCCTGACCTGAGGTAAGGATGAAGAAAGCTGAGGCCTTTTCATAGCTCATTGTGGGATAATGAAAGTTCTGCTAATAAGGACAATACTACTTTTTAAGAGAGGATAAATATCTTTACCTGAGTTTGCAAGGCACAAACATTTTAAACAATGTATTAAAAACTGTTTGTGCACAATTGATCAAGTTTCAGTGGACAGCAAGAAGAGAAACAACTTCTTTCCCTGAAATAAGAGTGGAGAGAGGACATGAGGTCTGAACAGAATGTGGAGGTGGAGGGCAGCTTAGCTGAGTGACCACAACACGCATGACCTTGATTCCTAAATCAGTGGCAATATCATTTCACCCTGCAAAGAGCAGGTGTCTGGCTAGGGTCTAAGGAGAGGGGCTCGGTGTACAACAGGATGAAGAAGTTGATAGGAGAAGAGGAGGATAAGGGGGAGGAATGAACTAAGCCTGCTGGTTTTGCAGGGGTCACTGCACGGGTTTTCAGGAGCTGGGACAGGGTAAAGAGACAGTTGCTTAGATCCAAGGAAAGCGACTGGTGAGCTGAGTATGGTGCAAGCTCAGCGGACAAAGGACTGCAGGATGTGTAACACAGATAGCTGGAAATACTGGCCAAGGGGCCCGGCAGGGCTGGAGAGACTGACCAGTTACAGAATATGGAAGGGCCAAGGGTCTGGAGAGACTGATGTTGGCTAACGACTGGTTTCTAGGTGACACGGTTCAACTGGAATGAATGTCAAAGCCCTTTTCAGAAATAAATGGAATTCCCTGGCAGTCCAGTGGTTAGGACTGGATACATTGGGAGACTGGGATTGACATATACACAGTGCTATGTATATAACAGATAACTAATAAGGACCTACGGTGTAGCATAGGGAAATTCACTCAGTACTCTATAATGGCCTATATGAGGAAAGAATCTACAAAAGCGTAGATGTGTGTATATATAGTCATATAACTGATTCACTTTGCTGTATACCTGAAACTAACACAATACTGAAAATAACTATACTTCAACAAAATTTTTTTTTAATTTAAAACAAAACAACAAAAAGCAAAGCAAACAAACACACACACACACACACAAACCCAAATGAACCAAGTTGAGTTCTTCTGCACTTGCTCTCCTAGACATTCAGGCTCAGAACATGGTACTTATGCTGGGTGTGTTCTTCTCCCTTATTCCCTGAACCTGGTCAATCATCTAGTCTAGATAACTATACCTCCAAAATATTTCTGACCTGTCTCCCTCCTTTTCAATGCATGACCATTGGGATAGTGGTTAATTACTGAAGTTTGTTGTCAGAGTGACCTGAATTTAAATATTGCCTTTGCCACTTAATGGCTTAGTGACTTGTGACCAGGTAATCTCTGAAACTCAGTTTTCTCACCTGCAATGACAGGACTTGACACCCTAAGTCTTTTCTGGAGATTGACTAAGATTTGAGTAAGACGGCCCCTGGGAGATATCTAGGAGAGTACAGGGCACATAAGAAATGTTCATAGCTATTTGTTGAATTCATGAATATTCTTGTTATTCTGCTTCAGTTTAGATCTCCATCTTTCCCCTAGATTATTGCAATAATTAGCAATTCTCCCTGTATCCCAATTTTCTTCCTCTCATATCTGTTTTCCATTTACCTGCTGCGTGATCAACTTTTTTAAAAAAAGTGATTGGCTTTTTTTTTTAACTTTTTATTTTGTATTGGGATATAGCTGATTAACAATATGGTGATAGTTTCAGGTGGACAGCAAAGGGACTCAGCCATACTGAGTCCCTTGTCTGAGTCCATTGTCTCCCAAACCCCCCTCCCATCCAGGCTGCCACAGAACACTGAGCAGAGATCCATGTGCTGTACAGTAGGTCCTTGTTGGTGATCCATTTTAAACACAGCAGTGTGTACAGGCAACCAGAAGTTCTAAAACACAAGTTTGATGTGTCACTGTGCTTAAAATCTTTCCATGGTTTCCCAACGTGCTTAGAGTAATATCTAAATGGATTAACCTGGCCAACAACGCTCTTTAAAGTCAGTCCTGGGCTCCCTCCCCACTGCTTTCCCCTTTACCTCCTTATACTTGAGCACATCGAGCTGCCCTTCGCAGAACATACCATAGTATTTCCCATCATCTTGCCTCCATCCATGTTATCCCTCCTACTGTGAATGGATGCTCACCTACTCTTCCTCAGCCCACCTCCTATTCTGCCTTTCAGAGCCATCTCAGGCATCTACTGCTTTGGGAAGACTTCTGGTCATCCCCTTTTCTGGGTTAGTAAGTGTTGCTTGGGCTCCATGACTACTGTGCACAGGAGTTTAATTTTTCTTGGTTTGTGTGTCTGTGTTTCCACGAGACTGAAAGCTACCTGAGAACAAGGCCCCTTCCAGTACCTGGTACAGTATGTATTCACCAAATGTGTTGTACATGCATGTGTATAAATATGCACTCATACATACATTAAATATATGTGTGTGTGCATGCATATTATATATACACAGGCTCTTTTGAATTTTAGGTTTAGTCTCTCATCTCACATTTCTTTATATTCATCTACCATTCATTTTCTTCACTGTAGTTAGATCTTTTCCAGGTTGTGTCTGATACAGAATGATTCTTCTTAATTTATCCACAGATTTGGGACCCCAGGGCCTTATCTTTACTCTATAACTTTGCTCTCTTTGTTAGAGTTTATTGGGTCAGATGTGGATGCTTGAATGAGTTGGACCAAGAGCAGCCTCTCTCCCTCTCTACCCTCCTGTCTCCCTAGTCCCTCTCTTTTATTATTTCTAATATTTTGAACTAGTAAAGTCAAAGCCAATTTCTCCAACAGGGTAGGTATAAAACTTTGGGGTGTTGGCAGCCATGTCCTGCCATGTGAACTTTGGAGCAAGGAAAGTGGGTCTGCAGAGAAAGGAGTGTGAGAAAGATACGCAGAGACAAAGATATTCTTAAAGAGTTAAAGAGAGAATGAGAGAAAGCACAGACACACACACACACACACACACACACACACACACACACACACACACACACACACACACACACCAGTTTTCCATTTGTTCTAGCTGCCTTATTGCAAGGACAAGTAAGTACCCGTTGGACCGGCCTCGTGGACGGCTCCCATCTCTTCTAACTTTCACCCTAGTTTCACTGCTCTATTTATAAGTGTGTGGCCGTCACAGTTAAGTATATATTTGTACTCTACAATGAATACCCAGCTGTCAGGAATGAGACAACACGCTTAGAATCCAAAATGGCCTGGATGCACTGGAGGGATTACATGAAATGAAATTCAAATAAGACAGATACAAAAAAATTACAGTTAGGAAAGGAAAAATAAATTCTATGAAACCTAAATAGAAAAGTGCTGGGGAGAAAATGAGAGAAGAAGTCCAAATAACTTGGGGATTAGAGGAGGCCACACAGTGAACCCAAGTGGGCAGAGACAGTAGCTACAAAGCAGGAAAGTGACTCAGTCAAGGATGTACGTGCCAGGGAGGGAGGGAAAGGTGATGTATCCCCTTCTGCTTGCCCCTGAGGCTCCCCCTGAGCTCTCGCGTGGTTTTGATGCTTGCCTCTGGACTCTAACGTTGACACCGTCACCTTCAGAAAGCGCTGTGCTGACAGACAGTTCGAAGCATAAGCCCGATTTAGGAAGACGAGAAGCGTGCTCAATATTCCCATTTAATGAAAGAGAAAGAATGCTGTGGGGGAGGCTTCTTAGCCGACGTGAAAAGAGAGAATTTGTATGGAAAGGGAAACCATCTACTTTGCTTTCTTGAATTTTTAATTCAGACTTCTGGTATGTTTTACACTTAATCTGCCTGCAATGTAGGACACCGTAGTTCAGTCTTTGGGTTGGGAAGATCCCCTGGGGAAGGAAATGGCAACCCACTCCAATATTCTTGCCTGGGAAATCCCATGGACAGAGGGGCCTGGTGGGCTACAGTCTGTGAGAGTCGGACAGGACTGAGTGACGAACACACTCACACTTTCTAAAAAGCTTGACATATACAGTATGAGTCAACGTAGGTGGCCAGCACTGATTGTGTGGCGCCACACAGAAAAAGTGTACTTCTTGCTCATGGCAGCACAAAGCAGGTTGGCAGGCAAAAGTGGGAGGGCTGGGGGAGGCCTCTGCTCCACGCAGTCGTTCAGGGACTCAGGCTCCTTTCCGAGTTTGGGCTCCCTTCTACATTTTCTCACCCAAGTCCTCTCCGTTCCTTCTGCTGATGCGCAGAGAAACAGGATGGAGAGTCCTAGGTGGATTTATTTTCTTTTCGGGAAATGATGCCATTTCCTTACACATATTCCACTCTCTGAACTCATGAACAGGGACACACCTAACTTCAAGGAAAGCTGAAAGTGCATTTTCATTGTTTGTCCAAAAGGGGAAGGAGCAATAGGTTGATAAACAACTAGCCAGTATCTGTCACCTCTATTGTGCATTTTCACACTTAGAAGTGCACATACTATTATTTTAGATAACTTGGTACGTACATAAATGTCTATATAATGCATCTTTCTTCCTCCTCTCCTTCCTCATCTTGTGACAGAAAGTACTCTTCAATTGTGGCAGCTCTTCCTTTTTTTAATGGAACCCAGATATCACAATCTTCTCAAATCAACACCTTAGGTAGCTACTATCAATCAACGGGAATCAGAATTTTAGATAAAATCTATTTGCCTTTCCAACCCTAGACTGTATCTCAACATCAGTGAGTTAAAATACATGAAGATAGCAAGAAAGTCTTAATCATATTTATTGAGCAGAGAAATGGCTAGACCAGAAAACCGAGCATCATCCACTCCTGTTCACTTTTGTAAATCATAGCTAATATTTTGACTTTCAATGTGTCCCTGAATACTATTTCCCGAATTGATGGGGAGTCTCTACTCATGAGAGCTACTTAAACACCTGTATTAAAGCTTGGAGGCATTAAAATAAATAAATTTATATTAAAAAAAAAAAAAAGAAAGCTTGGAGGCTTCTGAAAAGAAACAGTTTTCCGATGCTCATACACACATTCAGTCTGGTTTGGACTCCACACCAAAGCCTAATGGAATACAGAGTGTGACTGTCCAAGGCTTTATGCAGGATACAGGGACTGTGTTCCAGGATTTCAAGAAGTTCATCATGTACAATTCATGCTGTCAATTTTGATGTATTTTTAATAACACCTCTATGCATTATGAGTCTAAATCATTGCTAAGTGTTAGAGCAGAGAATGCACTTGGTGAATATCTTGAACTGGATGAATTAGTTCCAACGGAATGTTAAGAAAATCCACACTTTCCCTCTCCACCACAGCCAGTAAATACTAAGCCTTGCCATTCATCCTTTCAAGCTTCACATTCAAAGCAAATTACTACAGAAATAGACAAATTGTAGGGAGGATGCCAATGAGAGAGCCAAAGGCAATCATAAATATTCTGAAGTTCTATCCAGAGCTACCAATGGGGGAATAATGGAGGGAAAAAAAAAAAAAAACAAACACAGGAATACCCAGATATCTACCAATTATTCCACAGTTCTGAGAACTGTAGTAAGCCAAGATCTTATTGTACTATTTCACTGACATAAGTATCTGTTTGTCCATTAGCTGGTTTTGTATTGGCATTAAATGATCACTTAGTATGAACTCAGCAGAGTTCCACTCACATAGAACAGGAACATAATAACCATACTTGCTAAAAGCGGCAGAACAAAGTTTTCCCTTTAAATATTTACTGTTAAGGAAATGGATAAAGCAGATGTGGCGTATTTAAACAATGAAATATTACTCAACCCACAAAAAATGAAATAATGCCATTTGTAGCAAAATGGAAGGACCTCAAGATTAACATCCTACGTGAAGTAAGCCAGAGAAAGACAAATATCAATATGATATCACTTATATGTGGAATTAAAAAAAATTATACAAATGAATTTATATACAAAACAGGAGACCCATAGACACAGAAAACTAACTTATGGTTACCGAAGGGGAAAGGCGTGGGAGAGATAAACTGGGGGTTTGTGATTAGCAAATACAAACTACTGCATATAAAATAGATAAATAAGGTCCTACTGTATAGCACAGGGAACCATCCTTGACATTGTTTAAAAGCCTATGAGGGTAAAGAGTCTGAAAAAATAGCTACGTATGTAGCTACAACAGAATCACTTTTCTGTTGGCCTGAAAACACAACATTGTAATCAACTATACCTCAATTAAAAAAAAAAAAAAGTTAGTTCAAGTCTTCAATCAATTTTTACCTCTGGAGGCACAAAAAGCACAGGACTGTCAGGACAGCAAGGGATTGTCTTCCTCAAGTGTTTCTGCAGACTCAAAGCAACACATGGTTTCCCCACAGAGCATTCAACTATTCAAACTCCACTGTCAATAAGGCACGCCACAGAACTGACTGGAGATAAAGAATCAATACACGCCAGCTCCATCTACCTTCATTCCTCTCCACCTGACCTAACACATGCCTTGTGCTTTCACCTGAGGCGCTATTCCCTGGCATCCTAGAAAAAAGACAGCATGTTAATTTCAACACCAAGAATCAGAGCCTGATAACGCACAGAAACTTTATTCCAGTGAAAAGGAATGATTCTTGCAACTCTAACAACACAGCAGCAAGAAGCAAAACCAGTTAACTCACACAAAGTTTTACACTTTTTATTCAAGGTCTTCTTTTTCCTTGAGTTTTCTGGTCTTCCCTGCCTCTCTCTTCCTATTATTGTTGTTTCTAGACTCAATCATGTAGCATAAAATATTGGCATTTAACTTTTCTGTTTGAATATATTTTATATTCTTAGTCGTGGTGAGGGTAGAGCATTCTTTTTATCAGAGGCACTTACTCTTCCATACAAAGAAAGTCTCCACCTACAGTATTAGGTTTGTAATTACCTAATGCATTGTGGGCTTTGTATTAAATGAATGAGTCAGTAAGGATGGCTCCTATTGGATGAGGTGTGCTTAGCTTATAGCTCTTGGAAAAATAAAATTATTAAAGTGACAATAGAAGCTGGGGCTAAGGTTGTACCCAGAGAAATGATGGGTAGTGACACATTGGTATCACTTGTCAAGAAAGGAACTCAGAGTGCAGACAAGGCTGAAAGGATGCCTCCATGAAGGTAAGTGGAAAAGACACAGCCTGCTTCCAGCCAGTTCCCCAAATCCCATAGCATGACCATACTGAATTGAGGAATAAAAGCCTCAATCGTAGTCATCCCAGATAGGAGAGCTCCACAGCCAGTTCCCATCACAAAGGTCTCCAATGGGACCAAGTTTCCTGGAAGTCACTTTTGTACCTTTAAGGAATTCCTTCTTACTCTGCTAACAGTCGATTCCTTCTTTCTCCCATCCCTTTCATCTGCTCCTCTGGCTTAGAAAGGGCTGGAGAGCAGGTGTGGACAGCAACAGACACAATAAAACACACTCTCACTGGAGAGACACAAATCCTTACCACCTGCTTCTCTCCCCTATTAGCCTAGGAGAAAACCACTTGCTACATCACACCCAAAGCCCTAATTTGTCGATACAACTTTCCTAAAACAAACACATCAATTAGACTATGAGCTTGAGGATTAGTGCCAATTCAATGTCAACGTACCACTTGTTGGCTTCTACTGTATTTTTCTCGGAAAAAAAACAACAACTTTTTGCCTAAATGAAATAAAGTAATCCTATGATGACTCCTGTTATTGAACAAGTAAGAATCACACTCAATTTTCTTACTGTTTAAATCAAGACTTACTGAGTCCTTTTTAATGCTGTATTCCATTCACCGCAGGGATCCCCTAGCACGTATTATATATGGCTTTGGACTGGGAGTCTCTGGACCAGTTTTAGCCAAGGCAATTGTGGGGCATGAGATGACGCTATGAGAAGGAAGGCTAGAGGTCTGTGAATGCTGGTGTGTCTGGCTGTGCTTCTGGAGGTACGTAAGAGCAAAAGCAAAAACAAGATGGGGAGAGAGGGCACAGATTAGGACTTTTGAAGAAAATAAAAAGAACAGTTCTCAGAAAAACCTTTACTATTGAAAGGATTCACACTGTGGCAAAACCCAGGCCTTTCTTCATTAAAGCAAACTGAGATTCAGTGAGGGATATGACACCATGGAAAGAAACAAGATCCAAACCAGAACATCAGCGTATAAACATGTATGATGGTGAGGTGGACATGGACTCAAGACACTCAAGAGATGTCCTCAAAGGACCCGTGAGACAGAACTTTCTCAAGGAAAGGTATGATACTGATACCTAAGCAGTTCTATCCTTGGTTACGTTGTTTATGAAATTTGTCATCTATGCATGGAGGTTCAGATGTCAGTGATTTCATTGTGTAGCTGAACGAGCGGGTAGGCAGAGTTCACAGGGTTTGCTCATTAAATAGTTAAATCAGCATGTCATCTCGGTTTTTACATGCATATTAAACCTTTCTTTGGTATTTCAGATGATTCTTCTTCTGCATAAAAGATATGAATAGTCCTCCCCCGGACTGCTTCAAAGGGAGAGAACGTACTTTAGAGTTTTCTGTAACTGTTGCCATATTCAAAATGTTGTGAAAATGCCTTAAATTGAATGAGCCTGGTGGTTTGATTAGAGCAGGAAATACCTCTACTTGCCAAAGCAAATATTCTCTAAAAGAGACTGGTAGATAATGACATTGAAAGAAATATATTTACTTTTAGTGTAGTTCAACTTATTACAACACAATATAAAATTATGGAAAGGTCAAATAAAAAGTTGGTAACTATCATTAAAATAAGAAAATATTGATATAGTGATGCAGGTAGATCCTTTCCCAGTGCAGAGCAGGGAATACCGCAATACGGTAATTATCAATATGAAAGCAACAATGTAGAGGCCCACTAACTAGAAATCAGGCATTTTGCCACTTTATACATGTATTGATGCAGCAAACCCATATGACAGACAGTCAATAACACGGACTCTTAGCTTTTCTCTTTCTGAAGGAGGGCACAGAACCAGAGTTTAAATGACTCACTCAGGATCTTGCATGCAGCTAGTGAGGAGCAAAGCAGGGTGAGCCTGGTTCTAAAGCCATTGTCTCAGACATTACATGCCAGGAATTCATGTTATTTTTCCTTCTTACTGAAACTTCAGAAGCTACACAGAGTGAGAGTGAGTAATTGCTACCTTATGCTAATTTCATGCAGGCATTCGAAACCAATATTAAAAAAAAAATCCATCATAATAATAATGCTGGTTGTTATGGTTCCACCTTTCATACCAGTTCAGAGTATTTGTAACTGCATGTTTACACAGCTTTCACCAAGTCAAAAAAGCAACTCACTTAACTATGAATTTGCAACTTATGCAAAAATCTCACATCCTGCAAGAGTGAGGGAGATGTAATAATTGGGAAAAAAATCTAGTAGCTAGAATACAAAAATTCCATTTTCCACAAAACTGCCACATTTCTTGTGTACAATTCTCTAGCAGATGTTGTTTAGAAAGTGCTACTGGTCACACTGATAAAATGTGACAATTCCATCATAGTGACATAAATATTTTTACCTGAATAATCCCTGCTGTTCCTTTGAAACTGAAATTAATTCACATATTGTTTTCCCTGGAGTAGCCCAAAAACCTACTTTTTTTTTTTCCTTTAAGGTAGAGACTGTGTGTACTGATGCTGAACCAAGTATTATTTCTGAACAGCGATTTTATTTTTCCAGTGCATGCTATGCTAAAAAGCAGGATAATGGTACTGAATATAGAATCAATACATATTCAAATGGAATCTGTTTATTTTGCTTTGAAAACATGGGCTGAATTGTGATATCCACAATCTACTGTTAATAGTATCAAGCCATTAATGGCTGGCTTTGTGCTTCCTATGAAGACCGATTTCACATAACCCAGGCAAGCCTGGCCATGCCGATTTAATCAGCCTGCTTCTTGGCCTTGTGAGAGGATGATCACAGGCCTACTGGTGTATCAAGAGCCATGGGGAATAACTCTGAAGGATGCTCCTGGTTCAAATCCCAGCTCAGCCCCTTCCTAGTTCCATGAAGCCGGAACCAAGCACTGAAACTCTGCCTTCTCAACAAGTGGGATAACATCAACCACCCCAGGGTCAGAGCCATTACACTGCCCTACACCAAAAGCCACTGTGCTTGTCGTCATTTATATGAACGGTGCTGTGTGCAACCTGAACATGCCGGCCTGCTCAAGGGTTGTCACGATTCAGGTCATTCTGTTTATAAAATATTTAGCACAGCCCCTACCATGTAGTAAGGCCCCAGGGAATGCTCAATCTTTTTATTAGTTTTAACATAGATCATCTATGATTTCTAGTTTCACATCCCAATTTTGAAAAGGTTTGAGAAAATACTGTAATCCACGTTCCATGTGATTTTCCTATCAAGGAAGCAATGGGATTTTGTAAATTTTCTAAGTATTCTCTATATGTTTTCAGAGCAATTGTCTTGGCAAATTTCATTCTATTTCCATGCTGTATCATGCCTGTGAAGAAGTCTGAAGAACTCAAGATATCCTCAAAGGGCAGAGTGACTTTGGAGTCACACTGAGTCAAAGTCCAGCTCTCTCCATTTTCCCCAAGTTTATCATTCAAGCCTCAGCTTTCTCATTTGCATACTGGAGATGATGATAATTTCTATCCTATAGCATTGTTAGGAAGGACGAGGACGATACTGCAGAGCAAAGTGTTTAACGAAGGCCTGGCTCAGAGCTGATACTAAACAAACCATTGCTACATTTTAGCTGCTAGTCTGTATCTCTTAGTCACTTGCAGAGGAGTATTAGATCCAGAAACCTTTTCAACTGCAAGCCGTGTCATGGGAATGTTGTCCCATGAACTCAGCATGGTTCAAAAGTCTTAGAAAGACAACCAGCAGGGCATTGTTCTAGTTCTGTTTTTGCTATTGTGGGGCTTGCTCATCACACTGATTCTGCAAACCTTAGCTGCTTCATCCATAAAGAAAGGTGATTAGATTCAGGGATGTCTCAAGAGGTCTCTTCAAGTACCAGATCCTCTGATTTCAACATTAGGTAAAAGAGGTAGAATTTTTGTTAGGATCCTTCTTTTACTTTTTTCGTTACCTCTCCAGAGTTTGGGTGCTACACATCCCTGCCTGATGCTCATAAAATTTTGCTGATGGATCCAATTATTTTTATTAAGTTTGAATGAGGCCTCAGAATCCTGCTCAGCACAGTATTTCAGAGCATTGAGCCTCTCATACCTTCTAAGTCTTAGTTGGAAGGATCTGACGTATTTGTTATCTGTTTTGAAACATCTTCTTAAGTACTTAGGACTGTTTCTGATAATAATCATGTATATTTCTTTTTGCTACCCTCTACCCAAACATAGTCTGACTTTTATAACTAGCTAACAATAGAATCAGTTTTTAATTTCAGGGAGTTTACATTTTAAAAGTACTTCATTAATTCCTACAGAAAATACTTAAGGGAACCCTTTCCTGTTTTTCCTACAACACATTTCCAAGCAATGTTAGGAGTCAGGCAGACAGTGAATAGGAAATGCAGTGTACCAAGCACAATGGCATTAAGATCAGGGGCCAGGTAAGTGGGTAGGAAAGATGCTAGATACATCCTAGAAATTAAGGCATTGCTTCTTGAAGGTTCTGGGCAATAATGTTCTAACACATGGAACAGTGTGGCAAAGCCTGATGAAGAGACAGATATGACGGTCTGGTGGGGAACTGTCAAGTCACTCAGGGCAATAAAGCATGTGTATGATGAGTTGGGTTCCTGTGAGACACAAAAACAAGGAGGTGAGCAGAAGCCATCATCTTGTAGAAAGAAATGCAATACTTTCACGTGAGAGGTAACGCCAGAGGTCAAAACAAAACAAAACAAAACCCAAAACAACAACAACAAAAACCCAGTGGATCTGGGAAAAGGAATATTACAGACAGAGGCTTCTAACGCAGCTCAAATGACTGCATGCAGGGGCTGCCTATTAAGGTTAATCAGATCTGGACACAGATCAGCTGATACAATGAGAAAACGGGAGGAGGAGAAATTTCCTTCTATGGACTTAGGTGTGCTTTCTAGTCAACAATAAAGGCACTTATTTGTACCCTAATATGAGAGCTGAATCATTTCAAGGGATAATTTGTTGGGTTATTACATTTCGAGTGAGTGAGTGAAGTTGCTCAGTTGGGTCCGACTCTTTGTGACCCCATGGCCTGTAGCCTGCCACACTCTTGTCCTTGGGGTTTTCCAGGCAAGAATACAGGAGTGGGCTGCCACTTCCTTCTCCATTTATATTTAGAGTTTCTGATTCTTTATTTTTCTGTCTTAAATAACGTAAATTGGAGCAGCTAGGGATGGTGCATAAGTGAGCACAGTCCTAGGCACCTGGGGTTATGGAAGGAATCTGACTTTGTTCATTCATATGTGTTTCTTGATACATGGAAGCATGCCAGGCACTATGATAAGTGCTGCGAAGAAGGCAGTGAACAAATGAGTGTGCCTTCAACAAGTTTACAGTCTGAGAAAGAATATCGTATTCAACACATACATGTGGAATCTGAAAAAAACGAGTGGGGACAATCTTCTTTATAAAGCAGAAATAGAGACACAGAGGCAGAGAACAAACATATGGATACCAAGGGGGAAATGGGGGTGAGATGAACTGGGAGATTAGGATGGGCACGTATACACTATTGACAGATACTATGTATAAAGCAGATAGTTAATGAGAACTTACTGTATAACACAGGGAACTCTCCTCAGTGCCCCGTGGTGACCAAACAGGGAAGAAAATCCAAAATAGAGGGGATATATGCATATGCATAGCTGATTCACTTTGCTGTACAGCAGAAAGGAAAATTTCAAAGCAACTATACTCCAATAATAACACTAAAAAAACTAATAAAAAAAATGTATACCGTCCCCCACCCCAACAAAGAAACTTATGTTCTAGTGAATGAAAAGACATTAAAAAGTAGACACATCACAGATTCGTGACTACAAATCATGACGAGCATTAGTAAGGAAAACTGAAGCACAGAATAAAAGGCTTGCATTACAGGAATCATTTTCAAAAGTGGGGCTCAAGGAGGCTATAGAGGTAAACTGCAGCTGAGCTCTAATAAGTGAACAGGAGGAATAAGCGGACAGTGTCTCCAGCAAAGCAGCGCTTCTCACGTGGCAAGGCATCTGGCACCAGCTGGAGGCATTTTTGTCGGCTTTAACTATGGAGAGGTGGTGCTCCCGGCTCTATGTGGGACAGCCTGGAACACTGCTGGATACCCTGCCGTGCGGAGGTCAGACTGCCACTACCAAGAACTACCTGTCCTGAAGGTCCAAGGTGCCAAGGATGAGAAACTCTGAGATGCAGGGAATGGTATCTGGGCTTCAGATCCAGAGACAGTTAAGAACTGGGCAAGGGTGAGCACTGAAGAAAGGTCAGGGGTGGGTTGAGTGGGGAGCATGAGCTGAGGCGCAAGATGGCAGGGATGAGACTGTGCAGGGTCCGCTAGCTGGCAGCTTTACAGAGTTTGGGAGTGCGCGTTCCCAGGGCTTCCCAGGCGGTGCAATGGTAAAGAACCCGCCTGGTATGCAGGAGACTCAAAAGATCTGGATTCCACTGCTGGGTCTGGAAGATGCCCTCGAGTAGGAAATGGCAACCCATTCCAGTATTCTGGAAAACCTATGGAGAGAGGGGCCTGGCGGGCTACTGCACGTGGTGTCACAGAGTCGGATATGACTTAGTGACAAAGCATGCACGCAAGTCCCCAGGGCAGTGAGGAGGCTCCAGAGTACGTTAAGCAGGACAGCCACAGGCTGGCTTCCTGGAGATCTTCACTGGCTGTTGAGTGTAAAGGAAGGGAAGGCGAGGAGGTGGAACGTGAGCAAAGAGCTGAAGGAAGCGGCAGGAGGAGAAGACTGGAGATAGTTTAGGGCCTGGTGCCTCAAAAGCACTAAGAGAATGTGGTATGGCAAAAAGCAGGGTCTTTGCATTAATGGGAAAGTTTACCGAGTACTGTCATACGAAGGAAAGGGAGAGCCACCATTCTGAATAAAGATGAATCAGGTGGCTCCTGACATGGCAGTAAAAACATGGTAAGTGTTAGGATAAAAGACGCAGTAGGGAACTATGTGAGATTAGATCGTACTCTCCCACAGACGATTCCAGGGAGGTAATTCCATTACTCTTGCTCTGTGTATTTCAAGGGTCACCTAAAGTTTTAACCTTGTTCTACTTTGGTTTTCATACCTCAGCTGGCTCTGGTACGAGTAGGTGGATGGGGGATTTGTGTTTAGTCAGGGTTTTTTAAAAACTATTGTCAGCTGTGGGGAAATATGGTAAGGTTTGTGTTAAGAAAACGGTGATGGACAATTAAACCTAGATAGCATTTTACCAAATACTAACCCTTCCACACATGTCCCATGATCACTGTGAATCCATGTATCACCGAGAGTCTTCTCTACTGAGCAGTTTTCCAGAAGTCATTTTAACAATCCTGCTCTAAATGGAAAAATCACTTAACTAGACATGAATATAAGGTAGTTTTAGAAATAAAATTTAAGGGATTCAAGACAGTCTGCTTCAATTCGAGCTAAATAGTCTTGTCTAATAAAGAGATAAAACACACAACTTTGAAGTCTGTTAAACAGTTAAATTCACAGGCTTTAGAGAAACATTAACATCAGTTACACAGAGGCTTCCCTTAATGGCAGAGATCAATAAATTTGCCTGGTGATTAGTTTTGAACAAACAGCAAGGTGAGAGTGATTTTTACAGTTTTAAATGGCAGAAGAAAATACAAAGAATACTATTTTATGACATGTAAAGATTATCTGAGACTGAACTCTCAGCATCCATAAAAAAAGGCTTATTTAGAGCCACACCTATCACATCTGAATTGTTTCAGTACAGTTCAGTTGCTCAGTCGTGTCCAACTCTTTATGACCCCATGGACTGCAGCGTGCCAGGCCTTCCTGTCCATCACCAACTCCTGGAGTTTACTCAAACTCATGTCCACTGAGTCAGTGATGCCATCCAACCATTTCATCCTATGTCGTCCCCTTCTCCTCCCGCCTTCAATCTTTCCCAGCATCAGGGTCTTTCCAATGAATCAGTTCTTTTCATCAGGTGGCCAAAGTATTGGAGTTTCACCTTCAGCATTAGTCCTTCCAATGAATATTTAGGACTGATTTCTTTTAGGATGGACTGCTTGGATCTCCTTGAAGTCCAAAGGACTCTCAAGAGTCTTCTCCAACACCACAGTTTAAAACGATCAATTCTTTGGTGCTCAGCTTTCTTTATAGTCCAACTCTCACATCCATATATGACTACTGGAAAAACCATAGCTTTGACTAGATGGACCTTTGTTGGCAAAGTAATGTCTCTGCTTTTGAATATGCTATCTAGGTTGGTCATAACTTTCCTTCCAAGGAGCAAAGTATCTTTTAATTTCATGGCTGCAGTCACCATCTGCAGTGATTTTGGAGCCCAAAAAACAGCCTGTCACTCTTTCCACTGTTTTCCCATCTACTTGCCATGAAGTGATGGGACCAGATGCCATGATCTTAGTTTTCTGAATGTTGAGTTTTAAGCCAACTTTTTCACTCTCCTCTTTCACTTTCATCAAGAGGTTCTTTAGTTCTTCTTCACTTTCTGCCATAAGGCTGGTGTCATCTGAGTATCTGAGGTTATTGATATTTCTCCTGGCAATCTTGATTCCAGCTTGTGCTTCATTCAGTACAGCGTTTCTGATGATGTACTCTGCATATATGTTAAATACACAGGGTGACGATATACAGCCTTGATATACTTGTTTCCCTATTTGGAACCGGTCTGTTGTTCCATGTCCAGTTCTAACTGTTGCTTCTTGACTTGCATGTATGTTTCTCAAAAGGCAGGTCAGGTGGTCTGATATTCCTATTTCTTAAAGAATTTTCCAGAGTTTCTTGTGTTCCAAACAATCAAAGGCTTTGGCACAGTCAATAAAGCAGAAGTAGATGTTTTTCTGGAACTCTCTTGTTTTTTTGATGATCCAACAGATGTTGGCAATTTGATCTCTGATTCCTCTGCCTTTTCTAAATCCAGCTTGGCCATCTGGAATTTCACAGTTCACGTACTGTTGAAGCCTGGCTTGGAGAATTTTGAGCATTACTTTACTAGCGTGTGAGATGAGTGCAATTGTGTGGTAGTTTGAGCATTCTTTGGCATTGCCTTTCTTTGGGATTGGAATGAAAACTGACCTTTTCCAGGCCTGTGGTCACTGCTGTGTTTTCCAAATTTGCTGGTATATTGAGTGCAGCACTTTCACAGCATCATCTTTAGGATTTGAAATAGCTCAACTGGAATTTCATCACCTCCACTAGCTTTGTTTGTAGTGATGCTTCCTAAGGCCTACTTGACTTCACATTCCAGGATGTCTGGTTCTAGGTGAGTGATTACACCATCGTGATTATCTAGGTCATGAAGATCTTTTTTTGTATAGTTTTTTTGTGTATTCTTGCCACCTCTTCTTAATTGTCTACAGGTGGTTTTTTTTTTTTTTCCTGCTAAAATGGCTGGGCTGACCTGTTGCTATAGAAACTGTAGTGCTTCCAAAGCCTATGATATTTACTATCTGGCTTTTTAAAGAGAAAGTTTGTCTACCTCGCCTAGTGAGCTGAAGTTATTTAACACCACCTCAGGGGCTGTTTCTAAAATCACCTTGTTATCACCACATGTAGCTCATACACTGGAAAGTTCTGCTCTGTGAGTGAGCATAGCTAAAGACTGGTTTTGGTTTTGAGTTTGGTTGCAGTTTTGAGTCCCACAAAAAGCAATAAAGCTTGAAAAAAATGCATATCCCTTTGGGAAATGACAATGCCAAGAGTAGACAAATATTGTACAGAAATATATATGGTGTATAGTAATATATCCAAATTCCTGGCTCTTTGGCCTGACTAGGAATATGAACAGAGTTAAGTTTGCTGGTGGTTTGTTTCTGCTCTGTGAAAGAATGGGCTGTTTATCTACATGTGACCATTTTTTTTTTCTCTCCAAATAAACATTAAAATCCATTCCACTGAACATCATTTTTATGTGGCCCAGTTTCAGTGAGCTTCTATACTTAGTTTCACTTAACACAACTTATGAGAACTATTCACACACACCCAGAGACTGACAAAGGACCCAATTCTCAAAAATGTAGGAAAGAAAAGAAATAATTAGCAAGCTCTGTCGGCACCAAAACTCCAACCACTAAGCTCCTTGAAGGCACAACAAACTAAGAAAGCAAAGCAAAGCAGGGACACAGTGAATGGGTTCATCACGAAATCATCTCCCATGAAAATGAGACCATGTTAATTGTTACGGAAAAGCAGTCAGGAGCACAATTTGCCACTAATTTGTCAAAGTTAGTCATGAAAAACATACCTGAGCCACTGCTACTTCTGCGCACAGGGAGGCTCCTCTCTCGTGGGTGCTGGGTCTGGTTGTTCGAGAGAATCATGTGGGGGCGGGGCTTAAAAACCGGAGTTCCAGGCCATGCCCCCAACCAATTAATCAGTATTGGAGCTGCCTGGGGCTGTCCAGGTGATTCCAATGTGCAGCCAGCGTTGAGAGCCATTCTTCACTGTGCTTCCTCCTGCCCCGATGCCCACAAGATTATAAAATGGGCTCATATGGGATGAGAAATTGAACCAAATGAGCGCAGAGGAGGTCAGGTGAACAAGGGGAGCTCTGGAGAGAGGTCGACTTAGAAAGTTGATGATTTTTGCAGATCTCTGGTAGTACTGGGGCTTCCCTGGTAGCTCAGACAGTAAAGAATCTGCCTGCAATGCAGGAGACCCGGGTTGGATCCATGGGCTGGGAAGATCCCCTGGAGAATGAAATGGTAACTCACACCAGTATTCTTGCCTGGAGAATTTCACTGGCAGAGGAGCCTGATGGGCTACAGTCCATGGGGTCATGAAGAGTCAGACATGACTGAGCAAACAAGAATTTTCCATGGTGTCTTTAGGATTTTCTATGTAGAGGTTCATGTCATCTGCAAACAGAGTTTTACTTCTTCTTTTCCAATCTGGATTTCTTTTATTTCTTTTTCTTCCCTGATTGCTGTGACTAAAACTTCCAAAACGATGTTGAATAGTAGTGGTGAGAATGGGCACCCTTGTCTTGTTCCTGACTTTATGGGAAATGCTTTCAATTCTTCACCATTGAGGATAATGTTTGCTGTGGGTGTATCATATATGGCTTTTATTATGTTGAGGTATGTTCCTTCTATGCCTGCTTTCTGGAGGGTTTTTATCATAAATGGATGTTGAATTTTGTCAAAGGCTTTCTCTGCATCTATTGAGATAATTGTATGCTTTTTATCTTTCAATGTGTTAATGTGGTGTATCACACTGATTGATTTATGAATATTGAAGAATCCTTGCATCCCTGGGATAAAGCCCACTTGGTCATGATGTTAATATGTTGTTGGATTCTGCTTGCTAGAATTTTGTTAAGGACTTTAGCATCTATGTTCATCAGTGATATTGGCCTGTAGTTTTCTTCTTTTGTGGCATCTTTGTCTGGTTTTGGTATTAGGGTGATGGTGGCCTCATAGAATGAGTTTGGCAGTTTACCTTCCTCTGCAATTTTCTGGAAGAGTTTGAGTAGGATAGGTGTTAGCTCTTCTCTAAATTTTTGGTAGAATTCACCTGTGAAGCCATCTGGTCCTGGGCTTTTGTTTGTTGGAAGATTTTTGATTACAGTTTCAATTTCTGTGCTTGTGATGGGTCTGTTAAGATTTTCTATTTCTTCCTGGTTCAGTTTCAGAAGGTTATACTTTTCTAAGAATTCGTCAATTTCTTCCAAGTTGTCCATTTTATTGGCATATAGTTGCTGATAGTAATCTCTTATGATCCTTTGTATTTCTCTGTTGTCTGTTGTGATTTCTCCATTTTCATTTCTAATTTTGTTGATTTGATTCTTCTCCTTTTTTTCTTGATGAGTGTGGCTAATGGCTTGTCTATTTTATTTATCTTCTCAAAGAACCAGCTTTTAGTTTTGCTGATTTTTGCTATAGTCTCCTTTGTTTCTTTTTCATTTATTTCTGCCCTAATTTTTATGATTTCTTTCCTTCTGCCAACCCTGGGGTTCTTCATTTCTTCTTTTTCTAGTTGCTTTAGATGTAAAGTTAGGTTATTTATTTGATTTTTTCTCTTGTTTCTTGAGGTAAGCTTGTATTGCTATGAACCTTCCCCTTAGCACTGCTTTTACTGAATCCCATAGGTTTTGAGTTGTAATGTTTTCATCTTCATTTGTTTCTATGCATATTTTGATTTCTTTCTTGATTTCTTTTATGATTTGTTGGTTATTCAGAAGTGTGTTGTTTAGCCTCAATATGTTTGTATTTTTAATAGTTTTTTTTCCCCTGTAGTTGACACCTAATCTTACTGCATTGTGATCAGAGAAGATGCTTGAAATGATTTCAATTTTTTTGAATTTACCAAGGCTAGATTTATGGCCCAGAATGTGATTTATCCTGGAGACTGTTCTGTGTGCACTTGAGAAAAAGGTGAAATTCATTGTTTTGCAGATGACATGATCTTCTACATAGAAAACCCTAAAACACCACCAGAAAATTATTAGAGCTAATCAATGAATATAGTAAAGTTACAGAATATAAAATTAACATGCAGAATTCCCTTGCATTCCTACACTAGCAATGAGAAAACAGAAAGAGAAATTAAGGAAACAATTCCATTCACCATTGTGACAAAAAGAACAAAATACTTAGGAATAAATCTACCTAAAGAAACGACCTATATATAGAAAACTATAAAACACTGATGAAAGAAATGAAAGATGACACAAATAGATGGAGAAATATATCATACTCATGGATCAGAAGAATCAATATAGTGAAAATGAGTATACTACCCAAAGCTATCTATAGATTCAACGCAATCCTTATCAAGCTACCAATGGTATTTTTCAGAGAACTAGAACAAATAATTTCACAATTTGCATGGAAATACGAAAAACGTCGAATAGCCAAAGCAGTCTTGAGAAAGAAGAATGGAACTGGAGGAATCAACTCTCCTGAATTCAGACTATACTACAAAACTACAGTCACCGAGACAGTATGGTACTGGCACAAAGACAGAAATATAGATCAATGGAACAAAATAGAAAGCCCAGAGATAAATCCATGCACCTATGGACACTTTATCTTTGACAAAGGAGGCAAGAATATACAATGGAGAAAAGACAATCTCTTTAATAAGTGGGGCTGGTCAACCACTCGTAAAAGAATGAAACTAGAAGGAAATGGCAACCCACTCCAATACTCTTGCCTAGAAAATTCCATGAATGGAGGAGCCTGGTGGGCTACAGTCCATGGAGTCACGAAGAGTCGGACATGACTAAGTGACTTCACAACTTCATGAGGACATTTTTTAACACCATACACAAAAATAAAATCAAAATGGATTAAAGATTTAAACGTAAGACCAGAAACTATAAAACTCCTAGAGGAAAACATAGGCAAAACACTCGCTGACATAAATCACAGCAGGATCCTCTATGACTCACCTCCCAGAGTAATGGAAATAAAAGCAAAAATAAACAAATGGGACCTAATTAAACTTAAAAGCTTTTGCACAATGAAGGAAACTATAAGCAAGGTGAAAAGACAGCCTTCAGAATGGGAGAAAAATAATAGCAAATGAAGCAACTGACAAAGAATTAATCTCAAAAATATACAAGCAGCTCCTGCAACTCAATTCCAGAAAAATAAACGAACCAATAAAAAAAAAATGGGCCAAAGAACTAAACAGACATTTCTCCAAAGAAGACATACATATGGCTAACAAACACATAAAAAGATGCTCAACATCACTCATTATCAGAAAATGCAAATCAAAACCACAATGAGGTACCATCTCACACCAGTCAGAATGGCTGCTATCAAAAAGTCTACAAATAATAAATGCTGGAGAGGGTGTGGAGAAAAGGGAACCCTCTTACACTGCTGGTGGGAATGCAAGCTAGTACAGCCACTATGGAGAAGAGTGTGGAGATTTCTTAAAAAAACTGGAAATAGAACTCCCATATGACCCAGCAATCCCACTGCTGGGCATACACACTGAGGAAACCAGAATTGAAAGAGACACGTGTACCCCAATGTTCATCACAGCACTGTTTACAATATCCAGGACATGGAAGGAACCTACATGTCTGTTGGCAGATGAAAGGATAAGAAAGCTGTGGTACATATACACAATGGAATATTACTCAGCTATTAAAAAGAATGCATTTGAATCAGTTCTAATGAGGTGGATAAAACTGAAGCCTGTTATACAGAGTGAAGTGAGTCAGAAAGAAAAACACCAATACAGTATATTAACACATATATATGGAATTTAGAAAGATGGTAACGATGACCCTATATGAGAGACAGCAAAATAGACACAAATGTAAAGAACAGACTTTTGGACTCTATGGGAGAAGGTGAGGGTGGGATGATTTGAGAGAATAGCACTGAAACATGTATATTACCATATGTGAAATGGATCACCAGTCCTGGTTCAATGTATGAGACAGGGTGCTCAGGGCTGGTGCACTGGGATGACCCTGAGGGATGGGACGGGGAGGGAGGTGGGAGAGGGGTTTAGGATGAGGTCACATGTACACCCATGGCTGATTCATGTCAATGTATGGCAAAAGACACTACAATATTGTAAAGTAATTAGCCTACAATTTAAATAAATAAATAAAAATTTAAAGAAGATACATTAAAAAAAGAGTATCTTTTGAAAAGCAACAGTTATGAAATCTAAAAAAATAAATAATTTTTGATAGTACTAAAACCTCAACTTGAGGTTTATGGGGCCTGTCTAGAAATCTTAAATAAATGGAACTGGAAAAAGTTCATTCAACCTATTAGTCCGTTCTGCTTCCAGGATTTAAGTTAATGTTAAAAGTTGAAAGATAAGATTGTGCTGGATTCCTTGAATTTCAACCTAAAGCTAAATCTTTGGGGAATGGGAACTCCCAACAAGGGATGTTCCCCTATGTAACTAGCCCTCTGATATGGTGGTCACGGAGCTACTGCAACATTGTGGACATGCTAGTCAGTGTACTTTGAGATATAAATCGAACTTAGTATTAAAGTCTATCTATGTATTGGTTTTGGTACAAATATCTGAGCTATATGTCTTTTACCATCAACCCCAGGTCTTTTCACTCCAACTCATGTTTAATAACTCTTGCATTAACCAACAAATTTATCTATTTTTTGCCTAGAAATTTCTTAAAGGGCTGATGACAGTGAGAGGGAGCAGCATCAGGTGCTAGAATATGAGCTACCTGGTCTTCCAGTAACAATTGCTCAGTTTACCCACTGAGACTTAGGACATTAATTTTTGATTCATCTTAATTAAGCCCAGCTTTTTTTTTGTTTTCTGGGAACCCAATCTACCTTTCAGGAAAATTATGCACCTATTTAAAAATTCTTTATTAAAATCCTAACTTTATGCAGCAAGTGTCAAATGAAATTTGGAGGAGCGATATTTTTTTAACAAAGTTCCATTATTTGCACTTTTACCACATTAAACTAAGCAATCTTGGATGGTCCCTTTCTTGATGACTGAGGACAAGATTTCTTAGACTTTGGAGACCTAGTAGGGTGATTTCTGGCAATGGTGCTGTCTGAGTTAATCTTCCCAGAGGTTATGATATTTGCATTTATTAAGTGGCATATATACAAAATGCCAGGCATTCTGTATTTATAGCTCATCACAAAGCCATGAGTTGGACAATATTATCCCTAATTACAGATGAAAGATCCGAGGCTCACAAAGGCTATGCAAAGTGCCCTATATCACAGTTTAATCAGTGGCCATTCTGTGATTCAGACCTAGGGCTGTCTGACTCTAAAGCTTGGGCTCTCAATTTCCACTCCATCCTGCCAAATGGATACATGCAAGCCAACCAGGCAGCCCTTCAGGGGACCGATGGAAGCACTCAAAATGGCCTCATTCCCAGCACAGGCGAATCTGCAACATTGTGGTCCATCTGCCGCAATGCTACAGTGTACTGATGTCCTTCTAGAAGAAAGCCCAAAGGCCATTTTCACAACTTCTCAGCAGTTCACCATTTTATTTGTTAACCTAATGGATCTTTTTCTTGGGGAAGCGGCACCTGACTGAACAGCTGGTCTCCCTACCATATTGCAAACAGGGTATGAGTAAATCTAATTGGGTCTGCCAGAGCACATACACAAACTGGATAAGCCTTTGAGATGTACGTTTTAAAAAATCATAAATACATAATTAATTGCTTTCAATACAGGACACCGTGTCTTCATGAGCTGACAATGAAGTTCTGTCTTCAGTAATATTCCCCAAGGGAGTAATTTCTGTCTAGCAGTCCAGGCACTGGCTGTGTCCCATCACCTGATATGCTAATTAAAAATACAGATTCCTAAACTTCACCCAAGACAAACTGAATCAGACTATCCAGGGGTGATGATCTGGAAACTGTGTTTCCAACAAAGCCCCAGGTAATGGTAGTGTGCAGCCAGAATTAGGAACTAATTCAGTAAGTTAGAGTGAATGGGGACGGCTGCCTCAGGCTAATTCATTTGACTTTTCAGTATATATTTATTGACCTAATACTCTGTACTACCACTGTTCTAGACTCTGAGAACAAGCTGTGAAGAGGATAGACAAATCCTGTCCCAGGGATTTACAATCTAGTGAGGGGAGAATAGCAGTAAGCAAGTAGACATTACACATAAATAAGAGAATTTCAGGGAGCAGCATCACAGGGTGGTAAAGCAGGAAGACAGGGATCCGTACAATGAATCAGGGAGATAGGTGGTGGTGTAGGAGGCAGAGGGTGAACGGTGAGCGCACATACACACACACATATGCTGCTCTTGTTTAGTTTCTAAGTTGTATCTGACTCTTTTGTGACCTCATGGACTGTAGCCCACCAGGCTCCTCTGTCCACGGAACGCTCCAGGCAACAATACTGGAGCGTGTTGCCACTTCCTTCTCCAGGGGATCTTTCCGACCCAGAGACTGAGCCCACATATGCATTGGCAGGTGGATTCTTTACCACTGAGCCACCAGGGAAGCCCAGATTCTTTTCCATTTTTTTCGATTCTTTTCCATTATAGGTTGCTACAACATATTGAATATGGTTCCCTGTGCTATACAGTCAGTCCTTGTTTGTTTATTTAATGTATAGTCATGTGTATCTGTTAATCCTAAACTTCTAACTTATCCCTACCCCCTTTCCCTTTTGGTAACCTTTACTTTGTTTTCTATGTCTGAGTCTGTTTCTGCTTTTGTAAATAAGTTCATTTACATCAAACAAATAAATTATAGGTGTTCTTATAGATGTGCCAAAAATAATGGTGATGGAAAATGGTTGAAGTTCGGTAAATATTATCTAACTCAACCTCCTGTCTTTACTGAGGGAAAAACTAAGGCCCCAAGAACTTAACTAATTCACAGGCACACAACTATTTCGTAGCAGAAACGGTAATAAAATGCAGGTCTCTCAGCGCAGTGCCCTTTTCAGGATGTAAAGAAAGATATCTGTACAAACATTAGAAGTGCTTCTCATACAAGTCAAGTAACTGGTGGGATTGAAAATTTTGGCAAATCTATTCTATATATGAATTCAGGAAAAACAGAGAAAGAACAGGTTGAAACCCCGATCTGTGCTTTCCAGTTATGTGCCAATGAAAAGTCTCCAGATTTTTCTGCACTTGATTTCCCTCTTCCGTTAAAGACAAAGAAACAAACCCAATGACACAAGCCCGACTTACCTCAGAAGGCTGTCAAAATGAAGGAAGAGGATGCTATAAAGGCTTGGCACAGAGACAGTGGTTGGATAAGGCAGCATTCATTTTTTCTTTTTTTAGCCTTCTGCCCCTCAAAATACATGCTGGGGTTTGAATGGCTGGAAAGCATGTGTTCTTTCCTAAATTCCACCTCTCCCATTCCAAAATGATTTTTCAATTCAAACAGGAGGAGGGGTTCCTGGGTTCATGGCCAAGAATTATGGTAATCCAAGGATCACTTTCTATCAAAAGTGAAATTAGCAGCAGCCTTAGAATGCCTCAGGTTTTTTTTTTTTTTTTTTTTAAGAGCAGATGAAGAGGTAAGAACTGGGTGAAGCACTGTTTTCTTTCTCCTCAGCTGATAGAATTTAATCAAAACAGACCCGTCTATCCAGTTGGGAAGATGCCCTTGAGAAGGACATGGCACCCCACTCCAGTATTCTTGTCTGGGAAATCCCATGGACAGAGGAGTCTGGTGGGCTACAGGCCATGGGATCACAAAGAGTCAGATACAACTGAGTGACTCAGCACACCCTCCAGTTATGCTAACCCTCTGCTGGAGATCAGTGGAGAAACTGGGAGAGGAAAGTATTTAAAGTATTTAAATAGTATATATAAAGTATTTAGTATATTTTCTTAAAAAAAAAAAAAAGACATAGAGATGAATGATGGCAGTGGTCACCTCATCTCACTCTGTGTCATTGCCTGGGTAGGTATCTGTGGTGACCATGAAAATGCACCCCTCAGACCTCCTGCTGTAGGAGCACAGCTGATGGAGAGCCACAGCACGGTCCCTTTGGACCCACAGCTGTGTGTGTGCCAACGTCAGGCTTCCTACGGGACACTCTCAGCCAATGACGGAGCAAAGTAGATAACATACTTCAATCCCATTTCTGTGGAGTGTAGGAAAGCTCTGGTAGACAAATTTGGTTCCTAGATTCTCCACTGTCCTGGCTGACATTTTTCGGAACTAGCTACGCTCTGGGGCTCCTTTACCCCATCCTCCTTTCCTCCCAGTCTCCTGTCACAGGTGTCAGGCTCACACTGTCAGCTGAAGCCTCTCCCCACCTTCTCTGGCACTTCTGTTTTAATCTTCAGGTGTTTCCCCCAAGAAATCTCTTGCATATCTCATCCTGCCTTGGTATCTGCTTCTCTGAGCATTCCAAATGACACAACACTTCCAAAAGTTCAACTGGTGCCAAGCACACCATTCTGCACAAGGTTTAAAATGAGTAGCTAGTTGGGGACTCAGACATGTCCCACTGGTTATAACAGAAAGGGAAAAAAATGTTCTGTTAGCATTTTGTATAAACTTATGACCACATTTTACCACCCAAAGTGTACCTTCACTGACTACCAGATGTGTCATTAACCAATTCTGAAAAAAGTGAAATAAAACCATCCAGCCTGAGAATGCTGTAGAATAAGTCAATACTAACAGATGGTGTTTATTTTGTCACTGCTTGTGTTAAAAAATTACCACCTAGTCCCATCGAATCCATTTCTTTAAGGTGGAAGCTTTATGTAAAAACTGCTACAGAAAATGCAATATTTTATCAGCTGTCATTGAGTTCCTTAAAATATGAGCACTTGTTTTCATGGTTTTCAGTTTTCTAGGACATGGTGCAATACACAGGAGATGGGTTTGTATAAATCTGACACGATGGAGTATTTTGCCAGCAGCTCTGTCTTGCAACATGCAATCTGTTTTGTTTTTCAAACAAAGTTGGTATATGAGTTAGTTGGAACGCTAGTGTTTCCAGGACGAAGACAGAAACTCCTCAGTTATACAGCCTTCTGCCATGTGATACAGTCTACATGGCCCACAGGAGAGAATCATTTAAAGACATTATTGCCTGCCCTTTAGATGAACTCACAAAGAGAATCGGGAAGAATGGTGCCATAGAAGAACACGTGATAATACAGGGGAAAGTTTACAGTGTGTTAAGTGAAAAAATTATGAAGCAAGAAATAAAATATGATACCATTTTTGTTTTAAAACATACACACAAAGCGGTAGTATAACAGAATAGTTAGGTTAGGAAAAGGTCATGCTGAGCTTGACTGGCTGAGATCAAATTCTGGTTCTGCCACACGTATCTATTACCTGTATAACCTCGCTATGTCACTCAGCCTGTCTCTACCCAACTTTCCCCATGTATCCGGGATGGCTGCATACCTGGCTCATGGGGCTCTTTGGAGGATTAAATGTAAAGCATTTAAAAAAGTGCCTGGCACAGAGTAAGTGCTATAAAAGTATTATTAATATTGTTTTAATTTTTATTACATGTAATTATAAAGAAAGTCCTAGATGCATATTTCTCACAGTGTCCACAGTGATTTTTGCTAAATGGTAAGATGATTTTCCTTTTTCTAAAATTTATTTGTATTGGAGTATATTTGCTTTACAGAGTTGTGTTAGTCTCTCCTGCACAGCAAAGTGAATCATCTGTATGTATACATACATCCCCTCTTTTTTTGGATTTCTTTCCCATTTCGGTCATCATGGAGCATTGAGTAGAGTTCCCTTAGCTATACAGTAGGTTTCCAACTTTATACATACTATCGGCAGATGACGTTCAAGTGTTTTTCCCCTGGCTTCTTTGTTTATTCTAAAGTTTTCTTATACATACAAACATCTACCATTTGAAAAAAAAGGGAAGGGAGAGAAACGGAGAGGTAGAAGGAAAATTCTTGCATGCTTCTGCCATAACAAATTCTGCTTCCATAAATAGTGTATAATTGGCTGGATAAAGTGGCTTAATTTTTTTTTTAAGTCTTAAACTCCAAGTACCTTGATCATTTAGAATTTATTTTAAAATACCTTAACTAAAACATCTGTGAACTCTCAAACTAAATGATAAGTGAACAAAATCACATATCAATCAATATGACCTTCGGATCAAAGTGAAAACACTGCATACACGGAGTTTTCTCCTGATAACTAAGTTGGGGAATAAATGTTCTCCCTTGCCTGATGCTTCCATGTCATCCTCCCCTAAGCTGATGAAAACTGAGCCATTTTTTTTTTCTTCAGAAAATGGTGGTCTCGGTAACATTTGTATATGTATAATCCTAAAAATCTGTATGCAGGTCAGGAAGCAACAGTTAGAACTGGACATGGAACAACAGACTGGTTCCAAATAGGAAAAGGGGTACATCAAGGCTGTATATTGTCACCCTGCTTATTTAACTTATATGCAGAGTACATCATGAGAAACACTGGGCTGGAAGAAACACAAGCTGGAATCAAGATTGCCGGGAGAAATATCAATAACCTCAGATATGCAGATGACACCACCCTTATGGCAGAAAGTGAAGAGGAACTAAAAAGCCTCTTGATGAAAGTGAAAGTGGAGAGTGAAAAAGTTGGCTTAAAGCTCAACATTCAGAAAACGAAGATCATGGCATCTGGTCCCATCACTTCATGGGAAATAGATGGGGAAACAGTGGAAACAGTGTCAGACTTTATTTTTGGGGGCTCCAAAATCACTGCAGATGGTGACTGCAGCCATGAAATTAAAAGACGCTTACTCCTTGGAAGGAAAGTTATGACCAACC
Organism: Bos taurus; assembly: GCF_002263795.3. Classification (NCBI taxonomy): domain Eukaryota; kingdom Metazoa; phylum Chordata; class Mammalia; order Artiodactyla; family Bovidae; genus Bos; species Bos taurus. The sequence continues at coordinate 79,661,415 of NC_037334.1, read as the reverse complement.
TAGATAGCATATTGAAAAGCAGAGACATTACTTTGCCAACAAAGGTCTGTCTAGTCAAGGCTATGGTTTTTCCAGTGGTCATGTATGGACGTGAGAATTGGACTGTGAAGAAGGCTGAGCGCCGAAGAATTGATGCTTTTAAGCTGTGGTGTTGGAGAAGACTCTTGAGAGTCCCTTGGACTGCAAGGAGATCCAACCAGTCCATTCTAAAGGAGATCAGCCCTGGGATTTCTTTGGAAGGAATGATGCTAAAGCTGAAACTCCAGTACTTTGGCCACCTCATGCGAAGAGTTGACTCATTGGAAAAGACTGATGCTGGGAGGGATTGGGGGCAGGAAGAGAAGGGGACGACAGAGGATGAGATGGGTGGATGGCATCACTGACTCGATGGACATGAGTTTGAGTGAACTCTGGGAGTTGGTGATGGACAGGGAGGCCTGGCGTGCTGCAATTCATGGGGTTGCAAAGAGTTGGACATGACTGAGCGACTGAACTGAACTGAACTGAACTGAATCCTAAAAAATGTACTGGCAATTATACCAAATGAAAGTATAGAACATATACGTGCATAAGCTCTAAATCTATAAATAAGTCAAATATTACATGGGTGCCATTTTGATGTAAAATGATGGGCCTAAAGCAATCAAACTTTGTTTTCTGGAACCCTAAGAGTACACCCAAGTCAATTTTCCCTGAAGTTACCAGAGAACATATCACTAAAATTTACCAGCCAAACAACAAGCAGAGATATAACTTCATTCATGTCTTATATATATTTTTAACTGCATATGTCTGTCGTGTCGTGTGACAGACGTTTAAGAAACGTGACAACAGATTTTTCAACATGTAGGGATCTGATTATGAGACTGGGACTCTTCTGGACTATGACTCTGTCTTCTTTGCCCCAGGATTTCAGTGAGAACTTGGCAAATAAGAAATGGAAGCTGAGGGATCTCCCATGTGCCAAGATGCCATAAGCTTCATTTCTTGATGTTCCTTTATTATCTTGACATATTCTTTATTATCTGAGGCATCAGTTCCTTTATTGGCTCCAGCATCCAACAAAGCTACAGTGATGTATCTATCCTATTTGTTTTAATTTCCATACTTTGGTTGACTATCAAGAAAACTCCAGAACATATCTCTGAATGCCATCACATTCCATGAGATTGGCCATTGTAACACTGAATGAGGTTACCATAGAAACTCCTCAGGCCCCACTTATACCAAGACCTTGAACACACATGCACACATCCAGCTTTTCTAGGCTGGAAACATGTTTCCATTTTTAAAGCTCTCACTTAATCAAAGTGCCTGCCACGTACATATGCAGCAAACTTTGGGCTGTGGAATAGATGCCTGCAAGGAAAGAAATATTAACAAATGTGCTATAGTCCCTTTAAACACCGAAGGTAAAGACATGATAATTATTCACCCAAGATAGCAGAGTTTTCCATCTCAAATCTAAAACATTAAGGGTAAGAAAGGTCATGCTGCTGCTGCTAAGTCGCTTCAGTCATGTCCGACTCTGTGCGACCCCAGAGACGGCAGCCCTACCAGACTCCCCCGTCCCTGGGATACTCCAGGCAAGAACACAGGAGTGGGTTGCCATTTCCTTCTCCAATGCAGGAAAGTGAAAAGTGAAAGTGAAGTCGCTCAGTCGTGTCTGACTCTCAGTGACCCCATGGACTGCAGCCTACCAGGCTCCTCCGTCCATGGGATTTTCCAGGCAAGAGTACTGGAGTGGGTTGCCATTGCCTTCTCTGAAGAAAGGTCATAGGTTCTACATAAAACCATCTTTTTGGCCATTACATCCTGAGTCTGCAGTGCTGAGGCGTTTATGAGGGAACTGGGTTACCCTTTCACATATATGTACTCAGTGTGCCATCTCTACTCATCACAACCACAATGAGATCTTACCTCACACATGTCAGAATGGCTGTCGTCAAACAGACAAGAGCAAACAAGTGCTGGTGAGGATGTGGAGAAAAGGGAACCCTTGGGCACCGCTGGTGGGAATGTAAATTGGTGCAGCTGCTATGGAGAACAGTATGGAGGTTCCTCAAAAAAGTAAAGATAGAACTACCATATGATCAAGTGATTTCCTTTCTGGGAGTTTACCCAAAGGAAATGAAAACACTAACTCAAATATCTGCATCCTCATATTCATGGCAGTATAGTTAGAATAGCTAAGGTATGGAAGCAGCCTAAATCGAAGGGCCCATTGATAGATGAAAGGATAAAGGGGATGTGGTGTTACATACAATGGGATATTACTCAGCCATACAGAAGAATGAAATCTTGCCATTTGTGAACACATGGGTGGACCTAGAGATTATTATGCTAAGTAAAACAAGTCAGACAGAGAAAGACAAATACCATGTACTTTCACCTATATGTGCAATCTGAAAAACTAACAAATATAACAAAGCAGAAAAAGAGTCAGATACACAGAACAAACGAGTGGTCACCAGAGGGGACAAGGGTGGGGGGAGGTATGAAAAAGGTAAAGAAGATTAAGAGATTCAAACTGCCAGATATAAAATAAACAAGTCACAGGGATGTTAGTATAAGCACAGGGAATAAGGGCAATACTTTTATAATAAATGTGTATGATGTGTAACCTGCGAAAATATAGAACTACTGTGCTGTACACCTGAGACTGTGATGTTAACTGTACTTCAGTTAAAAATGTGACTTTACAAAGATGTCCTTTGTTACAGGGTAGGCAAGCTGATCTTGGCAAATTAATATTAAGCGATCAATAAATTCCAAGTCTTATTGTGTGTCAGGTACTCTTCTAGGATTCAAGGTAACATTACCCCTGGTGGCCATGCTAGATGAACTCAGATGACGTACTTACACAAATGTATACCTATCTGCTTTATAAGCTAGTAGCCAATTATAAGACTCTTGGAAAACCTTATGGACACTCCTATTCAGCCTTCCTGCTCCATCCCCTCTATAGCCTTTTTCCCTCTTTTGAAAGGTAAATGAATCCTGTGTTAGCAACAGTGCACAGCTGTTTTGTTTTTCTTTAATCACCTATCACAGACTGTCATACACCATCATGGTTTATCTATTTGCCATGCATGCTAAGTCACTTCAGACATGTCTGACTCTTTGTGACTCCACGGACTGCAGCCCACCAGGCTCCTCTGTCCATAGGATTCTCCAGGCAAGAATGCTGGAGTGGGTTGCCATGCCATCCTCCTGGGGATCTTCCCAACCCAGATTGAACCTTCATCTCTTATGTCTCCTGCCTTGACAGGCAGGCTCGTTACCACTAGTACTACCTGGGAAGTCCCACCTATCTACCATGAATTCCCTTAACTACATAGCTCTCTTGATTATGTTTAGAATTCAACCATTAGGAAAATTTCAACTTAAAAATGCCTTTATGCTTTCACAGTACTTTTGTAAGCCCTGGTGCCAGGCCGAAGCTCATAAGTATAGGTAGGCATGTAAATTCTCTGAAAAAGAATTACTGATACAGCAATGATCTGACAGTACCAAACACCGAGATATTGAAAACGTGTTTCTTCCCAATAGTATTTAAAAGATCATCTCAAGGATTTTAATCTTCACCACTGGCTTCATTTTTTCCACTAAACCATACATCTGAGTCACTTTAATCTTTTCAAGTTGGTTTCTGAAACTGCAGAAACAGTAATGAAATTGTTTAACTACTGATGACTTACAACTCCATGGGAAGTTCCAAGAGTCTGTTTCTAAACTGTGGCTTTGGAATGTTAACAACCAAGACCGCGCTATGTACCGGTTGGGACCTGAAAGTCTGCGTTCCACAGGTTCTCATTTGGGTTCTAATTTGGCCTCTCCACCTGCAAACCACGTATCCTTACTCTAACTGCTTTAGATCCAATTGCCTCCATTACTCTCATCTATAATATGCTGATACTAATAGAACCTGGATATTTATTAACAGAACTTCTGTGAATTAACTGAGAAGGTGTGTGTGAAGGGGATTCAGTATAGTTGTTGTTACTGTCACTTGGTCATGTCTGACACATTGCGACCCCACGGACTGCAGCACGCTAGGCTAGCACAGTGTAGCAGGTGCTCAGTAAAGATTTATATTCTTGTTATGACACAACAATTACTCCTAATCTTATTAATGGGGAAAGGCCTTCTAGTGATGGTAGGAAAGAATGTCATGTCCTTACAGTAGGTAATATACAGCCTGATTTATTCTTAAAATATTTTAGCTACATTCTTCCAGTGTTTCCCACATGGCACATGCAAAACAGTGGATGAAAGCGTTTGCTTTGAGGAAGCCTCCTGTCAATATTATCCAACTTTTCTCTGAAGGTACAAGTTTTCTTTATTTGTTGCAGACCCATTCTCCCAACTCACTCATTTGCACCATGAACGAAATATCAGCCCAGGCCCTCCTTCTTGATCAGGCAGATACTGAGAGGTGCATTTTTGGTACTGAAGGCACACTGAATACACTGGGAGATTCCTGAATGCACAAGCCTCCTGATCTGTGCCAAGGCCTGGACAGCAGCTACTTTGATGCTGACCTGCATGAGAATTTTCCAGGTGGCATCATTTGGAGAGACCATTACCCCAACTGGGACAGGTAGCCAAGACTGGGGCCATCTGTCTCCTAGAGAAGAATCCAGTGAGTGTAGAAGATCTTAGGAGAGGCTTGGTGTGTTCTTTACAGTTGTTTTCATTGAAACAACTCTGTGCACTGGTCGGGCATACTGAAACATGACGGTGAAGATGGGCTGGCAGTGGTGGCCCCCTGGCCAGCTGCAGGAGTTGACCCTTTGATCCTACTCACTGGCACATCCACATGGAGTGTGTGATTTGTCCTTTCAAAAGCTCGAGAAGCCACAGGCAAAGCACAGTGGCCACCAGGCTACCCAAGAGGCATCTCCTTTATCCGCATACTATGTGCACTTTTAATTTAAAAATACTTCCAATTACATTAGAATAATCATAAATAAGAGTACAATGAGGTAGAGAGTGAAGCTGGCAGGCTATTTTCAGATTGTTATTAAAATTAGCATTATTATGATTCCATCAATTGTTTCCACACTTTGAAATGTCCTCTTTCCTTCCAAACCTCTTTATATGTTTTTATGAGTTTCATTATAACATCAGGTACCCCTTTCAAAGGAACATAAATTTTAAGTCTGACAAATCAGGTTTGCCCTATCTCAGGAAACTGTTCTATTTGGGACACAGATAAAATGACAATGCTTTTTCTAATGCTGCCTGTGTTTATTCCCTCACGTAATCCCGATTATTGGTAGCTTTGGGGATTCCAGTACAGTCAATTGGATGTTTACATAACAACACACTTTAGTTTTTAAAGATAAACATAATGAACACTATTGTATTTCACATGAACAGTGTTCTTTTTCTAAGAAGTTAGTGATATTTATACAACCAGGAAGTCAGATGATATTATAGGAATCATCTTCCCTTTGAGAAATTAAGACAAAGTAATATAAAAATGCCAGTGAAGGCTATATCTATTTCCTTGAATTTTCTATCTCTGATGCTCAGTGAGGAAGACAGACATGGTCCTGCCTTTGATGGAGCTACTGGAGAAGACAGCCAATAAATATTCAACCAAACAAATATATGCAATTAATACAGATTATGGTAACTGCTATAAAAGAACTAAGTAGAGTTGCTATTATTATTTTCACACAGGAAACTATGCTAACAAACATCCAACACGTTGAAATGATGCTGTATGTTTCAATAGCAGTAGGGTCTTGAAATATATATATATATATATATATATATATATATATGCATATATATGTACATATATACATATGTGTGTGTGTGTGTAATCTTTGTATAATTCATTCAAAGACAGTTTACAACACTGAAATCAATTGAGGCTTGTGGATCAAGAAGCAACAGTTAGAACTGGACATGGAACAACGGACTTGTTCAAAATTGGGAAAAGAGTTCAACAAGGCTATATATTACATGTCACCATGCTTATTTTACTTCTATGCAGAGTATATCATGTAAAGTACTGGTCTGGATGAATCACAAGCTAGAATCAAGATTGCTGGGAGAAATATCAAAACAATCTCAGATACGCAGATGATACCACTGTAATAGAAGAAAGCAAAGAAGAACTAAAGAGCTTCTTGATGAGGGTGAAAGAGGAAAATGAAAAGGCTGGCTTGAAACTCAACATTCAAAAAACTAAGATCATGGCATCTGGTCCCATCACTTCATGGCAAATAGAAAGGGAAAAAGTAGAAGCAGTGACAGATTTTAAAATCACTGTGGATGGTGTTTATAGCCATAGAATTAAAAGACACTTGCTCTTTGGAAGGAAAGCTCTGACAAAACTAGACAGCATATTAAAAAGCAGAGACATCATTTTGCCCACAAAGGTCCACATAGTCAAAGCTATGTTTTTTTGAATAGTCATGTATGAATGTGAGAGTTGGACCATAAAGAAGGCTGACTGCCAAAGAATTTATGCTTTCCAGTTGTGGTGCTGAAGAAGACTCTTTAGAGTTCCTTGGGCTGCAAGATCAAACCAGTCAATTCTAAAGGAAACCAATCCTGAATATTCATTGGAAAGACTGATGCTGAAGCTGAAGCACCAATGATTTGACTACTTGATGTGAAGAGTCAACTCATTGGAAAAGACCCTGATTCTGGGAAAGGTTGAAGGCAAAATAAGAATGGGGTGGCAGAGGATGAGAAAGTTAGATAGCATCACTGACTCATTGAATATGAATCGGAGCAAACTCCAGGAGACAGTGATGGATAGGGAAGCCTGGCATGCTGCAGTCAATGGGGTCGTAAAGAGTCAGACATGACTTAGTGACTGAACAACAAACAGCAACATCTTCAGTGTGTGCCAAGCATCTCAAATGTGTCAGGCAGTGAGTTTTGTTTTAGATTAAAAAAAAAATGCCTGTAAAAGACTTAGTGACTGGACAACAACAATAACATTCTAGATACATGCTTTGATCTCAAAATTCTGCCATTTCTACCTCCTAAGCTTTCCCAGCAGCTGTTCAGGCTTTGCGTCTCCTCTCTCTGCTGTATGCCTGGGCCACTATCTTCATGCAGTGACAGCAACTATAAGCTAGCTTCTGCCTGTCCTCCTGTTCTCCACCCCTCAGGCTTTTTAAACTGTGTTCTCCCCACGTGAGTGCACGTAAATATATGCTCAATCTCTCTCTGTGTCCTTAACACCCTAACTGGAATTTCGAGGCCTTTCTAATATCTCACTCTCTAAACTCTCCCCACTTCATTTTTACTCCCGTGACTTTCAGTTCTTTAAACCAACACTCTCTTGTTTGCCCCAAATCTTTATAATTCCTATTTGCCTGGAAACATCTTGTCCAACTCTTTTGTTGAATTCCTATGTATCCTTCAGATTTAGCCCTATTATTACCTTCTCAGGGAGTTTTCTTTTTAACCTATCAGAGTACCATATATATATATATATATATATTCTTTTATATGTATGTGTATATATATATATATATATATTCTTCAAACCCCTTTTCATGTTTGTTTTCTCTATAAATTTGTAAGCGGTACAAAGGCAGAGATCATTTTTTTATCACCATCCCCAGGGTCAAGTACTGTGCCTAGCATAAAGTGGGTTCAACATTGGTTGAAGGAATGGAGTGATTAATTAATTAGACTGGAAAACCTATGGGAGCCCTGAGAAGGAAAGTCCACTGCAGCCTGGGGGATATTTTCTCCAAAGCCTGTGTCTTGAAGAATGACAAGGAAAAGACAAAGGCAATGCAGAGACAGACTTCTGATATTTAACCAGGTGGTTATAAAATCTGTGTTCCCTTAAAAATAAAGAATAACTTGGCCAATGAAAATATCCAACTTAAAAAACAGAGCTGTTACCATGATGAAACATAAGCCATAAATGCTGTCCTTCCCAGAATTGATCCCAGACTATCTCAGGTGAGCATTGCAAAAAGGTTGGCCTTTTCTGTTTCTATATGTGGAGATAGATTACATTTTAGAGTCTTCATCAGTGTAATTGAATTCTTCCTGCTGAATATGGACCTTGAATAAAAATCTAAACTGCTTATAATGTTGCAGAGTATCAATGTCTAACAACATTTAAAAAAAAAAACAGCCCAAGAAACTAATTTCCAAGGTTTCCCTGTTAAATTACTCTTTCTGAAATAAAAACTTGCATTCAGCACCAACAGAGAAAACTGGTTTAAAGCTGAAATATGAATATATTGAAATTAATCATGATAACATAACCCCTTAACTTTAAATAAGTCTAATTATTCCTTATCTAAACTGGATAAAAATAATGCACATAGTTTCAAAAGAAGTATGTCTATCGTACTTGCTGATAGCATATGGATTCATGCCAGGATTCCTGAATTGAGAAAATGCTTTTCACAACCAGAACTTTGAAATCTAATGAATTACCTATTTTATTTTTACTGCTTGAATTCCACTGTATGAATGTGGAAAAATAAGTATCTTATAGCAATGCAGTTTAACATATTATTAATACTATTTTTTCCTAGGTAGATCTTGAAGCTTGTATAAGTAGATGATAACAGAGTAAATCTTATTTTAAACTTAGAAGACAGAAAGGCTATAGGAAATAGTCCTGTGGCAGCTGATATGAAATTACAGGTACTTCATCAAACCCAGGCAGCCAGAGCTACCTCATAACTCATGCTTAGGGCTTCATAATGTGATTAGGTTTTCAAGAGGGTGCATTTGTGTTTTGGCTTTCTTTTAATCACTTTATGTTCAGCTAGGCTTCCAACTTACTACTGATTGACTACAGTCATCATGGTGAGAATAAAGAGATCGTCAACTTTGCTGAAGAAAAGTTATTAAATTTTAGTTTTCCTAAAGGGAAACATTCCCTGCAACAGTAATTGAAAAAAAATAAAACCTTTATTGACATTCTTTGAGGGGAAAATACAATATTCAACATTTAGGCAGGAGCTAGATAGGTAAAGGAAATTCAGATTTGAGGCAATTATACAAAGTCAGCCAAGAAAATTGACTGTGAGAGGAGGTGTCTTGTCTGCTCGTATTCTGGTCTGATTGGCAGCAAGGGCCTCTTTTCTATTTCCACTGAGTCGCTTACATACTCACTCCACACACATTTAAGGAATACCTATATATATGAATCATCTTCTCTGCAAATGAGATGCAGACTAATGGGTCATTGGGTATGAAACCGAAGACTAATGAACAAAGAGGTGGACTTCAGGGTGGCGAGGACTGTAACAGAAAAAGACTGCTGTGGGAATACAGGGGAAGGAAAAGAATGACTTTGCAGGTAGAACCTGCTTATTAGATATTTTTGCCAATCTCTAGATACTACACCATTGCCATCCAGGTGGAAAAGGCTGTGTTGACTGAATACGAATCCTATCTTATAGCTTATTTTGAGAGACAGGAATTATCTGCAGGATGTGATAATAATAAATGGCTCATATGTGACTTTTTAAAACAAATACTTTTTCCCTGATTAGAAATGTAGCACATGAATTCCCTGGCAGTCCAGTGGTTAGGACTTGGCATTTCCACTGCAGGGGGCATGGGTTTGATCCCTGAGCAGGGAACTGAGATACTGCAAGTGCTGTGTGCATTGAAATCTATTCTTTTTTTTTTTTTTTTTAAAAAAAAACAAAAAACAAGAGCAGTCCTAGGTAGGCTATTTTGTAACCTGCCATGTTAAATTTTATATTTTAACACAAATACTATTCCATATTTTAAAATGTTGTTCTACATCATGTTTCTAAGTCATACATTATTTTATTGCATTGATAGATTAATTTATATGGGCTTTCCTTGTGTGGCTCAGCTGGTACAGTATCTGCCTGCATGGTGGGAAACCTGGGTTCGATCCCTGAGTTGGGAAGATCTCCTGGAGAAGGGAAACGCTACCCACTCCAGTATTCTGGCCTGGAGAATTCCATGGACTGTATAGCCCATGAGGTCACAAAGAATCAGACACGACTGAGAGACTTTCACTTTCACTTTTCATTAATTTATTTAACCACCTGCTTACATGTAGACCATTTCCACCTCTTCTACATTATAAACAGTTTGTATCTTGGATCTATATCTATATCTGTTATCTTGGGGAAGACAGATTCATTATTTCAATCATAGTCTATTCAAATTTATCTTAAAACTTCTGCTATTATCAATAGATTTCTATGAATAGTATTTTCTTTAATTGTTATATTTGAAACTGTATTTTCTTAACTAAATGGTTCCCAAATATTCTAAGTTTCCTATAGACTTATAGGTTTAAAATAAAAAATTAAAAAATAACAACGGTGAATAAAACTTGGAAAACATGAAGAAAAGACAGAAAATATTAGTACACAGAATATGAGACATAAATATCTACAGATTTGGATAGAGGGGAATAAAAGTCTAGGTATGATTCACTTGCCAACCAATGGAAACAGAAAAATACTATTAGTCAAACAAGCAACAATTTCTTAAAAATGAACAAAAAGCAGTTCCTCTTTATCTATTCCAATACTAAGTCATGAGAAATGTTTTCTTGCAAATCTTCATAAAAATCTATGTGATGTTTGAGTGATATCCTCAATTACATGGTCAAGGTAAATGCAATTATTTGCTTCAGTAAAATTATAATTTTTAAATAAAATTTATTGCTACGAACACTTTAACTGTTTAGAGAATCATTTCATGTTATAACCTTCTCCTGAAATAACTAGAAATACTGGAAAATTGTTAAACAATGTTGCAAGTTCTCTAGAACAGTTCCTCTTGCAGCTGAAAAGAGATTTGATGACATTCCTTTGTCCTCCACATTTGAAAGACAGGTGCGCAAGTCTGAATCGGACACAGAGGGAAAGGCCACTGACCGCCTAATGCCCTTACTGTACAACATGCATACATTTAGTGCAGAGAATTACCTACAGACATCAGCTGACTTTAAGAGGTCATTTTCAGGTGCTCTGTTCTCACACAGTTTAATTAGTTCGACTTTTTCTTGATGACAAAAAGCATTAGATTCACAATAAAGGCCCAGTAGAATCTCAACTTTTTCAAGGACACTTCAAGAGGGAGGGAAATGTATGTTTCATTCCATGAAGTGCTGTTTTAACAAAGGATACAATGTAATGTAGAAACCATATTATTTATGGGATATGGGTGCAGGAACAGTCACTGAAAAAAAAAAATCTGTCATTCCAAAGCTCCCTTTATAGCTTTTGAAAATCATCTGACATTTTTCCAGGAAGCCTTCCCTGACTGACACCCTTCAACCATGATTACTCTCCTCCTGGACAGACATGAATGCATGTATTCAATGTATGAGAACAGTTTTACACGTGCCATATTACTTTGTATACATTCTCTAGTTAATTTATTACTTTGTCAAAGTATTCTTGAGTACTAGACATTAGAAATAAGTGTAAAGTATAAATGTGCTGAGTTTTCCTTTTTTTTTTTTTAACCTAGGCTGCATATTCCAAAATAATCCAGGAATTATGCCTACTACTTTTTTTTTAAATTTTTGATGGATGATTTATAGGGTGAGTATTTAGACCGGATAGAGAAGAATGAGTACAGAAGGGTGTTAGTGACATAAAAATGCCTAATTTCAAGGGAGAAAAATCGAGATTAAAAATTAAAAGGCTGAAGCTTCAACTAAAGATGGTTGAGATGAGAAAATTATAATCAAAGATGCATAGAACAGATAATACCTGCAACATCTATATTCTAGAAAAATTCACCACGCATAGAATAAAAGTGCCATGTAAATAGTTATGAGTTGTTGCAACAGTAGAAGACTTGGGTGATGTAATTTTTTTTTTCTTCAAAACTAGCTCTTTGAATGTGCTTGAGACTTCACATTTCCTATTCCTGGTTGTTGTCGAGCATCATGGGTCAGTAAATACTGCAAAGGTTTTGAAAGACAGACTGATCTCTGACATTTCTATATTACCCAGATGACCTAAGAAGTGTACAACTACGGGGATGATCAGGATACAGAAGGGAGAGGAGCTTCCTGTAAAAGTATTATCTGGATATAATGATATTTGTCTTGTACTCTCTATATGAGAATGTGACTCTCTGACTTAAACAACTGCCACTGTTTATCAAATATTGAACGTGTGCTGGATCTGACTTACTCCCTTTGAGCTAGGTACTATTATTTTCCCTACTGTACTGAAAGAAATATACAGCCTCTGAAACAAAATCACCAAATTCTAAGTAGCAAAGCTGGGATTTTTAACCTCTTAACAACTATATATGGGAGGCTAGACAGTCTCCCACATGAAGTCCTTAAACGGTGTGATCAAGAAAACATTCTAAAATTCTGTGAACATGAATCATCTTCAGATGACTTCAGGGGTGCCATGATTAATGTCATGATTCATGGGTGTCAATGTCAACTTCAGGGTGCCATGATTAATGTCAGGCAGTGTTGCTGACGCAGACAAAGCAATGGCAATCCGTTGAATATCCAGGCCTGGCCCTCCAAGGAGCAGATCAACTACCCGGCACAAAGATGTGCAGTGGATATACATGATTTTAGAAAGCCAAATCTTGTTAATGGAAAGATAGGACTACTGTGCTCTGAACAGTATATTCCTTTTTCCTTGTGAACTCTTTGTAGCAATTGACTTGAATTCTATATCCCAGGCTTACTTAAGTGTCAGCAGGTATGCAAAAGTCTTTGTGTATCACCCCAAACAACAGGAAACAAAATTCTTAATCTTCCCAATGGAAAAGAAGCGCAGACCATTAATAAACCATGCCAATCTTGTTAGACTACAGCATAGTTTTTTTAAAAAAATCTCATTATATCATATTGGCATTGGGCTTACTTGATATTTTCAGAGCGCTTACATATTATCAGAGTGATGTCTTTCTTTTTTCCCCACTATGCATTGGATAGCACATCAGTGTGACAGAATGGGTGTTCTAAGTTGAAAATTTACTTTCTTGTCTTTGTTTTGCGAGCCAGTGAGATAGAGAATGCAAATGCAGGAAATGCAAATTTGGAGCTGTCTGGGGCTGGAGCTTAAACAGAGCCCAGCTACATAAAAACTGCAGTGTTTTGATAGGGAGACATGTATAAAAGCTTCAGTGCTGACAAGGTGACCAGCTAGTACACAAACACAATCTAAATTCTAGGTTTAGGAAGATTACATTTCTGTTAACTGATGCTCCTCTGGTAAAACTCCAGGTACAGTTACTCCTGTGCCCTTATTCATCAGTGCTACCGCCATTCTTGATTACTTACGAGGTGTGTCACATATTTATCTCACTTGAGCCACCCCAAGAGGGAGACTCTATTAATGACCCCACTTTCCAGGCCAGGACTTTCCTGGTGGCTCAGACGGTAAAGCGTCTGCCTACAGTGCGGGAGACCCGGGTTCGTGCTGGGGTCAGGAAGACCCTTTGGAGAAGGAAATGGCACCCCACTATAGTACTCTTGCCTGGAAAATCCTGTGGACAGAGGAGCGTGGTAAGCTATAGTCCATGGGGTTGCAAAGAGTCGGACACAACTGAACGACTTCACTTTTCTTTCCTTTTTCCAGGCCAGAACCCTGAGACATACAGAGGTGATGTAACTCACTCTAGGTCACTTGGCTTATAAACAAAAGAAGCTTGGTCTCGAATTTTTTTGTTTTCTTCTTTTCTGATTATTTTTGCCCTTACTACAACTTTGCCTTTCAAATAAATGCTTTAGACTGCCCATTTTGGGTATCTGCTTCCCCAGGAGCGGTTTTAAATGTGTTCTAGGCATCAGCTATGGATTTCTATAGTTCAGTTGCATATGTACTTTCACAGGAATAAACATTTGGGGACACTAAATCAAAGGTGAAGACCTAAAGAATAAATGTTCAAAGATGCCAAGGTAGAACAGAGGAGATGGCATGACTGAATAATCAGTTATTGACCCCAGGTGACCTGACCTGCATAATCCTGGAAATTCATTTGTCTCCATCAAAAGGGCAGCTGAGTTGACTAAACTGCATGCAGGAAGGTCAAATGGCTTCAGCAGAGTGACTGGAGACACAGACATTCAATGTCAATACCATGCAGAGCCACACACCCTGGAGTTTTTTCCCCTTTTAAAGAGAATGTAATAGAGAAATTCCAGTCAGCAATAAGTTAGCTTTTCAGGAGTCTAATGACATCATTATAGAACATTCTAACTTGGCTCTGTGGATGCAATGTCATTAGTGCCCCTGGGGTTTAGACTGTGCTATGTCAGTTATTCTATGCAGCCTCTCTCCATGTTGTATCCTCTCCCATATGTCGGGAAAAAATGAGAGCTTTTATAGACACAATAGGGTCTGCAATAGCCCCAAGAGCACACAATATTATTTTATTCATCAGTTGTCAAGTGCCTGCAGGGTTCAAAGAGACAGGTCAGTAGAAGGGTGTATATAATATGAATTGTTCTACACTCAAAAAAAAAAAATAAGGTATTTGCAGGAAGGTGTCTCTAGGGTTCAAATTTAATAGAAGCTGCAGATTCAATTGGGGTCTCGCAACTTTAACCCTTTTCTGAGACCACCAACTTAGAAGTCAGTATTTGAACTAGGATTTGGATTTTTTTTTGAAGATTTTTTATTATCTTTAAATGCCCCCACAAGCATCCTTTATGCTAAACACTGAAGCCCGCCCATCAGATCCTTGCTAAAAATCTCAAGTACTTGAAACACACTGTATACACAGTGGGTGTTCAGTATATGTTAGGTGAAGGAATCAGTGTTAGAGGTTTGGTAGAGACAATCTATGCCTCTGAGAGCTTTCCCAAAGGCAACCATGAGAACTGGTATCCCTTTTCAACAGTTGTGAACAAACCTGTTTTGGCATGGGAGCCAAATAAAAGTCTTACTGGGAACCATATTTTATTTAAAATTTGAATAAACTAATTTTTTCTCATTATTAAAGTAGTATACACACACTGAAACAAATGGAAACCATACTGAAAACTATAAAGGAGACATCTTCCCTCACCCCAAACACACAAGATGATACTAAAATACAATTTATTTTCTTGAGTCCTACTCACAGATGTAGATATAGAAACAGCTGTATGAAAACTGGCATCCACATATTGGTGACACCTCCATAAGTCAAAACGTGACATGATTGTTTCATGCTCTTTATACAAAGTCACTATGTTGGTTGGGTAAGGTCAGTTGGTATCTCTTGAGAAATTGACATGGCTCCATTTATTATTATATGATAAGAGTTGGACTAATCATCACATTTTCCTCTCTATTGTGCTTAATTTTTGGCTTACTTTACAGCGACTTTCCTCAGCCAAGTATTTCTGCCCAAATTATTCATCACACTATAATTCTTATTCTTGTGTGCTCAAGTCACCAGTCTAAGTTCTCTTCTGAGAGAAAAACATGTTTGTGTTTTTCTGTATTCTGTATTCATGTCTCTGAAGATAAACTTTCATTTGGGCATCAAAGGTGTTGGCTCCTGGT
This sequence comes from Bos taurus, assembly GCF_002263795.3. Taxonomy (NCBI): domain Eukaryota; kingdom Metazoa; phylum Chordata; class Mammalia; order Artiodactyla; family Bovidae; genus Bos; species Bos taurus. Next base: position 79,645,933 of record NC_037334.1, on the reverse strand, counting down.
TTGATTTTCAGACATACAGACCTACTCTTAATGGTGCATATCACTATCCCAAATCTTTTCTAGAGAGCATCGCCTACTTGATCATTCAATTCCAAGCTTCTATTGAAAGCCTGGCTGAGAGAAATGATGGGCCAGGAAACCTGTCTGTGGGATACATGATCCATTCACCCCTCCAGTAACTGAAGTCAGATCACCAGAAGCCCATGTAATTAGACCTCAGTCAAGGAGTATAAATCATACTGAATAAGTTCTAATGCTATGCCATTGACTTTGATCAAAGGATATTATCAGGTATGCACATTCAAAAACCCACCTGGGTCTTGGTTATCAAGAAAAAGGCATTGAGAACATTGCTTATGCCATCCATTCAATATCCCTTGTTTAAAAAACTGGGCATGAAACATTTTGGGATTTAATACCTGGAAAACATTTTGTCTTCTTGAGTAACTTGTATTTTTCTCTAACCCCTACACTCATTTTGATTAACAAACAAATAAAAAAACTATGTAAGTACCATGAACTTCATGTCTATAACTGAGAAATTCAGAGTCTAACACTGAAGTTCAATAAAAGCAGCTATGTTGATTCTTCTGGTTGATATATTCACAGTCTATTTTTTCCCATATTGTTTTCTATTCTCCATCTCATAACTTAGATGAATATACTTTATAGTGTAGCTGTATGCAAAGGGGCGGAGAAGGCAATGGCACCCTACACCAGTACTCTTGCCTGGAAAATCCCATGGGCGGCGGAATCTGGTAGGCTGCAGTCCATGGAGTCGCTAAGAGTCGGACACGGCTGAGCAAATTCACTTTCACTTTTCATTTCATGCATTGGAGAAGGAAATGGCAACCCACTCCAGTGTTCTTGCCTGGAGAATTCCAGGGATGAGGGAGCCTGGTTGGCTTCCATCTATGGGATTGCACAGAGTCGGACATGACTGAAGCGACTTAGCAGCAGCATCCAAAGGGGATAAGGAAAATGAATGCTAGTTATTGTATTTTGTTACTGACTTTAAGTTTTCTCAATTCCTTTTATTTAAAGAGTTTATAAACGATGAATAGACATGCACATGGTCTACCTTTCACATACAGCTGATTCCTGGGAAATTTAGGGTATAGAACTGAACTTGTATTTTACACAGTTTGGCAGATATTTTTAAGTTCTTTTGTAAGTGTGCTACCTGGATTTTTATAATCTATTTTTCTAAAAGAACATTCTAATAATAATAGCTACTATTAATTGAATGTTAACTCCATACACTGTACTATAGATTTAGCATATGTACATATTTGATCTTTATGACAATCCTCTCTGGGCAAAGTTATTGTTCCCATTTTATAGATCAGGAAACTGAGGCAAAACAAGTTAAGTACCCAGGTTACCAAGAAAATAGAAATAGAATATAAGCCCAAGTCTGCCTGAATTCAAAGTTCATACTCTAAATGACCAATTCACCTTTTCTGAAGCAAGGCAGGTCCAAGCACAGAGTCCTTTTAAAGCCACAGAGCTTGACCCTTGGTAATAATAAGTGAGAGTCGGACTATAAAGAAAGCTGAGTGCCGAAGAATTGATGCTTTTGAACTGTGGTGCTGGAGAAGACTTTTGAGAGTCCCTTGGACTTCAAGGAGATCCAACCAGTCCATCCTAAAGGAGATCAGTCCTGAGTGTTCACTGGAAGGACTGATGTTGAAGCTGAAATACCAACATTTTGGCCACCTGATGCGAAGAACTGACTCATTTGAAAAAACCCTGATGCTGGGAAAGATTGAAGGTGGGAGGAAAAGGGGACAACAGAGGATGAGATGGTTGGATGCCATCAACTCAATGGACATGAGTTTGGGTGAACTCCAGGAGCTGATGATGGACAGGGAGGCCTGGCGTGCTGCAGTCCATGGGGTCTCAAAGAGTTGGACACAACTGAGCGACTGAACGGAACTGACTGAAAAATGAGTCATTTCAACGACACCAAGTCACGGTATTATGTCTGCAAGAAAGAGTGCTATGGGCTTTGTTAATTAGCAGGTGAAACGTCTATCTCTGTTCCTCAGCAGTGGAGTAACACAGACACTGGAATCAAGGTCGAGGGGAAAATGTACAGTTCGTTCCTCCTAATTTACAGGATGCTGCTCTGGGTTCTGGTCATTCTATCTTCAAAGAGGAGTCAGTGACACCTCCCCTAACAGTTTTAACAGGGCTGCAGTGAGCATCAAATAAGGTAAATGATGAGGCAACACATGATAAATAAGCCCTGTAGAGATAAAAGTTATCTTAGCATAAGAGAAAAAGTCTTCTTATGGCTCTATAATTATATTAAAAATTTATCTTTTCCCGTGTCTACCTAACTGCCTAGTGGATAACAAAACCTCTTGCTGTTGCTGTTTAGTTTTTCAGTCATCCCTGACTCTTTGTGACCCTATGGACTGTAGCCCACAGGCTCCTCTCTCCAAGGGATTTCCCAGATAAGAATACTGGAGTGGGTTGTCATTTCCTTCTCTAGGGGATCTTCCTGACCCATGGGTGGAACCCGTGTCTCCTAAAATTGGCAGGCAATTCCTCCTTTACTTGTACATCCCTATTTTCGCTAAAGATTACAAAAGATCACATCTGTATTTTTGCTAAAGATCACAGCTCTTCCTAAATGAGTCCCTCCTCTACTGTCCTCAATGCTAGACATAGGGAGCAGGAAAGAGAAGGGCAAGGTGAGGGAATCTGCACCTCTTCAAGAATGCCTGTGTCCACAGATTAAAATGTCCTCATTTGTAGAATGTGGCTAATAGTAGAACGGTGTATTCTTCTACAGCAAGTGTTTTTTTGTTGTATTTAAGCTATTAGGCTGTTGGCAAATAAGGGAATAATGCCATGCAATTTAGAATTTCATTAGTTGATATATAGTTTTCCCCAGCATGTTCATGTTTTACATTGGGAATGACAGCATTCCTAGGGATGAAAACCCAGCTGAATGCAGCAAGTCAACCAACAATGATGTAGCACTCCCTGCCCCCTGCTGCACATGACTCCTGCTCATCCTACAATCTGATGGTGCCTTATTTTGGTTGTATTTTGTCTTATAAGGATATATGGTTCCTCCTGATATTTGTATATTTTGCTTTTGCTCTTGTTTCCACAGCTCAGCAGTCTTTGCCACTCCCACTCTTTAATCATTTTACCTTTAATTAAAGGTAAATATATATATATATATATACCCACACACATATGTATTCACACACATTAAAATTTAATAATTCTCCACTATTGTTTTATTTTTTAGGATTATAATGTTTTGTTGATGCTTGATTACCAGGTTGTATAGGCTTTAAATGGTCTGCCCCAACCCAGATCTACAGTAAATCATCTTATTTTTTTCAGTGCATGATTTTGCATGTAACAAGATTTTTAGAGGGTGCATATACTGCATGAGAGAAGAAATGCAAGCACTGCATTCACAGATTTGTTGGGAGGATTGAAGAGATAATGCATGAAAAACCCTTACTCCAGCACACAACACAAAAGACTGAGCTCAGTTAAGGAGAGCTATCAGTACTCTTGACATGTTCATATCTCAGGGAGGGGAGTTCATAACCTCTATACTCTAAGTAGAGTGTATAGTTCAGGAACTGAATAATTTTTAGAAAAACATTTGTGGCCATTCTGCCTATAATATTTCTGGTTCTGTACATCTATAGGTATAGATTGGGTTTATATATAATGCAAATACAGACTTTCTAAAGGAATTAACATGATCTAATGATAAATATGTATTTATATTAATAAATGTAATGGAGACACACAGTGTTTATATAGACATACATAAAATTTTAACATGAAATAGAGTAGGTCCATAGATCTTAAACCTGGCTGGATGTCAGAATGATTTGGGGAACTTAAAAAAATATTTCCACTTGGGGCATTACCCATGCTACTGATGAGGAGGCTTACGATGGGACTTAGTCTGTGTAGTTCTATAAAGCTCTTCAGATGACTCTGACTTTAGTTGGACTTAGAAAAAAAGTCAACACATTGGATATCAAAATTCCTCTTTCATAAAATAATAGGGTGACTGATTCCTTACCAGCTTTATGATTATGCTAAATAAACAGGAGCTTACTCTTTGACTTACGGATTTTCAAATGCTTCTCTAATTATTTCAAAGCTATTATAGAATAGTAAAACAGTCTCAAAATAAATTTCACTTTAATTCACATTATATTTACAAAACAAATATACACAAGTCACCACTACAGGGCTACAAAGCTGTAGGGTGAGGTAATGTGTATGCGAGACCAAATTATGTTGACGAAGTCTTATACCTTTATCTCCTACACTTTGATAGCTATAAGCCTAAGGACTTCATTAAAAGGTAAAAGAAAAGTAAAACTACTGGGTTAGACAAAAAGTTCATTTGAGTTTTTCCATACATCTTACATAAAACTCAAAGGAACTTTTTTGCCAATGCAATATTATGAGATTCCATATTTACAGTCGTATTTGGACGAGTGTGGACAAATGAAACAGTCTCATTGCTTAGTTTGGTGACACAAACTTACAAACTTGAGACCGTGTTAGATTTCAGTCTCTCCTATCCAAACAGAAACAAAAACTCTGAGGGAATGTGATGGTTTGGGAGGCAATGAAGGAGTAGGGATGAACGGGAAAAGAACGAAACATGGCAGTGAAGGAGGACAAAACGGATCACCCAAGGGCTTCCTGGGAATGTAACAGAGTTGTCCAGGAGATCGTAGAGAAAAGCATATGTAGGAATGTCTGATATTGGAGAATACAAAAGAATATACCTCTCAAGGAAGAAATAGAAGGGTAAAGAGATGGAAACTGGAAGGTGGCCTCCCTACGAATGTGCACACTGCAGAGGTTACAAAGAATATTGGTACCGACTATGTGATCTTATCTGAAGAACTTACCTGGGTAGCAATGCTCATGACAATTTAAATGGTCAGGTCTATGAATGGGTTTCCCCCACCCACCCCACCCTGAGGGGTTATACAGCTCTTTCAGTGCACAGAGAAAATTGGAGAATGAGAGAGAGGGGGGGATCTGAATCCATCCGGCCAAAAGGAATGCAATTAATAAAATGAAATGCAGAGAACAGAATGTGGACACAGCATCGTTGACATTGGATCGCATTGCCCTTTACAATGTGTGTATGTTTAGGAAAATCGCACCGACTCCCTTTGTCCTTATCTCTGGCCACCTTGGGAGTTTTGATCCTTAAAATCACAAAGAGGACAGAGAAGGATCACAAAGCACTCCCTCTTGGATGCGCTGCCATCCGTCTTTTTGATGTGAAACATCTAAAACCAAATTCTCAAAAATAATTTTCCACTGAGCATTTATTCTGCGCTCTGTTTCTCTGGTGATTCTTAACAAAGGTTTTGTTGCCAGTGCCCAGAGGAAAGACTAATTTAAATGTAGAAAGAGATGCTTAAAAAATAATGTCATCTGTTGGCAAAATCTCCGAGGGTATTACCTTCCTTTCACACAGGCAGGGAGCTAAACCTGATTGCATTTAGGGTTATCTTTAGCAGCTAAACTCAGAATCAAAACATTCTCATGAGGACTATTGTTCTAACTAATCTACTTATTATGCTTTTATTCAGTTTTAATAGTCTTTTATTAAAAAAAAAACTCAAAGGGGACAGCAATGGATTTTGCAATTAGCGAGGAAAGCACAGCCTATGACCTACTAGCACTGGTTTGTCTAAGAATGTTCATCTTTTGAAAGCTGTATTTTAAACCATTATGTTAATTACAGGCGCTCACTCCCCTCTCTGCCATGCTGCCCTCTACTCCCAACAAAGTACAACCAGTATGAAGCTGGCTTTCCTCCGATTTGGAATCGGAGGTGGAAGAGCTCAGTAGGTGTGATGCATGACTGCTGCTTAAAAGAATGAGATGGAGCAGACCAGGGTGGCTTATTAGAAAAAGAAAAAAAGTTACACTCTAGAATATCTGTGAGTAGGGTGTTCAAAGCTTTGTTTACCAATCCTTTGTGCCGTTTAATAGGAATTCGTGTCTTTCATTTTCTTTATGCTTCTTCTACCTTCCTATCTTCAGGGGATAGAACAAATCAGTCTGATGTGTTTCCTTCTTTATGCGTTGTTTGTCTTGGGCAAAAGATGTTCACATATTTCTTTTGACTGAAAGCTAGATTCACCAGACAAATTAAATGAAGATTTTCTAAATGCTTACTTCTTGTTCAGAACTTTGTCCACAGTGTACAAACAATATAACTTTAAAGTAAATAGCTCTTTTCCCCAATTCTAAACAGATCATCTGTTGTGCATTTGCACACAAATAGAAACTGCAAACATCTATAGACAAGCTTAGAGCCATGATGGTAGCGGTAGTTTAGTTGTGAAGTCATCTCCGACTCTTGCAACCCCATGGATTGGTAACCCGCCAGGCTCCTCTGTTCATGAGATTCTCCAGGCAAGAATACTGGAGTGGGTTGCCATTTTCTTCTCCAGGGGATCTTTCTGACTCAGGGATCTAACCCAAATCTCCTGCATTGACAGGTGAATTCTTCACCACTGATTCACCAGGGAAGCCCCATAGAGCCACACGCCCTAGTATATTTGAAAACAGAGCCACGGAAGGTAAAACCTCACCAAAATTATACTGGATTTCCTATATATTTCTGGATACACTTTGACTATTTTTTCCTTAAATTGTTTGGAAATCCCAAATGGAAGGAATAGCCTCTGGCTATGTTATATATGGCTCAGTTGCTCGGTCGTGTCCAATTCTTTGTGACCCTGTAGATTGTAGCCCACCAGGCTCCTCTGTCCACAGGACTTCCAGGCAGGAATACTGGAGTGGTTGCCATTTTCTCCTCCTGAGTATCTTCCCAACCCAGGGATGGAAGCCACGTCTTCTGCATTTCCTGCATTGGCAGGCTGGATTCTTTACACTAAGCCCCTAGGAAGCCATGTTAAATGTATGCTCAGTTAAAAGGCAGGGCCATGTGACTGCTGATTTATTCTTTAACTGCTAATCAAATATTTTATAGATTAGGTCTTTACTATCAGAAGTCATTACTTTCCAGATTATTCTCACTCATGGTCTCTCAGAAAGGTTTTAAGAATCATCTAACAGCAGAAAAGAAAATTAAACCTCACTCTGCACTGGCATCTTTTGTTCCTAAGGAGCCAGTAAATGTGCGAGGGACCCCACATTTGAGTACATGGATGACACTAAAAGTCATATTAATGCAAATAGGGAATGACCCAAGGAGTAATAGCACTTACGTTCATAGAACATGTCTAAAAAAGTGTATGAAATATCATACTCATTAGTTAATGAAACCTTATAATATCCTCATAAAAGACATGTAAGAGGTATAAATGAGATAACAGACCTTGATTGCATTAGGCCAGTCTCTGATATACAAGTGTTTGGTCACTTACACAAGAGCTCTTGGGTCTTGGTAGAGCTGAGGAAGATCTACTTCAGTGACCTTGAACCCCCATCCCTAAATAAACAAAGCAGTCTCAGGAAGGAAGGAAGAGTATAAACATTCAGTTCACATCAAGAGAGTCACTCAGGGAGTTGAGAAAGATTTTCAAAGGTGAGAAAATCAGATCACATTTTCTTTGTTGGTGACTTTGTTATGAGAATTGGGGCATCAAAGTTCCAGTGAAAGACTTTATCTTAAGATGAAAGATCAATATCTTATTTGATTTGCAGGCAAGAAATAAACTTCAGAATGGACAGTTCCTTACTGTTTTCTTTGGTTAGACTCTTCTTCCAGTTTAGAAGGCTGCTGGCCTAATCTTAAGTATCAGATAGAGAGAAACTGAGGTAGGGAGAAGTTTCATATGGTTTCCCTGGGCCTTACGATCTACCCCGACCAATAGATGGTGATCCATCTGCCATATTTCTATTATGTCTTGGGAAATTAACAGCAAGAAGTACTCACATTTGTGTGACAAATGACTGACTAAAGAACACAAGTAGATTCTAGACAGACAGGCTTCCCCTTCTTCCCCACCCATGGGAGGTTCTGCTGTTTGCCTGCACCTTAGCCATTAGTTCTATCTCCCTTCTTCTCTTGTAACCAAATCCTACTTTTGTTCATGCTAAAAGCTGTACCAGTATTGTGGCCTGGAAAAATTCCATGGACAGAGGAGCCTGGTGGACTATGGTTTGTGGGACTGCAAAGAGTCAGACACAACTGGGCATGCACACACACACTAGGTGCTTAGCAAAGGTTGGCCCGTTCCCCAACCCAGGGGATAAACTCTGCTTTGTCTGATTGTCTAGTGATTCTAAGCACTTGCTTGACTGAGTAATGGGCGGGCAGTTGACCCAGTTGTTGGGAACATAAAAGGAAATAGCGTGGGCCAGATTCAGAAAGTGAGTTTTACTCCCTGATGATAAAAGAGAGATCTGCTATTTGCCCTTCTGGGTTTACATGCAGTAAAGAGAGTGAGATGCTTGAGGATGAAGTCCAAAGGGAATCTAAGGGCAAACATGGCCAAAGCCAATACAAAGGTTCTCCAGTTGTCAAAGACAGCGCTCCCCAACCTTTTTGGCACCAGGAACCAGTTTCATGAAAGACAATTTTTCCATGGACGAGTGGCAGTGGGGGATGGTTTCAGGGTGATTTTCACAAGGAGCATTCAACCTAGATCCTTCACAAGCACAGTTCACAGTAGGGTTCACACTCTATGAGATTATCTAATGTCACTGCTGATCTGACAGGAGGTGGAGCTCTGGCAGTAATGCGAGTGATGCAAAGAAGCTATAAATACAGATGAAGCTTCACTTTCTCCCCCGTTGCTCACATCCTGCTGTATGGCCTGCTTCCTAACAGGCCATGGACCAGTACCAGTCTGTGGCTCCAGAGGTTGGGAATCCCTGCTCAAAGACACTGTTGAACTACTAAACCAATCCAGAACTATCCACCTCCAGACTCAAAGAAGGCCTTTTATTTTAATCCAGTTTTAGTTTGGCATTGAGTTGTTTTTGAAGCTGAAAACAGCTCTAAGGAGGATCCCTCCTCCCCCTTCCTTTCCCTCAGCACTTTCTTCACTAAAGGATTTTTAAAATTTACAAAAGACCTAGGTGTTGCTTAAAATCTCATTAGATTTAAGTGCCTTGCAGTGCCTTCCAGAAGCTATAATGTATAAGGCGACAAACTCATCCAGTTTGCTCGGGACTGTCATGGTTTTCACACTGAAAATGCCGCATCCCAGAAACTCCTTCAGTCTCAGGCAAACCTAGATGGTTGGTTACCCTACATGTACACAGGAAAACTCAACATATGAAAAATGTCCTACCCCAAATTGAGAAATTATCCGAATAATCTAATGTAGTTTGTTTTTCCTCGAACATCTGGGCATATCAAGTACAAGGAGAATTTGGACAACATTTAAAGAATGTCTTTATTTGCCCACTTTGATTTCCAGATACAAATCGAGGAATGGAGATCTTTATTTGTGGGAGAAAAAACCCAAAAAACAAAAACTAGTGTAGGCCAATATTAGCATTAACATTAAATATTATGAGTATATATGAAAAGTCAAAGTGTTGCTCAGTCGTGTACCATTATTTGCAACCCCATGGACTATAGCCCACCAGACTCCTCTGCACATGGAATTCTCCAGGAAAGAATACTGGAGTGGATTGCCATTCCTTTCTCCAGGGATTCGTCCTGACCCAGGGATTGAACCCAGGTCTCCTGTATTGCAGGTGGATTCTTTACTGTCTGAGCCAGCAGGGAAACCCTATGAGTATATATACATGTATATATGAAGTATGCCAGGCCTTTGAAGTACTATACTTGAACTATCTTATTGAATTCTCAAATAATTCTTAAAAAATATTAATATTTGTTTCCATTTTACAGATGAGGCAAGTGAGGCTTAGAGAATTTAAGTTACCTGCTGAAAGTCACTTATATGATAAGGATTTGAAGAACAACTCCTGATTTTTGTGAGCAAGCCTGAGTAGATTTAGTTTGGAGTTGAAAGTGTCACAAAACATGATCAATACTTCTGTGAACTGAGATAGAACATCCTAAATGCTCACAACCGTTTCTTAGAAATTTTATTGCAATTCCTTCCAACCTACAGATTTGAGTACAAGCCCTTGGGGCAAAGGATAAACATGTGCCTGGGAAGGTCCCTGCGGGTACAGGCTCCAGTTCGTACAAGTCACCCTTAGGGACTTACTAATTCAGAGAGTCTCTGCACCCAGCAGGAAGGAAGTTCAATTAAAGGCAAATGCCACATTGTGCATCTCTGCTGATGGGAATCACCTGTTTTACACGAATACCTCTGACTCTGGTCTGAGGGAAAACCACTCAGAGCATTTCAAGTAGTGGAATCAGAGGTTACTGAAGCGGAAGTTATCAGCCAGACCCTGTCCTGTATTATCTCCTTGCAGGAGAGGAATGAGAATGATGTTGGCGATTTTTGATCTGATTGTATTGGGAAGATAATGTCAATGAAAATTGAGTGTTATTACTAGTGCAAAGTAAATGTCGGGGCAGACTGAGACATTTAAGAAAAAATTGGAGAGGCCACTTTCCAGGGAAAACTATTCAATTTTATTAACATTAGAGCTATTACATGCCTTTTTTCTTTTTTTGGCAAAAATAAAATAAGATAATTGAGGGCACCTGATAACCAAATATCAGAGTCAATTTATATAAGGGTATAATCCAGAATGGAACCACAAGTGACCTGTTTTACTTTGCTAGTTTCTCTTTTTCAAAATGAAGGACCCACAACTGCATATGCAAAAATATGTTAACTACTCTATTCTGAAAGTTTGGTTACTTATTTGGTACACACTGGTAACCATAAAATCAAAATCCTTTGAAAGTATAGGTATTAACTTTTTCTTGCTCGTATCCTACTCTGCCCTTCATCATCCAACTGTTTTAACATAAATGAAATGGGGTCATATGCACATTTTTGTGTAATATTGGTAACCATGATGAAGACTCATCCACTAACAATAATAAAAATATTAATAATGGTCCTACTAAGAATAGTTCCATATCACTGCTTACTATGAGTCTTGTACTATGTAATTTTACATGCATTATCTTATTCCTTTTTCACAATGACCTCCGATAATCCTAAAATCATTGTCCATTTCCCACGAAGGAAGCAGAAGCTCAGAAGAGTGAAAGATTTTGCCCAAGGTCACATGGACAGAGCCTGTATTTTAACACAGCCCGTTCACCTCGGTGTCTGTTTCATATCACTCCTCGATGTGCCTTCCACTTGCACAGTCTACTTATACAACAAGATTTGTGATACTTAAAATCATATTTTAAAAGGACCTCAGGGTTATTTACCCCGTGTCCTGATTAGTATAAGATCAATTCCATACAAAGACATGCCTTAAGGTTGTACAAACCAAAACTATAATGAGAGTTCAAGAAGGGTTTAGAGACATTCCTGGATGATAGATCTTCCCCAGTTAGGGATGCCCCTTTGAGGACAATATCAAGAAGGGCAGCTCTCATCCTGTCACACCAATGTCCCTTGGCGCTACTATAAAAGACAAAATACTGGACAGTGTGGGCTATAATTCTTACCCCATGGGACTTTTTCATGTTCTTCTGATTCTTAAAATATATCTAAGTAACCTATTTCTACAATTCATCAAGCTTAACTGTGAGGAATAACTGAATCTTGCTGTTCCTTGTCCAACTGGAGGCAAAGGTGAAGAGTTCTTATTAGAAGAAGGCCCTGCTATTTCTGCAGCTTGTTTTGTTGGAGAGAAAACGATTGGTCTATGAGAAGATCTGGGTCCTTTTTTCATCTCTGCTTCCCAGGTGCTGGGTGACCCTGAGCAAACTCTGATCCTCACTTTACTCATTAACAGTGTGAATGACTTGAAGCTGGGGTGCTTCTCCTCAAAGAAAGGATGGGACAAAAAAAAATTCACCAGTCAGCAGAGACAGACCAGGGAATCTGTTTATCTAATCCTGAATTCTAGATGGAAAAACGTGCCTTCCGAAAAATTTATCACCACAGGCCTGCCCTTAGGCAAATTTGGGATTCAACATTTACATTACAAGCATATATCAGGAAACCCCAAGACAAGAAATCAAAGTGATCTTGACTTAGTTGTATTTTATAGAGCATGGCACAAGCCAACACATATTTCTCTGCAAAGATGGAATGTCTCTACAAGGATGGGATACAGCTTCAAGTCAGGCCCCACAAAATATACACAGATAAATTCCAGAGAACATAAGCTCACTCTCCAAAACTGCAAAGTAAACAAGGAAACAGGTGTTCATGAGCAGTCATCAGCAGAAACGACAGGGGGAAAAAACCTTTAGACATTGGAATTATGAGAGTCAAATTGTAACGTAACTATGTTTAAATATTTTTTAAAGAACTGAAATAATGAGCAAATAACTCTTGGGGACTTCCCTGGTGGTCTAGTGGTTAAGACTCTGTGCAGCCAACGCAGGGGGCACGGGTTTGATTCCTGGTCGGGGAATTAAGGATCACATGTGCCACTGAGTGGGGCCCAAAATTAAAACTCCTAGGAATAAAATATTCTAAATAGAAATTCAAACACCAAAAAATTAAAAGCATCTAAATAAAAACCCAATGTATATTAGTCACATATTAGATTGGAAGATACAAAAAGTTTATTCAGAATATTGAAGAGAGAGACAAGAAGACTAAAATTTGAGAGAATAGGAAGTAGGAAGATAAAAGGAAAATGTTTCGCAGTCTTTCTTTCCTGAAAATAAAAGGAATGAACAGAATGTGGGATAATAATATGGCTAAGAATTTTTCCAAAGTGATGAAAAGGTTGAATCCTCAGAAAGAAATATACACCTACCTAGCCACAATGCCATAAAATTGCACAATATCAAAAATGAGAAGATTTTGATGACTATGAGAGATTAGAAACTCAGGTTGTCTACAAAAGAAAAATGTTATTCTCAACAAATTTTTCAGCAACAACAATTAAAGCCAGAAAAGAATGAAAATCTTTTAAATCTTTAAGTCACTGAAGGATAATAAATGTCAGCCTAGCATTGTGTAACTGACTGAACTATTATTCAATATAAACAGTATTAATAGATATTTTTCAGACAAACAGAAAATGAGAATTTGTTACCAACTGATCCTAAATTAGGGGCTTCTCTGGTGGCTCAGACAGTAAAGAATCTACCTTCAATGCAGGAGACCTGGGTTTGATCCTTGGATTGGGAAGATCCCCTGGAGAAGGGCATGGCAATCTACTCCAGTATTCTTGCCTGGAGAATCCCCATGAACTGAGGAGCCTGGTGGGTTACAGTCCATGGGGTCACAAAGAGTAGGACATGACTGAGTGACTAAGCAAAAGATCCTAAATTAAGAAACTTTTTGAATATTCATTGGAAGGACTGATGCTGAAGCTTCAATACTTTGGCTACCTGATGCAAAGAATTGACTCATTGGAAAGATCCTGATGCTGGGAAAGATTGAAGGCAAAAGGGTATGAGGGTGGTAAAGGATGAGATGCTTTGATGGCATCAGTTTCTCAATGGACATGAACTTGGGCAGACTCTGGGACATGGTGGTGGACAGGGAAGCCTGGCATGCTGTAGTCCATGGGGTCGCAAAGAGTTGGACGTGACTTAGCGACTGAAAAACAACAACAAAGGAATTTCTAGGGTAACTTCTGGCCCCATGCCCAGAGATTCTAATTTAGTTGGTCTGGGGAAGGGTCTGGCACCTATATGTCTATCTCTAAATATACATATATTACACACACACACACACACGCACACACATTAATACTTGGGTTTTTAGGCCATCTAGGAGATTCTAATGGGCAGCCAGTCCAATCTCTGTCCTAAAATAGAGCTTCTTCAACTTTAATGCACATACAGATTATTCAGGTATTATGTTAAACTACAGAATCTAATTGAGTGGGCCCCAAACTCTGCATTTCTAATAAGCTCCCAGATGATGTTGATGATGCTGGTCAGGAGGCCATGCTTTGAGTAGAAAGGTTCCAAAGCATTAGTCGAGGAAGACAAAAATTTATCTCAGGAGAAAGACTGAGGATCAAGAAACAATGGTAGTTTCTGCTGCATAATGTAGTGCTGCTGCTGCTGCGTCGCTTCAGTCGTGTCCGACTCTGTGCAACCCCACAGAGGGCAGCTCACCAGGCTCCCCCGTCCCTGGGGTTCTCCAGGCAAGAACACTGGAGTGGGTTGCCATTTCCTTCTCCAATGCAGGAAAGTGAAAAGTGAAAGTGAAGTCGCTCAGTCGTGTCTGACTCTTAGCGACCCCTGCAGCCTACCAGGCTCCTCCGTCCATGGGATTTTCCAGGCAAGAGTACTGGAGTGGGGTGCCACTGCCTTCTCCATAATGTAGTGAGTCAGCTATAAGTATGCATATATCCCCTCCCTCTCAAGCTTCCCTCCTACCCCCTCACACCACCCCTGTGCGTCATCACAGAGCATGGAGCTAAGCTCTTGAGCTATACAGTAGGTTCCACTAGCTCTCTACTTTATACATGGTAGTATATATACATGTCAACCTAAATCTCCTAATTCATCACAGTCCCCATGCCCAGAGGTCTGTTCTCTGCATCTTCCGTCTCTACTCCTGCCTTGTAAGTAGGTTCATCTGTACCATTTTTCTAGATTCCACATACATGCATTAATATATGATGCTTTTCTCTTTCTGAATTCACTCTGTATGACAAACTCCAGGTCCATCCACATCTCAGCAAATGACCCAATTTCATTCCTTTTTATGGCTGAGTAATATTCCATTGTGAATATGTATATATGTACCACATCTTTATCCATTCATTGCAAAAAAAACAAAACCTAGTGGATAACTTTTAAAAAAGCAACAAAAATGAAGCAATGATAAAAGCAGAATTTATTAAAGGTGGGTAACTCTACACATTACTTGTATGAATGATAACAATAAGGTTTAATTTTGTATAGGAAAGAAGTAAAATGGGAGAGGATGACTAGAAAGAAAATGTTCCAAGATCTTCATATTATTCAGGTGAAACTCAGAAGCATTTATTAAGATGAATGCCATGGTGTACATTAAGAGTTTTGCAATTGTGTCTGATCAACAGTAATAGATTTCAGAGATTCCCCAAGATCTGGCAACCTCAAATTTTATTAAGCAAACCAGAACACTTTTGAGAGTAAAAGGGGTGCCATTAGTAATTACCCTGGACAACAGACACAAATCAGGATCATCTCAGAAAAATCAGGACAGATGGACAGCTTCCCTCAGAGTTGAGAGGAGTGTCTGAATCATCAGGTCTCTGGATCCTTCCTCTTCTCCCCCTGGAGAAACGTCCTCTTTTTATCTATTTCACGCCTCATGTGTCTATGTTCATGCTCATTTGAAAGCAACATAATGGACAGACTGCTTTTGCCTGCCCTGCCTCAATTCCTCCTTCACTGGGCAGCTGCACCTCAATTACCTTCGGGAAGAACCACATCTAACCCACACTGTATCATTCACTATTGGTCTGTGCCAACTACGGGAATAAAAGCATCTTCCAGGCCTGGCCAAGCAGGTCACTCTGTTCTTTTGATCACTCTGATTGGTTGCAGTACAAGCATCTGAGTCAGGACAGCCTAATGAGAGTCAGTTCTGAGAATCATTAAGAAAAATATTGCTCTTTGTGTTGGGTTTTCCAGTTGGAGGAATTTTGTAAGTCTGATGCTGCTGGGAACCAGCAGGTGGAGGGTCTTGTCTGAGAGCCTTTCCAAATCTGAAGACAAGAGAGACACACACCCCAGTGACATCTTTTATATCTGAATCTAGACAGGCCTGAGCAAATGATGCCCCTGCACCGTGAGGTGATGTGAGTTATCTCCTAAACCAATTTTTGGTCTTATTCATTTCATTATTGTTCTTATTTACTTAAGCCAGTTTGAACTGGGTCTTCTAACTAGCAAATGAGAGTCATACTTAATAAGATGTATGGTTTGTGCAAACCACTTGACCAAATTAACTTGGCAACCCCTTTCAGCTCTACTGACATGGCTGAAGGGACATAAGCTACATAAGAATGAGAATGAGAATTACTTTTTTTCCCGTGTGCTATTATTTAAATCTACGGCTTGAAGCTGCTATGAATTTTAAAAGTGTTTACTATTTCCAAAAATAGATTTTATAACCCAACTTGCCTAACATTGGGAAAAAATGGGCCAGGTTTGTGCCATTCTAAATTCACATTCTAAAGGAGGCAGCTTATAAAATTTTGTTTATGATCTGATTTTCAAAACATTTGAAGGGACTGATTTAGATCATAGAAATTCAGCTAAAGCAAGAGGCTGAAATTAATGCTTCTGAATTTCTTTGCTTCTGATTCTAAATCTCATAACTGTGAGTTGTTCAAATGCATCATTGTCAGCATTCCAGAGAGAGAGTCACAATAATAAATAAGGTACCTGCTCACTTCAAGTTACCCTAATGACATGTAAGGAAAAAATACCTATTATTTTGCACTTTTCCTGACCACTTGATTTAAGATTCTGAAACAGTATTTATTTGATGTGTTGCAATACTTTGATTTTTAATATAACATGTTATTTATATTAGTGACTAATATATTTTGAAAACAAAATTAAAATATGCTTTTGAACTGATGGATCCCCAGCACCCAACAGTCCCTGGCACAGAAAATTTCCTCAAATATTTGCTGAATGAATGACAAATAAATGAATATGCCTGAAGCATACATTAAAATATGCATTAGAGGACATAAAAGTGTAATATTCAAAAAGCAGGAGCATATATTTACCTCTGTGAAGTATGGTAGTCACTCAGTCATGTCTGACTCTTTGCGACCCCTTGGACTGTAGCCCGCCAGGCTCCTCTGGCGAGAGGAGAAAGGGTACTGGAGTGAGTAACCCTTCCCTTCTCCAGTGGATCTTCCCGACCCAGGGATGGAACCCACGTCTCCTGCATTGCAGGCAGATACTTTACTATCTGAGCCACCAGGAAAATCCATATTTACTGCTAGTTACCAATTAACACGTAGATCAGGGTTTTTGGTATGTGTGTTCCCAGGAGTATATGTTCCAATGCCAGCTCTTAGATTAAAAAAAAAAAGTTTTCATACATATCTTTCCTGCTGGACTTCTCAGAGCCTTGAACATGCCAGTATGAATTTAAATATTCCAGAAAGAAGCTAAGTGAAGCAGTGGTTCTTAGTCATCATACTAAATTTGACAACCAAATTTAATTTTTGTGGAATGTTTCTTATTAAGAGTATTCTTCAGACCCCACTTTTGAGGAATGCTTTCAGACTCTCACTGCCAACATCCAGAAAAGAGTTCATGATGGCAAACACATCATTTGGGGAGGCAGGTGTTTTTCTTGCATGGATAGAAGAATTCAACATGGCTTTCCTGGAATGTGCAATTGAACTCGATGAGATTTTTTCCTTGGATCCCAACAAAATAGAGAGCTTAGAGGAGCAGAAAGAATTACCCTGGATGTAGAACTGATCTGCATAAATTCATCAAAGGATTACACTGTGGATGTATAGGTTATTTGAAAGAAGAAACATGAATATCAAGCCATGCTTTAAAAATACGCCTGAAATAAAAAGGATACTGTTTTCAAAACTCAAATGCAGTTCTACATTTCTTATGTATCAATAAAATGTGGATAAATGTGTCAAAGAGAATATTGAGGATTTCATTTGCTCCTTGTATGCAACCACACTTTGGGTTATTCCTTATTGATTTATGATTTTATTAAAGCCCTAGGGACATGTTCTCCTGCATATTTCTAGTTGAAGATTGAATGTGTATCTGATGTTTTGTAAAGAACACGTGGAATGCTTCCTTGCCAAGCTTCACCCACTTTTAAAGAAACACTTATAATAGGAGTTCAATACAACAACAAATAAGCATCATTTGTTTCCCTCTTTATCTTATCTTTGTTCCCCAGGAATTTAAATGCAAATGTGAAATAGAATGAACACCAGCAAATGCATCAACTGCTCCCACAATATAATCATTGCAATCTATAAAGCATAACAGGCTCTCTTGTGCTGTCTGCTTACTGTCACAGTATTTTGTAGTTGGAAATACATTCCGTGGGTGTTATTTTGCAACCACATTTGAAAAGGAACACTCTGAGGAATCATCCCAGTGTTTATGTGAAAAGAGTGCAATGTTTGCCTGTGCACGTATGGAACAGCTTTATTCTTTATTTAACTTATTTTCACAAAACAATTAAGGGAAAAATATTTTTAGCATCAATAATTAAAACTGGGGAATCAAAGGAAGGGCTGATCTCCGCAGCCTTATCTAAGCAGAGCTTTCTGCCTTGCTACTAACCATATGCCCTGCCTGACAGTCTCCTGAAACGCTCCACTCCGATTTATTGGCCAGTTCCTGCAACCTGCCTTGTGCCCTGAACTGAATACAGAGCATCCCAAACAGTCCTTTCATGGTGAAAAACCACCCTCATGTGTGTGGTGCTGCTGTTGCTGCTGCTGCTAAGTCGCTTCAGTCGTCTCCGACTCTGTGCGACCCCACAGACAGCAGCCCACTAGGCTCCTCTATCCCTGGGATTCTCCAGGCAAGAGTACTGGAGTGGGGTGCCCTTGCTACCCTAGATCAATTGGTTACATTTTTTTAGTACTCTAGAAATGTCCCCAGGGGAATGGCCTGGACCCAGGGAACCACTAGACCAGTGGTTCTTAACTTACTCATACACTGAATTGTCTAGGACAACTTGTTAGACTCTCAGATTTCAAACCTAAAGATTTAGGTTCAATGTGTTTGAAGGAAGACACAAGAATCCGTCTTTCCAGCAGGCATCCCTTATGACACAGATGCACATGCTTCCAGGTTCTGCCAGACCAGAGACTGGTCCACTAAGCTCAATGGGCCAAATCTGACCTTCTGCTTAATTTTCTACATAAAGATTTTGTGGAACACAGCAATACCTATATTTCTTTTAAATCTATGTCTGTGGCTACTTTCACACAGTCATGAGATTGTTGAGCAGTTGTGACAGAGACTGCGTGGTTTGAGAAGCTTATTTACTCTCCAGCTCTTCATAGAAATGTTTGCTCACCTCTCCTCTAAATGATATTGAATTAAGTTTTATGCTTCAAACTTAAGTTCCAAAACACTATGGTGTTGTAATACAGATGCCATCCTCAGTATAGACCTCAGCAACTTAAACCTCTGCAATGGTTTCCTATCACCTTTAACTTCTTACTCTATCCCTCAAGGCCTTTGCTTTACATGGTTCCTGGGTCCCTCATAAACTTCACTTCTTTCCTCTTCTCCCTAAGCCTTAGCACTCTGCATCCCAGGGATTCTGGTCCTTCTTTCTGGTCCTTGAAGATGCCATGTTTGTTCATATCTCAGAGCCTCTGTACATGATGCCATTTTAAATATAGGGTATGAACATCCATGCATTTTAAAAAAAGTCAGTGTATATTTAAGGGACATGTACTATGTCCTTAGGAACCATGCACAGTGCTTGTCATAGACTGGAGAGTAAGTGAAGTTTGGCTCTTTTCCTTAAGAAGTATACAGCTTAATATGGAAGAAAGAAAGTGAAAAAGTGAAAGTGAAGTCGCTCAGTCGTGTCCAACTCTCTGCGACCCCATAGACTGTAGCCTACCACGCTCCTCCATCTATGGGATTTTTCAAGCAAGAATACTGGAGTGGGTTGCCATTTCCTTCTCCAGAGGATCTTCCCAACCCAAGGATCAAATCCGGGTCTCCTGCATTGTAGGCAGATGCTTTGCCATCTGAGCCACCAGGGAAGGCTTAATATGGAAGAGAAACCTCAAATAATGAAGTATACAAAATCTGCAACATCATCTCACACAAATCAGAATGGCCAAGATTAAAGGGAGCTCAACCAGGTGCTCTGTAACCACCTAGAGGGGCAGGATGGGGTGGGGGGAGGGAGGGAGGCTCAGGAGGTGGGGAACACATGTATACTTATGGCTGACTCATGTTGTTGTACAGCAGAAACCAACACAACATTGTAAATCAATTATCCTCCAATTAAAAACTTTTTACGAAGTACGAATGGCAAACACTGCACAGAGTGTGGAGCAAAGGGAACATTCCCACACTGTTGGGAATGTAAATTGGTGTAGCCACTATGGAGAACAGTGTGGAGGTTCCTTAAAAACACTAAAAGAAGAGCTATCATATGATCCTGCAATCCCACTCTTTAGCATTTATCCAGAGAAGTCATAATTCAAAAAGATAACGCAACCTATGTTCAGTGCAGCACTATTTACGATAGCCAAGAGCTGGAAGCATCCTAAATGTCCATGGACAGATAAATGGGTAAAGAAAATGAGGTATACTCTCAGCCATAGATAATGAATAGTATTCAACCATAAAAAAGAACAAAATAATGATATTTGCAGCAACATGGATGAAATTAGAGATTATCATAATAAGTCAAGTAAGTCAGACAAAAACAAATACCATATGATATCACTTACATGTGGAATATAAAAAATGATACAAATGAACTTATTTACAAAACAGAAACAGACCCATAGACAAAATAAACAAACACGGTTACCGAAGGGGAAAGGTGGGTGGGGGCATAAACTAGTGACTTGGGAGTAACATATATACATTACTAAATATGAAACAGGTAAACAAGGACCTATGTACAGCACAGGGAACTATACTCAATATTTTGCAATAATCTATACAGAAAAAGAATCTGAAGAAGAATAGATACATGCCTATGTACTGAGTAAGACAAAAAGTCTTACAAAAGTAAGACAAAAAGGGGTTTTCTGTAAAATCTTCTGGGAACCCTAAATGAACTTTTCGGCCAACCCAAATATAACTGAGTCACTTTGCTATATAACTAAAACTAATACAGCATTGTAAATCAACTATACTTCAATAAAATTTATTTTTAATGTTGAAAAATGCTGTTGTGTTAAACAGCAGATGCTCTAAGAGAGCACATCCAAGAGTCCTGATTTGATTTGGAAAGACAAGGAAGACCTCTATCACTAAGTGATATTTACACCAAGATCTGAATATGAGTGGACTCAACTTAGGAATTTCATTTTTATTCAACTTTCTACAATGAGAACAGATTGAAAGATTTTAAACAGATGAATAACATGTTACAATATCTGACTTTAACAGAGTACTTTTCTACTAGGAGATACAGCATTCTGTACTCAACTGTATTTTAAGTCAAACGTTAACCTTCAATAGTGATAGAATGCTAGATTTTCTCTTGAACCTAACAAATTTCCCTGAAAGTTTCACATAACAAATGGTTGAATACATTTTTAAAAGAGTATATTTTTAAAAAACAGCAAGGCCAATTCATCCAAGGAGTTAATCCTCACCCCTGGAGAACAACCATTTTCAAATACACACACAAATATATTTGAGATATAAATGACAAGCAGCACATAATTTCAGGTGTAAAATGTAATGATTTAATATATATGTATACGGTGAAGTGATCACCAGAGTAAGTCTAGTGAACAACCATCACCATATATTTTTTCTCCTGTGATGAGGACTTTTAAGATCTAGCCTTTTAGCAACTTTCCAATATGTAATACAATAGTATTAACTGGGCTTCCTAGGTGGCACTAAAGGGCTTCCCAGGTGGCACAGTTGGTTAAGAACCTGCCTGCCAATGCAGGAGACACAAGAGACATGGGTTTAATCCCTGTGTTGGGAAGATCCCCTGGAGAAGGTAATGGCAACCCACTCCAGTATTCTTGCCTGGATAATCCCATGGACAAAGAAGCCTGGCAGGCTACAGTGCATGGGGTTGCGAAGAGCTGGACACAACTGAAGTGGCTGAGCCCACAGGTGGCACTACTGGTGAAGAATCAACGCAGGAGACACAAGAGACGTGTGTTGGATCCCTGGCTTGTGAAGATCCCCTGGAGCAGGAAGTAGCAACCCATTCCAGTATTCTTGCCTGGAAAATTCCCTGGACGGAGGAGCCCGGTGGGCTACAGTCCACGGAGCCACAAAGAGTTGGACACAACTGAGCACATGAGTATTAACTATCTCATCATGCTGTACGTTACATTGCAGGAATTATTTATAACTGGAAGTTTGTACCTTTTGATCACTTTCACCCATTTCTCTTGCACCCTACCTATCAAAACATTTTATGTTTCAGAAAAGGGATTTGTCTTGGATAAGTCAACGTGTCTGAGGTCTGGATCCAAAGGCTGCTGGCTGAGAGCTGGCTTCTAGTGGTGGAAACACTGTGATTCTTCTTCCTCATTTCACCCGTCTCCTACCTTTTCTGCCCTTCCTAAGAAGAAAGCATGTTAAATATGGATTGCCTGAATCCCCCCTTTTGTATCTGGCTAGAGTGTCAAGAGATGACATTTATTTAAAGAGGTTAAAAGCTGCAGCAACTTGTGGCCTAGGTGTTCCCACTTATAAGCTACTCCGGCTTCCTTTGTTTCTGTCTTTCTTAGCATCAGCTGTATAACACGCAAGGCCTAGCGCGCAATGAAAGTATAAGCCTTTTGTTTGAGTTATTAACAACCTCAACAGGGGACTGCAGTATGTTAAGTCAAGTATGTGAAGTTCCTTTGAGTCCAGGACAACTGCACAGACCACAAGTCCATGAAGCTGGTGCTGGTTCCTCTCCTTATAGTCTTTCAGTGAGGCTTAGACGCAGCGATCTTGGGAGAAGCTGTGAATCACTGCAAACTTCTGACTTGGGTAGCTGAGGGCAGCTGAACTCTACACACTGGGACAAAATCTTACGCACTTTTGACTTTGCCTTTGTTTTTTGCCAGGAAGGACAAAACCTGCATTGGACTTGCCTTGAATTTGAGAGTAAAATCAGGTTTGTAATTCCAGAAAAGCAGAAAAACAAGACTTTCAGAGTGCATTAGTTCCAGGCTACTTAGCCCTAATAAACCCAGACAAAAGAGTCTTCTATATGCTCCAGCCAACATCACTGGAGTTCTACGTTAGTAACTAGGGTCAATGCCTGAATTAATAATAGTGTCCTTGTACCCAGCTTATCTGGATTGTGCACACATTTCTAAGCATCCTCCAGAGGGGGGAAAGGGCTAATCTATGATAAAATTGGGGCTTTAAAAATCTGTGTCTTGGATATTCTTACTCTCCATACCTATTGGCAAACCATTTCAACACAACTAACAGAGAGATTAGTCCAATTCATTTACTAATAGATGGCAGCGTAGACTTTGAGTAGCCAAATTGCTGAATTAAAATACAGCAACACCAAATTTTTCTTTTTATTTATTTTTTGCTTCAAAATTCAACCATATGCCTATGGACACAGCTTTGTGCTTTTGAAATCTGAACAAATGTGATAAGACTGCTACAGTAAAGTATCACGATAAAATGATTTTGCCCATGTTCAACACAAATTGGCAATTTGCCCAGAATATGTGTAAAGTAGGCCAGCAAAGGTTTTCTGATTCTAACTGTACCCAAGTAATAGAAATCTGTTGTTTGTGTGTAGTGTTGGTAGAACTTTTCAAGAGAATGCCTTTCTTTCTCTTGGTTCTGGGGTAGACATATGATCACAACCAGGAAATTAACCTCTTGTCCTAGGAACTAGTCTTGAGTAAAATAATGCAAAAACAAAACTTGAGTGGAATCATGTGAGGAAAATGGTTGGTGGAGATTTATCCTATTTGTGCTTGATGAGACTACAGATATATGTTCTTGTTATTTAGCTCCTTGGAGCTGTCTTGCTTCTAGACTGTTCCAAAAGTTTTCTTTGGAACCTGTTTGTTTGTTTGACCTGATGTTACTTTCTGAAACATTTCCTTTATTTAGAGTCAGTTTCTGTTGCTTACAACCAATGAGCCAGTACCACCAGCACAAACCCAAAGAGGCTACTACTGACCTCCCACAATTTTAAATAATCAACAAAATTCCTTATAAAATGAAGATATGTTTGCTGCTTATTGTGCTTGTTGCACAGGCTTCATCGATTTCATTGTTTCATCTCTAATTGATTTATTTAACACTTTTATTAATAATAGGTGCCAGCTTGAAATTGACTTTACCGCCGAGAATTCTAGTGTAAAAGTAGCACATCTGTGCTGACAGGATAGCTCCCGAGATTGACCTAGATAACGAGTTGTATAATTCTGGCTCCACAACAGACACTGAGCTATGAAAATATAAGTAAGTGAGTAAAAATTCAATCCTCTATCCCTTATTCCATGTTATTTCTGAATGTGTCACTTAGTAGAGTTATTGCTTCACTTCCTTGCTGGCAAATATTATTCAGAGGTTTTTTGAGTCATGTCATCAACAGGCTCTCCCTAAAATCATTGTATATTGACAAATGACTGCAAGATGAAGAGGTAAAGGTTAAAAAAAAGTGGAACAGCCTTGTCAAATGAGTATAATGCTGAAAAATAAATATGATGCTGGATAATTCCCAATCTCATGCAAAATTTGGAAGTCTCTTGAATTTGCCTAAAGCTTATTAAGTAGTTACTCTGTTAGCAGAGTCAGAACTAGAATGCGGTGAGTTAAGTGCACAGGGAGCAACATTTAAGGAGGTATGCACTCTCTCTCCCTTCATAGGAGTGCAGAGTGAGCGCCTGAGCGTGAGTGCTTCCTTAAATATTGCACCCGAGGCACCTTACATAACACACCTTAGTTTGGGCCCCATTTGCCAGACCAATCAAGAGCTCTTCCATTCATATCTGGTAGGGGTCAAGACAAGTTAATAAAGGATCTTAAAATAAGGATGAATAAAATATGTATCAAAATTGAGAAACAAAATGATTGATGGTAGAGAGATACTGTGTTGAATTGGGAATATTAATAAAGGTTCAGTGAAAGGAGTATATTAATAAATGTTCAGTGAAAAGAGTAGTATTTGAGATTGGTTGGTTTTTGTTTTTGTTTTTCTTCTTCTAGAAAACACAATTCTGACTTTAAGCAAGAGGGAAAACAATTGGTTTATGTAACTACCATTCTGGGAATGTGGTGTGGTTTGGTTTGGGGTGCTCATAAGATCTCAGCAAGAATGAGTTTTTTTCCCCCCAATTTCCTTCTTGGTTGACTCCACTCTCCAACAGATAAGATGGCTCTGGTAACTCTAGATTTTCTATCCTCTCAAGTTGAAATCCAACAGGAATATATGAAGACTATTTCCCAGTGGTTTCTTTAAAATCCCTCAGATAAGCTCTTTGCCTAGCTTAAGTCACATGCCGTTTCAGAGCCAATCTCTATGAGCAGAGAAATGTAGCTTAGCTAATTGGCTAAGCCTAAGGTCACATGACCCATCGCTGGACCAAAGGCTGGGTTGAAGGCCTGGAAGGGGTGAAGCCAGAGAAAGTAACACTGGAGGGGCAATAAAATTAAGCTTCAATAAATATGCCTTTAAATATGGATCAGATATTGACTATTAAGGAAAAGGTCATTCTGAGAAGAGGGAATATAAGCAAAGAAAAAAGGGCAGAAAATACTAGGCAGTATTCAGAATTATTAAATTATCCAACTGTGGTCAAGTATAAGATATATTTAAGTTACTTAAATATATAGAAATCCCTCTTTATTTCTTTAGTCATATTCTTTGTTTCCATTATACAGTGTGTGTGTGGTATGTGTGTTTGTGTTTAGTCTTTCTCTGAAAGACTGAAAATTAGACTGAAAATTTCACATTTGTATTTTTGTATCTTTGGGATATTCCCTATTTTTGGTCCTCAATCAATATTTGTTGCAAAAGTAAAGGGATTAATGAATAGAATAATAAATGAAAAGTAGAAAACTAGACTAGAAAAATAGGGTCATATTGTACAGGATTTTGAAAGTCAGGCTAAAAAATTTAGATTTTACTACATGGCTCACAAATGTTTGAAAGCATGGACACCAAGTGGTCAGAGCTGTATTTCCAGAATATAAATTAATTTCACTAGAATGAAAGAGAGAGAAAAGAGGAAGAGGTTGAATGACCTGTTGGGAAGATATTTCACTATTTCAGTCCCCGAGATGCTATTTCAGTATTCCTGAGGACCTGATTTGAGTAATAATAATGGCCTTAGGAAAGGGGAAGTACAAATAATGGTAGAAACAGAAAATCTGGTCAACAATTAAAGGGAGAGAATGAGGGTGAGAAGTCAAAAGGAATGAGATGGTGAGTCTGGTTGCCTATAGCAACAGAGGTGCCATTAACAGAAGTCAGAATTTGTGGAAGAATATAATGAATGACAACTTGGACCACTGACCAGCATTCAAGGGAAATAAATTCCACTAGCCATTAGAAACGCAAGTGTGAAGTCAGCACAGATTTGGGGGCTAGAGTCTTCTCCTCCTGAAGGAAGATGAGGAGGAGGTTGAAATTGTAGAAGAGGATGCACATGGTCAAAAGGAAGAGAAAGAAAAGAAGTGGTCCAAAGTCAAACGTTACCATTAAATATGGTAGAGTTTGGATTTCATTGTAAATACAGTATAGTGAGAAACCATGAGTGATGTTAAAACAAAGGGAGGGTGAGTTCTACTTTAAATTCTGAAGACTTTGGGTGTTAGATAGAGTGAAATTAAGGTCAGACAATTGCTAGACCAAGAGATATCTCCATGATCCTTGATTCCTAACTGTTAATCTAGGCCAGTTGACCAGGGTCCTCCTTCTAGTTCTTTTTCTAGATCTTTAAAACAAAATTAATCAGAACAAAAATCTACCATTCAACACTGAAAGGAGGAGGAAGAGACAGCAGGGGAAGAGAAAAGGATTAGTGAAATACAATCTGCAGTTCAAGTTACAGCTGCAGAACTGAGACTGAGATAATTAAGTAGCTGGGGAGAAGGCAGTGATGACACCCAAATGCAATGCCTGAATCCTCTACTCTTACCTGCTATGCTGTCCTTACAGCTGGTAGGTTCCAGATGATTTTTTCAAAAGTTGGACTGACCAAGATATCCTTGGGTAATACATGTGGTAGATAACAAGTTGGAGGCTAAGTGCAATAAGAACAGAAAGGACCACTTTGTTTGACATTTACTGGAACAAAGAGCTTAGATAACTTGTCCATGATCATGACAGACATGTAGTATTAGAGGTCAACACAGCGACTGGGACTCCTGCATCCTGAGTGGTAGAGTGACTTTCCCATTCTATCACGTGGCATTTTCTATGCAGAAACTTAGCTAGATCTTAAGAGTTACAGCTGCAGCTGTAAAGTGGGAACTTTAGAGAGTCATGAGTTCAGAAGATAAATGGACCTAGAAGACAACCCAGATGATAGAGTAAAATTGGCCCAGAGTCAGAAAAATACTTTTTTTCTGAGACTATCACTTACCATTAAAATCATCACATATCCAGCGTTATACTTTGTTTGTACTTCACCATGACATATACACAAATACATAAATGCAAATGAAGATACTGATGTGCAAAGGAAATTATGTGAGAGGTGGTTCTTATTTGGAGGGTCCTGAGGAATATCCATTTTTTTTTTTGGACCCAAATTCAAGGAGGGTGAATGACATGGATTTCCTATGAAATGGGGATGCTCTTTTGTCATTCTCCAATGTTAATGCCTCTTGTTCTCATAAACATGCTATTTATACCCATAATAATAAGCAACATGATCTTTTCTACCTCGTGAAAAAGTTGTGACACCAAGATTTCCTTTTCACTTCTAAGTCTAATGGTTAGAAAGCAAATGGACTATTTAAATGGTTTTGCTTATATCTGTTTGCCTTTATGGATCTGACATGATCTGATCCATGAGCTGCAGACTGTCAAGTTCTGTACCTGTGAAAGCATTGTGGCAAATCACAGAGAATTCAGATGACAGACCCTTACCGCTCATTCCTCATCCAAGTGTCAAATCAATGTTATGTTGCCTCCAAGCATCATCTGGTTTTACTTTCTGCAACTGTTGTTGATCTTGGCTTTCTAAATACCTTTCATGTTGCAAAAGAAATGGCTTCGTTTGAGCAACTATTACAAATAAAGCCAACTGTATTGTAATGAGTCTTAAAGCCTTCGTTAGCACATTCCTAACAACCTTTCAAAGGTAGATCAGCATTAAAGATGTATTACCAGGATCTCATAAAAGTTAAATATATTTCCTAGGAACCTTAGCTGAATTAGGGGCAAAGCCAGAAAAAAAGAATTATTACCTCTACTTTAGCCTTTAGGCCATGTTATAAGAACAGACACCCCATCAAACAACTTCATAAATGTGAAAAACCTAATTAGAAAATTAATTCCCAATTATGCATATAGAACGAAGCCTGCTAAATGAGGAAGGGACCACAGTGGGGGAGAGTCAAAGCAATGTGGAAATTATTTCAATTGGGAAACCTGCTTCTCACAGAAGGGTAGAGATATTGAGACTAGGGAACACAATTTATTTTATGGAAAAAGACCCTGTGGTTTCATTTCTCTGACCTTGGGGACTTTCATTATTACTTACAGAAGGTCACGAAGTCCTAAAACTCTTTGAAGTATGGGCCACCTCCCATGATGGGGATGAGAATAAAGAAAAAACAAAACAAAAACACTTATTCATCATTCTTCTAAATGAGTAATTCTAGAGTCTCCATGTATGGGTGGTTTATCTATATGGCTTAATTTCCATTTGAAAAAGTAGAAAATGCCCATGCATAGGAATGCATATTTTATCTTTGAATATTGAACAGTACTCTGTTGCCTGAGATACTTTGATATGAATCTACCACTTATATAAGAACAAGGGATTTATATACAAGAGGATCAACTATATCACATGTGCTTGAATACTTAATACCATGTTAGCACCCTTCGGGTCTGATGATGACAGCACAGGTAACAACCAGGCTCCTCTAAGACACATCCAGATCACTCCTGCCTATGTTTTCCAAGTCCACCTCTTTAAATGGGTTTCAGATGCAATTAAAATGAAAATGCCATAATGGGCCGTGGCTTTAGAACAAAACACACCCTCAGAAGGTTTCTGCATGTGCTTTTTTCTTTTTTTCCTGAGCACTGAAAATTATCTCTTTGTCAGCCCCGTGGCATGGTCACAATGCAGGGGCCTCAGACTAGGGAGATGTGTTCATTAGGAGAACTGGATGACTAGGCAAGGTGCCAGCTTGTGTTGCCTTGTTTGGAAGAGAAAGGAGAGCCGAGTTCCCTAGCACCACCTGCCCATCAAACCCCAGAGCATTTCTCAGCCTCCCAGGTCAACCCGGAGGATGTTAACTCGCATCAACAAAGGACAGGGCAGGAAATTTGACTGCCAACCCATTAATTTAATATACGGTCTTACAAATCAAGATTGTGTTGCAGGAGCTATTCAAGCTGGTGTTTACCAAGAGTTAGGGATAGAAAGAGAGATGGAGGTTTCAAATTAAGATCTAAGGAGGGAATCAGCAAGCTGTATGCACTCTGCAGTATGAAAGACCCTTAACAATTGCTCCTAAAGTCATCATTTTCTACAGATGAAACCACAAGGGCTCAGGGAGGAGAAGAAGTCTGCTAAATAAGGATGGTTCGGCGGTTGAATAAGAGGATCAAAATCGGGACTGCAGCTAGGGAGGGGCCACAGACTGAGCCCTTTTCATTTGCTTGAGATGCCCTGGAAAGTTGCCTTAAAGTTCCTCAGATCAAAGTACAGGCTGTTTGAGAAAAGAGCCTTCGAACTGTTTGCTAGTCCCTCAAACCAATTTCGGCTAGTAATTAACTGATTCCCAACATCAAAAGGTGAGCCATCCCAGGAGGAGTCAAGAGAGATCAAAGCCTGTGGTGAGGGGTCCCCCAGCGCCCCTGCCACCCTCCGCCCTCTTTCCCAGACAGATATCCATCCGACTGCAGTAAGTGAACAGTCGCATTGCTTCTCACTAGAGAGCAACATCAAACAGACTTCCAAATCACTTGCTGGAGTTTTCAAGCTCTGTTAGAAGAAAAAGAGGAAGGCACAGGTATGTGACCATATGGTTCAGATTTCCTAGGATGGTCTAGGTCTCTAATAGTAACTCCTGTTGTCCCCATTGCTGGGACATGTTCCAAAGCAGGGTCACTATGGTGAAGAAAACTGGGCTGGGCAGTGCTTGGTACCCAGTACATGATAAACACATTTTAGATCCCTTTTTCTGCATATCATCAAACTACGATTCCTAATTACTGTATTTTTTTAAATATTGTGTGCACAGTGTATACGTTTATAGTATGAAAAGAAAGAGTATCACACAATGGCTTTCAATAATTTGCCTAAGCCAGGTGCTGCACACAAGTCTGCCAGAGCTGGTCAGTCTCTGTGAGAATGGGCCATTGTCTGTAAAAGAGTTACTAAGGTATTTTTGTTTTTATTTTATTATTCGCTGCACTGCACAGCATGTGGGATCTTATTTTCCCAACCAGGGATTGAACCTGCACCCCCTTGCGTTAGAAACATGGGGTCTTATCCACTGGACTGCCAGGGAAGTCCCCTTTATGAGACACTCTGAAATGCACTAGATTAGTGTGGTTCCTCCTGCTCTCATCCACACCACTGGTTAGTTTCTGTGGTTTTCCAC
This sequence comes from Bos taurus, assembly GCF_002263795.3. Lineage (NCBI taxonomy): Eukaryota > Metazoa > Chordata > Mammalia > Artiodactyla > Bovidae > Bos > Bos taurus. The sequence goes on along the minus strand of NC_037334.1, from coordinate 79,615,443 downwards.
ACAGGTATCTACACACGTGGGTGTACCAAAGCAGATCCTGGCAACTGCTTTTTGGACAGGGACTATCTCTAGCCCAAACTTTTACAGATTTTGTGAAGCTGAAACAAAGTCCCAGGTGACTTGCAGTCAAAATGTACCCAAGGATTGAATGTAGGAGAAAAATGAGGGAAGTCAGAATAGGGCTCAAGTTTCTAAACTGAGAAGGCGTCTGCCAGTATCTTAGGTCTAAAGATCTAAAACTGAAACTAGAAGCAGTTCCTACAAAAGGGGATCAGACAGGGGGGCACTTGCAGGACAGATATGCACTTCTAGATTCTGTTTCTGTCCTTGGGAATGATGCCCATGTGAAATAATTCAGCATCTCAGCCTCTTCCCTTTGAAACATGCTCCTTTCCTCATGGTCCTATGTTGACGGTAGAGTCAACATCTTTCCTGAGAGTCTCTGTCAACAGCTATTCTTTCCTGGACATTAATCTTCATTCTAGATCCATCAGCTCTACCAAATTCCCATCAGTCTGGTAATTTCCAATGCTACTATGCTAATTTCAGAGGACTCCTGTCCTTATGACTGGTTTCTGTATTTCAAACCACTGAACAAAACACCTTCAGATTAATTTCCCAATATCCCATTTTCCTATATATTATTACATCCCAACTCTTGGAACTCTTTGAGAGTGCCACAGTGTCTCCAAGAAGTTGAAAAATCATCTCATATCTCTATATCCTATCCAGGAATGAAAGGATTTCTAAATTTCTCCTTTCTTTCCCTTCAACTATATGCAACCCTTATCCTCCTCTGGATTTTGACCCAGATTTTCAAAATATAGAAGGAGCTACTGGCTTGAGTTGAATTACAGCTGCGCCCTTCGTAACCCATCTGGCTTGTCAGTGTCTATCCTTTCACAATTATATGCCTTGACACTGAGGTTGAATATCTGTTACTTTTTAACTTTTCACTTGTGCTATTACAGTCTTATCACAGGATGAAGGGAAATATGGAATGCTTTTAATGCTCCTGTGTCTATCACCAATCAGCCTGGTTCACTCATTTTTATCTCCAGTTTAGCTCCAGTACAACTCTGAGCTTGTGTCTCCTGTCTCAGCCTTTGTGTAACTGTATGGAGCAGGCTAACCCCCAAAATATCTAAAAGTTTTAATACCAACGTGTCTCATTTTCTAAGGTGCAGCTTGGTTTCCTCAGAACTACCCATAGATTTTCCATATTTTTCCTTCCTTCTGGCATTTTAATGGAAATAACCATACTTCCACAACATTTAATAACATCTTCCAGAAATAAGCCAGCTCTTCGATAATGACCCACTATGCCTGATACCATCAGAAAATAATACCCAAGGATAATAACGTGAACCTTGTGAAGAAAAGAATAGCTATGAGGTGAAACCCATTACTTGGAATGAAAACAGGAAAGGATTTTTTTTGTTGTTGCTATAATATATATTCTTTTTTTTTGTTGTTTTTCTTTTTACATATAGCTGCTTCAGGAATAACCTTTGTGAAAAGATAAAGATATCAAAGTTTAACTTTTTGACCTTTCTTTCTCTAAACTAACATTGATAACATACTGTGAAACTTACTTACTGGATAACATCCACTGAAGGGCTTATGAAAGCATTCTTTAAAAGCTCCATTGTCTATTTCCTTTTAATCTTTCATGTTTACCTAAAAAAAAAAAATCCCTGCTTTCTAAATTACATGTTCCTGACAAAAGAAGAAAAACACACAAGTTATTCCTGTGAAGAGCATCAGAGAAGCATCAGAGACTGAGGGGGGTTTTCTGATTGATTGACAAGCTTGATTTGATTGGTGCTTGTTATGGCTTCCTGTGGCAATTATAATAGCCTTAGTCCCGAGCGATGCTGGTCATCACCACCATCCTTCTTCTCTACCCTTCCTGCATGTTTCCACACTGCTTTTGCCCTCACTGCTGGCACCTCTTTCCAGCCCAATGAGCAATTTACAATGATTACTCCTTTCTCCCAGCCATGAGAATGTCATTTTAAAACAGTAGGAAAAAGAAAATATGATTCCGCTCAAGAAAAGGACCCTGGTATGGAATGAACCTCTCATTCTTTAGATTAATAAATGGAGTCCTTAAAGGTTCTTTGACTTCTTGATGTAGCTGAGGAACCAGAGGGGTGGGGAAGGGCAGGTCTGGTTACCATTTTGAGAAATATTTTAGCATAAAGTGACACTAGCAGAGTGATTTTGGACAAGTTTCTTAACCTCTTTGAGCCTCCGTTTGCCAAATGGAGAACGATATAAGCTGCATCATAAAGCATTTATCTTATTGAATCCTCCCAACATCTATAGTACACATACATAACAGTAGCTTCCATTTATTGAGTGCATAACTCTACACCTACTATTAATGTTTGGGCACCACAGACCTACCTCCTGACCCTTTCTATGTGTGTGTATGTGTGTGTGTGCGCGTGTGTTAGTTGCTTAGTTGTGTCCAACTCTTTGCAACCCCATAGACTGTAGCCCACCAGGCCCCTCTGTCCATGGGATTCTTCAGGCAAGAACACTGGAGTGGGTTGCCATTTCCTTCTCCAAAAGGAACTATAGAAAGAGAGAAAGTGAGGTCATTCAGTCATGTCTGACTCTTTGCGACCCCATGGACTATAGCCTACCAGGCTCCCCCATCCATGGACTTTTCCAGGCAAGAGTACTGGAGTGGGTTGCCATTTCCTTCTCCGACCCTTTCTATAATCCTTTGGAATTGTTTGAGTCTGGAAATCCACCCTACCCTTGGCTAGACCTCTCCCACCCCAGAGAAAGGAAGACAGACTTTGCCCCCACTTAGAAGAGAAACTGGGAAAAGCCAGTTTCAGTTCTCAGTTATGATGTGAGCCAAACATGAGCTCAAACCTCAGGTTTACAAAGCCCATCGATACTGCTCTAGGAATTTCATGTGAAACACCCATTACCAAGCTGGTTTAATTTGTTTAGTTAATAAACTTTATGTGAACCATTTTTATTTAGCGTGTGTACTGGAAGCATTTTTATATAATTTCTGAGTCCACAGTGGCATGCTTTCCCTGAACATTTATGACGTTCCACAACTCAGCTTCCAAAGAAACCCATTATGGAATTAAATGGATTCAGGTGGATAATTTGAGAGGGTAACTATATTGCAGGCAGCAAAGACAATATGTAAATATTGCAGCAATCTCTCTGACACGATATTAGAATATGAAAGAAAATGAAATCAATGAAACTATGAGATACGGAATTAATTTACTTTCAAATATTAAAAGTAATGAATCTTCTACTTATTTTCAGATTCCTATGACTCATCTTAATACTATGATAATTCTTAACTCTATTACATTACTTAACACATATTTGCATCACAGCACTCTCCAAATGAATGCCTGGCACTTTTTTTTCCCCCAAACAGTTTGCCAGAAATTGCTATTATATTTTCACCATTCTGGGTTTGAATAGTCTGGTGGGAAATTTTTTTTTTTTTTAAGTGCAACACTTGACATGGTATTTTCTTTACAAGAGGGACAAATGAATGAGAAAGTATTATCAGCCACATTACATGAGATCTAGAGAATAAATTCCTATTCTAACTCTGGATCTACCTTGCTTTTCATTGGAAATGAGTCTTCCCTCCAGTTTCTGAATATCTGTCAATAAATAAACATAAGCCTTTAAAAAGGCTTAGCAGAAGCTGTTAATAAGGTGTTATGCAATAGAAAGGAATGAACTACTGACACAGGCTGGATCCTGGATGAACCTCACAAAGATTATGCCAAGTGAAACAAGCCAGACACAAGAGACCATATATTGTATGATTCCACTGATACACCTAGAAAAGGCAAAGTTATAGAGGCAGAAAGTGGATGAGTGGTCACGTGGGGCTGGGTGTGGGAATGGGGATTAACTGTAAGTTGGCAAAAGGAATCTTACTAAGGGGGAGCAAAAATATCATAAAATTTATTTATGGTGATGGTAAAGTTACTTCAGCAACTTTAGTAAAGTTACTAAAAGTCATGATCTGTACACTGAAATGGGACAATTTAATGATATATAAAATACACATCAATAAAGCTGTTGAAAAAATAACCTGGAAGAACAGATGGTTTGAAACTAATGTCAGGGTAGGCTGTTTGAGAGAGGAATTTCTGCCTTAATGTCATCAAAGAGTAATATCTCACTTTGCAGTGATACATTAGGACATCTTCTCTGGGAACGCTGATGGCTTAAGCTTATGCACCAAGCACCACGTCATTACTGAATCTTGCATGAAACCCCATGGCCTACTTGTAGAAGCAGGATTTCCAACATTCCCCTCCAAAGAAGACCTTGGCCCTCCCACCTCACCTCTTTCTCACATGCTACTTCCATACAATGCATAATACTCACAAACTTAACATTCAAACTCAAATGGTATCAGTCTTAGATCTGAGTCTTAGATCCCTTCTTTGAGTTCCCTCAATTTTTCTAAGCACTGTATCCCCTCCATTCAGCAATGCTGTATGTCCAACCCTTTTACGGTTCTATCATGCTTTTGTCTATCTTGAACCTTTTGACATGAAACTCAACTGTGACACTTGTATGGTACTTCATGGGGATGATAATAAACAATAGCTTCATATCTCATAGGTAATAAAACTCACAGTAGATTCAGTTTGGTGTGCAAGAGTGTGTGTATGTAGAGACATACATAGATGTAGGGAGCATGAAGAATGGGAATTGAAAAGGAGTCTTTTCACATGACTAATGCATTTTGAAGAGAGCTCCTTAAGTCTTCTGGTCAACTGTGTACAGTCATCTCAACAGAAAGGAGCTCATTTTATAAGTACTATCTATGCTGACATTTAAATTGCTGTATTTTGCGATCATCTCTCTCTTCTCACGTCATCGTGTCCTCATTTCCTCAATACTTGACATTTTGGAAATCTAGGGTGCAGACAAAGAGAAAAAGGTGTGGAGTGTGAAAAAGACTAATTTATGGCTTTTTACTAAAGAGATCAGGCAAGAGGGAAGCCACCAGTGAATGAGTGTCATTTTGTGCCAGGATTGGCAAGTGGTATGCTGGTAGATCTTCCCCCTATATTATTTTATTCCATCCTTGTAACAACTCTCTGAGGCTAGTTTTATCCCCCACTCCCCCTTTACACTGATGAGGAAGGCAAAGCTCGGGGGAAGTTAGCAAACTAGCCCAGGTTAATCAGGCTAGTATGTGAAGCAGACAGATATCACTCTAATACCCAGCTGTTTCATGATTGAAATTGAGTCTGATGCACAGTAAATTTATTATCTTCATAATATTTAGTAAACTGTTATAGGGGGTGTGTTCTGCTCCCTTATCAACCCCAAAATACTTGTTTGAGAGATGAAACATCAAGAATTCTGGGAGGAAAAGAAAGTGACTGTCTTTTTAAGAAAAACAAAGTACTTGTTTGTTTTCTGAACCATCTTGATAAATTCCTTACTTCCTCAATGAACTGCCTAATGGGTAGGGGTGTCTTTGCAATTATAAAGACCTCCTCCTGCAATCAGCCATGATATGTTGGTGCTATATGATTGATCTCCTATCACATTATGGGAATCTGCTCTCCATGTCTTATTTGGTTCTATGAATTTGCTGTAATGGAAACAGGTAGATGACACACGCTGATGCAAATCTAACTTTTAGGTTTCATATTGAACCTCTATGAACACATATTCTAACATAGTGTGCTCAGTTGCTTAGAGGTGTGCTCCTCTATCCATGAGATTTTCCAGGCAAGAATACTGGAGGGGTTGCCACTTCCTTTTCCATCTAACACAGTAAGAACTTAGAATTCTGAAAGCTATCATGTGTACCTTATTAAATCACTTACAGCAAAAGTTCTCAAGTTGAGTGTGCATCATCATTCCCTGGAGGATATAACACAGATTGCTTAGCTAACTCCCATGGTATCTACTTCAGTAGGTCTCAGATTTGCAGGAGATTTTATAATATTTTGGACAAGTTTACAGATAATACTGGTAAACTGATTTGAGGACCAATTTTTTAGACCCATTTTTTTTTTCTTTCAAAAGAAAGAAGCAGCATATAGAGAATTTTTTTTTTCTATTTATTTTGTTCTCCTCTATAGGTAGGAATACATTTTATAATTTCTATGGAATTTAAGTATCTAAACCCATTCAAAAGTAGACATACCAAGAATTAAGTTCTCATTTATACAATTTAATTAAGTAGCATCTGGATCTTGATTGTTATCACTGCAAACTCTACTTTTCCATTTTTCAAGTCATTCTGCAATTTTTTCTTACTTGGTTCTGACAGCCACTTGACTGGCATGGCTAATGTATTATCATATTATAAATGAGATAGCCAAATCCCTGGGCAGTTAAGTGACTTGTCCATATAGATAGAAAGGATTTAAATTGGTGTGATTTTGATTCAAAATCTTAAAGCCTTAAATTTTACAAATATACATATTATGGTGTGAATGGGCACAACCAGATAGACAAAAAAATAAAAGCAAGTGGCAAAATGATGGTGCATTGAGTCTGCAATTAGGCAGTTGGGGACCTGATCGCCTAAGTCTGCCCTAACAAGCTCTTGGAGACAAATCATAGATGCAAATAGACTTCAATTTACTCATATAGAAAATGAAGGGTAGACCAGATAGCTGAGATTCCTTCCTGGGTTGGTTTGTTTATTCATCTAGTTGTTCACTGCAGAAGTATTTATTAAGAATTTACCATCTGGCACTGTGTTAGGCCCTGAAAACAAAGAGCTGAGTAAGACACCCTACATGCCATGAAGCTTACATTCTAGGTGCATTCTAGCTAGCTCATATACAATAGTGATCATATTTAGAGAAAAAAATAAAACTGAATAAGATGGTGGAGAATAACCATATCATTAAAGCATCGCTGTAGCTAAGAGTCAAGGTCTCTGTAAAGAAGTGATATCTTAGTGGACTCTTGGATTTAAAAAGGGAGACAGCTACATAAAATGACAGGGAAAGCATATACCATGTAGGGCTGTACTAAATGCAAAAGATCCTGAAATATAAACCAGCTCAACTTTTATAAAAATTAATTAACTAATTAATTATTTTGTATTAGGAAACATAGGAATCGTGGGTTCGATCTCTGGGTCAGGAAAATCCCCTCAAGGAGGAAATGGAAAACTACTCCCGTTCTTGCCTGGAGAATCCCACGGACAGAGGAGCCAGGTGGGCTAACAGTCCATGGGGTCACAAAGAGTCCGACACGACTTAGTAATTAAGCACGAGCACATACTGAAGTATAGTTGATTTAGAATGTTGTGCTAATTTCTGCTGTATATAATTTCTGCTGTATAGCAAAGTGATTCAGTTAAACATACATATTAAACATATATATTCTTTTTACCTTATTTTCCAAACTGGCTTGGCAATTGCAAGAAATAGGAAGAAGGTCAGTATTCTGGAGCCAGGAGAGTAAGCAAATGATAAGAGACCATGTCTGAGTGGTACCCAGAACCTGATTGTTTAAGATCATTTAGAGTTTTTTTTTTTTTTTTAATTTGAATGACATTTACTGAAAATTTCATTAGTGAGGGTGTTTCCATTAAAAGCAGAGTTAAAGTGATCATAAAATGTTCTTGTTGTATAAAGTAATAAAACATCCAGGATTTACCTAGTTCTCTGTTTTCTGAAAGGTGCACCTAACTGTAAGATATAAGCTGCAGTCCAGCCCTGTGACATGTCAGCAAAGACTATCAAGGCAAGGCCAGTCCAATAAGTATCTTTTCTTAATCTAAAAGATATAACTGGGCTTTCTGAAAAAATTTACTTTGCTAAAGCATAGTTGATTTACAGTGCTCTGTTAATTTCTGCTGTAGAGCAAAGTGCAATAAATATCTTTTTGATCTTTTCCTTTTTGTATGCCACACTTCCTTTTATGTTATTATTATTTTCTTTTTTGAGTCTTAAAGGCCACCGTACAAATTCGGAGGTCTTTTGGCAGAGAAAAGTAAGAACTGATTTAAGCTAAAATTACTCACAGGTTCTATGGGTATTAAAAAAACTATGTAAAAGTGAACACACATACGTAAAAATCCATTTAAAAATTCTGACCTTTAAATAGATGTTTTCCCCTCATTTATCTAGCATATGAATGAGAACATACACATTAATACACCAGCCAAAATTGTGCCTTCACCATTGATACTTTAAGAATATTACCAAGTATTATAAACATGGGCAACTCAAATAATAATTAGGGGGAAAATCATATGGAAATTGCTCACAAACTCATTAGAGTGTGCTTAATTATTGCAGTGAAGGGTTAGCAAGAGGATTGGAGCTTACCAAATAAATCTGTTTGCACATGGATTGATATGCTTGTATCATAATTACTCACAGCTGTTGGACTTTCGAAGTTTATTAGGAACTTAATTCCAAAACTTTCATGCTGAAAAGATTTTTTAAGAGGAAAGTGTTAGCCCAGTGCCAGTAATGTGAGCAAGGAGAATTTTTCTAGCAATTCTTTTCAGAGATTACTTACAGAGTAACACAGATCTCCTCATTATACATAATGAAGTGAACCCACTCATTTTTGATTTTCACACACTTTCCAGAAGGAGCAAAGCCTCCTGATTGAAACTGCCTGAGCCATGCGATGAGAAGTTGCATGTAATATGTATTCCAATTACAAAATGATCTCAGAAAACAGGCTTGATGCCTGATATATTCATTTGAAAGCAATTCTTGGCTAAATTGATCTTTAAATAATCTATCTATACGCTTGTTAATTTAATAGATCAACTGACATCAGGAGAAGACAGCAGTGCTTCATCCTTCACACTCTGTCTTATAGCTGACAACTAATCCTTCTTTCTTGGTGATTCATTTATTATACTTTATAAATTAGAAGAAATGTACAGGGTCCCTGAAATACAGCTGAGGCTATGCTCAATAGCTTCTTCTTACTCATCATCAATCAGAAAATTAATACTGTGCCTGGGTTTGCAATTTTGATCTCTTTCTAATTTTTGGTCTATTTAACTGATGGCTGCTGTTCAGACTTACATTGCAACTGAGTATAAATAAAGTCATTATTTGTCTCTAAATGGTTTCCTTTGTTTCTGAGGCTCTTTTTAGATCAGCTTTTGATAAGTACTAAGATTACCTATTGAGGGCAATTTAAAAAGAAAACAACTTGAGAACCAAATGTTTTCACAATCAATGGATTTTCCATTGTGCATGCATGAATGTCCATACACACATTCTGCCAATATAGACCAAATCACAATATTAAAGATCTGGCCTTTTTATCTTCATCATATACCTTGCATTCCAGACTCCCAAATTATTAATTTTCTCCAGATTTACATTGGACTATTAAACATCCATGTGCATGCGTGCTAAGCTGCTTCAGTTGTGTGTGGCTCTTTGTGACCCTATGGACCATCGCCTGCCAGGTTCCTCTGTCCATGGGATTCTTCAGGCAAGAATCCTGGAGTGCGTTGCCTTGCCTTCCTCCAGGGCATCTTCCCAACCCTCCAGAGATCAAACCCGCTGCACTGGTAGGCGGATTCTTTACCACTAGAGCTACCTTGTTCAGTTGCTCAGTCATGTCCTACTCTTTGTGACCCTATCAGCTGTAGCCCGCCAGGCTCCTCTTTCTGTGGAATTCTCCAGGCAGAAATACTGGAGTGGGTGGCCATTTCCTTCTCCAGTGCCACCTGGGAAGCCCTTTAAACATCCATGCCCATGTTCATTTCATTCCCTCTTCCTGGAATGTACTTTGAATTTGAATTGAAATCCCACACAACCTTCAACCTTCAAGGACCAAATCAGTTTCTCTTCCTATGAAAAGTCTCCCTCACTGTATCCCAGGCAAAATCAATATGCAAATAAATTCTGTTTTAAATACCAATACATTATTTTTCATCAATTAAAATGGAAACAGCAACAATCATAGTGATAGTAAACACACTGTTCTAAATTGTTTGTTCCAAATACACTGTTCTTAGTTCTATGCATATTATCATCTCATTTAATCTGTAAAGCAACTCTATGACGTCAGTGATTTTGTTTTCTTCATTTTGCACAAAGCAACAGAGGCAATGAGAGATCAAATAACTCATTCTGGTTCACTCACAGGTAAAAAGGGCGAGTCAAATCCTGAACCCAGTCATTGTGGCTTCAGAGTTCAGTCTCAACTCCTACTCCTACCCTGTGCTACAATGCCAAAGATGTAGGGGAGTTGGAAGTGTTACATAAATCTAAGGTGCCTACCATAGTATCTCAAACGTAATTCAAGGAGCAGTGGTTATCTTCTTATCATATGCAATGAAAATGTTATAAAATAAGTTATGCTGCTGCTGCTAAGTTGCTTCAGTCATGTCCGACTCTTTGAGACCCCATAGACTGCAGCCCACTAGCCTCCCCCGTCCCTGGGATTCTCCAGGCAAGAACACTGGAGTGGGTTGCCATTTCCCTTCTCCAATGCATGAAAGCGAAAAGTGAAAGTGAAGTTGCTCAGTCATGTCCAACTCTTCGCGACCCCATGGACTGCAGCCTATCAGGCTCCTCCACCCATGGGATTTTCCAGGCAATAGTACTGGAGTGGGGTGCCATTGCCTTCTCCGAAAATACGTTATAAGTAACGATAAATCTGATATGATATATTTATTGTTCTTATGTCAAAAAGTCTATTATTTTAGATGGATGCTCTATAAATCATCAATCACAGCTTTAACGCAGAAGTCTGCAACTCACACGTGAAGCTGTGATGCAGAACAAATGTTCCATAAATGTTAAGTGAATGAATGAATGAAATGAATCAACAAACTAATATGAGAAGTTTTGGGATGGGCTTTACCCTCTCCTTCATGTCTCCCTGAGGCACAGTGCTTAAATCCCTCAAAAATCACACAAATATTAAACCACTGGAGCATGGATTAAATCAACTTTTTCCTTCCATTTCAATGAGTTATTATCTAAGGTAAAATCCACAAAGCAATATTTTTTAAAGTCTACATACAGAAGTAAAACATGGAAATTACCTGATTAATGCAGATAGCCACTCACCAATTTATATTCTTGAACTCAAGAGAATCATTTAGCTAATTGTATAGGTGATTATTATGCTTTTCACAGAAGTGTGTATCATGCATTTAGAATTTTTAAATTGCGACTCTGAGAGAATCCTCTTAAATCTAATTATTGTATACTTAGAATTTTCCATAATCATCTAAAAGACTTATTTATTTCTTTAAGGAAAGAGAACTTTTAAATATGTGGAAGCCCTCTTGTGAGAAGGTAAATTAAACATTTAAAAATAATTAAGCAGGCTTTTTCAAAAATACAGGCTAAAACATATTAAAATAACTGGTCAATGAAGGGAAAAAAAAACTTCTTATATGTTTCTTATCATGTATTTAAAGTTGAATGTGCTCCAAAAATGTATGAATAATTTAAAAATAGTCAGAATTCTTGTATTTAGGGAAATTCTCTGATATTTTCAAAAATATTTTGAGATAAAGTGCAGATACAACTATTGAGTTTAGAGTATGGCTGAAATTCTTTGAGCATCATATGTGACTGGTGATTTGATCTACAGAGAATACAGATATGCACTTAGAGAACATTCTCAGGCGAAAAAGAAAAACTAGGGAAGGAAATAAGAAAGGAAGGAAGGAACACATGAAGAAAGAAAAAAAGAGGAAGTTTGTTTCTCTAAGTGACCTTGGAGAGAAACAAAGGAAAAATTAGTCTTCAGAGTTCTATCATTTGTCTGAAACGTATTTCGTCTCCTGTGTTCATATCAGTTTTTTAAAAAGGCACAAACACATACTATATGTATTTATTTATGAAAAAATATATTTCCCTATTACATAAACTATATATATATAGTGTGTGTGTGCTCAGTCACTCAGTTGCATCTGAATCTTTGCAACCCCATGGACTGTGTAGCCCACCAGGCTCCTCTGTCCATGGGATTTTCCCAGCAAAAATACTGAAGTGAGTTGTCATTTCCTCCTTACATGTTATTAAATGTACACAATATTTTCAAGGATGTTGAAATAAATGAAAAGAGGTTCAATGGCTTCTTCTTGTATCATGTTCAAGAAACATTGCTCTAAATAAAGGCAATGACAATATTTCAGAATAAAAAATTTCCCAATTGGGAGATCTTCAACGTGTCAGCATCCCATAACATTCTAATCTGCCAAAAAATTAACCATGGACCCATCATCTAAAATCAATGTTTAAATCTTTTAGGTAATTCCACAGAAGTCTCTTTTCTTGCTCATCTCTTTGACTGCAGCAAGGAAAAAACAAAGAAGGAAAGAAAATAGTTTTCAAGGACAAATGAACGCTTTGGGGAGGCTTTCAATATACTGGAGGTTTGTTTAACAGTTCCTCCCTGACTGAGTAAGTTGGGGAACATAGAGGATTCAGGTGGGATTGCTTCAAGTTAAATACATGGAAAAGTACTTTATTTACAGAGCCATCAATTTTCTTTATGGATCTGAGACTGCAGAGAGAACATTGGACTATGAATCAAGAGATTTGGGTGCTGCTATGAGAGTTGATTCTGGGACTAAGTACTTGGATGACCTTGATCAACTCATTTAAATTTTCTGTGTCTCCCCCTCAAAAAAAAATCAGCTAACTTCCTCAGACATTTGTGAAGCTTCTTCTAGGCACCCCATAATAATAATCAAATGAATAATTAACCCTAATATTTCAAGCACCTATTGAGACTCCAAAAAAGAGAATTTCTAACTTTTGACATATTTTTTTCTTTGTGGTATTTTAACATTTAAATTATTTTCAAAGTTTATGCCAAATATCAGCAGAATGCCTTGCTTGTAGCAGGAAAATAAATGTGCTTCCTGAACCTATATGGGAATGCAATCATTGGGCCAAATATTCATTATAAACCATAAGTTTCTTAGAAACAGAAACAAAAGCCAAGCTTTTCAAATTTCTTGGATCATCAGAATTACTTGTTGAGCTTTTTTAATCCCATGTCCCAACCTTGGCATTTATGAATTCAGGACCTCTGAGCCAATATTTGTTTTCAAGCCCAAGTTTTCTAGCCACCAACTCAAAGAGGAAGCCTGAGTACTTACAACATCCATGGTGTTCACAATGCAGAAACAAACCAGTTGCTCAGGAAAAGCCCAACCGTTCCTTATAACTGGAACAAATTTCTCTTCTGGGAGTGGATCAATGAACCAAAGCAAAATTGCTGTTGGTAATAAAACTACTGCCTACATTTGTATTGGGACTACAAAATGATCTATTATATTATTTGAAGAATGTTTCCAGGGATGGATTTCCATTGATTAATCAAACCTTTCTTTTGAGGGATTGCACCTATAGGAGGGTATAGGTACAGTACCTGAAGCCATACAACATTATTAATTAATACTTGGGAAAAGATGTAGGAAAAGAAAGAAACAAGGGAGGAAGAAAACAAGGAGGAGAGAGAGGGAGAGGAAGAGTTTGGCTAATCTGCTAAAATTATATTTCCAGGAGCCAAGCTAAACCACACACTTCTTAGGCTGATTGGCACTACCAATTCAGTTCTGATTTAGAAAGATCCCTTCAGCTAACACTTGGAGAGCTTGAAATGAAACTCTACCTGATGTTGTTAAGTCAATTTGCTTGGATTAAATCCAGCATTTGCCATGTGTTTTCAAGAGTATTTTGACTGATTTGCTCCAATTATCCCTGAATGTCTTCTAAGAACTTTTCTCTCCAAATTCCACTCATTTTTCAAGGGCCAATTCAAGGCCTAGCATTTTTTTTTTTTTTTCTGGAAGGTTTTGCCAATGATTCTAGTCCTAAATATTTCTCCTTCCTCAAAAACATTTGAGCCTGTAAATTTTGACAAGTATATCCTGTCAACTCAACAGGAGTGAAAACTCTTTGAGCAGAGATAAACTGATACACCTAATCCCCAATTTCCTTACAGAGCATATTGTGTTTCTGCATTATCACATTTTTTATTTCTATTTCTGTGTTTTTTTTTAATTTATTTTTTAATTGGAGGGAAACTGCTTTACAATATTGTGATGGTTTCTGCTATTCAGCAATGTAGATCAGCCATAAGTATACACGTATCACCTCCTTTTTGAGCCTCCCTCCACTCTCCCATCCTCTAGATCATTGCAGAGAACCAGGCTGGGCTCCTAATGTTATATAGCAACTTCTCACCAGCTACCTATTTTACACGTGGTAGAATATATATGTCTATGATACATTTTCTATTTGCTTCACTCTCTCCTTCCCCAATGTGCCCGCAAGTCTGTTCTCTATATCTGCATCCCCATTCCTTCCCTACTAGATGTTAATTGACAGATGAGTGGACAAAGAAGATGAAGTCCATATATACAATGGAATATTACTCAGCCATAAAAAGGAATGGATTTGCGTCAGTTTTAGTGAGGTGGATGAACTTAGAGCCTGTTATAGAGGTGAAGTAAGTCATGAAGAGAAAAACAAATATCATGTATTAATGTATATATATTTCTGAATATTTATTAAATTCTGCTAGATCCCAGCTCAAACTCCAGCTCAAACTTCTAACTTGAGCTATCACCTTTGAAAAATCTTCATATGTGTACCACCAACACCTCAAACTCCAAATATCCCAAACTAAACCTGATTTCCTTCTAGGCTTATTTCAATGATTGTCTTTATTAAACAAGCTAGAAACCCTGCAAGCATCCTCAGCTTCCCCTCTACTAGCTCCCTAGTGAGTGAAAGTCACTCAGTCGTGTCCAGCTCTTTGCGACCCCACGGACTACACAGTCCATGGAATTCTTCAGGTCAGAATACTGGAGTGGGTAGCCTTTTCTTTCTCCAGGTGATCTTCCCAACCCAGGGATCAAACCCAGGTCTCCCATATTGCCAGAGGATTCTTTACCAGATAAGCCATAAGGGAAGCCCACTAGCTCCCTACTTACAATTATAAACTGCTCACTTTATTTCACAAATTTTACAGGATATTGGGGAAGAAATCACACCCCAAAGCAATAAAACATTTGTCAGCCATAACTTCTGCTTATTTTTTGTCAGTGTGATCGAGAATAGGGTGTTTCCTTTCACTGGAGTATTTTTTTAACATGTGGAATAAGAATAGCTACCTTTTTTACAGTGCTCACTTTAAGTAGAGTGTGCTGGGCAGTATACTGGATACTTGACCTTACACACATGAGTGTGTGTGTGTGTGTGTGTACACACTAGTGTACACCCATATTGAGTCCAAACAAAGTAAAGGGGCTGCTTTGAAAGTGAAGGGCAAAAAGCTTAATCACTCAGGACTGGTAATTGACATTTCTCTCAACTGGGTAGATTTCAATGTGGCTCCAATGGGTGGCCGCCTTACAAATATGCATTAAAAAGCTGATTCAACATGTAGTGCTGAGTAGATTTATTGATTCTCTACTCCAGTGTCACTTTGGCATTTTATTACATTGATATGTCTTCACATGTTTTGTAACAGGCCAATTTATCCACGAAGAATACAGAATGATTTTCTCCAAGAGCTTCCTCTTTCTTGCAGAGGTCTCTGGTATATTTGGATGCAGGATGCCTGCCTCACAGATGCTGTCATGCTCACTAGGACTAATATTGTGTGTAAGAGCAAAGACTTTCCATTTCACCCTTCTTGACAGGGATCTTCTAGAGCTTTTACGAGAGGACTCCACCACCCGCCCCCACCTTGGGAGCTGAGAGACTGGTAAGGCAACATCCACAGGTGCTGTTTAAATCCTACTTCATCACTGCAGAAGTGAGATGGCAGAGTTAGACCCTCGTACAGTAATTTTTCTGGCAGTGAACATACTGCCAGGCTCAACAGTTTGCTGAATGTGTTCTATACACCGGATATCATGGTAGGTGTGCTGTGCTTCAACATGAGCAAAACCCTTCCAACTCCTGACCTCACAGAGCCCGTAATCAAAAGAGAGGGACAGAGAAGTGAATGGATAAATACATGGTTATAATACACAGTCTGGGTTATCAAATAGAAGGCCAAAGAGTGTGTGACCAGCATCCTGATCTAGTCTAAGGTGTCAGGGGAATAAAGGGGTCCAGGAAGGCTTTTCTGAGGAAGCCAAGTTTGAAGCAAATCTAACAGTGTAGAAGTTAACAGGTAAAGGCTAAGAGGGTGGGGTGTAGGGAAACCATTCTTAGACAGTG
Organism: Bos taurus; assembly: GCF_002263795.3. NCBI lineage: Eukaryota > Metazoa > Chordata > Mammalia > Artiodactyla > Bovidae > Bos > Bos taurus. Next base: position 79,599,256 of record NC_037334.1, on the reverse strand, counting down.
AGATAAACCTAAAATGGGAGGAAGAAAGGCTAATCAAAAGAAAAGGAGAAGGTCCCTGGGCAGGTGCTCAGAGACTAAGAAGAGTCTTACGAGGAGGGAGGGGCCAGGCCTTGTAGACCATGTTAACCAATTTGCTCTCTAGTCTAACGGCAATGGGAAGATCCTCCTGAGCGACTTAAGAAAGTCCAACACAGGTACAATGATCCAATGCCTATTTTTCAATGATTGATCTGAGTGCAAGGTCGAGAGGGAGGGCTGCGTGGACTTTGGGAAAACAGCTGGTGCTCCAGTGAGCATCCAGGTGAGAGCTGACAGTGACTCGGATGAAGTAGCAGGTCTACACAGGCAGAATAGAGGAGACAGATATAGAGGAGGGAATTCATCAGTACTTGATGGTAGGTGGAATATAGGAATGGTGGAGAAGAAAATAAAAATCATGCCGGAAAGACATGTGGCCCTTCAGAAAATAAAATAGTTTTCCTTTGTTTTAAACATTGCCATTAGTAATTTTTTTTTGTTTGTTTACAACACTGGCTTCTTCTTTTTAAAAATGTGAATACTAATGCAAGCTGTAAAAAAATTGGTACCCATGTCTTCTGAAAAAATATATGTACCACTGATGCAGCAATTAGCTAGAACAGAGAGGCAGGTACACAGGCTAGGAAGTGAGACTTAGGTTTGGTTTCTAGGCCTAATTACTAGCCTTGGGCAGTCTTTTCACCTCTTACATTGTACTTGTTCCATCTGTAAAACGGGCATTAGAATATACAAATTGGTTGTAAAGGTTAAATACATGGTGTAAAGTGCTTGGAACAGTAGCAGGAATGTGGTAAATATTCATTCAATTTAGCTCATTTCTGCCTTCAAAGACTCTCCATGGGAGGTGTAGCAATACGTCCCATGAGACCCCGCGCCACAGCCCGGGATGCTATGCATCACCCGGCTGCTGTCCACGTTGTTTTCTGTCTCCCCTCTTTGCTCTCTGTACTTCAGCCATGTCCAACCTCCTTCCATCTCTGGATGTACCCAGTTGGTCCTATCTCAGGACCTTTGCCATAACTATTTCTTCTGTGTGGGACACTCCAGGTCTTTCCCCAGTTGGCACCTTCTCATTGTTCAAGCCTTCGCATAAATGTCACACTCTCAGGGAGGCCCGCCCTGATGGTCCTCTACAAAATGGTCCCTTTTTTTGTCATCCTCCATTCCGTTATTGTGCTGTATTTTCTTCAGAGCCCAAATCACTCACTGAAGTTACTGAGTTCTTTCCAAGCTGACTGACTGTCTTTCTTAAATATAAGGCAGCCAACAAGAGGGCAGGGGTTTCATCTGTCTTATATCCCAAGTAGCTGCAATCGTTTATGGCATGTAGTTAGCACTCCACGAATAACTGTTGAATGAGTGAATGAATTAATTACAACCACAAGTACTATGAAAGAGCAGAAATTTCTGTCAGGGATCCAAAACCCTGTTGAGGTTACAAGAGAATGCTGGGGAACACTTTCTTAGTGGATCAAAACCAAGATTCATCTTCTTCATCAATTTTGCCTCAGAGGCAGCTTCCCACCCTGGGTTTTTCCCAGCAAAGAAAAGCTACTCAGGGATGCAGCTCCATATATTTTTGCCTGCTAATTTCCCCTCTGAGTAGTGACACTCTTAGAACCACATCCCTAAATACTGTTCCAGTTTGCCTTTAGATATACTAGAAAAGGTAATTCTACTTTAAATAATAAATATTTGGGGAAGTGTGAGGTTTTTAGTCTGCAATCACCACATATTGCCTGGACCCTCAAAATCACCCAAAGGAGTGGACTAGGATTTCCCACAGCATCTTCCCATTTATTTTTCTTCTTTTTAAATTTTTACATAGAAACTGAATTGCAACAAGATGTAACAAGTAGTGCATTTCTGGGTGATTATAACACACCCTAGGTGGTGTCACAAGGCACCAGAAAGTGTAATAATTTCCTCAAATCCCTGAGAGTTTTGTTGCTTTAAATGTAGTTGACATTCTATATAACAATGAGAAAACGGGATGTGTGTATTTACTGGACACTGCAAAGGTGAGCTTGGGATGTTATTATTACCCCATCAGTAAGCCTCGAAAGTGTTCAGAGTCTGAAAACACCACCCTGGTTTATGTTCTAGTGTGAGGTCGTTTCATATACTTGCTCAGTCCTGGATTTTATTTTTTTTTTATGATGAAACTGTTTTGGTACAGAGAGGCTGTGGTATGATACCAATCAGTTGAAAAATATGTACCAACAAGGCATGGGCATAAGATTTAAGTGGATGGATTATGAGGGTAAAATGATTAAATATTAATAGTTAACATTATAGAGCCTTTAAAACACACCATGTACTTTAACATGAGCTATTTCATTTAATCCTCACAAGAACCCTAGGATGTAAATTCTTTTACTCTCCTAATTTTATAGATGAAAAGACTGAGGTTTATAAACATTAGAAAATTCACCTAAGGTCATATATCTAGAAAGGGGTAAACAGTGGTAGCCTAAGTCTCTCTTTCTCTCCAATCTCTTTCTTTCTCTCTCATTCTCCTAGAAGTGAAAAGTTAAACACGAAACCATTTCATCTGATTCACAATCTCATTATACCACTTGGATGCTATATGACCATGGATCCAACTTTTCTAATGTAGAAAATGGTGATGCTAATAGGATTTACTTCATAGATGGTTTTGAGGGTTAATAGAGCAGAGTACTTCACTTATAGTGTCTAATAAATTATGACAATTATGCATTATCAGTACTTTATGGATAATCTGCCAGGTTTAGCTGTGAAGATCCAATGACACAAACCTCCTCTGGGTGGATGATGATAGATTTGGAACACAACACAAGTAATATACAGCTACAAATTCAGTGGGTAATACGAGGGAAAAGAACAAATGGTCAAGTACAGAAATAATAATAGCAATATCTGTCCTAAAGGCTTCCTTTATCCTTACGTAATCCCCATGTTCCTAAAAAGTAGGCATTATCATCTTCTTTTTACAGATGAAACCCAGACTAGAGAGTTTATTTGTTCTAGGAACCCATTCAGTATTCTTGCCTGGGAAATCCCATGGACAGAGGAGCCTGTGCTCTGCTTGTGCTTAATCGCTCAGTCATATCCAGCTCTTTGCAACCCGATGGACTGTAACCCACCAGGCTTCTCTGTGATTCTCCAGGCAAGAATACTGGAGTGGCTTGCCATCCCTTCCTCCATGGGATCTTTCCAACTCAGGGACAGAACCCAGGTCTCTCGCATTGCAGGCAGATTCTTTACCAGGGAAGCCCCAAAATACTGGAGTGGGTAGCCTATCCCTTCTCCAGGGGATCTTGCTGACCCAGGAGTTGAACCGGGATCTCCTAAATTGCAGGCAGATTCTTTACCAGCTGAGCTATCAGGAGAGATTGGGGGCAGGGGTGTGCTGCAATCCATGGGATCACAAACAGTCAGGCACGAATGAGTGGCAGAGCAAGCACACGTACAGTTAGCAAGTGATAGAGGCGGAATTTACACCCAGGCCAGCTCACTCTCAAGACTGCATTCTCCGTGCCACCTTATTCTATGCTATGTTGTTTCCCACTATCACAAAAGATCAGAACAGGAGGGAACTGGTGTCTATGAGGAAGAGAAAAATGTCTTAGAAACAAGGAAGTGTTGATTGGAATGTATATTTTCAGGAGGTAGAACACCATCAGTTCAGTTCAGTTCATTTCAGTCGCTCAGTCGTGTCCGACTCTTTGCGACCCCATGAATCGCAGCACGCCAGGCCTCCCTGTCCATCACCAACTCCTGGAGTTCACTTAGACTCACATCCATCGAGTCAGTGATGCCATCCAGCCATCTCATCCTCTGTCGTCCCCTTCTCCTCCTGCCCTCAATCCCTCCCAGCATCAGAGTTTTTTCCAATGAGTCAACTCTTCACATGAGGTGGCCAAAGTACTGGAGTTTCAGCTTTAGCATCATTCCTTCCAAAGAACACCCAGGGTTGATCTCCTTCAGAATGAAGTGGTTGGATCTCCTTGCAGTCCAAGGGACTCTCAAGAGTCTTCTCCAACACCACAGTTCAAAAGCATCAATTCTTTGGCGCTCAGCTTTCTTCACAGTCCAACTCTCACATCCATACATGACCACTGGAAAAACCATAGGCTTGACTAGACGGACCTTTGTTGGCAAAGTAATGTCTCTGCTTTTGAATATGCTATCTAGGTTGGTCATAACTTTCCTTCCAAGGAACACCATTACAGGAGGACAAATGACAGATCATGAACAAAGAACAAAGAGCCTACACGTGAGAACAGCATGAGGGAAGGTAATGGAATCCAGTGTTGGAAATGTAGGGAAAACTAGACCAGGGAGGACCCTCAGCGGCAGCTTGTGGGTCAATCCCACAAATAACGTGGTTAACCACTGTAAACCCTACAAACAACTTAGAATTTTGAGTAGAGGCCATGAAAAGATGACAAGGTTTTTGCAAACAACCCATTTGGCAGGAACGTGCAAAATGAAGAAGGAAATTCACTTAGGAGCTTTCAGAAAAAAAAAAAAAAAATGAGGGACAAAAGCCTGAATACAGAGCAAGGATGTGTTTCCTGTCTTGAGGAATCAAAGCCTTATATTTATAAAGATTTACTGGGTACACCTGTTGTACATTTTAAGGTTGCTGGGAAAAGGGTTGTCATAATTATCTTCTTTTTTTGGAGTGTAATACTCACAGGTGAACTCCAGCATCTGGTTTCTATACTGATAATGGAGTCTCACCATATCTCTTTCAAAGGAAACTTATATATTGAATTATTAGTGCCCAGATGAAATCCAGTTAATGGCTGAAATTGCTGTTTTCTTTAGTGTGTTACCTTATCTCTTTTTAACAAGCCTTACTTACTGGGGTAATTGCACTGACTTCAATCCATTATCTATGGATTAATTCATTAGGGTGGCTTAAACTTTGGGAAAATGGATGGGTTTTAACTGTCCTCCCCTCAATTCCAGGCACTGACACAGTAAAACAAGCCTGTATCACTTTTATGGAGGCAACAATTCATGAAATAAAAATCAATGAAGACCTTTCCTTTCCAAGCCCTCATGTCATTGTTATGCGCCCTTGGTTGCATGGAAAGCCTTTGGGTAAAAGGACAACTCTAATCAGAAAGAGAGTCATTGTCTTTGCAAAGCGTGAATAATACATTTCTGGGCCAGTGCCCTGACCACTGGAATGGCCCCTCATGTTACTGCCTTGGAGGGACATGGCTACAGAACTAAATAGTCATATTCAGTCAGGTGGCTGGTATGGGGAAAGATGGAGGCTTTTTTGAAAGCAAAATAGGTTATCATGAGTGTCAACGATTCCCCCAGCCTTTTTTTTTTGGATGTTGTCCCTTACAAGTGCCTTCAGTCAGTGAATAGATTTGGTTAAGTATGGCAGTAGTTCTCAAACCCTGTTCTAATTGACTCTGTCAGAATCACCTAGAACTTTAAAAACAATAACAGTTCTCAGGGCCCCATTCCCTGGAATTTGTGATTTAGTAGATCTGGGCTAGTAGCCAGAAATCTTTATTCATAAAAGGCTTCAGGTGAGTCAGATGTAAAACCTATGTTTATAAACCACTGACCTAGTCAAGTTACTGTTTTCTATTAAAAAAACAGCCACTTAGCCAAATGAGTAGGGGAGGCTTGGATTGTTTTATATATGATGCCAATAAGTGGTTTTAAGTTTATTAAATACATCAAGCACTCTGGGAAGCCATGCCAGAAACACACACAGTAAAACCCACACAATACTGTCAAACTGAAACCATTCTGTGTACCTGGAAGAACATGGCCTTCCACAGTGGCCTTCTGATCACATTTCAAGACTGACTAAAAAAATAAATAAGTAAATACTGATGATCTACTCCAATTTGTCAAATCTATAAAAAGTTAAAAATTGTTAGTTAAAAACTACAGGAGGTCAACCCTTTGGAAATCCACCCTGAATATTCTTTGGAAGGACTGATCCTGAAGCTGAAGCTCCAATACTTTGGCCAACAAAGGTCCATCTAGTCAAGGCTATGGTTTTTCCAGTGGTCATGTATGGATGTGAGAGTTGGACTGTGAAGAAAGCTGAGCGCCAAAGAATTGATGCTTTTGAACTGTGGTGTTGGAGAAGACTCTTGAGAGTCCCTTGGACTGCAAGGAGATCCAACCAGTCCATTCTAAAGGAAATCAGCCCTGGGATTTCTTTGGAAGGAATGATGCTAAAGCAAAGAGTCAGACACAACTGAGCGACTGAACTGAACTGAACTGAACTGAACAAATTCTTTCATGTTTATTCCTTTCAAAGGCAGAGCCCAATTCTTTTCCCTTGAATGTGAGCGAGACTCAGTGACTCCCTTCTTGTGATTATAAAATAGGGCAGATATAACAGTGCGTCCCAAGACTGGACCATAAAAAAGATTGCTTCATCATCTCTTTTGAATCTTATGCTCTTGGAGAAGCAAGCTGCCATGTCACAAGGACATCAACTTGTGCAGGAACCAAAGCAGAGGAGGACTTGAGCCTCCTTTCAGCAGCCAGTACCAAATGCTAGCCTTGTGAAGAAGCTACACAGGAAACAGACCCTTCAGTCCCAATAAAGCCTTCAGATGCTGCACTTGGGGCCACGAACCCTTGTACAGCCCCATAAAATAATTCACCCCCAAATTTCTGACCCACAAGGACTGTGATTATTAAATATTATTGCTTTAAATCATTCAATTTCTGGTAGTTTTTTTATACGGCAATAGATAACTGATAGACCCGAGAAGATGTTCCTTTCCTGGCATTTTTAACTCTACTTTTATTTATTCCTTATCTGAGATACACAGACACAAAAATGATCACCATCACACATGATACTTCTAAGAAATACTTCTTCATTCATAAGCACTGCTGAAAGTATACAGTCCCTAAAAATAAGTCATGGTTAAATAATACAATTTTGCACGGCTTCAGTGAGATGGTATGGGCTTTCCTGGTGATTCAATGGTAAAGAATCCATCTGTCAATGCAGGAGACGTAAGAGATGTGGATTCTATCCCTGGGTCAAGAAGATCCCCTGGAGGAGAGCACAGCAACCTATTCCAGTATTCTTGCCGGGAAAATCCCATGGACAGAGCCTAGTGGGCTACAGTCCACAGGGTCACAAAGAGCTGGACATGAATGAAGCAACTAGCACACACATGACTGAGGTAGTGTACGATAATAAAACAGTTAAGGTAAGCATGGACTGAAAAATTAAACCTGAATGGTGGGGGCGACTTTAATCAGGAAATGTTCCTTGTGTTTCGCAAACTCACATATGAATAAGGAATTAAACTTACTGATAATAGTGGGTAACTGCAATTGTCACTGTGGAAAATCATGTTAGTCCTAACTCTGGATACATTTTTCAAAGAGCAAATTAGGAAGGGCAGTGGCTGAGACTAGTATAAAGGTGGTGAGGATGAATGTTAAAAATCTGAATGCGTACCCACTGCCAAAAGGAAATGAGAGAGTTCTCTGTTCAGGGTAAGCCAGCTATCTAGATAGTGATTTGGTATCTAGACAGTGATTTGCTAAATGAAGCCACCAGGAATGCAGCACTGGAAATCAGCAGAGTTAAGAGGGTGAACAGTTCCTTGGTGAAATAAGATGGGTGTTAATGCAAGATGCACCTTGTTTATAGCTCTCTATATAATGTTATGTTTCTGCAGATAAACACTTCTGCTAAGTGTTTGGTAATGATATCATAGAATATATTTTGTCATTCCCAGTGAATGTTCTTGTTATGAAGTCCTCAGTTTAAAAATGCCATCAGCTGTTGTTAAAGAGAAGTTTCTGCATCCTAACTGTTAACTGACAGAGTCAAATATCTGAGGCCCAGAGTATTCTTTTTAGGTAAATGAGTGACTTTTTATATCAGGATTTTGTATCTGGGGGAGGCTAAGAAGAATCACATAAATTATATGATTCCTGCATGCAAAGTCACTTCAGTTGTGTCCAACTCTTTGTGACCCTATGGACTGTAGCCGACCAGGCTCCTCTGTCCGTGGGATTCTCCAGGCCAGAATACTGGAGTGGGTTGCCATGCCCTCCTCGAGGGGATCTTCCTGATGTAGGCATTGAACCTGCAGCTCCTGCATTGCATGTGGATGCTTCACCACTGAGCCCGTGGGGAAGCCCGAATTGTATGATAGATATTGATAAATAAAATATGAAAACCACCTAATTTTTAAGTAATAATTAAAATCTCCCAAGGGAGACAGAATTATTTGGCTATTAAGGGTGGAGGAGGAGTAAGAAAGAAAATCAAAATAACCAGCTGCTCCACTAGCATCTCCACCCAACATCACATACCACACCATACACACACATGAACACACACACACACACACACACACACACACACTCTCTCTCTAAAAGAATACAACTAAAGTACACACGCACCACTCCCACCCACCCACCTCATACAAACACAACCAATATACACACAAAAGATGCATACTAACAGCCAACACACACACACACACACACACACACACACACATGCACTCTCTGGAAATTTAGCAGTTACACAAGCAGAAAAATGGGTGGAAAAGCTGTAACAAGGTCAGCACCAGAAGTGGTCTTGCCAGGATTCCTTCAGAGGCCAGTGAGGGAAGCAGCCAGGTTTGAGGCAATTGTGGGTACTGGGGAGTGTACTTAATGAAAGGCATTCAAATTCAATTTAAAAATCACTTTGCTGGCTACACAAACCCCTTTTGGCTGTGACGTAGCCTACAGATTGCCAGATTATAATAATATCAGATTTGATGGCAAACACAGGGTTAAGGAGGGATTCAAAGGGCATGACTCAATTTACTAGAGGTGCTGGAACTAAAACTGAAAAAAAGTTAAAAGAAAAATCTCAGGTGTTTTTTTGAGACGATAAAGAGAAACCACACAAGCTAGGAAAAGGATAGTCAATCATTCTCAGTAATTTTCAGTGAAAATTATTTCATATCATGGGTAACAAAAATAATAATAAGCAGAACTCTGTATTAGAAAGTGAAATAAATACAGTCTTCTTTTTTTCAGGACAGAATGAGGACACTGTATCAAATAATCTGTGTTTGAAGTAGTTGGCCCCGAAACGAGAAACAGCAGCCCTAGTTCTTGGGCTATGCGTCCTAAAGCAAATCTTAGCCTCCTGCCATCTTATGCAGCATCTTATGGTGACATTTAAAAAAAAATTGTACAGGATATTTTAACAGAATTTTGTTCTCAAAAAAATCTGCCCCTTTTTTTTTTTTTTTTGCTTTTCCTGCCACAAGTGCAAATGATTGCATATTTTGTTAGGATTCAGGTAGAAGGAAGAGGAAATGGGTGATAACATTTGCAACTTTGACGAGACAGTAAAAGAGGGAAACCATAAAGGGGAAAACAAAACAAAATCCCAAAGAAGAAATGAAGGCGTTTTCAGCCTCTGGCCTCCTCCTTGGCTATTTGGATTGGAATACACATGCAGCAAAAATAGCTCTAAAGCCATGTTCCTCCTAAGCTGATGATCTGTCATTTTCTTCCTTGGAAATACTACTTTAAGCGATTGTCATGTTTACAGTGTTCAAGGGATTTTAAAACACGCAGTGTTCTTGGAGCAAGAACAATACTTACTTGAACTGTGTGGTATGGCTTAATCTCAGTGCTGAATCTTTTTCTCTGATATGTTTCTAAAATCCTACTAAGGGAATAGAGGAATCTAAATCTTCACCAATATTTGGATGAAACTTTCCAATTGTGAAAGCTTATTCTGAATGTCAACTTACTGTTTTATCACTTAACCCAATTCTGCTTCGAAACATTAGTTCATTAAGACCATATGTGTTTTTAACACATGGCAGACTTTTGTATCTCTCTGCATTTATGCAGAGTTTCCAGTCCTGAGCTCCTCGGATTTCAGAGGTTTGCTGGCCTGTGGTGCCCAAAGGGTTTGCTTCTTGTCATATGTCTTCCTCAGCCAAGTTGGAGTTTATTTTTGATAATAAAATCAAGTAAATGGAATAGAACAAAAGTAAAAATAGAATTAATTTCCCAATTTCACTCATTTTGCTTGAATTAATAAAGATAAATCTTAAGTATGTTAAAAATGGACACACTTATGTTCTTATTTAGAGCTAGTATATAAAATAGTGTAAATGCATACAGCTGTCAGCAGGAATCTTTCATGAATATACACACTATTAACCTAAATATTTTTGTCTTTGAAATTTTCATAATATAGTAGGAATTTCCTGAGAGAAATGAAAAGGAGTTCGATTCTCCAATTTCCTATACATAAGGCTTGTTTGCTGCTGCTGCTGCTGCTAAGTCGCTTCAGTCGTGTCTGACTCTGTGTGACCCCATAGATGGCAGCCCACCAGGCTCCCCCATCCCTGGGATTCTCCAGGCAAGAGCACTGGAGTGGGTTGCCATTTCCTTCTCCAATGCATGCAGGTGTAAAGTGAAAGTGAAGTCGCTCAGTCGTGTCTGACTCTCAGCGACCCCATGGACTGCAGCCTACCAGGCTCCTCCGTCCATGGGATTTTCCAGGCAAGAGTACTGGAGTGGGGTGCCATTGCCTTCTCCGAGGCTTGTCTGAGGAGCCTGAATATGCAGAATGGAAGTTCTACTCCAAGAAAGCCTGAATTCGTAAGCTTGGAGTGAGACCTTGGAACCTTCCCTTTAAATAACACATCCCACTGCTGCCCCAGATGACTTTGATGCAGGTAGGTTATGACCACTCTTTGACAATGTTCCTGTTCAGCTCTTTTCATGTGTGGGTATTTTATAATTTTTGTTAATTTTTGGTGCACCGAGTGGCATATGGGATCTTAAGTCCCCTGACGAGGGACTGAACCCACACCCCAATGGAAGTGCAGAGTCTTTATCACTGCCCCTCCAGGGAAGTCCCAACACTGCTTTTCTATCAATTTTTGAGAAAAAAATATAATACAAGCCCAAACACAAAGTTTGTGTCCAATATGGTTTGAATTAGAGATTTAAAACCGCAATAGCATTATTAAGAAGGAGGATGCACAATCTCAACCTATTCACAATAAGTTTAAAAAGAACTGGAAAGAGATTTTGGCCCAAGAGTCATGAACTTATGTTAAAAATGTTTTTCGGTAAATTGTGATCAAGTAGGACTTGAAAGCTACCACAGATGTATACCAAAAAGGGAGAACGTGACACTTGCTTCTCAGGAACATGAATTGCTCTCTTTTCTCTCTCAAGTGCTCCCCACAGCTGTGACCCATCCTCTTGGCTTAAACTGATTATCATTATTACAGAGATACTTTCTTAATGGCATGAACCACCATGAGATTTCAGAGCAGGTCTGAATTAGGCCCCAGCTGCTCATATAGTCCTGCATAACCAGTCACCCAGCCGACTGTTGACCTCTGAGAAGGTTAACAGGCATTTATTGACTCTTCACATTTAATACAACCTTACTCTTAAAACACATACATATATGCATTATTAATCATGCTTCATTTCTATTCTTACCAAAGAGATTTCCCCTGGTTCTACAGGCATAACCTCTAGATCAGTATGGTCTATATGAGAGTGGGCAGAAACTTGCATTTCTATCCATCACCATGAAGCCATAAATCCTGCTAATTTTTTAAAAATACCAATAATAGGAAAAGGCCTTGTAATGTCAATGGAAGGGGGAGCAGAGGAGGAACAAGCAAATTTATGCAATGCTTGAGGCCCAGGAGAGTAATGGGACAAAGTCCAGGGTGAGAGATTGCCTGACTTCACTATTAAAAACATTATACTCAAAAAAGACATCTTTCATTATTACTAGAACCAGCGATTTAATGCTCAACTTTTATTTTTTTAAATTAATTTGATTGGAGTATAGTTGCTTTACAATATTGTGTTACTTTTTACTGTACAACAAAAGTCAGCTGTATGTATACATATAGCCCCTCATTTTTGGATTTCCTTCCCATTTAGGTCACCACAGAGCACTGAGTAGAGTTCTTTGTGCTCTACAGTGGGTTCTCATTAATTACTTATTTTATACGTCGTATCAATAGTGTGTGTGTGTCAATCCCAATCTCCCAGCTCATCTCACCCCTCCCCCCTTTCCCCTTGGTATCCACATGTCTGATCTCTATGTCTGTGTGCCTGTTTCTCCTTTGCAAACAAGAACATCTATACCATTTTTCTAGATTCCACATATATGCATTAATATACAATCTTTGCTTTTCTCTTTCTTACTTACTTCATCTGTATGACAGTCTCCAGGTCCATCCACTCTGCTCAACACTTCAAATACACAATTTAATTTAATCCTCAGGACAACCATGAGAGTATCTTATACCTCCATTTTACAGATGAAGAAATGCATTTAGCTCTGAAGGCTAAATAACTCACTGAAAGTCAGGGAGCTGGTTGAGTAGGAGCAAGAGGGTCTCATCTGTACTAGCCTTTCTCCACAGTCCAGGCCTTTGATGCCACTATAATTCTGTCATGCCCTTCCCTGGGTTCAATTTCACAGATGAAAAAACAGGGTTCACAAAATTCTATGCCTTGTCTATATTCAAGGAGACTGCCAATTTCTGGTGAAGATTGGAACTTGGCACCCTTGGTAGTTAGGGAGGAAAAAAAATTCTTTATTTCCAAATGCATAAAGGTAGCAGAATGAGGGGCTTCCCAGGTGGGGCTAGTGGTAAAGAATCCGCCTGCCAATGCAAGAATAAGAGATAATGGGCTTGATCCCTGGATTGGGAAGATTCCCTCGAGAAGCGCAACCCATTCCAGTATTCTTGCCTGGAGAATCCCATGGACAGAGGAGCCTGGAGGGCTATGGTCCACAGGGCTGCAAAAGAGTCGGACATGATTGAAGCAACTTAGCATGCATCATACACAGCAGAATAAGGCAGCTGCTTGCTTTGAGCTACACACAAGCTCTTTCATGTTTTCACTGGTGACACGATATTGACCTGTGCAGTGCTGAAAGCAGCTAATGCAACTATATAATATTGTAAATCAACTATATCTCATAAAAAAGAAAAGACAAAAATAGCAATGGCACCCCAAACCAGTACTCTTGCCTGGAAAATCCCATGGATGGAGGAGCCTGGTAGACTGCAGTCCATGGGGTCGCTAAGAGTCAGACACGACGGAGCGACTTCACTTTCTCTTTTCACCTTCATGCATTAGAGAAGGAAATGGCAACCCACTCCAGTGTTCTTGCCTAGAGAATCCCAGGGATGGGGGAGCCTGGTGGGCTGCCGTCTATGGGGTCGCACAGAGTCGGACACGACTGAACCGACTTAGCAGCAGCAGCAACAAAGAGAAACCCAAATGGAACTAGCTGCCATGGAATTTTGCAATGGAAAACAAAACAAAAATTAGGCTTTCAGAGACTCTTGAAAAACTGGAAGATCCAAAACACTGGGCAGGGTTTCCATGTAGCTAACTTGTGAGATTAGAGTTTAAGGACCCCTAGAAATGGGACATATATTCCCCAGTTTCCCCCGGTTATAACCACTTCTATTTTTTAAAAATGGCACACTCACTATTCAAAGATTCACCTTCTTAATTCATTTACCTGATCTGCCCAGCTCTCCTAAATGGGTGTATTTTAGGAACTTGGTCTAAAGTCTCTTTTTCTTTCTAAAGTCTCTTTTTCTTTCTTTTTTGGGGGCAAACAGAAACCTTTACATAGGTAAATGCTATTAAAATGAATAGCAGTGGCAGATGATGGGTAGTGGAGTTGTAAAGACTGTGGCTGAGAATATGAAAAGCAGATTGGTAACCAAAGGTGGGAAATGTATCACAAAAAAAGGTAGGCTCCCAGCTCTCTCCAAAGATAGGTGGCTGGGACCACTACCCTGCATTGCAATGGTAGTGCCCAGACAAAATGAACTTGTGGGTAGAATAATACACAGTTTCCACTCTTTACAGACATTAAGTCCTGATGTGCAACTAAGTGATGCTCAACACAGCTGCGTGCTAGGAGGAACCGTGGAACTTTAACAAAATGCCCCCCTCTCCAGATAAATTAAATAAGTGTATCTGAGAGTTGGTCCAGAAGAGGTCCTCAATGAGTCTAACATGTAACCACACACCATTTAAGAGCATAAGGGCATATGTGTGAAAGGAAGACCACAGAAGGTCCCCTGAAAGCAGGTTTTCTGGGTTCAAGTCCCAGCTCAGCCACTCACAATCCAATTATGGATGACCCTGGACAAGTTATTTTACTGAACTCTAAGCTGGTAATGGAATAAAATTGAAGGGAGAGAATGCATGTAAAGTGCTTAGAATACTAATCACTCGATAAATGATAACCATTATCACCATCGTATGTTGTGGATGGCGTTGATTCCCATTTGAGAGACAAGTAATTAGTGATAAATTTTGTCACAGTCCTCCTCAATTAGGTATCACTTCAAGACCTCCAATCCCAAATATTGCACCTCACTGAGGCAATGACAATTAATGAGCGATCTCAGAATCTGAGTCCGTCACCAAGCATTCAAAAGAACAGATGGCTCGGCAGGAAAGGAGTCCTATCTTGCTAAGGTACAAAATTCACATGTGAACAGAATTAATCAACTGATTCATTCATTCAGAATATAGAGAGTGTTTCCTGTGAATGCAGCCGTTCTTTAATGCACTTAGCCATCTTTCCATGACTTATCTTCATTCTGTATCCATTTGTATAGGAATACCCAACAATTAAATGTCCCAAGAACAGGATACTCAAAGCTCTGGGGCCAGTGTTAGTTTCTGGGGCTAAAAGGACCTTTCAGATATGGATCCTATGCTAAGAGATATCAGAGTTAAGTGGGTAGGCATGCAATGTACCAAGAAGTAGAAGAGAATTATGAGTGTTCAGAAGACTGGTGATATCTCAGTGTTATGAAAATAAAACTAATTTTATATAGATCAAGTAGGAATCAATACTTGCTGGTAGCAGTTTAGTAGTCAATAGACTAAAACTATATATTTAAAAAAACTTTATTTAAAAATAAACACCCACTGAAGTTGCAAAAATAGTACTGAAGGTTCCTATGTAGCCTTCATTTAGCTTTTTCCAATGAAATCTTACATCACCATGGTACATTACTGAAATCAGAAAACTGACACCATTATGATATCATTAAAGTAAACCACTGACCATATTCAAATTTCACTAGTTTCTACATGCATTCATTTGTATGTATGTGGTGAGAGAGATACTATGAAATTTAATCACGTAACTATACAGTAATTTTAAAATAGAAAATATGGAAAAAATAAATTAGCATCTCACGGTGACAGTTTAGAGGGTGGAGCCCAACAACAAATGAAAACTAGGGTGCCTATTGGACAAACAAAACACCACAGTTTCCAACACAGCAGCTCTGCTCCAAACGAAGTTCAAAACAGTACCTGCATACTGTTCATAACAGATTACATAGGAAAACTATAAACTGAGAGTCGTGTGTGTATAGGCACAAGGAGAAGAGACAGATATGCAGACTTGAAACCAGGTAATCATTCCGGAAGGTTTGCCACAGAACAAACGTCCCTAAGTTAGAAGGATGAGAAACCTGCATTCTCAAGCATTTCAGGTGGGGCAGTAAACGGAAAAAACTAACGGGCCTGGAGAAATTACAGGAATCAGCACATACAGTAGTGCGTTGTCCTTTATACGTTTGAGTTAGCCAAAAGTGGAAGAAAATAATTACACTATTTCCCCATGTTTCCATCATAGCTAAATGAAACACAGCCCTCCTTCCTCACTCTCCCTCTCTTCCTTCCTTTCCTTGTATCTTCAAAATATTTTCCCAAAACCAAAGATCTGACTTTCCTAATACCCTACCTGCCTTTGAAATGAATGCATACATGCTCATAATTACAAGTAAGGCATTTGCTATTTTGCATCAGTGGAATTTAAGAAATTAAAAACCAAAAGGGGGTTTTCAGGAACACACAGCAGAATTGCCATTTTAATAATAGATTTGGCTCCTCTAATCCATTCTTAATCTAATTAAGACAATGAAAAGCACTGGGCTGCCATTTCAGAAAATGGCAAGGATGCTATAAACAGAGCACAATAAAGTGATCCATTCACACCCCATCAAATTTACTCACAGTCTGAATAACTGTTCTTCCTTTCTGAGTTTCATTTTTACAAGTTAACAAATGTTTTCATTTGATTTCCACGGCTTCATCTTTAGATCAAGCACAGATTGTGGGACTTGTAGTTCTAGAAAGCGTGTTATATCTGGTGAAGCAATACCCCGTGTGTGATTATGGAACCCTACAAATTAATGCTAACATCTCCAATAAGTGAAGATAATAATTAAGTGGTAAACCTTTGGCACTGAAAACAGCAACGGTGTTATTAATACCCAAATGGGCACCAAAACAAACAGCATTAATGGAATTTAATTAAATGATTTTATGATTGTGTATTCTTTGCAAACTCAGCTGATTACACTGGTTATCTGTAGATGAGCATTTAAATTTGGAAGCAAAGATTCTACCTAATGGCCTTTTGTTCAAATACTACCCAGGGATAAAGAAGCTAGATTTTAAAATAATAAGTTAGTAAAGGAGAAACGGAGGGAAAAAAAAGAACTGGTTTTGTTCTCTATTCCCTCCACCAGCATAAAAAATATTAAGGGGATAAAGGTTTAGTCTAACTGGGGAGTTTTGCTTGCCTTTCTTTTTGTTCTATAGTGATGTGCAACTCTGGGAAAAAACCTATTTGTTATCTCCCTGAATTATAATTAAGGTAGTCTGAATGTTTATTCATTGATGACACTAAAGATTAAAAGAAAAAAATCTTCCAAGTCACAAGTCTGAATCCCTTTTCCCACAAGTGTTGGAATCCATAGAAAACCAACTGGAAAAACTATTATATTCTGAAATTACAGCACAATCAAAGAACTATCACTGTGTTTGATTCTGCAGAAGCAAAAATGATAATAAATGATGCCTGACAGAAGAGACCAAATGAGCCAAGGGGTTTCAATTTCAGGATCAGGGATCTACAACTTGCTCATCACTTTGTTCAAAACAAAGCAAGGAACAACTAATCCACTATAACACCCGGACTTCAAAAGGCACTGGCAGTTAATTTCCTGAACAGTGAGACTCGATAAAGGTCAACTCACCTGATAATATTTACTGTCCTCTCACCCTTAAGGAAGAATCATAGCAATGAGCAGATATTTAAAAACATACAGGACAAAAAAAAATCACCCACCCATATTATTCATAGTAATAGGGCATTCTTGAATAGAAACATTATAATGAAAATCCTTATTAGGTGACAAAACGTATGTTTTGTTCTGAACCAAGATAAAATTGTTTAGAATGTTTATGAGTATTGGTCGGCAGCTCTATGCAGTTCTCATAAATTATAATTTCCCTCTTAGAGTCCTTGTTTACACAAAATAACTAATATGAAGGATGGTGAACCCCCACAGTGAAATAAAGACAGCATTTGCCTCCAGTCGTTGGAGCCATCAGTAAAGAGGAAGCACAGAGATAAACAAGATCACCCGCTCACATACGGTAAGAGAGCTAAGCTTATTCTGTGGGAAAATGAAAGGAGAAAGGGGGCTGAAGGACAGAGAAGCTTTAAGAAACTGACCACGACGGGATGTGGATTACATGACACTGGAAGTGACCAGTGTCAATCCCCAAGCCTCCCTGCTCCTCCGTGGTCACCGTGACAGATCAAATCTCTTAGGGTGGCCCACAGGCCCTCTTTGGTTTGGATGTGCTTCTCTCTTCCTCATACAATCAGGAAACCACAACCATGGACTGTAAAATCTTCTTTTTTTTTTTTTCTAGAATCCTCAAATCCAATCCTATGAATCCAAGCTACAAGTGAATCCTATGAATCCAATCTTAAAGCATTTCCACTTTCCAAATATGTAGGCAAACTAATGTTTTCTCTCTTGCATGAGTTAACAGACCGTACCACTTTACTCTCGCCTGACAACAAGTAAAAGAGGTGGGATGATATATCGAAACTAACTAAAGCGTAGAACTGTGAGTGCCTGAGTTCCTGTCCTATATCACCATCACCTCAATGCAAGATCTTAAAGATTTGAAAGGTGACCATGACTTTCTCTGTGGGGGAAGGTTTCCACATATACAAAATGTCTGGATTGGATTTAATCTAAAATAAAACAATGGCTCACTCAGGGGCAGAAATTACCTGCAGACAGCTATTTCTTATCCCACAAAATACATTTTTGAATTAGTTACTGATATCCAAAAACTAAGAACTTCCTCATAAAAGTCCGATATTATTTTGTGGTTATTGAAAGCTGGCATACTTTTAAGCATATTAGCTGGATCTCAAAGGAAGTATGACCTACCAGCCAACTGTGATCATGTTATTTATTTGTCCAGACAAAAGAAAGAATGTTCAGATGAACCGGGAATCTGAGAACTCTGGACTCAGTGATCTCAAAAGATTCCTCAAATTTCCAAAAAGAAACTAATTTATATTAGTAGGTTTTCAAGTGACTTTTTTCCTGCACTGAAGCCAAGAAAAAGAAAAAGTGAATAGAAGTGAATAATTTTCTTTATTCAGAACAATACACAGTTGAAGATCAGTAACTTCTAGGTAAAATTTATTCAACAGCTGCATTTTGAAAATATACTTAGCCGGTTATTTACTTTTTGACATTTTCTTTAATGCTGTGTTAAAAAAATGACACTAACAGCGATACATGCACAAAAGCCCAGCTTATCTTAAGAGAGAAAAGGGAGCTCTCTGCTAGGTCTCTTTCTCTTAAGAGAGAAAAGAGGATGCCCTGTGTTTTTAAAACTGACTGCCTGGTCCTGGAGGGATATAAACTTGGCTTTCTGTATCCAGACGCTAGGATTTATGGAACTCATTTTTCTCAGTGGGTGACAGTGAGGTGGCTCTGGGTGTCAACTGCTTCCAATAATGGTTGATGTAGGTGGGACCTTCAAGTTCAATTACTGCCTTTTAGAGATGAACAAACTAACCTAAAATATGTTATCAGTTCCGTGACTCCCTGACTCTGACCCCTTTGAGGTGGATAACTCTGAACAAAATAAGCCTCCGGTGAAGTCTCTGTTTCTTCATTTGTAAATTCGTGATGCTGCTCGTAATATCTGAATTAAATGAATATGTGCCAAGCACCTCACAGGGTCCTGCTATACAATAATAATAACTAACCTTCACTGAACTCAGATTATCCTCAATGTAAGTCTATGAGGTAAGTAATATTATTATCTTGGTTTTACAAATTAGCAAAGGCGTCTAGATGTCAAGTGACTTGCCCAAAGTCACAGAGTAAGTTGTGAAGCCAGCCTTTGAACTTGCACAGTCTGACACGCGAGAGCCTGGGGTTTTAAGCACTATGCTCTTTGTATCATGCCCTGCATGTAGTACTGAATCGCTGATAGTTGCTATTAATTTTAATAATGAAATTATTTTTATAACCAGGTCTGACTCTTCCATGCATGTCTCCTCCTGCTCATATCTACCCAAAGGGATTTTTATTCATGACCTATTTGCCTGAGCTGTAGTCCAAATTTTGCCATTTTGCACCTAGAGCAAATGTGGTCTATTTTTATTATTGGAAACCCTCCAGTGGACATTTCCTTCTCCGAACAAGTCTCTTGAAGTTTTTCCAAATGCCACCATTTGGAAAACCTGAGAGTTGAAGGCTGCCACACTTGTCATTTGATGGTCTTATGTCATAGAGGAGGTCAAAGAGAAGTCACGTATTCAAGTTCCCCTCAAAACAATCCGTACGTCAGGGCTGTGCTACACAAATGTAGCACGCTTACAGTCAATGTATGATAACAGTTTGTCAAATACAATTCACTGAGTCCAATTGAAATTAATGAAGGGTGTAAAAATGACAGCTATCTGACATATTTCAAATCTCGAATTGACATTTACAACCTTTTAAAGCTATTTTTAAATGCAGCAGTGTTTAAAATGTATTGAATATATCATATGCTGCTAAGCCAGTGTTGGATGACTGGGTGTGTAGCCATGGAAATGAACACAGGGCCAGATTCCCTAGCCTTTAAAAAATAGCATGTAGTATATCTTGTATTAAAGGAGATAAGGTGAGGTATCTTAGTAAAATTAAATAAATGCTACCTTCTACCTATCTTTTGGGGGGATGGGTGTCCATTTGCATGGAAATGTGTGTCTTGATGAAACTCGGATACAGGTAGAAATGCAAATTATAAGCTTGATGATGGAGGTAGCAGAAGCAGAAAGCAGTAGATGATGAAAACATATGCCTCTATTGAGGAAGGTGCTGAGCTGCTCCGAGCTGTTTGGGCGGTATTCCAAAGAAGTCCGCAGGGCTGGACTTGGAGAATTTGTGCTCCAGTTTTGGCTTCAGTAATAGTTTGATAATTCTGACCTTGGATATGACACTATGACTTCATATTTTATTTGTAAAATAAAATAAACACTGGGACAAATTCATGGCATGGAAATATTGATCAGCTGAAGTAAATGTGTATTAAATTGCTTCAGAGCATCTGGAACATGATACAAAATAGAAATTGTTATCATTCAATCTATATGTTAAATATCCTTCAGCTAGACTTTCCTCCTCTAGACCTTCTTGACAAGATTCTCCCTTCCTTGTGGCATGGTCAACCGGAACAACAATATTGCTCAAGCAGGCACATGTCAAAGCGAGGGGGAGGGGCTCTCAGCTGAAGGTCGCCTTCTTTCATGGCACTACCTGGATGTAACCCTGGATGCAATCCAAGACCTGGGCTTTCTTATCTTCTCCCAGCAGGACTTAATCCAGGCTTTTAGACCAAGGAACAGAGAAGGCGATGGCACCCCACTTCAGTACTCTTGCCTGGAGAATCCCATGGACAGAGGAGCCTGGTGGGCTGCCGTCTACGGGGTCGCCAGAGTCAGACACGACTGAAGCGACTTAGCAGCAGCGGCAGCAAGTAGCAGCAGACCAAGGCAACGCTAGACCCCTATGTCAACCAAGGATGCTCCTCTTTGATCTACTTAGTATAGTGCAGTGCGAAAGGAAACCAACTACCAAAGAAAGAAAAATTAGAGATATTGATATTGATGTGCTAAAGGTCGTTATGACCTAAAAAGGAAGCATTACAAGATTAGCAGTAGTCAGTGAGAATGAGAGAATGCTTGGGATCCAGGAATGCAAAGCCTTGGGGACTAGGAAGAAGGTTAGCAGATGAACATTTCTTCTCATAAAATAATTCACATGAAGCCAGTGGGAGGCCCACATTCATCTTGGTATTCTCAGGGCTTAGTCCAGGATTGAGCACATCATAAATGTGGAATAGTACCTGATGACTGAATAGATTTATGAGGGACTGTCTTCTTATGAATCAGAGTGGGTTTAATACTTTGAGATTTCCTGGTTCAGAGATCTGAGAAGGTTGTAATGAAACGCTAATTGAAGATCACATATTTTCCTATGAAAAGAACATTGATAGTAACTAAGCTATCCAATGGAGATGAATCAGCACAAACATCTAGAAACATTAATTTAAGACTTCTAAAACAAAATGAGAAGAAAATTAAACACTTAACCAGTGATACTTTATTCAACTTTGCCCATCTGTTTCATCACTCCAGCCTCGTTGCATCACTTAGAAGACAGAATGCACGAAAGCCAAAAGGGGCCATTCATTGGCCTGTAATAGACAGAAAAGCAACAGTTCTTGGATTCTAACGTGACATTCCTATTTGTTTTTAGTGTAACAAGTTCATTCTCTCAAACTAGAATCTAGAGTAATTGATTCTGTTATAAAATACAGTCAGACAAAAGTTCCTAAACTATTTTGTTTTTTTTTTTACTTTTCTTTCCCCAGTTTTCTAAGAAAAAGAAATTTTAAATAAATATTTTGATTTTTCAGACAAGAAAGAAAACAGAAATCAAATACAAGCTGACTAGTAAAAGAGGGCTTGGGGGAAGAGAAGAATGACTTGGAAACAGAGCTATAATATAGAATCATACAATATTCTTAAAGAGATGGGAATATTAGACCTCCTTACCTGCCTCCTGAGAAACCTGTATATAGCTCAAGAAGCAACAGTTAGAACCTAACATGGAACAACAGACTGGTTCATAAAGGGAAAGGAGTGTGTCAATGCTGTATATTGTCATCCTGCTTATTTAACTTATATACAGAGTACATCATGCAAAATGCTGGGCTGGATGAAGCACAAGCTGGAATCAAGATTGCCAGGAGAAATATCAATAACCTCAGATATTCAGATGACACCACCCTTATGGCAGAAAGTGAAAGGAACTAAAGAGCCTCTTGATGAAGGGGAAAGAGGAGAGTGAAAAAGCTGGCTTAAAACTTAACATTCAAAAAGCTAAAATCATGGCATCTGGTCTCATCACTTCATGGCATTCATATGGGGAAACAATGGAAACAGTGAGAGACTTTATTTTCTTAAGCTCCAAAATCACTGCAGATGGTGACTGCAGCCATGAAATTAAAAGACGCTTGCTCCGTAGAAGAAAAGCTATGACAACCTAGACAGCGTATTATAAAGCAGAGACATTACTTTGCCAACAAAAGTCCATCTGGTCAAAGCTATGGTTGTTCCAGTAGTCATATATAGTTGTGAGAGTTGCACCATAAAGAAGGTTGAGTGCCGAAGAATTGATGCCTTCGAACTGTGCTGTTGGAGAAGACTCTTGAGGGTCCCTTGGACTGCAAGGAGATCCAACCAGTCAATCCAAAAGGAAATCAACCCTGAATATTCATTGGAAGGACTGATGCTAAAGCTAAAACTCCAATACTCT
The DNA here is from genome assembly GCF_002263795.3 of Bos taurus. Lineage (NCBI taxonomy): Eukaryota > Metazoa > Chordata > Mammalia > Artiodactyla > Bovidae > Bos > Bos taurus. The sequence goes on along the minus strand of NC_037334.1, from coordinate 79,576,451 downwards.
GTCCATTTGATGCAGAGTACTGACTCATTGGAAAAGACCCTGATGCTGGGAAAGATTGAAGGCAGGAGGAGAAGAGGACAACAGAGGATGAGATGATTGGATGGCATCATCGTCTCCATGGACATGAGTTTGAGGAAGCTCCAGGAAATAGTGAAAGACAGGGAGGCCTGGTGTGCTGCAGTCCACGGGGTCACAAAGAGTCAGGCAGTACTGAGCAACTTAACAACAAAAATATAGATCGACACAATCATTTCAACAAGTGCATATTGTCTATTGTATATCCAAATAGTAATGATACTGCGGACTAGGGTCAAAGAAATGATACTCAACTTGTGTAACCCCGGGCAACAGTACCTTTCTGATTCTCAGTTCTGTCATCTCTAAAATGGGAGTAATAGGGCATGACTAGCCTACCTTGAAGGGTTGTTATGGCTGGACCATGAGTAATGTTTGATGCCTTATGCAAAACGCAACATCTACACCTTAAAGGACAAGATGATAGAAGCAGATTCATTCTTCATCTCCTTCAAATGATTTCCCATAATTTAAAGGCAAGGTTAGAATGTTTACTCCTCAATAACAAAAAACAAGAATTTCATTCATTTTGCTGTTGTGTACTAATTTAATCAGCACATAGGATGTGGATTTTCTCAACTGAAACACTTGCTACTGTCTATTTGACCACAGAGAAATGACAGTGCTCATGCAACAGCAAAGTCACTAAAAAAATTAGAATCTATTTCTCTTCCAGGAGAAGACATTCAGGTGTCCCATCTGACAAGCTTTCAACACCTCTTTCTGCCTAAGCACAAAGCATTTTCAAGAAACAGGCCAACCCTCCAAAAAAATTATGTTTTGTTTTTTTGCAAATCTGCAGCTCCGGTGAGACACAAAGCAACAAGCTCTAGTCCATTAGTATGACAGGTAGCACTCTTACTAACAACTGCTTTTTACTCCCTCTGACAAATGTGCTTGGTGCCACGGTTGACGTTTGTGTGGTAATCAGGAGTGATGGAGAGGGGACGTCGGCGCTGCCGAAAGTGCCCCCCGATTTAATGTGAACGATTTGTCAAGCGTGCTGTGATAGCAATGCTGTCAGACCTGGGCAGGGAAGCACTCTGTCATCTTTGCGCCAACCAAGGTCACTTTGGCAGGGAAAGGAGGGCGCTCGCCAATGAAATTTTCATGTTTATCGGTGATGCGCGTGGCCGACTTTCACAACTTGTTTTTCCTTCTATTCACAGATAACCATCTCAGGGTTGGGGATACACATCCCTGGAGAGAAACCTGCTACAAGAGACGGTCCCCCGGGTGAGTCACTTGGCATCACTGAGTGCCCAAAGCCCAGGTTGCCCATCTGAACCAAATGCATCCGGGTCTTTTCCCCCTGGCTGAATACAGCTATCACACAGCTTGCATTTTAAATACAACGTTGATAATATTAGTTATTGGCATGACACCGGGTGGTAAGACTTCTAGTTTTATACCCTGACCTTCTGGGCATCATATCTCTTAAGCCTCAAAAGAATCAAAGTTTAGGTATTCTTTACACAGTGGGCTCAATGCCTTGGCTAAATGTTTAAAAAAATAAGGGAAAGAAAAGGCAGGTTAAAAAAAAAGGGAGGATATTTTCTTTTATTCATAAAAAGAACTAGAAGCAACAGGCATGCTAGAGGAGGCTAGGTTAGGTCTCTTTGCCTCATATTCCTGTCCTGTCCTTTCCAACCTCAGTCACTGTCCTGGGCAAACATCCTAGACTAGACTGGAAGCTCCGTTAGGCAGGGACGCTGTCTTACTGAATGTTGTATCATTATTATCTATCACAGTACCATCTAACTCAGTAAATATTGATTACATGAATGAATATAATCCACAGCAAGGAATGCCAGAAAATTGAGTGAAAGGAAACAAGGATCCATGCCAGAGATTGCCAACTGGATGCCCGCACAGAGATGCATTTAGTTGGTAAACAATATATGCGAAAAAAAACAAAAACAAAAAACAGTGATTCAGTAGATGGCAGAGATGGATTCCAGAGGGACTAATCAGAGGGATGGTCATCAACCAGCGGTGGGCAGGCCATCTGGGGCACAGAGGCAAAATTCAGACACAAATGTGTTTGTTTATACCAGGCAATGTTAGCCTGTGAAATGCTTACTCAGTGTGTATGTGTGTTGTGATTTTAATTAGTTATTAACACTTAAATATCGAGAGCTTTTACCTGAGAACATACATTTGGGATTCCCTGGGCGGGAGGGGATGGGACATCTGGCAATGCTGGGCTGAGTACAGACAGCTGCCCCCTTCAGATGGTGTTCACTCTCTAGCTTCTGCAGCCCTGAGCAGCTGATGCCAGCTGCCATTTGTCACCATGTTTGCACTATTACTTTTCCAAGAGCAGGGAGACATTTCTCTCTGCTAGGTCTCCGTCAAAAGTGGCTCCAAGCACTGAATGATTTTCCTCACTGTCGGCTCATTCCTTCTTCGTTTACAAGCTCTGCCCTGGCCCGGTGGGTATTAGAACTTGTGACCCCGGTTCCATGTTCTCTTGGGAGATTCTTTCCTGATATCATCAGAGTAGCAGCTAGCAGAAAACCTGGGCCATAAAAGCTCTGCCATACGAAATTTAAAATACTGATTTCATGTCAAGCTTCTTAACAAAGAAAGACAGCTAATTAAGACAGAAAATTGTACTTTTATAGTACTTGAGGGATAACCAAGCCTTCTGATATCTGTCATCTCATGTCACCTTGAACCGTGCTGGGAATACCATTCCCATTGTTTAGGTGAGAAAACCAAGGTTGTAAGCAAAGTTGTGTCACCAGCAGGGTGAGGAGGTAAGCCTAGCAGACATATTAAATTTGAATCTCACGGGCTAGAATCAGAGCGACAATATTTGCTTAAAGCTTCCTACGTGACTCGAATGTGAAGCCAGGGTTGAGTACCACTCTCATAGTGTAGTGGACTGAATGTTTGCATTTTTGCGAAAATCATATCATGAAGCCCTGACTCCCAGTGTAATGATAGCAGAAGGTGGAGCCTTTGGGAGGTAAATAGGTTTAGATGAGGTCTTGAGGGTAGGCTCCTCATGATGGTATTGGTGCCCTGATCAGAAGAAACCAGGACTTCCCTGATGGCCGAGTGGTTTAGAATCTGCCTGCCAATGCCGGGGACACGGGTTTGATCCCTTGGCCCAGGAGATTCCACTGCTGAGGAGCGACTAAGCCAGTGTGCCACCACTAAAGCCTGTGCACCTAGAGCCCACGCTCTGCAACAAGAGAAGCCCCCACAATGAGAAACCTGCATGCCAACTAGAGTAGTCTCTGATCGCTGGGACTAGAGAAGGCATACGCATAGGAAAGAAAACCCAGAGAAGCTAAACAAATAAATAATCAGTAAATAAAGAAGAAACCAGAGAGCTTTCTCTCTTCCTCTTTCTCCTTTTCTTTCTTTTTCTCTCTCTCCTTTTCCTTCTTGGTGGTGAGGACATAGTAAGAAGGGAGCCATCTGTCAGGCAAAGAAGAGAGCTAAATAACCCAATCACACTAGCACCCTGATCTCAGACTTCCAGCCTCAAAACTGTGAGAAATAAATGTCTACTGTTTAAACATGCAGACTACAGTATTTCGTTACAGCAGCAGGAGCTGACTGGTACACTGAGGCTGAAGATTAAAGCAATGCAAACACAGGCATCTTGACTTCAGGTCCAGGTCTGGCTGGGGAGACATAAGAAGAGGTGCATTTCATGGGAAGTACCAGGGCTAGGCCTCCAGAGATAGGGCTTCTAGCCTTAGTTTTTAAGATCTATGCTTTGGGATATCTGATTAGAATGAGTGGCTTTTCAAGTAGATGAATGTGTAAGAATCTGCTGGGGGAGCTTTTAACACTACAAATTCTTTAGGGTCCTACCCCTACTCTGAGATTAGAGATTTTCATCTCTTAGCTGGCACGCATACATGCACAGTTTTAAAAAGGTTTTCCCCCAATTCTGATGTGCATGCCTAGCTAAGAACCACTATGTGAGATGATAAGGACTCTTTTATCTCATACATCAAGTGTTCACAACTCATGAGAAGTGTGAGGAAAATATGGCCAATGTGCCCCATGCTTCCACAGGATATGGGGATTACAAGTTAGAGGATATGGTTACACCAAATATTTACATACATGTTCCAAACTGAGTTCCCATTAGAGAGTTACACAGATTTGATGTAGAAATTGACCACCATATGATACCAATCCTACCCAATGGAAAGATTTGTTCAACACATAATCCTCAAGCACATATACAGGTGGCCTAATTATACTCAGTGGTAGTAACACCAGGGGAGGACTTCTCAGTGGGGACAGGAGGCTATATTTAAAAAGAATACTTAGGGGTGAATAATTATTCACTGACCCTTTATTTGAAAATGTAATTTATTTTCATCATTGCCTTTGAAAGTCACAGCGTGCCCTACTGTGAATATTTATTCATTGTTCATCTCCCTACATCCAGCATATATTCAAAAGCTGATTCATAGTGGATTCTTAATTTTGAGTGATGAAAGAATAGTTTTTAAAAAAGAATTACAATTTTGAGTACTGCCATATTTCCATTTATCAAAATGGTTTTTAAAAAATATAAAATGAACACAATGTCATTGCATTCTCCTGTTTAAAATTCTTTAATGATTTTCCATGGACTACAGCATAGGGTGAAAAGCAGTCTGTAACTTTAGTATCATATTCACTGTCTGGCTTGGACAACATCTGTGATTTCATTTCTCATTGCACTGACAAGGGATGACCTTGTCATTAATTGCAGGTCAAGAAACACACCTCATTGCACGCCTCCAAGTATTTGATCAAACCTACTTTCCTCAGCTTGGAATATCATCTTTCTGTTTGCCTCCCCAGTGCTTCTCAAGCTTCAGTTCTAGGAAGTCTTTCTGAATCTAAGGAGAATGAATCATTCCTTCTCTCTTTGCATCATCCACAGACTTCATTCATTGTGCCTTCATCACTTTATATCACTTCACCATTGTGCATTTTTCCTTTAAAACGCTTTAAACTACTGGAGGCTTGGTCTTAAGTTTGCTGTAAGCCTTGACATCCGCCAAAAGATCTGGCCATTGTTAAGTACCTATCAAAAATAGCATGAATACATTGATGCATCTCATCCTAATGCCTCAGGTAACATGAATATACTCTAGAGGACTTACTCTTCTCAGAGAAGGAAAATAGTAGACGATTTTTGAATGATAAGCCTTATAGCAACTCAAATCCAACACAAGAATGTACTAATAGACATGGAGACCTACTAAATACTTAGATCACAAGAAAGGACTCCAAAAGATTGCCAGTGACTAAACCACTTAAAACAAAGCCTCCTGTTGATGAGCCAAAACAACATTGATCTTCACTGTCAATCTGTAATACAAAGAAGGAGATGGAAAAATAAATGCCCACTGCCTTATTTTGTCAATGAGATGGTAATTCGCTAATTACAACCTTTCCAATAGGAATTTCAAGGCAGTAAGGATTAAGCTCTTTTACTTGCTCTAGTTTTAACTGCAGAATACTCATTTCCCACCTACATCTTCTATCATTCTTGGCAAATATTTCCTGAGCATCTTCTATGTGCCAGAAATTATTTTAACAGTAAACAGGACTAACAGGTCCAGGTCCTGCTTCATGTTTCATGTTTATCTTTTCTTTTTCTGTTACTATTATCTACATTTTTTTTTTTACTATTTTTAGTCTTTTCAAATTCAGTGTTTGTTTGTTTGAATTTATTGGAGTATAGTTGCTTTACAATATTGTATTAGTTTCTGCTGTACAGCGAAGTAAAATAACTATACATACACATATATTCTCTCTTTTCACCCAGAGAAACCATAATTCCAAAATACACATGCACCTCAATGTTTATTGCAGCACTATTTATGATAGCCAAGACATGAAAGCAACCTAAATGACCATCAACAGAGGAATGGGTAAAGAAAAAGTGGTACAATGGAATATTACTCAGGCACAAATAGGAATGGAATTGTGCCATTTGCAAAGATGTAGATGCACTTAGAGACTGTCATACGGAGTGAAGTAAGTCAGAAAGGGAAAAACAAATATTGTACATTAATGCATACATATGGAATTAAATTTAGTGTTTTGAGAAAATTGGAAACCAGGTTAGTATAATTTTATTTTACACTAATAAGGACTCTGAGCTATGAAAATGGGGGAATATATGCCTCATTCCTGAGATACACTTCAAAACACACAGATATAAGATTCCAGACCAATTAAAGGAGGTACTTAATGGAAAATAGAGCATTTCTATATAGTTTCTTTTTCATGTCCCACTGTAATGCTCCCCTTCTTCTGCTGGCTCTTATTTGCAAGTGCTCTGTCTTTAGCATGACTTGGAAATACAGATCCTTTCATCCTCCCTTACCACTAATGAGGAAGAGACCACAGTGTAAGTTCAACTTTTTCATCCCTATTTATCCGACTTCATGGTCTTAAAGAACACTTTTAAGTATCCTGCAGGGCTTAAATTTTTTTTTATTGAAATATAGTTGATTAGCAATGCTGTATTAGTTTCACGTGTACAGCAAAGTGACTCAGTAATGTTTTCCAGGTGGCACAGCGGTAAAGAATCCACCTGCCAATGCAGGAGATGCAGGAGACAGGAGTTCGATCCCTGAGTCAGGAAGGTCCTCTGGAAGAGGAGAGGACAACCCACTTCAGTGTTCTTGCCTGAAAAATTCCACGGACAAAGGACTAGAGTCTATGGTGTTGCAAAGAGTCAGACGTGACGGAGTGACTCAGCACAGCACAATGTAAAATATACATTGGGTTGGCCAAGAAGTTCCTTTGGGTTTTTCTGTAAGATGTTACTAAGAAAACTGATGACCTTTTTTGCCACCCCGATGTGTGTGTGTGCATATACGTCCATGTTTTCTCCGTCTTTCCCTCTCTGTCTAGCTCACTCCACTCAGTATGACAATCTCGAGGCCCAGCCATGTTGCTGCAAATTTCATTCATTTTTATGGCTGAATAATATTCCATTGTAGGGCTTCCCAGGTGGCTCAGGGCTAAGGAATCAGCCTGCAATGCAGCAGACTTGAGATGCAGGTTTGACCCCTGGGTCAGGAATATCCCCTGAAGAAGGAAATCCAACCCACTCCAGAATTCTTGCCTGGAAAATCCCATGGACAGGAGCCTGGCGGGTTACAGATGGCCCATAGGGTTGCAAAGAGTTGGACATGTCTTGGTGCCTAAACAGCAACAATATACCATTGTACAGATGTACCACATCTTCTTCATCCATTCATCTGTTGATAAGTAGATTCTATGGTCTTAAAGAATACTTTTAAGCATTCTGCAGGTATTTCTTAACTATTTTCTCCTTAAGGCCTCAAAATGATCTGTGACATCTGAAAACCAACATGAATTTCCTCCTTAAAACTGACATTAAACAATTAGAGGAAATACCTCTGGCCTATGTTTCAACAATAAAACTGAAATAATATTATGACCTTGTACTATCTAAAGGAATTTAAGGAGCTGTATGGCCTATTAATTAATTGATAACCCATAACACAGGCAAAATGACAATCTAGGTGGTTGAGCATCTAGAGACACTTAAGTATCTATAACCTCTTCACACCCACTCCTCTTCCTTTCCTTCATGTTGCTTCAGCCTACTGGATCTATTTGTATTCTTCTACATCTGAGAACCTGAAACATCAGAGTCCCATTCATCTCAGGATCCTTTGCCTTGATGTTCCTTGGAAAGCTATTCCCACAGCAGGCTCCCTCTATCACCCAAGTCTCAGGTCAGATGTCCCTATTTTCACAAGACCTTCCATGACCATCCTCTTTAAGGGAATCCTCCCCATGTCCAGTTAACATCATATGGCTCTGCATTTATTTTACATCCTTTATCTCTATAAAGTTTTCTTTTGTCCCTTGTTTACATATTGATTTTCTTTCTCCTTTCTAGCCCCACTGCCTGACAAAACCTTTAAGTTCCATTTATCATTTTCTTTGTGTGTCTTGCTCTCAATCTTTCTCTTTCCTTCAGTTCAGTTGAGTTCAGTCATTCAGTCGTGTCTCTTTCCTTATATCATCAAAATCTAGGAAAACCAGTGGAAAGTATGCACTCGATTCATATTAACTGAAAGAATATATGAATTTATAGAAGCTGAAATGCATTCATAAAGTGTATTTTCTTCTTCAATGGACTTGAGCGAATAGTCTAAAATAGTTTCAACAACATATATTCTTCCCCACCCCCACAAGCTTACTTAACCCAAACCATGACCCAGAACACTCAATCTTCAGTAGAAATTGATAGAGAAATATTTTTTCTTTGCTCTACCCTCATCAATAAAAAAATACAGATGGCGAGACAGTATGAAGGCGTGAACCCCAAGTGGAGAGGTGACACAAACATGTCTCACAGATGGCCAGCAGGGGGTTTCATACAAGGCACTGAATTAAAAGGTCCCGGATATCAACCAGAAAGGAGAAGGAGCAGAAAATTGTTTGGCTCATTTTTCCTTCTTTGGCAAGAAACAGAATGAGAAACAAACAAGAAGCAGCTGAGGAACGTAGGGACCAAAATCACTCGATTATTCTTTACACTACAAAACTGCAGGGACAAGGAATCTGGAGAGTAATAAAAATGCTAAGGGAACAAAATGTGACGGCAACTTTAATGATTATAGCTGTATGCATGGCCAAAGGCTACCTTCTTCAGGTTGTTTTAATTTTCTGGTTTCCCCCCTCTCTCCCCGCTCCTTACTTTTCCCCTCCTCTTCCTCTTTACATCCTTCTCCACATCCCCTGCCCCAGTTCCTTTTCTCTTTCAATTCCCATCGTTAAGAAATACACATACACTGAGAAATGAGCATGAGCAATTGGTTACAGTGGAATGATGTTGAATACAATTCTGGGTGAAAATACGTTTGTTGCTTTTACTTAGCGGCAGCATAAGCTAAAGGAGATTTATGGTAATAAATCATATTAATCAATTAAATTAATATACAATCTCAGTGATTCATAGGGTAAGAATAACAAGTAAAAAACTGGACTTAAGGAAATATCTTCACCGGGTACAGGATTCAAGACACAAATTAAAAGTGAATTTGTAGTCTACTCACACATTAAGATCAAGGGCATCATTTTATCATTTCTTATCAAATATGCAAAAACACAGTCATTCCCTCATGGATTCTCTTGGTCTTTGAAAGTGTTCCTTACAGTTCATGGAGTAAATGATAAATCAAATGTACACAATGCTGTGCCCTGTTTTTGGACTAGCAAGTGACATTTTCAAAGGCAAAAGTACATATAGGTAATAATATGGTACATTTTAGACTAGATTTGTCCAATACGGTAGTCAGTAGCCACATGTGTCTGTTTATATTTAAGCGTAAATTAATTAAAATTAAAGAAAATTAAAAACTCTATTTCTAAGTCATATCACCTACATTTTAAGTTCTCAGTAAGTTAAATATGGCTAGTGTCGAAGTACTGGAAAACACAGATGCAGAATATTTCCATCATTGTGCAAAGTTCTAATGAATACTCTTCCATGGCAAACATTTATTATTTCTGGGCTAAAGAATGAGTTACAAGGGCCATGTGAATTATCTAGTTGTCTTTCACATTTTTCTGTTAATTAGATATATTGGTATAATTATTTAAATAATGTCTCTCTCCCCAGATGGACTGCCAACTTCGCAAGGGATTTTTTGCTTTACTCTCCCCATAACCTCACAGCTTGGCAAGAGGCTTTGTAGAATGCTGGCACTTGATAAATATTTGTTGAGTGACTGAATGATGGAATACATGTCAAATGGCAAAGGAAAATCACCACAACTGCATATCTAAGGACATCAAAAGAGAGAAAATGACATCTAGTTTTTTATAAATACAAATAGGTGCCTATTTTTCTTGTTGTTTTATCTGCCTATGAAAAACCCAGAAATCAATTCCACCCTTAACATATGGGGGTCTTCTTGCCTAGATGAGCAAATGAACCCTAACCATATCAGCCGAGGAAACTGTGAAATTAATTGTGTTGACATCTACTTGGGCAGAAAACAGTTAACCCAGCGTGACAGGTTATGATAGTGACTGAAAACTCCTTGGAGACCCTCGAGAAAGAGTTGTTTTCATCTCATTATGTCTGCCTTGATAATTACAACCAACTCATCAGCCTTGAGTTGAACACCACATATAATCACTTTCCTGCATATTTTTTGAAGGAAGAAGCATAATAACGTAAAATCTGCAGACTAATTTATGACATTTGTGGATCTATTTTCAGGAAAAGAAAAACTACAACGCAGTGGGGGATGCTGAAATTCTCTTTTAAATGGTGTAGATATTTTTTTGAACGGTGCTTAAAAATTAAGAAAAAAAGATCTTCTATAAAAAAGAATCAGCACACAACGAACAATACTATTCATATTAACAAAGAACTTTCTACCTTGTTGCCCAAATCCATCTTCATCTTGAATTCCAAGAACATATTACTAGAAAAAAAGGAAAAATCCCATATCTGGTTAAAGGCATAGATGAAAACACCAAATATGGGAACATACCGTTAGTGAGAGTATCAAAGAAAAAAGTTATTAGCTCAGACTAAACATTAACATATTTGTGCAATAAAATAGCCTTGGGAGGAGATTTTTGTTCTGGATTCCATGTATCTGTAAATGAAAACAAAATAATGAAGCTCTTAATGCTATTCTCAATCACCTCACTGAGCTTTTATACTCAGCAAGTCATCTGTCAGCTATTATAAGGACATTGCACTAATCAAAAAACAGTGAACAATTTCAAAAAACCATCAAATCTCTGTGCTAACCACAAAACACAAGCAATCAACAAACAACTAATGAAAAAAAAGACCCTCCAACAAAACCATCTGGCTACTTCTATTTCAGGTCATCGCAGCTAAAAAAGGCATTAGAGAAGATCACGAGCAAACATAGTCACTGCTCTTACCCAGAGAGGTTTAAAATAAGAAAATAGGTATCTGAGTTTTGCCACGGGGGCCATCAAACTCCTTGCTGGCAGTATTTTCCCAGTGGAATCAAACAAATCCATAGAAAATTCTTAATTTTGAGTTGCTGCTAATATTCAGATATAATCAGATTGTAGTTATGTGCAAGAGACAGCACTTGAGAGTTAACATGGTTTATTTTTAACTGCAAAACATTAGGTGTAGGTGGTTTTGTAAAAATCAATTAAAATGCCCATCTGCAAATGGGGAATCTACATTTGTGTAAAGTTCCTAATTAAAGAGCATCGTTCTACTCTTTCTCTTTCTTTGCCCTTGACAATTAGCTGCCCTAATAGGACGACACACACGTGAGGACCCCAAGCCCTGCCTTTAGCTGCCTCTTGCTTTTTCCCAGCTCGCACTGAGCACCAAGTTACACCCAAAGATACAAGAAGTCACTTTCCTTCCACCAGCCCTGGTTTCTCCCCTATATATGTTCTGCCCTTTAATGTTTGCCTCTATGTTCATTTATTCCAAGTGCTCATTTTATAGCTGAAAAGGAATGCCTAAAAAAATTTCCAGTGTCTTCTGAAGTGAAACAAAACCCTTTAATCTTTGAGGCTTTTCTAGGAGAGCACAGTTGCTCAAATGAAGTTCAAAAGAACTCTTAATGTAAGAACTTTCCTGATGGGGGGAGGCTGTGATTAACCTAGAGTCTGAATTATGCTTGTCTAACTTAATTTCCAGTTTAAGAGAATCACTTTTTTTCCCTTTACTTTGATAACTGCCAACATTTACATACATTACACAGTGCTTCCAACATTAAAATACTCTGACAATCATACCTTCAACTCTATTTTAGAATGCGAGCAACGCCAGGAAAGAGAATAGCTGTTTGTTGGAAGGTTGTGATGAGAATACTTGAAGATTCACAGTAGGGCTCTGAATTGGCATAAATACCCCACACATCACTTCCATGATGCTTTTCATCTTCTAACATGGGGTTACCCACCTAATAAACTGCAATCATCTCCTTCCTCCCTAGACATAATTTGTATCCATATTTACTCAAGCTGGCAAAATGTAGAAAGATGATTCCTTCCAGCTTTTTTAATTACCAAAATTCGAGTTGCTTTTATATAAAATACCATAGTCTCCCTTGAGATTTCAGGAGAGCTGGAGATCACCATGGCAATAAGAAAATGGTGCCAGCATCATCTTGGCATTGACTCGTTACACATCTCAGGAGACTTTTGCACGGGAGAAAACTGAACTGGTGTAAAAAGCAGGCACTCTCCCTTCAATCCTTTATTTTGGGGGAAAAAAATGACAAATTTCATGTTACAGAAGGTAAATAGGAAAATGTTGTAACCATATGCCTTCCTCTAATATACACAATTAAAATGCAATATCAATCTGCTCTCCTGGTATGTAAAGTAAAAATGGAAAGTTAACAGACAGTAGCCTACATACGATGTCCATGTGCCAGTTTTGCTTCACTCCTCCATGTTTGACGGATCTCTCACGAGGCAATCTCTGACTGCAAGAGGGGTTAACGCATCGCATTCATGGCATGTGGGTGTAATCTCGTTGCCTCCTGTCATTCAGAGGCTTGTTCATTCATTCTTTCAGTCAACATTTCCTGCCTATTTATAATACGCTGGGCACGGGAGAACTTGGGGGTGATGAGCACAGAGTAGCATATAGTAGTGCTATGCGAGCCTATGGCAGAGTGGGAGCAGTGTGTGTGTGTCTGTGTGTGTGTGTGTGTGTGTGTGTGTGTAACTATGAAAAAATGTGGTAAGGTGCTAAGAATATTATAGAAATACTGAAATATAGCACCATGTTTAATCTATAAAATAATACTATAGAATTATAAATACTAAACATAATAAAATATTATTTTTAATATAATAACATTAGTGCACATACACTAGTAATAATATTATTATTTCTCTCACCTGCTTCCCTTCCCCTATCGTGTCCAATGCCTGTTTTATCTGTTCTGTTTATCAAGTGAACCATTCCTGGGACGTTCCAAAGGATATTTCAAATGTGCATTTTGTGCCCCAGTGACAATTGCCCCAGGCTCTCTACTTTAGACAGAAGAAACCCTCACAAGTTTGAGAGGATGGGGGCTGAAAACTAGAGAACTAAGTCTATGACATTTTCCCTTTAAAAGGTGGGGTTGGAAAAGCAAGGCTTTGAATTGGCCTCTTCATATACTTGGCGGAGCCTTAGTTCTGGAGCTGTTTTGTGTCCTCTGAAGGTAAACTGATTATTGGAGAACGCCTTGATCTCTTTCCTTGAAATTCAACACAGAAGTCCTGATGGAAGAAGAGAGATTTCTCAGTGCCTCTGAGTATTTTTCCTCCTACCATTTATTTGCACAGAAAGTTCACCAGTGGGATGAAATCAACAGGAATGAGATCTAGAGATTCTTGGAACTCAAGGCCTCTAGGGGTGTGCTCAGTGGAGACAGTGCAGTAAAAGGGGGCAAACAGGAGCACAGCAGAGTTAAAGCCAAGCTTCCTCCAAGCTATGAGACGCTATAGAAACTACCTAGCTTTTAGTTATCTCAGTTTTCTCATCTGTAAAATGGGGATGCTACTTAGTTTTGTCCTTTAGGTCTACTTGGAACAATGATAGTCAACAGTTTGGCACATAATTAGCATTAAATTAGGGCTGCTATTTCCTCATCACCCCAGTAGTTGTTGGGCCATTGGGCATACAACTTACCATCACACTAGAAAACAACAGAGGACAAAGAAGAATTCAAAGGGAATTCAAGGGGGAGAATTTATATTAAAAAGGGAAATTTGAGTAAGGGTAGGGTGGTTTCACCTTCTGTTAACTTCTTAGGTAGCTGTGAACATTTACACACTGAAATTATACTTAAACCAAACAGTCATTCCGTCTTTCCAATAATCCCCATGCTTAGTGACTGTGATAGAGTTTTTCCTCCTTCATTTTTTGGAGGGAGGGAGATGAACAGAGAGATGGTGGAGAAGGGTTTACACAAGGCTGTTCTTGCTGAGGATTTAACAAGGATCTATTTGTACATTATAAACATTAAGTGCAAACACTCCTACCAATCCTAGAGCTGAAGTTCAATGTCAAAACCAGCCGTTAGTTTATATGCCATGTTTCGATATAAGAGGCTTCCTTCCTCAGACACAAATAAGTCTGAACTTGCTAAAGGAATTATAAACAACCGAAGAAATCCAAACGGTTCTCTGTTTATTCTCCTTAATGAGAACAGCAATACGAGAAATATTTCACAACTGCTTGAGGGCTAGTATTTTTTGAGAAACTAATTGTTTTGAAAATTAACCTTTTGCTTCAGAATGGGCCTATCTACTATGGATGTTGTTGATGCTAGATTTTATGTCATAGATCTTGATTGGGGCAAAAATCAGAGTCAGTTCTCATCAACTTCCTCGTCCTTTTTTACTCTGTAAATTACTTTCATTCTCAGGGACTCAGTTTCCCCGTATTTCAAAAGTCAACTTTGGGCTACATATTTCTTGGTGCTTTAGAATTTCTGTGATTCTAAGTGATTAAGAGAAACCTAGTTTTATTGCTTAAAATCTTCTGATTCATTTTCTCTAATTTTTATTTTGATCACTTATTCCCCTAGTACCTTTGTCTTGTCTTTCCTTTCTTAGAAAGTGAGGCACTATCTTGAAAGACAGTAGCTGCCTATGTAAAGGAAGATTTATCTGATAATAAGGTGAGACGATTATCTTAAATCCTTGAAATTGATGTTCTCCAAATGAAGGACTCAGAAGAACTTGATTTTGCACTGATCAGTCCTGGCAGTTTCAAATGAGTAATTTCAGTTTCGGGACCATTCCGAGGTTTGGAATCATTCTATTTTCATTTGAGCTGGGGTCAGAACAAACATAATGCATTTGAAACTGCCAGAGTCAATCAGTCTTTCACTTCCTAATCTGTATTTGTAAGTAAAATTGCAATGACTTTGGTGTATCAAAAAGAGTGTTACATTGGTGAACTGTTCAGATTCTCGTTCCAGCCATCTATCAATACATGATCGAAGGCAGACAATCACTGTTTGATGTTATCTCTTTCCATATGAAAGAATTCTCTCTCCCTGAGAGGGTATTCTCTCTCCCTGAATCTTTGACTCTAAAACAATAAATACTGAAGCATGCCACAAAATTGCAGTTAAGAGCATTCAATCCCAAGTCTAGGGTTTAAAAATGTTATTTATAATTAATGACAACATTAGCTTCTATATTGAACAAAACACATAAAAATTATGTATCTTACAGAATGATAGCTGGATACAAACACTACTTCTGTCTTGATGGTAGCTGATTTCTAGTATCTACAAGCGAGAGACTTATTTCGTAACAACGCAGGTTTCTAGAACCACGTTCAGTTACTGCAATCCCGTGATGGTTAGATTAAACATTACATTTTTATAGATTATATATTTTAAAGATTAAAATAAAAAGCCATGTGCTTTCTCCAATTCACATTTCACATAGTACATTTAGGTGCAAAGTAATATGTTATCATCAATGAGAAACACAGCGTCTATACTGGTTGGCTAAAGACAGGAAACAGAAACTTGGAACCCGGCATTGTATGATCCAATCTTAATACAGTTTAATTTTAGCAGTGGCTGTTTCAAGCCAGATTTCTAATCTACTAGCAGATTTAAAGAATTTAAGTTCTTCTTAAATACTGCATATTTTAGAATTATTTTATACAATATTTTTTTCTATCAGGCAGAGAATGTGTAACTTAAGGAATGTACATGGCAGTCTAGATATGCAAGAGAGAAGTCACATTTCAGCAAAGAAAGTTATCTGAGTCTCCTCAAAATCTACATGTGGTCATCATCCAACAACATCAGCATGAGATGACTAAGATGGCATTGCCAACGTTTTCCTGAGGTGAGAGAGAAGAAAGTAGCAAGCATTCCTGCTATACAGGGACCCATTCCAAAAATGCTTTTGTCCAGTAACGCAAGGATGTACAATGGTGGTTTATCTCAAAACTCTAAAAGAAACAGCTGTAACTGGGGACATTCTTTTCAATTTCAGAAGTGTTCCTATGAATTAAATGGATAGACTCAAAGCATACAATGTGTTATCATCTAAAGGCCATTACAGGAATCTTCGAGTGAAGAAGAGGAATAAGCATTTA
This sequence comes from Bos taurus, assembly GCF_002263795.3. NCBI lineage: Eukaryota > Metazoa > Chordata > Mammalia > Artiodactyla > Bovidae > Bos > Bos taurus. Next base: position 79,560,268 of record NC_037334.1, on the reverse strand, counting down.
TATTTTAAATTTAACTCTTGATTCCCAACTTCTCTTCCCAGACAGACATAAGCCTAGAAAAACGAGTAGTGACCAGAGTCCAATGGTTGTGGGTGAGTTTTACAACTAAGTGGGATTTGGCAAAGAGCTTGGGGCTTATAACCCCCAACACAGTTCAAGAAAAAAAAAAAAAAGTTTTATTTCAAAGAGCCCAAGCAGAGAGGCAGAATGCATGTTCATAAGAAGATGATCAAGTTAGACGCCCACAACTAGAAGAATTTCTACAAAAGATGGCAGAACATGGGAAGCTTTCTCCAAGGCTATCCCCTTTAAACAAAATAAAACAAAAACACTTTTATTCTTAGCACAAATGGAATGAGGGCTAGATCAAATATTCCTGAGTGAGTCAATCGAGATCCTAAATCATCTCTTTTATAGAGCTTCAAAATGAAAGGAGCTCCCATAGCTTCCAAGAGAGCGTTATTTCCATAGGGACATGGGCTGTGTCTGTTTCATCTGTTACTGTATTCCTTCAGAAACTAGGGTAGGGCCATGTAAAGAGTGAACAGTGATGAATATTTATTTAAGGAACAATTGCTAAATGAAAAAAATAACATTTTATGAAATGAAATATTTTAGCTAAAATAAAGCTTTTAAAGTAATGAAAAAGACCATTCTAACATCAACTTAAAAAGTACCTTACTAAAATCATGTGTGATATAAATCTCATTTTATTAAACATTTTATTGTATATGTATAGGGAAATATCTGAGCCCATATTTTCTCCATAATATTGGACATTATGCCAGAAAAATTATGTATATAAAAGAAAATTATGCACAAAAAAGGAAACATGTTTTTCCTATCCATAAAGAATACATATTTTCCTGAAGTAATAAATAGTTTATATTAAAAAATATAATAAAAGCTAAAGCTTGCCAACCTAACTTTTAATATACTCATCTCAAGCACATAAGCTAAGTTGCTTCAGTCGTGTCCGACTCTGTGCGACCCCATAGACAGAAGCCCACCAGGCTCCCCCGTCCCTAGGATTCTCCAGGCAAGAACACTGGAGTGGGTTGCCATTTCCTTCTCCAATGCATGAAAGTGAAAAGTAAAAGGGAAGTTGCTCAGTCGTGTCTGACTCTTAGCGACCCCATGGACTACAGCCTACCAGGCTGCTCCATCCATGGGGTTTTCCAGGCAAGAGTACTGGAGTGGGGTGCCATTGCCTTCTCCGATAGAACATATCAAAAACTTCCAAATTTAAGTCCTTAGATGTGATCAGGGTTTGGTAAAAGGAAAATCCATGAGACAGGCAGAATGAAACCAAATCTCTGAGGGACCATTTGTGTGAGTAAAACAACTTCATAATCAATGTGAAATTTTATGGGTAACCGATACATGGCTAAATTGATGGTTCTAAATATGCTGATGTGACAAAATGCCAGGAAAGATCTAGGCCACTTATACTCTTAAGTTGCATTCTATAAATAACACAGTTTAGAAGACCCACAAGTGGAGAATTACAGTAGTCTAGACTTAGAGGAATAAAGGGGTTTACCAACATTTCTACCTTGTTCTTGCTGAGCTAGGACTTTGCTTCCAGGAGGATAAAATGGTGCTCCAGTGGGGAGGGGGGTAAGAAAAGACTGATGAATCAGAGGTCCACAGGACACAAAGGCACTCACAACTTGGGGGAGATTTTAGAATCATATCTCATAAATCATTAGCAGAGAAAGATGCCCAACTCAGGAAACACGTGGAGCTAAGGAACTAAACTTGTGACAGCCTCCCATATTCAACCAAGGTAAAATCCTCCTTCTGGATTGACAAATACTGGAGCATGGGATAACTACCTCCTGAAAACCTCTGTATCACTTGACTTCAGCTCCCTCACTGCATTTGTCTCTTCTTTCATTTATTTGCATCCTCACTTTCTCAACAGTGTACCAATAAAATACATGCCAATTGCAAAGCATTATGAAATTGTTACTTCTTATTGCACCAACTGTTAGGGTGTTTGAGAGCAAGGAATATGTCCTATTCATTTTTCTTGTAAATGATTATTAAGTATAATGCCAACTATAATTTTGTAAGTGATTTCTCTGTGTAGAAATTGTATTAAGGACTTTATACGCATCACTGCTGCTGCTTCTAAGCTCCTCAATGATACTGTCCCCATTTTACAGAAAAAAATATTGATCTGCAAAAAGCTTAATGTATTTGCAAAGAAGCATAGAGCTACTCCGTATGATGATGGTACAGCACTGCTTTGTGCAACCAGACTGTTATTAACCATTAAGGAAATGTTCAGTGGACGAAATGCTTCGAGACCTGCCTCTAAAGATCTGAGTAGAACTACTTTTCATTCCACCCCAAAAAGTAGCAAGACTCACCGGAAATTGAAATTGATTAAAATAATGCCACTTGAATACTCATTATATATATATATACACACACACACACACACATATATGTGATACTTATCACTCAACCTATATATTTATTATATTACATGAGTGAGTGAAAGTTGCTCAGTCATGTCCAACTCTTTGCAACCCCACGGACTATACTGTCCATGGAATTCTCCAGGCCAGAATACTGGAGTGGGTAGCCTTTCCCTTCTCCAGGGGATCATCCCAACCCAGGGATCAAACCTAGGTCTCTCGCATTGTAAACGAATTTCTTACCACCTGAGCCACCAGCGAAGCCCCATATATTATATTATATAATATATATATATATATTGTAGATTGAGTGATAAGTATTGCATTTACCCCATAACAAAACAGAAACCATCAAACCAAATATTGCCCCCTCTTCCAAAAAAATAGCAAATGTTAATGTTATTGATTAAATCTGGGAGAAGCTGGGTTCAAACAGATAAGAGAAGTTTTTACTGTTGAACTCGTCCAAGCTTTTAATATGACAAGAGTTATTATGAAGTGCCAATAAAAGGCTATTATATGAATTATTTTTCAAACTAACTTCACTAAGAAACACTTTCTTTGTGGAGTTTTGTACTGCACTGACTTTCTATGGATTATATTTTAGAAAATTCCCAAGGGGACGCTAGAGCAATCAGAACTGTTCAGACTTCTTCATGCATTTAATGCTGACACACAAATGGATAAAGACCAACACTGTAAATCAGCATTTTATTTTGTGCAGATATGGTTCAGTAAATGCAACTGGGCACTTGGTACACTAATATAATGAGCACTTTTTAACAGACATTGTTTTCTAAAAAGAAAATAAAGTTATGCAGAAGAAATTCCTTGCATCATTCTATGCAAAATGCATAACGGATTTTTAAATAAAATTCCAAAATAAATTGCCTGATTAAGACAAATGAAGGAATAATAAATGAAAACACTGAACTCATATATTTAAAAGGGTGGAAATACGTTGTTGGAGAAAAGAGGGAAGAAAGCACTACCATTTACAAATGACTCAAAGAGAAAAATATGGTTGAAGATGTTAACATTTTTCTACTATTCTATATATGCACAAAAGTGAATAAGGTAGGTTGAAAATTTCAACAAATTGAATTTAAGGCATATAAATATATGCTTAAAATTTTAATATCATGGTTCTATTCAACTTATTAGGAAAAACAAATAAGAATGACATTCGAGCAAAAGAAAAAGGAAAACAGAAATTCCTCTATTACTATGAATTTAGTATAACAATAATAGTGCAAAAATATATATAAACACACACAAGTATATTTTACAGAGCAGAAGGTCCCAAAATAGACTATACTGCACAAGACATTTAATATAGACTGAAAATATAGGTGAAAAATACAAGTGAAAATGCTGATAATTGATTAACTTTGAAGGGAAAATAGATCCTTATCTGACACATATATAAAATTTTTAATGGATTAAAAATTAATATTATTAACAATTCTTAATTACTAGAAGAAAATAGTACCTATTTATTGAACCTTATAATGGGGATTCTTTTGAAGCTGAGACCAATTCAAGATAGTTAGAATACTAGAAATCTTTACTACATGAAGATTTTAAATAGCTTCATGTGAAAAAATACAATAAAAAAACTCCTAGGGTAAAATATGAGTAAATAATATGACAAGCAGAAGTTGACCATACCCTAAGAATATTAAGAGTAGTTATAAAGAAATAAATCTTTATTAAAAAAAATGAAATGAAGCAGAAAAATCAGCGGAAAGTAAATAAATTTAAAGTATATAATCTTAATATAAATAAATATCATAAATTTAAAAAATAATATTATGATTACTTATTATACAGGCAAAATAATCAAAAGGACATGTGAAACTATTATTAGTATCTTTTTATATAGCATTTAAAAATGTATATTTTCACCAGTATATTTTTCCAAATTATTTTATAAGAAGCATATAACTAGATTTTTATAATCATAAAATTAATAAAAGTTATCTCTTAAATCAGATTATATTTTTAAGGCATACACTTTCATAGAATATTAATGTTTTTCAGTGCTATTTAATACATGAGAGAATTCCCACAATGCAATAACAAAGGTGTAAAACAAAATCTTGATTCTTAAAATACTCATTTGTTGAAGAGGGTTAAAAAATAGATTTGGGTGAAAATATAGATGGTTTTTATTGTGCTTATTTTTTTCCTGAATTTCTTGTATGGACCATTCAACTTTTATAGTTAGAAAATACATATTTAAATAAATCTGCTGACTTCTATTGCTAACATAAACTTATTGGAAAGTGTGTAGCCAAGAAAGCATCGGATGAAATATGGTATAAAATGTGGTGTTCAATGTTCCTGTGTCTTCCTCACAATAATTCACATTTATTTTTGAATTCTGATAGTAGGGTTTTTTTAGAACCAAATTATGTAGGCTTAACAAAGAGTTAAATTTCATTACTGATTTGCTGATATTTAACAAATGTTAAATAATGTGTATTTATGCATTAAGGGAACACTGAAAGAGACACTGAATAGTTTTTGGTTTTATGAAGATAGGAAAGATGATACACCATTCTCTCATCGAGAGAAACATTTGTGTCATCTGAGTTTTATGCTTTTTGGCAAATGGGCAGATTTGAAGGAAAGTTTCAAGAACAAAGAGACGAGATGAATTAAATGGGACTCAAACATAAATGCAAAACAGAAGTCCACACTCCAATTACTGAATAACCAGGATCCCCTTTACTGTACTTTACAAAACTGTAATAATTCTATGTAGGTTCTACATGTCTCTTACAGGGGTTCATAATTTTCAGCAAATGGTCTCAAGGTGCACTGCCTTTTAAAAAGACTATTACATTAGTAGGTACCTGTAGTAGATTTTATTTTATTTTTGCTTGTTTGAGCTTCCCAAGTGATTGTGGGAACAAAAGTGGTTTGAAAAGATAATCTGTAACTAAAGATCAAAAGGAAATAATATATTTTCAATGCTTATTCATATCAATTCATTGGAATGAAAACTAACTATACCTGTAGCTATATAATTACCTTCTGAAGTAAATTTCACTCAACACACCCCACTGATGAAAATAAATAATATCACAGTCTGTCTGGAAATATGAGAAGTGATCTCTCAAATTAAGGAACAACTCAATGCATGAATATTCACAAAAAGACGCAAGATACTCTGTATCAAGCCATCACATCTAAACATCACCACCGGGCTTAGGCTAGAAGCTATAACCAGGTGGGTAACCACAATATTTAGAACATGAAGAAGAAATCTGCCTCCAAACACCAGTTTTCTACTGCATTAACCAGCAAACATTATCATGTTGCAATTATGTTGCACACTCATTCCATTTATGATGAAACATATGGAAACTTAATTCTCTGAGAAGGTGAACAATAAGCCCTGGGAATATCACTCACTTTCAACAGATTGAAATGGTTTGATCACCTCCTGCCATTCCCTGCCTTTTTCTGAGCTCAGATGCCTCTTAGGATCTCAGCATGCGATTCTCATTAATGGCAGCAGAGGGGGGTGCTGGAGCTCTAGGTGACCATGCTTCTGCATTAAACTAGACCTTTGCAAACCACTAGGCTCTCAGGCTAAAGGGAAAAAAGTGGGAATTCCCCAGTCCCAGTAATGCTTTCTGACATATAAAAAGGCAAAATAGTTACACCTTTCACTGCATCACTGTGGGAAACTAATTTGTTTTGACATCCCGAGAAGTAATCTGATGTTCGTATTTATTCTGAAAAAAGCTGTATTGGCTAAAAACACATTTCATGAATAAAACCAGGGGTACGTAATCAGGCATGTACGTCTACTGAGCATGGCTGATATAGAGGGAATTTACCATTGCCTGGAAACTTCTCTTTAAAGGAATCTAATTCCTATCACTTTGAAATCTTTCCCAATTCCCCTCTCTAGCACTGTTAGGACCCAGGACACAGCTGTCTCCGCCAACACATGGAAACATTATACCCAGAACACTAGCGAGCATTGATCCGACCCGCTTGTCTCATGCTTCTCCTTCCAAAAGGCCTTATAAATGATCTTGATTGAAGAGCTATTTCAATACTATTCTTGGCACAATGACAGTCACTGAAAACATTTCTAAGCTGCAGCCTGCTTCACACAAGCTGATGCACCGCCTTATTTATATTCGGTTTATGAAAATCTAATAGCTAAAACTGACGAATCACCCAAAACTCCCTTCTCCAAACTCTTCTGGTAAGGAAAGCCATATAGAAAGATATTGGGCTTTAAAGATAACAGTAAGAAGGGGGGCGGGCAGGGGGGGAGTGGAATTCCAATGAAACCACAGTGAGTGATAAGGGACTCAGAGTTACAAGTATTAAAAGAGATGAATTGCATTAACCCCTGCCCTTCCCCATTATATGCACTGCCCACTGGAAACAACAACAGAATTACTAAAATCCCACACTCTCTAATGGGATGGTAATAGGATTCAGAGGCCATTAGGGTAAAGGCAATCCATATTTTACACAGTAATAAGCTCAGACTGAAGATGCTACACCCCTCCTCAGAGATCAACAATTACCAACTTAACATTAACAAATCCACAAGCATTTTTCAAAATTGCAAAATAAACCCAAGTTAAAAGTCAAAGGTCTATTTTTTGTAACTGCATGCACTTTTGTGAAGTAAAATCATCTAACTAAATTGAAATATATATTTTTACTCTAATACTGATTATTGTTTCTCATTCTAGAATATTTTGGAAATGAGGGATGCTGTGACTGTTATGATGTGGTTCTAATTCTTTATAAATAGAATATGATTTCTCATGGCAAGTATCTTCCACTTTTCAAAGAATTACCTTGTTTTTCTAAAAATGTTGTGTTTTATTCTAGAGAAAATGTAAACTATTTTTGGCATTAAGAGTCTCTACAAAAGAGGTCTGAGTGAATGCAATAGGACACTCTGGAGAAGACAAGGGAGAGTGAGGCAGAAACAGGCACCCTGATATTATACTCACAGAAGGATAAAACTGGGGTAAGAAGGTATATGTAAAAAATTAAAACAGAAGTTACAGTAGTGAACTCAAATCATTTAATATGTTTATTGTCAGGGGGACCGTAAATTGACCACCCTTTGAATGTTTACTAGTATAAATTAAAATAATGATTTTATTATTTGTTTAACATCTGTATTCAATTGTTATCTAAAGAACTTCTAGGGTGGCTGTAAGACTGTTTATGCTTTTGTGCAATACAGAAAGACGATGAATCTTTAGGAAAATATTTTGGTGGCTGAGTTTCTTAAATTTTCACCAGAGGTGAATAAAAGGATTTAGTATTAATCTCCACATGTCCCTCTTTTTAACTTCCCTGACACAATACTCAAAAAGAAAATCCCTTAAAATACATAGCAAATATTACCAAACTGTAGAATAATAGCCAGCCCTCTCATCAGCCTCCACGCTATATCACATGTGCTTGAGTTCTTTCTAAAACGCTCATTATTCTTTCTGAATAATATAGCTCCAAAGCGGCTTTAATCATATAAATATATGGAGAAAATCTCATTTTATACTTCTTATAAAATATACACTACTTCCTTTGGACAACAATAAAAATAAATGACAGTGAGCGTGGGGTAGATGAGAAAGGCAGAAGGTAATCTAAAATAAGAAGAAGAAGATACCATATCTGAAAGTACTTTCTACCATATTCCTCACACATCTCACCAAACTCGTTATACATTTTCAAATTAAAATAATACTTTGAATATAACTGAGTTAAGGTCATTAAAGCTTAAACTTATCCACTCTTTAATTCCAAATTCACTCTTCACCATTTTTCAGGGTACTATAAGAGTAATTTTCTACTTTGAGGTATGGCTTACCCATACCTGAAGAAAACCAACTAAATACCAAGTAGACATGAATTGGGTGTGCTGACATTAGAAACTACTCAGTCATTTAAATTGTTCATCTATAGAACATAATAGAGTGGGAATCTGGGAAATCTCCTATTTGAGATGCAAACATAAGTCTTGGAGTGTTAAAGGAAGAATGGCACCAATTAGGGTCTTTCATTCAAGTAACTAGAGGTAGCTCCATCTTACCAAATCAGAGAACTCAAAGACTTTATCAAAACATTTAAGGTGATGACAAGGAAACGACAGTGTGGAAGGATGATGTGGTGGAAGAAGATCCTCACATAAAGTAAGGTTCCTAGACCCAAGTAAAAAGAAATCAATACTTATTTACTCTGCATCATTGCTTCCGACCTCCAGTTCCTAGCAAAGTGTCTCATACTGAGCAACCACTCATCTTCACTGTGACATTGCTGAGTCCACGGTCTATTTCCAATAACTAAGGTTCCATATCCTACACCAGTCACTAGAGTAGTGAGAGGGAGTCACTGCTTTTAGGGTGTCTGGTCTACTGTCCCTGATCAGAGACTAGTGTGAAAACCACAGCTCTAAAGTGTACATCCCCTTCCAACTAAAAGGACGGTTCTGTTCTGATATTTAGGGACCTGGATTATTTCAAGGTAGATAAGCAGCAGCAGAAGAAAGGTTAACACTTGGGGCCACTTTGAACCTATTCTTGAGTAAGACTTGAGTTCAAACAAGGATGCCAATCCTTCCCAGTTTCTTGAAGATGTGAAACCTACTTTTATATTTATCAATGCCTTGTTATTATTTATGTATTTAAAGTCATTCAAGAGATACTAATTAAATAAACTTTATGCCGTCAGATATTTTACTAGGCTTCACGATACATAGACAAGTTAGATCACATGGTTCCTGACTTAGCTGAGCTTAATAGATTATGTGGGTGTGGACAAGTAGACAAGTAGTTCTTAAATGATAAACAGTGTTCAGTTCAGTTCAGTCGCTCAGTCGTGTCTGACTCTTTGTGACCCCATGAATCGCAGCACGCCAGGCCTCCCTGTCCATCACCAGCTCCCAGAGTTCACTCAGACTCATGTGCATCGAGTCGGTGATGCCATCCAGCCATCCCATCCTCTGTCGTCCCCTTCTCCTGCCCCCAATCCCTCCCAGCATCAGGGTCTTTTCAGTGAGTCAACTCTTCACATGAGATGGCCAAAGTATTGGAGTTTGAGTGTTACAATAAGGTAAATCCATTGTTATAGGGTTACAGAGCAGGAGTTCTGCATTTAGGCTTAGGGAGGGATAGTCCAGGGAAACTTCTAGGAGGAATCAACACTTAACCTGAAACCTAAAGGATGCAGAGAAGTCAGCCAGGGGCAAGCTGGTGTGTTAGAGATGAGCACCTGAAAAGGCACAATTATGAAAGCTGGAAGGACTGAAGGGAATTCTGTAGAGATGGAACGGAGGATGCAGGAGCTCAAGAGCACAGATAAGAGGCCATTGAGGCAAGGGAGAGGATGTCTTGGAGGTATCTAATTACTGGGTTGGCCAAAATGTCCATCCAGTTTATTCCATAAGATGTTATGGAAAAACTCAAACACATTTTTTGGCCAAGCCAATACATTACACATTTCTTGAGGATAGGAAATATGCTGTATCTTCCTCATTTAATAACTTGGCAGCAAAGTAAGGACTAGATGACCCACTGGAAGTATTCTAAAAATATTTATCAATATCTATTGGGGATTCCTTTGTGATGACTGAAACCCCTCTAAGCCTACATTTCTATTAACTACTTCATGTGACCATTCTGTAGAAATGCTTATAGATTTTTGTCTTGTTTTATTTAGGTAGCATAGGTGAGGTCTGAATGTGTGTGTATGTGTTTAAATTTGGAATGACTCTTTAATGTCCCCCATTATCTCCTATTGTCGTATATCTGAATAGTCTCCTCTAGGCATTTGTGTTTGTAACCCTTGGATTAGGGTTTATCATGGAGGACACTGAGCTAAGACTGCAATCTGCTATGGTGTAAATGGACACATATAGGAATGGAGTATTGATAGCTTGGATCCAGGTATGAGTGATCTTCTTGTGTGCAAGTCATATTAAGTTCTAAGCCACGGCAAGTAACCTCAAATTAAATGATAATTATTCCATCTCAAATCCAGATGAAACATGAAGCTCTGACACACGGTTTTCTTTTGCACGGATGAGTGTAGGAGGCACCAGCAATCCCGTTGTGAAGTAGGTCAGAGTTACCTGCCATCATTTTCTATACTTTCTTGAATATGACTTTTCTAGAGAAAGACTTGATCAACGTCCTCAACTGTGCACTAATTTACTGAACTGTCAACACTTGTAAATTTATATATAAAATAAATTACAATTTTCTAAGACATTTCCCATCATCAGGGACATTTAGTTCCTTAGAACACATAGAACTGAAACATATAAATTATCACATTATTCATTTCTAAAGAGTGGAAGAGACTGAATTAGCAGCTAAAACTGAAACACTGTTTTGGATATAAGAGTCAAATGTTTAAAAACAATTTACTATTTTGTTCTGTTAACAAAATAAAATTAAAAATGTCTTCAAAAATATTTTAGAAAATCAAAGTCTTATAATAAACTATTATAAAGTAATTACAGCTTGGGTTTCCTGTCAAGGTTCTTGCCATGTAAATGTCCATGTATCTGAAATTTGCCTAAAATAAATAGATTAGTTTCATTTCAGGAACAAGAATGACATGACTTTTTGTTAACATTGATTAATGATTTTAGTTCCTAATGGCATTAGTCGACTATCATTATTTTATCATTTGAAAAATGGTCTTCAGAATCTCTAGGGCTAATCTACATGTGAATGTTTGCCCATTTCTTATATTCTACTGACCTCTAGAGACTATGTGTGTGTCTATAAATCACATACGATATGTGGCTATAAACACATGAAATACACATCATAAATATCACATAGATTGAGAAGAAAAGAATTCTAACTTGGGAAGCCCATTTCATTTTAGAAAAATATGCACACATTGTTTACCTATATTTTCAAACAAGATCTTAGGCCACATTAAATACTAAGCATGTTGATGGCACTTTCCCTGTGTTCTCACTTATATAGAACTCACAGAAAAGTGAATATCATACAAACAGATCCTGTGTTTGGATTGCGACTTGCCAGCAGTAAGAAGAAACAGAGAATTTAGTCTCGCTGGCCTGGCTTTTCCATAAACCCAGATTTATTTTTAGTTGAGACCAGACCACTTCACATGAGGATCTTCTTCCCCACAAATCATGGATGCTGTTTCTTTTCCAGTCCTTTTCCTGAGCAGGCAAGGAAGAGCTGAGGGCTCTGATCGCTTGGTAATCCTTGAATTTTTCTCTCTCAGTATTTCCAAATATGAAACATATCCATGAGTGAAACATTCAACATTAAAATAATTGCTAATTAAGTACTAGATCAGAATTCCTTAAGAGTTATGTGTGGTTCATCTGGTAACTAGTACATTGCATGTCAGATTATGGGAAATGAATCATGTCAGCTAGAAAGAAACATGGTATTTTGCCAGGAACATAACCACCTTACATGTTACTAGGAATATGACCATTCTCTCTCTTTCTTTCTACCTCTGACTATAGACACAGGTACAAATATCAATATAGATACAGGTGCAAAGCTGGAATTAGAGATACAAATATGCACATACATATAGTAACATATTTATGTATACACATGTGCACACACGGATGTCAAGAGGCATTTCCTACATATATATAATTTATGACTAGATTTGACAATGATGTTTCTAATAGTTACTAAGGTTTTCCATTATCAGTTTTGCCTGCTAAATTATTGCTTAAATTTTCATTTTACAATACGGATTGAAAACTAATGGTTATATAGTACGTCATCAACTATACCTCAACATTCTAAAACTTCAAGTATATTTCTTTCTAATAAACTCAGTTTTTATCTACTGACAAGAAAATATTTTTAGTATCAAGAATAACATTTGTGCCCTTTATATTTGGATCAACTATACTACAAATTATATATTTTGTTAGCTACATTACCTTACCTATTAAATTTAGAAACTGAAACATCTTGTGAGTTTTGGTTAGGCACCTCAAGTGCAACCAATTGTTTATAGATATATTTGTCAGATCAGGATAGTGTAAGAGAAGAGTGAATTATTTGATAAGATGTTACGATATGGCCGATATGACTGCAAGATTTTGAAAATGTTCAAGCCACAACTCAGGTATAAGAAAAGGAGAGGAAATCAAATTTGATTCTGTGAAAATATCCACTAGATGGAATCCTAAACTCTGCAAAACTGGAAGGTGGCTGGTAAGGTCCATGCCTACTCTGCGATCACAGTCTCTCAGAAAAGCCAGCCACCCTTTCAAGTCTTTATATTTCAATGTAATTCCAGGATATAAGAGGTTGTCAAGACTTTAAAGTTGTTTGGGACTTTGAGGACCTCTAGAGGGTCAAATCCTAAATGTAAATAACTTATCAAGGACTGACTGGCAGTCACTGATGACGAAAATGAGATAGGACTGGGGTTGGAGATTAACTTAGGTTTGGGCACCAATAATTCACTTTTGTACTTAATGCTAGAGAAATATGCTTATCAGAATTCCAATAACTTACATAAGGTATACTTGCTTGATCTGAGTGGCTTTTTAAAATTCCATCTAGGCATGCTATCCAACCAGTTAATTCAAAATAATAGTTGCTTGGGTGGTAGGGCAGGGGAATGATATAAGCCAAAACAATGAAACCAAGTACTTGGAATCATTCAGACTACTGGATTTACTGTTTGCCTCTTAAACATGTAGGTAAAATACTGGTATTTTGATAGCTATAATAAACCACCATTTGTAAATAAAAAGAGGGGTACCCCCAGAAGGAAATACAGTCAATTTTAATGAATAGTTTAAAAAACCTACCATTTAGATTTTTTTACATAATTCAGTCTTCTGAAGGAAAATTCCCAGGTTTGGATTTTCCTGTTCAAACGTGCCTTTCCATACCATTAGCAGAAGTGCCAATGATTAGAGAAATGATTCACGTCAGGTAGTGACAGAAAAGACAGGGGAGTCAGGAAGAAATCTGAATAATCCCTATGCTGGAAATTCAAACTCTGGATAATCAAGATTGTTGTACATCTTCAATAATGGTTCTGTCCAGTTAAGAGAAATTTGTAATCTACTCAGTTTCAAGACTAGAAAGTCACATTTCACAAAAACTTGTATTTCAGCCTCCAATAGCTTAAAAGTTCTCCTAGCTAGATTGTCTCCAATTACAGAAATCCTTCCCAAGTACAAGGCTAGAGAAGTATATTAAACCTTTAGGATACGATGTAGCTGGCTGTTTTACAGAGCTTTACAACACACTCAATCTCTATGCATGAAGTAATACTACTGAAGCAATTCACCACAATCTGATAGCACTGTTTGTTCAGCTCACAAATGTTGTCTTACATATGGGGGTAAATTGTCTTTGAATAGAAAGTTCAGGATCGCAAGTAAAGGGAGGTATAAATAAATTTATATTAACTAAGAATCCCTCCCCTCTATCTCAATGCATACACAAAGATTTCATGGGTAAACAAACACAGGACTGCTATGGATTTGATAGATTTCTGGTCTACCCAGCAATAACAGAGTTACTGCAATGACCACAGATGTGTGAGTCGGGAAAAAGGTCTGGCCGCAGTCAACTGCCAGAAGAACTGATGGCAGCAGTGAAGAGGCAGCTCCAGGGCAAGGCTCAACTTTGGTACTTCGTCAGGAAGTGGTCGGTGACTAGCAAATAACAGATAATCATAGACTTGTAAATTCCATTGTATTTAATACACATCCCTGCAATGAACATAAGGATACGTACGTTACGGCTTGGTGAGTGCTAATTTTTCCCGGTTTTTAGTACTCTTGGCAAACACACAGAAGCAAAACAGTCAAATGAGACAGATTGAAAGAAACAGAAAAAAAAATCCACCTACATTCAAGGTACGAAACAATAATTTCTAAGCCTTTAGGATCTATTTTTTTCCCCTTGCATTGTAATGCAGTCAAGTGTCTGAGTGATGCCTTTTGTGTTTGATAATGTCAAGTTTGAATGTCATGGGCAGCCCCCATCTCTGATGGTATTAAAATGGTGGGAAGATGAAAAGCTTGGAAAAGTAAATGGAACAAATTAGATTAAAGTGGTTGGAGGACAAGGCAGAGCACTCATCTACAGCTTGGTTCTGAGGTGGCATTGGTCACCCTGTCTACGGGCATAGGCTAGTTAAATCAATTTCTGAGAAAAAGGGTGGCTCTCTACTTACTTAGTGATGCCGATAATTATTTTCACTGCTTCTCTCTATGAAGTCTATCGGATGCAAGAAAACATCTTATATGTTAATACAAAACTTCCATTAAATGGTTAGAGGAGTCTCCATAGCTGAACTGCAGTCAAATATTCTAGATATCTCCCAGTTCAAGGTAAGTGAGACAAGGCTTACAGAAAATAAGTGACACATGGGCATTTCAGGGAGGCAATTGATTTCAACAAAGAAAGTATATACCTTTTCAGAAATTAAACCTTAAAGATCATAAAAACCCATTTGAGTCAATGTCAGGAAACCGGAGATGAGCCTAACACTAATAATACAGAGAGAATACCACACCCTCTAAACTCCAGGTCTCATCTCTGACGAATGGTGAAGGTTTTTCTTATGAAAACAAAAGCATATACACAGAATCCCTTCCTAATGAGGCCATGACATCTACAGTACATACAAGAGATTGCAATAATTACAACAGGAAGGCTCCCTCCCAGTCCCTCCCCCTCCCTTGATGTTTCTCAACCTTACCACCCATGCTTAGGCTAATGCAATACATGATTCACGGGCTTCCCTCCTCAAGACTAAGGATTCTCACTGCTTTTTCTGCAATATCCCTAGAAACTAAAACAATATTCTACTACTAACGATAGCTGCTCAGGACCACAATTTAATGGGAGAGCAAATGGACCCTAAACAGGCATTTTAGCATCACTATCTCTGGGCAAGCGGCATAGTATGGACCCATTACCGCACTTCTCCCTGACTCCCATACTAAGAGAACTCCTCCAGAAGCTGCCAGATCACATCTTTCCAGTGACTGTTGAGTGTCTGCTATTCGAGGCTCTCAGTCCTACTGGCATTGGTCATTCATTTTGGTGTTATTGCCCACAGGACCCCTCTGAGTTTGCTCATTTGGATTATTCTGTGTTTTCACCTTTCACTTTCTGATTCAAAGGTGATCATCCTCAGGTTTCCCTCAACTTGCAATGACCTTTCCTTCTTTGCTCTCCTAAAGAAAGTCAGGACTAACCAGCACGTTTTTAACCCACTAGATAATTCTCCAGGTCTGGTCGGCACCTTCTGTTTTCCTAAGGTTCTCACCAAAAGGACAGATATTTTTTGCTATCAGGACAGATATTTGGGGGCACATCTAACAGGGTGCTTTGAATAGAGTCATTGCTTGATAGCTATAATGAAAAACAGAAAACACCGAAAGAAAAGAATCAAATCAACCAGAGAAAGAAACCAAATACTCCAACCAAATTGTAAAGCTTTTCTTATTTAAAGACGGAGAGAAAAAAATAATCAGTATGGGTCAAACACAAAATACGTATTTGAATCAAAGCAAAAAAAAAAAAAGTTGAAACAACCTTACCCCAGTGGACTTACAGTGCTAATTACAAAACAGGAGTAGATGACACTCATGCCTTCTAAATGTAAGCTTTTTCCTCCCAGTAAAGAGAATTGAATGGGTGTTAAGTCAAAACATCCTATGGAGCATTTCACACCTCAGGAATGAAAACTGACAAAGAAGGACTTCAGTGCATAAGAAAAATGCACCAGAAAAGAGCTTGGACTGTTTAAGGTAAGAAACACTGAAAGCTCTACCACAAAGGGTGTACACTTGTCTTATCTGAATGTGCTTTTGTAAGAGCCAAGGCCCTCTTTGCATTGGAAAAATTATATACCTTTCTCTTTCACAACTGAAATTGGCGAATTGATCATTTCCAAAAATAAACACTCCCATAGATAGAGGTCACTGGTTGCCTGAAATTGCATCAGTTTGTGTCTGGGTACTAGAGTCCTGGGCTCCCCTGGGATGTCTTTGTCATTTTATCAGAGTGATTATCAGCAGAGTTCCAGCATGGGTCCCCTCAGCTTCTAGCGCTGATACTTGCTCTCTGCAGCCCCAGTTTGTCCATCAAGCCTTGTGGCTTTTGCTTTGGTAACCTGGCACTTAATAGCCAATGTTAATTATATTTTGTTGTCAGAGGAAAATCCTATTGGGCTAATTTTTCAAAATCAGATAATAAAAGAACTTCCATGACAAACCATGTAGGTTTCCGATTATTTTTTAACGGAGAGATCTATTAAGCACTTAATATTCAGTGGGAAAACAGTCTCAGAGCAATGAAATTCTATTACTTTAGAGGTTGCATGCTTTTAATTTCTTAATATTTCATTACATGTTGGCAACTGGTGCATATTTTTATAATGCGTTTGATCATTACTCTTCTCAGGGTATTCTATTTCAGTTCCTCCTCTGACATCATATTTGCATGTTAAAGGGTTTTAGCATTCAGGGATGAAATGTTCTGAATAGTAATGTGCAGTTAACTTGATTTTTTAAAAACGGAAAACAGCAAACAGACATTATATATAGGGTCTAAGGAGAACAATCTCATAATTTAAAAATCTAGCTCACGTTTTAATAGCTTTCTATAGAACATCATAAAAGGTAATGATTCAATATAATTCATTAATTAGCAAATTATGCAAAATGCTATCAGCGGAGTTTGGGGAGAAGGATCTTGCTCGTTGGCTTTTCTAAGTCTATTGCATTTCTTTATTTTCCAGTAAAAAATGATCTGTTCTTTGCTCTCCAGCAACATCTACTGGAAAAGTCAGAAAAATGCTATTTGTATTAATCAGATAGTTTGAGTAAGGATAGTTTGGCTTACCATCTGCTTAAAAAGTGCATGCTGAACTGCCATCCAGTTCACAACTGATTTATTTCTGCCTACTTTAGTTCCATTTGGTTCTCTGGAAGAAGGACAGTGGTTCAGTGATACAGGCAGCCAAGCTACAACTTCAAATTTATCATCTCACCACAAAGTAGTCATTTTCATAAATAAAATTAAAACGCATATATGATACAGACAACATATTTCTCCTGGCCCATCTTCTCAACACTTGTCAGTTATTTAAGAAATAATCATTATTATCAACAGCGGCATGAAACACTCAATGGTTAGCTACAGCAAGAATCAAAGAAAAGGCTTGATCAGAGAAAGCTATGCAGAAACACGGACTGAATTTGAGAACTATTTTGAGATTCTGCCAAGTTTCTTAAGTTGAAAAGAAGAAATGACATACTATGTGATTTTAAAAACTCACTATGCTACCACTGGCATGATTATATCAAACATCCTACAGCCGTTTCTCTCCCCCTTGTCCACATCTTATCCCGCTCTTTTAACCATGATGAAGAAATTAAGTCTCCCCACACCTGTATGAGGGGCTTTCCAGAGAACGTCTGTTGACGATTAGCTCTGGATGATAAAGTGTGATGAGACCTATAGTTGATTTGATCTCCATGCCCCAACATTCAGTAGCTCCTGGTGTCCCCCTAAAACTGGATTCATGGGCTGCACCCACAAGATGGTCTGTGGGCGCAGATGGTCTGGCAAACACTAGACATGCCAGAGTAAGGAATTGAGGGGCAAGTTGTTTGGAAACTTGGTAAGAAAATAATCTTACCTCCAAATAAATATATAAAATATCTTTTCATGCATGGTTGCTGAACTCAACTATGCTACAATCTAGCAGTTCTTTCTGGGACCAAACCTCGCGGAGGCATTAAAGTCACCTTTCTGTCTCTCATTCTGGAGAAGTATTTTTTAACAGAATTTTGCCCTTTTAATATTCAGATTTTCCCAACCCTCCCCAAAATCATCTGAAAATGAATTCAAACATTTTAGGGACCATCCTAGGTAAAAACCTGGATATCATTTGGCTGTTGTTATCCTTGAATCAAAACTCTGCTAATTAGATTTTTTTTTTTTTGTATTCTCAAATCTCAATTCATTCACGCCAGCAATAAATTTTAGCAGCATAGGCAATGAGCATAAAATCAACGGAGACTGAGGTTCAAAACAAATGATCGCAACTTTAAAAAAACAGCAGCAGCAACAAAAATCAGGCACTAGGAGACTACAGTGTATTGCATTTGGTGTTTGTTCAACGTTAAAATAGATGTGAGCCTTTTAAGCTTTATCCCAAAGCTCTTTAAAGGAGAAATGCCATCAAATATAATCCACAACTCTCATTCACGCGCACAAAAGGGACAGATTCCTAAAAGCCACCTACAGTGGAAGTCTGCATGTATTCTATATTTAAGGTCCTAATGCAAAGTTCTGACTTGAGGCTGATAATTACCCCCTTCATTATTGAGCCGCTTAAAATCCAGGAAGACTGATCAAACAGCACCTCCAGAGTTAACTCCCACTCCAAACTGTCATAATTCAGTTATTCCTAATTATGCACTGGACCCTCTTCTAACACACACCCTAACCTGGTGTTTTAACTTCATATTTCATTTGGGACAACACTTAATCTCCATTTATGAAACATCAACCTGACACAGGTTAAGGACACAGAAACGGCGCTGCACCCAGAAGATTCAAGCCAAACACAGCTCAGCAGCTCGACTTAAATAAACTCTACCCTTGCTCAAACCTCCGGTGAAAAATTATTATAACGCAGCAGAAGTTCAGTTAGAAGAAAAATTTCAAATCCCAGCTGTCTCCCAGGGTTTAAGTCCCAGACTTCAAAAACAAGATCAATTGAATTATTATTATTTTTCCCCCGTTAGCTATTTAGAATTTCACGTAAATGCAAAGTGCTATTCTGATCAAAATCATCTTTCTTATCTCTCCCCTGAAATAAAACGGAGGAGAAATCATTCAGCTTAAATGCATTTACTATACAAATCTATTTTCAATTGAATTTGCTGCATGCTCTAATTCATCAAAATTAATACAGGTACTTTCTATGTTAAACAAAAGGAAGCCGACTGAAAAATCGGCTTCTGCTGCGGATGCCTTTCTCAATTACAAAACGGTGAAAACAGAGATTTAACTAAGCCACTCGGTCAAACCCTCCGATGGGCGCTCTTACCTGTCTCAGCTGAAGGCTTCCTTCCCTTGTTAGCAGCGTGCAGCATCTCCACTAGCTCGCCCCAATCCTCACCACCGGTCTCAAATTACACCGCTAAATCCACCCCCCGCCTTACCCCCCCTTTCTTTCTTTTCTTTTCTTTTTTTTCTTTTCTTTTCTTTTCCCCAGCAAGAAAATGCTTATTGAAAGTGATTAGTTTTTGTTGTCCCTTTTAAGTCCCTCCTGCGGGAAGGAACAGGGGAGCAATGTGACGCCACCTTTTAATCTTTTGTAAGAGTGAAAAGGCAGAAAAGGAACGCTCGATCAAACTGAGCTGCACACATGACTAAAACTCGCAGGAGAGGCTGCCGCTGCCTGGCGAAAGCACCGCTAGCTTGAGTGTAAGAACAGAGAAGAGGGAAGAGTCAATGGAATGTGACAACGTATGTGCATCAAAGGCAGGAGGAGAGAGAGAACAATGAGCGAGGGAAAGACAGCGGGGAGAGGGAGATGGAGAGAGAGATGGAGAGAGAGAGGGAAGAGAGAACACGGGGGAAAAAAGATAGAGCGGGTTGCAGGCAAAGGGTTCTGAGAATAAAGCCACAGTGCAGTGTCTGGCAGCTTCTGTTTTTATCTCAGCAAGCATGATACACTGCCTCTCTCATTTAGAAACACATTCGTGTATCTTCCAGGTTTGAAAACTGAGATAATCGCCATGTGTCTCTGGTTTTGTCTGATTGGCATTTAACTGTGCGGTGTACCTGTGATTTTTTTAGGATGCGTTTATGTGCAATTTATTTCACATATTTATTTATGTAGGCAAAAATGAAAGCTGCTAATTTCTACGGCAATTTGCGGCGTAGTTTTACTGGCAGATGGAACTCTACTTATCATAACTGCTGACAAACTGCCACGGGTAAACAAAAGAAGAAACAAATGCTTCGTCTTGATAATTGTCTTTAAAAGGAAGAGCCCACACCACAGTATGAGCACTTGCAGAAACCTAGGTTTCCTGGTTAAAGTTGGAAAGGTGGTTTCTCTCTATTCGTTTGATTAAGAAAGGCAAAATAAAAGGCAGGGCAAGATGTTTGAAAGAAAGGTGTTGGAGAAGAGCTATTAGCAAAGCGAAAACCTTAATTCTCTCTGGTTTCCCTCCAAATGTGACAACAGGCTTGCTTTCTTGAGTCCTGGAACAGAGTTTTTGAGTCACTATTTCTACAGACTTTTATTGCATCCTTCTGCCTTCCTGTACCATTTTAAAAGTAGGTTCCATTTTTAAAACAGTCGAAAAGAAATGATTTCCTAATTCAAATGGTTTCGAATGGTGTTTCACCAGCTTTGTTCCATCTGCACTCATCTCCTGCCACGTGGGGGCTAGGATTACACAGTTAAATTCCCTAAGTGACCTCTTGTATGAGGATGTAAATTGCTTATTCCAAGGTCAAGTATTTGGTATAAGTTAAGTTATTGGTGAAAATAACTGCTTGCTTCCCATGGTAACCTTAGCTAACGCAGTAGAAGCCAGCAGGAAGAGGATATGTTTGAGTTTCTAACTGACCGTCTTTTTGAAATGAAGCAATTCTAATGATGGAAAATAAATCTCATGTATCCTACTCATAATAGTTATTATTTGGGAAAAATGAAAAGAGCAAAACAAAGCATTCAATCATTTTACTTTAACTACAGTGTATCCCACTATATCCCTGAATCCTAGGCATCTTGTATAAACCACCCGATACAGACTGAGAACTGGTCCAGGAATAAGACCTTCTATCTCGGCCCTGGCCACATTGCTATATCCAAAGAGGGATTGCTTGATCTTGTTAAACTCGGAGGGTCATTATTTCCATGGTTTGCCAATAGGAGGATGTATCTTTAGTTTCGACCCAAATAAAGAAGGAACAAACTCCCTCCCAACCCTCCAATGGGATCAAGATGAAGCCCTACTGATCATTAAGACGGAGTTGAGAATGGAGAAATCACAGTGCCTGAATAGAAGGCAGCTGGCCAAAGAACGGAGAGTGCTCAGATGTAGAAGGGAAAGATGAGGGCCAGTGAGTAGCTAGGGAAATGGTGCCCTGGTAAGTCCAGAATCCTCTGCTGGCATTTCAGAGTGTATTGGAAGCAGTCTCCTTTAAATGGCATTATTGATATAGGTTTTATAGTTAAAATTAACTTGATACAAGGGAGTAAGTAGGCTGGGAATTTTCTGCCAATAAAAATAAAGACCTTGTTATAAGACTATAACTATTTTTTAAAAAATAACTATTTCAGTGCAAGAAAAGCTGGGGAGTGGCCTGAGTCTTATTGAACAGGATCAGCAAAGCATAGTCAAGGTAAAATAAAAAGAAATCCAGGTGGCAAAAAGATTTTTTTTTTAAGCTATAAATGGCTATCAGTGTTGTTGCTTATTTTTACCACTTCTTTAGTGAGGAGGTGGGGACCCTGAGTGGGCAATTTTTGTGGTCTGATTTATATGACTTAACCTTGACCATGGGGGAAACATCTGACTATACTGAGGTGCCCAAGTCGGCCCAAATCACATTAATATTTCTTGCGAGAATATGACGTTCACAAGTTCTTACTTCTCTGCAGGACAGCTTTCCCCCGTGAGCTTATACAGTGGAGGGAGTGTGTGCATGCTAAGTTGCTTCAGTTGTGCCTGACTCTTTGCAACCTCATGGACTGTAGCCCACCAGGCTCCTCTGTCCTTGGGTTTCTCCAGGCAAGAATACTGGAGTGGGTTGCCATGCCCTTCTCCAGGAGATCTTCCCAACCCAGGGATCGGAGCTGGGTCTCTTGCATTGGCAGGCAGGTTCTTTACCACTAGCACCACCTGGCAAACCCATACTATGGAGTAGATGGTGGTTGGAATCAGGCTGTGTGGGACTGAATCCCAGCTCCACCATTTGCTTGCTGTGTGATCTCGACCAAATTATTTTGCCTCTCTGTGGCTCTTTCCTCATCTCAAAATGGGTATAATAACATTACCTGCCCCTTGGGTCTATCACTAGGAATAAATAATGCATGTGCTGTTATGAGTTTTGTTCCCAGCATATAGCAAGTGCCTCATACATGTTAATTCCTATTAGAAAATCCACCCAAAAGATTTTTTTTAATAGTTAAAATAGACAATATTTTTTCACCTCAGAATAGACAACTCACAAAGACTTATTTCCACTCTGACCTTCCTTGTAAGCTCTAGTTATTTAACCTGCCCTCTGGGTCTTTCCACTTGGGTGATATGCGTAAAACTCAAGATCTACAACCAAACTCATGAATCAAAACCAGCTGTTTCTCCCAATTCCCTCACCTGTGTAAAGTGTATAACTCCTGAAGTCATATGGGGTCCCTTTCTTTTCTCTCTCATCATTTGACTATCAATAGCTATCAAATATCACCCCTCTTATCTTTTAAAGTTATTGTTTCATTTCCAGATTTTTAATACCTTCTCCATCTGGGCTCTTCTGTCTGGACTATTGTGATAATCCTCTAATGCAACACTTGGCTGTGCTTTTCTGTCCTGAAACACATGGACGGGGACAAAATGCAGCATTCACTTCTCTAGGGACAGTCCTAGGGTCCTGCCAAAGACCCAGCCAGATTGTAACACCACTGCTTTTCCTCTTCTCAAGAAAGCACTCAGAATCTAAGTGAAGGCGAGTGACATTATTCTAGGAATGACCTTGAATCTGCTCTAATGGATGAAGCAGCTAATCTTCGGCAAACCAATACTTTACTATTAGTGCCTTGTTAGTTGTGACACTTCTCCCAACTGTCATGACACTGCTATTGAAACAACCATTTTAAGAGGTTTTCTTCTCTTCTCTAATTCATCCTTGGAAGCCAGAATAACCTTCTTAAAATGCCACTCTGAATGACATCCATCCCCAATAGTTATTGACTGGTCGATTGAAAGTCTGTTTCATTTCATTACTTTATGTGGCAGCTAAAAATTCATCAAAGGTTCTCCCCAAATGACAGTAAAATTGTTATCACTGAAGAAACAAAGAGGACATAGGAAAAAAATGTAGGAAAAGGAGGAGTTGTGTCAAGCCAATAATAAAAAAAGATCATGCTACTTTCCTGGCAATTGTAATATTTGTGATTACTGTCAGCCCTTTAACATTTGTCATTTGTGATTTCTTTCCTCATTCTAAGTATATATTAGTTTTTAAAAGAAATCATCAAAGGTTCGCAGTTCTCTAGAGAACTAGTAGGAATCACTTTGTTGTGCAGTTTTTTTTCTCCCCCTTCATATTCAGTCATCTCTGACACCAACCTATCTGTGTAAACATTCATTCTGTCCCTCACTCGGGGCTCCCGCCCTCCCCACCCCACCCCATCCCCCGAGAGATCACTTTCAGAGCCTCATTCCTCATTCTCTTTAGAGAGTCCTCATCTTCATCACAACTTAGCTAGAGGGAAGGTGATTTGTATAATAATAAAACAGCGTGTCTTTGGGGTTATTCCTAGGTCCCCATGCTGGCTTGAAATTTGCTTCCTAACTGTGGGACTATTGGGCAAATCAATTTTCTGTTTCATCATCACTGTCGTCACCTGTAAAATACTGTGATGATGTAATTTCATTAGGTAATAAATGTAAAGGGATTAGCACAATATCTAGTACACAGCTAGTACCCACTCAATAAAGAGGAATTAATAATCATACAAGTGCTATTAAATGACAGGGATTTATTGTTGCCTCTAATTTCTAAACCTCAGGACAACTCACCAAATGGCTATTAGACCCATTTTACAGAGGATAAAGCTGAGCTTTAGCAAAATTAACTTACCCAATATTACACAAAGAACAAATACAGAGCCAGAATATAAACCCTTGTCTTCCCACCTTGCAGTTATTTTCATCCTTGCCAATAATTTACCACTTAGTCTATATCATCCTGGCTTGTTATTATGTTTTTTTTTTTCAGGTTTGTGCCATACTTTTCTATGTTATAGACTAAATGAGAGCAATATTCATGTTTAAACTATCTTTGTATATTTAGTATCTTTCATAAATCTTTGAACAAAGTAGCCTGCCTACTTGGTAAACGTTGACTGCTTGATCATCTGAGCTCATGGGGATTCAAGTTTTTAACCATATTTAAATTCAGTGACACTGATTTTTTGCGGAAATGGCTTCATCATTCTTTCTATGAGAAACATCATAATTATACAAAATAATATAAAAGAGAATGAGTACATATGAGTGAGGCATGGAAATAGAAAAGAATGACTGTCTCTGCAAATAAAGCTGTAGGAAAGTGATACTCATCGATTTGATTTGGTTCTTCGTACTTGGCACTTATATTCTGCTTGAAGCTAGGGCCCTCAGGCTACCCATTCCATGCATGGAAAAGTGAAGGTCATTAGCTGAGTGTCATCCATTTAAGGTTTCACCGAAAGGCAGAAATAGTCACTCAAATACCCATAGCATCACCTTTAATTCTACTCCATCACCTTTAATTCTTTCTTTTTAAATAAGTGCAATAATTATATTCTCATTTCTTTTCTATCTGGATATTAGTCTATAAGATACTAAAACAACCTGGATGTATAGAACAGTCTTATGGACTCTGTGGGAGAGGGAGAGGGTGGGAAGATTTGGGAGAATGACATTGTAACATGTAAAATATCATGTAAGAAACGAGTTGCCAGTCCAGGTTCAATGCACGATACTGGATGCTTGGGGCTAGTGCACTGGGATGACCCAGAGGGAGGGTATGGGGAGGGAGGAGGGAGGAGGGGTCAGGATGGGGAACACATGTATACCTGTGGTGGATTCATTTTGATATTTGGCAAAACTAATACAATTATGTAAAGTTTAAAAATAAAATAAAATTAAAAAAAAAAAAAAAACAACCTGGAATAAGGTAAAATATTCAGTGTTTTTCAGTGTATGTGGTGATAAACAATGCTATTGAATTTGCAACAAGTTGAATGAATGTTTTCATTTCAAATATGTGTAGACCATGGTCTCTGTCTGTCTTTGCATGAGTAAAAAGCAAGAGAACTGAGAAATCCCTGTGCACCCCACACAGGATAATTAATGTCATCAAATGCTGTTGTCTGGTACCCGTCTTTTGATATTTGCATACACTTCATGAAGTCAGGATATTTTTTTGCTCACTGCTGTATTCCTGGTAATGAAGGCAGTGCATGGCTTATCGGTAGGTGTTCAATACATATGTGTCTGATAAATGAATGAGTGAATGGGGTCATCCCCTAGTGCTGCCTAAACCCATCCATTTCTGGAGACTTTTTTGATTCCCACATGACTGGTATATATTCACCCATATATATTTTGTACTCTGCCACTTTTCCATGTTATTTCTCATGGAATTAATTTTGTTAAATATATGATAACCTTTGTTCACAATAACATTTCCTCAAAGAATCCTTTCTGGATTATATTAGCTCATGGTAAATGCTCTTTTCTCTAATTTCAAAGCACCCTTCGCATGAAACTTTTCATTACATGTAATTTTCCAAATTAATCTTGTCCTGGCTTTGGATATCTCAGACTGTGTGAACTGTATTCTTCTAAAATCTCTAGGTTTTTCTTATTTCATCATTTAGATTTTAAGTTTCCTGAAGACTGTAGGAACTAAGTGCCTTTACTTTTTAATGTATAATATGTATTGCTATTCTTTTGAGTACTATCTTGTATATAGTGTGTGTGTATAATATATACATATATATTACATTATATATGTATATAAATAGCATGTTGATTGATGTTTATACTGAAAGTACAGATAGGTATAAAATTATATTATTCAGAAATTATGTGCAAAAACATCTAACACAGCCCTCAGCCTTTAGAAAACTGTTGTTAGGATCCTGCTAGAATAGTGGCAAAATAGAATTTTATTGTAGCTTATTCTGCCATTAGGTGAAAGACCATTCCCTTTGTCCCAGTGTATGTATTTCTGAGCACATGCGCAGAATCAACCAGTATTTCAGCTAGTGTGAAATTAACTCACTCCAACAAACTGAGATTTGCAGGCAGGAAGAATTAACAACTGTCTTCTGGAAGATTATAATTTTTTTCCCTAATCATTAACATATTAGTTGAAAGTCAGCTTATACTGACCTGTAAGCAACTAATCCTTAGAGAAAAGTTTTCTCAGTTCCATAGGGTCTCATCTATGGGGTCATTCAGATCTGATTATCCGCTTATTTGGGAGGTTAGTCTTTTCTTAGGGGAGATAGGATGGAAGAGAACATGGTGAAAGATACCTCACCTTAATAAGCCTTACTCCTTGAACACAGGAGGTTTCTTAGGAAAATTTTTTCACCCTTCTAGAGATTCAGGATGTTGAAACTATCTATAAAGTACTGGTTTTCAAAAAGAAAAAAAAATTCTCCAAAATAAAAGGTTATAACCTCTGAAGTTTCAAAAAACCCTTCATGTGTTCTTCTTACTGTAAAGATGAGATAATTCAGGTCCATTCTTGTATCTGTTTCCAAAACTCCAATAAGTATATAAGATGATTAAAGGTTGGTGATATAGTTTCCTGAAATTAGTTTATCAAATATTCTAATCATATCAGATCTTATTTAGCCAATTAAAACAAATTATTTTGCTTATAAAATTGTTCACATTATCATGTTCAGGCATTTTGGGTTTTTTCTGCTGAAGGGAAGCCAGTCCTGTCTGTTTTCTGTTTCTGTTTTGCATAGTGATTTGAATACCCCCTTATGTGAAAACCAAAGTGCCAGCCGCCTAATCCTAAAGTACAAATGGAAGGCAAATCAAGAGAGAACCTCAATTCTCTGCTTGCCATGGTGGACCGAACAGAGTTGGCCTCAATGAAACTCTAAGAATTTACGTTCCTCTCTGTTGAGTTGAATACAGCCTTCGGTGGACTATTTGGTTCTTGTTACTGATGTTTTTCAATAAGGAACATTTGAAAGCATCCAACCAGAAGTTGCACAATGATCACAGCCTTGAACGTATTCATCAGAAAAACGCATTCACCGCTACAGGTTTTATTTTTACCGTAACCAGTGTACTATGCTGTTTGCCAGTTTCTTCAATACTCTTACCTATGACAATCACAAAAGCAATTCGCAACCTTACTTATCAGATAGTTCTGTTTTACAATAATCTGGTTGCTACTTGTAAAATCCAGGATAAAACAGTGCAATTTCTGATGTGGAATATCTGAAAAGCTCTGGAAGCTGCTAGGAAGAGATATGCACTAAAATATGTAATGTGATGGAATTACAACAAACAGACATTCTGGAGGGTACACACTCAAGTGCCTCTCAGAGTGTGACATTTAAGGGTGCAACTTGCAAGATTTACAAATACATTCTGCATTTAAACTGCCCGCTTTGGAGCTCTTTCTTAGCTCCAAATTGAATTCTCTCATTAAAAAAAAAATTTTTTTTAAGGTAGAACCCTCTCAAAAAGAGTGATCGATCAAAACAATCGTCACTGAATCACTGTTTCTAGAACAAAATGAAAATAAGGATCTCAATTAAATTGTTCATTTCACGCGCAGGTTCCTAGATATATAAATGCACTCTGAAATCAACATCTTTCTGACGAGAATTTAACTACCACAAAAAAGTGATGATTTTAACAGCTGTCAAATCCCCTGTGATAAGAGGCTTAAAAAACAATGCAAACAAACAAACCACTTTTCCAGTGATTAGACTGTGCAGATGTCAAAGAACAGTGTGTTACACACTCCCTGGAAGAGTATGGATGCACGATAAATCTTGTAAAAGGAGTTTTCATGACACTGCATTAGTGTGAAAGAAAAAGGGGAATCGTGTGCACCACTGAGAGGCAGTGTGGCACAATAGAAAAAGTTTCTCTGCTTCAGTCTCAGATCGACCACCACCTCAGTACGTGGCATTGGTCAGTTCACTTAACCACTACCCACCTCCACTTCTCCATCCAATAAATGGGACGAGCAGCTCCCAGTTTCTGATAATAAGATTAATAGAAAACATTAGTATACTCATAAAAATGGAGAACTATTTCCCTTGTGCAGTCAGATTCTACCAGAGCTAAATCTACTCTGAGGGAAGAATAAATTGTATTCTAGAAGCTGAATGCTTTCCCTGAGGCTTCTGGGGCACCAATTAATAGATTGAGGCAATAAACCACTCAATAATCCTGCATTGGCTCAAGGAATTAATGCAGTTCACCTCTGTTGCTGTGAGTGCAATACCATGTACTCAAAGGATGTTCAATAAATATTAGCTGATGATGGTATTGACAGGGTGCCGTGTACAGTCACAGCACTAAGTGAATTATGAAGTTTACAGTTGTTCAGAAAACTCATTGAATAATTATTGGCAATCAGGGAAACATATCTCTGACCTCATTTACTTTATTTTGATATCATCTTATGCATAAGAATAATATTGCCCATCCCTAGACACTTAATAGTCTTACCCTAGTGACTTAAGAGAATACAAATAAGGTTATCCTTCCAACTACATTCAGAATCTAGGCACATCTTAAAACTCCCATTGTCATCACCCTGGTGCAATCCATCACCATTTCTTTTCTGGATTATTGTAGAGCCTCCTAATTGCTCTCTGTGATTTCCACTTTTGGCTCCTGTGTCAGATTGCAACAAGAAAGACTTGCAATGGCTCTGACCTCATGCATCTGTATTCCTATGTAGTCCTGACCCACACTGACCCTGGGATTGGCCTTGTGACTTTCTTTGGCCAATGAGATGTGAGCAAACACCATACAAGTAAAGGTATCATAAGCACTTGGGATCTGGGGCTTACCCTGTTGGAAGGGCGCCACTTCCATAAAAGAAAGCCTTGTCTGACCTCCCGGAAGATGAAAGATGACAGAAAGAGAGAAAGAGAGGCCCAACCATTTCCTGGAGTCCATCCATCATCTGACCCACCAGCTGGACATAACTGGATGAGGGCAGGCAAGCCCAGCGGAAGACCTGACCAAGCAATGCACTAAAATCAGAGAAATAAATTCTTCTTTCAAGCCAGCAGGTTTTGATGTGGTTTATTTAGCAACAGGTAACTGATACAGGCTCCTCCTCATTATTCTCAGGTCTTCAGAGTGATTCTTTTCATAATATAAAACGGATAATCTCACTCCTCTGCTCAACACCCTCCCTCCAAGAATTCCTCTCTCTTCTAGAGTTAAAGCCAAAGCCTTTGCAATATTCTAAAGACTGGAGATGCTTCAACCTCTTGCAGTTTTTTAGGTCCCAAATCCTACTAATTTCTCCCTCATTGTCTCCCTGGCAGCTACACATGCCTCTTTCTACAATGTTCTTCCTTGTGAACAAGGATTAAACTCTTATCTCATTTGAGAGTGTCCTCTCACATCATTTTTTTTCCCAATGATGCCTACTCTGTTTACAACTGCTTCACCCCTCACCCCAAATTTCCCATCCACCCCCTTGTGGTTCTTTCTCCAATGCATTTAACATGTCTAAATCACTATTGACTGCTTATTTTTTTCCTTGTCTTATCCCTTTACCAAAATGTGACTCAGATGATAAAGAATCTGCCTGCAATGTGGGAGACCTGGGTCAGATCACTGAGTCAATAAGACCCCCTGGAGAAGGGAGTGGCTACCCACTCCAGTATTCTTGCTTAGAGAATTCTATGGACAGAGAGGCCTTGTGGGTTTCAGTCCGTGGAGTCACAAAGAGTTGGATATGACTGAGAGACTAACATTTTCACTTTTTTTAAATTCCAAGAAGGTAAAGAATGGTCTTTTTGGTTTACTCTTGGATTTCCAGAACCAAATCCCATGCCTGATACTTAGGATAGACTTAATAAATATTTGCTAAATTATGAAACAAATCCTCCTGGGCTCCAAAGGTGCTCCAATTGGATTCTACGTGGAATGATAGTGTTGAGAGAGAATAGAGCCCATAAGGGCACACAGCTGATGCAACTTCCAAAGATTTGTGGGCCCTCATCTGACAGAGCACAGAAGTGGCCTTGTGGTCAAGGAAAAGAGAAGGTCAAGGAGGTTCTTTGGGCAGTATTTTATCAGCAGGTCCCTTCAGCAGGTAGTAAGAGCTGCAATCAAAAGCAAAGAGAAGTGACTCAGCACCAGAAAAGCCACCTTGGAAAGGCTAAGGAGGGCCCCAAGGGAAGAAAAGGAGACTTTCCTGGCCTGCTTGGATAGAAAAAGCAAAAGGTCCAAAGAGAAAGATGCATCCAAAGAATAAAACTGGTCTTTTATGGGAAGATCAAGTTTGTAATGTGCTTGTACTTGTTTCACCAAATGAGATGGCTGGAGGCATCACCGACTTGATAGACATGAGTTTGAACAAGCTCCAGAGTTGGTGATGGACAGAGAAGCCTGGCGTGCTGCAGTCCATGGGGTCTCAGAGAGTTGGACAGGACTGAACAACTGAACTGAAAGAAAAATATATCTGAGGCTTTGTCTTTTCATGTCGATGTCAGGGTTGAGAATGCAGACCAATGAACACCTGTTACAGGACAGAGGCGTGCACCCAGGGGCGTGATGAGTTGCCATTCACACTCTATAAGCATGCATATTTCAAGGCTTGCTGTCAGTTTCCCTAAAAAGCTAGCACTTGATTAGACCAATCAGAAAGATGGCCCAAGCTCCCATTTGAATACTTTATTTTGTGAAAAAGTCCATCTTCCAAAAGCATAGCCTGGGCTGGCGGTGAGGCCTCCAGCTTGCAGCACAGGTGTGCTGCCAATAATTCACTTTGGTTACTGCCAAACAGACGTGACCTGGGAAGACTTCACTTCACCTCACCGACTCCATCTTTGTGCAAATCTCATCCACAACCATCCATTTTCCTCCTTGCCCACACCTCACTTTCCCTGTTGCTCTGCAATTATTTATTATCTGGCTCAGTAATTGTTTTGTTTACAGTGGCCATGCAAACTCTATTGTTAGGGGGGGAAAAAACATGCTTCTTTGCCCATCTAGATTTTCCTGTGTGGGCAATAAAGGATGTTGGTCTGTAAGAGCTCTTAATATACGGTTCTCTGTGTTCAATTTTCCAAAAGATGAAAATTGCCCAAAAGCAAAGTAGGCAGAAGTATGGTGAGATGCTGCTGCAGCCCAGGTTCCTGCTGATGGATGCTGGCCCCCTGAATGTCAGGGAGCTCCCGCTAGTCACTGCTGTGGCCCCTGCTTTCTGAGGAGCTGGCAGTGTCCAGCTTTTTGGAATAGCAAGTCCTCCGCTTCACCCCTCCCACCGTCTCCTGAACTGCTTCAGTTAGTCATCCCTGGCCTTTTATAAAACCAAAACACCGAAAGGCAGAACTGTTAGCCCAGCCTAGCAGATGAGGAGGCTGAAGGAGGCACTGGGACTTGGGATCATTTTTTTTTTTTAGTGATTCTCATGTATATATTTCAGCATTTGATCCCACTTCACATAAAATATTTACTTCATGACGGGCGATGGGGGAAATGTCATTTTTCAAATTTCTTTAGCTTAATTACAAAAGATGTAAATGTGGTCTCGCTTATGGGAAAAAAGTTACTCTTAACAATGAGGTGTAAATTGGTGTCTGCTTAATCTGTTCACAGTAAGAATAAAACCTCACACTCGCCTCCTCGCCCTTATTTTTGCAGTAGTACCTGGGAAGTTAATGCATTCTCTTGCTGCATCTCCAGTCTCTTAAAGAGACAAGAGAGAGGGGTTTCCTGCCTCATCCTTCTACCAGCTGTAAGAACATTCATTTCCAGTATCTCTTTTGGACTGCGGACAGCTGCTATCTTTTTTGACCTCAGTCACGGGCAGCCAAAATCTAACCTTTTTCTGGTCTCTTCTCTCTCCCCAACCATTGTGGTCTCCTGCAGATCCCCAAATGGAGTAAAATTAATAGGGGAATCAGTGTTATTTATACAATGACCTTGTGCTCCTGGGGGAAGTGCAGGCGCTATTCTTTCACTTATGATGTTTTACATTTCAAAGAACCTAGCTCTCTTTGATATCAAAGAATGCAATGTGCTTTAATAGGTTAATCAGGCTGCATCAGGTTTTCCTGCATGTGGCTCTGTTCCAAAGGAAATGATTTGGCTCCTAGTCGATGGATTCTGACAAGGGGGCTCAACATTAATATTTGAGAGACTCAGTATACTGGGGGGGTACCTAAATCCTCAAGAAAAATTGCTGGCTTTGCTTACTTCTGTCCCTCTGTGGGTAACAGAGGGCTCTTCTCGGCACTGGAGCTGCTGACACCGAGGCGTGATCATGCTCTGTTGTGTGGGGCTGCCTTGTGCCCCAGGATGTTTAGCAGTGTCCCGTGCCTCTCCCAGCTGGACTGTCAACAGCGCCCTCCCCGTTCAGGACAATCAAATCCAGACATTGCCACCCATCCCCAGAGAGGAGAACCAACCTCTGTTTAGAATCACAAGGTTAATTGAAAGAGTGATGAGGATAAGAGATTCCATTTAGGGCTTATGATATGTTTAGAATTTACTGGATTATTTATTTATTTCTTTTTTGATGTGGACCATTGTTAAAGTCTTTATGAATTTGTTACAATCATGCTTCTTTTTTTGTTTGTTTGTGTGTTTGTTTTACATTTTCGTTTTTCAGCCTCAAGGCATGTGGGATCTTAGGTCCCTGACAAGGGATTGTACCCACAGTTTCTGAATTGAAAGGTGAATCCTTAACCACCAATCACCAAGAAAGTCCCAAATTTACTGGTTTAAATGATAATTAAGAACTCACTGTGAGCCTTTACTAATGACGTTATGTGTTTGATCTCATTTGATCCTTAAACCTATGAGGTAGTTTTTGTGATCGATGTTTTATAGTTCAGAAAACCAAGGCTTAGAGGAGTTAAAATAATTTGCTCAAGACTTCCCAGCTGAACAGTAGAATGGTTACATATGTCTAAATCTTGAATGGCAGTGCATTAAACCTCTCTCTCTCCTTTCTGGCTTTGCCTCCTCTTCTTGGGGTTATAATCTGAGTATCTAAATTAAATTCAGGAGTTTATTAACCACCACTAACTTTAGGAAATGCACCTACAAACTAAATAGGTCTAAACAAAATAAGGCTATGTCTGCCCTCAAGTAATATAAGCAAAACAGAACATATAATAGAGAAATAAATCAGATAAACATTTGACAAGGGCCACTAACAAGATCAGGGCTTCCCAGGTGGCATAGTGGTAAAGCATCTGCCTACCACTTCAGGAGGGCTCAATCCCTGGTTCTGGAAGATCCCCTCGAAGAGGTCATGGCACTTCCTCCAGTATTCTTGCCTGGAAAATTCTATGGGCAGAGGAGCCTGGCGGGTTACAGACCACGGAGCTACAAAGAGTCAGACACAACTGAACATGCACGACAAGATCAGAGGTCAAAGTGCTCCGGATCGTAGTGCTTTCGCAGACCTCAGTGTGCAGCAAAAGCACCTAGGGGGTTTCTGAAAATGCGGGTTCTGCTCCTAAGTAAGTATGGATTCGGGCCCGACATTCTGTATTTCTAACCAGCTCCTAGATTGTGATACTGCTGGTCTGAGGAACAGTTTTTGCATTACGCTGTGATGTGCTAGGAAATGTAGCCTCAATGCATTTAAGTAGTGAGGCCCAACAGTGTATATCTGATGCCAAGAAATCATTGCCACAAGGTGGAAGAAGTGGGAGGAGGGGGTGGGATTGCCTTGGCCGTGAGAGGCACACTTGTCTCTCAGCCCTCCGTTTGCAATGTCCATGATGCTCCTACTCATGCTGACGGCCCACATCTACCGCAGAACATCTGCTATTGTAAAGGACAAATATTAATTTGAAGCAGGAAAACACCTACCCATTGAACACAACTTGTTTCTGAAAACAGATTACATTCTTATCACCAATTCTGTACTTAGAATACTTCTCTATCCTCAACACCCTCTGCTGTCAGCTACAGAGGAAATATTATCATCCTCCCCTCCAGACCTTGTGACTTGAATGACTACTGAACCGCAACTGGCCAAGAGATTACATAACAAAGGAAAATCACATGCGTGGGAGGCCAAAAACAGATATTTTTCTTAATCCAGCAAAAGTCACGGTTAAAATGATGACTATGAGGATTACAAACTAGATTGCCATTTATCTGGCTGCATTCAGACAGGTGGAATTGACTCCTGTAATAAACATTCACAAAGAAATGGATTGGGAACCATCTCCACTAGTGGCTGTGGCATCTACACCCAGACCCTGGGGACTTCTACAGATCATAGGTTGTTGTGTGACATCTGGGTTTGACCAGAAGTCATAATAAAGGGGACAATTTTTGAATCACTTGATTCTCTGAATGCACTCAGCTAATTTGCTATCTACAGTGCAGAGGAACACAGCAGAGGAATGATTCACTGGGATGTAGGGATGGATGAGATGAAAGCAAAGGCTGAGAGGCTGAGAACTAGAAGTACCTGGTTATCGCTGACTCTTATTCCAATATAAATGGGACAGAATTGTGTATATTTGAGGTTATAAGTATATCATCATCAAAGTGCATTGTACTGATGGAGTAAGATTGAAAGCTTTGGTTCATTCATTAAGTACAGATACCGTCAGTCCCTGCTACGTGCCAGATCCCAGGATACATACAGGAACTCTCTGTCACCCCCGTTGTCAAGGGTCATCTGGGACAAAGTGTTTCCCATTCATCAGTCATATGGGTCACACCTTTACGATTTTAGCCACATCTACTACTGCCTTTACTGATACTTACTCAGCACTTTTTCTTTAGATCATCTCATTTTTCACTGTTTTAACTTGGCCTTATCTTTAGCAACAATAGCTAAATTGTATATTTTAAGCAGTTCTCAGGACTGACCAAACCTGTTGCTAAAATATTAAAATAAGCTTCAGTGACTATAGGTAGACAAAGCCTACCCCCTCCACCCCCATTGCCCCAGCTTAGCCCCCTGGCCCTGTCCAGGATCCAGCACATCACAGGGGCCTGGCCTGACAGATAAGGGATTCCTAGTACTGGGACACTGAACTTTGGACAACATCGGTTCTGTCTGCCTGAGCCCCTTTCTACACTATTGTAGTTTCACACAACATACAGGATTTCTGATCTGGGTTTTTTTTTGTTTTTTTTTTTTAGAGGGCTTGTACACATTCAGTTTAAAAACAAAATAAACCCTTCTGTTCCAAAAAGCTGTTACCGACTAGTTAGATGCATCAAATCTGCAGTGTGAGAAGTTACACTTTCCCCAAGCTCAGTTTCTCTCTTCTGTAAGATGAGCATAATATTAGTAATTCCTACCTGATGGATTCAATCAGGGCTTTTCAACCTCAGCTCTATCAGCACTGTGAGCCAGATAATTCTTTGTTGCGGACTCCTGTCCTCTGTGTTGAGCGGCATCCCTGGCCTAAATCCACTAGATGCCAGTAGCAACCCCCAAGTCCTGGCTATTCAGAATGCCTCTCGACACTGCCTAATGTCCTCTGGGGGGCAAAAAGCATCCCCCAATTGAGTATGAGTGGGTTAAATAAATAAACCCGTGTAAACCGCTCAGCCTAGTACCTGGCATGTACTATAAGCTCAGTAGTATTCATAGTAGTTATTAAACACTTACTGTATGCTTGGCCTCCTTCTAAGCACTTTAAATCTATTACCTTAGTGAATCCATACATAGCCTTGTGAGCTTGGTCCTACTATTATTCCACTTTAAAGAAGAGGAAAATAAATGGCAGAAAGGTAAAGTAACTCGTTTGAAATTCCACAGTTAGCAAGTGGCAGAGGCAGGATTCTAACACGGGTAATCTGTCCCCAGAACCCTTGCTCTTAGCCTTTTGTCTATCTTCCCTTTGAAGGAAAGGAAGTCTCTACAAAACTAGGCAGCCTGGTGATGATCGGGAGAATGAGGATGGAAAAATTAGACAGTATCCAGCAGCCTAAGATTTTCATGTGAGAAATTATATCCCCCATAGATATCCCAGGGTACAAGGCACCTGACGGGAAATTAAAATATAGATTATCCATCATTAAATGTTCACGTCCTGGAGAAGACTCGAGAGTCCCTTGTACTGCAATGAGGTCAAACCAGTCAATCCTAGAAGAAATATTCAACCTTGAATATTCATTGGAAGGACTGATGTTGAAGCTGAAGCTCCAGTACTTTGGCCACCTGATGTAAAGAGCCGACTCATTAGAAAAGACCCTGATGCTGGGAAAGATTGAAGGCAGGAGGAGAAGGGGACGGCCGAGGATGAGATGGTTGGATGGCATCACTGACTCAATGGACATGAATTCGAGCAAATTCCAGGAGACAATGGAAGACAGAGGAGCCTGTCATGGTACAGTCCGTGGGGTTGCAAAGAGTCAGACACGACTTTGTGACTGAACAATAACAGCACGCTGGGGTTTGTATACACATCCACACTTTTCTAAAATGATTCGAAAAAATCTTAACTTTCCCCAAACTGATAGAGATAGAAAAACTAA
This sequence comes from Bos taurus, assembly GCF_002263795.3. Taxonomy (NCBI): domain Eukaryota; kingdom Metazoa; phylum Chordata; class Mammalia; order Artiodactyla; family Bovidae; genus Bos; species Bos taurus. The sequence goes on along the minus strand of NC_037334.1, from coordinate 79,523,341 downwards.
AGCTTAACATGTCAGATACACATCTGGCTAGAATTGGTACGATGAGGTGTTTGGGGAATTTGGGAACTGTGGAGAGATAACGTGCAGTGTGGTACCACGGAAACGCGCTGGGACAATGACTGTAGTCCAGCTGCCTGCCTAAAACAGGTGATGGCTGACACGGCGCCCTGCATTCCCCGTTGGTTACTGAGCCTTGCATGTTTTCCCAAGGACGCTTCTTACTCCAGTGCTTTAGGCAGCTGGATATATCACAGGCATTGACACAAATTAGAAGCCATTTGTCAAGGCTGGTCTAAGAGAACCCAGAAAATCCACTGACATACTGTGTCAGCTTGAGCACTAACACTCTCGGTTATGCTTCTGCTTACCAGCATCAAAAAGAAATCATTTGTGATGTTAAATGTCCATCTTAGTGTGGTGGTGGTTGTGCCTGCTCAGGCGTGACTGACTCTTTGCACCCCATGAGCTCCTCTGTCCATGGGATTCTCCAGGCAAGAATACTAGAGCAGGTTGCCATTTCCTTCCCCAGGGCATCTTCCTGACCCAGGGATTGAACGTATCTCTCTTGTGTCTTCTGCATTGGCAGGTGGGTTCTTTACTGGGAAAGCCCCCTTTATACTATATATAGATTTAATATTTATATATATAAATATAAATATATATATATATATATAAAATAGAGATCTATATGTACTGTGCCCACTGACAAACAAAAATTCATAATATCAAAATCAATGCAAAAAGAATAGGCAAGTGTAAACACAGGATCTTGATATATGCATACATGAAAAAGAAACTGGAATACTAAGAATAACAGTTCAGAAAGATACTAGTATTTCCTGCCTCTAAAGTTTTAGAACCCAGGCTAACAGTGAATCATTAAGTTTGTCATTGTTGAACACAGAAAAATGGGAGCTTTTCTCCATTTGACTGAAAATCTTTGCATTTCTACCAGTCTGAAATAGAAACTTGCAATTAAATCAATTAAGCAATGAAAATCAAATATTCCATTAAAATCTAATTTTCCTCTTATCTGATTGGCTGTAACTCAACTGGGTTGAAAACAGATGAGAGAGGCAAAATGACTCAAAGTCTGAGGCATGGAGACAGGAGAAAGAGAGCGTTTGAAACATGTTCCCAGGAAATTTAATAAGGGCATTTTATTTTCCTTCTGCTTGTGTAAGTTTAGCCATTAGGGGTTCCCCAAACATAGGCTTTCAGAACTAATTCAGCAGATTAAAATGCGAATCGCAAGATTCCTTTCTCTTCTATCGTCTTTTCTGCAAACATGTCCTTGAAGTTTCTCTTTCCCCTTAAGGAATTGGAAAATGTTGGTCCACGCTCCTATTCAGAAGATGCTGTGTGTCTTTGTGCACATTAGCCGGCCTCAAATTTAGTTGCTATGACTGACAGTCAGATTGGAATGGGCTGTGTTTGCTGATTTGAGGAATTAACTGAGACCCAGAATGTCAAGGATGGATTTCTTCCTCTGAGTGGCAAAATGGAGGGTTTGGCTCCTGGAGAGGCTGAGAAAGAACATGGCAATGGACTTAAACATTTCCTTTTCCTCTGTCCTTAGAGGTGACAGAACATAATATTTTCTATCCCAGCAACACCCGTGAAAAGACTGCTGAATCTCCAAGAAGGAAGTGGAAAATGACTCCACATGTTCAAAAAGCAAGTAGGAGAAGAGAAGACAACTTCTAAGCAAGGTGCTTTTCCAAGTTTGATCGACATCAGGATGTCCAACTTGATCTAAAACTATAACATGTAAACAGGCAAAAAGGAAAGAAAATGACGACTTTCCGTAAACACAGTGCACTTCAAATTTTAAACACGAAGGTCGGTATTTCTGGGGTGTTTTTCTTTAAAAATTCAGTTGTCAAAATCATCTTTAAAGCCTAAACCACTGGGATCTTACAGAGAGCTATTCACATTTGATTGCCATAAATGCTAAGTTGCTTCAGTCGTGTCCGACTCTTTGCGACTGTATGGGTTGTAGCCCGTTCCTCTGTCCGTAGGATTCTCCAGGCAAGAATACTAGAGTGGGTTGCCAAGCCCTCCTCCAGCGACTCTTATGTCTCCTGCATTCTTGATGACTAGCGCCACCTGGGAAGCCCTCTTAATTGCCATAGCCAGCTGCAAACTATGTGAATCTGAGAAAGCACACAGAACCACAGAAACTTTTTCAAGTGCCACTACAAGTGTATGTGTGTTTGTGTGTGTGGGTGTGTGCACACGTGTGCATCCATGTCTATATGCTATGGAGAAAGGAAAGTCTTTAATTTGGTGGCTACACTCTAGTTTCCGGAAGAATGAGTGATGGGAAATTTGTGGTTTTAATCCTGAAATTAATAACAACAACAACAATACTTTATAAGAATTTTCTTTGCTCTGCTGCTCACATCCCCCCACCACCCCCCTCCAAGCATCTGTCATCTCTGAACAGTTGGAACAGGTTGGAGGAGGAGAAGGAGGAGCTGAGACAGAGACATTCCTTTGAAAATAGACAACTGCTCTTGAGTTTCTTATCTCTGCCACGCTGTCAGCCCCATCCATTTCTTGGTGTTACAGATCATGGTGGGAATAAAGGCTCTGGAACTGGGCTGCCTGGATCTGAAACCCAAGCTCCTCTGTTTATCAGCTTGGGCAAATTATTTTACCTCTCTATGCCTCAGTCCTGATCTGTAAAATGCAAAAAAATGACAATATGTGTCCTAGACTTGTTATGAGGATTCTAGGCCTTCTAAGTGCCTTTCGTCTGCAGTAAGTATCCTTGGTTCTGAATGTAACTGTCAACATTACATCCACCCTGGTAACAGTCCTGTAACCCACCACCTCCTTTGCCACTGGATTCATTTAAATGATGAGAACTGTAGGGCAAAGTCATGAATCTTAACATCTGATCAGGACAACTGTCAGAAAATAAACATAAAATGATCACCACTCCCCACATAGTCTCAGGTCTTTCCAAAGAGTCTGGCTTGGTTAAGATCTTTTACGTTTAGGGTATAATACATCCAGTTATTGAGTCAAGGCACGGTAACATTCCTTACTTCAATTTAACCATTTTTTAAAGGTAGGTCAGGAGCAATGTCATCCCTATTTTAGAACCAAGATAAATAACAATTTATTGTCCAAAAGGTTGGAGAGCCCTACCACAGAAATGAATGAAGGAGTGGATATTGCTCCGGTTGTAATTCTGGACAAAAAAAAAAAAAAAGCGTCAGAGGAAAGCCATATGTCCCTCTGGACCTGGCTGGAGGAATGTATCCCACCACATGCAAGGCTGTTGCCAGATCTGAACAGGACCCTTCCATCCTGACAGAGGGACACCCCCTCCAGCCTTCTTCCTCCCCCACTGAGGGAGACACTTGGACTCTCTCCAGCCTGCCCTGCCCACCTGGAATCTTCCAGGCCTTTCTGTCACAATAGTGCTTTAGAAAAGTCTGCGTGAAGCGGGGAGACTCTGGCATTTAACTCCATCCATCAATGTCAACCCCTCTTTCCCCGCTACCCCGACAGCTTGGTACATTTACCTAAAAGCTGAATAGCCTAAATGGATGGATTTTGTGCTGGTCTCATTAGAAAGGGAAATTAGCCAGGGACTGTTCAGCTGTGCAGAAAGCATGCTGATCCTGAAAGGCTATCCAGCCCCCACCCCCAATCTTTTCCTCATCACATATGATGTCCATGATTCCTTGAACATTTCTTAAAGGTTTCATTTTCCCTAGTTCCATCTCCTTCTCATTGCTCAGCTCCAAACTGGGCACAGGTCTACATGCTCCATGAGGGTCGATGACCTCAGAGTGGTTCCATACTCTTCTGCTATTCAGAGGTATCTACTCAGAATCAGCTTTTGAAAAAGACTCAGGATTATTTACTGACATAGTATCAACTGTTGTGCCTCCTGCATGCCTCTCCAGTCCAGTTCATACCACTCTCCCCTAAGCCCCAAGTTCCTGCCATGCCAGCCTGCTGTGAGCTCCTGGGGACCATGGGTGCTCTGCCACCGTTGAGCCAGGGTGTGGGTGCGTGTACTGTTTTGTGTTGTCTGAAATAGACTTCCCTGAGTGTCACACAGTTCACTCTCCTTCCTTTCATCTTTAGCTCCTGGTGCTGCCTCAGAAAAATCTTTGATCTCATTAAATTTGGCCTCTTGCTTTCGTATGTGTTCTGCAAAATCATGTTTCTGTCCTTCAAAGTATTTTTCCTTAGCCTTCAATTACATTTTTAATTTGTTGCCTATTTGAATAATGTCTTGTTTCTCTCCTAAATTAGAATTCTGTTCCATGGAGCAGGAAGTCTCTCTCATTTATTTATTCATTCATTCATTTATTCATTTATTATTAACTTCCCATTGCACACCATCACCTATCATAGGGCTTGGCAACTAGTAGGTGTTTTCTAAGTATTTGTCAAATGAATGAATATCATGACATAAGACGCTATGCTGTTAGGATGCTTAAGAATGTAATTCTCCTATTTTCTTATCACTTTTGATCTCCCTGAAGACAGCAAGAGAAGAAATCTCAGTCTTCTGTATAACGACTATTTACGGAATATGACAGTCATTTTGCATGCCCAAAGCAGCAAATTCCTCCAACACTAATAGGCATTACAAGCTGTGATGTCAATGTGGCTGGACGATGCTACTGTGGCCCTCTTATTTTGTGGGGGTTAAAGAGATAAGGGTCCCTCTTTGGTTGTATCATCTCAGTAGCAATCAAGTTTAGCTAAATATGGCAGCTTCCTAACTAGTGCTTCAAAAATCAGAGACTAATATTGGAGGCTGCAGAGAATCAAAATAAAAATCATGTGAAAGAATTGCAACTCTCAAAAATAATGCTAAATGTGACAGTGGAAATTTCCTGATGAACTGAAAGGAAGTACCGTATTCTCTTCCAATGTAGACCTCAGGATATATGTGCTGCTTGAAGTTTAGAACTTCAGGGAGTTCTGATTAATAACACAGCTATCCCTGACTGTTCACTACAAGTGAACCAAGGTATTTTGCCACCTTGTCTAGCACATTCATTTATGGTCACTTTGCATTGACAGCAGCCCAGAGATACTTTCTAGGGTACTTAAGAATTTTGATTAAGTAATAGACTAAAGTGATTTATTGAAGGTATTGTGTCATACTTTTTCTCCCCAGAAAGCCCCCAACATAGCTGTTCAGTGAATGAGCAATTAGAGAACATTCACCAAAGAGCTGTACCTTCTGTCTCTGCTTGAAGGAGGTAAACCATATCCTGCTGTTCTCTCACCAGTGGCCTAGAGGTCACTCCTCCTTGAAAGCCCTCACTTTTTAAATAACTCCTACAAGTTGCTGTCAGCAGTCCCAACAAATAGCAAGCTGGGACCTTTCATACTTCAAACCAAGGAATATCTGTCTCTCAAAGAAAGTACACAATGAAGTAGGTTTGTGCAGCCACTTAAATTATACAAAATTAATGATCCACCCTTGGTAAGGTAGATAGATAGATGAGAGAGAGAAAGAGAGGTGAAAAAATCTCAAAACTTTTATTTTTACAAAAATATTGTTCATATCTATATCTTCACAAAGAAATATTTAATGTTATATTTAGACAAAATAATCTGTAAACGTTTACTTTGCTTACCGATTTATTAGTTTATTAGAAAATAAATGTTTATATATATATTTATTTATTGCTGACAGAAATGGATAGATAAAATAATCAAAACATTATGTTTTGCTTGGAGGTTGCTTATTGCTTATGTGTTTATTGGGTTTCTTCTCATGGGAATGGGAATGTGCTAAGAGCAGAAATCTTGTATTCCTTGGTCACCATATCATTTCCAGGGCATAGAAAAGTGCCTGGCATATACTAAACATTATATGCTGTTCTTAACAGCAAGCGCTTCACCCTTTAGCACACATAAATATGCATACATTACTGTACAAAGAGATACCCACATAATCATTGATAATATATGTCCTGGATGGTTCAAAAGATTTTCATAGGCCATCAGGATCCTGCTTAATCTTTGCTTTCCATGGTGATGCACGCATGTGCTTTACCACCAGCGCCACCTGGAAAGTCCCTCCATGGTGATAGTGGCTTTAAAATGTTCTCCCCCAACAATAGGGCGACTCTGAAGTATCAAGGGTTATTTTCATCATGTAGAAATTACTCAGACCATCAGGGATGCACTAGTTGGCATGGGGTCCCAAATGCTGTCACTGAGTCAGAGATCAACCTCTTGAGAGGAAACTGCCAGGCTACAGATCAGCTTGGTGCCATTCCCAAGTGCTTGGACACAAGCAGGGATGTGCAAAGCATTGAGTACAATGAAGTGACTCCCTCTCACTGAAACTAACAGAAATTGACTACCACTTAACCAAAACAGAAAGTGATTTCTGACTCTGCAGCGGAACAAAAATACAGACACTCATATTTTGATCCTAAAAGGCGAGAGTTGTGAGAGACCCCGGCAATAATGCAGAACAAAGCCAAGGGAGTCCTGCCCCATAGTAAAAGCCTCTGCTGGGCACAGTATGGGCCAGGAGGAGAGTGAAACAGCAGTACGCACCGCTGTCTGAAACTCGCAGCTAGGTACTTTCACTGCACCATATGCTGGTTTCTTTAAGTAACCCATTACACAGAAATTAAATATCTTGTGACAGATTGTTTTGACAGTGGAAAAAAAGAAAGCGGGAGAGAGTGGGAGAGATTTAATTTTTTTTTTTTAAAAATGCATTTGACTGAAGGCAAAACGTTAGGTAGATGTTAATTTAACAGATGTCTAGTTTTGCATCATCAGCCTGAAACGGGCAATTTCTGGCAAGCCTTCCCACCACATCACAACACAAAATCCTCTCAATTCCACATGGATATGCCTTTCACAACCTTCCAAGTGAGCCATTTTCATTCAAAGGAAAATGCCTGAAATTACTCAGGGAAGATGCTAACACCTGGCAATAGTTTGGAAGGAGGAGTCCATGAATGCACCAAGGTATAATGGAACAAAAGTCGGCTCGCAGCAACTTTTTAGCTGAGAGAGAAAGCAGGAGGAAATGAATTCACGCTGCAAAAACAGCTAACGCATCACAAAGTTACCACGTACGATACAATAATTTCAATCTGCAACTAGTAGCTAGTTCATACGTTATCCAAATACATCAAATCTCATTTGACATTATTATGATGTATAGAAATCTAACAGTTAAGAGTTATTTTTATATAACTATCTAATTTCTACATAACTGCATATAATTGTAGAATATACTGGTTAACCAATGTAATGATTGGTTCAGTCTAATGTAATTAAACTTGATAAATTCAGATTTTGTAATTTTATTTTCATTTTGGAGCCAATGTGCTTTCTTTAAGGACATTTTCATAAGCCTTGCAAAGTTCAAGCGTACTAGATACGATGCTCATAATGGTTCATGCGCAAATTGCCTTCTATGTGAAATAAAACAAAGCTTCTAGATTTTGGATTGGTGTTACCCCAATCTTTGCACACTAAAGATATGTTGATATTCATTTCTTGGTAGAAGCCATAAGATTACTCTATTCTGATTAGCTGAAAGGAAGTACCGCTATAAACATAGACCCTAGAACTGTTCCCATTGTGATAAGTATTTTTGAAAAGAAAAGAATGCAGGAAAGAAGGGAGAGAGAGGAAAAGCAGAATTCTACTACAAAGGATTAATAATCTATTCTTGTATATTCAAAGGCTGTTCTACAATTCTGCAGGATTATTAGTTAGCACTTATTTTAATAGCAAAGAACATTTTACAACTAATGTAATAAAACATTTCACTCTCAATAAACTGCAAATTCTACCGCTCCTCCCCACCCACAATGCATGGAGATTTCTGATAATTGCAAAATACATGAGCTGGTGTGTGTGTGTGTGTGTGTGTCCATTTGATTCAGCATTTTTATTTTTAGGTATTTAAAGTAAATGGTCTATATCTTGTTTTCTGACAGAATATGGCAAAAGGCCATCTTTAAGGGCTGAGAGAGATTAATGATATGATGGCAACCTTTGGAGAATGAAACAAAATTGGTCTGGTCTCTGAGCAATTCAATACAGGAACACATGCGTGTGTGTGTGTGTACGTGTGTGTGCCTCTGTGACATATAATAAATACTGAGTTACAGAACACTATCCCCAGGTAATTGTATTTTACTTTATAAACATCACAACCATGGGAAATGAGGAAAATTAGCCTTGTGAATTTGAAGAGGCTAAAATGCACATTGGAAAAACATCCAAAAGGGAGCTCGACAGTTTATACCAACACATAGTCCTCCTCGTGAGAGCCATACCAAGTCAAGGACAGGATCTGAAATTGAAGAAATTGGTAAGGAAAAAAATTTTTTAACTGGTATAGGACTGCAAAAAATAATAAGAAAAAAAAAAAAAAACCTGTCAACACAAAGATTCCTTTCTCACTCTCTGAAATTCTAATCCAGTAATCATGTCTGCCTTCTAAAGCACCTTTCATCTGACTATCTCAGAGTCCTTTATGGTATTAAACAGTCACCAAATCCCTTAGGTGGCTAAAATTATTCTAGTCATTTTACAAATGTAGCTCTTCTCTCAAACCTCTCATTCTGGGGACTGATAAGTCTAGGAATAAAAACCAGGAATCAACAAATGACCACCGTCCTTATTCCTTGAACCTGCTTAATAATTATTTAGGGGAAAGTTCTGTGATTTGCTCTGGGAAAGTGACCTGAGGAATGAAATGTGGGTTTTTGATTTGGTGTTAAGATAACTTACACCAAATGTAAGTAAGGAATGTATTGTAATATAAGGAATGTAATGTCATGTAAGGAATGTATTTTTCCTCTTATCCTTGTTTCTTTCTTTTCCTCTCCTCTCTTTAACTGGAAGGACTGAAGAATAAGGTGGAATATAATAGAACAGAGAAATAGAAGTAAGTTAAATTGTAGAACAAATGAGTTTAGCTGATATAGCCACATCTTTGGTTCTTAGAGAATATTTAAATCAGGTGACCTTGGACCCGGTTTATGACCTAGCCAAGCCTCAGTTTACACATCTATAAAGAGAATGTTATTTAAATTCTAAAGTCTCTGGCAGCTCTACCGTGTGGTTCCATATTTAGAGCCAACATAGTTTCTGTATTTTGGCATGAATTATGAAAAGATTTTTAAAAATCTAAGATAAATATTTCACAATATTTTCCCAAACTAAGTGTGGTTGAGAAGCAACAACAAGGTCAAAATCATTCTCTTTCCATCATATGCCACTGTTCCTAGTGAGTCCTGAAGAGCAAATACCCCAAACCGGAGCCCACTGACAGAGAGATACTAGTCTACAAAATAAGTGGACTTCAAGTTCAAGTCCCATTAGAGTGACCCTGTACTTTACACTGTCATGTTACGAACGTATCAAGTGCAGTCAATGTGACTGCCCCTTTGAAGGCGAGAAAAGTGGAGCCTCTGTGCCCAGATTACCCAAGAGAGGAGGCTGGCGAGACGATTGAGGTGTCACTTAAGGGAAGGGGGCAGAAATACGGCCTAGGGGTGTTAAGCTGTAAGTGAACACTCTGAAGTTGACAGAGGGATTCGTTCAGTCTCTGAGTGTGGAAGAAAGCCAAGGAGCCATGGAAGCCCTGATGCTTAGCTGTCATTATTTCTGCCTTTAAGGGTGTCCTCTTCTTTTTTTAAGTCAGAGTCCCTGCCAACATTGCTCTGCTGGACAGCGAGATCACGAGACTCTCATATGTAGGCACCCATTCACAGTCAGTCCTACCTGCTCCTTCCTAACTCAGGCTTATATCTCAGAGAATATTTACCTTCTGTGAAACCTTCTGTCACTTCAATGGCCAGTTCAGTGGTTAGCAAGGACTTCACGCTGGGCATCCTGGAGAGGTCTGAGCAATCAGAGCCCCAGGCTCCATGTCTCAAATAAAGATTTCCTTTCTGGTCAGGGACTGAAACCTCAGCAATATGAAGTTCACATGGTAAGGTTTCTGGGCAGGTCGTGACATTTATGATGGATAATTCTAGAAGACAATGGCTCACTTAATGGAGGGATATTTTACAAGTCAGACACTACCTTCTGACATTTAAAAAAAAAAAAATAGAGACCTTTCCATGTCTAGCTCTACAACAAATGACACAAATTGCTCAGCCCCATGCACTCTCGCTCAGGTGGTCTATACGGCATGATGACGATGCACAGAGATGCCAGAGGGAGAATAATAGAGTTCAGATTTCTGCTTTCCCACTTTCCGACCGATGTATTTGGATAAGTTATATAATTTCCAAGGGTGTCATACACCCCCTCTGTAAAATGCTGATAACATTTCCTAATTCATCGAACTGCTCTGAGCATGGAGTGAGCTGCTTCATATGTGGTAAATATACACGTTACTTTTTTTCTAACAATGTTATCATTTGCAAAATAATCATTACACTTGGAGATGCATCCTACTTGACAAAATCAAGTTTTTCCCTTACCAATATTTTTGCTGTCATTGGTTTGGGTGACCTATAAGTTTACAAGCATGGTCTTAGGGAACCTTGTCCAACAGTCTGGGTAGCAGATATAATCAAGATTATTATGCCCAAATTAAGAAGATAAAAATGCAGTTCTAATGCAAGGTACTGTTTAAAGTGCTTTTTAAAGGATTCACAAAACTTTGGGTGCATCCATCAACACACAAAACTATAAATATTATGTTGAAAGCATGAATCAGATTTTAATGTAAAATGTTTTTTTGCCTTTTTATTGTATTTGGTATATAATTCATGATGGAGAAGTCATACATTTTTGAAGATAAAAATTAACTGTGGTTGTTTTCTTCATGTGGGAGGAATGACAATTTTTTTTTTTTTTTCTGTGCCATGAGATGTAGGATCTTAGTTCCCAGACCAGGGATTGAACTTGTGCTTCCTGCATTGGAAACACAGAGCCTTAACCACTGGACTGCCAGGGAATTCCAATAATATGTTTATCCAGCAAGATGATGCTCTCATTGTTGGACTCCCACTGTGCACAGGTGTTTGATATCATTTAAGAGAGGAAGATATTGATCTGTCCTGGTAAGTCTATTTCTTAAAGTGGCCATTTTAAAATACCATAAAAAAGATCTAATTGCTTGAATGAAATGATAAAGAAAATAAACATGTAAAAATAGGTATTAAGTCAAATAACATGGTTAATAGTGTCACATACGTCACAAGCATTAGAACAACCTAAGAACTTAGCATTATTATCTTCATTTAATGAGGGTATTTACTAAACTGAGAGAGTAAATAACCACACTGCCAAGTCTCAGTTCAAACCCACGTTTCTCAGAATCCAAAATCCATGCTCTTTATATTCATAGCATATACACACTCACAACAAGCTCGGTTATTGAAATTGATTAGCATCAATTGGGCTTTCCTGGTGGCTCAGTGGTAAAGAACCTGCCTCAGTACAGGAGACGTGGGTTCGATCCCTGGCTCAGGAAGATCCCCTGAAGAAGGAAATGACAACCCACTCCAGTATTCTTGCCTGGAAAATCCCATGGACAGAGGAGCCTGGTGGGCTATAGTCCATGGGGTCTCAACAAGTCGGAGAGAGCTTTGCAACTAAGCACACATACACAAAGCATCAGCTGGAAAATATTTCCAATAATTTGAAAAGAGTCACTGAGAAGTGACTATGTCATTGATGGTGATGGTGGACTGCATATTTGGATGCTACTATAGTAAAAACAAACCTTTGTAAAATATGCTTTCACATGATACTTAGTTATTTGAACAAGTATTAATTCCATTCCCCAGTTACACATGTATTTCTTCATAGCACATTTTATTGACTGAAATTGTGTTTTATGTTGCATTTTTTAAAAAATTTTATGTTCCCCTCTTGAATATCAGCCCCCAGTTCAGGGCAGAAAACTTATTTCTTTATTATTTCATTATTTCTGATTTCCAAGTCTCCCAGTAGGCACTCAGGCCATATTTTTTGAATGAAAGAATGGGTCATGGATAGATGAATAAGTGAATGAATGAATATATTGATACAGCTCTATATAATCATACATATAGACAGACAGGTGTGCATGTTCTAAAACCCACAGGCTTATTACATAAGAAAGCACAAAAGTGTCCTGGTAAGTTCCAGGGAATATGATGTAAAACCTTAACTTTACACAATTGAAGCTACATACATCCTGTTGCAGCTATCAATATTTCTAAACTATTACATGATATTGTAAATGTGCTTCTGGTTTTATTAATGCTAAATGATACCACTGATTTCCATGCTGTGTAATAGGATACTTTACAATACACAGCTCCAGAAGATACCATCTTCTGTGGCTTTTCCATCATAAGCATCACATTCTATGCTGGCATTTCCTCCTGGGCTTCATGTCCGTCCATCACTAAACAATAAAACATTTATTTATCTATTCACACAAGAGGGTCAACTATACACAATCAGGCAGTGAATTAAAAGGTAATTAAACCCTTTGGATCCACCTTTCCTCCCAGTACAGAGTTACTCCTTGATTCTATATACCATAAAATATAGCTGAAACCCAGGTGAGAGTTTGGAGTTGAACTGTCTCCTCCCCAGAAGAAATGTTAAAGTCCTCATCCCCAGCATCTCACACTGCAACTGCATTGGGAAATAGGATCACTGCAGATGTAATTTTAATTAAGATATGGTCATACTGAATTAGGCTGGATCCTTAATCCAATGTGACTGGTGTCCTCCAAGATGATGTGAAGATACCAGGAGTACCCCATGTGACAACAGAGGCAAAGACTGGAGGGGTGCAAGCCAGCAAAAACTCATAATTGTTTGCCAACCACCAGGAACGAGGAAGAGGCAAAGAATGGATTTCCCCCCAGAGGCTTCAGAGTGAGAATGGTCTTACTGACACATTGATTTTGAACTTTCAGACTCTAGAACTGTCTGAGCAAAATTTCTGTTGTTTTAGGCCATCCAAGTTTGTGTTACTTGTCATGGCAGCCCAAGGAAACACACAATCAGCACTGCATTTTGCATAGAAGATAAAAATCCTTGAGGACCATGTTGGGAAATTTTGGGAGAATAAGGCATTGAGGTCAATTATGTTATTACTTAGTGCAGTAGATTGCCAAGATGCCAAAGCCTTTGTTCCCATTTCTGTACCCATGCCTTTCTGGTATGTGGCTTTGTCATTCCTCTCAACAGGAAGTAGAATCTATTTTTGTTCCCCTTTAATTTGGGCTGGTCTTGTGATTTACTTTAACCAATAGATTTATATCATTTAACCAATAGCTTCTGGCCCTAGGCCACAAGAGGCCTTTCAATGTCTGATTTTACCCTATTGAAAGGTAGTGTCATCATCTGAGAAAGCTCAGGCTAGCCCATAGGAGAATGAAACCACTTGGAATGGCAATAAGCTCCCCATCTAATCCTCCCTAAACCAGAGTTCCTAAGCATGAGTGTGTGTTGGAAACACTTGGAGGACTTATTAAATCAGATTTCTGGGCCCCATGCTTAGAATTTTTGATTCAGCAGCTCTGGGACAAGGGCTTCTTTGGTGGCTCAGTGGTAAAGAATCCACCTGCCTTTGCCGGAGATGTGGATTTGATCCTTGGGTTGGGAAGATCCCCTGGAGGAGGAAATGGCAACCCACTCCAGTATTCTTGCCTAGAAAATTCCACGGACAGAGGAACCTGGCGGGCTACAGTCCATAGGGTTGCAAAAGAGTTGTACATGACTGAGTGACTAAACTTTTATTTCTAACAGCATGCCCAGTGATGATGGTGATGATGCTGGTCCAGTGATGCACGTTGAGAAGAACTGCCCTAGACCGATCAAGCTCCACTGAAGCCCTGAGAGGACATGTGACTGGTGCCAGGGGAGTCCACTGCCAGGTTGACTCACAAGTCCTTGAGCTCCAGGGTGATTTGGAGCACAGCAAGAAACGACTGTGACTTCATGCTATTCCGGCATCTTGTGTGATGACTTCTAACTCATTACTGGCTGTATACAATCTTTTACATTTCCACTGCAAAAGCCATTTGTGGTTGACAGGAAGAAACTGGAGGATATAATGGCAGGCAAAGTTAAAGTTCCTGCTCAGGGGGAAAATAAAGCACAATACTATGAGAGATGGCTTTACAGATGCAGGAGTAGGAAAGGACAATGCAAAACCTATGAGGAGCAAACAACTCGTTATTTTTTTTTTTCGACTTGAAAATGACCCAGAGATACTTTTCTCAAACTTTAAGGCACTTAAGAATCCCTTGAGAAACTCACTATCATTCAGATTCCAGAGTCTGACCCCACAGAGACTCCTAGAGAGGCAGATGGGGAGAGAACCAAGTAATCTGTATTTTTAAATAACTAACACCATTCAGATTCAAAGACACCAAGAAATCACCTGATGGTAAGCTTCTGTGGGGGCCAGACAATGTTTATAAATCTCAGTATGGTTCATACGTACAAAGGTTCTTGAAAAATGTGTTAAACCACCTGCCTGGTTGGGAACATCTTCTCTTCAATAAAGAGAACTTTCTTTGTGACCAATTTCCTCTAATTGTTTTTATAGTCACTTTCCTTCCCCACCGCCCCCCCCCCCCCCTCTATTTGGCTTTTAAGTGTGGTAAGAAAAACCCTCTTGATGGTAGAGTTTAAGGGCTCCTGGCCCCCGTCACTACTGGCAGCAGATCCTTCATCCACTACTAGGCCATCCCACCCTACCTCCATCCACCTGCTGTCACTCTCTCTAATACAACTTGCCCACTGCCCAGGGCACTTCCAGACTGAGTGCTTACCTTCAGTGCATGGAGTGACCCATGAGTAAAGTGGGGCTATTCTAGGACAGTAGCATATATCCTGTTCTGCCGCCGTGAGAGCAACCACCCAAAGCAATTCCTATCTGTACTCATGGTATGTGATTATATGCCACGTGTCATTGTGATCCCATTTTGCAAATTATTGACTTAGGTGTTGGTTACCTAAAATCAATATTATTTCCAAATATTTCCCTAATGCATGTTGTTTCAGAGAAAATGTATTAACATTGCTCACAACCCTCAGAGAGATAAAATGGAGGCCATTATATCTTCAGGTTAAACCTCACTTTATATGCTTTCTGTAGTTTGTAGTCTTGTTTCCTAGGAACATATAAAGCAATTTGAATTATGGCCAAATTCCAGTGTAGATATATTGATTCTAGAAGCCAATCTTACTATTTACATCACTGAAATTTGATGGCTGTGTGTGTGTGTGTGTCTTGATTAAAATTCCTGCTGCTCTGAAACACAGAAACTTTTCAGCTACAGAACTATTTTTTTTTTTTAACTTTTCAGTTTACCCCATCCTTCCTCCCAGAAAACAACTCACCCTCTGAAAACAAACAAACAAAAAAACAAAATCACACACACACACACACAAATTTTCCTTATAAAAGATAGGCTCCCTGTGGCATTTAATGAGTTACCCATCATTAACTCTGCAGGATACAGTCAATAAATTTAATATGTGTGTACTTAAATGAAAGATCTGACAGCTATGAATTGCAAACAGGATTTGGTACAAAAAGAGAGATTTTTTTTTTTTTAATGAGTAAAAGACATAAGAACAACATCATTGGAACTTACATTAACAATAAATTTTTCCTGGCTACTTCCTTCCTTCAAGTTTTATTAGAAGGAGGAACTGATGTTTAAGGGCATTTGGGGACAAGCTGGGGATGAAGTACCATACTATTAGAAGCAGAAATCTCCAGTGAGACCATTTGAATTTAGTACCTATCTCTTTCTCCATCTTATTCATGAATTGGGTGAAGAATTAACACTGCTCCCAGTTCTGGGCCATTCATCTTTCCATTTAGAAACCTTTTTAAGAAAGAGGATGAGAAGGAGAACTAATAAAGAAACCTAAATTTATTTTGTTTTTAGGAAGGGTTGGGATCCAGGGGAGTAACTTTTACTGTTTATCCACCATGAATCAAGTGCCAAATGAAGTATTTTATCTAAGTAGTTCTATGTAATTCTAAAAAGTCTCAGTTTTTGTAGATCTATGAAAAGATTAATAATTTCTATATTATCAACTCAGGCTAAGAAATTTTAAATCACCTACTCCAAGTCACAAAGCTGACACGGTATAGAACTGCTATCAATCTACTTGACTCCCCAAACTGCTCTACTGTATCAAGATATTTAGCTTTTAATTTGGGGATGGGCAAAATTTTTTTTCCTGTAAAGGGCCAGAGAGTAAATATTTTAGACTTTGAGAGCCATATGGTCTCTGTTGCAACTTCTCAACTCTGCCGTGGTAGGCAAAAACAGCCATAGACAGTACATAAATGAATAAGCATGGCTGTGTTCCAATAAAAAAAAAAATCATGGACGCTGAAATTTGAATTTCATTTAATTTTCATGTGTCATGAAATATCCCTCTTGGTTCTTGTTTTTTTCAACTGTTTGAAAAATGTAGAAATCATTCTCAGTTTACAGTCATACAGAAGCACTATGGTGGACTGAATTTGGCTCTGGGGCCTTCATTTGCAAACCTCTCCTTTAATTTCCTAAGCATCTGGAGGTCAGGGGTTGCATTTCTTTTTTGGTTCTCTGGGTCTTCTGAGGGCCTCCCACAGTGCCTAAAATAGAGCAGGCTCTTGCTAACATTTGGTGACTGGATCGAATATGTGGCTCTCAGTGGTGTCATTTTTATCTTTCCAATGATATATTCCTCAGTCTCTCTTTACTAGAGCTTAAATTGCCTCCACTGCTGTAACTTAAAATTTTTTCAAAGAAAACTAAAAGTTGTATCATTTAAAGTTACTGTACCTTAACAAATGCACCTAAAGTGGCACTGTTTTCGCATGCATGAAAGCTCAAAGCCTCAGCAACTCCCAAGAGCGATTAATCTTCTAACACTAATTAGATATTTGCTAATTAGCGTCTGATGTGTGAAATGAAAAAACATTTTGAAGCTGAAATGAATAGGGTCTAGAAAGATAGGGCGGTATTCCAGTTCCCCCTTTTCCATATTATTATCATATTTCATAAATATTAATAAGATCACATGATACCAGCTGCTCTATAAAATTATCTCTCTGAACGAAGGCTTTTGTTTGATATAATAGGGATGTGTCAATATTTTGCATATGGAAGAAAGCACTCAATGAAGGAAAGAGTTTTTTCCCCTCAATGTTAAAGAGATGTCATATTTCATGAATCACTTTTATGCTCGATCAACCAGTTTTACTTTTTAGCCTAGACTTCTTCCCATAAGGGAAGGTAGAAAAACCTTTCTCTAAATTATCACTTTTCTTCCTCTCCTATACCTTAATCTTATCTTGGTTTAAAAGAGAACTTAATAGAGTGGAAAGTATCTTAAACCTATAATTCTCTGTAAGGAAATAATAGAAATCATTACAGAATGGTCAATTTCAATAAGAAATTTGACTAGTAAAAGAGAGACATTTGAATTTCATTAATTGTATGCATGAGGACAGTCCTAAAAAACCTCCATATGCCATTTTCGTATTAAGAAAAAAAGAACCATAAAGAATGGGATAGAGGTTTCAGTGCTTCAAGCTCACACACAGAGGTTATAATATTCAAGTCATAAATATTAATTCATGTTGTATTCATAAAATGTAACATTTTGATACGAAATATTTCTGAAGGGAGAGCCCACATTACACATATTTGTTTCTGAAAGAAAAGACCTATGATAATAAACTATTGCAGTTGGTGCGGGGTTTTTTGAAAAACCACTCACCTGTGAATGCTGGTCATATCACAAATTATATCTAATTACAGCACTGATACAGTAATTTGAAATGATAGCTAAGCACAAGTTGACAAAGGTGACATTGAAACATAATGACGACGAGATTATCATTTTCTTAGGCTGACATTTTGTGATTACAATAATGCTGATCGAGATGATTAAAACCATAATGAAGGGAAAGCTTCAAGAGCCAGAACAAAACATACAGAGACTAGAGAGGCGAACTATCATTTTGCCTTCTGCTTCTTCCATATGACTTGTCCTCCCTGTGTAACGTCAGGCACTTGCACTAGTGCTAGAGAACTGTGAACCTGCGGTTGACAGATGCTATTTTCTACGGACTCCCTCAAGTGTCTGTTTTTCAAAGCTAGAGTGAAAGGATAAGGTCACCCACGCCAATGTATCCATTTACACTGGGGATTGTTTTCCAATTGGCTCTGAGATTGTGTATCAGCTTCCAGATGCAAAACATCAATATACTATCTGCACTGATACTCGGTTATCAAGATCTTCAGCTTAAAATTCATGGTGATCCCAAAGCTGTGCACTGCTGCAAACAAGTGAACGGGAAAGTGTGGCCGACACTACCCCTTCACTGATCATTACATGAGAACAAAACCAGACAGCTGTTAGTTACCAAGAAGAGAAATAAGGCAAGGTGAATCATACCCAATCAAGACATCACCAGTCAATCCAGCGGGCAGACTGGCTGAACTTGGGAGATGAGCGATGTACTGTACTTTGCTCAAAAGAGCCTATTTAAATTGCAGCAAGTTCAAAGTATCCGATGAGACTGTAATTCCAGCTGATTCTGAACCTCATTTCAAAAACAGAAGATAAATGTGTCTCAATTATTTAAAATCACCCTCCCAACTATCCATGTGTTCTCAAACTTGGTTTTCATTTACCTATGCTATTCAGTGTCTTCAAGGCTCATCATAGGTTCATGGATAGTCATCGGAAAGTAATTTGCAAAAAATCTCTGCCACCAGCTAGGTAGGTGCCGTTGTCCCATTTCACTGATGAGGCAACTGAGACGGAGACCATAAAGGCTGCCTCTGAATGGGGAGCTTCTCACCACCTGAAAAAGTCTCACACTCTGCAACATTCGAAAGTTCTCTTCCTCCCTTAAAGTATATGCTGACTCCCTGTAGCTCAGATAGCATGGCTTGGTTATTGCTACTTACTTTTTCTACAAATCAAAGAGGTAAGCTACAGTGTAAATTGCATGACATCCAAGCGTCCCCCATTCCTTAGCAAAGTCTCTATTTCCTTGTAATCTTCACCCTTATTCATCCCAACCTAATGATATCCACCCAGATTGTAATAGCACCTTTCCCCAAGGATCACTTCTGACCTTAAGTCGACAAAGGTCGTGGGAGAGAGGAAAAGCTCACACATGTCCACACTCAGCCTCAGAGTTACAAAGCAGTGACCTTTTCTTAAGGTCTTATTTTGTTTATCAAGAAGAAGAAATTATCGTTATTCTGAGTTAAATATACACCTCTTGATGGATGAAGCTAGTATTTCTCCACTTTTAGTCACTCGAGCCTTAGAACTTTTCATTTTCCTTTCATATCAACTGCTGACTATTGATACAATAATTTGAAATTATAGCTAAGTGCATGTTGACAATGGTGACATTGGAACATAATGATGATGAGATTATTGTCATTATGTGACTGGCACTATAATACACACATTTTATATAGTATCTCCTTTGTTCCTGACAACGTTGTTTCTTACAATTTATATTACAGATTAAGAAATTCAGCTTAGAAAACTTTAATCATTTTAATCCATTCCCTCCAAAACATTTACTCAGCACATAGAGCGTGTTGACCACGCTGTTGGGCCTGGACACCTGATTTTTGAGCTGACACACAACTTAGAGCCTACGTTCTCAGCACTTTAGGCACCGGCTGAGAGCTTAATGACAGATGAATTCTCTCTCTCTGTTGTCTGACTCCACGCTAAAATCATGAACATGAATCATGTTCATGTGGTAGCCCCCATGAACAAACCCACACACATCTGTGTTCTTGGCATCCTTTATTATTATCAGGTATCATTAATCCATAGCCCACAAACCAAATCTAGTCTGAAGTCTGTTTTTTGTATGGCTCATAAGCTGAGAGTGGTTTTTTTCCATTTTTAAAGTGTTGTTTTAATTAAAGAAGAATATGTGACAGACATTATGACTCAGCCCTAAATATTTACTATTTCATTTTTTACAGGAAAAGTTTGCCAGTGGATTATCTTTTTAAAGGAAAGTTAAATTGCCTTCAATGACTTTTATGTGACTTTTAAATAGCTTTGTACAGATAGTATGTGTTGCTGGGTTAAGGTTTCTTTTTGTGGAAGTGGTTATTATTTATTTACAGCTAAATTCTAGTCATTGTGAGAAGCATTTTTTTTTTAGCATATCAATCCTATTAACCCTCAAAATGAGCACAGGTAGGCACTATTCTTACCCTACTTTGCAGGGAAAGAGATTCTGGCTCAGGATGAGCAAGTTTCAGAGAACGTGGTCTGATAACCAGCCAGGATTCAAACGTTACTCTGTCTAGTCCCACCACTAGCCTAGAGGGGACTATAATACTAATAAGAAAAAGGTATCACCACCTGATGGATGCAGACAATGCCAGTGCTAACTGTTTGGCAAGGGGACTATGAGCTAGCTAGCTGCATCACTTTCCCTCTTGCCAAGCTTCCTGCATAACCACAAGCAGATTGAGTTTACAAGCCTCTCTCATATCTTGCTTCTCATTCTTGAGCTTTAATTTCCATGCATTAATGTGCAGTGAGCATTCTACGTTTGGTACCTTCTTGGCACTGCTTGCTTATTTATGATTGGGTGTTCTTTAAGCAGGGTTTGGATTTCCTCTAAGTATCATCACTGTGGCCTCCTCTGCTAGGCTTCCACCTGTTTCTCAGGCCCAACTCCCCCATCTCCTGATATTCATGACAGGCAGAAGAAGGTTGAGGAAAGGAGCCTTACTAACTCTACCCATTGACTTGAACCACAGAGAGGCTAGTGTCAGATGAGCAGGGGAATCTGCACCCACCCCTCCCAGCCCCAAAGGTCAATAAGTTATGTTGTGGCTTTGAGCTTCTCACTGGAACCTTCTGAAAAGGTCCATCCAGAAGACACTGGTACAAGCAGAAAAGGAGATGGGAGAGTCATATGAACTTTGATTCTTAAAGTTCTGAATCTTTGCTTGAAAAGAAAATACACAACTCTTTCATCTTAGACAAGGGGCGATTTCACTTAACCTAGAAAAACCATGTTAATAAGATGCTTCTAATTGACCAAAGTAAGAGAGAGAGAGAAAAAAAAAAAAAAAAGGAAATCACATTAAGAGAAATTTTATCCTTAACACACGGAAAATGCTGGGTTCCAGGGAGTCTTGTTCAGAACCGCAGGTGTTCTGCAAGGGTTATATGGCATCAGGAAGGATAGTAGGAGCGAGAAGGCAGCGTAGAAACATGGCTTGAGAGATGATGGGCGGACGGGGAAGCCATCAGCTCTTACCAGTATTATTCCTCGACTGTTCATAGCTATCCGCCTTATTCTCACAGTCTCTCCTCCTCTGTCCTGCACCCCAAATTAATCCTTCTGAAAATAGTTTCATAGTGTCACTCCATTTCTCAAATACACTTCAAATGGTTCTCACTGAAAATTAAGTCCAACTGCCTCTCCCTGACATTTAAACATAGGGTTGTCAGATAAAACACAGGATACCCACTTCAATTTGAATTTCATATAAAGAAAAGGTGATTTCTTCAGATATACAACAAGCAATTTCTTCAGCATAGTATGATCCAATCAAAATAACTTTTTGTGTGTGAAATTCAAATTGAACTGGATATCCGGTATTTTATTTGCTAAATCTGCAAATTCAGAGGCATTTTGAATCTGCCCCCAACCCTTCTTTGGAGGTGTATCTTCTTGCATTCCTTCAAAGCCGTTTTCCTGCTCTTTAAAATGAACGAGGCACATTCTTGTCTCCAAGCTTTGCTCATACTTGCACCCTCACCTGGAATGCCTGCTTCATTTGTCTTTCTCTATCCAGCAAAGTTCTACCTCACTGCCTCCCTCAAGAATAGTTTTAGTCCCTGAGAAATCGGAGATGTGAGATGTCTATGGAATCCTCATTTGACCTTTGGTAAATAACTATATTGTGTTTTATCTGATACTGGTGGTAGGGTGGCATCTTTGTTCATTTAAGCCCTGAATTGTGCTAGTCTGACCACTCTGTCATGCTCCAGATATGTCCTTCCGTGTGGACACACTCCGTGATATTTGGCTTAAATCAGTTGCTACTGGAGCTTCTGAGTGGTTCAGTAGCTTATCTAAGACTACAAGTCTGGCGAGTGACATAGTAGGTTTCTTACCTAATTAAGAACAGTGTGTATGACTCCAAGCTATGCTGTTGCTTCTTGTTGATTTTATCCCTACGTGTATTGTGCATTTGGTCTTTTTTCCATCCCTGTACATTCTACTCCATGCCATTTTACCTACATGCTGTCCACAAGTAATGGCTACCTGACCAGTTTCTCTGTCTGCAGCATACCTCCCAAGCTACTACCATAACTGACTGTACTCAAGTCTGTGAAAAATCTTCCTAAGACCACTATGAACATGGTACCCACAAGTTCAGGAAACTTCATACTTCCCAAGTTTATTGACTTGTTTTTCTAGGTTGCCCATTTTCTGAACCCAACCTACTCTTTTGCTTTACTTGCAATAATCCCTTACATGGACATTTTCCACCCAAAGCCATATCCTCTCTGAATATTTCCAGTTTTCTGCTTCCATATTGTCTCCTGAAATTGTCTACATTCCTGTCTCAAACAATCAAGATCTTTCAAGTTTATATAGGGTACATATACACACATATTTCCACTTCAATTAGTTTTTACTAAACTTTTCATATGTCTTATCAAAGTATTGTGTTGGCCAGAAAGTTCATTCTGGTTTTTCCATAAGATATTACAGAAAAAAACAAATGAACTTTTTGGCCAATCCAATAATAAAACTTTAAATGTCTCACGGTGACAGAGAACACCCATCATTGTCCTAAGATCTTATGCAAGCAGTTGTTGTTTCGTTGTTGCTAAGTTGTATCTGACTCTTCTGCAATCCAATGGACTGTCGCCCCCCAGTCTCTGTCCATGCGATTTCCCAGGCGAGAATACTGAAGTGGGTTGCCATTTCCTTCTCCAGGGGATCTTCCAGACCCAGGGATTGAACCTGCATCTCCTGCATTGCACCCAGATTCTTATGTACTATATTCAGGCTCCTCATCTACAAATGGGGAAAATATTAGCTCCTACCTCATGTGACTATGAGATCAGATGAGACCATACACATAACTAAGGGTAGCTTATAGCTATGTTGGAAAAAATTCTAAATAAAGACAAGCTGAACAAATAAAGATGTTGGGCAGAGGTGCTCTATTTCCCACTATACCTGGGAAACGTGATCTAACTCATAGCATCAATAAGGATGTGAAAAGATAGCCTGCTGGGTAATAAGGTTTCCTGAAGTTCAGCAAACAGGAGTACCTAAGTTCTAATGCCCATTAAAAGATAACGTGTTGGGGCATTATTTTTTATAACAAAGTAAAAATAAAAATGGCTTTGAACCTTATTTTCTTTATCTGAATCTTAGTTTATTCTCCCTCTTTACTTGAACCTTAGTTTATTTTCTAATAAAAAGTTGTACTCTTTGCAAACGATATACAATAAGCCTGTAATTCTTGCCTCCTGCTTTAAAACCACTAGTAGAAAAGTGTACAGGGTATTCTTGGGTATAAGGCAGCTGTAATCCATAGCTCCAAGAGTAGGAAGGGGAACCTACCATTAGAAACCCCTCAAAAAGAAAGGAAGCCGCTGTTGCAGCTACTTCCAATGTTTAACCAGGTCTGTAAACATAATATTAGATGTCTCGTGCTACTCTGGTGTCATTTATTCGGAGGCAGTAAGTGAAACCTCTTTAGGCTCCCATGCTCCTCGCCGTCACGGACTCATGTAAGGCTGCCCTGTTTTCTTCACATCAGCTCAGTCGAGCCATGTACCCTCTTCAGTCTTCTCCACTCAGACGGAGGAGTTAATGCAGTTAGATTGCTCCTGGGCTTCTAGCGGGACTACTTCAAATGATATTACTTCCATTTGTGACGTGCATCACCAGCAGTGCTCACATTTGAGGCCAACAGCAAACAGACATCTAAGTCCGCTGGCTGCAAGAGCAGCAGCGCTTCCCCGCTGAAAAGCCAGGGAGCGACAAGGCTATAAATTTGTCAATTTCCTCAACAGCCCGGTGGTGCGCAGGCCGCCACCTGAATGGGACTCTTGAGCAAGGCCACGGATTGCTCTGCGTTCCCAGGATTTGCAGGGAACTGTGTTCACGGATCACAAGCCTGTTTTTGACAGCACGGATCGATGCAAGGAGAGTGAAAACTTAAATCAGGGCTTTCTTCTGATAACTGCCATTTGGGGAGAAAATCCACTTTGGGCAAAAAAGAAGGGCCTTGAGGGCACCCACCACGCAGGGTTCCTCCAGGATGAAAAGACACGGTGAAAGTAACACGTGCAGTTCACAGCCAGACTGGACAGTGGGACTACATGAAGGATACGGCTCACACATATAGATATTCAAGTGCAAACAACTGGATAGTCCTTCACAGTTTTATTCCTTATGCTTTTATTTCTTTATTCTGTGTCACAACTGATTAAAAAAAAATGTTTCCAAATTATCTACATGTGCAACTGATTTTTTTAAGTTTCCAATGTGTCAGAGTTATATAGTAAAAGTTAAATTCCTAGAAAAATAGATATCCTGGTTATGCAAATTGCTCTAAAAGTTTCTAATATCCTCTGTTTCTTTATGCATCTTCTTGTGGCTTGGTAGTAGTGTGTTCTGCAGATCACATTTTCAGTGACACTGCTTTAGGATACATTCTATACATTTTAGTACAAAGGACTACTCACAAAAATGGTTAAATAACATAATAGACTTTTCTTTGTAATAGGTAAAGCATATACATAACAGATTATAATATTGGACCCCTTTCCTTTAGTTTTGGAAGAGTAGCCATGTCTTTCTTGTCTAATCTACTCATCAACTTCAAACATGCTGGTATGGGGTTTCCAGAGGATCTGGGAATGCTGTAATCTCTGTCACTTGTGTTTTCTCTCATTGCAATAGACATTATAAAATTTCAGAAAGCTAAGAGAATATATTGCCTTCCAGGTGTCCCAGTGGTAAAGAATCTGCCTTCTAATGAGGGCTTCGATTCCTGGGTCAGGGAGATCCCCTGGAGTAGGAAATGGCAACCCACTTGAACATCCTTGCCTGGAAAATTCCATGGACAGAGCAGGCTGGAGGGCTATAGTCCATGGGGTTGCAAAGAGTCAGACATGACTGAGCATACAAACACACATAAAAATTTATTAATATTACAAAATGTAGAAATTTTAGTTTTAAATCAGTGATTTAGTGATTTCATGAGCTAACACAAATAGTCACTTATTTCTGTACTAATCAACAGAATTCAATCTATTCTTTATATTGTTTTACACGTAAATTCACTGTTTTCAACGTTTTAGAGGCATTTCCTATCAAAACTCCCCTTCATTCCAGCTCTCCCTCTGTGTTTGCTCCATGTGTTAAGATGCTCTGGCTTGAAGATAAGCACAGCGGATACTCGATACTCATCAAAGACATGAAGCTTCTCATAAGTGCACAGGTGAACACGTTGATATGTAATGATGTTACGTTAACTCCAAACTCCTAATCATATACAGACTACTATATATAAAACAGATAACCCACAAGGACCTATAGCACAGGGAACTACACTCAGAATTTTATAATAATCTATATGGGAAAAGAATCTGAAAAATAATAGATATATGTATATGTATAACTGAATCACTTTGCTATATACTTGAAACTAACACAACATTGCAAATCAAATATACTTTAATAAAAAATTTTAAAATATTTTAATTATCATAATATAAAGAAAAAAAGATGTAATGAAGAAGAGATGATCCAAATGAAAGAAATGGAAGAATGGATTCTAGTTATAGCAACATAAAATCACACAACTATAGATTGTTCAAAGGCTAAAAGGAATTTCTACAGATCATGCCTCAATTTGTAAATGTGAAAATTAGAACAGCAACTTCAGAGTAATTGGTTTGCAGCAGGACCAATAATCTGGCTCAGAAGATGAGAGGGCAGTGATGAAGCAGAAACTACTGCTGACTGATTTGCTATTTCTCCATCTGAGTCTAACATAAAATTGAAAAAACTATATTTACTTCATTTATTCATTTGATTACCAACATCTAGTGTATACAATCCCATGTGAAGAAGAGATAAGAGGTCTTTGGATGAAATGAGGCAAGCAAGCCAAGGTGTTCTTACCGATGATGGTCTTTACTGTTATTAAAAACAGATTTAAAGCAAACTCAGAGAGAAATCTGTCTCCTACTTTCAGTCTTTCTACTTCACCCATTCTCACAATACTCATGCCATTGCCTTCTCCGTATACAAGTAAACTTAAGTTTAAAGGAAAACCAGATGGGAATGTATAGTAGAGAATTTCAAGAAGCATGAAGACAGTTGTTAGTGGCAAAGGAGAACCAATATTGGGCTAAAATGTGTTTTTTTTAATTAATTAATTAATTTTATTGGAGGCTAATTACAATATTGCAGTGGTTTTTGCCATACATTGACATGTACAAACACAATAAGGAGAGATGAGGGTGTGAAGAGCTTACTCAATTCATTGCAGTGAGTTCAACAAAGATCATTTTTTAAATTATCTTTAACTGTGTTGGTTTCTGTTGTACACATCACAAATCAGTCATACCGATTTACGTATTATATATATATATCTCCCCTCCCTCTGGAGCCTCCCTCCCCTCCCCTCCCCACCTCGCCGCTCGGGGTCATCACACTGCTGCAGGCTGGGCTCCCTGTGTTACACAGCAGCTTCCCGCTGCATCTGTTTTACACATGGTAGTGCATATACATCGGAGAAGGCCATGGCACCCCACTCCAGTACTCTTGCCTGGAAAATCCCATGGAAGGAGGAGCCTGGTAGGCTGCAGTCCATGGGGTCGCTAAGAGTCGGATGTGACTTCACTTCCACTTTTCACTTTCATGCATTGGAGAAGGAAATGGCAACCCATTTCAGTGTTCTTGCCTGGAGAATCCCAGGGACAGGGGAGCCTGGTGGGCTGCCGTCTGTGGGGTCGCACAGAGTCGGACACGAGTGAAGTGACTTAGCAGCAGCAGCAGCAGCAGTGCATATACGTCGATGCTGCTTTCTCAGTTTGGCCCACCTTCTCCTCCCTGCTGCATCAAGTCTGTTCTCTATATCTCAACAGACAGTATTTTAAAACATAAGAAAAACCAGTCATTGATTGAGCCACTACATATGCTGGGTACTTCTAAGTACCGTAGAGTGTATGATGGGATTCAAAGAATGAAACTCGGAAAAGTTAAATACAGCTAGACAGACAGGTGAGGGTTAGTACCTAGTGACACAATATGGGCCAGGCACTGTGGTAAGACTTCTGCTTGAATGAGTTTATTTAATGCTGTCAATAAACTGCTAAAGTAGGTACATTATCATAACTTGACTTTAAAGATGAAGTTATCAAGACTCAGATTAAGAAGTTTAGTTAAGTTAATACGGTAAAGAAATTCTAAATATAGTGATCATGCTTCATTTTTGACACCATTCTTCTTCTTCAATACCCTCTTCTGCCTGGCAGCAAGCGGCAGGACACTCAACCGAACACCACACATGCCTAGCCCAGGATGGTTTCCAGTCCATTTTGGCTTCCCAATGAGCTAGGGGCACTGGAAGGCAATGACCTTTATTATCTAAGATGAATATATTTCCAATTATTTCTCCACTGTCACAATTTATCATTCAAGATTGCCTTCTAATTTGCAGTCCTCCAAATTGTCAGACTTTTACTGGATGCTTTAATTATAGAAGTTTATCTAAATAAAAAAGAGGTAATATGAATTTTGTCAGAGGTGGATTTTATATAGCTATCAAAGCAAATGCTGAATACCTTGTGTAGGCTTATTAAAATGTATTTAATGAACCTGAGCTCAAACTGCTTTTCAGTCTTTTTTTGGCCCCCAGAAAGGATGGAATTTCTCTGGCAGTTTCAGAAGAATTACAAGGTTTCATGAGGCAGAATATCCTCTTTGCACACTGAAGATTATGTCTTTTTCCTTTCTTTTTTTCTCATCAGAGCAAGAACCCCCTAATACTATGATGTCCAATTGAACTTTCATTCAATAAGCATTTACTTAGTGCCTACTGTGTGCTACAGTTGAGGTACAAGGATTCATGGTCTCCGCTCTTACAGAATTCTGAATCTATAATATACAAGGCACATATAATTACTCAATGGAAAAAAATGGCAATAAAGAAGTATGCAGAAAGTATTATGGGATCACAGGTGAATAAGCAACTATTTCTATCCTTGGGGTCACAGAATGCTTCAAGAGAAAAGGAGCCATTTTCTCTTGGAGATATTGGCATCAGTTTACTGAGTAAGACAAGGGGTAGAACAATCCAGACAGAAGGAATGGCATAGATATAGAGAGACCAGGAAATGCAAAGCATGAGAAATAAGATGGTAGAATTCAAAAGATGTCATATAACAACACAAAGAAGGAAAAGAACCCATTATATGAAATTCTGATCTTCCAAATCCTGTACATATAATTTATGAGAGTCTGCTGAATTATTTTTGGAAGGGATACTTGTTTTTGTTGAATATTTAGGCCTACTAAACATGATCCTTTGGGTTTGCCTGTGCATGAGGGCCTATGTAACATGTCAGATATACCCTTTTTGCGACAAAAATTTAAATTCAAGAATTATTTTTCTCTATGTAGGAATGCAAAGTTCCAGTTGTCTGTCTCTGTAAATAAAAATTCACTCTTCCAATGTGAGAAATGGAGGAATAGGGGTGTATGGGGCTTCTCTGGTGGCTCAGACAGTAAAAAATCCATGTGCAATGCAAGAGGCATGAGCTTGATCCCTGGGTCAGGAAGATCCCTTGGAGAATGGAATAGCTACCCAATCCAGTATTCTTGCCTGGAGAATTTCATGGACAGAAGAGCCTGGAAAGCTAGTGGGTGTATGAGAAGGGAGTGTGGTAAGGAGAGTGGGAACTCTCAATCAAAGATCTTTTATTTCCAGAGAGTTCATTCCTAATGCCAGGAGACAGGGGATTTATTGTACTTGAATCCCTGTGGACCCCACACTTTTCTGAGGGATAGTGGGGCATATAAGGGTATTACATATGCCCTCAGAAATATGTGCATCAACTTTTCAGCAAGATCCCATGATCTCTACTTGACAGACTGTGAACATTTCAGGAGCAGATTTCCAGAGACACTGAGATTTTTTTCTAGAAATCAAACCCTCCAAATGTATGCTACTAGAGAAGGCGTTATCCAAGGTAAAGGGCAGAGACCAACCAATTAGCAGATGAATAGGAATAAGAAAGAAGGAATCTATCTTCCCAGGGAAAGAGATCTAGAGAAATTTAAGAGTTTTCATGAAATTTTATTGTAATTTATAAAATAACCTTTTTAAAAACAAGGACTAAGAAGCCATCAGTATTGACTAGGAAGGAATCACAAAGTGCAAGCAAGCCAAAAGAAGAAAAACGTAACCCAACAGTTTTACTATTGTTTTCTGGTTATATAAGCAGTGATATAGGCTTGTTATGGAACATTTACAAAATACAGAACCATGCATTGCCACTACCCCACTGTTAGCAATCTGTTGCAGAATATTCCATTCTTCTTTTCTAGGTGTGTGTGTGTGTGCTATTTCTTACACAGATACGGAGCAACACATAAGTAATTTTTGACATTGGTAGCTAACTACATGCATTCACATCGTGGATATTTTTTCAGAGGTGACACTTATGACATATGACCTATTACAGTTATGTTCCAACCATACTTATTCCTTACCTATTTAGGCATTTTTAAAAATTCCTGCAACAGGGTATCTTTTTTTTATTCATGAAGGCACAAGAA
Organism: Bos taurus; assembly: GCF_002263795.3. NCBI lineage: Eukaryota > Metazoa > Chordata > Mammalia > Artiodactyla > Bovidae > Bos > Bos taurus. Next base: position 79,493,490 of record NC_037334.1, on the reverse strand, counting down.
GCTGCTTATGCAAATGTTGGATATCGTTCATGTTTTCTTATTTTTAAGGCCATGGCTATGTCTTCCTTTCTAGGACAGGTCTTTCTTCCTTGATTAGGTAGGCTGGCCATTTTCAATTAAACCAACAGTAATGAACATGAATAAAGACATATTCACTCCCCAATTCCATGCCCTGATAATTTGGAGATAATAGACACCCCTCAAATATATGATAATAATAATACCATTAATAAAATAATGTAAACTATATTCTTCAAATAGTGTCCAAGAAGTCACAAAACTACAGAAAACAGTCACTAGGAACTCAAGCAAGTGTCACTATTTGTTTCTCTATTTTCCTCTTACACTTTCTCCAAAGAACTATAACCTGCTAGAAATTTCAAGTTCAAACTGATTTTTAGAGTTCCTGACCTGGGAATACAGAATGACTCAATCTAAAAAGAGATACCAATTGAGAAACTGCCATAGGTACCCACAGAAGTGCAAGATTTAGAATTGATCCTTTAGGTCCTAGGTTGATGGGACTTTAGCAATATCCAAGGCATAGTTTACACAGAGAAGTTGACCCTATGGAAATTTCCATGTTCTTGAAATCTTATGTTACTTGGTCTTTTGCTAAGGAATTACCAGCACACTCACGCATTCTTTCTGATAGCAGATCCCAGTAGAGCTAAGCCATATGTTACTCCTTTATTCTTGGAATAGAGTGCTTAGGTTGGTACTTTGAAGGCTCAAGACTTAAAAATAACTGCTTGAGGAAACACCCTTATAAAAGGTGCATAGGACTTAAAAAATGACATTTGGATATTGGTCAAAATATTACTCCTTGTATGTCATCACAGTGTCATAATATTATGACTCATTATAGTGTCACATCAGACCAACCCCCACAAAGTATGAGTTTAACCAATCCACTTGTACAGATTTGCACATTCAAAGGAATTCCTTTCTGATATTCAGAAGGGTGGTGAGCAGCTTGAAGAGAGGGCACTGTGTAATTTATGTACTTCATTTGGCAACTGGCCAACACAGTTTGGGAAGATCGACACAGAAACTGCTCATCAAGCTGATTAACAAACACAAACAAGGGATGATTCTTGTTAACAGCACCAGGTTGGGAAATACCAAAATACTGTGTTTCCCATAAGATACTTATAAGACTTGCCATGGGCACTATTTCAAATGTATTCTTGTTTATGCTGCTAGTTTCTTCCAGGTGGGCTGAGAATTTAATTCATAAGAGAGAGGACTGACATTTCTTTTTACCCTCTTTTCTTCATTCACATTTCTTCTTCCCCTTTTTGGGAAGGTATGAAAATGTTTATATTGTAAGAGAGTGGTTCTTGACTCTGACTGCATATTAGATTCCCTTGGTGTTATGGACCGAATACTACAGTCCTCCCAACACTCGTATGTTGAAACCCTAGTCCTAATATGATCATACTTGGAGGTGAGACATTTGGGAGGTGATCAGGTATGTAGGTTGAGCCCTTATGAATGGATTAGTGCCCCTTATAAGACAAAGCCAGAGAGATAGCTCAGTCTTTTCCTTGTATGTGAGGATACAAGATTTCAGCAGTCTTCAGCCTGCTAGAAGGCTGTCATCAGAACCCAACCATTCTGGCACCCTGACCTCAGACCTCAGGTCTCTAAAACTGTGAGAAATAAATTTCTGTCTTTTATGGTATTTTGTTGCAGCAGCCTGAACTAGTACACTCAGGGAGTTGTTACAAAAATACAAGAAGTCTGGGTTCCCACCAACAATGATTTTTATTTACTTGGTGGGGAGAGGGCTATGCATTGGTACTTTCTAAACAGCTTTCAGAATACTATAATGTGCAGCAGTCTCACAGACTATTCAAAGGACGACTTTCAGATAGGCAGCATCAGCCTTACCTGGAACGTTGTTAAAAATGCAGAATTAGGTCCCATTCAGATCTATCAAATCAGAATCTGCATTTTAACATGATCCTCAGGTGAAGTGAATGCATATCATATTTTGAGAAGCACTACCATAGGGAAGGAGATAGAATAATAAAGTGAAGATATTTACCAATATTTGGTAATAACAAATTACAGTCTGAGTCACCAGGGAAGCCCAATATCAAAGATAACACTGATTTAAATAATGGTCATAGCTAATACTTATTAGGTGTTCATTATTTGCCAGATAGTCATCTAAATACTTCACATGCCTTGACCCCTTTAATGCATAAAACAACCCAGGGAGGCTGATGTTGCTATTTTCTTTTTTTTCCTTCCAGTTTTGTTGAGATACCATCGACATGCAACATCATATAAGTTTAAGGTGTGTAATATAATGATTTGATTTATATATATATAGTGAAATGATTATTGCATTAAGTTTAGTTAACATCCACAACCTCACAAGTTATACTCTTTTTTTCTTGTATTGAGAACTTTATGATCTACTCTCTATGTCTCTATTTTCTGAGTAAGAAAACAGAGGTGAATGAACTTGGGCAAGGATTCACAGTCCCTGAGGACAGACTAGGCACCTACAGGAACTTTCTCCTTCGTATTAAAGATATATGTGGTTGAACAGCTGATGATGAAGGAAATTGAAGGACTTGATAATCTAACAGGTTGGCTAATTCAGCAATCTGACACAATAGGGATGACAGGCTATATGAAATGTGAATGGCTTTTCTGTTACTTATAAATAACCATAGTCAAGATAGCCAAGATGAATACATGGTAAATGTGAGATATTAGGCAAATTTAGGGGCATTATTATCTCCAAGGTACTCAAAGATCAGACCACATTCAAAGCTTTGAATTTGAATCTTAAATTCATTCCTGGGTCATGAAGCCCAGTTGATCTCAATGAAGTCTACAGAGTCATAGGTAACATCTCCAAAAAGGAAATATGAAGTGAATTCTGTCTTTTCTTAAGAGAAACTATGAGAGCTACAATTTGGGAGTTAATTTTCTCAAAGCAGCAAGGTGTCCCCTGGTCAAAGTAAAATAAATATTTTTCTATTAGGTGCTAAATCAATATTTGTTGAGTTAATTAATATGTATATGAAATGCTCTCTCAAAGAAAAACTATTCTGGCAGCCCTTGCAGTGCAGGTGGACCATATATGGGTTTATTTGGCACAGGTAGTAGTTTTTTTTTTTTTAATGAGCCATTATTTAGTATCAGGGGATTTCACTCACAGACACAGAGATACAAATCCAGGTTTCTAGTTTTTCTTTTAAAATTGCAAATCCTGGCAACACTGTGTCTCTGTGCAACAACCACCGGGCACTGCAGGGTTGCTCTCACAGCAGCAAGGCGCATGCTCACTAGAGATCTGCTGTCCCACCTGGAGTGCACTGAGTGCTGGTCCCCAGTCCTAATGCCCAGAACCTGCAAACATTACTGTATACAGTAAGAGTGAATGTTGCCTTACATGGCAATGCTGCTGCTGCTAAGTCACTTCAGTCGTGTCCGACTCTGTGCGACCCCATAGACATCAGCCCACCAGGCTCTCCTGCCCCTGGGATTCTCCAGGCAAGAACACTGGAGTGGGTTGCCATGTCCTTCTCCAAGGCGTGAAAGTGAAAAAGTGAAAGTGAAGTCGCTCAGTTGTTTCCAACTTTAGCGACCCCATGGACTGCAGCCTTCCAGGGTCCTCCATCCATGGGATTTTCCAGGCAAGAGTACTGGAGTGGGGTGCCATTGCAATAGATGGGATTAATTGTGATCTTGAGGAGAGGACTTTATTCTGGATTATCTGGCTGGGCCCCCAATTCCCTCACATGTATCCTTTTAGGAGAGAAGCAGAGAGAGACAGACACGCAGAGAAGGTGATGTGAAGAGGGAGTGGGGTGTAGGCAGTGTGACTGCAGGCCAAGGGGTGCTGACAGCCAGAAACAGATCGTCCCCCCAGCAGAGCCTCCAGAGACAACGCAGCCCTGTAGACACCTTGTTTTGGATTCTTGGCCTTTACGACACTGAGTGAATACATTTCTGTTGTTTTAAGCCACCTAGTTTGGGGGCATTTTGTTATGGCATCCCTGTGTGCATGCTTGGTTGCTTCAGTCATGTCTGACTCTTTGCAACCCTATGGACTGTTACCCACCAGGCTCCTCTGTCCATGGAATTCTCCAAGCAAGAATACTGGAGTGTGTTGCCATGCTCTCAGGAAGAGGATCTTCCTGACACAGGGTTTGAACCCGTCTCTTATGTCTTCTGCAATGGCAGGAGAGTTCTTTACTACTACTGCCACCTGGAAAGCCCTAGGAATCTAACATAACACCACTTGGACATAGATGCCCATGCATCTGTACAGGAGATTTTTATTAGGACACAGGCTCTTTGTTGGGTATGGGGAGGATACAATGGACAAAGGAGACCATAGTGGTAACAGCCCAGACAAGGCACTCTACATATCCAGGCATTATCCCTTAGAATGGATCTAGTTGAGATTTTTTGTTCTTTGCCAGGAAACTTGTTATCTTAATAGAAAAGTTATGGCTTTTAGATGGATTTATATTTTTATATTCTAACTTTATAAAATGCCAGGATGAATGTATTTCCCTTTAGGTATGAAACACATAATGTAGGCAAATGACCCTTAGAGATTGAATGTTCCATAACCTTCATTTTACAAATGGGAAAACTAGACCCAGAGAGAAAATGGGAGGCCCAAGGTCACACAGATAATTAGGGCAGAGTTCGGCTTAGACCTTCTCACTCATGGTTCATTGCTCATTTTACATCCCAGCCCCCTTTCATGACCTAACTCTTTCAAATCCTAACTATTAGCTTTTGACCATTGAAATAAGGTTGACTGTGAGATCCATTTAGCTTAATAGAATGGCACTTTTGTTCAAGAGTAAGAGTAGGCATGCCCTCAGTCTTTCAGAGGGAATGTTTCAAGCCCATGTCCAAATGGGCCTTTTTCTAAGCAAACTAATTTATCCAGAACATCTAAGTCACATCATGTTTAACTAAAAAAAGGTCTTGTCACGATGATGTTGTTGTTCGGCTGCTCAGCCGTGTTTGACTCTTAGTGAACCATGGACTTCAGCACATACCTGGCTTCCCTGTCCTTCACTGTCTCCCACAGTTTGCTCAAACTCATGTCCATTGAGTCAATGATGCCATCCGACCATGTCATCCTCTGTCGCCCATTATGATATAAGCAGTATTTAATATGCTAAAGAGTACAGATATTTAAAGAAATTGGACAGGAACAACTCAATTGGTAACTTTCTAAAGGAAAGAGAGCAATGCCAGAGAATATATCAATTTATTAGCAAGATGTGAAAGATCTTAAGAAAGCCTGAAAAACATGACTGTACTATACAAATTGAAGGTTAGCAAAAAGAGCCTCAGCACTCAAAGGACAGTACAAATTAACACTGTACACCAATGTTCTTTTTGCAACAGGGAAAAAGAGAGAGTAGAACTTTTAATTAAATTTTTTTCTAACAGTAATTTTTTTAGAGCAATCACAGATGCCCCAATAAAGCAAGAGCTGATGTTTATAGTGTTGCATTAGCTAACTTTTATACCTTTCTAAGCCTCAGGTGGCCAAGTCACATTTGGACTCTATTCTGGATAAATTTTACAGTTCAACACAATGGCATTTTCTTTAATGCTGACCCCGGAACTCCCTAAAAACACATGGGGTCTGCATTGCTGGAACTAATTCATGAAATAATAAGGATTTTTACAAACAGTCAGAAAGCATATTAAAATGCCATGTCAATATTTGCCTATGCCAAAACCCCACCATAGACAACAATAAGCTTGACTCATTAATGCCCAATATAAACTATACAAGATGGATGCTTCTGCAGAATTCCTGGATTAATTCATTGGCTTTTACCATGTCTATCCTAGCCATGCCAAACCTGCTTATTAAAGCCAGCGGGCATTCAAAACAGGAGCTTCATTTATAGATCTCTCTTCTAGTAAGCAAAGGTAATAGAAATAAAACCAACTGGCTCTTTCTCAAGGGAATAAACCTCAAATATTTAAGTAGTGATATACTTGCTTTTTATTGACTCAGGAATGGATTTGGCTTAATCCAGTTAAAGTCCTGATGATGGGAAAGACTGAAGGCTGGAGAAGGGTATGACAGAGGATGAGATGGTTGGTTGGCATCACCAACTCAATGGACATGAGTTTGAGCAAGCTCTGGGAGTTGGTAATAGACAGGGAAGCCTGGTGTGCTGCAGTCCATGGGGTCACAAAGAGTTGGACACAACCAAGCGACTGGACTGAACTGAATTAATCTGAGATACTAAAAGTTCATCCTGAAAACCTTTGTCTCTGGCTGTATCTGTGGTGTTGGAGAAGACTCTTGAGAGTCCCTTGGACTGCAAGGAGATCCAACCAGTCCATTCTGAAGGAGATCAGCCCTGGGATTTCTTTGGAAGGAAAGATGCTAAAGCTGAAACTCCAGTACTTTGGCCATGTGAAGAGTTGACTCATTGGAAAAGATTATGATGCTGGGAGGGATTGGGGGCAGGAGGAGAAGGGGACAACAGAGGATGAGATGGCTGATTGGCATCATTGACTCGATGGACGTGAGTCTCAGTGAACTCCGGGAGTTGGTGATAGACAGGGAGGCCTGGCGTGCTGCAATTCATGAGGTCGCAAAGAGTCGGACATGAATGAGTGACTGATCTGATCTGATCTGATGAACAGCCTGGATGTTGTTTATTTCTGACACCTGTCAATCATGACACGTGATGGCTTATATCACCCTGTGCAATGGTAACCACACAGTAGCCCTGCCAGAATGGTCAGTTCCAAGTGACTTTGGCCATTTGACCTTCCTATCACCTCCATCTCACCAAATCTTAACTAATTAATTAGAAACAAGCCCAGACTTTTATGCCATTGTGGCAAACATAATCTGGCACCAAAAATAAAACAAGTAAATAAAAAACTTGAATGGAGCCATTATCTTAGAAATTTGAGTTAATATTAAGAAAGAATTAAATAACTAAGAATTAGAGCTGAAGGTGAAAGTTGAATTTGGGAGATAAGTCAGGCAGGCCATAATAGACCCTGTGGAGTCAGAGCTATGGAGAAGCAGGAGCAGTGAGTAAGCAATGCCATAATGTAGGAAAAACAAAACAAAACAAGTAGATGATAGCAAAGAGTAGAGAGAAGAATACACATACAGAAGCCAAGCCACAAACACCATGGACAGAGCACTGAAATGGTGAGTCATGAAATCTAACCTGCAGAGGTTTTTGGCACCTTTTTGTACCTAGAACATTCTGGCTATAAAAGTCTACCAATATCCAGGATAGCAGTCATTTTTCATCTTCTAGAGATATAATGGGCCAACTTTCCATATTATTACCCTCATACAAAAGCCCACCTTCCCACTCCTTATGGAAGGAACATGAATGAGTCTGTTTCTGGCAAGCAAGAGATTAACTAAAAACATTATATAAACCTAACCATTCATCTGATGATGTTACACCATTTTACAGGCTTGATTATGTACTATTTGAGATATCTCTTTGCTTCCTGCAGAGATCCTGCTGTTTCATAACCACTTTGCTTGATGTTATATGGGCTTCTGAAGAGAATGCATCTTGATATGCATCACACAACAAGACCAAATCTAACACAGAGACATACTGGTTACAGAGATTACCAAAATACTTTAAAGCTCAAATGTTCACTTGCCCAACTGCTTCTTTCTGGGCATTTCAAGGCATTGGTTGATTAAATATCTGGTATCATTAACTTGAATTTTAATTTCAATTAAATGTTTAGGCTCCATTTAGTCTATGGTCCCTAATGGTGACTCAAGGCTCTAATTTTCAACACTCTTTAACATGATTCTTTTGTTTCAGAACGTTTTCTGTGTTCTTTTAGGTGTCTAACAGTACTCATTTACCACATCCTAAATGATGCACCTTGCAAATATCATATTAAAGTTAAAACTAACAGTAACTGAAAATTTAACTTGACATGTTTCTTGAAGTTCTTATCCAAATCTAACAAATTATGTATATATAGATGTATGTATTTTTAAAAAGAAGCACCTTTTGATTATGAATTATATGTTTAACCCATTTCTAAGAAATAATAAATTCAAACAATTTTGACACCTAGAAGAATTTGTTACATATTTTTGATTCTTTACCGTCTTCCCTTAGTGAACTATAATTCCATTTTCACTTAGAGGTATATGAAACCAAACAGTGAACTTTGGACATCTTCAACTTTCCCCTTATTTTGAAAATCATATAACAATTTTAGCTGTTGGGCCATTGGCTCCAACATGTAAAAAATACATATTACACACCGAGAATCCTTATTCAAGAAAATGTATTGTTTTGGCATAGACAATGATATTTCTGATTGAATGATTCAATATTTTAGAAAGAATTTCCGATGTTAATGTTACCCTTGGTATTCCTGTACTATAAAGGGATCAATGGTAGATCTGGGAGGAAAACTTAGAATCAAAGATTTCAACTGATCAAGCAGTGACCTGTTATTGACGTATGTCCAACACTGGGACAAACTCTGTAGAAAATGTGAAATAAAACTATGACATGTATACCTGTGGCTGACTCATACTGATGTATGGCAGAGGCCAGCACAATATTGTGAAGCAATTTTCCTTCAATTAAGCATAAATTTGGGAAAAAAATAAGACAGAGCTTCTGCCTTGGAAGAGGTTCTAATCTGGATAAGGAGATAGTATTAACATAGAAAGAAGCCCTGAGAGAACCACAGGGACAAAATAAAATTAAATGCATGGCTACTTCCTATCCAAGCAGGATAGGAAGGCCACAGAGTGGCCTATAGTGGACGGGAAAGCATTATGGATTTGACCCTTGCACCGAAAGAAGAAAGGGCGGTAACGAAAAGCTTTGTTCTCTCCACATTCTCTCCAGAAGTGCTGCGGCATAAACCTTACAAGAAGTAAGCCTTCATGGTCATAGTTATATGATTTATCTTCCCATCGCTGAACCTAAACACAGATAGCCTGGTTACTGCCTACATGCATAATTCTCAAGACCTAAGACTCCTCTCTTTCCCCATCTTCCAAGAGGTTTCTACCACTGGCCACATATGAATCAGGCTCAAATTCAATCACTTGGATTCTTCTGGAGACAAAATTAAAAAAAAAAAATTAAAATTGGGTGTCCTCCCTGGTGGTCCAGTGTTTAAGACTCTGCCTTCCAAAGCAGGCACGGAGGGTTCCATCCCTGGTCTGGGAACTAAGGTCCCACATGCTGTGTGCTATAGCCAAAAACAAACAAACAAACGTGGGCTTTAAAGTCATAAAGTTTAGTCCAGTTCTGATCTGCTCCTTCAAATGCCACTAGGAGACCCTGGGTTGCTTACGTAGTCTTAATTTTCATGCTGGTAATCAGATTATTAGAGGGGTAAATGACAGAATATATGACCACTGTTGGCACATATATGCTGTGTTCTGGAGACTATATGATGAACATTCGCATGGTCTTCAGATGTTATTTACCCCAATTAACCTATACTCATACTCCGGAAATTTCAAACTGAGCTATAGGAAATGACCAACATTCAATTTTTTGTCCTACAAAATGATAATTTCATAGATTCAACCAAATATTAATACATTAATCTATTTTTAATTATTAATATATTTCCTCCAGTCACCCTCAGATTGAATGGTTAGTGATTTCTTGGATTCCTGAGGGAGGTAATATAAAAGGCAGGTTTGATTTTGGTCAAGGGAGCTTCCCTGCTGACTCAGACGGTAAAGAATCTGCCTGCAATGTAGGAGATCTGGGTTCAATCCCTGAGTCAGGAAGATTCCCTGGAAAAGGAATTGGTTACCCACTCCAGTAATCTTGTCTGGAGGGCCCCATGGACAGAGAAGCCTGGCAGGCCATAGCCCATGGGGTCAGACAGGACTGAGTGACTAAGCACACACACAGAGGAAAACCTTAAGTTTTGGATATTAGCTTTATTGGAACCTCTAGGAGGGACATTAGAAAGTGAATACTGAAAGTCTGCATTTGAACCAAGGGAAAGAGAAAGAGGAGAAATGAATTTAAACTAGTAGATGGTTTTTCATAGGACAGACCCAGCTCTCTCTCTCTCTCTAACCCTTCTGCCCTCCACTACCGCCTGCATCGAATACTCTCTCCGGGGTACAGGACAGCAGTTGACTGCTATGCTAGGCAGGATGGCATCCTGCTTTCTAAAATAGCACAGATCTGGTAAAGAACTTGAGCCAGGCAAGCTATAGGTTTGTTTATTGTATATGCTGTGAAATGTTCCCAGATAAAACCTCCATTTGTCAATGACCCAGGAGGGAGTAAATGAAAATGCTTATTCAGACCCCTCAGCAGAGAGAGCTCCCTTAATCCGCTCACTGATGAGATAACGCTGTAGGATTACAATAATCAACTTGCAGTATGTCCTCTATTAGTGCTTAAAACTATAGCAGTTCATAAGCACCAGGAGACATCTCTTCATTTACATAATATAGTGACAGACTTTCACCCTTCTGAGACCATCCATCATCTTCCTACCAACCCTTCCTTGAAGTATTTCCAATAGGTACAGTTATACTGAGGACTGTTTAACAATCAATTTCTAAATGCCTCAACATAGAAGAATATATGTATATATTATTTTACATATTTTTTCCTTTTGTGTATACAGACACATATATGTATATACATACACACATACATATACAAATGTATATGTGTGTGTGTGTGTGTGTATACATGTGTATATATATATATATATATATATATATATATATATATATATATAGGGCTCCTCTGGAGACTCAGTGGTAAAGAATCTGCCTGCCAATGCAGGAGACATAAGAGATGCAAGTCTGATCCCTAGGTCAGGAAGATCCCCTGGAAGATGGCATGGCAACCCACTCCAGTATTCCTGCCTGGAAAACCCCATGGACTGAGGAGCCTGGCCAGCTACATTCATGGGGTCGCAAAACAGTTGGACATGAATTACCAACTAAATAACATCAACTATATATATATATATTATATATATGTTACATATACACACACACACAAGTGATATACATTTATGTGTTTGTATACATATAGAAAGATATACACACATACACAGACATACCCCATCCCTTACTTAAATCACAATTATAACCATATATAGACATTAACAGTGACATTAAACATCTCAGCTTCTTCTCAAGAGTAAGAATCACAATGAAGTGTCTGTGAGACTGGTATGTAAATAGGGAAAGTAATAACGCACAGACTCTTCTTAAAATACTTTCTATATCACTATTAGTTTCTGCAGTGACATTTTAAAGTTATTTCCCTCTATGTTCTTTCCTAGTTAGCCAATGGAATGCTCACTCACAGAGAGAGAAGGCACTTTCTGATGCACATTTTTTTAAAAGTTGGTTAAAATTCACGTTATGAAATTGCACAAGTGTTGATAATTCATTCAAACTTGGTTTTTTCCCATGCACTTTTCTAAAGAAAATTTAAAGTGTCAAAAATACGTATCTTGTGCTCATTATTAAATGCTAAATACCACAGTGTTTTGAGCTGCCTCGTGGCCATTGTAAAGAAAACAGGTGTTCTGATAGATTATAAAGTGTGAGTCAGATGATGTGTGGGACAGAATTTTAATGAAGCTGCAAGCATAGAACTCTGACTGGCCTCTTGAATATGATGCTCAGAAGTAGTTTTAAAGACAAGATAGTAAGAATGCAATTCGGGAAGCATTCATTAATAATCAACAAGTAAATGGGACATGAAAAATCATTACAGTAAAAGACCTTAGCATTACAATGTAATTTAATATAGCATTAAACTAAGGAGAAGGTGGGTATAATTTGAAAGGACATCTATGTCTTTGTATATGTGCAAATATACAAAGAAAGTATCTTAATCACTACATTAAGTCAAGACCGTAAGCAGAAATCACAATTCTAGATGCAGAGGTGCCTCTGGAGATGGGAAAAGACTCATGATTATGGAATCCAAGAATAATTATCAATTTCTCTAATTAGGTTTCTATTTAGAGATCTTTTGTGAAACCTAACTTTTTTCCCTTTTGTTTTTCACTAAAATGTCTAGGAAGAAAGCTGAGTGAAAACACACTTGGAGTTTCAGGTGTCTGATGGAATTTCAAAAGAACAGATCTAGGCTTTGTATCTTCAACCTCTTAAAAGGTTGGGGAATAAACACTATATATTTAGGTGATATCTTTCATTAATAACTATGATTTTGTCTAGCTTGTTTTTCACAAACCTAGATCACATCTGGATTTTCTCATATTTTCCCTTTACATTTTCCCTACTTTTAGACATGGTTATGTATAATTTATATCACTAGTTTAGTTATTAATATTAGCATGTTGATACGTTTTCTGGTACTCATATACAATCTTTATTAACAGAAATTTCTGGGGAAAAAAAATTGTGCCCTTCAGCTAATATTTGAGTCGTCTGTGTGCTCTGTTGCTCAGTAATGTCTGTCTCTTTGTGACACCACAGACCATAGTCCACCAGGTTCCCCGTCCACAGAATTTTCCAGGCAAGGATCCTAGAGGAGGCTGCCGTTTCCTCCTCCAGGGGATCTTCCTGACCCACGGCTTGAATCTTCAGCTCTTGTACCTCCTGCATTGGCAGACGGATCCTTTACCAATGTGCCACCTGGGAAGCTCCAATATTATAGTTACTTCAAAACAAGGATTACTAGAAAGTTCATCAAAAGGACAGAACTTTCATGTGAATGGAATTTCCTTTGGCCAAAAAACATAATTAACAAGAAAACAAGAAATAAACTCGTCCCACATATTTATAGAGTAAACTAAAAATTGTCCTATGCTTTTTCAACGGATTTTAGGCTCCTTGAAAGCAAGGCTCTGGAGACTTCTTCCTTGGTATTCCCAGCACTCGACATGGAGGCTGGCTCTACAGGCACTGGAAATATTCCATCAAGATTTGTTTGCATGAATAAGAGAGCAAAATATCCATGCATGATACAGAATTCTGAGAAAATAACATTAAGACTACATAAAAAAGCAGTCTACAAATGGTTCCTAAACTATGTGTCTTGATTTAAATATCATATAAAATCTTTGAATAAAGCAATCCTGTACTTAACCTATAAGACTGGCTGTAACATAAATGATGATACTTTCCCATTATTTGCATTAAGAGACTTACACATATACTTTACTTGTCTACATCTTGTAGACAGTCAAAAAATTATAACTTTGCCAACTCTGTTTATGTTAATGCAGTCTAGAATGAATATGACTGTTGTTTTATGTTTCATGATTTAAATGCACTTTGCCAATGACCTGTTATCTATCAGATTAAAAAGGAACAATGTACCCTGTGAATAAGAACTAAAATGACTTTATAACTCTCACTTTCTATATTTACCTTCAAGGACTTACTGGATCAGAGAGTCTTCCTTACCATCTCATAAGAATTGTTCCATTCCCAGCTCCACACATCTCGTCCCTTCTGGGGGGATTGCACTCTCCCTGGCTTGTTATTTGAATAAGTTCTATCTGTCAGTCATTCAGGTCTCGTACCTCCTCTAAAAAGCCTTCCCCAAACTTCCAATGGGACCTCTCATTCCTCTGGATATCTCTAGCATTTATTTTCCAACAATTACTTGCCAATTCCTATTTAAGGACTATTGCCTTTATATCGGAGAAGGCAATGGCACCCCACTCCAGTACTCTTGCCTGGAAAATCCCATGGACGGAGGAGCCTGGAGGGCTGCAGTCCACGGGGTCGCTAAGAGTCGGACACGACTGAGCGACTTCACTTTCACTTTTCACTTTCATGCACTGGAGAAGGAAACAGCAACCCACTCCAGTGTTCTTGCCTGGAGAATCCCAGGGACGAGGGAGTCTGGTGGGCTGCCATCTATGGAGTCGCACAGAGTTGGACACGACTGAAGCGACTTTGCAGCAGCAGCAGCCTTTATATATATATATATATATATTTTAAATAGGAACGCTGGTATTTCTAACCAAATTTCAAACCCTTAAGGCATTGTTATGTGTTTCTCTGATGGGAACATGATTCCTGGGCAGAATTACTGCCATAGCCACTTCTTGAAATTCACACAGCAGGAGAGGGCTTGAGAAGCACAGCCAAAGCTGACACTGTTGTAGGATGTATCGGAAAGTTGTTAAGAGAGTAGGTGTTAAGAGTTCTTACGTGGGGATTTTCTTTTCTTTTTTAATTTTATTTTTGGGCTGCACTGCATGGCATATGGGATCTTAGTTCCCTGACCAGGGATTGAACCAGTGCCCCCTTCATTGGAAGCACAGAGTCTTAACCACTGGACCACCAGGGAGGCCCCTTTTTCTTTTCTTTTGGTTTTATCTATATGAAATGATAGATTATAACCAAACCTACTGTGGTAATATTTCATAATACATGTAAATCAAACCATAATGCTGTATACTCTGAACTTACAGAGTGACGTGTATCAATTATGTCTCAATAAAATTGGGGAAAAAAGAAGCCCTGACCTGTTTACCATCTCATTTGCCTAACAATTCCTCTAGGAAGTTGATGGGGCTGGGATCCTAATTGACCATTCACTTTCTCTTCTTCTCTATAAGATGGTTGCTTCCTTGAGCGTAGCATAAGGATGCTGTGTTTGTATCTTCAGGACTTTTAATAATATCTAGTAAACTTAAATCTCTAGTGAATGATAGCTTTTGGAATGAACACATGGAAATATTGAGATTCAATCAGCGGAATCATCCTACGCAAGGTCACGGGGCCACTGAATTGAAAAGAGCAGGAAGGTGTCAGTCTGTAAGCTTCCTAGTGACATAATCCAGAAGAGGTGGCACTGCAGCCGAAAGCACAGGTAATCCACGTGCTTAAAGAAAGAGCTAAGACAACTGTTGACTCAAGAGCAGAAAACGCTTAGATGCCTTATCATTCTTCCTTCCCAGAGAATGAAGGCATTGATTTGACCACAGTGAGACCCAGGAGAGCAAAGCCTTAGTCAGCAGGATGATGACTGTCGGCCAACTCAAGAGCCGAGCTAACAATAGGATGTCAGCGAAGGCTAAACTGCTTCTGCTCTCATAGAAGTGGCTCCTGCATGTCTAGGGTGAGATATTTTGAGAAACAGGAAAGCTGAATGGATCTGGAGGAATCACAGAACATGACTGACTATAGTCCGGTTAAGAATAAATGTACTTCATTAGGGCAGATGAAAAATGTGTGTTTAGTTCTTCCACTCCTGCTCACTGCACTTAAGTGGCTGTGCCGGTGGATTTTGAGAATGATGTGATATCAAAGACAGAGCACAACCTGCCAAAGCACACATTTAGCAGCACAGGTATAATAAGGTTTCACAGAGAATCTACACAGTTAACAGTATTTCCTATCAAACAGCCTCAGAAGGCACTTCTCTATCTCTGAGCATTGTCACTTCTAGAAAGCAGGCTTTACTCACCACTCATTTCAGCCTATATTTGTTGTTTATTTTCCTTTCACTGAGTTTTACTCTATTATTAAAATGATAGTCTACATTTTATTGCCCCAGAACATCTCCAAGTAAAACCTATTTTAGTGCCCTAAGAAATGTGGGCATACTTACAGCGTCCATAGGTCATGTAACTGACATGTTACTAAGGAAGATAAAAGAGAGCTCAAAGTAAACCATTATTCCTTGCTTTGTAGCCAATTAAATTAAAGCCAACAAATGGCTTCAACCCCAGTGGAATGAGAGTTACAGATTTTATCTCATGTCTATGAAAAATGAGACTTTGGGGAAACCTTTGTGTTTCAACTCTTCCACAATAAAATAATATCTTCAAACCAGTTACACCTAGCCCTATTTTCTTTCAAAATCCAATCCTCTATCACTTCTTTATTCGTGTACTAATCAATTATAATTTAAGGTCGCTGACAAGTAGTAGTGCTCTGCGATGGCCCTTATCATCCTTGCTTCAGTGTAAGATACAATGCCACAACGTATCCATTTAAAAATCGTAAAAGGGGGAAAAAGACACAAGAAAGCTACTTCATAAAAATAGACACCACAAAGGCTCAGACACAGGAAGAATTGAATTGCTTTTCCTGGAGCTCCATAGGTAATTCTGACATTTGTGTCACTGGAGGGCAAAGGATAAACTATGTTTTTAAAATAATTTTGTAATAAATCTCAGCCCTCTTCTAAACCTAAGAGGTGTAGTTGGGAGGCTAAATATACTGCCAAAGAAACACCAGTAAAAGCAAAGCAAACAGATACAAAAGGTGCTTTTCCTTTCTGCTTATTTTGGGGAACTGATAGCACTCATGCTATAAACCCATTATAGCCAGTGATTCCAAGGAGTCCCTGGAAGAGTAGAAATTGTTATCTGTATAAAATAAAAATTAAGCTTATTAAGCACCATCTTGTGCCTCAGCATCCAGTGTGAGGATATTCAACTTAAATGAACTATTTTCAAACAATGTTGATGAAACTCATAATTTAAAAAGCAAGATTTGGAGTTGCCAGAATAGCTATGTGGGCTGTGCCAAGTTATTTTAGCAACTAACCAATATATCTCAATTTATATCAGAAATCTCTTACGGGATATAGCCAACCGTTTCAACACACAATTATAGGCATTCTCAAGTCCTTCCTGTAAATTTTTATGTCTCATTCCTTGTATTACCTAGGTAATCTAGTCAGCAAGATGTCTTCTGATATCTTCAAGATATCTTTTGAGCTTATATAATCAAATACAACTGATATTCAACTATTTTCAAATCTAGAACTTCCCAGTCCACTTCCTAGGCAGTTCTGAGGTTGCCTGTCTGCTTAAACTCCCTCTGAAATAGAACATCACATGACTCAAATGCTCACTATTTCAGTTTTGCTTTAAAATCCAGGTTTGGGAACTTCAGTTTGTGGTCCAGGAGTCTGTGCTTCCAATTCTGGGGCTCAGGTTTGATCCCTGGTCAGGGAACTAGATCCCACATGACACAAATAAGAGCTTGAAAGCGACAACTATAAAAAGAAAAAGTCCCACATCCTGAGGATCCCTTGTGCTGCAACTAAGACCTGACACAGCCAAATAAATAAATAAAATCAATTTTAAAAATTAAAAAAAATAAAATTCAGGTGTATTGCTTATAAAGGCTGATCATGACTTCCTAAGAGTGCTTCTACAGACTGAGAAATTCTACCTCAAATCCTATTCTTCATGGAGAAATTTGGGAATAAAGACATTGCTTGGTATTTAGCAACACCTCAATGTGAAATATCTGCTTAGTTGAATTGATTAAATCTGTGGCTGGAAGTGAAGTGAGTGAAGTGAAAGTTGCCCAGTCATGTCTGACTCTTTGTGACCCCCATAGACTATTCAGCCCATGGAATTCTCCAGGCCAGAATACTGGAGTGGGTAGCTGTTCCCTTCTCCAGGGGATCTTCCCAACCCAGGGATCAAATCCAGGTCTCCTGCACTGCAGGTGGATTCTTTACCATCTGAGCCACCAGGGAAGTGGCTGGAAAGATGTAGAAAATGTATCATCATTCCTTAATACTATGCCAATAGAGGACATAATTGATCACTAAATTCTTTCTGTTTTGTTCAGGCTTGGCCTGCTAGTGCTCATAATACAGCCTGCAAGGCATACCAGCCAGTCACAACCAATGGATTGGAGCTGGTACTTGTGATCCCAGTTCAAGCTCATTTCTCTTCTTCATAGAGGATGAAACAGAGGGTCAATAAAGAAAAGTAAATTCTTCTCTGACTCTAACCTAGTTCACCTATAGTCTTTATGATTGTCTTTATGGCAAGTCCTCTATGACAAAGGCATGAAAATTCCATATCTACTGTAGGACCTGGTAGGAAAGAAGAATTAAGGTCTTCAGCGCCTGAAGGTGGTTGGAAGGAAGCTATTTTTACTCTAGAGTGGGAGAAAGTAGGAAGAACCACTGTGCCACTCTTCCAAGGAGCTCCATCTGACTTTGGCAGTAGCTGAATTCTATTCTTTCCTCAAGCCAGCTCACATTTTACTTTCTAACTGAATTTTCTTCTTAGCCTCTGGACCTCTTCAAAAATCAAAGACAATCTCTTTTTGTTCTGAATTCCCACAATCTTTTATCTCTCCAACTTGGACAACAGTCAACATTATCTTTGAGTACGTTTTATCTCTTCTCTACTAGATTGTATACTTCCCTGGTGGCTCAGACGGTAAAGTGTCTGTCTACCATGCGGGAGACTGGAGTTCGATCCCTGGGTCGGGAAGATCCCCTGGAGAAGGAAATTGCAATCCACTCCAGTACTATTGCCTGGAAAATCCCATGGACAGAGGAGCCTGGTAGGCTACAGTCCATGGGGTCACAAAGAGTCGGACACAACTGAGCGACTTCACTTTCACTAGATTGTATATTAGTTTAGGATGTAGACTATTCTTATTTATCTTGGAATTTATGCTAATCTCTCATCACAGTGTTTCATCCATAGAAGATGTTCAATACATATCTATGGAATACATGATATGGAACACAATGAAGAAGAAATAAGGGATGGCAGTGAGGAAGAAGTTAATGCCATGTTCAAACAGAATCTCACCTAGCTCCCCAGCTCCATTTCTCTCTCTTTCTCTTCTTAATTCTGTCCCACAGGGCACTTTACCTGTAATCCATTTCATCTTAAAATAAGAGATGAATAAAAGCAATAATGCATATTTGTACTTGGAAACATAATGAGACTGGGGGTTTATATATATATATATATATATATATATATGTGACAATAAATTGAAACTTGTGATTACAATTTAAGTGATGTAGATTTAACCACAGGTGGAGTTTCCCAGTCCAAAAGAAAAACCACCACCACAACAAAACAAACTAAATTGTCAACCTTTTTGCTCTCTTTCCTTTTCTTTTTTATCTCTTTTAACAGATAGTGACTTTTTTTCTATAACTACAGTTTGGGAAAATGATTATTAAGAAATATTTATAATGTTAAACATAAAACACTGATCTTCTATATCTGCTTCCCCTTTCATATAAAGGGTCCTTCCAGGAGCAATGGCATTTTCAGAGGAGTATGGTGAGCTCTGGTGGCTCAGAATAGAAAGACTCTGCCTGCAATGTGGAAGACCTGGGTTCCATCCCTGGGTTGGGAAGAGCCCCTGGAGAAGGGCATGACCCCACTCTAGTATTCTTGCCTGGAGAATCCCATGGACAGAGCAGCCTGGCAGGTTACAATCCATGGGGTCGCAAAGAGTCAGACACAATGAGAGCGACTTAGCACACGCAAGGTAAGCTCTATAAATTAGTAACAGTGAAACAGGAGGGAAGGGAGCAGGGCACAAACTTTGAAAGAAAGACACAGCCCAAGGACACAACATAAACTGATTAGAATCAAACAGGCCCAAGATGGCAGAAGAGTTGACTTCAACTGGACCTTGATCCTCAGTATACACTCACAGTAACACATCAGCAAGCTGAATGGCACACACAGAGATGCCATGGCAGTTTCAAGGCTGACTATCAAGACCAAAAAGTGGGCGGTGGTCCAATTCCTGGAAATCTTCATTCCTTCCCCAAAATGGAATAATCCTTTCATTTATTAGCCTATAAAACTACCCAGCCCATAAAAGCTAACCATACATACCATATTTGAGGTCAAACTTGCCCTCTGTGACGGCCCACACTCTGTGAAGTGTGTTTCTCTCTGAATAAATCCACTTCTTACCTATCACCTTGTCTCTCACTGACTTCTTTCTGCAATGAGACATCAAAAAACTAAGCTTCCTTAAGTCCTGAAACCAGATCTGTGATTTCAGTTGAAAGACCAGAGGTTTTGGCAGGGTTCAAGTCCCAGCCACATGGGTTAGAGTCCCACACAGGGTTTTGGCTGGGTTCAAGTCCTGGCCACATGGGTTCAAACCCCAAGCAGTTGTTGGCTGAGCTGAAGTCCTGGCCTTGTGAGTTCAAGTTCCAAACTGGGTTTTGGCTGAGTCTGAGTTTTAGCTCATGGTTCAAGCCCAAATCCAAGATAAATGGTTTCAACAGCTTTCTTTGATATAACTTAGAAATTCCCTATATGCATCACAAGGTACCATAAGTCTTGTCATGGACATTATTTTATGGAAATTCATATTATTGGGCACATGCAAACTGTTTTAGAGATGTTACTAAGCATACTATTGCACTTAGAAGACATGAGAGAAAGTCACTATCAATTTGAAAACTTTAGAAGTTAAATTTTTCATGGATTCATAAAGTTACACTCCAAACTGAGCAATGCATTTCAGGTTGCATTACATTTTAAAAATAAACATCAATTAAGTTAAATTGAACAAATATTTATGGAGAGCCTATTTTATTGAATGTTGTGCTAGGCTTTGTACACATATTTACATGACATACTGACCTTCTTTTGAATGTATACATATGTAGTGTATATACTTACACACATACATACGTGTTGGAATATTATTCACCTATGAGAAAGAAGGACACCCAGCCATTTGTGACAATGAGTGGACCTTGAGGGTATTATGCTAAGCAAAGTAAGTTAGACTTAAAGACAAATACTACATGATATCACTTATATGTGGAGTGTAAAAAAGCTGAACTCATAGAAACAGAGAATAGAACAGTGCTTAGCAGGGGCTAGGGATGATGGAAATAGGGAGAGGCTGGTCAAAGACTACAGTCTTCCAGTTACAAGATGAGTAAGTTCTAAGGATCTAATGTCATGAACACTACTGTATTACATATTTGAAAGCTGCTAACATACTAAACACTCTCATAATAAAAAAGAAATCGTAATTAGATGATGTGCCACAGGTATTAGCTAATACAATGGTGGTGATCATTTTGCTGTATATAAGTGTATTAAAGCAAGATACTATACACTTTAAATTTACACAATATTATACATCAATTCGGAGAAGGCAATGGTACCCTACTCCAATACTCTTGCCTGGAAAATCCCATGGATGGAGGAGCCTGGTGGGCTGCAGTCCATTGGGTCACTAAGAGTCGGACATGACTGAGCGACTTTACTTTCATTTTTCACTTTCATGCACTGGAGAAGGAAATGGCAACCCACTCCAGTGTTCTTGCTTGGAGAATCCCAGGGACAGGGGAGCCTGGTGGGCTGCCATCTATGGGGTTGCACAGAGTCGGACATGACTGAAGTGACTTAGCAGTAGCAGCAGCATACATCAATTATACAATGTGTAAATTTATACAATATTATGTATTGATTATATATTGAGATTTATTATATTTCAATGAAGCTTAGAAAAAAATCTTAAAATAATTTAGTGAAAAATATATTGTTAGCGGAAAGCCATCCAGATGTGAGAATTAAATATTATTCTTTAGTTACCCTCATTTATAGTTTTTAAAGTCTTTACTGAATTTGTTATAGTATTATTTGTTTTATGTTTTGATCTTTTGGCCACAAAGCACAGGGGATCTTAGCTTCCTGACCAGGGATCTAACCCACACCCCCTGCACTGGAAGGCAAAGTCTTAACCACTGGACCACCAGGGAAGCCCAGCTCCCCCTTACTTGTATTTTAGGTTTAACTGTGATACATTGTTCTGTCATTCTGTTGATCCCAGCCAGATGGGCTTGGGAATAAGACATGGATCCAATCCTGGCTCTGCCACTTAACAGCTTTTAAACTTACCCAGCATCCCTAGGCTTACAATGGGATAATAAATAACAAGAATCTCTTCATTTAATAGCAATACTGTTAAAAATGTGTGAAGCAATGCTTGTGAGGTACTTTCATGGTTCGTGGCACATGGTAAGTGCTCAATAAAATTTCACTCTTATTACTTGTATTACTAATGGAAATGACCTCAGCTAGAAAAATCAAATAGCTTTAATTACCCATTAAATTTCAAATTATTAGATTCTACAGTGTGTAGTTGTTACAAATCAAAATATCACAATAGGGATAAGAAACATAATTCAAAGAAATAATTGACCCAAAGCAAACATGTTAATTGTCAAGTAAAGGCATCCACCAGGGCTTCCCTGTGGCTCAGATGGTGAAGAATCTGCCTGCAATGCAGGAGATGTATGTGCTTTGATCCCTGGGTCAGGAAGATACACTGGAGAGGGAATGGCAGTCCACTCCAGTGTTCTTTCCTGGAGAATACTATGGACAGAGGAACCGAGAGGGCTGAAGTCCATGGGGTGGCAGAAAGTCAGACAAAACTGTGCGACTTAACTCTTATGTACTTACTTAAAGGCATCAACCTTAAAATTTGTACTTGAATTAAATCTGAAGAGAATATACAACTTTTAAAGTTACTCCCATAACTTTGGATTCTGAATGTCCTCAATTATTTTAACAAAGTAAGAACACCCAGGACTGATTTCCTTTAGGATGGACTGGTTGGATCTCCTTGCAGTCCAAGGGACTCTCAAGAGTCTTCTCCAACACCACAGTTCAAAAGCATCAATTCTTTGGTGCTCAGCTTTCTTCACAATCCAACTCTCACATCCATACATGACAATGGAAAAAACATAGCCTTGACTAGACGGACCTTTGTTGGCAAAGCAATGTCTCTGCTTTTGAATATGCTATCTAGGTTGGTCATAACTTTCCTTCCAAGGAGTAAGCGTCTTTTAATTTCATGGCTACAATCACCATCTGCAGGGATTTTGGAGCCCCCCCAAATAAAGTCTGATACTGTTTCCACTGGTTCCCCATCTATTTCCCAGGAAGTGATGGGACCAGATGCCATGATCTTAGTTTTCTGAATGTTGAGCTTTAAGCCAACTTTTTCACTCTCCTCTTCTGAAACTGAAACTCCAATACTTTGGCCACCTCATGAGAACAGTTGACTCATTGGGAAAGACTCTGATGCTGGGAGGGATTGGGGGCAGGAGGAGAAGGGGATGACAGAGAATGAGATGGCTGAATGGCATCACCAACTTGATGGACATGAGTTTGAGTAAACTCCGGGAGTTGGTGATGGACAGGGAGGCCTGGTGTGCTGCGATTCATGGGGTCACAAAGAGTCGGACACGACTGAGTGACTGAACTGAATTGAAGACTATGTCTAAATGAATGTCCCATATGAGGAAACTGATTCAACAATGACTTGAGGGGAAATACAGCATTGTTTCTCACCACAATTACAAATTTTAATATATTTAATTTAAGTACAATTAGTCTACGGTCAATGAAGTTGATACAATCTGACAGTTATGGATAATACCCAGGGGTAGAAAAATAGAGACAGTAGAAATGACCTTTATTTGTCACAATGAGAAACAGCACACCCTAAAATATTAAAAGATACGTCATTTATTTGGGAAAAAATTGAGCTAGAGATTCTAACATGTACATAATTTTGAGAGAGGGGGGTTATAAGACCAATCTTTGTCTATTAAAATTGACCAGGTAATAGGAAACATCTACTACAAATTTGTTTTTTACTTTGTAATAAACAGCTTCTAACATTGGCATATTTCTATTGCACATGAAAAAATTAAAAAAAAGAAAAACTGTACTTTCAACACACACCTCACTGTGGTGCGTTTGGTTCCATAACATAGAAGAGACAGCTGAGGTACTCTGTTGTCCTGTGATTTTTTTTTTTTTTTCCTCTTCAAATTCTGTGACTATCCATCAGGATCTAGTTTACTAATTTCACTGAGCTGAGGTTTATACTCATAACTGAACAATAAAGTTAAAGTAATGAGTTTCAATCATAGGACTGTAGCACATAGTTTAATTTACAGGGATAATTAAAATCACCACCCCTACTGTCCTTTCTTTGTACTTGGAACTGTCCTAGCAAGATAGCTGGATATTATCAAGATCCCTTTTCCATGAAAGGAAGACAGAGGAGAGAAAAGGGGTGTGAAGAGCCATTTAATGTAGTTCACCAATCCCCTTCTCAAAGCTGGAAGTGCCTAAAGTGAAATATGTTTGGGCCAATTGGTTTTAAGTCCCATGGGAAAATTATTCTGATAACTAAGAGTTTAACAAACTGGCATGAGCATTTCAACAGAAAACATTACTTCTGCCTTCACTTTCTTGCATGTTCAGCGGGGTTTCCTTGGTAAATGAGTTGCATATCTTTATCTGCTGAGTCACAGAGCTCTTTCTGTGGGCAGTAATTTCTCATTCCACTAATCATTTGCAAACTATTATTTAACTGTCAGATCCCTGTAGTGAAGTGACAAGTTCTAATTTTATAGTAGAAAGAAAAATAAAATCCACAGAGAAAGAACCTCTATGGATTTCATTTAAAAAATTTCAGATTCCATACTCACTTCTAGGATAATTATTATGTATTGGTGAATCGCTTTACTAACACATCCACAGCAACCTGGTATTTGTTTTATTTTTTCTTTTAGTTTTCACTGAGCTTTGCAACAAAAGTTAGAGCCTAGCAACCTGATATTGTTTGACAGGGTTGAAGGAGAAGCCATTATTACTCTTGACCATATCGCCACCATTTGCATGATGTTACTTGGCCCAGACCAAGGATGGGATGCCTACATTCATTCTGAATTGAAGGTACGTAGTGGTGACAGGTTTTACTGAGAACACGGCTGCAATCTACGTGCTAATTTTTATAGAGGTTGGGGTTTTTATATAAACTATATACTCTGCCATAGATTTCTTCAGTATCTTTGTTGGATTACTTTGCATTTTAAATATTTTATTAAACACACTATACCTTTGATATTGACAAACTATCAAAAAATGAGAGATCTTATTTTTAAATATAAGTGACATGAAGAGTTGATACTAGACCCCATAGCCAATGAGGAATTTCCTCTAAAAAATTACATAACTAAACTTACTTGGGAGTAATAGAGTATAAGAATAAGATTGAATTAACTTTTTCTTTTAATTTCTTAAGCTGCTGCTGCTGCCACTAAGTCGCTTCAGTCGTGTCCGACTCTGTGTGACCCCAGAGATGGCAGCCCACCAGGCTCCCTCGTCCCTGGGATTCTCCAGGCAAGAACACTGGAGTGGGTTGCCATTTCCTTCTCCAATGCATGAAAGTGAACAGTGAAAGTGAAGCTGCTCAGTCGTGTCCGACTCTTAGTGACCCCATGGAGGGCAGCCCACCAGGCACCTCTGTCCATGGGATCCTGCAGGCAAGAGTACTGGAGAATTTCTTAAGAGATAGATGCTATTCTGTTTATCTGAAAGCATGGCATACTTAACAAAATTAAAATTAGTTTACCATCAAGAAAGTCAATAGTTGAGTTCTTGTACTTAAGAACAACGTACAAAAATCCAATTACAAATTCGAAAAATGCTTCCAGCAACTTGTTTTGCTTTAATAATATGTATTAATAATTAACTGACATTTTGCACTAGAAAAGTTGTTTAAGTCTGATGGCTAATTATGTGAGTGAAGATAGAACGTTCACAAACAAATTAATTTGGATTTATTTAATTTAGACAGGTTTAAAAAGTACACTCAAGATGATGGATAATTTTCAAAGCCAAAAACTCAGTGTCTAGAAATACCTTCAAAAGCAATATGGCAAATATTCCATGTGCCAGTTATGTGTGCATGCTAATTCACTTCAGTGGTGTCCCACTGTTTGCAGCCCTGTGGACTGTAGCCTGCCAGGCTCCTCTGTCCATGGGATTCTCCAGGCATGAATACTGGAGTGGGTTGCCATTGCCTTCTCCGGAGATCTTCCAGATCCAGGAACTAAACCCGTGTCCTTTATGTCTCCTGCATTGGCAGGTGGGTTTTTTTGTTTTTTTGTTTTTATCACTAGTGCCACCTAGGAAGCCCACGTATGCCAATCATGAATAACAGTAAAAACTATCACTCATGTCCTGCAACTAGAAACCAAGCAAAAATTCAATAAAGTAAAACTGTTAAACTGATAGTTTTAAAAAATTTACCCTTCTTTTTCACACTCCCTTAACTTAATAATGGGATTGGACATCAGGAAATGGACCAGAAGTCAAGCTACCCTTAAGTGTCATTATACCCAATGAACTCCAGGCCAGCAAATCTGACTCAGTTGCTGAGTGTTATTTACTGAAAATAGCTTTAAATGGAACTTCAGACATCAGCATATATTTGTAACAGTAAGATACCAAATTATTTTTCTTTTCTGAAAAGTATCAACACATGGTTCCTGATTTTTTTCTTCCCCAGCCTGGACTGAAAACCAATTTTCACAAAGTTAGCTGTAGGTAAAGACTTTATCTCCAAATCATTCAAAGAAGAACCTTCTTAGAAGAATCATGAAGGAGTTTATAAATAAGTAGAAAGAATAAGTCCAATTGCATGAAATTTCTCACATATATCTCACTGTTCTTACCCTATAAAAGTCAATTCAGTATTACATGGATTCTAAAAGATTTTGCTAGAGCCCATTTGAATTATTATATGCTAGTTTAAAAACACCTGATGGAGCATATGATACATGCAAAGGGAACAATCTTAATGTCACTGCCATGCTGATATTCCTGTCTGAAATTATTTTCTTTTCACTGGTCCCTCAGCCAATTCCTACTTGTCTTTAAAGCCTGAACTTAAATATCAATGCCCTTAAAACAGATTCTTCTGTCCAAGGTCATAAAGACTATGCCCCCTTTAATATTTTCTCATCACCTCCTTAATTTCCTCTCATGGAACCTATCACAACTAATGATTACACATTTTCTATGGCTTTCAGCTCATGTCTGCTCTTGACTCTATGAAGACAAAGCCTGTTTCTATTTTGTAGTTCGCTATATTTCTTAATAAGAATCTTTTGAAAGACTGAACGAATGACCACCTAGTTTGTATTACTCCTGTTTCTTATAGACTTTACAAAACAAACAGACTCCATACAAACTGACAATTTTAAAGAACAAATTTACCTGTATTTTTCAATTCCCCTTCTATTTTCATCAGGTTTAATATAAAAACAAGACGTTGATTGACAAAACAATCCATACATATAGCTTGCTTTTCTAGGGTTGCTGTACTTATATATTTAAACTCAAAATAACTAAATAGCAGTTAAGACCATCACATAGTTTTCTGCCCTTGCATGAAGCCTCAAAAATAATATTAACAGTAGAATAATAACCATGGATTTTATAAACATCTTTTGCATTTGACTAATTCACACATGTTAAAGATTTGATGTACCTAATAATTCATCACTATTTTCTACATGTGAACCAAGAAAATGATAACATCAGTTTGAATATCAAACATAATGATACCCAGGCAGCTTTCAGTCATCAGTAAGAAAATGATAGCATCAGTTTGAATATCAAATACAATGATACCGAGGAAGCATTCAATCATCCATGTTAATGAAAGAGATACAATCCATCCCCACCAATAAATGCAAAGCCTCCATTTACCCTTGATTTGTTTTCCTCTTTAACCCATTATAAGATCTGTCAAGATGTGGAAAAGATAGAGGCCACCTCTTCTATTTTTGCCCCTGTCCAACCTCTTGGACTTTCCTGGTAGCTCAGTTAGTAAAGAATCCACCTGTCAAAGCAGGAGACCTGGGTTTGATCTCTGGGTCAGGAAGATTTCCTGGAGAAGGGAATGGCAACCCACTCTAGTATTCTTGCCTGGAGAATCCCGTGGACCTAGGAGCCTGGTGGGCTATAGTCCTTGGGGTCACAAAGAGTTGGACACAACTGAGCAACTAACACTTTCTTTTCAGCCTCTTTGAATGAGGATGAATAAAGGTAGTGTAGTATCTTTCAATTAAACATAGTATAAGGTCTTTTAGGAAAAAGGAGCAGAGGAGGAAAGAAAGAAAGCATGAGGAAGAAGAGATGTAATAACTCACAAAGATAATCATAGGTCTATAAATAGTCCATAAGGAATTATATTGTGAAAGAAATTTTGAGCTACCTAACAGAGGTTTGCCAATAAGAGAGGAGAGAATGCAATGACATTAGATATTAGTTCTGAATCAAAACCGTGCACCTAAAGGCAGGTCTAAGCTCAGCACTTGGGACAGCTATAACAAAGTTTAGTGAAGTTATCAGACTTTCATGCACACAATTCTCTTAGAGTCACAAGACTCTTCCTGGTCTTCCTACCTCCAAGTGGTTAAAGCAATATTTCTTCCAGTGATATGCATGTAATTTTTCATTATATGGTTTTGAATCAAGCGCCAGTGTTAGAAAACAGAAACAGAAAATCAACATTGTGAAGTATTATAGATTTTGCATGTCTAAACAGCTGTGATGAATTAGTCACAGTTACAATGAACTGTAGGAAAAATCTACAGGCAATATATTGCTTTTGCAAGTTTTATATTAAAGTAAAAGAAAACCCTCAAGTAATATTATATAATAAATTATTGTAACAGTGGTTGGCAGTAGGAGTAATTTAAATAAGATTAATTTAACAACCTTTAAATATCAATAAGTAATAAATATCTTCATGCATGGGGGTCCACATTTCACTTTATTTAGAAATAATGAATAATGCCAGTAGCCTAATATAACCCTAATAAAAGAATAGGAATACTCTACACTTTAACAACTTTCATTAGAAGAGCTGAAGTATCACTTTCATTTGACTGAAACTGCATCTGTTCCTTATTAGACATGCTAAAGTTAAGTTCTGTGAAGATGTTCCTAAATTAATTTTGCAAAGAAAAAGCAAAGTAAACCCAAACACTAAACCAAATCATACAATTGACCTCACTGGCAAGGACCTATTCTTAACTCCATTGTGACATGATTGTCACACCGCAGAGATATCTGGAAAAGCCAGAGAATGTGATTCTGGTGCCTCAGATAATATATCATAGAGTTTTTCGAAGTGCTGCTTTATTTACAAACACTGGAAAAAAAAAGCGGGGGGGGGGGAGATGTTTTCCTATTGGTGTAAACAATTCATGTTTGCTTTAACTTCCAAATAGGCATCATCATCCTTATATTCTCCTCCTCCTCCTCCTCCTCTTTCTCCTTCTGTAACCCCACACTACTTCTTACCCTCCTTTCTCAACACTGAACTTCCACAACGGCACTGTCTAGGAGAAGCCTTAGATTAGTTAAGAAAGACAAAGGAAGGTGCACAAGTGTACACACACTATGTTCTTAGTGGGTTTTCATCATGTGCTTTCAATGTTGTAAAAATATAATAGTAAAGGATTTTGCACTGTGTGGTATTGTCATTTTCAGTGCTTAGTCATTTACCATGTTGCCAAATTTCAGTAAAGCACGTTGCTTCTGGTTAGTAAATAATAATAATATATAAACTTCCAAATGTTATTTTAAAGATTGAATTAGCTATGGACCCTGTCTAGAAGAATGTATGAAGATCAGAGTGTTAAATGTCTTACACAAAAAAAGTATGCAATCAGATTAGCAGAGTTGGTTCAAGGTGTGAAAAGGATAAAAGCTGAGGTGGTAGATTGCTCACTGCTCTGCATTGTTCAGACAGCTGGACATTTGATTGAAAGAGGCTAGAGAAGACATGGGAGAAGGTGATGGCACCCCACTCTAGTACTCTTGCCTGGAAAATCCCATGGACTGAGAAGCCTGGTAGGCTGCAGTCCATGCAGTTGCTGAGAGTCGGACACGACTGAGCGACTTCACTTTCACTTTTCACTTTCATACATTGGAGAAGGAAATGGCAACCCACTCCAGTGTTCTTGCCTGGAGAATCCCAGGGATGGAGGAGCCTGGTGGGCTGCTGTCTCTGGGGTCGCACAGAGTCTGACACGACTGAAGCGACTTAGCAGCAGCAGCAGCAGAGAAGACATAGGATGACTTTGAAAAACAAAATAGCACAGCTGAAATACAAGAAAATTAAACACATTTGGGGACCAACTCTGTTAAGAGTTGGGTTTGACTATGAGTCTAAACAAAACCTCAAAAATTAGTGAGGAGAGATTTGCTTGCACTGATAAAATGTGAAGTCTTAACCAATAAAATAGTACAATTGACTAAATGAATAAAATACAATTCATATAAAATATTAGGAGGTTGAAGTTATATTAGTGATTTTAAAAATCTACTTCTGACTTCTTTGGTAAATTATGTGCTTTTGATACTGAAACTAGCAAAACCTCAAAAGTTGATGTGAACACTCTTCTAGAAGGTTGTTAAAAATCCAGATCTAGGTTCACTAGCACACATTTTGATGCATTTGGTCTTAGAAGTGACTCAGGAATGTGCATTTTTAGTGTGGGTTCCCACCTGAAGCCAGTAACATTACCCAAGAACCACACTGTGTAAAGCACTGGATCCCGATAGTGATTTGGTGATTTTTCACTAAAATCAACCATTGAATCAGCAGGTTTTTCTCAGCTGATATTCTTAGACATTGTGAAAAGAAGAGAAATAGCCATGCAAAAATGTAATGTCCTATAATAACTAAATACTCCATTATAGACAGTGAAGTGTAAAAATGCATTGGAGCTCAACAAAGATTTGAAAATAGCCAAGCTTTTCTGTATTGTTTGCCCAATGAATATTAAAAGTTGTAGTTGAGCGAAATAGCAGTTAAAGAAAATGAAGCAAATAAATAGATTGCAAAAACTGTAATCTGACAGTGGCATTTTATTTGTATCTTGAGCTTATAACACATTTTTCTTTCATTAAATTGTTGCATGTTGTTTTCTTGCATCTATTCATCCTATTAGCTCCTGAGTCATAATTTGACTGCTTAGATCTGATTCTTAAACAAAAAAGAATAGGTCACTCAAGCTCTTCCACCAGACGCTGTAGATACACAGCTCAAATAACTCTGCTGAATCCTTAATATGGCCGCAGTGCATCACAATATTGTGATCACAAACTCTATCCTGTTGGGTAAATATATGCAATCTGGTCATTTACAAGTGAAACGTGGTCAGAGTTCATGTCAAAATTGAAATATTCCTAGCACATCTTAGCCATGCCAAAAATATCTGGAGCAAGCGACTTGACCTAGTACTTTTTATTTTTTCCTTCCAATTTCCCTGCTATCTTTGTCAAATGTCAAGTTTGGAAAAATAGTTCATTTTAGGGGTGACAATTACACAAATAGTAACAAAAACCAAGCTTTCTCTTGACATATTTCTGTTTCACTGTTTTCCCCCTTCCCCCCGTACTTCTGCTAAGATAACTGGTTTGTTTGATAAATATATTTCTAAGAACTGCCACCCTAAACCAAAATAAGGTGGGGGTGTGGTGAAATTCAGCTACCCCAAGTCCCCAAATCATCTTCGTCAAGGAAGAGGGAGCAATTGAGTTAACAAGTCCTCACAATGACTTAGCCCAGATCACGGCAGCCATAGGGCTCCCACCAGCCTTGGTTCAGTTGTAAGGTGAGTAATGTGAAAACTGGCAGAGGGTTGGGAAGAATGAGGAGATGGAAGAAGGATTTGGGGAATGGGAATGAGGACGGAGAAGTCTATAAAAAATATCAAATGAAATATGAGAAGATACGGATTAAGACAACTCTGTGAACACATCTGTACAAAGTCACAATCATTGAGAACTAACAGCCAGAGCATGAGATGCTCACTGAAAACTCATGATGGTTGGTCACATGGTACATGGCACCGTATGTCATTGGCCATGTTAGAGGACGCATATGGGGTTAAAGAACCTGATCCCTGCCCATAAGGAGCTTGCTCTCCAGGCTGAAGAGGGGAGCGCAGGCACCCTGATCATGACACTAAAAAGGCCAGCCCACAGAGATTTCCAACGAAGTGCGATGGAACACATGTTGCAATGTTTTGGATCAAGAGGGGTGATGAAGAATTAGCAGAGTAAAGGGGGAAAAGAGGGTGGTTCAGGTAGAAAGAGAAGCTTGACCTGAGTTATCCAGGAATGACAATAAGCAACATATTTTAAAAAAATGATTTTTATGACATGATTTTCATGACTAGTATCTATAACCTGAGTGTGATTTCAATCTATAGACAGGGAGAAAAACAGAAAGGTAGATTCGGGTTGTTTATAAAAGTCTATGCTTTGATAGCAAATTAAAGGAGTATGGGATTGATTATACGGTAACTAAAGCCACTAGAAATTTTAAAGCTGAAGAACAAAATGAGCAGCTGTAAGTCATGAAGAATACTGAGTAGGACATTTCTTATTTGGGGTTACTCAGTATTTTTTCCTTCTGTCAAACAACTCTCTGTCTTTCTTTTGAAGAACAGCTTCTCTCTGCTGGACTCAGAGTTGTTGGTGCTGGTTAGTCAAATACCCAGTGAATCTCATCACACCCCTGGAAGAGCCTATATTCTCCCAGAATCTTCTACTCATCTTCTAGAGACAGCTTGAAACCAGTTCCATCAGATACTGCCTGCCTGGAACTGGGACTTCAGCCCAGTGATGGAAACAAAAATAAGGGAAGGACTCATTTTACCTGCTGTTCCCTAACCAGGCAGTTCTTCAGCTGCTCACAGTTTCTCTCTTCCCTTCTTCTTAGTCATCCAGGTCACCTTGGTTCCTGCTCAGTTGGCTTTTTTTTTTTTTAATTTTTGAAACATAATATGGAAAATTTATTGATAACAAACTACATTGCAGATTATCTTTTTACATTATGTTGCACTGATTGAGAGCATACAAGACATATCTTCACAATAATAAAACATACTCAACAGGCAGAAAAGGATATTTGTATTTTGGGTTTAGTATTCACTGGACAGAAACCTCAAAGATGGAAATGATTATCAAACAGGACAGTTGCCAACTGAATAAGGGACAGACCTGCTGCAGACAGCAGAGCACTTCAACTCTGTCGTGTTTATTGCATGCTTCACACACTGCCAGACTTATCATGCACACGTGCATGCACACACATTCCTATACTCACATACATACTCATTTCAAAGAACATACATTCATACACATAAACATACACACATATACACCTTGAATGGATCAGAACGGGGCAAGTGCTATGAATTGTGTGTCTTCCCTAGAGGGCATCTTAAATCTATCCAAGAGTCACATGCCCTTCTCTATAAGCTCAAAGTCACTGGGAAGCTCCCAGGAGAACCAGCCTTGGATGCGTCTTTTCATTTTGACTTGTTTTCCACGGAAATTTCAAACATGCCCCAGAGCCCATGAACTCTCACATACCCATCATCCAGGGACAGGACTCATTAACTCAAGATGATTCTTATTTCCTTTATAGCCCCATCTGCCCTCACCCTATAATGGAAAATTTTGGAGGCAAAATCTAGAAAGAGCATTATGCTATCTATAAATATTTCAGAATGCATTTCTAAAACAGGACTTCTTTTTTTTTTTTTTTTTGCACACATTCCCCAGGCCCATTTCTAGCACTTGGTGCTTTCGCCTGCCCAGCAATTCTCTGAGCACCCACGTTCTTCTACCAAATTCCTCTTTTGCTCATTTTCCCAGAGTCATGTATGTTGCTTGCAACTGAGGGATGAGATCTGAAAAAGGACCTGTGGTTTAGTCACCTGATGGTGGGACAGTGAAGGTCACTCCTAGGACAACATTAAGGATACAGGACACTTGTTAGCAATAGAAAGAGATTCCAGGTAACATAGCAGAAGGGATCAGACAGGGGCAGCAGGTTGAAAACAGGCAAGGAAAGAGGACTTGCTGAACTAGGGGAGGCAGTGCCTGTATTTTGGCAGATATGGTTCATTTTAATACACTCTAGAAAGTTTTTTGCATTAGACTCAGTATTATTCTTTTTATACAGCTAAATCTTTTTTATACAGCCATTGCACATAAAGCTCTCAAACTCAGTTCTGCAGTAAGATATAAGCAATCGTACATTTTTAAATAATCCCCCAAAGAGAGAATTGTATTTTCATTGTCTCACTAATGACACTCCTACACAGGTCATCCTCTTGAAATCACAGAGACGAGGTAATGAGACAATTTTCAATTTGGACTAAAACTTTAAAAAATAAAACACAAAAGGTGTAGTTTTTCTAAATTCGTGTTTTGCCATCATCCTTGAGAGAACAGAACCTAGAGGCTCTCTGTGATGCTGTCTGTGCAGGACTGTCTATTTTAGTGCTAGAGTAGAAGCTTGCAGAAGGCAACTGCTTCATTTCCTCTCTGCACCTCCCAGCACCTGCATCAGGATGCGTGCATGTAGAGCTGTGTCATATAAGACATTTAGATCAGAGGGTCAATGTTTCAAGTACAAGAATGGAGCCTCTTTGGTTGGAAAAGATAATCCTTGAAATTTGTATCCCTCATGGCAATGTCATGGCCCCTTAGAAGTTAAGCTCGAAAACCCACAATCTCCAAACATGCGGGCAAAGTAGTCGAAACATGGCAAAAGTATGTATTACCACTGAAGTACAAAGTCATTCAACAGACAGACCTAAAAATCAGACTATAAATCAAGATAGTGTCTTGAGAAACTGGGGTGGGGGAAAGCATCAAATCTGATGCTAAGAGTTTCATGTGCATCCAGTGAACAGAGCTAGATAGCAAAAAAAATTAAAAAAGAAAAAAGAATAGCAGATGGTACAGATGACAATGTAATCCTAGATACACGGAGGTCATGTTCAACGTTAAAAGCCCATGCTGCTCATTAGGACAACAAACGTGCCTCCTCTGAGCCCCCAGAAGAACAGAGATGTGTAATCTGCAATTGGTTGGATATGAAAGGCCAGCGCACACTCTCTGGTCAGTTCCCACAAAGAGCTTCTTGACATGATTCCGAGGCTAGTAGGATCCAATGATCTGAAGGATATTTTTGATCAGAGGTGTACCAGATGGACAGATATCAGAAGCTAGTAAAGCAGTGCCATATCACAAGGATACACGCTATTTCTGTGATATTGAATAGACCGTTCAAACTTGGGTCCTGCATATTCATTCTCAAAGGAGACGAC
The DNA here is from genome assembly GCF_002263795.3 of Bos taurus. Lineage (NCBI taxonomy): Eukaryota > Metazoa > Chordata > Mammalia > Artiodactyla > Bovidae > Bos > Bos taurus. The sequence continues at coordinate 79,458,730 of NC_037334.1, read as the reverse complement.
TGGCATTTGGGGACACTTAATTACCAAGTCATCCTGTCCCAAGCCACTCACCCTGTGGGTACCCAATAAGTATTAATTAAGGATGATGACAAACAGCAGCTCATTCCAGGGTAAGGCAAGTTTGCTGTTTAGCAGTGCGGCACCTACCCTTACACACACCACAGGTAGAAGAGTGAGGCAAAACGATTTTTCTAATTGAAACTACAGGGGGTCTTTAGGTAATAGAATGTAATTACCTCACCTGGAATTTGGCCAGAGCAATGGGGTGTACACCTCATGTTTTCAAAGAGGAGGTCATGGTTGTGCAAAAGCAGGAAAGCCTCAATCCATACTGACATTAAGTGACAAAACGGACCATGGTGAATGTGGGGTTTGTCAAGGGTAAGTGATGGTCCTGCTCAGCACTGTGGAGGCATCTTTGTAAGGATCTATTTTGTAGGAGAACGTCTATTTGGAATAATTTATGAAAACAGTCTAAGGAATTAGAACCTGTGGCAAGCTGCATGGCTTTCGTGTGCTTCTGCTTCCTTGTAAATTATACCGGGAGGTATATTTCTCTACTGGGAAGTATCAATAGAGCACTAGGTGCCAGGAGAGAAGGAAGTGAGAGGCAGATTGTTTCTTTCCTACATGTCCTGCTAGGACTGTTTTGCCACTCATCCATCTTTCCTCATCTGAACATGCTTTATCTCCTCTGATTGTATCATCCTTAATCACTAAGATCTTACTACATTGTAACTTGGTCCTCCTTTGGCCAGAGGACAATATTTTAACAGGAGAAACCAGCATTCACTCCTGCTCAGCGGGAAGTGACCACCTAGGCTGATTAAGTTGCCGCACGATTCTAATTATGCAGATACTTTAGATAGAGTCTTTCAAATTCAAATTTTACACGGCCCTTGTTTTTAAATCTGCAACTGATGTGCTCATGTGCCTATTTTGTTTTGTAAGTCTTTCTAGGAGTTCTGATTTAAATTGCCCCATTTTTGAGGACTGCGGGGGGGAAAAAACATTAAACGTACAGATGGCTAGCATCTGTGGTTCCACAGTGTTAACACGTACAATAACACACAGTCTCTAATTGAATACAAGAATGTAACTCAATCGATGGTCTGTGCTAACATCATAAACCATGACAGTGCAGCCCAAGCAATTAATAAATAGTAATCGCATCTCACAATTGGATTGTCAGGAAGGGGCATTGGAATGGAGGTTTCTGCACAAGGCTCTTCATGAATTACACCTGCTAACAAAATACAAGTGGGCACTCTTCTAAAATCATTTCACCGTTAATTTTTAATACATATCATTAAATAAAAAAGCAACAGCAACAAAAAAGGGAAGATTTATAATGGACAAAGAGGAAGTGATTAATAATTGCCTGTTGTTGTTTGGGAAAGTTTTGGTCTCAGTGACATTAAGTTTCAGCTTACCAAAATCCATCTGAACCTACAGATCCCCTCAGTGTCATTTTAAACATCGAAGTAAACATCAGAGTTGAAAGAAGTAATACAAAGAGACAGGGCAATCTTCTAAAGCTACCAGGCATTTCTCCCTGCTGCTGATAAACATACCCTTGAACAGTTCAGAGACCTAAATGAGGAAGGAGAATTTTGTGAATATTTCAAGCAATAGACTGAAATCAATCACATCAACATCACAGTGTTACCCTAGAAGTACTATTGTCGGCCCTAACTTAATTTCTTAAAGGACTTGTCCTAGTTCTGTTTTAAAATCCATTCCAATTGATTTAGAGTTCAAGATCATCTATATTTGTGGCAAGGCTGAACTTCCTTTGCTTGCACTAGGAATTCTCTTTACTCTGGGTTAGTACAGGGTAGAGGAAAGTATGGGAGAACCTATAAATAATATTCTGTAAAATTTCAAAACCACAGAAAAATATATCTTGTCTTTGAGGTCACAAGAAACACTTTTTTACAAATGGGTTCTTCTTTCTTTAGCTGAAAAACATTTTATACTGAATAAATGCTAGGCTAACTTTATTTTTATTTATTTTTATGTTTAATTGAAACATAGTTGATTTAAATATTGTGTTAGTTTCAAACGTGCAGCATCACGGCTTTTGTTTTCTTGCAGATTATACTACAAAATAGCGAATATAATTACCTGTGCTATACAGTAAATCTTTGTTGCTTGCCTGTTTTGTGTATAGTAGTGTGTATCTTTTAATCCCATACTAATTTGTCTCTCCCCCTCCCCCACTGTAGTAACCAGAAGTTTGTTTTCTAAGTCTGTTTCTGTTTTGTATATAGATTCATTTGCATACATCAATAGATTCTGTTTTGAATATAGATTCATTTGTTGTATTTTTTTTAGATTTCACATATCAATGGTATCATATAGCGTTTGCCCTTCTCTGACTGACTTCAGTGACTACTATATTCTCTAGGTCTATCAGTGTTGCTGCCAATAGTGTTATTTCACTCTCTTACGACTGAGTAGTATTCCATTGCATTCATGTACTCCGTCTTCTTAGGCCAACTGTCTCTTGATGAGTACCTGGGTTGTTTCCATGTCCTGGTTATTGTGAACAGTGCTTAACTGTTAGGTTTAAGTTCTTTTTGTTTTGTTCTTAGGTTGCAAACAATAAAAACTAATTTACGTTATCCTAAAAAAAGATAGGCATTTTATTGCTAGGGTGCTGGACACCTGAAAAGGGTCCACACAGAGAGGAACAATCGGGACCAGGAAGGGAAGAAACTGAGGCACTTCCACTATGTTGAGTATTGTTAGCAGTTATTCTGGGAACTTGCTTAACAACATTCATTCCCAACTCCCATTATCCATGCTTCCAGAAGGAACTCTGCTAGAATCTGTTCATTCCAGCTTTGGTTGTGTATCTTCTTCCTGCTCTAATCGATTCTGGGTCACAAAACACACCTGGCCACTACTGCCTTATCTTTGTGATCCCATAATCAGTGATTATGTGAAAGGAAGATTGCTATTGTAGGTTGAAGAAGATTTGCCAAAAAGTTTTCAAGCTCAACTCCCATTTTGTGTTTGCCAACTTTGTCTTCATATTTATGTCAATCCTGGTTGTCTACTCTCAATTATGCAAAAGTAAAATTTTTTAGAGGAAATTTACATTATTTTTGTGACCTTGAAAGGAAAGCAGCATGATTACATACCAGTTTCTATAACTATGAACTTGCACTAGCTCACAAAACTGAGAGTGGCATTTGAAAAACCTGACCATGAGGCCTTTTCAACAAAAGTGTACAATCTTCATTTGAAATTATTAAAATAAAAGCCTTATATGAAATTTCCACAATTAGAAAGATTGTATATCATCTAAATAAATTCATTTGATTTTGTGGACTGAAAATGTCATCTAACTATAGTTTTTAGAGACTGTATATTAAAATTATTCATAATAGTCTAAATGAAATCTTAAAATGTGAATTATTACAGTTGGTTGAATATGTTAGGTTTTTCTTATCCTAGCATTTTTATCTAGGGTCATCTGTTCAATCCAACTTTAAGTCTTGCTCATAACAGGCTAAGGTAGACAGAAAAATAGCATAATGGGATTTTTAAAAGAAGCTTCTATTTTTCTAACAAAGAATAGAAAAAACACATTTACAGTTATTTCTTTAAACCTTCATTTCACTTGAAATTACAGTCCTCTTCATGTATTGGCTTCAAAATATGTCTGTTTTCTATTTGTTTGCATCTGTAATTTTAGTACGGTAAACCTCTACTAATCCTCTTGCTTTGAACTGGACACACAGGTTCAGTACTTGCTGAAGTAATGGATGTGTGAATGAATGAATGAAAAAGAAGTCATATAACACCATACATAATTATTGAAAGAGTTTCCTAACGGTCCCTGAGTTGTTTTTTCAAACATCTGATCCTATTACTTCCTGTTCAAAAGATTTTAAGTAATTTATTATTATCTGAAGATGAAGTTCTATATCCTCTAAACTTCTAAAACTTTCTAGCCTTTTCTCTGTTATATTTTCTGCAAGAAGTGTGCTTTCTTACCCTTGATACTGTTGTTGCTTCTTCCATCTCAGAGACAGCTACCTGTTCTCCATCTTATGTTCCATGAGATAATATTCCCCTGAATTTTCAATGTTAATTATAGTGAGTCTGACAAACACACGAAGTACTAGCTGAGTGAATTGACTGATAGAAAGATCATGACTATAATCATCCTTTAAGAATGAACTCTAATATCATGTTTTTTTTGGCATGAAGGTGACCTAGTGAGTCCATCTAGAAGCCATCTTGCCTCCCTCTAAACTTTTTTTCACCATTCAAGTAACAGATCCTGTTGGCTCCTCGGCCACGTGAGTCCTGACCACACCTGCTATCCAGATGTCATTCTTTATGTCTACTGCTCTATTTTATATGGTTTGTTTTGATTCTTCTTCCACTATTCAGTTCAGTTCATTTCAGTCGCTCAGTCGTGTCTGACTCTTTGCAACCCCATGAATCGCAGCACGCCAGGCCTCTCTGTCCATCACCAACTCCTGGAGTTCACTCAAACTCATGTCCATCGAGTCAGTGATGCCATCCAGCCATCTCATCCTCTGCTGTCCCCTTCTCCTCCTGCCCCCAATCCCCTCCCAGCATCATAGTCTTTTCCAATGAGTCAACTCTTCGCATGAGGTGGCCAAAGTGTTGGAATTTTAGCTTTAGTATCAGTGCTTCCAAAAAACACCCAGGACTGATCTCCTTTAGGATGGACTGGTTAGATCTCCTTGCAGTCCAAGGGACTCTCAAGAGTCTTCTCCAACACCACAGTTCAAAACATCAATTCTTTGGTGCTCAGCTTTCTTCACAGTCCAACTCTCACAACCATACATGACCACTGGAAAAACCATAGTCTTGACTAGATGGACCTTTGTTGGCAAAGTAATGTTTCTGCTTTTTAATATGCTATCTAGGTTGGTCATAACTTTCCTTCCAAGGAGTAAGCGTCTTTTAATTTCATGGCTGCAATCACCATCTGCAGTGATTTTGGAGCCCCAAAAATTCCATCATATCAGGGACCTTTTCTACCTAATAGGTACAGACACCTATAGTCTGAATAAATGAACTGATTCCTACAGAGACATATGCATACATTATTTACTCCATCGGATTCTAGATAGTTATGCTCAAGTCTTCCTCATTTACTAAATTCTCAACATTTAAGATAGAAGGCAATTCATCTTTGATCCTGCATATATAAATTTTGTTTTCATTTTCTCATTATTAATAGTAACAATAGTAAACATTTACTGAGTGCATAACAGATACCAGGAACTGTGCTAAGGTTATTATGTTATATTTTATTTGATACTCCTAGGATTCCTTCTAGGTAAAACTACTATTACTTCTTTTTTAACATGAGTAAATAAAGGCCACAGAGATGTCAAGTCATTTGCCCAAATCATAATAGATTCAATGCCAAGACCAGTATTGAACACAGGCATATTAGACTCCACAATCTGTACTCTTAACAAGCAAGTTTCCTTGATGTTTCTTGTTGTATCAATAAAGGTTTCCTGAATGAGCGATTGAATGCACATTTATCAAAAACAAAAATATCTGATTTTCACTTGAAAATCAGAATCACAGAGTACCACAGCAGGAAAGTCTCCTCCAACCACCTCACCTAACCCACTCTTACCCTCTGTTCCACAAATGCATCTTCTCTATAATTTCCTGGCTAAGATTTTGCCCAGCTCATATCTGAAACCTCTAGGGAAAGGAGTTGACTTTCTCTAGAAGCAGACTTTAGCATTACAGGTTAATTTTGAATTTTAGAGTGAGTAAAAGTCATATTACAATTAACCAAAATCTGTCTTCTTGAACATTCCATTCACGCATCTATTTTCTTTCCCCTGTGGCCACACAGGATAAAAGTAATGTCTTCCTCATCCTGACCAGCATCATATTCCTGAGGATTCTTTTCCAGAGACTAAGCATCCTTGTTTTCTTGTCTGCTTTTTGCCTCTGCATAGCATCAGGGATAAGCTTACTAGAAAACATTCAAAGCTTTATACAAATTATTAAAGAGTCATATAAATTTTATAAAATTACAAAAGCCTAAAGATAAAAGGAAAGATTTGCTCACAACCTTCTTAATAACATTATGTATTATTAAAAGAAAACTAACATGCATTGATTCTTTCTTTCTTTGTGGAGAGGCTGCAGCCAATGCATTATATGCATTATCTTGCTGCATCCTCATAAGGTATCACGGTGTAGGCACTATTATTAGTAATTTTTGTAATTTCATTTTCTAGAGGATGAAACTGAGTCTCAGATAGGATTATGCAATCTCCAAGGACATTCAAGCAGTAAGTGGAATCATCATCATCATCTCCGATTCTAAAACCCCTGTTCTTAACCACTACTATATACTGCCTCATAATTTGAAAATTAGCTAGACATTTACAAACTAAATAATACAATTTGAATTTCAAGTATTTATACCATTTTATGATGCTATAAATTAGGCTTCTCTGCTATCTCACCAACTTTTCTCTTGCCCTACCTCAAGCAATAATTTTCACATTGAAAATACCCTTTTAGTCTTTAAAATTCTAATAATACAACAGTCATAAAATTGAAAAACTCGCCTTGCTCTCTCACTCTCTTTATTTACATCTTTTCAATCTGGTTTTGTTCTGCTTTGTTAGGGCAGCAATTACTTGAGGTAACATTGCCATAGCTATTATGTGATACCCGAAGATCTCATGTACTTTGTTCATTCTCCTGATGACTCCTGGCCTCTTGGTATTTTTTAGATCAGGGCATTGAGTGTGGGTGGGCGAGAGAGTAAAGAGATGAATGTACAGGTGAATGGCTGTATAAGTCTAATTGGGACTTTTAATAGAACACCTTGTTGACTGTTCAGGCAGGAGAGTAGAGAGCTGGGTATCCTTGACAACAGTGTAGATACATAGCAAAATAAAAGAAAGACCAGAGGATTCACAGTAGGAGATCTAAGCTGTAGAACATTGGGGTAACAGCTGACAGCCTTTTGGTGAAAGCCTCAAAAGTTTTCAAATGTGTTTGTGAAATGTACCATGGATAGTGGGTCATTAGAACATTTGAACAAAAGGCATTAATAAATGACCTAGTGGCTGATGGACCACTGTAAAAACTGATGTTGAGTGTTAAATTTTCTGTGTGGTTACAAGTAATGGTTCTAAGTAATGCAGTTACAGATGGAAATAATGATCAGTAAATAAGGAATAAGAGCTGGCTTTTAGCACCACTAACTATATATCATTGAGCTGAGTTTCCTCATAGGTAGAATGGGGTAAAAAAAAAAAAAGTTTATCCTACTTATGTCACAGGTAATTGAAAACAATGCTCATGACAGTTTTGGGATACTGTGTGGTTTCATCTGAAATTAAAGTGGACTTCTTAATGATCATGTGTGAAATCTAATAACAGCAGACATTTATTGTTTAACTCCATGACATTCATACTCACTCTAGGAAACAGCTCACAATTTTTATTCAGGGATATACATTCTTTCTTTTCTTTTTTTTTTTTATTCTTTTAAATTTTATTTTAACCTTATTGAAGTATAGTTGATTTACGATTTTCTACATTCTTTCTATCTCAGTACATGAGATTCTATCTACTTCTAGGAGTGGACACTTGCCCCTGGAAAAAGCCATTCAGCGCAACTTATTTCTCATGTCACTGTGATTGGTTCAGGAACAAATAAGTGGTCCATGAGATTTGTGCTGGAGGCCCTCTTACTATCCTGCAGGTCAAGACAAATGAAGTCAATGTGGAGTTGAGAAACAGAGAGATGCCAAGTCCTAATGACAACATGGGATTTCTGAATCTAGCTCCCTTATCATGGGATTTATCATTATATCACACAATCCATTACCTTTTGTGTTTAAGCAAGTTGAGTCAGAATTTTTCACTTGTAACAGAGATTTAACTAATAAATCAAGAATAACTTGAATCTAATTAATCTCAGTTAAAAAGTCACGGTTGCATTCTCTTATGTATCAGTGTTTCCCAAATACTTAGGATGATGCAACCTTTTTGTCATAAAGCATCTACCAATTTAGGAGAAACTACTGATAATATGATAGACATTTTGAGACAAGTCAGTATAAATGATCACTACTTTCAACAGATCTCAGTCTATCATATCTAAAATGAACAATGTTAATTCATCAGAAATATATTATACAATTTAAAAAAAACTGGCAAATAACATCAATTACATTTTATGAAAGAAGACATACAAATGACAAATGGAGAGAGTGGGATTCAATCAGTGAAAACAGTAACTCAAAACGTTAGTAGGTGGAGTTAGTTAATCAGAATATACCATGTTTATTGCTTAGTTTTGGCAAATGTACAAAGATTATGTACTATGTTAACATTAGGGAAGACTATACTATCTGTGTGACATTTATAAATCTAAAATTCTTCCAAAATAAAAAAGCAAATTAAAATTCATATGCGTTTTGCATATCAAGTTGGTGAGATATTTTAATGGTAATATAAAATGTGGCTCGGCATGCTGGGTAAAGGGTATTCTTACAATCTATGATGGAAGAGTAAACACCAACTTTTTGGAGGTTAATTCAGTTAATATACCTAAACCCATAATATCAGCACACACTTTGGCCAAAATTACCTCTTCCAGAAAAATAATTCTTAGGGAATAACCTGAAGGATGTACAAATATTTATAGAGATGGACATTTATGAAGGTAATATACTTTCTATTAATTAAAAATTCAAGCTATGTATATATCCAGTAATAGTAACATTAATACAATAGGATACTATATGACCAGAAACAGATCATACTGTACTAGGAAAATAAATCTCACAAAATGGGGGCTTTTTTGAGTATTATTAAACAAAAAAAGCACATCAGCATGTATAACCTATAGTACAATGTCAATCATATTATTATTTCTGAAAATAATATATGTATCAAGTACCTACGATATTTGGCACAGGGGATGTGGACAGCAATGAACAAAATATGCAGAAATCTCTGGCTTAATGGGGCACATGGACTAGAGGCCAACAAGAGAAATAAACAAGTATATTGAATAGTATGTTAAAAGGTGATAAGTTTCATAGAGAAAAGCAAAGCAAAGAAGACTCATAAAAAGCAGTTAATGACTTAGGTGCAAAACCATCCTGGAGGCCAAGGGAACAGAAAATGTTTCCAGGAGACAGGAGTGATCTATTGGGTCAAATGAGACTTAACAGGTCTGGTAAAAAAGAGTGAGAATGGACAATGGGATTAGCAACATGGAGGTCATTAATAACCTTTACAAGGTCAGTTTCAGTGGAACAGAATGTTTTTTAAGAGAGAGGGAGAGGACAGTGTGTTGGCAGTGATTTCCAGGCGTTTTTCTACTAAGAGAAGGGAAAGAATTGGGGCCGCTGCTAGTGGAGGAAGTGCAATCAACAACAGATTTTGAAAAAATAACCGGCAACATAAAAACTTATTTAATACTTATAGCGAAGATTCAAGAAAGAGAATTGGTGATGAAAGAAGAGAGAAAAATTCCTAAAGTGATGTCTTAAGCAGGAGAAAGGGATGAGATCTAATGCTCAGTTCATGTTGGTGTGTGTGTGATTCTGTTTACCTAATCAAATATTATCTGTGAAGTCTGCGGGGTTTCATGTAATCATACTCTAAAATATTCTAAAATATGTTCACAATAACTTTATAAATTATAAATTTTAGGACCAGAAAATACTATGTTAACAATGTTTAAGAAAGCATTGACATTTCTTTAGATTCTGCATTATACATTGCTTCAATAGATGTGGAGGAAAACAGCTGAACACAAAATAAGTAACCCAGACTTATATGAGGTAGTCTATCTGAAACTTTCTAGAGTAACACAGCTAAGGAACCACCCTATACTCTTGTCTGCCACTTTATATTTAATATGGTTCTTTACTTGGTACTTAACTAGGCAAATGGCTTAATAGGTTTATAAAAGCAGAAATTCCATGAGTTAATGCTATAGTCTGAATGTCTGTGTCCCCCTAAAATTTATATGTTGAAATCCTAACCCTCGAAGGAGATGGGATTAATAAGTGGGTTTTTTCTTTTTTTTTTTAGGAGGTGCTAAAGCTATGAAGGTGGAATTCTCCTAAATGAGACTAGTTCCTATAAAGTGGCTCCAAGGCCATCTCCAATCCCTTACACCATGTGAGGATACAGTGAGAAGTTTGCAGCTAGACGAGGGACCACATTTGATTTCAGACTTAGAGCCTACAGAATGAAGTGCAACAAATTTCTCTTGTTCATAATCTACCCAGTCTGTGTTATTTTGTAATAGCAGCCTGAAAGGATTAACAGTGTTAATCAGAATAAATGAAAAAAAAATTATGAGAGTTAAAAAGGCATTGAACCACACTCACAGACATAGAGCTCACAAACTTAATCATACATATATACTACACACAAAGGCACACAGAACACATGCACAAACATGCATGATCAATGCATACATATTACCCATACAGTCATATATGCATATAAATACACAAAACATATGCACACAAATATACACACATAAATAAACATAATCACATGCATTCACACCTACAGGCACACAAACACATGCTCACACACACAGATACCCACTAGCCTGTCTGGTTCTGGTTAAGGTTGAAGGCTTTTGGTTTCCTCCAGGGCTCTCTTTTCTCACAGATCATGTCCCAAATGTTTGTGCAAATTCAGATATTAGCCTGAACACCTAAGATTCTTACAGATAACTTTTAAGAGTGACACTAATATCCAGCCCCAAACCAAAGATAATTTGAATTAGACTAGATCATTACCAGAATCCTCTAAAAAGATAGCTCCACAAATCTCTCCACTATGGTACTATGTCAAGATGCGATGTCTTCAGGTCATTCTCTTAGAAGTCCAATCTAACTTGTAATTTAATTCCGTACCCCCATTAAGATAGCACAAAAATCTTTTGATAGTTTTATATGTATATATGTACATTTTTTCTGAACGTTCACATAAAACTTTTCATTAATTAATTCATAGATGTGAAGCACCATTGCACCTTTAATATTTTTCTCCCACTACATTTTAAACCATGGAAAATATAAAAAAGATGCACACTAGGCAATGATTTGGCCCATTGATAAGACTCATCTTGCCTGGGCAAAGCATATAGGGGTTAGAGTGATCACCTCCAACTTACACAGGGTCCTCAACCAAAAAGCCCATGCAGTAGCTGAGACAGAGAAAAACCAGCAATCAATTATATTCTTCCCTTTAGTGATGTATTCTCTGGATATATATCCATGCATGAGTAACTTGTATTAGCTGTTATTTAAGGAATGGGACAAAAAAAAAAATATCAGAGAGACTGTGGGCTCTAAGGGCAGGAGCAGAGCCCTGTAAGTTTATTTCTATTCCCAACACAAGCACCATCCTGGAATATGGTAGATACTCTTATGCATGCATGCTAAGTCGTTTCAGTTGCGTCCAACTCTTTGCGACAAAATGGACTGGTAGCCTGCCAGGTTCCTCTGTCCATAACATTCTCCAGGCAAGAATACTGGAGTGGGTTGCCATGCCCTCCTAAAGGGGAATCTCCCTGACCCATGGATCGAATCTGTGACTCTTATGTCTTCTGCATTGGCAGGTGGGTTCTTTACCACGAGCGCCACCTGGGAAGCCTAGATACTCTTATATGTTCATATTACTCAGGCTTTTAGTAGAATCATTACTTTTCATTTATCACTACACTCTACCACATTGACTATGAAAATCATTCTGAAAATAAGACATGATTTTATTTTTTCTCAGAAATTTGAAGGAATATTTTATGGCTCATAATGATAGTGGAAACATTTCAACTAGAACCCGGAGACAGTCTGAACATAATTGTATGTTTACAAATGTGTGTTGTATGTAAAACTGGTGGGTGTACTTACACAGAGGGAGAGGTCTCTATCAGGTTTCACATACATGTATGTGCACAGGTATATATCATTATTAAGGTGGCTATACCTATATCAAAGGAAAGAAGCATCTTAAATCAACAGTCAGCATTTTGCTGCCCAATAGGTACCAAGACACAAATTACGTACCCTCTGTCACCTTCCATCTCCTCTGCTCTTGCTCTTGTAACTTGATCCAGGATAGAGGGCTTTGGTGTCCTAATGACACTGTTCACAGGCCTTACTCTTCTGTTGCTCAGCCCGCTGCACTTTGAAAAGGACAAAAGCCACTTCCCAGGGAGCTGCAAGATAGCCTCTTGGTAACGAAAGTCTATTTCCTGCCCCCTTCCTGCCCCAAATTCCATCCTTATGACACAGAAGCACAGTTAGAGATGAAAAATAAGCTTCATTATCTTGGGAGTGCAGAGAAAAATGTTATGGCTTTATTTAGCAGTTGCTTTTATGCTTTTAAAAACATGTTAATTTCATTTTTTATGTAATTGTGCATTAAATCATCTCAGACAATTGTGTGATTTGGAAATAAAAGTCCAACAAAATAAGTAAAAGCTATAATGTGGTTTTTTTCCTTCCCGTTTTTTGCAGTCTGTTTTTATGTTCCTCAAGCATTAGTGTCTCCACTCCTTCCTGGGAAGATTAATCTGAAGGCTCATAGAGACTCTTGCCTTCCTGTCTTTAGTTCTCCCGGTGCTCTGAGCTTTTCCCTGTGGCTTTTGCATCTACTACTCATGAATTACCAGCCCCAACAACATTAGGACTTATAAAGCCTCATAATCCTTTAGTTGACTCCCTAATAGGGCCAGCAGCTGGATGAAGACCTCAACCCTGGGGGAGAAATTATAAAGAGACCTAACCTGCCTAAAGTAAAACTATGAATACCAGGCTCCAGAATATCACTGTACTCTCACAGGATACGGGTGATAGATTTTTGCTTTTTACTAGAATGTAGGCAATAGAATGTATGCAGCGTAATTCACAGCATGTTTGAGAGGTGTTTTCCTTTCTCCCTAAAGAAAAGTTGGTCCACTTAAAAGATATGTGGTTATCTTTCTCATTTCCCACTTTAAGCATTTTTTGAGAGAAGAGACTTTCTGATGGATGTTAATGAGGGACTGGGACCTTTGAGCGTGGCCATCTATGTCATGAGTTGATTAAAGACTGATTTCAAATAGGTTAAAATTTTTTCCAAATGTCACTCAATACATATGAGCAATCAAGTACACTCTTGGTTTCCTTTCTTTAGTGTGTTTGAAGGTAGATTGTTGTTATAAGGTATTGCATTTCCTTTAAGGGAAAGTGTACTCTGCTGGGTTGTCCGACAAAGTAGTGGAGATTACTCAAGGAAATTCATTGTTTATGGTTCTGGAGGCTAGAAGTTCAAGAGCAAGGTGCTAACAGGGTTTCCTTGTTCTGAGGGCTTAGGGAAGGATCTGTCCCAGTCTCTTGGCTTACAGATGGTCTTCTCCCTGCATCTCTTCACATCGTCTTTCCTCTATACTCCTGAGCCCATGTTCCCCCTTTTCATTAGGACACCAGTCATTTTGGATTCGGGCCCAGCCAAATGGCCTCATTTTAACTTGAGTACTTCTTATCTCTAGATAAGGTCTGAGATAAGGAGGGTTAGGGCTTTAAACTATGTCTGAGATAAGGAGGGTTAGGGCTTTAAACTATGAATTTTAGGGGGCACTATTCAAACTGTTACAGGATATGAAACTTATTTTTTGTTTTCTAGTGATGCCCACCCAACTTAAAAATAACATAACTTTCCAAAGAGTGACATTCTGAAAAAAATCATTAAAGAGTAACTTTTCTTTCACAATTCTAACATGAAATTTTATATGATACAGGCAGGAGTATATATAAAACAAGCAAACAAAATCATACTTAATGTACTTGTAGCATAACCCTCAAGACAGATATATGTTTATGTATGTACACACGCAGTAACCTATACAACAAAAAACAATGTGTATATAACCAGTACTGAAATTAACTTCTGCCTGAGGCTACTATGAAATGTCAATTAAACTGCCAAACTTTCAGAGCTTAGTACTCTATCTTCCTGCCTTAGGGAGCTTTTGTATTCAATTTATTGTTAAATAAAACAGCCAACTTGGCAGCAGAGTTAGATTAACAAATTATAATGAACTTTATTTTTTGCTTAAAAAAATAAGGTGAGCTAATATTCCTGGAGAATAAATTTCAGAGAGATTAAAGATTTTGAGAGAGGTTATTTGTTTGTAACCATCTCAAGTTGAGCAGGAGAAAAAGAATGTGCCCACTAGCTTGTTTGAATTAAATAGAAGTGTAAAAGGAACTTGACCAAAAACTAATAGTGGTTTTGTTTAACATTTCTTTTATTAACATTTAATATTTTATTAGGAGGAACTTGATGTCAGAAGCCAAAAGGAGCCACAGCACAGCTGTGGGCCTGAAATTTAAATGTCTTCCATTTGACCCATTTATATTCATTTTTTCCTTCCTTATGCTCATAGCGCATGCGCACACACAGACACACACGGCTAATTAAGTCCGCTTGCCTCAAAGCCCAGTTGTTTGATTATGCAGCTGAGGCTACCATCACTCCAATAAAACCCTGTGATCCACTCTCCACCAAGGGGGATTAGGGAACTTTCTGGAAAGCCACAGGGGTGAGGAGGCATCTTTTGTCTAATTGTAGACTTTAAATGTTTGTTGCTATTGGCGTATATGACAAGGTACAGGAGCACTTCCGGGGTGGCGCTAGTGGTAAAGAATCCGCCTGCCAGTATAGGAAAGGTAAGAGACATGGGTTCAATCCCTGGGTTGGGAAGATCCCCTGGAGGAGGGTATGACAACCACTCCAGTATCCCTGCCTGGAGAATCCCAAGGACAGAGAAGACTGGCAGGCTATACTCCTTTGGGTTGCAAAGAGTCAGACATGCCTGAGGCAACTTAGCAGGCACACAGTAGGCTAACTCCATACAGGGGTTGGGCTAAGTCTTTTATATATGTTATCTAATTTAATTCTCTGAGTAATCCATAAAGGTGAGGCAAGGAGAATTCAACAGAGATTAAGGGACTGTCTCATGGACATTAGTGGCATTGCTACAGCTTTTGGAAATTTGACAGTGCTTCTTCTTCACATTGGGAAAAGCTGAATTTAACGTAGAAGGAAGATTTAGTTTTCAAAGTCAGATATGTATTTCTCAATTTAAGTGAGAGAAAAGGGCTGAATAGTTTTATTATATTACAACTAACATTTATTGAGCTCCTACTGATTGCCCAATAGTGATCCATACACATAAAACCTCCTTTACTTTAACTGGGAAGGTAGTTACCCTATGAGACAAATCCCACTGTTATTTCCAACTTCCAGAGATTAATTACTTTACTTAGGTCACCTTGTTGGGATTTAAAGACCCCTGGCTTGCTCTAGAGCCTTTATCTTAACTATCCTTTTACCACTAGGCTTTCATAGGATAAAGCAATCTTTATTTTATCAAGCAACTAATGGGTAGCTTGACTTACCCATAGAGTGTGCTTATAAAAATTAAGGTGTGTTATCCAAACTCTTAAAATAAATCTTATATTAAATAAATGAAGGCAGTATATCACTTAAAAATTTTGGAAATACTTTTTTTTGGAGAGACATACAAATGGCCAACAGGCACGTGAAAAGATGCTCAGTGTCACTAATCATTAGAGAAATGCCAATCAAGACCACAATGAGGTATCACCTCACATTGGTCAGAACGCTGCTGCTGCTGCTGCTGCTAAGTCCTGTCAGGCGTGTCCGACTCTGTGTGACCCCACAGACGGCAGCCCACCAGGATCCTCCTTCCCTGGGATTCTCCAGGCAAGAATACTGGAGTGGATTGCCACTTCCTTCTCCAGTGTATGAAACTGAAAAGTGAAAGTGAAGTTGCTCAGTCATGTCTGACTCTTCATGACCCCATGGACTGTAGCTCACCAGGCTCCTCCGTCCATGGGATTCTCCAGGCAAGAGTACTGGAGTGGGGTGCCGTTGCCTTCTCCATGGTCAGAATGGCCATCCTCAAAAGTCTACAAATAATAAATGCCAGAGAGGACGTGGAAAAAAGAGAACCCTTCGAGACTGTTGGTGGGAATGTAAATATGTGTAGCCACTATGGAAAACAGTATGGAAGTTCTTAAGAAAACTAAAACCAGAATACTGTATTATCCAGTAATGCCACTCCTGGGCATGTGTCTGGACAAAACTATAATTCAAAAAGATACACGCACACCAATGTTTCACAAGAGCCAAGGCATAGAAACAACCCAAGAAATCACGAACAGATGACTGTCTTAAGAACCTGTGGTATACACATATATATACAATATACATTTATAAAATGGAATATTACTCAGCCATCAATGGCACCCCACTCCAGCACTCTTGTCTGGAAAATCCCATGGATGGAGGAGCCTGGTGGGGTGCAGTCCATGGGGTTGCTAAGAGTCGGACATGACTGAGCGACTTCACTTTCACTTTTTACTTTCATGCATTGGAGAAGGAAATGCATGGATTCTCCAGGCAACCCACTCCAGTGTTCTTGCCTGGAGAATCCCAGGGATGGAGGAGCCTGGTGGGCTGCCGTCTATGGGGTCGCATAGAGTCAGACACGACTGAAGCAACTTAGCAGAAGCAGCAGCAGCAAAAAGAATGAAATACTGCTCTTTGTAGCAACACAGATGGACCTAGAGATAGACCTTAATGAAATAAGTCAGAAAGCCAAAGATCAATACTATCTGATATCTAAATTATCTAAAAAATGATAAAAATGAATCTATATACAGAACAGAAAAAGACTT
The DNA here is from genome assembly GCF_002263795.3 of Bos taurus. Taxonomy (NCBI): domain Eukaryota; kingdom Metazoa; phylum Chordata; class Mammalia; order Artiodactyla; family Bovidae; genus Bos; species Bos taurus. Next base: position 79,441,955 of record NC_037334.1, on the reverse strand, counting down.
ACAGACACAGAAACTCCCTAATGGGTTACCGAAGGCCAGAGGGAGGGTAGTAGGGACCAATTAGGAGGATGGGATTAACAGATACAAACTACAATACATAAAACAGTTAAGCAACAAGGATTTACTATATTGCACAAGTAATTATATTCAACATATTATCATAACCAATAATGGAATATAATCAGAAAAAATAAGTGAATCACTATGCAGTACTCTTGAAACTAACACTGGAGTGTAAATCAACTATATTTAAATAAAAAAAAGATTCCTGAAGTTTGAACAACTGAATTATTCACTATAAGGTTGCTGCTGCTGCTAAGTCACTTCAGTCGTGTCCGACTCTGTGCGACCCCATAGATGGCAGCCCACCAGGCTCCCCCATCCCCAGGATTCTCCAGGCAAGAACACTGGAGTGGGTTGCCATTTCCTTAGGGAAGAAAGTCAAAACCAAATATCTAATAATCTTACTAAAAGGAGAACTCAGATTACCACACATCCAAATGAATGAATACCATTAAATCATAAAAATAACATCTACAAAGTTTGGCAAATGACATGGTGAAAGTATTCCTCGTAAAGTTTTAAACTATAATGAGCACTGTTTTTATACCAAGTTTTAAAAAATATAAAACTATTTGAAAAAAGATCTAGAGGGAAATACACTGATGTATTGGTATTATTTATTCATACACAGATGGTAAAGATTAAAGGGGTGGGGTTTTACTTATACCTTGTAGCCTTTTTCCAAATTTTGTCAGTAACATGTATTACGTATATAATTAAGGAAAATCATATTTTTGAAAGATAATTCTATCACACTGAGCCATTTTCCATACCAAACTACCCACCTCAGTTTTTGTGCATTCAATGTTCAGTAACAGGGGTCAAGAAAATTTTGCTGTAAACAACCAGATAATACATATTTTAGATTTATAGACCAGGCAGCGAAACTGGATACTGTGTAGATACCCAGCAAGAAAGAAAATAAATGTCCTCCCATCTTTTGACTTAAAATATAATATTAAGAATAGAGTATAACGTTTTATAATCTCACGAAAAGGCTGAAATTCTTTTTGTATGTATGGGCTCACATTTGGCTTAATTGGGGTTCAAAGCGAGCATTCTCGATGACCAGAATTTACTGCAGATGTTCATCTGTTAATGTTGATCTATAACGAGATTTTGTGTATTTTATCTTTGGAAATGGCTTTTCACATGGGTAGGTGATACACGGGGCTCTTGAAACGCTGTCAAGTCGTAACCGCTTCACTGCGATTTATAGTGCGCCCAGCAGCGAGCGACACATATGGCTTCTGCTGTAACTACAGAACAGTGCCTTTTGTGATCTGAAAGCAACTACACACACACACACACATGCAACGTGCGGCTGTGTGCCAACAACACTATTTATAGGCCACTAACATTTGGATTTCAAATAATTTTCAGGAGTTACAAAATATTATTCTGCTTTTGAGTTTGAAACCATTACAATTTTTTTTTCCAAAATAAAGTGTTTCAGAATGAAAAGATACACCTAGTTTTTGCCAACAGACCAGGCAATTACAGGCAGCAAGCCATGTTGGGTTTCTGGGTTGGAGTTTGCTGATCCCAACTTGAGAGGTAGGTACACCTCTCCTGTAAACTTCATCCAACAACCATCTCTGGGAGCACTGAGTGTACTAATACATCCTTTTAAAAAAATTAACATGCCTTTAAGTAAAATGATGTCTCTAGCACATCTATGAATTTTCCTGTGTGTAAAGAAAATACACAACCAGACCGTGAAAACCATTCAAGAGACAGTGTGAAGGAAATTAGAGCATCAGAAAGAAAATCAAAGTTCTCATAGCTAAATTTAATGCTATATCCTCCAGATCTCTGTGTATTTTTATGGGAATTCCAGATTGTCAGGAAATATGCTAAACCGACCCATTCTCTTACCCTTTTAGGAAAAAACATCAGATATTTAGAATCTTAAAAATAAACCTGCCAACCTATTAAAGTTTTATCTTATGTTCATATCTTAGGTTATTTCTAAGATATATCATATCGTATGTTATTTCTTCCCTGACTGGCTACTTGAGGCCTCAGTAGAACACAAAGGAAAGCAGAAGGGTTAGATCCCGATGTAGATATTTGAGTAGGAAAATATTTGACTGAGACTTAAAGATGGAAACTGTGTGAAAATCCATTAATTACCTGCTTCTACCATATCTTTAGTGCAAAGTTCATCACAAAACAGCTACATCAGGATCATCAAGGTAGCTTGTTAAAATGCAGATTACAGGTATTTCTAGCAGGATTAAATTTGGAGAATAGGAGTTTCAGAAGTTGTTTCAGGCAAACATTGTATGGTTTCCATCTACCAGTCATAACATTTGTAGATTTTCCTCTTTAATGATTTTACATATATAATCCACCTCTTCTGTTTACTTCCTTATGAGATATAATTTATTTTCAACAAAGAGATGAGATTTTGAGAAATAATTTTGTATCTAGTAAAAAGGTGTGCATACTTATAAAAACATCATAAAAAGTAATCAAGGCAGCTCTTTGTGTAACTCTATCATGGGAACGTTTTATACACAGTGATGGAGAGAAAAAGAGAAAAAGAAAGCAAGTACGCAGGTAAGGGGGTAGCCAGGAAAAGCCTCAAGTCGGGATGGAAAAGACGGCAGGAGGGACTGCTGGATTAAGTGTTCCACACGAAGCTTAGCAACAGGGATGTAAATGTGCAAAGCAGAGAAAGCACGTTTGGGAGTCAATCACCAATCAGGATCTTTCTCAATCACTTCTTAAAACTGTTTAAGGTAACCACATTCCTTGAAGTGTGGTCTGAAATGCTTGAGGTACTTAAAAAAAATTCAGATTCGTGAACTGATCCCATACCTACTGATTCAGAGTCTCTGCAGTACATCCATCAATCTGTATTTTAAATCACCAGGCCAACCATGCATGCATTAAAAAGTGTCAAAATTAATAAATGAAAGGATAAAGAAAATGTATATGTATGCGTGTTGTGTGCTAAGTAGCTTCAGTTGTGTCTGATTCTTTGTGACCCTATGGACTATAGCCCTCAAGGCTCCTCTGTCCGTGGGATTCTCCAGGCAAAAATTCTGGAGTGGGTTGCCATTTCCTCCTCCAGGGGATCTTCCTGACCCAAAGACTGAACCTGGATCTCTTTTGTCTCCTGCATTTGCAGGCAGATTCTTTAAAAGTAGGGCTACCTGGGAAGCCTCTGGTATGTTATACAATGGAATCTTATTCAGCCATAATAAAAGAATAATATCCTTTCTGACACAATAGATGCACCTTGAGGGCGTTATGCTAAGTGAAATAAGTCAGACAGAAAGACAAGTACCATATAATCTCACTTAGTTGTAGAATTTAGAAAAAAATGAAAAAAATAAACAAACCCCTAGCTCACAGATACAGAGATCAGATTATTGGTTGCCAGAGGCAGGGAGTAAGGGGTGGGCAAAAACGGTTGAATGGTGTCACAAGGTCCAAACATCCAAACTTCCAGTTATAAAAGAAATAAGTTGTGGGGATATAATGCATAGCATGAGGACTATAATTAATACTACTGTATTGCTTATTTGAAAGTTGTAAGACAGAAGATGTTAAATATTCTCATCACAAGAAAACAATTCTGTAACTATGTATGGTGATGGATGCTTTTATAATTAGACTTACTGCAGTGATCATTTTGCAATATATACAAATACTGAATCATTATGTTGCACACCTGAAATAAATATAATGTTACATTCAATTATATCTCAATAAAAATATATTAAAATGGCCTACTCCCTGGGCATATGATTCCATTTTTTCTTTTGAGCTCTTAAAAGTCCTTTATTCATTTCTACAAACTTCCTAGTGGTCTAATTATGGTAAAGGATTCTATATACAATAAAAGACCAACTTGCAGTGGTAGCCTCAAAAAAAAGAAAATCCACAGTCTAGAAAGGAAATGCAGATAAATTGGCTGTCACAAGGCAGAGTAATAAATGTCATAACATCAATAAATCCAAAGTGCCAAGAAAAACATTAAAAAATGAAAACAAAAATTTTATGTTCAGGTAGAGTCCATTTTGCCTTCAGGATACTGTAATCTGTTTCATTTCAGATTGTTTTTCTGGGTAACAATATATTTAATCCTAAATTATTTATTCATGATTGAAATTTACCTACTTTTGACCATATCTTTGATGCTGTTTCTAATTATTTACATCAAAATTATCTGGAAGCAAATGAGTCCAGTTCCTTGACTCTTAGGCAAAGGCTTAATCTATTCAAGATTGCACCTCATGAAATTTTGTTATTAGTTTAGGATAGAAGAGCTCCAAACATTATACTTTTATATTTAATTGTGTTCAGAGAAATAAAATATGAAGACATTTCTTGTTTGGTACAAGATTTAGTTAAATAATATGGGGGTTGAATATAAAGAAACATAGCAAAGTTTTCATTTCCAAATATTCTGGTCTAAGAGAGAAGTTACGATCAACTCAGAAGTTTAGATATATCTGGGTTTCATCCTAGGTCTAACTTCCTCAATCTCATCAAGTTTGTCTCCGCTTATATCTGCTACACTAGATTTAGTAACATGCAGATTAAGGCAACAGCATCTTTGATAGGGGCTTCCCTGGTGGCTCAGACGGTAAAGAATCTGCCTGCAATGCAGGAGACCCGGGTTTGATCCCTGGGCTGCGAAGATCCCCTGGAGAAGGAAATGGCAACCTACTCCAGTATTCTGCCTGGAGAATCCCATGGACAGAGGAACCTGGCAGGCTTTAGGCCATGGGCTCGCAAAGAGTCAGACACAACTGAGGGACTAAGCACACACACATACATATTTGATAGACATAAATATACACATGTACTGGTGTATGTACACCTTATTATACACAGCACATATACAAGCTTACCTATATACACGCACAAGTAATTTTAAGTAATCATGCTTATTTTACAATATTATGAAGATTAAATAAAATAATAAAATAAAAATGATTAGCACAACACTTGGCTTATAGCAGATGCTCAGTGAACACTGGTGGGAGGGCTGAGAGAAAGAAAGCAAGAGGGTGAAGGATTTGGGGTGAGAGTGAAACAAACAAAAAAACCCAAAATTGAGACCATACTATAAAAATGAGAGAGGAAGGTAAAAAAGAAAATTAAAAGATTTATTCCTAACACCTTGAATAGCTTTACTTTTTGTAAATAAATGCAAGTTGCTTCTGTGCTATTATTAAATGTAGTAGTCATGCTCTCCTCTCACTGATTGAATGGACATCATTAGAATAAGCACAAAATAGAGTAAACACAGGAAGGTTATTAGTATTTCATCTGAACTGTGAAGATGTCAAGCCGTATGGGGCTGGCGGATGGTGATAGGAAGCCCACTTCTAGCTAGCGTATGTTAATGAATGGAGACAATGTGCAATCTAGGAGGATGGGGAAAACCCCAGAATGAGCAGAGCCTATAGTCTACAGAGTTACCTACATTTTCAGCCTCATTAAAATATGCAGATCATATCATTAGGAGACAGTATCCTGCCAGGGCCCTCTCCTGGAGTTCAGTCACAGGCACACATTGGCAGTTGTTAGTACAATGAGTTTAACTACAGCTACATTCTTCTAGGTAGAAACAAACAGATGCAAAAGAAGACGAAGAAGCAGAAGCACCTCTTACAAGCTATATTTTCATTTAGATTGTTTCTTTTTTTTTTTTCACACAAAGCATGAGTCTGTAATTTTTTAAAACTGGCCATTGGTACTTGTTTTGCTCTTCCCAAAACATACCAGAACCTTCTATCACAACTTCATATTGATTTTCAAAAGTGGAGTGCACATAATAATAGATTTAATTGGATAACACATATGACACCTAGGATTAATTCAGTGAAATGATTAAGAGTAGTTACTGAATTGAAAACCAGTAATTTAAAAAACCTTCCTTGTCCAGCCTTCAGTGTCAGCCCAGATGAAAAGAATTCAAGTGTTCATCCCAGTTCTTTATTTCTTCCACATCTTCCTTCTTTTGTTTCTTCATTACTGCCTTGGCTCCTTCCTCCCTACTTTTTCCCTTATAGCCTCTCTTCCTTCCTTCCTGTCAATCTATATATCTAATCTATCTTTTGGAGGGTAGGCAGGATGGTATGTAAAAAAAAAATAATCTTACCAATAAGCCTAATAAAACCTCCTAAATGAACATTTTTGATGTGAAGGCCCAGTATAGATACCAACTTGAGCAAATTGGTGGATGAATAGGAATACAGAATGATAATAAGGAGATGACTAAGTAATCAAAATTACTCTGTGGATATCAACATTTAATAATGTGAAAGTTCATGTAGACAAAAGATGTTAGCTATTAATATTAATCTGTCTGCTAACACAGGAGATGGGGGTTTGACCCCTGAGTTGGGAAGATCCCCTGGAGAAGGAAATGGAAACCCATTCCAGTATTCTTGCCTGGGAAATCATATGGACAGAGGAACCTGGCAGTCTATAGTTCTTGGGGCCGCAAAAGAGTTAGACACAGCTTAATGACTAAACAACAAATTAATATTACTACAAACAAATACTATTTACTTAGTTTCTTCTGTTAGTGGTTTTTCAAGGGTAGTCTGGGACCCTGGAAAGTCCCCAAGATTGAAACTATTTCCATAATAATGTTTACACATTGTTTCTTTTTTTACTGATGGTGCAACAGCAAAGGAGGCTAAAACTGCTGTTATCTTTAGTATAAATCAAGACAATGTCACCAAATGGCACTAGCAGTCACTGTGTTTTTCATCGTCATTTATGCGCAGGGTTAAAAAATGCTAGTTTCACTCAAGAATGCCCTAGATGAAGCAATACAATTTACTGATTTCATTAAATATTGACATTTGAATATACTTTCAAAATATTCAATGTGATGAGATAGTAGGTATGCATGAAGCATTTTCTGCTACATACAAATATTCAATAGTTGGATTGAGGGAAAGAATTTGTTTGATTGCTTGAGTTGTGAGCAAAATATTTATTTTCCTATGGGACATTATTTTTACTTAAAATAACTACTGAAAAACAACTTATGGTTATTCAGATTTAAGTATTTAACAGATGCTCTTTGAAAAATGCACAAAGTGACTTAGTCACTTTAAGGAAATCAACTATAATAGTTGTCAATGATAAAATTCAAATAAAAATTAATGTCATGCAAAACATGGATCCACTGCCATGAGTATTTTAGTACTCAGTTCTCCAATACTTCCAGATTTTTCTGATGAGACTGATGATGATATTTACAAATGTGGTTTTTTTGACCTTTGGTAATGAAACATGTCAATGTATGGAAGATGCATATCTCAGTGAACCAATATTTTCTGAATGACCAAGGCATGGTGTTACGAGTTATTGCATAAGAAAAAAAAAATCATTCCAAGCTCAAGAAAGTCAATGGAGTTTAATGTAATGTAGTAAAAATTATTAATATGATTTCAAAAAGATTCCACACCATAAATAATATTTAAGAAACTACAACTTGTTGAGTTTCTCAATGGACTTAAATGAGAATATCCATATTTAACCAAAGTTTCACTCTCTATCTAAATATCTACATGAGGCCAGATTTTCTTCATGTGTTTCAAGCAAAGCAATGAACACAGCTGTACCAAGTCAGGACTGGCAATATTAGGAAGAGTAAAATCATGGCATTCTTCTAGTAATATTTTGAAATATTCTTATTTTTTATGAAGCATGTTCTTTATGTTAATATAGACAATGAGTTTATGATTGCTATTTTCAAGTTAATAAATAAAATGTTAAACATTTCTTAGTCTTTTTATAATGTAGCAAATATTGATAGATATAATTAATGCACACAATTTCTATGGGTCAATATTTTTAAGATTGTAAAGGGATTTTGCAACTAAAACTTTGAGAAATGCTATTCTAGGTACATTCAAGGTATCTAATTCTTTAGGAATCTACATATTATTTAGTAGTTTTAAGTAGAAGTCACTTTACTTTCATTAAATTTATTTCCATATAAACCTAAGCTTAAGATAAGTGCCTACCAAAATAAATATTTCTTAGAAAGCAGGCATTGCATACATTTGTGGTTATAAATTATGGGATGTCCTATCAGTTATGTTATTTTTACAATTTATTATGCTTGGGGAAGATACAGTAGCATCTCAAATGAAGCTAGGTTTGAAACTTTTGGAGGTCCACTTGACTACACCGGAATCACTGAGAAAAGGGCGAGGAACTTTAAAAATAAATTTTATCATTTTCCAATATTTATACAGCTTGCAAATAAGTATGTCAGTAAATCTTTTATGTACCAGTCTTATAAGCAATACAGTAACTCTTTACTTTGAGATAAATATTTGCCTACGGAATGAATGAAAAAACTGAGTTGCAATGGGTTCTTGTGACTTAAAGTAAAATTGACACCGTACATGAATTAATGAACTGCTATATCCCAGAATCTTCAGAATGAAGATGAAAGCTCTGAAAACCTGCATTAACTAGCAAAGACATTGAAGTTAAATATAAATGTGAAATTAAAATTGTCTCATGGCTATTACGTTACAGTTTAAATAAATAAACAGTACAGTTAAAATTTTGTAAAACTAAATTAATAAATACTATAAGCGAACACTCGACTATTTCATCTACCTCTGAAAGTTTTCATAATTAACTTGGCCAAAATGTTTTTATTTTTAAAACTTCATTATTTGGTTAATGGGACAGCTTTTCTCTAGAGATCACATTGACTAGATGAGATTTCTCATCCTTTATAAATGCTGTTAAGAAAAAAAATAATTTTACTGATAGGAATCAGAGAATCAAAGAGTTTGAGAAGCTGCTCACACTGGCAAAGAACTGGAATTGGAGCCCAGGTCCATTGCAAAGCGCATTATCTTCCCATATCTTCCCATTTGTTGCTGTTCATGAAGTATTCACTATGGTTCAGGGCATGCCCCCACATAAATATATGTGGAGAGGAGTGCATCTCAATCCCAGAGGTTACAGTTAATCCTTGAACAATGTGGGGGGTAGATAACATTTGAATCCCCTAATCCTTGATAGTCTACTGTTGACTGGAAGCCTTACTGATAACTTTAACAGGTGATTAACAGATTTTGTATATTAGATGTATTATATACTACACCCCAGTATTCTTGGGCTTCCTTTGCGGCTCAGCTGGTAAAGAATTCACCTGAAATGCGGGAGACCTGGGTTTGATCTCTTGGTTGGGAAGATCCCCTGGAGAAGGGAAAGGCTACCTACTCCAGTATTCTGGCTTGGAGAATTCCACGGACTGTATAGTCCATGGGGTTGCAAAGAGTCAGACATGACTGAGCAACTTTCACTTTCACTTCACTAAGTAATGAACTAGAGAAAAGAAAATGCTATTAAGAAAATCATAGGGAAAAGACATTTATAGAAATGTAAAAAATGTTTTTAAAAAATCCACATATAAGTGGTCCTGCACAGTTCAAACCCATTTTGTTCAAGGGTCAGCTGTATAACTGTAGTGTATAGTTATTTAATACCTGTCATCTATCTCATTAACAATAACACAATGAGAAAGATTATATATGTCAAATAGCTCCAACAGGGTGGACAGTCACATCTACATAATATGCAGAATCTAAAGGGTGCTTACTATTTACCATATGTCTATATAGGTACCCAGCTCAATATTAACCATAAAGATATTAAGGTCATTTTTTTCTTTGATGAAAGTCTTATTCCAAAGTGGGAAAAATGGTAAGTGCTAACACACATAGATAGTGTTGTCATCCATGAACTGAAAAGCACTCAGTTTTTTGTTAGCATGTTTGTTTCTAGCGTTTCAATTCCCACCCCAATTTGTTTATTGTCCAGCAGGGACATGGAGAAGTTATGAAATTCTTCAAGGTCATGGAGAAAGTCACAGCTGTTCTTGGGAAAGGGGCTTACATATTCCTGAATCCCCATCAGATCCTATTGCTTCCTGTAGTGGATAGGTCCGTGTGGAGTGAAAGAATGCTCTTAAACAAATTCCAATTATGGTTTATTAACTTCACACATAGCATTTATCTTCTAGTTTCCCCAAATAGCAGAACCAATTAAACTGTCTGTTTAGCATGAGGCTTTTTTTTTTACTTTTAATTTTTCTTCAGATAAAGCCTTTATAGAAAGATAAATGAAACGTTACTGATATGACAGAGAGGGAGGAAACTGTTACTTCTCTGTCACCACCACCATCTTTTGACCATTGCTCTAAAAGTAACCAAGGCAAGACCATTTCTGTTCCTGAGCCGATAATATAAAATCCTCAGTCAAGTAAACCAGGCCATTCCAGGCATGACGGAGATTAATGAAAATTTTTTATTTAAGACAGTTGCTAATTTGAAATAAAAGCCCAACAAATTCCTGTGTTCTGTCCACTGTCAAAACAAGATTAAATAATTGCAGGAAGAAAAATAGCAGGCTTGTAAAAGAAGGATTCAGAATAATATTTTACTTTACACTTAGAACACTGTCTATAATTTCCAATCTGAGGTATAAAAAGAAGAATTAACTTGGTGAAACCTCTACAGGGATCCAACTTTTGAGGGGCTTCCTTGACATCTCTTTTACAACTTAAAGAACCACATGTCTGACTGAGAGGGCCACAAAGAGTTGGAACTGGAATTTCTACATTGGATATCTTCAGTGACAAAGAAAACCCAGGAAATCTTGGCTCTGAACATTAATTAAAGGGAGAATAGTGAATAGGAGATTTCTTTTTTTTTTGAATAGGAGATTTCAACTCTCAGTGTGGCTAGATTGCCATCAACTTCCAGAAACCATACAAGGCCTAAAGAACAAAAGATGGGTGAGCAAACAGGGATTCCCGCCCTCTTTGCCAGGAATGGAGTTGCATCTCACAGAAAAGATTCCCTGAAACTGAGGCTCAGAGAAAGAAAATGATTTTCTTTGTATCACGGTGTCTGGACACAATCCACAGTCTCTTGACACTTAATTGAGTTCTTTTTCCACTGTACTGCAACACTGTGAATTGGAGATTACTTTTATCCTTTTCTAGATTTTTAACATAAAACCTTTCTTGACTTTTTCACTGTTAAAGGTACCATAGTCATGTGTCTATCACCACACACCTGCCTGTCTAACAAGAGCTGTGGGAATGTCACAGGAAGCATTCACACGGTTCTGTTGAATGTGTATGGTAATTATTTGACACTTCAAAGAGGTGGCAACCATCTTGAAATCATAAAATTGCAATTATCTTATCAAATTCAATATTCTGTACACTTCAGAACTTCATTTTTTTTTTTATTGGGGATGGTTGCCTCAGTGTAGCTCATTGAATTCTTATAGTAATGCACCTTATATTACTTTTATTCTTGGAGTTTTGTTACTATAGTAATTCACTTTTTTGTTCCCTCTTACTATGCTTGTATCTGTCTGTCTGTCTATCTACCTACCTACCTATCTGTGTATTTATCAATCATCTAACTACTCTCCTTAGAAAAGAGCTAAAAATCTATTTCCTCTTTACAAACATTCAGAAAACCCTACTTAAATGGGAAAGGGACGCTAGCTCATGCCCAAAGGGACAACACACTCTGGCTGTACTTACAGATCTAACTCTCAAATACCACCGCCTGCCTTAATCTGTATAACATAACAAAGAAGAACCACCACTGGTTTGCAGAGTTAGGAAAAGAGACTCAGCCATTAAGTAGAAGTACCTTCATAAGAGGGACTACGTATTTTCTGAGTGAAGGAATCCTCTCTAGAAGGGCCAAGGTCTTAGACTGAGAGATCCACCTATGTTTTCAAATTTTTTATTTGTTTCTTATTTTTGGCCGCACTTGGTCTCTGTTGCTGTTCTCGGGCTTTTCCCTAGTTATGGAGAGCCAGGGATACTTTCCAGTTGCGGTGCGTGGGCTTCTCACTTCGTGACTTCTCTTGTTGCAGAGCATGGGATGGGCTCTAGGGCAAGCAGGCTCGGTAGCTGAGGAACCAGGGCTCCGTAGCTGTGGCTCCTGGGTTCTGTAGCACAATAGTTGTAGCCCACAGGCTTAGCCGCTCTGTGGCGTCTTTCCGGATCAGGGATCGAACCAGGGTCTCATGCATTGCCAGGTGGATTCTTTACCACAGTCACCAGCAAAGCCGTTTATATATGGTTTTTTAACTCTTTATCCAAAAATAAAAGTTTCAGAAAGTCTAAAGCAGTTGTTTAGAATCATTTAGCTTTCTAATGATACAGGAGAAAAAAAAAAAAAAATTCCTTGACAATCGAATGGTTGCCCTTTCATCAAATTTCTACAACCAAACTGATAACTCCTTTGTCTATCAGGGCTTCCCTGATGGCTCAATGATAAAGAATTCTCCTGCCAATGCAGGAGACCTGGATTTGATCCCTGGGTCAGGAAGATCTCCTGGAGAAGGAAATGGAAACCCACTCCAGTATTTTGGCCTGGGAAATCCTATGGACAGAGGAGCCTGGTTGGCTATAGTCCATGGGGTCACAAAGAGTTGGACATGACTTAGCAACTAAACCAATCACCACTGGGGCTCTATAAGTGATTTTAAAAGAACTAATAATCTCTGAATGTTACTATAGAATCTCTTTCTACTTCATTCTTAATGGCTGTAATCACCTTGTGCTGCTTCCCTAAGCCCCCAGGACAGGTCATGTGATACTTGATAGCATATCCAGGCACTGACTGGCTCTCTTCAGATCACTGCTGCTGCTGCTGCTGCTGCTAAGTCGCTTCAGTTGTATCCGACTCTATACGACCCCATAGACGGCAGCCCACCAGGCTCCCCTGTCCCTGGGATTCTCCAGGCAAGAACACTGGAGTGCGTTGCCATTTCCTTCTCCAATGCATGAAAGTGAACAGTGAAAGTGAAGTTGCTTAGTCGTGTCCGACCCTCAGCGACCCCATGGACTGCAGCCTTCCAGGCTCCTCCATCCATGGGATTTTCCAGGCAAGAGTACTGGAGTGGGGTGCCAATGCCTTCTCCACTTCAGATCACTAAGTAAAGGCATTTTCTCTAACTTCCCCTCCATGGAACATATCACCTTTCTTAGACACATATGCTGATTAGATTAACTAGAAAATAGAAAATATTACACTGTGTTCTTCTTGTCCCACAATTGGGAAAGAATCTTTCTAAATAAAAACAAAAATAAAACTCAAACCAAAATAACTGCAAATAGATTTCCAGGAAAAGAACTACCTCATTCTACCCTCAAGCCAAAAAACAAGCACTATGAATATTGCTGTTAATTTTTGAATGCACCATAATGTGGAATATCAGAATCATAATGGAATTTCAAAGGCTCTAGCGATATATTTGGAAGAACAATGTTGATCTATAACCGCACTGTAGCCACATAAAATAGGCAATTATATTTGTCAATATGGATAAATATAATTTCTCTGTTTAAGGTCTGCTAACTTGATTTCCATGTTGGTCACCATCTATTACTGCAAAACCTTCTATCACTGGCTTATTAAAGCTTCATTATGGCAGAAAATTTTATGCCCATTTGGTTCCAGACCATGCAGAATGTTTTGTATTCACAAATGATTGACATAAATAATCTTTTCTAGTAGACTGTTTGGGGCTCATTGATTATTGCAACGTTTTATTGTGGATATAACAGAACTTTATTAAAGTTATAAAGATCATTTATGTAATTTATGTAAAATGAGTCATTATTGGAAAATATTACATGTGTACAGACAAGTTTAAAGGAAGATAATGAATGCTAAAAATATGGTAAATTTATAAGATTATGATGAAATAAAATTTATTTGCAGTTTTCCAAAATAGAAATAAGGAATCTTTTGTTTGGGAAAATAAACATCCAGTTACCACTGCTTCCATATCAAGTTTCTGTCTTCTGTAGTTTCTTTTCGGAGAAGGCAATGGCACCCCACTCCAGTACTCTTGCCTGGAAAATCCCACGGATGGAGGAGCCTGGAGGGCTGCAGTCCACGGGGTCGAGAAGAGTCGGACACGACTGAATGACTTCACTTTCACTTTTCACTTTCATGCATTGGAGAAGGAAATGGCAACCCACTCCAGTGTTCTTGCCTAGAGAATCCCAGGGACGGGGGAGCCTGGTGGGCTGCCGTCTATGGGGTCGCAGAGAGTCAGACACGACTGAAGTGACTTAGCAGTAGCAGCATAGTTTCTTTTAATAAACATACACAGCTTAAAAAAAAAAAAAAAAACTGGATGTCATATTTTCACTAAAATAGTTTAAATTTTTCAAGTGCCAGTAAAAATGGAGTGTAAAAATGTAAAGGGCTAAGAATGAAATGAAAACTGGCAATCAGAAAAATAATCACAGAAGTAATTTGTTAATGGCTAATGACTCATTAAGTCTAACACTAGCATTATAAACCATGGAAATATTTTAAAAACTATCGCCCCAATTAAAAGGTTACACACAACAACAAATATTCTAGAAAATGCCAGAAAAGCTAGACTTGACTGTAACAGACAGTCAGTGTTGTGTCTAACATATTGTATTTAAAGGCTCAAATTTAGAAAATTGATTTATAACATTAATCTTTACTTGGGAAAATAACAAATGCTTATCATCATCAGACTATAATTAAAAAACAAATAGTCTTGCAAGAGTTTCTTTTTACTGTAGTTTACAAGATGCCATTTCTGCACTGAAAAATATGTTTTCTAAGTAACCATCAAACATGTTTATTAAAACCTAATTACAGAGGCATAAAAGGTGCATTTTGATGCAGTGCTAGGACTAATCCCTGGTTTGATGATCTTCCTATCAGCCTAACTTCAGATTAAACACACACACACAAACTTTTACTTTTTATCTGTTGTCAAGATTAAACACTGCTGGTAGAGTGTCTGATGGAATAATTTGATTAGGGTAGTGTTTAAAGATTTTATGCAAATTAAAGGCACTTCTTATTTTTAATACAAGAAAATGAAGTCAGAATTAAAGTGTATTTATTTATGTGTCATTTGGGAGGACAGAGATATTGATAAGTGGCATAATTTATGAATATGGTAAAGGTAGACAAACTGAGTTTGTTTTGTAATAGAAAATGTTTTCTATTACATAAGTGTCACAAATGTAACAGACTATTTGCTTGCTCTCCCTGTGCATATTAAAAATGTTGACTGCTGAGTGATTTGATTACTAGTAAAAAATGGTGGGAATTCATTGAACTGGCGTTTCATTCAAGAAGCGACAATTCAAGGTACAGGTTCCTATAAACTGCCTGAAAAAAATGGTATTAGAACAGTAAATCTATATTTGATGCTTGATTACATCACAAAGAGGGAGTTGCTACAAATTTTAGAAGAATAGGACAAAACACAACTTTGCCTGATAGTTTTCTGAGCACTATAGATTTGAAGTTTCCTGGAAAAAAAAAATAATGATATTGTCATAGGTAAACGATTATAGCTATTGAAAATTTATGTCAATGGATTACAGAGAGCCTGATTTTGTTCCGATTTTCAGTACAACATGGATAGTTTCTGAACACAAGGAGTTTTTTCCCCTTCTGTTCTGCCATGTCTAATATTTTAGGGTTCATCTTATGCTTAGCTTTTGAGAGGTCACACAGACATTCTAGTGTTCCAAGGTACACTATTCTTATCCCTGAAAACTTGAGAACTCCTAAAAGCCTTGTTTACACTCAGGGTGAACCATTCTTCCAGAAAAATTCCTGTAATGAAATATGAATAGAATAGATGCCAGTTTATGGGTTTATATTTCTGACCAAGCTTCTAGTGAACTTTATTACTTTGAAATATCCATAAATATTTGACCAAATATTTAATCAACCTGAATGCTATATTATATGAAAACTTGCACTACATACATAAATCATTCAGGGCCAGTAGAATAACCTAACACATAAAATTTTATTTCAGTTGATTCAGTATCATGGTACTCTATAAAATAAGTTCTTATCTTCCTCATAATTCTAGCCTTATATTTGCTGCAATAACTATGAAAAGAAATATTTTCTCAGACTCTATGATGCTTAGGAGGGGTTCTATCTAGAAGGAGGAATATTTTTAAAAGTGCCTATGAAGACTCCTCTCAAAAAACATAACCCCACTATTTTTCCCCCTCTAAAGAAAGAATGACTTACCCTCTATTCTTGTAAATCTTTACTATGGTGAGCATGTGATTTATGAACCAAGATGCTATACTGCTGAACCCAAAATTAGGATTCCTTTCTTCAAAACTGGCTGGGCACCCTCTGGCTGTACCTGTGATGCTTGCCTCAGTGGCATATATAATGCAAGGACCAGTCGGTAAAAGATCTAAGTCCAAAACACTCTACACGAATTCCTGTTCAGCTGAGGCTTTCTCACATACAATCAAAAGGGATGGGGAGACTCTGCTCAAAGAGGAAAACCATTAGTGACAATGTACAAATATATCTGACTATGGACAAAACATAAATAAGTAATTCTTATAATCCTGCAAGGGGAACTTAAAGACATGATTTCACAAAAGCATTTTCCATTGAAAATAATAGTTTTCGAAAATTGAAATTCAAAACATTTGTAAATTTAAAAATTTCCATATCCATTTATTTATTTTTATCTAACTGGAAGAGTGAAAAAATAGATTTAGTTATCATTTGTAACTGTATTCCTTGGAAGACGTTATCATAATGGAAGATGTCAGTGACTAGTATAATTACTGTCAGTGAGAATCCTTGAAACGATAGCACACAAGAAATGTGTCACATTGTATGTACAGAGACACATGCAGGTTTTGGGACTCTATTAATTCAATTTAGTCTTTTCTGCTATGTCTATCAGACATTGTAGAACTATGAGACTAGATATGGGTGCGAAGAGTTTTGCTGTGCCTTTCTAAAAACAACTGCTCTTGGAGCAGTAGGGTAATCTTGTGATGGCAGGAGGTAGGAAGTAATGTTCTTGGGCCACACAGGAAGATGGCTGCAGGACAGTTAGGAATGTAGGAGGAAGATCTCAGCTGTCTCTGAACACTGAAATGTCCAGCTATCTTTAGGGACCTTTCACAGCCAGGCAAAGGGAACCATATTGGTAAGTTGAGCCTTACCTCCTCTTCAAGGATATTTAATGGTCTTATAGTCTGAAGGACAGAAAATATAGCCATACTAGGGGGTTAGATGTGAAATCAGTCATCATTAGATCTTTTCTTTCTTAAAGATCACATTTGGATCAATATCATCAAGAATCAGAATCTTTATTTAGTCATGCTGCCTGGACATTCATGGGCTTTGGATTAAGACAGATATAATAAACCCCAGCTTTGTCATTCAGCAGCTCTGTGACTTTGGGCATGCTCCTTACCCATGCTGAGCCTCACCTGTCAATCAGAATAGTAACACTTCCACAGCGTGGTTGTGACGTCCAAGTAGCAAGTGCTTAGAGCAAAGTAAGAACTCAGCTCATGCTTCTCCCTTTCCCCATCTCTTCTCATCTAACAGGAGGACAAAAAATGCTTCAAGAGAAAATGTGAGCTGATTTTTTTTTTTAATTGAACAAAGTGAGATACATTCACCTTTAAAGACTTCTCATATCATTCTGTAACCCAGCTTCATGAAAAGAGCCGTATTAGAATCCTTAAATAAGCAGACATGTAAACATTTACCAAACCAGAGTGCTGGCTATGAGAGTGCCTAACTTTGAATATGCCTGCAACTAACATCAGAGAGAACCTGTACTTGAGACCACCTGCAACTTGAAGCACCTACAATAATTTGTGATCAGCCAAACTAGAGAGATGTGAGACATGGGGAGATCTGGGTTTTAAAATATTTGAATAAATTTAAATATTTAAAAGCTTTTAAATATTTTAAAACATTTCCCCCCATGATAACCACGTTGATGGGACATGGCAAGATTGAGACACATTTTTGGTGATGGTGGGGGTGGGGGTGGTCATGGATCATAAGTTAGACTCAACTGTAGGTACTATGTACATGGTTATCTGAATTAAATTTGAATAGTTCAGTACACTTCCAGTAAATGCATAGCTATGTGTTTTTTTTTTTTTTTCCAGAGAATTTACTCAGAAAGAAATGAGTCTCTTGCTAACACTAATAAAAAGGATTTGAAACTGAAATGTTATCCAATCTTTTCCTACAAGGGCGATTGACCATAATCTCCTATAAGTTAATACAGTCAGGCCTGTTGTGAAGAGACAGGGTCTGTCTTCAATTTTTGCAGAGCAGGTTTACAAATGATTTGGTCTCCTACACTAAGGTAGGCATATTTATGGCTTCTCATCCTAATGTTATAATGAAAATGGGTTCAATTCAAAGGCTTCTATCAATAATACTGGATAAAGGGAAACATAAAAAAATACCTAATATGGTATTCATGATACAGGCTCACATTGGCAATTCATCACTAACGGTTTTTACTTGTTTTTCCTTCTAACTGCTGTAAAAACTGTGTATCCAGATAGATGATTAGATTGCAACAGATGTTAACTTCTGTATTACTCATATATAGAAAGAGGGTATATACTTGTTAAAGGTACATTTTCCAGGAATATGAGGTTGTAGATGACATTAAGGTTTAGCTGCTTAGCCCTGCAGTAATCTCTTTTTATTTTTAAAGTTTAACTGAAGTACAGTTGAGTTACAATGCTGTGTTAATTTCAGCAAATTGTTAAATTCAGCAAATTTTCAGTTACAATGCTGTTAATTTCAACATGCTGTGTTGTACAACAAAGTGATTTAGTTTTTTCATATCTCACATTTTTTCTCACATTTTTTCATATTATTTTCCAATACAGTTTATCATGAGATATTGAATATAGTTCCCTGTGCTATACAGTAGGACCTTGTTGTTTATCCTTTCAATATATCATGGTTTGTATCTGCTAATCTCAAACTCCTAATCTATCCCTCCTTCATCCCCCCACCCCACAAGTCTATTCTCTGTCTGTGAGTTTCTGTTTCTGCAGTAGTCTCCTAATGGGATGGGAAAAAACAGAAAACAACGCTCTTGCTCAAGTACTTGTTCTCCAGATCATTTGTGCTTTTCCTCGTGGCTTAAACTCTTCACTCCTTGCTGATCAAGTCTCCCAAGATAAAAATATTACTTTGAGTCAGGAATGAAATCATATACTGTAAAGGTAAAAAAATTGTCCTTAATTTCCCCCGGGGCAGTCCTGCCCCTCATTTATCCAACAGTGAGTTGGACAGCTCCCTGGGATTTTATGTCTAGTCATCTTCATCCTTCCTACTTGAAATGTCTGTGAGATCCAAACCTAGAACTTTCACATGCCCGCCCACCTCCTTGGTTGGTTGGCTGGATGGGCTCAGTTCTTTCCAGCTCTTTGTGACCTCATGGACTGTAGCCCACCAGGCTCCTCTGTCCATGGAATTCTCTAGGCAAGAATACTGGAGTGGGTTGCCGTTTCCTACTCCAGGGGATCTTCCCGACCCAGGGATCAAACCTGCGTTCCTTGCCTCTCCTGCATTTCCAGGTGGATTTTTTAGCAACTGTGCCATGTGGGAAGCCCACTTCCTTAACACCACAATAAACATTGTAGATTCATGCTTTATATTTTTTTTCTATGAAATACAGCTCTTTCATCTTTTAATAATTGGGAAAGGAACTAAACTACACACACTCTTAAGATGTTGAAATGAAACCAATAAACTGTGTATCAAATTAAATCCTTTTTAAGATCAAGAATACTCATACTTTAGTGAAGAGACATTCACTTGCCTTTGAGTTCAAAATGGTTGCCCTGGAGTAAACATGTCCTCTGCGCAAATACTAGCCAGTTAACAGTGGGTAGTCTAGAGTGAAATA
The DNA here is from genome assembly GCF_002263795.3 of Bos taurus. Lineage (NCBI taxonomy): Eukaryota > Metazoa > Chordata > Mammalia > Artiodactyla > Bovidae > Bos > Bos taurus. The sequence continues at coordinate 79,422,107 of NC_037334.1, read as the reverse complement.
ACTTTGGTTGGAGTTCTGATTCTGTTCTTTGTCATCTTAATGACACTGGGCTAGTTTCTCTTATTCTCTGAAATGTGTTTTCCTTATCTGTAAAATGAGGATAAAAACAAGAGAAGCATCTTATGTAACTAGTATGATGCTTAAGTAAATTCACCCATGTGAAGGGTTTATCAAGCTGCTTGGTACACAGAACATGATCAATTAATGCTCACTGTTATTATGAGTAATAGGGATGCATGCATGCTTATGTATGCAGTCCTCCCAGTAATGCTGAGAAGGAGAGCACTATGAATTGTTGTGAGCCTTAAGATGGGTGATCTGCAGAAATTAAACTAGAAAATATGATTTGTTCTTTCACCTTTTCTCTTGCATCTTTCTGAATTTCCATGAAAAACTAGCACCTTATGGTTTTTTTATTTTTGGCTCTATGGGGAATAAGGAGTTCACTGCATTCATTATTTAATCCAGTACCCTATGAACCATATTCATCTAAAGAAAATCCAAGGGAGGGGTGCATACTTGTGTATGTATGTTTGCATGTATGTGTATCTGCATGTGTGAAAGTGACCTGCCAATGGACTCTGAAACTTGACTGTCATATCTGTCTCTTGAAGATTTACTGCTTTGGGGCTCTGTAGCTTATTTCTATCTCTAACTTACAACTATTAAGCTTTTCACAGGCCATTAATCACTCAGAGATGTTAAGCTTAAATTCATCTCAAGTATATTGTAAAATACTACATGATCAATAGGCAGTATGTATCTGAAATTACCAAGAATTAATTTCAGGAGTTAACTAGAAGTTAACACCTAGAGTTAACTTCTAGATGTAACAATAAACAAAATAAAATTCATAAATTAGAATATTACCAGATATAGTTAAATTAATTTCTACCTTATAGTAGAGATACATTTGTTTATGCTTTCCACCAGATGTTTATCTATCTGGCCTAAAAACTTTTGCTACTGATTTTGGTGGACTTTATTTGAGATATAAGAATGGCACATGCAATGTAAGAACCGTGTATTTTTCTAAAATATTTTGAGTACCTATATATGTAGATATGGTGCTAAATAATTAGAGTTCAGGGCAGTATAATGTCTCTTATAAATATTAAATAAAATACCTAGGAAAAGCTGAGTATGCTGGAAAGTAACCAAGACGTTGGCATTACAATGTGACACCATTCCCCAATGAAAGTGCATTTCAGTAGGTACACCTATGAATCTTCAAATTTGTTGGGGGCTGCACAGTTAATTGCTAGACAAACATTGAAGAAGCAGGCTATCTCTCAAAGCCATCTCGTACATGGACCTCAAGGAAGGATTCTGATAATGGAGCTTCTGTAAAGGAAAGAGTCTATTTTTTTCTTTTGTTCTCTTCCAAATATGGGAAATCCTGGTGGTAAAGAATCTTCCTGCAATGCAGGAGACCCAGGTTTGATCCCTGGGTTGAGAAGATCCACTGGAGAAGGGAATGGCAACCCATTCCAGTATTCTTGCCTGGAAAATTCCATGGATAGAGAAGCCTGGTGGGCTACATTCCATGGGGTCACAAAGAGTCAGATGTGACTGAGTGGCTAACAAATATGGGAGAAAAAGAACAATATCCCTGAAGGGACTCCAAGAATCCCCAAAAGAACATTAAAAAAGACTTTCTGGACTTCTATCAATCCAAACATCTATCAGTATTTTTATTTTAAATATCTGAATATGAGCTAAAAATTTTATACCCCCTGAATAAAAATAAAAGAAAAACAAACAAATGAGAGAAACAGAGTGCTTAAGAGACTACTGTGAGCCTGGAAACATTGCACTTCATCTAGGCTTTCTTCCCACGAAAAAGTGTATTATGCTTACTTGTTAGTTGCTTATTTGTGGGTTGAAACAAAGGCAGGGTATACAGTTTCACTGCAAGTGCATAAACAACTGCAGTTTATTTCAACAGTGTGAATTGCACAAATCACACAATCCTGAAGTTATGTATTTGAAAACCAAATGTATATTAAAATAAAAGAAGTCCCCTAAAAGTCCAGCCAGGAGGCAAATAAAGTGTACATTTTAGCCAACTGAAAAGAAGTCATTTTTTTTTTTTTAAACATGCTTTTTTGGTGGTTTAGGGAAATTGACATTGTCTTTGTTAGTGTTTTACAGAGGCATTTATTTTTAGTTATACAGCTGAAACTCTCCAGTCCAATGAACTGTGGCTGGCTGTGGTGGATTCAGCAGAGGGAAAAAAAAGACACTTTGCCATTAGTTCTAAAAATATCAGTGACATGTCAGGGTCATCATCTCTATGCTAAGAACTATGGCAAGTTAGATAGAGATGAACTTACGTCTTTCACACTCAGCATCTTGAGTGCAAATGAAATTTTAAAAGAACCTTTCACAGTTTTTAAGCTGAATATGCATCTCAATTCAAGACCTAAAAACAAGTATACCTACAGCAAACAGTGTAACTGCAAAATTGGTGGGAGATGGCTTACATCTTTAACAGATAGTATCTTATTAATATCTATGTGTGTGTGTTAGTCATTCAGTCATGTCTGACTCCTTGCGACCCCAAAGACTGTAGCCCGCCAGGGTCCTCTGTCCATGGAATTCTCCAGGCAAGAATACTGGAGTGGGTTATCATTGCATTCTCTAGGTGATCCTCCTGATCCCAGGGATCAAACCCAGGTCTCCTGCATTTCAGGCAGATTCTTTACCATCTGAGCCACCAGGGAAGCTCCATTAACATCTATAATATAATGAATAATGCTGTACAAACTGTAGACATCATAATAGGGTATTACAGATATTATCTTATATACACTGGATAGTATCTCACAAAGGCTAGATATGACACTGCTTTGAGGGAACTTCAAGAATAGAATTTCAGGCTGCATCAGGTTTGAACTAGATCTGCAACTTGGGATCAATCACTTAAGCTGTCTGGACTTCAGTTTCTTCAACTTTGAACTGAGACAATAACTCCTTTGAAAATTCCACACTTTGGAAATGGGAGAAAGGCTATATGTTAAAATATGTTTGTCCTATTTTCCATGAGAGATACAAAAGTTTAATATATGTAATATAAAGTCTAAAATATCTATTTATATAACAAATGTTTATATATATAAAATATTTGAATAGACGTGTTTGTCTTTACATCTAGTGATATGAAGAGTGGGGGCCTATCTAGTTTGTAAACTCTACACCAGAAGTAAGAAAATACTTAGGGAGTTTTTATTTTTGAGTGACACTGGCTATATTCTCAGTGTTTTTCCAGTTTATGTGCCTGATTAAAAAGGAAGGTTTGCCACCTTGCAGCCTTTAGGATGATTACTATTAAAAACAATGGAAAATAAGTGTTGATAAGGATGTAGATAAATTTTAACCCTTATACACTGTTGGTGGAAATGGGAAATGATATAGCCGCTATGGAAAACAGAATGGTGGTTCCCTACAAAATTAAAAATAGAATTTTCAAATGATTCAGTAATTCCACTTGCAGGTATATATCAGGTAGAATTGAAAGCAGAGTCTCAAACTGATACTTGTTCATTCACGTTCACAGTAGCATTATGCATGATAGCCAAAAGGCAGAAGCAGCCCAAGTGTCTATCAAATGAGGGATAGGTAAAGAAAATGTGGGATGTACATACAATAGAATACCATTCAGACTTCACAAGGAAGGAAAATGTGCCATAAGCTACAAGATGAACTTTCCGGAAATTATGCTAAATGAAATAAACCAGACACAAAAGGACAGATATTGCATGATTTCAAATATATGAGGCACCTAAATCAGTCAAGTTCATAGAAACGGAAAGCAGAACAATAATTCTAAGGGTTGTGGGAGAGGGGAGTCGGGAGTTACTGTTTAATGGGCAGTGTTTCCTGGGGGATACAGGTGAGAAGCGCTCAAAGGTGGATGCGGTGATAGCTGCGCACCGTGTCAAGGTATTAATCCCACTAAAGGGCGCGCCTAAAAGCAGTTAAGCTACATGGAAGCAACCTAGATGTCCATCAGCAGATGAATGGATAAGAAAGCTATGGTACATATACACAATGGAGTATTACTCAGCCATTAAAAAGAATACATTTGAATCAGTTCTAATGAGGTGGATGAAACTGGAGCCTATTATACAGAGTGAAGTAAGCCAGAAGGAAAAACATCAATACAGTATACTAACGTATATATATGGAATTTAGAAAGATGGTAACAATAACCCTGTGTATGAGACAGCAAAAGAGACACTGATGTATAGAACAGTCTTATGGACTCTGTTGGAGAGGGAGAGGGTGGGAAGATTTGGGAGAATGGCATTGAAACATGTATAACATCATGTATGAAATGAGTTGCCAGTCCAGGTTCGATGCACGATACTGGATGCTTGGGGCTGGTGCACTGGGACGACCCAGAGGGATGGTATGGGGAGGGAGGAGGGTTCAGGATGGGGAACACATGTATACCTATGGCGGATTCATTTCAATATTTGGCAAGCTAATACAATTTTGTAAAGTTTTAAAAAAAAATTAAAAATATAAATACTATATCATCCAGCAAAAAAAAAAAAAAGACTGTCAGTTGGATATTACGTATATTGCCCCACAATAAAAATGAATGAATGAGTGAAAATGTGACCTGAACCTGCCTATATTGTTGGTTTTTAAGGTGTAGACAATATTTCATAGTGGATGAGAGGACAGATTCTGAAACTTGATTGCCTGCCCTCGAATTCTGGCTCCATGTTTCACTCCCAGGGCCCTACATTGGGTCAGTTGTGTAAACCCTTTGTGACTCCTTTTGCTCATCTGTGAACTGAGGATCACGGCAGTACTTTCTCCATAGAATTGTTATGAAGCTAACATGTGGATATAGTATAGCATTTAGGAAGCTGGCAAATAGGAAGCATGATATAAATGTTGCCTCTTATTATTCTTGGTGTTTTCACTATTAATAAAATTCTGTTGCACTGTCTCCTTTTGTATATGATGTCAGCTTTATCTTCTTAGAGATAACAATGAAATCCTTTTAACTTGCTTGACATTTTGAAATTGCTCAAAATTTTAACTAAAACATTGATTGCTCTGAAATGAGGAAAATTAGAATATTTTATTTGCTCTTTTTACTGCAGTAAACAATATTTATTTTATAATAATTTAAAAGTTTGGGAAGGCAAAGGGTCATTACAGAAGACTAATACTTTGACCTGTGTGGCCTGAAGAAGTAATGCTCTCACCAAGCCTAAGACAATCCGCATAATGATAGATCACATGAACCAAAAAAAAAAAAAAACAAACTAGCTGCCTTAGCTGTGCTACGTTTCATCAATGAACACATTTCAAAATCTTGGCATTATTCTCATGTGTATGTTTAGAAAATATCTTTCCCAAAAGTTTCTTGGAAAATAGGAAATTTTGCTGTGACGTAAGGAGAGGTACTGGGTTTCTGTGGCGGCTCAGATAGTAAAGAATCTGCCTGCAATATGGGAGACCTGGGTTCAATCCTTGGATCAGGGAAGATACCCTGGAGAAGGACATGGCTACCCACTCCAGTGTTCTTGCCTGGAGAATGGACACAGGAGTTTGTGGGTTACAATTCATGGGGTCGCAAAGAGTCGGACACAACTGAGTGACTAATATTTAATGAGAGGTATTACACTACACTAACTCTATGAAAAGTCTCTAAAGTGATTACTCATTGGTTTGACAAAAAAAAAAGAAAAATGTGATGTCTTTTTTCTGATGAGGGGATGTCTATGTTATAAAATGGACTGTTTTTAAGGTTGCTGAAGCAAGGGCTGTTTCTAAAAGGACTTAACCATTGTACATGAAGTTTGGAAAGGTGGAGAACAGCCTTTAAAAGCAGGAACCAAATAAATTTGAATTGTCTAAATCTCATAAATTTTCATGTGTGCAATAAAGTTCCATACTTTTTTGAGTGATTGGTATGCTAATACCAGAACCACTTCCTAACATAACTGAGGTGTTCTGCTTCTTCAGAACTTTAGAGTTAACTGATGGGACAATGAAGAGAAAAGTGAAATTTCCAAGATGGCTCTGAGGCTAAGGAGGAAAGGAGTTATTAAAATCACTCTTACATTTTGGCCTAAGGTAAGACAGGCCTATGAGAAGAAACCATATGCTTCTAAAAACAACTGGAATGCCAGAGCAGACAGAGAAATCCTTGCTCCTGTAGCTCCGGTAATGGTCTTCTCTCAGGGAGCAGCCTCAGAATCCACTGCAGCTTTTTCAGAGATGTGGCGTGACTTATGAATGTGGATATTCGTATGTTGGTGAATATATACCTTTAATATTATCTGCCTGAATCTGATGAACAGATGGCATAAATGAAAATCAGCTTACCAGAAATAATTATACAAAATGAAAATTAGATGGATGAAACCTAAAATTTGATGCTTTTTATATTAAGTCAAAATTAGAAATAGATAAGCTCATTTATGCAGCTAATAAATTGAAAGCAGAACATCCATCTTGTGTAAAAAGGAATATTCTGAAATGGAAATTAATATCCTAGTGCATAAACACTTTGAAGCCCAGTTACCTCTATCTAGCCTACATTTTGTCTGAAAATTATGTTTTTACTAAACAGCACAGTAAAACCTCTAGAACAAAGGCAGAGGACATGAAAAACACAGATATGTGGAATGTGTGTGTATGTGTGTGTGTGTATTCAAGACAATTAGAAATGTACTTAGTAAAAATGAAAGCGTTGAAAAAGAAAAACAGGTCAGAAGTAGTTCAGTTTGATTTATCAGTAGTTATTAGGCACCTACTAAGTGGGCTACAGTCTACAGGGTCCCAAAGAGTCGGACACGACTGAGCGAGTTCACTGCACTTCACTTCGAGTGTACATTCTATACTGGTAAACTTATAGAAGAAACCACAAAGATCAGTATCTACTTGTGGGATTAGGTTAAGTCATTTAAAGAATTAAGTTCTCCTTCCTTTCCTCAAGATGCTCAAAGTGGGTTGAGGTCCCCATTTGACTAGAGTGTAACTAAGCAACAAGAGACAGTGGAGTATCTCTTTCAAGGACATGCCCAACTCCACACAGCCAACTTTAAGACTCCAGCATTGTCATCGAAAGAATTAATACCTTGTCTCCACTCAGCCCAGAGATCAACGTGGCATCTACTAAAGAAGTTCTCCCCAAAATTTAGGGCACAATAGTTCCTCCTAAGGACAGCCGATGAGAAAAAGTAAGACCACTCCACAGTCATTCAAAATTCATGATCCAGTTCTTTCTAACCTCCTAAAGACAAGAAATTGGTGCCTTCTCATCATATTGCTACCAGAGACACTCTATATTATTTTATGAAGAATCTATGAAATTGATTTGTGATAAACGCCGGTTAGAAGTCAAGGTGCAGCTAAGAGTAGCTGTGTGTCTTTTGAGAAAAGGTCATGGCCATTGCATACAAATAAGCTTGAAAACTATAATCACCCTTGAATAATCTCTTGGGTCAATGACAACTTAAAAGCTGTATAAACACAAGGAGATTTGGGGAGACACAGAACAATCTTTAAAAGCAAGCATCAAATGAACCTGAATTATCAAAGTTAACTGGGACAGCAGATTCAGTTAACTTCTTTATCAACTAAAATTAATGTACTGACAAATTAAAAGCAACAGTGAATTACATGCATTCCATATCTGGCATAGACATCAATTGGAAAAAAATAAAAAGAAGATGGATAATGAAATGTTTTATTTTAATGTTGCCAAGAGATACATTTGAAAAATATACACATATATCAGCAACAAGGGGATAAGCCACGCTTATGACACTTAGAAATGAAGCATTTCAACATACAGCCTTTCTCAAAAAATTTGATAGTTTGGATTGGGAAGAGATACCTGTTTCAAAAAAGAGCTATATTTTCAGTTCAAAGCTCAGAACAAAACTCAAGTGATGAATTGTATGTTTTGAGTTTGACTACTTAGAAATTCCTTTGTTCTGGTGTTTACTCAGTGAACAAGGAACTCTGTATAATAGGGAATTTCTTTGACTTCTTGGAAGAAAGGACCTGACATTAATGGATCCATGTCACATTTGGAAGAATGGCATGAATACAGGAAGAAGAAATAAACTTGAGTTAGAAAGATCAGAAGGTGAGCTACTGATTAATCTATGATCATACATCGCTGTGCTTCACACTCCTGTGGGTCAAAAACACAAATTCTGTTTTCTAGAGGGAAACAATTGCAGTTGACATATGTACACTTCTCCTACTCTTTCTTTTATTTCTTATAATAGCATTCCTATTTTCAGTGAAGAAGTAGCCCTCCTCCAACTTTAGACCACACGGTTTGGGAGGGAAAATTCCATTGCAGATACCTGTCATGGATCTATAATCAGACCTGAATGATTATGATGATAGCAATTCAGGGATGAAACTGCCAAAAACCAGGCCAATCACAGTGCCAGGACTTTTGCTGGAACTGTGGTAGAACATGGGCTTCCCTGGTGACTCAGTAGTTATGAACCAGTCTGACATTGCAGGAGACGTGGATTTGATTCTTGATTCGAGAAGATCCTCTGGAGGAGAAAAACGGCAACCCACTCCAGTATTCTTGCCTGGAGAACCCCATGGACAGAGGAGCCTCGTGGGCTAGAGTCCATGGGGTTCCAGAAGAGTCCAATGACTTAGCATGTAAACGATAACAACAACAATGGTAGAATAAGTCTGATGTTACTTAGTCAAAATTCCAGGAGAAGCTGGTCTGATTAAGAGTAACTCTGAAGGAAACAGAATTAATGGTTAAGGGAGTGGGTAGGTAGGGAAAAGTAGGGGGTGAGAGGAGAGGGAGAGAAAAAGGAAGAATGAGAGGAAGAGAGATATCTAGTGTCATTGTTCTTTGAACACTGGTATTCAGCCATGCCTGAAGCCATCCATATTCACTCCTTGATCTTCCTAATTACACAAGCCAACACATTCCCTTTCATGTTAGGCTGGTTTGAACTGCAGTTCCTCTCATTTGAAAGCATAAACTTCAGGTTTGCCAGTGAGTACTGTGCCTGCTGGAAAGGAAAGAGAATGCTCCTACCCCACCCGCTTTCCAAGAACAAATTCTGTTCTCACATTACCGAAGGATGACTCAAGGGCACTGCACTTACCCCTCTGCCATGCCTTTAATATACCTTTCTTGGTGGTCCCCTGTGACCCTGTAATATGATTATAGACACTGATGATTTAAAAGAACTGAAAATTCAATTGGAATGATTCAAAGTGACTTTGATAAACTATGATCTGGGGGACATGCGTATTCTTGAAATACACATTTTCATTGATCACCTGTGTCCCTAAGCAGTGAAAAGATGGCAAATAATAAAGCTTAAAACTATTGCAGACAGGGATGGAGGAAGACTTAAAATATGTTAGCAATTGGCTGGAACATGATTTACCTACTGAATATTCCAAAATGAATTTGAGTTCCTCCAGACCAAAAAGATCCATTTCCCTTTCAAATTTTATACAAAAGCAAAGCGAATGCTTAGATGAGTGGACAGCTGAACTGAGTTTGATGTTTTTGCAGAGGCTCCATTTACAGTTCATGACTCTAGTCCCTGAATTATCCATCTTTTGATCCTGAATTAATGGTAGATTTGGATGTTAGGGCCTGTTCTCTCCCCGGCCTATGAACTATATTAAGATAAAAGAGATAGAAGCAAGCTTGGTGGGCCTCTAATTTAATGACTTCCCTTAGAAGAAAAGGAACTAAGGTATAGAAAGTTCAATATGATTTGTCTAAAGTCACACAAGCAGTTAATGACAGAGTCATTCTGAAGTTTCCTTTTATTCTATAACGGAATTCAAAGACCTTCAGAATGTGGTTACATTATCAAGGGAAAAAAGATGGTGTTGCCTTTTTTTTAACTCAAACAGTAGTAACCAGGCATGTTTAACCATTTCTTTCTTCAATTAGAGGTGGAAGATGGGTTTTCTGAGACAAAAAGAGGGGCCATTTCAAGAAAACAAATGCATGAGAAAGAGTCTCTACATGAACTGGAAAGGTTTTAAGATTCTATTTTTAAAAAAATGATTTAACCTGGTGTTCCCAGTTTCTATTTTACCCAGTTATATAAGGAACAGAAGCATCCAAAGGCAGTTACAATATATTGTCAAATTCCCTCTCTGGGCTGTTTGCAATTTCTCATCCCACTTCTCCTGTGCTCTCTCTCTCTCTTCCTCCATCCATGGAAATCTGACATGCTGTCAGAAAGCTCGTTTTCTCATTCAGCTCCCCCCTCACCTATAGAAATTCATTTACATTTCCATTGCTGCCATATTGGTCTCTGATAATAAGAATCTGAACTTAATGTCAGTGAATTTGACTTCATATCAGCACAGATGCCTTAAACTAAATAGATCCATGCATCAGGGTTCAAAGTAACATGGGCAGCCGTCACAAATAAGGTATATGCCTATTCTTCCTTCCAATACACAAGATATTCCATTTTATCACATACCTATTGTTACTGATGTAGTAGAAAACCACAGACTCATTTTAGCCACAAACTGGCTTTGTCACCCTGGGTTACCTATATCTTTCTTCTAGGTTTCTGTTCCAAATTATAAGAGAATAAGTTTAATTGAACATTTATTTACTCATAAATCTGAGAAACACTCCATGAATTCCTACTGTGTCCTAGGCATGTATAATTCACTGGTGAGAAGATAAGAGAGCCATAATGGGCCTTTCCCTCATAGAACCTTCCAGCCTAGGACCAGATTAATCTCACATTTTCAATGCATGTGTGCTTATTAAAAGTCAACTCTTTAGAAAATTTTGATCAAAAAAAAAAATTGTCCAACACCATACTCAGAAGCTAGAAGCAACCACATAACTGACTTGAGCTGATGTTATCAATTCTGTTAGATGGCTTATTAAACCTAAGCTTAATTTTTTTCATAAGTCGTTATCATATCTGTTCAAAGAACTCTGTAGGTACTGTTTTGTGCTCTGATTTAATTCTTAAGTCACAGAAAAAGTCATCATTCTGCCTCCCCAAATTCTGAGAAAACCTTCACCAATTGCAGCCTTAGGAGAAAACACTTGTTATCTGATGCCTGTTCCCAAAAGCACCCTTGAGAAAGGCAATGTCATCCTACAGGCCTCAGACGAGTGCGGAAATTGAAGGGGAAAAGCACAGCAGGATGGGTCCTGGGACCTGGGCTACTCTTTTTGGTTTCTCTTATTTCAACACAGAATCCCTAACTCCAGAGACGGGTCTTCACAGAGATGAAACACATGTTCATAATCATTAGGGGAGGAAGATCCTGAGAGCAGAGGCGCAGGTACCTGAATCATGAAGACAAAGACCTTTTGCATAATTTCCAATCGTTCCTTCCTGGCACCACACTGTCTAGTCATATAAAGCTGTAATTGAAACCATGTGGTGTGTGCACGGGGCTCATTACAGCCTCTTCCAGAGTCATCTCATGGCTGGGTCCTGTGGGGAGTCTCTGACAGTCCTGGGGTCAAGATACTGTCACTTAAATACGAGAAGTGACACATGAACTTGCCTCCTCAGGGAAAACAAAACTGGTCTGAACTGAGTGTGTGCCAATAAATACTTCTGCTCTCAAGTACGTGTTTATGATTTTATTGACATCTTCTATAGGAGAGGAGTACATTTTATGAAACAGTTTAGCAATTCATTTTCTAATATAAAAGGCAGCAGTTATCATAACCCTTGAAACAGTGCCTTTTAAAACTAAAAGAATTGGAAACTGTATATTCTTGCAAAATATTACATTAACCACGGATATCAACACATTAAAGAGTCAGAACAGTGAAATATGAATGTGATATTAATAGTAATACCCCACAGAGAAACATCCTTAGTTTTTGACTAATAAGTCATACCACCCATTAAGGTATCTAATTTAGCACAGAGTGAAAGTCATGAAAACTAAACTGAGTTAATGCCGATGGCAAATGAGGGGAAAGTTGAGAATGTAAATTTTGATTTGAACCTGAGCCCCCCATGTGAGCTGAGATCACTTGCCGCCCACTGGTACTTCCTTTCCCTCCTAATGTGCCCAGCATCAGCTGTTTATTACAAGTCACCAACTCAGAAGAATCTAGAGACCTCAGAATCTAAGTACAGCCATACGGAAAGTCAAAGAACAGCTTATGGTTCTGAGAGTCTAGCAAGACTCCCTCCACCCCTCACAGACTCTGGAAATATTTATTTGCACCAAATAAAAGACATAATTCTTGGTGCAAGGAAAATAACAGGAAGTTAGGCAAGGTCCTGGCTCTCATGGGACTTATATTCTCGCAGCAGGGAGGTCATTAACAGGTAAGGAAACATTACATTTTGAAAATAATGAGCTATAAGAAAAGAAAGCAGGAAGATATGATTGCCTGTGGTAAGGGAAAGGAAGGTGAGAAGGAGAGAGATGGGTGTTTGTTCAGTGATGATAAAACAGGCCTTGGGAAAATCCAGGAAGTGTTCCAGTCATAGGGAAAAGCAAGGACAGAGTCTTCTGAGCTAAAAATGAGAGGGCATTTTTTGAGGAAAATTGAAAAACTTATACATATAGTTTTTAAAAAGCGATCAAAGAGGAGGTATAGTGGTTGAAATCAGGGAAGTAGGCAGAAGACAGAGCATTAAGATATTTGAGAGCTATATGAACTGTTTTTACTATCCATCCGTCTGTCCATCCAAATATGCTTTATATTAGACAAAGAGAATTCTTTTTTTTTTCTTAATGAAAATGTGGTTCAACCCAGTGTATATCTGAAATTACAAAGTACCAAAATATAGAAGAATGCAATTACATACACAGAACCACACACACACACTTACTCACATAACTTTAGTGTGTGTGCATTTAATCACAATGTAGCCAGGCTTGGTTGCTTCTGCAATCCAGAAGGTAACCTTCACTTCCGTTGAGGTACTCTGTCTGCAGAGGGCCTGGAGCCACCACATGTGGGAGCCTGGGAGGGTCCACCCACCCTTACCTCCCTCTCTCCATAAATCCTCATTATCACCTTGTCAGCACTGGAGTCTCTTAACCTCTTCAGGGCCCAGGATGACAGGCAGGATCTGCTTATTAATTTTCCAATGCTCAATTTCATTGTGTCTGAAATACCAGACTCTATTTTTCTCATTCCAAGGCCCAATGCTAAGTACTCCAGTAAAAGCAGTGAGCAAACGCTATAGCACTGTCTGTACTTGTCAGCTTTGCTCTGTCTATATTCTTCAGCTTTCATATCCAAATTGGCCACATTACAATTTTACTTGGGAGATTAATTTTAAAATGTTTATTTTCCTCTGACCCAATTTTGTTTACAGTGTAGCTTTAAAAATATCAATAAATGCCTTATTGGATAAGAAGGTGCAAATAAATTCTTTCACAGGCTTAGTATAATGAGGATACATACAAAAGTAAAGTATTTTCACAAATGGTGGGCTTTTGTTTTTTGCATTGTTCTGCTACTTAGATTAGTCTAAGAACCACAAGAACTTGGTTAAAAAAAATCTTCTGATTGTTCTTTAGCTTCCAAACTCAGGCAAGTTTATTATCTTGCATCACAAAAGTGGTATTACTGAAATTAAAGAATTCTAGCTCCTATTTATTTGTGCATGTAAACTTTCTTGGTATGTTTCTGCAAAACCAGTTTCTCTGATAATAAATGCATTTAATTTTCCTTCTAACATGGTATGGATTGCTCCCTGGTGCTGTGTGTTGGCTGACAGCATCAACTTTTGCACATCCCTAATCAAATTTTGTCTAACAAAAAGCTGAACTAAGCATATTTGTTTTCCTATTTATAGCAGCATGCGCTTACATAACATATGAGCTAGTAAGATTTTTTTTTTTAAACCGATCCAAATCTTCAAATGCATTCATTATGTTTAGTTTAAATAAAAGCTATGTTCTCCCATTAAAAAGAGTATTAAACACAATTGGAGACAGACAGAAGCATATTGCTTCTCTTCCAACCAGTATAATTGCTGTGTTCATCCACAATAAAACAGAACAGTGGGCAGGAATTTATTGCTCCTGGGGAAAATTTGCCTCTCCACCCTCCCCATTTGCACGATCGCCCTGGCACGACTCGCCTCTCACGGGCGCACAGTGTCTTTGGTAGCACTAGTAGAGTAATGAATTATTACAATGCAGCCGGCTGGGCTGGGGTGGGGGCGCACCATTGTGCTGCACAGAGGCAGCGATTTCGCCGTATCAATAATTCTGCCTGCCACTGGGAACCACTGTAGCTGAAACAGATGTTTCATGTTGATAAGTGGGGACTGGGAAAGGAATTTTTATCCCACTGTTCATTTTTCTCTATTTCCACTCCCTATACCTGGCAGCGGCTCCTCCAGTACAGCTGTCTCTTGCAAGCCAATCTGTTCAATCCAGGCTCCTAGGTCTCATTTCATAAATCAAACTCGGCCCCGGACAAGCCACCATCTCAGAGTACCCTTGCCGCTTTCCTCGGTGGAAATGCCACTGTCACAATGAGAGACTCTGGGCCAATTGTGCTTAGATTAGTGTATTGTCACAATTCATTAAAGAAAGACAGCTTGGACAGGGCTATTCTGTATTAACTGTTTTTGGTATCCTGCATTAACTGTTTCGGAGATGGAGAGTCACATATGTGGCATTTTGCACTAGGCATTCACCTTCAGAAGAAGCATTTGGGAGGAAGCCCAGAATTTCTGTGGGGAAGCAGTTTCCTGAGATTCTGGTGGGGTCAGGTATACTGCTCATGTTTGCAAAGCATTCCCTGGTCCTCTTTGACTGGATATAAAACTTTACAGGCTAAGCCTTGGGTCAGAGATGCTGGCTCAACTCTGGTTGTAACAGTTTAGTAGCTTGATGAGGATCAGGGAGATGTTAGTTAAATTAACGAGGAAAAAAAATTACTCAAGTTCAAACTATTTTAACACATTTTAACACAGATGAATTTAAATGCAGTTTCAATTTATGTTAATAACTAAGTACATATCGTGTAGTAATTAAAACACCTACCATTTATTAAGTACCTATTATGGGCCAGGGATAGTGCTGATTTTTAACCATATGTTGCTTTACTTAATCTGCACATAATCTCTGGAGTGGGATTTGCTCTCTTCATTCCATAAAATAGGAAATTAGAGAGGTTCTGAGGCTGATGTAAAGCTTTAAAACCAGGACTAACAAGTTCTAAAGGTCTCATTTCTATCCATTTGTTAATTCGAATCCTCTGTGTGTATGTGTGTTTTAAAGATTGAGATAGGGTGAGAAAATTAAGATGATTGCTGTATTACCAAAGTTAGACATTAAATGGATATCAACTCTCCCCAAACTTTAGGTGTTCACTGCATAATTCATACATTATTCTGCTCTTGAAGATAGTCATAAGAAAACACTGAGAAATGGTTAGTGATAACAGTTCAGGCAAGAGGCACCTAGGAGAAGGTGAGGTAGGTTTTCCGATATCATGAAACACTGATAGTGGAAAGTGAAATATCAGTTCCAACTCATATATTTAGAATGGTATAAGAAATTAACACACTTTGGCCCAGGAGATGTGTGGATGGAGTTTTAAATGATAAACTGTCCAAATTGGAAAGAGGTGGAGTGTTTCAATCAATGCCAAACAAACAGAGAAACTAGGGCGAACAGCCACTGTGTATATTTGCGTATCTCTTCCAGGCTTTAGAGGTAGGGCACCCAGAGGAAGGGCTGAAGAGGACCACTCCGAATATTTTTCTGTCTCGTCTTAAGAGATCAGGTCAACAGATGACAAAGGGAATAGATGGTCCCTCAATTCTTAAAGTCTAAGAGATTAAAAAAAAAGAAAGAAAGAAAAAGAAAACTTGGCCAAAAGCAGAATTCAAACTGTTTATATTTTTTTCTCATTCCAGCTCAAATCACTTGTATTTCAGTATCAGCCATTCATCAACATTGTCAACAAGTGGTTTCGGGAAAACCAGCAGCAGCACTCCCATTGCTCAGCTTATCACTAGACCAACAGCTGAAGAGGTCCACCAACCCCAGGGAAGATTAAGTGTTTGACCAAGCATTATTATTTACAAGGACACCATTTAGCCACCGCGATTAACATGAACATAAGCACCAAGAAGAAATCAGGCCAGACTGAACAGACTGCAGTCAAGAGTCCTAAAATGAAATGGCTTCTCTCCATGTTTCTTTCTGCTCCATTTGTGGTGTCCAGACAAGGGATGGTGTGGGCAGCCACCCCATGGAGTAAGCAACGTCAAAGCCAAAATTCTCGTCCCCTGATCCAGGCAAGCAAAGTATGAGGGCTTTGGAGCTTTGATCTCTGAAGACCTAGGATCAATTCTGCCTTTGCCACATTCTGGCTGCATGATTCTAAGTTAGTGACCCCTCCCTCCATGATTTTTCATGTGTAAAACGGGGATGATAAGACTAACCCTGCAGGGTTGCTGGGGACACAAAATGAATATACATTAAGTCCCCTTTACAATAGCTTTTAGTTATTTGCTACTGAGTTATTCTTGGTCCCTACCTCTGCCTTGGATAGAATTGCTTTGAAATAATTTGTGTTTAATTTGTTTCCACTCCTGGGATGTACACTCATTGACAGCAGAGACAACTTCGCTACTGTGCTTGTGTCCAATGTATCTGCCCAGAACTAGGACAAAGCCTGCTTAGTGTTTCCAGAGTGCATAAACAAATGAATGGCTTACATCTGTCTCTTATGATGAGGTCTCAGGACAATCCATCTGTTAATATTGGTATTATTTATTTACACTCTAAATTGGAAAATTTGGGGACATCTAAAGATGCTTTTGACTACTGTTACTAGTTCTACTCTTAGCATTACTAGAATAAGCAGATGATATTGATGGAACCCTATATACCAGGACTTTGTGAAGTGCTTTATGTGTGTGATTTCCCTTGTGGTCCATTGGCTAAGAATCTGCCTTCCGATGCAGGGGACATGGGTTTGATCCCAGGTTGGGGAACTAGGATCGCACATGCTATGGGGCATCTAAGCTGCAACTACTGAGCCCTTGCCCTGCAATAAAGACACAGTGGAAGTGAAACAAACAAACAAAAGCCGTGCTTTGTGTATGGTAACTCTTCATTCTTTCCCCAACCCTGTAAGGTAGGTGTCATTATTACATACACTTTTCCAAGTGGGCATAGAGCAACTGAGCCTGTGATCCCTTGAATATCAATAAGGAAACATATGTATGATTCCATGTTCACACTGAGTCTGATAACACTGATATTGTGCCTGTTTTTCTAGGAACACACTTTCAGTACAATAACTTGCTTTAATATTTGCCCAAATGTTCATTTTATGTAAAATGAAAAATCTCAGTTCACTGAGATTTACCTAGCACCAGGTATTTTGGTTATAGATTAGGAAAAACAAGGAGTTTGTCTCCTATTTGCTGCTCAGAATAAATATAGTGTGTTCTCTGAATAAAATCACTGCAAACCGCATGACAGGAAGCAGTGGAAGTTGGAGAGCTGCAGCTTTTAGGAGAGAAATATGGTTTTGTTTATTTAGGGTCAGTAACCTACTTCTGGGTGAGTTCTTTCTCTACGTGAGGTGTAAGTTGGGATGCTTCTTTTAACTTGCATTTCTTTGAGGTGTGATTACTTCTGTTTTTATTTTAGATATTTGCTAAACGTAGTTTCTGATTTTTCCCCAGACATTTCATTAGTTTTATACTGAAACTTGATTGTCCTCAAATGTCTGATTTTTCTTCATTGAGAGCCTATTCATTTGTTACATATGAAAGTCACCAGTGTAATTTTTCACCATGGCAGAGTTCAGGACAATGTGTGTTTTTGTGTGTGTATGTACTTAGGTATGACTTTGAGACGAGTCTACTGCACACTGGATGTATAGAAATACTAAAAAAATACCATAAAACGCTTAATACTTTGATTATGGTTTGACTATGCTGTTAAAATTTGAGGCTGCCAGTATTTTCTTGCATAAGATTTCTTGAAACTACCTCATTTATCTACCACCATAATGCCAATCACTATGAATTGAGGAAATATAAAATGCTAGCTATTAATCATTTATTTGCCAATGAATATGCTAATATTTAATGCTATTTTAAGTAAGTCTTCTTGAACATAATGAATTAACTTACTGGGATAAAATGACAGATGTTTTGAGTAATCAAAAGACAGATTTTTTATCATAAAACATCACAAAAATGCATAAACCATACTTTAGAGGTCTTTTTTAAAACTTTTAAAAGTTAGACTTACTGCATATAATAAGCTTCTTAGTTCAAGTTAAAGGAGATATTCTTTTACTAGTATACTAGAAAATAATAGCAAGCAAAACATATTGTTTAAATTAGTGCTTTCCACCAGTTAAGATGTTTTTCAGAAGTACTGTACTATAATCCTTACCTGTTTTTATGACAAACAAAAATTATTTTATCAACAGAAGTTCATTGTAAACTTCCCACCATTATAATCCACCTGCTAAGAGATTTATTCAAAGTCCTTTAAATGTTTTGAAGTAATATAAACATAGGACCCACATTATCTATTCACAATATGGTTCTCAAACTTTCAGAATCTAAAATAAAATAATATGAACATGCATCAGATCACATATGTAGAAGACCCTGGGTTAGTAGGACTTTACTGTAAGGGGCCAGGCCACCAATAATTTAGACTTTGTATCAGATGGCCTCACAGTTGAAACTTTTCAACTTTGCCTTTGTAGAGCCAGCAGCCATAAATACCTAAACAAGCAGGCTTTTCTTAGTAATCCTTATAAAACTCTACTGACAAAAAAAAATTTAGGTTTGGATTCAACATCCAGGTGAAAATTTCCTGACCACTGCTAGACTGGCATCACCAAGTCCACACAGAAATCACTCATTATTGCATGGGCACGCACTTTCTTGGGTTTCATTCTTTCAAAATGAGAACAGATGGAGAAATGTCATGTTATTGAAATGCCCTGACCATTTGAAAGACTTTCACAGCATTACAAACCTTATCATCTTTTTCTTGATCTAAATGGCCAAATTTCAAAGGTTGTCAAGCAGTGTGACCTTTTGCGCATTTGCAAAGTTTTATATACACAGCAACTTTATTTTCAGCCCAGAAAATATAATGTTTCCTAAATCATTCCTATATAAGCAAGTTGCACAACTCCAAACCAAGATACCTGAATAATCGGGGTAGGATTCTTGCACCTTCATAACCAGCCACTGATAAGCTCAACAGAGATGCTTCTACAGATAACAGGCCCCTGGCACTAAGAAGTTTAGAAGTGAGAGCATTCAATGAAATTTGACCATATTATGCAATTTCTCTTTTTACCCATCTAATAATTCCAAGACATAGGTAAATAATGCTATTTAAGAAAAATGCCTCATTTCTCTAATACAAATTAAGTTCTTTCAAAATCATTATTATTTTAGAAACTTAACTCACTCATTATAGATTAAATAAAACCAAGAAATGCTAGTAAAATAATTTTTCTAATAAAATTGGCAGATAAAGGTTGAACTTTCATAAAATCTATAGTATCAAGTGTTGGTAAGATCGAGGGAAATATTGGAGGGAAATTTCTTACACTATTGACAGAAGCTTGAGGGATACAACTACTTTGTGGGCAAACTAGACAATATTTGGGGCTTCCCTGGTGGCTCAGATAGTAAAGAATCTGCCTGCAGGTTTAATCTCTGGGTCAGGATGATCCCCTGGCAAAGGGAATGGCCACTCACTCCAGTATTTTTGCCTGGGGAATTCCATGGACAGAGGAGACTGGTGGGCTACAGTCCAGGGTCACAAAGAGTCAGAAATGACTGAGTGACTTCCACTTTCAGACAATATTAAAATTAAAAATGGATATCCTTTTAACGTAGCAAATCCATTTCTAGTGATCAACCAATGGAGAGCCATTCACACCTATGTAAGGATGCTTATCATATCATGTTGTGTACCACAAGATATTACAAATAATATGAACATTCATCATTAGTATATGGTTAAATAAATGATTCATTCAATATAATGCTATAAACATTTGAAAGGAAAGAAATCTAGTTACGTATTGACACACATGACCCCATCTCAGAAAACATCAGTGGGTGAAGAAAAGTAAAAAATGATAGAAATTTATAAAAATAATCACCTACAGGGAAGTGAGTTAAGGGTTTGGGTTTCCACGTGTAGGACTTTGAGAGTGGAAGAATTGTTTAATAATATTCAGGGGTTTTTTTGAGAAGAATATGTTCTTTTCCATTATTTTCTCCTTTGGTATAACTAAATTTTTGCAACAAACATCTGAGGCCTAGAAAGTGTAAGAGATTGACCCAAGGACGTGTGTCAAGTAAATGGCAGAGAACGCATATGATTCTAGAGAAACTCACCAAATGATGCTCCAGCTGTGACCCTGCTCAGTAGCTATAACTCTCTCCCAAAAGAAAACAGAATAATGTTCCTCCACTACCTTACCCATTTTCACAAGAAAATCACACAATCTCATTCTCAGAAGGGCAAAAAGAAAATTATTATACAGTAAAAAAAAAAACAAACAAAAAACAAAAAAACAGAACAAACTGTTCACTAGAGAAAGGCTTTCCACACCCTTTACCACTATAACATATGAAAGGTAGAAATCATTTTTCTCCTTCCTGTTTCTACCTGAGAAGAAGGGTTAAGACCATATCACAGAATTATTTATCAGTAAGAGCAATTTATTGGTTGATTTTTCTCATTAGGATTTGCTAAAAAGGAACCTATAGAGCCCAGTTGATACATGTGTAGAAAAACAGCTGAAAAATTATATTTAAGGAAATCCATAATAGAATGTAGAAAACATACAATAACATTTTATATTTATTTGGATGAGTGAGTTTCAAAAACATCCATGGAGTTGCACAGAAATTTCACTTCAAAAATGAAGAGTTGATTGAATACAAAGAGTACAAAATTATTATTAAGCTTTGGTTACTGAAGAGACAGGTAACAGTCAGTTGCTAATGCTAAATTTCCTTAGAATATTACTTTCCCTCCTGCCTCTCCAGCCCCAACAAACACACAAAAGATAAACTCTGCCATAAACATTACTTTTTAGAATATGGTCAGCATTATAGCAAAAATTGCCTTTAGACTGTGCTTGGAAAGTGTTAATATTCAAATAAACATCAGGATATACTTAGGAAACCTAAAGGGTAATTAACTCTCCCTGAAAGAGAGCAGTCCTGGGAAGATGGTATGGGTGGATGAGCATGCAAGAATTTTCAAAGCAGGCAACTCTCCATTACCTTGAGGAGTGGGGTGATGAAAAAGATACATCCTGGGTCATTAGCTTGCTGGGCAATTGAGGGAAGGGGGGTTACAAACACCAGTTTGGAATATCCTTATGCTGGTTGGGTAAAGCTACCTGGAGGCTTCTATGTGATCAGGACTAATTACAATTTATCAACTAGATACAATCTAACTGTCCTGGTGGATCAGTGGTAAAGAACCTGTCTGCCAAGGGAGGAGACATGGGTTTGATCCCTGGGTTGGGAAGATCCTCTGGATAAGAAAATAAAAACCCACTCCAGTATTCTTGATTGGAAATCCCATGGATAGAGGAGCCTGGTGGACTACAGTCCATGGGGTGGCAAATGAGTTAGATATGACTTAGTGACTAAAAATAAACAAAACAATATTACTATTGGCACAGACTCTTGATTGACTTGGGCACCTGGCTTCACATGTAAGCACACTGACACTAAAAAAGCTTAAAGAAGGAAGGAAAATGAAAGATGGAGAAAATCAAAAAGCAGAAGAGGAAAGAAAAAAAAAAAGGAGGAGGAGGAATGGGAGAGAGGATGAAGAAGATACAGGAAGAAAATTTAAAAAGAGGGGAAAAGGGCTGCCCATAATTAATATTGCATAGGGTATCTTTTTCTTGTCAGGAGATTGAATAGTCATTACAATATTGAAGGGAAAATATTCTCGGCATATCCCCCCCCCACACATTTCCCCAGTAACTATAGCTATTACACATAAGTTTAATTTGGACACGAAAATGAATACATGCTCAAGACCCATCATATCCTGCTCTGAGACTTATGACCATCATGGCACTCTTTGTTCCCAAGCCTGAATCATCCTTTTCATGCAGGGATCCTGAAAACCACTTCCAATAAGTTGCAATTGGCACCCTACATGAACACTGTTTGCCATCTCTTCATTAGGATCCCTGTCCTTGTTCTACATTTCACTTAGCCTTGAAGCTTTTATCTCAGGAAACTCATTGTATTATGGAAATGCTATTCAATAACACAAAAACATTTATTTTCATTAAATTGTTATAAGTAGAATGATCTCAATATATTATAGAAGAGACATGAAAACAGGACTGTGTTATCTAGAGTCATCTCATTAAAACAGGATCTGGTTATAACATATAAAGGGCTGGATAGACATTTTTAAAATAAAATCTATTTACTGCAAGTAAATTATGTCTGAAAACATCAGACAGTGGTAATTGGGTAAAGGTTAGAACTACCATGTAAAAGAGGACATATCTGCCAACCATAAGAGATGGTCAAAGGTATAAATTAAATTAAATAATGTCTTTAAACCATAACTGAATTAGAATTGGCAATTATGCATTACAGATAAAATGTTCTATCTTTTAAAATGTGGCCTTGGTAATGATTTAGAATCTTACTCTTTTCAAGAAAAATATAGGTGGTTAAGAATGCTTCATGACTCTCAAAGTGTTGAATATTCATGAAAGGCTACTGAATTCTTTGTGACTTAGGAAGGAGTAGCAAAGGATGAAGAAAGGTAACATTATTAATAATATTTCCACACATAGGGAACGTACCACATGCCAATCTTTTGAGTATTTATATACAGTTTATTATTCATTCATGCATGGACTCTAGGAAATTGGTATTATTATTCCAGTTTTCAGAGGGAGAAACCAGCCTAGAAATGTTAAGTAAGTTTCCTAATATCACAGTTAGCAGAGACAGGATTCAATCCAAAGTGTTTTCACCATTGGACGTAGTGCCTTAATGATTGCTGAATCACTGAATCACAGCTTAGAAAGCAATACACATGGATTTTTGTTTCTCAGTCACAAAAGCAGATGAAGCATGTCTACAAAGCAAACCATCTCCCTTCTAAGTCTTCCTACTCACCACAGACAGGGATCCTGCGATTTGAGAGCTTCAGCTCACATTTGCAAACAAGTTTACAGGTACATCATTTCATCAAAATACAGTGTCTGTCCTACCTCTCCATAAGGCTAACTTGATCCTCTCTGCCTCCTGTGAAAACGTTAGTCCTGATTCTCCCATGTGGTACATGGAAAAAGCTTCACTTGGTTTCCTCGTAATAATGTCTGGCATAATAGACCATGTTCATGAGTCACTAAAAATATTTGTTCAAGCTTCATTTGATATGTTGATTGCATAGCTGCACACCTAGAATCTCACACTGGCTTATCATCTTTGTGAGCATATGTGTGGAAAACCTACTAGGCACTTAGATTTAAACCTGCAGAAGAGGGAAAGTAAGAGTCATTTCCAAAGGAGAAAACGTGAACAAAGGCACATAATATGAACACCTTAGGGATTCACAGAGGGAAAAATATGTAGCTCATTCTGGTTGTAGTTCAGATTCCCTGATGAAACTAAAAGTTGGGAAATAGATTGAAGGTAGACTAAATTAGCAGGTAGTTAGTAGTAAACTCCATTTTATACTGATGAATTTTGCACACTATATTATTCTGTTTATATTGCTTCTCCAGGGGATCTTCTCTTCTCCAGGGAATCTTCTATTCTCTCCTGTATATATCCCTTCTCCAGGGTTGGGAAGATACTTTCTCCAGGGGATCTTCCCGACCCAGGAATTGAATTGGGGTCTCCTGCATTCAGGCAGATTCTGTACCGGCTGAACTACCAGGGAAGCCATATTATTCTCAGTTCAGTTCAGTCGCTCAGTCGTGTCTGACTCTTTGCAATCCCATAAACCATAGCACGCCAGGCCTCCTTGTCCATCACCAACTCCCAATGTCTACTCAAACTTTTGTCCATCGGGTCGGTTATACCATCCAACCATCTCATCCTCTGTTGTCCCCTTCTCCTCCTGCCCTCAATCTTTCCCAGTATCGGGGTCTTTTACAATGAGTCCGTTCTTCGCATCAGGTGGCCAAAGTATTGGAGTGTCAGCTTCAGCATCAGTTCTTCCAATGAATATTCAGGATTGATTTCCTTTAGGATGGACAGGTTGGATCTCCTTGCAGTCCAAGGTACTCTCAAGAGTCTTCTCCAACACCACAGTTCAAAAGCATCAATTCTTCGGCTCTCAGCTTTCTTTATAGTCCAACTCTCACATCCATAACATGACCACTGGAAAAACCATAGCCTTGACTAGACGGACCTTTGTTGGCAAAGTAATGTCTCTGCTTTTTAATATGCTGTCTGGGTTAGTCATAACTTTTCCTCCAAGGAGTAAGTGTCTTTTAATTTCATGGCTGCAGTGATTTTGGAGCCCCCCAAAATAGTCTGTCACTGTTTCCCCCTGTTTCCCCATCTATCTGCCATGAAGTGATGGACCAGATATCATGATCATAGTTTTCTGAATGTTGAGCTTTAAGCCAGCTTTTTCACTCTCCTCTTTCACTTTCATCAAGAGGCTCTTTAGTTCTTCTTTCCTTTATATTAATTAGCAATGATTGGTAATAGTAATTTGGGAGACACTGTGATAAACAGATGTCTTCTCTATTAGAACCCTGAGAACTTCATGTATTAAAGTTATAAAATATGGAGCATTCCCTCAATCTCTCTAATCATACAATCCTTTTATTTTCCCCCATGAAAAACTCATAAGGCACATATTAGGAAACAGTTCTGCCTAATGGAAAGCTGTTTAAAATAGCAGAGAAGCGATACAATAAGTGAGATACATATGGAAGATTAATCCAGGTTGTAGCACCATGTATATGCTCATCACACTATCATTCAACAACTAAATATGTTATCTTCAGCCAAGAGGTTCTATCTGCAATTTTGCTAATCTTTAGGTAAGAAGATAGATGGGCTATATAGCATATTCAATTCAACCCTCAAATTAATCTAAATCTTGTCTAAAATTTCCTATCTTTTCTTCCCCCATGAGGTAAAAGAAACGCAAAAAATTTGACCTCATTAAATAATAGTCTCTTTTTGTGTGAGGAGACATTGCCAATACACAGCAATACACTCTAAATTTCAGCTATTTTATGATATGAAATCACAAATTACATGTCCCATCAATACTTCTAGAGTCACCATTATACTAAATCTGGATAAAACTGAGGGATAAGACATTTTATGTTGTAGATTTCTTAATCTTTTTCGAAATGATTTTTTATGAGGTTCAGAAGTTCAATAATTGAACATTAATTCATTTTTAACTTCACATCTGATATATGAAATAATAACTTATTTAGAAATAATTTGGCTTGGGTATTTTAAGAGTAAAACACCAATGAAAATATACATCTTGCTTAGAAATGTTTTAATGTGTTATTAAATTATTTGATTGTCTTAATTGATCATTATAATTTCAAATGTTTTTATTTAGTAACAGTTTATATTAACATATTTTAGACTATCTGAAAAGTATCCTGACCATCATGTTAATTAAAACTCATAGTCACACTAAAAATTTTTCTTGGTAAAGAGATTCCCAGATGTTCAAGCTGGTTTTAGAAAAGGCAGAGGAACCAGAGATCAAATTGCCAACATCCGCTGGATCATCGAAAAAGCAAGAGAGTTCCAGAAAAACATCTATTTCTGCTTTATTGACTACGCCAAAGCCTTTGACTGTGTGGATCACAATAAACTGTGGAAAATTCTGAAAGAGATGGGAATACCAGACCACCTGACCTGCCTCCTGAGAAACCTATATGCAGGTCAGGAAGCAACAGTTAGAATTGGACATGGAACAACAGACTGGTTCCAAATAGGAAAAGGAGTACGTCAAGGCTGTATATTGTCACCCTGTTTATTTAACTTCTATGCAGAGTACATCATGAGAAACGCTGGGCTGGAAGAAGCACAAGCTGGAATCAAGATTGCTGGGAGAAATATCAATAACCTCAGATATGCAGATGACACCACCCTTATGGCAGAAAGTAAAGAGGAACTAAAAAGCCTCTTGATGAAAGTGAAAGAGGAGAGTGCAAAAGTTGGCTTAAAGCTCAACATTCAGAAAACGAAGATCATGGCATCTGGTCCCATCACTTCATGGGAAATAGATGGGGAAACAGTGGAAACAGTGTCAGACTTTATTTTGGGGGGCTCCAAAATCACTGCAGATGGTGATTGCAGCCATGAAATTAAAAGACGCTTACTCCTTGGAAGGAAAGTTATGACCAACCTAGATAGCATATTCAAAAGCAGAGACATTACTTTGCCAACAAAGGTCCATCTAGTCAAGGCTATGGTTTTTCCAGTGGTCATGTATGGATGTGAAAGTTGGACTGTGAAGAAAGCTGAGCGCCGAAGAATTGATGCTTTTCAACTGTGGTGTTGGAGGAGACTCTTGAGAGTCCCTTGAACTGCAAGGAGATCCAACTAGTCCATTCTGAAGGAGATCAGCCCTGGAATTTCTTTGGAAGGAATGATGCTAAAGCTAAAACTCCAGTACTTTGGCCACCTCGTGCGAAGATTGACGCATTGGAAAAGACTCTGATGCTGGGAGGGCTTGGGGGCAGGCGGAGAAGGGGATGACAGAGGATGAGATGCCTGTATGGCATCACTGACTCGATGGACGTGAGTCTGAGTGAACTCCGGGAGTTGGTGATGGACAGGGAGGCCTGGTGTGCCTCGATTCATGGGGTTGCAAAGAGTCGGACACGACTCAGCGACTGAACTGAACTGAAAGAGATTCCATGGCAGAATAATTCAAAGTTATGTGATCACATTGTTTTTTTGGAATTACACAGACCTCTTTTTAATTTCAGA
The DNA here is from genome assembly GCF_002263795.3 of Bos taurus. NCBI lineage: Eukaryota > Metazoa > Chordata > Mammalia > Artiodactyla > Bovidae > Bos > Bos taurus. The sequence goes on along the minus strand of NC_037334.1, from coordinate 79,395,141 downwards.
ATATACATATTTGAGTTATTTCTGGGTGGTTCAGAGATCTAGACTACATTGTAATTTTTGCAAATATACCAATTTAATAGGAGTTTTTTCAGTAATAGGGCAATAACTAATGTGCATTACATTTTATTCCAGAATGTTTCTTAGAGCTTATCTTACTATTTTTTGAATTATGTTAATATTCATATTATATTTTCACTTTAGGAGCTACAGATAAATACGGAAATAAATATAGACTTATTTAATCAGGAAAAAAAGTTAATTTGGTAAAAAAAGAAATTCTTTAAATAGCTTCAACTTCCCTTCTCATTAGAAGCTCAAAAATTTAAGAACATCAACCAAAAGCACGAAAGAAGAAGAATCCCTGGAAGTTGTAATAGCATACACAGAAAGAGTCTAAACATTAGGCTGAATCTCAACCTGCCACTGTTACCTTCTCTTAATTTTAAAGCCTTATTTGGTAGTTTTCACTATAATAGTGCCGAAGAAAATACACTATACTCAGTAGCCATTAAAAATGTCCATTCAAGTTCTAAACCAGAGGAGAGAATGCTCACAGTTTCTGGAACATGGCCACAATATCTAATTTGTAGTAAAACTGATGTGAAACCAATTAATGGCTTATAAATTCACTTGACAGGCAAAGAATATGAGTTACCTGCTGTTAATAAGTTTGGTTAACGAGGGGAAATAAAAACTAATCTTATGCCTATTGTTCCATATTTACTCAGTATTTATTACCAAAATTCAATTAATCTTTTGGAAAATGAAAAAAACAATGTATTTTTTTTTCTCTTGGCAGAGCACAAGAAAACAGAACTTGAATCATCTCAATGCTATATTTTTAGAAAGTCTAATAAATTCTAGATTTACCTGAAAACATTAAGGCATTAATTGGTATTGATTCTGTTTATTGACAATCTAACTCGAGATGCACTATTTACCCAAAGGAAGAAACTATAAACTTCGAGACTGGGAAGTAGTTGTCAAGGATCATAGTCCATCAACCCCCTTGACATTTGCTGAATATAAAATTTCATTTTCTCCCCTCCTTTACAAATATTTGTCAAAGGTGCTGAGGAAATGAGGGGAAAAAGGAGTATTTAAAAGTTAACCAGAATAGAAAGGAAAAGATGCTTTTCACTTATGAAAAGCAGCACCAATAATTATTCAATGAATTTGGAAATCAACTCCAGCAGAGAAGTGTATGAGATTCCTGCTGATGTTGGTCACCTAAGAAATAATGATTTATTGCTGTTTGGTATATGCTTACCTATGTGAATACAATTTTCCACTGTGGAATCAAAATAAAATAAGTGTTCCAACTGCTTGCAAGGTTTCGTTAAAGAGACGAAGAGAAACAAATTGTGCACTAATGAGTATCTTTAGACAAGCTGATTCACTCTGTAACAGTGAAGTGTACAACCAGCACAAGAAAAATACGCAGTGGAGTTGCTTTAGCCGGTTTGTATGTTTTAAGTACAGAGAAGAAATGATAAAGGCTGAATCTAAATGATAATTTAGGGTGATATTAGATAGCATTGCTTTTCAATCTCTAGTTGTGTCATGCTGCAAAACTCAAATGTTTATGTAAATATAGTGAGCCCACGCCAGTGATGTGCTGTTTTATGGGTGTAAAGCACTCACTGTGTTTTTCCAGATTGGGAATGTCACCTAAAAATATCTGTGGTGGCAAGTGGGTAACTGAACAGGGTTAAAGTTTATATGCAGGACAGCTTCTATTGCATTAGAATTTAACTTCTATGTATTTCCTCTCATCCAAGCCATTATTTTTTCTCAAGCATTGCTATATACTCAAAGTTTCAGTTTATAGAAAGCACTGAAACATCAAAAAAAAAAAAAAATTCCCAGAATCATTTGCTTTAGTGTAAAGTAGTAATGGTTCTCATTGTAAATACATAAATAATTAAAACTTTTTAAATTCCTGTGATGTAGTAGTGAAAACGTTAGTTGTAGGGATTCCGTATGAGAATGTCCCTTTAGAAATAGTAGGTGGTAGGAAAGACAAGTGTGTCTTGTGCTTCCTAAGTTGATCCATATGTATGTGGATATATAAATTGATAAATGTGTGTTTGCGTACAGGGACAGAAGTGTATAGGTAAGTATATATACATATTTCAAGATCAAATGTGGTCTATTTGTAGAGAACACTAGCTAGGCAAGGAGGGAAAAGAGACAGGATAATGTAATGCAAAATAATTATCTTACATTTCCTTGCATTTAAACCATTTTCTCAATCTTAGGTTTGTCTAGATATAATCTCATTTTCTTCAAGTAAATTTTCTTGACTTTACATAAAACATTTTTAACGTCCCTTTTTGCCCATCCATGTTTTCCCCTAATAGATACAATTTCATCCCAGGTTCAATATTCCAAAGAAATCTTTCTGACTTCCTTGCCATCAAGTTCAATATAGGGAAACCAACTTTATCTATTTTATAATTCTCTTCTAAAAACATCCTCTTTTTTCACAGACTGATATTAACCAAGCAATGAAATAAGGTATATCATTTTCTTCTGAATGTAATGGTTCAAATAAAAAGAAATGTGTAATTGTTTTAATGACCTACAATCTAAACGATATGCCGTTACTATGAAAATTTCATAGCAATAGTATGGCTAGACTAACAATAAAGATTCACAGTTCATTTGGCTTATATCTAAATATCGAATTCCTTTGTTTATGTAGGGTTTTAGGTTTGAGACTCCTTAAATAAAAGAAAGGACAAAATATATTTAATTATTTGGATACTGTTTCTATATAGGCCATTCGACTAGATATTTTGAATCATTAAACATCTGAATTTCTTTCTGGGGTTCCATGAAATAGTTAGCTTGTATAGAAACATTGGAAATATGAAATAGCAGAAGATTAGCTACTTCTATTTGCTATTACCCTGACCCTGGAAAATTGTGGACCAAATTATCTACTAGATGCTTTTGGCTTTGACATTTTTTCGGTAAAATGAATGATTTGGGATTCCAAATGGTTTTGTTAGAAGGAACTTTTTGAGAGCTGTCATATTAGAGTTAAACCGATATGTTATTAATGGGAAAATGTCCATTTCTAAACCCCCTAAAGCCCAAGCCTGTTTTGGGACTCTGTTTGTTTGTTTTGATTTTTGCTGCTAGGGCAGCCCCATGGGGCCACTTAATAGGCCGCACCACCTCCAGTCTCCCCAGTTATTCTAGTTGTGATGGCACTTCCAGCAGAGAACAGCTAAAATTAACAGACAGTAAACCAGACCCCCTGCCATCTCCTAGGACCAAATGCCAGGAATCTCAGAGAAAATTGTCAAAAATTTCAGATATTAAGGAAGAGGAGGAGAACACAAAATAAATTAATGAATGGTCCCACAGTTAGAAAACCAAGGGGATATTTAAGAGAGACCTACATGTTTTCTTGAATACCGCTGTCTACTGAAGGTTTACTGTTGACAGAGCAGTGTGCGCTGACTGCTTTCATTTTTACCATATGAGTGATGACGATCATAGCGTGTCCATGTATGATCATGTGGATGTACATTTTGTGGATAACAAAATGGTGGCTTAGGGAGGTTAGTCACAGAGTCAAGATTAAACCTAGGGAGATTATTCCATAAACTGCTATTATTAAGGTACACCATGCCACTCCAATCCCCAAAACCCTCCAATGGTTTGACTTTCATTTAAAACAAAATCAACACACCTTATATATCATGGCCCCACATGATTTTGCTCCCATCCCCCCATTAGCCTCATCACTTATGCCCTCCAGCTCAGTCACATAAGGCTTTTTGGAGACTTCTTTTCCTTCTATCGGCACTCCACATCCATTCTCAGGACATTCAGATATGTCTTATCCCAGGTTTGCCTGTAGCTACCTCCCTCCTTATAATTCATAAATGTTAGGAGTTGTGAATCAAATGATATGTCTCGGTTCAAATGATATGTCTGAGAGAAGCTTTCCATGATCTTCCTGAAGATGATTTTGGATGCTCTACTCAAATGTTACCATATTGCCATTTCTATTCTGCAGTCCTCACTTGGGATTTTTGTCTTGTTCCCGTTTGGGCTTTCCCCATTGGAATTAAATTCCTTGAACATGGGGACAGTCTTGCTTACACCTATGTCTGCAGCACCTTGAGGGGACCTGGCACAGAGTAGATTTGGGGTCCGTTAGTCCTCGCAACAATCTTTGGAGAAACATAGGAGGCAAGCTTACAAATGAGTTCTCTACTATTCAAGCCATAAAGCTTCCTGCATGGAGAGGAACAATTAAAACAAACCCAGAGGCAAAATCATGACCACTTTTCTGCAAACTGATGCTAGACCCTCATCCTGCCAGAAGTAGTCTTAACGAGAGGCATTGATTTTGAAGAAGAAAACCGGCTGATTGCAAAGCAGGTAAAACTACAAGAAAGCTTTCAAAGTTATTTATATCATAGGATTTCCATTCAAAAATTCCATTTATAGATTTGCTAGGAGAAATAAAACTGTATGTGTATATAAATATTTTGTGGAGATGTGGAAAGTGATGGGTTTAACACCCAGAGGACATCACCAATGAAGAATTTTATTTTTATTAGTGATGGGACATATTATCAGTGAACTACCACAAGTATAAGAGAATCAAAAAAAAAAAAAAAAGAAAGAAAACAGCATGCCACTACCTTGTTTGAGGCTCTGGCCACTGTTAAAAAAGAGAGGAAATATATTTTTCTCTATGCACTGATCTCAGCTTCGACTGAACAATTATTCAAGGTGGATATCATTTATAAGGGTAACCAGGGATAAAGAAAATGCTTTTTTTCCTCATTGTTCAGGGTATTATACTAAAATAAGGCTACTCAATTTTGAGATAAAATCAAATACATCATATACATCATTCAAGCCTTCAATATGACAGCACGGGAAAAGTATTCCAGGCAAACTAATCATTCTTCGCTCTTGCAAAGCCACCTGTGAAATTTCAAATTCTTTTTTTTTTCTTAGTTTCAAAACTTCTTTAAGTAATCAACTGTGGGTGAACACAGATGATATTAAAAAAAGTTTAATTGCTACTCCAGCTTGTGGGTCTAGTCACACATTTAGGTATTCAAGAAACGAGTACTACTGATTATGAACATATTTAAAGATTGAAATGTTATTTTTAAAAAGAGGTGATGATATTCTTTAAGAATTTCAATAACCTGTTAAAAGCTTGCCAAAAAAATGACAGAACTGAAATTTGGTTGTGCCTATCCCAAGAATAGCGTTGTGAAGGCCCTTTATCACTTTAAGAGACAGTTGGGGTCCACTCCTTACTAAGTGTTTCCATCTAACCACAATAGCAAGAGTAATTGCATTTTAAACAACCCATAATCTGTTGGGGAAAGAGTGTGACCTCGATTTCTTTACCACTTTGTCTTCTGCAAAAAGACAGTATTTATTCAAAACTGAGATAGTAAAAGACATGCAAAAATTAATAGCAACTGAGAAAAAGTACAGAGGAAATTCCCAATGAGGGAATATGGAAGGAAACTGAGATGCTGAAACCAAGGTTGTTACTGTCAGCTCTTTCTTTCTCCATCCCTCTTTCTATCTTTTTTTTCTATACCTCCTTCTTTTTTAAAAAAGTCAAAATTGGACACATCCTAACCAAATGATGTCCTCTCTCCACTCTCCTGTATCTCACAGCTGGGGTACCATAGCTGAACACATCTGTCCTTGTAGTTTTTCTTCTATGATCTTCAGAGGACAAGTCATTGATAAGAATAGTGGAGCTTTTTGTGGTGAAGATTATCTTTGAGATAACCATTTATGTATCAAAACAAATCTACAGCATTCTTTTACTTCCCAGGATTCACTTGCTGCTATGTCTAAATTCTCAGTGAACGCTGGCTGGCAAAATGAATATTGGCTGGCAAAGTAAACACTTCTAGGTATGAGGAACAAATAGGTCCAATTGTGTCAACAACTGTCCATGCTTGACAGAGTTGAGAAATCAGTGCAGTGAAAGACTAAATAAAATCCACAATGAGATGAAAATTTTATCAAAATGTTGAAGTCTAGCTATTATCTAAAAAAACGTTTGCAAGATTTTTAAAAAATCATATTATTTTGAATAAAAGGGCTTCCCAGGTGGTGTTAGTGACAAAGAACCCACCTGCCAGTGCAGGTAGATGTAAGAGACACAGGTTTTATCCCTGGGCTGAGAAGATCCCCTGGAGGAGGGCACAGCAACCTACTCTAGTATTCTTGCCTGGAGAATCCCATGGACAGAGGAGCCTAGCAGGCTGCAGTCCAGAGAGTCGCAAAGAGTCAGATACAACTGAAGTGACTTAGCAAGCAAGCAAGCACACACATATTTAAGGGCTTCCCAGGTGGCACCAGTGGTAGAAAACCTGCCTGCCAAAGTAGGAGACATTAAGAGGCAAGGGTTCAATCCCTCGGTCAGGCAGATCCTCTAGAGGAAGGCATGGCAACCCACTCCAATATTCTTGCCTGGAGAATCCCATGGACATAGGAGCCTGGTGGGCTATAGTTCATAGGGTCACAAAGAGTCAGACACAACTGAAGCAACTTAGCACTTTCACACATATTAAACTAATGTTATAGTATCACCTTTTTTACCTAATGACAAAGATGGGCTCGATAAGGGACAGAAATGGTATGGACCTAACAGAAGCAGAAGATATTAAGAAGAGGTGGCAAGAATACACAGGAGAACTGTACAAAAAAAGATCTTCATGGCCAAGATAATCACGATGGTGTGATCACTCACCTAGAGCCAGACATGCTGGAATGTGAAGTCAAATGGGCCTTAGAAAGCATCACTACGAACAAAGCTAGTGGAGGTGATGGAATTCCAGTTGAGCTATTTCAAATCCTGGAAGATGATGCTGTGAAAGTGCTGCACTCGATATGCCAGCAAATTTGGAAAACTCAGCAGTGGCCATAGGCCTGGAAAAGGTCAGTTTTCACTCCAATCCCAAAGAAAGGCAATGCCAAAGACTGCTCCAACTACCGCACAATTGTACTCATCTCACACGCTAGTAAAGAAATGCTCAAAATTCTCCAAGCCAGGCTTTAGCAATACATGAACCGTGAATTCGCAGATGTTCAAGCTGGTTTTAGAAAAGGCAGAGGAACCAGAGATCAAATTGCCAACATCTGCTGGATCATTGAAAAAGCAAGAGAGTTCCGGAAAAACATCTACTTCTGCTTTATTGACTATGCCAAAGCCTTTGACTGTGTGGATCACAATAAACTGTGGAAAATTCTGAAAGAGATGGGAATACCAGACCACCTGACCTGCCTCTTGAGAAATCTGTATGCAGGTCAGGAAGCAACAGTCAGAACTGGACATGGAACAACAGACTGGTTCTAAATAGGAAAAGGAGTACGTCAAGGCTGTATATTGTCACCCTGCTTATTTAACTTATATGTAGAGTACATCATGAGAAACACTGGGCTGGAAGAAGCACAAGCTGGAATCAAGATTGCTGGGAGAAATATCAATAACCTCAGATATGCAGATGACACCACCCTTATGGCAGAAAGTGACACTGTTTCCCCATCTATTTCCAAGAAGTGATGGGACCAGATGCCATGATCTTCGTTTTCTGAATGTTAGGCTTTAAGCCAACTTTTTCACTCTCCACTTTCACTTTCATGAGTAAATTATTCTCTGTAATTTCTTTGTCTAACCAGCATATTAAAAAGCAGAGACATTACTTTGCCAACACAGGTCCGTTTAGTCAAGGCTTTGCTTTTTCCAGTAGTCATGTATGGATGTGTGAGTTGGACTATAAAGAAATCTGAGCCAAAGAATTGATGCTTTTGAACTGTGGTGTTGAGGAAGACGTTTGAGAGAACCTTGGACTGCAAGGAGATCCAACCAGTCAATCTTAACAGAGATCAGTCCTGAGTGTTCACTGGAAGGACTGATGTTGAAGCTGAAACTCCAATACTTTGGCTACCTGATGTGAAGAGCTGACTCATTGTCAAAGACCCTGATGCTGGGAAAGATTGAAGGTGGGAAGAGAAGGGGATGACAGAGAATGAGATGGTTGGATGGCATCACTGACTCAATGGAGATGAGTTTGGGTAAACTCCAGGAGCTGGTGATGGACAGGGAGGCCTGGCATGCTGCAGTCCATGGGGTCGCAAAGAGTTGGACACTACAGATTGACTGAACTGAACTGAATCTCTTTGTAACTCACTGCCCTATGGACAACATTTTGTCTTTATGCAATATATTCTTTTTCAGACAAAAATACTGCACTGCCAAAAAAACTATGCTGGCCAGATAGATGAGGAGTATACACAAAGGAAAGGGGTTGTTAGCAGTATATCTTTTTTTTTTTTTTTTTTTAAAGTCGGGGCTGACATTCTCTTCCATTTGTAAAGACACAAAATATAAAACTTGAGAGATGAAGTAAGAGCTGCAAAGAAGAATGGGACCGGCATTACTTTATTACGACATTGCTCACAATGAAGACTCTAAATCTCGGTTGACTGAATAGTCAGTTACACACATTGGACAAAGTAAATAAATAAAATGGATTATTCCAAGTATTTAGGATGTATAGAAAAACAGGCAATTTTGTTTTGCAAATATTTGCCCAAGGTGGGTATTTGCATTATTTCCCCACAAGACTGTTACGTTTTTTGTATCATGGTCATTCTACAAATTTGTGAAATTTTTAATAATATTTAAGGTTGTTGCTTTCCTGGCAGTATAGTGGTTGAGGCTCCATGCTTCCCATGTAGGGGTGTGGGTTCGATCCATGGTTGGGGAACTAACATCCCAAATACCCCAAGGTGTGACCACCCTCCCCACAAATAAACCATTTAAAACACAATTAAAAAAATGTTTAAAGTCAATCCTAAAATAATGTTGACTTTGAGCTCTTCTCCCCATCAGTGTTTAAAGAGAGAAAACCTCACAGCTAACACAAACGGCGATTAGATTAGTAAATCAACTGCTAGAAGTGGTGTTTCCAAGTCACCAAGTGAAGTAAAAATGACTTGTTTGTCTGACTTGTAGAAGAGATCATGAGAGGAAAAAAATGATGCTAGTGTAAGCTGGGAAGGATGTATTTAGAACCCCTGAGGCTTCTGGAGGATTTGGGAGTGTGGGCCATAGTTAAGAGGCATTACAAATATGTGATTGGAAATATGACATCGAATAACAGTGGAGAAGCTCATGAAAATCTGAGTGATGTAGATTAAACAACACTTTTTAAATGTAGATTAATTAGAATTTCAAAGAGACTGACTGCAGTGTACCCCTCCGGGACTTGGTGTCTAGGGTCAGAACAAAGGGAGTCCTGGATCTTAAGCTTATTTTGAAGCCCCTTCAATTCTGAACAGCACTGGTGAGGGTGGAGGAAGTAAAGACAAAGCTACTATTACCCAGGTTAAAAGGACGTTTAAAGGTTTTAAGACAGTGGGACAAGGGGAAAATAGGCAGGCTTGCTCCTCTGTGACTCCAGGTTTTCCTTGTCCTCTGATTTTTATCCCTTGTATTTAGAAATAATTCATAGATACTTGAAGCTCTCCTATTTACATTTTCAACACTTATAAATAAATTTTTCAAACTGCAGAGTAGTTATCCTAACTAAACATATAAAGCCATCCTTATTCCTTGTCCTATATCATGAAAGGTAGAGTTCTACGATTGTGAGTCTAATAAAAAGAAATGAGGGGAATGTGAGATGTGCAAAAATGATTAGCCATAAAACATCCCAGTTCCTTCTATTGATCTCTCATACACAGAAGGGTTTCTAAAGATCCCATGACCCTGAATACTAGTACAATAATAATAACGGGGCTGTGCAACTGACAATAAGAGATGACAGGCACTGTGCTAAAGTACTTCACAGGGAAGATCCCCCTTCACCTTCACAACAGCCCTGAGAAGCACACGTCACCATTTGGAGCAGCAGCCAGCACTATTTTTCAGTTGAGACTGTGATGTAGAGAGATTAACTAATATTCCCAAATTCATATAGTTATTAAGTTGTAAAGTACTAAAAGAATGTAACACTTTATCCATTATCTCATGTCTACATAAACTGCACAAATGCTCAGGAAGGTAATTTGAACATGTCTAAGGGGAATACAAAACAAGAACATATATCTAAACATCACAAACAATATGTTATGTAGAGGTGAAAATACAGAAATTGAAGTGTGCATGAGACCAGTGCCTGGCACACAGCAAGCACTGAGGGAGTGTCACTTGTTTATTATCATTAGCCTATTTTATCCATGGGGTTATACAAGGAGCTGGGCATGATTCTCCATCACTTATAGATGAAGACATGAAGACCCTAAAAGAGATCAAGATACTTGTTGACCTCAGAGCTCAACTCGCTCCATCAAGCCCCACTGCTTCTCAAAAGACTGATTCACTTTGTCTCTGTCAGCTTATTGGATTCTGATTGCCAGGCTCGTTTTATCAGTCATCAGAATTACAGTTTTATACTGCCCTCATCTGTCTTGGGAGGAGTTAAGTGGTATTTAGAAATAACTCATAGACACTTGAAACTCTCATGTATATTTTCAACACTTAGAAATAAATTTCTCAAACTGCAGAGCAGGTACCAAAACCAAACATATAAAGCCATCCATATTCCTCTTGGACATTAACATGTAATTGCACTGTGCAAAACCTTATGATAACTACATTTCATTGGCAAATATTTATTGCATTTTTGATATACTTATAATAAAACAGCTTAATCCATCATTTCAACTAGATATGAATGCATGATTTTTTTCTGTAGATTATGATACTTCCTTTATGAAACATTATAACTCCCAGAGCTGAGAGTATGAGGTTAAAAAAATATCTACAAGAATAACATTTTCAATAATTTTGGAATAAGTAATATCTAACAAGTACACAAGTCTCCATGCTCAGAGCTGAACAGAGATTTTTTTTTCCACGTAAAATACCAATTTCCTGTAATCAAAACATGACTTTCACAAAACAAAACAAGATGTAATTTCACATTCTGGGGGGAATATTAAGAGCCTTTAGAAGATGTCTGCTTTAATTGTACTGTGAGGTGAAGCATTCTTAAAGGCTTGTTCTCTCATCACCATCTGGATAGAATTCTGATCATAACAATTAAAAATAAAAGTGATGAGACTACAGCAAAATTATTATACTTATAAATATTGGGGACCATTTAACAACTTTAGTTTTATTATAAAACATATGTCTGAAGATAATTTCTTCAAAAGTGTCATGAGGTGGCTCTTTTCTAATGTTGAAAAACGTGATTCAAGGCAGGCTGGATTCTGAAGGAGCTCACATTTGTGTGTGTGAGGGAGGGATGGAGGAGTGGGAGTTGGTGATGGTGGAAGGTACATTTGTTTACAGTACTCTGGAGGCCAGTGCAAAGAAGGACTGAGGTACTCTGCCTGGGGAAGGAGATAAAAAGAACTACAGAGAAATACGAGAGTTTTATAGGTCCTTGAAGGATGCATGGGGATGTATTAGGTCAACAAATTCAAGAGCATTTGAAATAGAAAAAAAAAAAAAAAGAAATCAAGATAGAATTAGTGGATGTAACTGATCACAAACAGTACATTTCTTCCAGAGTATAGGTAGAGAAGCAGATTTTTGAAAGAAATGTTTTTAATTTGATAATTCACAACCATAAAAGGGATTTGTTTTAAAGAGATGATCTTGAGGACTGCAAAGAGATGTGGGATTCACGACATCGGATGTCACTGAGGGATGTTTAAGGAGCAGGGGCCAGGAAAGGAATGTTTTTACCATCAAGAACAGCTCCCAGTGGGAAGAAAGGGAAAATATGCACATCCCCTAAGAAGGTGTGGTCTATTCTTTTCCCATTGCCCACATCTTGGAAGAGGTTCAGTGATAAAGGGGAGCAGATGTTTAAGGACACTTATTAAAAGAGGAATTATTAACATTGTGATAATTAAAGACAGTTATTAAAAGAGGAATTATTAACATCACAGTATTTCAAGGAGTCATTCTTAACGCTAGGCACATCAATCCTTCAATGTCTCTTTCCCTAATTTGCATAAACATTGTAATTGACAGCTTGTTAACAGTTCATTAAGAACACTAAAACCTTGTGATAAACAACAGTTTGCCAGCCTCACAGTGGACACAATATCTAGTCATGCATTTTATTCACTTCAAAATCAACCCAGTTTACAAAGGATGGGTCCAAAATGTGGCTTGGCTGGTCTGTATGTTCATGCAGATAAACACACAAACATCATGCCACCCAGCTCTCATTAAGAACTGATTAGCAGTTAATTTATGTCTTTCAAGCTAGCTAACTTCACTGAGTAAATGTCTCCATGACCCTTAAAAATGCTAAAATCATTTTATTTAAATAATTGCAAGTGTTAGGAACACCCTCCAAACCAGGAGAAGAAACTGAAAAAAAAAAAAAATGCAGACATGTAGGATTTGTATTTCTTGTGTATTGCTTAAACATATATATATATACACACACAAACAGATATATACATATGTATACATATATATATATATATATATATATATATATATATATATATACACACACACACATATATATATATATCGGAGAAGGCAATGGCACCCCACTCCAGTACTCTTGCCTGGAAAATCCCATGGCTGGAGGAGCTTGGTAGGCTGCAGTCCATGGGGTTGCAAAGAGTCGGACATGACTGAGCGACTTCACTTTCACTTTTCACTTTCATGCATTGGAGGAGGAAATGGCCACCCACTCCAGTGTTCTTGCCTGGAGAATCCCAGGGACGGTGGAGCCTGGTGGGCTGCTGTCTATGGGGTCGCACAGAGTCGGACACGACTGAAGTGACTTAGCATAGCATATATATATATATATAGCTTCACTTGTGGCTTTTTCTTCAAAGTGGTCTAACATGGAAAATTTTCCTGATTGCAATTTAAAATATTCTGTGTAGGAGCAGGAGTCAACACTGCACCAATGCAGAGAAATCTATTTGTGTTTTCCTGCTAAGAATGCATCATAAAACTACATGGTGTTGTCCTTCCTTATCTTTGGATGAAAACCTGATTATAAGCTCATTTCAGTTCAACAAATCTCTCTGGACTCCCCGCTGAGCAGGGCATTTAAACCTGAAAGCCGAGAGGTCTTCATTTTCTGTACCCTGATTGTGGTGTGTTCCTTGCAGCCCTGGCATCAAGATTCATGTGGATGCACTAAGATTTGAGAGGGCATCTCACATTAAGGCCTTTAGTCACTCCACTTTACATTTTTCTTCTGGAAATGGACATCAAATAGACTATTGCTATCTGCGGCGTGCATCCTAGCAACTCCCTCTTTTTCTCACCTGGAACTGTTTTCTCACAAGGAAGGGACATGTGAAATAAACATCGAACCATCCTAGAGAACACTCCAGTGCACACAGGGAAACTGCCTGATGACATATTTCTGCAGAGCCCTGTTGCAATATGAGAGATTGGGAGAGAGATGAAAGTCCCTTGAACAGGTAGCTTTCTACCTGTTAGCTTAGGGCTATTGAAGTTCCTAAAGGCTCACCTCAGAAGTCATGGAGATGCTGATATGCTTGAATTAAACAGAGCTTCTGGGATGCTGGTTGGTTGGAAATGAGAAATCGTTTTGTCGAACTGCATATTGTGGGCTTCTAAAGTATTTTGAATATTGTGAAAATGCTAGCCATACTTTTTTTTAAAAAAGCTAGGATATTAGGTAACATTCAAATGGAACAGAATAACTGTTCTAATTGTCAAACTATCATCAACACTATTACAAATGGCAAACAGATACGATGATGATGATTTATGAAAGCCATGAGTATACCCTATCTCAACCTTCCTGGGAATATTGTCAGAAGTACCAAGCAGTACTTGAGAACACTATGCTAAACTATCTTATATGCATTAGCTCATAATATTCACAATAATTTTATGTGTAGATTGTCCCATTACCTCTATTTTGTGATGAGGAAACACTTCCACAGTGAACTATCTAGGAGTTTACAGAACAACTGAAAGTAGGAGAGCCTTTTTAAACCCAGACTACTGGTCTCCAAAGTCTGTGCTCTGAATTAGCAGATTAAACTGCCCAGTGAATAGCTTTATACATGCATTAACATTCTTTCCAGAGCTTCCAAGAGGGGCCTTTAAAAACCTTAAGGATGATACCCCATAATATGTCACATGTAGACTAGTCTGATTTCTAGATCAATAGAGCTACAGCAAGCACTTAAGTTAGTTGACTGATTGAGAACAAGGTTAATGTACATTCAATGAAAACGTTAATTTTGGTGTGAGTGACTACTCTGTCAGAACAATGTTTTGCAAAACAGCCATTAACACTCAAATATAATTATCTTTATTGCCACTGTCAGAAAAAATACACTGAAAAGCATGGACCAGTGGCCTAAGATAAGCTGTTCCTTTTGAGATGTCAACAATACTTTTTTAATGCAAGTTCTGTTAACTAGAGAATACTCTTTTAGTATCAACATTATTACTGCTTAACTGGATCCCCAAAGTACTTTTTACAATTTCAGGAGCCCTTTCCAATTCTTACTACTGTGGCCCCACTGGTCCTAAATTTGAATGAAAGGCCTCTCTGCTCTGGTTAATTTAGTTGCACTTTGAACTTTAAAGGATGTCTATTCTTTTCTACAATGGCCTTTAAACCATAAATAAATTCATTTACCCATTCACTTATTTTGTTTTACAACAAATGCTTTGAGTGTATACAACCTAAAGACTCAGTTTTAGTTTTATTAGTAGACAAAACAAAGATTTTTTCCACCCCAAAACATTTCAGTGGGAGAGACAGATGATAAGCAAAGTCAGTGATATATAAACAAGTTATATAGTAGGTTAGAGGGTTTTACTAATAATACTATAGAAAAAAGATAATGATACCGTGGTAAAGCAGCAGTGGAAAGGGAATTACAATTGTACATAACCTTGATGTTTGAATTTGCAAGAGACAAGGTTAGATGGGAAGGTACCTGGGAGAAGACCACCCCCGATAGGGAGAACAGCCAGGGCCAAACCTTCCAAGTTGGTGTGGTCTGGCTTATTGAAAGATAATATGGCAGGGAAGGGTGGGTGGAGGTGCGGCAAGAACTGGTAGAAGGTGAGGTCGCAGAACTTCCAGGGTTCCACTGCATAAAACGGGAAAAAACAGCTACACCATGCTTGTGTCATACTTATTACAGGGTGACATGGTCCTCACAGTATAGTAAGAACTAAGCATCCAGGAGTTCACACGATTCTCTGAGTTGATCCTAGAACACTTTAACAATTTAATTAACATTTTCAGAAATCGGAGGGCTCTTCAAAACTGGAATTTCGGGATTCTCTAGATGAATCAAAAGCTCTGACACCCCACAATTTTATTCAGAGAGGGCAATGATTAGATGTCTATGTTTCAAGACATGTGCATTTCAGGTTGCAAAATGCTCCTGTCTCTGGTGTCCCAATTTGTTAGGTGACTGAGCACGTTTTGCAGAATGTAAATCTCTGTACCTGCTTACTTGAAAAATGAACTTTAAAAATATGTCTATTCTTTTGCTTTCTTTTCCTTATCTTTTTCTTTCTTTTCTTTTACCATTTTGACTATTATTTTTCCTGCAAGGTTTAACTTGATTCTTACTCCATTAAAAAAAAAAAAAAATCTCTGTTGCTGCAAAGTCCTGGAATATTTACTATTTGGTAGAACTTGGAGTGAGTTTCTTCTTTTACCTTGCAACTTTTTTTTTAATCTGACTTTAGTCCCAATGAGACCTGGGTTTCCCCTCCTTGAATCTTCTCAGTCTTATAAGCATTTTTATTCACAGTTTACTGAAGAGAAGTCATATAACTCATCCAAAGAAGCAGAGAAAGTGATGTGAAAATTCAAGCTTGCAGTCTAGGTCTGTCTGGCTTTTGAACGGATGCACTTTCCATAATGTTAGGCAGGGGATGTGCTGAAATATATGATGTAACTTTAAACAAAGCCATCTCTTTGTTTCAGGCATTCTGACTGAGCATGGCTTTTCAGAGCTCCAAGTAAAATAGGAAATGATGCTGATGAAACTTTATCTTTTCAGATACCTAGCCATCAACATAAATTATTATATTTTATAATCCTTCACATATAGATTCTATTTTATATTTTATTATATATCTATAGTCATAAGTATGGATTGCTTAACATGGTTTTCTACATTATTCAAGTTATTGAACTCTCCAAAATGCTTTGTTGTATTTAAAATTTAAATTACCGTGAAGCAATCATAACTTTATAAAAACAGTATGTTTATTTATTGATATTTATAGGCTAATGATTTTTACTCATTCTCAATAACAAAGGATATTATATAATTTACTCATCATCTTCATCACCAATTGCTTTTACAAATTTTGATTTCCTTGTACTTGACCTTTCAAAACCAAACAAGATAAACCCTAAGAATATTAATATTTTCATCCTTCCAGAATAGATATTAACATTTTTATGGGAAAAGAAAGTTATAAAAGAGAAAAGTACAGATTGAATCCAAAATTAATCACACACAATTTTGAAAGTATCCAAATCTCCATGTCCTCCAAATGGTCACAGATTCTTTACTATTTATACTCTGCTCATTGTTCTCATATGGCTAAATGGTCAGAGGTTTGATTACAAAACATTGCCTTTCTTAAGTTTCAAAATGGAAGAAAATATAGTCTGTGGTTTACCAAATGGAAACATTAAAATAAAATATAGCAACAAAGCCATCTTTACAAAGTGACCCAATTAATGTGTTGGATGTTCACCGTCATTAGGGACTATGGGTTCAAAGTCTTGTATGAAAGAATGGAAAATATTTCGATTCTCTATGTCTCTACAAAGCAGTTAATGTGGTGCGGAGGGAGACTAGGCTGCACACGGACCAGCACAAACACCGGTGACACATTATCCAATGCAAATCAATGCAGAAAGATAAAAGCAGGAACGCCAAAGGAAAAGCAGGGTCAGTCTCTGAATGTGCACAAAGGGAATGAGGGGCACGAATTATCAGAAAAAAATGAATATTAAACATAGGCACTTTGGAGCCCCATCCATGCTTCAGGAGACCTGCAGGCCGTCTGAGACCTGAGGAGGACTTGAAGCCCATCTTAAGACGTGACCTCTGTTCCCAAGTCCTAATGGCAGACTGTCTCCTTGAAATTCCCAGGACCCATTTAGCACACTTTCTTCCCCGGTGGAACCTCAAATGTTTTAGTCAGAGAATCTCCCAGCTGTCCTGTCCTCTTTTCCTTCCCATTTCCTTCCTACAATGTTTTAAAACGACACACATCGGCTTTTACTTACTTTATATCACCTGCTGTTTTGATCACAGGACTCCCCTTGTGGCTCAGACGGTAAAGCGTCTGCCTACAATATGGGAGACTGGAGTTCGAATCCTGGGTCAGGAAGATCCTCTGGAGAAGGAAATGGCAACCCACTCCAGTACCCTTGCCTGGAAGATCCCATGGATGGAGGAGCGTGGTAAGCTACAGTCCATGGGGTCACAAAGAGTCAGACACTACTGGGTGACTTCACTTTCATTCTTCTTCAACCACAGAAACATCATCTTATCTGTCAAATGCAGAAGTGGATACCCTCTGTGAACAGGCACTCTAGGTGTGCTATTAACATGTAAAAAGGAACTCTAGAAATATATCAAATCCTCTCTGTCCATACAATCCTTGCTTTTAAATCCTGCTGAAATGAGCAAGTACCTACTCTCTCATGTTCTAAAGAAGAGAGAAAGCATTTTAAAATAAAACATGAATTAAGGAAGGAAATAAAAGTGATCCGAGGTTTAAAAAATACAGCATCAGTGTGTGTGTGCAGGTGTGTCTTTTAGAAATATCTTCATATAAATATATTTGCATACTCAGTCACTAAGTTATATCTGACTCTCTGACCCCATGGACTGCAGGCTGCCAGGCTCCTCTGTTCATGGGATTTCCTAGGCAAGAATACTGGAGTGGGTTGCTAGTTCCTTCTTTAGGGGATCTTTCTGACCCAAGGACCAAACCTGCATCTCTTGCATCTCCTGCACCAACTGGGAAGCCCTGCTGCTGCTGCTAAGTCACTTCAGTCGTGTCCGACTCTGTGCGACCCCATAGACGGCAGCCCACCAGGCTCCCCCGTCCCTGGGATTCTCCAAGCAAGAACACTGGAGTGGGTTGCCATTTCCTTCTCCAATGCATGAAAGTGAAAAGTGAAAGTGAAGTCGCTCAGTCGTGTCCGACTCTTAGCGACCCCATGGACTGCAGCCTACAAGGCTTCTCTGTCCATGGGGTTTTCCAGGCAAGAGTACTGGAGTGGGGTGCCATTGCCTTCTCCGGGGAAGCCCTATAAATTTATTTAAAAAAATGCAAACTCACCCAAAGGTAATGGAAGTACAGCCACCTCAACAAAGGTACCAGTGTTGCAAGCTGCCTGACTGCATCATTGCAAAGGCAGAAGTGCAGAGTTGGAGCCCAGCTTTACCTCTTACAGCCGTATACTGATGGCCAGCTGTTTTACATTTCTGAGCCTCTGTTTCTTTGATTATAGAAAGGGAACCATTTCACCTATCTTGTGAGAATGCTGTAAGTCTTAAACTAGATAATGCATGGAAAGCACTTAGCATAGTGCCTGGCTCAAAAAATTATAAATGACAAATATAACTGGCCAATGATGTGTGTAAGGAAAGGGGAAGAGAGAAGGCAAGGGAAAAAAGTGCCTATGTTCCTTAGGTTGAAATGAGAATAAGCAAAAGGCTCAGTGCCATGGGGAGGCAATGTGAATGGATATAATCAATATTTAAGAGATCCATCTGGCAGCGGGGTATATACAGGCTCTCCTGGCATGGGGAGAGAGGTGGCAGGGAGATGAAGTGGGAGAGTGCCACCGTTCTCCACACGCAGAATGATGGAAGGGGACAGGGATGGGGGCTCCAGAAATGAATAAGAAGGGATGATCTAAGAGGCCCTGTTGGGAAAGAATCAGCAGGTGTTGGTGATAAATTGGACGTGGAAGGTGAAGAGGAGAGTTGAAAATAACTTCCAGATAAGGGCTTCAGGGAGCTGGAAGAAGACTGGTGACAGTGACAAAAGGGAGGACTTGATAGCTGTCCTCCTATTATCTTCAAAGTGAAGTAACCCAACTGATAGAGTCATCAAGCAGCGCTTCTAAATTTGTAATCCTGGGTAATTAATGTTTGGGACAAGGTGAAGGGGGTAAGGTATATATTACGATACTAAACCACATTTTCTTTTAGATTTGTTTTGAAGTTTCGCAATCAATTTAGCAATGGATGGAAACAATGACTATGTTAAGGAAAGGAAAAAAAAAAAAATACTCCCATGCTTTGTTTTGGGATGAAATGACAATCTTGCTTGAGAAATACAAGGAATCAATTATACATAAATCTCTACGGCATACTAAGAGAAAAACACAGTAGTTCTCCGCATGCATCTGGTTTGGAGTAAGAATGTCAGTACCCATTTCCACTGTGCTCCTGAACTTACGCTCAGTAATCATTAAAATGAAAACAACACACACACAGCCAGGGAATAACGCTCATGCGATTGTAGTACTGAGGCAACTTCATAATTGTGCATGTTTGGGGAATCCTGCAGTAAATCTGGCCTAATGCGGTGTTGTGCCAGTATCTGCGTCACCAACCACTGTCATCATATGTCTTTCAGAGGCATCTGACAGTTTGTTTATCTTGTAAACAGTTGCAAAGCAAAAACAGTAACAAAAAAGTAATGTTATATTTTAAGTTGCTTAAAAACTCCTTGCAATTAGGAGCCCCAAATGTATCTAACTCCAAACAACCCAGTAATGTTCTCAGGATTGCTGTAAATGCAATACAGAGATGAGAATTTACAGTGTTCCATAAGCAGGGCAATTGTGATACCAGATTGCATTTACTTTTATCTTACCCAAAGTCACATTATCTTCTGCAACCATAAAGAAACTGCACTATCATATAAATCTGTTTAAAGGAACTGGCACTGTTACAATAAAGACATCCATGTACTATGGTTCATTCTCTGAAAATCACCCAAATGCCAGTGTCTAAAAACAGAGACTTGGTTTCTTCCTGGATTGCTATGAAGCACTCCCCTCACTCTGACACACATATCCCTCAAACTATGTCAGAAGCAGGAACAAATTTCCTAACCCAAACTGAAAAGTCCTTGGCTCTCCAAATGACTATAAATTGCATGGCTAAGTGCATATGGCCACAGGGCTGTCACAGCTACTTCTCCTGACAATTCATCATAGCATACTAATTCTATAATATCATTACTGCGTCTCTTCTCACTGTACTGATCCAGCCAGTTAATTTAATCAACTAATAATAGATTCAGAAATGGATGCAAGGGGCCCTAGCACTTCAAATTATATTACTAGAGATGTACCTCGGTGAGGAGGGTCCATTCCTCGCCATCTGACATAACCTCCAGAAGTTAGGCTGCCTAATAAGGTAGGCGAAGTTACCTCTGAATATTTCAGTTGGAAAGTTACAACTGCAGAATTTTCTTTCAAAATCAATACTTTTTTGCTTAGAATATATTAACCATGTCAACAGGGGGAAAAAAACTCTTTTTCTAAGTGCCGGGTTCATTATGGATATTAATAAGACATAAGAACTCTGAAGTTTTCATATGAGTAGAAGAAATCAGAGTTCTATGATTAACTACAAAGTGAGCCATTCAAGGATGGACAATTAATTTTATTAAATTTTAATCTTCTCTGCAAATGTCAATGATAATTAGAAAACATTATTCTTTAACATCACAGTCCATCTTGCATGTCATGAAGAGTAATAAGTTAATTTATTATGAAGAAAAAAATAGCCTGAAAACATAATGTTAAAAGACATACAACAGGTAAAGTAAATGTCACAAATATGCACATATAATTTATTCAAGCATATAGTAAAAGCTATAGCATATTTTTAGAAGTCACGTATTTGAAAAAATAATATAATCTCCTTTTAAACCTTTCTATCAAAATGAACAGAGATATGGTTGGAACAGAGAAAAGTTCAGTGTGCTAAGTCTGTCAGCCAACTTTGCACCTAGATTTGCTTCACAAATAACATGTGGATTAATTAAATGCTATTCACTTGTCTTGGCAGTGAGTTTTACCTGTACAGACTCATGAGGAAAGAGAATCAGCTTGCAAAAAACTTTCATCACCAGGGCATCTCAAATTCACCACCACTTGATGAAAACTTGTAATACAACATTGTCTATGTAGTGTAG
This sequence comes from Bos taurus, assembly GCF_002263795.3. Lineage (NCBI taxonomy): Eukaryota > Metazoa > Chordata > Mammalia > Artiodactyla > Bovidae > Bos > Bos taurus. Next base: position 79,373,870 of record NC_037334.1, on the reverse strand, counting down.
TATTAACTGAGGTTTAACTGAGGTGATATTTCCCACGAAAGTTACGAAGATCTGAACATACCTGGTCCTTCCACCGATTTCTCCCAACAGTGGGAAGAATGACTCTTACTCCTCTAGATGGAGCAATGTTTTCAGAAGTTCAAAGATGAGAGGCCATAAACCAGCATTTTGTGGACTGAAAAGGGACTTAAGATGGCTTAAATTTTGTCTGTACCTTGTATTGTATTAATACATTTAATTTTACTTTTAATTTCAAACTTAAAAGACTTCATATATTAATACAAATCTGCATTCTTTTACTGCAAAACCCAAGATGCGGCACCATCATCCACTCAGATACAACAGTTGGATGAAGTCAACAAGTGAGGCACTGCTGCTCCAGTCAGCCAGGGTCCCAGCTCATCTCAGTGGTCCACATGATTGCATACATCTCTGGCTAAGTGTCAGCTACTGTTTCATCTCCTATGGAACTAACTTTATCCATTTATGTCACCTACGTTACCTGGACACGGTAGCTAGTAGAATTTCCAAATTGTACTTAATCAACCAAAACCTTCAAATAAATAAACTTATTTACAAGATAGAGACAGACTCACAGAGAAAACCAAGGGGGTTGTATGGTTACCAAAGGAGAAAGTAGAGGTGGGGGATAAATCAGGAATTTGGGGATAACATATACACATTACTATATTGTAAAACAGATAACCAACAAGGACCCACTGTATAGAACAAGGAACTCTACTCAATATTTTGTAATAACCTATATGAGAAAAGAATCTGAAAAAGAATATTTTATATATATATATATATATATATATATATATAATATCACTTTGTCCTATACCTGAAAAGAACACAAAATTGTATATGAACTATACATCAATAAAAATAAATTCTAAAAATTAAATATTATTCTAATACAAATATTTTTATAAAACATGTGTCTATCAAAAATTATTACTTTTATTTTAAAGCAGGCTTTCAGATTTTCTAAAGATGATGATAATTTTACAGGAAAGACTCATGCATTTAGAGATATCGACCTTAAAACTCCATGTGGAATTGCTTCTATCCGTGTCAGAAAATTTACAACAAAATGTGTTTCTACAAAAAGTCAGTACCCACTTTGTCTGAATCATTTCTTTTGGTTGAAAAAAGGGAGAAAACTGTATCAAGATCATGCTTCTGTATAACTATTTTGGGAAACAAACGTAAATTCAGTAAAGTGTCCATCCAATGTCACCCTTTGCTAAATGTGATTCAAATCATGTTTGCCTAGCCTAAATGCAAGGCATCTTCATGAGCACTGTAATATAACAAAACAAATAATTTTCCTTTCATCAATATACAATAGCTTTGTTCATTATTGAGAAACGTTAGGTGGTAAAGCATTGAGTGCTGTGCATTTTATGCCTAAATCAATGTACTGTCTTGCAGTTATGCCACCTAATGTGTTTTTAAGTCATCCACTACAGAGATCAATGCGATTCTTATTTGATATTCAGTGTTAAGTTCAGCCTCATAAATTTAGAATTGCACTCTGTTATTTTGATGGTTATATATTAACCACGTACTGAAAGTTTTATGATTTTATACTCAGCCTGGCTGTAAATCATACGGGTTCCATACGTAAGGCATAGGGTCTGGCTTGATTTTTATTACTCTGCCCAGAAGGCAGGGGATGGATGACTGGATATTTGAGGGAGGCAAACCTACAATGTGTTTGGATAAATACCTGAAGTCTCTGGGTATTAATGGCATGGTTCAGAAAATTCAAATTAGACAACTCACGGCAAACAGCCTCACACACATGGATAATAATGCAACAGGAGGTGTCACAAATTGGCAGTCTTTTACATTAGTATCATCACTGGCACAGGCCCTGACCTCTTACAAGTTCATGGTGTTCAAGTGAGTGAGTGTGACCAACATAGCCACACCTGGGCTAAATGTAAAAGGACTGGCCTCATATTATCCATAGAAAATTACAGTTAGAAAAGATACATGTATCCCTATGTTCATAGCAACACTATTCACAATAAACACGACATGGAAACAAGCTAAATGTCCACTGACAGATGAATAGATAAAGAAGATGTGGCGTGAGTGTGTGTGTGTGTGTGTATGAAAGCGAAAGTTAGTTGCACAGTCGTGTTTGACTCTTTGCAACCCCATGGACTGTAGCCTGCCAGGCTTCTCTGTCCATGGAATTCTCCAGCCAAGAATATGGCAGTGAGTTGCCATTTCCTTCTCTAGGGGTTTGTCCTGACCCAGGGATCAAAGCTGGGTTTGTCCTGACCCAGGGATCAAAGCTGGGTTTGTCCTGACCCAGGGATCAAAGCTGGGTCTCCTGCATTGCAGGCAGATTCTTTACTAACTGAGCCACTAGGGAAGGCCATATATACATGCATACACATATACACACACACACACACACACACAAATAAAGGTATGTGGTATATATCACATATATGATATATATAAAGAATGAAGTAATGCCATTTGCAGCAATATGGATGAACCTAGAGATTATAATATTAAGTGAAGTTAGTCAGGAAGAGAATGACAAATACCATATGATATCACTTACATGTCGAATCTAAAATATGACACAGCTGAACATATCTATGAAACAGACGCACAGAGATGGAGGGCAGACTTGTGGTCGCCAAGGAGGAGGGGAAATGGGAAGGGATGGCTTGAGAGCTTAGGATTAGTGACACAAACGTGTATATACAGGATGGATAAACAAGCAGCTCCTACCACACAGCACAGGGAACTACGTCAATATCTTGTGATAAACCATAATGGAAAAGAATATGAAAAAATGTGCATATTCATATAATTGAGTCATTTTACTGTACAGAACACAACATTTTAAATCAACTATACTTCAGTAAAATAAATTAAAAAAAAGGAGTGATCTCGATGAGAGAGACAGAAAGAGATTTGTATAATATTGTCACTCATTCTGAGACCTACATATATTTCAGAGATTAAAAAGTAATGATAGATCCCAACATCACCTCTTTGAAACAATCAACTGGATTGCAACCCTGGAAGAGATTAAAAATACTCTGATAGAATAACTGCTGATTTATGTTAAAAACTGCTGGAATTAAATACATAATGATCATCAGAACCAGTAAAATAAAAAAAATCCAGATAAAGCCTTTTTTAAAAAGATGTCAAAATGGTACAGAATTAGATACAATAATAAAAATTTCTTTTACAGAAATGGTATTCCTCAGTTAAATTACAGATATCAGTCCACTATAAATGTTTAATCTTTATTCTATTCCAGGAGATGAATACTTGGCAGGATCTCAAATGCTCATGTTCTCTGAAATGTGTATTTAGTCCATTTACTATATTTTTGTCAAAAATTGAAGTAGCTTTTTTCTTTCGATGACATATTTTCAGACTCTGCACTCATCTTCCTAAGTTAAACATGCAACATCTTAAACTATGACTAAATTGACAGACGTGGCAAAACATTTCAAAGGGAATTATACGAGGCTGGGCCAAAAGTCAGATCAATTTTGATTTAGCAGCATTTAGCAGAAATGTAACAGCCACTTTTTTGTTGTTTTTTTCCAAATGATTGGGAAGTACAAACTGCCCGAACCTTCTATTTTCCCTGGTAGAGTATTTCCTTATTTCTGACTCAAGGGAGAAACATAGTTAAAAGTATTTCATATCTTCTTTCACTATTTCCAAGATTGATAAGAGACAATCTCGTTATAACAGAAAAGTCTGACACTGCCCACAAATACAGGTGGCAACAAGTCACCAGGCAATCGCTTTCCTTACTGCAAGAATATCAGAGGGGAAAAAATATTGACAGATTACTGAAAGATAGAAATTGGGCTATCTTTCAGAGATCTGTGAAATATTTTTTAAAGAATAAAAGAACCCATTTTATTTGCAAAGTTGGCGTTCGGTTCACAAGATTGACATTACATTAGTGGTTCTCAAATCTGAGTGAGCGTCAGAATCCTCTGGCGAGCTTGTTGACATACAGATTGCAGACTGATGCAGGGCGGGATGCCTGATAATGTGCATATCTAAGAAGTTTCCTGTTGACAAACCTGAGGTTTCTGGTTTGGGGACCATACTTTGAGAACCACTGCTAAAAACACTTGGAGATTCTAAAACTTCACTGAACTGGAAGAAACACAAGTAACTTGTTAAAGCTAAATAATGTTTCAGTATAGTTTACTGGTGAAACTTCAAATCCCACTCCACTCAGTTTGGCATCTAGAGATTTATGTGCCAATGAGCACCCATAAAGTGTATCTTGTCAGCTTTCCGATAATGTCTTTCAGTAAAAATACTCACTTTAAGTACCAAACGTATTTCTGGCATTTGCATTTCTGTATTCTTTTTCCACACACATATGTGGTTTGGTCAGTAGTGATTTAGTCAAAACAGATACATTTAAACATTAACCCTTACAAATATATAGATATTATAAATAGAGCACTTAATAACTGAGGGATGGAAAAAAACTAAATCTCTCATGGTTTCAGGGGCATTCTGCACACTGAGGATTATGCTTGCCAAAACTGTTTGAGTGTCAGGAAGATCCCCTGGAGCAGAGTATGGCAACAACTCCAGTATTCTTGACTGGAGAATCCCATGGACAGAGGAGCCTGATGGGCTATATAGTCCATGGGGGCACAAAGAGTGGGCATGACTGAAGAGATTTAACATGCATGCATGCAATATGGTTTAGCAGACTAACAGTGAGAGTCCATGTTTTGTAGATTATTTTATAATTTTGAAAAATTTCTTCAAATCTCCTGGAACCTTGTGGAGAAATTTTAAGTTAAGCCATTCAGTTGCCTCTCACAAGTCTGTGTACACACACTCCCACACACAAATTGGATAACAAATACAGCTTTTGAAAACTGAGAATTTAGATCAAGTTCTTGGTCTTGCTTCTAGACTGATACTCCATCTCTTTCAGTTAAAGACTCAACATGCTTCAGAAAGATTAGAATTCTGTTTGTGTTATACAATTAAAAGCCTGAGAGATACATGTTCTCAAATAGTATGTATTTCTCAGGTGAGTTCAGTCACTTAGTCGTGTCTGACTCTTTGTGACCCCATGGACTGCAGCACGCCAGGCCTTCCTGTCCATCACCAACTCCTGGAGTTCACTCAAACTCATGTCCATCGAGTCGGTGATGCCATCCAGCCATCTCATCCTCTGTCGTCCCCTTCTCCTCCTGCCCCCAATCCCTCCCAGCATCAGAGTCTTTTCCAATGAGTCAACTCTTCGCATGAGGTGGCCAAAGTATTGGAGTTTCAGCTTCAGCATCAGTCCCTCCAATGAACACCCAGGACTGATCTCCTTTAGAATGGACTGGTTGGATCTCCTTGCAGTCCAAAGGACTCTCAAGAGCCTTCTCCAATACCACAGTTCAAAAGCATCAATTCTTCGGCACTCAGCTTTCTTCACAGTCCAACTCTCACATCTAATACATGACCACTGGAAAAACCATAGCCTTGACTAGACAGACCTTTGTTGGCCAAGTAATGTCTCTGCTTTTCAATATGCTATCTAGGTTGGTCATAACTTTCCTTCCAAGGAGTAAGTGTCTTTTAATTTCATGGCTGCAGTCACCATGCAGTGATTTTGGAGCCCCCAAAAATAAAGTTTGACACTGTTTCCACTGTTTCCCCATCTATCTGCCATGAAGTGATGGAACCAGATGCCATGATCTTGTTTTTAAATACTTATGTATTTCTAGGGGCAAAGGAATTAGTAACTGATCTACCAAATTTTAAATAAAATTCCTTAGAATGATCAGAAAATAGCACAGTTCCGTAAGTATTCATTTATACACATAAAACTAAGGTATGATTTAGTTTTGATTAATTACAGTACCATGCTTTCTAGCCTCTTAGCTTCAGAGAATTTAAGTAACTTGCCCAATAGAACACAGTGAAGCAAATGCTAGACACATGTTTGGAATCTATCTCAGTTACAAGACTCATACTCTGATCACATAACTGTGTTTCCCTAAATTGACTAAATAAGTTCCTCTGTTCATGGAATTTACACTTACTTTCCTCCCCCCTCCGGGAATGTAATATTTAAAAGAAAGGAATGCCTATCTAATGTTTAGCTTCAGATACTGGATTATTTGGATATGGCTGGAGGTTTACAGGTCCAGTTTCCATTTAATCACACATACACATAGCTGCCTATTCTGATAGAACATTCTTTACAACACTAAATACAAGGCACTGAAGTGTACTTTAAAGCACATATAATTAAAAATTAAATGAACTCACTTGTTTAAGGACCCAGAAACATTGTAAATTCCTTCTGAGCCCCTGGTCAACCTCTAACTTAAATAAATACGAATGACATGGAAGTTGCATTCCTCTCAGGGGTTCTTTCTGGAATAATTTCAGGTCTGCTTTATGTATACTAAGGAAGCTGTCAGTTTATCTGATCTTCAAACACATTGTCAACTCTACAGGGAGAATCTTTGGCAAATCAGAAACTGTTCACTTAAATGCATTGAATCCTTCCCCCCCACACACTCCCCCCACCCCAACACTTTTTCAATACAAAAGCTTCATTCCCTGTAACAGTTTTCTTGTTATTTGGAAGCTTTGCTACTTTTTATAATTGAGTTGCAGGGAATGTAGCTATGATAAAGACATTGCAGAGAGTTTTATGTCTATACCACCAAATAGAATAAATCAATTCATTGAGCATATGGCTTATTAGGCTTAAATAGCCTCTTTTCCAAGACGATTCAGAGCACCATATTTTGAAAGATAAGGTAGTGGGTTGTTGTTTTTGGATATTTGCCTTCATAAAGACAGGCCATCTGTCCCAACAAGTGAAAAGAGTCGAATGCTTTGATTGCTATTTTCCTAATCAAGACTAATTCTAGCATATTTTACTGTACTGATTAACCAGATCTGACATTAGATCTTGGAGATGTTTGCTAGTACCATCACTGAAAGAATTTCATGCTGTCCACAAATATTTCTACACACTCCATGCTAAAAATGTAGGAATTTTATTTTCTGAGAGTAGAGATAAATAATGCTAAAACAATGTAGTCATATCATCATGAAACCATAGAAGCATAGAATTTATACTTTCTAAACAGGGGAATGAAATTAATATTAATTACAAAGTTCTACTGACTCAAATTATTTTTTGATACTTTCCTTGTGACCTAATTCTACTAACATTTAAAAAAAAAAACTCAGAAAAGCAGAGGGATTTCAAAACTACATGAAAATTCTGCTATGTGGTATCATCATTAAGTGTTAGCGATTCCATCAAGTATCACTCATATAACTGAAATTTCTCTTATTATCAATAAGTTAAAAAAACTTGAATAACAAAAATGGCATTAGCACATTTAACTTCCCAATATACATACAATTTTACTTAAAAATGCTTTCTCTGTATGGTGGTGGTGGCGGCGGCGCTCGGTTGTATCCTGCTCTTCGCCACCCTATGGACAGCAGTCCTCCAGGCTCCTCTGACTATGGAATTTTGCCAGCAGGAGTACTGGAGTGGGTTGCCATTTCCTCCTCCAGGGAGTCTTCCAGGGGGTCTAATCTGCATCTCTTGATTCTCAGGCACTGGCGGGCAGATTCTTTACCACTGAGCCACCTGGGAAACACTTTCTTTGTATAAAGGAATCATATTCTTATTATTTAACAAATCAGAAAAACAGAATATGTACAAAACCACCCATAATCCTATTGTGCGTGCACACCATTGTTAGTATTTTTGAGCACATGCTTCTGGTCTGCTTTCTATGTGAGTTTATCTTTTTTTTTTTTTTTTAAAGCTTAATTGGTTCTATAATGTGCATGCCAATTTTTAGACTGCTTATTAACTTAACAATAGATGGGTGAACACTTCTCTATGTTATTAAAATTTCACAATCACTTTTGAAATTGCCCCTTCAGGATATGGAAGTTTCTTGTACCATTTTTGCAACTTTTCTATAAGTTTCTCCACTTCATTATGTTTAAATATTCCCATCACCTTTTCTTGAGCACTAAAAGCTGAGCAAAACAAATTCCTGTCTTAATTAGCAAACATCTCTTTTTACCACATTGAATCACTAATTATTCCTTGTAATATGAATAAACCTTTTAAAAATAGAATTCTTACTACTTATATCTTTTCAAATGATATCTCTGAAACTTTTCCTATATAGCTAGACTTGAGTTCATGTTTGTGAAGGACATGATCATTAAAACACTCCCCAAATGCCTTCTGAATAAGGCTGTTTTTTAAGTTTTATTCAGTGAGGTGATTTTATTACATTAAGTGACAGCAGCCTCCATTAAAAAACACTTGCAAACATGTTTGTTTGTAATTATATACACATTAGATTTGGGGGAAAATACACAGAAAGCACACAGGTGTAAAATACTATTTCTGACAGATACCTAGCCCCGGAGTACGTCCTTTAGCACATCTCTAACACACTCAATAAGCTTGCTATTATTAACTAAAGACTGCATTTCAAGTACATTATGGCATCACTTGAAGTAATAGCAACTGAAATGTATCTACTTAATGGAATCGATCTTTCATAAAGACAGCAGTAAAGTATTATCAGAAGTCACTTATTGAACTTTATTCTCAATGATATAATAAAAAGTAGCATGTCAGGAATAAAAATGTCATTTATCACCTGAATCTCTGGCACCTCAGAAATGTTCTCAAGAAGTAGGGGCATTCCTTGAGAAACACAATGAAAGTAAGGAATACTCTTCTGCTAAAGCTTCTTGTCAAAAGATCCCAGATTCATTCATACTCAAACACTAAAGTCACACAGAGATAGATTCTTGAGAAAGGGCAATGTTTATTGCATTTCTTTTTTCCAAGTCAACTCCTTAACTCCTCCAGTTTCAAGATTCCCCATGATTTTGAGAGGTGGAAGTATTTGAGAAATTTTGCTTTGATGGAGACTCAACATTTTCTTGACCATGTTTTTTCATTTTTTTTCCCTCTACTCTGTGCTTGGCTTTCTTTTCTTTTTTCTTTCATTTTTGCAAATTAAGTTTTATTTAGGGCAAAATGAGGACTGCAGACTGGGAAACAGCACCTCAGAGAGTTCTGAGGAACTGCTCCAAAGAGGCAGTGGGGAAGATCAATATGTAAGATTCTGGTTTGGGTCTATGGCATACCACCTTGAATGTGGCTGATCTCATCTGTGCTTGGTTTTTAAGGTAAATACTAGATTTGACATCTTTAATTGAACCAAGAAATCTCAGTGAGCCACAATGGAATTAAGGGAATGCAACGAAGTTTAGGGGTTTCTCCAGAGGGGGAAAGAAAAAGGTTTGGTAAAGTCTGATTCTTTGTATGAACTTCCCACTTGCAGCACTTCAGTATTTAATGGGGATGGATTCTCTTCTCAGGAGGAACATCTGTTTCTATGGAAGTTGATTAAACGGCCTGTGGACCAATAGCTGTGGCTTGTGCTTTTGTTTGTCCTACAAGTGATTTTATTTCATTGAATTTAATCAATTCAAATACTAAGTGACTTCACAACTTAAAAAAAAATTACTTTTTAAAAAAATTTTGAATATAGTTGATTTACAATGTTGTGTTAGATTCTGCTACACAGCAAAGTGAATCAGCTATACGTATACATATCTCTCCATTTCTTGGATTTCTTCCCCATTTAGGTCACAACAGAGCACTGAGTCGAGTTCCCTGGGCAGCACAGTAGGTTCTCATTAGTTATCTATTTTATACACAGTTGTGTGTTTATGTGGGTGGACCTGGAGACTGTCATACAGAGTGAAGTGAGTCAGAAAGAGAAAAGCAAATATCATATACTAATGTGTATATGAGGAATCTAGAAAAATGGTATGGATGAATTTATTTGCAAAGTAGAAATAGAGATACAAACATAGAGAACAAACATATGCCACCAAGAGGGAAGAGGGGGTGGGATGGATCACGAGAATTCACAACTTATAAGAAATACTGATTTCTGATTTTATTTGGAAAACCAGAAGATCTGGAAAAATTAGATGCTGATGTCAAGGTGGCAACAACCAACCAGAGCAAGGTGCATCTCTTTAACTTGACACATGTGCTGGCCCTCTTAGTTCCCACCACGGGCAAAACACATACACTTAGACCTCTAACCACCCAACACCCAGCCATGTATATCACCTACCTTGTTCCTATGGCATTTGAATTTGAGACCACTGTTTTCAAATACCCTATATCTCTACAAACCAGTTACCACTCACCATCACTGTAATAGCAACGTTCCTATACAGTGACAAGACTCCTAGAAAAGAAGATGACCTTGAATGTCTCTGAAGCAAAGGCGAAGCACGTGGTATCCTTCAAATGTGTACAGAATTAACTTACCCTCATTTCTTTTGCTTGCTTATTTGCATTCAGTGTTTATCAAATGAATTGCTAGTGTGTGTTTTCTTTGAATGTTTAATTACTATTGTAAACAAACACCTTATTTTTTATTAAATGATTAATGAAGAATTACATTTACCCTGCATCAGGAAATGCTGAATTCTGTCCACTACCAAGTGTCCATGTGGCTCAGTGGCCTGGGAATTAAACTAACAATACCATGGTGTGGACAGATGCTAAAATTATAACCTAAGCTAGGTAGGTACTTTCAAAGTTATAGGAACAACTCATTCCCCAAGGAGGTCATAGGATGCAGAAAATGAAATAAAGAACTAGAAGCCAAAAGGGTCTAGGTTATAATCTTGCTTCAGTACTTTTAAAATTTTTATCAGTGTATAATTGCCTTACAACGTTGTGTTGGTTTCTGCTGTACAGTGTGAATCAACCATATGTAAACACACGGCCCCTCCCTCTTGAGCCACCCTCCTAACCCTTCATCCCACCCCCTAGGTCACTACAGAGCTTCAAGCTGAGCCCCCTGTGCTATACTGCAGCTTCCTAGTGCTGTCTATTTCACACTTGACAGTGTGTATATGTCACACCTAATCCCCCAATTCACCCCCTCCCATGTCCACATAGCTTCATGTCTCTACATCTGCGTCTCTATTCCTGCCCTGGAACTACTGTATGATCTTAGATAAGACATCTTTCTTGTAGGACAGTCAGTTTCCTCATCTGTAAAGTACTTTCTGTTCACAGAGTTATGTGAGCAAAACGTTGTGCTCTTTATAAAAGACACTGTGTGAACCATAAATCAAGGAATAATATTGATGGTAATTGTCTTAAAAATCCAACTGATAAAGCAAGGATGGTGGTTTCCTGCTGATACCCATTCACATTTTCTATTTCAGGGATTTGACCAGGCTTTGAAATATTCAATCAATTCTACTTCAGCATAAGCAACTAAGCATGCAATTGCAAAAAATAATTGAGCTCTTTAAGTCCATCGATAATACTTAATTCTATGAATATTCATGTGGAGAATAATGCAATTTCCACAGGCTGCCTAATGTCAGGCTATAAAGAGGGATAAGCTGATTTTGATTCGGAAACGAAAGCAAACCCATCATTAAACATCCTGGATGAGAACTGACAAGGTGAATTACTACACACTCTAAGCAAACTTTACAAGTAAGTTTAATTAAACAAGTCTATTCGTTCTTTGCAACCTCATTTAGACGTGTTTATTTAGGTATGGCATTTCTACTTAAAGACTTGGTGAGCCACTATCTTTGACTCAATTACTAAAGAAACTCTTGGCAGACTCTCAGACTTCTCTGAAGGGTCCTATTTGTATCCTGCATACTCTTCTAGTTGAAATTCAAATGAGAAAGTTTTGACATCACATGAAAAACAGCACTTTAAATTTAAAGAGGTAAAAAGGCTTAGTTCTTAGGTTTCTGAAATCCTGGATTACCAGGTGAATCCAGGACATTACCTGTTCCTCATCAGATGATCCTGTGAAATGGGAAGAACTGTGCTAGTTCCACTTTGGGGCAGGTTGTTGGCATTGATTTAGTTTTTCTTTTTTTAATTGCCCTATATTAAACCTAGATAGCATATTGAAAAGCAGAGACATTACTTTGCCAACAAAGGTCCATCTAGTCAAGGCTATGGTTTTTCCAGTGGTCATGTATGGATGTGAGAGTTGGACTGTGAAGAAGGCTGAGCGCCGAAGAATTGATGCTTTTGAACTGTGGTGTTGGAGAAGACTCTTGAGAGTCCCTTGGACTGCAAGGAGATTCAACCAGTCCATTCTAAAGGAGATCAGCCCTGGGTGTTCTTTGGAAGAAACGATGCTAAAGCTGAAACTCCAGTACTTTGGCCACCTCATGCGAAGAGTTGACTCATTGGAAAATACTTTGATGCTGGGAGGGATTGGGGGCAGGAGGAGAAGGGGACGACAGAAGATGAGATGGCTGGATGACATCACCGACTCAATGGACATGAGTTTGAGTGAACTCCGGGAGTTGGTGATGGACAGGGAGGCCTGGCGTGCTGTGATTCATGGGATCACAAAGAGTTGGATATGACTAAGCGACTGAACTGAACTGAACTGAAGGCGAAAGTCTTTAAGGTTTAACACCTGGCACTACAGGGTGAGACTAGTTAGCAAAAGATGAGCAGAAACAACTCTCATGGATCTTTGCTGAGCCTTTCACAGAGCACACTGTCAATACCAGGAGGTGTCTCTGGAGTCTTCACTCGCTTGGTTTAAAATGGAGTATATTAGCCTGGCATTATTCAAGTTACTTTTATATAAAACACATAATATCTCTATGGGAAAGCTCATATTATATGATACCTATTTAAGAAATGGAAAATTGTTCAATGGTTATCTCATTTAATCCACACACCAAGCCAAAGGGATGGCGTAGGATGTTTAGTTGTATAAAACGAGAAAATAAAGGGCCATAAGTCTATGTAACTTGACCATGGTCCCACAGCTAGTCAGTGTCATACCATTCAGAAGTCACACACAACACCAAGGTCAACAATCACTAGAGCAGCCCCAAAGTCGAAATAACACAAATCTTAATCAACTTATAAACAAACATGGTATTTTCATAAATGGAATATTATTCATCAATAATAAGGAATGTTACACTGATATAAGGTATAATATGGACAAGCAGACTTTGAGGACAAGATGCTAAGTGACAGAAGCTAGTCAAAATGACCATGTATGACATGATTCCATTTAGATGCAATGTTCAGAATAGATAAACTCACAGGGACAAGACAGACTGATGTTTGCATACGCTGGTGGCTCAGGGGGACTGGGCAGACTAGGGAGTGACTGTTTAAAGATACTCAGTTTCTCTGTGGTGTCCTAACAATGTTCTAAAATTGATGGTGCTGATGGTGGCCCAACTCTGTGAATATACCAGAAACCAGAGAATTGCATACTTTAAATGGGTGAATGTATGCTATGTGAATTACACCTCAAGAACGCTGTTACTAAAAAATAACTTATAGGAGAAACTTGGAGAAGCACAGGCAATCTCTCAAGGGCATCAAGAAGTGGAAGGATATAATCAACACTCCCAGAGATGGTCGTTACCGATTTCTACAGTCAGCAGCACTGGTTTTGCTTTCACTGGAGAATGTGGCAAAAATATAGTTTTTCCTGCAAGAGCAATTGTGACAAACTTCCTAGGGAGTTGCTTCCGGCCTTACTGACAAAAATGGTAAAAGGGCTTCCTTCCTTCAAAGGTTTCTCTCTCTTGAATGGGCTCCATCAGAGCTTTCTCATTTTCAAGAGCTTAAACTCGCCTTGCTTTCACTTAAGGCCCAAGTGATAGTCAATCCTAACATTTGATGTAGGAATCCTGCCTTCACCGTAAGGATAGGACCTTCTGATCTTTCCCGATGCTGATGGACAGTCGGTGATTTTGTATAACCCTGAATCACCATCATTAGTGCCTTCTCAGGGAAATGCACCAGGAAATTCCCCAGTTGCAGAGGCCTTTCATCTCTCCTCCTGCCTGTTAAACACAGTGGTACCCGTCTCTCTGCTACCCCTCTCTGCTACTCATGTTCAAGTTCAATGATTTTCTCTTGGCCTACAGACCAGAGGAGAGGCAGAGATGGCCTTCTTTGAGATTCAAATTGCTTTAAAATTTCGTGCCATTTCCTTCATGAAAGGTAAGTAATGGAGGGAGGTAATTTCACAATTCTCCATGAAACCATTTTTTTTAAGTAGAGGGAAACTGGTGGTGAGGGCATTGTGTTTCACATGCTTTAACATGTGTAGCTGTTTCTGTGTGTTTCCCTTAAAAATGAAAAGAAAAAATCTTCTGATGATAAGAAAATGACTTTTTAAGAAATAGTAGTAGGATCATGGTATAAACAACCTCTGCCAAGGATGGAAGGAGGTTCATATTATGTCTATACCAATTTCAAAGTCACCACCAAGTTTCTGGGTTATTCCCTAGTGAAAGTTTGTACATCTTTATAATGCCTTCAGAATAATTTATCACATAGTAAAGATTTTAAAAAATCATTATTCTTTTGATCTAAAAATCCTTGTACTTCAACTTTAATATGTTCTTTTCTGAAGAAGTTTCCACGTATACTTTACTCCTCGGAGAAATCAACAGTAGAGCACTCAAGCAAGGTTTTAGAATCTTCCAATTTCATTTAAAAGAAACTTCTTGGGTTTTGTTGTTGTTGTTTTGTCTATCCACCATGACACATACTTTTGGGTCTAAAATGTGAAGCCCTCTGAAACATAAGTTGGTGAGTTCATTAGAAGGGAGATTCAGATATTCAAACTAATGGTTAAAAGCTAGTTTAATATTTAGAATTACTTCTTCCCTATGGCAGATACATTAGCACAGCATCAGTAAGCTAAGAAGAACATTGATTTTTGTTTCTGTCTTTAGGCTGCTTTAAACTGTATTTTTTTGTTTTTTTCACAACCAAGTATCAAGGGTGGCAGACATTTCGGTTTAGTTCAGCATCCCCAAGAAGCATCTTTGTGAAAGCAGTGGGACGCCAACCAAAAACGGTAGTATTATTCTCTCAATATCAAAGGTATTTTATTCAAAACTAACACTCATGCATACATGCACATGCACACACGTAAAATATATATAAGCTGATAAATCCTTCTTTGAGGACAGGAACTATAAACGTAATCAAATCCATTCTCCCTTGTAAAGGGTTTACCTCAAATCCATCGGAAGCTGCCCAATTTGGAGCTTTTAGTTCTTCCTGTGTATTAGCTTTAAGGAAATGTTTCTCTGATCAGGCTCTCAGAGGACCACAGAGACCAAAATTAACTGCAAAGATCCTATCGAGCCTGATCTTCCTGCATCACTGTATCACCTGAGCATGGTCACCCAAGGCTGGATTAGGTGACAAGGCTGCCTGGCTCAGAGTTCTGATACTGTTGGCTCTGAAGTTGGCTCTTCAAATCCCTTCTAATAAGCTATAGAGCAAGTTTTATTTGAAAAAAAAATTCTATTAGGAGAATAAAAGGCATTAAAACTAGTAATGGCTATTTATTGAGTGTTTACTATGTACTAGGAACTGTGGCATGCCTTGGGCTTATAGTGTTTCCCATTGTTACACTGGAGACTTCCCTGATAGTGCATGTTGGGGAGAGAAGAGAGGAAGAAGTATTCATGTTTCAGGGAGAGTGCCGATGGGAGATTTGAATCTGCTCATACGTCAGGCAAGCCATTTCCCCTCCCCGCTCACATATGTGTGTCTCCATACACTTAATATGTCCAGGTCTGATACATGTTCACGTGATTATGCTCTGGGTATCACTGTAAGCATTAAGCTTTCATACTTACTTGTCACAGTATAGGGCTGCATGCAAAAAACCATGCCTTCTCTACGTTAGAGCCAGCTTAAGGGATTTTCCAGGGATGACTGTTTCTATATATGATTCCTATTTTATCTCATTTTTGAGTATTGAACTAGGGAAGTTGCAATGCTCCTATAAGGCCCTAGCTTACATAATCCTCAGGACAACCTTTTAGAATGAGTGTTTATACCCTCTTTTGTTACTTTACAAAAGAGAAAATCAGAAAGCTTAAGAAATTGGCTGATTACCTAGCTTTCAAATGAGCGAATTGGGGTTCTGACTCAGGTCTGTTGGAATCTACAACCTAGGTAACTGCTTCTTTTTTTTTTTTTTTTAAAAAAAAAACAAAAGGTACTGCCAAGTTTGTGTTATTTTAAAAGGATTACTAAAAAGCTTTTAAAAATGACATGTTCTATTGAAGAAAATTTTTTGAAAAAAAGAGGGAGGAGTGGTTGATTCCGCATTTTCTGGAGGGTGAGCAGAGTCCAGCCTCTAGAGAGTTCTATGCCTCTACACCTTAGTTTCTCTTCCACCACCAGGCAAATGACAAAAAAAGAAGCCAAAGTTACAGATGAAAACACTCAAAACTAATTAACTTACTAGAACAAAAACTAATTTTTCAGCGATTTTTATGCCACTTGTCAAAATCTGGAATACCAGAGTTCTGGTAGGAAGATTTGTCCCCACATCTAAATCTGGAAAGTTGGGGTCTTCTTAGAAAAAAGATTTGTGATTAGGTTTTAAATGGATTACAGAAGTCTATCTATAGTTCTGAATATGGTGCAACTTGTGAATAACTGTATAACTCCAGATCAGAGATCAGTGGCTTTGATTGAAATGCACTGATTCAGCTTGCAGAGAAGCTACATTTTTCGGTTAAACATTTTAGCCTTTTATTCAGAACATTTTATACTCCTTTTTTTAAAAAATTAAAGACTTCTTGTTTTATAATCATGCCCCAAATGTTATATAAATTATGAGACACTAACGACCAATGATTCTCAGCAAATGTAATTCGTTGAGTTCTAATTTGAGTCATTCCATGCATCTGGCCCTCTCCCTAAGTATCCTTGCTCTCAACCAAGGTCCTCTTGGACAGAATATGATGAAAATTATTGCTATTGAGCATCACTCCTTTGGACTGAAAACTACAAAATACAGCAAGAGGCATGGTTAAATCATTTACTGTATAAAAAACATTAGTAGAGGGAATACAAGGTCTTTACAGATGTACGGGATGTTATGCCTGCTCTCTGCTTTCATTTTCTTTCCACCCTCCTCTCCATTAGCCATTTTAATCAAGCACCTGCAACTGCCTCACTTCAGAATGCTCCATCAAATGTTATCAATGTCAAACCCAAAGGCCTCTCCTCATCCTTCATCCTAATTAAACACTTTGGCATCACTGACCTTGCTCTTCTTGGTAATCTCCACTTCTAAGAGGAGAACAAACTTACCCCCTCTTTTCTCTGAGTATCCTTTCTCCAATGACTGTGCAGATTCATTGTCCTTGGACTGTCCTTTAAAAAAGGGTATTTCTAGGACCCTGTCCTAGGTCCTGATCGTTGGACAGCCCCACCCCAGGCATCCCACCGTTGAGATGGCCCCATTTTTAACCCACGGGTGAGAGTGTCTCTATCCCCAGGTTAACACTCTGCTTATCTTCACTAAAGCATTTCCAAATATCTATTTAATAGCTTAATACAAAAATCCAAGGAAGTCTATACTCAATATTTTCCAAAACTGAACTTGTTTCCCTGCCAGATGTTCTCCTCTTTCTTGTCTCTCTTTACTGACTTTCTTCTAACCTAGTCATCCTCGCTGTCGCCTTCTTGAATCTTCCTTCTCCCTAAGAACCCAGCCTTGCCCATGCTTGTCAGTTGCAAGCCATGTCAAGCTGCCTTTGAAACCTTCCTCCTCCCACATCACTTCCACTGCCCCAGATGGGACCATTATGGACTCTTAGGCTTCTAATTCCCCTTTCTAGTCCAAGCTCTCCTACACAATATAGACTCCATGTCTAGAATAATTTTTCTAAAATGCAAATCAAATCAAGTCACTCCTTTGTTTATAACCTTCAGCAGCCCCCACTAGCTTACATGGTAAAGTCAAAGCATTTTGCCATATAGTTCTAACTTTTTCCAAATCTGGCCCAGTGTGAACTTTCCCATCTTCCCTTTGTTCACTTCCAATTTCTCCCCTACCCCTGAGACATTGTTCTTTTCTCTATTATGAGATCGTTCTTTATTTCCCAACTATAACAACATAGTCACAGCTCTGGATTCTGTTGTAGCCTTGACACCAGATGTCATCTATTCTCTTTCCTACCTGGAACAATCTTCCTCTAGCTTCAAAGGCCAGCTCAAATAGTAACTCCTTTGTGTAACATTCATCATGTAACAATAATGCATTACTGCCTAAATTAAACAGTAGGTACTGCATTAAGCCCATTTCAATATTTTACTCATTTACTTTCCACAACAAATCCATGGGTAGGTTTTTCCATTTTACCGATTAAAAAAAAAAAAGAAAAACAACCTCAGGCTCAAAGAGATGAAGTTATTTTCCATGTCCCAAAGGGTAGGAAATGGCAGCACTGAGCTTTAAACATAGACAATCTCATTTCAAAGAAATGTGCTTAATTACTGTGCTGGTCTGCCTCCCATCTCCATTTTAGGTCTCTCTTTCTGCTAGGACGTGAGGTACTTGGGGGCAGGGATTATGTGAAGTTCATCTTTGTGTTTCTGGTTCCCAGGGTGTAGTAGATATTCAACGAACGTTTGATGACTTGTGTTCAGGGTGGGTGATACTGCAGTGTTCCCCTGTAGTTAAAAGCCTTCTGCCTGGCACACTGTTATTGGTTTCCTTGAATATTTTGATCTCATCCCCACATCTCTTGCTCTGCTCCTCACTCTGCTCATCCTGGCTCAGTGTTGGTTTCAAACCCTTTCCCACTCCTTTTCTCACAGACTCTGTAAGTCTGAAATGGTTCCATCTCCATATTTACTGGATGAGACTCCTTAATTAATATTTAATTCTCTTGCCTTGCGGAACAAAATGAAGGCACAAATGAAATCACCTTTTAGAATCCCTTATTGATATACAAGGCAGCAGTCTCACTCATGGCAGGTTCCCAGAAAAAGGGGATGGAGAATCTGAGTGCAAATGATCTAATCCTCATCGTCTTTACTGCAGGATCAATACAAGAACCGGGATTTACATTTCTGCCCAAGGACTGATAGCCATGAGTTAGGAAGAAGTCACCAGAAATCATGTTGAATCACTGGCATGTAACAAATCTATAAAAAGGTAGTCTAAATTTATTAAATATGGCAACCAAGAAAGTTATTTTTGAAACAGTAGTTCAAAAATAATCAGTACTATGCATGGAGTGTTTGCCATGTGTCTGGTACTTTGCTAACACCTTGGTATGCCCCATTTCATTTGCTAATAATAAGAATAATGAAGAGGTAGGCATCATCCCAATTTTACAGAAGACGACACAAAGGTTTTGAAAGCTTAGTGGTAAATTAGCACAGTCATTACAGCTGATAAAGGATAGAGCTAGGACTCAGAGCCTTGTCTGTTTGATTCTGTGATGCATGCACTTAGCCGTCACGCTACCCTGCCCCTAACATGTTCTCTCCATGACCTATGGACACCCAGTGAGAGTAGGTCTGTGGGCCTCAGTCATACTAGTTATGGCAGAGCTTGGACAAGAACCCGTGTTTCTGTACTTTTTCTCTTAAACCCTCCAGCCTCTCCCATTAATATATCATACCATTATTAACAGGCAACATGGAATGTATGTAGTTCTTGTATTTTCTTCAGAATATCCAGTGTTTCTTTTAACACAAGTAAATTGAAAGATGAACAAAGGTCATGGTCATGGGTACAGGCATAATCTTCCTAGGGGAAATTGTTGAATTATACCCACTTAATGGACTCAAAAGCAAGATAGAAAGTCATGTTTTAGCACCTACTTTCTTGATACCTATTTCCGGAAAGCAAAAAATAAAAGGTATAACAAGATCAAACTGTCATTGCTGCGCCTTCTAAGTACAGTCATTCCTCTTTCTTAACCTACTATTTCAGCAGGGACACTATTCTGTGCCATATTATACAGTACATACATATATTTTAGAAGGTATGGAATGATCTTCCTATTAACTTTTTCCACTTCTAGCTCACTGGTTTCTTAACTCACTGAGTTATACCTCTTCAAAATGAGAAGTATCAGTTTTATATTGAACCATGAACACACATATACTCAAGCTAAGCTAGATTCTTAATCAACAAAACCTGTCTTTCCTGGGTTCCATGCTTTGTCCTGGGTTCCATACTTTGCTTTGTAAGATCAGATCAGATCAGATCAGTCGCTCAGTCGTGTCCGACTCTTTGCGACCCCATGAATCGCAGCACGCCAGACCTCCCTGTCCATCACCAACTCCTGGAATTCACTGA
This sequence comes from Bos taurus, assembly GCF_002263795.3. Classification (NCBI taxonomy): domain Eukaryota; kingdom Metazoa; phylum Chordata; class Mammalia; order Artiodactyla; family Bovidae; genus Bos; species Bos taurus. Next base: position 79,353,630 of record NC_037334.1, on the reverse strand, counting down.
GACTCACGTCCATCACGTCGGTGATGCCATCCAGCCATCTCATCCTCTGTCGTCCCCTTCTCCTCCTGCCCCCAATCCCTAGTGGACTGCAAGTTTACCAGGCCAATATAGCCTAATCTTTCATCTTTTTGAGTTTGCCTTTCTATTGTTCTTTCTGTTTCCTTCTTACCTTTTCTTGCCTTCTTTCCTATTCTTCTTATCACAGTTTTGTGACTCATCTGACAAACGGTGTGCAAGACAATATAGAAACAAGTATGAATAAGATGTAAGATGTCCCTGTCATCAGATGTCTTACAGTGTTAAATTCCTATTAGAAAATGATTCTTCCTTTTTTATACTTGAATAGGAAATATTATAAAGGATCTGTCTCCTCCTCCCTCCGAAGGACAACCATTTCCTTATCATAAGGGATGATTCCATGTTTTCTCCAGCTTTGCCAAGGGATTACTGCTTTAAATGAGAGAAAGAGACTGAGGATATTTCTTCAGGAACAATAGTGAGCCTGCACACCAGGATTAATCCACACCCCTCCTAGTTTTTCTAATCCATTCACCAGAGGTTAGAACCCACAGGTTCCATAGATCCCGCTTTCCTTATCACTTAACACCCAAAGCTTTGCCTTCACTCTCCATCTTAAATCCTTAGTATGTACTTTATCACTGAAAAAAATCTCAACCATATTTCCAAATGCACATTTCACATTGTTGCTCCAATGAAAATCCTCCTCTTCCTAGGATTTTCCTCCTGTCAGACTGCTCAAGTGGTAGCAGTTTTTCCTCCCTGTGCCTTCAAATTACTGGGACTGAAGATGCAAAAAAGGGGTATCTTACTGTCACTGGTAGACTATGCTCCCTCAGTGCTCTGTATATATTCTCAATTTTGAGTCTCTTGTCATCTGGTTATAACATGCATTGCCTCTCATTCACTGATACTATATCTCCTTGTTGTCATTCCTCCTTCTTTTTGGATAATTTTAATGCCCAGCTCTCTATCACTTACTTAGTACTCCTGTCTCCAGTGGAGGTTATTCCAGAAACAAACTGGTGATTCTTCCTATACTTTAACTTCTGTTTATGTGAACTTATCTTCTGTTTATGCCACTCTTCTTATCTTCATCCAGCTTCAGCTACTCATACTCATAGTCATATCTCATCATTTTTTATAACCCTCCCTTAATCTCAATTTCATGCAACTCACTTTCTATTAGTACTGCCTACTTCTGTAACTCAGTCTCTCTTATATCCTGACCCCATTAGTCTTTTGACACCCATCTGCCCCTCCAATCAATAGATTTTATGACCATCTATCACACCAAGATGTCCTCATTCTCATCCTTACTTAGCCTAACATTCATGGTATATCATTGTGATTATATTACTCCTTCTACTTGTTTTCCCCTCTATTGCTCGATGGTGCTTGGTACTGGCTTGGTAAAACTACAGCCTTAATTAAATCAAGCTCTACCTACTTTGTGCCTGGGCATGTTAGTAGAACATGGACAAGTACACACACACACACACGTGCACACTCAACAATGAAGAGAAGTAAATGATACTGCCTTCACTCTACTAGTAATTTCTTTTCATTTCTCTTCTTTAAAATATAACACCTCCATCTCCACCCTCTCTCTCAGCTGACAACCATATTTCATACATTACTGAGAAAACAAAAGCAAACAGTGCAGAAATTCTACAGAATTCCATCATATTTCTACCCATCTGTCATAACCTGCCCTCTCTTTTTACCATAGGTGAACTTCCCACCATCCTGTACTTGTGAAAGAGACCCCATTCTCTCTATCGTCAATGGATCTTTTCTTCTCCACTGGGTCATTCTCGCCCATTACATAAATATATAGTTCCTTCTTATTAGAAAAAAAAAGAAAGAGTTCTCTTGACTCCCCTCCATAGAGTTTCAGCAGAACTCATGAAAATTATTGTTTCTATTTGTGTCTTTATTTCTTGTAACCCTGTTCTCTGTTAATGCTGCCACATTCAGTCTTTCATCATTTTCTGCTCCAAAATATGTTCCACTTCAGTTTCAGTAGGTTGAATTGACTATTTCAGTTAGGACAAAATCATACCTCCAGTTGCTCAAGCCAAAGCCTTGGCCTCACCTTTTTCTTTTCCATTTCCTTTTCCTTTACCTTCTCTTCTTTTTGTATTGTAGTGAGAATTGACAACATGTAATCTACCTTCCGAACAAAATTTTAAGTGTACAGGACACTATTCTTAACTATAAGCACCATGTTGCAGAGCAGATCTCTGAACTTACTCATCTCGCATAACTGAAATTTTATACCCAATTGAACAGCAACTTCCAGTTATCCCCAACTCCTAGGGGGCAACCACCATTCTATTTTTTGCTTCCATGAGTTTTACTACTTTAGATACTTGATATAAGTGAAATTATGAAGCATTTCATTGACCAAATGGTTCATTTGGGTCTTTCCTTAACATGTTATGGAAAACCTGAATGAACCATTTGGTCAACCCAATATTTGTCCTTCCAGGAATGGCTTATTGTACATATCACAATGTTCTTAAGGTCTGTCCATGTTGTCACATATGGCAGGATTTCCTTAGATTTTATGGCTGAATAATATTACACTGCATGTATATACTGTATTCTCTTTATCCATTCATCCAGAGGTGGGCATTTGATTGTTTCTATATTAGCCAATCATGAATAATGCTTCATTGAAGAAGAGGTGAATACATCTTTTCAAGATCCCAATTTTCATTCTTTTGAACAAACAACCAAAAGTGGATTGCAGCATCATATGGCAATACCATCTTTAATTATTTGAGAAAATGTCATGTTGCTTTCTATAGAGGTTACACCGTTTATATTCCCAACAATACTGTACAAAAGTGCCAAATTCTCCGTATGTTTACCAATACTTTTTGTCCTTTTTAAAACACATCTTGATCATTTTAACAGGTGCAAGATAATCTCTCTTTATGATTTTGATCTGCACTTCATTATTAGTGATGTTGAGCACCTTTTCATATATGTCTTGGTCATCTGAATATATTCTTCGGAGAAACCAAAAGCTTTTCTTCTAAGATTAGAAACAAAGCAAAAATGCCCACTTCCACCACTTCTGTCTTACCTATTACTGAAAGTGGGAGACAGAGCAGTTAGCAAGAAAAAGAAACAAAGGAATGTAGGATGAAAAGGTAGAAGCAAAATGATCTGTCAATGATATGACCTTATATGTAGAAAATCTTAAAGACTCTATAAAAAACAGGTATAAATTAAAAATGAACTCAGTAACATTGTAGGGCACAAAATCAGCTTATAAAACCAGTTGCATTTCTGTACACCAACAGCAAGCAATTTGAAAAAAGAAATTAAGTAATTACATTTATAATGACATCAAAAAGAGTAAAATACTCAGGGATTAAAAAGGAGGTAAAAGACCTGTATGCTGAAAACTATAAGATTGTGATGAAAGAATTGAAGGAAGACACAAATAGCAATACAGTTCCTGTTCATGGACTGAGACTTAATATTGTTAAAATGTCCGTATTACCCAAAGCAATATGCAAGCTTAATATAGTCACACTCAAAAATTCCAATGACTTTATTTTTTTTATAAAAATAGAAGAAACAATCCTAAAATTCATATGGAACCACAAAGGACACCAAACAGCCAAAGCTATCCTGAGAAAAAGAACAAAGCTGAAGGTATCACATTTCCTGATTTCAAAATACATTATAAAGCTACAGCAATTAAAACAGCATGATACTTGTATAAAGACAGCCGTATCGACACATGGGCCAGAACAGAGAACCCAGAAATAAACTTATCAAATACCATCAACTGATCTTTGACAACACTGCCAAAAATACACAATGGGGGAAGTATATTTCTTCAACAAATAATGTTGGGTAAAATTCAACAAAATACACAAAATGCAACTCAAAATCTTAAAGATATAAAGACAAGATCTGAAACTGTAAAATCACTAGAAGAAAACAAAAGAAAACATCATGACATTAGTATCTGCAAATATTTCTTAACTTTGATATGAAAAGCACAGGCAGCAAAAGCTAAACTAGACAAGTGAGACCATGACAAAGTCTATGAAACTAGACAAGGACTCCCGCATTGCAGGCAGACGCTTTACCATCTGAGCCACCAGGGAAGCCCAAGTGAGACTGTATCAAACTAAAAAACTTCTGCACAGCAAAAGAACTATGAACAGATTTAAAAACAACCTATGGAATGGGAGATAATATTTGCAAATCATATATCTGATAAGGGTTAATGTCTAAAATATACAAAGAACTCCTAGAACTCACTACACAAAAGACAGCTTAATTAGAAAATAGGCAAGGGACTTGAGAATCATCTGTGACACCTCTTTTTCAAAAACATATTGGTCAATATCCCTAGAAATACTGCTACCTTTACCTTCAAAATATTCTGAGAATCAGACTGTTTATCTCCATTGTCATTGATCCTAGACACTATCATCTCTTGTCTGGTTACTGTAATAATCTCCTAATGATCTCTCTACTCTTGCCTCATTCACTTTATTTTAAACATAATAGCCAAAGTGATGTTTTAAAATTGGAAGTCAGATAATGACATTCCTATGCTCAAGACTCAGCATGGATATGAATTTCCCTCAGAACAAAGACCACAATGTTTAAACTATCTATGATGCCCTACATTACCTAGCTCCACTTTTACCTCTCTATCCTTATGTCCTTTTACTCTTCCCAATTTGCATTCTGCTGCAATTACACTGACTTCCTTGAAGACACCAGGAATAATCCTGCATTAAAGTCTTTGCACTCTCTTCCATCTGCCTGGGATGCTACAGCCCCAGAAATCTGCATAGTCAATTCCATTTCACAGCTGATTTCCTTGTCTCCTTTAAGTTTTGTTTGTTTGAATATCAGCTTTTTAATAAAGCCTTTCTAGCACCCCAGACATACACCCATTTAATACTGCAAAACCACAAGCACATATAATACTTCCAACTATCTTTATTCTCCACTTTTCTTTTTTTCCTATAGTATTTATCACATTCTAGGATAGTTTTCTTCTTTCCTTCCTTCTTTCCTCTTCTTGTCTGTCTTCCCTCTGTCCCTTTCCCCCACTTGCTTTCCTTCCTTTCTTCTTCTCTCTATTCATTTAATTGTCTCTCAAGTAGAATTTGAGTTCCAAGAGGGTAGAAATCTTTTTCTAGAAATCTTGTTCATTGATATGTCCTAAGCATAATACACAATAGGTGGTCAATAAACATTATGAATAAAGTAAAAGTTCATAGTTAAACATTACTGTCACTCATTACTCTACATATTTTGAAATTATCCTGGAGACCAGTTAACCCATCATATGAGAAGCCCATCACATTTACTTATGTTCCTAGTCGAGTCCACTGTCCCTTTTAAAATTAATATATTTGTTTCTTTCTATGTAATGAGTAACTCATTGAGTTTGTCTCCTTTGATTGGAATAGCAGAGTTATGGAGAGGAAAGAAAACGAGAATTTGGATTGAGATATTCTGCTGCCATGCTAAACTGGAAGCCTTCTGATTTAATGAAAATCAAAGAAGCATGAATGAATACGGAACTACTATCTGTAAGCCAGTATGTTTTCAGTCTCTTTTGAGTGATCCTTCTCCTCTGCCCAACATGTGCTATTCAGAGTTTGCTCCTGGCTCTTTCTTCTTCCTTCTCTGCTTTCTCCTTGTGTGAGCTCCTCCATGGATGTAAAGAGATGACTGTCACGCTGTTGAATTTCAAACTGAGGTCTCCAGTTTGGCACTCCCCTCTAAGTTTCATTTTTTAATAATTATATCACACAGAATTATCTTTCTATTTGGATGTCTTATGTTACTTAACAATGTCCAAAATGAAACTCTGTTTCAGCACCCCCAATCCCATCCTTTCCAAATATCCCCCATCTTAGTAATCAGGAATTCCTTCAATCACTAAAGTCAGCAATTCTCGATAGCTCTATTTTCATCAGCACCTACATTCAAACCAGTGTCAAGTTCTATATATTCTAGTTCCAAAGTGCATCTCAAATCATTTACTTCTCTTAATGAGGTCTACACCATTTCCCCTTAGTTCCAAAACAAATGGATAAATACAACGCTAAAGAATTCAAAGGAGCAGAAATTCATTTATAGTTAAAGAGACCAAAATAGTTTCACAAAGGACTTGGCATCTTAAATGATTCTTTGATGATGTACAGAAAGGTGACAGATGTGCAGGTTTGGGGATAACTGAGAGCAAAGGGAACAGGACAAACACGGCTCTGGAGGAAACTGTATGCGCTGGAAAACAGTAAGAGTCCAGTTGGGCTGGAGCTGAAAATATATTTAGAGAAGTGGAGCAAGGGCTAAGAACGTAACATTGGACTGTGTCGTGGAGGGCCTGAAATACCACAGAGGGACAGATTAAGTTGATTTGTATACTTCCTGCCTTCCCAACGTGCCTTGTTGTTTGTAGCCATAAATGTGTATCAGCGGAAGTGTATGACAGCCTGTATTCACTTAATTGTTTTGCAGTTCACTGGGGTCTTTTCCATTCTGAATATACTAGGGGATGTTCCAGAACACAGAACTTTTTCTACTCTTTTTTTCCCTACAACATCAATTATTAAGCAACTCTCTATATTAGTAAAGCCATATGCTTATTATAACAGTAATTGCTTCCCCATGATTATTTTCAGAGTATTTCTTTATGTACGGAGATATTTATCTCACATGCAAAACTACCTATTTTGTGAAAACACCAATAGCTGGAATACCACTGTGTTTATGATTACTATCCTCATTGAATCAAAAGCACCAGAGATGGAGGAAGTTTTAAGAATATTTAATACATCATTTAGTTGATTCTATCTCCTCAAGGTGCCTTGCAGATTGTCTTAGCAGATGTGAATTTCCTTTCATCATGTGGAATGCAATTCTATCCTTGGTTTGTTATAAATTAACAATCTGAAATAAAAGTCCTGCATTCTGAACAACAGCTGAAATATTCAATTAGAAAAAAAAAATTCCTTAACTTACTCAGAGCTAACTTTTCTTCTTTGGTTAATGAAACTATTTAAAAATGGTTTTCCACCTCTCAAGCCTGATAAGAGTAAGTGCATGTATGTGTGGGTGGGTATGTGTTGAGCTGGCCAAAAAGATTGTTTTGTGTTTTTCTGTAACATTTTACAAATAACTTTGACTGAACTTTTGCCCAACCCAATATATATGTATCTATTTTATATATTTCTAATGTCTATTCTACAGAAACTAAGTCATATGATTTTGAGAATGTAGCCAAATGATTTTCACACCTGTAAATGAACCTTGTAAACCATCTGCAGAAATAACAAAGCACAACAAGACTTACTCTGGCATCACTATAGGCATTGTCAAAGTCAGTACAAACAGAAAAGTGAGAACAATTCTAACATCTTCTCATCTGGAGAGAATATTTAAATCAAGAATTAAGAAATACAAATAGACAATAAACACATGACTAGTTTCTCAGCCCCAGTATTCAAATAAATAAAAATATTTTCATTAATAAATAAAAAAAATCAAGATAATTTTCAGGACTTCTAGGCACAATGTGTGTGTCAGGTCATGTGAACTGAGTCCTGGTGTGAGGGTAAACATTCCTCTAAAGTAATTGGTTGAAAAGGATGACCATTTTACATAACCATGTATGTACTCAATCTTCTAGGAATTTATTCTAGGAAAAGAGTTAGTGATATGCACAGGAATTTAGCTTCAAGGATTTTATTCATCATCCTATCCTTTATTGCTTCTAAAATAAGTTAAACACCCATTGAAAGAAAATAGAGGAAATGTCTCAGGTTACAAAACTTCTATGGAAGCTTTAACTATTGCAGAAAATATTTACTGTCATAGGGAAAGTTTATCATAGATTTACTGGGGAAAAAGAAGCCCTGACACCAACTCTGCACAAATATTCACATTGCACACACATATATACACACAGCACACATACTGTAAAAATATGCACGAAAATATTAACCATGGTTATTTCTGGTGTCAAATTACAGGTGGCTTTTATTCTTTTTCAAGCTTCTCTATATGTGTGTATGTGTGTGTGATATACACACATAAGCATATTTTTACATATTTTAGACATACTTTGCATAAGTATGTAGTTTACACATGTGTATATTTATACACACATATACCTACCAGCTCAATATGCTACTGGAGAATAGTGGATAAATAACTCCAGAAAGATCGAAGAGATGGAGACAAAACAAAAACACCAACCAGCTGTGGATGCGACTGGTGATGGAAGTAAAGTTGGATACTGTAAAGAACAATATTGCATAGGAACCTGGAATGTTAGGTCCATGAATCAAGGCAAATTGGAAGTGGTCAAACAGGAGATGGCAAGAGTGAATATTGACATCTTAGGAATCAGTGAAATAAAATGGACAGGAATGGGCGAATTTAACTCAGATGACCATTGTATCTACTACTTTGGGCAAGAATCCCTTAGAAGAAATGGAGTAGCTATCATGGTCAACAAAAGAGACTGAAATGCAGTACTTGGATGCAATCTCAAAAACGACAGAATGATCTCTGTTCGTTTCCAAGCCAAACCATTCAATATCACAGTAATCCAAGTCTATGCCCCAACCACAAATGCTGAAGAAGCTGAAGTTGAATGGTTCTATGAAGACCTACAAGACCTTTTAGAACTAACACCCAAAACAGATGTCCTTTTCATTACAGGGGACTGGAATGCAAAAGTAGGAAGTCAAGAGATACCTGGAATAACAGGCAAATTTGGCCTTGGAGTACAGAATGAAGCAGGTCAAAGGCTAACAGTTTTGCCAAGAGAATGCACTGGTCATAGCAAACACCTTCTTCCAACAACCCAAGAGAAGACTCTACAAATCGACATCACCAGATGGTCAACTGAAATCAGACTGATTATATTCTTTGCAGCCAAAGATGGAGAAGCTATATAAAGTCAGCAAAAACAATACCAGTAGCTGACTATGGCTCAGATCATGAACTCTTTATTGCCAAATTCAGACTTAAACTGAAGACAGGGAAAACCACTAGACCATTCAGGTATGACCTAAATCAAATCCCTTATGATTATATAGTGGAAGTGACAAATAGATTCAAGGGATTAGATCTGATAGACAGAGTGCCTGAAGAACTATGACACAGGCTTGTGACATTGTACAGGAGACAGGGATCAAGACCATCCCCAAGAAAAAGAAATGCAAAAAGGCAAAATGGTTGTCTGAGGAGGCCTTACATATAGCTGAGAAAAGAAGAGAAGCTAAGGGCAAAGGAGAGAAGGAAAAATATTCCCATTTGAATGCAGAGTTCCAAAGAATAGCAAGGAGAGATAAGAAAGTCTTCCTCAGTGATCAATGCAAAGAGATAGAGGAAACAATAGAATGGGAAAGACTAGAGATCTTGTCAGGAAAACTAGAGATAGCAAGGGAATATTTCATGCAAAGATGGGCTCAATAAAGGACAGAAGTGGCATGGACTTAACAGAAGCAGAAGATATTAAAAAGAGGTGGCAAAAGTAGGCAGAAGGACTATACAGAAACGATCTTAACGACCCAGATAACCATGATGGTGTGATCACTCATCTAGAGCCAGACGTCCTGGAATGTGAAGTCAAGTGGGCCTCAGGAAGCATCACTCAGCAGCAGCAACAGGAGTGGAAAAGATCAGTTTCCATTCCAATCCCAAAGAAAGGCAATGTCAAAGAATGTTCAAACTACCACACAATTGCACTCATCTCACATGCTAGCAAAATAATGCTAAAACTTTCCAAGACAGGCATGAACAGTACAAGAACTGTGAACTTCCAGATGTTCAAGTTGGATTTAGAAAAGGCAGCAGAACCAGAGATTCAACTGCCAACATCCACAGGATTATTGAAAAAGCAAGAGTTCCAGAAAAACATCTACTTCTCCTTTATTGACTATGCCAAAGCCTTTGACTGTGTGGATCACAACAAACTGTGGAAAATTCTTCAAGAGATGAGAATACCAGACCATCTGACCTGCCTCCAGAGAAATCTGTATACAGGTCAAGAAGCAACAGCTAGAACTGTACATGGAACAACAGACTGGTCCCAAATTGGGAAAGCAGTATGCCAAGGCTGTATACTGTCACCTTGTTTATTTAACTTATATGCAGAGTACAGCATGTGAAATGCTGGGCTGGATGAAGTACAAGCTGGGATCAAGATGGCCAGGAGAAATATCAATACCTCAGGTATGCAGAGACATCACCCTTACGGTAGAAAGCAAAGAAAATCTAAAGAGCCTCTTGATGAAAGTGAAAAAGGAGAGTAAAAAGTTGGCTTAAAGCTCAACATTCAGAAAACTAAGATCATGGCATCTGGTCCCATCACTTCATGGCAGATAGATGGGGAAATAATTGAAACAGTGAGAGATTTTATCTTCTGGGGCTCCAAAATCACTACAGCCATGAAATTAGAGGATGCTTGCTACTTGGAAGAAAAACTATGATAAACCTAGACAGCATATTAAAAAGCAGAGATATTACTTTGCCAACAAAGGTTCATCTAGTCAAAGCTATGTTTTTTTTCCAGCAGTCATGTGTGGATGTGAGAGTTGGAGTATAAAGACAGCTGAGCGCTGAAGAATTGATGCTTCTGAATTGTAGCGTTAGAAAAGACTCTTGAGAGTCCCTGTAAGGACTGTAAGGAAATCCAACCAGTCAATCCTAAAGGAAATCAACGCTGAATATTCATTGGAAGGACTGATGCTGAAGCTGAAACTCCAATACTTTGGCCACCTGATATGAAGAACTGACTCAGTGGAAAAGACCCTGATGCTGGGAAAGACTGAAGGCAGGAAGAGAAGGGGATGACAGAGGATGAGATGGTTGGATGGCATCACTGACTTGATGGACATGAGTTTGAGTGAACTCTGGGAGTTGGTGATGGATGGAGAAGCCTGGTGTGCTGCAGTCCATGGGGTAGCAAAGAGTTGGAGACAACCGAGTGACTGAACTGAACTGATATTTATATACATATGAGTTAATATGTTAATATTATATATATATTATATTTCACCTTGAACACTATAAAGAATTAACCAAAAATCGGCACTTTTGTTTGTCTTTTGTTTTTTAAAGCCTTTACTAGTACTAAAGAAAAAATGGTAGCATTAGGAGTCCATTTTCTTTTGAGGGTCCAGGTAGCTGAGACTCTTCAGAAAGCAACGAAGAGGGCAACACTGTGTATCAAATCCTAGGGCCCCTGTAAACATATTTACTCGTACTAAAAACATGTTCTTCCTAAGTACAATACCCACCTTAAAATGCTAGAAGAAGAACAAAATAAATTCCAAATAATAAGATGAGAGAATTATGAAATTAACTTTATAAAAAAATAATCTAGAGAAAACTATAAGGACAAATAGAAAGCTTAAAAGAAAAAAATAAATGAATCTCTTTAGAGCCTGATTGTTTTAAAAAAATGAAGATAAAAATATAAAAGATTAGGGATGAAAAGTGAAACAACACAGTTACAGAAGTCTGACAAATTACATGAAAATATGACTTCAGAAGAGCAACAAGAAATATAAAATATATTCAATATAGAAGCAGAAATAATCTTCAAGAAACTAATAATCAACGAGGAATAGTCCTAGCTAATCTTCACCTACAACACCCTAACTGTTCCTATACAAATAATATCATGACTTATATATAGCTATATTTGATGCTATTTTATTATTTAACCATGTGATTAAAAAATAATAAACACTGTATCTGGCTGATGTAATACTGTACTATATGTGTAAGCATAATAGACTGCTCTGTAAGGAACATCCAGTGTTCTCTATGAGATTCAATTTAGATGCTCTCAAATTTTAATATTTTAACTATAAATATTCAGTGTTCATATGCTAATGACAACTTAATTCTTCCTGTTGAAACGTCAAGAAGCAGGATTCTCTGTGGTCTAGAGATTTCTTGGGTCCTCCTACCTAAATTACAGCTCCTGTCTCTAATATCACTACTTCTAATTTTATTACCTTCCTGTCCAAACAATTTTTGTGTGCATATGTGTGTGTGCTTTAATTAGATGTTTCCTAAAATATTACATTTCCTACTCAAATAAACTTTTAATTGTTCTCTAATTCTTCTTAGTCAGAACACAGCTCAAAGCTCTTGGTCATTTGATTCCTATACCTCTATGTTTAGATATCTACTGCTTCCAGTGAAATCACCATGTTCCCATTAGTCTGGCTTTAGTTGGCATTTGGGGGAAGATAACATTCTTGAAAAATCATCATTATCCTTGCACCATTTCCTGTCCCCAACCATGACACACATTGCTTTTTGTTCATTTGGAGTATCTGTCATCTTATTCCCACTTATGCAAGCTCTAATCCTCATTTACTACCTAATTATTAATGAAACGATCCCCTTGAAGCTGCGCCTACTATACCTGACCATCAGCATACCATTGTAAGCTGATGCATACAATGTTTACATTCCATTTCTCTGTTGAGAAGAAACAGGGATTTCTATATAAATGTACAGTGATGCTTGCTTTCTTCAATGAACAGTGAAGTAAATATTGTTATCTATCCATAAAAGAACCGAAAGTTGACAGAAGGACTGAGAGAAGAAAATAGGAATTCTATTAAAAAAGAGTAAAGTATGATTGGTACGGATAATTCTGAATGACAAGAAAGACAATCTATTAGGCTGCCACAAGATAACTGGTTATCCAAGTATTCCCAGGCGAGACTGTTGCTTAGACTTCATCTCCTGGGAAACAGAACACCTAAAACAACAGTGATTTAACATACTGTTGTATACATGTATCAACATAAAAATTCTGAATACACTTCTAATATATACATTTCTGCATTTCTGTAATGTATCATATATGTGTGTGGGTGTGTGTAAATACACTAATATATCACATGCACTATAAAATATACTCAAAAATACAAGTTTTAAAGGATAAAAAGTACATTTAAATTAAACCTTCAATTTTGTTTTTGCAACCCAGTGAATCATGATGTTCAAATCACATTTTAAAATGTGATTCTCCTAATTTTAACATGAAGGTTGAGTCAAAGAATCAAGAAATTAGTTCATTGATGGGGTAATCATTTCTAGATGCAGGGTTGGGGGGGCTGAAGTCTTGAGGGAAGAAATCAGTTGTGGGAAGGGAGGAGAAACAGAGAAGAATATATCTTATGCTGCAAATAAATTAAGCTCCCCACCAAATCACATACTATTTCTTTGACAACTCAAACTGGTTCAGTGCCACCAAGAAGCAAGAGCTCATACATGGGAACTGAGTGAATGTGGACCCAGTAACATGCATTCCGATTTACATAGAAAAAATAGTATTCTTGGAACAGTGGCTTGAGGCCTTAAAGATGACCAACAGAGTTCAAATAAAAAAGAAGACCGGCCCATACCTTTCTCTCTCTTCTCTTTCTCCTAACACTATACACTAGAAAATATCTACAGGACTCATTCTGGCATTTTCACAAATGATCTTATGATAACAACTCCCTGGAACTGATCAATTTCTATTCCTTATGTTTCCTTCCTATTTCTCTCAATAACATCCCTCTCCTCAACTGAACTCCCCTCAGTGTACACACAACACAGACACATAAAGAGACAAGCACAGTTTTGTATAATGCTGAGCATCCAGCAGAGACTTAATTTTTTTTCAGAATGAAGCACAAGCTGGAATCAAGATTGCTGGGAGAAATATCAATAACCTCAGATATGCGGATGACACTACCCTTATAGCAGAAAGCAAAGGAAATCTAAAGAGACTCTTGAGAGTGAAAGAGGAGGGTGAAAAAGTTGGCTTAAAACACAATATTCAAAAAACTAAGATCATGGCATCTGGTCCCATCACTTCATGGCAAATGGATGGGGAAACCATGGAAACAGTGACAGACTTGTTGTTTTCTTGGGCCCCAAAATCACTGCAGATGGGGACTGCAGCCATGAAATTAAAAGACATTTGCTCCTTGGAAGAAAAGCTATGACCAACAGAGACATTATTTTGCCAACAAAGGTCTGTCTAGTCAGAGCTATGGTTTTTCCAGTAGTCATGTGTGGATGTGAGAGTTGGACACTAAAGAAAGCTGAGCACCGAAGATTTGATGCTTTTGAACTGTGGTGTTGGAGAAGACTCTTGAGAGTCCCTTGGACTGCAAGGAGATTCATCCAGTCTACCCTAAAAGAAATCAGTCCTGAATACTCATTGGAAGGACTGATGCTGAAGCTGAAACTCCAATACTTTGGCCACCTCATATGAAGAGTTGACTCATTGGAAAAAAACCCTCATGCTTGGAAAGATTGAGGGCAGGAGGAGAAGGGGATGACAGAGGATGAGATGGTGGGATGGCATCAGTGACTCGATGGACGTGAATTTGAGTAAGCTCCGGGAGTTGGTGATGGACAGGGAAGCCTGGTGTGCTGCAGTCAGTGGGGTCACAAAGGGTCGGACATGACTCGGTGACTGAACTGAACCCCTCCCCCACAAATTGATGTGTCTCCTCATCTGGGATTATTTAACTCACTTTTCGTTGATGCTGAATAAAATAGAACATAGTTTTATCAGCATCATATACTTCATGTGTATGAAAATATGCATTTTTAAGTAATGTGCATTACCTTCCAATTTTTATAAAAAATATATTTCAAGAATCCTATTGGATTAGTGAATGATGACAGTGTATTTCCTGCATAAACTACACTATAAATAAATATTTTATGAATCATCTCTTCTTTATTGGAAACTTATAAACTATTTCTTCTTGTGCTCCACTCTCTCCATGTACATCCATGCCCTGCTTTCTTATGTTTAACACAAGTAGAAATGGTATTGCTTTAGTATTGATCTTTTCTACCCTCCTAATGCCAGTATAAACCTCTAGGAATGGAGACTCCAGTCAACTCAAATATTTCAATCCATTCCATTTGTAAACATGCTTGTATTTCAATTACCCTTTCTCTTTCACAAATAGCTTAAGGATACAAAGAGAACTGGGAGTACATTGTGCTGTGACTAAGAGTTGTCCCTGAGTAATACTTGGGTGTCCTGCTTATCCACTTGTAGACAATCGTGTCTAAGTTTGTGGAGCATCATTTCTGAATCACTTTTTCCCAACTCAGCATCATCCAACATTGCTCCCAGTCTTTCTCTCTTGAGGAGCTGGAGGTCCTCACATATCACTGTATTTTCCTTTTCTAGCCTTTATTATTTTTCACTTGATTGTAACAGACTCCATGAAGTACTTGCTTGATCAAAACTGAACATACCACAAAGTCATTTTCCTCCTCTTTGAATGGCTTCTGCCTGAAAAGCCTGGGTTTTCCTTAATCAGCTGAAGTAGCTAAAGTTTTTAAAATGGATTCTCCCTTCATTTATTTCCTGAAAGTCCATCTAGATACTTCTATATTAAAATAACTTAAATGTATGTGTTAAAATGAAAGATTCTGACTTTAACTTTTCAGTATTTCAGGGCATTTACTTCAGAAGAAATGAATTGTATATTACTCACGTTACCATCCCCCAGTCCACACAGTTACTTTATTAATTTCCAGACTAAACTGACTTTCACTTGATTTCATTTTATTGGAACCCCTGTAAACTGTTTTAGAAATTTGATAAAGCAAAATGAAACCTATCCTACAGATGAGCCAAACTTACAAAAAGCAGTTGACGTTACTATGCTAACACGTTAACTTAAGCTACAATGGCCGGTTCCTACTTTCATTCTACATTTTTATGAACTCTGATCTCCCTACAGTTTGTAACATAAGGTCAAGATTGGTCATTCGAGTGCCTACAAAGGCTAAATCAGAGAGGAGTTGCCTGGAGGGAGCCCAGGTGAGTGAGAAGACATGGGTTTAACAAGATCTGCTTTGGTTACTGCTTCTACGCCTGTTTGTCCGGAGGGAAACCTGGACAATGCTATTGGGTCTTGTACATTGAAGAGAAGCCAAAAATAAACATTTCTAATATGAAATCTCCCTTTCTGAAAATGTTGATTAGTAACATTCAATGTTTAAACACTGCACTGACCAAATGAAATAACTAACCAGCAGGATCTGGCTCACAGACTATCTAGTTCATCCCCTCTGCTATTGATGACTATTCTATGACTCACTCACTCTATTCCTTTACAATTCCTGAAGGTGAGTTTAGGGAAACCCTGAAAGGACAATTTTCTAGGCAGTTCCTTCAGCTAGTAACCAAAAAATGTTACCAGTAACATTTTTACGTTTGTATATAATCATATAGACATAATAAGTACATATCTGCATTTTGTTTTACTTAGTAATACAAGTCTATCACTTGAAAATTCCCCCTTCCACTCACAAGTCCTGGTTTCAGAATGGGTAACTCTAATGTCTCATTGCTTTTCATACGCACTTCTCAAATACTTCTTGGTGTGATTTTAGGGTCAGAGCAATTCATCCTGATTCAGTTGTGTGTAGAAAATACATGCTATCAACTTCCTTAGTTTTCACTCATTTTATTTACACTCTTAGTATTTGGTTACATCTCTCCCCCAACTTGTACAGTGAACTTGATCCTTGACAAACAACAACTTAACTAAAAAATGACCAAAAAATAAATGAAAAAGTTAGAGTTTTCTTCTGAGTTAAGAGGCTCCTAATCGGGAATGGACAAGAATATGGTGCTGCTCACCGGGTGACTGCCTTTGCTCTTAACTGAAGCAAAACTACAGACACGAGAAACTCAGCAGCTTAAAAGCAAACGATTATCCACCAAGCCCAATGTCTCCCCGAAGGCCTGGAGATTACACGTGTAATAATAAGGCTGCCCTTGCCAAAAGTAAGGCTTAATGCTTCATTTTATTTATTGTATTTATTGAATGGAGCCATTGCTCGATAGCCCCTGGGAGCATTAACAAACATGAAAGAAACCACCAAAGGAAAGAAATATATAAATAAGGAAAACCCATGCCACTAAAGTTTATAATCTGGAACATGCAGTCCTGGGAATCAGGCACATACTCTTACTTCTTCAAGTACCCTGTAATACGTTAGTTATGCAAGCATTGCTTAATTTGCCAAAAACTTGAATCTCTGAAGTCCCATATAGATATATTTGCAAAACACTGATCCTTTTGCTTCTTGGTTCTCTATTATGCCATGTGACGATGTGATATTCCTAAATTTTGCCTCTAATTCTATATTATTATCAGTTGTATTTAACATTGTGAAAATCATTTATTTTGGACTCCCCTGAATAACTTATTGTAAGATAAGGTGCCCCTATGGCCTCTAGGATGTGCACTTGCAGGGAATTGGGCCACGGTTATTAAAATCAAATCATCCTTGCATTTAGGAAGAGAAACGACTAAGAAACTGTGACATTTGGTTCTCAAGTCCTTCACTTTTTTCTATCCATGATAACTCATTTCACATTCTTCTTTATAAATGTTACTCTTTCACATTTGCAAGGATAAAAATAGATAAAGCTTAGAAACACAATTTGAAATAATGGTCATCCAAAAGGGATTAAAGTGTGGTTTTTGTTTTGTTTTTGAAGGATTGAGGCAATATTTTCTTTAGCTACCGTGGAAGTTAAATCACCTACATATCAGCCTCAAAGGTACAAATTATTATCCTATGATTTTTATAGTTACTTCATTAACTATTCTAACTCAAAACATATTTGCTTTCGTGAAGAGCAAAATTATGAGCTCTTGGCTATTGTTGTCTGGTGCTTACAGTAAAACTTTATATATGTTCCAGGCATTCTCTGTAATTTTTACATGTGGGCTGGGGGTGAAGAGAGGAGTAGAGTGGATCATAACACACAAAATAAATTTAAGAATATGTAAGAGGAATAGAGCGGGGCAGAAACCTACTGGCAGGTCTTAGGTGTGTTTAATTATAGGGCACTCTAATGTAAAATGTACTTAGGAGCTGGTTTTTGAAGGGAAAGAAGGACGGCTTAAGAAACCCACCTCCTATGACAAGTGAATGCAGTGCATTAGTTTGAGGTACCAATTTATAGACACTGTTGCTGGACTAGGGAACTCCTTCATCCCATCCAAGTTCACACCTCATGGCTCTATTAACCTGCAGCAAATACTGGGGTGTGCTCAAGTTCTCCAGCAGAGAGAGAAACACTAGAGACCTCTTCCAAGAGGACTCGCAATCTAATAGCATCTGGATTCCACAAACACACTTTACACAAATCCATTATGTGCCAAGAGCCAGCTTGCTTTGTAAATGCATTTGGTGAAATGTAATGGAATTAACCCAACATTTATATTTTCAACCTCAAAGTATATTAGGAGAATTATAAATTTCCCAATTGACAACAGATGTAAATGAACATTGTCCTTATTCACTGTGGGTGGAAACAAACAGGGCAAAGGAAGGATATTTTTGCTAAAGCTTCATCCTAGGTCAGATTTGTTTTCTATAATTTCTGGCTTCCTATCCCAGAGCCAAGCTTATTTTCTTTGTCTTTTCCTCCCCGCCCCCTGTTTCTGGATTTCCAATAAAATAACTGAAACTAGAATTATGCTTTAAAAAAAAAAAAAAACTCAAGGATATTTTTAAGTCCCCAAGGTGAAGAAACTGCCTAAGGGAGTCAAGGGTACGTAGACCAGGTTTTTTACAGTGTGTGCTATTTCGCATTTTTAAGAAGGCAATTAGTTATTCTTGTGTATTAGTGACTGCCCCATTTTCTCCATAACTCAGGTGATAAAAAGGGCCTTGGAGAGGACATATTTTAAGTGGGACATTTATTACCCCAAAAAAGGAATGATTCTAATTTAGAGTTACTGGGAAAGCCCTTTCTATAGATGCAGTCAAATTTCACAGCTGCAAAAATTTGGCCTTGCTGTTTGCAACTCACACTGCCGTTTCTAGCTAAGCCCTTGTGAGCTTAAAGATAGAGTTAAAGAATCTGATAAAATAACCTGAACATTAGCGCTTTATCTATTTAAAGCGATCCAACAGTACAATATTAATTTGGTGGCCATGGAGTATGTGTAAGACGCAGAGCTGTGAGTGGTGATAACCTTGAAGAATCTACACTGGGAAAAAGAAAAAAAAGAAGGACAAATTCATCTGTGTGTTCAGTGTGATGGGACTTTCAAGTTACTAGTTCCTAGTAGGTCATTTTTGCCACAGCAGCAGGTACAAAGGACTGTTAGTAGTCAGCGAGTTTTATTACATGAGTTTGAAGGTAGGATCCATGTTTTATGTTATAGAAAGTCAAGTTGATTTTTGAGACCTGTCTTGACTTGCTACCTACGCATAGCAAAAACTACAACTGGAGTTTTTTTTAAGGGAGATTTTAAATAAGAACTGTGAATATCTCTGTACCCCAAGATAGCACCATAAAAATGAAATAAAAATATATGGGGTCCAAAGAAGAGATTCATTCTGTGTCCACATACCCTTAAATATAAAATGAGATTGGAGACATTCTTTCTCAAAGTGTAGATTCCCATTACTTCCTCTTCAAGAGAGACATGCCTAAAAGGTTATTGATTTGGTTCTGAAGGACAGAGTGTTTATTATGGAGGAAGTCATGGCGGGGCACGAGTGTGAGAAATTAATGATGGCTTTGTAAGTGTCCATGCTGTGGCATGAACCAGTGGGGCAACTGTCAATCTATATGATAATACATTCCCAAACTTCAAAAAATCAGTCAGGTGAAAACGCATTGATTTTTTGTGTGTGTGAGCTAAAAAGAATTTGTCAAAAAGAAAGAGCAAGAAGTTGACTGAAGTAACACCTCAGTCTGCAGGGTAGCTCACACCTCACTTTTTATTTGGTTAAGGAATTTATGAGGTAATGTGGACAATTTCTTATTTTTATTTCTAGTCCCCAAGAGGAACAGAGCCTGAATTATCTATATCATTGGAATATGTAAAATACTGAGAAAATTAAAGCAGAGAAAAGGAACACATTCTATCTGTAAGTTTTGAAATAACCATCTATTACCTAAACTTGAACTCTGACTTCAGAACCACTTTCATGGTCTGTCAAATGCAGGAACAAAAGAATTGCTTCCTGGTTCTAAGTGCATTATCTATGGTCATGAAATTCTGACTATATTTGAACTAGCATTACTGCGAAAAATCATCACACTATATTTAAGGGATATTTCCTATCAGGACTCGGATTTATACAGAGTTGCCCCAGGTGAAAACTGTTTGAATACAGTGTTTCAAATTATATTGGAAAAAAGTGACTGCTATTGGTTTACCAAATACATCTTGACTTGTAAAATTCATTCCTCCCTTACGGTTGTAGGTAAATTCAAGGCAAGTATTTTTGCTCCCCTTGCTTCACTAGAAACCTCCCCTCATTAGCTGAGTTTTTAAGAGGTATATAGCTTAAAAAGAAAGAGTATAAATTCTAGAAATATGTATAGGTGATTCTTTATAGATCCCACGAGACCAGCGAGAATTCCAACCAGAATATTTTCTAAAATAAGTTGTTTAAGATGTGCTGTAAGTTCTTGAATTACAAGTGATTTTATTTATTAGGTGATCAAACTGCCTGCATTTCAATAATGTCTGACACACACCAAAGCTGAAACAGTACATCAGCAAATGGATTCAATGTATGCCTTTATGAAAACTTCTAAAAGTAATTTCCTATCAAATAAGCACCTTTAGAGTGTTGAATGTGCCAAGTGTCAGAATTTTGTTAAAATTCAAAAGGAGTCAAGTGCAGATTTTTCCTTAAGAGTACACCTTGATTAGCTCCATGAACTGAGGCATAATAAGACACATTCCCTTGTCCCCACTAGAGAATAAACTATTTCGGAATTAAACATAAATTTAAATGCAATATGGTGACATCTTTCTGAATATACGCGACTTACCCTGGATATGATGTATTAATATTTTCAACATGGTTTGGAGATTAAATGATATTTAGCTATGCTTTTGCATTTACAACAAGCTGTCTGCCTGCAAATTTCTTTTTTTTAAATGCAAGAAAATACTTAGAGCTGCTCTAGTAGATGTTTACAATGTTTTATAGAAACCTTAACTGATCTATTTGTAAATATTTTAATGGTAATTCTTTTAGCAAACACAAAATCTATTCATAACAAACCACATAGCATTTGATGTTTTCTCCATAAATCCACCATACCTAATGCAATTTATCTTTTAAAAAATGTTTTGGGCTCAACACGGTTCTGAGTTGCTAAGAAAGCCACAAATAAGCACCTTATCTCTTTAATGACTTGCTTGAGCTTTCCTATATTTACTGCTTAATGATCGGAAGCATTTAATTTTCAAAGTTTCATTAAAACCCATCTACAAAGCTGGATGGATAAGCAATAGCGATTTGTGATAGAAGGTGTGGGAAGCCATTAACCTACATAGGTACCAAGGAGAAGAGTAAACATAGAAAAGAATACTTTTTTGAAGACAAGTCTCTTCCTATTTGTCATTATTAAACTCCAGAGCCTCTGTTCCAAGTTTGATCTTCAATACGGATATGAGGCATTGCTGCCTGGAAATGAAAGTCTAAGATAAGGTAGGATTCTTAAGAGATCTTCATGAAAAAAAATAACCCAGGTTGCCGTTTACTGGGAAGGGGAAATCAATACAAAGACCTAGAAACTTGTGGAGAGAGGACATTTTCTAGGTATAGGTCATAGTTTATCAAGTTGCCTCTTTTGCAATGTAATTTACTTGCTAATAAGACCAACTGATGATGTCTGAATAGTGTGTTATCATCAAAATGAGATTTTAAAATTCTCTCCTCATTTCTTGTGTGTTCGAGGTTTGCTGGTTTATTTTCCCTCAGCTCAGTGTGGGTAGACAAGGTCGATTTAAAAGAAAATGAATGGTTTTATATGCCTCTTTATTAAAAAAAAAAATCCCAAGCCCCACATGGTACAGTCCCCAAAATATTCAAAAAAATATTTAAGAAGCAGGCCTACCGTTCTCATCATCTGACTTATTTTCGTTGTCAGAATCAGTCAAGGTAAGGGCCGAGTTTTCACGACTGGACAGGCCGGAACTGCGCCTGGATTTTATCCCTCTCCCCCACAATCTGATGGCATGTTCTGGAGACATCCCTCCCTCTGTATCGGAGTCGGCGTCAGACCCTGTGCTCAGGGAGTAGCCCTGGTGAAGGATCCCCATGTCGGAACAGTAACCACTTCGGTGTGGGGAGGGCTCACAGATTCCCAGTTCCGCAAGGGTGAAGTTAGTTCCTAGGGTGACAGCAAACAAAGAGACCGATTAAAATTTGTGAAACGATTTCAAATTTCAAATTTATTCTTACAAAAAGCAGACAGTTTTTCCTAGTCAAAAAATATACCAGGTTTGCCATAGTATACAGCTAGGCAAGAGTCTTTAGGCTATTGGGGTGTATTTGAGAACTACAGCAACAAAAAAGTAAATAACTGAGATTAATTTTAATCCTAGGACAGGATGTTCAGATTTTATTTCAAAAATTTCTAATTATTTACTGATGTCTAGGTAGCACCAGGTAGCCGATAAAACACTGGATTTATAAGAAGAACTAATATATACCAAGCACTTCCTTTCTCCAGGTATCTTTTATTCTGTAATTTTTTTTCTTATATTTAAAAAGTTCACAACTTTACGATGATGATAACATTACTATAATCATTCTGTCGTTAGGGAAACTGAGGAACAGAGAACTTAAGTGACTTACCCAAGGTCACACATCTAGACTGTAGCAAAACCTGGATCTGATCCTTGAGCAGTCTGTCTTCATGCCAAAGAAGCTTAATCCTCCAATAAATGGGAGTGGTGGCCAGGAGACCTGGGGACCAGTCCTAGCTTTCCACGGGTAAGTCCCACTGTGGCAACTCTCTTAACAACTTGAGCCTCAGTTTTCTCTTCTGTAAAATCTGGGTATTAATCTCTTAAATTCCTCTCAGAATCACTGCATGGTTTATATGTGATAAGATATACACCCGAGTATTATTTTTCAAGTAAGAATAGGTAAGGTGTTACTTAAGTCAGAATCGTAGGGATGGAGTCAGTCCATTTTTATTATTTATTTTCACTGACGTATAGCTGATTGACAATCTTGTGTTAGTTCAGGTGTACTGCAAAGTGAATCAATTATATATACATATACACATACATATATCCGCCTCTTTTTCAGATTTTTTCCCTGTGTAGATTATTACAGAACACTAAGTAGAGCTTTCTGTGCTATACACTAGGTCCTTATTAGTTATCTACATTATATACATAGTAGTGTGTATATGATAAACTCAATCTCTTAGTCTATCACTTCCCCCTACATTTCCCCTCTGGTAACCATAATTTGACTGTGAGATCTGTGTTTCTGATTTGTAAATAAGTTCATTTGTATTATTTTTAAATCAGTTTCCACATATAAGTGATTTCATATAAGACTGTTTTAAAATGATATCAATTTCTTTTTGCTAATACAATTGAAAACCACAAGTGAGTTTTATCACATGTATCCATGTGGGAAGTGAAGGGATGGGCCCCTGGTTGAGGGGGAGCTGAAAAGAATAAGCATTTATTGAACACGCTCACACTACCATGTGCTGGGCATGGGGCCAGGTACTCTAAGAGGCTTTATCTCATTTAAATCTCATAAAAGCACAGCAGTTTAGGTGTTAACCACTTTACAGGGAGGCTGAATACTGTCTCCAAGGTCACACCTGGGCAAGTGGCAGATCCACGGCTCACCCCTGCATCTGTAGATCCCAAGTCCATGCTCCCTCTACAGTGTCAAATGGTCCCAATCAAAAACCAGTCTGGCAACAGTTTTGCACAGTGAATGTGCCATCTATTTGTATGCTTTAATAGCCAGCTTTAAAAAAGACATTTTAAGGTTTCACTGCATATTAGATGAAATCACGTGGCACACTGCACTTACTGACATTTAAATCTGTCCCTATTCATGGACAATGAAAAAAATATATAATGAAGAAATGCACTCTTATGCTATTGATATCAATGAAGAAAATCTTCTAAATAACACAAAACTCATGGGTTTGTTTTCTCTCTCTATTGATTACATTAGAGCCACTCATTGTTCAAACTCATGACATAATGAACACTGAATATCTACATACATGATAGCATTTCTCAGATTTTATTTTTAAGAAGCCCCAGACAATTGCACATATTAACCTCATATGAAGCTAATTTGTCATAGACACAAGTATTTTTATTCTGAGGCTTTACTTTATTGCACGATGGACTTCTACAGTCTTCTTTTGCTGTGTTAATGGAATCAAATCCAATACTATACATAACTGTCTCTGGAGAATGAGCCTGTTCATTGGAGAGACGACTCTACTACCTGTGTGGGGAGGAAGGATATCTCACTGCCAATCAGCACAGTTCTAACCGGTTATTCCCTGAGCAGAGTTTCATGATGCTGTCTGAAATTCTCTATTCAATGTATTCTCTTCCAGATTGCATCCTTGGCAATTAGGTATTATCTTCTAATTGTATACTAAAATGTGTATTTCAGTTTTAGTAGTGTATAAAACTCAAGTGGGTTCATATATATCTGAAACACTTCTATCTATATTGCTGTTTTTCTCATGCTTCAGTCTTTGGAAAAAAGTCATTTCACATGAGCATTCTTCCATCTTGCCTTCTGAGCTCAGTGATCATGAGATACACTGCTTCCATTTCCTTCATTAAAGGAAAGAAGCCCAAACTAAAACATACATGTTTTTATTTCACATGTGGTAATTTTGATTCCATGTGAAATGGAGTGTGCATGTATCAAGGCAACATTCCTGATTGTCTATTTCACATCTTATTATCTGGAACTAGGCTTCAAGACCTCCTCACGAAAAGAGATACAGCCATGTGAGCAAAGGAAGCCTCAACTTTCTGAGGAGCCCATGTGCTCCTCAATCTGGGTACTAGAATTCAGAGACAGGAAGCCTAGAACATGGCGGGCTGTGGAATAAATGCAGTGCCCTTTCTGTGGTTAGAACATTTACTTGATGATAACAAATGAAAATATGTTTCTGTTAAACTTGAAACAAACATGAGCTCTTCATCAATCAGTGAAAATTTGCATACATTTTTAAATCACCACAGTGTTAGAAAAAACACTTCAAGTGTTCCAACTTCAAGCTTACAAACCTGAAGCTGAACAAGCAATATTGTGAAGAAAATGGAAGGTATTATACCAAATTCATCAGAAAAAGTTAAGCTCACACTTATAGAAAGCCAAGTTTTCCTCTAAAAACAGAATTGTTTCTTCAAAAATATCCCTTTCTAAACTCCTTGGCTTCATCTTCCACTAGGATCGCACTTCCTCAATGCTATGTTTCCCACAATTCCTAGTTTGGTATCTTTTTGCTCTCAAATAACTCGTAGAAGAGAAAACCTTGCTCTTAAGTGTCTGGGACAGATTACGGACCAAGCCTTTCCCAAGTTTGCTGGCTTAACAACATAATGTTGGAGAGTCATGGACACGGTAGAAAGGAAAGATTGGTCTATCATTTATTAAATCATTCAACAAATATTTATTGTTCCTAGTGCTGTGCTAGACACTGGGGATTTAACAGTGAGCAGTATAAAACTACAATCATGACATTTATAGTCTAATCGGGAAAGGGGCATTAATCAAAGAATCACATAAAAAAGTACAATCTATACAATGATAAATACTATGTAGAAAAGAGACAGGGAGCCATGAAAGGTCATCCCTTCATTTTGTCACAGCTTGCCCACATGTTCATCTAGTGGCAGACACGAGGGACTAGGAATTACTCCACCGAGACGCTTACTCCACCCCTCCCATTTGCTCTTATCATACCCAGTTTCCCAAACATCCCTCCAAATGAATTTCTTTAGACAAGCAATTTTCATGTATTTTGTCTTAAAGCATGAAGCGCTCATATTATATCACTCTGCTTAGCATGTAAATAGTATGGGGGATGTTAATACTATGTCAACTTATTGTTTTACACTTACTTTGCTCATTGATGGAAGACTGATTTGGCTCTAATTCATCTTGTATAATTATGTCTTTATTAAGCTCCATGGCAGCTTTGAATAGAAGAGAGAAACTAGTCATTGTGTGATTCTCCAAGCTAAGATTTCTAGTGGAAAGCAGTCAACATTTCATTCCTTCTTTACTATCTTGCAGAAAGATAAAAAAAGAGGCACAACATTTAAGTATTCATGGAACACATATTCACACTCTCTCTGCCTCCCTGATACCACTAACGCAAGTGGGTGTGGATGATGTCTCCGACTCCTCTCAGTTATGGTTTCTTTGCTGTTGTCAATACACAGCTTAGTGGTGTCCCATATTACATTGTCAAGACCAGAGTCAATATCTATATAAATGAATGATTACACAAAATAAATGGTATTTATATCATGGAATTTTATTATAATTTAAAGTGTTATCAATGTCTGAATATTGCCATTGAGAGAATGCCAATGTCTAAAAACTGTTAGATGATCAGGAGAGCAGAACACAAGTTTTTGAAAACAACTCAGTTGATAAGTCTCTTTTGCTTTAAGTCATCTTTTATTATGAGATGAGTTTTTATTTTATATTGGAGTATAGCTGATTAACAATGTGATCATTTCAGGTACACAGCAGAGCAACTCAGCTATATATACACATGCATCCGCTCTCCCTCAAACTCCCCTCCCATCCAGGATGCCATATAACACTGAGCAGAGTTCCTTGCAATATACAGAAGGCCCCTGTTGGTTATCCATTTTAAATATAGCAGTGTGGACACGTCTTCTTTTGAATCATAACCTCGGTATATGACCCAGATCCTTTCCAAAGATTTTTTAGAGAAAAATTTTGCAATAGATTGCAGGAGTCATCCTTTGACCAACTAATTTTACTTGGGGATACAATCCTAAAGAAGGATATGTCACTGCACTGTGATCTTGGCTTTATTTTCAAAGTTCTTACCAACTTCTCACACTTTGAAATAACCTTTAAGTAGGAAAAACACATATGTCGCTAAGTCAGAATTACCATGTCATGGTAATACCAGTGAATACAAATAGCACTGAAAATGTCAGGATTTGAACAGATTTTCTACTATGAGGGCAGAAAGATAAAAGTTAACTGTAGTAATGGCCTAAATGTTTACTATGTGAGTCCCCTGAGTCTAAGAGAAGAAATTTCACACATGGGAAGAAAAGTTGCTATAGCATGAAAACAGTCAATAGTAATCATTTACGAAATAATCCCCACCTATCCCCATCCACTTATTACCACTATCTCTTCTCATATCAACCACCATATTAATGTCAATCATCAATTAGTTGCTGATAATGGGAAATGATATGGTACCAATCTAAGATTAAATTATAAAACTGGTGAAGATGCAGATTTCCATGAAGTCAGTAAAAGTGATACTAAAAACACTAGAATCATAATCAAGACTACAAAATAACCAAGATCTAACAGAATTAAGCTATTAAGAGAAAATAAAGATGAATGTTGGCATGGTAATGTCAACTGTTGGTGGGAATGTAAATTGATACAGCCACTATGAAGAACAGTATGGGGGTTCTTTAAAAAAAACTAAAAATAGAGCTCCCATATGACCCAGTGATTCCACCAGTGGGGCAAATACCCTGAGAAAACCATAGTTCAAAAAGACATATGCACCCCGATGTTCACTGCAGCACTACTTAAAATAGCCAGGGCACAGAAACAACCATAAGGGATAGATAAAGAAGATGTGGGGGTTGTGTGTATGTGTGTGTGTGTGTGTGTATATGCATGCATATACAATGGAATATTACTTAGCCATAAAAGAGAATGAAATTGGATCACTTGCAAAAATGTGGATGGACCCAGGGTCTGTCATACACAGTGAAGTCAGAAAGAGAAAAACAAATTAACACATATATGTGAACTCTAGAAAAATGGCACAAATGAGCCATTGGGAGATTAGGACTGATGCACTGCTATGTGTGAAACAGTTAGCTAGTGGGAACCTCCTACATAGCATGGGGAGCTCAGTTCAGTGTTCTGTGGTGACAGAGACGGGTGGGATGGCAGGAAGGGTGGAAGGCAGGGTCAAGAGGGAGAGGATATATGTATGCTGCTGCTGCTAAGTCACTTCAGTCATTTCCAGCTCTGTGCGACCCCAGAGACGGCAGCCCACCAGGCTCCCCTGTCCCTGGGATTCTCCAGGCAAGAACACTGGAGTGGGTTGCCATTTCCTTCTCCAATGCATGAAAGTGAAAAGTGAAGGTGAAGTCGCTCAGTCGTGTCCGACTCTTAGCGACCCCATGGACTGGAGCCCACCAGGCTCCTCCGTCCATGGGATTTTCCAGGCAAGAGTACTGGAGTGGGGTGCCATTGCCTTCTCTGGGATATATGTATACATGCAGCTAATTTACTTTGTTGTATATATTGTGAAGCAACTATACCCCAATTAAAAAAAAATCCTGGAAATAGAAAAGGTGAGGGACTTCTAGTTCTAGATCAAGATGAAATTTCCCACTTCTCTATATACCTGTCTTTAAGGACAGCTAAAATCCCTGCACTGTAAATGTAAAAACTACATAAAATGAGTCTAAAAGAGGTATGTAAGAAGATAGATCCATTTTTTCCTGGGACCTGGAGGAAAACACAGCGGTGAGTTCTCTGGGTTTCCTTTCTGCCTCATATTTCCCAGATGTGGATAGAGAAATTTGCTAGAGAAATCTGCAAACTGAAAATACCAACAGAAGCAGATCAAAGTAAAGCCTACTCCAATGAGGTGTCCTTCCCCACCTCCACAAACATACTAGGGTGGAATCAAAGACCAACTGGGGACTGGAATTATTATTGTCACTGAGGGGCGATGAGCTTTCCCTGATTCCCCTACAGAGGGTCGCTGGAGGAGAGGAAGGGAACCTCGACGCCCATCTGCACACAGTGGTAATGAAGTGCCCTTCCTTCTCCTTGCTGGTGTTTGAGGAGGATAAATGTTAAATCTAGTTTCACTACCACTGGGGGACTCACAGAGAACTCAAAGGAGGTAGCCCTCTCCCTCTCAAGCAGGTTGGTATATGCAGGGTCCTAGTAGGGAGTCTGAAACCCCAACTCTGCAAGGAGGCATTCCATCCCACTCCACCCCAATTGCCCCGCTTGTCAAAGTGAGTCAAGTGAGGAACCTGGGCTTTCACTTCCACCTGCCAGTTAAGCCTCAGGGTCCCATTGTTCCCAAAGGCTTGGTGTCAGAGGAGGCCTACTGAAACAATATTTAAATAAGATCCATATTTTTGAAACAATACTTCCAATAGCCAGGATACAATAAAAAATCATTCATCATACCAAGAATCAGGAAAATCTCAATGTGAATGAGGAAAAATAATTATTAATAAGAAATTAACTAGAGGCCATTTGGAAGATTAAAGAATCTAAATATTTTTGTTTTTGCAAAATATGGCCCTCTGTGATCATGCTGCAAAATGCAACTCAGAATGAAAGATGAAATATTGTACAGTCATACAGCTGTGCCATAAAATGTATATTGTGCCCCACACAAATTATTATTCTTTATCCTTTTGAATAATTATAGTGCAGCTGGAATAATAAATTGTATTAAACATAAAATATACTCTTGATAATCAATCTTATTTTCTCAAGATAAAGTCACAATAAATTATATTTACTATTTAATATGAAATATTGCTTCTTTCTAAACAGTGATTCATTTTTGAAGTGGCCTTTTTTCTAGGATCATTTATCCTAAGACAAAGAGAATCTCTTATAAATAAACATGGGTCACTCTTCTTGAGCAAATGTTAGACTCTACATTTTAAAGTCAGGGATGAATCCTGA
Source organism: Bos taurus (assembly GCF_002263795.3). Taxonomy (NCBI): domain Eukaryota; kingdom Metazoa; phylum Chordata; class Mammalia; order Artiodactyla; family Bovidae; genus Bos; species Bos taurus. Next base: position 79,323,789 of record NC_037334.1, on the reverse strand, counting down.
CTCCAAATTTTTGTACCAGATATTTAAGAAAAGAACACAAATTATAATACCATAGTTCTCTTTATCACAGAGTGAAGTAATTTAATCTAATGCCATAAGCTTTTGCAAACTAGAAAGCTATCAGGCAAAATAGGAAATTATAAGAGATAAAACACAACTTGTATTTTGGTTTGATTCATCAAAATATATCACCAAATTATTACATTTAATGTTGATACTTTAAATTTTGCACAGTTAAAGATATGTATGTGATACAAAATATTCCATCCAAAACAAATACCAACATTATCTAAAATACTATTTTCACACAAATTTAAAATCTACATATTTGTACATGCAATGGTAACAAATTTGAAAGCCAATGAAGGAGCTACTTAATGAATTCTAATGTTTTATACTTGTGTATACTAAAATTCTTCACATCAACTCTCTCTTAATGCCCTTCTAAAGTTCATCCGATTTTACACATTCAGATATTTTCCCAAATGTTGACAAGACTGTTCACAAAATATCCTGTGGCTTAAAACCACAGAGTAGGTGTACATGTATTATTATTCATAAAATGTAAGTCCAATATTTATATTTCAAAAATATCCTTTACAAATCGAAATTTTCTTTTGTGTATAGCCTAAAATGTTCATATTTTAATATTTTTAAACTTGCAGAATTATTACTTTGGTCTCTACCTGAATCTCTGACATGTCACAACTTATCAGATTTGTAACCAGAATCATTCCAATGTTAATAAACACTTTCCAAATCAAAAAAACACCAAAGTCTAGTGAAGACAGGAACGTTTCCAGTATTCAAGGTTTTCCTGTAAGCTTTATCCCCTCAAAGTCAAAAGTGAACGTGGCATTCTCCTCTGATATGGCATTTTCATGTTCCAATCTGAACAAAGCCCAATTTGGAAAACCCAAAAGCCGACTACAACAGAAGTTTCTCCTGAACAACTGCCAGTTCATAAATAGAAATGAAATGCTCCAGAGCTTGCTGGAGACTCTTTTCTGCTGATGAAAATTCCAACAAGATTAAAAATCAATTCGAGTATTAAAAACTATAGCAATCAGTTATCCTATGTAAGAGCATTACAAAGGCATACAGTCATCTGACCCTGTGAGACTCTGCTTCTTCAAACACTTTTTTGTTCATCAGAAAAAATAAAGAAAGCAAAGGACAAGAGTGGGTGAGCTGCAATGGTCTAACTGTTCTGAGTTTGAGAATGTAAGATTAGCTTATGCTTTCTCAGAGCTTCAGAAGGTGGCAGGCACTGTCTTAGATGCTGCTATATACAAATTTCCAGTTAATTAGTGTAGCAGCCTTATAAAATAGTCACTACCTACATAGCCAAGGGTTCAAATGGGATTCCACTGTCTGTTTTAAAAATACTTGTGGACCATATATTCTTAGAATTAATTACTTCTGATGAGTCTCCACTTACTTTATAAAATACACGTAAAAATAGCACCTGCCTTTATAAGATTCTTTTGAACATTGAGTTAGATAAGGCAGGTCAAAGTGCTTAAAACACTGCCTGCCACTCAGTAATTACACGACAAATCTAGATAATATGATGATCACTGGCTTACAATGAAGGAACTTGCTTTTTTAAAAAAAATTACAGGAGTATTAACACTTTATGTTTCTTGAGTTGTTTTTGAAACTTTTGGAACAATACATTTTTCTAGGGATGTATTTTCTAGGGATAAGCTTTTCCAGGGATGTATGCCTGTTTCATCTACGTCTTCAAATGGGTTGGCACAAATTTATCCAAGTATTTTTAAATCCCTTTAAATTTCTTCTGGGTTTGTAGACTGCCTTTTTTTTTTTTTAATTCCTGATATTATTTTATTTGTGCTTTCTTTTGACTGGATTGGTTTCAGCAATGATCAATTGTTTTTGTCTTTCAATAAACACATTTTTGCTTTCCTGGTTCTATCTACTATCTATACATGTTTTCTAGTTTATTCATTTTTATGGTTTTACATATATATATATATATATATATATATATATATATACACACACAAAAATTACTCCTTTCTCTTTCCTTCTTTGAGTATAGACAATTGATTTTTTTCATATGTTTAAAATTTGATTTCTTACGCCATCAGTGTTCAGCCATTTTTCCTTTTTATTATAAACATTTCAGGCTATATATTTCTAAGGACCACTTTCAATGCATCTCACAGGTTTTGACTCACAGCATCTTCACTGTGGCTTAGATTTAAATATTTTTATGTTTCTAATGAACTTATTTATTGCATTTACAAATGTACTGGGGTATTTTGTATATATTTCTGGTTTTGAGCTCTAATTTACCTGCATTTAGCTAAAGAGCATCACTTTTATATTACTAAACTTTTAAGCAATTTTTAAATTTCCTCCATAGCCTGATAAATTTTTTAAAGTATTTCATATCCACTTGAGAGAAACATATGTTCTCTAGTTATTAGGTGCAAGATTTTACATATTTCAATGAAACCAAATTATTAATCCTGTGTTCAATTTTTCTACATGGTACTAATTTGCTATTTAATTGTCTTATCAAGAATTGAAAGTTATATGATGAATTTTCCTACTATGATGGGTGTTTCTCCCCACAGCTTTCTCTGTATTTGCATTATGTCAATTTAAGGCTATATTATAGGGCTTCCCTGGTAGCTCAGTTAGTAATTATGTAAAGTTTAAAAATAAAATAAAATTAGAAAAAAAAAAAAAAAAAAGAATCTGCTTGCAGTGTAGGAGAGCTGGATTTGATCCTTGGGTTGGGAAGATCCCCTGGAGAAGGAAATGGCAACCCACTCCAGTATTCTTGCCTGGAAAATCCCATGGACAGAGGAGCCTGGAGGGCTACAGTCCATGGGGTTGCAAGAGTTGGACACAACTGAACAACTAAACCAAGGCTATATTATAGGTGTATGTTTAGAATAATTATAATAATTATAATTTTCTGATGGATTGAACATTGTCATTAATATGTAGTGACTCTTTATCTCCAATAAATTTTGAGATTATATCTGCTTTTTAATCATTGATTATATTTTACAAGGAATTTGTCCATTTCATTTAATTTGCCAAGGTTAATGACAATGTTCTTGAATACACACAGGATCCATAACGATATTCCTTCTTTCATTCCTGATTTGGAGCATTTGTGTATTCTCTTTTTTTCTTCTTGATTATTTTAGCTATTGCTTTATCAATTTTATCAGTTTTTCAAAGACCAGCTTTTGGCTTTAATATTTTCATTTACTGTTTCTTTTCCATTTCTTTAATTTTTGTTCTCATCTTAATTATTTATCTTTACTTATTTTGGGTTTCTTTGCTTAGCCTTTTCTAGTTTCTTGTGGTAGAAATGTAGATCATTGATTTAAAAACAATTTTTATTTCTTAAATAAAAATACAAACCTATCATCTGCCCCTCTTTACCTGCATCTCACAAGTTTGGATATGTTGTACATTCCATTATCATTCAATTCCAGATATTCTCTAATTTCTCTTGTACTACTTTGATTAATGGATTACTTAGAAATATGTAGTTTTATTTCCACATATTTGGGGCTTGTCTAGATTTCTTTATTGTTAATGTGATTTCTCACTTAAGTACTTGGTGGACAGAGAACAAATTCTCTTGGATTCCCTCCTGAAATTAACTGAGACTCTCTTTGTAATCCTTTGGTCAATTTCAAATATCCATCTTTTTCTCTGGTAATACTCGTGGTCTCAAAGTCTAGTTTGCCTGATATAAAAATGTTCAGCTTTGTTAAGGTTACTATAAACAGTGAACATTATGTCTAATTTCCTTCCTTTACTTTCAACTGTTCTGTGTCTTTGTATTTAAAATGCATCTCTTGTAGACAACATATATTTAGGATTTGCTATTTAAATAATCAGACAATCTTTTCCTTTTAATCAGTGTACATTTATATTAATGTAATTTTTTATTTGTCTGGATTCAGGTTCACCACTTTGCTGTTTTTCCTGTTTGTCTCTTTTCTGATGTTCCTCTTCTCTACCTTCACTTGGGTTGATAATTTTTTTTTAATTCTATTTTAATTTTCTATTGGATTCTTATCTATATCTCAACATAATGTTTTTAGTGGTAGCTTTAGGGATTACAATATGTATGTTATATCAGTCTATTTAGAGCTCTAATCTTACTTGATACAAGTTGTTCTTCCATTTCTATGACTTCCTGATTTCTTTATTCTAAAAAATTCTCATTGTCTTTTAAATATCTACTCACTCCCAAACTCTTTATTGTCTTCACTAATTAAACTAAGACTATTCTTCTCTCCTAATGTTTCTATTATATTTTTAACATTATATTCTTTCTGTGCCATCTCTTTCTAATTTCTTCTGGTTATTTTTTTTTCAGTTGACCAATTCTCTTTTTAATTGTGCCTGATGTCATATTTACTGTATGCACTAAAGTTTTTATTTCAACAATTATGTATTGACTATTTCCTTTATAAAATTTATATAGCTTAAGTGTTTCTATTCCGTTTTTCTATTATATTCTTACTTGCTAATTTGCATATTATACACAGTTGAAAGTATGTAACTGACAAATTCTAAGGTTTTGGGGCTTTAAGAATCAAAAATGGTTGTTTGTTGACTTGTTCACTCTTAAAGTTTTGTTTTCTTACATACTTAATGAGATTTAACTTTAGCTGACATTAGTTTATTTTAGTTTTTAAAAATCACAAGGGCCTATAGTAAAGACTCTTGTCTCCTGAAAAATGTCTAACTGCTCCCTTTCAGAGACTCTTCACCACATGTCTTTTATCAGGTTTCCAGAATAACATAGGAATCTCAGTTTCATGTCTTGCATCTTGCTCTGAGTTCAAGGTCAGATCTCCCTGCTGAAACTCTGAGGGTAACCCTTTTCTCTCACTGAAGTTCTCCTATGAGCTTGCAATTCAATCTTCACATTTCTGACTTCAGCTCATTTTTAGTTCTTATTTTGTTTTTTTTTATTTAGAGATTTCTCATACTCTCAGGACTGTGTTGTTTTGATCAAGCTAGTTAATATTTCTATGTTTCAAATTTCTTACCTGTAAAATGGAGGAAATTATAGCAGTACCTATCTGAAAAGGTCACTGTGTTGATGAACAAGTATATATATAAATTTAGAACAGAATAAATACTCAATAAATATTACTTATCTATGATGTTACCTGGTAAGTGTAAAACTACAAGGTGATGGGCATGATTTCATTTTCAAACTTTTCCTACCCCTATACAAATGAAATACTTTTTCCTATTAAGCTGCATATATTTAAATATATTTAATACTTATTCTATTATGTTATGTAATATCCTGCTTTCTCAAAGTAATATAAAGAAGATTTGATATGTCAGTATAGAAGCTACCAGTATTAGCTGAAATTTTGACAAAGGCATATGACATTTGCATTCTCAGCACTCATGAAGGTCCCTGTCTCCATCATGCACTTGATGTTTTGAAAACATTTTGACTTTCCCATCATTGAAGAATCATTCTAGAGCTCAAGAGTTAATTAACTCATCTACAGTCTGACATCTAGGGAGATGGATAGATCACAGTCTATCACCAGGTGAAAATATGTGTAACAGGTATTTTGCTTCAGTAACTAATCAGGATCTACACTGTAACTGCAAATATTTGGGGGAGAAATGTTAATGATGTATTCTTGTTTGTAAATCAGTTCCCTTAAATCAAATGCTTCATCACCAATTACTGTCAGGATTTAGGTACTTGTCTAAAACCAATGTAAGCATCCAGCCATTGAGCTTGTAGAAAAATAACACAACCACAGTTTCCTAGTGCCTGTTAGCATCCGTTAAACAGGGAGAGGATAATTGAAACTGAGTCAAGGGTTTTCCTTTTCTTCCTTTCCCACCTTGCTTCCTGTGTTTCAAACACATGTCGTAGGTTACGAATACATGTAAAGCCTTAATTACATTTAACATCTGGCAGCTGTTGACTTGCAGAGAGTTGTTGAGTCACATAAATTCCAAGTCAGAAAGAAATTCAGGAATAGAAGGCAGAAGTTTGCCCAATGGAGGAAAAAAATCTTATGTCATCACAGCTGAAATACTCCACTATCAGCACTATTATATTCACGGTGTGAGCGATGCGGTAACTAATCAGTCTCAGCCACACCAGAGACTATCTCACCACTAAAATACATATTTCCAAAGTGATTGAAGTCACTTAGCAGTGTAGCCAGAACATAGGGATGCTGAATAAAATGTTCTAGATACACTATCAAGTAGCGGAAACAGCAGCAGAAGCAGAGATTTTAGAACCCTCACTTGCAGAGTCTACATTTGTAGGTTCGTAGACTGATATAGTTATCTCTCCACCCCAAATCAGAGTGAGGGCTACCCCAAGAATACAGACAGCTTGACCACCTGGGAGCAAACACATGATTACACGAGAGGAGACGTATACCTAAAAGAATGGGTGGGACTTCAGGCAAGCAGATGAAGGGAAAGAACCCTCGTTCATTTCATCAGTATCTATGAAATGCTTAGTAAATGTCTGGGGCTTCCCAGGTAGCTCAGTGGTAAAGAATCTGCCTGCCAATGCAGGAGGCACAGGAGACACATGTTCAATCCTTGGGTCAGGAAGATCCCCTGGAGGATGAAACGGCAGCCCACTCCATAATTCTTGCCTGGAGAATCCCATGGACAGAGGAGCCTGGTAGGCTACAGTCCATGGGGTCGCAAAGAGTCGGACATGACTGAGTGACTGAACACACAGCATGAGTGTTCAGCCTTAGTCAAATGGCTTGGGGTATATCAGCAAACAAAGGAGATAAAGATCTGTGTTCCTCAGAAGCTTATATTTTAGCCAGGGTAGACAAAAAATAAAAAGTTAATATAATGACTAAGTACTAATATCTTCAAAGGTGAGAAGTGAAAACAGAGAAAGTAGAGTAGTGAAAGCCATTTATGAGTATTGTGAATTATTTGATCTTGGGAAGATCTCAGGGAGAAGCGGGCATTTGGCAAAGGCTGGAAGGACTTGAGGGAGTCAGCTTTCTGATACCCTGGGGGCAAAAAGCAGCTGTCTGTGCATGGGTCCCAAGGAGAAGCATACCTGGGATGTTCTAAAACGTCAAGAAGAATGGAGTGGCTGAAATGAAGTGAGCAAAGGTGCAAGCTTCACGGGAGAGCTAGAGTCTTAATGAGAGCTGGGTCTGGAAGGGCTTTGGGGTAATTTTAACGACACCGCTTTTTACTCAGAGTAAAGACAAAGCTATTATACTGTTTTGGGGGAGAGGAATGACATCACCTAACTTACATCTTTAAAGATTGCACAACTGTGTTTGACACAAGGAAGAACAGCATACAGGAGATGCTCAGAATGCGTTTGTAAGAGCTGATCACAGCCCATTCCAGTTGGAAGCAGTGGGCTGGTGGGCAGAGTGGGATTTCCTGGTGGATGGATTACATGTAGGGTGTGGCAGAAAGAGAGAAATCAGAAATAACATCAATACTTTCAAACTGAAAACTAGGAGGGAGTTGCCAGGGACTGTGATGGGGAAGGATGCAAGAAGAGCAAGTGGTATGTGTGTGTGTGTAGAGGGTCAGGATTTCAGTAATGCATATTTCAGTTTGGAATATGTGTTAGACATACAAATGGAGATTCTGAGTAGGTCAACAGATCAATAAATAACAAGTTTATTATAAGTGATAGAGATTTAGGAGTCATTGGCATATATATGCTATTCTGTGTTATGGAAGTGGACAAGACCATCAGTGTGAAAGATCTGTAGGTAGAAAAGAATACCAAAGACTGGGTCTTTGGTTATTTTTATACTCAAGAGGATGGAGCAAAGAGGAAGAAGCAATAAAGGAGTATGGAAAAGAGCAGCCAGTGCAATGGTTGGAAGGCCACAAGCATGTGCCAGGGGACACTCTAAGCGAAGAAAGTGCGTCCAAGAGGAGGCAGTGATGAACTCTTCCAAATGTTGCTGGCAGGTAAGAAGAGACCGAAAAAGTAAGCGTCACAGTGTAGTGATGTGGTGATCACTGGTGGTCTTGGCAAGACCAACTGTATGGAGGGATATGTGTGACTATCTGGTTGGGCTGTGTTTAAAGAAAATAGGGGAGCAAAAGTGGAAGTGTACAATAGCTACCTCTTCTGAGAGGTACTGCAATAAAGTGTTAAAGGACGTCGCTGGTGGAAGAAGTGGTGAACAGAAACTGGGGAAAGTCACAGCATGTTTATCTACTGGTAGGAGTGAGAAAATGGTTCATTTAGAGGTGGAGGAATTCCGGCAGCAACATCCTTGAATAGACTAGTTGGACTCTGGTGGAGCACACAGTGGGGGTTTCTCCTGGGGTAAGACTACAGACGGTTCATTTAGAGTAATAGGCTGGAAGGCAGAACTGGTGGTTGCAATGCTGGGAATGGGTAGATGGTAGATGTGTATTTGGGATTTCACTTTTGATCCATAATGGGAAGGGGGCACTAGAGGTTTTGGAGAGAGAATGGAATGAAGCTGACATGGAGAAAAGTGAGACGGCGCGCAGACCACAGTACAATCGCAGAGCACCTGGAATTTAATAAACTTCAAAATCTTCTGGGAACAGATTTGTCATAGTCCACACATTACACTGAACTGTCATCATTCAGGAGGGCTGCAGTGATTCATATGGAAAAAAGTAAATTATGGATACTGTATTCAGTTTTAACAAGTGAGACAATGATAAATGCAATGTACAAACACTGTCCTTAAAAGGAGTGGCACTTACTTTAGGGGGAAAAATAGAGCAATTAAGGTGATATGTTACCTGTGGACCAAATTATTCCTACGTGTAAACTGTAACTATGATTCTGAATCCACAGAAATTAATTTCCATTATGTCATAAGCTTCTACTTTTCCTCAGATGGAGGCACTGTCTTTAAGACAAGAGATCTTTATCTTAAAACATTGAAATTCACAGTTTTAAATCCATGAGTAAATGCAACAGAAAGACATTTCAGTTGCGATAGGACCAAGGCCAAGGTACCCAGTAGGGACTACAGACAGAGTCACTAAGACCCAGCATATTTTGGGGACCCACAAAAATAGGTTAATTTTTTTTAAAGTAAGGAAAAGAAAGTAAAATTTTAGTTTGTAGCAAAGGTTGTAATCTCTAACAATGATCTATCCATCTCCCTACCAATGCAGTTGTAAAATGTAATTTTAAATATTCTCTTTCATGGACTGTAGCCTACCAGGCTCCTCCATCCATGGGATTTTCCAGGCAAGAGTACTGGAGTGGATTGCCATTTCCTTCTGCAGGGGATCTTCCCGACAAAGGGATTGAACCCTGGTCTCCCTCACTGTAGGCAGACGCTTTTACTGTCTGAGCCACCAGGGAAGCACATTTTTAGAGAGGAGGGGTCTGCAAAGGCAGAACTGCTGAGGGGCCACAGAAATCATAGTACAGCCCTGCTTCCTCCATGAAGCCCTGACATGTACAAAACACCAAAATCATAATGAATCAAAGCACCAGCCTCCCTGAAGGATCTGGAAAAAAAAATGTAGTTTGTGTTCTAATAGTGTTATCATCCTGGAATGCACAGAAAATCTTACCCTACATCAGCATTAAACGCTCTGGCCACTTGGCTCTTTTAGAGGCAGAGAAGAGTGTCTGGTCTCGGTTTTCAGGTGCTGGCAAAGGCATGCCCAGTATTAATATCATTCTGCCTCTTCTAATTAGCAGAACAACTATTCCATCCTTACAAACGGCTCCCTTGACCATTCCCCATTTTCCCAGAACATCTTCCTGAAACCAGTGACTCTACCAACTATTGCCTCTGTTTGGTAACTGGAAAGCACATTTATATTACTGTTCAAAGCAAACTGCCTTAGGACTCAACATCACCTGTGGAAAGTAGCAGGGATTACTCCCTTGAGAAAGAAAAATAGGGACTTTCCTGGGCTTTCCAGGAATCACATAACATGCTTCTGACAGTTGTGAAGGGAGCAAGATGTCTCTTTCTCTTGCATTTCCCTGCCTCTTTTTTCCTATTAAAATCAGGGGTCACTCCAGGTAGATTGCTTCTTTCTTAAAAAGCCAACTTTTCCTAGCAAAACTGCCACTTCTCTGGAATGACAGGCAATGAAATCCAAGGTGACACTTAATTGTTCTCTATCGAGACATTTCTCTTTGCTGAGGCTTCCCCAGGTGCTCTATGAAAAACATTGGCCCTATCTGGCACTTCATCTGAGAAACAGCCTTTTCCTCATGAAGAGAGCTTTGCTATCCTGGGGGACACTGGCTGTTGGCTTTCTCATAGCCCATGGTCGGACCACCGAGGAAATGGCTGCTGCACTGACTCACGTTGCATATGCGCCTATGTCACAGGGATCAGAAGCTCCATTAATTCCTTTGCCTTCATTGTGGGTTGTTTGGGAGTCAGAAGCAGATTATTATTGCAAAGACTTATCTTTTGATTCACTCTCCCATCTTAAAATTGGCCCTAGATCATTCTTTCTTGTGTGCAGCCTGTTTCATCTCCTTTTGGATGAGAAAGTCAAAATAGTCCTTTTAGAAAATCTATCCATCAGAATTATCAGGAACACACCCCACAATGGCTTTGGTTGTCTTTCCTGCACATCTGGCAGGGTTTATGCTTCTTTGTGCTTGTCTCCCCAAGAATCACTGCTGTTATATGGCTCACACAGACCCAAGGGCACCCGCTGTTCATGTTTCAAACTGATCGGCTCAATTCAGTTCTACAAATAGACAAAAAGGTGTGCTGAGAATGAATTAGAGATACAGAGATGGAAAATCTGTGTCCTTGCTTTCAGGAATCTCCCAGATTAATAAGTAAGATAAACATAGAAAATTATAATTATAATAGCACAGGGTATTCCTTGTAAATTTATCTTCTGCTCCCCTTACATTGGTGGGGATGGGAAGACAGAGGCAGGGGGCAGGTAACTATATTTCATTGTCCTCTAGAAAACATTATTCTGGATGGAAAATCTTTGGTAAACCCCATAATGGGCTTCCCAAGTGGTGCTAGTGGTAAAGAAACCACCCGCCAATGCAGGAGACTCAAGAGACACAGCTTCCATCCCTGGGTCAGGAAGGTCGCCTGGAGAAGGAAAATGAAACCCACTTCTTGTGTTCTTGTCTGGAAAATTCCACGGGCAGAGGAGCCTGGCAGGCTACAGTTCAAGACTGAGGGACTAAGCAGAGAGAGAGAAACCCCTTAATACCCTGAGCTGTCAGGTGTTTTTGAAAGTAAAAGGATGGGAACAGAAGAGAGACATCCTTCATTCATTCATTCAAAAACATTTATGGCTTAATATTGATTATGTTGTATGATCAAGATTAATTATAAACATTGTATGTTATAAACACTGTATGTGGAAAATCTCATATAATCCTCAGAACAAAACTAGGAGGAAGGCATTAGATTCGAGATAAAAAGTGGAATAGCCTCTATTCATGCATTTATCTTTTGGCTCTAAAGCCTGTGTGGTTTCTTACATGCCAGGCTTCCTAGCTGAGTCTAAAGACTTTCACCTTTAAACTTCTGTGATTATACAATATTGCTAGCAAGAGACTAGGCATCAGAGCCACTTTTCCCACTCAGGATACTGGAAGGGGGGATACTAGGAAAGGGAAAGAGCTCTTTGAAGAATCTGTAGAAAAAAGGGCAACACAGGAAGTCACCTTTTTATAAGCGAACGGCTTATAGGCTCCTAGGCTTAATTTTCTCCCAGCTGTTCAAATCAGTGAAATACTTCACAGATTATCAAAGCGAATTTTCCTTTTTTTCTTTAAATACCCTTTTTGCTATTAACAAATGAGAAATGCACACAGACATATAGGATCTAATATAAAGAAGTGGGGGATTGAGCATCCCTCGGTCACAGTAACTAATTGTGACATGTACCCTGACACTGATTTGTTAATTTGTTGGCCTCCTCTAACACGAGATCCTCTTCAGCAACTCTGGTTGATTGTACCCTTCTAAAGTCAGGATCTAGTAGAGTAGCTGCTCAATAAATATTTGTCTAAATAATTAAACAAAGATAGGCAGGTAGATTAAAAATAGAGAAAATGTACCCATTCTTTTAATTAAGAATCAATATTTCATTTTCTTCTATGCACCCCTTTTTATTACCTTCCCTGACTTTTCCTTCTGCACATTTTACATATCTTAAAATATGCATGGAATATTAATACACATGGGATGTTAAAAATGTAAAACAGCTTTCCATATAGTGGTTTCAACATCTTGATAGTGACATCTCCCCAACCATTCTGACAATTATATAATCTTCAAAAAATATTAAAAAACAAAACAAAACAAAACACTTTATACTATCCTCAGTCATCAAGTGGGCACTTGGGCAGACCCAAAGCCTTAGACCAGGTGAGGAGTATACCTAAATATTTGTATATTTTTATTTCTCTGCATTCTATCAAGTTTTGTTTCAAGCAAGAAATAATCTGTCCCTCCTTCATTTTTGCACATCACAGAGCTAAGTTTCCCGTGTTACACCAATTTCAAAATGTTCAGCACCATTTATCCCTTTTTTATAGTTCATATAAAGACATGGCTCCAAGACCTCAAATAACAAAAAGTTTATTTATGTATTTATTTTTGCATGGCATGCACTGATGAGCTAGTCTGCTCAGCGAGCGTTTCACAGATTAGACGCCTGAGTATGGTTTCAGGCAAGGCTCCCTCATGTTTCTGCGCATTGGCTGATAAACACTTCAAAGTAAACCGCTCATAAATATGAAATGAAAAGCCGAGGAGTCGTTATGCACAGCTTTGAGATACAAATCTCTTTATTCCCTTCTGAAGTGGGGTTTGATTGACATAATGAGTCATAGAGCCTGTCCAGGGATACACTGCCTTTTCCCCTTTTTCTCTGGAGACAGGGAGACTTGAAAGAAATCCACTTCAGAACTTGGTGATAGACAGCTCACTTGAAAAAATAATAAAGTTGAATCCTATATTAAATAACTTATTATTTTGTGTTAATGCCGACTTTGACAACCATGACATATGTCAAAGTTTCACTCCACATCCTCAGAAAGACATGATTAGTTACAACTCTAAGAAAAAGATTGCCAAATTTCAAAAAAGTGCTATTATCTTTTTTGTCATATATATTGTTGCTCTACAGGCCCTTCATTTGGTAAGAGAAAAATCACTACTTCAATTAATTCAGAGTAGACTAAAATCCCAGAAGCCAAAAGGCTACAGGGAGTAATACGGGCAACTGGGAATAATTATTGTGGAAAATTCATTTCATAAATAAATGTCTTTCAAGAAGGAGAGGCTCACATAGCAGAACTTTCTATGAAAAATAGGCTGAAGAACAATTCAAAGTGGAGATTCAGTTTATTCTTGCTCACAAGTTTTTAATAATTATCTGCTTGCTTGAAAAAGATAAAAATTTCAGTGAGGTCGTACAATTTCCCATTAGATTATATTTTGTAAATGTAAATGACTTACAGAAACCCAGTGGTTAATGTAAGAAGCTAAGTCAAGTTGTGTACAGGGCAATAAGGAGTCGTGGAGACCTGTTAAAAAATGGGAGGAGGTACAGGTACCTTTCGATGAGGCAGCTATTATTCAGCCAGTAGATTTTTGTCATTCAAGAAGACAGAATTACTGTTGCTAGGTATTGCAATTTTTCCAGAAAAGCCTGATATCTAGATTTTATGGGCTATTTACCTATCGATAAATGATGGTCAAAAATGTAATTTCGAAAAAGCAATCCAATAGAAGAGATGTTTGGCCTGCCAGTCTTTCCTCTCTGCTTTAGACTTTCAGGAGCGACAATTTAAATAAGTTTTAAGAAATAGGGACTTCCCTGGTGGTCCAGTGGTTAGGACTCCATGCTTTCACTGTGGGCCCCGGTTCAATCCCTGGTCAGTGAAGTAAGATCCCACAAGATGCGTGGCCAAAAAAATAACAGAAGGAGGGAGAGAAAATGAAAACTTTACATCAGAAAACAATGAGAGAAAAAGGAATCCAAGATCCTCTTGAGTGGTTTTAATATCTCTTTCCAGGATCCCTGGGGGTCTCTTCCCGAAGTCTCTTCAACCGGAGCATTTGTGCTTTCTTATTTAAATAACGATTGTGGGCGAGCAAACTTCTGAAAACAGTTAATTAAGACCATCTCCTTGTTTGAGAGTAAAGCAATCCAGTTATCCACCACCCTCTCCTCAAATATTTAATTGGCTTAAGGTTTCTGACTCCATTAAGTTTCAGGGTCAGATCAACTCTAATCTTCTGCCTTAGAAACTCATCTTGAGTGTCAGAGATAATTAACTGTCCACCAAAATTAGTGTCTCCCTTTCCATGGTACAAAACTGCCATAGAGAGTGGTTTTCCAGCCAGGACCTGTCATTCAGTCTCCATTGCATCTAGGTGAGCCCATGTATCTAGCTCTCATCAACCTAGTGAAGCAGAAGTGATGGGGCCATTTAAAAACCAGAGACCTTAAAAGGCAAATGATCCTTTTCCAGGTTCTTTTCCCCTTATGATATGAGTGATATGTGTGAAGATGGACTCAAGATGGCAGTGCCACTAGATGAAAGAAGCCTTGTTCCCAGAGTTGCACCTGGAGGGAAGGAACCTAGGCATCAGTATTACTGATTTCTGACTTCACAGGAATGAGCCATTAATCCTGACTGAGGTGGGTCCTTCATATACTTTAGATTTCCTTGTTCCATTAACTAGATTTATCTAAAATAATGCAGTTAATATTGAATTGTTTGAAACTGTATTAATAGTAAATATACACAACTAAATGATCCAAAAAAGAAACACTGGGTTCTTATTGAGAACTTGCTAATGCCAATAACTACCATTTTCAGATCTATTTATATTAAGTAATGGAGGACCAAGGAAATGACATGACCCACCAAAGAATATAAAACTGGTCCATGTAAAAGCAGTGATTCAAACCCAGATGTTGGCAGTTCCAAATAAGTTCTCACCAACTGACACTAATTTTTGTTGCAGTGTCATGAGTTGGTATCTGAGATTTTATTAAAATCCTCACCCATCCAACTTGATAAAATTTAGCACCATTTTGATATGTCATATATTAGATCTGATTATTTGTACTACAAATTTTTAAAAAAAACTGAAAAATGCAAGTATCTCTTAATAAACTTTCTGCCGTAAAGAATTAGTTGGCTAATGAGTAACATTATAAAATTGTATTCAATTTTATTCTTCAGTAACAATAGTAAGTTAGCATCAGAAAACTGGCAGCCAATAAACCCTAACACAACTCAAAGTAAAAAAAAAGAGACATGATGTGT
The DNA here is from genome assembly GCF_002263795.3 of Bos taurus. Taxonomy (NCBI): domain Eukaryota; kingdom Metazoa; phylum Chordata; class Mammalia; order Artiodactyla; family Bovidae; genus Bos; species Bos taurus. The sequence goes on along the minus strand of NC_037334.1, from coordinate 79,308,488 downwards.
GTGTGTGTGTGTATACAGTATATATACATTAAGAAGAAGAGTGGAATGGTACATACATAAGAATCATCACTAATTTCCAATTTCCCTTAAAGTCCACAGTCAGGTCACTTTCTAACTACAGTGATGTGTGGCTCAGTGCAAAAGGGCCATAGAATCAGACTAAATAAAGTTCAAATCCTCCTGCTTCTTAGCTCTGGGATCTTGGGTCAATTTCCTTGCTTCTCTCAATCTCAACTGCCTTATTTATAAAATAAGGATGATAATATCTACTATATTAAAAAATACAGAAGAAAGTCCACATCCAACGAAACGAAACCTAGACCCTTCAGGTGATGAGCAGAAATCATGATCATGTGAGCTTAAAATTAAACCAGTCTGTTGCCTGGGACTGGAGCTGGGAGCAAAGGAGCAGGAGAAATCTTTTGGGGATGATAGAAATGTGCTAAATTATATTGTGGTGATGGGTGTACAACTGTTAATTTACTAAAATTAATTCAGTTGCACACTTTAAATAGGAGGATTTTATTATTTGCAATTATACCTCAGCAAAGCTGTTAAAAAATTAAACGTTGCATGTAAGTATTTCTCAGTATGGAGGTAAAAACTGCACCTGGAAAATCCAGAGAACAACAACAGAGTTAGCACTTCAGATTTATAAAATGTGGAACAAATGAAAGCTAACCTATGACTCCTGTATCATGAATTGAAAGAAGGAGAAGAGGGTGTCAGAAGATGAGATGGCTGGATAGCATCACTGATGCAATGGACATGAACTTGGGCAAACTTCAGGTAATGGTGAGGGGCAGGGAGGGCTGATATGCTGCGGTCCGTAGGGTCACAAGGAGTCAGACACGACTGCGCGACTGAACAGCAAGGATCTCTGCACAAAGAAAGCAGAATTAGCGTAACAGTGTTTCTTTTATTTTGATTCCATCACAAATTTTAGCAGCTAAAATATTCCTGGAATAATAGTTCCTCATTAACTTTTCTTTGAAAATGGGGAAGACACAAGTTCCCCTAGGATTAAAACTCTTGATGTTAACCGCAAAGGTAAAAAGAATAGTCTTTCTAAGAATAAATCTGGAACAGAATACTTCTCCATCTCCGAGGTGTTTTAATCCTCTTGACTGAAAATAGTTTGATTAAACAGGCTGCACTGGGATCATGCGTGCCGTCTCAGTCCAGGAAGAAACAGCTGTCAGTCACATATCTGTCCTCCTCCCACCGTCCCTGGAGGGCATCGTAAGCAAGCTGTCTCCAGGATAAGCGCTCCTCTGAGAGTTGCTGGCTCATCGTGGCCCGCAGCTGAAAAGCAGCCACTCTGCTCGCTCGGTCTATTAGCCCTTTGACTTTCTTCCTTCACGCACAAATATAAATATAAAGCTTAAGTGAATGATGACTACTGTCCCCAAAGAAATCTCAATTAAACACTTGGAATCCTTAGGAATGGTACCTAGGGAGATTCCCAAACAGAGCTGCAATTCGTTATGTATTATTAAGTCTGGCTTCGAATTGTAAATCTTTTTTTTTTTTTTTCTTTTCTTTTCATGGTAGCCATAGCCTTTCAAAGAACTGTCTCTCACCTGATTTGAACAACTCTTTTCCAGACTCTAAGCAGGACCAGTAGAATAGAGTTATTTCTGAATCGCAAGCCCCTGTCCAACTAAAAAGGAGATGAGCAAATTCCCATGTTCTCTACCAGAGTATTTTTGCCTGGAAAATTTCATGAACGGAGGAGTATAGACGGCTACAAGTCATGGGGTTGCAAAGAGTCAGACATGACAGGGCATGCATGCACATTTCCTCTCTTCTCAAAGGGAAGGGAGGTCATTAAGAAATGTATGATGGGTGCTGGAGTACACTCTTCCCTGCCATCTCACTGTTTCAATCCTCCACAGTCCTGCAACATAGCATGTGTGAAAGCCAATTACCTGAATTTAAGCTTCATTAAAGGAGTACTTTTTCTAACTGACTTTTGTATATTCGGCATCTACAACAATAAGGAGTGTACAGAGAGAACATTTTCCACAAACAAGTTTAAATGGATGGAAGGAAAGAAGATAAAAAGAAAGAAGGAAGGAGGAATGGAAGAAAGGATGGGGAAAGGGTAGGCTTGATTAAAAGGCCTTCACACGTGAGCCAGGTCTTTTTGTTCCACTGCTGGCAAAATTTGGTAAAACATTTCCTCGGGCCACATTTACAATTGGATTCTTTTGAAAGAATTTACTTAGGAGCCAGATATTTGGTGAAACTTATGTTATGCTTTCCTTTTACTGATTAACTGTTTTTCAGTATGTTATTCAGCTGAATTAAATGATTAGAGCTAATCAGATTATATTCAGAGATGAGAAGAAAAGTTTCCCCCCCCCCAAAAAAAAATTCACTAGGGTCAGTGGATTGCCAAATAGCATTTCCTCCTATATTGAGATTCTTTGAATCACTCTCTTTTGGTCTGTCCAAATACAGTTTTTAAAGAAATCAGGAATATGAGCTTCTTTCCAGTACTAGGTCTTATGTCAATTACATAAAACAATATTAATAATTTTAAAGGCCAGTGAGAAATCATACTTTTACCAAAGGCAACACCTATATTAATCTCTCTCTTCAAGCATTCATTCTCCAACTAAAGAAGTTGTTCTAAATTCTCTCCTTTTAGTACCAATTTCCTTTCTGTCAACTGCATATGTTCATGGTCACCAAACCTGAGAAAACTGACACATAAATGAGTTTTTGATATTTTGTCTCCTAGCAATGAAAACTATGTGCTCCCTGATACCCTGCCATGTCCCACTGGATCCAGGTGGCCACTGAAACCTGAAATGAGGGGAGGCCTGTGAACATCAGCTTTACTTTATAATCATGATGTTAGCACCTGGTACACAGCAAACGGACTCTTTGCTTACCTCCTGCAACTCTCAGTGATGCCTATTTTTGAATAATGGCTCCCAAACTAAGAGGAACAGCTCATAAGCACCTGGCCTCCAGGTCCTCTGTAAAATGCTGGTCAGGAGTACAGGAGAAGAAAGATGCTTAAGAAAGCTGAAATTCTCTCTTCACCCTCAAATGAGGCTACCTTTCCTATCTTGCTGTCTCTCGGGGTGTGGGACACCACAAGGACAAAGGAGGCTTGAAATGGGGTGATTTGGGAGGGTCAAAATGGTCATCATTTATCCATCTTTCATCATCATAGAAAGACTTTTAACACTCTACTTTCTGGTAACCCAGGAGCTAAGAAATGCTGCTCCAAGAAATTAAAGAGCAGACGTGATATCTTAATGCCTTCCAAGTTTCTGGTATGCCCACCTTACAGACGGCCTTCCTTGTCACCAATTCCAAGAATCAAAACTAAAGAAACAGAGAGAAATAAGAAACTAAGTCATGAGACAAGAAATTGCTGACATTGTTGGGAAGGATAAAGGCAACATCACTGGATTAATGACATTTTTAGGAAACATCTATATCCATTTTTAGTATCATTCAAAGAGAAATATTCTTGGTGAATCATCAAAATCAGTCATTAGCTGTGTATTTTATTTTCCTTTACATAAGTTAGTTTTTCCTTGTACATGTGGTCCCAAGCAAAGATGAACTTTTTTTCAAAAATTTTGGTTCTAGTCAGTGAATCTCAGGTCAAAAATAGCAAATGTAATTCAGATGGTCATGTCCCTACTCACCAAAATGCTTCAATGAATCAGTTTCATCTCTTGTTAGTAAATTTTGGGAGTAATTTTCTTTCTTTCTTTCTTTTTTCTATTCTAGATGGGAGTGGCATTCTAGGACACTTGAATTCTCATTCTAGTTTCATAGCTATATAAATGAATGATCTTAGATAAGTCATTTTTCTCAATATTAAGATGATTGAGTGGAAGATAGTTTTTAAGATCCCCTTCTAACAATATATTTTATGATGAAAGTAATTGCTTTAATAAACATTTTTTCCTCTTTGAAGCTGCTATCTCATGACCAATGACTCTGCAGCAATATGCCATTTCTCAGACATCTTTCGAAAGGCAGATCATTGTAACAGAGTTTAAGAAAAACGAAAGCATAATTGTTTCAAAACAATTGAACTAGTCTTGATTTTATGTTAAGGAACAAACTTCTTTCATCAATTCACTTAAAAAACTCAGTAGAGGCATTCCATTAATTTAGTTTAACTTAGTCTAGTTTAATTTCTGATATTTTCCTCACAGTTGGGTTGACTGTGGAAGAAAACTATGTTCTGTCAAACTAAAACAAAAGTGCATCCCTTTTTAGATGGTCAAAGCAGTTTGATTCTAAAGGTCCCAGACAATAAAGCAAAACAACTGGAAACAAAACCTAAAGTTCCTACAGTACATAAGTGGAAATGAAAGAAAAGATGACTTCTTCACAGTGTGTGGGACAAACATCAAGTCCTGCATGGCCAACCCACATTAAAGCTAAATCAAAACAAGAATCAAAAATATCAAATCACACTTAAATCATGGTTTCCAATATTATTCTAAAAAAAAAAAGTGGGAGGGGGATACCAGGGGCCCTTGGAGAAATGGCTGATTCTAGGGTTGGGGGCAGAAAATACACAAGCAAACATACAAAAGCCTAATGTATCTTTATAATGCCAGAAGTAAGGAAATGCTCAAAACAAAACAAAGACTCACATGATGGGAACCAAGGCCAACTGAAAGTGTTCCCAGTGGTCAAAATGGAACCTTCTGAGAAACAAAGTAAGTAACATAGTGCCAGCTTATAACCCAAAGTTAAAAAAAAAATCCAGGAGTCCATAGTAATATGAATTAATAACTGAATAAATAGTATAAATGGAGAAGGAAAAGGCGACCCACTCCAGAACTCTTGCCTGGGAAATGGCAGGGACAGAGGAGCCTGGCAGACTACAGCCCCTGTGATTACAAAGAGGTGGACATGACTAAGGAACTAAACAACAGTAAGCAGATTGTATGTAAGAATGACAACTTTCTCTTGTATAAGAATCCCAAATCATTCATGTTGATATTCTGTTCTAGACAAGGAAGGACGTAACTTCCCGCTCTTTAGGTGTGAGTGATTTTTTTCCCCAAAATAAAAATAAATAAATTATGAAAAGGAAGACAAAAGGAGTAAAATTATAGTGGAGAAACTTGAGAAACATTTCCTCAACCAGGCAATCAGCCCTAACCACAGTGATGTCACGCTGGTAGGATGTACCCTTGATATGATATAATGAAAATGGCACTTTTACCTCTGTAACCCTCCTTGTAAAAATACATTACCCCATTCTAACCAGGAGAAAACTATCAGACAATCCCAACTCAGGAACATCTTACGAAAACTGACCAGAACTCCTAAATCTACCAAGTTCTTTATAACCAAGGAAAATCTGGGAAACTGTGACAACCAAGAAAGCCTAAATAGACATGATTACTAAATGTCAAGATGGGATTCTGGAAGAGAGAAACGACATTAGGAAAAAACTAGAGGATCTGAATGAAGTATGAACTAATTATTATTAGTTAATAATAATGTGTCAATATTGGTTCATTAATTGTGACAAATGTACCATACTAATGCAAGATGTTAATAAACTGGGAATGGAAATATACAGGAACTGCGTACTATCTTTGCAGTGATTTTGTAAGTTTAAAACTTTAAAAACACTTTTTAAGATTACAGGTTTTTTTCTTCTTAAAAAAAAAATAAAAGCAAAAACAAACAAAAAAATCCCCTATTGTGTTCTGTAACCTCACTCCACTCAGAAATAGAAAAGAAAAAAGTGATTAAAAAGGGGGAAAATATCACTATTTGGGGAGATTAATTGGGGAAACTATTTGGTAAAATGTAAGTTTTGCTGTTTCTCTTTTCCTTAGGAATAGATAACATGTACTAAATGCTTTATACTATACACCATATTTTGTGCTGGAGACTTTATATTAATTACCTCACTTAAGACAAAGAATTATAAAATGATTATTTTCTCCTTTCAATCTATATATGGAAAAAATCCAAATATAAAAATCAACAGGATTTTTTTGGAACCTGAAAATATAGTTGCAGTGTACCCCTGAAAGAGTAGAGGTACAAGAGCAGTTAAGAACCATTTAGAAAGAACATCAGTGAGGGAAATTCTTGTACCATCAGTTCGAACAGTATATTATATAACTTAATTCAAAGAATTTTTTTTTTTTTAAATCACAGCAAAATTAGCCAAGTAATGTCACAGCTGTTTCTTTGCCCTCAGGCACAACAGCCATCCTTTGGTTGAGAATCAGAGACAGACAACCTCATCTTCAACAATAACACATAGACACATGATTCCTCCTTTACGAAATTTAAGACAGAAGGTTTCGTCAATCATCTCAAATGTGAAGTACTCCATAAAGATCATGCACTGCCTTGCTATGAATAATTTAACGGCACAGTATTAACCCACTGACTGAAATGTTCACAGAAAAATCAAGGGAAAAATGGAAAAAAAAAAAAAAAAGGAGGAAGAAAAGGAAGCAGTCCATGTGTTCTTTGTTGAAACAGGTAGATGGTTCCGTCAAGTTATAACACATGAATCAATTTAGTGATTAACCTTGACTGATTTTCTCACTGCCTATCCTGGCATTTTGGAGAACAAGAAAAGAAAAAAAACCAAAAACTAAAAAATCCTTCACAGTAGCAAGGAATGAAAGATAGTTTATCCTTAGGACAAACCAATAGCTAAGTTAGATTTTTAGCTAAAATAAAATAAAAATATCCTTTTCTAATTTCAAGACATGAAGATGGAAGGAAAATAATAAATGACACAGTTAAACTAGAACAACTCACAGGAGAGCTTGACATGGCCTGTTCATAGAGAAATGGTGGCATACCTATCAGTTAGCTAAAGTTAGACCCAAACAGGAATAGCAGAGGCCCGGGAATTTACTGACAGTACCTTCAGGGATGGCCTCGCACTGAGGCAGAATCTATGGTGTGTCAGCAGAATTGCCTCCATTCTGCAAACAGAGAAGGAAGGGAGGCGAGATGAAGAGTGAGAGATGAGCAGGCTCCCTCACTACTTCCTTCTGACTTGTCTGTTTTAGAATCTTGTTGAAATAAGTTAAAAAAAGAAAAGCCCATACAGGAATATTTTAGGATCTAAATCTTGACAATATTTACTAACAACTTTTAGAGCACACAGTTGAATAATTTCTCAGTGTAATTAATATGGTTTATGCTATTATACCACCAATCCATCCTTTATATGCAACAGACCATTTTGATAGTGTCATTCCCCAGGTTTATATTTAACCAAACTTTATAAAAAACCATATGATGTGCTATGGGCTGAATTGCGTTCCCTCCTATAAATTCAAACGTTGAAGCCTTAGCACTCCAAGTGATTGTATAGGAAACAGGGTCTTTAAGGGGATGATGAAGGTTAAATAAGGTCACATAAGATACAGCCCTGATCTGATAGAACTGGTACCCTTATAAGAAGACGATGAGACACCAACACTCTCTCTCTGCCACGTGAGGACGCAGTGAGAAGGTAGCTGTCTGCAAGCTAGTATAAAAGTACTTAACCAAAACCCAACCACGCTGACATCTTGATCTCTGACTTCCAGCCTCCAGATCATGAGAAAACAAATGCCTGTTGTTTCAGCCACCCAGTCTATGATATTCTGCTGAGGTAACCTGAGCTGACAAATACATTATGCAGGAAACTTTGTGTGGTCCCCAAATAATCAGGGTTCTCTTCCTTCAAGGAATATGGTAGGACTGAACTTCCTTAATTCCTTTAAGAGTAGAGAAAGCCACCTGATACCTTTTAGCCAATGAAATGTCACTAAGGGTGACATTTGTCACTTTCAGTGAGCCTTTAATAAGAAGAGAAGGTGTGATTTTCCATGTGCTTTGTTTTTCCTCTGTCTGCCACCTGCAGCGCTCCAGATGCTGAAGTCTCTATCAGAGGAATGCCTGAATGAGGATGATGGGGAACAAAGGCCCCAGTCAACCCACAGTGGACATGGAGTATGAGTGGGAAATAAACATGTGTTGTTTTGAGTCACTGAGACTTTCCATTGTTAAGGTTGATATAGCAACCTTAGTCCTATAGGGAAAAAACAAAGAAACAAAACTAAACAGCAAAGCAAGCAAGCGCACAAACAAAAAGCCCTTAGTCCTACAGGGGGCAGAAAGCAGAAGCAAACAACGATGAGAACAAACCTGGTAATGCTCTGCATAACCCACTGAATAACCACAGTGGGCATACAGCACAGAAGCATAATCAGGAAAAATGTGTTCACCTCTGCAACCATGTAGACATTTTAATTAAGAGATGGCCCACCTGATTTGGTATCTACTGAGAAAGCACAAAATTTCATTTTATGCTTTAATATTTTAATAATAATATCTATTCAGATGCCAGATAATTTTGAAACAGCATTGCGATTTCATCTAACCTTGTTTAACATTATTTGGAAAGCTTTTATTAGTTACAAGGGTGAACAATAGCAAATTAATCTTACTTGATTTATGAGAAAACATCCCGACACATATTGAGATTGCCATTTGAAATTGGTCATATTTTGGTCAAAACTTTTATCATCTAAACTATGTTCCGAAGACTGACCTTTGGTCTCCTTTTCCTTGTCAATTCCTGATGTCAGCCCACCACTTTGAACAATCCAGCTTGTCCTCGGTGGACCATATCCCTTGACTACATTGAGTCTTGACCCAATGGTCTCCTGTGCCTTGGAGGTCTCCTTCCTCCCATTTACCATCTGGATGATGACTACTCATTCCAGAAGACTCATCTCAAATGTCAATTAATCCAAACTGTCTTGGCCAAAATCTCCAGCAAAACTTCTTTCCTCCTTTAGGTTCCCAGATCATATGATCAATATCTTTACCATAGTAGTTATTCCCCTTAAATACAATTTATCTATTAATGTGTCTGCTTATGGATTTGTGAATTCCAAGTGGGTTGAAAAAAATCCCTCACTTAATGCATTCTGTAGCTACAATCTATTTGTTGAATGAATGGGTGAAGGAGTCAAATTATAAACTATTTCTACCTAAAAATGTTGACCACTTAATAAAAGTGAATATTTATATGCATAATGTTTACTTTTTTTAATCACAAAGGAAAACAGATTGTAAACTTACTTGTCTTCATTTTCCTTGCTTTCTTATTTCTGTGTATTATACATCCTATTAAAACACAGAAAGTTCTGCTATACTAGCATTTAAATTTGCTGCACTATGCTTTGTAACAGTTGGTGTGAAAGAATTTATAAGAAGACTTAGAAGTCTCTACAGCTCTGCTCCTTTGCAAAGTTCTGACATGTGATTTTTATTCCTTAGGTAATAAAGGAGCCTTCTTCAACTTTCTTCACAGCCAGCCTACTGAACCTCTTCAGTCTTCATCCCTACCACTCCTGTGGTCAAGAACAAAAGCAGAAAAAAGCCAGAGACCAGAGATGCCTTTTTGTGCTCTTAATCAAAGACTGTGGCTGCCTGAGCCTGGTGCACACTCCAAGCAGCTCTCCCAAGTAGGGATGGTCCAGCTTAGCCAGCTACAGCATAAGGCTGGCAAAACCAGAGAAACTACAAATGACCACACCCACCCTTATCCTGGCCCTCTACCTTGACAAAGAAAGGAGAAACCAAAAGGACTTATATCAGACGAGACCCTGGAGAGATGGCTGTGGGTGTGAGTGCGTGTTTACAAGTGCTCTAGTCTGAGAGATGGGAGGAATGGATTGAAAACTGTCCACGAGGCAGCACTGCATAGAGGTTGGCATCAGGAAGACAGGGGCTTAAAAGTAAACACTGCCATTTCATGGTAGTGGGTTTTGGGAAATGACTTCATCTGGGAAGGCTTTTTTCTTCATTTACTAAGGTGGGAGGAACATCAGTGATTTGGAACACAGCTCATGGCACGTAGCTCAGGACTCACTCTCAAGAAGGGTTTATGTGTTATTAGGTCCCTTAGACTATACACAGGGTCAGAGCCTTCATTATCAATAACCACTAGCATTACACCAGCAGCTGATCACAGTTTGATTAGCTCGGTTTGTTGTGATTATATGGGGCAATAGCTGGATGGATTTGGAAGACTAGAGTTTGAGGCATGGCTGAACCTCTAAGTAGTCATATTATCTTTCACAAGTCACTCTTTCAGCTTCAGTTTCCTCATCTTTAAAATAAATGCGTTACAACAATTGGTCTCATCTGCAGTGCTAATATTTGAATCTCTAGATAAACTAGACATGGCTGGATTGTGTGCAAAAGGAAGTGGTCATAATGACCAAGGTGAGAGTGTGTTCAAAAAGCAGGTGTCCTAAGGAAGTCACAGAGCAGGAGATTACTAGCCAGCCAAGTTAAAACAGTCAAGCCCTGTTCACAATAATAAGAGGTTCCAGTTAGGCAACCATCATGAGTGACTTGCCATGAAATCTGAGTTAAATTTCTACCCATCAATGGACTTTGTTAGTTTCATTTCCTGTTAGGTTTTAAACCTCTATGCATGCTCAGTCGCTCAGTAATGTCTGATTCTTTGCGATCCTACAGACTGTAGCCTGCCAGGCTCCTCTGTCCACTGGATTTCCCAGGCAGAATACTGGAGTGGGTTGCCAGTTCCTCCTCCAGGGGATCTTGACCTCAGGACTGAACCTGCATTTCCCGTGTCTCCTGCACTGGAAGGCAGATTCTTAACCACTCTGCCACTTGAGAACACACATTCTGATGTATAATGAGAAACAGGGCTAAGGTGACACCTGCAAAATGTTTGCAAATCAAACATTTTGATTTGTGTCCTTTTAGGATGTGAGGAGAGTTCACCACTTCAAATAATGGGACCTTCAAGCATGAGGATGGATTTTAAGGAGGGCTTTTACAGCCAAAATGCAATGTACCTATAGCATGTGGACCCAAAGCTGAGGGTCTGAAAAAAATGACAAGAACATGGAAGAATGAGAGAAAAAAGAAGAGAGGAAGAAAGGGAAGAGGAAGGAGGAGAAAAAAAAAGGAAAGAAAAGGAGAATGCATTATTGAATGGAAATTCCTGGATTAGCAAATACACTGTTTACTTGGCCAAGTCTAAAAAGTTCCACTAAACTTCAATTTTCAGAGACAGAGGTGGTATTTATGCAGATGTTACTTAATAACTTTACTCTATTAAGTGTATCTGGGGGCTTCCTAGGTGGCGCACTGGTAAAGGATCTGCTGGCCAATGCAAGAGACACAAGTGATGTGGGTTCAATCCCTGGGCTGGGACGATCCCCTGGAAGAAGAAATGGCAACCCACTCCAGTATTCTTGCCTGGAGAATGCCAGGGACAGAGCAGCCTGGAGGGCTACAGTCCACATGGTTGCTAAGAGTCGGACACAACTGAGCACACACACACACACAAGTGTATCTGGAAACAAATTAGTTTATTTTCAGCAGGTAAACTCTTAATACTTATGTTGAAGGAATAAAGTTCATCAAGTACCTTTAAAGAATTTAATGAGATTTCCACTGTCCTTCAATACAAATGGTGGCCATTAATTTACTTAAGGTCAGTTTTGTTTTAGTTTTGGTTAAGATGTTGGGTCCTGAATCAGGATTCCTAGGCTAGAATTCAACTCCACTATTTGATAACTGTGTGAACTTAAGCAAGTGACCTACTCTCTCTTCATCTTAGTTTTCCCATTGCCAAATGGGGAAGGATAAAACCCTAAATCATAACGGTTTAGTGGGGCAATAAAGTGATTTATAAAAGCAGTTAAAATAGTATCTGGCACATAGTAAGTATTTAATAAACATAAGCTATAATTACTAGTAGAGTTCTTATTTAAGTATTTTAAATTCTATATATTTTTGTTACAAAATATGTACATATATCAACTCATAACAGGATGCAGACAAGGCATCCTGTACCATTGACTTAATGAGTTTGTAATAATTTTATTGAAATTATTTTCTCTAACACTGCTGCCATAGAGAGGGAAGCCAAAGTAACCACTGATTCATGAGCCTAAAAGGTGTACTTTAGGAGGTTGACACAGATTTTCTAAATCTCCTTGAGGCCAGTATTATTCCAGCCTTGCTGCTTAGAGACCTACTTTTAAAGGTCACCTTCCCCATCATGCAGGTGTATCTACATCCTTCACTGTGGAGAAAGGGACAAGAACACCAAACATCCGCACCAATCACAAGCTAGAAAACAACAGCAACTCTAGCCTTCCAGCCACTGCCCTGGCAGCACTCTAACCCATACCAATACCAATGCCACCATTTGCCCATTCCTAGAGAACATGTCCTATTGTAGGTGGCCCAAGGACACAGAAAATAAATGATAATTTCACATTTCTTTGCAATTATTTTTGAGTTTAAAAGGCTCAAAAAAGTTGGGAGGGAGACTCTCTGATCAATTTGTCTAGAATATTTGTTTTCTTAAAAATAATAATGATAAAATATGTATAGTAACAATAACAACAATAGTTATTGTATAATATATACTAGCATATAATATATGCTTTAAGAAATTTCTGTAATGGTTATCTTATTACACAACTTTGGAAGATGATACGATCATTATTCCCACTTTATACATGAGAAGGGCTTCCTTGTAGCTCAGCTGGTAAAAAATCCGCCTTCAACACAAAAGACCTGGGTTCTATCCCTGGGTCAGTCCCCTGGAGAAGGAAATGGCAACCCACTCCAGTATCCTTGTCTGGAGAATCCCCATGGACAGAGGAACCTGGTAGGCTACAGTCCATGGGGTCTCAAAGTGTCAGACACAACTGAGTGACTGAGCACAGCACAATATGAGAAAGTTGAGGCTAAGAAGGTAGGTCAGTAGTTCTAGTGGCCCCACCGTCAGAAACTGGGGAAGGCAGGACCCTGAAGCCGCTTCCCATTTTCTTTGATTTGTCCCCATAATCTACCAGGAATTCAACCCTGTTCTCCTGTTCTTTGGGATACGCATACTCTACTTACTTTTCATCTCTCCATCTATTTTACTTACTGCCTGTGTCACTGAGAGAGTATATCTTTCATCTTTGTTAATGATTTATGGATTCATTTTGGCGTCTTCATGATGTCCACTATTGTTTCTGCTACTTAAATTCACACCCAATTCTTCCTGAACCTCGTCCTACCTTTTAAACTAACTCCTTCCCTGGTTTGGCACCTGTGTTTGCATGTAATTCAGAGGATCCATTTGTCTCCTCAATTAGGGACTCAGCCCTATATTCACCGCATGCAGTACCTTTTATTCCTGATTTCTTTGACAAGTGTGTCTCTATAGAATATTATGATTTTCCCAGAATGTGTAGGACAAGAAATACACACGATAACTAACTGAATCAACAACCCTGAAAGACTATTCTATAAGCACTCAGATGTTCAGTGCTTCCATTTTCACTGCGGAGCTAATTAGTTTTTTTGTAATTAGTGTTTATGAACTCAACCAGCACAAGGAAGTAACATACTGCACCAGATATTCCTGAAGTGATAGGTTACATTAAGAATCCCAAGTTATGAATGCCTGCTACTCATGGGAATGAAACTGGGGCAAAGCCAAGTGACCAGGGCCAAATGAAACAAATCCTAATCTCCTGACCCCGCCCTGACAAAACAGAAGCCTCGCCTTCACTTGTCACAAGGCTGTTTTCTAGGGAACAAAGCCCTGTTTCTGTTGAGGAGGGTGCAGCTACCAGCAAAGAAACACTCACCATGATTCAACCACGGTTCAGTTCAGAAGCGCAGAAGGCAAAGGAAGCAATTTTGACAAAGAATAGCAAGAGCTATCCATACAAATGTAGAACAAAAACACACACAAAAAAGCATAAAAGGTATTGATAATTAATTTCAAATACCATATGGAAACCGTAGCTAAAGAGAGGGAGAGAAGAAAGCCCAACAAAGACAAATGGAACTGCCGAGGCCATGAAAGCAAATGCCCCAACACTTCGGGCTGCAATTGCAACGCCCAAGTTTTTTCCTGTAATTATGGTTCTACTTATCCCATCTTAGATTCATAGAAAAATCTGAGTGGATAGGGGACTATTTCATGCTGGGAATACAAAAGTAAGTTTGAACAAATTGCCCATTTGTGATTATTTAAATAAAACATCATAATTGGAATATGTTGGTCGATAAAGGCAATTTTTTTTCCTTCTTTCTCTTTTGTATAAGAACAATAGACTAAATGCTATCCTGATTTTTTTTACTGCATTTCTGTAAATACAGTATTTAATGCCAGGTGCCCCCTCAATTTTACATTGTGATGGGCTACAGAAAAGGAGGAGTAAATGCACTCTGAGTTGTTTTCCACACCACTTGGGCTCTGACAAATCATTCACAACATTCTCTGCAAGGCTATTGTCTTCTATCATCATTCTCGGCAGCCTGACTCAGTGGTGCTCCAGTTAAAGGGGGTTCACTTTTACCACATTTATTCTAATAATGGTTCCTTTTACCACATTTATTCCAATGATGGTTCCCTTATACAGTTCTATTTGCCATCACTGTTTTCACAGACCCTTCGAAGTATATCTGTCAAATAGAAGTAAGTACTCCTTCTCTTTTATGTCCAGTAAAATATATTCTCTTTTGCTCCCAGCAAAGAAAAAGATAGTTTTTTATTATCTTGAGATAACAGAACTTCCTGCATCAAAAAATAAATGTTTCTTAGATATGGCTAACAATATTTAGATACCCCATGTCATCAATTCTGTAGGCACACATAGTCAGGTCTTGAGGTTAAAGGGCCTGGTCTTATTTCCCCAGGCACCATCTATCAAGCTTTTGATCTTCAAAGAGTTTCTAGTTGATTGGACTTTTCAGCTTTTATATATACATTTTTGAAATAGTTTCTTATTTCAACAGGCATTTAAGCAGTACTGAACAAGTTATTCTTTCATAACATCCTTCAATAGATAAGAAATAAAAAGTATGATTTAAAGGTCTACATTGAACAAAGTTTGGGTCTACAAACTTTGGAGAAAATCTGAAGATGTATACCTGTGGCGGATTCATTTGGATATTTGGCAAAACTAATACAATTATGTAAAGTTTAAAAATAAAATAAAATTAAAAAAAAGAAGAATGAAACATCACCTCTGCCTTCAAAATTAAGGGGAAGACATAAGATACAGACCTATGAGTGTTACCTTAAAAAGCAGCTATGGATCCCAGATGCTAGAGGAATTAAGAGGAAACAGAAAGGATGTTAGGTGGCAGAAAACTGCACAACTGCTGACACCTGCGTTCCCAGATTTACACAGGAGCCTGAAAGAACTAAAAAACCATCTAATTTAGCGACTAGTTTAGGTCTTTGATCTCTTTGGGAAATACTTGGTGAGTGGAAGCTTGGTCCACTCACACCCCGCCTCTCCTTGAACCTCTCTTAGGATGATCACTTCCTGTCAAAATAGCTCATCCTCTCTGTGTTTTGAAAGCTTTTTCATATGTTAATTTGGAACCATGCAAATATTCTACTTTGACCCCAGGGATGCTGCAATTTAGGCCTGTGGTTAAGAGGCCAGGACCTGAAGTCAGACAGCCTAGATCCTAATCCAGACCTTGAAGGCAACTCTCTGGTTTCCTCTTCCACAATGTTCTTTATATCATACTGTAATGATCTTTAGAGAAGTCACATGATCAAGGTCACATATCTGGTAAGTTCCAGAAACAGCAACAACTGAGATATCCTAAAAATCCAGTGACTTTGCCATTATGAAACATTTCAAGAAAGTTTCAAATGTTTTATTCAGGACAGTACTATAGTTTCTTCTGTAATAAATGGTACCACAAAATTCAAGGTAGATTTCAATATTCCAAGTGACCAATTGGTTCAAGGGCTTTGTGAGAAATAGCTGTTTTTGTTCAGTTGGTAAGCTGTGTCTGATTCTTTTGTGATATGGACTGTACCCTTCCAGGCTCCTCTGCCCATGGGATTTTCCAGGCAAGAAGAGTGGAGTGTGTTGCCATTTCCTTCTCCAGGGGATCTTCCTGACCCAGGGATTGAACCCATGTCTCCAGCATTGGCAGGTGGATTCTTTACCATGGAGCCACCTGGGAAGCCCTTGTGAGAAACTGGGGTTATGAAAAACTAAACCAATTGTCTTAATGAGAAATAAGCCCATTAACCCCAACAGTGAACTGTACTAAAATTAAGAAGCCATAATTTCCACCCCCTATATCTTCTTTCCATTTCCATATTCAAAACTCAAGTTTGGACATTTGACCTATACTCTCTAAATTGAGTAATTTCCTGACATATTTTTCCTCATTCCAAATGTATGCTTCCTCCTTCATACTATTCTCTGTTATTATTAACTCAAAACATAGGACACATTGTACCATCTTCCTCTTTAAAAATCTAATAAACCCTAAATATCCATAGCACTGTGTCCAAACTTCTTGGGAAGCTATTTAAGATTCTTTCAACCAGCCCCAAATCTATCCACCTGTAGCCAAACTCATCTCACACTGAGAAAGTTGTTGTTGTAAGGAGTCAATAAATTCAACCCCTGACAAATTCCAATTGTCAATAAACTTTAGCTATTGTAACAGCATTATCCCAGAAGGCACTACCTTCTTCTGCAACTATGGCCATTTATTTAATCATTCAATCAATGTGTATTGAATTTATATTTTAGTGAATATGCAGGCAAAAGAGTAAAAATAAATAAACTATAAACTTCATTAGATACTGGTAAATACTAAGAAGAAAAATAAAGCAGAGAGAAAGGATAAAGTATACTGGTGAGGAGGGTTTGAACATTTAGATAAGTGACCAAGGAAGACCTCAGTAAAGGGGGTATTTGAGCCAAGAGCCAAAGAAAGTGAAATATTGCTTTCATGTATATCTAGGTAATTCCATTCAGAAGGAATACCAAGGGTAAGTAGCATGAGATAGAGCATGATCACTGTGCTTGAATTCTGGGAGAAAGCCAGTGTGGCTGGCTCAGATTTAGTTAGGAGGACACTAGTAGGAAACTGATGCATAAATTTAACATGAGAGAAGAGGATTTAGGGGACTGTAGGTCAAACTGAGGAGAAGGCAATGGCAACCCACTCCAGTACTCTTGCCTGGAAAATCCCATGGACGGAGGAGCCTGGTGGGCTGCAGTACATGGGGTTGCTAAGAGTCAGACACAACGGAGCTATTTCACTTTCATTTTTCACTTTCATGCATTGGAGAAGGAAATGGCAACCCACTCCAGTGTTCTTGCCTGGAGAATCCCAGGGACAGGGGAGCCTGGTGGGCTGCCGTCTATGGGGTTGCACAGAGTTGGACACAACTGAAGCGACTTAGCAGCAGCAGCAGCAGGTCAAACTGAGAATTTTATCTTTTCCTTTTAATGTTATGGGGAACCACTGGAGGGTTTGAACAGAGGAATAAGACAGATTTTTTAAAGAAGAGAGTCACACTTCATTCTATGTCAAGCAGAACTCCCAAGTTTTTAGCTTAAAAAACTGAAAGAAGGAAAATACATCATTCCACTTCATTCAGTGACTGTATCTGGAAAACGTTTGGCCCATCCACTTTTATTCATCTATATTCTCTCTTCAGCCTAACCACCATCACTTTTTATCTAATTTAAAATACTACCATCACAAATGGTTTGCCATTATCAGCTCTTGTCCCCACTTAGTCAGTTTGTTTGGCAGAGATTAGGAGGATCCTTGAAACCTATGAAGTCCTGCAGTCGCTTACCTGTTGACTTAGAATGTGACTTAACTCTTTATGGCCTGCAAGGCAGTACCCGATTTTGCCAGTCTCTCCTTCTTCAGTGTCATCCCTCTGGCTTTATGACACAAGACCTTCATACACTTGCCCCTCTATGTAGCGGCTGCTTCTCCCTGAAGTCTTTTGAATTGATAATGTCTTCACTTTCTTTTGATCACAGCTTAAATGGTAGTTTCTCAGAGAGACTTTTTCTGACTGTGCTGTGTAAAGCATGTCACTCTCTGTTATCCTATTATTCACCATTCATTCATAAATTCAATTGATATTAAATGTCTACATGTCCGTATTCCCTTAAATGCCATTCTTTTCTTCTCATTACATTTATTCTAATTTGTGACTATATTTCATATGGACTGCATATGGACTATATTTATAAATGGACTGCAGATCCCATAAAAGCAAGAGTCACATGTGTTCTGTTCACCACTGTATTATTTCTGATATGTGACAGGTAATCAAAAAATATTTGTAGAATAAATGAATAACGTTATTCAGGATCTGCTGGGTTTTCCTTTAGGCTTCTATTATAAAATTTATTTCATTAAAATTTTATTTCATAGGTAATTTTAGATAGTTCTTTTCTTAATAGCATGTAGCTAATTTGATATAGAAGCTATTTCTTTATCATTATTGTATCTTTCAAAAGGCCTAGCTTAGTTTTGTAACTAAAAATACTTCCTGAATTGAACTAATAACTGGGTAGAACATTAGGGCTTTCTTCAATACCTCAAACACATGCTTCTTTGAAGACTTGACTTTATTCCATTTTAAAAGGGTAGTATAAAATAACTAAGGCTTTTGGTAGTTCCAGAAGTTTAACAACAAAGCAAATGCACTTTTCATTTGTTTTTTTAGTTGCTAAGTCCTGTCGGTCTTTTGTGACCCCATGGACTGCAGCCCGCCAGGCTCCTCTGTCCATGGGATTTCCCAGGCAAGAATACTGGAGTGTGTTGCCATTTCTTTCTCCAGGGATCTTCCTGACCCAGGGATCAAACCCTCATCTCCTGCACTGCAGGCAGATTCTTTACTATCTGAGCCACCAGGCAAGCCTCCACTACTTTCCATGCTTTAAAACTAATGACTTCCCATTACAATATGAAAAAATACCAAACTAGAGCCTCCAGAAGCCTCCAAAATATGTACATATGTTCACCAAACTCATTTTCTAGGATAATTTCCCTCTCTCATCTACAAATGTTCAGTCATGCTGGCCTTTTTTTTTAAGTATAGTGAATTTACAATGTTGTGTTAGTTTCGGGTTTATAGCAAAGGGATTCAGTTATACATACATACATATATATTCTTTCTCCGACTCTTTTCTTTTATAGGCTATTACAAGATGGTGGGGCTTTCCTGGCGGCTCAGTCAGTAAAGAATCCACCTACAATGTGAGGGACCTGGGTTCGATCCCTGGGTTGGGAAGACTCCCGGAGGGCATGGCAACCCACTCCAGTTTTCTTGCCTAGGGAATTTCTTGCCTGTCCATGGACAATCCCCATGGACAGAGGAGCCTGGCAGGCTACAATCCATAGGGTTGCAAAGAGTCAGACATGACTGAGTGACTAAGCACAGAACAAAATGTTGAGCATAGTTCTTTGTGCTATACTATACTTATTGTTTATCTATTTTATATATGCTGCTGCTGCTGCTAAGTCGCTTCAGTCGTGTCTGACTCTGTGCGACCCCAGAGACAGCAGCCCACTGGGCTTCCTCGTCCCCGGGATTCTCCAAGCAAGAACACTAGAGAGGGTTGCCATTTCCTTCTCCAATTCAGGAAAGTGAAAAGTGAAAGTAAAGTCGCTCAGTCGTGTCCGACTCTAGTGACCCCATGCACTGCAGCCTACCAGGCTCCTCCATCCATGGGATTTTCCAGGCAAAAGTACTGGAGTGGGGTGCCATTGCCTTCTCCCATTTCATATATAGTAGTGTGTATATGTTAATCCCCAAATCCTGATTTATCCTTCCCCTACCCCTCACTAGGGGCTTCCCTGGTGGCTTAGAGGATAAAGCATCTGCCCACAATGTGGGAGACCTGGGTTCGATCCCTGGGTAGGGAAGATCCCCTGGAGAAGGAAATGGCAATCCACTCCAGTACTCTTGCCTGGAATATCCCATGGACGGAGGAGCCTGATAGGCTATAGTCCATGGGGTCGCAAAGAGTCAGACACAACTGAGTGACTTCACTTCCACCCCTCACTGGGGCTTCCCAGGTGGCTCAGTAGTAAAGAATCCACTGGCCAATGTGGAGATGTGGGTTCAATCCCTGGGTCAGGAACATCCCCTGGAGAATGAAATGGCAACCCACACCAGTATCACTGTCTGGAAAATGGCATGGACAGAGAAGCCTGCCAGGCTAGAGTGCATGGAGTTGGAAAGAATGGGTCACAACTGAATGACTGAGCATGCTCTCCTCACTATTCCCTATGGTGACCATAAACTTGCTTTCTTTTCAAATTTTTTAATTTAAAAATACATTTTCAGTTATTTACAATGTTGTGTAAGTTTCTGCTGTATAGCAAAGTAAATCAGCTATACATACACATATATGCACTCTTTTTTAGATTCTTTTCCCATATAGGTCATTAGAGAGTAGCGTTTCCCATGCTATACAGTAGGTTCTTTTTAGTTATCTATTTTATATATAGTAGTGTGTATATGAAGACGGCAATGGCACCCCACTCCAGTACTCTTGCCTTGCAAATCCCATGGACGGAGGAGCCTGGTGGGCTGCAGTCCATGGGGTCGCTCAGAGTCGGACACAACTGAACGACTTCCCTTTCACTTTTCATTTTCATACATTGGAGAAGGAAATGGCAACCCACTCTAGTGTTCTTGCCTGGAGAATCCCAGGGACAGGGGAGCCTGGTGGGCTGCCGTCTACGGGGTCACACAGAGTTGGACACGACTGAAGTGACCTAGCAGCAGCAGCAGCAGTGTGTATGTCAACTCCAGTCTCCCAATTTATTCCCGTCTTTGGTAGCCATAAGTATGTTTTCTGTAGCTGTGACTCTGTTTTGTAAATAACAGAGCTTTCTCTGTTATTTGATGAACACTACATAAGTTCATTCGTGCCGTGTTTTTAGATTCCACGTGTGAGTGATATCATGTGATACCCGTCTTTTTCTGTCTGACTTACTTCACTCATACGACAATCTCTAGGTCCTTCCATGCTTGTTCTGTTGTGTATATGTACCACTTCTTTTTTATCCATTCATCTGTCAATAGATACTTAGGTTGTTTCCATGTCTTGGCTATTCTAAATAATGCTGCTATGAAAATTGGGGTACAGGTACCTTTTTGAATGATAGTTTTATCCAGATGTATGCTCAGGAGTGGCATTGCTGAATTATATGGTAACTGTTTTTAGTTTTTAAGAACCTCCATATAGTTTTCCATAGTGGCTTCTCCAACCACATTCCCATCATTAGTGTAGGAGGGTTTCCGTTTCTGCACACTCTCCAGCATTGATTATTTGTAGACATTTTAATGATATCCTTTCTAACTGGTGTTAGGTGTTAACTTATTGTAGTTTTAATTTACATTTCTCTAACAATTCATCCTGGCTTTTTTTTTTTTTTTTAAATCCCAAACCACAGAGAGTATATTCCCTTCTCTGGGCTGTGCACTGACCATTCCTCTACCCAGAATGCCCTTCACCCTGATTTCTACAGCACAGGCTTCTGCTCCTCCTCTAGGTTCCAATTCAAACACCACCTTTCCAGAGAGATCTTTGCAGAAAGTTGTGTACTTTCTTCACTCTTCTTCAAAGTACTCTATATATTTTCTATTTATCTTTTTGTTCTTAACACCTGCCACTCACTGCAATTAACTTATTTACAAGTTCATGGTTGATGTCTCCACTGCAGAATGTAAGTGCAATCCAGCACATATCTTGGAGTGTTCACTGCTGCTATCCTAGAACAATGACTGGTACACCTTTGAACACGCATAATAAATACTTGCAGAATGAATGAATTAACGCATACATGATGAAAATATCCCATGGGCATTTATTATAAACAGTTACATGGCTTATAGCTCTTGAATTGCATGTAAGCTAAACCCCACAAGATATAATTAAGAACAGAAATAGAACAATTCTAAATTATGAACTGGAAGTCATGTAAGTTCCCTTGTATAGGATGTTATACAAGGAAGAAAGAAGGTTTTCTGACGTAAAGGATGCTGGACTCTAATACGAGCTATTATTCCTAAATTTCCAGAATTCGGTTTTTCTCTTCTGTGGGTCTTCAAGAACTAGCATATTTCCTGGCTTAAATGAAATTACGATAGATGCTTATTGAATTGGTCTCAGATTAGAACACAAACCTACACTAGAACATTTGCTGCTATAAACTCCAGCATCACTCAAACTATATTTAAACCATATTTACTTATTTATAAGTATCATTTAAATAGATGGATATAAATTCTTGTCAGCTAATTTCCAGTGATTTACTAAAATGCTCTATTTAAAAATGTCAAGTGGCCATTAGCAGTAAATCTCCCAAAATTTATCTGCCATAATATTCCTACTTAAATATTGTCATTGCGTTATCTCATTTCATTGGTTAATTTTTAAAAAATCTTTCTGAAATTGTTGAAAGTTTGTAATAGCAATCTGTTCTCAAGAATACACAGAAGAACTGTTCAAAAAAGAGCTTCACGACCCAGATAATCACGATAGTATGATCACTCACCTAGAGCCAGACATGCTGGAAAGTGAAGTCAAGTGGGCCTTAGAAAGGCATCACTACGAACAAAGCTAGTGGAGGTGATGGAATTCCAGTTGAGCTATTGCAAATCCTAATATGCCAGCAAATTTGGAAAACTCAGCAGTGGCCACAGGACTGGAAAAGGTCAGTTTTCATTCCAATCCCAAAGAAAGGCAATGCCAAAGAATGCTCAAACTACCACACAGTTGCACTCATCTCACACGCTAGTAAAGTAATGCTCAAAATTCTCCAAGCCAGGCTTCAGCAATACGTGAACGGTGAACTTCCAGATATTCAAGCTAGATTTAGAAAAGGCAGAGGAACCAGAGATCAAATTGCCAACATCCGCTGGATCATCAAAAAAGCAAGAGAGTTCCAGAAAAACATCTATTTCTGCTTTATTGACTATGCCAAAGCCTTTGACTGTGTGGATCACAAGAAACTGTGGAAAATTCTGAAAGAGATGGGAATACCAGACCACCTGACCTGTCTCTTGAGAAACCTATATGCAGGTCAGGAGGCCAACAGTTAGAACTGGACATGGAACAACAGACTGGTTCCAAATAGGAAAAGGAGTATGTCAAGGCTGTATATTGTCACCCTGTTTATTTAACTTCTATGCAGAGTACATCATGAGAAATGCTGGGCTGGAAGAAGCACAAGCTGGAATCAAGATTGCCGGGAGAAATATCAATAACCTCAGATATGTAGATGACATCACCCTTATGGCAGAAAGTGAAGAGGAACTAAAAAGCCTCTTGATGAAAGTGAAAGAGGAGAGTGAAAAAGTTGGCTTAAAGCTCAACATTCAGAAAAGGAAGATCATGGCATCTGGTCCTATCACTTCATGGGAAATAGATGGGGAAACAGTGGAAACAGTGTCAGACTTTATTTTTTGGGGCTCCACAATCACTGCAGATGGTGATTGCAGCCATGAAACTAAAAGACACTTACTCCTTGGAAGGAAAGTTATGATCAACCTAGATAGCATATTGAAAAGCAGAGATATTACTTTGCCAACAAAGGTCTGTCTAGTCAAGGCTATGGTTTTTCCAGTGGTCATGTATGGATGTGAGAGTTGGACTGTGAAGAAAGCTGAGTCCTGAAGAAATGATGCTTTTGAACTGTGGTGTTGGAGAAGACTCTTGAGAGTCCCTTGGACTGCAAGGAGATCCAACCAGTCCATTCCAAAGGAGATAAGTCCTGGGTGTTCATTGAAAGGACTGATGCTGAATCTGAAACTTCAATACTTTGGCCACCTCATGCGAAGAGTTGACTCATTGGAAAAGACCCTGATGCTAGGAGGGACTGGGGGAGGAGGAGACGGGGACGACAAAGGATGAGATGGCTGGATGGCATCAGAGACTCGATGGACATGAGTTTGAGTGAACTCTGGGAGTTGGTGATGGACAGGGAGGCCTGGCATGCTGTGATTCATGGGGTCACAAAGAGTTGGACATGACTGAGCAACTGAACTGAACTGTTCTCAATTTAAGGTGATTAAAACACATGGAACAGAAATGGAAGGCACATTCTCCCAAGACTTAGTAAACATCTCTATACCCAGCTGCCAGTAGGGGCTGCTAAGGCAAGCTTGCAGTTGAATAAGATTGCAAGGCACAGATATTGACGTTTGCTACTCTGGGCCAGGTTGGGCCAAATTCAGTCCATCTGGACCCTCTGTAGGGTCTGCTTCTTTTACCTCGTAACTTATTTCAGCCACCTTCCCTAAGATCAATTTACCTGGTCATAGAATAACTCCAGGACTATTATCTTAAGACATTACAAATAAAACTAAAAACACATACAGTCATATTTATTTCTATTTCATATTTATTTCTATAGTCTTTTCTTTGGTTCTACCCAAATGCACTGTTTCCCAAGTGACTGTTAATCTTCTTAGGAAGAGGGATTTAACACCCTGGGTCTATTTAGATCTTTCTATTTGTGGTAAATAGAGAAGGACAAAACCCCATATAGTTTCACATCTGTAGTTCAGAGTTTTACAATAAAATTGGAGTTCTCCTCGGAGAAGCTCGTGTCCAGAATTATTAGCTCAAAATATATAGTTTAAAATGCTTTAAAAAATAGTTATGTTCCTTTAAAATGAGACAGTTGGCAAGGATGAATCACATGCTGTTTCTGAGGAGCTCACATTTGGAAACAGACAGCAATCACATCTCTCTGGCTAAACACCGTTTGCAATTTTAAATATGAACAACAGTGAGTTTCTCTTCGAGAGCACATGCAACTATATTTCTCAAGGATGAGCCATCCAACGGAACAGCTGATGAAAGCTATGATGGCCTCATGTAATGCGGTCATCAGCTGAGCTCCTTCAATGGGCTAGCCATTGTATTCAATACTCCACATAATCTGTCTCTAATCTCCACACCAGCACTTCAAGGGAAATATTATCTGTACTTCACCATGAAGAACCCAGCGCTCACAGTTGGGTGACTAACTTACTCAAGGTCACCATCTAATGAGTGTCACAGCTAAGATGAATGCAAACTCAGATCTTTCAAACTGTCCCTTATACCAAAGCCTCTCTGACTTGGTCTTTCATCAGAACAGTCAGGTGGCTTGTAAAAAACCCATATCTCTGGGCCCAGCTCCAAAGTTTCTGATTTAGTAGGTCCTACGTGGGGCCTGATGATTTGCATTTCTCTCAAGTTCACAGGTGATGATATTTCTGGTCCCAGACCACACATTGAGGAGTGTTGGCCTACATCACGCTTTTGGTTAAAATGTAAGTCTTGCCATCAGGACCAACCAAGTACTGATCTTACTTCAGAAGTTTTACATATGCTTTTATGAAATTTAAAATGTATCAACATAACATTTATCAAGACCTTTATAGATGTTACTTCTGGAATTTCAGGCAGTTTTAGTGTTCTTTATGAATTGTTTTATGTTTCAAAAATGAGCACATAATTTTGATTACTGGTGAATAAAAATGATTGCATTTAGGAAAAATAAAACATAAACCCCCAGAAGTGTGACATTTGCAGGGATCTCAGTATCTCAACACCTTTTCTAGCTGGGGAGAATATACATATATACACAGAAACACATATCTTTACATGCACAAGGATACAAACCTAATTTTTCGGCCTAACCTAGGTCAGGAAGATTTGTCAAATTCTGAACCAGCTGCTCATTCCACTTAGCCATGCCTGGTAAATTCACTCCCTCAGATAGGTTTCTTTATCTGCACATTGTGAAGACTGGACTAGAATCAAACATCTCATAGTTAAAGGACTTTTAAAAGACTATCTAGTCTCCAAAGTTCAGTCCAGTTCTGTATACTGTATTAATGTAAATTCTCCTTTCAGGGTTTGAAGGAGAAAAGACCAAATATCAGGCACCTTGGGATGTGAGGGTCATTTAAATGAGACCAGAATAAATGGAAGTGTGTTCAACAAGACGGTTAAAGATGCAGGGCCAATTGGTCAAAATAGCCTAGTTACAGTTTTACATTTTTAAATGATATCATATTACATAATGATAGCACATGACCATTTGTATCCTGCAAATTATGCCAGCTAAAGGAAACACCCTGGTATTTATGCGATGCTTAGTGCATCTGTCACCATGGCCTTGTGGCCCAAATCAAAGTGATCGGAGCAATTAGGATGATTTCCCTATTTGTGTGAATTTTAAAGACTATAGTTTTAGAGTCAGTGGCAGATGACCTACTAATGGTATTTAATGGTTCTCTCAGCAAATTGTGAAGTACCTTGAGTGACCCACTGGTTAAGTACAGAAAAGGAAAATTGGAGTTTTAACCATTTCATCCTTCATTCCTCCTTGTTTCTCTTTTGGATAACAGTGTTAGATTTTTTCCACCTTCAAGGAAGAATAGCGAGAGGAAAAAAGGGAGGGGGGTAGAAAATTAAGATTTCCTGAGCACTAGGCTAACCATCAATATTAGCCATGGTATTTGATCTTTGTAATACTACA
The DNA here is from genome assembly GCF_002263795.3 of Bos taurus. Classification (NCBI taxonomy): domain Eukaryota; kingdom Metazoa; phylum Chordata; class Mammalia; order Artiodactyla; family Bovidae; genus Bos; species Bos taurus. Next base: position 79,282,112 of record NC_037334.1, on the reverse strand, counting down.
GCAAAAGGAAATACCTTCATTTTGCAAATGAGGAACTGAGGTCACACAGCTGGGGAGAAATGAACTGGGATTTGAACTTGATCTACCTGAGTTTTCCTGGTGGCTTCCCAGGTGGCTCAGCTGGTAAAGAATCCACCTGCAATGCAAGAGACGTGGGTTCGATCCCTGGATTGGGAAGACCCCCTGGAGAAGGGAACAGCTACCCACTCCAGTATGCTGGCCTGGAGAATTCCATGGACTGTATAGTCCATGGGGTCGCAAAGAATCAGACACAACTGAGCAACTTTCACTTTCACTACCTGACTCAAGAGTACAAGTGTTTCCACAATGTTTCCCAGAGAGAGAAATGCCAAGAACATTTCTCTATGATGCTCGGGGGTGGCAGTGGAAGCTAAAAAGGACAAGATAAGACTTCAAGCCCACTAAGGCTGAGATATGACCCGCAGTGGAACCCCTACAGATGTTCTTAGATTCTTAGTTTTTCTTTTTTTAAAAAGACACTTCTTGGTATTTACATACATGAGCATCATAAACAAGCAAATCAAAGAAAGTCAAGAAGAAAGGGGAACAAAAAGGAAAGAGATTCAAAACCAAGGCAGCCATTAAGGAGAAGCAAAGACAAATTTGATCAGGGGAGGATAACTAGAGCTGAGACACGAGGAAAGCAAAACGAAGCTGGCAAGGGTAACAGAGCAGTTTGGGCATCCTGCCTTAGCTGCTTCTTCTCCCTTCTCTCTCAGCCAACAACCTAATCACTGGCCTGAAAACAAGGGGCAAGCAGTTGGCCGAGGAACCCAAGTCAAGGCAAGTTAGAGCAGACCAATTCCTGCCAAAGAAGTTTCTCACCCTGGGAGCAGGTGATAAATCCTACAAGGCTCATGTCTGTAGAAGGGGAAATATGTCTCCTCTCCAAATAAGACTAACTTCAGGGCTTCTAGGTTAGCTCTGTCTGTCAGACTCCATATAGGAAAACAAAAAATTGGAAAGCAGGCCTGAAAGGAAGAAGCTTCAAGAATGGCACCCATTTCCTTTGCTATCTTGGACCAAATACCCCGCAAATCCTCTACTATTTATGCCTGCTTTGATACACTGGCCAAATAAGTGAGTTTTTACTCTTGGACAAAAATTTCTTCATTTTGTGAATATACATCATAGCTAGAATTGTAACATAATCTCCAGAGAAGAGCATCAGTTTAAAAAATAAATAAATAAACATCTTTTTGACTGAACTAGCAATTTCCTAGTCCCTTTGTGCTTACAGGAGAGTTCATTTGAAAATGGAGGGGCCTTAAAGACTCAGAGAGTAGGTGCTCTTTATCCTAAGGAAGTGGCTTAAAATAGCAAAACGGGGAATTAGGAGTACAGGTGTGTTCTAGATGTATTTTTGTCATTACAGGAAGAGGTCCCTCTAAAAGTAAAAGAAACACTTGAAAGTCTTAATAACCCTTAAAAAAATGTTGTTTCTGTGTAGCTAGTCCATGAATGAGCTGCTTCTGCATACATCAGAAAAGAAGGCCATAATTTGACATGTGATTTAAGGCAGGATCCACCTGCATAATTAAGAATCTTATCTATTCAGGTCTTTTCCTGAACAAAATCCATCTCCTTTTGAGCCCTAACTGTAGTTTGGTACAGTGGTTTTTTATACTGCCTAGGATAGTTTTAGCGCATGAATTTTTTTTTTTTTTCATATTTACTTCACTTGTATTAGATTGTAAGTCTAGCCATTCAACAAATATTTTATTGAGCAGCCACTACGTGCCAGAAGACAAACACTGTTAGACTGAGGATTTAAATCGTATTTGATTTTGATTTTTCTTCATTTATCATAAAATGAAAATAGTAGTAGTACTTATTCCATAGGGCTTCTGTTTGAATCCAATTACAGAAGCAACCCTTTACCCATGGTCTGAAGTGTCATAAGTGTTCAATACACATTATTATATATCATTATTGCTAGCATATACATCACTATTGCTAGCACAGTGCCTGGCATACACCAGAGATTTAATAAGCATTTGCAGAAGGAATGGTCAAAGACTGGTAGCATACAGTGCCCAACAAGGCAGTGACTATGCATATTATGCCCCTGGGGAAGAGACAGGCTACCCACTCCAGTGTTCTTGGGCTTCCCCTGTGGCTCAGCTGGTAAAGAATCTGCCTGCAATGCGGGAGACCTGGGTTCCATCCCTGGGTTGGGAAGATCCCCTGGAGGAGGGAATGGCTACCCACTCCAGTTTTGTGGCCTGGAGAATTCCATGGACGAGTCCATGGGGTTGCAAAGAGTCGGACACAACTGAATGACTTTCACTTCACTCACATGCATATTATACAATTGGTTTTATCATTACTAACTGGCCCCATGGTTCCAGTCATTTAATAGGTTTTGGGAAGGTTTACTTATAGTAAGTTGACACTAAAATCATTTTGTTTTCAAAGACTTAAAAGGTGCAGTTAATTTTTAGAGTGGAATATATGAGCACTATGCGTGATAGCAGAAATCACACTGGGTTGGAATAAGCCCAGCATCCTGACAGGGTCATTTCTTCCAAATAGATGTATGACATTTAAAAGTCACTTTCTAGACCTCCCTGAACATTTCTTCTTCGATTGTAAAATGAGGAGGATTAGACTCAAACTTGATGTTTCCTTCCAGCATTAACTGTTTATGATCCTAAATAATTTTCACAGTAAGATTCTGAAAGGGCTGTAGCCTGCCAGGCTCCTCTGTCCATAGGATTTCCCAGGCAAGAATACTGGAGTGGGTTGCCATTCCCTTCTCCAGGGAATCTTCCTGACCCAGGAACACCGAACTGGGTCTCCAGCATTGTGAGCAGATTATTTACCACCTGAATGACCAGGAAAGCCCTTAACAAATGCAGATGAATAAATTATGTCAACTTTTGGTTTTCCCTCCATGACCTTCCTAGGGGTTGTGTGGACAACAATGACCATTGTTAACAGCATCTGAGGACTTCTAAAAGCCAGGTAATATGTGTTAAGTGCTTTTACATGGAGTCTCTCATTTAATAAGTTTCACAAGTCAAAATAAAGTATTATTAATATCTCCAAAACAAACTCAAATTTAGAGAAAGTTACTAACTTGCCTCTGGTCATATAGATGACAAGCAGAATTAGGACATCTGAGCTCAGTATATCTTACAAAGGTGAAATAAATTGAGTTCTGCCTGCCCCCATAAAACTAAGCTTGGTCTTAAACTCCTTTCACTGATGGGTCCTCAGTCATCCTAAATTGGCCCACTGTACCTAGATTGACAGGTAGATATTTTTAAGTCTCCAATCATGCATGGTTGTGGGATGTTTGCATCTGTGATTGCACATGTGAGACCCACACACAAGGCTGCAATGTGGGCATGGACATTCCCCATACAAGAAAGTGTCAGCTGACAAGTTGCCTTTGTAAGACATAGTTAATCACTCTACTAGGAAAATAATACTTTACACATGCTCCCCACTGCTCCTCTCTCCCTCAACTCAATGGAAGACAGCCCTAAGCTGACTGTTTCAAAAATGTAATTCTAAAATATTTAAAAAAAAATTACTTTCTAAATATGTTTCACATGTACAGATCCCACTTGTTGGATTTGGGTCACAAAACAGTTGGTAAGTTGGAGATACCCAGAAGTATATGTGTATGCTAAGTCCCTTCAGCCATGTCCGACTCTTTGTGACCCTATAGACAATAGCCTAGCAGGCTCCTCTGTCCATGGGGTTCTCTGAGCAAGAATACTGGAGTGGGTTGCTGTGCCCTCCTCCAATGGATCTTCCTGACCCAGGGATCAAACCAGCATCTCTTAACCAGTCTCCTAGAGGGTTATTTCAAATGGTCAGGAACCTGATTATCTCAATTGACCAGGAAGGTTGTATGGTGAAAGAAGGTGGAATGTCCCTTGAAATGAGAAGACTCTAAACATGATTCCTAAATGGAGAGGATTTTTTTTTTTACTATGTTGCTACTGGAAAAGTAGTTGGGCCCTATTCTTACAGTGCATCAACCGAGGCCTTAAAGTTAATTACAGTCTTGTATTTACTCTGACTCTATTATCTGATATTTACAGATGAAAAGAAGATGGTTTAATCACCAAGGTGGTTTTTAATGTGTGCTTATCTCCCTTTATTCATGCCATGGGGGAAAAAAACATGTATTTGTAATTCTAAAAAAAAGGAAAAAGAATGAAGGATTTCATCTAATCTTTAATTTCCTAACATACATCAAATGAATCTGAGTATTGCAGCCCCCTAATCTATACAGCGCAGCCTTTTTTCATTTCTCTAACATGGAACACGTGGAAAAGACTCCTCCATTCTGAAATGGTTAATTTCAAACTTTCCCTGGGTACTCTCCTCTGAGCCCCATTACCAACACATGATTGTCACTGCAGCATGGCTTTCCTGACACATGGGTGTTAAAAGGCAGTGACAGAGCCAACAGGAGTGAACCGAAGCCATTTCTCTACACTGTAGAACTACCCTGACAATCCAAAGGAACACGCCATCTGCATTCTGTGTTGCTGCAACCACTGAACTGTGGGTTTGCAATTTCAGAATTCAGAATGTCATGCCCGGCGCCACTTTAGGGAGCTCCCACAGCTGCTACTTTTGCTTCCCTGCCTTTAGAATTCTGATGCTGAAGTTAATACACGAAGACATCCTTGTGTAGTGATGGAGACATGGCAGTAGGGCATGCTAGAGCACCATATATTTTCACGCACTTATTTATTCAAGCTGTGTGGCCTTCCCCCATCTCCCTTTCCCTCTGCAACTTATCAACCCGAGCCCTCAGACACTCACACCCACACAATGATCTCAGCAGGCAAGGAGGAAAAGTAAAAGCAAATGTACTTTAGAAAAAGTACAGGAAACCAACACTGAAATGGCCATTACTTGGCATTTCAATTTTACCTGTGGTTTCAGCTTCTGCTCCAAGTACACGCAATGAATGTGGCCTGATTACCTTAATTCAGTGATATTGCCAATAATCACAATGACAGGCAGTGTCTAAGAGATTGTCCTTGATGGCAGAGTCACAGAAATGGAGATATGGAGAATGTCCGTTGAGCACAACACACAAAAGGAAGAATAGAGAGATGCTCAGTGCTCTCTATCCTTGGAGAAGGGTGGCTGGTAAGAGTGAATTCACTTTGTGATTAACAGTAGGGTTGATAAGTTGATCTTTTACTGATCTCTTCTAGCATTCTTACTCTCAATTCCATGGGAGGATCAGAGGAGAGCCGAGATACAGAACAACCACAGAGACAGTTTAGTGCTGATTTGACTTAGTATGAATAAGAGAAAGTTTTACAAAATGAGTTAGAGTTAAATATAGTCATAAAGAAAATTGATTTTAAAATACCAAGGGCTATTCCTTGAATAAAAAGAATCACCAGCCAACCAAAAGGAGCCTTTCTAGTTGCAGTACTGACTGCTGAGAGGAAGTCGATTTTCTGTCTTTGATAACCACGGACATTTTAAGGTAGGGAAATCTGTTGGGTTAGGGAAATCATAGATGAGATGGAAGGCAAGGGTTAAGGATACTGCAAGTCATTGATGTGATGACAGACTAAGAAGTGACCAATGAATATGAGAAGAACACTGAGACGTAAGAAGATATTGGTAATGGGGAGGAAGTGCAGAGAAAGGTGGAGATTCTAGACCGTGCTCTTTGTATTCTCAGCTCTCAGAAAAGCATCATTAGAAAGTATAACTCTTCACAGGATACTCTACCTCTGGCCTACACAGTATGAACATCAGAACTTGAGCTGCAGTTATCAATTGAAATTTACTTATTCCAGGCTCCTCTCCATTGCAATATCTCAAGATATTCTTAAATGGCTTTTTAAAAGATTTGAAAATATTGAGATGAACTGATTCTGTGCACCAGGATACCCCCTGCAGAGGTTAAAGTTAACTTAAACAAGACACTCACAGAATCTTGTGTGGGTAAATATATGTATTTACATGGCTATATGCTTCTAGCTATGCATATTCATGGATATCTCACATGAATATGTGTATACGTGTGTATATCCTTATCTAACTGACAATAATATGCAATGAGCTTCTGAAATCTATCTTTAATTCCTCCTCAGAAAGCAATGAAGACATGCTTAGACAGAGGCAGACAGGATCCCATCTTATCTTCTGTTTCACTGGTTGCCTTCTGTCTCCATTTGCTGCATGGTCCCAAAACTACATCTCCGTGTTTACAACACTACTCTGGAATAAGTCATTTATTTGTATCAGGTTTGATGTATCAACTAGAGTTTGGGCACAGTTTCTCCTCTGTGATATTCCACAATTCACTCATTCATTCCTTCACTCAATAAGCATTTATGAAGCACTCATTAGGGAGCAGGCATTGTTCTGTCAAGTCCTAAAAATATAGTCATGAGTCAAAGAGACACAAATTCAGTGCCTTTATGGAGCTTACATTCTTAGGGTACACAGACAAACAGATTAATCAGCAAATGTCAGATTATGAAGCATAAAGCAGGATAGAGGGGAATAGGGAGTGGGTAGCCAGTAGGGTGTGTCGGGTTTTTAGATTTTACATTAAGTAGGTAGGGTGGTGCCATTCACCTATGTGCTGTTTGTTAGTGGTCTTTCTCCTCTGTTTCTTCCTCATCTTTTTTTTTTTTTGAATAGGAGGGATTTTATAGCTCCCTGAATACTAATTAGGAAGAGTCAATTTTCATGTTTAGTACCTCTTAAAAAAGCATCCTCACTATGTCTATTAACTGACTTTACTCTATTTCTAAACACTCGGTATTTTGCTATATTAAACAGTATTATTCCTAGCAGCAGAAGACTGAAAGTAAATAAGTGTTAGTGGCTCAGTCGTGTCCAACTCTTTGTGACCCCATGAACTGCAGCCTGCCAAGCTCCTCTGTCCATGGAATCCTCCAGACAAGAATACTGGAGTGGGTTGCCATGCCCTCCTCCAGAGGATCTTCCTGATCCATAAGCTTTATCTCAATTCTATGAATATCTTAAGAATTTGCTAATGGAAAATTATGGCATCATATGCAGGCTACCTTACATATTACCACTTGTCAAAGAATAAAATATAGAAAGCCAAATTAAAAGAGAAAAATGGTCATGTTATCTAATTACCTGTGAAATTCTTGGGGCAGATTGGTTAAAAATAAGTTAACCACCATATGGTACCATCTTATCTATTAATTTTATGAAAATTATAAAATAATGATGCCATCAAATGCTGTTCAGCTTGTAGTTGAATTATCTTTTAGTGTAGTATCTTTTAAAATGTTAGTCACTCAGTCATGTCCAACTCTTTGCAACCCCAGGGACTGTAGCCTGCCAGGCTCCTCTGTCCATGGAATTCTCCAGACAAGAATGTTGGAATGGGTAGTTATTCCCTTCTCTAGGGGATCTTCCCAACCCAGGGATTGAACCTGGGTCTTCTGCATTGCAGGCACAGTCTTTGCTATTTATCAGGGAAGTCCTACCATACTTAATTTACTGATGGTAGTATAAAATGGTAAAAATTATTTGATGTGTCAAGAGTCCCAAAGGAGGTCATTCTTTTCACATATTAATTCTACTTCTATAAACTTACTGTAAATAAATACAAAATTATTTATTGAACCACGAAGTGACCTAGTTACTTAACAACCAGGAAATGGTTAGGTAAAGTCGAGTACATCAATCCTATATATGGCATTCTAAAAAGGAAATCATTGAAGATAAATAAGACTGAAGCGTAATTGAAAAAAAAAGCATATAAAAATATGACTATTCTATGTAAAAATGCACTATGTTCTATAAACTATTCTATGTATTCCAAACGATTAGTATCAAAAAGAAAAATGAAAATCAATGATTTACTAGGAAGATATAAAAATGCATATATTACTAATATATATTAATATCATATATATATACTAATAACATTTTATATATTAGGCTACCCTTGCTTAAATATTATTTCTACAATTTATAAAACATAATTTTAATGTTTGAGGCAAGCAAATTCTTGAATGAGTCTGTGAAACTGTATTAGATGCCTGATGTCCCACTTTTTGTTAACTGTGTCATGTCATCTTTAAGATGATATCCATCTCATCTTATGTAAAGATTCTGAGGCTCCTAACTATATTAAATCACATATTAAACATATTTTCTCATTTCTCCAAATTCAAGATTCTAATTCTCTTTAATGCACTATTTTAATTGGAATGTTGCTAAATCCGTTGACAGTCTTACCAACCATTTTAACAGCCTTTTAATTTGTCGTCTAGAAAATTATAACTCTTCATTAACTTTGGGAGACACAGCGTTGCAGTTGTGATATATCATTCCTCATTTTATTAACAATCTACTTAATGAAATTCAGGCTTCAAGCAGATGATGGTGATAATGTAAGCACTTGCCCTGGATTTTTTTTTTCTTTAACAAAATTAAGAATTTACTGATAAGCATAATAGGAGAACAAATATTCAATTCCTCAGGAGTGCAAGAAGCAAAAACCTAAAGAAAGAGATTTTTTTTGACTCCTCCTATATGTAATTAATATCCATATGAATTTTTCCAAAATACCTAATCCCTTTACAACATCATTTGCCACTTATGGCAATACTGGGAGGCTATGTCTGTCATTCAATATTTATAAACATAATCCACTTGGATCAAAGAAGAGGAATGACATAATCTGACAGAGAATCTCGGTGAGCGTGAAAATGACACTCAGGGCAGGAGGCAGGTGCAGGAGAAAGGACACTCCTTTGGCAGGGGGCAGGGAGCCATCTGGAGGTTCTTTAGCGGATTCCCTGGTGGCTCTGCGGTAAAGAATCTGCCTGCCAATGCAGGAAACATGGGTTCGATCCCTGGGTGAAGAAGATCCCACTGGAGAAGGGAATGGCTACCCATTCCAGTATACTTGCCTGAAGAATTCCACAGACAGACAGAGGAGTCTGGAGGGCTATTATCCACGCGGACGCAGAGTCAGGCATGACTGAGCACACATGCTGGAGGTTCTCTATTCCAAATGGCATTCACATGTATCTATACATTTAAATATAGTTGCTTTCTTGCTCATCAGATCTCTCATACTGTGGTCTTAATAATTAATTCTGAAATTAATTATGACTAGATATATTCAAAGGTCTGGCAAGTCAGTTGAAGAGCTGAGACTGAGTCTTCAGAAAAGCAGACATAGAAGGAGTAACCTGAGGGATCTTAAGGATCATTCATGTTTCTTACTCTCACTTTAGGGAAGAGAATTGAAGCTTCCAGAGGGTCACTGACTTGCCAAGGTAATATAAGTAAATTAGTGTCAGAGTCAAGGCTTCATGAGGACAGGGTAGTCCTCTGCCAGGGCCCATTCCGGCAGCACATGTGCTGGCTACACAATGACTGAGCCCTCCAAGACATCATGCCTTATCCTGCATTCACCTTGGCAGTGCCCCACGAAACTGCAGAGATGACTATAAAAGATAGCTTCAGTGGGGAAAAGCATCTTCTCACAATGTTTTATTTTTTTTTTCTTCTTTTTTTGTTCAGGTTTATATAGCAAATGTTGTAACACACTGAGATTAATTTTCACATAAGACCTATTTTTCCCACAGGAATCAGACATCATTTCATTCTTCATGCCCTTCTCATATCATGACAGTGTCCTCCCCAGAGATGATTTGTTGTATAGGTGGAAAGCTTCCCACAGACACATACAAAATAGACAGAAAAATCCAGTCATCCTTGCCTTTGTCTCTTGATTCCATCTTTTGTGTTCTGGCGTTTGTGTATTTTGAACCAGGAAGCAAGAGTTCCTTTTGAAATAAACTCTAGTCAATAATTTATAGTTAGGGCAAATGGAAACTAATAGTAGATCAGGGTATTATATGACCTGGAATTTATTGTTAATTGTTCTAATGATCATCTGATTAAAATACGTCACAACCAAATCCAATCAAAGCCCCCAACTCTATGTGCAAATTCTTTAAATAATATAATATACATTTAATAAATATGATTTTCATGTATGTTCATGAATATAAATGTGTAAATATTTTATTGTGCTTAATACACGCTGTATGTTCTCTGTGATTTATCCAACATACATGTTTAATATGTTTATACTTATGGGCTTTCCAGGTGACACAGTGTGAAGAATCTGCTTCCCACTGTAGGAGATATAGGAGATGTGGGTTTGATCCCTGGGTTAGGAAGAGCCCCTGGAGATGGAAATGGCAATCCACTCCAGTATTCTTGCCTGGAAAACCCTATGGACGGAAGAGCCTGATGGGCTACAGTCCACGGGGTCACAAAGAGCTGGACATGACTAAGCACACAAATATTTATACACATATGTATAAATAAACATGAGGAAGCCTTACAAAGCTGTGAAAAGAAGAGAAGCTAAAGACAAAGGAGAAAAGGAAAGATATGCCCATTTGAATGCAGAGTTCCAAAGAATAGCAATAAGAGAAGAAAGCCCTCCTCAGTGATCAATGCAAAGAAAGAGGAAAACAATAGAATAGGAAAGACTAGAGATCTCGTCAAGAAATTTAGAGATACCAAGGGAACATTTGATCCAAACATGGATACAATAAAGGGAAGAAGTGGTATGGACCTAACAGAAGCAGAAGATATTAAGAAGAGGTGGCAAGAATACACATAAGAACTATACAAAAAAGATCTTCATGACCCAGATAACCACAATGGTGTGATCACTCTCCTAGAGCCAGATATCTTAGAATGCAAAGACAAGTGGGCTTTAGGAAGCATCACTATGAACAAAGCTAGTGGAGGTGACAGAATTCCAGTTGAGCTATTTCAAATCCTAAAAGATGATGCTGTGAAAGTGCTGCACTCAATATGCCAGCAAATTTGGAAAACTCAGCAGTGGCCACAGGACTGGAAAAGGTCAGTTTCCATTTAAATCCCAAAGAAAAGCAATGCCAAAGAATGTTCAAACTACTGCACAATTGCACTCATTTCACATGCTAGCAAAGTAATGCTCAAAATTCTCCAAGCCAGGTTGCAACAGTATATGAACTGTGAACTTCCAGATGATCAAGCTAGATTTAGAAAAGGCAGAGGAACCATAGATCAAATTGTCAACCCCTGCTGGATCATCGAAAAAGCAAGAGAGTTCCAGATAAACAACTACCTCTGCTTTATTGACTATGCCAAAGCCTTTAACTGTGTGGATCTCAACAAACTGTGGAAAATTCTTAAAGAAGTGGGAATAACAGACCACCTGACCGGCCTCCTGAGAAATCTGTATGCAGGTCAAGAAGCAACAGTTAGAACTGGGTATGGAACAACAGACTGGTTCCAAAGTGGAAAAGGAGTATGTCAAGACTGTATACTGTCACCCTGATTGTTTAACTTATATGCAGAGTACATCATGCAAAATGTCAGGCTGGATGAAGCACAAGCTGGAATCAAGATTGACTGGAGAAATATCAATAACCTCAGATATGCAGATGATACCAACTTTATGGCAGAAAGTGAAGAAGAACTAAAGATCCTCTTGATGAAAGTGGAAGAGGAGAGTGAAAAAGCTGGCTTAAAATTCAACATTCAGAAAACTAAGATCATGGCATATGGTCCCATCACTTCATGGCAAATAGATGGGGAAACCATGGAAACAGTGAGAGACTTTATTTTGGGGGGGGCTCCAAAATCACTGCAGATGGTGACTGCAGTCATGAAATTAAAAGATTCTTGCTCCTTGGAAGAAAAGCTATGACCAACCAAGACAGCATATTAAAAAGCAGAGACATTACTTTGCCAACAAAGGTCTAGTCAAAGCTATGGCTTTTCCAGTAGTCATGTATGGATGTGAGAGTTGGACTATAAAGAAAGCCAAATGCCGAAGAATTGATGCTTTTGAACTGTGGTGTTGGAGAAGACTCTCGAGAGTCCCTTGGACAGCAAGGAGATCCAACCAGTCAATCCTAAAAGAAATCAGTACTGAACATTCATTGGAAGGACTGATGCTGAAGCTGAAGCTCCAATACTTTGGCTACCTGATGTGAAGAACTGACTCATTTGAAAAGACCTTGATGCTGGGAAAGATTGAAGGCAGAAGAAGTCAGCGACAGAGGATGAGATGGTTGGATGGCATCACCGTCTTGATGGACATGAATTTGAGTAAGCTCCGGTAGTTGGTGATGGACAGGGAAGCCTGGCGTGCTGCAGTCAGTGCGGTCACAAAGATTCGGACACAACTGAGCAACTGAACTCGACTGAATTGTATATAAATATATACGAGTACAGTCAAGTGAAAAAATTAAAAGTATATCCTACAAGTATATGGTACAACCCTTAATTTCATAGGATTTAGGAGTTAAGATGCTGTTGCAAAAATCCTGAGGTTTGAGGGGTAGTCATTTGATCTTATGGAACCCCTCCTTAACTGGGCTCTAAACAAATATGACATAGGATCTCCACGCTCATATAATAAAAACTGGTTTAGCAAAGTATCATTACAACAAAATACTTCATAAAATATGTTGGGATATGATTTGTAAATTGAATTATAATTTTATTTTTAAAAGTCCCTAAATGTTTAAACCAGTATTAAAGCCTAGCCTACTTTCTCTTTTCCCCTTCTACATTAACATGATTTAAAATGTTCACAAGTTCTTCAGATGAAATTAGTGACATGCATAGAGATTTATATAGAATCATGCTCACTGGAGCATTATAATAAAAAATGCATGAAAACTAAAATTCCATCGGAAGAAAAAGATTAAATGAAAAGCATAGTGTGGGTATATCCATATGACAATGCCACACAGCTGTTAAAGAAAACTTATATCAGAATAATATTTTCAGAAAAAGAACACATTCATGACATAGTAAGTAAAATGAGTAGGGTACTACATAGTACATATAGTTCCAAGTTTTAAAACACATTACCCAAATACATAAACAGATTAAGAGGCTAGAAAATAAATATTCCAAAATGATAATAGCAATTACTGTTGGGAGGTAAAATAATAGGTTCTTATAATTTTCCTCTTTATATACTTGGTATTTACAAATTGTCTACAATAGATGTGAATTTGTTTTATCCAGGAAAAAAAAATCTAATGGTAATAATTTAAAAGACTCTTAAAGAATGGTGGTTTAATTTCTAAGTTGTGTCTGACTCTTGAAACCCCATGGAATGTAACCTGCTAAACAGTACTGGAGTGGGTTGCCATTTCCTTCTACAAGGGATCTTCCTGACCCAGGGACCAAACCTAGGTTTCCTGCACTGCAGACAGGTTCTTTATTGACTGAGCCACGAGGGAAGCCAAATTACCCAAAACTCCATGCAGCAGCCTGTGCCCTCCCTGCCTGTTAATGCATCTTGGTTGTTACGCAGTCATGTGTAAATGTCCAGGATCTCTCAAACACTGGGCCAAGCCAAGCACTAATGAACACACTGTTTTCCAAAAATGAACAGAGAAATGAAGGAACACACTGAATTTTGAGCACTGTATGCTAAATATTGATTGTAATTATGAAGCACAATTCATTTGATTAAAAGGATAATTAATAAAATAAAAAAAATAAATACATGGGGTTTAAACTAAGTCCCTAGCTATTCAGGTTCATCTGGCTCCCAGCTTAACAATTATTTACATTTAGTATAAACTAATTTACTGTTATTATCATTTTTATTAACGTCATCAATTTCTCTGATTTACTTTCACACATTCAAGGAGAATCAACAACACTAATTTCCCAGCCTATAATTTGTATGTAACAACCAAGCCTAGTGTACACCTCTCATATGAAATTAATTCTTTTTTACTTTAGTTGTTTCGGATTCAGTCCTGATCAAATGAAATTCAAAATGCTATTTATATTTTTTCTAAGACACAAAACCTCCTCCTCAGAGGTCACCGAAACTGCATCAAACAAGAGGCTAATTAATGTGTTTATTAGGTTGTCTCTGAAATAAACACATATTTTCAAGAGTGAAAAGTCTTCTTTTTCATTTCTTTTTTCTTTTTTTTAAAACAAGTGCCAGGTGATAGCATCCATTAAACACAAACACTGCATACTCAGAGGACGACTTTCTACAAATGTTTTTAAAGGCTCCTTTTGGCTCTGAATAAAGCAATATACTGGGACTGCCATGGGAGCATGAATCGGGCTGTGAGAAGCCATAATCGGAATATGCTAAGAAAATGTAAGCAAAAAATTGCAAATAAAACTGCTTATATTCATGTAACTTGTTTGGCGACAGCCGTATAGCATAAGGAAAGCTGCTATAACTCATAACAGCATCTTGTAATAAAACAGCTCTATGCATCCCTCTCAAACTGTTCAGCGCTCAAATCTCATCAGATGGCTGAGTAAGCATTACACTTTGGGACAGTAAATCTGTTTCCAATATGGTGTACATTCACAGACAGGCGCTTTAGTATTCATCCTAAGACACTTCCAGCTAAGTACTTATAAAGAAAGGGTAATCATATATTTAAATATCGGGATGCTATTTTCTCGGTCTATTTTAGTAATCTAGTTCACACTAGAGCAATCCTAAATGGATCTTAGGAAATCTTCAGCAAACTCAACCTTGACTCGCATTGCAAAAATCTCAACAGACAATGGTCTCCAGGAAGCCTTCCCTTCTGTTTCCCTAATGCTTTGGGCTTCTGTTGGCCAGACTAGCTTCTGTCTGGTGTTAGCATGACTGAGCTCTTTACCTCTCTGGCATGAGCTTGTGAATTTCCTGAGAGCATGGACTACACCTTTTTCCTGTTTCCCTAGCTCCCAAACAAAACTAGGGACAAAGCCTGCCATAGTTAAGTGTCTGCTGACTGAGTGATCTCTGAGGGTTTAAAGTTAACTAGCCTGAATTTCAGGTTTCGAATCCTTTCCACAGCCCTGAGGTTTGAATGGGGGTGAGGATAAAGCAAACAGCGAATGAGGTTTTCAAGCTGTTTACAGAAGTTCATTCTTCTAAGAGATCCATCCCTGGTTTGAGCTGTGGAAAAGATTGCTTCTATTCTGGTACCAACCCACTGGGATCAGAGAAAGAGAGAGGACAGAGGTCTTTGTTCCTCCCGTTTTCCTTTGTGGCACTACATCCATGGCCAGCTTACCTGTCTCAGTGTAGGGACACAAAGTAGGAGAATTATTAGAGGCAACAGAAACATTCTCTTAGAAAATAGATTTTTTTTTTTTAATTTAAAAGCATCTCCATACAGATAAAGATTTTAGCTTCTATAAAATTAGATCATTTAGAACTCTAGGCAACCCTAAAGATACATTTACTATGTGGTGAGACTGGTTTTAGATGAGTTTGAGCTCTGATTGAGCAGGAATACCCCACCTCCCTGCCCCCACCCTCACCTCTGCAATGGTTTCCCTTGGTTTCTCTTTCAGGGGCTACTTTCACATGTATGTGTCCATGATCATGCCTAGAGAAATGGAAATCGCTGAACGCCGTGGTCTCAGCCTATGACGTGGCAGACTTATCTCTTAGAGAAATGTACAGGCAGAGCCTGATGGCCTAATCACATGGGGGGATTGGTGAGATCTGAGCCACAAGAAATGCTGCCTCTCCACTAAGTGATAAATGGAATTCAGAGTTGGGAAGTTGGCCCTGCTGATGGATGACACTGAAGGGCTCTGGTGAGGGGAGAGCACGGCACACTTGGACACCAGGAAGATCCAATGGCTTTGGGGAGTCCTGGGCTCAGTCTCCTGGGCTGGGACAGGCTGTCCCACAAGATGTCTCTGTCAACACAGGAATGTGTTGGGTCTTACAGGGATTTGTGAATAGAACTGTAGAGTTCCCAATCTCTTTTGTCACTACACTTTTCACTCACAGTAACAATCTGGTAGTAACAAACACTGTTTATGAATTATTTCACCATTAATAAAGTTTACCCCCAAAATTACACTTTGGAGTAGGTACCAAGATACCAATTGTATAGAGGAACACAACTTCACCCCAGGAAAACCCAAGACTTGCCCAGCATCACATGGCACATGGTGATCTGGCATAGGCTTGAAGCTCTGTCTTTCTGTCTCAAATTCTGGGTCCGTTTACTGGTTTCAAGGAGTTTGGAACATCTGAGTTGTTGGAAAATCTGTGCAGAGGAACAAGTCAGGAGGGAGGCAAGGGATGGAGAGGCAGGCACTGGGGTTTCTTGGCAGGCTGGAGCTCTGACTTGCTCTGATCCAGCCTCTCTGTTCACATAGGAAATAGCAGGAGAAAGACAGGAGATGAAGACTGTGAGGTGAGGTAAGGTAAGGACACAGCAAGGAGCTGGCGGTTACAGCAGGCAGAGAATGGCTCGGCCCATCATTTCACAGAGGTCTCCTTTGGGTCAGAGAATGCAAAGGCTCCAGCCAAAACAGGGAGAAGAGCTAAGGACCACCATTCTGTGGTTAAAATAAATAATACTTGCATGGATACTAGAGAGCAAAGGGAAAATTTTCCTGCCTGTGCTTTGTACTTTAAAAAAATTATTTATTTATTTGGCTGCACTAAGTCTTAGTTACTGCATGCAAACTCTTAGCTGGCATGCAGGATCGAGTTCTTTGACCAGGGATCGAACTTGGGCCCCTTGCTTCAGGAGCATAAAGTCTTAGCCACTGGACCACCAGGGAAGTCCCTCCTACTTTTCTTTAACCATGTTAATATACAGACAGATTCTTTACTTCACATAGAATGTAAAACTCAACTCTATGAATCCAGGGAAGGAACCATGAACTTGACCAGCAGGTGACCAAATGGGATGAACGGTGAACTGGGGCGTGGGAACTAGTGTTCTAGTTTAAACCGAGGAGCTTGTGCGACCTTGGCCACCACAGAAGCCCCAGAGTCTCAGTTTTCTTATCTGTCAAATGAGTGGTTTGAAACAGATGGTCCCCAAGGATCTGTCTGGTTCTGATATTCTCCAGCTCTAGTGCTTTTGAGCGCTTCCATGCCCTTGTCGTCCATGGTTTCCAGAGAAATAGCATCTGTCACATCAATGACACAGCATTTGTATCCCTCCCTTTATTTTTCCTCCTGCTAAGGTGTTTTAATCCTGACAGTATAATAGAATAAATCACAGCCATCAGAGATGGGAGTGACACTGGCCACACACATTAGAGATAAACAGTCAAAAATCACTCACCCATGCCTTCCCCTTGGCCCGAAGCCTCTGCTGTCTGACAACACTAAGCCTGAACTATGATTTCCATCTGGCTGCACAGATCCGAGCACTGGAATAGCCCTCTGCACTGTCTTAATAGCTGTAATGATACTTTGCTTCTCAGCAGCCTGCCCGTCCAGACCATCTCAACATTTGGATTTGATTTCCTCCCTCCAGCAAGTATAGAGGAAAGCATGGTTTTCACATAGTCAATCAACAAACATTTCCAAGCACCTACAAACAGCAGCCACTTAAGTCAGACTGTGTAAGTTTAGTTCTCATCCATTCCTTTTATACAAAGTGCCTGTCCTTAGTAGGGTAGCTAAACCCTCTAAAGCTTGGTTGTCCTTAGGTATAGTGATAATTCTCATGTATGAATCTCATACTAACATTATTGTCACAACTCTTTTGTCTCTGCCTTAAGCAAGAGGGGAGTGCTATGGTGATACAGATTTGGGGAAATGGATAATAGTGACAGTAAGCTCCAAAGAGACAGTTTTCAGAATAATTGGTTGGCCTGGGGGCTAAGTCAGTCATGCAAGTGGCACATTTTCAAGATGAGCTGTTATAGCCACGTTCATGTTTCGTTTCCTCAACACTTGGTTTAACTGGAATTTCTGCATCTCTGTACATAATCTACCTGTGAACCAGAAGCTGTGATAGTCCGTACAACCAGGGATGGTTATGTTTTTGTATAACAGAGGACTTTCTGGTCTTTAAAAATAAAGATTCTTCTCTCTTAAGAAAAAAAAAGAAGCTGATATACCAGAGTTAACTCAGCTCTGAAAAGCCAAGGAATTGTTGTTTGCTAAGGACAACTGAGGAGCAGGAAGTCAGTACTCACTGTGTGTGGAGGGCAGGGCAGTGGAGGCCAGCGGAGGGCACATGGTTTGAGATAAAGAACAGAAGGTTGGACCCACTGATCCAGAAAGTAAGACTTACAGATAAGGGCCAAGATCTAGTTGAAAAGTGCTTTCATTATGCTCTACAAAATGTCTCTGAAACTTAGCAAATCCAGAACAAGAGGTGAGCTTATTACCCTTCATGTATGAATGAACTCAGAGATTCCAAATGTCCATCAGATACATCTGAATCCCATGGAGGGCTCAGGATGCTGTTTTCCTTAAGCAATCCTAGATAGCTTTTACCTATTCTCCCTGCTGACTTTCTACCTAACTTAGGATCTGTTTCCCACAGAGAATTCAGGGATTTCTCTATGAGATAAATGATAAAACACTGCTCTTCTGCTGAAAATACTCCAGTGAATTCCCAATGTCCATTTCATTTAAGTTATCTGTGATTTCTGTTCCTGTGTTTCCATTTTTAAAATTAGGGAGATATTGAATGCATATGGGTATGGTGCATGGAAGAACTCCTGGCACTTCATAAGTACTCAATCAAAAGTATTATTATTAGAAAAAATAAGACACAACAAAACTCTGTGAAAGAAGGTATCTTTTGTTCATTTCATTCCTGACCAAACCCCTTTATTAACTGTGTTGAATCTTGTCCATAGGTTGCTGAATCCTTCTAATTCTGTGAATGACTGAAAGCAAGTAGCTTACAGTATTAAACTACTGCATAATTTAACATTCTTTAATCATTCTCCTGAGATGTAAACTATGGCAGAACAAAAGCAAGTTGTTCACAAATACATTAATTTTGTATCTTTCACAGCTTTGTGATCAAGCTGGTTGAATTTCCTGAAAAGGGTTAATAAAAGGACCTTTTTAAGGTGTTCTTAGATCTGAGACTGAAATGATAACATGTGTTATCATTGCTGATTTTTTTGTTTGTTTGTTTTTAGCCACCCAGTAAACAAGAAAGACATGCGCTTAGATGATCTAGAAAAGAAGCAAAATGCATGTTGGCTTTCACTCAGGGTTTGGCTAAAAATATATCATGACATGCAGGGCACAGGCATGTCCTAGAAAGCTCTCAGGGTACCAGGGCAGCCAAGAGGCCTCTCTGGCCGACCTGGCACTAAGATTACTTGATCGTGCCTGAGGAGGTGGGGGGTCTGGCAAAGCCAGCCTTGAGTATAAAACAGCCTTTCAATGTTCTTTCTCAGTCTTTCATGGCCAAACTGAAACAACAGGCAGGGGGAAAGCTGCCCTGTGGGGAAGGGAAAAGAGGATCTGGGGATTGGAGGCAGAGCTGGGGACTGGATGTAAATCCCTCCAGATTCTAATGTGTGATGGGGATTCCTTGTTCGACAAATCTTTATTAAATTTCCCCATGCACAGCACTCTGGCTGGTACAAAAGGGGATGGAAAGATGCATGAGGCATTGTCTTTGTCCTCAAGGAACTCACAGGATAAGCTTGCTATTCTGCACTGAGATCTGATATAATGGCTTTCAAGGGGGAAAAGCAGTATCGGGTTTGTTAGGCATGTGCTTAGGAATCTCTCATGCACTACAAACCACCAAAAACAACCAAACAGGGAACTCTGTACGTTTACAACTTTTGTGTAAAACTACTCTAAAATTAAAAGTTTATTAAGAGTTTTGACAAAAATAACCAAAGAAACAGAAAATCACATTTTATGTAAAAATCACATTTTGTGTAGAAATCACATTTCTTATGTAAAATAACATCCAAAAAGCAAATCACAAACCTTCCAAAATTTAGTAAGTACCAAGACACATCTCTAATGTAAGCTCAATGCCTTCTTTTTAGATCAACCATTTCCCAGCTAAGAAGTCTTCAGGAGCTACACCTTCTCTACAGTCTTCCTTTGGCTTACATGGTGATTCTTTCAGCAATTTAGCCGCCGAAGGCCTTAACTCACTTTGTCCTGTAAGGAGAAGCTGAGAAAAATTCTTGTGGATAGGTATATTATTGGGGACATGATTAAAAGGATTAAGAGTGAAGGACAGGATGAAAAACAGGACAGGAAGAAACAGCAATACAAGAATCAGTTGTAGAGTTGCCCATTGCTGTGGGTGTTTAGTGATGATGGAGGTGGACCCTTCCAAGAAGCTTCAGGCTGTGCTTCTCAGGACAAAGCGGGGAGGCATTTATCCTTGGCTTCCTATCTGTTGGCTTCTGAACTTACTGGTCAAGGGGGCCCCACATCTGCCAGAGGTAGACTTTCTGACACTCCATTTTTCCTGTCTTTAAGGGCATTCAGCACTTCAGCATCAGAAAATTCCAGGGCAGGAAATGAGGCCAACGTGCACAGAGCCTCCCTAAACTGCCCCACAAGTGGCCATTCTAGCAACATTTGGGATTAACATATACACACTACTATACATAAAATCGGAGAAGGCAATGGCACCCCACTCCAGTACTCTTGCCTGGAAAACCCCATGGGCGGAGGAGCCTGGAAGGCTCCGACTCGCAGTCCGACTCGCAAAGAGTCGGACACGACTGAGCGACTTCACTTTCACTTTTCACTTTCATGCATTGGAGAAGGAAATGGCAACCCACTCCAGTGTTCTTGCCTGGAGAATCCCAGGGACGGGATTCTCCATCCTGGAGAATGCCTGGTGGGCTTCCGTCTATGAGGTCGCACAGAGTCGGACACAACTGAAGTGACTTAGCAGCAGCAGCATTTATAAAATAGATAACCAAAAACGACCTACTGTATAGCATAGGAAACTCTACTCAATAGTTTGTAATAATCTATATGGAAAAAGAATTTGAAAAAAAGAATGAATATATATATAACTGAATCACTTTGGTATATACCTGAAACTAACACAATATTATAAATCAATTATACTCCAATAAAATTAAAAAAAGAAGTGATGTGAATCACCAAAAAAATAATAAATAAAATCTGAGTATTTTATGAAAATGAAATCCACATTTCTCAATTTTCTTGAAAAGCTGAAAGATCTAACAACACCAGCCCTGAATTCCCAAAGGCACCAAATCATCAGAGCTGAGAGGCACGGCCTGGACACAAATAATCCAAATCAGGACAATCTCCACCATGGCACACAGGTGAAAACCCAGCCTGCGTGGTTCCATGATCTTACCTTCCCTGTGAGTGTCCGACTTTCAATCTTATTTGAACTATTCTCAGGCTTAATAAATATTCAAATCAAAAAGCAGGTAGGAACCCACTATTAACATTACTTTTCCTCACTGCCTTCACCTTTCACCATACACGGAACCTGCCTGTCTTTCTTCTGAGGGGAGGCTTCAATTCATCATGACGGCTTTGCCATTGAAGATGTTCGATCAATGGACACAATTAATTGACTATATGCTACATTCCAAGCCAGGTGCTCAAATTAAACCTGTGTTTAATGCTTAACAGAATATATGATGGGAAGCAGGGGTTCTGGAGGAATCCAGTCCCCTTAGTTCTTGTAACTTGGAACAGGGAGACCCTGACATTGCAGAACCTATGATAAATAAGACATCATCAAATAGCTGCTCATTATTGATTTGATTTGGAAATATGATGTAATGTACTCCTGGCTGTACCATATTTATGAATCAAAGCCTCCTAAGAATTAGGAAAAAAACTGAAATTAGGGGCTTCTGCATGAAAAGTGAGATTCCAAGTCACTACGCGAAGTACTAGGCCCTGTACGCTTGAAATGCGATCAGTCGTCAAAGAAACTGTTACTTTCTGTAGTGTGTCCTTGTTGCACTCAATCCTCTGAGATATTTCATTTATGTAAAAGTACCGTTTTAAAAATACTGATGCCTAGATCCAAACCAGCGTTTCTCCCCTGCTCCCCTGCCGGAGATTTTGATTGAACTGGTTTGGGTGTGGGGGCTTTTCAAAACTCCCCAGAAGAGGCTAATGAGTGGCCACCGGTCCAGAGACAGAAATGACATGAGGCGGTGGCCCCACTTGCTGCCCCCTCGCTGCTCAGCTAGGACATCTCTGCACTCTGCTGGAGCCTCCCTGCTGTTCAGTCTCTGGGCTTGTGAAGCACAAAGTGTTAACTGGGTCACCTCCAGGCTGGGCTTTTGCAACGGGTAGAGATGGGGGTTAGGCTGTGAGCATTCACTGAATTGCCACTGTGAACTAAGGACCATTTGATCCTGAGGCTGCTAGGTGGTTGGGAACCTTTTTAAAGTCGATAGTGTCCCCTGCATCTGCAGTCATTTTGAGAGGGATTTTTGGGAGCTATGGATATTTACCTTGCAGTTGACTGTATTTTTTTTTTTTTGAGGACATTAAAGTAATAGTCCTCTCTTCTGTCAATGTTCCAGCTACAGCAAATAGATCCACAGAAACAAATTTAATCCACTGGAATTACTCTCTAAATAAATTCAACATTTTGGTTCACAGAGCTGCAAATAAATTGACTGCTTTAATTCCCTATATGTGGAGTGGACCTGAACTGTACAAGGACAGGCTGAGAAGCACCTATTATGTAGTCAAGGTGGCCATGGACGAGGGGGAATTGAAAAGGAAGCACTTCAAACTATTTTTAAAATAAAATGCATCCCACTGGGACAGTGACTGCCCGATGCCTACTATTCAGAAATCAGGGTGAACAAAGAGAAGCTTCACATTTGGTGGTTCTGGCCAAAGAAAAAGCTCTGGAAAAAGGAGGAGAATAACAGGTCCAGCTACGAATATAACAGAGTCCCTCTGACTTTTCTCTGTGTAGGTTTTTTCTTTTTTTCCCCCTAGAAAGATCTTTCCATCCTAGAGAAAATGTGTTAAAGATAATTCTCATGGTAACTTTGGTAAAATATTCCAATTATTATAAAAGGCTATTGGACATTATTAAATAAGTCTGTGTTGCACTTATTTTTAATATCTTTGTGCACACTCGGTATTTGTTCTGATGGCTCCCAGCAGACATTTATTACTAAAGTAGATCTGACTTGAGGTTGAGTGGAAAGGAAAGCAGTCAGTGTGGAAGGAATTTTGAGTAACTTGGTGGTATGATGGAATCTGGCTGCAGCAAAATGAGAGGGCCTGTGAAATATATGTGCCAATTAAGAAATGAATGTGAATTCACAGTGGCCAGACACCAGCCCCTTCCTCTTCATATGTTCCTAGAGATGCTTCTGGAATTGCCACAGCTGAAAATTAAATTATAAACCTAAAACATGACGCTGAAAATGGAGTGTCTCCTTTGATAATATCGGCATGACGATTCATGAGTGGGTGGGCCAGCACCCCTTCTGAACTCAGAGTGCAAGGCATCCTGAGACAGACATAGGCAACTACCCCACCTCTCACAGTGACGTTTTACTAAAGCTTCTGGTCTGAATTATATCCTGCCACCAATCACAGTGCACCAAAGGCTCCCTACACATAAGACATAGTAGGTCCCTACAGAGACAGGACTGCGGTACGTAACACCAGCCTAGAAAAGCCAATACGTCATTGGATTGCCAATACTCAGAAAAAGCAAATGGTAGTGAATTTCAACATAGGTGCGTCAAAGTATGTTGCAGAAAACTCTTGCAAGTTGGCATTTCACAACATGAGATTTGATATCATCATGCCGGACAGATATACAACCCAGATTTCTAAGCAGATTCCTTCTGTGAGTCATGGTGCTTTAAATTCTTCTCATTAGAACAGGAAACAAACCACTAATGGAAATAAATTTTCTTGTCACTGCCTCCATGAGTCAGAAAACCACACTCTGTTTTGAAGAGAAAAAGTTAAAATTTTACATAACCTCCTGTTCCTTCTGCCTCTGTAACTCCGCTTGCTCTTTGCAAAGTCTGGATCATATAGGTCACGTAGTCTCAGAAAGTGGGGACTTACAATACTAGGAGCTGAAGCTTATCTCACCCACCCTTGTCCTGCTCTTTGCAATTGCCCAGCCCCTGCAAACATGCTTAATCTTATGCCTGTCCCTGTAAAGGTCAGGCATTCCCCTCCCCATCTTGACTGCTGTCCCCGCGCATGTGAAACCCCTAGCTTTAAACCAGCCTATTAGCAGCGAGTGTTGCCCACTATAGTCTGTCTATAAAAACTCCGTAACCTCTTGGTTCAGGCTCAGAGTTTGGAGTATTAACTCTTCTGGGCCCACCAGTGTAATAAACCTGAGCTCTCCAACTCTCCAAGTGTGGTGCTTGGTTTCTCAATTACTGGTTTCTGCAACAGTTTATCTCCTTATTCACAGGGGTCCTAACTTCCATGTGCCAAGGTTTCTGAGTCACTCATTAAGAGGTAACAACAAGAACAGCTATGGAGGGCCTGTGGAAATCAGAAGGCTGAGCTTTCTCCATAGAGGGGATCCGAAGGAGAATAGATCTGTGGGATGAATAGATCTGGAACAGGCAGATAGATATTCAACAAGGAAGGAGTGGGCACAGGAAAGTTCTGGTTAGTTTTGCAACGGCAACACCCTTCAGGGTCCTGGCATATAACATAAGAGACTACAGAGAAGGACAGCTGTTAAGACAAAAAGCAGCCATAGCATCTGTGGCAAATGGGAACCTGAATGGATTGGCTGTGGGCACACCATTCAAATGGCTAATGCAATCTATAGGCCAAACAAAACACAGGAGCCAAGCATGGCCTGTGTGCATTGACTTTGTGATCTCTGATCTAGGGGGTAATTTGGAAGCCAAGTTGCTGTAGTGGAATGGGAAATATAATAGGTGTTGTTTTATTTATTTTTACCTGTAAGGAATGCTAAGTCAAGTTTAGATGGACTCAGTAGAGTATCTACAGAGAAGGCAATGGCAACCCACTCCAGTGCTCTTGGCTGGAGAATCCCATGGATGGAGAAGCCTGGTAGGTAACAGTCCATGTGGTAGCTAAGAGTCAGACATGACTGAGCGACTTCACTTTCACTTTTCACTTTCATGCATTGGAGAAGGAAATAGCAACCCACTCCAGTGTTCTTGCCTGGAGAATCCCAGGGACAGAGGAGCCTGTTGGGCTGCTGTCTATGGGGTCGCACAGAGTTGGACACAACTGACGCGACTTAGCAGCAGCAGAAGTAGAGTATCTAAAGGAATAATTTTTTTTCTTTGTTTCCATTCTCTTTGCAGGATCTTCTTCCTGTCTATTAATTACCTGTGTTCTCATGTGAACCCATTATTTCTGCTCCTTGTACATTTTTTCTTCACTGATCAAACCAAAGTGAAAGTGAAAGTCACTCGAACGTGTCAGACTCTTCGAGACCCTGTGGACTGCAGCCTGCCAGGCTTCTCTGTCCATGCAATTATCCAGGCAATACTGGAGTGGGTTGCCATTCCCTTCTCCAGGGGATATTCCCAACCCAGGGATCGAACCCAGGTCTCCCACATTGCAGGCAGATTTTTTATTGTCAGAGCCACCAGGGAAGCTCAAAGCATTCCCAATGACAATTAGCAAAACTAATTAGAATGACCACTAATTTCTTCACAAATACCTCTTCTATAGCAGTTTTTAGGCTGGATCACACCAAGTCCCATACAATTATTTAGCTGTCATCTCCTCAGTCTCTATCCAGCTCAAATGTCTCAGCAGAATTTCAGAGTTGTACATTCAACTGTCTATTAGACATTGACATGTGTGTGGCCTGAGGGCGCCTCAAATTCAAAAGGTCTGCAGTTATACATCCTATCTGAACCTACAAACAGCCCATCCTCAGTGATGAGCAGGAACATGCAGTCAGTTGCCATATCCAGAAACTTTAGTGATGCTCTTGACTCTACTTCCTTCCGTGACCTTGCTTGTCCCACTAGTTGCCAGGAAATATTGATTTCATATTCTCAACATCCTCTTGTTTTTGCTAGTCAAGTTTCCAATTGGCAGAAATGAAATATACACTCAGGCATGTGCTCAAATCTGCTATGAGTTCCTGATTTATTTAGCCAATAAGAGAAAATGAGCAATGTGTTGTGGTCACACAGAGGGGCAGCAGACAACACATAAATCTTTTCCTGTGTTTTCTTTGCCCTGGACCCGTATGAGATACTCTGATGTTGGTGCCATTCTTTGCATAGACAAACCTAACAAGACTGAGAAAAACATTCAAATTTTTATAATACCATATTTTTATATTCTGGCTTATGTTGCCATTGCAGGAAAATTTGAAGTAACAATTTGAGGCATTTCCACTTTAAGGGGATATTTACAGAACTGATCTTTTCTGATGCTTTAAAGTAATCTTGGCATCGGGAAGGCAATATTCTTTTTGCAGGAGAACACAGCAGTCAATGCCCAAGAGAACCAGATTAGTATGCCTGCCTCCCACTTGTATAGGGTCCTTAAAGTCAACCATCTCTGTTCCTCAACAACATTTCTCAGATCATCTCTGTTATCCCAGTTTAGGGCACCAGGCTCCCTTGCCTAAACAAAACACAGCCTCCTACCCCACCTCACTGATCATCTTGCTTCCCTGTAACATACTCCATCGACTGAAGCAAGCATAATTTCTCTGAAATGCCTTCAGGAACCAGTTTCTCCCTTCCACTCCATCTCATATGTCCCCACGCCACATTCAGCTAACCTGAAGTTCTTTTATATCCTTGGAACAACTCATCTTTGTCACATCCAGATATTTGGATATGTTATATCTTTTGCCTGAATACTCTTTCTTGCCTCTTAAATCACCTAACTCCTCCTCATCCTTCAAGAGTATGAAGGAGTGTCACAATTTCTGAGATCCATGATGCACAATTCTGGGTGAGACACCTCCCCAGAGCCATTTAATATTTTCTGTTTTGCTGTTTTTATATCAAATCTAGTTCTATATCTATTATATTTTTCCTCTTTACGATTGTGAAGTTTTGTGAGCTTGGTGGTCATGTTTGCCTTATTTATTGTTGAGCACCATAACTTAACACAGTTGCCTCATCAGATCAGATCAGATCAGATCAGTCGCTCAGTTGTGTCCGACTCTTTGTGACCCCATGAATCGCGGCATGCCAGGCCTCCCTGTCCATCACCAACTCCCGGAGTTCACTCAGACTCACTCAGTCCATCGAGTCAGTGATGCCATCCAGCCATCTCATCCTCTGTCGTCCCCTTCTCCTCTTGCCCCCAATCCCTCCCAGCATCAGAGTCTTTTCCAAGGAGTCAACTCTTCACATGAGGTGGCCAAAGTACTGGAGTTTCAGCTTTAGCATCATTCCTTCCAAAGAAATCCCAGGGCTGATCTCCTTCAGAATGAACTGGTTAGATCTCCTTGCAGTCCAAGGGACTCTCAAGACTCTTCTCCAACACCACAGTTCAAAAGCATCAATTCTTCGGCACTCAGCCATCTTCACAGTCCAACTCTCACATCCATACACGACCACAGGAAAAACCATAGCCTTGACTAGACGAACCTTTGTTGGCAAAGTAATGTCTCTGGTTTTGAATATGCTATCTAGGGTGGTCATAACTTTCCTTCCAAGGAGTAAGCGTATTTTAATTTCATGGCTGCAGTCACCATCTGCAGTGATTTTGGAGCCCAGAAAAATAAAGTCTGACACTGTTTCCCCATCTATTTCCCATGAAGTGGTGGGACCAGATGCCATGATCTTCGTTTTCTGAATGTTGAGCTTTAAGCCAATATTTTCATTCTCCACTTTCACTTTCATCAAGAGGCTTTTTAGTTCCTCTTCACTTTCTGCCATAAGGGTGGCGTCATCTGCATATCTGAGGTTATTGATATTTCTCCTGGCAATCTTGATTCCAGCTTGTGTTTCTTCCAGTACAGCATTTCTCATGATGTACTCTGCATATAAGTTAAATAAACAGGGTGACAATATACAGCCTTGACGTACTCCTTTTCCTATTTGGAACCAGTCTGTTTTTCCATGTCCAGTTCTAACTGTTGCTTCCTGACCTGCATACAAATTTCTCAAGAGGCAGATCAGGTGCTCTGGTATTCCCATCTCTTTCAGAATTCTCCACAGTTTATTGTGATACATACAAAGGCTTTGGCATAGTCAATAAAGCAGAAATAGATGCTTTTCTGGAACTCTCTTGCTTTTTCGATGATCCAGCGGATGTTGGCAATTTGATCTCTGGTTCCTCTGCCTTTTCTAAAACCAGCTCGAACATCAAGAAGTTCACGGTTCACTTATTGCTGAAGCCTGGCTTGGAGAATTTTGAGCATTACTTTACTAGCGTGTGAGATGAGTGCAACTGTGCGGTAGTTTGAGCATTCTTTGGGATTGGAATGAAAACTGACCTTTTCCAGTCCTGGGGCCACTGCTGAGTTTTCCAAATGTGCTGGCATATTGAGTGCAGCACTTTCACAGCATCGTCTTTCAGGATTTGAAATAGCTCAGCTGGAATTCCATCAGCTCCAGTAGCTCCATCACCTCCACAGTGCTTCATGGCTACTCCTTAAAACTAAGGCAGTGTTTTAGAAACACCAGACTATCCATTATACAGAAGAAAAAAAAATGCTAAGGGAAAGACTAAGGGCAAAAGGCAACTTAAATGGTGAAGCAGAGGGACAATATTGCAATGTTGGAAGCTTCCCATGGGTTAGGAAGCTTGGGACTAAAATAAAATTAAGAGGGATAATGGTCATGATATAGTGAAATAGAGAAGCAAGAAAAAAAGAGTCTTAGATGACTCTTTTAAGAGGCAAATGTTGTGATACCTTTCTCCCAAACTGGGGTTTCGGTGTCGGGGTGGGGAGGCGGCAGGAAACAGATATTGAGGAAAAGACAATTACGTTTGACACGTGACTTTTTAAGAAAAATATTCCAAAGGCAATTGGAAAAGCAGAAATGGAGCTTGGAAAGACCACATGTGTTTCATACTTGAGTGCTGCTAGTATTGGGGACATGGCAATATTTCTTACCTATGTCTGATTTCAAGACATTTATTTGCTATATAGTGTTAATGCCATCAGGCCTAGGAACTACTCATAAGCCACCTCCAGGTACAGGATAGCCTAAGCCCAAGACAAGGCCAACTGAGGGTAGAGTGACAGAGGCATGAGCATGTGTCCCATGCCAGGCCCACCTGAACCTTCGTTAGGAATGTTCTGCTGATGATTGCAAAAGACTGCTTCCAATAGTGCTACCCAGGGAAGAAATCTGAGAGTGGGGTTATCAACAGATGTCTTCAAACATCTCTCTCTCCAGCGTAAAGCCAAGTAAAGAGGAGGAGGAACAAGATACTATAAGTGTGAGGCCAGATGTACTTCTCGATTCTCCAACGATGTAAGACAATGCATCTGATGTTTTCATAAGTTAATTTCAGTTGGGATATTATCCTACTTTTACTTGTAACTGAATGAGTCTTGAGAAAGAGAAGCTGTGAACACTAACATTATACAAACAAGGCTGCTTTAAAGGAGATGCTGTGGAGATGAAAGAGGGGACGTCACAGGTGAAATGGAGAATTACCATGGGGGGGAAGAAAAAGCAGAAAAAAGGAAAACAATTCAAAGAAAGTTAGATCTGAAGTTGAAGGTATAATTGACAGTAGGTAATTACTGAAAGAATAACAACTGGGAGACAGGAAGATTGTAATCTTAGAAGGGCAGAGAATATCAACAATGAACATCCAGAAAAGCTCAACTCTCTAAGTGACAAGGGCTTCAAAGTATTACATGTAGCATGATGAGAACGAATTCATTTTCATCCAGAGTTTATATGTATAAAATCTGCTTGTAATTTAAAACCGTTCCTCAGAGTTACATGCCAATTATATGCTATAAAAGGCACATCTGTTAAAATATTGCATCCAATGCCACTATCTTCGAGCATTTTTCTGTTCTTTTCTTTACTTGTAAAATTGTCTGACTAGCAACTCTACAGTGTGTTGGCATCAGCTGGCATTTGTTAGATGGTATCTTTCATTCCTTTCTAAAAATAGGGAAATAATCTATGAGTTATGCTCATCTTTGGGAGCAAAAGGTATGGTATGTGGGGAGTCCAACAGCTGGAAGGGAATTTCTGGCTTCGAGGAGCCAGAACTATTGCAAGTCACAGGAAACAAACCTAAGCAAGGGGAAAAGGAGATTTGTGTTGCACACAGTATTGTAAGGGTAGAAAGAGGACAATCACCACTTTTGCTTGGTATAAAATTAAAATGATAGTAATTATAACTGTTAGCATGTATTCAGCACTTATTAACAGAAAGATAACATCCACAGCATGATAAATGCATTGTCAAAAGAAAGGGTCCCAATAATCATATTGTGGAAACGTTTATAAGAACAGAAAATAAGACTTAGTCTACATTCTCGAATGTGATCAAGGTCATACTGCTCAAAGACATCGATACTGAGATTTAGACACAGTTAACTCTGGGTCTGCCACTACTCTCCCATATACCTTTCAGATGAAGCAACAAGCATTTGAGTTAGCCAGCAAGAAGACAACATATCATTATCCACTGAAATGTTATAAATTCTCTTTTTTTAAGTTTTTTTTTTTTTTAAAGCAACACGACAGTAAGAAGTATTGATAAAATATTATTCTCAGTTGAAGTATGAAAAGAAGTCCTGCCTAGGGGTAGAAGAATAAATGGAATGCAATCTCCTTAAGCTACTGATCAAGTCTTCCAGATATTTATCAACCAAACTTTTGAATACTTCTAAAATATAAAAGTTTATCATTATAGGTAAATTAAAAGCCTAGGGTTTTCAAAATAGAACCTAAATGGTGCTTTGGGTACAGTGGATAAGTAACTATATTAAGACAATGGTATAAACAGAAATACTCATACATTCCCAATATACTTCAATAATTACAATATACATTAATTGATATAGGTAACCACTTGAGTTTATTGGTTTGTGAGTTTTTAGGTCATTAGCACATGTTAAAGTTATGCTATGTCAAATTACACAGAGCAAAAATGTATTGCCCAAATTATTTTAAAGATCATAAGAGTGAAAACTGGTTTACGACATGCCAAAATCAAACTCAGTGTCAAATGCATATGCGTATGTGTTGATGTATTTTTAAACGGTTAGTGAAGTTATTTCTATGCTAGATCTGATGGAGAGAAGTGATACAAGCAATCTTTCAAAACTCCAGTCTTCCCCCAATTCATTCTCAACCTTGACCCAAACAGACAGCCTGAAGTACAGAGAAAGAATTTAATCTCGGCCACCTCTCAAGAGGCTTGTACCACTAACTGGAGAGGAGGGCTGTTTGAGGGATGAGCAGCCTGGTGGAACTCTCTGGTACACTGGGCCTTAACTATAGCCCAGAAACTCTGTTTGCCTAAGAAATAGTATTTAGAGAGGGACTTCTTGCTTGGTTAGTGTTCCAGAATGAGAGGTGCTGCATAAAAGTGATGACCTCGGGGAGGGCAGAGAATCGGTGCTGACTAGCCTGGCAATCATATTGACCCTGGAAACTTTTTCCTTCAGGAGTGGGTGGTGGGAAGGTCTTGTAGGAAGGAAGGTTTCCAAGGAGTCCGGGATGGTTGTGCACATGGAGGGGAGCGGGCGAGAACAGGAATCTAGATCAGCAGTGCTGGTGGTGGTGGAGCTCGTTCTAGGTTCCATCAACCTTAGTGATTACAGTTCCTATACTGAGAAAGCCTTACAGGTGTGTTGACACCTAAAAGGTTTACACATTGAATTTCACAGCCTTTGACTGAGGCTGAATGCCTGGTTTTCATTGGTTTACTTATTTATTTGAGAAGTACTCAAATGCATTGGTTTAAAACATAGCTCTGGAATCCAGCTTCCTGTATGGGAAACCTGTCTCTAGTTCTTCCTATGTTTGTGACCTTGGATGATTTCTTTAATCTCCCCATGCCTTGCTTTCTTAATCCAGAAAAAAACGGACTAATAATAGTACCCACTTTACAACATTACCGTGAATATTAACTGAGTTACTACAAGTAAAGTGCTTAGATGGGCACCTGATGAAGAAAGTCTCCATGACTGTTAGCCATTACTCTTTGGTGATTATTATTGTTGTTATTCAGTATATCTGAAGACTCTATAATAATCCAGGTGAAGCACAGTATTAGACCAGAGCCAGAAGTACATAAATATGCAAAAGCAGAGTTCACATCTAACTTGAGGCTCTTAAGCCCCAGGAGGATGTCTTGTGTATCACACTGCTCTACACCCTAACTTCAGGGTCCAAAACGACAAGCTGATACAACCGGGCTGAGCACTTGGCTGACCTGGATTATTCAAAGTGGCATCTATTTCACAGATCAGGCAGGGCCTGGGTTTCCCCAGCGATCGGACCACTGGTCACTTTTGTCAAGTGCATTAACTTTCAGACCACTAGGATGCTATTTAGTGCAGGATTAGTCATTTACTAATTACTCCAGCGGCCACAGACCTAAGGTCAGTCATTTTCTCCCTTCACACCAGAAGAATCCAACATAATAGAGGCCAGACAGGTAATTTGCATTGTCTCTTCTTAGGAGAGACCCACAGGAGAAGGAGGCAGGAGGAGGATTCTGTGTTGAAAGCAGGCAAAGGAGTTTTACTTTGACAGGCATTTCCATAAGCTTCTCAGGGGAACTTGTGGCCCATCTTTCCTGCTGGGACCTGGCAGGTTCTCACATCTGATGCTTGCTGCTGGCCAGCTGGGGAAACCGGACAAGGTCTGACCCCAGCCCCTAATCACTTCTACTAGCTGGCAAGTCTTTTCCCCTCTGAGCATCTGGAGAGTCATCCGACTGTGTTTGCCAAACTTGCTTGCAAGTGAGAAGCGTGTTTGTTTTATGATCGCTGTCTTGGGTTTTAAATAAGAATACCGTAGGAGATGATCCCGCTCTGATCCTTGCTAATGTACCTCTAGGCTAATAAGTGCTGAGATGATCCTCCTCTTTGATTTCATGAATAAGAAAATAAAATGGGAAATGCATGACATTTAAAAAAAATTATTGTTATTACTGAGTGCAAAATTTGTTTTAACCCTCTCTGGAGTGGCTAAGTTTCACACTGAAAATGCTGCTTGCCAGATTGTATCTCCTGTTCCTCCTCTCCTTAAATATGTGCTTATTTACTTCCTGCAGAGTTCAATTTTAGAACCCATCAAAGTAGATCCACTCAGACTGACTACATTTTCATGCATAAATTCATAGATGTCTTCAGAAGGAATTGCACTTGCATATGCAAATACTTCCAATGCCTTTTCATTTCTACTTTTGGCCTGCACAGTTTTTAATTCATGCAAACACATTACACAAACAAATATGGGCTCAATAACAACACAAGGCATGTGTGAATTGTTAATTGCAAAGCGAAGGGTTTGATATGGCCAAGCGACTTTCATTATTATCAATGGAGAGGAACAAGATTAAACAGGAAGAATAAAGGTATATTTGAAAATAAAATCCCAAGCACTTGGTTTCATTTTATGTAAATATTAATAAGGGAAAAGGTGACAGGCAAATCCACAGTTCAACAGTAATCTGGGATCTACAGTTCAGTGCACAATGATCAGAAGCCAGGACGCACCTTTAATGAGACTTAGGAAGGAGAGGCCACATTTTAGCCCAGAATCATGAGAAACAAAAACATATGCAATAATATCATAAAGGAAACAGAAAACACAACAGAAAACGAAAGGCTGTCAACCTTGTTGAATGTGCATCACCTTTCAAAATATCTCAGTCTTGTACGAGAGACACCCCTGGAAGCAACAGGCAGGTATCCTCAGGTTTCAAATTGGATAGTTAAGCCTTCCTTTAATTAAGCTGTGATTCCTCGGGTTTTTTTTTTTTTTCCTTCTAATTTCCACTACATGCACTTTGGGGTCAGGTGAGAACTTAACAAAGTAAAACACTTGTTGAAGTTACTCACAGATCAAAGACATCTGATACAGAGCAATTTTCAAGCAACCCTCCTCCCCTTGTTTGCAATGTGTTTCATTTACATGCAGTTAACTCAGAAAATAAGAGTGAAGATTAAATAACAAGTGCATTCTGCAAGGGTCTACAAAGGCAGTAGAGATAAAATTTTAACTGTTTCTCCGCTGATTTTGTGGCATGTTTTATTAAATATAAAAGGTGAAGCTAGGCTAATGGAGGAGCATTTGAGAACATGTTTTTTTAGAACAATCACTGGATTATAGGAGATATACATATATATTACATATAAGTAGTGCTTTCTAAGAAATAAACAAAAGACGAAGTAAGCTAAGCTAAGGAAATTAAGAAACCAGGGATGGAATTTGAAGCTTCTACAGACTGCATGTTTGTGACTCTCCAAAATTTTTATATAAAAACTAACCCTCAATGGTATTTGGAGGTGGGGCTTTTGGGAGGTAAATGAATTACAAGGGTGGAACCCTCATAAATAGGTTTAGTGCCCTTATAAAAGAGGCCCCAGAGAGTTTCCTTGCCCTCTCAGCTGTATGAGGACACAGGACAAGATGGCCATCTATGGGCCAGGAAGACACCTCTCAGCAGCACTCAAATCTGCTAGGACTTGACCTTAACATTCCCTGCTTCCAGAACTGTGCAAACTAAATTTCTGTTATTTATAAGCCACCAGTTCACAGTATTTTGTTATAGCGGCCTGAAAGGAATAAGACACAAGCTAGGGTATCTAATGAAGAATTACATTAGTTGCAACATTTACTGACAGGGACATAGAATAAGAACTATACAATCAGTATTAACACGTGATGCAGTAAACCAGCAGCTGGAACCTTGACCCTTGGCACTGCAGAGCGCCCCTTCCTGGTGTGTTCACTGCAGTTTTGCGTGTACACTGGTAATTTTGCTAAGACTTTATGTAAAT
Source organism: Bos taurus (assembly GCF_002263795.3). Taxonomy (NCBI): domain Eukaryota; kingdom Metazoa; phylum Chordata; class Mammalia; order Artiodactyla; family Bovidae; genus Bos; species Bos taurus. Next base: position 79,247,412 of record NC_037334.1, on the reverse strand, counting down.
CACATATAGGGTGAGGCTGGTACACAAAGCATAAGACCTGGAGCCAGCCAGTCAACTTGGACACACTGCCTTTCAACACTGTGCCTGAGTCCAGGCGTTCACACATTTACAGCAACTCATCACAAGTGATAACAAAATTTCCCATGGATAGTGACTAAGAAGAGATTGCCAACTGTCAGTGCTTAGGATGAAAACATTCTCCTCCCCAAAGAAATCAAAATTGTATAAGAAAATTATGTTTAGGGAAAGCAGGTGTGGGAATTATACCAGTGGAATTGGAAATTGACCTATACTTCAAAACATTAAAAACATGTGTAACTCAGAATTAACACCACATGTTTTTTGAGGGGGGAGAGAGAAATGAATTATTATTATATGGGAGGGGAGTGGAGAGAGATTCAAATATGTTTTTATCATTATACGATTTGTTCAAAGAGAATATAACCGAGAAGCTCAATGTGAGAAGCAGGAGAAATCTGAACTCTTAGAGGCTTGTGTCTCGGTTACAAGGAGAATAGTTTAAAAATCACAGATAATTCCATATTCCTTGGGACTGCGATCCATGATAGTCACAGGGATATCCCTCATGGAGCCAAGGGTCTGCTCTCTGTTACATCTGATCAAAACCTACCCTGGTGTGTCTCCAAAAGTAACCAACAAACTGTCAAAGAATTGAAGTATCTAGGACAGAAGAGGCCCTTCTGTGATCCCCATAGGAATCTGACATGGGTTGACAAGAAGATTGTTCTCTTAAACTAAACTTGATTGGAGACTTGATGCAGACCTGCTTTGCTCCCTGTTTCCACCAACCTCAGTCATCGATGTGCAACAGCGCAAGCCAGTAAGACAGCTCAGACCTTCAGTGTGGTCAGCTCCACCTACCTTGTCTTGGGAACTCGTCTGACTCCCGGTGAACGAGGTCTGTGACTCGGTTTCCATAGTGCATCCTGCTGTCATGATCATAGGCCTTCAGAGTCTCGCTGGAGCTGTAGGACTTCTGGGTGGGCACACGACAGTCTTCACTGTCCAGGGAGGAGCTCGTGTAGCGACACTCTTTGCCACACCGTCCCCTGGTCAGAGAGCGGTGTCGCCGGTCTTTGACATCCATTATCCCAGGTCTGGCAGAAGGCTGAAGCTTTCTGAAAAGTCAGGCTGGGGTTTGGGCACTTGTCACTTGGCCACCTAAAAACATCACAGGAGAAAAACTCAGACTATGATTCTAAGAATTACTGCCTTCTGTTCTGATTCATGCTTCGACTTGGATCAAAACACACAAAGGCAAATTTGGTCAGTGCTGCATCATCTCTTCTGCAAACGCTTAATGTATACTTAAACAATCAGCCTAAATAGAATCATTTGACGCAGTAAATTAATTCCCATGCTATTTAGCTAAATAGATTTCAGGGGAAAATAGTAGCAAAATAACTCATATTTTGATTTTCTATATGTGTGAAAACGACATGGTAAGTCTGTCACTCTAATGAAAGATCTTACTATGAAGTGGTTCAGAGCAAAACTGATTTTATCTGACTTTAATTGCTTTCTTTTTTTCCTGCTGAAGGACTGGGGGAAAAAACACCAAAATTAAATAAATGCAAATAAAATAAAGATGTAAAAGGCATAAATATATGCTGATAATGCTTTTAATGGTACCAGGTCACACTGGACCGACATAAAACTTGCCTGGCTGGGTATGGAGAATAACAATATAAGGCATTCTTGACAAGCAGTCTTCCTCTGATTTATTTAATGAGCCTTCAGTAAAGTCCTCATCTGGTTTATCTTCTTGGCAAATCTGATTCTTGGACACACCTGGTCTTTCCCCTGGTCACCTGCCAACAGGACATCTTGCTCACAGAGGTCCAACTGGCACAGCCACATGGCCATCAACCTAAGCCCACCCTAGCGTCCTTTTCACAGTTGGGATATCCACTGTGGCAAAGAAAAATGGGGAAGAGGACTGAATGCAACAGGTAAGTTGATGGAAAGAAGCCTCTCCAACATATGATCTGGCAACCAGGGAGCCCCCCAGCTTGACACCCGGGACCTAGAAATGTAGACAAACATCACTCAGAAAACTCTAGCCTTCTGCCGAGCAAATAAGATCAAAACACTTAGATGCCTCCAAGTTCCAAATGATAGGCTCTTATTGATTTCATCGGCCATGCAAAATAGCCTGGACCACAGGGCCAGGGCCTGGACAGAATGGAAAAACGCAAATTTAATTAAAATGGCAAATACAACCCAGAGCCAGTGTAATGATTTTTATCCAGGCTTCTGATGCTCACTGTTTCCTCAATATGTCAGAATGTACTTGGGGAGCAAGTCTATAGTTTGGAGCCCCTCTGCTCTTCTTTGGTTATTTACCACACTGCAATGAGATGCTTGTGTATACCAAGGGACTAGCCTAAATGTGCAGCAATGTGGAAGACATCAGCCCCAAGAAAGCAGAAGCCAAGTTATCTCTTCCTTGTCCTTTCATACCAAGAGGTCCTTCTGGATCTCAGAAACCCTCCTAATTAAGACTATTTGTGTATAGTATCAAACATTGCCTGTAATCAGGAATAACTTTGACAACTGGCAATAAAAAGAGGGCATATCTGTGGTAAACATCAAGCAGAGTCGAGCTGTTGCCACAGTCACTTATAAAAAATTAATTCTCAGTTTCCTGGAACCTACAGTCTCTGACTTAAGTAGCTGAGAAGCATCTTTGAGAGTCACCAGTCAAGACTCCAGGACCTGCTTAGGGAGCAAAGATGATCAACGTCAGCATGGAAGTTTTGGGGGCGGCACCAAAGATTCAAGTGTCTTAACATTAATGCAATTTCTAGATGTCCAAAAACTTCTCCCTTAACACCCAACATGTGATCTTAACATTTTAGAATCCATAGTATAGGCTGGTTAAGAGCCTGGCTATTGTAGTCTTGTTGGATATCAATCTCATCATGACCACTGACTAGCCAGAGCCCTTGTAAAATTCAGGTTCTCAACCACTGAAAATAGAAAATAGGTATTTACAGATTAGAGTATCTATAAAAATTAGATGGGACACAATGGGAAAGCTCTCAATATGCTGCCTAACACATGGTAAGGGCTAAGAAGTAGTTTTTTCCTCCTCTGAATGATTAAAAATAATTTTTTGTCTAAGCTAAATAGCTGCAAATTTGCATAAGACAGAGATGATCATATGAATCCCTGAAACTCAAACTTCTAATTATAAGTATCAATACTTGAACTACATACAGATAAAGGAAGACTTTTAGTGACCACCAAGGATGTGAAAGTGAAAGTGAAGTTGCTCAGTTATGTCGGACTGTTTGCCACCCCATGGACTGTAGCCCACCAGGATCCTCAGTTCATGGGACTTTCCAGGCATGAATACTGGAGTGGGTTGCCATTTCCTTCTCCAGGGGATCTTCCTGACCCAGGGATCGAACCTGGGTCTCTCTCATTGTAGGCAGACGCTTTGCTGTCTGAGCCACCGGGGAAGCCACTAAGGATGTAGGTGGTGCTAACGCTAAAAACCTACTTGCCCATGCAGGAGACAAGATGCAAGTTTGATCCCTGGGTGGGGAAGATCCCCCAGAGAAGGGAATGGCATCACATTCTAGTATTCTTGCCTGGAAAATTCCACGGACAGAGGATCCTGGAGGGCTGCAGTCTCAGTTCAGTCGCTCAGTTGTGTCGACTCTTTGTGACCCCATGGACTGCAGCATGCCAAGCCTCCTTGTCCATTACCAATTCCCAGAGCTTACTCAAACTCATGTCCATCGAGTCAGTGATGCCATTCAACCATCTCATCCTGTGTTGTCCCCTTCTCCTCCTGCCTTGTATCTTTCCCAGTATCAGGGTCTTTTCAGAGGACTCAGTTCTTCTCATTAGGTGGTCAAAGTATTGGAGTTTCAGCTTCAGCATCAGTCCTTCCAATGAATACTCAGGACTGATCTCCTTTAGGATGGACAGGTTGGATCTCCTTGCAGTCCAAGGGACTCTCAAGAGTCTTCTCCAACACCACAGGTTCAAAACGTATCAATTCTTTGGCGCTTAGCTTTCTTTATAGTCCAACTCGCACATCCATACATGCCTACTGGAAAAACCATACATAGCTACAGTCTATGAGGTTGCAGAGAGTCTGACCCCACTGAATACCCACACAAGGATATATAAGATTGTGTGCTCTAACACTGATGAGCTACAAGTGTTCTGGGGGAGAAGGGTTGGCTGTTTTGAATGTATTTTATCATTTTTCTCTCCTCTGCTTCACAGTGAGTTTTTACTTTTTAATGTTTTCAGTGTTCCTAACTCATGAAATCCTATCTCCTCTAATTTGCATTATGCTTTGGAAATTGGGCTGATTTTCTACGTGTACATGTATGTGATTTTATTTTACACATATTTTTAAAAATCACGCTCTAAGTGGGAGCCTAAAGGCTTATTACCTATTTATAAAGTACAAGAAATTTAATGTTTGGACATTTTGACGTCTAATTTGGTTGCCTAGTGATCTCTTCCTGCTAAATTTCTCTTTCTTGCCTAGGCCCTTGATAGTTGAGTTTGTCAGCAATGTCACCTCCAGATAACTGATAGACATTTATATAAAATGAGGTAAGAAAATGACAAATTTTAGCCAAGGAAAGCTAATTTCTTAGAAAACTGAGCAGAGTATACAGGCTGTTGGATTCTAGACATTTTGTATTTATCTCGCTTGTTATTTAAAAATTAATTTCTAATAAAAAAAGAGACAAACCAGCAGAATTTATATTAAAATCTGGGTCCTGAGCTTATTATGGAAAATCACGCAGTCTAGAAATCCCCACTTCCAAAACGATTGGATAAGTGTACTTTTACAATTTTTTTCCCCCACTAGGTATAGCTAAAGACCCTATACATTATATATATAAAATAACAGTAGGAAGAATCTGAAAGGTAGGAATAAGAGACAGACTTACTAGTGCCCTCAGGACCTAAGGAACAAAACTGTGGTGAGTTTCTGAAATTTATTTTTGCCCTATATATTTCATTCTTGGAGCTAAAGATATTGTCAACCCAGAAACAGCAACAGACTCAGACAATAAAAATTCCAACAAAATCCTGCTGCCTCTAGCCAAAGGACTTTGAAGGGAGCAGCCTAACAAAAGGGGAAACATTTAGATGTTAATCATCTCACCCCAGCCAAATACCATAGGAAATGCAGTAGCCCCGACTCCCACCTTCACCAGCAAAAGCCAAGTGTGGAGCCTAGATTTCCATGTTTCTGAGGAAGCAACAAGCCACCCCAAACCCAAACAGTGGTTTACAGAAGGTTAAGAAGGCAGATAGGACTTTTATGCCTTCTAGGAAGTAATGAGGTCATCTTCTCCTCAGAGGGTGCCAGCCTGGCCTTCCACCCTCACTGGGTGGTTATAAGGTGCCACTCTTCTCCGCTGGGGTGATATAGGAGGAGGACTAGTGGAGACTCAGGACTTTCATTTTTTCCCAGCGGTAATGAGTCCTTCTGCCTATTGTTGTTGGCTATTGGTGCTAGCAGATATCATGTGGGGAGGAGTAATGGAGCACTCCTAACCCTACCACCAGGGAACTATCAGCGGAGGTCTAGTGGGGAACCAGAACTCCCAGCTCTCCTCCTCTCCCAGTTCCTAACAAGGAACTCTCTGCCCTAAAGTGCTAGCAAAGACTGAGTGAAAAACCTGGACTTTTAGGCAAAAGTAGCAATGATGAGGTAGGATCTCTCATCTTACAGAGCAGTGTCAGAGGAAACCAACTATAATAGAAGGTTTAAATAAGACATAGACTCTCATAACACAATACCTCAAATGTCCAGATTTCAAAAAACAAAACAAAACCTATACCACCAAGAGCTAGAAAATTTTCAAACGGAATGAAAAAGGTTTAATCAATAGATACCAACATTGAGAGGAGAAAGATGTTAGAATTATTTGACATAGATTTAAAAACAGCCATCATAAAATGCTTCAACAGTAATTTAAAGCACACTTTAAACAAATTAAAAAAAAAAAAAAGGTCTCAGCAAACAAATAGAAGATACAAAGGAGACTCCAATAGAAATTTTAGAAGTGAAAATTAAAATAGCCAAAAAAAATTAATAGATGGACTCAAGAGAAGAATAAAGAGAAGAAAGGATGAAGGAACTTGAAAACTGAACAATGGAAATTACCCACTCTATACAGTTGATTAAAAAACAAACTAAAGAAGAAAAAATGAACGGAGCCTTAGGGACCTATCTACAGAATTAGAACAAAATACTTAATGCTTATGTTATCAGAGTCACAGAGGAAAAGAATGTGAAAGAGGGGCGGAGAAAGTGCTAAAACAGTAGCTGAAAACATCCAAATTTGTAAACATTCAAGATGCTGAACAAACCCCCAAAAGGGTAAAGTCAAATGCATTTACTTTAAGACATTATCATAGCTAAACTTCTGAAAACTTAAGACAAAGAAAATCTAGAAGGAGTGAGGAAAAGCGATACCTTACCTTTAGGGGAAAGCAATTTGAATGAAAGTAGGTTTTTTTCTCAGACCATGGAAGCAAGATGGAAATGGCAAAACATTTTTCAAATGCTGAGAGAAAAGAAATTTCAACCCAGAAATCTAGATCAAGTGAAAATATCCTTCTAGAATGAAGGAGAAGACATGATATTCTCAGATGGATGAAAACTAGGCGACATTATGACCAGCAGACCTATTCTGAATTAATGTTGAAAGAAGTACTTCTCTAAAACAGAAGGGGGAAAAAAAATCTTGGAAATAATGAAAGAAAAAATAAGAAAGAAAGAATATATATACTTAGTGAAAGTATTAATAAAGACCAAAGACTCCCTCCTTTTGAGTTTTCCAAATTACTTTTAATGGTTGAAGTAAAAATTATAAAATTGTCTGATGAGGTTTTAAATATGTAGAGGTCATATTTAAGAAATGATATTATAAATGAGAAGGGTAAAAAGATATAAAGGGAGGTAGGGTTTCCACAATATAACTGGTAAAGTGATGAAAGCAGTAAACTGGGATAAGACATGTAGGTATAATGTAACAGCTAAAAAGACTATACAAAAGGATGCACTCAAAAACACTGTACATAAGTCAACATGGAGTTCAAAAAAAATGTTCAATAAACCACAGAAAAGTAGGAAGAAGAAAAGCGAAAAATGAAGAATAGAACAAGAGCATGAATAGAAAACAAAGAGTAAAATGGCATAATTAAGCCCTAAGATAACAATAATTATATAAAATGTAAGTGATCTAAATACACAAATTAAAAAATAGAGATCTTCAGAACGAATTAGAAAATACAACCCACTTCATACTGTCAACGAGTAAGTAAATTTAAATATAACATTGCAGGCATGTTGAAAATAAAACGAAGAAAAAAGAGATATAAAGTTAACATTAACAAAAAGAATGCAGGAGTGACTATTTGTATTAGATAAAGTCTACTTCATAGGCAAAGAAAATTATCAGAGATAGAGAGGGGCATTATATAATGATAAAAGGACCAATCTGCCAAGAAGTTGCAATTCTAAATATATATGTACAAAACAACAAACAAACAAACAAAACTGCAAAGTATATTAAGCAAAAAGTAACAGAATTGAAAAGAAAAATATATAAATCCATAAACAGAGTAGGAGCTTTCAATACTGGAATTCAACAACTAGAAAATCAAGACAGATACAGAAGAATCCCAAAACACCATCAACCAACAAGCCCTATTTATAACACTTACAGATTATTCCTCCCAACAACAGCAGACTGTCACATCCTTAAGTACCCAAGTAACATAGCCTGGATTGTAAAACAAATCTCAAACTGAAGTCATACAGAGTATGTTCTCTTACCACAATGGACTCAAACTAAATCAGTAATAGAAAAATGAGAAGAAAATACCTAAACACTTAAAAACTAAACAACAATTTTCTAAATAATACATGGACAAAAGATCATACAAGATCAAAATATACATTAAAGGAAAAAGGAAATATATCAGAATTTATAAGAAACCACAAAAACACTGCTGAGAGAGAAATTTATAAACTGAACACATTCATTGGAAAACAGGAAAATTCTCAAATCAATAATCAAAGCTTCCAGATTCTAGTAAAAGAAGAAAATACTAAAACTAAAAGTGAGAAGGAGGAGATTAATAAAGAACCAAATTAAATAAAACTGTATGGCACCCCACTCCAGTACTCTTGCCTGGAAAATCTCATGGACGGAGGAGCCTGGTAGGCTGCAGTCCATGGGGTTGCTAAGAGTCGGACACGACTGAGCGACTTCCCTTTCACTTTTCACTGTCACACATTGGAGAAGGAAATGGCAACCCACTCCAGTGTTCTTGCCTGGAGAATCCCAGGGACGGGGGAGCCTGGTGGGCTTCTGTCTATGGGGTCGCACAGAGTCGGACACGACTGAAGTGACTTAGCAGCAGCAGCAGTACGGATAAAAACAACACATAAAACAATGAAACTGGCTGCTTCTTTGGGGAAAAAAGTCAATAAAATTGACAAACTCTGGCAGAGTGACAAAGAAACAAAGAAGACACATGAGATACCACTAGATGCCTTGATGGCGTAAACAAGATTCTTAGGGACCATTTCAAAGAAATTTACAAAAATAAATTTGACAACAAAGATGAAATGGACCAACAACTCAATTCTAAGACTATGACAATTCCCCTAATATGAAATATTAGATCATTTGACTAATTTTGTGACAAATATAGAAATTTAACTTGTAATTTTAAAATTCACATAAAATCTCATGCTGAGATGATTACACTGGAGAATTCCATCAAATGTTTCAAGGAGAATTAACATCAATTCTACAAAATCTCTCCCAGAAAATAGAATAGGGAGCACTTTACAATTCATTTTATGAAGCTACTTAAACATAACAAGTACCAAAAACAAACAAACAAAAACCCCTCCAAAACTAAAGACCAATATTTCCCATGAATATAGATACATAAATTCTCATCTTAGCAAATACAAGTCAACAGTATATAAAAATAATTATACATCGTGACCACATAGGGTTTATTCTGGGGATGCAAGGATGGTTCAATATTTTAAAATATCAGTGTAGCCACCACATTAAAGAAATAAAGAAGAAAAATTACTGAAAGTACAAAAGGTATCTGGCAAAAATCTACATTTGCTCATGATAAAAATTCAAACAAAAATTTGAAGTAGAGGGAACTTCCTCAACTTGATCAAGAGAATCAACAAAAAACCTATAACCAGACCACCTGACCTGCCTCTTGAGAAATCTGTATGCAGGCCAGGAAGCAACAGTTAGAACTGGACATGGAACAACAGACTGGTTCCAAATAGGAAAAGGAGTACGTCAAGGCTGTATATTGTCAACCTGCTTATTTAACTTATATGCAGAGTACATCATGAGAAACGCTGGGCTGGAAGAAGCACAAGCTGGAATCAAGATTGCCGGGAGAAATATCAATAGCCTCAAATATGCAGATGACACCACCCTCATGGCAGAAAGTGAAGAGGAACTAAAAAGCCTCTTGATGAAAGTGAAAGAGGAGAGTGAAAAAGTGGGGTGAAAACTCAACATTCAGAAAACTAAGATCATGGCATCTGGTCCCATCATTTCATGGGAAATAGATGGAGAAACAATGGAAACAGTGTCAGACTTTATTTTCCCAGGCTCCAAAATCACTGCGGATCGTGACTGCAGCCATGAAAGTAAAAGATGCTTACTCCTTGGAAGGAAAGTTATGACCAACCTGGATGGCATATTCAAAAGCAGAGACACTACTTTGCCAACAAAGGTTCGTCTAGTCAAGGCTATGGTTTTTCCAGTGGTCATGTATGGATGTGAGAGTTGGACTGTGAAGAAGGCTGAGCACTGAAGAACTGATGCTTTTGAACTGTGGTGTTGGAGAAGACTCTTGAGAGTCCCTTGGACTGCAAGGAGATCCAACCAGTCCATTCTAAAGGAGATCAGCCCTGGGTGTTCTTTGGAAGAAATGATGCTAAAGCTGAAACTCCAGTACTTTGGCCACCTCATATGAAGAGTTGACTCACTGGAAAAAGACTCTGATGCTGGGAGGGATTGGGGGCAAGAGGAGAAGGGGACGACAGAGGATGAGATGGCTGGATGGCATCACTGACTCGATGGACGTGAGTCTGAGTGAACTCTGGGAGTTGGTGATGGACAGGGAGGCCTGGCATGCTGCAATTCATGGGGTCACAAAGAGTCAGACATGACTGAGCGACTGACTGAACTGAAGATTATATTTAATGGTGATAGACTAAATACTTGTCCCCAAGGACAGGAATGAGGCATGGGTGTCTGCTCCCATCACATTACTCAACACATTGCTATAAATTCTATTCCATACAATAACACAAGAAAGGGAAATAAAATGCATACAGAGGGGATTCCCTGGTGGTCCAGTGGTCAGGACTCTGCATTCTCACTGCCCAGGGCCTGGGTTCAATCCCTGGTCCCACAAGACACACAGCATGGCAAAAAAAAAAAAAAGCATACTAAGCAGGAAGGCAACACAAGACTGTGCCTCTTTATAGAGAACATGGTTTTATATGAAGAGAATCCTAAAAAACTTATGGAAAATAAGTGAGTTCAGTAAGATTATAGAATACAAGATAAAACATGTAAAAACCAATTGAATTTCAATATACTAGCAATAAACACATGGATACCAAAATTCAAAGTACAATGCTATCTATAATTTTCAAAAAAAAGAAAAATACTTAGATGTAAATCTAACAAAATGTGTACAGAAATGGTAAACTGAAAAGTAAACACTTTTTGATGAAAGAAATTAATTCTAACTAAACGAAGAGACAGGTTGTGTTTATGATTTGGAAGAATCATTATAGGAAAAAATACTAATTTTCTCTAGACTGATATATACATTGAAATTCATGTAAAATTCCAGCAAAAAATTTTACAGACATAGAAGAGATTATTCTAAAGTTTGTATAGAAAGGGGGAGGAACTGAAATAGCTAAAACAATTTTCAAAAAGAAGTGGAAGAAATCATCCTACCCAATTTTAAGACTTCTATATAGCTACAGTAACAGTACTTTGTGGTATTAGCATAGTGAACAGACACATAAATGTGAATTGAAGAGAATAAAATAAATAACCCAAATACAGACACAAAAATCATGGCCAATAGAATTTTTAATGATGCAAAAGTAATTCAATGGATAACAGTTTCAAGAAATGGTTTTGGAATGGGTAGACATCCATAAGTTCCCAAAAAAGAAAAAAAGAAAAGATATTGGCTTAGATTATTCAAAAATTAACTTAAAATGTATTTATTGACACAAAGTACAAAACTTTTATAAAAAGTTTTAGAAAAAACTATAAAACCTTTAGAATAAAAAGGAGAAAAACCTTTAGACTTGATACTGAATGCATAATCCACAAAATAAAACATTAATACATTGAACTTCATTAAAATTAAACACTTCTACTCTATAAAAAGACCCTGATAAGAGGCTGAAAGAAACATCTACAGACTGAAGGCAGCTATTTGCAAACCATATAGCTGATAAAGGACATATATAAAAATAAAGAAAACATTTCTCAAAATTCAACTTAAAAAAAAATCTGATTAGAAAATAGACAAAAAGACAAAGTGACATTTCACCAATTTATTTGAAAGATGTTTGACATCATTCGCCATTGCTGCTTAGTCACTAAGCTACGTCCAGCACTTTTGCAACCCCAGGAACTGCAGCCCGCCAGGCTCCTCTGTCCATGGGATTTCCCTGGCAAGAATACCAGGGTGGGTTGCCAATTCCTTCTTCAGGGATCTTTCTGACGTAGGGATCGAACCAGAGTCTCCTGCGTTGGCAGGTGGATTCTTTACCACCGACCCACCTGGGAAGCCCAATTAGCCATTAGAGAAATGCAAATTGAGACTACAATGAGATATTACTGACACAGACTTGCCATAATGACTAAAATTTTAAAAAAATAGTGACAACACTAAATACTGACAAGGATATGGAAAAACCCCTTAGACACCACTGGCTTAGGTATAAAATGACACAGCTACGTTGGAAAATGGACGAGCAGTTTTGAAAAAACACTAAATGTGAAGTAGCGTACAGTCCCGTCACTGCCCGGTTGGGCACTTACTCCACAGAAACAAAACTTGTGTTCACACAGAAGCCTACACATGAAGGTTTACAGCAGAATGTCTACACATAATAGCCCCAAACTGGAAACAACTAACTGATTGTAGACCTCTGAGAGGTACAGCACCAGAAAAGCCAAATGCCCATCTGATTCGGGATTCTGTCAGTTCTGAATACACATTCAATGGGTGACTGGTTAAACATATGGCATACACATGGCAGGAAATACTGCTCTGTAATAAAAGGGAATGGACTACTAATATAAACAAAATCAGGGTGACTCTCTAGAGAATAATGCTAAGCGAAAGCAGCCAATTCCAAAGGTTACATACTTTATGCTCCATTTATATACTGTTCTTCAAATGAAAAAAAAATATATAGAAATGAGAACAGACTAATGGTTACCAGGAAAAAGGAAGGAATGAAAGTATGAGGAAAACGATTATGGCTGCCAACGGTCAGCATGAGGAACCCGTGCTGATGGTGATGTTCTGTGTCTTGGCTGTATCACTGTCAAAATTCTAGGTTGACATCAGACTACAGTTGTGCAGGATATTGCTGTTGGTGGAAGTAGACTAAAGGTACCATGCATGTCTCTGTATTACTTCTTGAAATTATACATGACTCTGGTTATACCAAAGAGCTTGATTTAAAAATTTAATCAGACAATCAAGCAAACCTGGGTTCAAACACCATCATGAAAGCAAATGTTTAACTTGGGAGGTGACTTTTAAACTGGGTACCACGCTCCAAAATAGCAGTAGTATCATCGTATCACTCCTTTTGATTTTATAGACTGTCTGCTTCACTTATTTGAAACCCTTGCTTGGCCAATATAGCTCATTACATTTGTGATTTTTGGTACAGAAGAAAAAGAAACAATTTTGTGGTCATTGGAAAGGATCACAATGGGACAGTTATAAGATAAGAAGCAGCATCTGCCAACATGTTTCTCATCTTAAAAAAATTCTAAAATAATAAGATATTAGGGTTCCTTTGAATGTGGCTAACTATCCATCCTTTATCTAATAGAATGTATTTATTACTTCCTATGGACAAGCACTCTTTGCCTAGCTGTCCTTGAAAGTGAAGGTCAAACATTCATGTGGGAAAATGCAAGTTTAGAGACTGATTTTAAAAAGTAATTAAAATTGCCTTGAAGCAGGAGGAAAGATGGTAACCAAAATTATAAATCTTTCCCCAAGCCTCTGCCTTTACTGGCACTGAAAAATGGCAATCAATGGATGGTACTGCCTCTGCCAGCTTGTTCCTGCTATGCTGAGCTTTTATTCTGTTACATTCCACATTTCCTCCCTTGAAGAGTGTTCACACTGCTTTTTTCATCAGTTGCCTAAGTGGGTTCCATCACTTTAGCAGAAAAGACTACAGAGATCTTGCCTGCAAGCCTTTGTCTAATTAACTAATCCTATGAGCTGTAACACTGTTCACTATTAACTTTTCAGATTATCCTACTACTTAAGGGGGTTGACTTGTTAATCACTGACAGCCCATTTGAGATGTGTGTGTGTGTGTGTTGTACCTGTGTGGGTATGCAAATATGTGCAATGAATGATGCACAGGTGGACTTCACGTGTGTCTAAGGGAGAGCTACAATTTCTCTGTGACAACCAATCCTGCAGGCAGTTGTTTAAACTTGCCTCACCCTCATCAATGGTCTTTGATCACACTCTGGGAGTTGTTTCATTGTGCTTGAATATCTGTATCTTATAAATTGACTGCAGAGCTCTGAGAGGTATGGTAAAAGGAAAACCAAAAATCCATCAGATATGGGACACTGTCAAGGCTGAATACACATCACTTTGGCCAATTTTCTTCCTCATTTCAAATTATGATACATCATGGAAGCAGTTTGTCCACAAGGGTATTTGGAGAAGGGTCAGTGCATGTGGTGCTTGTTTCCTAATATGAGCTGGTATCACAGATATTTTAGAAATCTAGTAAAAAATTTCATTATATAAGCACATTTTTGTTTTTTAAAAATGTATTTTTAAAAGCTCAACCTGAAAGCTTCTATAAAATATCTTTCTTCCTCCTGATAACACGTTAATTGGATTGTCTACTTGTTTCTTAAATAATGCAGGTATCATGCTTCTGTGTTTAAGAAGATGTAACGGATAATGCACGGTCCTTTTATCCTTAACTCCTCTGCAAATTTTGTCTATTACCGAAAGCAGAAATGCTAAGTCAACCTAAAGACAGTGCATTCACAGATTCCTTTCCTCTGTACTAGAACTCCTCTGTGGAAGTGCTTTATTTTAAAACCTTTACAGCACCAAATGAAATATAATACAGAAGGCATCCATAAAAGAAAGAGGAGGCAGGCAGTCCGAGTCACACTCATTCAGCCTTCCCTACCCCCAGATAGCATTGTAAAGGACACAGTGTGAAAACCAGACTGTGTCCTGGAAGATTTCCAGTCTCTCCTCTTAGGAACATTTAAGAACAAGTCTGAACACAGATATACTCCAAAATATCTCAAGACTGACTATCCCTGTGACCTCTGAACGGACCAGGGAAAATCTGGTTTCAAATCAGCAAAAGTGGAAGATGGTGCCCTCGTAATTTAATGCACTAGTAAATAAGAGGTCAAAGGCAATTTGCTTTCTGCTCCCCTGTGCTGTTCTATTGATATGTCTGGGGATAAAAAGCCAACTCTGGTTAATGTCCAGAGCAAGAAAGGATAAGCAAATTCACAATTGTACTTTGCTCTCTAGCTTCAGAGAGACATGTTGCTGCTTTTTAGAATCTGTTAGGGTCCCTGGAGCCATTTGTGTAGGAAATGGTGAGATAGGTCCCCGGATCTGCTGTCTATAAATTTGATGAATTGTGAAATGCAATGCCATTCCTCCATGCTAGAAGTCCCTAGGATCTAGAGCCACAGAGGGGCAGAAATGCACCCTGTAAGCCAAAATATTTGTGATCATGGTCCAACCTTGTGTGTTTGTGTCTTTTTTTACTTGAATAGAAATGAGAAGTCAAAAGTCTATGTCGGACTGGTATTTAGTCTAATTCCACACCCTTTTTTCCCTCTCTCCAGTCCAAGCTGTTTAACATTCACAAAAGTCAGCCTGGCTACACCTCCTGCTAAAATTTCAATATGAAATGTGGAAGTTTACTGAAGCCTTTGCTCTTCAGCTCCGCCTTCCCCACACGTGGGCCCCTCTGCTCTCTTCCCGTGTTCCTCTCTGCCTCCTGAGATCAGGAGCTGAACAGATGGCTGCACCTTAGGCACTGGCTAAGTAACCGTAACTGGAAAGACGGTCCCTCCCCTCCTCCTCCCCGCCAGGCAGAGCTCAGAGAGCCAGGAGAGCAGGCCTGGAGCCTGCAGCCTCCAAACCTAACGAGGGCAAGCAGTGAGTACCCGCTTCCCGTCTTGTTGAGTGTGCCCGTGTATTGATACATGAGACTGAAATCAGCATCAAATTATCACAAGGAGAGAAGGGTGTTGGACCACAGGTTTCTAGATGAAATGTCAAAGTCAGCAATTATCAAGCTTCCATGTAATGAATGCCTACAAAGTGCCACGTCTTGAGTTCGACTCCTTATATAAGTTGTCACTCATTTTGACATCCTGAAACATGCTTATACTTACCCATGTTTTGGAGGTGGGGAAATGGAGACTCTAGGAGGTTAAGGGACTTGCTAACTCCACACACCCAATAAATGTTCATGCAGAGATTAGGAATGAGAGTTATCCAAGCTCTGCCTTCATTACAAAACTCAGTTATGCTACTTCTGAGTATTTATCCAAAGAATATGAAAACACTAATCTGAAAATATATCTGCACCCTCATGTTCATCTGTGCATAATTTACAATAGCAAAGATTGGAAACAACCTAAGAGCCCATCAACAGAGAAGTGAATAAAGGAGTTGTGGAATGCATACATATAATGGAAAACTATTCAGACATAAAAAGGATGAAAGCTTGCCATTTATGACAACAGGAATGGGTCTTGAGGGTATTATGCTAAATAAAAATGTCAGACAAAGAAAGGCAAATACACTATGATTTCATTCAGATGTGGAATATAAAAAATAAAAATGAACGAGCAAGCAAAAACTAAGATTTGGGGGACGGGTCTACAGCACATCAAAATGTGGAAAATTCTTAAAGAGATGGGAGTACAAGATCCCTTACCTGCCTCCTGAGATATCTGTATGCAGGTCAGGAAGCAACAGTTAGAACCGGACATGGAACAACAGACTGGTTCCAAATTGGGAAAGGAGTACGTCAAGGCTGTATATTATCACCCTGCTTATTTAACTTATATGCAGAGTACATCATGTGAAATGCCAGGCTGGATGAAGCAAGCACAAACTGCAATCAAGCTTGCTGGGAGAAATATGAATAACCTTACATACGCAGATGACACCACCCTTATGGCAGAAAGGAAAGAAGAACTAAAGAGCCTCTTGATGAAACTGAAAGAGGAGAGTGAAAAAGCTGGTTTAAAATTCAACATTCAAAAAAACTATCATGACATCTGGTCCATCACTTCATTTGAGACAAATAGATGGGGAAATAGTGGAAACAGTGACAAACTATTTTGGGGGGCTCCAAAACCACTGCAGATGGTGACTGCAGCCGTGAAATTAAGATGCTTGCTCCTTGGAAGAAAAGCTATGACCAACCTAGACAGCATATTAAAAAGCAGAGATATCTAGTCAAAGCTATGGTTTTTCCAGTAGTCATGTATGGATGTGAGAGTTGGACTATAAAGAAAGCTGAGTGTCAAAGAATTGATGCTTTTGAACTGTGGTGTTGGAGAAGACTCTTGAGAGTCCCTTGGACTGTGAGGAGATCAAATCCTAAAGGAGAATGAGTCCTGAATATTCATTGGAAGGACTGATGCTGAAGCTGAAACTCCAATATTTTGGCCACCTGATGTGAAGAACTGACTCATTGGAAAAGACTCTGATGCTGGGAAAGATTGAATGCAAGAGGAGAAGGAGATGACAGAGGATGAGATGGTTCGATGGCATCACTGACTCGATGGACATGAGTTTGAGTAAGCTCCAGGAGTTGGTGATGGACAGGGAAGCCTGGCATGCTGCAGTCCATGTGGTTGCAAACAGCTGGACAGGACTGAGCGACTGAACTGAATCTACAGCACAATCTGCATTCATATTTTTGTTATGAACTTGATTGCATAATGTGAGAGCATGGAGTCAATATTACTATTTTACTCTTACGAGAAAGTAAATAACATTCATGAAGACTTAGCTTCAATGATGACATGGTATGATACTGAGGTACAAAATCCAGAAAGGGATGAAAGCAAAGAGAAATTTTCTCAGTATCTAAGTTCTTTCTTGAGGGCAGGGACCTTGTCTCCTGTCAGTGAATCTACTTCCAGGATTGGATACATTGCAGAGAATCTGATAACATGCAGGGCATGGTGGGGCTCCTGGTCACAAGGCTTTTCTCTGTTCCCCATTTCTTTGATTATAGAAAACAGCCTTCATTTAGCCTCCATGACCTTTCCTGAGTTCCAATGGATAGACTCAAGCAATTGTTAATTAGGGAACGTAGGGAATGTGAGACCAGAAAGAAACAGTCAAGAGCAGCCATGGGACAATGTCCTGCTTCCCCATCTAAGGATGCACAGAACACTATCTTGAGCTCTTTTGCAGACACTGAAACCCCCTCCAGGTGGGAGAAATTATGGTATGCTGCCCACAAGCATGTAAACTCGGACCAGTTAAACCTGAAAATGTTGACTCCTACTTACCTTACCACCAACCCATCAGAAAAATGTCCATGAGCTTGTTAGGAGAAGCACACTGATTGAAACTGCCCACCCTGGCCAGGCACCATTTGAATGAGTTGTTTTATGACAGGAGATCCTGATAAGGAATACGGAACTAATAAGCCACCACCAACCGGAAGAGTTCAGGAAAGGTTGAAAGGAGACACCGGTTGTCCGTCCACTTCCCAGAATCTCTCTCACTAGCATCCATTTTGGCTGAGCAATTTGTGCGCCACCAGGAAAGACTCTGAATTAGAATGATTGGCCAAAGACCACCGGGAAACTAATCCCATCACCATAAACCCGAGACTGCGAGCCACGCAGCAGAGCAGTTCTCCTGGGTTCCCTTACCCTACTGCTCTCCACCCAGGTGCCCTTCCCAATAAAATCTCTTGCTTTGTCAGCACGTGTCTCTTTGGACAATTCTTTTCCAAGTGTTAGAAAAGAGCCCAGTTTCAGGCCCTGGAAAGGGTCCCCTTTCCTGCAACAAGCTGATCACATGCTCTTTTACTATAAAACTTGTCACTATTTTCCCCAAGTTGAGACACGTTGTTTTGAGGGCATGAGCCCTCTGTGTTCCCCTTTGCCCGGCAAAGCAATAAAGCTATCCTTTTCTTCTTCACCCAAAAACTCTGTCTCTAAGGTATGATTTAGTGGTGTAAAGAAAAGCTGAGCTTTCGGCATCAAACCCACCTCTGATGCTGCTAAGTCACTTCAGTCGTGTCCAACTCTGTGTGACCCCATAGACGGCAGCCCACCAGGCTCCCCCGTCCCTGGGATTCTCCAGGCAAGAACACTGGAGTGGATTGTCATTTCCTTCTCCAATGCATGAAAGTGAAAAGCGAAAGTAAAGTCGCTCAGTCGTGTCTGACTCAGCAACCCATGGACTGCAGCCTACCAGGCTCCTCCGTCCATGGGATTTTCCAGGCAAGAATACTGAAGTGGGGTGCCATTGCCTTCTCAACTATGTTTTAAATACCTGTGTATTTACATCAAGGAATCTAAAGAAAAAAAAAAAAGGGAAAAAATTTTGAAAAATCCTAGCCAATTTTTCTTTAAGTGTTAACTTCCCTGAACATATTTCTTATGTCTATTGTTAATTTGCAAGATTTCCATAAGAATTTTCATATAAATTTTGTGACACAGTTCTTCCTGCTTTGTCAAACAAATACAATGTAAGCATTCTTTTTCAAGGTAGCTTCTGCTTCCTTAAGTGGAAAACAAAGCATAAATATTGCCAACTGCCTGGAAATTTTTAAAATAGTACTCAAAGAGTAGGAGCTGGCTCCAGATACCAGGTGAAGTCAGATCAGTGGCCTGTCTTTGTGACTTAATTCTGGCTTCACATGGCCACGTGTCAAGAATCAACAAACATATCTGTAAAGATCCAAGTGGTAATTTTTCCCCCCTGCATTGTAGGATCTATTGCAACTACTTCCTTTTGCCACTGTAGCACAAAAGCCACCAGGGAAAATACCTGAATGAATGGGTGTGTTTGTGTAACAATAAGACTTTATTTGCAAAAACAGCCAGCAAGTTGGATTTGACCCTCAGGCCACAGTACTTCAACCCTTGCTCTGAGGACAGAGCCAACAAAATCAAGAAGTTTGGTTGCTGTTGTTCAGTTGCTCAGTTATGTCCCACTCTTTGCGACCCCACGGACTGTAGCACACGACTTCCCTGTCCTTCTATTTCCTGGAGTTTGCTCAAACTCATGTCCACTGAGTCAATGATGCCATCCCACCATCTCATCCTCTGTCACCCTCTGCTCCTCCTGCCTTCAGTCTTTTCCAGCACCAGGGTCTTTTCCAGTGAGTCAGCTCTTTGCATCAGGTGGTCAAAGAATTAGAGCTTCAGCTTCAGCATCAGTCCTTCCAATGAATATTCAGGGTTGATTTCCTTTAGGATGGACTGGTTTGATCTCCTTGCTGTCCACGGGACTCTCAAGAATCTTCTCCAGTATCACAGTTCGAAAGTGTCGATTCTTTGGCATTCAGTGTTCTTACAGCCCGTCTCTAACATCCATACACAACTACTGTGAAAACCATAGCTTTGACTATCCAGACTACACGGGCCTTTGTTGGTAAAGTGACATCTCTGCTGTTTTAATATGCTGTCTAGAAGTTCGGAATTCTGGCCAGTTATTAGCTTGAAACTCACCATGCCTCACCAAGTATCTCTCAGAGGAGGACTTCCTTACCAGAAATTTTGTTAACAATGTTGAATTAACATAAAGGAGACATTCATTATCAAAAAATGTTTTGTACTAACCAAAACAATGTAACTAGAGGCAATTGCTTGTATTTAGAAGGTTGCTGATTTGAAATTGATACTTTTTCTTTGGCTGCAAGCCAAAACTGTGCATCTCCAGAAGACAGACTTGTACTTCACTGCTTTTGTGACAAGTTGGAAATTTGACCTTTTTATATAATATGTGTTTAGCTCTTCCCTGACTGCTCCTGCTAATTACTATTTTGCCAATTCTTTTCTGGCATTTAGGTTTGTCACTGAATATTAAAAGCACCAATGATGATATCAAATCATTTTTTTCTTACATCACTGTTTCTCCCATGTTTATGTCTCTATTCCTTAATTTGCATGTCTAAGATCGATGATAATTCATTTACCAATGTCCAAAAATGTTGATAGCTCAGGTTTCAAGATCCAGAAGAATACAATCCCCTGGAAAGAAGCTCATATTCATTCTGGCTGAGGAGGCTATTTATCAAGAAGTAAGGGGCAAGAATTTAGGTAATAGCTTAAGAGTTCATTTATACAAACCTTTATTAAAAGGACTCTTTGTAGCCTGTGCTTACCATTGTAGCTTGGTTGTAAATCAATAGATAATATGAAAGAGGATTAGAAAATGCAGAGCCCAATAGAAAATATGTGCAAATTTAAAAAAAAAAAAAAAAACTCAATAGCATCAATCTCAAAATTATGTACTTGCATTCCTGCATTTCCTAATGATCCCTCAAGGTATACCACTTTATTTTTACAACCATTAGCACTGCCATTCACCAGAAACATAATGCTGTAAACACTTGGAGTTTCAAGGAAATGAAATTCTCTCACATTTGCCTACTACTCTCTGTTGTCTAATATAGTATCAAATGTTACAGCAGTGTAAACTCTTCCATACACGTGGATAAAAGCCTCTGCGGGAGACAGCTGTGATGTACTGCCTGAAATATAGAGGTAGCTTCTGATTTTTGAGAGGGGAATGTTCCCTCCCAAAGCAATTACCAACATCCCTCATGCTATGAAATGTTTGTGTTCTGGTACAACTGCCTGGAAAGTGAATCTGCCTTCTTCTTTGCCTTTGATTAGAAAAATGGAAGGTCATTCTTGTGGGGAAAGAATAAAGGCACAAAGAGGTCATCAAAACCCCACTTTCAACAGATAGACACTCTTTAAGTCCTGGGAGTGGAAAAGAAACCCAGGCTTGATAAATTAATATTGGTTTTCAATAGAGGTTGCTGGAAAACCTAAGTAGTCAGGATTGTGGGAAACATCAGCTGAGGACCCAAAGCACAAATGGCCGGGCAAACAAAAGAAGGGCACACACCAGAATTCAGATGTCAGACAGATTCTATCAAATACCTTCTCAGATGCCCCAGCAGGATAACCTGCAGTTTTCAGTGGGGACTCAAATACAACTTCATAACACTTTATGGAAACAGCAGGATTTTTAAAAAAGTAACAGGTTGATTTGGCCAGCAGGACCAGTTGACGACAAAGAGGAGAGACAACACAACATATTTTGAGGGATGAAAAAAACAGAGCAACATGCTTCCTGTAAACCACCAATGGAGGGATTACAGATGGGACTGGACTGTCCTAACTTATAAAAGGTGATTCACATGTCAAAGGACATTCATGATTTATGATTTGGTGTGAGTTTTATCCCAAATTGGCATTAACATGTGTACCTGGATATCTGCAATCTTCTATTTATATGAATTGGGAAGGTCTAAATTACTATACCATGTGAGAGACTATACTTGCTAACTCTTTAAACACCATTATCATCCTTTATTTTTTTATGGGTTTCCCAAGTGGTGCTAGGGGTAAAGACTCCACCTGTCAATGCAGGAGACAGAAGAGATGTGCATTCGAACCCTGGGTCAGTCCCCTGGAAGAGGGCATAGCAATACTACTCCAGTATTCTTGCCTAAAGAATCTCATGGACGGAGGAGCCTGGTGGGCTACAGTCCATAGGGTCACAAATAGTTGAACAAGGCTGAGGTGATACAGCATGCAGGAATGCAGACCACCCTTTTATTCACTAACTCCATCTGCATTTTACCAATGAGCAATAAAATAAAGAAACCTGGCTTAAGAATACATAAAAGCAGCAGAGGCTGGATAGGAATCCAGGTATCTAGTTTTAAACCTCGATTTCACCCACAAATGTCACCTCTTTTTGTTTCTATCCTGTGTCCTCTATTGTTTCTAAACAACAGGTTAAATTTCTACAATGTAAAAATGATCTAAAATTTTAAGCATTTCGAAATGACTCTATTTCCAACCACCTCTCATTATTATCTAAATTTTGGAAAATTAAACTTTATTTCCAGTAAGAAGAAACTTCAAAAACAAACGAATGATTTTCCAGCCCTCGTTTGTGTGCTAAGTCACTTCAGTCATGTCCAACTCTTTCTGACCCTATGGACTGTAGCTCCTCTGTTTATGGGATTCTCCAGGCAAGAATCCTGGAGTGGGTTGCTACTTCTTCCTCCAGGGTTCCAACCCTTAATCAAGGTTGAATTCCTTGACCTCTCTTTCAGTGTTAACCCCTTTTCCATTATACCCAAGTGTTTTCATGTGATTTGTTAAAAGATTAAATTTAAATTAAAATTTACTCCAGGGGAATTCTGCACTTCTCCTTGAGATGAGGAGTGACAATCTGCAATCTCACAATCATGATAAATGATCGCTGTAATAAGGAGACACTAAAAGGAGAGGCTCAGCTGGTTGAAGGAGGAGAAGAGTCAGACAGTCCAATAACTGGGGCTTGACTTCATTCAGTTTCTAAACTTTGCACTCAACAAGCACTTACTGTGCATCTCCAAAGAATTAGGAACTATGCTGAATACAGTCAATAGACAACAAATCAGACAGGGATTCTGTTTTGAGCTTCTTGCCCATTCCTTGGAAATCAGACCAAAGCACAGATGATTATTGTAAGTTTGTCACAGTGTCAGAGCCATGAGCAATACAATTGATACATAGTGATGATACTGTATACGGTTGTGGCGCTGGAGTGACTGAGGAGATATCCCACATCCAAGGGCAAAGGAGAAGCCCCAGCAAGACGGTAGGAGGGGCGAAATCATGTTTAGAATCAAACCCCATACCTGCCAGAGACACTCAGAGGGCTCAAACAAACCTTGTGTGCACCAGGACCCAGAGACGCCACAGAGACTGAGACAGAATTGGGTTTCAGTGTGTCCTGTGGAGGTACGGGTCAGCAGTGGACCCGCAGGGGCAGGGGCTCTGGGTGCAGCAGATTCAGGTATGGCATATGCTCTCTTGGAGGAGGTTGCCATTAACTCCACTATAGAGCTGCCAGAACTTACAGAGGACTGGGGAAATAGACTCTTGAGGGCACAGACAGAATCTTGCGCTCACCAGGAACCAGGAGAAAGGAGCAGTGACCCCACAAGAGACTGACCCAGACTTGCCCATGAGTGTCTAGGAGTCTCCAGTGGAGGCGTGAGTCAGCAGTGACCTGCTGCAAGGCTGGGGGCACTGAGCGTAGCAGTGCTTGCATGGGACCTTTTGAAGGAGGTCACCATTATCTTCATTACCTCCACCATAGTTTGGCCTCAGGTAAATAAAAGGCTTCCCTGGTGGCTTAGAGGATAAAGCTTCCGCCTGCAGTGCAGGAGACCCGGTTCGATCCCGGGTTGGGAAGATCCCCTGGAGAAGGAAATGGCAACCCACTCCAGTATTCTTGCCTGGAGAATCCCATGGACAGAGGAGCCTGGTGGGCTACAGTCCACGGGGTCACAAAGAGTCAGGCACCACTGAGTGACTTCACTTTCTTAAAATAACAGGGAGGGAACAGAGCCCCACCCTTCAACAGAAAATTGGATTAAAGATTTACTGAGCATGGCCCCGCCCGTCAGAAGGAGACCCAGTTTCCCCCTCAGTCAGTCTCTCCCATCAGGAAGCTTCCATAAGCCTCTTATCCTTCTCCATCAGCTGGCAGACAGACTGAAAACCAGTCACAGAAAACTAACCAGTCTGACCACATGGACCACAGCCTTGTCTAACTCAATGAAACTATGAGCCATGCCATGTAGGGCCACCCAAGATGGATGGGTCATAGTGGAGAATTCTGACAAAATGCGGTCCACTAGAGAAGGGAATGGCAAACCACTTCAGTATTCTTGCCTTGAGAACCTCCTGAACAGTATGAAAAGGCAAAAAGATAGGACACTGAAAGATGAACTCACCAGGTCGGTAGTTGCCCAGTATACTACTGGAGATCAGTGGAGAAATAACTCCAGAAAGAATGAAGAGATGGATTCAAAGCAAAAAAAAAATGCCCATTTGTGGATGTGACTGGTGATGGAAGTAAAGCCTGATGCTGTAAAGACCAATATTGCATAGGAACTGGAATGTTAGGTCTATGAATCAAGGCAAATTGGAAGTGTCAAACAGGAGACGGTGAGAGTGAACATCAACATTTTAGGAATCAGTGAACTAAAATGGATTGGAATGGGTGAATTTAACTCAGATGACCATTATATCTACTACTGTGGGCAAGAATCTCTTAGAAGAAACGGAATAGCCATCATAGTCAACAAAAGAGTCTAAAATGCAGCATTTCGATGCAATCTCAAAAATAACAGAATAATCTCTGTTCATTTCCAAGGCAAGGCATTCAATATCACAGTAATCCAAGTTTATGCCCTGATCAGTAACACTGAAGAAGCTGAAGTTGAATGGTTCTATGAAGACCTACAAGAACTTCTAGAACTAACACCCAAAAAAGATGTCCTTTTCATTTATAGGTGACTGGAATGAAAAAGTAGGAAGTCAAGAAATATCTGGAGTAACAGGCAAATTTGGCCTTGGAATACGGAATGAAGCAGGGCAAAGGGTAATAGAGTTTTGCCAAGAGAAATGCACTGGTCATAGAAAACACCCTTTTTCAACAACACAAGAGAATACTCTACACATGGACATCACCAGATGGCCAAAATGCCAAAATCAGAGTGATTATATTCTTTGCAGCCAAAGATGGAGAAACTCTACACAGTCAGCAAAAACAAGACCAGGAGCTGACTGTGGCTCAGATCATGAACTCCTTATTGCCAAATTCAGACTTAAATTGAAGAAAGTAGGGAAAACCACTAGATCATTCAGGTATGACCTAAATCAAATCCCTTATGATTATATAGTGGAAGTGAGAAATAGATTCAAGGAATTAGATCTGATAGACAGAGTGCCTAAAGAACTATGGACAGAGGTTCATGACATTGTGACAGGAGTCAGTGATCAAGATCATCCCCAAGAAAAAGAAATGCAAAAAGGCAAAATGGTTGTCTGAGGCAGCCTTACTAATAGCTGTGAAAAGAAGAGAAGCAAAAGGCAAAGGAGAAAAGGAAAGATATACCCATTTGAAAGCAGAGTTTCAAAGAATAGCAAGAAGAGATAAGAAAGCCTTCCTCAGCGATCAATGCAAAGAAATAGAGGAAAACAACAGAATGGGAAAGACTAGAGATCTCTTCAGGAAAATTAGAGATACCAAGCGAACATTTCATGCAAAGATGGGCACAATAAAGCAGAAGAGATTAAGAGGTGGCAAGAATACACAGAAGAACTATACAAAAGAGATCTTCACAACCCAGATAATCATAATGGTATGATCACTTCCTTAGAGACAAACATTCTGGAATGAGAAGTCAAGTGAGCCTCAGGAAGCATCACTACAAACAAAACTAGTGGAGGTGATGGAATTCAAGTTGAACTATTTTAAATCCTAAAAGATGATGCTATGAAAGTGTTGCGCTCAATATGCCAGCTAATTTGGAAAACTCAGCAGTGGCCACAGGACTGGAAAAGGTCAGTTTTCATTCCAATCCCAAAGAAAGGCAATGCCAAAGAATGCTCAAACTACATACAACTGCACTCATCTCACACGCTAGTAAAGTAATGCTCAAAATTCTCCAAGCCAGGTTTCAACAGTATGAGAACTGTAAACTTGCAGAAGTTCAAGCTGGATTTAGAAAAGGCAGAACAACCAGAGATCAAATTGCCAACGTCCATTGGATCATCGAAAAAGCAAGAGTTCCAGAAAAACATCTACCTCTGCTTTATTGACTATGCCAAAGCCTTTGACTGTGTGGATCACAATAAACTGTGGAAAATTCTGAAAGAGATGGAAATACCAGACCCTCTACCTGCCTCTTGAGAAATCTGTATGCAGATCAGGAAGCAACAGTTAGAACTGGACATGGAACAACAGACTGGTTCCAAATAGGGAAAGGAGGACATCTAGGCTGTATATTGTCAACCTGCTTATTTAACTTATATGCAGAGTACATCAAGAGCTGGAATCAAGATTGCCAGGAGAAATATCAGTAACCTCAGATATGCAGATGACACCACCCTTATGGCAGAAAGTGAAGAAGAACTAAAGAGCCTCTTGATGAAAGAGAAAGAGGAGACTGAAA
The DNA here is from genome assembly GCF_002263795.3 of Bos taurus. Taxonomy (NCBI): domain Eukaryota; kingdom Metazoa; phylum Chordata; class Mammalia; order Artiodactyla; family Bovidae; genus Bos; species Bos taurus. Next base: position 79,220,798 of record NC_037334.1, on the reverse strand, counting down.
ATGTTGGCTTAACACTCAACATTCAAAAAACTAAGATCATGGGATCTGGTCCCATCACTTCATGGCAAATAGATGGGGAAACAATGGAAACAGTGACAGACTTTATTTTTTTGTGCTCCAAAATCACTGCAGATTATGACTGCAGCCATGAAATTAAAAGACGCTTACTCCTTGGTAGAAAAGTTATGCCCAACCTAGACAGCATATTAAAAACCAGAGAAATTACTTTGCAGACAAAGGTTCATCTAGTCAAAGCTATGGTTTTTCCAGTAGTCATGTATGGATGTGAGAGTTGGACTATAGAGAAAGGTGAGTGCCAAAGAACTGATGCTTTTGAACTGTGGTGCTGGAGAAAACTCTTGAGAGTCCCTTGGACTGCAAGGAGATCAAACCAGTCAATCCGAAAGGAAATCAGTCCTGAATATTCATTGGAAGGACTGATGTTCAAGCTGAAACTCTAATACTTTGGCCACCTGATGCGAAGAACTGACTCGTTTGAAAAGACCCTGATTCTGGGAAATATTGAAGGCAGGAGGAGAAGGGGACGACAGAGGATGAGACAGCTGGATGGCATCACTAACTGAATGGACATGAATTTGAGTAAGCTCCAGAAGTTGCTGATGGACAGGGAGGCCTTGCATGCTGCAGTCCATGGGGTCACAGAGTCGGACTGGACTGAGCGACTGGACTGAACTGACCGTAGTGTAAAATGAATCCAATCCCCATTTCTTCAGTTCGATTGGAACAGGGGTGAGCACATGACCAAAGTGAGGCCAATGACAGTATCTTCCCCAGCATTAGGGAAATATTTGGAGGTAAAGGAGAGACTAATTGAAATCAATTATATTTGAGTAGTTAGATCTGTAATGTACAAGTTTGGGAAATGTGAGATCAGAACCCCCTGCTCATAAAGAGACAAGCAGATGCAGAAAAATTGACTTTGTGAGTGAGAGAAGAATAAAGCAGTTGCACTGAGATGTAGGAATGAGAGTCTATATGGTTTTCCAACCCCTAGTTCTAGTACTTTCCAGGGCTACATAAAATTCTATACTTTGATTCACATCTCTATACCCAAAGGAAAAGAATTCCATTTCAGCTTTAACCAACTTGAGATAGTTTCACATATTTGGAACACAGAAAGATCAATTTAAGAAGCTATCACCTGGACTTACATGAAATTAAGATGATTTGATAATACCATAACCCACCCTGCATCCCCCTATCTTAGCATTCTATAAACAAAAGCCCTTGGAAATGGCCACCTTCCCCTTTGTTTATGCACTCTGGTTACATCTTCTCTGGAAAGGCTTTACTATTTTCCTTTGCACTTGACTCATATAAGAGTTAGCTGTTTCAGATAATAAAATCTTAGGCTGAAAAAGCTATTTACCCCATTTTCTGTCTGACCTTGCACATATCTTGGGCATCCAAATGCCTAGGTACAATTTGATGATGCTAACAAGTCTGTCTGCCAGTTTGACTTGCTAAGCACACGTCGGCAACATTCAATGCCCTAGATATGTAAACTGCTGAAGAAATAATATTCAGATGGAAAAATATTCATGGTCTGGTGACAGAAATGTAGCTCTCAACTCACTTCACGTAACAGAAGCCATATAGGTAGGAAGCATACAGGTAGAAGCATCTTGACACAGTGCTTGCTTGCTTGCTTGCATGGGTCAGTTTAGGAGAGACTCCACAGTGGGATGACTCCCTATTCCAGACGCCAGCGAAGGCCTCTGTTCCACTGCAGCTACCAGAGGGCCTGGAGGATGTGATGCACACTCCACGGGAAAACAGCCCAGAGTTTAGGAACAAAACACATACTACTCAACAGTCACATTTCCTACAGCACTCATGAATATGTTTCCATATGCAGTAACAGCCAAATTATTTCAAGCATGCCCCATTTTGTCTCTGCATTAGAATTTACCAAAAAATAAAAGATAAGGATGTAGGTGGAGGTGGGGAGAACACGTCCCTTGGGTCATTAGCATCAGTTCTTAAATGTAACATTTCCATGCTAGCCTTATAGCCAAATGCCAATCTTTTCAGTTTTTTCATGCAAATAACAATATCTAAAATACAAAAATACGGTGTCTTCATTTTCACACCAATCCTTCAGCGAAATCAGCCTTCAATTTCACATTTAAAATAGGCACTGTGGCTACTAGGAATTCCATGTTTGAGGAATGGAATTCTATTCCAGTACCCAGCCACCAAAGATGCAGAGCAAACAATGGAAAGCTTTTTTGCTCTTCACTGGAAAAGGAGCAGAGTTGCCCAGCATTTTTGAAGGTTTTATAAATTAAGAAAGCGGATAGTAAGTAGCTTGGAAAAGCCAGGTATATAAAAGAACAGCTGAGAAATATTAAAGAATTGCAAATGCAGGATTGAAGGGAATTTTATTATTTTAGCATAAAGGGAATTGCCAGAATGTAAATTAACATCCAAGTAGGATATGTAAAAACTAGTGGGTGGGGGAATCCACAGTATTCTACTTTGAGGTGAAAACACTGTGAATTTCCTGTCTTAGTCCACTCACTTTTCCCCTGAAGTAATATTCAAGAGTTCAGTCTCTGAGTCCACACACACAGTTTTAAATTCCAGCTTGAACACTCTTTGCTATCTCTGACCCGTCTTTCATTACCCCTCTGAGAAATGAGAATAATAATCCTCACTTTTCTAGGATAGTACTACACAGACTTAGAGCAAACATTCTAATACAGGAAAGCACCGCCTAACACAGAGTAAGCATTCATACATGCCAACAAGTCTACAAGAATTTGTTCATTTACTTAAAACAAAAAGGCAGAGGGAAGGGAACGTGATTTGGCCAAAGTCCTATAACTGAATTGTAACAGAAGTGTGTTTAGACATAATCACGCGCAGAAAACTGAAAGCCTTGCGTTGTACTTGGAAGAGTTCCCAGAAAGTTTTCCCAGGTGCATATTTGAGACCAGAAGATATATCTCCTTTAACCCCTTTTCTCACTGAAGCTTGTTAAACAGCTACTCAGACTACAGCAATTCCGCTCCTTGCCCCCTCCTTCCTGCTTATCTCCCTTATTCCAGCTTGCCTGTCCCCAAACTGACCATTGCACACATCTTTTCTCACTTAGGAAAAACAAGGGAAAAAAGTGGCAACTATACATCGTTGCTTTCTTGCCCTGTTCTGCTAAGTTGTAACATTTTAGAATTTTACAAACCCATTAACAACTTCCTTCTGTAACTTTCCAGGCACCAAAAGAAAGAAATTTAAAAAAAAAAGAAAAGAAAGAAAATACATGATTGTTATTGAGAGCTTCTTAGATTGAATATCTTAATAATTCTGTTTAAAACAAACAACATGATATAATATCATCCCATTTAAAAGATGAGGTACCTTAGGCCACTGACATCAAGTCAAACATCTGGTGAGTGTTAGAGATGGTTTTTAATTCAGTCTGATGCCAAAACAGGAGCTGTTCAACTCTTCCACTGGAAACATTAAAGAAATGGGAGACCCGGGGACTTGGCTGTCTATTCCAGAAAGATGCATTGTTTCTTTCAAATTAGAACAACTATCAGTTCAGTTCAGTCGCTCAGTCACCGACTCTTTGAGACCCCATGAATCGCAGCACGCAAGGCCTCCCTGTCCATCACCAACTCCCAGAGTTCACTCAAACTCATGTCCATCGAGTAGGTGACGCCATCCAGCCATCTCATCCTCTGTTGTCCCCTTCTCCTCCTGCCCCCAATCCCTCCCAGCATCAGATCTTTTCCAATGAGTCAACTCTTCACATGAGGTGGCCAAAGTACTGGAGTTTCAGCTTTAGCATCATTTCTTCCAAAGAACACCCAGGGCTGATCTCCTTTAGAATGGACTGGTTGGATCTCCTTGCAGTCCAAGGGACTCTCAAGAGTCTTCTCCAACACCACAGTTCAAAAGCATCAATTCTTCGGTGCTCACCTTTCTTCACAGTCGAACTCTCACATCTATACATGACCAGTAGAAAAACCATAGCCTTGATTAGATGGAGCTTTGTTGGTAAAGTAATGTCTCTGCTTTTGAATATGCTATCTAGGTTGGTCAGAACAATTATAAGGTAATATAAAAATTTGAGAAGAGGATATATCCAAACATGTTCAAAGATAGCATACTAAAAAAAAAAGTCCTTGTGGAAGATTAATCAAAAAGATTTTTGAAGGATATAGATATTAAGCTTTTAATATTTCAGTTCATTATTTGTGACCTGCTTCTGCCACAAAAGGGAGAAACTGTTCCCTTAGTCCTCTGCTTAGGAAAAGTATTTACTCTCTTTTCCCTGCCTTAATTCATGTTGCTTTCCTTGCCTGGATGGGAATAACAATGTAGATGGTGATGATGATGATGTGAAGATATTCACTATAATAAGACCTACCACTTATTGAAAGCTCACTTTGTATCAGGACCTGTGCTAAGAATTATATATGTGGTCTCATTTAATGCTGAAAACAGTGATGAGGAGTAAGGACAATGATTCTCCCCACTGTACAGATGATATGTCTGAGATTAAAGAGGGTAAGTAATGTGTTCAAGGTTGCACATGCAGTAAGTGCCAAAGATGGGACCAGTGACCAAGCATCATGACTTCTACGTCACCTGATAGACCCTCTGCTGCCCTAGCCTCTTCACTTAAAGCTGTGACTCTTGAACATCAGAGAACATCAGAATCCCCTGGGAGGTGTATCAAAACACAGATTGCTGTCCTACTCTGAGAGTCTGTCAGTCAGTAAGACTGGGCTGGGGAGGGAACAGGAGTTTTTATGTTTCCATGTGACTCTGATGCTTCTGATCCTAAGACCAGAATGTAGAGAACCACTAACCTAATAAAATCTTCTCTGCTTTTGGACCTGTGAAATGGGATCATACTAAGACCAAACTCATAGAGATCTTGTGAGGATTTAAAGACCTCGTGCATGGAAAGCTCTTAGAGCCAGTATCCCAGACAGAGTAAAGGTTCATATTGTGGTGTTTTGGTCATTATTGTTATTTCATTGTCTGAGGCTAAGCTCAGATTTTACTTAACAGTCTAGCTGGACTCATTTTCCTTTCTATGTCCTCATATTGCTTTTGCACCATCCCACACCAGTGATTACACTTTATTTTATGATGATATAGATGTCTAACTTTCAAGACAAACTGTCCGTACTACAAGGCAGAAAAGGAAGGCTCATTTCCGTTGTTTACCTATCCTCCATGGTGCCTAGCTCAGTGCTGCATAAGCATTTATTGAATTGTTTGCTGTTCAATAAATGAAATGATTCAAAAGCAGAGAGTGAAACTAGAGTAGATTTAAATTATACTATTAGATTCAATTTAGCAGAAGATTTAGTAAGATCCCTTAGGTCTCCTGATGCAGAGTCTAATGGCAGCCTTCAGTCTGTCGCACAGACTTAGATGTAACCACGGAAGAAGAGATAAACAGCCGATGTAATTACAGTGACATAATGGTTAAACTTTTATAGCTGAGGGGAGCAGCAAATAGGATTTTAAAAATCAAATTAAAGCTGTCATTCCACAACATTACGTTTCTAGAATTTTCATTTTTTAATATTAATGGTTTTTTTCTCCAAAAAGGAACAAACAATGCTAATTCTACTGCTACAATACTGTTAATGAAGAAATAAAGAATAATTTATCATTGCATAATTAACACAGTACCGTTAAGCATGTTTTAATGATTTTGTATAATGGCCTCTCATAACTAGATGATACTTGTTAGTCATAGTGAGAAAAAAAAAAAGAACTACATTATGAATCATTAATGAAGATGGATAAACTGACCAGGACTTTATTTTATTCTTTTATATAAAGTGTTTACAAGATCTCTTGATGTATTTTGGCAATGGTTTATTCCTGTAGGTGACCAGATGGTTAGTAAAACATTTTAACTGATTCAAGAAAATGAAAGGCTAAGAAATAAAAAGACTAAGAAAGCAACCCCATGCAAGTCAACAGGCTTTCCTCTTCTTTGCTTCAAAATGGTACCAATTCTTAGTTTTCAAAATAGTACCAACCTTTAACTTTATGATGTATTAGACTTTGAAGGTAGGAGCATTTTGTTATCTTTAGCCATTTATAATCTCTTACATTTATCATATGTAATAAGGATACTTATTTTTCTGTGAAAAACATTTAAAGGGCCAGGAGTTATGAGGAGTGAAAGAAAATCAAAGAAGATGAATAAAGGTGGTGATAAACATGATCTTATAGCTACTCTTTCCTTGAATGTTGTCACCAAAAATAGACATGTGCCTTACTGAAAGTTGTACCTATAGGGAGTGTTGCAAAAATGTCAGTATCTGCCTTTAATCAAAGCAGGTACATATTCAAGTTTGAGTTTTTGTTGAGTTGGGAGTGAAGGGGTGTGGTGACAGAGTTACATTTTGGCCACTCCTTGACCACATCTAAACTGCAGACACATTTATTTGACTCACATATTATTTAAATCCTATTTTAGTTAGTGTGCAAGGTATGAAAATTGAGAAAGGACTCATAAAATAAGTATTTCCAGCTGCTCTTTAGAAATCAGATCACCCAGAGACACCACAACATATAATCTGCAAAAGATTGTTGGGGGCTGTCCCCTTTCACCAGAGACTTCAGCCCCCAGATCTCTGGTTTGCCATATCTTCTGTGGTCTGGCGCTCAATCCTATTTCATCATTTATACACCTGCCAGACCTCTATTGACGTTTACATGTTTGACTCTGGTCTACCATACTTGCAGCCCAGTGGTTCTCAAAGCATAGTCCCCAAAGCAGTAGCATCGACATCATCTGTGATTTTGTTAGAAGTACCAATTCTCAGCCTCATCCTAGGCCAACTGAACCAAAACCTCTGGGCATAGGACCCACCACTCTGTGTTTAACCAGCCTCTCAAGTGATTCTAATGCCCACTCAAGTTTGAGAATCACTAGTCTAGCACATTCTTCTCATATATCCAAGCCTTAAGAAGCTATTTATTCTTGCTTTCATTTTCAGAAACCTATGAGGGATCAATAATGGTGGAGACATTAGTAAACCTCTTTTTGTTGTCAGTTGTAGCAAAATTTTCATTGCACAAAGTAAAGCAGAGACAGAGAGTAATCCCCCAAGTAGAGCTACAACCGTCTATTACCTAGACAGCATATTAAAAAGCAGAGGCATTACTTTGCCAACAAAGGTCTGTCTAGTCAAGGCTATGGTTTTTCCAGTGGTCATGTATGGATGTGAGAGTTGGACTACAAAGAAAGCTGAGTGCTGAAGAACTGATGCTTTTGAACTGTGGTGTTGGAGAAGACTCTTGAGAGTCCCTTGGACTGCAAGGAGATCCAACCAGTCCATCCTAAAGGAGATTAGTCCTGGGTGTTCACTGGAAGGACTGATGCTGAAGCTGAAACTCCAATACTTTGGCCACCTGATGCAAAGAGCTGACTCATTTGAAAAGACCCTGATGCTGGGAAAGATTGAGGGCAGGAGGAGAAGGGGATGACAGAGGATGAGATGATTAGATAGCATCATTGACTCAATGGACATGGGTTTGGGTGGACTCCGGGAGTTGGTGATGGACAGGGAGGCGTGGCGTGCTGCGGTCCATGGGGTCGCAAAGACTCAGACACGACTGAGTGACTGAACTGAACTTAACACTCCAGTTGAAGTTTTAACAGAGTTAGGAACACAAAGTTTCATCCATGTCTACATGTATTTCTTAATAGCAAGATTGACCAAGCTTTTATGATAGAAGGAAGCTAAGAGAAGAAGGAAGAGTCTGTATTTGGTACTATGGAATTCTAAATAAGAAAGTGCAAGACAAAAATGCAAAAATGTTTTGAATCACTTTTATATCACTTTCTCTACCTTCTCTCAGGCTAAGCAGAGATCCAAGGGCAGACACAAAGGCATAGAGACTGCAAAGATGGTTCATTGGGAAATGACAGTGCAACACACTACCATCATATCTAACCCCATCCTGAACCCTTGAACTGAAATCAGGAGCACCACTGCTCTGGACATTTGTTACATGAGAAAATCTAACCTCTTTTTTTAAAAAAAGAATCTCTTATTTGAAGCTTTTTTTTTTTTTTTTTTTGCAGTTTAGTACATTCCTAACTGATTTGGATAGCCATCACATATATGAGAAAAAGGTTGGTAATATTGCATGAAAATAAAAATATAAAACACAGTATCTTCAAATGTTGGTTAGTAAAAGATTTTATTTCCTCTTTGTTTGTTTAGAACTATCCATATTAAATTTCAAAGGGTGTTCTTTGTTTCTTGTTTTATGAAATAAAGAAAACAAAGGGGTGCATAACTCCTTCACTTCACGTTGGCTTCATGGTTTCATTAACCATGATCACATAAACTCTTAGTCTTCATGTGAGAGTATAATATTTGGAATATATTCTTATAAAAATTGATTCTCATGGATCTTGACTCTTGTTTTTCTTTGGATTTTTGCTAGCTTCTTTGTATCATTCTTGACTTGTTTTAATTGCTACATTACTTTGCAATTATGTGTACTAAGTATATTTTCTATTCCACTTATGATGTCTTTACAACATCTCGCTGGTCCATTTAACTATAGGACAGACGTAAAGAAAGTAACATATTCATTGCAAACCTTTTTTCAATTTATCTTGTAATATTTTTTGAGTTTGCTTAATTTTCATGTTTTTTATGCTGAAGTTCTTTATTTTTAGTTGTCTGGATTCTTGTTTTTGCTTTGCCTTAATTAATTTGGGAAATCACTCCCAGAAACTATTTGATACTTCTTAAAATTTGATCCTTTATTTCCAAACAACCTATTCCTCATCTGTTCTTGTCCTTGCAAAACAGATTAGGATATATCCAAAGATTTAGCTACATGGATATGTGTTGCAGTAGTGTTTATAGAAACTAAGCATTTGCAAACAATTGGTTGTCCAAAAATAGGAGAATGAACTAATCAATTGCAGTCCCTCACAAAATAAAATATTTTGTAACCTTCACATGGAATACAATGATATGTATCAGTATGTAAATATATTTAGTGGGAAAAACAGGTTACATTACTTAGAGTATGATCTTATTTTATGGTACGGTATTAGGAGAAAGTTGCATTATCTTTTTTGCATATTCTATTTTATCTGTATAACCTAATTTATTGATATAGTGCCTTAAGCTCTTCCATCAAAATCTTGATCTATATGCCTGTCAAATAGCAAGATCCCATCTCAGCATGGTGATGCATGAGAAAGAAGCACAACTTTAACTGAGGGTATTGAAGAAAAATGTGGATATCTTTACTGAAATGTTTTCAGAGTGTATAAAGGGATTAATGAAAAATTGCATCTCACAACATTCAGCAAACCTCCTTATCTTTTTACACAGTAAAACTTCCTTAAAAATTGTTCTACCACTTGATCTCCCCAAATTTCACACCCCATAGGAGCCATTCCACTTTCACTTTTCTTTCTCCTAAAGCCATCCAAAACCTCTCCCTTTTTCTACGTTCATTTGTCTCTTGTCTTAATGTCCCCTCCCCCTCCTAGCTACTTTTTCACCAAGCACATCAATTTAAATATATTATTCTCTTTCTGTGTACTCCACTTGTATCTCCACATGCTTTGATAGAGAAGTGACCAAAAAAATACCCTCCTTGACAGTGAGGCTGGAATGGAGGGAAGAGGATAAATTAAATTAGTTCTTCAATGTGCATATTATACTTTACTAATGCTCTTTATGTTACATTATACTTGGAGGTCAATACAATAATTTGCATCCCAATTACAACTTCTATGAAATCACTACAGATGGTGACTGCAGCCATGAAATTAAAAGACGCCTACTCCTTGGAAGGAAAGTTATGACCAACCTAGATAGCATATTCAAAAGCAGAGACATTACTTTGCCAACAAAGGTTCGTCTAGTCAAGGCTATGGTTTTTCCTGTGGTCATGTATGGATGTGAGAGTTGGACTGTGAAGAAGGCTCAGTGCCGAAGAATTGATGCTTTTGAACTGTGGTGTTGGAGAAGACTCTTGAGAGTCCCTTGGACTGCAAGGAGATCCAACCAGTCCATTCTGAAGGAGATCAGCCCTGGGATTTCTTTGGAAGGAATGATGCTAAAGCTGAAACTCCAGTGCTTTGGCCACCTCATGAGAAGAGTTGACTCCTTGGAAAAGACTCATGCTGGGAGGGATTGGGGGCAGGAGGAGAAGGGGACGACAGAAGATGAGATGGCTGGATGGCATCACTGACTCGATGGATGAGTCTGGGTGAACTCCGGGAGTTGGTGATGGACAGGGAGGCCTGGCGTGCTGCGATTCATGGGGTCGCAAAGAGTCAGACACGACTGAGCGACTGATCTGATCTGATCTGATCTGATGAACATCTATTACTTTTACAAGAAAGCAAAAGAGACACTGATGTATAGATCAGTCTTATGGATTCTGTGGGAGAGGGAGAGGGTGGGGAAATTTGGGAGAATGGCATTGAAACACGTATAATATCATGTATGCAACGAGTTGCCGGTCCAGGTTCGATGCACGATACTGGATGCTTGGGGCTGGTGCACTGGGACGACCCAGAGGGAGGGTATGGGGAGAGAGGAGGGAGGCGGGTTCAGGATGGGGAACAAATGTATACCTGTGGCGGATTCATTTCCATAATTGGCAAAACTAATACAATATTGTAAAGTTTAAAAATAAGATAAAATTTAAAAAAAAAAGAAAGAAAAATAAAGCAGAAACAAACAAACAAACAAAAACACAAAAGATGAATGCCAGCAGAAATTCCCTGGCAGTTACACTATTTCCATTGCTCTATGAATCTAAGTTTTTACTCTTTGCTTTTGTAGCTTTCCATCAGTTATTCATGACAAAGCAAGGCTTCACCACTGTCTTTTATTTCTCATGTGGTAACAACTGGAGAATTTCCACTTATTCTTCAGTGTTTTAATGTCAAAGGTTGCCAAGCTTTGCTAGCCCAAAAGCCTGCTTTTACTCGTAGCCAGAGACTACAGGGACACCAAAACCTTGTAAGCAATACCTAGATCATCTCCTTGCATCTCCAGTGATGTAAATGGGCTGGCTCCTGAAAACATACCAAAAGGCACTTCATTACTCAGAGGATGGGTACCACTTATTGTAAGATCACATCCAAAACCAAAGCTAAAGCTAAAGCCAAAAGAATGCATAATGAATGGGAATAAAGAGAATTTAACACAACAACAATCACAAGCCTCATCAATTTCCCCAAGACATTTTACGAACCACTATCAAAAACTCATTGTTTCCCAGAAAGAGACTCACAGAGTTAAAAAATGAACTTATGATTACAGGGAGGAAGGATGAGGGGAAGGCACAGGTAGCGAGTTTGGGATGGACATGTACACACTCCTACATTTAAAAAGGATGACCAACAAGGCCCTACTGTATAGCATAGGAAACTCTGCTTAATGTTTTGTGGCAGCCAGGATGGGAGGTGAGTTTGAGGTAAAACGGATACACATAAGAGCTTCACTGGTGGCTCAGCAGTAAAGAATCTGCCTGTAATGTAGGAGTTGCAAGAGACACAGGTTTGATCACTAGGTGGGGAAGATCCCCTGGAGGAAGGCAAAGCAACCTACTCCAGTATTTTTGCCTGGAGAATCCCATAGACAGAGAAGCCTGGTGGTCTACGGTACATAGTGTTGCACAGAGTCAGACACGACTGAGGTGACTTAGCACACAGGTGCATACGAACACACGTGTATTACGGCTGAGTCCCTTCACTGTTCACCTGAAACTTTCACAACACTGTTAATCAGCTATATTCCAATACAAACTAAAAGGTTTTTTAAAAAATCATTATTTCCAAATATCTCTTTAATAATCCTGAGCTCTAAACAATTTCAGAGAAAAACAAAATTATGGTAGCATGTGTTCCATGGTATCACCAGAGATGTAATAACAGACAGCACTGAATAAAAATAAAATTTAGCTCCATCAAATCTCAACTTTTCAACACACGCACCTTAGAGCTACCATTTCATTTAAATCAATGCAGCATATTCTTTAGTTTCTACTTGGAGATGTTTTACCTTAAATGAAATAGTCTGTAGTTTCTTGTTCACTTAAAATTTTTACTTCTCAAAAATGGACAAACATCAAACAAAGGAAACTATAGAAATCAAAGCAATAAATTAACTGAAATATATGCTTTCCTAAGAAAGAAAGAATTTATAATAAATGCCAATGGCTTGCATAAAACTCACAGAAAAATATACCAAGAAGAAAAGGGGAATAGAGTTGATCATCAGCTTGTCATTTCTAATTAGTACTGATTCCTTTAACTACTTCATTCATTCTTGCAAAGATAAGTGCTTTTAAATGGAAAGCATGCCTTAAAGAAAGAATGTGGCTTTTAGCAATCACCCTTTGGAAATAGGGCCTTCAAAATGGTATAATTTCTGATACATTAAATAAAAGTCCTCATTACAATCATCTGGGGAAAAAAATAAAAGATTTTACTCTTTGGCATAAATGTAATGGAAATTACAAAGGAATAAACTTTGCCATTCAAGAGCTGGCAATTTGCAAGTGTCGATAAATATTTTAAAAATTCTTTTATGAGTCTCTGTTTCTTTTGCAATTTGACAGACTAAGATTTTGAGTGCAGAGCTCAAGACACCAGAAAAAGAACTTTCAGTAGCACAGAATATTTTAACTACATGGAACAAACAAAAATAAATAAATTCTTGGTAGGTACAAATGGTTTCTTATCATACCTGGGATAAAATCTAAATGCACTTGTTCCTGGGGCCTATGAGGACCTAACTGACCTGGAATCTTCTGTTCTCACACCATCAGTCATATTGACCCACTCTAGACACAAGGGTCTTCTTGCTGTTCTCTGTACTAGTCAAAAATATTCCCACACAGTGTCTCAGCACTGAATGTTCTGTTTCCAGAAGGGTCTATCCTCAGAGTTATGTCTGATTGCCTCCTTGATTCCTCCTCGCCATCCAGGCCTCGGTTCAAATGTCCATCACCTAGAATGGTCTTCCAGGATGGATCATCTTATTTAAATTCAACACTCACTCCTTACTCCCTGTATCCAGGTATCACCTCATCAGCAGTAGTCATCATTCTCCCTAATAATCCTTTTTTCTTTTCCTAATTTTTGTTGAGACCCCTCATTTTTTTTTCTTGGTAATGTCCATGAGCGGAAGAGCCTCATAGTACCTGAGTCGAGTGAATCTTTGCAGACTGCCTGAGTAGGTGAATAAATTTAAGACAAGGGCTGGTTAATTGGCTGACCCAGATAGAATCTACTCTACCTGGGAAGGAGGATAGCTGGATGAAGGAATGACTTTGGCACAAATGCATAATAGAGAGCTGCTATTTCATCTCCACATGGAGCACAGCAGGAAAGGGAGTGCTTTCTCTATGCATTCAGCAGGAGACATGGTTCTGACACAAATGGCTTTCTTCCTGGTCTTTGTTGGAAGGCTTTGAAGAAGGCAACTCCTAGGTGGGAAAGGTCTGAAGAAGGCAGCTGTTCCTGAAACTGCCCTTTCTCTCTTTTCACCCTTTCTCTCCCTGGTTCTGAACACTTTGACTGTGATCCTTGGAAGCTCAGAAGTCCGTGGTCACCATGCTACCTGATCTCTGGGAGTGTAAATGGTTCTTTTGTTAATCCTCACTGAAGTGCAGAAAATGTCTCTTCTTTTTCCCATATGCCAGTCAAGCAATTTGTACTAAATATCTCAGAGGAAGGAAAACCAAGAGATAAAAGAGTTTACCAACTTTACTTCAAATTGATTTGGCAGGCAAGGTTTAGGTGAGCCCATCCAAATTTCTTTCTCTTGGATCACTCCCATCTAAGATAGAAAAATTGGACATCACAATCAGAGCAGAATTGTCAGAGTTTTAGCTTGCAACAAATTTGAATTGTTAATTCTGGGGCTTGTGTTGAACACAGTCAGACCTTTGGCAAGTATTTGTATAAAACCCAGTATGCACTATGGGGCTTCCCAGCTGCACAGCGGTAAAGAATCTGCTAATGTAGGAGATGCAAGAGACATGGGTTCAATTCCTGAGTTGGGAGGATCCCCTGGAGCAGGAAATGGCAACCCTCTCCAGTATTCTTGCCTGGAAAATTCCATGGACAGAGAGGCCTGGTGGGCTACAAAGAGTCAGATATGACTGAGCGTGTGGCATGCACACAGCATGCACATGCCCTACACGGCCCTACACACCACATGACTGGCAGAGTCTGGGGGGAGGGATAAAGTCGATTATTCTTACATTCATCATTTGAATGGGTAAATAAGAAAGTACTACTGTCTTCATAAATGCTAAAACATTATTTAAGAAAAGTCAACCTCTAATCTTGGTTTGTAAAAATAAATTAGTTGAGAAATAGGTATTGATAGCTATCTTAACACAAAAAATTGAGACTCAGAGCTAAGATTTTAATCCCTACAAATTATTTTACATTAAAAATATTGAGCTGCTTCGATAACTTTGAAAGGTAAATTGTTTTTCTTTTTGTTTCTGTTTTCCTCATTAAAATGTTGACTCCAAAATGCAAAGAGTTAAAGACACATAAACAAGCATACAAAGCTAGGCAGATGAAAATCAGGGCCTGAACCTACAGATGACTCCAAAAACATGGCCATTGCATTCATCATGTTGCCTATGCAGCCATGATATGAATAAGATGATGTAATGTTTATGGACAAGATGATGTAGTTATACTCATCTGAACTTGTTCCCAGAGAGCTATGACACATGAGATCACAGTGGAGCATGCAGGCCAACACAGGTAAGATAATTTTGAAAAACTGAAGTGTTACAAGTATCAGCTTGACATGGGGTGCTGTGTCAAGTCTACATAAAACTGATCCCAAGGCAAAAAGCAGATAGTGTTAAGAGTACATAGGATTGATGTTCCATTGAGCCCATCTAGCAAAAATTTCGTGCCACTGACCTAACTTTGGGTTCTCTCTGGTCTGGGTGCACATTTACACTATCTTTCACAGTCTCCCTTGCACGTAGGTGTGACTATAGAACTGAGATCTACCAATGAAAAGAGAGAAGTGAGGTGGACCATTTCCAGTCAAGAACCATTAAGACCTCCTCGATACCTCACCACATTCCTTTTCCTAGAGCTGGCCCAAATGGAGGTGATCTTGGAAGATTTATATTGAATGTAGCAGAGTCGTATTAACCTGGGTTCCCTCCCTCTTAAGGACAGTGTGAAAGAGAACTACTCACTGCTATTCACCTATCTACTACTGTTATTAAGAAACAAATGCATTCTTTGGGTTTTTTACAGCCATGGTTGGCCTACATTAACACACACACTAGATTCCATCACACTTGTTGAATTACAGTGCAGGCTAATATTTCCCCAAGCTTTGGGCTCGGTGTCTACTCCTCCTCAATATCCTTCTTTATCACCACTGGCACTCCTATTCTGTAGCTTTCTGAGTTTCTACAAAGTGTTCCCTAACCTCAGAGAAGATATTTCATAGCCCTCTAAAATTTTCACTTTTGGGTTTCAGAAGCATAGAGCAAATTAACCTTGTGAACTCTTACTTGAGCAGAAGCCAGGAGACCTCCATCATAGTAAGCCCCCCAAAAAGGCCTGATCTAGGCCCTGAATACATTTCTCTACCTTGTTCAGTTTTCCTGAGCCATCTTTGCTAAGAAATTTTTCTACAATTTCAAGTGTGGAGGATGCTTTGTCTCTTCTGATGCCAAGCGGAGATTTGCCTTGACACATAGTAGGCATACAATAAATATTTATCAAATATTATTTATCCACTAGGCCTTTGAGAAGATAGAGCCAGAATTCCAATGCTATAACTTTGCATATCGTAACAACATGATACCCACAGTACAGCTCACACACAAAATCTCAAAAATTCACACAAACAACGAAGAAGTATCATTGCCTCACTGAACTATGGTCCAAAGTCAGTTTGAGTCCCTTATTCAAAGTGAAACATCTCATACGTGAAGTTTATGAGGTCAGTGAGGTATGCTCCATCCTTTATGAAGCCAAGGTGGGCCCCAGAACTTGGCCATTTTTCAGCAGCTGTGTGGAGTGCAAACTGGATAGCATAAACTTGCCTAAATTAGTTCAACAGAGAGCAGAGAGAGAGCCTTAGCTTCTGCCCATTCTCCATCAAGAAAAGTAAAGAAAATATTACTTCTCAACTCCTCATTTGTTCCAAGCGAATGAAGGACAGAATCAGAAAATAAAAATATCATGTAAAATGTACAGTAAATATAGAGCATTAGACGTTAACATTAATTGTTTTAACCCTACCTTATCACAGTTAATGTTTAGATTTATATATTTCCCTATGGGAGAGTGTTGTTCCATTGTTTTGCTTTTATCCCTTTGTACGTTGTAACCCTACGGAATTTAGCTACTTGTTAGAATCCAAAGAGCCCCCTTGGTTGAAAGCAATTGCAAAAATGCAGTCAGTTCTCATGCTTCTGTTGCTTTATGTGCACACAAAGCTGGACCTCAGAATCAACTTTTATATCACGTTTCTTTTCTTTCCAGACGCCACAATCCCTCTGAATGTATTCAGAATATAAAGACTCTAATCATTAGCGCTGTTTCCTATTCAGGGATTTAAAACACCTACAAGCTAAGTTGTGTCTATAGAGAACGGTCACACTCTACTACCATTTCTCATAGTTTATTCTTTCTCAAAAGAGAGAGCCAATTTGCCACTATATATCACCACTTGGCCAAATAAAAACAAAACTGTCCAATCACCATAACCTCTCAAGCAAACAAACTAGGAACGGGATGCAGGAAAGAAATATGGTTGGCATTTACATCGATCACCACACTTCTCAGAAGCTGCTCACTAAATCTATTTGCTCAGCAGCATTCTCAGATACTAAAATTTCTCTATTGAGATGCACAATACAACAATCGAATAATAGGTCAAAACAGTAAGCTTTTACTACACAACAGTGTTTCAGCAAGACACATGTTTTCTCTCTGCATGGGGACTTGCCACAGTGCAGGAATGAATGCCATGAAATGCCCTCGTATTTCAGGTCAGAGAGCAGAAGTTTGCAATACACATCAGACTCCTCTCGCATGATACTTCCATCAAATAAAATCATACGTATGGTATACTAAATATGAATGCTGCGCAGTAGAAATAAAATAGGAACCACAAACACAAGTCACATATGTAACACTACGTTTTCTAGGTGACACATGAAAAAATTAAAGAAACAGGTGAAATTAATTTTAAAAGGATATGTGATTTAATCTAATGTATCCAAAAATACTATAATTTCAATATAATCAGTATTTTAAATTTTACTAACAGGTCATTTTATATTCTCTTTTTCTTACTCAGTCTTCAAAAATCTATGTGTTTTTTATATTTATAACACATCTAAACATGGACTAGCCATATTCCAAATGCTTATCAGCCATATGTTGCTAATGGCTACCATGTTGAACAGCCAAGTTCCATACATTTCTGCTCACATTTGGGCACAATATCATGCACCCCCTTTCTGGAATGCTCCCTATTACCAAGTAACCCTTCACCTAGCCAGCCCTATTCACACTCAGAGCTCAGAATTATTCATTCAACACAGGTTGATGGAGTGCACAAGATATGCTACGCAGTGCTTCAGAGGCAAAGGAAAAAGAATGGACGAGGCAAAGTCTCTGCTTTTCAAAACATAGCAAGCCTAATCATTTATCCAGAGAAATGTGGCCCAGTTCCTTGAGAGCACCTGCCCTCTGTCATAAGCATTTACAATGCACATCCTTACTTCACAGGACATGTTCTACTTTAATTTGCTTAATATCTAACATCCTTAATAGACTGCAAAGACCCATGAAGTTGTAAGGAGGATATATATCTTATTCATTGGGCTTCCCAGGTGGTTCGGTGATAAAGCATCTGCCTGCCAATGCAGGAGATGTGGGTTCGATCCCTGGGTTGGGAAGATCCCCTGGAGAAGGACATCTCACTCCAGTAATCGTGCCTGGGAAACTGCATGGACAGAGGAGCCTGGTGGGCTATAGTTCATGGGGTCTCAGAAGACTCAGACATGACTGAGCAATTAAACAACAAGTCTTATTCACAGTCAGTGCCTGACACAGAGCTGATGTGCAAAACTACTCACTGACTATAAGGAGGAGGAGGAAACAAGGGAGGGAGGGAAGGACGTAGGGAGGAAAGGAAGAGAGAAAGGAGGGAAGGAGGAGACACACACACACTGGAAGAGGTGAGACAACTCTTTCTGAGTATCAGTGATGTTCATTAACTAAATGCATAGCCAGCTGCTATAATTTACACTCCATTGCTTATTTATATACAGATCTTTCAAAATTCTCCCAAGTTCCATGGAAGTGGTACTTCATATCTTCATACTATATCTCATTGACTCTTTCCCTAGATTTGCTTCAACAATGTTTTAATTCTGGATATGCTGTAAAGAGGAGAAGGCAATGGCAACCCACTCCAGTACTCTTGCCTGGAAAATCCCATGGATGCAGGAGCCTGGTAGGCTGCAGTCCATGGGGTCGTGAAGAGTTGGACATGACTGAGCGACTTCACTTTCACTTTTCACTTTCATGCATTGGAGAAGGAAATGGCAACCCACTCTAGTGTTCTTGCCTGGAGAATCCCAGGGACGGCAGAGCCTGGTGGGCTCACAGAGTCAAACATGACTGAAGCGACTTGGCAGCAGCAGCAGCAGCATGATCTAAAGATACGGATAAAAGGGCTGTATATTTTACAGCCACTGCAGTAAATTGTGAATTTTTTTTATCCAGTTTACATCATGTCATACATATCCAAAAGAAGTTGGCTAGGTTTCACCATTGTCATCTTGTCAAAGAACAGGGTGGCTATAAGCTAACCCCACTCCCAAATCTGGGTTTTCCTGCTAGTTCAGACAGTAAAAAACCCACCTGCCATGTGGGAGATCTGGATTCTATCCTTGGGTTGGGGAGATCCTCTGGAGAAGTGAATGGCTACCCACTTCAGTATTCTTGCCTGGGAAATCCCATGAACAGAAGAGCGTGGCAGGCTACAGTCCATGGGGTCACAGAGTCAGACACAACTGAACGACTTTCATTTTCACTCCCACATCTAAATCTAATTACAGATAAGCAAACATTTCCCTTCTAGTGGCCTAGTCACTCTTACTGATTTAATTAATAGTCATCAGAATTTCATTTTTTTGGCCAGGGTTTTTCTTAATTTCTGCTAGCACATAACATATATGCATATTTATGCTTCAGTCAAGAACTTTGAAATGTTTTATGATATGTATTGAATGCTTGAATCTTTTCCCTCCAAATCCATATTTTACTCATTCTCTCATTTATTTCTTCAGTCTATATTTCAGTTACAATTATCGATGCTAAAACTGTTTGCAGCCCTCCATCCCTGCCCTCCCCGCAATACACGCATGTTCAGCATCAATTCAGTTTTTACTGACCCTGACATTCGTCGTCAGGTGTGGGAGCAACAGGGAGATGGTTTGGCTGCTTCTTCCTGTTCTATGGAAGTCAAGGGTTTTCAGAGTGTGGTCCAACGGCACACGTATCATCCAGAAACTTGCTAGAAAAGCAAATCTTCAAGCATCTCCTTAGACAAACCAAATCAGAGAATCCAGGATGGAGTTCAGCAATCTGGTTTATGGAGCCCTCCACGGGATTCTGATGATCATCCAGGTGATTCTGATGCATCACCCGACACACAGTTTAAAAACAACTGCTCTCAGGCAACCTCTCGCCCTGTGACTACGTGGGATATTACCAAGGAGATACAAGTGAATTAGCTCTTAGATGGTACCATGGTACCATGACAGAGAAACATATTTAGAGAGTTTACATATAATTTTATGATTAAAAAAATGGCTAAAAATGAAACTGAAAACAAAAATAAAATGTATAAAAAATGGTACAAGCATTGAAAAAAGTGGAAATTCATCAAATTTCATTGTAAAGGGGGAAAGAAGCCACTGGTGCTATTTTAAAATCTACAACATTTCTGAAGTGAAATTCCAAGTTGTCTTTCAGTTTTTGTTTACAGTATTTTTAGATCTCCCTCTGCATGCTATGTTTCTTTCAGACACTCTGCCAACTTTTTGTATCTGTCATCTGGTTTTGAAAATGAAGTTTCTCATCATTTTTTAAGCATTTCACCATTTCAATTGTCACACTCATGCTTGGTACATCTGGAAGTTCCTCTGATAGGATGGATTTAGAATCTATATTTAAAAGCGTATCAAATAATTACCAATATTTAATTTCATGTTACTTCGGAGGGGAGAAAAAAATCCATTAGAGGTTCTATAGCTCTTCTTCCATGCCATCCCCTAAATTAAATTTCCTATTAAAAAGACTAGATTCTAGAACTTCTCAGGCTTCACATTTTCAAATTTAAATTCAAAAAAGCAGAAAGGAATGATATGGGATGAAGTGACTTATCCCTGGGGTTTGTTCTTTTTAAACTATAAGATAAACTGAGAATCCCAAGGGGGAGGGTGGGAGAGACTCAGATAAGTCAGGTCGGCAACCTCATCTCATTTTCTTTTGTAATTACATACAGCGTTGGGGTGTTTATTTCAAGCACCAGTCATTTATATTTCTTCCTTCAGTACCAATGCACTCTTGATGACTAGAATTCCATTTTAATTATTTTTTAATAAAAACCATGTGGCACCACTGAACTTTGATGTTTCTCCAGAAGGTGCAGAATATTATACAGCTCTTCCTTTCCCCGAACTCTGATGTGCCTTCAGAAAGCTAACTCGTGTCACATTTGAACAGATCAGACTGTGAGGGCTGTGTGGAATGGTAACAAAGAGCACACAAACTTGGGAGTCAGACTGTACAGGTATGAACTTTTCTTGGTCACTTACTTGCTATATGACTGTGAGCAATTTTTAAACTCTGTGGCTGAGCTTTCTCATCTATAACACGAGCATAAGAGGGCTTTCCTAGTGGCTCAGTGATAAAGAATCTGCCTGCCAATTCAGGAGACACAGGTTCGGTACTTGATCTGGGAGGATCCCACATGCAGAGGAGCAACAGAGCATGCGTACCACAGCTACTGAGCTTGTGCTCTAGAGCCCACGAACTGCAACTATGGAAGCCCACATGCCCTAGAGCCCATGCTCTGCAACAAGAGAAGCCACAGCAATGAGAAGCCCGTGCACCGCAACTGGAGAGTAGCCCCTGCTCACTGCTTCCCTGGTGGCTCAGTGGTAAAGAATCCACATGCCAATGCAAGAGACACAGATTCGATTTCTGGGCCAACATTCCCTGGAGAAGGAAATGGCAAACCACTCCAGCATTCTTGCCTGGGAAATCCTATGGACAGAGGAGCCTGGCAGGCTACAGTCCAAGGGGTTGCAAAGAGTCAGACATGACTGAGTGAGCACACACGCACCACAACTATAGAAAATCCTGGGCAGCAATGAAGACCCACTAAAGCCAAAAATAAATAATTAAATTAAAAAACTGCTATTTCATTAAAAAAATTTAAAAAATATATAATGGCCATAAGAACTCTGGTCTAGGCATAAGAATTGCTGGTAGGGAGGATCCAAGAAGTCAGTGCATGTATAGGGTATAGTATGAGGTGTAACTCATAATATCAAATGTTTATTGTACTATTTGTTGATAATGTATTGTAAGAGGTTTATCTTGGAAATGATGACTTGATTAGAAGTCCTTCCTATGACGGGCAAGTGTTTTAATACTTTCTGTCTTGGCATTAGCTAATAGTTAATGGGTTTCCCATAAACTTGTCAAAATGAATGATGGACGTATGATTGCACAAATAAATAGGTAGGTCCAGGGAGATTCTAGGAGGGAGCTTTCCTGGCACAGGAAGAACTACTTTCCCAGCAAGCATCCTTTCTATCCACAGGGGCCTTCTGCCTCTTCCTCTCTTCCATGCCCTATGTTACCAACACAAAACTACCCCTTCATCATAACCACACAAGAGGAAGCAGAAGGGTTTGCTATGCTCAAGCATCCAACTACTTTCCTTGTCTAAGGGAGAAAGGGGCCCTGTTACATTGTATGGAATGGTTAATTTTGCACTATATTAAAGCACCTAAAGAATTTTATACCATGATATGCATCAGGTTATCTTAATAATTATACTTTTTATTTTTCTTTTTAAATATATGGGTAACTAGATACATATTTAATACCATAATATAAGTATTTGCTCAAATATACTATAAGTATTATACAAAGGAATATATTTTCATATATTTCACTATATATTGACTTCTACTGTATAGTCATAAGGGATTTGATTTAGGTCATACCTGAATGGTCTAGTGGTTTTCTCCACTTTCTTCAATTTCAGTCTGAATTTGGCAATAAGGAGTTAATGAGGCAATAAGGAGTTCTGAACCACAGTCAGCTCCCGGTCTTGTTTTTGCTGACTGTATAGAGCTTCTCCATCTTTGGCTGCAAAGAATATAATCAATCTGATTTCGGTGTCGACCATCTGGTGATGTCCATGTGTAGAGTCTTCTCTTGTGTTGTTGGAAGAGGGTGTTTGCTATGACCAGTGCATTCTCTTGGCAGAATGCTATTAGCCTTTGCCCTGCTTCATTCTGTACTCCAAGGCTAAATTTGCCTGTTATTCCAGGTGTTTCTTGACTTCCTACTTTTGCATTCCAGTCCCCTATAATGAAAAGGACAACTTTTTTGGCTGTTAGTTCTAGAAGGTCTTGTAGATCTTCATAGAGCTGTTCAACTTCAGCTTCTTCAGCGTTACTGGTCAGGGCATAGACTTGGATTACCGTGATATTAAATGGTTTGCCTTGGAAATGAACAGAGATCATTCTGTCATTTTTGAGACTGCATCCAAGTACTGAATTTTGGACCTTCTTTTTGACTATGATGGCTACTCCATTTCTTCTAAGGGATTCCTGCCCACAGTAGTAGATATAATGGTCATCTGAGTTAAATGACACCCTGGAATGTGAAGTCAAGTGGGCCTTAGGAAGCATCATTATGAACAGAGCTAGTGGAGTGATAGAATTCCAGTTGAGCTACTTCAAATGCTGAAAGATGATGCTGTGAAAGTGCTGCACTCAATATGCCAACAAATTTGGAAAACTCAGCAGTGTCCACAGGACTGGAAAAGGTCAGTTTTCATTCCAATCCCAAAGAAAGGCAATGCCACAGAAAGCTCAAACTACTGCACAATTGCAATCATCTCACACGCTAGTAAAGAAATGCTCAAAATTCTTCAAGCCAGGCTTCAGCAATACGTGAACCGTGAACTTCCAGATGTTCAAGCTGGTTTTAGAAAAGGCAGAGGAACCAGAGATCAAACTGCCAACATCCGCTGGATCATCAAAAAAGCAAGAGAGTTCCAGAAAAACATCTATTTCTGCTTTATTGACTATGCCAAAGCCTTTGACTTTGTGGATCACAATAAACTGTGGAAGATTCTGAAAGAGATGGAAATAACAGACCACCTGACGTGCCACTTGAGAAATCTGTATGCAGGTCAGGAAGCAACTGGACATGGAACAGCAGACTGGTTCCAAATAGGGAAGGGAGTACATCTAGGCTGTATACTGTCACCCTGCTTATTTAACTTATATGCCGAGTACATCATGAGAAACGCTGGGATGGAAGAAGCACAAGCTGGAATCAAGATTGCCGGGAGAAATATCAATAACCTCAGATATGCAGAAGACACAACCCTTATGGCAGAAAGTGAAGAGGAACTAAAAAGCCTCTTGATGAAAGTGAAAGAGGAGAGTGAAAAAGTTGGCTTAAAGCTCAACATTCAGAAAACTAAGATCATGGCATCTGGTCCTACACTTCATTGCAAATAGATGGGGAAACAGTGGAAACAGTGGGAGACTTTATTTTTCTGGGCTCCAAAATCACTGCAGATGGTGACTGCAGCCACGAATTTAAAAGATGCTTACTCCTTGGAAGGAAAGTTATGAACAACCTAGATAGCATATTGAAAAGCAGAGACATTACTTTGCCAACAAAGGTCCATCTAGTCAAGGCTATGGTCATGTATGGATTTGAGAGTTGTACTATAAAGAAAGCTGAGTGCAAAAGAATTGATGCTTTTGAACTGTGGTGTTGGAGAAGACTCTTGAGAGTCCCTTGGACTGCAAGGAGATCCAACCAGTCAATCCTAAAGGAGATCAGTCCTGGATGTTCATTGGAAGGACTGATGCTGAGGCTGAATCTCCAATACTTTGGCCACGTGATGCGGAGAGCTGACTCATTGGAAAAGACCCTGATGCTGGGAAAGATTGAGGGCAGGAGGAGAAGGGGACGACAGAGGATGAGATGGTTGGAT
This sequence comes from Bos taurus, assembly GCF_002263795.3. NCBI lineage: Eukaryota > Metazoa > Chordata > Mammalia > Artiodactyla > Bovidae > Bos > Bos taurus. The sequence goes on along the minus strand of NC_037334.1, from coordinate 79,196,454 downwards.
GGTATCACCGACTCAATGGACATGTGTTTAGGTGGACTCCAAGAGTTGGTGATAGACAGGGAGGCCTGGCGTGCTGCGGTTCATGGGGTTGCAAAGAGTTGGACACGACTGAGTGACTGGACTGAACTGAACTATATATTTAATTTACATTTATGTGTATGTATATTTTTATTAAAGTGAAAGTGTTAGTTGCTCAGTCATGTCCAACTCTTTGTGACCCCATGGACTTTAGACTGCCAGGCAAGAATACTGGAGTGGGTTGCCATTCACTTCTCCAGGGGATCTTCCTAACCCAGAGATCAAACCTGGGTCTCCTGCATTGCAGATAGATTCTTTTATACTGTAAGTATTATACAAAGGAATACATTTTCACATACTCTATTATATATTTATTTTACATATATGGGCATGTGTAAGTTAAGTGAAGTCACTCAGTCATGTCTGACTCTTTGTGACCTCATGGACTGTAGCCCACCAGGCTCCTCCATCCATGGGATTCTCCAGGCAAGAATACTGGAGTGGGTTGCCATTTCCTTCTCCAGATGGGCATGTGTATACATATACATAATTCACTAAAAACAGTGTATGCTCCTTGTAGAAAATAGTTTGCATGGATATATGGATATTTCTAGCCATTAAATGATAGTAATACACACACACAAAAATTTGATTGTCCACTAAACATATTTATTAGTGTTTACAGAAGTAGCAAGAATAATAATCCTCTCTCCTGAGTCCCAAACTAATGAAGAAGCACTCTAAAACTGCAGCATGCAATGTGAAAACCTTTGTCCCTACTCCTCTCTTGCCATAGAAAAGAAGGAATGTCCACGTTCCAGACAAAAGAGGCATCGAGTTCCAGGATCCAGTTCCACCCCTTTGCAACTTCTTGGTTACTTCTCCCTAGAAGAGCAGGAATCACTTGTCTGATAAAAATGAAATGAAGAGGCAGATTCCACTCTCCAGTTGCTATGGTCCATGACCAGGAGACTTGGCACTGCTTGGGCCTACCTGCAACATGTACTCAGTTTCACTGGGAGGGGGTAAGTTCAAGGAGCAACAAAGAGTACTAGGAAGCTGCTATTTTAATCTCAATGATCTGGCTTTCCCTCCATTGGTTTCTAACTTAGCTTGGGAATAGAGTGAGGTTATTCTTTGGTCCTTTCTATTTCTTTTGTAAGACCCAAATCACTATTCTATAATTTGCTTGTTGCCCTTTCACATATTGAGAATATTTTCCTCTGTTGTTAAATATTCTTTCTTCTGTAGCAACATCTTTAATGGCTGTTCAGTATTTCCTTTGTATGATGCTCTGTACCTTACTGAGTCAGCCTCAAATTATTAGATAACTGGGTTTTTAAAAATTAAGTTACTGTAAATAATATAACCATACAATGATCTTCCTAAACTGTTCTGTTCATTTCCTGAGGATGAATTCTGAAATGAAGTCTTGCTGGATCAACATGTATGAATGTTTGAAATGTTATTTTAAATATACAGTGAGAATATTCAGCAAGTTTGCCTCATCTAATGCTCCCCCCAGAAGTAAATGAGAGTACCCATTAGCTTTTACCTGTACTAGAATAAAAGAACAGTATAAAAAGAGCCTGCCGTATCTCACTTCCTGCTATTTGACATGCTTTAGGCAGTGGAAGAGAGCCAGGTGCGTCCTTTGTTTGGAAGACACTGTTTCACTGCGGTTTGTCCAAGTGTGAAATGCCAGATTTCCTTAAGTCAAGTCACCTAATCTCTTGACATTACAAACATTAGCATTTTAAAACCCTGTTTTGAAATTAAGACAAAGGCAAACGTCATTACTAGAGTATGTGTGTGTGTGTGTGGAGGGGGGGAAACCATGGGAACCGGCGAAGGAATTAAGACTGAGATAACAGAATAGAGCCAGCAATGGGCCAGATGAGGCTTGTAACTGGAACCAATTTGACAAGAATCAGAAAGTGTCCATTTGCATTTTTCATTTTCTGAACCTTTTGGTCACACTTTTAGGAACCCTGGATAAATCTTTACCTCCTCTAGATTCTGCTTCTCGTAAAACTTAAAAACACCACAGGCAGTTACAACTACACACAAACACAGCTCAGTTTAGGCCACAGGATGGCACTCTGGGTGCATACAAATGATGAAGTGTCACACTCCCCCTGGAAAAAAAGGCTCTGTGTCCCTTGGGAGGCTGGAGAGCTGCCACGCACAGCCCCAGGTAAAGTCTGGCACATCCAGGGGAGGAGTTGATAGTGACTAACACTTTCTCTAGTCAGAATGCCCAGCTTCTCAGGTGTATTTTTCCCTACAAGTCAAATGCTGGCCAGAGCCTGCCTACACCAGCTGACCTCCTAAGCTTCTTGCTCCCTTCAAGGTTGCACGTACAGAGAGTGAGAATATTCTTATTTCATCAAGGGAAGCTACTATTAACATATCCTTGAGATGAACACGCAGGGAAAGGTAAACCACTTCATTGCTTGTGATAACATGGGAGAAATGCATTTCCACACCGATCATAGTTCCAAGTACCCAAGACAGAAGTGCTGTTTTTCTTTAAATATTATTAATATTCCACTGTGTAGGAGTGAGGTTAACGTGTTAAATGCGGTTTTAGGCAAATGATATAATGTTTCCCAGATCTGGACAACTGAAGTTGTCCTTGTTATCATAGTTATTATTATTGTCATTTATCATTAAAATGCAATGTAGAAAGGAAAATATCCTTAAGCTTTAAATGTTAATTTAACACTTCTGATATAATCACCAGAACATCCAAAGGAGACATAAAGGATGCCATGAGTCCTTGGCAGACAAAATACGCTTAACTACATCTTTGCTGCTGCTGCTGCTAAGTCGCTTCAGTTGTGTCCGACTCTGTGCGACCCCATAGACAGCTGCCCACCAGGCTCCCCCATCCCTGGGATTCTCCAGGCAAGAACACTGGAGTGGGTTGCCATTTCCTTCTCCAATGCATGAAAGTGAAAAGTGAAAGTGAAGTTGCTCAGTCGTGTCTGACTCTTAGCGACCCCATTACTAAAGTATAAATAATGGTAAAAAGAACTAGATTAAAACCATGATAGTGATTTTCAATGTTACAAAGAAAGGAGTTCCCAGACTAAGAGAGACGAGGGAGAATAATAGGAGACAGTGAGGAGACAGAGTGAACTTCTGTCAAGGAATCACCAGAAAATAATTCAGTATTTCAAGTGTGAGGAAATGACAGAAATCCTTGAATGCAAAGTTATGTGTTGTTTTTGTTTTTAAATTCGCCCCAGAAACAGAATGAAGCCTGGTAAGCAGGGGTGTTTTGTGATGAAGACACTGTTTTGGCATTAGTCACTTATCATTGCAGAAAAGACTGGATTAGGACCAAGGTAGAGGTGAAGAAGAGAGACGACACACAGAGATGTGTTAGGAGGATACTGTAATTGACTAATGTAACAGACGCTCTCAGATATCCCAGCATCTGAAAACCTGACCACAGATCCTTTCAGCTCAGGACAATAATTCTCTGAGCTGATCTCTAAGGACTCATTTTTCTTCTGCCGTCCCCTCCAGTCTTCGTTCCTTTTCCTGCTCTACCAGAAGTGTCCTCAGTTCCCTTACTCTCAATTTGGTAAAACCCTGAATGTATCCAACCAGCCATCAGTTTTTCTACCCCTACTGCACTCATACAGATTAACAACAATCAGACAGAAAGGTTTAAGTGTAAATTCCTGAAACAGGGCCTAAAATTGTCCCCCTGACTTTTACTACATTTCTCTCTTCTATTGTATTCTCAGCAAGTGTGACGGGTGAATTTTCACATGCCCTTCCTTACTTTCTGCTGATAATCTTGCCTCATTCTCTTGAAGAACACTTGTTGTTGACTCTCTATGTCATGTCCAACTCTTTGCGACCTTATGGATTGTAGCCCACCAGACTCCCCTGGTCCATGGGGTTCTCCAGGCAAGAATACTAGAGTGGGTTGCCATTTCCTTCTCCAGGAGGTCTTCCTGACCAAAGTATCAAACCTGTTTCTCCTGCATTACAGGCAGATTCCTTGCCACAGAAACCATGATATGGAGACTTCAGTCCAAATTGAGAAACCCATTGGATCTGCACCCATTTTTTCCTGCTTAGTATAATGGGAAAATGATTCTTTCTTCCATGAAATGCTAAAACTTTCACACATGCACAGGATCTGAGCCCTGCTCCTTCCAAAAGATTTCTGTTGTGAATTTTGGCCTCACATTTTATAATTGATAGTTCCCATTCATACATAACTACAACCTCAAATACCATTCATTTGTTTCATCATCAAAGGTTTAAAGATGTTGGGAAAGATTGAAGGCAGGAGGAGATGAGATGGTTGGGTGGCATCACCGACTCAATGGACATGAGTTTGAGTAAACCCTCAGAGTTGGTGATGGACAGGGAGGCTTGGTGTTCTGCAGTCCATGGGGTTGCAAAGAGTTGTACATGACTGAGCAACTGAACTGAACTATATATCAGGTGTTTATGAGTAAGCAATATATTAATTTTTTTAAAAGACCAAAAAATTACACATAGTTCCAGAGTCTGCTAGCAGAAATTCTAGTCTCATCTAAAATCAAACGAAAAAATAAAACAATCTACTTTCATGAACACACAGTCCCCTTCAGCTATCAAATCACGCTGCTGCATCTCATAGAGAAATTTCTTCTAAGAGTTATGTACTCACCATGTCCCCACTTTGCCATCTTACAATCATTTTTCAAACCACTCTGATTTTACTCCTGTTCTGGTCATTCCATTAAATCTGCTCCAGCTCAAGTCTCAAATGCCACCCACGTTGCCAAATCCAACGTGCATTCTTCAGTCCTCATCCTTATCTTGGCAGCACTGAATTATATCATCAATCCTTTCTTCTTGAAGCACTCTTCTCTTGCCTTCTGTTACACCACACCCTTGCTGGAGTTCTTTCAGTTCCTTGATTAGACATTGTATGTGATTCTCTCTGTGCATGCGGTTCTCTTTGTATATCTGAATCTTTCTACTCTTCAGGATTTAGCTCAAGTATGCTTCTTTGAAGAAGTCTTTTCTAGCTAACCAATCTAACGTGAACTCTAGCTTCTCTTTCATGTTGCCCAAGTCTTTGCCACCAAAATTGTCAGCTTTTGCCACAAAATTGTGTATAGATGTGCAAAATTTGCTTAAGAATATTTTCTACCACTATTGATTTTATAATACTAATCTGTCCAGAAATGGAATTATATACAATTATACCCTTAATGCCTGGTATATAGTAAATGGTAGCTGAATGCATGAGGTAGGTATTTAGTTCTCCTTATGTTGTACCATGTTTGAAACTCAATGAGACAGGGTTAAAAATAACACCCTGTCTTTTGGCATGGATAAAGAAATTTTCAATGAAATTCATTTGTTGTTCAGTCACTCAGTCATGTCCAACTCTTTGTGACCTCATGGACTGTACCACACCAGTCTTCCCTGTCCTACACCATCTCCCAGAGCTTGCTCAAACTCATGTCCATTGAGTCGGTGATGCCATCCAACCATCTAGTTCTCTGTTGTTCTCTTCTCCTCCTTCCTTCAATTTTCCCAGCATCAGGGTCTATTCTAATGAGTCAACTCTTCACATCAGGTGGCCAAAGTAGTGGAGCTTCAATTTCAGCATCAGTCCTTCCAATGAATATTCAAGGTTGATTTCCTTTAGGATCAATTGGTTTGATCTCCTTGCAGTCCAAGGGACTCTCAAGAGTCTTCTCCAACACCACAGCTCAAAAGCATCAATTCTTTGGCACTCATCCTTCTTTATGGTCCAATTCTCATATCCATACATGACTACAGGAAAGAAACATAGCTTTGACTATATAGACCTTTATTGGCAAAGTAATGTCTCTGCTTTTTAATATGCTGTCTAGGTTGGTCATAGCTTTTCTTCCAAGTAGCAAGCGTCTTTTAATTTCATGACTGCAGTTACCATTTACAGTGATTTTGGAGCCTGGGAAAATAAAGCTTGTCACTATTTCCATTGTTTCCCCATCTATTTTCCATGAAGTGATGGGACCAGATGTCATGGTCTTCATTTTCTAAATGTTGACCTTGTTTCCCCATCTATTTGCCATGAAGTGATAGGACCAGATGTCATAATCTTCATTTTTTGAATGTTGAGTTTAAGCCAACATTTTCACTCTCCTCTTTAACCTACATCAAGAGGCTCTTTAGTTCTTGTTCACTTTCTGCCATAAGGGAGGTGTTATTTGCATATCTGAGGTTATTGATATTTCTCCCAGAAATCTTAATTCCAGCTTGTGCTTCATCCAGCCTGGCATTTCACATGATGTACTCTGTGTATAAGTTAAATATGCAGGGTAACAGTATACAGCCTTGACATACTCTTTTTCCAATTTGGAACCAGTCTGTTGTTCCATGTCCAGTTCTAACTATGGCTTCTTGATCTGCATTCAGGTTTCTCAGGAGGCAGATAAGGTGGTCTGGTATTCCCATCTCTAAGAATTTTCCACAGTTTGTTGTCATCCATATAGTCAAAGGCTTTAGTGTAGTCAATGAAGCAGAAGTAGATGCTTTTCTGGAACTCTCTAGCTTTTTCTATGATCCAACAGATGTTGACAATTTGATCTCTGGTTCCTTTGCCTTCTCTAAATCCAGCTTGAACATCTGAAAAGTTCTAGGTTCACACACTGTTGAAGCCTAGCTTAGAGAAATGAGTGCAATTGTGAGTAAGTCTTAACATTCTTTGGCATTGCCCTTCTTTGGGATTGGAATGAAAACTGACCTTTTCCAGTTCTGTGGCCACTGCTGAGTTTTCTAAATTTGCTGGCATATTGAGTGCAGCACTTTCACAGCACTATCTTTTAGGATTTGAAATAGCTCAGCTTGAATTCCATCACCTCCACTAGCTTTGTTCGTAGTGATGCTTCCTAAGGCCCACAGGACTTCACACTCCAAGATTTCTGGCTCTAGGTGAGTGATCACACCATCGTGGTTATCTGCATCATTAAGGTCTTTTTTGTATAGTTCTTCTATGCAGGAAAATTTGGAAGTGGGTTTGCTCTAGGAGAAAAATTGTGATCCATTTTGGGACACTGAGTTGAGCTGTTAATATTTAAGTTGGGCTGTTACCATTTAAATTTAGCTGTTACTATTAAAAGGAAAAGATACAGCACATGGGACAGAGCCATGGTCTAGTAGACACAGTGGCTTCCTCTCCACCCCAACCTACTGTTTTGTTGTTGTTCAGTCGCCAAGTCATGTCTGACTCTTTACGACCCCATGACTGTAGCACGCCAGGTGTCTCTGTCCCTCACGTCTCCTGGAGTTTGCTCAAGTTCATGTCCATTGAATTGGTGATGCTATCCAATCATCTTATCCTCTGCTTCTCTCTTCTCCTTTTGCCTTCAATCTTTCCCAGCATCAGGGTATTGTACAACCCACTGTACTTAAGCCATAATACTTAGTGGTTTGATCTTCCCTCTAGTAGTATACCACTTATGTTACTCTTATTTTCTCTTGTCAAGGATTTGTTTGTGAACCCAGGTCTAAGCCAATTGGTGTGGAACATTCAGTGACAATAGAGATTAGCCAGGAATGAGGATGGGACCCAACTCTGTGCAAGGAGGCATGAGGAGGTTTCTTAAGATATATGGGAAAATCTTTCTTGTTCTGTGAGCATTAAAAAGAGATGCATTCTCTATCCTGCTGAACACAAGGGAGGATGCACATAGCCCTCACTGCAACTGTCAACGCACAGCCAAAGGAAAGCCATGTTTGGAATAAAGCCAATGCATGGACAGCAAAACCAAAAACATGGTTTCCTGATTCTGTCATATATGGCTGCATTAACAAACCCTGAGGCTCCCTAATTCTGCTTTTTCCTGTTATGATCAAATAATAACAGTTTATTAATAAGCTAGATTATCTTTTATCTTTATTCTTATTTTAGTTAAGAACTTCCTTATTGTTACACATCAGGAAAGATCTTAGGGGAATGAGTATAAGAAAAACCAAGAAAATGGACAAGTTTACTTAATGAGTAACATCATTAAAAAAAAAAAATGGGAGGGGACTCAAGCAACAACAATAGGCAGCCAAGTACTATATCTGAAGAAATGAGTGACTAGTTAGAAAGAATAAATATAAAAAGTGAAAAAGAGATGAATATGGCAAAAAAAGAAAAGACCACTGCCATAGTCACTTAGTTACCTATCCTATTTTGTAAAGGAGTGATGCTGGTGATATTATCCAATTATATCAGTAGAACAGTATGTGAGAGAAGTCCCAGCACCAGTAGATAAGACTGTTTATAAAAGTATTTCTGAGGAGAAACCTCAACAAAATTCCAATAAAGTCAAGCTCATCAATTTATCCATGTACATATAGTACTTTGCATGCATTTCTCAATACTTTCACCATTTATTTAGCCATGTGTCTTATTCCAGGCACTGTCCTAGTGCTGGGTCTCAGTAACAAGTCAGCCCTTAAATTGCCCACGGACTCCTGGTGGAGAGAAAGACTAGGAAAAGGTATTCCACAGTCTGGTTAATCCTGAAATGAATGTAAGGTATGGGTCCTGGCAATATGGCAACTACATAACCCTAGGTAGGTTAGGCGAAAACTCCTGGGGAAATATTGCCTGCTCCGTGTGTCTAAGGAAGAGCAGGAGTTGTCAGGCAAAAGAGAAAACAAACAGAACATGAAATGAGAGATGTATAATACAGCTCTAGAGTCTGCAGTATGACTCTTGTGTCCCGACCTGGCTTATGGCTTTCTGGTCCTCTTATATATTGCCCCATCAATCTCCAAAAGGCCAATCAGCCCAATGCAAATAAGAAAATAGATGAAAAGCATCTACTAGCCATGGCATTCGACATGATCACTTTTGGTGAGATGGATGAACATGACAAGAAACTCTTCAATGATTCCTTCAAGATGCCAGATCTTTTTGTACTCATTTTGAAAGGCAAATGACTCAGATCCCAGTTTCTCTGGGATTTATTTCATCTGCTTAAAGGAAGACATGTAGATTCAGCCACATAAGGACATTGATCTACTTATAAACCAACTATGCAAATACTGCTAATTACATTTTATACACCTCAGTACAATGCACATGGGAGTCCAGAAAAGAATTCTCTCAAAGAATATCTGACCACAAGCAAATAACTGCTTCTTATTTTCTAAAACAGAAACAAGTGAAGCAACTTGTATCTGTAATCAAGAAAATCTTTTCTTGATCAGTGGAGTGAGAGTCCAAACAACCGGACAATTCTTCATTCTTCACAGGCTTCTGCTATGTTGATTAAGACAATCTGCTAAGTCCCAATTCTTACTATAATATTTCAGAAGCTCTTCTTCTTGTGCCTAGGTAGTCAGAGGAGGGGAGGTCAGCTCACCAATCATTCTGTGAAAGGAAACAAGCACTTCACAGGGACAGCTGCTCTGTGCATGCAAACATGACCATCACTGGCACAGACAAAATTTCTTTGCAAATCTCAGTAACTAAAGAATTTACAGTCTTCCTCAATAGCTAACTCTTGTCTTCAGAACATTCTAACTTTGGAAAAACTCTTCCTCAGATCTAATCCGAGCCTATCTTCATGGAGAATATCTTAATTTAGTCTCAGGAAGAAGCAGGAAATATACTATGTGGCAAGATTTGAGGCATGATAACTGGGTCTTTAGGCCAAAAATCTCTCTCCTACTGATATTCTTGTATCTCATAGGACCTCAAATTTATTGATTGTTACGATATGCCATTACTTTCTAAATGATTAGTAAAAAATGTTGGCAATCTTCCTATGAACTAATGCTTTATCACTTACATTTTTTGAGTTTATTAAAAGAGCTTTAAAGTCTTATTTAAATATATATTTTAATAGTATAATCCTTTTGTGGAAAATATAAACAAAGTGAATTCCTAACACTTCCTCATATTCAACATCCAACTCTTCTGAACCCTTTTTTTTTAACTGAGTCATAAATATCTATGTTTTTCCACACATGAAAATTCTCTGTGCTTGAGAGTTGGTTATGCAGCATTTCTTAAAATAATGTTCTGCTATCATCTTGGTGATGTTTCTCCAAGCAGTTGACATCCATTCTATAAGTTTTGTTGTTCATGCTTTCTTGATTTAAGGAGGCTTAAATGGAAGATCATCAGAAAACAACTAGAACAAATATTTATTCCCTGCTGCTGCTGCTGCTGCTAAGTCGCTTCAGTCGTGTCTGACTCTGTGCGACCCCATAGACTGCAGCCCACCAGGCTCCCCCATCCCTGGCATTCTCCAGGCAAGAACACTGGAGTGGGTTGCCCTAAATGCCCACTAAATGAAATATCAAGTTACTGCATTTGATGCAGACAATTTTAATATATATTACTTAAAAAGCACATGAATTGATTGAAATTTTGACCATGTTTGCATACGAACAGACAAGGACAGTGCCATTACAGTGATCTCTGGCAACAGGATTCAACGTTGCCATCGATGTTTTCAGAGATGTTAAAATGTGAAAAACAGATGTCTTAAATTGATGAAATATGGATATTCCAAATAAATAATTCATTTATATTTTCATTCATTCAATCATTAAAAATTATTTTTGAGTGCTCACTGTTGACAGTGATATGAGCCACAGACTGCTAAAGTGGATGGATTGGTTTCTCCAGTCACACACCTAGAAATTCACAGATCGATAGCTACGTACTGCACCCGAGTTTATGACCTGATAGTCAACAGAGGTTCCTAGTTTTCCATAAGAAATCTTTTGATTAGGAAAAACCCCAAGGGGAGATCAGGATTGGCATGTATATACTATTGATACTATGTATAGAAGAAATAACTAATCAGCGCCTACTGCATAGCACAAGCAACTCTACTTAGTGTTCACTGGTGACCTAAATGGGAAGGAAATTCAAAAAAGAGGGTGTATATGTGTAGCAGATTCACTTTGCTGTTCAGTAAGAGCTAACACAACATTTTAAACCAATGATACTCTGATAAAAATTTTAAAAAAATGGCTATTCTGCCAAGAAGTTATATACCCTTAAGAGGAAGAAGAGGAAGTGGAGAGGTTTTGGAAATAAATAGATGTATTATCCTGAAATAATGTTTACATAGGACCAGAAAAGAACAGAGTAGACATGGACTAAGAGGACAAGGGATTCCTGCCTTTGAACTGAGAAAGAGTACAGACGCAGAGGTGAGCTGAGAGGGAGAGGCATGGAACAGCCGCTGCCAGCCGTGGCATGGAAAGATTCTTATCGAGCCTTTACTTCCCTGATTCCAGTGGATTGATTCAGTGGATGTTTTGCTGACTCCCATGAGCTCCCCAATTCAGAACTTGTTTGCCTGGCTGTAGGATCTAAATCACTCAAGCCGTACCCTGTGTCACCCCTGGGTTCAACCTTCCTGCCTGCCTCTCACTATATCGCACCTGTCATCACAAAATAATCAAATGAAGCTTTACAAAGGATCATGGACGACTTCTAAAACAATCTAAATATCAGATTGCTTTAAAAGGAAAATCACATAATAACATTCAGCTTTCTTCCTGTCATACATTTTCCTCTGACGATGAAGCTCATGTCCTCCAACCCAATTTAGGTGACAGGTATGCCTCTCAGCTACTCCCAGATAACTCTTTTTTGTTATTTATATTAGGAATCATAGTAGCTTCATGTGGAAGAAGTAACTTCCCCATTTTGTGGTTCACTGAGGTGAGCAGCTTAAAACAAGCACACACTTTACACACAGACACACAGAGACACATAGGGGACTAACTCTCATACATCAGTCGCTGTCTTGGCATTGGATGTATGAAAGGTGAAACGATAAACTGCGTCCACATGGAGTTCCCTTGGCTTGGAGAGAAAGGAAGACAGATCAAGAGTTCCTGTAATAATTAAGATGTGGACAAGGTAGCCCGCAGTGCTTCCAAAGCTGAGAATATTAAAAGATGATCTTGAGGAGGAGGAGACGCACAAGTAGAGAGATGAAAGATCACTGAGCATTTGTGAGGCAGGAGGGTGCGCTGCTGGTGGAGTGAACATCTACTGATTCTTGCCTCTAGCTGCCTTTCCTGCCTGTGATAACAGCATCATCACTACCTGAGAGACCCCCATCTCTCCATATGATTCATTCCACCTCTGATCTAGGGCCATGTATAGGACCCAGGTCCCACCCATCCGGAATCCCATTGTCCTGACCACAGGATTAGTGACAGATGAAAGACTTTGGCCAGACTAATGGGACTTGAATGCCAGACTTTTATTATACCAGCTAAGAAAGAAGTGGTCTCTTTTTGTCCTGGAGTTGCCAATAGGCTAGACCGTAATTGGGAGAAGTTGGCAGCCGTCTTATAATCCTGAGGGAAAGCTGTTTGAGACAGTCATTGTAGAAGAAAGCAGAACCGACAGACGGAGAATTAGATCAGTATCTGATAAAACCACTGAAGTATCTGGATGCAGCTTTGCCTGACTCTGTAATAAGTTTACCTCGAATTCTGTTTTCTACTTTTACTCATGCATTTAATTTGGCCACGCTGGGCCTCTGTTGCTGCACGGGGGCTTTCTCTCATCGTGGTGAGCAGGGCTACTCTTTGTTGCAGTCATGAGCTGCTCACTGGGGTGGTTTCTCTGGTTGCAGAGTATGGGCTCGAGGGTGCACAGGGGGCACACGGGCTCAGGGGTTGTGGTGTGTGGGCTCCGCAGTGCGGGCTCAGTAGCTGTGCTACACAAGCTTAGCTGCCCCACGGCATACGGAGTTTTTCTGGACCAGGGATTGAACCTGTGTGCCCTGCATTGGCAGGCAGAATTTTAACCACTGGCCCACCTGGGAAGTCCGCCCTCAAACTTTTCAATTATTTGAGTCTAGAGTTTCCCTTTTTCACTAAAGTCAGATTAAGCTCTATTGTGTTTCCTGCTTTTAAAGAGCTCCTAATAGTGGGGTTGGGTGGGTGGTGCATGGGAGAAAGACACATTTTGAGGGGCCACAAGGTGGAGTGTTAGGGGCTGAAAGTCTCTCAAAATTCAAATGTTGAAGTCCCAGACCCCAGAACTTTAGAATGTGAATATAACTGGAGACAGAGTCTTTAAAGAAGTAATTAAGGTTAAGTGAAGTAATTGGAGTGGGCCCTAATCCAATATGATTGATAACCTTTAAGAAGAAAAGAAAGACACACATGCACAAAGGGAACACCACACGAAGACATGGGGAGATACTGCCATCAAGAAGCGAAGGAGAGGGGCTGCAGAAGACGCCAAGCCTGTGACTCCTTGATCATGGACTTCTAGCTTCTGGAACTGTGAAAAAATAAATTGCTGTTGTTTAAGCCACTGAAGTAAACTCACGGAGACAGGTTCCCCAGAAGAAAGATGGCCAAGGACAGACGACTAGGGTTGTCAAAATGGGTACATTTAGATGTGATGACAGACTGAAAGCTCTAAGAGACAGAAATGGAATAGTGCAAAGTATATTTAAAAGGACACAAAAAGTGGAAGGGACATATTGTCACTTTCATCACAATTTTGTTTTCATTCCCTCTTCCTTTTATGTAATTTCTTTTTCCATGGTGGAGGATAAGCCACAGCGTGTAGTGTTTAGACTCTGTCACTCAAGTCTTCGAATACCTATTTGTTTTAAAATGTATCAGGGACCCACTTGTGCCAAATATAACCCATCTATCTTTCCTGCTAAATTTATGGAATAACCTTCTTTCACAAGAGTCCACAATTGTGATGGACAGAGTCTGATACATTTTTAAGTTCGTCTCTTCAAGTAGACTGGCTTCTAAGAAATGGGTTATTGTTGATTTTTGCTTCCAAATGGTATGTGGTTCTATTTTGTCTGTGCACAGCAGAATCCTGAAGAAACAAGGTTTAGTCTGGCCTTTAAACAATGAAGACAAAAAGCCTCAATTGTTGAACCTTCAAAAATTTCCGAACCTCAAGGACATGCTCTTCACTGTTAACTGTAATGAAGTCCTTTAGCTTTGGGAGTTAGAGAGAAGGGTAAAAGTGAACGATGATTCAAAAGCTAGCGGAAGAGAAAGAAGAACTTCTGTTTGAAAAAGAATTTTAAAAATTGGATTTGTTTGCCCTGAGCCTGGGTGTGAGAACTCGTTATGGACTAAATTCTTCATGTTTCATCTGGATACACAAAGACAGTGCTGAAGTTGGTAACTCGAGGGAACCAGTCTTCTGTGTTATTTCTAACTCTCCACTTATTAAAGTTAGACCAATACTATTTTCTCTGTATCGAGTTTTATCAGAGATATTTTCAAGTGCTCTTTACTCGCTTGATAGAAAGCATCTGGGCATTCTTGAGTGTTTTCATGGATTTTTACCCATGCTCATAAAAAAAACCATAAGGTTCTTTTTTTTTTTTTCCCTTTTAAAGCACCATTTCACTTTCTGATATAATTGTTTATTAATTTTCAGATCACTCTATAAATCATGTACTCTATATCAGGCTGTCAAAAAATACTTTTTTTTTTTGAAATGATATTGCCTTCTCAGACTCATTGTTGATGTTAGCTTTCAATCTTGGCTGGGATATTTTCTGCTGATTCATTCTAAAAACAACTCCTTCTAAATGCTTTTTATACTTAGGGAGAAAATGAAATCAAGTGCTTTTTTAAAATCATATTAAGTGAATACATTATATTAACAAGCATTTTCTTATTTTTATAATGGGGAAAATTGTTAAGCACAATTTCACTCTCCCTAATTGTAATAAAACAGAGTTGCTTTTAGACTGAAACACAATAAAGTGTCTGATAAATAGCAGTCAGCTCAAGGGAGGGTTGAAATCCTAGTGAATGTGCTGACCCTCCTCATAAATGGATGCAATTTATAGATAGGTCAAGACTTTATGCCTTCCCTAAAATATATATTTCCAGCTGTTTTCCTGCTTGAGAGTTTCAGACATTGAGGTATAAATGAAAGCGAAAAACAAAAAAGAAGAGGGGACATTATGTTTCTAAAACCCGTAGTTACACATACAAAGATGTGGCCTTCTATTTTAAAATGAAGTTTGAATAAAACTGCATGAGCAGACAGCTGCAGCTATACTGACTTTCAGAAGATTATTTATCTATTTCCTACACAAACAGCAAGGTCAGGCTTTTACGTTCCACTTTTTCTATGAGGCTTCCAATGTCAGAGTCCACAATGATGTTTTCCCTCCCTAAACTCGTATTTATTGTTGCCGCCCCTGATTTGGCACTTAGCATATGCTACTCAGTATTGTTAATTATCTTTTTTATGTGCATGTCCTGTCTGTTCACGTAACCAACGCTCCTTGACAATAAGGGCAAGATCTTAGTGTACTTTATATTGCCAGCACAGAGTAAAGTGCTTTGCTAGAGTAACATCTGTTTTGGGATGATGGTGGTGATGATGCAATAAAGAAGAGGCATTATTCAATTGCACTGGGACACTAAGGCAACTGGAAAATTCTCTGCTACCAATCCTAGAGCTTTGTATACTACAGGAACTTAGCCAATGTTTGGCAAATTTTAAGCCATTTTCTTTCAGTCCAAGTAAGCTAGTATTGAGCTACTGAATTAATTCACATTGCATTTTTTTGTTTGTTTTAATTTCCAAATAAATTTATTTTTTTATTTTTTAAATTTTATTTTATTTTTAAACTTGATATAATTGTATTAGTTTTGCCAAATATCACAATGAATCCATCACAGGTATACACGTGTTCCCCATCCTTACACACATTTTATTCTTCTAGCAGGTTCTCACTCAATAAACCCTTTGGTCAGTGGTTCTCCCTCTGGCTTAAAATCAACAATGCTTTATAAAATACAGATGCCAGGGCCCCAATCAACATCTAAAATATCAAAATATTTAGAGAGAGGATTCAATAATCCGTGTTTTTAAAATATTTCTAATTATGATTCTAATGTGCAACCACCACTGAAAATCCTTCAAAGATTATACTCATGTCAATATCCAGCCTTATTTTTACCTCTTCCAAAGTTTCTATAGACTTTACATTCTATTTAAAGCCTTCATGAAATAATGGTACGCACAAAGGAGAGATCAAATGATTATCATTTAGATGTGTTTTTGTATCACATATTTCTTCATTTCCCACATTGTTTTATAAAAGATCTGAAGTAACTTTCAAAATGCTTTTAGAATAAAATAAATATTGAGGGAATTGGAACTGAAGAAATGTAAGGGCGGGGAAAAAAACAACAATTGAAAATCATGCCGGTGATGTTTGCAAACTGGGACGCTTAGTGCCTTTTCTAAGGCTTGAAGTAGTGCACAGATTTATTTAAATCTACATTTCCTACCAGCCAAAGCAAAGAGGGAAACAAAGGTGTTATATGGTTTCCATAAAATTAAAGCAGTTAATTTTTCCAGACACTTATGGATCCTTAAGAGGAAAACTTTTAGCTGTGATAGACAACAGCTCCAACTGAGTCACTGTTACCAACAATAATGTACTTCCTCCCACTATTTCTTAAAAGTTTCTATCAGTATCGTCTGCTGGCAATGATGACAGAATACAATTTTGCAGTTTGCTCAGTCGTGTCTGACTCTTTGCAACCCCGTGGACTGTAGCCTACTAGGCTTCTCCATCCATGGAATTTTCCAGGTATGAGTACTGGAGTGGGTTGCCATTTCCTTCTCCAGGGGATCTTCCTGACCTAGGGATTGAACCCCGGGTCTCCCGCATTGCAGGCAGACGCTTTACCATCTGAGCCACCAGGGAATCTCCCATAAGGAGCCTAAATTATGCAATTATTCAGAAAGCAAATTTTAGAGAATGAATGCCCTTCAGATATTCTTCCATAAATATTATTTTTTTGTGACTGTGTTTTTGATAATGATTCACAAATGTTTTAAGACTGTCTTCAAATATGAAAGCCTTCTATGTCAATAGTCTCTATTTCTAAATAAGGGCAGACTCACTGGCTTGACCATCATCTGAGTAGAGGGACTAGTTCTGGTCTTTTCACTAAAAATAAATATCCAAAATTAACACACATGGTTGAGATGCTAAAAGCCCATTTCTAGAGTTAATTGGTGAAAGAAGGTTCCTTTCAGTTCAGTTCAGTCACTCAGTCATGTATGACTCTTTGCAATCCCATGAATCACAGCACGCCAGGCCTCCCAGTCCATCACCAACTCCCAGAGTTCACTCAGACTCACATCCATCGAGTCAGTGATGCCATCAAGGTTCCTTTAGACTGGAGCAAATCTGTTCTAGGAAAATAGTCCTTAGTCAGCTTTAATATTGGAATAAGAAGTTCTTACTTTACTGTATAACTGAAAACTTCCTAGAATTGAGCTATGCATCAAATATTTCCTTAACTATATTTCAATAAATATTTGATTACTGGCCTTATTGCTTTTCCAAATATAAGTCACTAGGGCATGAGCACCTTCACCTTCCCTACAATATCCAGTCATGCTGTAGATGTCTTTTTTTTTTTTTTAATGAGGACATTTAATCTAAGCAATGAAACCAAAAGCACAGAATTGGGATGAGAAGAGACAAGATGTAGAGCTAAAATTTTCTAAAGAATCAGTTTTTGCCTCCCACCACTCACTTGTGGCATAGCCTTGAACAAATCCATTCCTCACAGGCAAAATTTGTTTCATTCTATTTCACAATGCTGTTTAGCCCTGGTGCTAAGATTAAATGGAAACATGACACTAAACATTTTTTTGTAATGTGTAAGGTTCCTGCTGATGGCAGGTGTTCATTTCTCCCAGGATTCCTTAAGAAGAACACCAGCCCAGAGCTTGAATAGGAAATCTTGATCTCTTGTGACTCAATGGAAAGCATCCATTAACAGGTTCACCCACACACATGGGGCCCTGACCTCGTCTTGTCCCTTCATCTTTGCACATGAGTACCACGGTGGTTCTATTTTGTGGTCTTCACCTTCCTACTAGCTCAGTTCTAGGCATAAAGTCCAAAAATCTATCACTTTGGCATCCTAACTCCAAAACATTCTTTTTGTTACTTTTCTTTATTTACTGTATCTGGCAAGTTTATTTTATTTGTGGGCCTAATTATGCACTTACAACTTACTGCAGCACTTATAAGCAACAGCCTTCACATTTGTCTCCCTAAATTCACTCCCACAAACAGACAGCAAGCCCCAGGGAGGCAGGAGTCATGCCCATCTAGACTGTGTTGCATCCCCAAACCGTTGGAGATGTGACAGGCAGGGAGCATACAAGGAAGAGCAATGGCTGAGTTTCCTATTATTTGCTCATATGAGATTAGTACGATCATCCCTCTTTTTTTGGATGAAAAAAGTGATGCTCCAAGAAGTGGTGTAATTTGGCAACATAAGGAGGCTAGGCTGTAGCACAGTTGAGATTTGAACTCAGTTCTCTAAGACGATCCTTATGATCCAAATATGGACCATGTGCTGTCCATATGAGGCAGAAACCTCCAAAAACAATGATTCTTTGATGCAGCTCAGGGTTTTGTGTGTTACACATTGAGTCTTATTTTAATTTGTGATGCACTAATCTAATTAGATTTCTACATGTGAACAATGAAATAAACTATGCCCTTGATTTGGCCTATACAAGTCTTTTTTTTTTTCTTTTTTTACTTTATATTGCCTACTGTATTTTTGCACACAGTAGCTGAAATGTTCACACATTTGCTTTTTAGATTCCTTGGGACTACAAGAATCTAACACTATTAGCTCTAAGAATCATGGGGTCTCTAAGCTACCCTAAAAAAAAACAAAACACACTGGGTTTTTAAGAGAAGCATTTTTTTTTTCACACCAAAACTCATGAGTCTTTTCTCAATGAGCTTTAAAAAAGAGATGTCCTCTAGGGCATCTTTTGCCAACACTGACTGTAGGGGAAACAAACGTCAGAATCAGTACCAGCATAGTTCAAAGGCCTCAACAAACATCTATCTGACCCAGACCTTTGCATTTCAGAGGTCTGGCTTGCTTTAGAGGTACGGTTCTCCTAGTATATACTCAAATCCTATCTCCTTTGTGCGGAAAAATAAGATTTCATGCACAATCAAGTTTATCTACCTCAAATCAATAAAAGCATTAAAAGAGATATAAAAGAAATACAGTTAACCAATTTAAATATTATTGAAAGTCGTGTAGAACTACAGATATGCTGAATGTGAAATTTTCTAGTTGAAAGGTGTGTTGAAAGCGGTTCAGGCAACACTAGAATGCTTTCAAATGATGCGCAGCCACTTATGAAAACTATTCAGGTGCTTTCCCTAATCTGAAAGGGAGTGCTTTTTCATAGCATTAGTTTTATAATGAGCCTTTTCAGGCAAATTTCAAAGGGTGCATGGTTCACATACTTTAAACTAAATTCACTCATAATTTAGCATCCGACAAAAGCTAATGCTTAATTGTCTCTAAAGAGGCTATAGAAGGAAAACATTTTCCTTATTCACAAACATAGAGCTCAACTGTGGGGCTCCCTCCCATCACCACCCACCCCCCTCTATTTCATAGGAACAATGGCTCTGTTAAGAGCTGGCCATGATGAGACGTGGGACACAGATATCAGGGTGACCCGTGAGGCTATGAGATTCACTGGCTTTGCACAGTCCTGCCTGCCACCCCACAGACTTCAACCTGGAGGCTGGACGGGATCAAGATTTGTAAGGTATGTTAACTTAATGGGGGATATCCAACCATATAGCATTGGCTAACCTCCTGAGATTAGTAACTTACATGCACTGAGCTCCACCCAGCTTCCTCAAGGCAAGAGGAAGAGGCTGGGCTTGACAGATGGTCTCAATTATCGCCGAGGTTAAGAGCACAGACAAGAAAGCCAGCCAGAGGCTTGGCTTCATCATCCCTGCCCTGCCACTTACTATGATAACTTTAAAGAAACTCTCCTTGCCTCAACTGCCTCCTCTGTAAAATAGGGATATCAGTCATGCAATACTTCTGGGACTAGAGTGAGTATTAATTGAGTTCATGTACAGAAAAAAAAAAAAACAAAAACCAGAAAATATCCAGTTTGTGTACGGAAGTGCTGTCTAAGTACTCTTTTTCTTAGTGTTATTATTACATCCTTTCCAACTCTTATATTCTGAGTCTCCTGGAAAAGCAACAGTTTGTTCTATCAATTTTATCCATTTATTTTTCTTTCTTTATTACATGTCTTTCAATTACTTGCACTCCTTGCTAAAGTTTTTGGATACTCTATTTTTTCTTTCATACCAGAATTATCATAAAGTTTAAGGCTTAAATGCTTTTTGAAGTGTGAGGAGTTGGGAAGAGGGGGTCCTTCGAAACAACTGCATTAAGGAGGATGGCGACTCTCATGGAAGGTGGCGTGTTAAAATACAATGATTCAAAAAGTCCTTTGGGAAATGAAACTTTTGAACTATCCAATCCTGAGGAAACTGTAGAAATAAGCCAATCAGAGGTTGGGGGGAAGCATAAGACAAAAAAAAAATAATCTTGCTCACTTAAACCTTTTAAAATCTCAAGTAATTTTCATAATTGTGACACTTGGCACAATTTACCAGTATCTTATATTGATTCTCAGGTTTTAAGACAATAATCATTACATTATTATCTGCAGCCTAAGCACTGAAGCATAACCTCCTAATTAGGATAAAAAACAGAGCCAGGAGCAGCCCCAGCAAGTCACAACAAGTCAATATTTTTAATAAGGATTAATTAAAAAAAAAACTCTACAAGGTTGTATTAGAGGCAGTTCTGGCATGTCTATTGATTAACAGTTGGCATTACATCTCATAAAGGGCTCATTATGTAAAGCATCAATCTAAAGTGTGATGTTTCCCCCCCCTCTTAAATGCTATTGATTTGTTTTGATGTGTTTTTTTTAAGCACACTTTGGGACTGAGAAGATTGAGAACCGAATCCTGCAATCACATTGTCCATTACATTACAGGACACCCAATAGAAACGGCAAAAAGGACTGACATCCCCCTTTTTTTTGGAGCGAGGCTCCTGACATGTCAGGCTGTGAGAGGAAATCTGCTTTACCAACACTGTCAGCCAAAGGGATCCAGATTTTGTAACGGGAATTATCCACTCCCCGGGCAGCGTCAGCTCAAGCTGGCATCCTCTCGAAGGAGGACAGTTTTTTCTCACCTGGAACAATTCTATATGCATTTGCTCTCTCTACCTCCTTTACATATTTATTGACATGCAAATAAACCCCACTGCCATTCGGAAACCACCTCCAACACCCTTCTGAAGCCTGCAGCACTAGATGCTGCAGGAAGACACATGGCCACAGGTGCCTGCGACTCCTGAATACGCAGCTCTGACATTTGAAGCTCTTCAGCAGATTTCACAACCCCTTTCTTCAGTGACACCAGTTCACTCCCAATCACAAGGGTTTTCAAGCAAACAACAAACAACGTGGGTCGGAAACTGCTGCAGTACTTCCTGAAAGCATCTCTGTCCGTGGTTCTTTAAAGACTGCAGACCAATCCCCTTAATCATATTTAAAATACAGACAAATCTCAATTTTTTTAATTGAAAAAAGAAAAAAAAAAAAAAAACTGTGTGGTTGATGCTAGATGGCAGTGCTGTGTAATTAAAACTCAAAAGGATTCCATTGGAATCTGTGACTCAGGCCACCTACTTTTCTAAACACCATCCTAAGGTATAATTATGAGTAAAATACATTAGGAACTCGCAGTTCTTTCTTAGAAAGTCATTAAGAAGGTATGACAAAGCTTTTACCACTTGAAGGTCAGTAGTTTTCAAAAAGAACTTAAAATAGCATAAATCTAAGTGTATATGCTATGGATTTTTAAAATGACCATATTAGGCAATATCAATAATTTACCAGGGAATGCATTTTTTAGATAAAACAAATTCTATTTTTCTGTTATGCCTGACATTATAGATATATCATTTAAGGCATCTTTCACCAATAATCTTTTAATGATGAGAAAATAATCTAGACTACCTGCTGTCTGGATGCCATATTGCAGCATTACCAGGAATCATTCGTTCATTCGCCCCAAGTATCTATGAAGAACTACTACATGCGCTAAGGATAGCATTAGGTATGACAAAAGAGACAAATGCAACATCTCATGGTCCTCATCCTCAAGGAGAATACATTGTAGAAGGGAAAAATAGCAGATAGACAAGGCAGAACATAGGTCCCAGGCTTGCAGGAGGGCACAGAGCCTCTGAACAAAATGATTCCATGGGACAGGGCATGACTCCAGGATAGACTGGAAAACTCTGAGACTTGTCTCTGTTCCTGTTTGTTTCTAGTAAGATCCTTTCCCTGGGCTTCCCTGGTGGCTCAGTAGTAAAGAATCTGCCTGAATGCAGGAGACATAGGTTCGATCCCTGGGTTGGGAAGATCCCCTGGAGAAGAAAATGGCAACTTACTCCAGTAGTCTTGCCTGAAGAATTCCACAGACAGAAGAGCCTGGTAGGCTACAGTCCATGGGGTTAGAGTCGGACATGACTGAGTGCACGAGTATACATGCACCTGCGCACACACATGCGCGCGTGCACACACACAGACACACACACTCACACAGACACACGATCCTTTTCCCACAGATGATGTGCAATGGAAAAAACCTCTCCATTTGCTTTTTATCTGAACTGATCCCCCGCCACAGATGGAGTGACCAGAACACTGGACTGGCTGCAGCTCTTACTGTGGACCTTGGACTCTGCCCACCTGAGATTTTATTTTATTTTATTCTGGCTTTACCTTTAGTGACAAGTGTGACAATGAGCGCCCAATCCAGTGTTCTTGCCTGGAGAATCCCAGGGACGGGGGAGCCAGGTGGGCTGCCATCTATGGGGTCGCACAGAGTCGGACACAACTGAAGCGACTTAGCAGCAGCAGCAGCAGTGACAATGAGCAAGCTGCTTAATCTCTCTCTTAGTCCTATCATTAAGTAAAGTAAAACAGAATCTTTTATGACTGCTGTGAGGCTTAATGGTGCATGTTTTCCTTCTTAGGTAATAAGCATACCAAAATTAGCTATGAGGGCCTCTCTGGTGGTGCTAGTGGTAAGGAACCCACCCGCCAATACAGGAGACATAAGACATGCAGGTTTGATCCCTGGGTCAAGAAGATCCGCTGGAGGAGGTTATGGCAACCCACTCCAGTATTCTTGCCTTGAGAATTCCATGGACAGAGGAGCCTGGCAGGCTATAGTCCATGGGGTCTCAGAGTCAGACACTACTGAAGTGACTTAGCAAGTATGCATGCAAAATTAGCTTATGGTCATAGTCATTATAAAGATATACTCTGTAGGTATCATTGAAATATACACTTTATACCAGTGAACTCTTATGATATATATATATATTTTTTAATCAGTAAAGTTGTTTACAAAAATTAAAGATAAGCCAACCATGGTATATCAATACCATAGATAACTACTAGGTAATACAAAGGAAAAAATATATTTAAAAATAGTTAATACAGTAGACCTGTGAACAACACGGGCTTGAACTTTGCAAGTCCACTTGTACATGGATTTTTTCAGTAGTAAATACTGAGGGTCTAGACAATCTGTGGTTGGGTTGAATCCATAGATGCAGAGGAATGGCACCTATGGAGGGCCAGTACAAGTTATTCCTGGATTTTCAACTATGCAGAAGATTAGTACCTCTAACTGGCATGTTTTCCCAGGGTCAACTATACATGTAAAATGGTTTGGCCCAGTCAGTGTATACATTCTACAACTATGAGCTCGTTTTTTGGCCATTTGACCATAGATTACATGATCTTGGGAAAGTCACTTGGGATACTGGGTAAACCTCTTGAGGCTTCAAGTATTTTCTTTTCAACGTGAGTCATTGGACATTTTTCCTTTAATGGATTTCAGTTCCAAGATTACTCAAGACCTTACGAAATGATTTCTGAGTCTTCTCAAGTTCTTATTGCAATGATTTCCCTTTCAGTAGGGTGCAGACTCAGTATGGTTACTCCCTGGGAGCTGTATGCAACCTTTAGTTGAACATACAAGCTCTTTTCAACCTAAAGAGCCAGCCTTACTTCTATGTACTTTATGGAGTCTGAACTGCTTTTCAGTTGTGGAAAAAACTATTATATTATAGAATAGTAGTTCTCAACTCTGGCTGCATATTAGGGTCATCAAAAGTACTTTTGGAAAATATGTCAATATCTGCATCCTCAGTTCAGTTCAGTCGCTCAGTCGTGTCCGACTCTTTTCGACCCCATGAATCGCAGCACGCCAGGCCTCCCTGTCCATCACCAACTCCAGAGTTCACTCAGACTCATGTCCGTCGAGTCAGCGATGCCATCCAGCCATCTCATCCTCTGTTGTCCTCTTCTCCTCCTGCCCCCAATCCCTCCCAGCATCAGAGTCTTTTCCAATGAGTCAACTCTTCGCATGAGGTGGCCAAAGTACTGGAGTTTCAGTCAAGTGGGCCTTAGAAAGCATCACTATGAACAAAGCTAGTGGAGGTGATGGAATTCCAGTTGAGCTATTTCAAATCCTGGAAGATGATGCTGTGAAAGTGCTGCACTCGATATGTCAGCAAATTTGGAAAACTCGGCAGTGGCCACAGGACTGGAAAAGGTCAGTTTTCATTCCAATCCCAAAGAAAGGCAATGCCAAAGAATGCTCAAACTACCGCACAGTTGCACTCATCTCACATGCTAGTAAAGCAATGCTCAAAATTCTCCAAACCAGGCTTCAGCAATATGTGAACCGTGAACTTTCTGATGTTCAAGCTGGTTTTAGAAAAGGCAGAGGAACCAGAGATCAAATTGCCAACATCTGCTGGATCATGGAAAAAGCAAGAGAGTTCCAGAAAAACATCTATTTCTGCTTTATTGACTATGCCAAAGCCAGTCTGTGATCCAGCCTGTGTGGATCACAATAAACTGTGGAAAATTCTGAAAGAGATGGGAATACCAGACCACCTGACCTGCATCTTGAGAAATCTGCATCCTACCCTAGATCAATTAATTCTGATCCCTCGTGGCTCCTAAACATTGTTTTTCAAAAGCATCTTCAGCGATTTCCATGTAGTGAGAGTTCTGGGCCACTGCTAAATAAGTCCACAGAGGGTGAGACGGTGTTTAGCTAGACTGATCTGGAAGGAGGAGGTACTATTTGAACTGCATCTTGAAGGATAGTACAAGATGGATGTGAAGATGCAATGAAGGAAAGGGATTTCTAAGAAAGGCAATGCTCCTCTCTGCTCCATCATATTCTAGAAGATGAAGCATTCCTAGAGAGAATTGTATAAATAATCTTAAAAAAAAAAAGCACAAAATATATTCCAGACCAGGAGATTGGCAAGGGAGGGGACTTATATAGAAACAATGAAAAGGAAAATGCACTGCTAAAGTTATAGCACAAGGCAAAATAGAGAAAATCCCCTAGCTGAGATCTATGTCTACGTGATAAGGTAAATCTGTCTGCCACTAAGTCAACTTCAGTGAAATCATTGTATTCAATCAATAGGCCCCTCAGTCTTCCTTCACTGCTCCTGTGATACCATACCTAACGCCAATCTCCAAGCCAACCCCAGGGTCCATTATTGCTAATCAAATCAAAATGTCAAGCCTGCTTAGTTGGAAGCCCCACATGCAATTTTCTTCTGCTCTAGAGAAATAAAGATAGCTGGAGAACACTGGTTACATATCCAAATAGAATATGGTGACATTTATACTGATATATAGTCAAGGAAAAAAGCAGGCCTGTTATGAAAGAGGTGGGCCTTGTATTTTGTGTCTTTAAAATATAAGAAATGATGTCAGGTTCTGAATTATAATCATTAGCTGACAAAAGGGTTAATCTTGTTTTCTCACACCTATAGGTCCCTTCAGGGAAGAGTATATTGCAGCCAACTGGCATTAACTCAGAAATGCTGACTGTTAAATTTTCTGGAATTGGATTATCTGATTGATGTTTAGGTTGGTAGCCTGAAGTTGGTCATGGTGGGAGTACTGGCATCATAAGAAATGGCAAATACTACAGACTGGGATTCCCTTGATCCCAGAATAAGCTGTTAAACATTTATGAACACAGAACTTTTTCAGGCCACAGCTTTGCCCAACAAAGACACACCATCCATTTAGACTACAATGCGAATGGCTTCCCCAAACACTGTGATCTTGCATCCCTTCATTCAGATGTTTATTTGCTAGAATAGTAAGCCTGTTTTTCCACTTCTATCCAAATGATGCTTGTTTAAAAAAAAAAAAAAAAAAAAGGTCAGTCAGTGGCAAACTCAGCAAAAAAATTAGTCACCAGCTTTGCAGTGGTTCTCAAATTCTAACCTATTAGTGGATCATTTTTATCCAATTTGCAACTCTTGAAGACCCACATACGTCAAAACACACTATTCAAGGTAAGTTTTCCAGTAGGAATATAGACTCTTCAATCATTAGTAGTATTTGTGGTTTATTTTCAAATTTAATTTTCTCAATATTTTTGCTAGTATTTCATAGAGGCCACTGCCCAAATAAAGAAAACAGGGTTCATTGGTGGTTAGATATTCTTTACAAAATAATCACAATATATAACTTCCTTTCCAATGTTAAGGATCTTAAGAAATTTCCAAGATGAGAGACAGCATTACCATTTGATAAATATCAAATGGCATAGTTGTAACATGCAAAATACACAGCAACCGTGAACATAACGACATAGCAATAATGATCAACATTATTTATAAGTAAAAAGACAATGTGGTTCACTTCTACAAAAAAAGGCATTTGAAATTACCAACTAAACTAGCATCACTGATGGTAAAGCATGTAATTCACCTGCTCAGTCTTCTTTAAAATTGGAAAGCCCAGCTACAATTTTCTCTAACATAAGGGTATCATTTTATCTCAAATATTGCATATAATATGTATTTCATTATATTTAAATTGTACTATTTTAAGTTCACATAAAAAGTGACATACTAGTCAGCACAATAACCTGGGGTACTACAGAAAATGAAGACTTCTGGTTTCTACTCCCATGTACATACAGGATAGAGTACAATTTTGACAAGCAACCAGATTAACAATCAGAAAATGCTGGTGTGAGTGGTATAGGTGGTCCAAAGAAATACTGATCTAACACTGCTACCTTTTGAAAATCTAAGCTGAAAAATCCTCAAATGAAAGGCTTCTGCTTATATAAAATGAAGCCAATTTATTTTATTCAGTTCTTCAAGTTTAACGCCATACAAAGCAGATATACTTGAAATGTACTTCATCAGGGGAATGGTTCCATAACCCATGGTACGTCCTGGAGCCAGAGGCCAGTGACCACTTCGCACCTTATCTGGCTTAAAAAGCTCTACAGGGAAAGAGTTGTATCTGAAAGATTCATGCCACACCTCATTTTAATCATGGACACAATAACCCCCGTCTCTTCAAAGTCATTTAGCTGTGAATTTTCAAGAATACATCAAGTAGATTTTCTATGGGCCCATCTGTGCAGCACATTTATTTTCTGTGACTGTTTTGCTGAGCACAATGAAAACCTTGACTACTAATGAACAGGGACCCAGAGAATGGCAGGGCGGCGGCTGCGGCTGCTGCTGCTCCTGGTGAGAGAAGAATCCTTTTCACCTGCAGCTGCTGCCGCAGGTTTGCTATCTGCAGAAGATTTTCAAGAAAAATCTTTTACTTGAGCCGTATCTTTTCTTGCTCATCTACTCCACTTGAATAATTTCTAATACATTCTTCCTGGTTATAAAGCCCCTAAACTAAAAGATATCTTCTCTACTCTGCTCAAACCAAGAGAAGTCGGGGTACCAATGAGACATAAATGTCTTAAAACTATTATAATGACTTCTGGTGGGAAAGTGCTATGCATTTAGAAGTTGAGAATTTGGGGTTTGAAGACATTGCTTCCATAACCTTTATTTTGTCATCTGTAAAATGGGGTTATTAATAAAATTTACTTCCACAGAAGTTTGTTTCTAACTTTTTAGGGGGAAAATGAGATCAAGCATGTAAAGCTCTTAAAGTGATGTCAAATGATAACTTGATCAGATCAGTTGCTCAGTCGTGTCCGACTCTTTGCGACCCCATGAATCGCAGCACGCTGGGCCTCCCTGTTCATCACCATCACTCAGACTCATGTCCATCGAGTCAGCGATGCCATCCAGCCATCTCATCCTCTGTCGTCCCCTTCTCCTCCTCTGTCGTCCCCTTCTCCTCCTGCCCTCAATCCCTCCCAAATGAGTCAACTCTTCCCATGAGGTGGCCAAAGTACTGGAGTTTCAGCTTTAGCATCATTCCTTCCAAAGAAATCCCAGGGCTGATCTCCTTCAGAATGGACTGGTTGGATCTCCCTGCACTCCAGGGGACTCGCAAGAGTCTTCTCCAACACCACAGTTCAAAAGCATCAATTTTTCGGCGCTCAGCCTTCTTCACAGTCCAACTCTCACATCCATACATGAGCACTAGAAAAACCATAGCCTTGACTAGATGAACCTTTGTTGGTAAAGTAATGTCTCTGCTTTTCAATATGCTATCTAGGTTGGTCATAACTTTCCTTCCAAGGAGTAAGCGTCTTTTAATTTCATGGCTGCGATCACCATCTACAGTGATTTTGGAGCCCAGAAAAATAAAGTCTGACACTGTTTCCACTGTTTCCCCATCTATTTCCCATGAAGTGGTGGGACCGGATGCCATGATCTTCGTTTTCTGAATGGCTGAGCTTTAAGCCAACTTTTTCACTCTCCATTTTCACTTTCATCAAGAGGCTTTTTAGTTCCTCTTCACTTTCTGCCATAAGGGTGGTGTCATCTGCATATCTGAGGTTATTGATATTTCTCCTGGCAATCTTGATTCCAGCTTGTGTTTCTTCCAGTCCAGTGTTTCTCATGATGTGCTCTGCATATAAGTTAAATAAACAGGGTGACAATATACAGCCTTGACGAACTCCTTTTCCTATTTGGAACCAGTCTGTTGTTCCATGTCCAGTTCTAACTGTTGCTTCCTGACCTGCATACAAATTTCTCAAGAGGCAGATCAGGTGTTCTGGTATTCCCATCTCCTTCAGAATTTTCCACAGTTTATTGTGATCCACACAGTCAAAGGCTTTGGCATAGTCAATAAAGCAGAAATAGATGTTTTTCTGGAACTCTCTTGCTTTTTCCATGATCCAGCAGATGTTGGCAATTTGATCTCTGGTTCCTCTGCCTTTTCTAAAACCAGCTTGAACATCAGGAAGTTCACGGTTCACATATTGCTGAAGCCTGGTTTGGAGAATTTTGAGCATAACTTTACTAGTGCGTGAGATGAGTGCAATTGTGCGGTAGTTTGAGCATTCTTTGTAATTGCCTTTCTTTGGGATTGGAATGATAACTTATATAATCAATCTATATATTAATTTGACATATATAGTTAAAATATAATGATGTATCATCAATGTCAGCTAACATTAGTATCACTGAGAAAAACACTGTCATCATTTAATCATCCTAACCAGGTAGTCTATGGCCAGGGTTGCCAATAATAAAATCATTTTCTCGCAAGGTAGTAAATATTGAGGTGCTCACACTATCCCCTGGGATTATAGTCTTTGGAATATGGGGTAATTTACTACTTTAGCTTTGGTTGCAAAAACAAACAAAGAAACAAAAATCAGTTCTTGTTATGCTAGCACACTTAGGACTTCCCTGGTGGCTCAAATGGTAAAGCGTCTGCCTACAACGTGGGAGACATGGGTTCAGTCCCTGGGTTGGGAAGATCTCCTGGAGAAGGAAATGGCAACCCACTCCAGTATTCTTGCCTGGAAAATCCCATGGACAGAGGAGCCTGTTAGGCTACAGTTCATGGGGTTGCAAAGAGTTGGACACAACTGAGCGACTTCATTCATTCATGCTATCACACTGGTGAAAGAAAGAGGAAACCACATTCCTTAGCCAAGAATGTTTCAACAAAGAATTGTAAATGATAAATATATTAATTTTAAGGAAACATTTTAGTATCAGTTACTCAGAGAGGCCACAGGACTGGAAAAAGTCAGTTTTCATTCCAATACCAAAGAAAGGCAATGCCAAAGAATGCTCAAAGTACCGCACAATTGCACTCATCTCACACGCTAGTAAAGTAATGCTCAAAATTCTCCAAGCCAGGCTTCAGCAATACATGAACCGTGAACTTCCAGACATTCAAGCCGGTTTTAGAAAAGGCAGAGGAACCAGAGATCAAATTGCCAACATCTGCTGGATCATGGAAAAAGCAAAAGAGTTCCAGAAAAACACTTATTTCTGCTTTATTGACTATGCCAAAGCCTTTGACTGTGTGGATCACAATAAACTGTGGAAAATTCTGAAAGAGATGGAAATACCAGACCACCTGACCTGCCTCTTGAGAAACCTATATGCAGGTCTGGAAGCAACAGTTAGAACTGGACATGGAACAACAGACTGGTTCCAAATAGGAAAAGGAGTACGTCAAGGCTGTATATTGTCACCCTGCTTATTTAACTTACATGCAGAGTACATCATGAGAAATGCTGGGCTGGAAGAAGCACAAGCTGGAATCAAGATTGCCGGGAGAAATATCAATAACCTCAGATATGCAGATGATACCACCCTTATGGCAGAAAGTGAAGAGGAACTAAAAAGCCTCTTGATGAAAGTGAAAGAGGAGAGTGAAAATATTGGCTTAAAGCTCAACATTCAGAAAATGAAGATTATGGCATGTGGTCCCATCACTTCATGGGAAATAGATGGGGAAACAGTGGAAACAGTGTCAGACTTTATTTTTCTGGGCTCCAAAATCACTGTAGATGGTGATTGCAGCCATGAAATTAAAAGACACCTACTCCTTTAAGGAAAGTTATGACCACCCTAGATAGCATATTCAAAAACAGAGATATTACTTTGCCAACAAAGGTCCGTCTAGTCAAGGCTATGGTTTTTCTATTGCTCATGTATTGATGTGACAGTTGGACTGTGAAGAAGGCTGAGTGCTGAAGAATTGATACTTTTGAACTGTGGTGTTGGAGAAGACTCTTGAGAGTCCCTTGGACTGCAAGGAGATCCAACCAGTCCATCCTAAAGAAGATCCATCCTGGGTGTTCATTGGAAGGAGTGATGCTAAAGCTCAAACTCCAGTACTTTGGCCACCTCATGTGAAGAGTTGACTCACTGGAAAAGTCCCTGATGCTGGGAGGGATTGCAGGCAGGAGGAGAAGGGGACGACAGGGGATGAGATGGCTGGATGGCATCACTGACTCGATGGATGTGAGTCTGGGTGAACTCCGGGAGTTGGTGATGGAGAGGGAGGCCTGGCATGCTGTGGTTCATGGGTCGCAAAGAGTCGGACATGACTGAGTGACTGAACTGAACTGCATCTTTTAGATCCAAATGCATTATCAAAGATTATTCTCTTGAGTCCACATGTGTATCTCAATAACAGATGGTGATCAAACCATCTCATTTTATCAACACTTATAAAAATGTTCACAGTACTCTGTATAACAAAAGGGAGATTATGAAAAAAATACTATTTTGAAGAAGAAATAAATCAGGTGATGAAATTATTTCAAAAGAGAGACCAAAGGTTTAATCTTAAAGGCTTGAAAGCTCAAAGACCTTCTTGGACTCTCCCTTGAGTCTCCCCCTTTTACAAAGTTGTCACAGTTATCTGTGTATCCATCACTTATCACACAACTTTGTTTTGTCATTATTTACTTATTTGCTCGCAAAGAGTCGGACACGACTGAGAGACTAAACTGAACTGAACTCAATCTCCTGAAGGGAGGACAAGACCTTTTCATTTACATCTTTTCTTCTACAGTATTGAGCAAAGAATTTTGCGTGTGGTATTTGTTCAACAGTTAGAAAATTGCAATGAGCTGTGAATTATACTATTCCAAGTTGATAGAAAAAGGTGTGTGATGCAGGTATTTTTTTTAAAAAGGCATTGAAGGTACAAAGAGATTTGGCAGTTCAAGAATGAGTATTAATTTAGGAAAAGGAAGCCTGCTTTCTTTTTAGGTAGGGTGAACACTCTAATATTTAGAACTGCCATACAGACTACAATTGCATTCTTCATGCATGCATTCGTTCATCTCACCTGCCAGAATAAAGCAGTCAGGTGGTTAGAAATGGACTCGGATCTCAATTGTTCAGTACCAGTCCTCTATCAACCACTGCAGACCACATGGTCTCTGATAAGTTACATCTCTACATCTCTGTTTGACATTGGGTAAAAACAGGAGTAGTAGTAACAATAATATCTAATTTACTGAGTTGTCACATGCAATGGGATAAATTTAGCCATTAATTTTATTTGAGTCTATTACATTTTGGGGGCTTCCCTGGTGGCTCAGAGGGTAAAGCATCTGCCTGCAATGCAGGAGACCCGGTTTCAATCCCTGGGTCAGGAAGATACCCTAGAGAAGGAAATGGCAACCCACTCCAGTACTCTTGCCTGGAAAATCCCATGGATGGAGAAGCCTGGTAGGCTACAGTCCATGGAGTCACAAAGAGTTGGACACAACATTGTATTTCTAGCTGTGTGTAATTCACTGCATGGAGTTTAAGACACTAAGGCATGGTTTCCTACTCCCAGAAGTTTACAATATACCAGGTAGGCAAAATATAAGGCAAAAAGTTGTATGTGACTAAATACTATGCTAATTCAGTGGCCACTAACAGCTGATATAATTTAATAAGAGAATAATACATTTATTGAGGCCTATTAGTATTAGGCATTATTCCCCCAAATATATATATATATATATATATTTTTTTTTTTTCCCCCTCTTTCTCTTTTTAGCAGTTGGAATTAGCCCTGAAGAAAGCAAATTTCAAATTCTGGCATTTCAACAGAATTGTGTGAATTATATGAGGAAAACAAGTGGATTACCAAAGCAAGAAATGCTATAAAAACAAATCATTAGCTGCCTTAAATTAGAAACTTCAACTACTTAGTCAATATAAAGTGAGGAATAACAACATTACCAAAAATAACTAACACTTATTGAGTGCTTTCTATCTTCCAAGAAAGCTGTGCTTTTCACTCGCATGCCCTCATCTATTCCTCATAACAGTCCTATGAAGTAGAGTATTACGGTTATTCTCAATTGACACATAAGGAAAAGGAAACTTGAAGGACTTAAGGAAGACTTGCCCAAGGTGCTAAGACAGTATGAAGGCCTACTGAGAACCGAACAAGAAGAAACATGAGGAGTTGGGAAGAAACTTTTGTGGAACAAGTGTGGCTTCCTGAGTCTTCTAGCTGTCTTTCCCAGAAAGCTAGGAACTACCATATTCACTGTTCCCTCCTACCCAAGGCTGAGAGAAACCTCCATGGAGCAGATCTGTTCTCATTCTAACCACTGATATGAAAAGAACAAAAAAGCAAAAATGAAACAGCTTCTAAAATGTAAGAAAGAGGTAACATGTTCCACTAACTGTTGGTATGATCTGATGTGTGTTTGCATGTCAGGAGCAATGTTCTTGGGCAGAGAGCTACCTCAGAAATACAGGCAAACCCAGACATGGGAAAATATGGAAGTCCTCATTCACTCGGCTAAAACAACACTAGTCTTATTAAGTGAAGCTAAGCCAAATCCCTGTTAACTTTACATTTTCTTAAATGAAAATGTTTAAAAGATTTCTAATTCATGCCACTATACCAAAATAAATGGACTTGGCAATCTAAATCTGAAGGTAATACGCACATTCTCTGTGCCCTAAGAAAATATTAATTATGTCCATGTGGTTCTAGTGTTCTTCGGTGCATGCCTGGGTTATTTATTCGATAGCACTTCTCACTTCTAAGTTAGCAGTTCAAATTTATGAGGCTATTCAATTCCTTTCTCCCCAGGATGTGGTACCTCAGAGTGTTTTACTTGAAGCTTCTAAAGACTCAACCATCTACTATTAGCTTAGAATGCTTAAGCAGGCATTAAGCTCCATCAGTTTCTATCACATTGTTGCAATGAATGAATGTTTACTTGCCATGAATATTAGAGACGACATAGCATAACTTGCATATCAAATCATTTCTTTCTCTTTCCTCACCCTTCTCTCTCTCATTTGCATGTGAGTGCATTCACTCACACACACACACACACACACACACACACACACACACCCTTAGACGTATCTTAGGTCCTTCCTTAGAATGTATCTCTCATAGGTTGACTCCAAATTTAAAACTACATTACTTCCTTCTTACACACAATGAAAAACTTAAATACGTATACCCCTCAGTAGTCACTTTGCACGTTAGAAAGAACCCTCGTGCATGCTACCTCGTTTCACTGTAGCGAAATGAAAGTACCATAGAGTGGACTGGCCAGTGATGGAAAAGAAAACCCGGCCCAGAGAAAGCTTGAAAGAATTGCTGGGCCTGTGGGGCCGCAACCATCTAATGCCATGTCTGACTGCAAAATGGCAGTGCATGGACCTCACTTGGCCTGTAGATATATATTTTTATGGTTCATACAGGATTTTAAAAAGCTGAGTTCCTTATGTTCCTTGATGATATTTAAAAACACAGTCCTTTTGTAACATAAATAAAATCCAGATTTCCAACTCACTGTAAGATCACAAGATCTGATATCACCAGGTCTGTATCTCTTAAGAGAATATTTGGTGGGAGCTCAGTAGCTGGCCTGTGTGTTCTCTGTCCTGCTTCAGCCTAACCCCATGTGTTTGTGAACTTCCTTGATGGATCTGAATTCAACACTGCACCAACTATGTGTAATACTGCAAAGATCCCCAAACCATGGAGAAGTCCCACCAATATCCCACCAAGACAGAAGAGAAGGCAGAATAAAACTTAGCACTGGAATAAACTTTAAGATCATTCAACATCAAACCATCAAATCATTCAATCTGATCAAACCATCAGATATTGCAAGTTCCCAGGGGGGCTTCAAAATCATTTGAGTTTTTTTTTTTTTTTAATATTATAATCTAATTACCAATATCCTGACATATACTTTCAATTTCTAATACAAAATTACCTTATTTGAAACTTTCCTCTAGTGCCCTTGCTTACACCTTACTTATTCCTTCAAGATGATGATTCTTTTTTTTTTTTTGATGTGGCAATAATTATATCAGGTCACAGTAACATTAGTTACAGTCACTGATAATCAAGTGGTTTTGACAATATGTACTTTAACACATGATTTTGACAGATAAGCATGGGGAGAATTTATTTACTACTGAATAAATATACCTTGGTATTCAATATATTTTTAAACCTAAGTCCACTGATAAAAATAAGTCTGTGATTATAATGAAAAGATTGCTAAATATCAACTTATTTTAATACCTCATTTTACAGAAGAGAAAAACTGTCATCTAAATAGATTAAGTGACACATAGATGTAAGATAACTCAATGGCCAAAGCTAAAATTCTAAGTAAGGTGTTTGCTCATGATCCATAATCTGCTTAAATAATCTGTCATGGGATTTCAGGCATGCCCAGGTCTCTCCAGTATGGATTAGAACATTCACTCCTCAAGCACTGTATCAAGAACTGTGACAGGCTTTGAGGATCCCAAAGCTAACAACTATATTGTCTACCCACATGGAACCTTTCATAGCAAGATTAGGCAGGCAGAGAAATAAAAAGATGCCATAGGTACCGTGATAAAAGGGGCCAGGAGAAGAAGAAACATAGACCACAAAAGCAGAAACATTTTTGAAGGTATCAGGAATAATGATGAGTTCAGTTTTGAGTAAGACAAAGTTTGAGACTGAATTTTGGGTTGGGTAAACATCTGCTGTGGGCAGAATTTTGCTGCCCATAACCTTTACACATAGGTGTCATACCAATGAATGTTATGTGGGAAAAGGAGCTCTGCACATGTAATTAGTTTTCTGTGATTTTTGTTTTCAGCCTGTCTGCCCTCTGATGGAGAAGGATAAGAGGCTTATGGAAGCTTCCTCATAGGAGAGACTGACTGAGGGGGAAACTGGGTCTTGTTCTGATGGGCCATGCTCAGTAAATCTTTAATCCAATTTTCGGTTGATGGGTGGAGCTGTGTTCCCTCCCTGCTACTTACCTGGGGCCAAACTATGGTGGAGGTAACAGAGGGGGACCTCCTTCAAAAGATCCCATGCATATACTGCTACACTCAGTGACCCTAGCCCTGCAGCAGGCCACCACCGACCCACGCCTCTGCTGGAGACTCCTGGACACTCCCAGGCACGTGTGGGTCAGTCTCTTATGGGGTCACTGCTCCTTTCTCCTGGGTCCTGGTGCACAAGGTTCTGTTTGTGCCCTCCAAGAGTCTATTTCCCAGTCCCATGTAAGTTCTAGCAGCTCTATGGTGGGGCTACTGGCGACCTCCTCCAGGAGGGCTTATGCCATACCCAAGTCTGTTGCACCCAGAGCCCCTACCCCTGCAGCAGTCCACTTCTGACCCGTACCTCCTCAGGAGACAATCACAGTTCTGTCTCAGTCTCTGTGGGGTCCCTAGGACCTGGTGCACACAAGGTTTGTTTGAGCCCTCTGAGCATCTCTGGCGGGAATGGGGTTTGATTCTAAATGTGAATTTGCCCCTCCTATGGTCTTGCTGGGGCTTCTCCTTTGCCCTTGGACATAGGGCATCTCCTCACAGCTGCTCCAGTACTGTGCAGCCACCACGCCAGTGCCTATCGTCTTGCTGGCGTTTCTCTGACCTTGGAATGAGGGGGATCTGCTCACAGCCACTCCAGCAAAGCACAGCCATCGCTCCTGACCTTGGACATGGGGTTTTCATTCCAATCCCAAAGAAAGGCAATGCCAAAAAATGCTCAAACTACCGCACAATTGCACTCATCTCATAGGCTAATTCTTAAAGAAATGGGAATACCAGACCACTTGTCCTGCCTCTTGAGAAATCTGTATGCAGGTCAGGAAACAACAGTTAGAACTGGACATGGAACAACAGACTGGTTCCCAATAAGGAAAGGAGTACCTCAAGGCTGTATATTGTCACCCTGCTTATTTAACTTATATACAGTGTATATAAGTTATGAGAAACTTCATCATGAGAAACGCTGGGCTGGATGAAACACAAGCTGGAATCAAGATGGATGGGAGAAATATCAATAACTTCAGATATGCAGATGACATCATCCTTATGGCACAAAGCGAAGAACAACTAAAGAGGCTCTTGATGAAAGTGAAAAGAGGAAAGTGAAAAAGTTGGCTTAAAGCTCAACATTCAGAAA
Source organism: Bos taurus (assembly GCF_002263795.3). Classification (NCBI taxonomy): domain Eukaryota; kingdom Metazoa; phylum Chordata; class Mammalia; order Artiodactyla; family Bovidae; genus Bos; species Bos taurus. The sequence continues at coordinate 79,159,319 of NC_037334.1, read as the reverse complement.
ACTAAGATCATGGCATCCGGTCCCATCACTTCACGGCAAATAGATGGGGAAACAGTGGAAATAGTGGCCGGTTTTATTTTGGGGGGCTCCAAAATCACTGCAAATGGTGACTGCAGCCATGAAATTAAAAGACGCCTACTCCTTGGAAGGAAAGTTATGACCAACCTAGATAGCATATTCAAAAGCAGAGACATTACTTTGCCAACAAAGGTCCGTCTAGTCAAAACTATAGTTTTCCCAGTAGTCATGTATGGATGTGAGAGTTGGACTATAAAGAAAACTGAGAGCTGAAGAATTGATGCTTTTGAACTGTGGTGTTGGAGAAGACTCTTGAGAATCCCTTGGACTGCAAGGAGATCCAACAAGTCCATCATAAAGGAATTCAGTCCTGAATATTCATTGGAAGGACTGATGTTAAAGCTGAATCTCCAATACTTTGGCCACCTGATGCGAAGAACTGACTCATTGGAAAAGACCCTGATGCTGGGAAAGATTGAAGGCGGGAGGAGAAGGGGACGACAGAGGATAAGATGGTTGGATGGCATCACTGACTCAATAACATGAGTTTGAGTAAACTCTGGGAGTTGGTGATGGACAGGGAGGCCTGGTGAGATGCAGTTCATGGGGTAGCAAAGAGTCAGACATGACTGAGTGACTGAACTGAGTAATCAAGATTACTGAGTAGTTAAGATTACTCATCATTTGACCTTAAAATAGCAAGACTATTTTGGATTATCCAGGTAGGTCCAATGTAATCATATGAGGCTTTTAAAGCAGAGCTTCTCTTGACAGAGAGCAGAAGAGAAAGTCAAAGAAGTGGAAGAAGAGAAGCTGGAGAGACTCAAAACACGAGCAGGATTCAAGACACTGTCATTAGCTTGAGATGAGGTGGGCCAGGCGCCAAGGAAATGGAAACTTTATAAGGAACTAAATTCCACCAACCACTTGGATGAGCTTGGAAGTGAACTCTTGCTCTGAGTTCCAGAATCAAATACACCCTGGTGACACTTTGATTTCAGCCATGTGAGACTCTAAACACAGATAACCTTACTTAACTACACTGTACTCAGACAACTGACCCATGGCAACTGTGAAATAATTAGTAGGTAGTGTCCTAAGGTCCTAAATTTGTGATAATTTTAAGCAGTGGTAGAAAACTAATATGGCATCTTAGATGAGAGGTTTGTGGAGGATGATTAAAAAAAAATTCTTACCCATCCTCTATAACACTTTGCAATTCAAAAGGAGGCTATATCTGTAGATAAATCTGATACAACAATGGAAGATCAACATTTATATTTAATGTAGGGGTAGAAACTAGAAAGAGGAATAATTGGCATTGGAAGCAAAAGAAGGAAATACATTTAGTGCAAAGATACCTACATACCAGGCCCTGTATGACTTCCTTACTGTTTCATCACCATACCAAAGTGGCAGAGAAAACATACAATTTTCTCCATTTAACAGATGAAAAGACTAAGTCTCTTAGATATGAGTGAGAGGTTAAAGACCAACAACTAGTCCTTGGATCAGCTCTCAGATCTTTCTGAGGAGGAAGCTCCCAGCCTTCACCCGTAAGATATGCAGGGGTTCTGTTGTTCAGATCACAGTTGATTATGTGTGCAGCGCAAACAGGGTTACTGAAAGCTCTACTTGGAACAATGTTTGAGATTCTGAAGAAAGTTTCCAGCAATTAGGCATCTCATGTGAAGGAGATCTAGTTCTCCCTGGGTGACTGTCCCATTCTCTCTGAAGTAATGCCCTCAAACGAGGACCCCAGGCTTCCATGGCCCTGGCACGCTAGGAACTTCTATCACTGCAGCATATGGTGCCCAATGCTGGAAAAGTGGCCCCTCTGAATTCTAGAATTAAGATCGGCAATCCTAAATGGGATTCCGCTGAGGATGTCCATGCGTTTCTAATCCCTGCAGTGAGGGGCAAGAATCTTCTGGCATCTGCTCCAGGAAATCTGTGCATTCATTTCATCTGGAAAGCCTGGCGGATTTTCTCACCTCTGGTCCATCTCGCTCCTCTGTGGTTTGTCCACATTAATTTTCTCACTGATTTATCTCTTCTCATTCTGAATAGCTTGTATGCTATTGCTTCAATTATTTTCCATGGGAAATTATTCTGTTGTCTAATTGACCTACCATTAATTTTATTTTCTATTATCTAACTTACCCTCCCCCCTCACCCACACACACACACACGTTTCAGGCCATTACTTCTTACTTCTTTTAGTTCCAGTCAATCACCACTTGTTTTCTAAGTCCTTATACTAATCTTGAAGAACAGCAAATACAGAGAATGTAACATCTACAGCAAAAAGAAAAAAAACACTGGGATGTAAAAACTTTACATTATCCACTCACTCCTCACTGTAGACATGAACCTCTTCCCATGATTATTTAAGAATGACAGATTCTCTTTTTCTGGATTTTATAAATAAATCCTCACATTTTTTTATGGCTCAACTAAACTTTTTCTCTCCCCCACCATCTTTCTCCCCATTTTTTCTCTTCTTTCTCATTATCATTTTTTCCCTTTACCTTTCTCTCTCTCTTTTCCCTTCTTTATATAAGAGAGTTTGACCTACAGAAGCAACACTTTTATTTATTTTAGAAAATACAAGAAAGTATAAAAAGGGAAAATTAAGAAAGAAAATTAATCAATGATCCCTGTTTTTACTTTTTTTTTTTTAATCATTTTTAAAGAGAACTTTTAAACTACTTTCTTCAAATGCAGAGAACTTTGCCTTCTTCCTGATCCAGATGAAATGAAATAAATTTATGAATTCCTATACTAGTTCAAGGGAGAAAAGTGTTGCTTCAGTTTGGGAGATCCTAACACTTCATAAAAGTGGTGATAGTTAAGCTCTGCCACCAAGGGGAGTGTGGAGTCAGTTCTTGAAGCATAGGGAGAAGGAAAAGTATTGCAGGGAGAAACTGGTATGACAAAAAGAGGCACAGATTGCAATCAACCTGAAAGCATATGTGATGAGCACTGAGCAGTCCTGAAAACCTGGGCAGAAAGGGATCAGAAGTGATAAAGTGGGGATCAAAGCCGGGACGTTCTGTTAGGTACAGACTGTGAGGGAGTGGTAGCCGAGACAAGGAATGTAGGGAACAGAAGAGCCAGATTCCCAGCAGTCATGCGATGTCAAGACTGCACTTTGGAAGATGATTCAAACAGCACAGGGAGGGGACAGTGTATGGTGAAAGGGACACGTTTTCATTTGGATTGGCCCAGAGTCTGCTGCTAGCTCCTCCCATAGGATGTGTGTGACATTTGGCAAATTAAGCCTCATCACCATCCCCTAGGTTTATCATCCATAAAATATGGATAATAATGCCTCATAGGATTTGTCTGGGCTTAAGTTCCTGGGAAGTAAAGCCTGAGAAGAAGATTCATGTGCAAGATTTATCAAGGATGCTCTCCCATTGGAGACCTGGCAGGGCATAATGGAGAAAAAAAAAGGGAGTGAGTGAAGTCAGGCAAAGGCCACAGGGATCAGCTTCATCCTCACCTTCCCAGGCACCTCCAGAGTACAAGTTACACCTAAGGGATGTTGTCGTTTAGTCACTAAGTCCCTTTTGTGACCCCATGGATTGTAGCCCACCAGGCCACTCTATCCGTGGTGTTCTCCAGGCAAGAAAACTGGAGTGAGTTGCCACTTCCTTTTCCAGGAGATCTTCCCAACCCAGGGATCGAACCCATGACTCCTGCACTGGCAGGTGGGATTTTTATCATCGAGCCACCGGGGAAGCCCCTACGCCTCAGGGATATCCTGACCCAAAGCAAGAGTGATAGGGTTTGGTACTCCCTTGAGCTAGGCCTGTTTGCCTGGGAGGATGGTGGAGTCATTGCTTAGAATATGCATGTCAAGATGGAGAATTCTTCTTCTTTAAAAGAAGAGCAGGTGAATGAATTTCACTGTGGACATGATTATTCAAACCAGCAAATGAAGAATAAGCATTGCTTTCTCCCCTAGTATACTTAAACATCAGTGCAAGTTTCATTTTAATGTGTTAAGAAACATAATTAACCATGGTTCATGGTTAGTTATTTAAAATCCCTTCACTTCCCCAGCAGAGAATAGTGAGTGCCCTCCTGGAGAAGGTAGGTTCTTTGCTGAGCAAAATGAGGAGGTAGGAATGAAAACTGGGCACGTCCAGAGCAAAGTAGACTCACAAAAGAAGAGGCAAGGAAGGGCAGATCTGAGGAGGAAAGTAGGGAAGAGGCTACGAGATGCTGGTGATGCTGGAGGGGTTTAAAAGTTTATGTGGCCAAGACAGCTTCAAAGAGAGGAAACTTGGGGAACCCAACAAATCATTACCAAATTGTTCAGGGAGTTTTGTTATGTGATAGTTCTTTTCATAAAATGTCAATAAACCCTACATCTTTAACTGCTGCCCTCAAGAGTGACTGTTGGGCATATATAAGTGTGTGTTAAAGGAAATGGGTTCAGTATGAGACTGTGGGGGCCCTCTCTGTGCTCCCAACAACTGTCTTGAAGTCAATTACAGTCAGGTTGTGCAAGAAACCAGTACTGTGAGAAAATGCTAAACAGCAGCTCTGAAAGCTGTTCTCCAGGCAGTCAGAAACAACTCAGAACAGAGACGGGACCAGAAACAGTGGGGAGAGAAAGGAAACCGCATCTGAACTCAATTACATCCGCCAGCCAATCAGTTTTCCAAGGCATTGCATATTATTCCAAGTAAAAGTTAAGACAAAACAGAAAATGGAGACTAATCATAAAAAGCTTAATCATGAAAATAGAGCACACGCATCTCTAAACAAAGAGCCCTTGGAGCCAATCACAAGCGCAAAATGAAGAGATATACAGTACAGTTGTAAACTGGCTGAAGCATCAGGAAAAAATTCCGAGTTAATCAGAAGGCATTCTTTCTATACTGTAAGCTCATGCCCATTACAATCCACAGTGCTAATGACCATTCCTCAAAATGACAACATCGTAACTAAAATCACCATTTGTTCAAGTTAATTTCTTAAAAATCTGTGATTTTCCTCCATTACATTTAATATTTATGAACCCTAACTCACTGGAACTTCTCTATTTTCTGGTTATTATCATTCATTTTCAGGATGTAAAATGAAGGTCATTAAAGTTGGTCTTTTCCTTTTTCTTTTTCATTCACCTAGCATTACATCTTTAAAAGGCAATATAATTCCAATCAAATGCTTGGCATATAATAACAGTTTTACCTTTATTTGAATATGATGCTATTGGGAACAAAATTCAGGTCCCGTGAACTTGATCTGCTACATACAGATATTTCTAACTTTAAGCCATAGTTACTTTCTAATAAATCTGGCTAGAAAATGAGTCTTTTTTTTTTTTTTTTTTTTCAGGAAAATCCTGTATCACTAAGTCTTCTACCATAAGAGAGGAAAAGAAAGTTTGGAAGAAACTGAAAACCACTGGCAAGGAAGGAATGAAGTTGGCAGGCAAGCTAATGGCACCCTGGGTACAATGTTCCGGATTCTTCTTTCCCATTCCTGCCTCTTTCCCTGGAATATCCTGTTTGTTTCAGGACTCCTTTGGGATAGAATGTGCATACATCTTGGAACTCAGTCCCTTCCTCCATTTTCTGAGTTCTTAGACCGTGTAAATGCAATTGGTTTTGTTTGCCAGTCAGTTTTATAATCTAACAAATGCAATATTCTTTAATTTTATAAATCTTTGGATTTTAAAGGGAAAATGTATACCCTTTCTCAATGTGGTAAATCTCTAAAACGTAGACTACAGAGAGAAGTGGCTGCTTTACTTGCATGGTCTCATTTACTCATTCTCATGCAAGGCCTCCCATAGCTTGGCATCATTGAAAATAAGACTTCTAATTAAACACAAAAATACAAAAAAGGGAGCTTTAAATGTCCATAAGATCCTATATATTGGTGGAAGTGTTATTCTTAGATCACAGTTCTACATAACACTTCCCCACTCCTACTTCTTATATGAATTTAGAAAACAGTTTTCTCAGAGAGAAAATTCCAGAAAAGCATCTCTGACATCATGCTTGGACCTCTTCTGCCCAAAGAAGGACAGAGAGAAAGAGAGAGGAGAAGGGGGGGAGTTAGATAGACAACAAAAAAAGGAGAACTTAATGTAATAAGATAGTGACACACATAAGGGTAACTGAAAGGCAAAAGGCTCCACTCAGACTGCACTAATATGGAACGGTCTCTCATGCTGGGAAAATGAGTTGAAAAGAAACCATACTGAGAATCAACTCCCACCATCACCGTAAAAAAAATAAATATGAAAAAAAAAAAAAAAACAATCAAATTTAATTGCAGTTTTTAGTTTCAAATTAAATGCTTTGCCTTTGGAGAATTCACACAAAAGGGGAAAAAAGGTGGGGGATGGAGGGGTGTGGGAAGGCATTTCTGCTTTATTTTCTTTGAATTAGAGAAAAGATTCAATCTTTTTCTTTGGTTGGCTCATCATCATAGGAGGCAGTGGGTGGTGAGAGAAATGGGGCTTGACGTAAACCAGCCTTGCAAAGAAGTACTCCAGAGGACCAGCCCTTACTCGACCAGTCAGTCTATCCTCCTCCTTACTTGGTGGTACAGAAAGGTTTACACTTCAGTCCGAGTGCAATTACACACTATGAACAAAATGGGGATGGGGCTATTTTTAGGGCTCCCTAAAACAAAAATAAAACAGAAACAAAACCCACAAAAAACATCAGCATTTAAAACAATAAATTGGCAAGAAAATAATGCAATCTTTTCTTCCTAGGAGCTCATGTTATAACACAAGGACTTATTTGAGGCCAGTTGAGAAACATACATCAAAAGGACCTAAGGCTTTCCTTGCTGTCCTCAAACAGCTTATTTCACAAAAAGGAGAAAATGTGAAGTGAGGGAGAGAACATGGCTTGGAAGAGGCAGACAGGACAGCAGAAATAACAGCAGATGCTGAGAAAGGTTACACAGAGAAAGAGGGGACTCCCTTGTTGTTTGGTTGCTAAGTCGTGCCTGACTCTGTGATCCCATGGACTGCAGCACGCCAGGCTCCCTGCCCTTCACCGTGTCTGGAAGTGGAAGAGGGTAGCCCCGAGGTCACTGTCATGTAGATGGAAGGCAGATTTGGTGCTTGAGAGGAGATGGAGAAATAGGGATTAAGAGCTTTGAGAGTGCTCGGCCTGGAGATTGAACGGACAGGGAAACTCCAGCAGCAGCCAAGGAGTTGATCGCAAAATTGATCCTTCCCTCCGGGGAAAAGATGAGAACGCCAGCTACGAAAGAAGGTATAAATTGAACCACCAGATAGCAGGCCGATTAGAGCAGAAACATATTACTCTCGGTGCAGCTGATAGTATTCACACGTCTTTATGTTCACAGTCCTTTAAACACAGAGCAACTCAATAAATTCTTATTTATGTGATGCCATCAGCAGCAGCACAGCCTAGTTGGTTTCCTTCTTTTGTTTATAGGCAGAAGGGGAGACAATGCACATGATTTTTTTCCTTTCATATCCGCTAGTGACTGCCCTTGGAGCTGCAGGGTTAAGATGGGAATGGAAGAATGCTGACAGTTTCACCATACATCTTTTTATTCACAAAGACTTCTCATCTTGAAACCGGTTCTTTGTTTTAAATCAGGCATCTATTGATTAACCGTGAGACCCAGCGCAGCTCACCAGGGGCTGAGGTGGGGTATACACTATGGAATTAGGACAGTTAAACACTGAAATCGATCCTGCCTTTCTCCCGCCGCTGTTGCTGTAGCAAGCAGTTTCTCTAAGCTATTAATTTTATTATTAGCACACCTGGAGGCATTGCTTCCCTCAGGGAAAAGCAATTCAACTGTGTGTGCTACAAGGCTGGTGGCGGATGATCAATGGCACAGCTGGGATGGGACAGGTAGTGACGCCCTGTCCCCCCTCTTTGAAATGTGGGGGGTGATTTTTCTCTCAAAGTGAGGGACGCAGAATAAGATGTTGTTTTGGATCTCCTCCCTGGACCCTTTCAGCAAAATTTGATTACCCAAAACTTGCTTTTGTGTTTGCTTTTAAAGAAAACGTAAAAAAGAGAAGTCCTCTAAATGTGAGTTTTTAACTCTGCCACTTCACTGTGGGACTTTCTTCAAGCTGGATTGCCATCATAGCTCTGGTGTCAAGTGGAGGACTTGGAAGAGGTGGGTCACACCCAGATCATCAGGGGTCGTCAGTTGGCTGCTCACAGGCTAACCCTCTTTTCAGAGCATTACCCTCGACCAGCGAGAGGCGGGCTCTGTAAACCGTGTGAAAAATGTATGCAATTGTTGAAAATATATTGGACAACTTTCAGAAAGTAGGCTATTTCATCTGAACATCTGGATAGCTGGGTTTTCATTAGAAAATTAGGTGCATACACAACACTGAACCTCTATGGCTTGTGGTGTAATTAACAGAGTTGCAGAGGGATGGTCCTTTTTAGAAAATGCATGTGCTCCGGGTTCCCCATGTCCTCAATCAGCTCACGTCACCTGTGATGTTACGTGCTTGGCTTCTGGGAAGTAGACTTTGTGGTCTCCAGTCAAGATCATCTCCACGACAATAATTTCAATCATCGGAGAATATGCCAATATGAACAACTCCCTTCTCAGACTCCTACAAGTCTCTGTTTTTCCTACTTCTTTACTTGTTCTCTTTTCTTTCTCCCTCCTTGCTCCTCTCTCATTTTCCTTTTTTATCTCAAAGTCAGTCTCTCTCTCACATTCATACACATACAGAGGTACAGACATATACAGATGTAGATATAAGTTTAAGTATAGATATTTCATACTCCAGGAAGAAGCAAATGCTTAACAAAAGTCCATTTTATAGCAGAGAATACAGAAAGAGGACATGGAGTATATCCAAACTGATGTCACTATTTGAAAGGCATCCAGATCATTGGGTTGAGGTTGCCTGACTTATGATATGGGAAGATATTCATCTGTTCTTATAGAGCACACAGTACTGAATTACTTGCCAGATAAATCCCAGGACACAGTCTATCCATTTCCCCGGTTCATGTTCTGTACAGCCTAGGGTTGCAGGGAAAGTATAGTTTACAATGAGCAGCTGGTTTTGCTCACAAAGCATCAATATACCGAGTTCTGCTAGCATCTGGCAAACTATTAAGGTCACTGACCCTTGCCATCCAATTTCTGTATCCTCCAAAGATTGACCCTCTTTCCCATTCTTTTAACAAATGTTGACTGAGCATATACTATGTGCTAGCTTCTGTTCCAGAAACAAGTGATGGATTGGTCTCTAGCAAACCACACTGCAGAAGAAACCCAAGCTTTGGAATGAGATGGATATGGATTTGTGGCCTGGTTTTGCCACTTATTAACTGTGTCTTTCCATCAGGTTATATCATCTCTATGCTTTTATATACCTTGGCTTTTCCAAAGATCACTAGTAAAAATGGTCACAGTAATGTCCATCTCTAGTAGAACAAGAGAAAAAGAAGCAAGTGCTCCCATTCTTTGGTGACTCCATGGGGGATATCCCAACACTTACTACCAACCTTGGCATTCAGGACCCAGAATCAATAAGACTGATTGATACAATCAATCAATGTTTCTTGAGAAACATGGTAAAATATGTCATAGACATGAAAGGTATAAGAGTTACACAGTTATATACATTCGTTAGAATTTCACAGTTAAAATTTTCACACATATATATACGTTACATTAAAAACTGTAAATGAATAATAATTGTGTGGAAGGAATGAGGAGTACGTGAAGGTATAGATGATAGTGTGTGTGCTGTGCTAAGTTACTTCAGTGTCCAACTCTTTGCAGCCCCATGGACTGTAGCCCACCAGGCTCCTCTGTCCATGGGATTCTCCAGGCAAGAATACTGGAGTGGGTTTCCATGCCCTCCTTCAGGGGATCTTCCCAACACAGGGATCAAACCCTCATCTTGTGAGATCCAAAACTGCAGGCAAAGCCTGCAGAGCCATCTAGGAAGCCCAGAAACAGGTCTGCAGCTTGAATTTTCTAACTAAAGTTTTATCAGAACACATCATTCCTTTTCCTATCATCTGTAACCACCTTCATGCCCCAAATGCTGAGTTGAGTAGTTGCAATAGAGACAGTTTTGCCCACAAAGTCCTTACTTAAAGAAATAATTTGCAGATCCCTGATCTACTTTATTCCTGTCTCATAATATATGCTCAATAAAAGCTCCCACCTTTTCTGTCTGAAAGACCAGTTCCCTCAAATCGCTTGTAGGTAACTGAGAACAAACTGCACACATTAACTTTGGCTATGAACAGCTAATAATGCCTTAATACGTCACCACTCCCAGATAAGACACTAAACACTCCTGTTAAAATGTAAATTAGAGCACAAGGACACAGCTAATACATCAAATGTAGGAACTGAACTGATGAAGCTCTTCTATAGCAGGGGGACTTTTTCTGCTGAGATTGTCTTTACTGACTTTTTCCATCCATGCCATTGGCTGCTCTTGGTGTTTATTCCATTTTTATAATTTCTTGGATCAGCATACGTATATCATAAGCCCACATAGGCTGCCAGTATTCTCTATAGAGGTTAAACTCTTTTAGAAGATAAGGGGTGGGAGTATAGCCTCATAGATAAGAGCATGATATTTAGCAACTAACAGACCTCACTGCTTGGTCTATGACACACTGTTTACAAATAAAGATTTTTAAACCCAGTGTCCCCAGCCAAACAATGGAGATGAAAATAATACTCATCTTCGGGCGTTTCCTGAGGATGAATAAGAAATTGCAAAGGAGGTGCTTACCACAGCTAACATTTATGGTGCAATACTATTTTTATACCTGTGTTGCAAATGTCAGTACCTCCCAGGAATAATGATCCCTGCTAAATTGGGTTTGTCCTGGGACCAAAATTGAAGTATGTGACCTTCAAAGGGGTGCTCCCTGTCCCACCTTCTCTATTCCTTCCCAGTTTCATGAATCCTGGACTCAAAACTCAATTTCAGAAGAAGGTGAACAGCTTTCTTCAAGTCACAGGTGCCTCACACGGAAATCTCTTCCAAATTTATAATTCAGTAACTCTGCATGCTATCTTAATAGTCTACAGTTCCAGTAATAAAGATAGGTTAATTTTGCATTAGATGAGCTTTAATGTACATTTAGAAATCAGAAACTAGCTTAAGTGTTCATTAGTGGAAATCTTACCTAAAGTGGGTCATGTCAAAGTAGACGAAATTCAGAGACTTTGGGAAGAAAGGGGTGTTTGCTTCACGTGTCATCTTCTATTATTTATGATGAATTCAGTGGTTGTGAGTCAAATCAGTCTGATATGTTTTAGAATAAACACTGGTACATATCGGTTTGAGAAGTCTCCAGGGAAGTGGCTTCTCCCATGAGTTCAGTATCTTTTGTCCAACTATAGCAGAGGTGTGGGGTTGGGGTAGGAAGAAGCTGCTATGGCCTCATGACTAGAGAGTGTGTGCTGTCATGTTCGACTCTTTGTGACCCTAAGGACTACAGCCCGCCAGGCTTCTCTCTCCACGGAAGGACAGAATACTGGAGTGGGAGAAGGCAAGAATACGAAGTGGGTTGCTGTGTACTTCTCCAGGAGATCTACCCAACTCAGGGACTGAAGCCTGGTCTCTTATGTCTCCCGCACTGGCAGGCAGGTTTTTTACCACTAGCGCCACCTGGGAAGCTGATGGCCTTATCACCAGGGAAGTTATCTCTGGTCAATAACCTTTGACTTGGCCCAGAAGGAATGAGGCCTCTTTAGCAGTGACTTGTTCTTACCTAGAGATTTCATGCAAAGAACTTGGGCTTGAAATGAGACAGACCTGTAGCTGGCTTCTGGATATGCTAGTCATCTTGGGCGACATGTCTCACCTTTGTGATTTTGTTTCCTCATCCAAAAAGAAAAAAATCAGAAACATTCATTGCTAGGACAAAGAAGGATGCCTGTAAAGTACACTACACAATTTCTGTCAAATAAGCTCTAAATAAACATACTCTGTGAGGGTCCTTGAAAGGTATTTTAATAATGTAAACATTCAGTAAATGGCAATTTTCACCATCATCTTTGTTGTCACTGCTGATCTTGACTGGCAAGGTCAAAAGTTATTTTTACAGATATTGTCATCTATAACATCCCAAATAGGCTCAAAATGACAGTCTGAACTTTAAAAGTTAAGCCCACATCTGCAAATAGCTATACCTCTCCTGGGTCTGTGACTCTGCCCAGGGTTAGAGTAATTTTTATGTAGAAATAGAGAAGTCCTATCCATGTTTGAGAAGAAAGTTTTTGGGTCTTGTCTCCCCCACCACACACCTTCCATCTGATATTAGCTGTGTGGTAGAGATACTCCCCAGGCTATGTACCAAGGAAAGAATTCACAGGCTTTACTTACAATAAGTTGAAATGCTTAAGAAAACAAAGGTATCTTCTGCGTAAGTTTGCTGGGTGTACGTGGGGAATCAGATTCACACTTCCATTTAACAGTCGCAGGAACTGCACACCTACAGTGATTTCCCAGGGGTGCAATGCTACAAATGTACCCCAAGGTGTCAGGAACAAATTGTATCATGATGTCTGTCTTTCCTGACTCCAACTTCAATGTAAGGGTTTTAATGGCTTTAAAAGAAATAGGAACTGACACTAAAATGACACTTTTTGTGAACAAGATATATTAGATATTTTCTACACTCCTCCCCTCACCAGCATGATTTTCTCCTTTGAGAGAAAAGTGCTCAGTCGGTGTTTCTACGTTGTGGCAGCAATGCAGATTCAAATGCAGGTGTTTTCCATCACTGATATCAAACTTGCACAAAGAGAGGACTAGATCCCATAGATCCTGTAGGTGCCTTTGCTGCCTTCCCCCTCACAGCCACTGTGGGTATTTATGTCCTACAACACTGTCCACCTTTCTTTCTTCAACAATCCACAATGTCAGACAGGTACAAGGAACATCACCACCCACTACTTTCATGAATAAAGCTCTATATTTGTACAAACAAGAGAGTCAGAAATCATCATTCCCTATTGCATCTCAGTTAAGGGTTAATACCTTGAGATTTTCCAGCCATGGTGGGAAGGCTCAAAACCAACAAAAGGGAATTGGTTTCCTTCTTCACTATCCTATTTCACTTCTATGATACATACCATACTTTATATATGGTTTTTTCTAATAAAGGTATGAAAGTGTTAGTCTCTCAGTCATATCTGACTCTTTACAACCCCATGGACTATAGCTCGCCAGGCTCCTCCATTCACAGAAATCTCCAAGCAGGAATACTGGAGTGGGTAGTCATTCCCTTCTCCAGTGGATTTTCCTGACCCAGGGATTGAACCTAGGCCCCCTGCACTTCAGGCAGATTCTTTATCATTTGAGCCACCAGTATGCTGGGCTACAGGTCTGGAAAATCAGTTTCTACTTCTGCCCCTGTTTAGCTGTGGGCACGTGCAGAATTCCCTTCTCCTATTGAGATCTCAAGGTTCTCACTCATCACGGTCAAGAGACAGGCAATTCAACAACAAAATAGTTTTCCTGTCTTTTACTAACACCAACCTGTGGGTAGTAGCTCTACGGATCACTGAGTTGAATGGGCTCTGGTGCTGCAATCTGGACCCAGCAGAAAAGCCACTATGGTTGATAAGTGCTGCCCCGATGAAGATGAGAGGGAGGAGGAAGAAGCAGTGAATACCAGTGGGGTTACACCTAGGGTAGACCCCTGAATGATGGACATAAAACCATAAAATCCAATTTTAACAATGAGAGCTACTGAAGAACTTTTCTTGAAAATGAAATGTTTCCTTTCAAACCTGTGAAGCCATCTGTGCATGCACCATCAGTCACTCAGTCATGTCTCGCTTTTTGTGACCCTGTGGACTGTAGCTCATCATGCTTTGTCCACGGGATTGGCTTCCCTGGTGGCTTAGAGGGTAAAGCGTCTGCCTACAATGCGGGAGACCCAGGTTTGATCCCTGGGTCGGGAAGATCCCCTGGAGAAGGAAATGGCAACCCATTCCAGTACTCTTGCCTGGAAAATCCCATGGTCTGAGAAGCCTGGTAGGCTACAGTCCATGGGGTTGCAAAGAGTCGGACATGACTGAGCAACTTCACTTCACATCACTTCTTGGCAAAGTGAGTAAGAATCTGCCTACCAATGCAGGGGACATGGGTTTGATCCCTGTCCACAACGATTCCTGGAGCAACTAAGCCCGTGTGCCACAGCTACTGAGCCTGCACTCTAGAGCCCCTGAACCACAACTACTGAGCCCTTGTGCTGCAACTACTGAAGCCTGGTGTGCTCTAGAGCCAGCGATCTGCAACAAGAGAAGCCACCGCATTGAGAAGCCGGCACACAGCAATGAAGAGTAGCCCCCCACTTGCTGCAAATAGAGAAAGCACATGCAAAAAACCAATGAAGATCCAGTGCAGCTTAAAGTAATAATAATAAAATTAATAAAAAGGCACCCATGAGGTTTACCAAAACCTTATCCTAAAACATTAGCTGCTATTTTAAAAAACATACAACACAAGAATTCTCTTTGAATAAAAAAGTTCCTTTCACTGAACTTCTATCTTCTTGGTCTTTGACCCTTTTGTTTCTAGGGATACACATTAAATTTAGCAGGGAACTATTATGATTTAGTTCCAAGTTTTGAATTTAATTTTTTATCATGTGATTGCTTGAAGGAGAACTGAGATGACAACTGTACTAGTTTTCTTTGACTGTGTAACTCATAACCACAAACTTAATATCTTAAAACATTTCTTACTTCACAGTTTGTTTGGGTCAAGAGTCTGGGCATCACTTAGCTGGGTCCTCTACTCAGGGTCTCATAAGATTATAGTCAAGCAGGCGGGGGGGGTGGTGGTGGTGGTGGGATAGGGCTTGTTTGGACCTGAAATCTCATCTGAGGCTTGGGGTCCTCTCCAGATGTATTGATTCCTGGAAGAATTCAGTTCCTTATGGCTGTGGAACTGAAGCCCTCAGCTCCTAGATGTCACCTGAAGTTTCCTGCCACCTGGCTTTCTCCATGACACTTTGTTCTATCCATGAGAAGGACAATATCTCTAATATCTAAGCCTTCTTTTTAAAGTTTCACCTGATTAAGTTAGAAATTCTATGACCAACATAGATAGAATATTAAAAAGCAGAGACATTATTTTGCCAACAAAGGTGTATCTGGTCAAAGCTATAGTTTTTCCAGTAGTCATGTATTGATGTGAGAGTTGGACTATAAAGAAAGCCGAGCACCAAAGAATTGATGGTTTTGAACTGTGGTGTTGGAGAAAACACTTGAGAATCTTCTGTACTTCAACAAGATCCAACCAGTCAATCCTAAAGGAAATCATTCCTGAATATTCATTGGAAAGACTGATGCTGAAGCTAAAATTCCAATACATTGGCTGCCTGATGCAAAGAACTGACTCACTGGGAAAGACCCTGATGCTGGGAAAGATTGAGGGCAAGAGGAGAAGGGAACGACAGAGGAAGAGATGGTTGAATGGCATCACTGAGTCAGCGGACATGAGTTTGAGTAAACTCCAGGAGTTGGTAATGGACAGGTGCCGGGGTCCAGCCCGGTGGATCCAGGTAATTCGAAGGGGAGACGGCTTCGGTGATCAGGATATGATAGAATTAAAGATATAAAGAGTGGTTAAATAAGGATAGTTCAGCAAAGAAATTCAGTGAAGAAAAGAGGCTGAATAACTTGGTTTACGTGGAAAGCTAATAAAATTCCAAGACAAGGAATTTGCGTCACCTACGTAGGCCGCAGGCGTCCTTCTGTTCTCCCGAAGAAGGGGAGACACTAAGGCCTCCCGGGTCAGATCTTAGAAGCCCAGGTATAATTAGTAGGCTTGACGAGCCTCCATGCTCCAGATGGGAATTCAGCCAGAAGGTGAGAGAAAGAACGACATGGGGAGACCAAGCTTCAGTGAGCAAGGCCCGCACTTTATTTTCCAAAGTAGTTTTTATACCTTAAGTTGTGTATAGAGGATAATGGGGGAAGGTCAGCAGTCCTTGATCCTTATCGAAGCCAGGCTTTCAAACTTATCATATGCAAAAGTTTATGTGATTTACATCATCTTCTGGCCAGGGGGCCTGTTAATATTTTATGACCCTTTCTTCAGAAAAATTATTTTTCTCTAAAAGTGATTATTCTAAAGTCAGGCACCACCCTGACTTTATCTAATGCACCATTAGATAAAGTTGCATTCCTATAGGGCAAAGGTGTGGTGGGCTATAACAAGAAAATAATTAACTCAAGGGTCCAAGGTTACAAACATTAAAGCTACTACTTACATTCCTATTAACCAATACTCTCCCAGGAACACAGTAGGTAAGGGATATGGAAACTTAGCAGCAAACATTGGCCCAACAAGTGAAAAACCCTTCACCAATACAATTTCTAATCAATCTTTTAACTGCTCAAAGGAATCTGTATTTAGACAGTTTAGAACATCTCATGCCTCTCACGGTTGAGAGGCTGTGAACAATCACATGTGGCCGGAAGAACCTGTTCAGGCAGGCTAGAGGACTTCCAAAGGAGTTTGTAGGTTGAAACACTCTTGTCACACCCAGAAACTGTATTAACTGGAGCTGTAAGTTAACTCTTTTTCAGAGAGAGGCGGTGGGGGACAGCCCCCCGTAAAGTCAGAGGTGTAGGTGAGAGCACAAAGTAGTAAAGTAGGCAGACTCTGGTTTGGGGGTAGGTGCTCGAGAATTTCCAGGGGGACTCCTGAGGCTCGATACCGCCTTTGCGTATGCTGAGCCTCCTTCCTCATGACCTTTGCCACGGGCGGAGTTCCTCACTCTGGCTCCTGGCAGACAGGGAAGCCTGGTGTGCTGCAGTCCATGGGGTTGCAAACAGTCAGATACAACTGAGTGCCTGAACTGAACGGATACTTAAAATTAGTCAACATATTAGGGACTTTAATTACATATGAAAAAATCCCTCATCTATGCCATAGAAGATAACCTATAGACATGGGGATAACTACCATCATATTTATCAGATCCTACCCACACTAAAAGAGAGGGTATTACACAGGATATATAGAGAAGGGAGTGGGGACTTAGAAATCTAAACTCATCCAAGTAAGTGGAAGAACATAGTTGTCTACATGAAAAAATGGAATACTAGATACAACATTTCAGGGATTACCAGAAATAGTCTTCAATCAATCTTATTCACAGAAATCAAATATATATACATAATTATTTATATATTCCACATGATGTTATGGAAACCCTTGAAAAAACTTTGTAGCCAATCCAATATGTTCCTAGCAACATTTATTGTTGTGCTAATATACCCAAAACACAAAGAAAGGAACATATTTACCAGCTACGCAATAAGGGATAACAAGAATAACCTAAGTATATTCATATATGATTTTTAAAAATGGAAAGAAAACTGATATTTCACTTGTAGTTAATAAATTTATGCAAAAAATATTCACAATTCTAATAATAACACAAAGGAGACAGTGTTGCCCACCGGCTTAATTATCTCTTTTTGAACAATGAGCATATCCAGGTTGGTATGCTTTAGTGAAGTGGGCCCTCTGAAACACTGATGCTCCATGTGGAGAAAAGAGAAAGCCAGTGGACCTTAAAAATATTTATAGGTTTTGACCTAGAAAATGTATTAGTCTACTGGCTTCTTCTCCAAATACCATAGTCCTTAGAAACCTCAGGTAAAGTATTAAGAGGAAAAATAAATTACCAGGATAAATCCTTAGAGATTTCACTGGGCACATAGCTTACATCACATCATGAGAACCAAACAAATATAGATTCCATATTGGATCAGTGATTGCTGTGCTGTGCTCAGTTGATCAGTCATGTCTGACTTGTCACAACCCCATGGAGACATCCATAGACTACATCCATCAGATTGAGGAAGTCAGCATTATCCTCATTTCACACTTACAGCCTTGCTGTTTGAGGGCTAAAGGCATACAAAGTTACCCTGCAATCTATAACTTTTCAACTCCAAGATCTGAGGTATGAACCGAGATACTGTAGTTCAATTAACCAAAAAGAATAACACAAAGCCATACAAATGTAAAATTGCTATAATTATGCAAATGGAAGACATTTCAAAGCCAGCTTGCCTCTAAGAATCTGGATAAAGTTTGAGTGAAGGCTGTCATACTGGAAGTATTTTGAGTTCATTTACAATAATTTTCCTTTTATATTAGACTTTTGTAGGAATAGTATGTTTTACCAGATTCTAATCTGGAGAATTTATGATAAGCAAATAATCTAAATCACAAATGAAAAGTTGTATTACAAGGTACCTAGTAAGCTATTATTTTTAACAGTAGGAAAAAAAAGGGGATACTGGGCATTTAAATTTTGTTATATATATTTATGTTAGAATACCATGAATATTCCCTGTAGCTCAAATTGGAAAGAATCTGCCTGTGAGGCTGAAGACCAGGGTTCAATCCCTGGGTTGGAAAGTTCCTCTGGAGAAGGGAATGGCAATTCACTCGAATATTCTTGCCTGGAGAATTCCATGGACAGAGAAGCCTGGAGGACTACATCCCGTGGGGTCACAAAGAGTCAGACATGACTGAGTGACTAACACACACACACACCATGAATATATTAATAACCATACTATCTAAGGTTGCTGTGGTTTAGCAGTGTGAAAATTAGAACATGTATTTGAAAAAAATTCTATAAACTCTAAAATAATCAACTGGAGCCCTAATTGTTACCTGCAGCTTTCAGAAACTAAATTTACACATTTTACAACTTGGAGATGCTTTCCTTCCTTACTTTGTATTAAAAACAAATTAGAAATTTTAAGTCTCCTTCTGATCATGAGTGATTCTATAAACTACAATAATTTATAAAGTAGTTTTCTGATAAAAGACCAGTTTGTTTGTTTACTTACAGATGGCTTGACTGTATTACCACTTCCATCTCAAGTTGTAGCAAGTAACTTTCTGTGGTCATTTTCTGTGGTGGTGGGGGATTGATTCATACAAGACTTTTTACATATGTGATTACTTCATATATGAAAATAAATAGAGTACCACAAACAAGTGTTGAAATTAAAAGGCAAATATAGGAACCTCGGCAGAACAGAAACATCATGAATCTAATTAATCTAATCCACACACACTTTGGATTTACTTCATGTGCAAAAGGACCCAAAGAAAATAAATGCCAAATACTTTCTCCCTGAATAGAGAGCTAGCACAGATTTTTATCACCTTATTTGTCTCTATCTTCCAAATTTGCAAACATATATTATTTCTATAATTTTAAAGACCTCACAGACAGAAGAAACAAGGTTCAGAGTGAATATAAATGCAGCTTTCACTACCATGCAATGATTCCTCCCAGCTGTGCTAAATTATTTTCATCAGAAACAACTGTTTTAAGCCACATAGAACTGGTCACATTACTTGTCAAAAATCAAAAACCTTGTCAAACTCTTCCCTCCGTGGCATTATAAACAGTCAGTTGTCAAAAGTGAGCTGTTGGCAAAAGCAACACAAAATGGGGCGGGGGGGAATGGTATATTTCCCTTTTATTCTAAGTGAAGGGTTTCCTATAATTTTAGCAGTCATTAAGATTTACTAATGAAGACTTGAGATGGAGTCTAAAAAAGGAAATATAAAGTTAAGTGGCTCATTTTGTGTTTTGAGAGGTAAAATATTAAGAGGAAAAAGAAGTGTTATCTCATCAATCACCAACCACATAAAGCTGGGAAAGTAACACAGCCCTTTCTAGCAGTAGCCTCCACTGAAGAACGCCATTGGCCTAGCGAGACTCCCTTCTAATAGGTGAGAAGCGATTTCAATCTCCATACCCATTTAATCACAGGGCTGTTTGAGCTCTGACTGCCAATTATCCTGAATTATGTATCATATAGTAGGTTTGTGATCGGGGCTATAGTGCATTAGGGACCCAGCGGAGACCACCATGTTGATTTGACAAGGTTCTTAGAGCCGGGATGAATAAATTAACGCGACAGAATGATTCTGATGAACAGAAGATTGGAGCCAAGCTCCCAGAGATGGAAGATTAGTGACTAATCAGCTCTAACACCTGGTTTCCATAACACTCTAATAACAACTCCTCCTGCTGCTGTAACAAAACACAACAGCCTCTGCCAGGGGGGGGAAATGTGAAAGAGCCTCAAAAGTTACAGCTCGGGGTGTTTTATTCACGACAGAATGTATTTCACCTGTTCTTGGAAAATTAAGGCCAGCAGCGATCCTCCCCCACTCCACCTCCTTTATAATGGGACGGAGGGCGGGGATGCGAATTCCAAACAAGCAGGTTCCTGGGAGCACAGATTGAATGAGAAATTCACTGCTGCTAACTTTTCAATTCAACTTACATCAGCTGAAGGGCAGAGGTGGAGAGAGAGGGAAAGGGGAGGAAGGCTAGGGAGGAAGATGGGGGAAGAAGGGTCCCAACAGCTACTACTGGTGGGAGTTTGGGGCAGCTTATTGGGCTGGCTTCCCTGGTGGCTCAGTAGTAAAGAATCCCCGTGCCAATGAAGGAGATGCGGGTTCAATACCTGGGTTGAGAAGATCCACCAGAGAAAAAAATGGCAGCCCACCACTCCAATATTCTTGCCTGGAAAATCCCATGGACAGAAGAGCCTGGCAGGCCACAGTCCATGGGGTTGCAAGAGTCCAACACGACTGAAGCGAGTAGACAACACAATGGGGGAGAGACACCCCAGGTAACAATCTCGTCTGGTCTCTTACCTTTAGGTTTAGGGTAAACAAATGGAAAAGTCTCCATACCACTACTCTGGTTAATCTGGAGACAATGCCAGGCCCTTAACATCTATCATATGACAGCAAGATACAAGGCACAGGAAAGTCTCAAATGAAAGCAAGCTAAGATCTTAAAACTTACCTGGCATGGCTGCCTCTCGTTGGACATGTGAAGGAATGCCATTTTGGCCAATACTGTTATCAACACCAGAAGAGGAGGCCCTTCAGAGACTAGCGTGATCCACCGTTGACCTCCCTTTGGCCACTGGCTTCTGGACTAGAGAGGCAGGTTACTAATTAAGATGTGCCTTGTTAAATCAGAAAGCCCTTAACTGAGAACAGCTGGGAGTATCTGAAATGCATGCTGGAGTAGTGTTTTGACATCCAGCAGAACCGAGGTACCAAAGAGTTGCAGGAAGGGGGCCCCCTTCCATGGCCTGACAGCGGGCTCCTGTCTGACACTCACTCAGAAATGAACTGTCCGAGGAGACACACATGCTGACAAAGCAAGAGAGTTTCATGGGAAGGGGTGCCACACATACGATAAGGGAACTCCAGGAGAACTGCTCTGCCGGCTCATGTTTTATGGTAAGGCATTAGCTCCTGGATTGTCTCTGGCCAGTCCTTTAGCTTGCACCCGTATTTGCTGATTCAGGATCCATCTCAGTGGTGTGGGCACCTCAGCCAAGTGGAGTCCAGTGTGAAGGATTCTGGGAGGTTGGTAGGATCTATCGGCTCCTCCCTCCTTTTGGCCCCTCCCAAATTTTCTCAGTTAGTTTTACAAGGCATATTATGGGCTGGCATCTCCTTTCTCCTCCCCTTCTTTTTGGCCCCTCCTGAATCCTGAATCCACCCCTCGACCAGTTAGTTTTCAGTAGCAGTACCTTTTTTTTTTTTTTAATCAGAACCTCCTGTTGTGAGACAACTCCTGCAAGTGGTTATCAACCTACCTGGCCAAGGTGGGCAGTTTCAGGCCAACCGTTCCCTAACAAGGGTGTTAGAATGATTCTCTTATGACTGTTTAAAAATTTGTTAGGGCATCTCTGTGCTAAGCCTCCCTGGCAAATCTAAGACAATAAGAAGACCTAACTGAATGACAACAAAGTTTAAAGCCATGCTTGGTGGTGAAGAGGGGTTATTCACATTACAACACAGAGGGAGAGTTTCTTTTCCCTTTTGAAGAGGCATGGTTAATTCTGCTGGATTTTTTCAAATATGATTTGATGTAAAAGAAGGAGACTGACGCTCAAAGAAACAATCTCTTTTCTGAAAGGCGGGTTGGCCTCTCTTTATGGCTTCTATTCACAACTGATTTCTAGCCACACCACTGCACTTTTCAGTCCTAACTTGTTTGATTCTGTAACCTTGTCTCAGGTTACAGAATGGTGGGATCATCCATTTGGATTTCAGGTTTCTTTTGAATTCAGGTTGTTTCCCCACACAGGACACATGTCTGTGCCCCACATTCAGCTCAGCAGCCTGTGAAGACCCACGCTTTTTGCAGTGACTGACAGAGAAGCCAGTTCCATGTGGTCCCAAGGGTTGTTTCCAAATTTGGTCTCCCAAAGGGAATCTCACTAAACTCCTCCAGGCATGCTTTAATACAGACCCATTTTCACAGCTCCATTTGTTCTAACACCTGATTCTTTCCTTGCCTCAGCAAACCTCACTGAAGACGGAATGGAGGAGAGTAGCTCTTTTATCTATATTCCACAAGAAATCCTTTCCTTTACCCTCTTTCCAATATTTTACAATCCCCAAAATGAAATAGAAGCCTAAAGGTTAAAGGTGAGAAACCCTTTTTTTTCAAATGCAAGAAACTTACATGAGTTCATAGCTGACACTCTTTTAATTGTTTTATTTTCCCTCTCTTGAAATACTTGAGTGACTATTGTGAAATGAAGTAAAGATTCCTCTTGAAACCAGGGGGAAAAGAAGTAAATCTTCAAAGGGGTTGATTGAACTTGTAATCATGAAAGCCACACTCTGGGACATTTGCTGAATTCCACTTGGTTAAATGTTTCATCATCTGGCCCCAAATTATAAATGCCCTAAACAATAAAGTAGAAAAAAGCCAGGTATCATCAAGGTTCAGCTGAAAAATTACTACTGCCTCCACCAAAGGGACCTGCAGACAGTCACAACAGTTAGCTCAGCCTTGATGGGAACTGCGGGGAGCAGTTTTATGTGTAGAAAGCGCAGGTGACAACATAGGTGTTAGGATAACAAAACCCTCAAGTCTGGAGGGAGAGAGGCTTTGTTGTGTCCTGTTCCCCCAGAGACACTCTGGAGGTTTCTGAGGGGCATGAAAACAGCATGGATGTCTGCAGGTAATCTGAAAACATGTTGTTTTTCTAAGCAACTACAGTCAAGAAATGATCTTCAGTAAATGGAACCAAATGATAGCGTAGTCTCCCTAAGCCGCTTTATGGGCTTCGTCATCATCAAGTTTAGACAACACTGAATAGATAGGAATCTCATGGAAGAGCTTGAATCCCAAGACAGTGACTCCTGGCTCATAGCACTTCTGAGAAAGTGGCAAAATATATAAAAATCTCACTCCAAAGAAGTTCAGGTATGCAAATACATATAACAATGTGCATATCATTTCAGGGTTTTAGTTAAGGATAAGAGTCACTGTAGTGATATAAATAAAATCATTTTGGTCACATACAATATCATACCAGCATGATAAAATCCCCCAATAAGAGAATGGATACATGTATATGTATGTCGGACTCCCTTTGCTGTCTACCTGACACTATCAAAACATTGTTAATTGGTCATACTCCAATATAAAATAAAAAGTTTAAAATTCCTCAATCAATTAGATCCTTAGTTTCAAGAAAAGGATTGAAACTGGGTGTTAAATGGTTATAGTTAAGCAAAAAAGGAATCCCAATTGTTGTTCCTCTCTCCTTACATTATGCAACACTGAAAGCAATGGCACCCCACTCCAGTACTCTTGCTGGAAAATCCATGGACGGAGGAGCCTGCTGGGCTGCAGTCCATGGGGTCGCTAAGAGTCGGGAGGGAACAACTGAGCGACTTCACTTTCACTTTTCACTTTCATTGGAGTGAGGAAGTGCATTGGAGAAGGAAATGGCGACCCACTCCAGTGTTCTTGCCTAGAGAATCCCAGGGATGGGGAAGCCTGGTGGGCTGCCGTCTCTGGGGTCGCACAGAGTCGGACACGACTGAAGCGACTTAGCAGCAGCAGCAGAAAGCAAGGGCCAGGGAGACGGTGAGTAGAGAAACTGAAAAGGATAGAATATTATTTTACTCAATCTGCTACCATGGGAAGAAAATAAAACAAATGCTTTATAATAATGATCCTCATATTGGAAAGTTTCAAAAATC
Organism: Bos taurus; assembly: GCF_002263795.3. NCBI lineage: Eukaryota > Metazoa > Chordata > Mammalia > Artiodactyla > Bovidae > Bos > Bos taurus. The sequence continues at coordinate 79,135,219 of NC_037334.1, read as the reverse complement.
AATGGAGGCAAAGACTTAAGGCCAGAAGATGTTGTTGAAAGCACTTTTTCCATGGGCACTGGAGCCAGATGGTATTTCATGAAAAGAGGAAGATTCAATTCCTTAGCTATGAAAATCAGTATGTTGACTAGACCTAATTTATAGGAAGATACAGAGGGTCAAATGAGTTAAAGTGTCAGAAAAGAGATTTGCAGGTTGTTATGTACTATACACATGTCGGTTATTATTTTTACAACAGGCTTTAACTAATTTTCAGATGGGATAAAAACCTACAAGGTCCTAGAATTCCTTTTGTTTGCTCCTACATTAACCTAATGGTCCACTACTCTGAACTCTGTGTAGATTGCTAAAGAAATGGACTTACAGTTATTTATCCCAATAGAATGAGTATAGTGGCTGAAATTTTGAATTCAGTCTGCACTCATGCTAAACTAGTAATGACTACATCAGTTATACCGTGCATTTTCCAGATTATTTAAAATAGCAGCATCCAAAGTGGGTTGCATGCCTCAGGTTTTAGGGCAAAAACCCCACTGGGATAGAAGGAAGAAAACATGAGAACTACTATTCATTTTGATTTATCTTGTTTTTGAGAAAAATAGTCATTCTTATTTAACAATTTGCATGCTTTATCAGTAGAGTTACACATGTATTATATATATATGCTATACATTTACATATGTATGTGCATATATAGCACTATATATATATATATATATATATATATAAGGTGGTGGTTTAGTTGTCAAGTTGTGTCCGACTCTTGAGGCCCCATGAACTGTCACCCACCAGGCTCCTCTGTCCATGGAATTTCCCAGGAAAGAATACTGGAGTGGGTTGCCATTTCCTTCTCTGGGGGATCTTCCTGACCCAGAGATCAAACCTGGGTCTCTTGCATTGTAGATGGTCTCCTGTATTGCAGGTGGATTCTTTATCAACTGAACCACAAGGGAAGCCCCTTATACATACATATATATATAGTGTATATAGCATGCTGCAGTCCATGGGGTCGCAGAGTCAGACACGACTTAGTGACTGAACAACAATGACACAGTGTGTGTGTGTGTGTGTGTGTGTGTGTGTGTGTATAGTTTGTGTGTGTATATATATATATATATATATATATACATATATAGTTTGGTGTGTATGCTCAAGAAATGTAAAATATATAGGTCTTTATATATTATATATATATATATATAGTGATTTCCCTTGTGGCTCAGAAAGTAAAAGCAACTGCTTACAATGCAGGAGACCCGGGTTCGATCCCTGGGTCGGGATCAAATAATGTTTTATATATATAAACATTGTATATATATATATATAATACATTATATATATAAAACATTATTTGACCCTCTTAGCTATGTTAGATCATTATTACTATTATAGTGTTAAGGAAAACAAGCCTGGAATGATTTTTGCATTGTACTATCTAGGAGGACAAGGACTGAATTCCGTTTTGGCGCTAAGACCTACTATAGTCCAGAACTTTACACCAAACTGGACCCTTCTAAATTCAGCTTTTGGGAACTTCCCTGGTGGTCCAGTGGGTAAAACTCTCTGCCCCCAATTCAGGGGGCCCAAGTTCGACAAGTAAGCCCTTGAGGGGTAACTACTGAGCCCACACGCTCTAGAACCCATGTACCTCAACTATGGAAGCTTGTGCTGCCACAGCAAAGACCCATTGCAGCCAAATTAAATTTTAAAAAGTCAATTCACCTTTGGCAACTGTCACCAAAAGGTAGCCTAAGGGCTGTAACTCAGCAAGCACTGGTGGGATAAGGACATGAAAAGGGGACGTGGGTTGACTTTCTTGGGTAGGTTCAAAGCCGTTCTTCCAGTCTTACACAGAAATATACACAAATAAGTGTCAGGCATGCTATGATCCCAAACCACGGTGAACAAATCACAATTACTACCATGGATGGCCCCGTAAGTGTACCAGTAGATACTGAAATACTGTGGAAATGAGACACTTCACTCCATACCATCCCAATCAAAATAAAAACAAAAACTTGTTACCATCACTATATTTACGTATTATTTATAAATGGCATTTTCAGTGTTTGTTGCACTTTTCTACCTTAGTATAAGGTGTTATATAAATGCTAACTATTGTTTGTATTTAACAAGCCTCAGACAGACAAAAAATGTATGTACTTTGGTTTCTGCAATAAAGGGCAAAAATGGTACTGAGAAGAAATTGCCTATTCTGGGTTATAACAGCATAAACTTCACTTCCTCACCTTGGGCTCTACTCCTTGTTTTCTGGTTCAACACTATGTTCAGAGCCAAGAATTAATTTTCTGATATCTTCAAAGGATATGTTTTCAACACAGGAAGTGGGATAATTCTTGAAAATACCAAGTCATCTGTTCTTTTGACTGAGTTTTGTGTACACAGGTTGAGTGGCCAGAAATGGGTCTAAAAATAACCTACTTTCCTGAATATGCAGATTTCAAAAGTGTGCTTCTTTCTTAACAAAAATAAATGTCAGAAAGCTTTGTCTCTTTATAAGTCAAAAGGGAAATTATAAAATTACCTTTAATGAGTAAATTGAGGTGGGTGTTTAACAATAAATTTACTGTACTTGTTATATAATAGTAAATTTACTATGTTAGTAATTTCCACTTCTGAAATCCATATCTGAAATGTGGTTTAAAAATGCAGTCAGTGGCCATTTTTTTCTTTATTTTATGGTTCAGGTGGCTCCTTTCGCTGATTTTGCAAGTTAGTTTGCCTGAATGTGAATCACTTACATATAAAATACATACAATACAGAATCATAGACTGTGAAGGCTGACAAATCTTTAAAACAAACTAGTTGATCTCTCACTTTCAAGAGGAGGAGAGTACCATTCCCCAAATGGAAAATCAAATAGCTAGATCCATATATAACAGGAAAACTAGTGTATTTATTACACAGTATTTGCTGAGTATGGATCACTAGCCTGATTCTGGCTATATACATAGAATTGAAGACAATGATACGGCTATCTAAATTCTCAAAATTCAGGGAGATATGGAATGTTTCAATCGTTTACAAGGAAGATGGTTTAACAACATATTATTCGTTCTTTTCTATGTAAGTAAGTATTTTGCTAACAGGGCAACTTTAAACATCTGTTTTATTAACAAGTATTATATCTCTCAGACTTGCACACCAGGAAATTCAGGGGAGATGATATCCTTGAAACTGTATACGGAGTAAGTATTAGAGTCAGGACCGATATAAATGTCAGTTATCCAAAGCTGAATGCATCATCAAAACAGCATCATTTTCATGCTTGACCTTCCGTACCATCATTCTAATCATGTGTGTGAATGTGAAAGATAAAATAGATGACAATGAGGGATGATTTACAGCAAATCACAGTAAAAAATAACATAATGGGCCTTTAAATGCAACCTTGCCTAAACTGTATAAATAATATTAGTTCTCCTTGCCTGAATTTGTGGTAAAGAGGCAGAGGACAGAAATGACGACTTAATGGGAGATGTAAAAAAAAGAGAGAGAAAGACAGAGAGATACACTTTACTGTTAGAATGTCTTAAGTTTAAACAGTGTTAGCATTTTTTAAAATAGGGGTAAACTTTTAATAACATATTTATATTAATGGAGACTTCATACATTTCATAAGATGCCCTCCAAATAATTTTGACTGGAAAATAACAAGATACTATATTATTATGAATTTTAATTTTGGGGGAATTTCCTTGTTAAAGCAACAGAGGAAGAATGGAATCATATATTTGAAATGTCATGAACATAGAAAATTTGCAGATTTGTATGGAAGCTCCTTATATTTCTACACCTCTCCCTAAAAAATAAGAAGTTATTTTTCTGAAAATTTATTTGGCAATAGACCAAAAAGGCAAGTGTAAAATTAGAAGTTCTGAATTCTTTTCAATTAAGAAAGTTTCTCAAGTTGTAAAAACAATAAAGGACACCAAAAGCTTAGAAAATATTTTATAAAGATTTCTAAAGTCATTTAAAAAACCAAGTTTTTCTATTGACTATTAGTCACAAAATACTGTAGTAGAAAAGCAAGATTGAAAGAGTACTTTAAAAACCAACAGAAGTCTTTCAAGAAAATAAGAAATATTTATATAATGTTTAATGGATTCATTGAACTGCCGTATTAATCTATTTGAAGAATAATTTCATATTCACTCAACTAAATTTAGAAAAAAAATCTTAAAATATGTAAATATATGCAAATACACACACACACATATATATGCACACACATAGCAGAAATTCCCCTCATATAGGAATTTTTTAACAAATCTTTAGCAGTGGTGTTTTCCATTCCAGCATCCAAATAACAAATGACAAAAGTTTAATTAAAATGTTTTGCAACTGTTTTAAATTTTTATAAGAAAGCAAATTGCAGCTATGTTCTAAATTTGATAAGGATTATTAGTTAACAAAAATGACAAAATCTTTCTTAATTTAACTTGCCTCATGGATGAAATCTCGAATAAGATTGGCTGCTTACTAATGACTGCTTTTCTGGTAGAAATAAACTAACCCATACATAGCCCTAGACTTGAAAAATAAAAAAAAGCATTTTCATTCTAAATCCCTTCTAAAGAAATCTAAGATTTCAGGCAAAATGTAATATGATTTCTCAAGTTTCCTAAGAAAACAAAAATGTAAGAGCTGCACACTTTTGTATACACTGTTCTACAATGAAAATAAACATGTTTTTTTCCACCACTCCACTGAAATCAGTCTATCTCACAATTTTTATTACATACAGAATTGGCTATGTAGAATTTTAATATTTCTATTAATATAGTTATATGCAGAGAGACTCATTTAGATATTTTCTGCTTGATGCAACAATATTTCTTTTTCCCAGGTTGAGCCAAACACACATTTAGATCTTTTCTGCTTTACACAATAGTATGTCAGTTATCCTTTTTGACTAAAAGGGAACATATGTGAACCACACACACACACACACACACACACACACACATGAACAGTTTCTTAGGAAAACCAGAGAACCAAGAAAAAATTGAAGTTTTACAAAGGCAAACTCTTGTGTGATTTAAAAGAGTAAAGTGAAGGAAAGAAAAGAAGAATAAAGGCGGAAAGAAATGTTGGAAGAGAGAAAGGAAAATAATCATAAGGAAGAGAGAGTAAAGAGCTGCTGTGGATTTGCTTCTACAATGATGTTAATGGTCTCATTTCAGGCAAAATCAGGCCAACCAGTTCAGCAGTTTTGCTGTCATAGGTTCTAAAATACCATGGCTGCTGTACCCAGATTTCTTACAAAGCCTTTCAGGAGCACCACTGCTCACATATAGGCCATGGCTATTTCTAGCCTCTCTGCTGATCTGCTTGAAGACACCCCTTAGATTAATACAACTAAGAAACCCTAGGGTTGAGGAATCGAAGTACTGGCTAACAGCCAAACAGAACCAGCCTACAGGTAACTGGGCATGTCAGGCTTAGGTGATTTATTCTCTCCAGAGGGAACAGAGAATAGCCACAGAAAGGAGGCGGTAGAGGAGGATTTGTAAATAAGCACGTCATCTGAAAATAGGTGGGGATGAGGGAAAGGCAAAGCAGGTCATACGGTTTAAAGGTCACCTGGCCTCGGCCTGAGTCCGTTATTTCTCTGACTTTCTCCAGTCCTGCCTTTCAGGAATGTCCTTCCCAGTCTGTTATGTTGTCTTACTTCACCCCTGTTCTCGCAGCTGGGAAGAAACTGTATTTTTATTCTTTTACAATTTTCCACGTGAAGCTGCTATGGGCACTCCGGCTCTAGCACCGTGCCTCAGCTTCAGGGTGACGGACTCTCCGCTTTGCCCGGGACCCGGAAGCTTCCTAAGACCTGAGATGTTCAGTGCTTAAACCAGAAAAGCCATGGATAAACAAGGGCACGTTGTTGATCACCCTCCCTGCCCACAAATTTCTTCTCTTGTCCTCAGGTCCCATCAGCCACCCAGATAATCTTGCAAAGTCAGGACAAGGAAGAAAATGAGTTAAAACTACAGTTATAAGTATAAAATGGAAGTTCAGGGAAAGCCCTTAGAAAGCCTACAGCATCCATAAACTTTATTTACTAAAGTGGAAAAAATTGCCTATGGTATATAAATCCTATGGTAACTGTTAATCCCCTCCAGAAGAAAAAAAAAAATGTTAAAAATAAAATAAAAAAGAATGCAGCTGATAAATTACTTACCGAAAATGTAATGCTCAAAGCAGTTACCACAATGTAATTATTATTGGACTTGATTAAACATAAAAATAAATCTGTCTTTTACTTCTCTCTCATCCCTTTAGTGCATACAATGAAAGGAAAAGCCTTTTTAAAAGGTACCTCACGGCCAATTCTTTCCCCCCTAATTCTGCATTGTAACAAACAAAGGTAAAAATCAAAAATCATGCAGGCAGTGAAGTATAAGCTTTTTCCCATTATCCTTAGAAGGGTGACAATGCCAATTAAAAACACGTTCCCATGCAGCTCTCAGCAAATGCTTTTTTTATTCTTTTTAACTCCTTGATAGTGGAATGCCTTATAAAGAGGAAAAGTATCACAAAGTATAAGGGCTTATAAATCATCAATATTTCTGGACAATCAATCTGTGTGTCTACAGGACCTTGCCTAACCTCATTGACATAAATAATGCTCCCTGTTCATAAAGTCTGAGACGAAAAATGAGGATCTAATCTCTAAAAATGTATGCTAACAACGTTGCCTCTCTTAAAGTAACAAGAAAAGAATTGGATTATTCAATACAACGTGGCCAAATTAAGTTATTTCTGCTTTCAGCGGAAGACTGCAGCCACATTTTATACGCAAGTCTCAATGTGACTTTTTCCCTCTGTTGAGATACTTGACTTTGATTTTATTTTTATCATATACGCTCTGAAATGCCAACACCACGCCATTCCTACAAAACAGGCTTTTATCCACTTTTTTTTAAAGTCCGCGTTCAAGTTAGAAAGTAAGTCATATCTCCAGATCTCGTTTTGTAAAGGTTGTACTTGCCACAGGCTTAACACAACGGTGGGAGACAGTGTGGAAGGGATCGATAAAGTAGTATTACCCTTTGTGATGGTGAGTCTCTGCAGGACATTCCGGCTTAACTCTGCCGTCTGCGCTAACAGTCCATCCTTACCCACTGGGAGAGTGCATTAAAGCGCTCTTCTGGACCGTGAGCCCCCCGACTAGGAGGAGAAACTCACTTCCTTCACCTGGCTCTGGACCTGCTTTCATAAAGCTGGAGCAGTTCTGGATGCCAGAAGACAGGGTTTCAAATCTGAAAGACAAATGCAGAAACACCCTGAAGTCGGAGGGCATAGGCCCTGACATTCCGACAGGTGTATGCATCCTTCAGGGAAGTTTCACTTTGGCAGGAGGCTGCCAGAAGCGGCTATTCTTCAAGTTCAACATGTCACCTGTGATTTGAAAAAGGCAATGACTGTGGCGGCAAGGATGTGATGCTGCTGTGGAATAAGCTTTTAGGAATTACCTCTTTTACCGGCCAAGTGGACTCGGGCAATAATATGGAAAATTGTGCCTCCAAAGAAATGTTTATAATTTTTCATTTGTCACTGCAAGAGTAAAATTGCAACTCTGTGGGTAGGGGTGTTGCAAGGGATAAGGAGATGACCACACTGTTACTGTTCCTGTTACTAGAGATCAGTTGATGCTGTGCAGACCTGGAGACATCAGGGCTTTCAGTGTTTTACAACATAGAAAATAGGGAATACCTGTAGTTCTTTTTTTTTTTTTTCTTATAAGCACACTGGTAAAGAATCCACCTGCTATACTGCAGACTCAGGAGACTTGGGTTCAATCCTTGAGTCAGGAAGATCCCTTAGGGGAGGAAATGGCAACCCACTCAGTATTCTTGCCTGGGAAATTCCGTGGACAGAGGAGCCTGGCAGGCTATGGTCCACGGGTTTGCAAAAGAGTTGGACACAACTTAGGGACTAAGCATTAAGCACACTTAGACTTTCATTTAACTAAATGGACCTCATTTGCTACTCAGGCAATGATAAGTCATACAGATTCACTGGTAGGGCCTTATGACACACACCTGACTTCAGTCCTTTTCTGTGTCCCTAATTATCTTTCAGGCCACATTTCAACTACTTTCTCTGACACAAATATCATTCACCTCTTGCATCAACTGCTCCTCTCAGCAGACTAGATTTTTTTTTTCCCTCTGAGCCTTGATACTCACCCCAGTCCCTAGGATAAGACCAAGTCACTTCTCATTCATCTATTGCTTCTTCAAATATCTGACTCAAGATGTGTCATTATTTGACAAACGTTGACAGAGATCTTTCCATGGAATACGTGCAAATAAATAAGGACAGATCTGCAGAGAACTGTATTTTCTGCCTCTAAGCAAATTAACTGCAGGGGATTGAAGCCAACTTAAATAGGACATTTTCAGATTCAAACATGTTAGACTCTCTCTTCATTCTAGAAGGAGAACACTTAAAGAGATAGGTTTGGAACTTTGGTATAATGAGCTCTTCCCTTAGCAGTAGTGACTGCCCTGTATTTTAATATTTTAGGACTTACGTATTTACCTATATCTCAAGCGATACTTTAATATACAACTACTATCCATCCAGCACAAACACCATCTATGAAATCTTCAAGGCAGCCAGGTGAAAACCTGAACAAAAGAGCCCTTTCTCTTTATCATGTGGAACAAATTTATTTCCCTTTTGTCTAAACATCGCCTGCCTGGACTACATCTGGTTGTTACTTTTCCAACTAAAAGCATCATTAATGTGATTAACTATAACGTGGCTGCCCTGGGTCAACACCTTCAGCAACAGTAAGAACTTGTGAAAGCTCTGACATAGCAGTTTCTCTTTACCATATCCCAGATAAAAATTCTTAGGTCAAGCTACCTATGGCCCCTTGAAAGTGGGAGAGGACAGGATTAAAAATACTATTTTGGTCCTGTACCAAGATCAAACCATAAGAATCACACAGAGACTGCTTTCTTCTCCATCCTGATAGAGTTATCACTCCCTATTTATTAAATTGATATCTTTTTCTAGTAGCTCAGAAATTACAATATTTACATAGAAGATACAGTTGTAACAGTAATGCCTGCCTTCACAGGACAAAAATCTAACAGAGAAGTCACAAATACAACTAGTTATAATGGAGACCTCTTCAAAGAGCAAAGGTTTTAAAGTCAGACAAGCATGGTACCTCTTCTGCTTCGAAAGCAAATAGTCATTTGAATTTCGTGGCTACGTTTGTACCTATTTCTCAAAGAGGGATAAATGAGATCCAAATGTGAGTTCTTTAGTCCACTGCTCCCAAATAATACACATAAAATAAATAGACGTTATTTCAAGAGATAAATTTATGATAATGCACAACCCAGGAAAATGGAATTATAAAATGGTAGAAAAAAATTCAATGAGTTGCGGTAGAGGGTAGCCCTACCTGGCTTGTGGTTCAAGGGAGATTTCAGAAAGGGTAAAATGCTATATTTACTCACAAAGAAAAGTCGGGTAAATAGAATGGCAGGTGGCAGGGTTGAGGGGAGGAGTATCAGAGGAAAAAACTGGCAGCTTTAGAAATTACTAGGATTGACTAGGATGTCCAATTCCCACAGAGAATATTCTAGAAGATCAACTTGGACAAACAGGAGAAAGACTAATTGAGGGTGTATCACCAAAGGTTTACTATTGATTTGAATGAGGTTCTCTGAATGTTGCAAGATTTACCAGATTTTTGCAAAGCAATCTGATAACTTTGTGTAAAGGTTGTAAATTGGAAATGACCTCAAAACAGGGAGGCAGAAGCACTGAAATACTTTAGGATCAAAGAAACAAGGGCCTTTTATCAGATCAATGACAGAATGAAAAATAAATGACAGAAAGGAGAAACACTGAAAGAAGGAGAAAATACAGTATTTAGCAATTAATTGGACGCTGAGTAAGACAGAGGGAGAACAAATAAAAAAGACACATTTCAAGTCCAGATGTCTAACACTGGGACAAAATGTTAGAGAGAAGAAAATAATCAGTGTTGGAGATGATGTTAGCTTTTGGATCGCACAAGCTAGCTTGGCTCTTGTTAAATTCATTACATCGTTTGAAACTTAAAATGCAAATTGTCCTACCACTGGCTATCTGAAAATAAAATTACTGATGATATCAACTTCTAAATAAGTATAACATCTGTGATGCTTAATATGTTTCAGGGCATATTTAGAATTGAAGATAAAGGGGTTCTATTTCTCAAAAAATAAAAGTCAAAAGAATTTTAAAGGACAAAAACATCCATTCTACCATCTTAAAACAAAGCGATATGGCATCTAAAATATTTACACTGCATACAAAACTAAAACTTTGTCACATGCAAATTCTATTTACCAACCATTGTTCTTTAGTATTTCGTGAAAGGAGGTCTGTACTTAACAAGACTAATAATATGTCAAAACAACAGTGTGGGAAGTGAGGGCAGTAGGGAGAACCTCAAAACAAACCCGCCTGATCAGAGGAGGCATTTGCTTCATGTGACAGGGAAAATTAAATCTTCATGCCTACATAAGTGTCTAAGAATAAGCCCAAGTTGAAGGTAGCATTAATCTCAATCACTGTTTATTTGTGAGTATTTAGACATATTACATGCAGGGTATGTTTCCATTATTGTTGTTTTGAATGAAACACGCAGCATTTCATTGTGAGGAAACCAGGGAAATAATTTTCTCAGTTGCAGAACTCTGGTAACAAAGCGAAAAAAAACTACAAAACTCAGCTCACTTTATAGCTTGTGTGCTTAGCACTGTCTTTATTTCAAGGGGGTGAAGAAAGGTACTCAAGAACAAACCATTCCCTCACAAGTTATTAATAATAGAATTTTCATAAGTTATTATACATTTGATGTTTAAAAAAATGATCACATATGGATCATTAAGATGTGTCTGAAAAGAATTTCAGCAAAAAAGTGGTTAACATTCATCATAGCCTTTCAAAACCAAACTGAATTCTACTTTATCTGAAAACTTTCCAATGCAATATTACTTTTTCTTACATATACAGTCTGCAACTTACCTAGGGCACTATTTATCATTTGGACAACTTAGGTACACACACACACACCACACACTCACACACCAAAAAAAAAAAAAAAAAATCACCTTGAGACAAATAAGAAATTCTCTCCTGTGAAACTCAAAACTGTATTAAAATGATAAGTAGGAAGTCTTCACATTTTATTCATTAACTTATGCAGACAAGTATGATGTACACAAACCAAAAAAAAAAAAGGTTCCAACATGCTATTGGTCATAATAATCATCTTTGCTTCCTCCATTCCACAGAGTTTGTTCATTTTTACAAAGACAATATAAGCTGTGATGGAAAGACTAGTACCCAGAGGAGCCTTCCAACTATCCACACTGGTAGCCTAGCCCACCTGGGACCCCCAACAGGTATGGGTCAGGATTTAAGGATTCAAAATAATTATTGCAAAGGAAATGCTTGAATGAATAATTTCTCTTTGGTATTCAATTCAGATGCCATAGTGAAGCAGAGAGAAAGGAAGCAGAATTTAGGGGTTTAAAAGGTATCAATAACACGGTAATAATAAAATTCAAGTTTGTCAATTGTTTCGTGGGCATAGTACATAGATGCTAAAAGAGTCATTTCAAGGTAAAGTCCAGAGATCATACTTCCAGGTACCACAGTCAAACGAGTGTTATGTGCTACCTGCTATAAACATTCACACTTCAGAATTCTGGGTCCCACACTACAGACAAAAAGCCAGAAGGAAATCTATTTCCAGAGTTAACATGAATATTTAAGGCATGTTTTGTATACAGAGATTGGGGCAAGGAATGTGGTCAGGAGAAGAATCATGTATCTTTAGACCCTGCTCTAGATTTTTGGTCAAATCCAAGAATGTATCCAATTTACTTTTTGAGAGATAAGGTCTTACAGGAAATAAAAAGAGACTTTCCTAGGGATTTCTCTTACGAGCAGCAAAAATTAAAATGAAAGGTCAGGGACTTCCCTGGTGGTCCGGTGTTTAAGGATCCGTCTGCCAACGGAGGGGACGTGAATTCAATTCCTTGTCTTGGAAGATCCCACATGCTGTGGGACAACTAAGCCCACGCAATGCAACTCCTGAAGCCTGTGTGCCTAGAAATCCAGGCTTCAACATAAGAGAAGCCACCACAATGAGAAGCCAGAGTACTACAACTAGAGAGAGCCCTGGCACAGCAACAAAGACCCAGCACAATAGAAAATAAATACGTAAATTTATTTTAACAAAAGGAAGGTCAAAATATTAATAGCTTCTACTCTGAAACCACCACTTTCCCATCTTGGAGGCAGACTTAATATTAAGAGTAGTCAAGAGCTAGGGCTTTGGATGTAAAACTCTAGTCTGGTTGTGAGTCCAGGCATCACCACAGCTAAGTAAGTGGCCTTAGGAAAAACGCCCTTCCCTAAGCCTCAGGATCTAAACTCTTAAATGGATAAACTGACAATAGCCTGATGATTATGACTGTTGGAGGTTTAAGCGACAGGACCTCTCCATCTAGTTTAGCACACTGCCTGAGTTCTATGGGTCACATCAATTCCTGGGTATAATGCACATTTGTATCAAATGTCCTTGGAAAAGGAAAGATCTCTCCTTTCAATATGTATATCCTAGGATCTTTGAGAAATGCTCTATATTGAAACTGTGCTGTATATCCTAATATGGTTTCCTATTCTCATTTGTTGGGCAACTGTTCTCATTTGTGAGTGCCAATTTCACACTATACTTAAATATTTGAAGCAAAACTCCTGCTGTTTGGAGAAGACACACTGGCTCAATGTGACTTCAGCCTATGTTAAGTCTTCATCAAAAAAAAGGAGATGAGGAAGGTTCAATTCATTTGAAGGATATATACTAAATTAACCTTAAAAATGCATTCCAATATACAGTAGGTACAGACAAATACTGTTTGGATTCCACTTATATGAGGGACCTAGGATAGTCAAACTCACAGGGTCACAAAGTACATTTGTAGATGCCAGGGGCCAGGGAGCGGGGGTGGGGTGGGGTGAAGGGGTAGAGAGGAGGATGGGGAATTCGTGTTTAATGGGGACAGAGTTCTAGTTTAGGAAAGTAAAAAATTCAGGAGATGGATGATGGTAAGTGTTGCACAACAATGTGAATGTACTTAATGCCACTGAACTGCACAGTTAAATATAGCTAAAATAGTTTGTTTTATATTATGTGACTTTTACCACAATGAAAAAATTATTTTTTAAAAAAGGAGGTGATGACATTTAATGGTGGTTTATAATGATTTCCAGGTACAATTCCAAGTGCCAAGGGAAAAAACATCTTTTTAAAGATCCTCTGAGAGTTTGTCTTTGTTCATGCCTTGAGATCCTTTTTCCACTTTTCTCTTCCCTATTCTGGGTGCTAGGAAATGGAACTCTAGAGTTGGCTTCACCTGCCCTGTGGAAGCCTGCTGGGTTCAGCCAGTGAGAAGCGAGAACAAGTGTTTGGAGGCCAAGAGAAAGGGAAGTCCAGGGTATTGCTTCCGCAACTTATCTTCCCACCCACTCTGCTTCCTGGGAGTCTTCAGGTTCCTGAAGTGGCTGTGTCCATCTCCAGCCACACTTCTGTTCATTCTCCTTCAAAGTTCCCACTGAAAAACAGGCTCTGGTCAACACAGTGGTCCTTGCTTATCCCTTCAGGCCTGGGGTGGCAATGGTTGCCCCACAGCTGCCATTCCCTGGGTGCCTCATCACTCCTTACTGATCCCTTTAACTGTGCCTAGACCTTCATACTTAGTTACTTTATTAACTAACCTGTCTCCGGTGGAACCTTTAGAGTGAGCCATCTGTTTCCAATTGGGTCCCTGCCTGAGATAATTACTTTAAAAAGCATGACAACAAAATTCTGTAGAGCAATTATCCTTCAATTAAAAAATAAATAAATTTAGAAAAATAAAAAAGAGAATGAGAGTGAGTGGTTATGTTTTGGCGATTACACATATAGGGAAGTCAGAGAAGGTTTCACAGATAAAATGACAATTAAGACTTGTAGGAACTGATGGAGTGAGCCATGAAACTACCAGAGAGAAGTTTTGTACTTATAGTGAATAGCAAGTTTGAGAGGGGAAGCCTATTCAGAATCTTCAAGGTAGGAAAGGAGGCTGGTATGCCTGGAACAGTCAAAAGCCCTAAGCATGTAGGGTGGCATTACGTGGGCCAGGATGAGATCAGCCAGGTAATGAATTCTACAGAGAGAAGATAGAATGGCTTAGGAAAGAACTGCAGAGGGGAAGAGGGTGAGCCTGCAATCAGCAGAGGACAATGAAAAGGAGAAACCGGGGCAACACAAAGAGAACATGAGGGAGTGATATCCAAAAAATCACCTGAAATAAGCATAAGAGGCATATCATTTTCCAAAAAGGGTTATACATTCACTTTGGCCTGAACAACTTTTCTTTTTGGAAGAAATTTCACTCACACACACACACACACACACCCCATACCCAGCTAGCATTTATGCAGGAGGTTGACTTACTGTACCTGCTGCTGTTGCTGCTAAGTCGCTTCAGTCGTGTCCAACTCTGTGCGACCCCATAGATGGCAGCCCACCAGGCTCCCCCGTCCCTGGGATTCTCCAGGCAAGAATACTGGAGTGGGTTGCCATTTCCTTCTCCAATGCATGAAAGTGAAAAGTGAAAGTGAAGTTGCTCAGTTGTGTCTGACTCATAGGGAGCACCCACCAGGCTCCTCCGTCCAGGGGATTTTCCAGGCAAGAGTACTGGAGTGGGGTGCCATTGCCTTCTCCGTACTGCACCTGAGATTTAGACAAATCCTATTTAGACAGTGACCTGCAAACCAGTGTGGTTTTACTAGGTTGGAAAATGGTAGTAACAACCTGTTTGTACATTTTTCCCTGAGAAAAGAATTGAAAAGAATCATATTTGTTAATCCTCCTACAAGGATTTCTGTAGTTATTAACCCTTCTCAGAAAGAGCATCAGCTATTCTCAAGAAAGAGGGAATCAGAATCTACAGAAACACTCCAGTCATCTGTACCTACTTGTTTGACATGAACAAGAATGTGAGCCCTTAGTAGGTGGGTGCCTGGGTGCTGCAGGAAGCACTGGGACTGACTACACCCGAACTGTGTGGTCAGCAGTGCTCTGCTGTGGTCTACACATGCACCACAGTGACGGATGCCGTATCTGCCAAGAGCTGGGTCAGGTACATATACATCACTCAGGTGAGGCTACTCTTCTCCAGAGAGTTCATTTCTACATGAGTACAACTCGTGAAATAAATACATGAGGCAGGAAATAATTTTCATTTTAACTTCAACCCATTTAAAACTCATTCATCTTTTATTCTATGGCACCAAAAGGATGGACCAAAGAGGGGTATGGATCATAGTGGAATTTTCTTTTTGGAAGTTTTTTTTATGATAAATGTATCATTTCCTCCATACAGACACATCAATATGGGCAAGTAAAACTTTCAGTTAGCATAGCGGCTACTGTGAACAGCAATAACAGCCAGTATTTATTAAGTATTTAATATGGTCTACACACCGGGCTGAGTGTGTTACACAGACCTTCATTTATTCCTCTCAACAACACTGTGAGGACAGCACTGCTACCCTTTATTTTACAAAGAGAGAAAGAGAAGTTCAGGGAGTTGATGTAACTCACCCAGGATAAGAGACCACCCATAAATGGTTGGGCTATGAACATTGGAGGGGCCTCCCAGGGGGCACAGTGGTAAAAAATCTGCCTGCCAATGCAGGAGATGCGAGAGGCGCAAGTTTGATCCCTGGGTTCGGAAGATCCCTTGCAGTAAGAAGAGCCAACTTACTCCAATATTTCCTTGCCTGGAAAATCTCATGGACAGAGGAGCCTGGCAGGCTACAGTCCATAAGGGTTGGAAAGAGTCAGGCTCAACTGAGTGACTGAGTACATACAAACATGAGCAAAGGAAGGCTGACACCGGCGGCTACGAAATATAACATGACTATTACTTGCTCATGTTTAATGATGGATGTTTACCATGAAGCATAACCTTGACATGGGTTTTATTTCCATGTTTTCCTTTCCCCAACCACTATCACCCCATTTTAGAGATGAGAGAACTGAAGTATAAAGAATTGAGATGGATTGCCCTGACTCAGGCTGCCAAGGAGGGAAGAGATCTGCAATTTATACCTAAGTCTTCTGACTTCAAAGAAAGCACTATATTCCACTGCACAGACACTTCCATGCTCAAGTTTAATTTAATGCTATTATTAAACACAGGCAGCCTTTTCAAATATCCATGCACGTTTATAGCACACTTAACTACGGTCAAGTCCTTGTGCTAACTGCTACAATTGAATGCAAAGAAGTTCCGTCTATCAGTAATCTTAAAAGGAAGCTAGGCAAACAAAGCACAAAGGTTCATGAAAAATTTCAAGTTTGATTCTATTCAACATAACTTTTAAAACATATTCAGAACATGTCAGAAGCGAGGATGTGATTATGTCAATGGAGGAGAGAATTCACAGGGTGAAGACATCCTTGGGGACTTGTCCAGCTGCAAGTTTCCGGAATGAAGCTAATGCCAACCTTAAATGAGGAGACTTTCAAAAAGTGAAAAAGGAAAAAAAAAAGAATATATGAACAGAATATGGAGAAAGATGTGTGGACAACTTTACCAAAGACAGCTGGCGAATGCAGAGGGTACTTAGTGCAAACCACAGAGTCCAAATTCCAGGCAGAGTTTGGACTGTATTCTGTAAATGAAGACGTTTGACCTCAAGCACAACATGATACAAAACACTGCCTGGAGACGACAAATTTTCTACACGAGATAATTACCAACAATCCAAACTTCTACACAGAAAGTAAATAAAGCTATAGCGCACATGAGAGTGGATGTGAGATTGTTGGGAACACCTATCTGGGCTCCCCCCGTCGGCGTGTTTAGGCTCACAACGAAAACAGGCAGATTGATTTTCCCTGATTAAGGCTGCTTCAGTCTGGTCTGATGAGTAAATACCCAAAGCAGCCACATGCTTAGCTGCCCTCCCTCTGCAATTACCTTTTTTTTCCCCTACACTTCAAATTTGCAGGTCTAAATTTGTAATTCTTCACTTGTCAGAGTAAGCAAACCTATCAGTCACTTGATCTTGTAATTCCCCCCCACCCCGCCCTTCTAAGAGGGACATTCACTCCCTCATTTTTCATTTATTCAAGTATGTTTACTGAATACCTAGTACAAAGCTCCAGGCCAGGTAGGCTTTGCAGATGCAAAAATAAAATATCATCTCAGTCTTCAAAGTGCTCTTCTGTGCCCGAGGTACAGAGAAGAGGGGGCAGTCAGGATATGCTGGCCAAATGCTATAAATAGTCCTACATACAGGGCGCTATGTGATCACACATTGGAAAGCCTTAATGCTGCCTGGTGCCTCCGAGCATGCCTTCCAGAGCAAGGCATTTTTAAACTGAGGTGTGAGGGGATGGAATGAACTGGGAGATTGGGATTGACATATATACGCTACTATGCATAAAAGAGATAACTAATGAGAACTTACTCTAGCACAGGGAACTCTACTCAGTGCTCTGTGGTGACCTGAGTAGAAAGGAAATTCAAAAAACAGGGGCTATGTTTATACGTATGGCTGGTTCAGTGTGCTGTACAGTAGAAACTAACACCACATTGCAAAGCAACTATACCCCAGTAACATTTTTTTAAAGAAGCATGTATGAATAACTAGCTTCCTTCTGTCAATAGATATTAAAAAGATTTGCAAACATGAAAACAATGCCACTCTTCTCACTAAATTTTTTAATTAAAATCTTGTTTAAATTTTAAAAAACTATAAATAAATAAACTGAGATGTGAGGAATAAGGAGCTATTCTTCAGGGGGCCAAGGAGGGAAAAGACACTCCTAGCAGAGGCTGAAGAATGTCCACATGCTTAGGAATCAGGGTAAGTGTCATAGTCGTCCAGAAGGGAGTTTAGGATAGGAGAAGGATCGAGAGGGCCTTGATAGTGCAGTGTTTGAATCTGACTTGGTGACTGCATTTGTGGGAGCGTAGCGGGAGACCTAAGGAGTGAATGAACAGCAATTGAATAAAAGTCACGTACATCTCAAAGTTAATTACAAAGATAATCTAATTTTATCTTGGTGATGCCATCCAGCCTTCTCATCCTTTGTTGTTTCCTTTTTTCCTGCCTTCAATTTTCCTAGCATCAGGGTCTTTTCTGACTCAATGGACAAGAGTTTGTGTGGACTGTGGGAGATGGTAAAGGACAGGGAAGTCTGGCGTGCTGCAGTCCATGGGGTCACAAAGAACTGGACACGACTGAGCGACTGAACAACAACAAAAATTTTATCCAGTGAACCTATCTACAGTCTTAAGTAACTGGAGACACCATGATCGGTCAGAATTTGTAGGTAACTTGCTGATTCTCCCCAAAAGTATCCCTTTGTCTTCTCCCAGGACTGAGTCAATGATGTCAGCTAAAGAATCATCATTAAACCCCCATAGATATTAACTCTTTGACAACTTCCCAGCCAAGCGTTTGGCTGAGACAGTCATCCACGTGGCCACAGTTTGAAAGGGAAGGGATGATGAGAAAGGTTTGGTCTTGCCCACTGGAGGAATTTTAGGAAAAACCAGGTAATGTTTTTGGTTAATCTTGAAAGTGAAAGTGAAGTCGCTCAGTCATGTCCCACTCTCTGCGACCCCATGGACTGTAGCCCACCAGGCTCCTCCGTCCATGGGATTTTCCAGGTAAGAATACTGGAGTGGGTTGCCATTTCCTTCTCCAGGGGATCTTTCCAACCCAGGGATTGAACCCGGGTCTCCCATAATGTAGGAAGATGCTTTACCATCTGAGCCAATGCTTTGCTGCTGCTGCTGCTGCTAAGTCGCTTCAGTCGTGTCCAACTCTGTGCAGAGTCGGCAGCCCACCAGGCTCCCCTGTCCCTGGGATTCTCCAGGCAAGAACACTGGAGTGGGTTGCCATTTCCTTCTCCAATGCATGAAAGTGAAAAGTGAAAGTGAAGTAGTATCCGATTCTTCATGACCCCATGGACTACAGCCTACCAGGCTTCTCCGCCCATGGGATTTTCCAGGCAAGAGTACTGGAGTGGGGTGCCATTGCCTTCTCCAGAGCCAATGCTTTACCATCTGGTTAATCTTAACCCATCCTAAACACATGTCTAAATTGATCATGCGGCTGTGAGGACAAATTACCTTTGGTAATACTGAGAAATATCCACTCCCTGACTCTGAATCCTGGTGTCCTACACCTCCAGAAGAATTATCAGAGAGGAATGACCTAATACTGAGAATAAGCAATGTGGGTATTTAATGATCAGTAATAAAGTGGTAACAGAAAATAATGGACACCAGATATGAATGCCACCTCTATACTCGCTGTTCTATGTGTTATGTAAAGCATATTAGATTCTGGCAGAAAGTTTATATGGAGCTGAAAATTTGTATGGAGGTATGTTTTAAATAACTTTTCTTACAGGTGACCCAAGTTAACTAGACACATAATTGGGACTTAAAAAATTAAAACTATAGTAAACCTCCCTTTAAAGAACATCATCACAAGCTTAATTTTGCCCAAAGCTCTTAACAATATTATGAGGCAGAAAGGACAAAGATTTTCATGTCCAGCCTACCTGAACAGACAGATAATGGATAGAACTTTCCAAGGACAGGTTATAAAATTGGCAGAGGTGAAATAAGTGTCAGTGACCAGGAAACCAAATATCAGGGGACTTACTCTCAGCTCCAATATGAAGGCTGAAAAAACAGAGAATCTGATTCAGTCTTTTCTATGTGAAAGTGTGTTTGCATTTGGTGTGTGCATGTTAGAACAAAACTTTGTAAACATAATCTTTCCTGTGGCCATGGAATTAATACTTAACAGTAATAATAATGGAACAGCAATAGCTTTAATTTGCTATTTGAATGACCACTTATAAAATGTTTCACTATTCATTATCTAACTTGAACTTCCTTTCGATATTATGAAACTGGTAGATGATAAAGCAATATTCAGAAATTTTATTCAGGATTTTGCAGGAAGCAAATGGCAGAGAGAGTTAGAAATTCTGGTAGTTCAATTTGTAGCCCAATGATAGCAACAAAAGCTCAAGAACATTTCCAAATTCTCCCAAACTGTTAGAATATATCCCTCCCTTGAACAGTATTTATATATGTCTGGATGTACAACCACTCTTCGTTTTTTAATCACCAGCATGATTATTTGCACATCTTACTTGTCTGACTATCTCCAGTACCGCCACAGTAAAGAAACCACTGTCATGCTCAGCATAACGAATTCAGGTATTGTGTTCACCAAACCTCTGTTTAACTTACTTTAACTTGTCATGTAGGTCTCTTGGAAAGGATAATTAATGCTCATTGGTATCTGTGTCTTTTCTTCTTTGTGATCACTCAGCCAGATTACATTCTCTGCCTCTCTTTAAGTTCATGTCAGAGATCCAGCCAATGGAGCCCAAGTAGAAATGAGGCCCCCAATGCTGAGCAGAACCAATTAAGGAAAATCTCCCATTTATAATCCTCCCTCTTTTTTCTCAGTGACTCACCAAACAGAGAAGACCCCAAAAGATTGGAGCCACAATACAGAAGGGGCCTGGGACCTTGAATGCCACCTGTGATGGGCAGAGTTCATCTCCTCCCATCCCTTCTCTACTTCCTGCTCCCACCAACCTACAATGGACTGTGTGATGTAGGTGAAAAATAAACTCTTATGATGTTAAGCCACTGAAATTTGGAAGTTACTTGTTATAGCTGTTAGCCTACCCAGACTAATATAACTCTTCATTATAAGAAGTTAATATCTACAAAGAACTAATATCTTTAGACTCCAAAAGAGCACACATTGTAAAGAGATTTTAATCAGCTATTTAAAATTACTGATTCTGAGAATGCATTTGGGGGGAAACCCACAATGCTGCCCTTTCAAATAAAAACATAATCATAATTTTTATGATCAATCACAATTACTATCATAGAAATCTTTAGGTCTTGATAGATAAAATTCAATGAAGCACAGACTGTAATATAAGACTGGTATCAGATATCTGAGGCACACTAATAAGCAAAGTATAAATGGACAAATCTAATTTAAGTCAACCCTGCTGAGTCATTCGAGATATCTATCTACCCAAAATGAACATAATCCATTAGCATCAAAATAACAAAATCTCCCCACCCCCCGTAAATACAGAAGGGTCTAGTTCTGCTCATGACTTTTATCAGCATGACATGTGGCTAATATTCATTTATCAAACAGTATGGGTATTGTTTTGTGCTCAAATAATTATCAGTTAATGAAGCTTTAAAAAAGAGTCTCTCACATCTAGATTGAATTATTCTTTCTATGGTGCTTACCCTCATATTCCTAAATACTGAAAATGTTCCCATAGTAAATGAGGTCAGCTTGTGTAAGCTCAGAAGCAATAGGATATTTTAGCCTTGAAGCATAATAGGAAGAATATTAGAGCACATTCATTCAATTAAAAAATGGAGTAAAATATTCCATATGTGGCTACATGCCTTTAACATCTCTAGTAAAGATACATCATAGAAATACATATGATCTCTAAGCAACTTTTATAATAAAATTTGAAGTCCCAACAATTCCATTTGATGGAAGAGAAAAAAAATTCAGAGTCTGAGAGCTGAAGTGTCTCACCTGGAGCCACACAGGAATCTACCCCTGGATGGAGAAAGACATCTTCCAGATCTCATTTTGGTGGCTGCTGGTTCCCTGCCTTTTTATTCCCATCCTGACCCTTTCACTACTGAGATGAGAGAGGTTCTTATCTTAAGCTGGAATATTTGCCAGGTAGTATGCATAGTCTTCTAGAGCTTCTCAGGTAGTGCGGTAGTAAAGAATTCACCTGCCAATGCAAGAGACATGGGTTTGATTCCTGGGTTGAGAAGATTCTCTGGAGTAGGAAATGGCAACCCACTCCAGCATTCGTGCCTGGGAAATCCCATGGACAGAGGAGCTTGGCAGGCTACAGAGTTGGACACAACTGAGCATGTATGCATGACTAGTTTTCTAATTTGGAAAAAAAGGTTTACTTTCTCTAGCACTTTCAATGCAATCACACTAGTACCCTAAACAAAGGGCCCTGGATGCACAATTGCAGAGAGTGCCTGGAAGTTCTCAGTAGGTGGAAGGCTAGGATATGAGCATCCATTTACAGAGGATTTGGGTACCATACCACTGTCTCAGCTTTCTTTCCCTCCAGGTCTCCAGAGGACTTGACTATGGAGGCTGTGTCTACTGAAACCTTCAACACAGCTTTGTTTTGTTTTCTTATAGATACAGTAAAATAATCCAGAGACAAAAGATTTGCTGGGAGGCAACAGTGATGGGAATGAATGAAACAGCCAAATCTTCCCTGTGATGCTGGAGTTGGAGATATCATCAGGAGCATAGCCTGTGGTTACCATAATCAGAAATCCCTATGAAAAAGCTGATTTAAAAGAACTTCCAAGTTGCTGGTGAAAGTGCCAAAACCCAATACAGTGGCATGTAACAGATGGAAAAGAAAAAGTCCAGAAAGTTCACAAATGACTGATCTTTTTTTCCTCCATTTTATGATCCTCAAGATTTCTCTTTCCAGAATTTCTTTTTCTTTTTTTTTAAGTCATGCACAGATCCAGTAACCTTTCACTGCAACTAAGAGGTGAATGTATTCACATTGACAAGGGCAACAGGAAAGTTTAATTTGGTTAGTTTAGTCACTCAGTCATGTCCTGTCCAACTCTTTGTGACCCCATGGACTGAAGCACACCAGCCTTCCCTGCTAAGTCACTTCAGTCGTGTCTGACTCTGTGCGAACCCACAAACGGCAGCCCACCAGGCTCCCCCGTCCCTGGGATCCTCCAGGCAAGAACACTGGAGTGGGTTGCCATTTCCTTCTCCAATGAATGAAAGTGAAGTTATTCAGTCGTGTCTGACTCCTAGCGAGCCCATGGACTGCAACCTACCAAGCTCCTCTGTCCATGGGATTTGTCAGAGTACTGGAGTGGGTTGCTATTGCCTTCTCTATCACCAACTCCCTGCCTGCTCAAACTCATGTCCATCTAGTTGGTGATACCATCCAACTATCTCATCCTCTGTCATCCCCTTCTCCTCTCACCTTCAATCTTTCCCAGCATCAGGGTCTTTTCCAATGAGTCAGTTCTTCACATCAGGTGGCCAAAATACTGGAGTTTCAGCTTCAGCACCAGTCCTTCCAATGAATATTCAGGGCTGATTTCCTTTAGGATTGACTGGTTAGATCTCCTTGCAGTCCAAGGGACTCTCAAGAGTCTTCTCCAACACCACAGTTCAAAAGCATCAATTCTTCGGCACTCAGCTTTCTTTACAGTCCAACTCTCACATCCATATATAACTACTCGAAAAACCATAGCTTTGACTAGACAGACCTTTGCTGGCAAAGTGATGTCTCTGCTTTTTAATATGCTATTTAGGTTGGTCATAGCTTTTCTTCCAAGGAGCAAGCATCTTTTAATTTCATGGCTGCAGTCACCATCTGCAGTGATTTTGGAGCCCCCCCAAAAAAAGTATCTCACTGTTCCTATGGTTTCCCCATCTATTCGCCATGAGGTGATGGGACCGGATGCCCTGATCTTCGTTTTCTGAATGTTGAGCTTTAAGCCAACTTTTTCACTTTCCTCTTTCACTTTCATCAAGAGGTTCTTTAGATCTTCTTTGCTTTCTGCCATAAGGGTGGTGTCATCTGCATATCTGAGGTTATTGATATTTCTCCCAGCAATCTTGATTCCAGCTTGTGCTTCATTCAGTCCAGCATTTCTCATGATGTATTCTGCATAGAAGTTAAACAAGCAGGGTGACAATACACAGCCTTGATGTACTCCTTTCCCAATTTGGAACCAGTCTCTTGTTCCAGGTTCAGTTCTAACTGTTGCTTCTTGACCTGCATACAGATTTCTCAGGAGGCAGCTCAGGTGGTCTGGTATTCCCAATTCTTGAAGAATTATCCACAGTTTATTGTGATCCACACAGTCAGAGGCTTTGGCATATCAGTAAAGCAGAAGTAGATGTTTTTATGGAATTCTCTTGCTTTTTCGATAATCCATTGGATGTTGGCATGATCTCTGGTTCCTCTGGCTTTTCTAAGTCCAGCTTGAACATCTGGAATTTCACAGTTCATATACTGGTTAAGACTGGCTTGGAGAATTTTGAGCATTATTTGCTAGCCTGTGAGATGAGTGCAATTGTGCGGTAGTTTGAACATTCTTTGGCATTGCCGGTTCTTTGGGATGGGAATGAAAACTGACCTTTTCCAGTCCTGTGACCACTGCTGAGTTTTCCAAATTTGCTGGCATATTGAGTGTAGGACTTTCAGAGCATCATCTTTTAGGATTTGAAATAGCTCAACTGGAATTCCATCACCTCCACTAGCTTTGTTCATAGTGATACTTCCAAAGGCCCACTTGACTTCGCATTCCAGGATGTCTGGCTCTAGGTGAGTGATCATAGCATCGTGGTTATCTGGGTCATGAAGATCTTTTTTTGTATTGTTCTTCTTTGTATTCTTGCCCAACTCTTCTTAATATCTTTAGCTTCTGTTAGGTCCATACCATTTCTGTTCTTTATTGTGCCCATCTTTGCATGAAATGTTCCCTTGCTTTGGTATCTCTAATTTTCTTGAAGAGATCTCTAGTCTTTCCCATTCTGTTGTTGTCCTCTGTTTCTTTGCATTGATTGCTGAGGAAGGCTTTCTTATCTCCCTTTGCTATTTTTTGGAACTCTGCATTCAAATGGGTATATCTTGCCTTTTCTCCTTGCTTTTAGCTTCTCTTCTTTGCTCAGCTAACCACTGATTAAACGGTTACTATATTTTGCAAATCAAATGAGCATGCCTCTTCCTTGAAGCTCCCCACTAATGCGTATTCCAAGACAAGTCAAGAGCTTCCTATCACATTGCACCTAATTCAATTAACATACACACTCAGCCAGCAATAGATAACAATGCTTTAGTTATTTTAAAAATCACATCTGTCAACAGACTGTAATACAGCATTGGCAAGATACAGCTGAAACCTGTATTCTCCTCACATAATTTCAACCCTCTTCTGAAATGCACTTTGCTTTCTTTATGATAGAACTGGTCATGAGTGTCAGACTTTTGGAAATCAACTTATTTTTTTTTCCTTTCAATTACAAAAAAAAAAAAAAATTATTTGCTTTGTTCTTTGGCTTGGGGTTCCCTACTCCAGTCCCAGAGAAATATTTCTCATACAGAAGTAAATGGGCTTTGAAGAGGTAGGAAAAACTCTATTTAAAATTCCAAATAGTGCTTTGGCTCATCCAACCAGCTCTTGCAAGATTGACCATATGTGAAATTTGAATGTAGATTACAGTGTTTCAATTTAACAAGATTAAGGTGTGATTACATTTGTTATTTTGTAATTTCATAGTTTCTCCATTAAGGGAAGTCAGCATTTAAGATCAGTCACGTTTAATAGCATGCTGAAGTGGGGGAAGAATGCTTATCAGTTTAAGTTCCCAGCCACGTCCCTTTCTTTACTTTGTATTTTCTAATCAGTTATTTCTTTAAATACATCTCTCATATCTTCTTTACAATAATCCAAATTACACACCAGTTTACTTTCTTTTTTTTTTTTTTATCAGAATCAATAGTTTTATTGAAGGTTAAGGTACTCAAATGTTAACAGGTCATAGGCAAAGGGAAGAAACAGAAGTCTCAGATGCGTTAGTAGAGGAGGGAGGGTACAAACAGCTCTGCCCGACAAACATTCCAGATCCAGGGTTTCCATACTTCTCCAAGGCTTGATTTCTCATGGGTCACTTTCCATGCAAAAGATTTTAGAGACCAAATGCAACAGGATTCCTTCAGTTACCAACCAAGAGTCTTTGGGTCTTCTCTCAGGCGAGGCATCCAGTGAAAATAAGATCTAGTTTTCAGATTCCTCTGGAGGATTAAAAAGTCTCTTTCGCATTGCGTTGCCAAGCTCCCTGCTCTTGTTCCTCTTTTCCATGTACTCATTCTTCAAGCATTTTCTCATCTCCCGATCAAGATCATTGCAATGACCAAAAAATTTCAGAATGCTGTGATTTTTGTGACATTCCTTAAGCAAGTTAATCAAGACGTTGCATTCTTCAGTGTGCAAGTGTGGAGATAAGTCAGGATGCATCTTTAGGAGGAGATGGAACACAGCAGAGCAACCCGACTCGCGGCCACACCCGGAAAGCGGAAGCGGTATTCCCCGGCGAAGACGCTGCGCCTGCAAACGCGCGGTCTGGGCGCCGGAGCCCGGCCAGCTTCGGGTGGCGAAGGCACGGCGCCCTCCACGGCTGACACCGCTTGGCCGGCCCCCAGTTTACTTTCTTTCATTTCTATTTTTGCTTTCTTAAGCTAAATCTCCCCAATATTTTTAGCAGGAAATAGGACAGAAAGCATAAAACTTAAATATGTACAAATATACACGTGTGTACACATATACATGAATACTAAGACAATTCACTGATAGAAATCTCTTACTCACTTCCTTAGAGAAGCAGGGTGTCATGGAGTCATTCACACCCTGGCTCCTGCTGAATGCTGGTGTCCCACAAGATATGAGTTTAACGGAAAGAAGTAAATCATGGTCAAACACTAATAAGAATGCTGCATACTGTAACAGTTTCTTAGAGAGTCACAGTGCATATCTGCATATTAAAGTCTCTCACATGTCCCATATGAAGGATGTTCAATTTTCTTTCAATAATTGTATAATATCCATGATTTATTTGATCAAGATTTTTAAAAAATTCTTGGAACATCTACTAAGATATATCAGGACACTACTGTCCAAGGAACACAGTTTAGAAAAGTCAATTAGGGTTGAAAATGCATGGGTTTTATGATGTATTTTTAAATTTCTAGCTTTGATACTTGCTAGCTGTGTGACTTTGGAGAAGTTTCTTCATGTCTCTGAGCCTCCTTTCAAGTTTGCATTCCAACCAATATTTATTGAGCGTCTGTGGTGTTCCAGGCCCTGGGATAACTAGACACAGAAAACAAAACAGACATACCCCACACTCAGGGTCAGATGGAAGACAGACAATAAACAAATACATGTATAGTTAGAGTGTTGGTAAGTGCCGGAAAGGAAAAAGGGTAAGTGAAGGAGATAATTACTACAGGGAAAAGCTAATGTAGATGGAATGGGCAGGCAAGTTCTCCTGAGGAAGTAAC
Organism: Bos taurus; assembly: GCF_002263795.3. NCBI lineage: Eukaryota > Metazoa > Chordata > Mammalia > Artiodactyla > Bovidae > Bos > Bos taurus. The sequence goes on along the minus strand of NC_037334.1, from coordinate 79,107,938 downwards.
AATTAAGTTGAGGTCTGAATAAGATGTAAGATCAAGCTAAACGAAATGTGCCAGTAAAATATTCCAGAAAGAGGAAAAGGCAAATAAAAAGGTCCCCAAACCAATTTAAACATGGCTAAGCTATAGCCTCCTGCAATGTATTGGATGAGTTTGATAGACCTAAGCAGTAGCTTCAATATGGCTGGAGCTCAGTGATTGGGAGTGGGCAGGGGGGATGATCCAAAACAAGACAACATGCAAGGGGGTCAATCCTTGGCTCTGTTGACCAACACTTCCAAGAAGGAGTCTGGGCTTCCTTCTAAGTGCAAAGGATGCTAGAGTGGCATTACCAGACTTAAGTTTTCTAAAAAGATCATACACAGGAACTAGATCAGTTAGAAGGTTATTTCTTGGTGAGAAAAAATTTCAGATTCTTCACCTGCAAAACTAAGGTGTTAACTCTTCACTGATATTGTAGAAAAGATTTAAAACCTGCACAAGAGTGTGGCACAGAGAAGGTGCCAAAATAGCACTTCCTGCTTTCCTTTCTTTCCTGAGACACGGCGCCTGCCCATCAAGAGAATGCCGTCAGTCTGCGCTGGCCTTCTCCCTCCCAATCTTGTACATTTCATCCAGCTTTCTGAATTATAACCTCTTGAGACTTTTTGTATCTCAAATGGGTCACACCATGAGTATTTGCAGAGAGAAAGCCTTCCCTTGTCTATCTTCCCTCTGCAGAAATAGATGGACAGAGCAGCACCAACCTTTCGTATAATTCAGAATTCCATCACTGGGCACAGTGTCACCGTGGCAATACTTGGGTTCAGATGGGCTTGACTATCCGAGTAGAACTGCAAGATGGGTAGCAGAAAGACCAGAAATTCACTGAACACTTACAAAGCACCTTCTAGAAATTTCTGATGCTGGCTATTTGGATAGTTTGCCTTTTATAAAGTCAGAATCATTGCTTTAAAAACAAATAAATGGCCATTTATTGCAAGGGCAGTTAAAGGATGCAAGGGGAAACTGTGGACTAAAATGGACTTAAAAATAGTCCCCCAAAATGACATCTACGAATATTTACATCCCTGGTGATAAACATTAAAAAGTGATAATATAAAATTAGATCAGATTTTGAACGATGGCAGGGGTTTATGATGAATGTGACATGCACAGGACTTATGGGTAGGGGTGACATGCACTGACAAAGTTCTATGTCTTGGCTTGAGTGGTAGTTACAATGATCAGTTCAGTTCAGTTGCTCAGTCATGTCTGACTCTTTGTGACCCCATGGACTACAGCACACCTGGCTTCCCTGTGCATCACCAACTCCCAGACCTTGCTCAAACTCATGTCCATCAAGTTGGTGATGCCATTCAACCATCTCATCCTCTGTCGTCCCCTTCTCCTCCTGCCTTCAATCTTTCCCAGCATCAGGGTCTTTGCCAATGAGTCAGTTCTTCACATCAGGTGGCCAAAGTATTGGAGTTATGATGATACTGCCTTATAGTAACTTCCTAAGTTCTATATTTGTTTCATTCCATCTGTGTCTGTGTTTTATTTTAGAATAAAATGATTAACACATGAGGAAGAAATTAAGAGCAAATAAGTAATACATTTTACATATCTGTTATTTCAGTAAAGCAATGGCACAAATTTCAAAGTCAAAAAAGACTTGAACAAAATGACTTTGATTTGTCCTGTGATAGGGGAAAAAAATAGAAAATGAGAATAATGATAATGTGGTGTTTTTCTGCTGAATTTTCTCTCCTTTCTGATTATATCAGTACATCATAAATGACTAATTAAACTGTTATTTCATTACAGAGTTCAATTAATTTATATGTCACTTAGCAGCCCCCATATCTTGATATTGTAAGACAAAGCTATTAATTAAATGAGCAACAGGAAGGTATTCCTGTTGATGAAACTTTTAGTTAGATTTATAAAAATCTTACCTTCCAAACCAATTGGACAATTAATTTTATAATCCTTTTCTTAACTTCTAAGTATTAATTCTATAATACAGATGATGGGCTTTAATATGATGATAAGTAATTAACAATTACAGCCCTTTGTGGTCATATAAATATATAAATATCTCCCTCCCTAAATTGCTTTTTTCCAAACCAGACATCAGAAGGCAAAATACAAGTCTAAAAGTCCTTACTGACTGCAAAAGATCACTCACCTGTGGATTTTTTCCACATTCCTTTATTATCTTTGGTTATTTATGTATAAACTATTTTCATACCTTCATTATTTAAAAATTTGGTAGTAGTTGGGATGTTTCATATTTTAGTACTCTATGAAAAATATAAATCATTACCTGGTAAGTAGGAAAGGAGTTCATTCTAAATGAAGGGCTTTTCCAGCCTAAATGCCCATCGACAGAGGAACAGATAGAGAAGATATGGTACATATATACAATGAAGTATTACTCAGCCATAAAAAAGAGGGAGATTGTGCCATTTGCAGAGACACAGACGGACCTAGAGACTGTCATACAGAGTGACAGAATGAGAAAAACAAATATTATATATTAACACATATATGTGGAATCTTGAAAAATGGTACAGATGAACTTTTCTGCAAAGCAGAAAGAGAGACACAGATGTAGAGAACAAATGTGTGGATACCAAGGAGGGAAGTGGAGGGATGGTATGGATCGGGACGCTGGGATTAATATATATACACTACTATGTATAAAGCAGATAACTAATGAGAATCTACTGTCCAGCACAGGGACCTCTACTCAATGCTCTGTGGTGACCTAAGTGGCAAGGAAAACCAAAAAAGAGGGGATATGTACATGTACAGCTGATTCACTTTGCTGTACAGTAGAAACTAACAGCCTTATGATCCAGCAATCCCACTGCTGGGCATACACACTGAGGAAACCAGAAGGGAAAGAGACATGTGTACCCCAATGTTCACTGCAGCACTGTTTATAATAGCCAGGACATGGAAGCAACCTAGATGTCCATCAGCAGATGAATGGATAAGAAAGAAGTGGTACATATACACAATGGAGTATTACTCAGGCATTAAAAAGAATACATTTGAATCAGTTCTAATGAGGTGGATGAAACTGGAGCCTATTATACAGAGTGAAGTAAGCCAGAAGGAAAAACATAAATACAGTATACTAACGCATATATATGGAATTTAGAAAGATGGTAACAATAACCCTGTGTACGAGACAGCAAAAGAGACACTGTTATATAGAACAGTCTTATGGACTCTGTGGGAGAGGGAGAGGGTGGGAAGATTTGGGAGAATGACATTGAAACATGTAAAATATCATGTAAGAAACGAGTTGCCAGTCCAGGTTCGATGCACGATACTGGATGCTTGGGGCTAGTGCACTGGGACGACCCAGAGGGATGGTATGGGGAGGGAGGAGGGAGGAGGGTTCAGGATGGGGAACACATGTATACCTGTGGCGGATTCATTTTGATATTTAGCAAAACTAATACAATTATGTAAAGTTTAAAAATAAAATAAAGTTAAAAAAAAAAAAGAAAGAAACTAACAGGACATTGTAAAGCAACTATACTCCAGTAAAAAATAAATAAAATATACGAGGTACTTTTCAATTAAAAAAAACACCCCTCATTCCACTTTTATTTACTCTATCTTGAAATCATGTGGTAGCTTTTTGTCTTCAAGGGAAGAGAGGCCTTTTGAAACCTATATACTGGAGAACAATAGCAGGATGGAAGTCTTTCTTTGTATAAAGTAAATGGAAGCACAGACGTGACTATATAAGATATTTTCTCCACTATAACAGATTGCCAACTTATTACAGCATTATCAATGGTATGTGAGCCTACAAAATTGCTGTATTAACTCAGGATGCTGGGATATTATGAGTCACACCTGCATGAAAACAAATAGCAATTTAGTTCATTTAAAAAATGTGGGTTTCAAAAGTTGGTCATATCATAGCTGCTGCTGCTAAGTCGCGTCAGTCGTGTCTGACTCTGTGAGACCCCATAGACGGCAGCCCACCAGGCTCCCCCGTCCCTGGGATTCTCCAGGCAAGAACACTGGAGTGGGTTGCCATTTCCTTCTCCAATGCATGAAAGTGAAAAGTGAAAGTGAAGTCACTCAGTCGTGTCTGACTATTAGTGGACACAACTGAGCGTCGTGTAGCCTACCTGGCTCCTGTAGCCTACCAGGCTCCTCCGTCCATGGGGTTTCCCAGGCAAGAGTACTGGAGTGGGGTGCCATTGCCTTCTCCGAATACCATAGCATTCACATATAAACCACAGGTCACCATATTTTACCATTTCCTCAACTTTCCCTTCAGTTTTAAACACTCTTAAAATACAACCAACATGCGACTTAAATATGACAGAGACAGCAACAGGTGCAAAGTCTAGCCATTTGGACTCAAAATTCTCATAGTCCAGGCAATTTTTTCAACTATCATTTTATTCTAGGTAAGGGCTTGCTAAGACCAGGTGCATAACCAGGAAAGCTGTTTTTGCTCTCTCTGAGATTCTCAGCAGGTGAGAGCAACGTGGCTGGAACTGCTTATTTCCATGTCAGGACCCACAATGCTTTTCGTGCCATCCGCCCTTCCCAGCAGTGGGGGGCCCAACTTCTGGTGATGAAATAAATGAAAGGTTCACATGAGAAGAGCTGCTTTCTGAGTTGTAGTTCAAAAGCAGCTTGATGTAGGGGCTGGGAGTGGTGGGAGGAATTGGGAGATTGGGGTTGACATATATACACTACTGATTCTATATATAAAACAGATAACTAATGAGAACCTACTGTGTAGCAGAGGGAACACTACTCAGGGCTCTGCAGTGACCTAAATGGGGAGGAAATCCAAAAAACAGGGGATATATGTAAACATGGGGCTTCTGTGGTGGCTCAATGGTAAAGAACCTGCCTGCCAATGCAGGAGATGCAGGTTCGATCCCTGGGTCCAGAAGATCCCCTGGAGGAGGAAATGGCAACCCACTTCAGTATTCTTATCTGGGAGATCCCACTAAGAAGCCTGTCTGGTGGGCTACAGTCTGTGGGGTCCTCAAAGTGTAGGACACCACTCAGTGATTAAATAGCAACAACATATGTAAACATATAGCTAATTCACTTTCATGTACAGCAGAAACTAACACAACATTGCAAAGTAACGATATTGCAGTAAAAATTCATTTTAATAAAAGAGTTTGATATTAGGAGAAGCAAAATCCAACTCTTCGTGAACTCATGAACTGTAGCCCGCCAGGCTCCTCTGTCCATGGGATTTCTCCAGGCATGAATACTAGAGTAGACAGCCATTCCATTCTACAGAAGATCTCCCTGACCCAGGCATTGAACCTGAGTCTCCTGCATTGCAGGTAGATTCTTTACCATCTGAGCTACCAGGAAAGTACAAGAGGAGCAGGGACAAATGAAAATCAAGAAAACATTCAGTTTTCAAAGAATGACTTCATGGATTAATTTCTATTATACTAACTAACAAAAAAAAAAAAAAAACACTGTAAACATTATAGATAGGAAGGAAGGAATAAAGAAAAAGTTTGCTTCTTGTGTGGTGAAGATGGTAACACTATGCTATTTGGAAAGCCTGAATGTAATTCAGTATTTGTAAGGGCCTAAAGGAGAAGAACAAAACAGCCATCCCCATACGTCATTTCTGTAATGGCCAGGCCATTAAAGAACCAAGCCTGAAGCCTACCTTGAATGTAGGAACAATATTTGTGCACGCTACCAAAGTTGCGTAAAGCAGGGGCCATCAATAAATCATTTCATTTGAGAAATCTCAGGTATGTCCAAAACACATGCACATTTTCCTCTGCAGGCACCTCCTTCAGAAATTTATAAATAGATTGTCAGCAAAGTAATAAAGGCACTTGTTATTTTTATTCCTTAGCAACTAGACAAAACGCACTTGTCCCGTCACTTCATTTGCCCACTAACAAGACATCTGAAAGTCATAAAATTAAAGTGCTTTGCTTTAGCTATACCCAGACAACTCAAGAGTGACAACAGAAGCAGTTAGTAAATTATGGGGCCCAGGGAATCATTTAGAGGAAAGGTAAGAGCCTAAGCCAACACGTTCAGGGATGCTGAGACATCATGTCATTTTCCACGCATGCTGCATGACCACACACGTGCAGCAAACTCCCTGTCAGTTTCCCTGGGATTCCTGCTTTTTTGCTTGAGTGACTGTGCTGCTGCTGCTGCTGCTAAGTCACTTCAGTCGTGTCCGACTCTGTGAGACCCCATGGACTGCAGCCCACCAGGCTCCTCCATCCCTGGGATTCTCCAGGCAAGAATTCTGGAGTGGGTTGCCATTTCCTCCTCCAATGCATGAAAGTGAAAAGTGAAAGTGAAGCCGCTCAGTCATGTCCGACTTGTAGCGACCCCATGGACTGCAGCCACCAGGCTCCTCCATCCATGAGATTTTCGTGGGGTGCCATTGCCTTCTCCGTGAGTGAGTGTGCTTACACACAAATGAATGGCAGAGACAGAAATACAGGGATGTCCTTAAGTTGGCTTGATCTGATTTTATTTTTTTTGGAAGTCATTCTCACATGTCAGTACTTAATTGGGGAATCCTCATGGTGTGTAAACTATCTCAGCCCTGTGGCATCACTGGGAAAGAACTACATTAGGCCTCCGGGTCCAGTCCCAGATTTAGAGCAGCAATTCCCAAATCTGAAAGATGCTCTAAAGATTTCCTTCAAGAAAGGGTTCACGGAAAGTCTGAAAACTGCCACCTCCCCTTTTTGAATGATCTTCATGCACATTACCACATGAAAAGTTCTGAGAATTCTCAGGAGCTTGATTCTTTAATCTATACTCTCAGTATTATTTGACCATAGAATTGGGTGGGGAAGGGGATTCTTAATATCTTTTGGACATAGTATCTCACAAAACATAGTTTGGAAAATTTTGCTCAGTAAAGAATAATAGTACTATCAATTATATGTACTAAAAATACATACTATATTATTATATATTATTACATGTCACAACAGGGCAGATCCCTGAATAAGTGAATTTTTGTTTGTCTGTTTTGTTTCATAGCTTATACTGGTTCTCTTGACAGCAAAATCTATGTACATTCTAGTGAATACTTAATGTGGATCCACAAAATGGACCCCATCACACAACTGATTATGTCTTTACCACTTCAACAGCAATATCAGAGAAGATATATAATAAAAACTTGACTATCAAGGTGGTTATGATATAATTAGGCATTATAATCTTTATGAAAGATTATAAGATAATATGTATGACTTTTACACTTTCATGGGGCAGAGTTGAAATATTTAATAAATGTAGATTGTACGTATTCAGCACTTTTTATGTGGTCCACACTCTTACATTTACTTTAAATGTAATAATTCATTTGTACCTACAGGCAAATAGGCAAATAAGGTTCTAATTTCTTCCAGTTTTTCAAACAAGGCCATTACGGAACTGAGAAGTTAAGCAACTTGTACAAGGTCACACAGCTAGTAGTAAATAACAACAGTGGAAAAAAGATAACACAGAAGTCGTGTGAACATCATGACAGATCAATTGACAGTGAATATGAATGCTTTGGGCTTCCCAAGTGGCGCTAGAGGTAAAGATCCCTCCTGCCAATGCAGGAGACATAAGAGATGCAGGTTCAATTCCTGAGTCAGGAAGATTCCCTGGAGGAGGGAATGGCAACCCACTGCAGTATTCTTGCCTGAAGAATCCCATGGACAGAGGAGTCTGCTGGCTACTGTCTCTAGGGTTGCAAGGGTCAGACAGGACTGAAGCGACTTAGCACATACCCACAAGAATGCTTTACTCTGATAAGCCAAAGACAGAATCAGAAGATATTTTTTCACAGAAAAATAAGAGATTTTTAAACTACAATACAGAATTTTCCTTATAATTAAAATGCCTACAAATTCAAATGTATAATCAAGTTTACACTAGTTTGTGGTTTAAGTTTTACACACATTTCCTACATTCACAAGCCCAGATTCATACCAAATTAGCACAACACCAGGTAATGGGGCTTCCCTGGTGGGCTCAGATTGTAAAGAGTCTGCCTACAATGCAGGAGACCCAGATTCGAATCCTGTGCTGGGAAAGCCCCCTGGAGAAGCGAATGGCAGCCCGCTCCAGTATTCTTGCCTGGAAAATCCCATGGACAGAGAAGCCTGGTGGGCTACAGTCTATGTGGTCGCAAAAAGTAGAACACAACTAAGCGACTAACACAGACACACACAGGCAGTGGAGAGGTATCATCAGTTCTATAGTTACCTGTGTGGTGTGTGACCTGCCAATACACTACACAAGTATAAGTATTTTCAGCCCACGGAAAATATGGCAGGTTTTTAAAAACATGTTCCAAACAAAATCTGTCATTGGTTCAATCACTTTAATAAGGGTCATTTTCACATACAAAACAAACACCCTATTCTTCAACACCTGAACACAAGAACAGATCCATCTGTCATCTTTATCATTTGGCTTCAGATCAATTGATTATTGACAGGCTATGTCTGCTCTGGACAGTATCAACAGAAATATTCATCTCTAGTAGGAAACCAGTGCTCAGGCTTCTTTTCTGCACAGAGACCTTGTCCTTGTATTTCACCAAGCTGAAAGCAGCTCCTATTGATTTCAGGTTGGACTGAATTTGTTACAGTTTCTACAGCAGTGGCAGAAACTCTATTTGGTGATATTATTAATGTAAAGGTGAAAGCATAGATTTGAAAAGGTGACTATTAGAAATGCTATGAATTTCAGGCAAATCTGATAATTGTGACATGTTTTTTTGTTTGTTTGTTTTGCTAGACAGTTTTACAAATTGGGTAAGGGGATTAAGCATTGATTTAATTATCTAATAAACATCTAACAAATACCAAAAAGAAAATATTTCTAACTTCATTCTTAAAGTCAAACTGATCCAAATTTTGTCATGTTAAATGAATACAATGACATCATAATTAAAATCAATATACACATGTGTGTCCATACATATGTATATAGGTTCATTTACTGTAATGTCCAGAAGAGTCAAAACAATTATAAACTCAATGTAGTCCAAATCACTAAACACTGCTAAGACAAGACAAGCCACTCTGTTTACTACCACACATTATTTGCCTAATGGACTTTTACAGACGTATCTAGAAATGTCCAGCGGGGCTTCCCAGGTGGCACCATGGTAAAACTCGCCTACCAAAGCAGTAAACACAGGAGACCTGAATTCTATCCCCAAGTCGGGAAAATCCCCTGGAAAAGGAATGGCAGCCCACTCCAGTTTTCTTGCCTGGAAAATTCCATGGACAGAGAAGCCTGGTGGGCTACAGTCCATGGGGTTGCAAAGAGTCACACACGGATGTGCCTGAGGGACTGAGCACACGTGCTAGAAATGCCTAACACGCATATTCTCACCATGGGCTGTTTTTGAGACGCTCCCTTTCAGCTGAACACTATTTAACAGCTACAAATTGGAGACCTATATTAAGACTTTATCCATTTTAAACCTATGAGCCTGACAGTTGATTTAATTCCCAATTTGAGAGTCAAGACACCTCTCTGCTACTATCTTTCACATTGCCTGCATCTCAGTCATGTCTGACTGTTTGCGACCCCATGGTATGAGCCTACTAGGCTCATGTCCATGTCCATGGAATTTTCCAGGCAGAAATACTGGAGTGGGTTGCCATTTACTACCCAGGGGATCTTCTGGACCCAGGGATGCACCTTGTATCGCTTGCACTGACAGACGGGTTCTTCACCACTGTGCCACCTGGGAAGTGCAGCTTTCATGTCACTGTTACACAAAGGTTTCCATGCAACAAATTTCTGTACAAATTCCTGAGCAGATCTTAACTATGTGTTTATGTGTACCTAAAATGACTGCTATAATGATATTCGAAGTTCAGTGATGCTGTCAGCTAAGCCACTACTTCTTCAGGTTCTCAAAGTGAATAAACTTCAAAATGAAATTTCTTCCCTGCTCCATGTAAATTTCCTCATGAAGAAATAGAAAAATAGAGTGCTTGGTACCTAAATAAGTAGAAGAAATCAGAACAGCTTGAAAGCATGCATAGTGTCTTGCTTTTCCAACGTGATTATTTCTCTGACAAAAAGTAGCAAATGTTGTACATAAGTGCCTCTGCCAGTGGTTCAAAATTGAGCCCCACACACTACACTGGCTTAACTATTAGGCATCTAAATGGAGCATGCGAAAAAGCCATAGTGTGTGCAATGCCTGGATGGACATGGTGGCTACTTGGAGCTGTTGAATGTGAAGGGAGTCAACAGGGATTTATTGGACTCCCACAGAGTGGAAAACCGCATATTACCAAAGGGTTTGAGGTACATTTTTAAAGAAGAAGAAAAGAGCTTGCTTTTTAGCTGTAAACATGCAGGGTTCCAAAGGAGTGCTAAGAAGCTGTGAAAATGGTCATTATGCAGCAGCTTCTGAAGGACTGCTCCTCCAGTTTCCTCCAATTCATCCTCAGAAGTCATAAATGCTGAATGCTGGTATGCTATTATGACATAATAAGAGATGTATATGAGGTTCCTGGCACAGAGCTCCAAAACCCTTGTACTTTCCTGAGTGACAGGGTTGAGAGGAGTGTCCTTTGTTATTCGTAACAAGTTCCTTTCAACCATATTTGAGTTTATGTTAATCAGGTGACTTTGGGAAAATCCTTAAAGATGAGGAGGCTGGGTGGCTGGCTGCCAGGAGAACCAATCTTGGAATCAGAAGGTTGGCACTTTCAGCTCCACTCTCAGACCTCTGGGGACAAGGGAGGGGCTAGAGATTGAGTTCAATCACCAATGGCCCAGGAGTTAATCAATCAGTTATACCTTAGTCATTCATGTCTATGTAATGAAATCTCCATAAAAACCCTAAACATCAGGGTTTGGAGAGCCTCCAGGTGGGTGAACACTTGAGGTCCTAGGAGGGGGATACACCTGGAGAAGGCATGGAAACATGGACCCACATACCTAGTTCTATACATCTCTTCCATTTGGCTGATCTTGAGTTGTACCCTTTATAATAAACCAGAAAAGTAAGGAAACTCCCTGAGTCCTGATTAAGAGTTGATCAGTCAAAAGTACAGAAGTTCCCGGAATGTGCAATTGGCCATCTGAAGTTGGGTACTGTATTAAGTGACTGAGCCCTTAACCCTTGGGATCTACACTAACTCCTGGTGGTTAGTACCAGAATTGAGTCCAATTGTAGGACATCCAGTTGATGTATACAGAAAATTGGATAATTTCTTGGTGTGGAAAAACTCATGCATTTGGTGTCAGAAGTGTTGTATGGGTAAAAAATAGATCTTAAGAGTTGAAGAGCGTTACAAGGTTTGTTGTCGCTGTTTAGTCACCAAGTTCTGTCCAAATATTTTGCAAACCTGTGGACTGGAGCCTGCCAGGCTTCTCTGTCCATGGGATTTCCCATGCAAGAATACTGGAGTGGGTTGCCATTTCCTTCTCCAGGGGATCTTCCCAACCCAGGGAATGAACCCTTGTCTCCTGTATTGACAGGTGGATTCTTTACCACTGAGCCATCAGGGAAACTCAATTATAAGATTATCAACACTTACCTACCAGACGTATCTACCCAGGTGGTACAGTGATAAAGAATCTGCCTGTAAAGGCAAGAGATGCAAGAGAAACAGGTTTGATCCCTGGGTCAGGAAGACCCCTGTATTCTTACATGGAAAATTATATAGACAGAGAAGCCTGGCAGGCTACAATCCATGAGGTCACAAAGAGTAGGACATGACTGAGTGCATACACACACACATGCTTCACTTTATTCAACGGTCACCTTGTTGAAAGCAGGTTTGTTCATAAAACATCTCCAAATGAAAATTAAAATAATGTTTTAAAAATTCCCTTACTTTCCATATATAATTGACCCTCACTTGGCAGGGGTTCCCTGGTTACTCAGACAGTAAAGAATCTGCCTGCTATGAAGGAGACATGGGTTCAATCCCTGGGTAGGGAAGATACCCTGGGAAGGGATTGACAACTCCAGTATTTTTGCCTGGGAAATCCCATGGATAGGTGAACCTGGAGGGCTAGAGTCCATGGGGTCACAAAGAGTCAGATATGACTGAGCAACTAACACTTTCACTTGGCAGAAATGCCCAAGATCCCCTTTATTGTTCTCCCAATTTGTTTTCAAGGTTTAACAATTCTTAGTCATTCCAGCTAGAGGAGGGGTTTACCAAACAAACTTGAAATCCATAAATTTTGCAAGAAAAGTCAGGAGAAATTCCAAGCATATTTGTGTTGCAGTCTTGGTTCAACAACTTTGATTTATTCTGAAGTGAATTTTGAGGAAGATTATCACCAATCTCTTAATATTGTTGTGAAATCCCATGGACAGAGCCTCCTGATGGGCTATAGTCCATAGGGTCACAAAAGAGTCGGACAGGACTTAGTGACTAAACAACATATTTATATCACATAACGTATTTGAATGGCTAAGCTCACCTAATCAATTTTCCTGAAAATGAAATTTTAATACTATATTGGCTTGTTTTATAAACATAACCATGTTTCCAACTATTGTCATGAAAGAGTTTTTCATAATCCAGGCTCCCAGATAAATCCTAAGAGAGATTTGACAATATTAACCTGGAATCTAAGTTACTTAAGTTTGAATTTCAACTAAACCTCACTTAAGATATACAACCCTGAACAAATTAGTTAACTTTCATATGCCTCAGTTTCCTCATTTACAAAAAGCATAAACTATATTTAACTGGGCTGTTGTGGAATTAAATGAGTTGATCGTGGAAAACAGAACAGTTACTGGCATAGTAGGCGCTATGTAAGAATTCACTACTATGAGAACTCAAAGAAGTCAATTCATAACAATGTTTAATTCAAGGACCAGAATGCTGTTTTGGCCTTTATGATATGTTTTGAAAACAAGATGATAAACTAATTAAATTTAAATGACCCCAGGCTTGAATATTTAAACTTGTTACACAGTAATAATATAATTCTTTATTTTTTCCTTTAATGATGATTTTTTTTCTGAACTCTCAGAAGCACACTTGCAACAATTCTAATACCAGCAGGAAGGAAGATTACATCACTAGTTCATCAATATAGGTAACCATTAAAACTCATTGCAATTTTATGGTGACAGCTACCCAAAGAAAGGGGGAATAGACACTATCAGAAATGGGCAGGACGTGGAGTAGACAGAAGGAAATGGACAGTATCTTTCATTAGATAAACACTCATAACATCTACAGTAATTTTTAAAAATCCTATATTTTCCCCTCCCTATGGTTGTTCTTCAATGGAGGCAACTTTTTAAATTTTATTTTTTTAATTGGAGGAAAACTGTTTTGCAATGTTGTGTTGGTTTCTGCCTCACAACAACACAAATCAGCCATAACTATATATATATCAGCCCCCTTTTGCTCCTCCCTCCTCCGCCCATCTCACCCCTCTAAACTGTCGCAGAGCTCCAGGCTAGGTCCCTATGTTATGGAGCAACTCCTCACCAGCCACCTGTTTTACACACAGCAGTGTATATGTGTCAGTGCTGTTCTCTCCATTTGCCCCACTTTCTCCCTCCCTCGCTGTGTCCACACGTCTGTTCTCTATGTCTGCATCTCCATTCCTTCCCTGCAAGGAGGTTCATCAATACTATTTTTCTAGATTCCATATATATGTGTTAATACACCCTATTTGCTTTTCTTTTTCTGATTTACTTCACTCTGTATAACAGGCTCTAGGTTTACTCATCTCACTAGAACTGACACAAAATCCTTCTTTTTCATGGCTGAGCAATATTCCGTTGGATATATGTACTACAACCTCTTTATCCATTCATCTGTCAATGTATATCTAGATTGTTCCTATGTCCTAGCTATTGTAATAGTGCTGCTATGAACTTTGGAGGACATGTGGAGACATCTTCTTTATAATAGTCACTGAAGAGTTTCCTTTGAGTGTTTTCCTTTTCCCTTTCATCCTTTCTTTCCTCCCTCCCTTCCTATTTTCCTTCCTCTCTCCCTCCCTTCCTTCCACCTTTTTCCTTCCTTCCATACAACATTGACAAGACCCCCTTTGTATTATGCACTCCTTTAGGCACTAGAGCTATGGCAGTGAATAAAACACAATCCTTGCCTTCAAGATCTTCACTGGTTTAGTGGAAGAAACTGACACATAAGCACATCATCAGTCAACAAAATTAATATGAAGACAGTCCAATACTTTGGCCACCTGATGCAAAGAGCCAACTCACTGAAAAAGACCCTGCTGCTGGGAAAGACTGAGGGTAGGAGAATAAGGGGGTGACAGAGGATGAGATGGTTGGTTGGTATCATCAACTCAATGGACATGAGTTTGAGCAAACTCCAGGAGATAGTGAAGGACAGGGAAGCTGGGTGTGCTGCAGGCCATGGGGTCACAGAGTTGGGCACAACTGAGTGACTGAATAAGAACATGAAGACAGTTACATATGGAAGCCAAACTATAGATGGGAGACCCTAAGGAGGTTGGAAGGAGAGATAAGAAAGGCTTTTTGAAAGAGAAACTGATTGAGTCAATCAATTTGGAGAATGACTCATGGGAGATTAGGGCAGTTGTTCACAGAGGGGAAGACTGACAAAGACAGGATATTTGGAAGCCCCATGATTTGTGTAAGGGACAGAGAATGAAGTCTCTGTTGTTGGACTATGTACACTCTGTGCAATTTTCAAGGTTTTAGGCAACCACATGTGTTGTTCTTTAAAATATCCCTCAGGACTTCCCTATGGTCCAGTGGTTAAGATGCTGCACACCCAATGCTCCCAAAGGGGGCCCAGATTCAATCCCTGGTCAGAGAATTAGATCCCACATGCTACAACTAAGAATTCATATGCTACACCTAAAGATTCCATGTGCTGCTACTGGATCTGGAACAGCCAAATAAATAAATAAACAAAATCTCTCACAGAATGTACAATAGAAGCAGAGATACTTGTATTTTTGAATATATACATTTTTTCAGAAAGACACTAGGTCCTTCCCAAGATAAATAATAATTGGAAGACTTATTTGTGACAGATTATCCTGGGCACCACAAACAGGAGTAAACCTTACAGGCCTCATGGAGCTTATACTCAAGCAGGAGAGGGAAAATAAGCACAGTTCAACAGCATAAAATGAAAATATTCTTTTTGTTTTCAAATAATGAACTAGATCTAATTTAAACTATGAAAAGAAATTAGTGAACTAGATTACTAGCTTATCAGTAACTAAGTTCCTTACTAAGTTTAGTAATAAATTTTATTGTTAAGAGATTGAGTGCATTTGTTGATTCAATTCATGTATATTTATTGACATTTACTATGGTACAGATTACTGAATTATTAACAACTTGGTTTATTGGACTATATGCACAAACAAAATGGACACAACACAAAACCTTTGAATTCTATTCTTTCCCCTTTCTGTCCTCTGAATACTAGCAATAGAAAACAAGTTTTATTCCCTTCTCATCACAAAGATTTTATGACCCTCTCTAAGAATGTCCTTGAATATCAGGAAAATAATTGACCAGAGAGCAAGAACTGCAGCAGTCTGTCCATATTCATGATCCATTCTCTTAACTAAAATTGACAGATGTTTGCATTTTTTTAAAATGCTTGATTTAAACAATCTAAATAAGAAAACAATACATCAAGGTGTCTACGTAAACGTTGGCAGCCCAATGGCATTTTTAAAGAAATACATGAACCCACTGTGGGATCCTTAATGGACACAGAAGTCATGAAACCTCAATAAGAAATGTAATGCCAACCACAAGTTATCTAATATTTCAAAGATAACAACATCCTGTAATGTTATACAATAATTTTAAGGCAGATTGAACGTAGTCTTGCAATTTTCATGGGGGAAGAAAGTCTGCACATTTTTGTGATTTTTCTTTTTTGACACATTAATTGCTCTTCCATACACAAGGAGAACAAAAGCAGCAGCATGCCATATTTATTCAATGAAGGGGGAGCCACAGGGGTTGTGGAACATTCTTTCTCCAACACTAGCCAAATTATCTCAGTGCCCAACTTGTAAGAGGCTGCAATAATACTCGATCATTTCAGAGTGCTGGTAGGGTTATGCATCATTTTAACAGCACGATGGCAGATTGTGATCATCTTCATGTTATAGGAATCTAGAGATAAGTGGCAGGCATGGTGAGTCATTTTCATACATCCTCATTCTGCAAGGAATCTTAAAGAGATAGTCAGAAATTGTTCTTCAGGCATGGAATGCATATTAACTCCAAGTGTTAAGCAGACTTGTGTACACTTGGAGGGTCATTGGTGAAATGATCATGGCTTTTGGTGTCTACTTTAAAGCAAGGGAGTGTGTAATAACGAACACTGATGTGTGGGGTCTTACCTAGTAAAAATATATCTCAGAATAAGGAAAGTTACACGAAATGGACTAGAAGCTCCATTAGGGCAGGGATATGGTCAGTTGCATTGACTGATTTGTATATGCAGAGTGTGTCACAGTACTAGAAACTTATTGATGTCTAATAAAAATCATTTCAAGGAATGAACAGACAAGCAATGCCTATTCAATAAATGTTCCCCACGTGCATTACTGTTAGCAATGCTCATGTAAAATAGTCCCTGTCAATATGAGAGGCTGGATATTTGACCATGAAAATACATCTTAAAACATCAAGTTTTTGTTTTTTTTTAACTTGTCATCATAACGTATTTGTATGCACTGAACAGCAACTGCTTAACTACTTGAATAAAAAAGACATTCAGCATGTTTATGCCAATTCAACTGCCATCAACATCCGAATACCCACAAAAAATCATCATCAGAGATAATCGGTTCTTTTGGTAAAGGCACAAAGCAGTTTGGAAAAACTTAATTGAAAACTGGACACAACTGGATGATGATTGATGATGAATGCAATAGTGATGAATTAATTTATTTCTTAATGAGCAGGCTGAGATCCTTCATTTCCTCTAAGAGATTAGCATATTTAAATACAATATGTTATGTTTCTCTATAAGATCTAATCTTTTAAGCACTATGCCTTATTCAAAGAGTATTTTAATAAAAGAGAAAGGGATAAAAATAATTCTGTGTGCAACTAAAGCTATAGAAGCACTTGTTCTAGGAGAAGGTGTGTCTGTAAATATGCTATTTGAAATACAGGAATGTTATTCTTAGGACCTGTCAAGCCAATAAGTCAAAAAACCTCAAATTCATATGATCTACCATTAAAACTATCTCATGTCCTAATACTAATACCCTCTGTGGTGTGTTGTGCTGTGTTTAGTCGCTCTTGTCCGACTCTTTGCAACCCTGTGGATTATAACCGGCCAGGCTCCTCTGTCATGGAAATTCTCCAGGAAAGAATACCGGAGTGAGCTGCCATGCTCTCCTCCAGGATTTTATATCAAATCACATTTCATGTTTCTGTTCATCTCTTCTTTGTGTGGGCCTTTTTTCTTTTCTAAACTTTAATTTCTTTTAGGTTTAATTAGTTTCTTTTCTCTTCAGTGTCCTTTTGAGGTATCTTAAAAGCAGAGACGAGGAATTTGATTTAAAATTAGTGTGACCTAAGAGTTAGTAAAGGATAGCGGAGAAGAAAGGCGTCACTTCACTGGAATGGTATTGTTTGAGTCCGTTTTCAGGCTCGAGGTGGTCAAGCTGATCTCAGTTGATATTTATTTCGTTATCATCTGCCTTGGTAAATATAGATTTGAGCTGGATCATTCCCCTCATTCAATTATAAGCACTTTACAGGGAGAGCCCAAGTCTTCGACTTCATTTCCACTCCCAAGAGTCCTTGGTAAACTCTGTCCAGAGAAGCTCAGAAAGAAGGCTGCTCCCAAGCTGCAAAACCCTAAATTTATATTACACAGAAGCTACAGAAGCAAAGGTTATCCACAGATCTCCCCAGGTCTGGATAGAAAAGAATATTGAAATAGAACTTTCCCCATGGATCTCATCAACTCACTTGGGGCACCAAGAGATCACCTGGGGCAATGTGAATTAACTCTTAGTTAATGGGATTTTTGACCAACCAGAACTTCTGTTGCTTTCCCACTCAAGATAGCAAAACTTTGATTGTGATGGTGGCATTCACAACAAGAAAGTTATCCCATATTGTCAGCTCCATAAATAATTGGGTCCCAGAAGGACTGGCAGAGAGCTTTGGTGATATATAGCTACCAAGTACACTGACAAATTGTGATCAGGCTGCCTTTGTTCGAAAAGCAGCCCGTCTCAATATAAACTCAGAATGGCAGGGGAATTGTGCAGCATAAAGCAGTCCAATAAATGAAGCTCCCATCTGTCACAGGGAGTTCCACCCTAGAACAGAGGTCACCAGATAATAATAATAATAATGAGAGCAATAATGTGAATAATGACATCATCATAATAATAGGTGAACACGCTGTAAAGAGTACAAGGGGTGCCCATTGTCAAACTCAGCCTCACTGAAGGGGAACTTTGACTGTCTTCCCACAAGATGGGCAAATCAAATTCAAATTCCTATTGTTCTCTGTAGGGGCAGAATCAGTCGTAGGGTTTTTAGTCCCACTGGCATCCTGTGAAACAAGGCAGCTGGGTGACAGGAAGAATTTGTCAGAAAACCATGAGTATACTTGACCCAATAGGGAAAAAGTACGGTGAGAAAATGCCCTAGTTTACTTACCATAGTATTAATAATAAAACCCCCTACATGCATTAATACTTCCCTAACTATGACATCTACCAAAGAGACAAAAATAAAAATGAAACAAAAAATTAAAAAGAAACAAAAATTTTAAAAAGAGTAGCCATTTCTGCTGACTAATAATTTCGCCTGATTGGACTTGTTAAATGTTCTATTCCTTCCACATTTCCTTCCACAAGGTTGGATGGGGATTACATTTATGGAACACCTACCATGTAAAGCCCATTGCTTTTTATACATTACCTGTGGAGTTGGCAGTATTAGTCCCATTTTTTGGTTAAGAAACTCAGAGTTAATAACTTTCTCAAGGATACATGGGGAGCCACTGGCCAAGTTAGAATTCACACCCAGTCCAGCCCCCTTCAAAGTTTGACCTTAAGGCTGACTATGCATCCCAAAGATATCCAGGTACAAATCCCCAGGACTGTGAATATGCCACCTTACATGGTAAAAGGGACTTTAAGTTAAAGATCTCAAAAGGGGAGATTATCATGGATTATGCAAGCAGACTCAATATCAAAGGGGTCCTTATAAGAGACAGGCAGAGGAAAACTTTAGAGAAGAATAAAGCTGGTGTGGAGGAAGCAGAGGTGGGAGTGATGTACTTAAGATGCAAGGAACATGGCCACACCTACAAGCTGAAGAACAAGGGAACAGATTCTTCCCTATGCTTCTGGAAGGAAAGAGCCCTGATGATACTTTGATTTTAGCTCAAAAAGGCTCATTTTGGACTTTCAACCTCCAAGACTATAAGATAATAAATATGTGCTGTTTTCATCTACCAGGCTTGCAATAATTTGTTACAGCAGCATTAGGAATCTAATACATTGACTCTTGTACAATATGGGCTTCAACCACACAGATTCACTTATGTACAGATTTTTTTCAGTGAATAATATCCAGTTGGCCTTCCATATCCACAGATGCAGAATCTGCAGATACCAAGAGCTGACTGTAATGCAGGAGTCCCCAACCTTTGGGATCTAATGCCTGGTGATCTGAAGTGGAACTGATGTAATAATAATAGAAATAAAGTACACAATAAATATAATGAGCTTTAATTGTCTGCAAACCATCCCCACTACCCTGGTCCTAGAAAAATTATCTTTCACAAAACCAGTCCCTGGTGCCAAAAAAGTTGGGGATTTCAAGAGCTGCCCAGGAATGGGGTGGTGTGGGTGTGGAGGGTTCTGGAACCAACCAGCAGATACTTAGTGATGACCATATGCACCTAAAGAGGAGATGCTTTCTTCACTAATGACTGAGAACACAGGCTACTCTTATATTCAGAGACAAAAGTCACCTCTGACATTTTTATTTAACTGCTATTAATGACATAAAGCTTGGAGGAAGGGGCTAATCAACAATTTCCTCCCAAAGGTACAGAAAAGAAATGGGGTCCTAATGGATCCTGCTAATCTCTTGATCTATGGAAAGTGAGTCGCCCCTGCTGACTTAAAAAAAAAAAATGCACAACTTGAGAGTCGTGAGTCAAATTTTATGTGGGGCAAAATGAGGACTATAGCCCAGCAGACAGCATATCAGAGAGCTCTGAGAAACTGCTCCAAAGAAGTAGGGGGGAATGCCAGTATATACGGAATTCTGGTGAAGGGGAAGTACATGCAATCAAGCACTTTTTTTTTCTTTTTGCAGGTTTTTGCTAGTCATGAGGAACAGATGTCACCATGAAGTGCTTTTCTAGATATGAGAAGATATAAGAATTGGGCTCATAAAATCGGCTCCTGAGAATATCTAACTGTCTGAAGACCTGTTCTACCAGTTTTCCCCTCCAGCACAGAATTCCTCATTTCTTCTCTCCACCCTGAACTCCTTTCAGGGGTGTTGAAAATCAGCAGCTGCAGCAGCACATGAATTAATCCGTATAGATGGGGATGGCAAGGGCCAATGGCAGGTGCCAATGTGTAGCTAATACCCTCCTGAGAATGTGAACTGTTTAGTGAATCGTGGCCAGCACCCAACACTACCCAGAGAAGCCAAACAAGAATTTCAGAGAAAAGAAACCTTTGACCTTTTTCAGGTTTAGCTTATTGGGAACTGTAACTCAAGAAAATGAAGTGGCCCTGGACAAAGCAGCTGGGTTTCCTTCTGCAACAAGAGTTTACCTACTTGGAGGTCATCAAACAGCCAGAATGTGTATACCGTGTTTCTGAATCACTCGCCACCTGTAGTGTGGAATAGTCCCCCTTGGAGTCCTACTAGTAGGAAGGGTACATGAACACCATTAAAGAGCAAGGAGACCTCCTTCCAGGAGCTCACACACAAACGCAAGCTGCTGCCAATACCCGTGTAGTCACTGGCATTTAAAATATTTTTTTCAAAATTAAAAATATTTAATGAGATGTTTACGTCACACCCATTTGGGGAAACTAAGCTTTTATTTTAAGTCTGAATAATACAGCTGCTTGGGTTTTAAAAATCCCCTCATTTCAATGTGAATACAGCACAGCTGCCTTGATGAGCCATCACAGAAGAGTGGCAGCACCATGGGTCCAAAGTTGGGACATGGAATGACGCTCCATTGGCCATGGCTTCGTTTCAAAAATAACGCCAGGTTGCCAGGATCGCATTGGTTCACACAGGTGTCAGTCAATGACGGATCATGTATAAGCCTGGCAGAGCAGAGTGTTGTGCTGAATGTGGTGTGTGGCATATACATGTGGATATATTTAGTTCTCCTAAAAGCAAAGTGGTCATCCATCCTCGTGCGGCTCTGGAGGAATCGGCTTAGTTAGCATCAGCTGCACAATTTGCTCGTGCATGATATATAGCTCCGATCATCTGACATTTTGTTCTAAAAACTATTTTCAAAATGTCAGCAAGTCTCCAGACTTCAACTCGGTGGTTAAGGCCTACTCAAAATCTGCTACCAGCAACCACTTTGTGGTTGGTGTGTGTCTGTATGAGTTGTTTTTTTTTTTTTTTTTCCTTCTCAGTGAATATTTATACGGGAAAGGGTTCACTCATAAGATACCAAAAGAAGTGAAAAAAGTCTTATAAATGTACAATATATAAGACACTGACTTCCATCTCTAGAAACATCATTCACAAAAGAAAAATCAGATTGAAGGAAATTATAATAAAGGAGATAAAATATAGGCATTCTAACAAATGATGGTAATGTACAGAAAACCCATGAACAATCTCTCCACTAAGGTTAATTTTGAATTATAGGTAAAGGCAAATGCAATTAAGAAAATCCATAAATCATGTTTCTCTTTGCACATTATTGTCAAGCAAACCATTTCATAGCTATTGTATCAATTATACCTATCCACAGTTGCATCCAAGCCTTGTAATGCTTATTGGTAAATAAAAGTTTGTTCCAGTGCCTATGAGGACAACAACACTGTACTAATTTGGATCACCCTGTCCTCATTCACAATGTGAGGTTAGTTGAGGCAGATAACCAACGTTTACTACAACAAGGACACCAGTAATGTGAATAATACTTAAGGGAACTTGCTTCTGGGCTTCTGCCACATGACTGATAAAGCTTACACTTGACCTTACATGTTGTAGTGACAAAGAGCAGGTATCTGAGCCACTGTAGGTCTCAACTCCCCCAAGGATGCCTCAGGGCTCCTCTGATTCCCTTCCCTTCTCTTCTGTAGGATTTAACGTGGGTGTGGGCCACTCAGATTTGCTAGCTTAAAAACGTGGATACAAGTTAAGAACAAGCCACTTAGAAAATGCCAGGATCTTAAGCAAAGTAGAGCCACAGTTGTCAGGATGGTGGGTGATAAGTCCTAAAGACTTGGAAAGCATGAATGTGGAAAGGGAAGAGCCATTATCATAACATAGCAGTTAAAATATCCATAGAGAGGGCTATATCTCGAGGTAGGAGTGACAGCTTGGTGAGCAAGGCTTCAAGAGTCCTTCCCCCTAAACAACCTAACAAGCTTAGAATGTATGGAAAAAATCTTGGAGACACACACATTTATACACCCATAGCAACATCCTTACAGGGAGTTCAGTTTTTAACACTCATGGATTTCAGATGGGTTTGTATGTAAGGAACTGTAGGCAATGTTAATACCGCTTCATTTTTTTCCCCCAGTTTGCCACTTCATGAAGATATTTTAACTACTTGTCATTGATCATGATTACACACAAGTGACTACTTCTCATTAAAAACTTGGCACTAATACACAAATAATTATTGACACAATTAAGCTTTGACACCGTGCCCATCAAATTCCTTTTGTCCTCACCATGTATCAGTCCTGCATTATTCTTATTAAAAAAGAGAAAATTATCTGTTTTAATAAGAGTTGAACTCTCTTAAGTTTGTTCACAGTATAAATATAAGGAAATGCTGAATTACTAAAAATAGCCAGTGCTGTATCCATTATATTATTAGCATTCATAAAGGGGAAATGAAAAAGCAATGTTCAGACACTGAAGGACAGGCATCTAAAGCAATAAAAAAAGAGAATAATTCAGCATGAGAGTCCCCAAAAAAGAGAAGTCAGTCATTACCAATGCCTGCAAATGCATCGTGGTGATGGTTATTTAAACAATCTATATGTCTGTATGAGCACATAACTGAATACATTATCCACAAAATGTTTAATTTCATTTCCCAATTTCTTAAATTTGACAGAGTTATATGTTTGCCAATATAGTCAGTGCATAATTACTCTGGTCAGTATGAATATTTAACAAATGTTCAAAGAAGGATAGCCACTTTTCTTTCTGAAATAAAAAATGGTGCAAAAAATTTTAAAGCCCCATGCAATACTTCCCATCAGAAAGATAATGCCATTACTCCCTTCCAAATATAGTTTAGGCCACATCTGCTACAAGAGAGCTTGAAATATTATCATAGAAATGTTTGGATAATTAGCAATTAATTTCCATTGACTAAGATACAATAAAAATAGAGCTGCGTGTGCATGCAGCAAATCGCAGTATGTGGTCTCCTTTCCTTCCTGATCACACTTCCACGGGGGGAAAATCTGGCTGATACATATTCCAAAGGCAGCCTGAATCAACTGAATAGAAAAAAAAAAAAAAAAAACCCTACAAACTATGTTACATAGAAAGTGAAGGAGGCAGAAAGCAGAACAGAAGGCCCAATGTAAAATGGGAAGGGAGACCGCTGCCAAGTTGTATACCACAATCTTGCCCCCATGCCCTCCACAGTTCACCTGATTTTATTTGTAGGTCCAGAACAGAGCTTGCATGCTAATTTTAAGTGCTTGTCTTTATTCTCTATTAAGCCCCTGATAATAAGCATTTTCTTTTTCTTCTCTTTTGGCCATGCCATGTGGCATTTGCGATGTTAGTTTCCTAGCCAGGGATCAAACCCTCGTCCCGTGCAGTATGAAGCACAGTGTCTTAACCAGAAGATGAAGAATCCCCATTGCCCATATATACCATTCTTCCAGATATCTTGGAACAGGGCATGGCAAGCCAATCCGATATTCTTGCTTGGAGAATCCCATGGACAGAGGAGCCTGGTGGGCTACAGTCCACAGCGTTGCAGAGAGCTGGCCACAACTGAAGCAACTGAGCATGCGAACACCCTTCTCCCATCTGTTGTCACTCTGCCGTGTAGTCATTGGATTCCTAAAGAATCTGAAAGCAGAGTCTGGGACAGTAGTTCTGACTTACAGTAACTTGATAGCATTTCTGTCATCATATACTGGACAACCCTCACCCTATATGATTCTACAAAAGACTTTTTTCTTATTATAAGTCTCTGAAATATTCTCCAGAAACTTTATTCAGTGCTATATGTCTCAGGTGAAATCTGAGAATCTATGAACATGAAATATTTAATTCCAGCTTCTAAAAACATAAACCTACATAAGGGAACCATGGTTGGAAGGGAGAAGAATAAGCTGAAGAGTGAAGAAGACAAACATTGACTCAATCGATAGTAGTAATCAGATATTGTGTAGTAGTGTTTGTGGAATTTCAAATAAGTATTGGAATTAGCATTGCATTCAATTTGGAATTTTGCCACTTTTTAGCTGAGAAACTTGAAGCAAATCATTCGACCTCTGTAAAAATAAGACTCATCATCTGGAGAAAAGAGAGTACAATCCATCTCATGACACTTCTGCCAGAATGAAGTGTAAAAATATACGTTAAAGTGACTAGAGCAGCATGGAACTAATAATAGCAACAGAGAACCAACCATTATGAAAGTGACTAAGGGCTGTAAGGTCCTTAAGCCCCTGGTTTTGACTTTTCAAACTTATTTACATTTCCCTTGTCCTAAATCATCTTGTTTTCAAATTTACACTTCTGTTGTGTATTTTCCTTTTTTCAGCTGCCTTAAATCTTCTGTAGAATTTGTAAGGGATAGATAAGTTACACATACATGAATTATATAGAGCATTGCAATAAAATTTTCTGTATGGCAAAATAATCTACTACCATGAGTTGGTGATTGACTTTAACTCAGGGAAAAGTGTTTCTCATATAAAAATATATATGTCAAAAGCCTCCCAGAATTTATTTTACCAAGATCATTACATAAAAACAAAAAAGGGCATATGTCCAGATATCTGCTTATGAATTTTGTTTGAAGTTCAGAGTTTCATGCCCTAAACTCCTTCTGACTTTTGGTTATACGCCCAATATGCAAATCTATGTATGATACAATTTGACTGTACACAGATCATAAAAAATACCCAGATTTTCACATACATATAACATATTCTCTGACACCTTCATTTACAACAATGACAACAGAAAAAAAATCCATTTTAATTCTCATTGTCTTCCTCTGTGTATCAGTTGAAGAAATGTTGACACTTAAAGCCAGATTGCATAAAGCAGAAGTGATAGGAAAAGATATATGCAAAACAGATCACTGAAATTTGGCCATACAAGTATAGTTATAGATGGAAAAACTGAGGCTCAGTGAAGTTCAATGCCTTGCTGGAGATCAAAGTTTCTAAGTGACAGCCTGAATTTATAAGACATCGGTCTACTACTCTTTCAAGGTTTTTAGAACCAACTGCATTGCCTCTATCACAGCTAAATGTTCAGCTTTTTCCAGGAAGTCACTGAATTTCCTGTCCATGAATACAGTTATGGGTCACTCACAGGCTTCCTTAAGAAACTTTCTCTGAGCCAATTTAAAAAAAAAGTTCATGAAATGTTTCTCAGTATATTTTAAGTTCTTTTTCTTGCACTTAGAAAAGCAAGATAGGCCATTTTACTGACAGCTAGATATCTCTTTGATTCTTTTTTTAGGTAAACATTTCTCTGATTCTTTTCTAAATCTCTGAAACCAAACCTTAGAGATCAGAGCAGACAGTAACAGGGCTGACTCCTCGTCTGCTTCCCTATGCCTAACGTTCAAGCAACGTTGGCTAAATCACTTCGTAATCTTACTCGTGAAGTAGTTATGCCAGAATTAATAATATAAATATTTTAAGCAGCTAAATAGATAGATTTTTATTTTCTTGATTCCTACCCTTAGAAAAAGGATTAGATGAGTTTTATGGTCAGTTGGCTCTCCCATCAAGAAAGCAATGGTGTCAAATTTTGAAATGTGAAAATGGCTGATTGATCTTTAATGAAAGATTCTAATTTATAAGTTTCTTTGAAAACACATGACTAGTTTCTGTTAATAGCCTAAATGATCACGGTTCCACCAATTAAAGTGCAGTAGCCGGTACAGCTCACATCAAGAAACAAATACTTATCACTAGCAGCTATAAATCTGGACTCGGACAGGAGTCACAATTCTTTCCCATTTTCCCTACTCTAGATTCGTTCTAAACTAGGTTAAGATCATTTAGTGTGGTTATACAAAAGTGGCATGGCTTCAACCAACTCTCAAACTACATCAGTAGTAGAATATTGGCACATCTAAGGCAAATCTTGAATTCAGAACCTGAACATGGTTTTCACCAGTGCTCCCCAAGTGTGCTACATGAGAGCCAGAAAAACACTTATCTTTTTTTACCATAGTTTTGTACTTATGAATTCAACTTTTATCATGGCAACTGATATTAGTCTTCTACTTACAGTGCTGATAGAATATTTCCTTTTAAAATGGAATCCAACTTTAGTAAAGATATTAAGTAATGGTGAAAAGGGTAGAGATGAGACCAAGTTTAAAACAGAAGACAGAGGAGGTCAGTGCTATGGACTGAACTGTCTTCCCCCAAAATTCCATGTGTTAAAGCCTTTACCGCAGTGTGATGGTATTGGGAAATGGGCCTTTGGGAAGTAATTAGGGTTAAATGAGCTCATGGGGGTATGATCCTCAAGATGGGATTGAGCTTCCCAGGTGACGCCAATAGTAAAGAACCTGAGTGCCAATGCAGGAAACATAAGAGATTGGGTTCAATCCCTGGGCCAGGAAGATCCCCTGGAGAAGGGCATGGCAACCTACTCTGGTATTCTTGCCTAGAGAATCCCATGGGCAGCAGAGCCTGACTGGCTAGAGTCCATGGGGTCACAAAGAGTTGGACACGACTGAAGTGACTGAGCACAAGCCTAAGAAGAGGAAGAGAGAGGCATATGTTTGCCATATGAGGAAACAGTGAGAAGGTAGCCATCTATAAATCAGAAAAAGGGCCCTCATCAAGAACCAGATCAGTTTGCACCTTGGTCTTGGAATTTCTAGCTTTCAAAACTGTGAGAAACAGGTGTCTGTTGTTTAATCCCCCCAGTCTACAGTGTTTTGTTGTAGCAGGCTGAGGAGACTAATGTAGTCAGAGATTTTAGAAAAACATATAAAATATCTACACCCTGAGATGAAAGGCAAATCAGAGGAAGAGAACTTCTGTCCACCATGAGAGTGAGGTGAGCCACGAATTCAACTGGAATTTGATCAGATGGAAGAAGGACCCTCTAAGGCTGCTTTGAGTATGTACCGCTCTTGCCCATCTTAGAAGCAGAACTCCTTCTTCATTCTAATGATGTCACAGTGAAAAAACAAGAAGTAAATGAAGAAGAAATAGAAGAGAGAGAAAAATGTGATCTAATTAGCTCAATCACCAAGGCAGATAGGGAGAAATTTGGACAAGTACAAGCGAACATGATTACAAGGATTTAACATAGCTGGAGCCCTGAGAGTTTCTGAACACTGTGTTCCCCTGTTGCTTCCTCCACTGGTTTATTCACAGTCAGCACCAATAATCCAATGCAGTGGCACTTCCACTGCTTCCCATACATTCTATCAGCGTCAACATCTGTGGGGGACTTGCAACTGAAAAGTGGTGGGACTCACTGTCCCGAGGACCCAGGCTGGAGACAACCAACAGCAGTAATGTATTTTTTAGCTCAACCAGTGAGGCTCAGACCACAGTGAGGAGGAAGGAGATAGAACCACAGATGAAAAAATAATAGCCCTCTGAGAAGGGTAGGATGGGGTGGGAGGTGGGAAGGAGGTTCAAGAGGGAGGGGACATATGTATACCTATGGCTGATTCATGTTGCTATATGGCAGAAACCAACACAATATTGTAAAGCAATTATCCTCCTATTAAAAATAAATTTTAAAAAATTAGCCCAATAGAGTTGATATTCCAACATGGGAAATAGCTAAAGAGATACAAAAAGGACTGAACTGAGAAAATACTGGTGTAATGGCAAGATTTTTAAATGCAAAATAGAAGTAATAAATACATTTAAAGGTTAATCCCCTCCCTCATTAAATATAGAGCTTAGAAGTTATCCATATTTGTGTAATACATTAATGAGTGGGGTGGAATAAGGAGTTGGATGCTACTTTGTTACCTGTCTCATTAAAATGGAAAATCCATGTGTACTAATGTACTACTGCAAATAAAATCCACTTCTTTACCTTGCTTTTGACACAGCTCTCAATGAATCAGGATAAATAACCAAGTTCATTATATGTTTCTACAAGAATTGTCAAAATATGAAGAAATAATAAAAACCAAGGATATGGAGGTTTTTTGTTTTTTTTTTTAAGAACTTGGATAAATGAGAACACAATTTTCTATTTATTGGCAAACACTTGCTTTCAGTAGACCTATAATTCTATGCTAAATGTAAGGAATTCTGTTAATAGCTTTAAAATGTACAGAGCTCCAATTCCCTTAAAGGTGAAGTGTCATACTGCAATTACTTGATGAAATAAAATCATCGTAGACCGTTCCTGTTTTAGAAGTGCTAGGAAAACCAGGATCAGATGTGACAGTCATAGAATGAGATTAATAAATAACAACAATAATAAAAACTCAGCTCTAAACCACAGAAAACCAATTTTGAAACAATTACAGGCAACTATTATGGTGTGCCTCTAAACAGTTTAAGCTAAATTCCCTCAGCACAGCTCTGATGACGATAATGTGCACTGTGTATGCAGTTCACTGCACATACTTGAAAATGTACTCTGCTGTATTTTGTATTAATGGATAAGGCTACTGGCTTAATATACCATCCTTAACAATAGAATTGTTCACAAGTGTGAGGATACAACAATGTTTCCTTTGTGGCTTCACATCCAGAAGAGGGGTAATTTATTGTGTGGGTGTTTTAAAGTTTTTACTAAGACCTCTGTGGCTAGAGTTAAACCAGGATACTTAAACTGCAGCCTGGAGTCAGGAGGGAAACTATGCACCAAGAGATATGAATTTCCTTAGCCAAGATGGTGATGGTGCTCGTCAACAAAACATGTGTTTATCCAATAAAACAGTAGGAAAAATGGATCAGAGAAAGCTGAATAATGCTAGGTCGCAGCTCTGGATAAAGGAAATATGCGAACTCAGCCAGGTCAGGTTCAGAATCCAATCCCACTCTGCCTAGGCTTTTCATAAACTCTCCACTTGCTGGGGGGAAATCAACATTCATGACAAGCTCTCATAAAAATAAAAGAAGAACTAGAATATTGCAAGTGTATGTTGTAAAAATCTACTGCTAACAATGAACGCTATGAACAATCACCTACTTAGAAAAGTCATTCACCTCCACTAATTTTTATCTTTTTTCCTTTTAGTGTTTTATTGGACTTTACACACATATGCCAAGAAAAATCAAAATTCATTATATAAAGTGATGTTACCAAGATAATAGTGAAAAAGCTGTCCAATATCTGGCTATTAATGAGTCTTTGACTGCACCAACTGACAGTTTCTTTTTAAGTTTCATATTAAAATCTTTCTGCTGTTAAAGCAATTATTTTTTTCCAAATCAATAACCATTTCTTCTCTTGACTTTCAGGAGTCCCGATTTTGCTGTTATTGTTTATTTTGAAACATGCTATTTAAATACTAGTTGTCACTGTTTTTTGTTAAATAGCAGTATTCTGACTGGTAACTCTTCTATGGGTAAATATTCTGAAAACCATGTTTCCTTGGAGGACCATGAGTTTCTACCTCTGTAGTGAATATTCTTGAAAGATTTTGGAAATTCTGAAGTAGATGTCACAATAAAAATTTTTTTTTGGAAATAAAAAAAAAAAGATCTTTGGATTAAATTTGGTGTTTACTGGATTTGTGGCCTTAGGAAACTAATTTCTGAGCCTCATTTCTCACATTTGAAAAACATGAATAATAGCAGAAAGGGAATGACTAGTCAGTCAGATTTTTTATTTCTTTATTTCTCAATTTGAGTGTCTTTAAACAAGGCACCCACCCTCAATACCCTGCACTTACAATAATTCACACAACTATACACCTTTTCTACCTACCTAGATTCCACAGGTATTTGGCTTTCAACTTATGGCACCAAGGCCTGCTTCATAGAATGGGACTTCTATTCTACCCCATCCCACTCCATTCTATTCCACTGAATTCCACTCCTCCCCACCCTAACCCACTCTACTCTATCTTAGACTCTCATCTAGTCCATGGAGGGGTCAGATGATCAACCAGACATACATAAACTTCCATGGGACTGGAGTAAGCACTGCCTCTCTGCAAACAAAATCCCATGGCAGACATACCTCACTCAGAGAGCATCCCCAGCAGAGTCCTACATGCACAGCCGTGTGTCATGGCTGGACCACAAAAGTAGGTGGACAAGGAGGCTGCATCTGCCTCAGCTCTGACCTCCAGTTCTCCCCCTTCCGTTAGGAAAGTGTTGTCTTAGCTACTTTGTCCTTAGCTTTTTATGGTCTTTCTCCCATACCGCCTTCCTCCTTTATTCTTCCCTTCCCACTGGCTGGCCCTCCCATTCGACACTGTGCTGCGTGTCTGCCTCCTTGGTCACATGCCTCTCTGATGACTGTCTCTCTCTCATTCTGAATCCCTCTCCTTGCTTTTCAAAATGCTAACATTGCCAAGTTCATATTGGTGCTTTAATAAAGGTTTCATGTGACATGCTCAGTGTCCTTGGAGAGCTTCCAGACTTTTTCACTGAATTTACCCTAGGCAGAGAGAAATGAACATATACCCCTGAGGGACCTGGGGGCTTAGCCCAAAGCAGCCCAAAGTAAGCCTGAAAGAGCTTTAAAGTATTGTGCTTTGTTTTAAAAATTCATAGGGATTTTTATATTCTGTTCTATAAATATCTCTGTATTTGTGCTACTATTAAAATAATATTTTCCCCAAATTGTTCAGTAAAATTGATGCTCCTGGAAGATGTGTCATGTTAATCCTGTGATATTTTGTGTATCTTGTTATACTATCATCTACCCTCCAGGAGTTCATGTACCTAATGCAGGTTGGGGGAGAACTTCTCCTATTTCCTCTCCTGTGACTGGATCTATTAGCATAACATGCCTGGTCAACCTAGACACCCCCTTCAATTTTTCCCAGGGGAAGGAGACGGGACTTAATCTGCTCGGCAAACTTAAAAGGAAAAACTGCTCAGCCAAAGCCCAGTCTCTCGCTGCCCCCTCCCCAACCCCTGCTCTGGGAGCCAGTTTCCCATGAGATGCACCAATACTACCCTGTTTCTCCAGATCATAACTTTTGGAAGGATCTGTCCATACTTTTGGTATAGTGCTAGAGGTTAGGGCAGGGTTTTTTCTCCAGGAAGGGGCCTTCTGGGGCGCATTTCTATGGGGTTCCGAATTCTAGCAGAGCATGTTTTTCCATTTTTGATTATGAATATAAGTGTCATTAGTCAACACAGTAAAATTTCACCTCATCTTCTTCATCCTCTTTTTATTTCTCTACTGGTTCAGAACTCTGAACTGCTGCTGATCCATGCTCCTCTGGAGTGTCTTAATAACTAAGATGGAGTCCCCTAAGGAAGCAGCTGGCTTGTTAGTAAGCCTCCCCCACATCTAGAGTGGGATTCCTAGGTGGCATCAGTGGTAAAGAATCTGCCTGCCAATACTTGAGATGCAAGAGCTGTGGGTTCAATTCCTGGGTTGGGAAGATTACCTGGAGTAAGAAATGGCAACTCACTCTAGTATTCTTGCCTGGAAAATTCCTTGGACAGAGGAACCTGGTGGGCTACAGTCCATGGGGTGGCAAAGAGTCAGACATGACTGACTCATGAGTGACTAAGCATGCACACTTGCCCTCGTACCCTTGTGTCTGGTTCTGGGTTCTCAGGTCCCAGTTCTTTGACACAGCTAAGGCAGGTGACCAGGAGGAGCCCCAGTGGTGTCTGAGATGAATCCCCAAATCTGAGCCGTATGCTGTTACCAAGGTGTTAATTCACAAGCCCTCAATCAGGAGTGTCAGCACTGAACAGGTAAGAGGTAAAACGCCCCATCCTGCAGTCAGGAAAAACATATCCCGAAGCCTGGCACATATTAAATATTTCAATAAATGCCCTCCCTTCACCTTCTCTTACCTGATTTGAGCTTCTGTGTCCCTAAGGGAAATATATCATTGATGTATTATATAGAAAACTATGTTTTCAAGAAGAAATCAACATGTTCCTCACATGGTAAGAAAATTCCCAGGTCTCCAACCCATCAGAGAATGTGTTAACCTCACCATGATAAGATACTGCTCAGCCAGAGAGCATTGCATTTTCTGCCATTTTCACAGAAAATATTCTACAGTGATTTGATGACAGGCTACAAAACTACATGTAGACATGGTCAGAGTTCAAGTTCTGCTTAATTACAGGCTGTCAGTTACCAAGTGGGAAGTTCAAAATGCAACAGTTAACCAACATGCATGCTAACCTCTTCCACCAGAAGAAAAAACATTTTTTAAACAGCATTTAACATTTGCTACAAAGCCCTGGAAAGAAGCCAGAGGAAAAGAAACAATTAAAAGATCGTTTCAAGTGACAAATTTACTTGTCTGAGCAAACAGAAGGATGGGACTAGCATTTGGGATGTGTGAGTATCCCAAGGTGGTTGGCAGTAAAAACTCACCACAGAGAGAACTGACTGAATCCTTGTCACCACGTGGATAGTAGTGGAGGGCAGCCAGTGTGAGAGGAAACCAGCGCCTGGGTGTGGTCCCACATGTTTAACCCCAGCAGTGCTGGCAGGCTACAGGCAGAGCTTTTCAGACTGGACAAGCAAACAGGAACTTGCGGTGACATTTGTCTTGAGTATACGGACTCAAAGGCCATATTGCTTTGGGTTCACATGGGGTCTTGTGAATACCCGAATGTGGCCATGTCTCAACACATCATCCATAAATTAAGCATTGTAACAGTATCTACTGGAGAAGGCAATGGCACCCCATTCCAATACTTTTGCCTGGAAAATCCCATGGATGGAGGAGCCTGGTGGGCTGCAGTCCATGGGGTCGCTAGAGTCAGACACGACTGAGCAACTTCCCTTTCACTTTTCACTTTCATGCATTGGAGAAGGAAATGGCAACCCACTCCAGTGTTCTTGCCTGGAGAATCCCAGGGATGGGGGAGCCTGGTGGGCTGTCTATGGGGTCGCACAGAGTCGGACACAACTGAAGCGACTTAGCAGCAGCAGCAGTAACAACAGTATCTACTTCATGCTGAGTAGATACTGTTCTCCTGAGTAGATACTGTTCTGAGGATTGCATGGCTTCACAAATATAAAAGCACTTAGACCCAGGCTGGACGTGTATGTGTTCACTACTATCATTTATGTCTATCCAAACTGAAAGGCTTAGGAAATCTTTCCTGAATGGCATATCTGCATATTATAAAAGAACACACACCTACTGATCTATATTTCTATTTTTGTATAAATCCATTAAAATTCCTATGTCATTCTTTTCATGGGCCTACTGTTTGTACATTGGGTTCAGATAACTCAAATGTTAGTTATGTCCAAGCCATCTAATTGAGTTTATACTGTTATACTTGTGAATGAAAAATACTGCCTGCCATATCAGTAAACAAGGCTTTTGCCACCATCAAGTCATCACATTACAGCTGCTCCATCAGTGAACCCTGAGGGAACTCAGGAGAGAGGCAGGTTCTTGACACCCCACCCCCATCTAGCGGTCAGCCACCACAGCCATCTCTGATGGTGCACCCTGAGGAGACTTAGGATGAGAGCGTATAGGACACCAGCCCCAGAGAGCTGAGGTGCATGTCAAAGGAATGATTTCAATGAGACCAGGCTTTGCATCTTCCCACACACAGAAAAGTGCTAAATTCCTTAACTTGAGATATCTGGTTTTCCTTAATCAACAGTAATCTTTTGATGTTCGAACTACCTGGTCTTTGTTGCAAAATCTCCCATATACCATGGGTCCCCCCTTGCCTCTTCAGTGCAGTCCCTCAGAGTTACCTGAGACGTTGAGTCTTAGGCCTAAATCCTCAGTTTTGTCCACTGAATAAAACATAACAATCAATTTTTAGGTTGTGCATTTTTTTCAGTCGACATATCCTTGAAAGATAAATGTTTATAGCAAAATGCAATAATAGGCATGGAATCTTACATGCTAGAAAATTCTACAGTCCCAGATCCTTCCTTTTATTTCCCATATTTCAATTAATTCTTAACTTCCAGATCCCCAAGTATGACATATTATGGAGTATAATTATTAACCAAGCCCTTCATCCCTGGTCATTACCTTTCATGAACTCCAAGCACATTAAAACCTGCACTGGATTATTTACTTGGTGATAAATACTAGACAACATATAACCAAAGGCTTCTTTGGGTGTGGTCAACTTTTCCTACCAAACTATTCTGTAAACTCTTTGTAGATAAAGAACAAAATCACATATCTTTGTGTCCATGACATAGCCTGAGCCCATTAATCACTGACACTTCATCACAGCTAACCCACATGGCTCTGTGTCTTGCATACTTTCTATATTTCAAGCACTGTACTAAGTATTTTGGGCTTCCCTGGTGGCTCAGAGGTTAAAGCATCTGCCTGGACTTCGGGAGACCCAAGTTCGATCCCTGGATCGGGAAGATCCCCTGGAGAAGGAAATGGCAA
Organism: Bos taurus; assembly: GCF_002263795.3. Classification (NCBI taxonomy): domain Eukaryota; kingdom Metazoa; phylum Chordata; class Mammalia; order Artiodactyla; family Bovidae; genus Bos; species Bos taurus. Next base: position 79,072,995 of record NC_037334.1, on the reverse strand, counting down.
CCCACTCCAGTAGTCTTGCCTGGAGAATCCCATGGAGGGAGGAGCCTGGTGGGCTACAGTCCATGCGGTTGCAAAGAGTCAGTATTTTACATGCATCACCTAATTTAATATCCATAATAATTTAGTATTCCCTTTTTACAGATAAGAAAACCAACACTTAGAATACTAAAGTACAAGACTGGTGGCAAAGTTCACTTTCACCCTAGAATGCTCAGTATTTGAAACTGGTCAATTTAGAGATTGTCTCCATCATGATTCTCCTTCCAGTAGCATCTCCAACTCATTCTCATGCTATTGCTTAATTTGGGGTGTTTCTTATTTTGCTTGCATTTTAATGGTAGCTTTCTAACTACACTCTCTGTGTCTCATATAGCCTGTAGTGTGGCAGGGCCAGGGCATTGGGATTCTGAAAGATATTTGAAAAGGGTTTCAGGAAGGGAATGGAGAGCTCAGTATACCAGTGATGAATTCAGTTCGCTTCCCAAACAAGGCTGCCTTCATTCAGAACCTTCTCTTCCCCATTCACTCATTCCACACACCTTTCCCAAGAGGTTCCTAACTTCCATCACTTGACTAGGTTCCACGGACACTGAAATCAATAAGGTATAGCTGTAGTACTTAAAAAAAAAAAACACAAAAAAACTCAGTCCAAAGAAGCAAACAACACTTGTGAGCAATGAGTATCTAGGGGAAGTAATGCTTATTCCAGCAGGTTAGGGCAAGTTTTGTCACTTAAAAAATACTAGCCCAGGGTCTTGAAGAACAAACCGGGACTTACTCTCAATCAATAACAGCATTTCTGGAGGAGAAAACTACTCCTAAAAAAGCAAAGGGATCAACAAAGGGTATGAATGTTTGGTTGTTCATTCATTCAAGCAGAGTTGATTTAGTAAACTCTGTTGCCAGGCAACACATAGGACCCTGATATTACAAAGATGGATAGGGCATGTTCCCTGCCCTGGGAAGAGTTCATGGTACAAATGGGTAGATAAAAGTGCAACATGCAAGGGAATGAGCACTGTAGAAGCAAATGGAACTGGTTATAGGGTAATGGCAAGAAAGAAAAGCCAATTCTAGCTACAGAAATTGGCAAGGACTTGGACGAGGTGCTATGAGCAGAGCCTTGGTGTCAACATTTCTGGTATAGAAGGAACAGTGGCATTTTCTAGACACAGTAGATGAGACCAGTGCTTCTCAAGGTGTGGGCTACAGACCAGCAGCATCAACATTACTTGTGAACTTTTGAATCCATCATTACTCTGAAGATGAGCCCAGCAATTTGTATTTACAAGCCTTCCAGTATATTTGTGATTCAAGTTTAAGACTCTACTGGGCCAGAACATAAAGGAAGAGGCAAGAGTTGGAAGGAAAATGGTATGCAATAACCTCTGATAGTAAACTGGGCAAGTTCATGGTGGACCTTGTAAGCCAGGCTAGGAAATACAACTTTTTACCTAATAGTTCCCTTTTTCTTTTTATTATGGATGACACCGTACCAAATTTTTGTTCAGGTCCTTTCATTTACCCTTCAGAGCAACTTCTTAAAACACTCTATTTTCTCTCGGTTAACATATATGGACTTAGAAGCACATGAAGTCTATGCAAAAGTAATATTTGTACACAGCATCATGCATTGGTGTCTTCAGCATTAACTGCTTGGCTAAAATGTCTTCTATGGGGAAAGACCCTGTGCCACAGGGCTAGAGGGTTCCAAGTAGGTCCAAGGACTTAATGGTTATTTCCAGCCCCAGTGTCTACAATGATTGCCTGGGCAGCACTAGTATTTTGGTGACAAGGTCAATTGCCAAAGAGCACCTCATGGAGGAGTTTGGGATATGCCACTGCTTCCTTGAACAAAAAAGCACTAAAATGAGTATTTTAATGTGTTCACACCATCCAACATTTCACAGCATTAATGCAAGTGAATGTGAGGAGCCCTGAGACGAAAGGCTCATTAAAGTAATTATTCATTAGTGGCTTTTTTTTCCCTCTCTTTCTTTTTTTTTTTTAAACTTGTACTTTAAAGGCAGGCCTTTCCTTTTCAACACCATTACTTTTCAACCCATTTAATGTTTCCTTGTAGGGTCACAATGTTAATTTTAAGGTTCTGTTCTAATGGCTTTCTAAATGACACTTTCATTGTGGTAAAATGAATGCATCAAGTCATTCTTGCAGGTAGAGATGTACTATTGACTCCTAGTTAGAAAGGTATGAAAATTTCCAAACTATTAATTTCAAAATGTATTAATAACCTGCGTACTTAAAGAAAGTGAATAAAAGCAGTGCTGTTTTCACTAAAGCTATTTGGTGTTGGGAAAGCTATAAATTGCTTTTTTAATCTCCTATAGACAATTGCCTTTGCTCAGTTTTGAAAACCTTTAATTCTCATTGAGAGCTGAGTTCTTAAAAGGGACCATTTTTGAGGAAGTAACAAATTTGGGAAATATTTCTCCTTCTGCTAAACTAACCAAATACTTATTCTTGGCCTGAGTCAAAAGTATTTGCCTTTCTTGGTCAAAGATGCCTTCTTGGTGGCGACATGTCACCCTGCTTTGGAAGTTTCATGTTCTGGGCCAGTTTTCAATTAGGCGTAAAGGCAAGTGAAGAAAATGCACCTGTGAATTCACTTCTATGAGTAGTGAATTCATGATTCCACCACAAATGCACTGATTTTAGGGACTATCAAAATAGCTACGCATGAAAATTTAAGTCAAAATGAGAATAGTCTAGAGCTATAACCATGTACAGAAGTTGATCTTAGGCACTTAATAAGCCCAGTGTGCCAGGGAAATGTGACTGCCTAAAATTTTCCTTCACTGCACAACTGAAATTTAGTTTCTTAAAAATTTTTCTAATTGAAGTACATTTGATTTACAATGTTGTGTTACAACTGAAATTTAAAATGATAATCCTCAGGGTTTTCTTTGATGTAGTTTTTTAAGGTAAAATAAAATGGATATGGTTTAGCTTAGAAATTAAACCAACAAAAAGTTATAATTTGCAAATACATTCCAAGCAATTCTGTATGGTGATACTGTTCCAGGTGTATTTGTATTTATTAATAATTATTACACTGTCAGCATTCTTACTATTAGATATGAATGTTTCTTTTTGTTTGCATTTTTCTAGTTTATACTGCTTCCTCATCTCAAATGGGTAAAGAGGGATGAGCAATCGGGGAAATACACATCATGTGCTTTTTTCTGATTTTATTTATATTGTTTAACATAAAGATGAAATTAACATCAAGATTATTTAAAGGGAGGAAAGAAGTCACAAAGGTGCAAGCTGAGGCAAACACATGGCAACAAGGACAGCCTAACCAGTTGCCAAGAAATAGAGAACCTGGAAGTTGAAGAGGGAAGATGTGGGATCGGTTTTGTGCCCGCTGGTAGAGACTCCTCCTTCTTTCCCAGAGGCGGCTGCCCTGAAATATGCCTGATCATCTATTTATAACGCTCGCCTCCCTAAACCCACGCTTACATCCTCATATCTATATCCTGGTTTGCCATATTTTAGGACTGGCTCAAGTTCTATATCTATATTCGTTAGAATTCTCAGCTGCTCTGGATATGTGTATGGCATTTTGGAGAATGCTTCAAATCCAATTAACTATGGCACCTGATATCTTCGAGTCATGAGAAGTCTGGGGGCGGGAAACACACAGGTCAAGACAAAAGTACACATTCCCTGCTTGTGCACATACTTTCAACTAGAAATGCATTTGATCCCATGAACTTGTCACGTAGGGGTTGAGAGAGGAATCTGGAGACAGATTGCCTGATTAAAGCCTCCTCTGTCCCTTCTTAGCAGTGTGACGTGGGACAAGTGATTTACCTTCTACTGAGCCATTTCAGTAGAATTAGTAATTCTTACTTGAAGAAATCTGAGAATTAATTTAGAAATTGTGTGTAAAAAGACCTAGGGGTAGTGCCTAGTACAGAATTGGTTATCTAATCCAAATTAATCATCACCCAATAGTATCAAGCAAGCTGCATTCTGAAATTCTAGTCATTGACAAATAGTTCTGTATACATTTATATACACATGTCTATATGGATAATTAAAGTTATGAGTCAGCTTAAGAAAAATCAGAGGATATGGCCACTAACTCCAAGAAAAGTACAGGGTAAATAATTATACAAAAGTATCTTGTTAAATAGGTTCCGTGGCTCTCGGTGAGAATCAAACAGATTTAGGGCCTCCTGACACCTACACAGCATGACAGGCACCAGCTCTGCTCACACTCCTTCCTGACTGGGTCTGGACCAAATCTCAGATGTTCAGTTCTCTCTGGAACAGGCCACGCCTGCACCCATACTTCGGGTTTGCAGCACACATCAGAGTCTGTGACTGTGAATTTATCTTACTGATGACGGACTCCCTCTGCAAGCTGTAACTCTGTGAGGGTGGTGGTTATGAAATCCCTCTTCTTTCAATCCATTTTTGTCTTTGGCATCTCGTTGCCACATGCTCCTCCCCAGGTCCATTCATCACAGCTCTACCAACATCTTGCAACAGGGGTTCTCACACTTTAGGGCACATCAGAATCACCCAGAGGCTTATTTAAATACAGATGGCTGGGGGCTTCCCTGGTGACTCAGGGGTAAAGAATCCATCTGCCAATGTAGGAGACACTTGTTCAACCCTTGATCCAGGTGGATCCCACAGGCCAAGGAGCAGCTAAGCCTGTGTGCCACAACTACTGAGACTGTGCTCTAGAGCCCTGAAGCCGCAACTCCTGAACCCACATGCCCTAGAACCTGGACACTGCAGCAAGAGAAGCCTCCACAACGAGAAGCCCATGCACTGCAACTAGAGAGCAGCCCTGCTCGCAGCTATGAGAGAAAAGCCAGTGTAGCAACGAAGACCCAGCACAGCCAAAAATACATAAAATTATAAATACAGATGGCCAGACTCCACCCTGAAGTTTCTGATCAACCCAAGGAGAACCCGCATTTCTAATCAGTTCCTAAATGATGCTGCTAGTGCTGTCTCAGGAGCCACTCTGGACATTGTCCTGAAAGCTGATTGGATGCCTGGTCCTACTGTGAGGAAACACCGTACATTTTTCAAAGCAGCACCAAAGAGTTTTAACCAAATGCAGATGCTTGTGATAAAGTCACATCATTTGAAGCACTGTCTAATCATTACAAGATGATTTATCTTGTTTTTTTTTTTTTCACATTTAACCATCTTCCATTCTAAAAATAATGAAAATAATAACACTAGAAATTGCATGCATAGCTGATGGAGAAACCAGCTGTCATTTACTGAACACTGGCTATTGCCAGACATTGCCCAGGCCCTTGACATTGGTGACTCTCTCATATGCAGATGTTCATGCACTGCCAGTATTAGAAGCTCCCCAGGATAGGAAATGGAATCTTTATAACCCTCACAGCATCTAGCACAGTGCTTTGCTCATAACAGATGTTCAGGGAAGTTTTACCAAAGGAAGGAAAGAACAGCATATCGGAAATTAAAAATAAAGCTCCGATGCCCAATTCTACAAGCCACACACGATCATTAATGTGGGAGGGAACCATACAGGGGAGGTGTGTGTGTTGGATGCCTATCCTAGGCAAGGCTTTATATAAAGTCATATTTATATCCATTTTTACCTGCAATTTAGGAGGGGGGGTAAGGCAAATACATAAATAATTATATCCCAAGATGCACATAAAACAGAACCATACAGACAAATTGCAATGGGAGTCACAGCTTAGTGTTAGGGAGATGGACCCAGGATAGTACACTGCAACATCTTTCTGTCCTTATAAAAACATTTATGGGTTCTGCTTTTATCTTAGAATCCTAACATTTTAAAGATGAGAAGTATCCAACAAATAATCTGTTACCTAACCCCTTGGCCTACAGAGGAGGAATCTGAGGTCCTGAGAAAAGCTGAGCCCAAGATGACATAGTGAGCCTTGGAAAACCCACATTGCTTCACTCCCAGACAGGCGGTGTTCTTAGCCAGACAAAAGTGGTAGCATCTGAAGCTGTTTTCCATACAGAGACCATTGGTCCACATTACACATGAAGGCCTGGAAATACATATTTACAATGATTAAAAAAAAAAAAAAAACTTTTACTAATTCCAGGCTCAAACCAGATTTATTTGAAATTACATGATCTAACTGATCTACCTGTCTCAACAGAATTTGAAAATTCACTACTGATGAGTTAAAAGTTCTGGAAGGTGTCTCTAGATATAACTTGCTCTAGGTATACTGTTTCTTTTTCTGTACTTTTGGCAGAATCATTTCCTTTCTGCATATACCTACATATACCTTTAACAGGAAGCAGAATTAAAAATTCATTTATCTTCTTTTGAGGAAGAAAATAGTACACTGGGAGATTAAAAAATTCAATATTTTTGGAGCTTAAATAAATATAATTTTAGAGTAGAATAGGAGGCATCCTTTTAAAGTGGGTTTTTCCAGACACGTCCAGGTGTACCCAGGTGTGTATACTCGGGAGATGCACTGGAAAGTGATCTCAGGGGTCCATTTATTCTGAATTCCTCCCTTATGAGTTACATCACTGGCTTATTGCAACTCAAAATAGGCTTTAAGATCATGGGTCAGCAAAAGAGAAGCAAGAACAACCAGAATCTGGCCTGTTTCTAGAAAGAATCCCATAGGAATAAAAGCCTCAACTCAAAAGATAAGAATTTTTTTTGAAGTAGATGAACACATGATTCTGCAGATAATAATTAAATGATTCCTTCTTCACTTCTTCCTCAGGTATTACTTTGCACATCAATACAAGTTTCTGCTAATTTATTGAGAAACATTTTAGGCACGGCCCGCAGTTTTATACATCCGGGTCAGAAACACCACCTGAGGGTCCATGAAATCCTGTACAATGAGACCCACCTTTTAGGATGAGAACTGGCTTTGGGAATAGGCATATCTTGATGATTTGAGGGGTACACAAAGTCCTTGACTTCCTCCAAATGTATTACTTTCAATTAGCTACACTGTTGACCTCCAAATCTACATAGCTTCCTAATTCTGCCATTAGTCATTCCATTGAGTTAGGTATTAACCATCAAAGGTCGCCATTAAAGTGTATACATGCTATGCTGAAGGGGAGTGTGGACCATTAAGATCCATTTACACATTTGCCAGGATTTATTAGGCTCATAAGCTGTCACTTGAGAGCACTGCCTATAAGGAACAGAATGTGTGGAACAGGTCAATCAGCTTGGGGAGGTGAGAGTGAGAGAGAGAGGGAAGAAATGGAAAGGACAATGCAGTTAATGGAATACATGCAACTATTCAATGGGGCAGCCTGAAAGCTGGCCGCTGTAAACCCTAGCAGAAAAGATTTAGGAAAAAATTGCCAAATAAATGTCAATAGGCTTAGCATAACACTCAAGCACATGAATCTTGAAAGATTCACTTCATTTTACTTGTTACTTATAATTAGCAAGGTACTTACATAAATTGGGACCTCAGGGTTCAAAAATTGAAAATCTTAGGGATGCTTTACCACAGTTCAGGTTTCAGCCATAGATTTATCTATCAATTAAGGTGCGTGGAAAGTATCCATGAGGTTGAATAGAAGACCAGGGGAAGAAATCTGAAATCAAGTAATCTAATCTCTCTGCCTCATTTTATCCATCTGGAAATAAAATATAACTATAGCTATTTCCTACCAATTCTCACAGGGTTGGTACAAGATTTAAATGAGCTTCACAATCTTTTTTGAGATTCTCAAGAAGCTGCTTGCAATATATCAAAGTATTTAAACTGTGTTCCCCATTGTATAAATTCAAAGTACTTGTCAGCACCCCATGAATGTTTTACTAAGGTCACCTGAAGGAAACACACTTATTCCAGGTTGCTATTTTCCACTCTAATCTATATAGAGCAAAGTTTTTGATCCTATCAGCTGTTTGATCTTGGCAGTTATAATCAAGGAGTTTCCTATAAAAAGAAAGAAAGAGTTATGTATTCCTGGAGACTTTCAAAAGCACACTGCACTAAGCAAGTGGAGACTGAGGGGTTAGTCTCTCACTTTTCTATTGCCTGGGGCCACTGAGAAAGACCCAAGACTCTCTTCCCTGAGAGATGGAGGGGGGGTACATAATCTGGACCCTGTCTGACTCCCTCATCCTTCCAGGTCCTACCGTCTTGCTCACTCATGGTGCCCTGGCCCTGCAGGCTTCCTTTCTGTTCCTCAAACGCTCACGCTCCTTTTAGCTTAAAGTCTCCGCTCGCTCTCTGTACTGCCTGGTGTTCTTTCTGTCATTTCCTCTGTCAGATCTTGGCCCCAAAGGCTCTTTCTTCTCATTCAAGTCTCAGCTAAAAAGTCCCCTTTTTTGAGGCAATTCTCCTGACCGGCTGCCCCAGTACCATGTTTTGGTTTCCCGTCACCATGCCCGAGCCTCTTGTTGTTTCCATAATCTTTAACTGCCATCTAACAGTGCCCTCCTTATTCACTTATGTATTACCCACCTCCCGCTGGAAGATGGTCTCCATGAAAGCATGGGCCTTGTCTGCAATGTTTTCTTTTTTTTAAATTGGAGCAGAGTTGCTTTACAACATTGTTTTAGTTTCTGCTGTACAATAAAATGAATCAGCTATATGTAGACATGCATGCCCTCCCTCTGGAGCCTCCCAGCCTCCCCCCATCCCGCCCCTCTAGGCCATCCCAGAGCACCCAGCTAAGCTCGCTGCACTATCCGGCAGTTTCCTACCAGCCATCTGTTTTACACACGTCGTTTATGTATGTCAATGCTACTCTCCCAGTTCATCCCACCTCCGCCTTGCCATCCCGCATGTACACACATCTATTTTCCATGTCTGAGTCTCTATTCCTACCCTGTACATAGGTTCACTTGCACCATTTGTTAAAAGTTGGAAGTCTAACACTAAAGGAAACAATGCAAGAAAAGGTGATCTGGACATGCAGTCATTCTAGGCAAATATGATAGATAAATGAAGTATCTCAGCCCTGGGAACTCTGTGACATGGTTTTCTTTGCAGCCATGCTCTTAACTGGATCAGTGATCTTTGTCAAGTCCATTAATATTACAGGCTTGGAATCTTTATCCTAGGGATGGATATATGAAGCATATGTGTTTCTGCTCCACCCTGCTGCACCCATGATGGGCATCTTTAGTTGATCTTGTCACTTTTCCACCCAGCCATATGGGACTCATATTCTTTGTCAACACAGCACTCCAAGCAGCCACTATTAAGACTTTGCTGATAGCATTTGGGATACAAACTTTTCTGCCACCATGCTATTAAGTGATTTCTAATGATCCTTTCAGGCTCTGCTCAAATATCTATGATTTAAGAAAAGAGTCAAAGAAAATCATAATCTTACCAAAAGTTCCAAAATTTCTGTTCACACCTCAGGACCTAGCAAGACAGTGGCAAGAAGCACTAGGAAGGAATCTAAGTTTACAGTGTCCTAGGATGTCATGAATGTCTCAGAGAGACAACATCTGATGACTAATTATGCATTGTCCCTCCTGAAGACTGAGAAAGGCGAGATAAGACACTGAAACACTGTGAGAAACGTAAGTCTCATTTTTGTACTTTGCCTTTTTTCAATTCAAATCCCATTCCAGGGCTCTCCCTGGTGGTCCAGTGGTTCAGACTCTGTGCTCCCAAGGGCAGGGGGCACAGGGTTGATCCCTGGTTTAGGAAACCAGGATCCCGCATACCACAGTTAATCACTCAATCGATACAAATTTTCAAAATTAAAAAAAAAAATCCCATTCTGAGATAAGAGTCACTGCTAGTAACCATGTCCATATCCATCTGTGCCTCCTCATTGCTCTCAAGGTGATGAGTTTCACGGCTCATCATCTTTCAGTGGAGATTTACCAGTTTGGGTTTTCAGCCTTTTCTAGTCTGGCCTTTTCCCAGCCTTTCTTCCACACAACATGAGACCACAGTTTATCAATGAAAATTCCTACCTCTCCATCCATATCACTCCCTGACTGAAAATGTTCCAATGGCTTCCTTTCTCTTTCAAGGTAGTGCCTATACGCTTTACCCTAAGCTGCAGAGTCCTTCCTGACCTAGCCATGCCATGGCATTTATTTCCCTCCTTAACATGCTGCTTGCTAGTCTCCAAGGGTAATCTTTTTCTCTGTGGCCAGTGCTTCCTTTCCCAACCCAGCCAGCCTGCCTAAAATGCTCCTCACACACCACCTACCCTGCAGGTCTTCTCGACCTTCAAGCCCCTTGCTCAGGTTGAGATGTGAGCTTCTCAATAGAAACCTATTACAGTGTCTACACTTATGACATCACTTGTCACTTTATCTTATAATTGCATTTCATTTTCCCTCCTCCCACAGAGTTCTTGGAGCACAGAAGTACCACTATCTCTGCCACCTCAGTGGATATCACAGTTGCTTCCATGTGTTTAATACATAGGAACTCAAAAGTGCATTTTAAAAATGTGACCTATTTCCTGCTTTGGAGGTTTGTCTGTCTTTGATGGGTTTTTTAGGTTGCTGTAATAAGTCACCAGCACCTCGCAGAGTGCTCATGACATATTATATACTCACTATGCATCTCGGTGGAACCTGCATCCCTCACCTTAGGGTTTCCATGGTGGCTCAGTGGCTAAAGAATCTGCCTGCAATGCAGGAGACCTGGGTTAAATCCCTGTGTTGGGAAGATCCCCTGGGGGAGGAAATGGCAACCCACTCCAGTATTCTTGCCTGGAGAATTCCATGGGCAGAAGAGCCTGGAAGCCTACAGCCTATGGGGTCGCAAAGAGTAAGACACAACTGAATGAGCATTTATTTTATTTATTTTATTTTTATGCATATTAAATACTTGAATAGATTATTTTCATGTAAAGATATAGTGACATCTGTTATGTGTCAGGCAATTTTCTACATATTTTTAAAACATTAACTAATTTTATTTGTATTTCAGTTGGGTACTATTCATTTCCTCATTTATAGATAAGGAAACTGAGGCAGAGAGAAACTAAGAAATTTGCTCAGGGTGACAAGGTTAATGGGCAGAGGGGACAGGGAGCAGGGATGTGTGACAGGTGACTTTTGGAATGGATGTGTGCATACGTGAAAACAGGGATCAGTCATAGTTGGGATCTCTGATGGTTGCATTAAGTGGACCCTATGATTATAACTAGGCAACTCCTTGTCAGCACTTTCTACCTTTGCAATCAAAAAGCCTGGCTTTTCTTATAATACTATCTCAAGTCCTTCTCCAGAATAAACAGTGAAGGATGAGAACTCCTTGAGAAAGGCTGAAAGGAGACAAAGCAAAATATAGAGAGCTCTGCACTGCCCTTGCTAGGCAACATCTGCTCCCTCCCTCCCCCTTCACTTGTGATATATTGGCACATAAGCACATTGATACTCATGAGAAAAATTACAGTCATCAAGGTTATCTCCCCAAGAAGCAACTCTCTTTCTTTATTAATATGCTTCAGATTGTCGCAACACTACAAAGCTCAAAATAAGTTTTCTTTGATCAATAAATTGTAGGCTGGGAAAGAAAATACTAATTTTCCATTTCTTTGAGACCCAGCACTAATACATAACAGAGCTTTCCAAAAGAGTTTTCAGAAACCTGATATAGAATTATCTGAAATTACACTTGACCATTCCAACAAGATCATTCTGTTCTCTGCCACTTTAGAGAGGTGTCTTCTGTACTTGGCAGGCATTTTTTTTTATATAGAAATCTTCATGTATAGATACATTTTTCTATTTAAGTGTAAGCTGGGCAAAGAAAGCATTCTACATCTCTAAATCAGTCCCTAAGAGAAAGATCATTGAACTCTTTCTACCCTGTCAATTTTGGGCTTCAAAACATGCCCCTTTTACCTCCAAGAGGAACTTCATTTTTAATCTAATATAGAAAGGAATAATAAACCTTGCCTTCCATGCAATAAAAAGGTGTATGATGTCAAATAGCCTGCACACTGGAAGAACGCTAGGAATAAACAGGAATAGTCATGAAAAAATAAAAGCAACACTACTTGGAGGCGCATTTAATCACACATTGAATCAGAGGCAGTGCCCCACAGTAGAAGAAGAACTGGATTCTTAGTCCTTGGGTTAGACTGTGACACTAGTTTTGCCAAGGGATTTGGTGACTTATTTAAACTCTCAAAGTTTGCTTGGTTGTCTAATCTCTAAAACAGCGGTTCTCAACTGGGGATAATTTTATCCCCTTGGGGACTTTTAACAATTCCAGACACATTATTTTTGTTGTCGCAACTGCGGGGTTGGAAGAGGAGTGCTATTGGCATCTAGTGGGTAGAGCCAGTGAAGTTGCTGAGCATCTAACAAGGCATCAGGCAACCCCTATCCACCCCCAACAAAGAATTATCTGGCCCATGTTGAGAAAATCTGCTCCAGAATAAAGTAGAATTAGATGACGAACACTCAAGATTCTATTATTTTTTGGTGGTTTTTGTGATTCTAAGAGGTATGGTCCAAACACTAGACCCATTTCTTTCTAATTTCCACAAGCATGACACATTTGGGCTTTCACCATATTTTTGTTTAGGGTCCCTCATTTCTATGATAAAAGATCACAGAGATAAAGCCAAAAAGTTTATCAGGTCAAAAAGGTTCTGTGAATCATTCTACAAATTCTTATTGGGGACCTTCTATGTCCCAATAATTTTGTGAGGCTCCATTACACAGTCATGATCAACTGATGCAGTACTTACCAGTATCCCTGACTTCTAATATGGAGCATCTTTAACACAGATTCAGTAAACTGAATTCCTCAGGTTCCATAAACTGTGTAAGGAATAGGGACAGATTCACTACCATCCCTACTTAAATAAACCATTCTATTGGTAAACCTTAAATTCTTAATTTCAAAGATAAAAGACTCTATTTGTTTTTACAGATACATAGTTTCATGTGATATTAGCTATGGTATGGTAAGTCTTATAAAAATCAAGCTAATTGAAAGGCCAGACCAATGGAAAGAAATTAGTGAATTATAAAATAGCAAAAGGAAGAAGGCTAGGGCTATTCACACTTCCAAAACACTTTTTACTATTTTAATAAAATGTTTTCATGTATAATATCACAAATCTTCAAATTAGTGCTGAAATAAGAGTCCTACCTATTATTTTACTCATTTCATAGGTGAAGAAATTTAGGTTCAGAGGCAGGGTTCCCTGAACAAAGCTACAAAAATGTTGGAGTAAATGAATATGTTAATGAATAAACTAATGACTTACAACAACTATATCAAATCTCCAGCTCAAGTGATGGGCCATGGTAGCCACAAAAATGCACTGCCCACATCTCTTCCTGTGGCTGCAAATCTCTAACTATTATCTGTGAAGATCCACAACCACATTCACAGAGTCCTCGCTTTTTCTGGAATGCTCCCAACCAATGACTGCACAGGCCTCCTCCTATAGGACACAGAGTTTCACAGGATAACTTTAGCAAGAAGACTTTGCATCAAACTGCTCCTAACAACTGTGCCACAGTCTAAGACTTTCTCAGTAGTTGCATCTTCCTTCCACCTCTTCTTTCACAGGTGTCGGACCTACATTATGGTTTGAAACCTTTCCCTGCCACTCCTGCTCCTTCTCCTTGTCCTTCACAGATATTTGCCTCCATTAATCTCCTGCATGTGTAATTTCATCACAGCATCTTCTTCTCAAAGTATCTCAACTAATCCTAAGAAGGCAGGCCTTCTCTGCTTCATGCAGGAATAAGCATTATCAGAGAAACCTCCCCATGTGCCAGGTGATGTGTAAATTGCCTTATAAGTATCTTATTTCATTTTCAAAACAACTTAACTTAGTGTGCATGTATTATTATTCCAATTTTATAATCACAGAACTGTCCCAAGATCTCTCAGCTATTTCCTGGCAAAAGTAGGCTTCCATCTAGGTGGTATGACCCTGTAGACCCAAGCTATCTTAACCATGATGCTAAACTTCCTTAACCACTTTTATTTATCATAGGTAAACATTACTACTAAAGCATGTTTAATGCATTCCCTAATTAAAATTCTTTTTTCAACATTGCTTATGCTATTTTTTCTTACACTATAATTTATTTTCTATTTTTAAGCTTATTTTTAGATTCCCAAATAATACAAGAACGTGTTTTTATTCTAATGGCATCTAATAATACAGAGACAGAAATACTATTTATAACCAACTAACTACAGACCATAGCTTTTGAGGAGGTGAATTTCCATGAAGAGTCCCATATTTGAATTATTCTTTATTCCAAGTGAGTCAAGTGTAGAGATATTTGAACCTGCAATTTGAATCCTGGTTTTTAGCTCTGAATAAATGGCAGGGCCTTGAGGGACAGTGGGTACCCTGAATTTTAAGGAGGGAATCCAGGGGGGAAATGCAGCACTTATTATTAAGAATAGATCCATATAACTGCAGGGAAGAGGCTATCTTTTAAAGGAGATAAAATGTCAATGTAGGTGCCCTCAGATTTTTTTTTTTTTTTTTGAAAGCCACAGAGAGTGGGAGTCATTCACCTCTGAGAAATCATTTCATAGACTCTGAGACTATCCCAGCCTCCTGAATTAGACTCCCCGCAACCAGCCCAGGTAGCCTTACTCCTTCAGAGTCTCCTTCCTGTGATCTCTCCTTTATTGTGCAAATTCAACTTTGGTCACCTACACACTCTTCTTTAACAAAAGTTACTCATTTTTAAGTGTGTGATCTTGGATCTCAGCTTCAAGGTCTTCCTGGAGTTTAGCTGAGATGACTTTGTTATTTGCAAATCCAGGTTGACTCCTGTCCTCTCTCTTGATGCTAATGCCCTTTCCTTCTCATTCAAAGTTTCAGAATCTCTTCTCTCAGCAAACAGCGAAGGCACGGATGAGGCCGCATTCCCTTCTCAAGAGCCACATTTCAACTTGATCTTTTCACTCTCTGTCAAATTCAAATGTCACTCCACTATTCATGTGTATGGGGAGGATTCTAATATACACCTCTTCGGCTTCTTTCAAAACTGCTTCAATTTCTCTGAAGTCAAAAACCTTTTCAACCTTTGGAAATTATCTATGGAATCCATTAACATGGCTTATTCAGTAGACAATATAGACACTGTTGAGGGTTCCCAAGAAAAGAGAGAAGGTAAAATTAAAAAAAAAAAAAAAAAAAAAAAAAGAAAGCAAATAAAGTTTTAATAAAATGGCAAAAAATTTTAAAATATTTTCTGCAAAATTTTTTTTCATGAAGAATTTTAACTTATATGAGTAAGACCTCTGACTATGTAGTTCTTCCTTGTAGAGATACATTCTCATAGCTAATTTTAACTGGCATCTTCTCTATCAAACACTCATAATTATTTTCCTGATACAAGTGGAAAGTTCAGTCAATTTTGCCCTCACATCTTAGCAAGTAAGTTTTTAAATAGGATAATTTGTTCAATTAACTCCTGTTTTTTTCTCCAAATGTATAAAAATATGGTGAAGTCTACCTTTGCTTCTCTAAAACTGAGCTAATAATTTACAACCATGTTTTTGAGTCTTCCTATAGGAAAGAGTCTTTCCTATAATATTCAAAGTAGTAAATGAATGGAAGGGCAGAGTACAACAATGCATATATACTATCAGTTTTGACAGTATGGATAGATAGATGGATAGATCAGTAGAGAGATAGATTGAGAGATAAATAGAATACAATGGCCTTTCTTGGAACTGATGTGGGTCTTTTGGTGGTGGTTTTGGTGGGGTGGTGGCCATAATGTTTAAAGATTAGGGACCGTGGACAGAGGAGCCAGGTGGGCTACAGCCCAAGGGGTCACAAAGAGTCCACATGAGTTAGTGACTGAGTACGCACGCCCCGTTTGTTTGGAGGTAAAAAAGACTGCAGATCATCGTGTCTTTTCTGGCCACATCCCTGCGAGAAGCAGAATGGGGACACCAAGCTTGCTCAGAGGTATCCTTTGTCCATACTGATTCTCAGTCTTATCGATGCCTCATAAAGCTTCTGAATAAAACTGACACTTGTCAATGAGTTTTATTCCTGTCATTTCTGTACTCATTCCCATTCTTCTAGGACCAAGAATAAGACAGTTAATCACAGTTATCTTTGGATAGGGACAGGGAAAATATTCCCTTTTAGTTTTAGAAATTTTCTACAGGTATGTATTGCTTTTACAATTAAAATGTCACAGGTAAGATAAAAGATTACATGAATTTTACATAAGGTTCTGGGAGTTTGACACTTCCTATGTGTTTTACATCTTAAAAAAGTGACTACTTGGAGCCTTCAGGACAATCCTTAGAGCAAGTCATGAAGTAACACAACTGCCACCCCATGTATCCATGGCCCTTTGTGACTCATACAATTTCTCTTCTCCAAAATAACTGGAGAAGTTCTCATCTTCACTAATTCTCCATCCTCAGTTACTCTGAAGGCCCCTGATTAAGAATTTATCTTCCAGGAAATGACTTTATCTCTTTCTTGGTTCCCACTCCCCTCGACCTCCATGTACCCTTACCTGAAACCCTGTACATTTCAGCAACTCATCTAACGGTCCTTCCAACTCCCCCATGTGAACTTCTCTTCCAGGATATGGATTGAAGACCATGGAATTAAAAATTTTTAATTTATACTGTTTTCCAAAGAGCAGCATCTCTCTCTCTCTCTTCCTCTCTTATTACCATGTGTTAATTTGACTAGGATGTATTTGGAAAGAGGCCATTGTCATGATGTTATCTCTATTTGGCCCATCTCTCTTGATGCCACACCTCTGCTCTAATTGCTCCATTCATACTGTGAATTTCCCAATCTTCCCTTAGGAAAGCTCCTTGGAATTTCAGAAGAGCAGCATGATGCCAGATTGTATAGATTGGAACATGTTCAATTCGTGAGATTCAACTGGCAATATTAAAGAATTAATTATAATGAAAATGCAAAGAAACAGAATCTTCAGTGAATTCCATCTGGGAACAGTCTTTTCTTAGGCCTCATGTGGTTTTTAAATCCAACTTAGCCTCCTATTTTCTCGTTTCTTCATGTAATGTGAAATAATCGAACATTCTGAGATATTGGACCTAAATTTTTGATAAAGGCTATCATCAGATTTCAAATTGTTCACAAAACAATTTATTACCCCCAAAAGGTGGCTACATATCAAGCCTGTATTCCAAACGCACGTGAATTTTTTTTCCCCAAGGGCCTGACTTATATTCTAACTACTCTGAGATGTTATTGCATACATATAAAAGGACTGACTCAATAGGAAACTGCTGAAGATTTACACATCTTTTATCGAGTTAAAACAGCTATTAATCTAGGTGGGAAGAATCTATTTCCATTTTCCACAGTGAAGTGAGAAGAAGAAAGACTATGGGATTCATGCCCTGCCAAACAAAATTCTTTGCTGTTTACCTGAATGATTTTTTAGGTACATTGACTCATCTCTCATGTTTAGAAACAATGATGAAGTTGTTGCCAGCAAAACAGCTTCTGTGTGTCATATATGGATTAGCCTCCTCCTTGCCCTGCAAGTTCACTGTCAATCATTTTAATGTCCCAGTCTAACATACATTCTGCAGTGTGTATTTTGGTGTCAACTCACAATATGGCAGAATAAAGAAAAAAGTGACAAGGGAATTGATATCCAGTTCACATCAGGCATACAAACATATGGTCAAGTGAACAAATGAATAAATCTAATGCAAAAATAAAGGAACACATTACTTACATTAGTAATTTGGATACGGCATACAAGAGAATAGAAACAACAGCTAAAAAACAACTGGTTAAGGTAATAATTTCATTGTCCTAGTATATGAAACAGTCTCATAAAATTATCACATCTCTTCTACTATGAAAAAAAATTATATTTCAGAACAGAAGATTTGCTCAAAATGTATCAGCTTTATAGTTCTGGTGATTTAAGAAAAGAATGGAAATGAAGTACCAAAAATCTGCATTTGTTGTTTGGAATGCAGACTGGGTATAAATTTTAATACAAACAGCAATAAATGTGGACACCAAATATAGGATAGATGACAAATCTGACCCTGGAGAGGGGACTTGGGTCATCCCTTATCTGCAGTATATGACAATGAATTCCTACTGGTTTTGCTAGTACGGTAAGCCCTCCCTCCCCTCAACACTGATCCTTGATTGAATTGATACCATACGATACCACTTTGGTTTCTTTCTTTGTAGCTTAATGAATGCACTAGGTTTTAATTTTATAATAATAATGAATATTATTATTATCATTGTCAGTGAACAAGAGCTATACCCTAGCACAGATTAAAACTCGAATACTTAAATGCATGAATAGTTAAAAGTGGCAACATTGAGATCGTACTCAAGGTCCCATATGTAATATTTTGCTCTCCAGATTATCAAGAACTACAACAGACAAATGATTGATATTATTCATCAATGAGAACAGTACATAACAGCTATGTCTAGATAAACCAAAATATAAGGGGGAGTGTTAAAGAAACATTCCTGAAACATTATTTAAAATAATATAACATATTTAAACATTCTAAGAAAACATAAATTCGGCAGTTTTTGTCATCCAAAATTCTTTGTTTCTTTGCATCTTTCCAAATGAAGCAATTCTAGGAGTTATGTCTTTGGAGAGAGAGAGAATGGAGAAGAATTGATGCTATGCAAGAAAACCAAGCAATGGCAAGAATGTATTTGCCTGCTATATTTCTGTGTTTTCTGCCATATTTCTCTTTTCACAATTAAAGTACAAATCTTCAATATAAGAAAACATGCACATGAGACATGACTGTACACAAATTTTCCATTATGGAGAGATTCTGTGTCTTTTTCTGAGCTTCAAAAAATGTTTTGATTATTAAAAAAAGACAGTCTAGTCTCAGCTCACGAGAACGTGGATTTAAACAGGGAAGATCTGAAGTCAAAGAAAAAAAGTTAAGGACTTTGGGGTGGACATGTACATACTGCTATATTTAAAATGGATCACCAACAAAGACCTACGGTATAGCACAGGGAACTCTGCTCAGTGTTGTGTGGCAGCCTGGATGGGAGGAGAGTTTGGGGAAGAAAGGACATATGGAAATGTGTGGCTCAGTCCCTTCACTGTTTACCTAAAACTACCACAGCATCGTTAATCGTCTATAATCCAAAACAAAATAAAAAGCTTAAAGTTTGGAGGGAAAAAGTTAAAGAATCATCAAGGTAATAAAGCTGGCAGAGGTGGCATTCAGATTTTCTTATTTCCAATTTATTCTGGAAAATTCTTTGATATGATGTACTTAAATGACAATCAATTAACCAGAGCATCTCAAAATACATGGGCTGAACGCCTTCAGTATGTATGTTAGGTCTTGATATATTGAGATTAAATGAGCTCTAGTGTTCTTGCCTGGAGAATCCCAGGGACGGGGGAGCCTGGTGGGCTGCCGTCCATGGGGTCGCACAGAGTCGGACACGACTGCAGTGACTTAGCAGCAGCAGGATTACCCTATTCTTGGCCTGCAAAATTCCATGGACAAAGGAGCCTGGTGAACTACCATCCATGATAAAATGAGCAGTTAATTTGGAGGGAGGGATGACTTTTCAAACATTGGTTCATTCTTTATTTATTCCCATGGATACTCTCAAGATGGCATGGCTTTAACTGCTTAGACACTTACATATGTCTCCAGTGGTCTTTATATTGTCAACAGATGGAATTACACTTTTTGTCAAAGGAACATGTCTCTAGTTCTTTAACATTGCTACACCCCAGTAAACAAGGTGAGAGACGGCAAAGCAAAATAAAAACTGTTTTACTTATCTGTTATATCAAATCTAAAATTTAAAATGTCTGAGATTTGTTAGCAGATTTAGTTAGTGATGGACAACACAACATATAAAAAGATTACCAACAGGACAGACTGGATGACAAATTATATCTTTGGAAGGGAGATCGTCAGCCTCCTAACCCCCACCACTGCTCTGCCATAAGGTAGCTAGTTATCTTGGTAACGGCAAAAGAAATTGGTGGGAGATAACTTAGAAACTTTCATCTAATTCTGGAGCTTATTAAATTTATTTACATTGTTCTGAAAGGCAAGAAATAAGACCCTAATTTTATGGCATGAGGGTATACCATATGGCCAATAAAATTTTCTAATAATCTGCCAGCCAAAAGACTTCTGTCTTTATTTCCATCACTCTAAGGCCCTAAGGACCACATGTGTGGTAAGAAATAGGGAACATTACCGTTGCTAACATTCCTAGGGCAAAGTTTGTAAAATGCTGGTACCAACACTAAATATTGAAAAACCAAAGAATGGATGTTCCAATCATTTTAGTCATTAAGGTTAAAGTGAGCAATAAACTGTATTTAAAGAGTTTAGAGAATTTGGAATCAAGAAACCAACATTCATAAGTAATATCTTTCTTTTTTTTGTTCAGTGCTCAGTACTGCTCTTTATAGTTTTCTTATAAAATATCTACTTTGTGTTGTATGAGAAATTGGTCAATGCATACTAATATGAGGTAACAAATAATAGTTTCAAGAATCTTTTAAGCTGAGTCAAAATTACTGTTTCTTAGTGAACATTCCATTACTCCGCATCCATTTTATCAAATGAGACCTGTTCAGTTATAATTAGTTCTTGGGGGCTCTGTCCTCTATACTTAAAAAAAAAAAATTAAAAGCCCTTAAAAGTGTTCTATTTGCCCATAAGGTCTAGCTGGCTTAAACAGATAGTGCCTTACTATTTTCCAATATACAGTAAAAATACCATAAAGTTTTGCAATTAGTGAAAAAAGTAAAAAACTCAGCAAGAAGTCCAGTTTTTCCTCTCAACTATCCATTAATGAAGGTTTCAACGTTAATTGCCTTTCATTAAAAATTCTTTAAAACCCTTTCTTAACATTCCATACAAAATCAAATTAGTCTCTAAGCTTTGGAACAATCTCTGTAATTCTGTTGTGGACTCCTTTGTTCATTATTTGGATGTGAGATTAAGTAATGAACGCATGCCTTTCAGATACTCCAGAATACTGACTTTAAATTTAGGGGCATTATTACTGAATTCTTTTATTCAAGTCCTCTCTGAAATGAGTCATATTAGACAGAATCCTATTACTGTGAGCACTGATTAAAAGAAAAAAGAAAAAAAAAAAACCTCTGCCATATAACAGAACTAATGTTCATGCCCCCAAAGTCTCACCTATGAAAACAGTGCTGTTGTTCATACTTGTTCCTGCAAGGATGAGGTCCTACTGTGTGCAAGGCACTGAGTCCCCTAGTACTCTTCTTGCTCTGGACAAGGGTTTGTAGTCTCACCTATGACTTAACTCTTCATGAGTCCTTGGGTAAGTTACTGATTGAGTTATGTACTTCTCCTCTAAAAGTGGAGAAAATGACAGAGTAACCTCATTCAATTATAAATGAGGCAAGGCAAGCAGAGTACTTAACACAGTGAAAGGCCCTCTCCTACCGATTATGAGAAAGGCAAGATAATGTTTAGATTCAAAATGCCTACTGTCAAGTAGGAGAGAAATAATGTGTATCAGTGTCTACGATGAAAGTAGCATCACTGTGGGTCTTAAATAATATCCAGAAGGGGTGCCAGAAGGGATAAGACAGAGGGAAGAATGTGAGGGGAAAAGAGTAGGAATAAATATCTATTGTCTGCTTTCTGCTGGATAGTTGCTGTCAACTACAAATTGGCCACTTGCCTTTGGCCCTTGCCATCTACCTCTACAAGGATTAAATCAGGTGCTGCTGCAACTACTGATTTTCAACAGCACTGAAAGAAGTTCAGGATGGAGAGCAGAAATGAGGCACTCTGTGCTGGAGGGCAAAAACTGGCAGAACAGGTCTTCAGATAGTTAGATATTTTCAGGAGCCGATTTTATGAACCCAATTCTTATATTTCCCTCCATCTAGAAAAGCACTAAAATCCTTCATGGTGACGACTGCTCCTCATGACTAGCAGAAAGCTTCACAAGACTAAAAGAAACCTTCTGCAAAAAAATACATGCTTGATTGCATGTACTCCCCTATCACCAAAATCACATATATTTTGACATTTGCCCCTACCTCTGTAGAGCAGTTTCTCAGAGCTGTCTGAAATGCTGTCTCCTGGGTGATGGTCCTCATTTTGTTCCAACTAAAACTTGGCTCACAACTCTCCTGCTGTGCAATTTTTAAGTCAACATTGTGAATAATTTCACATCAAGGAAGAGGGTAGGCTTTCCATGAAAGCCCAACAACTGTTGCCACTGAGAAGTGGATGAGTTGAAGTTGAATCAGATTTGAACTTTTCCTTATGGGATGTAGTTTAAGAGAATAGACTCTGAGATAAACAAGGATTTGAATTCCTGTTCTCTCATTTCAGTTCAGTCACTCAGTCGTGTCTGACTCTTTGCAACCCTATGGACTGCAGCACACCAGGTTTCCCTGTCTATTACCAACTCCAACTCCTTTTCTCTGCTGGGTTATTAATTTAGTCTCTCTAAGCCTCAGTTTTCTCATTGGGAAATGGAAACATTAATATCAGTTCCTCCAGATTTCCCCAAGTTTTTGAATTAACTAAGATAATTCATGTACATTTTAACCTTGGGCCTGACACATTCTTAATAATTGTTATCCATAAAAGTGAGAAGAACACAAGAGAGTTAGACTTTCATACCTGTCAAACTTCATTTTGATACATTGTTTTGACTGTTAACTAAAATTTGTCTGAGAATATAATGAAATACTATGTTGCAAAAAAAAAAAAAAACAAAATGAGAATTTAACATATGTTACAGTATTATTAATTAAAGTACAGGTTTTGTTCAAATTCCATAAAATTTTATGCTAGTGTCCATTATTTGTTTTCATACCTTATTCAAGATTCCACATTGTATTTAATTGTACTGAGCAGCTTCAGCTGCATGTAACAAATTCTGGTAAATTCTCTTCTCATTTTTATTCTATTACAAATATTTTCTAATTTTCCTTGTTATGGCTTCTTCATACATCGTCATTTAAAGCGGACATTTAACTTCCAAATACGTGGGATTTTTAAGTATCTTTGATATTAATTTCTCATTTAAATGCTTTCTTCTCTGCAATTACCTTTTGTGTTTTTTCATTCTTCTAACTTTATTCAGGCTTTCAATGGCTAAATCAAAGATCTCTTTTGGTAAATGTCACACCACATTTGAAAATACGTGGGTTATTTTCAAATATCTTGTGTGATTGATCTCTAATATAATCACACAGTGATAAGATAACAGACTTGGCATGATTTCAATACATTTAGACCATGAAAATGTTTTACTTGATCTTATGTGCCTGGACATGTTTCAGTGTCTCCTGGTTTATAGTCTATGGGAACTGAGTATAATTTTTATTCTGCTGTTGTTTGAAAATTGTATAAATCTTAATTATGTCAAATTGGTTCACATAACTTTTCAGGTCTACTATACCCTTCTACTTCTCTGTATATTCATTCTATTAACTTTTGAGAGCTTGATATTGAAACTCCAACTAAAAATCAATTTATTTACTTAAAAAAATTGCTATATATAGTGGAACTACATGTAACTTTGTTCTTTATTTTCTAAGTGTTATTATATATTCATACTTAAAAAATAAGATAACAAAATAAAATCTGTCTTAAAAGGTCTTTCATTCATATATTACCAATCACAAAAACAAGTATAACAAGACTCCTTCAAATTTTTATTCCTTCCCCCAGCCCCTCTCTTGGACTCAGGATCCGTATTAATAACACATCTGCCCATTTATCTTGCAGTTACATTACTTATGTTCAACACCAAATAGCTCTGGGACTTCTATGGTGGTCCAGTGGTTAAGATCACCTTATAATGCTGGCAGCATATGTTTGCCCACATGCCCCAACTAGAGAATCCATGCACCGCCAAGGAAAGAATGATCCCACATGCCAGCAACTAAGGCCCAACACAGCCAAATAAATGAATACCTTAAAAAAAAAAAAACAAAAAAACAACTATGCACAAGTTTTTTAAGAAAAGGTCTCCTTTACCATCATCAACTATTTTCTTTCTGCATTTTCTGTCTGTATTAATGCCTTCATTTCCTTATGCAACTTTTCAGTTATTCCCAAATTCACCTAAGCTTCCCTACCATGTATGACCTCTCACTGATGAGACCTGAGAAATGTCTTTGAAATCCCTCTCCTATCTCATTCATCTCTCTCTCCATAGCTCTAGTTTTCACTGTCTCTCACCTGGAGTACAGCAGCGATACACTGATACACACCCTTCCTGTAGGTCTCTTCCCTGCTCGAATCCCCACCACCTAAACTAGTTCTCTAAAATACAAGTTGAGTCATCTGCTTCCGGTCCCTCTAGAATTAAATGAAAATTTCTCAGTACATACGGTATTTTATGATTCCAGATTACCTTTCCAGCTTCATTTCCTGATAAATTAAGCCCTTCTCCCTGGCAACACGGTTATTAACAATACACTCAACAAGCCACCTACATTGATCATTACCATGCAGTTCCTGCCTTTTTATTTCCTTCTCATGCTTCAGGATATAGTTCAAACATTACTTTCTCCCTAGACAATCCTTCTCACCCAGCATTAGAGATGAATTCCTCCTTTGGGTCCATCACTACATGACCCTCTGAATTTTAGTTAACTCTTCCATAAAATGGAAATAAATGATACTTGTTCAGAAAGAGGACAATTGAGAACCAAATGGAACAATGTTTATTTAATACTGGAATATTCTAAATCAATATAGAACTAGTGCCAGGCAAGGAGCCAAGAACTCTATAGACATTATCTCATTCAATCCTTAAATATTAAGCAGATACCACAAGTGAGGAGTATGTTCCTATTAGAAAAAAAGAATAGGAGTAAAAACACCCAAAAAAGCCTTTCCCATTCACATCATCTTTCATTTCTATTATAACACTTTACTCTTCTCAAAATTGCTGCAACACATATCACTCTTTTGATCCCTTTTCTAAAAATTACACTTTATCCTAACTTAACAACACTTAATTACTCAACATCAACTTGTCCACTATATAGCATCAGAGGCTGTTAACCAGAGATCTAAAATGATGTAAAATAAGGTGGGGTGTTGGAGTCACATTTGAAGGGTTAAACTGCATTAATTAATTATGTAAGTTAAACTTCCTCAGGAGTCTTGGGGCAAGGGATCAATTCACAGAGCACAATTCACAGAGTAGGGGCAAAATGAAAAAAAAAAAAGAATCTAATTAATCATAATTAACTCTTTCAGTGATCTGATGATAACATGGTATAATAAAAGTGTTATGAATATGCTCAAGGACCATCAGGGCATCACTTGAATGCTTTCAAGAACACATCCACAGAGAACTATATTCAATATCCTATGATAAACCATAATGGAAAAGGATAGTTTAAAATAATGTGTATACATACATACATATGTGTATATATCAATAACACAACACTGTAAATCAACTATATATCAATTTTAAAATATTGGGAAAAACACAAAAAATAATAAAATAAAATACTGAAGGAAAACAAAAGAATGCATTTAACACTGGACTGAGAAGTTAGCCTCTTAGGCCAAAAATTATAGACTCATTTAAACTGCATCAATATACTATAAGCATTTACTGACCCTCCACAACGGAGTCTACTATTTTCCTAATTAAATGTATTTTATCTGTATACCTTGAAATACAGTCTCTGACAAAACACATTTTCTCCCTAGTTTTTGATAGACAGCAAATCTAAAATAATTCAAAGGAAAAATGTGCTTTGTGGAAGTAGCTTATTTCATCTTGGAGACTAAATGCATTTGCAGAAAGGATTACATTTTGTTTGGCAATTTATTTTATTGACAAAACATATTTCATCACATATTCCATCACATTCAGTAGACAAATGCATGTTGTCAAATACCCTATTTCCTCCTTTTGATGAAAAACACATATTTTTCAGATTCCACTTTTTTTTTTTTTTTTAATGGTGGAGTCCTACAGACAAGCTCCATTTGCTCTAATTTGGCCAGAGGTGCCTAGCTTTGGATTTTATCCAAGGTATACGGTTTCTTCTTCTAATATATTATAAATTAACCTCATAGGGATATTAATGTCCATCTTCACTTATAAAAGCATCAAAATCCAGTTTACATTGTAATCATTATGATAGGATTCTATTGTCTAAACATAAAACTCAAATGGTTCCCATACACTCACCAGCTGCTAAAATGCAATTACCCTTTACAAGGTAACACACATGCAAAGTAAATATTTAATCTAACCTATTTGTATATCTGTTTAATGTTGGTAATTCAATTATTGTCTGTCCTTTCCATATTTGCCCTCATGCCTGATATACGTATTAAATTATAAATCAGTTCTTTGAGGTCAAGAAGCAGATCTGTGTAATTTGTTCTGAGAGCACTCGGCACAGTGCTTCATGAAAACACATGCTGGATAAATTCAGGGTTGTGGCACAATAGTAACGACCTTTCCCAGCCAAGAATCTTTTTTTGCCAAAAAAATTTGCCTTTTTTAATGTCAACACTATGTATGGTCAGTACGGTAAAAATGTCAAAGGATGCAGAGACCAACAGTCGTGACACCTGTCCTCCAGGAGTTTACAATTTAATAGGAAGAGTAGGTATGAAGATAAATAATTGCAACACAGACTGATCCAGGAAAGATGGCGTTTTTGCTGGGTCCACACCCAGTACAAAGGCAAGAAGGACTGACACTGGCACACTGGAGGCAAATGGGATGCTTGAGAAATTGACATGAGTAGGGTGTTAACATCAAATGTCAATTTGCAAGTGAATACAATAGAGAAAGGGATTCCAGGAAAGGAAAAATGTGCAATGATACAGAGGAAAGAAGTGTGTGAGTAAACCCATTATTCTATCAATAGAGTAGACAGGGTAAAGTATGAGGGCAGGGTAAAGTACCCTACCTTTACAGTAGGGTAAAGTATGAGGTCCACCGACAGGAGATGGCGCTGAAGGTTGACAGGACTCTGAGGGGATTTATATGCCAAAGAGCTTGAAAAAGTCAGAATAAGTCTTGGGGAAACTGGTTGTTCAAACTGGTCAGATTTGCATGAAGAGGTTGACCTAAGAGTGTAGAGGTAATAAAGTACAACAACAAGTTAGAAGCCTGTTGAATTACTCCAAGAAATATGGAGAGAGTGTAAACAAAGGTAGTAGTAATATGATTAAGGAGAATGCAAGGATTCTAGAGATAACTGCATGGAAAATAAATGAGACAGCATATAAATGGCTCCCATCAATTCAAGGCAAATAGAAGGTGAAGAAGTGGAAGCAGTGACAGATTTTATTTTCTTGGGCTCCAAAATCACTGCGGAGAGTGACTGCAGCCATGAAATTAGAAAATGCTTGTTCCTTGGATGGAAAATTATAACAAAACTAGACAGTGTGTTAAAAAACAGATACCACTTTGCCGAGAAAAGTACATATAGTCAAAGTCATGGTTTTTCCAGTAGTCATGTACAGATGTAAGAGTTGGACTGTAAAGAAGGCTGAGTGCTGAAGAATTGATGCTTTCAAACTGTGGCACTAGAAAAGACTCTTGAGAGTCCCTTGGACTGCAAGGAGGTCAAACCAATCAATCCTAAAGGAAATCAACTCTGAATACTTGTCGGAAGGAGTGATGCTGAAGCAGAAGCTCCAACACTTTGGCTACCTGATTCGAAGAGATGACTCATTGGAAAAGACCCTGATGCTGAGAAAGACTGAAGACAAAAGAAGGGGGAAGCAGAGGATGAGATGGTTACATAGCAGCACCAACTCAGTGGACATAAACTCTGGAATATAATGAAGGACAGGGGAGCCTAGTGTGCTGCAGTCCACGGGGTTGCAAAGAATTGGATACCATTTAGTGACTTCCCTGGTGGCTCAGATGGTAAAGAATCTGCCTACAATGTTGGAGACCCAGGTTAGATCCCCAGGTTGGGAAGATCCTTTGGAGAAGGATCAACCCACTCCAGTACTCTTGCCTGGAAAATCCCATGGATGGAGGAGCGTGGTAGGCTATAGTCCATGGGGTCACAAAGAGTTGGACACAACTGAGTGACTTCACTTTCACTTTAGTGACCAACAACAACAACAAAAAAATAAAGTGTTGAGAACTAAAGTGATTCCTAGGCTTCTGCTCTGATTAAACAAAATTTGAAAACTAGATATTTATAACTTTTTAAATTCCCTGAATACAATCCATAGACAGAATGAGTTCAAGAACGCTTCTCAAGTTTTATTCAAAATTTCACTTACCCAGTAATCCAAGTTCACAGATATAATGAGGGCTTATGTGCAAGGCTGGTCGTCTAAGCCAGAAACTATAATATTGTAAATGTATGGATTACTGAGAATATTTGTGTCCCTCAGCTTCTGAGAATAAAAAAAAAATTCTCTCTCCAAGTTCAAGATCTATTAAAAAAAATAAGTTTTATAAATAGAAATAGCAGTGGATTGTGAGTTAAAGGACTTAGATCCATGATGAGCTCTTATCTATCATAGGATCTTGAACTAGGAATTCGAGCTCTAGATAATTCACTTACATCCTTGGGATATGGGACAGCCATTTGTTTCTCAGACCTAACTCATTGTCATAATGAGCATCAAACATCATAGTTGTTTATCAAATAGAGAAAAGTGAAACCTTTCAGATACAAGGCAATAAAATCATAACATATTACACTATTATTATTGTGTAAGCTTTGTCAACTTTTTCAGTACCCGAGTCTTGCAATTCTAATGCTAATGACTTTATTGGCCTTCTGTAGCAGTAATTATTTCTGGCAGTACTTGATGGAAGAGATTTTTATCACACTTCAGACTTCATTGGCTAGAAACCATTTCAGCACTTTCTATTCTTTCAACCCTATATTCAATCTATTACTAAACTCTGTCATTTATTTCTTAGAGATTTCTCTAGATTCATCCTTCATTTTATCATTGTGCCACCTGCCTATTACCCTCTCAATCTAACTGAATAACGTCTCAGCTCTTTACTTTTCTAGTAGTTGCCCACTCCCCTTAGGTTGGTCCAGTTGCCATATTGTTGCTAGAATAACCTTCCGATGAGCTATTAATCCAGACATTTTCCTCCCAGAGATCTCTAAGCCCATCCAACACCCTGCCCCATCCAACGTCTTGCACCATCCTCTTCCTCAGCTTTTCTTCTAACTGGTTTGTTCTCCATCCACACACTCATGAATTCTTTTCGTAGTTCTCTCTCTGTTCCCTTGCTTACTTCCACATTCAATACTTGCCCCTCCTCTTCTGTGCTGCTTATCTAAATCTCACATACCTGACCAGGCTTATTATAAAATTTATCTCCCCACTAAACCTTAGAAAGTCTAAAACCACCCCACTTCAGGGTGATACTGTCTGAACTCACGTGCCAAAGCTAGACTGAACCATATAGCCCTTAGATACATCATCTACCCAAGCAGTTAAGCATAGGAGCTCCACATCCTCTTCCTTCACTTACTATATAAATGCATTATTTCACCCCCTTTGCTTTAGTTCCCTCATCAACAAAGTCAGAAGTGCAATGATGCCAAACTTGGGGTCCTGGTGAGGGTTATATAAACATTAGGTCGTAAAATGTGGCACACAGCAAGCAATAAATGGGAACTTTTATCAGCTGATTATTATTATGAGTCACACAAATAGCATCTCTTTTACTGATCGCTGTTTTGCTCAAAACTTTATCATAAAATGTTGGCAAGAGTGAATCAACATTAGTGGTGTTAAAATATCACATTCTTTGGGTCAAGATTTTGAATAGGGCATGGGGGTTGGATTGCCTCTTTTCCATGATGTCTGGGGTCTCCACTGGGAAAACTGTGGTCTGGGGTCTGAAATCACCTTCACTTAAGTCTTACTCTTGGATTCAGATGACCTAACGGCAGAAATCAGGGCATCCACACAGGGCCACTTCATGTGGCCTGAGGTCTCACAGCATGGCAGCTGGGTTCTAAGAGGGCAAGTTTCCAAAAGTCCCAGGTGAAAGATCCAGGTGAAATCTACCTGACCTTTGCTGACCTAGCCTCAGAAGTCCACTGCTTACAAGTGAGTCACTAAGACTCTCCCTAATTCAGGGGATGGGAAATAGACTTGACATTTTCCTGAAGGAGTGGCAAGGCCACACTGCAGAAGAGAATGTGGGATAGGGGATATCCCTCTTGCCTCTGTCTTCGGACAATTTAAAACTCAGTTTGGTCATACATAAATAATAGTATAATCCTGTCTGGAACATAGTTGGTATTCCATAAGTAATTACTGAACAGGCAAATAAACAATTCCACATTAGTTTTATGTTAGTCTTCTCCCTTGAATTAGACCAAAGGCACCCTGAAGGCAGGAATTACACCATATATTTTTTCTACACACCAAACAAGGCCAAAAAAGTTACTAGAATTAACGTAGAATAATTATTCTATTACTGATTACTGTGAAGAATATAATATAAATCCTGAATTCATTAACATTAAATTTTAGAAGGGTATTTAAAATTTTAAGCAAGGAGAGAGAATCTCTGTAGTTTGGCTACAGGGTCAATAAATTTCAGTTATTTTTATTTTCCTGGGATCATATATTTAAAAAATGATGCAACTGATACCTAAACATATGTCTCCAGAACTTCAGCATTACTTTTCTCAATATAAACTAATTAAAGATGAATAACTGTAATTACTGCCTTTTTAATCCTTTCCTTTTCGTGTTGAATTTGTGTCACCTTGTAGTATTTAGATCGTGTTCTATTTGCTCTGATTCAGATTCTGAGTCATCAAAATGTTTGAAATAGGTCTGAAAATAGCCTGAATTAATTCTCTGGATTGCTGTTTATAACAGATATACAAGGGAAGCATTTTATAATTTTAAAGGAAAACTCACTTTGTTGCCAAAAAAGAAAAAAACTGAGAAGCTGATTCTCAGGCACCATGTATGTTATGAGAATGTGGCAGGAGCAAGGGAGACAGAAAGAAAGAAAGACATTTTCCTTACATGGAGAAAAAGGAAAATATTCTATTAAAGCAACAGGAACAGAGTCTTCAAAGCATTTATCAAGATAATTTTGAAAGACCCTCTCAGTTTTCCAAAATGTGGCCTCAAGAAAAGTAAAAGCTCTCTACCAGCAAGGACAGAAATGGTGACTTTGGAGGCCATTACAATTGACTTATGGTAACTGGAAACAGGGAACAGTGTGTTCCAGGTGAAAACAGAGGGTGTCTTGAGACCAGAAGAGACACAGCATCACTGTGTCACACCCCCTTCATGCCCACTGGAATCCAAACAGCAGGAGCCAATCACACACCATCTCTAACTGTGCCTGCCCCTTTTCCAGCTTCTGCTCGACGACCAGAGGCCAAACACTGTCATTCGCTCAGACGCTCTAATAGCTGTAATTAAAACCCTCTGATTTCCAGAAGCCCAGTGTGTGGGAACTTGGCTGGAAATGTGCACAACTGAAAGCACAAGGCCATCTTCACCTGGGGAAATGTGACGGGCATGTTTCAGATGGCTGGACGGAAGGCCTTCAGGATGCAGGTGTGAGGGGGTAGAAGGCTGCACGCAGGTTTTGGCCACAACCATTGGCAAAGGTGAAGGTACTGGAGGGTGAAGCAATGTGGGGAAATCTGCCACATGGTTCAGCCAAGGGACAAGACAGCAGGGCTCACCCTGAGCTGGTCACCTGCCCTTGAGGCAGCTTTTGATGGGTCATCACCTACAGCATCTCTCTTGAAAGCTGCTGAAATGAAGAGCCCAATGCAGAAAACCCATTCACCTCTATTTTTTTTTTTTAATTTCCATTGTGAGAGAGCTACAGAGGTCGTCATTTCTATGCTTTGAAAGTATCTGAGGTTTCTATTGGTATGATTATGCTATACATCTGTCACAGGCGTCAATATGATCATTATTACTTCTGTAATAAAATAACTGTATTAGTATAACAACAGCCACAATTAACACCTAGCAGCACATTTGATGCTTACCAAGCGCTGTGAAGAGAAGGAAAAGTCGCTCAGTCGTGTCCGACTCTTTGCGACCCCACAGACTATACAGTCCCTGGAATTTTCCAGGCCAGCATACTCTGGAGTAGGTAGTCATTCCTTTCTCCAGGGGATCTTCCCAACCCAGGGACTGAACCCAGTTTCAATCTCCTGCATTGTAGGCAGATCCTTTACCTGCTGAGCTACCAGGGAAGCCCTCCCAAGCACTGAACAAAGTGGTATAGAGGGACTGTCTCACCCAAGACCCACAAGCACCCTAGGAGGTCATACTCTTGGACCTCTCCCATTACAAGTAAGAAACAGAGAGGCCAGGGAATTCCCTGGGGGTCCAGTGGTTAAGAATCCACCTTGCAATGCAGGGGATGTGGGTTCAATCCCCGGTCAGGGAACTAAAATCCCATATGCTGCAGAGCAACTAAGCCCACCGTACAACTACTGAGCTTGTGCACCACAACTAGAGAGTCTGGGCACTGCACCAAAAGATTTCACACGACGCAACTAAGACCTGATGCAGCCAGGATACACACGCGCGTATACTGTTGTCGTTCAGTCACTGAGTTGTGTCCGACTCTGTGACCCCGTGGACTGTAGCCTGCCCGGCTTCTCAGTCCATGGGATTTTCCAGGCAAGAATATTGGAGTGTGTTGCCATGCCCTCCTTCAGGGGATCTGGAGGATCCCAGACCAGGGTTCAAACCCAGATCTCCTGCACTGCAGGTAGATTCTTTACCTTCTGAACCACCAGGGAAGCCCAGGAATACTGGAGTGGCTAGCCTATCCCTTCTCCAGGAGAACTTCCTGACCAAGGAATTGAACCAGGGTCTCCTGCATTGTGGGTGGATTCTTTACTAGCTGAGCCAGGGAAGCCCATATGCATACATATCACACACACACACACACACAAAAGGAAACAAAGAGGCCAGGTAACTGGAACAAGTGATGGTAGAGCTGGGGGTACAAAGCCAGCTGGTCAGGGTCCACATCCCACACTCTTCACTCTTAAAAGATTTTGTATTAATAAAGGCAAAAGGCATATTTTTGGCAATAGAATCTGTCATGCAGACATTTTAGAAAAGGTCTAAAGAAGCAGATCCCTGGGCCCTGGGGCCTGACTAGTGTTAGCTTCTCAATTGTGTCCAACTTTTTGTGAACCCAAGGACTGTAGACTGCCAGGCTCTCCTGCTCACGAGACTCTGCAGGCAAGAATACTAGAGTATGTAGCCATTCCCTTCTCCAGGGGATCTTCCTGACCCAGGAATTGAACCCAGGTCTCCTGAACTGCAGGCAGATTTTTTACCATCTGAGCCAGTAGGGAAGTCCTGCTATGGGCCAGGAGTCTATTACAACAAGCTCCTATGTGATGCTCTGGGCTTCCTGGGTAGCTCAGACAGTAAAGAATCTGCCTGCAATGCAGGAGACCTGGGTTCAATCCCTGGATTGGGAAGATCCCCTGGAGAAGGACATTGCAACCCACTCCAGTATTCTTGCCTGAAGAATTCCATGGACAGAGTAGCCTGGAGGGCTACAGTCCGTGGGGTCACAAAGAATCAGACACAACTGAGCAAGTAACACTTTCACTTTCATGTCATGCTAATGCATGAGCCACATAGACATGGTTCAAGAGCCAGCAGCACTAGTGACTCAACTTAGCTGATTCAGAATAGAAAAAGCCATACTTATCAACATAAATGTTTTCAATCATCACATCACTTTGGTTCATATCTATGGATAGAATAACTTTCCCAGGGCATGGAAACTAAGTCTAAGAAACAATGCGCTTTAGACATAATGCTTCTAAAATGACCATTCCCTCCTTAAGGCGTTTCTCTTTTTCTCAGTATGTTTTCAAGTTTTCTCTTTTCATCTCAAATAAAGTCTCAGTTGGGTTCTAATATGCATTTAACAGCTGTTAATCGCTTCTTTAATAAGAAAACAGGCAGAAACAATGGGGAGGACCCTCTCTGAGAGAGATGAGAGCCAGGCTGGAATAACCAATGGGTGAGGAGCTGGCTGATGCTTTGTCAGGGTAAATGGCCCACTCATGCAAGCAAGCAAAAATCTCAAATTTCAATGCTTTTGAATTAAAATAAATATTAATTTTAAAGAGGTGTAAGACTTCCTGACCATCCAAAAGCAGCTCTCTTATATCATTAATACATAAATGGAAAACCCCAATTAGAAACAAGAAGCAAAGACATAAGTGATTATCTGATTAGAACCACTCTCTTCTGTTAACACATTGTTTGTGGGACTTGCACTTAAACATCATGGGGTCCATCAGATCAAATAGTCTCAGTTCTAAATGTTATTTATCATGATTCTTGCTAAATGTTTTAAAAATAATGCACTGGAGCAGAAATAATAGCCTAAGGTAACTCTATGTTCAATTCCCAGATGATGACCATGTAAAAGTAATATATTTTAGCATAATTGGTTTTCTTGGAATAGAATTCTATGACTAAGATAACTTTTAAAGAGGAAAAAAGAAAAAAAATTGGCATGAGATTATTTCTAAGATAAGGAATATCATTCAAATACTATTGTTACTGCAGCCACAACAGGAACAAAAATTAGAAATAATTTACACAAAGAAGATTCTCCATGACAAAACAAGTAATCACCTGGAGAAGCAAGAGAATAGGAGTAGTCCTGGGCTATATTTATCGAGCACTTATTGTATGCCAGGCATTTCTCTGAGTTTGTCATCTGAGAATCATGAAAAAGAAAAGTACATACCATGAAAAAGAACTTTAAGAATGGGTCTTTTTATCCCCCCAATAAATGTCAAAGATGGGGCTTGCTTTAGAAATAAATCCAACTCTACTTAGGAGTAAACATATAAATCTTCAGCATCGTTGTCTTGATGCCAAAAAGTACTATCTAATTCACTGATGTTGAATCTTAAACACATGGAAATGCGAACGACGGACTGTGACTAATGCACAAATACACAGAATGGATCATAACTAGTGCCATTTCTTATGTACGCTACACGAAGGTGAATGCCAAAGATGACGCAAAGCTTCCACATCTGACCATCCCTGTGCTGATCATTATATTCCAGGAGCAAAGTGAGGCAGCAAGGACCACACACCTTCTTTATCCATTAACAGCATGTTACATTAACCTTTGAATATTTACCTTGATGCCAATTAAATATTTGTGATGGCAGCATGGATAAGGAACAAAATCTTGGCTGAGGCCCCACTTGCCCTTGTTTTCTCTGCAATTCTATGTAAATAACACCCTGAATTTTTAACACATCAACCCAAACAGAACACATTCAATCAAATAATCTTTAATATAAGCAAATTCTACAGATCCATTACCTCGGCAGGCCACAGGACTAGCACAAGCAAACACCCACAATCAACAAGCCAATTTCTTGAGCCTTTGACTTCCCCCCCCCCCCAAAAAAAAGGCATTAGTTAGCATTTAGATGGATGACAAGGCAGCAGACAGTGAAGTCTGAACCCGGCAGAAAGGCATCCAGTGTTCTCTGGAGTGTGTAAGCCTTCATGACTGGCTGAGTAGATCACAGACAAAAACAACTCCGTGCAAGATAAAGAGAAAAACCCAATAGTCTCAGTAGTTTTACCAAACTAATGCTGCAAGGTGTTTGGGGCCAGGTCTATATATGTTGCGTAAGACCTTCCCTTTAAAAATTATAAGGCTTCATTGAGGTAGAATTGACCTACCTGTCCTTTCTGTATTATTATCATGATCATTTTTTCTAAATCATTGAGTATATTAATTCTCATTACTATCATATAGGTCTCTTTACCCCTTGACTAGATACCATGAATAAAAACTCAGCGTGGAGTAGCTGAGAAACACTGTCAGTGTTCAGAGAACACAGATCTGTCTGGAATGGATTAATCACGGGCTTCAGGATTTATGAAATGGGAGGATGTGCACCGAGACTCGTAAGGCGGATAGAATGTGGACAAGTGGAGGAGAGACCAAAATCTCACCAGGCAGCAGCCGTGAAAACAAAGAACCCGAGAAAGTCTGAAAGAGAATGATCAGAACATAAGGTCAGTGGTAAGAAAATAACTGGGGCCAGAACAAAAGGGAATGGTGATTCTTGCTAAGTCTTATGATTCAGGAGAGAGAACTAAGAATGCAAATCAGATGCCAAGAAGGAGGTGAAACCCCTGCGAATTTTTTCAACATTGATCTTTTGAAAGTAAATCAGAAAGGCCCACAAGGGAAGTTTCTTGGAACTGAAATACCCTGTATCTTCTTTTCGATGGTGGTGGTTATACAGTAGTTACGTTCAATTGTTGCAAAACTCTATCTGCACACTTAAGATCTATTCATTTTATTGTATGGATTTGATTTGTTAATTTTATTGTTACTTTGACCTCATTTTTTAAATAAAATTAAACAATAGTAGGGAAAAAGGTCAGAGACTCGCTCATTTAAATTCCTCCAGGGGTGCCCTGGTTCACTTAAAAAAATAAAACCCCAAACTCTTAAATATGGCTGATAAAATCTCACAGGATCTTCCCCTACCTCCAGCTCAATCTTCACTTCAAGGCACTCTTAACTGCTTCACTTTCTCCTGTCAAATTCTCTTCAGTTGTGTTTCATTAATCAGAAAACCCACGTCAGTCTCTGTGCTTCTGATTCTCTGTGCCTCCTAGAATGTTCTTGCCCCAACTGCTAAGTCGTTTCAGTCGTGTCTGACTCTGTGCTACCCCATAGACGGCAGCCCACCAGGCTCCACCATCCCTGGGATTCTCCAGGCAGGAACACTGGAGTGGGTTGCCATTTCATTCTCTAATCTTGCCTCAACTACTCCTCAGCAAAGCTGCCAATGATTCCTTTCTGTAAGATGTCTTTCCTAAATTGCTACCTCATTATCCTATTTATTTCATCATAAAATTTCTCATAATCTATATCAACATGGCTTACTTATGTGCTTAATTACTATCATCTATCTCTTCTACTAGAAAGTAAGCTCTGTGATTGAAGGAAGGTGGCCATTTCCACAAAGTCCAGCTAAGACCTGGCATATAACCGATGCTCAGTAATAGCAGTTTGAAAAAATGATATATATAGTCTACCTTTTTGAAACCTGTACGCCTATTACATTAGAACTTCCAGGGCACCATGCTGTCATCATCTCTGCATCTCTGTGACGAAGCTCAGTACCTGGCACATATTAGAAGCCCATGAAATGTTTGTTGAATTTATATATAGGTTCAATAACATAGCTTCACTGGTACATTCCAATAATATTTCATTTTGCAGGGAAATTTCATTTTCCTCCTTAGAAATACACAGACTTACCTAATTTTAAATCATAGAAGCTGAGGTTTACAAGGACTGTCCTAGCCTGTTGATTAGATTTGGCTTCCTGACTCAAAGTGATAAGAAAACCAACCAGTAGTGAATTCACCCAGCTCTTCTCCTGGCAACCCATTCAAGTAGCACAATCTTTAATGGAACCATTTCAAAACGATCTGTTTTGAAGAAATTTTGTGATTCACTTTCAATGGACTGTATCAAAGTATCTAAAAACTTAGTGACAAGTGATGAAGCCTCATGTTTGATGTCTTTGGTTGGAATTATAAAGAACAATGAAAAAGTTTTAAGTTACTGATTCACCCAACATCATGGGTGAATCTCTTCCCACTGAATGAAGGAAACCAGGTCCCACACACCCCAAAGTAATATGTATTGACTGATTCCATCCATACAAAATTCTAGAAAATTTAAACATATATAATGACAGTGGTTCCCTGGAAATGGGGGTGGAGGTAGGGTGGATTACAAAGAGGCACAAGAAAAGCTTTAAGGTAATGGAATTGTGATGATGGCTTCTTGAGAGTATACCTATGTTAAACCCCTTCAAATTGTACACTCTAATAGGAGCAGTTTGCACGTCAATTGTACCCCAATAAAGTTGTAATATATAAAATAGGAAGTCTTCATTTTGGATGACGTTTAAAACTTTAAACATGCCATTAAATTAGTAGCATTTTTACTTTTGTAATTACTAGTGTGTGCTATTAGCTTGCCACAGCACACTGCCTCCTCCCTGCCATGTGCTCGTTCTTATTCACCCTCTGAAGCTCAGCTCCAGTGTCATTATTCCCTACTCTTGAGAACATCTCAGAGAGCACTTCTCATTATCTACTGGGTCAGTGAGCAATCTCTTGGCTGTGCTTTCCAAAGATATCACAGCACTTTGGTAACTCTGAGTCATCAAAGAACTATTGTATGAAAATCATCTTTTCATTTTAGTCCTTCACCAAATATAGTGATAAATTCTCTTACATTTGGTCTGCACAGTATTCAAAACTTCTTCCTCTTCCCTCTGGAAGCTGAAGAAGTCCACATGCTCCTTCCTACCTACATCTGGTGCATGAGACAATGAACACAATCTAAGACTTGGGCCATTGACTCTTCCTATTTGTAACTGTGAATTTTTATGAAAGACACAATGGTGAAGGGACAGATTCAAAGTTGATCCAAGTAGCAGCATTCAGAAGCATGCCCCATTCAGCCCAATTCTTCAGTCGTGTCTATACTGTGTCTCTTGTTGCCAGATCATCTGTCTGTGTCTCCTTTCTCAATTTTGCACTCCTGGATTCCTTATGATTCTTCAAGCTACTTGACTTTCTTCCAGTAAATTCCTTCTCTGCTTCAAGTGAATGTGAAAGTCACTCAGTTGTGTCCGACTCTTTGCAACCCCACGGACTATACAGTCCATGGAATTCTCCAAGCCAGAATACTGGAGTGGGTAGCCTTTCCCTTCTCCAGGAGATCTTCCCAACCCAGGAATTGAACCCAGGTCTCCTGCATTGCAGGTGGATTCTTAACCAGCTGAGCCACGAGGGAAGGTTGCTTACAAATTAAAATCCTAGCTCATAAAAAGACAATCTGGCACAAAACACAGGGTCAGAGAAAAGGGGTAAGTTAAGAAGTGGTATAAGACCTTTAGAATCGCCCCATGAGCATTTGGGTCCATGGAATCCTAGGTTATTAAAGTGAATTCAGGTTAAATGGTTTTCCTAACACTACAGAATTGAATCAAGACCTTCCTGGAGCATTCTTTCTCCTTGTCATAACAACTTTTTTTTTTTTTTCTCCCAGTTAATTCTCTTTCATAGAGAATACACTAGAGGAATTTACTTCTCCCATATTTTCTAGCTAGCATGATTAAGCTTTAGGCAGTGGAAATACCTGGGTAGGGAGCTGAAGGCCATGTTTCTGAAACTCTGGACACCCCACTGAATTATTTAGCAGTTTGAGTGGGAAAGAAATCCAAACCTAATACTCCAAGTCAGAAAACAAGAAAAGGCTTCAGTAATTCCTCTCATCTTCACCCCCAAATTAATAGCTGTGTAGGAAAGAAGGCATTTGTATTTCTTCCCTGAGAACATGTCTACTCATTTCATTTGCTTTTCTAGTGAACTGTTTGTCTTTTTCTCTTTGATTTGGAAGGGCTCATACTCAGAAATGACGATAATGCAGTTGTTAAAATACGGGTTTTTGCCCTCAAAGAAATCTAGTTGTAGACCCTAGCTTCACTACTTTTATTTTTGTTATCTTCGGCAAATCTTTTCCTGTAGAAAGAAAACAAATCTTGTGTTTTCTCATCTCTAAAATGGGGAAAATTCCAGTGTCTACCTCATAGAGTTGTTACAGAAATTCAAAGGAATCAGACACACAAAGTATTTAGCACAAATCCCTGACACAAGAAGATTCTTTTTACATGTTAGCTGCATGTATTAATTATTGAAAATATTGTGTGTCACATTTTAAAATATTCTCCCTGACACCATAACCTAAATGCAAAGGGAGTGTCAAAAAACTTTTGCAGAAAGGGGCAGATAGTATTTCAGGCTTTCTGGGCCAGACCATCTTTGTCATAAACTTCTCAACTCTGACACTGTAGCATGAAGCAGCCACAGACCATATGTAAATCAATGGGTGTGCTATACTCCAATACAATCTTATTTCTAAACAGTGACATTTTAATTTATATAATTTTCACATTAAAAAATATTTTCCTTTATATTTTTGCAATTATTTAGAAATGTAAAAATAATTCTTAGTTCACACACCATTTCAGAACAAGCAGTGGGGCCATTTCATCCATAGGCCACAATTCCACAATCCATTATTTAGAGAAAGAGACAAATTCCATATGTGGCCCTTGTTTGAGACAATATTCATTTCAAGTCCTGCACCTGCTGTTAAGTGACATGCTGATAGACAATATGGTAAAACTTGATCAACAAAGCCAGGACTGTAACTTTGAGATCCTCCAGACTATGTTACATCAAGTGCCAAAATTTTCTTGACACTGAATTTTTTAAACTTTCGATAAAAAGTCACCAACAGCTATTCAAGTCTATTTCTACTCAGTTGTTAGAAAAATTCCTTCTACTTTCATTCTATTAGAGGCATCTTGAAAGGAAATTAACAGTTTGTCACCTTAACAGTGCAAAATTATGCAGACAAAAATTGTAATTTATAAAAGATAATGTCTTTTATTCATTTATATTCATAAGCATATACTAGAAATATCTGTATTGAGAGGATTTTTTAAAAGAAAATACTTCAAAAATTATCTCTTCACCAAAAAGATTTACCTAACTATGCCTACATTTTTATTCCAAGATCTTATCTAATTTCTAACCATCAATGCTTAATTACCTGTAGGATGTACAAAGTACATATTCCTAGATTATGACATGAACCAAATGTCACTGTGAGTTCAAAACATGTTTCAGTTCCTCTATTTTTTATCCATACTAGGTAGACTACAACATGCCATAACAAAAGCAAAATTCTTATTCGAATTTCTGCTAAAACTGATATACATTGAATATTCATAGTATTTGCCTTGATATTTATCCATGCATATGTAAATTTTATAAACATCCTAATTTTGAAACTAGATTCAGCCTTTTTTTACACTTCCTCTTTGTAATCACCTCCCTATCCCCTTTAAAAAAACTAAAATAGGCCTATGGGGCCAATAATGCAATGAGCTATTCCACATCTGGTTATCGGAAGCGTATTTCCTGATTTTAAAAAAATTACAAAAAGCTGATTTTATATGCTTGGTTTTCTCCTTCTGTCATTACCCATTTAACAGTAGTTTCACATACATCCAGGCATGTGCCAAACACAGGGCCAATAATAAAAAATACTGACTTAATATAATTTGCTTCCTTGGCTGCTGGGAAAGCAGAAAGCATTGAAAACCTGTTTTGTGTTTATTAGTGAAGCTATTGTAGAGGGTGATTGGGGTTTCATTATAAGCGGCCTGCAAACAGTTTGAGCACAAATGCCAATATACATTTTAGAATAGAGTGCAATTTTAAGTATTTTCACTCAAATGGTTTTGCAGAATCTACAACTCAAATAAGAAGTATATTGTGTTTTAACACCACCAACAACTACTATACTATTTGTCGCATTGATCTCCATTGTGAATGCTTCAAACCTTTCTACTTTCATGAAATATAATGGGCAAATATATTCCCTGGAATCCCAAGGTATGATTAGTTACTAAGCAATCAGAAAAATCACAGCAAGGCATACTTCTGAAAGAAATTAGAAAGAGTAAAGATCATTTCTCTATTTGTGTTACATAGTGAATCACACAATACCTCATCGATGGTACTGTATATATTAGCTAACCACCATGGGCTAGCTAGAAGCTCATACATCAATGAAAAGATCTTTGTCAATTGCTGCATGCCTCATTATCTCACTAAGATTTCTTGGCAACAATTAACAGTTACCCAATTCATAGAAATTGCCTTTATTATTTTTGAAGCAGCTACTTTCTTTGGCTTTAATGACTAAGAGAATAGAGACAGATGTCTCTGTTGCTAGGGAGACTGAATTAAAAAAAAAAAAAAAAAAACCTTTGAAACGAAGTAAATAAGCAACTACCAGCTTTTTTTAAAAAGGAGAATTCTGTTAGTTTTGAATTAACTATTTGTTTTAAAAACAAACCAGCAGTAGCTCCACTTTTTGAAGGAAATACACTGGAATGGTTTATTACCATTCTTCTCTGACAGTAATAAATCATTAAAAAGGAAAAAAAGAAAAGAGAAATAGGCCCACCTGTGCACTCAATATCAATTGAGGCTGATTATCAGAAACTGGTACTGTTTTTGTACTGGCACTTGAATTCAACAGGAATTACCTTTTTATATAATCTGTCAATCCTCTATAACTAAAGAGAACAGCCTCTCCCCTGTAACACCTAAGCCTTGCAGACAAGCCTTGCCTGCTGAGTTCTAAGCCCTCTCGTCACCCAGCTCCAGTCTTACTGGCAGCCCTCTACTTTGGACCCTGGACAACAAGTAAAGCGATTTAAGCTCAGAGCAGCTTGGTGATAGGGCCTAATCCAAGCAGTATCTCTTCTTTCAAATTTCTCCCTACAGTCACCATCCCTATCCTCTGTCTTTAATTCCTGGCTCTCACTAAAACACCTAATAAACTTGCATTTTCATCTGACTTAGACCTGCAGATCCTGTTCAAACTCTCCCATCATCCTGTTCCTGTATCAACATGCTTTAAGAGGAATGATATTGTCATAAGAAAAAAAAAATCAAGCTTGAAATGAAATCACATATAGTAAAAACAATTAAGATTCACCTAAATTTTTTCAAAGAGTCTCTCGTCTCCTTTGACATCTGTACAGAATCACCCATACATCTTTTTCACCTACTCTAATTAAACCATTACTAGGTATCAGCATTCAATTTAAGTATAAACCAAAACTGAATGGGCATTTTGGCAGCCTATTTTGCTCAAATATTTGTACAGTATATTAAAACATGGACAAATTATTGTGTCTGTTTCTAAATGTCACATGCTATTGCCATAATTAAAATTAGGATGTAAAACAACATGTAAAATAAAATTACTTTCTTTTTCTTGTCCAAGAAGATGTTCAGAATTATGTTTGGCTTCTGTGGCCTGGGGATTGGGGGAGTATCCATAACATTCTTCCTTTGAGAAGGCATATTTCAAGCTCCAAATGATGGACCTTAAAAGTTCCTAAGAAATTATAATTTGAAGACTTTCTGTACTTATTAAAATTCTGATTGGGTGAGACGTAAATAGTATGAAAGACAATCATGGGGATCACGTCTGATGAAACTGGATCCAAATCAAGCAGTTCAGTATTTTGGGTGAATGCAGTAGCTTTGGGGTTCACAACTCTAGGCTCAAATCACATTTCAATTTTTAACTTGGGATGGGACTTCAGTGGATTGCTTGATCTCTGATCTCCATTTAGTCAATGGGAAGCTGTGGATAGTAATCACCTCATAAGTTTACTATGAGGGTTAAAACAATATAATAAATATGTGATAGTCACTGTTGTTGTTATTATCTGATTAGTTTTTTTGGGAATATTAATTGAAATTGAGTTTTTATGGGAGTTGGGGAATACTGTATTTTCTCCATGACAGTCATGTTCATATTATTTAGAGATATTTGCTTTAGATACCATTTGTGATCTATTTCCAAATACTGTTTTCACTTTGAATGATTTCATTATATCATGAGATGGGCTTAATTTTAGTCATAGCACATTCATCCCAGCCAAGATAACTAGCTTGTGCTACTCTGAGCTTGACTTGAATGTGAAAGTGTTAGTCGCTCAGTCGTGTCCAACTCTTTGCGACCGCATGGACTGTGTAGCCAGCCACGCTCTTCTGTCCATGGGATTCTCCAGGCAAGAATATTGGTATAGGTAGCAATTCCCTTCTTCAGGAGATCTGCCTGACCCAGGGATCGAACCTGGTCTCTAGCATTTCAGGTGGATTCTTTACCATCTGAGCCACCAGGGAAGGCTGCTCATAAGGGATACTGCTCCCTTCACAAAGATCATCTTCCCAAC
Source organism: Bos taurus (assembly GCF_002263795.3). Classification (NCBI taxonomy): domain Eukaryota; kingdom Metazoa; phylum Chordata; class Mammalia; order Artiodactyla; family Bovidae; genus Bos; species Bos taurus. The sequence goes on along the minus strand of NC_037334.1, from coordinate 79,029,131 downwards.
ATCTTGTTAGAGATCACCCTCTCTTTATTTGAATCTATTCAGAACCTTACTTTGGCTATTCAAGTTTCCTGATGAATTTCAACTACTTTATATTACTGCTTTACAGCAGAGATTTTCAGCTTTGTGTATCACACACAGAACATGCATTTAACAAATGTTTATTGGGCACCAACTGTATGCAAGTTGTTATTCTAGGTACCAGAAATACAAGGCTGAACAAGCCAGAGAAAGTTTCTACCCTCTTGGCTACTACCTTTAAGTGACAGGAGATTAAAAAAATAAAAACACAGAACAATAAACAAATTGGTCTCAGTCAGTAACCTGGAAAAGGAAAAAAAAATTGAAGTAGCTGACTTGAGAGCAACTGGAGAGAGTGCTGATCATCAGGAAAGGAAGCATAAGTTTATGGCCTCTCCTGAAATGCACTTCACAACCCCAGAAGGTGTTGCTTATATATATTCCAGTAAGAGAGTCTGTGAGCTAAGAGCTAAATGGTACAAGAGGAATGGCTATGCAGAGATCTAGGTAAAGAGCATGTCTGTAGAAGGGAAAAGAAAGACCAAAGACCTGAGAGAAGTACCCAGAGGAAAGGTTGAAAGGTAGGCATTACAATTCCCAGCACCAACTACATAATATTATTTAATTAGTTTTTTGCAAAATATGGATATATGGGCCCCACCCCGGGTGAACTAAATCACATTCACTACAGGTAGAGTCCAGAGTCTGTATATGTGTATGTGTGTGTTTTAAAATTTCCTAAATTATATTAAAATGCAGCCAGCGTTAAAACCCATTGATAAAGAGTTTTGTAGTCCGTGACAAGGAGTTATGAATACTGTGTGGTGTTTTCCATGAATGTTCCTGGTTAATTGTCAATATCTCGGTCACCCATGAAAAGTTTGTGTTCCAGGCATTCCTGATCATCATGTCTTTGCAAAACGCCAACTAGAGACCTGTGCACACAATAGTTGTATTGCTGTGCAAGATGCACAATACAAGGCTGTGGTTGTCTTCTGTGCACTGAATCTGGTTTGAGTGTACTACAGAACAGACTCAGGCTTCCAGGCATATTTCCAATTACATTTTAGAAAATAAACAAACAGGTGCATGCAAACACCGGCACTTAGCAGCTGGCTCTCATGCATTTCCTCCAGGGAAATGAAGTTACTGGCTAGGAATTCTCCAAAGTATTCAAAAAAGAGACAAAGGAAGGTTCTTTTGCTTTGGGGCTAGGAGGTGAACAACACTAGGACCTCTGGACTTGGAGCAGGAGGGTCAGTACTCCCAAATACTGATAAACGTTCACCAAGATATTCAACTTGTCAGACTTTCAGTGATCTAAGAGGAAAGAATTGCTCTTCCCGGTTTTAAAAGTCAGAAATCACATATACAGGGGAAAGAGCTACCTGATGAAGTTCACATGAAAAGCAAGGAGAACATGAGCAAAAAAAAATGCAGTGTTTGAAAACGACTGTTGGCACATGTAGAACTGCAAAGAGCCACTCCAGGATTGTCTGAGGGAGTTTGAGCTGGGACATCTGTCACCACAATGGTAGCCAGGTTGAGTTTGATAAATCTCGGTTTCATATGCTCAGTTTAAGAGAAGGCCCTTCCCAACTGGAAGAGAATCGTTCTTCAAATGTAGTTGACAGGAATTTCCAGAAGTCCAAAGAGGCTTCTGGGTAACAGGGGATAGGAAAAAAGTTATATCTTTGGTGATGTATTCCTAAAATTCTGATAATGGAGCACAAAAGTAGCTGTGAGCCCTCCAGAATTGTTTCAAAGGTTTTCCTTCCTGTATTGTCCCAAATCTGACCTGTAGGTATGGCTAATCTTAAACAAGACTTTCAACATCCTATAATATTTATGTATGCTTTGATACTCTGACTCGAGTTATTTACACTAGGGTTTTTGTATTTGAACCTGGGTTTGACTCTTACATCTGGCATTTACTGTGCGGCATACACAAACCACTGGCATGCATGCTTCATGAGGATGGGGCTTTTTAACCTATTTTTTATAAAACTATGGCACTGAAAAAATTAAAATCAAATCCAAATAAACATTTAAAAGAACTTCAAAGCCTTTGTCTCCTTTGCCTTAGTTTTTGCATCTTTTAAATGGGAATGATTATACTATCTCTCTCATAGATTAAATGAAATAAAGCATGCACAAAACTTTGTGTATTGCACAGGAATAGTAAACATTCAATATTAGTTGAGAAATCACTGAGAATATAATGCCTTTTAGCAGAATATTGATAATGATAAGGACAACTGTAATTATCTGTAAATATTTTGACAATAGAAAGATGATCTCTCAGGCTACTTAACAATCATTATCTTGAGTATACAAATCCATATATAGGCTCCAAACTTCAAACTAAGCACCATATTTCTATTGATAGAAATTATATCCAGATCTTTAATTCACTTATTTCAGCATCTTTACTTTGAAAACACCTCCCCTCTCATTTTGAACTCAGTCTAGGAAAGAATAAAATCACCATGGTGACAGCTGCCCTCTCTTTAGAGCACATTCAAATTTATGTTGAGCTTTTTTTGAAGGCTGCTGTATCTTGCCTTTGAATTGTCTCTTGGAGTCACTCCAAGGTCAGGAGAATTTCTTTATCACTTAAGGTGGCCTTCAAGGATACAAAAGAGCAATTTGGAATTCATGATCTGGAATTGATAAATTTGAAAATAAATAATTCTATCATATTTGAATCAGGTGAATACTTTATGATGGCCCTCATGTTAAAGAACTTGTGACTAAGAGTCTAGTACAACAAAAATGTATGTATAATGTCTGTTTTTCCCCTAGAATGTCTGATCAAGACATTCATTAAGTATTACTTTACTCAGAAAGCTGTCATTCATAAAGTATAATATCAGCTTGAACTCTGATACTGACATGATACAGTAAACAAATTTGGGCCTTTTTATTTTATATTAAACAAAGATGCCTTGAATTATACTGTGAAAAAACTGCCCTTTCAATGTTTATCCAGCTTAGCCAGGAGAGAGTAGCTGAAAAACAATATGCAGGTAAAGCCGGGTGGTGAACAGAAGGTGTAGGGAGTACAGAAGTTGTGAGTCCGGGTGTTCCGTGAAGCATTGTGGGAATCAAATGGGATAATGTGTGCTTGTTTAGTCCTTAGCAGAGTCAACCCATGATACTATGTGATCTCCATATGTTACCTATTATTAAGTTCCAGAATTTATTATTATTGTTGTTGTTATTGAACTTCAACATTTGGTCTGAAATATCTCTACATTTTGGGAAAATTCTCAATCTGTTTCATATACATAAAAAACTAAAACGGCTCTCTAAAGCAATCTCATAATACAGAGCTTATGGGTAATTAGAGGTAAAATCCTGGATATCCTATAGATATGTCTTCAAAATATTAGTGGGTACAGGCAGAGGGGTTTTGTTTGACAAAACAGTTGGAACTCATTGTTTTGCAATAAATTTAGGAAAACATGATATGGCATCTCTAATTACAAATTCTCTGTAACCTTTATTCCTGTACCCCCACCAAAAAATCACTACCGTTTCTTATACATGAGTGAGAAAGCACATCAAAATCAGAATTATTCTACAAATGGCTAATTTCACATATCCTCATTTAAAACAATGACCTTCAATGTTCAGTTGAGGTAAGGAGGAATCTTTAGAGGGGTAGACTAGACAACTTTTCTGAAAGCACTGCTCTCGACACCCTCAACTTGCACACACAAATACACACATACATATGCACACAGAATATAGCAGAGAATTATTTGTCTCATGAATCATCCTGCTTCACATCCTGTTAAAATAGTGATGTCATTGTGCGGAAGCATCATCTCTTTGCTTTCCACTGTCCTACCAATGGGCTTTTCCACCCCAAGGTTAGCAATCTATGAAGACTCCTGACAAATACAACTGAATTAGTCATATTACTCTTGCTTGGAAAATCCCATGGATGGAGGATCCTGGTAGGCTGTAGTCCATGGGGTTGCTAAGGGTCGGACACGACTGAGAGACTTCACTTTCACTTTTCACTTTCATGCACTGGAGAAGGAAATGGCAACCCACTCCAGTGTTCTTGCCTGGAGAATCCCAGGGACGGCGGAGCCTGGTGAACTGCTTGCCATCTATGGGGTCGCACAGAGTCGGACACGAATGAAGTGACTTAGTAGTAGTAGTATTGTATACATTTATCACATTTTCTTTATCCATTCCTCTGTTGATGGATGTTTAATGTAAACAGTGCTGCTATGAACATTCGGGTGCATGTATCTTTTTTTCTTTTTTTTTAACTTTTGAGAGCTTTGTTTTTTGGGGGGTATATACAGAGGAGTGGGATTACTGGGTCATACAGTAGAAACCACACAACATTGTAAAGCAACTATACTTCAATAAAAAATTTAAAAAAAAGTCCTGAATGGATCCTTTAAGGAAACTGAATGGTTAATAACATTTCTTTTCTCCTTATCTCAGGAGGGACATCTGCATGCACTTTGGGGCTCTTGAATCAATTTAATATCACGATTTGTGGTACCTGAAAGCAGTGGGTCTCCAAAACACTTCTACAGTGAGACTGGTGACCTCACTAAAGCTCACACATCTGCTGCTGCTGCTGCTGCTGCTAAGTCACTTCAGTCGTGTCCGACTCTGTGTGACCCCATAGACGGCAGCCCAGCAGGCTCCACCATCCCTGGGATTCTCCAGGCAAGAACACTGGAGTGGGTTGCCATTTCCTTCTCCAATGCATGAAAGTGAAAAGTGAAAGGGAAGTTGCTCAGTCGTGTCCAACTCTTAGCGACCCTATGGGCTGCAGCCTGACAGGCTCCTCCATCCATGGGATTTTCCAAGCAAGAGTACTGGAGTGGGGTGCCATTGCCTTCTCCTCACATATCTACTAGATTTCAATTAATTCACTTATTATCTCTATGCCAATCCCATCAAAGTTTTTAGATGTACTCACACAAATGTAAAATGAACTCCGTAAAGGACACTCAGTGGACAGAATTCACTCATTCATTCAGAAACTTATTTAGTGAATACCAATAATGTCCCAAGCAATTGGTTAAGCTTTTAAGATTCAGTAATAAGGAAGCCAGAAGTTAGTTTCCTAAGGTGAAAAGCCTGAATCATACTGCTTATTCCAAAATGGCTTCCTGAATGTAAACTACAAAAGAAGTGGCTACTAATAGCCCTGGCCTGAATGCTGTGGTTTAGAGTGGAAGTTCACCAGTAATTGTCTATAGACCAGTGCTGCCTCCCTGACCCACAGTTTATCACTTCATGGTGAAATGAGGAAAAGGAAAGCTTCCTCAACCTTATATTCCATTAATTCTCTCCATAAACCTTCTGTTCTGGTCATAGTGGTACCACTGTGGAGTTTGCTCACTTCACTTTTTTGGTTGTTTTGTTTTTTGCCAGCTTCTTTTTTAATTTTAAAAATGTATTTATTTGGCTGTGCTGGGTCTCAGTTGCAGCATGGGACCTTGAGTTGTGGCATGCGGGATCTAGGTCCCTGATCAAGGGTCAAACTCGGGCCCCCTGCACTGGGAACATGGAGTCTTCACCACTGGACCACCAAGGAAGTCCCTCGCCAGCTTCTTACACTGCAGTATTTCCCAACCATATTTCCATCACTACCTTCCCAATGACGACTCTCTGTATGAGAGCATAAGCATTATTTCTTACCATTTTTACTTATCTTGAATAAGTACTTATGATTTTTTGTTTTTTAAGTACACATTTTAAAAGGTAATAATAATAGACTTAAACAAAAAAGCAGAATTATTTCCAATGAATAGAAGGTAGCTGTAAAAATAAATTTAATTTTTAAAACACTCCTAATTTCAAAGTAGATATAGTTAGCTATGAAAACTCTGAATATGAGCCTGTTGTCTTTTTTCCTAAAATACAGAAAAGAAGGGAATTGTTAAAATCATAGTAGCTATAAACTGAAATGCTCTTCCTGAAGTAATGGATATATCAGAGCAATTTGAAACGGGAATAACTTCCTCACTGTTCTGTTTCTCTGTTTCACTGTCTTAGGATCATTTGCATGTCCTGTACCACCAGTGATACTCATTTTGCTTTTTTGATATTAATAATAGTGTTATAATAATAACAACAAAATAATTATGCTGTTGCTACTATTAATGATAGCAATTATAACAATAATTAAAATAAAAAACTACAAAAATTAAAGTTGTTCCTACCAGCCCAGCTCTGTTTTAAATACTTTTACACAGAATAACTAACTGACTCTTCTGAATAGCCCATGAGGGAAACACTTTTACACATGGAAACCTGCAGCCCTAAAGAGTTTTGTAGCATGCTCAAGCTCAAAGGCTTGTCAAGTTGAAGGGCAGTTACTGATCAAACTTCAGCTCTAAGTCAGATAGACCTTGTGTTTGCCCTCATCATTTACTTGGCAACCCTGGGCAAGCCACTTTGATGTCACTCTGCCGAAGAAACTGAAACTTTCAGTGCAGTTGCTCAGTCGTGTCCGACTCTTTGAGACCCCATGGACTGCAGAGGTGACAGTTAAACTATATTTTTCTACCATTACTTAGATTGGAATTCACCTTCTTAGTTTCTGCTGACATGACTTTTCTCATTTCATATAATTATTTTCCTTTAGGTTGTTGTGTGTGTTTTTCTTTTTTCTTTTTTTAATGTAGGCCCTTTTTAAAGTCTTTATTGTATTTGTTAAAATATTGCTTCTGCTCTATGTTTTGGTTTTTTGGCCACAAGTCACCCGGATCTTAGCTTCCCCAACCAAGAATCGAACCTGTACCCTTTGCACTAGAAGGTGAGGTCTTATCTACTGGATCACCAGAGAAGTCCTTTTAATTGAAAAAATGAATTCACTAAATGTTTTGTGTGTGTATCTTGAGAGAATAGTATGTTAAATGTGGTAAAAAGTTTGTCTTTTTTTTGGCTTTCTAAAGGTTCAGTTACATCCAAAGTATATGGTAGTGCTTCAAAAGAATGAAAGAAGTGATATGGAATTCAGAGGAAAGAGTTATCATTGTAGTTATCATCGTGGGCAGATGCGTAAGGAAAGCACCAGAGAGTGGATGGCACAGAATGAGCCGTGAATAATGGCTGGGGTTTTGATAAGCACACTGCAGAATAATAACAAGGCTGCTTATTGAGAGCCTATTACATACCAACTACAGTGCTAGACTTTCACTACAGCCACTTCAAAACATTTACCACAACCTTATCCAGGAGTTGATATCATCTCATTTTACAAATGAAGAAAGTGAGACTTAGATATTAAACCTTAGATATTAGCCTTCTCAAGGTTAAATAGTTGACACGTGACAGGAGAAGGGTTCAAATACCACCCTCCTCTTCCTCTTTCTCCTCTTTTTTATTGACTTCTTATGGATGCTTTTGCATTATGAGCTTTCAGGCTTTATCTGAGCAATTCCTTTTCCACACAGGGTTCAGAACTGAGGGAGCTGGACTGAGTCTGACTTAAAAACCAGACTGGGGCTGGCTAAAGTCAGATTGGGTCCTTTCAGACCTTCTTCCCAAAGCTAAAATGAAACAATGTATCCACAAGGAAAGAAAAGCATTCTAAAGCCTTTGTGGAAGGATTTGCTCAAACATTCCAAAGACACCTAGTTCTAAATCTAGAACATAGGAAACTTTTGATATTCATCTTAGCTGAGGATCTTCTTCCTGATATAAAGAACCAAACTGAGGATAATGTAGTTGGATGGCTAGGTCAGTTCCTGGATACCATCCAGGTTACAACCCAACTCTATGAGAAATTAAAAAGTTGTATTTGTATTTGTCTTATAAATCTACTCTTATTAGAACAGAAATGTGACTATAGAAAAGATTCAAAGCCCACTGATCCTTTTTACCAATCCCCAAACCTCCCCCATTCAGTTGGAAGGTTTATAGATATTGTTAAAAATCTGGATTTAGGAAACAAAATCCCTTTTCTGAGAAACTTAAAACCTTTCTCTGTGCCTCTGAGATATAAATGTTCTGTCTGGTCTTCTCTAGGAAACCAGAACCATCTCTTGAAATGCAAACTTCAGGAAGATAATTCTTATTAGAAAAAAAAAAAAAAGAAAAGGAAGAAGCTATTTGGAAATTGTTGTTGTTTAGTCACCCAGTCATGTCTTCCCTCCCTCTCCCTCTCCAGACCTCCCTCTCCCTCACCATCTTTCGAAGTTTGTCCAAGTTCATGTCCATTGCATCAGTTATGCCATATAGCCATCTCATCCTTTGATGCCCTCTTCTCTTTCTGCTCTCATTCTTTCCCAGCATCAGGGAGTTTTCCAATGAGGAAATTCTTAAAAAGTCTTTCCCATAAATATTAGTAAAAGCCATAGCCACCTTAGGTGTAGATAACTTACTCTACATGCCACAAACATAATTTGGATTCAACTGTTCTTTTATACGGAGAAGGCAGTGGCAACCCGCTCCAATACTCTTGCCTGGAAAATCCCATGGACGGAGGGGCCTGGTAGGCTGTAGTCCATGGGTCACTAAGAGTCGGACACGACTGAGCGACTTCACTTTGACTTTTCACTTTCATGCACTGGAGAAGGAAATGGCAACCCGCTCCAGTGTTCTTGCCTGGAGAATCCCAGGGACGGGGGAGCCTGGCGGGCTGCCGTCTATGGGGTCCCACAGAGTTGGACACAACTGAAGCGACTTAGCAGTAGCAGTAGCAGTTCTTTTGTAAGCTAGTAAGTTTTGCATTATTTTAATTGTCTCATGGCTAAAATTTTAAAACAAAAGCTGTAAGATCTGTGAGTTTGTAAGTTGATATACATCCGCGTATGCATGTTACGGGCTTCCCAGGTGTGCTAGTGATAAAGAACCCCCCTGCCAGTGCAGGAGACAGAAAGATGGCAATTCGATCCCTGGGTCAGAAAGATGCCCTGGAGGAGGTCACAGCAACCCACTCAAGTATTCTTGCCTAGAGAACCCCATGGAGAGAAGAGCCTGGCGGGCTACAGTCCACAGGGTCACAAACAGTCAGAAATGACTGAAGAGACTTAGCGCGTGTATGTTATAGATCTGTGATATTTTTATACTTTCAGATGATATTGCCAAATTTAATTTGTAAATATTTCTATTTAATGTCTCAAAGACATAAAATTATTTATAAAATCAAGTATACTCTGAGAAATATAATAGACTCTAAAATGTTTTTCAAGTTTACATGATCTAGGATAATCATCAGTAAATGAAAGCTAATTTAAGTTTGTTGGTTTGATTGAAACAGGCATGTTTTTCGTGTTATCAACGTTAAACATACTACTTTTATTTACCTTGATTTACTAACATTCAAATAAGCTCATGTTATCTCTGTTATAGAATTTATTAGCAGAAAGATAAGATGATGGTCACTGTTAAATACCTCATGAAATTTTCATGAGTAATCTGAACATAATTGCTAAGAATAAGTAAATTTAGTGGATGTAAGTAAGATAAAAGTTTATAAATGAACTTTCAACAATAATTATGCCTTATGGCATGTCAACTTATAAGTTTCCAAAATATTTTGGTCACTTGAAACCTTAATGCTATACAGATCTTCCTATCTTAAGGTGGAGCAATATTCCAATAAACTCACTGAAAGTTGAAAATATAAATTGAAAATGCATTTAATACCCCTAACCTTCCAAACAACATAGTTGAGCTTAGACTATCTTAAATGCATCCGGAACACTTGCCTATAATTGGGTGAAATCATCTAACACAAAGCTTATTTTATAATAAAGAATTGAATATCTCATGTAGTTTATTGAATAGCATACTGAAAGTGAAAAACAAACAGTTGTGTGGGTACAAAATGGTTGTAAGTGTAGTGGCTGTTGACCCTCAGGACTGCATGGCTGACTGGGGACTGGGGGCTATGGTTCACTGCTACTGCTCAGCAACATAGAAAAGTATAGTACCACATATGCTAGCCTGAACAAAAGATCAAAATTCAAATTCGACATATGGTTTCTTCTGAAAGTGAATCTCTTTTGTACTGTCATAAAGTTTAAAATTCTTAAACCACCATAAGTCAAGAACTGTCTGTTCTGAGAGAAGGCAAATGATGACTATTCATCGAATATCTAGATCATTTCCAAATAAAACAAAATACTGAAACATTAATTATTGAACATAGGGTTATCCCCTTTTGGCTTCTCTTTATAGAGAAACTAAAGACATTTGCCACTCAAAAATCAAGACTCCTGGCACAGGATGTCACCTGATATCCACGTTCCCAACTAAAACGGAACAAGGCGACTGCCTTGCGGTATCAGTGCTCAAAAGGTCTTTTCCATTGTCTCCTTAGTGCCACGTGCTTACATTTTTGTGCATTTTCTTGGTGATTCTGCTATTTTAAATGACTCCTAAGCGTTGCAGTATAGTGTTGTCTAGTGATTTTTAAGTGCAAAAAGGCTGTGAAGTGCCTTATAGAGAAAATACATGCGCTAGATGAGCTTTGTTCAGGGGAGAGTTATGGTGCTGTCGTCTGTGAGTTCACTGTTAACAATCAACGATATATAGTAAATAAGAAGTCTTTAAACAGAAACACACATAAAACAAGGTTACATATTGATCTGTTGATTGGTTGATAAAAATGTTGCAACCACAGGGCTGCACTGACTTAATGCTTGATTCCCCCGAGGAGCAGCGGTTTAGCATTTACTAATTCAGTGTTATAGGCAACGTTATAGAACATGACTACCACCAATAAGGACAATCAAATGTATTTATTTATATTCCCTCTGCTCTTGATACTTAATTCTTTGTATGACTATGACCTTATATTCGTACATTCTTTATTAAGATGCCTACTTTCATTACCTATTTTCTATGGACCTGGGTATGATACACATGAACAACACACACACACACATACACACACACACACACACACACACACACACACACAACCATTTAAAGAGCTTAACTATAATTTTTTTCCTTATTTACAACTTATATTGTATATGATGGTATTTAATTTATATTAGACTAAACTTTTAACAACATATAGTTATGTTTTAGTTTTTCAGTTAAATTGGATTCATTTATTTTCCTTTATTTCTTCAACAGCTATTAAAATGCTTGGTTTTACCCCAATCCTGTTCTATTTGTTTATCTTGTTTTGCATAGTTCCAATGATATAATAAACATCTATAAAATACTTTTCTTTTTTTTAAAACTGTTTTGTAATAGAAAGCCAAGTCATTCAAAGGTATTTCATCTCAATGTACCAAACGAGTTACTTAAAAGTTTAAATAGCATTTAAAAATTTTATTGGTTCATGTTACAAACACCTCTTTGATACATATTGATATATTCATGGACTGAAAACGTAAATCTGCATCCAGTGAGAGTTGGCAAAAATGCTAAGTACACTAGTCCCATTTCAGCATTAAAAATTAAGTGACAAGAGCAGGAATTTAAACAAAATAATCCATAATTTAGAAAGTTATACAATTAATTAACTAGATCATAGCTTATCAGATCATATTCTTTACAGTAAAACATGGTTTTCTCTAGAATAATCCCATATTCTGGTCAAAAAATGTTCAGTTAGTGGACTGGTGTCTGGAGAAATGGATTAGACCCCAAAACTTGGTTCCCTTGAGCAAAATATTTAACCTCTTGGGACCTCAGATTTTAGGGTTAATTAAGATTTTATTTTCATGTTCAATCAAAGAATTTATGTTAAAGAGAAAGCATTTTTAAATGTGGTACATGTTATGGATTTAATAACTTCCTTTCTACTTTTTATCTATTCATAATTACTATATTAAAACACCATAAACATTATATATTAGTTCTGGTTATATAAGTTCTATGTTATTCTTAAATTTTCAAGAAAATATTTTGTGAAATATGTAACATTGCATGATTATATGTGAGAGAATGTGAAATATTTAAAGAAAACCTGTTGTAAATCTCACAATGTTAAGAAGCAACTCAAGCATGTAATGTAGGGGGAAAAAAGTCTCAAAATGCACTCATCTTAAAGGTTAGATGTTGAGTATTAAAGGGTGTTTTTCTGCTGGCAAGAAAGGAAAAGGAAAAGGGAAAAAAAGAGCTCAGTGTAATATTTTCAAAATGGTGCTAATAATTTCAGTTCTTGCATAGAAGTATATCTGAAATTAGAGAGAAAAATGTGCTAATCTTATTTTTTAAAGAGATTTGGTCACTTATATATTCAGTACATACTGATTATTATGAACTATTTAAATGGGAAAGAAAGTGAAAAATGTCACTTCCCTTCTACTGATGGAGAATTAAATCCACACATCACCCACTGCAGGATATGTAGCTGAAAACACAGCCTTCATATAGGTCTGTTGATTTTCCCTACATTTCTACCTAAAGTAGCTCTTCATTCCAATCACATTAGAAATCTAGAAACACTGGTTCTGTTTAGCCCTTATCTAAGACAATCTTTCAAAGTATAACAGTTTTTTTTTCTATAATTTTAAAGTTGCTTCCTCTTCATTTTCTTTCTTTCTTTTTTTTTTTAAGCAAAAAAATTAGCCAAAAGGCATATTTTTAGTGATAACAAAATCACGTCTTGCATTTCATCCTAGTCTGGTTGAAAGGAGATATGACTATCCTAGAACTATGAGAACCTCCATTTAAATCCCATGTATTTTATGAATCCACCATGGAGTAAAAACCATGTTATACACTACCAATGAAGCAAAAGGAGTCGCACAGAAACCTTTAAGGTAGATCCCTGGCCAGTAAAGCTGTATATTTTATACTGCTTCTTAGGAACAAAAAGAGTAGCATTTAAAACTTCAGGTATAAGCCAAAGGAAAAAAACATTGGTGGTCTAGGAGGAAAGTGAACACCTGGGGAAACACCAGTTTGTATTTATAAAGCCTCCTGTTGCCTGGGAAAGCTACTCTGATCCATTCTGTTAGGGCTACAAATGACACTGAATGAACAGCAGAGGGCAGAGCCTTGTAGAGTCCTTTTCCAAATAGGTAGGTATTAGTAATTGAGAACAGGTTTAATAGAATATAAAATATGATGCTAGAGAGTTACCGTGAATAACTTTTTCTCAAAGTTAATATTAATAGTAATTTTCTGAAAACGAAGTCTGGCCTCACTGAGGGGCTTACTATTCAGTCAAAATTCAAGACATTTTTGGTTGCAGTAGTCAATTATCAAAGTACTACCTTAACTAAATAATGGCAAAATCAAATGAGAACATTGAGAAAAATGTAATGGTTTTGCAGGCCAGCACACTAGGCAGACCACTGAAATCTGGAGACTTGCTTTCATTATCAAGGGAGTTCCTAAGAGCATGCAGGCAATTCTCCTTCCCCCATTTACAGGCTACTTCTCATTACCCTCTGCCTGTTTCCCTGAACACAACGTACCAAAGATCCATTTTCTCCAGAAATCTTAATCAAAAGATTAGATGATAAGGTTGGGAGGGTGAGCAAGAGAGAAACAGGGGACAACTGTTGGCTTCAACAAGGTTAGGAAAATTCTCTAAGAATCCTAAACATAGGCTTCATCCTCCTAGGTCCTGTCCCACCAAACTTACCTCCTCTAACTCTGCAGTGCTCTCTTCTGTCACTTGCTCTAGGAGAGGATGGATGGGCTAGCATAGGATATACCAAAGTCTTAGGTCTGTGTCACCATAAGGCCTCCTATTTCTTCCAAAACTGACAACTCTACATTTATAATGGGTTTCTACCACTTGGTGGTTGTTCCTTAAGAACAGAAACAAAAATGGACCCAAGCTTCCAAGACAGAAAATGGAATCAGGAGATGATTCTGGGATAGGATGGTATCTGATCTGTGGGGAAGCAACCATGAAGTCAGAGATATGTTCTAACAAAATCAAGTTTCCTTGTACAACCCAGTTTGGATCTGACCTCCAAAGACACTAGGAACAAGGATGCTTCAGAGAAGCTTAAGGTGTGTTGAAATTTATTAAATTGGATGCCTTTCTCAGAATCAAAGCACAATAAAATCCAAAAAGAAACCCTTAATACTCTAACAGAAGATTCTCCCCATCAGACTACACACCCAAGAAAACATAGGATGGTGAGAAAACATGGAAAACCTGCAGTAGCATAAAGGTCTATTTCAAGCCAGCTGCTTGGACTTTAGTTTCTTTGACAGCAAAATGGAGTTAGAACTGCTGATGACACTCATTTACCCCTGACTGTGTTGTTCATCTACCAGGGTAAGTACCTTATTGTATCATCTACTTTAATTGTTACTACAGCCTCATGAGATTTCCATTTAGGTGTTTTATATTGTCTGCTCCATGAGTATGTTCTAAATTGACTGTTTGAACTAAGGCTGTCTGATGGCTGTATTTCAAATGACTCCTTCAAGAGGACATACCCATCATTACCCTCCCTTATTCCCATACCCACTCCCTTAGCCACATAAGACCTGTTCTTTACTCACTGCCTCACTTTCACTGAAAAATTTCTACAAGCAGTAAAGAAAAACAAAAAAGATTTAATCCAGATACCTCTTACATTTATCCATCGAATCATTTATGAGTCTCTACTGGACCTCCTCTCACACCTTGTTCTTAAACACAAAATTTCTATACATACTCAAATCACTGGAATTAATCTGCAAACTGATGCTTTAGCTAAGTCAGATGCGCATCTTCAAATCAGAATTGCACAATGCATTGACTGTTCCCAGAGAACCCTTTAATTGTCCCACCCAAAGGTAAGCCATCGTGGTACAAGGATTTAACTTGTAAAAATATAAAAGCAAGACTGAAAAGAGCAAAACGGTATAGAAAAATGGATATAGGAAACTCAAGAAAGCCTGACGAAGGCATTTGATATATGATGCTGGATGCTGTAGAAATATATTGAGAATGCCAGTTCAGGGACAATAAAAGAGGAAGAAAGATTTTCCAGCTCCCTTTTCTCTTTCTGCCTGCACAGATTAACAATGTTAAACAGTTCTGATAAAGGGGGCCAAGTTTTTCCATCCAAAAGGTCTTTATACATGAGAATGTGATACTATGTGAGCCAGCTAATCACAACCACCACGTTTTATTTCCAAGTGTACATAGCGAATACCAAAAGTGTGATGGCCAAATTATTCTTAGAGGTCAGGGAATGAGAACTTGAGAGCTGGGGAGAGGTCCATTCAGGTAGATAAGAAACAGATGCATGACTGAAGAATGGTAAGGTCATTCTCTTGGGTTGGGAAGGAGAGAGAATTGCTGATTTCAGAGAGAGAAAATGACAGTACAAATTACTTTTGTCCATAAGGGAAAAAGAAAAAAAAAGTAAAAAAAAAAAAAAAAGAAAAGCCAGCTTTCTTACACAGAGCTGGAAAAGCCCTATTTTGCTCTCTATATGAAAGCACTTTGGTCAACAATGCAAACACAACTTGAGCAGAGCAAAACATAAAATTGTAGCTATGATTCCACTCACCAAATGGGTGGATCTTCAATATGCAATTCAGTAAGCTCTACAGGAGTGCTCCACAGCAAAGCCAAGTGATGAAGCAAGCCCCAGAATGCTTAGGCAATAAACAGCTGGATGTAACTGCTAAAAAAAAAAAAGAAGAAGAAAAGAGATAAGATTTAAATGAGCACATAAAACAAAAAAAGAATAAAAATGCAAATAAACACCATATATCTTCAAAATATAGGCAAGTTGGAATCAGGAGCTAAATTTGTTTAATTGCACACCTTACCCTTTCAAATATCTTTCAACAGAAGAATGTAAAATATGGTATAAAACATACTACTTAGTTCACGTATTTTGACTATGGCACACCATTCTCATTAAGATACAATAGTGTACCGATTTGTTATCCTTCAAATGTGATGCTGCATATTATATATACACTGAAATGCACAGTATTAGAATGGGAGAACAGTTTAAAACCATCTTTCTAGGAATATACAGCTTTTAAGGCTGCTCTTCACATTTACAAATGATTTGTTTCATCTTAAAATGTACCATTTGTTCATCCATACAATTTAAGCATTATTTTGCCAGCTTTTGCAATCAAATACTTGCTAGTTGGCACCACAGGCAAACAGGAGACGGGACGTCCCCTGACTCCAACACAACTTGCTTTGGACAAATAAGCTAAGCTTTCCTTAAATAGAAACTAAGGTACAGCAGCACTTATTTCACAGAAATGTTGTGAAGATTAAGATAAAAATCCACTAGAGCACTTAGTTCAGTGCCTTTCACACGGTGTCACTACCACACTTGTCATCTGTGATCGCCGTCATAGTTGTTATCACCACGCTGAGGCCACAGGTTCAAAATCATCAAGGAAGATTTTGTGCTCATTTCCCAACAATTAGGAAATCTTTTTAAAAATTCACGCACATACCTCTGCCCCTTTAAAAAAGAAAAAGTCCACAAATCGACTAAATTCGCAGAAGACATTCGCTCTACATTTAGGTTCCCTTCTCTCCTGGCAGTGGAATTGGGGCACTGGCGGAGATGCAGGGAGATTTCTTAAGTTTGCAAAGGGATTTCACAAATAACCCAAACATGAAAAGAGATCCACAAACAGAGAGAAGCAATAGTTGAAAACCAATGCTTTTGACTTCCCAGCTCTGTTTTAGTCATTCTCATTCCAGATCACTCCATGTCAAAAGGAGCACCCTGCCACCACCACCACCACCACCAATCAGCATTTCCCAGGCAGCCTGGAGAGCAGGAGAGCGGCTGGTCTGGCTGACCGCATCTCCAGTGCTTGGATGTAGCCACAGTTGGGTACTACACTCCTGATCACCCTCCTCCCAAGGGCAAGTGGTATTTTCACACTGATGGCTCTATCTTTCCTAACCACTCTGAAAAGCCTTCTGACCCTCCACAAAGGCTCCTGATTGTATGGAATAAAGAACAGGTGTTAGCTTCCTGATCTTCCAGATAGGAAGAGGGCTTGCCACAGAGAAGGGGAGGGTAAAAAATTTAAACCACGACTGGCATGTTTGAACTGTCTATCGCTAACAAGCACAAGCTCATACAAGGTTCCTTAGACCCTCTGAGCTTCAATCTACTTATCTGTAAAGTGGGATCAAAACTCCTATGACTCAAAATTGAGAAATAAGGAAACAAAATGTTTCTGGAACACAGTAGGCATACAACACACATTCATCACAGTTTCTGCTTGTCTTGCTCTGCTGTTTTATCTTGTACATTGATCACCTGATTATAAGGAAATGACAGATGTAGAATTGTCTGATCAAGACTATGTGTCTTTAAAAGACAAATTGACAGGACCAGACAGAATGATAAGACCTTGTGTCAACTTGCTTCAATTTTGTTCGGTTTTATTTTTTTTCCGGTTTTCAACCTGGCAATCAGAGCCCAGCAAAGCAATATGGTTCTTTGATTTCCTCTTTAGAAACTCTGCAGCCTTTATTGTCTTTATATCGCACAACTTTAGCACTTAATTATATCCTACCTTGTAATAATTAGGTGTCCTTATAATCAAATCTGTTTACTCACTTGTGCAGTTCTGATCCTTTAATCTCTCTTGAATATTAGTTTTTAATGCTAATAAGAGCCACAATTTAACAATTTTATTACTAACTAAAATCGCAAGAATATTTTGAAGATTCACTAATGCGTGGACTCTAAAAATTAATTTTATATTTAGAAATAGTACCAAACCATAAAAGTAGGCCTCAACAGTAGAAACATATGGAGCTTGTCCATCTTCCCATCAACTAACTGTACAGCCTTGGGCATGTCACTGACTTCCATCTTTGAACCTGCAGATAACCCTGTACTTGAATCAAATATTTTTTTCAGCTAGATTACCAATTTCTTTCAAAAATTATTATGAGACATTTGTTAATTTTAGGCAAGAGATATGTTACTAGTTTTGTTATTTCAGATCATGTTAATTATAAATTTGAAAGCCCATTGCCTGAATGTAAAATAAAAACAAGCATGGTCAGTGTACATACTACATTTGATACAGCACAATGATTAGTAAATCACTACGCTCTACAGTTAAACTGTTTGTGTTTAGCATATGACAAAAACACAACAGCCATGGATTCCAAGACAAATTTAGAAGGCCTATGTCCCTTAGACTCCTTCTGGGTAAAAGAGGAATAATAGCAATATCTAACTAATAGGGTTTTTATAAAGATTAAAATGATAATTCTCTTATTAACTATACAGAGTAAATGCTAGCTATTATTTTTTTATTAGTGAATTAGATTTATATAAAATACTGGTTTCTGAAGTATCAAATTTACCTCATATTTTATTATATGCATCATGAATATATTTGTCAAATGGAAATGACTTTTTGATCAGTATATTTCACTTAGCAAATATTTAGAAATAAATATTGCCTTTAAGTATGGCAATATATTTACCAAATGTTATTTATTAGATTTCCATCTGCATTGATATGTTAGATAATATACCTATAGATTTCAATTAAAGATCTTATTAATTAAATTATAATACAACTGACTCAACCCAAACTTTATATTTTTTTCTAAAATATAAGTTTCTATTAGATTTTATATATGGGAATTTATGCAACTACAATGAAATAATATTCAAATTTACTTTTGAATATTCTTTTATAGTACAATTGTAAAAAAGAAGGTACAGTAAAATAAAAACAAAGACATTTAAAGTCATTCTAAAGCATATTAGACAGTGATAATAGCTGCTTACATGTTAGTGAGCACCCTTCCAGACTTCTCTGTATAAATAAATACACATGGGATATAAAAAAAAAAATGTGCATAAATAGAACTATGCCATCCATCTATTTATTATAACAAATAGTTTTTAGAAATGCATTTTCTAGGTTACTGATGGTAGTTAATCTGGGTCCACTGTTGATTCAATCAAAATATTTTAACTTTTCATTTAATGTATATAGGAAATTTGAGAAATCTAAATACTCTTGTTAAAAGTATTATAAAATGAGCAACTTAAATTAGTTAAACATTGTTGACATTTGGGGAGTAATTTAGGAATGTCTCAATTTGCATCTTTCAGATAGACTTTTCTGCCACTAAGCATATCAGAAAAATTAAACAAATACCAGACTACCTATTTTACACAAATGCTATAAAATTAAATGATACAGACAAACCTATAAAAGGCCAAACAATAGGAGTAAAACTTGCAGGATGTTGTTATCTTCATTGAAACTACTAGTTCCCTTAATGGAAATTAAGTTTATAGGCTTAAAAGAAATATGAACAATTTTCCCTTGAGATATGAAAAGAATGATATTACAACGTGAAGAATGCAAGATTAGTAAATGCAAATTAATTGACTTCTTTCTAATGAATAAAAATAAAGATTTCATAGACATAAAAATATGAGCATATGAATTTCCTTCCACATGGCAGAAGAAAATGAAATGATGTGTTCAAATGAATGAAATCCAGAATACTCAAGCCGTTTGCACCCTACAATTCACGTAAATATTTAGAAACTGTAGCCTTATTAAAAAATGAATATTCTAATCCAGAGGAATTTAGACCTGCAATGAAATAATTTTATAAGGTAGTAAATTATTAATTGATCTGGATATACTAGAACCAGTCAATTAGTACCATTTACTCAATCATTTGACAAATACATAATAGATTATGTATCAGATATTATATCAAGTTCTAGATCTATGCTGTCCAACAGCCACTTATGGCTATTTGTTGGCTATTAAACACTTAAAATGCGGTTAGTCTGCGAGGACATGTAATGTAAATGGAAAACACATGTGACTTCACAGTTTTAGTATAAAAATATAAACTAACTCAATAAATTTTTATATTGGTTACACATTTAAAAGATAACATTGGATATTTTGAGTTAAATAAAATATACTAACTTAATTAATTTCACCAGCTTCTTTTAACTACTTTTACTGTGCCTATTGGAGCACTAAAAATAACATATGGGGTTTGCATTATACTTCTATTGGACAGTCCTTCTCTAGATGACAGTAGTTAACAAGGAAATCTGGTCTTTGTATTCACATGTGCACAGTTATTGTCAGGCACTAAGGCTGTTTAAGGACCTGTGTCAGACACAGAGGAAAAGGTGGATTAAAGTGTGAGATGCAAGCCACCCCCTGAAATCCTGCCATTTAGTCCTATGCATCAGAAGGACACATCAAAAGTCACATAAATAGCAAAGCTATTAAATGTGAATAACCTAAAACATAACACTGCTTTGTATAAAGAAGTCTCTAATACAGTCATAATACATCTTGCTTCTCTTATCATGAGGGGGTTGTTAGGCCACTCTGTGGTGCTGGGGGTGGGTAAGATCATATTTTATTTGCTTTTAATGACAAATTTGTACAGTGGAGTAAGAGAGAGGCCTCATCACAAATGCTATTTGAAATTCATTGATATCCCCAAGCTAACTAAGTTGGATCTGAAGAGGAGAGAGCCCAAGAAAACATTTCAAAACATCCGGAAGTCCCTGAAGCCTCCCTAGGGACCTTAAGGTTGTGGCAAATAGATTACAGAATTATCAAGTATATGTTAGAGGTTAATTAACAAAGCACAGTCGCTGGTGGCTCTGACCAATATCACACATAATAACAACAAGGTACACTTAGAATAATACCTATTTTTTATAATGTGATTTATTCCCTTCCAAACCACTTCTGACCAAAAAAGTCTCCTTTTCTCCCCATGTGGCATCTTTGAAATGTTCATGCTTTAGGATAACATTTCAATTAATTTAAATCATCTTCTCTCCTACACAGAGGTTTCCACAATAACCTGTTAAATACTAGCAAAATTTTACTCAGAATATGTGCTTTCTATTGTATTGGGTTTGGTGCATATATATTGGTTTGTGTGTAGAGATACACCAATCAAATCACAATCAAAACAAAATCATATTTTCAACTCTCAAATGCAGAATCTGTGATCCAAAGCTTCTGCTCAAAGGCTTCAATAAAAGGGGAAAAAAATCGACAGAAGTTTGAAAAGATACCCCGTGAAATACCAATTCATTAAGCAATTTTGAAAGGGTCAGATTTTTAGTTTGCTTAAGGGTTTTTTGATAGATACATTACTGGAGTTTTATAAAATATTCACTTTCTCCCTGCTAATTTTTTGAATGAATAAATATGAGGCCAATTTTATACAGAATCACTTCAACTTAAACTAATAATTGTGTATTGCAGCCTAGAATAATGTTTGTTTCAGAGGGATACATATAAAAGGAACAGCAAAAGAAAAACATTAAATCAGGCACTAATTATAATTAATTCATAGATAGTTGAGGTTCATTTGCTTTTGCTAAAGTATATGAAATAGCATTCTTATGGAGGCCCAGAATACAATCAAAAGAGGTCTTGATCATATATAAGAATGTTTTTATTTTCTGAATAGCTTTAGGATGCAATATATTGTGTTTAAAGACAAGTTTAAAGACAAGGTTCAAGCAGAAACCTTTAGGTCCCTGTGAATCCCCTGATGACGATTTCCTTTACATGAAGGAATGTACATGGGTCCTTCATAGAAACTTTGAAATCTTTTAGAAAAAATAAAAACTTGACAGAAGACATTGCTTAGAGTTGATATACACTGAAACATTCTGAAGCATTAGATTTGCACTGAAACATAAAAATAGGTATACAAAATTATCCTCATTTATTTTTAAGTAAGGATTGATGGACAACTAACCCTTGAAATAAGAATGCTTTTGAAATCAGAAAAAGAGTTTGACCCTCACGAATGGTAGCCATCTCTTTTTAACTGATGTCCCAGATCACTCAGGTGGTTTCACTGGAAAGTTATCAACAGATAGAACTCTTGTCCTAGAGCAAACTATGTAATCTGTTAATCTGATCCCCTCAACTATCACCCTCAATGGGTTACCTACTTGTTCATCATATTAATTTCCTGACATGGAGACAGCTGAACATCTTTCTGCTCATGCAGTGCCCTGCATTCTCCCTACCCAGGGTGGGTTATTCAAGTGAGCAAGGAACAAGTTATCAAGTGAGCCAACCACCTAACACTTAACATCAACACACAGTCATCCTTGGTGAGAGCCTGACCCAGAATACAAAATAACTATCGAATACAAATAGCCACAGCATTCCACCAAACGCTGTAAAACTACAAAATAAGCTGAAGGAAAAAGCTTAGGGAATTTCCTTTATAAGGGATTTGGTTTCCAAATACATGAATACTGACCAGGGATGGTCTATAATGATATTTCACAGAAAAGATAGAGTAGGAAATTCTTCACAAAAATTAACAGAATCAATACAGCTAGCCAGTCTGTGAACAAAAACTCCTGAAGCATCTTTAAATTTGTTTCAACTGCACTCAGTTTGAAATGATCAATTTACTAAAAATCACAATCAATTCATATCTTTCCATTAAGAATAGCTTCCAATGGACTTCTATTTATCAACACATTATCAGCCATTGCTATGCTTTATTTATACTTTGCTGAAAATAATGAAATCATATTTTTTTTAAGTAATTCATGTTTTTCTCTCATTCAGTCACACTACTCACACATGGGTATACACAACACACACACACACATACAGGTATTTTCTCTCACACACACATATACATCAACTCACTACAGGCCTTTTACAATTGGAAGGGATTTACTCTGTGTTCAATATTTCAGAATAAGAGAGGGAAAAGGAGGTAGAGAAATGTGGAAATGAGAAGTCTTTGCAATATTTTGAAAATTAAAGATCCCATATTCTAAATGTCATATAGATATAATTGTACTTTAAGATTGTCTAAAAGTACAATCACCAGACAAACGAAGCTGTTAGAATATTAAAATGTTGTGTTCTAAATTTTTTAATACAAATAATACCTATTTTAATCACACTGCTCTCAGACCTAACGGTATCAATGAAAATGAAGGATATCCAGTCGCCACTAATTTCAGAGTTAAAACATCGTATAAGGTGCTAGTGGAAACAATGCCACTCTTCCAGAAGAAGAAATAAAAATGAACTGGTTATTTACAATTTTCATCTCACCAACATGAACTGTACCCTTTAAAATATAAATTCTCCAAAAAGAATAAATATAACCACATCCCAAACAGGAAATCAGCAGGATTACTATATTAAAATATATGTATTCCCAAAAGTCATCATATTAAGTAGCAAATAAATGCCTTCATCTCTTTGGCTCCCCTCCCCCTAATTAATTAAAGATTGGCACAATCTACGAACTAAATTTACTTTCAATCAAAATAAGAAGCCCGTATGCCATGATAATTTTTTGTTACTATTTCTAATCTGTAAAACAAAGGTTTGCTGCTAGCATTGAACACAGTCATCAAAATAAATCCTTTAATTTTTCAGTAACTGTAAGGAGGCTTGAAGAGTTGTTCTCCTAGCAAGGTGCTACCTCAATGGTTAATCCTATTAAGAACTGAGCCGTGCACTGCCACTAAATCCTCTGGCGAATTTGGGGAATCAAAGGCTTACTGCACACTTAGAAGGCAACGACTTTTGTAAAGGGCTCTATTATATGAGGAACAAAAGAATACCACTTGCGTACTTAAATATCATCTGCTTTTCCGTCCAAAATACTCCATTTTTAAGTAAAGATATGTGATTTAAATGTATTTAGAGTTTAGCTTTTGGCACCACTCTCGTTTCTGAGGAGAAGAGCCATCTGTGGGCCCCATGGCTCACACGTAATGATATGCTTACAAGCTGCTTCCCTTTTCTGCACAATGTACCCTTTTCACTTTAACATACATTTTCCATAAATTTTTGAATAACAAATTGGGCTGTGGAAGTTTGTTGAAACGGGACAAGGGAAATGCCTGTAGGCTAGAAAGCGGCTATTTTACTAAAGAAGTGGTGCAGTGGAAAACAGCCACCCCATCTGCCCTCTCCCCATACCGTGCCCACACCTATCCTGAGCTGTGACGCTTTAAAACTGCAAAGGGAAACCTCTCCCCTCAATAGATTAGGCCTGTACATTAACTTGGGCAGAGAGCCCACATGCCTGCCATCCATTACACCTGCTGGGTGACAAACAGATGAGAGTCATCATGCAGACTCCCAACGTTTGATCTCCTGAAATCGCCAGATGTCCCCCATTTACATTCAAACATAACCACAGTCATTAATGCAACTCGCCCGGCTGGCACTTAATAGGGGGAAAAAGTTGAATTCTAATCTCAAATTCTAACTATCCAAAGCTTTCAGTATGTGAAGATCGACACTATTAAATATGCTTCAGTGTGTGGAATTTTCTGGCTATTAAAATAACTAGGGTGGGGGCGGGGGTGGCTGGGACAGACAGGCAGATTTTGCACATATTTCAAAACAGAAGACCTATATCTTGCCCTTTTTGGCTTCAGAATTTTGAACTGAAACAATGAAATTTACCTTTATCTGCTATATTCTTAAACACAATAAGGATTATCTTGACTGTTGCCTCCCATGTAAATATACCACTTAATACAAAAGCAAAAGTCAAGGAAGCTTTGGAAAGTAAATCTTTGTTTCTCCCCTGTCTCCCTCCCTAAATCTGACAGCACTCACAAAACTGCTTACCAATTAGACTCAACTAGAGAACTTAAAAAAAAAAAGAAATAAAGAAAATCAGATAGACAGATATCATTTCAGATCCACTGAATCAGTTCAGTTCAGTTCATTTCAGTCGCTCAGTCGTGTCCGACTCTTTGCCACCCCATGAATCGCAGCACGCCAGGCCTCCCTGTCCATCACCAACTCCTGGAGTTCAACCAGACTCACATCCATCGAGTCAGTGATGCCATCCAGCCATCTCATCCTCTGTCATCCCCTTCTCCTCCTGCCCCCAATCCCTCCCAGCATCAGAGTCTTTTCCAATGAGTCAACTCTTTGCATGAGGTGGCCATTAGCATTATTCCTTTCAAAGAAATCCCAGGGCTGATCTCCTTCAGAATGGACTGGTGAATAAGAGTCTCTAAAGGTAAGACCCAGGGATTTTAAAATGCCCTTGCTCTTTTGAAATTGACCCTAGACCTTGACAACTCTTGCAAGTATATATTCGGTAACAATTTATGAGAATATGATTTAACAGCTTGACTTTTTGAGGTGTTCCTTCCCATTATTTCTTAAAAAACATTTTTTTTTTAATTGGAGGATAATCACTTTACAATATTGTGTTGGTTTCTGCCATACATCAACATGAATCAGCCACAGGTATATATATGTCTCCTCCTTCCTGAACCCCTCTCCCATCTCCCTCGCCATCCCACCTCTCTTTTATGCAGAAAATATTTAGAGTAACTACTCTGTGCCTGGCACTGGGCACTCTGTATACTTAGAATCTGTAAGACGCAAGATTTCATCTCTGGAGTGTCAGTGGATGGCTCTAGGGACATAAAGCAGACTGCCTAATATTATAAGGACAGAGATTCCTACACAAGAACTAAAGTGAGTGAAAAAGCCCTGAGCGACTTTCCAGCAATTTACAATGTGTCTATCAATCTGGAGATTTCTAGATTTGGGAAGGAAGAAACGACTAGACTTACCAGAATGATCTCAACATCTGTGCTTAGGGGGGCTCTGAGTGTTTCAGGGAAGCCGGTTGAATTTAAGCACTACAGAGAAAGCTGAAAAGACTGCAGCTTCTTCTTGCATCCTTCCTCTGTTTAGACTTGAATCCACTTAGATCTCCCTTCTACCAGCTTCCTCTCCCTCTGGGTTGAAAATCCTTTATCTCCAGTGAGGCTGTTATTGAGCAGCTATGCTGGAGCCCCTGTCACTCCCCCATATTACTCTGTTCTATTTTCCTCATCTCATTCACTGCAATGTGAAATGATTGTGTTCATGTGTTTATCCATATCTTACCTCTCTACTAAGAGTGCTTGGCATTCCCAGGTAGTGCTAGTGGTAAAGAACCTACCGGCCAATGCCGGACATGTATCCAGGCAAGAATACTGGAGTGGGTTGTCATCTTCCCCCGGGAGAGTCCTCTGGAGCAGAACATGACAACCTACTCCAGTATTCCTGCTTGGATAATCCCATGGACAGAGAAGCCCGGTGGGCTACAGTCCATGGGGTTGCAAAGAGTCAGACGTGACTGAGCACACACACACCCCTGCCTACCCCCAAGGACCTAAAACAACCCTGGCATGAAATGGGTATCCAATACATGTTGAATGAATGAATGAATGAATCCAAAATACTTACATTTACTGTTCTCTGATTCCTTCTATCACCTGACTAGATTTTTTTTAAAGTATGTCTTCCTGGATTTACAGCATTAATGAATTTTTCATTTGAAACCCAACCTTATTCTTTTATTTATTTATTTATTTCTGATTCTTTTGGCTTATCTGTTACCTGGCTTTTACTGACTAGGGATGCTGACACTTGGATTCAGTTCAGTAGCAATCCATGTTTATGCAAACCCGGTACATCTTCAATCCATCTCTCATTATAACTTAGAAAGTATCCTAATGCCCCTCAGCAAAGACAAAATTCCAAACCTTATTCAAATCTTACGCTAATGAAGATGAACAACAAAACCCCCAAAAAGAAAAATTCTTGAGGACTTTTATTTAAAGGTCAAGGCAGCAGAGGATGGTAACAGACCATCAACTCAGAATCAGAGGAATTAAACACTGAAATCACTGATTTAAGGTTTTTGGTAATAGTGGCAAAATATTAAATCAGTCTTAAAATTACTAAGTACTATCAGGCCACTTTTATTTTAGCTTTTTTTTTCCTCCAGTAGCTCAGCACATCCCTGCAATTGGATGGCAGCTTCTAATGGAATAGGAGCTCAGATTCTATTGACAGTTCCATGACAAGTCATCCTTCACCTACCATTGTCCAGTCTTCTTAGCTGTTCATTATCTTGACTGCTGTACCTACTAGATAATGATACACTCTGCTTCTACCCCTGACTGTAACACATTTTTGCTCCAGGGTTCCTTTTAATTGAAACACACTGTCTGTATTACTGTTTTTGGTGCAGAAGTAAACACATTTAACACAAGAATTCGGTTCGTATTTGCTTCACCAACAGGAGGTGTGTAAAAAGTCACCTGCCTCTAGAAAAGGAATTGCATGATTCTTTTGAGATATTAATATTTTTATTCCTTTCTTTCACTTTCATTGCCATTCATCACTTGTGGGGATGTGATAATCAATGATCTCTGTGAGGAAAAAATGTTATGGCCATCCTGACCAATTCCCTGAGTGCACTGAACTTACTTAGGAAGTACTGAGTAATGTTTTCTCAACCCTTAAGCACAAAATTGACTAAAAATGCTTTAACTAAAAAAGGGGAAAGTCTAATAAATTGTGCCTGCTATCTGTATTCTTTGTAAATCCCGCTGAGAAGCCACCAAGTGAATAGAAGAGAATTGCCCAACTTCTAGACCAGTGGCAGCGGAACACGGGCAAAATTTTGCTCTGGCCTAACATTTTCAGAATTTGAAATCTTTCTATAAAAACAAGTGAATTATTTCTGCCAGCAAATATATTTCAAAAAAATTAAATATATGCATAAGTAGTGTTAGGTTTTATTTCCTCATTGACTAGAATAAAAAGATGTTGTGCTAACATATAAGAACCATGGCATATTAAGTACTGTTTCTTATCTCATTCATTGTTTCAATCATACCTATGTTCTTAGAGCACTCATCATTCTTATTTTACAAATGAGAACACCTAAAGCACAGAAAGAGTAAACATATTATCCAAGGACACATCATAGAGCTGGATCTCGATCTAGAATTATCTGATCCCAAAACCCAGGTTCTTTGCCAGTGCTGTGCTATGATGCCTGTTCTCTCATAATTGAATTCTTTGGAATTAAAATATAAAATCAGTTCAATGAAGTTATTTAATGACTACCATGCATTCTTATATCAAAAATATAGAATTCACATTTTGAAAATATGAAATAGACTCACAAAGTATTAAGTTATTTAAACTGTCTTAAGATCTTCAGTTCAGTTCAGTTCAGTCACTCAGTCGTGTCCGACTCTTTGAGACCCCATGAATCGAAGCATGCCAGGCCTCCCTGTCCATCACCAACTCCTGGAGTTCACTCAAACTCACGTCCATTGAGTCGGTGATGCCATCCAGCCATCTCATCCTCTGTCATCCCCTTCTCCTCCTGCCCCTAATCCCTTCCAGCATCAGGGTCTTTTCCAATGAGTCAACTCTTTGCATGAGGTGGCCAAACTACTGGAGTTTCAGCTTTAGTATCATTCCTTCCAAAGAACACCCCCAGGACTGATCTTTAGAATGGACTGGTTGGATCTCCTTGCAGTCCAAGGGACTCTCAAGAGTCTTCTCCAACACCACAGTTCAAAAGCATCAATTCTTCAGCTTAAGTTGTTAGAATTCCTTTTATTTGTAAAGTGTCACATTACTTGACTTTTCTTATCAGTGTGGAAAATATATGTATGGCATGGTTCTTGTATGTTAGCACACTATCTTTTTATTCCAGTCAATGAGGAAATAAACGCTAACACTACTTATGCATGTATTTATTTTTTGAAATATATTTGCTGGCAGAAATAATTCACTTGTTTTTATAGAAAAATTTCAAATTCTGAAAATGGGGAGAGGAAACAAAAGATAGAGAATTTACTCCCTCTTCCGGGAAGATAGTAACAAATTTAGATTAATAGTACTGGGTGTATATGTGTGTGTGTGACAGGGAGACAGAAAGACAAAGTGAGAGAGAAGTACAGATGGTAGGGAATTAATGATTTACCACACTTAGAAGTAAAATAGTTTTTAAAAGTTAACATGCAGAAGAATCAGCTGCAAAATTTTCTAAGTTTCGGATCACTAGACTCATCCTCAGAGCTTTTGATTTAGTAAGTGTCTTGTAAGAGTCAGGTACTGTAGTCTGTAACTGTGTTGTCCCATAAGGCAGCCAATAAGTATTTAAAATGTGGCCAGTCCAAAGTGAAGTGCATTGAATATAAAAAGTACACACAACGTTTTAAAGACTCAGTAAGAAAGCAACATGCTGCTAAGTTGCTGCTAAGTCGCTTCAGTCATGTCCGACTCTGTGCGACCCCAGAGATGACAGCCCACCAGGCTCCCCCGTCCCTGGGATTCTCCAGGCAAGAACACTGGAATGGGTTGCCATTTCCTTCCCCAAGAAAGCAACATAAAATATCTTGTGAATAATTTTTATTTGCTCCATGTTGATAGTATAAGTTTAGTTAAACTATATAAGTATAGTTTAGATATAAGGTTAATAAAACACATCACTAAAATTAATTTTTTACTGAGTTTTAGTGGGAGTACTCTAAAAGTTTAAATTATGTATATATTGACAGCTCATGTTGCTATGTTAACTGGACACTATATTTCCATGTCAACTTATTTTTGAGGGGAACAAGATTGGTTGACTTTCATTCCAAGACAAAGGTGATAGAAGAATTCTAAACAAAAATCAGGACCAAGGTGTGTATATAAAAACTGTGGTATGTAACATATTTTAGAATTTTCTAAGTATCTGACAAAAATATACCAAAATTTTGTTGTTTAGCTGTTAAGTCATGTCTAAGTCCTTTGTGACCCCCTGTACTGCAGCCTGCCAGGCTCTTCTGTCCATTGGATTTCCCAGACAAGAATATTGGAGTGGGTTGCCATTTCCTTCTGTGGGGGATCTTCCTGGCCCAGGGATCAAACCCACATCTCCTGACTTGGCAGGCAGATCTTTTACCACTGAGCCACCAGGGAAGCCCATATCAAAATATTTATTATTAAAAAAAAAAAACAAAAACTCGAAGCATTAACTAACTATTCTTAACTATCATTCAATGATTATCAAATCTCATGTGTGAATTGATAATCACAAATCACAAAATGGTGTTTCCCCTTCAATTATGAACTCCCTGGTGTGTGATATATGTATGTGAAAGTGAAAGTGAAGTCGCTCAGTCGTGTCTAACTCTTTGCGACCCCATGGACTGTAGCCTACCAGGCTCCTCCATCCATGGGATTTTCCAGCCAAGAGTACTGGTTGCTATCTCCTTCTCCAGGGGATCTGCCTGACCCAGGGCTCAAACCCGGGTCTCCCGCATTGTAGGCAGACGCTTTTACTGTCTGAGCCATCAGGGAAGTCTTCTATATAATATGTATGTATGTATGTGTATATGGACACTGTTCAGAAAAATCACCACAAAGTAGGATCTTTTACTCTGTGTCCTGTCCACAGAACAGTAGAAACATTTGGCAAATAAACAGGTGATATAGCCTAGTACTGTTGTAATTGGCATTAAATATGCAATGAGATAGCTAGGTTTATATAGGTGTTGCTGCTGCTGCTGCTGCTAAGTCGCTTCAGTCGTGTCCAACTCTGTGCGACCCTGTAGACGGAAGCCCGCCAGGCTCCCCCGTCCCTGGGATTCTCCAGGCAAGAACACTGGAGTGGCTTGCCATTTCCTTCTCCAATGCATGAAAGTGAAAAGTGAAAGGGAAGCCGCTCAGTCATGTCTGACTCTTTGTGACCTCATGGACTATAGCCTACCAGGCTCCTCCATCCATGGGATTTTCCAGGCAAGAGTACTGGAGTGGGGTGCCATTGCCTTCTCCAATATAGGTGTTAGGTAGGCACATAATTACCCTTGTTAATGTCCTCTCTATTGGCCGATATACACCCTTGACACCTGAACAAATGGGTTTGGACTATGCGGTTTCACATATATGCAGAATTTTTCCAATAAATACATACTACAGTGCTAAACAATTTGCAGTTGGTTGAATCAACAGATGTATAGCACAGATTTGGAAGGCCCACTATAAACTTATATACGTATTCCCCACTATGCAGAGGATTAGTGCTACTAATGCTCTCACTGTTCAAGAGTCAATTATACTATGAATTCTAAAAATTCTAAAGAGCTGACACAAATCGTACCTTTGGAAACCAACATATCAGGAATTACTACTTATATTGCAAATTAGTATTATTACTCTGTTAAGTGAGATTCATATATTTATTTTCATATCACTTTATATGTTTTAATGATTTGTGAATTTCAGTCTTAACTTTTGTCATGTATGCCATATACTCATATTGTATTCCTTTTTTGTTCCTACTGTCACCATACACTCATGTTTTGATCATGGGTTTTATCAGAGGTCCCCAAACATTCTCAGTTCATGGCACCCTTAGGGTCTCAGTAATATTTTCAGGATGCCCTTAGGGAAAATAATTATATAATAGTTTCAGTTATTAAGCAATTAAGCCCAAACAACTTAACAATATTAGTTTAGGCAGATGTTGCTGTCTTTAAATGTTTTCAATATCTCATAAGTCCCAAGTGAAAAAACTAAAGTTCATACAGTTGCCTTAGCCCAGCTTGAGAACTGTAGGACTATAAAGATTGAAATGTTTTAGGAAAAAGGTGACATTCTGTACTTTTTAAGGGAGAGAATACCTGTAATAATGATAATTATTTAAGACTTTGTTGCTTTTGATACATTTTCATTATCAGAATTCATAAACATCATCATATATTGTACCACTGCAATATTTATCTCAGACATTTAGTATAGATTATATTAATCAATCAGCTAGTGAACAACAAGTATTTGGAGAATACATTTGTAGAATGTCTATTAAATATCCAAGCCTCTACTCTCAAATAACAAATATCTTATCGTCTATCTACAAATATATCTCAAGGTCAAGAATTCCTATCATGTTTTTCTAAAAGAAACGATCATGATTCAAATAGGGAGCTCAAATGATTATTGTAATCTAGTCTTCTGTTCTTGTTTTGTTGTTTTCATTACTTCACAATTAAAGATTCTTTTGATGACTGGGAAGTCTTATGAAATTCTGAAGGTAAACTGTTTTAACCAAAACGGTGCTGTCATTTTTTAAGAACACAGATAGAGGTAGAGACTCAAACAGTGAAAGATTCAACAAAAATTAAAAACAAACTCTCAAATTCTGGTTCCTATCTTGCATGTAAGTTGCTCAGATGTTGCCACTCTGTTTGAAGAAGTAAAAAGCTGAACAAACTGAAAAATCATAACTCTTGTTTGATGTGACAGAGAAGTGACATCAAAGGCAAACCACCGCCCTCAAAAATTAGAGACAGATAGATACAGAGAATCACAAATTACCAGAGCAGAAATCCACAATAAGAAAACTCCATGGGAATCAGTGCCAGGGTAAGAAGATTTGAACTATAATTAACAAATTGCTGGAGGCTCAATCTGGACAAGTCTAAGAGTTAAAAACTCTAGGGACACCTAGTCATAGTGATTCTCCCAAATTTGTGTGAATTCAAAGAGTAGCATTGAAACATATATATTACTATATGAAAAATATATAGCCAGTGGAAATTTGCTGTATGATGTAGACAGCTCAACCTGGTGCTCTGTGACAACCAAGAGGGATGGGCTGGGGTGAGAAGTGGGAGGGAGGTTCAAGAAGGAGGGAACACATATATACCTATGGCTGATTCATGTTAATATATGGAAGAAACCAATATGACATTGTAAAGCAATTATCCTCCAATTAAAAAATAAATAAATTTTTAAAAAGAAGTTCTATTAGGTTCTCACAGAGAATATAGTAGAAAAAGTTGCCTGTGCTTCTGGCAAGGGAGAGGAAAAGAAATCCTTATTAAATAGGCTAGAGCATTCTATACTTCTTAACAAGGTCTGATCTCATGGGAAATTATATTACCAGAGCTTAGGTTGTCAGGGATTCGTCAGAGACTAACCCATCTGTGGAAAGGGAAACGCCCAATTCTAGTTCTCTATAGCCTTTCATGTAGAGGAAGAGAAATACCCGAACCCTCTCAGGCTTTCATGAGGGAAAAGAAAAGAGACAACTTCAGTCCTCTCCTCCACCCTGTTCCACCTAAGCAGGTGAAAGCACTGGTAAAGTTCACAATCAAGTTTATTAAGACCTAATGAAAAGACTATAGAACACTTACTCCATCCACATCTTACCCCCACACTACTGAAGATCTATTTATCACAATTTCTTCTACCCGATACTGGATGTCTGCCTTTCAACAACAATAACAACAAAAATTAAAGTTATACTAAAAAGGCAAGAAACATAGTTTGAAAGGACTTAAGAAGTATCAGAACAAGAGTCAGAAATAGCAGGAATATTAGAATTATTGGAATATAATATTTTTTACACTATGAATAATAGACTGAGGGTTCTAATGCAGAATGTGGACAGCATGCAAGAATAGATGGATAATCTAAGTAGAGAAATGGAAATTCTGAGAAAGAATCAAGAGGAAATGTTAAATCAAAATCATTAATATAAATGAAGAATGCTTTTGATAGGCTGATTAGTGGACTACACAAGACCAAGGAAAGAATCTTTAAACAAAAGGATATGTCAGTAGAAACTTCTATACTGATAAGAAAGAGAGAAAAAGTTCTGGGAAAAAATAAAAAAAATATTTAAGAAAGGTGAGGCAACTACAAAAGTATAACATATGAGTAATAAGAGTAACAGAGAAGGAAGAAAGAAGGGGACAAAAACAATACTTAAAGCAACAATAACTCAGAATTTCCTAAAAATTAATGTCAATAACAAACCACAGAACCAGCAAAAGCAGAGAACATCAGAATAAACACCTAAGAAACTAAAATTAACATATGTTCAAATTTTAGGAAACAAATATAAAATGTCTTGAAAGTAGCCAGAGGAAAAAGAAACACACACAGAGGCAAAATAAGAATTATATTTAAATTCTCTGCAGAAATCATGCAAGTATGAAGAGAAAAGAGTGAAACACTCAATGTTTTTGGAGGAAAAAACCCTACCAACCTAGAGTTCTATGCCCTGCAAAATTGACCTTCAAAAGTGTAAGAGAAATAAAGACCTTAATAGACAAGTAAAATGCAGAGAGTATGTTGCCAGTAGACCTAGCTTGAAAGAAAATATTAAACTTTTTCAGAGAGAATGAAAATGATATAGGTTAAAATCTTAGATCTACATTAAAAAGAGGACAAAAGAATGAATAAATAAAATTAAAATAGAACTTTATTTTTCTTAATTAATCTAAGAACAATTTGTTCAGTATAATAATAACAAGAATGTATTTGATTATCAACTCTTTGGCACTCATCTATTTCTGCTTCATTGACTATGCCAAAGCCTTTGACTGTGTGGATCACAGCAAATTGTGGAAAATTCTTAAAAAGATGGGAATACCAGACCACCTGACCTGCCTCCTGAAAACCTGTATGCAGGTCAAGAAGCAACAGTTAGAACTGTACATGGAACAACGGATTGGTTCCAAACTGGGAAAGGAGTACATCAAGGCTGTATTTCGTCACCCAGCTTATTTAACTTCTATACAGAGTACATCATGCAAAATGCCAGGCTGAATGAGGCACAAGCTGGAATCAAGATTGCCAGGAGAAATATAAAAAACCTCAGATATGCAGATGATACCACCCTTATAGCAGAAAGTGAAGAGGAACTAAAGAGCTTCTTGAAAGTGAAAAAGGAGAGTGAAAAAACCTGGTTTAAAACTCAACATTCAAAATACGAAGATCATGGCATCCAGTCCCATCACTCCATGGCAAATAGATGGAGAAATAGTGGAAACAGTGACAGACTTTATTTTCTTGGGCTCCAAAATTACTGCAGATGATGACTGCAGCCATGAAATTAAAAGACACTTTCTCCTTGGAAGCATAGCTATGACCAACCTAGATAGCATATTAAAAAGCAGAGACATTACTTTGCTAACAAAAGTACATCTTGTCAAAGCTATGGTTTTTCCAGTGGTCATGTGTGGATGTGAGAGTTGGTCTATAAAGAAAGCTGAATGCCGAAGAATTAATGTGTGTGAACTGTGGTATTGGAGAAGACTCTTGAGAGTCCCTTGGACTGCAAGGAGATCAAACCAGTCAATCCGAAAAGAAATCATTCCTGAATATTCATTGGAATGACTGATGCTAAAGCTGAAGCTCCAATACTTTGGCTACCTGATGTGAAAAACTGACTTACTGGAAAAGACCCTGATGCTGGGAAAGATTGAAGGCAGAAGAAGATGACAGAGGATGCAATGGTTAGATGACCTCACTGACTTGATGAAAATGAGTCTGAGCAAGCTCCAAGAGTTGGTGATGGACAGGCAAGCCTGGTGTGCTCCAGTCCATGGGGTTGCAAAGAGTTGGACATGACTGAGTGACTGAACCGAACTGATTTGATTAGGTTGCTTTTGTGTATGCAGGTATGTAAATACCTTAGGTAAGCTTATATATTAGTGAAATATATATAAGTGAATGAATAATAGCAATGATACAAGAAACTGGATGGAGGAATTAGGGATATTTTGTTATAAAGTTCTCATAATACCCATGTACGATATAGTATTATATGAATCTAAACTTGGATATTCTAAATATATACTGTAAACTCAGGGCAACCAATAAAAAAGCACAATTAATATATTAACAAAGGATAGAAAATAGAACCATATAAATTATCAGCTAAAATTATAAAAAAAAAAACAGAACACAAAAATAGAAATAAAGAAAAAGTACAACAGAGAAGAGTAAAAATATAGTAAATATCAATCTGACTTTTAATAATTACTTTAAAAGTCAATGGTCAAAATACATAAATTACAAAACAGAAATGGTCAGAGTAGATAAAAAAATAAGACCCAACTATACAGTCTTTATAACATATACATTAAAAGTAAAGATGTGGAAAGATATACTATGATAATTAGCTAACCAAAAGAAAGTAGAATAGCTATATTAATTTCAGACTGAGAAGGAGAGGAAACTTTAGAGCAAGGAACTTATCAGGGATAATAAGGGTATTGCATAATAATAAAAGAATCAAAACTCCATGAGTATATAACAATCCTTCTTGTGTAATGTAGAACAAACTAGCATTAAAATCTGTTATACTAAAAATGGTTAGAGCTATAAGGAGAAATAGATTAATTCACTATTACGATTGGAGGCATTAATATTCTTCTATGAGAAATCGACAGATCAAAGCCACCAGGCAGGACATCACTAAGGATACAGTTAAACTAAACAATACTGTCAACCAATTGGATATAACTGACATCTACAGACCACTTCCATCATCAACAGCAGATTACACCTATTTTCAAGCTCTCATGGAACATTCACCAAGATAGACCCATTCAGGGTCATACCATAACAAATTTAAAAATATATATAAAAAATAAAATGTCTCCTTTAAAACAACAATGGAATTAAACTTGAAAGCAGTAACAGAAAGATAGTTGGAAAATCCTAAAACACATGTAGATTAAATAACACACTTCTAAGTAACATGTGGTCAAAGAAGAAATCTCAAGAGAACTTTTAAAATATTTTGAATTAAATGAAAATGAAAATACAACTTATCAAAATACATAGGACACAGCTAAAACAAAGCTTAAAATAAAATTTATAGCACTGAATTTATATATTAGGAAAGAAGAAAGATCCCAAATCAATAAGTTTCCACCTTATAAAATTATAAAAATAAGAGCAAATAAAATTATAAGTAGACAAAAATAAATGACAAAAATTAGCAGAAATCAATGATAATGAAAACAGGAAATCAATAGAGAAAATCAGCTAAACCAAAACTTGTTCTTTGAAACAATCAAGATCAATGAGATTTTAGCCAGGCCAACTAAGAAACAGAGAGAGAAGACACAAATTACAAACATCAGAAATGAAAATGAGGACACTGTACAGATTCCATGGACACTAAAAGTATAATAATAAATATTATGAACAACACTATGCCCCTAATTTGACGACACAGATGAAATGGGCCAATCCCTTCAAAGACACAATCTGTCAGAACTCACACACGATTAAATAGGCAATCTGGATAAGTTTATATCTATTAAAGAAATAGTCCTTAATTAATAATCTTCACACACACACACACACACACACACACACACACACACACAAACTCGGTCCTAATGGAATCGCTGGTGAGTTCTACCAAACATTTTGGAAGAAATTATACTAGTTCTATCTAGTTCTCTGCAATATCTTCCAGAGATATAAGCAGAGAAAATATAACTCATTCTGTGAGGTCAACACTGCCCTAATACAAAGTCATTACAAGAAAATTACAAGCCAGTATCACTCATGAATATAGACGCAAAAATATCCAAAAAATATTGACAAACTGAATCCAAAATGTAGAAAAAGAATTACAGTACATGATAGAATGGGATTCATCCCACGTATACATGGCTGATTCAATACTCAGAAATCAGCTAATGTAATCCATCACACCAAAAGGTTAAAGAAGAAAAATCACATGATCATATCAGTAAGTTCAGAAAAAGCCTGACAAACTGCAACACCCATTCATGATTAAAAAAAAAAAAATCCTCACAAAACTAAGAATAGAGGATATTTTCTTCAACTTAATAAAGAACATATTTTTAAAAAAATACAGCTAACATCCGTCTTAATGATGAGAAACTTGAAGCATTACCATTAAGATTAGGGAAAAAATAATGGTGTCCCCTCTCACTATTGCTTTTTAGCTATAAGTCTTAGAAAATGAATTAAGGCAAGATAAGAAAATGAAAGTTATACAGATTAGAAAAGAAAATATAACATAGTCTTCGTTTGTAAATGACATGATCATCTATGTAGGAAACCCAAAAGAATCAACAAAAAAAATGTTCTGGAGCTAATAAGCAATTATAACAAGTTTGCAGAATATAGGTTAACATACAAAAGTTAATCATTTTACTATATACCATCAATTAATAAATGAAATTTGAAATTGAAAACACAATTCTATGCATATTAATAAATATATTACTTAGCATTAAATAAGTATCTGAGGAAAAGTGCAAAGCTCTGATAAAAGATATCAAAGAAGAACTAAATGAAGAGATATTCTGTTTATGAATAGAAGAGTCAGCCTTATCATGAGGTCAGTTCTCAATTTTATATATAGAGTCAATGTAATCAAAAGCAAAATCTTATTATTAAGTTATAGTAATCAAGACACTGTATTATTGTGAAAGAACAAATAAAGCTATGAGGTGGGATA
This sequence comes from Bos taurus, assembly GCF_002263795.3. Classification (NCBI taxonomy): domain Eukaryota; kingdom Metazoa; phylum Chordata; class Mammalia; order Artiodactyla; family Bovidae; genus Bos; species Bos taurus. The sequence goes on along the minus strand of NC_037334.1, from coordinate 78,991,111 downwards.
GAAAACTCAGAAATAGACCCATAAATATAGTCAATTAAACTTTAATAAAGGCAAAAGGCTATACAAGGGAGCAAAGGCAGTCTCTTCAACAATTGGTAGAACAACTGCATATGGTATACAAAAAAATACATTTAAACTCAGGTCTTACTCCCTTCAAAGATTAAGTCAAGGTAATCAGATCTAAAGGTAAAACACAGAACTATAAAATTCCTAGAAGGTAACAGAGAGTAAAACTAGATGACCCTAGATGACCCTGGATATGGGTGGGAATTTTTATATACAACACCAAAAGTATGATTCATGAAATAGATAACTGATAACCTGGACTTGATTAAAATTTTTTAAAAAATTCTGCTCTACGAAAGAAATGTAAAGAGAATGATAGGAGAAGTCACAGACTGAAAGAAGGTATTTGCAAAAGACACATCTGAATCTGAAAAATGCGACACACTATTATCCAAAATATACAAAGAACTCTTAAAACTCAACAATAACAAAAACAACCGTATTTTAAAAATTGGCAAAAGACCTGAATAGATATATAAGCAAAATCTATACACAGATGGCAAATAAGTATATGAAAAGATATTCTGTATCATATGTCATTAAGGAATTACAAATGAAAAATAATATCACTATGCAACCTATTAGAATGGCCCAAATCCAGAACATTGACAATATACGCTGGTGAGAATGTGGAGCAACAGGAAATTTTAATTCATGTGCTAATGTGAGTGCAAAATGATACAGCCAATTTAGAAGAAAGTTTGTTAGTTTCTCACAAAACTAAACCATAAGATCTGACATTCATACTCCTTGGTATCCACCCCAATGAACTGAAAATTTATTTCTATACAAAATGTGCACATTAAAGTTTATATCAGTTTTATCTATAAATGCCAAAACTTGGAAGCAACCAAGGTCTCCTTCAGTAGGTGAGTGATAACTGTGGTATGTCTAGATGGTGGAATTTCACTTGGCACTAAAAAGAAATGAGCAATCAAGTCATGAAAAGAAGTCAGTGTGAAAGCACTTCACACTGAATGATTCCAACTATATGACATTCTGGAAAAGGGAAAACTATGGAGACAGTAAAAAGGTTTATAGTTGCCTGTGGTTAGTGGGGAGGAAGAAAGATGAATAAGTAGAACATAGAGGATTTTTAAGGCAGTGAAACTATTCTACAGGATACTATAGTGGTAGGTCCATGCCATTATACATTTGTTGAAATCCATTGAACATTTAATACCAAAAGTGAACCCTAATGTAACCTATGGACTTTTACTAGAAATGAAATGTCAATTTAGGTTCTCTGCTGCTGCTGCTGCTGCTAAGTTGCTTCAGTCGTGTCCAATTCTGTGTGACCCCATAGATGGCAGCCCACCAGGCTCCTCTGTCCAGGCGATTCTCTAGGCAAGAATACTGGGAGCGGGCTGCCATTTCCTTCTATGATTTAGGTTCACAAGTTGGAACAAATGCACCATTCAGGTCTGGTATGTTGACAGAGAAGGGACTGCAAGTGCTTAAGGATAGGGGATTTATGGGAACTCTTTTAATTGTATTGGGAACCTAAAATTGCTTTTAAAAAGAAAGTTTATTAAGAAAAAAAAAAAAAAAACACCTCACTCTCAAAATAGCTATGCCTGGGAATACCTGTGTTAGTCATGCAACCATACAAAATGATGAAGTGGTTAACATAAAAGATAAATACTCTGTTGTATAACGTGGATGGATAAATGGACACTTTCAACCAGTTAGGAATTCCTAATGATGAAAGAGTCGGTGCATACATAAGGGTAATAGTTGTTAATAGTTTAGAGTTGTACTTTTGATACTATAATCAGTTTAAATGGAGACATTAAGTAAAATTTATTCAAAGGGAAAGAGATGTGGCCACTCAGTAGCTTTCACCACCTACAAACATTTGCTCCAAATGTCAATCTATTCATTCCATAAACAACAGGAAGTGGCTACTGTGTAGAAGACACTGTACAAGTAAGTGCTTCAGGGCATGTGTGAGATATGGAGTCTTCTGACAAGGATCTTGGAAGTTAACACAGAGATGTCACATATATAGGAAAAAAAATCTTTTGTAAGTCTAAATGTAAAGGAAAATAATATAGTAAATAAAGGAAGCCAATGTTGGAGAAAAACTTTTGTCTGAAAAAGAGGTGGTATATGGGTCAAGTCTGGAAAGATGAAAAAAAGTCAACAGGTTGAAATGAGAGGAGGGGAAGAATTCTACCAGAGGAAACAGCACGAAGCAATGAGGGTGCAGAGAGGTCCTGTTCCAAGAACTGGAGTTTCGCTGGGACGTGAGGGATGCAAATGAAGGGAGGGGGAAGCCAGACTGGAGACTCTAAGTGGCAGTTTGGACTAGATTTTGTCAACACTGGGGAAGAAGGCTTTGAACAATTTTAAGTAGAGGAGGATAACATGATTCTCACTGAGTTTTAAAAATATCTAATCAATAGAACTGTTGATTAGATATGAGAAGAGGGAAGGGGTGGTTAAAAACTATCTCCAAGGGTGCCCAGGAGAATTAAATAATGTTTACTTTAAAAACATGTGAGAAAACTCATGTCTTAGCTTACAATATAAAAGCTGTGTGCACAGCCTATATCACAGTAACATCAACAGAACTGCAATTCTAAGAGGAATGAATATGTTTCAAAGTATGATAATCCAGTAACCTCAGATATTAAATCACCTTAAGTGAATTATAAGAGTTTATTGTCTGTAACAGAAATGAAATACAATTTAAGTAATTCACTGTTTTCCAAAGTGTCTTTTAAAAGCAGCATATTTGGTGTATCACATACTACAAGGCTTTTTCAAAGGATCTTTTTAAAATAAAGCACCACCAAATCTTCTCTGTATGTGGAACAACGTTAAATTCCAGCTCTGCTTCGAGCATAATTAAGTACCCATAACACCATAAAACTTTTATTAAATTACGGTGTTGGGAATGAAATGTAAATTTGTCTTCCAATATGATGTTGGCATTTCAACTTTTTTTTTTTTTTTTTGCAGTCTGAATATCATTAATAGTAAAAGTTCAAAGAAAAAGTAAAGCTCTAGTATTGGGTAGAATTCAAGATGTCACACATTATAAATATTAGTGCAATTATATTCTTGAGCTATTCTCCACCTCTCCTACTCTGCCTATTTTCTTAAATAACTGTCATTGATACAGTTTATGATTATAAAAGAAACAGGAAGATAGGGTTAAAATGCAAAAACCATCTATAAATGAGCTTAATCTTTTGTCATAATAAACAGAGGACATGAATGGCTTTATCTGCCAATTGTTTATGCTACAAATTGTAAAACATATACATATTATAAGCAGAAGATATTCATTCAAATTCAAAAGCACTGAGAAAATCCTGTAAGAGAATATGGGTCTCTCTTAACATACTGAAGGAATAGAGAAATCTACTTAACCTTTAAATGAACTGAAAAAATATAAATAAATATATATTGTCTTATATATACTGGTATGCTGCAGCCCATGGGGTCACAAAGAGTCAGACACAGCTTAGTGACTGAACAACAACAATATATTGTCTTTGATACAAAGTCACAAAATTAGGATATTCAGATCCTTGTTTAGTTGAATATTTCATATAAAAAACTATTTTGAGAACATCCTACCCAAATAGACTTTTTTTTCCCTTTTAGGAAAATGTTACTTTCATTTCAGAATATCCACCTTGCCCCAATATCAAAAGCTGATCATGCCAATATGTTAAGAGATCATGTCTGTCTAGAGTTTGTCATGAGCAAGCAGAAGCTCCTCTCACCTTCCCCACGTTTCCTGGAGATCTGACCCAAAGAGAATGTGAATAGAGTTTTCCATTTTGTTTCAAATCAGGGTCTCCTAAGAGCCAAAGGCCTGGAAAACTATAGCTACAATACCCAAAGCATGATGCAAGCTGATGCCCTAGTGAAGGAAACGCACACTCCAAGCTTTCTTTTATTCCAACTCGCCATTCCCTCCAAACGATAAAATCACAGCCTCAAGGAAAATCACACCTTAAAAAAATTGTTTGTGTTGGCTGTTCTTAGAGAAGTTGAGTTTTCCTGGAAAGTTAACATTCCTTGTCAGAGAGGAAATAAAAATAAATGCGGCACACGCAAAGATGACATTTGAATCCAAACAAAAGTTTGCCTTTTGCTTTTTTTCTTCTTTTCTCCTGATCATACACTAATGTGCTAAGAAAAACAGTCCCGATTTAGCTTTCCATAAGCCCTTCGGAGTGGTTCACATATATAGTCTCTCCTAGGGAGGTTCACTTGCAAACCCTTGTCAGAAAAAGGAACAAATACGCCATGTGAAAACTGAGTGTTGGTTAGAGGATCAACATGGAGGCCACAGGGGAAAAATGCCAGTGGCTTATTTATTGAATGATTCAAGGTTTCAGACAAGGGAAGACTGAAGTATGTCTCATGAGCTGAAACCACCTTCAGGCTGACAAACTTCCACCTACAGAACTGATAAACACTAGTCTGCAATACATGGAGTTCAGGATCCAATTATAAGCATCTTGACTATACCTGGGCCAATTAATAGTTCAAGACTGGTTCTTCCAGTGTCATCAGTCTAACCAACCTTACATTTACATTGGACCCAGACAAACATATGATATTAACTAAGAGTGGCAACACTCAACATTCCAGAATGAAGAACTATGCAGTCCGAATAGGGGAGGGACTTCTGATGTTCTAGGTGTTACATTCTGTTTGCATTCTTTAATGCTTATTGACCTTGGGATGAAATTGCAATGCCCTGCTTTAAGACTGCTTGAAGAACAGAGCCTGTCTTTGGGAATCTTTTCTTCACAAGCTCAGTTTCTCAAATTCCAAGTTCCAGACTTAGAGGCTTCAAATTTCCCATGCCATTTCTCCTTTGTCCAGGGATATTTGTACCACACTGTACACCCAGCCTGGAACAGTCTTCTCCTTCATCACTAGCCCTGCTTTGCTTTTATGACTAGACGCCTTTAATTGATTTCTATTATATTTAATGCTTCCTATCATTTTTATGGCCTTCCCTGGTGACTAAGTGGTAAAGAGCATGCCTACTAATGCAGGAGACACAGATTCCGTCCCTGATCTGGAAGATCCCCTGTAAATGGAAATGGCAACCTATTCCAGCATTCTTGTCTGGAGAATTCCATGGAGAGAGGAGCCTGGCAGGCACAGTCCATGGGGTCACAAAAGAGTTGGATGCAGCCCAGCAACTAAACAACAGCAACAAAGAGAATGATTTTTACTCAATAGATTGAAGTGAATGGTTCACTTTTCTTTCACATTATACTCAGTCACTAAAGACTACATAGTATAGTATCTGGTACAATGGACAGACTGAAAACAAATATTTTGAATGAATAAGTGACTGTAAAAGCAGTCATCTGTCTTCTCAGTTCTTATCAAATTGTCAAAAAAACATTCAGTATGTTGAAATCCGAACTTGAGTAGACATGGTCAAATTATCATGATATCCTAGGGCTTAATATGCATTCAGTAAAGTTTAGCACTAATCCACCCATTAGCATTTACATTACAAAGGCATTTATGATTTAGCAAATTCTTCACAACTACTATTTCTAGTGCAAAATCAGATAAAGACAATCACTTAAAACTTGTTAAAATGTTGTTTGATATATGTGCTTTTTTTTTTTTTTTCACAAAAGTGCCTTTGAGTGAAGGAAATCCATAAAGACAAGAGGACTGCCCAGTCAATAAACCATATGATTACATGCTGTTGCAACAACATCAAAAAGAATGATCAACAAAAAGCACTCACTCTATTTATGTAGAGACCAGGGAATTTTAGGAAAAGGGTAGTGATGAAGACCCCCCAAATGGTCCACAAATAAATAATTCTAGTGATATGGATGCATGTGGCTTGTGCATGCATTTCAATAAAAGTGTCTAGAGGGCACTGATTTGCCATGTTTCTATGGGTCTGTGTAGCAAGCACCGCACATGTGTGGGTATTACTTGTGGATAAGCACTATTTATTCTACAAATAAATTACTATGTAGCTTACATTGTTAGGGTCACATGATAGCCCTATAGTTTAAAAGACTGAAATAACCATGCATTTATCTTGTCACTACAGGTACTTACAGTGTAATTACAAGGTCAACAGTTACTATGTAATTACGTAGTTTCAACATTGTGGTTCTTAAAAAAAAAAAGTACACGATTCTCCTAGTACCTGCTGAGAACCCCTATCTCTACTCCAACATCCTCACTTGCAAAAAATTCTAAATAGCTTCAAACAACATTTTCAAAGGAAAACAAATCAAGGAATCTTTATTGGAATGATAGCTAACTTAGAATTAGTATACAGTGGTAGCAGTCAGACCCAAGATGTATTTTGGTTCAATGCCCTCATTTTGTTGGAAGAATTTATTTTTTTTAATTTCCTACAGAATTGTACCTAATTTAGAAAGTAACTCAAGATAGAAAGTACGGCAAATAGGTGTTTTTATTTAACAGTAACAATTTTATAAATGGCTGCTCATTTATATATAGTAATGAGATGGGTTTCCCATGTGGCTCAGTGGTAAAGAATCTGCCTGCCAATGCAGGAGATGTGGGTTTGATTCTGGGGTGGGGAAGATTCCATGGAGAAGGGAATGGCAACCCACTCTAGTATTCTTGCCTGGGAAATCCCATGGATAGAGAAGCCTGATGGGCTACAGTCCATGGGGTCGAAAAAAGAATCAGACAGGACTTAGCCACTAAAACAACAAAAACAATGAGATGGGGCACATTTTCAAAAGGGTGGATTTCCTGATTTAACTTAATCAGAAGAAGGAAGTCCTGAAGAACTTATCATGGTGCCCAGTCTGGCAGTTGTGTCTGGCTCTTTGCAACCCCATGGACAGCAGCCCGCCAGGCTCCTCTGTCCATGGAATTTTCCAGGCAAGAATACTGGAGTGGGCTGTCATTTCCCACTCCAGGGGATTTCCCTAAGCCACAGATAAGACCCATGTCTCTTGAGTGTCCTACACTGGCAGGAAGATTTTTTACCACTGAGCCGCCTGGGAAGCCCACGACACTGCGTAACAGCCCTATAGTTTCATGCTTCTGAAGTTCAGATTCTAAGTTCATTTACGTAGATCTGATGAATATTGAGATCACATTGCACATATTTTGTGCTTGTTCCTTGGTATGTGTGCTGTGCCTAAATCTCTTATTAATTTCTTTTCCAATGTATGGGTGATTCTGAAATCATGAGTGTCATTAAAGACTTATAAAACTCCTCAAATTCTTCCCACCCTCCCCCTTGCCTTATTCAGAAAGCAGAAGGACACTGCTTTGATAGTCAATATTTGAACAACTCATTTCAAATTTATTATAAGTTACTATCATTCAGAGAATAATAAAGAATTTTTTAATTACTTTAGCTCATAAGAATGGGCTGATAGATATTCCATCAATGTTATGATTCCCTTGGATGGAGAAATGCTAAATGCTAACCCAAACAGATTTTAAAACCATAATTACTTGGTAAACAAGGGAATCATAGCCAAATAATTATTCATGAATACAGATTAAATTCATCTAGATTTTTAAAAAATTTCTTATTGAATTCTTCTATCTGTGGCAGAGCCACTGAGCATAGCACTATCAAAGTGGTATTGCTTCTTCAATACGTTTTACACAAAAAAAGAGCATGCTGTGTACAGGCATTTGCTATAGGGTCTTTTCTTCTTTCTCTCTCTAGAGAAGAAGCACAGATAAGTTATCCAACACTAGTGTGCTTGCATTATATTAAAAGAGGATGCTTGTTCCCTGATGCAGGAATTCATCGACAAGCAAAAACCAGGTAATCACATCAGGAAAGCCACCACTTAGTTCTTACAACTAAAGACTTACTATGATGAGAGTCATCAGCAAGGAAACCACACTCTACACAGACAAATGGGGGAAAGTCTTCAAAACAGAACCTCAGGATAGGAGACTGTCAAGATCTCAAGGATACAAACCAGCCTCTCTGTTATCACTTGCTAAATCAAGAAGCTTACTTAAATAGTTGCAGGATTTAACTTCTAATACCTACTCATAATTGATTTACATGTGAAGGGTTTCTTCTCAACCTTTCCAAAACTCATGTGAAATTATTTTGTAAGTTTCACATGGTAAATTATGAAGGCAAAATAAGCTATCTCTAGGACATATCAGCTGGAGAAGGCAATGGCAACCCACTCCAGTACTCTTGCCTGGAAAACCCCATGGATGGAGGAGCCTCATAGGCTGCAGTCCATGGGGTCACTAAGAGTCAGACATGACAGAGTGACTTCACTTTCACTTTTCACTTTCATGCATTGGAGAAGGAAATGGCAACCCACTCCAGTGTTCTTGCCTGGAGAAACCAGGGACGGGGAAGCCTGGTGGGCTGCTGTCTATGGGGTCGCACAGAGTCGGACACGACTGAAGCGACTTAACAGCAGCAGCAGGACATATCAGAGGTTGAAAAATGTACAGATGAACACCCACTTAATGCCGTTTTGATGGTAAAAAGCAGAATGATTACCTGTGTACTAAGCTGAGCAAAGAAGCTGGGAGGGGACCTAGCTCAGGGATGAAGGTCAAAGATGGCCCTATTCTTGTCTGTGATAATTTCCTCCTACTTACAAGAAGACTGATTAGATATTCATAAAATAAAAATTAAAAATAATGAGAGTAAAGAAAATTGTAATAAAAGCTACATAAAGAAAAACATAGTATTTCTCCATTAGACTAGGGCACAGTTTTCCACTTTGCTGATGACAGATTTACCAACAGTTTGCTGGAAATCAAAGGACAGAGAAAGAAGAAATTCTTCAACCTGCTTAGTACAGAGATGCATGGAGCAAACTATAAACAGGGACACTCATACTGACCTTGGAGTTACTAGAAGTGAGAAAAATGTGTATTATTAGTAGTGTACTGACCCATAGACTCTGACCAAGAAAGGATTCACACTATTTATTCCACACTTTTAGTAGCCATGCATTTCAACATCTTTTCGCATTCCATTTGTTGGTGATAATTTTCAGTAAGTAAGAAGCACTGTACCTTTAAGTTTTAAATATAAAAAATGACACTGATTAACCTTTAAAATGGTGCCATTTAATCAAAGCGAGTGAATCTTTAATGGGTTTTCAATGGACTAATAAATCATGAGATTCTTTTTCACCATGGAAATATACAAAATATTTAGGAGGAAAACTCTTGTTATACTTCTTGGAGTGTTTGTGTGTGAGAGAATGACCAGGAAGAAAGGCAACAGGGGTTCACACATGGTTATTATCAATGTGACTGTGATTTAGAAGGGGACCACTTTGCCTTTTCTTCCAGTGAGTTCTTGATTAGTTACCTTCTCCTCTGTGTGCTGTAAGTGGCCATATTGGGATGTTTTAAGGAACTCTGACAAATCGTGAGACAGCTCTAAGAAATATAGTTGAGCATTACATTGGAGACAATTGATCTTTACTGTTCAGGAAAAACTGGTCAGAGAAAATGAGTATGGGTTACTCCACTCACCCCCTGCCATCACTCAACTCATCTCAAGGCACAAATGAAAAGTCAAGCAATGATCATTCTTGCAAAGTGGAGACTGAACTCCTTGTGTCCAGAGCTCAGTGTTTGGGCAAATAACTATTGTTTTGCCACCAGAGGTAGCATTCTCTTTGCTGTCCCGAAATGGACAGTGTGTCTTAGCACTGTGATTCATTCTCTGCCCGGCTTACAGTTGATGCATGCAAACAAGCTGAGTGAATGAACTGGGGAAAAAGTGACAGCTTGATAATGACAGATTAGTTGCACTTTCTCTTTGAACCAGGTACAAACTTAAATATAAAAGGAATAGGGTGGGGGTGGACAGATGGGAGTAGTTTTAGAGACTGATGGGGAAGAAGACTCTAGGCTGGGAGAGACTGGATTTAGAGGTGAGCAGGAATATTAAAGGAGAATGTCCCTGGATAATGTGGTCCATAGCACAGTGGGAAAGCTGCCTTTGAAAAGGAGGAGGGAGCCATTCATAATAAATGGACTTCCATCTCTAAAGAGTGACCACATAATTGGATGAGGAAGATGCCAGGGTAGGGCTGCAAGGTTGGGGAAGGAAAAGGGAGTAGAGAGAAGTATATGCCATTCATATACTTGCAGAATGAAATGGAAAAAATCAGGAAGGATGTAAGGATGATAGCTCTTCAGCCATCCCTTCATAAGAGCTGCCATTTTCAAGCACTTACGTTGTCCTTAGGTACTTAACTGAGAATTGGATAAGTGTTAACTCATTTAATCCACATAACTCAATAAGGTTTAGATAATTAGTGTCATGATTTTACAGATGAGAAAACTGAAGAAAAGAGAAATCATAAAAGTTGCCCAAGGTCACATAGTCAGTAAGCTAGGATTGCTATTCAAAACAATGCTGTCTTGGGGGTTTTCCATGGTTCTTGCTCAAGCAAGTCTACATCCACACTATCCTCCTCTGTAGTCTGAAAGTGTGCATGCTACCTCCTCCTCGTCAAAGGCAGCTTTCCCACTGTGCTATGGATCACATTATCCAGGGACATCCTCCTTTAATAGTTCCATGCATGCCAAGTCACTTCAGCCATGTCCGACTCTGTGACCCTATGGACTGTAACTCAGCAGGCTCACTGTCCATGGGATTCTCTGAGCAAGAATACTGGAGGGAGTTGCCATTTCCTTCTCCAGGGGATCTTCCTGACTCAGGGATGGAACCCACGTCTTCTATGTTTTCCTGCTTTGCAGGTGGACTCTTTACCACTAAACCATGGGGGATGCCCCAAAGTGTAAGTTGCTCAGCCGTGTCTGACTCTTTGCAACCCCATGGACTATACAGTCCATAGTATTATCCAGGCCAGAATACTGGATTGGGTAACCATTCCCTTCTTCAGGGGATCTTCCCAACCTAGGGATCGAACCCAGGACTCCCACATTGCAGGTGGATTCTTTACCAGCTGAGCCACAAGGGAAGTCCCCCTCACCTCTAAATCCAGTCTCTCCCAGTCTAGAGTCTTCATCCCCATCAGTCTCTCAAACTACTCCCATCTGCCTACCCCCACCCTATTCCTTGACTCTTGCATTTTTTCCTGACCATCACCACTTTGTGTTAGAACCTTTTATCTGTAAAAATTGACCCTTGAATATCATGGACATGAGCTCCATGGGTGAGTCCACTTATAAACAGATTTTTTTTTTCAGTAAATACTACAGTATTACGTGATCTGTGGCTGGTTGAATCCCAGGAAGTAGAACTGCAGATTTGAAGGGCCAAATATCAAGGAATATTTTGATTTTCAATTGTGAGGGAACTGACATCCTTAAAACCTCAACATTTTTCCCCAGAGACATCTGTACTTGGTTTTGCCCATCTCCTCTCTTGTCTCTGGAACAGACTGTCCCACCATGCCAGGAACTGCCTCTGCTTAAGTCACCAATATTCCACTAATGGAGAAGTCAAATGCAGTTTTCAGCACTCACCGTACTGTGACCTTAGGTTTCTGGTACATTGAAACACTCTGCCCTTATTTTCTAAAATCTCAGTGTGCTGACTCTCCACCCCTTAGTGGACTTCTATACAGTGGCTCTTCCTTTAAATATCTCAGAAATTTTGGGGGCCCTGAGAGTTTTGTGTCCTTCCATACTGCTGCCTCTCTATGTACTCTCTGGATGTTTACCATCTTTCACAAGCTTAAATGACCAGTATACCTAGGTCATTTAGGTCATTTAGCATTTAGGATTCCTTCACCTATACTACCAACCTAGATTTCTCACCAGAACTATACATGCCCTTGGGGACTGGGTACAATGACCTCATGGATGAATGCTGTGACCTCAAGCTCAATATACTCAAAACTGAGCTTACTGTATTCCCACCCTTCTTCCCTACCTCCAAGTCACTTTACATCATATACCCTTCACAGAAGTCAAAAGTCTGGAAGTCATACTTGACGCTTCTGTCTCCATGATAACATTTTCCTCCTCCCTCACGATTCCTCATGCTGACAAGTCCTCTCTAATGAATGATCACGCTTTGTCATAATCCAGGCCCTTGTCACTCTTGCCCGGGTCAAGGAGATGCTGCACAATCTGTCTCCAGTCCCACTCCCACCTCACTGTCCTCATGATGGTAGTTCTAACCCGTGAATCAGATCATGCTTTACATCTGCATAAACCTGGCTCTGGCTCTGCCAGTTTCCATAGCCAGGCTGTGGAGGATGTGGCTGCTGTCTTCCCCTTCAGCCTTATCTATCCCCTACCACACGTACCTCCATCCCCTTACCTCCTCCACAGCTGAGTGTTCTGAACGTGCTGTAATTTTTCATGTCTCCGGATATTTGCACATTCAACTTTTCTTGTCCATTCTGAATGCCACCCCCAACCATTGTTTTTTTTTTTGGGGGGGGGGGCAAGAAAACACCTATTTTCTCTTCAATACCTCATACATTCAAGAATTACCGTCTTGAAATAGTTCTTGATCTTGCCAAGAGATTAGATCATTCTTCCTTGAATGCATGAACGAATAGCATGAAGTTTCTAGCATTTATACTTTACACTATGTTGTAATTTGATTTTTACCTGAATCTGTCTGCCTCACTAGACTTTGAAATCAAAAGCTACCTATGCAGTCATTTTGCCTTTTTCCAGTACCCAGCACAGGGCCTATCACACAGGAGATGCTGTGTAAAAGCTTGTTGAATTCCACTTGATATTTGATGGACAAAGACCTTCAGTTTCAAGCGCAAGCCAATTTACAGGCAACCTCAATTATTTTGAAAACAATCAGTATACCTTTGAAGCAATTTAGCCATAGAACAAATGAAATTTATTTTGGAGATCAATAAATTGAGAGTCAAGTATGTGTAGTTCCATAGCCAGCAGTGATACTGGCCAAGTGTGAATCCTTAGACAAACCCTTTATCTCTGCTTCATCCAAGCGTTCCACCTGTAAAGTGAGGTGACTAGAATAATCTCGAGAATCTCTCTAGCTCTCACATATCTATTTTGTCATAAGAGGTCACAACTGACCACCCAGGCAGACATTCAAAGAAAAGGACTAAAAGAAAGAAAAAAAAAAAGGACCAAGAAAAAAATTGTTTGTTATAAATAACCAAAGGTATATATTGAATAAGAAGAAATAACAAATTGTTCCCAGTCATCGTCCCCAAAGTACACATATAACTGAATCTTTCATACTTAAGTTTTAAAATAACCACACAAAATTGTCTTGGAAAACAGTCCTTTGGCTAGGAAATGCATGTCTTTATAGATGCATTAAAGGTGTTTTTCTATGTTTTCCCTCCCATTTTCAAATCAAGTGCACAATCCTATCATTCACGTGAATCGTATCATTCACGGCTCGAAGTCCCCCCCCACCACCCCACCGAATGTCAAATTTGTTGTTGATTCCACAGATCCTGAATATTTATATGCCTTTCAAGTCGGTGTAGTTTATTGAGGAAAGAACACAGCTCAGTCACGTCTATTAAATATTAAGTATTTTGCTGCAAAAGCAGATACAGGTACACAGATGTGTGATCACAGCCTCTAGAGATACAAGCATGATGCTTTTCCCCCCATTTGGTTGCAAATGAGGGGGAAAAAACTGTGCTAAAAGAGCTAAAGAAAACTTGCTGAAGTAACATGGCGAGCAATAATGCAATGTTCAAATAAAATGTGTTTGAAGTTGCACATTATGTCCAGAGGAGCACCGCCATAATTCATAGTGATTAATGCTAATGTCAAAAATATTAAAGAAAGTAATAATGATTTGTATCTTCATGTAATGGGCTACTCTTTCTTTGATCTTTTATTCCTTTTGATCAATGAAATTAACGAACAATAAATTTCAAACCAATAAAAAGGAATTCATCTTTGCCCAGCACATTGGTCAGCCTGTGGGAATAATTCCTGCATGAGGTCAGGGAGACAAATGCTAAGGCTGGTGTTAAAAAGGGATCAGATAATTTTATGACCATTAATAATGTCTGTCGAGCTGCAAGCTCATGTGCCGATAAGGGTAATCCAATCATCCTTCAGGGCTCAGACTAATTACCTTCTGGGTCACAAAGACACTGTTGGACCAGCACACAGCCTGGGATACTTGGACACTCTCAGAGAGGGACTTTGCTTCCATTTCAGTGCAGAACAAGGTCAGCTGAAGACATTTGTAGGGCTCTAAAACCTGAAAATATTTGGTACTTCCTCTTGCATTTGTAATTAAAAAACAACTAAATCATAAAACATAATTTCATGTATGTGCCGAAATTAAAATGGAGTTTTTCCAAATTCCTTTGATTACAAAGTTCAACTTTGTTCTTTTTTTTTAAAGCTGATTTGTAGATATGTTTTGGTGTCCCTGCTTTCTTAGGACTCAGCACTTTCACAACTTGCCTATTTGGTAATTAGGTACTTGATGGGAAAAGTGAAGATCAGTTTGCTCACAGCTAAGAAAATCAGCCTATTCATGGTTTCCTTGCACAAGTCCAGAGTATCTGTATTTAAGAACTCTGCTTCCATATGCATTGGTGGTGGTTATGGAATTTTGAAATCTTTAGTTAGGGTTGGGTGCATAAATTACGACCTGCTGGGGGTATCTTCGGAGAAGGCAATGGCAACCCACTTCAGTACTCTTGCCTGGAAAATCCCATGGATGGAGGAGCCTGGTAGGCTGCAGTCCATGGGGGTTGCGAAGAGTCAGACACGACTGAGCGACTTCACTTTCACTTTTAACTTTCATGCATTCGATAGGGAAATGGCAACCCATCTGGAAAACCCCAGGGACAGGGGAGCCTGGTGGGCTGCCATCTATGGGATCGCACAGAGTCAGACACAACTGAAACGACTTAGCAGCAGCAGTAGCAGGGGGTATCTTCCCAACCAAAGGCATTCCTTAAGACATCCCTTATATATTATTTCCCTTATGTATTATTCCTTAAGATGACTCTTAATGAGACACATATCCACACTGATATTAGTGACCAGTGCCAGATAAATGTTGAATACCCCCAGGGAACTGCACTGGATAGAGCCTGACTTGTCACAACTTCAATGCCAATTGCTGAGGAGATGCACATTTATATGGTTTACTATCTACATGCATATAGTATTCATTTATTGGGTTCTGTTCCCCTTTTACCAAAGGCCTCAAGTGGCATGAAACAGAAAATGCATCTGATTAGTATCTAATAACCTAAGGGTTACTGAAAACTGACCACCATGTTGCAAAACGATTGTACCCACAGCTCTCATCAGCAGGAAATTGTGATTCTCCTAAAAGACTTATAATATACAGACACAATTTATGTTCATGAAACTGCAGGGGTATAGCTCTCGTTGGCTTCGGTGTGAGAGCATTCATGATCATCAATAATTTAACTCAAAGATTCATTAAAGCTCAGTGTACTTATAGCCTTCAAACTACAGTAAAGTAAGATTTGTAACTGCCAGTGAAGGAAATGCTATTTGTATAATTTTCAGCATTTATTAAGACACATTGTACAGATATTATTTTTTTTGCAGGGTAATTCAGTCAGACCTCTACAAGATAAAGTGTTAGAAAAGAAGAATTTTCTAGAACCAGACACAAGGAAATTAGACATAATTAGAGATTTAATGTCTCAAATATTAATACTTCTTTTAAGTTTCTGCTAGTGTTTCTTCTCATAGGAAGTCTGGCATCTCATCTCTTTTTTGCTGATTCTTTTTCTGCCTTCTGTGTTCCTGACCCTAACTCCACAATAAGAATTCTGTTCACTCTCTCTGTGGTTAGACTCAGACAAGGCCATGGGTCTGACCTGGGGACTTCACTTTCAGCCTTCTGCCTACATTTTAAACTCAACTTCAAGATTCATGTCAAAACTTATCTCCTCTGGTAACCACATATCCTTCCGGGTTTTGGCAAGTGAAATGGGGCTGGGAAGATCCCCTGGAGAAGGAAATGGCAACCCATTCTGGTATTCTTTCCAGAATAATCCCATGGACAGAGGAGCCTGGCAGACTATAGTCCATGGGGTGCAAAGAGCTGGACACAACTGAGTGACTGAGTATGCATGTATGCATGTCTGGGATAGTAATATATATTGGGAATGATCTTAACACTAAGAATATCTGACATCTGCAAGGTATTGAGTTAAATAAAGTATTCTTTGAAAAGAATTGAAGACCACAAGTTTAGAAAACTCCTGGAAAGTTCGGCTGAGGAGCAGATTAATGTAGTGTTAGCTAGATAGGAGTGTAAGATGAAGAGACTTGAGTGTGTGTTTTAATGTAGTGAAAATAACAGCATGTTTGCATCTTTAAAAATACTTATGGATGAATGAATGTATCCTGTAAGCCCTATTTCTGCTGCCAGAGAGAAGGCTGTGTCTTTATGCTGACAGATGAACTCCCATTGTAAATAGCAGAAGCAGAAGATTATTAGAGTCTCAATTTGGAAACTAAATCCCCAAAGAGACATGTCGAATGCTGCTGGGGCTTCAAACTCAACTCCCCTCAGGATGTATGTTGGTGAAGCAGTCGCTGAGCAGGTAAGGACTTGTACTTTTCTCTTTTTTTACAACAATGAAAGATTAACTTTTGTACACTGAATCTTTATTTCAGAACCTTTATTTTGATGACAGATATATTAATACTTATAACTTGGGAAAACTAAGTCTTTAAAGTGAAACCAGTGCTGACACTGACCTAAGGCTTCACACATTAAGGATGCAAAGATGTTTCTAAGAGCACTAAATCAAAACTTGGTGAGGCTTCAACCTTCTAGTTTTGTAATTAATACTGCATCTGTCTTTTGCATTGTTTCTGCTTGCAGCTACTACAACCAGAAAGGAAAACAAGATTCAGCTACACAACTGCGGTATGGGCAGCGGTCACACTGGACGTGACGGCACAAGGATATGAGTGCAGGAGCTGTGAGCACAGGCACCTCAGGTGCATATTACAGTGGTAACTGCAGAGCCGTGATGGTCTGGGTTCTTGGGCAGTGCCTCTTTAAGGACATGCTAACCACACCCAGAACCTCGCACAGGCAAGGGATCTTATGCTGTGAAATCCTAGAATGTTCCCCAGAGCAGGGTCCTCTATGGCATCCCGTGTGTTCAGTCAGTTAGTCTCCACTTCCAAATATCTAGAGATAGCAGCTTACTCCGCTAGGCATACCTGGTTCCAGGATTTAAAAACAGCTCTGGACATTTTGAAGTTGTTAAGTTGGTTATTATCTACTCTTCCTCCCTAGAATGCTTCAAGTTAGATTCTGTGGAGGCATATGGAATTAAATAGAGTCCTTTGTCCATGGTATATGAAGATGGGTGCCCGACTCTTTCATTTCTCACATGCTAACTATGCCCTTGCCCTTCTATCTGTTCTTCATGTGGCAAGGACGTCAGATCCTTCATCATCCTGTCACCTTGTCCTGATGCTAATTTTTCCCATTGAATTTCCCCATAGCCAGATTTGGGCTTCGTTTCTGTAGACCAAAGAGACAAAGTGTAGATATCAAATAAAGACTGAGGATGCTGACATCAAGGAGTTTCTGAGCTGTTACACTGAAACAAAGTCTCATCACTTAGTTTATATTCTTAGTAATCTCTAAAAGCAAAAAGGTAAAGGCTAGGTTGACAGCATAGAGCTACACAAGGCACAGGTACAAAAAATTAGGCCTGACCATGAACTTCATTCAAGCCCATTCCTGTGCTGATGGCTTCTCTCTCTCCTTTAAGGACAATCTAGCCTGATACCATGACTTTTCTAATTATCTGAGGCAATAAATGTCTTAAGTGACTTTTAGTTACTTAAAATGCTTTTCAAGTAAAAAAAAAAATACCTTCTACAGTTAAGATGTCCAGTCCTGAGTACTAGTTAAAACTTCAAAGTTCATTTAAATTTAAATTATTCCCTCTGTCCTCCTTCAGTCCTGTTTTGAGCCTAAACTCCATGGTCATGGAAAAGGGCCATCACAGTCCCCTTCATTCTGTTTACTGCTTTGAGTTTCTCCTCTTTCCCAATTCTTAGTTTGTCTGCCTTGAATTCTGATCCATTCAGACTTGGAGCAGGGAAGCAGAGAAAGGATAAAAGGTGCAGGGAACATAGTAATTGACATGATCAGCACTGACATGACCTGGCCTTGGAGTCACTTGGTCATGAAAAATGTTTAATGCCTGGGTGCTCAAGGATTGCTCCCCCACCATCCACCACCACGAGGACATCCCTCTCACAGATCCTCCACAGGAAGCCAATGTCTCCATTGGTTGCTCCAAGAAATGCCCTGTCACTCTCCATTTCTTCACCTGTGCTTGTCTTGCCTTTTCAGAGTCCTCCTCTAGGAAAATGTCTCCCCCAAAGCCCACAGGACACACTAACACATATTTTTCTTCAACAGAACCCAGGAATACAGGCCATTCCCAAAGCAGGCCCTCTCCTTGCTCCCTCACCAAGGCTCTCATCTCATCTCCCTTTCTCCAGGAATGGTCCCAGCACCATACTCTGTGCCAGAGATAGCAAGGGACCTGAGTGCATCAGTCTCTGGAGACTTGCTTGGTGGGCCTGAGAGGTCCACTCCTTGCCCCTCACAAGACGCTATAGAAATCTCACCCTCCATTTCCAGTTCCCCTTTGAAGCTCCTCCAGCTGCTTAACAGGAAGGTGGTTGGTGATATGAAGGAGGCAAAACGAGTCCTCAGGCATTTCGGCAGTTTTGCACAGTTGGGCTAAGACCCTGTGTTAGAATGCGAGTAATCAGGGCCTAAGATGGAAAACAAAGACCGTCCTAATGTGACTTTCTGCTACTAACTGGAAGCAACTGGCAATGAATCTGTAAAACATTGTCTGACTTTTGAATACATTTGAACCAGGGTCTAAATGAACATGTTGAAAACAAAAACCGCTAAATCATAGAACTGAGTAAAAATGGTAGTAATATATACAAATGATGTCTAGGACCTGAGATTAACCAAGAAAATGTTTCCTCTGATATGATCATCAAAGTGCCTCAAGAAATCAAATGATCATAACATAACTTACAGCTTGTAGAGCGACAATATTGAAGGGTTGTTTTTCTAATGGGGGATGAGGTTGGGTGTGGGGTGGGGATGAATGACAAAATCTGTGGAGTACTTTGCTAAAATCTTCCTCAAAATCCAATGCAAAATGTCCTTGGCAGGACTGAAGAAACCAACAGATCTTTAAATATAGCATTATGCAGCTTTTTTTTTTTTTAATAGACACTAAGGATTTGCACAATGTGCTTTCCAAACCTGGTTTAGATTAAAAGAGGAGTATTTTGTTGAAAATAGAACAGAGGATCCCAAAGCAAAATAAAATTTAAATGGCAATGCATATTCAATGTGGGAGGGTCTGCCTGGTCTTACTTAACATCTTTATTAATGGTCCAGACCAGAGAAATAAACAAGTTAATTAAACCTACAGGTAGTATTAAATCGGTTATGAGGGACAAAGACTGGTGAGAGATAATAAGAAGGCTTCCAAGGTTAGGAATACAGCAGCAAATTAAAAACAATTTGAGAAAGTGCATATAGTTAACAGGATAAGGCCCTTGGAAAACAAGACAGCTCAAAACACATTCAACTGATTATGCAGACAATTAAATAAATCCTACATTCAGTGCCTCAGAAAAATAATCACCAGCATCATTTCGCCTTCCCACTCACTGATGTAAAATAATAATAATAGGTAGGGGGAGAAAAACTTCATGAAACATACCTCAAATTGGGGTGGGGGGGGGGAGCATGTTTATGTCTGTAAGAATTCAAAGCAAAGACTTTTATTGATATAATTTGAAAACCCATAATATAATTAAAATATAAGGCTTCCCTGGTGGCTCAGATGGTAAAGAATATGCCTACAATGCAGGAGACCTGGGTTAGAAACCTGGGTTGGGAAGATCTGCCTGGAGAAGGGAGTGGCAACTCACTCCAGTATTCTTGCCTGGAGAATTCCATGGACAGAGGAGCTTGGCAGGCTATAGTCCTTGGGGACGCAGAGTCGGACACGACTGAGCGACTAACACACATACACACACAGAGCCTGAAATAGTTTGATCCCCTTACCTGTTGAGTGCCATCTTTTTCCAACTTTATTTGTGTGATATACATAACAAAGTGCCAAATTTTAAAACCATCATTCCACCTTGGTCTCCCTATGGTACCCCTGCAACAGTTTTTCCCTCATCCTAGAAGACAGGTTCCTAACCCCAGGTCACAGACCACTACTTGTCCATGTCCTGTTAGGAAATGGATCACACATCAGGAGGTCAGTGGCAGGCAAGCAAGAGAACCCTCCTCTGTTTACAGCAGCTCCCCAACATTTATTACCACTTGAGCTCTGCCTCCTGTCAGATTAGTGTCGGCATTATAAATGTAAGGGGCTTATGTTGTTACAGAGCACTGGCTTTGAGTACCCTTTGTCATATAGCAAATTCCCACTGGCTATCTATTTCACATGTGGTAATGTATATGTTTAAATGCTGCTCTTTCAAATCATCCCATCCTCTCCTTTCTCCACTGTGTCCAAAAATCTGTCCGTTATGTCTGTGTCTCCTTTGCTCCCCTGAGAACAGGATCATCAGTACCATCTTTCTAGATTCCATATACATGTGTTAATATATGATATGTGTCTTTCTCTTTCTCACTTATTTCACTGTATAATAGGCTCTCGGTTCATCCATGTTGATGTATGGCAGAAGCCATCACAATATTGTAAAGCAATTATCCTCCAATTAAAAATAAAATAAAATGTAAAAAAAAATTTTTAATAAAATATGAAAAAAAATGTAAGGGGCTTGAATCATCCTAAAATCAACCCCAACCCCACCCCCCACCCAAACCCACTCCAGTCCATGGAAAAACTGTGTTCCACAAAACTGGTCCCTGGCACCAAAATGGTTGGTGTCCTCTGTCCTAGAACATTCCTCCTCCCTCTTGTCCAGGCAGGAGTCAGGGCAGATGTCCCCTCTCAGAAAGCCTTCTCTGACCAGCATACTTAAAGGTAACCTTCCTACCAAGGCAATGTCTTATTTTCACCCTGTTTAATTTTCTTTGCAGGATCTCCCACTATCTAAAACCTCCCTACAGTCAATTATTTGTTTCCTGGCTTCTTGCTGTCTCCCCACAACTCTCCCCTCAAATATAAGCCCTGTGATAGCAGTCTCCTCACTTCCTTCACTACTGTGCCGTTAGCCTCAATAATAGTCTCTCTTTATATGATCACTGAATAAATGAATACAGGTAACCTGGCTGATAGTTAAGAGATTGTGAAAATACTACCAAGAGTAGAAGAAAGTCAATGGAACAAAGAAAATGGTGGTGGATGATATCATTATCAACGTCTAACAGCAAAGAATCTAAATTTAGACGAAAGTTTTAAATCAGCAGACACATGAACACAATTTCTTCAGAGTTGTTAAACTGCCAACTCTATAATTACACACTTGGTCATATTAGGACTCGAATAATGAACTTTTGAGGATCACTCATCTAATAACATCAAGCCAGTGCCTATATTTACTCATGAAAATTCATATGAAGTTAACTACCATGTAGTTGCTTTCAGTTTTCTTTTTCCAATAGAGTAGAATTAATGCAGGCAACCTAATGAAATATGCTGCAATTAAACAGCTACTATGCATAGTAATATCTCTGTGTGTATATGTTTCAAATAAAGTAGAGTCTGTGGTGACATTTTAGGAATGGAAAGAATGAAAAACAAAATTAAATCGCTATTTGATTTCAAACTGCATCTGGGCACCTGAATGCAAAGTCAGCCTATGAAAAACTGATGGTTTAATATGCTTCCAACCATCCTAAAACAACATAATATGTATGTCGGTTTGTTGTACTATTTATTACAAAATATAACATGGTCCACAAACCAAGAAATATGAAAACACTTTCACTTAAAATAGAAAATCACCAACACAAAGGCTTTTAACCTACTCCAGAAGAATATTTTCCCTTTTGAGGAGGAATTTTGGACCGTTAGAAGACAGAGCTAATTTCTATGGCAGCTAAGGGTCCCTGTGACCCTAAGATGTAACCAGAGTGGTCAACCTGAAGTCAAGTGAAACATAAACAAGCCAACCATGGCTTTCAGCCTCAAAGAAACTCAGAAAGTATCAATACAGTTCAAGAGTTGCTTGGAACAATTATGGAAGAATATAATAATCATAATTCATTTCATTTTCCTGAACCACTACTTTAAAATAATTTCACCTTGACACTTGCCTCTCTCTTTGCTGTCTTTTCCTCCTTAAAGTCAGAAGAAGGATTTCAGAGCCAGGATATCAATTTGGGACAATCAACTGCTTTATCCCCTAATTCTAACCTATCTATAAGGGAAGTGAAACTCTGAATAGATGAACTAGTTTTTGCTGCTGAATTCTCCAGACTGCATTAAGCAGCTAGACTCATCAGTGTTTTGGGGGATCATCTGGGCTGGTCTGGAAAGTAGGAAAGCACACTGAAATTTCTAGTGCCATTGTCCTATTCCTAACATCTTCTCTAGGTTTTCTTCATGGAGTTCAGATCAAGATGCTCTCACTTTCCTGCCCTGACTACTGCCCTCCTTAAGAGGCATTAAGTGCCCAAATTCTGATACAGCACTTTATCACTGGGGCTTTTGGACATAGGCAAATACCTACTTTTATAATTATCTTAAGGATTTAGGAAAGTCAAGGTGCATGTATAGTCAGAAAGATATGCATATTGCTTTACTGAATATGCATAAAAAATGGGTCATCCAAAAGATTTTTCTCTTGTTGAATTTTTATTTAAAGTGGGAAAAATCATTTTTTAAAAAGACAGGTCCTGCAATAAATATAAGAATTTTATTTTGTAGTATCACTTATCATTGAAAAGACCCTGATTTATCATTGAAAAGACCCTGTTGCTGGGAAATACTGAAGGCAGGAGGAGAAGCGAATGACAGAGGATGAGACGGTTGGATGGCATCACTAACTCAATGGACATGAGTTTGAGTAAACTCTGGGAGTTGGTGATGGTCAGGGAGGCCTGGCGTACTGCAGTCCATGGGGTCACAAAGAGTTGGACATGACTAAGCGACTGAACTGAATTGATCATTTACCATGTCCAAAAAAAATCTAAAAATTATATTCCACCTTCTCACAAATTCTGTTGAGTTACAAATGTTGAATGATGGTTTGGTGTTTGGAGTGTGTTTACTTACATTTGCTATAAACAAAAAGGTTTGCCCTAGGAACTTCCCTGGCAGTCCACTGGGTGGGACTTTGTCTTCCAATGCAGGGGCTGCAAATTTGATATCTTGTCATGGAGTTAAGATCCCACATGCCTCACAGCCAAAAAGCCAAAACACAAAACAGCAATACCATAACAAATTTAATAAAGACTTAGAGAATGATCCACATCAAAAAATCTTTTAAAAAAATGCTTCTCTTAAGGAGTTTCAAAGTTATTCAGAATAATATAGCTAAGGTACTTAGTAAGTCCATATGGCCTTCTTTCAAAAGTTTCATTATCATCTCTTTTTAGTATTAGGTACAAAATGCCCATAATATATTTTCTTAAAAATGACAGGGAAGAGAAACTACAAGATCCACATAAAATAAACTGAAACTGACTAGCTGGTTTTCACTTTTCAAACTGCACCTTCGACAAAAAGAAACATCCAGTAAAACTGTAAACACACCTCTCCAGGGCTACTCATCAGGGTTAAAGGCAATAATCAACTTGTCACAATCAACTCTGTAACTAAGGGAAATGAACATCAGCAAAAACAACACAATCTACAAATCTACAGCTCGAAAAATGGAATTCAGGTTGAATGAAAACTGAACATGGGCCAAACCCCTTTATTCTGTTCACCTTGTTCCATAAATCAAGTAAAAAATGTTAAGAAATATTTATAAAATGGTGGGAAATACAGGTGACAAAATCCTTCAGTTAAGTTATAAATAAAGTATGTAAATAGCTCTGTAATCCCCACAAAGTCTATAGACATCAAATGCATAAGGAAAAACAAGAATATAGTAACCATGGCTTCAATGAGGATGGGACTTGTTGCCCTGGGGTGAGGAAATGGGAGGGGGAGAGAAGAAGAGGAATCTGATACAACTTTTCATTGCGTGATTCATATACATATATATCAGAATAGTTCTCTTGGCCAAGTATTTATTAAAAATCCTCACCCAGCCTGCTTATAAACAATTTGAGAATTCATAAACTACAATATTCACAGCCATGTTCAAGAAGTGACCTTCTGAGCTGACTTTATTATGAGCTATAAAAAGTGTGAGCTAATAAAACACAAGGGCATTTAGTTGATTTCCAAGATTTTACTTTCTAGGCCTCTCACCCACTTCAAAAGAACTCTCCCACTAATGATCAGAACTGTTTTGTGATTCACCCTTGACAATACAGACTTCCAATAGCAAAGGCAGCGAAAAGAAATATCCCACTGAAACCTAGGGACACTATTTAACCTGAATTCTAAGGCCAGACTTGCAAATTGTGCCACTAAGCAGCTCTATTGTGGCTTATTTGTTGCTCAATTATATGCATGCAGTTTTTCTTTTTTTTTTTTTTTGGTGGTTTTACTCTTGAGTATGTATTCTACAAAAGTTAAATTGTTAAGTCGTATCCAACTCTTTGCGATCCCATGGACTGAAGCCTACTAGGATCCTCCATGGGACTTTTCAGGCAAGAGTACTGGAGTGGGTTGCCATTTCCTTCTCCAGGGGATCCTCCAGACCAAGGAATCGAACCCAGGTCTCCCACATTGTAGGCAGACACTTTACAGCTCATAAATTTCTTGAAATTATTTATACCTGTAATCTTATAATATTCCCAGACTGTGAATAAAATTGCACATATTCACTTAAAATTAAAGTCCTTTTCTTGATTCTCAGGGGAATTCTGACACAACACTGAATTTAATGTTTACATAGACAGGTATTTTAATCCCGCAATTGTGGCTATCTATCTTTAATAATGGCAAAGCAAGATTGAAAAGTGGCCTGCTGCTGGCAGCCTGAACCTACCAAACGAACCTGTACAAAGGTCACTTCAGGAGGAAGGATAAATGAAAAACTCACAAGGCTTTTGAAGAATTCAAAATATACAACAGGATAAAAGGAAATGCATGGAGGAAAAACTTTTTCAGTCTTAACAAGCTGTTCATTTTATTCCATAATAAGCTTAATTATGTATATGTATACCTAAATTGCCAACATCCGCTGGATCATGGAAAAAGCAAGAGAGTTCCAGAAAAACATCTATTTCTGCTTTATAGACTATGCCAAAGCCTTTGACTATGTGGATCACGATAAACTGTGGAAAATTCTGAAAGAGATGGGAATACCAGACCACCTGATCTGCCTCTTGAGAAATTTGTATGCAGGTCAGGAAGCAACAGTTATAACTGGACATGGAACAAGAAACTGGTTCCAAATAGGAAAAGGAGTATGTCAAGGCTGTATATTGTCACCCTGTTTATTTAACTTATATGCAGAGTACTTCATGAAAAACGCTGGACTGGAAAAAACACAAGCTGGAATCAAGATTGCCGGGAGAAATATCAATAACCTCAGATAGGCAGATGACACCACACTTATGGCAGAAAGTGAAGAGGAACTCAAAAGCCTCTTGATGAAGGTGAAAGTGGAGAGTGAAAAAGTTGACTTAAAGCTCAACATTCAGAAAACGAAGATCATGGCATCCGGTCCCATCACTTCATGGGAAATAGTGGAAACAGTGGCTGACTTTATTTTTTTGGGCTCCAAAATCACTGCAGATTGTGACTGGAGCCATGAAATTAAAAGATGCTTACTCCTTGGAAGGAAAGTTATGACCAACCTAGATAGCATATTCAAAAGCAGAGACATTACTTTGCCAACAAAGGTTCATCTAGTCAAGGCTATGGTTCTTCCTGTGGTCATGTATGGATGTGAGAGTTGGACTGTGAAGAAGGCTGAGCACCGAAGAATTGATGCTTTTGAACTGTGGTGTTGGAGAAGACTCTTGAGAGTCCCTTGGACTGCAAGGAGATCCAATCAATCAGTCCATTCTAAAGGAGATCAGCCCTAGGATTTCTTTGGAAGGAATGATGCTAAAGCTGAAACTCCAGTACTTTGGCCACCTCATGTGAAGAGTTCTCATTGGAAAAGACTCTGATGCTGGGAGGGATTGGGGGCAGGAGGAGAAGGGGACGACAGAGGATGAGATAGCTGGATGGCATCACTGACTGGATGGACATGAGTCTGAGTGAACGCCGGGAGTTGGTGATGGATAGGGAGGCCTGGTGTGCTGCGATTCACGGGGTCACAAAGAGTCGGACATGACTAAGCGACTTATCTGATCTGATCTGATACCTATGGAATCAACTACCACCTCAAGAACTCTGATGACTGCAAATTTACTAACTTAAGTCATATTATGTGGGCATGCAGGGTTGCCATTTCTCAAGAAAAGGCCCCAAATCTAATTTGTTTCTAATGTGAACTTTTCAACATTAAAATTCTTTTTACTTTTGGCTCAAATGAAAGCCGGTCTAAATTGGGTATTAAACTGGAAAACAAATACTCTCTGGTACTTCTGGTGAATGTTGAGATGAAGGTGGTGTCTTGGAACCTGCACATAAACACTAGTCCATCTGTAGGCTGAGTCTCTTAGACTTGCCTCTGTCCAGGTCTTAGATTTCCTATATCCAAAGTGAAGGTTTCATTACTTTCTACATATCTTTCTGGGACCAACTCCTCAAAAGACCTCAGTCACTTCTAACCACTGCTTGTTCCCTGGTCCCATTCTAGTTCTAGTGAATCAAAATTGCCAGAGGTGATGCTAAGGAAGTTCCTTAGGCAAACAAAGCCTGCAGATGGTGAGATGCAGGACTAGATGACCACGGACTAAGGCCCTTCAGCTATATCACATTAGAACATTCCAAGGAACCCCTGTAGGCAGTGATGTCCCATGCGACAGGAACAAGGAGGTACAGACTGGTAAATAAAGGGTGCCTGGCAGGCATCAGCAGTGTTTAAACGTAAGATAGGGTTGCCATCTCCTCCTTTGTGCAGGCTCTCCATCCCTTTCCTTTTCAGGACTCTCACCCCCTGCTGGTAGTACCCAGAATTTCTCACTTCCCTACTCTGTTCCTGTTACTATGGAGACAGAAGCCAGAAGCAGCAGCAATGGTGCAAAAACAGAACTGATTCCTGAAAGTGAGGAAGGAAAGAAAGGTCAGAAGAAAGAAGCAAGCAATTGAAAGTTAGGAGGAAGAACTAAACCTTCATAGGGCAGAGTCCACAAGCGGGCAAGCAATAAAGATGAAGCTGGGGGGATGGAAGGAGAGAAAGCACTGGGGGCAGGAGGGAGCAGAGCATATGACTCATCCAAGAGGGTCACCAGCCAACTGGAATTAATTGGGAATAAGAGCTCATGGCAGTCATATCTTTTTTCTCTTCAAGAAAAGCCATAAATCTAGATTTTATTTTTTTGAGATTTTTAACACACAAGTGTTTATAACTTATATATATATATATATATATATATATATATATATACATATACATATATATGTATATCGGAGAAGGCAATGGCACCCCACTCCAGTACTCTTGCCTGGAAAATCCCATAGATGGAGGAGCCTGGTGGGCTGCAGTCCATGGGGTCGCTAAGAGTCTGTCACGACTGAGCGACTTTACTTTCACTTTTTCACTTCCATGCATTGGAGAAGGAAATGGCAACCCACTCCAGTGATCTTGCCTGGAGAATCCCAGGGGCAGGAGAGCCTGGTGGGCTGCCGTCTATGGGGTCGCACAGAGTCGGACACGACTGGAGTGCCTTAGCAGCATATATGTATATATTTTAATTCCATCAACCAAACAGGCCCCTAGAAGATATGTGATGCATGAATTGTGAGAAGGTGATCAGTGAAGAAGGAAAGAGCCCAGGAAGGAAAACACAATGCAGAACAACAGAAAAGGAATCGGCTTGCAGTCACTACTGAACAGAGGACTAAGAAATTGCTAAAGATTAGCCAGGACACTTGGTCAGCCCCTGACGATCATAGATTTAACTTGTTTATTTCTAAGCAATCACTGGCTATTTTTGTCTACATCTGAGGAGTATCCATGTGGCTGTTAGTAAATCCGCAACGGACCATGACAATTCGAAGCACTAGCTGGAGGGCTGCTCCTGGGACAGAGTGAGTCAGGTAATTAGTAAGGTCCAACCAGGACACTAACCAGCATCCATGTTATATTCCCTGTAATTGGAAACTGTTATATAAACTGAACAAAGTGTTTTGCTATTTTCACCTGTGGAAGATGGCTGTGAAATTAGTAAAGCCACATTCTTTGAGGGTCAAGTATTGGGTGGGCAAGGGTTATTAGAATAACAAATCTATTCCTTAGTCCGTGGCACACAACACTGGATAAATGTTAGCCATTACTAACATCTGGGTTATCTCTGACAACAACCTCATGAGGAAGAAATTAATGTAATTTGAGATGTAATCCTAATTTGAGAAACAAAGATGATTTAGAGAGCTTGCAAAGTGATATGCCCATGTACCTCCAAAGTCATGGAGCCACATTTAGAAGATTTAATCACCAGTCTACACTACTCCCTGGAGAAGGAAATGGCAACCCACCCTAGTATTCTGGGAAATCCCATAGACAGAGAAGCCTTGAGGGTTACAGTCCATTGGATTGCAAAGAATCTGACATGACTTAGTGACTAAAAAACAACTACTACACACCTAGTGCTGAGTGTGGAGAATGAAAATGTATGGGCCAGCGTTCAACAAAATGGAGATTTTGAGTACGCTCCTTCCACATTTCCAAGATAAACCAAAGCATTGATTGTCCTATTATGTGCTGACTCATTCAGATTGTGGTGCTGGAAAATCCCTAGTGTTAGAATTGATAAATGTAATAGTATGCAAACACATTATTTATTTTGATGCATATTGTGAAATTTCCTTCACTGAATTATTAACAAGTATTTTGTGTTGACTTATCTATGTATTCACCAACAATATGTTTTATCATAATTTTACTTTTTGTCAATCTAAGTGAAAAACTGTATCTCTTTAGTTTTCATATGGTAGATTACTATTCATTTTCTAACTTTCTTCTGCCAATTTCTGTAGGCAGATGTTTGCATTTTTCTTATAAATGTGAATGAATTCAATATTTTAGATACATCAAATTACACATACACACACACACACACATACACACACACACACATATATATATATATATATAGCTTCCCAGGTGGTGCTAGTGGTAACAAACCTGCCTGACAATGCAGGAGACATTAGAGACTCAGGCTTGATTCCTGGGTCAGTAAGATGCCCTGGAGGAGGGCATGGTAACCCAATCCAGTATTCTTGCCTGGAGAATCCCATGGACAGAAGAGTCTGTCAGGCTACAGTCAATAGGGTTGCATAGAGTTGGGCATGACTGAAGTGACTTAGCTCACACACACACACACACAACATTTTATATGTATATGTGTATATATATATATATATATATATATGTATAGTAAGTAGTCATATTTTTTGACCTTTTCTTTCAATAATTTTTTCTGAAAAAAGACAAACATGATATCAAATTTAGTCAGTCCATGTATTAAAGTAACAAAAGACTAAGTTGGTGTCATCAATGAGGTCAATAGGTATCCCAAACTGTCTAAGCTGATGCTGGGAAAGACTGAGGGCAGGAGGAGAGGTGGGCAATAAAGGATGAAACAACCGAATAACATCACTGACTCAGTGAAGAGTTTGAGCAAACTCTGGGAGGTAGTGAAGGATAGGAAAGCCTGGCGTGCTGCAGTCCATGGGGTCACAAAGAGTTGAACACAACTGAGTGACTGAACAACATTAGAGTACAAAGGGGATTGTTTAAAAATTCTAGTTGTTTTTCATTAACAGTTTATGAAGAAAATGGTGTGCTTGTTATACTTACGACCTTGAGAAATTGCAAAGGTCAAGGTTCTGTACTAAAAGAGAGAATAAGAAAGGACTTCAGTTCCGCTTCCCACTATGTAAATTACAATGTAGGAAAGAGACGTAGTTATTGGGGAACTCATCTTATGATCACAAATATCCAGAGTATATAAGCCATACAATATATATGACTAGGCTGGCTTGGATAAAAAGACTAACATAATAAAAATATATCTAGGACTTTTTTAATGGAGTATTACTCAGCCATTAAAAAGAATACATTTGAATCAGTTCTAATGAGGTGGATGAAACTGGAGCCTATTATACAGAGTGAAGTAAGCCAGAAGGAAAAACATAAATACAGTATACTAACGCATATATATGGAATTTAGAAAGATGGTAACAATAACCCAGTGTACGAGACAGCAAAAGAGACACTGATGTATAGAACAGTCTTATGGACTCTGTGGGAGAGGGAGAGGGTGGGAAGATTTGGGAGAATGGCAATGAAACATGTAAAATATCATGTAGGAAACGAGTTGCCAGTCCAGATTTGATGCATGATGCTGGATGCTTGGGGCTGGTGTACTGGGACGGCCCAGAGGGATGGTATGGGGAGGGAGGAGGGAGGAGGGTTCAGGATGGGGAACACATGTATACCTGTGGCGGATTCATTTTGATATTTGGCAAAACTAATACAATTATGTAAAGTTTAAAAATAAAATAAAATTAGAGGAAGAAAAAAAAAAAAAAAGACTAACATAAAGCACAACTCTGTCTAAGTGATCACACTAGATTGCTGAGCTACAATTTTTTTATGTCCTGTTACTAAGAAATTTAGGTTATGTTTTTCAAAGTTTCAGAGATAATGTAGAAAACCCCAATAAAATGTAGCATAGATTCAAAGACTGTTAGACCTGAAAGAGTTCTTATAGATGGTTTCTCTCATACAACTCTCTCATGTAGTAAGCTAGGAAATTTAGATTTAGAAAGAATGAGAATACAAACCTCAAATCACATGGACTCATTAGTGACAGAGTTTAGACATCGTGGAATACCTACTGACCACCTCATAGATGAAACCAACTTAATCTTTTGTTACTTTAATACATGGATCCACTAAATTGATATTGCTTTCTTTTTTTTTTTCAGGAGAATATCCATGAAAGAAAAGGTCAAATAAGATTAAAAAAAAGATAAATCTAATATACTGAGTTCTTTCACATTTATAAGAAAAATGCAAGCACCTACCTACAGAATTGGCAGAAGAAATTTTAGAAAATGAATAGTAATCAAAGATATGAAAACTAAAGAAATATGCATTTTCACTTAGATTGGCAAAGAGTGAAACTATGATAAAATACATTATTGATGAATACATAAGTAAATCAACACAAAATATTTGCTGATAATTCTGTTTAGGAAATTTCACAATATGCATCAAAATATATAATGTATATGAATACCCTAAGGCTCATTCAAACACATTTTAAATTCATTTTAAAATTGAATTTTTAAAAATTCATTTCAAAAAATTAGAGAGCTTTCTAAAAGTACATGAATAAGGATGTTCATTTTAGTGTGTGCAGTGAAAACCTGGAGAAAACATATATGCCATATTAGTAAAAAGATTATATTTATTCTAATAAAGTCTTATAGTATTCATAAAAAACTATATTGCTCTGTGTCCATGAGCATGATGATAAGTTTCTATTAATATTACTAAGTGGACAAAATTTAAATAAATATGCTTAAAATGTAAACACATGTTCCATTTATATAAATTTCATATGGTACAAATAAAGAGATGTCTGGAACAGTATGCACCAAAGTATTAACAATGATAATATTTGGATGTAAGATTGTAGATGACACTTAGATTCTTCCTTATATTTTCCTGAATCATTTAAATCAAATGTAAATAATCATGCATTATAATCAGAGGAAAAAATCCACAAATACATATTTTAGCTTGATTTTTTTCTGAAGTTGAAGTACTTTTTTCTTAAATAGAAACTAGAAGCACAAGATGATATCTAATAATAGCATTTTTAAAAATAACATCTAATATTCACCATTTTAAAAAAGCAAGCGGAATCATCTTTATGATCCTAATGTAACTCTACATCTAAAGTAAGTGCCAAATATTGCTGGTTCACTTTGTTGTACAGGGAAAACTAACACAACATAGTAAAGCAATTATACTCATAAATAATAAAGATAAAAATAAACAAAGATAAAAAATAAAGATAAAATCTACTAAATGCAAAAACAAATAATACATACAATTAGATCTGAAAAAAATAAACATTTGATTTTAGGATAATGTAAGTCTTACAATAATTTTTTCTTAAAAGATATTATGTGAAACTGATCTGAAATAAAATTTTATGTTTTTCAAAACCATAATTAAAATGAAGTACAATATATATACATATATCAATGTTAATAAAGTTAAAAAAGTAAAAAAATAAATTAAAGACATAAAATAAAGAAGCATCTCCAGGTCTTTGCTGAATTAAAGGACACTTGATTTCAAATAAAAACCTCACTGCTATCTAGCTAGAGGAACTGGACTCAGTCAATGAACATTCACCAGACTTTTAACAAAGCATCACATGAGAACTTGAACTTCATAGCTTCTGAAGGCATTTCTATCCCAAATATTACCACCACCATAGAAATTCATATCACCTCAAAATGATTCCCAAGCCCTATATGAATATGACTCTAGATTATGTAGGATAAAGTCATACTTTAAATGGAGGTATGGAAATGTAAAATTTTTCCAGAAGTCCTTGAAGAGGCTCTCAAAGACAAAGCAACATATAAATTCCTACTTTAGTGATCTAGCTTCAATGACAGAGGTTGGAAAACGTTATCTGTTCTTCTTCTTCCTGAGGGCTTTGCTAGGATCTTAATCACACCATTACAAAAATGTTGACTAATCTGGAAAAACCATGTAGGGGCCCTGCCTCAAGCAGCTCATTCTCTATGCTACTGCCATTCTCGAAAAAATCCTGTTGAGAATTGATGACAACATTTAGGCCCGAAGATCACTTGGTGGGGGTGTTTACCAAAAGTGGAAGATTTTTGCCTACACACATTTCAGGACACCCACACATCTTACATCAAATACAAAACTCAAGTCCCATCTCCAAAAGTCTACAGTGAGCACTGGGAATCAGAAGCAAATGATCCAATGTCTGCATGTTAAAGTCTCCAGCTGCTTTTGGAAGGACAGGAAGAGTGTGAAGTTGGAAGGGCTCAGATTTAACACTGAAGCAGAGAAGTCATAAATTCATTGCAGTACTTCAGACAGAGAGGTAATGGTAACATGTATAATTAAACTGCAAGTATAAGAGAGATGATAAGTAGCAACTGGCATTTAACTTTAGAGTCAGAAAGACAAGAAGGAATGGTGGAAAATGTGGACACCTGGAAAATACATGTTGGCTAAAGGGAAAGCTTCAGTTTCATCCAGGAGACTGTCGTTCTGTGGAAATGCAGGCCTGACTGTGCTCACACTTCTTTCTCCTTTTATACTTTTTTCATGAGAAGCTGCAAATCTCAACTGATTGTTAAATGCGAGTAATCCATTTTTTAATCCTATATGAACCAAAATAGCACTGGGCAAAATAAAACAGGACTGTAGGTCAAATTTGGCCTGTGTGTCTCCAAAAGACAACTGCTCAGATAAAGACAATAAAACCTAGGGCAAAAAGATATTCAAATCAGTGTTAAAAGTAAAGTGTCTCCAAACGTATTAATATACACATATAAACTTACTTGGTTGAGATTTCATGGACAAGATGACACTGGAGGAAAAGTAAAGAAAGGACAGAGATGAAGGAAATTCAGAAAGATGATCACAACCAGAGGTATACAGACATAAAAGTCTTTGTCCCTTTTATTATTATGACTGGTTTTTTTTTTTTTACTTTTATTATTATAGAGATTCAACAGAGTTAAAGGATTACATATGGGATAGGTGGAGTAGTAAGGCGTAGACAAAAAATCTAGCCAGTTGAAAGTCTGTGGCATAGCACTAGATTCTTGACCTATATTTTTGTCTTTAATTCTAATGATAATAGCATAACAATATTATTCATTTTTTAGAGATATGAGAGTTAAGGTGGGCAGGCATTCATCAATCTGTAATCTCACAGCACAGAGCTGGCACTGAATTAATTAATGTCTGACTACAAAAGTCAAGTTGTTTTCTTTTTTTTAAGCCAGGACCGTGTCATGCAGGATAAAATGACAGATTTATATGGTAGAGCTTCACTGCCCAATAACATAGCTATCCACCACATACAGCCACTGACTACCTGGCTATGTGACTATGTGACTAAGGAACTTAGCTTTCAATTTTACTTCATTTTAATTCATTTATAATTAAATTCTTAAGAATGATATTCAATTCAGTTACTGGGAAAACTTTTAAGTATGTATGAATATCTTGGGTATGGGAATCTTCTCTCTCAGCTACAAATTTTATACACTCCAAATATAAATCAAGTATTCTGGTAGACATTTTCTTTCAGAATTGAAATGTACTTTAAATGTAAAATACACACTGGACTCTACAGATTTAATATGAGAAATGGAATTTGAAATATTTTTAAAATAATTTTATATTGACTACATATCAAAATAATAATATCTTGAGCATACTGGGTTAAACTGTATGATTAAAGTTTCTGTTTCTTTTTAGCTGTTTAACATGGCCAGTAGAATATATGTATTACAAATCTGTTGAATCGCACAGGTCTAGGTCAGTGTTCCTCATCATTGGTTGTAACAGAATCAACTGGAAGGCAGAGACAAATATCAGTGTCAAGTCTGATTGGATTAGCTTGGGGTGGGACTGAGTACTCATGTTTTTAAGAATATTCCAGTAATTCTAATATGCAATCAGAAATGACATGCCATTTCCCCAGCAGACAGCAGGAAGATGTTGAAAGATTTTCAAAGAGGAACTAACCAAGTGCTATCCGATGCAGCAGAAAGGTGAAT
This sequence comes from Bos taurus, assembly GCF_002263795.3. NCBI lineage: Eukaryota > Metazoa > Chordata > Mammalia > Artiodactyla > Bovidae > Bos > Bos taurus. Next base: position 78,956,114 of record NC_037334.1, on the reverse strand, counting down.
CTGGGAGTCCTAGGCTAAAAACATCTATGTGTGGATGCTCCTGTCTGGTCCAGCCCATTCACCTCTCAGTCTCATCTTCATCATTCTCTCCCTGGCTCACTAGCATCCATTCACAATGAATTTCCTTCAGCTCCTTAAAATAGTCAAGCTAATCTCACTCTAAAGCTTTTATATTTGCTATCGTTTCTGCCAACAAAGGTGGTGCTAGTGGTAGAGAAATCATGTGCCAACTCAGGAGACAAAAAAGATGTGGGTTGGATCCTTGGCTTGGGAAGATGCCCTGGAGGAGGGCATGGCGAACCACTCCAGGATTCTTGCCTGGAGAACCCCCTGGACAGAGGAGCCTGGCATGCTACAGTCCATAGGGTTGCAAAGAGTGAGGCACGTCTGAATCGACTTAGCACTGCCTACAAAGCTCCTTGCACAACCACAGATGGCTCTGTGGCTCTGTTCATCCTGTTACGTGTTTCCATGCTCAAACCTGATTCCGTGATGTAAAGTACTCTCACCAGTGCAGCCTCTCACCCCATCTTCAGTTTCTTTTCTTCATGACCCCTGACACTGCCTGACATCCTCTTGTTATTTGGTTACCTCAGGTCTCTCCTACTAGAACGGGGGCTCCAGGAGAAGAGACTGGTTCCTATTAGCCAGTATTCTATCTCTGGTGCCTGGAAACTGACCAGCAAACCAGGGAACCTCATAACTCTTTAGGGAAAAAGAATGCATACCTAAGTGATAGTCGCTCGTCGTGTCTGACTCTTTCGACCTCATGGACTGTAGCCCACCAGGCTCCTCTGTCCATGGGATTTTCCAGGAAAGAATACTGGAGTGGGTTGCCACTTTTTTCTCCAGGGAATCTTCCCAACCCAGGGACTGAATTCAGGTCTGCCTGCATCACAAGCAGATTCTTTACTGTTTGAGCCACCAGGGACACCTATAATATTTAACATATATAAGTAATATTTAATATTTAACAACAAATTATAACCATGATGCTTCACTTTTCAAATAGCTTACCAAAATTTTGAGGTGATTTTTTTTTCTAAGTCTTGGAGCTAATGACTAAGTACAGAAGTAAGACAGAATTGATTAATATTCACTTCTGGTAAATCTCTGTTCTTAAGGATAATGTGGTTGCTTGTTTATTTATTTGAATAGCCTATAACCTCAATTTGAAACTTGGGTATATTAAAGTTTAAATTAAGCCTGTTTTCCTTGAGTGAAATGCCAGACTTGTGAATTTTTAAAAATTCCAATAAATAAACATATATTTATTTATTAATGGTGCTTCCCATTAGCAAGTCTTCTTTAATAATTTGCTTCCAGAAGAGAAGTGTTGACCAGAGAATAAGTCACTAAGGGAATTCTATCTTCTGTCTCAACAGCAGAACAGAAAAATGCAACAGAATCTGGACTTGTAGGCTTATGCTAAAATGTGGCTCCTTTACGTCCTGATTGTAATGTAGACACTCTCAAGTCGTGATTTCTATTTTGGACATATCAGTGCACTCTCAGTAAACATGTTGACCTGGGGGTACATAAAACCCAGAAGATAACAGGGTTTTACAATGAGATTCTTTTAATTCATTGACTTTTTGATTCTACTGCCATTCTGGTCAATGATGTAAATATAAAGTTACCCTTCAGAGATATAGAGACAAAAGAATAGCACTTTTATTAGGTGTATTTCACCTTTGAAAACTATCTATACTTCTACACTGACACCGTGAGTTCACAGTACTAGTATCACATCTAATGTCTCTGAATCTCAGAAGATTTTCAAATAATTCTCTCATGGTTTGTGTCCCCACAAACCAATAAAAGATGACACTCATCCAGGTGTATGACTTTCTCATGTGTGACAGGTATAATCTGAGGAATACTCTTCACATATTAAGCCAAGAACAATTTAAGAAATCACTAATGTTAAGTTAATATGTTTCATTACATTTTAACCACTTCAGAATGCCATGCATTAAGACACAGTCAGCTGGAAATTGCTCATGAAGTTTAGTTGCAAGGGAGTGAAAGAATTCCTGTTACTGTCCTTGGATTGGCCCCAGTAGTACAGAATATGAAAATTATTATTGCTCATCTACAAGTTGCCAGACTCTTAGAAGCTAATTCTCAAAAGGGGGCTTGAGCATTTAAGAGGACCAGTAGGCAGTAAGCCCTAGAGACTACACCAGCATATCACAGCTCTCAGAGAACCATTTTCATTTGGCTGGATAATGCCTTGGCAAAGTAGCTGCAGACCTTAGAGTAGTAAATAGATTGTGTTGTGTCTTTACTAATTTAGTGTACAATCGAACCATTATTAAAAACATTCATACTGAAATGAGCAAAATATATTAAAATCCAAAAATTCTATATAGTCATTACAGTAAAGAACTTAAAACCAAAGGTCTCCAGGAGAAAGTGGTGGAAACTAGAGACAAAAGAGTGAAGGACAATAAAGAATGGAAGACTGTGTCGATGGGAGATTATATGCCCCGCGGGAAGGGCAAGAGACGCTTCACGTCAGCTTGTCCTTGTCACATCAGTCATTTTTGCCAGATCTCTTAATTTTTTCAAAATACAAAGATAAGAATTTGTATTTTTATGTAAAATCTTCCAAATTTTAGAAGGAGGCATGAAAGCTACTTTTAGAAAGACACTGTGTAAACTGAGTTGCCAGATTTAGTGAATCAAACTACAGCACATCCATTTTATTTTGAATTTCGGATAAAAAAAAAAGAAGACTATTTTAGCTTAAGAATGTCCTGAGTGTCACATAGGATATACTTATATGAAAAATAATTGGCTGTTTATTTGGGAATTCAGATTTAGCTGTATCCTCCAGCAATCCTTGTATCTGGCAATCATGCACGGGAACCATATTTGCAAACTAGATTCAACACTGGGCTGCACCAATCTTAAAAAAAAATCCTACCTTGATGAATTCCAATGGACTTTTCATTTGGGTATTCAATTTGAATCATTATATTAGAGTTTATTATTCCATTATTCCATGCTTCTGGGTTTTTTAAATGGGGGGTGGGTCTTTTTTTAACAAGTAGATACTAAAGTCCCTTGAATGCAAAAATTTCCTGTTTTTGATAGAAGATAAATAGATGTAAGTTCAAGAGCAGATAAATGTGTTATGAAGACCTTGTACAGAAGTGCTAAATCTCATAAAGTTACGTGAATTTCCCTTGTAATTTAGATAATTCAATCAATGACAAAATAACAACAATGATAATATAATTTCTAGCATCCTTTAAGCATATATTGTGCATCAGATCTTGTTCTGAGAAGTTCACATACATCACATTACTTAATTCTCTAATTTCTGTGAATTGTGGTTCTCGCGTTATTCCCGTGAAACACTGAGGCACAGAGACGTTAAGTACCTTTCCCAGGGTCACACTGCTTGTACCCAGTGGGACCAGAATTCTACTCCAAATCTAGCTCCAGAATCTTGATATTTCCTCTACAATCTTTTACAAAAGAGCTAAAATCAATGAATAGGAACCTCTCAAAGACAGACAAACTTAGGCAAAATATCTATCAGTTTTACATAAAGCTGAGAAAGAGAAATTTAATTCAGGTTTAGATTTATGAACAAAAATCTTCCAGATCCAAAAGAGTAACATATGGTATAATTTGTGCTGCCCTTTTTGCATGCAGAGACCAAAAACAAAAACAAAAAAATTCAATAAAATCTCTTAAAAAAAAAAAAGTATATCATGAGGTGAGAATACAGCCTCACAGTCAGACGAGTAAAGTATAGCGTCAGCTTTATGAGTTGTTCTGTGAATTTTATGTTCTGTGCATTCCACAAAGTTAACGGGAAATTAAATTAACACAGTTCTTTATAGCATTTAAAATTCTTGCCACAATTAATTTCCTGTACTACTGTATTTTGGTTCTCCAGCAATCATTTGAGTAAAGTTAACTCAGATCATTCCATTCTCCAAATTAAAGAAATAAGTCATTTCTTTTTTTCTGACTTACTTCAGGACAACTCACTTGTCTGCCTTATTTTATGTGAAAGGTTATGGACGTTTAGAGTGGGAAGAAATTTAGGTCTCCTTTTAAGGGTGCTCTCTATGCCTTTTATACCTCATTCAAAAAGAGACCTCTTTATGCAATGAATAAAACATGTGGCAGACACAGGATATATATGAGCGTTAATCATTGTCTCAAGTGCCTTCCTACGAAATCAGCCATGGGCAAATTTGGTAAGAGAGATAATTCACTTTGATTCCAACTCAAACCAATAAACACCCACATTTTCAAAAGGAAGACTCAATTAGCCAATCGAGAGGCTCTTTTAATTCATATGGTCCACACTCTTGATTTTCCAGAGAGGAAACAGAGGCCCAAAGCGGTGAAATAACTAATACAACATTTTGTCTCTTTTGGAGAGATTCCTTAAGATTTCTTTTGCTCTACCTGCAGAGGCAAAGCTTGCTCAGAGTTCTTGGACAGGAAATGTCTGGGCAGAACAAATACATCCAGGGATCACACATCCACAAACTTCTTTCTTCAGCTACCGTATGAAAAGAGGGGAAGGTATTTCTAAGTTTCTTCCTAGCATTCTTCATGCTACTCTGTAGCTTCCAATGATTTCCAGGAACTTGAGTCATCAAGCCTATAGAATGTTACCTCTTAGGTGCTTCAGTGTACAGAGAAGTCTTCCTGACTTCAAAGGTAACTTTCTGCTCACTGACAGGCTATGTTCCAAAAGTGTTTGTGAGCAAAGTCTCACTCGGAATAACTTTCCAATAGAAAATTCATTATTAATATATGTGGTGATAACACAGGATGGGCCAGAAGACAAAACTTAAATACTAGGTGAGTTGTTCTCATTTCAGGGCATAGAGCTGAATCTATGCAGTTTGGAAATGGGGAAGATCTTTTTGGTATTTTTCTATATTTTTTTCCCCTCCACTTTTCATCATTCTTGTCTTTTCATCTGACCTTTATCGCCTCCACCCACTAAGGACTAAAATTTGGTAGGTTATCTTCTTGCTTTTGACCCTGAATAGAACCCTTCTTTTTTTTTTTTTTTTTTGCGGGGGGCAGGGGGGAGCTAGGGGAAGGAAATAAAGCTTGCTAAATTAATTTACTCTAAATCTGGGGGCTTGAAAGCCCCAGGATCATCACAAAAGCAGTTTAAATTTCTAGAACTGTGCTATTTTTTCCTTCCATGAAAAAGCCCATATAGCTATGGACTGTAGCCCACCAGGCTCCTTCGTTCATGAGATTCTCTAGGCAAGAATACTGGAGTGGGTTGCCAGCCCTCCTCCAGGGGATCTTCCTGACCCAGGGATCAAACTCTTGTCTCCTGCAGCTCCTGTATCACAGGCAGATTCTTTACCACTAAGTCATCGGGGGGGGAAGGTTTTTCCCTTTGGAGAAAACATCCATCAAGACTGTTGAACCATTAGTATTCTTTTGGAGACTCACCCCAATCCCACTAAATGACAGAAAATGAATCCTGAGTGAATAAATGAATGGGTGGAAGGATGGATGGATGGGTACTTGGATGAATCAATAAAAGAGACCTATGCCTTAACCTAAATCTTTAATTTGTGGAATTGAGACAAGGTAAATCAAAGAACAGCAGTGTAGATACAAAATAGTAAGACAGAATTTGCATTCATGTATGCTCACCATGTCTTAGCAGGAATCTACTCTGGGCAAAAATTTTAAATCCTTCATTTCGATACGATCACAATAGATTACAAAGCATTTTCACATGTTACCTCATTTGATTTTAACAAGCCTCTGAAGCAACCAGGAAAGGTATAGTCCCATTTCACAAATGTGGGAATCAGAGCTGCAAGAATGGTATTGCCAGGAATTCCCTAGCAGTCCGATGATAAGGACTCCACATTTTCATTGCCAAGGGCCTGGGTTCAATCCTTGCTCAGGGAACTAAGGTCACACAGGCTATAAAGCCAAAAAAAGAATGGAATTGCCTTCTTTTCTAGATCAACTAGAATGCCATACAGTCTTACAGAACTTTGCCACCTGGTTGCTCTTTTCGAAAGTTCAGATCATCTTTAAGTTTTCTTTCACTTTTGTTTGCCTTAGATAATGCTAGACATGTTTTCCCAAATGTTTTCATGGCAGTGACAGTGAATGAAGATACACAGATAGACTGAGGCAGAAATCTCATCTCCTTGCATGTCATCTGAAGTTTGGAGGTTACTTGCACACATTCCTAAAAGTGAAATTTCTACTTCTCACAGGTCATTGTTCTTAGTAGAAACTAAAGGCATACACTATAATCATAATGAACCTTCATTAATCTATTCATTCTATGACTCAAAGATGATGTATGTTTTGTCTTTATATATACGTGTGTGTGTGTGTGTGTGTGTGTGTGTGTGTGTGTGTATGGAATTCAGGCGGGAGAAAAAGCGAGAGGTAAGATGGCTTTTCAGCTATCAAGCTGTTTGATAGTTTTATTGTTGTCTGCCAAGCACGTGTCTCTTTGCTATGAGTGTAACACTGACCTACTAAAAGGAAACACTAAAACCAATTTATTTGACTCTGGGAGTAACAAGAATTGTGATATATTATTTCAGGGGAAATTGACTGAACAAGGCTTTTTTTATGCAATGTAGTTCATTTAATGTTAATGAAGGTGATTGAATGGCTTTATATACCTTTAATCTACTTGCACATTTTGTAATTAAGAGAAGAATATATTATGAAGAAGATTAGGGACTGTAAAAGACTATTGAATGTATTTTCCATGAGAAACTTTGCTTTTTATAAAAGCTGGACACATGGTAATCACATGTTGATAAACAGCTGATGGTCTCTCCCACATTTTCTCTTTTCCTAGGCCCTTTGTTCAACATTTATCGACACATACTTGTCATCTCCAACAGATCAACACGCCAGTAAAGACAGGAATGTTGCTTTCACCAATGTTAACAAGATCTGAGAGAAAATGATTCCTGAATGTCATGGCAACCCCAAATAAGACAAATTTCCTGTAGATATTCAAATTACAGAGGATAAACTTTGAAATTTTATACTGGGAAACATATAATGGAAGGCCTTAGCAATTATTAATTTTAATATCTCTTAAGTCTGTTATATCAAATATAGAAGTTCAGCTAGAATGATCCTTTCTGATTAAAAATGTATATTAAAACTGCTACTAATGTATATAATCAGCAGCCTATATTTTAGACTACAGAGACATTAGAAGTCATCCAGTTCAGGAGTTGGCAAACTAGAATCCATGGCTGGCCACCTGTTACCACATGTAAAGTGTTTTGGGACACAACTACACCCATTCGTCTACATACTGCCCATGAAAGTGTTGCACAGTGTCTGATACAACCCAGTGACTAAGCACTCGAGGCATGTTTGTTTTCATGCTGTAGCTGCAGAGTAGTTAATTGTAACAAAGCCTAAAATATTTTAGAACACTCTTACTTTGTGTGCATAGGCAATCTGAGACATGACCAAGGTTATTCAGATTATTTTCAAAGTTTTATGAAAATATATTCTCCTAAATAAACCTGATGCTCATCACAAGAGACAATAAAGAAGCCTGGGCATCTGAAATGAAAAGACTTAGTTTTACCATTAGGAATGACCCGTAAGTATTTATGAGGCCTTGCAGATCACCCAGGGCCTCTGTTGTGGACAACGATTTTTACCCAGAACTCATTCGTGCTTTCCTCCTTCTCTAGGGAACCTTAACCATGTTAGTTATCCCATACTCCTTATTGCAAGGAAAGCAAGGGGGAGGATAGCTGACTCCCACCTCCACTTTCAGGCCTGACCTCTGATATGTACAAATTTCTCACAGTAGTCCCCTTCTGCTTTGCCAGTGATTGGCCCCAGAATGAGCAAGAGATCAGGAGTGGTCAATGTGATTTGAATAAAGGCTTACTATACAGGTTTCTGGGAAAATGTTTCCTTCCCCTAGCGACTAATAGGGATTCAGTGTCTCTCTCTACCACTGGATATGAACAAGGAAGTATTTTGGTCTAGTGACTCTTGAAAGCTCTCATCTAACCAGAAAAATATTCTGAGGACAACACTGACACAGATATTAAGACAGATTGAACAGAATGACAAAAAAATAAATTAAAAAAAAAAAAAAAGCAAGCCAGAACCCTAACTAGATCCTGCCTGATACTGATACATTCCTAGATTTCCAGTTATATAAGACAAAAGGTCCTTATTGTTTCATCTGTTTCTATCAAGCTATTCCTTATAACTAAAAGCAAATGAATACATAAAACTTTCTTTAAATTCAGAATAAGAAAAATCTGTCTTACAATGCTGTTCTGAGGATTACATGGGCTAATATATCAAGCATTTGCCAAACAGCAAGTATTCAACTGATGTTAGTTATTTTCACTGATTTCAATGAATATTAATTTCCACTGGATAAAATATCTGGAAAATAGATACACATTTACAAAACTATACAAAATACGATGGGGTTGTGCATTTAACATTTAGAGTAAAAATAATATAACTTTTCTATTGCAAAATAAATAATTATATTGCAGTGTTTCCAGATAAATAATTCAGGTTTCCCATGGTGTTCTTTATTTATATGGCCAAAGGAGCACAAGGACACTAGCTTGGAAATTCGTCTGTTTATTCTGTCAAAATTAACCTAGTTGAAATACATTGATTCATCTCAGGAGACATGAAAAATCTCACAAGAATAATATTCAACATGAAACATTTTTATTTGAATAATACCAGAAAAGGAAAATACCTACTACTCAATTATATCTCTGAAGGAAATACTCAGAACATACATATATATACACACATACACACACACACACATATATATATGTACATACATACTCAGTCATGTCTGACTCTTTGTGATCCCATGAACTATAGTCCTCCAGGCTCCTCTGTTCATGGAATTCTCCAGGCAAGAATACTGGAGTGGGTTGCCATGCTTTCCTCCAGGGGATCTTCCCAACCCAGGGATCAAACCCAGTATCCAGCATTGTAGGTGGATTCTTTAAGGTCTGAGCCACCAGGGAAGCCATGACAAATAATCTACGGGAGTCCTGCTGCTGCTGCTGCTAAGTCGCTTCAGTCATGTCCCACTCTGTGCAACCCCATAGACGGCAGCCCACCAGGCTCCTCTGTCCCTGGGATTCTCCAGGCAAGAATACTGGAGTGGGTTGCCATTTCCTTCTCCAATGTATGAAAGTGAAAACTGAAAGTGAAGTCGCTCAGTCGTGTCCAACTTGTAGCGACCCCATGGACTGCAGCCTACCAGGCTCCTCCATTCATGGGATTTTCTAGGCAAGAGTACTGGAGTGGGTTGCCATAGCCTTTGGGGTCCAGTTATCACCAAATCCCATTTTCTCATTAGGTAGTTATCAGGTGGACTTTGTCATTAAACAAAAGTGTTTTTCTCTCATAGGAGAATCTATCTTAACCTCATTAAAATGTGTGATGATATCAGTAAGAATGAAAACACTTGCCTTTATCCTTTTTCCTGAGGGCAATTCCAATAACAAGGAGGGAGTTCAAAGCCATAGTGAATGGATCAACCCTAGTTTCATGACTTGTTTCATTTAACAAGAACTGGCTCAGGGTTACGAACCTTTTTCCTTCAATCCACAAATTAGAAAAGTGAAAAACTATTCTTGCAAATGTAAAGTCCATTCATATATTTGTGTTTTATTTTACCCACATAATTAGGTATTCTTTTGTTTTGGGTCCTAGCTCCTTTCTAATACACATACACACACACACACACACACACACACAAATTATAATAAAGAGACTGTCATGAGAAATGGCATTTATCAATACAATTAACAGTACACACTAATGGTTTTTCAGGTAAGGACAGAAGAGAGGAAGCCTCCGTTTCTGTTCCAGCACTAGAATTTCCCTCACTTTGGGATTCTCTGAGGATTACCCAGGGCAGAAAAGGGAAAAGTTGGTATAAGAGAGACGGAAATGAATTTGATATATCTGGAGTTAGTAACACGATGACTCAACATCACAGACTAGAGAAGCTGTGAGTCTATTCAAATCAGGGCGGGGGGAAAACAAAAACCTACATCCTGTCCTTATGATTTACCCATTTGGAATACGTGCACAATGATACACGTTGGTATCCTTACCATGAAAACACAGATGGCAAGATGTCAAACAAACAAACAAGGTGGAAATACTTCACAGAAACCATCTATCATCTTACATAATAAGGATTTTCTATGTAAGTGAGTAAACATTTTTCTAAGTTTATTTTATAAAGAATTCACTATTAAGAAAACCATCCAGTAATCCTGGGAAGTATATGAATAAACAGTAAACATAACATATGCTATGATTATGACGTTTCATATGCTCTTTGAGGAAATATCTATGTTTGAAAAGGGATTTCCAGGTTGGAATCTCAGCCAAACACCTGCATGTTAAAATATCACTGTGCGAAGTATGTTTACTACTCCTACTTAAATCCAAAAATGATCATAAATGTTGGCCTCTGCAACAATATAACTAAAAAATCTATGTTCCCTAAATTTCTATCACATTTTAGAAGAGTGTGGCATTTTGAAGAAAAAAATTGTTTTTCCCAACAACTTAAATAACTAAAAATATTTAGACTTTCAAAATATCACAGGAAACCAAAAGATTAATCCAGTTGTTCATACATTAATTAATTAAAAATATTTACTGAGAGTCCAGAAAGTACTGGAAAATGTTTAAACCACCTACACACTCCAGATATATGTGTGTGTGTGTGTGTGTGTGTGTACTGTGAACTACACCTAAGAAAATCTTGCATCAAAGCTAGAGAACAGGTTTGTATAATGATGGTTTATATAAATTTTAGACACTTCTATTGGAGAGCTAAATCACAAAGCAAAGCTACAACACCTTTTTTGTGTACCCTTTTAAAAAGGGATTAATTTAGGTAGACTCTGCAAAAGCTTCCTACACTCCCAAATGCATTTATTTAAGGGAAAAAGGTGAAATGTCACATCTGGGATTGATAATGTTTGGTTTCACCCTGATCTTGGATGATAACTCTTAGACTCCAAGCAGCATTGTATCTCGAGAAAGAAGAGTGGGTATAAGGACACTCAGCGTAATGAAACAGGCCAGGTTTAATTCCCTTAATCGCCTGGTCAGGGCAACTGAATTAACCAACCACATCTGTTCACTTTGAAGTGCCCAGTCTGGGTTCTTTCTCTTTATGTAACAGTGTTCTGTGGGGTTACTGTACTGTTTAGTCTGTTTGGCCCGTTTATTTCCTACCTCTACTCACTCTGGAGGGATGGGAGGGGCGCGGAATCCATTAAAATTCAGAATACATGCCTGTCCATGCTACCACCTTCCTTATGTGGAACTAATCCTTAAACAGTCTCCTTTTTGGGCCACATCTTTTACAATATAGTTAGGGAATGGGAGGAGGAAGGGTGAGAAAATTAAGACTCACTGAATTCAATGTTTGTTGTCTTTTTTTTCCCGCATTTCTTTTCCCTAGAGCTCAGAGCAGATCATTACAATCTTCTACTCTATTGTTAAGCCTAAAATACCCCATGTTTTAGTTTGCTTTTCTCTGAAAACTATTGTCAAATTCAAGTTCTGTGATGTTTAGAAGTGTTAAGTCCAAAAAATATCTGTCAGGGTCTTCCTCTTATAAAGCTGACAATCATTTTTGGGGAAAATGATTGGTTTTCTCAAATGGCATCAAACACCAGTAAGTAATTCCTAATTTCTACACTCTAATACATGTTTTTCACAAAATAAACTTATATAATGCATCTTAATCCTGACTCATTCAGGCAATGACAATGTACTTGTTCTACTTCTGATTTTGCAGACAGTAAGAGTGTTTTGCAATACGAGGTACTCCAATTTGCCAGCCTGCTATGTTTTCACAAGAAGCTTTTCAACATTCCCTGATGAATATATCATATTTGAAAGCTTTATTACATATCAATTGCAATTTTATATCAATGACAATCTTACAATCTAATTAAGGTCTAAGAGGTCAACTTTACACACCTAATTCACTCAAAATCATAGCCTATAGTCTTTGGCTAGAACAAAGAAAAAAAAAAAAATCTGTATACATACCCCCTGGTGGACATTGTTCTTTGTAAGAGGAGCATGAGGTTTCAGCCCCTACAGCTCCCCTTGGCAGGTACCTTTGTGCAATGCATAAGTTACACAACCTTCCATGGCAGCCCTGGAATTCCTCTGCTTGGAATCTCTTTCTTCAGACTTTTCACATTTGATTCCTTCTTGTCACTCAGATTCCAGGGCATGTCACCTCCTCTGAGAGTTCTCCCTTGACTACAATAAAACCCTTCCCAGCCCTATCACTTTCTATATACACTATGCATTTATTACCTCTACTTAGTTACCATCTGAAGTTGTCTTGATACTGGCTGTTTATATGATACTATCTGTCTTCACTTCATGAGAATATGAACTCCAAGAGTGAGGGGATCTTGTCAATCTTAGTCACCATGGTATCTCCAGAACAAATGGCATGCCTGATATGAACATCAGCATCTAATGAACATGTGTTAAATGTTCATAAATGGCAGCATCTAATGAACATGTGTTAAATGACGGCTGGATGCAGGTACTACAGCTTAGTGTGGAAGGAAAATGGAATTAATAAACATATTCACAAGTTTAGTGATTATCTTTGTGAAAGCTTTTTCATTCCAAGTATGTTTGATCTGGACACTGCAAGACTTTCTATATGGAAAGAGATGGCAAAAGGGCCAATAAAATCTGTAAAAGTACTGTAAGCCAAATTGTTTTTGTCTTCCATATTCTGATTTTTGTGATTACTGAGAGACCATAACCCCATGAAGAGAAGAATCTTGATAGCATCAGAAGAGGAGTGGCAGTCAGAAGAGGAGACTAAGTTGAAAGCTTTCATGGTTGTCAACCACCATGAGAATACACCTTAGCTAACTCACAGCCAATAGAATAACACACTTTAAAAGTCAATAACTTTGATTCCACAGCAAAGACAAAAGTAATCTAATAATAAATCATATCTTATAGCATAAGTCTATACTGCGTGTATGTGCTCATTCGCTCAGTCATGACAGACTCTGCGACCCCGTGGACTGCAGCCCACCAGGTTCATCTGTCAACGGAATTCCCCAAGCAAGAATACTGGAGTGGGTTGCCATGCCCTCCTCCAGGGGATCTTCCTGACCCAGAGAGCGGATCGGTGTCTCTTACATCTCCTGCATTGACAGGTGGATTCTTTACCATTAGCGCCACCTGGGAAACAAGTTATATCTTATGATTTTATTTCCTCTCCCAGAAATTAATATTAGTTGTATAGTAGTAGTATAGACTTATATTGATATTCCTGAGAGAGGAAATAAAATATGACACCTGCCAAATGAATTCACCAAAGAAATCAACATAACTCAGTTTCTAACAAAAGGGACAAAACCTCCAACTTTATATCTGGCCCCAAATTCTCCTATTATCAGGGAGAAGAGGGACTCCCAAACTTCGGCTGCAAAGCAAATACATATAACAAACAAGAAGGACTCCTTCTCACCCGTACTTATTCTGCTTAATCGCTCTGGCTTCAGATCCCCAGTGAGCAAGTTTCTCAGCCTCCCTCATTGAGTGCCCAAAAAATGCAGAGGTTTACTATTACTCATACACAGGACTCCATTTTCCAGTTCATAGTAAGCACCTCTCTGTAAACGCTGAAACACTGTACATGTTTAGGCTCCTACGAATAAAACCTGTACATTTAACCACTATACTGGGGACGGTAGACATTATGACACAGAGCTAGCTTTACATTTGCCTTTGTGTAATGAAGACAGGGTTTATTAAACAGGACTAATAGTACAAAGGGATTACTTAAGTAAAACTCATTGCTTAGACATTCATGGATTTCACCATTTTTTGTCAGTAAAAGTAACTCTTGCTTGAGGATGATGCTATTAACCATTTCTGTGTACGATAAAAGCAGAGGATGAAGTAATGAGCTGTTATCTTGAGTTAGTATAAGAACCAGAAAGCATAAAGCTCAGATTTCTAAAGAATGTATAGTTCCAGAAGTCCTAAACTCCAAATAAGGAATTAGGGAATTTTACTTTCTTAGACATGTCACATTATTAGTCTGACCAGGTTACTTGACCTACCAAAGATTTTTTTCTTCTTCACATCCATGAAACAAGAATGCTTATACTACCTGTGCACATGGGTGTTATGAGGAACAAATGGTATAATGTTTTATAAAGTCCTCTGCAAAACACCAGGCAGTGCTAAGTTTAACATTTGTTTATAATTTGCTATTGTATCATTTTAAAATCATTCATCCAAAAAACTATGGCCTTCGTGTGGTTGTCATGTTAAAACAATAGCCCTAGTTTCATAAAATTTGTGTGACACAAAAGGAAAAAGAGTTAAGGAATAGAATCAAAACATTTGTTTCTATTTAAAACAAATGTAATACTTCTTTTAGGGAAGGACAGATTAAAGGAGGAGCTATTAATTTTAATGAAATAGAGGTTTGCCTAAATAGTCATAAAGTAGTAGAAGAGCAAACTCTATTAGGTATCCAAGAAGGAGATTTTTATTCATTTTTCGAAATAATGAATTAGTTGCCAAAAAGTAACACTCCATATGTTCTTACCTAGCACTGCCACGCCAGTTCAAATATCCAAGAAGCTATTCATTAAAATACCAAATGGACAGCAAAGGGGTTGATTTCCTAAAAGATCAAATTCCTTTGTAAAATTTCATTGCTGTTCTGACACCAACCTATGCCACGTTCTTCACTTCCTATGATTCATAACTGAACTGAACAAATAAGAACTGTACACTAAAACCAATAAAAAAATTCAATTATATTTTGGGATAACTTCCAGTGATATCTTTAATACTAGCTTATCCATTTAAGAAATCTAGAAGTCTCTGAAAAAATGCTCCTAATTCAGATATTTTTTCTGGCTGACATTACCAGCAACCTAGAAACCAGTGTGATGAATGGAAAGAGTTAAAAATATTTCACTCTGTGGTTCCAACATTTCAGAAGCTCAATTGCTGGGAACCAGATTTAAGCTTTAATTAGGAAACATATATATCACAGGGTTGTTCATCTCCCGTGACGGGGGGCGGAGGGGCGGGGAGGGACTTCATGTGCATGAATTGACATGCAGAGATGAATAAAAAGCAAGTTCAACAACCCCAAGGCCAAAGAAGCTTTCAGGGATTTGGAGATTTAAAAAATTATCTCTATAAACCTGGGACCACACCACTTCATTATATTATCATTGAGGAGTACAAACTAGATACAGAAACCCATTGCTTAAATATTATTTAGCTTAAAAATTCTTTTTCTTATGTATTATTTTATATTTTTTAACACTTCATTCCAAAGAAAAAGTGTACTTGGCAAGAAGTCTGTTAAGTTTGTAGACACTGATTTGTTTTGAAAAGTAAATATTTTTATACTTCGAATTATCAAAAATAAGTAGAGAGGTCCAGTAATAAGGAAAAATAATGAATGGGTTAGAAAGGAAATAAAAGTGGAGAGGCACAAAGGAGTCCCCAGTGCAAGAAAGAATGTTTCTGTCTGTTCGCTCAGCTTCACCACGGGAGGGAGAGGAATGGTACGCCAGGTGGGTGCGTGGGGCTGCGCCTGTGTGCAGCTGATCACTTAATCAATACAAACTATCACAACAGATAACTCAAGCCTAAAATTTAACTTGGGAGCTCAAGTCTCTGTGGAAGGGGGTAAATGAGTTGATGCCTATGGCACAGTGGAGCTGATCCTCTCACGTTTTCTGGTGGAAGCTCATTTTCTCACAAGTGCCTGATAACCACACACTTGGGCCGCCCGGCCTCTGATCCCTGTGCTTGTCTCCTGCGTTGATGTGCCGCACAAGCTGTAAGGGGGACAGCCTGCAGGACGGATGCTAAAAGCTTTGTTGTGGGAATTCCTCAAGCGGATGCCTATAAATAGGATGGACGGCATTTACTCAAGTTGTGCACACTGACCCAAATAGGAACGATGCATATGATTCACAAATGTGTACATCAATACACTGGGCAGGCACGGTTCCCAAACCGGGGATGTTTCTAAGGAAACACCCTCAGTATTTTTAACCACCTCTCCTGCTAAATGATTTTTAAAACAAAGTCCAAACAAACGACAACTGGAAGAACGTACTTTGAATATACAAAGAATTAAGGAAACAAAGAGTTAACATATCCCACTACAAAGATATCCTACAAATTGATCGTAAAAAGGCAGCACACCCAATAGGAAATAGACTGCCAATTCATGAAGATAACGTGAATAGCAAAACTAATGGCAAACCAAACTGCCATGAAAGGAGCCCAGCTACTCTAGGAATCAGATAAATGAAAATTATAACCAAAACCATTTCTGACTCATTAGATGAGGAACATTTTTAAAAACTGTAAATACTCAACATGGTTAATGTGTAGGAAAACAGGCAGACACACTCATCCGCTGCTGGGAAGGGCTATGTATTTCTGGCAACATTTTCTGGGTTTTCTTCAGGCTCTGTCTATTAATATTTAAAAACTACATCAACTCTTTTACTCAGCAATCTCAACGTTAGGATGCATCTGTCCTTAACAAAGGAAAACGGCCATGTGCAAATTGCGTACAAGTTAGAATGATGAAGAAAAGGTTGTAAGAGTGAAAAGATAAACTACTTAAATGCCCATTATCAGGGAAGGAAACATATACACACTCTATGTCTTAGACTGAGTTTCCCGGAAATAGGCCCCAAGATGAGATTTGTACAAAATGATTCATTAGGAAGTGCTCCTGGGAAAGACAGCTAGGTGAGAGGGACAGGGAAGGGAGGGAGGCTACCATGCAATTTTAAGGAGCATCCCATAGTGAGGAAGGGGCTCAGTCCCATGGAGAAGCTCTGGAGAATGTAGAGGTCCCATTCAGTGTTGTTCCAGGCAGCCTCCTGCACCTGGAGGTCACTGGGTCTGGGCAACTCCCAAGGGGATGTAAAGCAGGCTCCAGCAGCTGGAGTTAAAGCCCTTCAGAGAGAAGAGGGTGCTGGATGGTGAAAGTAAAACCCACCTGTGGACATGAAAAAGGTGGAAAGATTGAATCTTACTTGGGGCACCATGGTATATTACATGCAATTTTTTTTTAAGTGCTCTTTTATTTCTGATGTTTTGTAAAATGTGCAAAACATACAATTTACCATGTTAGCTACTTTTTAAGTGTATGCTTCTCTGGCATTAACTGCATTCACATTGTTGTGCAACCGTCACTGCCACCCATCTCCAGAACTTCTCCATCTTCCCAAATTCAAACTCTGTACCTAAGAAACAACTCCCCATTCCTTCCTCTCCCCAGCCCTTGGCAATCACCATTTTGCTTTCTGTTCCTATGAATTTGACTATTTGAGGAAACTCGTATAAGCAGAATCACTATATTATGTGCTATTAATAAGAATGAGTTAGATATTATTTATAACACATGCAGTTAACCATAGGGTTGATCAAGGTATACAAGTAGAGTGGGAGGAGCATGTGAGAAAATACTGAGAATGATAAGATACAAGACTGTTTTTTCTTGGTGGGGAGGGGAGTGGGGCATGATATTTACTTTGTTTTGGTTGTACCACGTGGCATGCGTGATCTTAATTTCTGGACCTGGGATCAACCCTGTGCCCCCAACAGTGGAAGTGGGAGTCTTACCCACTGGACTTCTAGGGAAGTCCTGGGGCCTCTTATTTAATATGATTTACTTATATAAGCCAACACTAAAGCATGAAATGATAAGAATCAAAATATTAACATAAAAGTTACCACAGGATGGTAGGGGAGGAGTAGATTGAAGAAAGAGTGAGCAGAGAGAACTAGCAATATATATTCAGAGAACTGGATACGTATATATTTTTGTATTATACTTTTGTTTTGCCTATGCATACATTGCATTCATAAATTAAGAGCCAAATAAGATAAAAGATTAAATATGCTCCATCAAAATTAACTTCTGTGAGTGCTTTTCCTTAAATTGGAAATGCTCAGATTAACATCTTTTCTCAGAGTCAACAGGCTTATCCTTTTAACTGAAAGCTGGGAAATGCCTTCGGGACCTAAGTCTGTGTATGTGATCCTGAAATTAACAGACATGCAGACAGCGTCTTTCTGGGCAAGGAGGAATGAGGCAGAAAGAAATGGAAATATGCATGTGAAAGCAGGGCAATAGTGACATTCAAAATGCAGACACCTCCATTATTTTTAAAACTGCCAGAAATCAATGGCACGAGAATGAGTAAATGAATTCAAATGTTTTAAACAGAATCATGTACTGCACAGATATGAAATTATATTTTTGAAATTTTTATTGACCAAAAAAGCATAATAGAATATGAGGTTAAAAAAGAAACATGGAGTGCTGTATAAATAAATGATTCACTGAAAGGGAAAGTCGCTCAGTCCTGTCTGACTCTTTGGGACCCCATGGACTACAGTCCATGGAATTCTCCAGGCGAGAATACTGGAGTGGGTAGCCTTACCCTTCTCCAAAGAATCTTCCCAACCCAGGGATCAAACCCAGGTCTCCCGCATTACTGATGGATTCTTTACCAGCTGAGCCACCAGGGAAGCCCAAGAATACTGGAGTGGGTAGCCTATCCCTTCTCCAGTGGCTCTTCCCAACCCAGGAATTGAACTGGTGTCTCTTGCATTGCAGGCGGACTCTTTACTAGCTAAGCTATCAGGAAAGCCCCTCATATGCATGAATGCTGCTGCTGCAGCTAAATTGCTTCAGTCGTGTCCGACTCTGTGCAACCCCATAGGCCCACCAGGCTCCGCCATCCCTGGCATTCTCCAGGCAAGAACACTGGAGTGGGTTGCCATTTCCTTCTCCAATGCATGAAAGTGAAAAGTGAAAGTGAAGTCACTCAGTCGTGTCCGACTCTCAGTGATCCCATGGACTGGCAGGCTCCTCCGTCCATGGAATTTTCCAGGCAAGAGCACCGGAGTGGGATGCCATTGCCTTCTCCGTTGCATGAATACACACAAGTAAATAAAATGCATTCCTCTAGAAGAGCACTACCACCTCAATGCTGATACCAGTTAGAGGTAGGTTCTGGAAATATGGCTGATTGTTAAACTTTCTTCTTTTTACTTTCCTGCACTGTTTTACTTTCAGACAATACCATGCTTCAGCATTTTCATCAATGCTATGCTTTAGCATTTTCATCAAGTAAAATCAAATCAAACAATAAAATACCTATAAACAAAAAACATAACTATTAAACAACAAGCTCCCATCTACTTAGCAATTTTGACAAATTAAGAATGGAAAAAGTTATGTACATTCTTTTCTACTATTGAACTGACCAAAAGTTTTCTAAAAAGCATCAGGCATCTGGTTACTCTTATATTTTTTTTTTTTTTAAATCACAATAAATATATTAACCTGGCTATCCAAGTGCCCAATTTTAGGACCCCTAGGTTGGCTCAAAGGATGATAAAGTTGGGAGAGAATCCAAGACTTCAAGTCACTTAGGATTACAAAAGCTAGTCTAGGCTCAACGGTCTGTGTTTGCATCTGCTCTATTACACCCTACTACAATTTATTTAAAGATTTCAGCAATTAGGATAAAAATGAGCATTCATTGTCAGCATGCACATGCATATAGATGAAAAGGAGGAAAGATTAATTTAAAAAAATTAAGCATATCAGAAACATAACACTGAATTTAAAGTTTGGTATACTACCCATTAGCTTCTTGTCTGCCTTCTTAGAAGACAAGAAAACCACATTTCAAAAGTTCAAAATGGTGGAAACAGAGTAACATTCTATAATTATTATTAAATATCAACTGTATTTCTAGCAAATATCCTGCAGAATTCAGTCAAAACCTGGCATTCTCTTGACTTATGAACTGAATATATGTGATACCCAGGGAACGGGTGACAGATTTTTTTTTACACCATTTAGGTGTTGTCTACTCTATGCCTACCATTCCCCACTTTCAACAAATCTTTCTATGAAACTGTACAATCTGCATGTGGAAATAGTAAAAGGCACTAGGGAAGAAAGCCCTTGAATCCGTATAACATTGCCGTGGAAACAGTGAGGCAACAAAGAGACTCACAGAGTTCAAAACCAAAACCAACTTCCTTTATAGAACTTTTGTTTAAAATTGCTTTTGTCTTATTTTTTTCTTAATAATCTGCATTGTGGATGTTTTCCTGATCTTTAATTTTTTTTTTAATGAATGAATGAATGAATGAATTTACTTTTCCTGACTCAGTTTTCCAACCACCTTAAGAAAACAGCTGGAAAGAAAGGTCAGTTCAGGGCTGGTGCACTGGGACAACCCAGAGGGAGGGGAGGGGAGGGAGGAGGGTGGAGGGTTCAGGATGGGGAACGCGGGTATACCTGTGGCGGATTCATTTCAATATTTGGCAAAACTAATACAATATTGTAAAGTTTAAAAATAAAATAAAATTTAAAAAAATAAAATAAAATAAAATTCTAAAATTAAAAAAAAAAAGAAAGAAAGGTCAGTTCAGAAATAAAGTCCAAGTGAGTAATGTGGTCAGATATAATTCTTTTTACTTAATTTTAAAGTACATCTGACAGGCTCTGTTCCCATATTCGTTTCAGAGAAGCAGGCTACAGAGTGGAAGAAAAGCTTTTCTTTGACGTTCAACAACACAAGTCTCTTCTAACCGAGGGGAACATACTGCCTGAAATGAACACATTCTGTAAGCTTAGAAGACTATTAAACATCTTTTTATATATCATTTTATTTCCCTACTAAGGTACCTACTCATAACAAGATAATAAGCCGTATACTTATTCAAAGAGTAATAACAATTCCCATCTTTGGGTTTAAACACTAAGATCTCTAAAACCTATAGCCAATGAATCTAGCAAGTACAATAAGACTTTACAGAATATACCATTAACCATCTTCTTTTCAACTGTTTTTTATTCCTGCCTGAAATAAAAAAGTACCAGATTATATAATACTGCCACAAATAAATAACTTTTGTAAGTGATGGTTTCTCTATAAACTGTAAAATGATACTTTATTGCAGGGCAACGAATAGCTAGCGTAAAGCAAATACAGTACAGTTTATATGAAACATCTTTTTTGCAACAGATCAAAAACAGAAACTGAACTTTTCTTTTGCCAAGACATAATGCAATTTCATAGATTTCAAATGAGACCCAAAACTAAGAATTTTTCTCATCAGTAAAAACTAAAACATTTTCCTGAAATACATTTCAGGGAATAAGTTTTAAATCATTCTTCAATACATCAAATTCAATCTATTCTAATGGAGAAATGCAGTGTTGTGAATTATCCATTATGTTGGAGAATCCAGAAGTCGTTTTAATTGGTTTTGAATGAAAGCATTATTCTGCATTTCTAATCATGTTTCTACCCCTAAGGCTAATATTAAAAATGAATTACAATTCCTGAGCAAAGGAATTGACTCGGAATCATTGCTGGGATTAACATTTTGTTACAGATAATCCACAAACTAGAGAGTCCAAAAGCCTATAACTGAGAGTTGAGTATATTTTCTAAGAAGCTAAAATGCTCATTAGACACACTCCATGTTAATAATGAACCATCTGAAAAGAGTACATATGTTATGTAAAGTGTTTTACATTCTATTGTACAATGTGAGTCCCTCTTCCAAGATTATCAAAGAATTCACTGAATTTTATTTTATTTCTAGAAATGAGACACTTGCAGGGTTGTCAACTGTCTTGCCCTGAATTACACATATCTTCAAAATGACCTCATAATTTTAAGACATAAAAGAAGCTTCATTTCCAACCAGGCAATAAAGGGTGGTTGTCAATCAGAAATACATACTTATAAAGAGTTTAAAGTAAACCTGACATCCTGGTCACAATAAATTAAATTATGCTACAAGACGGGAGCTTGTCACTTGTGCCATTAAGTGGTTTCAACTAAAACTTCAAGTATAAATTAGGAGATAGGAACTGACCTATTCACTGACAATTAAGCAACTCTGATTTGAGCCCCAGAAATTATTTGCATAATGAAAATACCCTTCCCCCAATTATGCAAATACAAGTTTAAAAGGAAAAGAACACTCACGAAGAGGTTTTTATTTGTAGGGACATTTTAATGAGGTGATAGGTATCTTAATAAGTGTTCTTGGGTGAAGACACCTGGATTATTAAACAGCAATTCTGCTGTATCCTATATTAATTCACAGCAAGATTTTATCACATCTGTTTAATTTATTAGAGACTTGAACTACTTAGTATCACTCGCCTGGCTTAAAGTAAACCAATTGAAACAAAAGATGAAACAAATGGTAAGTTTGGAAAATTTGAGTTTTTCTTTCAGTTTAACAATAATTCACCACAAGTACAAATCAGGAAGATCTGCATGAAATTAACTTCAAAGAAACTTTGCAAATGAGTCCTGGAGGGTTTGATGAAAAAATGTCACCACACAAAAAATTAAATATATTAATTGCATTTTATTATTTTATGTGCAGGAACTTTAAGGGGGAAAAGAAAAATCCATATCATTGCAAAAGAACCTCTCAAATTTCTAATACTTCATAAGAGGAAATTCTTACCTGGAATAATTAAAAGAAATTATTATTAACTATTATTACTATTCATTCATTATTAAGAAATTTGGGCTATAATTTACTTAACTCCAGATTTTTCATAATTTGTTTTCCAAAATGAGATTTTTAAATATAGTATTCATTTTATTTTTAAAAAATACAGAGCTAACAATTTAATATCTTATGATTAGTTTCATCCAGGCAATATAGCAGGTTTTATGAGTGTTTTCACAACTTGTTTCATTGCTTCAAGCCCCAATTTTCCCTTTTAGGAGGTTAAACTAAATATTCTCCTAAGTGATTTACAGCTCTGAAATGGCTAGCTATTCCAGTGATAGTTTTCTGAAGAAGACAGTTTTTCCCTAGTTCTTTTTCATATGAACTACACAGTCTGTCCAAAAATATTCCTAGTCATTTCACTGCTACAAGAAGGGTAAAATATTATTGTGAATAATATAATCAATTTGATCTAGGTTCAAAAATAATTTTTATATGATATGAATTAAATCAACTCAGGCAAGCAACTCTTTCTATAAGTAACTCACTGAATAAGTAAAAGCAGGAGCAGCAGAAAGCAAAATAAGTATTTGGAGACTCCATGAGATTTGTCTATTAAAAGAGAGAGGGGAGACTAAAAGAGTAGTCACATTCTAGCTATCAACAAGTTCGCACTCTATGATTTAGTGTATAAAACAACCGCTACCAGGGACACAATATTATTTCTTTTGATCCAATGGACTATCCTTATGGATAATACAGAAAGAAACATTTGCAATAAAATGTGATGGGTGGATTCTGCAGCCTGCTTTTAAAAGCCTAAAATCTGATTGAATCTCATAGTCAAGGGCTATACAAAAATAAGGCACATTTAACCTGTTTTTGTTCTTACTTAAAAAAAAAAAAATTCCACTTAGGGTAGGCCTTGAACAGTGTTCTTTTCATGCAATAAAGTAAAATGGCAGTCATGCATGTCATCATAACTCCTCCAACCCCATAAATCAGGTCAGTACTGGTCTTAAAGAAATCAAGATTCAGGATCTAAGATTACTGCCTACGCTCTGGAGAAAAAGATATGTGAAATACGTATGAATGCCCTGAGAATGATTTTTCCATAAGCTTGAAGAAAATGAGAGTAACTCATGATGCTGTTAGTCCTAGGAGGTAATTTCCTTTTCATATCAAATGTCAGTACCTTTAACCAAGGTTTACTTTCTTTCCTGAAAATGTACACCTATAAGTTCCAAACTTCAGAGCTTCTCATCAAATTAAAATGGTATCTTAGTTTCAAAACGTGGAACTTCTGGATTTCAGAATCTCTGAGGTAGCATACAAGCTACCCCACATCTGAGGTCAGGGGCGGAGGCCGAGAGGAGCTACCCCACGTTCAAGGTCAGCAGGGGTGGCGATGAGGAGATACCCCTTGTCTAAGGTAAGGAGCAGTGGCTGCGCTTTGCTGGAGCAGCCGTGAAGAGATACCCCACGTCCAAGGTAAAAGAAACCCAAGTAAGATGGTAGATGTTGCGAGAGGGCATTAGAGGGCAGACACACTGAAACCATGATCCAGAAAACTAGCCAATCCGATCACATGGATCACAGCCTTGTCTAACTCAATGAAACCAAGCCATGCCCTGTGGGGACACCCAAAATGGATGGGTCATGGTGGAGACACCTGACAGAATGTAGTCCACTGGAGAAGGGAATGGCAAACCACTTCAGTATTCTTGCCTTGAGAACCCCATGAACAGTATGAAAAGGCAAAATGATAGGATACTGAAAGAGAAATGCCCCAGGTCGGTAAGTGCCCAATATGCCTACTGGAGATCAGTGGAGAAATAACTCAGGAAAGAATGAAGGGATGGAGCCAAAGCAAAAACAATACCCAGTTGTGGATGTGACTGGTGAAAGAAGCAAGGTCCGATGCTGTAAAGAGCAATACCGCATAAGAACCTGAAATGTTAGGTCCATGAATCAAGGCAAATTGGAAGTGGTCAAACAGGATATGGCAAGAGTGAACATCGACATTCTAGAAATCAGCAAACTAAAATGGACTGGAATGGGTGAATATAACTCAGGTGACCATTATATCTACTACTGTGAGCAGGAATCACTTAGAAGAAACAGAGTAGCCATCATGGTCAACAAAAGAGTCTGAAATACAGTACTTGGATGCAATCTCAAAAACGAGAGAATGATCTCTGTTCGTTTCCAAAGCAAACCATTCAATATCACGGTGATCCAAGCCTATGCCCCAACCAGTAATGCTGAAGAAGCTAAAGTTGAACGGTTCTATGAAGACCTACAAGACCTTTTAGAACTAACACCCAAAAAAGGTGTCCTTTTCATTAAGGGGGACTGGAATGCAAAAGTAGGAAGTCAAGAAACACCTGGAGTAACAGGCAAATTTGGCCTGGGAATATGGAATGAAGCAAGGCAAAGGCTAATAGAGTTTTGCCAAGAGAACGCACTGGTCATAGCAAACACCCTCTTCCAACAACACAAGAGAAGACTCTACACATGGACATCACCAGATGGTCAACACTGAAATCAGATTGATTATATTCCTTGCAGCCAAAACTGGAAAAGCTCTATAGAGTTAGCAAAAACAAGACCAGGAGCTGACTGTGGCTCAGATCATGAACTCCTTATTGCCAAATTCAGATGTAAATTCAAGATAGTAAGGAAAACCATGAGACCATTCAGGTATGACCTAAATCAAATCCCTTATGATTATACAGTGGAAGTGAGAAATAGATTTAAGGGCCTAGATCTGATAGACAGAGTGCCTGATGAACTATGGACAGAGGTTCGTGACATTGTACAGGAGACAGGGATCAAGACCATTCCCATGGAAAAGAAATGCAAAAAAGCAAAATGGTTGTTTGAGGAGGCCCTACAAATAGCTGTGAAAAGAAGAGAAGTGAAAAGCAATGGAGAAAAGGAAAGATATAAGCATCTGAATGCAGAGTTCCAAAGAATAGCAAGGAGAGATAAGAAAACCTTCCTCAGCGACCAATGCAAAGAAATAGAGGAAAACAACAGAATGGGAAAGACTAGAGATCTCTTCAAGAAAATTAGAGACACCAAGGGAAGATTTCATGCAAAGATGGGCTTGATAAAGGACAGAAATGGTATGGAACTAACAGAAGCAGAAGATATTAAGAAGAGGTGGCAAGAATACACAGAAGAATTGTACAAAAAAGATCTTCACGACCCAGATAATCACGATGGTGTGATCACTCACCTAGAGCCAGACATCCTGGAATATGAAGTCAAGTGGGCCTCAGAAAGCATCACTACGAACAAAGCTAGTGGAGGTGATGGAATTCCAGTGGAGCTATTTCAAATCCTGAAAGATGATGCTGTGAAAGTGCTGCACTCAATATGCCAGCAAATTTGGAAAACTCAGCAGTGGCCACAGGACTGGAAAAGGTCAGTTTCATTCCAATCCCAAAGAAAGGCAACGCCAAAGAATGCTCAAACTACCCCACAATTGCACTCATCTCACATGCTAGTAAAGGAATGCTCAAAATTCTCTAAGCCAGGCTTTAGCAATACGTGAACCGTGAACTTCCAGATGTTCAAGCTGGTTTTAGAAAAGGCAGAAGAACCAGAGATCAACTTGCCAACATCCGCTGGATCATAGAAAAAGCAAGAGAGTTCCAGAAAAGCATCTACTTCTGCTTTATTGACTATGCCAAAGCCTTTGACTGTGTGGATCACAATAAACTGTGGAAAATTCCGAAAGAGATGTGAATACCAGACTACCTGCCTGCCTCTTGAGAAACCTATATGCAGGTCAGGATGCAACAGTTAGAGCTGGACATGGAACAACAGACTGGTTCCCAAAAGGAAAAGGAGTACGTCAAGGCTGTATATTGTCACCCTGCTTATTTAACTTCTATGCAGAGTACATCATGAGAAATGCTGGGCTGGAAGAAGCACAAGATGGAATCTGGATTGCTGGGAGAAATATCAATAACCTCACATATGCAGATGACACCACCCTTATGGCAGAAAGTGAAGAAGAACTAAAAAGCCTCTTGATGAAAGTAAAAGAGGAGAGTGAAAAAGGTGGCTTAAAGCTCAACATTCAGAAAACAAAGATCATGGCATCTGGTCCCATCACTTCATGGGAAGTAGATGGGGAAACAGTGGAAACAGTGGCAGACTTTATTTTTTTGGGCTCCAAAATCACTACAGATGGTGATTGCAGCCATGAAATTAAAAGACACTTACTCCTTGGAAGGAAAGTTATGACCATCCTAGATAGCATATTCAAAAGCAGAGACATTACTTTGTCAACAAAGGTCCGTCTAGTCAAGGCTTTGGTTTTTCCAGTGGTCACGTATGGATGTGAGAGTTGGACTGTGAACAAAGCTGGGTGCTGAAGAATTGATGCTTTTGAACTGTGGTATTGGAGAAGACTCTTGAGAGTCCCTTGGACTGCAAAGAGATCCAATCAGTCCATTCTAAAGGAGATCAGCCCTGGGTGTTCATTGGAAGGACTGATGCTGAAGCTCAAGCTCCAATATTTTGGCCACCTCATGCAAAGAGTTGACTCATTGGAAAACACCCTGATGCTGGGAAGGATTGGGGGCAGGAGGAGAAGGGGACGACAGAGGATGAGATGGCTTGATGGCATTACCGACTTGATGGACATGAGTTTGGGTAAACTCTGAGAGTTGGTGATGGACAGGGAGGCCTGGTGTGCTGCGATTCATGGGGTCGCAAAGAGTCGGACACGACTGAGCCACTGAACTGAACTGAACTGAACTGAGGTAGCATTTGCAGCAGCCTACATTTCTCTCTCATCCACAGGATGAAAAACCAATTAATTAATCAGTTAATTGTTTAACTCACTAACTAACCTGTAAGCCAATATATTGGTTAATTGACTAAACTGTCATTTTGTGTTAGGCAAATAGAAACCCAGGAAATAACAGGAGCAACACAAAGTTTAAATAAAACACACAGAAAACAACTTACTTTTCCTCCAGAAAGTCTAATGATCAGATAGCTTTTACTTGAGTAAATTATAAAAGGTTTTAGGCCACCTGATTAAATTTTGAAAAAAATTTTCTGTGACTAGAACTAAAAGTTGCAATAAGCTTATCCATATACATAATCATTTATTTATACACAATCATTTAAAATAAATTTAACCATTTATTCATTCCCAAAACTAGCTCTATACAGGATATTCATACCTCTGTGTATAAAAGGGGCTTTCCAGGTGGCTCTAGTGATAAAGAACATGTCTGCCAATGCAGAAGACATAAGAAACATGAGTTTGATCCCTAGGTCATGAAGATCCCCTGGAGGAGGGAATGGGAACCTACTCTAGTACTCTTGCCTAGAGAATCCCATGGACAGAGGAGCCTGGCAGGCTACAGCATCCATGAGATTGCAAAGAGTTGGACATGACTGAAGAAACTTAGCAATCATCCACACAAGTGCATAAAATTATCCTGTTTAAAATTTTTCAATCTATCTTCTCCAATTTATTAAGTAAATTAATCCTAATTAAGCAACCAGACCAGAATAAATGTATGATATACTCAAAAAGCAAGTCTATATCATGGCCCAAACATCTACTACTTTTAGCCTCCAGAATTTTTTATCCACTATATTTTTGGTAGGCTTTTCATTAAGTAAAAAATATACAAATGGGTATAGTAGTTAGAGGTTACTTTTGAATTATAACATTCTCGTTACAGATTTCTTTCAAATATGTTCCCAATTATAAACACTATACTATGATTTATAAAATTAAACTTCCATATGAACAATCCAATTCTACAAAGCAAATTAAAGTAAAACTCATGATTATTAGTGGCAATACAGGTAAAGTTTTAACAATTTAAATAGATTTTTAGTATCTATCAGTTGATATTTGATAGCATTTCTTTCCTTTTTGATATTCCTAATTTCTATTTGGTTTTCACCTAATTTTTGGCTGGATGAGGTATCATGATTTCCATTTTCTGAACTTCCATTAACTGCTTAGGGCTTACATGGTGGGTCAGCTGGTAAAGAATCCACCTGCAATGCAGGAAACCTGGGTTTGATCCCTGGGTTGGGAAGATCCCCTGGAGAAGGGAATGGCAACCCTCCAGTTTTCTGGCCTGGAGAATCCCATGGACTAGTCCATCGGGTTGCAAAGAACTGAACACAACTGAGAGACTTTCATTTTCATTAACTGCTTAAATCAATGTAGCCCTACCTTCCAATGACTGTGATCCTGCTAAGAAATTCAACAGTGACATCTTAACAGCCCAATCTGATGGATAATTTCCAATCCAAACCTAATAAACATGTATGCAGTATCTCACACTGATTACAACATCCTGCTTCCTGAAACTCTTTTTTGCCTTAGGTTTATAACATTCCTCTCCCACGGTCTTCCACTCTTGCAGCTTTCAAGCTTACACTGGAAACACTGGTGTTTCCCAACACCCTATATCCAGCTTTCTTTTCTCTTTTTCTTACAAGTTCTCTGGGCAATTCTGCTCACGTTGACACTACTGAAGGCTCTTGTTCATAACTATCCCCTAGCTTTCAGTCTCATATATCTAATTCTACAGAATATCTCTATTAAAGGCATCTCATAACCGGGTGGTCAAAACTAAATTTCTGATCTTTTCCTCCAACACTTGTTCTGTCCTGACTGAAGTTGCTCATCATTTACCATAAGCTCACCAGCACCTATAGAGTCTTCCTTCTCCCTTCCTTCCCACCTCCAACTGATTCCTCTTCCAAAATAGGCTCTGAATCCCGCTCCTTCTCTCTTTCTAGCTTTCATCTGTTGAGTCAACATGCTCAGCATCTCTCATCAGCATCACTGTAATCATCTTTCCCCTCAAATCCAGTGACTCCATCCAAGACTCAGTCTATTCTTGATCTCGTCACCAGTCAACCTGTCTTTAGTGGATCCTCATTCCTTTTAGGGGTGGTTTAGGTGTTTACCATCCCCCAAAGGTATTCTTTCTCCATAAATGACGCCACCATTGACGACTCTAATATTCAAACCAGAACCTCAGAGGTCACCCTTGCTTCTTCTCTTATAGTCACTTTTTACATCTAACACATCTCATATCTACTGTATAATATCTTACTACCATGACAAATTTCACCTGAGTTCATCCGTGCCTGTGAATTTTAGGACAAAATGAGAATTGTGCCAATTATATCCCGGTGGGCTGTCGTCTCTCGGGTCACACGACTGAAGCGACTTAGCAGGAGCAGCAGCAGTGTCTTTGAAACATATTTCTCTTTCCCTCTCTTTCCTACAAATCAATTATCAGAGCTAGAAGTTTGATGGCTACTTTCTTTAAGTCAGATTCACTGAGGTACCATTTAGATACAGCAACATTCAAAGGAGGATGACTTTTTAATATTAATATGATCATAGCACTCCTCTGCTTAAAATATTCCAATAAATTCTTACTGCATTGTGAATAAAATCTAAAAGTTCTTCACTGAGCTCTACAGAATCCTCCACAATCCGGTCACTGACCAAATCTCATCATGGCTAACTCTCCCTCCTTGACCTCCCTGTAATCACATCTGGTGTTCTTTTCATCCCACCAACACTCCACTTTCATTCCCACCTCGGGGCCTTGGCACTAGCTGTTACTTTTGCCTGAGAAAATTCCATACCTTCACATAGAGCCCTTCTTGCTTGTTATTGAGGTCTCAGCTCAAACAGCAAGGCTTCGGGAAAGCCTTGTCTGTCTACCCTATCTAAATGAACTGGTGCAAGCTTGCACATAGATGTACACTGATGTACATAAATCTCACTCCCTCTTCTAAGTCCTTATCATTTTGTGAAATCGTCTTTTATTTCTTCACTTATTTTTTGTCTCTTTCATCCCATTTAACCCATAAACTACATGTCTATTTACTACACCTGTTCTTAGCAGAATCTCAATAAATGTTTGCTAAATAAATCGGTGGCTCATGAATAATCTGACTCCTAACATTTCCAGCACTCTCCTTCACTGATGCTCCGTTTCAGATGAAGATGTCTGTTTTCCCCAAATCCATCACACTTCCTCTGGCCTCTGCATCTTTGCATGTGATATTTGGTCTGCTTTCTTTCTGCCTCCATTTTCTGTCTTGTTCATTTAGGCTTATACTTTATGTTTCAGTTCAACATGAAAAGCCATCCATTCATGCCACATCTGTAGTATACTGTACATATAAAGCATGTTGTCCACACCTCAGGGAAAGCCCTGAAGAAGAATGGTCAGGAGTAATATTCTGTAGTCAGACAGCCTGGACTCCAGTCTATGCCCCACTACTGTGGCATTCAGGTAAATTCCATAAAACCTCTGCCTCAGTTTTATTTTCTTCCAAAGAATGGGACCCTTTTGGGAGGATTACATTATATGGTGCATGTAAAAGACTTAGAGCATTTGATCAATAAATATCATCCACTTTTATTAAGTATTATGTACATTACCTAGCATCTCATACTGAAATGATTTGGTTTAGTCTGTTTCTTACTACTGGCAGGTCTCTGATGCCATGGTAAAGCAGACTTTTTATTTCTTTCATTTTTATGATCCCAGGCTTGGGCAGCATCCCAGACATACTATAGCTCTCTGTGAATACTATAGCTCTTGTGGAAGGAATGGTACTAAAGCTGAAACTCCAGTACTTTGGCCACCTCATGCGAAGAGTTGACTCATTGGAAAAGACTCTGATGCTGGGAGCAATTGGGGGCAGGAGGAGAAGGGGATGACAGAGGATAAGATGGCTGGATGGCATCACCAACTCGATGGATGTGAGTCTGAGTGAACTCCGGGAGTTGGTTATGGACAGGGAGGTCTGGCGTGCTGTGATTCATGGGGTCGCAAAGAGTCGGACACAACTGAGCGACTGAACTGAACTGTGAATGACTATAGGTGAATCTGGTTTCCCTGACCCAGTGATACTCTTGGTGACTGAGAGAGGTATCCAAAGGAGTGTGAATAAAACCAGTAATGTACACCACCAATAATTTCACTGATAAAAAAGCAAATCCGTCAGGAATAATTGCTGTGTGTATATGGAGACTGGGAGGAGGTAGCTAATCCAACTGGCCTGAAAGGATCAGAGAAAAGGAAGAATGGACAGTTCTAACTTAAAGTTCCATTCTTTGAACACATCTTTCTTGCCTCAGAAGGAAACATTCAGTATATTCTGCTGCAACACCAAGAGCTAACTTTTTTTTTTTTTTGATTACCATATTCAGTTATTCATAAACTCAAAAATCCCAAGTCAGGGCAGACCAAATAATATATATGAACCTAGAAGCCCCTCCCTGTTGGAGAAGGAAATGGCAACCCACTCCAGTGTTCTTGCCTGGAGAATCCCAGGGACGGGGGAGCCTGGGGGGCTGCCGTCTATGGGGTTGCACAGAGTTGGACACAACTGAAGCGACTTAGCAGCAGCAGCAGCAGAAGCCCCTCCCTACTCCCCCCAAAAAAGGCACCAGTTCTACTGCATTGCCTTTGAACCACTGTAAACCACACAACATAAGGGCCAGTACATATAAAAGGACAAATAGGAAATGTTTTAGCATTATGGGTGATACTAGTCAACATGGCTGTTGCAAAAGCAGCCATCAAAAACATGCAATGAAATGGGCATGGCTGAGTTCCAGTAAAACTTTATTTATAGACAAAGACATTTTAATTTTACATAATGTTTAAGTGTCATGAAATATTACCCTTCTTTTGATTTTTTTTTCCCCTGACCATTTGAAAATAGAAAAATATTCTTGGTTTATGGGCATAATGAAACAAAACTTCACATTTCAAGGCAAGACAAGAAAAATTTCAACCTAAAATGTTTTCTCTGTCCTCCCTTTGGCCTCCCCTGGGCCCTCTAATGTACTTTGTGCATCTGTATTATATGCTAACCAGGCATCTCCAATGGCATAAATATCTGCTCAACTTTAAATATCAATTTTTCTCCTTCTGGAATTAGCAACATAACTTTTTACAAAAAAAAAACTGTGGTGTTGGAGAAGACTCTTGAGAGTCCCTTGGACTGCAAGGAGATCCAACCAGTCCATTCTAAAGGAGATCAGCCCTGGGATTTCTTTGGAAGGAATGATGCTAAAACTGAAACTCCAGTACTTTGGCCACCTCATGTGAAGAGTTGACTCATTGGAAAAGACTCTGATGCTTGGAGGGATTGAGGGCAGGAGGAGAAGGGGACGACAGAGGATGAGATGGCTGGATGGGATCACTGACTCGATGGACGTGAGTCTGGGTGAACTCTGGGAGTTGGTGATGGACAGGGAGGCCTGGCGTGCTGCAATTCATGGGGTCGCAAAAAGTCGGACACGACTGAGCGACTGAACTGAACTGAACTGATTACTTTCTTGATTCTAGAAAGTATCATGATGACACACCTCTTGCCTCATACATTCAGCACATCTTCGGTGAACTTTATGTACAATGCCAATATATCTCTTTCCTTAAAGACAGTGATTGGTGCAGGACAGGACAGACTGGTCAGATGAATTGGGGAGATACTGGACTATACCTAAGAAAGGTTCTTTACTTAAATACTTACTTATGATTTTTTAAATAGTACTAGCTATTTAACTTGCATTCTGCCTATTTTACAAGGTTATTGTTTCTTGCATTACCAACTAAGCCTTAGACATAGCTCTATGAGATCAATTATTTTGACAGTGTAACTCTAGATATGGGAAGAAGCAAAAAGAGGAAACCATTTTTCTAGACCAAAACAGACCAATAAGACAGGCAGTCTGGAGACTCTGGGTTACTGCTAACAAGGCCTAGTACAAGAATAGAACACTGAGTGGCCTATCAGTGAAATCCTTGACTGATCTGGGAATGAGCATTCTTGGTGCCCTGGAATAAATTAGTCATGAAATGCCTCCCAAACCTCGGTCGAAATTAAGACCAAAACAGCAAGGCTTATAAAATAAAGAACACTGTTCGCTATCCATTTCTACCAGAATCAAGTCATTAAGCATTGCTAATAGTTGTTGACCTACAACACACTCTGAAAGGAATTAAGGGTGAGGATCAGGATAAAGTACTCTATGTTCTGGGTCTGGGAAAACTGGCAAACAGGCCCTCAGATAGATAAGTTTCCGGAGAAATTTTTTTTATGGACCTAAATCCTTGCGTTTTCCCATACTTAAAAAAGCACTAAAACCAATTACTAAGATATCTCTTCCCTGTGGCTAACAGCAACCTTCTACTGAGATGTGTACTTAATTGCAAGTACACCCATCGCCAAAATCACATATATACTGACCTCCCTCTTTTCCTGTTTGAAAAAGTTCTCAGAGTTCTCTGAGAGATTGTCCCCCAGGTTATAATCCTCAGTTTGGCTTGAATAAAAATTTTCCATTTCTTTCTTAGATTGACTGTTGATTAGTTTTTTTCATTGACAGGCATATAAAACAGTTATTAGGCTAAATTTGGTCCACAGGTTATAGTTTGCTGACTCCTACATTAAACTAATTTTCCCAGCTTCCAATAAGACACTAAATACTTGGCTTCTCTTTGTACATGGAAAGTGATTATGATGTATTTTTCATACCAAAAAGATTACTGCTTTTATCATTTATATATAATCACTCCTAAAGCATCTTTTAAATAATGCAAAGGGTAAAAAGTAAAAATAGTTATTTAAAATATGTTCAGTCATACTAAACATTTGATGGACACATAGTTCAGGACTCTAATAATTCTAATTTTGCCACATTTATTGTTCAGTACCAGCATCTGTCCTTCAGTCTTATTTATGACAATTTTCCTATTTATAAAAGAATAGAACATGAATAATGTAATTCCAATACATTTATATTCACCAAACCAACAGAACTCATGCAGCTACTCATGGTTCTAAAAAAATTAAAATCACATGGTAGATTCTGTCCATGCTCCCAAAGGAAAAGAAATCCATGATGCTTTCACTCAACAAATATTTATCCAGCATATACAATGCCCAAGGCAATGCAAAAGGTAGCAACTTAGGCATGTGGACAAGATCTGTCATCTTTTTTGTGCATTCAAAAATAAGAATCTGAAACAGTTAAATGAGAGCTGCCATCATTATTTTGATAAACCTCAGAAGAAATGCAACCACCTTTACTCAAGGTTCAAGCTGACCAAGGGTTTTCAAGATCCAAAGTTCTCCAGAGAGTGCTACAGACTGACAGGCTCATCTGCCAGTGTCTGATTTGACATGAGGTGCACGGAAGGCACGGAAACCTCAAGTGAAGAGCCTCATCTTAGACGGTTCCATATTGGTCAGACAAGCACAGTGGCTCAAGAAGGCAGGCTACATCTTCCTCAGCTCAGTCGTGGATTACTCTTTCTAAATTGGCTCACATCTGTGATTTTCAGTACCTCGAGTACCCTCCAAATAACCGATTGGGGGGGAACATAAAAGTTTGCTTTTCCGCTAAACACAGACCTTTTGGCTAACTGCCATTCCAACTCATGAAGGACATGCAGATCAGAAAATGGTAACTTCTGAGACTCCATCGGAAAAATGATAGATGAGATGTTTGGCATAGGGGCTGCCATCAGGCATTCAAACACATAACTGCTTCCAGTTACAAGATAGATCCATGACATAAACTTGGCTTCAAGGGACCCTGAAGTCCTCAACCCCAAACAGATGAGAATCTGAGAAACTATACAAAACTCTTCTTTTGTTTATTTTCAAAAGAAATGAGGAATCTTTAAAAAGAAAGAGAGAGAGAGAGGAAGCTAAGACTATTACCTATCATAGTACCCTCTTTCGAGAAACTTGAAGGAAACTTACAATCTAACTTTATAGGCAAAAGTTTCAAAAAAATGAATTTCACCATCTTTAAGACAGCACATATTCTGCTTTTATGTAATCAACTGCATGTGCTACAGGGTCAGGAGATCTGGAAGTGCATGATAAATGTGGATGAAAGCTGATATTTCAGGATGCAAACACATGTGCATATAAAACACATACAGAGAGAAAGAAAAAGAAGCACAGTGAAGAAAAGATTATCTTTCATATACACACTTATTTTCATAAACACCCACGATACAGAAAGAGGGAACAGAGAACAAACCTAACATCTCTCAGAGAAAATGATTCAAGTCCTTTCAATCCTTCAGAAGCATGCTTTGAGTCTAGATTATTCGATGATCCCTACACTACTATTTTCTCCAGATATACATCTGAAATCATGTCAGTCATGTCATCTGCAGCTTAAATTAGGCTTCTTTATCACCTGGAGTAACTTTCAAACCCTGCAACTGGCTTTGCCACTCTTCTGGTATCATGGAAAGTTCACCAGGTTGACATTTAATTACATGACTGAATTCCTAATAAGGATTAATAAAATGATTAATTTACTCTTCTCTTCTCTCTCTCTCTCGCTGGTTTCCCCCGAGTCATGGCTGGCCATCGACAAGAACAAAATATCTAACTGAGGAAAACTGTCTTCCACGCGCAGCATCTGTCTCTCTGGCAAGCTCTGTAGACAGTTGTGTTCTGTCTCTAGAACCGCTTGAGAATCTCTTTCACTCTGTGCTATTAGTAGGCTCTCACCCTCCTAGGTGCTGCTTCCCACTGATCCCACTCAATTTGAAAGACGGATTTGTATATATTTATCCTTCTGAGAATCTGCTATTGTGCAAATATCTCAAATTGAGACCCCCGTGGGAGGGCGCACACGACAGAGGAACACTTGCTTTTCTTTTTCTGCAAAATATCCATAAAATAGCTCAGCGGTTCCCAGGGGTCTGCTTCTGGGTATTATATAAGCAGCTTCTCCTTCAGAGAGGGAAACAGAGACTTCAAGACACAGAATAAAAATGCCCACAGTTTTCTAAGGGAATTTCAAAATAGCAAGTTGCTTAAATATCAAGGAAAGCACCTGGTTTCTCTCCAAGCCTAAAGATAGCCTGTGATCCTTCCAGAAAAGTAAGCCGGGGGTGGGGGGGGGGGGTGGGGGGGTAGGGGAAAAGGGGGGACCGGGGGAGGAGGAAGGTCATGACCAGCACCGGAGAGACTGGGGAACACAGAGAATTATTTGGCAATGCATAACTGAGTAAGCTCTGTCATTTCGGCAATTCTAGAAAAAGAACTTAGTTGAAGAAGTTTTGTTTTTGGAAAAGTAGTTGAGGTGGAGGCATGTTTTGTAGGCATGATATTCCAGCAACAGCACATCTGTCTTACTCTAATTCAGACCCCAAAATACTTCTGTCAGGCTCTCCCTTGCTTCTTAAAAATTTCTTCTCAAATCCACTTTATCCACTTTTTTTTTTTTCAAATAATTACTCAATCCTTAGACCCCCTAGAGGCTTCTGATTCTTAAAAGAATTAGAAAAGATCTCCAGTTATTATTAGATTCCATTTTAGATTGAGAAGAAAGCAGAAAATGGGCAAGATAGGCCCTCCTTTATGTTGTCTGAGTTACTTTTGAAATTTGCTTCTTTCAAAGGTTGGAATAGCACGGAGCACCTTCAAACTATGAAAAATAAGTCAACCGGACCAATTATTTGGAACTCTCACATTAAAAGTAGAAATAATTTAACCACCCCTCCAAAGACCTAAAGGCATTTAAGAGAATCCAAGAAGCTCCATACGTTTCATATTTTCTAAGAATAACTACGGAGCAAAAGATTAAGCCTTCAAATATCTCACTTACGTAAGTCTGACAACAACAAAAAATACACAGTGGAAAGGATTAATCTCAAACAAAACTAGGAAAAGAGGCTTTTGCAGAAAACTATTCCTCTGGCTAGATTTCTTTTGTTTACAATAAGAAGTAGAATTTGGACCCATTATGTATTCCTTCTTATGGGTCCCCTTGTGAATTGAGGTTGTTAAAGTAACATTGTAATTATCTTTTATCTATGGCATGATTTATTTATAATATGAAATCCCCTTTCACATTTTTAGTGTCTTAATAAGTGAATGCTCTCCTTAGCAGTTAGAAAAATGTAACGCTGAGATATGAAACAAATATTTATTTCCTCAAAAACCCACTGAATGTGATTCCAATAAAAACATCATGACATATTTTGTTTGAAGCATTTAAAATTTTTGTTCAGTTTCAAAGGTCATATTTAAAACTGCACCAACTATGAATATGAATAAGTTGTAGGCCATGCCTAAAGTGGGGTGTCTTTTCAAGTAAAAGACAAGACTTACTAATAGTCCCATTTGTTTTCCATTAAAAATCTACTCATTGTATTCACAACAATCCACATGCCAGTATGGGAGCCTGCTTGGACAAAGCCTTTGCTTTGTGTGTATCAGATGCGAAATTTACTTAAATTCAAGATAATTGCAAGTGCATCTGCTACGCTTTGTCACTGGTCTATATGCACATTTCCACAGTGTATACAAAGAGCAATTATCCAACAACTAAAGAAAAAGAAACAGTCATTTCTGCAAATTGCAGCCAGCTCCTTTATCAAGGAATAAGTTTGTGCGGAAAAGAATGCTACCCCAAAACACTTTTTTAAAATAAAATGTATTCACCCACACCACATACATTAACTACACAGAACAAAAAAGGGAGCTTCTTCAACTGTTAAATTACTAGGTCTGAAACAAGGATAACTGCAATTTCAAATAAAATCATCTCACAAAACATAAAGTTCCCCTCTGGAGGAAGAAAAAACAAAAAACACAACCGATTTAAACCAATTTGATGCACTGCTTTATGTTCTTATTCTGGATTCATGACAAAATATTTCAATAATCGTCACCCTGTTTGTCATTGGGTTGTATTTTCCTAATTTGAGATATAAGTGCACAGGCACAAGAACATGAAGAAAATTCAAAATGGGATTATTTAAAATTGGACAATAAAAAATTTTAAAAGTTTTTGCTATGTTCATTAAATAGTAAATTCTACGTAGACCTAAGTTTCATCAATTGTACTATTTGGTCAATGGTTCTCTTTCTCGCTTGCATTCTTTCCTTTTTATTTTCTTTTGCCTTTTTTTTTTTTTAATTTTCATGAACAATCCCATTTCAACTGTCACATTCAACACGGCCACCATTCCTTCAAAGCCCAATCCAATTTTCAGATTTTTACACTTCATGCCAATGAAACAACATCAACGGCACTCCTCTTCAAGGGTCTAATTGACGAAACTTGTTCTTTTAGCAAATTCTCAAGGCCATCCAAAATGCTCAGATAGAGAGAAAATTAATACAAAGAGTAAAGAAATTTTTGTGACGACTGAAATCTATCACTTCAGTGAAATCTATTACTTCAGAGGCCACTTATTCCCTGCTTCACCTTCATTTAAATATCTTCAATACTATTTTGTAAAATGTATTATGCTACCAGTCAATGCTATTAGTAAACAAAACAAAACAAAAAACTTTCCCTATTCCCCAAACTGGAGAATCAGTACCATTAATATTTCATACAGCTGCATTAAATGAGACAATATTCAATATTTAACTTGTCTACTCCTTCAGTAATTTATATTAGAAAATAACAACCATGTGAGAATTCAGCCAGTCGGATTATTTTATGGGATGAACCTTTGCCGTTATTAATAACATTTCAATATCTTATGGTTTTTCAGCAAAGAATTGTAACATTCAAGGACTGAAAGAGATTTTGTTTCTAATTAATTCTCAAAATCCTTGGGAGACAGTGATAGAAGGATAAATATATTAACTTGGAATTGAAGAATAAAAGACTGAGCCTTCTGATGCAAAAGTTTTACTAGAAACATGGATTACTTGTGTGAGTCCTACATCTCACTCTGTTTGCTAATAATTTAGTGAGGAAGATGTGTTTGGACCTCAGACAGTCTAAGTCATGGGAAAAAAGAGATGCAATTTTGTTTCTTTCAAGTACCACAATTACTCTTATTAGCAATTTATAAGTACAGAGCTGGTCTGATCTTTTATCCCAAATTCCTACTAATTTCCTTGCAGGCAATTATTCAGCCATCCAGATGTCTTCTTTACAGTAATTTAAGCAAATCTTCACCTTTTTTCATACCATTTATCAACCTTATATATTTACACACAGGCAAACTTCAGCCCAATCTAAGTAGATTATCTTTAATTTTAACATGAGCAGAATTCAAATGCATCGTGATTCAATACGGCTCTTGGTGATAACAAAAACGAATTCTTCATGATGAACATATTTGAGGCTGGTGTGTGCTAAGATCAAAAGCATTTTGCTTAATACATTTACAACAGGAATGTCCTCCAATCCATTTTAAGCAAGACAGAAGTTCTCACCGCTATTTGCCTTTCAAGTTCATCCCCTAAGGTCCTGCAGGTCCCTTATTGTGAATATTTGCTGGGGAATTTTTATTTACGTTTTATTGATTGCCTCTCCCCTTTTATTTTCAGGGAATTCCACCACTTATATCTTGCTCAAAGTCTTTTTGCCTCATGATAGAATATGAAAGGGCCAGACTATTGATTTATCAGACTTTCTAGTTATAGGGATGTGACACTTGATCAAAATGCAGCCAACTGGACGAACCAGATTAGAACTTTGAGTCAAGAGCCAGGGATCCCCACTACTGAAAGGACAGTAGTTCCTTCCAGGCCTGATACAGTCACCTATCCAGGGCTGCAGTGCTAGCTGATACTAATGGCAATGGCAGAGTCCAGTGCCGGGGATGTGGAAGGCTGTAGCTGGAAACCCAGTGTTCAGTGGCAGGAGCACAAGTGTCTGTTTCCACATATTTCCTGGGGACTCCGTGCTCCCTGATATCTTCCAATACATTCCCTTTCTGTTTATGTTTGCCAGAATTAGTCTCTAACTTACAAGGAAGAACAAACCCAACCCTACCATTGAAAATAATAAATCAAATTGCACTTTTATTCTGTGCACTTTTATTCAGTTTATTAGAAACTGTTCGGAAATGAATGAAGAGAGCCTGTAATACTGCAAGCTGTAAAGAACATATTCTTATCACAAAGACTAGGGAACTTTCTGTCCAGAAGGACTCCTACAACAAATTAGAAATGATCTCAGAAATTCTCAGAAATTCATGGATCCAACAGGAAAAGAGCCAGGAGTCAAAGTTCAAATGAAGATCCCTTCCAATTTTTCTCAGCCATTGCTTCTCTGATTCAGATCCACCAGGAACAGAAGATGGAAAAGAAATTTGATGTTCTGGCTATGATTTGTTGGAAATGAGATACGTACATCTTGAAAACTCACAGCAAAAAAAAAAAAAAAAGGAGCATTAAATCAGAGCCTGACCATTGCTATCAAAAGTCAAAGCTGACTGCCGGAAGCCCAGCAAGCCATTACCTGGGGCTGTGGAAAGGGCCAGTGCTCTGTGCACTTCTCCATCCACTTTCAGAGCTATTCACCAAGCACTTTTCAAGAATATTACCATTCCAACAAATGACTGATAAGAGATAAATTTAAGAAAGTGAATAAGTTTTGAAAAGTAAATCCCTAAACCTACATATTCGCCATATGTTTTCAAGTACAACTGGGAAAATATTCCTTTAGAACAGTTTTCAACCATGGGAACACTTGGAAATTTTCTTACTGTCCCAATTCCTATCAATTTTCAAAACCCTCCAAAAAAAAAAAAAAGTAAATCATAAATTGATTCATTGGTCATAAAAAATGTAAATTGACAGCTCTGAGCCATGGAACCATTCATCCGCTCACTGATTGAATTGACACAGGTAATAGGCATGTCCTAAAAATGACCTGCATGAGTTATCTGCCCTTACTTTGAAACCTAGATGTTAACCTGGCAAGAATCCCTAGTTTAATACTAGCCCTCTGGCTTTATTCTTAAACATGTCTGCTGTATCTGAATTTAAAAGAAAGCAAGCAAGCTGAGAAGTTATATCCCTGATCTGGCTCAAAGCTATGCTTTTCTCAGAATAACTGCACTTGGAGATCTAGGACAAAGCTATTAAAAACAAAACAAAACTACTTCTAACTTCTGTAATTAAAACATTATATTATACATGTGTATATGCACACACACACACACACACACTTTTGCCTAAAGACTGTAAGCTTCTAGACCAGCAACCAATCATACACACATATACACACCCAAATAGTATATGATTCTGTGTATACCCCATGGGGGCTTAATAAACACTTATGAATTGACTGACAAGAGAAAAAAAAAAAAAAAAACAAGAAATGACAACCTTCAGGGTAGCCGTAAAACAATTTTAACTTGAAAATTGCCCAGAAATAGATTTCACAGTCCATGGGAACATACACAAATCATATAAAAAGAGCCTGTGCCCCTTATATACCTAGAGAGTCCTTAGTGAAAAATCACTGTTGTAGGAAGGAGAGTTCAGGCTCTTTATCTATTTACTCTTTGGCTTCTTCACTGAATTCAGCTGAGAGCAACTTTTTTTCTTTCTGTAATAACCTTTTCCACAGAATAACTTTTAAAATACAGATTAGAGTAAATGTAAAATTTACCTCATCACT
The DNA here is from genome assembly GCF_002263795.3 of Bos taurus. Taxonomy (NCBI): domain Eukaryota; kingdom Metazoa; phylum Chordata; class Mammalia; order Artiodactyla; family Bovidae; genus Bos; species Bos taurus. The sequence goes on along the minus strand of NC_037334.1, from coordinate 78,914,050 downwards.
CATATATTCTTGTGAGGTCAACAGGTATAAAATCACCTTTCCCTCTCAATTCTCAAGACTCATGTTGCCATTTGAATTTCTCTGCAGCCAAATGTAACAAAAGCATCATCTACAAAGCTTACAGTTTCTTCAACAGCAGCATCTCCAAATAAACAGAAATTAGCAATAAATCATAAGCTGCTCATAGTCTTCTCTAAAGGATGCATTGAGAGTGTGCCACAATTCTTAAAATCACACTTCAGTGCTTCCTTCAAGACAGTTTTCAAACACCTCAAGTTCAAAAGCGGTTTGCTTTTCTCCCTGAAGTTCATATGCGTGTTCTATGTTAAGGATGTGAATAGAACGGATAATTTAGTGGTCTCTGGAAAGGATCATATACACAGGATGATGCTTCTGTTTTAATTTAGCCTTGTTACATTTACTTGAAATGGTTGTTATTTCAGTTACGGTCTATTTTGAAGAACAACTTCCATACTGATAAATTTCCAAAAATGTTTGATGAGAGCAAGTGGGGAAAAAAATAAGAAATAAGCCATGCTTAAAATTGATCCCATTAATCTGGGAAGAGGGGTGGGGTAGGTAAAAAAGAGAAGAAAACATTTTTGATTGAGGTAAGGAACTTTTTAACAAAAACACATGAAACAAAAAATAAAAAGTCTGTGTATGTCTTTACCATCAAAGGTCAAAAACAAAATCTATTTTAATTCACTGCAGCTCACTGCAGTTACATGTAGTGGTCAATCGCTTTGCCAACATCATCATGCAGGTCCCCTTATGGTAGCCACCTACTATACCCCATCCCATCCCAATGCCCCAGCCCCCACCCCTGGCTCATCCCACAGTTCAACTTACAGCCAAGAGGTGGGTTTGGTCACCTGCTTCGTAGGATAAATTTGAGTTCATTTTCCAACTCATTGTTTGGGGTGACGTTTGTTTCTCAGTTTTCAGGTCTCCCACATAGATAGCAGTGTGAAAGGGTAGGGTTGTGGGTTTTTTGGTTTCTTTTTTTTTTCTTGTTTTCTTGGCACCTCCTCTGGACTGTAAGAAGTAATGATTGATCATTTTTACACAGTCATCCGTGGCCCTCTTCATGGCCACATGTAAATGCGCCAATGGATAATTAAGCAACAGACACATCCAATAAATATAATAAATAAATTTGATTTTTTCCCCTTAGTAATTGGTTTCATCTGACTGAGTCTGATTATGTGTGAGGATATGTAAACAGGATTAGAGAGGAGAAAAAATAGATGCTAGGTCACACAAATTGCAGAGCCCTAACCACTGTGAAATATTTGTGCAATAATTATATTATTATTCTTAAGGTTAGAAAAGCACTTTGCATCTTCTCCAGAACTTGAGGTGAGGCTAAAAATAAAATGGGTGGCAGGATTATTATCATAAGGAGATGGTGGCCAACTATAGAATACATTTTCCTTTGGTTTTCCCACAAAGTCTCACTACCTTGCCCTCATGCCTCCATTAAATCCATGTAGGTACCACCAAACTTTGAAGTCTCCAATCCTAGGGGTCATATCACATCAGACTACATGAATAGACATGAGCTGGGAATATATAGAAGGCAGAGAATGAGAAGATATTTGTATATAATTACAGTCTGAGCAAATCCTAAAATAAAATAAAATTAAATCATTTTTCTAATATAATCTCAAGTGACACAAAGAGCAAAGCTTTATCTTGTATTTAAAAAAGAAACATCTACTTCTATTCCCATTTACTTTCTTAGACATCACTTTGGCATCAAATTACTCTTAACCATCATATCTGGCTTTTAGCAGAACATGGTACCTGGCCTGTCTTGGGAATTTAAAACCTGCTTTTTGAAGCAATTAAAAAAAAAACAAAAACTGGAAGATTGAAATATACTTTCATGCAGCTTTAATTTGCCTATATTCTTTCTAGGAAATAGGCAGTATCTACTGAAATGTGTTGCACACAACCATATACTCTTACATTTGAAATGGTTTAGAAAAAATACCACAGTTAAGATCACAAAGTCTGTTGCAATAAGTTCTCTAATAATAACTGTGATTTTAGCTATGTAGATATTTACTGTTTGAATTAACCATAAATGTGGACACAGCTATCTTCTTTAATAGTTCAATTTCATTCTTAGAAATAATCTAAGAATCTAACTTGACTATTTCTAACATTCAAAATGAAATTTTGAAATGGCACACACAAAAAAAAAACCTGTTACGGATACAGCAAGTAGCTTATACAATTTTGTGATTTTTTTTTAACAGTATGGGATTTTTTTAACCTTTGCCAAAATCATTTCTATTTAATGATGTATTTCTTTTTCCACAGATAGTCTTATTCCTCTAATTAAAGGAGGAGAAATGTCAAAACATTGAGTATCAGTAAAATCCTAAGCAATAATAAAAATGACATTTAAACATAAGCCTTTTCCCCAAGAGAATCCTCCAGAGAATTGTCCTCTTGAAAGATTTTAAATCAGTATATTATGGTTAGCATCAATTTTATCTTCACCAAGTGAATTATATTCTCCAACTTTAGTTTTTGCCTCCTAATATTTAAATTAAGAGCTGGGGAAACTAAACAAAGAAAAATGACTTCTTCTTTTGGAGCAAATTCATTAATGATTTTTTTTTATTTTACAAGGCCCACAACTCACTTTTATATATTATAAAATAATTACTTTACCATGGTCATATTAATAGAAATGATCATACAAAATTCCTAATATTTTTTTACCAGGCTTAAGCCTCTACACCTAAATAATTTCATCATGAGGACAATTAAATAGACTGTCTTTTAGAAGAATGGGTCCTAAACTTTTATAGATCTGCATCATAGTCCAGAAATCACAAAGTAAGGCAAAGATAGGAACAACTAAGTCTAGCATCATGTTTATGTTAGAAAAACCTGTGGCAGAATCAAATTAGGGACAGAAGAAATAATGGGGCATCTTAATAGGTGATCTAAACAAGTATCAAGGAAAGGAGAGCCTTCTCTGAAAGAACTGCAGTCAAAGCATAAGAACTCTAAACTTTTAAAGAAACCATCTCTTTCCTCCCAAACCTCGCACTCATACTTTCCAAGACAGATGCAGGATATTTGCTACCCGCCACCCATATGCTGGCGCTGAGATGAGGAACACACTCAATCGTTCCATCAGAGTCAAAGATCAAGTCATATTATCCAGGATAGGGGGAAATCTTTGCTGGGGAACCTAGATTTTATTTTAACATATTAGCTGTATTATTTAGTGTCAATTTCTATTCACTAAATTTACATGAAAAGAGTTAAAACACCTGCTCTCGCTTTACTCACACTATTGCTGAAAAGCACACAACCATACCATTTTTCTGATAATCCTTTTTGTCTAAAAGGTTGGTACTGTAATGCTCTACTTAGGAGAGGGGGACCAATTTAATCCTTTCAGCAAAAACGAGAGAACTTTATTAGCAAACTATTTCTCAAGGTGCTTCATTTTTTGCCACGAGGAATTCGTAAGAAAAGGCTGCAATGCTTCAAGTTCAAAATCACACTGGAGAGTGAAATATACCAAGCAGACTGTGGGCAGTAAGTAATATGAATTTTGGGGAAAAGATTTTATACCTCTTCAACTTCATAAAAATCTTTCAGAAATATGAACAGGATACTTGCAGCAGAGGTAAAATAATACGTTAAGTAGTGGTTTTTCTTTGTTAGGTAGAGAAAACTATATACATACATATGTTATGTGTATATATATATATATAAAATTTACTGGTAGTACAAAATTCTGAATATTGTGAATATTCCTTTAACAAAAAAAAAGTGAAAGAAGGAGTATAAGGAAATACTTTGACAAGGCTACTATTTGCTCTCACTGTACACGACTCATAAAACTACTGTTGATTTCACAAAATTTTAAGGGGGGTATTATCTAATTAGATCTTACATTTTATGAAATATTGTTACATTCCTCTTTCCATTAAGAGCATATGAAAAGATAGCCATTCCCCCCGCCCCCAAAATATATATATATATATTCTTACAATCTTCCCTGAAGACTGAGACTCTGTTGTATGCACTATGAGTATAGAATGGAAGGTTTCTCTTTGTGAGTCCATCAGGGCTCCTAGAAACCAGTAAGTCAAAGAACAAAACTGTTGCTTCACACAAAGTGATGAGAGACAAAAGCATATGCTTTTTACATAGTCCCACTTGAGGTAGTAGTCTGATATAAGTTTTGTCTCTTTAAACTTGACTCGCAGTTTGAGTTCTTAAGTGGAGAGAGATAAAAGGGCCTTGGCAATGACCTTGACTATATTTCACCAGAAATCACTTCTCAAAATTAGTCTACACAGAATAGAAAACAATGGAAAAGCTCACCAATACAGGTTTTCCTCAAAAACACACAAGCAGTGCAGAGTTCCTTTCAATCACACAGTGAAAAAAAAAACAAACAAACAGTAATTACTTTTAAGAAACGTTCAGTACCTCTAGCATAATAAACACTTTACACATGCAGAAAAAACTCTACTCTTATCAAAATGAAAATAGACACCTTAAAAATACAGGCAAATATATTGTCAAGTTCCATTAACCAACAGGCTCTTTCTACACAGCCTTCTCTTCCCAAAAAAGTTACCTTCTCCCCAGAATGTCAGATGCCATGCATTTGGAAATGCTGAAATTCAATACACACACCAATTGAAGGTAAACTACCTAATGTACCAACAAACTTAGCAAGAGGATGGTATTATTCTGATACATTAAACTGAGATCAACCCCAGGCACAGAAAGTTAAAATGAGCTTAGTTATGATTTAATGGGAACCTTAACATCAATAACAATAATAAGAAAACCACCAGCAAGCCACAAACACTATACCACACAGAACCATGTAAGAGTAATTAAAAACCTAGCTGATTGAATAGTATTCTCACCAGACAATACACCCAAAATGTAGCTATGTTTAATATTTTAACACAAATTCTCTGAGCCTGTTCAAAGTTGCCAGTAAACTAGAAAGGGTAAAAACCAACCGCAACAGGAAGGAGGAGTCTGTTGTTTAAATCAATGTACTCTTGGTCTTCATAACTAGTGAAGATACTGAAACTAAAACTAATTGTGCTGCTTCATAAATAAATTCATGCACTCAATGTATTATATAACAATTAGAAATCTTGCTTCATGGGCCACGTGAAAGGACTCCTTAGTCTGGTCAGTTATCTGCTTGTGCCCCTGTGTGTGGAATATGCCAGAGAAACAATTCAGCTGCTTAGCATGGAGTATACTGCTTTCTGGTTTAGGTCCTAGAATGAGAAAACCATGCTTTAGAAGACTTGGGTTCTTAGGATCATAATTTACTATACAAATTCATTTTTCCTTGGTACCCAGGCAAATAAATGCTTCAAAGACAACTGTGATCCTAATGAATGGAAGTTGGGCTTTTCCCTCCAACTTGATCAAAATGGTAAACGGCAAGGGTCCATAAAAATATTTTAAATAGCAATATTGCCACCTCAAGGGACCCAGGAATAAGCTGAGATTGCATTCTAAGTAAAATGTCTTATACCATTAGCAGACTACAAAAGAAGAAATAAGCTTTAGATCTAAGGAACCCTGTCCACAATTTCCAAAAGAGCTTTTGTCAACACAGGCAGCTCAAAATAGGTGAATTTGCATGGTGTCTTGGAGTAGGCTTTCTTCTATAAAAAAGAGGGTCTGACTTGAGTTAATTTACAGTTCATTTTGTTCCAAGTCCTAAACTGTTTTATGCTGTTCTCCCAACATCAGCTAAGTTTACATGAAAACAAAGTTGAGCAGTATCATTGCAAACATACTCTCTGCACTTAGGTAATTGCTGGTCTATGATGTGGCAACCACAAGGCAAAAGCAGGCTTCTTTAAATACCAGTATTTTCCCTCTGTCAAATGTGTGAGCTTCAGAGTATCTCTGAACTGGATATCCTCATCTGAGTCTAGAGTTCAGAGCTCCTCAGGATGCTAACACATATAGTGGAACTGCAATTGGTTCTATCCCCTACTTCCCTCCTTACATTTCAGCTGCCATTATTTTAGCTTCTTTTCCCATAGCTTGGCAGAAATTTTCACAACTATAAACTGATTTCTTTAGAAACTGCTAATGTGCCTTTACTTAGTGACCCTTCAGCATTTCTACTAAACTGCAACTGAAAACTTAGGGGGATAAAGAGCAAAACAAACGAAAAATGGTTAACTGCTAAGGACCTTCCAAAGAACTTAAATACAAATACATCAAAGAACCGTTCTATGTTAAATTTTAAATAATATTTAAAACAGATTCTGGAAGCAAGAGTTACAGAGTCAGTTCTATTAAAAAAAAAAAAAGAGTTAAGAGTTCAATTTGCATGCATTATGCTGGCTATTTTAAATAATGTTTTTCCATGTGGATGGCAGAAACTGCCCTCCCCCTCCCCAATTGACAAGATGCCACTTCAAGTAAGATCTAAGAAAGGGGTGGTTTGGGGGTTAGAAATTGCTGTACATGTCTTGCAATTTTGCATAAAACAATACCAGCAATCTCTCTCCTTCTCCATAGCCCTAAATTTATTATTAAGTAAATTCAGCAATAGCTCAATCACTGGAGACCAGGACAGGATGTGATACACTAAAGCACTTATATGTTTATTATCTTTGCAAGCAACATGAGTAGTGGTGTCTATAACTGCCTCCTGCAAATCTGCAGCGATGTGAGGCAAAACAGCATTTTTAAGAATTTCCCTTTTGGAATGCAAATGATTCTGCCTCTAATTTTGAATATTTTAGCCAGCATGTACCACACAGTAGTTCTGGAATCACTGGCATCTGTCATGCTGTCAAAACTGAGTCAAAATGCATTGTAATCCTGAAGAACGATAACGATAAACATCAATGCAACGTTAAAATGCATCCTAAAAAAAAAAAAAATCCCCATAATTGCGATGAACATTAGAGAGAAAACGGCAGTCCTTCTGCAGGGAAATAACAGTCTGCTCTACCAATATTTCCCCTCCCCCTTGAAACTCATGCAACTAATGATGACCTCCCGAAGTGCGGAATTTAAATGTTCCAGCATTCATCTGAGGATGAAGGGGGGAAAAATACATAGAAAACCACGAAACAAGTTGCAAACTGCACAAACGCAAGGAGAGAGAGAGAGAGAAGGGAACTGCAGGCTGATTCAGGAGCGATTGCAGAATGAGGAGCAACAGAAAGGAAACACGGAAGAAAGAAAGGGGGGGAAAGCCTTAAGCATTAAAGAGTAAGAAGTGAAAAAAACATTTACCAGCGGCTCGGTCAGTAGCTTCGCTCCCTGACACCATCTATATAGAGAGAGAACTTAGCCTAGAGTCTTCGGTCCCAGCTCGCTTTGGAGCAAAATTCCTTCACTTCGAGGGGGTAACAAACGCCCTCAAGAAAGAGAGAGAGAGGGAAAGAGGGGGAAAAATAATCCCAAAGACCAAGACAGGCTTTCCCCTCCTCCCTCTTACCCGCCCCCCGGACTCCCCAAACGGTGCTCGCTTCTGCACAGTTCTGCCGGCTGTGCCGCTGAGCTGCTGCGATGCTGCCGCGGCGGCTGCTGCTGCTGGTGCTGCTGCTGCTGCTGCTGCTACTTCGGAAACGATTAGGAGGAGGACGCCCAAGCACGACCTGAGCCTGCGAGCCACCCAGGACCAATGTGCAACCTGCTCTGGAATCAAACCCATAACACACGCACGCACATCCAGTGGCTCCTGCACTAGAGCCCCCGCGCGCACACACACACGCGCCCGCCCGCGCGCAGTACAGACACACAGACACGCGCGCACACACACGCGCGCACGCGCGCACACACACAGACACAAACACACACAGACACACTGAACGCCGCGCACCTCCCGCCCGCCGGCGCAGCCCCTGAATGGGAGTGCGAACCAATCCCCAGCCCCCGAGCGCGCGCACAGGCCGAGGCCGCCGGGGCTGGGTGGTGGCACTTGGGGGCGGCAGCTGCTGTAGCTCCTGGGTATGGGACTGGGGAAGGGCGTCACGGTCGCGAAAGAGGGGCGTTAGGGGCTCCTGCACCCCTTTGTCTGCAGAGCGATCCCCCCTCGCCCAACCCTCCCCGCAGCCAGGCACAGCGCGAGCCGCGGGCGGTGTAGAGTTCAGTTTCGCTGTGGGGTTGGTTGGGGGAGGCTCGGTTCCCTGGCTGCGCGCACCCAGGCACCGCAGCTGCACCCGGATCCCTGCACTCAGTGGAGCACAGAAAGCCCGAGCACCCCGAGAGTGACCCGAGCTTGCCTTGGGTTCAGATCACACCCACTGCTCGGCTGCAACCTCAGAATCCACCTTCCAGGGTTAGGAAGCAGAGAGGGGCAGAGAGCGGTGGTTTTAAGAGGGAAGGGAGAGTTTGCAGAGCCTTTAGCCCCTGCTGACCAGCCTCACCTAGGCAGCTCAGTGGCCCTGAACTTGTCCAAGGTGGTGCGGTACCCGGGAAACTAGGTTTCCACACCTCAGAGGGGAGTTGCTTTTCTTCCTTCCATAAAGGGAATTACAAAAGGAAGCAATTCCTGGCCCAGGAAAGGCTGATTCAGTTAGAGTAACTGACAGAAAATCCAGCAGGGCCTGGCTGTGGTAATAGTAACAGCTAACAGGTATTGCTTAGTTATCCTGCGCAGGCTTTGTGCTATGCAGTGGCCATGAATTAACTGATTGTATCTTGTCCAAACAGTATCTGATTAACCCTTGAAGGAAATTTAGGCTGCAGAATATTTTACCAACTGCTAGTCAGTGATAACCAATGCATCTGGGAATTTGAACCTGCAATTTAACTCAGGCACTGGAGAGAGAATGCCTTTCTTTGAAGGGCTCTAGGCATTTCCAGAAAAGTAAAGGTCTACTGGATGTTTGCATGATAACACCCTCTGGCCTTCAAGCTGTATCCAGCCTGTCTTCAGCAATCTGCAGGTCTGAAACACTGCATGCCTGCAGTTTGCGTAATGTCCTAATACTAATAATATTCAAAATACTCATCTCTTGACTATGTACTCTGAGTCACCCTTTTAATTAGGCTCAGCAGACTTGCAATCATAATCTTTAAAATAACTCTGTAAACAAGCTATCCTTACTTCCATTTTACATATGAGGAGACTGACCCAGAGATGCCTTGTGACTTTCTCAAGGTGACAGGGCCAGAATAAGGAGGATGTGGTTTGGTCACCTCCAAGGTCCATTTTTGCAATGCAGGCATCTGCCTATAATGCAGGAGATCCAGGTTCCATCCCTGGGCCGGGAAGATCCGCTGAAGAAGGGAATGACAACCCATTCCAGGATTATTGCCTGGAGAATCCCATGGATGAAGGAGCCTGGTAGGCTACAGTCCACAGGGTTGCAAAGAGTTGGACATGACTAAGCGAGTAAGCACGTGAGGTCCCTGTCAGTTTTTTCTTTTTTTAAACTAAATTATGTGTCTTCCTTAACTGTATATTGAATAAAGTCATGAGATGAGGGCACAGCAGTTACCTTTTATTTCATTCAACAAATGCATATTGATTTCCTATTAACATTCACTCATTCAAGAAATATTTACTAAGCATTTACTTCCTTCAAGGAACTTAGAGGTGACAGAAGATGACAAAGACACATCCCAGAACTCTTTGTGTTTATAGTCTGAGAAGATAGCAATCGCATGCTTATGATGCTGATGGTGAAAGCTTACTAGCAATGAATGTCCTTCCCTTCCCTATTCATCTAGCAAACTCCTAAATGTCCTTCAGTTTTCTACTCCAGTTTCACTTCTTCAGGGAAGCCATCTGTGATCTCTCTGGCTGAATTAAATCTCCCTTAATGTAGGCTTCCAAGGCATCATGTCAATTTTCTTTTTAAAAATTGTTATGGTTCCAATTTTCCATTAGTTCTGTGATTTGCCTAGTATAATCTTCCCAATCCACACAATTCTCTAGACCATAAGCCTCACTATGAATGTGTCTTTTTATTTTCCAGTAATCTCATAGTCCCTGGTAGATATTAAACCTGCTTTCTGTTTTACATGTGTGTGCACATGTGTACAAGCACACACACAACTCTTGGAATTGGAGTAATGATTCTTGGGGTAGGGTATTTTTTTTTTTAATGATATTTTCATGTCAAAGATGAGTAACACGAAGCTGAGAGAGGTTAAGTAGCTGTCCCAAGGTCACACATTTGGATAAGTGGCAGAGAAGGACTCTAACAGCTCTATCTGATGTTTAAGTCCACGTGACTACCCACAGGCTCTGCTGTGGCCATGTTTTCCAGTAACCAATCAGACTATGTGAAAGTGGCTCATGGGAAATATAGTAGACAGATTTCTGGAGGTGGCATTATGGGGAATACAGAGATAATTTAATATTGTAGAAACTGAAAAGACCTGCAATAGGACATGAGTAGTCCACTACTGAGCGCCCACCATACGTCAGTCTTTTTGTTCAGAACTTATTTTTAAGCTTAACAATTATGGCTCGATGCTGTGATTCTCATTTTATAGACAAGGAAACCAAGGCTCCCCACAAAAAACAACCCCTGCTAAACCATAAACTTAGTTTTCTGAATGTTGAGCTTTAAGCCAACTTTTTCACTCTCCTCTTTCACCTTCATCAAGAGGCTTTTTAGTTCCTCTTCACTTTCTGCCATAAGGGTGGTGTCATCTGCATATCTGAGGTTATTGATATTTCTCCCGGCAATCTTGATTCCAGCTTGTGCTTCTTCCAGCCCAGCGTTTCTCATGATGTACTCTGCATAGAAGTTAAATAAACAGGGTGACAATATACAGCCTTGACGTACTCCTTTTCCTATCTGGAACCAGTCTATTGTTCCATGTCCAGTTCTAACTGTTGCTTCCTGACCTGCATAAAGGTTTCTCAAGAGGCAGGCAGGTGGTCTGGTATTCCCATCTCTTGAAGAATTTTCCACAGTTTATTGGGATCCACACAGTCAAAGGCTTTGGCATAGTCAATAAAGCAGAAATATATGTTTTTCTGGAACTCTCTTGCTTTTTCCATGATCCAGCGGATGTTGGCAATTTGATCTCTGGTTCCTCTGCCTTTTCTAAAACCAGCTTGAACATCTGGAAGTTCATGGTTCACGGATTGCTGAAGCCTGGCTTGGAGAATTTTGAGCATTACTTTACTAGCGTGTAAGATGAGTGCAACTGTGCAGTAGTTTGAGCATTCTTTGGCATTGCCTTTCTTTAGATGGGGAAACAGTGGAAACAGTGTCAGACTTCATTTTTTTGGGCTCCAAAATCACTGCAGATGGTGACTGCAGCCATGAAATTAAAAGATGCTTACTCCTTGGAAGGAAAGTTATGACACCCTAGATAGCATATTCAAAAGCAGAGACATTACTTTGCCAACAAAGGTCCATCTAGTCAAGGCTACGGTTTTTCCAGTGGTCATGTATGGATGTAAGAGTTGGACTGTGAAGAAAGCTGAGCACCAAAGAATTGATGCTTTTAAACTGTGGTGTTGGAGAAGACTCTTGAGAGTCCCTTGGACTGCAAGGAGATCCAACCAGTCCATTCTGAAGAAGATCAGTCCTGGGTGTTCTTTGGAATGATGCTAAAGCTGAAACTCCAATACTTGGGCCACCTCATGCGAAGAGTTGACTCATTGGAAAAGACGCTGATGCTGGGAGGGATTGGGGGCAGGAGGAGAAGGGGACGACAGAGGATGAGATGGCTGGATGGCATCACTGGCTAGATGGATGTGAGTTTGAGTGAACTCCGGGAGTTGGTGATGGACAGGGAGGCCTGGCGTGCTGCGATTCATGGGGTCGCAAAGAGTTGGACATGACTCAGTGACTGAACTGAAATGAAACCGTAAACTCCAGAGGAAAACTGAAATATCTATTTTTATTTTCCATTTTATACAACTTGTTGCTGTTGTTGTTCAGTCACTAAGTTATGTTTGACTCTTCGCAACCCCATGGACTGAAACCCTCCAGGCTCTTCTGTCCATGGAATTTCTCAGGCAAGAATACTGGAGGGGACAGCCATTTCCTACTTCAGGGAATCTTCCCAATCCAGGGATGGAACCCATCTCCTGCATAGGCAGGTAGATTCTTTACCACTGAGTCACCTGGGAAGCCCAACCTACCAAACTTTAAACTCTCTCTCTCTCACTCACTCTCTTCTCTCTCTCTCTCACTCACACACACACAGACTATCAAGCAAATTGTCCAAAGTCTTACTACTAGTAAATCAGGAGCTGGGATTTGCACCTGGGTCTGTCCGACTTCAGTGTTTCAGAGAAGATTGGGACTAGAGGGTCATTATGGGGTTTGCAGCTTAACCAGGCTATTGTATCTGAGAAGGTATCTATGTCTAACAAGAAGAGGCATTGCATGTTCTTTTCTTTCCCATTAAATCTTACAAGGAATCTGAGATTCAGAGACCGAAAGTCATTTGATCAAGGTCACAGCCAGTGTCATCATGCTGAGCTGGGTTTATACTCCAGCCTCTCTCACGACAGACTTGTGGTGCAGTGTCATGAATGGAAGACAGAGTAAACCAGATTTTCAGCCGTTCCTGGCTGGGGCGGGAGGATGGGGAGCTGGGAAATCCCTGGAGGAAATGCTGCAGAGAACCGAGCAGACCTGTGACACCTCTCTTCCTACCCGTCCCCACTCCTCCAGGTTCCATTTTTGCTCAGGCCTCTGTTCCTCTGCCTTTTCAGGTCTCACCTTGAACTTGATGCCTCCACCACCTCCCCATTCATTTGCAGCACCAGCAATGGCTCCAAATCCCAGAAAAGTGAAAACTGCATTTTGTAAGGTTGGGCTCCTAACAGACTACTGGGTTTGTTCAGTGACAAGGGGAAGCTTTGATTACAAATAGGAAGCTTTTTGTTAAACACCTTTCCATTTTGGAGTATAATAGGGGATGTTGGTGTGTAGCTCTTTGTAGAGTTTCCTAACCTATAAGAATTCATACTATAAAAATGAGACATTCAGAAACAGAAAAACATCTCCATCCCATGCATTTTCTACTCTATCTCTAGTATTCACCTCCCTGCCCTGTCCTCTCCCTGCCCACAAAATGCACCCACAAATTCTGTCCATGTATTTACATGCCTTAGAGCCATAGACATATACATTCAGCTATTAGTATAAACGCGTAGTGGTCCATGACTGCATATACTTCTCCTGCAACTGTCTGGCTATTAACTTGCCCCACACTGAAATGTTATGAATAAAGTAAGTGAGGGGTTGCTAAGAAAATGTTAAATATTAACCCTCTTTCCTTCTCCCTAAGAATACATTTATTCCTTGGAGAATGTTTCAGATGGCCGAAAGCTCTCTGGGATTCTCAATAACCCCTTCCCGGGTATATGTTAGGCAGCTGATTTTTCTTATGAGAGCAGTGGAATCTTGAAGTTATGGTAAGATAACCCATTAAGAAAGTCATGATGGCAACCTTCAAGGAAAGCTGTGTTGAAAACTTGAAATGTTAGTCAATGTTCTGCAGTGGCCCCCAGGACAGGAACTTTAAAGTTTTCTGAGAAGTGTCCTAATAATTCTACTGTTGAGAACTTTCAAAGAGACTGGCAGAGTTCTTCCCCAACACAACTTTCTGAGGCAAATGTAGTTGTGATCACCATTTTGCAGATGAAGAAACCAGGGCTCTGGGAGAGCAAACCATTTAAGGTGAAGTTACACAGCTAGAAGGCAAGCTGGGATGCAAACACAGGTCTGTCTGATGCCATCACCTGTATGGTGGGCTCTATCTTCTGCCACCTTGAATTCATGACACCCCATTGTGTGTGGAACCAGATGTGGGGAGGGCTGGTGGGGAGGGTGGAGGCTAATAGGCTTCAGGTGTGTACAATACTTCAAGTGTAGTAATATCTCTATCCTAGGAAACTAAACACAGTTTAGATAGCCCCTTAAAGGAGTGTTATTTAGTTTATCTGTCAAATTAGAAATCTGATATATATATCATATACGAGGGATATATGATACACACACACACACACACACACACACACACACACACAGACACCAGGGAGCTTGGTAGGAGGACTCAGTCACATGACTGTCATTGGGGAAAAGGCTTCTGAGTCCCCTTTGACAAGTCTTTCTTCCCTTGAATTTAAACAGCACTGCAATGTGGTTGTCAACCACATCCCAGGTCAATCACTCTTAACAGACAATCTCTTCAATTTCCTAGAATCCTTACAGAGGGTATTCTGAAAAAGTCTTCCTTTCCTAAGGATGGGAAATTTAGAAGCAAAGACAACCTGAGCTTGTTAAAATCACTGCACTTCTCCATATTGGTTTCCAGTGTCTGTAAACCGTTTTCAAAATTCAGTAGATTTCTGCTTTCGGAGAGATGTCAGGAAGGATCCTCAGAATGTGTTTCTATCCAGCCATATTAATTTGGTGCCAAGTATTGATAGTTCACCCATGTACCAGTATTTGCATTTTTACATAGGCTACACCTTGTATACAGAAGGATAACAGATGACCGTCTTGGTTCTATAACTTAATGCTAGAGATTGTGTCTTGTACAGTAATCATTCATCTTTCCAGAAATCAGTCAGATAAAAGGAATGATGTTGTGACCTTGCATAGTTGCAATAGTATCTGAATTTAAATTCTGAAACCCCCTCAAACAATAGCTTAGAGCCTACATATTTTAATTTTATGTAATATTCCAACAGGTCTGAATTTACAAGCCTATAGGGAATTAGAAAACAAGAGGTAAACTGCTCTTGTTAGAAACTTAATAATAGCAAGAAATAGATAACCAGAGAATGAAGGAGGAGATAAAATTTAAATTTTACAATGTTTGAAAAGCTTAATTTTCAGGTAAGCCTTCAAATACCACATTTCAACAGAAATTCTGTGAATCTTCAGATTACATTATTGTAGACCAGTATATGATGTTAATGTTATTGATTCAAGTCCATACTTGATTGCTACTTGAAGCCACAGAAATAAAGCCTATATTCCTCCACCTATCAGTTAAGGTTCTCCATGGTGTGGCCCAGGAGTGTCTCGTAATTTCCCCTCTGGAACAAACGTGTTTCAAGACATCTGATTAGACATGATACTAAGTGAAGCAAGTCAGACAGAGAAAGATAAACACTATATGATATCATATAATGGAATCTTAGATGTGGAATCTAACAGGTAGTATGAATGAACTTACTTACAAAACAGAAACAGGCTGACAGACATAGAAAACAAACTTTTGTCACCAAATGTGAAGGGTGAGGAGGGATAAATTGGGAGTGTGGGATTAACAGACAGACAATACCATATGTAAAACAGATGAACAGTAAGGATTTACTGGTTGGCACAGGGAGCTGTATTCAATATCTTGTAATAAATTATAGTGGAAAAGAATGGGAAAATGTATAGATATACACATATACATGTATAACTGAATCATGTTGCTGTACACCTGAAACAGATACAATATTGCAAATCAAATGTACTTCAATTAAAAAAAGTGACTGCCTGGAGAGAGGTCTCAAGATGATTTGAACACCATATTCCTGTGATCTACATTGTTCTGAGTGCTGAGATGCATTATTTGATCCAGTTAGTGGGGCTGATCCAATCTAGTGCTATACATGCCATGTGTTTCCCAAACATAGAACCAATTCTCCTTTCCTATATCATGTCCCCTAACCTTCTCCCCGAACCTCGGCTCTAGTCAAAAATTAATGATTCCCATACAACTATGCTTTCCTTTGTCCATGGATTTCCTCCTTTGTTTACACTTTATCTGGAACAACATTGCCTTCTTCACCATTTCCACAAGGCAATTCCTCTTCAAACATCCCACTCAGGTGTCATCATCTATTTCCAATAGTCTTCCCTGAGTGCCCTAGCCAGAAATCCTCTTCTTGTTTTCTAAAAGTAACTCATGTAGGTGAATATCATGTCCGCCTTATATTAAAGTTACTCATGCTCTTGTCTTTCCTCCTGGACAACAAATTTCTTGAATGCGATAACCCTATATGGGTAACTTTTTAATCCACCACCACGAGTTACACAAAGACTTTCCCTGAATAAAGTATCTGCTATAGGAGTATATATAAATGAATGGTGAATACTCAATATTTGGTGAATGAACGAACATAAAGTTATTATTACTACTTTCCTGCTATGTCACAAAGAGATAAAGTTGCATTTTGTAGGCTAGAGAATAGAGCTAATGCTGGGCAATTCCTGTGAGTAGCTAGGCTCTAAGGATATGGCAATAAACTCTCAGCTCCTAAGATGCTCCCAGGCCAGTACAGGAGACAGGAAAGAAGATGGATGGAACAGGTGACATTGCTACTTGACACTCATCAGGAATTTTTGTCTTGGCTTTGCTGGCAGGTCAGTTAAAAGCTGATAAACAGAGTAGATAAGAGAATCTTATATAATGTTGTACCATATTTAATGTCAAAGAGCATCATTATAAGGGAATATTTTGTGTCTATGTGTATGGGGGTGAGTGTGAGTGTGTGCTTACATGCTCATGCTGGCTCAGCTGCACAGTCAGAGGGGTAAGCAGCAATTTCCCCAAATCTCCTGAAATATCTCCAGAAAAAGGAAACTGATGATTCCCTTAAGACTAAAGAGAGACACCACTGAATAAATAATACCTTTCAAGAGGCTTAATACATTGTAAAGAGCGTTTTCACTGATTGGTAGAAATTCTTTTTGATTAATTAATTAGTTAATGTTTTCAAAGCACTTTCAAGATGAAAAACATTTGATGAGGACTACATAATAATTGTTATTTTTCCTGTGTACCTTGGTTTTTCACATTACTAGGTTTGCTTTGCTTCCAGATCACTCCCTGAGCCCATGTACCCTCACAGAGGCATGGTATGGAATACTCCAAGAGAAAAGAGACAAACAGATGGGATACCAGGGGTGGAGGTTATAGAAAAAAAAGACTCTGAAGATCCATTTTTAAACTATACTTGAAATCTGATCATACAAGATAATGGAGAGGACAATCATGATAAAAACTAGTGATATCCTTTACCAGAGAAATTCCGTTTGCTCCCTAGCAAAGAGTCCTAACTGCCTTGCACCATGTCTGGACTAATACCTATTTATTTGAGGAGTAACAATGACTGATTTTTTACTAAGCTTACTATATTCTAGGTATTCTTCAAGTATTTTGCATATACATGTTAATTAATTGTCTACTCAAAACTGCTATTTGAGACACCTTTGCTATACACATTTTACAGACAGAGAAACCAAGGACTAGACAGGTGAGTGCCTCATCCAAGGTCATGAACACCTTGCGACACACCTCAAAACTTGGCCACGATGCTAGGAGGAAGGACGGGGGAGAGGGCAAGAAGGGGAAAACGAGAGACAGTCAAAGACAGGAATTCCACCAAAATCCTACCCCTACAATATCTGATGACCCACTAATAAGTTAACACATAGAAACTAAAGTGATTCAGATGGCAAAGGTGATTTAGCTTCGTTTCCAAAGTGAAGATCTATATTTAATACTCCCAGGATCACCTGACATTCTGCCCACAGACAAGGCCCCTAAAATCCTCATTACCATCAAAATGACAAGGCACCACGGTGAGAATGAAGTCCTGGGTCATGAACCTCCAATTTCCCTTTGACTAAAAGCAACTGTCATAAGCTTTCTTTAAAAGCATCTCCATAGAGTGAAAGAGCAAGGGCTTTGGATGATAGCATCAGATGATCTCAGTCCCTGACTAGTTGTGTGACCCTGGTCCTTATTATTTAACATCTCTGAACTTCAATCATCGTATTGATAAAATGGAGCCATAAAAGCGCTTCTCGCCTAGATCTGTTGTGAGCATTATCTATGAAACACAGGGAAAGGAACGGGCAATGCCTAGATTGTAGTAGGTGCTGCATAAAAAAACAAAAACAAAAAAAACAGTAATTCAAATATTCTCTTCCTCCTTCTTCCTCTCTCCTCAAGCTTATGTGGCCTGACCTGTTGAAACACATATCACCACCATGCCTGTTACATTCCCAGGCAACACAGTAGTTCTCCACATTTTCTCCCAATATCTGTGAACATCTTTTGAATGATTCATAGATGCTATGATTTGCAATAGCTTCCAGGTACCAAAAATGGTAGATGGAGCAGAGTAACGCCAGGGAAACCCACTCTGTAGTTCAGCTGTGTTCCCTGAGTAACGAAAAGGTCAGTGACATGAACAAGATATATAATCTCGGAAATGGACAAGTTTATTCTGAGAACAGGTGTCCATCACCAGGACTAGAATCCGTAAGACAGATGCATGCAATTCACTGGTCTTACTGGCAGCACGGTTTTCATTAATGGTGGTGTCAATCTCTTTTCAGATGTGAGACATAGAGATGCTAAAGACAGAGAGCTGGTCAGAGCACATCTGATCCTCTTTTTCATCAGCTCAGTGATCTCAGGCAAGTTAATGCCATTTCTTTAAGCCTCAGTTTTTCCATTAAAAAAACAGTGACTAACACTGTATATAAGCCTATGTGTGTTTTATTTTACTTTTGTTGGAGTATAGTTGCTTTACCCTGTTGTGTTAGTTTCTACTGTACAACAGTGAGTCAGCTATAGATATACATTTATCCCCACTACCCCCACCACTGCTTTTTTGGATTACCTCACCACAGAGCATTATGTAGAGTCCCCTGTGCTGTACAATAGGCTCTCATTGGTTATCTATTTTATACATAGCATTGTTGCAGGAAGAGGGACCCTTTCCAAGGCCCGAAACCGGGCTCTTGTCTAACACTCGGAAACGAATTGTCCGAGGAGACGCATGCACTGACAGAGCAAGAGATTTTATTGAGAAAGGGCACCCGGGTGGAGAGCAGTAGGGTAAGGGAACCCAGGAGAACAGCTCTGCCACGTGGGTTTATGTGCCTCGGGTTTTATGCTGATGTGATTAGTTTCTGGGTTGTCTCTGGCTAATCATTCTGACTCAAGAGTCCTTCCTGGCACTGCACGCCTTGTTCAGCCAAGACGGACGCCAGAGAGGACTCTGGGAGGTGGTCACACATGCGGTGTCTCCTCTGGACCTTTCCTGAACTCTTCCAGCTGGTGGTGGCTTATTAGTTCCGTGTTTCTTACCAGGACCTCCTGTCGTAAAACAGCTCATGCAAATGGTTCCTGTGGTGCCCGGCCAGGTGGGCGGTTTCAGTCAGTGTGCTTCCCCTAACAGTATCAATAGTGTGTGTGTATATATACATCAATCCCAGTCTCCAAATTCATTTAATCAGGGCTGTTGTGAACAGAAAATGGACTAACCCACAGAAAGGATACAGACACTACCTAAGTGTCAGCAGTGGTATTGGGGGTGGTGTAAGCTCTCTCCAGGAGAAAAGAGGATTCTTAAAATAAGCTGTTCGAGGTAGGGCCAGGATAAGCAAGAAGGAGCAGGGGAATGGCGGCAACATCAAGAAAAATGTTTCTTACAGCTTACAGTTCTGTGAAGGGGCAGCGAAGAAAAGGTTCAGAAGCTATTCTCATTTGTACGCACTTTCAAGAGTCTTGAGGAACCTGGGCAGCTGTGGTCCGCTCACACACTCCACATCCTATGAGGCACAGTATACTGTGCGCTACTCAAAGAAGAGATATTGAATGGGTTGGAAGTCAACTTTCTATTTTTCTTTCTTTTTCCTTCCCTAAAATCTTTGAACAGTTCCCAGCCATCAACAAACATCCTCGGAGAAGTAACAGGTTAAGGGCAGGTGAGCACCCTGCCCAGAGACCAGTGAGGAGATGAATTAGAATAATACTGTACACATCTTACTGACCTTATTTTCTGGTAAGGAGACAAGCTTTGCTGCCAGGCTCCCAAAAGTACTCGGAAGTGCCCTGTGATGATGGCACAGTGACTGAGAAGGGCAGAACGTCTTCTACAGCACCATGATGTTTGAGAAATAAGAAGTCTGGAGGGTATTTTTTGGTTCTCAGATGAAAGGGCCTGTATCCTTTCCTGCCAGTCCGAATTCCAGCCTCCACCCCCAACCGGAAACACTTCAAAGATATTCTAATAGGAAAGATTGCCAACTAATTGTCAGAGAGGATTAGTATTATCAGTAACCAAACTGTGAGCCTTTGGTCTCCTGGCAAGCAGAGGGAAGAGAGAAGCCAGCTCCAAAAAGCAGTTTCTATGGAAAGCAGAGAAGTAGCCCTTACCCCAGGGTACCCAGACTTAGGAAGCATTTATCACCCCATATGAACAGACCACCTATTCTTAGAACAAACTAGACATCGGGCACCTTGCCCTCACTTCTATTTTATGAAAAAGACCAAACACTCAAGTTAAAGGCAAGCAATAAACAAAGTAGCCATTAAAGGATTTAGATTAGGAAATGTAATTACCCCATTCCTACCCCCAACCTCATCCCAAAAGGGTTCCAAACCTTTATAGAGAGTGCTAACAGTCCAGGGCACAGCCATGGTGACTGGAAGGAAAAAAGGAGAGTGGGACAAAGGCCAATAATACATCCCAAGCACATTTCACCCAGAGAGAAGGTCCTGAGAAGGAAGCAAGAGAGAGAGGCTTTAACAAGGGATTTAGTGTCATTCCATTCCTGGACTGTTAGGGCAAATGGTAAGAGACTGCAGCACAAACTGATTTGATAATCTAGCAGGGAAAAAAGCAGAAGTGAGAGAATCCTGGAAAATTCTTGCTGAGAATGTTTCCTCACCAAGGGTTTTCTTACAAGCCATGACAAAATTACATTCATAAATTTCTTAAAATGTCTTTATCTTACAGATTTTATCATGACATCTGTTTTGTAAATATCTTCAGTTGTTGCCTATCACCTAAAAAATGAGATTAAAACAAAACAGCAGGACGTGCCTTGCCCTTGACCATCTAGTTTAAACCTACTATCAAGTTCTGTCTTTTCCCACTTCTCAATCATGGACCCCATATTTTGATCACACAGACTCACTGTGCTTTTACAAATAAGTTATGCTCTGTGCCACGGCATGTCTTGCTTTCTACTCTATCCGTATTCTTCTTTTCATCTCCACATTTGGTGAACTATTCATCTTCAAAACTTTGATTCTTAAAAAATATTATTCTGAAATATTCCCAGAGTTCATTCTCCCTTTTGAGCTGCTATATCACCTCTTATATTTAACAATTCTTTCACTAGATAATTTCTGCTATCATAGTAATTGCCTTCTATAATACCTTACTAGAGTATTGAATTATTTGAGGGCTTGAGTTCATGTCTTATTTATATTGTGAATGCCTGCCAAGAAAAAAGCAATCCGTTAGTATTTTTTGTTTGTTTTGTTTTGTTCTCTTTTGTATAAATGAAAACAGGTTTGGGTATTCAGAGTATCAGTTCACCTATTTTAGACTAGTAGCCGTGACTGAGATCATGTGATCATGAATAAAGCAAATACTACCATCTGGTGGTAACATAGACAAATTGCAGTATCAAGTTTCAAGACATAGCTGAACTTCTGAAATTTCTATCTGCAACTTAAATTTAAAAATATGAACCACACTAAGAGTTATTATCTTGTGATCACTGTGGTAGTGTATTATTATATTAACATACAACTTCAATGATACTTGTATTTGATTATTCAGTATCTTCAGTTTTCAATTTTAAAGCCTATATACTTTAAACAAATGTGTTTTATTTTACGTAAATTCTATCCTGACAAAGTTGATTTCTAAAGCCTATTTATATGATACAATATCTTTTCATATCAAATATTTGTATTTCTTACTTTAACAAATGAAACTTTTATATGCAAAGCAATGTATTAGACATTGTATCATAAAACATTTTCTCTTAGATTAAAAAGAATATAATGTCAATGCATGTACCCAGCACTTGACCAACTAAAAATTCGAGAAATAATCTCACTTTCATGCATCAAATGATTGCTGCTCTTTTTGATGATGATCCTTAGGCACCATAGTTGCTATTGATCTTAAAGAATCTCATAACTATCAAATTAAAAAAAATAAATTTAAAATGCATTCAGAATTAAGTATTTTCAGCTGGTGTAATATCTAAGGATATAATTTCCCAAGTAGTCATAGTAACCCCTCTCACAGTCAGAATAGTTTATTAATACCCTGTCCCATGATCATATAAAAAATGTATAGTAGAATAGTTATCACATTGCTACTGGAAAAATAGAAATGTTTTTCTTATACCATTAGAATTCTGTTCTTGTTCCTCTATATACTCCTGTAATATTGGGGGGGAAGTGTACTATGGATGAAATAACAAAGCTGTTCTATATACACTGGCTGCCACTCAGGGTAAAATGTGGTCTCTATCTCTATTCAGATACATAATGTAGCTCTAAAGTCAGGCTGCTGAAAAAGATAAGAATTCCTGAAAGTAAAACAATGTGTTTTGAAGATAAGAACTCGCCCACTGAATTGCACCCTGGTCTGAGTTTCACTCCTCAGATGTTTGTGAATTGAGAACTCAAACAGACGTCTCTCCGAGTACCTCTATACCTGTGGCTTCTCCCTTCCTCTAATCTATTCTGCAATTTGTTACCAGATTATTAGCCTAAACCTTCCTTGCACGTATCACTTTTGCCTGGAAGTTTCTCAACTTCCAGGCATTTATAGAGTAAAATTTTAACTGCTTCTTTTATCAATCAAAGCAAGTCAACAAATGTGCTCCACGTGTACACTGCCTACTGGCCCTTGGTACATCTGCCAACCACCAGGTATGGCTCTGTGGGTTCCCATCTTAATTTTCTGTTGTTGTTCTGTCAGTGCTTCTCAAACAGCAGTGTGCACACAAATCACTTGGGGATGCAGATTCTGATTCGTGGGGTCTGGACAACCTGGGGTTTCACATTTCCAACCAACTCCATGGTAAGGCCGATGCTGCTGGTCCCAGGACCACAATTTGGGTAGCGAGGGATCTCTTCCATATCATAACATGACCTTCCACTCCCATTTGTACCCCTGACATTCCTGACCTTTAAAATAGTTACTTCTTCTTGACAAATCAACCCTGAATCTCTCTTCTTCCGAACATGTTCCCTACTCCCTCTAGCCCAGGGTTTTCAACTTGGCTGCACATGAGAATCACCTGGGGAGCATTAAAAACTCCAGCTGCACAAGGGCACGCCAGGTCGATTAAGTCAAAATCTCTGGGGCTGGGACCAAGGCATCGGTAATTTTTAAGCTCCTCAGGCAACTACAACCTGCTGCCAAGGTTGAGAGCCCCTGGTTTTAGGTAGAAACGAGGCTTTTCCTTTCAATGCCTATAGCTCTTTGCTTTCATCTGTTTTTATGTTTGAATTAACTATGAACTATCCTTGTGTGCTTAAGTGGCTTCTACTACCACCATACAAACTTCTTGAGGACAGGATGTTTGCCACCTCTTGGCAGGCTGAATATGTTAGCGCTTAAGCAAGGGCTGTTGAGGCAGAGTTCCTGAGTTCACTTTTGAAATCTATCATGTATAATCATGAGCTTATTTTTAAAGCTCTTTATGCCTCAGTTTTCTTCTCCATAAATTGGAAATAACACTAGCAACTGCATTGTCAGGTATTTTTAATAAGTGAGATAAACATACAAGGCACTGAGCGCCGGCTCTTAGTATCTTCTCGACAAACGTTAGCCATTATTATTATTAATTAGCCTGCTTTGTCTGCCTCACATTGTGTAACGTAGCAGTAAGCAGTCAATAATCATTTGCTGGATGAATAAGTCAACAAATGATGGAAAATAAATCATATTTAATTGCTCTAAAATAAGCCCAGAACACCAGCCTTCTACTAAAAAAGTTCAAGTGAATGCATGCTCACTGTTTATAAGGGCCTGTAGGTATCTATGATGCTACTGGCCTGAGTGAGTTCAAATCCAAGAAAAGGTAGATGGCTCCTCACTATGGGAGAGACTGGGAAAAAGATAATGACCATGTTCAAAAAAACTTTGAATGCTCTCAGTACCATGTGTCCACTAAAATTCACCAAACCTATTAAAACAAACATTAAAAAAAGTTGCACTGAAAATAATATTGTTTTGGAGAATGCCTTTAAAACCCAATCCAAACCTTTAGCAAGCACTGAATTTCATAATCTTTCAAATGTGTGAATGATCTGTCGTCCTAGACAGGGACTCACCCTACACCGGCAGGACGCTGCCTTGGCCACCGCAAGTGTAAACAGCCCAGCTTTATAACCATTCTTCTGCCAAAAGAACATTTCATCATGACTGAGCAGTGGAGTAGGTAGGTGACTGAAGATGCTAGTCATAATACATAATGTGATGGAACAGGTGAAGTCAGCCTATTACCAGTGTGAATAGAGCCCTTTTGTTGGAATTCATCCTGGTGGAATGAATAGCCTCTGTTATGTTTATTGATTACACCCTAAGTATTGAAGGAGAGGTGGCTAGAGCTGCCCAGAAAAATAGTCAGATGCCATTGTGTGTCTTTCCTTTTGGCAAGGCCAGATAAGCAGTCAGAATTCACTTTTAAACTCTAAACAAAATGTTCGATATTCTTACAACCCACAAGAATAAAATCAAGTGGATAAAGAAATGTCTTAAGTGACTCAGATCTGAGTACTTTTCACTCTCTGCAGCTGCCATCTACATCCATGCCATCTACTGACCTCGAAGAACAGCTACACAGGCCTCTGCCTCTATACTCTTTCTACGCAGTAAATATAATTTTAAAAATTCTGTCTGATCCTGCCACTGGCCCCCTTGGTTAGTTAGTTAGTTAGTTCAGTCTCTCAGTCATGTCCAAGTCTTTGCGAGCCCATGGCTTCCATGTCCATCACCAAGCTCCTGCAGAGCTTGATCAAAACTCTTGTCCATCTGCGATGCTATCCAAACATCTCATCCTCCATGGTCCCCTTCTCCTCCTGCCTTCAATTTTTCCAAGCACCTGGGGTTTTTCCAATGAGTCACTTCTTTGCATCAGTTAGCCAAAGTATTAGAGCTTCAGCTTCAGCATCAGTCCTTCCAATGAATATTCAGGACTGATTTCCTTTAGGAGCTTGCTCAAACTCATGTCCATAGAGTTGGTGATGCCATACAACCATTTCATCCTCTGCTGTCCCCTTCACCTCCTGTCTTCAATCTTTCCCAGCATCAGGGTCTTTTCTAAGGAGTCAGTTCTTCACATCAGGTGGCCAAAGTACTGGAGTTTCAGCTTCAACATCAGTCCTTCCAATGAATATTCAGGACTGATTTCCTTTAGGATGGACTGGTTGAATCTCTTTGCAGTCCAAGGGACTCTCAAGAGTCTTCTCCAACACCACAGTTCAAAGGTGCCAATTTTTTGGCACTCAGCTTTCTTTGTGGTCCAACTCTCACATCCATTCATCACTACTGGAAAAACAATAGCTTTGACTAGACAGACTTTTGTTGGCAAAGTAATGTCTCTGCATTTCGGTATGCTGTCTAGGTTTGTCCTAGCTCTTTTTCCAAGGACCAAGTATCTTTTAATTTCATGGCTGCAGTCACCATCTGCAGTGATTCTGGAGCCCAAGAGAGTAAAGTCTTTCACTGTTTCCATTGTTTCCCCATCTATTTGCCATGAAGTGACCCCAGTTTTCTGAATGTTGAGTTTTCACCCAACTTTTTCACTCTCCTCTTTCACTTTTATCAAGAGGCTCTTTAGTTCTTGTTTGCTTTCTGCCATAAGGGTGGTGTCATCTGCATATCTGAGGTTATTGATATTTCTCCCGGTAATCTTGATTCCAGCTTGTGCTTCTTCCAGCCCAGCGTTTCTCATGATGTACTCTGCACAGAAGTTAAATAAGCAGGGTGACAATATACAGCCTTGACGTACTCCTTTTCCTATTTGGAACCAGTCTGTTGTTCCATGTCCAGTTCTAACTGTTGCTTTCTGACCTGCATATAGGTTTCTCAAGAGACAGGCAGGCGGTCTGGTATTCCCATCTCTTTCAGAATTTTCCACAGTTTATTGTGATCCACACAGTCAAAGGCTTGGCATAGTCAATAAAGCAGAAGTAGATGCTTTTCTGGAACTCTTTTGCTTTTTCCATGATCCAGCAGATGTTGGCAATTTGATCTCTGGTGTCTCTGCCTTTTCTAAATCCAGCTTGAACATCTGGAAGTTCTCAGTTTACATACTGTTGAAGCCTGGCTTGGAGAATTTTGAGCATTACTTTACTAGAATGTGAGATGAGTACAATTGTGTGCTAGTTTGAACCTTCTTTGGCATTGCCTTTCTTTGGGATTGGAATGAAAACTGACCTTTTCCAGTCTTGTGGTGACTGCTGAGTTTTCCAAATTTGCTGGCATATCGAGTGCAGTACTTTAACAGCATCGTCTTTTAGTATCATCTTTTCTTTCACTTTTTTTTTTTTTTTTATGTTTGTCAAATCAAAAAACCCTAAAACTTGCCTACCCCGAGGTCATAAAGACTTACTCCTATGTGTTCTAGTATTTTAAAAGTTTTAACTCTTACATTTAGGTCTAGAATTAATTTTGAGTTAATTTTTTCATGTATGGTGTGAGGTAGGAATCCAAGTTCATTTTTATTTTTTTTTGGTATGTGGATATCCAGTTGTCCAACACCATCTGTTAAAAAGATCATTCTTTCTTTATAAAATTGACTTGCCATATGGTAGAAAATCAATTAGCCATAAATGTAAGGTGTACTTCTAGAATCTCAATTCTATTCCATTGATGTATACATCTATCCTGATGCCGTTATGACACTGTTTACAGTATTACAGCTTTTTAGTAAGTTTTTAAATCAGGAAATGGGAGTTTTCCAGTGTTGTTCATCTTTCATAAAAATTGTTTTAGATATTCTGGGTACCTCCCTTGCATTTCCACATGAATTTTTGGATTAGTTGTGCAATTTCTACCAAAAAAAAAAAAAAAGAACTAGCTGAAATTTTGATAGGGATTGTGTTGAATCTGTAGATCGATTTGAGGAATATTGCCATCTTGACAATATTAAGTCTTCTGATTAATGGTCATTGATGTCTTTCCATTTATTTAGATCTTTACTTTCTTCCAAAAGTTTTGTAGTTTTCACTGAACATGTCTCATACTCCATAATTATTTTATTCTTCTTATAAATGGGATTGTTTTCTTAATATCATTTTCATATACATTTTAAAATTAATGCACTAAACATAAATGAAGGCTTCCCTGATGGCTCAGTGGTAAAGAGACATGGGTTTGACCCCTGATCTGGGAAGATTCCCATATGCCATAGAGCAACAAAGGCCATGCACCACAACTATTGATCCTGAGCTCTAGAGCCCAGGAGTTGTAACTAGTGAGCCCCTGTGTTGTAAATACTGAAGCCCATGCACCCTAGAGCCTGTGCTCTGCAATAAGAGAAGCCACTGCAATGAGGATCCAGTGTACCACAACTACAGAACAGCCTCCACTTGCCATAACTAGAGGAAAGCCCATGCAGCAATGAAGACCCAGAATATCCAAAAATAAATTAATAAATAAAATCATTTTAAACATAAATGATCAAGGAAATTGTCTTGCAAGGGAATATGCCACACTGTTATTTTATACAAGGTTGTATAATACCAAGAATGTTTTCCATTTTAAATTTCTACCATTGTATTCCTGTTGCAGTATAAGAAAATTAGGCAACAACACCTGAAGAAGTTAAATTAGGAACATTTCTCCCACAGGCATTAAAATACCAAATGTTCAAAGAGGATGCTAAAAATGATGAGGGTTAAACTCACTTCTCCCTTTATTTCAGGTGGCATCTCTCTCTGGAAGCATACTCTCATATTAGGTCCCAATATGCACAATTTTCAGTACAGAATTCCTGAATCAGAAAAGCAAAGAGATCTTTAAAAATTGAAGTAAATCCTACAGAAAATGTAAACACAAATTTAACCTTGGACGTTTAGATCAAGGCATGTCTATGAACAGCACGATTTGAAGCACAACACATTCTTGCTTGTACTGTGTTCAGTGATGCTGTTTGTTATAATCACTGTGTTTCATGATACTGCTTCCTAGGGGTATATTTTATATATTTTACTGACTGAAGTATTGTATCCTTATAGCTTTAAAACACTGGAGCAACCAACTTAAGGCTTTTATTTTTAATTGATATTAATAATTTAGCCTTAATACTTTTTAAAGATACCAATGAAAAGATATCTACAAGTAAGGCTCCCAGGCATGGTCTGCTCTTTCTCGTCATTGCTTTTCACCATTTCTCCTTAAATTATAAAAGGAGAGCAAGATGTGTTGGGGATGTACAGCTGTGTTATTTCTTGAAACAGCTGGTACCAACTTGTCAAAAGAAAAGATCTCCTTTCCAAATATGTGCACACCTTGTGTAAGTAGATATAATGTAAGCCTGGTACCCATGGTTATTGATTCTGTTCATTGACAGCTGAGATGTTTAATACATTCGTCCTGTTTGCAATGCCATTTTCAAACTCCGAGGATTCAGAAGGTTGTTTGTCTCAAAGGCACTCTTGAGAGAGCAAAGGCTAACCAGCCCTGTAGTTGCGAGGGTTCTGACAGAAACCTGAGTGAAGAAAATGGAGCAGAGAAGCCAGCAGATATGTTCTAACCTGCCACAAATAATGATTTTTAAAAAGCCCCAGAAGAATGTGCTTTGCTGCTTTACATAATGCTATAATGCATTAACTCATGTAATATGACTAGCAAAAGTTTATTTATTCATTTATTTCTGCCGCAGGCAAATAGCGGATAAATGCTTACAATAGCAGGTTAGCAGGTGTTTCAGCTACAGCCATTAGTATCTCCTTGATGTACAGTAACTCTTCAACAGCTTGCCTAGTTCTAGCCCACATGGAAATTGTCAAAGCCTTTAGTGATTTGCAGAAAATAAAAAAAGGCCGAGATTTTAAACTGTAGTATTTAAATCAAGAGAAGGTTTAGCACATTCAGGCTTGGATAATTAGTTCACAATAGATAAGGCCACAGTTGTAGTCTATGTAATCTATACATCAAGAACCTCGTCATCATTTGCACTGACCACCCATCTTCTCACTTACTTATTTATTTGTAAAAATATCCTAAAAAAGTTCAACAGCTTCCCTAATGCACGCTGTGCTAATAAATTTTAGATACTTCTTCAGCAGTTCACTCTTATTATCTGGTATAATATACCTTCAGGCTACTGAGTGCATCTATAGGTTTCCTTCTCTCCATAACACATCGTTCTGTCTACTGAGCAGCTCACTGAACTGAACTGATGTAAATGAGGCTTGAAATGTTAAACACAACTTGTAATATCAAAGGTTTTCGTATCAAATAATTTTGTTCCTAGAGAATCCTAGGGAGATTAAGGATGCACATGGTGTCTAAAATGTCCACCAGTTACATGAAATATCCCAGCAGTAGATGGATAATTACTAGCTCACACTAGGAATACAAAGAAGGCACAGTCAGTTTATCCTGTCCATGTAAACAGACTGGGGAGTTTTTCTGGGAATTAGGTCCATATAAAACTTACTGAATACAGAACCCAAAATAACTGCAGACATCTGGCTGACAGACGCTTTTATGATTGGGCCTTGAGGTAGTATTTTCCTTACAACTACAGTCACCACAATTTTCTAAGCCCAGCTGAGAAGCAAAATGTGTAAGGCTGAGCTTTCAAACTAGCCTCTGTCAATTTATCTCAGAACCCTGTGAAATAAGTTCTTCGTAACCTGTAATGCTAAACTGATTTTCAGGGTATACTTACACTGCTGTTCGGTACTCAGTGTGAGAAGATTCCTGACTCTGGGTTGATGGGGGTAGGTAGTAAAGGCCACACATCATTCAAATTGACTTGAAAGTTTCCAGAACCAAGACACTGGGGTTTCTTAGTTAGTGAGACTCAAACAGGAATGATGTACCCCAAACTCACTGCCAAAGTTGATGCTGCTGGGGACAAATATGTAGTGTTGAGAAGCAGAATTGAGATGGCTGGCCACCAGCAAAGCAAAAAGCAGTGGTTTCCAACTGGGGACGGTTTTGATGCTCAGGGAACATTTGTCAAGGTCTGGAGACAGTTTTGATTTCCACAACTAGAGGGTGGGGCGGGTGGGTGCTACTGGCATCTGAAAGACAAGGATGATGTACATATCCCACCATACACAAGATGGCCCCAACAACAAAGAATTTCCTAAATGTTAATACTGCTGAGCTTGGGAAACCCTGATATGAAGCATTGAGGCAACTATGTCATTGACTCAAAGTGAAAGGAGATTTGGGACTGAATTGTCCAAATAATTACCCTAAACTTTCCACTTGGCTCTGTCCATGGGGGACTGGTCTGAGGCCACAAATAAAGATGCCTGTGCTTGAGTTAATCAGTATAAACATCCAAAGGTTATGAAGGTTCTTTCAGAGTGCAGGATGGGATCAGCCAATCAATTGTATCTAGTTTTAATCCATCATGAGGGGCAATTGTTCCCACAGGTACAGACCCAGTGAGGTGATGTATCTGAGCTCTATCATTACAGCAAGGGACACGCTAATTCACCGGTGTTGCAACCCCATTCCAGCAATAAACATTATTCAGTTAAGATTTATAAAGTGCTATGAAGAGAGACAATGCTATAAATGCTAAGTGTCATTATTATCGTTACCTTTCTGTGTAAGTCCTTCTGTGAGCATCGTTACAGTGTAAAACACACAGACAGCACTTTGTACCCATTTGTGGTTTTGAGGCGAGGTTACTATAATGAGTAATTCATGTTGTGTCATCTCCTTTACACTCCGAGTTAAAACAAATTAAATAAAGCTTAATTAGAGAGTGTTTTATGCACTATGAAAATGCAGCTGATTGATATTCTGAGTAAATGCAGGTTAGTTACTAAAGAAATAATACTGAAAAAGCCTCTAGAATCATAAAATCAAGACTGGAGTTCCATGATCTTAAACTTATGGTTAAAACAGATAAAATCCCTCAATATGGTTTTGACTTTTTTCAATTGCCTCTTTTCTTGATGTTATATTGAAAACAATACATTTTAAGATTTCCCCATTTTTAATGAATGTATGCTATCTGAGCATTTTCATGTTACTAAAATTTCATTTGAATTTTAGCAGTGTAGAGAAGAGTCTCTTTGTGAGAGAATAAAATAACAATCGATAACCAGGTGTAAACCTTTTTAACAAAGCCTAAAACATGCTAATGGAGTGACTGCTTAAAATATAGTATATTTGTAAATTATTTTAGATTGGATTTTGCAATGGTACTTAACTTTCTAAAGTGGAAAGCTTGTCTTAGGATTCTGACTCAGGTGGAAACTGTCAAACTGTCAATGAGTATAGTAGTTACATTTTGACTGTCATGCCCAAGGCAGTGCCGAAGACACTGATAACAATATGGCACTGCTAATGATTCAATCATTAGGAGAACACAGGAAGACACGGTTTATGCTTGCATGTGTATGCTGATGTGTATTTCTATTAGACTCTTTCATTTTTACAGAAATATGCAAGAAAACCAGTCATCAATTTAAAACATTATTGCTACTTTTTTGCCTATATAAAACTCTTTGATCCACTCCTTCCCTCTCCATTACCTAAAGTATCTTTTACATTGTCAGAGCCGGAAAGACTTTAAACTAAGGATTTATGGCAGAAACAAGTTAATTTCTAAAAGAAAAGAAAGAAAATGCCAACTATACACATCTATGAAATGCTAAAAACTATAGCACAGTTACACTCTTGCATTTCTATATATGCTAATTTTTCTACTCAGAGCCAAAGCAAGATGTATCTTGATGCTCAGCATCTGCCTTCACACACTTTTCATGCTAGGCCAACGCACAGGCAAATGAAACAATACTTAAGGCACTGGCATCATTGTAGAGTATGTCATTTGATCAAAAAGAAGAGAAAGAAAAGGCAGTTCTGATGAACTTATCTAGAGTTCTGCAACCAAAAATGTTGGAAAGCCATTCTAATTTCCACATTTATATAAATTTTGAGTTAAATTTTGTTTTCTCTTATTTTGATTTATGTGGTCAATTCACTTTTTTTTTCATAGCTGGTGGCAATGTGGTCAATTCCCTGATTAGAACCAATAAGGTCTTAAACTGTTCTTGCCTCTATCTTCAACATTCAAACATGGTCAAGGGAAAGGTGGACCAAGTGTAAGTGACTAGGGATGGAAATCGAATGTGGTATGAATAATCATGGCAGGAAGAACTGGAAATAGAATGAACTGAAATTCTTCAACATTCACATTATTTCATTTCTGTGTCTAACCAAGATAGAGCTGAAAAGTGACTCCATTTCTCAAAGAGGAGATGTACAAAGAAATGTTTGAGACTAGTACACTTTTTGAGCTATAGTTGAAATTATCAAATGTCTATACTTATATTTATTTAGTTACACATACCTAAACAAGATTACCTGTGAACACTTCGTATGTTCACATATTGTACCAATCACCAATTGTATTTTTAAAGAGTACAATTCAATGCTTTTTAGTGTATTCAGAGCTTCCTTAGGAAGCTTGAATCCTTTGGCTATCATTCCTTATCAGCCTATCACTTTCTTCAATGAAAAATCAGTAATAGGCTTTCTCTCAGAAAAATTTCCCTTTTCTGGGAATTTTATAGAAAAGGAATCATATAATATATGGTCTTTTGTAACTGGCTTATTTTACTTAGCATAGTGTTTCCAATCTTTGTCGATATTGTAGTACATATACACTCCCCATTCTCTTTTTGTAGGGCTTAATAGTATTTCATTATATGGATAGACCACTGCTGATTACTTATTAGTCAGCATGGATATCTGCATTGTTTCTACCTTTTAGCTATTATGTATAATGCTGATATAAACATTCATGTAGAGGGTTTATTTGAACATATACCTAGAATCAGATATTTTTAAATCATTAATTCAGGAATATTTTCATATATTCACATTTCCTGAAATAATTTTGTTCAAACTCTTGATGGGCATTTTCAATCAGTCTTCATAACCAATAAAGTCACCTTTTGACTTAATAGTTTTCCAGATCACATAATCTTCATTTTGTTCTAATTCGTTTGGAAACATAATTTTTGTTTGTTTGTTTTTTGGCCATGCCAAGCAGCTTGGAGGATGACAGTTCCCTGACCAGGGATGGAAACAGAGAACTTTTAAATCCATGTATGATGATCTCAATTGAAATTTTATCCCAACTCACGAGAGCTCTTTCATATAACATTTGAACACTTTGTTTGCTGCTGTTCCCATTCTTATGGGAATTTCACACATATGATCTCTAAGATGTAATCCACCTAACTTAACTGCTGCTGCTGCTAAGTCGCTTCCGTCGTGTCCGACTCTGTGCGACCCCATAGACGGCCTCCTACCAGGCTCCCCCGTCTCTGGGATTCTCCGGGCAAGAACACTGGAGTGGGCTGCCATTTCCTTCTCCAGTGCATGAAAGTGAAAAGTGAAAGGGAAGTCACTCAATTGTGTCCGACTCTTAGTGACTCCATGGACTACAGCCTATCAGGCTCCTCTGTCCATGGGATTTTCCAGGCAAGAGTACTGGAGTGGGGTGCCATTGCCTTCTCCAACTTGGCTGCTGTTAAGAGGAATTTCTCAGTGTTTGTTTACAATGGCATCCCAGTATGAGGTCAGACCATAAGAATTTGTGTTAATTTTGGGTTAAATTTCTTTATTTTCTTTATTTTCCTGGTTCCATCCATTGATTTCTTTAAGAATCCAAAGTATGCTTTGACAGAAAAAGTGTGCCAGTTGATTCACAGTGTATGAGACTTCTAGCTAGGTGCTCTACTTTCTTGTCAGAATTTCATATTATCAGGCTTTTTTATTTTAGTCATTCTGTGGGGTGTTTAATCATATCACATTGTGGTTTTAATCTGCACAACTCTGATAACTAATGAGGCTAACACAATTAACATATGTATGTGCTGTGCTGTGCTTACTCCTGTCCAGCTTTTTGCGACCCTATGGACTGTGAAAGTGAAAGTCGCTCAGTCCTGTCCAACTCTTTGGGATCCCATGGGATCCCATGGACTATACAGACCATGAAATTCTCCAGGCCAGAATACTGGAGGGGGTAGGCTTTCCCTTCTCCAGAGGTCTTCCCAACCCAGGGATCAAATCCAGGTCTCCTGCATTGCAGGCAGATTCTTTACCAGCTGAGTCACTGTGGTGTCGGAGAAGACACTTGAGAGTCCCTTAGACTGCAGGGAGATCCAACCAGTCCATCCTAAAGGATATCAGTCTTGAATATTCATTGGGAGGACTGATGCTGAAGCTGAAACTCCAATACTTTGGCCACCTGATGCAAAGAACTGACTCATTGGAAAAGACCCTGATGCTGGGAAAGATTGAAAGCAGGAGGAGAAGGGGACGGCAGAGGATGAGATGGTTGGATGGCATCATCAATGCAATGGACATGAGTTTGAGTAGACTCCAGGAGTTGGTGATGGACAGGGAAGCCTGGTGTGCTATAGTCCATGGGGTTGAAAAGGGTCAGACGTGACTGAGTGACTGAACTGATGGACTGTAGCCCCCCAGGCTCCTCTGTCCATGGGATTCTCTAGGCAAGAATACTGGAGTGGGTAGCCATGCCCTCCTCCAGGGGATCTTCCCAACCCAGGGAACCCTGGTCTCCTGTACTGCAGGCAGATCTTTTACCATCTGAGCCACCAGGGAAGCCCAAGAATACTGGAGTGGGTAGCCTATCCCTTCTACAGGGGATTTTACTAACCAAGGAACCAAACCCGGGCCTCCTGCACTGCAGGCAGATTCTTCACCAGCTGAGCTACCAGGAAAGCCCAACATATGTATACCAGGCATCTTTTATGAAATGACTGTTCAAATACTTAATCCATTTTTTTTTCTATTATGCTAGCTCTCTTTTGTGTCAGACTTCATTTTTGGGGGCTCCAAAATCACTGCAGATGGTGACTGCAGCCACAAAATTAAAAGATGCTTACTCCTTGGAAGGAAAGTTATGACCAACCTAGATAGCATATTGAAAAGCAGAGACATCACTTTGCCAACAAAGGTCTGTCTACTCAAGGCTATGGTTTTTCCAGTAGTCATGTATGGATGTGAGAGTTGGACTGTAAAGAAAGCTGAACGCTGAAGAATTGATGCTTTTGAACTGTGGTGTTGGAGAAGACTCTTGAGAGTCCCTTGGACTGCAAGGAGATCCAACCAGTCCATTCTAAAGGAGATCAGTCCTGGGTGTTCATTGGAAGGACTGATGCTGAAGCTGAAACTCCAATACTTTGGCCACCTGACGCAAAGAGTTGACTTATTGGAAAAGACTCAGATGCTGGGAGGGATTGGGGGCAGGAGGAGAAGGGGACGACAGAGGATGAGATGGCTGGATGGCATCACTGACTCGATGGACATGAGTTTAAGTGAACTCTGGAGTTGGTGATGGACAAGGAGGGTGGGCATGCTGCAATTCATGGGGTCGCAAAGAGTTGGACACGAGTGAGTGACTGAACTGAACTGAACTGAGCTTTCTTTTCCTAATTGATTTTTAGGAGATGTCTATGTATTTTGGTTTTAAGCCATTTGTGTACAATATGTAACAAAAATATATTCTCCCACTCTGAGGCTTAACTTTTCACCCTGTTAATCCTGTGCTTTACTATATCAATGTTCCTAATATAAATGCAACTAATTACCATCTTTCTTTATGTTTATGACTACTATAATACTTAAATTTTTTCCCTGTGTCAAATACTATGTTCTAAAAAGGTTATTATTTTATTTTGCATAACTTGAGTTACAATTCACCTGGAATTCATTTCTATGCAAGATATGAAGTGGGGTCATGCTTTTTCTGTATGTATTTCCAAATGAACCAGAAGCATTTGTTGAAAACGACTGTACTTGGCCCATGCTGCACTACCAACTTTGTCACAAATCAGTTATCAGTAAGTGGGTGAAATTGTTTATGGAATTTTTGTTTCATCAGTTTGTCTGCATTTATAGCAATATCATTTTATCTTAATTATCATAGCTTTATAATAAAGTCTTAATACTGGGGAGAATAAGTTCTCCAACTTTGACTTCTCCAGACTATACTGTTTATTTTCAGGCATTTCCATATGCCTTTACCATCAACTGTCAAGTTCATCAATGTGTCAACATACACCAAACAGAAGAAAAAAATAAAGCCTCCACTTGATTTACTTAGATCATCTTTATCTTCTCTCAACACTATATTATTTCATTTGTAAAGAATGCATGGCTTATTTTAGATTTGTCCTTGGGTGGTTTGTTTTTCTGACACTCTCATAAATGATGTGGGTTTATAAAATTCATTTTCTAATTGCTTGTTTAGTGCAATCAATACAGTAGATTTCATATACTGACCTTAATAAGTCAAACATTATAAAGTCAGTTTTTTAGACTTTTCATGTAGATTTGTCTGAAAATTAACCATTTTATTTCTTTGTTCCCAATTGTTACTTGATTCTTTTTTCCCTTGATTTATTATATTGGTTCCAACCAAGTGCAATATTGAATTGAAGTCATGTTACTAGGCATAGTGGCCTTACACTCAATCACATGGAGAAAGCTTGCAATATTTTACATTAAATATAAAGTTGGATGTAGTTTATTTTTTAATTTTTGAATTTGTATGTTTTATAATTAAGAAAGTTTTTTATGTTTGATATTATAGTTTATTAAAGTTTTCAGTATCTCTTGTGATAATTATATGATAGTTTTCCCTTTCTCAATATGTTGTATTACAAAGATTTTCAAATATTAAATAAACCTTGAACTCAAAGCATAAGGAAATTCACGATGCATTATTCCATTTGAAATTGCTGGATTTGGTTTGTTAGCAATTTGTTTAGGGTATGTTCATCTATGTTCATGATATTGGTCATTAATTTGCCTTTCCTTATAATGACAGTTTTAGGTTTTTTAACATCAATATTATGTATGCTGAACTCATAAAATTGGTGGTTCCTCCTTTTTCTAGGTTTTGAGGGCATTTGTGCTAGATTAACATCTTTTCTTTCAGAAATGTTTGCTAAAATTTCCTGGACCTGAAGTTTTATTTCTTGGAAGATTTTAATTTATAAATTAAATTTATTTAATAATTATAGTTATGTTTAGATTTAAAATTAATTTTTATGTAATTTTTGTGGATTTTTCTAATGTAAATAGACATGTTGATTGGCATAAAGTTGTCATATCTTTATCTTTTTAAGAATTGTAGATATGTAGTATGGACATCCTTTTTTCATCCCTGACATTGGTAGATTTTCTCATTATCTCTTCTATGTCTTTTATACTTTCTTATGAATTTCTATACTTCTATCTCTCTATGATTTAGTTTGGATATTTTCTTATTTATCTTCCAGTTCACTGTCTCTCTTTGTGTTTAATTAGCTGACAGATTTACCTATTGAGTTCTTGGTTTTGGTTGCTGCATTTTTTTTAGTTCTCAAATATCTATTTTTTTCTCTTATTTCCACTTTTCCCCATTATTATAATATTTTGTTTTCTTAATCATAGAACTTATGGTTATTTTAAAATCTATATTCTGTAACTTGAATATCTGAAGTCTCAGTGAAACTCTGTTTATTCTCTTTTGTTTCTGTTGGCATTAATTCATATTATAAGTTATTTGTACTGGTTTTTATGTTATCTTGTAACTTTGTATGCTTATTTTTAAAAATGTGTACTAAGCATTTAAACAAATGTAGAAATAGTTTGAAGTCTTGGATAATGTTATTTTTTATCTTGATAAAAACTATTATTTGTTTTAATAAGACACCCAGGAGTGCAATTAATCTATAATTCTGCAATCCAACTTCCAACTTAAGTTAGTTTAAAAGTGATCTGCAGTCCCTGTGAGAATTTATCTAGTTTCTGGTACTCTAAAGATTCAGTCCTACAGAGTAACAAACTGAAGTGATGAGAGTTTGACAACACCTCTTTTCCTTCCACTTGTGGTCTCTGATTTTCTGTTAATTTTGGTCCATGAACTATTTAACAGTGCTGCATAATCTTCAGTCTCTCAGGTTATCAGCTTAATGATCAGAAAATATTCCAGGACAAACAGCCCTAAGAATAGGATTTTTTCTTGGCCTCCACCATCTTATAGATTCTGGCCTAGTAACATTATTTTTTCTCCAAAGGTATCAAACAGGCACTTTTACATTTTGTCTAAGTTTTTTAGCTGTCTTTATAAAAATTTTTGTCCAAATTACTTGGTAATTCATTACTGGAAGCTGAAGTCTAAATAATCTTTACAATAATATAAAATACTGAATAATACAATTTTTCATAATTATATAAAAGCTTACATGATTTAGAGCAAAGCTAAAATACTATTTACATTTTATTTATTAAGCAAGTTGATTAAAAAGTAATATTGCATATTACTAAATGATCAGAGTATAAGAAAAGGTAAAGGAAATTCTAGAATAGTATTAATATTACCAAAATTGACTGAGACAATAGCACAGTTAAACAGTATAGAAAATCAGTGTTTATTAACAATTATGGCCCATCAGTCAAGAATGTGTGTGTGTATATATAATATATATGTATTATATATTTTATATATATACAAAACTTCAAATATATATGTATTCCACCCACTGTTTGATTCCAAGTTTACAAGTACATGCTGAAGGCTAATGAACCCACCATGCACCCTTGAGTGTTTCTGCCCTCTTTTGCTATATTAGTAGAGCAAGTAATTCATCTCTTCTGCCCACAATTAAAATGTAACTATCTCTGAAGTAAATGGCCAAAAAAAAACCAACCCCAAAACACTACATATTCATTCTCTAAAACATGTAATTCTAACAGGCTTTAAACATTTTTCCCCCCATCCTTCCAGTCACTCAATCCAATCTTCTCAAATACTACTAAAACAAACACTATTTACTAGCTTCTGGTTTAAAAACTCACAAAAGTTAATGGAAAATAAAATTGAGACAGGGTTGGAATAAAGTAGGGTAAAATTCAGAAACCAAGAGTTTTACTATCCAGTGGCAACAATAGATAATTAACTGAAAGCTAATTTAAGCATACATAGCTAGTCTGCGTTGAAATCTACAGAAGAGAGTTTCCAAAGAGATTCATGAGGCTGAGAGAAATTAGTTCAACTTTAAGGCTTTGATAGGGACCTGTTTTCCTCTTTATTCCTTATTAGCTATGTAACCTATTAGAACTTATTTACTTTTCTGTAAATAAGTTTTCTACCCTTATGGCAGAAAGTGAAGAGGAACTGAAGAGCCTCTTGATGAAAGTGAAAGAGGAGAGTGAAAAAGTTGGCTTTAAGCTCAACATTCAGAAAACTAAGATCATGGCATCCAGTCCCATCACTTCATGGCAAATAGATGGGGAAACAGTGGAAACAGTGTCAGACTTTATTTTTTGGGGCTCCAAAATCACTGCAGATGGTGATTGCAGCCATGAAATTAAAAGACACTTACTCCTTGGAAGGAAAGTTATGACCAACCTAGACAGCATATTGAAAAGCAGAGACATTACTTTGCCAACAAAGGTCCGTCTAGTTAAGGCTATGGTTTTTCCAGTGGTCATGTATGGATGTGAGAGTTGGACTGTGAAGAAAGCTGAGTGCCGAAGAATTGATGCTTTTGAACTGTGGTGTTGGAGAATGCTCTTGAGAGTCCCTTGGACTGCAAGGAGATCCAACCAGTCCATCCTAAAGGAGATCAGTCCTGGGTGTTCATTGGAAGGACAGATGATGAAGCTGAAACTCCAATCTTTCGGTCACCTCATGCGAAGAGCTGACTCATTTGAAAAGACCCTGATGCTGGGAAAGATTGAGGGCATGAGGAGAAGGGGACGACAGAGGATGAGATGGCTGGATGGCATCACCGACTCAATGGATATGGGTTTGGGTGGACTCCGGGAGTTGGTGATGGACAAGGAAGCCTGGCCTGCTGCAGTCCATGGAGTCACAAAGAGTCAGACACAACTGAGCGACTGAACTGAACTGAAAGTAAGGATGATAATAATTCTACTTCTTAGGTTGTTATGAAGATTGATTAACATATATCAAAGTTTAGAACAATGAAGAGACCATAGTAAAGTTTATATATCATTATTAGCATCATAACCACTAAAAGTTAGACAACTTGAAGATTTCATCATGGCTCCAGGAAATCTAAGAAGGTAGAAATATAAGAGGAGTCTACTTTACATGAACACCACACAAAATATACACCACCTACCCCCCAGAAGAAAATGGATAAGTTCCCTCTCTCTTTATTGTGAAAAGTCATTTTTTGTGACCTCTATAGACCTCCTTTGAAACATGCTAGACATGTTACACTGCTCAGTTCCAAAGAAATTGGTTGGCTTCATAAAAATAAAGCACAATGAACACGGTTTGTTTTGATCTTCTCCAGGTAACTTTGGGACCCACAGGAGTTCTTAAAATATGGGCAAACTGATATTTTAAATATCCATAGTTTGGTCTATCAACACAATATGAGCTCTATTATAACTTAGAAAGTCATATTACGAGTTAGTGAATATGAATGAGTGAGAAGTGACTTATAAATGAATTTCGGACCATGTTTGTTTCAGAAATTAGATTCTCTTATATAAATATATACTTGAAATGATTTCCTTTCTTTTTCATCTTTAGTAGCCTCCTTCTTGCTATAATGAGTACAGTCTCACATTTCTCAAGGATTCAACTTGTCACCTTTAGTAAAGCAAGTAATTAACACATATTTTCCATAAAAGGTTAGAGAGTAAATACTTTAACTTTTTCTGACCATGAGGTCTCTGTTGAAACTACTCAAGTCCAGTGTTGAAGCAGAAAAGTGACTATAGGCAATGTGTAAACAAATGGGCATTGCAATGCTACAATAAAACTTTATTAACAAAAATAGAGTGGTAACTGAATTTGAGCTATGGGACATAGTTTACCAGCCCCTGAAAAGGAACCAAAGGTCAACGATTTCTAGCATAGTCTAGGGACTTCCCTGGTTTTAACACTGTTCTCATTTACAACTATGGCTTGGGAAAAGACACATCCATTTAGTCTATGTAAAATTACATCCGAATCCCAAACACTCCTACAAAGGGAATGCCTTTGTTTTGGTTAACCATAGCCTGAAATCTTCATGTGGCTTTCTTTTATGGCTAGCTTGTGAGATATTTATTACTTATTTAAAGAATGAAATCTTGCAACAAAAGAAGGTATGCATTATTCAAACTTGTAGTAAGTTTTTTTTTAGTCTCCAGTATATAGACACTTTGAGTGTAAATGTATTTGAAAATAATTCTTTCTCTCACATGGTTATGCAGACATCCTTGAGCTATAACAAATAGTTTGCACATCTGATTCTTTTCAGTATTTTCTCACTAACACTTTTATGAAAAATACTTTGTTATTTTAGAGATAATTTGAAAACTACCAGACTTCATATTGTAGAGACTACAGTTTGAACTTATCAGGACTACAAAGCTATTTTATAAAAAGGGAGACAGGGAAAGGACTACTCTTTTTTGCTTTCTTTCCTTTTTTTTTCTAGAGGAAAGTACAGAGGAATTCTTGAAAAATTGAAATCATCCTTCCAACTTTAGCTCTCTACTTTGTGATTTTCTTTTTCCTTTTCTTGAAAGGCATGATTTCACAGCATTTGATGATACTGAGGTAGGTATCGTTTACTTAATGATTGGAACAAGTCCTGAAGCCAAATTCCTAAGCATAATTTAAATTTTGACACTGACTTATCTAAACTGGAAAACATAGCTTTCTCCTTAACCTGTATTTACTATCATTGCAATATAGTGAAAATTAATCAGTGTTAATGAAACACTTGGAAGATGAGAATGCCTTATAAGTGCTAGATATCATTCAAGAGGTCCCTGTTGGAATGAATGATTCCTGCCAAAATACTTTTAGAAAGAATACTGCCTTACATTTAAAACCCTAATTTAATTTTCGGGAAAATGTTATTGCTTTTTTTGTTAAATAGATTGAATAACCATAAAGTCTTTGATCAAATAAATGTTACCATGGATGGATTATTGTCACATTTTGGTTGGAACAAGCACTACATATTGATCTTAGTGATGTTTTATTCATATTAGAAATTATGTCAATACAAGTCATTTGGACAGATGGAGAGTCATATACTTAACTACAGAATTTAACTACCTGTGCTTGTTTTCTTAATTTTCCAAATTCATTAAAGCACCATGTTTATCAGTAAATCCAAGAATTAACGAGCTTGATGCTAGTTTACAACACTGGGCTTTCTAGTGACATTTTCTACATCACCTGCAGATTAGCCTTCTGGGTACACAAATTCATTCTCTTTCTCTCCCCTAAATCTTTGCATGAAACCTTCTTTGACATTACTAATTGCAGGCCAGAATTTAATGATTTTTCAAGTAAAATGCTCCTGGTAAATATAAGTGCATAGACTGCCTCAAATTTGTGAATAGTGCTAAAATAAACATTAGTATAATTAATGGAGTGTGGTTTTACTACCTTTCCTTCAGATAAATCCTGCCTCATATCTGTTTAAAATAAAGATGGTTTAATTGGTATGTTGTAACTGACTTTCACTGCTTTTAATATGCAAAATGATAAAATAAATTCTCTATGAACTTAACTATTTTTAGTTTGGGTTTTGTGTTTGTTCAATCATCTGAAAATCAGTGGCTAAAATTGACAATACACCCCCTCACCCCCTAAGAAAGTATACAGCATATAAATTGCTTCTTTGGATCTGGTAGCATCTAGATGTATAATCCTGTTTTTTAAATGCTATCTTACTCTAGTTTTGAGACCCTGGCTAGAAACCAGTTAATTCCTCTTTTTGAGCAGCTAAATCCACACCCCAAATATCTCCTGTGTTAGGCTCTCACACCCCTGGTCACTACAGCCCCTCCCTAAGGCTAGACACTAAATGAGGTACAAGCCCTGTGCCTCAGAGCCCCCTGAAATTGTTCAAACTAGGCAGTCCTAGTCCTTTTACCCTGATTTGCCATTTCTTCCCTTGGAAACCCAAGTAAAGTGCCTGCATGCAGCCCCTCTCTTCCTCTGCCTTGTGACCAATCCCAGCGATCTCCTATGTACCAGGTACCACCCCCAAGTGTGACCCATATGCTCAACCTTAGAACTATGAGCAGAATGAACTTTTCAGTGGTAGTTTCTCCTTATAAATTAACCTTATCATACACCTAAATAATAAAACCTATTCAAATAAGGTAGAACTATTTTGTTTTGCCTTATTATTTTTCCCCTTCTCCCTCCTTTCCTTTCTTCCTCCCTTCCTCCCTTCCTTCATTCTGCTCTTCCTTTCTCCCTCCCTCCCTTCCTCTCTTTCTCTTTATATCCCTTCATTTTTTCCTTTCTTTTTCCCCGTCTCCCTTCTTTCCTTCCACCAAGCTCAAGAAGATACCTTTGCTCTCAGGCATGAGAAAACCTCCTTACAATTTGTACTTTTTGACACATTTTGAAACCAAAAACTGAGTAATAAGTGAAATATCAAGCCGTGTGCTCCATCGAGGATTCAGCAGGCATTGTTGTGGTACCAAAAAAGGGTCATGTGAAAGGGATTTTTATCTAACTGGGCACTGGCTCAATGAAGCCATCTCAATTGGATTCACGAATGCAGTTGGTGACTTGCCTTGTATTTTTCGAGGTGTTTCCTGAAGCCTCCTGTATTACCATGCCTGGACTTCCAATAACTCCTTTCATGAAGCACACAAATAAACTGTAATTGTATCACTGCGATAAGCAGGTCTCATCCATGCAAAATGGGGGAAAGGATTCATTGCCCCCATTGTAAAATGAATTTAATTTGTGGGGATAGCATTCAACATTCAATGCTTAGCTCAAATGCTATTTTCTCAGGAAGACTTTCCCCAACTTCTCCAATGAACAGATGGCTCTTACCGCTTTAGCAGAGGAGATACAGAGTAACATGCCATTTTCATTATGTCATAGCAAAGATGGCTTATCATCTTTGATACTTTGACACTTTAATCACCTGACTGAAGCAGAGTTTATCAGATTTCTTTACTATTAAATTACTTTTTTCCCTCTTTTCAGACTGTATTCTTTGCAGAAGGAAGTCACTACGTAGAGCTCACACTTTAAGAGTGGGGAGTTACATTCCTAACTCCTTAAGAGTAAACTATCTACAAAATATTGTTTAGAATTATTCTGTTTAAATTTATTTCTTCTCCCCCATTCATTTATTTAATAATATATTTAATATATAAACTTACAATATGCAGACATTTATACTTTAGGTCATATCTTAATTTATGTTTTATGTTATGCTTAAATAGTTTCACCTTTGACCATTGAGTATTCTTTTTTTT
Source organism: Bos taurus (assembly GCF_002263795.3). Lineage (NCBI taxonomy): Eukaryota > Metazoa > Chordata > Mammalia > Artiodactyla > Bovidae > Bos > Bos taurus. The sequence continues at coordinate 78,869,790 of NC_037334.1, read as the reverse complement.
TAATTTTATTTTATTTTATTTTTAAACTTTACATAATTGTATTAGTTTTGCCAAATATCAAAATGAATCCATCACAGGTATACATGTGCTCCCCATCCTGAACCCTCCTCCCTCCTCCCTCCCCATACCATCCCTCTGGGTCGTCCCAGTGCACTAGCCCCAAGCATCCAGTATCGTGCATTGAACCTGGACTGGCATCTCGTTTCATATATGATATTTTACATGTTTCAATGCCATTCTCCCAAATCTTCCCACCCTCTCCCTCTCCCACAGAGTCCATAAGACTGTTCCATACATCAGTGTCTCTTTTGCTGTCTCGTACACAGGGTTATTGTTATCATCTTTCTAAATTCCATATATATGCGTTAGTATACTGTATTGGTGCTTTTCCTTCTGGCTTACTTCACTCTGTATAATAGGCTCCAGTTTCATCCACCTCATTAGAACTGATTCAAATGAATTCTTTTTAATGGCTGAGTAATACTCCATTGTGTATATGTACCACAGCTTTCTTATCCATTCATCTGCTGATGGACATCTAGGTTGCTTCCATGTCCTGGCTATTATAAACAGTGCTGCGATGAACATTGGAGGAATCAACCTACCTGACTTCAGGCTCTACTACAAAGCCACAGTTATCAAGACAGTATGGTACTGGCACAAAGACAGAAATAGAGATCAATGGAACAAAATAGAAAGCCCAGAGATCAATCCACGCACATATGGACACCTTATATTTGACAAAGGAGGCAAGAATATACAATGGATTAAAGACAATCTCTTTAACAAGTGGTGCTGGGAAAACTGGTCAACCACTTGTAAAAGAATGAAACTAGAACACTTTCTAACACCATACACAAAAATAAACTCAAAATGGATTAAAGATCTAAACGTAAGACCAGAAACTATAAAACTACTAGAGGAGAACATAGGCAAAACACTCTCTGACATACATCACAGCAGGATCCTCTATGACCCACCTCCCAGAATATCGGAAATAAAAGCAAAAATAAACAAATGGGACCTAATTAACCTTAAAAGCTTCTGCACATCAAAGGAAACTATCAGCAAGGTGAAAAGACAGCCTTCAGAATGGGAGAAAATAATAGCAAATGGAGCAACTGACAAACAATTAATCTCAAAAATATACAAGCAACTCCTACAGCTCAACTCCATTGAGTATTCTTTAAGTTGATTACTATCTCCCTTTAAATACACCCCTATCATTGTGTTTTGTTTTGTTTTTAGCGTTGTCTTACTCTCTTGCACAATGAGATGCTCATCTTGTACATTTTCTGCCCCAATTCTAGAACCAGTCATTTCACCAAGAAGCCCTAATACCACTGAAGAATGGTATTAAAAACAAAAATCTGGGTACCAGGTGTGCTCATAGCTATTGAGATATCATTGGTTCTAAGCTTAACAGAGCAATTAAATACATGTGAGTATACTAACTAGAGAATACATATATATATAATTTTCCATGTTTAGCTATTTGTAACTACATTAAGCTAAACATGAGCTCATATTGGTATCTCCAGCTCTAATCCATTTCCATCTGGATCCTTCAAGACTTTCCCCTTCACTTCCCCGTTAATTCCCACCTCAAGAGTGAGAAAACTGGCTCCCACCATTTGCCATTCATTTACTTAATTTTGGATAGTAGTTTCAGAACTGTTAACTCATAAGTCTGTGAAAATCATCTTCATCAACTAGAGAACAGTGCTTATGTATAGTTTGTTTTCACTTTAGTCTTACAGACTCTGCTCATGTCCAATGTTAAGGACCACAGTTATTTTAAATTTCTCTGACTGATGATGTCAAAATCTTTGCCATATCTAGATCTGGTTCACATCTTTTCTTTGTCACTTAGGATGATGTTTTTACTCACTTTTTAACATATAAGTAATAAGAACCAAGATAAATAGAACTTCAGTTTAAGACTTTACATTAATATGGCTTGGAGCTGGTTCTGTGCTTTACCTATCATAGCTGCAGGTGTCAAGTTCAGTTCAGTTTAGTCGTTCAGTCGTGTCTGACTCTTTGTGACCCCATGAATTGCAGTACGCCCACCCTCCCTGTCTATCACCAACTCCCAGAATTCACTCAAACTCATGTCCATTGAGTCAGTGATGCCATCCAGCCATCTCATCCTCCGTTGTCCCCTTTTCCTCCTGCCCCCAATCCCTCCCAGCATCAGTCTTTTCCCATGAGTCAACTCTTTGCATGAGGTGGCCAAAGTATTGGAGTTTCAGCTTTAGCATCAGTCCTTCCAATGAACACCCAGGACTGATCTCTTTTAGAATGGACTGGCTAGATCTCCTTGCAGTCCAAGGGACTCTCAAGAGTCTTCTCCAACACCACAGTTCAAAAGCATCTTCAAAATTCTTCAGAAGTCTAGATTTTGATACCCATGATTCTTTGGGCTTTCCTAAGAATACCTCCTCAGATTAAGTCTGTGTCTTGTGGTTCTTTTAGCTTTACTACACTGGAAATGTGTTCATGTGGTGATAAAATATAGGACGCGAGGAAGCATTTCATAATCATACAATTATATCTCAATCATTCAGTGGTCATGTGTCCCTGGCCTCTAAGCACCACAAAGTATCTCTTGGATCCCTATCCTCATACTCCAGGTGATGTTTCTTCAATTTGGATAAGATTTTGGTAAAGTATTTTCTGGAGACCAGACATTAATTATGAAGAAGGTATTAGGCATTACCTTAATAATGCTTGCACATTCACAATGCTTACCCTTCCCTTTACCAGGGGATCTTTCCTGGCTTTTTGCCATGGAAACCTGGTGGGGTCTTTGGAGGTAAAGCCCTCTAATGTGTGGTGAACCTCTGAGACCATTGTCCACCAGGAGTTTCTCCCTCTCAAGCAGACCCACACTCAGGCTCCAACAAATTGTTACAATTATCATTTAAGTGTTTCTACCAGTACATGGCTCCAGCAGCTCCTGCTCAGGTATGCAGCTCTTGGCTGTGCCTCTCTGAATTCTTTCTCTCTAGAATTTTCAGTGGCAATTTGCCTTGCAACTTCAGTTCACTGATGGATTAAAAATAATAATAACAATAATGGCTTTCAGTTTATTCAGTCTTCCAACATCTTAACATATTGGAGCCAAATCTTGGAGCTAAACAACATATTTATGATGTATTATTAAGTAAAACAGAACCATCTTTTAAAACATGATATAAAGTATGCTATTTATATTTACATTTGTGTACATATAATAAAAACATAACATCAAATTATTAATAGTTCTTATTTCAGAGTACTGGGATGAAAGGTTATTTTATTTTCATCTACTTGCTTCACTGCACTTTCTAAACTTTAAACAATGAACTACATCATTTTGAAAACATTATTTTTATGTTTCTATTATGAAATATTTTAAACATATATTTTAAAAAGTAATAAACAACTAACTCTCCTTCTTTAGAGTATGTGTCATGGTATTTCCTAAGCAAGTTATACATTTCTAGTTGATATGCATGTACATAAAGTCTTTGTGCTTTAAAAATTTACAAAAATAGTATTGACTGTATATATCTTCCTGAAACTTGCATATTTAAATTGAAGATATATGCCTATGACCCAGGAATTTCTCTTCTACATAAATGCCTTAAAGATATTCCCTCATGGTTGTATAATGAACACATTTAAAATAAAATTTACTTTTGCACTATTATGTCAGGACCCACCAAAAAATCGAAAACCTAAATTTCAATCAGGTAGAGAGTAACAATAAATTAGTGTATTTGTACAAATTAATAGTATAGGAAAATTAAAATAGATGGGTTACATCTACATGCTATTAATATAGTTAAATCTCAAATAACATTATATTGACTAAAATTATAAATATTTAAATGAAAGCAGCATGCAATCTTTATTCTTGCTCCTAAATTAATAGTAATATCCTATTTTTAATAATTCAATAACTATTCTGTTCTTTTCACTTCATCACTTCCATCGTCCTTAGCTATTTCAATAGTAACACTTGTGATATCATCCCATATTTGGATTTCAAATTATTCTTCCACATTTTAATGATCATTTTCACTCATTTTTCCCATCTTTCAACACTTGATTTAATCCTGAACTTATCAATAAATAATGTCTAAGATGATAATCTCCAAAATTCCAGCATACCATCACCTTCATTTTATTTCTTCTATCATTACAGTCTTGCTGAAAATGCTACTTTTTCTTCTTGATAATCTTCATATCTCCAACTTCTTACTATTTTTCCTTTCCATGAGATTTTGGAGGATCTCATTTCCCTCTTTTCTCAGCCTTGGTATCAGATTTAGCTATGTAATTGATGTTCTCATAGATTAATGTCTCCCTCCCCTTTTCTTTTCTAACTTAACAACTCTGTTGATTTTTCACTCTTGAGTCAGTCTCCCTTCTCCCAATTCATTTTTTATATTCCTTAGCTACCGAACACTGCTGGATGAAGTTGCTGACACTAGTTCCTGACACAATTATGCTTATAAAGCTGCTTGGTAACTATTGATATCATGTGTTTGTCAGTTTCTTATTATATACCCGCAGAGGTTTCAGATCTTCTCCTGTCTTCTCAAATTACCAAAATCCCTGATTATTTCACCGACTAGAATTAGTCTTGATATCCCATTGTCTTCAGCTTTACTGAGAATACTGTTTGCTTAATTTCTCTTTATCTTTCTCTTCTCTATCTCAATATTACTCTGAACCTTCAACCAATATTTACTTCCTCCTTGTAGAAGAAATATGACTTCATTCTGTCAAAACTTACAACTATCTGTGTGCCTTTGTTTTGACATTCTACATGTGTCATCATGATTTTACTCTTTTACCTTTTATATTGTCTATTTCCCCTTTCTTCAAAACTCCTTCTCTCTTGCTTACAAATATACTTAGAGCTCCCCTCTCCAAATAGAATTTTATATTTTTCTCACTGTTCTCCTCATTATCATCTAATCTCTCTTTTAATCACCTTTTTTATTCTTACTTGCCAAAATATGAGTTTAATATTAAAAATTTAAATTAGAATTAAAACAGAAAATAATATAAAACTGCTAATCTCAAGTGAGATTTAGTAAATAATACTAGTTATCATACTTACTCAAAATACTTTAACAGAAACTAATAAATTATAACACGAAAGCCCTACTGTGCAAACCTTCCCTTACTCCCTCCTTAGAGGCTGTCACTCTCCTAAGGTCAATACTGCCATTCTCATGCATTTTAAAAATTCTGTTTTTTAAAATACAAAATTTTTGTATTTGTTTTGTACACACACATATTTGTACACACACACATACAAAATGTAAGACACAAAATACAAGAGTGTACACACAAAAGTGTATATACAAGAGTGTATTTTGTGTCTTTAAAACTTCACATAGAGTGCATGGTGTATATATTCTTTAATTTGCTTGTACTATTGCTTTATGTAATACTGGTTTATCCTACTGAAGGAGTCATACTGCTTTCCCTTTGTTACTACTAGAAAAGTGCCACGCACAGCTCCGTGACCATGTGGGAGGGTATTTGGGGAAAGTATCTAGAAGTGAAGGTGCTGGTTCAAAGCGTTTGGACAATTTTATTCATCATTACTAAAGTGAATTCCAAGATGACTGTTCAAATTTACATTCAAACCAGACTCTGTATCACTGCTTGTTTCCATAAATCCTCACCAATACTTCATGCTATCAGACTTAATTTGTTTCGCCAATCAGATGAAAAGACAATGCTATCTTCATTTAGTTTTTCATTTTGTCATTTATTACCTATAGAGCAGCTTTTCCTGTGTTGACTGATTATCTTCAGCTCAGCTGTCTCTTTAAAGCACTTGCCTACTTTCTAGCTTTTTTGTTGTTGTTGCTTTTCATTAATTTATTTATGCAACAAGCACTGATTGAACATCCACACTTTCTAGGCATTCTATTACATGTTAGAGAAAAATCAATGAAGAAAACAAAAATAGTTGCCCATTTGGAGTTTCCATAATAAAGAATGTGAAAAATAAGCAAAATATATATTATGTTGCAAGGTGATATGTAAAATAGAAAGAAAAATAGAGCACAGTAATGGTAATTGTGCAAGTTGCAGTATGTAATACTGTGGTCAGAGAAGTCCTCATTGAGGGGAGATTTGATCAGACTTGAAATTGCCAGAGAAGTTAGCAAAATTGTTTATTACAGAATAAAGCAGTACAGACAGAAGAATGATAAAGTCCATAAGGTAGGTGCATGGTAGTCATGTCTTACGAACAGACAGGATACTAGTGTGTGGCTGGACCAGAATGAATGAGAGAAGAAGAAAAAGTTGGGAGTGGAGAAGAGAGAATCACCGTAAGGTTCTGAACTATGATCTGCCCTCAGAATTTAGAAGATCATGTGGCTGCTGTGTAAGAATATGATAAAAACAGGGAGACCAAACAGAAGGCTGTATATTGGCAAGTGATAATGATGATGGCTTGAACCAGGATGGCAGCAATGTACATTATGAAAGGTAGCCAGATTGTGGGTAAATTTTGAAAATTGAGAGGGATTGGACGTGAAGTGTTAAAGGAAAGAGGAGTCAAGAATTGGTCTAGGTTAGAGTTTGACTTGAGACACTGCCAAGATGCAGGTGCCTTAAGTGAAATGGGGAAGCCTAGGAGAAGGCAATGGCACCCCACTCCAGCACTCTTGCCTGGAAAATCCCATGGACGGAGGAGCCTGGTGGGCCGCAGTCCATGGGGTCGCTAAGAGTCGGACACAACTGAGCGATTTCACTTTCAATTTTCACTTTTATGCATTGGAGAAGGAAATGGCAACTCACTCCAGTATTCTTGCCTGGAGAATCCCAGGGACGGGGAAGCCTGGTGGGCTGCTGTCTATGGGGTCACACAGAGTCTGACATGACTGAAGTGACTTAGCAGCAGCAGCAGCATAGGGATTAGATTAGATTGGGTTATTATATTTTTGTATACTGTTCTTCTGGGCTCTAAAAATTTCTCTTTAGAGTCTCTTGAGAATAATAAATATATTGGTTATTTCTGTTCCCCATATATATTTAACATTTTTTGAACTAATTAGGTTCATTATAAAATATGGAACAGAAAGGAGAAAAGAGGACATCACTGACTTTGACTTCAACATGAGTATTTTTACTTTTTATATTAAGATGCTGGCTATAAGTTTTTGGTAGTTACCTTAATATTAAGAATATCTTAGGTTCCATGGATTCTATTTTTTAATTGGAAATGGGTTTAATTGGAAATTACAAATTATTTTATTTTGTAACCTTTGAGATGACCATCTAATTCTTCTTCCTTTAACCTATTAACATATTTAATTACATTAATAATTTTTATAATGCTAGATCATCCGTGAATTCTTGAGGGAAACCCTATTTGGTCACAAAATATTTCTTATATATTTCTTTATTAAGCATGCTAAAATTCTATCTAGGATTTTTATATAGAGAATTTTAATTTAGTCAGGCTAGTGTGTTTTGTTTTTTTTTTTCTCATACTTGCTTCATTTGGGTATTGGGGTTACACATTACGTTTAAATTAATTTTGCAAAATATTCCATCTTTTTATGTCTCTTGAACAGCATGGAAGAGCCAGAGATTTCACGCTTGTGGAAGCTGTGATTAAATTCATCTCTAAAACGATCAGAACCCAATGAGGTCCATTCCACTCACCTATATAGTGCATGTTTCTACTGCATATGTGCTGAACCTGCAGCATCCTCTAACTACTCTCACAACATCCTCCATTGCCAGGATGATCTTTGTAAACTTTCAATCAAGTCATGTCACTTTTACATAATTTTGTATGGCCTGTAAGTCCTGAGTAATCCGGCCCCATCTCCCTTTCTGACCTCATCCATCAGCATTCTCTCCCTAACCCAGTACAGTGGTTCTTATTCTATTCTTGGGGCTCACCCGCTTCTTCCTCAGTGCAGGTCCCTCGCACTTTGACATGCCATCTGCTCAGAATGCTTTCCTTAGATCTGAGTTTGACTGCCTTAATCTTATCATTCACATCCTTGTTTAAACATTACCCTTCAGAAAGGGTTTTAACCTGGCTTACTTCACTCAGTATGGCAAACTCTAGGTTCATTCATGTTTGTTGTAAATGGCATTATCCAATTATTTTTAATGGCTGAATAATATTTCATTGTATATATGTACCATATCTTCTTTATCCATTCTTCTGTTGCTTCCATGTCTGGGTTATTGTAAACAGTACTGCAATGAATATCGGGGTGCATGTATACTTTTAGCCCACAGGTTTCTTTTGGATTGTATGACAAGGAGTGCAATTGCAGGGTCAACTATCACAACATTATTAATTGCCTATATGCCAATACAAAATATGTTTTTTTAAAAAAGTAATTGCAACACTTTTCAGACAAAAAAGAGAGACACTCCATCTGACTTCTCTGTGTAAAAGATCAACCCTTCCTCTAGTCCCTCTCTACTTATGACCTGCTTCTGGACGCTGTTTTTCTTGTTTGCTTTTACTAACAGTTACCAATGTCTAAACTTTTATTTATTTATTTTGAGATACCAGCATCTGAACTTAGTGTTTTTATTGCTTGTCACCTTTATTTTTTTTTAGGGGCGGGGGCATGTTGTGTTAGTTCACCGTATTTTCTCCCCTACCACAACGAAAGTTTCATGAAGGCAGGAAATATTTCTCTATTCTCCACTAGAAGTGACAGTCAAAGTGTCAGCTGCTCAGTCTTGTCTGACTTTTTGAAACACTATGGACTGCAGCCTGCCAGGTTTCTCTGTCCATGGGATTCTCTAGGCAAGAATACTAGAGTAGGTTGCTATTTCCTACTCCAGGGGATCTTCTCGACCCAGGGATCAAACCCACATCTCCTGCATTGCAGATAGATTTTCTACCATCTGAGCCAATGGGAAGTCCAACTCCACTAAAGTTCCCACAAAGATGTCTCCAAACCCTAGAACAATGTTGAGTACCTGGTACATGGTCTTTCAAAAATATTGAATGTTTAAGTTAGTGATGGATAAAAGAACCAATATCACTTTTCACAAACAGTAAAGGCCATAACATCCTAATACGTGTTCTCATCAATCCTTCATTCACAGGTGCTTACTAGTCACTGACTTTGTATCAGACATTGTCCTGGACACTATATAGACAGCAGTGAACAAAATGAGCTCTTTTCTTTCAAGCTTATACCCTGGTGGTGGACAATAGTAAGCACATAAACAAGTAAACATATGTTTTCTGGTATTTTGGCAAACCAGAAAATAAAAACTCTGAGTAGTAGCATTTGCCAATATCCATGGTGTAAATATAGCCACCCTGGTCGATTTCAAGCTCTCAGTGTTTTAATACAGTTTTAGAAAGTTTATAAATTGGCTCCTGTGGGCAGGTATTATTTTGTCAGATAGAATTAAGTATTATTGAGGAATATAATGCAGGGAGGGATATGAGGAGATTCTGAGGAAAGCGACATTTGAGCAGGGGCCTGAATTTGAGCAGAGACAGATCAGTGAGTATCTGGAGAAGGATAAACTGAAGCAGCAGGAACAGAAAACATGAAGGCCCAAGGTCAGGAGCCATGCCTGGAGGAGCAACAAGGACACTGGGACTGGGGCCGAGTGAGCTAGCGGAGGGGAGCAGTGAGGTCAGGTGAGGTCAGGGGCCTTACAGCTTATTTCAAAGCCATTTACATTTATTCTGAATAAAATGGGCACCACTAGATTGGAGCAAAGCAATAATACGATTCACAGTCATTGTAAATTATGAAGAGAACTACTGTCATGTTCTGCCTTTGAAATAAATAATAAAGCCAACAATTCAGTATAGGATAATATATAAGTCACTACTAACTCAAGTGTGTACACGGCTGAATCTTTTTATAAACCTGCAGTGGAGTTTTTTCCTTCATAAATGTAAGTTACAGATGCGTGAGGAGCAAACTTTTAGTGTCGATATCTTAAAACACTTGTTTGTAGTTCTACCAATGACTTGCAAATCTGGCAAATGCAAATGACTGGCAAATGCTGGCCTGTAATTTAGGGCAAACATTAACCTATCCATATTGCAAGTTTCTTTTGGTTTCTTTGGCATTATTTTATGGTACTCATTTGGTTTTTCAGGGGACATGCCAAGCTCAGTAACAGCCTAGAAGATAGTCTCAGATTTGTATAAGAAACTGATTTTTAATGTTAAGACTAGTTTTAATACTAGTGATTTTTGTGCAATAGCTTTTTTAAAGTGCCACTTAAGTGAATATGATAGCTAAAGAAGTGGGTAACACTGCAAGAAATCATTCTGCATTTTGAATCCATAAAGCTCTGGTTTTGGTTTGTGAATTCCACTAATGAAGTCTATATATGAGATGGTTAATACTTACTTAGCCCTCTTACAAATGCATACCCTGACAAAAGATGGCTCTAGAAAAGAGTGTGGATTTTTCTATACAAACCCATAAGAAGCATCAGGAAAAAAAAAAACAGTTGTTTCTTATTGAACACTTACTATTTGCCCAGCATAATCCTTAGAGCCTTATTTACATTCTCTCCATAATTTCCTTTGAACTAAGTACTATTTACAGGTCAGGTTCAAAGACTTTAAGTGAGTCACACAAAGTCATGTAAGTTGTAAATGGCAGTCTTAGGACTTGACCCAATAGCACTGTGTTCCCACCTGCAGAATCAGAAGGAATAATGCCATGTATGAATAGCATGTGTGTGTGTGGTCTCTCAGTCATGTCCAACTCTTTGCAACCCCGTGGACTGTAGCCCATCAGGCTTCTTTGTCCATGGAATTTTGCAGGCAAGAATACTGGAGCAGGTTGCCATTTCCTACTCCAGGGGATCTTCCTGACCCAGGGATTGAACTCATGTCTCCTGCATTGGCAGGTGGAGTCTTTACCATTGCACCAGCTGAGAATAGCATATGTTACCCCAAAGATATTATCCCTTGAAAATTTTATAAATTACAAGTCTTTAGAGGTTGTGAAAGCTATATCCATACACAAAAACTGTACTTTTTTTTATCTATTATGAACCACTTAAAACTCCTTGACTGGCATTTCCAAGGATATTCCATGGACCACTAATTCCATGGATTTTTCATAATGTTGTCTGGACAAATTAGTTTGGGATACACTGGGTAAATCAGGTTATATAGATTGTTGCTGCTGCTTCTTTATTTGTTTTTAAGGACCTCTGGGATTCTGTAATAATGGTCTTTGCAAAGTTCTAAGAGGTCAGGTCATTAATTTTATTTTCTAAACATATGTGATCAAGGAACCTTTTTTTTTTCCTACATAGTAACCCATGGAATGAATGCTTTGCAAGAACATTTCTTTGAGGGAGTAGACCTCTTATAAATTAACCTTTAATTCTGATTTATAATACAAATAGAAGCATCATCTCTTCAGGACAGTGTCTATCCAAGAGTTTAGTACTATTTCTGAAAAGGAAGACTCAGAGCCACACACTTGTTTGTTTCTGTTTTAAAGACTCTGGCACTTGTTCAGCTTCTGACAGAGATGTGTAGATCTCGCTAAAATCAAAGAACAAAATTGTATTCCTTGAAGATAACTCTTATCACATTTTTCGACACCACAGGGGTATTTTCTTTGTAACTGGTAAGATACTGAACATCACCCAAAAACAAGCTTGCTTGGTTATAGACACTGACTGGAGGCAAAAGCCTAGATCCTCCTGTCTCCCACGTTTCATTTTCCCACTTGCAGCATACGTGTACATAATATTTGTGCGTGTGTGTGCGCATGAGTGTGTATGTGTTCCTGGAAGACACCTTTGGGCAAGTTTTGGTCTTGTCAAAATAACAGAATCATCAGACTTCAGTCATCTAATCTGCCTGATTCCCTAGGAGATAAAGTAAATTGCTCGGCAGAACCAGAAAAAGGGAGGGGAGAGAATCTTGTGACTGACTGAAGACTTTGCCTCATTTGTGTGTTTCTTCTTGTATTTGAATACATTTTTATCTGAGCTGTGGATCAGAAAAATCTAACCATCATGTACCAAGTGAGGAAGGCACTGCTACAAAGAGGGTAGGTTTCAGTCAGTAAGGGCTGAATACAATCACACCTCTATCCATTAACTTCCAGGATGAATTTTAGTTTATTTAGATGCTTTTTAAAAAAAAACAACCATGCATTTATTCAGCAAACCATTGTTGAATGCATTTTATATTTCCAGACCTTGTTCTTATTCCAGGTTCACAAGATCAAACAAGGCAGATAAGTTTTTGAGTCTCACTTTTTTCAAGTATAAGTTGAGAATTTGTAGTATTGGTAGTGAGAATCCAATGAAAACACGAATATAAAGAATCTAATATGGTGCATGCCACATAAGAGATGTTTAATAAATTGTAATGATCACGAAAACTGAGGATGACAACTGCTGATGCAGAGCCCAATAAACCGAAGGTTTTATATAATCAAGAATATTCCCTTTGATAGGAGGAAAAAAAGCAGCTGCTTAAATTGTATGTTTTTCCCTTAGTAAATAGCTATAATTTTCAAAGTATTTACTCCTTGAAGTCTAGATAATAAAGATTCCTTTAAAGAAAAGATGCTGTCTTAGGTGTCATTGTAAGCCACATTTACTATGAATGCTCCAATTCATATTGGTTTATCAGATTAGTTTACAAAATTACCTGGCAGGTATCTGAAAGAGTAGGAAGTTGAAAGGTGCATTTTATTAGTGGAGATCATAAAATATCTTAGGAAAACAGACTATTAGGAGAGCTATAATAGTAGAAGATTCTCAAAGACAAATGAACAGAAGTTCTAAGAAAGAGGGAAGGAAGAAAACCTTCAGATGCACCTACTAAAACTCTGCAGTCCGTTCCCTTCAGATTGAAAATACAATTTCAATTAAGACTTCCAAGAACCTACATGAGCCAGAAGCCTCTGTCTGGTTCTCTTGCTAAAAATGATCCTACATCGTGGTCTTGTTGTTCATTATACTCCAGCCATACAGATCTCCCTGTTCATCAAACTCCAAATATACCCCAATCTCTACTTTATAGCCTTGGGGTTCACATTTGCCAGAACCCTTCTCATTGCACTGATGTTCCTGACATTTTCCCATGGTTGGCTCAAAGGTCTCAGACCATTAGAGAGATCCTCCCTGACTACTCAACTTAAAGGAGCCCTGGATTCTCTCTAACATTCTGATTTATGATTCTCATTGCATTTACTTTAATTCAGAATTTTCTTATTCATTATTTACTTTATTAGTTCAGTCTGATTTCACCCTGGTTTCTAGACTGTAAACTCCATCTACACAGAGTGCTTGATGATTTTTTTTTTAATTGCTGTATCTCGAGCACAGAGAATTGTGCCTGCCATGTAGTAGGCTCTCAATAAAAAATTGGTGAATGAATAAATGATTGAATCTGGCATAAGTAAAGTCCTTCAAAGGGATGTTGAGAAATGGCAAAGAATAACTTCACCAAATTGACAATTTTGCCTAGGGCCAAAGCTGAACATAACATTAATGATGTTCATTGATATTTGCTGGACTAATTTTGACATCTCTAATGAAAGAACTGCTCTATCATGCATGCAATTCTGGGAAATCAGTTATTATTCTAAATCAATGTCTTGCTAATTTGAACAGTGGTTATTTTAGATCACCATAAAGGTGTACTTGACCATGTGTCATAGGCATAATTTTCTATCTTTACACTTCTGTTTATCATAAAGGAGAGATGACTTTTAATTTATGCACAGAGGAGTAATAATTATTCAGATACTGGTATATGATATATTATCCATAAGAACAATAACAGCTTCTATTTAAATGGGTGCTTGATGCTACCTTTCTTCTACCCCTCAAAAACATATAACCTTGTTTCATTTTCTTCATGACAAATTTCATTAAAGACATTTTTTAAATCCCACAATTTCCGTATTTTCTATAATATCACTTCTAATAATGTCAAACTCCTGCTAACCCACAAATAAGATACTCAATGCTAGTATGTCAAACACAAGTTCTTACCTAGAGCTCAAAAATATCTTGTGCTACAAACAGAATGGCAATTACCGATGCAAAAAACGTATAGCTCCCTCAAGGCTTTTCAGAAATCTTGATTATTTAATCAGTGTTCCTGATTTGTAAGGCTAGGTAGTTGATGGCTCCCAAAATGTGTCACGTTGGACATTATCCAGATGGAGTGCCAGTTTTCATTTGAGATTAAAGAGGTAAAACCCAACTAGAAAGGTTTTCTACCATCTCGGACTATAGCTCAACTTATATCGGATGACAAATAAAACTTGGCAGTCTGCTTTGCCCATGATTTTAAAACAGAAACTTCATTGAACTGTCAGTTACCAAATGAGGTGATTAACTCTGATGTTGATTAAAGTTTTATACCATGTTTTTATACAAGTTTCTTTTTTCTTCTCTGTTTTTGGGGGTCTAGTTCTTTCAATATAACTCTCACCTCCTGTGTAAGATTTCATTATGTCATTTAGGTTTTGATATATATACTTACAGCTGCTGTTTTCAAGGACTTGCTATTGTATGCTTGCAGAATTAACGCACAATAGGCATTGCATAAAAGAAAACTAAATCATGCATATTCCTTTCATAGTTATACACAGGAATATCATAGTGACATTCAACTTAACTCTTCCCAGATATGCCTCTCTCTCTTTTTAGTCCTTTCATTTTATATGCACAGAGTTTGGATATTTAACAATTGGGCTCCAAATTTACACCAAAGGTATCCTTGAGATTGACAGCTATAGTAAAGAATAAGCAATAGATACTAGAAAAGTCAAAAAAGGATTAGCCAATGGCAAGTAGTCAGACCCCTCCCCGCCCCCAAAAAATGTTTATTAACATTACTGCTAGGTAACATACAAGAGGTTAAAGGTCCAGGAGGTTGTTGAGGAAATAGTCACTTCAGATACTCAGGCTAGAGAGGAAATAAAGGGTACCAATGATGAGGTCGACAGCCTAGTCTGACCAAAGGATGGAATGAGACTCTGTTGGAAGTATCCTTTTACACATTTCCCTTTCTTTTAACTTCAGTCCTAGGAAACTTCTTTCAGTTTCCTTAATAGAGCTTGCTCACTCTCACTGTATTGATATTAATTGGTATTGATATTGGTATTGATATTAATTTTCCTTCTTCTTAAGGGGTAATTTTTCCTTCTTCTCTCCCCCTTCCCCTATATTTCCACAGCTATAATGTTGCCTCTCTCTCAGTTTTCATTGAGATATCACTTCTAGCAGGAAGACTTTGGTGACTACACATGCACATATTGTGTTCCCCTAGGGTCCTATATATTTTCCATCTGAGCACTTGAGCACCCCTCTTTTCATGATTTTCCATTGGTATTTGCACCACTATTGAGATCACCTTACAGGGGCCATACATACACCTATCCCTTTCCACAATTAAGTCAATGGATTCTGAAGGTGGGGGAACACTTGAAATAAGGTTTATTTTTACCACTTTAAATCATGAGAAAACTGACTATCAGAAATATTAATTAGCTCCTAAGTAGGAGACTTGGGATTCAGACCTTGACAAGTGAAAGCCTGTGCTGTTTTACAACATCTAGTAACATAAAAGCTGTGTACCTGGTTGGGTATGAGTAGATGATGAGGTATGAGTAGGTGATGTAATTCACAGAGGACAGCAGAGTCCTAGGATACAATTCTTAATATATGTTTGTGGAGGGCTTCCCAGGTGTCACACGCATGGTTAAAAAACCCACCATCAAGGCAGGAGATGTAAGAAATGCAGGTTCTATCCCTGCACGAGGAAGATCCCCTATAGGAGGGCTTGACAACTCACTTCAGTGTTCTTGTCTGGAGAATCCCATGGAGAGAGAAGCTTGGCAGTCTACAGTCCACAGGGTTGTGAACAGTCGGACATGACTGAAGCAACTTAGCATGCACATACGCACATGTTTGTGGAATAAATAATAGAAAGAAACTAAAATCCCTCCCAAGATCCTAGGAAACTGAAGTTAGAGTCCAGCATTTGAATGGCTCAAGGTCACAGAGGATGAACTAATGTCAAGTTCATTGCTATGACTCTTAGATATAGACAGTCTTAAGGGCATCTGGATGTCCTCCCATTAAGGGAAAGTAGAGATACATTGAAGAGCCATATCAGCCTCACCCTCACATCCCTTCAAGGCATACAAATCTACTTTTATTTTTTCTCATTTAAATGTATATAGAAAGTGTATACAAAGGTTAACATATTGAGAAATTCATTACAAGTCTGCTTAAATTAAGGAAAAATCTAGATAGTCACCAAAATAGCCAACAAATGTGTATTAATTTACCAATATCTTCAAATATCTTTAGAGCCTTAAACACAATGCTTTAGAAACGATCTTTCAACACATCAGCAGCACTAGCACATGGTTAAATTGAAAAAAAAAAAAAAGCAAGCAGGTTCAATCCCTGGATAATACATAGGTCGTCTTGGTCATGTTTTGTGAAATATATATATATATATATATATATATATATATATATATAAACACATAAAACTCCAGAACGATATACCCAGAGAGTAGCAGTGGTTTATTTCTCGAATGTGGGGATCTGGAAATCTTTCATTTATCTACATTTTCTGATTCTTCTGAAATGATCATGCATTATCCTTGTAATGAAAACAACAAAAGTTATTTTTAATCTGGAAAAAAAAATTAAAACAGATGCCTCTTGGGAAAGAAAGGTTTTTGAACCACTGGAATCAACAACCAGGCACCAGCTGCCACCTGAAAACTCTCGGTTTTAGAATAAGCCACAGACTCCTGAACATCCCCACGCACGTGCTCTCCCTCCCTCCTCACACACACTGTTCTCTGATATAGGAAATCAAATGATTCATTCTGTTCCCCTCCACCTTACCCTGACATAGCAAAGATGGAATGTGCACTATTTCCAAATCAAAATAGGCACGCTGCAGCAAGAGGCACTTCCAAATGATGAAATTAGATTAGAAGTTAAGACAAAATACATTTAACTGGCTTTTAAAGAAATTTGGTGGAACACATTACTATAAACAGTACATTCGGGCTGCCAAACAAACTTTGCCCAGATAAAATCAATTTTGCTCCCCAAACAATGAGAAAAATTACTTTAGATTCAACATTAAATATTGTTGTAAGTATTTTTAAGAAGCATTTCTATAACTCTGTGTAGAAATAGGAGTCAAAGGATGCTTTTGTTACCATGGTAACAGCCTCCCTCAGAAGAGCGAAGGATGAAGTAGCATACATTGGTCCTGCATATATTTGGCCAATCAATAAACAAAATACTTAATCTGCATGCACTGCATTAGGAAAGTGGTCAAAGTGTCCATGATTAATAAAAGGGTAGGTGGGATTCAGGTATTCTGGGTTCAATCATACAGCCTAATTTTCAACTGAGTGATGTTAACACTTTCTTCATTAGAAACCCATTATGAAGATAAACTATTGCTAAAATGCCTGGTGATCCTTGAAAAATGGAAATCTTCATTACAGAATTTTACCACATAACATGCAAGATGATGATAAACTACGATTAGAGATGTAGAGAAAATGTGTGCTACAGTGAGAAACAAATGCACCTTGAAATTCCAGGAGTAAAGGTAATAACAGTAATAGCTAATATTTCCTGAACATTTTCTATGAGCCCAACAGGAGCCAAGTGTTTTTCATGAATTTTTTCACTGAATCTTTCAAACAACCTTGAGAGTTACAACAATGAGTTTTACAAATGATGTGAGAGCAATGCTTTTTCCTATTTTGCTGATGAGAGAACTCACACTTAGAGACTGAATTAAGTAGATCAAAGGTTTCCACCTTGGGGGGTGTTGGAGCCTGGGGTTCACATTACAAGCAGTGGGCTAGGGAGGGGTGCTCTATCCACTACACCTGACTGCCTGCTTGGCCAGTAATGATAGACTTATGAGAGCAACTTCACTTCTCTGAGAAGTTCCCTTCTCAAACTTCTGTGGGATTACAATGAAATAATCTATGTGAAGAGAAAATACACAGCGACTTCCCTGGTGCTCCAGTGGCTGACTCTGTGCTCTCATTGCAGGGGCCCGGGTTCAATCTTTGGTTGGGGAACTAGATCACACATGTTGCAACTAAGACCTTACATGCCACAACTGAAGATCCTGCATGCTGCCACAAAGGCTTGGTGCCACCAAGTGAATAACAGTAAATAGTAAAAAGAGAGAGAAAGCACATAATAGGCACTCAGTAAATGCTGCTTCCTTCCTCTTGAAAACCTTCAGTCCTTCAGAACCAATATGGGTTATTGTGAGATATTAACAGCTTTTGACTTATTCGGCATGAGAAACAGTCGAGAATTAGTAGAATACTACAATCTCTTCCACTTCTTGGGTGTGATTTCCTCCTCCTTGAACATATCAACAGAGTTCCAACAAATCGTATGTGCATGTGCATGAGCATACACACACACATACACATTGATTCACAGGTTTCTTCTCACATTTTATTACCCCAACCCTACGAAATGGCCACAAGAAATATGACAGCAGGAATGGCAGCAGAGGGAAAAATAACAGTCACCAGAAAATGAGCTCTGCGACTTTGGGAGTTTCTAGGGTATCCCCTTTCTAGACTTAAATTTCCTCTGCTGGAATGGGGAAGAGCTGAGGATTTCTTCTAAAGAACCTTCCAGGAGTGATGTGATGGTTGCCATGAACTGTGTGGAACTTGTCCATTTGACCCTTCTCATTTGACCCTTCTCTACCCTTTGTAGGGCTTCCCTGGTGGCTCAGACGGTAAAGAATCTGTCTGCAACACAGGAGACTTGAGTTTGATCCCTGGGTCAGGACGATCTTCTGGAAGAGGAAACAGCAATCCACTCCAGTGTTCTTGCCAGGAGAATCTTATGGACAGAGAGGCCTGGTGGGCTACAGTCCATGGGGTCATAAAGAGTCAGATATGACTGAGCAACTAGCACACACACATTACCCTTTTTATACCTTTTTAGGGTTTTCATACCTGGTTATTGGGCTTCCCAAGCAGTGTTAATGGTAAAGAACACGTCTGCCAATGCAGGAGACATTAAGAGACACAGGTTCAATCCTTGGGTCGGGAAGATCTTCTGAAGGAGGGCATGGCAATCCACTCCAGTATTCTTGCCTAGAGAATCCCATGGACAGAGGACCCTGGCAGGCTACAGTCCATGGGGTCACAAAGAGTCAGAAATGACTGAAGAGACTTAGCATGCATACACAGAGAGAATTATTCATTTTTAACTTGAATGCATGTTTCCTGCCTTCCAGGGAGTTTACCAGACCCTTCATTGTCTATTTTCATAACAGTGACTTCTACAGTTTAGCTCTAGAATGAAAACTCAATGAGTTGCTTATTCAGTGTTTTCAGTGAAATATTTATCCTCAGTCTTATTATATACAAATTATTACCTCGGGATAAGGACCCTAAATTGGGGAGAGGACAGCAAATATTTGAATATTTTTCAAATAATTGACAGAGGTATTGATATAAAGAAAACCAGGGAAACTCATTGGAGGATCAATTATCTGGGAGCAGAGGTATGGAACTGTTTCATTCTTCTAAACTTGAAAATTAAATTAATTTTTCTGTCATCTGAACCTGGATTCATTTTAAGTGGGTTTCCTGATATATTTTCATTAGTAATATATACTTGGAAAAGAGTATTTAGCATCTGTTTTTGACGATGCATTTCCTCAGGTCAAATCATAAATATGTTCCCTGAATTTCACACCTACCTGAGCATAAAATGAAGCTCATATTTAAACCATCTATAGGGAATGTTTCCTTCCAAATTTGACAAGTGAGTACATGGAGTCTGTCTTCTCTTTGGTCATGTGGAGATACAAGCTCTGTGCCTTAAAAGGTACAGCCCAAAGTGTCAACTGTCTAGCTCTTTAAGAGGCAGGCCCACTGCTGTCTCAAATACCAGCAGCAGTTTGAATTCATCTGCAGTGGTGTTTCTGAGAAATCCTTTTCAGTGTTGGAGAGAGTAGGCTTGGACTCGGGGAAATGATTCCATGTTGGAACTGAGACTCAAGACTTTGCTCTCCCCATCCCTCCTCAGTTGAATGTATGAACTGCTGGCCCATGGGTTAGCCCCAGAAGAGATTATATAGGCTGCAGTGGGGGTGGAATAGTGTTTTACATTTGAATTAATTGCCAATGTTTAAAAATCATTAGATTTCACTGCTTCTCTTGAGAAAGCTGGCAACTCCGGGCCTGCATTCCCACATGGCGACCATCTGCTGGATCTGGTGGGGGCTGCTCGTGTTTACAGCGACACCTGCTCTTCATGCCCCACCGTCCCCGCCACTCCTGAGTGTTTACTCTTCAGTCAGGCTCCATGTCATCAGTCCCAGAGCATCTAACACCTGGCCCACTTCACCCATTTATCTACCTGGAATCATGACTATGTAACAGCAGGTGTGGCTTGGAGCCAAAGCACTGGGGATTATTGCCGCCCTGGTCGCACACCTAGAGGCAGTGTCCTGGGGTGCCCTGCTCTGCTACAAGTTCACCCTTTTGTTGTGGTACTGAGTGCCTCAGTGAGAGCGGACCGAGCCAATCACCCAGGGCACTTGGGGCAGCTTAGAGCTCCCTGGGGAGTTTGAGGCAGCAACTATTTTTGAACTGTTGTGAAGGAACCCGGACTTGGTGCTGAATACCCTGCCTTAAACATTAAACTCGAAACCCTAGCTCTAAAGGTAAGTTCGCTTTCCTGAGCAGACAGGGATATAAACAGACCACGCATGAGAGGATGACTCTCCAGTGGAATACTGTGCCGACCTATGCGGCCCATTTTCCCTGGAATTACAATTATACCTCCAATTCTTTAAAAAAGTGACTTCCCAAGGAGAATGCTAAGTGGCCCATGAAGGACTTCAAAGAAAATTAGTCCTTCAAGCAGGGAAACATAAGCTTACTGAGCGAGAAAATGAGATAACATAGACTTTCTTTCCCATCTTCCATGTGAAGGTCACAGAGTGCTTCGTTCATGAATCGCCCCACTCGATGATGTTTTAGTTTAAAATATTAAACAACTCTGTAACTTATGACAGTGCCACTTGGAAACTCAGAAGTGTCATACACGGTGTATATCAGAACTTCTCAGCCTCCTCACTGCTGACATTTTAGACCAGATCATTTTTGGGTAGTGGTGGGAGGGTCTGTCCTATGAATTCTAACATTTCTGTAGCATCCCTGGTCTCTACCTATTAGATGCCAGCAAGAATCCCCAGTCATGATAACCCCAAGTTGCTACAAGTCTTCTGGAAGGCAAATGACTCTGAGAGCCACTGGCCTGTATTTCCACAACATGAAAGGATCATGTGGCCAATAACCGATTATTTACAACCCAAAGTGTAATATGATACATCATTAGGAACACAATGATGACTTATTTCTATACTACAACAAAGAGAGATTTGCTAATTTGTGAAGTTGCTTAATCTGACCATTCAATCACCCTTTGAGGGGGAATATTTGAAAAAGGATAGTTTTAAACAGTCAAGTGGTATTTCCAAACTTTTATTTTTTGAAAGGAGGGATATGAGAAAAAGTACATATAGCTTAATGTTCCCTGATCTCATCAAAATCCTCACTAACTTTTCTATCCTCTGGAATATGTGGGATGATTTCAAGGTCTTCCCCCACCCTGCAGAATACTTGCTGTGAATGATTTTTAAAATACATATGTGTTACTTACTAATTTTCCTGCAAATCCTAGACTATAAGGAAGAATCAGTTAAGTGACAACTGTTAAGTGACTTCTCCATAACCAAAGATAGTTCACAGGCTTGATCCTTACCCCATCTTTATCATAACCCCATCTTTGATCTTCTCAGAGCCAATAATCTCATGCATCATTTGCAGAAGCAATGCAAATTAAATCATTTTTCTTACTCCCTGGGAGGTTCAAGAAAGAGAGGACACATATATATCTATGGCTGATTCATGTTGATGTTTTCAGAAACCAACAAAATTCTGTAAAGCAATTATTTTTCAATTAAAAAAATAAATTTAAAATAAAAAAGAAATTTAAAAAAATAAATAAATTTTCATACTCCCTGTTCAGTGTATTTTCCACAGCATTACAATAAACTACTGCTCAAATCACTGACAGGGAATATTACTAAATCCTGAAAGTGTCTTTGAGTCCAACAAAAATGATTACGTCCAGAGCAGTTTTAATATTTAATAATACCACCACTGACCTGGCTAGAGCTTCTCCTGCTACACTGGATGTCTCCCTTTCATCAGCTACCTTTAACAAGCCCTGTGGAACCTGTCTTAGAAATGAGGTTGAAACGTTTTTCTCCCTCACAACTACCCTTCCAGTCTTGCCTGGACCCTTGCTATACGCACCCTCTACTATTGCAATGGCCTACAATTAGAGCCCTGCTTTCTCAAATCATCTACCATTGTGATGCTATGATTACTGTTTTAAAACTTAGATCTGATTTTAACTTCCTTAGTTGAAAATCTCTAATCATTTCCCATTGCTTACAAGTCAAAGGCCACATCCTATATGAGACAAACGTATGTTATCTTTCCGGTCTTAGATTCTGCTACTTTCCACTAAGTGCTAATTCTTGAGCTCACAGGCTTCTCAAAAAAGAGTTCTTACGTGCTTTTTCATTTCTGTATCCCTGTGGTTTGTGATATTAATACCTGGGAAGGTTCAACTTCTTTTAAATTCACCTAGAATGCTGCCTTTCCTGTGTTTTTACTCTTTCTTAGAGGACTTAATCTCCCTTGCTGTTCCAAATCTTCTACAGAGCATTTTATAATGTGGTTTTTGGATTACCTGAGCATCTGTTTCATCCACTGAATGGTGAATTCTCATAAGGTGAGGAACTATGTTTGACTATCTTTTAATATTTATATTTTTCACTTGGTAAAGGGTCCTTCAAAGAGAAAGATTTTTAAAAAATATTAATTTTATTCACTTTAAAAAGATCCTGAATATCTGACTTATTTATAAACCAATCATTATTTACATAATTTCTTCAAGAAATACTCAGTAAATGTTTTCTGTGTTCTAGCTCTTATTCCAGGTAATTTAAGTCATCAATATGCATTCATTCATACAGAAAATAAAGAAGTCTATAAAGTTCCTTAGTGTTTATAAAGGGGAAAGGTTTCTCAGAGATAGAATCAGAGAGGTTGCTTTTCAGTTAGTTTTTTAATATATACAGATCCAAGTTAGATTCTATTATTTAAAATTTATAATACTGTTATCATCATCCCTGCTGCTGCTGCTAAGTCTCTTCAGTCGTGTCTGACTCTGTGCAACCCCATAGACGGCAGCCTACCAGGCTCCCCCATCCCTGGGATTCTCCAGGCAAGAACACTGGAGTGGGTTGCCATTTCCTTCTCCAATGCATGAAAGTGAAAAGTGAAAGTGAAGTTGCCCAGTCGTGTCCAACTCTTAGCGACCCCATGGACTGCAGCCTACCAGGCTCCTCCGCCCATGGGATTTTCCAGGCAAGAGTACTGGAGTGGGGTGCCATTGCCTTCTCCGATCATCATCCTTAGCATTTAGTAAAGGTAAATAGAATTAACATTTTAATTGTTGTTACCATCTATTCGAAGAAATATCTCAAACTGAAAAAAAAAAATCCAGATAATGTGGGATACAAAGAAGCTTTAAAATCAAAATCTTTGATCTTGAAACAAAATATTTTTCTACAGTTCACAATTTATTTTTAACTCTGTATTTATCAAGTCCAATTTAACTAGAAACAAATAGGATTAGATAAAGCAAAATATGCTATATATAAACAGACATGACATTATTGCTGAAACTCAAATATTTCCACTTAAAACGGAAATGAATAAGAAATTAAATAGCAAAATAAAAGATTTAATTTAAATGGTGCATATCTATACAGTATAGGTAGTATCTTTCTATTGATTGGTATATCTGATTCAGTAGACTGTTAGTATTACTAACTACGTAGCTGAAGATCTTATAAAAAAAGAGTGAAGTGAAGTGAAAGTCGCTCAGTCGTGTCCGACTCTTTGTGACCCCAAAGGTCCAAGGAATCCTCCAGGCCAGAATACTGGAGTGGGTAGCCTTTCTCTTCTCCAGGGGATCTTCCCAACCCAGGGATTGAACTCAGGTCTCTCGCATTGCAGGTGGATTTTTTACCAGCTGAGCCACAAGGAAAGTCCATAAACAAAGAGTGGACACCACTTATCATTAACAACAGGCAAATTAATGTGACATTATCCCTTTCTGCACTTGGGTCTTCTCATTTTATGCCACATCATGGTAATATATTCACTTATTAGTGAATACTCCCTTTATAAGACATCATATTTATTCAGAGAAATTCTATTGCCTATGGACAATAAAGTTTTGTGCTTATTTTTGGAGACTTACACACATTTTTATTTATAAAGTTTAGTTTAAATTGGCAAATAGTTAAAAGATATAGTTGTATCTGTTCTTATATTTTTAACATTGGAATTGTATTGTCCAGCATTGTAACCACTAGGCAACATGTGACTTTTGAACTATTCTGAATTTAAGTATGTCCTAAGATCTGAAAGACAGTATAAAATTTAATATAAACAGTGGTGTGTAAAATGGCAACCCACTCCAGTATTCTTTCCTGGGAAATCACATGGACAGAGGAGCATGGTAAGTTACAACCCATGGAGTCGCAAAGAGTCAGATACGACTTAGTAACTTAGCACAGAACTTAAACAGGTCATATATGAAATAGATCATATAATCATATTTGTATAAATATGTGTGTGTGTGTGTATATATGCCTGTTTAAATATGTACTACATATGTGTGTACATATATGATCACATGCTAATACTTTGTATATATTGGGTTAAATAAAATAGCACATGGTTGGATAGCATCATAAGCAAACTCTGGGAGATTGTGGAGGTCATGGAAGCGTGGCAGGCTGCAGTCTTATAAGGTTACTAAGAGTCAGATACAACTTAGTGACTGAACAACAACCACCACAAAATAGCAACATTAATACCACTGTTTCTCTTATAAAGTGGCCTTTAGAGAATTTTAAATTGCATATATGGATCACCTTATATTTCTATTGGACAGTACTGGCTAGACACTGTTCCTAGAATTAGTCATATCTTTGTCTTCCTTTTTATTGTGTTAAATATTATTGAAAGAGAATTATAGGATTAAGTGCTCTAGTAACCAAATTTTACAGATGAGGAAGATAGAGTTTCAGAGATATACTTGCCTAGGGTCCTAAGGTTAACTAGAGACACAGCAGAACTGGAACACAAATTTCTAGGCTTGCATTTTTGAGTCACACCGTTGGCAAAGTAGCAGGTAGCAGTGACGAACTACTGGAAGAACAAATGGATGGGTAATGTGTCCATGCTGCACTGCATGTACTGTGGAGATTCTGACATGCATGTTCCTCATGGGCAGTGGGGAAAACAGCAAAGCGATTGTGTTCAAAAATAATGGGGATAAAGTTAACTTTATAAAAAACCTAATAAATTCCAATATGGGGTCCTTAAGCAGTAAGAGATATGACTGATGAACCTGTTAAAATCTTCCTGACCACTCCTATAGTTAGGTGACTTTCTTTACAAAGTAGGAAGAATAAGACTGTGTCAATGAAGGAAAAATAAAACCTACATTTCTTAGGAAGGAGGCATCCGTCTTTTTCTATTTGTAAATGCTGACGAGCAGAGTTTAAGGAGGGCTAATGTCACCCATTCATCTTAATTAAAGAGTTAATTGCTCGTGTATCCTGATTTAGTTAGCAGAGCCTGGTAGCGTGGGAAGCCTTTCCCTCTATGTATTTTATTGACCGATGTAATGACATCATCAGTAAGTCTCAGGATTTATTCATGTTTCAGCCTATCCTCATAATGTTAATAGCCTTGTACATGATAAAACTTTCAAGAGGAAAAGAGCCCTTGTGCCTGGCACAGAATACAAAAAGGACGGTAACCGCTAAATGCTTCGCTTCAGCTGTCATTGAAGCATTCCTGCAAAGTCTAGAGTCACGAAAATAGCAGAAAGTCATTTTAAATGCTAGTTTTCATAAAATGTTTGCCTGTGGAATCACGTACCAGGTTTTTACAACTGCACGTTAAATATTTGAAAGTTCGCCATTTTTATTCTTCCAGACCCTAGGCAGGCGAGCGTGTATTACAGGGAGAGTGAGATCCTGCTGTTACCGTGTTTAAGACAACTGCTTTAGAGTGAGAATTGTTAAAAAAGGATTTTTAAAACACACGGACTCACACATTCTCAGGAAAAAATCGAGATCAAATAATGACCCATAAATTGGATGAAGGGATTCCTAAAAACAGGGTTTTTCAACATTTAAAATAGAATTTTCCTCAAAAATTTCTACTGTTTCTCTAGAAATAATATGTTTAGATCAACTAAAAGGCTACAGTGGATGCATGACTAATTTTAGACTCAGATCCTTTGCTAATACATTTTTAAAAATGGAAAAAAAAGAGGCAAAAATCAAAGAACAGCAGGGAAAAAGTACTATCTTGAGGGCATACAGAAGCAAAAACACAGAAATGATGTTCAGAGTTAATGGGCCTTTTTGTGTCTCTTTTCACATGGAGCTGTAAGCAGTCCTAGTTAAAGTTAATTAAAGTTAGTGCCTTGCTTCTATAAACAGAACTGGTTCAAGAATCATACCCTGTTTTTGAGCTGCTGATTACATATTTAATGTCATATTATGGTCAAGGTAAGAACACTGTGGTTATAATAAGAAAAATGAATAACAACACAAGGTTAGAAGCCAGAAGTGCGTGTGTGTGTGTGTGTGTGTGTGTGTGTGTGTGTGTGTATGAGCTTCCCTGGTGGTTCAGGAGTAAAGAATCTGCCTGCAATGCAGCAGACACAGGTTTGATCCCTGGGCTGGGAAGATCACCTGGAAGAGGGCACAGCAACCCACTCCAGTATTCTTGCCTAAAGAATCCCATGACAGAGGAGGCTGGTGGGTTACCATCCACTGGGTCACAAGGTCAGACATGACATAGCAACTGAGCTCGCACGCATGCACACACACAAACACTTATGTTTATACACGCGCATATATGTATATGCTGCTGCTGCTAAGTTGCTTCAGTCATGTATAACTCTGTGCGACCCCGTAGACAGCAGCGCACCAGGTTCCCCCCGTCCCTGGGATTCTCCAGGCAAGAACACTGGAGTGGGTTGCCATTTCCTTCTCCAATGCATGAAAGTGAAAACTGAAAGTGAAGTTGCTCAGTCGCGTCCAACTCTCAGCGACCCCATGGACTGCAGCCCACCAGGCTCCTCTGTCCATGGGATTTTCCAGCCAAGAGTACTAGAGTGGGGTGCCATTGCCTTCTCCTTATGTATATAGCATTAGTTATAACTACATAATAATAACATGCAGTATAATATATATATATAGTGTAGTGCTGTCTTATAGGCTGTGTGTGTGTTAGTCACTCAGTCGTGTCTGACTCTTGGTGACCCCATGGACTGTAGCCTGCCAGGTTCCTCTGTCCATGGGATTCTCCAGGCAAGAATACTGGCATGGGTTGCCATTTCCTTCTCCACTCTTATAAGCTGAGGCATCCCAATAGCCTTAGATTGATCATTTAACTCATGTGCTCCTCAGTTTGCACATCTATAAAATAATGACAATTACAGTATTTATCCCATGGAGTTATTTTGAGGGTGAAACAAGTCTATAACACTTAGAACACTACCTGGCGTGTGGTAAGCACCATCCATCAAGGTGTGAACCCATAGTTATTCCTATGAGTATGTCTCCCCTTGTAAGATCATGATTCACCACCGTCTCCTTAAGGGAGAGTTTTAGTCTTAGAAATTTCGTTTTTCCGTTTTGTTTAAAAGTTTTAATATATATATATATGAAAAACTAATTTGTTGTGATTATATACAGCAGTATCTATGTACAAAGAGGCAGCACTGGGTTGTAGTTAACACTGAAAACTGAAGAGAAGCAAACCTGGACTCATACTCACTGTCTACCTCTTTCTAGCTTTGTGACCTTGGGAAACTGGCCTAACATATCTAAGCTTTGGGTTTATTTTGTGTCAAATAAGGATAAACATAATATACTCCTATAGCGGTTGTGAATACAATAGTTTTAAAATTACAAAATTATATCTGACACATAATAAAGTAATGATAGCATTTCTACTTCTGCTTTTAATTATGAGAAGGATGGTGATACATAAGAGAGGGGGAAAAAAAACCTTAAACCTATCCTATTGAATGTTAACAGTTAGTGTCCCTGGAGGTAAGATAATGAGTCATGTTTTCCTTTTGTTTTCTGCATTGTTCATTTTCCCAAAGTTTGCATGGTGGAGATAAGTGATGAGAGTGTGCTAGAAACCAGGGGGTGTGGTCCAGAGGAAGGAGGTCTTATTTCTAGCTGTGGGTGATCAACTTAATGGGTACCATACAGATAAGGATGCTCTAGGTGGAAACGGAGGGACATTATAGCAGACATAGGGGATTGGGGCAAATTTCCAACATGGAAGCAGTCTACAGGGAAAAATGAACATCCCTGATGTGATACTTCTGAGGTTCTGTGGAATGATAATAGATGTGATTGCAGAATTGAGTAAGGGATTAAAGAACTTGAAATTTATTCTGTAGTTGCTGTTGTTGTTTAGTTGCTAAGTCTTGTCCAACTGCTTTGTGAACCCATGAACTATAGCCTGCCTAGCTCCTCTGTCCATGGGATTCTCCAGGCAAGAATACTGGAGTGGGTTGTCATTCCTTTCTCCAGGGGATCTTCCTAACCCAGGGACTGAACTTGTGTCTCCTGCATTGGCAGCTAGATTCTTTACCACTGAGCCCGTTCTGTAGTTAGTAAATGACTCCCTAACTAGGCAAGAAAGGGGACCGTGTAGTCCCAAATTAAGCAGTGTTTAGATATGAAAGCAGCATGTAAAGTAAAAATCAGAGATGGGCAAAATTCATCATGAAATCATTCAAATCTCTCATAACCAACAGCATGGTGAAGATTCACCTCATGTGACAGTTATGCATACCACCCTAGAGATTACATTTTTTAACGGACAAAGTTTTTAGAACCATAGAGCTAGACTAAGGAAGCGACAAAGAAAGTCTACAGGTAGGTGTTTGCAGGATTTCGAAATATTTCATCTTTAAGAGAAGTATTTAATGAATCCCTCATAGTGAAATTAAGTGGGGATCATGTTGTGTTTCTGAGCCCCTGCTGACTTTAGGCCACTCTATGCTGATAACAAACAGCACTAATTTTTATACATGTTAATAGATTTGTTTGTGAAGTGCTTTATCTGAAAGCACTTCCCAGAGATTTTACTGGTACTAAAGTAAGCAGAATATCAATGTGCACACATAAGATCGTCAGTCAAGGATATAAAAGGAGAAATCAAAAGGGTTAGAAAATAAGGTCATAGAGACATTGAAAGGCAGAATAAGGATGACTTAAAGGACTTAGTAAGATACCGGGACCACTGACATAGATGATAAGATACACTTAGGGGAATACTTTAGGTGAGTGGTTAGAAGGGATGGAGATGTTTTGACTTGTTGAAGTTGAGGTGAGGTGTATACCAAGTACAGTGTACTATTCAACCAGGAGAAGGACAACATTCAAGAATATCAGGATGAGTGACAAATGTTTTGAATGTAGATGAAGTTGACTGCAAAGACAATACTTTCACAATCAGAATTTTGTTCTCTTTTCATAAAACACTGACTTATGAGAATGGGATTCTTTTTTGGGTCGTGCTCTTAACTCCTAATTGTAACTAAAATTATTGAGGGAGCCATCTGCAGAGGGCTTCATAAGGACTGAGGAAATGAGTCTTATCTTTAGCATTAACAACTCCATGAGGTTATGTAAACTCCTGTTTCATTAGGTTTCTTATACCAGTTCTTAATGTGCCTTAATAAAGGGTTTATTCAGACTTTCCTTAATAATGATTTTCACTACTCTGTGATGATATAATTCAGAAACAGTTAACCATTTTTAAGCTTTTTCCCTTAAGACAAAATCAACTTTTTACTTACAGCTGTCAAATCGTCTCTAGGTTGTTACGTATTTTTTTTTCCTATTAAGACAAGTATGTATTCAAATTTTAATTATAAAATAATGAATACTTTATAAGAAGAAGACAAATGTTCTCAAATTGAAGAGGTGGGATAAAAGTAGTCATGGCTACTTTTGGAAATGATCTCAAATTTACAAAAGACTAGAAATGTTAAGATCTTATATAAAATAACAACAACAAGGGCTATACATTATGGAGCACCTTCTAATATGTTAGCCGCTGAATTAAAATGTTCATCTGTGATATAACATTTAGCCTTCCAACTATTCACAGACCTGATACAATTACCCCAGTTTTAAGAAAAAAGAGAAATTGGAGATGAGAAATATAATTTGTCCAAAGGCCAAAACCTTGGAAAAGTTGAAACCAGGATTCAAACTCAAATCTGCTTAACTTCAAAGCTCAACGACTGGTGGCCCAATTTTATCAGCTCTATTCCCTCAAGTTAAAAGCCTGCCACAAAATGACTTTTGTTTGCAGTTGTTATCCTTTTTAATCCTTTTTAATTTTTAAAATATTTATCAAAAGTTTAACTCCATGCGAAGTAAAAACTCAAAAAAAAAAAAAAAAATCCGTTGCAGATTGCCAAAACCACAGTAAGTTTTCATAAAACTGAGTCCTATTTTGAGATATAGTTTCTTTTTGATGGAAGCACTTTTTTAATAAATGAAACTCTGGACAAGCCTAGTGTAAGAATGGAACCTCTTCCAATACTATCTATTTACTAATAAACATGTGCAGAGAGCGGAACAGAGCAGAGGACTTATAATTTTTCGACTGTATCTGGTAGCAACAACTTCTGATATCGTCATGTAAAAAATTGAAGAATAAAACCATCTAACAAGCTGGAGTAGGAAAACAGGACAAACTAAAAGATAGGTAGAGAACAGGCCATCAAAAACTTTAACAACACAGAACTACGAACACAAGAAAGAAAATAAAAATGACTGAGAGAAAATGTTCAGGAGACTTCAGAGGCAAAAAATAAAGATGTTAATCTCATGATAAACATAACACTTTGAAGGAGAAAAAGCTGGCACAATCTCATTCCACTGAACTGAAATGATTCAGTAGGGTGAAATAAACTTTTTAAAGATTCAAAAGAAAAGGGACCAAAGAAATAAAGTAAAAGACAATCCAATACAAAAATAAATGACAAAGCAGGCAGAGAAATATTGTGTTAACAATAGAGACTGATTGTCCACATCAGATGAGAGAACCTGGGGAAAAAGAGGGGTTTCTTTATTCTAAATAAGAGTGATTAACGGGGAGGGGGGGAAGCAATTAAGGACAAATTAAAAATCAAGTGAAAAGTGAAAAATATTAGAATCCAAAGCACTTATGTAGCATGAGGGGAAAATGCTATCACAAATAGGACCGAAGTCACATAGAAATGCATAAAGAGGAGCCGCTAGACTGTCCAAAATATTCAGCTTTACAATTAATAAACATAAGTGTTTAGTTCATTCATTTATACTGGTATTGAAGGCAATCAATAACTTGTAAGAAACCTCTGCAAAAGAGTAGAGATGTATTTATTAGGACAATAATTAGATTTGCAAAGTTTAGTTCACAGTTGGGGGGAGAGAGATTGGACTCTCATTCTGCGAACTGGAAGCCAAATCTTGGGTCTGCCTTTAGAAGGAGTTGAGTTGGGTCAGGTCATTTAGCTCTAGTTTTCCTTTCTAAACAGGAAAAAGCCATCAGCCCCGCTGAACTCACAGTGTACTGAAAAGAAAGCAAGCCTTCTTCTGAAGGAATAAGGTATATATTTAGATATTTCAAGCCCCAACTCTTAACCACTTTAGAAAGGCCGTCTGGTAAAATGGGAGAAGTGTGGACTTGGGAATGAGACAAATCTGGATCAGAATCCAGACTCTGGTACCCGCCATTTGTGTGACCTACCAGGACTAATAAATTCCCCTGACTCTCAGTTTCTTCATCTACAGAGTAAGGACAGTAATGTGCATTTCATAAAAATGGTATGAAGATTAAATGAGCTAATGCTCTGTCACGTTGCAGACATTGACTAAAAAGGATCCCCTTTTCCTTAACATCAAATATTATTAGTAACATCACCATTCTTTCTCTGGTGCTAAGACTGATATACTGATGACCTTTTTCTTTTAAATTACTGAAATTTTAAGCTCCATTTCTGCTTAGGTAGCATTTGAGCTTGGTTCTCTAGTTCCTTCAAAAAATTCTGTAAGTACCCCAGTACCTTTTACATGAATTCTTTTTGTTATTATTGCTCCTTAGAATAACCAGAAACTCTTTCTTGACACCAACTAAAAATCTGGAAATACATAAAGAATAACAAACATGCTGTCTTGGAAGTCAGACAAACTAGGCTTCTTCCAATCTCACCTCTTTTGTACACATTCATTCATGTATCAACTAAGAGCTAGTATCCACTGAGCCCACACTAACTCCCATGGAGATTTCATTAAACCTTAAGGCTTTTTGATATAATTTTTATAGCAATGACACTGTATCTATTTATATACCTCAAGCCCCAACTTCTTCTTGGACTCCAGATAATGGTGGATATCCAGTCACCAGACTAATCAGTATCTCAGGTAAGATGTTTACCCGGTATCTTGAGGTTAGCATGACAAAAACCCAGGTCCACATCTTTTCCCCAGAACATTCGGTCTTACAATAGACCAACTCTCTGTTAAAAGGTAACCCCATCTTTCCAGTTGTTCGGGCCACAATCCTTGAGGTCATCTTTGAATGCCCTTTGTTATTCACACTCCATTTATATTTGGTGTCAGATTTATCTTCAGAATATATCCAGAATCACACTTCAGTTCAGTTCAGTTCAGTTGCTCAGTCGTCTCCAACTCTTTGCGAACCCATGAATCGCAGCACGCCAGGCCTCCCTATCCATCACCAACTGCCGGAGTCTACCCAAACCCATTCCACTGAGTCGGTGATGCCATCCAATCATCTCATCCTCTGTCATCCCCTTCTCCTCCTGCCCCAAATCCCTCCCAGCATCAGGGTCTTTTCAAATGAGTCAGCTCTTCACATCAGGTGGCCAATGTATTGGAGTTTCAGCTTCAATATCAGTCCATCTAATGAACACCCAGGACTGATCTCCTTTAGGATGGACTGTTTGGATCTCCTTGCAGTCCAAGGGACTCTCAAGAGTCTTCTCCAACACCACAGTTTAAAAGCATCAATTTCGGTGCTCAGCTTTCTTTATAGTCCAACTCTCACATCCATACATGACCATTGGACAAACCATAGCCTTGACTAGATGGACCTTTGTTGACAAAGTAATGTCTTTGCTTTTTAATATGCTGTCTAGGTTGGTCATAACTTTTCTTCCAAGGAGTAAGCATCTTTTAATTTCATGGTTGTAGTCACAATCTGCAGTGATTTTGGAGCCCCCCAAAATAAAGTCAGCCACTGTTTCCACTGTTTCCGCATCCATTTGCCATAAAGTGATGGGACCAGATGCCATGATCTTAGTTTTTTGAATGTTGAGCTTTAAGCCAACTTTTTTACTCTCCTCATTCACTTTCATCAAGACGATCTTTAGTTCTTCTTCACTTTCTGCCATAAGGGTGGTGTCTTCTGCATATCTGAGGTTATTGATATTTCTCCCGGCAATCTTGATTCCAGCTTGTGTTCTTCCAGCCCAGTGTTTTGATACACTCTGTATATAAGTTAAATAAGCAGGGTGACAATATACAGCCTTGACGTACTTCTTTTCCTATTTGGAACCAGCCTGTTGTTCCATGTCCAGTTCTAACTGTTGCTTCCTGACCTGTATATAGGATTCTCAAGAGGCAGGTCAGGTAGTCTGGTATTCCCATCTCTTTCAGAATTTTCCACAGTTTATTGTGATCCACACAGTCAAACGCTTTGGCATAGTCAAGAAACAGAAATAGATGTTTTTCTGGAACTCTCTTGCTTTTTCAATGACCCAGCAGATATTGGTAATTTGATCTCTGGTTCCTCTTCCTTTTCTAAATACAGCTTGAACAACTGGAAGTTAACGGTTCACGTATTGCTGAAGCCTGGCTTGGAGAATTTTAAGCTTCACTTTACTAGTGTGTGAGATGAGTGCAACTGTGCGATAATTTGAGCATTCTTTGGCATTGTCTTTCTTTGGGATTGGAATCAAAACTGACCTTTTCCAGTCCTGTGGCCACTGCTGAGTTTTCCCAATTTGCTGACATATTGAATGCAGCACTTTCACAGCATCATCTTTCAGGATTTGAAATAGCTCAACTGGAATTCCATCACCCCCACTAGCTTTGTTCATAGTGATGCTTCCTGAGGCCCACTTGACTTCACATTCCAGGATGTCTTGCTGTAGGTGAGTGATCACACCATTGTGATTATCTGGGTGTGTAGGTCTTTTTTGTACACTTTTGTGTATTCTTGCCACCTCTTCTTAATATCTTCGGCTTCTGTTAGGTCCATACCATTTCTGTCCTTTATTGAGACCATCTTCGAATGAAATGTTCCTTTTATATCTCTAATTTTCTTGAAGAGATCTCTAGTCTTTCCCCTTCTATTGTTTTCCTCTATTTCTTTGCACTGATTGCTGAGGATGGCTTTCTTATCTCTCTTTGCTATTCTTTGGAACTCTGCATTCAAATGGGTCACACTACTCACCACCTTCACTGTCACGTATCCTCAGCTTAAACCATATGTGATTATCCTTCCCTTTATTATTTTAAGACTTTCCAAATATTCTCCCTGCTTCCATTCTTGACCTCTTTCAGTCTGTTCTCTGTGTGGCCATCTGTGATCATCTGAGGAAAGGTAAGTCAGGTCACACCACATCCTTTGTTCAAACTTCCACTGGCTTCACATCTCACTCAGTGTGTATTGCCTACAATGGCTTACGAGTTTTCATCCTCCTCCTCTACTATCTGTCTGCTCCTACACTGCAGGCTACTGGGCCTCATTCACTCCTTTCCAGCCACACTTGACTCCTTGCTGTACTCAGACAAGTCAGGCCTGTTTCCAGCTCAGAGCCATGTACTGGCTGTTCCCTCTGCTTAGGGAAACACTCTTCCTTTGACCTGTCCTCATGGCTTCCTCCTTCACTTCCTCAGGTCTTGGTTCAGATGTCCATTTCTGTGCAAAAACTCCCTGATCACTCTCTTCCTAGCCCCCTGTTCTGCTTTATTATTTTCCACAGTGCATTTTTCCATTTAACATCATATATAGTTGACTTAGTGATTATGCTTACTCTTTGCCTCCCTACACTAAAATGTCAGCTTTTGGAGGATAGGAGGCAGAGTGCTGTTTGTTTGTTTTCATTATTTCTTAGGTTTGGCATATATTGGGCATTTAAGAAATATGGATTGAATGCATTTAGTGAACGTATCAGACTCTGGAGTACAATAAAGAATAAAATAAAGTCCAAGTCCTCAAGAAGCTTAAATTCAAGGGCTTAGGAAGAGGATGACAGCAATCAACAATGTTTTTATCCAGATTGGAAGTGGAAAGAGAGACTTCTTAGAAGTAGGTGAAAGTATTAATCACTCCGTTGTGTCTGATTTTTTGTGAACAAATGGACTGTTGCCCACCAGGCTCCTGTCTATGGGATTCTCCAGGCAAGAATACTGGAGTGGGTAGCCATTCCCTTCTCCAAGGGATCTTCCTGACCCAAGGATCCATCCTGGGTCTCCTGCATGGCAGGCAGATGCTTTACCATCTGTGTCACCAGGGAAGCCCTCTTAGAAGTAACTACATTGGCAAGTCACTTAAACACTCCAGATTTCAATTTCCTTATCTGAAAACTAGAAATAATCAATTTACCCTCTGAGGATGATACTTAAATAAGACTGGGGGTGTAACATACCTGTCAGAGGAACTGGCACCTCAGAGACATGCAAAATGTGTTCAGCTCCATTGCTACCCTCCCTAAGGACTTTATATTTTCATCTAGTCCTATTTCTGCAATTTTATACCTCTCAGTCTTTATGTTAAATATTAAAGGCATTAAGTGGCATAATTTTACTGGCTACTCTATGTCCAAGTAAGCAATTACATTTTGTAGAATCTGTTGAATTACCACGGGTTGTTTCATTGTCCTAATCATCTGATTACTGAAAAATAACCGGAATTAATGCAAAATGGTCAAGTAGGTAGCAATTTGTCTGCCTCAAAAGATGTTATTAAAAGGATGTTAGCAGGGCTGTCTCACTATTCTGAAACTCTCCACTGCAGTGGGCTCTAAAAGCCCCTTCCGTGGCACTCTTAGTGGAGACCAGTGGTCATCTAACTTTTGAAATTATTATTAGCTTTGTACTCAGATGATATCAAAATCCAGGAGGCCCAGCTGAGGTGTGGTAACTGCTGATACCAGAACTACTAACTTGGATGTTTTTTCCCCTCCTCTGTCCTACATATTTCCTGATAAAAGATTATAGCTAAGCCATCAGTGCCTCTTGATGCAGTAGATGTTTACATAACCACCCCCCCACACACACAAACATTTAGCAAAGAGAACACATACATGCTGTATCTACCGTCTACTGTAACTATGTAATTATTTATAGTTAGATAAATATATAAGTATGTAATGATGCTTACATCAAGTAAGTTATTTTGTGTAAGCTTATGTATATATAAATGTAAATTTAAGTGCTCTCTATATATTACTTATATACTATATATTGGCTGCTTATGATAAAAGCATTTATGTATATCTTTAGTCATTCTATGAATATGTGCTTAGAAATTTTCATGACAAAAGGCTTAAAAATGCATTAAATTAATTTCACTTCCATTTGCAAAAGAGTTCTCGAGTGCTTTTATGAATGTCCAATGAATTGGGAAAGCAAGAAAGAATAAGAACTATCTATCTCAAGGAGGTTAATCAACTAGGACACCACAGACTAAAATTCACACCAGGTAAGATTAAAAACCTTAAGAAATATGCATGCCTATGAAGAATAAGAAGTAAAAATACAGACAAAACTTAGTGAGGCATATTCTCAACATACTGTTACAATTTAATTAGGGAAAAATCCACTTATACATTTTCATATATATGTTTAAATGTCATATGGACTAAAGCATCACATTAAGACTCTCAAATTTAGTTTTTAGAAGTTCTTGAATCAAGTGTAGCACTGTAATGCTAGAATCAAATATAGGACCCTTTAAAAATTGAAGAAAGAAAGAAAAATAGAACCCTGAGCCCTCCTTGAGCTAAAACAGATGGTATCTACTCAAAGGGCAGGGAAAATTTAAGCTTTCTCTTCATGTTTGACATATGACAAAAACGCTGAATGAAATCCTACAAAATAATTATCACTCAAGACCTCCTTTTACTTCTAGATGTATAGACTGCTTTGTTAATACTTCATTTTTTGATCAGTGAGTCTGGTTTCCAGGGATTTTCCTTCCTTCACAATAGCCAAACTTATATTAAGGGTCAGAGTCTTTTGCAAAAAGTATTAATGTAGAAAATAAAATCCATTAAGGTGAGGAAACTAACAAAACAGAATCTTATGCTTGGGGACAAGAATAATTTATTTGTGTATGTGGGACAATGAGTTATTTGGTCTTTCTTCACAAATGAGATAAATGTCATAGCCCATCATATCCCACTACCATGAATTATATATAACAACATTTGGTGAAATATGAAATTCTAAAAATACACTGAAAGGCTGGAGTCATCTTAATGGTTTATTATGATAGGTGCTCCTGGGTTTGAAATATCTTCTTTCAGAGAAGACAAATGGGGGCGACATTATTTTAGAAAGTCCACATCTTTTAAAAAGATGGATTAAAAGCTCTTTGAGACAGCTGTGCTGTTTTATTAGAAGAACAACATTTTCTTCCTAAATAGTCCTTGAGGGCAATTGCATGGAATAATCCGGGGACATTTTGGGCTCTATTCAAAATTGAAGCTCAAAGAAATGCTGCGGAGAAGACGGCAGGATAATCACTTTTGCTGGGAATGTAAGCATGTGAATATGGACAAGGAAGGAAATCAGACTTAAATCAGAGTAACAAAGCTATATTTTCAATTTCAAAGAAGTATTCTTTCTGTGGTGCAGCTTCACTGTGGTTAACACCTGGCTTTGTAGTCAGAGGAAACTAAATTTGAGCACTTTCTCTGTTTCATAGTTACCTGGGAACTTGGTCAAGGTCAATCTCATCACCTCTATATTTTCCTCCGTGAAATGGGGACATATTTTTGTATCTCTCTGTGGTTTTGAGGATTAAATGAGATAGTGCAAATACTGGGCTTATCATCTTACCTTGCAGAGGTGAACAAACCTGCTCTTTTGGAAACTATCTAGCTTAGTAGGTAATAGACAGCAGCCCACCAGGCTCCCCTGTCCCTGGGATTCTCCAGGCAAGAACACTGGAGTGGGTTGCCATTTCCTTCAATGCAGGAAAGTGAAAAGTGAAAGTGAAGTCGCTCAGTCGTGACAGACTCTTAGCGACCCCATGGACTGCAGCCCACCAGGCTCCTCCGTCCATGGGATTCTCCAGGCAAGAGTACTGGAGTGGGTGGCCACTGCCTTCTCCAAGGAGGTAAACCCATGGCTCTGATATTAGATCCTCAAGATGTGCTCTTATTTCCTGTGTAACTATGCAAGATTGAGTCAATCTCTCTGAACTCCAATTGATGCATCTAAAAAATAAGATGATATAAGTATCCACTGCTAAGGTCGTGAAGGTTATCTACAAAACGTAAAATGCTTGCTACAGCACCTGATATAATTATAACAAGAGTCAACAGCAACAGGTATAAATACAACCTTAAATAACAATACAATTAATATTCACATAATACAAAACTCACAACTTCTCAACTGTTTCTTTTCTATTTTTAAGGGTCTTTTTGGTTTAGTTCCTTCTCTATTTTCACATCTCTGAAGTGCCTCAGGGAAAATCCTAAACATATAAGAGATACGTAAGGGTGCCGTGGACGTGGGGACGGCACCTGTCATCATGTCACTTACAGTCACTTTTCCCTGCTCAAATGTGCACACCTGGGGAAGGCTGAAAACTCAGTCTCCCACATTATCCCCCTTTCACAGTTGGGTAGGGAACATCTGGCCAATTAATTTCCATGTGGTCGAGGAGGCTGGATCACCAATTACAACCTTCGAGGGTTCTTATTTTCATTACCTTCCCACCGT
Organism: Bos taurus; assembly: GCF_002263795.3. NCBI lineage: Eukaryota > Metazoa > Chordata > Mammalia > Artiodactyla > Bovidae > Bos > Bos taurus. Next base: position 78,830,534 of record NC_037334.1, on the reverse strand, counting down.
TAGCACAGGCTAGACTAGGGGAGCTGCCTGCTCTGAGAGCTTGCACTGCTTACATTCTAGTGAAGGATACAAAGAGAGGACCACAAATCATACAAGGCAGAACTGTAATTGGATATGCTGTTCTCTTCAGATTTTTCTGTTACAAATACACACAGCACCTATACATAAGCCAAGTTATGAAGCTAAATACTCTGTTAAAGATAGTAATGCATTTCCATCTGGACTAACTATGAGGTCATGCAAAAGTCTTCCAAACATTCTCACTCATTTTATTTTCTAATGAAGAAAAGGAAATAGAGTCTTCAGGGTACGTATGAGGAATGCCCCAAATTTATCGTGAAGAAGGTGGGTTCTTTCTTAAATAATGAACTGTATCTTCCCATTACAAATAAACAATCATTTTCTACTGTAATAATACTCAATAACAATTTCAGTTTGGGCCCATCACTGAAGCAGATATTTGGGGGTAGGAGATGTTTATGTAGCTGGCTTTTCCTCTAGGACTCTGCGTTCTAAGTAACTACTGTTTGTCCAATAAATACAAGTCTCTGATAGTTCTGTGGTGAACTCAGCAGGGTCCAGGCTATTATTTAAGGCTCTTTTAAAGAATAAATATCAAATAATCTGAAAAGGCATCTTAAAGGGTAACACTGTAGCCATATTTTTATGGCTGCTAGCTGCAGGGAATCAAAGGAGAATTTTCTCCCTCTGGAAGGCAGACTTCCACTCAGGCTAATGGACACTATGCACTTTAACAATGTCTGACGTGGCACACAGTTTCAACATGCTGCTCAACACCTATAATCATCCTGAGACAGGCAGGGAGTTCTTACACTGGAATATCAGAAGACAATTTGGTAATTGCAATGTTGTGACCATGGATGTCTACATATGCATGTACAGGTGATATGTACATGTGTGTTTATATACATAAAGCTTTAGAGTAGGTCAAAACTATATCAGCATCTAGAATTTTGTAATTGATGAACACTTTGTCCTTCAACAGAGATGATATTGGTTGAATGGAAGTATCTCACTTCCCCTATCAATGGGGGGAGAAGGGGACAGATTTTAATCAAATTTCACCAATCAGATACCAGTCATACCCTATACTAGTTTCTTACCTAGATTTCTGAACTTCTCTAGCTCCTATCCTTCTCTTCAGCCATTCATTTGATTTTGTGATATAGCCAATATGATTTTAATTTATCCTTTTGTTTTTCTACCTTCGTTACTCAGTATTAGTTGCTGTTGCATGCAACCAATGGTTTATGATTCATGAAGTATATACCCCTACCCCCGATGCCTCCTGCAACTTGCCATTCTGCAAAACTGAACACAGGATATGTGTTCTCTCCTGCCTCCATAAATAGCAAAACTACCCAGGATTTCACTTTTAAAACATTCTCACATTTGCTTATATTAATATTCTTTTAAGGCCAATGAAAGTGATTTACCTATATGTTTTATTTTTCACTTTCCTGCCAACTAAAAAAACTTTTTAAAAAAATATTAACCTCATTGATTTTGAAACATTAATCTCTTCTCAGCTCTCGGACAGAACCTTGCTGTATGCAAACAGGTTTGTTTCTATACCTGGTCATCAGTAGCAATATTTCTCCAAGGTTTAAATCATCCAGATAGCATGTTAAATTATAGTGCCTCTCTTTCTTCTCTGACAGATTCCACCCTTTTGAGTCTCTGCCTTCTTTCTTAGCTACAGTAAATGGATCTTTTAAAGCATCCAGGTGCAAATGAATTAATGGTCTTCTATTGTGAGAATGATGGAAGCCCTCCCCCTCCTCCTCCACATTGAGGTCCCTTCCCCTTCTGAGAAACCCACATATCAATTAAACTCACCTGCTAATTAAAAGCTTGTTTGGAAAAATCCTTGCCAGTTAGATGCAAAAGAAAAGTGTAAAGGTGTCTAAAAATAGAGGCTTTGAATGTCAATTACTTCCTTCCTCTTCAGTTCCTGGTTCCTCAGGTTGAATTAAACACTGGTGAAAAACTAGGAGAGGGAAAAAGAAAGAAAAAAGAGTGAATTTTTTTTTCAACATATTCCCCAGGAGTATATAATTTGTTTAGTAACTTTAGTTCTTTGTCAGCAATATCAAAATGTACAGTTTTTATTCATGAGACAAAAACACTCTCATTCCTTCTCATACAACCACACAAGATGTCTTGTACAAAGAAGTAGAAACCTCAGTTCTCACATGTTGACTGTCATCAGTCAAGCCAGAGCTTTTATGAGCCAGAACATCAGAGGAACAAAAGTGAGTGTGGAAATGATTCTTGGTTCAGTCCCTTAATGACTCCTGCCCTTCGATCTTCAACCACCACTCTTTCCAATCTGCTTTTCCTGAGAAATGGGTCCTAAGAGCAGATTTATACCAATAGTAGATTGTCTTCTTTCTTTTCTACCCCAGACTTTAAAAAGCTGTATTGCTCTGAAGTAACGTAAGTATTGTACTATACAAAATAAAGAAAATTCTAAATATAGAACTTGGGAGACTAGGAAAGCCATAGGTATGAACAAAGACCTCAGTTTCATGTACCAAACAATGAGGGCAAATTATCATCTGCCTTAGAAAATGATGGCTAATTATTTATCCATTTATACATTCACTAGATTTTTTTTGCTATAGTAGGTCCATTCTTCAATAGTCATTGAGTCAGGATGTGGCATCAGAATTGTGATTACAATCAAGTCCCAGCCCTTGGAGAGTTTATAGTCTAGAAAAGAAACTTAGAGTAATAGAAATTACAATAGCATGTGACAAAGTTGGTAATCAGACAAACATAAACTGCTAATCCAGATATGGACAGTTAAACAAAGGCTTTTAGAAATGGCTACAGTTAAGCTAAGACCAAAAGGTTGAAATTAAGTCCATGAGAGGGAGGAGAAGAGAGAAAAAGCTATTCCAATCTTGTTGAATGGGTACCATGCAAGAGAACATGACACTTTGGGGGAACTGTCCATGGTTCTTTGGACCTGGAACATAAAGAGAGAAGGGAAAATCCAAAGGAAGACCAAAATGACATGGTATTTTAAACTGCCTTTTCAATAATCATAAATTAGTGCACTTTTAAAATAATAGGACATGTAAATGGAAAACAGGAAAGAACAAAGAATCTCTATTTCATGACTTCCTTTATGATATGCAAAGGCAAAACTGGGCACGTTTAGGTGGCTATGAAAAACACTGTTTACCAAAAATTGGAGACTTTAACTGATTTCACATTCCATCATTTAAATAGATATATGCTATAGATTTAAGTTCACAGGATTAAGGTAGACTGCATGTCACAGATTGAGGATAGGACAGTGACTAATGTAGCAAAGACCTGTAAAAACATAAACCCTTCTCAGAAAAAAATGATTTTCCAGTATGTTTACGTTCAAAAATAGAATATGGTTTTGAGAACAAAGAGAAGAAATTCATAGAACGAAACACTGTGTATCAATGAGATGAAAGCTAATCTTTAATTCAGTTCAGCTAAGAATTATTGAGCACCTACTACATGTCAAGCATTTTAATGGGTTCAAGGGCAATCAAAATTGATAAATTTAATACAGTTGGGTCCCAAAGCTGAAAGACCAATAGTAAAAATCTGCTTATTAAAAAGAACCCTCAGCAAGCACTCAATGTCATAATATGTTCCCTCTATTCTATCACCTAGAATATAAGGCAAGAAACTTGTTTTAATTGAAACATAGTTACAAAATTGTGTTAATTTCTGCTGCAGTAAAGAGATTCACTTATATATACATATATATTTATATTCTTTTTAATATCTATCCCATTATGGCTTATCACAGGGTATGGAATATAGTTTCCTATGTTATACAGTAGGACCTCATTCTTTGTCCATCCTACATATAACAGTTCGCATTTGCTAACCTTAAACTCCGGCTCCATCCCTCCCCTGTCTCCCTTCCTCCTTAGCAACCACAAGTCTGTTCTCTATGTCTGTGAGTCTGAAGAAACTTTTCTTATTCACAGCTGTATCCCCAGTGCCTAAATAGTGCATGGCACACTGATTAAGTTAAATATGTAAAGCGTGTCTTGCTGAGTGGCCTCTAGATCTAGAGGCTTAAACTCCAGTTTCAATGTAACAAAAAGGCTCAAGACCTTCAATCTTTTCCCATATCTTCTTGTTGTTTGAGGCAAAAAAAAAAGGTCTTCCTAGCTGTGAAATTCAAAGTTCTTAAAGTAAGTCCTATAGCCAGCCCCAAATTAATCCTCCAAGTTGCAAATCACCCTCCAGCGGTTTCTTACTGCACTGAAAATAAAACTGCAACATTTACCAAGGCCTATTGTCCCCCAGCGATACCTTCTCCTTCATCCCAACATTCCTCTGACATTTTCTACACTCTAGGCACACGGACTTTCCATTCCTCAGGCACATCACACGTTTTCATTTTGTGGCCTTTGCCCTCTTCTCTCCGCCTGGAATCTTCCCCAAGAACTTTGCATGCTTCACTCTTATCATAAAGGTCTCAGATTGAATGTCACATCTTCAGTGAAGCCTTCTCAGACCATTCTTTTAAAATGGCCACATTCACCCATCAGTATTATTCCATGATAGCATCCTGCTTTGTATTCTTCATAGCAGTTCTTATTATCTGACATTTTCCTTTTGCCTGTGTCTCTTCCCACCCTCTACAACTAGACCGTTAGCTCCATAAAGAAAATGAAATGATATTCTTTATCATGAAAGCAGTGTCTTGTACACAGCAAGTACTTTATAAATATTTGTTTATTGCATAAATGAATAAATTATCCAATCATAAGCAGACCTTCATTAAAGTTGAGAGAAACTATGGACATTGCTATCTGTAATAGAAAATTCAGGGTGATAGCCATAATAATACAACTAATCCATTTTTTTAGTGGTATAGAACTAAATTATAAGTCTAAAGTTGAGATTAATGGACTTGGAGGGCATTATGCTAAGTGAAATAAGTCAGACAGCAAAAGACAAATTACTGTATGATATAGTATATGTAGAATCTAAAAAACACAACAAACTAGTAAACAAAATAAGATGAAGACTCACAGATATAGAGAACAAACCACTGGTTATCAACAGGGAGAGGGGAAGGTGGAGGGGTGGTATAGGTATAGGAAAAGAAGGGTTATTATGGGATTATATGAAATCATGTATGTGAAAATTTAAAAATGAAGTGACTTATTGTAAAAAGTATAAAATTAACCTTCAAATTCAAATATTTTTCATTGACTTTTAAAATTTAGGTATTTGAAAATAGCATTTTTTGTTGTAATTTTCCTTTGTTGATATTTTATTTAATTTCTAAAGGAACCACTTGCCTGCTCCACGTATCAGCTTTTATATTTGCCCATATTTCTTGGTGATTCCCCAGTGCTTCTTTTGTGCAATAGTAAAATCAGGCTTCATTTTGGTTTTTGTTTTATATGCAGAGTCTGTAATTCGAAAATTTCTGGAGTATTTGCACAGTGCCCTCTCATATCTCAAGTCTCCCTGAGAAGTTTCCTAACATGTTTTATGCCTCTATCAGGAATTTAATTAATTGTTGCTGATGTCATCATTCTCTTTATTTAGCAAATCTTAGGTTCATCTTGGTCGCATTCCTCTGTGTTCACTTACATTTGGAGGAGAATGACTACCCTACACCCTCAGAGAGCAATCAGAGAGGCAGGTTTAGATATAAAACTTGATACAATTTTGTTTTCATCTTATCTCCTATCCTTTTCATTCATCTGGTATAGTCCTAAAATGCCCAAATCAGGATGTGTGTGAAGTTAACAACAGAATGCAAAACTTCTTTTATCCTTCACGAGGTTAATCCTTTATTCTCTTTGAAAAACAGAATTCACCTTTTTTTCCTCCTAGAGAGTAAGAAAAATTCTGTTTTTGCAGAAATCTGTAATGTTTTCTTATCCTTGAAGTCTACATATGGAAAACCAACCAGATCAGGATTTTTTTTTTCCTTTTTGTTATTTGTATGTTATGCAATATTCGAAAAACCACAATTAGCTGGAGTTCCATAGAACTGAATTACTTACTAACTAGTCTGGTTAATTAGAGTGCTATTTAATTTTTGTAACTCAGCCTGAGCCTGAATAGTGCAAAATCCATTACCTGTATCTTACAGTCATCCGTTTGCCACAAGTCTCAGACCTTTTTAATAATGAGCCTCTCTGACCGGTAATCACCTTTGGGCCTCCTGTTCCTTCTCTTTACAAATTAAAAAGGAGCCTGTAAAAACATCCTGGTGCAGAGTGCATAGGCAATATAGTGAGGTTGCAAGAATAGAAAACTACCAGCATTTCTGAATACTGATGACTGAAAAATGTAGTGACGCAATCTCCAACCATCTTTCACTATTTGTGTATTTGGTGCGGGGAGGGTGGTAGGGGGTGGGATGAAGAAGAGGCACATTGAACTTAGAGAGGGAGAGTAACGGGATGAGATGGAGAAGTAGAATGAGTCAGGTCTTGTATGGTATGTATTTATGAGAGAGAGGAGGCTGTTATATTTAGATTGAACTTTTAAAAGATCATAAGTATATAGTGAATTAGAGGTATGGATATTAAAGTGATACCAAGAGTGAGCTGGCTTGCTATAATCCAAGCAAGAAAGAATAGTGAACTGGATACAAGATGACAGTATTAAAATATTCACTGATTTAAATATTATTTATTAAACAGCTACCATGTTAGGTCTCGTTTAGATGTGGGGGGAAGTTTTGAACACAAGTGATCATATTCTTTCTCTAATAAAGCTTACTTTTCAATTGGAGGAAACTGAGAAGTAAAAATGAATAAATAAATGATAGATAAAGCTGGTTACTGTAGGATGATGTAACTCAGGGAGAGGTGGAGGAGACTTCAGACTGGGAGATTAGGAAAAATGTGCATTATGGACAGAGGACACCAAACCAAAGCACTGGCCCACAGGAGAAGCACTGACAAAGTATGCTAAGCAGGGACAAAGTTGATAAATTCAAGGCAAAGCATGAAAGTTGGCATGATGAACGGAGAATTAAAGTTGATAAAAGAGAAATAGGACTTGTGCAGTTGGGTAAGAGTTTGGATGTTAAGTAAAGACTTCTACGAAAGGAAATAACATGGTTGAAATTAGGTTTTTAAGAGACCACTCTGGCTCCTATGTAGGTTGTGGATTCTAGAAGTCAAAGAAATGAAGGTAGATCATTTCATAAATTTTTTATTCAGGCACAAATGGCAAAGATGAAAGCAACAGGGATGGAGAACAGAGGCAGAGTTTGGGAGATTTTGGAGGTAACATTGACAGCCTTACCGATGAATTGATCATGGAGGTTGGAAGAAGTGAAGTGAAGTGAAGTTGCTCAGTCGTGTCCGACTCTTTGCAACCCCATGGACTGTAGCCTACCAGGCTTCTAAGTCCATGGGATTTTCCAGGCAAGAGTACTGGAGTGGGTTGCCATTTCCTTCTCCAGTGGATCTTCCCGACCCAGGGATCGAACCCGGGTCTCCCACGTTATAGGCAGACACTTTACCCTCTGAGCCACCAGGGAAGCCCGCGGAGGTTGGAAGAAAGAAACAAATCAAGAAAAAAGTCTATATCTTGAAATCTGGAAATTAGATAGATGTACTGAGATGGCACATTTGTGAGATGACACAACTTAGGGAAGAGCAGTATTAGAGAGGTAAATATGGCTAAGCTGTCAATGTTGGCATGCAGATGATAAATATATTAGATTCAAAGTTAGGGTCAGGAGTCTATAGAGTTGGGGCTAAGTTCACAAAGGAGATACAAATACAACACTCATTAGGAAATAGGTGGTGTTTTACTGCATAAAAGTAGATGCATGTGTAGATGGAAAATGCTGAGGTTTGGAGTGTTCTGTGGGCAAGCAGAGCAGAAGACATCTGGAAGAGTAGGGAACAGAACCCAAGGGGTTGGAGGAAAACCAGAGTGTGTCATGACAGCCAAGAGCAGGAAGAAGTTCAAGAAGCACAGAGGGGTCCACTGTGAGAAATTCTGCTGAGTTCAAATAACAAAAGGGGGAGAAAAGGGGATGAATTCCAAGACAGGACTAGTGATGGATTGGATGTAGTCCATAGATCAAGGGTGTTTCCTAGCCCTTCATCATCCATCTCTCTTTTACTTCTCTGCCTCCCTTTTACATCATCCAGCCTCCCTTTTACTTCTCTGCCTCCCTCCCACTTTTGGTTCATCATCTCACAAAAACAGTCAACAAAAAGGTACACATTTCTAATTTGCTATTCTTTTGGGATTGCTAATTTTTCTCTTATATTGCCTCCTTTACACAATATTGCAGATAAAATGCAGGTTAGGTTCATCTTTCAAAAATCTCCAGCAGCCTTCCTTTGTCTGGGATTAAATTAAAAATTCTACCTTGCAAATTCAACTTTAATGCATCTGATCCACCCAATGGTCTCTGATTGCACCTGCAGAATTATTCCTTCTTCTGCTGTTTCCATAGTATTTTGTTTGTAACAATATACAGAACTTTAAAAATTTAGCCATGGGGTATTTATATTTCAGGTTCTCCTATTACACTGAAATATCTTAATAAGAATCACTAACAATTTGAATTGAAGCAACAACCACAGTAGCAGGAGCACAGGGCTGAAAGTCATCACTGAGTTTGGTATGGGTCAAGTATAACACTTAGCACTTTAAATAGGTCTCTTTATTTAATATTTCTTGAATCTTTGGGGAAAGTACCAGTATTATTTTAACTTTACAGATGAAGAACATGAGAAAAAGAAAGACAAGTCACATGTCTGAGGTCAAATGACTATACAGTATGGAGCACATGCAAACAGAGCAAGATTTGAAGTTTATCTCTTCCTCAAGTTTATGAGGTCTTCCCAGTGGTAAAGCATAGAAACAACTACTGGACTCATTTCAGAAAGACAAGAGTAAGTATCAACTTCATTATTATAATTTCTGGTTAAGAGCTTCTTTGGCTTTCAAATCAATCAAAAGTTACAGCTCTAGTCTGCTTTCTAGAGAGTATGTATGTTGTGGCACAGGGTTTCAATCTGCCATGGTCCACATGCACCTGTAATTGAAATCTTGTTAAGAGGATACGTTAATTTAATTAAGATCTGCTTAAGAGGATAGTTAATTTAATTACCATGATCCAACCTACATGCCCCCCCAGGACATGGTGAATGAGACTAAAGTTGGCAGCCTGAAAATGGGGAACAAAATAAAGCCAACCACAAGATCACTGGGCCACAGGGACAGAGAACTTGGCGAGCACTTGACTTAAGGACCCCTTGACACAGCACAATATGAAAAGCTGCTGAGTTTGGCCAATTTCCTATTGCTCAATGAAAGAAGATTTCAGTTCTAATTGTGGGTAAGCTATTTTTGTCATATTCTCCTATAGGTTCACTGCTCCTAATCCTGCACTTATTAATTTGGGAAACATTTTGGAAAATACTTGAGATTAAGACTGATGGGTGCTATTTTAAACCATACTCTAAAGAGAGAAGCTGAAATAAGCAAGTCAGTGCATCCTTTGGTAAGTTGACAGGCGGTGAATTGTAGCAAAAGAAATTAAGATTCAGGCCAAAATTAAGTCCTGCAAAGAATAGCTTTATGATCATTTCTATGGCTGTAAAATCTGGTACTGTTAGCACAAGGACATTTCGTTTCTAGAGAAATTTTGTTTGAATGCCTCTGAATTAGGATACTATTCAGTAAAGAGTGGTAATAACTCATCTGTTTTTATAAAAACATTCACACTTCTCTTTTCCTGTCCTTGGACTGGGTCTTCATCCCCTCATACTAGGTTACAGATAGTCTTTGCATGACCCTCTTTAGCAGTCATTCCTAGGTCTACCCTATTCTGCAATATGTGGCCAGTTGACCCTTTCTAAAACTTCACTTGGACCATGTGACTCACTATCCACCCACTGCTTCAGTTCAGTTCAGTTCAGTCGCTCAGTCGTGTCCAACTCTTTGCGACCCCATGAACTGCAGCACGCCAAGCCTCCCTGTCCATCACCAACTTCTGGAGTCCACCCAAACCCATGTCCATTGAGTCGGTGATGCCATCCAACCATCTCATCCTCTGTCGTCCCCTTTTCCTCCTGCCCTCAATCTTTCCCAGCATCAGGGTCTTTTCAAATGAGTCAGCTCTTCACATCAGGTGGCCAAAGTATTGGAGTTTCAGCTTCAACATCAGTCCTTCCAATGAACACCCAGGACTGATCTCCTTTAGGATGGACTGCTTGGATCTCCTTGCAGTCCAAGGGACTCTCAAGAGTCTTTTCCAACATCACAGTTCAAAAGCATCAATTCTTCGGCGCTCAGCTTTCTTCACAGTCCAACTCTCACATCCATACATGAGCACTGGAAAAACCATAACCTTGACTAGATGGACCTTTGTTGGCAAAGTAATATCTCTGCTTTTTAATATGCTGTCTAGGTTGGTCATAACTTTCCTTCCAAGGAGCTTTTAATTTCATTGCTGCAATCACCATCTGCAGTGATTCTGGAGCCCAGAAAAATAAAGTCAGCCCCTGTTTCCACTGTTTCCCCATCTATTTGCCATGAAGTGATGGGACCAGATGCCATGATCTTAGTTTTCTGAATGTTGAGCTTTAAGCCAACTTTTTCACTCTCTTTGACTTTCACCCATTGCTTAAGAATCTACAATGCCTCTCTGCTCTCCACAGAGAAAATTCCATATAATTCAACTTGCCATTCAACTGGACCCACCCTATGTGCTCAATCTGAAAGTAAATCCTCTCAGTCCCACTGATCCAAATTCCTCCTTATTACATAAACATACATACTTGACTTTTTATCTTACCTCTTCTTTCTCAAGCCATATTTTTGGTTTTCAATATCTAGCACAAAAATCACTTCCTTAATGAACCTCTTCCAAATAACTCCCTACCTCTTTATTTAGTGATTTATTAATTCAACATCTGTTTTCAATGCAGCACAGAATGCAAGTTTCTAACAACCTTAACTAATTGCCTTACAATTGCACTCAATTTCTTTCATGTACATGCATTGTCTTCTCAATTTAATAAATTCCTCGAGGGAGCACATGGATTTTTGTTGTTGTTACGCGCCTCCCTATACTCTAACATTGTGTCAGGTAAGCAGAAGGAACTTAATAAATACAGTAAGGAAGTAAAAAAAAAAAAAAAAAAATTACATGGCAGAGTGGAAAGTGTACCTCAGATTGAGAAGTTGCAATGCAGGTTCTGTTTTTGACATGTAGCGTTGAGTAAATTGCATAACTCCTCTTAGACTACGCTGACAAATCTGTAAGCTAAGAGTAATAACAGTATCTTCCTACTTATTGCAAAAGCACAATGCGAAGAAGTAAGGAAATGATGTATGTAAACATGTTTTCTTTTCAAAAAGAAGACATTTCAATGTTTGATTATATTTCCACATGCAGTATGGAAAGCAATTTTCCTCCATCCTGGAGATATTTTTGAAATTGATTTTTACTTGGTTGAGACAGTAAACAAGAATGAACAATTGACATAAAACAATATGAAAAGTGATTCATAATATGACCAAATGACTTCTACACAAGTGTCCAAAGTAGTTTTTTTTTTAAATAATAGTTCAAAACTGAAAATAAGCCAAACATGTATCAAAAGGTAAATAAAAAAAGTAAATTATGGCATATTCATCCAATCAAGTACTGAAAGTGAAAGTGTCAGTCACTCAGTCATGTCAGACTCTTTGTGACCCCATGGACTCCTCTGTCCATGCAATTCTCACCAGGCAAGAACTCACTAGGCTCCTCTGTCCATGCAATTCTCCAGGCAAGAATACTGGAATGAATAGCCATTCCCTTCTTCAGCGGGATTTTCCTGAACCAGGCATTGAACCCAGGTCTCCCTCACTGCAGTTGGACTAATTTACCATCTGAGCCCCCAGGGAAGCCCAAAGAAGTGCTGTCTGAGTGATCGCTCAGTTGTGTCCAAATCTCTGAGACCCCATGGACTGTAGTCCACCTCTGTCCATATAATTTTCCAAGCAAGAATACTGGAGTGGGTTGCCACTTTTTTCTCCAGGGCATCTTCCCAACCCAGGGATAAAACCCGAGTCTCTTGCATCTCCTGCACTGGCAGGCTGTTCTTTATCAGCTAAGCCACCAGGAAAGCCCAATGAAGTACTACTTAGGAATGAAAAAGTAAGGAGTTGAAAGGAATGGATCTCAAAAGTATCATGCCAAGCAAAAGAAGCCAGACCTAAAAACGAACACACTGTATGCTTGCATTTAGAAAAATACTCTAGAGAAGACAAATCTATATTATGATACAAGCAGAACAGTGGTTGCCTTATGCAAAGGTGGGAGTGGGGATTGACTGGGATGGAGCACAAGGACATTTCTAGAAAGAAGGAAATGTTTCATATCTTGATTGTCATGGTGATACCAAAGATGTGCTTGTGTATATTTATATATATATATATATGTGTGTGTGTGTGTATATATGCTTGTCAAATATTAATAATTTATATCTTATAATAAATTAACATTTTAATTCATATATTTTAATAAATTAACGATTTACTGCATATAAATTTTAAGTTAATTATTTTTTTAAAGAGGCATTTGAAATTGACATGTGACTTCATTGTAACTCCTGGAGAGAAATACAGATTGATAGGAGAATTACATATGACCTAGAGCTTCCCTGGTGGCTCAGACTGTAAAGCATCTGCCTGCAATGTGGGAGACCTGGGTTCAATCCCTGGGTCGGGAAGATCCCCTGGAGAAGGCAATGGCACCCCACTCCAGTACTCTTGCCTGGAAAATCCCATGGACCGAGGAGCCTGGTAGGTTACAGTCCATGGGGTCGTAAAGAGTCGGACATGACTGAGCGACTTCACTTCACTTTACTATACAAATGGGAGAAAAAATGAATTACTTTCTCTTTCAAGGAACACTGAGGATTTTAGCCAGTAGGTCACTAATTTGGCAGAGAAGAAAGCAAAGTGAGATGGAATTTGTTCATGGGCCTTTGAGATCTAATACATCTGCCAAAATAAGATGCATTACTTTCTTCTTACTGATGAATTAATTGCTCCCCACCCCGCCCCACCTTTCTTTCAGGATAAAGAGACAACTATTACCTCATTGAAAGCAGGAATGTTATGTTAAATGAGATTTACAACAGTCCACAAAGTGTCCAACCCCCACACTGTAGAATTTACATTTTTACAAAAAAATCAGCAAAAGCTGATAACTGTACAGCTTCTGTACTCTCCAATTATCTCCTTTCAGAGCCAGAACACACAAACACTTTTTTGCATTTAATTAAGTATTGCAAAATCTTTGATTAATGAAGAGCAATACAGCGTATAGCTAGAATTATGTGATTATTTCACAATTGATCTTTAATTATTCCATCTGATAATAATTTCACTAATTTTTCATAATGTTCTCATCTAGCTTCTTACAAATGAGCTATAACAATTAATAATTTTCATTAATTTTCCTTGAAAATGATGAGAAGTTTTAGATAGAACTCTTAACCTTCAAAAACTGTTTTTAAAATTTTAATTAAAGGATAAGCTGTACCATCATATGGAAAAACTGCATGATTCCTTCAGATTGAGTAAGTCAAGTAAACACTCTAATGCTTCCTTCTTCTTTTTCTTGTTTGGAACTTGTACTTGGGGGACTTGTACGAAATCATCTTTTTTTCTCTCTCTCTCTCCTACCTACATTTTTAATAGTTGGACTTCAGTATCAGACAGATGTGATTTTATGCCAATTCCACCCTTTCTGTATAGTTTTGGCCAATGTAAACTACTTCAGCAGTGTTAATAAGTTGGAAATTAGATCTTCCTTCTCAATGGAAGGTGCTTTAAGATGTGGGATTGGATAAGGACGTCTGGGCCATCTATGTAGGTAAAAGGACCAAGAACCTTCAGGCACTCCATTTCTTTTCAAGCAGGGAATGGGACTGGCCGGGAGGCTGAGAAGGACCCTGCTCTGACGCTGGAGGAAACCCAAAGGACATGATGAGGGGCAAAAGAAGGAAGGGTTCCAGAAGAAGCTAACGATATACTAAACACCCTTAACATTCAGTATTCAATTTAATACTTACAACAGCCCTCTGAAGTGCATATACTGACATCCACATTTGAAAAAAGAAGAAAAGAAAGTATACCAGGGTCATCAGCTAATGAAGGCAGAACGAAGACTTCAACCTAAAACTCTCTGCTTTAGAACCCGTAGTATATGTTTATTACTTATTTACTGGTTATAAACACTTTAGTTCCTTCCTGGCTGTCATCTTTTACTATATATTAATAGCTTGACATGGCCTAGCCAGGGAACAGTAAGGTGACCTGGACACTATTTGACTACAGAATTGAATCTTCTAGAAACTGGGTTTGTGGAGAGTGTTTGGACTGCTGGAGATCATGAAGGGACACAGAAGGACTAATGACTATTGATGAACTTACACCTTTGTGCTGAGATTTCATGCTAATTATATTTAGAGGGCATGACTTCAAAGTTATTAGAAAATATATTGCCTTTAATTAGTGTTTAGAAACTCACATATTGCTTCCAAAATATTTAAAGTGAAATATTTAAAGTAAAAGTATCTGTCATTTATTAAGGATGTCCACTGTGCCAGGCACTATACTAAATATTCAATGCACATTCCTCAACATTGTGAGGCAGGCATTATTATTATTATTCCCACTTTTCTATATGAACAAACTGAGATTTAGAGAGTTTAAGCAATTTGCTGAAGGTTCCAGGACTTCGAAATGTCAAAACCAGAGCAGAAACTCTGAAACTTACTCCAGATTTAATTATGTACAGTATATCTAGAATGGGTTATTTACTTGAGGAGCAAGAAATTGGCTTATGGGCATCAAAAGTTGTTGTAGGTAACTGAATTTTCCCAGGTAGATAATAAAACACTTAAGAGAACTAAATTTTACATTGTTAATTGCTAAGGAGTAGAAAAGTGAAAAAAGCAAAAGTGTTCATCACCTAGTCATGTCTGATTCTTTTCAACCCTGTGGACTGTAGCCCACCAGGCTCCTCTGTCTATGGAATTCTCCCAGCAAGAATACTGGAGTGGGTACCGTTTCCCTCTCCAGGGGAATCTTCCCCACTCAAGGATCGAACCCAGGTCTCCCACATTTCAGGTAGATTCTTTACCATCTGACCCACCAGGGAGTAGAACTCTTTCTAAAAGTGTTGCAGGCCTTTCTGCCTTCTTTAGTACTGAATACTAGATAAGGCTTTACAGTCCCTTGATAGCATAAAGCATCCATTTCAATCATCAGTCATGCTACTATTTTACAAGTGGAAGACCCAGTGTCTTGCAGAGTTAAGTGAATAAGACCCTTATAATAAAAATTTATGTTCTTGAAAAAAATACTTGAATGTCAGCAGACTTTATTTAGGACATTTGCATTTTTCTTAAAGAATGGAGACAATTGTATTCACATGTCAGACACATGGAAAGACAATACAGCCAACTTTGTACAAAACATATTAGGGAATAAAAGCTCAAAATATTGATTTCCCAAGCAATTGTCTTCTCCCCTAGAAAATAATCTTTTTGCATGGTATTCTCTTTCTTTGTCTTATCAACCAAAGTCAGAGCATAGTGAATGATTCCTGCATGAGTAAAACGAGGAGTTATTAAGTCTCCATCTATATGTCATTCTAGCTTACTCACAGTGAATCCACTGGGAGGGGGGATGGAATATCAAAAATTGAGCAACATCAAAAGAGCTTTAAGGAAGGAATGGAATATCAAAAATTGAGCAACATCAAAAGAGCATTAAGGAAGGGATAACTTCAAACCTGCATATTGTTTATAACCAGAAGTTGTTAACATGGAGCTAGGATGTACAATAACAAATTATTTAAAAGGACTCAGATATTCAAAGAGATTTTAGGGTATAAGAAAAAAATAATTATTTAACCTTTAAAGTCATAATAGGCTTCAACATTCTCACAATATAGTACCTTAATGTTCTGAATAAGATTCAGATGCAATGGTTACATCAAATGTATAGCAATAGTAATACCTATGAAGGATTAAGGGCTTCCCTCGTGTTTCAGATGGTAAAGAATCTGCCTGCAATGCGGGAGACCTGAGTTCTATCCCAGGGTTAGGAAGATCCCCTGGAGGAGGTCATGGCAACCCACTCTGGTATACTTGTCTAGAGAATCCCCATGGACAGAGGAGCCTCGTGGGCTACAGTCCATGGGGTCGGAAAGATTTGGACATGACCGAGCAACTAAGCACATAGGAATTCTCTGGTGGTCCAGGGGTCAAGACTCCACGCTTCCACCGCAGGGGGCATGGGTTCAATCCCTGGTCAGAGAAGTTCCATATGTAATGAGGTGCAACCAAAATAAATAAATAAAAGCATCTAAGCGAATGAGGATACAATGCTCACTTATACATATACTTAGTCGTTTATACATATGTGTGGCCTCCTTTCCTCTCCCCACCTCTTTCTTCCTTGCCATCTCTCTTCCCACTTCTTGTTCCTCTTTATTTCTTCCTTCTTTGTCTCTCTCATCTATTGAATGTCAACTATATACAAGGTACTCTGCCTAGGTTTGTCCAAAGAGAAAACTAAAATGTTTTCTTAGAAGGGTACTCTCTGATTTTCCTTCAAGTTTGGACTACACATTATGGATGCATACAGATTTTGTGTTTTATAACTTGTATGTCCTACTATAACACAGCTTAGCTTTCTATTGCAGCAGAGTAAATAATTTCATGTCATCCCTGAGTAAGCCTCACCCCTCATCTGTTTTGATTAACACAGAGTGGGATTAGGTAAAAAAAGATTCATACTCTCAGAGGCTAAGGCAAAAAGCAGGACCTGACTGTCCCTTTCTTAAATGCCCCAGGGCCTACTCTCTCTGTAGCTCTGTCCAGAGATGGATGTATCTCTAATGTGGCACCCCAGGGCTCTGTGGGGTGTGAAGATGGAAGCTGCTTGTCAAAAAGCTGTCTTCTCTTTCACTGAAACTTAGCATTCTTCTCTACTCTTCAGATGGGCAAACTCCTTTGCCTCTCTGGCTACTTCCATTATCTGTAGCCTCTCTTTTCCATTTTTCTTTTGACTTCTTTCTTTTTTATTGCCTTGCCCATGACTCCACTTCATGGATGAGCAATTTGATTTTCAGAGAAGTTAAAGGGTGCTCCCATGCTTTCCTTTTAGTCTAAGCAACAGCATTTTACTTCTAGTTCAGTTCAGTTGCTCAGTTGTGTCCGACTCTTTGCGACCTCATGAACCGCAGCACGCCAGGCCTCTCTGTCCATCACCAACTCCTGGAGTCCACCCAAACCCATGTCCATTGAGTCGGTGATGCCATCCAACCATCTCATCTTCTGTCGTCCCCTTTTCCTCCTGCCCTCAATCTTTCCCAGCATCAGGGTCTTTTCAAATGAGTCAGCTCTTCACATGAGGTGGCCAAAGGACTGGAGTTTCAGCTTCAACATCTGTCCTTCCAATGAACACCCAGCACTGATCTCCTTTAGGATGGACTGCTTAGATCTCCTTGCAGTCCAAGGGACTCTCAAGAGTCTTCTCCAACACCACACTTCAAAAGCATCAATTCTTCAGCGCTCAGCTTTCTTTATAGTCCAACTCTCACATCCATACATGAGCACTGGAAAAACCATAGCCTTGACTAGACGGACCTTTGTTGGCAAAGTAATGTCTCTGCTTTTCTTTTTTTTTAAATTAAATTTATTTATTTTAATTAGAGGCTAATTACTTTACAATGTTGTATTGGTTTTGCCACACATCAACCTGAATCTGCCACAGGTGTACACATGTTCCTAATCCTGAACCCCCCTCCCACCTCCCTCCCCATACCATCCCTCTGGGTCATCCCAGTGCACCAGCCCCAAGCTTCCTGTATCCTGCATCATGCTATCTAGGTTGGTCATAACTTTCCTTCCAAGGAGTAAGCGTCTTTTAATTTCATGACTACAATCACCATCTGCAGTGATTTTGGAGCTCCCCCCACCCCCGCAAAAAAGTCAGCCACTGTTGCCCCATCTATTTGCCATGAAGTGATGGGACTGGATGCCATGATCTTAGTTTTCTGAATGTTGAGCTTTAAGCCACCTTTTTCACTCTCCTCTAGGGGAGGAAAAGTGAACTTTAACTTTCCTCAAGAGGCTCTTTAGTTCTTCTTCACTTTGTGCCATAAGGGCAGTGTCATCTGTATATAACACGTGGCTATTTCGCCCTCTGACCTTATTAGTTCACCCAACTGGAAAGTTGTGATATATGTCCTCAAAGAACTCAAGCTATGGAGTCAGATGAGATCTCATCTCCATCATTTCCAGCTGAGTGACCTAAGATGAGTTGCTGAACATCTCTGAGACTCAGTTTCTTCATCTGGAAATGGGAATAGCAATAATGGCCTTCAACTCACAGGGTTGCTGTGATAGCTAAATGAAATAATACACACTAAAGCATTTAGAACAGTTACTGTGTGGTGGTAAGCACTCAGTCTTAACTATTTTAAAAATAGCCTTGTTGAATTCTTCTTAATGCTTGCTTCCCTATTTTTCTGTGCAAGGAATCATTTTAGACCAGTATTAGTAGTTTTTGGTTTCCTGATGATTCTTGCTGTTGTTCCCGATGATGCCTGATACCAAATCTTCAGATACTCTCAGTGCATAAGTTTCACAATGATTTTTGCTAATGCATCCTATTTTTAATCTATAGATGTCCTCAAAGAACAAGGAGTC
Source organism: Bos taurus (assembly GCF_002263795.3). Lineage (NCBI taxonomy): Eukaryota > Metazoa > Chordata > Mammalia > Artiodactyla > Bovidae > Bos > Bos taurus. Next base: position 78,811,779 of record NC_037334.1, on the reverse strand, counting down.
TGCGGGTGCACACATATGTACATACACATGCTCATCACCTATGGAACTTCTAGGAAAGCAGATGTTACCTTGCTGCCTTAAGTTAGGATGGGCATACACATCTGTAAAGATGGTAAGCTGGTTGATTCAGTAAGAAAGAGATTCATTTATTAATCTTTATTAACATTTAGCAGCACAGTGAACTTAAATTCATTTTTTTCTTCCTTTACCATAAAAAATTCCATCTGCCATTTATTAATATTAAGGAATTTGATTACAACTTACTCTTGGTACAGATGAATGCTAAAAAAACCCCATACAATCCTTCGTAAGTACTAAAAATGAACTAAGGAGAAAAGACATATCAGGAAAAGAAACAGCATGGGGGTAATTCTGTTAAGAGTGCCTTAAAAGCCTGTATTGTACTATTGCCACGTAAAAAGGGGGAGGCTGCTGCCAAACACATTGCTGAAATGAGAATTGTTTAAACTACAAAGAAGCATGACAGCTCCATGTGAACACCTTAAAGGCCCAAGGTCACTTACAAGGGAGAACCAGGTGGTGAAACCTTGGAGCGAAAAAAATTACAGCCATATATTGACTCTAGTTATCCTCAGTTAGGAGATGTAGCTTACCATTTTCAAAAACAGAGATTCTTGTTCTGCATGTGGATTGATATAAAATTGCAGAAAACAGAAAGCTAAGAATTTTTTGTTGTTGTTGTTAATATGCCTTTTTCTACCCTGATTACCTTTCTGGGGCTTTGTATCAGAATGACCTCTGTATCAGAAACATTAATATTGCCAGAGTTAAAATAAATAAATAGTACAAAATCAGAATATTCATAGGCTTGTTCCAGCGGGGCCCAATATCAGGGTGTTTCTATCTCTTTTAAAAGCCAGTGTTCTAATCACATCAGTTGTACAGGTAAGGGAAATTAAAGGTTCAGAAAGTTAGTGACAAAGAGAATTAAAATTCTTTGGTCAACTACATACTACACAGAGAGCCAAAAATGGAGTAGTGATTAAGAGCACAGGAACAAATTCCACTGCCAGTAATTACTCCTTTGTTTCCTTGCGAAAGTTAACCTTTTTTTTGCCTTAGCTTCCCTATATGAACAGGGGGTTATAGTATTACTTAGCATGCAAAGTTGTTAAGAAAATTAGCTGAGTTAAAACACATATAATATAAACAGCAGAGTTAGCAAAGAGAAAACTCAAACAAAAGCTGAGTTTATTAGGTAACAACCCTTTGCTAAGATTTAACATGTTGTATTATCTAATCTTCACCTCAACCCTGAGTAAGGTCATGTTGCCCCATTTTACAGATGGAAAAAGAGATTCAGAAATCATAAGTAACCTACCAGAGTACACCCATCAGTGAGCAATTGTGTAGCCATTCAAATCCATTTCTGTATAACCCTAAAAAGCCAATTGCATGATATACTAGACAGTTACCTCCTTGATCCCATGTAAAGCACAGTTAGAATATATTTGTCAACTGAAGAAATGAAAATGAAATATGTAAAAAGTTACAGTGGGAAAAAAAGTTACAATGGGAAAAAAAAGTTACAGGGCAACTTTTATCCTCTGCAGACTAGAATAATGCATTATGTACTTTTGCATTCTATTTTTAAAGTGGTAATAGTGAAATGAACATATCTGAAAGGACTGCTCTCTCCTGGGTACTCATAAATGTCCTTGCCATGAATTGCATGAGTAACTGTCTTAGAGAAGAGGAGAAGAAGAAAAATAAATAAATAAAACCCAAACCCACATGTGTAATAAAAGTTTTGCCATCTGCCTTTAGGTGAATTTCTTTAGGTAAGATTTTTTGAGCCTCCATTGGACGCTGGTTTCTGTATGCGCTGAGAAAACTGACAGACCACTTGTCACCCATCCAAACTGGAATTGACAATGATGGCTGATGAAGCTTCAGAGACTGTTCCTTTGTATCAGTGCTACTGACATTGGCTTCCACCATGTTACTTCCTTCTTACCCATCAAAAGCTCCAAAGACAAAGGGCCTACAGGTGAAACAGTATGAGAATTTTACCAAATGAAAGTAAAGACTAGATAGTGCAAAAATTTCTCAAATCCAAACTGGAGTCCAAAGGGAGATTTCATCCAGTAGAAACGAGCCACCCATGCAAACCATCTGGAGAAGAGCCACACGACAGACCCAGTGGTGGTTTCACAGTTGCCAATAAAACAAGCTTAGAAGCCTCCCAAGGAGACAAATGCTTCTGAAAAATATCTTCCACTGCTTAGCATATGGGTCTGCAATTGCTGCCCAAACAAAAAGATAACACAGAGTAGGGAAGAGCTATAGCTGAAAAGTGGTTTACTTCCTTGCTTTTATTAAATAAGGAGATGATTTCCTTTTCATTTCTTTTGCTTTTTCAAAGCTCCCAAAAATAGGCTCAGTCCTTCTGACCAAAGCTGGGGTTTAATGGTATTATCTCCAAGCTCAGGGGAACTGGATTTATTCAGTAAGACGCAGGGCTTGCTTTTCTTATTGTTTTAAATTTCAACAGCTTGATATCTTCCCCTGTTGAAGGGGATAGGAGAAGACCAAGAGATAAGCTGGCAAATAAGTTTTTCATTTAAGTCTCTTCCCATTTTTTCCAATCTACAACTCAATACCAAGGCAGCTTTCCCTTTCCTCTTTGCATGGGTCTGTGGAATTGTCAAACCAGAAGGTTTAGTCTGCAGGGCAGAGCAGCATCACATGGTGCCCACTGAGCACCCTGTGGCTGATGGGATAGAAGAAATCACAAGCTTGGAAGGGCATGTGGTTGAAACCTCCTTGGCCAGAGGCACTGAGAAGAAGGGATGCTACACTGGCAGAAAGTAATAATGTCATCATAATCACCCTTCTCCCAGATCCCACACTTTTTCCTCACCCTCTGAATTAAAAATAAAATGCATATACAATATTAAGGGAAAAAGACAAGAGAGGAAAAGAAAAATTACCTCCCCCTAATCTCCAATGCAACAAAATACAATGTGTCCAGAAGTGCAAAATCTTTGTTTCAATGACCTCATCTAGTCTTGCCAAATGCTACTCAATGCATCACAATTAACCAGGCTTCCAATGAACTCCAGTGGAAAAAATTAGGCATCATGTGGTGAATAATTCAGAATCCACATGAAATACTCAAAAGGGAATCCAAAAACTCAACATTTCAAAAAGGATGCATTTTACTTGGTGTAACAAGATTTGCTTAAAAGTTTCAACAAGATAAACCGATTTTAAAAGTAAAATGTATCTCTGGCACCAGAAACAGTTGAAACAGAGCTCAAGCAGTGATGTTACAGGTAAGTAAGCAAGAGGGAAAACAGGCAGCGAAGGACAACCTCCAGTGGAAAGAGAATATTTCATTATATGGAGGTCTTTACACAGGATCTGGATAAAGGTAGATTCAGAATTGGGAATAGTGTAGACTTAATCTACTCAAGACATACCCTTAGTCAGCAGATGGGTGCTCAAAGGATGTAGGCTATTTTAGAAAAAAGGAGGAATGGGGAATAGGGAACAAGTGGATCTCACCATTTCGTCCTTTACAGGTGATCACAATCTCGTTCCCAATGTTAGACTTATAAATATGAAAGAAATAGAGACTAAAAAGTGATCATATATAATTAAGTGCAAAATTATATGGCAATGTGTGCATGCTCAGTTGTGTCCAACTCTTTGAAACCCCATGATCTATGTGTTCCAGGCTCCTCTGTCCATGGGATTTCACAGGCAAGAATATTGGTGTGGGTTGCCATTTCCTTCTCCAGGGGATCTTCCTGACCCAGGGACTGAACCCACATCCATTGGCAGGCAGATTCATTACCACTGAGCCACCTGCAAAGCCTAAGGTTGTCTTAGGGATGACCCTATTGAGAGGAATCTGGAGGTTTTGACAGCAAATAACTGAAGAAAAGTTATGGCAATAACAGATAAGAGAAAGCTCATGAACAAAGACACCTAAGTTGGAATAAGCTAGTTGTGAGAAGGATAAAGTAAAATAGGCAGAACAGAAGTATGCAGTACATGGAGAGAAGAATTTTGAAAAATTAGGATAGCCAGTTGATTAGATAGTGGGAATGAAGTTATATAACTTAGATTTAATCCAATAGTTTCTCTGGAACCTTTTGAATATATTTATATTAGTATTATTGCTAATAGCAACTTTCTGTTTGTTGAATCATCCTTTCAGGATAGGTACCAAGTATTTTATACGCAAAATTTCATGTAATTTTGAGAGCAACCTTGTATGGCAGAGATCATTATTGCTTCCAGATTAAGGTGAAGAATTGAAAAATCAAAGAATTTCAAAAACTTTCCCAGATCCATGCAGCAGAATTTGAATCAAAGCTGTTTCACTTCACAGCTTAAGATAGTGGAGAGGTGAAATCTAGTCTTTTCGTATCAGCAGTGATTATTGCATACATATGAGATAATGATGCTTTCAAGGTTACATATGAGAGATGTATTATCTGATTTCCCAAAGAACAGGCAGGTCATAATTATTGAGTTCTACAAGATCAAGACCAAGCAGTGCTCTTGATTACTAATCAATATCACATACTCCTGCAAATGTATGTGTATACATGTAAATGTACACATGCATGCACATACACACTTAAACAATTAAACTAATGTCCAGAGAAGCTTGATCACCTGTACCTAGGATCATACACATGGTAGAGCCCAGATCCATAACCAAATCAATCTCTTTCCTAAACAGTCAGTTCAGTCGCTCAGTGCTGTCCGACTCTTTGCAACCCCATGAACCGCAGCATGCCAGGCCTCCCTGTCCATCACCAACTCCTGGAGTTTACTCAATCTCAGGTCCATCGAGTCGGTGATGCCATCCAGCCATCTCATCCTCTGTCGTCCTCTTTTACTCCCGCCTTCAATCTTGCCCAGCATCAGGGTCTTTTCAAATGAGCCAGTTCTTCACAGCAGGTGGCCCAATTATTGGAGTTTCAGCTTCAGAATCAGTCCTTCCAATGAATTTTCAGGACTGATTTCCTTTAGGATGGACTGTTTGGATCTCCTCACAGTCCAAGGGACTCTCAAGAGTCTTCTCCAACACCACAGTTCAAAAGCATCAATTCTTTGGCGCTCAGCTTTCTTTATAGTCCAACTCACATCCATGCACGACTACTGGAAAAACCATAGCTTTGACTAGATGGGCCTTTGTTGGCAAAGTAATGTCTCTGCTTTTTAATATGCTGTCTACGTTGGTCATAACTTTTCTTCCAAGGAGCAAGAATATTTTAATTTCATGGCTGCAGTTACCATCTGCAGTGATTTTGGTCAACAAACTCTAGTTTGCAAGCCAAAGCTGGTCCACGGCCTGTTTTTGTATGGCTCATGAGCTAAGAATGTGTTTTTTTTTTTTTTTTTAACATTTTTAAATTGTTGGAAAAAAAATCAAAGAAAGCATATTTGGAGACATATATCCAGGAGACATGAAAATGAAAAGGAATTCCAATTACTGTGTCCATAAATACCATTTTATTGGAACACCAAGCTCATTTGTTTAGGTTTTGTCTATGGCTGCTTTCTGACTACAATAGCAGAGTTGAGTAGTTGTAACAGAGACTACCTGGTTTATAAAGCCTAAAATATTTACTATGTGGCACTTTAGAAATAACCTTTTATGACTCTGTCCTAAATCATACTCTTTATACTCTGTCACCCTGCCTTTCATTGTACTGTCCTATCCATACAACATACACATCTAACAGGGTGAGAAAGAAAGTAAGCTAGGGTATAAAAGCACTGCAAAAAGTAAGGGACATTTCTCCATCACTTTTCATTTCAGATTTGTGATAACTAGCACACCAATGAAGGCTATTTCCTCCTAGTCTGTAGACCTGAAATGTGAATGCAGAATGACAAAAAGAATATGTGCTATAGGAGTAATTTTATGAAGATTATTCTGGGTGGGGGAGAAAAGTGGATCAGAGATGAGACGGTAACCTGGAAGATGGTTCCAATGATTCAGGCATCAGGTGTCAAAGTCTCAAGCTGTTGGAATATTTGTGGAATGGTAGTGATACCTCTGCAGAGAAGGCAATGGCAACCCACTCCAATATTCTTACCTGGAGAATCCCAGGGAAGGGGGAGCCTGGTGGGCTGCCATCTATGGGGTCGCACAGAGTTGGACACGACTGAAGTGCAAAGTGTTCTTGCCTGGAGAATTCCAGGGACGGGGAAGCCTGGTGAGCTGCCGTCTCTGGGGTCGCACAGAGTCGGACACGACTGAAGCAACTTGGCAGCAGCAGAAGTGCAAAGATTCGGACACGACTGAGCAACTGAACTGAACTGAAGTGACTTAGCAGCAGCAGCAGCAGTGATACCTCTGAGTCAAGCAACTAACTGCTTCTCTAGAAGGATATTTGGCAAAAATAAGAGTGCTGGCATTATATTTTAAGGGTTCATTGTCACTGACAACTATACATTTGCCTCCCTGGGTTTCAAACCACCAGTCACTTACAAAGGTATTTTAACCCAATATGACAGCTCTTCAGCTAATAATATTAACCCAGACATTAAAAGAACCATTCTCTGAACTCCTTCAGCTTCCTGTGCTACATCTCTTAGGATAAACTTGACTCAAAACTATGCACTACAAAACTCTTCATTCAAGTAGTTTATGCCTTGGTGTTTGGAAACAACCTCTGACAAGATTTCAATCATGTCATGTGGAGACACTAAATATGTGTATCAGCTTTGTGTCCACTGTGAACCATGTTCTCAAGAATTAAGGCAGAGACTCGACAAAGAGTGCATCTCATCACTGCATCCAGGAGCATAAAAGCATTTGCCATTCAAGGCACTAATTAACCACTAAGAGTTACAGAGTGTCAGACTTTGGCCTGAAACCTTTTATAGGTGGCAACTCCTAACAACAGCAGCAACAATAGGTTTAAAGAAAATAACGCTGCCTGGGATTTACTCTGAGCTAACGTGTCACAATGTCAAGGCTGCGTCAACCATAAAGGTGATATGCCCAAACGACAATGTTTATTGAGGTCAAAATAAATGTATTTCCCCTTAAACTGCAGTTTGCTTAACCGTATTTTTTAAATGCACTGCTTAAAGCAGGCAGAAGGAAAACTGGGGCACTATCAGTTCTCCATATTTAAGCGCCACTACTAAAAACCACACATCGAAAGCTTTTAAGAAGGTGCTGTGTGATGCTTTTTTCATTAGAGTCAGTCTGTCAGGTAATTATCTCCTGAGAGTATTGGGAGTATAGTTTCTCTTTTTTTTCTGTGCTAGAGACAGCCAAGGGAACTGCCCCATGTCCAACCCCACTTTCTGGTTCTAAGTGAAGTTTTTCTGGGGTCAGCTCACGCCCCAGCTTCTTTGTGGGTTTGAGAGCCCAAATGTTCTTCCCCATCAGGTCATCACTTTTTATTCCAAGACTCCTATTGAGCAGAGTCAAAAGTGCACCCTCCATAGAGGTTCACAGGAAGTAGTGAAGTAGATTTTAGAAGAAAGGGACCTTGGGGTCTTGCATGTATCTGAAAAGGGCCAGGGATAAAATGTTAGGCATTTAGAGCGTCAAATAAATACGCTCTAACTGAACTATCCCCATCTGGTTCACTTTTTCCTGTGGCCAGACTGAAAGTTAATAGGAAGTCATTTATACACAGATTTATTCACAGATTGAGTAAGTAATATTTCCTATATCCAAGTAGGATAATTTGTCAATTCTGCTTAATAAAACAGAATTTCACTTAAACGTGATAGGTTCATGATCATTTTTTGCCTTTATATATCTTTTAAATAAACAGTAACTAAAAAATACAACCACCAGACTCTGGAGGTCTGAGATTACTGTATTTTAAAAAGGTGCTCATACTCAGAAACCTCGGGAATTCTGTGCCTGAGTCTTTAAAAAAACTGTCCAAAATATCAGAGGAAAATAATACCTATTATTCCATGGTTAGTGACGCAAAGAGCAAGTGAAATTTGTCTTCCAAACTGGTTAAGCTTCTGTAGTGGATTATTAACCAGATGGCTTTAGAAAAGAGAAGATCACTGTGAACCAGCATAAATTTACTACAAACAAACAAATCTAATTTCCTTTGACAAAAGAGTTACTAGCCTCATTAGCATATAAAGTATTGTAGAGATTCTATATATAGATTTCAATAAAACAGATGACAAAGACTCCCATGATATTCTTGTCACCAAAGGGAAATGTGGACTAGATAATAATATGGTGTATCAGTTGGAACATTTGGCAAATGACAGAAATGTAATGACAGAAACCTAACACAAACTGGCTGAAGCCAAAGGGTTCATATTATTGCTTATGTAACAGCACAGTCTAGACCTGGCTTTGACTCTAGAATGGCTAGATGTGGGTTTGATCTCTTTCTCTTTCTCTCCAGGCTTCACTTTCATCTGTCAGTTGAATGATTAATGAGGTCCTGTCCATATGGTGACTCCTAGCAATCCCAACCTTAAATTTTCCGTTTCAATTTCATTAAGAGAGTCTCTTTTCCCAAAAATTATACAAAAGGTCAAGACTTTTATTTCCTTGGCATGGTTTGGATAATGTTACCAGTTCTATAGCCAGCAAAAGTCAACATTCTCATGGACCAAGTTTGGTCTCATGACTTTCCGAGAACCAGGGATAGACTGAGCCCTGAAAATGACGTAATGTGAAAATGGCAGAATGGTCCTGAAGGAAATGCACTTCCAGAAGGAAGGAAAAGTGGATGACAAGGAGCATGAACAACAGTTGTCTACTGCAGATGGTTAGGTATTGGAAAGCTTTATATGTGTATATCAACTTAGAGAAGCATCTGATGCATGCTGCTGCCAAGTCGCTTCAGTCGTGTCCGACTCTGTGGGACCCCATGGACTGCAGCCTACCAGGCTTCTCCGTCCATGGGATTCTCCAGGCAAGAACACTGGAGTGGGTTGCCATTTCCTTCTCCAATGCATGAAAGTGGAAAGTGAAAGTGAAGTCACTCAGTCGTGTCTGACTCTTAGTGACCCCATGGACTGCAGCCTACCAGGCTCCTCCGTCCATGGGATTTTCCAGGCAAGAGTACTGGAGTGGGGTGCCATTGCCTTCTCCCATTTGATGCATACCTTAGGGCTTTACCTTTGTCTTAGGCCTTATTGAAATCAATGAATGATGTTTATCATATTTTCAGTTGATCTAAAAGTTTACTTAAAATGTTGGCTGCCTTAATTATGATTCACACAAAAACCAATATTATGGAATCTGACATTCCTAATTATAAGGTTTTGTGTTGATGTTCAAAAATCAGTGATGTAAGTAGAGGGTAGGGGAAAGTTGATAAACAGAAGTACATTTGAAAATGACAGAGGTTTGTGTTAACCATGAACTCAAAATGTGTCTGCTAAAGTAATCTTTTTGGCTGTAGTATCAGGTAGAAATCAAATCAAGGACAGTCACAGCTTTTCTGTTTTCATGCAGGTCGGATCGGGTCTAGAATTTATGTAGCATTCTGGATATTCTGTTTTAGTTTTGAATGATTGTTTTATGCTTAACACAGATCACATTTATGTATTTTTGTTATTCTTTATGTTTACCTGCCCTTTTTAAATATAAATCTCTTGAGGCTAGGTTCAGGTGATGTATGTATGTGTACATGCATGCATGGTATGTGTGTGTTTTACCAATGGATCATCATGTGGTAGCATCAATAAACATGCTCTAAAAAGGAAAAAAAAAGAAACCTGAAGGTGCCCTAACAAAGATGAGAATATTGAAGATAACTTGGAAACTCTTTTATGAAAAGAAGAACAAATATTCTAAGCGTGGCAGAGGACATTGGAATAATATGGTGTCTGCCTTTAAATTTTTGAAAGATCTGAGATGAGTAAGTGGTACTCAAAGAAGTTGTTCAGTTGCTAAGTTATGTCCAACTCTTTGTGACCCCATGGACTGCAGCATGCCAGGCCCTCTATCCTCCACTGTCTCCCAGAGTTTGCTCAAATTCATGCCCACAGAGTTGGCAATGCTATCTAGCCATCTCATCCTGTGCCTGAATCTTCTCCTTTTGCTTTCAATCTTTCCCAGCATCAGGGTCTTTTCCATTGAGTCGGCTCCTTGCATCAGCTGACCAAAGTATTAGAATTCAGATTTGGCATCAGGTCCTTCCAATGAATATTCAGGGTTGATTTCCTTTAGGATTGACTGGTTTGATCTCCTTGCAGTCCAAGGGACTCCCAAGAGTCTTCTCCAACACCACAGTTCAAAAGCATCAGTTCCTCAGCGCTCAGGCTCCTTTATGGTCCAACTCTCACATACATAACTACTAGAAAAACCACAGCTTTGACTAGACAGATCGTTGTCAGCAAAGTGATGTCCCTGCTTTTTAATACGCTGTCTAGGTTTGTCATAGCTTTTCCTCCAAGGAGCAAGTGTCTTTTAATTTCACGGTTGCAGTTACCATCTGTGGTGATTTTGTAGTCTAAGAGAATACGATCTGTCACTGTTTCCAATTTTCCCCATCTATTTGCCATGAAGTGATAGGATCAGATGCTATGACCTTAGTTTTCTGAATGTTGTGTTTAATACCAGGTTTCTCACTCTCCTCTTTCACTTTCATCGAGGCTCTTTAGTTCTTCTTTGCTTTCTGCCATTGGAGTGGTGTCATCTGCATTTTTGAGGTTGTTGATACTTCTCCTGACAATCTTGATTCCAGGCTGTAATTCATTCAGCCCAGCATTTCACATGATGTACTCTGCATATAAGCTAAATAAGCAGTGTGACAATATACAGCCTTGATGTACTCCTTTCCCAGTTTTGAAACAGGCCATTTTTCCATGTCTGGTTCTAACTGTTGCTTCTTGTCCTGCATTTGGCTTCTTAGGAGGCAGGTAAGGAGATCTGGTATTCCCATCTCTTTAAGAATTTTCCAGTCTGTTGTGATCCATACAGTCAAAAGGCTTTAGTGTAGTCAATCAAGCAGTGGATGTTTCTCTTGAATTCTCTTGCTTTCTCTACGATCCAACAGATGTTGGCAATTTGATTTCTAAATCTAGTTTGTACATTGAAGTTCTCAGTTCACATACTGCTAAAGACTAGCTTGTAGGATTTTGAGCATTACCTTGGTAGCATTTGAAATGAACATAACTGTATGGTAGTATGAAACTTCTTTGGCATTGCCCTTTTTGACACTGGATTGAAAACTGACCCTATTTTTCTTTAGCCTTTCAAATTGAGCTTTGGGCTTCCTAGGTGGTACTAGTGGTAAACAACCCACCTGCCAATGCAGGAGACGTAAGAGATGCAGGTCCGATCCCTGGGTTGGGAAGATCCCCTGGAGAGGAGCACGGCAACCTACTTCAATTCAGTATTCTTGCCTAGAAAATTCCATGGACAGAGGAGCCTGGTGGGCTACAGTTCATGGGGTCGCAAAGAATCAGATATGACTGAAGCAACTTAGCAGGCACACATGAACATCTCTTGGGCATTATACAAGGAGTTTCAGTTGGGTGGGAGGGGAGATGGCTAACTTGTAAGGTTTCTCACAAATTTGAAAGGATAAGATATTCTCATTATACAAATATTACCAAACTCCTGGGAACCTTACTCAGTGCCTTGCCTGGTCATGTCAAATTAGTACCATTCTTGGGAGATAGGGCTATACTGAACCATGTAAAAGTCAGAAATTCTTGCCTGTGCCAAACACTATAACTGATGGCAAGTTTGCCTGTGATGATATGCAACAGAGCCTCATTCTCTTAAATATGTAAGAACCAGGCAATCACAACTTGGGCCAATATAAGAAAGAAGCATCCGGCTGATATATAGCACATGCAAGTCAAATTCCTACTTCCTTTTTCTTCTGCTCTCTTTTCCTTCCCAAGAATAGAGCTTTAAAACACCTTTTGAAATAAGTGAGCCATTGTCTGGCATTTAAAGAACTTTTTTTTATATATCTAGATATATTTAGAATTTCGTATGGCTTGAAGTAATGATTTATATAACTAGTTTTATATTTGCATGTGGGCTGAAGCATATATACATGTATATGTAAATGTAAATTTTTAATTATTTACTGTGAGCAGAACTAGGTTTGGTATGCTGTATATATTCTAAAGAAGATAGCTCTAATATTTTATTCCAATCCTTCTCTTATTTGAAGGGCTGTGGCTCAGATGGTAAAGAATCAGCCTGAAATGTGAGAGACCTGGGTTCAGTCCCTGGGTTGGTAAGATCTGCTGGAGAAAGGCATAGCAGCCCACTCCAGTATTCTTGCCTGGCAAAGAGCCAGACACGACTGAGCAACTAGTGGGTGCTCAAATGTTTCAGTCATGTCTGACTCTTTGCAACCCTAGGGACTGTAGCCTGCCAGGCTCCTCTGTCCATGGGGATTCTCCAGGCAAGAATACTGGAGTGGGTTGCCTTGTCCTCCTCTAGTGGATCATCCCAATCCAGAAATGGAAGCAGCATCTCATGCATTTCCTTTATTGTAGACGGAGTCTTTACTGCTGAACCACGGAAGCCCTTACCTCTTCTCCAAAAATCTAGATCACATTCTTTCTACTTAAGCCCCACCATATTTACAATTCATACCCAATTTTATTTTCTTGTATTATTTTTTTCTGGCTATGTAAATTCAGCTTTCCAGGCAGCATTATGTACTGAGCACTGCATTGAACGAAAGTGAAAGTCACTTAGTCCTTTTGGACTCTTTGCTATCCCATTAACTATGCACTCTATGGACTTCTCCAGGCCAGTATACTGGAGTGGGTAGCCGTTCTTTTCTCCAGGGGATCTTCCCAACCCAAGGATAGAATCCTGGTTTCCTACACTGCAGACAGATTCTTCATCAGCTGAACCACCAGGGAAGCCCATTACAGTGATTGTAAGTGATGGTAAGGAATTTCCATTTGACTATAAGCTATGTAAGGCAGTTAGGGTGCTGTCCTCCGGTGCAAACCCATCAAGAGCCCAGCACAAACCTGGGCACATAATTTTTTTTTTTAACATTTAGAATCAAAGGTGAGCTTTTGTATTATTTTTTAATTGAAAGAAAATTTCTTTACAATTTTGTGTTGGTTTCTGCTGTATGGGAATGCTAATCATATATATATATATATATATATATCCCTCTCTTGAGCCTCTGCACCCCATTCCACTCTTCTAGGTCATCAGACACCAGGCTGGGCTCCCTATATTATACAGCAGCTTCCTGCTATCTATCTATTTTATATTTGATTGTGTGTATATGTTAATGTGACTTTCTTAGTTCATTGCACCCTCTCCTTCTTCCACTATGTTCACAAGTCCATTCTTACATCTGCATCTCCATTCCTTCCATTCAAATAGGTTTATCAGTACCATTTTTCTAGATTTCATATGTATGCATTAATATATAATATTTGTTTTTCTCTTTCTGATCTGCTTCACTCTGTATAAAAGGCTCTAGGTTCGGCGATGATCAAAAAGTCTACCAATAATAAATGCTGGAGAGGATGTGGTGAAGAGGGAACCTTCCTGTACCGATGGTGGGGACATTAACTGATAACAGCCTATGTGAAGAACAGCATGGAGACTCCTTAAAAAGCTAGGAATAAAGCTACTACATGGCCCACCAATCCCACCTCTGGGCATATACCCTGAAATAGCTCAGCTTTTGGGGAGAAAAGGGAACTTTTTCTCTGGTAATTGCCATCATTTCCTCAAATGCATCTGTGGAAACCCCTGGGGCTTCAAGTCAATGCTTAGATTCTTTAAAATGTGTTTTTACAAAGGAATTCATCTATAATCAAAGCAGCAGTAATGAGTCAACCTGGGAAACCTGATAATTTCTCCGAAGGGTTAAATTGTTTCAAATCAGAAGTCAAAATTATATTTATACTAATGACAACCTTAAAAATGTAACACAGCATCCAATTTTTGCATAAAAATTACACATTTTAAATACCAAAAGCTTGATGTGAATTTTACACTCTGTTTATGTTAAACCCAAAAAGTGAACTTAAAAGTAATCATGTAAATTGAATGATAATAAGAGTTCTTTTATATTTTTAGACTACTTCAAATGAATAATTTAAAAGGCATCAAGCAAAATATTTTATTAACATAAAGTTAATGGTATATTTTTATAGTACCTGATTTTCAAAAATTTGCACTAAGACATTATCATAATCAGCTCATGTCAGTTGTGTGCCATTTTATATACACTATTTTTGAATAAAGTTAATGCACTCATTGGCATAGAAGCTCAGTTTAAATCTCATTCCTGAACTATCACTGCTAGTCTTATTAAAATACTTTTAATTTGCCAACTTCTACGTAAATCTGAGGTAAAGATTGCTTCACTCATTGAAAGGTAATTTCTATCCATGGTGTTTCTGACTATATAATGAGGTCAAATAAAAAGTCTGAGTCGTTTTTGTTAAAATAGGAGGGAAATCATAAGAATCGGCAGGTTACCCACCATGAAATGGAGCAGAGAGTATTTTTACTCAGAAATTACATCGTGAAACAAATAAAACTTTATGGTGGTTACTCTTCTGTAAATTAGATATTTATTCCTTTCCCATTACTGTGCCTTTTCTCCATGGCTTAAATTGTAATATAAATCTGTAAATTCCATGTGCCAAAGAGAACCAGTTTATATCCAAATATGAAGTTTCATATATAATAATTGTATAACAGATTATATTTTTGATATGAATCTGGGCAATTATTCAGTAATTTCTCTTTTATATATTAAAAAGAATAGAATAAATGGCCTTCTATGTTATAAACTATTCTGTCCTCCTAATTAACTTCTGGCATATAACAGTATAATTTTACTGACCTTATACTGCTACTGCTTAGTCACTTCAGTCATATCTGACTCTGTGCGACCCCATAGACGGCAGCCCACCAGGCTCCCCTGTCCCTGGGACCTTATGGTTAGGGATAAAAGACACTTGAGTGACAAAGTCAGTTTGAAATTTGATTCAGTCCCTTTCTCTTTCAATTAGTTAATTCAGCAATTTCCACCATCAAACAATGAATTTTCTAAGGATATTTCATCACAGATACTACAATCTATGGACACTCAACTGGATAAGCATCAGATCTACTTTTTTGAGTACCCAGAAAAAAAAAAAAAACAAAAACCCACCGCCCTACTGGAGAATTTCAAACACACTTATGGTTCGTTCGTACTCAGTCATTTTTATGTCATTTTCTTGACTTTCTCCTTGTCTTCTACCCAGGTACCAGAAAAAGTATCATTTTCCATCCTTAATTTGCCACAGCAAGTATCACTGGTATTTTGTACCTGAATCAAAGGCCCAGAACAGTCCTTTAGAAGGCTTTAAATAAATAAATGGATGTGGGCAAAGAATATCTTTCTTACTGCTCCTGAGAATTTCTTTAAACTCCCATTGGTTGTCCATGAACAAAGAATTTTTTTTTTCTATTTCTCTTGATGTTTTACACTTTGTTTTCTTAGCATCTATTTTTTTTTCCCTCCTCTAGTGTATGTGTTTTAGTCTAATAGTGCTTTCGAGTGTCCAGATACTGCTGTGATAAGTGCCACAGAAATACTTATGTGGAAAGATAGATTACTCTGAACTGGCTTCCATTCTCCTTTTTCCAAACAAAACTTCTAGTGACAGAAAAAAGAAAAAAACATGCCACCAGCTTATGAAAATCAATGGTGTTTTTATATGCATAAGGAATAAGGAATTATGTCAAAGGGAGTGATAAAATCAATACCTGAGCCTTGGAAGATGGAATCTTCTCTTTAGAAGAAAATAGTTTTCAAAATAAAAAAAGAGATGAAAAGGCTTCAGATGCATGGCAGGTCTTTGGGAATTTCACCCACATAGGTTGTCAGTAATCGGGTTCCCTTTTCTTTAAACTTAAAAGGAATTAAAGGTGAATAAATTTCTCAAACACTATGAAAGACATGCACAGAAAGTAGCCCAATGAAGGATGGTAACTAACCAGTTGATGAGAGGCTGTAGATTCAGGGCTCCAGAAACAAACTTGGCATGTTTAATTACCCTATCAAAAGACTTGGAACTTTGATAATATACTATGTAAAATTGCTATAACATTTGAGAATAGTCTGAATTAAAAATTCCAATTGATGGTGAGTCAAAATGAAATCTAAAAAGATGAGGAGGGCGAATATGATGTCCCAGGAGTTTTCCTTCAGTACTTCAGTGTGTTTATAATCACCCAGTAAACATCTGAAGCCCCAACATGTTCAAATGATTAATTTAAAAAAGAAACAAAGCAAGAGGAATTTGGTCTGTGCAGTCCAGTGGCCTACTTCAAAGATTCCATGAGAAGAGAACACTTTGTGATGGAAATTCTTTTCCTCTGGGGTTTCCCATTGCCATTCCATATTCAAGATGCTTTTACCATATTTTTCCTGGCATAGTCTAACTTTCTCCTCTAAAGGGGCCAGACAACCATTGAAAAAAAGAAAGAGAGATGATAGAAATTGTTACAGAGTTTCGGTTTCATGGAAACCATGTCACCTTGGGGAGCCAATGCTATGCCTTTGCTGTAAGATCCACATCCTGGTAAGTCGCTTTGCATAATGTTTGTGTGCTTTGAAACCAAGGAGGAACATTTTAATTAAATTTGAGTTCTATTTTGCTCATTCCTGTCAACCACAGACTATTTATGCAACTGCTTAAAAGTCAGTTTATCCTAGGAATGTACTATTCTTCCCAACCGGATTTTTTAACTTTCCACTATATCCCCAAATTTACCTCCAAAACTCTGTGTGTTTTTCTGTCACTGTATTATTATGTTGATGTATTCAGACCTTGTGACGGCTGTTTATTGCCTACTTTGAATCCTCTACTAGACTGCAAGCCTTGAAAAACTGGAATGTATCTCCTTCCACCGGCCCCCATAGCCATCTCTCAGAACTACCCACTGGCTCTTCACTTCCCTGATTATTTTCATGACTTGGATTTGTAGGGGCTCTCCTCTTTCCTGAGATGCATTTTCCTCCCTTGTTCAGCTGGAAGTTCCAACTACCTTCTCTGGGAATTTGCCCCAGTCCCACCCCATCCTAGCTGACCTAGCAGGATGTAATGTTTCATTGAGGGGACACTTCGCACGTAACTTCCACTCAGCACACATCACACAATAATCCGAATTGTCCTCTGTCCGCCATTTCTTAAACATGCTGCTTTATGTCATAAGGACTTCCCCAGTGGCTCAGACGGTAAAGCGTCTGCCTACAGTGCAGGAGACCTGGGTTCAATCCGTGGGTCAGGAAGATCTCCTGGAGAAGGAAATGGCAACCCACTCCAGTACTCTTGCCTGGAAAATCCTATGGACAGAGGAGCCTGGTAAGCTACAGTCCATGGGGTCACAAAGAGTTGGACACCACTGAGTGACTTCACTTTCACTTTCACTTTATGCCATAAGTATTTAGCAAAACTCTTGGGCTTCCCAGGTGGTGGTAGTGGTAAAAAAAAAAAAAAAGTCCACCTGTTAATGCAGGAGACTCAGGTTTGATCTTTGGGTTGGGAAGATCCCCTGGAGAAGGAAATGTCAAACCACTCCTGTATTCTTGACTGGAAAATCCCATGAACAGAGGAGCCTAATGGGCTATACAGTCCGTGGGGTCACAGAGTTGGACATGTCTAAGAACACACTACTATTATTGGCATAAAAACAGATGCTAGAATGATATTTGTTGCTTGCCTTTGTATATTTCATATTACCTCACACAATTATTTGTTTTAAACAGATATTGAATAAGACTGACGAAGCAGAATGACGTATTTTCCTAAAATTATCTTCCCAGTTGTGAAATAAGAATGATGTGAATAAACATTTTGGACTGTTTATCACAATCTGCACTTCCCTGATTTGTCCTTGTTCCTATACAATGCATCTGCACCAAGGCACCTAACCCAAACTGAAGCAACAGAGATAAATTTGCCAAAAATGAAGACGGGTAAAGGAAAGCTAGAGGTTTCCATTGAGATTTTGCCTTTGGGTGACTGGACTTGCGTAGCATGAAACTTTGATCTGCCAATGACTGTTCAACTGGGCAGACAGAGGAGACTAAAGGAGCTAGAGTAGAGAGATATTTAGAGAGGAACAGAAAGGAAATGTGGAAGGGAAAAATCTAGACAGTCTTCCTGCTGGTAGTTCAGGACATTTTCAAGGGACTGACTATATCTCCTTAGGTTTTGTGGGATATTCCTGTCCATTTATAGTGAACTCTCCCTGTTCTATCTAGCCCGGTTTGGTTTGCTATTAATGACAAAAAGATTCCTTACTTAGGATGTTTCAGGAGAACATCCTAAGTATACAAAGTATCTTAGTGAAGATGACAGTCAAGATGGTCCTTAATTCACCTCTCACCACCTATGCTGCTGCTGCTAATAAGTCGCTTCAGTCGTGTCCAACTCTGTGCGACCCCATAGATGGCAGCCCATCAGGCTCCACCGTCCCTGGTACTCTCCAGGCGAGAACACTGGAGTGGGTTGCCCTTTCTTTCTCCAGTGCATCAAAGTGAAAAGTGAAAGTGAAGTTGCTCAGTCGTGTCCGACTCTTAGGGACCTCATGGACTGCAGCCTACCAGGCTCCTCCGTCCACGGGATTTTTCAGGCAAGAGTACTGGAGTGGGGTGCCATTGCTCACCTATAGGAGTTGACTATTGATGCTGTAACAAATTATCTCATATTGAATGGCTTAAAACAATACAGATTTACTGTTTTTCATCAGACACAGGTTAAAGTCACAGTATTACATGGCTGAGTTCCTTTCTGGCGTCCCTAGGGGAGGATGCATTTCCTTGTTTTTTAATAGCTCCAAAAAGCTGCCTTCATTCCTAGGCTCATGGTCTCCTTCCCCCATCTTCAAAGTCATCAACAGCAGATTCAGTTCTTCTCACATCACATCACTGTGACCTCCTCCTCTGCCTCACTCTTCCAATACTCATTCTTGTATTGAAAAGAATTATATGATTACATTGGACCATCCCTGGATAATACCCCTATTTCAAATTCCTTAATTTAATCACATCTTCAAAGTCCCATTCAGGAGACATTTAAGGAAACATATTCACATATTCTGGGGATTAGGATATGAACATTTTTAAAGGTGGGGAGGCCTTATTCAACTTACTACACTGCCTCTTAACCCTCAGAACATAGCCGTTATTACTTGCTTTGTTGGGTAAAAGTCCACACCCCCTCAAAACAAAACAGAAAAAAAAAAAAAACAACCTAGAATACAAGTTCCATAAAAGCTTGAAGTTTGTCTTGTTGATTGCCATTTCTCCCAGTGCCTACAAAAGGATCTGGTATAGTACAGGTATTCAATACGCTCTGATAAAAATAAATTTAATCAGCTCCCCATAAGCCCTGGTACTTTTTCTACCTTTTATTAGAAAAGATTTATAGCAATATAACATCAATATATGATCTCTGCTATTTAAGGTCTCACCTTGTCAGAGGCTTACAATGTTTACATGCATGGGTTTTGAGTCAGTCAGATCTGGTTTAAATCCTCTCTTCATGGACTCACTATTTCCTTGCATGAAACAGAAAATGCAAAGCACCCAGAATAATTTACCAAGTACCAAACACTGTTCTAACCACTTTACACCCATGTTCTTATTTTATTTTCATAAAGGCGCTTCAAGGTGGAATCAGGACAGGATTCCCAAAGAGGGTTTAATAGGACATGAGCATGTCCTCTTGCTTAGTCTGTGGTAGACAGCATAATGCCTGACTTCAATGTCTCAATCCTCCAATACAAGTTACCCCTGCTCTCTGAAAGCAGAGTGCTTCTACAAAGTCTTTTGTAAGCTGAAATGGTGTAGAGTGAAGAAGTAATTACTTTAGGACCCATCCTGTTAAGTGATGCACAAAATAAATCGAGATGAAACACAGATGCTCACAGACACAGTTCAAAGCTATGGTGGATTGATGCTGAGATGCTGAGAGTAGTTCTCAGGAAAGATGCTTGGGGAAATGCATTTTCCTTTTGCACCTTTTTTAATTTTTTTGTAAAAGTAAAAATCCTCTTCAGATTTCTTTCAATTCATGAAAATAGGTACTAATGTCGGTTTTCATAAAAGCAAAGTTGTGTAAAATGAACTTTTGAAAAGCAAAGGGTACCTACACATCCCTGGACACTGTGAACATGCTATATTACATGCCAGAAGGAAATTAATGTTGTAGATAAAATTAAGGTTGCTAATCAGTTGACCTTAAGGTAAAGAGATTATCCTAGATTATCCAGGTGGGTTGAATGTGATAACAGAGGTCCCTAAAAGTGGAAGAGGGAAGCAGGAAGGAGTCATAGAAAGATGTTACAATGAAAGGATGGCCAGAGAAATGAAATGCTGCTGACTTTAAAGATTAAGGAGATCATGAGCCAAGGAACATGAACAGGCTCTAGAACGTGGAAAAAGAAAAGCAATGAATTTACCCTCTAGAGCCTCCTGGGGAAAAAAAAAAAAAAAAAAAGCAGCCCTGTTAACACCTTGATTTTATTCCAGTGAGACCCATGTTGGAGTTTCTGACCTACAGGACAGTTAGGAAATAAATATGTGTTGTTTTAAGCCACTAAGTTTGTGGTAACCTGTTATAGGGAAAATAAAAAATACTAAGCCATTTCTAATTTCACCTTAAGCATATCTCACTGCTTTCATCTTATTTCCCTCAATCTGTTGTCTTGCTCTTGCTTTTTGCATTTTTTCTGCAATTGCTTCTTTCCTCTTCCCATTCCAAGTTTGGGTACCTAAGTCCACGGGACTGGGAAGCACAACCTTGCCTGAAAGTTGAACAATGTCTCAGGAACATGGACAGTAGTATCATTTACTCAGGAAACCAGAAATAAGTTACACTATTATTTTACAAACAATTTCATTTCTAAATTAATTTCTTAATTTTGCTTCTTTTTTTCCCCAAAACTCCTTTCTTCATATATTCCCTGATCCCTCAAGCCAATCCTCTCTGGCATCAGATACTGTATTGTTAATTGATCAATTGTTTGAAGACTCTCATTAGCACCCTGTGGTGCTAAGTAAAGGACCATTGTTTACTTTTTATTATTTGATTTGTCCTTCTGACAGGCTCACTTCCTGGTTTCTTATTTCTGCTGCTGTTCTCTGTTTTGTCCTCAAAAAAAAAAAAAAAAAAAAATTTGCAGAAAATATGTGTGGACTGCAAATTCTTGCTATTCAGCTTCAGTTGGACCCCATCTGTGAGCCATTTATATCATTAGGCTAAACCGTATAAAATTTTTGCATGCCAGAGTAATACATTACATTTGAAATGGACAAATTACAAGCAGTTTTATAAGATTTGACCTGATTTTAATTACAAATAATATTTCCAGTAGAGATTTTAAAAATTGTGTCACCACCATCAAATTAACAACCTCACACTTGTACTTTCTCCTTACGTTATTTCATACTGGATAGGTTGAATGATCACAATAAAGAGTTCAATTTTTCCTCTTCTTCATAATTTCTCTACTTTTTTCATTATATCAGCTTTTTCTCTGCCCTCCGAGAAGTTTCACTGGCCTCAGATTTAACAAGATCTGCCCATACCTTTGCTTCTCAAGTCCTAACATCTCATCTGGAATATTGGTTCTTAATTATCCTTCATATTCACCTTTACCATCTGACTATGTCCCTGATCTCTACCTTCATGTTTACTCATGTCCCTTTTTTAAAAATAAAATTGCTCTCGACACTGCCAACTTCTCTACATTCTCCATCTGCACTTTTCCTAACCCCGCCTAGAAGGGTTTCAGCTCTCACTGCTCACAACAAACCATTCTCTCAAGGCTCACTGAAGAATTAACTGACAGACTTCATGTCCTTTTTCTCTTCAAAGTCATCCCTACCCCTGCAGCTTTCACAATAGTTTCCAATGTGTGTCTGTTCCTCAACGCTACCCATTCATTTCTCTACTCCTTGACTCCTTTACTAGCAGCTGAGATGGTCAGTTTTGCTCTTTTGTTATTACAGTGCCTTCTTCATATCTCTACCTAGTCTTTCCTCTTAGTTCTACACACTCATTTTCCATTGTCCTTTCAAATTTCTGTATTTTCCCAGTATTGAGTTGAAAATTCAGTTTACTTCTGTTTGTTCCCTCTCCTAGGTCCTCTCCATTTTCTCTCCCTAATGTATCTTATGCCTCTCTTCTTTTAAAACATTAAAATATTGGGTGGAAGAGGCCCACCAGAAGTGTATTCAAAAATCAATACTCTTAAACCATAATCTGTGTTTCTTGGGAGTGGATGCTGGGTTCAGCAGTTCAATATGCATGGTCAACATTTATATTTTGTTATTTTCTTGTAGCTCTACTTTACATATTAGCATATTAAAGACTCTGAAAAGCCCTTCAGTTAATAAACCTGTTTAACTTTGTCTAACCCAATGTTCCCAAACTGATTTGACCTTGTAAATATTTTGTTCATCATTTTTAATAACATTCTGTTGAACACACAAGGAAATGTCATAATAGAATAGACATTTTCTTTGGAGTCTGACAAACATGTTCAAATTCTGATTTTGCTACTTATTAGCTCTGTGGGCAAGCTATTTAGCCTCTCTGAGCTTCTACTTCTTCAGAATTAATAACAACTACCTTGAAACCATCTTCTGAGGATTAGAGAGAGTGCATTAATACACTCCACATGGTATTGAGCACACAGTAAATGTACCATAAATGTTAGCATCATCAATGTCATTATTATTATTGCATTATAGTTATTTATGATGTATCTTACACTGTATTACAGTATACTTTGATGTCTCAGTGACTCATATTCCTGGTAGAATGTCTTATACATTTCTTTGTCCCATAAATACTGGGATGAAGGCATGCTGGATGTTGAGATACAGGAAAATAATGAGTTATTTAAGTTATTTTGTTATGTCACATCACATAATGACCAAAACTGAGTTGAAGAGGAGAAATTTCTCTACCAATAAATTAACACTCAAGCCAGTGTCTAAAAACCACACCTGTTTTTCAGTGGAAGAATTCTCAGTTAACCATTGTTTTATAAGCAGTTTGGAAAACAATTGGGAAATTAAAATGTATTATTTTCATCATTAACTGCTGTTTTTGAAATAGTTACTTGAATGAATTTATTTTCCTCTCTTTTATTGTATACTACCATGTTTGGTATTCTTATTAAAACAGTGTTCATCCACAGCCATGGAACAATGGGGTTCCTACTATGCCTTCCAACCACGCTTACAGCATTTCAAAAGGATGTCACGCAGTTGTTCTGACAGTGCAGAGGTACACACATCTCCAAGACAAACACAGAGAGTCTAGGACTTCTTTGGTTTTCATGTTGATTTGATTGATAGAACTTCCAAGGTTTAGTTACCTAGAAAATAAACTATGGCCAAGAAAATAATACCACATTCTATGCGATAAAATAACAAATTTGTTTTAGCAGCAAGCACAGTTAAAATAAATAATGTAGTACACATAACATCATAGTAGAATAAATAAACCATGGAAAGCGTACGTAAACGTACATCATCAATATCTAAGTCTCAATCCAAATGGCCAAATTTGTTTGCACAAAAACCGTCAAACCAGTTTTTCTGAATTGAATTGAGAACAATAATTTGCACTAATAAATAATTTTTCAATGTGCTGGTAAATGAAACTCTAACCTTCAATTCCCCCTCCCCGCTCCGACCTACTGGTCATCTCAATCTAGTTATACATGACATGCTGGTCATGATGACAATCAACCAACTTCCAGTTCTTGCTGAAACCTGCTCATCAACAATCTCTAGCTAAGGAAGCAATAATCAGCAATCAGGCTACTACCTGTGCCAGAGCAAGACTAACTCAATAAACAGACCTTGTATTCGGTATTCTTTCTGCCTGGAATGCTCTTTTCTCAGGAGCATTGTAGTGTTTTAGTTAAAGGACAGAATTTGGGTTCAAATTCTAGTTCTGGCACTTACACTGACCTTGAACAAATGACTTCATCCCTGTGTTTCAGATTCCTGTCATGTAAAACCAATTCATAATACTATCTATCTGTAAAGTGATTTTGAGGATTAAATAAGTTGGTATAGGTAACACACATAGAGTGATGTCTGCAAAGGGTAGCACTCTGTGTGTTTGCTTCTATCATCATGCTTATCACCACCGCCATCATCATCACCATCATTTTCATCAGCAGCAGCAGCTTTGCATGACTGACTCCTTTACTTCCTACAGGCCTTGGTTTGACTATTTCCTCTCCAGAGAGGCCTGAACTCACCAACCCATCTAAGATCAGATCAGATCAGTCTCTCAGTCGTGTCCGACTCTTTGCGACCCCATGAATCGCAGCACGCCAGGCCTCCCTGTCCATCACCAACTCCCAGAGTTCACTCAGACTCACGTCCATTGAATTGGTGATGCCATCCAGCCATCTCATCCTCTGTCCCTTGCCCCCAATCCCTCCCAGCATCACAGTCTTTTCCAAGGAGTCAACTCTTCGCATGAGGTGGCCAAAGGACTGGAGTTTCAGCTTTAGCATCATTCCTTCCAAAGAAATCCCAGGGCTGATCTCCTTCAGAATGGACAGGTTGGATCTCTTTGCAGTCCAAGGGACTCTCAAGAGTCTTCTCCAATACCACAGTTCAAAAGCATCAATTCTTCGGCGCTCAGCCTTCTTCACAGTCCAACTCTCACATCCATACATGACCACAGGAAAAACCATAGCCTTGACTAGATGAACCTTTGTTGGCAAAGTAATGTCTCTGCTTTTGAATATGCTATCTAGCTTGGTCATAACTTTCCTTCCAAGGAGTAAGCATCTTTTAATTTCATGGCTGCAGTCACCATCTGCAGTGATCTGGGCGTCTAAAAAAATAAAGTCTGACACTGTTTCCACTGTTTCCCCATCTATTTCCCACGAAGTGATGGGACCGGATGCCATGATCTTCGTTTTCTGAATGTTGAGCTTTAAGCCAACTTTTTCACTCTCCACTTTCACTTTCATCAAGAGGCTTTTTAGTTCCTCTTTATTTTCTGCCATAAGGGTGGTGTCATCTGCATATCTGAGGTTATTGATATTTCTCCCGGCAATCTTGATTCCAGCTTGTGTTTCTTCCAGTCCAGCATTTCTCATGAGGTACTCTGCATATAAGTTAAATAAACAGGGTGACAATATACAGCCTTGATGTACTCCTTTTCCTATTTGGAACCAGTCTGTTGTTCCATGTCCAGTTCTAACTGTTGCTTCCTGACCTGCATACAAATTTCTCAAGAGGCAGATCAGGTGGTCTGGTATTCCCATCTCTTGAAGAATTTTCCACAGTTTATTGTGATCCACACACTCAAAGCCTTTGGCATAATCTAAAGAAGCCCTCAAATTATTTCTTTCAAGCACTTATCAATTCTTCATTTTCTTTCTTCTTTTCCATTTTAAGAACAGGGTCTTATCATTTATTCCGTTTTCCATCTCCAGTGCCTAATGGAGAACCTTGAGTATAGTAGGTACTAAATAAAATATTGAACTGGTACCCCCATGATATGGCTTTAGTTTTAAAATCTCTACCTAATAGTATAAACCAGTAGAAATGGCTCTTTCCAAGATTTGGTCTGAATAACATATAGGTAGGTACAGGTTGGTTGTGAGTGAGAGAAGAATTCAGTGGACACTAAATTAACATCAAGCTGTGATCAGCTAGATCCTCGAGAAGTTGAAGGTTTTGAGTTACCTGCCATGTGTACCCATACAGTAAATTTCCATTTAATTTGGCCTGACTGGGTCTCTGTTCCTATCAGAGATGCTTAAATGACAGAACTGCAAGTTCTTTGTTCCAGAACTCTATTTCAGCTCAGACTGACTTATTTAGTGGTGACAGAAAACACATAAAACACATAATTTATTCTATTCCCTCAAAGTTGAAAGTCAATTTAGAAAGTTGAAATTTGTAACCAGCCTGGGTAAATAATGAAAAGTGTAAGAGAAATCAACAATTTTCCATGGTCTCATGGGGCCTTATATTTGTCAGTTCATTAAAATGACCTGACGTGTTGAACTTTCTTTCTCCAGGGGATACTTAAAAATTCCATATTTCCCAGAGACATAGCCATATTGTTTTACTCTCATTTTTTGATGTGAAAAATAAGGACACAAGCAAGCCAATTAACTTTACTGAGTTCAGAGCCATTAGAATGTTAAAGTAAACCTGGCCTTCCACCAATTTTACTTTAAAGGTGAAGAAAATGAGGCCCAGAAAGAAAAATGCCTTGCCCAAATTTACCCACAGCTAGTTTAGGTCTTTTTCCTATAAAGACTGTATCATCCTTCACTACAAATTCAAAAAGTAAGCTCATGGTAGAATTCAGGTCAAAGTCATAAACAGAATATAGCTACATACATATGTGCTCAGTTGCTTCAGTTGTGTCTGATACTTTGTGCCTCTATGGACTGTAGCCCACTGGGCTCCTCTGTCCATGGATTCTCCAGGGAAGAATACAGGAGTGGGTTTCCTTGCTCTCTTCCAGGGGATCTTCCTGACCCAGGGATTGAATTCATGTCTCCTGCATTTCTGATAGATGCTTTACCTCTGAGCCACTGGGGAAGATCCAGAATATTGGTACACTGACGGATAAAGACAAAAACTAGCAATGGTCCTAGCAGTGATCAGTAATTGAGTGCTTATTTGATCCTGACACTCTGATTAGTCATTTGTTCATGTTAAACACAAGACACCCTCATGAAGTAAGTTATCATTATTGCCACTTCACAGATGGGGAAAGACGTTTTAGTGGGGTTACCTTGAGTGTGATCTCTCAGCTAATAAACTGCTGAATTGGTGATGGACTTCTGATGTGGTTGCAAACCCCACACTCCTAACTGTGAGGCAAGCTGTAGCCTCGGGAGCAAGTTTTGGATCACTGCCTGTTACTGTACGGCCAGAGTTAAGAATAGTTTTTACATTTTAAATGACTAGGAGCCAAAAAGAATAGTTCTTCATGGCACTTGAAATTACATGAAATTCAAGCTCCTGTGTCCACAATAACTAAAGCTTTATTGGAACAAAGCCACACTCCTTCCTTTACATTTTTTCTGTGGTTGCTTGCTGCAACTAGAGCAGAATGGAGTAGTAACGACAGGGCCCACATACACTTCAAAGCCTAAAATGTTGATGATCTGGCCTTTACTGAATCTGCAATTCCTTTAATCACAAAGTTCTTAATAATTATCTATATTCCTGCCAAAACTAATCTTTAGAAAGAAAACTACAGTAAAACAAATGGGGTGAAAATAAGAAACAGCAGCTATACAAGAACAAACGCCTGACTCTCCAACACTGGGACAACTACATTTATGAATGGAGAATGATGTTCAAGAGCAATGATCTGGCACAAGGGAAAGAATCTGGTGCAAGGAAAATGAACTCTTTACTACATTCTTAGTCAAGATAACCCTGTTGTCCTTAAACAGATGATAGACATTTCTGTTGGGAAGTGTTTCTCACATAGTTCACCTAATGGAAGCAAAAAAGTAATCACTTCAGATCTGGATCAGTAACTCACAAAGTATGCTCCAAGAACCCCTGGAAATTCCTGAGATCCATTCAGGGGTCTATCAGATCAAAACAGCTTTAATGATGTTCAGTTCAATTCAGGTCAGGTCAGTCACTCAGTCGTGTCCAACTCTTTGCGACCCCATGAATCACAGCATTCCAGGCCTCCCTGTCCATCACCAACTCCCAGAGTTCACCCAGACTCACGTCCATCGAGTCAGTGATGCCATCCAGCCATCTCATCCTCTGTCGCCCACTTCTCCTCCTGCCCCCAATCCCTCCCAGCATCAGAGTCTTTTCCAATGAGTCAACTCTTCACATGAGGTGGCCAAAGTACTGGATTAATGATGTTACTAAGATCTTATTATCCTTTTCATTCTCTCATAAACGTATAGTGGAGTTTTCTAGAGGTTGCATGACAAATGATTTCACAACAGACTAAATGCAGAAGCAGAGATGATAATCCAGGTGTTGTATCTGAGCTACATTTGAAAGAGTTGCATAAATGTTAAAATAATGTCATTCTTTTTGCATTTTTTTTGTTTTAAAAAACATAGTCATAAAAATTACTGCTGTTCACATAATTTTAATTTTTGAGCTATTAATATTTTGTTTCTCATTTTAAATTTCTAACATGGATAGTATTTGATAGATAAAATTTAGAAGCGTAACAGTTCTTAACCATCTTCAAAGAGTTCAAAACACTAAAAAGATCGAGAACTGATGCTATGCAAATGTCCTCACCCTTCAGTGTTCAACCCAAGCTTGACCACGTACATGATATCTTTGCAACTATTCCTGTCTACTGTACTAGACATTCCCAAACCTGAATCCACATCAGAATCATTTGGAAAGTTTAATAATATCACTTTTCTATGTCCCACACTCTCCAGGAGTAGGGCCCAAATTGCTATATTTTATTCTCAGATAATTCTGGTCTAACTAGTTTTGGATCAGTGCTAGGGAAATCTGGCAAAAATTATGCTGATGTGCTCTTATGGGCTGAATTGTACCCTCACACCCCAATTTATACACTGCAAACCTAATCTAGTGCCTCAGAACATGACTGTACTTTGAAATAGGGTATTTAAAGTGGTAAGTGAGTTAAAAATGAAGTCATGATGATGAGCCCTAATCCAATATGACTGGTGTTCCTTTAAGAAAAGATGATTAGGACACAGACACACCAACAGAGGAAAGACCAGGTGAAGGCACTGGAAAACAACAGCCATCTATAACCCAAGGAGGGTGGCTTCAGAAGGAATCAATACCTTGATGCTGCACTCCTACCCTCCATAACCACGAGGAAACAAATGTCTGTTGTTTCAGCCACCAGTCTGCAGTATTTTGTTAGGGCAACCCGAACAAAATAATATAATCTCCTTCTCTGAAATCCTATTCTTCCAGTCTGTATTCTATTTCCTGCATAATTTTTTCACAATCTTTTCTAATCCTGTTGTGTATTTTTTTCCATCTCCTCCACTATAATATATGGGGACAGATAACAGTCCATCTCTCTCTTTTTTTTTAATTAATTTATTTTTTAATGGAAGGATAACTGCTTTACAGAATTTTGTTGTTTTCTGTCAAACCTCAACATGAGTCAGCCATAGGTATACAAATATCCCCTCCCTCCCAATCCCTACCCCTCTAGGTTGATACAGAGCCTCTGTTTGAGCTTCCTAAGACATACAGCAAATTCTCGTTGGCTATCTATTTTACATATGGTAATGTAAGCTTCCATGTTACTCTCACCATACATCTCATGCCCTCCTCCCCTTTCCCCACGTCCATAAGTCTGTTCTCTATGTCTGTTTCTCCACTGCTGCCCTGCAAATACATTCTTTGGTATCATCTTTATAGATTCCACATATATGCATTAGTATATGATATTTCTCTCTTTCTGACTTACTTCACTCTGTGTAATAGGCTCTAGTTTCATCCACCTCATTAGGACTGACTCAAATGTGTTCCTTTTTATGGCTGAGTTATATTTCATTGTGTATATGTACCACAACTTCTTTATCCATTCATCTGTCAACGGACAGATCAATGCTTCCATGTTCTAGCTATTGTAAATAGTGCTGCAGTGAACAATGGGATACATATCTCTTTTTTTCAATTTTTGTTTCCTTGGGGTATATGCCTAGGAGTGGAATTCCTGGGTCATATGGTGGCTTTATTCCTAGTTTTTTTTCATCTCTTTTATCTATTACAGCATTTTTGATTCCAAATATAGTGCTGGTACATGGTAGGTGATGCATATCTGGAGACTGAATCAATGAATGAAAGTTAACATTTGCACACTTATTTACTTACCTACTTCAGTGTTTCTAGTGTGTGTGTTTCTTTTATTCAAAGAGATTATAAATGTCTGGATTGCAGAGACTGTGGTGTGGCTTATCCTCTTCCTATATTTTCTTTGTAAACTTTATAGGTTATGTTTCAAATAAGAAAACTGCTGAAGAAATGACTTGATGTGTAATCAGAGGGCTAACTTTAAATATCTGTTTCCTGGGTTAATGGTAATAGAGAGATGAATGTTTAATATATTTAAAGTATTTTGTGTATATCCGGTCTGGCTGAATTTTAAACTAATTCGGATTTATCTGAGTAAGTCTACTGATGACTAATCAGTACCACAAGACAGTGTATGTAGTAGCTACTTGCGTGTGTTGATTTGCCTAAGGGTTTTTGGCTTTTGCCTGAATGCTGAGTGAGAAAGTCTATGCAAGTATGCACATGTTCTAGAGATCCCAGGAGACCACTGAAGGGAAAGGAAGAACATCTTCATGTTGCCCACCTCCCTGAATTGGTTTGAAGCCCAAGCAAGGAGGTGGGTTAGGAACAAAAGCTCAAGATGCAGTTTTCATAAACGTTTCTGATATGCTATCAGGTTGCTCTAAATCTGAAGCACTGTGTTGGAAGCCAAGTTACAGTGGAGAGATGCTCACTGTTCTTAAGGGGTCCCAAATTTCCTAAAGGACTGCTGGCTATGGAACCAGGGCCAGCAATAATAGACTTGGCAGAAATAATGCCATGCTCACAAGGATGCCCTTGGTTGTACCATTAGAGGGTTGTGCTCAAAATTTCCATGAGTAGAAGTCATTGATAAGGAAGTGGGAGAGTAAAGAAGAAAGAGGGTTAGCTCTTCCTGATGGGTAGCTTCATGAGACCATGTGAAGCATGACTGAGGCATAACATAAATGCCAGTGGGAGAGGGGTGACTTTGCAGAAGGTTGGGAGACCCTGAGTTAGCAATGAAGGCAAGAACACAGGAAGAGTGAGTCACTGACTGGAATGTACCCACAGTCTCTGGCGTCATAGGGATATTTTCATCCCTGAGATTTACCTAATGTAATTCTTACATCAAGTCTTGTAGGGTAGGTATCAGTATCTCTTTTGCTATGTTCATAAAATGGGGTTTAGAAAAGTTCAATTACTTGAGGGGAAGTATTGAGTCAGTAGTCCAACATGGTTAAGGATGAGAACTGGATTCAGCTCTAGCTTTGCTACTTATTAGCTGAGTAGGTTATTTACCATCTCTGTGCGCTTCCTCACTTACAAATTAGGGAAGACAATTAACAATAATACTAAAAACACATCTCATAGAGTTGTTAGAGTTAAGTAATTTTTGTGTGAGTAAATTGTTTCAAGAGTCCCTGGCACAAATTAACAGTCACTAAGAGTTATTTTCATTATATTGGGTCACATGACAAGAAAATGGCATATTTGGAAATGATGACTCTGATTTTTCTAACTGTAAAGTCTGTATTCCTGAGAATTAGATTATATTATGATAACAACTTTAATAACTACTTCTCCTCCTGCTCCTCTGCCTCCTTCTCATTTTCTTCTTCTGTACATTGTGTTTTTTCCTCTCATATGTTCCTTCTATATTCACCTATAGAGTGCACGGTAGAAGGTTCTAAGATAAATGACTGTTAAGTCATGTTTTGCTGACTGACAACAGAATTTATCATTCATTTATTCATTTCTCACAAAACACAAGGCAATGAGCTACCAAAACAAACAAGCTACAATCATTATTTTGGAAAACTTCAGAAAACTCTTTTTCAACTTACACATGAAGGCAGCAGGGGCCCTTCTCTTGCCCTCTACATCTTCCTGAGAGCTAATGGGAAGCAGCACCTGACAAGACGATTTTCAGGTAATCTCCAGCTTCAATGCAATAAATGTGTAGGTACTGAACTTGAAAGCTTGTGACATTTGACAGAATATCAATGAAATTGTTATGCACAGCTATGGTTTGGACTGACTATGTAAAATTACATCACAGAAGATGAATGGCAGTGTTTCAACAGCTATGAAATGATAACCTTGTTGGCTATGTTTAAGTTTGCAAGGCACAGAAAAGTAGAAATGCCCTTGGAACCACTCAGAGATGCAGGCAAGTCATGTTTGCAATTGCACAGATGTGACTTTCCAGGAAACAGTATTAGAATAGCAAGGGAATGGAATAAAACATGAAGATGCAACAGTTTCTCAGTATGTTAACTGTGCACAATAATCACTTTGTTCCTGCTTTATTAATTCAATTGTCCTATGATTCATTACTGTAAAGGACACCCCTAAAAATTGTCTGATCACAAATCTTAAAGGTGGTGCAGAGAGAATGTAAGCGTTTGCAATAGGTGGATCAAGTTCTCTTAAACATTCTTTTTAAGACAGAATTTTTTAAGAAAATGAAAGAAAACCAAAACATATAAAAAAAAACCATTACATTTTCACCTCTCTTCATCAAAGTTAGCCGCATCAACACAAATCATTCCTGAAAGTTCCAGAATGCTTCTCTGGATTTTGATATGTAAGAACCCTTGACTAATCCTAGGTCTTTCTGCTGCCACAGTTTACCACATTCAGACCTTAGTTCTTCCTTTGAACAGTGTCAAACCAACAATACTTACTTCTGGAAATGTATGCACGAAAGCCAACTGTCATGACTTGAGAGGGCTTTGCACATACACTGATAAAGGCAGAGTTCACTAAGCATAAATGACAGGAAGTTTGCTCCAAAAGAACATTAACACATAAACTAATCATTAACAAGTGAAAAGGTTACTAAGGCAGACTGCCCTTGAGCCTAGGGAATAGGGACCAAGGAATTTTGAATGCAGAGTTCCAAAGAATAGCAAGGAGAGATAAGAAAGCCTTCCTCAGGGACCAATGCAAAGAAATAGAGGAAAACAATAGAATGGGAAAGACTAGAGATCTCTTCAAGAAAATTAGAGATACCAAGGGAATATTTCATGCAAAGATGAGCTCGATAAAGGACAGAAATGGTATGGACCTAATAGAAGCACAAGATATTAAGAAGAGGTGGCAAGAATACATAGAAGAACTGTACAAAAAAGATCTTCATGACCCAGATAATCACGATGGTGTGATCACTCACACTCACCTAGAGCCAGACATCCTGGAATGTGAAGTCAAGTGGGCCTTAGAAATCATCACTACGAACAAAGCTAGTGCATGTGATGGAATTCCAGTTGAGCTATTTCAAATCCTAAAAGATGATGCTGTGAAAGTGCTGCACTCAAGATGTCAGCAAATTTGGAAAACTCAGCAGTGGCCACAGGACTGGAAAAGGTCCGTTTTCATTTCAATCCCAAAGAAAGGCAATGCCAAAGAATGCTTAAACTATTGCACAATTGCACTCATCTCACACGCTAGTAAAACAATGCTCAAATATTCTCCAAGCCAGGCTTCAGCAATACGTGAACTGTGAACTTCCAGATGTTCAAGCTGGTCTTAGAAAAGGCAGAGGAACCAGAGATCAAATTGCCAACATTCACTGGATCATGGAAAAAGCAAGAGAGTTCCAGAAAAACATCTATTTCTGCTTTACTGACTATGCCAAAGTCTTTGACCGTGTGAATCACAATAAACTGTGGAAAATTCTGACAGAGATGGGAATACCAGACCACCTGACCTGCCTCTTGAGAAACCTGTATGAAGGTCAGGAAGCAACAGTTAGAACTGGACATGGAACAACAGACTGGTTCCAAATAGGAAAAGGAGTATGCCAAGGCTGTATATTGTCACCCTGCTTATTTAACTTATATGCAGAGTACATCATGAAAAATGCTGGGCTGGAGGAAGCACAAGCTGGAATCAAGATCGCTGGGAGAAATATCAATAACCTCAGATATGCAGATGACACCACCCTTATGGCAGAAAGTGAAGAAGAACTAAGAAGCCTCTTGATGAAAGTGAAAGAGGAAAGTGAAAAAGGTGGCTTAAAGCTCAACATTCAGAAAACTAAGATCATGGCATCTGGTCCCATCACTTCATGGGAAATAGATGGGGAAACAGTGGAAACAGTGTCAGACTTTATTTTTCTGGTCTCCAAAATCACTGCAGATGGTGACTGCAGCCATGAAATTAAAGGATGCTTACTCCTTGGAAGGAAAGTGATGACCAACCCAGACAGCATATTAAAAAGTACAGACATTACTTTGTCAACAAAGGTCCATCTAGTCAAGGCTATGGTTTTTCCAGTAGTCATGTATGGATGTGAGTTGTACTATAAAGAAAGCTGAGCGTCCAAGAATTAATGCTTCTGAACTGTGGTGTTGGAGAAGACTCTTGATAGTCCCTTGGACTGCAAGATCCAACCAGTCCATCCTAAAGGAGAATGGTCTGGGTGTTCATTGGAAGGACTAATGTTGAAGCTGAAACTCCAATACTTTGGTCATCTGATGCGAAGAGCTGACATCTTTTGAAAAGACCCTGATGCTGAGAAAGATTGAGGGCAGGAGAAGGGGATGACAGAGGATGAGATGGTTGGATGGCATCACCAACTCAATGGACATGGGTTTGGGTGGACTCCAGGATTGGTGATGGACAGGGAGACCTGGCGTGCTGCAGTTTCTGGGGTCGCAAAGAGTTGGACAGGACTGAGTGATTGAACTGAACTGTACTGAAGCTCAGTTTTAGGCCCAGGCTCCCCTGTCTTTGTGAAATTGAGCATATTTATTCAAATAAGTATGTTTGTTTGTGCCTGTGAGCTACTTTGTGGACTGATTGGAAAAATATACTGAGAAGTGGATTATCCATGATAATCTTGTCTCAGAAAGTGACTAAAGCTTATGGTAAATAAACAGGAGGGAAGAATAGCTTTTCTCTTGCCTCATAGCCTCGCAAAGTATTTTTTTTTAAAGAATTTGTCAGAATTACAGAATGATTGTTAGTTAAGATTAAACAGCTTCAAGTGGACAATTAGAAAGGAGAATGAAGAATGAATATGGATATTTTCTCAATAAAAAAAAATTCCTTAATGTATAACTCACATGTCTGGGGAAGGGATATGTGAGGAAGATTATATTAAGGGTATTTTTAACAAAAATAAAATCCTCTGTCAGAGGAGATGATATATTCTAATCATTAATGCTTCTATAGAGTATAGAAGTTCCTGGGACTTCTGCAGAAGCCAAAGCCTCTGAATAAAATATTAACACTAAGAAAGCAAAACTATGGTCTCTTCTAGAGGTATTAGACTAGAGATTCCCAAGGAGTCTTTCATAATAATATTCATTTTACAGTGGGTTAGGGTTGAGTTTTCTTGTTTTGGGGGAGGGGGGGCTTGTTTGAGAGTTTTTGATTGTGTGGTTTTTGTTTGTTTGTTTGTTTGTTTGTTTTTTGGTTGGTATTTTGTGGCTCTTGTTTTGGACTTTAGGTGTCTTGCTTCAGCACTGACCTATGAATAGCCCTTGTCATGTACTCGTGAGAGACTTTTTGTTGTTGATAAGTACTCAGAAGTATATCTCTAAAATATAAGGTATTTAGAGGCTTAAATTTACTAGCTTCTGTCAGCTTATTTCATCTAGAATTTGCTCAAATATATGTAAGACAGGAGATGAAGTTTCCTATTTGAAAATATCCTATCCAACACTTGATAATATTCATTCTTCTAACTTTTGTAATTCTGATGTAAAGTGAAATTTCTTTTTTGTTTTAATTTGCAACTTCTGACAGCTAATGTTGTTGAGAATTTCTCCACAAATTTGATAGCCATTATAGTTTTCCAGAAGTCTCTTTATAGCCTGTACATTTTTTATTGCTTTCATTTTCCTTGTTGATTCTCAGTATTTCTACAGGTGCCTAAACAGTCATTAATACCAAATACAGGTGATCCAAAAGAAATCAAAATTGTTTTGTTTTTTTTTTCAAAATTGTTAAATCAATATTTTTGACAATAAGTAGGAATACAGAATGCAAAAACCTTTCTATTAAAGCCAAGTAAAGAATAAAGACAACTAGTAAGATGTTTTAGATGAGGGATCAACAAACTTTTCCATGAAGGGCCAGTTAGTAAATATTTTAGGCTCTACATTAATTACTTATAATACTATATTACTAGGAGTTTACTTTATTCTTAAATTGTAAATTATAAGACATAATGAACCATTATCAAGTCTCAAAATAGAAAAAATTCATCCACATTTCCCTTTAGATTCCTAATTTTAGGTCACTTGTTCATGTCTCTCCGATTATAGTATAAAACCTTGAGGCCAGGAGCTTTAATTGACAAGCAATTAGGAAATAATTCATAAGAATCTGAAATGACTGACTGAAACAAGCAATTTTGCCATGCCACTTGTTCATGTGTCTCATATATAAAAATTAAATGGTTTCATAAAAATAAAGTAAGAAGAAACTGGTACACTGCTATATATAAAATAAATAACCAACAAGGATCTACTTTAGTACAGAGAATTATACTCAATATTTTGTAATAACCTATAAAGGAAAATAATCTGAAAAAATAGATATAGATGTATACATAACTGAATCACTGTGCTGTACATCTTAAACTAACACCACATTATAAATCAACTATATATCATTTTAAAAAATGAACAGATAGATATTTTAAAATTTTTATAAAAATTTAAAGAAAAAAATAGGAATTTTTTTTTTACATAGGTATCCACTCTAAAAATGTCTAAATGGGTAGTACTGCTCTATCTCCATTCATCATTCAAAATGTATGTGCTGGAAAAAAAGAAAAGAAACATAAATGTCTATTTGTCTCCATATCTCTTCACTTCATACAGAAGTAAGTCCATAATTCTCCTACATTATTAAAAAGAAAAAAGTAGGCTAGTATCCTCAGTCCAATGAATATGGGTTCTTGTATTGGTCATACAACAAAGATGATAACAGGCATGCCTCCTGGGTCTTCTCCCACCAAACTAAGTAATGTTTCTGCACTAAAAGCTAAAATTGACTCACTTAAATCCTGATTAGTTGTGAATTTGTCCAAAATCTATACTTCATTAGCTCATACAAACTTCATATGTGGCATACTTCATGTGTCTCATTACATAAGCACTTTTCATGTCAAGCTGGCATCCTTAACACAAAGGATCAAGAATGCCCAAAGCTTAGGGAATTCGATCTATTCTACTTGGAAACAGAGAAAAGCAGCTCTGTTCTACTTTCTGCTCAGGAGATGTTAACAATGTGGAAAAAAATACATCTTGGGGGAAATTCATCTTGTCCTCTCTGCCTTAAGAACAGGTGTCCCCACTAGACCAAAGACTCCATTTTAACCTAGATGTGGTTACTGTCTCCCTCAATTCTTGTACTTCTATTACAAACAATAAAACTAATGACAGGAATTTTTAATTTGATTTAAACAATGGGGAGTTACTTGTGAACCAAAGCACTTTTAGCAAGTAGTTAATTTAAAAACTATAAGAACAGTGGTTCACTTTTCTTTCATATATCACCTCTTTCCTCTAGATCTGAGGTCAGTAAACTTTTTCTATAAAGGGCCAGGTAGTAAATACTTTAGGCTTTGCAGCTCATAGGCCTCTGTCACAAATACTTGATATGGCCTTTGCAGCATGAAAACATAGCCAGTATGTAAATGAATGAACATGTCTGTGTTTCAATAAAACTTTGGGTAGAGATACTGAAATTTGAATTTCATATGGTTTTTATGTATCATGAAATGGTACTTTTCTTTTGATTTTTGTTATTCAAACATTTACAAATATAAACACTATACTTGACTCATGAGCTGTACAAAAAAAAGGTGACAGGCCAGATTTGGCCCAGAGGATGTTGTTTGCCAACCTCAGTTCTAGACTGCAGTCTCTTAGGTGTCACACCATGAGTTTTACATTTTAGCTGATTGCTGTCTCCAGTCTCCATTCTAATCCTGAAGATAATAAACGCCTTCTCTGCTCTTCTCCTTCCTTTCCCTTCCCTGTGGCCACCTATACCATGTTCCTTGGCCCCATCATCTCTTTCTGTCCCTGACTCTCCAAATGGTAAAAAGAACTATCCATTCACTGTGAGGAAATCAACATTTTGGAGGGAAAAGTCTGGCTTCCAAGAAGTATCTCCAGAAATACAAACCTCCATGAAAAAGAGTGCTTTTTTCTATGGTGCTTTCTGTTCCTTTGATTTCAAATATCTCCTGCCACAGCAGAGTGGCAATACTTCAAACAGAGTCTGCTGGATATTTGATGCTCTCATATCTAACCCTGCACAGTCCACTTCATGTAGGTTACACTAGCAAGATAGCCTCCTACATAAGAGAAGATAAGAAAGCTGACTTGGAAAATTATAGAGGATGGCAACTTTCACCTGGAAGAGATTGCAAAGAATCTTCATCTGCTCTAAAATTACCAGCATTGTCATTAAGATGTGATTAATTTTACATACAAAAACAGATTAGGGAGAATGGATGTGGGGAGTGTGATACTCAGGGACTAATGCCTATATAGGAAATATATGCAGCTCAGCTCTCCAACCTGCAGAGGGAAATTCACAGGCCCTCCCATTTGTATGAAAGAATTGATCCTCATCAGAAACACAGAAAAAAGGTTTCTTTTTCATTTTCCATTCTTGCAAGTCCTGAGTGGCACTGAAAACATGAGCCCTGTTGAACAGCAACAGCAAGTAGTGGTGAAACTATTGAAGCTGCAAAACCTTCATATTCTGAATTTTAAAAAATGCTTCACATTTTAAATCTTTACATCTTTTATTGAATATATTTTCTCAAATCATATACTAATTTGGTAATCAAGTTGTCTTATCTTTTTATCTTGACTTAACTTCTTGCAATACTTGTCTCATCTTACCTTTTCCTGTAATACATAAATTAAACTGTTTAACTTCTAAAATACCATATATCAAAGTTACAGTTTTGGTTTTTTTCTTCTTTTTTGGTGGTGGGGTTTATAGGCAGAGAATCCTGTGCGGTTTCCCCTTGTTTCTTCTCAGGAGATGTTCAGATTTTCCTTTGAGTAGCCAGACTACATATATTCAAACCTTTTATATAAAGAGTTTATAGCAAGTGACATATTGTTTGACATTTGAATTCATCTAAACCTACACATTCTACAGAGTCCACCAGTTTAAAAGTTGTGCTAATACTGTGTTCAAGGGGTAAACTGATAGTAGAAGTACATGACATACATGTGCTTGGGCAGCCTGGCCTCCTTTTACACTTATTTCGGAAAAAAACTTCCTGATCAGCGTTCAATAATCCACCTACCCACAGTCTCTGCCACCTCTGAGTGGATTTCAGGAGTGCAGTATGCTATTTAGACCCAAGTCTCTTATTAAAGTCCATTCCTCTGGTGATAGTCATTGGTCGGGGGATGATCACATGACCAACGCTGTCCAATGAGAGGGAATTTGTGGATTTCCTCAGGACAGTGGTAGATATCATCAGAAATCCATGCCCAGGATAGCTAGGGATGACTGATACATTCATCAAAGGCGAAGCCTATGTACAATGAAGCTGATTCATGGAGAAGGATGGGACTAAAAAAATAAAGGTCAGACGAAACCAGACCAGAAACAAGATACCTGGAGCACTTGAAGCCAGATATTTTACTGGACTCTTTTACTGAGTTATTCAGTAAATGCTCTTTGCCTGTGTATTTAATTTGTCAGTGTAAGTTGGATTTTTCCTTGCTTTCAACAGCTATGACTGCCATGGTTCGTAACTATCATCTTTGGTTATAATCTTTCCTACTACTATATTATTTGATCAGGCAAGAGTATTCCAGAGCATTTCAGAGTCCTTTTAAGAGGAAAATGTGCTGAAAGTCATGTACTAGGGAGACTAATCTGGCAGTTATGTGCTGGTTGGAAAAGGCCAGGCAAGGCAGAACACAGCTGCAGCAATGGAAATGGGACTGGATAAAGGTTTGGCCTTAGGGGAGAGAGAAGACAGGATTGTTATCCCTCTCAGCTAAGAGAGAGAAATCCAGAGTATTGCCTGAGGATATATAGCAAGACAAACCTCAAAAAAGAGCACAGAGGAATTCTACCCATTTCTTCTGTGACCTTCCGGTGTTTTTCTTGTGGTTAACAAGCATCTATGGAGCACCCACTAAGGACCTAAGTATGATGTATTACATCACAGACCACAGGAAGTCTTCAACTTCCAAAGTTGTAACGTGCCCTTTCTTCCGCTTTAATATCTTCAGCTAAAATTCAGAAGACACAAAGACATTGAAGAATTATTTCATATTTTATTCTAAAGATAATCGTGTATCCTGACCTAGTTGCATAGTGTACAGGACAATTTCAATTTCTTTACAGAAACTAAATTACGAGTTTTCTGTTATTCAATTAGTTCCTACTGACTCCTGGAAGCCAGAGTTCAGATCTGAAAGCCTGGTCAAATTCATGAGATATTTACATATATTCATCACAGCACACCCTTTAGGATGACATTAATTAGAGTGAAATATCTGAATCTCACTGTGTTATGATTAGAGATACCACAATGATGTAGATTCTGCCACAAGGGTGGAGATATCCATAGCAAGATAATGTTCTGAGTACTTATTGAAGGCAACGGTAGGCTCCTTCAGAGGAGTATTAGAAAACTGATGTCTTGTTCTTTTCTCTGAGGCTATAAAGGGGCCAACATCCTTCTTATTAATCTCGGTGCTTCCAATGTGGTGCTCAATGAGAACCTAGTGTCTGAGTGTCTGAAAAAGATGAAACAGAACAAAGATCACTGCTGTCTATGTTTGTTTAACTTCCTTATGAGCTCGCCTAGAATTTGTGGTAACTGTAAGAAATTCTTCTTAAAACCATGAATCAAGTATATGTGCTTATTTGCAGAAGAGTTATTATTAAGCAGTAATAATAACAAAGCTTTCACTGAGTCCTTAAACTTTGCATATAAATGTATGCTGCAAGTAATGTTCATGATCCTTATTAGCTTTATTTTATAGGTGTTGTTGTTGGGAAAGTCAACCAGTTGTGTCCGACTCTTTGTGATCTCATGGAATTCTCCAGGACAGAATGGTAGAGTGGGTAGCCTTTCCCTTCTCCAGGGGATCTTCCCAACCTAGGAATTGAACCCAGATCTCCTGCAATGCAGGCAGATTCTTTACCCGCTGAGCCACAGGGAAGCCCAAGAATACTGGAGTGGGTAACCTATCCCTTCTCCAGCGGATCTTCCTGACCCAGGAATTGAACTGGGGTCTCCTGAATTATAGGCAGATTCTTTACCAACTGAGTTATCAGGGAAGCCCCTATTTTATAGGTGAGGAAACTCAAACTCAGAAGGGTTATGCAACTTGCCTAAACTTGCAGAGCTAGGAATTACCCAGGAAAATCAATTTTCAAAGTCCAAACTTTGCCGAGGTATGAAATTAACACATGGGTGTTTGCCCTAGTTAGGGCATCAATCTTGGTCAGCACTTTCAGCAACAGTTAGACTGGGATCTCCACGAGGGCAGGAGCTTTCTCTTAGCCATACTTTGTGGGGTTTTTTGTTCATTTTTTTTTTTTTTAATTTTTATTTTTTGCTTTGTTTTAACAACTTCTAAACAAATAATGAAGGGCTATCGGGAAAAGTACACTTGTAATCAGAGTCAGGGCTTCCCAGGTGGCTCAGCTGTAGAGAATCTTTCTACCAAGCGGGAGACACTGATTCAATCCCTACGTCAGGAAGATTCCCTGGAGAAGGAAATGGCAACCCATTCCAATATTCTTGCCTAGGAAATTCCATGGTCAGAGAAGCCTGGTGGACCATAGTGCATGGGTTCCTGAAGAGTTAGACACAATTTAGCAACTAAACTGCAGCAGCAATCAGAGTCATCACTATGTGGCAAGCATGTTATCTCCACTTTCATTAACAACCACGTTAGAGTGTAGGTACCAGTATTCCCATGGAAAAAGATGATAAGAGAGGCTAACAAGTTTACTCATGGTTGTAAAGCCAATGAGTGGCACAGAGAGTTTGAATTCAGGATCATAACACCCCAAACCAAAGGTATGCCAGCAGATCCATTTTTGAATGAGTTTATGTCTGAATGATTCTGATTTGTATCATAGCAATCACTTGGTTTCTCA
This sequence comes from Bos taurus, assembly GCF_002263795.3. Lineage (NCBI taxonomy): Eukaryota > Metazoa > Chordata > Mammalia > Artiodactyla > Bovidae > Bos > Bos taurus. Next base: position 78,769,912 of record NC_037334.1, on the reverse strand, counting down.
AAATTTGCTTTTTTACCTATAAGTTTGGCAGAATTTCTACCTCTCCCTAGAGAGGAATAGGAGATATGTGATCTAAAACACAGACACCATGAAATTAGTGTTTGTTCATTTACACTGTATCACATTTCAAGTAAGATTTTAATTGGAGGCTAAAATTATCCAATGTATCTAGAGGATGCTTTAAGCTCTTCATACTCTTCAAAACATCTTTTCCTAAAATGTTGGCAAACCATCAAACGAGGATGTCTCCAATGATTGGGATCTTTAAAATGGACTCTTTTAAAATTCAAAGTTAATATCCAATGTGTTTAACATGCAGAAAAGAAGTTAAATAATGCTTTATCAGCTCAAATGTGAGAAGATTCTGAAGTTAGCCCCTGCCAGTTTCAAATTATACATGATGATTAAGCATATTCCTATTTTGCTGAAAATTAAATACTGAAATAAATTGTGGCTTTTGATTTGCTAACTGAATGATGAATTGTTATAATAAAACAGAGCAATGATAATGATCAGAGTCAACATTTATAAATTCCCTCCATCTAGACATATATGTTTTCTCACCCTCACCCAAGTTAGTAGTATGTTCATTATACAGATGAGTATGCTGAGGTTCTTGATGCAGAAATAACCAACTACACTGGTAGGGGAGCAAGGGAAAAGCAGGTAAAATGAACCTAGGTCCCTTTGTGTCCAAAGTCCATTTTTTAAAATCATTATCCTTCACTGGATGTTACATTTTGATGTAGGTAGCAAAAATATTCTTCACTCCTTTCAAACAAAATGGAACAAAACAAGAAGCAGTAGGAGTGAAACCTAAATCTAAACTGAAGATTACAACTAGAGAATAGGTCAAAATGAACACAAAGAAGGACATTGTCCACTGAAAATCTGTACTAAAAAATCAACACAAAAACACTAATTTGAAAAGATTTATGTACTCTTATTACAGCATTTGTTTATAATAGCTAATCTATGAAAATAATCAATGCATGTGATAAATGAATGGATAAAGAAGATAAACACACACACACTAGCCATAAAAAAGAATGAAATCCTGCCATATGTGACCTTGATAGATCATGCAGGTATTATGCTAAGTGAAATAAGTCAGATGGAAAAAGATGAATACCATATAATTTCACTCATACATGGAATCTAAGAAATTTTTTAAAAGAACAAACAAAATAAAACTAAAACAAACTCATAGATACAGAGATCAGATTAGTGGTTACTAGAAAGGAAGGGTATTAAGGGGGTGGGTGAACAAAGGTCCGTCTAGTCAAGGCTATGACTTTTCCCGTAGTCATGTATGGATGTGAGAGTTGGACTATAAAGAAAGCTGAGCGCCGAAGAATTGATGCTTTTGAACTGTGGTGTTGGAGAAGACTCTTGAGAGTCTCTTGGATTGCAAGGAAATCTAACCAGTCCATTCTGGAGGAGATCAGTCCTGGGTGTTCATTGGAAGGACTGATGTTGAAGCTGAAATTCCAATACTTTGGCCACCTGATGCGAAGAGCTGACTCATTTGAAAAGACCTTGATGCTGGGAAAGATTGAGGGCAGGAGGAGAAGGGGACAACAGAGGATGAGATGGTTGGATGGCATCACCAACTCGATGGACATGGGTTTGGGTGGACTCCAGGATTTGGTGATGGACAGGGAGGCCTGGCGTGCTGCGGTTCATGGGGTCACAAAGAGTCAGACACGACTGAGCGACTGAACTGAACTGAATTGAACTGGGTAAAGAGGGTCAACTGTATGGAGATGAATGGTAACAAGATTTGTGATGCCGATCTCTCTGTACAGATGCTGAATGATAATCCTATGCACCTGAAACTTAAAAAAAAAGAAAGAAAAGCGCTCTTCTTTTCCCCAAGCAAAAAAAAAACAACTTTCAGAAAGGGGAGCATTCCCTTGGGCTAGAAGAAAAATTAACAATGACATGGGAAGATGAAGGAAGAAAAGGTATGATGGACTTCCCCCTAGTACGTGGAAAGAGACTTGGTAAAAAGCCAGGAAAATAGATTTTTAAAGTGTAAACACCTAAATATAAGCAAATCATAAATAATATTAAATCAGGTAATAAGTAACAAATCAATCTTGAATACCCACAACATACAAAATGTATTTTTGAGCATGGAAAGTCAGGTGAAAATAAGATAGTTGTCTCCTGAAACAGCTGAAAAATGCTAAGAAAATTTAAGTACAGGAACTGAATTATAATAATTTTATAATAATTATAAATAATATTTCCTGAGCTCTTTCTGTGTACTGACCACATGGTAAATACTTTATATTTATTAACTCTTTAGCTATCACAATAATCATCAAGAGGAAGTAATGGTATTTTTTCAATTTTGTAGATGTAACTTGCCAAGGTTACAGAATTAGGAAGTGTAGCTCTGCAACTTGAACCCAATTACACATTTTCAACCTTGTAATATACCTCCAACATATGCAATAGTCTCTATCTTAATGTACTTATACCAAATTTAAGCAATTTCCTGTGTCCTACCCTGTGGTTATTGTTTAATGATGATGATCTCTCACATCAAACAAGATAGTCTACTTTTATCTGCTCTTGTTTACTGGGTTTCTTTACATATCAAAAAGTTTCTCAAGCAGAAATATTTTCTCAGAAAAGTCTGAAAGTGAATGAAACAGATAATTCTTAGGGTTGCTTGCTCATATGAAGGCTGCTTTTTACACTTCAGAAAACTCTGCCACAGAAGAACAATAGAAAATATATTTCCATTTAAAATGCTAAGTCTTTGATCTATGATCTAAATCACATTAATTCAGACTCTTCCAATTTGAAATTCATTGACTTATAGAATTTGAGATGAGAAAATTAGAAGGATAAGTAGGAGTTCAGTGGGAGTATTTATCCTTCTTAGGAAAACACATTTGAGGGACTCAAAAAATCAGTATGCCAACCTCAAATGATTTTTACATGATCATTAAAGTCTAGTGGCACCTTTCCTTCTCAAGGTATATTTTGTCTCACGTATACTCAAGAATGATAGACATATATTTTATCATTAGGGTGCTTTAGCTTAGACTTTTTGTCTCCATAGATTTGTCTTGAGTATGGGATTCATTTTAAATAATTTAAAATCAGTAATTTAATTGTAATCAGAGCATGCAAGATCAATAAGCCCTATGAACCACAGTTGCAACTGGTTTCAAATACATTAGTCCTGAATAATCTCAGAAATTCTCCCTCTGACTTCTGAGGACAATGTTTCCTCATCTTGTTTTTCTGCAACAGATAGGTATGCTTTGAAAAGCTTTCTGTGTTATAATTATGTTTGGGAAACATGAGGTTAAAAGAAGCTAAACAACTTTCTTGTAGGAATTCTCAGAGCATCTAATATGCTAATGTATGTGGTGAATATCCCAGAAATGGATTTTGTAGGCAACGTTTCACAACCTTAAATGTCATTGTGCACATCTATTATTATCATCTAAATTGTTTTCCACAAAATACCACTTTGGAAAAGGCTCTTCTAAGTTAACCATGACTTGAGAAACTGTCTTGTCCAGAATTTTCTTTTCATTTTCACTTCTCCCATCTTTCTGGAGGAGCACATGTTTTCCCAACAAATTTCTGTATTACTTTTGATAACCAAATTCCCAGGTAGCCAGTGTGAAGTGTGCACTGGCTGCCATTAATTTTGTAAGAAAAGATGTTTAATTACAATAGCTAATAGAGCTTTGAAAACCTTTTGTCATGTCTCAGTTTAGATTCTACAGTTCTGTAGGACTGTATAGACTATGAGTGATGAAAATGACAGGCACAGACCTCTACATTCAAGGTATATCATCCTTGACTAAGGGGGAACAGATCATTAAAATGGAATATTTAAATCCACAATGCTAGTGGAGGTATGGCTGCAAATAGAAGGGGCATCTAACTCAGTCTGGGTGATTCAGGGAAGGCTTCCTAATAAGACTGGCCTCCTTAATTGGGCATATTCTGACCTGTTTACTAAACATTTCTTAGTCAAATGAAGAGTGTGTACTCTAGGGAGAGACGGATGTCAGGGAAGGAGTGTCCAAGGCACAAAGTAGAGGAAATAACATAAGCAGAGGTAGTAGAGAGCTTGCCCTGTTCAAGGAATTAAAAGACATTCCTTAGATGGGGTAGAGATCAAGAAAAGGAACGAAGAGATGCATCTGGAAAAGTAAATAGGAACGGACAGATCTTGAACCAAAATATTTTAATCACTACTTCCCTCCTTGCCCTCCAGATGTCAAACACGTTACAATTACCTTGTCCATTCTTGCAGTTTTCCCTCCCTAAAATGCTTTACCTAAATTCCACCCTTCTCGTAAGATCCATGCAAATACCATTCATCTTACAACAATTTTGCATTTCACTGGACTAATAAGAGTTTCTATCATCCCCACTCTTTCATTATAATCTATGGCAACTTGAACATAAAACTGAAAACAGTAATGCATACTCTCTTCTTCTGACCAACCTAGAATGTTGGAGGGTAAAGTTGCACTGGAAAATCCTTGAAAATAAGAGAAAATTGTAAATATTCAATATAAAGTATAGCACAGGGAATTCTACTCAATGCTCTGTGGTGACATAAACGGGAAAGAAATCCAAAACAGAAAGAGGGGATATATGTATAACTGACTCAATTTTTTGTATAGTAGAAACACAACATTGTAAAGCAACCATATGCCAATAAAAGTTAGAAAGAAATAAAAAGATATCTGCAGATTCTAGGAATTTATCTGAAGAACATAATAGAACCAGCATGCAGTAGTGTACAAGAATGTTCCCTAAAGCCTGCTTATAAAAGCAAAAAAGTTGGAAACAATTTCAAGGTCCTTCAAAAGGGGATTAGCTTAAGAATGGTTCATCCATTCAAAGGAGTACCATGCAGCCATTAAAAATAATGATGTAGATATAAGCATATTGAGATCAAAAGGAGTCCATGACATTGTTAAATGACAAAAGCAGGTTGCCAATAAGCCAGTATTGTATGATCTCAATAATGTAAAATTTTAAAAATACCTAGTCATAGAGAGATGTTAACAATGACAGCCACCAAACAGATAACAATGTTTAACTCAGGGTAAGAAACTGTCAGGTGATTTTTGTTTTCTTCCTTATATTCTGCTGTATTATTAGATTTCTCTTAAATAATGAGCAGAGCTGGATGTGGAGAACAGTGTAAAAATCTACTCCAATTTTGATTTTGAAAGTAGAAAATTGCATTTTCAACGGATGGAAAAGTTTAACATGTTTTGGACTTTTAGGCAAAGAGTTCTCAAAGATTTTTCTTCTTGGTTATGTCCAGTGACTGCCTCACTTGGGACCTCCGTAGACATGGGACATCTGGTGGGTCCTAAGCCCCGGCGGAAGGGAGATGGCTATTCTTCTACTTCTCTTTCTGCCACTGATCTTGGCTAGGAACTGCTGTATTAGATTTTTGGTGTGATATGTCCCCAGAGAATGAAAGATCTTCCACAAGATAGCTGAGTTGAAGGATTTGGAGACATTGGTGAGAACACAGTGGCAGATAGATTATGAGTAGTATTAGACAGCATAATGTTATTTATTTTTTCTATTCAGGAAATAAGAGCTTGAAGCTCATGAGAATTTGGTTCCAAGAGGTTATTAAATAAATGTTTTTCATTCCAATGACAGGATTTTATACATCAAAGTGAGTTTTATGAAGGCAGATCTGAAAAGAATCAAGTAAATGTAAACTATCATATTTATATCATACCCATTTTTATCTGACTGACATCCTTGGCCCCAGCACTTAATTTCTTTCTCTGAGATAATGTCCTCCATCTTCCTGAAAGTCCATGATCTTCATATTGTTCAAAATCAGCTCCCGTTCTTCTCAGTCAGAACAGCTCCCTTCAAGATTCCTTTTAGTTCAATGTGTGTGTTAACTGGATCTTCTCAGCATTTTTCATTTCAGTCTCCTTTCAACACTTTTGTACCCTGGGTAGTGATAATTTGTAGAGTTTCTGTGTTTATTCCATTTCTTGAACTCTCAGCCTCAGTGACAAATACATATTTACAGATTGTTGGACATAACCTCTGTTTACTAATCTGGCTTCCCTGGTGGCTCAGATAGTAAAGAATCTGCCTGCAATGTGGGAGACCTAGGGTCAATATGTGGATTGGAAAGATCCCCTAGAGAAGGGAATGGCAACCCACTCCAGTATTCTTGGCTGAAGAATCCCATGGACAGAGGAGCCTGGCTGGCTATAGTCCATGGGATTGTGAAGAGTCAGACACAACTGAGTGACCAACATTTTGACTTAATAATCTGGCACTTTTCCTTATTAGCCTTCTAAAACACACATCAGCGTTTATTACTGTGTCCTCCTCAAAATTAATGTGCTTAAGATTTAACCTCTAGGATCTCAAAATGTGGCTGTATTTAAAGATAGAGCTTTTGAATGATAATAAGTTGAAATAAGGTTGTTAGGACGGACCCTAATCCAGTCTGACTGATGTTCTTATAGGAGAATAAATACGGATACCCAAAGAGATACCAGGGCTACGCAAGCACAGAGAAAAGATCAGGTGAGGAGAAATAAGAGGGGAGTTACCTGCAAACCAAGGAAAGAGGCCTCAAAAGAAACCAAACCAGTTGATAACTTTGCTTATGGACTGTCAACCTTCAAAACTATGAGAAAATAAATTCCTGTTGTTTAAGCTACCCAGTCTGCGGTGTTTTATCATGGCAGCCCTAGAAAACTAATATGGTGATATAAATCCCAATCTTCCATTAACACTGATAGTTAAGCTATAAGGGAGAATAAACATTCTCTTCAAATAAGTTATTTCAGACTTCTCTATCAAGCAATTTATTTGACTCTTTCTCCATAGATTAGGGAGAAATTTGCTCCTTGGCATTCCATATAAGTTAAAAGAAAATTGGAGTTGAATTTCCAGTGGGCCTATTACTTCTGTCCTGGTGAAAACAATTAAAATCAGGCAGAACCCCTTCTGGTCACAGATGTTCTTCTCCAAATATTTAGAAAACATTGGAGGATGGAACTAAAGGACAAAATCTCAATATAGGCATTTGGGAGTAAATTCAAGTTTTGAACAAATGCATTTTTTCAACAAAAACAAAAGAGATATTCTATAGCTGGAATTGTCTCCAGTTACTTCACATAGTATCTCCAACATGAAGATGTGGATTAGGTATCTGAGACCTGTCCAGAGTCACTGAGTAGGCATTGCAGCACTAGAAAGTTATTTCAGTAATTAACAACTCTCACTGGCTTCCCTGGTAGTTCAGTAGTAAAGAAGTCACCTGCCATGAGACTCTGGTTCAATACCTGGTCTGAGCAGATCAGTACATGCACCACAATGACTGAGCCCACATGCTGCAACTACTCAACTCTGTGTGACCTAGAGCCCACACTCTGCAACAAGAGAAGCCACTGCAACGAGAAGCCCGTGCACCGCAACAGGAGAGTGGCTCACACAGCAACAAAGATTCAGCACAGCCAAATAAATAAATGAATATATATATATATATATATATAAAAGCACATCTATTAAAAAGCTCTCCAATCAGATGAAAGGGTTGGGAATAGTAATATTAAGCAGTTATTTGAAGGTGGATGACAGGCATATATAGACAGGAAAGGGGGAAAATAAACTTACAGACGGCAATGTCCTACATCTTCATTGGTGGTAGTGACATGGGTGTTCACATAGGGGAAAAAAATCCACTGAGCTGTGTACTTAAGGTCCATTTGGTTTATTACACATATACTTTTCAGTTCATTCAGTCACTCAGTCATGTCCAACTCTTTGCAACCCCATGGACTGCAGCACGCCAGGCCTCCCTGTTCATCACCAACTCCCAGAGTTTACTCACACTCATGTCCATTGAGTTGGTGATTCCATCCAACCATCTCATCCTCTGTCATCCCCTCCTCCTCCTGCCTGATCTTCAGATTCCAAAAAGCAAGCCCAAGTGATGTCTCTTGTTATCATCATTTATGAATTATCAGTCGTTGCCTTGAGACAGCTTATTATTCTAATCCAGAGTTAAGTAACAATGGAACTGCTATTTAAAATTTTGCACAACATATATTTTGTTTGTAATTAGAATATAAGCTGTCTGAAGGCAAGCAACATTTTATATATTTGTCTTTTGGAGCACTCACTATAAGCTAAGGACTGCATGCTAAGGGATGAACAAATAGTGTTTGTTTTTATTTTTCAACCTTTTGAGAACTAGGTATCTTGATTCCATTTTCACAGATAAGTCCAAAGTCAACCAGCTAGTCAACAGAGAAACAAAATTAAACTCCTGTTTTTCCCTACTGCAAGGCAGTACTACCTATTCTATTGTGATGTTATGTTATATGTTATATAAAGTATACTATATATAAACCCTGTACTATATATACACAATGATATATATCATTGTGTACATTACATGCATCCTATAATTAGTATACTAGTCTTACATTGTAGCTGGTTACTGTTTTGTCTTCTCTATTAGATTTTAGGCTCCTAAACAGTCACAATTCTGTCTTCTATATTTCAGTTTTATTGCCTAACTTTCCTTGAATAGGGAATTAAATGCAATGGGTCCTAAATCAATGATGTGGGCAATGGCAGGAAACCAGTACCTGGGGGCAGGAATACGACCACCTTCTACAGTGATGGGAACTTCTAGATGCATTTTAAGTTTAGTTCATGTCCAAAATCAAGGCAGACATTCCGCAAATATATGACAAGGCCATTATCAAAGACAAGAGCAGCAAGCTTAGGCAGAACAAAAATATCCTCAGCAGTGATACAAACATAGAATTCTCAATTTTCCCAAACGTCTCACAGATTAAAAAGCATTGAAGTGGCTGGGTAGCTAAGAAATAAACATGAGATCGATGGAAGTAGGTGGAAAATACTAGATTTCTAAGTGGGTGGTTTTAAGACGAACAGTTGCACACTTACGTTGATTGAAAAACAGTATTTATAATTCTTAGTTTACTCATCTTTCCCAAGAATGCCTACTTTTAAACAGTCCTCTTAGCATTCCCTTCATGATCACTCAAAAATAACCTCTCATTTTTCTTCAGTCTCTGTCTTACGACCAGTTTTAGCTGAATAGCAGAGTCGGCAGTTTCCCCTCCAGCTGCCTCTCACCTCTCTTTTACCTTTCCTCCCTGAGAGGTCCTCACCTCCAGTCCTCTCTTCTCCAGTGACACATAGAGATAACAGTGTGGTTAGGAGCTTTGCATTCTCAGGGGATTTGCATTTTAATAGGTTACTCTCCCACCTAAAGAACCTTGCACTGGACCAGCAACATGATGTGAGGGCATGTTTGCCTGCCCAGTGTTTAAAAGACTAGCTGAAGCTACTAAGTCAATAGCAAACACGATTGAGACAACATGTGAAAAACTTGATTTTATGCTCCCTTTAAAGGTTCTTCTGGAAAATCAACGAGTTGGCAATTCTATGCTTGCATTCTGAAATGCAGCAAATCAGCTGGAACTGTATAGAGGATGTCTGCTTTCCAAGGTTAAGGGGTCTCTGGGTTGCCACAGTCACCACCATTCCCTATCACACCCTTGAGAAAGATAAATAATCAGTTGTCATTTATCAGCGTTTGAGCTATTATTTTATTGAGAGTACAGAAATGCTTCTCAATGCCCAGATATCTATCTAAAGTGAAAACACAAAAAGTAGTCCAAAAAGGCTTATTTCTTTTTCTTACACTAATCATGCTTGACTTATTTACACACCTTGAATGAACCATATAGATACTAAGTTTGTGGCCCAACTTAAGCTCCTCGCGGTCAACTTTAAGTGTGATAATAGGAAGCAGACAGATTCATTTTGGCTAGCATTCATTCTTTAAGTCATTCATCACATATTTATTGAGTGTCTGCCATGTGTCAGACACTCTAAGAGGCACTATAAATGATGATGGTAAAATAATAATTACCATGTATGGGAGGCAGATATTATTCTATGCATGCTCTCATTTGATCCTTACAGCCATCCTATGAGGTTAATTCTGTTATTATCCTCATTTCACAGATGAGAAGACAGGGTTCAGAGAGGCGAAGTCATTGGCCCAAGATGTGCTAAGAAGCAATCTGGCTGGATTATGAACCCAGCAATTTAACTATAGAGAGCAGCAGCCTTTACCATTGCACTACATAGCCTCTGATATCATAGACACCCAGGGGTAATACCTTGGCCTCTTGTGCTTTTTAAGTGCTTCTTTCAAGATTCTTATAAGGAGACTACAGACAGAATGATACTTCTTGCCTCACTTTCTTTCTAACTTTTTATGTGTGTTCTCTGCATCTCTTCCATGTTTGTTCAAAGTTTTAACCTGGATCATTTACGAAATCTGTTGTTTTCCAATATTTTAATTAATTTCTTTTAAGATCAGTCACTGCTGTAGTCCTCCTCTGTCCATGGCTGAATTTATAAATCCCAATAAGGAAATACAAACAAACAAAAAGAACCCCCACAAATCCTCTCTGACAATTCTTGTGTTTTAGCTAATGAACCCTAATGGATTAGGATACACAACCATTTCAAACTCTCTGCTCAGAATTTAGATAATCATTTTTTTTTAAGCATTGGTGTGATTTTCTTTTCTTGAATCAGTTCAGGTCTAAATAAGCTTCCAATGCAAACTCCAGGACCTTTTACCCTTTGTTTGATTTTTTCTAGACTGTCCTAAAAGGAGATTTGCCTGCAGAGTTCTATATGCTAGAGAGTTCGTGAGGTTCATCAGACCATTTCACTTCCTTGAAACAAAAGGCCAAATAGCCATTCCAGGCAGACATTTTGAAGGTTGCTACTGGTTAACTACAGTCTAGAACCCAAAGTAAACGTGGTAGCGTCTGACAATTATATTATTTACTTAATCCAAATTCCAGGGTTTTTTTTTTTTTTTAATTTAAATGGAAAAATTCCAGCTTTCTCAGCCCTTCTGCATTCCCTCATTCACTGATTTCTCTGCCTATTTTAAACTTTAATGCTGTGAAATAATCATACCTCGCTGTTGCTCAGTCACCAAGTCATGTCTGACTCTTCACAACTCCATACCTTAAATAACCTTAAGTATAACTTCAGTCCAGTTCAGTTCAGTCCCTCAGTCGTGTCTGACTCTTCACGACCCCATGAATCATAGCACACCAGGTCTCCCTGTCCATCACCAACTCCCAGAGTTCACTCAGACTCACGTCATCGAGTCAGTGATGCCATCCAGCCATCTCATCCTCTGTTGTCCCCTTCTCCTCCTGCCCCCAATCCCTCCCAGCATCAGAGTCTTTTCCAATGAGTCAACTCTTCGCATGAGGTGGCCAAAGTACTGGAGTTTCGGCTTCAGCATCACTCCTTCCAAAGAAATCCCAGGGCTAATCTCCTTCAGAATGGACTGGTTGGTTCTCCTTGCAGTCCAAGGGACTATCAAGAGTCTTCTCCAACATCACAGTTCAAAAGCATCAATTCTTCAGTGCTCAGCCTTCTTCACAGTCCAACTCTCACATGCATACATGACTACTGGAAAAACCATAGCCTTGACTAGACGAACCTTTGTTGACAAAGTAATGTCTCTGTTTTTCAATATGCTATCTAGGTTGGTCATAACTTTCCTTCCAAGGAGTAAGCATCTTTTAATTTCGTGGCTGCAGTCACCATCTGCAGTGATTTTGGAGCTCAAAAAAATAAAGTCTGACACTGTTTCCACTGTTTCCCCATCTATTTCCCATGAAGTGATGGGACCAGATGCCATGATCTTTGTTTTCTGAATGTTGAGCTTTAAGCCAACTTTTTCACTCTCCTCTTTCACTTTCATCAAGAGGCTTTTTAGTTCCTCTTCACTTTCTGCCATAAGGGTGGTGTCATCTGCATATGTGAAGTTATTGATATTTCTCCCAGCAATCTTGATTCCAGCTTGTGTTTCTTCCAGTCCAGCGTTTCTCATGATGTACTCTGCATAGAAGTGAAATAAGCAGGGTGATAATATACAGCCTTGACCTACTCCTTTTCCTATTTGGAACCAGTCTGTTGTTCCATGTTCTAACTGTTGCTTCCTGGCACAGGAATGGCCAAGAAGAGCTACCCAAGTCTGAGGTCAGGGGCAGTGGCCGAGAGGAGCTACCCCGCATCTAAGGTCAGGGGCGGATGCTGAGAGGAGATACCCCGCGAAGGAGGTCAGGGGCAGCAGCTGGGAGGAGCTACCCCACGTCCCCACACCCAAGCCCAGGGGCGGCGGCCAGGAGGAGCTACCCTATGCCCAAGGCCAGGGGCGGCAGCCAGGCAAATTGAATCAAGGCAAATTGGAAGTGGTCAAACAGGAGATGGCAAGAGTGAACGTCGACATTCTAGGAACCAGCGAACTCAAATGGACTGGAATGGGTGAATTTAACTCAGATGACCATTATATCTACTACTGCGGGCAGGAATCACTTAGAAGAAATGGAGTAGCCATCATGGTCAACAAAAGAGTCCGAAATGCAGTACTTGGATGCAATCTCAAAAACGACAGAATGATCTCTGTTTGTTTCCAAGGCAAACCATTCAATATCACAGTAATCCAAGTCTATGCCCCAACCAGTTAACGCTGAAGAAGCTGAAGCTGAATGGTTCTATGAAGACCTACAAGACCTTTTAGAACTAACACCCAAAAAAGATGTCCTTTTCATTATAGGGGACTGGAATGCAAAAGTAGGAAGTCAAGAAATACCTGGAGTAACAGGCAAATTTGGCCTTGGAATATGGAATGAAGCAGGGCAAAGATTAATAAGAGTTTTGCCAAGAAAATGCACTGGTCGTAGCAAACACCCTCTTCCAACAACACAAGAGAAGACTCTACACATGGACATCACCAGATGGTCAACACCAAAATCAGATTGATTATATTCTTTGTAGCCAAAGATGGAGAAGCTCTATACAGTCAGCAAAAACAAGACCAGGAGCTGACTGTGGCTCAGATCATGAACTCCTTATTACCAAATTCAGACTTAAATTGAAGAAAGTAGGGAAAACCACTAGACCATTCAGGTATGACCTAAATCAAATCCCTTATGATTATACAGTGGAAGTGAGAAATAGATTTAAGGGCCTAGATCTGATAGATAGAGTGCCTGATGAACTATGGAATGAGGTTCGTGACATTGTACAGGAGACAGGGATCAAGACCATCCCCATGGAAAAGAATGCAAAAAAGCAAAATGGTTGTTTGGGGAGGCCTTACAAATACCTGTGAAAAGAAGAGAAGTGAAAAGCAAAGGAGAAAAGGAAAGATACAAGCATCTGAATGCAGAGTTCCAAAGAATAGCAAGAAGAGAGAAGAAAGCCTTCCTCAGTGATCAATGCAAAGAAATAGAGGAAAACAACAGAATGGGGAAGACTAATCTCTTCAAGAAAATTAGAGATACCAAGGGGACATTTCATGCAAAGATTGGCTCGATAAAGGACAGAAATGATATGGACATAACAGAAGCAGAAGATATTAAGAAGAGGTGGCAAGAATATACAGAAGAACTGTACAAAAAAAATCTTCATGACCCAGATAATCATGATGGTGTGATCACTCACTTAGAGCCAGACATCCTGGAATGTGAAGTCAAGTGGGCTTTAGAAAGCATCACTACGAACAAAGCTAGTGGAGGTGATGGAATTCCAGTTGAGCTATTTCAAATCCTGAAAGATGATGCTGTGAAAGTGCTGCACTCAATATGCCAGCAAATTTGGAAAACTCAGCAGTGGCCACAAGACTGGAAAAGGTCCATTTTCATTTCAATCCCAAAGAAAGGCAATGCCAAAGAATGCTCAAACTACCGCACAATTGCACTCATCTCACATGCTAGTAAAGTAATGCTCAAAATTCTCTAAGCCAGGCTTTAGCAATACGTGAACCGTGAACTTCCTGATGTTTAAGCTGGTTTTAGAAAAAGCAGAGGAACCAGAGATCAAATTGCCAACATTCACTAGATCATCGAAAAAGCAAGAGAGTTCCAGAAAAACATCTATTTCTGCTTTATTGACTATGTCAAAGCCTTTGACTGTGTGGATCACAATAAACTGTGGAAAATTCTGAAAGAGATGGGAATACCAGACCACCTGACCTGCCTCTTGAGAAATTTGTATGCAGGTCAGGAAGCAACAGTTAGAACTGGAATGGAACAACAGACTGGTTCCAAATAGGAAAAGGAGTACGTCAAGGCTGTATATTATCACCCTGCTTATTTAACTTATATGCAGAGTACATCATGAGAAATGCTGGACTGGAAGTATAACTTATATAGCCTTAAATATAGATAGTCTTAATATATAGTCTTAAATCATTCCTTAAATAGCCCATTTTCTCCTTTTCCTCTACCATCCGAAACTTGAAAGGAATGAAATTATTTTGTGGGCTCTCCTGCCCTTTATTTTTCTCCAATGTATTTTTCTCAAGACACAAAATTTTTTATGCAACAACATCAACATTCCACTTCATTTTACCTGAAAAACAGTCTGCTGTTTACCACTAATCAAAGAATTATTTACGATTTTTAAGAAAAATATGATAAATAGGAGAGGAATGGGATAATATTCAATGCCCTTATTACTTTTCACAGCAATCACAAACAATTGAACCAGGTAGAGTCCCAGGTTGTGAAGAATCCACAATTTACCCGAGTCCTAAAAAGGTCTTTAGAATATTGAGTTTTTTAATCCAATTATCTTCCAGTAGTGAACTTTATCCTACAACCTGTTGCTCCATGCCTCTCTATCTCCATCGTTCAGGGGGTTTCCATCTATCAACAGAAGCTACACTTCTTTAGTTATTTTACACTTTCTATTTGACTAAATACTTCCTCCATCTAGATCAGGCACATCTGTCGTAATGTAAAATGACCACCTTTCATCCTTCTCCACTGTGATACTCCTATTTTACTGTTAAAAAGCTGGAACGTACACTCAGGATTTTGCTCAGACTTTCACTGTAACTCATGAATGTGTCTGACACGTGTTTATCGAGCACCTACTATGAGTCAAACTCTGTTTTCCATTACGGGGCTACAGCAGTGGTTAATCAATCAAAGTCCCTGCCCTCATGTTGCTCATATCTCAGTGATGGATAAAGTAACAAACAAATAATAGTAGCTTTATATAAAAATAAAACCACAAAGACAAAAGAAAACTAATGTGACACAGAACGACTGAAGGGGGAGTCACTTTAGGTTGAGAAGTATGGAGAATGATCTTTCTTTTCTTAAAAACCATATATCCTATTCAATTCCCTCTAGAAGTGACTCCTTTTCTCACACATTGAAGCCAAGTTGGCTTCACATTGCTACTTCCTAATTATTGTCCAATCCCTTTCATTAATAATTTAAACTTTTAATGAAGCCCATCCCATTAAACATTTTTCACTTGGCCATCAAATTCTGCCAACTTCCACAACATTTCCCTTGCATTCTTGGACATCTTTATTCCCTAAATCATAGATGCTCTCTTTTGCACCTTATCCTCCATCTTTAGCTTGGATGGATACATGATTCACAAGGATCAAGGAAACAACATCCTAGTGTATCAGTTCTTGGATGTATTTGTACTTCAATGACCTTCAGCTCTATTCCACATGGGCAATCCATATGCAAGGTCATGTTTGCACTTCATTAGTACTCTATGATGTTGTTGCTTAGTCATGTCCAACTCTTTGAGACCCCATGGACTGTTGGCTGCCAGGCTCCTCTGTCCATGGGATTTCCCAAATAAGAACACTGGAGTGGGTTGCCATTTTCTTCTCCAGGGGATCTTCCTGACCCAGGGGCAGAGCCCGTGTCTCTTCTGTCTCCTGCATTGGCAGGCGGGTTCTTCACCACTGAACAACCAGGGCAGCCACTATGATAGTAACTTGGAATTTCTGCTCTTAACTGACAGGCTCCTATCATTTCACTACTGTCATTTCACTTCATAGTAACCACACCTTTCACTTGGATCTGTGAAAGTATTCATCTCCAAGTTGGTTTGTACTCTTCTGATTCACCTTTGAGTACTGTCACTGTGGAACAAATCTGAGTTCAAACCACAACTTCTACTTAGAACTACAGGACTTTAAGATAAGTTGTTTAATCTATCCTAAGACCCCCTTTTTCTTTTTCGTAAAACAAGAATAATATTACATAAGTATATGTATATAAAGATGTTAGCAACTCCCTGGCACACAGAAAATGCTTAACGGATGATTAAGACCATTACTGCTATTCCCTTTCTATTTAGTCTGGTTTCTCTTCTAGGCCTTAACCATTAATTAGCAACATCTTATGTTGCAAAACATTTTGCCAGTCATTATCAGTAGAAAATAAATTTACTATTCTTACTTTCTCTTTAGCTTCCCTATTACTGGTTTTTGACAGTGAAATTCCCATAACTGTACTGATGGCTTGTAGTTTAAATTGATGTTATCAACCCCCCCCATTGTTATTCACCAAATCCTTTTCTCATTGCTAATTGACTGTCTACCTCCTTTATTAGAGTCCCTATTTCTCTTTTATTAACCACAAAAATCCCTAAATGCCCTCACAGAGTCTCAATAAATGATCTAATCTCCCATTTTACTAATGTATCAGGATGTTAAATTCAACTCTTCCTGTTGCTTTGAATTTTCTGCATAGGTTCTTGGCTGAGAATATCACAGTAGTTGCCAAATACTTCCCCATTCTAAACAGAGTTGCTAAACCAGCTACACAAGACTTGCAAAAGATATGGCTCAAAACCAATTCTGCTAGCAAAGGCCCATCACTACCTTTTGAATGCATAAGATACTGAAGTTTAAGAGGTCATGAGGACATTCACTGGGGAGAACAGTTGAAATACTGTTATATCCTATCTTTGTTCCTCATCTTATACCAAGTGAAAGATATTTCAAAAGGACTTCCAAGGAGACCTTACTATATGACCCTGGAGCTGGGTCTAAGGTTTGGCATCAGATTCTTACTGGGAAACGTCTAAAGGGAAAAATCAGTTAGTTCCCTAGATTGACCTGCATCAGGAGGAAATGCCTCTCCACCAATAGCTAGAAAAGGTGCACATTACCTGGGAAATAAAATGGCTCTCAAGATAGTATGTCAGTATGGGATCACCTTAGCAACTTCATGGACAGCTCAAATGACAGCAGAGAGGTGGACAACCAGGCGGCCAGAGGATGAGATGAAGGTGGAATTAAAAGCAGCCAGTCAGAGTGGAAGTCTTGCCTGGGTTACAAAAGCTGCCATGATATGTACCAATGGGCATATCTTTGAAAAACTCAACAAAAGATTCTCTTCCAAGAAACTCAACAAAAGAGACATGGAGCTAAAACTGTACATTTATCTTGAGAAGATAAGGACAAGAGATGATAACTATTCTAGCCACATAGAGCAATTTCCCCCTTTCACTTTCTAATTACTAGGTCTTGAAACTGAAAGTGAAAGTCGCTCAGTCATTGTCCAGTTCTTTGTGACCCCATGGACTATATAGTCCATGGAAATCTCTAGGCCAGAATACTGGAGTGGGTATTCTTCTCCAGGTATACTTCTCCAGGGGATCTTCCCAACCCAGGGATCGAACTCGGGTCTCTCACACTATAGGCATATTCTTTACCAGTTGAGCCACAAGGGAAGCCCACTAGGTCCTGGAGGAATAAAAATAAATAGGAAGTAGGGGAACAGATAAAAAATGGGAAAGAGAAGAATGAAGCCATTCATCCCTTCCCACAGC
The DNA here is from genome assembly GCF_002263795.3 of Bos taurus. Lineage (NCBI taxonomy): Eukaryota > Metazoa > Chordata > Mammalia > Artiodactyla > Bovidae > Bos > Bos taurus. Next base: position 78,752,179 of record NC_037334.1, on the reverse strand, counting down.
AAGCTTCTATGTCTAAAGTTAGCCTGAGGTGGGGAAGAAGAGACAATTTTAGATTGAGTGCCATTGAAATTAAATATTATATTGTTTGGAACTATTCAATTAGCAAAATAAGGCTATTCTTGGGAATTAAAGAGGTTAGGAAAGCAGTGATACCCAATTGAGATTTTACTCAGATTTTGAAAGAATGCGTATAAGCATCCAGTTTAAAGGACTATGAAAGTAAGAATAGAGCTTCTCAGGTGGTGCAGTGGTAAGGAATCTGCCTGCCAATGCAGGAGATGCAAGAGATATGGGTTTGATCCCCGGATCAGGATGATCCTCTGGAGAAGGAAATGGCAATCCACTCCAGTATTTTTGTCTGGAAAATTCCATGGACACAGGAGTGTGGTGGGCTACAGTCCATAGGGTTGCAAAGAGTCAGACATGACTGAGCAACTGAGCATGCACACACACATGAAAGAAAGAATAAACCCACACTATGACATCACTTAGATCCAGATCATTCAGTAAAACGTAACACTATGATCCTTTAATACGGACCTCTTCAATTTTTTTCCTATTCTCCTTGAAATTAGGAAAAAATAAAAAATCCTCCTTCTAGTAAGAAAATTAATTTTCACCAACTTCCTGCTCATGATCCTCATTTATATTCCAGTTGATTTTTCTTTTGGATTTGATACTTCTTCATTTTCCCAAGATACTGCACTCTCTTTATGGCCCTGCGTGATCATTTCTTAATCGCCAATGCTGTTTGTTTTATTTTTCGTTAATCATCCATTATGTTTTCTTTCCTTCTGTTCACCATCTCTTTGTCTATGGCTCTCTCTATATATGTGGCTTTATATAACACCACTATTATTATAACTTCCATAACTGCATTTCAAGCTTTGGTGTTTTGCCTAAGTCTAAGATGTGTCCAGTCCATACTAAAGGAGACCAGTCCTGGGTGTTCACTGGAAGGACTGATGCTGAGGCTGAAACTCCAATACTTTGGCCACCTCATGCGAAGAGCTGACTCATTGGAAAAGACTCTGATGCTGGGAGGGATTGGGGGCAGGAGGAAAAGGGGACAACAGAAGATGAGATGGCTGGATGGCATCATCAACTCGACGCACATGCCTTTGAGTAAACTCCGGGAGTTGGTGATGGACAGGGAGGCCTGGCGTGCTGCAATTCATGGGGTCGCAAAGAGTCGGACACGACTGAGCGACTGAACTGAACTGAAGATGTGTAGTTTCAAAAGCCTGCAAGACATCTCCATACTTTAATTTCTAGCGTACTTTGCCTCCACTTTGTGTTTCTTTAATGAAATTCTATCCATCAATTAAGTGCAGCTCAAATGTCGCTTATTTTATGAATTCTTTCTCCCTTGCTGCTGCTGCTGCTGCTGCGTCACTTCATTTGTGTCCGACTCTGTGCCATCCCATAGACGGCAGCCCACCAGCCTCCACTGTCCCTGGGATTCTCCAGGCAAGAACACTGGAGTGGGTTGCTATTTCCTTCTCCAATGCGTGAAAGTGAAAAGTGAAAGTGAAAAGTGAAAATGAAGTCGCTCAGTCATGTCAGACCCTCATCGATCCCATAGACTTCAGCCTACCAGGGTCCTCCGACCATGGGATTTTCCAGGCAAGAGTACTGGAGTGGGGTGCCACTGCCTTCTCCTCTTCCTCCCTTGCTGCTGCTGCTAAGTCACTTCAGTCGTGTCCGACTCTGTGCGACCCCACAGACAGCAGCCCACCAGTCTCTGCTGTCCCTGGGATTCTCCAGGCAAGAACACTGGAGTGGGTTGCCATTTCCTTCTGCAATGCATGAAAGTGAAAAGTGAAAGTAAAGTTGCTCAGTCATGTCTGACTCTTAGTGACCCCATGGACTGAAGCCTACCAGGCTCCTCCTTCCATGGGATTTTCCAGGCAACAGTACTGGAGTGGGTTGCCATTGCCTTCTCCTGAAAACACTAACTTTCATTCTTCTGGCTAATGTTACAAAACAGACAACTTTGTACTTGACTTCCTATGTGCTAGGATCTCGGAGAAGGCAGTGGCACCCCACTCCAGCACTCTTGCCTGGAAAATCCCACAGATGGAGGAGCCTGGTGGGCTGTAGTCCATGGGGTCGAACAGAGTCGGACACGACTGAGTGACTTCACTTTCACTTTTCACTATTATGCACTGGAGAAGGAAATGGCAACCCACTCCAGTGTTCTTGCCTGGAGAATCCCAGGGACGGGGGAGCCTGGTGGGCTGCCGTCTATGGGGTCGCACAGAGTCGGACACAACTGAAGCGACTTAGCTGCTGCTGTGCTAGGATCTCTCTGAGCAACTGTGGTAGCTTTTTTTGTTGCTGTTTGTTTATGTTGTACCTTCCAAAGCACCTCCCACAGTCCTCCTACCATTAGAACATTTGTGATCACTACCAAGTTAAATAGAAACAAAAGTTTTGGGTAAAACAAATGAAGATGACACCTTGGAAAATAGTCTGTTCAAATACTTAACAATACGAAGAGGGTCGAGCCAGAATGCACAGAACAGGATCTGGGGGAACCTGATTATTTCCTCTGTATGTTCTTATTTGTTTCCTTGAACATTAAAAAAAAAAATGTTCTTTGTTTCCTCAAATATAATAGTCCTCTCTTATCCATAGGGGATACATTCCTAGACCCTCAGGGGATGCCTGAAACTGTGGATCATACCAAAACTTACATACACTATGACTTTCTTATACATACATCCTTATGATAATGTTTAATTTATAAATTAGGCACAGCAAGAGAACAATCAATTCGCCAGCATCACTAATCTTGCATTCTGGGGCCATTATTAAGTAAAATACGTGTTACTTGAACACAAGCACTTAGATATCATGACAATCCATCTGATAACCTAACGGGCCACTAAGCGACTAATGAAAGAAAGGGTCAGAACATACACAGAGTGGATATGCTGGGCAAAGGGATGATGCATTTCCTGGGTAAATGGAGAAGGATAGCACGAGATTTCATCATGTCACTCAGAATGACCAGCAATTCAAAATTTATGAATTGTTGATTTCTAGAATTTTCCATATATTATTTCCAGGTCATGACTGACTGGGAGTAACTGGAGGGCAAAGGAACATAGAAAGCAAAGCCATGGGTGTGGGAAGAGTCTGCTATAAACTGAAAACTGCTTGAGAATAGACAGGTTTTGCCCACTGAGGAAGCAAAGCTGAATAAAAGGATCCCTGAGCTGAGTTTTAGTCTTAATATCCAGGATACTAGGAAAATTCTAAACTTAGCCAAGGCATTGACGGAATGAGAATTGGCCATACCTAAAATGCACAAATACGTATGATGCATATAGATATAAAGTACATAAAGTGTCTGCATCTAGACATGGGGACTATATTTGCTTAGTGAATGTAATTTGGAATCATAAAGTGAAAATTTTGTTAGACATGTTCTTTCACAAGTGACTTACTGTAAAGAAAATGCCCAGTCTTTTGTGTTGTCAAAAATGAGCCATGGTCAGCTGCCTATACTCTCCTGAGTTCTGATTCCTGATTGCTTCCATGACAACCATGTCATTTCACTGCCAGAGTATCTTATAAACAGCTAAGATGAATGGAAATGTATGCATGCTCTCCTGAAACTAATTGTTAAGAAATAAAAGAGAGAAAGAGAGAGAGAACTAAAGTTATTCATTTGGTGAGTTTCATTCTTCATGGATAAAGAAGACTTTCCTGGCTAAGCCCTCTCCACACGGATGAAATTTGATATGTTATTTATTCTTACTTTGAGGTTGCTGTAATCATTCCAGGTTGTTTCACAACTGGATGTCTTGCTTCCTTCAGTAGAATATTAACTCTTACAACTTTAATCTTGTATTTCTCTCTCTCTCTCTCTTTTTTTTTTTTTTTTTTTTGAGTTCTTGCTAAGTGCCAAGCACTGGTACTCATGTCCATGCTGTGATCAGATTTTATCTTTACAAAAATGATTTTAAGATGAGGAAACAGAAGCATCAAATAGTTAAACAATGAATTTATATTTAACTAAAGAAGGAGAGGGATTTAAAATAAGCTTTAAGAGCTTTTCTACTCCTTTTTTATGTTCTTACTTTTTTCTTTCTTGGATGCCTCTTAATGAGTGTATCATATTCTATTACTCATATTGACAAACTGTATTATTATTCTCAACTTATTACCCTTCTTGGTATCCATGTCTTTTGGTCTCTCTAAGTCCTCCACTGAAGGCAGACTTGATTTTCTAACCCCATTAAAGTTGAGCCTGATGGTGTGACTCCTTTGCCAGTGGAATATGAGATTAGTAGCAGTGTGTCCAGAGCCTAGTGTTTAAGAGGCACTGGATGTTTTGGTTGCCTTCTTAGGCATCTGCCATCAGCATTAGAAGAGCATTCTTTGGCTCTTTTCTGGATGAGAGACACTTGGAACAAATCTTGACACAATCTATCACTTAGTGTCAAACCAAGCAAAGAGCAAGGTCAGATAACACCTGCTTAGGCAACCTACAGACAAGTAAGCAAGAATAAATTATTGTTATAGGTCACTGAGTTTTGGAATGGCTTGTTACCCAGCATTACTGTGGCAACAGTAACTGAAGCAATGAAGTTTATTCTTTGTGGTCATACCTAATTTCCTTTATGAGATAATATGAGTCGTTCAGAGTCCTTAGAAACCTTCTCTTAGACATCCAACATAACTAAAACAATGCCTTGTAGTGTGTGAGTATCCAAACAATGTCGAATTAATTTTTTTTTCTATTTCCCAAAGCGTGCTGATATGTAAAGCTTGGTGTTTAGTAATTATGAATTTCATGCAAGCAAAGATTCTGTAAGACAAAATAATTGTTTATTGGTTTTCTTCTCACGGTATTTCTCACATGCATGCTAAGTCACTTCAGTCGTGTCCAACTCTCTGTGAACCTATGGACTGCAGCCGGCCAGGCTCCTCTGTCCATGGGATTCTCCAGGCAATAATATTTGTCATGGGAGGATCCTAAAATTTTCCCATTTAAAATGTCAATTTTCCAAAAGTCAATTATTTCAAAATACCAGCATCACTTCTTTAGAAAGGTAGATTTGGACAGTGGTACGAACACCGCTCTAGCATAGTTCTGTCACCATTTTGGTAGTGCCAAGAAGCGACAAATCCATTGACTTTTCTGTGCCCGATTCTTACATGGAAAGCTGAGATAATAGTATTAACTATCATGTGGTTTTAATATAGGTTAGAATAACATAAATAAATACCTGTTTTAATTAAAAATATTACTATTTATTGCATACCTACTATGTGTAATGAGCTTCCTACTCATTATTCACAATATAACATAGCACATCATTCCACAAGATCAATTTTACCTGATCTTATATAACATAATATTTTCATAAACTTTACAAAAAAAAAAAAAAAACACTACAAATTTCTCATATGCTAGTAAATTGGGGGCTGGATTTTTTGACTTTCATAAGTTTGATTCCTTCCTTAGTTAGAATGTGTTAGTCTCCTTAGGCTGCTGTAAAAAATACTACAGACTGAAAGGCTTAAATAATTGACATTTTGTTTCTCACAATTCTAAAGGCTGATGATTTCTGGTAAGGCCACTTTTCTTGGCTTCTTGATGTGTTCTCATCTGGCCTTTTATTTGTGCACACACAATAAAGAGAGACTGCAAGATCTTGGTGTTTTTTCCTCTTCTTACAGACACCAGTCCCTTCAGGATTAGGGTCCCATCCAGTGATTTTATTTAACCTTAATTACTTCTTTAAAGATCCTATCTCTTAATACAGTCAAACTGGGGAGTCAGGTCTTTAATGTATGATTTTTTGGGGGGATGTGCAACCCCACGTCCAAGGAGTGGTGGCTGCACGGGTGCAGGAGGGCCCAGAGGAGCTACTCCATGTTCAAGGTCAAGAGGGGCAGCAGTGAGGAGATACCCCTCGTCCAAGGTAAGGAGCAGTGGCTGCACTTTGCTGGAGCAGCTGTGAAGAGATACTCCACGTCCAAGGTTACAGAAACCCAAGTAAGATAGGAGGTATTACCAGAGGGCATCAGAGGGCAGACACACTGAAACCATAATCACAGAAAACTAGTCAATCTAATCACACTAGGACCACAGCCTTGTCTAACTCAATGAAACTAAGCCATGTCGTGTGGGGCCACCCAAGAAAGTCGGGTCATGGTGGAGAGGTCTGACAGAATGTGGTCCACTGGAGAAGGGAATGGCAAACGACTTCAGTATTCTTGCCTTGAGAACCCCATGAACAGTATGAAAAGGCAAAATGATAGGATACTGACAGAGGAACTCCCCAGGTCAGTAGGTGCCGAACATGCTACTGGAGATCAGTGGAGAAATAACGCTAGAAAGAATGAAGGGATGGAGCCAAAGCAAAAACAATACCCAGTTGTGGATGTGACTAGTGATAAAAACAAGGTCCAATGCTGTAAAGAGCAATACTAAATAGGAACTTGGAATGTTAGGTCCATGAATCAAGGCAAATTGGAAGTGGTCAAACAGGAGATGGTGAGTGAACATCGACATTCTAGGAATCAGCAAACTAAAATGGACTGGAATGGGTGAATTTAACTCAGATGACCATTATATCTACTACTGCGGGCAGGAATCACTTAGAAGAAATGGAGTAGCCATCATGGTCAACAAAAGAGTCCGAAATACAGTACTTGGATGCAATCTCAAAAATGACAGAATGAGCTCTGTTCGTTTCCAAGGCAAACCATTCAATATCATAGTAATCCTAGTCTATGTCCCAACCAGTAACGCTGAAGAAGCTGAAGTTGAACAGTTCTATGAAGACCTACAAGACCTTTTAGAACTAAAACCCAAAAAAGATGTCCTTTTCATTATAGGGGACTGGAATGCAAAAGTAGGAAGTCAAGAAACACCTGGAGTAACAGGCAAATTTGGCTTTGGAGTAAGGAATGAAGCAGGGCAAAGGCTAATAGAGTTTTGCCAAGAGAACGCACTGGTCAGAGCAAACACTCTCTTCCAGCAACACAAGAGAAGACTCTACACATGGACATCACCAGATGGTCAACACCAAAATCAGATTGATTATATTCTTTGTAGCCAAAGATGGAGAAGCTCTATACAGTCAGCAAAAACAAGACCAGGAGCTGACTGTGGCTCAGATCATGAACTCCTTATTGCCAAATTCAGACTTAAGTTGAAATAAGTAGGGAAAACCACTAGACCATTCAGGTATGACCTAAATCAAATCCCTTATGATTATACAGTGGAAGTGAGAAATAGATTTAAGGGCCTAGATCTGATAGATAGAGTGCCTGATGAAGTATGGACGGAGGTTCATGGCATTGTACAGGAGACAGGGATCAAGACCATCCCCATGGAAAAGAATGCAAAAAAGCAAAATGGCTGTCTGGGGAGGCCTTACAAATAGCTGTGAAAAGAAGAGAAGTGAAAAGCAAAGGAGAAAAGGAAAGATATAAGCATCTGAATGCAGAGTTCCAAAGAATAGCAAGAAGAGAGAAGAAAGCCTTCCTCAAAAGCCTTCCTCAGTGATCAATGCAAAGAAATAGAGGAAGACAACAGAATGGGAAAGACTAGAGATCTCTTCAAGAAAATTAGAGATACCAAGGGGACATTTCATGCAAAGATGAGCTCAATAAACAACAGAAATGGTATGGACCTAACAGAAGCAGAAGATATTAAGAAGAGGTGGCAGGAATACACAGAAGAACTGTACAAAAAAGATCTTCATGACCCAGATAATTACGATAGTATGATCACTCACCTAGAGCCAGACATCCTGGAATGTGAAGTCAAGTGGGCTTTAGAATGCATCACTACAAACAAAGCTAGTGGAGGTGATGGAATTCCAGCTGAGCTATTTCAAATCCTGAAAGATGATGCTGTGAAAGTGCTGCATTCAATATGCCAGCAAATTTGGAAAACTCAGCAGTGGCCACAGGACTGGAAAAGGTCTGTTTTCATCACAATCCCAAAGAAAGGTAATGCCAAAGAATGCTCAAACTACCACACAATTGCACTCATCTCACACGCTAGTAAAGTAATGCTCAAAATTCTCCAAGTCAGGCTTTAGCAATACGTGAACCGTGAACTTCCTGATGTTCAAGCTGGTTTTAAAAAAAGCAGAGGAACAAGAGACCAAATTGCCAACATCTACTGGATCATGGAAAAAGCAAGAGAGTTCCAGAAAAACATCTATTTCTGCTTTATTGACCATGCCAAAGCCTTTGACTGTGTGGATCACAATAAACTGTGGAAAATTCTGCAAGAGATGGGAATACCAGACCACCTGACCTGCTTCTTGAGAAATTTGTATGCAGGTCAGGAAGCAACAGTTAGAACTGGACATGGAACAACAGACTGGTTCCAAATAGGAAAAGGAGTTTGTCAAGGCTGTATATTATCACCCTGCTTATTTCACTTCTATGCAGAGTACATCACGAGAAACGCTGGGCTGGAAGAAGCACAAGCTGGAATCAAGATTGCCAGGAGAAATATCAATAGCCTCAGATATGCAGATGACACCACCCTTATGGCAGAAAGTGAAGAGGAACTAAAGAGCCTCTTGATGAAGTCAAAGAGGAGAGTGAAAAAGTTGGCTTAAAGCTCAACATTCAGAAAATGAAGATCATGGCATCCGGTCCCACCACTTTATGGGAAATAGATGGGGCAACAGTGGAAACAGTGTCAGACTTTATTTTTCTGGGCTCCAAAATCACTGCAGATGGTGACTGCAGCCATGAAATTAAAAGACGCTTACTCCTTGGAAGGAAAGTCATGACCAACCTAGATGGCATATACAAAAGCAGAGACATTACTTTGCCAACAAAGGTCCGTCTAGTCAAGGCTATGGTTTTTCCAGTAGTCATTTATGGATGTGAGAGTTGGACTGTAAAGAAAGCTGAGCACCAAAGAATTGATGGTTTTGAACTGTGGTGTTAGAGAAGACTCTTGAGAGTCCCTTGGACTGCAAGGAGATCCTACCAGTCCATTCTGAAGGAGATCAGTCCTGGGTGTTCTTTAGAAGGAATGATACTGAAGCTGAAACTCCAGTACTTTGACCACCTCATGCGAAGAGTTGACTCATTGGAAAAGACTCTGATGCTGGGAGGGATTGGGGGCAGGAGGAGAAGGGGACGACGGAGGATGAGATGGCTGGATGGCATCACTGACTCGATGGATGTGAGTCTGAGTGAACTCCGGAAGTTGGTGATGGACAGGGAGGCCGTCGTGCTGCAATTCATGGGGCCGCAAAGAGTCGGACACAACTGAGCAACTGAATTGAACTGATCTGAAGCCAATAAAAGTAAGACATGGTGGTTTCAGATAAATCTCCAAATTCTTTGATACGCTTCTTTTTAAGAGGTGATATTTAATTCCCCTCCTCTTGAGAGTGTGGGCTGAATTCATAACTTACTTCTCTGATGAATAGAATATGACAGAACTGATGAGATGTCATTCCAAGAATAGGTTACAAAAAGGCTGCAGATTCAACCTGTGTGCTGTCTCTTTCTCTCACATTTGAGATCCTACCCTCGTCGGCTGTTTGATCCAGGAGAAGCCACTTGCCATAAAGACCTATATAATGAAGAAAAGAGGCCTCTAACCAAGAGCCAGTGAGGTACTGAACTCTGCCAACTATCAATACCCTATGAGTGAACTTGAAAGTGGATTTACCAGCCCCAATTAAACCTTGAGATAACTACAGCTACAGCTGACTGCAACCTCATAATTTCTAAGACCGTTGTTCTAAGCACTGCCTGGTTTCTTCTTGCTCCTTACAGTAAAATGAGAAAGGAGAAAAATAAAGGAAAGACCATTAAACTTGAAAGAACCAAGACTTGATGGTTTGGAAAAATCTCGGACATTCCAGATAGCAAACAATTCTAAAATTAAACAATGGCTTCTCAGCAAAGTGCATATACAGACTGTTGCCAGGAAAACTCTTCTAAAGGTGAAGCCAAGTGTGTGACTGTAAAATTATTTCATGAGAGCTCAGAAAAAGTTACAGTAGTTCTTTAGAGTTCCTTTTGATCAGACAAAAGGCTCACAACAGATATCAATGGAGTGTCTTACAGAACCTCTCAAACAATAGAAATGTTAAGGAAACTTAAGGGTATTGTCCTTCAATAGTCTCAGCAGAATTCTATGCTACAGAAGGACTTAAGGAAACTGGGGGTGTGATTTTTGTCTAATAGAGTGAACCTTATAAGATTCACACAAATAACTTTTATAGAAGAATTATATATGCAAAAACATTGCCAGCTTGCACTGAAAAAGACAGAAGCAATAGAAAATGAAACGAAGGCTTTGGACCTCCATATTTCTACTATCAGAAAGCAGGCTGAGAAAACTACTTAGCTGCAAATACATTCTGTGTGTCATAAAAAGCAAAGGATGAGGGCGAACCAAGGGCCCAGATGGTGAAACTGAAAACCATGGAAAAGTATTCCCAAAGTTCGAGAACTTATTCATAAATATCCAACACTTGCCCAGCAGGATTCCATAATATATAGTTATGCACCAATGACATTCAGTGCCTATTTTTACTTGTTTAGATTTGGAGAGCCCAGAGTGGTTATCTTAAGTCTGCTCCAATATTAGAGGTGTGTATGCATACTGTGTGTGTTGGCAGCAGATAATATGTGCCTTTAGTTTCATAAGTAGAGAGAAATTGTACTCAAGGGGCCACAGTTAGGGGATTAAATTTGAAGAGTCTTATCTGTACCTGGACTCAATTTAGATGGTAAGATTCTGGTTTCTCAACTGAGGCTACAAGTGGATGAGAGTTTTGGTGGCCTTGAGATGGGTATACGTCTTATACGTGAGATGAATGTAAAACTGTATACAATGGAAGACTTGGTGGTTTTATAAATATATCCACAAATCCTTTGATATTTCAGAAGTAGAGCTTAATTCTCTTCTCCTTGGTTATGGGTTTGTTGGACTCTGTGTGTCAGTAGCTTGCTTTTGGGAGAAGGCAATGGCAACCCACTCCAGTACTCTTGCCTGGAAAATCCCATGGAAGGAGGAGCCTGGTAGCGAAGAGTCGGACATGGCTGAGCGACTTCACTTTCACTTTTCACTTTCATGCCTTGGAGAAGGAAATGGCAATGCACTCCAGTGTTCTTGCCTGGAGAATCCCAGGGACAGGGGAGCCTGGTGGGCTGCCGTCTCTGGGGTCACACAGAGTCAGACACGACTGAAGTGACTTAGCAGCAGCAGCAGCTTGCTTTTAATAAATAACATACAGGAAGAATGACGAGTTGTCACTTCTGAGATAAGGTTATAAAAAAGACTGGCTTTCTTGTTCTTGTGTTCTCTCACATTTCTTCCCAGATTACTCATTCCTGGAGAAGCCAGCTGCTAATGGACAGGACCATGCGACTAGGAACAGTGGCCTTAGGTCAACAGCCAGCATGGAATGGAAAGTTTGAACAATCATGTGAGTGAGCCTGGAAGCAGGTTTTCCAGCCTCAGTCAAATCTCCAGATGACGGTACCTGTGGCTGATGACTGACTGCAATCTTATGGGAGGTCCTGAGCCAGAATCACCCAGCTAAGCTGCTCCAGACCCCTGACCCTCAGAAACTCTGTCATATCACAAATGTTTATTGTTTTTAGCTGCTAAATAGTGAATGCATTTTGTTATGCTGTAATAGATGACTAATATAAGGGAAGACCTTAAAAAATCCTACATAAGTAAATCTATTCATTCTATAGATAAGGCAGTCGAGGTACAAATATGTTAAGGGATTTTCCCAAACACACAGCTAATAAATGGCAGGATAAAGATTTGAATTCACATCTACATATCTCAGGAATTTTTCTTAAGTAAGTTTTGTAAAAATAAAAATCAAAATATAAGGAAACCACAATCTTTTATAAAAATAATGTTTGGGTTGATACAGAAAGTCCAATAATGACATACAAAACTACCAGCTGCTTAAGGAGTAACTGAGGTGTTGGGCAGGCAGAGGAATGTGCGAAAGATGCTTAAATCTATACACCACAGGGGCCAAGACATCTGGTAAAAAAGAGGTGAGCCATTCCTTCTCGATTCCAGCTTTCCCAATTATGTTAATTGTAACAGAACTTGGCTTCCTGGCAAAGCAGAGCTAGTGAGGCATTTGACACACTGTAGAATTTAAGTTCAAAAGTAAAACTGTTTAATGAATGCACACCCTACTCCTTATTCATTATGCAAAGTCGAGTTGTAGAGTTTTTCAATATGTGCTCTAATTCCCTTTAAGAAACGTGATTCCACATTCCTCATATTAGTGCAGGAGGAAAGAAAAAAAAGAAGATATTCCACTGGAAGAGGCTTTGGGGTCAGTTAGAAATTCTCTGCTCTGTCTTTAAAAGGAAGATATACCCCTTTTTTCAGCTATTGTGTTTTATTCTGGTGAGGATTGATGGCTGTAAAACACAGCACCTCCCCTTCAACTTTTCCATATAACTTGATTAGACAGGAATAATCTCTTATGCTTTCATGCACAAATTTAGGAGTGACCCAGAACAAACGAGTTTCCTTCATCACCATAGCAACCAGGACTATGGAAAAATGCCACTCACTAGGCTATGCAAGTCAGATTTCATCCCTTTGATGTTAATTAACAAATTGCTTTCAGAAAATCAATGAGTTACCCTGCTCCCTTCTAAATGTTTGTGATATATTTTTTAGTATTTCCTAAAGTGATGCGGTGTCAGAATGGGTGGGAGAGAGTGAGCAAAACATAGCACCACCTTTTCCTGGTATAACACACGGGTGATTAGGAATGCAAGAGTGCACTGGGCCAAGAGGAGTATCCACTTGGACCTCTTGGGCATTGAGATACGAATCTAAATTCATGTTTTCCTACTATACAAGTTTCCTACCTCTTAGAAAATGGTGACTGCTTCCTTTCCAGAAAAACAAAAACAAAAACAAAAACTCTGTGAGTGTGTGTGTGTGTATCTTTTAAATAAAAGGGCTGTCACAAACAAAAGTTGTTGTGGAAACCTATATTTAGATTCCTCTATTTTCCTAGTCTTCTCCCGGGAATGTAAAATTTCTCAAGGGCAATTTGGTCATTTATACCAAAAATCTTTAAGTAGCCTTTCACTCTGAAATTTGACTCCTGGAGAATTATCGGAAGGAGATGTACTCAGAGAAAGGTATATAGATAAAAGTATACAGTCTTCACAGTATTTATAATAAATCTTTAAAGTTAGAAGCATTCTAAATGACAATGAGGGGTGAAAGTGATTTAAAATGTGTTTTCAGAGAAATTAAACAGGGTTTATTAAACTTATAAGTGAAACGAGAAGGCTGAAAAACAGATTGCTGAGGTGATATACTAAAAAAAAAAAAAATTAAGTCTCCAAGCAAAAGTTTCATAAATTTGGCAAAAGAATAAATAAACCTCACATGAAGAGTTTTCTCTTTTTATGTGTGTGTCTTCCTGAGATTTGCAGCTGTTTTATTGAATATATGCCATGGGATATAAAATGATTTTGATAGAAATATATGTAAGATCTAGTTACATGCAATATGTCCTCAGACAAATGTGTACCTATCTTTTTTATTGCATGACAAAAGTTTATTCAAAGATATCATATCACTGGTCCCAAGAAGTCTCACCATCCCATTCTTCCTAATAAGATGTGCAAGAACAATTCAAAGAAGGTATACTTTGAGTTGGCTTAATTAAGTTATTGATAAAAGGATTAAAAACTGACAGTTTCAAACATACAGAGTCTTATAAGAAAACTAATTATTAAAAAACCTTTATCTACTTATAAGAAATGATAATAATTTTTAGATAAAATGATGTAAGGGTCAGAAAAAGATGCACAAATGTGATCAGCTCCAGGATTAACCCCGAAAAACGTTATCAAATAAAATTCATGAAGAATAATTACTGTCAAGATATTTTGACCAGCAGAACCGTTTCATTCAAAGAAAAGACCAATATGTAAAACTAATTGAAATATAGTTTGTACTGTTGAAAGGGCCAGATGAGCCATCTCAAGCCCATCTACTTTATTCTATGAACAACAGTTTGCAAATCACTGTTGCATCAGAAGATAGCTTCTGTGGTTTCACCTCATGCACTCTTGTCCTTCTTTTATCAGAGATATACAACAACAGCTCTTGCAACAACAGCCACATGCTATACAACAAAACAAGTAAACTACTTTGTGCCTTGGTTTTCTTGGGTGTAAAATGACAGGCTGGATGAGATTATGTCTATATGTGAAAGAGAGTCTTTGAAATGGTTCTCAAGGATCCACCTTTCGGTATTCACGCCCTGTGTAAATCCCTCTCTTTACTTCCCTCTCTCTGAGTGTGGACTATACCTAGTAATTCACTTCTAATAAATAGTTGAATTAGAATTAATTGAAAGTGATAAGATGAAACGTCTGAGATTATGATGCAAAGACTGTGATCAGTCTCTCTCCTACTACCATTTTCTTCCCCATCGTCACCCCAATCTTTACTCTCGTGGGAGAAAACTTCTAAGTTGTGAAAAGCCCTATGAGGAGGTCCACAATGTGAGTGAAGGCAGAAATGAATCCTCCCAAAGACAAGGCGTGGGATGATTGAAGCCCTGGTTAGCACTTAGATAGTAGCCTTGATTGTAACCTAGCGAGAGACTATACACAGAGGACAAGCTAAAGGTGCCTGGATTCCTGACCCACAGAATTGTAAGGTATGGTATGCTTGTAGTTTTAAGGTGCAAATTTTGAGGTTGGCTTCCCTGGTGGCTCAGACTGTAAAGAATCTGCCTGACAAAGCAGGAGACCCAGGTTCAATCCTTGGGTCAGAAAGATGCCCTGGTGAAGGGAATGGCAACCCACTCCAGTATAAAGAGTCACACAAGACTAAATGACTGACACATTCACTTTCACTACTCAGAAATAGATAACTACACACAACAGAAAAGTTTTCTTCTATTTATGAAGTTCTTTTCTTTAAACAAGTGTTAAAAGAGCATTTGTGGTTACTGATGAATCCAGAGTAAGGCTTGATAGTTTAGAAACTAGTTCACCCTGATTTAGAATTTTTAGTCACCTTTGGAAAACCCAGTTTTCCTGGTTTTGGTCCCCATCCTCTTTAGATGCTGGAATGGACTATAGATAGTGAGCTTTCCTCAAAATCATAGACAACCTTACTCCTTCTTCTGGCCTTTACAGTATCTGTCACAGAAGAAGGGGACCGTTCATCTTTGGGGTCCCATTATAATAACTGCTAATGAGCAGCTAAAGTCAGCACTGAGGAGGACCCATTCTTTTCTCTTAAAAAGCATAACTGCAAAGGCTCTTTAAAAGTTAAACTGCTTAAGAAATTTTTTGCCAAATGCAATTATATTCTCTTAAAGAGAAGCCATTTTTCACTTGAACTTTTATGTAGGAGACCCAGGTTTGATCCTTGGGTCAGGAAGATCCCCTGGAGAAGGAAATGGCAACCCACTCCAGTATTCTTGCCTGGAAAATTCCATGGAAAGAAGGCGTCTGGTGGTCTACAGTATATGAGGTTGCAAAGAGCTGTACATGACTGAGTGACTAACACTAGACAAGACTATGTGTCTTAAGCTCATAATTTGGTCCCACTCATCATGACTGTCAAATAAATTCTGTATCCATGCTTTATTTTATATAATCTCTTATTGCCAAGAGATTGCATTTTAACGTGTAACCTATTAGCTAACTTATTAGTTATGTTACCACCACTCCTCCAACCCCTCTACCCTCAAATTATATAATCTCCCTGAATAAAAATGCTATACTTTCTCCATCTTTACAAAATAAGAAAATAAGCATTCAAGAGGTGTTTAAGATTCAAATGCTATTTGAAGGAAATAATGGTATTATTATTTTGAATACTTCTTAGTATTGTTACTATGCTGCCCTAAAAGGCATTCAATTATCTTTTGTTGAATTAAATAGTCATCAAATATGAAACATAGTAAACTGTCCCTCTCCCTAAAATTTTGATCTCATTCCTATCTTCAAATAAAGTTTAACTGTTTCCACTATATATATATATATATATATATATATATATATATATATATTTTTTTTTTTTTTTTTAAAGAAATCCTAGTTAGAGCAATTAGTTCTAACATAACAAAACAACTCCAGTACATGAGACAGACTTTTCCTAAGAAAACATGTATTAAACAATACCAATTTAACCACACACAAAAAAGTCTTCTTTCATAATGTCCTAAAATATGCCTCTGAGCACTCCTGCCTTGGATAAGACAAGGTTTGGCCAATCTATTGAATATTAATACCCATGTTTGGGGAGGATAAAATATCCCTCTATGTAGTTCAGTGTGAAACTGGAGGTGTCTATACAATCAGTTGTCTTGGAGCCACGGTGACTGCATTTGATCTGCACATATGGAAAACATGAAGCCAATTTTATGGCCTCCAGCAGCTAGGTCTGCTCTTGGAAAAACTGGAGGTGGAAGAGAGTTAGGAAGAGTCTTGACAGTGTATCAGAGTGTCAAGAAAAAGAGAAAGTCACATTAGCATGTGAACCAGAGTCACCTAGCACCTATTTTTGATTAGAGATTAAATAATGGAATTGACAGACTCAAGATGAACTTGAAGTTGTGTTACACTGGCAGCACAAATGAGAGAAGCTGACATGAATATCCCTTCTTGAGTATATTTGGGAAACCTGATTTCTCTAACGCAAAACAAAACAAAACAAAAAAACAAAACTCAAGTCTGCTATCTAGCATAGCATCTTTATTACCATAACCTATTTTCTTATAAGAGGAAGCATTAGAGTTTCCAAGAGTAGATACTTAATGAAACAACACATCTTAATTCCAAATATAAGACAAGATTTAAAAGATTACTATTTAATTCTTGCTCCTTTGTCTGGGAAGATTCTTTTTTTTTTCCTCGAAAGATAATTCTTAAATTATAAGCTGCTGTAACAGTTATTTACAAATCACTTATTTCAGCTGCATATGAAACCAAGTATTAAATGTATCCACAAAGAGCACTTCCTAGTCCTTGCTGTACATTCATCACCTCGAGAGAGTTTTCAAAGAAGAGATTCCTCAGATCATATTGAATGAGAAAGCTTAGGGTTGGGAACCAGGAACAGGTATTTCAAAAAGTTAAATAATTCATTAAAATATACACCTGGGCATCGTGGGAAAAGAGAAGATTCAGTGCTCAAATCTATGTTTCTGCCCAGAGGAGCATATGACCTCATATCCGCTCCTCTGTAGTCCTCTGTTTTTCACTTTTAGACCAAGTTTCCATCTTGTAATATATACTCCTCCATCATCACTTTTGGAGCATGTGATGCACAAGGTGCTGATGCTTCCTTTCAAGCACTGAAGGGCTCTGGTTCCTATGGGATTCTGAGAATCCATGGTCTGAGGGATCTTAGATTCTGCTCGGTTTCTCCCTGGAAAAGTCCCCTTCTCTTTTGCAAGTACTTTAAGGGAAGAGTTGTAAGGAAGTTTCTGGTGAATGAAATCTGTTTACCAAAGTTAACTACTATGACCTCTTTATTATTTGCATCGAGTAGGAGTTGGACCACAAAGTGCTGAAGAATTGGTGCTTTCAAGTTGTGGTGCTGGAGAATACTCTTGAGAGTCCCTTGGACAGTAGGAACATCAAACCGGTCAATCCTAAAGGAAATCAAACCTGAATATTCATTGGAAGGACTGATGTTGAAGTTGAAGCTCCAATACTTTGGCCACCAGATGGGAAGAACTGCATTGGAAAAGATCCTGATGCTGGGAAAGATTGAAGGTGGGAGGAGGAAGCAGGTGGCAGAGGATGATATGGTTAGATAGCATCACTGGCTGAATGGACATGAATTTCAGCAAACTCCAGGAGATAATGAAGGACAGAGGAGCCTGGCATGCTGCAAGTACATGGGTTGCAAAGAGTTGGACATGACTTAGTGACTGAACAACAACAACAATGCTTTCTCTGGGTACTATTAAATGACTAATTCCCAAAATCTAAGAGTAACTTTCTGTCAACATGCTTGTTGAGAGACTCTTCCCTGTTTCTGCATGTTTTATATCCATTTTTTGGTTGTTGCTCTATACTGTAATTTCCCAAGCTGTTTGTACAGCAAACAGCATTAAATGATGGAGATCCTGTCTTTCTCAGGGGATAGAGGCAGATTTGTCTCCTGGTCAGAATAATAAAGATAACATCTCCCCTCCAGGTAAAGGTCAGGAAGTTTCAACTCTTCATGAAATCAGGGGGTTTTGAAGCTTTGTATTTCTCAGCTGTGGTGCAAGCACTCTCTGAGTACAACCCCATAGGTCACCCCACATTGACCTTGGGGGAGTTGGGACCAAGAAGAACAAATAGGAGAGTCTAGCCCTTGCTTTCTCCTGTGCCATGAGTCATAAAGTTATTTTTTTCTGAGTTAGAAGTCTTGTGAACCAGGACCTATGAAACAGTCACAGGCCAGCTTGTTCATGTAATAGGGCAAACTCACAGCCTTTCACAGCTTTTAGGAGTGCTTATTAAGTCCCTGGACTCTCTTAGACACCATGTCACTGAGTCCCACTTCTACTACTTACTTGCAGCAAGATTCACCAGCTACACCACCTACCAGCTGTGTCACTAATGATGGCACTTTGTAGCCATGGGATCTTGGCACTAACAACAGCGCTAACAACAAGAACCACAGCAATAGTAACAAATAGCATCACAGTGGTAACTTACAGAAGCTAGTATTTGTCAATTGTCCTTTAGACACTGCGTGGAGTGCTTTATATGACTTAGCTCATTCAATCATGGATGCCATATAAACTAAGAATATCAAACGCTATCAAAATTTTCTCTCACAGTGTTATTACAAAGATCAAAAGCAAATATTGATAGTGAAGTACATTGGGAGCAGTAAACAGAAACCTACAAACACATCTATTTTCTTCTCTTTATTCACCTGGATCTCACACCAGGTCCTTTTATCTCCTTCTTTGCACGTGCTATGTCATCTGTCTGAAACACTTTTCCCTTTCTTCTTCTTCAGGCTCCGCTTGGTCTTGCGTGATTCAGCTCAAAGGAGCATTGTCAGGGGAACAGATTTTCTCCTTGAAATGTGTTTCTTTTGTGAGCCAAGACACACAGTCTTTCGGCCTCCTGGGTGGAGGTGAGTGCCCACCCTTTTTTCCAACCCTATTTTTCACTTGCCTTCAGGAATGGCAGGGGGACTTAACTTTGTGGTAAGAGGAAAAGTGCACATTCATATTCCTCTCCAGGTTCTCTATGAAGCTAGTCACCTATTTCCTTTTCTGTCTGGTGAGCCATCCTTGGGAGCATTGCCCCATGCCCCAGCCAGGGGAGCTGAACCAGCTGCAGTCTGGGTCCTGTGTCAGAGACCAAGGAACCCAAATGGGTTCATTTGGGCAGGCCAACAGGGCAGGGGGCTTGGAGAAATCCATCATGGTCCTCAGTCTAAGTCACACTCTCCAATCGTGCTTTACTGTAATGAAGTTGACAAGTTCTATGCTATCTCATTTCCTAGATTTACTTCTCAATTGGTTTGGAAGCCAAAGGGGAGAAGGGAATTAATAACAGGAATTTCCTGGAAAGAAAATAAAAAAGTCCATCCCAGCTTCCCCAACTTCCCTCAGCAATATTCTTAGAGAACAATTCGGGCACTTGTGGTCCTGTTCACCTGCTTGATTTTTCATGCAAGTGAGCCAATTGGTGTCTGTATACTCAGTACGGGCAGTATCTGCTGCATAGGACTTGACACTGTGTGCCTAGTGTTTTGAGGATGTAGTAGGGACTCAGTAAATGAAAGAGATTCTCTTAGCTCATTCTTAGTTCATCTTTGGAGCCAGTAACATTGCAGTGTCTGCACTATTCAAGATGAGGAATGATACTTGATTGTTCAGTCACTAAGTTGTGTCCAGTTCTTTGTGACCCCATGAACTGCAGCACATCAGGCTTCCCTGACCTTCACTGTCTCCGGGAGTTTGGTTAAACTCATGTCCACTGAGTCAATGATGCTATCCACCATCTCATCCTCTGTTCCCCTCTTCTCCTTATAGGTCTGCACCTACAGAACACAACAAGATGATCATATTTAGCTAGGGAGACTCATTGTTTCCTTGTGATCCTATTCCACAAATGGTAAGTCATTAGGATGAGAATTCAGAATGTCAAAGTCACTGGCTTCCAAGCCATGCCAGCATACTCAAAAAAATTAAACTCAATCCTTTGCCACCGATATTTAATTTTGTATCAAAGGATTTTACAGCCATATAAAACAAAACAAAACATGATAACAAGGAGCAATTCTTGTCTCTCCAAGAACATCATTACCCACCAAAACACTGAGGACATGGACAAAGGAAAGTACA
The DNA here is from genome assembly GCF_002263795.3 of Bos taurus. Classification (NCBI taxonomy): domain Eukaryota; kingdom Metazoa; phylum Chordata; class Mammalia; order Artiodactyla; family Bovidae; genus Bos; species Bos taurus. Next base: position 78,731,822 of record NC_037334.1, on the reverse strand, counting down.
CTCCATTTGTCCTGACAGTTTGCAGTGATCACATGTCCTGCCTTCTGGTTTCTTCCTTCAAAGGCTAGAGCTACACTCTTACACAAGTTACTAAAAATATGAAAGCGAGCCTTGGTGCTCAGACCTTTACACTATGTGTATCCTTCAACTTGGAAGAATAAGACTCCTAAAGTTATAGGATAATTTGTGATTACAGTTTCTAAGTTACACTTTTGACAGTGTAAATCTTAATTTTAAGCTACTGTTTATTAAGTTTTTCACCTATAGCATCTCACTTAATCCTTGAACCAAGGGAGGGAGGTAATCTCAACATTTTACAGATAGGGGAACGGAGCTTTGATAACTCGTCCAAATCCAGGTAGTCACTAGAGGGGCCAGGATTAAAATTGCTTTGCTGATGGCTAATGTCTGAAGAGTGATCCAACCCATGTGCAACCTCTCAGGATATATATTGGTAGATGTCTTGAATTTGTTGAATGAGAAACTTTAAAAAATTCCAGCTAACATCAATCACAGGTGATATTCGTCCAAAAAAGTGAGATCACATAGGATAGTAGTAGGTAAGAGTACAGGTTCTGTAATCTGATATCCCTGTGTCTGAATGACCTAAGACACATAACTTCTTCTCAGGAAAAAGAAGTTGTTTCCATTCTAAAAATGAGAACAACAGTAGCATCTCCTTTATAGGATTTCTTTAAGGGCAATGAAGAATTTAGAAAAATGACTGGTCCCCAGAAAGTTATCAACAGATGTTAGAAATTAACTGTGGGCTTTAAATGAAGAAATTCCACTGTAATTCTAGTGGTTTCTATATAATTGTTCCTACAGATGCATTTTTTTAAACAATATCTCATCTGGTTAAAAAAAAAACAAAAACAGACTTAATAAGATTAAGATTGTAAAAGAGAAGACAAGAGATTTCATGGAATTTTATATAGACCATTATCTCAAATTTCAGACTAACTGAACCCTTCACTGATGTACAGAGAAACCATGATATCCAAGCTCCCAACTTCCCAAATGGTAATCTTGGAATGTTACTATAGATTCTAGAAACTGTACTTATTTCTAGCATTGTAATCTGAAGAGCAAACAGCTCCTAACCTTGTTGATCAGCTGCTGTGGAGTGTTGAAACTGGCCATGGAGAAGGAGAGAAAAAACTTTTCTTAAAGACTCAAAAAAAAAAAAAATATTCTGACACATGGAGGCTAGCACACTTGTTATTCCACCAGATTTCTCCACACCTGCATGCATATAACACATCCTTTTAAAAATTCACTAACAACATTTGAAATTGGATTCATTTTAACAGGGAAAAAAATTACTAAGAAAACTGCTAGTTACCAATGGCCAAGAAGGAAGACTTTTCCATACAAGGAACAATTTTTGGAGTTCTGTGAAAAGCTAAATTTGTCCTCCTTCTTCTTTTATTTATATTACAGATATTTTGCAAGTTCCATAAGACTCCATCCCACACAAGACAGTGAATCAAAGTGTCAGAGAAGACTGAATTTCCCCAGTATTTCACAGTTACCAAAACACCTGTGCTAAATACTTTTCTGTGTATCAGCTGTGAAAACTCACTGTTCAATAGCCCTCCAAATTTCTCATTTATTACCCATGGTGGGGGGACCTGGGTGCCTCACAATGGTTTATCATTAAATGCTTGGAAGAACAGTATTTCAAGAGCTTCATAATAGATTTTTAAAAAAGAAAAAAAAGGACCAGCACATTTCACCTATGCTTCTTAAAGACACTGGCTTCTACCTCTTCTGAGATGCTGCCTTATCTGGAAATTAATTAAGCAGAAACTAGCTGGGCACAAATACCCTAACATTCTGAGGCTTAATTAGCAAATGCTTTTTAACTTCACAACAGGTCTTAGCCTTGTTGGTTACTTTGTTTCTTAAGAGGAGAAAGCCAAGCGATATTATTCTCTCCTTCCTTTCACAGAGGAAACAAGCATGGAAATTTAAAAATAGATCAAGGGATGCTCAAGGGCAGCTCCCTAGCAACCCAGGCTGCATTGCTGGTATGCTAACAGGAGTGGCCAGCATTTTGCCAGGTATGTAGGCAAGCCACTCCTACGACAGCAAAGCCTAGGAGGGAACATCAATGTGTGCAGCCAGGAAGAGGACACACACAGGTGCCAGATATTCCTGCAAGTTGTAGGCAATCTGATCAGGACGGAGGCCAGTGACTGTACTGGGCAAGTTTGTGAACTGCATTCCCTAGAGAGGCTTCCTGTCCATCCTTGGGGGGAGTCAGGCAGAGAGGCTGAAGGTGGGAGGACTCCTGGTCATCAAAGTCCCACGAGAAATCATTTCTGAAAGATTGCTATTGGACAGTCAAAAATCATGGCTCTGACTTTTCTTTATTAAATAACAAGGGAGAAAATGAAAAGATGGAATGTTTATTGATAGTCTTTGTGCCTGATGCCGTACAGCTTGTTTTTTGAGGCTCTGATGTAAAGGGGAAAAAAAAAAAAATCTCTGCATGTCATATAGCTGCAGAGTACAGGCGCCCTGGTGCGCACTGTGAAAATATCATAGAAAAATATGACATCAAATTGTCTGCCTACGATGATACCATTTCTTATTAAAATAAAAGGAAAAAAAGATCTAGAGACTAACAATGCTTTCCCTTTTCTCACTCAGACTTCACATAAGGAAAGTTACCTGGATTTTCAAGATGTTAAACATGTCCTTGTGTCAAAAATGGACTAATTAAGCATTCAATGCCAGCCCCTTAACCACGCGTGCTTCCCACCCCCCCCCCACCACCTTTTTTTTTTCTTGGCTTCCTTGTTCAAAATGCCTTTTGAAGGAAAATGTCAAGCAAATTATTTTTATTCAAAATATTTTTTATTTCTTCCTTCCTCCTTCCCTCCCTCTCTTCTCTTTAAGGCAGCAGTCTCAAAGGTTTGGCCATTCACTTTTTTTCATACAAATATTTTTCTCTCTTTGCTTTAAAAAAAAAAAATCAGGCAAACTATGGCAATAAAAAGGTAGAAAGAGGAATACAATGAACTTTTTCATGTTTCTCAACAAAATTAAGGACTAAAATCTTAGAAAGGCTGTTGAAGTTCATTCCTTTTCCATACACTAAGAGAATCATTCCCCAGAATATGGTACCTATCTTTCCCAAGCATGTCTTTATACCTTCATTCTATAGGCACCAATAGTCTGTCAAGTTTACAAAATTTTTTATGTATTGTTATATTGTACAATTTTGTTTAAAAGAAAAAACCTCCAATTGCATTTTTGCAATTTATCCATGTTAGTACATTTGTTTTCATTTCATATACTATATACTTAGATGAATAAAATACAAATTGTATACTCTTTTCAACTATGACACTCAGTTTCCAGTTTCCATACAATTATAAGCAATGCTGGTGCTACCATTCTTGATCGTATGTAAAGATAAATTCTTATCTGCTCAGAACAAATAGGTCCAAGACATGTTGTCACTTCTTTGTACAGTCTATGCAAGCTATGATGTTACCTTAAAAAATTTTTTTAATGTATTACACTCTTATGAGGTATGACTACTGTGCTCTGTGTTTTATATAATATACCCCTCACTGTAACAATCTGAAGTAAGCAATTTTATCTCCATTTGACAGAAACAGAAACTGGGGTTTGGAGAACAGAAGCAACTGGGATACACAGAGCTGGCTTGATCTTCAAACACAGAGCTGTCTGACTCTAGAAGCTATGCTTTACGCCACCATCTTCTGCTACTGCCCATGCACAGAACTCTCATTCCACTGGCCTCTCAAGCTCTTAAATGGAGCAGTCTTCACAAAAGAAAGTGGTTGATCATGAATCCAAGAAATTCTTACTTAAATATACATTATATATATTTAAAACTGCATCAAATTATATACAGTATAAACTTACAAAAATAGAAAATGGTGAGATAAGCATGAAATGTCATATTATTATATATATGCTGTTTCTCAAATATATTGAGAGTAGTCATTATTATTTTTATCTATATTGAATATATTAGTATTATTTTGACAAACAGGCATTGTATTTTTTTAATGTTTGATTAGAATTTGGAGAATGAGGAGACAGTTATATTTGGATGTTAGGAAAACAAAGGCTTTGTTTGTGGATTGACTCCTTTAATACTTTTTCTATTTGTTGTTTGTTCCTGTATTTGAGTCTCGAAGTACAGGAATATTATTATCATCCTGGGCTTCCCAGGTGGCTCTAGTGGTAAAGAACCCACCTGCCAATGTAGGAGACATAAGAGATGCAGGTTTGATCCCTCAGTCCGGAAGATACCCTGGAGGAGAGAATGGCAACCAATTTCAGTGTTCTTGCCTGGAGAATCTCATGGACAGAAGAACCTGGCAGGCTACAGTCCTCGAGGGGGCAGAGTGAGACACAACTGAAGTGACTTGGCACACGTCATCATGGTGTTTTTTAGTATATATTCTAGTGAGGGCAAAGTGAATATGCAGTTTGTGTTACAGTGATTCACAGGTCTAGTTTCAAGTTCAGTTTTGTTTTGTTTTTTAATTCCTAACATGTGTTCTTAATCATTGTCATTGATAAAAAGGAAACCTCACAGGTCACTGACTGTGCTTACTAAATCATGATATTCATTTTTCAATCTCATCCACCAATTATGTAAGGGTAATTTTTTGGCTTAAGTGTAGCTCATAAATTTCAGTCTTCTTTAATGTCATTCAGCTATTCCTGCAAACTAGCAATGAAGTGTTATTTTTATTAAAATGTAAAGATTAGTTAAAAATTCAACTTAAAAACACTATTTGGAGGGTTAAAATAGGTTTGAAAAAAGGCTATTTCCAAATTTTCAAGTGCTCAGACATGAGTGTTTTGGGTTGTATTCTGTTTGTTTTTAATGTGACATGCATTGTTTTTGGCAATGAAATGGCCTTTCAATGTAAAGTTTTCCAAACATTGTATTTTAAAATGCTTTTCCACAGCATAAGTTTTTAAAAATATGCACTTCTTTCACACTCATTGCGAAAATATTATCAGAGACTGTTTAAGTGTGCCTTTTTCAAATATATACTTACTAATTAGCACACTAACATGTAACTCATCTTTGAGTTCAATAATACTTTTAAGAACTTTGACAAGAGAGAATCTGAGAATCTCTATGAGGGACAAAAGTCTTTATAATCAATCTCCATTTCATTGTATGGTAGACAAAGACTCATCTTTAATAGTTTGCTTTTATAAAATTAGCTATATTGTTGATAACCTGTATTAAAATAGGGATTTTTCGTTTACCCCTCAATGAGCTGGTGTATGAACTTCATATCTGATGCCTTTTCCACAATCTTAATCTGGTAATCTTTTCTATTCTAGTCAACAAGGCTAGCCATCAATATTCCACTTACTGAAATAATCCTATAGTTTTCTGCAAAACATAGTTTGTATTAGAGAAGCTGTGTGATAGAAAAATAACTTCATGGGAACACCTTTCTTTATATTGACTTAAAAATATTATATTTGTATATATTGTGGAATAAAAATTAGGTAATTACATTATTTGAAAAAATTATAAATCTGAATATTTATTCAACTGCATAGATAAATTCCACATTCCATAATTCAAAATGATGGTTGTATCTCCAACTATTTATTCATATTTTCTATGCATTTTACAGTATTTATTAACAAATATATTTCAGTTTGTGTTCTATATTATTTTTTTATGTTATTTCAGTTATTTCTGCAGTAGCAGAAAGAACAAATATGTGGCTTTTTAATTCTTGCTATTAAGAAACCTTAAAATAGACTCCTACATATAATCATTAAGTATAATACAATTTTGTTAAGTACTGGAATAAGCACTGTGTGCCTTTTAATATCCTGGAAACAACTCTATAGAGTTTGCCTTCAAGTTCCACATGGTTAGTTTTTAAATGTCTTGTTAATTGTGATGGCTTCATTCTACATTAGCTAATGTTTCAAGGCACAGCCCACACTTGGTGCAAAGTTGATCCTAGACAAAAATAAATATAAATCCTTACATCAGATATTATTCTTGATAAATTCAATTTGTGGGCACCAACTTTTCAGTCAAATGTGATTAGATGGTCATTACTGGCGTGTTTGTATTTTACCTCATTTTGCGGCTTTTGAAGATGATATTCTAAAACAGGAAGTGTCAGTTCTTTCATTTTCAATTGCTCACTTATGTTTCTATCATTAGTGTTTTGCTATCATCAATCTGCAGTTTCTCTGTAAGAATCTGTTTAGTTAAAAATTGGCAATATATTCTGCAAATCCATTTAACAAAGCATATGTAAAAAGCAATAATATGTCTCAATATGTTCAAGGAAGAAAAAGGAGTGGGGGACCTCTGTCAACAGCCCATTATGTAGGTTTCCCACTCTGCCCCATGGATATATCATAGCAATTTTTATATAAAGTTATTAAAGTTAATTCCATGTCTAATGTTCATCTAAAAAGAAAACATAATGTCTAATATTTCTTTTCTATAACTTGGGATAAATGCAGCCACCTTTATATGTCAATTATATTATCCCATACCTAGCTTAAGGGGCTCAAACCCAGGGTGAAGTTCACTCATTCACTCATTCAACAAGTGTTTATTCATGCCAGGCATAATGTGAATCCCTGGGAATACTGAAGCATTAGATGAAAGAGGGTCCATTTCATGGAACTTACCATTTAAGCAGATGAAAAGACAATTAAGTTAAAAGGCATGTATATACATATATATACATATGTGTGTAATATATTATAATTAGTGACCTGATGGAAATGAACATGAGTGTGAGTACAGATACAATTTAGATGATGAGATCAAAGAAGATGTCTTTGAGGAGACTTGTAAGATGAGAAGATAATATTGGGAAGAGTTGGAAGAACATGACTCTAACAGCTAATACAGTTAGATCAAACTAGGAAAGGGAAGGAGCTTCGCTGGTGGCTCAGACAATAAAGAATCTGCCTGCAGCACAAGAGACCAGGATTAGATCCCTGAGTTGGGAAGATCTCCTAGAGAAAGGAATGGCTACCCACTCCAGTATTCTTACCTGAAGAATTCCAAGGACAGAGAAGCCTGGGGGGCTACAATCCATTGGGTTGAAAAGAGTTGGAAAAAGGGATCAATTGTAAAAAGTGGAAAAAGCTGGGAAAAAAGAGATCAGTTGGAAAAATTGTCAAGATCAATGTTTCTAAAGATACAGCTTTAGGTGTAGTGAGGCATTAGAACAATGGAACATCTATCTGCAAGCCAGTGGCTGGATCCAAGGAGGGCAGCAAGAGGTGTCTGCAGTGAGGGCAGTGGGGACCCTCTTGTAACACCATTGAAACTAAAAGGAAAAATGAAATCCGGATGGCTTGCAATTGCTGTAAAAACTATTTCAGAAGCCCTATTAGAAAAGCCTGGGACCTTCTAAAACACTTGTGGTAGCTTTAGTGGGGATGAGTGCATGCTCTATCATTCAGTTGTGTCCGACTCTTTGCGATCCCATGGATTGCAGCCCCTCAGCCCCCAACCCATGCTCCTCTGTCTATGAGATTTCTCAGACAAGAATACTGAAGTGGGTTGCCATTTACTACTTCAGGGTATCTTCCCAACCCAGAGATCAAATTTGCGTCTCCTGCACTTCCTGCATTGGCTGGTGGATTCTTTACCACTGAGCCACCTGGGAAGCCCCTTTGGTGAGGATAAAGAGGTCTAATGAGATAGCAAAAGTGGGTAGGGATAAATGGAAAATAATACAAAGTAAAGTGAAAGGTTATAAGCAATAGTTATTTCCTATTTATTGACATCAGAACAGACAAGACATTATCCTGGATGTTTGACAAAGTTGGGTTTAAATGCCAACTCTGCCACTTGCTACCTGGATTATCCTGAGAAATTTTCTTCATCTCTCTTGAGTGTCAGTTTAATATATCTATAAAATATGAATAAAGACAGTGTCTGCCCACATAGGTTGGGTGGTATATGTGTGATTAGTTAATGCATGTGGTACTTAACACAATGTTTGGTGCTTATAAGGACTTGATAAATTTTAGCTATCTGAATTCTTCTTTCATGGGAACACGAAATACTTTTTGTCACTTGGAAACCTAAGAGACAGCAGGCATCAGAGTACAGGGATCCATTCTTTCAGTGTTAGCAATCTTATTCTGCAAGTAAGAAGACATTGTTTTACCGATTGAGTCATCCCTTTTGGAAGTAGAATATTGTAATCACAGAACAAAAAGTACCAAGTCACTGGGGGAAAAAGAACACCCACAGCTACCATTTATAGTTTGTTAAAGGAACTGCTGCCCTCATTTACAAATACATTAATAAATAGTTAATGAAATTTCTCTTTTATTTGGTGACGCTGTATTCCATTGACCTTTCCCAGCTTTAGGAATGATAGTGCTAAAAACAATGTGTTTCAAAGGCAATAAAGGGGTGAAGAATGGGCATGGGTTATAAATAAGCACATACACAGATGGTTTAATTTTAGAGAAATGGGACTCTCCTTAACTAGACTTTCTCTCTCTTGCCAACTAACATGCCCCAAATCTACTACTGGATCTCATCATTTCATCTATTCTTTAACAATTTACCATCTTTTTTTAAAAAAATTTTTTAAAGAGACATAATAGAGTGTTCAGCCAAAACTTTAATAAATGGAAATTTACTGATCATCTTGTTGGCTTAGAAAAACATAACATGACCTCATAGAAATGGGAAAGATGAGCAGAGAGGTGCCAGGAAGGGCAAGAGATATTATGAGGGAACATATTTCTGATTGTATCCACCTTTCCATTTGGGAAAACATAAGAAGGCTGCCAGCAATGACTTATATTTTGGATACCCAAAACCATTTACCTCAGTTTCTTCTCAAGAAGAAATACTACCTAGAACATCTATTAAAGTAGACCACAGTCCCCATAGGCCCCAATGTTGCATCCCCTTGAACAGAGCAACTTGAAATTTTCTTGGACATTTATTTATATAGAATTTAAATAATGATAAACTGTTTTACAAAATGACTTATTCTTTTGCTTTGACCTTCTGAGACTCTATCTTGAACAGGATACTGCCCTCCCCTTTTATAACAAGGTGGAAGGCATATTACAATTTTATTTAAAAGTAACATTTGTCAGTTCATAAAACATTTGTCAGTTCACACACACACACAAAAATAATAAGCAAAGTACACTTCTATGCTATAAGTACTTACTGTGGCAGCTATGCGTCCTCACTTAAGACAATTTGTGGGCTTACAGAAAAGACCATCTTTTGTGAAAACTACACACCCAGTGGACAACATTCAGAATAACCTATTAATTTTTAAAATCACTAATGCACAGTTGTAGACTTTTCTTTTGGTAGTAATAGTAAAGCAGAATTAGAGGCACTAGCATTATACATTTCAAGAACTTTTATTTCAAGAGTTCTAGGTGAGATTGGTCCTATTATTACTAATACTTTAATATTAAACAAACTGGCTCCAGGGTCTGATGAGGTAGAGGAAGCACACTCCACCCTACCGGTCACACTGTATATATTCTCAACATAGCTGTACACAATTTGTGTATATGTGTATGTATGTTAGTCGCTCAGTCGTGTCTGACTCTTTGCAACCCCATGGACTGCAGCCTGCTAGGCTCCCTGTCCATGGGATTTCCCAGGCATTAACAGTGAAGTAGGGTGCCATGTCCTCCTCCAGGCGATCTCCCCAAGCCAGGGATTGAACCCAGTTCTCCTGCATTACAGTCAGATTCTTCACTATCTCAGCTGCCCAGGAAGCCCTGTACAACCTCTATATAGCTACAAAACCTGACAGCATACAAGGAGCAACTAACTGAAGACTCAGAAAAATAAAGAGCGGCAAGCAGATTGGGGAAGAACACAAGAATTCATTAATACTCCTGAACTGGCAATGAGCTTACTGACAATTTTTCCTTTTCTTTCAACCTAACCGATCTCAATGTAATCTGAGAACTAAAAGTGGTAACTGAGTTCCTTCTCATTTTGCTCGAAGAGTAGAAAGAATTTCCAAACACTCAGAGAGAGGGCAGAAAGGATCTTTTTTTTTTTTTTTTTTTGCTTTTACTGTTTCTCCATTTCTTCACGCTGCTGAAGCCCCCAGGAAATCCTGCACTAGCAGCAGGAGTGGAAGACAGGGACCCTGCCGGAGACAAAACTCAAAGAGAGGAACACGTTTCTCTCTATTTTATGAAATTATAGTTCCAAGAGACTGGGGAGAAGGTTCCGTCTCTCTCTCTTTCCTACAAAGCAACTTGGTCTCGGATGTAGACACAATCACAGCAGTGCACACCAAGGTTGGACACTGGGTTGCTAAAGCCCCAGCATTCTGGATGGAGAACTGAAAAGGAGCACTCCAGAGAACTGCTAAATACAGGGGAGATCAAATGAAAGTAGTTTAGGATAATAGCCCCATGAACTTTGTTATGAACTGTATGGATTAGATTCTAACCAGCACATTGAATAATTTTGGAGCTGAATGAATAGATCACTGCCCAGATCCCAGACTGGTCACTATGTGGCACACACGTGGAACAGATCTGAATAGCACTACAAAGGATTTGAACACTGAACTGACACTGTGGCTACAGCCCAAAGAAGGCACATTATGACTTGCAAGTTGAATCTAAACTGGTCAAACAAAAGTGTAAACATTCTCCTTATACTTTAACAGACTCAAAATTTCATAATATTCAAAATGTCCAGGACTCAAAAAACTCTCAACTTATATGGGAAAAGACAATTAACAGATATTGATGCTCAGATGAGAAAAATGTCACAATTATCTGATAAAGAATTTAAAACATAAAACTGCTTTAATGAACAACTGCAAATACACTTAAAGCAAACAGAAAAACAGAAAGTCTCCTCAGAGAAAAAGATAATACAAAAAAAGAATTAATTAGACTAATGAACTTAAAAAAATATAATCAATGAAATTATAAACTCACTGGATGGGCTCATTAGCAAAATAGAGATAACAGAGCATTCAGTGAATTTGAATATAGAACAATAGAAATCATCCAATCTGTACAACAAAAAGAAAAAAAAAGGAGAGTCTTAGGGACTTGTGGGACAATAACAGAATGTCTATTATTGTCTCTCATAGAAGAGAAAGAATGAAGTACCAAGAACATTTTGAAGAAATAATAGCTAGAAACTTTTCAAGTTGGTGAAATACATAAATCTACAGATATAAGAAGTTCAACAAATCTCAGACAAGAAAAAAAAAAAAATCAATGCCTCAAAACATAATTGCTAAAAACAAAAGACAAAAAGAAAATCCACAAAACAAACAAAAACATGGAAAAACAACATATTCCCTATGAGAGAAAAATTATTTGAATGATAGTAGATTTCTTTTCAGAAACCATGGGACCAGAACAAAGTTTCACAGCAATTTTAAAGTGCTGAATGAAAAATACTGTGAACCTAGAGATTTACACCATGAAAATATCCTTCAGAAATGAAGAGCAAAACAAAACAAAGCTTTATCAGACGAAGGAAAACTAAAGAATCCATTGCCAGCAAATTTGCTCTGAAGTTGAGCAAATAATATTGGAAAGACAGAGTGACTTGATTTTAACCACTGGATGATTCTCTTTCTTTTCTTCTCAGTTATATTTCACCCTTTCAATAAGCATTAATTTATACCTCTGGAGCTCAGTAAACACTAATCTGACATGGTAGAGGCCAGTGACCTGCATTTATTCCTCAGGTGGAACTTTCAGTCAATAACATATATAGATATATGCCATTTATACCTGTATAAATACAGATATAAGTATTTATATAGGCATGTAAAACTGAATGGACTTTTTAAAAATGATAATCAATTTTGAGTTTCTTATAATAACAAAAAAATTAGAGAAGATTTTTTGGAATAATTATCAAAGAGAAGGATTTGAATACATTTAGGGGCTTCCCTGGGTCGCACAGAGTTGGACATGACTGAAGTGACTTAGCAGCAGCAGCAGCAGCTGGTGGCTCAGTTGGTAAAGAATCTCCCTGCAAGGCAGGAGTCTGCTTGCAATGCAGGAAACATGGGTTCAAGCCCTGTGTCAGGAAGATCCTCTGAAGAAGGAAATGGCAACCCACTCTAGTATTCTTGACTGGAGAATCCCATGGACAGAGGAGCCTGGTGGGCTACAGTCCATGGGGTTGCAAGAATCAGACATGACTAAACCACCACCAGGGGAATATAAAAAAAGTAGTACTTTTCAGGAATGGTTTTCTTGTTATTAACTAAAAATAAAGCAATGTTATCTTAATAGTCAAAAAATCTGAATTACTCCATTCTGAACCCCACCAGAGTCCCCCAGGTCCCTTCATCTCTCTGGAATTAGAAAATCTAGAGAATCCATCTTTAAGGCTAAGTCTAATTTCCTTGCACAGATATCACTGGTTTTAAGGTCTACACATGTGCTTGAGTGTTTTCAGCCATGATTTATCAGCTAAAGATAAAAATCATGGAGAAAGAGAGATCTGGGTTTATCTTCGTAATATTTTAATGTTTGTAGATATCTGAAAATTGAACTTATACATGTTGGCCCTCCCCTAGACTAACATTTCTAAAGAGCAGGAATTCTCAACCAAAAACTAAGCTTCAGCAATAACAGCCTTCTTGATAAATCCTCCTATCTCTCCGGGTGACTATTTATTTTTTAAAGCACACCCTATATGAAAATCTGTTCTTTTTCTTGATTCATTTACAGTCAGCTTAAGAATTTCTTCTCCATCTGCTTTTATTCCTTGTTTTAGTTTAAAAGGAAGAGCTGTCTAAACTCAATGGATCAATAGACAGCAGCGTACACTAATGCATTCATTAGGATGTTAAAATCTTATTTCCTGTTAGTCAGCATGGCTCACCTGGATTTTCACATTGGCTCTAAGGACATTTTACAGCTAATCTTTCTCTGGAACGTTTTACTTGTTGAGAATTTTGCATTGATGAAGGTACGGGAAAGTGACTTGACCATTAACTGCAAAAGTTTCAGAGTGATCACTTCTGTTCTTACCTGTACAGCAGGCATAACGATAGACAAATATTTCCTTGAATATTAAGGGCATAATAAAAATCCTATGTTTCAGTACAGACTTCTCAGCCAAATGTGGCAATGAGAAATAAACATATGAATAGATACTGAGATTTCATTGCTTTTGAGCAAAACTGAAGAATTGGCTGTCTTACTTTAGAAAGGTTTTATAATGATCAAGACCTTTTGGAGTGATTTAAAACTGTTTATATAATCCTGCTGATAAGATCTGCTTTTGGTTTTTCTCTTTAAGCAGCATGACAAAGCAGGCTGTCTTTTCAATGACTTGTCAGGGAGCAGGACCCAGAAAGAAAAGTTGAACTCAGCCCACACCACTGAGAGCAAGAAGCCAGGAGACAACTGCTGGTGTTGGTCTGCTCTGCAGCTCCCACTGGTGACGATGTCTTTTTAGCCTTATTCTCAGATCAAGTGGGGAATTACAAACATATTAATGCCCGCCAGTCAAATACTTGCCAAGAAAACAGATGGCCGATACCACTAAGCAACCTTGACCTGTGGTCACCTGCTCTGTCAATCAAACACAGGAGCTCTCCTCTGGGGAAAACACTGTCTTCTGTGCAACACAGCATGTTTGATGATCATTGCAGATTTAATAAAACACACAGTCCATGCAGCAAACACGGACACAGCATCTTCCCTCATATGAACTAAAGCACCAGTGTGCTACATAAATTCCCTAAAGTCTTCAACTGCTTCCACATAAACAGTGGACAGAAAATGGAACACTGCTGAGCCAGAATTAACAATTGCATATTCAACATATGAAATCAAACAAATCTCTATGTGGGGGCTGACCACACAAGTGTCCTCCTGAATCAGAGGAAACAGCCACTGTCTAGAGATTAAATGTGTTATTGACCAATGTGCACGGATGGATCCATTAGGTGTGAAAATCCTATAGATATTTCAGAGCACATTTGCCATTTGGTGGTAAAGAAGAGAGTGCTCTTACCAATGCTAAAACTCCATGAGCAAAAATGCTAACATAAAGAAGATATCCAAATAGATATATGGATAGTGACTGAGAGCCCAGTCATGAAGCTCTATCAAGAGGTCATTAGGGACATTCTTGCTGGGATGGGCTATGTACCTATGAGGTGTGTGTATGGGGATTTGTTAGCCTAAAAGTGAGTATCACAAAGATTCAATGGCTTAGAGGCAAAGAGGTCAGGCTTCCAGTGCTTACTCTGGGCCCCATTCCTAACAGATGAAATTGTGGGAAGTAATTTAGCACAGTTAGCAAGAACTTGGGCTCTTGATGTAAGATGAACCTGGGCTTGAGCCCTACCACTTCCACTTATTACCTCCATAGCCTTGGTTCATATTACATAAACTCTCTGCCTCAGTTTCTTCATCAGTCAAATGAAGACAGTAATACTTTTTCCAAGGCATTATTGTGATCATGAAACGCAATACAATATGTTAAGCTCTTAGCACAATACCTGGTATAGACCAAGATTCATTAAATGTTAGCTATTATTAATAAATGTTCATCATTACTGTTAATAGTTAACTAAATCTTGGGAAAATAACTTATGCATTCTGAGCCTATTTTCTCATCTGTGGAAAAAGAAATTGGAATAGATTATTATAATAAAGTGCTTCCAGCTCTGAGATTCCATAGATATGGCACTCCAATTTATTGCTGGTAAATATAGATGCCTCCTACAGACATATAATAGGATACTAATGTATTGTGAAGCATAAAATTGTTTAAGCTGACATTTTATTTCCTAAAAGGTCCAAGGCATGAACTCATTAAATCCTTCCCACAACTCTGCGTGTCGAGAAGAGATGAGGAAACTGAGGCCCACACAGGCTAGGGGGCTGCCCGGTGGCCACAGAATTTCCAGGACTAAAAACGGAAGTCCGGAAGCGACAGGACAGAGAAAGCAAAGTGAGGGCAAGAGGTGGGAGGTGAGCTTGTCAGAGCACCTGGCAGAACAGGCAGCCATGACAGTGCGCCACTAGGGCTGCAAGATCACGACTGCAAGATGCCAGTACTCCCTGTGAAATGACAGAAACCCAGGCTCAGCAGCCAAGGGGAAGGAGAGGAGGAGGGAAGCCGGGTTAATTTATTTAACATAAATAATGTATTCCTTAATTATCTGCCACATGATTAAGTAATACTGATGTAAATAATTGAAATCAAGGGAAGGGGAGGACATCATGTGTAGGGAGCTCTGTTTTTAAAAACGTACTTGCAAGGCAGAGGGCAATGTGGATTTCAAAGAATGACTTCCTTAGGCCATTCATTCATGGGCACCATGAATGTCACCATGTGCCAGGCAGTGCGTAAGACTGGGAATACAACAAGCTGAGTTCTCTACTTAGAGAAGTACAGAGTCTCATGAGGAAGCCGGCTACATAACCGAAAAAAGATATTGTACACTGTTATTCAGTCCTATGGGGGAACCGAGGAGAGAACAATCGATTGCCAGGAAGGTTAACTAAGGATGGGCTCTAGTTGGAGCTCAAAACAGAAGAAATAGAAGAGTTAAATGTCTGGGAGATAGAGTGGGAGGGAGGCTTGCCACAGTTCCTTTGGAATTAGATATTATTAGTAATTCAAAAGGGGGCTTCCTTGGTGGTGCAAGTGACAAAGCACCCGCCTGCCAACACGGGAGACGTGAGACATGGGTTCGATCCCAAGGTGGGGAAGATCCCCTGAAGGAGGGTGTGGCAACCCATTCCAGCATTCTTGCCTGAAGAATCCCAGGGACAGTAGAGCCTGGCAGGCTATAGTCCAAAGGGTAGCAAAGAGTCAGACACAACTGAAGTGACTCTTCATGCATGCATGCACTGATTCAAGAGCGATTCAAGAGAGAGAGACACAGATAGAAACAGACAGAGAGAGCGATCCTGAGAGAAGAATTGAAATTTGACCTCTTCTATATTGTTGTGATAGTAACAAATATAGTGTTCTTAGTAATTTTTAGCACAGCCTTTTAAGGAATGATAACTCCAAGATGCAGCCCACTGAGCAAAAGCAAAGTTCAATTTGACAATACAGGAGTATGATATTAGGAGAGCCTGTCTTCAGAGACAAACTTCTTGTGTTTGTTTCCACGTCTCAGTAACTGGGAGACGTCAAGCAGTTCAGTTTTACCTCTCCTAAGCTCTAGTTTCTTCATGTATAAAAGGAAGGTAACAGTAATACTAATAATGTCTACTTTGTAAACTTTAAATGAAATAATGAATACATTGAGGTTAACACAGAGAGTGAGAAAAGGCAAGTGATCCACCATGCTTGCCTGTTGTTATTAGCAGCGTCGCTATCAACTCCTATATTTAGAGGAGCATAGATGCCTCAGAACATCCAGGGGTCTGATAAAAATCAACAACCTTTTTGAGACTGAAATCATCTTCCAATGTTGAGAGAAATTCACATTATAATATCATATATGCAATACCATATGCAATGGTATGGTATTATTTATGAAATTTATGGAGTCGTTACATTTTAAAAGTATAGAATTTCAGATTGTTGAGAACAAGGACTTGACTAGGCTTTTCCACTCACTACCTCTGTTATTTTGAATAAGTCATTTTCCAAAGATAACTACATTTTCTCATCTGCAAAATGGGCTCTCATCTTTATAACTCATAAAAGGAAATCCCAACAATTGATTCAGAAAGTGAAAGAAAGTGTTAGTCACTCAGTCATGTCTGACTCATTGTGACCCTGTGGACTGTAGCCTACCAGGCTCCTCTGTCCATGGAATTCTCCAGGGAAGAACACTAGAGTGGGTTGCTGTTCTCTTCTCCAGGGGATCTTCCTGATCCAGTGATCAAACCTGGGTCTCCTGCATTATAGGAAGATTCTTTACCACCCGAGCTTTAAAGAATTCGCCTGCCAATGACTCAGAAAACAATTAATAAAAAAATAACAAGTGTAAGTTACAGGCTTGGTATCCAATCAAAGCAACTGCTCTTGTTCTTGCTCTAATGTCCTTCACAAAAAGCTGAATGCTTTTTTCCACTAAGCTCTTTGGAAAGTACTTTTATGAATTATCCTATTTCTGTAAAATACTTGAATGACTATGGGTTTTTCTTCTCATCTGGGCCTCCTCATGTTCTGGAGCCTCTGAGGGTAGCTCAGTTGTCTTCAGCACACAGTCCTACCTGTGGGTGTAAGTGTCCGGAACACTGATTAGTTTTCTCGCTTCCCCTTCTGCTGCTTCACTGGAATAACCAAACTGCACTCCTGGCTTGTATTCTGGACTGTCACGCTTTTCCTTCCTCACATGCATCCTGAATCTCAGATTTAAGCTGCTAAGTAGGATACTGGCATTTGGTAAAAGGACAGAATTCAGCCCCTAGAAAATGATGATGTTAGGATCATTGTGCTTCCCAAATGAAACTCAACAGGAAAAGAGAAAATTGTAGAATATGCAATCTGGCAATTGTATCTCATATCCCTATTTGGCATGAATATCAGTCAGGGTTTGGTTATAAGTAACAGAAACTAAGTCCGGCTGACTTAAGCTAATTAAAAAAAAAAAATCTAAGTACAAGACAAACTAAGCAATCAAGCCTCTGAAAAGACAGTGATGGGGCAACTCTGAGTAGCAAAATTTAGGAATCAAAGGAGAATCTCTTCATGGTTCTATGGTTGAGATGGAGCCCTGCCAACATTTTCCTGCCCACACATCATTTAAAAAGATTCAGATGCCCAAAGGAGAGGTCGGCTGGCCCACTGAGTTCAGGTGTCTACTCTATGACCAGAGAACAAGACACCTTGAATGAATATCACACAAAGACAATACATGTTGGGCAAAGTGTAGTTTTTCAAAGGAAAATTGAAATGCTGTTTCCAAAAGAAGGGGGAATGGATACTGGGCAGGCAAAAACAACAGATGTCCATTGCAGCAGGTCTATTTGGTATATCTTTGATGAGCCAAAAGACCAGAAACTATGCAAGGATACAAGCATCTCTCTCTCACACACACACACAATTCTGTGTCAGTTCCTAGAGAAAGCCCATCTCATTTGATTCACTTTATTCCCCTTTGATTCTTTTCTTGCTTTTTAAAAAAATGCCTTCCTGTCTCCAATCTCATTCCTTCTGCCCAGTTTGAATACAGTCAGCTAAATACACACTCCTACCCCATTCCTGTTATTGAATAAATATCAAATGATGCCAAAGACAGAAGCATTATGCACATTTTTGATAAAAATTGTTCCAAATTACCTTGCATTATTTTTAGTCGGGGAAAAAAATGGAAGTATTTTTGTTAAGCAATGATCTACTCTTGTCATATTCCACCCTGAAGACACATCATATATCTTTCCTCTAATGAAGTGTTTTCTAGAAAGTAGAATATAGTCCTCTGTTTCCAGTCTTTAGACGCCACTGATTGCTATGGTAACCTTGGGTTTCTTGAGTTATAATTTTTTTTCCTTTGAAAAAGAAATAATTTCAGTTTAATTTACTAATGGATTTTAACTCAATCTATAATAACAAGTGCAACCATTCCCCTTTTTCATTAAAAATCTGTAATCAGAATTTTGCAAATGAAGAGGTCGTTTCTCAAAGACCCTGAAATGTAATATATAGCAGGAAAAACAAGAAAAAAAAAAGTGAATAAAGTAACATATCAAAACCAAAATACAGTAGCAACTTCAACAGCTATTTCTTAGGAAAAAAAAGAAAAAAAAACAGCATTTACTTTAGAAGATCAAAAGATAAGCTTAGAATAGTAATCAGGCTATCAAAAAAAAAAAAAAAGAAAAAGGCACAAAATGAAACTCCCAAATTCATGAAACACTGTGCTCAAGAATGCATGTATTTATTCTTTACTGTGAAGAATCCTAGAATGTAGATTCAAATAGACAGATCCAAATGGTATTTTGACACATAACATCAGGGCTAAATGTGCCCTAGTTTACTTCAGTTCCTGCTTTACTCACACTAGATTTAATGTAGGATCCAAAAAACTGCTGAAAATTCTAACTTGAAACAAAGTGAAACGTCCTAACGAATCTAGTTGTCTATCATCTGGCTCTGTGTTTATCCCATTTGCAAAATCAACAGGGAAGTTTTGTGAAAGGAGAATTGGGCCAAGAATCAGAAGACTTCAACTTTTATTGTAAAATCTACCATCTTTGGGCTGTGTGTCCTTGGGCAAGTTGCAGAAACACTATGAGCTGTGTTTTTTAAGACCCTGCCCAGCCTACATCAGAGGAGTTGTGGTGTTGTTAGGATTAAATGAGATAAGGTTACTAAAGGCTTTGAAATATACAAAGCTGGACTCAAGTGTAGCACACTGCCACAGCTTGCCAGGTGGCGCCAGTAGTAAAGAACTCACCTGCCAATGCAGGAGACTTAAGAGGTTGGATCTCTGGATCAGGAAGATCCCCTGGAGGAGTGCATGGCAATTCAGTCCACTATTCTCGCCTGGAGAACCCTATGGACAAAGGAGCCTGGAGGACTGTCTATAGCGTCACACAAAGTTGGACATGACTGAAGCGATGCACGCACGCATGGTATAGTGCTAAACAGGGCTAAGTTGTGACATCAACTTCCTAAGCCGGAGGGTAGTGATATTCTGGAACTGGCTCTCTCACAAAAGAGCCTTGTACATCTCATGACTTTTTCACATGGCCCCAGGGAAGACAAGGAAGCCCAGATGGTGGCAGTTTGCTAACTGAAACCCAACCTAAGGATTTTGTAAGAGCAAATGTTGATGTTAAAACAAAGCGTGGGCTACCTAGAGAGGTAGTGAGGAGACTTCCAGAGACCACGTGATTTATTTTCTAAGGTTTACTACATAAATTTCTATTTCCTCTTATCTGCTTCAGATTGAACAAAAATAGATGGCATTTCTGTTCTCCAAAGAAGAATAATTAAGCCTTTGTATTGTGTTTATCCAGTTCTTAGAAGAAAGGTCTTCTTTCACAAACTTCGAATGTCAATATGCAAAATACAACCATTTTGATTACATCTGTTAAAATCAAAGTACCCTTCACATGCAACCAACTCCAGTATTTTTGCCTGGAAAATCTCATGGACAGAGAAGACTGGCAGGCTACAGTCCATGGCATCACAAAGGAGTCAGACACAACTGAACACACACACGTACATCTTAGTTCACAGCACTGTCTAAGCCAAACATTTATAAATTTATAGTTCTCCCAAGGGTGATCTTACCTATAGATTTGAATGAAGAGCAAGCTTCCTTGTATGACTTCATCATTGCAAGGGAGAAATCAGTAGAGAGGAGGAAAAGATATATGGGTCTTGGAATTAGAAGGTCTCAGTGGGAGTCTAGGTCAGGGTACTCAACAGTTGTTGGACCTGACTGGAAGTTTCCTGATTTGCAGAACAAAATACTATTACTACTCTCTCAAGGTCACAGGTCTGCGCTCTGGGAGCATTTGCTGAGTAAACTAGCTCATGCTTGACTACGAGTGAAGAATAATTCGTGAATTTAGCATGGCCCAATTTTTGCTTCTTTATCTTCTGTTAAAACAAAAAGTATCTCAGTTTTTTCAGATTTTAAAATAGCATATGTCTACCATGTAAAATTTGGAAAATATGGACAGTATAAAGAAGAAAGTAAACCTCTCTTACTCCCCACGTATAATCACTGCCAATGTTTTGCGGTATTTCTTTCTAGTGGGTATGTATAGATGTATATATGTATTGTACAATACATGCTGTTATTCTGATTTTTTTCTCGTGACATGATATTACACACATTTTCCAAGTTTGTTACTATTCTTAGAAAACGTGAGTTTTAATAGCTCCTTAAAATGCCATCGTATGACTTTGCCAAGTTTGCTTTTGCCTGCCCTAAAATTCACATCCTTTAAAAAATTATTTTGGAAGTGAATTCTAAGTTTAAAAAAATCAGCAAAACAGAAGTTTAAAGCAAAAATAGGGAATATTCTATTTACTCCCCATTGTCCTGCAAGATGTATTCTATAGCACATTCTCTGTATCCTTGCAGAACTTTCTCTGTACGTTCACAAAAATAATTTCTATATTCTTGCTACTCAAGATCTGTAACATCAGCATTCTCTTGGAGCTTCTTGGAAGCAGAGAATCAGGTCCCATCTAGGCCCACTAAACCAAGTCTGCATTTTAACAAGATCTCAAGTAATTTGTACACATTTCAAAGTGTGAGAAGCTGGTCTGCACCAAGGAGCTTTGGGGCCAGATCCAGCCTGCTGTCTGTTTTGTATGGCATGTCAAATATGAGTACCATTTATATTTTCAAATGGTTGAAAATAAATCAAAAGAAGATCACTATTTAGTGACACATGAAAATGACATAAAATTCAAAGTTCAGTGTCCATAAAGTTTTAATTGAATGTAGATATGTCTGTTTGTGATGAACTGTCTGTGGCTGCTTAAGTGCTGCAGTGACAGAGTTGAGCAATTATGACAGAGACGTTATGGCCTACAGAGCCTAAAACATTTATTATCTATCCTTTACAGAAAAGAAAGTTTGCCAACCCTGGTTTATCTGGCAGAGTATCTAGGACTGTGAGAATATAACTCAATTTGTTTATATCTATGCATATGATTATATGAACGAAAAGCAAACAATACAAACATTTTGGAAACTGAATATGTATTTCACAAGTCACTATCATTTGGTGATATTTTTCATATTTAATATTTGCCTATTTGCTTATTTTCTCTCTCCCTACCCTAGAAACAAGTTTTAAGAGACCATCTTGTTTACTGAAGACACACATTACATTCAATAAATATTTGCTGAATTTTTAACATTCATAGTAATATTATGAGTAGGTATGATTACTATTCATATCTATACATAAAACAAAAATGGAAATTATCTGCCCAAGACAACCAAATTAATTGACAAAGAGTACAAATATTTTCTACTAGAAACGTGTTTTTCTGCTCTGCTTTTTCTTTGAAGAACTTTGCTGAAAAAAATAAGGGAAGAAATGGCAATGACCATTCCTTTATTTCCATTAAAAAATAAAGAGAGTATTTGGTTGGAACATTAAAAATACAGGTGAGAGAAGTTCAAAGACTCGCCATATTTACATAGCCATTGGCCACCAGTACTTGGATTTCAAAGCATTCAGTATAATTTTAGACCCCACAATACAGTTTCTAGACTCTGAAAACTATGTGAGACAAATTGCAGAGGGCCATTTAACTGTTTACTATGAAAATATGAAATTGGCTCAACATCTTTGATCTCAGAAATAAACTGTTAGTTGACATCAGTTTGGCTCCCTTGATGGCTCAGCAGGTAAAGAATCCACCTGCAGTGCAGGAGACACAGGATGTGCTCCCTGAGTTGGGAAGAGTCCCTGGAGGAGGAAATGGCACCCCATTCCAGATTCTTTCCTGAAAAATCAGAGGAGGAGCCTGGTGGGTTACATTCCAAAAAGTTGCAAAGAATTGGACACAACTGAGAGACTAAGCACACAGCACACTTAGTCAAGCACTTTATTGATAAATTCAGGAAGGACTCGAGTTATAGAAACAAACCTTGGGAAAAGCAGGAACACAGTTAAACCATGAGGAACTAACTGGCGAAACTCTGTATTAAAGCAAGAAAGAGAAGGGTACCAATCTTGACTGACCTGACTTAGGAAGCAAAGGGATCAGATCAGATCAGATCAGTCGCTCAGTCGTGTCCGACTCTTTGCGACCCCATAAACTGCAGCACACCAGGCCTCCCTGTCCTTCACCAACTCCCGGAGTTCACTGAGACTCACATCCATTGAGTCAGTGATGCCATCCAGCCATCTCATCCTCCGTCGTCCCCTTCTCCTCCTGCCCCCAATCCCTCCCAGCATCAGAGTCTTTTCCAATGAGTCAACTCTTCGCATGAGGTGGCCAAAGTACTGGAGTTTCAGCTTTAGCATCATTCCTTCCAAAGAAATCCCAGGGCTGATCTCCTTCAGAATGGACTGGTTGGATCTCCTTGCAGTCCAAGGGACTCTCAAGAGT
Organism: Bos taurus; assembly: GCF_002263795.3. Classification (NCBI taxonomy): domain Eukaryota; kingdom Metazoa; phylum Chordata; class Mammalia; order Artiodactyla; family Bovidae; genus Bos; species Bos taurus. The sequence goes on along the minus strand of NC_037334.1, from coordinate 78,708,799 downwards.
CTTCTCCAACATCACAGTTCAAAAGCATCAATTCTTTGGCGCTCAGCCTTCTTCACAGTCCAACTCTCACATCCATACATGATCACAGGAAAAACCATAGCCTTGACTAGACAAACCTTTGTTGGCAAAGTAATGTCTCTGCTTTTGAATATGCTATCTAGGTTGGTCATAACTTTCCTTCCAAGGAGTAAGCGTCTTTTAATTTCATGGCTGCAGTCACCATCTGCAGTGATTTTGGAGCCCAGAAAAATAAAGTCTGACACTGTTTCCACTGTTTCCCCATCTATTTCCCATGAAGTGGTGGGACCGGATGCCATGATCTTCGTTTTCTGAATGTTGAGCTTTAAGCCAACTTTTTCACTCTCCTCTTTCACTTTCATCAAGAGGCTTTTTAGTTCCTCTTCACTTTCTGCCATAAGGGTGGTGTCATCTGCATATCTGAGGTTATTGATATTTCTCCTGGCAATCTTGATTCCAGCTTGTGTTTCTTCCAGTCCAGCGTTAAAGTAAGATAAGCTATTGGTAAGATAAAGAGTAAAGGGAATAGACAACTAAGAGAAAGGAAATCGGTTCTCCCTTTGGATGAGCATGGGGGATTTAGAAGGACTGGGAATTGAGGTCTGTGAATTTTTGTCTCATTTCTGACAGATGCCAACATCTCAAGTTGTGGCAAATGAGTAGAGAATTTCCAGATACATATGCAATTATGAAAATAAGACTCTAACAAAGAATCCTGTCACTTGTTCACCTGGACAGCCCCATGAGTGAACTCACTTTGTCTGAACATGGCTGCTCTTAAGAGTTTATCGGTCCATCATTTGGATTTCCACGTTGTTTCAAATTTGCAAGGTGTTAACGTCAGTGTTTCGATGGCCAGGCATGAAACATTATGTTTGTCTTAGGACAAAACAGCAATAAGGATGACGATGCTGCTAAGATACCTGAACATCTGATGGGTTGGGAGCTTTGTGACTCAAGAGTCTGGTTTATTTTGGCTGAGGGCAGTTTCTCTAAGCAGCAAAGGCAGGTGGAGATCAGAGTACCTTAGAGCTAACTCTCTTTGCCGCTCCAGTAATTACTTTGTATGTGTATTTACCCATGTGTGTTCAACTACAGTATGGTATTTCAAAATATGCTTTTAATCACACAATAACCCTGAACTTATCATTTTAATGCGCTGAGCTTTCATTAAACATTTTTATTCACTAAAGATGAAAATTCCAGAAAGAATGAAAATAGGTTTTTTGCTTATTTAAATATAGTTATTCCCAAAACCAAAATTTTTAATTTACTAGGGAATTTCACTGACAAATCAGTTCCACACCATGATCTTCACATGTTTTTTAAAACACAGCTCATGTCAATCATGGCACAAGATTCCTTTTTTCTCCAAAATGTCCCTTTTTTCTTTTTATTCTTAGAGTCAGCTAGTTAATTATGCTCAGAGCATGACACTTTATCATCATTGATTTATGCATTGCCCCTTTTTTCTTTTATTCTTTTTGTTTGTCTATTTCATTTTATCTGTGTTTTCCTATACCTCCCTACCCTCAAAAGGCAACCATTCTAATGTGTTTATGTATCATTTGTTTGGTATAGGGTTGACAGATCAAATACAGGATCCCCAGTTAGATATGAATTTCACATAAACTACAAATAATTTTTAGTACAAGTCCCAAATATTGTATGGAACATGCTTATACTAAATACTTAGTATAACCATGAGCTTATGCTAAAAAATATAACATTTTATTTGAAATTCAAATTTAACTCAGTATCTTGAACTTTCATTTGTTCAGTCAGGTAATCACCACTTGGTGCAATCTGTACAATGTTTCCTATTTTGCTGTATGTATATTAATGTATCTTAACAATAAATGGATACTTCTCTCTCATTTCCTTATACCCATAACAATATTTTTACAATCCATCTAGCTCCTTTGTGTCATCCAGTTTTGCTTCTGGTTCTGTGAATTCCAAAGGCTTCATTGTACTTCATGGAATATATCTGCCAGTGTGGACCTATGTAGTACCCCACTGCTAGATACCCAGCTTGGAATAGACTCCAATTTCCAATCCCCATAAGCAATATTGTGTCAAGCATGCTCCTTTATCATATGTGTGAGAGAATCTTTAGACTTTAAACTCAGGACCACAACTACTTGATCATGTGTCTGTGTGTGTGTGTGTTCAGTATATGTACTCAGTTCAGTTCAGTCGCTCAGTCGTGTCTGACTCTTTGCGACCCCATGAACCACAGCGTGTCAGGCCTCCCTGTACATCACCAACTCCTGGAGTTCACTCAAACTCACATGCATCGAATCAGTGATGCCATCCAGCCATCTCATCCTCTGTCATCCCCTTCTCCTCCTGCCCCCAGTCCCTCCCAGCATCAGGGTCTTTTCCAATGAGTCAATTCTTCACATGAGGTGGCCAAAGTACTGGAGTTTCAGCTTCAGCATCAGTCCTTCCAATGAACACCCAGGACTGATGTATATATATGTGTAAATACATAATAATATATATATATATATTTAGTAGTCATACAATGTATATATATACTCATACACATTGAATTTGAACAGGAACTGCCAACGGATCTTCAGAGCAGTGGCAATAATCTTCAATTTCACCACTATTTGGTGTTTTCCTATATTTTAATACGTTGCTTATTTACTAGGTGGACTCTGGGAGTTGGTGATGGACAGGAAGGCCTGGTGTGCTACTGTTCGTGGGGTCACAAAGAGTCGGACACGACTGAGTGACTGAACTGAACTGAAAGTAATAGCTCACATTTGTAGTAGTTTAATTACTAATACATATCAGAAACTTTGATATACTTATGAACCTTTGGATATTCTACTTACAGAAATTGCCTGTTGTTATCCTTTGCCATTTTTCTTTAGAGTGGTGTTCTTTTTGTTGACTTGTGATTTCTAGATATTAATCTTCTGTCACCCACCCAACCCTGGCAGTCTTAGTTGCTAAGTCTTGTTCAACTTTTCTACAACCCCATGGACTGAAGTCTGCCAGATTTCTCTGCCCATAGAATTTCCCAGGCAAGAATACTGGAGTAGATTGCCATTTCCTTCTCCAGAGGATCTGCTCGACCCAGGGAAAGAACCTGGGCCTCTTGCATTGATAGGTGATTCTTTATCACTGAGCCACCAGGGAAGCCCCACTCTGGTAGTCAGTCTCAGGAACAAGTCTGAAAATTTCTTCAAGGAACCAACTTTTGTTTTTTAATTAATTTTTAATGTGTTAGATGCATAGGGATATCAATAATAGCATCTTCCTCTAGTGTTCTTTCTATAAGTAGATAACCTTTTCTGACCCTTACAATATTCTTGTGGAGGTTACATTTCTGAGTGGATTCTCTTCATCAGTCCTCAGGATGAATTCTACAATATTATATTGTACACGTTAAGGAAAGGGGATATCTTACGAGATAAGAGTCAAAAGAAAACAAATGGAGAAGATCCCCACCCGCCCATCCTTCCTACATTGCACAGAGAGCAGGACCATGGGCCCATAGCATGAGTCTATTTGTCAGGGGTCAGAATTGAAACCCTATTTGAGCTTCTTTGTAGAGGAAATTTATCAATGAAAAATCCTGTGGGTGCCAGGTATTTTAAATGTGGATAATGGCTCTTTATAGACATTGTCTATAATAATCTTTCCTCCAGTTGCAGAGGAAGGGCCACTAATCTCATAGCAAACCGAGTTCAAATGCATTCTTTCTTCCTGATAGAAAAGAGAAATGTGAGACTGAATCCAGCTTGTTCCTTTTTTCAGGTAACCCAGAACAAAGCACTGAACAAATGTACTCATTATACCACAATTTTTCCCCTTTAAATTATACTTTGTCAGATATTAAGAGTACACCTCCATTTTAGTTTTCACTCATGTTTGCCTTGTCTGTATTCCATCTTTTATTTTTAATATTTTTGATATTTTTTGTGTTAAATGTCTCTTTTTGAAAAGACTACTTTGCTGGATAATTTTTGTTAATGTTAAAAATACAGTTTGAGACTGTCTGGTATTGTCTATTATAAATTTTTAAATTATTTTTATAGCAGAACACTTCTGCTGTTTCATTTGATATTTTTCATTTTGTGCACTTTTCTCCTTCACCTTCTCGTTTCTTACTCTCTTCTATATAAACAACTTTTGTTCTTCACATTTGAAACTATATGTTACACATTTGTATTCATATGTTCTGCCTTTAAGATCAAGGCTATATTTATTTACTCATTAATTTCCTAAACTTCTCAATATCTACATCTCCTCCTTTACTTTCTATATTTTCATTCTGGATTGCTCTGAATTGTTAAAAATACACTTATATCTCTCTTTCCTCTATTAAGAAAACTTAAGCATAACTAAGTTATTTGATTTCCATCACCTCCCATATCCTTGGAAGAAAAGCTATGACCAACCTAGACAGCATATTAAAAAGTGGAGACATTACTTTGCAAACAAAGGTCTGTCTAATCAAAGCTATGGTTTTTCCAGTAGTAATGTATGGATGTGAGAGTTGGACTATAAAGAAAGCTGAGTGCTGAAGAATTGATGCTTTTGAACTGTGGTGTTGGAGAAGACTCTTGAGAGTCCCTTGGACTGCAAGGAGATCCAACCTGTCCATCCTAAAGGAAATCAGTCCTGAATATTCATTGGAAGGACTGATGCTCAAGCCAAAACTCCAATACTTTGGCCACCTGATGCAAAGAACTTACTCCTTGGAAAAGACCCTGATGCTGGGAAAGATTGAAGGCAGGAGGAGAAGGGGACGACAGAGGGTGAGATGGTTTAATGGCATCACTGACCTGATGGACATGAGTTTGAGCAAGCTCTGAGAGTTGGTAATTGACAGGGAAGCCTGGCATGCTGCAGTCCATGGGGTTGCAAAGAGTCAGACACGATTGAGTGACTGAACTTAACTGAACTGACCTCCCATATAATTTGCAAAATCCTCCTGGAATTGTTTTCTTCTTCTGTGACATCATGGGCTTCCCTGATAGTTCAGTTGGTAAAGAATCCACCTGCAATGTAGGAGACCCTGGTTCGATTCCTGCATCAGGAAGATCCCCTGGAGAAGAGATAGGCTACCCACTTCAGTATTCTTGGGCTTCACTTGTGGCTCAGCTGGTAAAGAATCACCCGCAATGCAAGAGACCTGGGTTCGATCCCTGGGTTGGGAAGATCCCCTGGAGAAAGGAAAGGCTACCCATTTCAGCATTCTGGCCTGGAGAATTCCATGGACTGTATAGTCCATGGAGTCGCAAAGAGTCAGGCATGACTGAGCAACTTTCACTTTCATTTTCTGTGACATGAAGACTCCACCAAAATACTGTTTGAACTAATAAACAAATTCAGTGAATTTGCTGGGTACAAATCAATACGGAAAAATCTATTGTGTTTCTATACACTAAAAACAAACTATCAGAAAGAGAAATTAAGAAAACCATCTCATTTCCAAGTGCATCGAAAAGAATAAAATACCTATGGAAAAATTTAGCTGAGGAGGTGAAAGACCAGCACACACTGCAATTTATGAGACACTGTTCAAGGAAATCGCAGATGACACACATAAATGGAAAGATATTCCATGTTCATGGGTTGGAAGCATCAATACTGCTCAAAGGAATCTACAGACTCAATGCAGTCCTATCAAAACTCCAGAAGCATTTCTGGAATGAAAACAGAAATAGAACAAACAATCCTAAAATTTGTATGGAACCCCAAAAGACTCCAAATAGCCAAAGCAATCTTGAAGAACAAAGCTGGAGATGCACCACTTCCTGAGTGTAAACTATACCACAAAGTTATATTAATCAAAAAAGTATGGTATTGGCATAAAAAACAGACACCTAAATCAGTGGAACATAGTAGACAGTCCATTAAAACACTCAAGTATATATGGTCAATTAATTTATGACAAAGGGTCTAAGACTGTACAATGGGGAAAGAACAGTCTTTTCAATAAACGGGACTGGGAAAACTGGAGAGCTATATGCAAAAGAATGAAACTGGACCATTATCTTACACAGTACATAAAATCTGACACAAAAGGAATTAAAGACTTGAATGTAAGATATGCTGCTGCCGAATGTAAGCAGCAGCTGCTGCTGCTAAGTCGCTTCAGTCGTGTCCGACTCTGTGTGACCCCACAGATGGCAGCCCACCAGGCCCTTCTGTCTCTGGGATTATCCAGGCAAGAATACTGGAGTGGGTTGCCATTTCCTTCTCCAACGCACGCATGCACGCTAAGTTACTTCAGTCATGTCCGACTCTATGTGACCCTAAGGACAGCAGCCCACCAGTCTCCTCTGTCCCTGGGATTCTCTAGGCAAGAATACTGGAGTGGGTTGCCATTTCCTTCTCCAATGTAAGATCTGAAACCTTAAAATTCTTAAAACAAAATATAGGCGGTAAGCTGTTGACACAGGACCTGGCAATACTTTTTAGAATTTGACATCAAAAGTAAAGGCAACAGAAGCAAAAATAAACAAATCAGACTACATCAAACTAAAAACTTCTGCAAAGCAAGGAAACTATCAACAAAATAGAAAAGGTAACATACTAAATTGGAAAAATATTTACAAACCATATTTGTGATAAAGGGTTACTATACAAAATATATTAAGAATACATACAGCACAATTTTAAAAAATCTGATTAATAAAATGGGCAGAGGATTTAACTAGATATATTTCCAAAGACCTCAATAACCTCAGATAGACAGATGACACCGCCTTTATGGCACAAAGTGAAGAACTAAAGAGTCTCTTGATGAAAGTGACAGAGGAGAGTGAAACAGTTGGCTTAAAACTCATTCAGAAAACTAAGATCATGGCATCTGGTCCCATCACTTCATGGCAAATAGACGGGGAAATACTGGAAACAGTGACAAACTTTATTTTGGTGAGCTCCAAAATTACTGTAGATGGTGACTGCAGCCATGAAATTAAAAGACGTTTGATCCTTGGAAGAAAAGTCATGACCAACCTAGACAGCATATTAAAATGCAGAGACATTACTTTGCCAACAAAAGTCCATCTAGTCAAAGCTATAGTTTTTCCAGTAGTCAAGAATGGATGTGAGAGTTGGACTATAAAGAAAGCTGAGCACTGAAGAATTGATGTTTTTGAACTGTGGTGTTGGAAAAGACTCTTAAGAGTCCCTTGGACTGCAAGGAGATCCAACCAGTCAATACTAAAAGACATCAGTCCTGAACATTCATTGGAAGGACCGATGCTGAAGCCAAAACTCCAATACTGTGGCCACCTGATGGGAAGAACTGACTCATTTGAAAAGACCCTGATGCTGGGAAAGATTGAAGGCAGGAGGAGAAGGGGACGACAGAGGATGAGATGGTTGGATGGCATCACTGACTCAATGGACATGAGTTTGAGAAAGCTCTAGGAGTTGGTGATGGACAGGGAAGCCTGGCATGCTGCAGTTCATGGGGTCTCAAAGAGTCAGACATGACTGAGTGACTGAAATGAACTGATTTCCAAAGAAGACATATAGATAGCCAACAGGTATATGAAAAGATGGTCAACATTACTAGTCAGTGAAGTGCAAATCAAAACCAAAGTGAGATATCACCTCATATCTATCAAAATGGCTATTACTAAAATGACAGGAAATAACAAGTGCTGGCAAAAATGTGGAGAACAGACAACTTTTGAGTATGGCTTCTGGAAGTGTAAATTGGTTCAACTACCATGGAAAACAAAATGGAGGTTCCACAAAGAATTTAAAAACAGCACTATTGTGTGATCCAGCAGTTCCTCTTCTTAGTATTTATTCAAAGAAAACAAAAATGGTAACCCAAAAAGATGTACACACCTTCATGTTCATGGTTCTTGGCAGCATATTCACAACAGCCAAGATGTGGACGCGACCTAAGTGCCCACTGAGGGGTGAATAGATAAAGAAAGACTGACACATAAATGGAATGCTGTCATTCGTAACAACATGGATGGGCCTTCAAGGTATTATCCTAAGTGAAGTCAGACAGAGAAAGACAAATACTGTGTGAATCAAAAAAAAAAAAAAACAGAAAAAAAAAAAAAGATAGAACCCTTCTACCCCCACCCCACCATCCCAAGTTCATAGACTCGGAGAAAAGATTGGTGGTTTCCAGAGGTGGGGAGGGGCAGAGGGGGAAGAGAGAGTGTAAAGGGGACTGTGCAAATGGGGGAAGGAAATCAAAAGGTACAAACTCTGTGTTGTGAAATAAGTAACTCATGGGGATATAATCTACAGTATGGTGACTATAGTTAATAATATCATATTACATACTGACAAGTTGTTAAGAGAATGAATCTTAAGATTCTTGTCCCAAGGGAAAAAAACTTGTAACTATGTATAGTCACAGATATTGGCTAGACTTACTGTAGTGACCTTTTCACAGCAGATATAAAAACTGAGTCATTGTGTTGTACACCTGAAACTAATACAATGATATATGCCAATTATCTCTCAAAAATAAGCATATTAATGAATAGATGACAATGTTTGTAGGTGACATATTCTTTTTCTCTGGAATATTTTTTTTTCCTTAAATTTCACTAAATACTTAACTGTGATGTTGTCTTACCCCTAATGTTTGCCTTGCCCTTGTCTCTGTCAATCTGAGCCCTTTTATTATAATATGATATTTTCAACTTTAATTTAGTAATCTTGATTATTTCTTCAGATAGTTCCTTTTTTTCTGTTTTCTCTTTTTCTCCCTAATTCTGTTCTTTCTGTTGCCTAGATATTTGTATTTTTATTTTTCAACATTTTTATTCATTCAATCTCTTTTTCTACTTTCCATCTTTTTTGTTCAACTTTTTTCAGAGTCTATCCATCTGGTCTTCTCTTCTTAATTCTGTATGTCCTAATGTTTATTCCAACTACTGAGTTCTTTATTTCTATCATTTTTATTCCTGTTTTTCCACTTGTCTCCTTTTATGATTTTGGGTTCTTCATATTGCAAACATTTTCCTTTATCTTTTAGTGAATTCATCATGCTTATTTCAAGTTATTATGCATATATTTCAATTATTCTTCCTTGGGTGGTTTATGTTGTTCCTCTGTGATGTTTCTTTACCAGTAGCTGGTTATTTTGCAAATGCCTAGCTAGTTTGCCTGAGAATTCATCTCATGGATACCTGATAATCTGTGTGAAATCAGCAATAGAAAGTGCTGAAAGATCTGACTGGAACACCTCCAGGTGAATATATGGAGTTAAAAATGGAAAAGCTCCTTAGAACAGAATTCTAGGAACTATAGAAAGTCTGCTAAGAACTCCTGTTTATTTCCAATCCACCAGGCAACTCTTCTGATCATGACTTTACCTCTAAACACTTAAGTAGCAGTGGCTCTAACAGGAGGTAGGGACTTCTAAACTTTTACTGCCGAGTTTGGAGAAATAGAGATGTGAATACCTGAGCATGTCTGGCCAACCTGGCAGTTTTCATTCAGTGGTACCAATATGGCTTTTACTGTTGCTGTTTAATCACTAAGTCACGTCTGACTCTTTTGCAACTCCATGTACTCTAGTCAGGCAGGGTCCTCTGTCCACGGGATTTCCTGGCAAAAATACTGGAGGAGTGGGCTAACATTTCCTTCTCCAAGGATCTTTCCAACCCACGGATCAAACCTGCATCTCCTGAATTGGCAGGCAGATTCTTTACCACTGAGTCACCAGGGAAGCGCAACATGGCTTTTACATAGTCCTGAATTTAGCCTTGCTGTTCTACAGCAATGGAGGCCTAAAGTAATACATATAATTTCTATTCTAAAAGAGCAGGAGCAAAGCTTAAAAGGATCCTACAAGCTGTATCCTCATGACTGCCTCCTTTTCTCCTCTGATTTGTACTTTAACCATCACCCATGCAAAACTCCTAAACAGCCCTGGCACACCTCAGACACCTCAGAGGTTCTGTGGTTTTTCACTCTTCATTCCTCAAATCCAGGCTTTTCTTCAGCTTCTGTAATTTCCTTAGGATTGACATTGGGAGAGGAAAGTTTGTCATCTCAACAAGGACCCATTATTTAGTGTTCTAAGTTGCACTGTGTCTACAACTCAAGTCTGTATCATTAACTGACTTCAGCCTGTTCCTGTTAAATGCCCTTAATTTATTCTCTCATTTATTCTTCCAACAACTATTACTGAGCATTAAGACATGCTGGTACTCTGATAGGTTCCATGGACACAAAATGAATTAAAGCATGATATAGACCTTGAAGCATTTAGCTAACCAGTGTGAAAGGAGTTTTTGGGAATACACAATAAAAAATCCTTTGAAACTATCACATTCATTATTTGAATTACAGTGGTGATTAGAATGTATTTTGTCCCATCCCACATAACTCAAAAAGATTAGTTTTAATGAGCTATTATTTCATTTTCCAGGCTTTACTTCTCATTGCTTAATTCTTTTAAAACAGCATTTCATATTATTGAGGAGAGGGTTAGTTCATCTGCTGATTGCTATACCTTCTGGGATCCTTTCTGTTCCCTGAGGCTGAGGCAAAACCCAAATTTACTAATGAACTGCCAAAAAATTCATTTCACAAATTCCTACTCATGTGCCATTACTGTAAAGGCTTTGTAGTTATTACAGTGATGAGTTTAGAGCCTGGAAAGTAGGACAACGCTGCTTCAACTAATTCATTACCTACACGTTACACATTCTAAAGAGGAAAAATGGAGTGTGTGTGTGTGTGTGTGCGCGCGCGTGCATGCATGCACGCATGGAGAGAGACAAGAGAGAAACAGAGAATTGTATGCATTTTCTCACTGGCATTTGACTCCATTCTGCAGTGTGTTAAATATTTATTTCATTCTTGCTCTTTGAACTTAGTTTGAACTCAGTTTGTGGTAAACCCTGCCCCTTCCATAAGTCATTCATGTGTTAATATTTGTTAATTCCATGAATGTTAATTTACTCCCCACTCTGTAGGAGGCATTCTGAAGTTGCTGATGATATAGCTATTGTGGTGCCTTTGTAATGTATCAACTTAGTGAGGTTGAATGACATTTCACAGAATTCCTTTTCCTGTATCAGAGTGAGCCACAAGAGACATTTCTTGTGGGAGATTTGGAGACTGGAAGCAAAGCAAGAGCTGTTTTGAATTTCTCACACAGTGTTAATGGTCTACGGGCTCACCTCATTGATGTGAGTTAGCAGTTGGACCGAAAATGTTCCACATTTCCCTGGATCTCCTCAAGTTCCTTTGACTCATGGGCCAGGAATGTGTGCTTCTTACATCAAAATAGGCCCTGGTTCCTGCAGGACATCCATACTACCATCACCGGAGGAAACAAAAACTGACATGGGTTTCAGCCCACCTTTGTGAGGTTTGGCTCGTGTTTGTGGGTTTCCCATCTTCTATTCTTGCCTGCCTGCTTGTGGACTTTGAACTTCAGCATGAGACATGAAGACAAAGAAAGTCAAAGTCAAGTTGCTCAGTCGTGTCCGACTCTTTGGGACCCCATGGACTGTAGCCTACCAGGTTCCTCCGTCCATACGATTTTCCAGGCAAGAATACTGGAGTGACTTGCCATTTCCTTCTCCAGGGTATCTTCCCGACCAAGGGATTGAACCCAGGTCTTCCACATTGTAGGCAGACACTTTACCATCTGAGCCGCCAGGGAAGTCTTGAGACATGAAGACAAAGCCTTACAGAGAATGTTTCACCAACACCCACACTGCATAAAGTCAAAGCCCAGTAGTGAATCACTTGATACCACATGGATGTATCTCCTAGTGGTTCTGCTTCTCTGGTTGAACCCTGACATACACAGCTAGAAATAACAAAATTTCTACCCTAATGGCATTTATAATACAGATAGGGAGGAATGTATTTTTAAAGCATCATACCACAGTTAATTCATTACATTTATGAAAAAGTCAGTGAACAAAAATTCAGAGTGACAGGAGATCCTATAAGCAGCAGTCTTCTAGAGAGTTCTCAAAAGGATTTTGGAGCCAAGAATGCATTCTATTCCACTCAGATCCCCTTAGATCCCATTTTATCTCTTTTGGAAGTGCTTGCTGGTTTCAGTGTACCTTTGTCTCCAGAAATAACAACTCTTATTTGGAGCACTGCTCCTGGGCTATTGAAGCCTGCTTTGTCCCCGTGAGGAGAACTAGATATTTACTTGACAAGACACAGTGGTCTCTAAAATTATTTGCTTCTATGATCCAAGAAAGGACCTCTCTCAGCTGTCTTTTATCTGGTACCTTTTCTTTCTCCGTGATTTTTTTTGGACAGAATTAAAGGAGATGATGATTAGACTTTTTTTTTCCACTTAGAATTTAATATTCAAAAGCTATTAAACATATGTTCAGTGTTTTAATAAAGGCCTAATCAATTTTAGAAGTGTATATTCTACTCAGTGTTCTCAAAAGTAATCTTGCCTCTTCCCAAGCTACACTGATGACCAAAAAGAAATGGCTTCTCTTCTCTCTCTGAGCAAATGGTACTTAAATGGACACAGTTGCCAACCCAAGTGTAACCTTAGCCTCACCTCTTACATCACATCAGTTGCCATTTAGAACATACTTCCCTTTCTTTCTCTCCAACCTATTCCCTTTTTCATTCTTTCTTTCACTTCTCATTACTGCCAGCCTGGTTGAGAACCATGGCATCTTCTTCTAGCTTCTATCAGTAGTTTCCTACCTGTCTTGCCACCTTCAATTTGTCTTTTACTCTTTCTCAGAAGGAACTTGCATGACACTACAACCATATCAGCATCCAGCTCAAAATACCTTGTGATTCCAAGCATCCAGCATCAATATATTTCAATTTTAGTAAAATTCACCTGAAAAAATTAACGTGTATGTGTGGTGTTAGTTTGGAGAAGGCAATGGCACCCCACTCCAGTACTCTTGGCTGGAAAATCCCATGGACAGAGGAGCCTGGTAGGCTGCAGTCCATGGGGTTGCTAGGAGTCGGACACGACTGGGCAACTTCACTTTCACTTTTCACTTTCATGCATTGGAGAAGGAAATAGCAACCCACTCCAGTGTTCTTGCCTGGAGAATCCCAGGGACGGGGGAGCCTGGTGGGCTGCAGTCCATGGGGTTGCTAGGAGTCGGACACGACTGGGCAACTTCACTTTCACTTTTCACTTTCATGCATTGGAGAAGGAAATAGCAACCCACTCCAGTGTTCTTGCCTGGAGAATCCCAGGGACGGGGGAGCCTGGTGGGCTGCTGTCTATGGGGTTGCACAGAGTCGAACACAACTGAAGCAACTGAGCAGCAGCAGCAGTGATGTTAGTTGCTCAGTCATGTCCAGCTCTTTGTGACCCCATGCCATGGACTGTAGCCCACCAGACTCCTCTAACCATGGAATTCTCCAGGTAAGAATACTGGAGTGGGTTGTCATTCTCTTCTCCAGGGGATCTTTCCATCCCAGGGATTGAACCCACATCTCCTGCACTGCAGGCAGATTTTTTTACTGTCTGAGCCAACAGGGAAGCCCCCCAAATTTACTGTCCCTCTATATATCCTCTATATAAAAACCCCAGTGTACTTTGTCCACTGTTCAGCTGTCCAGTTCTTCTTCACATTCTCTTCTAGTCTTAGAAACTTGAGCCATTTACTGAACATTCTTTTTTTGTACCTCCTTGCTATTGCATACATTAATTCTAATACTCAGAATGTCCTGACTTCCTTTGTCAAACCTGTATTGTCTTGCTAGTTCACATATTACTGTGTGAAGCCTTCTCTGATACCCTCAGGCAGAACAAGCTTTGGCTTTCTCAAGGCTTCTGCTATACTCTGTACATTTATAATAACGTCATAACAGATATTTGTGTGTATTATCCTTTTTCCAAATAGACTGTAAATCCTTGAGAGCAAGAAACTGTTCTTTTAATTTTGAAATTCACCAAACTGTCAGAGATAATCTAGGTTTTTTTGTTTGTTTGTCATTGACTGGGGGAAGGCAAGGAATAGCAACTTTATTCAGAAAGCCAGCAGAAAGTTGGCAGTCTAGTGTCCCAAAGAATCATCTTCCAGAGATGATTACACATTTGATGAACGACCAAAACTAGTTAATATATATTACTCTCTGAGGAAGTCAAAGAACTCTTTAAATGAATTTTTCTCTACTACAAGGTATGCAACAAACAGGAAATGATCTTTCTACCATCTCAAGAGACTTAGCTCTGCCAACCCACTCCCACTCCCCAATCTCCTACACACACCCCCCACACCAGGCCAACTCCTCACCAACTCAACAAAATAAATTCCCTTCAGCTATCCACAGTTTCTTTGAATGAAACTGAAGTTACTCAAACTTTTACTTTGGGGATCTCACCTACCCCTATACTCAACACCTCCCAAACAGTTAATCATGTTAATCCTTTCAACCAAAGAAGAGTTCTGGAAAATACAATTTCCCCTATCTAATTATACTTGCTGTACTACCCTAGTGTCCCTTACAGAGAGATGATCTAAACAACTGCCCAAGTAGCTGCTTGTGAAATTGACCCTGAATCTGATAATGATCTGAATGTTCAATAATTGACTTTCATCAAAAATACTCTATGATGTAGTCAAGAATTTTGAGGAAATGCAAAAAACCTATACCATCTCTAGTGAGGTCTCTAATATAACATATCACACTAAGTAAATGTTTCACTCACATCTGATACAGTAGCAATAATATTGACTAGGTGGTAGGGAATTGTAATATGAGAGAGACTTGAATTTTCTTTGTCACTCAGCCAGTGTTTCTTAAGTTCTAGACTTTAGTCCACCTGCATCTGAATCAACAAAGAAATTTGTTAAAATACACATTCTTTAGGCCCATCTATTAAGACTAGGTCAGAATCTCTTGTGGCTCGGCTGGTAAAGAATCCGCCCACAATGCGGGAGACCTGGGTTTGATCCCTGGGTTGGGAAGATCCCCTGGAGAAGGGAAAGGCTACCCACTTCAGTATTCTGGCCTGGAGAATTCCATGGACAGTCAATGGGGTCGCAAAGAGTTGGACATGACTGAGCGACTTTCACTTTCACAGACTCTCTGGAGATAGGACTTAGGAATCCCAGCTGATTTGCTTTTGTTATTGTTGTTTTCAAACTTAAGAGCAATGCTAATGTTCTAGGCAAAATGCAAATTGAGCAAAAATTTTATTTCAAGTCCTTTCATCTCTTTGGATCCCTATCCACTGCCATGATCTTATTACAAAAACTTTTTACGGAGTTTTTGTATTGTAATAAATGTTACATAGATGTCAGTATTACTGATACAGTGACTTTACAGTAAGAACTTCAGATGTTAGCAAAAAAAAAAAAAAATCCATTTTTCTTTTGAGTCTAATAAGAGATCCATTATTATTAAAGAGTCATTTGAATCTACTAGGCACATAAAATGACACCAAGTACCTGAAATCTTCCTTAGAGACGAAATTATTAAAAAATAAAATAAAGACGTTAAGGCAATGTTGAGTGCCCTAAACTGCTTCATTTATTTTAGGTTGTGTCTATAAAAGTGAATATAATGGAGAACTGAACAATTATTTAGAGAATTTTGTAGATTAGAGAACATTATACATTAGGGAAAATCTGATTCTTATTTTAGTTTCTCTTTTACTCCAAAAATTAGTTGCTTTTAATTACCCATGTAATTGCTTTATACCTTTGGCTTTTTAGATAAATAATTTCTGGAGGGTAAAAACCATTTGAACATGTCTTCTGTACAATATACATATCCTAGCTTAGAACTTTGCATTTTCAGAGGTTCCATCTGACAAACACACAAAGTCTTATATTATTAGGCAAAAACTGAATAGGCTATGCTCTAAGAAATCAAAATATTTCCAAATTGCCACTATTTATGCGAATGTCTCCATTTTAATGCTTTTTGGGGTAATAATTCTCTAAATAGAGAATAGTAGTAAATTTATGAATTAGGATCTTAGCTACAGGTCTAAAATGAACATTATTCACTTACTAGCTTAAGTGTCTGTATTTTTAGAACAACTGTCATTATGTAAAATATTTGAATAAAAGTGACCCTTCCTATAAGCACAGTTAAATAGCAAGCACATTAACTGTGTGTTTGCTTCTGCTAAAGAAAAACAAAAATGAAGTTAAGGAGTCTTCAGAACAAAGAAGCAAATAAAAAATATAAAAAAAAAAGGATACCATGACTTAATTCTAATTAATGACTTTGACAATCATTATTGCTGTTGAGGGGCATTAGTCAAGGTTCAGTCTTTAACCCAGGCATTTTGCACTCAATATCACACAAAGTGAAGAACTTCTCTATGTCAATTATCTATTACAAACAAACTACTGAGTCACTTCAAAATAGTTAAACAAATCTATACATTGATATTTGCTCATACTTTTTTATGCTACATTGAACCAACTTGAGGTTTATGCAGAATTAACTTCTGTGCAGATATTTCTGAGATCTTAAAATTGAGAAACTCTCAAAGGGGATGAAGATTCTGATGTACTGCAGAAACGCTGGGTATTCCTATCAAAACAGTGTAAAAAAGAAGCATATTTCCAGTGCCCCAAATTAAGGATGCTTTTCAAACCTTCCATTTCATTAAATTGCATGGCTGGATAGGAAAGTCTTGCTAAAATATTGTGATTAACAAAAGGAAGCTTAACAGACAATGCTATTATAGGTGAAAGACTGCTAATTGCCATCTTCCCAATAACTTATTGATTTTAATCAAATCTTCCTAGAGCAGCATGCCAGTAGCAAATGGATAACTAGACAGAGGGAAAACACAACAATGGAAGGAGTAATAAGGAAGAATTTATTCATGTTTGATTTGTATAAAATTGAACAAATATTCTTGATCAGCATTTATACAAATATAGATTCGACGGGAAGGTGCTATCTAAATTGCTTCTCTCACAGTGTATTGAAAATTACCATAACTGTTAGCATTTTTAATTATTTTGATCTGCTGAAAATAGATTAAACTGAATGGGAAATTGGCTTATTAAGGCTTATATATTTGAGTTAATATGAAATGTTCTCAGCCACTATGCCTTGAGAATCTTTTAGTCTAAAAGACATTCACTATCTCTGGTTGACAATAGTAGGAGGTAGAGTGCTGGCTTGAATTCTCAGAAAGTATTGTTTTGAGGTGAATGTGAAAGTGAAAGTCACTCAGTGTCTGATTCTTTCTGACCCCATGGACTATGTAGTCCAAGGAATTCTCCAGGTCAGAGTACTGGAGTGGGTAGCTGTTCCCTTTGCCAGGGTATCTTCCCAACCCAGGAATCGAACCCAGGCCTCCCGCATCTCAGGTAGATTCTTTACCAGCTGAGCCACCAGGGAAATCCAAGAATACTGGAATAGGTAGCCTATTCCTTCTCCAGCAAATCTTCAGGACCCAGGAATCGAATCAGGGTCTCCTGCATTGCAGGTGGATTCTTTACCAGCTGAGCTACCAGGGAAGCCCTGGTTTTGAGGTGTGTATAAAAACCCTCTTACTCCTATCACTTCATTAGGAGAATTCAACCACATCTGGTAACAGTAGTACTTGATAAATGAACAGCTGATTTGTTTGAGAAACAGAACTGAGTTTTCGTCAGGAAAAAAAATTATTTCTAGGCTAAACTTAACACTTGAAAGAAAATGGAGAACCCTTGACATCCATCTTGTCTTATAAGAGTAGTTTCTCAGTTTGAGATTCAATATAGTGTGAAATATTGAAGAACTCACACTTGGGTCATTCAGAATGATGGAGAAGGAAGGAGTATACAATGCTGAGTTTCAACTGCCATCTCTAGGCAGGTCCCATGGAATCCCACTGCCTTTGAGGAATGTCTTATTCATCAAATTGGTAAAACAGGACCCAAAGGCAAATTTCAAATAGGAGTATGACTATATTTTCTGTCAAAAGAGAAAGTAGTTTCTCTTTTAAATTAAGTTCATAGCATAAAGATTTCAGTTAAAAAATTATCTCCTTCAACCTGTATTTTAGAACTAAGTTCAATAGCTTAGTGAAGGATTTGTCAGCATCAACAATACTGACATTCTGGGTCTGGATACTCTTTTGCTGTAGGGAACTGTTCTGATAGTGCATGATGTTTATCAGCATCCATGGCTCCCACCCACTAGATACCAGTAGCACTTCCTCTCCATCGTGGACAACCAAAAATCACTCCAGATATTGCCAAATGTCTCCTGGTAAGTAAAACCACTCCTCACTGAGAACCACTGGATTAGTAGAAAAGGATGCTTTAGTTTCTTTGATAAGGATGCATCCCCAATTATTCTTAAGAAAATTTGCATTTAACTATAAAAATGCATAAACAGAACAATTAATTTTGCACTATGGCTCTGAAGTCTAAAAAGTTGCTGATTAAATCCACTGTGTTCACAAAACACCTGCACCTAGGTTAATATTTTAAAATCATGAGATTAGCTGACTATAAGACACAGGTAAAGGAAAGTAATCACAACAGTACTTTGAAAGCAAGAAAGTGTCATGATTATAAGATGCTACTTTCTGCTTAAGGTTAGGGAGATACAGTATAGTCCAACAATGGCAAATAGTTTGGAAGTAGCTGCCAACTCCAGCTGACTGGCAGTGGCTGATGGGAGCCCTGCATTGAAAACGACTCTGATGATGTGTCCAGGCTCAGCGTGAAAGAGGGCTGTGATGGATTAATGATGTCTGCCTTGGACAACGCAAGGGGAATAACGGCACATATTTCACACACCGGCTCATTCATTTCCAGTCATTTTAACCAACTTCCTCTCCAGATTATTTTGAGCACCTGATGAGACGGTGGTATGCTGCTGCTTCTGTATTGCATAATTAAATACACAAAAGGAAAAAAATGAATGGAGATATTTCTTTTAAGTACTGATGAAGCATCTCCTCTTCCTTAGGCATTATTTTTGGCTGTGTGGACAGGCTATTAAATAATAATTTAAAAAATGTCTTTTATATCAAAACAAATGGTCTAGAGGTCTGCTCCTCCTATGAGGGTGGGAGGTGGGGGCACAAACCATACTCTTAATTTTAAAATAGTCACAGAGAGTATCAACTTCCCAGGAACATACAGTTTCTCCCAAAATCTATACAGTTCTTTTATTTTTCTAGTATTTTTTTACATTCAGAGTTGCAAAGAATAAATATCAGGCCAATTTTTCTTTTCATCTAGATGGTGGTAGGGATTTAGTCTTTAAGAATGCTTTTAAGTAGACCAGGTCAATGAGACTTTTGTACTTCTTTAGGAATAACAATGGCTATCCATATGATAATTACTGTGGAATGTATATAGGTAAGTAGTCAGCCAGAGAGAAGGACTTGTCAATAAACATTTGGGAAGTTCCCCTCGAAATAACACTGTATGTCATTATTATTTCTCCCATAAAATCAAATAAGGGATAACCAAATAGTTGTTCAGTTCAGTTCAGTTCAGTTCAGTTGCTCAGTCGTGTCCAACTCTTTGCGACCCCAAGAACTGCAGCATACCAGGCCTCCCTGTCCATCACCAACTCCCGGAGTTCACTCAGACTCACGTCCATAGAGACAGTGATGCCATCGAGCCATCTCATCCTCTGTCATCTCCCTCTCCTCCTGCCCCCAATCCCTCCCAGCATCAGAGTCTTTTCCAATGAGTCAACTCTTTGCATGAGGTGGCCCAAGGACTGGAGTTTCAGCTTTAGCATCATTCCTTCCAAAGAAATCCCAGGGCTGATCTCCTTCAGAATGGACTGGTTGGATCTCCTTGCAGTCCAAGGGACTCTCAAGAGTCTTCTCCAACACCACAGTTCAAAAGCATCAATTCTTTGGCGCTCAGCCTTCTTCACAGTCCAACTCTCACATCCATACATGACCACAGGAAAAACCATAGCCTTGATAGATGGACCTTTGTTGGCAAAGTAATGTCTCTGCTTTTCAATATGCTACCTAGGTTGGTCAAAACTTTCCTTCCAAGGAGTAAGCGTCTTTTAATTTCATGGCTGCAGTCACCATCTGCAGTGATTTTGGAGCCCCCAAAAATAAAGTCTGACACTATTTCCACTGTTTCCCCTTCTATTTCCCATGAAGTGATGGGACCAGATGCCATGATCTTTGTTTTCTGAATGTTGAGTTTTAAGCCAACTTTTTCACTTTCCTCTTTCACCTTCATCAAGAGGCTTTTTAGTTCCTCTTCACCTTCTGCCATAAGGGTGGTGTCATCTGCATATCTGAGGTTATTGATATTTCTCCCGGCAATCTTGATTCCAGCTTGTGCTTCTTCCAGTCCAGCGTTTCTCATGATGTACTCTGCATATAAATTAAATAAGCAGGGTGACAATATACAGCCTTGACGTACTCCTTTTCCTATTTGGAACCAGTCTGTTGTTCCATGTCCAGTTATAACTGTTGCTTTCTGACCTGCATACAAGTTTCTCAAGAGGCCGGTCAGGTGGTCTGGTATTCCCATCTCTTTCAGAATTTTCCACAGTTTATTGTGATCCACACAGTGAAAGGCTTTGGCATAGTCAATAAAGCAAAAATAGATGTTTTTCTGGAACTCTCTTGCTTTTTTGATGATCCAGCTGATGTTGGCAATTTGATCTCTGGTTCCTCTGCCTTTTCTAACAACGCCTTTAGATTAATGCTAGGTACATAATAATGTAAAACATGATTTTCTAGTTACAAACAATTCCTTTTCTCAATATTCCCATTTCTATGGCTAGGACAAAGAGAGATTAGTAGCCACTGTTTATAAAAAAGAAAGTTTGGCCACTTTTCCTCAACTGTTGCACATATAGCAAGAATCAAATTAATAAGCTATTCTGACATGAGGTTCTAGGCTTCATAATCAATCAAATGACTCTAAGTTAA
Organism: Bos taurus; assembly: GCF_002263795.3. Lineage (NCBI taxonomy): Eukaryota > Metazoa > Chordata > Mammalia > Artiodactyla > Bovidae > Bos > Bos taurus. The sequence goes on along the minus strand of NC_037334.1, from coordinate 78,687,963 downwards.
CCCAGTTTTAAAGGGCACCATCAAACTTGTATCTTGGCACAAAAAAGGAGCAAATGACATGTGACTGAGTGAAATTAAACAGATGAAATCTTTAACTGCTAAGGGTCTGCTATAGCTAGGGTTGACATAAAACTTTGCTGACTTCATTTCTTTGTATCAGGGTTGATTTAGTTTCCCTGGTAAAAGTAAAATAAAGGCCTGTAAATGTTAGGGGAAGCACACTGATTGAAACTGCCCACCCTGGCCAGGCACCATAGTAACCATTTGCATGAGTTCTATTATGACAGGAAGTTTTGGTAAGGAACACAGAACTAATAAGCCACCACCACATGTTCGGGAAAGGTCAAAAGGAGACACAACATGTCCGACCACCTCCCAGAATCCTCCTCTCTGGCATCCATCTTGGCTGAACAAGGCATGCACCACCAGGAAGGACTCTGAGTCAGAATGATTGGCTAAAAACAACCTGGAAACTAATCCCATCACCATAAAATCCTAGACTGCAAGCCTCCTGGATTCCCTTACCCTCCTGCTCTCTGCCCGGGCGCCCTTTCCCAATAAAACCTCTTGCTTTGTCAGCACATGTGTCTTCTCAGACAATTCATTTCCGAGTGTTAGACAAGGGACAAGTTTCGGGCCCTGGAAGGGGTCCCCTTCCTGCAACAGAATGACTGTGAACCTGAGCTTTCCCTACAGCTAATAAAATCTGACTCAATGCAGAGATTAGGCTATATGGGCTGAAGTTTTCAGACTGTCAAAGGGCTATTAACTGGAAGCAGAATAAAGCCTTAGTAATTGACTTGGATATGGATCATAAAAGGGCAAGAATATCACTTTGCTTCCCCTTGCCTCCCAAATCTGAGGCAAGTTGGGCTTCTAAAGGTAAAGATCACAAAATTCACTGGAAAACGGGATTGGCCTGTTTAAAGTCATTGGCTTATCAGTTCAGAGTTGAATGGTTGTAGAGGAATTCAGCATAAACCAATCACAAATCCTCAAGTTCATTGAACAGTTTCAAGTTAACTATCACGCTGTTTTCTGCCCATTCTGACCAACTGTTTGAGAAGCAGCTGTTTCACTTCCTCCTTGACCTGTCCTTGTCATTTGGTATGTTACACCTTTAAGGTTCAAAGTCATGTAAAGATCAAGTTTGACCACACAAGTTCAAGGAGCTTGGGAAATCATCCTCATGTTAATTTGACATCTGCAGGGGCTTCAGAAAAAAAAAAAGAAGAAGAAGAATATTTTATAGAGGAAGAAGAGGAATATTTTACAGAGAAAGAAAAAAATGTACTTTACACTTAGTGGGAAAACATTAGTAATAGAGAGTGATTTCATTCATTTGGAGCATGCTGGGAAGTTGTTGGTGTATCCAGAAAACAAAGCCAGGGTTAAAACCCAATAGAAGACAGAGCAAGCTCAAGAAAACCACATGGGTCAAGCATCATATGGTGCTCAAGGGACTTCTTTGTAATTTAATGTCAAAAATTAATCTGAAATAAAGTCAAGGACAGAGCCACAGAGGGGTTGTTAAAAGTATATTTAGATGCACACTGCAATTGAACTAATGTTGGGTAAATGAGGGAATAAAACAAATTATCCAATTCGTTATCAGCCTGTAGGATTTGGAGAGAGAAGACTTCCATTTGAAAGAACACTTTGGGGCTTTTCCTTCCACAAGAAACATGTTTCTTGTCATACAGACACTAAGTAGATTTCTTTCACAAAAACTGTTACATTATCTGGGTAAACATGTCAATCAAAGAGTACAACTACCAATTTACAGCAATGATGCTAGATTTAACATCTAGAGAGCAAGATTCCAGTGGGAAATAGTGTTTTTATTTACCTCTTTGTTACTAGAACAATTTTTTTTTAATTTCATATAAAGAGCTTTGAAAAGAGAGTATTTATGTTATAACCAAAACAAGTCTTTAAAACTTTGAGGTCTTTTTATTGGATTGCTTTCTTTTTTAATTTAAGAAATGATTTGTCTAAAACACTATTTACAAAATTTTTGAGGATATCTCAGAACAAATACTTTTCCGTATTTATAACGAAGCTTTAGGAGAGTGGTGATATGGTATCTTATTCCGCTTGCATGTTAGAGGTTTAATCATTACTTATTAATTTTCCTATTTTCATGAGATTTTCCCGAACTTAATATTCTATTAAGGTAGCATCTGTTAGAGGAATTATCTTGGTTTTTTAAAGCAAATTTTAGCTGATTACCATGAATCTACATAATTAGAATTAGGTCTAATTATGTAGTGTAAATACATGTAATATATTTATAACATATAATGACATAATTATGATTCACAATAATGTTGAAAAACTCCTCCTTAAAATTGGTAAGAAAAATATGCTGCTCAACCCCTCCACAATTTATTAGCAATTTTACAATGTATGTTTTTCTGTAGCTCCTAAAATAGAACTTGGTATGAAAATATAATTAAAAATACATATATTTTGAAGTTATTACCCTAAAAGACCACCACCAAACATTCATTAGATTTCAAAACTATACGCATAATGCAGCCTTTTTAAGAAGAATACACTTAAAATGTTAATCCTAATAACTACATTTCAATACACCCTGAACCAAATTCTGAAGGATGTCTAGCAAGAGTTAATACAATATAGTTCTGATGTGTCTTGCAAATCACTGATCAAAATGATAGAAAATGTAACAAATAATATTGACTTTTTACCTATATATACTAATCAGAACCATGACCAAAAGTGGGCGGAGGGGTCCAGCTATGCATTTCACACACTATATTAAGTACAACATATATTTCAAAATTTTGGGCACAGCTATTCAATTCACTTGGAAAGTTGAATGATATACTTGATATATTATAAAAGGATTGACACTTTTTTTCCTTCTGTAAAGAATCTGACAGTGAATATTATAAGTGAAGAGGTCCATATGGGCTCTATTATGAGTATTCAACTCTGCTGCTGGAACTCTAGAGAAGCCATCAAAGACACTTCACTTACAAAACAGGCAGATGCTAGATTTGGCCTGGGAGGGGAGCACTGTATGCCAAGCCTAGCAGTGTACCTGAGAGGCTGAAAGATGGGGGTCTGGAGTTTGTCCTGTTTATGTCTTGCTTTCACCATTTAATAACTTAGTGACCTCAGCTAACTTACTTTAGTTTTCTTGTTTGTAAAAATGGCAGGAATAACTGTTTCCTATCTCATAAGGTTGTTGTGAGGATAAAAATGAAATAATGTATGCAAAGCAGTTACTATAATAGGGTATGTCTTCTTTGTAGGAGGAATATATTGGTGTTTAGATATATATACCATGTATATGCAAAATATTTGGTATTCAACATTAGTTTCAAGTTTTGATAGCATAATTTTGCATACTGACTTTTGAGAAGCATTGGTTTAGTTGTTGAACCAAAATATCCATACTGGTAAATTATTTTTTTCAAAATGAAAAAGAATATTATATATAAGATCAGACTCATTATACATAAGGTATAAACTATAAAAATATGCTAAATAAATTATATGTACTTAGATCTATACTTTATATGCATATATATCCCATACCATATACACAAAGCACATGATTATGTATTCATGCATATTCAATAAACAAATAATTATCCAATGAATAATATGCATATTCATTATGCTAGGCAATGATTAACTTCTGCTTTCTTTTTTTTTAATGTGGTGAGATGCAAACACACAGCAAACAATTAAAAATTCAGTGTAGTAAACTATTCTAATATGGTACACATGTTATATTTTTTAATAAAATGTTACGGGAAATTCTGTCAAATTCTTCTTAACAAACCATGGAGCTTTTCTTCAAAGATTTTCATGAATATATGTCTCACCACTAAAAGTGCAAGCTTTTAAAGGACAGAGCCTGTTTACATATATAATATTTCCTAGCATGCTTCTTATATTATTATCACACCCAATTTGTCTAATAAACATTTTTGAATAAATTAATCTTGCTACTAAGTGGATAAGGTAGTAACAGTGAATACATCAAGGTTTTCTTAAGTTCATACAATCAATAGTTCAGGCCATTATGAGGGTAAGTGGTACCTTATAAATTAAAAATGCAAATTCTATCTGTTACCCATTTAAAAAGTTGTGATGAATAACTGCATAATTCTGGGGGGAAATGAGCTAATAAATAGGTGATAAATAGCCCACGGAAAGCTCAATCAGTAAAGCAGTAGAGACTGTAACACAGCGATGCTAGTTTGAGTGTCAAGAGTTCTGAGTTTGAAGAACAATTATCAAAAAGTGACTTGGTTAAACTTTGGCAAATCATTTTGGCAAATCACTTCCCTACACCTTGGTTTTGCCATTTGTAAAATAAGTGAACTTTATGAATTCTCAAAATAGTGGGACCTTTCAGACATCAGAATCCTCAGCTTCCTCCCTGAGATTCTGATATGTCTGTCTCGGGGGTGGAATGTGGTTCACAGATTCAGAGGGACTCTCGTGATGGGCCACTATTACTGATGGCAAGTATGCCTTAGGAACGAGAGACCAGAAAGGTTAGAAATGGAGAACCAGATAATCCCCAAGACCCCTTTCAGCTATGAAGTGGAGGAAATCCCAGCGTCATTTCCCTGCCCATATCTCCTTTGGACCTTTTTCTCCCCATCTTGCTCTTTCAGCCCTGAGTCTGGAGTCCAGTTGTGTGTCCACAGCTATTCCAGTAGTTTCAGTCTTGCCTTAACTGTCTTAGCCAGATTCTATGACTTTAGCATTTGTGATCCTTTAGCGCCTGATCAAACTTCCCTTTCCTTGTATCCCATTCTCTGATGTTTCTGCCTGGGGGCTCACAGTTATCTGAGAAGCCATTTCTACATAAAGTGCAGTATTAAAATTTAGCATAAAGTGTTAACCAACTCAGATGATACCCTTGCATGTCCACAGCAGCCTTCACATTATAAAAAATGAGTACAAAGTCTCATGTATAAAATAAGCTAGAAAGATACGTTGTACAACATGAGGTATTATCACCAATATTTTATAATCATTATAAATGGAGTATAACCTTTAAGAATTGTGAATCACTATGTTGTATACCTTCAACATACAACATTATATGTCAATTATAATTCAATAAAATAAAGGAGCAATAAACAAATGAGGAATTCATACACTTACTGTTGGGAAAAGAAGTTGGAAAGATATTTTAAGGAAGTAGGATCCTTTATCTATTCAACATTTAAACTTGGAAATTCCTCTAGTAGAAAAATCGTTATTTGGGAAGCTGTTCTCCTCATATAACGCGAATGCTGTTTGTAGACTTGCTGAAGTACTCTCAGACCTTGTCTTTCAGAGTATGTCCTCGGTGACGAGCAGCAGTAACACTGCTGGGATTTTAGAATCTTGGGCCCCAGCCGAGGCCTATGAAACCAGAACCTGCATTTTAACAAGAGCCCCTGCCGATGATACTGAGGAACAGTAACATTTAAGAAGTGATATGTCAGATAGATGAAAGCTTTAGTAATCATGTCTTTCCAAAGAAGAGGTTGGAGTAGATAACAGCAGATCAAAAGGGCTGAATTTCATAGATGGAATTACAATCACATCAGTCAATGCTATATACATCCTCTGAGCTTGGGAAGAATTCTTTACTATCCATATACCATTGGGTCAATGGAACATATTAAAAAAATACAGTTTGTAACCCATACCTGGCTGCTTATACATTAAACCTACTTTTGATACTTGCCTATTTACCTACACACTTGTGTTCCCTACGAAAAGTGAAGCCACTCTGGGTCGGGGGGGACGGTGGAAACTTGGTTTTATATCCTTTCTTCTCATCCCAAACTTCCCAACCCCCTAGTACCTAGTACTAATACAGTACAGACCACATACTCGATACTGAAGAAAAGTTTGCTAAACTTTTCATAAAGCATCACTGAAGACAACTCCACTATACAAGATATTTTGCATGTGTGCTAAGTCACTTCAGTTGTGTCTGACTCTTTGCAACCCTATGGACTGTAGGCTGCCAGTCTCCTCTCTCCATGGGATTCTCCAGACAAGAATACTGGAGTGGGTTGCCGTGCCCTCCTCCAGGGGATCTTCCAGTGGGGAATCAAAAGATCAAACCCGTCTCAAGTCTCCTGCTTGAGCAAACAGGTTCTTTACCACTAGCACCACCATTTTACTCACAAGAAACACAGCAAGGGCACAGACACACACGTCACTGACACAGAGCAGCGGATGGTGAACTAGAGTCCTCCACCCACTTTTGTAAATAGACACAATCATACAAGCTTACGTATTATCTACTTATGGCTACTTTTGCATTACAAAAGTACCCTTGGGTAATAGTGATAGAAACTAAGATGACCCACAATCACTAAAGTATGTATTATCTGGCCATTCACAGAAAATATGGCCAGACCTGTCACAAAGTTTGGGCATAAAGCTTGGGTCCTAAAAGCCTCCTATGCTCATTTATACATGGTACCACTGCTGACCTCCGTGGGCTGGTGAACTCAGCAAGAATGGCCTAAATTGCACAAGGCCAGGGTTTACTTGAGGAATGAAAAGGCCTTTCAGGAGAAGCAAAAGTAACCAGCAGCGTGTCTCCTTCCTGGTCTTTCAAGCCCTGACTCCCTTTCATAGAACATTTAATACAATTTCGAGTAGGACCAAAGTTTAACTTACACTTTGATGATCAAAACACACCTTCCTCCCTCTTCTCGTTTAAACTATAGGTAATTGAGTAAATTTGGAAAAGCATTCATGCAACTTGTTCTGTTAACCTTAGAGTCCCCCCCATGTCCACATAGTTCTGCTTCCTATGTGTGCCCACACATCTTTAAAACTCTAGAGGGGAGGAAAAACCCTCTGTGGGACCTCTCTCTCAAGCTCTGCTTAAATTAGACTGCTGTACTCCTGACAGTCATTCAAAAGGCCTTGTACCATCTCACAAGGCAAAACCTCCTAATATTTTACTGACATTCGAGGACTTTGACTCCTTCAACATAGTTGAATTTCACATTTTCTTACCTTTGTAGATACTGTCCTAATTATCACTCATGTATCATTCAGGGTTTGATCAGTAAAGTGGATATACAATATCTGACATTTAATAAAATAGGTTCATGACACTTCACCTTATATTTTGGTAGGTATCATCATCATTATTACTATTTGTTTCCTTTGAAGACACTGGTACTGAAGCCTGAAGCATTCCCCAAATGCACTTTCCCAGACAAAAAGTTTCATTAAAGACGTCGTCTGCATTTGTCAACTGGATGGAGACAGCAGGACAAGTTAGAGCCAAGATCACCTCTCTACATCAGCTTACTGCCTCTTATCTCTGCCTTTCTTCTCTGAGGGCTAGGCTGAGGATCACGGTCTTGGTGCCACAGTGAAATTTCCCACCCTAGGAGGACACATCCCTAGTATAATTGACTCAGAGCCAGCTCTTCGACCTTGTTGCTTCAACCTGCCCAGATTTGAAACGTCCCGAGAAAGGACGTTGTGAATGTAAACTCTTAGTCTTTAAAATCATTTAGCTTTCTGTGTCAAGGATTTGCTAAAAAGAGGAGTATTACAGGATTCCAATTAACATTGCCAATGTTAGTTATGTAACTCTTTGTGAGTCACTTTAATTATTTTAAATGTATATGAACAGATGAAATTTAAAGATGTCAGTGGATCTGAACCCAGTTATTAACACTTTCTGTTGCCTACTGACTTGAATCAATTTGGTTATTCACCATTGTTAAATTGACATGTGAGCTACAGACCTCCTTTTATACACTTAGTAATAGGCTACAGTTAAAACAAGCATCGGGGCAAATTTAGCTCCACCAACAGGCACTTAATAGCATGCAGGCCAGGGCCATCACATATATGAATGCCAGGTCTCCATCCTTCTAGGCACTCCAAGACTGCCTTGCATAAACTGTATCACTAAGGCAGGTGCTTTCAGAAGGACCTGACTAACCACAGAATTCGGGCTCATGCTCAGTCATGTCCAACTCTTGCAACCCCATGGGACTGTAACCCATCAGACTTCTCTGTCCATAGAATTTTCCAGGCAAGAATACTGGAGTCAGTTGTGATTTCCTTCTCCAGGGGATCTTCCTGACCCAAGGATCAAACTCTAGGTTCGTCTCCTGCATTGGTAGGCAAGTTCTTTACCACTGAGCCACTGGGGAAGCCCAACTACAGAGTGAGAGGATGGAAAGAATCGGTAGCATGGTAACCTGAGAACACAGTCTGTTTTCTATTAATTCTTAGTTTCTTGCAAGAGCAGGAAGACCTCTACAATATTTTATCAATGCACTTGTCTTGAACATCACAGATTTCCCACTGATGTAGTCTTACTAACATTTCGTTATTTAATAAAACTTCAGCGCTGTTTGTAGATAAACATAGCTGCCCCTTAATAGCTTCCTCTGTAATGTAGCTTTTCATGTGGAATGTGTATACCTGATTAGGGAGACTAGCCACTCCCAGGTTCTATAGTCAATCCTACTTCAAGGATTTCTTAGTAAATTAAATAAAGCTTCTTAAAGGAATTCTGTTAGTATTGCTTTATGCAGATTAAGTGCTGACTTGAATTGAATATTCTTCAAGTCTCCCTAAAATAAGGAAAAGTGAATTTCTACTGTTTTATATATGCTATCTTTTTTAGAAAATAATTATCAGAGAAATTACAGTTCAGAGCACTTTTATTTGAAAACCCAAATTCAAATAATCAAAATAAATTCTTGTACAACACGGTGTTGATAAATTTTTTTTTAATAGCTATAGATCCTCTCCCCAAATTATTTTCAAACTGGAATATAAAATAAGCATTTAACATTATGGGAAATGTAAAATTATTTATTAATCAATTGGAATTATAATTCTGACTGTTTTATACTGAGTCCACTGGAATATAACCTTTATGATTCTTACTTGTTTAGAATTTTGGTTTAGTTTCAATAAAGTAAGTAGTGGATTTAAAAAAGGAACACAAACATTGATATCACACTGTCTGTGCTGAATTTTTTTTTCAATGTTAGCTACAGACTGGATAACATTTCCAGTTTTATTGCCTCTGCCGATTGGACATCCATTCATCAGTTCATTCAAAGAAACATGTATTACGCTCAAGCCCTGTACTACCCATTGAGGCTATAAACATAAATGATAGAGCCTTGCCCGTCAAATATCCCATAGTAGGACCTCACTATTCAAAGAGTGGTCCATAGACCAGCAGTGTCAGCATCATCTGAAATCTTGTTAGAAATGCAGAGTCTCAGACCTCAGCCGACATCTTTTGAACCAGAGTTATATGTTAGGGCTTCTCTGGTGGCTTAGATGCTAAAGTGTCTGCCTGCAATGTGGGAGACCTGGGTTCGATCCCAGGGTTGGAAAGATCCCCTGGAGAAGGAAATCGCAACCCACTCCAGTACTCTTGGCTGGGAAATCCCATGGACGGAGGAGCCTGGTAGGCTACAGTCCCTGGGGTCGCAGAGAGTTGGATACGAGTAAGCGACTTCACTTTCACTTTCTATATGTTAACTAGAAACCAGGTCCCCCCAGGCATGTAAATGTTTCAGATGCATGGTTAGCATGGAAGAGGTCCTCAGATATTAGAATATATCTGAGTTACCTGGTGGGGGGTGGTGCTTGTTAAAGATTTCCAAGCCTCCTTTCTTTGGAGTGGGACAGGGCCCAGTAATCTGTCATTTAACAAGCAGGCAGTTGCTCTGCAGGGGGTCCTGAGAAGTCTTTGAAAAACACCAGATAGTTGAAGGGTAATGGGAGCAATGTGGGGACAAGGGGCGATGGGGGAAGGTAGACCAGTCAATACTGAAATGAGAGTATCTGGAGTTTAAAACTACTGTGCTTTTGTGTTGCTGGCATTGAATACTTTCTTTTTTGGGTCTGAATGGAACAGACAGCTCGCCTAATTGCTGCTCCAGCTCAGAAGGGTCAGAGATGTGAATACCTAGTGCTGCAAGAGGTCCTTTTTCATACCTAATGCATATCAAATAATTTAGGCCATTTCTGTGTCTGATAAAATGGATTTTTGACGGAAACAAGGAGGTCTAAACATTAGTCATTACTGAGTGTTAATCACAGTGTTGTAAGATACTTGTTCATTATTATTAAGCATCTCATTCACTTAGCATTTTTCTAAAGTAAACTGCTTTGCATTCGTGTGAACAGGGGAGTGACAGAGTGTGCCTGCCCTTAACAGAATCTATGAGTTCATCCTCTCTAGCCTAACAAGTGAATTGTATCCCTATTTTTTAAACAGATAAACCAAAGAGAAATGTTAATGATATGCCCAAGAGCAGCTTTATATAATCAAGACTGAGCTACTGCCTTCCAATTCTATCTCTAGTCTTAGTTTTCTGGAGCCAAGTTAACAAGGAAAAGGTTTTCAGGTAACCTAGACTGCCGCTTTTATAAGTGCTTGTTATAGCTGTAGCGAAATAAAAAGAAGTGCTGAGTGGGAGGAACACATTATCACCCATAAAAATGAGTAAGAAAGGAATCATTTTAGGCCTGCACATTGGATAGGAAAGTGAAAAGCCCCATCAGAAGTGCAGTTCCAGAAATTTGCTAATTTTCAGGCCATCACAGAGAAAGGGAGTTCTCACTCAAAGGCAAGATCTGGTTTGAGGTAGCTGCCTCGGGGGTCTCTGCATCTTTAGTGGTTTTGAAACTGGCTCAGTAATTCCATTTCAAAGAATTTATCCTGCAGAAATACACAGACAAAAGTGAAAAGATGCATCCAGGGGGGTGTTTACCGCAGTTTTACTTGCACTGGTGAATAACTGGAAGCACACCAACACAGACTGTTAAAAGTTTGGAGTGGAATACTACATAGTCATCAAAAACTCAACCGTTTTTATGAAAGTATGCCTAATTACTACGTAAAAAAGCAAGTTGCAGAACCATAATACATAAAAATTTAGTATATGAACAAGAAATAAAGTTTCAAAGAATATATAATAAAACATTGATAAGAGGACATTCCTGGTGTTCCAGTGACTAAGACTCCATGTTACCAATGCAGGAGGCCCAGGTTTGATCACTGGTCAGAAACTAGATTGCACCTGGCACAACTAAGAGCCTGCACGCCACAACGGAAGATCCATGTGAGCTCCAGTGAAGGCCCAGTGCAGCCAGATAAATAGATAAATACTCAAAATACGATAAGAGCTATCTCTGAGTTAGACAGAATTACAGGTAATTCTCATATTCAAAATTGTACACTTTTGTACTAATTTAACAATTATGTATTATATTGAACATTAGAAACAAAAAGGATTTTGTAAAGGACCCTGAAAAATTATAGTTCTAGCCTATTTATTCCAAACTCATTTCTTTTTTTTTTTTTTTCCGGATGAGCAATCTGGGGTCGAGGAATTGACTGGCCTGATTCCACAAGCGAATTAATTGTTCAGAAAGCCACAGAAATTGTCAAGGCCCACTGTAAACTTCAAAAGAGCAAAAACCTGCCTGGCTCTCTTCTGCTTTGTGGGTCTTTGCTGGCAAGGACTCTCAAGAGTCTCCAGTGTTGTGATGGGGAGCAGGAGGAAGCAGGGAGAGCGATACCAACAGAAGAGAAAGCTCAGCCAGAGATCTAGAAGGGAGAGACTCTGCTGTGCTCGTTTCTCTCAAATTAATAATCTGGCAGCTAATTCCTGAACTAACTATAATACGTGTGTGGCACCTTCTGTCAAAGCAGTCAACACAGAGTTGCTTTCGATTTCACACTGGCTCCTGAGCTGGAAGGGCTGGCGTCAGGCCAGGGGCTCCCCCCACTAACACAGGCTGCTGTCAACTTGTGCTCTTTGCCTTAAGCCGTGGGGTGACTCCCCTGAGCAGACGCAGGTATCTATTTATAGATGTGATTCCTGCCAAAAGAGCCAAAGGACCCCTGCCCCACCTCCATGGCTTCACGGCAGCCCTTCTCCAGTATATCACACCACAGTTCCAAATCACAGAGTTCATGAAGAATGAGGTTAAGGTATCTAGTGAAAGTCGCTCAGTCGTGTCTGACTCTTTGCGACCCCATGGACTATACAGTAACTGGAATCCTCCAGGCCAGAATACTGGAGTGGGTAGCCTTTCTCTCCTCCAGGGGATCTTCCCAACCCAGGGATCGAACCCAGGTATCCCACATTGCAGGAGGATTCTTTACCAGCTGAGCCACAGACACCAAGGTATTTAGCCATTTTGTACTATCAGATAGTTAATGGATTTTGAAATAAAGGATTGGAGGTGTTGCCTCAGTTTCCTCATGAGGCAAATATCAGTTAAAAAAAAAACAAAAACTTACTTGTTCTGCCTTGAAAACACTAGATAAAACATTAGATTGCCAAGTAGACTTTCAATGTTTGCATATTGAGATATTTTGTGAATTACACTCAAAATTCCAACACTTCAACCTCAACTATCTTTCCATAAGGTACCATATAACCTGAAGCATAGCCATATAACCTGAAGCATCAGCTGGACCAACAGCCTTTCTGTCTTCTCTGCCAACAGAACCCTGTTATTTGGCCATATACTGGTTGTGGAGTTGGGGGGGGGGGGGAGTGTGTTCAGGGCTGGCAGTCCTGGCCCCAGGGGATAATGGGTAATTGGTCTGATCTAATCAGGTGGCCTTGCCCTCTTGCTAACAATTCCTTTCAACAGTAAGTACTGTCTCTCCTGGCTGACTGATGGGTATTTTCTCAAAGCTTTTAGGAAGAGTTTTCCTTAAGAGACACAGATGTATAGAACAGTCTTTTGGACTCTGTGGGAGGGTGGGGGGATGATTTGGGAGAATGGCATTAAAACATGTATAATATCATATAAGAAATGAATCGCCAGTCCAGGTTCAATGCAGGATACAGGAATCTTGGGGCTGGTGCACTGGGATGACCCAGAGAGATGGTATGGGGAGGGAGGTGGGAGGGGGGTTCTGGATGGGGAACACGTGTACACCTGTGGCGGATCCATGTTGATGTATGGCAAAACCAATACAATATTGAAAAAAAAAAAAAGATTTTTAAGAAGAAACTTCATTTCTTCCGCAACCAGCCAATGTCAACCACAAACAGTGCCTACTGGCACAGAAATCTTGCAAGTACCAGAAGAGAACGGGAAGAGGCAATGGGGAGCCATGGCAATGATGCCCCTGTCCCTGAGATATAGAATCCTACAACTGTGTCAAAGTTCTCTAATTTTCTTCCAAGATCATAGAGCTGGCTAGGTCACAAGCCATGGCTTTTAATGAAAGCCACTTTTTCCCCTTTTGCTTTTTTAACATTATTGGACACAATGAAGCTTAATATTCCCAGTTTAGAGTTCCTAGGAATTTCACATTTCCAGAACCAAGACTAAGGTACAACTAGAAAGCTGATCAGTAAAACATTTGCAGGTAACAAGGCACTTAAAACATAGCTGTAGTTCATAAAATACATTCTATTGCATACGTATCCTGTAAAACACTAGTAAATTTTAAACCAACATTTAAAAGAGGGACATTGGAAAGGGTAGGTGTAAAAAAGTTAATCAGTTCATTCGTTTTTATTCTTTTTTGTGTTATTCTTTTTTATTTTATTGATTTTTTTATTGAAGAAATTCTCAGCTTTCTAAAGATGTCACATACACTATAAATCTTAAACAGGAAGATGCAATTTTTAATGTTTTCTAATTATTCTGATAATACTATATTTAACCTAATCATTTTATAAACGTGTAGTGCTTATCAGCAAAACCAGATAAAATCACAAAATAAAGGGGAAAAAACCCTACAGATTTTGGAACCACCATTTCCTTGATGTACAAATGATGTAATTTACTGTACTCAGATATATTTTTTACCAAATGTGGTAGTAGACTTCTGCTTCACTCTAAGGTATACCTGGAGTGTTTTTGCCTTGGCCACAAAAGGAATAATTTCCTTCTGAAAACTGAAATATGGTGAAATCATGACCATCAATCATAATCATCATCTTCAAAATAAATCCAATTCATTTAGTCAATTAATATTTATTGAGTACCTACCATGTGTCTGACACTATTGCAGAGATATGGGATAGAATGCCATCCCTGTTCTCATGGGTCATACAATCGAATTGGAATATACCATTGTTGGGAGATATTTCTCTATGAATCTATGACATCCTTACATGCTCAGTAATTAAAAGCCCATATTCTCTAGGACTATCTTTTTAGGAAGGCCTATACAAGCAGGTAACTCTGGAAAGAACGGAGACCTCTAAGGAACATACGTAGATACACTGGTGGGTAAGTAGAGTTAAGAGCGATTTTTTTCTTGAAAGATTTAGAGACATAAGACATCTCTTCTTGAAGGTACTCACAGTCCATGATAATAAAAATGATATCTCTGTTTAGAGGGAGAATGGGCAGATTTGCAAGCAATCCTTACATAAGACTGCATGTGTGTGTATGCTCAGTCACTTAGTTGTGTTTGACTCTTTGAGACCCCATGGACTGTCGCCTGTCAGAATCCTCTGTACATTGGATTCTGCAGGCAAGAATACTCTAGTGGGTTGCCATGTCCTCAACAGGGGATCTTTCTGACCCAGGGATTGAACTCACGTCTCCTGCTTTGCAGGTGGATTCTTTACCTCTGAGCCTAAGATTAACGTCTCCTAAATTAGATCAGAGTTTCCCCTCTTGTAACATACCTCATTGCATGTACAGGTACCATCCAGCCATCACTAAGTGCCCAGAGAGTGTGTCTCAGGGAACTGTTTCTATAGTGTCACTCTGATTGCCTCTTTTGTTGTGAATAATAAAACTATCTTTGTCTCTGATCCTAGGGTCTCTAAGTTTCTTAGACTCTTCACGCTTCCTGATTTAACACACATAGAGACAAGTTGGCACGTTTTAGACATAATGGCCAAAAAAGATTTGGCCAGGTTGTAATGCATCATAGCTTTAGTTTTTTTAAGCTTAGGTATGAGAGAGACAGTGTGTCTTTCTTTAGCCATCACTTGGTGGTAACGTAATATGATGCCACTAGAATTACGGCTCCAAGAGGGAGGGGAGTTTTATCTGTTTCACATTCACTGATGAATCCTTAGTGCCTAAAGCAGTGCCTTGTACACAGCAGTATGAGTGAATGAATGAATGATGGGTACAGAGAGCCTTCTTCAGCTTTGCCTCAATTCACAGACCATCCCCATAGGAACCAATAAAAAGAGTAAATAATCCTGATGGATGGTGATGATGGATTTGAGGAGAAAAAACTGCCTTATTGCCTTTGGGTGAGAAAAAGGAAATACTATTAATACCTAGGTTATGAGTCTGCATTAAAAAATAATTTCCTTGGGATGCTTGGTTTCATTTGGACCCATCATACCAAATACAGTAAATGAATTATGCTAAAAAAAAAAAAAAAATAAGTTCCAAGCCAAATAAACGTACATATACCTACAGGCATTCCAATTGGATTTTTTAAAACTCAAAAAGTAATTATGCCATTATCTATTACTGGACGTAGTGAGCTGTGAAGAGATAGTGGAATTCATGTCTACTATTACTGAGTCATTTTTTTTTCTTGCTAAGAACTAATATGTCAGAGAAGTAGCCAAGAATAAAAAAAGCATTAGAAATACTGAGATTAATGGTCACAGAGTAGAAATGGGGAAACAGATATATTGATAAGTAAAAATCTGCATCAATGCCTCTTGGCTCAGATATCAAAAATTACCCTAACATATATTAATGTAGTTATGAATTACATTTTATTTGAACATGTTAAATATGCACTGGCTACTAACAGGATTGAGGCAACATGAGATTTAAAAGAAATTATAACTTTTTTTTTTTTTTACTGACTCAGAGGTGCTGATATTATGATTGTTTTTTAAGGCTTCTGGCCATGGCAAAATATGTAAAAAATGTACTAATTTGCCTGTGATAAAACAATTACATTCATGTCATTTTTCATATTTCTGTAAGAATCTCTCTTTAGGGGTTTTCAGAGTAGGAAGAAGATTCTTGGATTATTCCAAATGGCTAAGCATAACAACTGGCTTCCCAGGTGGTTTTAGTGGTAAAGAACCTGCCTGCCAATACAGGAGACATAAGAGACGTGTGTTTGATCCCTGGGAAGGGAAGATCTCCTGGAGGAGAGCACAGCAACCCTCTCCAGTATTCTTGCTTGGAGAATCCCATGGACAGAGGAGCCTGGGGGCTATAGTACATAGGAATGCAAAGAGTCGGACATGACTGAAGTGATTTAGCAGGCACAGGGGTAACAATAACAAAAAAAGTTGAAATGTACTCATCATTTACCCTATGCCAGGAGCTGTACTAAAGCCGTCATCAATCCTTCAGCAACCCTAAAGGCTGAGAACTGGGATATGCCAGTTCCCAGCATTCAAATGAAATGATCCAAGGTTAAAATGGATCCAGTTGATTTGCCCAAGATGATGAAACTGTATCAGAGAAACTAGGTTCCAAATCTAAGCAATCCAATCCTAGTATCTGTGTAGTCTTCATCACTGTTATTCAGCATTAAAAGAAGTTTCAGTAAGCAAGGAGTGGGCACCATTGCAGGGTGTCTGCTGAGTGACCAAGACCTGTTGCCATCATTTGCAGCCCATTCTGAATCAGGCTTCAGCACGTTGAAACCAGACCTCTCAGCACTGGTGACATAAAACTAGGTGATTAATGGCAAAGACAGACATGCATGGCCTGTTTCATTAACTAATCTGCACTGAGAATCTTGTTTTGCTGTGTTTCTTCCATGTTGCCCCAAATCAAGGTCTTTTGATTCCCAGTTAGAAGACCCGCACTTGAGTGATAATTAAGAAAATAAAATCTAGTTTGATTTCAAAACACCTTTTGGTGGTCTCTACAGCTTTCCTCTGTTAAGAACAGCAATGAAAACTAGGAGTCTGTTATGTACTGACACTAAAAACGGTGAAATGTCAGAATCTTTCTTATACCCAACTTCAGATATTTAGACTATTCTGTCATTAACCTGAAGCTAAACTCTATTTAACTCCAATCTACCTTTCCTATCTCATTTTGTCTTTGAATATGAAATGAATACTTAAGCCAAGAATGCTTAAGCTAGGCTGTTTCCTCTTTACCTGGACACTCCTGACTCTTGCTTGGTGCCTGTGCTTACACTACTCTCCACCCCGCTGCCCCTAGGGGATTCCCATCTTCCTCCTTTTCCTCCTGGTTGCTCAGCCTGGACTAAGTAACATTTAACTCAAGCTTACATCCTGACTCTTCTATGACAAATTCCCCTGACAATCCTCATCCCAAGAGATGCTCCCTTCTCCCAACTACATAGTCCATGTTGATAGACCTTGGATGGTTTAGAATTGGAGGGAATATGACAGTTACAATCTCCCTCACTTGATGTGAAATAAGCCAAATATAGCCATTCAAGAGTCTCCAGTAGAGTTAATAGTGAACTTCTTTCTAAACAATTCAAAACCATCCTTATATGTATTGATACATTGTGTGAGGGTTCTGAGGAAGAACAAAATTATTTTGTTAAATGAAAATTTTAATTCCATGACTCCTACACTCTTCTAGTGAACATAAGTGAAACCAATAATAAAAGTTACACAGCCAGATTAAGGTTCTCCTAAATCATATCACCTTCTTGGATATTCACAATGCATAGCATATGAAAGGTCTGAGAAGCTTTTCAGTAAAAAAAAAAACAAACATTGACCAGCTTCTTAAACACCTCTATTTCCCCACTGGATTTTACCATGGAACACCTCCTTCATGGAAAACAGATTAAGAGTACATAGGATAAAGCATTACCATAATAGGCATGCCATGATGTGGTCCCTGGGGAGATGATTCTGAGAGAAACCGAAACTAAATAAAGTTTCTCTGTGAACCTCCTCCATAAATGTAGAAGAGGTAAGGTCATTGCTGAAACAGTTGGGGTAGGGGAGGATTCCAGAATTCCAAAATGATAATTGTCTTCCCAATCATCATTTATTTAAAGTTTTAATCATGTTTTGAAGTTGGAATAAAACTCCTGGAAAATGTTCTATTTTCAATGGGTATTTGGCTACCAAGAAGACTGATGAATGGCCATCTTTCCTAGAACACCCAGCTCACTGCTCAAACACATTCTGCAGTTTGGAAGTCTTTCTTTCCCACTTTAAAAATAACTATACCATGATATGAATCCTTTTAATGTTTATTTTATTTGAAAAAAATGTTTTAATGTGGGCCATTTTAAAGTCTTTATTGAATTTGTTACAAAATTTGTATTCAACAAATTACATATATTTTAATGTAATAAATATAAAACATTCTGTATTATATGTTGTTCTTTTGGTTAGGCATGTGAGATCTTTAACTCCCTGACTGGAGATTGAATCCCAATCTCCTGCATTGGAAGGTGAAGTCTTAACCACTGGCCCACCAAGAAAATCCCAATTTTAATCCATTTTATATAAAGTAATCAAGTATTTGGGGGGCTTGCAGAGCTGAAGGTCAAACCTGAGTCTACAGTTCTCCAACCTAAAAACTGCTACAGAAGGGATGTCCGTGCAGAAGTTAAATGATCATTCAAATTTGTTTTGCCATATCACTGGGCATGCTTTGGCTTCCCTGGTGGCTCAGATGGTAAAGAATCCACCTGCAATGAAGGACAGCTGGGTTTGATCCCTGGGGTGGGAAGATCCCCTGGAGAAGGAAATGCCTACCTCCTCCAGTTTTCTTGCCTGGGGAATCGCATGGAGAGAGGAGCATGACGGGCTACAGTCCATGGGATCACAAAGACTCGGACATGACTGAGAGACTAACACACACATCACTGGGCACTGCAGATTTATTTATCAGGATAATAGGACCCAAAATTAACAGTTAAAATAATTTGCAAAGAAGTAGCCTCTAGCACTTGCCTAGCATAGTAGAGAGGTTAGGAATACAGCTTTTGAGTTAGATAAACACAGGATAAAATCCAGCTCAGTTTTTACTATTTTGTGACTTTGGGCAAATTATTTCACTTCTAAGTAACAACAGCTCCTCAAAGAAATGTGGTTGGAAGGTTTTACTGAGATAGTATGTATAGCACTTAATAAATATTAGTATGAGTTCTATTGCTCTATCTAGTACCTCCTAGTACTCATATTTCTTTAAATTGCCATCTAAAAAGAATCATTTGTTAAACATAATGGTTATTGCTAATCTGTTAGGTGCCAGGGCTGTGCTAAATTTGAGTGATACAGCAATGAACAAGATATAGGCACTATATTTAAGAGCTCAGGATCTTCTGAGGAAGGCAGATAAGTAAATTCAAAATTAAAATACAGTCTGGAAAGTACTCTTCATGAGGCATGCCCAGCATATCATGGGAATCCAGAGCAAGTCAACTCAGCAGCAGTGAACTCAGGACATAATTTCTAGAGGCTGGCTGAAGGAGCTCTGGGCACTTTAAAAACTTGAAAGTCATGTTTTTTAACACAGCTGCCCTGGAGGTATGGAAGTGACAAAAAGACAAATGATTAGATCTGATAGAGTACCTGAAGAACTATGGACAGAGGTTTGTAACACTGAAGAGGAGGTGAAGACTAAAAACATTCCAAAGAAAAAGAAATGCAAGATGGCAAAGTGGTTGTATGAGGAGTCCTTAGAAATAGCTGAGAAAAGAAGAGCAAAATGTAAAGGAGAAAGGGAAAGATATACCCAACTGAATGCAGAGTTCCGGAGAATGGCAAGAAGATATAAGAAAGCTATTTTAAGTGAACAATGCAAAGAAATAGAGGAAACAATAGAATGGGAAAGACTAGAGATCTCTTCAAGAAAATTGGAGATACCAAGGGAACATTTTATGCAAAGATGAGCACAATAAAGGACAGAAATGGCAAAGACCTAACAGAAGCAGAAGATATTAAGAAGAGGTGGCAAGAATACACAGAAGAACTATACAAAAAGTTCTTACTGACCCAGACAACCACAATGGTGTGGTCACACACCTAGAGCCAGACATCCTGGAGTGGGAAGTCAAGTGGGACTTAGGAAGCATCACTATGAACAAAGCTAGTGGAGGTGATGGAATTCCAGCTGAGCTATTTCAAATCTTAAAAGATGATGTTGTTAAAGTGCTGCATTCAATATGCCAGCAAATTTGGAAAACTCAGCCGTGGCCACAGGACTGGAAAAGGTCAGTTTTTGTTCCAATCCCAAAGAAAGGCAATGCCAAAGAATGTTCAAACTACCACATTAACTGCACTCATTTCACATGCTAGCAAAGTAATGCTCAAAATCCTTCAAGCTAGACTCCAACAGTATGTGAACCAAGAACTTCCAGATGTTCAAGGTGGATTTAGAAAAGGCAGAGGAACCAGAGATCAAATTGCCAATATCTGTTGCATCATAGAAAAGTAAGGTGGTTCCAAAAGAACATCTACTTCTGCTTCATTGACTATGCTAAAGCCTTTGACTGTGTGGATCACAACAACCTGTGGAAAATTCTGAAAGAAGAGAATAACAGACCATCTTACGTCCCTCCCAAGAAACCTGTAAATAGGTCAAGAAGCAATAGTTAGAACCAGACATGGAACAGTAGACTGGTTCCAAAATGGGAAAGGAGTACATCAAGGCTGTATATTGTCACCCTGCTTATTTAACTTCAATGGAGAGTACACAATGCAAAATGCCAGGGTGGATAAATCACAGGTTGGAATCAATACTGCTAGGAGAAATATTAGTAGCCTCATATATGCAGAAGACACCACCCTAATGGCAGAAATGAAAGAGAAATCAAAGAGCTTCTTCTTGATGGACATGAAAGAGGAGAGTGGAAAAGTTGGCTTAAAACTCAACATTCAAAAAACTAAGATCATGGCATCCAGTCCCATCACTTATGGCAAATAGATGGGGAAGCAATAGAAACAGTGACAGATTATACTCCAAAATCACTGCAGATGGTGACTGCAGCCGTGAAATTAAGATGCTTGCTCTTTGGAAGAAAGCTATGACAAACCTAGACAGCACACCAAAAAGAGAGACATCACCACCAACAAAGGTCCGTAAAGTTATGGTTTTTCCAGGAGTCATGTATGGATGTGAGAGTTGGACCATAAGGAAGGCTGGGTGCTGAAGAATCGATGCTTTTGAACTGTAGTGTTGGAGAAGACTCTTGAGAGTCCCTTGGAAAGCTAGGAGATCAAATCAGTCAGTCCTAAATGAAATCAGTCCTGAATATTCATTGGAAGGACTGATACTGAAGCTGAAGCTCCAATACTGTGGTCACCTGATGCAAAGAGCCAGTTCACTGGAAAAGACCCTGATGCTAGGATAGACCGAGGGCAGGAGGAGAAGGAGGAGACAGAGGATGAGATGGCTGGATGGAATCATTGACTTAATGGACATTTGTTTGAGCAAATTCCAGGAGATAGTGAAGGACAGGGAAGCATGGCATGCTACAGTCACTGGGGTTGCGAAGACTTGGACTTGACTGAATGACTGAAAATAACAATAAAATTCTATGGGTTACATTAACAGTTCAGTTCAGTTCAGTTCAGTCGCTCAATCATGTCAGACTCTTTAGGACCCCATGAACCGCAGCGTGCCAGGCCTCCCTGTCCATCACTAACTCCCGAGTGTTGTGTATAATTCTTTAAAAATCAGACTTATAACATATGTATGCTCAAAAATGAGCCACTCACATTCCTATTGTTAAAGAAGTTGTGCTACAGTGGTGAGGTGCTACTCACACACTTGTGATGCTTCTGTGATACAAATAGCTTGTGAAGTACTATAAGAAGTAAGCATGTTTTATAAGTACAGGACACCAGCTTATACCCCTGGGACATTACAATTGTTTTTAAGTTTGCACTTAAAAAAAAAAAATCAAGTAAACAATGCCTAATTCATCTATCAGAGAAGGCAATGGCACCCCATTCCAGTACTCTTGCCTGGAAAATCCCATGGACGGAGGAGCCTGGTGGGCCGCAGTCCATGGGGTCGCTAAGAGTCGGACACGACTGAGCGACTTCAATTTTACTTTTCACTTTCATGAGTTGGAGAAGGAAATGGAAACCCACTCCAGTATTCTTGCCTGGAGAATCCCAGGGACGGGGGAGCCTGGTGGGCTGCCATCTATGGGGTCGCACAGAGTCAGACACGACTGAAGTGACTTAGCAGCAGCAGCAATTCATCTATATGACTGGTAAAGCTGTACTGCTCTTGTTTATTTTATCCCTTCGAACTAACTTTTCATCACATGTTTATTTCCCACTGAAAAGTATCCTTGGGTGGCAGCTGGTTTAAAAACAGACTGTGATCTAAAAATTCAGAGAACTGCTAATGTGAATGAGAAGTGAGGAGACCTTGAAGAGAAGCAGGCACTCCTCTGAGGAAGAAGTGGTACATCATCACCCAGGGCGCACAGCTGTCAGCAAGGATATTGGCCTTTCAGGTTAACTTGCAGCCTAGGCAGAAGTGAAGAATATATAGAAGACTTGCATGAGCTACTCATGGTCACTCATTTAGTTTCCCAACCTTTTCTGTGTCTGGAATTAATGGATAAAATCCTTCCCAATTTGCACCCTGCTTTCCAATATGCACCTACTTGGACTGCAACCACTATTCTATGTAAAGCCCCTTTTATATTCCCTTAAAAATCTAAACATGATTTGAGGGTCAATCATAATAATAATTTATAGCTCAGCAATGTCAGAAACCACACCTCCCGAAAACAAAACAAAAAAAAAATCACACTTCTTTCCTGATGGCTCAGTAGGTAAAGAATCCAACCTGCGATGCAGGTTCAATCTCTGGGTTGGGAAAATTCCCTGGAAGAGGAAAGGGCAACCCATTCCTGTATTCTTGCCTAGGAAATTCCATGGACAGAAGAGCCTGGTGGGCTACAGTCCATGGGGGTCACAAAGAGTTGAACTCGATTTAGCATGAACACAATATATAATAGATATTAAGTATCTAACTTCAGGCCTAGAAAATTTGATCTGAATAGATGTAAAACCAATTATTAATAATGGGTGATTATGGCAAAGGGGTAATTGGAAACTTTTTCTATATTGTATATTATTAATAATATCTGATTTTTAAAATACAGAGCATGCTTTGTTTTATAATCAGGGTATATTTAAGTGTGTTTGGGTTTTAAGATAAGACACTGTCTTATCCTCACAATTTAAAAATAGGAAAGAGATTGGACTAAAATCCATGTTTTGCAAGCTGTACTCATGCATAAACCACCTTAATGCTGACTCACATATCTACTGCCATTTGTATAATTGTTTACTTAATATTTTAGCTTCCTCCCAAGCAATAAAATGGGAAATGATGTATTTGAAATGCTTGTTATATTAAAATAAATACCTGTTCTGCCAGGCACTGCTGCCAATTATCTTGCACAAATCTCATATGGGAGCTACATTTTGGGAAACTTTGATTAGCGGACCCCCAAGATTTCCTTTCAATCTGGAGATTCTGCAAGTTCTAGAAACAAAACATTAGCCACCCTGGTGCTTTTTAGAGAACAAACTTTTGCTACTTGTACAGTTTTTCATGTAGCATTTAATTATTAAGGGACTATGCAATTTTCCAGGCTATTTTCTTGATTACTGTATACTGCGCAGTGCAGGGGCAGCCCGATTTCTTCTGTCAAGGATCAGTCAGTCAATATTTTAGTCTTTGGAGGGGGGGGTCTCCTTTCCCTCCTTCATCTTCATTTTAGCCTTTGTCTTCTGCTGCGATGCTTTATAAAGGTAAAGATCATACTTCAGGCATAGTGGGCATGCAATGGATATTTGCTGGTTTGATTTGGAGAGGCACTGGCATTAATAAGTCTATTTTCTTCTCTTTGACAATGGTTTTAGTGAGAGTTGGAGTGATGGAGAATGGCTAACAAAAAATGCCTCACTTTTCCATGGATTTTAATTATCCAGGTCATTTACCTCCCCCCCACTCCACCCCACTTCACTCTCATTATAGTTCCTAAAATCTCTTCATGGTTCATTACCTCTATTGTGCCCAGAAGTTCAGAATTCCTTCATGAGGCCAGTGTGGAAACAGAGGAGGTACATTACGGACAAAGGTCCATCTAGTCAAGGCTATGGTTTTTCCAGTGGTCATGTATGGATGTGAGAGTTGGACTGTGAAGAAAGCTGAGCACTAAAGAATTGATGCTTTTGAACTGTGGTGTTGGAGAAGACTCTTGGGAGTCCCTTGGACTGCAAGGAGATGCAACCAGTCCATCCTAAAGGAAATCAGTCCTGAATATTCATTAGAAGGACCGATGCTGAAGCTCCAATACTTTGGCCACCTGATGTGAAGAACTGACTCCTTGGAAAAGACCCTGATGCTGGGAAAGATTGAAGGGGATAACAGAGGATGAGATGGTGGGATGACATCACCGACTCAATAAACGAGTTTGAGCAAGCTCCAGGAGTTGGAGATGGACTGGGAAGCCTGGCATGCTGCAGTCCGTGGGGTTGCAAAGAGTTGGACACAACTGAGTGACTGAACTGAACTGAACACCTTTACTAAGGCCAGGGTTGGCTTTTAAAATACATTTGAGTTTTAACAATCTCACGTCTATTTCTGCTAATGACTGGGGAAGAGGAGCTTCCCTTTGAGTCACCTTTCCTTTTCTAAAAGAGTGGTTGTGTTTCACCTTTATGGGAAGCTTGGGGCTGGCTGCCCCATCCCAAGTCAAAACTCACCCCTGGGATTTCCACCTTCAAACAAGTGAAACAAATGCATTCCCACAGCGGGGTGTGCTGTCAAAGAGGAGGCAAGTGATCCAGAAATAAGAAGTATTCAGATAGGCCTGTCTCCTTAGAGGAAGTCACTGGCTGGTAAAGAATACTTTCAATGGGGGACCACTTAGCACTCCATCCCACACTTTTCCAATCTCTTTAGGGCCAGGCAGGAAAAAAAAAGGCCCTCCACATTTACATGAGCCAAGAGAGTGTGTAATGGATGGCACAACTCAGCATGTGCTACCCAATATATTTTGACTACGTTCATCTTAACCTTCCCAAATTAATGGAAGCTTTCCCACAAGTAAGTCACATTTCTCACAGAAATTCCCTGGAACAAAGCCTTTTTTCTCTATAAATCTTTCCAGGAGAGATGCTTCATTTAAAAAAAAAAGGGGGGGGGGAATGAAAAAAGAAAGAAAAAAGTAGTTCCATTAGCAACTTTGGTAAGAAATTGCTCCACATTGTTCCTCTGACAAGTAATTTTTCCCAGCATGTGTGCATCTTAAAAGTATTGCAAAAACAATATCTTAAAATGAACTGATTAGTATGCATGCTCTGTGGTCACATTTAAGTTCTATTTATAAAATCTATTCTGTTCCAGGCTCAGGCAAACAAAACTGAAATGCAGCTGTGTAACACATTGATAATTTTCATTAGTTCTAAAAGCCTCAATAGAATTTGCAATTTTATTCATTACATCTAAATAATCCTGGAAAACCCATTGTGAAGGTGACCTTTCACTTTTTCCCCCCGGCCTATGTGACTTATCTGAGCGTGTGCATCTTTGTGTGTGTGACTGTGTATGTATATGTGTATACATGCGAGTCAGTAAGGGCTGGGCAGAGGAAGGACATTTTTACAAAAGTGAAGCACAAAACAGAACAAGAAACCAAGTCAGGCAAAGATGAAAAAAAATGAGGCATAGGGAATCAAAATCACCCACGTAGATTCTGAAAGCCCTTCTAACTAGGGGCATTCTGCCATCATTCTCCAGATGTGAACAAGCCCAGATTTCTGAAATCACTGTGTGATACTACGGGCAAATGTGGATTGTATTCTAATTCATTGGAAAGCAGTTCTTTTTTTTTTTTTTTTTTGATCTGAAGAGACGAGGATTTTCCTGGAGAGTGAGCCAAAGGACAGGCCCATGAGAAATAAACAGCGTTGCTTCTATCAACTCTAACTTGTTCTTACAAAGTAAAATAATGCCATCTTTGGAGAGGATTTTCTTACTGGGGGCAGTGTTTTTAGTGTGTGGATCTCTGAAAAATAATTTTAAAACACACACTTCCCAGAATGTTGGCAGACAGCCATGAAACCACAAAGAAGTTTTTTGGAAAAGTAAGATGACAAAAAAAAAAAAAATAAGTACAGAATAGGAAACATAAAAAATTAAGACAAACACTTGCAATTTTAGCAGCTATGGAGATGACGCTTCGACACTGACCAGGTAATAAAACAATAAAACCTTGTGTGTAGAGAACGTGAGACACCTGGTCGTAGATAAATATGTATGTGCGGATACAAAGGCACACACTCAGGGGTTTATTTGATAACTGCTAATCTGGGACTAAAAAGAATGACAGTTATCAATTACCCATTATGTGAAGGTGCCACCTTGCATATTCTATCTTCCCTGAGCCAGACTCTCAGCAAGGATTATGTTATCTCAGTGTTTCTGAAGGTGTCACATTTAAGAAAAAAGTGATGGGGAGGGCTAGCGGCAAAGTGAAATTCTGGGAATATCAGTTTAAGCAAAATTAAGACAGTTTCCATATTAATTAGAATTTTTACTACAAGAATATCAATTTTTAAACTCTAAGAGACAAGACAAAGTTCCAGGCATTTTGCATAGTGATGAAAGCACAAATAAAACTTTCTCTCTTTTCCTCCTTTTCTGCAGAGTATCTTGTATAATTAGGGTTCGGGGGAGACTTTTGGGGAGAAATGCTGTTTTATCTGAAAAATCACTTCAGCAACCATTGTCAATGAACAAAAATGAAGGTTCGGGTAGAAGAGCATTGTAGGACAATTCATTCTGAGTGAGAAGGGAGAGCATCAAAGCATCAAGTTTTTCTGCAGGTCATCTTGCTCCCTCTGAAAGAGAGACTGGTTTTTGGAGTACTCAGAAAAAAGATGGTGAAAGAGTAAGTGTGGGAAACCCACCCCTCACAGAAATGTTCAATTTGTCCTTTTAAATGTTCAATTTAACTTTTGGCACTACTTTGTAATACGAAAATTTACCAACAAATTTGAAGGGCCCTAGAGGTTTCCTTGTTAACTGTTAGACAAACAAGTCTTCTCACTAACACATTACAGGTTTATTTAAAAATGTGGCTATATAATCCTGTGATTTTCCACTTCATTTCAAAATTACTCTATCCAGTGATACTCAGGAGATAGATAACCTACACTGTTAGAAGATTTTTAGGCCCTACGTTGATACCAAAGGAATCTTATGGGAAGAGGTCTGTCAATATTTGAGACAGTAAGGGAAGAACACAGCAAAGAATGTGTGCCTCTATCCTTAAGCATGAAGAGCAACAGAACTGAGTCACTAGAAGAAGCGTCACTGACTTGCATGTCACTGCAGAAGGAAAAAGATTGGTCAAATTTTTTTTTTTTTTTAAACAATGGCCTATTTGGGCTTCCCTGATTCTTCAGGTGGTAAAGAATCCACCTGCAATGCAGGAGACCTTGGTTAGAGCCCTGGGTCAGGAAGATCCCCTGGGGAAAGAAATGGCAACCTACTCCAGCATTCTTGCTTGGAGAATTCCAGGTAAGATGGAATGGAATGGGCTACAGTGCATGGGGTGGCAAAGAATTGGACACAACTGAGCAACTAACACACAATGACAATTCAGGGGCTTCCCAGGTGGCATTAGTGGTAAAGAACCTGCTGGCCAATGCAAGAGACATAAGAGACCACAAGTTCAATCCCTGGGTCAGGAAGAGCCCCTGGAGGAAGACATAGCAACCCACTTCAGTATTCTTGCCTGAAGGATAGAGGAGACTGGTGGGCTACAGTCCACAGGGTTACAAAGTGTCAGACATGACTCGAGAGACTTAGCACAATGATGATTCACAGCCTAGGAAACTACATGCAGTGGGACCTCTATTCTGAACATAGTTAGGACGACAGACACATTTATGAATGTTGTAAAACAATTAAGCCCTAAGAGTTGCTGGCATATTAACATTATGGTAAGGATTTACTGAGTTGGGAGACTTTACTAGACTCAATTACAGGCAACTCAGACCACGTGGGCTTGTAATTATGGACCAGGTTGCAAAAGGCATGATACTCACTGGGTTTGGTGGAGCTATTAGAGTTTGGTCACTATTTATAAACATTTGAATAAGATATATTTTAAATAAATCATATCATATACATACATTTTGAAATAAATTAATATTCCACAATTTTTAAAATTTGACAATTATTTTATCCTTCAGAAATTTTAGATCAAGTGGGTTTTAAATTATATTACTGCTGTTGACTTGTGTTGACTACACTTGGTTTGGTAAAGGGAAACACCCACTATCCTCTTTCAACATCAGGTTAACCAAGCTGTTATTTACAAAAAACAGAACTTCTGAAAGATCTGGAAGTTTGTTGTTATTGCTGTTCAGTTGCTAGGTCATATATGACTCTTTTGTGACACCATGGATTGCACCCTGCCAGGCTCCTCTGTCCATAGGATTTCCCAGGCAAGAATACTGGAGTGGTTGTCATTTCCTTGTTCAGGGGATCTCTCTGACCCAGGGATCGAACCCACATTTCCTACACTGGCTGGTAGATTCTTTACCACCGAGTCACCTGGGAAGCCCCTTTATCAGCTTATTGAACTATTATTTTAGCATTCATTCTTACTGTATCTTTAAACTGCCTTAATAATTTCAGGGAAATGTTCGTTTTCTAGCAATGATAGTGCTCCAACTGAAAAGTAGTAACTTCAGAAAGAATTTACATGTAATGAAAAGTCTGAGGGCCAAAGAACTATCAGGACACAAACACTACAAATTTCAGAAAGGATATTGTGCAAACTACTGGAGATGATGCTGACAAAATAAAAAGCAACTCTAATATAGCTACACTTTGAGTTTGCAAAAATTGTCTTCTACAACACAGTAAATAAGGTGGAGAAAAGGCTGGTGACATGGCCACAAAATCAGCCCCTAAGCTATAGTGATTACAGATTTAAACACTTTGTGAATTCACTCCAATTACACTCTATTAATATTTTTTACTATGGCTAAACAGAAGTTGAATCAGTCAGTTTTGAATTGTGAGATCTTTTTAGAATATATCTTTGTCATAAAATGAAACTGCCTGCACTAGCATTTCATTTCTTCTGAAAGTCACTGACGACTAAGCCAATTCAACAAAGATGTAATTGAGTGCTATGCTGTACAATGAGTAAACAGTAAGAATAGCTGACATTGCCTGATAGCTCAGTTGGTAAAGAATCTGCCTGTAATGCAGGAGACCCTGGTTCGATTCCTGGGTTGGGAAGCTCCACTGGAGAAGGGATAGGCTACCCACTCCAGTATTCTTGGGCTTCCCTTGTGGCTCAGCTGGTAAAGAATCCGCCTGCAATGTGGGAGACCTGGGCTTGATCCCTGGGTTGGGAAGATACCCTGAAGAAGGGAAAGGCTACCCACTCCAGTATTCTGGCCTGGAGGATTCCATGAACTGCAGACTATGGAATCACAAAGAGTCAGACACGACTGAGCCACTTTCACTTTCATTGCTTATCATGTACTTAGCCTAGGCTAAGACTTGATACCTACTCTTTCATATAATTCCTAATAATCATTCACTGATGTATCTACTGTATTATGCATGTTTTACAGTGATTTTTATTAAGTTTACGGGGTCATTATTGCCCAAGATAACACAGCTTCCAGCATAGGTTCTGCAAGTCTAGAGCCTTCGTTCTTAGTCACCAACTGCATTAAGCCAGAGTGAAAATGTAAGTACCTGAGAGTTTGTCCACATAGCCTTTGTTTCTTGAGCTTGCCTTGATTCGACAAAGCGTGGTTTTGATGTGTTTATAATGCTAAGAAAAATTGTAAATTACTGTGGATGCTGTTATTTCTTTAATTCCATAAAAGGAAGATAATAAGGATAATGAGGACTGCTCCTTTGTAATTCCAGTGTGATATTTTTGTGGGTGGTTTTCAAAGCACATGGTATGCAATTAGAGATAATGTGGATGGCTCCTCGTCTTCTGGGCGTGTGCTATCCACTGGGCACTGGCTGAGAGTGTTTGATGTGTGTGCCACAGAAATTGATGTAGACATTTCAGTTGCCTCTCAAGTTTGAGAGTCCTCAGGATTTTGGCAGTGGTGCATGCCCTCAAATGACTTGGAATGGAGATCTTACATGGATGAGTCTTTATTATATTTTAAATCTGTTTTTTTTTTTTTTTGCTTCTGACAGTATTCCCTCATCTTGGACTTTTTCCCTGTACTTGAAATTGCCACAGTAATCAGGAAAGTGACTCTTGAAACAGTGGCTAACTAGCTTTCCTTATTTATTCTCTTCCTCTTACTTTCAGCATAACTTTTTTAGGAGGCACACACCAAAAGCAAACCAACTATTCTCCCTGCCAAGACATTTACGCTTAGCAGAAGCAGATGTCCAACAGAATAATTTCTGTGCAAGTGTCACTGATACATTATTGAGGAAACATCAAATCAGATGAGTACTGGAAAAATTAGAGCCCATTCCCACAGTGTCTCTGCTTGACCTCTATTCCTGTAGTTAGATTTGCATTACCCTCCAGCCTTCACATCCCTTAACCTTTGCCTATTTGTTATGGAAACAAAAATATTTCTCTTTCCAAGTGTTCTGTTCAACAGCGCTTTTGGTTTTCATGGGTTTAACTGTTTTACTTGTCCTTTTTTTTTCCCCTTTTTTTCCCTATACTATATTCTATCCCCGATCCCTGCCAAAGTAATGACATGCATCTTTCCACACTGCCCTCTGTCAGTAAACTTTTAGTCATTGCTTATTTCACCCAACAAGGAGATCATGCTCTTCCACAATGCAATGTATCTTCCTTTATTTATTCATTCATACAATTTTACTACTTGTTTTTAAGTATCTCTCACATTAGCTGTTCTTGAGCTCTTTAGCTCACTGGTTAGATCAGTAAAAACTCTGATGGCAGTATTCTGGATGGTAGAGTTTATTCATGACATTCTGGTAGCTCTCTTGGCCCACTCTCAGCTAATAACTGACTGAGTGGGAAGGAAAAGGTGGTCATACATCTGCTCTTAAAGCATACACAGTGTAATTGTTAACTTATTTAACCATCCGATCAATCAGTACCTATGATGCTCCTAGAGCTTTTCTGTAGTTACATATTAGTAAATGTATCCACTTTTATGAGCCTTACTTTCAAGAAACATTGCATGAAAGTTGATCGTAAGCAAATAAACAAATAAGATAATGTCAGAGAGTAATAATGCTCTTAAGAAGATAAAAACAGAATAATGATATAGAGAGTAGATGGCACAGTCAAAAGAGATAACAATTTGAATGAACAGCTGATTTCTAAAAAGAATTGGCTACACTGAAGTCTAGAGGAAGAGCATTAGACTCAGAGAGGGTTTGAGTTAGAAATACGCTAAGAGCATTTGAGGAATAAATGGTGGTCAGAATGGAGACAGTATGTAATGGGAAAATAGGGAGTTATAAGAGATGAAGTTGTTGAGATGTAAAAGTGTCAGGGATCATGACAAGTTACCAAAGAAATACCTCAGAAAACTAATGGTTGTTAATTACCGTGAGGATAATTCAGTGCTATCGGAGAATAAAGGAGTGTGTGTGTATGTGAATAATACCTACACATCTTCATGAAGGAAGAAATATCTCAGATGGGCTTTGAAAGATGGGTAGGACATAGATGAAAAATAGAAGTGGTAAAAGGGTATAGCAGCTGGCAGGAACAGCCTGTGTAAGGGAAAACAGGTGACAGTATATAGGGCAGGTCTATGACTAACAAGTTGTCCATTGTAAGTGGGTGAGCAAGAACTGTAGAAAGTAAAGCTTGTGAGAGCTGTGAATGAGACTGAACACCAGAACAAGAAAACTTCTGAAGAGTTCATCTGGCACCACTGAAGGTTTAAGATCAGATCAGATCAGTCGCTCAGTCGTGTCCGACTCTTTGTGACCCCATGAATTGCAGCACGCCAGGCCTCCCTGTCCATCACCAACTCCCAGAGTTCACCCAGACTCATGTCCATCGAGTCAGTGATGCCATCCAGCCATCTCATCCTCTGTCGTCCCCTTCTCCTCCTGCCCCCAATCCCTCCCAGCATCAGAGTCTTTTCCAATGAGTCAACTCTTCGCATGAGGTGGCCAAAGTACTGGAGTTTAGGGACAGAGAAATAATCAGAGCTGAGATTTAAAAGGATTTCTCTGACATGGGACCGTTGAATTGGATTGTGTTGGTAAGAATGGAGGTGAAGAGGCTAGTAAAAGGTTTTAAAACAATTACACAGAATGGCCATCACTCAACAAAGAGACTACTGGAGAGGATGTAACAGAGAATATGGTTGAGAAAAAGCTTATGCATGAAATCCTTCCTTTAACCAAAATAGAATTTCCTTATCCACATGCCCACCCAAAGATGGAGTCTCTCCAAATTACCTGTAATGATGGTAAAAACGTTCCCTCCTGGGAAAAAACAGTTCTATTGTTGTACAACTTGAACTGTTTAGGAAAGTTCTTTGGTAGAATGAATTGCAATTTGCTTCCCTCTAACTAGGACCAACCTACATAGCATATTGAAAAGCAGAGACATTACTTTGCCAACAAAGATCCGTCTATTTAAGGCTATGGTTTTTCCAGTGGTCATGTATGGATGTGAGAATTGCACTGTGAAGAAGGCTGAGCACCGAAGAATTGATGCTTTTGAACTGTGGTGTTGGAGAAGACTCTTGAGAGTCCCTTGGACTGCAAGGAGATCCTTCAGTCCATTCTGAAGGAGATTAGCCCTGGGATTTCTTTGGAAGGAATGATGCTAAAGCTGAAACTCCAGTACTTTGGCCACCTCATGTGAAGAGTTGACTCATTGGAAAAGACTCTGATACTGGGAGGGATTGGGGGCAGGAGGAGAGGAGGACGACAGAGGATGTGATGGCTGGATGGCACCACTGACTCAATGGACGTGAGCCTGAGTGAACTCCAGGAGTTGGTAATGGACAGGGAGGCCTGGCACGCTGCAATTCATGGGGTCGCAAAGAGTCAGACATGACTGAGCGACTGATCTGAACTGAACTGATGTATGGATGTGAGAGTTGGACTGTGAAGAAAGCTGAGCGCCAAAGAATTGATGCTTTTGAACTGTGGTGTTGGAGAAGACTCTTGACAGTCTCTTGAAGTGCAAGGAGATCCAACCAGTCCATTCTAAAGGAGATCAGTCTTGGGTGTTCATTGGAGGGACTGATGCTAAAGCTGAAAGTTCAATACTTTGGCCACCTGATGCAGAGAGTTGACTCACTGGAAAAGACTCTGATGCTTGGAGGGATTGAGGGCAGGAGGAAAAGGGGACGACAGAGGATGAGATGGCTGGATGGCATCACCAACTCGATGGACATGAGTCTGAGTAAACTCCAGGCGTTGGTGATGGACATGGAGGCCTGGCGTGCTGGGATTCATGGGGTCGCAAAGAGTCAGACATGACTGAGCAACTGAACTGAACTAGGACCCACTGGTACTAGTTTTACCTTCTGCAGAAAAGCAGGTTTCACAACCTTCTTCTACTCCAAGTCAACCTTTCATGTATTTGAAACCGACTATTTTTTTAAATTCTTGTCATATCCAGGTTAACACTCCTCAACTTCCTTTAACCCATATATTTTACGTGGTTGTGTACAATGTGTTTGTATTTTAAAATGTATTTTTCCAAGGGAGAGAAAGCTTTCAGGGAAAAAATCTTCCTATTGTTAATGGCATATAAGCATCAGTAAATACTGAGTGTTTAATAAAATACAAACACATTTTTTAAAACTTTCTCCTGTATAAATGTTATGCCCTCATTATACAACTGGGAGACAAGAAAACAGAATCACTCTGCCCTATGTAACATTATTGTAGGCTGGGGTCATCAGACTATGGCCTGTGAGCTAAGAATGGTTTTCATATTTTTAAATGGTTAATAAAAGTCAAAAGAAGAAGATATTTAGAGATATACAATAATTTTATGAAATTCTAATTTCAGTGTCATTAAATTCAGTTTTGGAGATGGAAATGGCAACCCACTCCAGTATTCTTGCCTGGAGAATCCCGTGGACTGTAGCCTGTCAGGCTCCTCTGTCCATGGGGTCATCCACCTGTTTATATATTGTCTGTGGCACCTTTCTTGTTGCAACACAAAACTGTATGGTAGCAAAACCTAAACTGTCTACTGTCTGGCCCTTCATAAAAAATGCTTTCCAGCATCAACTATCAGGCACTGGTGTGTGCTGTGTGGACTGAAAGTGTCTGCTTCACCTTGGAGCTTGAGAGAATGTAGAAGCTCAGGCTCCACTCTGGATCCACTGAATAAGAATATACATTTTAACTATTCCTCATGTGATGTGCATGTGTGAGAAGCTAGAGCTGTGCCTCTCAACTTTGGCATGCAGAAGAATTCCCCTAAGAGTCTGTGATGTATCAATTCCTGAGTCCCACTCTGAGGAAGAAAACTGAGTGAGGCCTGAGGGTCTGAATTTCTTTTTTCTTACCGAGGTACAGTTGATTTACAATATTTCAGGTGTACAGCAAAGTGATTCAGTTATGAGTATGTGGAGGTACATACACACACACATTTCCATTAAATGTTACTATAAGATATTGAATACAGTTCCCTGTGCTATACAGTAGGTCCTTCTTGCTTATACACAGTAGCATGTATCTGTTAATCTCAACTCCTAATTTATTCCTCCATAGTTTCCCCTTTGTAAACTTCAGTTTGTTTTCTGTGCCTGAACCTCTATGTTTTGAAAATAAATGCATGCTTGTCTCTTTTTTTAGATTGTACATATGAGCAATGTCATATATTTGTCTTTGTCTGACTTACTTCACTTGGTGTGTTAATTTCACTTAGTGTGATAATAGGTCCATCCATGTTGTTGCAAAAGACATTACTTCATTCTTTTCTATAGCTGAGTAATACTGTATGTATATCCATGTATACACACACACACATACATATGTGTGGTTTTTTTGGCTGAGTAATAGTCCATTGCATATATGTACAGAGAAGGCAATGGCAACCCACTCCAGTACTCTTGCCTGGGAAATCCCACGGACAGAGGAGCCTGGTAGGTTACAGTCCATGGGGTTGCGAAGAGTCGGACATGACTGAGCGACTTCTCTTTCACTTTTCACTTTCATGCACTGGAGAAGGAAATGGCAATCCACTCCAGCATTCTTGCCTGGAGAATCCCAGGGATGGGAGCCTGGTGGGCTGCTGTCTATGGGGTCGCACAGAGTCGGACACAACTGATGTGACTTAGCAGCAGCAGCAGCATATATGTATCACATCTTTATCTATTCGACTGATGATAGATATTTAAGTTGCTTCCATGTCTTAGCTGTTGTAAATAGTGCTATGAACACTGGGGTACATGTATCTCTCCTAATTACAGTTTTAATATTTTCTGGATACATGCTCAGGAGTGAGATGCTAGCTCATACGGCAGCTCTATTTCAGCTTTTTGAGGAACCTCCATATTGTTTTCCATAGAGGCTGCATGAATTTACATTCCCACTAACAGCATAGGAGGATTCCCTTTTCTCCATACCCTCTCCAGCATTTACTGTTTGTAGACTTTTGATGATGACCATTTTGACCAAGTCTGCATTTCTTATAAACTCCCAGGAGATACTGACACTGTTCTTTTCTGATTATTCAACAGTGATTTATCAAGCACCTACTATGTGTTTGCTGGGTGCTGTTCTAGGATTAGAAGAAAAATGAGTTTACTTAGAAAATGCATTCCACTTCCTGGGCATTCAATGAATTCCTGTTGTATAAATAAATGAATGAGATCCCCTTTAAGCCACTTGGAACAGAATTATGGTAATACTTTATGCAATTTATATATCCACTATTCTTAAGAAGCAAGCATACAAAAATATCAAATTAAGACTAATGTTTATTGAGTACTTATGTCATGGTGGGCACTTGAGGTACTTACAACTTTGATTCTCATTTTAAGTTTAGGAAACTTGAAAACTAAAAAAGTTATAAACTTTAACAAGTTTAAATATGTATATAAATCCAGAGAGTCTCCAGGTGACCATCAAATAGTTTTCTTCCTCTAAATAAAACTAATGGATAGATTGATAGGTTTGTATAGTGACTAAACCATGCCATTAGATTTACCTGTAAAATTTTAAATATCCATGCAGTACCTGAATCATTCTACAAAAGACTGGGAGTAGTTCTTACAAAAATATACACAAAAGATATATGATAGGTAGAAATGGAGATATATATATATACACACACACATACACACATATATATATATAGATACATATATATGATAGGTAGAAATGTATATATACCTCCATAATTTATATATATGTATATTATATATATATATATAACTAGATCCTGGTAAAATATAACTAGGAACTAGCAGTTAATGAAGGACAAATAAATAAGGATGAAGGACAAAACACAGCTATGGGAAGAAAAGTTGTCACTGAGTTTGATATTTTGCTTTGAATTTCCTCGTATTTGATATAGCATGAATTGTGCCTCATCCATAAAAAAAAAAAAAAAAAAAAAAGATATGCTGAAATTCTAATGCCCCAGTAATACAGAATGCAGACTTTCTTTGAAAATAGTCTTTGCAGGTGTAATTAGTTAGGATGAAGTCATACCGGGGTAGGGTGAACTCCTAATCCAATGTGACTGGTATCCTTACAAGCAGACAGCCTTGTGAGGACAGGAGACACACAGGGAAAGCACTGCGCCCAAAGACGGAGGCAGAGGTTACAGAGAGCCATCTGTAGGCCAAGAAATGCCAAGAACACACAGCAACTCTGGAGGCTCAGACGTGTGAGGGGTTTTTCTTCCCTACAGATTGTGGAAGGAGCATGACACTGCTGACATCTTGATTTTGAAATTCTGACTTCCAGAACTGTGACACAATACATTTCTGTCATTTTTAAGCAACCAAGTTTGTGCTTGCTAAGGCAGACCTTGGAAGAGAAAGGGAAAAAAAGATTCTTCAGGAAGCATAATACAAGAGGTAGACTTATTTTAGAGAGTGAAATCTTCACATTTGAGATTTAGTAAATTCCAACAGAAAGAAAATAAATTTGCAGTGATATGGAAGAAGAAAGACCCTCTGCAAGCACAATCCCTTAACAGACACAACAAGACATAAGATTCTAGTGAGGTCTGTCACCATGGGTGTGTGACCTGTGCAATCACGTAAGGCCTGTTCTCAGAAGGGCCCTGCACTTGGGTTAATACTCTGTTGTCACTGTTGTGAAGTTCTTGATACTTTTTGAACAAGGCTCCCACATTTTCAGAGCATTCTGTGCCTTCAAATTATGTAGCTGATCCTGGATCTGGCAATAAAGACAATGTTGGTTCTAGTAAAAAAACTGGAGAATACACTAATAAAACAGTATATGGAGCCTAAACATATGCCAGAGGTAGTCTTTCATTTCAGTGGGGAAAGGATGGACATTTCCATAAAAGCTGCCCAGACAGCTGGCTATCCATATGGAAAAAGAGAAATAAACTGGGATCCAAATTCATATCACAGTTTAAAAAAAATCAATTTCAGGAACATTAAAATACCTAAATGTGAAGGCAAAAATATTTAACATTTAGAAGACAATATCTTAGAATATCTTAATGTTCTTGGGTGTAGGAGATTTCGTGAACAAAATGTTAAAAAAAAAAAAAGAGAAACTATAAAAGTTGGGTTCATTTGTCTAAATTATAATTAAGGACTTCTCCATGTTTTCTTCCTTTATGGGGAGCTGAGATTTTAGTGCCTGTAAGTGTCTGGGACCTGGCCATGGGATGCCACTCCAAATGGGCAGGGTTCATGTCCAGGGCTGAGCTCTCTGATGGGCCTTTCCTCTTTATTTTTTCTTCCCTTCTTTAGTGGAGCCTTTGACTTGCAAGCCTTAAAGAGGCACATACTAGTGGAAGAGAATGGTCAGGCTTTAGTGCTCACCTCCGGTCTGACTCATCTATGACTTTATTTACCTACTGGGAAAGTTGATCTAATAAGTAAATGGACTGAGGGTAAAGGAGACAATTTCTCATTGTTTCAGAAGGGAGTTAGGGACACAGAGCAGAGAAGACTAGCATATACTCTGTGGTGCTTGACTGGCTTCAGACATAGTGTTATATACACAAACATACAGAGGTGTGTGTGTGTGTGTGTGTGTGTGTACATGTCTGTGCATACAGATTCACATCTTCTATGTTTACTAAGAGAACCTAGAAGCAGTGATACCTTAGTAGCAGTGAGCCAACTTGATCTTGGTTTCTAAACACCATTCTCCACTAAATTGAACTTCATAGAGAAATGGCTGAAAACTAACCTGCAATTAATTGAGCCAGAAATTAAGAAAGTGCTCAAAGAATCAGGGAAATGTCAATAGTTACAGAAGTCAGTCTGAAAGGGCTTCCATTTGCCACATCTTGGATAATGTAGTGATGAAAATAATAATGATAATAAGGGAAACCTTTGAGTAAAATAGGGATGCACATGTCTATACTGACATAAGTAAGTAAACACATTAATTATTTTAGTTGAAAGGGATGAAGAGCTCTACCTCACAATGGAATGCCAACTAGCAAATAGAAGTGGAATTAGAAAAATCACGCTTCTGCAAGCACTTTTGTCATGATTAAGTCAAGCAAGAGTCATTAATGGATGGTAAATCTGATGGGTAAATGGGAAATAGGACATGTACATAATTTCAAATAATCTCCTCTGAATATACTTATGAATTACTTATCAACTGATATAACGACATCCTAAGTAACTAATGTGAGAGTGTAGGGTTTTGTTAATTCACATCCTAACCAAGTGATAAAAGTTAACAGTATCTGTAATGGAACAGATAAAGTCAGTGTGGTGTACCTGCTGATATAACACACTGAGAACAGCACAATATGGCTCCTATGGAATTCTTAACAAAAAGCATGAGCCATGAGAAAACATTAGATTCCAAATTAAGGGACAGTCTACAAATCAACTGAAGTGTGCTCTTCAGAAATGCCAAGATATGAGGAGAAATGCACACAAGAGACAAAGTTCTTGGATTGAAGAAAACTAGAGACATAAGAACTAAATGTGTGGCTGGGCTAGACCCTGGATCTATAAAAAATATTATTAGGACAAATAACCAAACCTGAATAGTATCTTTGGCTTAATGGTAATGTTGAATCAATGTTAACTTCTTGATCTTGATGGATGTACTCTCATGATTCTTTTACATAAGAAATATACACCAAAGTACTGAAAGGTAATGGGGCATTGTGTCCCAACTTACTCTAAATGCTTCAGAAGAAAGAAAAATGAATTCTGAGCAAAGAGTATATTGGACTTTCTGCATACTTTCTATAACTTTAAAGTTTAAATTTAGACTTATTTCAAAATAATTGAAAAATATTAAGTTCTCTTATCATAAGACACAGCTACAATTTGGGAGAAGATATTTGCACCACACAACTGAGAAAGGATTAATAACCAGAAAAGGAATTCCTGAAAGCAAGTAAGAAAAGAATAGCATAGACATTCATCCAGTTTAACAGACAAAGAAGCTATGGTTTTTCCAGTAGTCATGTATGGATGTTAAGAGTTGGATAATAAAGAAGGCTGAGCACTGAAGAATTGAAGCTTCTGAATCATGGTGCTGGAGAGGACTCTTGAGAGTCCCTTGGACTGCAAGGATATCAAACCAGACAATCCTAAAGGAAATCAACTCTGAATATTCACTGGAAGGACTGATGCTGAAGCTGAAGCTCCAATACTTTGGCCACCTGATGCAAAGAGCCGACTCATTTGAAAAGACCCTGACACTGGGAAAGATGGAAGGCAGGAGGGGAAGAGGTGGCAGAGGATGAGATGGTTAGACAGCATCATTGATTCAATGGACACGAACCTGAGCAAACTCTGAGAGACAGTGAAGGACAGGGGAGCAGTCCATGGGGATGCAAAGAATCTGACTCCACTTAGCAACTGAACAACAACAAAAGGAAAATGATTAATCAGAAACTTCACGTAATTTTTTAAACGGCCTATATGAAAAGATATTCAATCCCATTAATAATCAGAAGAATGCAATGTATAATAACAGGGGACATCATTCACTCCTGTTAGACTGATAAAAATTTAAAAGTCAGAAAATACAGAGCATTGGTGAGGATGTGGACAAAAGAATTCTGATCCTGTTGGTGGAAGTGCAATTTGACGCAAGCACTCTGAAAATACTTTGATATTACTCGTAAAGTTAAATACACACTGTGGGAGCCTGTATTGTGTGTGCTTGTGCTAAGTTGCCTCAGTTGCGTTCAATTCTTTGCGACCTTCTGGGCTGTATCCTGCCAGGCTCCTCTGTCCATGGGATTTTCCAGGCAAAGATAGTGGAGTAGGTTGCCATGCCTTTCTCCAGTGATCTTGCTGAACCAGGGACTGAACATGTGATTCTTTATTTCTTCATGGATTTGCAGGCAGGTGCTTTCCAACTAGTGCCATCTGGGAAGGCCAAAGTGAAAGGGTTAGTCACTCAGGTGTGTCCGACTCTTTGCAACCTCATAGACTGTAGCCAGGCTCCTCTGTCCATGGATTCCTTCAGGCAAGAATACTGGAGGTGGGTAGCCATTCCCTTCTTCAGGGGATCTTCCCAACCCAGCTATCAAACCCAGATTTCCCACATTGCAGGCAGATTCTTTACTGTCTGAGCCACCAGGGAATCCACGCTGTCACCAAATGCAGTGCCCCTCCATGGATTTTAAATCCAATCCTGTAGAATTCTTATTAGGCCATGTGACCTACTTTAGTATATAAAACATGAATGGGAGGGATGTATATCACTTCTGAGTAGAAGCTTTTACTTCCTGGTTGTTGTGTATTGTGGTCTTTCCCCTCTGGCACAACTCTGGCAGTGTTACCACTTGGGGCTTCTCTTTGAAGCTGGTCTTAGACTGAAGACACATTGAAGATGCCCAAACCACAAATAATACACGTGCAACTAGAGAACACAATCAGCCTTTGCTGGTGTGAGCCGCTGATAATTGCTGCTGCTGTTGTTATTTAATTACATATCTGGCGCATCCAATATATTCTGACTTACAACAGGTATATATATTATTGTTGTTGTGTAGTTGCTAAGTCATGTCCGACTCCGCAACCCTATGGACTGTAGCCCACCAGGCTCCTTCTGTCCATGGGATTTCTCAGGCAAGAATACTGGAGTGGTTGCCATTTTCTTCCCCAGGGTATCTTTCTGATCCAGAGATTAAACCTGCGAGTTTGCTTGGCAGGCAGATTGTTTACAATGTGCCACCTGGGAAGCCCTGTATATAATCTACAATATGACCACTTTATTATTAAACATGTATCCTCGAGAAAATATTGCAAAAGTACACCAGAATATATTGTTCAAAATATTTATAGTAGCACTGTCTCTATAAGGGAAAGAAAAGAATCATCAATTCAAATCTTCATCCTAAGTGAAATGAGTAAGTTGTGTATTCACACAATGAGATAATGACCTAGAACTACATCTTAACAGTGACAGGTCTCAAAGATATAATAGTGAGTGAAGGAATTAAGACAGAAGAAAATATACTATATGGTTTAATGTATTTTTAAAAGCAGATAAAACTAAACAATATACTGTTTATTGAAGCATACATACATGAGGTAAAAACTACAAACAAAAGCAAAGAAATAATATAAAACTCAGGATGGCAGTTACTATGGGAGACAGAGGAGAAGAAAGGTGTGAATTCAAGAAGCACATAATGATGTTTCAGATATGATAATGTTTATTTTTTAGCCTTGTAGTGGGTACAAGTGATCATTTAACTTTGTCCTTTAAATAATACGTTTGCATTTTCATGCAACAGTTCATTAATACTATATCTCACAATGGAATAAAAAGCATGCCAGATAAAGGAAGTATAAATCTGTCAAGATATCTAAACTCTAATTTTTTCCTTCATCTTCTTTTTAAAAATTTATGTTCAATGTAATTAATTCATGTTTTGTCAATCTAGACATAGGTTCCCTTCTAGGAGATTTCCCCCTAGCCTTTTTACTCAGTAGTAAAAATTTCAAGCACTCTAAATAATTCCTGGTGATTCCTTTATTTCCAATGAAGTGTATATATGTTTGTGTATTATACACTACTGTTTTTATTTAAAGCTTAAATCCAAAAATAAACAAAGATCCTTTATGTTGTTTTAAATAGTAGAACCAACCTGAAAGGAAGGGTACCAACTCAAGTATTGGATGTTGTCACTGCATTCATTGACCAGAGCCAGCTCATAATGCAGTGAAGACGTGCATAGATGGAAACCACTTCACAGGCCAACAGAAAAATCACAAGCAACTCACATACTCTTTTACCTAAAATCCATAAGTACTAGCTGTAGCAAATGCAGAAATAATAAAAAGAGGTGTAAAAACTTCGTAACATTTGGATAGCTTTCATTTGGGGAACCTTCTCAGACAAAGTGAAGTAATATATTCTCATCTCTGCTGCTGCTGTTGCTGCTGCTAAGTCACTTCAGTCGTGTCCGACTCTGTGCGACCCCATAGACGGCAGCCCACCAGGTGCTCCCATCCCTGGGATCCTCCAGGAAAGAACACTGGAGTGGGTTGCCATTTCCTTCTCCAATGCATGAAAGTGAAAAGTGAAAGTGAAGTTCTCTAGATATGCTGATTATTTTAAAAGCCACACACACACACACGTACATACACACATAAACACATATACACACACAAGGCAGTTGATGTGCTTGGTTATTTTTTTTAATTTAAATTTATTTATTTTAATTGGAGGCTAATTACTTTACAATATTGTATTGGTTTTGCCATACATCAACATGAATCCGCCACGGGTGTACACATGTTCCCAATCCTGAACCACCCTTCCCACCTCCCTCCCCATACCATCCCTCTGGGTCATCCCAGTGCACCAGCCCCAAGCTTCCTGTATCCTGCAACGAACCTGGACTGGCAATTAGTTTCTAAAGACACACACACACATAAATACATACATACACAGGCAGTTGATTAAAAGATTAAGTTGTTGAGACTGACCAAAAGAAAATGCATTTGTTTTCTACCTTGAAGAGTATGACCAAGTCCTACTGCCTAGGACAAACCCAGCCAGAGAGCAATCCCTTCAGTGGGTTTTTAAAGTGAGAGTCACATCAGATTCTTCAACAGCTTGAGAGAATAATGCAGTTATAAGAAGCATGACAAGAGTATTACAGGTGATAAAATACAGATTACAGATACAGTAATACAGATGATCAGCACAAAGGGAAAGCATACAAATGACCTAGTTTTCAAACAACCAGATGAGGGTGAGTAATATTTGCTGAGAGTAAATGTCTCAAGAACTGTGGTCAAGTGCTTGCTCAAAATGAGAGCCAGTCAGGTCAACATCTTGGCTGGTGACTTGATTACTCTGTAATTCGGATAATAAATAGCAATTCTGACTTGGAAAGAAAATGTTGCCAAGAATTTATAGGGCTGAAAAATGGTCCTAGATTGATCAACTGATTCATCTGTCTGTCTGCTCATTCATCCATCCACCAACCAGTCATTCAGTCATCCATTTATTCATTTATCAAACATTATCTGAACATAGATAGGCCAAGCCTTGTTAAACCCTGGAGATTCAAAAAAATTTAGCAGTGAATTCAGATACATTCCCTTGCCTTCAAAGAGTTCGTAGTCTAGTGCAGAATTTTTCAACCTCAGCATGGCTGACATTATAAGATACATAATTCTTAGTTGTGGGAGGTTGTTGTATGTATTATGAGATGTTTAGCAGCATCCCTGGCCTCTACTCAGTACTAGATTACAAAAGCCCTACATCCTCCAGATGTGACACTGTTAAATGTTCCTGGGAGAAAAAACCATCCTGACTGAGAATCACTGGTTAGGAGAGAAGGCAAATGTGCTCCCAAATATTTGCAATTCAGTGTGAAAACATTTAAGAAATGATGAGAACACAATGGAGAGAGAGAGTGACAGTGAGGGACCAAGTGAGGAGAGAGAGAGATGGACAAAGGGTGGTGGAAAGAGGGAGAGGGAAAGACAGAGAGAGAGAGAAGAAAAGCAAGAGAGGACACACTTTGCACACTTGTGCCTGCAGGAATTCAGTGAGAACACAGAGGGCACCACTGAGCTGGATCTTTGAGAAACAGCAGACTATCATTTTGAGGAGAAGACACAGTTCTGCAAATATGTTGAAAAACAAGGACTGCACTCTCTATTACAGGTTAACAATTTTTTTCTTTTTTTTTTTTTTTACTTTCTTTAATCTCTGACTATGAGGGGTGGGCCTAACATATTTGAATATTTTCTAGCATGTGGCATAGTGTCAAGCCTTTGACTGTGTGGATAACAACAAACTGTGGAAAATTTTCAAGAGATGGGAATACCAGACCATCTGACCTGCCTCCTGAGAAATCTGTATGCAGGTCAAGAAGCAACAGTTGGAACTGGACATGGAATAACAGGCTGGTTCCAAATCAGGAAAGTAGTACGTCAAGGCTGTATACTGTCACCCTGCTTATTTAACTTATATGCAGAGCACATCATGAGAAATGCTGGGCGGGATGAAGCACAAGCTGGAATCAAGATTTCCAGGAGAAATATCAATAACTTCAGATATGCAGATGATACCACCCTTATGGCAGAAAGCGAAGAAGAACTAAAGAGCCTCTTGAGGAAAGTGAAAGAGGTCAAATGAAAAAGTTGGCTTAAAGCTCAACATTCAGAAAACTAAGATCATGGCATCCAGTCCTATCATTTCATGGCAAATGGATGGGGAAACAGTGTAAACAGTGACAGACTTTACTTTTTTGGGCTCCAA
Organism: Bos taurus; assembly: GCF_002263795.3. NCBI lineage: Eukaryota > Metazoa > Chordata > Mammalia > Artiodactyla > Bovidae > Bos > Bos taurus. The sequence continues at coordinate 78,643,137 of NC_037334.1, read as the reverse complement.
AATCAGTGCAGATGGTGACGGCAGTCATGAAATTAAAAGACACTTGCTCCTCGGAAGGAAAGTGATGACCAACCTAGACAGCATATTAAAAAGCAGAGACATTACTTTGCCAACAAAGGTCCATCTAGTCAAAGCTACAGTTTTTCCAGTAGTCGTGTATGGATGTGAGAGTTGGACTATAAAGAAAGCTGAGCGCTGAAGAATTGATGCTTTTGAAGTGTGGTGTTGGAGAAGACTCTTGAGAGTCCCTTGGACTGCAAGGAGACCCAACCAGTCCATCCTAAAGGATATCAGTCCTGAATATTCATTGGAAGGACTGATGCTGAAGCTGAAACTCCAATACTTTGGCCACCTGATGCAAAGAACTGACTCATTGGAAAAAACCCTGATGTTGGGAAAGATTGAAGGCGGGAGGAGAAGGGAACGACAGAGGATGAGATGGTTGGATGACATCACCAATTTAATGGACATGAGTTTGAGTAAACTCTGGGAGTTGGTGATGGACAGGGAGGTCTGGCGTGCTGCAGTTCATGGGGTCGGCAAAGAGTCGAACACGACTGATCAACTGAACTGAACTGAGCATAGTGTCATTGAAATATCTGCAGCTAGAAAGTGACAACTATTTATTCATTGACCAAACAATTACCAAGCACTGTTCATATCTTGTGCTAGGTTTCTGAGTATATGAGATAAAAAAGAAAGAATGCCTACACTTGAGGATATGAAAGTCTGAAAAACAGTTTAGCCAAACAACATTTTCCAGTTCTTTATAAAGGAACTTTCTTGCTAAATAGCATCAAATGTTTCAAAGTTACTTCCTAATCCTTTGATGAACTTGCCTGCTGATTGACTCTGGAGCTCTCAGGCTATAAATGAGGCAGACATGTAAACAAATAGTTATGAAGTTCAGTATTAAGCACTTTAGGCTTCCCTGGAGGCTCAGCAGTAAACAATCTGCCTGCCAATTAAGGAGACACAGGTTGGATTCCTGGGTCAGGAAGATCCCCTGGAGAAGGAAATAGAGACCCACTCCAGGATTCCTGCCTGGGAAATCTCATGGACAGAAGAGCCTGACAGGTTACAGTGCATGGGGTTGCAGAGTCAGACACGACTGAGCAACTAAACAGCAGCAGTAGCAGTGGTGCTTAAAAACTACCACAGACTTCTAGGAAAAAAAAAGATCATCTGGGTTGGGGCATCTAGGGCTTTCCTAGTCATGGAATTTAAACTCACCTGAAAAGACAAGGAGAAGAAGTTTATGATTTGAAAAAGGGCTAACTAGTAGATGGAAAAACAAATGAGAAGACACAGGAAGTTAGAATGTTCAGTAAATAATGAGAATTCACTACTGACCTATGACCAGAGTGACAGCAATAGTTATCATGGATAACTATAGTTATAGATAGTGATAGTTATCATTGTAACGATGGGTTCTAACACTCTCTTAACAGGTGGGACCAGGTAGCTTAGTATCATAGGCATTAATAGGTAAGTAACAATACGTAAGGAGATCCAACCAGTCCATTCTAAAGAAGATCAGTCCTGGGTGTTCACTGGAGGGACTGATGCTAAAGCTGAAACTCCAATACTTTGGCCACCTCATGCGAAGAGTTGACTCATTGGGAAAGACCCTGATGCTGGGAGGGATTGAGGGGCACGAGGAGAAGGGGACGACAGAGGATGAGATGGCTAGATGGCATCATCACTGACTCAATGGACAGGAGTTTGAGTAAACTCCGGGAGTTGGTGATGGACAGGGAGGCCTGGTGTGCTGCGATTCATGGGGTCGCAAAGAGTCGGACACGACTGAGCGACTGAACTGAACTGAACTGAACTGAACAATAGGTAAGTTCCAACAATACTGACGTGAAAACCCCTCCCTCCTAACCTCCCCCTTCCCCCGCCCTCCACAACACACACACTCCCATGGATGAGGAAATACCACTAAGAATGTCCTTTTCTTGAATATGCTGGATGACCACCCTGACTATGTCAGGTTTTTCTACAGAAACTGGAGACCTCAATGTTTATAAGATTAGGACCCCTAGCACCTCATATAAGCACCTATTCTGACACTCAGATTAGCATAAAACAGGCTGATAGATGGAGCTTTTGATTCAGTTCTCCTCAGCTACATTTTAATCTAGAGTGCAGGACATGCACCACAAAACCAATGCTATTGAGATTAAGGAGGGCACACGTCTCCCTTTAGGCCAGCCAGCAAGTGACTTGGGCTGGCAGCTATGTGAAGACTCACTGATTCTTGCATGCAAAGAGCTTCAAGAAAATGACGGGATGTGTCCACACAGGGCTGTGTGCAACTCATTCATCTCTACCACAGTCACCTGCCTCTTATCACCCAGTCATCAGGACAATTGGGTTCCACAACTTATGGATAGAATGGACTAATTAACAGGTATTCAGCATACCACACTGCATGTCACACAAGCAAAGAAAGACCCACAGACACGTTCACACTCAAAAGGCCCAGTAGCTGGGCAGTGCTCCTGGTCTCACCCTCTGCCTTCAATTGCCTTTCTTGCCAATCACCCCTGGGTGCTCTCAACACCCCGGGGTTTTCAGACACAGTCCCTCTGGAATCCCACAAGTATGTGGCTGTTAAGAAACTGAAGGACAAGGAAGGCAGCATACCTGGTCTTTTAAAATGCGTAACTCTAGGTAAGCTGAGCATTGGAAAAAAAAGAGAGACGCCCCTACTAAAGGCCAAGGATTTGAGGTTAGAGTCGTCCTTGACGATGCTGACTCTGTTACAGAAAAGGACATAGTTCTGTGATGTGAAGAATCATCTTTGAGGCATGGATGGGACTAGCCCTTGTTCATCAGCCTGACTAAGAACTGCAGGAGGGGCCCAATCTTATGTTTATTCATCACTGGCAGATGCTAATACATTTCTGGATCGACATTTGGCAGAAGTATGAATAAACACAGAGGATTCACAATCAGATATCAGAGCTAGAAAGCTGAATACTACTGATGGATTGATTATGTTTTTGAGCTATTTAGATAATTGGACATACTAAGTACAGAGCTTTCTGCAATGATAATGGACCTGTCCCATTGTGGTCTATTTAACAAACACTTGGACTATTTTTTTAAAGCTTGTTTACATTCCTGTACATCCTGGCTTTATTGATATTCTGTCCTTTGAATTAGAGTGTCACCCTAGCAACGCTCCAGAGAAAGTTGAGGAGGGCATTATCATTGTTAACCCACATTTTTTTTTTTTTTTTCCTGAAGTGAAAGACAGCAAACCCCTTCCAGGCTGAGTCTGGAGCTGGTCTTCCTTAATCTGTTACTCAAAATATACACTGCCTACTGTTGGTCAAAGACAGGAGTGGTGGGGAGAGGGGTGTCTCTATTTCCTGTTTCTAAACAAAAGTGTCTGAGTTTGTTTTTCCTTTTTTTTCTTTACTGCAACTCACTTTGCCTGACAGTCTCTTTCCTAGATCTATTAATGCTTGTACTTCCTTCAGCCAAGTCTCAGCTCAAATGCCCCCTCTCAAAAAGTTATAGCTCTCTCTCAAATAGGTCCACAGTGAGTATAGTTTATTTGATTCTCTTCACAACACTTACTAACCGAATTAGTATTTCATATTTGTCCATTTCCCCCAATATTATGTCAACTCCTCGGGAGCAGTGACCATGGCTATCTTTCACAACAATCTGTCCATACAGTCTTACCCAGTGTCTGGTACATAATAACAATAATTATGCACACAGTTCATGGACTTTTAAGATTGCTAACTCTTAAAGGGAACGAATCCTTTGCTGTGAAACATGAATATCCAAGTTGAGTCCAGGCACCTAGTTAGTGGGTAATTTCTATTGTCTCTGGAATATGGTATCTGTGGCTTTAAGCAGTGAGCTTGTGATGGGCCACGTTACTTGGACAGTTCATTTCTTTACAGAAATGAGTAGATTTTTATGGTACTCATTAAAAAATTCCATAGCTCTTCCAACTTTCTAAGAAGACCTCTCTGCTGACCACATGAGTCTCTCTTCCCCAAGAAATGAACAATACCATTGGTGACCAGAGTTCCTGAAATGCAATGTAACCTACAGATGATATTATTTATTCTCAGTTCCAACATTTCCACAGATCCATGTGTGTCAGGGCTTCACTAAATAAAATAGTTGCCTTGGTATATAATTCAGATAAAACATCTTTCCCTGTGAAACAGTATCTAAGTACCCCCATGAATTGGTTTTGTATGAAGAACAGATAAAACACCAGATTGGGGATATAGAAGTAGCATTATTTGCTTCAAAGTTAAACAGCTTTGCATTTCTAATCTTTATAGAAGGATCCTTTTAATTATCAGATAGTCCTAGGTAATTTTCTCTCCTGGGGACGAGTATAACAGTTGAATTCAAATTCTGTATGACTTCTCTATAATCCATAAGCAACTTTATGAACTTGATTATGACTTCTGGTTTATATTTCTGAGGTTTTAAACAATGAAAATGGTGAGATTATTCGGTCTTCATTTCATGAAATTTTTAAGTGGCTCCACCATTAATTTCTTTAAACAGCAGGAGAGGGTGGTCTCTCTGAATCACTTCCATTTTGATTCTTTGACCCTTAGGCATTTTCAGAATTCAGTTTATTTTTCAATTTCACATACAAAAAGAAAGTAGTGGGAGAAGACACGAAGCTATAAATGTTGTTTGAAGCAATCTGACAGATTCGCTGAGCATTTATTTACCTTGTTTTGTTTCCACATAATCAATTTATGAAGATTGTCTGGGGTTTTGGAGTTACAGGGAGGCATTCTCTTAATCCCAGTGCTCCTTAGAACTCAGACCCAGTGCCACGGCTCAGGTCAATCTTTGTTAGGGTGTTTAGAGGTGAGCTTCAGAATTTTGATTTCTCTCTTTTGTTCTCAGTAGAAGGAAAAAAAAAAAAAGAAAAACTAAAATTCTCACAAGTTATTAAAAAAAAAGAAAAAAAGAAATGAAAACTTGGAAGCTGACCCTGCAGAAGCTACGGTACCTGCAGGTTGCCGTAGTGAGGTACAATAGACCAATCCCTCCTTAGTGCTGTCTTTGCCATTTGAATATGGGAAGGGAATAAAAGAAAGTTGATTGGAAGTTGGAGGATGGGGTAGGTGGGAGCCATAAGGAATGTGGGAGATTGAAAATAGTGCCTGCATAGAGAACAGGCTGTTTTTATTAGGACTGTATGCTTATTTGAGGTGGTTTGTTAGAAGCTTACTTGGGGTATAAATTGATGGACCCTATGGGAGGAAGTCTGTGCTGAAACATAGGGCATGGTCACAGATGCAAATGTTAATTTCTTCAAGTGTAAAATGAGCCCAATAAGCACGTCCATTTCCTAATATTGATGCAGGGATGGAATGATTTAATGTGTGTAAAGACCTTAGTGGCTGGCACTGTTAAGAACTATTATCTATTGTAAGCACTGTATTATGAAAGAACCACCTGCAACCCACAGACTAACAGTTAGGATTACCACTGCTCATATGCTCAATTAGGTTACCCCTCCTTCATGAAAGAATTTGATTTTTGTGTGCTGTTTATGGGTAAATTGTCCATAATAAATGAAAATGGAATCCCCCAAAGAAATCATAGGTTTAATAATTGTATTACTTTCCTTGAAAAGATGTTTTACCCATAGAAACAACAACAGCAAATAAAAAAATCATAAGCCACACACCACAGACTCTCAAATAACAATATCTGAGTTAAACTTTAAGGACTTATCCTGACTTATTTTATTCAATCACTTTCTTTTTTCCTCTTTCCCCTAAACATCTGAACTTTACATTGGGTTTAAATATGAATCAACAGAAGATGAATGAAATATTAGTTTCATCTTTTTACCAAACTTTTTCATTTAACAGTATTTTCAGATAATCATTTCTAAAATTACATTTTTAAGGCAATTTTCCCACTTGTATTATGTTCTTGAAGTTCATTGTTCTTTGGAGGTGAGAGATTCCAAATGCTATAAAGCAAAATGTCACACTGCAAGTTGTAGGCAAGGGTAATAAACTTGACTTTTCCTCCTAGTGCATTTCAATTAGATACTTTGATACCTGAGGCATGAGGATTACCATATTTCCTTTTGCCAGTGAATTCTACAACTGTTGAATCATGTGCATATGAGTATCACCTAATGATACAAATAAACATATATAAAAGGTAGTCATTAAGAAACCAAATTATATGAATTAATAACCTTTTCATTGAGATTCTGACAGTCTTACCAAAAAATCCAAAACATTTCTTCACGTAATTTCTCTTCATCCCCATTGTGTAAATTAAATCTGCTTTATTCCGCTGCTCATGTAGGTCAGAAACAAGAAACCTATCATGAAATACTTGTATTAGCAAAGTCATCAATTGACATTACAAAATGTTGATGCGACTGAAGGAAAACAAAACTAGCCACTCCAAAATGTGTCTCTTCAGCTTCAGAATTCTGGGTACTGATCGCTTTCATGAAACGAAAAGTTTAGGAGGAGATTATATGTCCTCCCTTATCTGTTTAAAACAATTTAGATAAACGGCCTATTCCAGAAAAAGAGAACTATCACCATAGAGAACTAAAGTATCATATGAAGTGTGTGGTAGACTGGGGGAAACTCAGCAAGGCCTGTTTGTCAAAGTCTTTTCTGTCCCACTGTCTCTGATCCAGCAAACATTTTGTTTACCAAATATTTGCTCTTTTCATCTTCCTGTCAGTTGCTTTCCTCCCCTTTCAAGTTTCAAGCCCTCATCCCCTTCTCCTCTCAGCCAGTATATAAACTTTAATTGCCTAACGTGTCCTTAGGATTCATATTATTATCACATCTTTGTAAGTGCTTAATAAAATTTGATTTCCTCCTCTTAATCTGTCTCATGTCATTTAATTCTTAGACTATCCAGAAGAAGCTAGATGGGTAAAAGTGTACTTTTTTTTCTCTCCATATAAATAAATGGTGATTGACTAGTAATGTTTACTTATTTAGTGACAATTTTAGAGCAAAATATTGGGTTGGTCAAAAAGTTTGTTTGGGTTTTTTCATACTATCTTATGGAAAAAGACAAGTGAACTTTTTGACCAACCCATGAATCTAATTGTCAAAGGGCAGACTAATCCATTAGTATAAAATCAAGTCCCAAGAGGGAAGGAATCAGCGGGACCTATAAGACTTCCCAGTTGAAAGGTCCTTCAATGAAACTCTAGACAAAGAACATGAACACAATAACTGATGAAAAGAAACTGTACAAAAACTAACTTATAAGGCACAAAAGTCAATGAGCAAAGCAGTTTTAGTCAAAATTAAAAAAAAAAAATTATGATTTGCATGAAGCATTAATAATAAAAAATCTCTTCAAAAGATGAGGCACCTGGTGCAATTCTGCATCTCAAGATTATAAGATATACAATGAAAATTCATCTAAACATTTTCTTACATAATGTGATTCACAATCATGCAATCCTTTGCAACCCATATAATTGCAATTTTAGAAATATTAAGCTTACAAGTCTCAAATATTAAAATGATAGAAGATTCAGGGGCCTAGTGTATACCTATCTAATAAATACTAGGATAAAAACGCCTCAATTTTCAAAAACTTTGAGAAATATAAATTATTGTGTGCAAATGAACAACCAAACGACAAAAATCCTATACTCTATAAGCAGAGAGGCCAAAATTTTCCATGACTTGCTTTTGCCTTTATATGTAACAACAAAAAATATATTTATCAGATGCTCCAAACTTCCATCCACAGGCCAGAGAGGAAGACTCATGATAATTTAGGTGAGTTTGAAAACTCAGCATGTAAAACATGTTTAATTTTGATATAATTTGATTTTATATGTAAAACAACCTTATAAAATAACTGGGATTAACATCATTTAAAGACTGAGGGAAACTAATGTGATTGATGTACAGTGACTTGTCCAAGGCTATGAAACTAGCTAGAGTGAGAATTTCTCATGTTCAGGTTCCACGGGCTTTTGCTGTGCTAGACATATAAATATAGACATATAGGCACAGGTAATTAAGTAAGATGTATGAAATTCTGATTTGAGCTGCTCTTCCTTTTTCCCTAGCTTCCATTTGGAATGTTGTTGCATTGATATACATGGGCATTTTTAAGTGTTTGATTTTTATACTAAATTAATTTCTTTTTTCGTAAAACTTTCAATGAATATTGTATGAACCTAAGGCAAAGATGCAGAATCAGTTTTAAGATTATTTTGCATAACACATTTGCACAATGTAAGTAATACTACCCAGAAGGGAAAAGAGCATTTGATAACATGGTGTGCTACCTTTCAGGATTTCAGCTTCTGCCTGTTCTTAGTGTCATGTACAACCAGTGAGGCCATCTTTTAAAATTTAAATGTCTCATACACATTAGCTGAGGGAACAATGAATTCTATCTTGGAAAAAAGTACAGTGGGTTTTAAATGCCACTTCTGAACCATTCCTTAATTGCCTATCTAAGAAAAGACTCAATTGGAAAAAAAAAAAAAAAGGATACATTTAAAATTGAATAGCTAAAGAATACTTAGATATGTAGGTGATAGTGAATATCTTTTAACAATCTTTTTAAAGACATAAATGTGCTAATTGTATTAACCATGAATTTTTATGAAAAAAAAAAAAAGAGCTTATCAATTTTTGGCATCAAGAGAAAAAAAAAATCTGCCTTCAGCCAGATTCCACCTTTCTTAAGCAAAACAGGAGTCTGGAGGGAGGATGTAGGAGGTAGACTTTGCTGTCTGAGCCGGAACATCATTAATTTTTTCTTTTGCCTACAGAATGCATGCTCTTTACTTAGCTGATTCTCTTATTATCACTGACAAAAGGAAAGAGCTGAATACTGTGTGGCTCACCTAGGTCCTCCTCAGAGTTTCCCTTTTTTCTTTCACAGAATTCCCTTAACACAACTTCCATGACAGAATTCACTGTTAGTCCCTCTGTTTCCATTTGGGGTGGATGTCATAGTACTTAGCCTCAGTAAAGGAGGCACTCAAGTATCCATTCCATGAATGCTGTGAATCATCCTAATGGATGCTTAAGTAGCCTCTGCTTTCTACTGTTTATGTTTTTGCTGAGATGTCTGTTTAACTTGTAACTCTCTTCTTCTAGTCATCATAACCACTGACTGCATTCTCTGTATTTTATTCATCTCTTTATCCTGGCCCATGGTGAATACAAAAATATGTGAGAAACAGCTATAAAGAAACAAAATTCACTACCCTAAAATGTGTGTCTTTGAGGATGTTTTTAGGCTGATTATTTTTAAAAGAACAGAAGAGTCCAGAAGTCTTTCTTGTTACCTTCCCATTAACTATATGAAAGAATCTGCACAAAGGATCTGGTCCAGGAAGAGCACTATTACCAGAGATGTCTATGAAGCATATGAGCTAGGTGTACTGGGGGAAATTCTGCAGGGCCTGGAGACCAAAGCCCTTTGTCCTGTTGTCTCTGCATGGCCCAGAGAACATATATTTACTACACATTTGCTTTTCCATCTCCATGAGAGTTGCCTTCATCCCTCAAATTATTATGGGATTCCTACACATATGTAATTAAATTTGATTTTCTCTTGTTAATCTGTCTCATCAGTTTTATTCTTAGATCATCTATAAGAACCTATTAAGGGTAGAGAGGAAGTTTTTCCTTTCTCCAACAGAGCCATTCTTCACATCCTATAGACAGACTTTGTTCTTTATGGAAGAGGAACTAAAATGCCTCTTGATGAAAGTGAAAGAGGAGAGTGAAAAAGTTGGCTTAAAGCTCAACATTCAGAAAATGAATATCATGGCATTTGGTCCCATCACTTCATGGGAAATAGATGGGGAAACAGTGGAAACAGTGTCAGACTTTATTTTGGGGGGCTTCAAAATCACTGCAGATGATGAATGCAGCCATGAAATTAAAAGACGCTTACTCCTTGGAAGGAAAGTTATGACCAACCTAGATAGCATATTCAAAAGCAGAGACATTACTTTGTCAACAAAGGTCCGTCTAGTCAAGGCTATAGTTTCTCCAGTAGTCATGTATGGATGTGAGAGTTGGACTGTGAAGACAGCCGAGTGCCGAAGAATTGATGCTTTTGAACTGTGGTATTGAAGACTCTTGAGAGTCCCTTGGACTGCAAGGAGATCCAACCAGTCCATTCTAAAGGAGATCAGTCCTGGGTGTTCTTTGGAAGGAATGATGCTAAAGCTGAAACTCCAGTCCTTTGGCCACCTCATGCAAAGAGTTGACTCATTGGAAAAGACTCTGATGCTGGGAGGGATTGGGGGCAGGAGGAGAAGGGGATGGCAGAGGATGAGATGGTTGGATGGCATCACCGATTCGATGGACATGAGTTTGAGTGAACTCTGGGAGTTGGTGAGGGAGGCCTGGTGTGCTGTGATTCATGGGGTCGTGAAGAGTTGGACACGACTGAGTGACTGAACTGAAATGAACTGAAACAAAATGTATTTAAAGTTCTCCTTCACTAGTTATCCTCCTCAAGAGGACGGTTGATTTTTTAAATCCTGCATTGTGTGAACACTGGTCTGAACTCAACACCTGCTCCCCCAACACAGAACTAGTTTTCAAACAGTCCTGAATATCATCAGCACAGCCAAGAACATTATTTAAAATCAGTTCACACAGTCAACCACATGGCCTTGGGGTATCTTAGGGTGTAACTCCCATTCAGCACATTCTACATCATCAAAACTAAGACTGTAGTAAATTGTGCACAAAAGAGACCTATAGAGGTGATCATTTCATTTTATGCACTGTCTCAACTACTGACATGAAAATGGCAATGTCTTTATCTCTCTCAACTTAGAAACTTTTTGAACCATAATGTTGGGTTGCATCAACTCTCTGATTCAGGAGGAAACTCATTCTTTACCATACTGGTGGTTTAGCCTTGCAGTAAGTAAGACTCTCAAAGGTAAAGATTATTCTGTGTGTGGTGGGGGTGGGGAAGAGAGTCTTTCTACCTTCCCTTAATTCCACCCAGCACTTATTCCGGAGAGAATGACCTTGAAGCTGGAAAAGTATTTGGAGCGATATCCATGCCTGAGGTTTGAAAGTTTGGTTATACACACCAGTGTCATTATTTTGTATTCTTAATGGCCCTAGTTATGGGATTCCTTCTGTATTTAAATACAGAACAGGATAAAGATTAGAGAAGTTAAGTAAATTTCTGGAGCCCACACAGAAAATGCCAGTGTTGAGACAGCTGTTGATTAGAACGTTCACCTAAGTGATTCCAAAGCTTGGATCTCTCCCCACCAATGCCTCATCCCTGAGGCAATGATTCTTACAAATGCACCACCCCCCATGAGGTTTGATAAGCATGGATAGCTATCACTGCAACTTAACTCCAAAACACAAGGACACTGTAAGCTATGTTTTACTTTGCAAATCCTCAGAATCAGGGAAAGAATGTTGTAAGGAGGACTGGAAGGAACTATGGATGGGAAGCACCTGCAGTTGGGCGCAGGGTAGGTGGTAGAGTACTGACAGCTCATACTATAACAGTCACTCACATTTCTTGAGCACTTGCTGTGTGTGTGACACCAAACCAATGCCTCTTGTAATACAAATCTGCGAGAGGCCAATTCAGCCATTCACTCACTCCTTAATTAAACAAATATTTATGGAATGACTAGTATGTTCCTGGCACTCTTAAGTGTTGGGAAAAGAGGAGTGATCAAGGTAGAGAGGGTTCTTGATTTCTTTCCACATTGGGGAGGCAGAAAGTAAACAAGTAGACAAACAAAAAATCCAGGTAATTTAAGACAGTGATATATATGCTCTGGGAGAAATTAAAAAGGGTGATGTGCTAGACAGTCGATGAGAAGGAAATGTTTAAATGGATGGTCTGAGTATGATGATGTGAACTCAAGTCTGAAAGTTATAAGGAGCCCAACCACAGAAAGAAAAGAGATGAGGGTTCCTGGCATAGAGCAATAGGGAAGAATACTTTTAATGTGTGAGAAAATAGGAGGAGAGCCAGTGCAGTTGAAGCTGGGGTCAGGAAAGGGACCTGGGACAAATCATTCTATAGCATTACAGACCTGGATGGGGATTTAGTTTATTCTGACTAAGTGGGAAATCATGAAACAGTCTTATACAGGTGAGTGTCATTATCTGGTTTATCCATTAAAAAAGAAAAAAATAAAGCATCCTAGCTATTCAATAGTTCCCATTGCTGGGGAAAAGAAGGGCTGCAAAAGTGAGACCAGGGTAGAAGAGGGAACCCAAAAGAATGGATTTCCATAAAAGAATCATGGCTTGTTTGACAATAATTCCTTGAAAGTAAATCCTAGTGTTAGACCCACTTTATAAGAGGAAACTGAGACTTTACAGTGATTCCCTAAGTCCTACAGCAATGGGGTGGAGAACTCTGGTCAGAACCTGATTAGTCTGACTCCAGAACATTAACTCTAATGCACTATACTGTCTTCCATAGCTGCAATGGAGAACTGTTTCTACTTTTTGGACTCACTTTTTTGCTGAGAATGCCGTCAAACTGGAGAAAGGAGAATGTGTCCACAGCATAGGTCTTTGCATCTTCTAGGAGCTAACAGTGTTATTAGCACATCATTCTCACTTTTTGGCTAGTAAGTCAATCTAAAACGATTGTAATTGCACAGAAATTTCTTCTCTGATTTATTCCCCTTTCAGAGAAGTTTCTTTTTGTCAGAAACAAAGGGTAGCCTGATCTTTCAGGTCAGCAAACACATTTGATCTTTAAATGCACCAGCCACTATGATGACTACAGTGTAAGGTACTATCCATTTGCAAGCAGCACAGCTATAGGGAAAGTTGAATAAAGCTGACTCTGAGAAGTCTTAAGTGTATAGAGAAAAAATAAATTGAGTCTGAAAAAGAGCACCTCTTACCACATGACCCAGCTCTCATCATTCACAGTGATGAAGGCTCATAACCTCCAAATTCATATTCGTCATTTCCTGTGCAGTGGCCCTTCAATTTCACAGCCTCTAGGTCTTCTAGGTCACACCCTTTTAAACCTTGATGTCTAGAGCTCACTTCACAAGCCACTGACCTCTATGGTTCTCTTAACCAATCTATCATTCCTCTAACTGAATGATTCTTTTCTGCAAATGTAGTGCTTTCTCTAAGCCTCCAAGAAACAGTTAATGCTGGTGATTAATTCCGTTTTCCTATATACGCACTTCAAAGACACTCACCCTTAGTGTGTTCCATAGTTTATTATCTCTTCTTTTGAAGCTAGCAAAGTTTAGTTTGCTTTAAGATAATAGTTCCCTCTCCTGAATATTAATGAAGATGCTCAAGTTTGAAACACATAGGGTAACTGTCATAAAAAGAAATCAAGGATGCATAAGGATCCCTAATGTATTGCAATACATTGTCTGCACCTGGTTGAGTGCCTACTGTGTGCTAATCACACTGAAGTACATGAAATGAATAACAATTCCTGCCCTAATGAAATATAAAATTTCATTTAGAGTGAAGAATCAGGAATGATATTTTAATTAGCAATTAAAAATGCTGTACACTAAGTGTCAAATGAAGGGTATATTCTATTGCTAAAATCGTCAAGGAGAGCTCTTGGTGGAGTTGAGACCAGATTGTGACTGTCAAAGTGAGTAGGGAATAGGCAGGCACTGCTAAATGCTGCCTGGATCCAATATTTCCCTTTTCCTTTAGAAAGAAAACTCTTAGAGGCCAAATTTTCCTGAAAAGGCAGGTCACATGACTATATTTTGGGCACTTGTGAGACGAGATAAGCACAACTACCAGACTGAGCTTTATTTATTTATTTCGCCCTCAGTTTCCTGGTTAAAGAAGTGTGTGTGTTCAGTCGTGTCTGACTCTCTGTGACCCCATGGACTGTAGCCCACCAGGCTCCTCTGTCCATGGAATTCTCCAAGCAAGAATGCTGGAGTGGGTTGCCATTTCCTTTTCCAATTTGCTGAGCAATAATTAAACACAAGGCAAAGCAGTGAAAGCCCAGATTCCTTACCACTAAACCCCCAGAGAACTCTCACCAGACTGAGCTTTCAAAGGATGTTATTTGTCCTCCACTTCCTCTCTTTCTCCATCCAAAAAGATGGAATGTGAATGTGGTACTGATAACCTAGTTTGAACTAGCAGAAAAGACAATACCTGCTGGAGGCAGGGGAGCATCAGATGGTAGCAGACCTGGTCCCTGAATGAATGATCTCACAGAACTACACTTCTGGAACCACTCACCTATGTCCAGATCCAGGAAAGTTAAATACAACTTCTGTATTGTTAGAGTGCATTTGTGTCTCTCTGGTTTACAATGACTCTGGTTGTACTGTAACTGAGAAAAGGATGAGGCACTCAACTAATGCTCCTGGTTTGTGTTTAGATAAAAGAAGAATAAGGAGTTAGTAGAACGATTCATTAACTCAAGCTGAAATACAAACTCAGTACCATAGAAACTAGTACACAGGACAAACGGATTGGCCAGAGGACCTTCTGGAACTGAAGAAGAAAAAGGAAGAGGGGGAACAGAGAAGCGCGGGGAGTTGTTCTGTTGCTATGTCCGAATCTTTGTGGCCCCATGGACTGCAGCATGCCAGGCTTCCCTGTCTTTCACTACCTCCCAAAGTTTGCTCAGCTCATGTCCATTGAGTCGATGATGCCATCCAACAATTTCATCCTCTGTCACCCATTTCTCCTCCTGCACTCTATCTTTCCCACAGAGGAGAAAAGAATAGGAAGAAGAACGAAGGAGGAGGTGGTGGTAGTACCAGAGAATTTTTTAGGAGACCACTGTATGCAATGTATCCTGTTTATAGTCTGAATTTGTAGAGGGGGGTTTACTAGATTTTGGACCAAACAGTAAATGATAAAATTATCTTACCTGGCAGTTCTCTGAGGTACTTCTACCATCAGACTCAACAATGGAGTAGGTTCAAGTTCTAGGTAGATAGGATATCTTTCAAGCAGAAGCACATCACTCCTGCTTGGTACTGGCATTGAAATAATAGTTAAGAGCTCAGGGGAAGCAATGGGAAACAAGATGACAAAGAGGTTTAGATGTCAAGAAAGGGACTTGGATCTCTATAAAAAATGAGATACTCTGGAACAGTTTCTTGGGTTAGGACTGACAGAACAGAGCAATTTCTTAGAGTGGTTTATTAATCTAACAAATTTTTATTGAAGTTTTATTATGTAGCCATCATGTTGAGATTAATCCAATTGTGGTCATACAGAATGGAGACAGAGTTTTCCAATGAAATCACCCTCATGTCAGAAAGCAGTGAATGGGCATCCTGGATAATTTTTTAAAATGTGAAGCCCTGGTAATTAGAAATTAAAATTTAGAAATCTTTAAAAAGTAGTCATGTGTATTTTAACCTAGAAATATAACCGAATGCAACTGATGCTCCAAGAAGATGCAGCACATTTACAGTGTCTTCCAGTCCCTGTGAGGCACTTTCCTGTATCTTGGGTCATGATGGAGACAGCTTTTCTCTGTTAGGGCTAAGTGTGAAGTACAGCTACACGTTGGGTGGGGAAGTACGTGGGATCTACAAGGAAAGCATGCAGAGACCACCTTGTCTCTGTGTGTCTCCGTCTCATTTTCACATTATTTATTCTAAACCCCTTTGTTTTGTTTTCCACAACTGTCAGGGCATCACGTACCTTTAAAAGAAAAAGGCAGGCCACTGATCCTGCTGTTTTCTTAGTTACGCTAGTTATCCCAGTAGGTCATGTGGAAAAAGAGACATTTAGGTCGAAGCATTTTCTCAACATTCAAGTCTACTCAGAACCTGGGACTATGATCTTATTTGCAAATAGGATCTTTGAAGATGTAGGTCCTACTGAATTAGAGTGGATCCTAAATCGAATGACTGATGTATAAGAAAACAGAGGATGTGCAAAGAGACACACAGACACAGAGGAGACAGAGAAGATGTAAAGATGGAGGTAGCAGATGGAGTGACACTTCTATATACAAGCCAAGGAACACCAAGGAGTGCTGAGAGCTGCGAGAAAAAAGGAAAAGGCAAGGAAGGATCCTTCCTTAGAGCCTTCAGATAGAAGGAAGGCTGACTTGCTGACCCTCTAATTTTAGACTGCTAGTTGCCAGAACTGTGATAGAATATATTTCTATTGTTTTAAGCCATCCAGTTTGTGACAATTTGTTAATTTGTTAAGGGCTATATTAGTGGGGCTTTACTACTGGTGACTCAGTGGTAAAGAATCCACCTGTCAATGCAGGAGATGCAGGTTTGATCCTCTGGAGAAGCAAATGGCAACCAACTCCAGTATTCTTGCCTGGGAAATCTCATGGACAGAGGAGCCTAGCTGGTTATGGCCCACGGGGCCGCCCAAAGAGCTGAACACCATTTAGCAACTAAACTGAAACATACTATTAATGCATTATTTTAGCTTTATTTTAAAGCCAATCTTAAAGACTAAAGTCTTTCAGTGAGCTCAGGCACACAAGGGTATAAAAAAATAAAGAAATGATAGAATATTTCAAGAAATGGTGGTTGTTTCTCAATATTTTATGTAATAGACTACTGTATTTGTATCTAACAATGTATATGTATTTGTATATGTACAACTGCATTTAAAAATAACACAACACTTCAAAATATGAAATTTTAAAGAATCTTGGCTTCAGGTTAAATAATCCTCTTGCTTTGGGCCTCTATCTCCATCTACTCTTCCTTCCCATGGACCTGTCAAAGACTTTACTCCCTAAGTCAGGGTCAGAATCAAGGGGTTATGCCTCTTTGTGCCCACTTCTCTCCTTTGAACCGTGCTCCCAGTTGAAACTGGATAAGAAAGAAGAAACTTGGCTACTATTTTTGTAGTATTGAGCTAACTCATTTTTCTAGGTCACCTTACAGAACTGGAACCTTAGTTGGCAATTAGAGGTCAAGCCACAGTGACCTTAAACAGGATTATTACTATATATTTTTTTAATGGCTCAACTTGATCAAATACCAAAAGTGTGTTTTGGTGCCCAAAAGGACAGCGATGTTTTCCCAGGGTGAAAATGAGTTTTTAGCCAACAGCCGAATGGGAACCTGCCTTCACAGATAAAGTACTAATCATTTCAACTCAAGGACAGCTGTTCTTGGCAAAACATATTCCTAAAAAAAAGAGAGTTCAGCAGTGTACTCACAAATAGTCTATTCCTATGAGAAAACCAATCACAAGAGATCATTCAGGAAAATTGGCAGTGTCTGGTAAAGGGAGCTCCAGGCCTCTGCCTACCTGTGAAGTGAATCATTTGTTATCCCCTGAGAAGGTACAATCTTCAGCTCAGGGCAAAGGTCAATAGCAAGCCGTGTGATGAAGGTACACGTTTATGGCTATATGCACTCTCCACCTGGTCTATGAATAAAAAGACAAAACTACCTCAGCATTATCATTCCCTTGACCTTCATGAGTAGAGCTGTCCCAGCAGGGGAGGAAAAAAAAAAACAGCTGGGGAAGAAAAGGGAAAATTAAAATGTTAAAAATTATATTATAGCTTGTTTGTGACCTTTAAAAAATATTAGACTTGAGAATATTAGGCTGGAGTGGATACAACAAAATCTGACAGCTGTAAAGTCATAGACTTTTTTTTTTTTTCTTAGTGGCTTTCTACCAAAATCTTAAACAATAAGCAGACCCTGCATGCTTCTTGCTGGCTGACAGCCAGAGAAAATTCAGAATTCTGATCAGCACTTAACTCTTGAAATAAATTTGCTTGAATTTCAGAGCATTCCTCCCTCCTATAAGCTATTTGCAGGGTTTATCAGAGAGTCAGTTCCTATTAATAAGAAATGCAAAATGCTGCAGATTGCAAGTTATGCAACAATATTCTTTTCCTTTACACTTCCATGTTAGTTGGTTTGCTAAGTGAATTCAGCATGACAGGCAAACATTTGAAGCCATCAGTGTTATCATAAGAATACTTCAAGAAGATCTGTGTTAGAAACGACAGTAAGTGTCAATATATTCCAACTACCTAGAGCATTCAAATTTAAAACCCAAAATATGATTGTTGTTAGAGCTGTGTGTTGAAGCCTGAAGACAGACTGCTGCAGTGTATAGGCTGAAACGATTCTATCGTCCCTAGGAAAAGGAGCCCTTAGTTTTCCCTGGGTCATCCTTGACAATAAATAAACAAGCAAACAAACAAACCCATCCAGGATTTTACAGCAATTAAGTATCCATCTGCTCTAAACAAAACGATCTTTCTACTTGGTGCAGTGGGAGGGGGTCAATACAGTTTTTTTTTTTTTTCCCCCTTTTTTTGACATCTTTGGGTAATCAGCATTTGACTCATGCTGCTTCCTTTAATTCTCAAACATTTTATGATCTCTCCTCACTGTCTAGAGAGTATATTAGAAGGTTGCTGATATTTTTAAATGGCCATTTAATTTCTATTTTTTTTTCAGACTGGATAATCACAAACAAATCTATTTAACCTCTAGGCTTAAACTTGTCATAAAGGTAATTTTAAAATAATACTTTTGGATGATGTTCTGCCCACACATAAGAAACGCCATTAAAGGTCAGTCAGAATTAATATGGAGATTAGCAAGTGTCAGAAGTTATTTTGTGGAACCTGAAGAATACGTTTGCAATCTGATTTTGTGGCATATCTATTACAAATGAGAAAGAACCTCAGTGGTTTTTGCCGAATCCCATTTTCTTAATAGGAAATTGATGAATGACAGCATCTGGCAAGAAGAAAAAAGCATATGGTCTAACTGTTTCTATAGAGGTTAAAAACAGCTTTGGAATATTTCTGGTTGCCATTATGATTGACAGACCATCATATAAATCATTCACCTCTCCTTCCCCCACCATTGGTCCCATGTACTGACAAAGACACAGAGGGAAATCAACAGTGTGGTGCATGAGAAATTAGACATGCAATGCCCATTAACATAAATGGATTTTTTTGCACCTAATTCCCTACACACCATGCAAAAATCTACCCGCAGGACATGGGGTATGCATGTTTTCTTGTTCTTTCTATTTATAATTTTTAATTATTAATTTCATATATAATTGGTTTCTTTAGAGAATGAAATGCCTACTAGGTTATCTAAAACACTGTTTCAGAGTCTTGGGGCTTGATGCTGAAAAAGATGGGCTGATACTGAAGGATGTTATCGTGTGTAAGACAAACAATGAAAATTAGGCTGAGAGGTCTTGAATGAAGTTAGGCTAATTAAACAATTCTCAGTGTTTAAATTCTTGCTACCTTCTCCAGAGTATACTGCCAATCATCTCATCTTGGGGGACTGCTCTGCTTTGCCCTTACCTCAAGGCTCACTTAATACATGCAACCCTCAAATAATTTATCAAATATTTTCACTATAAAAATGAAAAATGTTTCGGTGTTTTCAATTCACTTCATTTCTCTCTTTCTTTTCTTTTTCCAAGTCAGTTTAAATACTCCTAAGAGAACAGTGAGTTCTGAAAGGAGGGAACTTGTCTAATCATTATGTGTTCTAGAATTCCCCCATCCTTTTCCTCATTTGCTCAGTTCTGACCTAGGTTTTGTTTGTGTACCTCCAGTAACCAGAACTTAATCGCCTCATGAAGCAACCTATTTTGTCATTGGACAGCTTCATCATGGTGGCTGACCTCCAAGATGGCCCCCATTGACCTTTATCTCTTGGTATTTGTGTTCTTTCCTAGTAGTCTCTACCTCCTGACACTGAATAGAGCTTACAGATTAACAGAAAGGATACTGTGGAAGTGAGGAAATTTGACTACCAAGAATGAGTCATAAAAGATACTACAGTTTCTACCATATGACACAGCAGTCCCAATACTGGACATATACCCTGAAAAAACCATAATTCAAAAAGATACATGCACCCCAATGTTCAGTTCAGTTCAGTTCAGTTCAGTCACTCAGTCGTGTCCGACTCTTCACAACCCCATGAATCGCAACACGCCAGGCCTCCCTGTCCATCACCAACTCCCGGAGTTCACCCAAACTTGTCCATCAAGTCGGTGATGCCATCCAGCCATCTCATCCTCTGTTGTCCCCTTCTCCTCCTGCCCCCAATCCCTCCCAGCATCAGGGTCTTTTCCAATGAGTCAACTCTTCAATCAGGTGGCCAAAGTAGTTTCAGCTTCAACATTAGTCCTTCAAGTGAACACCCAGGACTGATCTCCTTTAGAATGGACTGGTTGGATCTCCTTGCAGTCCAAGGGACTCTCAAGAGTTCTTTCCAACACCACAGTTCAAAAGCATCAATTCTTCAGTGCCCCAATGTTCACTGAAACACTATTTACAGCAGCCAGGACATGAAAGCAGCCTAAATGTACCCTGACAGTTGCATGGATAAAGAAGATTTGGTACATATATACAATAGAATATTACTCAGCCACAAAAATGAATGAAATTGGGTCATTTGTAGAGATGTGGATGGATCTAGAGTCTGCTATACAAAATGCATTAAGTTGGAAATACAAAAATAGGTATCAGATATTAAAGCATATATGTGGAATCTAGAAAAATGGTACAGATGAACCTATTTTCAGTGTAGGAAAAGAGATGCAGATGTAGGGAACAGATGTGTGAACAGACCATCAGGGAGCAGAGGGAGGCTGGGATGAATTGGGAGATTGGGATTGACATATACACACTCAAACAACATTGTAAAGCAACTATACTTCAATTGAAAAAAAAAAAAGATATTGCAATTTCTGACCTGCTATCTTTTGAATCAGTAGTTCTTTGGAAAGCCAGCTTCCATGATGTGAGGACATCCAAACAGCTCTGAAGAGAGGCCCACGTGTGGGCAGGCACGAATGAAGAAACACTGAAGATTCCTGTCAAAAACCAGTAGCTCCTCACCACTCAGGTGAGCTAACCTCGTTGGGGGTTGGTCACCCAGACTCAATGAACCCTTTAGATGACTATAGCTCTGGCCAACAACTTGGCTGCAATTTTGTGACAGACATCAAGCCAGAACTACCCACCTAAGCTATTCTGGACTCTCTGATCTACAGAAATTGCTGATAATAAACATTTATTATTGTTTTGAGGTTGAGATAAGTTTTGAAAAGAATATGTAGATGGCTGACACAGATTTCATTATAGTCTTTTTATTATTCCTCACTCATCCACTGAAGACTTAAGAAATCAGTGAAATTCCTTTCTCATACAACAGCAAATTCCAGATGCTAGGAAATCTGTTTCTTGTCAGGTAACATTCTCAGTCTCTTCAGGTCTTTGGTCTTTGGCTCTGCTTTCTCAATCTACAACTTCTTTCTGGGTCATCTCACTCACAAGCCTCCAGCCTTTATTACACTGAGGTCTCCTATATTCTACATAGATATTTCTGATTGCCTCTTACTCAGATCTTTCTAATGGCCTAACAGCACCTCAAACTCATAGGATCAGAATTAAACACCTCATTTTTCACCTGCATCCAAATCTGCTCTCTAAATGGCTTGGTCTATCTTGCCTAAGTGCACTGCTGGCCACTCAAATTTCCAAAGCATAAATGCAACATAACTTATGCTCTTCCTTATAACACAAAATAATGAACATGTCATTCCCCTGCTTAAAGTTCCTTTGGAATTCTCTACTGCCTTCGGATAGAATTAATCTAAACCTGTAAGCTCATCCATCAGAGATTTTGCACTCTGGTCAGTGCCTACTTCTCTAGCCTTTTCTATCACTTTCCATAACTCATCTACTCCTTACCCAAGAGTCCTACTGAACTATCTACTAGTTGTTTACCATTCTAGCACCTTTGCACAAACTGTTCTCTATGCTTTGACTGGCTTCTTCTCACACTGACTCCCTGTTCCCTGGGCATTTCTACCATCTGAAAGAGAAGGTATATTGATTTCCTTTTTCTATCTGGAACTCTTTATTGGAGTATAGATACTTTACAATGATGTGTTAGTATCTGCTGTACAATGCAGGGGATCAGATGTATGTATACATGTATCTCCTTCCTCTTTGACATCCCAGCCCCCAGCCTATCCCACTCCTCTAGTCACCACAGCACCAAGCTGAGTTCCCTGTGCTATACAGCAGCTTCCCACTAACTATCTATTTTACACATGGTAGTGTATATATGTCAATCCCAATCTCTTAATCCCCCTTTCTCCTCCCCACCACATCCACACATCCATTTTCTACACCTGTGTCTCTATTGTTGCCCTGAAAACCGTAAGCGAGACAAAAAGAGAAGCCTCAGAATGGGAGAAAATATCTACAAATAAAGCCACTGACAAGGGATTAATCTCCAAAATATACAAACATCTCATCAGTTCAATAACAACAACAACAAAAAACAAACAACTCAATCAAAAAATGGGTGGAAGACCTAAACAGACGTCTCTCCAAAGAAGACATACAGATGGCCAAGAGGCGCATGGAAAGATGCTTAACATTACTAATTAGAGAAATGTAAATCAAAACTGTATCGCCTCACACCGGTCATCAAAAAACCTATACTGACTCCTTAAAACCTTTAAAGTCAAGCCTCCTCTGCTTCTGTCTCCTGTGCATCATTTCATCTGTGTAACTTTTAAGACATCTTACCATGTTTTATATCATGTTTCTTCATCCAGGTATATTTTACCAATCTCTGGATTTCTAGAGAGTACCTGTCTTATTCATATTTAAATTTATTCAATTATGCAGCTATTTAGAAGCATTTATTGAGTAATTTTTTTAATTGTATGTCAGTGACTATTTTAGATTTTGGGGATACGAAAGTTAACCCAACCGACAGAATTCCTGTCCTCAGGAAGCATGCTTTTAAGTCGCTTCAGTTGTGTCTGACTCTGTGCGACCCCATAGACGGCAGCCACCAGGCTTCCCCGTCCCTGGGATTCTCCAGGCAAGAACACTGGAGTGGGCTGCCACTTCCTTCTCCAATGCTTGAAAGTGAAGTCACTCAGTCATGTCTGACTCTTAGCGACCCCATGGACTGTAGCCCACCAGGCTCCTCCGTCCATGGGATTTTCAAGAAGCATATGTCATAGTAAAAGACAGAGAGAGCAAATTAGTATGCTTGTAAATACATAGCATGTCAGTTGGTAAGAAGGATAGTAAAGCAGGATAATGACTTTGGGACAATAAAACAAAACAGGATGAGTTTAGGGAGTATGCATGTGAGGGCAGGTAGGATGTTTGAATTTTGTATATGGTGAACAGGGAAGGCCTCTGTCATGCTGCTGCTGCTGCTAAGTGGCTTCAGTCATGTCCGACTCTGTGCGACCCCATAGACGGCAGCCTACCAGGCTCCTCTGTCCCTGGGATTCTCCAGGCAAGAGTACTGGAGTGGGTTGCCATTTCCTTCTCCAATGCATGAAAATGAAAAGTGAAAGTGAAGTAGCTCAGTTGTGTCCGACTCCTAGTGACCCCATGGACTGTAGCCCACCAGGCTCCTCCATCCATGGGATTTTCCAGGCAAGAGTACTGGAGTGGGTTGCCATTGAAGCTCTTTGATACCTGAGGAAAAGGTGCTTGAAAAATTTCTAGGAGCCCTTGTATGGCTGGAGCAGAGTAGGAAAGGGGCAAGAAAGAGCCGAAGGTCAGAGAGGCATCATGGCTAGGGTCCTGTAGCCATGGTATAATATCTGATGTGTAAACTATGTAAAGTGAAAGTCAGAGGAAATTTTTGCACAGCAATGTGTGAATACTAGTGTGGGGGCATGGATGAAGTCTTACCATTTTCAATAGCTTATCTAAGTGACTGACACATGAAGGTGCTCACAAGTGTCAATTAAATAATTAAGTCCATTGGGCCAGTCTAAACACCATTCTCAGAGCATATTTTAGTTTCTCTATGTCCCATTTTTGTCACAATATTTAGAACTAGACCAAGGCACCCAAGTTTCATCTAAAAAGCAAAGTGAGGAGAAATACGTATTCTATACTTCAATCAGTGATTTCCATAGACTTATTTTTGGTCTGATACAAGACACTATTGACTCATTTATATTAAAGTTAATGAATACGTCTTACCTGATAGTCCTATTTCTTTTTTCTTAAGCAATTTGGTTGAGGCATGATTGGAGCCATGAAATTAAAAGACGCTTACTCCTTGGAAGGAAAGTTATGACCAACCTAGACAGCATATTAAAAAGCAGAGACATTTCTTTGCCAATAAAGGTCCATCTAGTCAGGGCTATGGTTTTTCCTGTGGTCATGTATGGATGTGAGAGTTGGACTGTGAAGAAGGCTGAGCGATGAAGAATTGATACTTTTGAACTGTGGTGTTGGAGAAGACTCTTGAGAGTCCCTTGGACTGCAAGGAGACCCAACCAGTCCATTCTAAAGGAGATCAGTCCTGGGTGTTCTTTGGAAGGACTGATCCTAAAGCTGAAACTCCAATACTTTGGCCACCTCATGCGAAGAGTTGACTCACTGGAAAAGACACTGATGCTGGGAGGGATTGGGGGCAGGAGGAGAAGGGGATAACAGAGGATGAGATGGCTGGATGGCATCACTGACTCAATGGACATGAGTTTGAGTGAACTCCAGAAGTTGGTGATGGACAGGGAGGCCTGGCGTGCTGCGACACATGGGGTCGCAAAGAGTCGGACATGGCTGAGCAACTGAACTGAACTGATAATCCAAGTAGAGGAAATTACATTTACCTTGGCCAAGTTTATCTTATTTAATGATAGCATCAGAAACTGAGATAATACACCAAATACTTGGTGAGCATCTAACATAAACCAGTTCTTTCCTATGGTCATGAGATAAGTTTAGCATAATATATCAAATGATTTTTAAAATTTTCGTTTCATATATCACTGATTTTTAAAATATTTTTTAAAGTTGTTGTAAAACAAATACTTGATTATTGACAAAGATTGGGTCACATGTATGTATTTCTCTCTGATATTTGCTCTCAATATGCTATGTTTACACAGAAGATTCTATAGAATAGATATCCCATAAACTATTGATATACCCTCTAAACTATTAATATTTTAAATAGCTCTAGCATTTTGTGCTTTCCCCCACCTCATAAACTGCATGTTTATATCCATTGCCTAATTTTTATATTTGTTTGTCTTTTCCTAACTGGAACTAGTTTATGAATTTAGATATTAATCTTTGGTGTATCAAATATTTTACAAATACCATCAGTGTGTTTCTCACCTTGTAATGTTCTCTATACTATACTCCATCATATGTAAATTTAGAAATCTACATGGCCAGAGTGACCAGTGACATCAGTGACATCAGTGGAAATAGCAGTGCAGGCAGTTCCATCCCTCCAAAGACCAAAATAAATAAAATCAAGCCAAAAGTTGTTAATCAGATCACTGTAAAGAATTCAAAAGTATGCAGTAACCAAGTGACTCCTTAATTAAGAAAATCCCAAATAAAATTTGCTAGAAAAGTTTTGCAGCATTTTTCACTTGGCCTTGCCTCCTTCTCCGGCTTTGTGGCGGTATTAAAGATGGCAGCCCATGCTCAGAGTGCGGAATCCTGTCTCTGATTCCAGTGGAAGCAGAGCAGATCTTATAAACAAAGAACTGTGTTTGTCTGCTGTAAATGGCTGGAGACTGCCTGAAGGACTGCACAAGCTGCTTATTTCAGTGTCACCTAAATCAGAACTCCCTCAGGGTAGCAAAGCACCAGAGACCAACCCTATATTGTAAAGCAACTATCCTTCAACAAAAAATAAATACATTAAAAAAAAAAGTGTCAGGCAAATGAAAGAACCCATAGTCACCTGAATCAAGCAAAAGACTGACTGAGGTATACAACAGAGCATTGAAAACCTGGGAGAAAAATCTGAGAAGAGAGTTTTCTTTGAGAAATTATGGCATTTGAAAGCTTCCTGTGCATCCTTTGAAATTTAAAAAGCCATGAACATACTCTGGATAAGATACATGCTCAGAAAAGACCTCAGAAGACCCTAAACTTTATCTAGGTTAAATACAAGCTGAAGAGGAAGGTCATGACAGAGTTTTCCATGGCATGGCTAAACATTAAAAGAGTGCCCCAGCACAGATACAACCTGCAGATTAGGAAACATTTTCATTTATTTTTATTATATTTCTCTCTCTTTCTTTTTCTCACCTTCTGATCTCTAAGTACATCAGTCAAAACCTACCTGATAACAACTTAAGGAATGGAAATTTCATAAAAAGAGTAGTTTTTACAAAATATGTTATAGACTGTAACAATGTGATCTCCATTTACTACATAACAATATTCATAAGGCTTAATATTCATAATGCTCAGTTCAGTTCAATTGCTCAGTCATGTCCAACTCTTTGCAACCCCATGAACCACAGCACGCCAGGCCTCTCTGTCCATCACCAACTCCCAGGGTTCACCCAAACTCATTTCCATTGAGTTGGTGATGCCATCCAGCTATCTCATCCTCTGTTGTCCCCTTCTCCTCCTTCCCTCCATCTTTCCCACCATCAGGGTCTTTTCCAATGAGTCAGCTCTTCACATCAGGTGGCCAAAGCACTGGAGTTTCAACTTCAACATCAGTCCTTCCAATGAACACCCAGGACTGATCTCCTTTAGGATGGGCTGGTTGGATCTCCTTGCAGTCCAAGTGACTCTCAAGAGTCTTCTCCAACATCACAGTTCAAAAGCATCAATTCTTCAGCACTCAGCTTTCTAATAGTCCAACTCTCACATCCATACATGACCACTGGAAAAACCACAGCCCTGACTAGATGGACCTTTGTTGACAAAGTAATGTCTCTGATTTTTAATATGCTGTCTAGGTTGGTCATAACTTTCCTTCCAAGGAGTAAGCGTCTTTTAATTCCATGGCTGCAGTCACCATCTGCAGTGATTTTGGAGCCCAGAAAAATAAAGTCAGCCACTGTTTCCACTGTTTCCCCATCTATTTGCCATGAAGTGATGGGACTGGATGCCATGATCTTAGTTTTCTAAATGTTGAGCTTTAACCCAACTTTTCACTTTCCGCTTTCACTTTCCTCAAAAGGCTCTTTAGTTCTTCTTCACTTTCTGCTATAAGGGTGGTGTCATCTGCATATCTGAGGTTATTGATATTTCTCCTGGCAATCTTGATTCCAGCTTGTGCTTCTTCCAGTTTTCAGCATAAAAAATTATCAAGCATGCAGTGAAATAAGACACACACAAAATGAGCTAAGGAAAATCATGGCCAAAGAGCAAAAAAAAAAGCAAAAGAAAAGAGGAGAATGAAATATGAACAAATAAATAATATCAATAAAGAAATTAAACATTATAACATAGAACTAAACAGAAATTCTGAAAGGCACAATAATCAAAATGAAAATTCACTAGAGCATTTCAAATAGCAGATTTGAGCTGACAAAATATAGAATCTGCAAAGCTGAAGGTAGCTCAACTGAAATTATCTAGTCTGAAGATCAGAAAGATAAATCAAAGAACAAAAATGAACAAAGTCTAAGAGACTTGTGAGATACTATTTAAAAAATATATAGCATACTTAAAATGGGAATCCCATAGAAGAAAAAGAGGAAGAAAAAGAGGAAGAAAAAGAGGAAGAAAAGAGGAAGAAAAAGAGGAAGAAAAAGAGGAAGACTTGTGAGATACTATTTAAAAAATATATAGCATACTTAAAATGGGAATCCCATAGAAGAAAAAGAGGAAGAAATAATGGACCCAAACCCCTCAAATTAGATAAAAGCACAAATTAATATATTCAAGAAGCTCAATAAGTTTCAAGTATAAATCAGAGATCCACATGGACACAGGTTATAGTCAATTTGTTGAAAGCCAAGGACAGAAAGTAAGTAAATAAATAAATCTTGAAAGCAGTAAGAGAGAAGTAGTTCACTTTTACAAAGTGTCCTCAATGAAATTAATAGCAGATTTCTTATCAGAAAACATGGAGGCTAGAAACTATAGGATTTTTTTTAATAAGAAAGAAAAAAAAAGAAACTGTTATCCCAGAATACTATATTCAGTAAAACTATCTTTAGTTTTAGAATGAAGAAGAAATGAAAACATTCCCAGGCAAACAAAAGTTGAAAGAGTATCACTGATAGTAAACCCGCTCTACATGAAGTGCTAAAATAAATTTTCAGGCTGAAATGAGAGGACACTAGACAATAACTCAAAGCCATAAGGATGAACAAGAAATTCTGATAAATAGAACTACACAGATGCTAGACTTTCTAGAAAAATGGCTAGATGAGATGATCATAAAGATACTTAACATGATTCTAATAATTCCTCATTCTCCCCAAGTAAGTCCATGTACCCTATGACAGACAGGATTAATTTCATTATGCTGTTTATCCAGGTAAGTATAAAAAAAAGAGGTGATTTTTATGTTTTACATCCAAGAATTATCTATATTCCTATTCCCTATTACTATGAACATAGTTATAACTATACAATATAGTTATATAGTTATATATATAACTACGTAGTTATATATATAACTACATAGTTATATATATAACTATATATATAACTACATAGTTATATATATAGTTATATAGTTATATTCATTACTATGAATATTTCTTATATGAACAAACAGGATAAATATAAAAGTGAATTTTGTATAAAGTGGATGAAAAATTCAATACACTGAATTCATTGTAACCATTGTAAATGTACTTTGTTAAAAATAATGAATCATATCATGGAAAATATATATAGCCAAATTTAATAGTTTTCTTTAATAGTTTCTATATTTTGTGTAAGGTTTTCCTTCTTACAACACAATTATATAAATATCATCTAAAATGTTCTTCTAATATGTTCAAAGTTTTCTCTTTTTATGTATAGTTTACATAGGAATTGGTTTTATATTTTGTGGGTGAGCAATTGAATATTTTTTCCAATATTACAGCTATTTAACCAGGGCTATTTATTGAAAAGTTCACCATGCCCTTTTCTTAAAAGTTAAAATAACTTAAAATGTTACACTGATCATAGGTTAGATTTTCAAAACTATTAATGAATGTTTCTGAACTCTCTACCATTGTTATCTATTCTCTGTTATCATGCCAGGTCAGTGATGTTTTAATTACTACAGCTTTTTAGTATGCTTTACTGTCTTGATATCAAGTTTCACCATTTTCTGGATTGTTTTCAGTTCTTAAATAGTTTTTTCTTTTTTTTTTTTTGATAAATTCTAAAATCATCTTGTCATATTCCACTTAAATACTGATTCAGTTGGGATATAGATTGAGACTACTGATATAGATTCCTATTAATACTGAGTCTTCATATTCAGAGATATGATATCCTTTCATTAATAATATTTAGAGCACAGTAGTACAGAATGCAAGCTCTGTCTCTTTATTCCCGTGTAATTTGGGGAAATTTACTTAACTACTCTGAGGCTTCCCAGGTGGCGCTAGTGGTAAGGAACCCGCCTGCCAACGCAGGAGACAAAAGAAACACAAGTTTGGTCCCTTGTTTGGAAGATCCCCTGGAGGAGGGCATGACAACCCACTTCAGTATTCTTGCCTGGAGAATCCCAAGGACAGAGGAGCCTGGGGGGCTACAGTCCATAGGGTAGTGAAGAGTGGGATATGACTGAAACGACTTAGCACACACACACTTAACCACTCCATGGAGTGAAGATTTAACAATTTAATCCATATAAAGCTTTTAGAAAAAAGGGTAGCATATTGCAAACAGCCTATTAAAGTCCTTTTGAATTTTCCTTTAGAATAAAGTTATGTAACATGTGATTATAGAAAATAAAACAGAGAAAAAAAAAATCAAGCTTTAGTGACCAATTACTTCTTCCAGTAAGCACCTACATGTCAATTTGTGGAATGGTGCTAACAAATGTCCTGTTTTCTAGGCTTTGGTTGCATGTGATGGAGGGACAACAGGTGTGCATTTGAGTTGCATTCCAGCTATGGATCTTCATTATGTCATCTAATCCCCTTTCTAATAATATCTACCTTCAACATTTATAAAATTAAAAATATCATGATAGCATAATAATGATGTTGATGAAGAACTCAGCATATACTTGACACTTCAGACATTAACATTTACTATTCTAACAAACTAAACTGTTAATATCCCTACTTTATGATTGAGGAAACTGAGGCACAGAGGTTAGAAGACCATCTTTAGATTATAAAACTAGTTAATACTCAACCACTATGCTATGAAGCTTTTCATTTTTCCACAGAAACAAATAACTGCTTTAACAAGTAACAGATAACTTGTTTGTTTTAATTGCTGCTATTTTTCAAAAAATTATTGAGGTATGACCTCAAATTTGAGAGAAATAAAATATATACCAAAGAGTAATAAAATTGAATGAAGGAGAACCCTGTTTTGTCTCTGGTCATGTATATACATGCACACTAGAGTGCTGTGTCCTTCTGACTGATTTCCCGGCTAAGAAACCAGTAACTGGGTAAATGCCCAAGGTGGGTAATTGTTAACTCAGTGGACTTATGAACTCTAGCACTGTGGTCTCTGTCTTAAAGACACATTTATGACTACTGCCAGTAAACACCAGTATTTTTAGTCTACGACAACATCCATTAACAAGTTTGAAAAACACCATTGAAAAATTTAATCCAACTCCACAATATAGGTCTTTTACATAGCTGGGTGTTTTAGCTTTCTATTGCCATAGTAGCTATACCCGGAAGTAAGGATATAAACTGAGATATTAGTATTATGATCTAGCACAAGTGTAAGTTTTGATTACTTAGCATTATATCAACTTCCAAGATTACCAGTCTTGTTAGTGGTCTTAGAATTACACTCATTAAGAATAAAGCACTGTTGGTGGGAATATAAACTGACACAGCCACTATGGATAACAGTATGGAGATTCCTTAAAAAACTACAAATAAAACTACCATATATGCCCACTACTGGGCATATACTCTGGGAAAACCATAACTGAAAAAGACATATGTACTCTGATGTTCACTGCAGCACTATTTACAACAGCTAGGACATGGAAGCAACCTAGATGTTCATCAACAGATGAATGGGTAAATAAGCAGAGGCACATATATATATACAATGGAATATTATTCAGCCATAAACAGGAACATATTTAAGTCAGTTCTATTGAGTTGGATGAACTTAGAACCTGTTATATACAGAGTGAAGTAACTCAGGAAGAGAAAAATAAATATCATACATTAATGCATATATATGGAATCTAAAAAAAAAATGATACTGATAAATCTCTTTGCAGGGCAGGAATAGAGACACAGACATAGAGAATAGATTTTGGACACAGAGAAGAAAGGAGAAAGTGGGATGAATTGAGAGAGTAGCATTGAAACATATATATTACCATATGTAAAATAGATGGATAATGGGAAGTTGCTGTAAAACACAGATGGAGGGATGAGACCGGGTAGGAGGTAGGGGGGAGGGAACATATGTATACTTATGGCTGATTCATGTTGTTGTATGGAAGAAGCCAATACAATACTGTGAAGCAACTATCCTCCAATTAAAAATAAAATTAAAAAAAATTAAGCAACAAAATCTGTCATACTGACTTCTAACAGTACATAATTTATCCCTCATGAAAAAGCACCAAACTGATATCTGACAATGGTGAAGTCACTTTCTTTATGTAATAGAGCAGTGCCATGCATGTTTAATGCCAAATATGCTGATGAAGTCAGAGAAATTCATTTAATTATCCAAATACCAGAATGTCAAGTTAACAAAATCTTAAGATATGCAATAAATTTTTACCACTTTGCCTTGATGCATGCACATCATTTAGACATGTGTCTGGGACTAGGAACTGTTAAAAATGAAATCCAAAATCTTTAATGAAATCTAGATTCTTCAAACAAACTCTGAAAATACTGCTCAATTCTAGTTTGTAATAAGGGCAATTTTATTAGAGGCTATGCTTACAGACAAACTCAAATTTGAGAATGTAAAGCTGAAATCATTCAAAAAGTGGTGACTGAAATATTTTAAATCTTAAAAGAAAAGAAAAAGAAAGCAACTCCTAAGAAATACAGAAAAAAAGGTTTTCCAATAAGATACACATTATACAAAATAAGGGTAATCGCTCTAATAGTACTTCTGAACAGAAAAGTGAAACACAGTTGAACATTAATAAACCCCTTTACATAAAAACTTCGGATTTCTGGTCTGAAAAATCAAAGCTTCAGAAAATGTAAGTCTATTTTTTTTTAGATATAAGCATATGGGTCTTTTGTTTGAAATATCACACTCTTTCTAAAAGCTACGAGATTTTGACCAATATATTATGCCTTGCTGACTTTAAATATCAGAGGCAATTTCTAAAGTGTTTCTTCTGTCTGAAAGATTATGTGCTTATAAAAACTAAATATAATCTTAGGCAACTATAAACCAAAGTAATTGGAATGGAATACTCTATTCCAGATACTACAGTTTGCATTTGTTCGATCATGTCATTAATTTATAATATTTTAAGTATTTTCTATTCCTTTCTTAATGTACCTGGCATCTTATTTCTGGCTTTAACTGCTGACATGAACTGGGCATAAAGTCCAAAGAGCCCTCTACAGACAGGATGACTCCTAAATATTTTTCCTCAAAGGAGCTATCAAAATCAGAGCCTATCAGAGCAGAGAAGGGTTTCAAGACTATTTTGGACAATATCCATTATTTTTCACATTATTCTAGGTTATATTTCATGTACCATCCAATTCCCTAAAGTGCTTACATCCACTTGGAATTTTTCCAGAATTCCAACTTTCCATCAACCAAAATAATTTGGGAGAGTGTGACAACATCACTTGCCGGCTTTCCTTGGACTCTTTCGAGAAAGCAGTGACTAACTAAGAGAAAACTACTTCCTATATCCTTACTCTATCCATGCCTGCCTCCTCTCCCATTTCTCCAGGACTTATTCCATCCAAATAATTTTTTTTAATATTTGGAGAAAATATTAGAATTTTTTTTTATGTTTGAGAATTAACCTAACTAGCTACTGCTCATCTATACCTTTGAAAATTTCAAGCAGATTATAGACACATTTGAAGGCATGAACCTTCAAAAGCATACTGAGAGAGTTCATGGTTTATTCTTTTTCCCCAAAAATAGTCTTTCACATTTCTTCCCAAATAATCATTCATAGCACCTAGTATGCATTGTTTTTCATCAACTATTATGATATTTAGAGGTTAAGTGTATAGATTTCACAACATCAGAAAGCTTCTCTTTGAATCCTGAATCTCCACAGATTTGGGCAAATTATTTAACTTCCCTAAGGTTCAGTTGCCTTGTTTGCAAAGGGAAAACACCAGGCTATGAAGCTGTTAGGAAAATTAAGTGACATAGTCTATAGATAGAATTTAACACTCACAGAGCATAGTTGTAAATGTTAGTTATTATCCTTATCAATTCCAAAAATATCAAGCAAAAATCTCATTAACATCAACACATCAAAAGCTGGATGAATGCCTACAATTGATCTATAGTTCAGACTTAGTATCACCTCAAACAACATAGTTTAGGTCTCCCAAGAAACAGGAAAATGTAGTTTCCTTGAAAGAAAGGATGACAGCTCATTCATGTCTAGTGCTATCCTTACAGCCCACCACAACAGGCTATATGCAGTCCTAGATGAAACACTCACCTGAAAAGATAGTTTCTCTTTACATAAGGAATAAATTCTAAACTCTTTAATATGCATTCAAGGCTCTCACTGCTAAGACTGGAAAACATATGATGCTTGCTTCAGCAGCATCTTAAGAGAATGTCCCAGTTGTACAGCAAGCCTGGTCATTTGGCAGGCTTGACTCCACCTTCAACTTCAGAAGAGGCCTTTGTTGGTCTCCTTCAATGCATCTCTGGTTTAGATTGGAGTGACGATCAGGCCTAAGCCAATAAGAATGCCATTCCTAAGCTACTTTGCTAGTTTCAAAGATGACTATGTGATATGAGTCAGCTAAACCAAGATACAACATGTAACTTTAATCCTTGAATTAAGAGAATCTCTCAGAAGGCAAAAATGGAAAAGCATAGCATCTTGTTTTCTTGATAATCACTTTTTGACAAAACATACACACAAACAAAAAGGTTCCTCATGGGGAGCTGATATTCCGTGTGGCAGGACACAGAGGTATAAAGAAAATGTAAGAAACTTTTTGTTGTTGTTGATACTGTTGAATCAGTGAATCGACCCATAATACACCATAAGTATTATGGTGTACTTAAACAGTACATTAGTTTTTAATTGAATTGAGCATACTTTTACTTGTAGTCAACGTTTTTGAACTTATATATGCACCAACTAGTTTTTTCAGAGCAAGACCCTTCTAGATCTTTTGTAAATATTCTGGTCCAGCCATACTTGCTGGTTTGCAACCCAAAGACCTTCCACAGATGAATAGCCCTGAATGCTTTTTGAGGTAGTTCCTTGCATCCAAATTTCTTTCCTCCTTTATTTTACTCATTTTTTCCAATTCCAGTCCAAATATACTCCCACTTGCAAACCTTTTCATAAATGTTTGGATTATGCTACAAATATAATGATTTGTGTCTTTCCATGTTCCTTTTGCCCCAACTGCAGATTGTCAGTCAATTATGGGCAGAGTTGATATCATGCTGGTCTCTGCATCTCACCACTGAACCTACAGAAAGGCTTACACACAATAACCCTACTAATTTTAATCAAACCGGATGCTTTGGCTACATATTTAGGGGAAAATATATAATAACAGTGAATCTGTCTAATTGATGGAAGTGAAAAATTAACATACTCTGGACATCTATGTGTTGACCACTATGTTATAGGGTTTTACATATTCGTGGGTTATATCATTTAACTTTCATCACAGACTTGGAATTCTTATCCCTATTTTACAGATCAGGAAATTGGTACTTAGATAAGTATTTATCTAAATGCTTGCGTAAAATCACAGTTTGTGAGAGAACAGGCCAGAACCAGAATTAAGAATCAAAACTTGCCATGGGATAAGATCACTAAGTGGGAGAAAATATACTACAGAATATATACTACAGAATTTACAGTCCTTGGCTGGATTGGTCCATTTAGTCAAAAGATCAGTATGAAATAATGTTAATGTTTAGTGTTATGCAACCCTCTGTAGTTTAACTGAGCCTGGTTAAAGAACCAAAAATTTAAGGGAGTAAATCGATTAACTTTCCTGAAGGAACTGCCCTAAAGGAAGAATACAGTTTGAACTTGCGTGCTGCTGCTGCCGCCACTGCGTCACTTCAGTCGTGTCCGACTCTGTGCGACTCCATAGACGGCAGCCCACCAGGCTCCCTGTCCCTGGGATTCTCCAGGCAAGAACACTGGAGTGGGTTGCCATTTCCTTCTCCAATGCATGAAAGTGAAAAGTGAAAGTGAACTCGCTTAGTCGTGTCTGATTCTGTGCCACCCCATGGACTGCAGCCTGCCAGGCTCCTCCATCCATGGGATTTTCCAGGCAAGTGTACTGGAGTGGGGTGCCATCGCCTTCTCCAACTTCTGTGCTACTTTCATTTATTAAACATTTAGTCAGTGACTTTCATGTGGCATGCTATATTCTAGGTACTTGAAAATATCACATACACATGTATGTATATATATATTCTCCAACATAATTTGGTCAATATAGGATCTGTGGAAATTTCTCCACACATAAAATACAAGCACATACAATAATAAATTTTGAAATATAATTTAAAGAATATTAAACCTCTTATTTGTCTAAAATACAAATATCAATTAAAAAGCAGTCTTATGTAAATGTCTCTGCATTAATTTGAGAGTGTTAATTAACAGAGGTTAGAGGTTTTCCTTTCCTATTTGCCAGATGAAGTCAAATGATAGAGTTTTCCATAGAGGGTGTTTTTTT
Source organism: Bos taurus (assembly GCF_002263795.3). Classification (NCBI taxonomy): domain Eukaryota; kingdom Metazoa; phylum Chordata; class Mammalia; order Artiodactyla; family Bovidae; genus Bos; species Bos taurus. The sequence goes on along the minus strand of NC_037334.1, from coordinate 78,607,354 downwards.
TTTCTCTTCAGCCATGTCAACCATAGATTAGGGGAAAATTTCAATCTACTAGTCAAAGCAGATCAAGATCTATAACATCATTTTGATCCTTACCCAGAGAAAGGTCTCAGCTGATTGCTGTTATCACATATCCTTCCTTGTTTTTCCCTAAGATTTCTAAGGATGATAAAAAAATCAACATCTCAAATTCTCTTTCCTCAGAGAATTTATTATTGAATCCTCTTTCGAATATCAGGCTCAAAGTTATAAGGAAAGGATTAATAAATGCAAAATTTAGGATATAATTAAATTTTATGTGGAGGAAGGGGAATTGGATAGGAAACAGATTTAAGACTTGAAATATAATGTTGGTAGATACATTTTTTTAATCTAAGTTTTTGAGAAAAAAATCCCACAAAAATCAGTCCACCATCAACAGGTTTTCCTCCCCTTTCTTTTAGCTTGTAACAAGGATGTTAAGCTTTTATTTTGAATGCTTCTGATTGCAAAGCAGCCTTTTGATACAATAATTTCCACTGGAAAGATGCCACTTACTTAACAAGGGTCACAGTGTGATAAGGGAAAGCAAAGGCAGGTCTAGCCAGAAAATAGATGCCAGTCACACACTGCAATTGAGTTTCATATGCACAGATTTAAAATTGAACAAAATTGGTATCTCTCAAAACTAGATTTGTGGCAACAATTTCCTTCCAATAAAAGCCCAAGGTCTGATTTTCTCCTTTTGATGACAATATACCAAATACTGTAGATTTATTGGTCACAGCTAAATAGTGTTTCCCAGAGGCACACATTATTGAACAACCTTAACATTGTATCTTCATGCTTAAATGCACTATTTTATTGAAAAAAATTTCATTCATGGTATAATGAACTAATTCTTAAGGGAATGACCTCAGAATTTAAAATGAAAACAAATAGAGGGTTGTGAAGTCAGTGTTGGTGACACGGGAGAAAAGTGGGGTTTCTTAGAGGAAGGTCAAATGATTTTAACGTACAGCATTTGGAGGACAAGTTTTCAATATATGTAAAAAAATTTTTTAAATAAGTTGATCTTTAATCTTATAAACTCAGTTCTAGGAATGTGTTCTAAAACAGAATCAGAAAAGCACCCAGACACCTATATATTTCCATCCACTGGAATACTACACAGAAGTGATGATAAATCAGCTATTGCTACATATCTGAACATGGATCAATCTTGGACATACTACTTTGAGAAAAAGCAAGTCATAGAATACTACAAACAATAATTTTGTTTGTTTGTTTAAGTAAAACACAAAAGCAGACAAAACCAAACAATAGGAATAGCTGGATGGCAAAATTATAAATGAAAGATCATTAAGAACAATATTGAAAATAGTAATTAGATCTTAAGAGAAGGAAAAGTACTCAAAGAGCAAATATCTACAGAGCTAAGACTTAGTATACAAATGCAGAACCATCTGAATTCCTTAAACTTTTGATTCCTCTTCCATATATGTCACTACAGCCTAGATATGAATTATGCACTCAACAAAATGGTTTTGAAAACCAACCTTGTTATCTTAAGGTTTCCGGTAAAGGAGATCTTCCCCATCAAAACATTCATAGGGAGTACAATTAATTAAAAGATATTCATGAGGAAAATATTTATTGATGCTACAAATGCTAGCTCTTATTCAACAGGTTTACTCTGGTGACTTCTTATAGGAATGCTAAGTGGTTAGTAGAATTACTCTTGTTAGAGATAAAGGAAACAGAAATACATATAAAATATGATGGAACATGCCAAGGAAGTGGTTATCTTGTGGAAACATTTTTAAGGCATTGGTAGTATAAACAGTCCTTTTGTGTTTATTGTTCTATATCATAGATATAAAAGAGCTAGACGGATCCAAACCTAAAATACATTTACTCTTGCTAATATTATATGTCATTCAAAAGACAGAAATTGATGGAATCAATGTAGAAACATTTAAAAATAACAATAAGATCAGGGACTAAGTGCTCTATATTAGGCAAAGGAATAGATATAATAAAACAGGAATTTTCAGGAGAGTAAAATCAGTTTTAAATAGTCAGAAAAAACATAAAAAAGATATGAAAGGGTAAATTATAATATAAATTAAATATAGGGAAATAAAATTTGATTCTAAGATAGCAGTAGGAAGTTGAAGTACAAGTAAGTGAAGTTGTAATTAGCACGTATTAAGTATAACTTCATAAAAACTCTATAATAGAAGTGAAATGGCAGTAGAACTCATATGTAGAACAAAGAAGAAGATGAAAAATGTAACAAAAACTTATACAATGGTGAAAATGTCCATTTAATTTAGGAATGTGTAAGATGAAAAGCTGAAAATAGAACAGTAATAGATAAAAGAAAGTAAATAATGACAAAAAAGAAAAGGGACTTGAGAAGAGCCACAACTTCAGTGTAGCATGAAATTGAAACATGGCAAAAGGATAATATGAAATTCTGAAAAGGCAAATGACAAAAGGACAAACCCCCCAAAATTGTTAAAAAACAAGGCAAAGATGAAAAGATTTCGGATGGTTCTGAAGAATTAAGTTAACAATGCATTGGTATGAGTTGAAACATACAAATGAGAACAAGTGATTGAACTCTATAAAGAAAATGAATAACGAAACGCTTCAGGAAGACTTTTTTTAAAAAAGCTGAATAAGATGAGATAAACATCTCGCTCAAAAACCAAAAAGAAACACATGGAAACAAATGCTTGCTTTAATGGTAGGTCAAAGAGCAATACAGAAATTGCAGAAATGCTTTTGAAAAGATAAAAGGCCAACAGAAAGCTAAAAGAAACTAGGGGAAAAAAGCTTACTGAGAGACGAAACTGCTGAGAAGGGCACCTTTCTCAATTATTTATGGGCTTTCTGAAGTAAGTTGTTATGAGATGCTAGTACAAAGATTTTGGTACTAAATAGGAAACAATATAAAAGATGATTAAAACGTTTAAGAGTTTTTTAATGTGAGCAGTCAATAAATGCAAAGAGAATCAGATGCTAAAGAACAGTCTGTGTAGACAGAATGTTGAAATATTATTGTATCACAATTTGAGACTAGTAGATTTGGACCAACTTGTCACTGGCAGTACCTGATGCTTCTACCAAACACCAGATATTTAAAATATAAAATAAGGTGAATTTCTGGTGCTAATCTGCTTCACAAACTCACTCTTGTATAAATGACTGGACTTTAAACTCCTTTAATGTCAAAATTATACTATGAGGCAATAAAGAGATAGTAAAATATAGGAACTTCATACAAATTAAAATGGACATTTTAAAAATTAAGAAACTACAGAAACATACAAATATGTTTATTTGATGAAATATTCACCCCAAAATTTTTACTAAATAAGAGGAGAAAATAAACCTGAGGGATAATTATGTAGGAAAAAAAAAATAGGAGAAAAGTTGAACAGAAAAGAATGCCTTTCAAACTTTGCTAAATTTTGTTAAATTCAAAACTTGCTAATGAAGTTGTTAAATTCAAGATAGTTCTTTTAGCTATAGCATAGAAAATACTGAAATCAGTTTGGAAAGTTAACTTTTAAGATCCTGGGAATCAAACACTGAAAAACTGCCTATGGAAAGGGCATAAAAGACAGGAAGAAAAAGAAAATCTGAAGATCAAAAGAAATGCTGTATATTATTTGATAGTAAGAAAGGGTGATCATGGGCAAGTAAAGGATGGTTTGAAACCATTCCTGAGATGATGCAGGGCATATCTCTAAGGACACAAGCATCACTTGGGATCATTTTTCAAACTTTATACAGACTATCTACAATTTGTCAATGGGATGAAGCCATCACTTTTTACCAAGTAGTTGGTAGAAACTGCTAAAAGGTATCTTGTAATTTAATAAGCCTTGAAGAAATCTTTTCTAAATAAACAGGAATTACCTTCCAAGATTTGCCTGAGAAGTTGAGTCAAACCACACCTTCACTATTATTTAATTAAGTTATTATCAATGCCTAGACAGTGACTGCAGCCATGAAATTAAAAGATGCTTGCTCCTTGGAAGAAAAGTTATGGCCAACCTAGACAGCATATTAAAAGGCAGAGACGACACTGCTTTGCCAACAAAGGTTTGTCTAGTCAAGGCTATGGTTTTTCCAGAAGTTGTGTACGGATGTGAGAGTTGGACTATAAAGAAAGCTGAGCACGGGAGAATTGATGCTTTTGAACTGTGGTGTTGGAGAAGACTCTTGAGAGTCCCTTGGACAGGAAGGAGATCCAACCAGTCCATCCTAAAGGAAATCAGTCCTGAATATTCATTGGAAGGACTGATGCTGAAGCTGAAACTCCAATACATTGGCCAAAGAACTGACTCCTTGGAAAAGACCCTGATGCTGGCAAAGATTAAAGGCGGGAGGAGAAGGGGATAACAGAGGATGAGATGGTTGGATGGCATCACCGACTTAATGGACATGGGTCTGAGTAGGTTCCAGGAGTTGGTGATGGACTGGGAGGCCTGATGTACTGCAATCCATGGGGTCTCAAAGTACTGGACACAACTGAGCAACTGAACTGAACTGAACCAGGTTGTTTTGGCACGATGAACTTAGGACAGAGTTGGGACTCAAGTCCAAGTGGCTTGACTCTCATACCAGGACTTGCTCTGCTTTAACACATACTTTGGCCACCTGATGCAAAGAGCCGACTCATTAGAAAAGACCCTGATGCTGGGAAAGATTGAAGGCAGGAGAAGGGGATGACAAGAGATGAGATGGTTGCATGGCATCACCGGTTCAATGGACATGAGTTTGAGCAAGCTCCGGGAGATGGTGAAGGATGGGGAATACTGGGGTGCAGACAGCCAGACCCGATTGAGCAACTGAACAACAACAAACAACAACCCATATGAAGTCAGGCAATAAGTGTGAAGATCACTCCTTAAGCCCCAAGTCTAGATAACTGTGTATATGAAGAAATGAGATGTTGGAGGAAAGAGGACTCTAATACCTTATTTTAAAGACTTTCATTCTCATATACATATAATCTGATCCTTATAACAATCTCATGAGACAGGACATCTTATTATTCTAGCATCTCCAAAGGGGAAACAGGTTCAGGAAGTAAGAAAGCTATTTGAGTTAGTAAAGTTCCTGGCAGTAAAACTTACAACTTGGACTTTTTCCTAGAGCTTCCATCCTACACCTGCTCAGATAGATGCCTCAGTTGTGTCCGACTCTTCGTGACTCTGTGGACTGTAGCCCTACAGGCTGCTCTTTCCACGGGATTCTCCAGGCAAGAAAACTGGAGTGGGTTGTCATTTCCTTCTTAGGGCATGTTCCCGACCCAGGGAATGAACCCACATCTCTTACATCTTCTGCACTGGCAGGAGGATTCTTTACCACTAGTGTCATATGAGAAGCCCCGGAACTTCCATACATGTTTTCCCCAAATAACGGCCTCTCAATATTTACTAATTTCTATCTCTCAAAGCAACATATTAGATCATTTAAACAAAGCATTTAACATCTCAGTCTTATTAATTCGCATTTGTTGTATTTAACACACACACACACACACAACTGTCCTAACTAGGTATTTGATTTAGATCTGCATTGTTAAGAATTTCATTGAGGGATCTGGAAGTGAAGAATTTTTCTTTCTTGGTCAAAAAACTAAAATCTCAGGTTGACATAATTACTGAACACTGGGGCCCCTATTCTCTGCTCTCAGCTCCAGGTTTTCCTCCTGGCATTGCCATTTGAGCTCTCAAATGCTTTACATTTGGTACACATAGCCATGCTCCCGAAAGCAATTTTCTTATAGCACAAAGGATTTCTTAAAATGTTACAGTATAATCTAACAACTTTACACACTGTTTAAGAAATAGAGAAAAGGACAACTTGCTCTCATTTGCTTCTCAAATGTCAAACCCATATACAGTAACACAGTTTTATGGAGTGTAGGGTTTTTTTTTCCTTCTTGGCATTAGACATTACATTACTTTTTGGTGGCATAAATTGAAAACAAAATCACATTACCTGACAAATTTCCAGCAATTTTCCAATACTAAATGTTACTGAGTCCATTAGTACTTGTATACTGAGTTTGTTTTATATGAAGTTTTTTTTTCCCCTCCACTATAGCCATTGGTAGAAGAGAAATTCAAAGTGAAAGAACAACTCGTTCAATCACTTAGCACAAAATGTAGCGTTTTATATAAAAGAAAGCCTTGCCCCATATTAGTAATTTAGCAAACATTCAGGAACAGGTTCCCAAATTACCTCTCTAGACATTTGGGGGATTTCTAGAGACCTAAATGAAAAAGACGCTATTTTGGAAACTTTCCTTAGACAAGAATCATATATGTGCATGCGTGTGTGTCTGTGTCTGTGTGTGTCTGTGTGTGTATGTGTCTACATATTTGTTTTCTTAAACACAAGTTTTATGTTCATATGTTGGACTGCATTTAGGAATTTATCAAGAACAGTTGTAGGTCAAGAACTTGTATACTTACATACAATGGTGGCATCATTAATAGAAACAGTTTAATATTTGGTTTGGAAGAGGGTAGGGAAGGTAATCGGAGAAAGCAATGGCACCCCACTCCAGTACTCTTGCCTGGAAAATCCTGTGGATGGAGGAGCCTGGTGGGCTGCAGTCCATGGGGTCGCTAAGGGTTTGAGATGATTGAGTGACTTCATTTTCACTTTTCTCTTTGATGCATTGGAGAAGGAAATGGCAACCCACTCCAGTGTTCTTGCCTGGAGAATCCCAGGGACGGGGGAGCCTGGTGGGCTGCCATCTATGGGGTCGCACAGAGTCGGACACGACTGAAGCTACTTAGCAGCAGCAGCAGCAGCAGCAGGGAAGGCAATGTTTTAAGATTAAGTTAATGGAGCCTGCAGCCAGAATATAAGGAAATGGAAAAGTGGGTCACATACTTCCTTTGAATTTTGCATATGACCCATTGGTTAGATTAGATGGCAGATACTCAAATTTTGTTGTCTAAGTGGATAAATTAATAGATAGATATATCAAGCCTCTTAAAATAGTGAATTCTAATCAGTAGCCAGAGAAAGAGATAAACTAAGGCTTTTTTTCTCTTCTTTGTTATGATGCTAGGTAGAAATTTTAAGGCGGTCCACTGCAAACTTTCCAGTAATCTTGAGACACCATCTTGAGTAGTAGGCAAATCAGATAGCTCTAAAGGTGATTTTCTAGCAACTATTTTCACTACATATGAATCAAGTTGTCTAACCTGTATTATTTACCAAGTCTAAGAACCAGCCCTGGAGAGGTGAAGCTAAGTATTTTAATGGAGGAATTATGAAAAACATTGCTGAATACAGAACTGATTCATTGTATATTCTCATTTTGTTACATAGACAAAAATATATTTTAAAAATCTGGGGAGAAAACACGTCAGGTAGATATGTTTGTTAATAGAATCCATAGATTTCTTTCACAACCATATGTTCTTTGGATTTAGAGGGCTTAATTATTTTCTGCTTTTGTGTTTTTCTAATACAATGACAATTCTGAAAACACCTTCTTTAAATATCATGGTTATATAAATCAAGGATTTCAGACGATTTTTAATTTTTCAAGAGAAAATGCTATTTGTTTCTATACAATTAATCAGCAAATGGATGAATTAGATATCAACATGGGTCTACCTAATGCTTCAGGAATAGGTAGTAAAAACTGTGATGTTTTAATAATATAATATTATGCATGATATTATTATAGCTGTATATCAGGAATAAAACAAACACGATAAATAAACTCTCCCTGGATAAAATCTGTAAATGAATTTCTTCAACAAGCCTGTTGCTACAAAGATTTAAAAGTGTGGTTTTTAAAATTGCTTTAAACAATGGCATCTGTATATTTTCTCTCTAAAAATGTCAAATGAGATAAACCAATTATAGTGTTTTTCTTTTTCCTCTTTGTGATCAAGAAGTTACTTTCTTCACTTTAGGGAGATTTTTCTGGCTTTCTCCTTTTTAAAAAAAATTCTACTTCCTAAATTGCTTGAGAATCCTAGAGATGGAAAAATAAGAATCACAGCAAATCATTAGAAATTTCTGCCAGATGTGGGTGGTTGGGTGGGGAGAAAGGCAACACTTATTTCAGGAGGTGGTTCTTTTTCTAATGAGGTTATCATGAACATGATTAAGTAATTCAGGTCAGGAGAGATATAAAAATGCCAGAGTATTTTAAGATCATCTTGTTCAGGCCATAGGGTCACACAACACTCCTGAGGGTGAGAGAACATTCTCCTTAAAGAAAAGAATTCCCACCATCAATTATCTCAGTTCAGTTCAGTTGCTCAGTCATGTACAACTCTTTGCAACCCCATGGACTGCAGACCACCAGGCCTCTCTGTCCATCACCAACTTCTGGAGCCTACTCAAACTCATGTCCATTGAGTCGGTGATGCCATCCAACCATCTCATCCTCTGTCGTCCCTTCTCCTCCTGCCTTCAATCTTTCCCAGAATCAGGGTCTTTTCCAATGCCTCAGTTCTTCACATCAGGTGGACACAGTATTGGAGTTTCAGCTTCAGCATCAGTCCTTCCAATAAATATTCAGGACTGATTTCCTTAGGATGGACTGGTTGGATCTCCTTACTGTCCCAGGGGCTCTCAAGAGTCTTATCCAACACCATAGTTCAAAAGCACAATTTGTTTAGTGCTCAGCTTTCTTTATAGTCCAAATCTCACATCCGTACATGACTACTGGAAAAACCATAACTTTGACTAGACAAACCTTTGTTGGCAAAGTAATGTCTCTGCTTTTTAATATGCTGTCTAGGTTGGTCATAACTTTTCTTCCAAGGAGCAAGCATCTGTTAATTTCATGACTACAGTCACTATCTGCAGTGATTTTGGAGCCCCCCAAAAATAAAGTCTGTCACTGTTTCCCCGTTTATTTGCCAGGAAATGATGGGACCAGATGCTATGATCTTTGTTTTCTGAATGTTGAGTCTTAAACTACCTTTTTCACTCTCCTGTTTCAGTTTCATCAAGAGGCTCTTCAGTTCTTCTTCGTTTTCTGCCATAAGGGGGGTGTCACCTGCATATCTGAGGTCATTGATATTTCTCCCGGCAATCTTGATTCCAGCTTGTGCTTCATCCAGTCCAGCATTTCTCATGATGTACTCTGCATATAAGTTAAATAAGCAGGGTGACAATACACACCCTTGACTTATTCCTTTCCCAATTTGGAACCAGTCTGTTGTTCCATGTCCTGTTCTAAATGTTGCTTCTTGACCTGCATACAGATTTCTCAGGAGGCATGTCAGGTGGTCTGGTATTCCCATCTCATGAATTTTCCAAAGTTTGTTGTGATCCACACAGTCAAAGGCTTTGGCATAGTCAATAAAGCATAAATAGGTATTTTTCCAGAATTTTCTTGCTTTTTCGATGATCCAGTGGATATTGGCAATTTGATCTCTGGTTCCTCTGCCTTTTCTAAAACCAGCTTGAACATCTGGAAGTTCACAGTTCATATATTACTGAAGCCTGGCTTGGAGAATTTTGAGCATTACTTTGCTAGTGTGTGAGATAAGTGCAATTGTGTGATAGTTTGAGCATTCTTTGGCATTGCCTTTCTTTGGGACTGGAATGAAAACTGACCTTTTCCAGTCCTGTGACCACTGCTGAATTTCCCAAATTTGCTGGCATATTGAGTGCAGCACTTTCACAATCATCTCAGGAAAACCCAACTCCAAATAAAACCAATGAAAAAGTGCTGGAATTAACAGAATATTAGAAAAGGAAGCCAGTGTGACTGTGAAGGTACATGGAGCCGTCACCGTGGTTGGAGAAAAACTATGGTTGGTCCTATGTTTGCAAGCCAGCAAGCAAGAATGGCAGAGACCTGTATGTTGTACTTAAAAGAGCTGAGTATCCACTCTGAGCAAAGCGAGACAGGAAAGAACAGCTGGGGCTTTCCAGGTGACTGAGTGGTGTCGGTCCGGCTCCTTGAAGATACTAGCTATATCCAAGGTAGCCAGGCTCTTCGCAATGAGCCAGTGGCCTAACAATAAGGTGAACTGGCCTAGTGGAACACAGTGAAGAACATCTGGGTACACTTGTCCTAGAAAACTTTTATGTAATCATAGCTAAGAGTTGCAGTAGGGAATGTAGGGGGATCTTCGCCAGGAGTTAGGCTCATAGAGACTCATGTTACAATCACTTGGGTTTATAAAGAGAAATGTGGTTGTATTTTGTAGATAAAGCCAAAACTCTACAAGAGTCTGTAAAGAATCTGAGCCTGGACTCCTATAACTTACTGACAAGCCTACTCAATCTCGTTTACTTGGACAGTTTTTAGGTTGATGCTATCTAAATCACGGTCTTCAGGTGGGTAGCATCAGGATCACCTGAGAACATGAAAGAACCATAAATCTCCACTCCCAGTCAGACCTACAGAATCACAATCTCCAAGGAATTTGGATTTTAACAAGTTTACTGGGTCGTTCTTAAGCACACTAAAGCCTGACACCCATGCCTCCGACCTTGCATCCTGAGGTAGGTGAAATCAAGTCCTCTGATGCCATGTTGCTTGGATTTGAACCTATGCCCAGCTCACAACTTAACGGGTGAACAATCTTTCCCAAGTTATATAACTTCTTTGTGCCTCAGATTGTTCATTTGTTTAAAAAGAAAAGAACAGTAATAGTAGCTATCTCAGTGTGTCATGAGGGTTATTACGAAAGTTACTTTAGAAAGTAAATAAAATGGTATCTGTGAAGTGCTCAAAATAGAACTTGGCATATAGGAAGCACATATAACAATAACTAAAAAGCTACTCAAAGAATAAGTCTCTCATTTTCAAATTACCTCTTCTCATTACCTTTGCAGACTGGAGAATTAATTTAATGTAAGTCAATAGTCCTTATCATTTCTACATATTCTTTGTTATGACTGAGGAGAACTTGAATACTTAATAATGAGTACATTATATTTTCTTGGATTCCCTTTTTACATGAGATAGTCTTTATTTATTTATCTCTTTGACTGTGACTTTTGAAACTCTGGGGTATCAATACATTAAATATAGAGACATGAACCCATTTTATTCAAAAGTCAAAATTCTATTCTGGAAAATAACAAGTTTCATTTGTGAAGTAGGCAGGACATCAGATGCGCATGCAATGAGCAGTAAACATAAAAGCTCCCCAGGAACACTGACAGAGCATTGACACATTATGTGTATGCATGTCTAGATCTTTATAGCTATAGACAAACTTGACCAGTGACAATTCTCTGGATGAAACCCCTCCTTTCCATCTATCTCTTTTCTCAAATCCTTCCACCTCCTTTTCTGGATCAGTCCTACTTAAAAGTAAGCAGATAAAAACTTCACTTTCTTTCTGCTTTTTTATTTTTATGACAAGGCATTTGCCAGCACCTGTGGAATAGCTATTGTTACTGGGAGCCATAGCTCTAATACAATTATGGATTTCAACCCACTCTTTACAGTTTCCAGGGAAGTTAAATACGGTTCAAGAATATTAAGTCACTATAAAAATAAGATGAATTGTGGAAAAAGAATCTTAGTTTCAAAAAAATGCACTTCTAAAAATATTTCTGAAAGTGCAACCTTCATTGATTTTTAAGCAGCTTTATTTCTTCTTCAAAAATGCTGGGGAAAAAGTCAATTGGTTTTCTCTGTTTTATTTTACTTGGCAAAAATAATGCTGATTTGAAAAAAGTGATCACAATTGCCTAAAGTTCTGTGAAATAATGATGTGGTGTGGCTTCTAGCTAATGGTCCCAGTATATTTGTAAATCAGAAGATTTATTCTAGAAGTTGTTACATAAATATCAGCAGGGTAGATTTCTTTCATTTATTTTGCATAATTACATTCAAAATGGATAGTTCTAGCATTTTAAAACCAACGCCTGTAGGAGAATGTCTTTTTATATTCATGGAAGCATCAGCATATTGCAAAGACATGTCTTGGTAGGTCAAAATTATTTTGGTTATCTACTTACCATCACAAATGAGAATTAGGGAAAACAAAACCTCTTACAGATAGAAAATCAGAATGGCAGTTGAGTAATGGAGAGTGTCCTCTAAGTGTCTGAAGTTCATCTTTCTACATGTTTTCCTTGCCCAACTCAAAGGAAATAGGAAAAGTCATTCTTTGGAAGGTATTTACACAGGACATTTAATGATGAAATCCAGTACCGGCAACTTACAATTCATGAAAATTGTTTATAAAATCTGCTTTCCATTTTTCATCTAGGTCTACCTCATCAGCCCTTGTTCTTTTTAGACATAGATCCCTCACAGTCTGGCTCTAGCAATCCATCTCATAATTAATTTATGGGAACATAAATACTGTCAATCTATATGGGCAAAGATCTTTTTAAGTCAATCAACATTTTTCCTTTATCCTAAATGAAGTTTCCCTTGAATTTCTCTTGAAAGGTAAAACCAAGCTTTCAGTGCCTTTCTTAAGATACATAAATGTGCTTTTATCTCTAAAGGCAAATTCATACAACTCAACACTCCACTGAGTTTCTGTCAATTATTCTCTTGATGTTTTATAGAGAAATACAGACCACAGACTCTAAATTGAAAAGTCATTTATGAAAAGAAAGAATCAGTTCAGTTCAGTTCAGTCGCTCAGTCGTGTCCAACTCTTTGCGACCCCATGAATCACAGCACGCTAGGCCTCCCTGTCCATCACCAACTCCCGGAGTTCATTCAAACTCATGTCCATCGAGTCAGTGATGCCATCCAGCCATCTCATCCTCTGTCGTCCCTTCTCCTCCTGCCCTCAATCCCTCCCAGCATCAGGGTCTTTTCCAACGAGTCAACTCTTCACGTGAGGTGGCCAAAGTATTGGAGTTTCAGCTTCAGCATCAGTCCTTCCAAAGAAAGCATAATGGGTCTTTAAAAGCTTAATTAATTTGGTTTTAAATAAATGCTGGGTTTTCCTGGTGAGTCAGATGGTAAAGAATCTGCCTGCAAGGCAGGAGACCCAGGCTCCATCCCTGGGTGGGGAAGATCCCCTGGAGAAGGGAATGGCCACCCACTCCAATATTCTTGCCTGGAGAATTTCATGGACAGAGGATCTCAAAGAGTCAGACACGACTAAGCAACTATCACTTTCACATAAATGCTAGTTTCCATTTTCCCACCTTGGGACAGTGGTAGTAATCTTTGCTGTCTATATACCAGTATTTGTTCACTGGTTTGCTGATGACAGAGATTGCCACGTATTTCTAAAGTTGTTCATATCCCTTCCTTCCTGATTTAAAATACTTTTCAAGGGACTTGGTCATCCAGTCGTTAAGAATCTGTCTGCCAGCACAGGGGACATGGGTTTGATCCCTAGTCTGGGAAGATTCCACATGCTGCAGGGCAACTGAGCCCATGCACCTCAACTACGGAAGTCTGTGTGCCTGAGAACCCACGCTCTGCAACAAGAGAAGCCACCGCAGTGAGAAGCCTTCACACTGCAATTAGAGAGCAGCCCCTGCTCTCCACAACTAGAGAGAGCCGGCACAGCAACAAAGACACAGTACAGCCAAAAACAAACTAAAAAAGTAAAATAATTTTCACAAGTTTTTCATCATCAAACTGTCTATTATTGTGTCTATAACTTTTGGTCAGCTTAGCGTCAACTCTTTGGCGGAAATGTATTTGCCTACCATGTACATCATGCCTAGGTCTCATGGCTTCAGGCTTCTTGAAGAGAGTACATAGTAATGGATGTCCAGGAAATAGCTTCATGTTTTCCTAGTGTTTCCATTCAAACACACATCAGAGAAAGTGGAAGTCAGATTTTTAATAAAAAATTCACCACTGAGTGAAAATTAATGAAAAGGTAAATGGTGTTTTCAATTAACCCAAGGAAAATATTTGTAACAAATCTCCCATAGTCTCAGAGTTAAATGAAATCTCTCCCTTGATTTCTTCCTAGCCAAGTGAACTGATGTCTGAATGGTTTTAGGGATGAATACATGCAATAGTATACCACCATAGGACACTAAAATATGGAAGCCAAAAGACAGAGTAGAAAAAAAAAAAAAAATCCAGAGGAGGATTCATTAATTATTACTGAATATAAATGGATGATTTCATACTGCATAGTGGAATCAGCTCACCCAAGTCTGAATCTAAAAGCTTCCATTTAACCAAAAATACTAGTGTTGATGAATTTCCAGGCATCCCATGATGATATTTGTATCTTAGTTGTTATAAAGTATATTAAAGTATTTTTTTCTTAAGTTTATTCAAAGGAAAAGGCAGAGTTTATCTTAGATTGCAAATTAGTACTGGCAGAGGGGGTGTGCTTGATAATTCCTGGATTGGCTATTTTTTTTTTTTATCGAATTTTAAGTAGGCAGTCTGTTCTCTGGTACCCTGAATAAATAGCAACATGAATATCACAAAGGCAGCTGAATGCATGCAATTGATTTTTGCCTCAAGAGTCTACTGTCATCACAAATGTCCACTATCATGATCAGAACATGAATATAAAATTGGATTTCAGAATATTTCCTGATGGGGATTCACCTTCAATGGAATTCTTACCTATTGAAATTTGGACATAATACCAAAAGACAACAACTGGTCTGTGCCCTGAGGAAAACCAGTAACCTGAACATTTTAGGGTACCTTCTATTAAGGCACTTTCAGTGCAACAAAATGTTTAAGAGAGGTAGGTTGTAACATATAATGTTTGGTTTCCAGAAGTTCTATGTTAATTTTCAGTTTATGTATCTCACATGAGCTTCCAGACAAAAGATTTTTTGATGATTTCACAACTGGTTTCCTCATAAGCAGCACTTGTAAATGGTAAAAAAAAAAAAAAAAAGGCTCACAATGGTGTAGATCAAGCAGAAGAGCTGAAGTTTAATATGTCCTAATTAAGAGGATATGATCTATTTACCCACATCTGCCATTACTAGGAAAACTCAACATTTAAAATGCAGGCTGTTGGTTTATTTTATTCTGTACCCATAGGAAGCATTCTTGAAACATGTCCAATAAATTGCAACAACTCTATTTTTCTCAGATTATTATCTGTATTACTGTTAGTAATACTCTGAAAGAGAGAAAATTGGTCTATTCTCATCTCTTTCCATTTGCTATTCCTGTGATTAGCAATAAGAATAAGAAATGTAAATAAAGACACAGTCCCTGAGAGTGCTGTCCACAAAACAGTTAAGATAACTTGTAACACTAATGGTAAAGACTTCTTGAGTAACACTCCAGAAGGATCTGAAGCAATATTATTGATTCTAAGTGTACATTTTGTCCACATTATGGTCAGTAATGTCTAGTTCTCCACACTTAAACTGAAAAGAAACATGTCTGGATTCTTCTCTCATATCCTAAAAGGCTAGTCTGGAAGCTCTGCTTTCATTATATTATAACTGCTAATTTTGTTCTTACAAGTTTCCTTTTTTGTGAGTTTACAATATAATTTTATTTAATTCTATTTACCCTGACACAAATATGGAAAGGGCTGTATACAGGAATTCACCTACTTATAGGCAGACCTCTCAAAATGGAGAGGATTATTTATGTTAGTTCTTAGCACAAAACTAGAAGCGATGGAGTACTTACTATACATCATTAGCACACAAATCTATGCATCAAGGTAAATATTCTCATTTGGTCTCTTAAGACATGGACATGAAAGATTTGAACATCTATTTTGTAATAAACTAATTACATGTAATTATGGATTCATAATGGTAGTCATTATTTAGACTGCCAATTTAGTTGAGTAGTTCTAAATTAGTAATTGACACCTTATCCTTATATATTTAATAATAATAATAAACAACTAAAAAATTACAGTGAGATGTGTTGTACAATTTGATATTTCAAACAAATATTTTCACACCAGACCTGAAAGATCCAAGTGGCAGGCACTATTATTATTATTATTATTATATCCATTGTAATATAAACCAAGAACAATTATTGAGGGAAGGAAATCTGGCCATCACAATCAGAGAAAAATTGCTTACAATTTTGTCTTCTAAAAAATCTAATTCATAGAAATATTCAGTAGAATTATTCATTCAATTTCAAAAAGATGTATGACCAACGATGTGTGTATCAAAGTATTCATTGTAGAAGACAAAAATTAGAGACATATGAATATCATCAATAAGAGTATTGGGAAATAAATTACAGGTTCTTTAGACTATATAGTGCTGTACAGTACTATGTATGAATGGGGCTGGATATTTGGAGGTACTTAAATTTTAAAATTTACACACATATATTTTTATCTTTTTTTAATTATTATTTTTTACTTTATAATATTGTATTATATACACACATATATGCATTCATATATAAATATATAACATTAAAACTAAAATAATTTTACCCTAAGTTCTATTAGTTTAAGTTAATATATTCAAAGAGTGCTAAGCTGCTTTAGTTGTGTCTGACTATTTGCAACCCCATGGGCTACAGTCCTCATGGTGTGCAGCCTGTCAGACTCCTCTGTCCATGGGATTCTCCCGGCAAGAATACTGGAGTGGGTTGCCATTTCCTCCTCCAGGGTATCTCCCAATCCATGGATTGAACCCACATCTCTTCTGTCTCCTGCACTAGCAAGCCAGTTCTTTACCATTAGCACCACGTTGGAAGTCCATATTCAAAGCAAGACATTATAATAAAAGTAAGGTACTTTATTACAATTTTTAAAATAAAGTTTCTGCCAAGTTGTAATGTAACCTTTATCTTCATTATCTATTATTCTTCAATGAAATAGATTCCATTGCCCACCATTCTTTCACCATCTGGAATCAAGAGTTGATATTTCCATTCTCTCAGTACTCTGCTTACTGCTTTGAAAAAAGTTTCCAGACTGCAGCACAGGGAGAGGAAACCAGACCAAAAGTTGCAGGACTCTTGAGTTAAGGAGACCGTCTGAGAGTTTACAGAGACTAGGAAGTCAGAGTCTGCAAGTCAGAGTTCCATAGAACAGAGAGCAACACAGAGAAAAAAACGTCCATTAATCTGTATCAGGTACCCCTCAAATATCTGGCAGGTGATGACCAGTGTGTGCATTCAAGGAAAGTAGCTGAGGCTGGGGAAATAACAGCCTAAAAGAATTAGAAAGAACAATATCCAGTGCCCAGACAAGAACAGAAAAGTACCACTTCCCAAGGGACAAACGGTAAAAACCTTGAAATTCACAAAGAATTAGGTCAAGTACCTGCAAGTGTTTGCTTCTACAGTGGAGAATAATTAGCTCTAGGCTAACAAGACTATAGCCTTGTTAGTCTGCTTAACAAATCTTAAAAACAAGACCTGGAAGGATCAAACTGTTCCTGAGTAACTCAGTTACATTCAGAACAAACCTAAAAATATTTATAGGAATACAAAAAGAAAAAAAAAAAACATATTCAGCACTAAACGTGGTAAAATTCAAAATGTTTGACATGCAATAAAAAAGTAACAGATATGAAAAGAAGCAGAAAATGTGAGCCATAAGGAGAAAAATCATTCAACTGAAACAGATACAGAATTCACACAGATGTTAGAATTAGCAGATAAGGATATTAAAAGAGTAACACAGTATACACTCTGTGTTCAAAAAGTCAAAAAGACAATGAAAGATACAGAATAACCTACAGCAAAATTCTAAGCTGAAAACAACGTGTGAGATCAAAAGTACACTGAGTGGTTATGACAGCAAATTGGATGTTAGAGAAAAAAATGATTAATGAACTTGAAAACAGAACAATAGTTATATAAAACTAAATAGAGTAAAAAGGCATGTCTGACTCTTTGTGACCCCATGGACTATAGCCAGCCAGGCTCCTCTGTCCATGGAATTCTCCAGGAAGAATAATGGATGGGATAGTCATTCCCTTCTCCAGGGGATCTTTCTGACCCAGGGATTGAACCCGTGTCTCCTGCCTTGCAGGTGGATTCTTTACTACTGAGCCACCAGAGAAGCCCAATAATTTTAAAAGTGAACTAAATTCAATGAACTATAAAACAACTTCAACTGGACTGAAAAAAAAAAAAAAAATGAAGTCGCTCAGTCGTGTCCAACTCTTTGTGACCCCATGGACTGTAGGCCACCAGGCTCCTCTGTCCGTGAGATTTTCCAGGCAAGAGTACTGGAGAGGGTTGCCATTTCCTTCTCCAGGTGATCTTCCCGACCCAGGGATCGAATCCAGGTCTCTCACATTGCAGGCAGATGCTTTAACCTCTGAGCCACCAGGGAAGTCAACTGGACTAAATATATGTAATAAAAATACATGCAAGTCCATGAAAGGAGAAAGCACAGAAATATATTTGAAGAAATAATTACTAAAATTTCAAAATTTGATAAAAATTATGATCCCACAGACCCAAGAAACTCAACAAACTCCAAACACAAAAAACAGGAATAAAATTACATCAAAGTAAATTGTAATAAAATTTCTAACACTCAATGATAAAGAGAACCCTTAAATCCAGCAAAGAAACACACATACACACACACATTACCTACAGAGGAACAAAAATAAAGTGGACAGAAGATTTCTTTTTGGAAAAAATTGCAAGCAAGAAGATAGTGGAACAGTATCTTGAAAGTACTGAAAAACAAATGTCAGGCTTGAATTCTATACCCAACAAGTACACTTTTATAAAGATGAAATAAGGAGTGTTATGCATATGAATGTACTGAAATAATTAGCCACCAGCAGACACACATTATGAGAAATGCTAAAGAAAGTCCTCAGGAAAAAGGGAAACAAAGCCAGATGAAAATATGGATCTACATAGAGGAATGAAGATCATTTGAAATGTCCTATGCAATAAACTTCACAATTCTTTTACAGATGAGGAAACTGAGGTTTAGAAAAGTTCAGGGATCAGTAGTAACCAACAGCACCACTATTAGAACTCACGAACCTTTTCCAAGACAGACAGTGAATCAATGGGTTATGTTAAGCATGTGGCAGTTTGCCCTCCTTTTAAGTAGATAAATTGCTCTTTGCTGTTATCCTCTAAATGACCATTTCTGGGAGCCAATCCCAGTGGGTAAGGTGATTCAGAAATCATGTAGTTACTTATCTTTTCACTCATTATCTCTTCCTTCTTTGAAGTGTGCCCAATTAGTAACTATTTTATTTACTTGTTTATAACTAAGCATCAATATAAGAAGTACTGCATATCTCATAAATGTGAAGTTCCATTTTGTAGCTAGACCATGTCTAGCACTATGGGGAATACATATATGTGAGTCATCAAATAGGAAAACAATAGAATGGGAAAGACTATGGATCTCTTCAAGAAACTTAGAGGTACCAAGGGAACATTTCATCCAAATATAGGCTCAATAAAGGACAGAAATGGTATAGATCTAACAGAAGCAGAAGATATTAAGAAGAGGTGGCAAGAATACACAGAAGAACTGTACAAAAAAGATCTTCATAAACCAGATAATCACGATGGTGTGATCACTCACCTAGAGCCAGACATCCTGAGGTCAAGTGGGCCTTAGGAAGCATCACTACAAACAAAGCTAGTGGAGGTGATGGAATTCCAGTGGAGCTATTTCAATTCCTAAAAGATGATGCTGTGAACACCCTTCACTCAATATGCCAGCAAATCGGGAAAACTCAGCAGTGGCCACAGGACTGGAAAAGGTCCATTTTCATTACAATCCCAAAGAAAGGCAAGGCCAAAGAATGCTCAAACTACTGCACAACTGCCCTCATCTCACACGCTAGTAAAGTAATGCTCAAAATTCTCCAAGCAGGCTTCAGCAATATGTGAACCGTGAACTTCCAGATGTTCAAGCTGGTTTTAGAAAAGGCAGAGGAACCAGAGATCAAATTGCCAACATCCGCTGGATCATCAAAAAAGCAAAAGAGTTCCAGAAAAACATCTATTTTTGCTTTATTGACTATGCGAAAGCCTTTGACTGTGTGGATCACAATAAACTGTGGAAAATTCTGAAAGAGGTGGGAATACCAGACCACCTGACCTGCCTCTTGAGAAACCTATATGCAGGTCAGGAAGCAACAGTTAGAACTAGACATGGAACAACAGACTGGTTCCAAATAGGAAAAGGAGTACATCAAGGCTGTATATTGTCACCCTGCTTATTTAACTTATATGCAGAGTACATCATGAGAAACGCTGGACTGGAAGAAGCACAAGCTGAAATCAAGATTGCTGGGAGAAATATCAATAACCTCAGATATACAGATGACACCACCCTTATGGCAGAAAGTGAAGAGGAACGAAAAAGCCTCTTGATGAAAGTGGAGAGTGAAAAAGTTGGCTTAAAGCTCAGCCATTCAGAAAATGAAGATCATGGCATCTGGTCCCATCACTTCATGGGAAATAGATGGGGAAACAGTGGAAACAGTGTCAGACTTTATTTTTTTGGGATCCAAAATCACTGCAGATGGTGATTGCAGCCATGAAATTAAAAGACGCTTACTCCTTGGAAGGAAAGTTTTGACCTACCTAGATAGCATATTCAAAAGCAGAGACATTACTTTGCCAACAAAGGTCTGTCTAGTCAAGGCTATGGTTTTTCCTGTGGTCATGTATGGATGTGAGAGTTGGACTGTGAAGAAGGCTGAGGACCGAAGAATTGATGCTTTTGAACTGTGGTGTTCGAGAAGACTCTTGAGAGTCCCTTGGACTACAAGGAGATCCAACCAGTCCATTCTGAAGGAGATCAGCCCTGGGATTTCTTTGGAAGGAATGATGCTAAAGCTGAAACTCCAGTACTTTGGCCACCTCATGCGAAGAGTTGACTCATTGGAAAAGACTCTGGTGCTGGGAGGGATTGGGGGCAGGAGGAGAAGGGTATGACAGAGGATGAGATGGCTGGATGGCATCACTGACTCGATGGAAGTGAGTCTGGGTGAACTCCAGGAGTTGGTGATGGACAGGGAGGCCTGGCCTGCTGTGATTCATGGGGTAGCAAGGAGTCGGACACAACTGAGCTACTGAACTGAACTGAACATGAAGGCAGCACAATAAATATTCACCTTTTGATTACTAGGATATTTCCTGGAACTTGGCTACTATTCTGTGAATATTCACTGATCAAATCAATAAATGAAATTAGTAGGATATAATTGCTAGAAAAATAATTAACTACCCTTCTTGACAGATTCCATAATCAATTTAATGAATGCTCAGTTGTCTTAATTCTTCCTTAATTTCTTCCCTCCTACCTTCCTTCCATTTTATTTTTTCCCTCTGTATTGAGAAAAATTAAGATATGAAAGCTCTCAAATTCTTTTTTCTGAACCCTAGGTAGTAAACTTTTCTTTTGCTCTCTTAGTTGAATAAGAAATGTGCTAGTCAACTGACCTGAATATGATGGTTCACTTGAGGTTTTAACAATAATAGTAAATTAACAAATTGCTCTTCAAAATTGTAAAAACAAACAAACAAACTTTGACTCTTGGATTAATTTAAATAAATGTACAGGTGATTTTCATTACTTATAGTAGAACTACTGACATTTAAAAATTTTTCTGCCAGTCAGAATGGCTGCGATCCAAAAGTCTACAAGCAATAAATGCTGGAGAGGGTGTAGAGAAAAGGGAACCCTCTTACACTGTTGGTGGGAATGCAAACTAGTACAGCCACTATGGCGAACAGTCTGGAGATTCCTTAAAAAACTGGAAATAGAACTGCCTTATGATCCAGCAATCCCACTGCTGGGCATACACACTGAGGAAACCAGAATTGAAAGAGACACGTGTACCCCAATGTTCATCGCAGCACTGTTTATAATAGCCAGGACATGGAAGCAACCTAGATGCCCATCAGCAGATGAATGGATAAGAAAGCTGTGGTACACATACACAATGGAGTATTACTCAGCCATTAAAAAGAATACATTTGAACCAGTACTAATGAGGTGGATGAAACTGGAGCCCATTATACAGAGTGAAGTAAGCCAGAAAGAAAAACACCAATACAGTATACTAACGCATATATATGGAATTTAGAAAGATAGTAACAATAACAGCAAAAGAGACAGCAAAAGAGACACTGATGTATAGAACAGTCTTTTGGACTCTGTGGGAGAGGGAGAGGGTGGGATGATTTGGGAGGATGGCATTGAAATACATATAATATCATATATGAAATGAGTCACCAGTCCAGGTTCGATGCATGATACTGGATGCTTGGGGCTGGTGCACTGGGATGACCCAAAGGGATGGTATGGGGAGGGAGGAGGGAGGAGGATTCAGGATGGGGAACGCATGTATACCTGTGGCGGATTCATTTCGATATTTGGCAAAACCAATACAATATTGTAAAGTTTAAAAATAAAACAAAATTAAAATAAATAAATAAATAAATAGCAAAACTAAATAAATAAATAAATAATAAAAATTTTTCCAAGTTCCTTCTGAACATGATGATGCTATCTCAAAAAAAAAAAAAAAGTGGACACTTTAAAGGTAAATAAATAAGGGACCTAAATACAAGTTACTTTTCATTCTGGTTTTAATGTTAGTCTAAAACATTCCCTCAGCAGAGCTTTTAAACAATTCTGAAGAAGGAAACACATCATCACTACATTGTTTTTCCCAGTATGTAGGGTATAGAATATTAGCATTTGAATATTTGGTTATGCTTCTTCACATGTAAAATCTAGTGCTTTTTCTTTTTCCCATCTCTCCCTGCTCCCAAATGAATCAAAGACTCTGTGGTTGGGGATTGAGGACTTGTTTTAATCAAGTTCTTCAAGGGTGTTTTACATGTTTCAAGACTCCAGAAACCATGAGTAAGTACCTAATACTGTGTAATGGGGTGGATTCCTTTCATTGTAAACAACAGAAAACCCAGTATCTATACTGGCTCATATAATTGAAAATTCAGTCAAAGTTCAGGCTGCGGCTGGTGCAGGATCAAGTGATGGAGGGGCTCAAGTATATCCTGGTTTCTGCCTTTCTAGCTCAGTTCTCCTAATACTGAACTTGTGCTCTTTTCTATCTGGCTCTTGCCCTATGGTGGCAAATTAGATGAATCTTCTTAAGTCTGATCATATTTTGACCAAGAGGAGTGGTTAAAAAAATCCACATGCTCATTTACTCTCATCAGTTCTAATCTAGTCACAGGAGTTAGTGGATTTTGATGCTGCACATGGTAAGGCCTGAATCACTTGTCCAGCCCTCCAGGGATCAAACCTGTGTCTCCTGCATTGCAGGCAGATTCTTTACACTTTTTATCTTAGTATACACACCCACACACACAAGACAAAAAGACACTGCAGATTTCCTGGGACAATAAATGTATAGTGTTCCATACTAAACTCTTCATCTAGAGTAAGGATTGAGTCCACATATCATATCATATCCTATTTAGGAGGTCACAAATGATTTCAGGATTACGTTGGGAATCTGCCTGGGCTATGGAGCAATGCCAGCATTCCAATTTGTACTTAACGACCTTTTCTTTTAGAAGAAAATAAGTTAATCGGAATAAAGACCATTGGGAGAATTTCACTGAACTCTGAAGTTTAAAAAAATTGAAAAGGGAGTTAAGGGGGAAAAAAACTGATAATCGGAAAAGAATGAAAGAAAAAATAGAAAATAGAAATCTAATATAGTGGAAAAGAGGAGATACATCACCATCATAATTTCTTCTCCACAATCTAATTGCAATTCCCAACTGTTTTCCCTGCCAATATCAATACAATACTTTCTTTGAAGCTGAAAAATTATTTTGTAAACTGAACCAAAGCAGTAATAGACCATTTTGAGAAAGGAGAACCATGGAATTAGTTTACCTAATCTCAATTGTTCCACTTACCAGATCACTTTGGTTTCTTTAGCTGGCCTCCAAGAGACCTCTGATCTAAACTTCCTTTGTGTTCAAATATTTTGTGGCCACTATCCTTTTGAACTTATGTCCATCTTTTCTCATTTAAAAAGCATATATTTTGTGATTTATATTTAACTTGTTCAAACTGTATTCCATGACCAATCTAGAGCATTAAGTTGGAAAAGAAGCAAAATATAAAAATAATGGGGCTAATTTTAATAGCTCATACCTGTTCATCAATTTAACAATTTTGAATCATATAAATAAGTAATAGTTTATTACTGAAATACCTTTATTCTTCACAGAAAGACTTCTGAGGATTTTATGAAGTTTTGGAGTGTCATTAACATAACCCATGTCACTTTCATTCAAGATACAGTTGGCCTACATCCTGAAGTTTTAGAAATGAGTAAGGTCTTGAATCCTATCTTCTGGGAGTTCCGCTTGATTGATGTGATAGATAAGAAACCAAACAGTATAGTAACAGTCATGGTAGAGGTCATGTATTGGGAGCTAGAGGAGTATGGCAATAGGACTATTACGTTCTGATAGGGTTCAGGAACTGCTAAGAAAGCTCCCATTAATATGAACAAGGAAGGAAACTAGAAATTAAATTGTTATGACAGAGGGAAAGGCATTTAACTCAAAGAGAACAGCATGTGCAAAAGCCTGGAGGGATGAGAACCCATGGCACATTCAAGAACATATAAAGGTCTCTGTATGTTTTTAGCCATGCTAACCTCACAGGAGAAGGTAAGCAGTGGCCACATTATAAATGACCTTGATTATCATGTTGGATTTTCCTGATAAGAAGATGGAGAGCCAGAAGGAATTTAATGAGAGTAATCACAGCATTGTTGAGCATTTATTATGTATGAGGCATTGTTCTAAGTGTTATTTAATCCTCACAACTTTTTAAAGAGGAAAACTGAGACACAAAGACTAATACTGTCTCACAATTCTCAGCCAGAAAGGGCTATGCTCGATATTTAGACTCATTATGTGACTCCAGGAGAAGGAAACCATGTCATCCCAATACACTTACAAAGGAATAATTACATTTTAGGTGAATATTATTATAGGGGATTGTGAGAGAGGTACTGAGGTGGATGGCAAGACCAAACCCAAAAATATTTCAAGAATAGAGATTGGAGGTAATAGGGAATTAAGCAGAGGGAGCTACTTGCAGTGAGTATAGAGCAATATGAATGGATTTTGTAAATACAGAAGCAAGAGAATTTGGGAGAGGGAAGATTCTAGCATGAATCCCAGGGTCATATTTTCATCAAGCAGGAGGGAATGTCCATGAACTACAGGCATTCCATTTACCGAAAGTAAAATTCCGAAAACAAAGAAAGAACAATGATTGAACTGGAGAAGTTTAGGAGTTTAATTTTTGAAATAATGAATTTAAATCATCTGTGGATGTCCAGGAAATTAGGCTACCAATGGTTTTAATGACAGTTTCAACTTCACTAAGTGATGACTTATTACACCAAGAATGAGTGATAATCTGCTCTCTTTCCAATTCAAGTTGTAACCAAAATCAATCTATTATGACCTTCCCCCTAAGTCCCCATGCCTGCACTCTTTTCAATGTGTCTTATCACGAAAAGATAGATCTTCTCACTTTTTCTCTTGAAGGAAGCATGAATCATACTCAGTGCTAGAAACATAGCATCTGAGTCTTAAAAATGCTAGGTACCTTATCTCCCCTCAAATCTGTAATTCAGTGACTTGCTATCACTTGAAAAATATTTATAAATAAGAGAAGACTTCCTCCTGGTCCTTTTAGTTTGAAATTTCAGTTTATTTAAAGAGGTTTTACGTGGTTACTCACTACATTTCAAAAACCAGATAATAACATTATATAATTTTTTTATATATATTATGTTGGTCCCTCTTAAGGAAAAAAAAAAAAATATCTTAAACATTGCCTCAACATTAAATGGGATAATCCACTCCAGTACTCTTGCCTGGAAAATTCCATGGACAGAGGAGCCTGGTAGGCTACAGTCCATGGGGTTGCTAAGAGTCGGACACGACTGAGCGACTTCACTTTCACTTTTCACTTTCATGCATTGGAGAAGGAAATGGCAACCCACTCCAGTGTTCTTGCCTGGAGAATCCCACAGACGGGGGAGCCTGGTGGGCTGCCATCTATGGGGTCACACAGGGTCGGACACGACTGATGCTGTAGCAGCAGTAGCAGCAACATTAAATGAAGTAATCACTGTTGATTTATCTTCAACCTTACAAATCTTTTAGATTTACTGGGAACTCCCTAGTGGCAGTTATGATTTTCTTTGCTATGATACCTGTCCTTATGTAGCTCTTTTTCAGCATATTTCTAAGACACAAATATGATCAACCTTTCTCTATTATGTAATTATCTTTGATTATGTCATATTGCTATTAAAGTTCAAAATTCCTAAGCAGGGCACCAAAGTCCTTCATAAATTGACCCTCAGTGCCTCTCTATTTCTACCTCCAGCCACTCTCCCAAATACATTACACGATACTGCCTCATATATACCAGACTCTCTCTCATGCATTGGCTTCTGCTTAAGTTACATCCTCTGTTGGCATTTCCTGCTCTGGCAATGCACCAATGATTAGCCCACTGGAATTTCATATTTTGCTAACAAAAATCCAGTTTAAATGTTGAAACTTTCTCTGTGAAGCTTCCTCAGTTCCTCTTAGCTGAATTAACTGCCCCCACTTTGTATATATCTCTCCAATAACCCTTCTCACATTGTATTATAACTTAAACTGGGTAATTTGTATTCTCAGAATGTGTCTGGGAATTCTTTTTGAAAACATTTATGTTTCCTTCTAATAAAAATCTAAAAAAATAAATGTAAGCATTTCAAAATCTTCAGGTTGAATATTTATAACTAAGTACCATGGTACTATTTAAATGCTGAGGTTTGCATTTACATTTTGAGTCATGTTCAAGACATCATATGATTTTTATTGTTGTGTGGTAACAAGAACACAAGGCAGACAATGTAAAAATGATTTCTCCCAACCGAAGGCCTAATAAGTATATCAACATTGCCATATAAAGAGTTCAGCAATTTAAAGGAAACAAACGTAATAAGAGGGCTTCCCTGGTGGCTCAGATGGTAAAGAGTCTGCCTGCAATGTGGGAGACCCAGGTTTGATTCCTGGGTGGGGAAGAGCCCCTGGAGAAGGAAATGGAAATCCACTCCAGTATTCTTGCCTGGAAAATCCCATGGATGGAGAAGACTGGCAGACTACAGTCCACGGGATAGCAAAGAGTAGGACATGACTGAGCGACTTACACTTTCAAGGTAATAGGAGAATAGTGTCATTTACAGTTTTGTTTGCCTTATAATTGTCCAAATGTTAAATACTATTTGTTCATTTAGGTTTTACTTTTGTACATATTGGATTAACCTTATAACAAAATTAATAGATGCCATATCTTTTATTTTTCTTTTTAATTTAAAATTGAATTTGTATTACTCAAGTTTGAGAAACAATATTAAAGTTTTTATGGTTTGCTTTTCTACTACAGTGGGAAAAGTAATATGGAGGAGAACTCATTGTGTTTATCGAAGTATTCCACAAATAGGGCAAGCCTAGGAAAAGAATAAAGAGTAAAGTACTATAATATGAACATTTTTAAAAAATTGTAGTAAAAAAAAATATGACGTAAAATGTACCATTTTAGTCAATTGTAACTATATAGTTGAACTGTGTCAAATACATTCATACTGCTGTGCAACAGAGCTCTGTATCTTTTTCATCTTGCAAAACTGAAACTGTATGCCCATAGAACAGAGAGTGACTCCTCCTTTCCCTCTCCCCTCAGTCCCTAGGAATCATCATTTTACTTTGCATTCCTATGAAGTTAATAACTTGAGACACCTCATATAAGTATGCTGCTGCTGCTGCTGAGCCGCTTCAGTCGTGTCCGACTCTGTGTGACCCCATAGACAGCAGCCCACCAGGCCCCCCCATCCCTGGGATTCTGCAGGCAAGAACACTGGAGTGGGTTGCCACTGCCTTCTCCAGTACATGAAAGTGAAAAGTGAAAGCGAAGTCGCTCAGTCGTGTCCGACTCTTCGAGACCCCATGGACTACAGCCTACCAGGCTCCTCCATCCATGGGGTTTTCCAGGCAAGAGTACTGGAGTGGGTGCCATTCTCATTTTGTGCCTGGCTTATTTCACTTAGCAAAATGTCTTCAAGAGCCATTCACGTAGTAGAATATGGCACGGTTTCTTTTAAGACTGAATGATATTCCATCATGTGGCCATGTCCTATTTTGTTTATCTATTCAGCCATGGTAGACATCTGAGTTGCTCCCATCTCTTGCTTGTGAATAATACTGTTATGAACATGAGCGTGCAAATATCTCTTCGAGAACCTGCTTTCAGTTCTTAATGCCAACATTTTATAATAAGAGATAAGTAGAAAACACCTCCATTTGCTGAGGGTCAAAAGGCCATTCCTTCTGACCTTTGGAGTTCAAGGTACTCTCTTACTTGGAGGTACTACCTGACATCATATTGAAAATCTTAACCACCATCCATTTTACACATTTAAATGGCTTTAAATTGGTGAAAAAATACTGTTTATAACTTTGTTTTGGAAATTATTTGGCTATATGTCACTAAATTTATGATTGGCAGTGATTCCTCAACACTCATTGCGCATACCCAAGAATGCTTATAAAACAAGGCTACCTAACATGGAAGTGTTTTGAAGTGTTATGAAATTTTGATGATACTAATTTAATAATTTTATTATTATATTTTTTTAATGAAGGGTAGTTGATTTGCAACTTTAGTTTGAGGCCTACAACATAGTGACTCAATATTCTTATACATTACTTTCTATGCAAAGTTATTTTTAAAATATTGACTATATTCCCTGTGCTATACATTATATCCTTGTGACATTATTTTGTAACTAGTTGTTAGCACCTATTAAACTTAACCATTAATGGGATTGACATACTATGTTACGGACCCTTAATTAAATATGCATTGATTTCCAATTCAGGTTTTGGAGTTTCTTTCCAAAACTTGAGACAATATATTCTATTCATGTTGCAAATATTTTTAAGTCCTTTGATAATGTCAAAGTCTAGACACACCCAGTACTTAACAGATAAAACATACCTGAGGACCAAATACCCCACCTCTGCTGCTGCTGCTGCTGCTGCTAAGTCACTTTAGTCGTGTCCGACTCTGTGCGACCCCATAGACGGCAGCCCACCAGGCCCCCCCATCCCTGGGATTCTCCAGGCAAGAACACTGGAGTGGGTTGCCATTTCCTTCTCCAATGCATGAAAGTGAAAAGTGAAAGTGAAGTCACTCAGTCATGTCTGACTCTTCGAGACTCAATGGACTGCAGCCTACCAGGCTCCTCTGTTCATGGGATTTTCTAGGCAAGAGTACTGGAGTGGGGTGCCATTGCCTTCTCCATCCCACCTCTAAAACTAGGTAAAAAGTAAGGCTCTCGGTTTTATATGGGATATGAGAAAAAAATCAATGGATTTAAAAGTGGTCTTTCCTGAGGGCTGTGTATCCACATGGTACCCTGAAGAACAGAAATATTTTTAAAATTTTTTATTTTGTACTGGCGTACAGATGATTAACAATGTTCTGACAGTTCTGGGTGGACAGCAAAGGGACTCAGACATACATATAATGTTATGTGGTAGCCTGAGTGGGAGGGCAGTTTATGGGAGAATGGATAGGTGTATAGAAAATATTTTAAATTAAAACATATGTTGGGGTCAAGAAAATGACTTGAAAGACTAACTGTTTTATTAAATTGAGACCATTCATCAAGTTAGAATCAGAGTGCAGAAAAGACAAGGTTCATGGCTCCAGCAGCTAAAGACTTCAAGAAAGTCATTCCATTTGGGGGTAGTTTCACAAGATTTCACAGGGATCCCTCCTGCCCTTAATTTATCTGTTCTCTAAGGTCCAGGTTTCACAACTTATTCTTCAGTGACAGAGGACAGAATCTTTATCTCAAAACAAGAGAAAAACAGAAATATTGGTCTATGAAATTTCAATTAACTACATGTCTTCAGAAGGCATTTAACTTTTGAAACACCCTGGCTTATGTAGATGCTTGTTTAAGGTGTCATAAAAACATGACCTGATCTTTGTATGCTGAAAGATTGGCTGTCCAGTAATTAGTGCCGTAACTGCTACTCACAACTGTTCTCAACAGAAAATTGTGAGCCTTATGTGTATACTAAACTCACTTTCATTGGGAATCCTTTAAAAACATACAGCAAAGAATCACACCAAAATATTAATTTGCACTCAAACACTCAATGCCACAAGACACACCAATTATCTCTCTCTGTTTAAGCCAGAAGACTTTTCCAGGCTTTAAACTAGTCTCTGAAGAGATTTAATTCAGTATTACTTACCCAAAAGCAGTCAGCATGCTCTTTTTTTGACCTTCAGGTCAATGAGAGTGACCCAACTGAGACCCAATCAAATCTGAATATGTACCCCGCTAAAGAACTATTCACAAGGTTAATTGTATCTTGCTTCTATTTGCTGAATAAGGAATCAATTAAAGAGAAAAGCAAAAGAAGCCATAAATGGCTGCACAAACCATACAGAAATGAACTATATAGAGACATAAGCTCCCCTATGCTTCTGTTCTTCATAGATTTCTAAAAAGAAGGAAATGAAACAATAACAGAGGCATTCTTGTGCCTCCTATCATCATTGTAATCATTATTGTAATCACTGTAATAGGTATCTTACTTTAGCATAAAATTGTGTTATTTCAAAATCCATAGAGGCCAAAAAGATACCTAAGACTATTTAGTTATTGGTGACATGGTAAAGTCCTCTGGACTAGAATGCCATCATGGTGTTTTAAGTCACTGATTTGTAAGGAAACAACACTAACAGGTTTGGCTGTAACATCCCGGGGTGGGGGTGGGAAGAGAACATACTGCTATGTATTAACTTTCGTATACAGAATACATTGCTATATATTAACCTTCAAGGTTTCTGTGTGGGCACTTAATATAAATATATATACACATAATATATATATTATATATTTGGTGGTACTATATATTTGGTACATATATATACATATATACATATATGTATATATATATATGTACATATATATACAAAAGGAAGATATTAGGAGAAAGAAAAAACGTTTTCTACAGAAAATACAAAAAGGACCAGAGCACCTAAGTCCTTAACATTATGCTCAATTATATAATATCATAGTGTGGAAAGAGGGAATATAGTCTTTAAAACCTTAAAGTAATAACCACCATTTGAGGGCTTACTATTGCCAAATAATGACTAAGCATCTTTTCCTTCTTCATCACAAGCCATGAGACTTGGAGAACCTAGCTTCCTCACTCAGTGTCACAAAACAAAGAAAATGAAGAGCTTGAATCTGAAATATTGCAGCCAACTCTTTACATTTAACTGCATCTTCTGTTCACCTATTATCAAAGATAACAACATGTAGACATAACAGTAATCCACTATACAAACAATGAGCATGAAAGCTCGTAATAACCTCATCTCTGGCGTGGAACAGGCAGTTACTGAGGCTTCAGTAGACAGTGAGTGTGGACTCTTTAGAAAGAGGGTACAATAAGCCTAAGCCATCAACTAAGGCCTTAGTCAACTGAAGGCCTCTAGAAGCTTACAACTGGACCCAAGTTCCTCTAGGCAGTTGATACATGTTGATTATCCAGAGTTTCCAGTATTAGCAGTTCCTTGGCCTACTTTGGACAAAGCAAATGTGACATTTCACCAAACTGCCTGGGAAGAGATAAGGTTTTGGCATAAATCCTTGTTTCCTGCATATGGCTACAATAATGAAGTGGAATTTGACTTTCATCTCTCAGCTGTACCAATAACGGCATTTTAAGGTCAAAAATATATTTACTCACTCTACTATGAAGACTTCTCTTCCCCTCTGTATTTATCAATCCATCTCTGTTTTCATTAGTCAGTTCTTTATGAAGCTGAGCTCTGTACTGAGGCCCTAAACTTGAGTGTGATTTGTGTGTGTATGTTGGTAGAACACTAATAAATGCAAGCATGTTAGTTGTAATCCTCATTCTGATCATCTCCTCATTTTTAAACCAAGAATTCTC
This sequence comes from Bos taurus, assembly GCF_002263795.3. NCBI lineage: Eukaryota > Metazoa > Chordata > Mammalia > Artiodactyla > Bovidae > Bos > Bos taurus. The sequence goes on along the minus strand of NC_037334.1, from coordinate 78,575,436 downwards.
CCTAAACTCTTATTCTTGCTTGGGTTAGATATCTACTTCCTTGTAAAGTGCAAATGCCATGTTCAATTCAATCTTTCCCTTAGAAAGACTTGGAGCTATTTATTCATTTCTTCCAAGATTAGACTCTCCTTTCCCCGCTACTCACCTTCTCTCCACAAATCCCATTGTGTCTGGATTAAATGAGGCCAGAACCTCTGATCTTCTGTCCTGTGGCACCGCTGATGGAGTTTGTGGGCTTTACCCATTGAGCAACTACTACTCACAAGGATATTAAGTTCAACATTTGAATCAGGATTAGCTATCAATAGAAGGCAACCAGGCCTTGGGAAGGGAATTGGCTTTTCAGGATAATTCTTCCCTCAGAAAGAATGTGGCAAAAACTGATGGAGAGAAACAAAGACATGCAAAGCGTGTTATACTTGGTAAACAATAGTTGTGTGCTGTGATCAATGACTTATTATGGGAAGCAAAGACCAAAAGGTGCAGTTTATATGTTGGAGACTAAAGCAGGTACACATCTGTCTGTCATTAATTCACATCTCTTCAACTCCGAGTAACCAACTAAAACTGCAGCACTTCTTTGATGGCATAACTTGACTCTTTTAGGCTTTTTGCTTTCTTAAATCTCACAGGTAAGACATAATGGGATCTGCAAAAGAAATAAGTATGCTTTCTTAACATTTTCAAGGTAGAAATGTAGATTAAACTTACTGAAGGACTTAGTCCAGTAAGGTCCCCTCAAATGTGATGAATGTCCAAATGGTGTGGGTACCCATACCTTTTGTGATCCTCTACTGCTGAGACCAGCAAGAGGGAGAAGATGCTTATAGAAACCTTTCAATGTGCTTGCTCTCGCTGGTACAGGGAAGCCTTATCATCATACAGCTGTTTTTATTAAGTACCAATTATTCAAAACTGTATTTGGGGCCAAGAAGAAAGTCCATGACCCATACTTTCTTGAACTTGATTATCAGGCTCTTCAAAAAGGTCCCTCATTTGTTGTCCCTTCTATAAATATGTATTCCCAGGAAGTAGTTAGCAGCAAGCAGCTGTTTAATAATGATCCCTGAGTTGGGAAGATCCCCTGCAGGAGGGCATGGCAACCCACTCCACTATTCTTGGCCTGGAGGATCCCCATGGACAGAGGAGCCTGGAGGGCCAAAGAGTCGGACACGACTGAGTGACTAAGCACAGCACAGCACAGCTGTTATTAATGGATTCTCTGAAGGACTTTCCTGGAAGCTGGCCACCTGCTGAGCCGAGTGCCTTCTCCAAAGGGAACTAGGCTCAGCTTGAACTGGGCTTCCAAGATCCTTACTGTATCCTTACATGCCCAAAATAAAACAAGGCACAGACACCTGGGCAGATAGTGCAGCGTGGCTTGGTTTCATAAGCAATGGAGCATACTTCATAGTACACTCCACAGGCTATGTCTGATTCCCACAAAGCATCCTTCCAACCCTTGAGAAATTTGAAAGGCAGGCATTTCTGTTAATGTTAATAGGTATCTCTCCGCTGTGCTTTGTGCTAAGTCATTTCAGTTATGTCTGACTCTTTGCGACCCTATGAACTGTATGCAGGCTCCTCCATCCAGGGGATTGGGTTGCCATTCCCGCCTCCAGGGGATCTTCCTGACCCAGGGATCAAACTTCCATCTCTGATGTCTACTGCATCTGCAGGCCAATTCTTTACTACCAGTACCACCTGGGAAGCCCCTGCTGCTGCTGCTAAGTTGTTTCCGTCGTGTCTGACTCTGTGTGACCCCATAGACGGCAGACCACCAGGCTCCCCTGTCCCTGGGATTCTCCAGGCAAGAATACTGGAGTGGGTTGCCATTGCCTTCTCTGAGGAAGCCCCTAGATTACCCTAAACCATAGAAAGAACTTTGATTTTATTCTAAATGCAATACAATAATTGTTAGAGATTCTTTTTTTCAGAAGAACAACATGCTATGCTAAGTCACTTCAGTTGTGTCTGACTCTGTGCGACCCCATAGACGGCAGCCCACCAGGCTCCCCCGTCCCTGGGATTCTCCAGGCAAGAACACTGGAGTGGGCTGCCATTTCCTTCTCCAATGCATGAAAGTGAAAAGTGAAAGTGAAGTCGCTCAGTCGTGTCCGACTCTTAGCGACCCCATGGATTGCAACACAGTTGTTATGCTTCCTAATTTGGGGAAGGAGGGAATTTCTATCTATCCCACTGTGCGTGCTAAGTTGCTTCAGTTGTGTCCAACTCTTTGCAACCCTATACATCATAGACCACCAGGCTCCTCTGTCCCACTAGAATCGTTTAAACTACCATTGTCTAGTGTTTGGACCACTCTATGCTCTACTTGTTTCTTTTCAAGAGCCATATTGATTTTTTTCCCTCAGTATTTTACTATGAAATTTCAAATATACAGAAATACTGAAATAAGTACACTGTAAAAACCTATATACCAATAACCTAGATGCTATACTCCATATTTATATTGGTTTCAAGTATCTGTAATTTAAAACAATCAAACCATTCCCCAAATGAACAAGATTTTATGGTACTCTGAATAACACCCAGGTCCTTTGCAATAGTCTACCAGGCTCAATCTGATCTGATTTCTAGCTTCTGTATGACTTCATTTCTTATCCTTCCTTCCTTCTATTTTTGGTTACCAGGAACACTGCAATGCTTTATATTTTTCAAATGCATCAAGTTTCCCCCGGCTTGGGACCTTTGCTCTTCAACTAGATCCTTCCCTGGACAATTCCTTCTCCTTCTGGTCTCAGCTTAACATAGCTCCCCAGAGACTCTTTCCCTGACCTTCACATCTGAAGTACATCTGTTTCCAGTTACTCTCTACCACAATACTGTATCTGACTGCATTTATAGCAACTACCACTCCTTGAAATCCTCTTGTTTTTCTGTTCATATCGTCTCTATCTCAATTCATTAAAACCTGAGCTGTACAAGAGCAAGGTCATTGGCTCTTTTACTCACAACCAAATCTCAGTGGCTTGAACAGGACCTAGTTCACTGTAGGAGTTGAATAAATACATGTAGAGTACATTTATGAATATCATAAAAAGGCAATCCTTCTTTTGCACAGCTCAGTAGAACCTACTGTGTTGGGGAAAACAAAGAAATCCAAACAGATGAACATTAAGACCTGGAACACATAAGCCATTCACATAGTCACTGTCTCAAGAGTTCATGGGTGCATTTCCTAGACTAGAGCTAAAAGAGATACCAGTTAATGAAGATGACTCATTGTACATGTGGCACCCTGACCACTGCAGACATAATTGCAGTGGGGCTACATCTAGGACAATGCAAAGGGAAAAGCTAGACACACAGGTAGAAAAGCACTTGACTCTTCTTTATTCCATGAACTACAAAACCATGAAATCCAATGCAAAGATGCTACATTGGTGGCACTGCATTTTCTGTAAGCTATTTCTAACCTATTGCTATTGTTTTGAATATATTCTTTTAGGTTCAACATGACATTTCTTCCAAATATTTTAGAGAACATTTTTTTCTTCTTCATAACCTTCTTCTGCATACCATGGAAAGCTTCAGGATAAAAAGAGAACTGTGGTGATTTTCCTACTAATTAGTTGCTCTTATTAAAAAGAGCAAGATAATTGATTTTAGGATGCACTACCCCTTATTAAGACCTAATTAAGCTGTATATCAAAGACTAATTAAATGGCATTATTCCATCTCACTGATGAGTCTTGATGCTTGGTGAATAGATTTGGGTGGTAGATGAATACACTTGGAATAGATTTCACAGCCAGACAGATAAATATAGACTAAGAAGCTGAGTAAAGGGAATTTTCGATTATCTAAACCTAACACACTTATTGGTATTTCTTCAGCCTGACAGTTTGAAATGCACAAAATGAAACATTTAAATACTAACTCAGCACAGTGGTAGGATAGGGAACAATGAAAGAGCTTCTTTGGAAAACTGAAAATTTAAATATGCCATTAATCCTACTAGTGAAATGGTGGAATGGTAGACTGGAGAAATGAAGGCATTTGATTTTTTTTTTTTTTTTGATGATACAAGTTACTCAGTCTTGATGAACCTCAGATAAGAGCTCAATCATATATGAGTAAAAAAATAATCTGAAAACCTGAGATCATTTTTAAAGTTGCCAATCACCATCTATGTTATTCTGTGGATTTCAGGGAGAGAAAAATGGGAATAGTAAGAGAAAATTATCATGATAAGAATTTGAATATGGTAAAAGCTCAGAGATTGATGGAGCTATATTCCAGACAAATAGAAACTTCCCTTAAAATATATTTGGAAAGGAAGAGCTATTAATAAGATAAATGTTTTTCAGAATTTTATTCTATACCAGAAATGAATGTTTTTAACAGCAAATCAATCTCTGATAAGTCAATATTTTATTTGACAATGAAAATCCTATCTCAGACTTTCAAATGTTATGTAAATCCATTCATTGCTTTAATCCCACCAAGTTAACCTTATATGACCAAGGGTGTATCTTCAAGTCAGTGTCATTGTGACAACAGAAACTCATCATTCCATTTAATCTGTGAGGTCACAACCTCCTTAGATGATGGTGAGTAGTCTCTCAGATTCTTCAGCATTTCATAATGTAAAAGCTTTTGAATAAATCACAAGATATTTGCAGAAACTAATGATTTCACTATACAGCTGGGTTCTGTTTGATTGTCTTTAATAGTTACCTTCACTGGCAGTACAATAATTTGCAAACAATAACATCAGTCACATGTCACTTTTGTGCTCATTACCGGCCAAGGTGTAACCCCCAGAACCAATAATCTATACTGCTGAACGTCTAAATTAAATGCCACTCTGTGCTAAGCGCAGGTTATTCATTGGAAACTGAACTTTTGCAACTATAACATGTATTTTGAATTATCTGAAGGACATCTACCCTTGAACTCTTTTTGCATTAATACACACAGAAGTGGAAATAGCTGCAACATCACTAAGAAAAGCTGTACAAAGAGAGAACTGAAATCTCTATTACAGAAAAAGGAGTAAACAATTTATTTTTAGTTATCTCTACAGAATTCATGGACAGGAGATAAAGGGTTTGACTCAAGTATTTCAAGGTTGTCATTCTCGGTACTTTGTTAGATTTAATAGAGTTTATAATATTTAGACTACCTTGTAGATGGAACTTCTATTTCTTTTTTTAATTTCATATATAATTATGAATTTTAACATAATTTTTGATAATTACATCTTGCCCATGATCACTGAAAAACAATTAATTAGTGACAACTATAAAAATATAGTGACAACTATGAAAAGAAAACTTTTGTTTGGCATTCCATGTTTATTTTTTCTAACAGAGGTGGAACATGACTGAAGAGTGAGCTTGGGGTTGAGGGTAATTAATCTCTCAGGTTTTGTAGCTCAATGGGAACAAGTCTTTCTTGAGTCCAAATTATGAATTCCATAAATCCACAAATCTAATCAACAAAATTAATAAAAGAGTCTGTGACACATGCATTAAGTTTTTGAGATCCTCAAAGATGTCATTGATACTATGGGAGAAATATCAATGGATCACAGAAGACAATGACTCTGATAGAAATTTTAAGGCACTAAGGAACTAAAGGGCACTATATGACAACTGCAGACACCCAGTCCTCTGACAATTGGTTCACAACCACTAAACTGAAGGTTTCCTTATCTAACTGCCTAGGAACTGATGATTATGCCATAGCCTTGAATCGGAATTCATTTGGAAACAGAAAGTCTCAAGATACTAAGAGAAAACATTTCTTTGTACAGCACACAACGTCTCAAAACGAAAAACAGAGCAGCCCTTTCCATAGATGACATATTAAAAGATGAGACAGAGGCGTTAAAATTTCCAACCTAAGCTTTGATGTACAACAGTATTCCAGTGCATTAACAATGGATGGTGTGTCACAATAAAATTAACTAATCAAAATATGCTTTGGCTTAGGGAAATTGACATTCATTTATGAGCAATTTGGGAAGTGTGCACGTCCAAATAACAATCAAAGTATAATGTGTATGATCTCCTCTTTGCCACTGGCTTCTGCTTGGTGGCAGAGATGGATGAGAGCAGGGTTTGTGCTTGATTTGGGGAAGTTTCACAGCTTGTGCCAAACCAATTGCAAGCTCAGCAAATGCAAGGACTCATAAGCCTTATTGATAGCAACTTGAGTGGGTGCTTGCCCTCATTCCTGAGACTTGAAGTGACTTGAGGCGAGTAATAAAACTATAAAAAAATAAAAGATATTATATTAGAAATGCACTTTAATTTCTGTTTTAATTGCCAAGTAGAATGATATTATTTCTTTAAAATGTATGAGAAGCATATTCCAGACATTGGTTCCTTTATAAGTTTTCTTTAATCTTTTCCTTTCTTCTCTTTTTAATTACTTGTCTTATTTCTGCTATTATTGAACTATGAAGCTGAGTTTTAGGAAGCTGGAAAAGAAATGTGGTCCTTGAGCAAAGGCAGTGATATTAAAACCTCTTTCAAAATATCTTTACCTTTGTTTTCTTTTCAATATTCTCTATCACTTTCCTTCATTCCCACCCTGGAATGACACTAGTCATTTATTTGGGTACACACAGTATTTTCCATGCTGACTGTTGATTTCAAGGAACCGATGCAAAGCCTTGCATACAGTGTGCTTTCAATAACCACTGATTGAGGGAACGAATGAAAGCAAAAATTGCAATAGTCAGTATAAATATCAGAAAATGAACTTCTAGAGCTGCTTAGCATTACCTATAACTGGAGTATTTCCTTACTTTGGGAAGATGAAAAGTACTGTAAAATTTATCCTCTACAGTGATTTTCAAGTTTTTACAACATGACCCACAGTGTAAAATAGACTTTGCATTATAACTGGGTGCTTACACAGCTATAGACACATAATTTAATGCATGCGCCTGTAAATGTACACACACATATTATTAAAGCAATACGGTAAGTAAAACTGTAAAGTGATTCCAATGAATCATACTTTTGTATAATCACTACTCCCTGTTAGTAAGGACAATGTCTATAAAAGATAAGGTGCAATGCATTGATTAAGTTATATTATATGGAGAGGTAAAGAAAACTTTCAGATATAATTAAATCTATAAACCCTAATACAGTCAGCAAAAAACACGTTCAGGAGCTGACTGTGGCTCAGATCATGAATTCCTTACAACAAAATTCAGACTTAAATTGAAGCAAGTAGGGAAAACCACTAGGCCATTCAGGTATGACCTAAAACAAATCCCTTACAATTATACAGTGGAAGTGAAAAATAGATTCAAGGTATTAGATCTGATAGACAGAGTGCCTGAAGAACTATGGACAGAAGTTCATAACACTGCACAAAAGGCAGTGATCAAAATCATCTCCAGGAAAAGAAATGCAAAAAAGGCAAAATGGTTGTCTGAGGAGGCCTTACAAGTAGTTGAGAAAAGAAGTGGAAAGGAAAAAGTGAAAAGAAGAGAAGAGGAAAGATATATCCATCTGAAGGCAGAGGTCCAAAGAATAGCAAGGGGAGAGAATAAAGCTTTCCTAAGTGATCAGTGCAAAGAAATAGAGGAAAACAATAGAATGGGGAAGACTAGAGATCTCTTCAAGAAAATTAAAGCTATCAAGGGAATGTTTCATGCAAAGATGGGCACAATACAAGGACAGAAATGATGTGGACCTAACAGAAGACACTAAGAAGAGGTGGCAAGAATATACAGAAGAATTATACAAAACAGATCTAATGATTCAGATAACCATGATGATGTGATCACTCACTTAGAGCCTGACATCATGGAGCACGAAATCAAGCAGACCTTAGGAAGCATGACTACAAACAAAGCTAGTGAATTCCAGCTGAAATATTTCAAATCCTAAAATAAGATGCTGAAAAAGTGCTTCACTCAATATGCCAGCAAATTTGGAAAACCCAGCAGTGGCCACAGGACTGGAAAAGGTCAGTTTTCATTCCAATCCCAAAGAAAGGCAATGCCAAGGAATGTTCAAACTACCACACAAGTGCACTCGTCTCACATGCTAGCAATGTAATGCTCAAAATTCTCCAAAGCTAGGCTGCAACAATACATGCACTGAGAACTCCCAAATGTTCGAACTGGATTTAGAAAAGGCAGAGGATTTGAGAGATCAAACTGCCAACATCCATTGTGTCATAGAAAAAGCAAGAGAATTCCAGAGAAACATCTTCTGCATCATTGACTACGCTAAAGTCTTTGACTGTGTGGATCACAACAAACTGTGGAAAATTCTTAAAGAGATGGAAATACCAGACCACCTTACCTGCCTCCTGAGAAACCTGTATGCAGGTCAAGAAGCAACAGTTAGAACCAGACATGGAACAACGGACTGGTTTCAAATTGGGAAAGCAGTGTGCCCCGGCTGTATATACCTTGCTATTAAACTTATATGCAGAGTACACCATGTGAAATGCCAGGCTGGATAAGGCACAAGCTGGAATCAAGATTGCTGGGAGAAATATAAATAACCTCAGATATGCAGATGATACCACCCTTATGGCAGAAAGCAAAGCAGAACTAAAGAGCCTCCTGATAAAGGTGGAAGAGGAAAGTGAAAAAGCTGGCTTAATACTCAACATTCATAAAACTAAGATTCTGGCATCTGCTTCCATCACATCATGGCAAATAGAAGGAGAAACAGTGGAAACAATGACATACTTTATTTTCTTGAGTTCCAAAATCACTGCAGATGGTGACTGCAGCCATGAAATTAAAAAACACTTGCTCCTTAGAAGAAAAGCTATGACAAACCTAGACAGAGTATTAAGAAGCAGAGACATTACTTTGCTGACAAAAGCCAGTGTAGTCAAAGTTATGGTTTTTCCAGAGGTCATGTATGGATTTCAGAATTGGACCATAAAGAAGGCTGAACACTGAAGAATTGATGCTTTTGAACTGTGGTATTGGAAAAGACTCTTTAGAGTCCCTTGACTGCAAGAACAAACCAGTCCATCCTAAAGAAAATCAATCCTGAATATTCCCCGGAAGGACTGATGCTGAAGCTCCAATACTTTGGCCACATGATGCGAAGATCCGACTTTAGAAAAGACCCTGATGCTGGGAAAGATTGATGGCAGGAGGAGAAGGGGACGACAGAGGATGAGATGGTTGAATGGCATCACCGACTCCATGGACATGAGTTTGAGCAAGCTCCAGAAGTTGGTGATGGACAGGGAAGCCTGGTGTGCTGCAGTCCATGGGGTGGCAAACAGTCAGAACAAAAACAAGCCCCCAAACAGTTAAAGTTAAGTTAATCAAAAGGAAGATCATCTGGGGTGGGCCTGAGCTAATCAGGTGATCCCTTTAAATTAGGTTTAGAGGTCAAAGACTTGTAGCAGACCCCACTAGCCTTAAAGAAGCCAGATGTTCTATATCTGCAAAGAAATGAATTCTTCCACCAAATACATGATCTTGGAACATAAACAGGTTCTGCTACCAATTCCAACATTACTAGGGAGGAGCGCCCTCAAAACACCAAGCAACTCTGTAAACACCAGTTTCAGGTCCCTCAAGTCAACTCTGACTTTACCTATCTGGAGATAGCATCAAATTTCACAGATAAAGGATTCAATCTTACAAGACTACCCCCTCCACACATACGTATACACATTTCAGACATGCCAATCACAAAACAAAGTTATCTTCAAAGCTTCTGACTCAATGGCTATAAATCAGAAGTTCTCACATCCCTTCCTTAGATTCAATTAATGTTCTAGAATGATTCACAGAACTCAAGAAACCCATTTACTCATTAGATTGTTGGCATTTATGAAAAGGACACAGCTCAACAGCCAGATAAAAGAGATGCATAGGGCAAGGTAGGGGGAAAAGACACACTTCTCTCCAGTTTTGCCACACTCCTGGAATCTCCACCTGTTTGTCAAGCCATAAATTTTCCATACCCAGCCCTCTGGGATCTTTAGGAAGGCTTCATTAACTACCATCATTGATTAAATCATTGGGCATTGGTGAGTGATACACCTTCAGCCCCTCAACCATCTTTGTAGGTCAAGAGGTGGGATTTGAAGTTTCAACCCTCTAATCACATGGTTGGTTTTCCTGGTAACCAGCCCTCATCCTTAGGTGGTCTGCAAGTCACCATTAACATAACAAAAGACATCTTTTGCCATCACTTAGGGAATTCCAATGATTTTAGAAGATCTCTGCCAGAAAAGCAATGAAAAGCAAATACCTGTTTCTTTCTATAACTTATAGTGTCACAGGAAATAACCTCAAGACTAAGATAAGAGCCAGACATTCCTGCTGCTGCTGCTGCTAAGTTGCTTCAGTCGTGTCCGACTCTGTGCGACCCCATAGATGGCAGCCCACTAGGCTCCTCCGTCCCTGGGATTCTCCAGGCAAGAACACTGGAGTGGGTTGCCATTTCCTTCTCCAATGCATGAAGGTGAAAAGTGAAAGTGAAGTCTCTCAGTCTTGTCCGACTCTGAGCGACCCCATGGACTGCAGCCTACCAGCTTCCTCCGTCCATGGGATTTTCCTGGCAAGAGTACTGGAGTGGGGTGCCCTCGCCTTCTCTGAGACATCCCTGCTTACACCTTTATTTCAGCCTGTGAGACCCTGAGCAGAGGAAGCAGGTAACCTGCAGTCCAAGCCCCAACCAATGGAAACTTTGAGATAATTAATGTCTTAAGCTACTAAGCTTGTGTAACTTATTACACAGTAGTAGAAAACTAATAAAATACAGTTTATTTTTTCTTTTTTAAAAATGCTGGACATAGTCACCTAAGTTGACAGCATGTCAAATAGATGGGCCAAAACCCACATTCTGAAAACCACAAGTATATTTTTAAACTATCTTCTCCATGATGCCAAAATATTTAAAATAGAGGTTCATTCTTTTATGGCAAAGAAGTTTTTGCATACTAAACTCTCTTGAACATTAAAAGCTATCATCAGCCACTGACATTCTCACTTATCCATGTATTTGCTCATTTTATAAATATTTATTGCATGCCAACTATACCAGGTGGTGTATCTGGCACTGATTAACAGTGGTGAAAAAAAAATACAGGAATACCCACCCCTTAGAACTTAAAGTCTGAGGGTTGTGAGGGGAGTGGGGGATAGAAACAAACAAAATGAAAGATATAACTAGTTACTCGATAAATGTTTAGTAAGGACTATTTAAACTACTTAACACATATTTATTTGGGAGGTGAATCATATGACAAATAAGGATGAACATTATATAGTCCATATTTTGAAGGGCTACACTAGCTAATGGGTGCTATAAAATTTGTATATAAATAGGTATTCCACAATAATTATGGACTTGGTATTAAGAAAACAGAAGATATAGCATTGGGTAACAAACTCTACACAGGGAACTGAGGGAGGGTTTCAGAGAAGAGTTGTCAGTTCAGTTCAGTTCAGTCACTCAGTCCTGTCCAACTCTTTGTGACCCCATGGACTGCAGCATGCCAGGCCTCCCTGTCTATCACCATCTCCTGGAGCTTACTCAAACTCATGTCCATCGAGTCGGCAATGCCATCAAACCATCTCATCCTCTGTCGTCCCCTTCTCCTTCCACCTTCAATCTTTCCCAAAATCAGGGTCTTTTCCAATGAGTCAGTTCTTCACATCAGGAGGCCAAAGTATTGCAGTTTCCCTTCAGCATCAGTCCTTCCAATGAATATTCAGGACTGATTTCCTTTAGGATGGACTGGTTCGATCTCCTTGCTGTCCAAGGGACCCTCAAGAGTCTTCTCCAACACCATAGTTCAAAAGCATCAATTCTTTGTTGCTCCACTTTCTTTATAATCCAACACTCACATCCATACATGACTACTGGAAAAACCATAATTGATGGACATTTGTTGGCAAAGTAATGTCTCTGCTTTTTAATAAGCTGTCTAGGTTGGTCATAACTTTCCTTCCAAGTAGCAAGTGTCTTTTAATTTCATGGCTGCAGTCACCATCTGCACTGATTTTGGAGCCCAAAAAAATCTGTCACTGTTTCCGCTGTTTCCCCATCCATTTGCCATGAAGTAATAGGACTAGATGCCATGATCTTAGTTTTCTGAATGTTGAGTTTTAAGCCAACTTTTTCACTCTCCTCTTTCACTTTCATCAAGAGGTTCTTTAGTTCTTCTTCACTTTCTGCCATATGGTTGGTTTCATCCGCATATTTGAGGTTATTGATATTTCTCCTGGCAACCTTGATTCCAGTTTGTGCTTCATCCAGTACAGCATTTCTCATGATGTACTCTGCATATAGGTTAAATAAGCAGGGTGACAATACACAGCCTTGACATACTCCATTCCTGATTTGGAACCAGTCTGTTGTTCCATGTCTAGTTCTAACTGGTGTTTTCTGACCTGCATACAGATTTCTCAAGAGGCAGTTCAGGTGGTCTGGTATTCCCATCTCTTTCAGAATTTTCCGCAGTTTGTTGTGATCCACACAGTCAAAGGCTTTGGCATAGTTAATAAAGCAGAAGTAGATGTTTTTTGGAACTCTCTTCATTTTTTGATGATCCAACAGGTATTGGCAATTTGATCTCTGGTTCCTCTGCCTTTTCTAAATCCAGCTTGAACATCCGGAAGTTCATGGTTCATGTGCTGCTGGAGCCTGGCTTGGAGAATTTTGAGCATTACTTTACTAGCCTGTGAGATGAGTGCAATTGTGTGGTAGTTTGAACATTCTTTGGCATTGCCTTTCTTTGGGATTGGAATGAAAACGGACCTTTTCCAGTCCTGTGGCCATTCCTGAGTTTTCCAAATTTGCTGACATATTGAGTGCCACTCTTTCACAGCATCATCTTTTAGGATTTGAAATAGCAGCAGCTGGAATTCCATCACCTCCACTAGTTTGTTCAAAGTGATGCTTCCTAAGGCCCACTTGACTTCACATTCCAGGATGTCTAGCTCTAGGTGAGTGATTACACCATCGTGATTATTTGAGTTGTGAAGATCTTTTTTGTACAGTTCTTCTGTGTATTCTTTCCACCTCTTCTTAATATCTTCTGCTTCTGTTAGGTCCATATCATTTCTGTCCTTTATTGCGCCCATCTTTGTCTTCCCTGGTGGCTCAGAGGTTAAAGCATCTGCCTGCAATGCGGGAGACCTGGGTTTGATCCCTGGGTTGGGAAGATCCCCTGGAGAAGGAAATGGCAACCCGCTCCAGTATTCTTGCCTGGAGAATCCCATGGACAGAGGAGCCTGGTGGGCTACAGTCCATGGGGTCGCAAAGAGTCAGGCATGACTGAGAGACCTTACTTACTTACTTTGCATGAAATGTTCCCTTGGTATCTCTAATTCTCTTGAAGAGATCGCCAGTCTTTCCAATTCTATTACTTTCTTTTATTTGTTTGCATTGATCACTGAGGAAGGCTTTCTTATCTCTCCTGCTATTCTTTGTATCTCTGCATTCAAATGGGTATATCTTTCCTTTTCTCCTTTGCCTTTCACTTCTCTTCTTTTCACAGCTATTTGTATGGCCTCCTCAGAGAACCACTGGCTGCAGTCTCCAAAATGACCAAACGATCTCTGTTCGTTTCCAAGGCAAACAATTCAGTATCACAGTAATCCAAGTCTATGCCCAGACCAGTAATGCTAAAGAAGCTGAAGTTGAACGGTTCTGTGAAGACCTACAAGACCTTATAGAACTAAAACCAAAAAATGATGTCCTTTTCATTACTGGGGACTGGAATGCAAAAGTAGGAAGTCAAGAAATACCTTGAGTTACAATTTTGGCCTTGGAGTACAGAATGAAGCAGGGCAAAGGCTAACAGAGTTTTACCAAGAGAACACACTGGTCATAGGAAACATCCTCTTCCAACAACACAAGGGAGGACTCTACATGGACATCATCAGATGGTTAATACTGAAATTAGGTTGATTATATTCTTTGCAGCCAAAGATGGAGAAGCTCTATACAGCCAGCAAAAGCAAGACCATGAGCTGACTGTGGCTCAGATCATGAACTCCTTACTGCCAAAATCATACTTAAATTGAAGAAAGTAGGGAAAACCACTAGACCATTCAGGTATGACCTAAATCAAATCCCTTATGATTATACAGAGGAAATGAAAAATAGATTCAAGGGATTAGATCTGATAGAGTGCCTGAAGAACTATAGATAAAGGTTCGTGAGTAATCAAGATCATCCCAAGAAGAGGTGTCACCTTATGTGAAACCTGTGGGTAGGAGGACTCTGCCAAGAATCTCTAGGTGTGAAGGACTTTCCATGTACCCTGTGACACTTTTTAAGGTCTTGTTGAGGAATTTGGGCTTTGAGGCATAAAATTATTGAATTTTTTTGTTTCTTTGTAACAGGATTGTAACATAAAATTTTACCCCTAAAATACAAGCTAAATTGTGTGAAATGAGCTTTACTAGCACAAAGAGAATACAGGTCAGTGACAAGTCAGTTAAGTTCTGCAAGAGCAGAGATAGAGTAAGATGAAGAATAAGTCATGAAATTTTGGTTATTTCTAAGATAGGACTGAAGTAGAAAACTTAAGCTGACCGAATGGATTGAAATAAAAGAATTACCTAGGTGGGAGGAGTCCAAGCAGAACTTCACACAGTTTTCCAAGGTGAGTCCTAAAACAAGCACCAGCACTCCATTTAATTAATCATGATGCTCTTGAGCCCAGTGGGGGTGGCTCCACTACATTAAAAGCCTTTCTCCTTTACTCTCCTATTTACCACACAGCAAATGCTGAGACATAAGTAACCACAAAAACAGAGTCAAAATAAATATCAGCATAGTTTATGCTGTATCAGTTTACCTTTTAGAGTTTATGTATCCTTGTTTTAAACAGAGTTCTAACAAGCTTTCCTAATTTCTTTCCTAAGCTAGGGCAAGTGAGAAGCACCATATTGTGCCCTTCAAACAATGCTACTGTCGATTTTCAAAGACTCTGCATTTCATTCCATAAGGAGGAATTTTTAAAAGTCTTTGAGATGGGGAGAATTAGCTTTACCTATGCTCCAGAATAAAAAATATATATATTACAAGAATCTATTTTGCCTCTTGAATAAACTAATTTTATTTCCAATAGATAGAAAAAATATGAACTAGTTGTTCCGTATGTGGCCCAGTGTACTGTTCTCTAGTGGTACTGTGAAAATAGGGTCTCATGAAGAATTCTGAATCACTTCCCAAAATTATAATATTTGATGATACCCATATGCTTTTATGCAGGCTTTAATAATGTTTAGAGGGATTTCTACTTCTACTGATTTTTTTTGACGGAGTATTTTTTTTAGAGGTGGAAGAATACCAGATTAAAAGAATCACTATGTAAATAATTGACATCATAAAAATAGCCCTGTTAAAAGCTTAAGTGAGGTCTTTTCTCCTCTGCAGACCAAAGGCCATTCTAAAAGCAGAACAGCTCTAGATACTTATTGGTTCCAAGTATAATGATTGCTAACATTCAACTATGTTAGAAAGCGTGGACAGCTGAATTAGACCTCTAACATCCCAGTGTTCAGAATTTTGACCTCGATCAAGAGCTGTGTAGCTAAGCCTGAAATTCTTTTAAAATAATTCCCTGTTCCTCATAGCTTCAAGATCATGATTCACTTTATTTTTTTAAGCAGATTTTCATGATTAAGAAATGCAAATATTGACTATGGAAAAATGAAAGCATTAATATCATTTAAATTTGCACAGTGTTCTGGCCATACAAAATTAATCATTCAGCTCTTATTCTATTCCATCATATTATTTTCATAATAAAATGTTAAAATTCTTGTATCTTATTCTGAATCCAAATAAGTGTAGGCTGTGTAAAAATGGTCAGAGAACATTTATTTTTATAAATCTTTAAGCATAAGTTAATGGAACACAGCAAAACAGGATATGTCTGGATCCAAAGATTGAATTATAACTCAATGTGAACCTACTATAACTTTGTTTTGTTTTAATGAAAGAAAATGTAAGGACTTTGGCTCATTAGAGATGTTTTATGTGTGTGTGTGTGTGTGTGTGTGTGTGTGTGTCTGTGTGTGTCTGTGTGTGTATGTAGTTGTTTAGTCACTCAGTCATGTCTGACTCTGTGCAACCCCATGGACTGTATAGCCCACTAGGCTCCTCTGTCCATGGGATTCTCCAGGCAAGAATACTAGAATGGGTTGCCATTTCCTTCTCATATATATATATATATATCCTTCTCATATACATATATATATATATATACACACACACATATCTTAATACAAGACTGTGTCAGACATTTAAATTGTATATGACATTTACTCATTCAATAAAATTATTAAGCACGCAAAACTTAGGTTAAAAAAACAAACAGAACAAGCCAAGATATATGTGAAAGAAGACCCCAAAAGTGAAACACACACACACGCACACCCCTATAGCACTAGTAGGTCTCTCTTCAAGAGAGTGTCTATCACTGTCTGTATTTTATTTATATATCAGTGGATTTTCTTCTATAGCATGGGCAATTGTGAATTATTTGTAATGTTGAGCATCAAACTGAATGGGCTATTTCGCTTTGTTTATGATTGCTTTGATGTACTTTTTTGCTTTATGGCATTTCTGCAAATACAATGTTTCTCCCTTTGGAAAAACTTCCTTTGGGATTGTTGTTAAAAATAGTGTTCCATTCCCCTGCTTTATGGGCATTCTGTCCTTATTGTATACCTGTGGATTTAGTCCTCAGGAATAGCCAGCAGATAAGAAGTCAAACAATCTGCCCAGTAATGAAATTTCTCTGTGCCCTAATTTGATATCTGTAAAATGAGGATTCTATCATTTACTTAGGAGTGCTGTTTGAATGATGGAATAGAATACTGTTTGTACTATATCAGAGTCTGACACATGGTGAGTACTAATGGTATTTATTAGTAATAGTCTGTTTATGATAATAAGGCATCTGGCATCAAGTAGTTCACGTTTTGTGAGGAAACCAGACGTGTGCAGTAGTGACACCTGTACATTTAATGAGAATGAATTCAAACATGCACCAAAGGAGCTAGAGACATTTTTTTAAACTCTACCAATTTCCCTTCTTCTTTTAAATTAAACTTTAGTTTCCATTTTCCCCTAAAGGAAATCATAGATAAGATAAGAACAAGAAAAGTTAATTTTTGACCTTAAAGCCTATCGAGGCCCTTGGTCTGAGCGACTTAAATTTGCCCCCTATGCCCTGTGGCCTTTCACTCTTCCAGCTAAAGGGATGGACCACGATCATCTAAGCCCGGCAGTGGGTCCGGTCACAGAATTCACTTTAGACAGCACAGTGAGATAGAAATGGCAGTGTGACAGTTCCAAGCCTGAGACCCAAGGGGCTCCTTTATTCCATTTGTCCTCTCAGGGTTTTGTCTTCTCCATAAGAAGATCACTTTACACTTCTGGTCTTAAGTGAAGCAGGTAGACGCATGAAGCAGATAAGTGCCCAAGCACTTATCAGGCATCTCGGACAAATTATATAACTGTTCTCTTCAGTTATATATTTAAAATAAGCAAACAAATAGCAAAACAGTGATCCTTGCACAAAGAAAGATATCTAGACCAAGGAAATAGAATAGAGACCTCAGAAATAAATCTCACATAGATGGTCATATGATTTTTAACAAGAGTATCAAGACCATTCAGCAGTGAAAGGACAGTTTTTGTCTTTTTTTCTTTTTACAAATAATGTTGGGAAACTAGGTATCCACATACAAAAAACGAAACTGGACCCTTACCTTACACTATATGCAAATAGTAACTCAAAATGGATCAAAGACCTAAACCTAAGAGCAAATTTTTACATCTCTTAGACGGAGAAGCCTGGTAGGCTGCAGTCCAGGGGGTCGCGAAGAGTCGGATACAACTGAGCAACTTCACTTTCACTTTTCACTTTCATGCATTGGAGAAGGAAATGGCAGCCCACTCCAGTGTTCTTGCCTGGAGAATCCCAGGGACGGGGGAGCATGGTGGGCTGCCGTCTCTGGGGTCGCACAGAGTCGGACACGACTGAAGCGACTTAGCAGCAGCAGCAGCAGCAGCAGCAGCGGAAGACATAAGGGGAAAATTTTATGACTTTAGATTTGGTAAAGACTTGTTAGATTGAATACCAAAAGCACAGACAACTAAAGATAACATTAGACAAACTGCACTTCATTAAATGTAAAGCCTTTGTATAGAAAGGACACTCTCAACAAAGTGAAAAAGGCAACTCACAATGTGGGAGAAAATATTTGCAAATTATGTCTGATAAAGGATTAATATCCAGAGCATATATAGAACTCAGAACTCAACAACAAAAATGACATTTTTAAAAGATGGGCAAAGGACTTCAGTAGACATGCCTCCAAAGAAGATATACAAATGGCTAAGAAAGACATGGAAAGATGAGCAGCATCACAATTAGGGGAATGAAAATAAAAATCAAAATGAGATATTACTTTAGACCTACAAAATGAGTCAAAAAAGAAACACTGCAAAGGAGGTTGGTGAAAAGGGAGAGGAATTAGATATCTGAACATCTGTTTACAACAATAGTAACATTATTCAAAATAGAAAAAAATGTGGAAACAAAGTATCTTTTAATAGAAGACTTAATAAACAAAACATGCTCACAGCTCAGAGCAATCTTATTTGAAAGAAAAGAAATTCTGACACATAAAAGAACTACAATATGGATGAACCTTGAAGACACTGTGCTAAGTGAAATACACCAGTCACAAGGGGAGAGGTATTCCACTAATATGAAATACCTAGAGTAGTCAAATTCTTAGGGACAGAAAGTAGAATGGTGACAGCCAGGGACTGGGGATGAGGGTAATGGGGAGTTAGTATTTAGTGAGTACAAAGTTTCAATTTGGAAAGATTAAAAAGTTATGGAGATGGATGGTGGAGATGGTTACACAATGATGGAAATGTACTGACACTGAATTCCACCCTTGGTTGCCAACACTTGGTTAGAATGGTGTTTTGTATCATATGTACATTCAGTTCAGTTCAGTTCAGTTGCTCAGTCCTGTCTGACTCTTTGTGACCCCATGAATCGCAGCACGCCGGGCCTCCCTGTCCATTGCTGCTGCTGCTGCTGCTACTAAGTCGCTTCAGTCGTGTCCGACTCTGTGCGACCCCATAGACGTCAGCCCACCAGGCTCCTCCATCTATGGGATTTTCCAGGCAAGAGTACTGGAGTCGGGTGCCATTGCCTTCTCCCCCTGTCCATTACCACCATAAAATAAACAAACACACACCTTCCAAACAACAACTGATTCCAGACCAGTTTAAATTCTAGGATTCATTCATCTGAATAATGATCTTCCGTCACTAAGTAAACCTCAAACATAGGGTCTTAGAGTAGGGACAGGTTGGGTGAGGAGAGCTAGTCGTGTTCGTTGTTTCTTTATGTTTGTTTTTTGGCCTCCTCCTACTCTCTTCAAGTTCTAGCTGTACAGGATTAAAGCCTAAAAGGGATGAGAGACATAAGGGCTGCTTTTAATGGAAAAGGGCTTCCCTGGTGACTCAGACGGTAAAGAATCCACCTACAGTGGAGACCTGGGTTTGATCCCGGGGTCTGGAAGATCCCCTGGAGAAGGAAATGGCAGCCACTCCAGTATTCTTGCCTGAGAAATCCCATGGACAGAGGAACCTGGTGGACTACAGTCCATGAGGGCACAGAGAGTCGGACACAGCTGAGTGCTTTTGATTCCGGCAGGGATGCTTCATGTCTTGTTCTGGCGTGGTCTGCTCTGATTGCAATCAGTGGCCTCTACCAGGACTTGGTTTCCAGGTGTGGTGTGCGCTGTCCCAAGATTCCTCTCACTCTGTTTGGCTCTACTTCTAATGCAGCCCTGGAGCAAGACTGTTGATTCTGTAACTCCACAAGTACACAGACAGGGAGTAAATGTCAACCTCTCTTTGACATTGCCTGTAACTTACTTCAAAATACTTCAGTAGAGATAGTGGGATATAGTGGCCTCTGAAATGAATTCACTGTCTTGGAAACATCAGTTTACATGTTATTTACTCTCTGGGAAATACCAGTTTACCATTTTATGCATTCGAATCAGAATAGTCCCATGAAGACTAGCTAGCATTTGAAGACTTCAATCATAGATCTATGGAAGTCTAAAGATATACAGATGACACCACCCTTATTGCAAAAAGTGAAGAGGGACTAAAGAGCCTCTTGATGAAACTGAAAGAGGAGAGTGAAAAAGCTGGCTTAAAATTCAACATTCAAAAAACTAAGATCCTGGTATCTGGTTCCATCACTTCATGCCAAATAGATGGGGAAACAATGGAAACAGTGACACATTTTATTTTCTTGGGCACCAAAATCACTGCAGATGGTGACTGCAGCCATGAAATTAAAAGACATTTCTTCCTTGGAAGAAAAGCCATGAGCAACCTAGACAGCATATTAAAAAGCAGAGACATTACTTTGCCTACAAAAGTCCATATAACCTAAGCTATGGTTTTTCCAGTAGTCATGTGTGCATGTGAGAGTTGGACTATAAAGAAAGCTGAGCACCAAAGAATTGATGCTTTTGAACTGTGGTGTTGGAGAAAACTCTTGACAGTCCCTTGGACTGCAAGGAGATCCAACCAGTTCATCCTAATGGATGTCAGTCCTGAATATTCATTGGAGGGACTGATGCTGCAGCTGAAGCTCCAATACTTTGGCCACTTGATGTGAAGAACTGACTCTTTGGAAAAAACCTTGATGCTGGGAAAGATTGAAGGGGATGACAGAAGATGAGATGGTTGGATGGCATCACCAACTCGATGGACATGAGTTTGAGCAAGCTTCAGGAGTTGCTGATGGACAGGAAAGCCTGGCGTGCTGCAGTCCATGGGGTCAAAAAGAAGTGGACACAACTGAGCGACTGAACTGAACGAAGACACGTACTGTAAATATCCCTATATAAATCTTCACTTGAGGGTTTTGTTTTTACGTAGAATAAACTGTATGAAAATACTTTTTTTTAATATGAAAAGAGTTAAGTTTAACTCTGTAGGTGGCTAAAATGTCTGCCCTTGCATAAGCAGGATGAAACTGAAACAATACGGGCCATCTACCATCTAACACATTTAGAGAAATACCTTTAGTCCATAATACCCTACATTCTTTCCTGCCCTTCCCCCATTTCAAAATTGTTGAAAGATTCTGTTACTTGATTCAGTTAGAAAGTTAGGTGATTGTGTCATCAGACTGTTGTTGTAAACTTGGCATGTGTGTATTTTTAATCCATATTTTTAAAATTTATTTTTAATTGGAGGATAACTCCTGTACAATGTTTTGTTGGTTTGTGCTATACAACAATGTGAATCAGCCATAAGCATACACATATCTCCTCCTCTTGAACCTCCCTTCTTCCATCCCCCTATCCCATCCCTCTAGGTTGTCACAGATGGTCAATAAACATATGAAATGATGCTCAACATCGCTCATTATTAGAGAAATGTAAATCAAAACTACAATGAGGTATCACCTCATACCTGTCAGAATGGCCATTGTAAAAAATCTATAAACAATATATGCTGAAGAGGATGTGGAAAAAAAGGAACCCTCATGCACTGCTGGTGGGAATGTAAACTGATACAACCACTACGGAGAACAGTGTGGATATTCCTTAAAAACTAGGAATAACACTACCGTATGACCCAGCAATCCCACTACTAGACCTATATGCTGTTGTAAACTTTTCATGCAACCACTTATCAAAGTACCTAATACAGTGGCAATTTCTCAAGCTTACAGAATAGGATGAATGACTGTTTTCGTCTGCTTGCTAATTAAGTTTTTATGAGTTGCAAAAGTTGTCCCAGGCACACAGTAGGTACTCGATCATGTTTGTTGAATAAACAAATTGTATAGAAACATTAAGAAAAATACATTTTTTTTTCCAAAAGAAGAAATGAGGCTGGGCTGGGAATTGAGCAATCAGGAAAAATTTATAAGTTTATTAAAAGAATCTACTACAAAAGTACAACTGGCTGTGGATAGCAAGCTAGCTAGCTAGCTGAATAAGTGGACAGATAATTGAGCAGTTTCATTGTTGCTTCTGTCAGTTTGTAATGGTTAAAGAGTTCATCTACCATTCTCTTTATATTTTTAACCTCTTCTTGGAGTTGGGAATAATGCACCCTCTTGTAACACATTCCAGGGAACACCAAGTTAAGTCTCCCCCTTGAGCCCAATTATACCCTCTTCCAAATAGAAACCCTGCTACTCTCAGGAAGCTGTGGAATCTCAGAGGAAAAGCAGCTGCAGTAGCAGCTGTAACACTGAACAGAACCTTAAGTAAATAGTCTAGAAGATCAGTGAACAATGAATTATAATAAACCAACTATAGTAATAAAAGCCTTAAAATAACTGTACTCATGAGATAGTATTGGTCATATCCTTGCTGTACTCTGGAAATAATAGAATCGTTTTTTCACCAATATAACTACAATGGTAATTAAAAGCTGATTTAGGATCAAAGGCAACCTCAAGGTTATAAATATTAAGTCAATGGCTCTGAAAGTCTAAATATCTTGCTCATTTTACACCTTTACCTTTTAAAAAGAAAGTGGTATGGGACTTTTGGAGCCTGTTTTTCTTAAAAACAAATAAACTGGGCAAAAATCATCTATTAAATGAAGCAAGTTACTCTACCATTTTTGTTTCCTGAAATATTCTGGGGAGATAGGACACCAGGCAACCTGAGCGGGGAAACATTTGTCCAAATTGTGTTTTCTATCTGGAGAGGAAATGTTTTAATCACTTATCTTAGTGATATAAGACATGAAAGAAATTTGGAAATGGTGATGAACAATGATGGCAAAAGTAACTGAATGATGCTAAACTGAAGAGGTGAGATTTGGTCAGGCAACAAAAATTCTATCTCTTTTTCTGTGGTACAGATATCCATGGTTGTAGTTCTCTGTTTCATAATCACTTACTGTCATAAATTTTAAAATTGTTACTTGATGAAATTATCCTGCATCTCAGGCAGATTCCTTACCATCTGAGCCACCAGGGAAGCCCCATCATCTCTAGCTACAAGCACAAAACCCTAGTAGTGAGAATGTATCAAAATCATTAAGGGCCAGGTTTAAACAAAATTACGTTATCTTAGATTAAGTGCTTTGGAATCAATATAATATTACATGAATGGCGACTTCCTAAGGGAAACATGGTGTAATATCAGGTGGCTGGCATTGGAAATAGCAAAACAAAGACTTGTCCTTATGGAGTTCACAGTCCAGTATGACAGACAAACGATTAATCCACTAAGGACACAGATCCATGTACAATGACAACAATGCTAAGTGCTATGAACAGAAGTCCCTGGGGCCAGGAAAGTATAGGGCAGAAAAATTAACCTAGTCAGGGGAAGGTGGAGAAATAGTCAGAGGATGAATCCCTGAAAGGGAGTCCTTGACTGAGATATGAAGGATGACAGTTGGTGAAGGGGCCATGAGGACGTGTAGGAAGGAGAGAGGAGGGTTGGGGCGGACGAGCAGAGTGACTTCCACCTGTGCAAAAAGTTCCATGGCTAAAGGTAACAGGCACATTAGAGAGACTTACAGAAGAAAAACAAAACACCTTCTTCCATAAGAAAGGTATTTTGAAAGTGTGCTAATTCTATTAGCTCATCAGGAATGGCCAACTTATGACATGAGTATTTTGTCTTCTCTCTTCTGTGTTGCTGGCATTCATTAGTGTGTCGAGACATAGACCCAGTCTCTTTGTATACACAGAAATCTAGGAACTGGCCAAGACAAGCAGAAACCTACCTGTGAGCCCTATCATAGAGCAAAGGAATCAAGTCTTTATTAATCTGTATTCCCCTAAGGTCTAAGTTCCCTTCACATCCTAAGTCCTCAGTAAACACTGAGTAACACAAAGCATGAGGAAGATTATGAACTATGATAGTGACAAGATAATAAAGCTGTGATGCATTCATTTGTTAAAACATACTATTAAGCACCCACCAACTGCTAAACATTTATTTTTCTGGTTCCAGGGGATAGAGTCCCAACTGAGACAGAAAAAATCATTCATCTTTTGGCAGATATATGTTAATGGGGTCAAAAGAGATCATAGTAATTAATTAAATCAGTAAACAAAAATAGTGGATTGTGATCAATGTTTTAAAGATATTAAGTGGAGTGATGACAGAATAACATAGGTTAGTCAAAAAAGCACTCTTTAATTAAGTAATAGCTGAGATCTGAAGGATAGGAACAAGTGCCTTCTGCTGAGGCACAAAGAGATGCCAGACACAGAAATCTCAGGTTGATTCCTCAGGGCTGGGATATTCCAGGAAAAAGAAGCAGCTCAAGTTGGCTGAAGAGTGGTGAGTGAGAAGAGAGGAATATCATGGGGCTGGAGAGTTACAAATTATGTGGGCTGTTTAGGTCCAGGTGAAGAGGTTAGATTGTCTTCTGAGACCAAGGGAAAGTAAATAAAGAGTCTTAGTGGAATGACACTTTGGAATGCATATTTTACAAAGATCCCTCTAAATGTTTGGTGGAGAGGAACTGCACTGCAGAGAGGCAAGCATGAGAGCAGGAAGATATTCCTTGATCACCACTTATCACATAACTCTATAAAAAGATAAGTTCTCTATTTTGGCTACAAGAGAAAAACAAAAGAAAGCAGAACTAGCAAGTTAACATATCAACATGA